>NC_083402.1:35951032-40951032 GCF_020745735.1 Hemiscyllium ocellatum | reverse complement strand
GATGAGGAATGCAGTCTGACTCAGTTTAAGAGATAGAAGAGGTTTGGATCTGTTGCAGATTACATTAAATAGTAGAAAGGAGGCTGGCTAGAAGAACTTTGATTCATAAGGCAATAGACACATGGACAGGAGCTTAAACAGCAGATGATGAGAAGTGAAGAAGGAGACAATGTTGTAGAAGCTTTTCGGGATGACAAATAGGCAGAGTTAGACCACTTGCATCTTGAAGTGTATTGCTCTTTGTAATGAGAGAAGAGTGAAGTCATGGAGAGGGCAAAAGGTTTGCAATAGGGGGTGAATATGAGCCTGAGACCATGGGGATTGAGAGATGGATGGAGATTTATAGCTGGCTATATTTGTTTATCTGGAAATCAATTCTTTATTTGCAAAAAAAAAGTCACAAAGGAGCAGCATGTTGACTTGCATGAGAAAAAAATAAGGATGGAACTCCAGATAATTCCCAAGATTGTTGAAGGGTGGGAAGAAAAGCTGTTGAAGAAGATGTGTGATGGGATTAGATCTATCAGGGTAGGAGTGATACAGTCTCAGTTGAGAATATAAAATAATAATAGAAAGAAGTCACTATTTTATAGGCATAGCCATAGTTACCCAGTACGACAGAATGTAAATTATAATATAATAGGGACTTGAAAGAAAAGTATTGCAAAATGTGGGTGATAGTAATCATGTTATTAATTAGAAAAATCAAATTGGCAAAGGTAATTTTGGAGATGAGTTCAGAGTATATTCAGGACAGTTGCGGAGCATAATATGTTCTGGAATCATCCAGTCCACAGGGTGATTTAGACCTAGCAATGTGAAATTACACCAAAATAATAAATGATCTCTCAGTAAAATGTTTTGTGATTTTAACATTATGAGCATTCAGTTTGAGCCTGAGAAACTTTGATTTGAAACTCGTGTCTTAAACTTAAATCGCAACATATAAGATTCTGAGAGGGCTTGATAGGATATATATTAAGAATATATTTTCTCTCTCAGACCATTTCTTGCAGGAAGCAGTGCCAAAAATAAAAGTGCCTGAGATGGCTGTGGTTCTCATGATAGATAGCTGCAAAATCTGCTACCTTCTAAAAACAACTTCCCCCCCCCCCCCCCCCCCCCCCCCCCATGAGGATTAGGTAGTCACACAATGCCTATGGCTGCCAAGGTCACTATAGCCCTCAATTTCCTTGAATCAGGCTCCTTCTATGTTCTGAAAATGTGTTGCTGGTTAAAGCACAGCAGGTTAGGCAGCATCCAAGGAACAGGAAATTTGACGTTTCGGGCCAGAGCCCTTCATCAGGAATGAGGAGAGGGTGCCAGGCAGGCTAAGGTATGATGAGAGTCATGCTTCCATTACAACAAACTGAAGTTGAAGTTCCAGTGCCTTAACCAATCAAGAGACACCCTTCAGTTTGTCCATGATTTTTTTGTCTGCTATGTTCTTCAGGATATGGTTCCACCTATGCGAGCTTGAATTCATCCAAAACTTTACTGGCTGCGTCCTATATTGCCACTCATTTATCAACCTTGATTTCAATGTCCATCAGTGCTGTGATTTTACCAGCGCTTTAAATTTAACGTTTTCAACTTCCTGTTCACTTACTCTAAGGACTAACTGCTTACCAGTATAATCTCTTCTAGTCCTACAACTGTCTGAGAACTTTGCATGCTTCCAGTTCTAGCCTCATGTGGATCCCCCATTCCATTTTTAAACCAAAGATTCCTTCCCTATACTTCCTGATCTCTGTCTTTATTTTGCTTTAAGACTTTCAGTAAAATCCATCTGTTTGTCTGAACTTGACATCACTTCTTGTCCTAATAGCTCCTCCTTTGTCAATTTTTCATACTTGTATGAAAGTTTGGGACACAACAACACATTAAAGGGAATAGTGTGTGCTATCTACAAGATGCATGCAGAAATTCACTAAGGCTACTTAGCACCTTTCAAACCCACATATTACCATCTAGAAAGATAATTACAGCAGAAATATGGGAGTGCCACCATCTGCAAATTTCCCTCCACGTCGCCCACCATCTTGATCGGAAAGTATGATGCTACTCTTTCACTGTTGGTTCCAGGAACTCCCTCCCAAACAGCATTTGAGGCATACCAACACCAAATGGATTTCAGTGGTTCAAGAAGGCAGTTTACCAAGATCTTCTCAAGAGCAATTACATATGTGCAATAAATGCTGAAATTGGTGCAGCATCCACTGTTGTTAGTCATTTATATAAATGATTTGGATGAGACTTTAGGAGATATGTTTAGTAAGTTTGCGGATGACACCAAAATTGGCAGTATAGTCATCAGTGAAGTAGGTTATCTAAGATTATAAAGACATCTTGACAAATTGGGCCAATGGGCTGAGCAGTGGCAGATGGAGTTTAATTTGGATAAATGCAAAGGATTGCAGTTTGGTAAAATAAACAAGGACAGGAGTTATACAGTTAATGGTAGGGACCTGGGTAGTGTTGTAGAAGAGAGGGACCTTGGTTTCAGGTACATAGTTCATTGAAAGTTGTGTAGACAGGCTGGTTAAGAAGGCATTTAGCATGCTTGCCTTCATCAGTCAGATCATTGAGTATAGGAATTTGGATGTCAAGTTGAGGGTGTACAGGATGTTAGTGAGGCCAGTTTTGGAGTACTGTGTGTAGTTCCAGTTGCCTTGCTGTGGGAAAGATATTATTAAATTGGAGAGGGTTCAGAAAAGATTTATGAGGATGTTATCAGGACTTGAGAGCTTGAGTAATAAGGAAAGGCTGTATAGGCTCCTATTCTTTCACTGAGTATAGGAGGTTGAAGGGTGGTTTTTATTTGTAAATATATTTATTAGCAAATTTTTTTAACTTTATAAACACATAAAATTATTGAAAAATACAATCAATAACAAATATCAGTAAAATAAAAAGAAAAAAATCATAAATTACAATACAGCTACTGTCGACTAACTACTAACCTACCCTATAATTCAAAGCAAACCCTAACCCTGTGCAAAGTAACACCAATAAATAGGTAAATAATTAATAGTTCAAAAAAAAGAAAAGCTAAAAAAAACACAAAATACAGAACAGCTATGCTCAGCGCAAAGCACCCAAACAATTGAACGGAAGCATTGTCTGCGCTCAGGAGACCCCCTCCAGGGCCCAGGGCTTGACAAACCTAACCATCCTGGTTAAACAAATACCCTAGTTAAGATAACTGACAAATCTATATCCACATAACTCAAGTAGGGCTGCCATGTCTTATAAAAATGGTCTGTTGTGTGGTGCACCATGTTTGTAAAAATGTCCAAGGGAATGTGCTCCATAATTAATTTCTGCAATCCCAGCAAGGCCAGCAGGTTCTCAGACACCCAGTTCATCAGAATATTCTTCTGTGCACAATATGCAAGAATATTAAATAATTTCTTCCCATGCCCATCTAAAGATGGTAAACTCGGTAGACCTAAGAGGAGAGATATTGGGTCTGATTAGATTAGATTACCTACAGTGTGGAAACAGGCCCTTCGGCCCAACAAGTCCACACTGACCCGCCGAAGCGCAACCCACCCATACCCCTACATTTACCCCACTTTAGCATGGCCAATTCACCTGACCTGCACATTTTAGTGACTGTGGGAGGAAACCGGAGCACCTGGAGGAAACCCACGCAGACACGGGGAGAACGTGCAAACTCCACACAGTCAGTCGCCTGAGTCGGGAATTGAACCCGGGTCTCAGGCGCTGTGAGGCAGCAGTGCTAACCACTGTGCCACCGTGCCGCCCACTAACTTTGAGGACTGCTTTGACTTCAGTCCTAAATACCCTCCCTATCTCTTCCGCCACAGTGCTCCAATAAACACGGAGCTGTGGCATGTCCAGAAGCAATGGGTAAGAGTATCTACATTTATTTTACATTTGGAGCACACTGAAGTTCCCCCTTTTTTAGACTTTGCCAGACGGCCTGGTGCCAGATGAGCCCTGTGCAGAACTTTTAACTGCGTAGTGCATGTCCTATTACAGATTGAAGGGTGATCTTATAAAGGTTTATAAAATCACCAGGAGCATTGATAAGATGCATAGCAAAAGTCCTTTCCATAGGGTGGGGTTATGATTTTTAAGGTAAGAGGAGAAAGATTTAAAAAGTATCAGGGGGGAAATGTTTTTACACAGAGGGTGGTTCATATGTGGAATGAACTGCCAGAAGAAGTGGTAAATGCAGGTACAGTTAGAACTTTTAAAAGACATATGTATAGGTGCATGAATAAGAAAGAATTAGAGGGATATATGCCAAATGCAGATATTTGGCGCTAGTTTGGTTTCAGAAACTTGGAACGGACAAGTTGGACCAAAAGGCCTGTTTCCGTGTTGTATGACTCTGGTGACTGTATTCCCTGGAGTTTCGAGGAATGAGTGGGGAACTCAATAGAAACCTATAAAATTCTCGCAGATCTATACAGGTCATTGCAGGAACACTGATCCAGATAACCAAGGAGTCCAGAGCCACGAGTTGGTCTAAGGATATGAATTAAGCCATTTTTGATGAGGAGAAATTTCTTCATTCAGAGAGTGATGAGCCAGTGGTGTGCTCTGCCACAGAAAGCGGTTGTGGTCAAAACATTAAATGTTTTTTAAGAAAGAGTTACCTTCAGGCTAGAAGGAATAAAAGCATATGGGAAAAAGTGAGAAAAGGATTCTGGGTTGAATGATTAGTCATGATCGTATTGAAAGGCAGTGCATGTTCAAAGAAATGAGTGGCCTATTCCTGCTCCTATTTTCTATGCTTCTAAAGCATTCTATGAACTCTTCACCTAAGCTTTTTACCTGACTTTTTCAATCGCTATGTAGACTAAAATCTCCCATGATAATCACCAGGCCTTTCTGACAAGCAATCATTATTTCTTACTTTATTCACCACTCTACTGTACGGTATGATTAGGAGGCTGATTATTCACCACCCGACTGTATGGTATGATTAGGAGGCTGATTATTCACCACCCGACTGTATGGTATGATTAGGAGGCTGATTATTCACCACCCTACTGTACGTATAATTAGGAGTCCCACAAGGAACTTATTGCTTCATTTCTACAAAACCTGTTTCCTCATCTTGATTTCATGAACTGTAGTCATCCTTCTGTATTGTGCTAATTTGATCATTAACCAACCAACACCTCTGTCCATTTCTTCATACTTTCCTACAGTTGTATTCCCTTCAAACTTCAGGTCCCAATCTGTTATTCTGTAGGTGTGTCTCTCTAATGGTTCCATTTTATACTTAGTCATTTCTATTTGTACTCCATTCATCTGTTTGCTTTTGAATGCGACATGCGTTTAGTTTTATCCTATTACTCCTAACAGTGAAAGGATAAATTCTAATCCTATTTGTTGGTTGACTCTTGAATTTGTATTTTTTAAACCCTACTTGTGATGGTCTGTGTCCCATTTTCCATGTTAATACCTTTGTCTCTTAAGCCTTGACTCTACTCTTTGATATACCACACCTTCCCAAAATTGATCCTCTGTACCAATATTCACTTTAAAATCCTCTGTATTTCCCTACTTTTTTGGCCAGCAAGAACATGAGTGCATCCCACCCCCCCCCAAAAAAACAACTAACTGTGACCCATGAATTGGGAGCTACTTTATCGAAACCAGACTTTGAGCTACCGTTTATCTCTCTAATCTGATTTGCCCTGTGCCAATTCGCATGTGGCTCGAATGATAATGCAGAGATTATGACCTTTGATGTTTTGCTTATTAATTTAATACCTAGATTTTCATCATGTCTTACAGTATCTCCTTTTTTTGTTCTACCTAAATGATTGGTACCTACATGGAGCACGATGACTGAATTTTCCTTCTCCAGTCCAAGTTCCTCTCTAGTTTTAAGCACACATCCCAAACTCTGGCACTAGCCTTGTAACACAGCTATCTGGATTTGTGCTCTTCGCTGCAGAGAAATGTCAGTGCCCCTCACTATACTGTCTCTTTCTATCGCTACATTCCTTCTTACTCTTTGCTCTTGAGTGGCTTCCTGTACCATGTAAGTATGGTCAGTTAGCTCAACTTCCCTGGAGCCCTCACTGAAACAAGCTCAAATCTGTTGGACAATTGCAAAAACCTGAGAGTCCTGCACTGTGGCTTCTCTTTTACGTGCCTCACTTCAGTCGCACTACTGTCCCAGAACACTGATTAATCCACTGCTAAAAGGTCCAACAATCTCCTGGTGCAAAAAATCCAGTTAACAACTCCCCCACCCACCACCAATCCATTGCAGTGTTTGTACTTTAGCTTCCATCTCATAAAGTTTGAATTGCTGGGGACTTCAAGAATTGCTGCAGACATGTTTACTTTGGACCAGAAACAAAAATAGCAGTTACTGGAAAAGCTCCGCAGCTCTGGCAGCATCTGTGGAGAGAAATCAGAGTTATTGTCTTGGATCCAGTAACTCTTCAAAAGCTGTTGAGCTTTTCCAGCAACCTCTGTTTTTGTTTCTGATTGATAGGATCTGCAGTTCTTTCAGTTTTTATTTACTCTGGACCAAACTGGTATTCAAAAAGTCCCACATACAATAAAACTGTGACACATCACCAATCCTGCCATCCTTAATATGTTCGAAGGAACTATTTAATTATGATATTGAACTTTATATATAGTTATACTTTTGTATATTGTAGTAACCTTACCCTCAACTGCTTTTTTTTTAACTAGCAATCAAATAAATCTTAATCTGTTGCATGGTAATCAAGTTTACCAGTTTCGTCTCCTGTAGCAGAGTAAGCATCATTTGCTGAAGGCGGAAAATTTTACAAAAATCAAATAACAATGGAACATTTCTTTCTCTTCTTCCCCTAAACCCCTGAATCATATGAGGGAGGTTGTGGCCTCATGGTAATGTCATTGGGCTCATAATGTAGAAACCCAGATTAATGTACTGAGGATGTGGGTTCAAATTCCACTACAGCAGCTCGTAGAATTTAAATTCCGTGAATTAATGAATTTGGAATAAAAAGATAATTTCAATAATTGTGATCACAAAATATCATTAACTGCCTTACCTGAAGGATATGTGCAAACCTGGTCTGGCATTCATGAGTCGAGAGCCACAGAAGTGTGCTTGACTTTTCATTTCCGTCAGAAAGGCTGAGCAACCTGTTCACTTGTTCCAAACAGCTACATAATACTAATAACAGATGGACTACAGTGGTTCAAGAAGCAGCCCACCACCTTCACAGGGGCAGTTTGGGATGGCAACAAATGCTGACATGACTAGTGTTTCCTATATTTCACTAAAGAACAAAATAAAGGTTAATTGAAATCTAATTTGCATCATATATCTGTGATCAATCCAAATGGAAAGTTGCCTGCTAAACTGCAATGATGGATTGTAGTGATGTAAGTATTTTGCCAACAGAAGCCTAGGAATGTCTAAAGCAAAAAACGAGCCTTCTGTTTCTGCTTGCTTATCTGGTGATGCTTTAATTTTGTCCTCTTTTTGCAGATGCATAGTCAAAATCACTGGTGATATGACCATGTCGTTTCCAAGTGGAATAATTAAAGTTTTTACCAGCAATCCATCACCAGCAGTGCTTAGCTTCCGAATACGGAATACCAACAAATTTGAACAAATCCTCCCAAATGCACAGCTTGTATATAGGTAATTTTTGTTCTATTTGGGTTATCCAGTAACAAAATTTATATTTGCTAGAATTTAATTTAAAAAAGGAAATAAAACTGTGCTGTCTGCTGTAATTGTATAATCGTGTAGACTTTTAGTGACAAGCATTATAAATCATGTATTTGTATGTTGGTTGAAGACTTGCTAACGTCAGAAAGTTGTAGGCTCAGGCACTGAATACATAGTTTAGATTTCATTGTGATTCTGTGCATTGTTTTGAGCAACTGCCTTTCAAAGTCTATTGACAGTATTCAAAGTACAGGTGCGAAGTGCTCTTCCACCTTCATAATCTTAATCTCCAGATGACACAGACATTACATAGTTTGAAATTACAAACTTTTATGTGTCGCATTTCATTTTACAATCCTTATTGCAAATATTCCAAATTTAGAGTGAATGACCTCTTGAATACAAAGTATGCTACAACCATTTGAAGATCTTGTTTTGAGTTAAAATAGCCCATGTGATTTGCATGCTGAAAAATCACTGAGGGATCCCTTCCTGTCTTGTATTAAAACAAAATTCTAACTTTCAAGGGTGTCATCCAATCTTGGGCCTATTTTAACTGGCTTAAATTGAATATAGTTCATTTTTCTGGTTTAAATTCATTTGCATATTTCTGTTAGATGATTATTCTCTGCATACTGTTATTGCCAATACAATGGAATGAAAGCACAGAATATTCTAAGAACAGAACGATGTAAGTGGCCAACTGTCTCATTGATGAAATGAGATATATATGCAAGCCTCAAGCTTTTTTACACTGCCAGTCAGTGTTAGTAGGCTTTTGTTGATCGCTATTTTCTGGCAGAAATCAGAATTTGAAATTCGCACGTCAAGTCATTTTGAGGTTGTCTAAAAATATCCATGCCCATACCCTGCAGGCTCTTTATTTTCCACTGTAGGTTTGTGTTATCTTTGAGGTTGCTGTATTACTAATGTAAAAATCGAGAATTCTCTTCAGCTTTGAAACTGTGTTTTGTCCTGAAAAGTGGGTTCTGCACTATGTTGTATAATAACACCAATGACAGGAAGAATAAGCACCACTGCATTTGTCAGATGTAGGTTCTTTCAAAGGGGTCATTAGGTTGAAGACTTGAGGTGAATTCATAGTAAAATGGCTAGTACACAAAACCCGTATTGCATGCAAACGTTGAGCTTGCAAGTTATAACATCCAGCTTAACTACATTAAATCCACCCACTAGTTAAGAAAAAATGATTTACAGAATGATTGCTTCAATAATAAGCATACGTGTTAATCATCAACATTTCACACAGCTGGCAGTATGTCTTGTCAGCCTGGAATTTGAACAATCCTTGCACTCAAGGTCACCTCAGAATTCTGCACGTATCTTCTGCCTGTCTAACTGGCCAGAATTTGCAACAACTATTATTACTGAAATTGTCTGTGAACTGTGCAGAATAAGTTATTTTTAGAATGAAATGTTGAATTGGAGGTAATTGCAGAGGGAAAATTAGAAATCAAAATTGTTGAAGTCACATTCCATTGTCTACCTCAGAAGATAAATCTTGCACCTTAATTATGTACATTTGTTTTCAGACATTTCTGTGATTATCACTGCTAAAACGTACTTCTGTTCACTTGAGATTTTCTCTTCAACATACTCATGTAATGTTGATCTTGTGTGAAAGCTGACCCCATAGCATTATATTCCATCTGCCAAGTATTTGCTCACTCACTTTACCTGTCTTTAACACACTGCAGAATGATGTTCACCATTTGCCTCCCACCCATTTTTTTCATCCGCAAGTATGGCTAAGTGCATTCACTTTCTTTATATACGTCATTAATATATTTTGTAAATAATTTGTGGCCTCAGTATCGATCTTTGAGGCTTCACTGATTACAAGTTGCCATCCTTAACATGTCCTCCTTGTCGTGATTCTGTCTATTAATTAGCCAATCATCTATCCATGCAAATATACTACCTCCAACACCATCAGTTCTTATGAAGTTGCCTAATGTGTGGTGCCTTCTTGAACATCTGCTGAAAATCCAATTGTGTTTTATCCTGTGCTTCCCCTTTGTCTATCCTGCTTCTTAGCTCCTCAAAGAATTCTTATAAATTTGACAGATGGTGATGAGCGTTATTCTGAAAATTTCAATGTGAATTGCTGTAGTTAATTATATAATTACATTGCATTGAATGTATTATAAGTAATTTGTAAAATTATAAAATAAATGTTAAACAATGTGAATTCTTTATTCCATTGTTACAATTTTATTTTGTGTCTACTTTATCCCAAACCAAGAATGTATATCACCCCTTACGAATACTACAGGCATAAAAGCCTAACTTTTGGTTTAAAATGTTGGTCTCAAATTTTTAATTTTTACGTAAGTATGTAAACTAAAAGGTATGTACAGTAAATCTGCAACTTAAATTATGGTCAGATCAAACTTTATTGTCCATTAGGTTTTAATTTTCATAGAAAAATGGGGCCAGTTACTGAGCAGAGATCTTACTTAGCATAACCAGTTGCCCTAGCCATTGCTTTATATTCCAAATGTTTTGAGTTGTCAGATTTTTCAATAAGCATTTTTATGAGCTTCTGCAAATTAAAAGACCTAAGGAGAAGGAACCAGTCTTTTTGTTTTAGAACTCCTAGCTCTAAAGAGTTGAACAATTTTTAAAATACTTTTTCAATGCTGGGTCGAGATTGGAAATTATTGCTGAACAGTTCTTTTATTTGAAAAAGGAAAGATGTTGATGAACTGCTCAAAATGCACAGAAGAATTAAGAATAAGTTCTCAACAATCATGTTAATACATGTAGAATTTGTGAATGTTTGCAGTTGTGCAGCCTGATCAGAAGTGTTTGTTGTTTTTCTTTTAGTGATCCATCACAGAATGATTCAAACTCAAAGGACTTTTGGATGAACATGCAAACTCTCACTGCCTACCTCAAAAAACTGGCTGAACAGAACCCATCTTCCTCCTATTATAATGTGGACATCCTGAAATATCAGGTAAAGCAAGCAATGAAGCACATACTTTGTAATATGCATTTTTTCAATGCAAGTTCAGATTTGTCAGATTTAGTTTCTGAAAAGTAACTAAGTTGAGCACTTTTTGCAATACTACTGGTGCAGGAAGCTTACAGATGCATTGAAGTAGTGAAGAGTAATAGGACTTTTTTTAGCTTTCATAATACTATGAAACATTGGATTATATTGGGCCTAAATTATCTGGGCTTTAAAGAATGAGAAACAGTCTTGTTGAGGGATATAAGGTTCTGAAGAGGCTTTTGATAAGGTATATATTAGGAGATTGTTTCTGCTGGTTGGGAACCTGAAACATGAGTACAGCTTTACGATGAGGAGCTAATCATTCAGGACTGAAATGAGGAGAGTTACTTAACTCAAAGGGTTGTAAATCTATGAATACATTTTATACAAGATGGTTGTACATGTTCCATCGCTTATTATGGACCAGGCCAAGCCATCAAAATATATTCAGCAGAGTCTAGACCCTAACTTTTCTTACATTAAAGGTAAGTGTAAGATGTTGCATTCCAGGTGTAATTCGAAAGATCAAACTACCCAATTTGGAGCAAAATACTCTTTATTCATACATTCCAGTTAAAATGCTACAAAAGAAAGAAGTTGGAATAACTTAACTCTATTGGAAGACTTAACAGATTAATAGATTATTAACTACTACTAATTACCTACTCCAATATAGTAACATTCCATAAACACATTCTTGACAAAGGCAAATTAAAAAAAAACAAATTGTCTCACATGCAACTCCAGCAACAGGGAGAGAACTCCCACCTTTTGGCTGTAACCGAAAAAGAGAAAACAACCTTCCACATCTTTAAGAACGCTGCTACTGAAAATCTAAATATCATGGTTGTGTGACAGCTTGCCCCATCCATTCAGGCTGCTTCTATTGTTCCTACATTTTAAAAATAACCAAAGGCCTCACACGCTGTTTACTGTTTTCGATCCAAATAGACAGCTCGCCGCCTCTATCTTAAAACCACTCTTTAAAAAAGGACAAAATACACCTCTTAAAACCATAATATCGTTACATACCAAATCATTTAATCTCTCAAAAAAACTGAGAAATATGGGAGAGGGCAGGAAATTGGAATTGAAGCCTGTGTTCACTCATGATCATACTAAATGGTGGAGCAGGCTTTGTTGGACCATATGGTGTACTTTTGCTTCAGTTTCTTGTGTTCTATGCAATTTGAATGGCTGTTGTGATGTTGGATGTATTGTACAATTATATTCTTGAGATTCTTGGATTTGGATTTCAAAATAGAGGTAGAGGAATGCGGGTTAGTTCTGTAACTTTCTTTTTTGAAAAGTTAGGAAGCCATTTGGTGACCTAAATACATCCATTTCATAGGAGTGTGTGATTGCAGTTGAGTATCCACAAGAATCGCATGTATTGTTCATGAATGAAATGTTTATGCTGTTGGGTTGATAAGAGAGTAAAAACATTAAGGTGATTAGATTAATTTTGATTTCAGAAAATCCAGAGCTTTACTTCAAAGCAACCCAAGGTTCAGTTCAGAAGATGGAACTGTTTCATAGAACAGAATTCATAGTTTTGTTCCCTTAGGCTGTTCAGGCAGATTTGTGTTTGATTCCTTTCTGAATCTACTGGCATTAACTTCTCAAACTTCTGTTAGCCTAAATGTTTTCATTTTGAACAATATGCAGACACCTACCTAAACTTTTGTGGCTTGGAAACTCCAATCTCAAATATTTAAATCAGTGTGACTGGTTCCCTTGAACTGTCTTGATTCTCTTGCTGTGAGAAACTCAGAATTTCACAGAAGTTACATGGAAGAGTTCAGACAGACATCTTTATGTTGTTTCAACTGGAAATGTTTAGGCTATCAGAATTTTGAGATGTTAATGCTATCAGATTCGGAACGGAATCATAAAAATGAATCTGCCTGAACAGCCTAAGGGAACAAAACTGAAGGGTGTCAGTTGAGTAAAGATTTAAAAGCTGAAGTGAGTGTGATATTTCTCTGGGATTGAGTGCCTGTAATGGATGGTGTTGGGGAACATAACTTTGTTATGCACATATTTGTGTGTAAAACTTGTGTTCTCTTGTTACAGTACATCTGCCGTCTTGTGTGACTATGTTTCCATGACTGACTTCTAGGATCTGACTTGTCCAAATTTGAGATCATGATATCGATCATAGTTTAAGTTTCCTTAAAGCTGCTATAGTTCATCATTCAACAAGTGCGTAATACTTTTAAGATGAATGTTCTATGATTGGTTTATTTATAAAACAAAGTGCATTTTGACTCTCACCATTGAGCTATGAAGTGAGGTAGTTAAACAAACTTGAGCTCTTGGCTATAGTTGTGTATTAACATTCACAGCATAGAATGCAGACTTCTTTATTTTGTTTTAATTAAATCATGTAGAACATTAAAGTTAAAGTAAATTTATCCTCTTGCAAACTGCTAAATCTGTGTCAAGGAGCACTACACCCTGAACTAAAAATTCAAACTATTTTAAATGACATGTAAAGTTCAGCATTTTTGAACTAATGAAAAACAAATGTTTTGCATTAGAGTTTATGAATAATACTTAAATAGAAAGAATTTAGCTCAATTGCTGAATGATGAATATGCTAAATGTCCTTTGCTTCTGTCCTTCCCATGCCCTCAAATTTAAATGAAAAGGTAGAATATATGCTATATGTAGCTAATTAATCCTTAACAGCCTGTTATTCTACATTTGTAGAACATTTAATTAGAGTTCTTAATGCAATTAGAAATGCATATAAATGTGAACAATATTTTAACATTTCCCAGGGCAAGCTGCTGGTTTGATGCCTTTTGAGATGCTCAGTTAAGCTGAGTTAAGCTCAGTTAATCATAGTAGAAATTGTTTTAATCAAGAACTGATTCTTTGCCTTCAATTTTCTGGTTTCTTTGTTTTTAAGGCCCACATTGGTATGGAATTTTATGAAATTTGTTCACTCTAGTTCACATATTAATATAGTACATTAATGCTAACCACATATGGCTAATTTGTAATTCAAATGTGGTTGAACACATTCTGATTAGCAAATAAAATGCATAATTGCATGTATACGATCTCAATGACTTATAATTGCACAGCATTTGCAAGTGTATTGGCACAATGGCAAGAAGAGTATTCAGGTTCCTGTTGACCATTGGTTATCCTTGGTACAATAAAAGTACAAGTGAACTGCACTTAACAGTACTGTTGTGAAATTACATGTAGTGTATTGGTGAAAGTGATTGAAATTATGTTGTAATAGCCACACATGTGGCTAATTAATTATTTTTGTTGAACAATATGACTCTAGCATCTCTCCCAAACAGCCGTTATTCATTTGTCAGCTTAGATTATGAGGATCATGGGTACATTCAGTAAAGAAACCCTGCCAAGCCTGTAGGTGTGTTACCTACATGCACACTATGCAATAGGATTTGTCAGACTTGCTAAACCAGCTTATGGAAACCACCTGTCAACAGCGCTAGATAATTTTACAGCTCTCTTTCAACCCTTCCCATTGCAAAGAAATTCTGTCTGCCAGATGCCATCTTCACAATAACACAGATTAAATAAGACCTTAATGAAGTAGGGAACAAACTTAACAAGTAGTGCTTCATGGTGCTCTGCATCCATGTATCAATATGCTACAATGTTAATGTCACCATATTTGCAGATGAGACTTCAATATTATTCATGGATTTCAGTTTGTGGTGCCCTGATACCAGTACTGGAGTAAATGGAAACTGCTCTGATAGAACAAACTTTAATTGAACCATGCCAGGATAACTTCCTTGATAAACTGAATATCTAGAGCTGTAGAGAGAACATTAAATAACTGTAAGTATGTGGAGGGTTCTGAGAGGGGATACGTAGGCTTACGAAGTAAAAGAACATGGCAGCATCACAGGGCAGTATTAATGTAATGATACCCAGGAAGGGACAAAGTGTGCAAACATAATAAGAGCAGCAAATAGGGTTAAAGGGAGGGGCAGGAGGTGTGCAAAATAATAACAAGCCAAAATTAGTGGTTATTTACTTAAATATTTGTAGTTTTAAGAACAGAGTAAATGAATTAACGGCATAAATCAAGTCATGATCTTACAGCCATTATGGAGATGTGGTTACAAGATAGTCAAGGCTGGGAAGTAAAATTCAGGTGTGCATCACTTTTTGAAACTGCAGGCAGGAAGGAAATGGTGACAAGGAATTTCAATAGTGTGAGATGGAAGAGTATGATAGCAAGAAATGTTCTTGGATCAGAAGATGCAAAATTAGAAGTAAGAAATGACAAAGGGAAGACAACGCCAGTGAGAGTAGATTTTAGGTGATCCAGCAGAAGGACATAGAATAAGTCAGGAGATAATGATGGTATGTAAAAAAGGCAGTACATTAATCATGGTTGACTGTATTCTTCAGGTACCTTGAGAAAATCAAATTGCTAGAGGTAGCCACAAGGAAGAACTTCGAGAATGTATTCATGCCAGTTTCCTTGAACAATTTTAAGTGGATTCAATGAGGAATCAGACTGTTTTGGATCTGGTATTGTATCATGAGGCAGGTTTAATAACTGATCTGAGTGGAAGAGATCCCTGGGGAATAGTGATTATTGGAAAGGATGACCAGAAACAGTTGAGAAAATAAAATTTGATGATAGGCCAGCAAATTATATAAAAACAGACAGTAATCAGTAATATTATCAACCAGCAGCTGCGTAGCTTCATGAAGGGGAAATCATGCCTGACAAAGTTTATTAAAATTCTTTGAGGAGTTAACAACCAGGATAGGTAAAGGGGAACCTGTAGGTATATCTATTTGGATTTACAAATGGCATTCAATAAGGTACAGCATATAAGCTACTTAATACAGTAACAACTCATGGTGTTGGGGATGGTATGGATAGAAGATTGACTAACCAGTAGAAGACAGAGTTGGAACCAAGGGTGCAGTTTCAGAATTGAGTCTGTAACTAGTGAAGTGCTGCAGGGGCAACAGTGACCATTCTAAAAATATTTCTTTTTTCCTGAATTTATGTTTTGTTTAAGCTAGAATTCAAAATGTATTGAAAGAAGCTGGTTAAGCTTAAACATTACGGACATAATTTGCTTTGTGGAGCAATGGTTGTTTACTATATATTATATATGTCTTAAGTAAGGGAAGTGAACATACAATTGCCAAGTTTGTGAATGACATGAAAATAGATGGGAAAACAAGTGGTGAGAATAACACGAAGAGTCTACAGAGAATTAAGTGAATGGGCACACAGAAGTTGATGTGGGAATATGTGATATTATGCACTTTGACAGGAATGTTAAAGGATCTGGCTATTATTTAAGTAAGGAAAGATTATAGGAAATTACAATACAGTGTGCTTTAGGGGGTCCTTGTGTATGCATCATACACATCTTCAGGTAAAAGGGATATCTAATGGAATATTGGCCTTTATTTCAAAGGAATTAGAATACAAACATCATGATCCCAGATTTAAAGGGATTTTCTTATGAGGAGAAGTCGAGTAGGTTTGGCCTTTACTCAAAGGAGATTAGAAGAATGAGAGACAACCTCATTAAAACATGTAAGATTCTTAGTTTCTACACTGTTAAACCCCTAAGAAATTGTTTCCCTAGACTGGGGAGAGTCTAGGGTTGGGGGCATAATTTCAGAGTAGGGGCTCAACCATGTAAGATAGCATCCACTGCTGCTACTGAGTGCCAGTAGTGGGGTGATTGAGTGTTTGTGGATGTGTTGCCAATCAAGCAGTTTGCTTTGACCTGGATGGTGTCAAGCCTCTTGAATATTGTTGGAGCTGCACCCATCCGAGCAAGTCCATCACACTCCTGACATGTGGATGGTGGATAGACTTTGGATTGTTAGGAGGTGAGTTACCTGCCACTGTATCCCTAGTCTCTGACCTACACTTGTAGTCACTGTGTTTATGTGGTGAGTTCAGTTGAGTCAATGGTAACCCAAGGATGTTGATGGTGGGGGATCCAGTGATGGTAATAACGTTGAATGTCAAGAGGTGGTGGTTGGAGTCTCTTATTGGTGATGTTCATTGTCTGGCATTTGTGTGGCACTAATGTTACTTCCCACTTGTTGGCCCAAGCCTGGATATTGACCAGATCTTGTTGCATTTGAGAACGGAATGATTCAGTATCTGAGGAGTCGCGAACGGTGCTAAACACTGTGCAATCATTGGCGAACATCCCCACTTCTGACCTTATGACAGAAGGAAGGTCATTGATGAAGCAGCTGAAGATTGTTGGGCCTCAGACACTACCCTGAGGGACTCCTGTAGCAATGTCGTGGAGCTGAAATGATGACACCCCATAACCACAACCATCTTCCTTTGTGCCAGGTATAACTAACTAGCAGAGTGTTTGCCCACTGATACCCATTGATCCCAATTTTGCCAGGGCTCCTTGATGCCATACTCTGTCAAATGCAGGCTTGATGTCAAGGGCTGTCGCTCTCACCTCACCTCTGGAATTCAGCACTTTTATCCATGTTTGAACCCAGGCTGTAATAAGATCAGGAGCTGAGTGGCCCTGGCAGAACCCAAACTGGCCGTCACTGAGCAGGTTGTTACTGAGCAGGTGATGTTTGATAGCACTGTTGATGACATCTTCATCACTTTACTGATGATGGAGAGTAGACTGTATGGGCGGTAATTGTAATTGGCTGGGTTGGATTTGTCCTGCTTTTTATGTACAGGACATACCTGGACAATTTTTCACATTATTGGGTAGATGCCAGTGTTGTAACTGTACTAAAAGGGCTTGACTTGGGGAGTGGCAAGTTCTGGAGCACATATCTTCAGTACTATTGCCAGAATGCTATCAGAGCCCATTACCTTTGCAGTATCCAGTGCTGTTTCTTGATATCACATGGAGTGAATCAAATTGGCTGGAGACTGGTATCTGTGATGTTGGGGACAACTGGAGGAGCCCGAGATGGATTGTCCACTTGATATTTCTGACTGAAGATTGTTGCGAGTGCATCAGCCTTATCTTTTGCACTGATGTGCTGGGCTGCTCCATTGTTGAGGTTGGGGGTATTTGTGGAGCCTCCTCCACCTCCAATGAGTTGTTTAATTGTCCACCGCCATTCACAACTGGATGTAGAAGGACTGCAGAGCTTAGATCTGATCCGTTGGTTGTGGCGTCACTTAGTTTTGTCTATCACTTGCTATTTATGCTGCAGGAAGTAGTCCTGTTTGGTCGCTTCAGCAGGTTGACACTTCATTTTTAGATAAGCCTAATGCTGCTCCTGGCATGCCGTCCTGCACTCTCCATTGAACCAGGATTGATCCCCCTACATGATGGTAATGGTTGTGTCAAGGATATGCCTGGCCATGAGGTTGCAGATTGTGCTGGAGTATAGTTCTGCTGCTGTTGATGGCCCACAGCACCTCATGGATGCCCACTCTTGAGCTGTTAGGTCAGTTCGAAGTCTGTCCCACGGTGATATTGCTCACAACACAGTGGAGGTTATTCTCAATGTGAAGTCAGGACTTTGTCTCCACAATAATAATGCAGTGGTCACTTTTACCTATATTGTCATGGACAGATGCTTCTGCAGCTGCCACATTAGTAAGGATGAGGTCAAGTATGTTTTTTCCTTTTGTTGGTTCCTTCACCAACTGCTGCTCTCCCAGTCTAGCAGTTATATCCTTTAGGACCCGATCAGCTCGATCAGTAATGTTGCTGCTGAGCCACTCATTCTGGTGAACATTGAAATTCCCACCCAGAATACATTTTGCACCTTGCCACCCTCAGTACTTACTCCAAGTGTTGTTCAACATGGAGGAGTACTGATTCATCAGCCGAAGGAGTATGCTATGTGGTAACCAGTAAGAGGTTTCCTTGCCCATGTTTAACCTGACACCATGAGACTTCATGGGATCCGGAGTCGATGTCAAGGACTCCCAGGGTAACTCCCTCCCAAATGTATACCACTCTGAATCTGAATTCTTTACTGAAGATGGTTGTCGAGACTGTCATTAAGTATATTAATTGCTGAGATAGTCAGAATCTTAGTAAGGGAACTGAAGGTTCAGGAAAAGGCAAGAAAGTGGAGTTGAGGATGATCAGATCAACCGTAATTTCATTGAATGGTGGAGTAGACTCAAATGAACCAAGTGGCATATTACTACTTCCCTTACATTTTGTAGTTGTCTTAATTGCACTTCAATTCAACACTATAGTCATTCTCAAGCTAACAAAGCAAAATATGTCCGTAATGTTTAAGTTTAACCAGCTTCTTTCAAGATATTTTGAATTCTTGCTTAAACAAAACATTAATCAGGGAAAAAAAATATTTTTAGAATGGTCCCTTAGTCTTCAAGACAAATTGATAAATCTAAAAATATCATCTGTATTTGCAGCCAATTGAATGATACAAAGGAACAACAATTACGATTCTTTCATTTATATTTGTGGAAAATGAAATCCTTATTGTAAAATATATACTGTTTGGCATGACTTGCATCATTTGTTCTCGATGTAGGTTTGCTCACTGAGCTGGAAGGTTCATTTTCCAGACATTTCGTCACCCTAATAGGTAACATCTTCAGAAGCTTCGCATGGAAATGTTTGGAAATGAACCTTCCAGCTCAGCGAGCAAACTTACGTCCAGAACCTCAACCTGAGCTACAAATCTTCTCAAAACTCATCATTTGTCCTCTTTGGCCTCTTCAAACAAATCTGTGTAAGTGTTGGTATTTATCTGAAGAGAACTTTTGAGTGCTCTGATCTTTATGGATGTCTGTCTCTCTCTGTGGCGCAGGTATCTTCCAATGGTATCCAATCAACACCACTAAACCTAGCTACATACTGGAAATGCAGTCTTACCACTACTGACATTCGAGTGGACTACAAATATAACCCAGAAGCTATGGTTTCTCCTTCTGTGCTATCAAATGTTCAGATTTTGATGCCAGTAGATGGTGGAGTTACTGGCATGCAGTCACTGCCTACAGCTATTTGGTAATTTAGAAATCTGAACCTTTTATTCATTTTAGAATTTTGTTTAACATCAGAAAGAAAGAGCATTCTGAAGCTTGTTACTAATATATCTTAAATAGATCTCTGTTTAGTTGACCTATTAAGACTCCCCATTAAGATGTATGTTCCATTTACTATTAACAATATGTTGGCACAGTCATTGTTTTGTCTTGTATATCAAATTTCTCCCTTCTTCCTTGACTGGAGGAAGCTGCAATCCAAGAAGATGTAGAGCAGATTTTCTGTAATGTTTCTAGATAAAAGATTTAGTTGTGCAAAGTTATTGAAAAAAACTGGGGCTATTCTCCTTGGAGCAAAGTAAGAAAAACAAAGTTTTGCTAGAGGTATTCAAGATCATTACTGATTTTGTTGGGGCATATGAGGAAGAACTAGTTCCAGTGGGGCTTACCTGTTGAGATGTTATTACGCAGAGGTGTACAGTAATAGGAGCAGGTGGAACCTGAACCCTGGACTCCTAATCCAGAGGTAAGGGTGCTATTCATCTGTTGGTTGTTAGATCCCAGCAGTGGTGAGATACATTAGAAGGACATTTATTTCTCACTTAAGGGCCTTAATTGAGGACATCCCACGAATTGGGTTAATGCAGGGCATCAAGCAATGTAAGACACTAATGTTCTGTGGATTTTGCATTGTTGCGTCATGTTCTAATGAGTGTATAAGTGCTAGCATATTCATACATTTCATTTGTTCACCTGGCCTTGATTCAGGAATGCAGAACAGAAGAAGGCCTTATGGAAGCTGTCTGAAATTTCGGAGAAATCTGAAAATGGAGGTAGGTAGAATATGTGAATCACTACTTTTCATTTCTCAATTAGCTGCCAACAGTGAGTGCATTTTTATTTTTGGAGTTAAATTCAGAAAATGAAACGTTATTTATGAATCATTAAGGCCGGTGATAACTCTCCAAACTTTGTCACAAACACTTATGGTGAAGCAAGTTTCCTTCCCAGCTACTATCTCAAGAGCAGACTGTCAGAGATTTGGACACCTTTTTAATTTGGAGGAGAATGTCTAATTCCATATCCAAAATATCACAGAGCCATCTACTTCCAATCTAGCGATATGTCCCTTCATTAATAACTGCTCGTTTGTCACAGAAACAACCTGTAATAATGCCAGAATTGATTAATCTAATTCTGTTCTTGTTGATAGAGAATATTAATACTTTTTATTTATTTGGAGTCTTTATGTAATGTAGTAAAAACATTCCCAAGGTGCTTCAGAGGACAATTATGAAACAAATAAATGTTACTTAAGGATAAATTAGAACAGATAGCCATCATTAAAGGGGTGGATTTTTAAGATATGCCTTAAGGCAGAAAAGAAAGGAGGAGTTACTCATGGGAGGAGTTTCCAAGCTTAGAGCCTTGACTGCTGAAGTCTAGGTTACCTCTGATGGGCAAATTAAAGTTTCATATTCTTAAGCCAAAATTGAAAGATATCTTGAATGTTGATATATCAAAGATGGGAGGATGATGCCATGTAATGACTTGAAAATAAGAGGGTGAAGATTTAAAGTTTACTTTTTAAAGGGGTGACTAATTGTTTACAGGGCTAAATTGAGGACAGTGATAAATTAACAATAGAGAAATTAAAGTTCGAGCAAAGAAATTAGCATTTGAAGAAAAAGAAAAGGAATGACAGAGAGAGAAAGAGAGAAATAGGGAATGGAGAAAAGAGCAAGGGGGTAGAGAGAGAAATGCAGGAAAAATGGCAAGCAAAGCATTTGAGTTGAGACAGCCAAGCTGAAAAGCAGGAAACCTATTGTGTCCCACGAAGACACTACTGGCCCAGACTTAAGGGTGGAGGCAACATTATTTGCTCATTTAATTCCAAAGTTTGAGGAGACAGAAGTGGAAACTTCTCACATCTCTTTGGAGCTGGTAACTCAGCAATTTATGGAGCCAGTCCAGCATTGGTCAATACTAATGCAGATTGGGCTTTTAGGGTGAGGCAAGAAGTTTATTCCCTCTTGCCTGAGAAAATTGCCAGGCACTTACAAGGTAGTAAAAGTGGTTATCTTAATTATATACCAGAGGGTGCCCATAAAAATTATGTGCCTTGAAGAAAAAGCCTAACCAGACATATCTGGAATTTGACAAGCTTAAGCAGCAGTAGGTAGTTAATTTAGAAGCCACTTACAAAAATCTCAGTGAAACAATTCTTGAAGGGTTTAAAAAACCCACCACCACCCCCCATTCCCAATAAGAGTGCTGTAGGAGGAACAGAGTGTGACTGGGTCAGGGTATGCAGCCATGCTGGCTGATGCTTGAGCTGATCCACAAACTCCTATTCCAAGACAACCTCTCTCCTAGCCACCTCCGATTATTATTAGAAAGCAAAAAGTGATAGAAAACTGAGCACCCATGGTAGAGAGGAAAATGCTGGGAACAGTCCTCAGGATGGAAAAGGTAGTGCTGCGATGAAAGTTGAGCTCCAAGAAACCTTTGTTTTAATGGCTGAAAGGCAGGCCATGTCCAGTACAACTGCTAGAAGGCTAAGAAACACCAGGAGCATTTAGTCAGACACAACACACTGCAGAGAATGGCAGTTTGTCAGAGAGCGTAGCAGATCAGGCTATGGCTGTGACTACAACTGCAAATCCCTGTAAAGACACTGCTGAGAGTGTAGATGAAATTAAACAAATCCTAAGAGTTACCAGGATTTTACATCTAAAGGAAGCGTGGCCACATTTCCCCAGGGTAATACAGGCAAGCTGGTAGTAAACTAGGGAATACTGGAGCCAACTAAACTCTACTGCTGGGAAAAGGTGTGACTTTCCCCATCAGTGAGTATAGTAATTGCCAAGGTGCTCATAAATGGGATTGAAGATTGATAGATTTCCCATTTCTCGTTAGGAATGTAAGAACAGGAGTAAGCCATTCAGCTCCTCGAGCCTGCTCTGCCATCCATTAAGATCATGGTTGAACTCTGGCATAACTCCATGTCCCTGGCTTGGGCCTTTGGTACCCTTAATTAATAAACATCTGTCTATCTCAGATTTAAATTTAACAATTGAATTAACATTGACTGTTATTTAAGGAAAAGAGTTAGCAACCTTCACTACTGTGTAGACATAATTTTTAACATCTCTCCTGATTGGAGTCAAGATTAGAGTGGTGCTGGAAAAGCACATCAGGTTGGCAGCATCCAAGAAGCAGGAAAATCAATGTTGCGGGAAGGAGCTCTTCCAGCACCATTCTAATCTTGACTCCAATCTCCAGCTTCTGCAGTCCTCACTTTCGCCTATCCTTCCTGATTGACCTGCCACTATTCTTAAACTATGCCCCCATTTCTAGAATTTTCAACCATTAGAAATAGTTTATCTGCTCTGTCATTTCATATTAATATCTTGAAAACCTCAATACAGCACCTCTTAATTTTCTGAATTCTAAAGGCCTAACTTGCCTAGTCTTTCCTCATGACTAAACTCCAGAAATCCTTATAAAGGTGCATTGAACTCATTCCATCCTTCCTAAGATGGAGTGCCCAGATCAATTTTCAGTACAGTAAGTGGTATCTAACTATAGTCTTTCATATAACTGCAGCATAATGTCTGTATCCTGTAGCCATTTAGATAGAAGGCCAGTATTCCATTAGCCTTCTTGACTATATTCTGCACTTGTTCTAGGCATTTTCAATGGCTGTGCACCTGAACCCCTCCCAATCTCATTGGACATCCACTGTATTTTTACATTCTGAGAAAAATAACCCTCCTTCAGTCCAAAATGGATAACCTCACACTTGCTTATATTAAAGTCCATCTGCCACAGCTTTGCTTATTCACCTAATCTATCAATGCTGTCTACAATGCTGTCCAATTTTGTCATCAGCAAATTTGGATATTTGACTTTCTATGCCACTATCCAAGTCATTAATGATATTGTGAATAATTTACACCACAATACACATCCTTGCAGGACACTCCTGGTTAGTTTCTGCCAAACTGAGTGTTTACCCATAATTCCAACTCTCTTGTTTCCTGCCATTCACTGCACCTGAGTAACGACCAGTGAGATCATCCCTTTTTTGCCTGTGGATAGAATCATCTTGTTCCTTGGCAGTGACCTATTGAGATCAAAGGTAATATCATCCTCATGGGCTCTCTGAAAAGTCTGTGGAAGTCAGGAAAACCCATCAGCTGCAGGTGAAATGCCCAGCATATCCCTGACTATATAGTCACATGATCTGTTGCCTGACAGACTCAGCCAGTTGAGACTAAGGTGGCACTGCAGACAAAAGACCTTCAAAACCAGTTATCTGAAACCTTTGGGTGTCTAGAAGATCTCAATGAGGTAATAAGTAGAACTTCTTTGGTGGCAGCTCAATGAGCTGGTCCAGTGTTAAAAACAATAGTTCAGATTGATCACACTGAAGCTGAGGCACAACCTGTCCCTGAATATTACTATATTAAAAATAATGTGCTAATATGGAAATAGACACCTGCAAGTAATGAACAGACAGTGAACCATTAAAGTAGTGATGACACCAAAATATCATAAGGCGATATTTTGGCTTGATCATGGAATTCCAATAGACTTATGCAAAAACCTAAGTCCACATCAGCCAGCATTTCTACTGGCCACAGCTCCATAGAACATAATAGGGTTTTTGCATAGAGTTTTGTAGTACCAGTTATGTTATAGGAAAACTGTACCTGCAGTAAAACCTACACGCATGATTCTCCCATGCCACTTGTTTCCTATTGTCAAAACATTGATGAGGGAATTGACCCAATTCTTCATCAAGTATGGTCTGCCAACCAAGATCCAGTCAGTTTAGGGCTCATGTTGAACCTCCTGAATGAACTTTTGATTTGACTTATTATTGTCATGTATGTAGGCACAGTGAAAAGTTCTATTTTGCATGCAGTACAGGCAGATCATAGAGTGATAGAACTGAGCAAGGCTGCAAAGAAGGTGCACAAAAAGCAAGATCAACATTAGATTTGAAATTTGAAGTGTCCATTCAGGCTTATAACAGTGAAAAAGAAGCTGTTCTTAAACTGTTGATATGTGCGTTTTAAGCTTTTGTATCTTCTGTCTGACTGAAGAGTTTGGAAGAGCTTATAACCGGGGTGGGAATGATCTTTAATCTTACCAGCCTTTCTGAGTCAGAACTGTAGATGGAGTCAATTGATGGAAGGTTGGCTTGTATGATTGACTGGGATGTGTTCATAACTCTGTAGTTTCTTACGACCCTGCACAGACCAGTTCCCATACCAAGCTATGATGTATCCTGATAGAATGTTTTCTATGGTGCATCTATAAATGTTGGTGAGAATCCTTACAAACATGCCAAATTTCCTTATCCTGAGGAAGAAGAGGCATTGCTGCACCTTTTTGACTGTCACATCAACATTGGTGCAGGACTTGTGCAGAACTTAAAGAAACCCGATTAGAATTGAAAAGACAAGACCCAGACTAAGGGAATGATTATATGTGACAGTATGTTTGTTATTTTATGTTTAATTATTTTTCATCCTTTGTAATGAATTAAAATGGATCTCATTTTATTTGTTCTATATTATCACAATGACAGATCAGAATCCAAAGTATTATCAACATTTTTTAAACTTTTAGTTCCAAAGTGTGTTTCTTAAAAGAAGATTGCTGTGAAACCTGTGGAATGTTGCTCCTGTAAGTGTCCAGCACTTTCAGAGATAGAGGTGTAACAGAAGGAGATAACAAGGGGCTCACTCATTTTCCCCTCACCTCCAATGCCACTCAGCAGAAAGCCACATTTTGGGGACACTTGTCCTTTCAGAAATACACAAAGGTCTTACAAACTGACTCCAACCCTGATCTGTGTTGACGAATGGAAGAAGGTGTGCTAGTGAACTGAGGCATTGACGTATAGCCTGAGTTTGAACACTAGTGTGCTGTGAAGGTCACAGTTGAAGAATCATCCACTAGTCACCTTTGCATTATAGGTAAAAAGATTCTCAATTTTGAGTGCTGGAAGCCAGGCAGCCAGCAAATCAGTCTAAAAGACCCTCACTCTGAGAACCGCCAGCCAACTACTATAAAAAGGAGATGGGACAAAATGGTTTCAACTAACTGCAAAGCTACGAGCTCTGAACGTAACTGTTCAGCTATCAATGTTACATTATCTGCTGTTCACAAGCCACTCAGAAACTGATCCATGTATCTTTTAACTTTGATTTTTTGACTCACTTTTTATTACATATTTGTGTGTTGTATTATTATTTATTTGCTATTAATGACTAATAAAATTATTTTGTTAAGTAAAGAAAACCTAGTTAACTTGTCTCCTTTTAAGAACAGAGGGATCATTTTTGAATTAACCTTGTTACAACCAACCAAGGGCACAGACAAATAAGATGGGAAGGCAGTTCAACCATCTTTAGCCAAGAGCTTAACAATTTGGGGTATCCATGTGGAACTGTACCAATTTTTGGAATCCTGTTCAGGAGATCTGGTCATAATGATACGTAGACAGCAGATAGAAAACGGAGAAGAAAAGGTTGGACTGCAAAAAGTTCCATGGTAACGACCTAGTTTATATATTGGTGCACAGGTAACTTAAGCATAGACCCAGTTTACTCTCAAATTGTTCATGTTGACATGGAACATTGACCAACTGTTTAAAAGTTTAGAGACAGGTGCAGCAACGAGCTAAGTCCAGAATCTATTTGAAGGATAGCATATCGAAGGATGTACTGATGGAAGTATTTATTTTTAAAGAGAGAGTTCCAGGATTTTGAGCCAGTAATGAATTTGTTTGCATGCATTACTGCACATTGAACTACTCCTATTCTTTCAGGTTCTGGATCCCTCAGAGCAAAATTTGACGTGTCAGAAGGTCCAACCAAGCCATCAACTCTTGCAGTCCAATTTCTCAGTGAAGGATCCACACTATCAGGAGCAGATGTAGAGCTTGTAGGCACTGGTTATAGACTTTCTTTAATAAAGAAGAGATTTGCTACAGGTAAGAGCTGCAGAACTTTTAGACTTCTGGATGCAATTGAACAATCATGGAGTGACTTATTGAAATTTTAACAAACAGACACACTAGGGTTATAGTTGTTTTTGTTTCTGGCCTCAAAACCTAGAAATTAATTCAAATCCCATCATGGGATTTTGCAGATTATAGTTCAGTCTTTAGATATGGAGAGCTTGTTTCTCCAAGTGAGAGAATCTAGAAGGTCGCCATCTCAGGATGATGGTCAGCCATTTAGAGCAGAAATTAGAAAATATTTTCACTCACTGTTGGGAGTCTTTGCAATATGATTCTGATGATTCCTGATGAAGGGCTTTTGCCCGAAACGTCAATTTTCCTGCTCCTGGGATGCTGCCTGACCTGCTGCACTTTTCCAACACCACTCTAATCTAGTCTCCGGTTTCCAGCATTTACAGTCCTTGTTTTTACCTAATCCTCTATCATTGTTAATGTATTTCCATATCAGATGGTAAAATTTGAAATAAGTAAAAATGTAATGATGACTACGAATCCATGTCCATTGCCATAAAACCTGATCGAGTTCACTAATGTCCTTTGGGGAAAGAAATTGCCATCCTTACCTGGTCTGGCCTACATACGACTCCAGACCCACATCAAGGTGTGTCTGTATTGCCCTCTGTGCTGTTAAGGACAGGTGATAAATAATGGCCAGTTACACCCACATCCCATGAATGGATGAAAAAAAAGTGTGGACCTTTTCAACATCCATTGCTTTCCCATTATCTACTCGCTTGTAATCTTCTTGAATAATTCTAGTAAATTTGTCAGGTTTGATTTTCTTTTCATGAAGCCATGCTGATGCTACTTAATCATGTATCTTTTCTATAGTAAGCTATGCAATTTTGCTACAGAAAATCTGCAGCCTTTCTAAATACAGTGACTGAGCACCAGGTTAAATAACTAAATAAAAACCTATCAAGTCAGCTTTTATTCTAGGGTCTGACTTTTCTTGTAGTACCATCAGTTGGGAATCATACAAACTGCTACTTTTTAAAGTTCTTTCCATTTAAAATTAAGATTGGATTGTTGTGATATACTAATCAAGACTGATGACAAATTAAGCATCAGTTTCCACAGCACTGAATTTAGTCTGTCATCCATCAGAATTTAACTAGAATCGTAGAGTCCCTCCAGAGTGGCCTGTTTCCACACTGTAAGGATTCTAAAAGTTAGTTAAACTCAGGTGGATGAGAGACTAAATTCAATACTGTGGAAACTGATGCTCGGGACAAGAAATATAAAAGTAAGATTAAAATATCAACATCTTGAAAACAAGCATAACTATTACTCGGTATACACCCGAGTAATAGTTGATTTTTTTGACTACTTTTTAAGGCTAAATTTATGAGTTTGACTAATATATGGATACTACTTTTGAGGGGCTGAAATTCCCGCCCATCAAAATTCATACTGTACCATTAGCAGAAGCCCAATTGATCTCTAAACGAATAAAGAAAAAAAACCCAAATTATGGTAACTCTGAAAAGTCAAAGCGGAAAACAACAGCCAGCGGACTGGAAAACTGGGAGCGGAGCGGAGCGGAACAACTGGCAGACTAGAAAGCTGGAGCGTGACGTTTGGCACACTGACTCATAAACATTGATCTGTTAGCTGTGAAGAATTAGGATCGACTTTTACACAAGATATATGAAAAATTCCAGGCTATTTGGCCAAAATTAGGGGGTCGACTTTTACATGAATTGAGTATTACTTGGGTATATATATGATAAGTAGTCTCTCAAGTAATATTTAAAAATATTCTTTGACGTAGCCACTGCAGGAAAGTCTGAGGTCAGAGGACTGTAAGACCATAAGACATAGAGCCAAAGTCGGGCATTTGGCATGTTGAGTCTGGCAGCCATTCCATAAGGTTATGGCTGAGATCAAATCCACTCTACTTTTTCCCCTATTTTGTCCATAATCTATTCCCTTACTGATGAAAAATCTGTTTATCTCAGCCTTGAATATGCCTAACAACCCAGCCATTAAAGCCATTTGAGATAAAGAATTCCACAGATTCATTAGCCTCTGAGAAAAGAAATTCCTTTCCACCTCTGACGTAAATGTTGGACCTTTTATTCTGAGATTGTGTTCTCTGGTACTAGACACTCCTAAAGCCATCGATTTGAACCTTTAAATTTAGAAAAACTACTCCTCAATGATAAATCTTTAACTTCAACCTAATTGATTATCCTCAGTTTCTTTCTTGTGAGATGTGGTGGCGTGTTACATGAATGCCCACAAACTGAGAGCTTAGACGTTCTCAGCTTCAAATATCCTTCAGATTTCTAACCAAATTCTTACAGTCTGGAAGCTGCAAGAACTAAGCTTTTCTACCAAGGTAACTGTGATTTTCCTAGACTTCTATCAGAAGAGAAACTTCATTTGCTTCTGACCTCGGTTAAGTCTCCTCCAAAATACCTTTAAAACTTTAAATTTCTGGTTTTCTATACTAAAATCAATCCACAGTTATTTTGAACTGAAAGAAAGTTAAAAGCTTCAATGTTTACCCATCTTTTGTAAATACCCAATATAAACAGTTTTTCATTTGCTCATCATAGGGGCTATAGCACTTTCTGAGCAATACTTTATTAGATTAGTGAAAAAGCAAAGCAGGTCAGGCAGTATCCATGAAGCAGGAGAATGATGAAGGGCTGATGCCCGAAATGTCAATTCTCCCGCTCCTCGGATGCTGCCTGACCTGCTGTGCTTTTCCAGCATGACACTCTTGACTCTGATCTCCAGCATCTGCAGTCCTCACTTTCTCCTATATTAGATCATTGTTCCAGAACGTTGCTCTGACCTTTTTTACGATGAAAGCACTTCACAAAATTAACTAACCCCCATATGCCACTACTTTGAAATCCAAACACCAAAAATGATAAGTTGTGTAAAAAAAATTGCATTTGACTTTTTTCAAAATAAAATATTGTTCTGTTGGGCGTTCTGTAGCTTCTCTGTTGCCATTTGGTTCATGCTAATTATAGATTAATAAACTGCTCAATGGCAATGCTTTTTTAAGAGCTGTGCACAAAATAATCTATGGTATGTCATTATTGGGGAGTTTTCATTTTAAATTGGATTTCTGTTCATGTGTATGGGATATGTCTTTGAAGAAAGTATTTATTGTTTTCTCTCTTGAACAGGCCGATACATGGCAGATTGCTGACAGTTCCATCAGCACATTGAACCTTGGTGAAGGACAAGTTGACTGTCAGGTGTTTATTTTGATGGTACATTTGTACTTGCCTTCCAGCTACAATTAGTACTGCATTCAGGAGTACAAAATGGACAAGAAGAGTATTTTCAAGGATATGAAAACTTTAAAATTTAAATTCTGCCTTTGCCTGTTTTGGTCATTGGATTATAAGGAAAATCCATACTACACAATTTAAACATGCACTTTCTTTTAGAAAAAAAAGTCATTTTGGGGGAGAATAAGTTGTATTTTTATTACATTAAATTAGCACTGATGTGATTTTCAACACTGTTTAATTTTTTGAAACCTGCAATATTCAGGAAGTATAAAGTAAATGTCTTTGAATACATGATTTTATGTAGACTTTAATGAAGAGCAACAAGTGATCAGTAGTTATGCTGAAAATGTAAAAATGTATAATGTATATCAAACACACATAAATATATATAATAGAAGAACCAGCATTAACCATTTGCCTTCACTGTGCTTCTATTGTGTAAACATATAAAATTTTACAAATTACCAAGTTTAGCTGATTGTAAGGTTTGCTCTTGCAACAAAAAAAATTTAAATCAATGATAAATCTATAAGTTACAGAAATTTATATAGGTGAATATGAACTGTTCTACAACTTTTCTGATTCAATGTTATATTCTTGTGCCATACAAGGAGGTAATTTTCTGAAGGGTGGTACCATGTACGTCATAAACTAACATAACGCAAAGTTTTGGTCATGATTGTAACTGGAGAATATTTGAATGATGGTGAGTTGTAGTGCTTGTTACAGAACTCTTAAGGACTCTGAACTCTTACCCCGAAGCAAGGATTGTTGGGAGTTGGTAGGATGAAAAATCATCTGGCACTATACTATTGGCAAGTGACTTTCGTAGTCTTCAGATTAATTCTGAAACATTGCTGCAGACCATTAAATTATTTGTGTATTTGGATTGTTAGTGCATATCCAATTGTCAATTTGTGGGTTATTAATTTTTAAGTTTTTATACACATGCAGATATAATAAAACCAAGTTATGATACCAATGATCATTGCAAAAAATTTTCAAATTTGCGAAAAGGCCCACAATGTCACAAGCAGTACAAAAAAAGAGTTCAGAACAAACTGCCAGTTCATTGCAAGATGAAGAATACTGAATTGTTTTTATTTACAGTGCAATTAATGAATAGATTTCTGTATAATTGAATTCTCACTAATCCCTATAAAATTGGCTACCAATCATTTGGGACCTATTGCCATTACTGCTTTATCCACTCAGTGCGTCCTCCTACTGTGGGCTTCCTGTTGTCAATATAGATGCACTAAAACAACTGTCAATAGTTGAGAATATTTTGTGAAGACTGAGAATGTAGTTGCTGGTCTACAGTTACACATATTTTTGTTGTCCAAAAGATAGCAGCATTTTAAAAAAAATTATCATAGGGGTGGTATTCCAGTACTTTCTTGAACTGGGAGTGCCTGGATTTATCTGTCCTTTTTTAAGTGTACTTGTGTTACTTCAGAAATTAAATAAATGTCATCTGGTATTTCGCCAGGTTATCTTGTTGAGCAAAACTGGAAGTGTTTTTATATCTTGCAGAGTTTCAGGTCAATTTATTATTTTGCCTAATTGTGTATACACACACAGATAAAAGCTCTTTAAAAACCCCAACACACAATGTACTGAAGCTAAGGTTCACGTGCCAGCATTGAGACTTATTTTATGGAAGTTTGTTTTTCAAAACAAAAAGTGCCTTTATGTCAATTATTGTGCCACTAGGTTTTTTCAATGAAACTCTATTAAGCTAATTATTCTTATGTATGAATATTTCAAAAACTTGTATATAAATATGCTATAATCCTTAAATACTTTTGTATTTGGACTTGGAAGGGAAATGAATGTGATAAAACTGGAGTCTGTGGAAACAGTGTATTTCAAAAATGTTATTTCTTTTGATGGGCTATTTGCAATAAACTGTAGCCATTGTATTGGGAAACATAAGATATTTGTGTTTTTAGCCTGATAAATGATACACCTGCTGTTTAACATGTGATTTGCTATAATAATTCACGTTCATGTAATATTTCATGATCAGGTGAGTGTTAAAATAATCTTGGGGTGTAGAGAACACAGTCAACTTTTAAACAAAGTCTGAAAAACCGCAAAATATTTAAAAGGTTTAATTTTATTCCAGACTTTCTAGGCTTAGCTATATAATGGGCATAAACTCCCATGGATTAGCAAAGCAATAAACCATCTGACTACTTTGCAGAGAAGCTGTCTGGTGATGCCTGCTGGAAATGTATCTACATGGATATTTTATGGGAACAGACTTGGAATTCATGGTTATGGCCACCTATTTGAATAATTCATTTGCTCTTTACTCGGAATTGTACCTTCAAGAAGGCAAAAGCAAAACACTGGGATGCTGGAAATCTAAAATAAAAACAGGTGCTGGAGAAGCTGTGTGAGTCTGTGGAGAGAGAAACGGAGTTAATATTTGCCATTAACAATGATTCATCTGCAAAATCCTAAAGTGTGGTAATTTTAAAAATTAAATGTAGAAAATACAATACATTTCACTTGTTATGCTATCAGTGGGCATTTTCAGCATGTTTGGCAATTTGCCAGATGACATCACTGTTGCTAGAAACCTGGAGATCTCTTAACTTGATTCTATATTAAAAATGAAATTGGAAAAGAAGAAATGAATGTCATGGTAATTTGCTAGATCTTTTATAGGCAGCTTCTTCGAAGGTCTGTGGCAAGTATCATCACTTTGATCATAATTCTTAACGTAAGTACAACCAGCTGTCCAGAAGCTAAGAGGACAAATATTAGAAGGAAGGAAAGACTTGCATTCATTAGGCCTCTTGTAAATTCAGAATGTCTGAGTGCACCTTATCACTGATATTTTTGCAATATAGTCACTGTTGGTAATACAAAACAAATACGACCAATTTGCTTGTACTGTTGTCCAACAAACAGCAGATAATCAGACAATCCGTTTTAGTAGGGTTACTTGATGCTGGATATACATTCAGCTTGGTTACATCTGAGAGTTCCTTTTTCTTTTTTGAAATACTACCAGGGGTTATTCTATGCCCATCTGAGAGGATAATGGAGCATTGGGTTGATGTCTCATCTAAAATACTGCACCTTCAACCACTAAACTGTCAGTCTCTCTTTTGCTCCAGACTGGAACAGAATTTGAACGCAGACTTTCTGACCCAGAAGCAAGTTTACTACCACAGCCACAGAAAGTTTGATTTCTGTTCCATCCCTAAGTTAATTTCAAATAAAGCAGTCTTGGGACATTATGGTTGAATTTGATATGTCTGTTTTAGAAGAGGGTTTAAAAAAACAGCATCTGATTAAAATCCTGTGAGCTGTGATAAATAGTGATGATATGCTTGCGTTGGTTGAGGACAGTATAGTACTTCATTCTGATCTTACCAATAGTGAATAATTTGTCAATACTTGCTGACTCAACTCATTAAAGCTAATCTCTTAAATGATAAACTGAGGGGTTGATATCTCTGTGTGATTCAAATCAAAACATGTCTGAATTTGAGTTGCCTGACGTTAAAATTGAAGAAAATCCAACTTATTCCTTGCTGTGTTGTAAGCCTAGAAAGAAGCGTAGGGAAGGTTGATGGGAATAGCACATGCTAGTTTTGAAGCCTGACACATTTGTTGCACAAAGGTTGTCTGACTTTCTACTGAACTAAAACTACCACCTGCAAGTTCTAATCCATCTTGGCTTGGAACTATATTCCTTCACTGTCTCTGGGTCAAACCCTAGAACTTTGTAACAGCACTGTGGTTCAACACCACAAACAGGCTGCAGTGATTCAAGAAGACAGCACACTCTCAGCTTCTCCAAGGCAATTAGGACTGGGCAATAAATGCTGATCTAACCAGTAACGGCCACACCTGATCAACAAATGTTAAAAATCCTGAGCTTAGGTATGAAGCTCAAGGTTATTCTAAGGATTAACAACAGCAGTTTATTGAATTATGCATCACCATGAATATTTTTGAGTTATCTGTAAAACAATATTTGTCCCATTTCTTTAAGTAATTGAAATTGCTAAGTAATGCCAGAAATAAACTTATGAAATAGTGCTATTTAAAAAGGTAAGATTAATAAAATGCTTATGCGGTATATATGGAAACATGAATTTGAAATAAGTAAGTTATTTGTTATCATACAATCAATTATGCAAAGAATAAATCAATATGCAATTGTTATTTAAGAATAAAATGTAAATGGCAATTATTTCTTCCAATATCACCAAGCAATTTAACATGGTCCATATTGTCCTTTCTGACGTGACATTTGCTTATATAAATAGACATGAAACTAGTTGTGATATAATTTATAAAGATAAAACACCACCAATTAAACAGAACATGAACTTCCTGAATGTGATCTTCAATAAATCACAATATTTGTCCATTCTATAGTTGATTATATTGCAGAGTTTTATTATAATAGCTGAACAAATGAAAATTTGTGAACATAAAATGGCTATGACTAATAAGTTGAATTGCATGTATGGAGCAAATATTTATAAATATGTATGAGATCAATAATACCTTTTCAAAGCCTATATTAGATGATCCAAAATGTATGGGTGTGTAATCTATTAAGTATGAATATTTAGTGAACTAGTTCTTGCATCGTTGTAGTGATGGCCTTTCAGATCATCTAAACCAGATTGTGAATGTATTGATTTACTTTCTTCAAATATCCAGGTTCTTTTGATTTTCATGGTGCTAATTTTATCAGTGTATCTTGTTACATCTTTTAAATCTGTACCTATAAATAAATATACTATAAGTTTGATTACTGTGTGCTGTATGAAATTCATGTATTTATCAGAGAATGTTTTCACTGGAAATTAATCACCACTTAAGCATATTTCCCATGCAGGCTCAATTTTGAGATTGGCGGGAGAAGTTCAAGGACAGGGCTCAACTTGACATGTTACTCTGCTCAGACTTCAGGCAAGAAGAAGAGAACACCTCTGTCAATGGGGTCCTTTACACGTTGGGCACCCAAAAGGTGTTTTCACGAGACTTTACAATAGGAAACCTTCCCCTCTTTCCATCCCACCTTGAGATCACCTTACTTACCTTTTCCAGGACTCCCAAACTTTGAATCACTGGATGGCTAGTGGTCACAATCCTGACGACTCCTGGTACTGATGCTGTTGTGATGATAGAGCTCCTGGCCCAGTCTTATTGATAAGAATCTGAATCTTTGGGATTGTCCATCCTAGTGGGCTGTCGTTGTTCCATCTATGTGTATGTTCAAGACTACGGTTGATAGATCTTTGAATAATGTAGGAATTAAGGGAGGTGAGTTCCATGCTCTTATTAAATGGTGTAAATAATTGAAGATCTGTTAAGTATATTCCTGCTATTTCTTACTTTACACGTGTTAGTCTTGTAGAGTCGATTCCAGGCAATAAACATAAAACTCTTTTTAAAAAAAAAATTGGCTGAGAATGTAGTTTTTGTTTTGTGTTTTTCTGGAAAAAGAGAAATAATTGAAGTTCATTTGAAGGTCAGTCCAGCTACAAAAGATTACCTGAGGTGCTACCCTTTGGACTAAACCTTAAAAAGATAATAATGAAGACTTCCAATGATCTGTAATGGAGAATTGAGAGAGCTCCTGTATGTCAAAGTGAGAATTCAGAATTTTGTCGGTGATAAATACCGCAATAAATATTTAAGTCAGGGTGAGCTGTGAATTTGTTTGAATTTTTATGCATCTATCATTCTAAATGATGAATACTGTGGGATTGGGAGCAACTCAAAGAATATAAGTGGGAAAGCTGGGCTGATTTAATACTGGTGAATTGTTGAATGGTGCCAAGACTCTTCAGTGCTGTTGCAGCTGCACCTACCTCATCAATTGCTGAAGTTCAGATTTATAAGACATAGGAGTGGAAGTAGGGCCATTCGGCCCATCAAGTCCACTCCGCCATTTAATCATGGCTGATGGGCATTTCAACTCCACTTACCCGCATTCTCCCCATAGCCCTTAATTCTTTGTGACATCAAGAATTTATCAATCTTTGGCTTGAAGACATTTAACATCCCAGTCTCCACTGCACTCCACGGCAATGAATTCCACAGACCCACCACTCTCTGGCTGAAGAAATGTCTCCGCATTTCTGTTCTGAATTGACCCCCTCTAATTCTAAGGCTGTGTGGCCCACAGGTCCTAGTCTCCTCGCCTAATGGAAACAATTTCTTCGCATCCATCCTTTCCAAGCCATGTATTATCTTGTAAGTTTCTATTAGATCTCCCCATAATCTTCTAAACTCCAATGAATACAATCCCAGGATCCTCAGCCATTCCTCAAATGTTAGACCTACCATTCCAGGGATCATCCGTGTGAATCTCAGCTGGACACTCTCCAGTGCCAGTATGTCCTTCCTGAGGTGTGGGGCCCAAAATTGGACACAGTATTCTAAATGGGGCCTAACCAGAGCTTTATAAAGTCTCAGTAGCACATCACTGCTTTTATATTCCAACCCTCTTGAGATAAATGACAACATTGCATTCGCTTTCTTAATCACGGATTCAACCCGCATGTTTACCTGTAGAGAATCCTCGACTAGCATTCCCAGATCCCTTTGTACTTTGGCTTTATGAATTTTCTCACCATTTAGAAAGTAGTCCATGCTTGTATTCTTTTTTCCAAAGTGCAAGACCTCGCATTTGCTCACATTGAACTTCATCAGCCATTTGCTGGACCACTCTCCCAAACTGTCTAGATCCTTCTGCAGCCTCCCCACTTCCTCAGTACTACCTGCCTGTCCACCTAATTTCGTATCATCGGCAAACGTCGCTAGAATGCCCCCAGTCCCTTCATCCAGATCATTAATATATAACGTGAACAGCTGCGGCCCTAACACTGAACTCTGTGGACACCGCTTGTCACCGGCTGCCATTCCGAAAAAGAACCTCTTATCCCAACTCTCTGCCTTCTGTCAGACAGCCAATTCATGCCAGTAGCTCACCTTGAACACCATAGGCCCTCACCTTACTCAGCAGCCTCCTGTGTGGCACCTTATCAAAGGCCTTTTGGAAGTCTAGATAGACCACATCCACTGGATTTCCCTGGTCTAACTTACTTGTCACCTCTTCAAAAAATTCTAACAAGTTTGTCAGGCATGACCTCCCCTTACTAAATCCATGTTGACTTGTACTAATCCGACCCTGCTCTTCCAAGAATTTAGAAACCTCATCCTTAACAATTGATTCTAGAATTTTACCAATAACCGAAGTTAGGCTAATTGGCCTATAATTTTCCATCTTTTGTCTTGATCCGTTCTTGAACAATGGGGTTACAACAGTGATCTTCCAATCATCGGGACTTCCCCTGACTCCAGTGACTTTTGAAAGATCTCAACCAACGCCTCCACTATTTCCTCAGCCACCTCCCTCAGAACTCGAGGATGTAGCCCATCAGAGCCAGGAGGTTTGTCAATTTTAAGACCTTTTAGCTTTTCTAGCACTATCTCTTTTGTATTGGCAACCATACTCAACTCAGCCCCCTGACTCCCTTTAATTGTTGGGATACTACTCATGTCTTCCACTGTGAAGACTGACGCAAAGTACTTATTAAGTTTTCCAGCTATTATCTCCCATCATTACCCTTCCAGCATCAGTTTGAAGTGGCCCAATGCCTGCTTTTGAATTAGTGGTGCTGGAAGAGCACAGCAGTTCAGGCAACATCCAAGGAGCAGCAAAATCGACGTTTCAGGCAAAAGCCCTTCAGGAATAAAGGCAGTGAGCCTGAAGCATGGAGAGATAAGCTAGAGGGGGGTGGGGAGAAAGTAGCATAGAGTACAATGGGTGAGTGGGGAAGGGGATGAAAGTGATAGGTCAGGGAGGAGAGGATGGAGTGGATAGGTGGAAAAGGAGATAGGCAGGTCGGACAAGTCATGGGGACAGTGCTGAGCTGGAAGTTTGGAACTAGGGTGAGGTGGGGGAAGGGGAAATGAGGAAACTGTTGAAGTCCATATTGGTGCCCTGGGTTGAAGTGTTCTGAGGCTGAAGATGAGGCATTCTTCCTCTAGGCGTCTGGTGGTGAGGGAACGGCGGTGAAGGAGGCCCAGGACCTCCATGTCCTTGGCAGAGTGGGAGGGGGAGTTGTAATGTTGGGCCATGGGGCAGTGTGGTTGATTGGTGCGGGTGTCCCGGAGATGTTCCCTAAAACGCTCTGCTAGGAGGCGCCCAGTCTCCCCAATATAGAGAAGACCGCATTGGGAGCAACGGATACAATAAATGATATTAGTGGATGTGCAGGTAAAACTTTGATGGATGTGGAAGGCTCCTTTAGAGCCTTGGATAGAGGTGAGGGAGGTGGTGTGGGCGCAGGTTTTACAGTTCCTGCGGTGGCAGGGGAAAGTGCCAAGATGGGAAGGTGGGTTGTAGGGGGGCATGGACCTGACCAGGTAGTCACGGACGGATCGGTCTTTGCAGAAGGCGGAAAGGGGTGGGGAGGGAAATTTATTCCTGGTGGTGGGGTCTTTTTGGAGGTGGCGGAAATGTCGGCGGATGAGTGGTTTATGCGAAGGTTTGTAAGTGGATGATTTGGTTTCCTGTCATTTGTTTCTTATGTGTTGAAAGAAACTTTTACTATCATTTCTAATATTACTGGCTAGCCTACCTTCATATTTGATCTTCTCCTTCCTTATCTCTTTCTTTGTTATCCTGTGTTTGTTTTTGTAGCCTTCCCAATCTTCTGATTTCCCCAGTGCTCTTGGCCACTTTATAGAATCTCTCTTTTACTTTGATACATTTCCTGACTTCCTTTGTCAGCCATGGCTGTCTAATCCCTCCCCAGATAATCATTCTTTTCTTGGGGATGAACCTCTGTACTGTGTCCTCAATTATACCCACAAACTCCTGCCAGTTTTGCTCTACTGTCTTCCCTGCTAGGCTCTACTTCCAGTCAATTTTCAACAGTTCCTCTCTCATGCCCTCATAATTACCTTTATTTAACTGTCAGCTGCAAATGTGTTGCTGGTCAAAGCACAGCAGGCCAGGCAGCATCTCAGGAATAGAGAATTCGACGTTTCGAGCATAAGCAAGGGCTTATGCTCGAAACGTCGAATTCTCTATTCCTGAGATGCTGCCTGGCCTGCTGTGCTTTGACCAGCAACACATTTGCAGGTGTGATCTCCAGCATCTGCAGACCTCATTTTTTACTCCTTTATTTAACTGTCACACCATTACATTCGATTTTGCCTTCTCTCTTTCAAACTGCAGACTGAACTCTACCATAGTATGATCGCTGCTTCCTAAGTGTTTCCTTACTTTAAGATCTTTTATAAAGTCTGGTTCATTACATAGCACTATGTCCAAAATAGCCTGCTCCCTTGTAGACTCCATAACAAGCTGTTCCAAAAAGCCATCCTGTAAGCATTCCAAGAATTTCTTTGGATCCACTGGCGACATTATTTACCCAGTCCACCTGCATATTGAAGTCCCCCATGATCACCGTGACCTTGCCTTTCTGACATGCCTTTTCTATTTCCCGGTACATGTTGTGCCTCTGGTCCTGACCACTGTTAGGAGGTCTGTACAGAACTCCTATTATGGTTTTTTTGCCTTTGTGGTTCCTCGATTCCACCCACACAGACTCCACTTCATCCGACCCTATGTCATTTTTATGTCTCATACCTTTGTTTGGACCAAGGTTGCAATGAAATTGGGAATACAGTAGTCCTGTTGGCTCATGCACTCAGGATTGCTGAACATCTTGCTGAAGAGCAGTAGGGATGAATCGTTATCACTTTGGTAATAATTTGATATCAGCTGATCGAGTTGTGATTGCTTAGTTTGAATATGTTCCATTTTTCACGAACACAATATAGTGGACATTTTTTCTCTCCCTGCTTGCCAGTGTTATAACTGTTCTGAAACAACTTAGTAAACATACAGCACAGATATTCAGTACTACAGCAACGGCATCACCAGGGTTGTCTTTACTGCGATCAGTTTTTCTTGATGCCACATGAAGATGTTGCCATCATAGAGGAAAGTCCTTATCCATTTGATTCAAGAGATGTCTGCAAAGGATCATCCTGTTGGTACTACTGACTAAAGATATTGGGTAATGTTTCAGCCTTTTGTTTTATGCTCCCATGTTGGGCTTTATCGGTATGACTAGCTGTTTTGAGTTGCCCTTACATCTGGAGAAATCCAGCAAAAGTGCAGCCCTGGCTGTCTGGTTTTCAGGGTCTGTGGTGGCTTGCACAGATGCATCAGTTCTTATGAGCAGGAATTTGGTGACTACACTGTATTTGTCCGTGGTTGTATACATGATCCCATACATGGCTCCTGAGAGTACTGGAATGCTTGTGATCAATTTTACCACGACTTTTGTAGCTAATGGCATTGGATTCCCATGCAATTCATGAAGACAGAGGACTTGTTGAGAGAACTTGCATAGGTGAGGGATGGAGCCTGTACCATCTTAAGTTATCTTTTCTAATTCCTATCTTAACGTTTTACAGATGGTTACTCTGCATGTGGTACATTCGTTTATGTGTCATTGATGATCATCTGTGTGGCTTCTGGTTGTGATCTGTCTGTGCAGCCTTCCCCTGTGCTAGTGCATCTTGCCATTCTGACAGGCATTGCATAAGGCCTTGGACCACCTGCTGGATGCTTTCAACTATGCCTGAGTTTACATCGCTGCATGAACTTGACCAATTTTCCCCGACTGAGGTAAACAAAGAAGGCAAAGATCTAGACATCAGAGCTTTTATGGAACTCTCCTGACCTGAGCACTTCTAATCAATCCAAAGAATGATTTGCATACTTTGCATTAGCCATAACTTGGTCTCTACTCCATCCTCAACCTGTACTCTGCTGATATCCCTGTGTGTTTCACAGCCAAGACCCTGGACACACCTGCGGTGATCCTGGAGTCCTAACCCATCAATATGTTTATGTTCTGTAACCTTTGATCTTTCCTCCGTCACACCCAATCCTCACTCTTTAACCCTTGCCCGACCTCATTGACCTTTTAGCCACCCATAACCAATTTTCGTTCACCCTATAGCCAGTCGTTCTTGTCATCAATGCTCAGTCCCCACTAAAATCACCCACTGACCCACTTTGCACTCAACCTGTAATCTATCATCTTCGACCCAATCTCTCTCATCTCTGACCTAACGTCTGTTACTCTTAGCTTTCAGGACTTCACTGTTTGCCTGTCCTATGTTAACCTTGATCACTTGTATGTATAGATTGATGTTCCTTTTATGGTTCAATAGTTCAGCTTCCTTCCTCTGATCCCCACGAGCTTTCATAGGGCTGACATCACGCTTGCTGCCTCTATCCCATGTCTGCACAGCTACAATCAATTCTCCCTGTATCAATGCCACCTTTCCTGTTAGAAAAATCTTCCCAAACAAGACTTAAGGATACCCGTTCAGTATAAATCCATAAGGAAGGCTACCTCATCAGTTTCATGCCATCATTAACCAATTGTTAGCATGCAAGTGTTTCTCAGTTGCCCTATTATAAAGGCAATTTAATCTAGTTTTCATGACTGCATGACAAATTAAACACATTAAAATGGTTTTCTGCTTTTAATTCGCCAACAACTTAATTTTCAACTTTCTCCCCACCTAGGTGGCACTAACATTTTGTTTCCCATGCAATAATGTGTGTCCATCCACCTTGTTTCCTGGTCCAATAGGAGCACAAGATTCTGGATTGAAGCAGTTGATGAACCAATTCAATGTGCAGGGAAGTGCATCAGCCATGATGGTATTAAATGGCAGTGCAAGCTTGAATTGCCTGCTCTGTTCCTAGTCATTATGGTCTCTCCAAACGTTGATCAATCCCAGGTTCTGTAGCCTTTGCATGTGAACTGCTCATCCCTGAAACCACTCAAGTAGATACCCTCTGCAACCTCTTCAAGGTCTTCACATACTTTTTGAATGGTTGTGATTGGAGTCAAACAGTGTTCTAGTGGAGGTCAGACTGGTGTTTTATAGAGAATTAACTTCCATGCTCTTATACTTTGCATACTATCTTATCAACTCATCCTGTTATCTTGAAAGGCCTGAGCATGGGAACCCTAAATTTCTCTGTTCTTACACTTTTTCAAAAATTGTTCTATTTACCTAACCTTCAGAACTGATAAGGTGTGATATTCAACTCAAAATGCTAATTTTGTTTCTCTCGCAACATGCTGAGTATTCCCAGCACTTTTTTTTAAATTTTCCGATTGCAGTAGTTTGTTTGTATCTATTTCATTCTGCTGCATCCCCATATTTTTCCTTCAAAGGCGCATCACTTCACCCTTTTCTGCATTAAATTTTATCTTCCATCTTTGTGTCCATTTCAGGATTCAATGTTTTCCAGAAGTTTGGTAGCACGCCTTCCTCATTATTTACTACATCATCTAGGATATCACAACTGGAAAATTTGAATTAATGCCTTTTGTACTAAAGTGAAGATCATTTTTGTGTGGAGCATGGGTATTTACTTGGTGTGAGCTCATCAGTGTCAGTCTCTTATTTGTAAAGGCATCATTGCTTATAATGAAGTAAATAAAAGTGATTTCATTCAATTTCATTCATATCATACCATAGTTCTAAAACTACTTCACATACTCTAACAAGGTAAATCACTCCAATGTTATATTTACATTATGGTTTAATTTACAATTAACCTATAAAGTTCATGCACCATATACATTAATTTACTTTTGGTTCACTGGCATTAGGTTTGAAGGGGAATTTATTTTTCCTGTTGTAGACATTGAAATTTAGGTATACATTGCAGTATCTTATTCTTGCATACATACCACAGTGTAGATCATTAGACTATAAGATATGGTCTTTAAGATGTATCTAGACAGATACATGAATGGGCAGGGAGCATCAGTTGTGGATGTTGGGATGATTGCTTCTGTAGTTCAATATTTGGTCCGTATGTGTTGTTTTCCTGTAGATAGTAGTTTGAAATTCCCCATTGGCTGTTCATCCTACTGTGACATCTAAGAATGCCAGTTTGTTGTTGTTTTCCTCCTTGTTAGTGAATTGGTAAGGGTATTATTGATGGTCTTGAAGGTTTCCTCTAATTTGTTTCATTTAGTAATGACAAAGGTGTGATGAGAGAAACCTAGGGGTTCACATGCTCTGGCCTTTCAAGATAACAGGATGAGTTGATAAAATAGTATACACAGTATAAGAGCGTGGAAATTAATTCTCTATAAAACATCAGTCTGACCTCCACTAGAACATTGTTCAATTCCAACCACACCTAATATAGGGAATCCAAAACTGCTCACAATATTTGAAATGTTGGAAATGGATCCAAATAGATCAATGTATATTGAAAGATCTATTCATTACTGCTGATACCAACAGTTTAAAGAAGTTTTGAAATAAATGCTTTCACATGGTCTTGGCTTACTCTATAAACTTAGACAATGTCCTTACCTTGTGCTTCCATGCATAAATAGATAAAGCCTGACAACACTTTAGACATAATACTTAACAAAAATATTTTCAAACAATAGCCCCATTTGGATTCAATATTTTCCCTATGGTATTTGAAACAAATTGATAGTTCTGCTATGTTACAATATAACCTGGAACACTTGAAATGCCTAAGAGTAATCTAAAAGGTCTGTGATCTTTGGCATATTCTAACCAAACAAATGCTTCAATTTATCAAAGCAATCTCAAAACTAATAATTACCAAGCCAACCACAGTTAAGTTAAGAAATATGTTACCTGTGTTTCAAGTTTGGTTAGTTAATCAATTAGAATGATTTCAAATCTATCACATAAATGTTATAATAATCAATAATGGATCATCATATGTTTATATTTAGCAAGTTAAGCTTGCTTCACTGCAACGTAATTAGATTTTTATAGCTACTGCGTACTCAGCACAAGTTTTACATTGTGTGGAATTTGATTACATAATAACTGAACACAAGAAATTGGAGCTGGATAAGGTCACTGATTGATAATTGATGATTGATCTTGGGCTTTCACTTCACCTTCCTCCAAGGTTACCATATCCCTTGAAACTAAAATCCTGTCTATCCCATCCCTAAATATATTCCTCAATGGAGCATCCACCACACCTTTTTTAGAGAATTCCATAGATATGCAATCCTTTGAGTGAATTAGTTTCTGCTCATATCAGTTCTAAATGATTGGCCCCTTATTTAAGACTGTGGTTCCATATTTTAGATTCCCCATACAATGGAGAATGATCTCTTAGCACCTATCTAATCATGCTCCTTCAGAATTGTATATGTTTCAATGAGATTGCCTTTAATTTTCTAAGCTCCAAAAGATATAGACCTGATTTACTCAGCCTTTCAGCATATGAGAACACCTCATTTCGGGGATTAATGTAGTGGTTCTTCATTGCACTATCTCCAGTGCAAGTATATCCTTTCTTAAATATTGAAATAAAAACTGCTCACAATACTCCAGATGTGATTCTACCAAAACTGTGTACACATTTATCAAAATTTCTTTATATCTGTACTTCAATCCTTGCAATAAAAGCTAACATAACATTTATCTTACTAATTGGTGGTGTACCTGCATGCTGAGTCAGATGTAGATCAGATTCAGCAAGAATGTCAGTTTTGCTTCCAAAAGGATGTTAGTTAGAACAATTGGCACAGCTATGTTGCTCCCTTTAGTCTAAATCCAGATCACATTGAATTAGAATTTCACCGTATGCCATGGTTGGGATTGAACCTGCATAACCAGGACATTAGACTGCAGTTTTGGATTACGAGTCCAGTGACATTACCAATAAACCATCACAAGAGTTTACTATTCTTGTACTCAAATCCTCTTGTAATAAAAATGAACATTCCATTAGTTTCCTGAATTGTTTGCTGAACCTGCATGTTAGCCTTCAGTGACATCATCATGAATATCTGAATCCTTTTGTACATCTACAGTTTCCCCAATTCTTATCATTTAAGAAATATTTGTCACATCTTCTTCAACCAAAAGAACTTATTTGGACCTTGGGATCTGAAGGACAGGTAGATGTTTTTTTTAATTTGCAGTTCTCTAACAGTTATTGTCTTTTTTTTAAAAAAGTAGCTCAATTTTTTATCACTGCATCAAAACAGCATTTCTAAAAAACTGGGCTAATGACTAGACAAGCTACCTGATGAGATAGTTGTGGAAATATTTCCTTAATTAATGGATACCATTCAGAAAGAGATTGTGGCAAGACCAGTAGCAGATTCAGTTCAATAAAAAAAATTTCATATCAGCAGATGTGCAATTTTGCTGCCCCATTAGAATCAATGTAAGTAGAAAGAGTTCTGTTTTTTTTCTGAGATTTTAGCGAGATAGCCAGGATCAGGTCACAAACCAGGTGGAAGCTATTGTGGATACTTTGAACTAGAAACATTAGGATCTGTTGGAATGGATCATGTGGCCTGCTAAGTGAGAATACATGGCCTTAGCAAACGTTTTAATATCTGTGGGGAGGAACAAGATAGAGCTTCAATTTTTAAGGAGGTAGAAATTATAAAAACGCCATCTACATTGTTGCTACAACCTTTGCAGTAGGAGCTGCATGTGCTTACTCCCCTTAAGTAGAACTCCATGGTTAGCTTTTCCATCCACAGGTATTTGCTCTTCACGAGCTGGAGGAGCGTGCCAGTCAACCTGACTAAACTTGGTGGACCATCAAATGTTTTTGGCATATATTTCCCATGGCCCCAACAAACCTGTGGCAGGTCCTTCCACAAACTTCTGCAAGCATCCTCATTGGATGGATTTAGAGATGAAGCATATATAATAGGTTCATGTTTGAACCCCGATATTCTGTGGATTTAAGACAAGGGATCCATTATCAGTTCACATACAAGGATCTGTTTATGGACCCTCTGTCTTTTCTTCTATGGAATACAAAGGGCCAGCAGTGAATAGTCAAGCACTATGAGGGCCTCTGCTACTTACAATTTAATGACATTATCAGGGAGAAAGTAACTTATCTAAGTTTACTGATGGTACAAAGCCAGATGGAAACGTAAGCTATTGTGAACCTAAAGAATGTAATTGCTAGAGGTTGCTGGAAAAGATCAGCAAGGCTGGCAGTATCTATGAAGAAAAATCAAAGTTAATATTTGTGACCCTTCCTAATTACAGCATCCACGGTTCTTTCATTTTAACGTAATTGCTAGATTAGATCTGTGGCAAGTGGTAAGGGACCAATAGTGACAATCTATTTAGGTTTGTCCTCACCATTCAATAGTTGCACTGGTCCATGATACTACTGGTAGGAGTGACCATTGCACAGTTCTTGTCCAGATGAACTCTTCTCATTGAAGATATCCTCCACTTGTTGAGTGGTACTAACTTTATGTTAAATGTGGCAGACTTTAAATAGATCTAGCAGCTTAAAACTGGGCATTCACGAAGTGCTGTGGGTCAGCAACAGCAGCAGTATTCAAATGAGTTCAACCACAATCTGTAACCTTGGAGCATTGACTCTTCCACTGATATCAAGCCAAGAGACCTGGTTCAATGAAGAGTGCAGGAGCAGCACCAGACCCACCTAAGAATGAGGTGTCAATTTAGCGAAGGTATAGTACAGGATTACTTGTGTACCAAATAGCAGAAGCAGCAAGTGATGGGACAAAGCATATTGATGTCATAACTACTAAATTAGATCTAAGCTCTGCAGTCCTGACACATTCAGTCATAAGTATTTGAGGGTAATTAAGCAACAAACTGGAAGGGGTGGTTTTACAAATTTATCAATCTTCAATAATGGGTGAGCCTCACACATCAGTGTAGAAGACAAGGCTGAAGTATTTGCAACAGTCTTCAGCTGGAATTGTCAAGCGGTTAAAACACTCCAGGCCTTTCCAGTGGTCCGTATTTTCACAGAGCTAGTCTTCAACTAATTTCACTCTCTTCACATAATGTCAAGAAATGGCTGAAAGCATTTGAGACTGCAAAAGTTCTGAGCCCTAACAATATGAAGTAATAATAGTACTAAAGATTGGTTCCAGAATGATTTGCACTTCCTGCTAAGCTTTTCCAGTGCATTTACAACATTATAATCTACTTGACATGGTGGAAGATTATCCAGAAATGTCTTTGTGCTCAAAAAGCAGGATAAATTCAACCTGGTCAATTCACTGTGTATCAGTCTACTCTTGATCATCAGTAAAGTGACGGAAGGGGTTCATTGACAGTGCTATCAAGTTCTGCCTAGAAAGACATAACCTGCTCACTGATTCTGTTTGGATTTCATGTGCTCACCCAATTTTCAAAATTGCCCAGTAGATGCCAATATTGTAGCTGTCCTGGAAAAACTTAGTTGGAAAACAGTTAATTCTGGAGCATGTCTTCAGTGCTATTACCAGAATATTGTCAGGGCCCATGGCCTTTGCAATTCCTGTGTCTTCAAGCCATTTCTTCATATTACCTGGAGTGAATCAAATTAGCTGAAGACAAGCTAAATATGAAGAAGGAGGACTCTGGCATAGAGCCATGTTGACTTTATTATTGTTTTGGGTTATGAGCACAATGCTGGATCATCAGTTGAATTTCATCCCTTTCTTTTGGCTTGGTAGCACATTGACACAAACATGCTTCTTACAAGACTGTTTCAGAGTGGGTTAAGACTCAATTACAATGCTGAGGGTCTGTTGGGATGGCAGATTTCCTGCTCTGAAAAGTGATTCAGATATATCTTTTCTGGAAATTGTTTTGTGGTCAACATTAGATGATTAGGTTAGCTTTTAAATTCCAAATGTAATAATTGAACTTACCTTCCACCAACTATTGTGATGTGTAATGTTCTAAGAGCATTAGCCTAGATTTCTGATTACAAATTGCTGGAGTAATCACATTAGTGCTATCTCCTCCATTGTAAATATTTTGTGTAATATATTTGAGATGACTCAAATTAAGTGCCCAATGGTATCCCACAAATATCTATGTTGATACTTTGACAATCACCATGCTATGACTGAGTGAACATAATAATGATAGATCCTGGTTTGTTAATGGCACAATAGCAAATCATATAGTAAGTAGGACCATAAAGATATACATTGATAGATTAAATGAATGGACAGAAGTATGGTCGATGGATTTTGAAACAGGTAGAGGTGAAGTCATCCCCTTGGTTCTAAGAGAAGTCAACGTATTTTTTAAATGGTGAAGAATTAAAAAGTTGGAGGACCAGAGAGATAGAGTAGTCTTTGTAAACACAACACATCACCACAATGTTTACAAAGCAAATCAAAGAGGCTAATGAAAAGCTTTAAAAAACTTTTTTCTTCCAAAACCCTGAAAAAAAAATCCTGTTCAGAGGACACTTCATTTAGATTTTAATTTAGATTTAGATTCCCTACAGTGTGGAAACAGGCCCTTTGGCCCAACAAGTCCACACCGACCCTCTGAAGAGCAACCCACCCAGACCCATCTCCCTCTGACTAATGCACCTAACACTATGGGCAATTTAACATGGCCAATTCATCTGACCTGCACATCTTTGGACTGTGGCAGGAAACCGGAGCACCCGGAAGAAACCCAGGCAGACACTGGGAGAATATTGTGTTAATGGGTCTAGGGCACTATGGAAGTCTTATTTTGACTTTGGTGGGAGTGTAGATTGACCAAGATTACATATGGGTTAGAGGTATTGAGGCAGGATTACACAAACTGGACTGGTACTCCCAGGAATATGTATGAAGGGATACTTTGATTGTCGAATTTTCTGACAATGGAACCTTTAAACTCTAAGCCACGCCATTCAGGGAAACGCCAAGGATAACTGCCTGTCTCCCGCAAAAAAAGAATGCATTAGACGTTAGTTCAATGAATAATTTTAGTCTGAGATGGCAGCTTTTTGCTAGCCAAAGGCAGGAAGGGATGTAAGAAGCGAGATGTATGGAATTCAGGTATCATTTCGAAGGGAACCCTACAAAGTTGGTGAAAAGCTGTCGTTTTTCTCACGGAGACCTTGGCCCAGAAATAGCACATTTGGGGCACAGAAGTTTCATTCTTAAGAAGTCTGTATTTTATATAGCACCCGATGGTAAAACGATCTCGGAGTGGTGGGTCGCCCTCCTTCACTCGGGGTCAAGTGAGGAGGGTTGAGCAGGGATCTGGATCCAGACGGGACCAGTCAGGGCGAGTTGGGAGTAGGTTTGACAAGGCAGCCTGGGGAGACGTAACTATCTCGCAGACATCAGGGGCGTGGATGTTTCCCAATTCTGTTAGATATAAATAACTGCTATCGATCTGTTTGTGGTAATGTGGTTACAAGAGCCTGGTCCAGATCACTGACCTTCCCTGACCGTCAGGGACAGAGCCGGAAGAAGCGGTGGGTGCTCCCGATGGTAACTCGTTGTTGGATGGGACAGAGGAGCTCCGCACAGCCAAGCAAGGTCGGTCTGTCTTCGCCTCAGTATTAACCGCTGCATGACCTGCTTTGGGAAGGCTGCGGAGTGGTCAGGCTCCTGCACTGAACACCCAACCCGAGGCACTCGGCGCTGACTTCCAGGGAAATGTCAAAGAGCTGTGCTTCCAGGTTTCTGACCAGCATCGAGAGCACTGTCTCTTCACACTCGCTATCACATCCAGTTAAACTGGAAACACCGAGAATTTCTGTGCAATTAGATCTGTCTATATTTCACCGGTAAATTGCAATTTACTCTGCTTTCGCGTCTCAATTCGCCATGAAACATATTGAGGAATTACCCTGAATTACACTGTGCTTCAATAACATTCCATGCCCAGTTAAACTAAGGGTTTAGTTCCTAGTCTGGTTATTGCATTTCACTGGTTTAATAGGGTTAAAGTCTACACTGATTGTCCAGTGCAGTAATAAGGGAGCCCTGTACTGTGGACCATATTGGCAAACGGGGGAGGTGTTCAAAGTGGAGCCGACTCGTAGTTTGATATAAAAATGTCATGATACTATTTCAACAAAGAATAAGTATGTGCTTCACAGTGAGTTGGTCAAGAGCTACCCCTTAATAACATCTTCAAAAAAATCATTTAATCATCTTATCTATGGAATCTTTCTGCCGACAAAATTGGCAGCCTTATTTTGCAAGTGTTTGATATTTAAATTGCCGTAAAACGCTTGGATACATCCTAGATCCTGAAATGATCTCTGAGATTTTGGATTTTTGTTTGACAGCCCACAGTAGGCACACGCTCTGGGCATTATAAAAATCAAGAAAAAAAATTGAGAAAGTAGGTGCTCCTAATCGAGGTCTCAAAAATTACTGTATGTAAAAGCAGAAATATCAGGGCACATCCTTGGAGAGAGAACTATAGATAATCTTTCAAATAAACGATCTTTGGCCCATAATAGCTAAAAAGGAAGGCCCGGGAGAGAAGTCCTCCTTTATGTAAGTGCTCAGTTCTGACCCTTATTGGGAGCCAGGGATGTATTGCCGGGAGCTATTGCTGTCATAGATACATACAATATCAGCAGTTGGAGAATAGCTGCATTTTACAAACATTAAAGGGGTAACATACACAGTTTGCCCTCTGTGATATATTTGCCCATGAATTATTATAGTAATTTCCGGCCTTGCTTGTGGAGAAGTTCAATTGATTTAAATATTTCTTTTAAATGGGACAAGTGGGTGTTAATTATGATATAAAGTAAATCACTGAAATAAATTCCTACAGCATTTCATATTAAAGTTACAAGTTACAAGCAGTGTTGGGTGCCATTATCATGCAATTACAATGACAATTTCAGCATCATGATTTTATTTAATGTTTGAAAGTACCAAAACCCAAGCATTGTGGCACCATCATCAGAAAATGATATTGCACTCATTTGAGTTTACATTTAGCCAAAAAAAATGTCATCACAGTCTAGAATTTAGCCATTTTAATCAACCTGTTCATTGATGTTATAATACTCATCTGGAACAGGTGGGACTTGAACCCAGGACTTCTGGCTCAGGGAGGTAGGGACACTCCCACTATGCACATGAGCCCCCATAAAGCGGGCATAATTGTACATAATTTAGACATAGACCATCTGGGAACTGTTAAACTATGGTTCAATGGCAGCACTCTAGTCTTTGAATCACAAAGGTTGTAGGTTCAAGTCCCACTTTAGAAATTTGAGCATATAATCCAAGTTAACCTTTCAGTATAATGTTGAAGGAATGCACACTTTCAATAATGTTTCCTGTTGGCTGAAATGTTAAAATAACACCCATCCCCCATGCTGTCCTTCCAATGTGACCCTGCAAAAGGACATAAAAGATTCCATGGGACTATTTCACAAAAGGGTAGGAAAATTTTCTCCTTAGTCCTGGCTAATATTTATCCTTCAACCAACATCACTCAAGCAGATTATATGGTCATTATCTCATTGTTGTTTGTGAGACCTTGCCATATGCAAATTGGCTGTGGTGTTTCCTTCCTTAAAACAAACTACACTTCAAAAATAGTTCATCCAGTGGTAAAGCACTCCAATACATCCTGAGGTTGTGAAGGCACCATATAAATGCCAGTCTTTCCTTCATAAATAAACGTTCTCACATGTGCTCTCCTCATGCCAATGGTTAGCCAGGAATTAATCCCTTGAAATTTCTGTGCATAGCTGCTTTACTGGCAGAGCCTGCTGTGAGCTGGGCTGCTGTACTACTTGGTTACGCTAAATGCACATTGCACTTCACAAATAATTGGGAGAATCGTTGCTATCACAGTGTCTGTTTCCTTGGCATACTTGTGAAATTACATTGGTTTAAAGGTACTATTTAATGCATATTGTGTGTGTTAGCTGCAGTGCAACATAATGTAGCCATCCAGACTTTGAATTTCAATAATTGATATGTTTTAGTCAGGATTAAATTGTACCTTGATCTAAACAGTGTTGATTTTTGTTCAGTCTAAGAGCAGGGAAGTAAGTTGGTTTTATAGCAAAAGTATGGATTTTAAAAACTCCTTCACCCTCCTCAAGCAAGAAGTGCAAGCAACTTATGAGTTTCTTTATATTTAATTAGAATCAACTAATTGGCTACTTTTGTTGCTCCCCTGCCTCTCCCTCAAGCTCTTCCTCTTGCCCATGTCCATACCCACTAAGATAAACATAGCCTCTCCCTTCCCAATCTTAACCCCACTTTATTAATTATTCTAATGCTCTCCCAGCTACTGTCACAACTCTGAACACTTTGGAAGTCAGCACTTGCCCCACTTTATTAACTATTCTGATGCTCTCCCAACCACTGTCACAACTCTGAACCCTCTGTAAATCAGCGTGCATCCAAAGTCCTTATGATCACTATCTTAACTTACACCAAGTCCCAGTCACTTGTCAACCTTGTGCTTCCTGAGTTGTCTCAACATTCAGTTGAGCAATGCCTTGATATTAAAATTCTCAACATTTGCTTCCATATTTCTGTAATGTCCTGCTGACTTACCAACCTCTGCAATGTCCAGCATCCCTGATTTTCTTCAAGCAAATGTTTGTCAGCGCTCTTAGCTGTGAAATTCCCTCCCCAAACCTCATGCCTGTCCACTTCTCTCATCTTCATTTAGCTGCTCCTTAAAATCTACTTCTTACCAAGATTTTGGAATCTCACCCAATATCACTTTTTGTAAAATATTGTCTTAATCATGCCTGCAAAATTCCTTAGCATATTTATAATAGTAAAAGGTTCCGTGTAAATGTAAAGTGTTGGTGCCTTATTTCATCCTTAAGACTTAGTTCATTCTTGCCAATCAATCTCCCTTTTAAACCCTTACTTTAGTTGATATTATGAATAGATCTCTCTCCTTGAGCACAAAACCAACTCCCCTTGAAAGTTCATCAATCCTGTCCTTTTAAAAATGAATGTACAATGTGTTTCTCACTTCTCTGTACTTGCTGTTTTCTGTATTCAACCTTGCTCCCCTGTCCTGAGTCATGTCGTCACCTCCTAGAACCACTCCAGCCCTCCTGAAACTCACCACTTAGAATCCACCCAATCTGGATTCCATCCATTGCTCAGAGTTTGTCATTGCTTCTAATAAAGTGATTAACCACAGTGTTTTATTCCTTCTTGATATTTCTACAGACTTCAAAAAGTCATGATGCCATCCTACTCCAACATTTCTTCTGTGTTGAGACAAAAATTATAGATTACTTTGTCTAGTTCAGGTCAGAAGAATTATAAACGTTCTTTTCCCACTGCTTAATTAGGAATACCCATGATCTTCTCATCTATATATTACCCTTTAGTGATATTATCACACGAATCATAACACTTTCTGCCCTTACAACCCACCCACTGATGGTGTGCTAGTTTACATATTTTATTGTCTGACTTCAGTTTCATTACAAACTGTCAACTTCCCAATGAGTTCATTTCTTTCCTGGCCACTTTCTGAGACTGAACCAGACTTTTCACAGCCTAGTTCCACATCTTTCATATTTCATTTCAAAGTACTGTTAACAAATATAAAGCTCAAGTAGCACATGGATAAAGTGAGAAATTTTATTACCATCAGTTGTAAGAACTTCTGCTCTCAAAATGTTAACACACAAAAGCAATACATCTTTAACAGAAAGGGAATATGTGGAATAACTTCCAAATCATTTCAAAACTAATAGTGAATGTTCCCCCTATTTACACCTTGTTACAACTTTTGTATACTCTAAGAGATAATAGAATTGCACAGGCTTTGAGGACTAGGGAACAAATTGCCAATAAATTCTGGCAACCATATTCATAATTATCATTTCGTCATCTGCACTTTGCATGACTACTTTTTGAGGCAATAAAAAGACTCAATGTCTTCTTTTGACTTGGCATAGATAGGCAGTTAACTGACACCCTCTTGGAGAACTTTTCACTAGAAAGCAGTGTTGTCTGTAGTTGCAAGAACTTCCCTTATCTTTAGCATTCTGTTCTACATTTTGAGCATTGTTTTGTTTTATTGTTATTGTTTTAATTGGATTTCCTTTGTTTTGAATAGATTGTGTGTGTGTGTGTGTGTGTGTGTGTGTGTGTGTGTGTGTGTGTGTGTGTGTGTGTGTGGACTCATGTTTTCTTTGCATTAGTGAGGAATACAATAATATCAAGTGATTTTCTCTTCTGGAACGTCAGCAATGTTTAGTCAATTTTTGATTATTTTTATTACGCATGATACAGTAACCTCCTTTTATAATTGCAATTGAAGTAAGAATAACTAGAGGTTAATCATTATCAAAGTGCTTCTGTTTGGTCAAGTTGTACCTGCTTCATGGCAAGGATGATATCCTATTTTTATCTTGATTTGCTGTTCATGTAAATCTTTAATTTTTTCAGAACTAGTGAATGGAAGGTCATGTATTCGCAGTTTGCCTTTTCTCAGTCCTCAGGACAAACCAAAGTTCCTCATTAAATATCTTTCCAAGCAGAAGATTAGCCAGTTAATTTGCCTTGGTGATGTTGGTCAAGAAATAAATGTTGATCAGAACGTCAGGAAACTTTTTTTTTGTCAAGAAGGTTTTACGGCATCAATTGACTGGGAAGTTTGGACATGAAGATACAGTCTCAGAATAAGGGGTCGATCATTTAGGACTTAAATGTGATGACCTTTTGTCACTCAAAGGGTTATATCTCTTTGAAATTCTTCACTATTGATGTGCCATAATTGAATATACATACGGCTGTGACAGATCTCTGGTCTGTCTGTGACTCCAGGTATCTGAAGAGCAGGTAGGAAAGTGGAGTTGAAACCATGATCAGTCGTGATCACATTGAATATTTGGAGCAGGTTCAACAGACCAAACTGTTTACTCCTGTTCCTCTTTCTGGTTGTTCTTCTGTTTATATTCATTTGAAAGTTGAACTCTGGTTACTATTTAAAATCTGGTCCTAAAAATTGTAATTCTGCAAAATTCTTCAATACTGCAGTACATCTGATCATTCATTAAAAAAACTGATTTTTTTCTAATTCATAGTCTAAAATAAAAGTAGGCGATTGTGGCCACTGGAAACCTGACATTAAAATTGATTAGATGTTTAAAAGTCAATGGCTAACATATTTCCCTCTGTTTCTCTGTTGTTTCGTTCTGATGGTTGCTGTGTATTTCCAGCTTTTTCTATGTTTGTTGATCAGTATTTTTTGTGTGGTGCCCACACTATTTTAGAGGCAAAATAATAATGATTAGATCTCATGTATGCTAAAATAAAACTTGTTGCAATATTTATTTAAATTCACAGATTCAGTCATTTCACATTGAAGAACATTTCAATTCTGAGGAGTTGATAATGCGCACTGTTCCAGCATTGGAGAGGATCGAGGGAGATGGAAGCTCTTATAAAACGGGATTCTTTCTACTTATATTTGGAGTTTCCTTTCTATCCGCTGGAGTCATTATTGCTACCTTTGGGTTCCAGTCATGTGATCGTAATGGTGGCAGCTGCAATGTGATTCTAAAGGCAACCGGACCAAGTTTGTGTGGCATTGCATTGGTATTCTTACTCCTAGCGCGATCCAAGTCTCTGGTGAATCTGAGGCAGCTGGCCCAATCAGCAGATCAAAGATGCTTTCTGTCATGCAGTGAGCAGGACACTTTTGCTCGTTTCCTTATTTTTGGCATCCTCTTTTGTTTCAGCGGAGTGCTGTTGACTATGATCGGAGTTTGGGCAATCAGCTGCCCTGGCACCAAGGAAGGTGAAGGATTCAATTTAAAGAGTAAAACTAATGGAAATGAGAAATGTAAACTACTCTTCTTGCAAATTATGGGCCCAGTGGTAACATTTATTGGTATTTGCTTCTTGCTAATTGCCCATGTCAAAAAGAAGGTAACATTAAATCCAGAAGAAGAATGCCCATCCAGAAGTAATCAACAGCCACATAGATCAGGACCATGTCAAATAGCAATAGGTAAGTGAAGTGATTAAAGCTGATGCTTACCTGTGAGTTATACACCATTGCTCCTTCCTAAAGTAAATAATTAGAGTGTAGTCAGTAATAAAAAGAACTTGTGTTTCTACATTATTTTGCGCATTCCAAATCATTTTGCAGCTAATGACTATTTTTTGACTGTAGTTACTGCTTTAACGTAGAGAAATATTTGCAACAGGTCTTCTCATCCATGACAATAACATTACAAGTAACAGAGTGGGCCAAGAACTGTGTATCCCATCTTTCATCTCTGTCTAAGTCCTCATCCATCATGAACACAAATTTGTTGTTCATAGAAAATAGAAACAGGAATATGCTTTATAAGGTACCACACGTTTGGCTACTGAATAAGACATGAGCCCATAGTGTTTGAGGTGGTATAATATCATAGAAAGTGCATTGGCAAACTAAGAGAAGTCTGCAAGTTTGGATAAGGGGGATATTTTCAGGCTGGCAACTTGTGACTAGTGGTATACCATAGGGATCAGAACTGGGAGCCACAATTATTTACAATAAATATTCATGACTTGGATGAGATCAAGTGAATACATTGTAGCCAGGTTTGTAATGACACAAAAAGAAGTGGAAAGACAAGTGTAATGACAGATCGAGTCTGTGGAGAGATATGGACAGGTTAAGTGAGTGGGCACAAACTTGGCAAATGGAATATAATGTGGGAAATATTGGTATTTTGGCAGGAAGAACTGAGGAGCTGAATAGTATTTAAATGGAGAAAGACTACAAAACGCTATAATACAGCAGGGTTTGGGAGGCATTGTCCATGAATCAACAAAAGCCAGCATCCTAATTCAGTGGGTAATAGGAAAGGCAAATGGAGTGTTGGCTTTATATCAAAGGGAATGGAATACAAAAGGAGGGTGGCCTTGCTAAAACTATACCAGACCACAGCTGTGAACTGTTTTAGACCCCTTATCTAAGGCAAAGTTAGGAATCACACAACATCAGGTTATACTGCTCCTTCATCAGGTGGTTGAAGGAGCAGCGCTCCAAAAGCTAGTGCTTCCAATTAAACTTGTTGGACTATAACCTAGTCCTGTGTGATTCTTAACATTGTATACCCCAGTCCAACACCGTCATCTCCAAATCATGTCCAAGGCAACGTATCCTGGCATCCAGAGGAGGTAGTACAGGGAGGATTCACTAGGCTGATACCACATGTAGACGGTTTGTCATATGAGAACAGCTTGAGTGGGTTGGGCCTGTGCCCACTGGAATATAGAAGAATGAGAGACAATCTCTAACAGAAATGTACAATATTCTTAGGGAATTTGACAGGAAAGGTTGTTTCCTCTTGTGGGAGAATCTAGCAACAGAGGCATAATTATAGAATAAGGAGTCACACATTTAAGATAGTCATGAGGAGGAATTTCTTCCCTCAGAAGGTTATAAATCTTTGGAAGTCTTTACCATTGGGGGCTGTTAAGGCTGGGTCATAAAGTATATTCAAAACTGAGATAAAGAGATTTTTAATCAGCAAGGCAATTAAGGATTATGAGGAAAAGGTGGAAAAGTGAATGATGGAGAAGACTCAATCGGCTGAATGGCCTATTTCTGCTGCTACGTCTTTTGGTTTTAGGCAATTAAGGCCATTGAGCCTACTCTGCCAAACAAACAGATCATGCCTAATCATCTCTATGCCATTTTCTCCCACTAACCTTCTACCTCTTCATGCCATTTGTCTTCACAAATTTGGCAACGACCATTTTGAACATGCTCATTGATTGATCATCTACAGTTCTTTGAGGCTGAGAATTCCAAAGTCTCATCACCCTTTGTGTGAAGAAATACCTCCTCATCCCATTCATAAATGGCCCACACCTTACTCTGAGGCAGTGTTCACTGGTTTTAGGCTCACTTAGCAGAGGAAACACTACTCTTGTCTACCCTATCAAGTCTTATAAGAATTTTCTAAGTTTTGATGAGATCTCCCTCTCATTCTTTGACATGCTAGGGAATATAAACCCAGTTTCCTCAATCTGTCTTTACAAGATAATCTCATCATCGTAGGGATTAATCTGGTGATCCGCTGTTTCCCTTGACGGCAAATACATCCTTCATTAGATAAGGAGATCAAACTACACACAGTGCTCCAGACCCGGTCCTACCAAGGCTCCATACAACAGCAGCAAGACATCTTTGCTCCTGCACTCAAATCCTCTTGCAATGAAGGTTTTTGTACCTTTTACCTTCCACAGTGCTTGCCGCATTTGCATGCTAGCTTTTAGTGCCTCATGAATAAGGACATCCATGTACCTTTGGACATCAATGCTGCTCAGACTCATACTATTTAAGAAATACTCTGCATTTCTCCTTTTCTCCCAAAGTGGATAGCCTCACACTTGATCACACTATTGCCTGTACTTGTCCATTCACTTAGCCTGTTCAAATTTCTTGAAGTCAGCCTGGATCCTCCTTACAACTTATGTTCCCAACCAATTCCATGGTGCCATTCTAAATTTTGACATATATAGTTTCTCCCAACTTGGAGCTGGCACTGATCTTTGTGGTATCCCACTAATTACCACGTGCCATTGTGAGAATGATCTGTTTATTCTCTCTTTCTGATTTCTGTATATTAACCAATTAATAATTACTTCTGTTTGTTCCCTTCAATCCCATGAATTATGATTTTATTTACTAACCTCCTGAATGACAAGTTGTCAATAGCATTCAGAAAATTCAAATGCATCACATCCACTGGTTCTCCTTTATCTATGCTACAAGCAATATCCTTTAAAAATTGTGTAACAGTTCTGTCAAACATGATATCCATTTCAGAAGTCCATGTTGATTCCGCTCATTACGTTCTAAGTATCCAGTCATCTCATCCTTTATAATTGGATCTAATATCTTCCCTACTGCCAAAAAATGCAAGAAATGCCAATATAAATGGTAAAACAATTATATGTATGAAAGAAGAATGCTGATTGGTTGAAAAGTGGACTCTCATAGGTAGAAGTGTTGGCATAGGGAATTTGTCGGGTGAATGATAACCAGCAGGTAACTGTATTTAAATTTCAAACCAGCAGGTTAGACAGGGCATTTCTCTGAGAAATGAACCAGACAATGGCTGTCACCTATTTTGTTGAGTTCAGTCAAGTGCAGTATGTTCTTTCTGTCTGCAAATATTGGGCTGTATGTTTTTGGCTGCACAGACCTCCAAGGTCCCACATGGAGTGACTTCCGGAACCAGAGGCCAATGGTGTGAGTGGAGTCAGCTCAATGATAACATTGTGCAGACCATCAAAGTGACTGTGCATTGACTGCAAACCTAACTGATCATCTTAAATAGGTGAGCAGCATAATTACCTGCTGGTAAAATTCAAAACAATCAAAATATTAGATGTTATTCTGCAATTGGACAGCACTTGTTCTATAATCATGAGTGTGCAAAAAGTTATACTGACAACCACTTAACAGTCTTATGCTAACTGGTGCATTCTCCATAACAACTATTAATCATAATCCACTTGCCAACCAATCAGTCCTCTTCTAGTGTCCAGTATTAGATTAGATTAGATTACCTACAGTGTGGAAACAGGCCCTTTGGCCCTACCAGTCCACACTGAACCTCCGAAGAGTAACACACCCAGACCCATTTCCCCTCTGACTAATGCACCTAACACTATGGGCAATTTAGCATGGTCAATTCACCTAGTTTGCACATCTTTGGACTGTGGAAGGAAATTGGAGCACCCAGAGGAAACCGACCTAGCACAGGGAGAATGTGCAAACTCCACATAGACAGTCGCCCGAGGCTGGAATCGAACCTGGGACTCTGGTGCTGTGAGGCAGCAGTGCTAACCACTGAGCCATTGTGCCGCCCCAAGTTTTCCCTTTACACTGATATTTTTTATGAATGACCTCATGAGTACAAGATAAAGATTTTAACAAAATGTGTCTCTTTTTAAGTTTTAAAACTAACAGATCTATAATACTGTGCTTTCTCTTTCCCTACCCTGTTAGGAAGTGGAGTTACATTTGCTGCATTTCCAGTCTACAACAACCTGTCTTGAATCTGTAGCATTTTGAAAAATAACCACCAATGCTTCCACTCTTAATTTAGTCACCATCTTTCATTACTCTGGGATGCAGCTCATCTGGCCCAGGCAATTTTTCAAACTTGAATCCAATTAGTTTTTCAAGTAACCTCTTTTATTTTTCTTCATTTCCTCATTTTCATAAGTCCCTTGGTTTCGCTAGTACTTCAAGATGATTTTCTTATCTTTCTCTTGGAATACAGACAGAAAGTAACTGTTCACCATTTTTCTATCCTACATTATAAATACTTCTGTGTCTGCCTGAAATGGGCCCACATTTTTCCTTGTATGTATGCAGAAGCTTTTACAGGCAATCTTACAGCAAACTTGAATTCATATTCTTTTTAACCTTCCTTATGAGTTATTTTTGTCTTATTTTCTAAATTGTTTCCAATTCTAATGTTTACCACTTTTGACACATTTACAAACTACACCTTTTGATCAAATGTAATATTTAACTTATTTTTGTTACAGTAGTTGACTCAACTTTCCTGGTTGGTTCTGTACTTTAGAGGATGTATATTTGTTTTAGACCCTGTAAGAGTTTTCAAATCGAAGCCATTGTTTACCTTCAATGAACTCTTTTGATGTATTTTCCCAATCCACCATGGCCAACTTGCCTTTCATATGTTCATAATTTCCTTTAATAAGATTAGAATTTCAGAACGAACTATATTACTTTAACCTTAATGTAAAATACCATCATGTTATGGTCACTATTGCCTAATGGCTCCTTTATTGAAGGCTATTAATTAGCCATTTCATATTACATAGATCTATATCTTAAATACTTTAAGCATCAGTTGGTTCTTTAATACACTACTCCAGAAACCTATCCCCTAGGAATACATGAATTGTGATCTTTTCACTGCCGATCAATGTGCAAATAATATTCTGATCTACAAACTATATGCATTCATAAGAATCTAGGAACTACTTCCTCCACCTGGATTATGTGAGATGAAGCTGGGCTCTTTTAATATTAGCATAAGTGTGTTTGATAATTTATCTAGGATTCCTTTCTCCCTCTTCTAATTAAGATTAAATGAGTTAGGCATGGACCAATTATTTAATGAACAAATGCTAATATACCGGGTTCCTAATTTCAAAACATTGATTTAATTTTCAATATAAATCAAGTATGGCACATAAAAACAAATAGAATGATGTTGCATGACATTCAACTACTTAATGAATATCTTCTCCATTATGCTTTGTGAGGGCATGTTTAGGAAATAGTCGCTCTACTTTAGGAAATAGTTTCCTCCAGGGCGTTTAGTTGCAGTTTCACTGTTTGAACCCAAAACAGACCAATGGAGTGAATGTCTATATAAGTGCCACAATGAATAACGGAAGGGATGCCCAGTCTGACTATGATGCTGTGAGTGGAAGCACAAGTAGGTCCACAGGATGTGGATCTAAAAGGCAGATTACAGCTTAAAGGAAACCTATTGTAGTGGTTCAAGGACGCAGCTCACCACCATCTTTTCAAGGGCAACAAGGGATGGGGAATAAAATGCTGGTCCAGCCAGTGATGCCCATATCCCATGAGGAAATAAAAATCAGTCAACTCATCAGATATTGACTCCTTTTGCTGGAGGAGTCCAAAACATATCCCACCATTATCTATTTATCTCCCTCAAGGTTTGTAGACCAGATGTATTCAATCATACCAACTAAATGGGCAGGTTACTAGTTCATGAATATTTTTAATTTCCTAAGTTTGTGACAGAGGATTAGGTGGAGTGAAAGGTTCGCTACCCAATCCCTCTGCTACTTCATAACACTCTTCTGTGAGCAAGGGGGGCCCATGATAAATAATTTGGCATATTACAAGTGTGGCTCCAAAGTTCTTCATTGTTTGTAGAATACTTTGATGCATGCAATTGCAACATGTTAAGAGCATATTCCTCTATCTAAAATATTTATGCTTCTCTTAAAAGTTCCAAGCTTTGGTATTTAAATACAGGATGAACTTAATATGCAAATGTGCAGAGGAAAGTGTAGTTAGACACCACTTGAAACAATTGTGGGAAGCTTGAAAAATATGGAACAGTGCAGAAACCAATTCTCAGTCTCAGTGCTTAAAGACATGACAACATTATGCCACCCATGTGCAATATTTATAAGGTAGGAAATATCAGTTTGCATAAAGAAGTAGATGCCAGATGCAAGGCTTTATTATAGAGAAGAGATATTTCACTTTTTAAAATACTATCAGAATTCAATGACTGGCTTGTGTATTTTTTTCTTTAATCCCAGATGATTTCTTGTTCATAATAAAATAATCAACTTTGTTTAATAGGCCTGCCTGTTTCATTTGCTGCTGGGGAACTAGGAAGAAACTTTGACATTACCTTGTGAAAAGTTGAAGTATGCAAACTCAAATTTTCCCACAAGCGAGCTATAGTTTAATTACATCTTGCCCCACTCTTCAATAACAGGTATGAGGAGTTGCCAGACAGCTATGTCACCAAGACTGAAACTATGCATTCACAGTGCCTCTGTTGTCTCTCTCTCTCACCAATCTTATCCCCAAGTTCCACTTCTCACAGAAATAAGCCTCACGCTCCCTCAATTTCCTTCTCACACAACTCCTTTCTTGGCCACCATGTTCGCTCACATTGTCAGTAGTTTATTTTTCACAGGCACCACCCTTGACTCCTTTACGACCAATGTTGTCATAGCTCTCTACCTCAATAGACCTTCAGTCCGTGTCCACTATTGTCTTGTCTCCTTTTCTAAGTCTATCATTTTGTAAATGTCCTGTTTGATTTCTGTCCTCCTTATTATGCAGTGCTAAGTTGACCTAATTTAAGACTAATATCTTGAGTGATTGGAAACTTCTCAAGCTCTGACCAGAATTTAACCAAGAAATGCTCTTTCACATCTTCCCTCAATATGACTACCTGTTCCATTGCTACCTATCCAAATCTAGTGCATCTTTTGGAGACAGTAAGGACTGCAGATGTTGGAAACCAGAGTCAATAGATGTGGAGTTGGAAAAGTACAGCAGGTCAGCCAGCATCCAAGGGACAGTAAAGTCAATATTGACCAGCTTCAAAGTCCCTCCACCCCCAGCCCTCCCCCTTCTCCTTGCCTCCCTAACCTGACCTTACCTGTCCATCTTCCTATTTATCTCTCCACTCCACCCTTCCCACTGACCAATTACAATAACCCCCTACCAACATCCAGCTATCACCATCCCACTTTCTGCTCCCCCAGCTGTACCCACTCCGTCTATTTACTTCTGGGCTCCCCTTCCCCTCCCTAGTCCTGACAAAGGAGTTTGGACCAAGATATTGACTTTCCTGCACCTTGGTTGGTGTCTGACCTGCTGTACTTTTTCAGCTCCACTAATAGCTTCTCCATTCTGTCAGCAATCTCCTTCAGTACATTGTATTCTCTTTTGTATTCTTGGCCCTGTGTAACACTGCCACTGGACACACCTCATTCTTAAGATGTTGGCCTTTTGTAGACTTGCACTGTCTCTCTCCTATCACTATATCATTGGCCACATCACTTTTTTTTGAAATTCATTCACAGGATGAGGGCATCACTAACTGGGTCAATATTCATTGCCCATCACTAACTATTGTTGAGAAGGTGTTGATGGTCTCCTTTCTTGAATTTTCTTGAGCCCTACTATGGTCCACATGATGTGGGTCACCCCAGAGTTACAGAGAAAATTCCAGGATTGTGATTTGGTGACAATTAAGGAATGATGATGTATTTCTAAGTCAAAGGGTGTTTGATTTGGAGGAGAAATTATGAGTTGTAGTGTTCCCATATATTTGCTACATTTGTCCTTCTAAGGGGTTGTGGGTTTAGAAGGTGCTGTCCAAGGAGTCTGTGTGAGTTGTTGCAGTGCTTCTTGCAAATGCATGAGTGATGGAGGGAGTAACTGTTTGTAGATGCCTGGGACAGTGGTTGAGCCAGATTCCATATGAGATTTCAGAACACCGCTGGACATCTAGTTGAAGTTGATGAATTTAGAGGGCTATGGAGATAGGGCTGGAGAATGAGAAGAGCTTTATAGCTATTTCAGGAGTTGGTACAGACCCATTGAGTTGAATGGTCTCCTTCCATACTGTAAAACTCTACGATTTGATATTTGTTTTTGAATGTTAAGATGATATATGAATGTAATATGTTGTTTTGCTTGATTTCGGATTCTGTACTGTTTGTTAACTAGTGTTTTACTTGCATTCAGATAACTCTGTGTTGGTCCTTCCACCACCACCACCTTATTTCCCTGAACCACCACCACCAATTGTAAATGATTACAATGGAATCTGTCAACCTGTTCCCAGTGACAGTCCTCCCTCATATTACAGTGTCATCTACTGCAGGTAAAGTAATCAGCCTCTTAATTTTAGAATTGAAACTTGCAGGTAGTGTCCCACCAGGTGTTTTAGAAATATTGTCTGAACATCTTATTTAGCTAATCAGCAATCTCTTCTCATGATAGAATCACTCAAAAGATCAACGTACACTTTATTCTGTGTACACCCAATTTATTGATTACCACTTATATTGCTGTGCTTCTGTCCCTGTGAGACAGCCATTTTTCATCAAGTTTAAATTTATTGGGTGAACCTTCTCAATAAGTCAACAAATATTAGATTTGTTGCTATAGCCACCTTCACTCATAACAAATCTTGTTAGGTGACAGATTTTAAACAATTACGGACCAACAATCTCCATTAGATTGCTGCCCCTGCTTCCCGCTTTCCCCACTACAAGTGGGTCTTACGAAGCTGGCCTCTTCAGAAATGCAGAGGGTACCTGATATTGCAATCCTCTTCATAGTACAGGTTTGTTGGGGATAGTCAGACCAAGGCTCCTTTTACAGCACTAACTACCATTTTCTGGCAAGTCTTCATTCACGAACATACTGCGCTGTTTGAATAGGCTTTAGTGCGTTAATGAATGAGTATGATTGAGGTAAGTTGGTAAGGTGCCAGGGTGGTCGTCGAGTGGTGAGTTTTGGTCAGGTGGGAGTCAAGGTTTGGTGGGCCAAAAGAGTAGTCTAAAGGTTGGTGGATCAGTGAATAGCAGAGGGTTTAGGGAGCAAGGAGGAAGAGTCGGGAACATGGAGTGAAGGGAAGTGCAATCAGTCAGCTAGTCATCCAGGAGGTAGACATGGTTAATCTGTCTCACATTTCCTGGGTAAGTAAGTCAGATCTCTCCCAAATCTCCAACTCGAACTCAAGAGTTTTAACTTCATGGGCAATTCCTGTGGAATCAGCCCATCAGGACTTCTGAAGGGGATTGACAGGAATCTTTGGGGAATGTCTGGTTTGCAACTATCTGGAGATCGGAGGATCTGGGCCTATGTTTGTTCTTTCTAACTTCAAAACAACTTTTAATTGGAATTTTTTTTTTCAGGAGTGAAGAATAGTATGATGAAAATTAGAAACAATGCAGGACAGATCCTCAAGGTCACATATCCTGACAAGGCTTCTTTCTAAATTACAGTTGTCAAACTCTAATTCTAAAATTAGAAAACACTCGGGGAGACATGGAGCAAGATTGCTTGAAAGATTTTTGTTTTCAAAAATTAATAGGTCACTACTGGACTCTGTTAGGTGGAGGGAGTAAAGTAAATCACTGATCACTTCAAATTGTTTAAATATTTAATCCACCAATCAGTTCCAGAGTCCAAAGCAGTTTTCCTTCTTTACTGATTTAACTCCTCCTGTCTTAAAGCTGTTGATTCCACACCATATATCCTACAAAAGGTGTCACTGTTTGATTTCACAGCCCAGATGGAGGCTATTTAGCTCTTCAGGACTGTGCCAGCTCTCTGAAAGAACAAATCAGTGTCTTACTCCACTGATCGTGCTCTGCAGTTATGATTCTTTTCTTTTTAAATAATATTCCAGTTCCCTTTTGATAACTGCAACTGAGTCTGCCTTCTGCGCACTCTCGAGCAGTGCTTTTCAGGTTTTAACTCCTTGCTGTTTAAATAGTTTATCATCACGTTATCTTTCCTCTATTTTTCTTAAGTCAGTGTCCTCTGGTTTTTTTTGTCAATGGGAGCAGTTTCCTTTGCCTATCTTTTCAAGACCCTTCATGGTTTTTAACTGCTCTATCAAAGCTCCTCTCAATTTTCTGTTGCCAAGTTTTAGTTGTGACATCATTGGTAGCACTCTTGCCTCTGACTCATAAGGTTTTGGGGTCAAGTCCCTTTGCAGGACTTTAACACTCATGATTTGGATATACTTGTTAATAACTATGGAATTCCACATAACAGTACTCAACCAAGCCCTGCTTGCCATACCCACAGCAAAACATCTGCTAATTGATGTGATTGGGTAGCACTTGTTGAACAATGTTGAGTGCGAGAATAGCTCACTATCATTGTACTCAAAAGACTCAATCAAGCTGTAGGGTGACTTGCTTAAACTTGCTGGAAGCTTCATACACAGGAACCATTTTATACAATAGGAATACTTCCAAACCTTGCATATTTTTTGCATATTCCAGAAGCATGGCATGTCTGTAGTTTTCCATTGCTTTCTCCATACCAATGTCTCAGCCAACTAAAGTTGACTTGCCAACCAATCAGCATTTTTTCTCCTGTAGTACAAATTGTTGTGAGTGTCTGAAATCCAGCATTCTTCAGTGCAAGCCAAAGAAGCAACACCTGTGTTTTCAGCAATTCTCTATTTATTTGCAAATGTTTAATTGCATCGCACATTTAAAAATCACACCAAACTGCTTATAGTCCAACAGGTTCGTTTGGAAGTACAAATTTTCGGAGTGCTGCTCTTTCATCAGGTGGCTGGTGGGGCATGATCATATTAATCAATCAAAACCTGCATCTCAATTTGAAGTGATTAAAGACTTAACAGCAATCTAGGTTTGTTCAATCCATCACATAAGTTGTATGATAATTTGATATTATACGATAAATTCTGTGACCTGTGATCTAGCCCCACTAACTACCTGATGAAGGAGCAATGCTCTGAAAGCTTGTACTTCCAAACAAACCTGGTGTTGTGAATTTTAACTTTGTCTACTCCAGTCCAACACTGACACCTCCACATCATTACATATTTATTCATCTATATCTTTTCACAAGTTGCTGACCTATAGCCCCCGCAGTATTAATATCTTTATCTTTTCTGAACTCTTACCAAGTAGATTTTGTTCCTTGTTCAGTATTCGGAAACATTGAGTACCTAATCCTGCCTTCTATTGACCCAGATCTCTATTATCGCCACAGCAGCATGTTCCCATCAGCAGTATCTATCAAGGCTCGCAGCTCACCAACCTGATTTGTCATGCTCAGTACATTCATATGTATGTACTGTAGCTGTTAGTTTGTGTACATAAACCTAATTAAACCTTTTGCATCCCCACCTATTTCTTGCTGTCTGTTTGTCTATCTCTCCCCAAAGTTTGCACACCTTGTTTGTCTTTTTTAATGCTACATATCTATGTGTGAGCATTGACTAGCCATGGACTTTGTCAGGGCTTGAAAACTCATGGAAATTTTGACTTAAGTGAATTAAACTTAAGTTTTGTTCCATAGTCTTTTGCATATACAGTTCACTGAAACAGAGTTTTCCCTTGATGGTTATATTTGTGGTTGATTTGAAATGGTCTTTGTATCTTCAAACATCATTCAGTAATTAATTATCACAGCTTTAAAAGAAAATCATAGTAAAAGCATCTAAACGCAAGTGACCTTTGGAACTTGTAGCATCCTTTTCAATTATTTGTGTTTGTGTAATCTTAAGAATAGACCAATTTGGAACAGTTACTGTGTTTAGTTTAAACCTTTAGAATCACAGCAAAGAATTATTTTGTCATTGGTTAATATGTCCAAGCCTCATTTTGTTAAACTGAGATCATTTTACTATAAATTATTGAATTTTCATTTTAACCTCTTGGCAGGGCCCAGGAAGATGAGAGCTCTAATTCCAACATGATGGATGTTAGATTGATTCTTATGAGGTTTCCAGCACATTGGCAGATATATCTGGTGTCTGCTGCTTTCTATCAGAGTTATCAACAATGGATGAAGAAACCCAGACTTCAGATGAACAACCAACTACTTCATCCAACAGTATCTTAGATAAATTCATTTTGGCTTTCTTTAGTTTGGCACTTTTGGTAAAATTATATGCGGCTGTTCTCAGAACATTAGTGACCATAGAAAGGCTATTTTAGTCACCAGTTCGATGCTTGGGAGTGAGAAGGGTTCTCCAAATGAGACACCACTCTATTTTTATTCTCCTTACTCTCTTTTAACAGTCTCTGTCTCAAGAAGATATATGACTTTTCTTCTATAAAATCAAAAGTTAGCTCTGCTTTATTAATTGTTTTTGATAGTGTAAAGTGCACATTTTAATCACTACCATTAAGTTTCTTTAATTATCTTGCTAATTGACTTGGGTTTGCATTACCATCTCACTGACTAATTGAAACAATTGATACTATTTACCCTACCATAACTTACTGTAATCTTGGAAGACATCAATCAAGACAGTCCATTAGCTCCTCAAATCTAGTAAAAACCTATTGTCAAGACTCATCTGCATATCTGGAAAATTAAAGGATATGAGGAACAAGCAGTAAAGTGCTATTAGACAAGGTGGATAATTTCGAGCAATCTCTTGTGGGCTTTTTGTAGCTGACATAACGTTTTCAGCCTTATAAGTTTCTATGTTTCTAATCTGTGCTGCCCCTTCGCAATGGTGGCACAGTGGTTAGCACTGCTGCCTCACAGTGCCAGAGACCCGGGTTCACTTCCCGCCTCAGGCATCTGTGTGGAGTTTACACATTCTCCACGTGTCTGTGTGGGTTTTCTCTGAGTGTTCCAGTTTCCTCCCACAGTCCAAAAATATACAGGTTAGGTGAATTGGCCATGCTAAATTGCCCATAGTGTTAGGTGAAGGGTAAATGTTGAGGAATGGGTCTGGGTAGGTTGCTCTTTGGAGGGTCAGTGTGGACTTGTTGGGCCAAAGGGCCTGTTTCCATACTGTAAATAATCTAATCTAATATCATCCAAAAGCACAGTGTTAGTTTTCACATGTATGCTGATGGTACCAGCTTTACTTCACTTGCATCTCTCAGCTCTTCCACTGTGGCTAAAGTATCAGACTGCTTGCCTCAGACTCAATACTGGATTAACAGAGATTTCCTCCCAAATAAATATTGGGAAGCTTGAAACCTTTGTATTTGATTCCTGTTCTAAACTCCATTCACTAGCCACTTATTTTATTCCTCTCCATGGCAACTATCTGAGAATGACTAGGCACAATCTTAGCTCACATTTGACTTCATATTAACACCATCATTAATGTGGTCTATTTTAACCTCATAATTTTGCTTCAATTTGTCCCTGTCTCAGCTCATCTGCTAACATCTGCATTCATGCTTTGGTTATCTTTAGATTTGATTATTCAGTCCATTCCTAGTTAATCTCCAATATTCTGCCCTCTGTAAATTTGAAATTATTCAAATGTCTGCTGCCTATGCCTTAAATTTGTTTTAAACCTCCTAACCCCATCATGTTCTCTGTAAAGGATTAATAACTGGCATGAAGCAACGTTAACAGTGAGTCATTTCTGACATCATAACTGGAACTGTGCACCACTTCTTTCTAACTGTTGACTTTTACCCATTGAAGTTTTTGAGTGTCAGTGGCGTGCATGTGCAACATATTCAATTTAGCAGCTGGGGAAGATTTTCATTGCTGAACTGACAATACTGTAACCAGAGGCAGCCTTTTGAAAGGTCTCTTGGTCAAACATGAAAGCTCTACATTATGGCCACAACTTACCCATCCAACATCATTGCCAATAACTTAAGACATCAGAGTACAAAGGTGACAAGGGGACTATTCAATATTAGCATTCACTTTTAAATATTTCACTTCAGATTAGTTTCAGTTGCTTCATGTGTGCATCATTGTTATTTGGTTAGACTAGCCTAGACAACAAAGTGTCTCATAGTTGGCATGCATTGAAAGCTACAGGGAGATTGGGGATTTTCTTTCCTTGTGGAGTAAATAAAGATGTGTTCTTGAGTTCACTTGTTGTTGAATGTTCATATTAGTGTCCAGTGTGGTGCTTACCACACTGTAGAACAGCTGCTCAGCTGCTTTCCACTGCATTGTAAATGCTCTACGTGAACCCAAACCTCTGTGCAGGGTCTGCCAGTCAACACCCGGAGAGTGACATACGATTGGACAGTATTGACACTGCCCTTTAGGCCCCACATTTTCTTGAAGAGACTGACTGTCCCCACCCCCTTCCTCTGCACCACACAGCACCCAGGCCCTTCCCACTTCACTCCTCCTTGCTTCCCTCTAACTCTCTTCTATTCTCCCTGGGATCTTTCCTCTAATTCTCCATTGGCCATTGACCCCACTCCAGTATACCCCTCATCACTGACTCACTCTTGTTGCAAGCTTTAATGTAAAAGTCCATTCTCCTGCTTCCCTCTTAAGGTGTATATTAAAATAAGGTAAACCATCGATCTTACACAGACTGTGTGAAGCTGATGGATACATGCCACCTTTAAGTGATTTTGAACTGAATGCCACAACTTTATGTTGAAGTCAGATCTTATTGAAGGCTGTTTAATGTTACTGAGTATTCATGGTATAGTTGTCTTACAAGTATGAACTTGCTCCATTCCTGCATATTACCGAACCTGCTGCTGAGTTTATCATTGCTTCTCAACCAAGCAGCTGGGAATCAACATTTCTCAAACTTCGTGTTTCCTGCTCTTGGCAGTCCCATCAACACCTCCAGTAGAGAGCTGGGCCATATGTGTCACTTTCAGGATGGCATGATCTAATTTGTGCAGTATCACAGGGGTCAGTAATGTCCAGTGTATAATGACCTGGAGGAAGGCACTGACTGTCTTGTGAACAAATGTGAAGCAAGGTACGAAAGCAAGCTATGATAAGATTAAAGAGATATTGGAAAAGATTACGGGCAGGTTAAATATTGGGCAATAATTTGACACATGGGAGTATAGTGTGGAAGAACTGTGAGGTTGTCCACTTAGGTAGGAATAAGAGAAAACCAGAATATTTAAACAGGGAGATACTATGGAATGCTGCAGTATGGAAGGACCCGGATGTCCTTGTGCATTAAACATAAAAAGTCAGCATGCAAGTACAACAGATTATTACAAAAGCATAAAGAAAGTTAGCCTTAATTACAAGGAAGAGTGAAATATAAAAGTAGAGAAGTCTTGCTACAACTATGGCATTGCTGAGACCAGATGTGGAGCACGGTGCACAGTTTTCATCACTTCGCAAGAAACACACTTGCACTGGAAACAGTTGAAAGAAAGTTCACTAGGGCTGATTCCTGGGAAACATTTTCTAGGAAAGGTTAAGGAGACACAACCATTCTCACTGGAGTTTAGGAGAATAAGGTATGATTCTTAAGTTTATAAAATTCTAAGGGCGCTGGACAGGGTAGATGCCAAGAGAATGCTTCCTGACATGTTAATGTAGAATGAGGGGACACAGTGTAAAAGGAAAGACTCTCCCCTTTAAGGTCCATGAATTCTTTCCTTAGTGGCATGTAGCTGTATCAAATGAACTACAGCAGTTCAAGAAGGCAGCTCACCATCAACCTCTCGAGGGTAACTGGGGCTGGGCAATGAATTCTGGCTCAGCCAATGACACCTACATCCCATGAGTGAATTTTTTACAAAAATGAAGATGAGAGGAATTTCTTCTCCCAGAAAGTCTTGTTTTAGAATTCTCTCCTCCAGTGAGCAGTGGAGGCCAAGTCATTGAATATGTGCAAGGCTGAGTTAGACAGGGCTTGATTGACAAGATGGTCAAGGGACTGACACGAGAGGAGGAGTTGAGCCCACAATCAGATTAACCATAAGTTTATTGAATGTCTTACTCCTGGTTCTGTGCCCTTATATTTTTTATTCTTGAGCTCATTGCTCTACATTGGAGCATGGTCAAGCAGTGTTACTTTTAAAATCTCTTCCTTGATTTCAAATCTCTTCATGGCCTCATCTTTGCAATCCCTTCCCACCCCATAACCACCCGAGACGTGGAGATGTTGATGTTTGACCTGTTGAAGGAGCAGCATTCTGAAAGCTTGTGATTTCAAATAATTCTCTTGGACTATAACTTGGTGTCATGTGACTTCTGATTCTGACCTGTGTTGATAGACAGTTCTACTTTGAAACAGTTTTTACGATCTTGTTTTCCTGCTTTCATCTGATGACCGTTTATCTGTACTTAAGCCTATATTCAGTGCTTTTTTCCAATCTGAAAACCAATACCTCACATTATCACAAACTTGAATCATGCTTTTTATGTGAGCTTATAACATTTGATTAAAAATGTTAGATTTAGGAATAGGCAAAATCCTAACCCAACATAGAAACAAATACCTTGTCTGTTATAGCCCTTGCATCACTTATGATGTCCTTGGTCATCACCCAGACATTCACCTTTTGCTGATTTTATTTTGAAACTCAACAGCTTTTTAATGCAGCTACTTTTCATAGATGAACTTGTTTCTATACTACATGTCTTTAAAAAAAATTACAACTGTAGTTGTCTTCTTTGAAGTTATTTTGCATAAGGTTGTCCTAGCTGTCTGCTTGAAACTCCTGCACATCTGACTGGTTCTGGTGTCCCTGAAGTAGCTGCAGTGCTCACAATAACTTATACTTTATCTTGGCTCATTAGCAATAACCAGCTAACACCCTCATGTGGTTCCAGTTGCAAAACAATCAATTGTATGACAAATATTTGTCCCAGTTTAATGCCTCTCCATTTTGTTTTTTGGTGTTTTCTCACTCACACACGTTTGCTTGTGTTCGCTTTTCTTTCCCTACTTTCCCCTATTCTCTCACCCCTTTCACTTGCCCCCACCTTTTTCCTTCTCTTTCTAATTCTGGCTAATGTAAGTTTATTTATGAAATTTAAAAAAAATATTTTTTCTTTATGTTCTTTATTCACCTTGTTTAAATCTTAACACAAAGCTGGTAAACCTCATTTTATGGTTATTTTTAAGCTGCTATTACCAAATGCATGTTTTTATGGATGCTTGCAAAGTTGGAATAGTTGCATTTTTTCAGAAAGCATGTACTTACTAGAATAGGTTGTAGTGTATATTAATTATATCTGCATAGTATTAGGTTGAATTTGCTGAAGGGAATCACCAATCACAGTATAGGTTATTTTAATGTGAAAATATCTGGGTACTTGTTTTAATATGGAGGCATTTTGGCTCTGTAGTTGCCTTATTCTTTTCATTGGAGTGGTACTGGAAAAGCACAGCAGGTCAAGCAGCATCCGAGGAGCAGGAAAATCGACATTTCAGGCAATTCCTGATGAAGGGCTTTTGCCCGAAATGTCGATTTTCCTGCTCCTTGGATGCTTGCCTGACCGGCTGTGCTTTTCCAGCACTACTCTAATGTAGATTCTGATTTCCAGCATCTGCAGTCCTCACTTTTGCCTTATTCTTTTCATTGTTATTTTTTCATAATAGTAGTCCAAAGATGTTGCTGAACCATAGGTACCATTTAAAGGATAGGCATTAATCAGAGCCATTGATGTTGCTCAGGAAAATTTGTAAATAAGATGATTGTATTGCTATTTAAACATAGAAGCTCATTACGAGAGCAGACTATTCAGCTCTCAAAGCCAGTCCCACCATTCAATATTGTAGTGATTGTAACAAGGTCAGGCAGGTGGACCTCATGGAATATGAGTTCCCTGACTGGGGCTGTTAATCTGGTCCAATCAGGGAGACCTGGCTGACAGATACAAACCGGAGTGTCAGAGATTCTGTTCACTCTGAGAACTGGCTCTGAGGGAGCTGAATCACTGTCAAAGATTCTCCATGTGTAAATAAAATGTGACTTGGTGAATGAATACCAGCTTCTATGGAGTTATTTCAAATATAATCATTGCTGATCCTCAATCTCAATGTCACATTCCCACATTTTTCTCTGCACTCTTTGATGCCTTTAAAATATACAAATTTATCAATCTCTTTCATTAAATAAATTCGATGACTTGGCCTACACAGCTGTCTAAGTAGAGAATTCCACAAGTTCAGTATTCTTTGAGTGAAGAAATGGTTTTTCATTTTAGTCACAGAGTTAAACAACTCCCAACCAAACATCCCATTCGCCAGCATTTGGCCCACATCATCCCTATTCTGTGTCATCCAGATGCCTTTTAAATGTTGTAATCATACCTGACTCCACTACGTCCTCTGGTAGTTCATTCCATATATGCACCATCTTCTGTGTAAAAGGTTACCCCTTGTCTTTTTTAACTTTCCCTCTCACTTTAAAGCTATACCCTCTAGCTTTGTACTTGCCCACCCGAGGAAGACGACTTTGGCTATTCACCAAATCCATGTCCCTTGTGATTTTATGAACCTCTATAATGTCACTCAGCCTCCAAAATTCCAGGGGAAAAAAGCCACTGCTTATTCAACCTCTCCCTGTAACTCAAATCTCCCAACCCCAACAATATCCTACCTTCAAGCTAATTTTGTATTCAATTGGCTGGCTCCTCCCCTGGATTCTATGTGATCTGACCTTACTAACCAGTCTACCATGCAAAAGCTTGTTGAACTCTTTGCTGAAGTTCATATAGACAATGTCTACTGCTTTGCTTTCATCAACCTTCATTGTCACCTCTTCAAAAAATTCTGTCAAGTTAGTAAGACGCGATTTCCCACAGAAAGCCATGCTGACTATCCCTAATCAGTCCTAAATTGTCTACTCTGCATCTTCAGTCTGTTTCTTGGTTCTAGATTCTACAGCCAGGGAAAACATCCTTTCTGCAAGTAATCTGTCCAGCCCTGTTAGAATTTTAGTATTGTCATCTGGATATTATCTAGCCACATTTAGCTTTACATTAGTTTTGTCGTGGATTTCCCAGGTTCTCTGTCACTAGTTACATACCACCTATAATCCAGAGTGATCTCTCCTGTCACACAGATTTTGAGAGAGAGGATCTGGAAAAGATGCTAATTTTTCCTTGCAAATGATTTTAAAACCAGAGAGATCATGGATTAGCAATCACTGGAAAAAGATTTAGAGGGGAGATTAAGAGATTTTCTTCCCTCACTGTTGCCTGGATCGCTCTATGTGAAACTGTGGTGGAAGCAAATTGTCTAAATAATTTAAAAGCAAGTTGTGCTGCCACTCAAAGTTGGGAAACGTACAAAGTTATGAACAAAAAAAAGTAAAGAAAATGACTCAGCATTGTTGCTTGTTCCAAGAGCCAGTGGAATCATGACTGTCCAAACAGCCTCTATGATTCAATCACAATTTATCTAAACAATAAGACTCAGATAATGTAAAAAGGTTCCTTGATATGAGGTTTACAAAATTATGATGGGCATGGATAGGATAAATGGACAAAGTCTTTTCCCTCGGTTCGGGGAGTCCAGAACTAGAGGGCATAATTTTAGGGTGAGAGGGGAAAGATATAAAAGAGACCGAGGGCCACCTTTCTCATGCAGAGGGTGGTACGTGTGGAATGAGCTGCTGGAGGATGTGGTGGAGGCTGGTCCAATTGCACCATTTAAGAGGCATTTGGATGGGTATATGAATAGGAATGCATTTTTAAATGTTGGGATGGTCACAAGTATATATATGTTCATCAAGATTTTCTCAATAAAATATTCATGCAACTTTGAAGTGATTATGTTATAATTGAGTTGGGAGGAGTGCATTGTCTGGTTGGTGTGGACAAGTTGGACTGAAGGGTCTGTTTCCGTGCTGTATGACTCTCTGGCTTATGACTGCCTTTGCCAAACCTGCCTTTTGTTTTCATGCTTGTGCATTTGACAAACTCATTAATGGCTGAACCAATGGGAGTGTCTTCTGCCTGGGCTGAGCAGGTCCCAGGTCTCTGACAATCACTTAAGTGTCAGAGAGCTGGAGTGTTTCTTCCTTGGCTAAGTGTAGACATGTCAGTGATGTCCTCATGTGGTTAGGCCCTGAGACTAATTTAGATAAATGTTTCTGTGCTGGTGAAGGGTGCAGGTTAAAGCCTTGTTGGCACATCCTCTGGGAGTTCACTGGCTTCCTCCTCACAGCTGGAGATGGAACTAACTTCTTCCTGGACGCTTGCTGTGATCCCCTAATGACCATGTGAAAGAAAACAGTGACTTAGTTGTCTAAGATGGATATAAACTTGTGATTGAGAATGAGTTAGCTCTGATAGTAATGGAAAAAAAACTGTGCAGCCTAGCACTATGAAGCTTGCTAGGTCAGTGGCCATTGAGAGGTCATGCTTTTCTCTGGCTAATTCCAGAAATTCTGGTAAAGAGACAGGAGCCTGATGTCCATCACCACTCTGCCAGTTCCTGCCCTGATTATGAGCCAATCCTTTCTGCAGTGAGTCAAAGAGAGAGATTGAGTTTGATGGAAGTGGATGGTAGAGCAGTAGTGATGATGCAGGAGTAAAAGATGTGGTGATGTGTCCTCAGTGAGTAAGTAGGATATGCAGAGCACAGGTAGGCTCAGCAGTTTGAGAGAATATGGCAAATGAGAGCCATTGAGTGATGGCTCAATGGCAAAGTCTTTTTGCAATCCCCCAATCTTTGTGTCATCCTCAACTTGCTAATAAGGTTACACTCTCCACCAAATTAAACAGCAGGCATCCTAGCAAATTCCTGATAAAGGGCTTATACTTGAAACATCGATTCTCCTGCTCCTTGGAAGCTGCCTGACCAGCTGTACTTTTCTAGCAACACATTCTTCAACCCTCAACATTGATCCCCGAGGAACACCACTGGTCACAGATCTCCCTTCAGAAAAACACCCTCTCATCACTAATCTCTACCTTCTATAGTCAAGCCAGTTCTATATCCATCTTAACAACTCACTGTGGTTCCATGTAACTTCACCTTTTGTATCAGCCTGCTGTGTGAGATCTTGTCAAAGGCCTAATTAAAGTCAGTATAGACAACATCTACTGCCCTGTTCTCATCAATCATCTTTGTCACTTCCTCAAAAAAAAATCAATCAAGTTTGTGAGACACAACCTTCTTGACACAGCCTATCGCTCATAGTCCACATATTTCCAAATGTGAGTAAATCTGTCCCTAAGAATCTTCTCCAACGATTTCCCTACCACTGACATAAGGTTCACCAGCCTGCAATTTCCCTGATTATCCTTGTTGACCTTCTTAAACAAAGAACAAAGTTGGCTATTCTCCAGTCCTCTGGGACCTCTTCTGTGACTAAAGAGGATATAAAGATTTTGTATAAGGCCCCAGCAATTTCATCACTGCCACCCACAGATCCCTTCAGGTCCTGGGGATTTTTCTACCTTAATGCTCTTTAAAACACCCACCACCTCCTCCTTTTTTATATTGACAGAATATCAATATACCCCTCCAAAGACTCACCATCCATCAAGTCCTTCTCTTTTGTGAATACTGTTGCAAAGTATTTGTTAAGGATCTCACCCTCTTCCTCTAGTTCCATGCATAAATTTTCTCCTTTGTCCTTGAGTGGATTAACCTTTCCCTAGCTACCCTGTTGCTCCTTATATATGTATGTATGTATTCCATCTGTCAATTTTCTGTCCACTCACTTTTAGTCTTTCCAAATCCTTTAAAGCAACTTTGTGTCACCCTCACAACTCATACTTCCATCCATTTTTGTGTCATCAGCAAACATGGACACATTATATTTAATCTCCATATTCAAAACATCTTGACATAGATTGTAAATAGCCAAGCTGTAAGCATTGATTCTTAAGGTATCCTAACAGTTATAGACTGCCAAATTGTAATGAACTATTTATCCCTACCCCCTGTTTTCTGCCTATTAACCAGTTCTAAATCAAAGCCAACACATTCCTCCCAATCTCCTGTGCTCCAATTATCTTTGCTAAACACTGGTGTGGGACTGTATCCAAAACTTTCTGAAAATCTAAATTTACCACATCCACCAATCCCTCCTTATCTAGTCTACTAGCTAAATTCTCAAAAATGTACAACAGGTTTGTTAAACATGGTTTCCCATTCTTGTTGTTTGTTCTTTTAAATCCATGGTGACTGTGCCAAATTTTCTCATTATATAATCATGTCCTTTATTGTAAATTTGAGCATTCTTTATGACTGATCTTAAGCTAACAGGTCTGTCACTTCTGGTTTTCACTTTCACTCCTATCTTAAATAAAAGCCTGTCATCCCCAAACGCAAATTAAAGGAAGGCACAGGGACTATGACGTGCTAATGTGAACTGGTAAAAAGCTGTTGGTAATCTGGTACTTACACTCATTTGTGTTTTTAAATATTAGGCCCTCTAGCCATCTCTCATCAGCCCTTTACCACCCAATACATCCCCCAATGCCAATTTATATTCCAGACATCCATCCTTATTGCTACTCATACTCTCTATGCCAACACTCGACTGTCCCCACAAACCCACAGTTGCTATTCATAACTTGCATGCCAACAGATGCCCCCTGCACTCCACAACCCCTGACAGACCCTATACGACTGTAGTACAAATTCATGACACCTACTCTCCTATTAAAGTCTCTTATAGCCTCTATATCAGCTTAAAAGATCATTCTCAAAAGTTTATTCAGTACATATAAATCCTCTCAGTTTTAAATCCCAAATTGAAACAAATGCTTATGTACATAACCACACATCAAAGGCAGCTAATTCTTCAATAACCATTTGGAACTGTCCACAAAACCATTAACTGTACTAACAAGAGGCTATTGCTGCAAATGTGTTGCTGGTCGAAGCACAGCAGGTTAGGCAGCATCTCAGGAATAGAGAATTCGACGTTTCGAGCATAAGCCCTTCATCAGTTTCCTGATGAAGGGCTTATGCTCGAAACGTCGAATTCTCTATTCCTGAGATGCTGCCTAACCTGCTGTGCTTCGACCAGCAACACATTTGCAGCTGTGATCTCCAGCATCTGCAGACCTCATTTTTTACTAACAAGAGGCTATGGAAGTAACCAAGCAGTGATAATTCTGTAATAAAACAACATTAGGTTATATCAACAGACATTTATCAAAACTGCAAACATTTATGCACACAGACAAACTGTTTCATTTAAAATATTTAAATGCCTTGCAATTTAAATCACTGACAGCGTGATATGTCCAAGGGTCTTACCCAATCTTTATGAGCACTTATATCTAAAAAACTCGAACTCACAGTGGAGGATGTAGGCCCCCTTGCCACTAAAGTTTGGATTAATTTGAACTCAGCATGTTATTTACATGTTATTTGAGATTTCATGTTGAAATTTTGTACACAGTACTTCATTTGAGATAGCAAAGACATTTGTAGGATTTAAAAAAAACGTTTACTTTAAGGCCATTGGGACATTTATGCTTTTAAAAGAACTTATTGGAAATTAGTGCCATAGAGGGAGAGCAATGGAGGTTCATCAGACTTATTTCTGGGGTGAAGACAGATTGGAAAACTGGGCACATTCTCTAGAGTTTTGAAGAATGAGATGTGGTCTGATTGAAAAGTATTTTTGAAGCTCTGGCTATGGAGTGATGCAATAAAGTTTTACCAGTCTGATTCTTCAGGTTGCAGGACTGATGTAGAAAAGAGATTGAACTGGTTATAACTATATTCACTGGATTGGGGGCAGATGGGATCACATAGAAACCCATCAAATTCTAACAGGAGGACTAGACAGGGTAAACACAGGGAGAATGTGCCTGATGACTGGGAGTCCAGAATTAGGGGTCACAGTTTAAGGATACAGGGTAGCCCATTTAGTACCCAGATAAGGAGAATTTTACTTTTTAAATGTGAACCACATTTTAAAAAAAAATTGTAAAGTCACTGGATCCAAACTATTATCTCTGCTTTCTCTCCACAATGCTATCAGATGATGTTTTTGTTTCTTCACTCTCTTCACTAGAGTGGTGAGCCTGTGCAATTTTCTGCTGCAGAAAATGGTTGAGACCAAAATAGTGAATGTTTTCACAAGGACTGGATATCGTTCTTAGCGTTACAGAGATAAAAAGGTTTGTGGAGAAGACAGGAACAGGGAAAGAGTTGGATGATTAACCATGATTGTGTTGAATGGCAGAACAGGCGCAAAGGGCCATTTTCTTATGAAAAGCACTGTTAACAAAATCGAGAATGTGTCAATCATCAAACGCATTTTAGTTTAAATTGTTAACAATGCAATTACTGGAAACCTCTTACATGTATGTAAATTAGTATTGTGTCCATGACAGAAGAGATCAGAGAGCCAGTGTTGCCAACTAGCTATTTCAACAGCCCAATGTATTTCTGGGTTCTCAGCCAATCCTCATCGTGCATACAATTCTCATCGAGCACACAATCTTCATTGTGCATACAATCCTCATCGTGCATACATTCTTCATCGTGTATACAATCCTCATCATGCATACAATCCTCATTGTGTATACAATCCTCATCGAGCACACACTCCTCACCGTGCATGCAATCTTCATTGTGCATACATTCTTCATCATGTATACAATCTTCATCGAGTATACAATCCTCATCGAGCACACACTCCTCACCGTGTATACAATCCTCATTGTGCATACAGGGAGAAAGTGAGGACTGCAGATGCTGGAGATCAGAGCTGAAAATGTGTTGCTGGAAAAGCGCAGCAGGTCAGGCAGCATCCAAGGAACAGGAGAATCGACGTTTCGGGCATAAGCCCTTCTTCAGGAATGAGGAAAGTGTGTCCAGCAGGCTAAAATAAAAGGTAGGGAGGAGGGACTTGGGGGAGGAGTGTTGTTGATGCAATAGGTGGAAGGAGGTCAAGGTGAGGGTGATAGGCCAGAGTGGGGTGGGGGCGGAGAGGTCAGGAAGAAGATTGCAGGTTACGAAGGCGGTGCTGAGTTCGAGGGATTTGACTGAGACAAGGTGGGGGGGGGGGGGGGGGAGGGAAATGAGGAAACTGGAGAAATCTGAGTTCATCCCTTGTGGTTGGAGGGTTCCTAGGCAGAAGATGAGGCGCTCTTCCTCCAACTGTCCTGTTGCTATGGTCTGGCGATGATTTTCGCTTCCCCGGTACCCAACGCCTTATCTTCACCATAGACATCCAGTCCCTGTACACCTCCATCCCCCATCACGAAGGACTCAAACCCTCCACTTCTTCCTTTCCCGCCGCACCAACCAGTACCCTTTCACTGACACCCTCCTTCGACTGACTGAACTGGTCCTCACCCTGAACAACTTCTCTTTCCAATCCTCCCACTTCCTCCAAACCAAAGGAGTAGCCATGGGCACCCGCATGGGCCCCAGCTATGCCTGTCTCTTCGTAGGATATGTGGAACAGTCCATCTTCCGCAACTACACTGGCACCACCCCCCACCTTTTCCTCCGCTACATCGATGACTGTATCAGCGCTGCCTCATGCTCCCACGAGGATGTTGAACGGTTCATCCACTTTACTAACACCTTCCACCCCGACCTCAAATTCACCTGGACCGTCTCAGACTCCTCCCTCCCCTTCCTAGACCTTTCCATTTCTATCTCGGGCGACTGAATCAACACGGACATTTACTATAAACCGACTGACTCCCACAGCTACCTAGACTACACCTCCTCCCACCCTGCCCCCTGTAAAAATGCCATCCCACATTCCCAATTCCTTCGTCTCCGCCGCATCTGCTCCCAGGAGGACCAGTTCCAATACCGTACAACCCAGATGGCCTCCTTCTTCAAAGACCGCAATATCCCCCCCAGACGTGATCGACGATGCCCTCCACCGCATCTCCTCCACTTCTCGCTCCTCCACCCTTGAGCCCCGCCCCTCCCACTGCCACCAGGACAGAACTCCAGTGGCTCTCACCTACCACCCCACCAACCTCCATCTACAGCGTATCATCCACTGTCATTTCCGCCACCTCCAAACGGACCCCACCACCAGGGATATATTTCCCTCCCCTCCCCTATCAGCGTTCCGAAAAGACCACTCCCTCTGTGACTCCCTCGTCAGGTCCACACCCCTCACCAATCCAACCTCCACTCCCGGCACCTTCCCCTGCAACTGCAAGAAATACAAAACTTGCGCCCACACCTCCTCCCTTACTTCTCTCCACGGGCCCAAGGGATCCTTCCATATCTGCCACAAATTCACCTGCACCTCCACACACATCATTTCTTGCATCCGCTGCACCCGATGTGGCCTCCTCTATATTGGGGAGACAGGCTGTCTACTTGCGGAACGTTTCAGAGAACACCTCTGGGACACCCGGACCAACTAACCCAAGCACCCCTTGGCTCAACACTTCAACTCCCCCTCCCACTCCCACTCCCACTCCACCAAGGACATGCAGGTCCTTGGACTCCTCCATCGCCAGACCATAGCAACACGACAGTTGGAGGAAGAGTGCCTCATCTTCTGCCTGGGAACCCTCCAACCACAAGGGATGAACTCAGATTTCTCCAGTTTCCTCATTTCCCTTCCCCCCCACCTTGTCTCAGTCAAATCCCTCGAACTCAGCACCGCCTTCCTAACCCGCAATCTTCTTCCTGCCCCCACCCCACTCCGGCCTATCACCCTCATTTTGACCTCCTTCCACCTATCGCATCTCCAACGCCCCTCCCCCAAGTCTCTCCTCCCTACCTTTTATCTTAGCCTGCTGGACACATTTTCCTCATTCCTGAAGAAGGGCTTATGCCCGAAACGTCGATTCTCCTGTTCCTTGGATGCTGCCTGACCTGCTGCACTTTTCCAGCAACACATTTTCAGCTCATTGTGCATACAATCCTCATTGTGTATACAATCCTCATCGAGCACACAATCCTCATCAAGCACACAATCCTCATCGTGTATCCAATCCTCATTGAGCACACACTCCTCGCCGTGCATACACTCCTCGCCGTGCATACACTCCTCGCCGTGCATACACTCATCGAGCACACAATCATCGTGCATACAATCCTCGTCGTGCATACAATCCTCATTGAGCAGACAATCCTCATATAAACCTCATTGAGCATACAATCCTCATTGTGCATACAATCCTCAATGAGCATATATTCCTCATCGTAAATACAATCCTCATATAAACCTCATTGAGCATACAATCCTCATTGTGTATACATTCCTCATCGTGCATACAATCTTCACTGTGCATACAATCCTCAATGTGTGTATACAATCCTCATATAATCTTAATGTGCATACAATCCTCAATGTGCATACAATCCTCAATGTGTATCCAATCCTCAATGTGTATCCAATCCTCAATGTGTATCCAATCCTCAATGTGTATCCAATCCTCAATGTGTATACAATCCTCAATGTGTATACAATCCTCAATGTGTATACAATCCTCAATGTGTATACAATCCTCACTGAGTCCAGTAGTGTGAGGTTGGACTTTAGGGTAGTGTGAGGTTGAACATTAGGGTAGTGTGAGGTTGGACTTTAAAAGATTAAGAGGCAATCTTATTGAGACATGTGGGTGCTGGAAGGATAGTTCGCCTAGTGAGAAAGACTAGAAATAGATAACACTATTTAAAAATTGAACATCTCCCATTTACGCCAGAGATGAGGCTGATCAATCCTATCAATGTCCTGGAGGCTGCTACTTGCCAGAAACTGAACTGGACTAGCTATATAAATACAGTTTTGGTCAGAGAACATCAATCCTAAAGTGAGTAACTCCCCTCTTGTCGTCCTAATGACTGTCCACCATCTACAAGGCACAAGTCAAGTCAGGAATGTGATGGAATACCTCCCGCCCCCTTTGCAGATGGGTGCAGTTCAAACAACACTTAAGAAGCTTGCCACTATCCATGAAAAAGCAGACCATCTGATTGGCTCCACATCCATAAATATTCATTCCCTTCACCACTGATGCTTAGTTGCAGCAGAGTGTATCAACTGCAAGTTGCAATGCAGAAATCACCAAAGATCCCTAGACAACACCTTTCAAACCTACAATCACTTCTCAAAGGACAAGGGCAGCTGTTTGTGGGAACATCATAGAACATAAAACAATATAGCACACAACAGGCCCTTCGGCCCTCGACGTTGCGCTGACCTGTGAACTAATCTAAGCCCATCACCCTACACTATCCCATCATCATCCATATGCTTAGCCAAAGACTGTTTAAATGCCCCAAATGTGGCTGAGTTAACTACATTGGCAGGCAGGGCATTCCATGCCCTTACCACTCTCTGAGTAAAGAAACTGCCTCTGACATCTGTCTGAAATCTATCACCCCTCAATTTGTACCTATGCCCCTCGTACAAGCTGACGTCATCATCCTAGGAAAATGACTCTCACTGTCCACCCTATCTAATCCTCTGATCATCTTGTATGTCTCTATTAAATCCCCTCTTAGCCTTCTTCTCTCCAATGAGAATAGACCCAAGTCCCTCAGCCTTTCCTTATAAGACCTTTGCTCCACATCATGAAACATCCTGGTAAATGTCCTCTGCACCTTTTCCAATACTTTCACATTCTTTCTGTAATGGGGCAACCAGAACTGCACACAATATTTCAAGTGAGGCCGCATTAGCATTTTGTATAGCTGGCTCCGGAGCTCAATCCCTCTACCAATAAAACCTAACACATTGTATGCCTTCTTAATAGTACTATCAAACGTGGTGGCAACTTTCAGGGATCTATGTACATGGATACCAAGATCTCTCTGCACATCCACACTACCCCAAGAATCTTTCCATTGACCCAGTGTGCTGCCTTCCTGTTTTTCTTCCCAAAGTGAATCATCTCACATTTATCTGCATTGAACTCCATTTGTCACCTCTCAGCCCAATTCTGCAGTTTATCCAAGTCTCCCTGCAATCTGCAACATTCTTCCACACTATCCACCACTTCCAGCAACTTTAGTATCATCTGCAAACTTACCAACGCATCCACCTATGCCTGCGTCCAAGTCGTTTATAAAAATGACAAACAGTAATGGTCTGTAAACAGACCATTAGTAACTGGATTCCAGGCTGAATATTTACCATCAACCACCACCCATTGCCTTCTTCCAGAAAGCCAATTTCTAATCCAGACTGCTAAATCACCCTCAATTCCATGCCTCTGCATTTTCTCCATCAACCTACTATGTGGAACCTTATCAAAGGCTTTACTGAAGTTCATGTACACCATGTCAATTGCCCTTCCCTCATCTACATGCTTGGTCACATTCTCAAAAAACTCAACGATGTTTGTCAGACACGACCTGCCCTTGACAAAACCATGTTGACTATTTCCAGTCAAATTGTTGCTTGCTAGATGATTATAAATCCTATCACCTATAATCCTTTCCAAAACTTTTCCTACAACTGACATAAGGCTCACTTTTATCTGGGTCATCTCTGCTGCCCTTCTTGAACAAGGGCACAACATTCGCAATCCTCTAGTCCTCTGGTACTTAACCTGTAGACAATGATGACTCAAAGATGAAGGCCAAAGGCTCGGCCATCTCTTCCTTAGCTTCCCAGAGAATTTTCTGAAAAATCTGATTCAGCCCAGGGACTTAGCTACTTTCACACCTTCTTAAATTGATAACACCTCCTCCTTACTAACCTCAATCCTTTCAGGTCTAATAGCCCATATCTCATTCTTCTTCGCTACATTATTCTCCTTTTCCCGAGTGAAAACAAATAAGAAATATTCGTTTAGCACCTCTCCGATCTCCACAGGGTCCACACACAGCTTCCTACTTCAGTCTTTGACTGGCTTTCTACCTAACCTCGTCATCCTTTTATTTCTCACATACCTATAGAAAGCTTTAGGGTTCTCCTTTATTCTATTTGCTAAAGACTGTTCATGTCCCCTCCATGCTCCTCTTAACTCTCTCTTTAAATCCTTCCTAGCTAATCTATAACTCTCTATCGCCCCATCTGAACCATCTTGCCTCAATGTTACATAAGCCTCCCTCTTCTGCTTAACGAGAGATACAATTTCTGTAGTAACCCACGGTTCCCTTACCTTATCACTTCCTCCCTGCCTGACAGGGACATACCTATCAAAGACACACAATATCTGTTCCTTAAACCAGCTCCACATTTCGATCAAGCCCATCCCGTGTATTTTGCTGCCCCATTCTATGCCTCCTAAGTCCTGCCTAATCGCATTATAATTGCCCTTTCTCCATCTATAACTCTTGCCCTGTGGCATGTACCTATCCCTTTCCATCGCTAAACTAAACATAACTCAATTATGATCACTCTCTCAAAATGCTCACCTATCACTAAATCAAACACCTGGCCTGGTTCATTGCCAAATACCCAATCTAGTGTGGCCTCCCATTCTTGTTGGCTCTTTGACATACTGTGTCAGGAAACCCTCCTGCACACATTGGACAAAAACTGATCCATTTGACAAAAACTGATCCATCTGACATACTAGAGTTATAACATTTCCAATCAATATTGGGGAACATAATGACCACCTTGTTCCTTTTACTCCTGCCCAGAATCGAATTGCCAATCCTCTCTTCCACATCGCTGGAACTTTGTGGAGGCCTATAAAAAGCTCCCAGCAGTGTGACCTCTCCTCTCCTGTTTCTAACCTCAGCCCACACTACCTCAGTAAATGAGACCCCATCAAAAGTTCTCTCAGCCACCGTTATACCGTCCTTGACTAACAAACCCACACCTCCCCTCTTTTACCACCTTCCCTGATCTTAATAGAAGATCTAAATCCTGGAACTTGCAACATCCATTCTTGACACTGCTCTATCCATGTCTCCGAAATGGCCACAACATCGAAGTCTCAGGTACCTGTCCATGCTGCAAGCGCACCTACCTAATTGCAGATACTCCTGGCATTGAAGTAGATACACTTCAAACCAGCTTGCTGTCTGCAGCACACTCCTGTAACTGTGAACTCCTGTCTATGGCCTCCCTACTCTCATCCTCCTGTATACTGGAACTACAACTAGGTTCCCATTCCCTTGCTGAGCCAGTTTAAACCCACCCGAATAGTACTAACAAATTTCCCACCCAGGATATTAGTACAACTAATATCCTGGGGTGAAGTGAAGTCCGCCCTGTTTGTAGAGGTTGCACCTTCCCCAGGATGAGCCCCAAATATCCATAAACTGGAACCCTCCCTCTGCACCATCCCTGCAGCCACATATTCAGCTAATATCTCTTCCTGTTCTTCGCCTCACTACCACTTGTTACGGGTAATAATCCAGAGATAACTCTGTTTGTTCTTGCTCTGAGCTTCCACCCTAGCTCTCTGAAATCCTGCCTAACATCCCTATCCCTCTTTCTACCCATCATTGGTGTGTGCATGGACCACAACTTGGGGCTGGTCACCCTCTCCCTTCAGGACCCTGAAGACACGATCCAAGACATCGTGGACCCTGGCACCTGGGAGGCAATGCACCAACCGTGAGTCTCTTTCGTTCCCAACAAACCTACTGTCTAACTATTGAGTCCCCAATGATTAACACTCTCCTCCTTTACCCCCTTCCCTTCTGTGCCATAGGGACAGACTCTGTGCCAGAGACCTGCACCCCAGTACATGCCCCTGGTAAGTCATCCCCCCCAAAATAGTATCCAAAGCGGTATATATGTTTTTCAGGGGAATGACCACGGGGGATCCCTGCACTGACTGCTTTGTCCCCCTTCTATAAGTCACCCAGCTTTCTTCATGTCTCAATTAACTACTTCCCTGTAACTCTTATCTATCACAGCCCCGCCTCCCAAAATGATCTGAAGCTCATCCAGCTCCTGCTCCTGTTCCCTAACGTGGTTGCATATAAGGGAGAAAACACTCACTTATATAGCTGAGGGGAGAAAGAAACATCCCAAAAACCCCTGCTCTCTGAGGTGCTGCCGCTGCCTGAAGTTTTAAATCAGTGACTCACCTTTCCTAAAAGGCCCCTGGTCCAAGCTCCCGTTCTTCCTGCTGCTGGCAACAGAAATCACCATCTTGCAAGTACCCCTCCAAGCCACTTAATATTCTGACTTGGAAATAATCATTATGCTTTACTGCCAATTCCCTGCCTAATGACATTATATGTCAACCGACACCAATATCACTGCAGTGGTTCAAGGAGACAGCTCAACACCACCTTCTCAAGGGCAATTAGGGATGATAAATAAATGCTGACCCAGCCAGCAAAGCCCACAGCTCATAAATGAATTAAAAAAGAAGAACTTTTTTTCTCTTGGAGTCTTTGCGATTCTGTTCCTCAGAGAGCAGTGGAGGCAGTGTCATTGATTAATTGTTAAGACTGAGTAGCCTTTTAGGCCTTCTGCTGTTCAAGCAGCACCCATGATGTTCATCATTTGTTATGCATATTCTTTTCTACAATGATGCATAGATTCATAGAGTCATACAGAGCAGAAAAGGCCTTTTGGCTCATTGGGTCTGCACTGAGGTAACTACCACTGAGATGTACTAATCCCAATTTCCTGCACTGTCCCAAAGTCTTGAATGTTATGATATTTGAAATGCTCCCCCAATTTTCTCTTGAAGTGTCCAGCCTCAAGTACCTTCCCAGACAGTGCATTTCAGATTCTCACCATCCGCTGAGTGAAAAAGTTTTTTTTTTCTCCAAATCCACTCTAAATAGTCTGCCCTTTACATTAAAACGATGCCTACTTGTGATTGACCTTTCAACCAAGGGAACAGCTACTCTTCTATTCACCATTTTCATACCTCTCATAATCTTATACACCCTCAATCATGTCCCTCCCTCAATCTTCTTTGCTCTACAGAAAACAATCTAAGCCTATCTAGTCTGACCTTATAGCTCCATTCCAGGCAACATCCTGGTGAACCTCATCTGTACCTCCTCTAGTACTATCACATCTTTCCTGTAGTGAGGTGACCAGCATGGCACACATTAGTCCAGCTATGGCCTAAACAATGCTCTGTACAACTCCAACATTACCTCTTTGCTGTTATACTCTATGGCACAACTTACGCAAGCAAGTGTCCCGTATACCTTCTTAACTATCCTATTCAATTTCTGTACTGAGTTCAAGGACCTGAATCGTTACTCCAAGATCTCTCTGTTCCTTTAGGTTACGCAGTGCCCTGTCATTCATCAAATATTCCTTCATCTTGTTTTTTCTTCCAAAATGCATCATTTCACATCTGCTAGGATTGTGTACCATCTGCCACTGCTCTGCTCATCTGATCAATCAATCTATTTCTTCCTATAACCTGCAACCATCTTCTTCATTATTAACCACTCTATCAATCTTGGTGTCATCAGAAAATTTGCTTAACCTTCCCCCCATATTTTTGTCTATATTATTTATGTATGTAACAAACAAAAACATTCCCAGTACCGATTCTTGTGCTAAAGTGCTGGTTATTGGCCTCCACTCACTCAAACAGCCTCTCACCACTCCTACTAAACCAGGTTCTGATCTATCTCACTAAGTTTTCCTCAATTCCATCTGCTTTAACTTTATCAACCAGTCTCCCATGTGGGTCCTTGACAAACACTTCGCTAAAATCCATAAAAACTACATCAACTGAACTTCCCTCATCCACATGATCATTTTTTCAATAAGTTCTGACAAATGTTTAGTCATGATGTCCTCCAATAAAGTAATGCTAACTATCTCTAATTAACCTATCTCTTTCCAAGTTGCATGGGCAAGTTGGGCTGAAGGACATATTTCCATGCTGTAGACCTCAATGATTCTGTAACCTCTGCGTGGATATTAATTCAGAATTTTCTCCAATAGTTTTCTGTAGTGATTGGAACCAGTTGGATCTTGTTGACTACAAGAACCTTGATCATTAACCTAGGCCAATCAGGAAAACCTTGGCTGACCAATATAACCAGGAGAGAGTGGAGTGCATCATTTCCCCCTCCAACTCTATTTTGATTTAGTTCCTGCCCTCCCCTTCACTGTTTTGATCACACAGCATTGCCCTTTGATGTGAAGGGCACTGCTTGTCACAGGCCACTCGGGTGTTTTCCTACTTTTCCTGGTGGTGGAAATTGAATAAAGATTTATACACCTTGTCTCTCACTGTGTCTCACACCTGCGCACACACACCATGGGTGCTGGGGATAAAAATAATAAGCACTAACGCAGTTAGGCGGTAGTGTGGGGGTAAAGAAAAAAAAAAAAAAAAGCAGAGCATCCCCTTCACTGTTTTGATCACACAGCATTGCCCTTTGATGTGAAGGGCACTGCTCGTCACTGGCCACTCGGGTGTTTTCCTACTTTAAAAAAAAAAAAAAAAAAATATAACCAGGAGAGAGTGGAGTGCATCATTTCCCCCTCCAACTCTATTTTGATTTAGTTCCTGCCCTCCCCTTCACTGTTTTGATCACACAGCATTGCCCTTTGATGTGAAGGGCACTGCTCGTCACAGGCCACTCGGGTGTTTTCCTACTTTTCCTGGTGGTGGAAATTAAATAAAGATTTGTGCACTTTATGTCTCTCGCTGTGTCTCACAGCTGCACACACACACACACCATGGGTGCTGGGAAAAAAAATAAGCACTACCGCAGTTAGGCGGTAGTGTGGGGGTTAACAAAAAGAAAATAAAAGAAAATAAACAGGAATGTTTTTGATGTGAAGTTAAAAAAAAAATAAATTCAATTCCACACAAAAAAAAATATAACCAGGGGATGAGAATCTCCTCAGTTCAGGGGGCTGACTCTGAGCTGGGTAGCCACAGCCAGTGTACTGTACATGAGTAAATAAAGGGTGACTTGGTGACAGAAAAAAAAAAAAAAAAAAAATAAAAAATAAAAAAAAAAAATATAACCAGGAGAGAGTGGAGTGCATCATTTCCCCCTCCAACTCTATTTTGATTTAGTTCCTGCCCTCCCCTTCACTGTTTTGATCACACAGCATTGCCCTTTGACGTGAAGGGCACTGCTTGTCACAGACCACTTGGGTGTTTTCCTACTTTTCCTGGTGGTGGATATTGAATAAAGATTTGTGCACTTTGCGTCTCTCACTATGTCTCACAACTACACACACGCACACACACCATGGGTGCTGGGGAAAATAAGCACTACCGCAGTTAGGCGGTAGTGTGGGGTTAATAAAAAAAAAAAGAAAAAAAAAGAAAAGAAAAAAAAATAAAAAAAAAAATTAAAAAAAAAATATATAACCAGGAGAGAGTGGAGTGCATCATTTCCCCCTCCAACTCTATTTTGATTTAGTCCCTGCCCTCCCCTTCACTGTTTTGATCACACAGCATTGCCCTTTGATGTGAAGGGCACTGCTCGTCACAGGCCACTTGGGTGTTTCCCCAGTTAGGAGTTGGACCAGTGGCAGTGTTGTGCCTGTAGGAGAAGAGAGAAGAGAGAAGAGAGAAGACCAAGGAGGAGGTGGAGGAAGGAGGTGAGAGCTTTGTGTTCTGGGCCCTGTGTTTGAGCTGACCTGGGGCCCACTCCCACTGCTGGTCTCTGGGACCCTGCCTGGGCCTGCCTCCACCACTGCAGCCTGGGACTCGCCTGAGGCCCCTTCCCACAACCTCCTCCACTGGTGTGACCTGAGGCCTACCTCCACTGCTGGGACCAAGGGCCAGCCTGGGACTCGCCAGAGGCCTGCCTCAACTTCTGCTGCAGCCAGAGGCCTGCCTCCACCAGCGCTGCCTGGGACTTGCCTGGGAGTCCCTCCCCAACTGAGGGCCTGCCTGGGACTCGCCAGAGGCCTGCCTCCACCACTGCAGCCTGGGACTTGCCTGAGGCCACTCCCCGCAGCCTCCACCACTGCTGTGACCTGAGGTCCACCTCCACTGCTGCTGCCCAGGACTTAATTTTGGGGCTGCCTGGGACTTGTCTTGGGGACACCCCCCCCCAACAGGCCTGCCCCCAACACTGCAACTGAGGGCCTGCCGAGGACTTGCCTGAGGCCTGCCTCCACCACCGCTGCCTAGGACTCGCCTCGGGTGACTGGCCTCGGGCACCTCCCCAAGAACTCCACCGCGACTACTGCCAGAGGCCCACCTCCACCGCTGCTGCTGGGGGCCGACGGAGTATGGCGAGCCCGAAGGTCGCAGGGCCCAGCCGGACCTACGCCGGGGTAGCCGCTGCCTTGGGCTCGGCTGGCCCAACCACGGCCGCAACCGCATCCCCCTTCAGGCACCTGACCAAACGCCTGGGGGTCAAGGCCTATCCCCATCCCAACATGACCATCGAGGCCTGCAGTAAGGCCATGGCTAGTGTGGTCGGCCCACTGGCCATCGTCGCTGCGGCCCGCATGTACGGGAAGGCCGTCTTCTTCCTTAAGACCGAGCAGGCGGTCCACCTGGCCGTGGAGAGGGGGCTCACTGTGGGCGGGACATATTTGCCAGTCGACCCTTTGGAGGTCACGGCCCAGAGAGTCGTGATCTCCAACGTCCCGCCCTTCATTGCCAGCGAGCTCCTTCTTCCCCACCTCAACACCTTGGGGGAGATCCGGTCAGGTGTTCAACCGCTCCTGCTCGGTCTTAAGGACCCCACCCTCCGCCATGTATACTCCTTCCGACGCCAGGTGTTTATTTGCCTGGCCCGGGAGGAGGTCACGGAGGGATCCTTCACCATCCTCCACGAGGGCGCGGCCTACCGCGCCTTCTGGACGGCGGACGGCGTGCGGTGCCACCTGTGCCGCGAGGTGGGGCATATTAGAAAAAACTGCCCCACCCAGAAAGCTGCCCAGCCCACACCAACGGCTGCGGGTGGTGCCGCCGCACCCACTCCCCCTCCCCCAAAGTCAACACCACAAGCCCCGGCACCGGGGGCTAAGCCAGAGGCTCCCAATGCCTCAGCCTCTGGCAGGGAGGGGGGTGAGCGTCCGACCGAACGGAAGGCGCTCAGGAAGACGCAACGCGTCAAGCCCGCCCACGGGGAGACCACCCTATCCCCATCCCCTTCCCCTTCCCCTCCACGTAGCCCACGACCTGCCCCGCCCCGGCACGACAATGCCCCTGCGGCCGTGCCAGCGTCGCCCCGGCGCGGGAACCCTGACCCCCGAACCCCCAAACCCGTACCTGATCCCGGTCCCACTGACCCCGACCCCAACACCGACCCCCACCTCGTTAAGGAAACTCCTGGGGCTTCAACCCCCCCTCCAGAAACTGAGCCCCGCCCCACCCAGCCACCCCCTGGCACTAACCTGGGGGGAACCATCGCTGCTGCACTTCCTGCAGCGACCGTGTCTCTGGGCCCTGGAGAGGGAACTGGGCCCCTGCCCCGCCCGCCATCACCTGATATACCAGGGGCGGGGCAGGAAGTGACACAGCTGACCCTCCCCACCATGGCCACGCCCCCTGAATTCCCCCAGCCAATCATATTCCGGGAAAGGCTGGAGGGAGGGACCTCGGGCCCCATGACCACCAAGGCGGGCGGGGAGGCGAAGGCTCATAAACTCCCCCCTGTCTCTCTGGGGAAGAGGCACTGGCCCTTGGAGGGGGGAGAAATCCCATCAGCGCGCCGGCGGCGCTGCCCCTCTCCAGGGGATGAGCCGACGGTGCCCCCCCACTGTCCTGCACCATGGCCCGACCTGCCCAAACCCCCAGGGGCGACAGCCGGGCCTTCCACCGCCATAACTCCTCCAGCCCCTGGGGAGGATTTTAATACTATCACAGGCCATGGTGCAGGCGACCGCCTTCTTTTCAGTATTGGGTCGTCGAGCGGTGGTGGGGAGGAAGGTGTTATCCTTGCTCCTCCCTCCCAGACTGTTTTTCCGGGGGCCTTGGCCCTGGGGGAGGACCTTTTCCCCGAGGAGCCGGGCGTCCCGGTGTCGGGAGAGGAGCGGGGCCCCGAGCCTCTGCCGCCCGGCGACCCGAACTCGGGGCATTCCGGGAAGGGGTGCGCCGAGGAAGATACGGAAGGTGACCCTGGGGGTGGGGTCACTGGAGGTTTGAGGCCAGTTGGCGGTGCCGGACCAGCCCCCATCCTCTCGGTGGGGGAGGGGTCGGTGACCGAAGGCGACCTCCCGGAGGAGGGTTCTGGATCGGTGGCGGACACCGGGGACGACGCGGAGTCCGTCTCCAGCGAGATTTTCGAGTCCCAGGTGCCCCCCACCGATCTCCCCCTCATCCCCCTCGAGGAACTCCGGGAATTTGTCGAGGAAACTCGGAGTCGCCGGGATAGAGCCCAACTGGCGCTCGACCGCTGGAGCTCCTTCGAAAGAGTCTACTGGTCGGCCCACGCTGCGCGCCAGGCGCCCGGGCTTGACGTCAATGAGCGAAAGCGAGTCAGGAACTTCCTGGGAGCACTCCTGGTGAGGGCGAGGGACTTCTGTGCCCCTCTCTCGTCCTCCCAGTAAATATGTACATAGTTTAACTGTGTGTACTGGTGGTGGTTGTACTATACTTCCGACATGGAGACAACTATAGCCAGCCTCAACATCAACGGCAGCAGGGAGTCACAGCGCAGATTCCAGACCCTCTCGGTCCTTCGGGACGGGAGGTATGCGGTGTGCTTCCTGCAAGAAACCCACACTACCCCGGGAGACGAAGCCACCTGGCTCCTGGAGTGGCGAGGGGGGGTCTACATGAGTCACCTCACCCGCAGATCTGGCGGGGTGGCTATCTTGTTGGCCCCGCATTTTCAGCCGGAGATCTTGGGGGTCAGGGAGCCAGTGCCAGGCCGTTTGCTTCACCTGACGGTTCGGCTGGGGGGCGCGGTGCTTCACTTGGTGAACGTCTACGCTCCCCTGGCCGGGCCGAGGCAAGCGAGCTTCTTCGAAGAAGTGTCCGCTCATCTCGCTTCCATCGACGAGAACCAGTGCGTCGTCCTCGGGGGAGATTTTAACTGCGTCCTCGAGGACAGGGACCACGGCGGTGCCCGCACGAGTTCGGCGTCGGGGAGGAGGTTGGGGGACTTGGTCAAGTCCTTGGACCTGGTGGACGTCTGGCGGAATCTCCATCCTGACTCCATCGCCTTCACCTTCGTGAGGCCTGGGGTCGGAGCGTCCAGAATCGACCGCCTGTACGTTTCGCGGGCGTACGCCTCCTGCTTTCCGAAGGCCTCCACGCGGCAGGTGTCGTGCACGGACCATCACCTGGTGTGGGCGGAACTCCTTCCGTTCGGCGCCAGGTTGGGCTCCGCGTACTGGCACTTTAACAACCTGCTGCTGGAGGACGAGCGGTTCCGGGACTCGTTTCGTCGTTTCTGGCCGGCTGGAGAAGGAAGCGGGGAAGCTTCCCCTCCCTGAGGCTATGGTGGGACGTGGGCAAGGCTCACGTCCGCGTCTTCTGTCAGGAGTACGCGAGGGGGTCGACAAAGAGGCGGAAATCCAGGATCGGGGAGTTGGAGAGGGAGATGCTCGACCTGGAGTCACGCCTCGGTCAGCCCGACGCGGACCCGGCCCTGCGCGGGGTGTACGAAGAGAAGAAGGCCGCGCTCCGGGACCTGCAGCTCGTCGGGGCTCGGGGCGCGTACGTGAGGTCGCGGCTCCAGCTCCTCCAGGACCTGGACCGCGGCTCCCCCTTCTTCTACTCGCTGGAAAAAAGGCGTGGCACCCGTCAGCAGCTCCTTGTGCTGCTGGCCGACGACGGGTCCCTCGTCTCGGATCCGGAGGGTATCAGGGCCCACGTCCGATCCTATTACACGGCCCTGTTCTCTCCGGATCCGTCCAGCGAGGACGCTCGCAGAGTTCTGTGGGAGGACCTGCCGCAGCTCAGCCCGGAGGACGCCGGAAGGCTCGACGCTCCCGTCACCTTAGAGGAGCTGACCGGCGCCCTCGACCGGCTCTCGCGGGGCAAATCCCCGGGGCTGGACGGGCTGACTGTGGAGTTCTTCAGGGCGTTCTGGGACGTCCTGGGGAGCGACTACGCACGGGTCCTGGGGGAGTGTCTAAATGCCGGAGAGCTGCCCCTTTCTTGGCGCAGGGCGGTCATCGTCCTGCTGCCAAAGAAGGGGGACCTTCGTTCTTTGAAGAACTGGCGTCCGGTCTCCCTCCTCGGCACGGACTACAAAATCTTTGCCAGGGTGTTGTCTTCTCGCCTGGCTTCCGTGCTGGCCCACATGATTCACCCGGACCAGTCCTACACGGTCCCGGGCCGGAGGATACAAGACAACGTCCATCTGGTCCGGGACCTGATCCATTTCTGTCGACGGGCTGGTCTGCCGAGCGCCTTCCTGTCTCTCGACCAGGAGAAGGCGTTCGACAGGGTCGATCACGAGTACCTGCTCGGGACTCTGCGGGCGTTCGGGTTCGGGACGCAGTTCGTCGCCCGGATCCGACTTTTGTACGCCGCCGCAGAGTGTCTGGTTAAAGTTAACGGGTCCCTGACGGCGCCCCTTCGCTTCGGGAGAGGAGTGCGTCAAGGCTGCCCCCTGTCCGGCCAACTGTATTCCCTGTGCGTGGAGCCTTTCCTGCGCCTCTTGCGGAGGAGGTTGTCGGGGCTGGTTCTGCGCGGCGCGGGCGCGGGGGTGGTCCTCTCGGCCTACGCCGACGACGTGCTCCTCACTTTCACCGACCCGGCTGACCTGGGGAGGATGCGCGAGTGCCAGGCCGTGTACTCGGCGGCGTCTTCCGCCAGGATCAACTGGGCCAAATGTTCCGGGCTACTGGTGGGTCCGTGGCGGGTGGACTCCCTGCCGGAGGAGTTTCGGGGGTTCAGCTGGAGTACCACCCATCTCCTCTACCTGGGGGTCTACCTCAGCCCGACCGAGGAATCCTGGCCGGCCAACTGGCAGGAGCTGGAGGCCAAAGTCTCGGCTCGCCTAGGCCGCTGGACAGGACTGCTCCGAGTGCTATCTTACAGGAGCCGAGTGCTGGTCATAAACCAGCTGGTGGCCGCCATGCTGTGGTACCGGCTGGTCACTTTGGTCCCTCCTCCTGGCTTTGTCGCTGACATCCAGAGAACGTTGGTCGACTTCTTCTGGGACAAAAAGATGCACTGGGTCGCTGCGCAGGTTCTGAGTCTCCCCATTGAGGAGGGCGGTCAGTCGCTGGTGTGCGTCCGCACCCAGGTCGCGACCTTCCGCCTTCAGACCTTGCAGCGATACCTTTACGTCGAGCCTCCTCCTAGGTGGTGCGCCCTGGCGACGTATTTTTTCCGCCAGGTGCGTAACCTCAACTACGACACGCAGCTCCTGTTCGTCGACCGTGACGGTTTGGAGGTCGCCCTCAAGGTGCTGCCTGTCTTTTACCAGGACCTGATCACTGTCTGGAACATGGTCGAATCGCGTCGCGCCTACCCTCCGGCAGGAGTAGCGGCTGTCGTCAGGGAGCCGTTGCTCAGGAATCCGCACCTCCGTGCTCGCGGGTTCGAGTGGCTGTCGGAGGGGAGGGCCGTGGCGGCGAGGGTGACCAGGGTCGGGGACGTGCTGGGTGCCGGGGGCCTGGGCTGGACGTTGCCGCAAGACATAGCGAGCAGGGCAGCGGTAGACGTCCGGTACGTGGCCACCGGCATCCGACGCCTTAAAACGGCGGTGCTCGGACCCGACGTAGTGCACCAGTTGGAGGACGCTCAGGTGTGCGGTGGGATCCCGTCCGCGCTCACCCCTGCCCGGACGGAATTTCACATTGGCCCCAAGGTCCCGTACTTCCCGCGGGAGCCTGTGCCCCACAACCTGAGCCGCCTCCGAAATTTTAACTTTGTCCCGTTCAAGGACGTTAAAAGGTGTGTCCTATATCGACTGCTGCTGCACACCGTCCACCTCTTCTCCCTCATCCACCGCCCGGACACGCCCTGGCGTGCCCATTTGCCACCGGGCGGTGGGGATCCCCAGTGGAGGGCTCTCTACGCAGGAGTCCTCCCCCTTTCTCTCGGGGATCTGGGGTGGAGGGTGTTGCACGCAGCAGTCCCCTGCAACCGCAGATTGCGGTGGTTCACGGACTCCCAGCCCAACTGCTTGTTCTGTGGCGCTGTGGAGTCCGTGGACCATGTGTATGTTGGGTGTGGGCGTTTGCACTCCCTTTTTGATTTTCTGAAAAACCTTCTCCTCTGCTTTTGGTTGCACTTCAGTCCCACGCTCCTGATCTTCGGGCACCCGGTGCGGAGGAGGGAGGGCAGGTCTGAAGACCTCCTCGTGGGTCTGCTCCTGGGCCTGGCCAAACTGGCCATAAACAGGTCCAGGCAGCGGGCCGTGGAGGGGGTCGTTAGGGCCGACTGCCTGCCCCTCTTCCGCGGTTACGTTAGGGCCCGGGTGTCCTTGGAGAAGGAGCACGCGGTGTCCACCAACACCCTGGAGTTGTTCAGGGAGAGGTGGGCGCCGCAGGGAGTGGAGTGCATCATTTCCCCCTCCAACTCTATTTTGATTTAGTCCCTGCCCTCCCCTTCACTGTTTTGATCACACAGCATTGCCCTTTGAGGTGAAGGGCACTGCTCGTCACAGGCCACTCGGGTGTTTTCCTACTTTTCCTGGTGGTGGAAATTAAATAAAGATTTGTGCACTTTATGTCTCTCACTGTGTCTCACAACTACACAAAAGAAAAAAAATGGAAAAAAAAGAAAAAAAATAAAAAAAATAAATAAACAGGAGTGTTTTGATGTGAAGGGCACTGCTTGTCACAGGCCACTCGGGTGTTTCCTATCTTCCTGGTGGTGGAAATTTAAAGAAAAAAAAAGAAACAAAAAAAATAATAAACAGGAGATAAAAAAAAAAAAAAAAAAAAAACAATAGAAAAAAGAAAAAGAAAAAAAAAAAAAAAATAAAAAAAAAAAAAAAAAATATAACCAGGAGAGAGTGGAGTGCATCATTTCCCCCTCCAACTCTATTTTGATTTAGTTCCTGCCCTCCCCTTCACTGTTTTGATCACACAGCATTGCCCTTTGATGTGAAGGGCACTGCTTGTCACAGGCCACTCGGGTGTTTTCCTACTTTTCCTGGTGGTGGAAATTGAATAAAGATTTATACACCTTGTCTCTCACTGTGTCTCACACCTGCGCACACACACCATGGGTGCTGGGGATAAAAATAATAAGCACTAACGCAGTTAGGCGGTAGTGTGGGGGTAAAGAAAAAAAAAAAAAAAGCAGAGCATCCCCTTCACTGTTTTGATCACACAGCATTGCCCTTTGATGTGAAGGGCACTGCTCGTCACTGGCCACTCGGGTGTTTTCCTACTTTAAAAAAAAAAAAAAAATATAACCAGGAGAGAGTGGAGTGCATCATTTCCCCCTCCAACTCTATTTTGATTTAGTTCCTGCCCTCCCCTTCACTGTTTTGATCACACAGCATTGCCCTTTGATGTGAAGGGCACTGCTCGTCACAGGCCACTCGGGTGTTTTCCTACTTTTCCTGGTGGTGGAAATTAAATAAAGATTTGTGCACTTTATGTCTCTCGCTGTGTCTCACAGCTGCACACACACACACACCATGGGTGCTGGGAAAAAAAATAAGCACTACCGCAGTTAGGCGGTAGTGTGGGGGTTAACAAAAAGAAAATAAAAGAAAATAAACAGGAATGTTTTTGATGTGAAGTTAAAAAAAAAATAAATTCAATTCCACACAAAAAAAAATATAACCAGGGGATGAGAATCTCCTCAGTTCAGGGGGCTGACTCTGAGCTGGGTAGCCACAGCCAGTGTACTGTACATGAGTAAATAAAGGGTGACTTGGTGACAGAAAAAAAAAAAAAAAAAAAATAAAAAATAAAAAAAAAAAATATAACCAGGAGAGAGTGGAGTGCATCATTTCCCCCCTCCAACTCTATTTTGATTTAGTTCCTGCCCTCCCCTTCACTGTTTTGATCACACAGCATTGCCCTTTGACGTGAAGGGCACTGCTTGTCACAGACCACTTGGGTGTTTTCCTACTTTTCCTGGTGGTGGATATTGAATAAAGATTTGTGCACTTTGCGTCTCTCACTATGTCTCACAACTACACACACGCACACACACCATGGGTGCTGGGGAAAATAAGCACTACCGCAGTTAGGCGGTAGTGTGGGGTTAATAAAAAAAAAAAGAAAAAAAAGAAAAGAAAAAAAAATAAAAAAAAAAATTAAAAAAAAATATATAACCAGGAGAGAGTGGAGTGCATCATTTCCCCCTCCAACTCTATTTTGATTTAGTCCCTGCCCTCCCCTTCACTGTTTTGATCACACAGCATTGCCCTTTGATGTGAAGGGCACTGCTCGTCACAGGCCACTTGGGTGTTTCCCCAGTTAGGAGTTGGACCAGTGGCAGTGTTGTGCCTGAAGAGAGAAGAGAGAAGAGAGAAGAGAGAAGAAGGTGGAAGAACAAGGAGGAGGTGGAAGAAGGAGGTGAGAGCTTTGTGTTCTGGGCCCTGTGTTTGAGCTGACCTGGGGCCCACTCCCACTGCTGGTCTCTGGGACCCCGCCTGGGCCTGCCCTCCACCACCGCAGCCTGGGACTTGCCTGAGGCCCCTTCCCACAACCTCCTCCACTGGTGTGACCTGAGGCCTACCTCCACTGCTGGGACCAAGGGCCAGCCTGGGACTCACCAGAGGCCTGCCTCAACTTCTGCTGCAGCCAGAGGCCTGCCTCCACCACTGCTGACTGGAACTCGCCTGGGGGTGCCTCCCCAACAGGTCCGCCTCCACTGCTGGGACAAAGGGCCAGCCTGGGATTTGCCAGAGGCCTGCCTCAACTGCTGCTGCTGCTGCCAGAGGCCTGACTCCACCACCACTGCCTGGGACTTGCCTGGGAGTCCCTCCCCAACTGAGGGCCTGCCTGGGACTCGCCAGAGGCCTGCCTCCACCACTGCAGCCTGGGACTTGCCTGAGGCCACTCCCCACAGCCTCCACCACTGCTGCGACCCGTGGCCCACCTCCACCGCTGCTGCCCAGGACTTAATTTTGGGGCTGCCTGAGACTTGTCTTGGGGACCCCCCCCAACAGGCCTGCCCCCAACACTGCAATTGAGGGCCTGCTGAGGACTTGCCTGAGGCCTGCCTCCTCCACCGCTGCCTAGGACTCGCCTCGGGTGACTGGCCTCGGGCACCTCCCCAAGGACTCCATTACTACTACTGCCAGAGGCCCACCTCCACCGCTGCTGCCAGGGGCCGACGGAGTATGGCGAGCCCGAAGGTCGCAGGGCCCAGCCGGACCTACGCCGGGGTAGCCGCTGCCTTGGGCTCGGCTGGCCCAACCCCGGCCGCAACCGCATCCCCCTTCAGGCACCTGACCAAACGCCTGGGGGTCAAGGCCTATCCCCATCCCAACATGACCATCGAGGCCTGCAGTAAGGCCATGGCTGGTGTGGTCGGCCCACTGGCCATCGTCGCTGCGGCCCGCATGTACGGGAAGGCCGTCTTCTTCCTTAAGACCGAGCAGGCGGTCCACCTGGCCGTGGAGAGGGGGCTCACTGTGGGCGGGACATATTTGCCAGTCGACCCCTTGGAGGTCACGGCCCAGAGAGTCGTGATCTCCAACGTCCCGCCCTTCATTGCCAGCGAGCTCCTTCTTCCCCACCTCAACACCTTGGGGGAGATCCGGTCAGGTGTTCAACCGCTCCTGCTCGGTCTTAAGGACCCCACCCTCCGCCATGTATACTCCTTCCGACGCCAGGTGTTTATTTGCCTGGCCCGGGAGGAGGTCACGGAGGGCTCATTCACCATCCTCCACGAGGGCGCGGCATACCGCGCCTTCTGGACGGCGGACGGCGTGCGGTGCCACCTGTGCCGCGAGGTGGGGCATGTTAGAAAAAACTGCCCCACCCAGAAAGCTGCCCAGCCCACACCAACGGCTGCGGGTGGTGCCGCCGCACCCATTCCCCCTCCCCCAAAGCCAACACCACAAGCCCCGGCTCCGGGGGCTAAGCCGGAGGCTCCTAATACCTCAGCCTCTGGCAGGGAGGGGGGTGAGCGTCCGACCGGACAGAAGGTGCCCAGAAAGACGCTACGCGTCAAGCCCGCCCACGGGGAGACCACCCTATCCCCATCCCCTTCCCCTTCCCCTCCACGTAACCCACGACCTGCCCCGCCCCGGCACGACAATGCCCCTGCGGCCGTGCCAGCGTCGCCCCGGCGCGGGAACCCTGACCCCCGAACCCCCAAACCCGTACCTGATCCTGGCCCCACTGACCCCGACCCCAACACCGACCCCCACCTCGTTAAGGAAACTCCTGGGGCTTCAACCCCCCCTCCAGAAACTGAGCCCCGCCCCACCCAGCCACCCCCTGGCACTAACCTGGGGGGAACCATCGCTGCTCCACTTCCTGCAGCGACCGTGTCTCTGGGCCCCAGAGAGGGAACTGGGCCCCTGCCCCGCCCGCCATCACCTGATATACCAGGGGCGGGGCAGGAAGTGACACGGCTGACCCTCCCCACCCTGGCCACGCCCCCTGCCTTCCCCCAGCCAATCATATTCCGGGAAAGGCGGGGGGGAGGGATCTCGGGCCCCATGACCACCAAGGCGGGCGGGGAGGGGAAGACCCATAAATCCCCCCCTGTCTCTCTGGGGAAGAGGCGCCGGCCCTTGGAGGGGGGAGAAATCCCATCAGCGCGCCGGCGGCGCTGCCCCTCTCCAGGGGATGAGCCGACGGTGCCCCCCCACTGTCCTGCACCATGGCCCGACCTGCCCAAACCCCCAGGGGCGACAGCTGGGCCTTCCACCGCCATAACTCCTCCAGCCCCTGGGGAGGATTTTATTAACAACACGGGCCATGGTGCAGTCGACAGACTTTTATTCACTGCTGGGTCGTCGAGCGGTGGAGGGGAGGAAGGTGTTATCCTCGCTCCTCCCTCCCAGACTGTTTTTCCGGGGGCCTTGGCCCTGGGGGAGGACCTTTTCCCCGAGGAGCCGGGCGTCCCGGTGTCGGGAGAGGAGCGGGGCCCCGAGCCTCTGCCGCCCGGCGACCCGAACTCGGGGCGTTCCGGGAAGGGGTGCGCCGAGGAAGGGACTGAAGGTGACCCTGGGGGTGGGGTCACTGGAGGTTTGAGGCCAGTTGGCGGTGCCGGACCAGCCCCCATCCTCTCGGTGGGGGAAGGGTCGGTGACCGAAGGCGACCTCCCGGAGGAGGGTTCTGGATCGGTGGCGGACACCGGGGACGACGCGGAGTCCGTCTCCAGCGACATTTTCGAGTCCCAGGTGCCCCCCACCGATCTCCCCCTCATCCCCCTCGAGGAACTCCGGGAATTTGTCGAGGAAACTCGGAGTCGCCGGGATAGAGCCCAACTGGCGCTCGACCGCTGGAGCTCCTTCGAAAGAGTCTACTGGTCGGCCCACGCTGCGCGCCAGGCGCCCGGGCTTGACGTTAACGAGCGAAAGCGAGTCAGGAACTTCCTGGGAGCACTCCTGGTGAGGGCGAGGGACTTCTGTGCCCCTCTCTCGTCCTCCCAGTAAATATGTACATAGCTTTTGTTAACTGTTTACTGGTGGTGGTTGCACTATACTTTCGACATGGAGACAACTATAGCTAGCCTCAACATCAACGGCAGCAGGGAGTCACAGCGCAGATTCCAGACCCTCTCGGTCCTTCGGGACGGGAGGTATGCGGTGTGCTTCCTGCAAGAAACCCACACTACCCCGGGAGACGAAGCCACCTGGCTCCTGGAGTGGCGAGGGGGGGTCTACATGAGTCACCTCACCCGCAGATCTGGCGGGGTGGCTATCTTGTTGGCCCCGCATTTTCAGCCGGAGATCTTGGGGGTCAGGGAGCCAGTGCCAGGCCGTTTGCTTCACCTGACGGTTCGGCTGGGGGGCGCGGTGCTTCACTTGGTGAACGTCTACGCTCCCCTGGCCGGGCCGAGGCAAGCGAGCTTCTTTGAAGAAGTGTCCGCTCATCTCGCTTCCATCGACGAGAACCAGTGCGTCGTCCTCGGGGGAGATTTTAACTGCGTCCTCGAGGACAGGGACCACGGCGGTGCCCGCACGAGTTCGACGTCGGGGAGGAGGTTGGGGGACTTGGTCAAGTCCTTGGACCTGGTGGACGTCTGGCGGAATCTCCATCCTGACTCCATCGCCTTCACCTTCGTGAGGCCTGGGGTCGGAGCGTCCAGAATCGACCGCCTGTACGTTTCGCGGGCGTACGCCTCCTGCTTTCCGAAGGCCTCCACGCGGCAGGTGTCGTGCACGGACCATCACCTGGTGTGGGCGGAACTCCTTCCGTTCGGCGCCAGGTTGGGCTCCGCGTACTGGCACTTTAACAACCTGCTGCTGGAGGACGAGCGGTTCCGGGACTCGTTCCGTCGTTTCTGGGCCGGCTGGAGAAGGAAGCGGGGAAGCTTCCCCTCCCTGAGGCTATGGTGGGACGTGGGCAAGGCTCACGTCCGCGTCTTCTGTCAGGAGTATGCGAGGGGGTCGACGAAGAGGCGGAAATCCAGGATCGGGGAGTTGGAGAGGGAGATGCTCGACCTGGAGTCACGCCTCGGTCAGCCCGACGCGGACCCGGCCCTGCGCGGGGTGTACGAAGAGAAGAAGGCCGCGCTCCGGGACCTGCAGCTCGTCGGGGCTCGGGGCGCGTACGTGAGGTCGCGGCTCCAGCTCCTCCAGGACCTGGACCGCGGCTCCCCCTTCTTCTACTCGCTGGAAAAAAGGCGCGGCACCCGTCAGCAGCTCCTTGTGCTGCTGGCCGACGACGGGTCCCTCGTCTCGGATCCGGAGGGTATCAGGGCCCACGTCCGATCCTATTACACGGCCCTGTTCTCTCCGGATCCGTCCAGCGAGGATGCTCGCAGAGTTCTGTGGGAGGACCTGCCGCAGCTCAGCCCGGAGGACGCCGGAAGGCTCGACGCTCCCGTCACCTTAGAGGAGCTGACCGGCGCCCTCGACCGGCTCTCGAGGGGCAAATCCCCGGGGCTGGACGGGCTGACTGTGGAGTTCTTCAGGGCGTTCTGGGACGTCCTGGGGAGCGACTACGCACAGGTCCTGGGGGAGTGTCTAAATGCCGGAGAGCTGCCCCTTTCTTGGCGCAGGGCGGTCATCGTCCTGCTGCCAAAGAAGGGGGACCTTCGTTCGTTGAAGAACTGGCGTCCGGTCTCCCTCCTCAGCACGGACTACAAAATCTTTGCCAGGGTGTTGTCTTCTCGCCTGGCTTCCGTGCTGGCCCACATGATTCACCCGGACCAGTCCTACACGGTCCCGGGCCGGAGGATACAAGACAACGTCCATCTGGTTCGGGACCTGATCCATTTCTGTCGACGGGCTGGTCTGCCGAGCGCCTTCCTGTCTCTCGACCAGGAGAAGGCGTTCGACAGGGTCGATCACGAGTACCTGCTCGGGACTCTGCGGGCGTTCGGGTTCGGGACGCAGTTCGTCGCCCGGATCCGACTTTTGTACGCCGCCGCAGAGTGTCTGGTTAAAGTTAACGGGTCCCTGACGGCGCCCCTTCGCTTCGGGAGAGGAGTGCGTCAAGGCTGCCCCCTGTCCGGCCAACTGTATTCCCTGTGCGTGGAGCCTTTCCTGCGCCTCTTGCGGAGGAGGTTGTCGGGGCTGGTTCTGCGCGGCGCGGGCGCTGGGGTGGTCCTCTCGGCCTACGCCGACGACGTGCTCCTCACTTTCACCGACCCGGCTGACCTGGGGAGGATGCGCGAGTGCCAGGCCGTGTACTCGGCGGCGTCTTCCGCCAGGATCAACTGGGCCAAATGTTCCGGGCTACTGGTGGGTCCGTGGCGGGTGGACTCCCTGCCGGAGGAGTTTCGGGGGTTCAGCTGGAGTACCACCCATCTCCTCTACCTGGGGGTCTACCTCAGCCCGACCGAGGAATCCTGGCCGGCCAACTGGCAGGAGCTGGAGGCCAAAGTCTCGGCTCGCCTAGGCCGCTGGACAGGACTGCTCCGAGTGCTATCTTACAGGAGCCGAGTGCTGGTCATAAACCAGCTGGTGGCCGCCATGCTGTGGTACCGGCTGGTCACTTTGGTCCCTCCTCCTGGCTTTGTCGCTGACATCCAGAGAACGTTGGTCGACTTCTTCTGGGACAAAAAGATGCACTGGGTCGCTGCGCAGGTTCTGAGTCTCCCCATTGAGGAGGGCGGTCAGTCGCTGGTGTGCGTCCGCACCCAGGTCGCGACCTTCCGCCTTCAGACCTTGCAGCGATACCTTTACGTCGAGCCTCCTCCTAGGTGGTGCGCCCTGGCGACGTATTTTTTCCGCCAGGTGCGTAACCTCAACTACGACACGCAGCTCCTGTTCGTCGACCGTGACGGTTTGGAGGTTGCCCTCAAGGTGCTGCCTGTCTTTTACCAGGACCTGATCACTGTCTGGAGCATGGTCGAATCGCGTCGCGCCTACCCTCCGGCAGGAGTAGCGGCTGTCGTCAGGGAGCCGTTGCTCAGGAATCCGCACCTCCGTGCTCGCGGGTTCGAGTGGCTGTCGGAGGGGAGGGCCGTGGCGGCGAGGGTGACCAGGGTCGGGGACGTGCTGGGTGCCGGGGGCCTGGGCTGGACGTTGCCGCAAGACATAGCGAGCAGGGCAGCGGTAGACGTCCGGTACGTGGCCACCGGCATCCGACGCCTTAAAACGGCGGTGCTCGGACCCGACGTAGTGCACCAGTTGGAGGACGCTCAGGTGTGCGGTGGGATCCCGTCCGCGCTCACCCCTGCCCGGACGGAATTTCACATCGGCCCCAAGGTCCCGTACTTCCCGCGGGAGCCTGTGCCCCACAACCTGAGCCGCCTCCGTAATTTTAGTTTTGTCCCGTTCAAGGACGTTAAAAGGCGGGTCCTGTACAGACTGCTGCTGCACACCGTCCACCTCTTCTCCCTCATCCACCGCCCGGACACGCCCTGGCGTGCCCATTTGCCACCGGGCGGTGGGGATCCCCAGTGGAGGGCTCTCTACGCAGGAGTCCTCCCCCTTTCTCTCGGGGATCTGGGGTGGAGGGTGCTGCACGCAGCAGTCCCCTGCAACCGCAGATTGCGGTGGTTCACGGACTCCCAGCCCAACTGCTTGTTCTGTGGCGCTGTGGAGTCCGTGGACCATGTGTATGTTGGGTGTGGGCGTTTGCACTCCCTTTTTGATTTTCTGAAAAACCTTCTCCTCTGCTTTTGGTTGCACTTCAGTCCCACGCTCCTGATCTTCGGGCACCCGGTGCGGAGGAGGGAGGGCAGGTCTGAAGACCTCCTCGTGGGTCTGCTCCTGGGCCTGGCCAAACTGGCCATAAACAGGTCCAGGCAGCGGGCCGTGGAGGGGGTCGTTAGGGCCGACTGCCTGCCCCTCTTCCGCGGTTACGTTAGGGCCCGGGTGTCCTTGGAGAAGGAGCACGCGGTGTCCACCAACACCCTGGAGTTGTTCAGGGAGAGGTGGGCGCCGCAGGGAGTGGAGTGCATCATTTCTCCCTCCAACTCTATTTTGATTTAGTCCCTGCCCTTCACTGTTTTGATCACACAGCATTGCCCTTTGATGTGAAGGGCACTGCTTGTCACAGGCCACTCGGGTGTTTTCCTATTTTTCCTGGTGGTGGAAATTAAATAAAGATTTGTGCACTTTATGTCTCTCACTGTGTCTCACAGCTGCACACACACACCATGGGTGCTGGGGTTAAAAATAATAAGCACTACCGCAGTTAGGTGGTAGTGTGGGGGTTAATATTAAAAAAAAAAGAAGAAAAAAAAACACAAAAAAAAGAAACAAAAAAAAAGAAAAATAAAAGAGAAAAAAAAAGAAAAAAAAAATATAACCAGGGGATCACAGCATTGCCCTTTCATGTGAAGGGCACTGCTCGTCACAGGCCACTCGGGTGTTTTCCTACTTTTCCTGGTGGTCGAAATTAAATAAAGATTTGTGCACTTTATGTCTCTCACTGTGTCTCACAGCTGCACACACACACCATGGGTGCTGGGGTTAAAAATAATAAGCACTACCGCAGTTAGGCGGTAGTGTGGGGGTTAATAAAAAAAAAGAAAAAAAAAGGAGTGTTAAGAAAAAAAAATATATAACCAGGAGAGAGTGGAGTGCATCATTTCCCCCTCCAACTCTATTTTGATTTAGTTCCTGCCCTCCCCTTCACTGTTTTGATCACACAGCATTGCCCTTTGACGTGAAGGGCACTGCTTGTCACAGACCACTTGGGTGTTTTCCTACTTTTCCTGGTGGTGGATATTGAATAAAGATTTGTGCACTTTGCGTCTCTCACTATGTCTCACAACTACACACACGCACACACACCATGGGTGCTGGGGAAAATAAGCACTACCGCAGTTAGGCGGTAGTGTGGGGTTAATAAAAAAAAAAGAAAAAAAAAGAAAAGAAAAAAAAAATAAAAAAAAAAATAAAAAAAAAAATATATAACCAGGAGAGAGTGGAGTGCATCATTTCCCCCTCCAACTCTATTTTGATTTAGTCCCTGCCCTCCCCTTCACTGTTTTGATCACACAGCATTGCCCTTTGATGTGAAGGGCACTGCTCGTCACAGGCCACTTGGGTGTTTCCCCCCTGTCAGGAGTTGGACCAGTGGCAGTGTTGTGCCTGGAGAAGGAGAAGGAGAAGGAGAAGGAGAAGGAAGAAAGAAGAGAGAAGAACAAGGAGGAGGTGGAGGAAGGAGGTGAGAGCTGTGTGTTCTGGGCCCTGTGTTTGAGCTGACCTGGGGCCCACTCCCACTGCTGGTCTCTGGGACCCCGCCTGGGCCTGCCCTCCACCACCGCAGCCTGGGACTCGCCTGAGGCCCCTTCCCACAACCTCCTCCACTGGTGTGACCTGAGGCCTACCTCCACTGCTGGGACCAAGGGCCCGCCTGGGACTCGCCAGAGGCCTGCCTCAACTTCTGCTGCAGCCAGAGGCCTGCCTCCACCAGCGCTGCCTGGGACTTGCCTGGGAGTCCCTCCCCAACTGAGGGCCTGCCTGGGACTCGCCAGAGGCCTGCCTCCACCACCGCAGCCTGGGACTTGCCTGAGGCCACTCCCCGCAGCCTCCACCACTGCTGCGACCTGAGGCCCACCTCCACCGCTGCTGCCCAGGACATAATTTTGGGGCTGCCTGGGACTTGTCTTGGGGACCCCCCCAACAGGCCTGCCCCCAACACTGCAACCGAGGGCCTGCCGAGGACTTGCCTGAGGCCTGCCTACACCACCGCTGCCTAGGACTCGCCTCGGGTGACTGGCCTCGGGCACCTCCCCAAGGACTCCACCGCGACTACTGCCAGAGGCCCACCTCCACCGCTGCTGCCGGGGGCCGACGGAGTATGGCGAGCCCGAAGGTCGCAGGGCCCAGCCGGACCTACGCCGGGGTAGCCGCTGCCTTGGGCTCGGCTGGCCCAACCCCGGCCGCAACCGCATCCCCCTTCAGGCACCTGACCAAACGCCTGGGGGTCAAGGCCTATCCCCATCCCAACATGACCATCGAGGCCTGCAGTAAGGCCATGGCTAGTGTGGTCGGCCCACTGGCCATCGTCGCTGCGGCCCGCATGTACGGGAAGGCCGTCTTCTTTCTTAAGACCGAGCAGGCGGTCCACCTGGCCGTGGAGAGGGGGCTCACTGTGGGCGGGACATATTTGCCAGTCGACCCTTTGGAGGTCACGGCCCAGAGAGTCGTGATCTCCAACGTCCCGCCCTTCATTGCCAGCGAGCTCCTTCTTCCCCACCTCAACACCTTGGGGGAGATCCGGTCAGGTGTTCAACCGCTCCTGCTCGGTCTTAAGGACCCCACCCTCCGTCACGTGTACTCCTTCCGACGCCAGGTGTTTATTTGCCTGGCCCGGGAGGAGGTCACGGAGGGCTCCTTCACTGTCCTCCACGAGGGCGCGGCATACCGCGCCTTCTGGACGGCGGACGGTGTGCGGTGCCACCTGTGCCGTGAGGTGGGGCACATTAGAAAGAACTGCCCCACCCAGAAGGCTGCCCAGCCCACACCAACGGCTGCGGGTGGTGCCGCCGCACCCACTCCCCCTCCCCCAAAGTCAAAACCACAAGCCCCGGCACCGGGGGCTAAGCCGGAGGCTCCCAACGCCTCAGCTTCTGGCAGGGAGGGGGGTGAGCGCCCGACCGAACGGAAGGCGCTCAGGAAGACGCAACGCGTCAAGCCCGCCCACGGGGAGACCACCCTATCCCCATCCCCTTCCCCTTCCCCTCCACGTAACCCACGACCTGCCCCGCCCCGGCACGACAATGCCCCTGTGGCCGTGCCAGCGTCGCCCTGGCGCGGGAACCCTGACCCCCGAACCCCCAAACCCGTACCTGATCTCGGTCCCACTGACTCCAACCCCCACCTCGCCACGGAAACTCCTGGGGCTTCAACCCCTCGTCCGGAGACCGAGCCCCGCCCCACCCATACGCCCCCTGACACTAACCTGAGGGGAACCACCGCTGCCCTACCACCTCCAGAGACTGATTCTCCTAGCCCTGGAGAGGGAACTGGGCCCCTGCCCCGCCCGCCATCACCTGATATGCCAGGGGCGGGGCAGGAAGTGACACGGCTGACCCTCCCCACCCTGGCCACGACCCCTGCATTCCCCCAGCCAATCATATTCCGGGAAAGGCTGGGGGGAGGGACCTCGGGCCCCATGACCACCAAGGCGGGCGGAGAGGAGAAGGCTCATAAACTCCCCCCTGTCTCTCTGGGGAAGAGGCACTGGCCCTTGGAGGGGGGAGAAATCCCATCAGCGCGCCGGCGGCGCTGCCCCTCTCCAGGGGATGAGCCGACGGTGTCTCCCCACTGTCCTGCACCATGGCCTGACCTGCCCAAACCCCCAGGGGCGACAGCTGGGCCTTCCACCACCATAACTCCTCCAGCCCCTGGGGAGGATTTTAATACCGTCGCGGGCCATGGTGCAGGCGACCGCATTCTTTTTACCATTGGGTCGTCGAGCGGTGGAGGCGAGGAAGGTGTTATCCTCGCTCCTCCCTCCCAGACTGTTTTTCCCGGGGCCTTGGCCCTGGGGGAGGACCTTTTCCCCGAGGAGCCGGGCGTCCCGGTGTCGGGAGAGGAGCGGGGCCCCGAGCCTCTGCCGCCCGGCGACCCGAACTCGGGGCGTTCCGGGAAGGGGTGCGCCGAGGAAGATACGGAAGGTGACCCTGGGGGTGGGGTCACTGGAGGTTTGAGGCCAGTTGGCGGTGCCGGACCAGCCCCCATCCTCTCGGTGGGGGAAGGGTCGGTGACCGAAGGCGACCTCCCGGAGGAGGGTTCTGGATCGGTGGCGGACACCGGGGACGACGCGGAGTCCGTCTCCAGCGACATTTTCGAGTCCCAGGTGCCCCCCACCGATCTCCCCCTCATCCCCCTCGAGGAACTCCGGGAATTTGTCGAGGAAACTCGGAGTCGCCGGGATAGAGCCCAACTGGCGCTCGACCGCTGGAGCTCCTTCGAAAGAGTCTACTGGTCGGCCCACGCTGCGCGCCAGGCGCCCGGGCTTGACGTTAACGAGCGAAAGCGAGTCAGGAACTTCCTGGGAGCACTCCTGGTGAGGGCGAGGGACTTCTGTGCCCCTCTCTCGTCCTCCCAGTAAATATGTACATAGCTTTTGTTAACTGTTTACTGGTGGTGGTTGCACTATACTTTCGACATGGAGACAACTATAGCTAGCCTCAACATCAACGGCAGCAGGGAGTCACAGCGCAGATTCCAGACCCTCTCGGTCCTTCGGGACGGGAGGTATGCGGTGTGCTTCCTGCAAGAAACCCACACTACCCCGGGAGACGAAGCCACCTGGCTCCTGGAGTGGCGAGGGGGGGTCTACATGAGTCACCTCACCCGCAGATCTGGCGGGGTGGCTATCTTGTTGGCCCCGCATTTTCAGCCGGAGATCTTGGGGGTCAGGGAGCCAGTGCCAGGCCGTTTGCTTCACCTGACGGTTCGGCTGGGGGGCGCGGTGCTTCACTTGGTGAACGTCTACGCTCCCCTGGCCGGGCCGAGGCAAGCGAGCTTCTTTGAAGAAGTGTCCGCTCATCTCGCTTCCATCGACGAGAACCAGTGCGTCGTCCTCGGGGGAGATTTTAACTGCGTCCTCGAGGACAGGGACCACGGCGGTGCCCGCACGAGTTCGACGTCGGGGAGGAGGTTGGGGGACTTGGTCAAGTCCTTGGACCTGGTGGACGTCTGGCGGAATCTCCATCCTGACTCCATCGCCTTCACCTTCGTGAGGCCTGGGGTCGGAGCGTCCAGAATCGACCGCCTGTACGTTTCGCGGGCGTACGCCTCCTGCTTTCCGAAGGCCTCCACGCGGCAGGTGTCGTGCACGGACCATCACCTGGTGTGGGCGGAACTCCTTCCGTTCGGCGCCAGGTTGGGCTCCGCGTACTGGCACTTTAACAACCTGCTGCTGGAGGACGAGCGGTTCCGGGACTCGTTTCGTCGTTTCTGGGCCGGCTGGAGAAGGAAGCGGGGAAGCTTCCCCTCCCTGAGGCTATGGTGGGACGTGGGCAAGGCTCACGTCCGCGTCTTCTGTCAGGAGTATGCGAGGGGGTCGACGAAGAGGCGGAAATCCAGGATCGGGGAGTTGGAGAGGGAGATGCTCGACCTGGAGTCACGCCTCGGTCAGCCCGACGCGGACCCGGCCCTGCGCGGGGTGTACGAAGAGAAGAAGGCCGCGCTCCGGGACCTGCAGCTCGTCGGGGCTCGGGGCGCGTACGTGAGGTCGCGGCTCCAGCTCCTCCAGGACCTGGACCGCGGCTCCCCCTTCTTCTACTCGCTGGAAAAAAGGCGTGGCACCCGTCAGCAGCTCCTTGTGCTGCTGGCCGACGACGGGTCCCTCGTCTCGGATCCGGAGGGTATCAGGGCCCACGTCCGATCCTATTACACGGCCCTGTTCTCTCCGGATCCGTCCAGCGAGGATGCTCGCAGAGTTCTGTGGGAGGACCTGCCGCAGCTCAGCCCGGAGGACGCCGGAAGGCTCGACGCTCCCGTCAACTTAGAGGAGCTGACCGGCGCCCTCGACCGGCTCTCGAGGGGCAAATCCCCGGGGCTGGACGGGCTGACTGTGGAGTTCTTCAGGGCGTTCTGGGACGTCCTGAGGAGCGACTACGCACAGGTCCTGGGGGAGTGTCTAAATGCCGGAGAGCTGCCCCTTTCTTGGCGCAGGGCGGTCATCGTCCTGCTGCCAAAGAAGGGGGACCTTCGTTCGTTGAAGAACTGGCGTCCGGTCTCCCTCCTCGGCACGGACTACAAAATTTTTGCCAGGGTGTTGTCTTCTCGCCTGGCTTCCGTGCTGGCCCACATGATTCACCCGGACCAGTCCTACACGGTCCCGGGCTGGAGGATACAAGACAACGTCCATCTGGTCCGGGACCTGATCCATTTCTGTCGACGGGCTGGTCTGCCGAGCGCCTTCCTGTCTCTCGACCAGGAGAAGGCGTTCGACAGGGTCGATCACGAGTACCTGCTCGGGACTCTGCGGGCGTTCGGGTTCGGGACGCAGTTCGTCGCCCGGATCCGACTTTTGTACGCCGCCGCAGAGTGTCTGGTTAAAGTTAACGGGTCCCTGACGGCGCCCCTTCGCTTCGGGAGAGGAGTGCGTCAAGGCTGCCCCCTGTCCGGCCAACTGTATTCCCTGTGCGTGGAGCCTTTCCTGCGCCTCTTGTGGAGGAGGTTGTCGGGGCTGGTTCTGCGCGGCGCGGGCCCGGGGGTGGTCCTTTCGGCCTACGCCGACGACGTGCTCCTCACTTTCACCGACCCGGCTGACCTGGGGAGGATGCGCGAGTGCCTGGCCGTGTACTCGGCGGCGTCTTCCGCCAGGATCAACTGGGCCAAATGTTCCGGGCTACTGGTGGGTCCGTGGCGGGTGGACTCCCTGCCGGAGGAGTTTCGGGGGTTCAGCTGGAGTACCACCCATCTCCTCTACCTGGGGGTCTACCTCAGCCCGACCGAGGAATCCTGGCCGGCCAACTGGCAGGAGCTGGAGGCCAAAGTCTCGGCTCGCCTAGGCCGCTGGACAGGACTGCTCCGAGTGCTATCTTACAGGAGCCGAGTGCTGGTCATAAACCAGCTGGTGGCCGCCATGCTGTGGTACCGGCTGGTCACTTTGGTCCCTCCTCCTGGCTTTGTCGCTGACATCCAGAGAACGTTGGTCGACTTCTTCTGGGACAAAAAGATGCACTGGGTCGCTGCGCAGGTTCTGAGTCTCCCCATTGAGGAGGGTGGTCAGTCGCTGGTGTGCGTCCGCACCCAGGTCGCGACCTTCCACCTTCAGATCTTGCAGCGATACCTTTACGTCGAGCCTCCTCCTAGGTGGTGCACCCTGGCGACGTATTTTTTCCGCCAGGTGCGTAACCTCGACTACGACACGCAGCTCCTGTTCGTCGACCGTGACGGTTTGGAGGTCGCCCTCAAGGTGCTGCCTGTCTTTTTACCAGGACCTGATCACTGTCTGGAACATGGTCGAATCGCGTCGCGCCTACCCTCCGGCAGGAGTAGCGGCTGTCGTCAGGGAGCCGTTGCTCAGGAATCCGCACCTCCGTGCTCGCGGGTTCGAGTGGCTGTCAGAGGGGAGGGCCGTGGCGGCGAGGGTGACCAGGGTCGGGGACGTGCTGGGTGCCAGGGGCCTGGGCTGGACGTTGCCGCAAGACATAGCGAGCAGGGCAGCGGTAGACGTCCGGTACGTGGCCACCGGCATCCGACGCCTTAAAACGGCGGTGCTCGGACTGACGTAGTGCACCAGTTGGAGGATGCTCAGGTGTGCGGTGGGATCCCGTCCGCGCTCACCCCTGCCCGGACGGAATTTCACATCGGCCCCAAGGTCCCGTACTTCCCGCGGGAGCCTGTGCCCCACAACCTGAGCCGCCTCCGAAATTTTAATTTTGTCCCGTTCAAGGACGTTAAAAGGTGTGCCCTATATCGACTGCGTCCACCTCTTCTCCCTCATCCACCGCCCGGACATGCCCTGGCGTGCCCATTTGCCACCGGGCGGTGGGGATCCCCAGTGGAGGGCCCTCTACGCAGGAGTCCTCCCCCTTTCTCTCGGGGATCTGGGGTGGAGGGTGTTGCACGCAGCAGTCCCCTGCAACCGCAGATTGCGGTGGTTCACGGACTCCCAGCCAAACTGCTTGTTCTGTGGCGCTGTGGCGTCCGTGGACCATGTGTATATTGGGTGTGGGCGTTTGCACTCCCTTTTTGATTTTCTGAAAAACCTCCTCCTCTGCTTTTGGTTGCACTTCAGTCCCACGCTCCTGATCTCCGGGCACCCAGTGCGGAGGAGGGAGGGCAGGTCTGAAGACCTCCTCGTGGGTCTGCTGCTGGGCCTGGCCAAACTGGCCATAAACAGGTCCAGGCAGCGGGCCGTGGAGGGGGTCGTTAGGGCCGACTGCCTGCCCCTCTTCCGCGGTTACGTTAGGGCCCGGGTGTCCTTGGAGAAGGAGCACGCGGTGTCCACCAACACCCTGGAGTTGTTCAGGGAGAGGTGGGTGCCGCAGGGAGTGGAGTGCATCATTTCCCCCTCCAACTCTATTTTGATTTAGTCCCTGCCCTCCCCTTCACTGTTTTGTTCACACAGCATTGCCCTTTGATGTGAAGGGCACTGCTTGTCACAGGCCACTCGGGTGTTTTTCTACTTTTCCTGGTGGTGGATATTGAATAACGATTTGTGCACTTTGCGTGTCTCACTGTGTCTCACAAACTACACACACACACACCATGGGTGCTGGGGATAATAAGCACTACCGCAGTTAGGTGGTAGTGTGGGGGTTAATAATAAAAAAGAAAAAAAAACCAGAAAAAGAAAGGAAAAAAAATATAATCAGGAGGGAGTGGAGTGTATCATTTCCCCCTCCAACGCTATTTTAATTTAGTCCTTGCCCTCCCCTTCACTGTTTTGATCACACAGCACTGCCCTTTGATGTGAAGGGCACTGCTTGTCACAGGCCACTCGGGTGTTTTTCCTACTTTTCCTGGTGGTGGAAATTGAATAAAGATTTGTACACCTTGTCTCTCACTGTGTCTCACAGCTGCACACACACACCATGGGTACTGGGGAAAAAAGGAAAAAAAATATAAACAGGAGCGTGATCACACAGCATTGCCAAAAAAAAAGAAAAAAAGAAAGAAAAAAAATATAAACAAGAGATCTCGTTATTGGCCAGTTGCCTGCCCCTCTTCTGTGGCTCCGGCCGAGCACGGGTGTCCCTGGAGAAGGAGTACATGGTGTCCACGAACAGACTTGAGATTTTCAGGGGAACGGTGGGCATCGGAGGAAGTGGACTGCATTATTTCCCCCTCCACCTTTGTTTTGATTTGATCCCTGCCCTCCCCCCTCACTGTTTGGTCATGCAGCATTGCCCTCTGAGAAGGGCACTACTTGTCACTGGCCACTTGGGTGTTTCCTTTCTTCCTGGTGGTGGAAACTGAATAAAGATTTGTGCACCTGTTGTCTTTCACTGTGTCCTACACCTGCACATGCACGTGCACACACACACACACACACCACAAGGGTGCTGGGAAAAAATATATGCCTACTGCAGTTAGGCAGTAGTGTGGGCGAAGAAAAGAAAAAAAAACTAGAAGATTGAATTTTTAAAAAATAAAAATAAAAAAAACAAGAGATTAACATCTCCTCAGTTCAGATGACTGACTCTGAGCTGGCTGGCCATAGCCATGAGTACTGTGCACAAGTAAATAAAGGGTGACTTGGTGATGGGATACTGGCCTCTGTGCATTTAAAAAAAAAGAAAGAAAATAAAAGAAAAAAAATAAAGATTTGTACACCTTGTCTCTCACTGTGTCTCACAGCTGCACACACACCATGGGTGCTGGGGATAAAAATAATAAGCACTACTGCAGTTAGGTGGTAGTGTGGGGGTAATAATTTAAAAAAAAGAAAAAAAAATAATCAGGAGAAAAAGAAGAAAAAAATAAAATAAACAAGAGTGTAGCATAAAAAAAATATAACCAGGAGAGAGTGGAGTGCATTATTTCCCCCTCCAACTCTATTTTGATTTAGTCCCTGCCCTCCCCTTCACTATTTGATCACACAGCATTGCCCTTTGACGTGAAGGGCACTGCTTGTCACAGGCCACTCGGGTGTTTTCCTACTTTTCCTGGTGGTGGAAATTGAATAAAGATTTGTACACCTTGTGTCTCTCACTGTGTCTCACACCTGCACACACACACCATGGGTGCTGGGGAAAAAATAAGGACTACTGCAGTTAGCCGGTTGTGTGGGGGTTTAAAAAGAAAAAAAAACAGAAAAAGAAAAAAGAAGAAAAAAAATGAAGAGGAGTGTGTGATCACACAGCATATTACCCTTTGATGTGAAGGGCACTGCTTGTCACTGGGCCACTCAGGTGTTGAAGGTAAACTGGCCAATAATATAAAGGAGGATAGTAAAAGCTTTTTCAAGTATGTGCAAGGCAAAAAAATGGTTAGGACTAAAATTGGGCCCTTGAAGACAGAAGCAGGGGAATATATTACGGGGAACAAAGAAATGGCAGAAGAATTAAATGGGGACTTCAGATCTGTGTTCACTGGGGAAGACACAAGCAATCTCCCTGAGGTAACAGTGACTGAAGGACCTGAACTTAAGGGAATCTGTATTTGCCAGGATTTGGTGTTGGAGAGACCGTTAGGTCTGAAGGTTGATAAGTTTCCGGGGCCTGATGATCTACATCCCAGGGTACTGAAGGAGGTGGCTCGGGAAATCATGGATGCGTTGGTGATTATTTTCCAGAATTCGATAGATTCGGGATCAGCTCCTGTGGATTGGAGGGTGGCTAATGTTATACTACTTTTTAAGAAAGGTGGGAGAGAGAAAGTAGGAAATTATGACCAGTTAGTCTGACCTCAGTGGTGGGAAAGATGCTGGAGTCTATTATAAAGGATGAGATTACGGCACATCTGGATAGTAGTAACAGGATAGGTCAGAGTCAGCATGGATTTATGAAGGGGAAATCATGCTTGACTAATCTTCTTGAATTTTTTGAGGATGTAACTCTGAAGATGGATGAGGGAGATCCAGTAGATGTCGTGTACCTGGACTTTCAGAAAGCTTTTGATAAAGTTCCACATAGGAGGTTAGTGAGAAAACTTAGGGCGCATGGTATTGGGGGCAAAGTACTAGATTGGATTGAAAATTGGTTGGCTGATAGGAAACAAAGGGTAGTGATAAACGGCTCCATTTCGGAATGGCAGGCAGTGACCAGTGGGGTACCGCAGGGATCCGTGCTGGGACAGCAGGATTTTACAATATATGTTAATAATATAGAAGATGGTATCAGCAATAACATTAGCAAATTTGCTGATGATACAAAGCTGGGTGGCAGGGTGAAATGTGATGAGGATGTTAGATTACAGGGTGACCTGGACAAGTTAGGTGAGTGGTCAGATGCATGGCAGATGCAGTTTAATGTGGATAAATGTATGGTTATCCACTTTGGTGGCAAGAACAGGAAGGCAGATTACTACCTCAATAGAATTAATGTAGGTAAAGGGGCAGTACAGAGAGATTTCCCGCCGTACCAACCAGTATCCTTCCACTGACACCCTCCTTCGACTGACTGAACTGGTCCTCACCCTGAACAACTTCTCTTTCCAATCCTCCCACTTCCTCCAAACTAAAGGAGTTGCCATGGGCACCCGCATGGGCCCCAGCTATGCCTGTCTCTTCATAGAATATGTGGAACAGTCCATCTTCCGCAGCTACACTGGCACCACCCCCCCCACCTTTTCGCCGCTACATCGATGACTGTATCGGCGCTGCCTCGTGCTCCCACGAGGAGGTTGAACAGTTCATCAACTTTACCAACACCTTCCACCCCAACCTCAAATTCACCTGGACCGTCTCAGACTCCTCCCTCCCCTCCCTAGACCTTTCCATTTCTATCTCAGGCGACCGAATCAACACAGACATCTACTATAAACCAAAGACTCCCACAGCTACCTAGACTACACTTGCTCCCACCCTGCCCCCTGTAAAAACGCCATCCCATATTCCCAATTCCTTCGTCTCCGCCGCATCTGCTCCCAGGAGGACCAGTTCCAATACCGTACAGCCCAGATGGCCTCCTTCTTCAAGGACCGCAGATTCCGCCCAGACGTGATCGACGATGCCCTCCACCGCATCTCCTCCACTTCCCGCTCCTCCGCCCTTGAGCCCCGCCCCTCCAACCGCCACCAGGACAGAACCCCACTGGTTCTCACCTACCCACCAACCTCCATATACAGCGTATCATCCGCCGTCATTTCCGCCACCTCCAAACGGACCCCACCACCATGGATATATTTCCCTCCCCTCCCCTATCAGTGTTCCGAAAAGACCACTCTCTCTGTGACTCCCTCATCAGGTCCACACCCCCCACCAACCCAACCTCCACTCCCGGCACCTTCCCCTGCAACCACAAGAATTGCAAAACTTGTGCCCACACCTCCTCCCTTACTTCTCTCCAAGGACCCAAGGGATCCTTCCATATCCGCCACAAATTCACCAGCACCTCCGCACACATCATCTATTGCATCCGCTGCACCCGATGTGGCCTCCTCTATATTGGGGAGACAGGCCTCCTACTTGCGGAACGCTTCAGAGAACACCTCTGGGACACCCAGACCAACCAACCCAACCACCCCGTGCCTCAACACTTTAACTCCCCCTCCCACTCCACCAAGGACATGCAGGTCCTTGGACTCCTCCATCGCCAGAACATAACACAACGGTTGGAGGAAGACCGCCTCATCTTCCGCCTGGGACCCCTCCAACCACAAGGGATGAATTCAGATTTCTCCAGGATCCTCATTTCCCCTCCCCCCACCTTGTCTCAGTCGATTCCCTCGAACTCAGCACCGCCCTCCTAACCTGTAATCTTCTTCCTGGCCTCTCCGCCCCCACCCCATTCCAGCCTATCACCCTCACCTTGACCTCCTTCCACCTATCACATCTCCATCGCCCCTCCCCCAAGTCCCTCCTACCTACCTTTTATATTAGCCTGCTGGACACACTTTCCTCATTCCTGATGAAGGGCTTATGCCCGAAACGTCGAATTTCCTGTTCCTTGGATGCTGCCTGACCTGCTGTGCTTTTCCAGCAACACATTTTCAGTTCTTGTACACCAGTCAATGAAGGTAAGCATGCAGGTACAGCATGCAGGTACAGCAGGTAGTGAAGAAGGCTAATAGCATGCTGGCCTTCATAACAAGAGGGATTTAGTATAGAAGCAAAGAGGTGCTTCTGCAGCTGTACAGGGCCCTGGTGAGACCACACCTGGAGTACTGTGTGCAGTTCTGGTCTCCAAATTTGAGGAAAGACATCCTGGCTATTGAGGGAGTGCAGTGTAGGTTCACGAGGTCAATTCCTGGAATGGAGGGATTACCTTACACTGAAAGACTGAAGCGACTAGGCTTGCAAACCCTTGAGTTTAGAAGATTGAGAGGGGATCTAATTGAGACATCTTAGATTATTAAAGGATTAGACACTCTGGCAGCAGGAAACATGTTTCCGCTGATGGGTGAGTGCCGAACCAGAGGACACAGCTTAAAAATACGGGGTAGACCATTTAGGACAGAGATGAGGAGAAACTTCTTCACCCAGAGAGTGGTGGCTGTGTGGAATGCTCTGCCCCTGAGGGCAGTGGAGGCCCAGTCTCTGGATTCATTTAAGAAGGAGTTGGATTGGTTTGGGGTTTGGCTTTGCTGTCCCTTCCCCTGTAAATAGTGGTTTTTTTAACTGCTGCTTATTGTTTATTGTCCCTTTGTATTTTGTACAGTCAATAAAAAAAATCAAGAGATTTAGAATCTCCTCAATTCAAAGGTTTGACTCTGAGCTGCCTCTCCACACAACCAGTGTATTGTGCACAAGTAAATGAAGGGTGACTTAGTGATGGAGTACTGGCGTCTGTGCAGTTATTTCATTTTCCTACCACTGACGTGAGACTGGGTCTGTAATTTCCTGATTCATCTCTACCACCCTTGTTGAAAAATGAAACTATGTTAGCTGTCCTCCAGTCCTCCGGCACATTTCCCCCCTGTGGCCAAAGAGGAATCTAGAATTTGTATCAGAGTCCCTGCAATTTCCTACCTAGCCCCTCAGAGCAGTCTGGGATGTGATTCATCCCAGCAAGGGGATTTGTCTGTTTTAAATCCCGATAACCTCCATTGCCTCCCCTACATCATACTGTGCAAGTTCCTCACAATCCCTTTTCCTGAATTCCATACCTATGCTCTTCTTTTCCAGAGTGAAGACTGAAGAGAAGTATTAATTTAACACCCTTCCGACATCCTGTGGCTTCACACACAGATTGGCCCCCTTAGTCCCTCATGGGCCCTACTCTTTCCCTGGTTAACCTCTACCCTTTCATATATTTCTAAAATATCTTAGGATTCTCCCTGATCCTGTTTGCAAGTCCTTTTCCATGACTCCTTTTTGCTCTTCTAATTGTTTTCTTAAGTTCCCTCTTGCACTTTCTGTATTCCTCTAGGACTGCAGCTGAATTGCTCCCTTTGGACTTGCTAAACGTCTTTCTTTTTCTTCCTCATCCAGTACTGCAATGTTCCATCGAGCCAGGGTTCTCTGAACTTATTGCTCCTGTATTTCCTTCTAAAGCGTTCATGTTGGTTCTCTACTTTTCCCAGCTCTTTTCTAAATGCTCCCCATTGCTCTGCTGTAGCCATATCTGCAAGGATCTGTTCTAGTCTACTGTAGCTGGATCCTGCTTTATGTTAATAAAATCTGCCTTCCCCCAATCCAAAGCCATTTTTTGCAGGCCATAATTTTCCTTGTCCAGAACGAATTTGAACCATTACATGTTGTGGTCACTATCGCTAAAATGTCCCCCCCCCCTCCGCCAATGGCTCATTGGACACTTGTCTGGCTTCTTTCCCAGCCCCAGATCCAGCCTTGTTGAGCATTGATAGAAAAAAAATTCTCTCTTGGATACATTTCAAGAAGTCTGCCTACTCTTAACTACGACTATCCCAAATTTATGTTGGGAAAGATGAAATCTTCTGTTACAATTATCCAATTACTACTCATTCACACCTGTGAACTGCCTACATATTTGCTCCTTCTATTTGTGGCTGACTCTTTGGGAGCCTATAATACACTCCCAGTAAAAATGCTGCCTCCTTAACATTCCTAAGTTCTATCCACAAAGCCCATTTGAGGAACCTTCCAAGATATCATATCTCCTTATTACAGTAAATAACTCCCTAATTAATAGTGCTATACCATCACCCTTTATACACCCAGTCTCACCTAAAGATCCTATGCCCCAGAATATTGAGCTGCCAATCCAAACCTTCCCTCAACTGTTTCTGTGTTGGCAACAATATCATAATTCCGTGTGTCAATCCACTCATCAGTTTTACCTATTACATTTCTAGCATTAAAGACCATCCAGGCTTACCTTACTGTCATGACACTCAATATGGCTGAACTCACTAAGACTTGCTTCCTTTTCTACAGCATGATCTGAATCTGTTTTGTTGATATTGTGTCCCCCTCCCCCTGTTGAACCTCCTCCTAACACCTCTAGCAAAGCTACCTGCAAGGGTATTGATCCCAATATGGTACAGGTGCAGACTGTCCAATTTGTACATGTCCCACCTTCCCCAAAAATTATCCCAGTGATCCAGGAATCTAAAACACTCCCTCTTGCACAAACTCTTCAACCAGGCATTCATAGAATCATAGCATCCGTACAACGTGGAAGCAGACTACTTGGTTTATTGAGTCCACACCGACCCTCTGAGAGCATCCCATCCAGACCCACACCCCTATCTTATCTCTGTAACCCTGCATTCATTTTTCCTATTTTCCTATGTCTAAATGTGTTAGCACGTAGCACCAGGAGAAATTTTGAACATTGAAGTCCTGCTTTTTAATCTACTGCCTAGCTCCCTGAAATCTTGATACAAGGTCTCATTCTCCACTATGACCAAATTGTTAGCATCAACATGTATCATGACATCTAACTCATCACCCTCCACTTTCAGGATGCCCTCTAGCCTTTCAGTGACATCCCTGACCCTAGTACCAGGGAGGCAACACACCATCCTGGAGCCATGTCTTCAACCGGAGAAACACCTGTCTGCTCCCTGACTGAAGGTTCCCCGAGCACTATTGCTGTTTTGTTTGTCTTCCTTCCCCACCTTGGTAGTGCCAGAAGCTTGGCTCCAACTACATTCCTCTGAGGTACCAGCATCCTCATCAACTTCCAAAATGGAAGAACAGTTAGTGAGTGGGACCTCAGGGGATTCCTGTACTATCTGCTGTACCTTCAGGGCTGTCTGGTGGTCACCCATTCCCTTCTTTCCACGAGCCCCTTGAGCTACGAATGTGACCACCACTCTAAACATGTTATCCACATAACTCTCAGCCTCATGCTAAGCCACAGTGTCTCCAACCACTACCCAAGCTCCAAGTCTCGGAGTTCGAGTTTCTGCAGCTGAGAGCACTTCTGGCACGTGGACACGTAGGACACTGGCAGCATCCAGGACTCCGCACATATGACAGCTGGCCTCTTCTGACATCTCTTAAATTCATAATTAATGCCTTAGACTAGAATTACTGGATTTGTTTTGTTAGAGTTCCAACTCAATCAGGGAGAAAGTGAGGACTGCAGATGTTGGAGAGTCAGAGTCGAAAAGGATGGTGCTGGAAAAGTACAGCAAATCAGGCAGCATCCGAGGAGCAGGAGAGTCGATGTTTCGGGCATCAGCCCTGATAAAGGGCTTAAGCCTGAAATTTCGATTCACCTGCTTGTTGGATGCTACCTGACTGGCTGTGCTTTTCCAGTGCCACAATTTTCAACATCCTACTCCATCACTAAGGTTACGGAAAGGTTGACTCTAACTAGATTCTCACTGCTCTAAATCTGTAATATTAGAATGGATTAACCAGTAATTGTCAGGTGCCCAGTACACATCAAACTGGAGTCTTTCTCACCTTTTGAAGTTTAATAACATCAGTAGGAGCTATGCTAGATTTATAGACTTACAGGTTCGTGTCACCCTCCCGCCTCCCTGATGCCGCTACTCCTTGGTAAGTGTCCTATGAAGACTCCATGGAAGCTTAACCTTTAACCTTCTCCATGGAAATGCAAATTTGAGAGTGTAACCCACATGTGTGACCAATGCCAGTACCAATTCACAACATATTAATTTATTTGCTTGAGGTAAATTAATGTTGCGACCATAGCTATTTATGTTATACATTAACAACCTAGACAAAGGAACTGAGGACATTTTGTGAAGTTTGCAGATGAAACAAAGATAGGTGGAGGGACAAGTAGTGTTGAGGAAGTGGGGAGGATGCCAAAGGACTTGGGTAGGCCGGTAAAGTGGGCAAAGAAGTGGCAGATGGAATTCAATGTGGGAAAGTGTGGGGTAGGAAGAATAGAGGTGTTGAGCATTTTCTAAAAGTGGAAAGGCTTCAGAAATCTGAAGCACCAAGGGACTTGGGAGACCTAGTTCAGGATTCTCTTAAGTTTAACGTGCAGTTAGGAAGGCAAATGTAATGTTAACATTCATTTTGGGAGAGCTCGAATACAAGAGCAGAGATGTACTGCTGAGGCTATATAAAGTTCTGGTCAGTCCACATTGGGAATCTTGTGAGCAGTTTTGGGCCCGATATCTAAGAAAGGATGTTATGGCATTGAAGGGAGTCTAGAGGGTGTTAACAAGAATGATCCCTGGGATGAAGAGCTTGACAGATGAGGAGCAATTAAGAACTCTGGGTCTGTTCTTGATAGACTTTAGAAGGATGAGGGAGGATCTGACAGAAACCTACAGAATGCTGAGAGGTTTGGAAAGAATGGATGTGGAGAAGATGTTTCTAACAGAAAAGACTAGAGCCCGAGGGCACAGCCTTAGAGTGAATTGATGATCTTTTAGAACTGAGATGAGGAGGAATTCCTTCAGCCAGAAAGTGGTGAGACTTGGAACTCATTGCCACAGAAGGATGTGGAGCCCAAGTCAATGAGTGTCTTTCAGACAGGGATATATAGGTCCTTGATTAGTAAGGGGATCAAGAGTTTCAGGGAGAAAGCAGGAAAATGGGTTTGAAAAACATATCAACCATGATCAAACGGCAGGGCAGACTAATTGGCCTAATTCTGCTCCTATGTCAACAGCTACTGGGAGATTGATGTCAATTCCAGGAAACTCCTGCCATTTCAGGGGATTTGCAAACCTGTATCACTGGGGTCTTCAATCTAGTTACAACAATGCAAACAAAGCCCTTCCCTATGATAACTAGCATGAAGTTGGCCCGGTAATTGTTGAGGTCACTGTGAGTGTGGATTGAAAAACGATTATGTTCAAATGTCCTTTCTGGCTTGCTGTAACCATGGACCTCACTGCAGCCATAAGGCACACTCATTGCGGGCAGCCATTTACAACCTATTCTAATAAAGTTAGAACATAGGCAACATTTTACTCCACAAACCTGTTACTTGATGTTAGAAGTGAAGCTAACATTGAGAATTGAAGAGGAATGAATAAATGCTTAAAGCAGCTGGAACGTGCTAAAACCCACAGGAAAACACTTAAAAAGGAAGAACTGATGAAGTAGCATGCCATAGCTGAATCACTGAGGGAGGTACACAATGGCTGTAAACATTTTTCGTGTAGCTCCTGTTGAAATGAAAGGAGATGTGAAACCTAACTGGTCGTCTTTCTGCTCACAATGGCAAGATTGTGACAAGTTTACTGAACAAGCCAGAGCAACTATGAGTAGCTATATGTTTATCACTGTTACAAAATCTATTACACAATAAATGACACTGAGAACAGGAAAAATTGACTGCGTAAACCTTGAAAGGCTTGAAGACATGCTTTGAACCTCAATTATTTGTGATAATATCAAATTGTTTAACTTCACACAAAAACAGAAATTGCTGGAAAATCTCAGCAGGTCTGGCACCATCTGTAGAGAAAGATCAGAGTTAACGTTTTGGGTCCAGTGACCCTTCCTCAGAACTCAAATTTCAGTTCCAGAGAAGGGTTACTAGACCCAAAATGCTAACTCTGATTTTTCTCCACTGATGCTGTCAGACCTGCTGAGATTTTCCAGCAATTTCTTTTAGATTAGATTATTTACAGTGTGGAAACAGGCCCTTTGGCCCATCTAGCCCACACCTACCCTCCGAAGAGCAATCCACCCAGACCCATTTTCCTACACCTAACACTACGGGCAATTTAGAGTGGCCAATTCACCTAACCTGCACATTTTTGGACTGTGGGAGGAAACTGGAGCACCTGGAAGAAACCCGTGCAGACATGGGGAGAATGCACAAACTCCACACAGGCAATTGCCTGAGGCGGGAATTGAACCCAGGTCTCTGGTGCTGTGAGGCAGCAGTGCTAACCACTGAGCCACCGTGATTTCAAGTATCTGCGGTTTTTGAAGTTTTTTTTCACATTGTTTAGCTTCCCGTTTTTGGACTATGGATTAAAAAAAGGAAGACACTGCTTTAAAACAAGAAGTCTCTACAAAGATGTGACTGCAGTTTTAAACATTGTGTTTACTGGAGTACATTGGGATTTGTTTAAAATGTTGCCTTTCCCTGGAATTTTTTGAACAAAAGCAGCCACCGCAAAGCTGATGGGTTCGGATCCTAAGGAGATAATTTCAGACCAACAATGTATTCATTGGCTCATGTCCAGGTGACCATGGTAGGTGTGGCCAATGCGTCAGAGAACCAACCAGCCTGCGAAGACAAACAGTCAAAAAATGTTTTTCCTTCTCTGTTTTGTGGCAGTGTCAGAAGGTTTTCAGATTTCTACTCAATTCTCTCTGCAAATCCCCTATTTAAGGAAGAATAAAATTACTTCAAGATGGTGAAAAGACAAATTCTCAGCCAGTGAGTGATAGAGAGATTCAATGTCCAAAGCCTTTTGTCAGTGACATAAAACTAAAAAGAATTAGAAGAAACCAGAGGACGCAACTCATTAACTTCTATTGGTGCTCACAAATTGTGTTCACCTTGTTCTTTTTTATCCCCCTTAGTATCCATTTCATTTTGATAGTTTGATAATTTAAAATGGGATAGAGTTTAAGTTGTAGACCTATAATTTGTAATTCATATTTCCTGCTTGTTATTGGTTCAATATAATTTGTCCATAATAAGCTTGTTTTTATTTTGTTAAGTCCAGAAATCTGGTGAGTGTTTTCTTTTAACCTGAATTTGCCAGTCAGCTAAATTGGGGATCTTGGACTGTTTGACTAAATCTTTTCACATTTGTGACAACTCCAGCAATAGTGGGGCTTGATTAACAAGGGACTATCTCAGAGAGTCATGACAGCTATAAATTATGAATGTTATGTCTTTTGTGTTATTTTTATGCCCATATCTAACAGTTTGCATTCAAAACTGTCTTACTGAGGAGAAGGCAAGGTCAACGACTATCTTCACACTTGAGCTTCTTTTAAAACACTGCTTATTACATATTAAATCTAAATACATGGTGATCAGAGCAGTGTTCCCTCCAATATTTTTCTTGGCTGCTCAGGTCTCTGAGGTCCATGTGACCTCCAGAACCGGATATTAACTCTATGATTGCTGTGCCAATGCCAATTGCCGTGCACAGAACATTGGAGTTTATAGTGCATGTTGTTTCAGGATCTAACCTTACTGTTACATTATTGAGAGATCATTTCATTAACTTTAGCTCTTAATGCTAGTTGGTCTAATCCACACACTTATCTGCATGTGTTTCTAGCTTTCATGTGGCTAGACTTAAGTCTTCTGCCCAGCTCTCTAGTTATTTCTTTCTTCCTCTCAATTCACCCATGACATGCTATTTATGCCCAGTGAAATGCAACTCCACAATATCATTACAAGGTTGCTCCAGGGTTTTAAAGCCCTTACATAATTGTATGTTTTCAATATTAGAGCTTAAGATGAAAAAGCAGCCACTGACAAATACAACTTGCAGAATCCTGAGTATTCAGACACTTGAAAATTGATTCTACTATGGCAGGAGAAATGCTAAGGAAAGAAAATTTGACTGTCAAAGAAATTATAAACGTATGCTTGAGTTTCTAAATTGACAGCTGCAGTGACTGTGTAGGAGACAGGTGAATTGTTCACAACCAGGTGAAGCATCCCAGAGTTGTACACTATTACGATAAAAAATTCAGATCTGTCTTCTATGTTGAATAGCAGCCTAGAACTTTCAAAAGCAACAATCTTGCTGAGGTCATCACATCAAACAAAAAAGAAAGCATGTACAGTGCGGGGGAAAGTGTGTAAGAAAGTAAATCACTTTTCATGCAAGTATTTAACCAGGAAGACAAATAGACCTTTGACTATGGAGACCACTGGTGCAGAACTGTCAGTCAAAGATTCTGATAAATAAGGTGTGGATGCCAATCAGATTTTAGATGAAAATCCAGATTGTTTAATCAGCACCTTTATTGAAAAGGTCATATCTAAAACAGAAAATGGTTTGTAGCTATTGAAGGAAGACTGTAGAATGGTAGCATAAAATAAAACGGAAATGCCAGTCAGACACTGGTGCTTCCTGCAAGATTATGTGCATCACAAATCTTTGTAGAGGTACACCAGATAACAATCCAAAAATGAAACTTTCAAAACTAAAGTTGAGGTTCTGTGATGGAACAATGCGCACCCCCAAAGGACAAATTAATCTGAGAGCCCGAAACAATGACAAAACTGACAACTTGGGATTCTTGACACACTTTCATGAAACTACATTCAAAAAAGCGTGGAACCCTCTGGATTATAATTTCAATGATATCACCACAAAGCCTTTAGCTCCCTTGGAAGGAGTTCCAGAGCACCTTAGCATCACAGATACCAGTCTTCAACCAATTCAATTCACTCTACATGACACCAAGAAATGGCTGAAAGCAACAGGTATTGCAATGGTGATGCACCCTGACAACATTCTGGAAACAGTACTAAAGACCTGTGATCCAGAATAATTGTGCCCCTAGCCATGTGTTGGAGTAAAGCTACAATGCTGGCACCTGTCCAATAACGTGAAGAATTACTTAGAACGTTCTGTGCATAAAAAGCAGAACAAACCCAACCTGGACATTTACCATCCCCATCAGTCTACTCTGCAACATCTGAAAAGTAATGGAAGGAGTCATCAACAGTACTATCAAGCAGCACTTTCGAAAGAGTAACTTGCTCAATGGCACTCAGTTTGAGTTCTGTCACAAATTAAGTTTAAACTCTATCCCTCTTGGCTCCTGACTATATTCCAACCTTGGTCCAATTATGCACAAAAGAGCTGATTTCTAGAGATGAGGCAAGAATGACTTCCTTATCATTTAGGCTGTGTTTGACTGAATGTAGTAGCACCAAGGATGTCTAACAAAGCTGGAGTTACAGGGAGTCATGAGGAAACTGCACTGCTAGCTGGAGTCATACCTAGCACAAAGGAAAACTGTTGTTGTTGAATGTCAGTTACCTCAGTCCAAACACATCTCTGAAGAAGTTCCCTATGGTGGTGTCCTTGGCCAAATCATCTTCAGATGCTTCATAAGGTTAGTAGCGGAGATGTTCGATGATGACTGCAAAATGTTAAGCACTATTTGTGACTCCTCAGACACTGAAGATGTCCAAGTCCAAATTCAGCAAGACCCGGGCAATGTCTAGTTTTGGGCTGATTAGCAGCAAGTAACATACATGCCACCTAACTGCCAGGCAATGATCATCTCTATTGAAAGACATTCTAACCAATAGCATTGATGTGACTGAATTCCCACGATCAACATAATGGTAAATTCTAAGGATTGATCACAGGATTCTGAGTATAAATTTATGATTGCTTATTCAAGCAAACCCAGAGAAAGAATGCTCCCTACTAATTAGAATAAACTTTACTGAATGCAAGAAATTCAGCACTTACATACATCTTTAGTCACATTCTGTTATTTAAATTCCAACCTTATCAGTACATAGCTATACTAAGAACAGTTGTCTCCAGTCTTAGGTACATATATTCCTTTGCCCAAGCCAAGATGCTTATCTTGTGGTAGTTTGGTTGTCCTTGGCACCGTTTGCTTCAATCTTTATCTGTTTATTCTATCCTCTCCATCTGTCTCCTAACTAGTTAAGTCTTTATGGTTGCCAAGGCCTGTCTGGAACATTCCTGCAGCTCTCAGCCTTAATAGAGTATAAAGTTCATCTGGAGAATCCTCCAGTTTTACTGTGTAAATAGAAATCTCTAATTAACTCTTACTGTCTCATGAACTCTTATACCATTGACCAGGAACTGAACTAGACTAATCATATAAATGCTATAGCTACCAGAACAGGTCAGAGGAAATCTACAGCTAGTAACTCACTGTCTCTCCAATGCTGGTTCACTATTTACAAGGCAGAAGTCAGGAAGGAAATATTCTCCATTTGCCTGGATGAGTGCAGCTCCAAAAGCATTTAAGAAGCTTGATATCATCCAGGGCAAAGCAGTCCATCCACCACTTTCAACATTCACTTCCTTTTCCACTAAAACAGATTGGCAACAGTGTGTACCATCTAGAAGATGCACTGCAGTAAATCACAAATACTCCTCTAATAAACAATAAGAACAGCTGATAAATGGGAAAACCACCACTTCCACGTTCCCTCCAAGTTGCACACTGTTCTGACTGGAACCATATCACTGTTCTTTCAGTATTCCTTGGTCAAAACTCTAGAATTCCTTTCCTAACAATGCTATGGATGTCCCCGCAGTCTCAAAGACAACAGTAGATCAAGAAGACAGCTCACCACCACTCATCAGGTCAACTAGGAATAGACAATAATATAAGCCCAGTCAGCTACATACACATTCCATGAATGATGAAAAAACATCATCCACCAAAATGTTGCTCACTCATTTAATCTATCTATATCTCTTTACAGAACCCACGTGCCCTCTTCCCAATTTACTTCCCTCTCTACTCTTAGGTAATTAGCAAATTTAGCAATGATACATCTAGTTCCTTCATCCAAGTCATTAATATAAATTTCAAATAATTATTGACCCAGCAGTGATCCCTGTGGCATTTTGCTATTTTTTAAAAATTCATTAGAGGTATGGGTGCTGCTGGTCAGGCCAGCAGTAATTGCCCATTCCGAATCACACAGAGATAAGTTAGGCATCAACTATATTATTCTATGTCAGGAGTCACATGTAAGGACAGCATTTTCTTCCCTAAGGGGCAGGGCATTAGTGAATCAGATGTGATTTCTGACAATCAACAATTCATCATTAGATCCTTTAATTCCAAATATTTTGTTGAATTCAAATTGCACCATCTGCCATGACAGGATTTGAACCCGGGTCCCTGGAATATTCCCTGGGTCTCTGGATTAACAGTTTAGTGATACTACCACTTGGCCATTGTCTCGCCTACTTAGTTTTGTTTTACCATCTCTAAAGTAACTCATTAACCCAATCTCTTTTCTGTATTAATTAGCCAAATTTTAATCATGCTGTAATGTTATCTACTATACAGTAAGCTCATATTATAAGCAGCAACCTTTGATGTAGCACTTTGTCAAATGCCTCCTGGAAATTTATGTATAGCAGACCCACATGTTCTGCTTTATCCACATTATGCGTTACTTATTCAAAAAACTCCAATAAATTAGTCAAAATTGACTTTCACAAAACTTTGACTCCACATAGTTACATTGAGATTTTTAAAATACAACACAATACCATTATTAGTAACATTTCCCAGCAGTTTCCCCATATTAGACTAACTGGCCTGTTGTTACCTGTTTTTTATCGCCATCCAATCTTGGCGAGAGATTATTTTTAAATATGATGGGAATGTTCCTGAATGTAGGGAAATATAGAAAATAAGAACAAATGCAGTTACCATTCCAGACACCACTTCAATTAAGATTCTAGGGTGAGGTTCTTCTCAACCTGGGCACTTGTCAACTTTTAAGTCTAATAAATTTCTCAGTAACTTTTTAACGGTGAATGTAATTGCTTTATTTTCTCCCTTCCTTTCATCTTCTGATTCACAATTATTGCTGTTATTGCTGTCTTCTGATTTGAAGACAGATGCAAAATATCTGTGCAATTCATCTGCCAGATCCTTATTTTTCGTTATTAACTCCCCAGACACATTGTCTAGAAGAGCAATACTTACTCTTTTCCTTTTTAAGTGCCTGTGGATACTCTTACTACTGTTTTATATTTCTAGCTAGCTTTCTATGATGTTCTAATCTTTCTAACCTTATTAATATTTTATTCACTCTTGTGACTTGCCACTCATCTTTGCAGAATTGTGCACTTTTTCTTTCATAAATCGATGTGTCCTTACCTTGGAGACTTTCTTTCTTACTGGAGTACATATTTTCTGAGTATTTTGAAATATCTCCATAAGTGTGTGCCACTGCATCTCTATGAACCTACAGACCCCCTGCAATGGCTGAGGTTGGCATGACGTTTCCTGTCTTCTCAATTTTGCCTCTTGAATTAGGCATGGAGACCTTCAGGTTAAGCTCCTCACCAGTCAGCTTTCTCTAAGGAGGGAGCAGTTCTATGGTTCTCTGAGACTATGGTACCTTTACCTTTCATTGACCTACACCATAAACTAATTTCCCAGTTCACTTTCACCAGCTTTGTTGTTGTGCCTGAATAATTGTCCTCACATCCACTTTCCTGCCTCTCAAACTGTCTAAGATATTTATTAATACTTTGATTACTGCTATCTAGGTGTTCCTTCACTATGAGGTTTTTAATCAAGTTCTGCCACATTACCAATTCCCTACAGCCTGCTTTCTGGTTGATTCTAGAAGTTGTTGCTCTAAGATATTCACCAGAACGCTGATCCCAGCATGATTCAGGTGAATGCCATCCCAACCTTACAGCTCCAACATAGTCCAGTGCTGCCAATGCCCTAAGAATCAAAATCCATTTCTCCCAAAGCAATCTTTCAGCCACGCATTCAACTCTCTAATCATATTTGTCCTGTCAAATTGCTAATGAATCAGATGATAATCATGAAGTTATTACCTTAAAAGTTCTTCTTTATAATATAGCCCCGAGCTGCACATAATTCCTCAGCTAAAGTCTGCTGAGTGCTCTGCTGAGGCTAGATTCCATTTTGTTTAATGGGGACACATAGCTCATGTTTGCAGTAACTAACTCCATCTCTGTTCAATAAGCCTTCACTTGTCATCGTTTCTCCAAACTCTTTTTCTGAATGCAAGGTGTCCTGGCTTATTGGGCAAATGAACCCACTTTGACACTGTACTGTAGACCTGAGTATTGTTATTTGAAAGCCTGATCAAAATGCTGAGGAACTCCTGGGGCCTTTCTGGGTTAGTGATACATTAAATGTTGATCTAAGGACTACTTTCCTTCTTGGAGTGGTAGAATTTCCTTGGCTGAAGCCTGACTTTGCTACACACCAGGGAGTAGGTCATATCACAGTCAGCAAAGTGATAGCGACAAGTGATGAGGACACTATTGAGGGGGATACATCATTTATGATGAGATATAGCTGCTGCCAGTGGTGTGATCTCATTGTCTCTAGGACATTGTGTGCATGGCTTCGTTAGGAAGTAGCTGCTCATCACATAGGGTTCATGGTAAGAGCAAAACTCCAGTGACCTCTGTCCATTTTATTTATCTTGATGACTCCCTGGCGCACTGTGCCCCATTGGCCAATCTGCACAGTCAGTACAAATAAAAGATCTGAGAACGTACAGTCCTTCATTGCTGGAAATCCCGTTGCCTCTTAGAATTGATTCTTGACAACTGGGGTGGAGGTGCATGCCAGGGCATAGTTGCACATGAGGAGAACTGGCCTGTACTTATTCACAAATGAAGAGTCAGAAGTCCATCTGAGCATTCTGTGGGTGTTCAATCATTGTGAATAAAGTGTTTTACGGTGAACCCCATTCCATGTTCATGTATTACATCTTGGCATTTCTCCTCCTGGAAGGACATGTAGCATTTCTTTTCAGGAATCCAATTCTGAGTGTGCTGGTTAGTAAAACAACTGAAGATGGCATTAACTACAGCCTTGACCTGTGATGATTACACTGTGATCACCTGAAGTAGAAAATAAACTGTTGGAATTTTCCAGTATTGCTGGTTAACATTAGTGATTAATCAGACCATCCCAAAAATATTTCTTAGTCATTGACTTGAGATTCGCCACACAGTTTGTTTGTTTATGTTAATGGATCAGACATAAGCATGAGTCCCCAGGGTTTTGCCCTCATCATACTGTCCTAAACTTTGATTGTGCTGGATGCTGAGATATTCCATGGCTTTGGTCTGCCATCTCAATTGAGTATGCATGCTGCACATGTGAGTCAAGGAAATGGCTATTTAAGCACAGAGATCATTGTGTTCAAACCTGTCCTTTAGCACATGCCTTTGAGTAGTTAGGTAATTAGATTAGATTCTCTTACAGGCCCTTCGGCCCAACATGTTTACACCAACCCTCTGAAGAGTAATCACCTAGACCCATTCCCCTACCTTATGTTTACCCCTGACTAACGTACCTAACAATATGGGCAATTTAGCATGGCCAATTCACCTGACCTGCACATCTTTAGATTGTGGGAGGAAACTGGAACACCCGGAGGAAACCCACACAGACATGAGGAGAACGTATAAATTCCACACAGGCAGTCGCCCAAGGTGGGAATCAAACCCAGGTTCCTAGAGCTGTAAGGCACTGAGCCATTGTGCCCAGCTGCTGTCCCCTCTCCGCCCACCCCCCCGCCCCCCCACCCCCACTCGAGCCCGCATGTAATCACATTGTAGATGGCACAAAGTGCAGACACAATCAACCAAAATTGCTGGAGGTCACTCAGATGATGGGTGGGATGCCATTGAGGTGAGCTGCTTTATTCTAGATGGTGTCTATTTTCTTGAGTTTTGTGGAGTTGCACCCATCCTGTCAACTGATACATATTTCATTATATTCAGACATGAGTTTTGCAAGCATCGGAAAAGCTTTCAAGAATCAAAAGTTGAATCATTCACTATAGTCTCTGACATGTTCAATCACAAAATCACATCTGACAGTAGGTGTATTGCCAACAGAAGACATTTCCCTACAAGAATCTCAGAGGACATGACAGGCTAGATGGGGAAAGGCTGTTTCCCCTTGAGGGAGAGTTGAAGACTAGAGGACATAATCACACAGTCAAGGAAACTGTCATCCTTACCTGCTCTGGCGAACATGTGATTCCAGACCCAAATAATGTGACTGACTCTTAAGTGGGATTAAGGATGGGCAATAAATGCTGGCCAAGCCAGTGACACAGGTAGATAGGACAGTGAAGTAGGCTTTTGGCACACCTGCCTTCATCAATCAAGGGACTGAGTATAGAAGCTGGGAAGTTATGTTGCAGTTATACAAGACATTAGTGAGGACGCACTTGGAGTATTGTGTTCAGTTTTAGTCACCTTGTTATCGAAAGGATGTTATTAAACTAGAAATAAGAAGAAATTTACAAAGATATTGCTTGGATTCAGTGGTCTTGAGTTATAGGGAGAAGTTGGACAAGCTAGGAATTTTCTTGTTAGAGCATAGGAGATTGTGCAGGGTCCTTATAGAGGTGTATAAGATCATGGGAGGCATGGATAGGGTGAATGCACTGGGGTTGGGGAATCAAGGATTAGAGGCATCAGATTAAGGTTAGAGGGGAAAGAATAAAAGGGAACCTGAGGGGCAACCTTTTTACAAAGAGGGTGGAAAGCATATGGAATGAGCTGCCAGAGGAAGTGGTTGAGGTGGGTACATTAACAACATTTAAAAGGCATTTGGACAAATACATGCATAGAAAAAGATTAGAAGGATATGGGCCAAGTGCAGGAAAAGGGGTTTATCGTAGAAGGACATTTTTGTCAGCATGGACCAGTTTGGGCCAAAGGATCTGTCTCCATGTCGCAAGACTCTATGACACTATGATTTTATTCACTTACATCCAGGCTAGATTCTTCTCTCTTCAGTCCTGTTTCTCTGTTTGTTATTGTCTGGTGATGCTACTCAGGCAGTTCATCTACAACATAAACATCTGAATATTAGACATTCTTCACCCATTTTTGCTTGCTTTCTGGCATTATTTCCTACAGGCAGAAAAGGAGAATTGACAGTCAATTGTCAATTAACTGTATTATCATTCTACATTATTCTGGTTAGCGATGAAGGCTCCCTGGTAAGATATCCACACTCTTAGTCTTCTGACAACAATGAAAAGTGTGAGGCTGCAATTTGTTGCAATCATGCATGCAAGCCTCATGGTGCAGCTGCTGCTGGGTCTAACTCTTCTCTCACGGATGTTTGCTCCTTCCCTATCTTAAGAGACATTGCTTGTTGCCCTTTAATTTAGCCATACTGTTCTAATGGCATCTAATACTTACCCTAGCCATTTAGTGGAAATGTGCCCTTTTTGTTTTAGTTTGAACACCACAGTCGCTACCCTGCAATACAATCTCTGTCCAGATTTCCTTAGACAAGCATGAGGGTCTCTTACAGCTGTCGGTGGGGAAGAGCACCTCCAATATTCCAGAGAGCCTCAGGGAGAACTTGGAGGGAAACAGGGCTCAACCCTGGGCCAGCCTTTCTCTGCTTTGAGGTGTGTGCCAGATGGATGCCCCCATGGTTCATTCTGGAACTCTGATGAGCCCTGGGGGTTCAAAGGCAGATTAAAAGCTTGAGATTGGAGGTTTGTTCAGGAGTTGGATTCCTCTCTGCAGCAGTGAAGGTGCTGTCTTGTAGTCACTGCAGCTATGCCCAGGTGCCTGGAATGCCAGGCACCTGGTCAATTGTTACAAATGGCTAGCTACTTCAAGGCACATAGGACCTGCCTGGGCATGAATAAGTATATCTGATAATAGATATGCAGGGCACGTCATCACTAGGAGTCAGCCATGTGTGCAGGAGATGGTGATAATGTCACTGACTTAGTAATCTAGAAATCCAGGCTCGTGACCAAGGGACATGGCTTCAAAGCCAATCATTATCTAAAAAAATTCTGGAATTGAAAGGTGATCATCAAAATGGTGACCATGAAGCTGTCATCAATTTGTTTTAAAAGCCCATCTGGTTAATTAATTTCCTTTAGGGGAAGAAAATCTGCTATCTTTACCTAGCCTGGCCTACGTGTGACTCAAGATTCACAACAATATGATCAATTCGTAACCGCCCTGTTTAGCCATTCACTTCAAGTGCATTTAGGTGAATGAAATGTCAACACCCACAAATGGTCAAATAACCCCCATATTCCATAAATAAATAAAATAAATAGTGTAGTGAAGAGGGGTCTGGTACCTTGGCAGGTTGATTAATTGAAATGGTTTTGATGCACAAACAGAAAGTTAAATCATTGTTGAGCCTGTAAATTGGTCAGAACCAATAATTCATTCTGCATTGATATGAAAATCAAACAGGCTGCAAAATGTTCCATTATTGGTCAATTGGACTGTTGCCAAAGACCAAAGTTATTTTGTATTTCTGAAAGACTGTAAATTAGACTTTCAATACCCGCACCTCCAATTACATACCTTCCAAGGAGGGGTGGATGTGTCTAAGCAATTATCATGACTTTTGACCCCCCTACTCTGTGGCATTGAGTTAAATGATGCCTGTTTACAAGATGGAAATTTGGTAATTCAGTACAATTAGGGATCCAGTCTGTCTCTGTGTCTCACCAAGTGATGCATTTAACCATTAAAGTTAAAAATCCACAACACCAGGTTATAGTCCAACAGGTTTATTTGGAAGCACAGTAGCTTTCGGAGCGACGCTCCTTCATCAGGTGGTTGTGGACTATAAGATCGTAAGACACAGAACTTATAGCAAAAGTTTTTTTTTAACCATTAAGCCATTTAACCATTAAGTCATTGGGGCAACTGTCCAAATTCCTTTTTACTTTTTAGATCTGGCTCATCAATTTTTAAGGACACCACTTGAAAGTTGGCAAAGACTTTAAGCTACTTATTTACATAACTGTTACAGTCAAGATCTCGTTGAAACAAGTGTGTTAATGAACAACAAGAAATAGTTCTCTGCCTCAGGAAACACAGTTACAATTTAATTTATGTCTACATATGTATTCCATAATTCAACTGTCAGTGGTAGCTTTCAATTCACAAGTGCAAACTGTACTCCATGTTGAGTGCAGCATCTTGGCTAATATATTTGTGGTGCTCTGTCAAGGGTTCTGTTTTTCTGATGGGCTATTAAATAAAAGTTTCTTTCCCTGGTGGAGATGATTGACACAGTTGGGTTTATACAACAATCAGGCAGCTGTCATGGTTACTATATTTTTCAGCCCTTCAGTTTCAAATCACCAGATTTGTTAAATTAGGATTCTGGAATTGCACCATAATGTTGCTAGTTGAGTGGCATAAACACTGCACTACATATTCTACACCCCACAGTGCCCATCTATTAAGTGCCAAACCGAAATCCATTTGTCACTTGACTGCAAATCACCTTTCCTTTCATGGGCATCATGGTAATGGAGCCTCACGGCATGGGAGCTTATACAGTGATTAAGGCCAATTCTGTAATCCATGCTTTTATCTTGAGAGGCTCTAAGTCAAAAGTAAACTCTTGCAAATTTACCTCTATTGGGGTTCCAGTATGAATCCCTGAAGTAGGCAATTCTCACCATCTATTTGATGTTCTCATATGCATATTTTTCCATCCTAAATCATTTGAGAATTAATTATGTACAGAAGTGCTTCTCTTTCACAAACATTCCCATGACAGTCCTCCTGCAATATTTATATAGTTCCTGATCAATAGTGTTAAATTGGTGTGATTGCTCATGCTTTTAATTTTGAGTCAGAAGGTTGTAGGATCAAGCACTTGGGCACCTAATTCAGATTGACACTACGATTCAAAGCTGAGGAAGCTATTAAAAGCAGTCCATTTTCTTTCATTAGCAGACTGTTCAGCTTTTGATGGTGTACCTCTGATTTATCCCATCTTTTTCAACAATTTCATTCTAAACCACTTCCATCAACGCACTTAATTTTAACTTTTTTATCTTTCTCAGTATCGATGTGGTTAATTGTTTGACTAATTAGCCAAGGCATTTTAAAAACCACAAGTTGCAGGTAATGTTACTTCAAGGAACATGAAGTTCACTTTGTTTAAAATAATTTTCTCAGACAAAATTATCAAAAACTCTTGCTTGTGAAAAACAAGATTTCTGTGCTAATCTAATTTCATAAAGTATTTACCTACAATTACAGCCAATACACAGTAAGAGAATCTTATTAACAAAATGTAAATCAGTAATCTGTGCTTTAATTTATGTTACTAAGTGTTACATTCCATTAGATGGAAACTTATCATCGACTAGAAATAATCATGCAAGAATGTGGAAAATACTACTGACCTGATGACAATTACATATATAATATTCTCACAGGATCCCTTTCTGCATTAGTTAATAGTAGCCATTATTTCACAAACAATGTTAACTTAAAGTAACAATAGAGGAAAAAATGTTTATTAATAATTTCTGTGGGAGGATAATAGCTGGCTCCAGTTGCTGATCCAGATGTCTATCAAAGTTTTGATATGTAACTTGCCTATAAGACCAGCAAAGTAATAGAAAGTTGAAATAGGGTTTTTCAAAGTACAGGGAAATCTATTGTGGAAATAAATGCTGTTATGTGCATTGTGAGTAGGATGGCTTCCCAACATGTATACCAAGTGAAAGGCTATGCTGGAGTAGATCTTTTAGTTTAATGCTTCATTAAATGCTTTAGTCATCAAAATAGAAATGCAAAGGTAACACAATCCAGTTCTGCAAACTTCCAAGAATTTTAAATATTCTGACATCAATTATTAACTTGTCCCTAAGTGCTTTTATTGTAACTAGACTGAACTTTAAACATTATATACTACTCCAACAGGCACAGCTATCCCTTTACTTCGATGGGACTATTATACGGCGCTGACTGAGCAATGCAAATGGAGCCGCGCAGCAGCAATTCGGAAGATTTCCCTGTTAATGTATTTTCTGTGACTCCCTGTCAACCCAGAACCCCCGGAGTCCAGGTGTCAGATGGTGACAAGGCTGGGGCCACATTGTTATTCTCAGGTGTCTTTTTGGTTCTAGTGGGCATAACTTTCACAATAATGGGCTGGATTAAATATTATGGCACCAGTGATTTAGAATGGACACAGTTATTAGGACCAATTTTACTTTCTGTGGGGGTCACTTTTGTTCTGATTGCTGTTTGTAAGTTTCGAATGTTAACTTGCAAAACTTGCAAGCAAATTAATGAGAGTGCATTGGAGCCTGAGCAGATGCCATGTGGACAATCATTTGTTTTTACAGGAATTAATCAACCTATAACTTTCCATGGAGCTACTGTTGTACAGTATATTCCTCCTCCATATGCATCTCCTGCCCAGGATGGCATTACCATGAACACAACCTGCTTGCAATCGCTGAACAACGCTCAGAGCACTAATCCAGCTAATGGCAATACCGGAACAAGCCCATGCCCTCCACAGTACTACACCATCTACCCTCTGGATAGCACAGCTTTTGCAGGAGATGACAATTGCCCACCTTACCAAGGACCAGGGCACGAAATAATCAGGTATGTTCTATGTGAGTCTTATGTTTTAGCTCCCTATAGAAGTCTGTCAAATTTAATGAACTCATGCTGGAGGAGAATTAATGTGGCACACAGAGCAAAATTGTTTCAAAATTCCTTTCAAACTACTTAGATCAGTCGAATTAATTTTTAATATATGATATGTAGTGCTTTATATCAATTGTTTATGTGTAGAATTTATTTCTGAACCCAGGACAACTTTCTGAGACTCACATACCACACTAGCTACAATAGTCCAAACACCTTAGCACACTAATGTAATAATAATTTTTTTGTTGTGTCATCAGAAATCTTTGGATTTGTAACAGATATTATTAAGGATCACTACTAATTTACCTGTGGAGAATTTATAAAGCCTTTTATTACCTCAAGCATTCTAATGCATTCGTCCACCTAATACTTGCACCAATTAGCCTGTAGACATTGAGCTGGGTCAACAAGGAGGAATGAAAATAGTATTTATCTGCATTATCCCCACTCAATATGATAATTGCTGATAACCCAACTCAGTAACCTGTTCCTGATTTCTCCCCATACACCGTGATCCCTAAGAACTGTATCCAACTTCTACTCGAAATCATACCAAGTTTTGGCCTTGACTACTTATTGTGGCAGAGAATTCTATAAGTTGGATGAATTACTTTGGGGTGAATTCACTGGGTGAAAACATTTTCCAAAATGGCCTATACCACATCCATAGACTGTGACCTCTATTTTCATTGGGAACATCCATCCCACATTTACCCTGTCTAGTTCTGTTGGAATTTTTGTATGTTTGTATGGGTTCATACTTCTCTCTTCTAAACGCCAGTAAATATAATCCTTACCAAGCCTTACGGCCAGTCCTGCCTCTCCAAATTGTCACTTTTTCGGATAATATTGAAATAAACATTACATTGGGGAGGCAAGTGGACATTAATAATCACAACATCTTACCTAAATATATACATTTGAAGGTTTATTCCCAGACCAGTCAACCAAAGTGTTCTTTGGAAAACAACCCTATCACTTCTATCACTGTGTGAGACATTTCTAAAGTCCAAAATAAGTTTTAAACAAAACAAATTCAAATGCTATACATTTCAAAAGAAAACATATCTTAACTCTATTCGTTGATTTTTAGGTGTTATAAGTACATTAACAATTAATACTTTTATTTGCCCATTTCAAAGTTTTTGAGTATGTGTGGGATATTTCACCCGAGGAATAATTTTGTAAACTTGAGACAGACTCTATCCAGTTGGCTGACAAAGGAAATTAGATATTACTTCTGTTTCCTAATGTGATGCTCTTAAACTTGAGAATAAAGCTATTATGACTGAACTCTCAAAGAAGAACTTAATACAATAAATCATTAGCCTACTATTAAGCTCTAATAGTATAAACATGATTCTGTGGAAGGCTCTAAACATACAATCTCAAACTGTTTGTGGATTAGGAACCCAGGGCCTGGATTAATAACCATGAGAGGTCTCATTCCTGATGAAGGGCTTTTGCTTGAAACGTTGACTCTCCTGCTCCTCGGATTCTGTCTGATCTGCTGTGCTTTTCCAGTACCACACTCTTGACTCTAATCTCCAGTATCTGCAGTCCTCACTTTCACCTAGTAACCATGAGAACATGAGTTCAAAGCCCACATCGAGAAAACCAGAAGAAAAAGCTGCTGTCAGTAAAAACATATGTGAATGACTTACGAAATTGTTGGGAAAGCTGAAATGATTCACTGCAGTCCGTTGTAAAAAGAAACTTGCTGTCCTCACCTGGTCTAATTTAAATGCGACTCCAATATGAGGAATTATTGAGGGTAGTTGATGTATACTTCTGTGTTTGGAGAAATTTTACAATTCAAGATTGGATCAGGGAAAAACAGCGGTCTGGGAAAAACATGTATTAGTTCTTAGACAATCTTCCCTGGCTGGCAGAGAATTGCACATTTGAGGGCTGAAGTTAGAATTAGTTTACAACAAAATCATGGTCAGAATTTCAGATGAGGCCTTATCAGACATCTTACAAGATGGAGAGGATTTGATGCTCGAAAAATAGTGCATATTGCTGAGCAAACTCAGCACGGTGGCACAGTGGTTAGCACTGCTGCCTCACAGCGCCTGTAGACCTGGGTTCAATTCCCGACTCAGGCGACTGACTGTGTGGAGTTTGCACGTTCTCCCCGTGTCTGTGTGGGTTTCCTCCGGGTGCTCCGGTTTCCTCCCACAGTCCAAAGATGTGCGGGTCAGGTGAATTGGCCAAGCTAAATTGCCCGTAGTGTTAGGTAAGGGGTAAATGTAGGGGTATGGGTGGGTTGCGCTTCGGCGGGTCGGTGTGGACTTGTTGGGCCGAAGGGCCTGTTTCCACACTGTAAGTCTAATCTAATCAAACTGAACTTGGCACTAGAATTCAGTGTTCATTCAAGGGGAAACTGATGTACCCAGGAAGAAATCAGCATTGAGGCTGCAAAGGAGAACATCCATGCAAAGGATAACCAATCAAAATGGAGAAAAGTGCATGAATCACCACATGAGCTAATGTGAAACCAATCTTTTTGCATTCACTGAGGGAAGGGCCACACTTTACCTCTTGGTCGTATTTTCAAAAAGAAATACATTGTATGTTCAGACAAAGAGTAATTTCACCCGTTATTGTACAGTACTGACAAAGTAGTGTTCAAGAATGGTTACAGTCTCAAACCCTAATGGTTCCACAAGAATCTATATGAATATAGGGCAGCACAGTGACTCAATGGTTAGTGCTGCTGCTTCAAAATGCCAGTGATCCAGGGTCGATTCCAGCCTTGTGCAACTGTCTATGTGGAGTTTGCACATTCTCCTTGTGTCTGCCTGGGTTTCCTCTGGGTGCTTCAGCTTCCTCCCACAGTCCAAAGATGTGCAGGTTAGGTGAATTGGCCATGGTAAGTTGCCCATAGTGTCCAGGGATTTGTAGGTTAAGTACATTAGACAGGTGAAATATAAGGGAATGGGTCTGGTTAGGTTACACTTCAAAGGGTCAGTGTGGACCAGTCAGGCCAAATTGGCCTGTTTCCACATTGTAGGAATTCTATGATAACTGAATAGAACACTGGAATGAGAAATTCACCAAACGGTATCAGTGAATGAAAATCTTACAAAGCTAGCTAAGTGCACTTTATTCACCAAACTGGATGCATACAGTGGATTCTGTCAATTACTGCTGGACTAAGACTCCTGAAAGCTGACTACATTTATTACACAATTTGGGGATTATTGCTTTGGCAGGCTACTCTTTGGCAAGACGGCCACACCAGAAATGTCTCAAAGTGCAATGCCACATGAACATCATAATAATCCATGAAATTTTGGAAGAGAAAATTAACCAAAGGCTTGGAGCTGTTTTGGAAGTGCTTCAGAACGTAAGTTTAAAATTGGAACTGGGCATTTGCAAACTAAAAATTATGTTTCAAGGCTACAGGACTTAATAGATTCCATCAAGCCAAAGTTACTAGAGAACCAAGAACATCGCCAAGCTTCAAAGATTTCTTGGGATGGTGAATCATCTGGGAATGTTCTGCCAACCAAAAGTAGAAGTAAATGAACCTTTAAGACAGCTGTTATGCCAGAATCAAAATAATGTTGAAATATTGACCAGGAAATAGTGCTTGACAAAATCAAACAACTCCTGATCTCAACAAATTGTAGCACACTATAGCTGATGCTACTTCAACAGGATTGGGAGCAGCACTGTTTGAGGTGCAGAAAATGGAAAGTGTGGGTCAGTCAACAGCCCCGAAATCACTTACAGAGATGGAGATGTGGGCTGATACAATTAGGAACAATGTGAACATGTGAACATTTTTTAAGCTAATACACTTACAATACAACTCCACACCTTGGATCACAAAGATAACTAGCATCGTAGTGCTTCAGCAAAGACACTGTGAAGTCAGGGACATTTACCCAGAACATATTGCTACAATTGAACAAGAAAACATGGACTGGATCAGACTGCTTCTCCTGGCTGCTCATTTGTGTTCTCAGCGCTCACTCACTTGAACCTACCTGGATATTCGCAACACACCTGCCTACCTCATCATGTCTTTTGCGCTTTGGCCTTCAGCTCACCGTACTGCTGTATTAACATGTCATTTAGCAAGGATGCAAAACCAGGAAACTTGTCATTTTTATCAGCAGTTCTCAATAACGTTAAGGGAAATAGTCCTTAGTCAGGGAATAAGACCGGGACAGCCTCCGATACCAGATCAGAGGCTTGGACATAGTCAGCCAATTACTTAGGGTGGTCATAGATGGATCCTTTCCTCATAAAGAGTGAAGACCTGAACACCATCTACTGACCTTCCTGCCCTATGTGGACTGTTTCCCTCCTGAATGAGAGACAGGAAGATATTACAAGAGTGAGTATCACAGCTATTACTCTCAGTGCAATTGGAGACATGTCTTGGTCAAGTGGGGAGGCAGTGTAAAAGGTGTGCAGGATTAGTGGTGTCAGGAATTGGGATGATGACAGTGAGTGAGAGAAAATGTTGCATACAATAGTGAGAGTGGTCAAGCAAGAGTTTTGGCGTGAAGTGGCTCCAGTAGTAGAGATAGAGTGTGATGCATCAGAGAGAAGGTGGTGGCATTTAGATTGGCAGAATGGAGAATGTCATTGATCTACTTCTTGTGGTGCTGGGCATTTTTCCAGATGGCTGAGAATGGGTGGCAACCTCATTCCGGGTTGGCATAGTTTGCTATTGTGGCCTTCTCTTGGGCTCCAGGGAAGAATATACCATCTGCCGATCAGGACTTTCAGAGTAAAGAGACAAGGCAGGTAGTTAATGAGGCGAGTTTGGTAAGATGTGGTGAGAAAACCTGTTGGACCTTGCAGTAAGAAATACTCAAAAAATCTCAGTGAATTTGGCACTTAGGCAAAACAAAGTAAGATTTGCCCTGGTGTCTCTAACAATAATCTGTAGTTTGTAAATGATTCACGTGATTTGCACGTGGATCTAATTTTTATAACTCCATATGTTCACTCTACTGTCCCCAAGTGAGTGCTGAAACTGAGTGAAGAGTCCAATGGTCAAGACGATTGAAGATGAACAAGGATCTGCACCATTCAGGTGCAAATCATCATCATTACTAACAAAATATCACCATCAGAGTCATTGATGGGTGGGAGATTGAGAACATACACCAATCATTGTATCAGAAGCTATCGTCTACTATCGCTGAGCATGACTGTAACAGACTAAAGCAATGTGAAGAAGAGCAAAGAGACATCTAGACTAGAAATGTTAATAAAAGATACAGATTCAGAGTCACTTGAGTGACAACCCAGGGAGAGGGTGAAATCCACAGAGTGAAGGAATTATTACAGAAAAAAATCCAGCAGGCTGTATCATAGCAGGAAACTGGGGGTTAATAAGGTAAAATCAGAAAGTATTGATATATTTGAACAAGAAAACAGTAAAAAAACAACTTATTAGAAGTTGAAATGAAACAAAAAGCTTCCACAATCAATCAGAGGAGGAACATGCAAATGAAAATATGAAGAGTGCAGGACATCCAAAACCTCAGAATTAAGACCATAACCTCAGGGAGAGTGGTCAAAGAACCATCAAGACTAACATTGTGACGTCTGAGACTTTGAGGGGACGGGGCGTTGGAAGATATTCATAAGGGGGATAAATAAATTTGACAGTGGGGAAGAGGTGCAGCATAATGAGGCATCAGCAGTATGTATAATGATGAAGCTCAACCGAAGTGTAGAGAGAATGTATTCATCCACTGAGTTGTAAGTAAAGTGCACATACAGAAAGAACCTTGGACTAAAGAAGTAGTTCTTTGGACACTTATTAGAGTTAGACATCAGCCACTCACCAAAACAGCAACATGCGTCAGAGTGGTTGTGGCGTACAGAGAAGGTTCTCCCAGACCAGCATTTTCCTTAGCAATAGCCAATAATCCACTAGTATGTCCAATGAGGAGAGATCAAGGAGCTTGCCAGTTGATGGAAAGTGAATACAGCAGAGTACTACAGCAGTGGAGCTAGCAGAATACATGTCTTCAAGAAGCAGGAATATGGGTGATTCAATGTTGTATGGGAAGCCTAATAATAGGGATTCTTTGTAAAATTGTTTTATCTATCTCATATGCAAAGGCCACTCAATTACAATGCTCATAAAATATAAGACAAAGTTTTGGGACTGGATTTTATTGGGCATCGAATTCCATTTCTATTAAAACCCCTCCCTATCCAAATCCAACTCCATGAAATCCTGCAAAGTACCAGTTTACAGTTGAACAAAAATGGAATATGATTTATTCACAGTAAGTCAATGGTCCTGATGCAAAGTGAAAATCATAATATTACAAAGTAAAATATTCTCTGCTTTATCATGAACAAAAGCGTAGAATCTATGCTACTATTCATTAGTGCTGTGCCTACAACATCAATATTTTTTCAAGGTCTAAGGTGGATAATTCTTTACTGAGAAATTAGTATAAATTGAAACCTTATAATTATTTGAGGACTTTTATGATAACTTATGTAATATTATTAAAATATCTCCACAGGACTGAGGAAAGCCACGATGAATCAGAAGCCACGTTAACTGTCGATGAAGTTCCTGACAGCATTCCACCCCCTTCTTATGATGAAATCTTTCCCGTAGTGAGTGAGGGTGCGATAGAACGTTAGCACTGTTGAATTTGTCAAGCTACAGTATGTGACTGAAACATGATCATGATTACTGTTCACTTAGCCTAACTTAATTCCCATCCAACTTTCCATTCCATGTTATTGAGAGGTTTATGATATTGCTAACTGTAAACATACAAACATAAATGATCCTTTATAGCATACAATATGGAATAGTGGATTCTGTCCTCATGAGCTGTTAAGTCATTATGGAACATATCTTTTTTCTTATTTCACAAGTAATTTGGCTATACAATCTAGAAAATACAGATCCTAATACTGAATATGCACCATTTCACTTCTACAATTTCTGTAGCAATCTGAACTTTTTTAGTTGAGTGAAAGAAAAATATTCAATCAGGACTAAGCTATTATTATGCTGATTTCATGCTGTTCAGGCAGCTACTTTGGAGGTAACTTGAATAAATGCCTAATAATTTTGCTCATAAAGTTAGGCAGCACACAAAACATTGTCAAAATGGGTCAGTTAAGATATTATGAATTTTCTTTTACAGGCTAATACTTGGAGATACTATTCAAGCATATAATTGAAGTTTGTGATAAACTGCTTTTTTTTACTATTTGTTCATTGGATCTGAACATCACTGGCAAGGTCATTGCTAATGCCTATACCTAATTATCTTTGAGAAGGTGACTTTCTTGGGCAACTACACTTTGCATGGTGTGGCTAGATCCACAAGTTCTAAGGAACATATTACCAGATTTTGACCTTGCAATGATGAAGGAACAGTGATTTATTTCCAAAGTCAGATGGTGTGTGATTTAGGGAGGAGATTGCAAATGGCAGTGTTCCATGCTCCATTTGTATTTGTTTTTCTAAGTGGGAGAGGTTTGCTCATTGGAAGGTCCAGTTGAAGACTTGGTAGATTCTTGTAAAACAAGTTGTAGCTGGCTGCCCTCTCTACATACTTGACATATGAGAGTGCACATTTCATGGAGTGTATGGAAGCAAATTAAGCAGGCAGCTTTGTCCTGGATATTGTACACATTTCTTGGATAGTCGTGGAGTTGTAATCATCCAGTCAAGTGGGAATAATCAATTGCACTTCTTACTTGTGCATCTAGATGGTGTAAAAGTCTGTGGGAGGTACAGAAATGAGTTACTTGCTGCAGATTTTCTAGCTTCTGACCTTAATGTTTTGTGGTCTTTTATGTATTTCTGTTGTCTCAGTATTTCTGTGGCTAATCCAAGTGGATTTTGGACAATAGCGACTCCAAGGATGTTAATGGTGGGAGACTCGTAATTATAATTTTGTAGAATCTCCAAGGAGGTGTTTAGCTTCTCTCTTGTTGGAGATAGCCAAACCCTTGTTTGACATGAATGCTAATTGTCCAAGCTTAAGTCTGAGGCTTTGCTCAAACCTGAATATTGTTCAGGTCTTGCTGCACACAGGAATGGATCATTTCAGTATTTGAAAAGTTACAAATGTCACTGATGACAGTGTCATTATTAGCGAATGTCAATACTTCTGACCTTGTCATGGAGGAAAGCTTATTCATGATGGTGGTTGGGCCTAGAACGTAGCAAGAGGAACTCCTAGGACTGAGATGATTGAATTAGCTTTGAATTAGCTTTATTGTCACATGTACACAAATGAGTACAGTAAAAAGTTTATAAGTCGCCACTTACAGCACCATCTTAGTACAGAGTACCTAGGTACAATCCTTAGTTACAGAATAGAGAAATAAAGAAAAAAATGTTACATTACAGCTATACACAGCATAACCACAGGTCAGAAAAAAAAAACAAGGAACATAGTTAAAAAGGCAAACACCACAGTGTCCCTCCAAGGCCCTCTGCAGCAAACCAACGCAGGAAACCTCCACATGGTTTGACCACTATCTGCTGTCATGGTTCCGCTTCAGGCCATTACCCCCACTCCACACTGGTCACCAGCATCCCCGCTCTGGCCACTGGTCACTGATGTCCCCGCTCCAGCCACTGGTCACTGATGTCACCACTCAACACTGGTCTATTAGAGAGATCTCAAGCAAGCCAGCCTGGAAAGGAACTCTTTGGCAGTTTTTTCTTGGGATTTATCCTGCTCCAAAAATCTCCTTTGTAAGAAGTATTAATGAACTTCTGAAATGTCAGAGAAGGCTGAAGCAAAGAAGAAACTTCATAAGAATTTAGGGATCTGCAAGTGTAACAAAATGGACAAGGTTGTGGAACAGGGAAGAGACTACCACAAAAAAAATCCCTGGACACAAATCGTTTCAAACATTCTGCAAACCTTACAACTAACATAGCTGAAAAAGTTGCTTCAATAATTGTTTCCTTTCCTTTTTGCATTATCTGTTTTTGTCATTAATAATATTGATATTAGATCACCAAGTTGCAGAAAGCTGACTTTGTTTTAAGATAATTCAAATATTCACAATGTAAGTATCAGATGCATTTTGGAAAATCTGCAGATAATTGTGCACCAGAGGTGTTGGCATTAATTCAAATGGTGAGAAATGGCTTCATTAATGTGACATCCATTTATTTTGTTCATGATCAAAAAGCACACTTTCTGTAATCCACTGATTGCCCTTTATGTGTTACAATATATGCAAGTGTTTCAATTATTGTTTCTAAAACATCCTCCTTTCTGAAATATGTAAACAAAGAGACAAATGCTTTTTTATAATATAAAGCAATGGATGGTATGACCTCAGTTATGTTACAGAGAAGCGACTGGGATTTTCTGATGACAATTTTCAATAAAGTATCAGATAATTTACCTTGTAATAGGCTGATACTTTATCATGGTGCTCCACATAACTTTCTCAATATTGCATTACAATAAAAGTATTACTGAAAATATACAGGCAAGTTGGGTGATGTAATTCAGTCTGCAGGATTAGCATGAATGAGTGTATCTACATAACTGACTGTTACACCACGATCACAAAAACATCTGCCCTGGAGGTTTTGGGGGTTAACATTAAAAAAGGAGAACAATCACTGCACCTGTTAGATTTTATTGAGATGTAAGTGTGCCAATTACCCACAAGGATGGCTGAAACAATAATGTGGATTATTTATTTGAAGATTCGACTATTTACTATTAATGGTCATTAGGAGCTAAGGGTAATCCATCAGACTTCTATTACAGCTGTTTCAGACTGACTATCAGTCTTGGGACTAACTCATCACATTTTGGAGGTATATTGTGCCTCCCTCATCCCCAGGAAATGGTGCCAGAACTGAAAAGCTCTAATCCTCCCATAGACCCCACATAACTTGAGGGGTACTGTGGCTGTGACATCTCCCCGAGCCTGATGCTCCCCATCCTCTGCATTAACCTGCTGCTGCTCCTGGCCTTGTCATCAGTTCTGATAATCCTGAATCCATTCAGGTCTTCCCAGGAATGCAGTCACTTTCAGCCCTGGAAGAAGAAGACACTCATCTCTGCACTACCCCATTTAGCAGGACTGCCACGTTCCCTGCCCTGTGGTATTTGGGGCTAATATCGGGTCTCGTGCAGAATAGTCCTGGACTGAAAATGCTTATCTGGTTGCATGAAACCTTTCAAAAGTGGCACAGCTGCCAGGAATGCCCATCAATTCTGGAATATCTTGTAGTGGTGAGTTGTTTTGGGTAAGGTGAGTGGTAGAATGGGATAGAATCAGATTACAGGAGTGTGAAAGGGGTTGGTAGGTAGTCGAACTTGGGAAGAAAACTGGATCTCACAGAGCTGAAATGTACTATGAAACTCAATGAAACTGACACTTAGACAAAAACAAATCTAAGTTTCAGTATGGTGTCTCTTACCAGGTGCCTCTGATCTAGATCTGCTCAAGTGCATCAATAAAGTCAATCTACAGTCTCTTTAATTGAAAGACACAGACTTTAAACCTCACAAGTTCTTGCCACTGAGGCTGCATCTCAAACAGTCATTAGATTAGACTAAGGGTACATGTTAGACAGACACAAAGAGTATGTACAAATTTGATTAGAGTTGGATTGTCTCTGAAGTAATTATCCACTGTCATAGATTTGGCATTGGTTATTACGTGAATGATCAATTAAGGGAGAACCACAGATATTACCATCAAGGGGACAAGGTGTGAGTGTTAAAAGAGGAAAGGAAAGTGCTGTTAGTGATTGGGAAGATGTTGATGTGGTTACTAGAACTATTCTTCAATGACCTGATTATACAAAGCCCCAGCAGGAAGGGGCTGTCTGTTTTCAGCCTTCCTTCATTTGCAGATGACTTTGAGCAGCTCTGGCCACAGAAAGCCCCTTTTGTAGACTATAACATTCTATGGATTAAAGCAACCTTGACTGGCTGGCTGCGGATGACAAGGATACGGCTGGGGTAAGGAAATAAATGCTCTCACCCTGAGAAAGGACAGCAGGCTCATGTTCCATTGTGCCACTCCACTGGGGTGGTTCCTCAGCAATCCTAATAATGAGTTGCTAAACTGCAGTGACATCCTATGTTTGCAGTCATGATAGCAAAATCTGAATTTGCATGGGTTCAGTCTGAGTTTCTACAATTGCAGTCAGATGGTGTGCAGTTTCTGCTTGTGCTGCAATGGAAGATGAAACATATCTATCAGGTACCACATTATCATGGGGTCCATGTGCATCACTAGGGTTTTCCCCCACTTCCATGCTGGGGAGTACGGGCTCCAAGCTCTGCACATGGCCCTATGCCAAATTGGTGGTAAACTCTGTCACGTTCCTGCATGTTGCATGCTGTCTTTCTAGGAGATCTACCAATACACCAAGAATTTCATTGTGCAGATCAAGGTGGTTTCTCCTGCTATCTGCTATACCAGAAATTTCATCTGAGTTCTCTCTGCAGCAAGACCCATTTAGGACCTTGTTCTTCTCGGGCCTGGCACCTACAGTACCTTTGACCCTGATTACACATGGACTTTTCATGCGCCGATCCACCTCAAAGTTGTCCTTGAAAATAGGTGTATTGTCAGCTAAGTTGACTGAATACTTCATGACTGTTTTTGTATGATGATATGACATTGTCAAACAGGAGACCTGGGTCATCTCCTAGCAAAGGAAGAAATAGCACAGAAGAAGAGGAGAAAATACCACAATTTCAGAGGGTTTCACTTAGCTGGGGTTCAACTGGTAAAGTAGTGGCAAACATAATAATATAATAATGGTGAATGCATCCTTCCACCCAACTCACAAATCGTTACTTCTGTATGTACCACAAATGTTTCAGATGCAAGGATATGATTTGGTGAAATCATAGAAGATATTTATTTTCTCTGTCCAAAAAATGTAAAGAGCTTAATTTTCCTCATTCAGAAGGAAAGACTCTACAAGAAGAATCAACTATTTGTGGTTAATATTACACCTGACTGGAATAGTATGCTGGAAATAAGACCTGCTATCCCAGAGCTGTCATAAAAGATAATGATTTTTTAAAGTATGTGGAATTTCTCAATGTACCTATCTTTTAGACTCAGTTGTTAGAAAGCACGGACCAGGTTTCTGCACTTGAAAAGAATTACCAATAAAAACAAGTAAATAAATTCTAACTATAGAGTCGTTCAGCATGGAAACAGACTGTTTGGCCCAACTCATCTGTACCAACTGGGTTTCTTAAACTGATCTAAACCTATTTGTTTGCATTTGGCCCATATCCCTCTAAACCTTTCCTATTTATGTACCTGTCCAAATGTCTTTTAAATGTTGTAATTGCATCTGCACCTTATTCTGGCAGCTCATTCCATATACACACCACTTTCTGTGTGAAAAAGTTGCCCCTTTTTCCTTTTCAATCTTTCCCCTCTCACCTTAAACCTATGCCCTCCAGTTTTTGGACTCCTCTGTCCTAGAGAAAAGACCTTGGCTATTCACCTTATCTCTGCCCCTCACAATTTTGTAGACCTTTATAAGCTCACCCCTCAGACTCCTAAGCTCCAGGGAAAAAGCCTATCCAGCCTCTCCTTAAAAATCAAACCTTCCAGTCTCATTAACATTCTTGCAAAATCTTCTTTGCTCCATTTTCAGTTTAATAGCATCTTTCCTACAGCACTGCATCTAGAATTGTACACAGCACTCCAAATGTGGCCTTATCAATGTCATGTACAGCTGTGACATGACATCCCAACTCCTGTATTCAATGCTGTGGCTGATGAAGGCACGCATGTCAAAAACCTTCTTCTTCAGCCTGCCTATTTGTGACGCCACTTTCAAGGAACTATGTATCTCCTACCTTAGGTCTCTCTGTTTGACAACATTCCCCATGGCCCTCCCATTAACTGTGTAAATCCTGCCCTGGTTTGTCTGACCAAAGTTTATCCAAATTAAGTTCCATCTGCAATTCCTTGGCCTAATGGTCCAGTTACTTAAAAATGTGTTGCTGGAAAAGCGCAACAGGTCAGGCAGCATAAAAGGAACAGGAGAATCGACGTTTCGGGCATAAGCCCTTCTTCAGGAATGATCCTTGTAGAGGGAGGAGGAGAGCTTCTTCAAGGAAGGCATTCTTGCAAGAGGATTCGCGGTAGGTTAAAATCAACGAGGAGAAAGTGAGGACTACAGATGCTGGAGATCAGAGCTTATGCCTGAAACGTCATTCTCCTGTTCCTTTGATGCTGCCTGACCTGCTGCACTTTTCCAGCAACACATTTTTAAGCTCTGATCTCCAGCATCTGCTGTCCTCACTTTCTCCTATTGGTCCAGTTAATCAAGATTATGTTATACTCTTAGATACACCTTCTTCAGAAATTCAAGATGGTGGCAGACTGAACAGTCTGCTGTGTTTGCCATACCCTGGGCGAGGTGAGCTCCCGCCACCCACTAGTCACCGCTGGGGAAAGTTGGTAGCTTAAAATTGGTAGAATACCTAGAGCCCCTTTAAATTAGAGTTAAAGGGTCTGGAGCTAATATGAAGGTGTCCAAGGGAAAAGCAGCTAGGAAAGTACAGCAGAAAGGGCACTCCCCTACTATGTTGGACACACCCACATCTGTTACCTCGATACCTGTGGTGGTGCCCTTGATCCAATGGAGCAGCATCACCTACTCACGGAGTTTACAAAACTCCATGAAAAGATTGAGGGAGCGCTGGAACAAATGACTGCCATGCTGGCAATGCATGAGCAGGAGATTGGACCTTGGATCAGCGTGCTGAAGCTGTGGAGCAAAAGGTCATTGCCTTGGAGGCCGCAACAGAGACCTCCAAGGGGTAGGTCCAAACTCTGAAAGGTCAGGTTCGGGCGCTGCAGGAACAGGGAGACGACCTCAAAAATTGAGGTCAGAGATAAAAGCTACAAATTTTGGGTGTACCTGAGTGGAAGAAGGAGAAAATCTCACCGAATTCCTCGAGGGATGGAGCCCGGTGCTGCTGGGCTGGAGACTGAGTCGGGTAGGTATGGAGTGGGCCTATCGGATCGCATTGCGGAGATCCAGGCCAGCTCAGCACCCCCACCCAGTCCTAGTGCAATTCTAGCAGTACAAGGAAAAGCATTTAATAATTGAAACAATCAGAAGACTGGGAAAGGATCCTTGGGCTTTGGCTTATAAAGGCTGGAAAATAATATCTTTTCATGATTTCTCTGGGGCTGTAATTAAGAAAAGTAAGGCCTTTGATGAAGTAAAGAAAAAACTAAGAGATTTAAACATTCAATGCTCCCTGATGTATCCAGCAGTGCTACATTTCGATTATGGGGGAACTGTCTCCAACTACAAGGGATAAAATCTATTTATATTTGGAAAAGAATGGGCTTATCAGTGATAGGCAACATGATTTTGTGCAGGTTAGACCATGCCTTACCAACTTAGTAGAGTTTTTTGAGGAAGTGACCATCTTAATAGATGAAGGAAGGGCTGTAGATGTCATATACGTGGACTTTAGTAAGGCGTTTGATAAGGTTCGCCATGGTAAACTAATGGAGAAAGTGAAGTCACATGGTGTGCAGGGTGTTCTAGCTAGGTGGATAAAGAACTGGTTGAGCAATGGGAGACAGAGACTAGTAGTTGAAGGGAGTTTTTCGAAATGGAGAAAGGTGACCAGTGGTGTTCCACAGGGATCAGTGCAGGGGCCACAGTTGTTTGTAGTATACATAAATGATCTGGAAGAGGGCATTGTTGGTCTGATCAATAAGTTTGCAGATGACATGAAGATTGGTGGAGTAGCAGAAAGCATAAGAGACTGTCAAAGAATACAGAAGAATATAGATAGACTGGAGAGTTGGGCGGAGAAGTGGCAGATGGACTTCAATCTAGGCAAATGTGAGGTGATGCATTTTGGGAAGTCTAAGTCGAGAGCGAACTATACCATAAATGGAAGAGCCTAGGGAAAAGTTGATGAGCAGAGAGATCTGGGAGTTCAGGTCCATTGTACCCTGAAGGTGGCTGCACAGGTGGATAGAGTGGTCAGAGCGGCATATGGTATGCTTGCCTCCATCAGATGGGGTATTGAGTATAAGAGTTGGCAGGTCATGTTAAAATTGTATGAGACCTTGGTTCAGCTACATTTAAAATACCTGTGTACAGTTTGGGTCGCCACGTTACCAAAAGGATGTGGATGCTCTGGAGATGATGCAGAGGAGGTTTACGAGGATGTTGCCTGGTATGGAAAGTGCCAGCTATGAAGAGAGGTTGAGTAGGTTAGGATTATTTTCATCAGAAAAAAAGAGGTTTGGGGTACGTGATTGAGGTCGACAAAATCATGGAGGATATAGACAGGGTAAATAGAGATAAGCTTTTTTTTCAGAGTGAAGGATTCAATAGTGAGACGCCAGGCATTCAAAGTGAGAGGTGAAAAGTTTAGGGGAATATATGCAGCAAGTACTTCACACAGAGGGTGGTAGGTGCTGGAATGCGTTGCCAGCAGAGGCAGGCATGGTACATTCATTTAAGGTGTGTCTGGACAGATACACAAGTAGGTTGGAGCAGATGGATAGAGATCCTTAGGAATTGAGCGATAGGTTTAGACAGTGGATTTGGATCGGCTCAGGCTTGGAGGGGCAAAGGGCTTGTTCCTGGCTTGCAAATTTTCTTTGTTCTTTGTTCTGTTCTATTGTTCTGTTTTATGGGGTGAGGGGTGGTTACTCCTTGGATGTAATGATGTGTGGGGCTAAGATGAGGAGGGAGAGAGGTGGGCATCCATTGTTAACTGGTAAGAATGTAAATAATATATTTTTCTTGCTCGGGTCTCTGGCTCTGTGAGGCAGCAGTGCTAACCACTGAGCCACTCCACTTGTGCTTTTTGTGTTCAGCTGTTTAATTTAGAAGTAGAGATTAGTTTTTTTTAGTTTTAGTAATTTTGATAGTGTTTGTAGGAATAGTCTTTAGATTTGATAAAGTTCCTTTTTTTCTCCACTTGTCGCACATTGAATGGGCTTCTTCCATTCGGGGGTGGGGGGTGGGGGGGGGGGTGCTCTGGGTTGTAATGTGTGGTCTTGGCTAGACATCTGTTCGGGTGGTGCACCTGGAATATAAAGGAGAGCCATTCACCATTAAAAGGAAAAAGGTGCTATCAAATCTTAAGGAGGAAAGGGTTGACATCACGCTGTTGCAAGAGACACATTTGACTGATGGGAAACAGTTGAAGTTAAAAAGGGGGAAATGATAGGGTATTCTTTTCCTCCTGTAACTCCAAAAGCAGAGGGGTGGCCATACTGGTATGAAAGAACCTTCCATTTCAGGTGACAAAGCAAATCAAAGATGAGTGTGGACTGTTCATCATTTTCGAGGTGCTGATACACGGAGAAGAGTATGGCATTCTGAACGTTTATTGTTCCCCGGCGCACCCTCTCAATTTTTTAGTTGATGCAGTCTCTAAGGTAATGGCTCTTGAGGTGCGCCATATGATTATAGGTGGAGACTTTAATTGTCTCATAGACCCTGGGGTAGACAGGATGCCAAGAGCGCTGTCAGGTACACCTCAGCAGTCTAGACAGTTAGTGGATTTGTGTGAGGATCTGGGGCTCGTGGATGTCTGGAGGTGCCTTTACCCAAACGGGAGGGACTTTACCTTCTACTCCAACCTACACAAGTATCGAAATGTTCTTTGTTCCGCTGGTTTGCTGGGACTGGATGTTAGCCTGCAGAATTGGGAGCATAACTATTTCAGACTATTCGGCTGTATATTTAGATGTTAAGATCAAAGGTAGCGGAGTGGGCACACAGCAATGGCATGTGGATCCATTTCTGTTTAAGGATGACAACTTTGAACAGTATATCACAAGGGAGTTCAGGGATATTTGGAACATCAGTCAGGGTGCAGTCAGCAAACCATCAATGCTCTGGGAGACCACCAAAGCATTCTTAAGGGGTGTGGCTATTTCATACTTGGCAACGAGAAGGAGACATGGGGGGGGGGGGGCAACAGCGGATGCTTGAGGTCCAGTTGATGGTCACCAAATCGACATATTACACCAGACCATCTGTGGTTAAATTGCAGCGGGTCACGGCTCTCTCGGCTGCTCTGGACTCAGTGCTCACACAAGTGGTGAAGAGAGGAGTCTTCTTGGCAAAGCAAAGGCTGTTTGAATATGGGAATAAGCCAGGTAGATACCTGGCTTAGTTGGCTAGGAAGAAAAGTGCCCCACAGTCCATTGTGTCTGTCAGGGAGAGAACTGGTAATGTTCCTCGTGACCTGAGGAATATCAATGCCAGATTTGGGGAGTTCTTTGCAGAGATATACCAGTCGGAGGGATGTGGGGAAGGAAATGAGGGAGTTGAATCCTTTTTTTTTGAAGATTTGCACCTCCCCGGTATAAATGCAGCAGGCCTCCCTTCTAAATGCACCTCTGACAGTACAGGAGGTGCAAGAGGTGGTAAGGCAGCTCCAAGATGGTAAGACACCCAGTCCGGATGGATATCCACGTATATTTTACAAGGCGTTTGTACACATTAGCTGAACCACTTCTGGAGATATATGGTCATTTGTATAGCCAGGACTGTCTTCCACCCTCTCTTAGGGAGGCTAATATCTCCCTCATTCTGAAAAAAGGGAAAGACCTCGAAGATTGAGCATCATATTGTCCCATCTTGTTGTCGAATGTGGATTTTAAAATTTTATCAAAGGTGTTGGCTCTGAGGTTGGAGAAGTGCTGCCCGTCGTTATCAAAGAGGACCGGACAGGTTGTATCAAGGGCCACGGCTCCTCCAAGAATATCAGGCAGATATTGAATATGGTGCAAGTATGTCAACACAGGGCGATTCCAGGTTTGGTGGTCTCCCTCAATGCAGAGAAGGCTTTTGATCGGAATTGCTTTGGTCTAGCAGGGGTCTTCGCCAGGTGGGTGGCAGTGTTATATAAAGACCCTAAGGTGATGGTTATTACAAATTTTGATGTGGAGAGGGGTAGCTGACAGGGCTGTCCCCTGTCCCGTTACTGTTCACCTTGGTACTTGAACCACTGGTTTCGGAAATACACGGAGATAAGGGCACCGAAAGTGAGAGTTGGGAACACAAAATCACTCCCTATGTAGATGATGTCCTTTTGTTTCTGGTTAAGCCAAAAAAGTCTGTACCCCAATTAATACAAAAAAATTAACTTATTCGATAGCTTTTCGGGATATAGGATAAATTTCACAAAATCAGAAATGATGCCCATCAGGGTGGGGGTGTTGGTGCAGGTACCAAAGCTGGAGCGTGGAATGGAATTTCCCTTTAGATGGTCACAGAAGGTTTTCTCTGTCTAGGAATTTTTATTACTCCTCACTTCCGGCAGCTGTACTGAGCTAACTGTGTACAGCTGTTTGAGAGGAAAAAGCAGGAATTGCAGCTATGGGAGGAACTGTTCATATCATGGCTTGGCCGTATAGCCTTGATTAAGATGAATATTCTCCCTCAGTTGTTATATCCTATGAGGATGCTCCCACTTTTATTACCCAAACAGGTGCTGTGGAGGTTTGCGGGATGGCTTGGATCATATATTTGGTGCCGTAGGCCCCCCTTAACTAAATTTACCAAGTTGTAACTTCTGCAGCATATTGGGGAGGCTGTGGATCTCCCAGATCTGAAGAAATATCAAATAGGCGCTCTGCTGTTATATGTGGGCGAATGGGTGTACAATGACCCAAAATTGATATGGCTAGTTGTGGAGGTCTCACAGTCCCCTCATAAAGTTGCTGTTCATGGATAAGATAAGATCGATAATTGAGCACTGGGAAAGTCCAAATATCCTAAATACAGTAAAAGCATAGAGGATAACGCGGCAGGGTGAGGGCAATTTGCTTAAGACTTTGCCATTTACGCCATTGGGTGGAGCTCCAGGATTCAAGCCGGGGTCAGTGGTCTCCGGCTTTAGAGCATGGGAGGCTTTAGAGCATGGGAATCTCCTGTCTGGGACATCTGTTTGAGGAAGAGGTCTTGATGTCTTTTAGCCAATTAGATGAGAAGTTTGGAATCCCTAATAGGGACATTTTCCAATATTTCCAAGTTAGGGATTATATACAGAAGAAAACCATGCTCTTGACCCAGCCCTACAAGTCGGATATGGAAAGTAGAGTATCCGATGTGGGGCCACTCTCTCATTTAGTACCATATATCATCTGCAAAGAGGGAATGCTTGGGGGGATATGAAGAAACTTCATGAGATTTGGAATCAGGAGTTAAGAGAGGAAATCTCATTGGAAACATGGGACAATATATGGGGGAATGTAAAGAAAATTTCAATATGCAATATGGAACAAGCGATGCAATTGAAGATCCTCCACAGGGCCTATATGGCGCCAGAGAGACTAGCAAAGTTTAAGAAAGGATCTTCTCTGAAATGTCCCAAATATAAAAATAGTGTTGACATCCTTACATGTTGCTTTTCTTCCTGTCACAAGGTCCACAGATACTGGGAAGCCATAGTGAATGAACGGGAGGGGATCCTGGGAATGGAAGTTAGGGGATTCAGTGTCCCTCTTCTTAGGGCTACCAAATCTTCCCTCTTTAGATAAGCATGGGAAGAGATCATTCAACATTCTGATGCATTATGCAAGGAAAATCATCCTAATGAATTAGATATCAGAAAAGCCTCCAGGTCTTGTAAGGTGGTGCAGGCTTATGATGGAGCACATCCTTCAGGATTACCTGACAAGTTTGGTGCATCACAGAGCAGACATGGCAGCCCTTTCTAAATTATATAGAAATGGATTTGTCGGCGGTATTAATTAGGGCCTTTGTATAGCCACGAGGGCCGTATGTGATGGTACGGTGACCCAGAGAGAGGGCAGAGGCCTAGTAAATACGGGTATAATCACTGTCGCCCCCGTGGACGGGAGTCTTGATGGAAGTGCGGTGAGTGGAGTAATGTAATATAGTACAATGTAGTGTAATTTAGTTTTGGTGGATTCTAATTTAATTTAATGTTTTTTTTAAAATTTGAGTCTGTGCTAGTTTGGATTAATTTAAGTAAATAAGAGTTGACTACAATCTGGAGAATAGTAGGCAGTTTATTGTTAACGTTTTTGTAATATAACATAGCAGTGTGATATTATTCCTACTTTTCTGTAGTTTTGTACTTTAATAACTTTATTTTTCTTTTTATTCCTTCAGTTTGTGTTTTTGTATAAAAGGAAAAATTTTTTTCAATAAATATATTCATAAAAAAAGAAAATATTCTTCATTGTCCACTATACCACCAGTTTTAATGTCATCCTCAAACTTACTAACCATGTCCCCAAATTCTCATCAAAGTCATTTATATAAATGATATAAAACAGTGGACTAATTCTTGCAGCACCCCACTGGTCACAAGTCTTTAGTATGAATAACAATCCTCCACCACCACCCTCTGTCTCCTACCGTCAAGCCAATTTTGTATCCAGTTGACTTGCTCTTCCTGGATATTGTCGGTTTGAAACAATTATATTTAACAACAGTTAAACAATTGTGCACCATCAACATATAACTGTATGAGTTAAAACTCGAACCATCCCATAAACTTCCCTTTACACACATCTACAGACGAACACAGGCTGCAAAAAAAAGGCATTATCGGTGATGGGAAAAACTGGGAAGGCAGTTCAGTGGTCTCTGTCTAAAGGGTTTATGGAGCTGGTCTTTTAGGCTTGTCAGAATGTGCTGCTTTGTGATCCACCTTCTCCAGTAACTTTCACATTTTTTCAGGAGGCTGGTTCACAATTGCAAAGTCTTTGGTTTACTGGCTAAGAGTCATAGCTTAAAGCAACTGCTGAAGGAAAAATAATCTGACTCTCTTCAGTATTAAGGTGCTTTTTTTTACTGCAGAGGAAACAATGGCTTTGCGGAGATCTGATGGCTTCCATTACTGCCTGAGCAAGCAGCTGTGTAAATGGTACTTACAATGAATGCTGGGATACACTTTTAATAATGCAGGAATCCTTGGTTTCTGATGCAGTTGTTTTTCCCATTTTGTGTGACCAACAGCAAAAATATGGAAAAATAAAAAGACACTGCCCTTAAATTAAATCAGAAAATGAAGATAGTATGAAATTAGTGACCAGCATTTACTGGCTTCTTGAAGGCTCGACACAGATGTTGACCAGTGAGTCAACTCCATGGGGTGGACCCAACACCCTACCCAACCTCGTGGTGTCCCAACATGGAGGCCTGACCAAACTGAGAGCAAGGCCTCCTGAGAGCCTAAGGCCACGACCAGTGTCGAGGACCCTATTGGGCACACCCACTTACCTTCTGGAACAGCAGCCCATCCACTCTGACTCCCAGCCAGACCAAAAGCAGCCATTTACTCAGGAAACATGGAAGATGCGCTGGCCTACAGGATGACACTTGAAACAGTGTACTTCTGGCAAAAGTTCAAGCCATTGAAAACAAGTTGGATGAACTTAAAGCTAGTCTCACCTACCAAAGAGAATTGAGAAACTGCTGTGTGCTCTGTTTTACAGAGGCATGGCTCACTCCTGCTTCACCTGACTGTACCTTACAACCTGAGGGCATCTCAATCACTGGGTGAACTGCACGACGCCCTTGGGCAAGGTGGTGGGGTCTGCCTCCTAATCAATACTTCCTGGTGCTTGGATGTGGTGACCCTGGTGAGTTATTGCTCCACAGACCTAGAATATCTAACAGTGAATTCCTCTCCCTATTACCTGCCACAGGAGTTCGCTTCTGCTATCCTGACAGCAGTTTACATCCCAGTCCATGTGAAAGTGAAGAGTGCACTTGATGAAATATAAATCACCTCAAATATCCTTCTTAAAAATAACAAAGTGATTGGCCCAAATGGAGTCCTCAGCCGTGCATTCCGATCATTCGTGGACCAGCTGGCATGGGTACTTGAAGACATTTTTAAACTCTCCTTACTATGATGTAAAATTCCCACCTGCTTCAAGAAGATCAGTATTATCCAGTTGCCAAAGGAAAATCAGCCTTAATAACTACCACCCGGTGGCTCTGACATTCCTCATTTTAAAGTGCTTCAAGAGGTTGGTCATGGCACACATCAACCCCAGTCTTCTTGGCTGCCTTGATCCATTACAATTCACTTACCATTGCAATAGGTCCACAACAGACTCCATCTCCCTGGTCCTACATTCATCACTGGAACATCTGGATAACAAGGGCACCTATGTCAGACTCCTATTTATTGATTTCAGCTCCTCCTTCAATACTGTAATTCCAACCAAACACATCTCCAAACTCCAAGTCCTAGCACTTTGCTCCCACCTCTATAAATGGATCCTTGACATTCTGACCCTCAGCTCACAATCAATTAGGATATGCAACAACATCTCTTCCATGATAATCCTCAACACTGGTGCCCAATAAGATCGTGTGCTCAGCCCCTTACTACACTCAGGACTATGTGGTCAAATTCAACTCTTAACTCCATTTACTAATTTGCTGATGACACCATTGTAGTGGGTCGGATTTCAAACAACGATGAGACAGAGTATAGGAAAGGAATAGATAGCTTAGTGTCATGGTGTGACAATAGTCTCTCCCTCAATGTCAGCAAAATGAAAGAGTTGGCCAATGACCTCGGAAAGTAGAATAGATGACTCATGCCTCTCTGTATTAATGGTGCTGAGGTGGAAGTGGTCAAAGCTTCATGTTCCTAGGAGTAAATATCACCAACAATCTGTCCTGGTCCATCCACGTAAACACTACAGAAAAGAAAGCACACCAATGCCTCTACTTCCTCAGAAGGCTAAGGAAATTTGGAATGTCTACAACCATTCCTTTCAATCTTTATAGATGCACCACAGATAGTATTCGGTCTGGATGCAACACAGTTTGGTATGGCAACTACTCTACTCAAGACCCTAATAAATGATAAAGTTGTGAACACAGGCCAGTCCATCATGCAAACCAACCTTTCTTCCATTGACTCTAACAACACTTCCCACTGCCTTTGGGAAAGCAGCCAACATAAGCAAAGACCCTTTCACCCTGGTTATACACTTTTCCACTTTCTTCATCGGGCAGAAGATACAAAGTTTGAAAATATATACCAACAGATTCAAGAACAGCTTCTTCCCTAGTATTATGAATAGACCTAGATTAGATTAGATTACTTACAGTGTGGAAACAGGCCCTTCGGCCCAACAAGTCCACACCGACCCGCCGAAGCGCAACCCACCCATACCCCTACATTTACCCCTTATCTAACACTATGGGCAATTTAGCCTGGCCAATTCACCTGACCTGCACATCTTTGGACTGTGGGAGGAAACCGGAGCACCCGGAGGAAACCCACGCAGACACGGGGAGAATGTGCAAACTCCACACAGTCAGTCGCCTGAGTCGGGAATTGAACCCAGGTCTCTGGCGCTGTGAGGCAGCAGTGCTAACCACTGTGCCACCGTGCCACCTACTCTCCGATATTAGAGTTTATCTTTCTCTGCATTTTCTCTGTAGCTGTAACAGTTTATTCTACATTCTGTTATATTAGCCTGATGTACTTATATAAGGTATGATTTGTCTGGTTAGCACGCAAAACAATATTTCTCACTGTATCTTGGTACATGTAACAATAATGAATCAAATTAAGGGAAAATTTTTACATCATTGCCCAGATTAATTGTAACCCAATGCCTTTACCTACCCAAGTACCTCACATCTTTCACCCTCATCCACTTGACACACTAATCTCTAGCCTACTGACACCCGATGATGGCAACTCACCTGCCTTCTTATCCCCAAACTCACTTTGCATACAACCCCTTACCTACCCTGAAATTTATCCTCTAACCACTTGACATCCTATCCCCCACTCACCCAACTGCTGCCCATTTCCTACACCCACACCCAAACCCACTTACACACTTACCTTTTCACAGTGGCTGTCAAACTGGCTATAAGATATTTAAACTGCAGAATCTGGATTTCATTTCTGATAAATGGATTGTTGTTTCCATGTTTGTTCTGTCCATTCTTGGGTGCTGGCAGTCCTAAATTGGTCTCTGTCATTTTACAACAAGAGGCTCCTGTCCAGGAAATTTCAGACAGAACTGATTGTAAGGTAAATGTGTATTTTGAAGTCTGATCAGCCTTGGGATTAGGGTTTCCAACCTGATTGGTATTTCTGTGTTAATGTGAGCAGGCAGGAAAAAAAACAGTTGACACCACAATCAGATCAGCCACAATCTTACAACGACCAACTTGAGGAAGGAAATGGACTACTCCTACTCCTACTACTTTTGTTACTTTTTAAACTTCAGTCAGCAGTGGAACAGTTCTCTGCGTTCACTTCAACATGTAGTGAAAGCTAACTCCCTATCTCCCTCTATAGAACACAACCTGAAATGTAAAGATGAGAAGCCACAGAAAGTAATTGTTCCTGAAATTAGTGGTTATTGCACAACTAAAACCTTGGATTTTGTTCACCACACAATCTTACATACTTGTCATAATTTAGAAATATTATTTAAAAACTTAGCTACTGTTAGGTAGCTTTTCAGACTCAGCCACACAACCTTACCTGTTTACCTTAATGTAGAAATATTGTTTAGTAGCTTAGCTACTGTTAAGTGGCTTTTCAAACTCAAATCTTATAGTTTATATATTAAAATAACTTTGCATTACCATAAAAACATTACTGGTTAACAAAAAATATGTTTTTGAACCATAGCCTTGAAAGGATTTATTCTAGAACATTCTGTTATGTGATCAAGTTCGCACTGACTTTGGAAGTCTTTGTAGACACTTTGTCTTAAAAACATATAACAATTCTTTCAGCGCTTCTGTTCCTCTGATAGTGTTTCTGCTAGATAATATTCTATTATTTTGGTATTATTCTTCTATTCTGGCATAGAGGTGTTTAATTTTTAAAATCAATTAGGTTAAACTGAGTTTGAGCTTAGTCAGTTTTAATTTGCTTTAAATCTTATCTATTTTAACTCGATGAAAGACTGCCGTAGGTTTTGTTTTACGTATTGCAGCCTTCAGAGTTTTCAGAAGTGTTGAGCATGTTGATATAAGTGGTATAGACTATATTGAGCATTAGCTTGGGAACATAATTGCACATAACCTTAGCACCTGAAAGATGATTGTTTCCCCTTTACCCTACTCATTGTTGCCCCAGACTCTGGTTCCAATTGCAAATCATTACTTCACTTAACCTATCACAGAGGTAATAACCTAAAAATCTCAATGTTGATTTTTCTCTCACTACTGTCTCTGTATTTCATAGAAACATAGGAACAAGAATATGTCAGTCAGCTCCTGAAGCCATTTTCACCATGCAATCAGTTTAGACTTTCTAAATGGGCAGACCACAGACAACAATGTGGAGGTCCAGGAGTCCTCTCCACCCTGCCATTGAGATTCCAAATACAAAGGTTCACAAGTGAATTTTGGAACTCATCAGCAGCAAATGTAGGAGAGGCAGGAGCCATGGTGATGAGTCTGCTGGGGGTGTGTGGAAAGGTTACACAGCATGAAGGCATTGTATGGGGTGCAAGGTGGGTAACATTTCAGGAAGAGAAGACAAAATGCTTTCAATTAGATTACTTAGTATGGAAACAGACCCTTTGGCCCAACAAGTCCACACCGACTGTCCGAAGAGCAACCCACCCAGACCCATTCGTCTACACTTACCCCTTCACCTAACAGTACGGGCAATTTAGCATGACCAATTCCCCTAACGTGCACATTTTTGGATTGTGGGAGGAAACCAAAGCACCCAGAGTAAACCCACGCAGACATGGGGAGAATGTGTAAACTCCACACAGACTTTGCCTGAGGCAGGAATTGAACCTGGGTCTCTGGCGCTGTGAAGTAGCAGTGCTAACCATTGTGCCACTGTGCCGCCCACACAGCCCAAGAGAGGGAGCTGGTATGTCAGTAAAGGCAAATAATTTCTACATTTTACTAATCTATAGCTTAGAGTTAATAGTCTAGGAAATATAAATAACTTTTCTATTTGCCTTAAGTTTTTGTTAAGAATAGTTGAACTTAAAATATGGCAGAGAAGCTCCGTCCTATATGGTTCACAGCCTGCAGTATGTGGGGAGTCTTTGATGCTCCTAGATAATGCCAGCTGCAAGAAGTGCCACCGGATTGACTAGACTTTAACGCCATGTTTTGGAGTTTGACCATTGGCTGTTGGCATTACAATGCATTTGCAAGGTTGGAAGTTTGGCGGATGGCACTCTTTAGATGTGGTCATCTTTCAGCTGAAGGAAGTGCAGTCAGGGAAGGAATGGTGACCAACAGCCAGAAGAATTGGAGTGGGTAGGCAGACAGATAGCCAAGAAAACTCCAGAGTGTGTCTCACTCAATTACAGATCTTCTGTTTTCAAAAACAGTGAGAGTAACCGTTCCTATGGGGAGTGCAGCTACAGCCTAGCTGCATAAAGCCAGTGGAGAAAAAGAGGAAACGCAATCAAAGAAAATTCAAAAGTGAGTGGCATAGAAGGGTACCTCTGCAGCTGCAGATGTGACTCCATGATGGTTGCCTCCCTGGTGCCAGGGTCAAGGATATCACTGAACAGTTACATTCTGTAAGCAGGAGGACAATCAGAAGTTAAGGTTCACATCAGTGCCAAAGCACGAGTAGAAAGAAGGATGAGGTTCTTCAAGTATACTTAGAGAGCTAGGTAGCAGATTGCAAAGCACAATATGATCTCTGAATTACTACAGGTGCCATGTGCTGGAAAGTTTAGCAGTAGGCAGACAGAGCAGATGAATGCGTGGCTGATAGTTGGAACAGGAAGGAAGGCTTTAGATTCCTGGATCATTGGGTCTGGTTCTGGGGAAGGTGGGACCTGGCAGCACAGTGGTTAGCACTGCTGCCTCATGGTGCCAGGGACCCAGAGGCAACTATCTGTGTGAACTTTGCACATTCTCCCTGTGTCTGCATGGGTTTCCTCTGGGTGCTCTGGTTTCCTCCCACATTCCAAAGATGTGCAGCTTAGGTGAATTGGCCATGCTAAATAACCCTGTAGTGTCCACGGATGTGTAGGCTAGGGAGGTTAGCCATGGAAATTGCCGGGTTACCGGGATGGGGTGAGGGGTGCTCTTCAGAAGGTCATAGAATCAGAGAATCCCTGAGGTGTGGAAACAGGTCCTTTGGTCCAACAAGGCCACAGCGAACCTCCGAAATCCCACCCAAACCCATTCCTCATTACTCTACATTTACCCTGACAAATCCACCTAACCTACACATCCCTGAACACGATGGGTGGGATTTCGAAGGTTCGCTGTAGACTTGTTGGACCAAAGGACCAGTTTCCCCACTTCAGGGATTCTATGATTCTATGACCCTCGCCCTATCCCGGTAACTCGGCAATTTCCATGGCTAACCTACCTAGCCTACACATCCCTGAACACTACAGGGTTATTTAGCATCGCCAATTTACCGAACCTGCACATCTTTGGATTGTGGGAGCAAACTGGAACACCCAGAGGATACCCGTGCAAACATGGGGTGAATGTGCAAACTCCACACAGACAGTCGCCTGAGGCTGGAATCGAACCAGGGTCCCTGGCGCTGTGAGGTAGCAGTGCTAACTATTAAGCCACCATGCCAGTCAGTGTAGATTCAATGGGCCAAATACTCTACTTCTATACTGTAGGGATTCTGTACAAGTCTGACGAGTGGCACCTGAACCACAATGCCACCAAGTTGCTTGTGGGGTGGCTTGCTACTGTAGTTGATGGAAGTTTAAACCAATTTGGTGGGGAATCCAAGATGGCAGTGATCTAGGAGGATTGCATTGCAGAGCTCTGCACTACAGTATAAGCAGGACAAACTTTTAACCCGTCCAACCCTGACCATTGCAATATCTTGGGACTCTGGAAAAGTCATGGAGTCTCAGGAAAGTGTAGAAAATCAACTTATCTGGGCTTTTGACATCGAGAGATACCGAAGAAGGGAGGAGAAGCATCCAAGGCTGAGCTTGTAGCTCAGCCTGCAGAATCCTCAGACTCGATGACCTACCAGACCCTGGTGAAGGAGTTCGTGAAATGTCGTGAGATGTCGGGTAAGCAGATAGGAGAAAAGCTGGCCCAAGAAGCACAAGCAGCAGTTGGGAGAGGTTGAGCACAGAGTCACAGTGGTGGAAGCTGATACCAGTTCATCCAAGGATAGGATCCTAGCCCTGGAGATGCAGGTCTGTAATTTGTGTGACTAAGTGGATGACCTCAAGAACAGGGGCAGGAGAAAAAAACGTTCAGATCATTGGTCTGCTGGAGGGTAAGGAAGGTGAGAGGCCACTGGAATTTGTTGAGAACTGGTTGCCGAAATTCCTTAACTTGGAGGCTGGAAGGAGAGGCTTGAAGATCAAGACGGTTCACCAGATCACGGCATGGAGGTCAGGTCCGGGTCAATGTCCTCATCCTCTCTTGATGTGGTTTCATTATTATAAAGATAAGGAGAGCATCGTGGAAATTTCCAGAATGCAGGAGAGGGATCCAAAGGCCCTAATTTACGAGGGCTCTCAGATCATGTTCTACCAGGACTTCTCAGCAGCGGTGATACAGAAAAGAAAATCTTATGATGCTGTCAAGAGAAGACTGAGGGAGCTTGGGACCCAGTACTCTGTGAAGTATCCGGCAGTGCTGCGAGTCACCTTAAATGGATCCATACATCTCTTTGACATGTCAGAGAAGGCAAAAGACTTTGTGGACAAATTAACTTAATCTGGACAACTTAGTATGTACAAATAATTGTTGTTTGGGTATGTCTTTGTTTTTGTTTACAAAACAGAATAAGTCCAGTTGGTACTTTCTTTTCCTTTTTTTATTGGTAATAATCTGGTCTAAACTATGCTTGGCGGCGGTTGAGATGTGTACTTTCAATTTCTAAGGTAAATTATACCAAAGGATGGGTGAGGTATTTACCCTTTTGTTTTCAAAATCTTTCTTCACATTACTGTTCCATTGTATTTTCTTTCTTTGCTGCTTGTGTTTGCAATGCGGCTTTAGCTAGGAGAAGGGAAAATGGTTGGGATGGCTAGATGCCTACTTATAGGCAGCTTATGCCCAGTTTGGGTATTTAAATGCCCTGGCTGCAGTCTTGGCAGAGGGATGGGAAATTGGGTTTTGGGATAGGTAGTTGCTCCCTTTGGGCAGGGGGTGGGTCCCCTATTCAGTGACGGTGGCACTTTATATGTTGGTTTGCTTTTTGGTTCTTGTTGTATGTAATCTTTGATAGCTTTGTAGGTTTGTTAACTGTAGTGATTTCAGTTAATGTAGTTTTTATGTTTGATGGATCATGCGACAATGAGACTCGGCGATTTGTGGTTCGAGTTCCTCCTCTCTGGAATCTAAACGTTACTGCAGAAGATTATGGCTAAAGACTTGATTAAATGGTGTACTGGAACATCAAGCGGAGTCACTCACCAATTAAGAGGAAGAAGGTACTTTCAAGTCTTAGAAAGGAGAAGGTGGATATTGCTTTGTTCCAGGAGACACACTTGGATGATAGGGAACATTTGACACTATAGCAGAATGGCTTTGATCGGGTTTACTTTTCATCTTTTAATACCAGAAGTGGCTATATTGCATAGGAGGAGTCTTGCATTTAAGTTACTAGAGTGTGTTAAAGATACACACAGGAGGTTTGTAATTTTCAAAACCCTGATAAAGGGGGAAGAATATGGTGCTTTAAATGTATATTGACCTTTGGTCCATCCCCTCAAATTTCTGGTAAATGCATTTTCTAAATTGATCAGTCTCAAGCCCCGGCATATTATTATTGGGGAAGATTTTAACTGTCTTATGGATTCCACGGTAGACAGGTTGCCCAAAGGCCCCTCGAAACCCTCTGTACAAATTAAATAAATAGTGAATGTGTGTGTGGAGTTAGGGTTGATGTATGTTTGGAGGTGTTTTCACCCTACAGGCAGAGATTTCATGTTTTTTTTCCAATCCACACAGATATCACACCAGGATTGATTTATTTCTGAACCTCGTGGCAACCCTGGACTTGGTGGCATCTTGTACGATTGGTAATATTTCCATCTCCAATCACACTCCAGTGTACCTTATGGTAAAGATTAAGGAATTTACATTGGATCTGAGGCACTGGCGAATAGATCCCTTTATCCTTAAGGATAATAGGTTTGTGGAGTACTTCTCTAGGGAATTTCGGGTGTTCCTAAACATTAATTCAGGCTTGGTTCGTAGTCAATCTGTCCTTTGGGAAACTGTCAAAGCCTATGTCAGGGGGTTAATTATTTCCTACTCTGCCAGTAGGAAGTAACAGAGGGGTGAACAGCAAGTCTCCTTGGAGCATGGTTGAAGGCAGAGGATTGCGGTGCTGTGGTCTGCATTGAACTCTGTGCTCACGCATACAGCAAAGAAGGAGCTTACTTTTGCAAAGCAAAGGTTATATGAGCCTGGTGACAGGCCAGGCAAATACTTAGCATATCTCACAAGGAAAAGGAGCACCCCTCAAGCCATCATGGCGATTAGGGAAGGGTCTGGGAACCTAACATGTGATTCCAAAAAGATTAATGTGGCATTCCAGAAATTGTACTCTCAGTTATATCAATCTAAAGTTTGTGAGGATGGGCGGACCAAAATGGAATCCTTTTTCAAGGATCTGGAGTTTCCAGGCGTGACCCCTGAACAACAGCCTTTTCTCAATGTCCCCTTATCAGAGCATGAGGTGCAGGAGGCTGTGAAGCAGCTTCAGATCGGAAAGGAGCCCGGTCCTGAAGGACTTTCCAGCGAATTCTATAAGGAATTTATAAACATATTGTTAGGCCCGATGCTCAACATGTTCAAAAGAGTGCAGAAGGGCTTATGCTCGAAACGTCGAATTCTCTATTCCTGAGATGCTGCCTGGCCTGCTGTGCTTTGACCAGCAACACATTTGCAGCTGTGATCTTCAGCATCTGCAGACCTCATTTTTTACCAAAAGAGTGCAGAGGAGATTCTATTGTCTGGGCTGGAGTGTTTCAGTTATGAAGTGAAACTAGGTAGGCTAAGGTTCTTTTCATTAGAGCAGAGAAGGCTGAGGTGGTACCTGATTGACGTAGCTAGGAAAGATAGGAAGAAATTATTCCCCCTCAGGCATGGTTTCAACTACCAGGGGGATATAGACTTAAAATAAGGTGAAGGAGTTTAGAAAGGATTTAAGGAAGATTTATTTCACCCTGATGGTTGTAAATATCTGGAACTCACTGTCTGAAAGGCTGGTAGAGGTGGAAACGATCATAGCATTTATGGGGTATTTAGATGAATAATTGAAATGCCATAGCATGCAAGGCTATAAACAAATGCTGTAGAATAAGAATGACTAGGTGCTTGATGACCAACACAGGCACGATGGGCCAAAGAAAATCTTTCATATTGGAGAACTCAATGACACTTTGGCCATATTAGTTTGTTTAATCCACTGAGCACATCAAAGGCGTGCAGCAGCCATTGCAGGGAATGCAAAAGAAGCCTTCCAGGGAAAATGAGAAACTTAACTCCAAACTGAATCAAGGCATTCTGAGATTATTAGTCTACAAAACAGCCAACCAAAATCCACATTCAAACCCAAAGGCAAATAATGGGAACACTCTCAGGTTCTTTCAAGAAGCAATGGCCCAAACTACAGAACTACTGGTGCTGAAAGAAAAACTTAACATCATGAATCAATGGAACTTGAACTCTTCAAAACATAACAAGAATTAGAGAAGTTGAACTACATTAAAGACTGCTAGATTCGTAGAGTTATAGAATCATACAGCATAGAAACAGACTCTTTGGTCCAACTAGTCTGTGCTGACCAAATTTCCCATTTGCCTACATTTGACCCATATCCCTCTAAGCCTTTCCCATTCGTGTACCTGTCCAAATGTCTTGAATGCTGTAACTGTACCTGCATCTACTACTTCCTCTGGCAGTTCATTCCACATATGAACCACCCTCTGTGTGAAATAATTGTCCCTCAGGTGCTGTAAAATTTAAAATCCCAGCTACTAACAATCACACAACACAACAAGTCACAGTGTCAATATTTGAAACGGTCTCCATAATACTATATATTTTGAGTGAACATAAACTTCAAAAAACTTCAGACAAAAAACTTGGTCAACAATGGATAAAGTTACATGATGTATAAAAGGCTGTGTGGTATCTAGCCAGTTATTAGAAAATCAACAAATACGAGGACCTGGCATTCTGCATCCCACTCTGGACTACACTTCTCCCTGGTGCCTTACTCCCTGCTTCATTTGAGATGGGGGGAGGGTAGGCAGCAGTGGAGTGGGGTGGGTGACAAGTCTGAAAGTTAGCTAGGGAGTTTGTGTTTTTCATATAATTTTAATTCAATATTCAATGTTTTTATATCCCATCCACCACTTCCATATTGCCTGTTCAACTTGTTGGTTTATTTTTGTTACTACAGTGAAATAACTCCACATTGGCTGGTATCCCACCACCACGTCACCCTTTATTACAAGCGGAAAGTCCTTGACTCTGGCACAGCCTCGTCAGAGTCAGCACCCTGGAGTGTCAGAATCGCTGACATGTCTCTTTTTATCTGTCAGCCAGGGCTCCATGATTGAACCATCTTAACAGGGAACTCCTATTTTAAGATGTTCAGCTGTCTGGCCTGGTTACCATCGCTACATATATGATTGTCACAAGTTTCCATGTTGTTAATTTGATTAGTTAGTCTGTATAGAATTGCATAATGTAAGCATCCCCTACAATTAAGCCCTGAGTTGCAAACATGTTCCTTGAACAAAATTTCATGGTTATTGTTACTAGGTAAGAGATTTGGTATAAAGGCTAGAAATGTCTTTGCATATAAAGTTCTGATACTGTGGAACTTACCTCCAGTGTTAGTGGTTCAGACAGAAACATTAAAAAAAAGCACATTTGGTGGATTCTGATCAAAATAATTGAGATGAAAGAGCAAGTTGGATAAACCTGATTAGAAAATTTGCATGCATGACATAGACTACTTAGGCCGAATGGTGTGTTTTCAGATTGTAACTTGCAGCTGCTATGAATGCTTTCAGCACAAGGAAGTTAATCTAGTACAATACCGTAAACAGGAAATTGCTCAACTGCACTGTACAATCTCTGCAGTCACAAGATATACGTGAGTGTTTATTTGTACTCGGTCATTTATTCAAGCTGCCTGGTGATGGCGTAAGTTTCCTAACGGAATGAAAAGTACACACCAAAATCTGATTAACAAATGCATGTGACTTTGTTTTATACGCTGAGTGTATTTGACTGGAAGTAATAGCACCCAAGTCATTTATGTGAAGAGTTGAAGCTGTAATCACTCAAGATCACCATGTGATCCTATTTCTTTTATGAGAATTATTTCAATCATGGAGAACATCATCAATATAAGATGTCAATTAATTTTGCTATAATAACTAATATTTACAGTTGGTTAGGTTATCGTAATATGGTCATTACTAGATAGCAGGCAGCAGCAGCTGAACAAAATGGTAAAAATGTTAATTCATGTACATATTAAACACAGTCATCATTAAAATGTCTGTAGTCAACTCACTGAAAGCCCTTTTTGAAAGCATCGCAGAGATATAATTTCAGTTCAATAGGTCACTGATTTTAAAGGGAGAAAAGACAATATAGTTATACATCAATTTTAATGACATCTTGTGTGAGATTATGCTTTTGCACTGTTTGATGTTACTGTATCATGTGTAAGAAAACAACAGAACAAAGTCTAATCATTAAGATAATACTCAATGTATTTTGGTATTAATTTAAACTCACAAAACTATCATATAAAAGTAATTATAAATCTATATGCATATGTCAGTTAAAAGCCACCCCAAAATAATTGGAAGCTGTTTTCAAAGAGACACTTGGTTGAGGCATTGATTTAATCTCTAATAAGCGATGCTTGTTAATTAGAAATAATTGAATAATGGGTACATTTCCTTTACAACTGTCATTTTTAATAAAAGCTCATAAAACTGGACACTAGTGATTTGTAAATTCCCACAGGCACACAGCATCCAGAGGATAACTCCTTCTCTGCTTCAAGATAATCATGGTAAGTTCTCAGCAGCTAATGAACCTCTATGTTCTAGTTTTGTTAATTATTACAGTGATCTTTATGATTGGTTTAACACTCAAGACAAAATGATCCATCAATATAATAGTGTTAGATTACTTACAGTGTGGAAACAGGCCCTTCGGCCCAACAAGTCCACACCGACCCGCCTAAGCGCAACCCACCCATACCCCTACATTTACCTCTTACCTAACACTACGGGCAATTTAGCATGGCCAATTCACCTGACTCGCACATCTTTGGACTGTGGGAGGAAACCGGAGCACCCGGAGGAAACCCACGCAGACACGGGGAGAACATGCAAACTCCACACAGTCTGTCGCCTCAGTCGGGAATTGAACCCGGGTCTCAGGCGCTGTGAGGCAGCAGTGCTAACCACTGTGCCACCGTGCCGCCCATTAAGGATGTTTCTTCTGTTTGGCTGCTCCCCAGATTTCAGAGCAACTTGCTTCGACTCAGATTCCATGTGTTCTGAAGTGGCTGATAAGTCTAAGGGCACAATCTAATGACTCTGCCACATGTGGCTATTGAAGGGTCAAGATGCTGAGGTGTTTGGAGGTTTCCATGCTTTCTCCTAAGCCGTGACTTTGCCTCTTGGTGCTTCTGACAAATTCTTTTGATCTGTTTGGTGAATCTTCTCCAGTTTGATTTATCACAGGCCAGGCACTTTCATAGGTCAGCAGAGATGTTTGGCCTCTACAGGGATGCTTTGAGGACATCCTAAAGTGTTTCTGTTGTCCTCCAGGGAGGGTCCTATAGTGACAAGCCCCTAGTAACATATTTATTTTGGGATGCTGGTGGCAGGCATATGAATGAAGTGTCTCGCTCAATGAAGTTGACTTGAAAGTTATAAGTTTCTTAAGAATGTTCAGTCTCTATATGCTCTTAACAACTGTGACTACAGCAGGGCTGTAAGTCATGGTACTGGATCCTCAACTATTTATAATCCATATTACTGATGTAGACAAAGGTACAAAGTGTACCGTATCTAATTCTGCTGATGACGCAAGACTAGACAGGGAGTCTAAGCTGCAAAAATATGAGTTTGTGGTGCAGTGATAGTATTCCTACCTCAAGACCAAAGAGGCATGGATTCAAGTTCCACTTGAGCCAAAGGTGTGCGAAAACACTTGTGAATGGATGGATTAGGAAAACAAAGGTGAGCGACACTCACCATCCTGATTTGGAAATATAGAATTGTTCCCTCACTGCTGCTGAGTTGAAATCCTGGAATCCCTCCCTAATACCATTGTGAGTCTACTGATACCAAATGGATTACAGTAGTTCAAAAAGGCAGCTCATCATCACCTTCTCAAGGGCAATTAAGGATATGCAATGACTGCTGATCTAGCTAGATATGGCCATATTTCCTGAATAAATTTAAAGAAAGGAGGATACAAAAAGGCTGCAAAAATAAAATAAAGAGGTTAATTGAATGGGTGACAAGATGGAACTGGGAAATGTCAGATTATTCACTTTGGTAGCAAGGATAAGAAAAATAATATTTTTTAAAGGATAAGAGCCAATGGGCTGAATCTTACTATTTTTAGCGAAGTGTGCATTCTGCCAAGTGTTTGGTGTGATTCCTGCAGCGATGTCCAGTTAATTTCTCACCGTATCTCATCAAACAGGCCTCATTAACTACCTACCCTCCTCCTATGGTCTCCTTCTCATCCAACGCTCATCTTACTACATCTCACTCTTGGAAAACATGCCACCCCCTGGATATCTAACTAGTACGTGGCATCCCTTATATTAGTGCCATCTTTAAAATGTCACTGAACATCCTGGTAAATATTGGCAATCTGGCATTGCCCCCTCACCGACAATGTCATAACAGAGCAGCCTCGAAGCCACGCTGCCCACAATAATATATCTAGTTTGGCCAAGAATCCCTCTCACAAACAACCCAATTCTCTCACCTCAAACATAGCTTAGCCACCGGGCTATACAATTTATAAGTCCTTAGTTACATGCTGCCTAAACACCCTCTCTAAGTCCCCACTATGTGAATCATGTTGCCAGTGGATACAAAGAAAGGGAATTCATGCATTGCCTACAGAATGGCTTTTTGGAACAGGTTGTGATCCACAAGGGAGCTGGCTATTCTGAACTTGGTGCTATGTAACGAGCCAGACTTTATAAAAGATCTTAAAGTCAGGGAATACTTTAGGAGGCAGCGACCATAATACAGTAGAGTTCAGTCTGCAATTCGAAAGAGAGAAGGCAAAATCGGATGTAATGGTGTTACAGTTAAATAAAGGTAGTTACAGGGACATGAGAGAGGGACTGAAAAAATCGACCGGAAGCAGAGCCTAGTGGGGAAGACAGTACAGCAAGAATGGCAGGAGTTTCTGGGTGTAATTGAGGAAAAAGTACAGAGGTACATCCCAAAGAAAAGAAAGATTGCCCGGAGGGTGGCGGATTAGACAACCATGGTTGACGAAGGAACTCAGGAAATGTATCACAGAAAAAGAGAGCACCTATAAAGTGGCCAAGAGCACTGGGAAATCAGAAGATTACAAAAACAAACAGAGGATAACAAAGAGAGAAATAAGGAAGGAGAGGATCAAATATGAAGGTAAGCTAGCCAGTAAGATTAGAAATGATAGTAAAAGTTTCTTTCAATACAAAAGAAACAAATGGAGGCAAAAGTAGAGATTGGGACATTCCAAATTGATGCAGGAAGGCTAGTGATGGGAGATAAGGAAATAGCTGAAGAACCTAATAAGTACTTTGTGTCAGTTTTCACAGTACATAGAACATAGAACATGACAGCGTAGTACAGGCCCTTGGGCCTTGATGTTGCGCCTACCTGTCATACTAATCTGAAGCCCATCCCACCTACATTATTCCATATACATCCATTTGCCTGTCCAATGATGACTTCAATGCACTTAAACTTGGCAAATCTACTACCAATGCAGGCAAAGCATTCCATGCCATTACTATTCTCTGAGTAAAGAAAATACCTCTGACATCTGTCTTATACCTATCCCCCCTCACTTTAAAGTTGTGTCCCCATACTTGGAAAAAGGCTCTCCCTGTCCACCCTATCTAAACCTCTGATTATCTTGTATGTCTCTATTAAGTCACCTCTCAACCTTCGTCTCTCTAATGAGAACAGCCTCAAGTCCCTCAGCCTTCCTCGTAAGACAGTCCTTCCATATCAGGCAACATCCTAGTAAATCTCCTCTGCACTCTTTCCAAAGCTTCCCCATCCTTCTTATAATGCGGTGACCAGAACTGTACACAATACTCCAAGTGTGGCCGTACCAGAGCTTTGTACAGCTGCAGCATAACCTCCTGGTTCCGGAAATCAATCCCTCTATTAATAAAGGCCAAAACACTGTATGCCTTCTTAACAACCCTGTCAATCTGGGCAGCAACTTTCAGGGATCTGTGTACATGGACACCGAGATCTCTCTGCTCATCTGCACTTCCAAGAATCTTACCATTAGCTTAATACTTCGCATTCCGATTACTCCGGCCAAAGGGTATCACCTCACACTTGTCCACATTAAATTCCATTTGCCACCTCTCAGCCCAGTTCTGCATCCTATCTATGTCTCTCTGCAACCTACTGCATCCTTCGTCACTATCCACAACTCCACCGACCTTAGTGTTGTCCACAAATTTACTAACCCACCCTTCTAAGCCCTCATCTAGGTCATTTATAAAAATAACAAACAGCAATGGACCCAACACCGACCCTTGCGGTACGCCGCTAATAACTGGACACCAAGATGAATATGTTCCATCAACTACAACCCTCTGTTTTGTTTCAACAAGCCAATTCCTGATCCAAACTGCTATGTCTCCCACAGTCCCATTCCTCTGCATTTTGTATAATAGCCTATTGTGGGGAACCTTAGCGAATGCCTTGCTGAAATCCATATACACCACATCAACCGGTTTACTCTCATCTACCTGTTTGGTCACTTTGTCAAAAAAGTCAATAAGATTCGTTAGGCACGATCTATCCTTCACAAAACCATGTTGACTGTCCCTGATCAGATTATTATTTTCTAGATAGGATTTATAACCATCTCTTATAACCTTTTCCAACACTTTACCAACAACTGAAGTGAGACTCACTGGTCTGTAATTACCAGGGTTGTCTCTACTACCCTTTTTGAACAAGGAACCACAGTGCAGGACATGAATAATATCCCAACAATTAAGGAGAGTCAAGGGGCAGAGTTAGGTATGTTGGCCATTACAAAGGAGAAAGTATTGAAAAGCTAAAAGGTCTAAAAATTAATAAATCTCCTGGCCCAGATGGACTACATCCTAGAGTTCTGAGGGAAGTGGCTGAAGAAATACCGGAGGCGTTGGTTGTAATCTTTCAAAAATCACTAGAGTCAGAACAAGTCCCAGATGATTGGAAAATAGCTGATGTAACCCCCTTGTTCAAACAAGGATCAAGACAAAAGATGGAAAATTATAGGCCGACTGGCCTAACCTCAATTGTAGGTAAAATTCTAGAATCCACCGTTAAGGATGAGATTTCTAAATTCTTGGAAGTGTAGAGTCGAATTAGAACAATTCAGCATGGATTTAGTAAGGGCAAGTCGTGCCTGGCAAATCTTTGAAGAGGTAACAAATAGGTTAGACCAGGGAAACCCAGTGGATGTTATCTACCTGGACTTCTAAAAGGCCTTTGATAAGGTTCCTCACGGTAGGCTGCTGAGTAAGGTGAGAGCCCATGGTGTTCGAGGTGAGCTACTGGCATGGATTGAGGATTGGCTGTCTGACAGAAGGCAGAGAGTTGGAATAAAAGTTTCTTTTTCAGAATGGCAGCTGGTGACAAGAGTGTCCCACAGGGTTCAGTGTTGGGACTATAGCTGTTCACTCTATATATAAATGATCGGGATGAAGAGACTGGGGGCATTCTGGTGAAGTTTGTCAATTACACAAAGTTAGGTGGATAGGCAGGTAGTTCTGAGGAGGTGAGGAGGCTGCAGAAAGATTTAGACAGTGTAGGAGAATTGTCCACGAAATGGCTGATGAAATTCAATGTGAGCAAATGCAAGGTCTTTCACTTTGGAGAAAAAAACTTTGGCATGGACTATTTTCTAAACAGTGAGAAAATTCATAAACCCAAAGTACAAAGGGATCCAAGAGTGCTAGTACAAGATTCTCTAAAGGTTGACTTGCAGGTTGAGTTTGTCGTTAAGAAAGCAAATGTAATGTTGTCATTTATCTCAGGAGGGTTGGAATTTAAAAGCAGTGATGTGCTACTGAGACTTTATAAAGATCTGGTTAGGCCCCATTTAGAATACTGTGTCCAGTTTTGGGCCCCCACACCTCACCTCAGGAGCGTGTCCGGTGGAGATTCACATGGACGATCCCTGGAATGGTAGGCCTAACATACAATGAATGGCTGAGGATCCTGGGATTGTATTCATTAGAACTTAGAAGGTTGAGGGGAGATCTAATAGAAACTTACATGACAATGCATGGCTTAGAAAGGGTGGACACTGGGAAATTGTTTCCATTATGCGGGGATACTCGGACTTGTGGGCATAGCCTTAGAATTAGAGGGGGTCAATTTAGAATGGAAATGAGTTGACATTTCTTCAGCCTGAGAGTAGTGGACCTCTAGAATTCATTGCCATGGAGTGCAGTGGAGGCTGGGACATTAAATATCTTCAAGGCAGAGATTGATAAATTCTTAATTTCGCAAGGAATTAAGGGACACGGGGAGAGTGTGGGTAAGTGGTGTTGAAATGCCCATCAGCCATGATTGAATGGCAGAGTGGACTCGATGGGCCGAATTGCCTTACTTCCACTCCTATGTCTTATGGTCTTAGTCTGTCTCTAATAGGGTAATGTCACACACAGGAAACCAATAAATAGTTCAGAATATAAGTTTTAATTAACAACCAGCAAAAGTGAACACAAAATGAGTGAACACTGACTCAATACAAATCAAATACTGGCATCATAAATAATGATTATTTGATAGCTATTGATAACTTTCGGGACCCAGCTAGAACCAGATATCAATCAGGTAGTCCTGTGAATAAAATGTGGGACAAAACCAACCTAGCCAATCACTCTCCACTCAGTCTACTGTCAAACATTCTCAATTCCTATCAGGGTCACTCAACTCCTGACCTCATCACAACGTTGATTTTATATATGGATAAAAGAGCTGAATTGCTGAGGTGAGGTGAGGTGAGAGTGACTGCACTTGACATCAGGCTGCAGTTGACCAAGTGTGGCATCAAGGAGTCCTAGCAAAACTGGAATCAATGGGAATCAGGGTAAACTCTCCTGTGGTTGGAGTCATACCTGACACATAGGAAGATGGTCGTAGTTGTTGGGGGTCAGTCATCTCAGGTCCAGGACATGTCTGCAGGAGTTCCTCACAGTAGTGTCCTAGGTCTAACCATCTTCAGCTGCTTCATCAATGATCTTCCCTCCATCATAAGGTCAGAAGTGGGGATGTTCACCAATGATTGCACAATGTTCAGTACCATTCATGACTCCTCAGATACTGAAGCAGTCCATGTTCAAAGGCAACAAGGTCTGGACAATATCTGAGCTGACATGTGGCAGGTAATATTCATGCCACACAACTGCCAGACAATGACCATCATGAATAAGAGACAATCAAACCACCATCCCTTGGCATCCAACAGTGTTACCATCACTGAATTCCCCAATATCAACATCCTGAGGTACTGAAGACTACTGCTCCAGAACTTGCTGTTGCCCTAGCCAAGCAATACAGTTACAACATTGGCATCTACCCGACGATGTGGAAAGTTGCCCTATACATAAAAAGCAGTACAAATCCAACTCGGCCAATTATTGCCCAATCAGCCTACTGTCAATCATCAGTAAAGTGATGGAAGAGGTCATCAATAGGGCTATTGGCCATTGACCAGAAACTCATCTGGACTGACCACATAAACACGGTGGCTAAAGAGCAGGTCAGAAGCTAGTAACACTGTAGCGAGTGACTCACCTCCTGACTCCTCAAAGCCTATTGACCATCTACAAGGCCCAAGTCAGGAGCGTGGAAGTGAATACTCCCCACTTGCCTGGATGAGTACAGACCCAATAACAGTTAAGATGCTTGACACCATCCAGGACAAAGCAGCCTTGGTTGGCAGTGCATCCATAAGCATCCCTTCCCTCCACAACTGGCGCTCAGTATCAGCAGTGTGTACCATCTATAAGATGCACTGCAGAAATTCACCAAAGATCCTCAGACAGCACCTTCCAAACCCATGACCACTTCCATCTAGAAGGACAAGGGCACCACCTTCAAGTTCCCCTTCAAGCCACTCACCAAGCTAACTTGGAAATATTTCACCGTTCCTTCACTGTCACTGAGTCAAAATCCTGGAATTCCCTGCCTAATGGCATTGTGGGTCAACCTATAGCAGGTGGACTGCAGCAATTCAAGAAGATAGTCACCGCCTTTTCAAGGGCATCTAGATACAGGCAATAAATTCTGGCCATCCAGCAATGCCCACATCCCACATTTGAATAAATAAAAAGGACCCCTATAAGATTCCACATTATCAAATGACTATATACCAAGGCTTGGAGAAGCACAACTATTCATTCTGCTCCATAACTAAGCTGATATATTATTTTTGAAACCTACTCAGCTCCCAGGCCTGCAGGTAATGGTCCAGTTTACTGTCCCCTGCCTGATATTTGTATTGGGAGGTGGTTGGGATCTTGTGATCTATAGATTTAAGCAATTGCAACAATTTCTCTCCTGGAAGTTATGCTCAGAATGATATTTTTGACTGGATTTTTATGGTAGGAATTGGGAAGGTTAATGGGATGGGGACTGAGTGCCTACAATTGGGTGTCAAACAATGGGAAAGCAATCAGATTATGTCACCTCACTGCTGTTTAGCCAATGGTGTGCAGTTAAAAGCTTGATGTTGGGATCTGCAATAGACAAATAGCCAGAGCAGGATTCCAAACCAGTTTCCCCATACAATCACCACTACTGCATTAATTTTTCTTTAGATGTGGAAGTGAAGGGGTTGAGGAACAGAATATTCAGGTGAGGGTCTCTAAGCGATTTTCCCAAACTTGATATATCACAAATTAACACTCTGCCCCAGGGATCAATTAAATGTATTTTGTATTTGTTTTTGAGAAAGCAAACTGTTTAGTGTAATTTAATCACAGACTCCATTTTGATTTTTGATAGATACCTTTTGACTTTAGGGAGCTCTTGTTTCATTCAGTTAACACGAAGAGTTCAGGATTCCATTTATCTCAGTTCCTCGGTACTTTATCTCAAATAAATATAAATCCAAGTTTACAGCTGATCATATCCTTGAAAGCCTTCGTCTCACTACCCCTAACCTATTCCAAAGAGTCACTACCAATTTATGCCTTGAACATTTCGATTTCAGAATTTTTTGTACTTACTGATTTTCTCCCCTACATTGTAAAACATCAATCTCAAAGGAATTTTTCATATTCACATGTCAAATAAGATCATTCTTAAGTTGTCACCTATTTATTGCCTGTGCCAGCCTTTTAGGAGCTTTTCGCTGGGATTCAAGCTTGACTTTCCTACATTTGGTATCTGGTAGAAGTTGCTTGTTGCTTAATTTAAAACTGATTTCCTGTGTAAACTTCAGCCTCTGTCTCCTTCTGTCCTTTTCCTCTTAAATTCAATTTCTCCTCATCAGAATATAGTAAAGCACTTCTACTTTCCAATTGAAATCTTGAATTCTGATACAGCTTTAGTGAAATTCTGCTGCATGTATTATAACTAGTGGCTTGGTAGTACAGAACATGGTTATTGTTATAAAAGGTATATTTTTTCAGATATTTATATCTTGCAGTCATCAGGACTTTTGCATTAGTACCAATCTGGGGGAAAACCAACTCTGTATGAAGAGAAGGTGCTGATTAATTGGCGAGTTGAGTCAGATTGGTAGAGGTGTTGTCATGGAGAATGCACACATTAATGCTGATTGACAGTTAACAGCCAGGCTCTGTTTAAGTTTTAAACCCTGAAGGTTTAATGGGAACACAGAAGCAAGGAAATCTATCATTGGAAGAGCTGAAACAGTAAGCATGGGAGAGACAGAACTTGTAAATAAGGAGCTGTTACTCGCAGATTCTGCGTCCACAGGGTCACTGTTTGAATTCATTGCCTGCTTCTCTGATTTTTGCTGTGATTTGTGAGGTTCTGTGACCCAATTTACATGCCATTGTTATGCATTTTGAAGACTTCATGGCCCACTAAAATGAAAGTGAGATTTATGGATCATGAAACTCCACATGCTAGAGTTTGTCCACACTTCAGTGATGGGCAGGTATTCAGGAAGCTATCTTCCCATTGCCATGTGATCTTACCAGAGATGGAAGACATTTAGACATCTTTCCCAACCAAAGCTCAATTAATCCATATTTGTTGTCAATTACCACTTTCTTGAACTACTTCTGCTGGCATTTATCCATGTCTGAGGGACCTTCATTAAGAAGGGACACTGCCAGATAAACTCTGGAAGCTATCTGGAGTCTCCTAATCACCACAAAAACCAGCCCAAAGATTTGAATGAAGATGTTTGATCAGTTAGTTGAACAAAGAGACATGCTGGCAACATATTTTCTTCAATTTCCCTTGGTCACGAGCAGGGAAAAGGAAATCAGCCAGAGTTTCCCTACCTGGTTGCTATCAAGTGACCCTTTGTGCAAAGCATAGGTTTGTCGGCTGTCGGTGAGAATAGAATAAACTTTGATGTACTGAGAAATGAAGAATGAATCAGTGAAGAATATTTGAGGTTCTGTGCTGATATAAAAGCTGGTGGCTTTGGTCTCAAACCCCAAAATGACCCAGTAGAAGTGAATACAACATTGGAATTGCACAGAAAGAATTTCAATGCTCAATATAAGGAATTTCAGGAGAACTCCTTCCCTATCACTTTTTTCAGGAAGTCTCTCTACCATCACTTCCTGGGCAGTTGTTCTTGCATTTGATATTCAAGATGAATATTTTGCATATTTTGCAATGGCATTGGGGAAGGGAGGGAGTGCAGAGGAAGATAGTTGGAATTCACTCTACCTGATTTACTGTTCAGAGACAGTAAAAATTTATTTAAAGCAATTGATTAAAGCTTTGGAGGTATTTTTCCTCACACATTTCTGATTTTCTACAGTGGTATAGGATTTGCTACCAGCAGCATATTTACTCTTGACATTAATCCTTAGAATCCATAGAATCTCTACAGTATGGAAAACAGGCCATTCAGCGCAACTAGCGCACATCGATCCTCCAAACAGCAACACATGGTATTGCTCATGGCTAATGTGCCTAACCTACGCATTCCTGGAAATTATGGGGCAATTTAGCAAGGCCAATCCATTTAACTTGCACATTTTTGGATTAAGACTTGCAATGTAAGAACTAGACTTAGTAACATGGTATTGGAGATACAACAGACATTTATTACAGCTCTTGATATGCTACACTCACAGTTATTTCATAAGGATAAGAAATTCGGTTACAAAGAATAGTATGCTTTCATCAGCACAACATATTCCTAGAGGCCTCAGTTAAGGTGGAGTCTGAGACAATTATACCATCAGATCTCATGCTATGATATGGTGGTGGTATTATGGGTATATGTCTTCAAGGTATGTTGCATATTAGCTGTGAGACAGAACATAATAATTTTCATCATGAGATGCAATAATTGTTCACTTATCCTAAAACTCACCCTCATTGCAGCTGTTATTTCACTTTTCACTCCACTGACCATGAATATTCCTGATGAAGGGCTTTTGCTCGAAATGTCAATTCTCCTGCTCCTTGGATGGTGCCTGACCTTCTGTCTTTTCCAGCACCACAGTCTCAACCCTGACCATGAATGTGACCAATCCATAACCACCAATATTCAGTTTGCACAGCTTCAGTGCTGACATCATTCAGCAGTTTTCTGAGATGGTAAATGACCTATAACCCAACCAGATATATTCAAACTTGCACTCTTTTTTTCCCAAAAGTAAATTTCAAATGTCTACCTGTTAAATTAAACATGGGATATTAAATGGTAAAAACAACATTAACTTCATTCTAAGGTGTGGATCCCAAAATTAATCTGAACGCGTTTATAAAGGAACATGCCTATTATAGAACCATCATACTCACAACTTCATAATAATTCAGATTTGAAATTAATCAAACTAAACATAACTTATGTTTTGGGAATAAGCTGGTTTAAATAAGAGGCATAAATGTAATAGTTATAGACTTTTTTTAGATCATTGACCGAGGATGGATTGAATGACCTTCATCATCCCTGTGTACCTTGTGATTTTCTGATATTTTTCTCTTCAAAATGTTAGTATTGGAATAAAATGCTTAGGACCACTGCCTTTGAAGACCAAAAATGTACATAGTAAATGCCTGCAATTAGGAACCGAATGACCTTCTTTCTTAAATAACTGAGAGAGTATCCGCAGCTAACATCAAGGTCATGACTATATACAAACACAACCTTAATAGCCCCATTATGTTAGAGATTCATAAAGCTGCATGTGAAATGACTATAAAGGTGATGTTTTTATAGCCTGACCTGGAATAAAAATTAGTTTTAACTCATTTGACTAATCTAAGGTGATCACATCAGATTTAGAGAAGTATGCATGAACAAAGCTAGAAAATTCAAATTATCCAACGGTGCTGAGTCACATAACTTGCAGGCACATATTAATATCAAACATGAAAACCAATGGATTATTGCAGTGCAAATAAAATCTGTCTCAAAGCTACTTTATTGGAATTTGTCAGTCCACAATATATTTAGATCTTTCAGGACTGTTAAATGCCTCAATTGACGGCATGAGTTTTAATCTCCAAGAACTTTTCTTTGGAACTTATAAAGATTTAAAGTTACTAGTGTTTAGAAACGTCTCAATGATAGAGAAAATAAATTCCCTGGAGAAACAGCCAATGTTTACAGAAAGAAGTCAGAACCTTTACAAAGGATTCTTAGATTTCCTGGAGAAGCTTTGTATCTGAGGCCCCAGGAAGGCCCCCAGTGCGTGAAACAGCAAACACTGCGGTCTCCTAGTTTCCTCTGAAGTCTAGGGAACCAGCTATAAAACAGAAACTCTGTCAACACTGTACAACCTGCAATAAACTATTAAGGCAGGAATTTATGGTTGTGGTTATCTGCCTACTGAAATAATGTTGTTACAAGGCTGCCCTTGCAAGTCATCAGCAGATATTGCATGATAAAAATCAAAGATGCTGACATCTCAGTAATGAGTTCAACAGACTGACCGTTAGTGACAAAGTCACATAATCACCTCAATAAGGTCATTAATGTACTTTACCTATCATGGTATCTTCAGAGAACCTCTTAAGGTGTTGGATCATGTCATTTCAACCACACTCTGCTTTGTGTCATGTGCCATTTAAGACAATCATTAACAGCTTTCCTTTTACAATCTTAATTAACACTTTTCAAATGCACTTGAATGATTCCCTGCACCACTCCTTGCAAACAAAAACATGAACTTTGACCAGTGAAAAGTGTAATCCAATCAAGTAGTCTTAAGGTTTTTTTTCAAATGGTGAAATAATTATTGATTATGATTTTGTTGCCCATGATGTTGCTCACCAGGAATCAAAACCAAAAGACTGACTTGAACTAACCAGGAGGTGCCTGGAAGTCTATGGCTGAGTTCTATAGATGCAGAGCATCATTGAAGACTTGCTCAAGCACACAGATGCCATGTAGACAATGAGGATCACTGAGTTTGATCACATGCAGATTCCAAGAAACATAGAGGGAAAAGCAAAGGTGCTGCACGTGTGAACAAAGTTTAAAGAAAGCCACAGACTTGAGGTGGGAATGTAACAGCAAAACTGATTATCTTATTCAGTTCATCTTGTACAGGTCTCAACCACTCCAGAAACTATCCCAATAATCCAAAAAATCTAAAGCCCTCCCTGCTTTACCATCCCTTGAGCCACACATTCATTTGACCTATCATCTGAAATATCCAGATTACCACGTAATCACCTTCCTCTTTAATCTACTATTGAACTCTCCAAATTCCTGTTGCAGATCTCATTTCTGTTATTACCCATGTCATTGGTGCTGACATAAACCACAACTGATGCATGCTCACCCTTCCCCTTCAGACTGTCCTGTAGCCAGATCGAGACATTCTTGACCCTGGAACCAAGATGTAACATACCATTCGAGATTTTTGTTTGCTGCGATGCCAAGGATCTTCTTGTCAGATGCAAGTTGACTCTTCTTGACCTGAACTTCCAAAGGCTGGAGGTGAACAGGTAGGGTAAAGGGAGAGGGCCCTGCCTCCTCTGGAGTGTCCAAAGGGAATTATGTGTGTGGATTGTTCCCTGGCTGGGTGCCTCCTGGTATTGCCCTGTCTCCTTTTGAGGTCAGGACAGCAGGACTGAGAGTTCCCACCTCACTCTCACCCTGCCCTTGGTCCAGAGGGCCAATTTGTGAGGTAATGGATTGTGGGTGCATGGAGTTCTCTAGCATCCCCTGAGAGTGTTTGACCTGTCTGGCTCTCCATGACAGCCACTTGCCTGTCCTTGGAGGCAGCCAGATGGTCAGAGGACTGCATTGCTCCAGCGTCTCAGCCAGTGTGTCCCATGTGCCTGTCTGCTGCATCTCTCTCCAAATTTCTGTGAAGTCCCTTGTGGCTGAAAATACAAGTTGAACCTGCGGACTGAGCAGGTTCCTGATCTCTGGTAGTTCTCTGGGTGCCAGTGGACTAGAATGTTTCTTCCTTAGCCATGTTCAAGACACTTAGCCTCCAAAATTACTATCGGAAGGTGCCCAAGATAACTTCCTCCAGGGATTCATCATGGGTAGTTGACAACATGCCCTCTTGGTCATGAAACTGATGCTCTAGTGGGTTGGTGCAGCTCTAATACAGAGAAGACAGAAGGCAATGCTGCCAGTGGTTAGAAGCGGTGTTCCATTCAGTGCACTCACACCCCAGTCGATTTCAGTGTTGGTGCTGGATTCACTGTTGACTATCATTTATATAAATGATCTGAATGAGAATTTAGGATGCACTGTTAATAAGTTTGCAGATGTCATCAAAATTGATGGTATAGTCGACGGTGAAGAAGATTATCTGAGCTTACAAAGGGGTCTTGATCAATTAGGTGAATGGGCTGAGGAGTGGCCGATGGAGTTTAATTTGGATAAGTGTGATATGTTGCATTTTGGTAAGATGAACAAGGATAGGACGTATACAGTTAATGATAGGGCCCTGGGTAGTGTTGTCGAACAGAGAAACCTATGGGTTAGGTACATAGGTCTTTGAAAGTTGCATCACAAAATGGGCAGGGCACTAAAGAAAGCATTTGGCACGCTTGCCTTCACTGCTCAGACCACTGAGTATAGGAGTTGGGGGTTCATATCGCGATTGAAGTGGCTTTTGGTGAAGCCACCTTTGGAGTGCCATGTACAATTCTGGTCACCCTGTTATAGGAAGGATATTATTAATTTGGAGATGATTCAGAAAAGGTCTATAAAGATGTGGCTGGGGCTGGGGGGTTTGAGTTATAAGGAAGTTGTATAGGTTGGGACTGTTTTCACTGGAGTGTAGGAGGCTGAAATGTGACCTTACAGAGATTTATAAAATCATGAGGGGCATAGAATACGTGAATAGCAAAAGCCCTTTCCCCAAGGTAGGGAAGTTCAAAACTAAAGGGCATATTTTTAAGATGAGAGGGGAAAGATTTAAAAGGGATCTAGGCTGGCAACCTTTTCACACAGAGGGTGGTTCATGTTTGGAATGATCTGCCACAGCAAGTGGTAGATGCAGGTACAGTTTGTCTAGGTACATGAATAAGAAATGTTTAAAAGGATATGGGCTGAATACAGGCAGGAGGGACTAGTTTAGTTTAGGAAAAATGGTTGGCATGGATGATTTGGCTGAAGGGTCTATTTTCCACGCTGTATGACTCTATTACTATGACTGGTACTTACTCAGTTTATGAGACATGAACATTTCAACTTCCCCATTGGAGCAGTCCCAGTCCTCTCCCACATGGGCAAAGTAGCTCACGGGGCATTTAGGAAGGTGGGGGGGCACAGGTGAATGCATTAGGATAGGTGTTGCATGCAGCAGAAAGGGTATTAGTGCACGGACCTTGATGGGAGGTTGGTGCAGTGGTAGGGATGGAGTGAATATGAGGTGGTAGAGAGCAGAGTATAGCACTTGTCCTGGTGGAATGGAGAAGTGCACTTCCTTGCACAGTTCAGCCCAGATGGCACTAAGCTGGGTAGCAATCTCTGTCCAAGCTGATGTTGTTCGGTGGTGTGGCCTCCTCTCATGGTCTTCCAGGTAGAGAATATCTCTTCACTGCATAATCTTGCCACCAGGACCTCCATGTTCCTCTCTGAGAAACCTAGTGTCAGCCTCCCCTTCTCTGCTATCTCTCTTCACTACTTGCATGACCAGGCAGGTCAGCTAACAAATGCCAGTATCCTCCAAGTGAACATGCATTCAAAGAAGGTGAGAATGTAGGGAATGCTGGTCTCGGAGGTGGATATCCACTCAATGGCAAGTTTTTCCAGGCATGGCACATGGTCAGCTTGGCTGAAAATCATTCATGATACATGCTGTGGGGCTGCTACATCAATTGGCGCAGCATATTTGGTAATGTTTGGTCTTGGTCTTGTGGCAGAAATTACTCCAAGAAATATGACTTGTACTTAGCCAAAAAACTGGGAGATTCAACCCATTGAATTTTGTTTTATTTCATTTCAGCATGATTCCTAAGATCTTCCCATCTTCAACACTGAGTGAGTTGACCTGGAGGGTATAAGAAAAGAATATGAAGTGCATGTCCTGATTTGGCACTAACTTGGCATAAGGGTGAATGGGTGGAGATTATGCAGGTGTGTGAGCTGTGAGTGCTAAAGGGCCTTATTTTTAATTAAACAACTGGGACAGAGTTCCAGAGAACTGAGGGAGGCCTTTTTGTCGGCTCACCTTGGTACGTGGCAGCCCTTGCAATCACCTTCGATCTACATCCAGGGAAATGGGCCTGGCTGTATCTTGGGAAGTAATAAAAGAATTACCCAGCAGCTGAGTGGCTGAGACAGATGCATCCTGGGAAAGGAAGTTGGTTTTAAAGCGTCACAGTGCTGGGCAAAATAGTTCTCCAGACTTTTGGGAAAGATGTTCAGATACATTCTTCAATGAAGATATTGAAAGACAAAAGTACAATAGTTGATCTACTGAACTAAGTAATTGTTGAATTCTGTACTATTTCGAACTCACTTTGAACTTTAAAAATTGGATCCATTGAGTCTTCTTCACAGTTCAATGAGATCAAGGCTGATTTAGAAATCATCAATTCCACTTTTCTCTATTTTCCTTATAAACCTTGATTCCCTTACTATTTAAAAATGTGTATATATCAGCCTAGAACATACTTAATGACCCAGCCTTGACCGTACCCTGTCGTAAAGAATTCCACAGATTCACTGGCCCTGAGAGAAGAAATTCCTTCTCATGTCTGTATTAAGTGGGTAAACCCCTTTGTGGTGATTGTAATAAGTTTAGCCAGGTGGATCTCATAGAATATGAGTTCCCTGATCGGGGCTGTTAACCTGGTCCAATCATGGAGCCCGGGCTGACAGATATAAACATGAATGTCAGAGGTTCAGTTCACTTTGAAAGCTGGCTCTGAGAATGCTGGTTCAATGTCAAGTACTATGCGTGTAAATAAAGGGTGATTTGGTGATAGGATACTGGCCTCTGGAGTTACTGCACCCCTACTCTGGGGTTATGCCCTCTGGTCCTAGATTCCCCTACAAGGGGAAATAATCTTTCTCCATCTATTCTATCCAGCCTTCTAAGAATCTTGCATGACTCAATAGGATCAGATTATGACATACTGAGGTCCCATGTTATGGGGTGAAAGTGAGTACTGCAGATGCTGGAGATCAGAGTCAAGGTTGGAGTGTGCTGGAAAAGCACAGCAAGGCAGGCAGCATCCAAGGAGCAGAAAAGAGTTTTTGCCCACAACATCGATTTTCCTGCTCATTGGATACTACCTGACCTGCTGTGCTTTTCCAGCACCACTCTAATATCAGGTCCCATGTTATGTCTAATTTAAAAAGATGACAATGAAATAGAAATATCAAAGCTTCATACTTGTATTTCTACATAGGTGAAGGCACAAAAAACTTACCATCTGAAGTTGGACAGAAGGGTCTGTTTCTGTGTTATACAATTCTATGACTCCATAAGTATTATATTTCTTTTAACTCAATCCCCTGTCCTGACAAATAAAGTACATGTACAAAAATCAAGAATATTTCATGGTTTATTAGTTTCTGGAAAATAAAATTATTTTTTAAAAAAGTAAACAATTTAAAAGTCAAAAAAACTTTTATTTTTTTCTTGAAAAGGCCATATAAGGCATTCTTATTTAGTGATTGGTGTCTGAATGGATCATGTGCCTGTTGAAGGTCAAAGGAAAGGGATGGCACCATGACCTGGTCACAAGGTCATTGCGCTGAAATCCAAGGGTATGAGGCACAGGAGCCTGGGAATGAGAGTCCGGCATTTCTTCAATAGCCATAGAGTCATACATCATAGAAACAGACACTTCAGTCCAACCAGTCCATGTCAAACATTATCCCAAACTAAACTCGTGCCACCTGCCTGCTCCTGGCTCATATCCCTTTAAACCTTTCCTATTCATGTACTAAGTGCCTTTTAATATTGTAACTATGCTCGCATCCACCACTTCCTCAGGCAGTTCACTCCACATGTAAACCAACCTTTGTGTAAAACATTGCCCCTCAAGTCATTTTAAAATCTCTCCTCTTAAAAATATGTCCGTTAGTCTTGAACCCCCCCCCCCCCCCCCCCCCCCCCCCCCCCCAATCCTAGGGAAAAGACATCTACCATTGATCCTATCTATATCCTTCATGATTTTATAAACCTCTGTAAGATTACCTCTCAATCTCCGACGCTCCAGTGAAACAAGTCCCAGCCTATCCAGTCTTTCTTTATAACTCAAACTTTTCATACCTCACAATCTCCTGTTAAATGTCTTCTGAACCCTATCTAGCTTAATATCCTTCCTTCAACAGAGTGACAGAACTGGATACAGTACTCAGAAAAGGCTCACCAATATCCTGTACAACCTCAGCATGACTTAAATCCTTTACTTGAAGGACTGAGCCATAAAGGCAAGCATACTAAATCCTTTTTAACCAGTCTATCTATATGTGACATAAAGTTCAAAGAACTATGTACCTGAAATCCTAGGTCCCTCTGTTCTTCAACTCTTCCCAAGGCCCTACTATTAATTATAGATGTCCTGCCCTTGTTGTGCTAAAATGCAATACCTTGCATTTATCCAAATTGAACTCCATCTGCCATTTAATAGAGATGAGAAGTAAATCAAAGCTTTCTGATCATGTTCATTATCCAAACAGAACTAATTTATATAAAAATTGTGTAGCCCTACAAGTATATTTCAGTCAGATCAAAATTAAAATGTCCATTTAGAGAATCTGTTCTCCACATTTCATTTATTTCTCAATGGATTGACTAGAATTTGAAACTTTATGCATATTCACACAAAGAGGCTCCTCTTCATGTGAGGCATAGCTTACACCTAAATTCAGCACATTCAATCTTCATCTTAAAGAACAATAGTTACTGAATGACAGCTGAAATCAAGAGGAGGATTTTCACGGAGGAGGCAGGAAGGTTAAGTTGGGAAACATCCTGACCTGGCAAATGCCTTTCTGTTAAGGAGGCAACTGCCTTCCATATGTTGTGTCAGGGAGAATGTGGCAAGCATAAATCTGACCCACCACCTCTAGAGTCCGACCTGAGGCAGTACAAATGGTGGGTGCATGGCAAAGTCAATAGGTTGAACACCCGCCTTCCATTTACTGGGACATTGGTTTTGTTTTACTGATGAAGGGCAAACCTGACAATCCATATCATTCCAAACCCCTAGCTCCCTATTGACTTCATTTGACTGTCCGTGCTCCCTTGGTACCTCATGACCCATCATGTATCCTCCATAACTACTCATTCAATAATCAGTACTGTCATCTGATATACACTGCTGTCTTCTAATATCCACTACTGTGAAAACCTCAATGAAATAACTTGATAGAGATCAGTATCCCATCATCAGATCACTCTTTATTTACACATGGAGAGTCCTTGATTCTGATCCATCTTCCTCAGAGCCAGGTCTCAGGGTGAACAGAATCTTTGACACTCCTGTTCAAATCTGTCAACCAGGACTCTCTGAATAGACCAGATTAACAGGCCCAAGCAGGGAACTCCTATTCTATGAAGTCCACTTGGCTGACCTCGTTACAATCAGTGCACTCAGAAGGCATGGCAGAACTTTATATGGAAGCAGGCTGCTCAACACCTGTCAATTCATCATTAATTATACATTTAATATGACAAATGTATTTGCTGATTTCAATATTTGCATCAACCTCGTGTTATTGTGTCAGTTTGGGGATAAATGGGGAGGCGATGATCTGGTGTCCATTCAATTTGCATGTTAGCCCCTTCTCTCTTCCCACTACAAACACATCCAGTAGGGCACATAAGATATAGACAAACTTTTATGAAATGGAAATTTCAAAAAATTAAACTTCTAGCTCACTAAATAATAAAGGTTACACATTTCCTACTGTACTGAAAGATATATGATTTATGTAATATATAGTCAACCTTTGCAGTTTGAATTTCAAATTAGTGGCATATATGTCTTGGTTATTTTTAAAAATGGTTAAAAAAGAAATCATCTCGGTCAGACAGAACCTCTGGAACAATATGTGTAAGAGCAAGAGACTGCAAACTCCCAGGGTGTTTATGTAAAATTGTTTATACTGTGCTGATTTATAGTAGGTAAACATTGAAGGCTTGCTTGCTTTGTGTTCAGACTAATCATGGATTGATTCTTGTTAAGAAAGCACTCACACTGTAAGTTTTTATTATTTGGAGATGCTGGTGTTGGACTGGGGTGTACAAAGTTAAAAATCACACAACACCAGATTATAGTCCAACAGGTTTAATTGGAAGCACACTAGCTTTCGGAGCAATGCTCCTTCATCAGGTGATTGACAATCACTTGATGAAGGAGCGTCATTCCGAAAGCTAGTGTGCTTCCAATTAAACCTGTTGGACTATAACCTGGTGTTGTGCGATTTTTAACTTTGTAAGTTTTTAGGGCAGTTTGGAAGAGACCTGACTGGTTCAGAATCAAGTATTATTTCTCTTCTAGAAAGGAGTTTTCCAGAGGCTTCTGTAGGAAAGCTTAGTTTGTGAAGTTTCCATATCATGAGTGGTTGATTACAAATCTGCAGATTATTAAACGTTGAGAAAGTTTAAGCCTTCAGTTTTGAGTGTTCATGTAAGAAAACTCCACAGTTCTCAGGACAGAAACAAAGGATCGATTTAATCATAAATAAAAGATTTGACATAGAGAGATCATCTCTCCAGATTTGAGTCTCTATAGCAAATAGTGTTGGGAAACAGGTTGAAAGTTGTTTCCCAATGTGATTTAAGATATATCTAAATGTGTTCTAGATCTAGACGGCTTTTTAAAATTTGTTTTCATCTTTTGTCTCATTCATTTCTATTCTGTTGTTAAAGAAACTCCACAGCATTGTGTGATTATGCTTCAGAGAATGACCACCACAGTAACCAAATTATAAAGAAATCAGAACTATATGATTTCTTTCTGGGATCTGACCTGTCTAGTAGTACCATCAGCTGGGATCATAACACCACTGAAAAAAATCTTTCATTCATAAAATACATTTTAAAAAGTAAATCCTCACTAGTGGCCAATCTGTTGCAACCACATCAAATTCAGATAATGCTTGAGTAACCTGTTTAAATTGTTAATCTTATTCAAAATATGAGAACAGTTCCTTACTATCGTAAGTGTTTTTCAAAATCAGCAAAACTTTCACAAGGCTGTGAGTGCTGCATGTGGATGAGCTACTGTATCCTGTACCAGCAAAAACTACCATTAACAGAAATGTGTGGGGACTACCAGAAACAAGTTCTACCTTCCATTAGTGCTCTAAAGTTGTTTCAACTCATGAAAATGGTGACCTAAGTTTCAGAAAGAGAATTTTTTTCAAACCTAGTGATAAGGTGTTCAATCACAGGACAATAAACTATATTATAATTCATCAGCTATGCTTTGTGCAATTCCAGTGCTGCCTATATGAATATACTGTAACTGGTAATATAGGTATTTATAATGAATTTACAGTGAAGTGTCTTTCCCATAAAATTAATATAATATTCTGTATCTTGCAAACAGTGGCGAATGAATGATAACAGTCATTCATTGCACTTACACTTGCCCATAGACTGTTGGAAATTGTGGTAATGATTCCTGTTTTTGCTAGGGGATCTGGCACCAGAATCATAGAATTATTATGGTGCAGAAGGAGACAATTTGGGCCATTATGCCTGGACCTGCTCTGTTACCAAGGCCATTCTCTGGCCTTTTCCCCATATGTCTGCGCATTGTTACTATACAACTAACCATCTAATGTCCCCTGAATGCCTCAGTTGAACCTGCCTCCATCACATTTCCAGACAGTGCATTCCATACCTTAACAACGCATTGTGTGATTTTTTTTCTCTCACCTTACCCTTGTTTAGATTAGATTAGACTTACAGTATGGAAACAGACCCTTCAGCCCAACAAGTCCACACCGACCCGCCGAAGCGAAACCCACCCATACCCCTACATTTACCCCTTACCTAACACTACGGGCAATTTAGCATGGCCAATTCACCTGACCCGCACATCTTTGGACTGTGGGAGGAAACCGGAGCACCCGGAGGAAACCCACGCTGACACAGGGAGAATGTGCAAACTCCACACAGTCGGTCGCCTGAGTCGGGAATTGAACCCGGGTCTCAGGTGCTGTGAGGCAGCAGTGCTAACCACTGTGCCACCGTGCCACCCATAAATGACGTTTCTTATGCACGTCATTAAATCTATGCCCCTTTGTTCTTGTTTCTTTTATGAACAGAAACACTTTCTCAGCCCACTCATGACTTTTAATCAGATCTCTTTTCAGCCTTCTTCTCTCATACTAGGATACAGAGGAAATAACTATTATAATGGAGACAACTCAATATACAAGAGAGGTAGACAATAGAGCATTGAAGGATAAGGGGTAATATGGGAGGGGATATCATTGACAGTGAGTAACACCCTGGATAGTGGACTGCCATATTTGCATGTTGACTTGATATGTCTGAGACTAAGGGGATAAAGTGGGTAGATGAACACTTAGATGGATGGATGGACATGTGAGGAAGTTCAAAGCTTCTCCATTTTCAGGGAGCCCTGTTACATTTGCCAATTCATCAACAACAAAAGGCTGAGCCTCAGGCTCACTGTGAGAAGTGCAACTGTCGTTTCTTTCCATCATGACACAAATAGCAAGTGCAGAATGGAGCTGAGAATGGCTGCCACCATGTCTAGAGTGGGCAGGGTACACGATTCATCCTGTGAGGGCTGAGGCTTCACTTTCAAGTGATGTAACGTCCTTCAAAGGGCAATGGTATTGCACAGACATCCAGATCATATCGTTATCTATGAACACTAAATGCTGCATTTCAACCTTAGGCATTGATTGACTGTGTACACTACAGGTCCTGACCTCCTTGTACCTCTGACCACATCAGACAATATTGGGAATCAATCCTAATGATGGCTATGATGCACAAACAGTGAATCGTGAGCTGGAAAGATACACCTCAGTTGCTAAAGTAGCTAGCACCTTCCAACTTCCCATAGCCTGAACATGGTGCAGAAGTTACTTACTTCGCACTTTTAACCATAAGACCTTTTGGTGTGCTAAGGATGGTTAGTCTTGAGACAGACATTTGCGCACCCGGCTAATGATGAAAAATGAATATTGATTTAAAAATGTGAATTAGCCATGCCAAATTGCCAAGAGCATTCAGGGATTTGTAGGTTAGATGCATTAGTCAGGGGTAAATGTAAAGATATAAGGTGAGTTACGAGTCTGTGTGGTTTTGTTGCGTCAAATGGCCTGTTTCCACACTGTAGGGGTTCTAAGATTCTATTATCCTTAAAATGAACTATCATTCATACCACCTATGTGCCCTCAGACAGTCTTATGATTTAGGTGGGGGGAAATGAGATGTACGATCTCCAATTTTGCAGAGGACAGAAAGCTGGGAGAGAAGTGGTGAGGAGAATGCAGGAATGGTTCAATGTGATTTGAATAAGCTGAGTGAGTGGGTAAATGCATAGCAAATGAAATACCATGAGGACAAGCATAAGGTTAGATCTAGATTCGGATTTAGTTGCTACTGTCATGTATACTCAAGTACAGAAGTACAGTGAGAAGTGTATAATGTTACTACACATGCGCCACCTTCGGTACTAAGGTACCTAGGTACAAAAAAACTTAGGTACAAAGTAGTAAAAGAAACAAGGGTTAAAATATTAAGCATTACTCTATAGGTAATAGAAAAATAAAGAAATAAGGTAGTAGTTATTATTAAAATTTTTGTAGTTTAAACTCAGAAATAAAGGAATAATTTAAAAATTCAATTGGCTTTGATGACCACTTAGGTAGCAAAAACAGGAAGAAAGATTATTATATGAATGGTGATAGATTAGTAAAAGAAGAGGTGCACTGAGACCTGGATATCCTATTACACCAGTCACTGAAAGTAAGCCTGCAGTTGCAGAAAGAAATAAAGAAGGCAAATGATATATTGACTTTAATAGCAAGAGGTTTTGAATACAGGAATAGCGATGTCTTGCTGCAATTGTATAGGGTTTTGGTGTGACCACACCTGGAGTATTGTGTGCAGTTTTGGTCTCCTTATCTGCCGAAGGACATTGTGGCTATGGAAAGAGTACAGAAGTGTACCAGACTGATCATATTTACCAGAATTGAGAAGAATCAGGGAGATCTCATAAAAATGTATAAAATTCTGACAGGGCTAAACAGGGTAAACAGAAGAGGATGTTCCCAATGAGCAGGGAGACCAGAATCACAGGTCACAGTTTCAGGATATGGGGTGAGCCATTAATGACTGAGATGAAGAGAAATGCTTTTCACAGAATGTGGTGAGCTTGTGGAATTCTGTCACCGAAAACAGTTGAGACCAAAACATTGAATGCTTTCAAGAAAGAGTTAGATAGGTTTTAAGGCTCAAGGAACTAAAGGGTATGGAGTGAAACTGTGAACAGAGTTGACCTAATGGAAGTAGCCTAATCACCTATTCCTGTTCATATTCTCTATATTTCTGTTGTTCTTCTTCATTGTTCTTTCACTACGTCTCAGTGCAATACTGGGGTCCACAGCTGGGGTGAAGGGAGCTGCACTGCAGATGAGTCTGAACAATAAAAGCCAATGAACAGCAGATGCTGGAAATCAGAAACAAGATCAGAAATTTCTGGAAAAGCTCAGCAGATCTGACAGCATCTGTGGAGATAGAAACAGATATATATATATAATATAAAATATATAAATATTGGGGAGGTGATGGCCCAGTGGTATTATCACTCAACTATTAATCCAGTAACCCAGAATAATGTTCTGGGGACCTGAGTTTGAATCCTACCCCAGCAGATGGTGGAATGTGAATTCCATTTATAAATCTGGAATTAAGAGTCAACTGATGACCATGAAACCATTGTCAAATGTCGGAAAAACCCATCTGATTCACTTATGCCTTTTAGGGAATGAAATCTACTTTCCATTCTTACATGGTCTGGCCTACATGTGACTCCAGAGCTACAGTAATGTGGTTGACTCTCAACTGCCCTCTGAAATGGCCTAGCAAGCCACTCAGTTCTATCGATCGCTAGAAAGACATAAATAAATGAAATCAAATGGACCACATGGCATCGACCTTGGAACCAGAAAAGACAATGGCAAAAACACAAACAGCCCTGTCAACCATGCAAAGTCCTCCTTACCAATATCTGGGGGCTAGTACCGAAATTGGGAGAGCTGTCTCACAGACCAGTCAAGCAACAGCCTGCCATAATCATTCTTACGAAATCGTACCTTGCAATAACACCCCAGACACCACCATTGCCATCTTTAGATATGTCCTGTCCCACTGGCAGGACAGACCCAGCAGAGGTGGCGGCACAGTGGGATACAGTCGGGAGGGAGTTGCCTGGGAGTCTTTGACATTGACTCCGGACCCCATGAAGTCTCATGTCTTCAGGTTAAACGTGGGCAAGGAAACCTCTTACTGGTTACCACATACCATACTCCTATGGCTGATGAATCAGTACTCCTCCATGTTGAACAACACTTGGAGGAAGCACTGAGCTTGGCAAGGACACAAAATGTATTCTGGGTGGGGAATTTCAATGTCCAAAAGCAAGAGTGGCTCAGCAGTAGCATTATTGATCCAGCTGATTGGGTCCTAAAGGATATAACTGCAAGAATGAGACTGCGTGTGATGAAGGATCCACCAAGAGGACAAAACATACATGACCTCATCCTTACTGATCTGCAGGCTGCAGAAGCATCTGTCCATGGCAGTATAGGTAAAAGTGACCACTGCACTGTCCTTGTGGAGACAAAGTTCCATCTTCACATTGAGAATAACCTCCATCATATTGTGTGGCACTATCACCGTGCTAAATGGGACAGACTTCAAACCGATCTAGCAGCTCATGAGTGGGCATCCATGAGGCACTGTGAGCCATCAGCAGCAGCAAAAACTGTGCTCCACCACAATCTGCAACCTCATAACCTGGCATAGCCCCCACTCAACCATTACCATCAAGCCAGGGGATCAACCTGGCTCACTGGAGAGTGCAAGAGGGCATGCCAGGAGCAGCATCAGGCAGATCTAAAAATGAAGTGTCAACCTGGTGAAGTGACCAAACAGGGCTACTTGTGTGCCATACGGCATAAACAGCAAGTGATAGAGAGAGTTAAGCAATCCCACAACCAACGGATCAGATCTAAGCTCTGCAGTCCTTCCACATCCACCAATGGTGGTGGATAACTAAACAACTCACCGGAGGAGGAGGCTCCACAAATATCCCCAACCTCAACAATGGAGGAGCCCAGCACATCAGTGCAAAGGATAAGGCTGATGCATTTGCAACAATCTTCAGTCAGAAGTATCAAATGAACAATCGATCTCCTCCAGTGGTCCCCAGCATCACAGACACCAGTCTCCGGTCAATTTGATTCACTCCATGTGATATCAAGAAATGGCTGGAGTCACTGGACCAAAGGCAATGGGCCCTGATAACATTCCAGCAATAGTACTAAAAGAAGTGCTCCAGAACTTGCCTCTCCCCCAGCCAAGTGCTTCCAGTACAGTTACAACACTGGCATCTACCCGGCAATGTGGAAAACTGCCCAGGTATGTCCTCTACAGAAAAAGCAGGTCAAATTCAGCCCAGCTTATTAACGCCCAGTCAGTCTACTTGCCATCATCAGTAAGGTGATGGAAGGAGTCATCAACAGTGTTATCAAGCAGCACCTGCTCAGCAATATCCTGCTCAGAGACTCATTTTAGGTTTCACCAGGGTCAATCAGCTCCTGATCTCATTACAATCTAGGTTCAAACATGGACAAAAGAGCTGAATTCCAGAGGTGAGGTGACAATGACAGCCCTTGACATCAAGGCCACATTTGACAGAGTGTGGCATCAAGGAGCCCTGGCAAAACTGGAATCAATGGCTATTAGCAGGCAAACACGCTGCTGGTTAGGGTCATACCTGACATAAAGGAAGTCTCTGCTACATTATAAATGGCAAGTGGTTCATAAGATGCCAACCAATGATTAAGATTTTGGTATATGCTAATTTCTCTGCAATGGAAGCCTTGGTGATCTCGCATCAGGTGAAATGGTCTGGACAGGTCAAACAAATATTCTATTAAGGGTTGTTCAACTGTCACGAGCATACTTCAGCAATGTAGGGATTCTTAGGAGTTACTTCTTAGAAATGTAGAATTTTTTTTCATTTATTCATGGGATGAGAGTATAAGCATTTACTGCTTCTTCCCAAAATTTCCAGAGAGCATTAAAGAGTAAATTACATTGCTGTGGGTCTGGAATGACATGTCAGCCAAATCAAGTAAGGATGGTAGATTATCTTTCCTAAATCATATAGGCTATGTCACAATTGTTAGTGGCCGCATGGTTGCATAAGACTAGCTTTTTCCTTCTAACTTTGGAAAATGAAGAGATTATTTAGCCTCTGTTCTCCCATTCAATGATTTGTGGCCTCATTCCATATCCCTTCATGTCCTTGATTTACAGAAAACCATCAATCTCAAATTTAAAATTAACAACAATTGGGCGGCACGGTGGCACAGTGGTTAGCACTGCTGCCTCACAGCGCCTGAGACCCGGGTTCAATTCCCGACTCAGGCGACTGACTGTGAGGAGTTTGCACGTTCTCCCCGTGTCTGCGTGGGTTTTCTCCGGGTGCTCCGGTTTCCTCCCACAGTCCAAAGATGTGTGGGTCAGGTGAATTGGCCATGCTAAATTGCCAGTAGTGTTAAATATAGGGGTATGGGTGGGTTGCGGGTCGGTGTGGACTTGTTGGGCCGAAATCTAAAAAAAAACTTACTTGTGGTCAATGACCTTTTTTTGAATTAAATTCCAACCTACTGCTTTGTTTGTGGAAATGTTTCCTATTTTCACTTCTTAAAATAAAAACATAACATTTCTGGAAATACTCGGCAGGTCTGTAGTAGAACTCACACAGAAAATGCTGGAAAATCTCAGCAGGTCTGGCAGCATCTGTAAGGAGAGAAAAGAGCTGACGTTTCGAGTCTAACTGACCCTTTGTCAAAGCTTTGACAAAGGGTCAGTTAGACTCGAAACGTCAGCTCTTTTCTCTCCTTACAGATGCTGCCAGACCTGCTGAGATTTTCCAGCATTTTCTTTTTTGGTTTCAGATTCCAGCATCCACAGTAATTTGCTTTTATTAGGTCTGTAGTAGACCTGTGGAAGAGAGAAGTAAAATGAATGCTTCGAATAAATTGTGGCCCTCCTGATTTTATTTCAACTCCTAGCATCCACAGCATTTGCGTTTATTAATGGCTGAAAGACCTGGCAAAGGTTTAAGCTCAATAGATTCATTCTGTCACCCTATGAGTTCCCCTTAAAATATTGAAAACTTCTATCAAATTACCCTTACAGAGGGACTCTCAGAAAAATTGCCCACTTTGCAAGGCTGGAATATATGTAATTGTTGCTGTGAATTGGCCTTTGTTAATTTGCTCCTCTGCATATTTGCCAAATATTCTTCTCTCCACTGGTGAAATCTGAATAACTTGGGAAGTAAGAAATGAACACTATTAGTGGTGAATCTGATCCTATTGTAAGAATTCATCCAGTGGAAAATGAGAGCAGCAGTACTTCAATTTATTAAAAATTTATTTGTTAAAATAAAGAAAGACAGAATCTAAAATCTTTTATCAAAAAAATTAATAAATATGCTGCCAAGAATGTAATTCTTGGATAAGAATTATGTTTGTGCAGGTTTTCCTTGGGCAACATTGAATAAAAGAAGCTGAAAATGTGTTGCTGGTTAAAGCACAGCAGGTTAGGCAGCATCCAAGGAACAGGACATTCGATGTTTCGGGCCAGAGCCCTTCATCAGGATTCCTGATGAAGGGCTCTGGCCCGAAACGTCGAATTTCCTGTTCCTTGGATGCTGCCTGACCTGCTGTGCTTTAACCAGCAACACATTTTCAGCTCTGATCTCCAGCATCTGCAGACCTCACTTTTTAATTGAATAAAAGAAACCTACTTACAAATACTCGTAGCAACACTCAGGTTTCACTTACCCAGTAATTTGATTTGAATTAAAAATTCACTAAGACAGTGACTTTTACCTAACAAATCCTTTGTGAATTTGACAGAAGCCACTGTGCAAATTTATTTCAACTTCAAAAGATTTTGTATAACATTTCAGATTTTGGTCAGGGGCTCAATTCTAATTCTAAACAACAAAAAACCCATAACAACTGCAGATGCTGGGAATCAGGAGCACAAACAGAAGTTGCTTGAAAATCTTAGGTATGTCTGGCAGCATCTGTGAAAGCAAGAGGGGTTATTGTATTGGTCATGTGACCCTTTTTTAGGAGGTTTGAAGGAGGGTCACCGAACCTGAAACATTAACGCTGCTTTCTCTCAACAAATGCTGCCAGACCTGCAAGGCTTTTCCAGCAGTTTTTGTTTGTGTTTCAAATTTAATTCCACAAGTCAGTGGGAGGGGGAGTTCAACACTGAGGTGGGTTCATTTTCACTCCTTTCCCCTCCCAATTTGGCTGCCTGCAATATTCAATTGTCGGTGACAGCTGCCCCTACCCAGCGGGGACCTTTTTAAATGCGCAGATTGAGTTTGAATGACACCATCAAGTCCTGATCTATTATTTTAAGCTGAGGCCTGGGTTGGAGGGATGCTGAAAGTGGTGTAGTATGGAACAATGATGGGTTCTGAACCTGGGTGAGAGAGCCAAGGATAGAAGAGGTAAATTTATCAATACACTTCCTTTGGATTCCTGGAGTGCCTGAGTGATCATCTCCTGCCTTTTCCCAACAACTGGATTTTCACCTTGGAATATATACATTCCATACAGCAATGACATCCTGAATTCCCTTTTGGTCAAAAGATCATTAAAAGGCACATTAATGAGGGCCAAACCAAAACATTGTTGAGCCTGGCTGCTGTTGCTCTAAATGGGGAAGAGAAAGGTTGAGGAAGGAAACTCCAGAATGTGGTATCCAGTCAGTTGAAGCCATAGCCATCAACGAGAAAGCATTTAAAATTGATGATGTGTCACTGGCCAGAATTGGAATTTCGAGAATGGAGCTGTAGGGTGTGGCTCACTTTGTTGCCTTCCTGTCTGGGGATTCAGATCAAGGCCTAGACAAATTCAACTTAAAAGGTCAATTAGAAAGTGATGACATGCCAATATGTGAAATATGAATTTATCATGCATGACTGATTAGGTGTTTTATTATTTTACTTTACATGTAGAAATAGGAAGTGAAATACAATATTTCATGCTAATTCCGTTTACATACAGTTTCACTTCAACACTTTAGAACTGTAGAAAATTATGCACTTTCACAAATTCAGTCAATTTTCCTCAGGCACAAATATAATTATCGATAAGAACATGCAAAGCTGATAGGCAGGAATGGACTGATCAACTGAGCATGATGGCTGTATCATCAAGTCTAAATACTTGCCACCTCCCCCTGACCTCCCAACTTCCACCAGCAAATAGATACATAATCTCCTGAAAGAAAAAGTTATGAATGAATGAATGGTTTATTTATTGACACTTACATTTTACCGTGAATAATAAGTAAAATACAGTGAAGAGCTCTGCCAGTCACCACAACCTAGCACCATTTTTAATAGTTTAAGAATAAAAAGGATAATATATATAACTGAAAGAGAGTCCTGAGCCCTGAGCCAGCTCAACAACAACTGCACCACCTCTCCTCCTCACTACTGCCTGCACTGGATCCACCAACGCAGGAGTTGCCTCTCTTTAGGCACCATATCTTCGCTGCTGGGCCCAGCTTGGCAATGCCGCAACTGATGCCAATGCCACATCCCATGCTGAACCTACACTTGCCCCGCAACCAGTAACTGCCTCAACGACACCAGGAATCCCGGCTGTGGGCATACCACAGTGCCACTACTGCAGCCACCACTTTTCCAAAGCCAGGAGTCCCTACTCTCGGCCTACTAGAACCAGGAGTCCCTGGCCCTGCTGCCAGACCATGCCACCTTGTTGCTAAATCCTGCTCCGGCTGCCCTACTCTGACATTTTGGCTTGCCGGCACCGCTATCTTGAAATGTCTGCTGCCTCCAATCACTGAAGGAGCTTTGCCACCACCACCAGTCCCAAACACCGGGAGGACATATCTGCTGGCACCACCGGCTCCAGTTGTCACAAGTGCCATGTCTGTTGTCACCTCTGACCCCTGGAGGAGCAGCTATTCCACACATGGCCGGCTCTAGCTACCACACCGATTTTGCAACTAACCTGCTGCAAAAGGCTCCAAAAAGAAGAAAAATGAAAAAAAAAGAGAAAGAGCAGATGTAACAAGAAACAGTAACAAGAAAGAGAAAGAAATCTAGGACCAGTGAGATAAAAAGACATATTTTGGAGAATTTTTCTCTAACTGCCTCAGGTGTTCGAAACTAGTCCAATATAAACCTGGTTCTCATGCATAAAAACTCTTTTGAAGATTTCTCCACCCACTGCTGCTACTTGATCTAAACATGTGGCCCTTCAGGTCCATTGCTCTCCAGAGGAAGTTGGTCTTTAGTAAATTGCTCTTAAGTGGATTGACCTGTGTGAAAAAGAAAGCTGATGCAACAACTTTGAACATGTATGGCTGTTGCATACTCCTACTTCTAATAAAAATAATGTATAAGTAATAAATAAACATTCAAACACAACCTTAAAATGTACCTATGTCCTTTTAGTGAAGTCATGCAGCATGGTAGTGCAGTGGGATAAACATTAGGCTCAAACCTACACAAATCCTCTTGGAATCTAACGCTTGAATGAATTAAGTGGATTTGTAAATGTATTTACAGCTTCATTTGCTTTAAAGTGAATTGGGGCTTTCTTCTACAAGAAAACTCATTACACGGAGTTTCACAGTGTTCAGAGAGAATTTTTTTAGACAACAAAAGAGTAAATTTGCACTTCCATACAGTCTTGTGTGAGGTCTGGCTCCATTTTTTTTACTTCAAATGCTTTCATTTGCAGAAAGCGTTCTGTTGAGTTCTGTGATAAATGTCCTAAATAAGTCCAACAATAAACTGATGGAGAGAAACCAAATTTAAGAAGTTTCATGGCAACACTGTGACATTTCGTGAATTCTTCACTTTTTTAAAGATTGTCCCCTGCTTGACATTAATAACTCCATGTTTTTGGAGAGAACGAATTTCCTATTCATCATTTGGAAATTTTTTGACACACAAGTCAGATCGGTTGCACAAAATTATCTTCTTCAGAATCTCGAATACAACTGACATCCTGCTTTTTAAAGCTATAAGGTAACAAAATTTTGCATCAGTTTAGCACCTTTAACATAAAAAACCAAACCAGTATCATTTTGCAGTCATGCTAGCAACAAAATTTGACACTGAGCCCTGTAAGGAGGTATAAGGATATTGAAATCTTAGTTAAAAAGGTAAGTTTTAAGGAGCATCTTAAAGAGAAAGGGAAATTTAGGAATAAGAGGTTTAGGAAAGAAACTTCAGACCCTGGGGTCCAGTCAGCTCAAGCTACAACCATCAAATGGAGAGTGATTAAAATCAGGAATGTACAAGAGGTCAGAAATGGATTTTGGAGAGTGCAGCAGGAAGAGATAACAGAGTTAGGGAAGGATAAGACCATGAGAAGAAATGAAAAAGGAGATGACCATTTCAAATCAAATGGATTTCAAACTCCATGAACCTTATCTTCGAAATCACAAGGATTCAGATTTTTTGACTGACCACCTGAGCAATAAGCATCATCAGAGCTTGGATGGTAAACTTGGTAGTACAGCATCATCCATCTGTTACAGAAGCCATCAAAATTTCCTTCTGTTCATTTTAATGGAGGAAAATCTGGACATATTCTATTATCAGCATGCAATCCCATTTGTCAGATCTTCTCTCTATGCTTCACTCTACTCTGTTTGTAAGGAAGGTAATCGATCTGAGACCAGCTTTGTTCAGATTGGATATCAACTTTTGTGCACTTTGTGCAGAGATTGGAGTTTAGAAGAATGAGAGGAGATCTTATTGAAACAAAAGATTCTTAGGGGACTTGCTAGAGCAGATTCCAAGAGGTTGTTTCTCCTTGTGGTAGAGTTTAGGACCAGCAATCATAATTTCAGAGCAAGGTGTCGCTCATTTAAGATAGAGATGAGAGGAATTTCTTCCCTTGGAAGGTAATGAATCTATGAAATTCTTTACCACAGAGGGCTGTAGAGCCTGGGTTATTAACTTTATTCAGATTTGAGATAGACACATCTTCAATCAGTAAAGGAATCAAAGGTTTTATTGAAAATGGAACTAATTATAAGATTAGCCAGATCTGATTGAATGGTAGAACAGACACGATGAACCAAATGCTCTAATGTCTTATGGTCTAAGGTCACCAGACAGTTAACTGGACCATTGTATGATTTGCTATCTACAAGGTATGTGCACTTGTAAACTATGAGATCAATTATAGCATGTACTCACCAACCAAGCTAAAGTCTGATAACTCACTGTTAGGATTTGAACTGGTGACATTCCTGGTCTATATGGCTCACTGAATAAAGGCATTGAGCCACTGGGAGAGCCCCAATCAAGGCCACTTAAGCAATTTTGAATCACTGCCGGAATACATTAGTTTTACATGATCACTCTGTGAAGTTATTTAAAATAATCAAGCAACACAATTTCACATTATGTGTCAACTACAATTAATTTACAAATGTATATCATTCTACTTACTCCTCTCAATTTAAGTACATTGCCAAATATACAATCCAAAACTTATTGAACGAGTGAACATAGGTTTACATATTTAATTAAGCTTCCATTTAACTAGATAAGCCAATTGACACAATTTATAATCAAGTTTGTAAATCAACTTTACATATTTAGGTGAATTTATACTAAATATGATCGCACATTGCGATCTGTTGATGTTTTAAATTCTAAAATGTATGCATTTTGTTGTAAATTACATAGCCAAAATTATAAAGGAACCAGATCATAAGTTTTCTAATCAATGTTTCCTTTTGGTAATATGGCTGAGAAAGTACCTTCAATACATAATGGAGTGCCAACCACTAAAAGACCTTGAGTCTGTGATTGAGAGAGCACAGTATGTAAAAGATTTTGTAATATCAGCTCTTAATTAATGGAATCAGTAGGTTTCTAAAATTAGGTATGCATTTTAAAACAAAGTGACAGCAGCCAGCCAGTAAATCTGACTCAAGATTAGGTTTAGTTGTGATCTTTGCATCCTAGTGATAGCCACAGAAATACTGGCGTTTTTAAAAAGGCAAAGCTGCCATTTCCAGGTGTGAGTGATATGTGATACACAACAGATTGGAGAGAGCAGGATCCCAAAGATAGCAGGATCCCGGAGCAAGTAGGATCCCGGATCGAACAGGAACCCGGAGCAAGTAGGGATCCAGCATGAACAGTGTCAAATTGTCCTGGAGGAGTACACTGGAAATCAAGCTCTATTATTCCCTAAGTTGTTACAAATATACAAATTTGATTAAACCACCAAATTGCTCAACTTTCCCTTCCTCTCTAATTCAGGTTAAAAGAATACGCTCAACAGTTTTTTTAAAATCTACGAGAAACTAAATATGTATTACAAACAAACTGTTTTTAACCATTGACAAGAAAAAAAGGGAAGGGATATTAAAAAAGTCAGATATGTACAATTCTAGTCCCAGCCTGGATCAGAGATTTTAATGAATTGTTTTCTTTCAGTTTCCTTTAACTCTTTGATGAGGACATTTGGTTTTGGTTCATCCTCAGTCTTGCATTAACTGGCTAAGGATTTACCCATTTTTTAAAAACTGAATGTGACTCCTCCCCCTTTCCTTTCAGCTAAGGAATTTACAGAGTTAGCAGTTTACAGATAAACTGCGTTTGAGATCTTTTGTTACTCTACACAGGAGAGAGAGTGAGCTTTTTCACAAGCTGTATGAGTAGAATCCTACAGGGGTGTAAGCGGTATGGGCTATGGCGACATCTGTGGCAGAACCAGGCATGAAGTCCAATGAGGCCTACCTCAATGTTGAGTGCATGATGTCGCACATTTGTTTTCTTTTCACAAGTGCTGAGGCAAGCTTCTCGCTAGGCAGCAGCAATTTCCGTTTAAGGCAAATTATTATTTTGTAAATGCTTGTTAGTAGCCTAACTCATTTCATTAATATTCAGTTTTCTCACCAATAAGCTAGATGACGGGAAAGTTCAACATGAAAAGCAAAGCATGTGCCTGATGGATTCAGCTCACTGCTTCCTCCAAAGGATCTTCATGTTAGTCATTCGGCAGCAAATCCTCAGGGCATGTTCCACGGGTACCGGCTGCATGCACTGTACTTCCATGAATATCGGTACCAAATATATGCCAACCTCTAACTACCCTCATGGCACAGCATACTCCTGTACTTCAAATCTGCACCTTGAGCTGCACTGCCAACTATCATAGTAATGCCACAGCAAGGACACTATGTGCTCAGGGATACATGGACTGGACCAGGCTGCATCTCCAGACTTCTGTTCACTGTCATTGCGCTCTAAGCCATCTGGTTTCTCACAATGTCCCTGCCTTGCCTTACCTTGCCGTATTTTTATATTTCTCCCTCAACCAGAGATACATACTATTTCTGTTTTGTCTTGCACAGACTTAAAAGATGAAAGCGTGTTATTGTTGTTGGCAGGTCTTAGTCAAGCCAAGTCTTTGCTCCAGGGGTCCTGGCACAGGAACTCAAAAGCAGCTTCCAAAACCAATCCAGGAGCTTGGAAACAGTCAGTCAACCACTTGGGCTATCAGAGTCAGGATGCTGTCCACTTATGGGGTGAGGAGAGGAATATTGAGTGTCCAGCACCTGCCTGGTATCCTTCTGTTCTGTCATGGGTGTTTTCATCCAAGAATGAGAAAGAGGCAGGTATTACACCTGACAAAGGAGCAGCACTCCAAAAGCTTGTGATTTCAAGTAAACTTGTTGGACTATAACCTGGTTTTGTGTGACCTCCAAATTTTTATTGTGTTTAAGTATCACCATGTTGCCATCTTGGGATTCAAAGCCATATCTCCAAATATTAATCTGAGATGCTGAATTACTAGTACAGTATCATAACCATAATGCCACTGTCTCCCCCATAAGTTGAACCTTGAGAAGTAAAACCTTCTAAAAAAGTCAATGCAACAAGACCTAGCCAAGAAAATGATACATTCAGGAACCCAGTGCTTCTACTCCACTGTCCACATACTAGGCTGTGGCCCAAGAACCAAACAATTGGTAGTTACTACAGTGATTTCTAGGAACCCAGACAGAGCAAGAAACTGGAGACAGGAGGAATCAAGAGAGAGGGAGAAGCTGGAGAGAATTTAACTCCAAGGAAGCCAGAAGCATGAAAGTTGATGCATGGTGGTATTGTCTCTGGACAAGTAATCCAGAGACTCAGGATAATGCTCTGGGGACAAGGCAATTAATCCCACGATGGCAGATTGTGAAATTTGAATAATAATAAAAAAGTGGAATAAAACAAAACTGGTTTAATTGTAACTATGAAACCATTGTTGATTGTTGTATAAAACCAATCTGGTTTAGTAATGTTCTTTAGGTAAGGAAAGTCTGCTATCCTCACTTAGTCTAGCCTATATGTGACTCCGGACCCATAGCAATAAATGGTCTCTGCAATGACCAGCAAACCACTCACTTGTATCAAACTACTACAAAGTCTAATAAAAGGAATGAAACCTGATGGACCAACTGGTATAAACCAATGCATTGGAAACAACAGTGGCACACAACCCTGATGAACCTGAAAATTCACCACTCTAACATCTGAGCATTTGTGCCAAAATTGTCCTGGTTCTCCCTGGGTTCCTGACTTCTTCTGGTGAAGAAACAGCGTAACATAGTACCACACTTTTTGACTAGAAAAGCACAGCTGGTCAGACAGCATCCGAGGAGCAGGAGAGTCAATGTTTTGAGTACAAGCTCTTCATCAGGAATGTCCTGATGAAGATCTCAAAACGTTGACTCTCCTGCTCCTCGGATGCTGCCTGACTAGCTGCACTTTTCTAGTACCACATTTTTTGATTCTGATCTCCAGCATCTGCCATCCTCACTTTCTCCCAAGAGCATAATAGAGTCAAACTTAAGGAATTATACCTTAGAGACAATGTCCCAGACAATGTCATCATCATCCTTGGTTACGTCCTGTTCTACTTACAGAACAGATCCCTTAGGGTACTGGCACAATAGCATGCAGTTGAAAGGGAGTTACCCTGGGGCTCTTCAATATTGACTCTGGACTCTTAAAAGATCTAATTCCATAAGACACGGGCAAGCAAACGTCTTGCTAATTATTATATTTCACTCAGCCCACCCCATTCCCCAACCTCACTGATGAATCAATACATGTCCATGTTGAACACTGTCATGAAGATGAATCAGATATGCTATGGACATTGTTAACTTTTGACTGCATCTTGTGTTTTTTAAAAACAGGTCTGCCAAAAATTTAGAGTCATAGAGATGTACAGCAATGTTGTAATTGTACCAGCCTCCACCAGATCCTCTGGCAGCTCATTCCATATATGTACCACCTCTGTGTGAAGAAGTTGCCCCTTAGATTCCTTTTAAATCTTTCCCCTTTCACCCTAAACCTATGCCCTCTAGTTCTGGACTCCCCCATCCCAGGGAAAAGACTTTGTCTGTTTATCCCATTCATGCCCTTCTTGATTTTATAAACCTCTATATGGTCATTCCACAGCTTTCAGTGCTCCAGAGAAAACAGCCCCAGCCTACTCAGCCTCTCCCCGTAGCTCAAATCCTCCTACCCTGGCAACATCCTTGTAAATCTTTTCTAAACCCTTTCAAGTTTCACTACATCCTTCTGATAGGAAGGAGACCAGAATTGCACGCAATATTTCAAAGGTGATCTAACCCATGTCCTGTAACATGACCTCCCAACTCCTGTACTCAATGCTTTGACCAATGAAGGAAAGCATACCAAACACCTTCTTCACTGTTGTATCAACACCACTTGGAGGAAGCACAGAAGGTGATAAGCACATACAGTATACTCGGGTATGGAATTTTAATGTTGATCACCAAGAGTCAAATGAAACACTGCTGACTGTGCCAACAGAGTCCTAAAGGATATAGCTTCCAGAGCAGGTGTGCAGCCAGGTAGTGAGAGAACTAATAGGACTTGACCTCATCCTCATTAATCTACGTGTTATAAATGCAAATATCTTTTACAGTATCGGTATGAAGTGACCACTGTTGTATAAGACAATTCATCTGAAATGGTCATCGTGGAAACTTTGGGAGTGTTTTATCCACAATATAATAATAGTTTATATCAAGGCAGCAAAACAAACTGCACAAAAGCTATCTTTGCTATATTCTGAGTGTCAACAAAAAGCAGTAAAATAACTAACACTGCCTATTCAGCCTTTCCCTATAGCTCAAATCCACCAATCCTGACCAGATCTTTGTAAATCTTTTCTGAACCCTTTCAAGCAGGGAGACCAGAATTGAGGCAAGGCCAAAACATTGTATGTTTTCAAGAAGGAGTTAGATATTACTCTTAGGGCTCAAGGGGTCATATGGCTTCAGGAGAAAAAGGGAACAGAGTACTAATTTTGATGATTTGCCATAATCATGCTGAATGATGGAGCAGGCTCAAAGGGCTGGAGGACCTACTCCTGCTCCTATTTTCTACGTTTTTGATGTTTCAGAGTCTCATAGCATTTTGAGATGTTGTCTCACTGTTGTCCTACATAACTGAATTGAAATGAGGCTGGATGATTTACCCAACTTGTGCTAGACAGCATATCTCCAGAAAACGTTCTTACCATGAAGAGCAGTTCTGCAGTTAAACAGTATGAGGTTGGGAAAGGAAAAGAACAAAGTTTTTTTGGGGGAAAGTAAACCATTTGGATCTAAGGATCACTTCACATTGGATCTGGAAGAATCAAATGACTGCTTATGGAACAGTGTAAAGTATAATTGTAAGGTTGTTTTTTCAACTAAAAGTAAAGGAGAAAAGTGCTGTTCTGTAGTGCAAAAGAGTCTGATTACATAGTAATTTTTCTAAGTCTATTTGTTACAGTGAAAGTTTTAAAATATGAAATCTTGTTATTTCATCCTTACAGCTTCCAACTATCAGTTTGAATCTTTTAACAACTTATCAGGCTTTTTGGGGAATCAAAATAAACTAATCATCTTGGGAGAAAATGAATATCAAAAGCAAATGTCAATGGATTTTAATAATTTAGCAAAAGGTCAGTGTCACTTCAGGATATTTGCTCAAGAATGAAATACAGAATTCTCCACAGGTTAGGTATCACATTGAGGCTAAGTTTGAACAAACCTGAATTCCCTTTTAAAAATAAGATAGGGCCATTGTAAGAATTCTACAGCTTCGCTCCAAATGAATTGTCCATTTTCCTTTGTCTGACGAAAGTCCCACAAAATTAAACGGTTGGTTAGGTATTTCAGAAGGCAGTGAACAGTCAATATTGGTATGGTACTGGAGTCGCATGTAGGCCAGGCTATGTGAGGAGAGTACGCGACAACAGACGTGAGTGAACTTTTTTGGTTAATACAATGTAACAATTTCATGGCAACTTAGAATATTGCCAACTTTTCAAAACAAAATGCAGACTTTTATAATCAAATTATTAAATGCCAATGGGGGAATCTTGATTTTTCCGAATTAGTTCAGTAATATAATCTCTAAACTCCTGTGCCTGCGGAGAGGGGGCGTTTTAACATACCCTGAAGTCAGGAGGTTAGTTAAATACATTGAATGTTCTGTAATGGGCAGCGGATTGAAGTAAAGATGAGTCTGCTGTTAAACCCTTTGTCTCAGGAGTCAATGATTGGCTAATATAATGTGGCACTAAAGGGATTTATAAGTGGGATCCGTTGTGTTTTTTTAGCGGGTACAGTTATGGATCTTTCCATTACTACAAACGCTGTCTCGTTCATAAATGTGTACAATTCTGATTCCACCTTCCAGCGCTTCTGTCTGAAACTGATCGTCTTTTTTCTGGGTCCATCTTCTTGGGACAATGACGTTTGTCTGGGGTTCATCCTCCTAGTGCGGAGGGGTACGGCTCGTCCTGTCTCTGGCTCCACTCCCTCCGCTTGTTCTTCACCCAGTTTTCTCTTTGTGTTAACGTTTGAAGACGTTTCACATCGCCTGTCAGGAATTATGTTCGCCTCTCCAGCTGTCAAAACAGGGGGTGTCTCTTTCATTCCGCCTCCGAGTACCAAAGGGCTCTTTAATGCTCATGTTTGGACACAAGCAATTATCCCTAATTATTGTTTTTCTTTTCAGTTTGCCTGTCCTGCTGGAGGTCCCGCAGATGAACATGCTATAATCCGCCACAGTCGGCTGATCTCTGGAGGGTTTTGCTGGTAAATCTTGGCGAGAGGCTCCATAGCTTTCATCTCAATGAGAATGGAGACGGTGCAGTGAATTGATTCAAACTCATTCAGATTGCTGAATTAACCTCTGTGTCCCGCCTTTAAGAGATTTTACGTGTTGATGGCTGCGCTTTCAAACCTAGCTTCAGCTTTTAAAGAAAAGCACATTGCTTTGTCCCCCTTTTTTTTCGGGGGGGGGGCGACTTTGCATCGTACGATTTCAGCAGAGCTGGAATATATCGCTTAGTCTTTTTACCCTTCATATTAATATCGAATCTCAGTTCCATCCCCACGCCTTTTTTTAAGATTCAAAAAGGGCAGCTTTCTATTTTCCTAAATGGTCTCATACTTGGGATAAATTGAGCAGTGGGCAACGCTGGTGAAAATTTCTTACTGACTTGTTCACGCCATTTGCCAAAGATACGAGGTTATTTTTGTTCACGTTTTGTACCTCAATAGCGCTGGAAGCCCGCGAAAGTAGCAGTCCCTGGGTGGAATGCTGCTTTGCTTTTTGGTTCACATGATTTCTTTTACTGTTGATATTGAGCGCAAAGAATTGGAAAAGAAATGACCAGCATCCTGCAAAGTGAGGTGATCCTGCTGCTGAAGCTGTGACGCTGTTGAGGAAAGACCACACAGAAGACAGAATGAAGATGCAGCCAGCGAGAGTTCCCCTTGTTGCAGCATTAAATATAAAATGGTGTTTTTTTTTAAATAGTATTAATTTCACAATGCTTTAATTTCTTTAAAATTACGGCGTTAATGCTCTGACTTGAGTTTTTTTTCGAGAAAAAAAAACCATGGAGTAATTCCAAAATATTCAACCTTTCTATTAATTAATAAGTGATTTCACTTCGGAGATGGGAAGTTCAGATCTGAGTTTCGAACTCTTGCCTCTTCAGAAAGTTATTCAAGCAGCTGTTCAAAAGTATCATCATTTAATTGTGCCCGAAATAAGACTTTCGCAAAGGGCAAACTAACAAAGCCCGAAAAGGTGCCAGCATTTAAAATGCTGCTCGCTTTTATACTAGAAGGTCTCACTCGTAACTTATTTTAGAGAGAGTTCCACAGGCTGAGAGAGAAGCAGAGGGTGGATTTTTCAATGTTACAGTCCGGCTAATGACAAAGGAGTCATCTGCCTAAGTTATTTTCCGTTCAACCAATGTAACAATCCTCATTTTATACATTTAACGTGCTGAAAACTGAATAAAGTTCTAATTTGTATATCATTTTTATCAACTATATTAAACACATTTCACATTTCTCTCAGCAGAGTTTTGTGTATTTGACTTAACTAATTCCGTGTTGCTATGTAGGAGCCATTATACTCACACAGCGAACAATGAATTCTCAAACGCGAAATTTAATCTTTCGGTTGTTAAATTGCTCACTATATCGTTCCACGGGGCGTGTTAACCAGTGAGGTTTCATCCTAAGTGCTCAAAATCAAAACGAAATCTATGTGGGTTTAAGTCTTTACCGGTTGCTATCTTTAGATTTCGATTACTAAGGCTTTTTGTTGATAGTTTTGATGCACAGGAGAGTGGGATTGGTCTTTGTGTACAGCTCATTAAGCAAAGACCATTGGAAATGCTAGTTCACCATTCAATTATTTCCGTGAATTCTTTTAATAAGTGCATTTATTTGATCTAACTGAGCCATTGCTTGGACCACGTGAGCTGACCGTGACTATTGTCGCCTATTTCAATGGTTGGGCAAGTTAAGTCTTTATTTTAAGATATTTTCTGGTTTACCTTTTTAGGCTCTCCTGTATTATTTGGACTTCTGCCCATAATTTATGATTTTCCCCTCCAACAAGTTATTTGGTTAATCAAATTAAAATAGAAGTCACCATGATATGCAAAGCCAATGGAAATGGTCCGTACATTATTTCTTTCTGTATGCAGAGGCCCCGTTCTGTTTCTTTGAAATCTGGCAGTCCAGCATCTGCAGTCATTGTTTTTACCCTGTTTCTTTGAAAGGCTAAGGCTATAATGATGATTTTCTTTTACAGACCATTCTGTTGCTAAGAGGATTCACATATAAGAAACAGCGTGAAAAAACGAAATAAGATTGGTCTTCGCTTCTGCAAACACTTCGAGGAAGAGAGAGACCAGAAAATTCTCTGTCTTCTTCACCCATTGCTCTCCGAGTTTCCAGACGTTGGTCTGTCATTCCCACACGCACAGACTCCTTTTTCCTGAGTATCCAGTAATTGGTACTTACTGGGAGCTTTCTGTCTCTTGTCAGTGTGATTTGGATATGTGTTATTATAAATCATTGGCAAATTCCTTCACTTGAATCTGTCAAACAACACTCCGTTACCGGATTTAATCTCCCAGGCATGATAGTGACCAGACAATATTACCCAATTTCTCCTTAATATCATTCTCAGGGTATACATTGAACATAGAACAATACAGCGCAGATCAGGCCCTTCGGCCCTCGATGTTGCGCTGACCTGTGAACTATTCTCAGCTCGTCCCCCTACACTATCCCAAAATCATCCATGTGCTTATCTAAGGATTGTTTAAGTCTCCCTAATGTGGCTGAGTTGACTACCTTAGCAGGTGGGGCATTCCACACCCTTACCACTCTCTGCGTAAAGAACTTGCCTCTGACATCAGTCTTAAATCTATCACCCCTCAATTTGTAGTTATGCCCTCTCGTACAAGCTGACGTCATCCTAGGAAAAAGTCTTTCTCTGGATCAGTGGTGCTGGAAGAGCACAGCAGTTCAGGCAGCATCCAACGAGCAGCGAAATTGACGTTTCGGGCAAAAGCCCTTCATCAGGAATAAGGGCAGTAAGCCAGAAGCTTGGAGAGATAAGCTAGGGGAGGGTGGGGGTGGGGAGAGAGTAGCATAGAGTACAATGGGTGAGTGGGGGAGGAGATGAAGGTGATAGGTCAGGGAGGAGAGGGTGGAGTGGATAGGTGGAAAAGGAGCTAGGCAGGTCGGACAAGTCCGGACAAGTCATGGGGACAGTGCTGAGCTGGAAGTTTGAAACTAGGATGAGGTGGGGGAAGGGGAAATGAGGAAACTGTTGAAGTCCACATTGATGCCCTGGGGTTGAAGTGTTCCGAGGCAGAAGATGAGGCGTTCTTCCTCCAGGCGTCTGGTGGTGAGGGAGCAGCGATGAAGGAGGCCCAGGACCTCCATGTCCTCGGCAGAGTGGGAGGGGGAGTTGAAATGTTGGGCCATGGGGTGGTGTGGTTGATTGGTGCGGGTGTCTCGGAGATGTTCCCTCAAACATTCTGCTAGGAGGCGCCCAGTCTCCCCAATGTAGTCTTTCTCTGTCTACCCTATCGAATCCTCTGATCATCTTGTATGTCTCTATCAAATCCCCCCCTTAGCTGCCTTCTTTCCAATGAGAACAGACCCAAGTATCTCAGCCTTTCCTCATAAGACCTTCCATCCAGACCAGGCAACATCCTGGTAAATCTCCTCTGCACCTTTTCCAATGTTTCCACATCCTTCCCAAAATATGGGGACCAGCACTGTACACAATATTCCAAGGGGGGCTGCATCAGCGTTTTGTATAGATGCAACATGATATTGCGGGTCCGGAACTTAATTGTGGCACAGTGGTTAGCACTGCTGCCTCACAGCGCCAGAGACCCGGGTTCAATTCCTGACTCAGGTGACTGACTGTGTGGAGTTTGCACGTTCTCCCCGTGTCTGCGTGGGTCTCCTCCGGGTGCTCCGGTTTCCTCCCACAGTCCAAAGATGTGCAGGTCAGGTGAATTGACCATGCTAAATTGCCCATGTTAGGTAAAGGGGTAAATGTAGGGGTATGGGCGGGTTGCGCTTCGGCGGGTCGGTGTGGACTTGTTGGGCCAGAGGGCCTGTTTCCACACTGTAAGTAATCTAATCTAATCTAATCTAACACACCATATGCCTGCTGAACAGCACTATCCACCTGGGTGGCAACTTTCAGGGATCTATGCACATGGACACCACGATCCCTCTGCACACCCACACTACCAAGAATCTTTTCATTGACCAAGTAATTTGCCTTCCTGTTATTCTTCCCAATATGCATCACCTCACATTTAACTACAGTGAACTCCATTTGTCACCTCTCAGCCCAATTCTGCAGTTTATCCAAGTCCCTCTGCAACCTGTAACATTCTTCCACACTGTCCACTACTCCACCGACTTTAGTGTCATCTGTAATTTTACTAATCCAGCCACCTATGCCTGCGCCTAAGTCATTTATAAAAATAACAAGCAGCTGTGGTCCCAAAACAGATCCTTGTGGCATACCACTAGTAACTGGACTCCAGACTGAATATTTTCCATCAACCACCACTTGCTGCCTTTTTTCAGAAAGCCAGTTTCTAATCCAAACTGCTAAATCACCCTCAATTCCATGCCTCTGCATTTTCTCCATCAGTCTACCATGTGGAACCTTATCAAAGGCTTTACTGAAGTCCAAGTATACCATGTCAGCTGCCCTACCCTCATCTACATCTTGGTCACCTTCTCAAAAAACTCAATGAGGTTTGTGAGACACGACTTGCCCTTGACGAAACCATGTTGACTATCTGAAATCAAATTGTTGCTTGCTAGATGATTAGAAATCTTATCTCTCATAGTCCTTTCCAAAACCTTTCCTACAACAGAAGTAAGGCTCACTGGTCTATAATTACCTGGGTCATCTCTGCTGCCCTTCTTGAACAAGGGGACAACATTTGCAATCCTCTAGTCCTCAGGTACTAAACCTGTAGACAATGACAACTCAAATATCAAAGTCAAAAGTTCTTCTATCTCCTCCCTAGCTTGCCAGAGAATCCTCGGATAAATTCCATCCGGCCCAGGGGACCTGTCTACTTTCACTCTTTCTAGAATTGATAACACCTGTGCGTAACTAACCTCGACCCTTTCAAGTCTAATATCTCATACCTCATTCTTCTCCTCTAAAATATTCTCCTTTTCCTGAGTGAACACAGATGAGAAATGTTCATTTAGCACCTCTCTGATCTCTACAGGGTCTACACTCAACTTCCCACTTCTGTCTTTGACTGGCCCTATTCCAACCCTAATCATCCTTTTAGTCCTCACATACCTATAGAAAGCTTTAGGGTCCTCCTTTATTTCCAATCAAACATTTATCATCATCAGGCTTAGTTGTGCTGATTCTGGTGTTTTCGCGTCTGTTGTAATGTGAAAATGGTAATATGGAGAGAGGCGCAATCTATGGTTAATTTACATCTGCATGGCTACAGCGTTGGGTGGTAAATTTTAAACAGCCACTTTAACAACCTGGTTCAGTTACTTCCACTTTACAGCATTTCCCACAATGGAAACTACACGTAGACATTTGATACATCTGTTATAAATAATACAGCTGTTGAAAGAGATATTTATAAAGGGCATTTTAAATGACTTTGGATTAAATAAGCATTTCCGTCCACTGAGTTACATAGGTTTACAGGATGAAGTGATAAATAATGCATTAGTTATTAATTATTTTTGACTGTTTCTAGAAATAATACAATTCTAAAGTATTATTACAGTTATTATCATTTGTGATGCAGTTAAAACTGGCAGCTTTGTTACGAAGATGACAATGTTATAATAAATTATAATATAGTTACAAATGCTATCACAGCTGATACCAAGTTAAAAATCACACAACACCAGGTTATAGTCCAGCAGGTTTAATTGGAAGCACACTAGCTTTCGGAGCGACGCTCCTTCATCAGGTGATTGTGATCACAATCACCTGATGAAGGAGCATCGCTCTGAAAGCTGGTGTGCTTCCAATTAAGCCTGTTGGACTATAACCTGGTGTTGTGTGATTTTTAACTTTGTACACCCCAGTCCAACGCTGGCATCACCAAATCAGGAAGCTAAATATTACCATTGTTAAAAAGACTAGTTACTGCTGTTAAGTATGTTATAAATGACACCGCAGTCAGTTAAATGTTTCTGTGGTTATGAATGATCTTGTGGTGATTAAGGTTGCAGGAAAATATATTGCAGTTACTATTGATATCAAATGTATAAACGATGCTGTGGTTATTAAAAATATACCCAATAAGTATATAGCTGACCATGTCTTTGTTATGAAAATCATAGTTCTAAATGTTACTATAGTTACCAGAAATTGTAATAATTATGCTGTATTCTTTGTAAATAGTATTTGTCACCAGATAAGATATTCATGTAGTTGTATTAGAAAGGGTGCTGTCAATTTGATATGCCAGTTATTATATGCAATATTGATAACATGTGGTTGCATCCATTAGCCATATAATGAAATAAAGAAACACCACAGCTTAACACTTAGAAGCAGGGGTTGATTGTATTGACCTTGGAACCAGATCCATCACTCAGTAAAATCATAGCTCACTCTCTTTCTGAAATTATCTTTGATTCCCTAGTCTTTCAAAAATCTAACTCAGCTTTGAATAAATGCAATAACCCGACCTCCCGTGTCTTCAAGGCAAGAGAGTTTGACATATGAATGATGGTCTGGCAGGAAAAAAAATCTCCTCATCTTCATCTTAAATAGGACATCTTGGATTCTTAAACTGCACCCTCCAGATCTAGTCTCCCCCATCCTCCGTCATTTCAAGTCAACTCAGAATTTTATGTTCCAAAAGATCGCCTCAGATGTTTTGAAACTCCAGTGCATATTTGTACAACCTGTGCAAACTTTCTTCCTAAGATAATTGTTTGATTCCAGGAATGAGTCATATCAAACTTCTCTGTTGTTTTCATTGCAATGAAATCTTTTTTCAAATAAGGAGACCAAAGTTATAGACACTGCTCCAGATGTGGTCTCAACAAGACCCCATGCAGCTGCAAGAAAATGGCCCAACTCTGATATTCCATTCTCCCTGTGATAAATCCCTACACTCCACATGCCTTCCTGATTACTTACTGGCAATGTTCTCTTTAAACTACACAGACACTCAGAAAGTCTGCACAGGCCCATCAAACACATTGACTTCTGGCTTTGGAAGCCACTAGAGCCTTTCAGAAATCTACGCAGTGGCAAGAACAATTTGAGGAAACATAGCTTGCTCGACCTGTAAAACTTCTTTCTGTATCGGATACTTAAATCCCTTTGTACCTCTCTTCAATAAAATAGTATACAACTTTTCTATTCTCTCTGCCAAAGTCAACAAGTTTACATTTTTCCACATTTATGCTTCATTTGCCAAATTTTCACCACTCACCTAATCTAACTGTTTCCCTTTACAACCTCCCTACTTTCTCTTGAGAATATGTTTTGTTACTTGTCTTGGCGTCTTCTACAAAGTTAGGTACCATGTTTTAAATTACCACATCAAAGTCAATGATTTAGACTGTAAATGGTGGAGGCCTCAGTACAGATCCCTGTGGACCCTACTAGTTACAACTTGATGATCTGAAAAGAATCAATTTATCTGTATTCTTTGCTTCTAGTTAGCTAATCAAACTTTTATGCTTGCTAATATGTTACGATATTGGAGTATTTTGTATGTGTCAACTTTTAATCTTAGTTAATATCTTCTGAAAATTCAAGTACACCACAACCATAGGTTCCTTTTATTTACACTGCTTGTTAAATTCTCACAGAATTCTAATAAATTAATTCCCAAAATGTTGACTCAGCCTGATCACATGATGATTTTCTCATCTCTATTTATAACCTCCTTAGTAATAGATTCTAGCAATTTCACTGTGGCATCTGTTAGGATTATATCAATCAATATAATTGTTGCTCAAGATACTATGAACAATGTGTTCACTGTAACCTGTTTTCAACTTGCGATATAAGTAACTATGATAAAACATATACTAATGTATGTCTGAACAGCAATTGTACTTCAGCTGCTATAGATAGTGTTGCAATTATTTAAATAATACTTAATGATTCTATTGCAAGGGTTACTTTAGCTGTTCCAAATGAAAAAAACAATATTCCGTCTACTATAAATAACATTGTAGTTATAATAAACAGTATATATTTGCTAAAGTAAGATCTCTATTCTTAAAAGTTATGCTATAAATAATTATTGTTCTTGTCATGAGTGTTAATTAGTTTGTATAAGTTATTTTGCAATTGTCATAAATTATAATCAGTGAATAATACCATGGTTGTTAAAACTGTGTTTTATAAATAATATCCTAGCTGTGAATTGTAAAAAATGTTGCTATATTACCTAAAGTACTTGAATAAAATTGATATTTCTTTCAAAATGTTCAAATCACAATGATACTATCTCTACTTTATTCTATATCTCTACTTCTATTCTATATACTAGCAATCTCCTCAGCTCATTACTTATTACTTGATCTTTCCAAAAAAATTTATGATAACTCAAAGTACTGCATTTATTTGTTGTCTGTTCTCCAATTGTCATTGTGTTGAGTCAATTGATTCCATTTCTATTCCATATTTTAAAAAAAAGCATTCTTGAAATATATGCATTGTTAGCAAAGTGAACACTCAATTTCCATCCCAGTTGTCCTTGAATTGGTAGTAGCAAGTCTGCATTAGAAGCCCTGCAGTTCAAAAAGAGAATGTGTTTGCACAATGTCAGTGTATCATGAGTTTTGAAATTCTAACCTAAAAATGATGAATAATGGTAAGATATATCCGTGATGAAATAGTCCGTCTCTCACTGGGGATTTTGGCAGGAACACAATGGTGTATCATGCATCAGTTCCCCATGTCCTTCTAGGTGATAGAAGTTACACACTTTGAAATATTTTTTATGAATCCTTAGCAATTGCTGTGACTCATTCTGCAAACTCTACAGCCACACTGTGTAGCTGGTGGATACTTGATCTAATAGATTGTGCAGTAGATTAAATGGCACTCCTTTGTCCTGGATGGTGCCAAGCATCTTGGGTATTGTTGCAACATCACCCATCCTAGTAAGTGGAGACAATTCCATAACATTTCAATCTTTTGTGGCTTATAGATGATGAGAGAGGCTTTAGGGTGTGAGGAGTTGAGCCATGAATTACAGAATTCTCAGCCTATGTCCTGCTCTAGAAGGAACAAGAGTTATGTAAATTGTGTTTTGACTTAAAGGGGGCAAACACAATGTCAATAGTGAGGCATGCAGTGATGGTAATGACATGGAATATTAAAGGAAACGGGCCAAGGTTTCTAAAGTTGAAGATAACCATTGCCTGATGTGTATGTTTCTTGAAAGTTGCTTGTCATTTACCTGTTTTTTGTTTCAATCTTATCACATGTGGGCATTTATCTGTGGAATTGTAAATAGAGCTGAACTTTGTGAAATCATTAATGAATAGAATCACTTCTACTTTTATGATAGAATGAAGATCATTCATGAAACAGCTAGAGACAGTTGGACAAAGGACAATTACTTTGAATGCTTACAGCAATGTCCTTAGCATGGGATAATGATGAGAACCATCTCCCATTGTAATAGGTACAATTCTAACCAGTGGAGAGCTTCACCCCTTGATTCCTATTGACTTTGCTCGATCTCCTTGGTGTCACCTGATGTGTTTTCTCAGTAAAGCACCACAGCTAGTATGATATGGCTTGAATGTTCCCTTTATGTTATCCCGAGTATCATATACCACAAATTTGAAACAGATTTCTTGAAGTTTATCAACAACACTATCTAATTACACTGCTAAAATAACCCAGATTTACACATTATCTGGCACTGTGCTTATTGGTTGCATAAAACAAATATGCAGTAACTGCAAGCAGATTAATAATAATGTTGCTGCTACCATTTTCTACTCATTAATGAAATACAGGTGTCAATAACTAGTCCAGTATTCATCCTTAATTGCCAAGACACGAGTTAACACTCAAATGCATTGTTGTGGGTCACAGCTGTGTGTAGACCAGACTAGATAAGTGATAGATTTTTTTACCTAAAAGACACTAGCAAACCAGATGTGTTTGTATGACAATCCACAAAGGCCACATGGTTGTCATTAGACTAACTTTTTCTCCTCAGTTTTCTCAATGAATTGAAATTTCCCCATCTGGCTTGATGGAATGTAAACTCATAGCTACAAAACATTAACCTAGGGTTCTGGATTAAATAGTCCAATGATATTTACTATTACACCACCATCTCCCGGAAAGCTACTGAAGGTTAAGGTGAAGGTGAGGGAGACTTTTTTAAACTGAAATGTCACATGATGTGATGTCATTTAAGTGTCTTAAAGCTCTAATGCCTGTCTGGTCTGGAATCAATAACATAAATCACTATAAGCCAAATGCTGCTGTGATATCAAGTGTAGTTGCCCTATATTCATCTCACAAAGTGAACTCTTGAGTTCATGGATTAAGGTGCTTTGAGATTCAAAGTAAAATGGTTCTAGTGAAACCCAAATTGAACATTGGTAAGAACAATTTTGGTAAATATACAGCTAACGAGTCGGAAAAGGCTAAATAAGCAATTATTGGTCAAGTTGGGTTTGTGCTTTTTTAAGTGCAAACCATAAGATATAGGAGCAGAAGTGGGCCATGCAATCCATCAGGCTCTTTGCATAATCCTTTCCTGCTTTTTCCCAGTAATCTTTGATTCCTACACTGATTAACAGCATGTCTATTTCAGCCTTGAATATACTTAATGACCCAGCCTCATCCACCCTCAGTCATTCACAATTCTCTGAGAGAAGAAATTCCTCCTTATTTCAGTCTTAAATGTGCGACCCTAATTCTGAAATTATGCCCTCTGGTCTTAGACTCACCCAAAAGGGGAAATAAACTTTCTGCATCTGCCTTGTCAAGTCCTCTAGCTGGTAAAATTACAATATTTAAAAGGCATCTGGACATATACATGAATTGAAAGAGTTTAGAGGGATATGGGCCAAATGCTGGCAAATGGAACAAGAGTAATTTATTATATCTGGTGTGTATGGCTGAGTTGGACCCAAGGGTCTGTTTCCATACTGTACATCTCTATGACTCTCTAATCTTGTATGTTTCAATAAGGTTGCATCTCATTCTTCTATATTCCAACAAATACGTGTCTAATCGACACAAAGAGACCTTGGAGTGCAGATTCATAGCTCCTTGAAAGTGGAGTTGCAGGTAGATAGGATAGTGAAGAACGCATTTGGTTTGCTTTCCTTTATGGGTCAGAGTATTAAATACAGGAGTTGGGAGGTCATGTTGCAGCTGTACAAGGCGTTGCTTAAGCCACTGTTGGAATATTGCGTCCTGGATCTTCCTATCAGAAAGGTGTTGTGCAACTTGAAAGGGTTCAGAAAAGACTTACAAGGATGTTGCCAGGATTGGAGGAGAGGAGAAGCTGAACAGGCTGGGGCTGTTTTCCCTGGAGCATCGGACGCTGAGGGGTGACCTTATAGAGGTTTACAAAATTATGAGGGGCATGGATAGGGTAAATAGGTAAAGTCTTTTCCCTGGGGTGGGAGAGTCCAGAACTAGAGGGCATAGGTTTAGGGTGAGAGGGAAAAGATATAAAAGAGACCTAAGAGGCAACCTTTTTCATGCAGAGAGTAGTACATGTATGGAATGAGCTGCCAGAGGATGTAATGGACGCTGGTACAATTGCAACAATTGGATGGGTATATGAATAGGAAGTGTTTGGAGGGATATGGGCCGGGTGCTGGCAGGTGGGAGTAGATTGGGTTGGAATATCTGGTCAGCATGGACAGGTTGGACTGAAAGGTCTGTTTCCGTGTTGTACATCTCTATGACTATGACTCTATAACCATTCCTCGTAATGCAGTCCTTCATGCTTGGTATCAAACCAGTCTCTGGACTACCTTAAACGACAATACATCTTTCTTTAGATAAGGTGTCCAAAACTGTTCACAATATTCTAACTGGGATCTGATGAGTGCCTTGTAATGTTTTCATAAAAGCTCCCTACGTTCAGACTCCATGCCCTTTGAAATAAAGGCAAATATTTGCCTTCCCTATTACCTGCTGAGCTTGGATGCCAGGTTAATGTGATTCATGTATACTGGCAACTTGCCACATTCTTGGCTTGGTTGTTGTGCTTAGATTTACTGGAACAGCCTGGTTCATGTTGTAAGTCATTCTGAGCCACAGATCATCAACACCACAACCAGACTTGTCAGGGCTCATTGTCTTTGTTGCATCCAATGCACTCAGCTTTGTCTTGATGTCATGTGAAGTGAATCAGGTTGGCTGAAGATTGGTATTAATGGTTATGGCAATAGAGGGAAGAGAGTGAAAAAGATGTCCGTTGATAATATTATCCCACACCAATGACCATCCCCGTACCAACAGAATTATATCAGTCAATTCCCAGTATGTAGCCATTATAAATTGTTTGATTGCTGTTATAGAATGCGACAGGATCTAACAGTAAATGAAAAAAAAGAACCGCAGACGCTGGAGATCAGAAATGGAATCAGGAATTGCTAGAAAAACTCAGCAGGTCTGGCAGAAGCTGTGAAGAGGAAGCAGTGTTAAAGTTTCAAGCCCAGTGACCCTTCTTCATTAACATTGGTTTGCCTAATAAACATTCTGGTGCCTTGATATGTTGCCCTTAAGATAGTTCCAATAAACTGACCCTTGGCCTGTATACTGGGCATCAAATCCTTTCAGCAGTTCACCCATCTCTATCATACATCTGCAGCTTTCTTAAAGGCTCAGTTGTTGTCACTGCTGATTGCTGAGGGTATTTCTGTTTCTGCTTCTCCTCTTTTTCTGCACTTTCTTCCACATAATTAAAGTAGTAATGTTAGGAGCTGGGGCTTCAGCTGTGGGATAATTTTGGTGACAGATTTGCCATCCAGAGGCCTCTGATTCAGACATGTTAGTTCTAATCCTATTGCAGCAATTGAGGAATTTAGGCCCAGTAAGTTAAATAAATCTGTCATAGGTTCAACACTTCCTTCTCAAGGGCAGTTATTGAGGGTTAATAATTTCTGACCCTGACAATGATGTCACCAGCCACTAAAAGTATCAGCATCCATGAACTCAAGGTGAAAAAGACAAAACAGCATTAGAAAGAAATAAGATGTAAGTTGGAAATACTTCTGAAAATGCAAACAGCTCAATGACAAAAGACCCTTTGATCTAATTACTTTCAGTGGGATACCCCTCTAAATATAAATATACAAAATGAATCAATGCTCCCTCACCAAAGAAAATTATTTCCAGCTCCCTCCTCCTGTGTCTCCCTAATTCTTTGTGATTTGCTGCATTCCCTTTTTTACATAGCACTTATTGGCATTTATTGCAGTTATTTGTTCAACTTTCAAATGATTACAAGACTAGTATTACAGGAAGAGAGGGTGGTGACTGTTGATAAGTCAACTCGGAGTAGCTGAAGTTTTGCCATACAGAAAGCAATGGGGAACCGTGGGCTCCCAAGCTCTTGAGTAATTCATAAAAGAGTATGGTTTCAAAGCATTTCTCTTGCACAAATAGGATCCCTACACACGAAAGTTTGTTAATTCTAGGAAATGGAAATAAGCCATATTATGCGTTCAACTGATTTGCTTAAATTGCTTGTTACTGTAGCTGTAAGCATATTCAGGAATGTTCAGCTCATTCAGAGAATCACAACAAACCTTTAGTTAGTGTTTTGCAATTAGGTTGAGTATAATCTGTAAGTTGTACTATTATGAACAAGCAAGGGTCCATGTTGTTTTGTTTAATCAGCCACACATTTGACCCTATGTAGCTAGCTAACCCTGGCCCTGAAATTCACTATGCTGTTACTTAACTGTGTGGTTGCCAGGATGTCTTTTTCACTTGTGGCATCACCCTATTTGTGAAAAGTACTATGTGCATGGCTGCCACATTGTCATAGAGATGTACAGCATGGATGCAGACCCTTCAGTCCAACACATCCACATTATCCCTAATTAATCCAATCCCATTTGTCAGCATTTGGCCCATATTCTTATGAACCTTTCCTACTCATATACCCTTTCAGCTGCATTTTAAATGTTGTTATAGTACCAGCCTCCATCAGTTCCTCTGGAAGCTCTTTACATTCACACACCAAACTCTACATGAAAACATTGCCCCTTAGGTCCCTTTTAAATCTTCCTCCTCACAGCTTAAACCTATGCCAACTAGTTTTGGATTCCCCTACCCCAGGGTAAAGATCTTAGCTATTTACCCTATCCATGTCCCTCATGATTTTATAAACCTCTATAAGGTCACCCCTCAGCCTCTGATGCTCCAGGGAAAATTGTTCCAGCCAATTCAACCTCTCCATGTAGCTCAACCCCGACAATATCCTTGTAAATCTTTTCTGAACGCATCCAAGTTTCACAATGTCCTTCTGATAAGAGGGAGGCCAGAATTGCAGACAGTATTCCAAAAGTGGCCGAACAAATGCCCTGTACAGCCGTAAAATGACCTCCCAACTCTTATACTCAGTGCACTGACCAATAACGGCAAGCATACCATACTATCTTGTCTATCTGGGACTCCACTTTCAAGGAACTATAAACCTGCACTCTGAGGTCTCTCTGTTCGGCAACATTCCCCAGGATCTTACCTTTAAATGTGTAAGTCTTGCCCTGATTTGTCCTTCCAAAATGCAGCACCTCAAATTTATCTGAATCAAATTTATCTAGTTAGCACTGTTGCCTCACAGTACCAGGGACCTAGGTTTGATTCCCACCTTGGGCAACTGTCTGTGTGGAGTTTGCACATTCTCCCTGTGACTGCATGGGTTTCCTCCGGGTACTCTGGTTTCCTCCCACAATCCAAAGATGTGCACGTCAAGTGAATTGGCCATGCTAAATTGCCCATAGTGTTAGGTGCATTAGTCATAGCTAAATATAGGTTAGGGGACTGGGTCTGGGTGGGTTACTCTTCGGAGGGTTGGTATGGACTTGTTGGGCTGAAGAGCCTGTTTCCATACTTAGGGAATCTAATCTAAATTCCATTTTCTACTCCTTAGCCCATTGGCCCATCTGATCACAATCCCATTGTACCCTAAGGTAACCTTCTTGACAGTCCACATTTTGGTGTCACCTGCAAACTTACTAACTTTACCTCCTATGTTCACACCCAAATCATTTATATAAATGACAAGTAGTGGAGCCAGCACCGATCCTTGTGGCATACTGCTGGTCACAGGTTTCCAGACTGAAAAGCAACTCTCCACTACCACCCTGTCTCTACCTTCAAGCCTGTTCTGTATTCAAACGGCTCGTTCTCTCTATTCCATGTGATCTAATCTTGCTAACCAGTCTCCCATGAGGAACCTTGTCAAACACCTTACTGAAGTTCGTATAGATCATGTACACTGCTCTGCCTTCATCAATCCTTTTCATTGCTTCTTCAAAAATTCAATCATGCTAGCAAGGCACAATTTTCCATGCACAAAGTCATGTTGACTATCTCTAATCAGAGGTTTTTTGATGCCCTTTGGTTAATGCAGCCTGAGGTGGAAGATAAGGCATTCTTCCTCCAGGCATCGGGTGGTGAGGGAGCGGCAATGGAGGAGGCCCAGGAACTGCAAGGCCTCGGCAGAGCGGGAGGGGGAGTTGGAATGTTTGGCCATGGAACAGTAGGGTTGATTGGTACAGGTGTCCCGGAAATGTCCTCTAAAGCGGTCTGCAAGAAGGTGTTCAGTCTCCCCAGTGTAGAGGAGACCGCATTGGGAGCAACGGATACAATAAATGACATGTGGGGAAGTGCAAGTGAAACTTTGATGGATGTGGAAGGCTTCTTTGGGGCCTTGGATGGAGGTGAGGGGGGAGGTGTGGGCGCAGGTTTTGCAATTCCTGCAGTGGCAGGTGCTTGTTAGGGGGGTGTGGATCTGACCAGCAGTCGCGGAGGGAACCATCTTTGAGGAAGGCAGATAGGCGTGGGGAGGGAAATATATCCCTGGTGGAGGGGTCCATCAATGTGGACTTCACCAGTTTCTTCATTTCCCCTCCCCCCACCTTACCCCAGTTCCAACCTTCCAGTTCAGCACCACCCTCATGACCTGTCCCACCTGTCAATCTTCTTTCCCACCTATCCGCTCCACCCTCTTTTCCAACCTATCATCATTACCCCCACCTCCATCCACCTACTGCACTCTCAGCTACCATCTCCCAGCCACACCCCCCTCCCATTTATCTCTCCACCCTTGAGGCTCCCAGCCTCATTCCTGATGAAGGACTCCAGCCCAAAACGTCAATTTTCCTGCTCCTTGGATGCTGCCTGACCTGCTGTGCTTTTCCAGCAACACTTCTCAACACTATCTCTAAGCAGTCCTTGCCTTGCTGAACAAAGAGACTTTGGAGTGCAGTTTCACAGTTCCTTGAAAATGGAGACAGGATAGTGAAGAAGACATTTAGTATGCTTGCCTTTATTGATCAGTGTATTGAGTGTAAGAGTTGGGAGGTTATGTTGCGGATGTACGGGACATTGCTTAGGCCACTTATGGAATATTGTGTGCAATCCTGTTCTCCCTGCTATAGGAAGTATGTTTTGGAACTTGAAAAGGATCAGCAAAGAATTACAAGAAAGTTTCCAAGGTGAAGGGTTTGAGTCTGAGTAGGCTGGGGCTGTTTTCCCGAAGCGTCGGAGACTGAGGGGTGACCGTACAGAGATTTATAAAATGATGATGGGTATGGATAGGGTAAATAGACAAGGTCTTTTACCCAGGGTGGGGGGAGTCCAAAACCAGAGGGCATAGGTTGGGGTGAGAGAGGAAAGATTTATATGGGATCTATGGGGCAGTTTTTTCACAGAAAGGGTTGTACATGTATGGAAAAGGAAGTAGTGGAGGCTGGGTGCAATAACAACATTTAAAAGCATCTGACTGGGCCGATGAATTGGAAGGGTTTAGATGAATATGGGCCAAATGTTGACAAATGAGACTAGCTTAATGAGACTAACTCTGGTCAGCATGAGCAATCTGGACCGAAGGGTCTGTTTCCATGCCATACATCTCTATGACTCTCTATAAGTCCTGTCCCTTTGGATCCCCTCCAACAGCTTGCCCGTCACTGGTGTCAGGCTCACCTGTTCCCTGGATTTTCCTTACCACCTTTCTTAAATAATGGCACCACATTAGCCAATTTCCAGCACTTCACCTGTGGCTATTGATGATACAAATATCTCAACAAGGGGTCCAGCAATCACTTCCCTGGCTTTCTACAGTGTTCTAGGGTACACCTGATCAGGTCCTGGGGATTTATCCATCTTTAAGTGTTTTAAGACATCCAGTACTTCCTTCTCTGTAATGTGGGCATTTTTCAAGCTATTGTCACTTATTTCCAGAAGGTCTCTATCTTCCATATCCTTATCCACAGTAAACACTGATGCAAAATACTCATTTAGTATCTCCCCAGCCTCCTGCAGTATAACACATAGGCTGCCTTGCCAATCTTTAAGGGGCCCTATTCTCTGTCTAGTTACTCTGTTGTCCTTAATGTATTTGCAGAATGCCTTTGGATTCTCCTTAACTCTATTTGTCAGAGCTATGTCATGTCCCCTTTTTGCCCTCCTGATTTCCCTCTTTAAGTATACTCCTACTGCCTTTATACTCTTCTAAGGAACCCTCGATCCCTGCTGTCTATATCTGACATATGCTTCCTTCTTTTGCTTTACCAAAGGGTCATCCAGCATTCCCTACAACTATCAGCCTTGCCCTTCACCGTAACAAAAACATACTGTCTCTGGACTCGTATTATCTAATTTTTGAAGGCTTCTCATTTTCCAGTTGTCCCTTCACCTCTGATTATCCACCCTAATCAACTTTGAAAGTTCTTGCCTAATATCATCAAAATTGGCCTTCCCCCAATTTAGAACTTTAAATTTTAGATGCAGTCTATCCTTTTCCATCACTATTTAAAAACTAATAGAATTATGGTCACTGGCCTCACAGTGCCACCCACCCCCACCCCCCACTGACACCTCAGTTCCCTGCCCTATCTTATTTCCCAATAGTAGGTCAAGTTTTGCTGCTTCTCTGGTAGGTACATGCATATACTGAATCAGAAAATAGTAGCAATCTGAATGGTTTGTTTAAAATATTGTTGAAATTTTTGAGATACTTTGATTTTTCAGGGTAATTTCTGGTAGGCCAGACAATTTTCATATCCAAATGTAATAGCCTTCATCCCATTTGTAAGTTTTCACAACAAACAGCAAACAACAATTGGATCAGGATAGCCATAATCCAATATGATGCCTCAATTTTTATGCCAAGCTTGCACGGTGAGCAAATGGTTAGGCCTAATCTACAAGGTTGCTGAAAAGACCAATCTTACAGCATATGGAGTAATACCAATCATAGAGTCATAGAGATGTACAGCATGGAAACAGACCCTTGGGTCCAACCCATCCATGCCGACCAGATATCCTAACCCAATCTATTCCACCTGCCAGCACCCGACCCATATCCCTCCAAATCTTTCCTATTCATACACCCATCCAAATGCCTCTTAAATGTTGTAATTCTCACTCTCTTCCCTCTATTGCCATAAGCATTAATACTAATCTTCATCCAACCTGATTCACTTCACGTGGCATCAAGACATAGCTGAGTGCATTGGATGCAACAAAGACAATGAGCCCTGACAACAGTCTGGTTGTGGTGTTGATGATCTGTGGCTCAACATGACTTACAACATGAACCAGGCTGTTCCAGTAAATCTAAGCACTACAACCAAGTCAAAAATGTGGCAAGTTGCCAGTATACATGAATCACATTAACCTGGCATCCAAGCTCAGCAGGTAATAGGGAAGGCAAATATTTGCCTTTATTTCAAAGGGCATGGAGTCTGAAAGTAGGGAGCTTTTATGAAAACATTACAAGGCACTCATCAGATCCCAGCTAGAATATTGTGAACAGTTTTGGACACCTTATCTAAAGAAAGATGTATTGGCGTTTAAGGCAGTCCAGAGACTGGTTTGATACCAAGCATGAAGGACTGCATTACGAGGAATGGTTATAGAGTCATAGTCATAGAGATGCACAGCATGGAAACAGACCCTTCGGTCCAACCCATCAATGCTGACCAGATATCCCAACCCAATCTACTGCCACTTTCCAGCACCCAGCCATATCCCTCCAAACCCTTCCTATTCATATACCCATACAAATGCCTCTTAAATGTTGCAATTGTACCAGCCTCCACGACTTCCTCCGGCAGCTCATTCCATACACGTACCACCCTCTGCGTGAAAAAAGTTGCCCCTTAGGTCCCTTTTATATCTTTCCCCTCTCACCCTAAACCTATGCCCTCTAGTTCTGGACTCCCCCACTCCAGGGAAAAGACTTTACCTATTTACCCTATCCATGCCCCTCATAATTTTGTAAACCTCTATAAGGTCACCCTTCAGCCTCTGACACTCCAGGGAAAACAGCCCCAGCCTGTTCAGCTTCTCCCTGCAGCTCAAATCCTCCAACCCTGGCAACATCCTTGTAAAGCTTTTCTGAACCCTTTCAAGTTTCACAACATCTTTCCGATAGGATTGCACGTAATATTCCAACAGTGGCCTAACCAATGTCCTGTACAGCTGCAACATGGCCTCCTAACCCCTGTACTGAGTATTCTGACCAATAAAGGAAAGCATACCAAACGCCTTCTTCACTATCCCATCCACCTGCGAGTCCACTATCAAGGAGCTATGAACCTGCACTCCAAGGTCTCTTTGTTCAGCAACACTCCCTAGGACCTTACCATTAAGTGTATAAGTCCTGTTAAGATTGCTTTCCCAAAATGCAGCACTCGCATTTATCTGAATTAAACTCCATCTGCCACTTCTCAGCCCATTGGCCCTTCTGGTCCAGGTCCTGTTGTAATCTGAGGTAACCCTCTTCGCTGTCCATTACACCTCCAATTTTGGTGTCACCTGCAAACTTACTAACTGTACCTCTTATGTTCGCATCTAAATCATCTATGTAAATGACAAAGAGTAGAGGACCCAGCACTGATCCTTGTGGCACTCCACTGGTCACAGGCCTCCAGTCTGAAAAACAACCCTCCACTATCACCCTCTGTCTTCTACCTTAGAGCCAGTTCTGTATCCAAATGGCTAGTTCTCCCTGTATTCCATGTGATCTAACCTTGCTAATCCTTCTCCCATGGGGAACCTTGTCAAAGGCCTTACTGAAGTCCAAATAAGTCACATCAACCGCTCGGCCCTCATCAATTTTCTTTGTTACTTCTTCAAAAAACTCAATCAAGTTTGTGAGACATGATTTTCCACGCACAAAGCCATGTTGAGTATCCCTAATCAGTCCTTGCCTTTCCAAATACATGTACATCCTGTCCCTCAGGATTCCCTCTACCAACTTGCCCACCACTGAGGTCAGGCTCATTGGTCTTTAGTTCCCTGGCTTGTCTTTACCGCCCTTCTTCAACAGTGGTGTCACGTTTGCCACCTCCAGTCTTCCCGCACCTCACCTGTGACTATCGATGATACAAATATCTCAGCAAGAGGCCCTGCAATCACGTCTCTAGCTTCCCACAGAGTTCTCGGGTACACCTGATCATGATGCATACATTGATTTGTGAAGGTAAACATGTAGTGGACAGTAGTGAAGAACCCACTAGCAGCACTTCCTGAACAATTATGAGTCAGCTAACTAATCTACACTACTAATCAATTTAAGATAATCAGTTAAGTACCTAAGTGGCTTATTTACGCTTGGTAGGAGCAGCATACATAAATACATAGAAATATGTACTCTGCAAACAAAAGGAATATGTTCAAGTCTCAAACTCTTTTTAATTTACTTGGAGCACAGGAGCTTGAAGTTACCTGTTGTTTCGTCTATGATAATACCTTGAATAATCAGAGTCAACTTGTCAACCTAGCCTTTGCTCCCCCAGTATAAATCATTATGATTGCTTGAGATGTGCCATTCTTTTCTTTGTTCTGATGAAGGCAAAATGAAAAACTTTGGCAATACACCTCTTTTCAGCAATATTCAAGTTTTGTACAACCAAGTGATTTGTACAATTTCTATTTTCACTTCAAAAAATTGCGCATACTAGAAATCTGAAGAAACAAACAGAAATTGCAGGAGAAACTCAGCAGGTCCTGGTAGTATCTATGTTCTCTCCACATACCTGCTGAGTTTCTCCAGCAATTTCTGGTTTAGTTTCTACTGTCCCTTTCTCTGCATCAGCAGCTATAGTGGATTTTGTTAAGAAGCCTCATTGTATTCTTTTCACTTTTCACTTTTACCTACTTCATAACTTTACGGAACGTTTTGGAATGAATACAACCGTAAAGTAGTTGAGTAAAATGACCAATTTGTGTTCTGTACAATTCTGTGCAATTATAAAATATCTAGTAAGTGCTCTTGTGGTGCAAGAGTATTGACCAGGTCCAGGGTTCAAGTCACAAAGATGTGTCGTAACTGAACTGAATGATTTTTTAAAAATTGTATCAAATGGGTCAGGAACTGAAACAACTTATTTTAACTTTGTTGTCTGATTTCTCCATGGACTTGATTTACAAAGGATCACAGATCCTGGAACAGTCAAAATGGGAATACAAAATTACACATTCAGATCAATTTTGGATTGTCAAAGGGCAGATGGGTGATGGTGGGGAGGTTCTGGAAAGCTGGTCACTGCAAATAAACAGCATCTTAAGTTCTTTAAGGAGTTCCTTATAGAGGCATGTCTGCTTGTTACTACAATATTCAATGTTTTCTTAGACAGGCTCAGACCTTACACACTGACCAGTAGTGCAGGCCCTGGGAGCAGCCCCAGGTTTGTCACAGAGCCCAAGCATGTTAATGTTTATTGAAGTATGTGCAGTGAACCAATTCCAGCATGAGGATTGCTTTTAACCCTGCCCACTTTGGGTCATTTTCCACTGCATTTGACCTCCTGGCCATCTCATGAGCTGCTTACTTTGTTCTGGAAAAAAATATAAATGAAAGATTAAATGCAAAATAAAGATGCTTGACTTGAATGTTTGCAGAATCATTACAGGCAACAACACCGTCCTAGAGAGTTGCAAGTTGTTGAAATTCTTTACCAAAGAGGACAGTTGAGGCTGGGTTGTTAAGTATATTCAATGCTGAGGTAGACAGATTTTTAATTAGTCATGGAATGATGGGAGAGGCTGGAAAATGGAGTAGAGGATTATCAGATCAGTCATGATCTCAATGACGACAGAGCAGATTCAAAAGCCTGAATGGCCTACTTCTCCTCTTATATGCCTCAAGGTGTACCACAAGCTTTGATTCACTGGGCAACCAAAACTCTTATCCGATTGTTCGCTGTTTGAAGGATTGCCTCTTGTTTGGTGCAGAAGGCCTTCCCAACACCCCTTTCTCCAAATATCACTCTGACTCCCCCCCCCCCCCAACCACCCTCCCCACTCCACAGCTGCTCAGGGGGTCAAAATCAAAGGTCTTCCTAAGAAGGTGACCATAGAACAAGGTGCCAGTGTCTTCAAAGAATTTGAGAGTCAGGCAGGAGATTTCATTCAGATGAAGGTCCCACTGTTTCTCCATCTCCTCAGCCAACGTTTGCCACTCCTGCTGCTGCTGAGCTTACTCCACTGATGGCCTGGCCATCATTTCCTGAGTCTGACCTCTATCCCAACACATGCACCGCAGTCAGATGAGCATCAGTTAATGAGGCTACCTATTGCCTGTCGCTGTCATGCAGGATCCTCTGCACCCAGACTCCTAGTTGCTGACTAGTTCATTGATTAAGTTCAGCAAGAGGGTACAGAGATAAGGTGGGGGGAGGAGAAATGAGGAAACTGGTGAAGTCCCATTGATGCCATGCGGTTAGAGGGTCGGAAGACGAGGTGTTCTTCCTCCAGCCGTCCAGCAGTGAGGGAATGACAGTGGAGGAGGCCCAGGACCTGCATGTCCTCGGCAGAGTGGGAGGGGGAGTTGAAATGTTTGGCCACAGGGCAGTGGTGTTGATTGGTGCGGGTGTCCCGAAGATGTTCCCTAAAGCGTCTTCTCACTGAGTGCAAGAAAGATTTTAAGAAGTAAATACGTTTTTAATACTAGTTATAACCTAATTTCTATTGAGTCATCTTCCGTTGTGGAATTCAAATTCATATCCCTAGAACATTAACCTGGTTTTACTAACCATAGTACCTCTGCATCGCCCCCCCCCCCACCCCCCATGCAAGTTTTGATATTTCCTGGAGGACCCTTAAGGATACTTAGCACACATGGCTCCTTTCTATTCACTCATTAGATGTGGGGGCTACCCTAGTTGCCCTTGAGACGGTGGTGGTGAACTGCCTTCTCAATCCCTGCAGTCCATGTGTTGTATGTAAATCAGCAATGTCATCAGAGAGGGAGTTCTAGAATTTCTGAACCAGCAACAGTGAAGAAATGGGAATATATTTCCAAATCGGGAGGGTGGGTGGTTTGGAGCAAACTGATTCCTAATGATGATGAGACACTAGAGAAATATAGACACTGGTTTGTGATCTTGTTGAATAACTCTCAAATAGCAAATGGGTCATTTTATAACCATAGCAGTCTGCGTTGATGAACTGATGCCATAAAAACGTGTTGCTTTTTAAAGACATTATGATATGTGTTACTCTGGGAATGCTACAAAATCACTCTGTGAATTAACTGTGAAGATTAAAAATAATATAATTAATTTTCTCCCTTTGTTGATGAAATGTAACAATATTATGGGTATTTTAATGTGGCCCATTTTGATAGCTACCCAGAGACCTCTGCTGGAAAGTGCACGCGTTACCAAGTTCTGATCCCATCTCCAAATATCACAGAATTATTACAGTGCACAAGGGGGGCATTCAGACCATTTAACCATTGATATATGTTTTTTAAAACACTCATCCAATCGAATGGCTCACTTGAACCTGCCCCCATCACATTTCCAGGCAATACATTCCAGCCCTGAATTACTCACAATGTGAATATGTTTTATTTCCCACTTCGCTTTTGCCACTTTAAAACTGTATCCTCTGGCTGTTGATCCTTTTATAAGTAGGAGTAGTTTCTAGCTATCTATTCTGTTCAGATGTCCCATGATTATGGAACCTCTATCAAATCTCTATTCAGGTTGTTCCTCTCCAAGGAAAACAATACCCATTTCTCCAATCTTTCCTCATAACTGAAGTGTCTCATCCTGATACCATTCTCATACGACTTTGCTGCAGTCTCTCCAATGCATGCACGTCTTTCATATAATATAGTCCCAAAATCGTATACATTGGAACACCTGAGGTCTAACTTGTGTCCTATATAAGTTCATCATAACATCCCTGCTCTTGTATTCTATGCCCTTTTTAGAAGTGCATGTACACCACATCAACAGCCTTCTCCTCATCAATCTTCTCTATTCACTCCAAAACATTCCAGAAAGTTAGATAGGCATAATTTTCTGCAAAAAATCCATGCTGACTCTTCCAAACTGACCTACAGTTTTCATTGTGATGATTAATTCTATCCTGAGTAATTACTTTTAGAATTTTCCCCACTATTATATTTAGACTGGCAGAGTCTCTAATTGCTGAGAAAATCTTTCCAATCCTTTTGAAAAAGTGCAAATTGTTTGCGATCCTCCTGTGCTCTGACACCACCTCTGAATTCAGGGCAGATTGAAAGGTTATGGCCAGTGCCTTTACAATTTCCAGTGTCACTTCCATCAATATTCTTGGATGTGTCTCCCCAAGTTCTGGAGCTTTATCAACTTTATGTACTAACAGATTATTTAATACCCTGTTCTGATCAAAGCAAAACCATTCTAGTGATGGAGTTTCCTTCGTTGTCACCATGGTCTACCTCATAGACAAAGACAGATGCAAAGTATTAACTTAACACCTCAGCAGTGACTCTTGCCTTTATGTATAAATTCTCTTCTGCTTTCTAATTGGCCCTACTCTTTCTTTTATCACCATTTTACTATTAATGTGCTTTATGTTAGCTGCCAGACTTTATTCCCAATTCCGCTTTGCTTCTCGTATTTGCTGTTCTCAAATTCATTTGGAGCCTCAGCTTAGTTCTCAATTTACTACCTGACATCTGACTTAAGCACTCTTTTTCTTCAAATATTCAGCAGATATTTGGACAAGGAGTCAAAGATTGGAAGAATCATACATTCAATTTGACCAGTGAGAAGGGGAGAAATCTGGAGTCAATACAAATGAAATGGACAATTGTTTTGTATTGAATGGGTTATATAGGATGTTAATACAATTATTAGCCAGTATGAATTTCACATTTAAAAGTGTCTTACTTAGTTGTGAATTTAGAAACCAGAAACATCAGAGTTTCAAAAGCTACAGACTGTAGAGAAGAAAATCATCTTAGGTCATGACATAAATTTGTGTCAAATCAGTTGCCAAAATATACAATTCCTTAGACTACGAATAGTCAGCGTAGCTTTGTGTGTGGGAAATTGTGCTTTACAAACTTGATTGAGTTTTTTAAAATCACATGGGAGAGTTAGCCAATTGGATACAAAATTGACTTGATGGTAGGAAACAGAGGGTGGAGGGACAGGACTGTTTTTTGGATTGGAGGCCTATGACCAACACTGTGCCATAGGGATCATTGCTGGCTCCATTGTTGTTTCTCATTTATATAAAAGATTGAGATGTTGGATGAGAATATATGAGGCATGATTAGTAAGCTTGTGGATAACATTAAAATTGATGGTATAGTGGACAGTGAAGAGGGTTATCTAAAGCTACAATGAGATCTTCAGCAACTGGACCACTGGGCTAAGGATTGGCAGATGGAATTTAATTTAGCTAAATGTGAGGTGTTGCATTTCGGTAAGACAAGCCATGGCAGGATTTACACAGTTAACAGCAGGGCCCTGTGGAGTGTTGTTGGACAGAGAAATCAAGGGGTGCAGGTACATAGTTCCTTAAAACTGATCTCACAGTAGACAGAATAGTGAAAAAGACATTTACACAGTTGCCTTCATTGGTCAGTGCATTGAGCATAGGAGTAGGAATGTCATGTTGCGTCTGTACATTTGCAATACTGCACGCATTGTGGATGCCACGCTAGAGGAAGGATGTTACTAAATTTGAAAGGATGCATAAAAGGTTTACAAGGATGTCACCGAGATAAAGAACAAAGAACAAATAAACTTATAGCAGGAACAGGCCCTTTGGCCCTCCAAGCCTGCGCCAATCCAGATCCTGTATCTAAACTGTCACCTATTTTCTAAGAATCTGTATCCCTCTGCTCCCTGCCCATTCATGTATCTGTCTAGATATATCTTAAATCCTGCTATCATGCCCGCCTCTACCTGATGGCCCATGGCCCTGCTGGTAATGCGTTCCAGGTATCCACCAACCTCTGCATAAAGACCTTTCCATGCATATCTCCCTTAAACTTGTCCTCTCTCCCCTTGAACTAGTGACTCCTAGTAATTGAGTCTCCTCACTCTGGGAAAAAGCTTCCTGCTATCCATCCTGTCTATACCTTTCATTATGTTGTAGATCTCAATTCAGTTCCCCCTCAACCTCCATCTTTCTAATGAAAATATCCTAACCTACTCAACCTCTCTTCATAGCTAGTGCCCTCAATACTAGGCAACATCCTGGTGAACTTTCTCTGGACCTTCTTCAAAGCATCCACATCCTTTTGGTAATGTGGCGGCCAGAACTGTACGCAGTACTCCAAATGTGGCTGAATCAAAGTCCTATACAACTGTAACATGACCTGCCCACTCTTGTACTCAATACCCCGCCAGTGAAGGAAAGTATACCGTATGCCGTCTTGATCACTTTATCAACCTGCGTTGCCATCTTGAGGGTACAATGGGCCTGAATACCATCAATTTTCTCCAGGGCTTTTCCATTTACTGTATAGTTCACTCTTGAAATGGATCTTCCAAAATACATCACGTCACATTTGCCCAGCTTGAACTACATCTGCTATTTCTCCTCCCAGCTCTCCACTCTTATCTATTTTCTGATGCATTCTCTGACAGTCCCCTTCACTACCTGCTACTCCACCAATCTTAGTGTCATCTGTAAACTTGCTAAACAGACCACCTCTACTTTCCTCCAGATCATTTATAGGAGAATTTGAGATGGGAGAGTTTGAGTTATAAGGAGAGGTTGGATAGACTGGGACTTTTTTCTTGGAGTTTAGGAGACTGAGGAGTGATTCTAGAGGTTTATTAAGTCATGAGAGGCATAGATAAGGTGAATAGCCAAGGTCTCTTTCCCAGGGTAGGAGAGTTCAAAACTAGAGGGCATAGATTTTAGGTGAGAAGGGAAAGATTTAACAAGGATATGAGGGGCAACTTTTTCAAATCAAGGGTAGTGCATATATGGAACAAATTGCCAGAGGAATTGATAGAGGTGAATACTATCACAACACTGAAAAAACATTTGGATAGGTACTTGAATAGGAAAGGTTTAGAGGGAGATGGGCCAAATACAGATGAAAGGGACTAGTTTAATTTAGGAAACCCGTTTGGCATGAAAGAATTAGACCGAAGAGTCTGTTTCTATTGCTGTATGACTCTAATTCAGATACTGCACATATCAGGCAACCCATCCCAAACCATTCATTTTGCAGCAAACATCTCTCGCCATTTACATTTTGCAATTGTGCTGGTCAGATTCCCCTGTGCACTTTAAGTGCTGATTTAGTGAATATTTTTTGTGTTCAGCAGTTCATAATGGCCATGAACCTATAAAAGATCTCAAAGTTTATTTTCAATGTCCAGTCCTATATTGTGCACCAAAACTTGTCCGTCAATCCAGTGTCAACAACCACATGACTCAATAAGATTGATCGTAGATTCGAATGTTGGAGAGCTATGGACTTTTTCTATATTGGCAATTCTCAGTATCATACAAAGATGTTAGCTCATATCGCAATCATAGCCACAAATAAATTATTTTAAAAATCAAGGAGCCTTTATTTTTTCTGTGAAGTTTAAGGGCTGGATTTACAGTCATCTTGCTGGGTGTGTTTTGTCAGGGTGAGTGGACATTTCAATATGTTAGATGACTAACTCTTTGGCTCCATGTCCACCCAAGACTCAGACCCCCATCCATTAAAAGAAAAGGTTAATGGACAATTGAACTCGTTAACAAGGCAATTGACATGAAAATTATTCTGTTGGCATGGACAGGTGGTTAGGAATTGGAAGGCTGTTTTTTTTAACACAAGTGTTTACAGAGCATGGTAAGAAAGGGGAGTGAATATATCCTTCTGAGGGTTCACTATATGCACTGGAATTGCTCAATCACAAGATGTGACCCAGTCACTTTGTCTTTTCTCACCTAAACCCCAAAATACACCAGCTACCCAATTCAACATCTCCCTAGGTTCTTCAATACCTTTCTTGCCAAACAGTTGAGGACTTTACCCTTGCAGGCCCAGCAGCCAATAAAATTGACAAACAGCTCAGTCAAGAATGCAAGTCCATCCCCCACCTTCCTAGCTCCTCTCACATTCTCTGCACTACAGCTATGGGATGGCCTTGTCTAATGTCTGTTCATTCAAGATCAATGTTTCCTCTGGGGGTGGAACTGGAGGATGCCATTCCCTACCTACTCCCTGCCCCCATTGTGATCGTGTTAAACAAATTAGATCTACTTTTGATGCATTTCTTTATGCTAATTTAACCAAATCTAGAATTTTGACTGTTACAACTGCTGTAGAATTTGCAAAGTGCACAAAAATGGCCACAAGCAGCTCATCTGAGTTCTATTGTCCAACAAGTGTTGATTTACATCTCAATATTTCTTGTTGAATTAAGTTTTCAGATTTGATTTCTTTTAGAATGTAAGACATTATGTACAACAAGTTGGTCTATTGTAAATCACCTCCCAGCCTTCTTACTGCATCAAGGTTACTTTTCAATCATAGCCTCCTTTACCGCTGTTCTGTATCAATTCAGTCTACTATGTATAACATTGGTCTGAAACATATTGAACTAAATTTTTCTCTTTGAATCTTCTGTCAATTCATCATTTGAACTGATAAGCCAAATGTTATTAACAAGAATTGGCAACTGTCATTCTCCTCACGGACTTGTTGTTTCAGGTTACTGTCCAGGTCTCTTTCAGAATACCTGTGCATGATTCTATCAGTAGCTCTTGCAGTCTGATCCTTCGTCAAGAGCAAACTGATACATCATAGATGTTACAGCATTGAAGGCCATTCAATCAGACCCTGTATCAATGTTTATTCTCCAATTTGAGCTATCTGTTCAAATTTCTTTTTTCCCTTGCCCTTTTCTTAGTTATGTCTAGAATTACCAGTGCTGCTCCCACAAGCATTATAATCCAAAATCTCTGCTTCATGGTGGAAATCTGCAACTCCACACATGGCAATACCTTCCACAGATCATCTTTTAGACTATTGACATGGGTAACTTGTTAACAATATGATGATCATCAAAGATGATAAAACCAAAACTCTTCTTCCTTCCACTCTGTTGATTCAACACTAGTTTAACAATTCTGATATGACAGATTTTTAAAAATGCTCCCTCTATGCCGTGGGCAAAGATTTCTTCAGCCAAATGAGTTCCAGATATGATGGAGTTCTTCATAATACTGCCCTTTTGGGTTCAACAACAAATCCATCTACTTTGTGAGGTCTGGCAGGCACTACACCATTTACCTCAGAGACACAGGAGTATGTAAGAAAATCCAATTGCCCTGGAGCATTTCATATGTGGGTCCCACACAGTCAATCTGTCCCATTTCTCAAAGTGGTCTTGAAGAGTTTTGTCTGTGGTTTTGATGCTCAGACCACCAATGAAGAGTTTACACAGCTGTTTGTATTCTTCCTGCTTTCCTCAAAGAGAGAGAGGACAGCCCTGGATTGTCAATACCACAAAATGGCTCCAAGCAGAAAGAGTCTCAATAAAGTACAGCTGCCTTTTTGCCTTGCTTTTTTCCTCCAACTTCAATTTCAATGATTTGTTCATTAATTTACCTCCATCTTCTATTCAAATTCATGACTAATACAAATACCAATTCTTATTTTTGCCAGAAACCCTGCTTTGAGTCAATACCGTGAGTCCTCCCAACTTATTCCATGTGCACATCATTGAAATGACAGTCTCATAATGCTTGTTTTTCAATTTCCCATGACAATTTTTCTTCACTTGGAGCTGATTTTGATTTAGCCTCTCCCTAGGACAGGTGGTCTCTTCCGCTTTTCAAATTAGTCCTCTATTGCTATCACATTAGCACTGCAGATTCACGAAAGGTCCTATTAACTCTTAGGTTATCGTTCATCTTTAAAGGTTGTCTAATTCATAACTTCCAGTTTGATTCGGCATGGCTGTTCTATTTGTGGTCCCATTCCCTAAGCTTCATCATTTTGGAATTAGTTCCTAAACATTTTGATAACTCAGCTATATTGCATTGACATCTCCAACGCATTGGTTCTGACACCTGTCATTGTGCCACCTATTAAAACTTTATAACCTCTTAAGCATAAAAATATTAGAAGTCACTCGACACCCGGTTATAGTCCAACAGGTTGATTTGACATCACGAGCTTTTGGAATGCTGCTCCTTCATCTGGTGAAGTCACCTGGTGAAGAAACAGTGCTCTGGACTTTGTCCACCTAGTCCAACACCAGAACCTCAAAATTATGGCAGAAGTGTATTGTTATTACAATTAGATGGCCAAAAGCATGAAGACAGCCTGAACAGTAATTTGCATAGCTATGGTATAAAATACTTTGAATCAAATTTTATAACTTTGCAATTTACATTTGTAAAATAGCAAACCACTAATACACTTAATATATTCATTCAATATATTCTCAGTTCTCTTTCTTGGTAAACACTGTATTACTTTTCTATTTAAGACATATCGCCTCTTTTTTGTTTTGGCACAAACTTTCATTATTTCACATTAACTATCGACTTGAAAGTGGAGTCGCAGGTAAATAGGATGGTGAAGAAGGTGTTTGGTATGCTTTCCTTTATTGGTCAGAGTATTGAGTACAGGAGTTGGGAGGTTATGTTGCAACTGTACAGGACATTGGTTAGGCCACTTTTGGAATATTGCCTGCAATTCTGGTCTCCTTCCTATTGGAAAGATGTTGTGAAACTTGAAAGGGTTCAGAAAAGATTTACAAGGATGTTGCCAGGGTTGGAGGATTTGTGCTGTAGGAAGAGGCTAACAGGCTGGGGCTGTTTGCCCTGGAGTGTCAGAGGCTAAGGGGTGACCTTATAGAGCTTTACAAAATTATGAGGGGCATGGATAGGATAAATAGACAATATCCTTTCCCTGTGGTGAAGTCCAGTACTAGAGGGCATTGGTTTAAAGTGAGAGGGGAAAGATATAAAAGAGACCTAAGGGTCAACTTTTTCACTTAGAGGGGGTACATGTATGGAATGAGCTGCCAGAGGAAATGGTGGAGGCTGGTACAATTGCAACATTTAAATGGCATCTGGAATGATATATGAATAGGAAGGGTTTTGAGGGATATGGGCCAGGTGCTGGCAGATGGGACGAGACTGGGTTGGGATATCTGGTCGGCATGGATGAGTTGGACCGAAGGGTCTGTTTCCATGCTGTACATCTCTGTGACTATGACTCTACAACTATGACTATGACTACCAAAAAATTTAAAATTGTTTGCAAATGAATACAGTTTTCCTCATTATTTTCCATGCTTGTTTTCCCCTTATCACTTAAAGATTTGATTTTTCTTCCATCTTGTCCATGTTTCTAACCTGTCAGTCAGTCAGCGATTTTCATCCTGAAAATAATACTCCACAGCCAAATGTCATGCTTTAGTGATTGGCAGGATAATGAGGATCTGTTCATTTAACTCAAATATTTCAACAAAAGATGAAAGATAATGCTACTAATCAGCAGCAAGAATATTGCATGTTGTCCTCCAATTAAAATCAATGGTGCCAGATTTTATGGCAGTCATGAAAATGGAATATCCCTCACCATTACTCCTCTGAAACTGACAGCAATCACATGCACAGTTAAAGTGGAAATCCAGAAGGATATGTCAAAGATTTGTGCTTTTCCATGTGGTTGAAGTCTTGATTATGCAGACGAACTGATGAAAACCTACCCTTGTATGTTATCAGCCTCACTGTAAAAGTATTTGAAAATGTTACAATTGTTGAATAAGATTTAAATGAATGTGTGATAGATTGATCGGCCTCTTGGGCCCTAAAGATCACTGAGTTTAATTTGTGCAATAAAAGTAAGAAACAGGAATAGGAAGAGGCCATTCAGCTTCTTCAGCCTGCTCCAACATTTAATAAGATCAAAATTGATCCAACATTCCTTAGGTCTATTTTCCCGTCCTTTCCCCATAAACCTTGATTCCCCTCCTGATCAAGAAATGTTTTATTTATGATGAAATTCCACATTTTTGGATAAGGTAATAGAAGTTCATTTTTGATATCCCCATTTCTACCACATGTATGCTTCAATCGTTTATTTCTCTAGCTGTAAAAACATCCTAGAAGCACAGGATAACCAATGTCTTTTACCTTTGTGATGTCAGTGAGAATAATGTTTGCCTGGAGAACGCCTTGGCTTCATAACAAATTCAAACTGATACTGGGAAGGAGAGAATTCAGACCACAGAGATTGCTAGATATTCACAGGTTGCTCCCTTCCACTAAAGAGGCAGGCTCTGTTGTTGCACTGCCAAATGCAAAATCCAAGCCATTTAATATGTTTCAAGCCCAAACATTTGAGACCAAATTCTAATGGAAAATTAATCGATAATTAATTTGTCATTTTTTTCTCAAATTGTTATTAGCAATATTTTGCTTTTCAAGTCACTATATATAACTAAAGTAACATTTCCAAAATACTCAGAGACTGATAGTAAAAATAAGTGCTCATGAGACCCAAGGGAATTTGGCCAATCGAATCCACATTTGGATGAGTGGCAGAAAGTAGAGGATGATGGTTGAGGGCTATTTTTCCAACTATAAGTCTATATCCAGTGAGGTCCCACAGGAGTCAGTTTTGAGCCCTTGCTATTTGTGGTTTACATAAATGGTTTAGACTTCAATGTAGAGAAGTTGATCAGTAAATTTGCAGGTGATACAAAAATTGGTGGGTGAGTAATTTATGAGGAGAATAGCCTTAGTTTGCCTGAGGATATAGATGGTTCAGTCAGATGGGCTGATCGGTGGCAAATGGAATTCAATCTAGATGAATATGAGGTGATGCAGGTGGGCGAGCACAAGTAAGGCAAGGGAACACAAGATGAACAGCAAGACCTGGGAAGCTCCAGGGGTCTGAGGGACCTTGGTGTGCACCTTAATGTATGAGGACAGGTAGATAAAATGGTGAAGACAGATGGAACTCTTGCCTTTATTAGCTGGAGCAGAACATTTAAGAGCAGGTTATGCTCGAACTGTATAAACAATGGTTAGACTGCAGCTAGAGTACTGCGTACAGTTCTAGAATCTACAATATAAGAAATTGTGATAGCACTGGAGAGAGTGCAGAGGAGATTTACCAGGAAGTTACCTGCACTGGAGAGTTTCAGTGATATGCAAAATGGAACATAGAACAGTACAGTACAGGAACGGATCCTTTGGCCCATGATGTTGTGCCGAATACAATGCAAAATTAACTAATCATGTCTGCCTGCTCTTTGTCCATCTTCCTCCACTCTTTGCTTATTCATATGCTCATCTAAATGTCCTGTAAATGCTGTTATCTTATCTGCCTCAACCAACATCCCTGGCAGTGGGTTCCAAACTCCTATCACTCTCTGTGTAAAAAACCTACCCCTCACGTCTCCTTTGAACTTCCCCCTCTCACCTTAAATGCATGCCCCCTGGTATTTGGCATTTCAACTCTGGGAAAAAGATTCTGACTTCCAACTCTGTCGATACATCTCATAATTTTATAGAGTTCTACAAAGTATGCCCTCAGCCTCCATCCCTCCAAAGGAAACAACCCGAGTTTTTTTAGTGCCTCCTTATAGCTCATGCCCTCTAATCCAGACAGTATCCTAGTAAACCTCTTCTGCGCCTTTTCCAAAGCCTCCACATCCTTCCTGTAATGTGGCGATCAGAACTGAACACAATACTCCAAGTGTGGCGTAACTAAAGTCTTATAAAGCTGCAGCAAGACATCCTGACTCATGTACTCAATTCCCTGATCAATAAAGGCAAGCATTTCATATGTCTTCTTTTCTACCCTATCTATTTGTGTGGTCACTTTCAGGGAGCTATAGACTTGAATCCCAAGATCCTAATAGTCTGCCATTACGTACATACTGAGATTGGACAGATAGCAATTGTTTTCCTTAGAGCAGAGGAGATTGAGACAGGGCATGATTGAGAAGTATAAAATATTGAGAGGCAAAGACATGGTAGAGAGGAAGGAATTATTCACCTTGATTGATAGATCAATGACTGGGGGTGATAGTTTTAAGGAAAGGGTGGTAAAAGTCTGGAACTCAATCTCTGTAAAATAGTGGAAGCAGAAATCCTCATAACATTAAAGAAGTACTTACCTGTGCACTTGCAATGCCAAGGCATACAAGGCTATAGGTCAAGTGCTGAAAGTGGGATTAGAATAGTTAAGAGTGTTTCTTTGACTGGCACAGATGCGATGGACCAAAGGGCCTTTCCCTATGCTGTAGGTTCCTATGACTCTACCCAATATGTAGAAATATTGTTAAATGTTGAGATAAACTGTAACGATCTAAAAAAAGTATTCACTGAATATTTGAAATACCTGCAAGAAATGCCCTTTACATTCCTGTATTTTCCCCTGGGTTCTGTGAATTGAACTTCAGCTTAAATATTTCAACTTTGTCTCTGATGCTTACAGTGTCCAGCTACTGCAGAGTTGTTCTGTGTTTGAGGCAGATGTATCTAGGATCTGCAGCCTTTCAGCTATTCTATAATACTGCAAAACCAGAATGTTTTATGCTATTCATGTCACATTATAACTGTCTGAAAGAGAATAAGGAAGCAAAATTATTGCGTCCATCAAATACAATGGCCAGTCTTTTCAGTCAACAGTGAACATTCCTGAAGAAGGGCTTATGCCCGAAACATCGATTCTCCTGCTCCTTGAATGCTGCCTGACTTGCTGCGCTTTTCCAGCAACACATTTTTCAGCTCTGATCTCCAGCATCTGCAGTCCTCACTTTCTCCTAGTGAACAAATGGTTCCAACCCATCATCACATTTGCTCTTATCCATGGATATGTTTGAGTTTTGGCTGTTGAGGTTAGAAATCTATTTCAACATGTACCCTCTACAGACTCTCTGGAAACCCTGTGCACACCAAAAGAAATTGTGTATCTCTTTTAGCAATCAGAATAAAGATTCCATTGTGAGGCAACAGAATTTTTAGTTAGAATAATTAATTCAATGCAAAATCATTTCCAAAAAGCAAACTAAAAAGCATGAAGATGGGTGGGATTAGGAGAGAAATAAAATAAACAAGAAATGTTGTATTTGTGTTTTAAAATCTTCAGCAAATAGTAAAATCTAAACAAATAAAATGCCTTAATGTAAATGTTATTTTTCAGTACTAAGCTTATTTATCAGTATCAATTTTATTTGTTTTGGCTGTGAAGATCATGGACATTCATTGTCTATCCCTAATTGCCCTTGAGCTGTCTTTTTGAACTATTTTCATCTACGTGGCATAGATAGTCATTAGTTTTGTAAGAGTAAAGTTCCAGAATTGTGATCCAGTGAAAATGAAGGAACAATGATGCATTTCTAAGCTGGGAGTGTGTGATTGTGAGATGTGATGTAATGACACAAAGATTGTGATTGATATGTATATTAGTATAATTTATTTTATTTATGTTTGGCTTTTCGAACTAAAGGAACATGTGTTTGGTCTATATGCATGTGAGGATTTTAGTAATTGTCTTGCCAGTATTTCTGCAGCCATGATTTTTAGTAAAACAGCATGTGTGAGAAAGCAGTTTCTGGGGTGTTCACAAGAACTTATTTGTTTTGTGAGAGTTTTACAATTGAAGAGAATAAACATTTCATTTTCAGTTAAGAAGAATCAAGGAATCAATTTTCTTTGCTGAGGGGAAAACCAATAGATTGGAAAGCTTTGTTTTACGTTCACTGAAGGTTTGATTAATGTTGGATATAAGAACAGTTTAAAACGGTTTGGAAATAGGTTACTTCAGTTTAAAGGTTTTAGTTTGGAATTTCCAGAATAGATATGTGTGACTAGAAAACTAAAGGGTTATTTAAAGTTGAGAAAGTTTAAGCTCATTTGTATGACTGTCAAGGAAGAGGTCTTCCAGATGGGGGATTAAAAGGAAGAGTAAACCTCCAATTGTGACAGATAAAGGTACTTTCTCTCTGGTATTTGAGTATTGTAAAGTGATGATGCTGGAATCGATGGGTTTTTGCTTGCCATGTGTTTTGAAATATTCTGAATTGTGTTAAATGGAAAAGCTTGGTTTGTTCTGTTTTATCTTCATTTTCCTCATTACAGAATCATAAAGTACACAAATGGCCCATCATGTTTTCACTAACAAAAAACTAGTCTGAATACACACTAGTCCCACTTTCCAGTACTTGGCCCATGGCCTTGAGTACAATGACATTTCAAGTGCTTATCTAAGTGCTTATTTAATGGTTGTGAGGTTTCCTGCCTCAACTACTCTCCCAGGTAGGTCACTTCAGATTCTCACCACACACTGGGTGAAAAGGTTTTTCCTCAAATCCCCTCTAAGCCTCCTGCTTCTCATCTTCAAATTACATGCCCCTTGTTATTGATTCTTTAACTAAAGGGAACAGTTGTTTTCTATCCACTCTGTCCATGCCCCTCATAGTCTTATGAAACTCCTCTCAGTCTTCTCTGCTCCAAAGAAAACAATCTGAGCTAATCCAATTTCTCTTCATAGCTAAATTGCTCCAATCAGGCAACATCCCAGTGAATCTCCTCTGTTCCCCTCCAGTGTAGTCACATTCCTCCTATACTATGGTGACCAGAACCACACACAATACTCCAGCTGTACTCCCAAGTCTGGTATAGCACTAACGTAGCCTCCCTGCACTTAGAATCTATGTCACAACTGATAAAGATAAGTGTCCCATATCCCTTCTTGACTACCCTGGTAATCTATCCTGCCACTTTCAGGGATCTGTGGATTAGTACTCCAAACCCCCTCTGTTCCTCTGAGCTTCCTTGTGTCTTGCTGTTCATTGAGTACTGCCTTCTCTTGTTACTTCTTTCAAAACATATCACTCCACATTTATCATTTAAATTCCATCTGCCATTGATTTGCCTATTAAAATCTTCATGGAACCTAGGACCTTCTTCCTCACTCTCAACCACCCGACCAACCTTTGTGTCATCCACAAACATACTTACCAACCCCTCCACATTCTCATCTATGTAATTTATACACACAGATGTATATACACATCTAGATCATGAAGAATAATGGACTCAGCTCTAATCCCTGTCATGCATCCCTGGACACTGGCCTCCAGTCACACAAACAGCTTTCCAGGATCATTCTCTGTCTCTTACTACTAAACCAATATTGGATCCAAAATGCCAACTTACCCTGGATCCCATGTGATTTTACCTTCTTTTTTAGTCTCCAATGTGGGAGCTTGTCAAAAGCTGTTTTCAAAATTCTGTATTATTGTCAAAACCAATTCGATAACATTGTGTACTTAAGTTTCAGTGAAATGTTAGATGTTAAGAAAACAAAACATGATCTATCAAGCCAGATCTGGCTTTTCCAGTAGCACTATCAGCTGGATTCATTACAAATGAGAATTTGTGGAATTTGAATTCACTGAAATTAAGAGGGACCCTTGCATTTTGTTTGAAACAACATACTGAGTAGTTCTGGAAATAAGACAGCTATGCTGTGATGAAGTTTTCTGCACAAATTTTGAAGATGGCTTTGAATGTTTAGATTAGATTAGATTACTTTACAGTGTGGAAACAGGCCCTTCGGCTCAACAAGTCCACACCGACCCGCCAAAGCGCAACCCACCCATACCCCTACATTTACCCCTTACCTAACACTATGGGCAATTAAGCATGGCCAATTCACCTGACCCGCACATCTTTGGACTGTGGGAGGAAACCGGAGCACCCGGAGGAAACCCACACAGACATGGGGAGAACGTGCAAACTCCACACAGTCAGTCGCCTGAGTCGGGAATTCAACCCAGGTCTCAGGCACTGTGAAGCAGCAGTGCTAACCACTGTGCCACTGTGCCGCCCACTAAGACATTCCTGGAAATTGAATATATAATAGTGGATTATTTGAAATTTACAAAGAAGCTAAGTTGGGCGAGTTAGCAGATAACTTGATGGTCGAAGTAAAAGCAGTATCTTGCCAGGTTGAGATAAAGTAAGATCCAATATTTAGAATTAGAAGATGAGAAATCTAAATTTGGGCCATCGCTGCTGGAATTAGTCAGATACAGTTAGAAATGAAAACATTTATCCTAATGTGGAAGGATTTAGGGAAGGGATAAACCAACCCTAGTTAACCAAGGGAGTTAAGGATCTATTCAAATTGAAAGAAGAGGAATACAACATAGCAACGATGAGTTGAAAGCCATAGTATTTAGAAAGTCTGAAAAGTCAACAAAAGATGACCAAAAAAAATAAAGTGTAGGAATTAAACTATGATAGCAAACTAGAAAAGTGATCACAGGCCTACTGAAAAACATAGTAATGGAGAACCAGGAAATAGTTAGGAGTTTAATAAATATTTTGAATCTTCATGACAGAGGACACGAATACCATTTTGAAAATACTAAATAATCAAGGGGCCAAAGGGTAACTAAACACAATAACACTAGGGAAAAACTACTGTGGAAACTAATGGGGCTAAAGACCAACAAGTCCCTTGGGTCTGATGGGTTGCATCCTTGAGCAGGATGGATAAAGAAGAACTTAGATGTACTATTTGGATTTCTAAAAGGTATCGGATATGAAGATACTTAGCAAGATAAGGGCCCATATTGGGAGTAGTATATGATCATGGATAGAGGATTGGCTGACTAGTCAAACATAGACAGTTGGAATCAAGGTGGCATTTTCAGGATGACTGTGTATAAATAGCAGAGTGGTTTGAGGATCAATGCTGAAGCCACAGTTACTTACAATATATATTAATGACTTAGAAGATGGAAGTGAATTACCTTGCCAAGTTTTCAGATGATATAAAAATAAGTAGGAAGGCAAGTATTGAGGATAGGCAGAGTAAGTAAGTGAGTGTACAAAAACCTAGCAGATAGTATAGAATGTGCAAAAATGTGAGATTATGGGGGCAAGAAGAATAGAAGAGCTGAATATTCTTTAAAAGGGAAAAGATTGAAGAAAACCATCGCAGAAAGGGATTTAGGAGTCCTCAAGCATGAATCACAAAAGCTGGCAGGTTCCTGTGTAATAGGGAAGACAACTGGATTGTTGCCTTTATTTTATAGGGAATAGAAAATGAAAATAGTTAGGTCTTGCTAAAACTATATAATACACTAGTCAGACCACAGCTGGAATACTGTGAACTGTTTTGAGCCTCTTCTCTAAGGATATACTTTCATTGGAGGAAGTCCAGAGAAGTTTTACGAGGCTGTTTCCAGGTATGGAGATATTTTCTTATGAGGTGAGTTTGGACAGGTTGGGCTGGAATGCAATGGAGCATAGCAGAATGACAGAAGACTTGTGGAACATACAAGCTTCTTGGGAGACTTCACAAGGTAGATGCAGAGCATACAGGACCAGAGGGCATACGTTCAGAGTAAGGGATCACCCACTTAAAACAGAGTTTAGGAGGATTCTATTTGCTCAAAGGTTCATGAATCCATGCCATGATTAATATAGTCATCTAGTCATAGAGATGTACAGTGTGGAAACAAACCCTATGGTTCAACTGGTCCATGCCGACTAGATATCCCAATCCAATCTCATCCCACATACCAGCACCCAGCCCATATCCCTCCAAACCCTTCCTATTCATATGCCCATCCAAATGCCTCTTAATGTTGCAATTGTACCAGCCTCCACCACTTCCTCTGTCAGCTTATTCCATACATGTACCACCCACTGCATGAAAACGTTGCCCCTTACGTCTCTTTTATATCTTTCCCCTCTCCCTAAACCTATGCCCTCTGGACTCCCCAATGCCAGGAAAAAGACTTTGTCTATTTATCCGATCCATTCCCCTCATAATTTTCTGAACCTCCATAAGGTCACCCCTCAGCCTCTGACGCTCCAAGGAAAATAGACCCAGCCTGTTCAGCCTCTCCCTATAGCTTAAATCCTCCAACCCTGGCAACATCCTTGTAAATCTTTTCTGAACCCTTTCAAGTTTCACAGCATCTTTCTGATAGGAAGGAGACCAGAATTGCACGCAATATTCCAACAGTGGCCTAACCAATGTCCTGTACAGCCGAAACATGACCTCCAAACTCCTGTACTCAATACTCTGGCCAATAAAGGAAAGCATATCAAACGCCTTCTTCACTATCCTATCTACCTGTGACTCTACTTTCAAGGAGCTATGAACCCTCTCTCCAAGGTCTCTTTCTTCAGCAACACTCTCTTGGACCATACAATTAAGTGTATAAGTCCTGCTAAGATTTGCTTTCCCAAAATGTAGCACCTCATATTTATTTAAATTAAACTCCATCTGCCACTTCTCAGCCAATTGGCCCATCTGATCAAGATCCTGTCATAATTTGAGATAATCTTCTTTGCTGTCCATTAATTTTGGTGTCATTTGCAAACTTATTTACCATACCTCTTATGCTCGCATCCAAATTATTTATATAAATGATGAAAAGTAAAAGACCCAGCACCGATCCTTGTGGCATTCTATTGGTCACAGGCCTCCAGTCTGAAAAACAACCCTCCACCACCACCCTCTGTCTTCTACCTTTGAGCCAGTTCTGTATCCAAATGGCTAGTTCTCCCTGTATTCCTTGAGATCTAACTTTGCTAATCAGTCTCCCATGGGGAACCTTGTTGAACGTCTTACTGAAGTCCATATAGATCACATCTACTGCTCTGCCCTCGTCAATCCTCTTTGTTACTTCCTCAAAAAGCTCAATCAGGTTTGTGAGGCGTGATTTCCCATGCACAAAACCATGTTGACTATCCCTAATCAGTCCTTGCCTTTCCAAATACATGTACATCCTATCCTTCAGGATTCCCTCCAACAACTTGCTCACCACCAACATCAGGCTCACTGGTCTATAGTTCCCTGGCTTGTCCTTACCACCTTTCTTAAATATTGGCACCACGTTTGCCAACCTCCAGTCTTCTGGCACCTCACCTGTGACTATCAATGATACAAATATCTCAGCAAGAGGCCCAGCAATCACTTCTCTAGCTTCCCACAGAGTTCCTGGGTACACCTGATCAAGTCCTGAGGATTTATCATCTTTATGCGTTTCAAGACATCCAGCACTCTCTCCTCTGTAATCTGGACATTTTGCAAGATGTCACCATCTATTTCCCTACAGTCTATATCTTCCATATCCTTTTCCACAGTAAATACTGATGAAAAGTACTCATTTAGTATCTCCCCCAATTTCTGCAGCTCCACACAGAGGCCGCCTTGCTGATCTTTGAGGGGCCCTATTCTCTCCCTCGTTACCCTTTTGTCCTTAAAATCCCCTCCCATAACCATCCTATTATTCTTACAGATAGTTGAGATCTCCTTACAAGTTTGTTTCTCAATTTCCCTCTGACTATTAGGGGGAGTATAATACAATCCCAATAAGGTGATCATTCCTTTCTTATTTCTCAATTTTTAACTTTCTGGGAATATCCTACAAGAGAGGGTTGTTGATGTTGGATCATCAAATAAGTTCATAACTGCAATAGACAGATTTTTAATCACTAAGGGAATCAAGGGTTATTTGGAAAATGGAGGACAGTAGAGGTGTGGATTATGAGATCAGCCATGGTCTTATTGAAAGGCAGAGCAGACTTGATCAGCTGAATGGTCTACTTTTGTTCCTACATCATATATTTTATGGTCTTATTATAGTGTAATGCATGTGATTTATATATATGATATCATTTTATTTTGGTTGTATGAGAGGTTTAATACTTAACTTTTCAGTATTTATAGAGACTTTTTGTCCTATAAGCAGCATGATTAAAGGAGCCACTGACATGATAATGTATATCTGTTTGTATCGGGAGAGTGTTAAGAACGAGCAGAGTAAATATTGAGGAGCATTGGCTTGCTTGCTGTTTAGAAGAATCTTTTTTTTAGTTTAGGGGAAAAATCCTGTAGATTTGTGTTTCAGATTGCATAAATCCTGCATGGATGTATGAAGTAATTTCTCCTAGAGAAATTAGTTATTTTTGGAAAATTAGGCAACAGGTTACTTCAGCCTAGGGATTTTAGTTTCAAACCAGAAGTGTTTGGTTAGAATTTTGAAGGGACTATTTGAAACTGTGAAAGTCTAAACTCAGTTGTGTGAATAATCAAGGAAGAGGCTATCAAACTCTCTTGGTTTGAAATTGAAAGGATGATAAAGTTAAACCTGTAGATGTGACAGAGAAACAAATATGGTTTGATGTGCAAGTACTGGGACAGATTGTACTTATACCATATATTTCAGAATCTTTCAAATTGTGATCTATGTAAATAGCTTGGTTTGTTCTGGTTTACCTTTGTTTCTTTTGCATAATAAACTTCTGTTTTACTGTTAAAAACTAAACTTGTAGCATTACATCCTTGTGTTTCAATGAAAGATTGCCTTGCTAAATAAAAAAAGTCTATCTTGTGAAATAAAAAAAGACCTATCAAGCCTGATGTCAGTCTGGGTTTTGAGTTGTCCAGTAATAATATCAGCTGAGATCATAATAAAATGAAGTGGCCAAAAGATATTTGGTCTTTAATGTTCCAAAATGCTTTGATAGGCACAGCTATGACTATGTTTGGCAGTTTGTCAGAAAAGTAATTTGCAGATCATCCAAATATCAAATACAGAATCCTCAATGCTGATGAGCTTGTGTCTGAAACTATCAATTAAAATTTAGGACACAAGTAAGAAACTAATTAAACATTTGTCGAATTTGCAAGGAAGAAAGAAATGCTACAGGCCAGTGGTTTAGATCACTCAAGAAAAAACTGAGAGAATGTAAAGGAAATTGTGATCATGGAAGAATTCAGAAATAGTATTCCTGCAAACTTAAAAGCTTGTTTAGGTGAACATCAAGTAATCAAGATCAGGGAAGCAGCGGCTTTGGAAGACACCTATGATATCTCAAATACATCATTTCACTGGGAAGTAGCCAAATGGAAATCCATAGAAAAATTGTAGGAATTAAAAAACCAGTGGATAGTTTCAGAAAACAAACAAAATGTTGTCAAAATAATAAAGGAGAAAGTCTTGAGCAAAAATATGATATAAGAAAAGTAACATGTTTCCATTTTATTAAGACTGGACATACCAAAACCAATTGCTGGAAATTAAATGGGAAGCAATACTTCATCTAATTATATTTTTCAAGATCCATGACAGGAATGACTTCCTAAACCAGATGTCAATGCATTGGCAGATTGCTCACATGGATCAGCATGCACTGAACCACAGACTGGCTGTGAAGTTGCAGGGCTTATGGGAACACTGATGGGAGACTGATTACAGTAGTAGGAATGTTTAAGAAATTTTAAGAAAAGGAGAAATCAGGAAAGGAAATACGTAGAGAAAAAAGTATTGGCAGGAACATAGAGAGAGCATGGTTTCTTAGAAAATACTATGAAAGGAGCAATGACTTTGAACAATCATGAGAATTTTTCTCTGTCAATTTACAAAGAGTATCAGACCACTGGAAATTATCAGTATTTTATCTCAAAAAGGGAGTATTTCACTATGGTTTGAATCAGGAGTTATCCCAATAACAAAATTGAGAGACAGTGGAGCAAGTCAGTTACTGATGCTGACTGATGATGCAATTTAACTTCTAGAAGGGTAACTGAAAAATTAAATATAAATTAGAGGTATACATAAAGCTTACAAATGAGTCTTATTACACTGTTAGATTAAGGAGTAACTTGACAAATGAAGAATTTGTGATTGAATTTCTGAATTCTAAGATGAGGAATTGATTTTATTTGGGAAATTACATTTCAGGTTCAAGAATATTGGCTAAGGGGGATGGAACAATTAGTGGAAGTAAATGAAAAGGATATGCTACAGGAGGACACTCTGGATTGTTTTCTGACTGGATTGTCATCATTTCAAGTCATACCAAAGCGTGTACTCAGACATTGGATGAGAGACAATGCCTGAGCATTATTATTTGAAAGGCAAAGTATAAATGAGAAAATGAAGACCACTTCAAATATTAAGTGACGAGGAATGGGACTGATCCATTAGGTAGTAGTTCCATCTGAATATCATAGCAACCTTTTACAAGTGGCTCACAAAATTTCAATTTTAGGTCACTTACATATTAGTAAAAGAAAAGCTCAAGTATTGTAATAATTTTATGGCTAGGATTACTTACAAATGTGGTAATACTTTGCCGGACATACTCTACATGTCACTCCTACCATCAATTAAACCTGTACCTTTAATTTCAATATCAGTTTTAAAGGACTGGTTTTCAGCATATTTACAAGTTGTGTAGGAGCCCTGCCTTAAACCTGGAATAGGAATCAGTATCATTTAATGATTGTGGACGTTTCTTCAAAACAAATAACTGTGTGATTCACATCAGTCCTTTAGTTGGTTTTAGTCAAAACGGGGAAGAACATTTACATCACTTGCATGAGCTGTTCTATTGGCTACAAAAAGCCAGTTTGGTTCTAAATCCTGGCTAAGAGTGAATTTGCTCGGAGAAAGTGAGATTTTCAGATGCTGGAGATCAAAGCTGAAAATGTGTTGCTGGAAAAGTGCAGCAGGTCAGGCAGCATCCAAGGAGCAGGAGAATCGACATTTCGGGCATGAGCCCTTCTTCAGGAGTGAATTTGCCAAGGAAAAGTGACTTATTTCTGCAATCTTGCAACACGGCCAAATATGACCAAGAGAAGTGTAGGCGATGGCTAGTTTGGAATTTCTGGTGCCAAGGACAGAATGCAAAATTTTGCGATATGTTGACATGAGTATATTTTGTTGCAAGTTTATTCCGAAATTCAGCACTGCTGTAGTATTTGTAACAAAGGCAGAGATTTTGAGTGAATTCAAGGACATCAAAGTACTTTTGAAAACTTGAAAGCTGTGTTGATAACTTCGCTGGTTTTAACCATGCTGAATGATGAGAAGCTATAAATTTGTACTGATTGTTTTTGCCAGCGACATTGATGCTGCCTGTTTTAGATATAGTATAGAGATTGAATGGTGATACTCCAAGCACCACCTATTCCACTCTTGTCAGTATTTATCTCATAAATGTTTCATCCACGATTGTTATTGGAAGGGACCTGCTCCTTCCAAATGGAAAAAAAATAGCTCCTTGTAGCTGGTAATGTAATAGTATTAACCCATGTGTTGCTGACCAGTAGACAGAGCAACTTGGTAGCCCTGAATCTGTAGAGATGTTTGCTGTTTCCTAGTCTATATTATTTCATGCAGAAGTTCAATCAGAACATGTGTGTTAATCAATCCTTCTTGTCCCTTACCTCCAGAACTTAACTTGGGCAGAAAGATAGAATCGGCAAAGCAATGCTGGGATCCATTATATTTGTGTTAATACCCTGAACTGACCTTCATTCCTTCTGCTGTTGGCTAGGTTTGGCCATAGTGTCCAGAGATGCGCAGGTCAGGTGGATTCGCCATGGGAATGTAGGGTTACAGGGATAGGTGTGTGTGTTGACTGGGTGGGTTGTCTGGATGGATTGCTCTTCAGAAGAGCAGTATGGACTCGATGGGTCGAATGGCCTGCTTCCACACTGTAGGAGATTCTATGAGGTGGCAGTTATGACAGTCTATTTCCGTAACTCTTACCATCCTTTTTTATCTGATGCCAGAGGTCCTGTTCCCATGCCCTTCTAAATCTTTCCGGGGGGGGGGGGTGGTAAGGCTGCCCTCCGTGCTATACCAACACCTACATTCACCAGAGCTGCAGGAGGGATCCAAAATCGGAGAAACGTTTCCTGAAAGAACATGAACTTTATGAAGAATGAAGCTCTCCACTGCCAGTGTGCTATGCCTTTAACTGAATTACGAAGCTGCCAATCTCCGAACTGGAGATAACGCCTTTATTTAGTGAGCTGGTCTGACTTACCAGAGGGCGATGTAGCTCTCTGGGCTAATCAAATGCTTAATTTGCTAATTTCCCAAATAAGCAACGGGCAAAACTCTTATAATGGAGGGGACGCAGAATTCATAATTTTCACATTTAAAAAATCAGAGTTAACTAAAACGCCAGAAATACATTTCTTTCCCAGGGACACCTTTCTGCTGGTGGTTATACACTTCCAGTCGCTCTTGTGCACTTAGAGTTTGCCTTAATGACTATTAAAGCTGTTAAAGAGATTGTGCCTCATAGCCAGGACCACAGAAGACCCACGCTCACTGTTACAGAGCTGTGACAAGCAAACTGAGCATAGCCCTGGGGATTACTGCTACTCTACAAAGAAAGAGTTCCTACTTTCTGCAAACAGCAGAACAGATATAATTTGTTTCTGAAATATCCATCTGCAGCAAGACCTGGATAATATTCAGACTTGGGCTGATAAATTCCAAATAAAATTTGTGCCACACAAGTGAGAGGCAATGACCATCTCTCGCAAGACATAATTTATTCATTTGTACGCGAAGTTCAATAGCATCAATATGGCTGAATCCCCCAATGTCAACATCCTGGAAGCTATCATTAGCCAGACACTGAACTGGACTAGTCTTATAAATGCCACAGCTACTGAGTGGTCGCGGGACTAGGCATCCTGCGCAAGTCACTCAATTCCTGACCCTACAAGGCACAAGTCAGGAAGGTCTGTGACAGAATACTCCTATCTGCTTGAATGAATGCAGCAGCAGCAACACTCAATAAGGACAAAGCAGCCTGCTGGATTGGCACCACACCCACTGTCTGTACCATCAACAAGATACACAGTGGAAATTCACCAGGACTACATAGATAGCACCATCCAAATAAACGAAAACCACCATCTCGCAGGGCAAGGACAACAGAAAAACACCACCATCTACAAGTTCCTTTCCAAACCAGTCACCGTCCTGACTTCGCAACATATTATTGTTTCTTCAAGGTAGCTGGATCAAAAAGCTGGCAGTCCCTCTCTGACCACATTGTCTGGCTATTGCACATGGAATGCAGCAGTCAAGAAAGTAACTCAACACCTAGGAATGGGAAATAGACGCCCGCATCTCACGAATAGAAGAAAAAAATTAAATTTGCATGAAATCGTATGAGTAATCAAAATAAATGATAAAGATTTCTTCGTTAATATTAGTACTTTGAACGGAAATATCACAACTTTAGAACACATGATCAGTGCAAGAGTCTCAATTTCAGATTATAAATTGTTCTGTATTTTGCAACAATCTGTATTATACTCGACATGTCCTAAAACGCGAGAATAAATGAAAATTGCTCATTGTCAAGATCAGACCAGATTTCCGATCCAAGGCATGCGAAACACGGGATTTCAGAAGATTATGTACACGTGACTAGTACTTGGCCTATACCTGATAGAGAAAATATTTTCAAACCTTGACGTCATTAATGGTAGTTTTAATAAATACCAACTCATTACACAAAGAGAATCGGAGACAGTCCCTATTTTGTAGAAATACATTGGAAATTGTTTTATGATTTCTTTCATCAGTGTTTGGGTTCGTGTGGTGAGCATTTGAAACATGCCATAAATTCTGCTTTCCCTGTAAAGTGCACTTGATGGATGCTGTCACGTGATGACATTGCCTAATCTCACAGATCCTATCGGTATTGTTCTATCGGTGAAGTCTAAGTGTGTGTGTGTTTTTAAATACCAGAAAGTGATTGTGCTAGTAAAATCCTGCCGATTTGATAATGCGATTAGCGGTGGTGCCATCATATCAGCCAACAAGTCCCCAGTATATAAAGCACAAGTGTGCGATGTTACTGACCCAGGCAGATGTGCCAAATCGTTGAGAGCAGGAGTGTGACATCTTGAGCAGTCACGTACTGTGGTATTTCCACAGTAAACCCTCGTTCATCAATAAAAGACGCGAAGTAAAATGACTAATGCAATACGTTACTGATTTACCAGATTTCATTGCAGTAAATCCTCGCCCACATATTTTTTTTCTTGCATCAGCTGCTTGACTGATGTTCTCCCTGAAGCAAGGCAGTCAGCAAACAAGGCAATAAAAGTTCAAGTACACTTAATGTAAACAGACGTATCTCTAAAATCCTCCAATAACCGAGTGCACTAACCCAGCCTTTTTTAGATCATCACTGTTCCAGGATCTATAAAACCTGCAACGAGTACGACTTCAGAACCAAGCTTTTTTTTTATGCAGAGTCGTAAAAACACTTTGGCGTTTTCTGAACCAGCCGTTCTCTATCTAATTTTGGACAGCCTGGGATTTCTGACCGAAGTTATAACGATTGAAGCTACCTCACAAATATTAAATGATGATCATTTCATTCATTTATTGGTGTCCTTTAATTTGGTGAATACAACTAGCGACATACTCAGATAGTGGAGAAGGGAGACAGCTTCAAATTAAGGCAACTGCTCTCCGCCTCAAGGGAACAAGTCGCAATTTGTGTTGTCTTTTGAGAAATGAAATGTCTTTCTTGTTGTAGGTGCTTAGGATCAATAACATAATGGCCAGTGGAAAAAAAAGGCATCTTGCACAATAATAACTTGCATTTAGACAATAGACAATAGGTGCAGGAGTAGGCCATTTTGCCCTTCCAGTCTACACCACCATTCAATATGATCATGGCTGATCATCCTTAATCAGCTTCCTGTTCCTGCCTTATCTCCATAACCCTTGATCTCACTATCTTTGAGAGCTCTATCCAACTCTTTCTTAAATGAATCCAGAGACTGGGCCTCCACTGCCCTCTGGGGCAGAGCATTCCATACAGCCACCACTCTCTGGATGAAGAAGTTTCTCCTCATCTCTGTCCTAAATGGTCTACCCCATATTTTTAAGCTGTGTCCTCTGGTTCGGCACTCACCCATCAGCAGAAACATGTTTCCTGCCTCCAGAGTGTCCAATCCTTTAATAATCTTATATGTCTCAATCAGATCCCCTCTCAGTCTTCTAAACCCAAGGGTGTACAAACCCAGTCGCTCCAGTGTTTCAGCGTAAAGTAGAACCGCCATTCCAAGAATTGACCTCGTGAACCTATGCTGCACTCCCTCAATAGCCAGAATGTCTTTAATCAAATTTGGAGACCAGAACTGCACACAGTATTCCAAGTGTGGTCTCACCAGGGCCCTGTACCGCTGCAGAAGAACCTCTTTACTTTTATACTCAATTCCTCTTGTTATGAAGGCCAGCATGCTATTAGCCTTCTTCACTACCTGCTGTACCTGCATGCCATTTAGATAGTAATCTGCCTTCCTGTTCTTGCCACCAAAGTGGATAACCATACATTTATCCACATTAACCTGCATCTGCCATGCATCTGACCACTCACCTAACCTGTAGAGGCCACCCTGTAATCTCCTAACATCCTCCTCACATTTCATCGTGCCACCCAACTTAGTATCATCAGCAAATTTGCTAATGTTATTACTAATACCATCTTCTATATCATTAACCCATCTTCTATATCATTTGTATGACTTGAGTATAGAGTAAAGCCCCAATGCCTTATTTCTTAGCTCTGAATTGGCAGAGGTATAGGAAACTTGCACAATTAAGGTAAGAGAAACAAAGATAGCAACTTGCATTGTTCTTTCTCCCCCAGAAAAAGGAAACATCTCAGAGAACTCAGTAACTTAGCAAGTTAGATAACTAGCTTGATGGGATGGACGTGTACAGTGATACAGAAAACAGATATTTTGAGAGGCCACGAAAATGAAAGATATAAGAAAATCTGGAATGTAGTTTAAGGAAAGAGTTGAAACTGTCAAAAGAGTAGTAACTAAATGAAGAAGTCTGCAGTATGAGTCGTGAATAGTCATCTTTCCTTATTTGACGCCATTAAAATGTTCAAAAATTACAACCAGTACACGGGACAAATAAACAATTAACATCCATGGATTGACTGTGATTCTCCCATAACTGCAATGTACTCAATGTTAGCCATTTGTTATTTTACCAAACTGTTGAAGACAGTGAAGCTGTAACCCCTCTCCTAGCTGTGGGTTTCTTGAGGATAGGGGGAAGTTAGATGTGTGGTTGGAGACTAAGTGGGAAGTATCCTCTGTATATTTATGTGTATTTTGAAGATAACTTATAGACAGAGACTGTATAACGTACTATATAATTATATGTTATCAGTTATCTAACTCAATAAATCATACAATACAGAAGACACCATTGGCCCATCCAGATGTACCACCAAAATATTACTATCAACATTGGTCCCACTTTCTTGGACTAGGCCCATAGCCTTGAGTCTTGAATGTCATGGCAATCTGTTACCGTGACATTTTGCCAACAGCTGGAAGAGATCAGGCAAACACCGTGCGATCCAATATCATCTTCCATATATTCCTTAATGTTTAAAAAGCTTTCCGCTCAGTCCACTTTATGCATAATGCCGCATGTCAGTGATGAGGAGTGAGGGGATTCCTGTGGAAGAACAGACAATTGTAAGTAAACATTTGGAAGGACTCGTGTGATAACTGTTGTCATGAATCACTAAATCACTTAATTTGGATCCCAGCACTTTTGCCTTAGATCACCGCTGTTACCTTAGCACCGAACTGTGCTTAAGGTATCCAGAATTCTACATCAGAAGTCTTCTAAAAATATTTTTAAAACATGAGTTGTAGGTGCTTTTGGGATGATTAGAATTTGTTCCCACTTCTTGTTGCCCTTGAACAGAATAACCTAGCAGTTTCAGAGGGCTGCATTGATTTGGGTTTGTATTTACATTAAGGCCAGACCAGCTAAAGACAACAGATTTTTTTCCATACAGAACATTAGTAAACCAGGTGGATTTTTGAAATGAAAATCGATTGTGATTACATATTTGCCATTAAACTTGCTTTAAATTGCAGGGTTTTAAAACTAAACTTAGATTTCATGATGTATCATGGCGAGACTCAATCCCATGTTCCCAGAAAGTGAATCTGGATTCCTAGGTTGCCAGTTCAATGACAATATCTAAAGGTTTTGTTTACTTAACGAAATCACCACAATTGCAATGATAAATTTAGTTGTAAACCTAGATTTTAGAAAATCATTGTATCCTTGTAAAATAGGAGCCGTTCGTTCAACCTGAAGTGAATTCAGGTTCCAGATGTGAAATGATTGTTAGACGAAATTGTGTCAGGTAAAGGCTTTAAAGAATTTAAAGGAACACAGAAGAGGAGTTCATATACTGACGAGTCATCATCTAATCGAGCATCAAAGACCTGAATGGCCTGTCCTGTTTCTGCGTTCCTTGGGACAGTCTCCCAATGCACAATAGTGTCAGAATTTACTTTATCAGCATCTTCCTAATCAGGAATAAGTAAGCCTTTTTAAAAAAAAAATATTGGATGTGGGAATGACTACCTAAGCCAGCATTTGTGCCCATCTCTAATTGTCATTGAATAGCTTGCTAGGACATTTCCGAGAGAATTTAAGATTCAACCAAATCGCTGTGGGTCGGGAGTCACATACAGGCCAGACCGGGTATGGCTGGCAGATCTCCTTCCCTGAAAGACAGTAGTGAACGAGTCGGGTTTTTACTGGTTATATTGAACCAATGGAATCAACAAATCTGGCCTTACCAACCAGTTTACTGTGAGGTTATTTCATTGCATGAAAGTCCTCTGTTTCTAATTGTTTCATTCCCATCTCATATGCAGTTGTGCATTGCATCCATACGAAGTCAAAGCGCCTGTTTATTTAAATTCCCTGAGTAAGATTGACGCCTTCATGTTGACTTTTCTATCACAGTATAATACATTGATTTGGGTTTGGATTTAAATCAAGGCCAGACCAGGTGAGAACAACAGATTTTTTTCTATACAGAACATTAGTGAACCAGGTGGATATTTGAAATAAAAATCGATTGTGATTACATCTTTGCCATTAAACTAGTTTTAAATGGCAGGGTTTTAAAATTAAATTTAAATTTCACTATGTATCACGCATTCGTGTTCTGATATGCTGTTATTTCTGAGTGAGCATTGAAACGAGAGTTAATTACCAAATTGTTTCCAATTAAATTGATTTCATATTCAGGACATACGTCGCTCAGTGTTTGACGGCACCTTTCCAGTTAAGAATCTGCGTGGACTATTTAAAATTTGCAGACCACGCTAAAGACTTAATTTCTCCCACAGAGGGCACTGCCCTTTCTTTGCTGAAAACAAGCCCACACATTGGAAGGTTGGGAGATGGGGGGCTGTGGTACATCACTTTAGATACCCATAGACCTTTAAGAACTGGAACTGGGACAGTGCAGGTCCCTCTCAGTTGATGAACTGGCACAATTATCTAGCGGAAGAAACAACACCGGAAGCGCATGACAATTAAAATAAAACATTTACCTTGGGGAAATTCAGAAAATCTTGTTCAATTACAATTTCATTATTTCAGTCGCACCATCTGCTTTTGAACATGAGCATGGAGATACAGCTAATTTGCAACGCTTTGTGTTTTCTCTCCAAGGCAAATACAGGAGACAGCATAAACAGTACGTGCCTGCATATTTAGGCATTTACGTGCAAAAGGCGAGATTTTGACATGGATAGACATAAATCACATCCAGCGATTTGAAATTTGATTTTCAAGGTGGAATTTCCCCAATCACAATCCTCGTTACTCTGCGACCTCCCGATCAAACTGCCCAAAGTGCAACGTTATTCTGTGCACGAATATAGTTTCAGTACAGATCATTTAGTTTACAAGAACCCCCCTCCCCCTCCTATTCAATGCCACAATTCTGTAGCAAACTGGTTCGTAAAGCTGTGCAGCTTCCAGTGGGTTTGAATAATGTTGTTAGATAACTGCGAAATCCGACTCCAAAATATTCATCCCAGATGTTTAGTTTGGGTATCCCTCTGGGCTAATAAACTAAACAAAAGCAAACCTTGCAAAGCTAAAGCAATGAAAACCAGGCTACATAAACCAAGGGAAGTTTACATGACTGTTGTGCAGAAGAAACAATTGCATGAAATTTTAAAGTTAAGCCTGTGGGCTTTCCAAACATTAGCTGCACATCTCAGTGACTGTCATAACCCCTTCGTTATTCGTTACGTTAATCAGCTCAGGTTACAACCGCACATATGGCTGCATGTTTGCATCTATACTAATCTGATCAACAAATTTAAATTATTTCGCATTATCATCTTCATCTTCGGAAATTCTTCCCTCAATCCTGTGCACATTCACGTCCTTAAAGGAGACTTGTTAGGCTATGGGAGAATTTTACTCAAAGTAAAGCAGTGCTTTCGTTTCGTGGTTAATAATTTCGAGCATCGTTTCTTCAGAGCAGTTCAAAAGAGTGTCACGGATTTGGCAGTAACTTGAGCTGTTTGATTCGGAGCAACTCCATTCGACATTAGTAATGAAGCGAATCGTACCAAACTCCCTGCTGAGAGAAAGGCGGCCGCCTTTTCTGTACGGCTAGCGTTGAGAAATATTGTTATTTCAGTATTTCCAACAACCGTGGGTAAATGTCAGTGTTTGTTCGTTTACAAGCTCCTTTACCAGAACTGCAGAACTGGGGGTGGGGGGGGGGGGGAGAAAAACCATGCCTGCAGTGAACATAAAGAATGTTTTAACTTCTCCAAGCTGCCCTTCCAGGAAAGAAGCTGAATAAACAAACCCTGCCTCTTGTAGAACACGCAAAGCAGTTCTCCATGGGGGGGGGGGGGGGGTGAGCTCACGAAGATACATCTGTAACACTAATATAATGTCACCCGCAAAAATACACTGACTTTGACCATTATTGGTTCTATTTTATTTCGTTTTTGCGGGGTGCGACTTTTTGAAAATTACTGTTACTAGTTTTGCCTTAAGTTTCGATTAACATGTTACAACTGCAAAAGGGGAGAGGAGAATTAACTTCGACATACGCATCCAGCTTACACCAAAGCAAATAAAAGTACTTTTCTCGAATGTAAAATGACGAAATGGAGGTGAGATTGAAAGGTAAGGTAGCCCCGAGTTTAATGAAACAATCTACAGGCTATTTGTTCTTTTGTATATATCATAGAGTGCGATTGCGTTTGAGAGTGATGATGTTCCTTCGCTATAGCGTGTACATTAACAGCTGTGGTAATTGAGTCTGTAAAGTCCATCGCATTTAGTTCTAGACTATTGCTTCATAGACAAGACAAAGAAGACTTAAAAGCAGTTTGAAAAGACTAGCCTTTGAATGGCTACTATTCAATTTGTATTTCATTCCCCGCTGGTCATGGAATTGAGATCAGAACAAAAAGTGAAAACACATGGCTGAGGTCAGCAGGATCAGAGAACCACCACATACAGCAAAGGCTACAAAAAGCAATGGGAACTTGTGTGAAGAAATAGATTGTATAAACAGAGCCTGCTATCGTCTGCACACTATTATCCTGTAATTTACACGGTATGGGAGCAAAGACATGTATTAAATAGTGAGATGTTTCACCACTTTTCAAACCCTGCTTCATGCCAGTCAACTTCAATGTGCATCTGGGCATGTCTGAAATTCTTTTGCTAATGTGTTTATTTAAACTATCCGAGAGAAATTATTACATCACCAGTAAATCATGTTTATACATGCCGAATTTTCCTTTCAAGTTGCCAATACTGCAGCATGGTTTTAATTGCATAATAACGTCAAGATTAAAATTGTAAAATAAACGTTATGATTTATAGTGAAATGAAGTGATGGACAAAAGGTGGCAAAGGAATCTAAACTTGGTTGTTACACCTTAGCCAAAAGCACTGTCACCATGGTAGAAAGTGCAGGATTGCATCAGCAAGAGCAATCAGTAAGAACATTGTGATGTTTCTAATGGTAGGTGGGAGTAAGAATGCTGTGCTTTCTACCATTTGAATGGTTTGAAAATACCCGAATGAACTAAGTAATTGTGTTGATGGTTGGGAAGGGTCATCAGATGCCATTGCAGATGGCATCTTATGAAATGTTATTTTGATCCAAATTGTTTCAAATAAAATAAAATCTTGGGATTTTTTTTGAGGAAAGGTGGCTGTGGAGGGGAAATCGACTAGTTGAAAATCTCGATGTGACAGATCAAATCCATCAGAAGTACAGGGTAGTTAAAGATGAAAGGCCTGATCTATGACTGTACTAAATGTCCCATATACTGATGGCCCAGTAAAATATGCAAACACCACGCAAGAACTATCGAATGATCCACTGGCAACATGTAATAAACATGAGATTTCTGGCGGATTCTTGAATTGTTTGAAGCTTCATTTGCATACCGGTATTTATCATGATTGTGGTAAATGTGAGTAACCTCCTATTCCAAAGTAAAGCTATAGTTTAGAGCTGAGGACTTATTCCGTCGTTCTCTGTAATCACGGTTTGTCCAAAACGCTGAAGATAGTAAGGGGAGCCATTGCACTCTGTTGTGCCAGGTAACTGCACACAGCGAGAAGAATCCTTCCCACCAGGTGTTCAGCCCTGCCTCTGAACTGTATAAACATTGCTGCTTTCAAAGACAAATGTTCCAAACTTTCGGCTGGACTAACACCAATCAAATGTAAAATGGGTTGGGTGTGTGTGGAAGTAGAACAATCGACAAATTCAACTCTCAGTCCTTGAAACTAGTTCTTGAATGTATTGTCACAGGCTCCTGCCGTATGGAGTATTTCTGTAACCAACTGTTCCCTACTCTGCATTACAAATGTTCTCCTAGTCTAATGGGACTGAAAGTTTATAAGGGTTTAGCTACAGTGTGCCCCTTGGCGCGATATGTTGTTATAGCAAGAATAAAAATACTAAGTTAGCTGACTGTTTTAAACAAAATAAAGACGGAGAGCCGTAAAGTAACCGCGTGTGACCACTGAGGGATTCAAACAAGCCGGAAGAAATTGGAAATGGTGCTTAGAGTGTAACCTGACAACTCCAAGTCTCTGAAGCGGAATCCGCAAAATATATAATGAAGAGGTGGTCAAGGAACTAGCAAACCAGACCTTCAAATAAAAAGGCAAAGTTTGTGCAATAAAGTCGAGGGACACAGATCCAAGTATCACTGCCCCTCCCATTGCTGTCAAAACAATGACAGTTTCAGGTGATTCTGATGCTGTTATAAAGCTGACAGTAAATTCAACTAAAGGCACCAAAGTGAACGCTGTCATTTCTAAAACAACCACCCGATGAAGGAGCGTCGCTCCGAAAGCTAGTGCTTCCAATTAAACCTGTTGGACTATAACTTGGTGTTGTGTGATTTTTAAACTTCTAAAACAATATATTGGATCTGGTAATTTGCTAACATGAAATTTCCTTAAACGGGGCGTTGTTATATTAAGATGGTACTAAGCACGAGTTTCATGTGGGCAATGTTCAGTAATTAAGTAAGTTGCCTCATATAAGATAACAAGCAGCATTCCCTTGCAAAGAACAATTTAACATTACACTTCCATTCGTATTCTTTTGTTTACCGGAGAGACAAGTTCTGTGCTGGCCTGGTTTTTTTTTGAGTCTACACTAGGGACTTGAAATGTATAAATGTGGCCCTTTCTCCCTGATCTTTTCCCACCCATTCCCTTTTGCGCCACTGATCCCGTGATCACGTTCTCGGGCGCTGAGGACCACATCAACCGACTCGGAACACGGTGGTGTGTTTGATGAGAGGTGGTTAGAACTCAATCTATTGAGATAACGGTAAAAACTATTTATAAATACGTCGCAGACATGCCGGATGGTCCCTGACACAGAATTCCGAATTTGAAACAAATTCCCCGGGTTACTGATGGAAGAATTCATCTTGGTTTTAATGTAGCCTTGACTTGCTGCCGTTTAGCTCGGGACGTCTTTGTATCAGCAGCTGGCACATTGTTTCATTCCCTCACTTTGATCAGGATCGCTTCTTTCAGTGTCACCCAACGTGATCCTATTTGAGGATTTTCCTATTTGGCACTGGGCTGGGAATGGGGAAGGGCAGCGCAGAGCTCAGTTTTACAGTAACAGGCAGCCCATACATTAACAGCAGATTACTTACAAAACTCTGAAGCCATTTTAAGTGTCAATCTTTGAGGTAAACTGGCGAGCGCATTGGCTGTTCGCTGCTTCTGTCCTTCGCTGAGCAGAAGCCCTCCCGTCGATATCTCCGCCACTCCCGCTCGCTAGCAGTGGGAGTAAGATACCTATTCCTTGCTGCGGTTATTTGATGGTATTTATCAAAGGGTTTAAGCACTGAACCTGTTGCTCCCCTCTCCAGCAATAATGTCCCGAGTTTTTACAACATCCCAGAAACAGGAAGTCGTCAATCTAACCTTTCAGAGGGCTGACACACCGTTGTGTTTATCAATAGCAAATATATTAAAAAGAAGAAACAACCTTTTCTAAATGTCTCAGAAAGTAGCGAACTTCTAGCAGCTTTCTGCCTGGATATATTGTCCTTTGTTGCATGCTAATCTCTACTCACTCATTAAAAGGCGTGCACAGAGGTATTCCTGCACACTTTTAGAAACTAAATAACTGGTTCGACAGTAAGATTTTCCAGCAGCGAAACGCATTTAAACAACTGTGCTGGTAACATTTTTTTCAGATAAATATTTGGCTGTTTCACAAGGCCCACACTGGGCCTGTGGAAGCGCAGGGCTGAACAGTGCTTCGGACAGTGGAGTGAAAATCCTTTAGTCCTGACCTTTAGGGGAAAAATCTACCCGAGTACAAACCAGTTAGAAATGTATACAAAGTCACAAAGAGTTTATATTCCTCGCCAGTTTAATATATTCTCATTAATATAGCGCGAGTAATTTGTAAAGGGATAAACATATTAATTTGCAAGTTAACTAATGTAAATAAGACTTAATTTAATCGGAGCAATGTTATCATTTACTGCTTCCACAGGGTTTAGTAGCTCAGAACGCTATTCCTAATTTTAACTGCAAAGAAATATAATTGAGTTGACTTCGTTTTAGTCGAACGTTGCTATGTTTCATTGTAAAATAACATTCAAAAGGAAGCTTTAAAGTGTCAATTATAACTCAATGCACATATACCATAATTGAGGTGCTGATAGTATTCTCCACAGCAAAAGACCCAGGAAGCAATGCATTGAGTCCCCGATCCACTGCTTGTGTGTTCTCTTTTTTTTTGATGAATTTTGAAGAGATAGTCATCTAATTAAATTTAAATTAAGCAGGCAAAGTTATGAAATCCAAATCACAACATTTGGCCATTTAATATGCCCTTCAGAATACAACTTTAACAAAATTATCCATCATAACTTCCAAAAATATCAGACATGTTCAGAACAGGGCAAAATAAATCTCCACCCACTTTAATCTTTAAAATGGTGACAGTGATCCCTGTATTGATTATTGAGGTAGTAAAATATTAAAATTTTAAAAAGTAGTCAGATGTCTTAAGTATTTAAGGTGATCATAACACAAAACAGAGAGGAAAGGCTCAATTAACATTACACAACTCCATCTTCTTCAGGTTCTTCCTTTGTATTGATAGTCTGTCAGTCATTTCTGTTTTTTGTCAGTAAGTTTGATAACAAACAATGGAATGATACTTAGTGAGCGCCAATATTGTTCAGGGTCTATAGGCCACAGGTGTGCTTAGTCAGGGGAGTGCCCTGGGTGTGTACCACATCTTACTGGTGTTAGTCTTCAGGGGCCTTGTCCTCTTGCTGGGACCATCTATCACTTCCACTGTTCCTGACTTCATCCATCAGGAGGGATGATGTCCCTATCCACACCAGATGAAGCTGACGATGCTGTCTCTTGATATAGCTCACTGGCCATGGAAATAATGTATGAGGAAATGTCTGCTTGGGACCTAAATGAGAGTTGAGAGCACTGATGGCGACCAACTAACCTCATCTGCATTTGAAACCAAAAGTGCGCAGCTGCATTAGACTTCACTCAGGACAATATCCAGGACAAAGTAGCCCATTTGACTGGCACCACATCCAAAAAGATCCATTCCCTCCACCACTGATGCTCAGTAGCAGTAGTATGTAACATCTACAGGATGCACTGCAGAAATTCACCAAAGTTCCTTAGACAACACCTTCCAAACCCAAGATCACCATCATTTAGAAAGACAAGGCAGCAGACATATGGGAATACTGCTTGCAAGTTCCCTTTCATGTCACTCACCATTCTGACTTGGAAAAACATAACTGCTACTTCAGTGTCACTGTACTTAAGTCTTGGAACTCCCTCTCTGCAAACCTTGTGGATCTACTGACACTACTGTGTTTCAAGAAGGCAGTTCACCATCACCTTCTCAAGAGTGTCTACAGCCAGCAATGCCTGTATCCCGTGAGTGAGTAAAACAATAATATCCTTCATTTAACCCATTCCAGTTTCATTTTAATAAGAAATGACTGCTTCAACTTTGCACTCCAAATTCAGCACCACATTGAATTTACACAACATAATGTAAAATCAAAACAAAGAGTTGAAGAGCCTTAGTGGCTAGCTCTCATGTCTCTGAGATGGAAGGAACTAGGCTCAAATCTCATTCCAGGACTGGCTTGCCCCTTTTGCTGACAAGTCAGCATATGTTGGTACTGGTCCCCATCTAGAAACATGGAAAGAGTTAATGGGTGGAAGGACAGCGTCCATTGTAGAGTTGCCTGTCAAATGCAAAATTGATGGCTGATATGAGCAACCAGCTTTGCGGTGACCCCATGTAACATGGGTAAAAGGCCAAAGAAGGATTCAAAGCAAAGCAACAAAACTGAAGCTGGAGATCTGAAACAAAAACAAAAATTGCTGCAGCAGGACTGGCATCAGCTGTTGGAAGAAAGCAGAATTAATGTTTCAGAGCAGATGACTCTTCATCAGAACTGGTGTCACCACGTTGAAACATTGCTTTCTTCCCACAGATGCTGCCAGGTCTGCTGAGTTCCTCTAGCAGTTTTTGCCATGCAGCTTGAGTCTACCAGTTCCAAAAATTCTTATCCAGTCACCCTGCAGATGCTGTGACCTGACATAAGCACCCTGCCATAAACTGCCAACTAAAGATGTTGCAAAGCAGAAAACACGTCTTTTGCTAAATTTGTAATGTAAAGTATGGCTCCACAAGGCCCATCTTTAAGGTTTCCAAGCTGTTCTGTGTGTATGCACCTGTGACATCCTGGCACAGACATTTCAGTGCAGATGTATAAATGGTCGTGACAGGCAGAGGCATCATGGGACTAAAGTCAGAAATAAAAACAAAAAACATTGGAAATGCTGAGCAGGATATGCAGTATCTATAGATAAATTATAGTTAACATACCATCAGACTTTGGAGACAAATATAACTCTCCAAACCAAAAGTGAATCTTGGTTGGATTTTATTGAGAATATGCATCCAGTTTTGGTTTCTTCAAATGGAAGGTATAACCAAGACATTGAAAATGGTTCAGAAGAAGACTACGACAATGATCCAAAGTAATCAGTGTCAGTTACTCAAATAAGTTTAAAAGTGTGTCCATTTGCTTTGGAAATGGGTACGGAAGGGTGTTTTAATAGAAGTATAGAAAATAGCAAAAGCACTAGATTTTCTTTATTAATTCATGGGATGTGGCTGTCTCTAGCTGGGCCAGCACTTATCGCCCATTTCCAGTTGCTCTTGAGAAGGTGATGGTGAGTGCCTTTTTGAAGTGCTGCAGTCCCATGGGTGTGGAGACACTTGCAATGCTGTTAGGGAGCAAGTTCTTGGATTTTGACCCAGCTACAATGAAGTAACAATGACATATTTCCAATTTAGGGTGATGAATGGCCTGGAAAGAAACTTGCAGGTGGTGATGTTTCCATGTATCTGCAGCCTTTGTCATTCTAGGTGATTTAGAAACTGCTGAGTTACTAAGTTACTGAAATGCATCTTATTAATGGTACACGTTGTACTACTGTGAATCAGTGCTGAAGGGAGTAAATGTTGCATATGACGGATAAGAGTTAATGAACCTGACTGCTTTCCTCTTGATGATGTTGACCTTCCTGGAATCCAACTCAGCATCAGTAAGCAGATTGTTGCTGAGTGAATACAATAGCACATTAATAATCACCTCCATCTGAAGCTATTTACTGATAATACCGAAGTGAGTCAAATTGGTTGAATACTAGCAACTATGATGCTGGGGACCTCAGAAGGAGGATGACTCATCTTCTCAGAACTTCTTACTGAAAAATGAATGCAAATGCTTCAGGCTTGTTTTCAGCTCTGATGTGAGAGGCTCCCCCATCATTGAGTATAAAGACATTTGTGGAGTATCCTCTGCCTGTTTATTGCTTAATTGTATGTCGCGATCCATGACTGGATATGGGAGTACTGTAGAGCAATAATCTGACCTGTGGATTGTGGGATTGTTTTGTCCCGTCCATTTCTTGCTTCTTCCATTGTTTGGAATGTACATAATTCTGTGTTGTGGCTCACCAAGTTGACAGCTCATTTTTAGGTATGCCTGGTGCTACCAGGTTTGCTGATATCCCTAGAATTCCTCCTCTGCTCTTCATTGAACAATGATTGACACGATGACTTGATCATAATGATAGAGTGGTGGATATGCCAGGCTTTGAGGTTGATTAGAGTGGTGCTAGAAAAGCACAGCAGGTCATGTTGCATTCATCAGGGATTTTGCCCGAAACACCAATTTTCCTGCTCCTCGATGCTGCCTGATCTGCTGTGCTTTTCCAGCACCACTCTAATCTAGATTCTGTTTTCCAGCATCTGCAGTACTCACTTTTACCAGTCTTTGAGGTTGCAGATTTTGGTTGGATAGAATTCAACTGCTGATGATGGCCCATGGCACTTCATTATATGCAATATTGAGTTGCATGATCTGTTCTGAAAAGGAATCCTGATGAAGGGCTTATGCTCGAAACGTCGAATTTCCTGTTCCTTGGATGCTGCCTGACCTGCTGCGCTTTTCCAGCAATACATTTTCAGCTCTGATACTCCAGCATCTGCAGACCTCACTTTCTCCTTGCATGATCTGTTGGAAGGTTGCCCATTTAGCATGCTAATACGGCCATGCCGCACAATGGATGCTATTCTCAATGTAAAGATGGGACTTTGTCTCCACAGTGGTTGTCCATTGGGAACTCCCAACAACACTGTCATGGACAGATGCATCTGCAGCAAATAGATTGGTGAGGATGAGGTCAAGTAGGTCTTTGCCCCTGGATGGTTCCTTCACCACTTGCTGCAGACCAGCTGACTCAGTCATGACGCTACCAAGCCAGTCTTGGTGATGGACATTGAAGTCTCCCACCCAGAGTACATTTTGTGACCTATCATCCTCAATGCTGCTCCCAGGCAGTTTTTTAACATGAATGAAGACTGATTCATCTGCTGAGGGAAGAGTGGTATGTGCAATCAGCAAGAAATTCCCTCTGATTGCATAACACTCTGCCACTACCTCTTCTGGGTCTATACATCCAGTGAGACAGGGCATACCCAGGGATCATAATGGTGGTGCCTAGGACATTTTCTGTAAGGTATGAATCTGTGAATATGACCAGATTAGGTTGTTGCTGCATTGGTCTGTTGGACAACTCTTCCACTTTGGCTCAAGCTCCTGGATACTAGTGAGGAGAACTTTGTCGGGTTGATAGGGTTGAGTTTCCCATTGTTATTTCTAGTGCCTAGGCTGATGCTGTGTTGTCTATGAGTTTCATTCCTTGCTTTAGACATTGTGGCAGTTTTTTTTTTATGCAGCTGAGTAGTTTAGTAGAATACTTCAGAGGACAATTAAGAGTCAACACTTTGCTGGGTTTGGAGTCAAGACCAGGTAAGGGTGGCAAATTTCTGTTCCTGACAATAAATTATTTCAAACTTGATAGGTTGGGTTAGGCTACAAATCATGAATAGAAATTATACAACTGTAGGGCATTGTTGCACATGAGACAGTTTTTCTTTTTCCAGGTGAGGTGAGGTATGTCTGTGGTTAGGCCAGCAGGCTGGGCCTACTAACCATTTGCGGGGAGACTGTGTCCTGGCAGTTGGTCTTGTCTTCAGTGCCTTGGGGAGTGCGAGATGAGGAGTGGAAAATTCTAGTTCTTTGATAAGTCCATGAAAGAGAAACTCAATTTTGTTAAAACTCATTTGAAATCTCATTTTAAAAGATACCAAAAACGGAAGGTCTACTAGTTAATCAACTGCAATTGGCATAATCATTTCCAGTTGATGAACAGTAGCATTTTGAGGTAATCTGACCAAAAGAACACCCTACATAAAAGTCCATGCACATTTTCACCAAACTTTCAACCAAACCACATAATGTCAAAAAGAATGATGTCAAGACGTAAATGTCATCCGGTTTGATGGGATACACAAGGAGGATTACTCTTTGTGGCAATGAAGTCATATTTTTCAGAGAATAGCACTACATACTTGGCAGAACATGAGAGTTAGTGTTCATTCTATGTACAATAGCTGAAAGCTTTCTGAACAAACGTGGAAGAAAATGGCAAACTCAGGAACATTGGTATGTGTTATTAAGTCATTATATTCCTCTGAGTGTGCAACAAGCCATTAGGCAATGAACAATTAATAATTGACAATGAACCATACTTGAGAAAGGAACACCTCAAGCCATAATCTAATCATATCCATACCATCGATTTGGAATCAACTTACTATGACCATGTTTGGGAATCTGGTCAGTGGTGAAGTGTCATGTGGTCAGCCAATGAACTGTCTTTTGAATTTTTAACAAAGCTGCTTTCTCCATACTATAGATTTCTCTTTCTTACTCTCTAGCTTTCCTGCAAGCTTGACTCCTACATGCTATGGGCAGTGTTTATAAGAATCAACCAACAACTGCTGACTCCAGAAAACTAAGTAGAAATTAAACATCAACTTTGCAAATCCAGAATTCAGAGAAATCCTTGAGACCCATCTAAAGTTTCCAAAACATCAGTCCACCAAAACTAATCAATTAAACTTTCCTGAACCTGTCTAAGAATTTATGATTTTTATCCAGATCAATTGTCAGTTACAATACCATTCTCTTTTTAAAAAAAATCTGACAAGAAAACCTGCTGTGTGTGTCATTTGCAGTTATAGTGTTCATTTATACAGCACGGCACACACTGAATTGAAAAGTGATTTTTTTTAAAAAAAGCTTGTTGCAGTCAAAAGAGGAAAACCGTTCAGTCCCTTCTCAGTTACCCTGACAATAAGATAATCCAGTCCTGTAACACCATAGACCAAATATCTGTGTTTACCAACATGCCTCAAGATTGAATTGAGATAATCCCCAGCCAGGAAAGCTAAGCTGGAGGGGATGGTGTGATACCATTGCAGAGGTTAGATTCCCTACAGTATGGAAACAGGCCCTTCAGCCCACAAGTCCACACCATTCCCCTAACCTATATTTACCCATGACTAATGCACCTAACACGATGGACAATTTAACATGGCCTGCACATCTTTTTAATTGCAGGAGGAAACCGGAGCACCCGGAGGAAACCCACGCAGACAAGGGGAGAATATGCAAACTCCACACAGATAATCACCCAAGGCAGGAATCGAACCTGGGTCCCTGGCACTGTGAGGCAGCAGTGCCAACCACTGAGCTACTGAGCCACCCACAAGACTGGGTTCCTGGTAATTGAGCAGCCAGATTATTTTGTTGGAATAAAAATATTTCAACCATTCTTCTGTTGGGCCTCACCCGTTCTGTTGGCATTGCAACAGATTGAAGTGTTCACATTCTAACCAATTTGAACCTGAAATGACAAGTTAGAGTTATTTTTGTAAATTTATTCTTTCATTGGATGTAGGCACCCGTAATAAGGCCAGAACATGTTACCCAGCAAACATACCCTTAATTGAGTGATTCTCCAGATCATTTAAGAGGATCCTTGTGTCAATCACATTGCAGTAGGACTGGCATCACATTGGCCACATGGGATTAGGGCAGCTGATTTCCTTCCCTAAAGAATATTAATTAACCAGATGGGGTTTTACAACAATAAATATAGCTCTTACTGCCATGATTTCAATATTAGTGGGATATACGGTCTGAAGCAGGCCATACTGCAAACACTTGGTGGGCAGGTCTTTTCAAGATATAGCTGTTAATACCACCTCTATTTTGAATTCGTGAACAGCCCTGAGTAATATATGAAGAATAAGCTGCAACATTAATGAAAATCTGCTCCTTTTAGTTTTGTTCCCTTCCTTCCTCAGACTTAGAAGCAAACAACAAAAAAAATTGCATAGTATTGCAAGGGAAGACCTCTATGAAGAGGTCTCTTGGACTCAATATTCTTAAGCTTATTCCTTTCCTTTTATTGGATGTCCAAATAGCCACCCAGATAGTAATAGTGATGCTTTACAGGAAGCTAGAACCTTGCAATAATGTTTGCAACCCATGTACAGGATACACTTAGTGTGTGTGACTAGGTAGACCACAGATGAAGAGAAGCATTTGGTAGTGCAGATGACGGGAAGGAATCTAACAGTCAGATCATAGAATCCCTACAGTGTGGAAACAGGCCCTCTGGTCCAACAAGTCCACACTGACCCTTCGAAGAGTAACCCACCCAGACCCATTCCCCTACCCTATTATCCTGTATTTACCCTGACTAACGCGCCTAACCTACACATTCCTGAATACTTTGGGCAATTTAGCATGACCAATTCACCTAAACTGCACTTGCTTCAGTGACTTACTGTTTTGTGAAAATCGCAGTTGTCCAGTAAACTTGGGCAGCCAGCTCATGCTGTTGCCATTTCATGGTAAAGGAGATGAAATCAATGACCAAGGTGACTGTGGTATCAAGCACATGTTCGCAGTCTTTCACTGATATGAGCGAGGTTCTTACCTTGGCTTGAAGGATTTGGAGGTAAAAATGTTTAGGAAAGGGTGACTTGATTGGTTGCAGATGTTTTTATTGATAAACATATGTGAACACTATTTTTCAGCACACTCAGATTTACTTCCTTTCCTATGAATTGAATTTATAAACTTTTCTTTTACATGTAATAATGTTTCAGATTGACATTAGAAAAGCTATGAGCCAGAGTCTGTGCTGTCATAATAAACCTACTCTGCTATTGCAGGTAGAAACCAACTAGTTTTCTTTTCTAGTCAGAGATATCCAATGTATTGAGACTGCTACCTATTATTAGGAATTGTACCACCCTTACAAACTGCTCTAATTATCCTATTCCTTAAACATTCAATCTTTAGCCTTTCAGTTCTTCTAATCAAACAACAGAACTCACAGTTTCCTTTTCTTTCTAATATGTTGCAAATATCATTACCATGCAATTCCAGGACGACTGTTTAATGTCAGTCTGGCTTATGTAATGCTCAGAGCTCTTAGATTACCATGGAAGGCAAGTGGAATTTTTGGCATTTATTGCTAAATGAATGGAATATTAAAGTAAGGAAGTACTGGTGCAGTTGTACAAAGCATTAGTGAGACCACATCTGGAGTACTGCATACAGTTTTGGTCCCCTTACTTGAGGAAGGATGTAATTGCATTGGAGGCAGTTCAGAGAAAGTTCACTAGATTGATTCCAGAAATGAAAAGTCTGTCTTATAAGGGAAGATTGAGCAGTTGATGCCTATACTCACTAGAGTTTAGAATAATGAAATATCTTTTTGAGATGAATATGATGCTATAGGGTATGACTAAGTGGACATAGAGTGGATATTTCCCCTTGTGGGGCAATCTAGAATGAGAGGTCATAGTTTTATGCCAAGGGATGTCAGATTTAAAACTGAGATGAGGAGGAATTACTTCTCTCAAAGCATCGTGAATCTGTGGAATTCACTACACCAGAGAGCAGTGGATGTCAGGACAGTGAATAAATTTAAGGAGGAGATTGATAGACTTTTATTTAGTAATAGAGTAAACAAGTATGGTGAGTGGGCAGGAAATTGGATTTGAAGTCGAGGTGAGATCAGCCATGATTATATTGAGTGATGGAGCTGAATTGCCTACTCCTGCTTCGAGTTCATACATTCTTATGGGCAAAGTCCCCAAAGGCATTCTGTGTTACTATGGTGCAATATTCCTCTTCATTGTCCTCGACATAGAGTTATAGAATGCCTACAGTGTGGAAGAGGTCATTTGGCTCATTCAGTCCACACTGACTCTCCAAACAGCATCCTACCCAGACCTATCACACGACCGCTCCCCACTCCCCATCCCCCCTACTCTATCCCTGTAATCCTGCATTTCCCAGGATAAATTCATCTATCCTGGGTGTCTGTATGGAATGAGCTGCCAGACTAAATGGTGGAGGCTGATACAATTACAGCATTTAAAAGGCATCTGGTTGGGTACATGAATAGGGATATGATTAGATCAGGATGTCTAGGCGAAAGTCTCCAGCAGATTCTGGAAATTAGAGTTGAGAGTGTGGTGCTGGAAAAGCACAGCAGGTCAGGCAGCGTCTGAAGAGCAGGAGCATCGACTTTTGAGGTAAAAGCCCTTCATCAGGACGTTTAGGATATCTGGTCAGCATGGATGAGTTGGACCAAATGGTCTGTTTCTGTGCTGTACATCTCTATGGCTCTATGACCATGGGCAATGCAGCACGGCCAGTCCATCTAACCTGCACATCCTTTGACTGCAGGGGGAAACTAGAGCACCCGGAGGAAACCCATGCAGATATGGGCAGAATGTACAAATTCCACGCAGTCACACGAGGGTCAAATTGAACCCGAGTCCCTGGTGCTGTGAGGCAGCAGTGTTAACCACTGGGCCACCATACTGCCCTAGTCATCTCTAGTTTTAAACATGTACAGAGGAACCTCAATTATGCGAAGGACATGGGAGGGTAGTATTTTGTTTGGTTAATCGAATGTCAAATCACATGGGTTAGCCAAGCATCAGGACCTTGTGATCTTGCTGGATAATCCGAAATTCGGATAATCGAATGCCAGTTAATCGAGGTTCCTCTGTATGTAGAATTGATGTGGCATGGGTGCAACTCACATACCCCAATACCTGCAACATAAACATATTGCCTACAATTACCTTCACTTGTAATTGAAGTGTTAATTCAATTACAACTGTTCACTTTTGCTTTGCCCTCAAGATTTCGCCTTTGGTGTTTTGGTGATCAAAAGCCAATGAGTAGGTGCAGCAAGCAATTAGGAAGTAAGTTTGAATAGAGGAGTAGCAAATTCTTACTTCAAATAGATAGAATGTTGGTTGGATTGCACTTGTACTATTGCATCCATTTTAGTCTCTTTATGTCTGGCTATTGCTATACAGGGAGTGCAATGAAGGTACACCGAAGTTGCTCCAAACCAAATTCCTTGATCCAATCCACAGCTAGGTCCCTAAATCTGAACAAAGTAAACTACAAAGGCATAAGGGGTGAGTTGAATGCAAGAGGTTGGGTAACTTCATTAAAACGCATGATCGCAGACAGTCAAAACTTCATATTTAGGAAATTAATGTATGCATTGCAGCAGTTAAAAATACATTGTCGGCAAAAAAAAATAACAGGAAAAGTGGCCCAACTATGGTTAATAAAATAAACTAAGGCTGCTATCAGATTCAAAGTGAAGATCTAAATTTGCTCAGAAAATGGAGCAAGTCTAAGGACTGGCAAACTTTGGAATTCAGCCCACGTGGATATGAAAGTTGCATATGAAGAGAAAAATAAAATATGAGAGTAAGTGTGCAATGAACATAAAAGCAGGTGCAAAAAAGAATGTAAAAAGTGCAATATTAGTAAAGACAGATATAAGCCCCTTGTAGTCTAAAATAGGAGAATTGATAATGGAGAACAAGGAAATTAATAATTTTGAACAAGACACAAAAACTTTCCTAGAAGTGCTATGGAGGCAGCTGTCCTTTGTGAAGGAAGAATTGAAGGAAATTAATATTGCTGACAAAAAGTGCTGGAAACATTAAGGTAATGAAACGCTTGAAATTTACATCCCATTGTACTAAAGAAAGTGGCCATGGGATTAGTGGATAAATTGGTTGCCATTTTCTAAATTCTGTAGTTTCTGGAAAAGTCCAGACAGATTGAAGAGTGGCAAATGTAACCCCCTCTGTTTAAAAAAAGGGAGGAAAGGAGAAAACTGGGAATTACAGAATATTTATTCTAGCATCAGTACTAGGAAACATGTTGGAGTCTGTCATAAAAAATGTGATAAGAGAATACTTAAAAAATACCACCAATATTACACAAAGTCAACATGGATTTTTGAAGGGGAAATTGTGTTTGACAAATCTACTGAAGCTTTTTAAGGACATCAATAGATGTAGAGTAGATGACGGAGAATCCATGGATGTAGTGTATTTGAATTTTCTGAAAGCTTTTGATAAATTATGACATAAAAGATTGTCATGCAAAATCAAAATATGAATGAGATTCAGTCAACAGTCAAGAAATGAAGGGTGCGAGTGAAAGTGTCATTTTCAGAGTGGAAGGTGAAGGTACGTCAGGTACCTGGATGAAGGAATCAAATGTAATATTTCCAAGTTTGCCAATGACACAAAAATAGGTAGGTGTGAGAGTGGTGAAAAGGACATAAAAAGGCTTCAGAGTGATTTAGACAAGTTGAATGCACAAATACATAATAGATGCAATATGATGTTGAGAAATATAAAGGTTTCCTCTTTGGTAGGGAAAACAGACTGAAAGAGTATTATTTAAATAGTGACAAGTTGGGAAATGTTGATACGAAAAGGGAGTGCTTATACATCTGTCATTGAATGCAAGCAAGTAGGTGTGACAAACAGTTAGAAAGGCAAATGGTGTACAGGTCTTAACTACACAAATGTTTGAGTATAGGCCCAAGGAAGTCTTACTGAGATTTCTCACAGGGCAAGGTGAGACCACACCCGGAGTACTGTGTGTTGTTTTGGTCTCCTAACTTAAGAAAATATATACATGACATGGAGAGAGTGCAACAAAAGTTCACCAGACAGATTCCTGGGATGACAGGAAACGTTTGGTTCACTGGGCCTGAATTCATGAGCGTTTTGAGGAATGAGAGGTGATCTCATTGAAAGATGTAACTTTCTAACAAGGCTGCAGATTGAATACAGGGATGATGCTTTCCCCAGAGTCTAGAGCAAAGGGGTCACAGTCTCAGGATATATAGGCCATTTCAGACTGAGATGAGGAGCAATTTATTCACTCAGAGCTTAGGGAAACTATGGAATACTCTACCTCAGAAAGCAGTGGAGGTGAAATAGCAATAGATTACTAAAAGCTGCAAGTGCCAAGTGGTATGGGGAGAAAACTGGAAAATGGTGTTGAGATAGAAGCCTTGATCATGCAGAATGGTATAACAAGCTTTATGGGCTGAATGGCCTGCTCCTGCTCCTATTCTCTAAGTTTCCTGGTGAGTCTATTCCATGACGAGAAATTGGGCTAACTTCATCTGGAATATCGAAGAATGAGAAGTGATTTAATTGAAACAAAATGCTTAAATGGATAAATATTTTTTAAAGAATTCTGCATATTTCAATTCTAAGTGGTTTTCCTTACTTAAGAAATTGTTTCTGTTGGTTATACTACTTATAATAGATATTCTCCCTGTGTCTGCGTGGGTTTTATCCGGGTGTTCAGTTTCCTCCCACAATCCCAAGATGTGCAGGTCAGGTGAATTGGCTATGCTAAATTGCAAAGTCAGGGGTAAATATAGAGTAGGGGAATGGGTCTGGGTGGGTTACTCTTTGAAGGATCAGTGTGGATTTGTTGAGCAGGAGGGACTGTTTCATACTGTAGGGCATCAAATCTAAACTAATACTGAAAGGGATAGACAAGGTAGATGCAAATAAGTTGTCCAGAACTGGTAGACATAATTTCAAAAGTAGGGAAAGCCACTTAGGACTGAAATGAGGAGAATGTTTATACTCAGAGTATTGTGAACCTTTTTAATTCTCTACCTCAACCTAAAAGTTGTGTCATTCAGTATGTTTGAAGAAGAGATTGACCAATTTCTAAATGGCAATGATATAAAGGCCTATGGAGATAGTTCTGGAAAAGGCATTGGAGTGGATGATTAGTCAGGGTGAATGGCCTATTCTTGTTCATATGCTCCTTGAAATATTAGTTTGAGATTTACTTATATGTATATTCATTTATTCTGCAGGGTCTGAGGAGATGGTAGTTCACACATTCCTTGAATCGCTACAGAACTCCCCGTAATGTCCCACAATTGGAGAAGTCTGGAATATTGATCCAACAATAATAAAAAGATAGACGACCAAGTCAGAGTACCGGGTGACTTCAGTGGAAAATTAGAGATGGTGCAGCTTTTGTTCTTCTTGTGATTAGAGGTTGGAGCAAGGCAAACTATATGTTGCTGTCTTAATCTTGGCAATTACTGCATTAGATTCTGCAAATATCACATACCATAACACCGATACACCAATGCTATTTATTATTGATATTAATGACTTTGAAGTAGAAACATAAAGTAGCTAAGTTTGCTGACAATACAAAGCTAGCTGGAAAGGTAAGCTGTGGGAAGTACACAAGTAAGCTGCAAAGAGGTGTATACAGGTTAAGGGAGTGGGCAACAAGATGGCTGGTGGATTATAATGAAGGGCAGTTCACTTTGGTTATTAGAATAGCAAAGCAGAGTAATTTTTAAAAGGTTATATTTGTGTCCAATGCTAATGTAGCTGTCTCTTTGGCTTGAAATTCATATGATTTTGATGACATCTCTGTGAAGCTCTATGAGATGTTTTCAGTCTTAAAGGTGATACATAATTCTTTTTGCAGATTTGGGCAAGGGAATCATTGAGATTCTTAATCTCTATTGTAAACCTGAGAAAGAAAGTCATGGAAACCCAATCATCACTTGTGAATTAAGTGTTGTGAGGGCAAAGTTTTTTGATTCCTTCCTAGTTGAGTTACATTCGTATTTCTGTCACATAATCTGTAGATGGACAGTTTGTCTTTCTTTCTCACGTAAATGAGTGAATTGAATTTTCTGAATTAAAATCTTATATAGGTCATAAATGAGGCGAAAGTGAGGACTGCAGATGCTGGAGATGAGAAACAAGATTAGAGTGCTGCTGGAAAAGCACAGCAGGTCAGGCAGTATCCGGAGAGCCTGATGAAGAGTTTTTGTCCGAAACATTGATTTTCCTGCTCCTCAGATGCTGTTGAACCTGCTGTGCTTTTCCAGCACCACTCTAATCTTGGGTCATAAATGAGGTGACACAAAATCACATGTGCAACTGTGCATATGTAAATGGATACCAGCACATTGCATTGGAATAGATGTTCCCTTTTTAGACATGTGGCATGTAATTGTGATGTTCAACATTTATACTTATACAAGGCATTCAATAAGTTAGTACGCAGGTATAGCAAACAATTAGGAAAGCAATGATATATTGGCCTTTATTACTCAAAAGTTTAGAGTACAGGAATAAATACATTGTATTATGATTGTACAAGATTTTGGTGAGACTCTACCTGCAATTCTGTGTGCATTTTTGGCCTCCACATTTAATAGAAGATATATTTGCTTCAGAGACAGTACAGCAAATGTTCACTAAATTAGCACCTGGCATGATGGGGTTGCTCTGTGATGGGAGACTGAGCAAATGAGATCTATTCGCTGGAGGTGAGGTGAATGTGAGTTGATCACATAGAAATATATGATGAGGTAACTGCTGAGAGACTGTTCTGTTAGTCAGGGAATCAAAAACATGGGGGTACAATCTCAGGGTAAAGAGCTGATCATTTAGGACTGAGTTGAAGTCCAACTTTGCCACTCAAACAAAGATGTGTGAACCTTTAGCGTTCTCTAATGTAGAAGTTCTGGAGTTTCAATTGTTGAATGCATTTAAGGCTGGAACAGATAGATTTTTGGTTGCTCAAGGGATATAAAGAGAGGGCAAGAAAGTGGATTTGAAGCCACGATGATATTGAATAGCAGAGCAGGCTTGACTTGCCCTGTCCTATGTTCAGCTTTCTGAATAGTTTTGCAGCTCCTGACTTAAACCTTATAGATAGAGGATAAGATTTGAATGGAGAAAGTGAGGTCTGCAGATGCTGGAGATCAGAGCTGAAAATGTGTTGCTGGAAAAGCGCAGCAGGTCAGGCAGCATCCAAGGAATAGGAGATTGAACGTTTCGGGCATAAGCCCTTCTTCAGGAATGAGGAAAGTGTGTCCAGCAGGCTAAGATAAAAGGTAGGGAGGAGGGACTTGGGGGAGGGGCGATGGAGATGCGATAGGTGGAAGGAGGTCAAGGTGAGGGTGATAGGCCGGAGTGAGGTGGGGGCGGAGAGGTCAGGAAGAAGATTGCAGGTTAGGAAGGCAGTGCTGAGTTTGAGGGATTTGACTGAGACAAGGTGGGGGGAGGGGAAATGAGGAAACTGGAGAAATCTGAGTTCATCCCTTGTGGTTGGAGGGTTCCTAGGCGGAAGATGAGGCGCTCTTCCTCCAACCGTCGTGTTGTTATGGTCTGGCAATGGAGGATTCCAAGGACTTGCATGTCCTTGGTGGAGTGGGAGGGGGAGTTAAAGTGTTGAGCCACGGGGTGGTTGGGTTGGTTGGTCCTGTTTACCTGTACTTCCACGCACACGTCATCTGATCTTGATCAGATGGGCGAATGGGCTGAGAAGTGGCAGATGGAGTTTGATTTAAATAAATGTGAGGTGCTACATTTTGGGAAAGCAAATCTTAGCAGGACTTACGCACTTAATGGTAAGGTCCAAGGGAGTGTTGCTGAACAAAGAGATCTTGGAGTGCAGGTTTATAGCTCCTTGAAAGTGGAGTCTCAGGTAGATAGGATAGTGAAGAAGGCGTTTGATATGCTTTCCTTTCTTAGTCAGAGTATTGAGTACAGGAGTTGGGAGGCCATGTTGCAGCTGTACTGGACATTGGTTAGGTAACTGTTGAAATATTGCGTGCAATTCTAGTCTCCTTCCTATTGGAAAGATGTTTTGAAACATGAAAGGATGTTGGCAGGATTGGGGTATTTGAACTATAAGGGAGAGGTTGAATAGGCTGGGGCTGTTTTCCCTGAGGGGTGACCTTATAGTGGTTTGTAAAATCATGAGGGACTTGGATAGGATAAATAGACAAAGTCTTTTCCCTGGGGTGTGGGAGTCCAGAACTAGAGGGCATAAGTTTAGGATGAGAAGGGGAAGATATAAAACTGACCTAAGGGGCAACTTTTTCACGCAGAGGGTGGTACATGTATGGAATGAGTTACCAGAGGAAGTGGCGGAGGCTAGTACGATTGCAACATTTAAAAGGAATCTGGATGGATATATGAATAGGAAGGGTTTGGAGGAATATGGGCCAAGTGCTGGCAAATGGGACTAGATTGGGTTGGGATATTTGGTCAGTATGGACGCATTGGGCCGAAGGCTCTGTTTCTGTGCTATACATCTCTATGACTATATGACTGCACTGTATCAGTTGCACCTGATGTGGTCTCCTCTACACTGGGTAGACAGTAAATCAACTTGCGGATCGTTTCAGAGAACGTCTCTGGGAAACCTATGCCAACCAACCCCACCTCCCTGTGGCTGAACACTTCATCTCCCCCTTCCACTCTATCAAGGACATGCAGGTCCTGGGCCTCCTCCATTGCCAAACCCTTACCACCCGACACCTGGAGGAGGAATGGCTCATCTTCCATCTTGGGATTCTGCAATCACACAGGATCAATGTCCATAAGACCATAAAACATAGGAGTGGAAGTAAGGCCATTCGGCCCATCGAGTCCACTCCGCCATTCAATCATGGCTGATGGGCATTTCAACTCCACTTACCACTTACCAGCATTCTACCCGTAGCCCTTAATTCCTTGTGACATCAAGAATTTCTCAATCTCTGCCTTGAAGATCTTTAGTGTCCCGGCCTCCACTGCATTCTGCGGCAATGATTTCCACAGGCCCACCACTCTCTGGCTGAAGAAATGTCTCCGCATTTCTGTTCTGAATTGACCTCCTCTAATTCTAAGGTTGTGTCCATGGGTCCTAGTCTCTTCTCCTAATGGAAACAATTTCCTAGCATCCACCCTTTCCAAGCCATGTATTATCTTGTACGTTTCTATTAAATCTCCTCTTAATCTTCTAAACTCCAATGAATACAATCCCAGGATCCTCAGCCGTTCCTCATATGTTAGACCTACCATTCCAGGGATCATCCGTGTGAATCTCAATGTCGATTTCATCAGTTTCCTAATTTCCCCTCCCCCCACCTCATCCCAGCCCCAAGCCTCCAACTCAGCACCACCCTCTTGATCTGTCCATCTTACTTCCCACCGATCTGCTCCACCCTTCTATCTGATCTATTACATTTTCCACCTGCACCTTCATCAGCCTGTCACATTCCCAGCTGCTTCCCCACAGCCCTGCCCCCTCCCATTTATCTCTCAGCCTCGCCCCCAGCCCACAAGCTTCATTCCTGATGAAGGGCTCATGTCCGAAACGTCAATTCTCCTGCTCCTCGGATGCTGCCTGACCTGCTGTGCTTTTCTAGCACCACACTCTTTGACTCTGATTGCCAGCATCTGCGGTCCTCACTTTCTCCTTGTTTTCCTTGGAGCAGAGGAGATTGAGGGGAACATGATTGACATGCATTAAATTATGTGGGACACAGACAGGATAGACAAGTAGAGACTTTTCCCCTTATAGGAGGGACCAATGAACAGGAAGGATACATTTAAGGTAAGGGGCAGGAGTTTCGAGCAGATGTAAGGAAAGTATTTTTCACCCATAATGTGGTGGGAATCTGGAGATCACTGCCTGAAAAGTTGGTTGAGGGAAAAAAACCCATAAAATTTAAGAAGTATTTAGACATGCACTTGGGACGCCAGGACAAACAAGGTTATGGGCCAAAATGGAATTAGAATAGTTAGATCAAAATCTCGGAACTCCCTTCCTTGCAACCTTATGGGTGTTCCTCCACCTCAAGAGCTGCAAGTGCTCTGGAAGGTAGCTCACCACCGACTTCCTCAGGGCAATTAGGGATGAGCAATAAATCCTGGTCTCGCTGGCGATGCCCATATCACATGAATGTATTTTAAGAATCTCACACAGTTTTGCTCCCAGCCAGTCGTCTCTTTATATTTTGAGGATGTGAATACTTACTCAAAATATTAAAATAACTTTCTTGGAAAGTGCCTTCAGACTAAGTGAACACTTTAAAACTTGTTTATTTTCTACACTTGGGATTTACGGTACCAAGCCCAAGTGGAGGGTGGGGGAAAGCGTTGAGGTGGTGAAGGGGTTAGTCTGCCAGAGGAGGTGAGACAATGGCTGAGCAACCATTTCAGAGAGCGAGTAATACATCCATCTAATTGATGTGTGAAGGCATGAATTCAACTGTGATCATGGCAGCTGGTGAAAATTACATTGAAATGAATTATATAACTATCTGGTGTTGAAAGCTATTCTCAGTAGTGATGATCATGAAACTATCGTCAATTATTCCAAAAGCCCAACTGGTCCACTTACTGCCCTTACTTGTACTGGTTTAATTGCAACTCCAGGTCCACAGTAATCTTTTAACTATTCTCTGAAATGACCAAACAGTTCAGGGATGGGAAACAAATGCTGGCCACTTTCCATGAAAGAAAAATAAATAAAGATTTTCCACGCTTGTTTTTCACATGGGATCAGTCTCCAGGGTTACATTACTACTTTCAGAGCATTTTAACTCAAAACCTATTTGCATTGACATGAAATTGGCAATGTTACGATACCCTAAGAGTAATAGAAAATCTGTTCACTTAATTTTCTGTCCAATTCAATGGAATTTTCAGATTATTTTAGTGAAGGAAAACTGTTTGGTGTTTGGATATCATAGAACAACATATGGAAGTAATTCATTCCCAAACTCCTGTAATCACAAACTCAGTCTGTTATATGATGGCTGTAACTGTAATGAGAGATAAACAACATGATAAATTCATAAGCTGTACTTATCCAAAAAGATGTTGCATGATGCACTAGTAAGGCAATGCTAGGTGTCAGTTACATTAAACAACATTTTCTGGCTATTCTTGTATTATTAAGTATGGCAGCCTAACGATTCCAACACATCAAAGGCACCTAACATGTGAAGAGTGAAAGAGTCTTTCATATAATATATACAAAGGATCATATGGCTTTAAGAATAAATTTAGTTAAGATGTCTCCTGATAATCTATCTGGACCATTCGTACATCACTCATCAAGAGCATTGAAACAAAGTCCCAGTGCAGGATTTAAAAGCTTACATCTGTAGCACTGCCTGATATCATCCCATCCCTATGGCCCATTTGTGCTACTGTCCATGTCCCAATTCCTTCCCCTGTGCAATATATGCTGCATGACTCTATATTGGGAAGACGGAAGGATTAGGATCTTCAATCTCTATTAAAAGCTTCAGGTGGAATCTCATTCAGGTCTGAGTGATTTAGGCTATGACAAGTTTGTGGCAAGATATGACGAGAGGTCCATCTCCATATCAAAAGCATCTCAACAAGCTTTTGACAAATAGTGTGGCAAGTTTCTTACTAAGCAGCAGTATGTTGCCAATTAAAGATAGATTTTGTGAACATCTTGGGTTGTCTGGCTAGGTTGCTCAGTGGGATGGCCCATAGTTAACACAAAGGCTCTGTGCACTGACATTATGGGGAAAGATGTGGTAACAAGGGGAGGAGGGCCACAGCTGTAGGAAGGAGATTCAGCAGTTTTCAGAAATGGGCCGGGAGGATGGGCGAAGGAAGGATGACATTTGTGAAGGAACATGACCATATCTGCTAGGGGGCTCATGTTGGCATGGGGGAACGCTATTTGTCAATGGTCAGGAACACCTCTGCTTCAGTGAATCACTGCCCCTTGGAATGGTCACCTCACATGCCTGGGACTGAGGGAGAAAGGTAGGCAGATAGAGGCTGATGTATATGATTTGCGTGGGGACTTGGGGAAGTGAGAAACCTATGGAGTTTATGGGAAGGGTAACCAGACAAGGGATTTAAGTGTTTGAGGGTGGGAGGGGAGATCGATATAATGATGGGGATGATGCGAGTGTCTGGCTTAGGAGTGAATACTGTCACCTTCCATCATGCTAAAAATTGAAATGTGTAATAGAGAAGAAAGTGTATGATGACACTTAGTGGACTGGGCAAGTGACACAATCTGTGAGGGAAGGGGACTACAGGCCCTACTGAAGTTACTGCTTTTAAAGAGACTGATGATCTATGGCCGTGTTCCAAGTGCCAGCAGCCTGGAATATTTCTTCCTTGGCTAGCTGCAGAACTGTGCTAATGAGCTGCTCTTCAAAATGAGACAATCACATAAGCCTAATTTCCCACAGAGTGTCTTAGGTGGTAGGAGGCTCAGGAGACAGCCGTGTTGAGGCTTCCTCCGAGGCTTTGATACTCTGGTCCTCAGAGGTAACTTCTGGGAGAGTTGGCTGTTTCACTATGGTGGTGGTGGATATGCTGGGGGTATCTGAAAGTTATAGAAGGAGTAGACATAGTGGCCATTGGTTAGATGTGGTGGGCAAATGAGACTGACAATGGGATTATTGCAATCAATACAGTGGAATGAGAAGTGGAACATGCTTGGGTTTTGGTATATTGATGTCACTACATCTCCACAGCAGTAGTGCCAGTCATTTCCCATAGTTTTCTGCCCATTGGGGTTCTCTCCTCAAAGGGCTATTAGTCCTGGTGGTTGAAAAGTGGTGAGACATTCTGAGGAGGTGAGTAGGCGGTGCAGAGAGCATGCAGGGTTAGTAGTGTGGGATGTCTGGGGAGATAGTTAAGACTGAGTGAGGGAAGATGTTGTAGAAAGTAGTGAGAATAGCAGACCATGACCCTTAGTGGGAGGGGTGTGCAGTCGCAGAGATAGTGTGAGGCTGTAGAGAGGAGCATGTGGCACTTAGCTATGGCACAACAGAAAAGGTCATTGACCTTCTTAATGCACCTCTGGCTGTTCTTCCAAACTGTGGGAATAGTACTGATCTAAGTGGAGATCTTGGACCAGGCTGATAGGGTATGGTGTTGTAGCCTCCACAGTCAGTCCTCCAGGAAGAGGACCCCACTCCCCACCCCAACCACCAGGTCCTTCAGGTCCTTGTCAGAGAATCACAATTTCATCTTCATCTTCTCCAATGTATTTGGATTCGTTCTGTAACTGAGCAGGGTAGCTTTGGAATACCAGCACTTGTCAGGGTAGTACACAGTTTTCTTTCACAAAGATGGCACAGATGCAAGAGATGACAGTCTTTGGATGGGTATCTGCTGAGTGATGAACTGTTCTGGTGCTTGGTGTAGAGCAACACGGAGTTGGAATTGGACATGATGGATGCCAAAGGGGTTGGTAAGATATAGTGAGCAATCTCACTAGGCTTCACAACAAAAATCCCTCCAAAAATCCCAATGTGAATTGGACTTAACCAAAAATAAATGTAAGATTAGGCCTTCCATTCCCTGTCCCCCCCTCACTTTCAATTATCAGAGACTGAAAAGACCGTTGGCAATATTGATGTCATATTTGATCCCATAACATCCCTGATTCATTTCTGCTGTTGTGGTTGAAACCTTTGTGATCTCGAGACTGATTTCCAATGACTCTTGGCCAGCTCCCTAATTCTAACATTCACAAATTTAACATTAATCAAAATTCTGATGTACATGTAATAACTGTTACTAAGGTCCACTCATGACCTCCTCTACTTTCTCCAACTTCCAATGATGTCCAGTTAAGGAACATCTCCATTTTTAAATTCTTATCTTTTTGCAAACCCTTCCATGACCATACCCTTCTTTTTTTTTGTGATATCCTCTAGGTTCACAGTTTCACCCCTCGCCCATACCTTTGCACTCTTCTAATTCTCACTTGCAGATGTTTTCCAATTTCAATTGGCCCATCTTTGATCACTGTTCAACTGCCATTATCCTAAGTTCTGGAATTTCCTCCATAATGTCCTCATCTTTCTAACTCTCATTCCTTCTTTAAGATCCACCTTAAAAACACCTTGGATCAAGATTTTGCACAGGTATTTCCTTATGCAATGTGTTGTCAAATCTCACTTGATTGTGTGTGTAGTGCCTTGGATCATTTTACTTTCGGCTGAAAATGTGTTGCTGGTTAAAGCACAGCAGGTTAGGCAGCATCCAAGGAGCAGGAAATTCGACGTTTCGGGCATAAGCCCTTCATCAGGATCATTACCCGATCCAATCATTTTACTTTCATAAAGCTACTTTATAAATGAAAGTTGCTGCTGTGTGTAGTCTTTCTGGTTATATATAAATAATCTGAACCTCAGTATAAGGAATTCAATTTTGATATTTACAGAGGACATAAAATTTGACAATATATTAAAGAGGGAGAATGAAAGTAGTAGACTTCAGGAAGACATAGCCTGACTTGCGAAATGGACAACACATGGCAGATACAAAAATTTAATGAATATGCGTGAACTGATGTTTGAGACAAACAACATGGAGAGACAGTACAATTTAAATGGTATTATTTGGGGAAATTTGGTCAAACATTTTCACAAATCTTTAGGCATAGCACTGCAAGTTGAGAAACTTTGAGAAAGTGGATGAGATACTTGTTTTTATAAATTGGGAGCACTGAATATGTAAATAAGCAAGCTAGGCTAAGCATTTAAGAATAACTGCTGAAATATTGCACCACGCTCTGGGAAAGATATCAACTCTTGGAAAGAGTACAGAGGAGATTTACCAGAATGAGATTATGGATGAGAGAATTCAATTCTATTATGTGGCGAGAAAGAAAGACTGAGATCATTCTCCTCAGAGAGAAATTGTTAATGGTGTTAGGGGGTGGGGTGTAACAGAAGATAGAGTGTTCAAATTTAAAGAAGCTTTTGATTGAACAGTTGGGACATATGCTCTTTGGCAAATGGATCAATAACCAGAGGTCATGATTTAAAATGATTGCCATGATAAGTAGAGGGGAAATGAGAAGAAGATGTTGCACACAGAATATGAGGGAATACCTGGGGAGTGAGACCCAATTGGACCATTCTTGCAAAGATTTGGCCTGGGGATGAAGATATGATCATTTCCTTTCGTACTGCATAATTATATGAACAGGTAGCCAACAGTCATTAATAATTAGCAACCAAATGAAACTCCAGCCCTCTTTATGTTTATCATACCTAGGATGATGGCGTGGATAAGATGATATTACTAAACTGATCCTATTTTCAAGTGGATAAGATCATTTTTTTTCACTAACATACAGAGCACTGCCAGCAGTTACATGTGTGATGTATACTATAGATTCCATTCTGTGACATGCCTGGAATAGAGAGCAGAAATTTCCCACTATCTATTGAAGTGTGAGATTGTCAAGGGAGATTATTTCTGGTCTGCCATGGCTCATGGCCACTTTTCTCATGCATTCATCAGCTCTTCATATCAACAATCATCTAACAGGTCTCTTTGGCATAGATCTCATGGAATCGCTTGGCAGGAGAAGTAGAAGTGCTTGGCATTGTTGGAACATTTCGGCTTTCGTAATGCCGGTGCCAAATTTGAAACCCAGTCACTTCAAAACTTCAAATACTGCAAGGAACTGGCCGTCGTATTGTGATGTTCAATCATGATCACTGACAGCATGATAAAGAAGGAAGGAATGCTCACTCTCCTCTTTGTGGATAAGGATGTGGAGGTCTTAATAGACTGGATGGCAGAATGGAGGGTAATCCGCCACAGGTGACTACACCACCAGGCTAAACCAGCTTGGATGCAAATTGCAGCCCAGGTTAGTACTATATCCTGGGTAAATCAAGATGCCCAGCAGTGCAGGATGAAGTTTAGTGATTTTCTGTTCTCCCCATGGGTAAGTATATTTCTCTGCTACCTCATACTCACAAGGCCATCGCTCACTCTAACTGTGCCTCGGCACACACCTCCAACAAAGGCTCATGGACTACAACTTGCACTGTTGTGGCATATCCATTCAACATTCCTCACTCACTTCACTCTCCCAAATGACCAAACTTTCCAGCTCTCTGTGCTTCCTGTTTACTCACTGGGTACACCACAGCACCTCCTCCACACCTACATCCTCACTAACTGGTTTTCCATGCACTTCTGTCAGACTCAATCATGTCCTTTGTCATAAAACAAGATAAATCCCCTGCACTGATGTCTCCATAGCCCTCCAACTGGCCTACCTAAATCCCTGGAGTGGTTGTGTTTGACCTGTAGGACTGACATGGACCCAATTCCTACAAAGACATGGATATAAGAACAGCGGTAAGATTAAGCACCTGATTGACCGAGGCTAAACACCTGAACTAGAATCAGATGAGCCCCTTGATTGACTTGAGGTTGGAACCCAAGTGACAATAATCCACATTCACCCACTCAGACCAGTCCCGTTTGTCTTCCACACAAGGGTATTTGTTTAAAATATATGCAAGTGTATTTGTCACATAAACTGCTGGCATCTGTTGCTGGTGTGATATTGACTAGCTTGATGCTGTGTAGTAGCATGTCCATCCTCTTGATAATTCAATGCGCCCACTGTGACAAGCTGCCTGCCTCATTCTCTAGCTCTAAAGAACTATGCAAGCCGCAGAAGCTGGCAGCTTGTAACTGAACACTTTAAGATTCTGTGTGCTAAGAAAACAAGTTATAAGCCATAAAATGCATCTTGTGCAGATATGAGATGCATATGTGCCTCTGCATGTAAAGTGACTTGGCAGAAGGATGCAAGTTGTTGGTGTCCCCAGGCTCCAAAATAAAGTTTTGAAAAGTTGAAATGCGAAGTGCATTGGAGGGAGAGAAGGCATGTTGATGTGATGAGACCATAAGACATAAGAGTAAAAGTAGATAATTCAGCCTAGCAAGTCTGTTCTGCCATTAAATTGGATCATGGCTAATCTAAAATACATCACTCTTCGTTCTTGCTTTTTCCCTATAAGCCTTGATTTCCTTACCAATAAAAAACCTGTCTATCTCAACTTGAATACACTTAATGACCAATCCTCCCCCAGCCCTCTACAGTAAAGAATTCCATAGATTTGCTACCCTCTGAGAGTAGAAATTTCTCCTTATTGTCATCTTCAATAGGTAGCATCTTATTCTGAGATCATGCTCTTGAGTTTTAGATATCCCCACAAGGGAAATAACGGTTCCACATTTACCTTGTCAAGTCCCCTAAGAATCTTGTATGTATCAATTTTTTTCTAAACTCCAATGGCTACAGGCCCAACCTATTCAACTCCTCATCATAAGTGGGTAGCATGGTGGCTCAGTGGTTAGCATTGCTGCCTCACAGCACCAGGGACCCAGGTTTGATTCCAGCCTCCTGTGAGTGTCGGTGTAGAGTTTGCACATTCTCCCCTTGTCTGCAAGGATTTCCTCTAGGTGCTCCAGTTTCTCCCACAGTCCAAGATGTGTAGGTTGGGTGAATTGGCCATACTAAATTGCCCATAGTGTTAGGTGCATTAGTTAGAGGGAAATGGCTCTGGGTGGGTTACTCTTTGAAGGGTCAGTGTGGACTTGTTAGGCCAAAGGACCTGTTACCACACTGTGGGAAACCTAATCTAATCTAGTAAAAAGACGACCCCTCCATAGTTGGACTCAGCCTATTGAACATCACTAGGCTGCCTCCAATGATAGTATTTCTTTCCTGAGATAAGGGACCTGAAACTTTTCACAGTATTACAACTGTAGTCTGACTGGTGCATTGTATATTTTAGCAAAACCTCTCTGCTTTTATATTCCATTCCCTTTGAGATAATGGCCAAAATTGCATTTGCCTTCTCTGTTGCCCACTGAATTTGGATGCTAGCTATTTGAGATTTGCAGATGAGAACTCCAAAATCACTGTGTTCCATAGTTTTCTGCAGTCTTTTTCCATTTGAATAATATTCAGCTCCTTTGTTCTTCTTGTCAAACTGCATAATCCACTATTTTCCCACATTATATTCCATCTGCAAAATAAATGTCCACTTGTTAACCTGTATGGATTCAAGCAGGTATATAGTGTTAGGCCACAGATGAGCCATGATCTTATTGAATGGCAGAGCAGGCTCAAGGGCTGAATGGCCTTACTCTTGTTACTATGTTTCAGTGTCTAAATTCTCCAATTTGTGTCATCCTCACCACTTGCCTTCCCATCTATTTGTGTCATCTGCATATTTGGCAATAGTACATACACTTTCCTAATCTAAATCATTAACATTTATTGTAAATAAATGTGGCCCAAGTATTGATTACTGTGGAACACCCCTAATTACAGGCTGCTCCCCCATTCCCAACGCTCTGTCCTCCATTAGTTAGCCAATCCTCTATCCATGCAAGTACACTACCTTTAATATGATGGCTCTTATTTTATTAAATAGTTTAATGTGAGAATTCAAATATATTACATCCACTGCTTTTTCTTTATCTACAGTTTTCCTGATTTTTTTTACCTCCTCAAAGAATTCTTGTAAATTTGTCTGACATGATTTTTCTTTCATGAAGCTTTCATAACGCTTGTAGTTTGCCAATGCTGATTTGCATGGATATAGGATCGAAGAGGATGGTGGCCCTGGAATTTGTAGGGATCTCAGTGCAAATAAACAGTTGGATGGTGAATAGGGCAAGTATTTAGTAAGCTGCAGCAGCCAAAACATGTTCTGACTTACATGTCAGAAATTTGCATGAACTAACTTGACAGCAAAGGAGAGGCAAACTGGAAGTGGCAGAGAAGTAAGGTGAATTGAAACTTTAATGTAATGGAAATGCATGGAAATAAAATCATCATCGCTCCATTCCAAAGGTATGAAGTTGCCATTTATTGAGGGGAAAGTGTTAAATATTTTTCTCAATGTTGAGATTCTGATTTTTTTTCATTCTCTAAGTGTTTTCCTATCTTTTACATCATTGCCCACATCACATCAGGGATGTGAAAATTCTGTTCATGGCTTTGCTTGAGTGATTATAAAAATATGAAGAAACAGTTCTACGAACTTGCTTTCAGAAATTTTAAAACGATATTACATTTTGCTTCCAACCTTATTTATCTGGGATTGCACTCTGCATATTGCCAGATATAATTTTACGATCAGTAAACTTTGTGTGCAATTCTGGTCTCCCTGCTATAGGAAGGATGTTGTGAAACTTGAAAAGGTTCAGAAAAGATTTACAAGGATGTTGACAGGGTTGGAGGGTTTGAAGTACAAGGAGAGGCCAAATAGACAGGAGCTGTTTTCTGGAGAGTCAGAGGCTTAAAGGTGACCTCATAGATGTTTATAAAATCATGAGGGGTATAGGTAGGATAAGTAGACAAGGTTTCTTCCCCAGGTGGGGGTGTCCAAAACTAGAGGGCATAGTTTTAAGGTGAGAGGCAAAAGATTTAAAAGGAATCTAAGCGGCAACTTTTCCATGCAGAGTGTGGTGCATGTATGGAATGAGATGGGAAGTGGTGGAGGCTAGTGCAATTGCAACATTTAAAAGGCATCTGGATGGATACATGAGTAGAAAGGGTTTAGCGGAATATGGGCCAAGTACTGGAAAATGGGACTAGATTAATTTCAGATATCTGATCGGCATGGATGAGTTGGACTAAAGACTCTGTTTCCATGTTGTTCATCTCTATGATGATATGACTCTAAGTAAATAAATTAGAAATGCAGAGCCAGAAAATAAGTTGTACCCGCATGATGTGGGAGCTGGTGGGCTCCATTGTAGTTCTTCGTGACAACCATGTATTGGTTGCTTATGGAATTTTGGCTCAGAGTTCCTGAGCTGGAGTCTGACTTTCAAAGACCGCAACACATCTGGGAGGGGGAGAGTGTATTTCAAACCTAGACACTGTGTTTCAAGAGGCAGTCACATCCTTCAGATTAACTATATCAAGTTTGGTCAGTTGTCAGGGATAGCACTGAAGGAGCCTCAGCCTTTGAGTTTGTCTAACAGGTTTGAGATTCTAGCTCCCTGTGTGGATGAAAGTGGGAGCAGAAGGGAGGATGTGCAAACTGACCATCCCTCCATGGTTCAAGGAGCCAATCAGAAGGGTGAGAAAAAAGAAATGTTGTTGTAATCAGGGATAGTATAGTCAGGGGAATAGACACTGTTCTCTGTGGCCAGGATCAAGAGTCTCAAAGGCTGTGTTGCCTGCCTGGTGCCGGGTCAGAATATCTCACCTGGGCTGCAGGAACTTGGAGTGGGAAGGGTAAAATCCAGTTGTCATTGTCTATACAGGTACAAACGATACAAATAGAAAGAGGAAAGAGGTTGTATGAATAGCTAGAAGCTAAATTATAAAGCAGAAACAAAGAGGTAACAATCTTTGGATTATCACCTGGACCATGAGCAAGTTGGCACAAGGTCAATAAGATTAAAGAGTTTAACACATGACTCAAAGATTGGTGTGGGCGAAAAGGGTTTGAATTTATGGGACATTCACACCAGCACTGGGGAAGGAGGAAGCTATTCCAATGAGACTGGTTGCACTGAATCATGCTGAAACCATTGGAAAGGCTACCAGAACTCATAGTTCCACCCTTTCCATCAAACATTGATGGGTCCTCAGAATCAGAGATGGACTTGACAAATGTAGCAATCTTGACACCTTTGATACTGGATGAAGAGAGTGAAACTCTACAGAGACACTCCTGGTGCAAGAGGCAAGTGCCTGTGTGTTACATCCGTTTCGGATGCTAAGTCAGAGAAACCTGATCCGGTGCTAAAATGCCCCAGGAGGCTCTCCAAGAAAAAGGTTCAACCTATGCCCTCAGGTGCACAGGGGGAGGGATGTAGTGATTGTAATGAGGTCAGCCAGCTGTCATCATAGAATATGAGTTCCCTGATCCTCAAATTACTGAATAAAGTGATAGGACCTGAGAATTAGGGAAGGCTTGGGATTGTAATATTACTTAACTACGTCCACCAATCCTTGAAAGATTTTAGCAGAATAGAGTTAGAATGAGCTTTGTTGTCACATTTACTCACAACAGTACAGTGAAAAGCTTACAAGTCGCCACTTACGGTGCCATCTTTGGTACGTAGGCATAAATTCATGAGTACATGAATTCTTATGAGAACAATAGAACTGCAAAGGAATAAGAAGTCCAGCATCACAGACCTTAAAAAGTACAAAATCATAGCAATAAATTAATGGAATAAAGAAATAAAAAGTTCAGAATAGCAATCCTTCCTCAACAGTGCCATAAAAAAAATTAAGAAGAGAATTAAAGACAATATCTATCTTAGCCCATTTCATAGCTGTGAGCTCAAAGACACCGATTATACTCCCCCCCCAACCCCCACCCATTAGAATCCTGTGCTGGACTCCCACAACGTCAAGGAAAAGTCGCATAGGGTTACAGACTGATGCTGATGAAAACTGCCGTCAGAGGGAGCCCCAGGTCAGACCTTGGAATCCCTGGCTCGGACCCACCTCATCTTCAAAGCTGCTGACACAGCCCATTCAAATGACCCACCGGGACACAGCCACAAGAATGGCTGGATTCACACCATGTTCTCCCCTGCAGCAATCTCTCAGTGCTTACTTCCTTACCCAAAGAAGCCAAAAAAAGGTAAAGCGAACTTTATGATAGAAACAAATATATTAAGTAAAGAATACAGCAGGCCTGGTGATAGAAGCAGATGGGCCAGGAGCCCATACAGCTCCTAACCTGTCACTGCCATCTGGTGCCTCAAGGAAAGTAAGCCTCCTAATAGCAGAAAAAGCTGCAGCTCCACGGGCTGTCAGGAGATTTACTTGTTGTTTTTCATTTCCCACAATGTTGTTTGCACTGAACAAATAAAGCATTCATTCCAAATACTGGGCCCAGTCCTCAACATCAGGATCAAATGAGTCAAGCTTCCCAAACAAAGACATAATGTAAGAAACGTGTACCCCAGCTCAAAAGCGACTGTTGTGAGTGAGTTTCTTCAGAATCATACTTTACTCTCGTTGCCATTGAAGTAACTCCACACATGCCAGTATCTCAATCCAAGTCACCATTTATTTATACATGAACACTCCTTGACTTTAGTACTGCCTCAGTCTGAGTCAGCCATCAGAGTATCTCTGATACTCCTTTGTTTTTCTTTTCTTCTTTTTTAAAATGTTGCCCCTTTTAAATTTTTCCCCTCGCACCCTAACTCTCTAGTTCTGGACTCCCCCACCCCAGGGAAAAGACCTTATGTATTTACCCTAATTATACCCCTCATGATTTTATAAACTCTACTGAGGATGGCACAGGGAGAATGTACAAACTCCACACAGACAGTCGCCTGAAGGTGGAATCGAACCGGGTCTCTGTCAATGAGTCAGTCGCGCTAACCACTAGGCGACCGTGTTCACGCCCCCCTGATACTCCTTTTATCTGTCAGTCAGAACGCCCTGATTGGACAAGGTTAAACAGCCCCAGTCAAGGAATTCATAACCTATGAGATCCAGCTTGCTGATCTCATTACAAATGTCAACTTTGATTTTTGGACTCAAGTTCTGGAGTGAGTAGAGCAATGGAGAGTGAAATATAATGCAGATATGTTTAAGTGCTGTATGTGTTAAATTTTTTAAAATGGTTCATGAATGGCATTGATGTACTTAAAGACAAAGTTGAAGGTAACCTAAGCCTAAGTAGACTGAAGAACTAATGATCAGCCAAGCCAGGACAAGAACAATGGACCAAATGGCAAAACAGTAAATACAAATCAGAAGTGGGAACGTTTAAGCTTAAAAATGATCAAATTAGACAACATTTTTGTTTTTTGCGCCTGATTTTGAAAAAAAAGACTTTCAAGCACCAGAGGTAGTTCTGCAGAGATCCAAAGAGTTGTGAAGAAAAGATTAAAGGAATTTTGTTTTTTCATCCTAAAGAGGAAATGCCTAAGGTGTGATCTTATGAAGATTACATAAGCTTTTTATGTGTATAGAAAAAAAATTAAACCAATGCATTGATTTGACAAGTAATATTTCAATTGATTATTTATTCCATGATTACAATGTGCTCATTTTGAGTCGATTGCGTATTTGGTGATTGGAACTTTTACTAACAAAATGAGAAATGTCGACAGTTTGATATGTAGTGTGACACGATGGATATTGGACACAGTTGGGTACAGATCATCAAGATCTCAAGGAATATCCTAACAAGCTTGAAGAGCTAAAGGATATTCTCCTCTTTCTGTATTTCCACACTTCCTGTCACCAATACATTTTAGAACTTAAAGAAAATTAGAAAATATGTCAGTTTTTGAATGGCGCATACTTTGTTATCTTCAGGAAGACAATAAATAATGCTAAATACTTGATGCAAAATTTCAAAATAATAGATGCCATTTTGATGACAACAAAATTAAAATTAGTATTCATATGGCTGTTACAAAACGTGGACAAAATTACATTTTATAAGTCAGTGTTGGTGGATGCATTGCTCAGATGAAACCATAAAACAAACATTCTGCTAATGTAAAGAATGATCTGTAAGGCATGTTATTCCCAGGGCTTGTGTCATATTAGAGTGCCTTCTGCTTCTCTTACATAATGGCAACTGTTCATTTTTGTGGGGAATAATCAGCTGCACTCAGTTAAGTTGTGGTTGTATAAACAGTGCAAAGATCCAGGCTGCCAGCTTACTGCGGAACAAAATCTCCCACCTTCAGGGCATGATTTAATCTTGCAGACAGCTTGTTGCCCCCCAATTGAACTACTCAGCCAGAGTGAATTGCACTAGCTGTGTAGAATGTTGGTTCGGTGGTGTCAGTGTGTAAATGTGGGGGTGGAAAGAGGGTCATTAAAATTCAACTCAATTAAAACTACAAGAATAAAATATCTGCAACAAGTTACAGCCATACTGTCTTTCAAATGCTAAATTTAATTTAAAGTGCATCTATTCCCTTTTTAGACTTCATAAGTATAATCTTAAGCAGTTTCTTGGTCAACCTTTGCTGGGTTCTGAATTGTCCCCTAAAATAATCTTCAACTTGTTAAGTTTGCTGGCATGCAGTTAGGCCACTTACCTTGATCTAATACAATCTTTAACTTTGCTTCTGAAATATGATTGATTCATCTTTGAAATTTAGTGTTGGGCCTTAGGCAAATGTATTCCTGCTGTAGACCATTTGTACTTCTTTTAAATATTAAACACTGCCTGTCGACCATCAAGCCTTTTTTTTTGTGTTCACCCAAACCACCATAGCCAACTTACTCCCCAGACTTTAGAATTTTTAAAAGATTTTTGACCATTTCATATTATAGTCACTATTTCCACAAAGCTCCTTTATAAAAAGGTTATTAGTTATCTGTTTCTCATTACATAATTAATGTGAAGTAGCTCAATCATTAATTGGCTCTTCAATGTATTGTTATGCAAACCCATCTTGTGTACATTCCAAGAATTCATATTCCACAACAATAGTGACTACACTAGGTACTCACTATTGTTTACTCAGTCCATATGTCAATTGAATTTATCCATTATTACTGTACTGGCTTAAGGTGAGAGGGGAAAGACTTAAAAAATACCTAAGCAGCAATTTGTTCATGCGAAAGGTGTTGTGTGTTTGGAATGACCTGCCAGAGGAGATGGTGGAGGCTGGTACAATTACCAAAGGTGGCTGGAAGGGTGTATGAATAGGAAGTGTTGAAAGGGATATGGGCCAAATACTGGCAAATAGGACTAGATTAATTTAGGATATTGAGTCAGCATGGACGAGTTGGACCATAGGGTCTGTTTTCCTGCTGCGCATTTATAAGATTCTATGACTCTACCCATATTATATGCATCTCTAAAGTTAGTTAGCTCAGTTGAATGCACTGCTGACTTGTGATGCAAAGTGCCATCAAGAGTTTGAGTTCAATTCATGCACCAGCTGAGATTACCATCTCCTTCTCCTTCTCAACCTTCCCCTTCAGCTGAGGGGAGGTGACCCTCAAGTTAAACCACCACCAGTCATCTCTCCCTAATGGAGAGCAGCCCTATGGTCTGGTAAAACTATTGTGACTTTACCCTTGCATCTCTAAATTTCTGATTCATGCTATGCACAACATTACTATTGCTGTTCAGAATTGACCTGCCCATGCTATTCCTCAGCTTTACCCAAAATAATTCTACATCTTAGTCTTTTGATCTAAGATCCTCTCTCACTAATCTTATGATCTTGTCCTTACCAAGAAGACTACCCACTTTAGATTAGACTTACAGTGTGGAAACAGGCCCTTCGGCCCAACAAGTCCACACCGACCCGCCGAAGCGAAACCCACCCATACCCCTACATTACCCCTTACCTAACACTACGGGCAATTTAGCATGGCCAATTCACCTGACCCGCACATCTTTGGACTGTGGGAGGAAACCGGAGCACCCGGAGGAAACCCACGCAGACACGGGGAGAACGTGCAAACTCCACACAGTCAGTCGCCTGAGTCGGGAATTGAACCCGGGTCTTCAGGCGCTGTGAGGCAGCAGTGCTAACCACTGTGCCACCGTGCCTTTATTTTCCTCTCTACCTAATTTCCTCAATAATGAATACATTCGGATATTCAGTTCCCTATCTTGGTCACTCCATTGTTATATCTGTGTAATTGGAGATAAATTATACTCTTTTGCTTCAATTCGGGCCATCAAATTATCAACCTTTTTGTAAATGATTCATTCATTGAGATAGACTGCTTTTTGTACTGTTTTTATCACATTATTCTGCATTCTGATCCTATTTCATATTTGTCTTTGCTTTGGGTCTGCCTTCTAATTTTGCTTACTACCTTTCTACTGCCTGTTACTTATTTTGCTTTCCTCCAGTCTGTTCTCCCAGTTATTTCCCAAACCCCTGCCAATCCAACTTAAACCCACTCCACAGCAGCACAAGTCTCTCTGATGGTATTAGTCCCAGTCCCACACTGTTGTAACCCACCCATCTTGTACTGGTCCTACCTGCACCAGAGCTTGTGTCAATGCCTCAGAAATATGATCCCTCCCTCTTTTACTAGTTCCCCAGCCCTGTGTTCAATTGCTCAGTTCGAATGTTCTGATGCTCCTGACCATGTGGGATTGGGAATAATCATGATATTACTATTTTGGAAATACTGTTTTTCAATCTGCCTCTTAGCTTCAAAAAATCTGAGTTCAGGATCTCAACTCCTTTCCTTCCTATGTTATTAGTACATATGTGGCTGTTCACTGCCCCACAAGAAAAATGTCCTGCAGGTGATCTGAGTTATCCTCAACCTTGGCTGCAGGTAGGCAGCATATCACCTTACAGTTGCATCTACTGCCACAGAAATGTCTGTCTGCTCTCTTAACTATAGAATCTGCTTTCACCCACGCTCTTCCAGTTTTCTTCCTCCATTCCCTCACAGCTCGGCCACTGTTATGTATCTGACTTGGTTTAGAATGCACTCTTCTAACAAATATTGCCCTCAGCAGTATCCGAAACAAAAAACTGGTTAGTGAGCACAATTATCTCTCATGGACAGCACAGTGTTTCAGTGATTAGCACTGCTGATTCCCAGTGCCTGTGACCTGGTTCAATTCCCCTCTTGGTGACTGTCTGTGTGAAGTTTCTGTGTTCTCCCCATGGCTACATAGGTTGCCATCGTGTGCTCCGGTTTACTCCTATTAACCAAAGAATTGCAAGTTAGTTGAATTGGCCATGCTAAATTGCCCATAGGTTAGGTGCATTAGTCAGAGGGGAAATGGGTCTGGGTGGGTTACTCTTTGGCGGGTCAGTGTGGACTTGTTGGGCCGAAGGGCCTGTTTCCACACTATAGGGAATCTAATCTATCTAAATTGCCCACAGTGTCAAAGGATGTGCACTATGTGGATTAGCCATGGGAAATGCAGGGCTCCAGGGATAGGGTAGTGGGATAGATCTGGCTGAGATGCTCTTTGAAGGGTTGGCCTAGACTCAATGGGCCAGATGGCCAGCTTCCATGATAGGCTTTCTATGATCTCTTGGCACTCCTACACTACCTGCCTGGTTTGCTTAGATGATCTGATGGTCACCCATTCTCTACTTGCCTACATGCTCCTAACCGCCAAAGAAATGAAATCCATGTAATTCAAAGTCTCACATTTGTACCATGGTGACTCAGTTACTGAAACCCTGATCTTCTGCAGCCAATAACACTTCTTACAAATGTGTTCATCTGGCACAAGGCACATGGTGTGTTCATGCCTTCCCATATGCTACTGGTTGCACACTTTGCTCAAGTAAGTAAGAAAAGAAAAAAATAGGAGCTTTTGCTTTTCTCAAACTGAACCAGTATTTTGTTGTTGGTTTTGGTTTCACAGGTTTGACCTCTATTCTGCTAATAACATCTAACATTTACACCTAGTCTTGACCTACCTAGCTTCCCTGCAATCATTACCACTCCCTTTGCCTTTTCTTCTGTGATAACATTGATTTCTAATTGTGTGATCTCATGCACTGACTGCTCTTGTCATTCTAGATGGTGAAAGTTGAGATTTTGGGAGGTGCAAATGAAAAATCAACAATTTACTGCAGTGCGTCATATACATAGTGTGTGTTTTGCATGTACCAATGAAGGGTGGGATGGATGTTTAGTGGATGAATGGTTCACCATGCTGACTGTTGTATTATGCATAGCGTTGACTTTCTAAAGTAGTCTTATTCATTCCACCAATGGAAGTTCATCTACGTGAAATATATACTCGATTTCTCTCTCCTGCCCACTAGCTTGCCATTTTCCATTCAAAACTTTATTGTTGTGGGAGAATGGGATGTTGATTTTATAATGTATTGCATATGAAACTGAATACCCGACTCTGGATCTACACCAACATAGTTAACCTTAACTACTCTTTGAAATGATCTAGCAAGCCATTCAGTTTATCAAATAGGATGGACAATAAATGCCAGCGATGCTATGTTGCATCATGAGTAAAATAAATTTCCCCTTCTCGGAACCCGTACAGTAACATCAAGGTGATGAGATAATTGGTCTCCAATATCCAACATTGTTTTGCAAGTGTGAATCCATGACTGAAGAGATTTTCCAATCCCAATTGACTTTAAATAGGGATCCTTGGTCACAAACTTATTTGAATGCTATTTTGATCACAAGAGCTTCCTTGTTTCCAAAATTGAAACCTTTGACAAAAGGTTGTAATGCAATCTGGAGTCAAGTGGCTCTGCTGAAATCCAAATTCAGCACCAGTGGTTTATTGCTATGTAAGTGCTGTTTGGACGCATATCAATGACACCTTCCATCACTGTGCTATTGGTTGGGAGTACTTCTGATAGATTGGTAAGTGACCAGATTGGATTTGTTCTGCTTCTTGTGAACAGCTGGAATACATTGACTTTTTTTGGTTAGATCTTATTTGGTTCTAGAGTACCACATTTCTGCACGACCATTTCCTCCAATACACTCAGCCATTTCTTGATTTCATATGAGAAGTGGTGACTTTTGGTGGATGCCTCACTTTAATAGAGATCACTTCAACCACTTTGAGCTAAACTTTTGCACTCAACCATTGGCTTCAGCCATTAATGGGAATGAGGATATTTTCTTCCCATAATTTACTTTTGTTCATCGCATTTACGACTGAATGTAGCAAGACTTCAGAGCATTGACTTGATCCCATTGTTTATAGCATGCTGAATTACTGTTTAAGTAGCTATCTATATCACATATTTTGCAAGCGCACTTCCAATTAAAATGAAAGATCTACAACAGGCTTAATAGGAAAGAAAGACTTTGTCATTGCAGAGCTGTTTCTATAACATGGGTTGCTAATACACAATGAGTTACAGGTTAGATTCGAGGAAATGGACTCCCTCTCAATGTGAGAGCGCTATTTGTGAGGTTAACATGCAAATCCAAAGGTCTATCCTTAACCCATAATTAAGCAATTAGAATAGCTCATTTTTTGCCTTCCCTACTCCAGGATGCTGTAGATTCTGTTTGAGTGCCCCCACCAATGTCCTGGGATGAAATCATTCAAAACAGAAGTCAAATGTGAGTATGTACCATTTTACATAGTGCAAACCTCATCAATAATCTGATCCTTGATTAATTACAGTTTTATCCAAGTGATTTTGTTAAAGAATTGAGAGGATTCTGGGTAATCTAAGATGGAGGACATGAAAAAAATGTGGCTGTAGGAGCTGCTCTTTTTTTGATGTATTTTAAATGTTGGAGCTGATTTCCTCGAATTCTAGAAGCAGTAATTATTGTTTCATAAGCTGTTGCATTGTTTGGAACGTTGGGAACAAAAATATCAAAACAACGGCACTTTAAAAAGGAGGAAGACAGACAAAGGGCAGTGACCACATGGGCAGTGATTCAAAAGGAGAAAAAAAACTACACTGCTGTCTGACCCAGCAGTAACCTGCACAGCTGCTGACTTTGCTGCTTGTTTAAGTATCTTTGGGCATCAGAGTTAGTTCTAAGAAAAATGAACAAACAGTGAAATTCACTACTGAACTTAGAGAAACCTGTGGTGGGATCTGACAACAGGGAAGTAGCTAAGTGGTTTTTAAAGTGCGATCTTACTGGATTTCTTTTGTAAATCTACAACAGTTAGTAGAGTAGGTTTTTTTATTATATGTTGTTATTCAGATCTGTCTCTTGATTAAACTTTAAAAATATAAAAACATACGCACTAGTCTGGAGCAGTGTTTTTAGAGCAGGAAGACTGCTATTTTCTGGATCTATAAATTGTTAAGGTGCAAAGATAGCCTTTAGTAAAGTGATGTGCTCCTCCTGTCAGACGTGGGAGATTAGCGAGAGTTTCCATGTTACTGAAGATTATGTCTGCAGTGTCTGTTTGGTTGTGAATCCCATCAGATCACATGGATTGGTTGGAGCAGCAGTAAGAAGGAATGAGGAATTTACAAGAATTGGGTGTGTGATGGGTGGTAGTTGCAGGGAGGGAGATAAATCAAAGGTAGAGTCAAATAGATGGGTGATCTCCAGAAAAGGTAATGCAGGAGTCTGTTGTGGCTGTCCCCATTTCAAGCATGTATGTTTTGGAAAATGTAGGGGCTGACAGACTCTCAAGGGAAGTAGCACTGACAGCTAGGTTTCTGGTACTGAGAGTGCTCTAATATAAGGAGGGAATCGCCAGGTTTCTAGTGACCGATTGTGATGGGGTACTGTCTAGTTAGAGGCACAGACAGACGATTCTATGGTTGACAGCAAGACATCAGAATCATGTGTTGCCTCCCTAGAGTCAGTATCAAAGATATCTTGGAGAGAGTGCAAAATATTCTCAAAGGGGAACAAAACCAACAGGAGGTCATTGTACACGTTGGAACTAACAACATAGGAAGTGAAAAGGACAAGATTATGAGGAGAGAATAGAAGTTAGGCAGAAATTTAAAAAGGAGATCTTCGAGGGTACTAATATCTGCATTACTCCTAGTGCCACAAGCTAATGAAGGTAGGAATGGAAAGGTAGAGCAAATGAATGTGACCTGTATAAGAAGGACGGATTGCGTTTGAATTGGGAGTGGGCTAATATAATGGTAGAGAGATTTTTCTACAGCTGCTCGGAGAATAGAAACTTGTAAGTTGGAGAGTGGGGGAGTTGGTGGCGGGGGGGGGGGGGGGCAGTGGTGAGGGTGCACTGGTGTGGTGGTGATGGGTGGGATGGGACCGAGGAGTGAAGAAAGTGATCAGTTTGAGACCAGTAAAGTTAAGAAAAAGAGTAAGTAAAACAGACAGGGCCGGCAGATTGCACTGCATTTATTTCAATGCAAGAAGCCTAACAGGCAAGGTAGAAGAACTCAGGGCATGATTAGGAACAAGGGACTGGGACATCATAGCAATTGCAGAGATGTGGGTCAGGGATGGACAGGACTAGGAGCTTAGTGTTCCAGAAAATAGATGCTATTGGAAGGATCGAAAGTGGGGGCAAGAGAGGAGGGAGAGTGATGTTTTTGATTAGGGATAACATTGTGGCTGTAGTTAGGGTGGGTATTCCTGGGAATACGTCCAGGGAAGTTATTTGGTTGGAACTGAGAAATGAGAAAGGGATGATCACCTTATTGTTATTGTACTATTGACCCCCTCACCTCCACCTCCCCCCACCCCCACCCCCCAATATTCAGCGGGAAATTGAGAAACAAATTTGTGAGGAGATCTCTGTTATCTGTAAGAATAATAAGTTGATAATGGTAGGGTATTTTAACTTTCCAAACATAGACTGGGACTGCCATAGCTGTAAGGACTTGGGTGGTGAGGAATTTGTTAAGTGTGTACAAGAAATGCAGTATTCTAAAAGTGGCTTCACCAGTGTCTAGTGCCTGTACTAGGCACTGGTGAAGCCACTTTTGGAATACTGTATACAATTCTGGATGCCCTGCTGTAGGAGGGATGTAATTAAATGAGAAAAGGTAGTGAAGAAACTTTCAAGGATGTTGCCAGGACAGGAGGGTTTGATTTATAAGGAGAAGCTGAATGGGCTGAGACTTTATTCCCTATGATAAAGGAGTGACATTATAGAGGTTTATGAAATCATAAGGGGCATGGATAAAGTAAATAGCCAAGGTCTTTTTCCAAGAGTAGGGGAGTTCAAACGAGAGGGCATAGATTGAAAGTGAGAAGAAAAAGATTTAAAAGAGACCCAAGAGGCAATTTTCTTCACACAAAGAGTGGTACATGTATGGATTGAGCTGTTAGAGTAAGTGGTAGAGGTGGATATCATTACAATTTTTAAAAGATATTTTGACAGGTATACCATTGGAAAGGTTGAGAATAATATGGACCAAACAGGCAAGTGAGACTAGTTCAGTTTTGGAAACCTAGTTGACATGAATGAATTGGACTGAACGGTCCAATTAGTCTGACTCCATGACTTTAAGACAGTATGTGTGTAATAACGTCTCTGAACAGATTGATAGAGAAAATATCTCAAAAACAGCAGTCTCTTCTTCCCTTAATTGTTGAAAAATATATTGTCATCCATTCAACTCTAATCTGACAAACCAGCATGAATAAAGTGTTTAGATATTGCTGAATGTTTGAACATATATTCTCAATAAGGTTACCATATACCTATGCAACAAGTTTTTGTTAAAATTCACACAACACCAGGATGTAGTCCAACAGTTTATTTGGAAATTCAGCTCTTTTGTCTATGTTTGAAACAAGTCTGTAATGAGGTCAGGACCTGAGTGGCCTTGGTAGTCCCAAACTAGGCGTCACTGAGCAGGTTAATGACACCTTCCATTACTTTACCAATGACTGAGAGTAGATTGATGGGGTGGTAATTGGGTGGGATGTACTTTTCCTGCTTGATGCTTATGTCACTTGTGGTTTATGTTGTTTGGCATGCAATTAGTCCTGTTTTTCACCTTCACTAGGTTGAGATCTCATTTTTAAGTCAGTCTGGCGCTGCTTTGGCACACCTTCCAGAACTTTTCATTGAATGAGGGTTGATCCCTGACTTGTTGGTAATGGTAGGATGGGTTTTTTTTTGCCCAAGCATGAGGTTGTAGATTGTGTTGGAGTACAATTCTGCAGCTGAGGATGGTTCACAGCATCTCATGGAAACCCATTTAGCACAGTGATAGTGTCACATGATATGACATAAGATATTCTCAAAGTGAAAGCAGGACTTTGTTGCATACTAACTTTACAGCATTATTTAGATAAATGGAAACATTATAGTTATCACTTTCTTGATTGCATCAGAACTGCAGTACCCAGTACCCAGAATTGTTAAAAACTTATTGCCAGAACCAAATAATATTATTGATTTGCATTATAAATTTAAAGGTGAACTGCCACTCCTTGGCCCATCAGCCCATCTGATCAAGGTCCCATTGTACACTGACGTAACAATCTTCACTGTCCACTTCGCCATCCATTTCACCACCAATTTTGATGTCATCTGCAAAGTTATTAACCATACCTCTATGTTCACATCAAAAACACTTATATAAATAACCAGAAGCAATGGACCCGGCGCCAATCCCTGCAGCACACCACTGGTCACAGGCCTCCACTCCAAAAAGCAAATCTCCACCAACACCCTTTGTCTCCTACCATCCAGCCAATTTTATATCCAAATGGCTAGCTCTCCCTGTATTCCACATGATCTAATCTTGCCAACCAGTCTACCATGTTGTCAAATACCTTACTGAAGTCCATATAGACAATGTCCAAATCTCTGCCTTCATCAATCCTCTTTGCTACTTCTTCAAAAAACCCATTCAATTTAGTGAAGCACAATTTCTCACGTATAAAGCCATGTTGACTATCCTTAATCAATCATTGCCTTTCCAAATACATGTAAATCCTGTCCACCAGCATCCCCTTGAACAACTTCCCCATCACTGATGTCAGGCTCACTGGTCTATAGTTTCCTGACTTTTCCTTACCACCTTTCTTAAATAATGGCACCACGTTAGCCAACCTCCAGTCTTCCGACATCACACCTGTGGCTATCGATGATAAAAAAAATCTCAGCAAGGAGCCCAGCAATTACTTTCCTAGCATCCCACAAAGTTCTAGGGTACACCAGATCCAGACCTGGGAATTTATCTAGCTTTATCCATTTTAAGACATCCAGTACCTCTTCCTTTGTAATATGTACATTTTTCAAGATACTACCATTTATGTCCCAAAGTTCTCAATCGTTCTCCACAGTAAATACACATGCAAAATACTCAGTTATTATCTTACCCATCTCCTGCTGTTTCATACATAGGCGACCTTGCTGATCTTTCAGGTTCTCTATTCTATTCCTTAATGTATTTGTAGAAAACCTTTGGATTCCTATTAACCCTATTTGTTGAAGTTATTTCATGTCACTTTTTTTTGCCTTCCTGATTTCCCTTTTAAGTATACTCCTACTCCTGCAGGGATTCAAACTATCACTGCTGTCTATACCTGACATATGATTCCTTCTTTTTCTTGACCAAAGCTCAATTTCTGAAATAATCCAGCATTCACCACCCACCAGCCTCGCCCTTCACCCTTACAGGGACATACTGTCCCTACATTTCCATTATCTCATTTTTGACAGCTTACCACTTTCTAGCGATGCCTTGGTCTGCAAGTATTCACTCCCAATCAACTTCTGAAAGTTTTTGCTGAATACCATCCAATTGGCCTTCCTCCAATGTTGGTCACAATGTAGTCTGTTTTGTTGGGAAGACCAGACATACATGACTGGTTTGAGATGCACTTCTGTTCAGTCTGCAGGTATGATCCTATAATTATGTGACCTATCAATTTAGTTCTTCACCTTGCTTTCAGCCCAACATCTCTATCCTTGACTAACTGTGGTATTCCAATGAAGCTCAATGCAAGCACAGCAAACAATACATCATTAATGAGGGATTTTACAGTCTTTTGGACTCAAGATCATTTCTGCACCTTAAGAATTGTGTGATTCTGTGAAGATTGAATTCAACAATTTCAGATTGTGATCTGTACATCTGACCCCCACCCCATTTGTTTTACTGTATTCCTTTGCATCTTCCAATCTCAATCTTGCTTATTTTTCTCGTTTTCAGAGAGCAATTCTCATGATTGTGCCATTCACACCTCCTCTGCTTACAGCTTTTGTGCTTTTAGTCGTAGCAATATCATACCTTTTGAGTCTACCCACCATCTAGTTTTATGGCTTCAGTCAACTGCCTTATGGTTCATTTCCCATCGTCCCCCATTTGACTTACTTGATTGCCATTTCATGATAAATTATCGCAGTTCTAATGAAAATTCATGACCTCAAATACTGTTTCTTTCTCCGCAGACGCTGTCAGAGTTACTGAGTATTGCCATGATTTTCTGTCTTCCCTCTGAAAATGCTGGACCTTGGCTATTTAATACCCAATCATGCTTCTCTATTTATTGGTGGGGAAGGACATTGTGAAACACAGTTGCAACGGTTCACTTTTTTTTCTATTTAGCGACTCATTTGATTGACTTAAGCCCCTGGACTTTAATGGAACTGTCCTATATTCTGCAGTCACATTTTATAGAAGTTGACAGCTGCTGTAAATGGTCAGAGACAGTTATGATTCACTGTGTTGTGGAAGCTGGGGAGAGACGTTTTTTTCTCTCTCACACAGGCCCTTTAATGCAAACAGCCAGACCCCTCCCAAGACCGCCAGTCACAAACTGTTATTACGTTCAGCCCTGGTGACGTACCCCAGAACAGGTCCTTGTTGTTTGAAGTTTCGAAACATTAAAATAAATCTATTCCACCCTGAGGCAGAGAAACAATTACTGCCGCTTTGACACAGAGAAAAAAATTGGGGGGGGGGGGGGAGGAGAGGCGGAATTGAAAAGCCACCGCTGAGTCAGGATTGTTAATTAATAACAGCCCCACACGAAAAAATAACACATTGCTTTTCTCTCATATTTATTTTCACCCATGACTTTCCAGACTCGCTGGCAGACTTGTTTGATAACTACCACTTGATTTATTGGCGCTTCAGTTCTCCAAAGGGAAATAGGAGTTCTAATCAGGCCAAGGATAGGGAAGAAACCCGCGCTCAATAAGGTTGAGGTGTGCAGTCGCCTCAAGCTGACGAGATTCCTCACGTTCTAGCCCCCAGAAAAGGTTGCACTGAATCAAAAAGGACACACCAGAACTCCTGATAAAACAAACTATTGATTTGTTGGTCTTACATTAAACTTCTCCCTTTGTCTTCAGTTGACCCATTTCTGAATATTGCACGAATACTTGGATTTAACAGTATTATCTGGAACAAATTGACTTGAACCAATTTCAGTTAGACGGGGTTCTCTCCAGATCCTATTGGCGAGGAGATGGGGGAAGTGACTCATAAGAGCTTCAGAGAATCAGCACAGGCACGACGGCCGAATAACATTCCTCTGCGCCTGAAGCATGCAGTAATCGTAATTGAAGGATAGTTTATTTGGACAGTTTCAGGGTTGTATGTGGTAGTGATCTGTCTTCAGGAAAAGGAACATATATCGCCCTTGTATAGTGCATAGAGTTACACTTAGTAAAGGTGGCACATCTCCTGGTCTGTTGAATTTGTAATGAGGGGTTGGGCCCTTTCACCGTGACTTCTAGGATGTGCCAATGTGCTCAAGCACAGTTTATCAACATAACCTGAGAGGTAAAGCCAATTTAACGTTGTTGGTTTAAGTAAACAGTATGCCTGCAATCAGCGTTTCTTGTGGACGCATTGTGGTATTTAAGCTGATGTTCACTACCACTATACATTATCTCCTAAATTTCGTTTGTTGGTTAAAACGGTTAAGTTGGGGAGGAGGTTTTGCAATGAACTTTTATTAAGCAGCTCGTTATTTGCGCCCAGACTTTTCGGATGAAATCACTGCTTTAAACAAATAAACCTCCCTTCATCTAGACCGTCGCTTTTGGAGCGCAATAAGAAAATATTTTTTCCTCTGTCAAGCAAGAAGCGGCTGGAAAGCAGAAAGACAAATATTATTTTTACTACATTGTGTGAAATATTGTTTCGGCCGTTCTGTCAACGTGGGTATTTGAAGACTTTTCTGGCAGGGTTCTCATGTCCCAGGGGTCAAATTGAAATTGTTCTGTGTCTTCATAAACTTATCATGAGGTATCGTAATAGTTTTAGACTGTTGACTTTGAAAATAAGAAAACCAGAGAAGTTCCAGAGAATCCTTGCCTTGCTGTAACATATTAGGCTTTGTCGCTATTTATTCACCAAATACTACACTCAACGCTCACTTCAATTCATTAAAATACACACCATCAAATCCCCACCAGTTGCTCTAATAGATGATATGCTGCTGTCCTTGGCTACTTTCGCTTCCTTTTCACGCTCCTGCATTGAGAATGGCGAGCAGCTATTTTTGGATTTCAGAGTAATTTTAATTTCCGTGGCCGAGGCTAAATGCTGTTGGAACGTGTTGTGCAGACGAGTACCACTGATTTTCCTAATGAAAGAACGCGGGTGGTCTTCAGAGATGGTGTGCAGAGTTTTGATCTTTGAGGCCTCTGTTCCATAAATATATGGTGTGTGAGTCGTTCTCAGGTTCAGTCACGTTTTCTCCTATTTTATAGGACTTCAAAAATGAATAAAATAATTCCGCACCCCTCTGCTTACAAAAGATTTCAGAATAATTTAAACATGTTACTGATGTTACATTTCATCTCCCTCACTGCTGCACGCTGAAGACAAATAGAGTTCATGGGACATTCTTCGTCAGTTCGCCTCCATATTCGTGCACCTGTCCACATGGAGTCATAGAGAATTCCAGCACATAAACAGGCCCTTCGCTCCATCGCGATCCTGTCGGTCAAAAAAGGCCACCTGACTATTTTAATTTTCCAGTACTCGGTCCACAGCCTTGCATACCTTGCATATCTCCGTAAAATGTACCTATCGCTTTCATTTAAACCGCGACGGGGTTTCATTTCTGTGCGCGATGTTACACATCACAAACTTCAGTTATCAAAAAATAAATAAAAAGGATTTTTAAATTTGGTTGGCAAAGCTCGTTGTTTATGTTTGTAGGATTTTTCAATTAGTATTATAATTATTCTCTTTTAACTATTTGTATGTATCATATCGCTGCATATTTTTCTAATTAATTTTTTTATTAGATGTAATGTTGATCAAAGGGATACTGTTGTGTTGAACATGTAGTATTCCACTGGCCTATCTTATTGCTATAAGTAATGTATGTATGGGAGTGTGAATATATTTGTCTTTATTACCTTACATTTTAGATTTCTATTTAATTCCGTGTTTATTTGTACTGCTTGCGGAGCTGCTACCAGACCCTGGCCGTGTGCAAGATGTTTCATTCCTATGATTTCCCCTGGATAAAGAATTTTAGCAAATAGAAAACTTCTGATTTATTTTTTAAGAATGGAAAGAGCTGTTCTCAATAATGATTAATATATGATTTATTGATTTAGGTTCGGATTACAGGCTTCAGAATTTATGTTTATTTTACAGTTTTATGAACTTTTCGGCTGGGACCACACAAGTTCCGCTCACAGCCAGTGCTAATGGGAAAAGAACTGCTTTCCTTTGTGACATGGGCAGTGTGAAAAAGGATACTTTATTGTGTTTAGCTGAGATCATTTTCGCCACTTTGGGAATTATAATCCTTGCCAGTAAGCCGCTTTGTAGCAAAAAAAGAAAAAAAATCCCCAGTGTAATGTTGCAATTTCGAAGTAAATTGTATGTAAAGTTTTTTTTTACAAATTCAGCTTCCAACAAAACAAAACCACGATAAGCCTGACGTTTTAAATCCTGCAATTCCTATGATAAGTTACGTTGAAATGATTAAATCTCGATCCCCAGATGTATTTTAAACGATCTTAATAATCCCTGTTATTATGCTTATGTTTGCATATTTTCAGAAAAAAAAATCAAATTGAATTTTATATGTTGTAATCCGCATTGTCTTTTGACAGACCCTTGCGTGTTCTTGCGCTTTTAGCAGATTTGTATCACACATCTGCAGATGTATCTAAATCCTGACCTTTATGAATCCTAAAAGAGTTTCATTCAGGTTGGAAATGGAACGTCCCTTGAAAGAAGGCATTGATCTTGACTACATTTGTACTTTAGGCTCCCTATGAAAACAGAACAAATTTATACTTTCCTTCCTTTAGTGCAAAATTGCACAGCAGCTGTTCTAACTCAGCTGAGTGAAGCAGACCCCCATGGTTTAATTTCTTGATGCAACTTCCAGTCGGAAACTAAATATCAAAAACCCGCCCTCTAGTCTGCCTGGGTAGGCCAGCACTTTGTAAGTAGTGCAATTTTCCCCCCTCTTCTGAGAAACAGAGCTGCGCTCACAAGCATATTCTCCTGGGATTCGCGTTGGGACCATTTAAGAAGCAGAACGGCTCCTCTGAACTTGACCGCACCGACAGTGGAAGGATTACACAGCAGGCGCCCGGCAGAGTCGCCTCTACATTCTCTTTCCCCAGGATCTGAGTCCCACCGTTACACTGACACAGAATAACAAATATTGCCGAGTTTCAAATATCACAACTGTTCATATTTTAAACCAGGGCGAAAAGCATGCATTTCCGCTAAAATTAACGGATAAATTTGAATTTTTCAATTAATTTCCATTTTAACTAACGTGTTGCATGTGTTCAAAAGTTTGAAACACTCGGCTATTCTGTAGTACAAGAGTAAAACTTCCCTAAAGTATCAATTCAATATTTTAAAGTACCTTACAAAAGCATAAATTAGGCGTATACTTCTGGGAATATGAATTTTCAAATAGCTTGCCCCAGGACCTGGTGAGTAATAGGAATCTGAAGCAGTAGTCACTAAATGTTTCCTATTGCAGAACGTGACTGAAAAATGCTGTTGTCTGAATGACTATTGGTTTGAATCACTATATAAAAAAAGCTGATGTATGTTCATAACTTGTTTCGAAGTTCACTTTGTTACAGTTTTAACTAAATGAGAACCGGGTAGACGTCTCGCCAAGCAAAACTTCAAGCGTTCATTATTGAAGTGTAGCAGTTTAGAGGAATGCTAATTGTTCTCTGCAAGTTTTGAAATTTACTTTCGCATAACAATTGAACATGTGAACGACGTTATGATCCGCCTTGCACTCAACGCCCCACCCCCTGACCAACTTTTGATATATGTGATATTATCAAAAGTTCGTGTCGTGATTTTTAAAACTCTATTTAGCTTACATTTCTACAAGGTAGAAAATGGGCAGATTTACTTTGGGTTAATTAATTCAGCCATATCCTCCTTGCAAAGAAATGAGTTTTGCTGCAAACATACACAAAGGACGTATGTTTGTCTGAGTTTATAGAATTTCTTACACAATTCTGATAATTTCAGCATTGAGTGTAGTCACTTTTCCACACTTGGGCCATAATTGAAAAATGATTGTCCATTATTTCGATACATGTTTTATACAAATGTTCAAACCAATACACGTAGAACTAATTTAAATATCAACAATGGAATAAACAGCCAAGCCATTTCTAAAATATTGCTGTACTCATTAACATATTAAGTACTTTATTGTAAGCTCTTTTTAAGAAAATGCTATTCACTGAGTGAAAAGACAGAACTTACATTTATATAGTACCTTTCGCGTCATTGGGACTTTTAAAAGCGCTTCATAGTTATTGAAGTACTTTGAGGTGTGGTCACTGATAATGTTCCAATAGGCTCGAAGTAATTTGGAAATACAAGGGTAAATAAATTAAACAAATTCAAACTGTCAACAATATTTCACACGACACAACCATCGCAAAATGTAACCTAATCTGTAGACTGTGCGTATTCCTCGGAGGTTATTTTTGTATTTTAAAAATTGACTCTATTGTTGGTAAATTTATAGCCACCTACAAGTGTATCCTTGTGCCGGTTAAGTACTTCATATAGAGAATCGATTAACTGTCGATATGTGCGGCTACTGCAAAACATAAATCGGTGCAATGGTTGATGATCGATTGCAAGTAGTTAAGATGTGGGCAAATAGTTAAAACACTTGTGGTCCAATATCAAAGTGACCCACCCTATCCCACCCCCACCCAACCCCATCTTCGCGCAGAACAAAATACAAACCAGAGACCGGCAATTTTCACTGGTCGGAATCCCACCAAGACTTGTGGAAGAATTTCCTTGTCTTCAGGCAAAACAGGCCTTCATAACAGCCGCTTGTCTGCTCTCCATATCCCACAAGAGCTTTTTTGTTGTATCTAATTCTGTAGGACTGCAGCACAACAAACATTTCCCTTGGCTTAAGGGTAATTTTCGTTTAACAGAAACAAAACAACTATTCATATGGGCAAGAAGAGGAAGCTGTTATGTATTAATGTTTGTACATTATGTAGCATAACAGTTTGCCAGAAGGCTTACCACCAGAGTCGTGAAGCTGCCAAAGCATGCCTCAAACAAATGTCAAAGACTGATTGCACCCTTGCAGATTGCAGGGTAGGTGATTTTTGACCAATTCCCCAATTACGTTCTCTTGTGCCTGTAGACCACCTTGGGCAGAAGCCAAGAGCTGTCGATTTCTCAGTATTCACACAGGAACTTTGCTGTTGGTTTGAATCCCAATGATGTTATGATTTCATACTTCATTGGTTAGATTGTTTTTTAGATTATACTTAAGTAGAAGATTAGACCATGTGTTTTGTGGTTAGTGAGTTTTTCAGCTACACTTATTCATGTAATGCAGGGTAGAGTACTTTACATTTCCACTTGTTTGTGACGATAGCCACACACAAATACATATAGTCCACATGTGATCACCATATGTCACATCTGGATTTGAAGAAACCCCTGTCCATTTTTTTATGTATAATGCCCACCCCCACACAAACATCATCAAACTTAGCGATGTTACCAGACGTGAAGAGATTCCACGGTCAGCTAGTTACCTATAAGCTTTTCTGTTCCTGATAAGAATGCATTTCCAATTTCCATTAAGGGCTCCCGAGAAGTTTGCTGCAAAAAATGTTCAAGTCTGGAACTGCTCCCCTGGAGACCATGGGTTCAGTTTTAATTCACAATTGTTTTATTTATAGTACTTAAAACCGCAGACTTGGAGATAACATCAGTAAAACGTCAATTTAGTTCAGCTAAAGTTAACTTGGAAGACTGGATATTGTTAAGCAATTAAATCTTACTCATTTCTTTACATATCTGTGTTTTTGTGACTTATTGTCAGATAATTGAGCATTTCTTGTACTGATATTATGACTTGGGGCACTGAAAGTTTCATGTTCCAGTCTTACAACAAATACGAATCTAATATAAGCGTGGAGGCGATCTTCCAAGTGTGGTAGCACGAGGACTCGTTAGACTTTATATGAAAATGATAATCACCGTAAATCGACTTACTTAGAATAATGTGAATGCCATTTGAAAGTGAGATGTTTTTAAGGGAACACCTTCCCTCACAGAACGCCACATGTCTACGCCAACTCTCTTTGAAGAAGATTGAAAATGGCTCAAGCTGGTCATTGAAAATGTCCGTGTGCAAATGTAACTAAGGTCCCACAGTAATGACGGGATATGCCCCCAAGAGTTGAACCTTGGTTATAAAGAAATGGAACACTAAAAGGGCGTGAGTCACAAGAAGCCCAGCGAAAATAGTTATAAATAAATAGGTAACTAATCCAGAAAGAGGCACAAACATGCAATTTTTAAATGATCGCGCTGTTGGTTTGAAGAGGCAAAAAAGATGAATAATGTATAATTTTCATGTTTGTTTATTTCCATTGGTCACATTGCTTTGCTTAAGCTAAGCCGTTAAATGTTGTCCATTTTCTATTAACAATGATTTAAAAGATTTTCAGAAGCCATCATTAGAACGATTTAAATAGTGTCAATGACACAGGGGTTTCTGCTTCACATAAAAAAAGAAAACATCTCAGAAATTCAGTTAATCCATTCCAGTGGACAAGGTCATGACAGGACCACGTGCAAAAATATTGATAGTATTGCTTTCAGATTTCAATTTCATAGTACAATTGCTTGACCCAGAGAAAAATACTCTTATTTCTTTCATATCCGATGCCAAGCATATGACAGACTTCATTCAGTTAGTGACAAATTGATGACTCGGGAGTGGCTGGGTTTATCTCTGGGTCAATTGAGAGAAAAGTGGTGGGAATCAATGAGACAAGTTAATGGGGCGGGAGCATTCACCTTTACTAAAGCTACATAATTCTGCATAGTAAGGTTTGCGCTATCCAAAGGGTATACAGTATAATGAAAACTGCGAGTCACTGTCAAAAATACCACTCAAATAAAGGCTCTCGTTACGGAGAGTGTACTTTCTGATAAATATTTTTACCTGACGAAGATATTTAATGATATATAACCTCCTCATGGCTCATATTCTCCTGATAAGGAATTCTGCATTTCACAATTAAAATCAATCCTGCTGTCACCGATAATTGTAGCGACGTTAGCACCCTAAAATGGCGTCTTTTGTCCCGTTTGTCTTTTGTTTATTTAATTACTAACGCACTGGAACATGTATGGAAACAAAGAATGCGTTATTATTTTATAAATGTTAATATAAACAAGGTGATTTTTAGTCGTAATAATTATACGTTAAGGGAGCATGACTTAAGTAAATGAATTAATGTATTTAATTCTTTAATATGTCAGTGTAGTTTTCGACCTGCAATACATGTTCGTGTTGATGGCATTGTTGGCTTTATACCTCATCCCTGAGTTTCACATTCGCACTGAGACGGTGGAATGCTCAAATTATTTGCTCTCTATAGACTGATGTTTTGTTCTAAAGCATTGTATATCACGGTCAGGTCTGAAACTACATAAGTGTGAAGTAAAACTACGCCTTGTACATAAAGCATTTGCGGCCTGACAGATCTGCCATGTGTGGATTATAAAATGCACTTTACAAATCGTTAATCGCACATTCGTCTTCCAATTAAAAGATTGACAAATCAATCAGTTTACAATCATCCAACTCTCTACATATTCTCGTCAAAAACCATGTATGAGATATGATTGCAATGTGTAAGATGGTTGTAATGTATAAGATTTGAAGGTATTCGGTTGATTTGTGTTTTGAAAGTATTTTAAAATTCACGCATGTCATAATTGTGGTATGAAGTGGTTGCTCTCTGGGTATGGTAAATGACCACATCTTGCCGTCTCCGCCAAATTAATGAGACCATGTCATTTTAAGTTTACAATTCAGTCATGGACCAGCCAAGTGGAAAAATGAGTCAAGGGCCGTTAAGGAGCATCACGCAACGTTCAGAAGGGAACCTTTTCCCACCCCCCGCCCCATGCTCTCTCCTCTCATTATACACCCTTCTTTTCTTGAAAACAAAATCTTCTTCCTGGCTCAGCCTATTCCATTCTGTTGTTTCGTTTTCTGACTATTTATTACTTGTCATTGCTTCATCCCCCACTTCAGTCACTTCTATCGTCTCTGAAGCGCAGGTCCGACTGCTCAAATATTGCCTTTTGCTCGCTTGCATCTCTCGACCGTATTTTCTCGAGTTATATCTCCGTTCTATCGTTGCCTTTCGATCGATTTTGCAACTATCCTTAAAATACAGCTTTCTGTTGACGCGTGTAAATCCGCAGGATTGGTGAGCGCTTCCTCTTTTTGGCCGCGAATTTTCCATTGCAAATTGAGCCCTTGTTTTTGGCCCCTGGGGTGGGGTCTGGGGTTGGGAGGTGGGCGTGGGTGCTGCATATTCTTCGTGGGAGAATGGGTGGCGAATTGTGGCCAATTCTGAGCGGCTTTTTCCATTATTCCCGAACTCCCTATCCCACGACAGTCATACATACCTGATCAGTCGCTGCCAAAACTAGGGAACATAGCAAAATAAAACAAAACTGAACTGTATTTACTGTCCTGCTGTGTAGAAAGGAATTGCTCCTAATCTAGCTTCATAATATAAGAAAATGATATTGTCAACTTCCAAGTGACATTTTATGGCCAGACTTGACTCATGCTCGACTCGTGCCCGTTGTGATCCTAAAGTCTGTCATGTTCTGCCCTGTATACAGTCCCCGTCAGCCTGTGTGAACGGGAGAAGGGAACTACATGCCAGAACGCAATCTTCATACAAAAATTCGCGAGCGCACTCTGAAAATAACCGGTTTCTCGAGCGAACTGACACTTTGTCAATGCCTGGCCCTTGGATGAACTTGAAGTGCAATGTATAGAAATAAAATTTTAAAAATCACCCCCCTGCGACTATTTCAGTTCGCAGTCATTTGTCTTGAGGGCGTTTTGCAAGTCCTACAATCACAGATATCATCAGGCCATCTTCGACAGCACCTCAGTACATCTAGGCCCGGCCTTTGCGAGGATTGAACTTGGAAAAATTGGTGCGTGTGGTTGTTCGGGGAGTCAGCCAGGGGTGACCTGGCTTATCGCGACGATGGGAAAACAGTAATAGTTCAAGTTAAAGCATCTGGGTTTCTAACGATTGGCAGTCGAATCTGGTTACAAACTCTCGGGTCACCGACCTCAGCGATTCAAAGGTTTGATGTTGTTTGTTTTGCGTCAAGCTCACAGTTGGTCCAGCTCTTTTCCAGATTAAGACCCTTGAAATATGGTTAAAATTCAAATAAAGCCTTCGCTTTAGATTGTTCGCATCGCCAGAAGCGGAAAAAATATTGTAAATAGTTTAATGTAACCGACTTAGTATGATAAATTAACATACGTATAAATTGACAACATTGTGAAGTCGAATGCATCATGGGTTATATTTGAAGTCTCTTCACTGAGTGAGTACAGCGAGCGCTCATCGTGCGAATGTGGCGGTGTGATTACCTGATATCGATGTGTGTGTAGAGCTTCGATTATTTCAATCTCTAAGTGTGTATTTAGGTAAAATAAAACACGGAACTGCGGATGTGGAGATCCTAAACAAACAAAAGCAGAAACTGCGGTAGAAACGATACAAATCCGTGGAAGATAAGTACTGGCAATCCATTTTCAACCACTTTGAGTCCTTTGTCACCCACAAGACCTAAGATTGCAGGTTCATAGTTCCTTGAAAGTGGAGTGGTAGGTAGACAGGTTGGTGAAGAAGGGATTTGGCATTTTTGCCTTCATTGTTCATAACACTGAATATAGGAGTTTGGATGTCATATTGGGGCTGTAGGTGACATTTGTGAAGCCACTTTTAGAATATTGCGTATAATTGCGGCCACCCTATGATAGGAATGATGCTGGTAAATTTGAGAGGGTGCGGAAAAGATTGACAAGGATGTTACCAGGACTGGAGAGTTTGAGTTATAGGGAGAGGTTGATTGGCTGGGGCTTTTTTTTTCATCTGGAGTGTAGGAGTGATCCTACAGAGGTTTATGAAATCATGAGCGGCATGAACTTAAAAATCACACAACACCAGGTTATAGTCCAACAGGTTTAATTGGAAGCACACTAGCTTTCAGAGCGACACTCCTTCATCAGGTGATGAAGGAGCATTGCTCCGAAAGCTAGTGTGCTTCCAATTAAACCTGTTGGACTATAACCTGGTGTTGTGTGATTTTTAACTTTGTACACCCCAGTCCAACACTGGCATCTCCAAATCATGAGGGGCATGGATAGGGTGAAGAGCCAAGTATTTTATTCCATTGTGGGAAAGTCCAAAACTAGACTGCATAGATTAGATTAGATTCCATACAGTGTGGAAACAGGCTGTTTGGCTCAACAAGTCCACACCGACCCTCCAAAGAGCAACCCACCCAGAACCACTCCCCTATATTTAGGTTTAAGGTGAGGTGGAAAGAATTGAAAAGGAGATGAATAGGAACTTTTTCATGCAGGGGATGGTGCATGTATGGAACACACTACCAGAAGAAGTGGTGGAGGTGGGTGTGATTACAGCATTTAAAAGACACCTGGTTGGGGATATAAATAGGAAGGATTTAGAGAGGGTATGGGCCAAATGCTGGCATATTGAACTAGATCAAATTGGGATATCTGGTAGGTGCGGACAAATTGGACCAGAGGATTTGTTTCCATGCAGTATAACTCTATGGCTCCACAACAATGATTTGTTTCCTTTTCTTTTTAATATCCAACCAGTATCCACAAGTAAAGGATCCAATCTCCCCCACCTTCACGAGGACCCATAACCATATTCCCTTTCTCTCTCTTGATGGCATTCCACAGAGTCTGTTCCTTCAAAATCTCCCTGGTCCACTCCTTGTCCACTCCCAACACCTACCCACACCCCTAAAGGAACTTACATGGCAATCACAGAAGGTGCAGCACTTGTCTGTTTGCCTCTTCCCTCCTCACTATCCAAAGCTCCAGACATACCTTCCAGCTGAAGCAGTGATTTGCCTGAACTTCATTCAATCTATGTCTACTGCATTTTGCTGCTCACAATTTGATCTCCTCTACATTTGGGAGACAAAACACAGACTGGGTGACCACTTTGCTGGACACCTTTATTAGAGTCACAGAGTCATAGAGATGTACAATATAAAAACAGACTCTTCAGTCCAACTCGTCCATGCTGGCCAGTTATCCTAACCTAATCTAAACCCATTTGCCAGCACTTGGCCCATATCCTTCTAAACACTTCCTGTATATATACCAATCCAGATGCCTTTTAAATGCTGTAATTGTACCAGTCTCCATCACTTCCACTGGCAGCTTATTCCATACACGTACCACCTTCTGCATGAAAATGACCCTGAGCTTTCAATTGCCTGTCACTTCAACAGACCATCTTGTTTCTATAACCAACATTTCTGATGCAGGCCTGCTACAATATTTCTGGCAAGTTCAATGCAAGTTAGAGGAACAAACCTCTTTTTTTTCGCATAGGCATCTTACAACCTTCAGGACTCACCATTGAGTTTAACCGTTTCAGAGCATGAACACCTCATTCCATGAATATTAAAGGGTAAAGTCACCATAGTTCCAGATCGATGATGGTGGTTTAACCTGAGCAGCATAACAGCTCAGGTGATGGGTGAGGTTCTTTTGAAGAGTTAACAAGTAGATTAGACCAGGGAAACCCAGTGGATGTTATCTATCTAGACATCCAAAAGGCCTTTAATAAGGTGCCTTACTGGAAGGCTACTGACTAAGGTGATTGTGTATGGTGCTTGATGTGAGCCATTGGCATGGATTGAGGATTAGCTGTCTGACAGAAGGCAGAGAGTTGGGATAAAAGGTTCTTTTCAGAATGGTAGCCGGTGACAAGTGGTGTCCCGCAGTGTTCAGTGTTGTGTCCGTAGCTGTTCACTTTATATATAAATGATCTGGATGAAGAAACTGGGGAATTCTGGTGAAGTTTGCCAATGATGTGAAGTTAGGTGGACAGACAGGTAGTACTGAGGAGATGGGGAGGCTGCAGAAAGATTTAGACAGTTTAGGAGAATGGTCCAACGAACGGCTGATGGAATTCAACATGAGCAAGTGTGAGGTCTTGCACTTCGGAAAAAAAGAATACAGGCATGGGACTATTTTCTAACCGGTGAGAAAATTCACAAAGCCAAAGTACAAAGGGATGTGGGAATGCTAGTCCAGGATTCTCTAAAGGTTAACTTGCAGGTTGAGTCCTTGATTAAAAAAGCAAACCTAATGTTGTCATTTATCTGAAGAGGGTTAGAATTTAAAAGCAGTGATGTGCTTCTGAGATTTTATAAAGCTCTAGTTAGGCCCCATTTAGAATACTGTGTCCAATTTTGGGCCTCACACCTCAGGAAGGACATACTGGCACTGGAGCATGTCCAGTGGAGATTCACATGGATGACCCCTGGAATGGCAGGCCTAGCATGCGATGAATGGCTGAGGATCCTGGGATTGTATTCATTAGAATTTAGAAGGTTATGGGGAGATCTAACAGCAATTTACAATATAATGCATGGTTAAGAAAGGGTGGATGCTGGAAAGTTGTTTCTGTCAGGCGGGGGAGACTAGGACCTGTGGGCCCAGCCTTAAAACTAGAGAGGGCCAATTTACAATGGAAATGTGGAGACATTTCTTCAGCCAGAGAGTGGTGGGCCTGTGGAATTTATTGCCATGGAGCGCAGTGGAGGCCAGGATGTTAAATGTCTTCAAGGCAGAGATTGATAAATTCTTGATCTCACAAGGAATTAAGGGCCATGGGGAGAGTGCAGGTTAATGGAGTTGAAATGCCAATCAGCCATGATTAAATGATAGAGTGGACTTGATGGGCCAAATGGCCTTACTTCCACTCCTATGTCTTATGGTCTTATGGATGTTGAGAAACGGGTATCTTTATGGTGAACTCAGCCAGCAAGAAAATTGAACTCCCTCTGTTGGCATCAGTCTGTGTCTCAAACCAGACAACCAGCTGTTTGAAAAACGCATCCATCCGCATGTGAGTGTCACTGGCAAAACCAGTAATGATTGACTATCCTGAGAAATGCTTAAGAAGGTGATAGTAAATCAGCTGCTTGAACTGCTGTGACAGGTGTTAAAGGAGCTACACAGTAATTACCAGGGAAGGAGCTAAATAAAGTTTTAATTTTGCAGTGATGTTCAAATCTATGGAATCCAGACTGATTTAGAGCCAATGAATTTCTTTTAAAGTGTAATCACTATTGATTCCAAGACTTTTACCCAGCAACAATGAAGGAACAGTGGCATACTTGCATGCCAAGACAGTAAGATTTAAAGTTGTGGACTTTGAAGGTTCTGTCAAAAGAGGTTGAGGGAACTGTTGTGTTACATCTTGTTAATGGTACAGACTGCTTTCACTATGCAACACTTTGTGAGGAAGTGAATGTTAAAGGTGATCTTTAGCTTCTCAATCAAGCAGGATGCTTAGTTTCAAATAGTATAATGTCTCTTCAATGTCGTTGAAGTTGTACTCATCCATGGCAAGTGAACAAAATTCTATTGTGTTCCTGACTTTCCCATTGTAGACGGTAGACAGCTTTGGCCTGTCACTTTCTGCAGACTTACCAGGCTCTGACCTGGTTTGTATCAAAATATTTATGTGGCAGTTTTAGTTAAACATTTTGACAAAGAGAATCCCCTGGATATTCGTTGCACAGGATTTAGCAATGGTAATGCCATTGAATGTCAAAAACAAAATCATTAGTTTTTCTTTTGTTGAAGGTGATCGTTGCTTGGCATTGCCTGTGCTGCAAATGTTATTTGCTGTCTATTAGCTCATAACTGAATATTGGTTAATTGGATTTGCCATGCTTTCTGTGAATAACATGTATCTGAGAAATTGCCCACATTGTGGTGTTGATACTAGAGTTGGAGCTGTGCTGCAGTAAGTTGCCTAGGGGTACAATTAGTTCTGGAGCAGAAGCCTTCAATATTGTAGTTAGCATTTTGTCAGTGTCCGTAGACTTTGTTCTATCCATTACACTTAGCTATTTCTTATGATCATGTGAAGTAAATCAAATTATCTGAAGATTTACATCAGTGATGTAGGGAACCTTAACTACAGAGTGTTATACAATTTATTAATTATGAGATGGTTTAACTCTATTCATAGAATCTGTGTCTATAGTTCCCCTGTTCGGTGTTATGTGTTGTAGCTTCATCAAGGTGGCACATCCATTTCATATATGGTGCTACTCTTGAGTGCTGCTGCTCAACTCCAGTTCTCATTAAAACTGGATTGTTCTCTTGGCTTGTGGTAATGGTAGAGTGTAAACTCCCCAGATGTCATGCTGGGATTTAACTCATTACTCCACGGCATCAGTAAATACGTTCGAATTTCTATTCCCGTAACATTTCTACTCTGCTACTCCTGCTTTTTATATGCTGTGTTTCAGCTGTGGCAAGATCAATAGCATGCTTGATTCTGAGTGACAATATTCCAACTTCAAGTTCGACTCCGACTTTTAAACATAAAAATCGAGATCGGTCCTTCAGCTCATTCGTGAGAGCATTGCAGAGATGTTGTATTTCAGATGACATTTGAACTAAGACCTATCGGTCCGCTTGGATGTAAAAGATCACTTGCATTATTTTGAAGAGAGCAAGGGATTCATGCCTCCTATCTCAGCCAAGATTTATCTCAAGCAACACCACATATTGTTTATTATATTGTTCTTCATGGGAAATTGGTGTGTGCAACTGGCTACGGAGGTTCCTACATTGCCACCGTGTATATCTTTCCAAAGTATTTCATTTGGCATAAAACGTTCTAAGATAAACCAATTCTTTACACCAGTGTGCGTGTAAGAATAGCTTTAGCAATGGCTTCCGGTATTTACCTATGTGTGTAGAGCTATAGTTAGACAAATAACCCCACAAAGGCTGTAAGAAGGGTCACTAAACTCGAAACGTTAACTCTGTATTCTCTTTATTGATGCTGCCAGTCCTGCTGAGTTTCTCTACAAATGTTTGGTTTTGTTTCAGATTTCAAGCATCTGCAGTTCTTTGTTTTATTATATTTAGACAAATGTGTCTATCCGTGTGTGTGTGGGGGGGGGGGGGGGTGGTGTATTATGAAATCTGTTGTGTAAGAGGGCGTAACACTATTTGTTTGCTTCTATACCTATATATGACGTGTGTGTGTGTGTGTGTGTGTGTAAGAACGCGAATTCTCTCTGACTCTGAGCATGTGAGAAGTTATATCACTGTCTATGTGAGAGAGCATCATTCTGAGTCCATATGTCAGAGGTTATACCACTTTGTGTGCGCGGGAAAGTGCAGAGTCAGTCTGGTTATCTGTGTTGAGGTGTCAGATCACTCAGTAGCAGCAGGCCGGATTGGGGGTGGGGTGGGGTTGCTGGTGGTGTATCGCGTGTGTGAGGGTTTTTATCACCTGTACATTATATATGTTACAAGAGCGGGGTTCACTCTGATTCTGTGTGTAGACGCAGTGTGTATTCTCTGTGTGTATTCTCTGTGTGTATGTGACTGAGTCTCAGAAAGAGAGACTCACTGAACGTGTACGTGTGTAAAAGTGAGGGTGTGTGAAACTCAAATGTTTTCTGAATGTCAAAACGGCTGGAAATTAAACTGAACCAATTAGATTGACATTTTTAATGCGTAATTAATTAATTAGTAAATATGAACAGCCTGATGGTAAACTGGCAGATGATCCGAATTTACAAAAAAGTTTCTGTTGGCAGCGAATCTGTAAAGTACATTCACGGTACTTGTTTTGTTAAAGTAAATCAACACGCCATTCTCAGGCGGGGACCGCCACATCTATGGGGGCCGCTCTCCTGCTCGAGTGCGCTGAAAAGGAAGTGCGAATTTGACCCGTAAGAATTCGGGTATCATTGCCCTCTGCTTGGGAACTCCGTGGTGGCGTTAAAGATAAATACACGAGTTGAATAGCTGGTATTTTCCCACTGGAAAGCGTTTGCTTTCGAAACCCCCAAGCGAATGTGTGGTGTCCATTTGTAAACAGCATTGTATCACAAAGAACTGGACGGCAAAGCAACAGACTAGATAAAATAAAACCGGAAAGCGACGGTTCTATTATTAACTATTTGCAATACAGTATTGTTATTATACGAAGATGCCCATGGTTGTTACTAATAATTCATTATATTCAATAGATATCAAACTAAATACTTACCTGTTTAAAATGACTGCTCTGGTATCGTGCTTTCTTATTACTTCTGATTGTGAGTTTATGTGAATAAATGAGTAATTCAGACATCACACAATAAAGTTACTGGATCAGGCCTTTGTTGTTTTTTCTGCATAGCTTCATGACCGGTCTCTATTCTTGTATGCTTTTAAAATATTTCAGTTTAAAAGAATTTGTAGCCTTCTTAAACTACCAATGACACCAGCTCATATTTGGCTGTTGTCTTTTTTAAAGTGTTTTCTACGAACCGGATATGTGAGTACACGAGAGCACTGATGAACCTGAACAGACCAGAGAGCCAGTAGCTGACTAAAGGACGTCTAAAATTATTGTCGGAAATAAATACTGCATCTAAACTATTTAAATGGACAGTCATATCCGTAGAGATATAACTGAATGAATTTACAAAGCCTTCCCAATAACCCAGGAGTTCATTTCCTATCCAAACCTTCGAGTCCAAAGCCATGGAGTACAACCTGGAGAATTTTTCGAGTTCACTCCCGTGGTTTCCATCTGCCTTCTTCAATTCGCTTTCATCTGTTGAGTTTGTTCCGAGGACTTTTTTTAAAAAATGTTTTTCTTAATTACCAACTTGGCTTTAAAATGTCCTTCTCTGGTCTGCGGGGAGATATTCCATCATTCTGCAATTATGAGACCTGTGAACTCACCCAGCAGGAAGAGGTTTTTTTTTGCCTCCTTATTAATGATCTGAACCATCAAAGTGACCTTTTATTTCAGCTTATGCTAAATCGCCATATGTGAGAAAATTGTGCCCAAAGGAATTCTCCTGATAGCCGGCGAAACAGAGCGAAAAAAAAAACGGATTTCAGAAGTTGCTGTTCGAAAATGAAAGTTTTTCTGCACTGAGGACATGGCTTGGGGATGTCCACCGTTCTGCAGCAAGAGTTATATAAAATATTACATCAGATTCTAAGGATGTTTGTAGTCAAGTTTCATGAATACCTACCAGTGAATTTCATATAAAGATTGGTATTGGATAAATAAATGTTCGAATTATTCCTTTTTAAAAATATTAAGCGCATTCGTTTTGACAGGACAGTGGCATTCAAGAACATCACCGAGCAACCATGTAGTGTTATTGAGATAGTTGGCAATATTCTCGGTTGAGTGGGAAATTATAACCCTGCTCCACAATATTTGGATAAAATGTCTCTTTGATTAAATGAGTAATATCTCTGTGTAAATAAAGGCTTGAAATCCCATGTAATGACAAACATGTAACTTCAGAGACCTTTCTGTTAGCTACATGCTTTTAATGCAGTGACAAAAGTTTTGCCGCGTGAGTAATCAGCGCTAAAGGGAAACAAGCGATCAAACGTGTGACTTGTGTATTTGGGCTGGGAGGGGGGACTCGCTTAACGAAGTGATCCCATAACAAATCCCGTAAGCAGGCCTCAGTCGGGTTTTGCCTTTGAAAGGTTGCATCACTGCAGAAGGACAATTCGGAAGCGTCATATATCATTTCTTTTGCCGTTTCATTTTGATGCAGACAGGAGATGTTTACTTTTATTTTAATCATATAAAGTGCAGTAACGAGTTGTGGCAGTTTTAAAGGGGTAGTTGCCCTTTTCCACAGGGGTAATAAAACTCACTGGTCGACGGGAGATCATTGCAGAGGGAGGATTGCAGTTGAAGGTGACAACAAACCAAGGGGTTGCACATTAAAGATTAACAGTATTATTTACTTGGCTAATATTGGGACTTGTCAGCTATGCCTGGAAGCGGCTCTAAAAGGCAAATAGGCAAATCCTTCCCATGTGGTCAGTTCTTGTATAGTCTGTACTCAATACAACACATAAAAGAATCGGGTTACTTGAAAAGGCCGACTTTGATTTAGGCCCACACTGTTTATGCATTCAGAGTCCGTGCTGCGTTTTATGGTGATTAACCTTAATTAGACATGAGCTTCAATCTTATCTCGCCAAGGAGGTGAAAATCCTTGATTTTGGGTCGTTTTACAGAATGCTGTTTGTCTGCACAGCAGGCGTCTGGAGGAGGCCACTTACCTTCAGTTGTGAACCACTGCAGAGAAGCAGAACCAGCACTCCACTCCAGTGAGTGCAGGGCTCTAGATTCGAGCCCCAGCCTAAACAGCAGGAAGATTACCGGCCCTACGTAACCCCAGGCACGATAGTTCACAACATGTGGCCACACTGCACCTTCCAGGCACCTGAGAACATAAAGTAATAACTTAATAAAGCAAGTGAATTGTAAGAGTAGAAAGTGAGGAATAATCAATCCCATTTACATGATGCTTTTGCATGATACATCCAAGTTGTGCAAATCTATTTGAGCAAATCGACCAAGTCTTGAGAGTGTTAGTCGAATTAACCAAGTGATATATTTTGAAGGCCAGAAAGTGATTTAGAGAGACAGGGAAACAAATACCAACGAGCAACAGATAAAAGGTTAAAGAAGACTTCGGGGACTGAATGGAACAAGGCATGGAATGATTTTAAGGCAGGTATTACGAGTTTAACATTGATCCTCTGAAGTGTGAAGAATTAGCATAGATTGACAAAACAGTGAACAGGGCTTCATTTCAGACACAACACAATTTGGGATGATTCACAGTTTATACAAGATGGAGGATGGGAGCTGAGAAAGAATGTACTGGTTATGTTAAGGTTAAATATTCTAAACCCGAGAACTTGGTGATAGTAGGGCTAAAATAAAAAGATGGAGGTGAGCAATATTGTGGAGTAGACACAAGCTGACTATGAAGTGTATTGTGTATGAAGTTTGGAATTTATCCCTGGATTGCATGTTGTTTAGTTCAGGGAACAGTCAGGGATTGAGATTGGCAGCAATGGCAAAGAAGTCAAATTTTTGCTTCGTGCAGAAAATAATGTTTTGATCTTTGTGATGTTCAAGTGTAACAAGCTCTGGACGATTAATATCTTCTTCAGAAACACAACCTGATAACACGGAGATGGATCTACAGCCAAGGACAACAATAAAGAGACAAAGCTGGATGTCATAAGCACACAAAGGAATAATATCACCAAGGAACAGGATGGTCAGGAAGAGCAAGGGCCAGACAACACATCTTGAGAATGTATGGAGTGATTCTGAAGGAACTGAAGTAATACAATCATTGATAGAGATATACTGGGGGTTCTGAGATAGATTGGAATCCCACTGTGCGCAACCAATGAAGGAAATGAATGTTAAAAGATAGTGGATAGGAGTCTGAATAGGCAGGCTGTTTTGTCCTGAATGATTTTGAGCTTGTTGAGTAATGTGAAATTACACATATCAGGCATGTGCAAAATATTGAATCACACTTTTTGCACCTCTGTATTAGATGATGGGCATGCTTTGGAAAGTCAAGAGGAGAGTTATTCATGACAGAGTTCGCAGTCTCTGATCTGCAGTAATATTAGATGTATTTATATGGCTGGTCGAATTATGCTTCTTGTGAATGGTAACTCCCAGGGTATAGATGGTGGGGGAATTCTACAACAATAATAATATCATTGGTTATCAAGAGAACTTACTTGCATTCTCTCAATAGCACAAAATCCTGAATATTGTCCAGGTCTTACGGGATGTTGACATAAATTATTTCAAAATATGAAAACTGAGAAATAGTGTTAACACTGCAATCATTAGTTTCAAACCAAAGTTTCACCTCATGATGGAAGGAAGGCCTTGATAAAGTAATTGAAGATGCTCTGGCCTAGGGCACTATCTGGAGGAACTTCAGCAGTGATATTCACAGGCTGAGAATGATTTGGAGATGCCGGTGTTGGACTGGGGTGTACAAAGTTAAAAATCACACAACATCACGTTATTAGATTAGATTCCCTACAGTGGGGAAACAAGCCCTTCAGCCAAACAAGTCCACACCGACCTTCTGAAGAGCAACCCACCCAGACCCATTCCCCTCTGACTAATGCACCTAACACTACAGGCAATTTAGCATGGCCAATTCACCTAATCTGCACATCTTTGGACTATGGGAGGAAACCTGAGCACCCAGAGGAAACCCACGCAGACACAGGGAGAATGTGCAAACTCCACCCAGACAGTTGCCCGAGGCAGGAATTGAACCTGGGTCTCTGGCGCTGTGAGGCAGCAGTGCTAACTGTGTTATAGTCCAACAGGTTTAATTGGAAGCACTAGTTTTTGGAGCGTGGCTCCTTCACCAGGTGGTTGTGGAGTATAAGATTGTAAGACACAGACTTACAGCAGTGGTCTGAAAGCTAGTGCTTCCAATTAAACCTATTGGCATATAACCTGGTGTTGTGTGATTTCTAATTCAGGCTGAGAAGATTGGTTCCAACAATCACAACCATCTTCCATTGTGCCAGGTATGACCCCAGTGGAGAGTTTCCCCCAGATTTCCATATATTTCAATTTTGCTAGGGATCATTGAAGGCTCAGTCAAATGCTGCCTTGATAAAAAGTGCATTTACTCTTGAATTCAATTTGTGAGTAATTGTTTTATTGTTTTGAGGTAATGAGGTTAGGAGCCATGTGGCCCTGGTGAAACTCAAACTGAGTAATGATGAGCAGCTTCCTGTTGTGAATTCAGTACTTGATACTACTGTCAAAGAAAACGTCTCTCACTTTGCTAACAATCTAGAGTAGACTGACAAGGTAGCAATTGATTGGGTTTGATTTGTCCTTTTTTTGTGGATAAATCAGCTAAGGCAATTTTTCACATTGTCAGGTAGATGTCAGTATTGTAGCTATACTGGAAAAAATATAACTAGTATTTCAGCAAGTTCTCGAACACAATTCTTTAGGAGTATAGCCAAAATGTTACTGGGCCATCGTTTTTGCTCAATGCAGTTCCTTCAATTAGTTCTTGCTATTATGTGAAATGAATCAAATTAGCTGAAAACTGGTAGCTCTGATGCTGAAGACCTCAGAAGGCAGGCCAAGATGGATCATGCATTTGACATTTCTGACTGAAGATGCTTCCAAATGCATCAAACTTGACTTTTGCACTGAAATGCTAAATAATCAACATTATCACTATTTGGCCTGATTTTTAAAAAAATTTCCGATTGTTATTGAAGTCGCATTTCACCATCTGCTATTTTATGATTTGAAACCATTTGCCTCAAGATTATCTGCAATCCAGTGATATTACTACTCCAGCACTGCCTCCCCACAAATTGGAGTGTTACAGCCATATCTGGCCAGTACCCTACAGGTAGCATATAAAATCAATAGAAAAGATGCAGAAAAGATCTATGGTAATGATTCCAAGGTTGAGGAGAGTTAAACTGTGGCCATCTTTGTCATAGCTGTTCTGATAATGCCACCCTCCACAGGGGTGCTGACAATACGCTGTCTTTTACTTTCAACTGAGGATTCCCCATAGTTGAGAAGGCCCTCAACTGTTTTCCACATTTCTACCCTCACCCCTTCCCCTACCTCCTAGAACAATAATAAGGTTCCCCTGTTCTCATTGTTCACCACGCCACTCTTCATATTCAAAAGATGCTGAGAGCAGCCATGGTGTCATAGAGACGTACAGCATGGAAACAGACCATTCGGTCTAACTCGTCCAAGCTGACCAGATACCCTAAATTAATCTAGTCTCATTTGTCAACATTTGGCTATATCCCTCCAAACCCTCCCTATTCATTTACCCATCCAAATGTCTCTTAAATGTCATAATTGTACCATCCTCCACCACTTCCATTGATAGTTCATTCCATGCATGCATCACTTTCTGCATGAAAAAGGTGCGTCTGAGGTCTCTTTTAAATTTTTCCCCCCTCACTCCCCTACTCTATGGAAATGACCTTGACTATTCACCCAATCCATGCCCCTCATGATTTTATAAAACTCTATAAGGTCACCCTTCAGCCTTTGATGCTCCAGAGAATAGCCCCAGCCTATTTAACCTCTCCTGTAGCTCAAACTCTCCAACACTGGCAACATCCTTGTAAGTCTTTTCTGAACCCTTTCAAGTTTAACACCATTCTTCCTATAGCAAGGAGACCAGAATTGCATGCAGTATTCCAAAAGTGGCCTAGCCAGTACAGGTGCAGCATGACCTCCCAACTCCTCTCCTCAATGCACTGACCAATAAAGGCAAGCGTACCAAATGCGTTCTTCACTACCCTGTCTACCTGTGACTCCAATTCCAAGGAGTTATAAACCTGCACTCCAAGGTTTCTTCGTTCAGTAATCCTCCAGCCCCCCCACCCCGTCCCCGACAGGACCTCACCATTGAGTGTATAAGTCCTGCCCTGATATGCCCTGCCAAAATGTAGCCACTCACATTATCTAGATTAAACTCCATCTACCATTCCTTGGCCCATTGACCTATCTGATCAAGGTCCTGTTGTGATCTGCACAAATTGAGTGAGCTCTAAGAGAGTGAGCAAGAAGCTGTAAGATGATTCAGTCCATGAGCTGGGTGCCTGTCCGTGTGTTCAGTGTTCTTGCAGCAGTATCTCACTGAAAGGTAGCAGTATGTGCAAAAGTGCAGAATTAAAGTGCTTAAGTATACTTTAAGTAGATCAGAAATGTGCCATGATGGTGAATTGGGATTGATACATGTCCAATGTAATCTCATGGATGTGGGACCACTGTCCATCGATGTCAAGAAAATTAAGCAGCAAGCTGGAGTCTCCCAGCACCCACTCAGACTTCCATTTCTGGAAGTTTCAATGGCTGGTTTCCATGTGTGGTGGCAGAAGAGGAAATGACATATTGATGATTTGAGATTAAGTAATAACAAGAAAATAATGAACAATAATCCCCAGTGATAAACTTCTTGCTGCTCCCTCATGAGAATCTCATCTTAATGTCTGTGACTTAATTGGAAAAGGCAACCTACCAGTCTTGATATTGTGAAAGGCTTCTCTTGATATCTCCCAAATTTCTCATTAGACCTACGTCTTTCCGGGTCTGGGAATATTCCACCTGTTTGATCAAGTGGCTCCTTCTATGCTGTAACCATTCTATGATTTTTAAAATATCCAGTGTGGCTAATAAATGCATTATTAACCTTCTAAGAACAAATTAAAATGAAGAATGAGTAGCAAAGCAATGCCAGTAGACATTTGGATCAACCAGGATCCTGTTGAATAGCAGAGCATGCTCAAAAGGCCGAATGACCTACACCTATTCTAACTTCTTATTGTCTTCTGGTCATTGCTGATATTCCGATCTACTCAATTCATTTACTGAGTTCAAATAAACTTTGGATGAAATCCTTGTCAAACAAAAAACAGCTCCGGTGTCATTTAACATAATGGTCTTAATTTAATTACTGAATAATTAAACTTTTATTTAAATGGATTAACATTAGTTGGTCAGATAAATTGCTGATTGACACATTTAGAAACACTTTGAAACATAGAAAGATAGAAAATAGGAGCAGGAGTAGGCTAATTAGCACTTTGAGCTCGCTTGACCATTCATTATGATCATGAATTATTATCCAACCTAACTACCAGCTCACATTTCTCCCCTATAACATTTGATCGCTTTAGCCCTAAGTGCTAGATACAACTCCTTCTTCAAATCATACAATATTTGGTGTTGACTGAAAACAACAAATGCTGGAGATGACAGCGTGTCAGACCACGTCCATGGGGAGACAGTAACCTAACATTTCAAGTCTAGATGACTTTTCATCAGAGCTGTGTTGAAGAGGTCTGATGAAAAGTCATCTAGATTCGAAACATTAGTTTGCTGTCTCTCCATGGATGCTGTGTGACTGCTGTGTTCTCCAGCATTTAGTGTTTTCAGTACAGATTCCAGCATCTACAGTAATTTGCTCCAATATTTTGGCCTTGACTGCTTTCTGTGCAGTGAATTCCATAGGATCAACACACTCTGGGTGAAGCAATGTTTCCTCATCTCAGTCCTAAATGGTTAACCCTGTATCTTTAGACTGTATCCCAGGGTTCTGGGAGAAAGTGAGGACCACAGATGCTGGAGATGAGTCAAAAAGTGTGATGCTGGAAAAGCACAGCTGGTCAAGCAGCAGGAGAATTGACGTTTTGAGCATAAACTCTTCATCAGGAATGTGGGGGGGCCCAAGAGGGCTGAGAGATAAAAAGGAGGGGGTTGGGGCTGGGGGCAAGGTAGCTGGGAATGCAATAGGTACATGAATGTGGGGATTGATGGTTAAATGTCGAAGCGAAAGGTAGAGCGGATAAGCGAGAAGGAAGATGGACAGGTAGGACAGTTCAAGAGTGCGGTGCCGAGTTGGAGGGTTGCATCTGGGCTAAGGTAGGGGGAGGGGAGATTAAGAAACAGGTGAAATTGACATTGATTCCATGTGGTTGGAGTGTCCCAAGGCAGATGATGAGGTGTTCTTCAGGCATTGGGTGGCTAGAATTTGGCAGTGGAGGAAGCCCAGAAACTTGCATATCCTTCGCAGAGTGGAACAGGGAATTAAAGTATTCGACCACAGGGCGTTGGGGTTGTTCAGTGCGTGTGTTCCGGAGATGTTTCCTGAAAGGTTCCTCAAGTTGGCATCCTGTCTCCATAATGTAGAAGAGACCACATCGAGAGCAACAGATACAGTAGATGATATGTGTGGAGATGCAGGAAAATCTCTGTCAGATCTGGTAGAACCAGGCAGCGCAGGGTACCTGGACTATGGTGTTGGAGGCTGTTGGTGGGTTCTGGGTTTCCCTGTTATTGGGAACATTTTTCCTGCATTTACCCTTACCTTCAGCAACTAGTGTCTAAGGATATTCAAGTCTTGTTTCACATTCCACTCACTTTATAGCCATTCAGATAATATTAAACTTTCCGGTTTCTGCTCACAAAATAGATAACCTCACATTCATCCACATTGTACTGCATTTCCATGCATTTACACACTCACTCAGCTTGTCCAAATCACACTGAAGCATCTCTGCCTCTTCCTCACAGCTTACCCTTTTGCCCAGCTTTGTGTCATCCACAGATTTGGAGATATTACATTCTGTTCCCTCATTAAATCATTAATATATATTTGGAATAGTTGGGATCCTCGCATTAATCTCTACAATACCTCACTTGCCATTGCTTGCCATTTGGAAATGACTCATTTATTCCTACCCTGTTTTTCTTAATCATTTTGAAAACACCCAGTCCCATGTGCATTAATTTTGCATGCTAATTTCTTACATGGGGTTTTTTCTGAAAGCCTTCGGACAGTCCTAATAACCACATGCACTGTCTTCCCCTTCTCAGCTCCACGAGCTGCATCTTGAGAATTTCCACAGGACTGGTGAAGCACGATCTCTCTTTCATAAACCCATGCCAACTCTGTCCCATTCTGCCACTGGTTTCCAAGTGCTCAGCTATTAAATCTTTTAGAATGGACTCATGCATTTTCTCCACTGTTGGTGACAAGCTGACTGCTACATAATTTCTGATTTTCTCTCTGCGTTCTTTTTATTATTGTTTAGGCTGCAATATGTGGTACAGTATGATTTACATTGATTGTAATCATTTTCACTACTTAGGTAAATGATTGACAGTTTCCGAGTTGTTCATTCATCTAACTGTATGGCACAAACTTCCTATTGATCTGTGTACTTTATCTAGGGATCAATTGGTGCAAGCTTCCTTATTTTTCTGTCTCCGGTTAATTCACCCTTCAGTGAACTCACAAACGGATCCATTCCAACAAGCTTTCAACTCTCTTTTCTACATTTTCATTTAACTTGTTTGCTTTGGCAAGTCCTATATTCTTAAAAACAATTCATCCAAGAATATCAATCACTCTGCACCCAAACATGGAGTTGTGATGACAAAGTGAAACATATTGCAAGCAAAACATTTGGCGTGTGTAAAAATATATTATGTGCTTTTGTATTTCTTTCTGTCAGGCAAGAAAGGTTTACCTTAGGTTGCCAGGCCTTATAACATGAACTTTTTACAATTACATTATTAAAGAACAACAAACTTGATTTCAAAAGTACATCAGCTGCTGAACTGTGATCAAGGCAATTTTACTTCAATATTTATAATCAATCTTTACAATTTACTGTTAACTATACTCAAAATTATATCATAGGCCAATCCTACATGAGTATTGTAAGTGAACCAAAGAAAATTGTCATCTAAGTGAAAAACAATACAGAAATATGTTTATGAAGTACATATGTAGAAAATGCAATGTCTTGATTACCCCCTTAGATGGAGTATTGATCACTGTCTGCAGTTATAAATCTCACCTCCATCAGTGAGCTGCATCAAATTACATTCACATCACACGGGCCAGTAAATGATTGCCTCCAAAATGAGAAAATCCAACTTTCAGTGACATTATCATTGCCAAGTTTTCTCCAATTGACATCCTGAGGCTTAACTGGATTGGTCTTGCAAAAGCAGTGATGCAAAAGCAGGTCAAAGGCTGGGAGTCCTGCAGTGAGTAATTCACTTCTTGGTTCCCCAAAGCCTATCCACCATCTACAAGGCACAAGTCAAGAGGTGATGCAATATTCTCTAATTTCCTGAATGAGTGCAGCTCACAACATTCAAGAAGCTAGATATAAAACACAAAAAAGAAACTGGCTTGGCTGACACATGCTCCCCCACCTTCAACATTCACTCCCTTCACTATCAATACATTGTAGCAACAATGTGTACCATTTGCAAAGTGCACTGCAGGAACTTAAGTCTCTACACAACACTTTCTAAACCTGCTGCCTCTACAATGTGGAAAGCAGCAAATACTGGAACTTACGACTGCATACGCTGATCACTGCTCCAGCTGAGGTAATCAAGGGTTTGCATTCTTTTACACATGTTCTTCATCAACAAATTTCTGTATAGCTTTTCTTTTGCTTTCATGAGAATTTTGCTTGGTTCACTTTCAAGGTTCTTGTAAGATTGGCCTACACTATTGTCAACAGTACATTGTAAAGATTGATTAAAAATATTTTAGTAGAAATGTCTTAATCATAGTTCGGTAGCTGATATGCTTTTAAAATCATGTTTGTTGTTTTTAACAGTGTGATTACAAAATGCGTTGTGGGCCTACCAAACAATGGAATACAATGGTTCAAGGATCGACTGGGACCGCCATAGTGTTAAAGGTTTAGATGGAGAGGAATTTCTTAAGTGTATATAAGACAATTTTCTGATTCAGTATGTGGATGTACCTACTTGAGAAGGTGCAAAACCTGCCCTACTCTTGGGAAATAAGGCAGGGCAGCTGACTGAGGTGTCAGTAGGGGAGCACTTTGGGGCCAGCGACCATAATTCTATTCATTTTAAAATAGTGATGGAAAAGGATAGACCAGATCTAAAAGTTGAAGTTCTGAATTGGAGAAAGGCCACATTTGACGGTATTAGGCAAGAAGTTTCGAAAACTGATTGGAGGTAGATGTTTGCAGGTAAAGGGACGGCTGGAAAATGGGAAGCCTTCAGAAATTAGATAACAAGAATCCAGAGAAAGTATATTCCTGTCAGGGTGAAATGGAATGCTGGATGACTAAAGAAATTGAGGGTTTGGTTAAGAAAAAGAAGGAAGGAAAAAGATCCTGTCAGGTATAGACAGGACAGATCGAGTGACTCCTTAGAAGAGTATAAAGGCAGTAGGAGTATACTTAAGAGGGAAATCAGCAGGGCAAAACGGGGACATGAGATAGCTTTGGCAAATAGAATTAAGGAGAATCCAAAGGGTTTTTACAAATAGATAAAGGACTAAAGGGTAACTAGGGAGAGAATAGGGCCCCTCAAAGATCAGCAAGTCGGCCTTTGTGTGGAGCCACAGAAAATGGGGGAGATACTAAATGAATATTTTGGATCAGTATTTACTGTGGAAAAGGATATGGAAGATATAGACTGTAGGGAAATAGATGGTGACATCTTGCAAAATGTCCATATTACAGAGGAGGAAGTGCTGGATGTCTTGAAATAATTAAAGGTGGATAAATCCTCAGGACCCGATCAGGTGTACACAAGAACTCTGTGGGAAGCTAAAGAAGTGATTGCTGGGCCTCTTGCTGAGATATTTGTTTCATTGATAGTCACAGGTGAGGTGCCGGAAGACTGGAGGTTGGCAGACGTGGTGCCACTGTTTAAGAAGGGTGGTAAGGACAAGCCAGGGAACTATAGACCAGTGAGCCTGACCTCGGTGGTGGGCAAATTGTTGGAGGGAATCCTGAGGGACAGAATGTACATGTATTTAGAAAGGCAAGGACTGATTTGGGATAGTCAACATGGCTTTGTGCATGGGAAATCATGTCTCACAAACTTGATTGAGTTTTTTGATGAAGTAACAAAGAAGATTGATGAGGGCAGAACATAGATGTGATCTATATGGACTTCAGTAAGGCGTTCAAAAAGGTTCCCCATGGGAGACTGATTAGCAAGGTTAGATCTCATGGAATACAGGGAGAACTAGCCATTTGGATACAGAACTGGCTCAAAGGTAGAAGACAAAGGGTGGTGGTGGAGGGTTGTTTTTCAGACTGGAGGCCTGTGACCAGTGGAGTGCCTCAAGGATCGGTGCTGGGCCCTCTACTGTTTGTCATTTACATAAATGATTTGGATGTGAGCATAAGAGATACAGTTAGTAAGTTTGCAGATGACACCAAAATTGGAGGTGTAATGGACAGCGAAGAGGGTTACCTCAGATTACAACAGGATCTGGACCAGTGGGCCAATGGGCTGAGAAGTGGCAGATAGAGTTTAATTCAGATAAATGCAAGGTGCTGCATTTTGGGAAAGTAAATCTTAGCAGGACTTATACACTTAATGGTAAGGTCCTAGGGAGTGTTGCTGAACAAAGAGACCTTGGAGTGCAGGTTCATAGCTCCTTGAAAGTGGAGTCGCAGGTAGATAGGATAGTGAAGAAGGCATTTGGTATGCTTCCTTTATTGGTTAGAGTATCGAGTACAGGAGTTTGGAGGTCATGTTGCGGCTGTACAGGACATTGGTTAGGCCACTGTTGGAATATTGCGTGCAATTCTGGTCTCCTTCCTATTGGAAAGATGTTGTGAAACTTGAAAGGGTTCAGAAAAGATTGACAAGGATGTTGCCAGGTTTGGTGGATCTGAGCTACAGGGAGAGGCCGAACAGGCTAGGGCTGTTTTCCCTGGAGCGTCAGAGGCTGAGGGGTGACCTTATAGAGGTTTACAAAATTATGAGGGGCATGGATAGGATAAATAGGCAAAGTCTTTTCCCTGGGGTCAGGGAGTCCAGAACTAGAGTGCGTAGGTTTAGGGTGAGAAGGGAAAGATATAAAAGAGACCTAAGGGGCAACTTTTTCATGCAGAGAGTGGTACGTGTATGGAATGAGCTGCCAGAGGAAGTGGTGGAGGCTGGTACAAGTGCAACATTTAAGAGGCATTTGGATGGGTATGTGAATAAGAAGGGTTTGGAGGGATATGGGCCAGGTGCTGGCAGGTGGGACTAGATTGGGTTGGGATATCTGGTCGGCATGGATGGGTTGTACCGAAGGGTCTGTTTCCATGTTGTACATCTCTATGACTCTATGATAATTTGGAAGCACTAGCTTTCGGAATGCTGCTCCTTCATCAGGTGATTGTGGAGAATAAGATAGTTGTAGACACAGAATTTATAGCAAAAGTTTACAGTGTGATGCAACTGAAATTAGAAATTGAAAAAAACCCGGATTGTTTGTTAAGTCTCTCATCTTTCAGAGCAGTGCTCCGAAAGCTCGTGCTTCCAAATAAACTGTTGGACTATAACCTGGTGTTGTGTGATTTTTAACTTTGTACACCCCAGTCCAACACTGCTGTCTCCAAATCATGGTTCAAGGAGGCAGCTCACCATCACATTGTCAAGAGCAACTGGGATGGGCAACAAATTTGGTGCAACCAACGACACCGACATCCATGAATTAATTAAAAGATGTAGGAACGTATCGTACTAACCTGATTTGGGATTATATCACTGTTTCTTCATGGGAAGTGAGTCAAAATCTTGGAACTCACTTCTTAATATCAGTGTGGGTTTACCTAAGCCATCTGGAATTAAATAGTTCCAGAAAGTGATTCACCATCTCAAGGGCAATTAGTGATGCCAACAAAAGCTGGTCTAGGCAGAGAGTCCCACATTGCATGTTTGCATAAAATAAAATCACAATTCTGAAAAGTCAACAAAGCATTCATTGTACTGTTATCAGTAGAAAGAGATGTGGGAAGAACCATTCCACAACCTTAAGGGTCTATTACTCATATTTTAAAATACACATAAACCAATTTATACACCTCAAGGAGAAATTGGTGATATACCAAGTCAGGTCAACAATATGACCACAGACCGCACTTGGTCTCCGATTATACTGTAGCTGTTGGTCCACAGCTGGTCTTCATGGACTGTTTTGCAACATCGTCAGACCAAAGTTGTGTACACAATGTTAGTGACAATGAAGGCTTGCTCCCCAGCTGGCTAAGTTTTAATGGTTGCTAGATCACCAATATCATCTTCAGGAGAGCAGAGGAATTCATTTATATTCAGATGACCTCAAGAATATTAATTACTTCGTACTGACAAGAACTGAACTGCAATGTTGAACTTGTAACTTATATCTTTATTTTTCTACTTTTTACCTAAACCTTTGTACCCAGGTATCTTGTACCGAAGATGGCGCTATGAATGGCAAATTGTAAACTTTTCATTGTACCCCTGTATTGTTGTACTTGAGTACAAGTGACAAGAAAACCTAATTCTAAGAATTCAATTAAGGCACATTCCGTTCAAGAATCATACTGTCCCTAAAAATCACAGTTAGAACCTTTATTGTACTAGGAGCTCTTACTGTAAACACACTGAATTTTGCAACTGTAAAGAAACTTCAGGAAAGGAGCACAAATGTCCCTGTCTCTGTGCCAGAAGCTTCAGGTTTAAGACATATTCCACATTGATAGTAAAGGAGGGCACATTCATTTCTGCCCCCCAATATCCACGAGAAACCAAGCAACTCTCGCAATGACCTTGACTATACATCCCCACACTCTACTTCCTGTAAAGACTCTATTTTATTCTCTCACTCCCTCCATCATTGTTGCACCTGTTCTGATTACGACAATTTTGACAAAGGAGCCTCCAAAATGTTCACTTTCGTCCTCAACCAAGGATTCCCCAGCACCATAGTTGACAGGGCTCTCAGCTGGGTCCAAACCATCTCCCTCATTTCAACCCTCATTCCCTCTCTTCCTTCTCACCGGAGTGGCAGGATTCCTCTTATCCTCACCTCCCAGCATCCACATTCAGAGGATCATTATCCACCATTTCTGCCACCTCCAGTGAAATGTCACCATCAAACACATACTCTCATCCCCTGTTTTGCCAGCCTTTCACAAGACCATTCCTTCTGGGGCACCTTGATCCACTCCTCCTTCACTCCAATACCCTCCACTATCTGGCACCTTCCTTAAAAATGCAGAAAGTGGAACACCTGCTTGTTTACTTCCTCCCTCCTTAGTATCCAAGGGTCTAAACACACCTTCCAGGTGAAGCAGCTTCACTAAATCTAGTCTACTGCATTTGCTGCTCACAATATAAATTGGGGATCTGAAGCATAGAGTGGATAACCACTTTGCAGAACACCTTCGTTCTGTTCACAAAAAGGACCCTGAGCTTCCAGTTGCCTGCCATTTCAACACACCATCCTTTCCCTGGACTACACCTCTGTCTCAGGCTTGCTGCAGTGCTCTAACAAAGTTCAGTGCAAGCTGGAAGTACAGCACCTCATTTTCCACTTGGGAACTCTACAGCCTTCTGGACTCCCTATCAAGTTCAGCAATTTTAGTGTTTGAGGCACCTTCTCCCATATTTTTACCCAACTCCCACTCATCAGGCTTTACTATCACACAGCCTGCTATTGCACACTACGCTTTGTTAACCACTAATTGTCCCCATTAGCAGCTGTTCATTCTAGGAGCTACCACCTATTATCCGCTCCTTTGTTTGTCCAAATGTTCTTCTCTCTCTTTGGGCTCAATCTCCACCTATTGATTACTCTTTACCCCGTCCCCCCACCCTATCTTCTACAAAAAATCAATTGTTTCCTAGCTACCATCAGTTTTATAGGAGGATCACTAGACCCAAGCATAAACTCTGATTTCTCTCCACAGATGTTGCCAGACCTGCTGAGATTTTCCAGCAATTTTTGTTTTTGTTTGTGGCACATTCCTGACTATCAAACTAAATCTTCTAACACATGTCACTGGCAAGCAGTAAGTGCTGGAGAGATTCCTGGTCAACTATATGATGTGGAAAGAAAGTCGGTTCCTGTACTGTCACTGTCCATAGCTCCAAAACTGTGACATGCATATAGCAGTGCATGTTGCTACATCAATTCAGACACCTTGGGAGCCAGTTAGTTCAGTTGTTTGGATAATTGGTGTGGATCAGATTGGTGACATTGGGGTTGAATCATTGTCCCATGTCAAGTGGATTTAGGCTTGTTCCTTTTCCTACCCATGATGGAGATCACGTCGTTATGGTCTGACCTGCATTCAAGCAAGAACCAAAGAGAAAAGAAATTTCACACCCCTGAATATTCAAAATGTTTTGACTAGCATTAACAATCTTCACATCAGTACTAAATACATGATTAGAGGTTGCAACGATTTTATTATGAGATAGCTTATTTACCGTTAGGTATTCAAGGAAACAATCAATCCCTGGGATGTCCTTTCTGGGTCACAAGACATTCTCATTGCTTTTGAAGCTGATGACTGTGACTGTGATATGACAGCTCTGGGCTAGTCCAATAGATTAACCTCCTCAACATTTTGTGTTGAGGAGGTTAATAGTGCAGAATATTGTAATGGTAATGCCATTGAACTTCAAATGGGAGATGATGAAAATAGGCATTGCCTTGCACATATACCATGAATTTTACTTGTTACTTCTTAGCTCAAGCATAAATGTTGTTCAAGCATGACTTTCTATGAACACACATGGCTTCATTTTCTGAGGCATTACAAATAGGACTGTGCAATAATCAGGAATCATTTCCATTTTTAATGTCATGACACAGAAAAGGTAATTGACAAAGCAGCTGACTACTGGGCTTTGAAATTCCCGAGATTCAGGACATTGACAAACACAACCATTTTCCTTTGTGTTAGATATGACTCATGACTGTATAGAACTTTCCCCTGATTCCCATTAATTTCAATTTGAAGGAATCAATGGACAACTAAAGTAATATGGGCAAGTGTTGAATGAACTACCATGGGAGAGGATTAAGTTGTATTAAATTACATACAATTAAGATTTATGAGGGGAGTTAGAAACACAGATTCTAGAATGAAGAAATAGGCATACTGTGTTTAGTAAGTATGACTTAACTCTATTAAGAAAATGAGAATCATCAGAATGGTGGAATGGAGGTGAAATCTCAATTTATCAAAGGAAAAAGGACAGTTCTATTATCCTGACTGCTATTGTCAGATCGTTAAGTACTTCTGGCACAGAGATGATGCACTGTGGAATTGGTACTACCACATCTCACATACTAATTTGGGATAATCTGTTGACCAGCTTTCCATTATGCAGGCTCAGGATATACTTTCATGCTCATGTCATTAGGATCTCAGAGCCACCATGAGCAGAGATTTGAGCTCCATATGTCAGTCTTCATGTTGCCTGGGAATGAGCACTATGCCACCATTACTGAGCATGAATGCCATCCTAAAACACATTACAGCTGACATTAAAATATGCCTGAAATTCACAACCATCCAATAGAAATTTGTATTCAAGCTCATCAATTCTATTCATCATACTTTATGCATTTATTGTACTTTATATAGATTATTTTTGCTTTCTTTCCAGACATGTTCAGAAGCTTAAATCGTTTGACAGAACAAATTTGATATTGTTCATGTACTGAGACAGCATTGGTAAAACTGCCCTTCCTTAGCCTTGAAAACCTTGAAAGCCATCCAGGAAAAGTGAAGATGCAAGAAATATTAGTATATTCATCAGGTGGTTGATGAAGGAGCAGCGCTCTGAAAGCTAGTGCTTCCAAATAAACCTGTTGGACGATAACCTGGTGTTGTGTGATTTTTAATTTTATATACCCCAGTCCAACATCGGTATTTCCAAATCATAGTATATTAAACTTCTTGGAATGAATTGTCAGGGCTTGGTGCCCAAGGTTTGTATATGGCTGTACTACAAAACACCAAATAGGTGACACTTCAGTTGTGCAAAAAATGGCAATACTAAAACTTAGCAGTGCAGAGAAGGTGAAAGGGATACTAATTGATTCATTGTTAGCATTTATTATTAAAAAGGTGCCATCAGGAGGAACGATCCCTCAAACAGCAAGTCATCAGATAAATTTGTGAGGAAACAATGAAACAATCAAAATTTATCTGTGAACACCAGAGAGTTGACAACAATGTAAAGTTTTAACCATACCAAGAAGAGAAATTCCTTGTTTCTCCACATTGAGCCATCCAGAAAACAATCAGAGATGGAACACAAGATTTGAGCACAAAGAGCTACACAAGGCATGTTCAATTTGTTCAAAGACAATGAAAAATGATTAACCAGTGTCCTGGAAGGAGAAAAGAATTAATGAAGTAAAAAGCCCTGAAAGCAAAATCTCATCAAAACCACACCTCCCTTCACCCCTGCAACTACAACAAAATCATTGAGAAATTTGAAATGATATTAAAATTAAAAGGAATACTTTGTGAATTTTTCAATTTATGGCAGTTTTGTTTTTCTTAAGCAGCATTTGATTTATGAATTCATCATTCACAGATGCCAAAGGATGATAGATTTTATGAGTTTTCACTGCATAACAGTGGAAAGTGTCCAGGGAAACATTAGGAAGACAGTATGGCATCCTGAGAGCATTTATCCAACCTAATTATGAATTCCTGTAATTGAAAGAGTTTATTTCAGTCTCTTAAGGCAAAAAGGCAAACCTTTCTAATTGTATGTTTAACTGTCCTCTTCCCTTCAACTTTCTTTCTCTTCTGTCGTCTCTTTCCCTGAAAGACCGCAAGTGGTCTCTCTTATGAATTGAAGGGAGAAAATGGATGTTGACAATTTTCCCTTTGGGAATCAGGATAGCTGAGGCTACTCTCCATTTAACATGCATACACATGAATGTCCCCAGCAACAAACAGTATCATCAATCAAACCTCAAAAACGCATTCTGTTCTGTTGGGTTTCTAATTTTATGGGGGTTGGAATGGTATTCTGCCATATAGGACAAGAATATTCAGCTTTCTGGATATCAATTTTATTTGGCATTGAAAAGTTGCACTGCACTATTGTAAGACCCTCTTACAGACATCTTATAATATCCAGTAATATGTGCCTTTGGTGGAAGCTGAATCAAAATTTCACTTTATCAGTAGAGCTACCAGGACACATATCCTTGCAATTCTATGGAACAAATTTTCACAGGCACTGTGGTTGCCCCTACACCACAACAACTACAGCAGTTTAAAAAGGCAACTCACCATCACTTATTCAAGAGAAATTAGTGATGGCAATAAATGTTGGCTGAGTCAGAGATGTCCACATCATGTGAATGAATTTTTTTAAAAAGTGGCACCCAGACATTTATTTGAGGTTGCAGATTTGTCACCCATTGCAGAGACTTTCTAATTTTCACTTCCATTGCTTTACAGCTGGAGGCAAGTTGAAACTTACATTCCTGTCTTTATAGGTTGATTTTCTCATAATTTGAAACGTCCTCATTAGTTTCATAAACAGTGTCTGTTACATTTGCCTTATGGGTGTCAGCCTCTCCACGTGACTGACACCAGAATTCTGTACACAATATAATATCAACTCATTTATCTATTCAGAAAATAATTACCACTGTGGTGTCTTTATTTCCAAAGGGTAATTGCTGCTAATTCTGTAATGCTTGATGAGTGCTTGCTGCCAGGATTCTTTTGTACCGAATGCCAACTAAACAATATAATGAATTGAAAAAAAAATTAATAAATAGGCTTCAATGGCTCAAATATTATCTGTTGCTTCAGTATTAACTTCTCCATTCAGACTTCAATTACATACTCCATGTCAAATAAACGTTTTTAAAGTATTTGTTTGACACAGTCTATTTATATCCCCAATCTGTGCTGGACAAAGGATAAATCAAAACGCATTTTCCAAATATTTGCCCTTTATTTATGCTGCTGCTCCTGTCAGGCCATTCTCCAATGCACTTGAAGTCCCACTAAAATTAACATGAACAATATTTTCAGAATTGGTTGCTAGCTGCCTAAGCCACATTAGCAAAGCACAATGCAATAATATGCAGCCACAGCGTTGTGGGTCAAACAATGTTGGCCTAAAAGGAAAATCAGTATCAAATTTTTATTCATTCACTCTGCCACTGGTTGAGCATGTCACTGGCTAGGCTAGCATTTGTTGTCCATTTTGAACTGCCCTGGAGAAGGTGATGACGAACCACTTTGCTTAAAGCTACAATCCATCTGCTGTTGGCGACAAGAGGCCCAGGATTTTGACCTAATAGTTGTGAAAGAATGATGTAATTCCAAATCAAGTTAGTATGTGACTTGGAGAGGAACCTGTAGAGAGTGGTCTTCCCATGCGTATGCTAACCTGTCCTTCTGGCTGTTGGATTAACAGAATTAAAGCAGAGAGGTAAAACTAGGTGATAACAAACAATTCAAGGAATAACTATTATTTGACCAACATTTGATTGCCTTAATGTTGTCAGTCCATCAGAGAGAGCTATTTTCCATGCAGTAAAGAGTGGGGTGTTTGAGTATAACTTTGATTTTCCGCTCTAGCATAAAATGGGCAGCAGCAAATTCCAGCTTGTTTTGTATTTCTCACAAAATTTATTTCCATTGTCTTCAGTTGCAAGTTGGAAAATGGCACGTAAGATCCAAGTAATCAAATCACCTTGTGCACACTGCCAGTGCAAAATAAATAATAAAAATTGCAACTGTTTTAAAATGGTGAAAGTTGCATTCAATACAATGTTAAAAATTAATATTTTCTAACATTGATACACATTTTCTCAAGAAATCTGGTATAGAATTTCCCTGCATCAATAGCCACCATTACTTGGCACTTGGTGATCAATGCTTTGCCCACTGTTATGATTTGATTGTTGCCAGTCAATTCAGCAGAGCCATGTGTAGGCCATAAAGAACTTAAGAAGAGAGCTATAACCATCAACAGCTGGTGTGCACATTTTTTTTCCATAGGTAAACATGCAGACACATAAACCAGTCACAAATGTATGAAACTTTTAGCTTGTTATTACATCAAAACAAGAACTGGGGACTGAAAAACCGCATAATGGAAGCATGTAGAAGCGAATTGACTCGAAACCAGAAAGATTATTGTGACTTTCTCAAAGTCATATGATTTAAAGGCATTTCTTTATAATTCCACATGTAATGAACAGTGGAGAAATTGATCCCATATATCATGAGAATCTTTTTATTAGGTAGTTTTTTTCTAAAGAATTAGCGAGCATAGAGGTATAGATGACGACAATTCATTACATTATTCAAAACAATAATCCTCACTACATCACTTCAAATCTCAGGCAGTGGGAAAATTAAAATACATAAGCTTTGCAGTTCTTGGATACAAGAAGTGATGAAAATTGTGTTTATTGAGAAATTTAATATGGATTGATAAAATTGGTGAGATTTGCAACATTTCCTTGTCAAAAGAAATATGCCATTTGATCTGAGATACTTTAAGAATGGCAGTTTGCTTCTCTCCTGCAAAGTAGAAGAATTTAATTTAAGACTTGGATACACAAAGGTTCAACAGTGTTCTGCGCCAATTGTAATTAGCATGGCTCAGTTCAATTTTGGTGGTCCAAATTTACTAAGGAGCTTAAGAAAGACTGTGTTTCAACCATACTACAACATGGCATCGCTGAAGTTTCAATTATTTCGCTTCTTAATATAATGAGAATACAGCATAAACTCAAGAATGAAAAGTTAACTAAATTCTTGCAAACTGGAAATGAGAAATCTAACTGATGAAATTCTAGTAAAATCTTAGGAGATTTTTAATATTCATTTGTGGGACTTTGGCCAGCATTGATAGCCCATTCCTTTTTGCCCTTGAGCAGATGGTGGTGAGCTACCTTCTTGAATCGCTGCAGTCCACTTGCTGTGGATTGACCCACCATACCAATAGGGAGGGAATTCCAAGATTTTGACCCAACGACTGTGAAGGAACAGTGGTATATTTCTAAGTCAGGGAGGTGAGTGACTTGGAGGGGAAATTGCTGGTGGTGGTGTTCTCAAGTACCCGCTGCCCTTGTCCTTCTAGATGGAAATGGTCGTAGGTTTGGAAGGTGCTGTCTAAGGATCTTTGGTGAATTTCTGCAGTGTATCTTGTCGATAGTACACCCTGCTGCTCTTGAGCACCAGTGGTAGAGGGATTGAATGTTTGTACATGTGGTGCCAATCAAGCGGGTTGCTTTGTCATGGATGGTGCTAAGCTTCTTGAGTTTTGTTGGAGCTGCACCCATCCTAGCAAGTAGGGAGCATTCCATCGCACTCCTGACTTTTGCTTTGTAGATGGTGGATAGACTTTGGGGTGTCAGGAGGTGAATTAATCACTGCAGTATCCCTAGTCTCTGCCCATTTACATTCAAGATAGCATTTATTCAATGCCACAAGTGAACTATGTAGCAGTCTGTACCATCACAATCTGGTACATTTAGGTCTTTTAAACTAACAGATTACTAATGGGCTAAGAATTGATGATAAGAGTAGATATGATTGAGTTAGTCAGTTGCTCAGTGATTCAGCAATCTCTAAAGTAATATAGTACCACTTAATAAGGGATGACACAATAGGGGGGACAATCTGTGTTGTAAGACACATGCTAAACAGATTAACATGCCATGTCTAATTCAAACATAACAAAACAGGGACATGAAAAACCTCTCAAAGAGCTAAGATATCACCCTTTTACAAAATACAATAGTTTATATATTTGACTTATCATAGAATCCCTATAGTGCAGAAAGAGGACTTTAACCCTATCGAGTCTGCACTGAGTCTCTGAAGAGCATCCCACCCAGACCCTGACTCTATCCCCGTAACTCCATATTTACCATAGCTAATCCACCTAACTTGCACTTCCCTGGACATTATGGGGCAATTTAGCATGGCCAATCCACCTAACCTGCACATCTTTGAAGTGCACCAGGAGCACCCTACAGAAACCCATGCAGACACAGGGTGAACTTTTGAGCGCTGTGTGCAGCTCTGAGTATCTTGCTATAGAAAGGGTATTGTAAAATTGGAGAGAAAAGATTTACAGGAATGTTACTTAGACTGGAGGTTTTGTATTATAAGGAGAGGATGGATAGGCTGAGACTTTTTTCACTGGAACGTGGGAGGTTGAGGGGTGGTCTTATAGAGGTTTATAAAATCGTGAAGGATGTGAATAAGGTGAATAGCAAAGGTCTTTCCCTAGGGTAGGGGAGTTCAAAACTAGAGGACATAATTTTAAGGTGAGAGAAAAAAGATTTAAAAGGGATCTGAGGTGCAACATTTTCACACAGAAGCTGGTTCGTATGTGGAATGAATTGCCAGAGGAAACGGTAGACGCACATACAGTTACAACATTTAAAAGACATTTGGGCAGGTACATGAATAGGAAAAGTTTAGAGGGATATGGTCCAAATGCAGGCAAATGGGACTAGTTTTGTTGGGAAACAGTCAGCATGGACGTGTTGGACCAAAGGGTCTGTTTCCATGTTGTATGACTCTATGACTATAACGTGAAAACTTCACACAGATAGCCACCCAGAGCTGGAATCAAATCCAGGCCCCTGGTGCCATGAGGCAGCAGGGCTAACCACTGAGCCACCATGCTGCCCAACTTAGCTAACTTTACCTGAAAATACAATAATTCTCCTCCTGACTAATACGTCTTCCCCTTTAAAGTTATTCCTATGAACTTCTTATGTAATTAAGATAGAATACATACCTTGGACTAAGAATTTTAATAAGAATCATAAAATAATAGAATTATTACAGAAGAGGCGATCACCATTCAGTCAGTTGTGTCTGTGTTGTCACGTAGTTATTCAGTGTGTGTACTTTGAAAACTAGGATGGCCGCCACAAAAATGGCACAAACTACTGGTATTCATTTAGTCAGCTTTTATCATTATTGCAAACTACAGCCAGTATAATTCTATTTTATTGCTATAATTATGTTACTTGTGGCTGAACTGTTCAACTATTTTTACAATAAGTTCAATTTATTTTTATTAAAAACAGTGTCTGTCTAAGCAAAGATACTAAGAATACCTTCAATATTATTCAACGGATTTTTTTAAAAAAGTGGTTAACTTCTGTTATTTGTTGCTGTCAGAATAATGAACACTAGTTCTCCTTCAGGAATTCCTAATCCTCCCAGTGTGGCTGTAACCCCATGGAAAATGTTATCATAGCACTGAAAAAATAAACATCTTCACCAAATTAAACAGAAGTTAAACGAGCAGTAACATTAATCCAGAAAAGAAAGATATGTGTAAATGTAACACTGATTTCTTGGCATTTTGCCACAACGTAGGAATACTCATTCTATTAGATTAGTCCATCTGTCAATAGTGAGAATGTTTGCAACCTTGTGCACCCTTCTGTTGCTTGTCAATATGAAATATTCAGCATATTGTTTCTTACAATGTACCGTGAGCAGTACATTATCGCACCAGAATCAAAGAATGAATTGCAAAGTAATACAAAGATGGGGAATTCAAGCCTTGGAGTATCCTTTGATATTGAATCCTTTACAGCTATAAGGTGTCCATATGTCTGTCTATCAGTCTTACTTCCAATTGGCAATGTTTCTCTTGCCTACACATGGTTGATTCTACAGCTGACAACCATTACAGTTAAGCACAACTTTCTTTAAAATATTCCAAACATGGCTTAATACTCAAAAGGTATTCATAAACATGCAGGAAAGTAAGGTGAAAGTAGAATCTTGCTTTCAGGGTTCCATAATCTTAGTGAAATTAAGTATAAAGTTTAAGGAAGTACCAGCAATCATTTTAAGAGTGCAGCAAGATTTAATTATATTTGAAAGTCTTTGTTTGTCATAGTTTGAGCTCCATTTTACAGACTTACATTAGTCCTGCAGATACCACAACAGTTTAGTCAATAAATGATCAGCCTAATGAGCCTTCTAGACCAGGAATAATAAAGAGCTTGCATTTGCATAGCACCTTTTACAATCTCACAATGTCCCAAAGTGCTTTACAGCCAATTAGGCATTTTTGAAGTGTAGTCACTGTTGTAATATTGGGAGATATGACAGGTTATTTATATAATGACATAATGATCAATTATTCTGATTTATCAATGTTGTTTGAGACATAGATATTAGATGGGAGAATTCACACCACTCAATTCTTCTTGGGCAAATGTTGTGTGATATTTTATATCTGCCTGGGCAGGCAGATGAAGTCTGGATTTAATGACTCATTTGAAAAATGACATCTATGACAGTTCAGTACATCATCGATACCATAATAAAATGCCAGCCTGGATTATGTGTCAAGAATCTGAAGTGAAATTTGACTGCTGAGAAGGAATTTCTTCTCTCGGAGGGTAGTGGAGTTTTTTTATTGCAGACAGCTGTAGAAACTGGGCTGTTGAGTATACTAAAACTGAGATTTACAGATTTCTAATCAATAAAGGAATCAAAGGTTGTGGCAGTAAGGCAGGAAAGTGCAGTTACGGATTATCAAATTGGCTATTGTCTAGTTAAATGACAGTGCAGACTTGATGGGCCGAATGGCTTATTTATGTTCTTTTTATGTCATAATCTTGGAGAGTTAGAGGAAAGAGTATCACTGAACAAAACCTGGCACTGCTAATGACATAGCTGTGTTAAACAAGCTCATCTCAATCTAGGGTACAGCAAGATTGCTACAATTGAAGTTGGCACTGCTTAGGAGGCTAGAAGTGAATCAATTCATGATTTCTCTGTCAATTATTGCATATGTGTGTTGAATATCTATATTTAGACCGAACTGCTTTCATTATGAAAGCAGTCAGAATCAATGGGTTGCAGATATGACTATGCAGACTTATGCTATTAAAAAATCGGTTGTGCAAGGTCGGTTGGCCTTTATGGAAATACCACAAAATATTTCAAGTGAGATGGGAGCAACTTTTCGGGGACAACTAAAGTCCTATGTAGGCTGAATGATATTTCACTGTTCTCTTCTTCATGGGAAAATATCTATCTCTATTAACAACTGGCACATAAAGCAATATCTGAAATAAAAGATGCTAGCTCCCCATTAGCTCATTATTGTAAGCCAATGTGCAGCTAGGTCATAGACACCAGCAATTGCAAGTGGACATCCCATGTGTAATGATTTAACTTATCTCCGAGAATAGTAGGGGAGTGGAATGGCCTGCTTGCAACAGCAGTTGACTTGACAACGTTAAAGGCATTTAAATGGGCGTTGGACATTCATATGGATAATAATGGAACGGTGTAGATTAGATGGGCATCAGATTAATTTCACAGGTCGGCATAACATCGAGGGCTGAAGGGCCTGTCCTGCACTGTAATGTTCTCTGTTCTATGTTCTCTATGTTCTAGCATGGGATAGTCTGAACATTATAATTGGCTTTAGTTTCCATGGGCTAAAAAGAGCAAAGTCAACTCAATTTTGATGACATCCAGTGACAACATTGGAAAGTCTGCATGTGTGGAGTTTGGGTGGGAGCACAAATAAGATCAGTACTGATAAAGCATAAAATTGAATATGTTGGTAACAAATGCTATTTAGGCTCACACTTGAAGAATAGCTATTTGGGAAAGGCACTGAATTATGCCTGGTAGTCATGTTAAAAACATCAATGGGAGACAATAATCTCAAGAGGGTATTGAAAGTTGGTGTAACTAATTTGACATTTCCCAGACTCATTTTAGTACTGATCCTCACAGCCAATAGCATAGAAATTTTTATCCCATTAAAAAGTCATATTTTAGCCAACAGGATGGAGTAGCAAATTAGCTCCACCAGGTCTGTTTAAATTCCACAATATTCTGAATCATTTCCTGATAGACTTATAAATATTTGATTTATATGCAATTTTTACAAGGCTTCAAGTAAAGACCGAGGGCTTATTTTTCGATGTTTTATGAACACCATGAGGACAGAAAGGAAGTTGGAATATTCTTTGAAAAGGGAATGGAAATGCTTAATTTGAACAAATCTAACCAATGTCTATCCACACTGTTGAGATTCATACTTAATTGTTCACTTCCTCCTCAATACATATGCAACATGTAATTGTTGCTTGCTATTTCCAATTATACATTCCAGCCTGAGGTTATTTTGGAAACTGTTGTGAAGAACAGTAAAACTTCAATATTGTTTGTGCAGTTTGTAAATGGGATGCCCATGTTTAAAGGCAATTAGAGATAAGGAAAAAATGCTGTCCTTGAAAATAATACCTTCATCCATGAAAGAATAAAATAAATCTGGCAGTTTCTGAAAACAAAGATGCCAATCAAAGCATTATTTCTGTTTCTTTCTTCACCTGCTGAATTTCTGATATAGTTTAATAAAATCCCACCATAGCAGCTGGTGGAATTTAAATTCAGTTGATAAAAATCTGGCATTTGAAGATGTGAAACTATTATTGATTGTGGTACAAACCCATCTGGTCTGGTCTGGCCCACATGTGACTCCAGCTCCACAGTCATGCGCTCATCCTGAACAGTGTTCTAAAATAGTTCAGAAAGCTACTAGGTCCAAGGACAATTAGGGAGGGGCAACAAATGCAGGTTTTGCCACAATGTCCACAGTCATCTTAATATAGACAAGTTTGGTTTTCAGCTGTGGGAGGTTGGTGGGTGGGTTGGAATAGCACTATTGACATTTGAGGGAGCCCTAGTGACCAATCCTTAATTGAGGAGGGGGAGGCAGCTGGAGGGTCAAAAACCAAGGGGGATTCTATCACTGAACCCAGGATGGGGGAATCTAATCCCTGGCACTGGTAACAGAATCTTTTCCCTGGCCTCAGTGAGAGGATCTGACCTGGTTCGGTGTGGCGATTTGAGTGGCAGCTGATGGAGCGGTAGTTTGATATCAGGACAGCTTGAAAGGCTGAGAGAAAGCATTCTGCTCTTTCTGTCCTACAAGGAATACTTCTTGTGGTTTTCTTCACCTGTACATACCTGCCAGATTTTCCAAGACCTGGGAAACACAGCTCTTTCAATCATATCTAAGCTCACAAAGCAGGTCAAATCAGAGGCATCCTGAAGCATTACCATTTACCCCACCTCCTGAAGGTAGTTTAATTGCTGCCTCTTGTCCCAATTGCCCCAATTAAAAGACAAATCTGGTGAGTTGGAGCCATTGCTGCAATTCTGTTGCCCCTTTAGATCTCTATTTGCATCCAATCATAGCCCTTCACTTGTGATAAATCTCCCTTCCTGTGTATATAAAAGAAAATAATCTTTGCCATTGCAGATAGTTAACAGAAAGGGCATATTGCTTTACCCTTTTAAACTGATGTTTTACTGTTTTTGGCCCTGATGTAAAGTTCCACAGAACATTTTCTACACTTAAAGGATTATAGAAGTAGAACTAAAGGATATAAATAGTTCAGTTCATCAGTCAATCCTTTACTAAATATACAGAATGTTCCATTTTTATAATTAAACATTGACATATGGACTATTCATGAATGTCCATATGTGAAGCATTTAAATTGAATACACTATGAACCCCAAGAGACTGTTAATTTTCCATCTATTGACTGAAATAAGTAAACAGTAAGTCATAACACATTTTACCAAGTATTATTACAGTAAAATATTTAAGCTTTTTCTGTCACAACAATGTTAATACATAAGAAATTATGCTCTAAAATGGGTTTCTAGGTGTGTACTGGATGAAATCAAATCTTTTTATGCCAACTGTAGTCTAAAGTCCAAAGTGTAAAGTACCAAAATCTTCATTACATTTACAATAACGTGTACTACAGAAAACACAGAACTAACATTTACTGTCAGTAATGTTAATATTTAGCCTCAAAAATGTTACTTAGCAAAGAAAAACAATCCCCTATCACTGTGTAGATAGATTCAAAACTTACGTGCAAAGGAATCCAGCCGAACCTACCTGTCTTTAAATTCTATTGAGTTGCTTGTTGCATTCAAGACGTACAAAAGGAAAAAGAAAATGAAAACAGTTCACACCAGAGTGGACCTTTGTTACCTTCAGAGGACATGTCCCAGAGCAATACCAATGCCAAAAGCAGAACTTTCAGGCACTAGCAATTCACAAGAAGAAGAACTTAATTTTAAATTCAAGTCTGTTTGATTGATACATAATAAAAGGAACATCTTCGATGTAAAAATGCAACAATGTATGAATTTACCCCTTTGAAGGATGTATTCCTCAATTAGAAGCCTCCTGCTTATATCATTAGCATCAATGATGTTTGATTTTTTTATGTTTCATTTTACTGTTATGGAGTGTCCACTATCAGATAAGTAATTATAACCAATTGCTTTCAATGACCAACTTGTAATAGAATTTAAATGTTTAAAATGTATTACTATTCGCTTTGAAGGTGAACAAAACGTTGCAGTAAAACTAACCCAAATGTTTGAATAGACAGTACAAATAAGATCTACACTTTTTGTGGTACATTAAACCTAACTGTGAAAATTTCACATTAATTTAGATTATACTTGCTAAGCTTGTACAGCACAGAATTGCAATGCTGAAACACATTTGGTTCCCTTTGATATACCTTTAAAATGAATGAATAAATTACTTTATTATTACTATAATCATAAGACTGTAAGGCCATAAGACATAGAAGCAGAATCAGGCCATTTGGCCCATTTGCTCCTCTAGTCAATCATGGCTGATATGTTTGTCTACCCCATTCTCCTGCCTTTTCCTGTAATGTTTGATCCCCCAAGATCTCTGTCTGAAATACACTCAATGACTTGCCTTCCACAGCGCTCTACAGCAATGAGTTCCACAGTGTCACCACCCTCCAACTAAAGGTGTTCCTCTTCATCTCAGTTCTACAGGGTCATCTCTTCTCTCTGATGGCCCTAGTCTCTCTTAACCACTGGAAACTCACTTTCATATTCACTCTATCCAGTCCTCTCAGTATTTTGTGATTTCAATGAGATCCTCTCATCCTTTTAACTGTCATCAAGACCCAGAGTGCTCAACCACTCCTAATATGACAAACTCTTCATCCCCAGGATTATTCTCATAAGCCTCCTATGGGCCCCCTCCAAGGCCAAATTATCCTTCTTTAGATACAGGGCCCAAAGTGCTCACAATGTTCCAAATGTGGTCTGACTAGAGCCTAATTCGGCCTCAGCAGTACATCTCTGCTTTCCAAACTGCCAACTGAGCCTCCATGTTTACCTTAAGAGAATCCAGAACTAAGACTCTTAAGTCTTTTCGTGCTTCAGATTTCGAAAGCCCTCCCCCGTTTAGAAAATAGTCTACACCTCTATGCTTCCAACCAAAATGCATAACCTCACATTTTGCCACATTGTATTCCACCTTTCACTTCTTTGGCCAGTCTCGTAGCCTGTCTTAGTCTTCCTGCAGCCTCCCCACTTCCACAACATTACCTCTCCCACCACTTATGTTTGTGTCATCTGAAAACTTAGCAACAATGCTCTCAGATCCTTTGTCCAGTTTGTTAATGTATGACATGCAGAGTTGTGATCCCTGTGGAACTCTATTCGTCTCTGGCTGCCATATTGAAGAAGACTCCTTTATCCCTACTCTCTGCCTTCTGCCAGTCAGCCAATCCTCCATCCATGCCACTGCCTTGGCCCTAACACCATGGTTTCTTATCTTATTTAGCAGCATCTTGTGCTGCACCTTGACAAGGACCTTTTGGAAATCTAAACAGATCATGTACACTGGCTCTCCTTTGTCTAACATGCTCATTACTTCTTCAAAGAATTCGGTATGACTTTACTGTGCACTTCCAAATGCTCTGCAATCACATCCTTAAAAATGGACTCTCTTACCAATGACTGAAATCAGGCGAACCTGTCTATCATTTGCTAGGGGCCCTCTACTTTTTGTTATTTACATAAACGATTTGGATGTGAGCATAAGAGGTACAGTTAGTAAGTTTGCAGATGACACCAAAATTGGAGGTGTAGTGGATAGCGAAGAGGGTTACCTCCGATTACAAAAGGATCTTGACGAGATGGGCCAATGGGCTCTGGAGTGGCAGATGGAGTTTAATTCAGATGAATGTGAGGTGCTGCATTTTGGGAAAGCAAATCTTAGCATGACTTATACACTTAATGGTAAGGCCCTAGGGAGTGTTGCTGAACAAAGAGACCTTGGAGTGCAGGCTCATAGCTCCTTGAAAGTGGAGTCGCAGGTAGATAGGATAGTGAAGAAGGCATTTGGTATGTTTTCCTTTATTGGTCAGAGTATTGAGTACAGGTGTCGGGAGTCATGTTGCGGCTGTATAGGACATTGGTTAGGCCACTGTTGGAATATTGTGTGCAATTCTGGTCTCCTTCCTATCGGAAGGAAGTTGTGAAACTTGAAAGGGTTCAGAAAAGATTTACAAGGATGTTGCCAGGGTTGGAGGATCTGAGCTACAAGGAGAGGCTGAACAGGCTGGGGCTGTTTTCCCTGGAGTGTCGGAGGCTGAGGGGTGACCTTATAGAGGTTTACAAAATTATGAGGGGCATGGATAGGATAAATAGGTAAAGCCTTTTCCCTGTGGTCGGGGAGTCCAGAACTAGCGGGCATAGGTTTAGGGTGAGAGGGGAAAGATATAAAAGAGACCTAAGGGGCAACTTTTTCACACACAGGGTGGTACATGTATGGAATGAGCTGCCAGGGGATGTGGTGGAGGCTGGTACAATTGCAACATTTAAGAGGCATTTGGATGGGTATATGAATAGGAAGGGTTTGGAGGGATATGGGCCGGGTGCTGGCAGGTGGGACTAGATTGGGTTGGGATATCTGGTCGGAATGGACAGGTTGGACATCTCTATGATCTATGACTCTATCTGCCTCCCTCCCTTATTAAACAGGGTGTTATATTAGCCATTTTCCATTCCTCTGGGACCCTCCACGGATCCAGTGATTCCTGAAAGATCACTGCCAATGCAACCACAGTCTCCTCAGCTATCTGCTTCAGATCCCTGGGGTGAAGTCCATTTGGGTGATTTATCCACCTATAAATATTTTCCCAGTACCTCCTGCTTAGTGCTGGCTACTGCACTCACTTCTACCCTCTGATTATCTTGAAGTTTTGGTATGTTACTGGTGTAGTTGAAAATGTGTTGCTGGTTAAAGCACAGCAGGTTAGGCAGCATCTAAGGAATAGGAAATTCGGGCATAAGCCCTTCATCAGGAACGAGGAGAGTGTGCCAAGCAGGCTAAGATAAAAGGTAGGGAGGAGGGACTTGGGGGAGGGGCGATGGAGATGTGATAGGTGGAAGGAGGTCAAGGTGAGGGTGATAGGCCGGAGTGGGGTGGGGGCGGAGAGGTCAGTAAGGAGATTGCAGGTTAGGAGGGCGGCGCTGAGTTGAGGGAACCGACTGAGACAAGGTGGGGGGAGGGGAAATGAGGAAACTGGAGAAATCTCTCTGAGTTCATTGTTACTGGTGTAGTTCACCATGAAAACTGTTGCAAAGCACCTAATGAGTTTCCCCACCATTTCTTTATCCCCTGTTATTACTTCTCCAGCCTCATTTTCCAGTGGTCCAATGTCCACTTTTGCCTCTCTCTGACCTTTAATTCTATGTGTTCTGACCCCATATCACTTTGTGCAGTCAATATAATTTTATTTCTTACTAACAAGGCAAACCCACCACTTTTCATCTGCCTGTCCTTTCAATAGGATGCAGATCCTTGGATATTTAGTGTCCACCTCTAATCTCCTTGTAGCCATGTCTCTGTGATGTCCAAAACATCATACCCGCCAATTTCAATCTGAGTTACAAGTTCATTTACCTTGTTTCATAAACTGAGTGAATTTAAGTCCAACACCCTCAGTCCTGCGCTGACCACCCCCTTCTCACTGTTGTCCCCTCATCTGCTCCGTCTGAAATTATATGATCCAAGTGTAGCATCTTACACCATAAATTGGAAAATAAATATTTGAGAGTATAGAACCTGCACATTGCTGAAAAAGGACATATCGTGCCAAAGGTTTTTTTTTGCCTTGTGCTCATTGCAATCATTGTCAAGAAAACCAACGTAAAGAGAAATAATATGTTTACACTTTATAAGAAAAACATGATGATTGACCTGGCAAATGGGCTTTAATTGGTGAAAGCATCACAATGGAGAATATGTCAGTTAAGCAATGACTAACAGTTAACTGCCAGGCTTTGTTTAAAATTTAACGGGCAGACCGCGTTGGATTGGTCAAGGGATGCCTCTGAAGAATGAACCAGAGAATGGCTAACACTTTTATTGTTCAACTGAAACAGGTACAGTGTGTACATTTTCCATTTGTCTGCAAAGAACAGGGGCTTGTGTATTAATGTATTTCTTGTACTCAGAGATGCACCTCACTGACAGCCTTACTGGCAATCTTAAGTTTGTTATCAGCATAATATTTTGCAAAAGCTTGTGATTATTTTGCAAAAGCTATCCAATCACGACATCACATCTAAAGTTCAGTGTTGTGCTTAGAGTAATGAAAACATGAGCTGGTTGGGAATAGTGGGGCTGTGGAAAGCTTCAAAAAAGCTGTCTTTTATCAGCAATATTCAATTTGAAATTACTTTCAGGTAAATTTTTCATTGAAACTATGTTGCATCCTTTGACACACCTACAATTTTTCATTGAAAAATTCGGGATGTGCCAAAGATGTGCAACATTTTCCACTTTTCATTCAATAACATAACCATAGCAAAGCATACTGTGGCTTCGGTCAAAATCAATCAGAATTTTAATATGTTGCAATGCCAGTATGTCTGATAGTTTTAAAAAAAATCTTTCACTGCAATAAAGTTTTCATTTCCTTCGCAGTCTATGCATGTGGCTTTTAAGTTTAATATTTCCTGAGATGGACCTTTTCCTTGTGCATTCGATTGAGATAACTAAAATTAATTTTATTTGTGACCTTTATAGTCATCAGAAATAAAAGACCATTATTCTTATAGGAATCCACTGTGCTAAGTCAATTCTAATCACAGTGATGAGCTTATACAATCAGAATTAGACTGAAAGGGTTCAAATTAATTTCCCATGTGACTCTTTATAGCTATTGAAAAGAAGGGGGAGAAACCTTTGGGCAACATGCCTGTGTAGTGTTTTGCTGTGTCAAATAAATCTACTCATGATTTGGAGACATAAGAACTTTACTGATGAATATTACCAGTGAATTTTTCTCATTTTCAGCTAAAGTGCTTAGTTGGGTGAGATTCCTGGCACCCAGTCCATTGTGTGACTTTTCTCAAATACTGTTGAGTTCTTCCCATCATTGATTATGCAACCAGACATTAGGGGCTCCTTTCTCAGATAGTTAAGCAGCTGGAGAGACAGAAGTGATCATCCCTGCTGGAACCATCTGGCATTCACACTGTGGGTCCTATACTTGAAGCCCAGTTGCCCAACACTTCAGATGCTGTGAGCTAGGACCAAGCACACACACACTACAGTCAGTACATGATCAGCTACCCACTTCGCAGGCAGGCATCTGGAAGTGCTGGTCTACAAGGTCATGGAGAAAATGGCTATGATGTAACCTGCAGACTGCCACAGGAGGTCACACCATCAAAGTAAGCCATACTGGATGCAAACTGTAGCCAGGTCAGTGCTGCGTGTCATAAGACCATTAGATATATGAGCAGAAGTAGCCCATTCATCTCACTCTTCAGTGAGATTATCACTGGTCTGATCATCATCAACGTCATTTTCCTACCTTCTGCTCAAAGCTCTTGACTCCTCAACTGATTAAAAATCTGTCTTGTTGGCCGTAAATATATTTAATTACATAACCTCAACAACTATCAGTCAAAACCAATTTCACAAATTCAGAGAAGAAATTCCTCTTCATTTCTGTGCTAAATGTGTGACCCCCTATTCTGAGAGTAGGTGTTTTGGGCCTAGACTCCTCACAAGGGAAAACAACCGTTTTTCATCTACCTCATGAAACCTGCTAAAATCTTGACTGTTTAAATTAAGTTGCCTCTCATTCTTCTATATGCCATTGAATACAGGCCCAATATACTCAGCCAAATCCTCAGAATAAAGTCTCTCCATTCTTGGTTTCAATCTGATGAACCTTCTCTGGACTGCCTCCAATGTCAGTACATCTTTCTTTAGGTGAGGGGCCCAAGATGCTCACAGCATTCCAGTTGCAGTCTGACAAGTGCCTTGTACAAAACCTTTAACAAAATCTATATCACTTTCCCTTTGAAATAAAGGCGAACATGCAATTTGTATTCCCTATTACCTGCTGAATCTGGATATGATTCCTCTCTTCTGTAGCTTTCTGCTGTCTTTCTCCATTTAAATAATATTTACCTCTTTTATTGCTTGCCAAAATGCCAAAATCACATTTCCTAACATTATATTCCATCTGCCAAGTTTGTGCCCACTCACAACTTCTCCATATCCCTCTGCAGACTGTTAGTGTCATATTCAACACTTGCCTTCTCACCCAATTTCATGCCATCCTTAAATAGTAAATTGACTTTCCTCATCCAAATTAATGATATACATTGTACACAATTGTGGCTCCAGTACTGATCCTTGTGACACCACTAGTTACAGGCTGCCAGCCTGAAAACATCTCCCAGATTCCAACTCTCTGTCTTAGTTAGTCTCTTCATTAGCTAATCCTCAATCAATGTCAATGTACAACCGCAATATCTTGGGTTCTCTTCTTATTAAGCAGTCCCAGGTGAAACTGGGTTCCAGCAGAGCAGGAAGAAGGTCAATTTCCTTCTGTTCTCTGCAAAGACCTTCTCTTTCCTCCCGCACATTCATAAAGACATTGCTCACTCTAAGTCTGTCACTGCACATACCTCTCCCCAAGGCAGGGGGATGCGAGGTGAGGTCTCATCATTTTCCTCTGCTTTTCTTTGCTTTGCTGGCTAAGAAGTAATCATTATCTTCTTCTACCTTTTCTTGGTACTTACACCAAGGTCACAATGATTCAAGCTGAAAATGTGTTGCTGGAAAAGCACAGCAGGTCAGGCAGCATCCAAAGAGCAGGAGAATCGATGTTTCAGGCATGAGCCCTTCATGCCCGAAACGTCAATTCTCCTGCTCTTTGGATGCTGCCTGACCTGCTGTGCTTTTCCAGCAACACATTTTCAGCTCTGATCTCCAGCATCTGCAGTCTTCACTTCCTCTCAATGATTCAAGCCATACAATCTCTACATGAGATGTGTGAGCAGATATTCTGTGGGGGAATGCAACAAGGATGACACAGATTTTATTGAAGGAAATCCTGAGCCCTCAGATGCATCACACTGAATGTGATGTCCTAACACAGTGAGGCCTGGAGTCTTCCCATGAAGGTGATTGTTATTTGTCAACAAGTATCTCTGAGGTATGTCACTTTATCCAAATGAACTTTGTACAATGTTGTTTTCAGGCTATATTGGGGGAATAGAATTCTGTCAGGAAGCCACTGTGCTATAAAGCAATGCAAGCCACAACGAGTGACAACCTGTAACTTAGCGATAAATCCCCTGCATGCTAAGAATACAATGTGATGCACATATGGCCTGGCAGTCTACAAGTCAGTGAGTGGGAACTAAGAAAGTAATGTGAAATTGGCAGAGGCTGATAGCCTTGATCTAAGCATAGCCTCGATCTAAGTGATGAGTGCTAAGAAAGCAAGCCAAGAAAGAGAAAACGAATCCTGTGCAGGTAGATGAAATGTATTTGTGTCCCTACATGCAAAGTGTCCTGGCACAAGTCATGAGTGTCCCTGAGCTCCAAAGTGAAGTGTTGAAGACTGAAGTGGTATATGACAAGGTTTAAAAGCAGGCTTGATGATATGGTGAAGCTGACGGTTTACTAAGGCCCACTTGCATGGGCTAAAGGTTGAGGAGGATGGTGATGGAGCATTAGATGTTATTTTGAGAAATATTTACATGATGGTTGGGGTCAAGGACTTGATGAGTTGCAGCCACTAGATACCTGCACTAATTTGCTCTAATAATTGGGAATCTGAGATTTGTAGTTTCTCAGAAAAGGAGACATTTGGAAGGGTCATAGAAATAAAGTGACTTAGGCTTTAACAAAATGCAAATACAGTATACCTTGATTATCTGAACATTAATTATCTGAATTTTGGATTATCCAAATAAGATCCCAAGGTCCCGATGCTTGAGTAAACTTTGTTACCTGAACATTCGATTATCCAAACAAAATACTCCCACCCATGTCGTTCAGATAATCAAGGTATACTGTACATTGAAGTACCATTGCTGCTCAATGACAAGATTGTGAAGTTGCTATTTAAGGCTTAAAGGAAAAATTGCAAAGTTTCTTCTCAACATGAGGTTGTGATTTGTTTTGTTCTCTCTGCATTTTCTAACTTGCTCACCATTACTTAAATCACACTGGAGAGGGGAAAATTTTACTCATTATTTCATATTGAAATATGTGAAAATCCACTATTTGTTTCTCGGACAAAAGTCATTCGCCATAAAACTTTCACAGTTTAGTTACTGCCGAACCGTTACCACAGCATCTCCAGTGCACCTTCAGTGCCTTAAACTGGTGCCAACGTAATAAATCATGCAATCAAATGTTCTTTACAATTTGTCTAGCTTAAAGCTAGTTAATTGCTGGAAATTGTATAATTTATTGTGCTCGAGGTTCTAAGTGGTGAGAAATTGGGATTCAGACAATAGCATAATTTAATAACAGAATTTATTGGTGATATAACCTAAAATCAACAATGTATGTTAGCCTTTTTAATTAAACCAATGTGGTCATAAATTATATAGAGACAGATGGATGATTTTGATATGTTAAAATCTTTACACTTATGACCACAGAGCACCATTGCTAAAGTGCCAAAGGATATTTATGAGAAGACCTAAGAGTAGTTGAATCATCAATATTGTTAAAATCTATTGGTACTAAGAACTTCCCTAATGATGTGTCAGTAAGTTCAAAGCTTAATAGAAGACTGTGCCATAGTGACTGGGAAGGTTTCAGGTTCTATCTCCAGTTTGTATTGAGGTTGTTAGTTGGGTAGCAGAGTTAAGAATGCTTTGGTGGATGATTGAAACATCAGTTGTGCTAATGGACTGCTTGAAAATCTGATTTCAGTACACAGCTTTGATCATACTTGCTGATTATTATAATTTAAAATTCTGTGGAAGCAACGAAAGAGACACCTACAAGTTTCGCACTCAAACACAGATTACACAGATTCCTACAGCAAATTGTGTGAAAGTGCAGAGTGGAGTGACTGACATAATGGCCAGAATTGTCTCTGCTTAAAAGATTCTTTGGCACTGGAACAATTTCCAATCCTTATGCCCAATGGTGTCTGTTCTCCAACTACAACGTCTTCCCTAAAACAGTCTGGAAGGGAAATATGTAGTTCCAAAGTAGGACGCGCTAGAGCATTTTAAAGCATAGAATTTAAACTATCATGAAGGTAACCTTCCTCTAAAATGGTGCAAAGTTCCAAAGAGGCATGAGAGAGCTCTCTGGCAGCATTACACCCCTGATTAAGAGGGCTCTTAAGGCAAGAGACCCAAACAATGTTGTCAGTGTTTAGACTTACTGGGAGAAGTGGTCACCAATAAGGCCTGTAGAAAACAAGAGTGCCTCATGCTGGAGCTGTTGTCTGAAATATGTGGAAATTTAAAGTGAAGGATGTTGGAGGGAAATTGACCAACTTAAGTTGAAATCAGCCTCAGAATGATTCTTCTAGTGCAAGCTCAATTTCTTTACCAAAATGGAATCCAGTCTGAAATGCAATTTAATTGAATGATTTAGTTCAAATTCCTACCTTGGCCACAACAGCAAAGGAGCTATTGAAAAATACTTCCAGTAGGCCTCAACATGGTAGGAAATTGGAAGTGCTGGGACACCCACAGTGCTACTAGGAAGGGAGTTCCAAGATTTTGACGCTGTGAGAGTTACAGAATAGTGATGAAGTTCCAGGTCAGCCATGGTGAGTTGTGGCAGTGCAAGTTGCAGAAGATATACATTGCAATCATTATGCATCAGTGGTGGAGGGTGTGAATGCTGAAGTTGATTGATGGAGTGCCAATCACATGGGTTACTTTATCATTGATAACGTCATATATTCTTGGGTGTTGTTGGAACTGCACCAGTCCAGGCAATTGGAGAGTATTCTGCCACACAGCTGAATGTGCCTTGTAGATGGTGAACAGCTTTGGGAGCAAGGAGGTGAGTTACCTGTCACAGAATTCCTTCATGAGACAGGATGGAAGCAGCAAGTACTGTTTGCCAGACAGCAAAAGTTAGTTGATTTGACTATTTGTGTCCTTTCTATGGGTAGCTTGGGGATGCAACCAGAATCTTCCTGGCAGCAGATGGGGCCCATAAGGCTCATCTGTGTCTGGAGGCAGCTTTACGGGGGGGTGCCCTCAGAGGCATCTATGTTAATCCCTCACAGCAAATAGCAGAGAATGCTATGCCAAAACTGTGACTACAGGCCATCCTGTGGAGGAATCACCCCTTTGACAGGGCTTTCAGGCTCAGAAACCTACCCATTGTAATTAATTGTCAAAGCAGGAAATAAGGAGCAAGTTTACACTGTTCAGGATGTTAGGGTTGGCATTCAGAAGTGCCAACTAATTTTGTAGGTGATTAGCATTAAATTCACCTACCTTCGAGCACAGGCCATGTCTACTGACAATACTATTCTGGAAGAGGTGAAACAGCCTGTCATTGCCTCCATTATTTCATCTCTTTAGAATCCTAAAAGCAGTAATCATATCAACTGTAAACTTTTCCAGTAAGAACATGTCAATTTAGATAAGTATTCCTCATAGTTCAATCCCTCTACCATTCTCATTACCCTCTTCTTTATACTTTCAAATGTTGCGATATCCTTTTTGTACTGTAGTGATTCAGAACTGCACACTGTGCAGTCAGACAAATGATTTTCAAAGTAGCAGGTTTACCTCTCTATATCCTCTCATTGACCTCCTAATGCAGCAGAACATCTGATTTACTTTAGTCACTGCCACTGATCATTGCTGTAATGACTTCAATTTATTGTCAGTCACAACCCTGAGATTACTTTCATTTTCCATAGACATTATTTTCATTCCACTTAAGTCATAGTCCCTTCTTTGATTTTTTTTTCTGTTCCCATGTGAAGTTCTTGCAATTCTCTTGAAAAGTAAGGTTTTTGATTTTTCAATATTTGTTAAAATCAATATGACTCAATAGAAAAATCAAAGTGCAAGGTTTGTTAGATACAAACCAGTGAAAATACATATTTTTGCAAAAACAATGAAGCAAATTGGGGTGTCATAGTGGCTACCTCACAGCATCAGCGGCCCGGGTTTGATTCCCACCTCAGATGACTGTCTGTGTGGAGTTTGTACATTCTCCCTGTATCTGCTTGGGTTTTCTCTCATAATCCAAAAGATGTGCAGGTCAGGTGAATTTGCCAAGCTAAATTGCCCAGAGTGTTAGGGTAGCGGAATGAGTCTGGGTGGATTACTCTTTGGAGGGTCGGTATGGACTTGTTGGGCTGAAGGGCCTGTTTCTATACTGTAGGGAATGTAAGTTAATCCAACATGTTGATTTTTGGTTTATTGGCCCAGATATTGAGACTAGTGGCAAAGTAGTAGCTGGCCATGAAGAAAATTGCCGACAATGACCTAATGATCTAAGTAAGACAGATTTTACCCTTTGTCATTTTAGTTTAAAATGGGCACTAAGTCAAAGGAATCTCCAGGTGTTCGGCAAGAATGATATCAACATAAGAATAGGAGTAGGCACCTCAGCCCCTTGAGTGTGCACCTCCATTTAATGAGATGATGACTGACCTGTGCCCTAACTTCATATGCCTTTGGCTCAGTTCCATTAAAATCTTTCCTGAATAAAAATGTTTCTCAGATTTAAAATTAATAACTGATCTAGCATCAACTGTCATTTGTGGAAGAGAATTCCAAACCTCTAAAACCCTTTATGTGTTGCAGTGCTTCCTAATATCTCCTCTGAAATGTTTGGCCCTAATTTTTCAACTATTCCCACCCCCAGTTGTAGAACCACCCCCCCAGCAGTGGAAATAGCTTATCTTTATCTACCTTGTCTTTTCCTGTTAATATCTTGAAAACTTCAATCAGACCACCCTTAACCTTTTAAATTCTAGAGAAAACAAGCTTAATTCCTTTAATCTCTCCTCATAACTTAACCCCTTAAGTTTGGGTATCAACCTACATGTGCTCCCTCCTTGGTTAATATAACCTTCCTAAGGTGTAGTGCCCAGTTCTGCTAACAGTACTCCAAATGGGGTCTAACCACAGCAAGTAGCTATTCACATTCACAGAGACCAAGCTAGAATGTAAGATGCACTAATTATCCTTTTAATTTGTTTTACAGAAAATAACAAGAATTATTGGATATAATGTTAAAAAAAATGATTAAGGTAGGATTTTAAATGGCATAAGCAAATGTTTTAGAAACATTTTAAAAAATTGATTTTTAAAATTACCTTGGAGAAAATTGTCATTTCAGAGATATAAAATTAGTTTTTGAGGATATTTAGAGCATTTCATTAAATTGGCATCCTGTTAAAACTCCTGTTACACCTTTTTCAACAAAATGTAAAATTTGAAAAGGCTTTTGTAGTGAAATCATGAGTGGAAGTTATAGAATCACTGAGCAAGAAGGAAGCCATTCAGTCCATCAGGTCTATGCTGTTTTCCATGACACAGAACAGTCAGTCCCTATCCTCATATCTATGTAAGTCTATTTACTGCATACCAAGTTTCTTTTTGAGACAATTTATTGTCTCTGCTTCCACCCTGCATCCAAGGAACAGGAAATTCGACGTTCCTGATGAAGGGCTCTGGCCCGAAACGTCGAATTTCCTGTTACTTGGATGCTGCCTGACCTGCTATGCTTTAACCAGCAACACATTTTCAGCTCTGATCTCCAGCATCTGCAGACCTCACTTTTTACTCTGCTTCCACCCTCCTTATACACAAGTTCCAGGTCATTACTGCTTGGCATATAAAAAGGATTTTTCTGGCCCATCTCTTACTCTCATCAACTCAGAGGTTTATAACTGATTGCAGACTGACAATCTTTAACCATTCACCTTATGAAGAAGCATAGTATCATTGACTGCAACTTCTGCATGTCCATATTTAACTGTACATATAGAGTCTGTGGAAGTTGTTAATGGTTTGAATCTGGTAATGACTGCTCTTCAGAAATGAGGAGAAAAAGAGTCATACCAGATTTGAAACGTTATCTCTGTTTCTCTCTCCACAAGTACTGCCAAACTTGTTGAGTTTCTCCTTTATTTCCTGTTTGTTTCAGATTTTCAGCATCTGTCGTATTTTGCCTTTACTCTGAACGTAGTTGTCAATTCCAGAGCAGTAATGACAGGAAACACTGCAAAATTGTTCTATCATTTTTATTTATTTAGCTATTTTAAATGTTTGTCTATTTTATTTATTTACTTCTTTCATGTTGCTTGTATTTCACTTATTTACCAGACAGTGGTAGGAGGTACATCCATGGCAAAGAAATAAATAATTACATTGACAGGAGGAGAGAAAATTCAATTTCTACAGTTCTAGTACATGCCAGGAGCATATGTAACAAAATTGTATGAATCCAGCCCATCATTTATTATCCATTAAAATTAATGAATGGAAAATCACAGCTTAAGAGTGAAGCATTTTTGAACATGTTTCTTATGTCTCTGTTAAAACATGCAAGGTTGAATTTATGAATTGCTTTCCCAGATGAACACTTGCCCACTGGGAACACATGTTGGGAAATTACAGATGCAACCCTCACAATTTTCCAGTAGATGACTGTCATGGGGAGGGTATCCACGTGTTCCCTGTATACTCTCGCAGTGGGTGTGCATTTGTAAAATAGTCACATTAGTGTTTTTGATAGAGTATCGAGTGATGAGAAAGAAACCAGATAACTGCTCTTGATCAAGTCAAAATTGTGCAGCATTATTATGAAATCATTCCATTTGGAGAGGTAACTATTAGATTTCAAGCAAGAATCAAATTTGGAAATTTCTTTAGTTTGTTTACAGATAACATTAATAAATGTTGAAAGTAGAATCTTAAGTAGAATTTGCAACATAAAGCATTATGGACTTGTAAAACTGCATGTTTATAAAATACAGAGAAAGGCACTAGAACAGGTTGGTTCATTTTGCTAAGGAAATGAAGCTGTTTTAAGTAACCCATACAATGTGTGGTTTAGCTAATGAGATATCCTATGGGAGTTATATATGTTTAGTTTCCTTACAGCACAAAGTTTCAGTGGTGGGAAACACGGCCACCTCAAAGATTCCAAGCACAAATTGTTTCCATTTGGTTATAGCAAGGTCATCCTATAATGGAAAGATTACTAAAAGTGAACTGCTTTGAATTGTACCTCCATTCCCACATATGGTACTGTAGTAAAACTGTTACATTCACAGTATCCCCTCTGGCTGATCATATGACACACAAACATTGTACTCTTTATCCTGAATCAGCCTACAATTAGACTTCAACCACCCAAAAATGAAATCAGAACTTTTGCATTAAGCTTATGCCATCTCAGTTATCTGACAGCTTTAACTCAATACTGTTTTCTTGACAAAATTGTGTATGCATGATATTCCGTTGCCCACCATGCACTGAGCTTTCAAACCGCAATAGGGATGGGTATTTTTGAATCATTGTTTGGCATGCCCTTTCTCTGTCTCCATCCTGCCTCCACGCCCTTTACCCAGAATAGAGGGACATGGCAAAGCTACCTGCCTATAAACAGCAGGTATCTGATTGAACTTTCATTAAGGACTATTGTTAAAGGAAGACTGGAATTTTCTAGGTGGTCTCTAGGTCCACAGAGGCACCAGAGATCAAAGTAAATCTTTTCAGTGCCATTCGTCCCCTCATGAGACTAGCTCCATCAGCAATCTTTCCCTTTGGAATCTTAGGATGTCTGCAGAGGGGGCTTTCTTTTACTTTAAAGTTTAAAAACCTGAGAGTTTTGGGGCATCCTCCTTCTCACTTACTTGGATGCAGTCTGCTGCTTTCTCAGTACTGGAAGGGCTCCAATTGGCTAGAGAGCTGATGCCATTATTTGACCAATTCAGGAAACTCACAGCCAAATGAGTGTGCCCCACAAAATGGGTGCTTCTGACTTTAACCTGACCATGATAGAAGGATTCTGCAGTCCATAGAAAAAACCCTGCTCCATAAATCCTCTGGGTGCTTCTTTAACCTGGTAATCCTCACAACAATGTGACCATGGAATAGTAGCCCCCTTTAAGAAAACTTAATGAATGCATTCAATGTTTTTAAGGAATGTGCAACTTTATTATTGTGGGAACCTACATTATATAGTTTTCTTACTTACACAGTGTTCAAAATCCATTATAGCGTAAATGTGGCAGTTGGCAGAAATATATAAGACCTGAGTGTAATTAGTTGTGTAACAGCAAGAACCTCACCAATAACTTTCAGACAGCTTAGAACACCATCTATTTTCTGTCCTGACACTTAAAGTTGTTAATATGGACAGACCTAAAAGTGAATTGTAGCCAGAGTTGACATTTTTAGAGGGTGTTGTCATGGTCCATTGGACATGAGTTACATAAAGGACAACTGGGAGTGAAAAAAAAGATTACCAAGAATTCCGTTTTGGTCACATTTGGGCTTTGGTCATTTGCAAGATGACAACCAAGCAACAGCAATGGTGGGGCATGGAGCTTTCTATTCTTATGATGAATCGAACTGCGTTGCAAAAATTGAAATCATACCAAAAAGAGAAAACAGCACTAATCGATTTGAGCAGGGAGATTCTTTGGTTTGATAGTGCAAACATTTAAACTTTGATTGTGATTTGGACCGTCATTACACTGCCTAAATCCTTATATCACCTTACATAACCTCACAATATCTGAAAGCATTTTACAAGTACTGTAGTTTTCACAGGAAGCACAATTCTGAGTGGAACATCCTTCACAATTCAGACATCCATATTATAAAAAGGAGTTACTGGAGAAGCTCACAAAGGAATTACAATGTTGATACTAGAACTGAGAGGATGTATTTAAAAGGAAATATTGAACAAATTAGAGTTCTGTTTTACATAGAAGAAGTTAGAAGGTGATCTGATTGATGTCTTGAGCATAATAGAAGGGTTTAATAAATTACATGTGGAGGAATGTTTTACATTTGTGGGAAGTCCTGAACAAGAGATCATAAATATAATACAATCACTACCAAATTCAATTGGGAATTTAGGAGAATACGCTTCTGCTTCTGATTTATGCTTCTGCTTTAATTGTGTCAGCATGACAAACTAATATCCATAGTCCATCAATATTTTTTATGGATAGTGTTAGCTAAATCAGGCATTATCTGCTGAGATGGTCATCCTCAAATAAACTGAAGATGGGTTTTGAAGATTGCAAGTGATGGGCCTATTGTTATTTCCTTTGGTGTCTTGTAGCATTTTAGAGTTGTTCTTGGAAAGAAAGATTGTTGATACACCATCCAGGAAACAAACAGTCTTTGTACTTTGAGTGACTGACCTACTCAATTTTGGAAGGCACCAGGTACTTGTTTATATAAATTCCCACCAGTCCATTCCATATAATATAGATTTAGTCACTCTGTTTTTCTTATTTCTTTGCTTTAGGTATTCCCATTCAAATCTTTGATGAAGGATGCGTCACTGATTTACTTCCCAAACTGACCTGCGCAGAATCATGCAGACGTCTTTGGAATGCTTCAATTTTATTTATGTCTCTCACCATTTAAAAATCCCATGCAAAACTTCCATATTCCAGGATTGGTTGAACACATATTTGGTATTACTGGTATTTCTGTTATTTTCATTACAATACCAAAGATTATCAGAAATATGGAACTCAGTTTGCTTTGGATGTGATCTGCTTGATATGGAGTCCCACTGAGGATTAATTTGAAGATGAATCCCCAAGTATGGTTGTCTATCTACCAGTTGTAGAAGTTGATTCCCGAAGCCTCTGCACAACAAGGAGTAGTCTTGAGGCAAGATGTGTTGAAGTATTTCAGGGAACCACATAAGGAAACAAAAATAGAATACCATTCTGATGTGATTAGCTGAAGAGTAGTAGAAGAGGCCTTGGATCATGTATTGACCAGTTGAGCTAAACTCCCTGTTTCTGTGCTGTGAAATTGCTTTTACTTGTTGCAACTATGCTGATCCTTCAAAACTTGCAACTAAGACCCGTTTCTTGGCCCTGTACACTGAATGATTTTTGGAAAAAGATGCATCGTCAGAAGATAAATTTGGCCTTCATATTACATTGGAATTTTTCTTTATAATTAACCCTTCTGGAGACAGGATATTTACTCGCAGACCTCTGATGCATTCTGCTAAACAATATATACATTCTGCATAGACATTTCCATTATTACACAATTTTTAAATTAAATCTCAAATTGTGTCTTCATACGTGGCATAGTAGAATTCCACTTTCTAAACAGATTTGCCCATGCTTGTCAATTTCCTTTTGTCATTGGCAGTGATCTCGGGTTTTTCAAATGCACCATTCTTTAAAATCCCAGAGGCACTTCCTCTGTTCACTCACTCCGTGGGATGATGATGAGGTGTCTGTCACTTTTATCACTGAATGTGATGTTGAACAGGATTTTTTTTGTATTCAGGAGGTCCATTTTCTGAGCCTCCTGGATATTTTTGGTTATTGGCTATTCACAAAACAATGATTTTGTGTGTGTTCCAAACAATTCAATTTTTTTTTTAAAAAGCAAGTGATACTGTAACTAACTAACATCTTTCTGCTATTGTTAACCAGTTGGCAACATGTATGCCTACATGATCTAACACCTTTTTATTTCCAGAATAGCCTCATGATCAGACATTAGCTATAATCGACATATATATAGATAAATAACATCTGTCAGTTTTATTTAACAAACCTCTCTGCAGTTCTTCACCAAGAGGGAGAAATTTCAAAATTGACAATCAATTTCACAGTTAAATGTAGGTTTCAAAATCCTGTTTAAGGTCATCACCAACCAGGTCAGGGCTGCTTTTAATTGGTGATTCACCACAATCAAACCTGTGCTGTACCAGGCAGGAAGATCTCTGAGAAACCCACGCTCCTCAGGGATATGATTGTGTATGTGCAGATCAGGAGGGGAGGCTGGATATCTGCCTCATGAGCCTGGACCAGGACAAAGTCATTGATAGGATATCACACTCCGCAATGATCTTTTGAGAGGAAATCTGCACAAGAATTTGATTGCTTCGCACCAATATTGTTAGGTCAAGCAGTATCTAAGGAGCAGGAGAATTGATTTTTCGGGCATAAGCCCTTCATCCTTTTGCCCGAAATGTCAATTCCCCTGCTCCTCAGATGCTGACTGACTGGCTGTCCTTTTCCAGCACCACAGTCTTCGACTCTGATCGCCAGCCTCTGCGGTCCTCATTTTCTACCAACATTATTAGTGCAGTCTCAATTAATGGGAAGGAATCAGAAAGCTTCCCAATCAGATCTAAAGTCAGGCAGGGCTGCCCACTCTCTCCTGCCTTGTTTAGTGTATTGTGTAAAGCCTTTGCTGGATCCATCAGGAAGGATGCAAGCCCAAGAGAGGTGACTATTCCAGGCAGTGAATGCCCGCAGGTCAAAGCTTGCCTGTATGTCACCGTGTTCTGCTCAGATCTGCTGTCAGTGCACAAACTCAAGGGCATCTGCAATCAGTTCAAACTGGCTTTGGGAACCAAGGTAAATTGGGGCATAAGTGAAGCCATGTTCCATGGGAATTGAGACAATTGATTCTTTATTCCCTTCACCATCAGGACAGGTTACCTGAAGGTGCTGGGAATATGGTTTGGATGGGCCAGGCCATGCACAAAAACTTGGGAGGAGGCTATCATCAGGGTGAGGCAGAAACTGGACTTTTGGGAGCATTGCTCCCTCTTCACTGCAGGTACTCTCTTTGCTATTGTACCTGCTAAGGTCTGGCCCATTCCTCGAAACTGTGCCACTGCAGTCAGCCAAGTCATCTTCCACTTCATCTGGATGTCTATGATGGACCTTGTCTGCATGGAACACCACATACAAAATTCTGGATAAGGGGGGAAGAAAACACCCAACACTGCCCTCATCCTGATAGCCACCTTGTGTGTTTCTGTACAAGTGTGTAGACCCTTGTTATGCAAACACTAAGTGCTGCCATGTACTGAGGATCTACCTGTCCCCAATGTTGTAAAGGATAAGATTGGCCTTGTTACTGCCGAATGCTCCAAGCATTCGGACTGTTCCATATCACCTATCCTTTGTGGAAAAATTTGCAAGGAAAAACACCTTTGAGCACAGGTCCATCGGGAAGTGGTCAGTATGTAGCATCCTTGAGACCCTTTGGGAAAGGAGAGAATGGATCCTTTTAGGGCCTTCCCTCAGCAGCCTGTGAAAGTCTTTTGGTAGAATGCCTTATCACCGAACCTTGCAACAAGCACCAAGGCATCACTTGGCTGGTGGTGAGAAAGGGACTACCTATGAGATCCTTCAAGTACGCTCAGACTTCCTGTGCCACAACTAGCTGCTCTCGAAGTGGCTGCGGGGAAAGGGCAGGTGGGGAGTTGGGATATGGATTGTCACACACCTCCAACTGGACCATATCACAAGACTCTGTGCTCCACGATTTGTTTTGCAGGACACATACCAAGATAAACATTGATTGCGCCTGGCGAGCCATCAATTCAGTGAAAGACACTCTTTAGTCTGCTGAATCTTTTTGGTCTTCCGGACGAAGGAGTTGACCTCGACCAAGTGTTGCAGACTGGCATATTCCAATGTCCAGGACATCCCAAGGCAGCTGCAGCCAAGGTGCGGTGAGGAAAGACCACCATCTAAGTTCTTTCTGTCAAAGTTAAATGCGAGTCTGTTCAGTTATTGGACCCTCCTGGTGCCTCAACTGTATGTAAATATAGTTTTGTATAAGTAAGAAATATGTTGGATTTGTTTGCTGGATAGAGTCAAACTCCAATGTTTGTTTGTTTCTTCAGTACTGTACAGTTTCTGCAGATACTGCAATAACCAAACTGCATTAGTGACTGTGTATGTATATAAAGACATCTTTATAAACAAAGTATATTTTTGAAATAAAAACAAGATGCTATCAAATTTTGCTTATGGTTAATGAAACAAGGAACGTTTTATGATAACTTGAATTGTAAGGTTTGCTTTTCAAAATCATTCACACAGATATATGATTAATTTGATAAGCAGCTTATTTATTCCATTGATTTGTTTGTGTGAAATAAACCAACTAGAGGAATTATGTTCTTGCCTACTCACTTCTCAAATTGACTTTTCAAGAGTTGACATTCACATTCATATTTGTGCTAGTGATAAAACAGAGGGGAGTAACTGGGAGGAATTTATTGTGGTCATTAGTTTGAAAGGACTGAGTTAACATGCACAATGCCATTAAAAGAGCCATGGTGGGTTAATGTTTGTATCTATTGATGTTAATTGTGCTTCCTCACGATATTAATAATTCCTCCAGGACACTTAGGTAATTCCCTGCTGTTATTATGACTTAATTTTTAGCAGATCAGAGAAATTAAAAAGAATGATCGTTACTGAGGCAGACTTTCAGTCATGAACACTTCTTACAAACTTAGAATCCTTACAGTGTGGAATCAGGCCATTCATCCCATCAAGACGACACCAACCCTCAGAAGAATATCCCACTCAGACCCTGTAAACCTACATTCCCATGGCTAATTAACTTAACCTGCACCTCCCTGGCCCCCATGGGCAATTTAGGAGAAAATGACGACTACAGATGCTGGAGATCAGAGTTGAGAGTGTGTTGCTGGAAAAATTCAGCAGGTCAGGCAGCATTCAAGGAGCAGGAGAATCAACGTTTCAAGCATAAGCCCTTCATCACCAATGAGGCTGACAATTTAGCATGGCCAATCCACCTAAGTTGCACATCTTTGGACTCTGGGAGGAAACCCACACAGACAAGGGGATAACATACAAACTCCACATAGACAACTGCCTGAGAGTGGAACCGAATCTGGCACTGTGAGGCAGCAGTGCTAACTTCTGAGCAACCACCATGCCATCCCCTTCATGAGCACCAGCTGAAAATATATCAGTCTCTCACACAATTGTCACTAAGATTGGTGAGTTATTAAAATGGAATAATGCTCAAAAAATTAACGAGGTGGTTTGCGTGATGGTATCACTGGGTTAGTATTCGAGAACCCCAGGCTAAGGTTCTGGAGACATGGATTTGAATCCCACCATGGCAAGTGGTGAAATTTGAATTCAACTTTTAAAAACTGGAGTGAAAAGCTTGCCTAATGGCATGCATTGTCATGGAAACCCATCTGGTTCATTAACATATTTTAGGTAAAGGAATCTACCATTTTTCACTGTGTGGCCTGTAATGTTACTCCAAACCCACAGTGATATGATTGACTCTTAACTTCCCTTTGGGAATTAGGGAGGAGCAATAAATTCTGGCCTAGCCAGCAATGTCCAAATCCAATGAATAAAAAACTCTTGTCAGGCAGCTTGTTCTTATATAGCACCTTAACTGTAGATTAAATTTCTCAAAGGGGCTTCTCAGAGAAATTAAGTGACAAGTCAAAAAAAGAGATAGGTTTTGCAGAGATTCCTGCTGAAGGCAGTGATCGGGAGTGCAAGGATTTAGAAAAAATATTCCAGAGTGTCAGGTCTAAGGAAGTGTAGGTAGAATGACCAGATGCAACAGTGGACATCTTTCAAAATTTTGTAGACTATGAAACAGTTGACTATAAATTGAAGAATAGTTAATGAAACCTCACTATTTAATTAAAAAAGAGGCAGTAGAGATAGGGCAGGGAATTACAGACCGGTTAGTCTGGTATCAGCAGTGGGGAAAATGCTAGAACCCATTATAAAAGTATTAATAGCTGGCCACTTGGAAATAGTGACAGGACCAGACAGCATCAGCACAGATTTCTGAAAGGGAAATTAAACTTGAAAATTCTACTGGAGACCAAAAGAGAGAAAAGGGAGAAAGCAGGAACAGGGTAATTAGTTGGATAATTAGCCATGATCATATTGAATGGCACAGCAAGCTCGCAGGGCTGACAGCCTGCTTCTATTCCCAGTTTCTGCATTTCTGTGTCTCTCAGTAACTGAAACAATAGCTTCCAATCAAGGAGAAAAGGCATGTGGGCGATACACAAAAGAAATGCACAGCAAATCAAACAGCATCTGAGGAGCAGGAAAATTGACGTTTTGGGCAAAAGCCCTTCATCAGGAAGTGGTAGAGGCTATACAATTGCAACATTTAAAAGGCATCTGGATGGGTATATAAGTAGGAAGGGTTTGGAGGGATATGGGCCAGGTGCTGGCAGGTGGGACTAGATTGGGTTGGAATATGTGGCCACATGGACGAGTTAGACCGCACAGTGTGTTTCTGTGCTGTACATCTCTATGACTCTATGACTCTATGTAGATCATACCCACTGCTCTGCCACATCAATCCTCTTTGTTAGTTCTTCAAAAAACTCAATCAAGTTTGTGAGACATGATCTCCCACGCATGAAGCCACGTTGACTATTCCTAATCAGTCCTTGCCTTTTCAAATACATATACATCCTTCCCTCAGGAACAGCTCCAACAACTTGCCCACCACCAATGGTTTACAGTTCCCTGGCTAGTCTTTACCACCCTTCTTAAACAGTGGCGCCACATTAGCCAATCTCCAGTTTTCCGACACCTCACCTGTGACAATCGATGATGCAAGTATCTCAGCAAGGGGCCCAGCAATCACTTCCCTAACGTCCCACAGAGTTCCAAGGTACACTTGATCAGGTCCTGGGGATTTATTCACTTTTATGTCTTTCAAGACATCCACCACTTCCTCCTCTGTAATATGGATACTTTTTGAGATGTCACCATCTATTTGCTATATTCTATATCTACCATGTCCTTTTCTACAGTAAACACTGACGCAAACTACTTTTTTAGTATCTCCCCCATCTCCTGCAGCTCTACAAAAAGGCCACCTTGGTGATCTTCAAAGGGCTGAAAATGTGTTGCTCATGCCCGAAACGTCGACTCTCCTGCTCCTTAGATGCTGCCTGACCTGCTGCGCTTTTCCAGCAACACATTTTCAGCTCTGATCTCCAGCATCTGCAGTCCTCACTTTCTCGTAGAAGATATTTGAGGGGCCTTATTCTCTCCCTAGTTACCCTCTAGTCCTTAATGTATTTGTAAAATCCCTTTGGATTCACCTTAACTCTATTTGCCAAAGCTCTCTCATGTCCCCTTTTTGCCCTCCTGATTTCCCTCTTAAATATACTCCTACTGCCTTTATACTCTTCTCAGGTTTCATTTGATCTATCTTGTCTGACATAGGCTTCCTTCTTTTCTCTTCACCAAACCCTCAATTTCTTTAGTCATCCAGCATTCCCTACACCTACCAGCCTTTGCTTTCAACCTAACAGGAATATACTCTGGATTCTCATTATCTCATTTCTGAAGGCTTCCCATTTTCCAGCCATCCTTTTACCTGCGAACATCTACACCCAATCAGCTTTTGAAAGTTCTTGCCTAATACCGTCAAAATTAGCCTTCCTCCAATTTAGAATGTCAACTTATGGATCTGGCCTATCCTTTTCCATCACTATTTTAAAACTAACAGAATTATGGTCACTGGCTCAAAAGTGCTCCCCCACTGACACGTCAGTAACCTGTCCTGCCTTATTTCTCAAGAGAAGGTCAAGTATTGCACCTTCTCTAGTCGGTACGTCCACACACTAACTAAGAAAAAGTTCCTGTACACATTTACCAAATTCTTCTCTATCTAAACCCTTAACACAAAGGCAGTCCCAGTCTATGTTTGGAAAGTTAAAATCCTCTACCACAACCATCCTATTATTCTTACAGATAGCTGAGATCTCCTTACAAGTTTGTTTCTCAATTTCCCTCTGACTATTAGGGGGTCTATGATACAATCCCAATAAGGTGATCATCCCTTTCTAATTTCTCAGTTCCACCCAAATAACTTACCTGGATGTATTTTCAGGAACACCCTCCCTCAGGACAGCTGTAATGCTATCCCTTATCAAAAATGTCACGCCCCCTCCTCTCTTGCCTTCCTTTCTATCCTTCCTGTAGCATTTGTATCCTGGAACATTAAGCTGCCACACCTGTCCATCCCTGAGCCATGTTTTTGTAATTGCTATGATATCCCAGTCTCAAGTTCCTAACCATGCCCTGAGTTCATCTGCCTCCCCCGTTAGACCTCTTGCATTGAAATAAATGCAGTTTATCAATCCTACCTTGTTCTCTGCTTTTTCCCTGCCTGCCCTGACTGCTTGACCCCGCTTCTTTTATTAACTGTATCAGTCTCAGATTGATCTCATTCCTCACTATTTCTCTGGGTCCCAACCCTCCACCTTAATAGTTGAAATCGTCCTGAGCAGCTCTGGCAAATCTACCTGCCAGTATATTAGTCCCCTTCCAATTTAGGTGCAATCTGTTGTTCTTGTACAGGTCATTTATACCCCAGAAGAGATTCCAATAATGCAAAAATGTGAATTCTTCTCTCATACACCAGCTCCTCAGCCATGCATTCATCTGCTCCATCCTCCTACTCCTGTCCTCACTAGCTTGCAACACCAGGAGTAATCCAGATATTACTATCTCAAGGATCTCCTTCTTAAATTCCTGCCTTACTGTCTATATTTTCCCCTCAGAATCTCATCCTTTTCCTTCCTATGTCATTGGTTCCAATGTGTACAATGACTTCCTGCTGGTCTCTCTCCCCCATGAGAACATTCTGCACCCTCTCTGAGACATCCTTGATCCTGGCATCAGGGATACAACACACCATTCTAATTTTTCACTGCTGACCACAGAAACATCTGTCTGTGACTCAGACTAGAGAGTCCCCTAACACAATTGTTCTCTTGGAATCTGATATACCCCTCATTGCATTAGAGCCAGTCTTAATACTAGAATCTTGGCTATTCATATGACATTCCCCTGAGAATCCATCACCCCCTAAATTTTCCAAAGCAGCATACTTGTTTAAAATGGGGATAGCCATAGAAGACTCCTGTACTTCCTGCCTACCTCTTTTACCTTTCCTGGAGTTAACCTATCTATGTGACTGTATCTGCAACTTTTCTCCCTTCATATAACTGCCATCCATCACATCACCTTACTCTTGTAAATTCCTCATTGCCTTTAACTGTCTCTCCAAACAATCCATTCAATCTGATAGGATTTGCAACCAATGGCATTTATTGCAGATATAATCCTCAGTAACATGCAAACTCTCCCTAAACTCCCACATCTGACAAGAAGAGCATACTAAAGGCCAATTTTTCCTTCTTTCAATCTACAGACCCAGAAAATAGCACTGCCTTATTCCCCTACAAAACACTGCTCCAGGCTAACTTTGTACTTATGGCTTATATTTTTTAAGTTTAATCAAGAAACATCTCTCAATAAAACATATCATCAAGAAAGAACCCACTCTAGTCACTACAGCATACTTACAGTAAGGCCTCAAGGCCACACCTAAAGCTATTCAGCTGTATCTGTGCTGTGACCTCTCCCAAACAGGTTCCTCCAAGATTAGTTGTGAATTTCACTGTTTGCTAATTTTCCCCGATGCACTCCGATATCCAGCAATGCATGAATTCAAGCAGTATAGGCAGTAACTGTGAAGGTTCACTACTGTGTCAGTTAGCAGTGTGGGTTTCTCTCTCTCTCTCTCTCTGTCTCTCTCATACATTGACCTCACCATGTGCTGCCTTTGTCTGCCTTTTAAAAGTGCTGTTGTTTTGACTTTTTTTCCTCCAAATTCCAAAACAATGCAACAGCATGTAAAACAATAATTGCTGCTCCTGGAATTTGAGGAAATCACATCCAACACCAAAAATACCTCAAAAAAGGAGCAGTCTGTTACAGCCAGAAGTTTTTTCTGTCCTCCAATAGTTGAGCAGAATGTTAGAATAAAGGTGGTAGAGTTTTGGATGAACTGTAGCTACACAGAGTTCACAAAGTGACAAAAGCATGAATGAAGATTTCAGCTATGGATGGGATGGAGTGAGGAATCAAGAACAGTGAGAAGACATGCAATGCCCTGCAAAGCAAAGAGTTCTAATTTAAGGCGTGAGTATTATACAGTTAGAATTTCAATTCAGAGTTAATAGCATACTGAGTTTGTGGTCAGGTTAGTTCAGCCGCAGAAAGTGTCCAGTTACTTTCAAATTTTGGCAGAAGCTGAAAACAGTGGCTTGGTCATCACAGTATTTAACTGGAGGAAAAGTCAAATTGGATACAAATTTTTCCTTATGCATGAAACCAACATTTACAATCCTAATACAATATTAGGTAAACATAATTTGAAAATAATTAGAGGCTGGCAAAATAAATCGCACTTGCCTGAATGCAAATCACACACGTCTTGTTTTATCTCAGATGAAAATTCATTTTACCAACGTGGCTTTGTAAATAAGCAACCATTCTCTCTGAGTGTAACATCCTAATACAACTTGGCTGAAGGGAAGAGAGGGAAGGGGAAATTTTCTCCTTTAATCCTGTGCCTGTCCGTTGGCAGCTGCAAAAACTCCAACAGATTTTTATTTAGTCATTTAAAATAAAACATGGCAGGAAATAAACTGTAATAATAATTAATTTCTAAAACACTATTAATTATGTCCATGTGGTGGACCCAGCAGATAATTCTCACCTCAAACTACAGAAATTGCCACAAGCACCAAATATTCCCTTCAAAGGTGGTTTCCAGCTGTGTCAGATCTAGACTTCCCTCTCCTTTAAAAACACCTTTGCTTAGTTTCTCTCCTTTTCTTTCCTCGTTGGGTCCTCTGCAAGGTCAATTATCCACAGAACTATAGCATTACTTTGGTGAAACATTTCCAGCAAATACCTGCAGGTAATTCAAACATGGGGTATCACTACTAAACTCATTCATATTCTCAGCTGGAATCCACAAACATGCATTTAACAGCATGAATTGCTGCAGAGCAATTAGAGACGGAACATAGGTTTCTGCCCTTATGTGCAATTATGGTGCCAGGACATTGGGATCAGGCAAAACAGTACAGACCAAATATCAAAACACGCACTTCCATGATTTGTTGAATTTAATTATAAAACAAATTCAAAGTCATGTTGGGAGTGAATATTCTGCTCACTAGTGTTTTATTTGCTTCCACATAAACCCGTTGGACTATAACCTGGGGTTGTGTGATTTTTAACTTTGTCCACCCCAGTCCAAATCATTATTAACTGAATGCTAGTTAACACAAAATGATACTTCTTGTACTATGGATTAATACCCATTAGAAGATGGATTGAAAGTGTCTACACTTATTTCCCATAGAATTGTTTCAACCAACAGGTAGAGGAATCTCCATCATTAATCATTAATTAATCAGATTTGAATTTATGTCCACGATATAAAAACTTGGTGCCCTATGCATGAGACCAATGATTCCTCAAAGGAAGTGATTCTTTTCAATAAAATGCTGAATTAAGTGAATTTTATATGAATACTACATCAGTCTAATATTTTTAACAAAAACACTGGAGATCACAGCAGATCAAATAGCATCCATGGAGAGAAAGCACACTGACATTTAAAATTTAGATGACTCTTTATCAGGTAAACAAAATAAACTTTTTATATGTAGAAAAATATTAAAATATTCAAAATAAATACAATTATTTCTGAATTTGTAAACATAAGCAATTAGAAGTTACCAAAGAAAAATAATTTCAAAGCGCAATTTTGACACAATATTAATTAAACAATGTAAACCAGGAGTGTTAATAACCAGCTTCATATTCCATGAATAAGCAATATAAAACTTCCTTCCCACAGTTCACTGGTATCTTAATTCAATTGCTCCATAGATTTCATATTATATACAACAGTTAAAATAAATTGCCATATACTTATATGTTTCAATCAGATTCATGAAATGTGTTTTATGGGCGTGATCTATATAGACTTCAGTAAGGCGTTCAACAAAGTTCCTCATGTTAGATTGGTTAGCAAGTTAGATCACATGGAATACAGGGAGAACTAGCCATTTGGATACAGAACTGACTTAAAGGCAGAAGACAGAAAGTGGTGGTGGAGGGTTGCTTTTCAGACTGGGGGCTTGTGACCAGTGGTATGCCACAAGGATTAGTGCTGGGTCCACTGCTTTTCGTCATTTATATGAATGATTTGGATGTGAATGTAGCAGGTGTGATTAGTAAGTTTGCAGATGACACCAAAATTGGAGGTATAGTGGACAGTGAAGAAGGTTACCTCAGAATACAATGGGCCTTGATCAAATGGGCCAATAGGCTGAGGAGTGGCAGATGGCGTTTAATTTAGATAAATCTGAGGTGCTACACTTTGGAAAGGCAAATCAGGGCAGAACTTATACACTTAATGATAATGTCCTAGGACTGATGCTGAACAAAGAGATTTTGGAGTGCAGGTTCATAGTTCCTTGGAAGTGGGGTGTTGGATAAACAGAATAGTGAAGGTGCTGTTTGGTATGTATGCAGTGATCAGTGCAGTGAATATAGCAATTGGGAAGTCATGTTGTGGCTGTACAGGATGTTGCTTAGGCCACTTTTGGAATACTGCATGTAAATCTGGTCTCCCTGCTGTAGGATATTGTAAAACTTGAAAGAGTTCAGAAAAGATTTACAAAGATGTAGCCAGGTTTTGTGGGTTTGAAGTGTTTGAGCTGTAGGGAGAGGCTGAATAGACTGGGCATGTTTTTCCTCGAGCATCAGAGGCTAAGGGATGACCTTATAGAGGTTAATGAAATTATCAGGGACACAGACAGACTGAATAGCTAAGGTCTTTTCCCTGGGGTGAGGAGTTCAAAACCAGAGTGCATAGGTTTAGGGTGAGAGTGGAATGATTTAAAATGGGTGCAAGGAAAAACGTTTTTCGTGCAGAAAATGGTGCTTGTATGGAATGAGCTGCCAGGGGAAATGATGGAGGCTGGTACAATAACAGCATTTAAAAGATATCTGGATGGGGATATGAATAGGAAGGGCTTAGAGGGATAAATGTCAAATGCTGGCAAATGGAATAAGATTAATTTAGGGTATCTGGTCATCGTGGACGAGTTGGTCTATTTTTGTCCTGTACATCTCTACGATTCTATGATTCTATGACATGCTGCAAAGAAGCTTGGTCTCAAAGCCAAGTTAACCAGGGTGCATAAGTTAACAAATAAAGAAATAGTTTTATTGCAAAAAGACTTGCTTTTTGCAAAAAGGCAAAGAGGAATTTACAAGAGTAAGGGGATGTGATGGATGGCAGTTATATGAAGGGAGAAAAGTTGCAGATACAGTCACATAGATAGGTTAACTTCAGGAAAGGTAAGTCTTTTTGCTTAAGCAAAGATCCAAAATTTATTAACCAAGAGGTATAAAATGTGCAATTATGTCTAGCACTCTAGATGAAAAATAATGCAGACATACACATGAACACACCACTTCAAATATACAATAAAAATATTCAGCTTGCCCAAATGCTGGTCTACAGCTGAGTCACTTTCTCAAAAGCTATCGGGACTCACGTTTTTTCATGGAACAGTTGTCCAGATAACCTCCACTGTGATGTGTGGCATGACCATCAGGCTGAATGATAGAATTTGTCGAGCAACTAAGGACTGGACATCCATGTGGGCCATCAGCAGGAGCAGAATTGTACTCAAACAGAATCTTCAACTTCATAGCCTGGCATAGCCTCAACCAACCATTACCATCAAGCCATGAGATTCAATTCCTGTTCAATGGAGAGTGCAGGGGGCTTGCAAGAAGCAGCACCAAACATGCTTAAAATGAACTTACAACACACAGATAGTTTAATGCCAAATAAAATAAGCAGCACATGATAGACAAAACTAAATGATTCCACAATCAATGGATCTGACTTAAGATCTGTGTAGATCAGACCTACCATATTCAGTCATGAAAGTGGTGGTCAATTAAACAATTCACTTGAGAAGGAGGCTCCATAATATCCTTGTCCTCATTGATGCAGAAAACATGCACATCAGTACAAAGATGAAGTACTTGCAAGCATCTTCAGCCTAACGTACCAAGTGAGCAATCCATTTTGTCATTCACATAAGATCCTGAGCATCACAAGTGCCAACCTTCAACAATTCAATTTACTTGATGTGATATCAGGAAATAGCTGAAGACATCAGATACTGCAAATATTATGAGACTTGACAACATTCCGACAGTAATTCTGAAGGCTTGTGCTCCAAAATTAGCCACATCCTGGCCAAGCAAGTATAGCCACACACTGGCACCTATTCAGCATATAGAGCATTGCCCAGATATGAACAGTCCACAAAAAGTGGAACAAATTCAATCCAGTTAATGCTGCATACTTTTTCCTCAAGTATGAGTAAAATGATGGAAAATATTATTGACAGCACTATCAAGTGGCACGTACACTGCATATAGACTTGAAAAGCCAATTGGATAAAGATAACCTAGAAGAGGATTTCATAGAATGAATTCAGGATAATTTCTTAGAACAGCATGTCCGGAAGTTAACCAGAGGCCAGGTTCTTTCGGACCTAGTATAGGCATTGTGAAATGAGATAAATATAATTAAGGATCTCATTGCAAAGGCGCCCTCTGGTATCAGCAAATGTGATATGGTTGAATTTTATATTCAGTTTGATACTGATTAGGAATGATCAGCCATGATCATATTGAATGGCAGTGCAGGCTCGAAGGGCTGAATGGCCTTCTCCTGCAACTATTGTCTATTGTCTATTGAAATAAAACAGGACTAGTTCTAAGATCAGCATTTTAAATAAAGCCAATTATGTGGGCATTAAAACAGACCTTAACATGAACTGACAAATTAAGTTAAAGACAAATCAATAGCGATGCAGTGTCAGGCATTTGAAGGAATACTTCAAAATGCATAGGATAAATACATTCTTACAAGGAAGTAAAGTTCCAACGGGACGACTCACCAGGCAAGGTTATCTACAAAGGTCATGATAGCATAAACTTAAAGAAGAGGTATATAATTAGACAAAGTTTGGTGGCAAACTAGAAGTTTGAACAGAATATTAAAAAACAGCAAAAATTAACTAAAAGATTAATAAAGACTGAAAAATTAAAATACAAGAAAAATTACAAATATTAGAACAAATAGTTTCTATAGATATTTAAAAAGGAAACGTTTTAAAAGTCTAATTAAAAAAAGTGAGTCTGGGGAATTAATAATGGAAAATACAAAGTTGGCTGATGAATTAAATAGATATAAGCATCAATCTTCGTTGTAGAGGATGCCAGGAACATTCCAATCACTTGTAAATCATGAAACGGGAGGGTGGCCAGGACTCAAGAAAATTATAATCACCAGGGAAGTAGTACTGAGCAAATTGTTCAGGCTGAGGGCTGACAATTGCTTGGATCCTGATGGACCTCATCTTAGGGTCTTCAAAGTAGTGGCAAGTGACTTAGTTGATGCAAAGGCTAGAACTTTTTCGAAGTCTTCTAGAATAATGGAGTGTATAATTTGAATGGTTACTAATGAATTTAAGAAGGGAGTGGAACAGAAGTTAGGAAACTAGGGGCCAGTTAGCTTAACATTAGTCATGGGGAAGATGTTCAATGCTACAATTAAAGATATTATAGCAAGGCATTTCAAAAGATTTAAATCAGGCAGAGTCAGCATGGTTATGCGAAAGGTAAATCATGTTTAATTAAGTTATTGGAGATCTTTGAGGAAGTAACATATGCTATAGATAAAGGAAAATAGATAGATATCCTGCATTTGAGATGGCATTTGATAAGGTGCCATATCAAAGATTATTAAGGAAAATAAAGATTTGTGGTATCAGAACTAATATAATTAGAAGATTAACTGGTTAACAGAAAACAAAAAGTAGTCTTTAGTAGGTTATTTTCTGGTAGGCAAAATGCAACAAGTGGTATCCCATAGTCAACAGTGCTGGGACCTCACCATTTTACAATTTAAATAAACGACTTGGATGGAGGAACTAAAGATTTGGTGACAAACATGCCTATGAAGGAACGCTAGGTAGGAGAGAGTAAGCTGCGAAGAGGACGTGAAATACAAAGTGACATTAAATGTTTAAATGAGTGACAATGATCAGGCAAATGGAGTATACTATGGAAAAATGTGAAATTGAATATTTTAGCAGGAATAATAAAACAGATTACTATCTGAATGGTGGGAGAATGCAGAGCTCTGAGGTGTAGGGGGATCTGGGTACCCTAGTGCATGATTTGTCAAAGGTTGGCATGCAAATGGAGCTCAAGAGGCTGAGGGGTGACCTTTTCAAGGTTTATAAAATCATGAGGAGAATTGATAGAGTGAATAGCCAAGGACCTTTTCTCAGGTGGGTCCAAAATAAGAGGGCAAAGGTTTAAGATGAAAGGGGAAAGAGTTAAAAGTGACCTGAAGGGCAATATATGAAACAAGATACCAGGGGAAATGGTAGAGGTAGGTAGAATTCAAACATTTAAAAAACATTTGGAAAAGGATAGGAAAGGTTGAGAGGGATATGTGCCAAATGCAGACAAATGGGACTAGTTCAGTTTAGGAAACCTAGTCAGCATGATGAATTGACCAACGGGCCTGTTTTTGTGCTGTATGACTCTATAACTCTAAATACAGCAAGTAAATAGGTAGGTTAGTCTCATGTTATCTTTCAGTGCTGGGGAATTTAGTATGAAAGTAGCACACTCTTGCTTCAGTTATACAGGGGCATTGTTAAGTCCATGTCTGGAATACTGTGTCCAATATTTGTCTTCTCACTTAAAGAAGGATGTAAATGTGTTGAAAGCAGTTCAAAGATGTACTTGACTGATACATAGAATGAGTGTATGGTCTTATGAGGAAAGGTTGGATAGGCTAGGGTTGTATCTGCTGGAACTTAGTAGGGTGTGAGGTGGCATAATTGAAAGATATAAGTTCATGAGGAGTATTGACAGGGTGGATGTGGAGAGGATGTTTCCACATAAGAAAGAATCCGCGAACTAGAATTTACTTGTGTAAAGGAAAAAGGGTCTCCCCTTTAACATCAAAATGAGGAGACTTTTGTTTTCTTGCAGAGAGTTATGAGTCTTTAGAACTCTTTTCCCTGAAAGGGAGAAGCAGAGTCTTTAAATATTTTTAAGGCATGAAATGTTATTGGGACTGGGCAGGAATATAGAGTAATCAGATTATGTAGAATCTTGTTGAATGGCAGAATGGGTTTGAGAAGTGAGTGACCTCCTTCTCCCTCTATTCCATATGCTCATTCCTGAAAATAATCTGCTCCATAATGCTCAATTTGGATTTGGACAGGCCCATTCAGTCCTTGACATAATACGGCCTTGGTCCAAAGATGGACAAGAGCCAAACTTAAGAAGGGAATTGAATGAACTGCTTTTGACATCAAGGCAACATTTATGTGAGATTAAGGATTCCAAACAAAACTAAAGTCAGTGGGAATCATAGCCATGCAAATGCTAAGGCTACAAGAAAAGTTCACAAGATAAGAATGTGTTGGTGACTAATATACTTCTCAAATGTTGTCCACCATTGACAAGGAACAAGTCAGGAGCAAAATGGAGTATTCTCCATTTCCTGGGATGCATGAACTTCCAACAATAGTCAGGGCATTCAATGTCATCCAGCCTGAAGCAGCCCACCTAAGTGGTGTCACATCCACCCCTCAACATTCATCTTCTCCTCCATCAATGCACAGTAGCAACAGAATGTGCCATCTCCCAGGTGGACTCTAAAAACTCACCAAAACTCCTTACATTGTACCTTCAAACCCATGACCAGTGACATCAAAAAGGACACGGGAAGCAAGTACATGGAAATACCACTATTTGCAGGTTCTTCTCCAAGCCACATGTCATCCTCAATTGGAACTACATCACTGTTCCTTCAGTCTTGCTGGCATAAAATTCTAGCTCATCCTCCCAAACACATTGTGGGTGTATGTACACATATGAACTGCAGCTATTTGAGAAGGCAGCTCACTACCACCTTCTCAAGCACAATTATGGATGGACCAGAAATGCTGAGAGAGCCTGCAAAGTTCATATTCCAGGAATGTATTTGTAAATATATAGAATGCAGAAGCAGTGGGTTGAAGTACAAGTTCCCACTCTTACTTCTCACTACATCACTTAAATACCTTTCTACCATTACAGATTTGGAAGTATTCCCTGGTAAGTCAACTGTGCCTCAATGAGTGGCATTTTTGCTTCTGATTGCAAGGTTGAATTCCCATTCCATGTAAATCAAGGCTAACACTCCGGTACCACACTGAGAGAGTGCTATACTGTCAGAAATTATGCTTTTTGAACGAAATGTTAACTGAAACTCCATCTGCTCCCCTAGGTAAATGTAAAGGTTCTCATCATGCTATTTCAAAGAAGAGTAGGAGTGTTATTCTTGGGTTCTGTCCAACACTTATTCTTCAGTCAACATCATGAGAAAACAGATTAACTGGTCATTTTTGCCAGCTTGCTGTGCACAAATTGGCTGTCATGTTTCCCATATTACAACAGTGATTATACTTCAAAAGTATTTCAGTGCTTGTAAAATGCTATTAATTTCCCCGTAGTCATGGAAATTGCTATAAGAATGTAAGCATTTATTCCCTTTTAGTACATTATTTTAAAATCTACATAAGAATTCTACATGCAATTACATTTGCTTTTTCTTTTATCTATTTTTAGCAGCTGAATATTTCAGTGTATTCTATTACTGGTGTGAACTGTGATGAAGTGCAATTTAAAATTTGTGAAGGAATATTCAAACTTCTTTGTAATTTGTTTTTTTATTGTTGGTGTGCCATGAAACCATTTCTGGTGGATTATAGTGATAATCTCTGAATAGAATGTGTTGCAGTGAAAACTGAAGGTATACAGCTGGGAGTAAATGACACAATTACGTATAACTAAGGATTTACATGAAGCATAATTTATCACATTCTGAATGTGAAAATAAATGACAGTCAGTTATACATTATTATTTATGTTACTCATTTTTAGAATTTATATTCTGATGCCACAAGGCTGTGAAGGGTCTTGACTGAGGTAATGACTTGGAAATAGCAAGAGTTTAAAAAAGAAAGTTTGGGAATTGTTTTATTGATGCAACTATGTGAAGAAGAATGTATATTATATGTTGTAACAGCAAGTGTATAATTTAAATATTCATCATTTTTCATTTTGTATTGTTTTAAAAAGAGAAGCAGATGAATGTGAATGGGGGCTGTGAGAGTTCTTTCTTTTGAAAGGTCAGGCAGTCATTCTGGAACAATAATCTAAAAACATCAATTCCAAGAAGATATATGACTGCAGTCAAGTGCCTGACAAATCCATGTGGTGTTAATATAGAAGATGCCTATACTTTTGAGTTTCTGACAGAGTAAACAGAATCAGGCTATTAGTTTTCTTTCAATTTCAGTAAGGTAACGAGTTTCTCTGAGCAGGAGTTTTCAATTCAGAGGAAAGCTCATCACTGCAAAAAGTGTTTATTTTCTCACTTGTGAAACTATTTTTTTCAAATCCGAGAGTTTGAGCTAGTTATTAGAATTGAGAAAATTCAGGCCCCAGAATTGTTAAAATTTCATTCGAATAGACTCAAGATGGAATCTTAAAATTGCCTACACAGTGCACAGAAGTGAACCTTAAAGAAGTCAGTAACGGGGCATCTTAAAGAGCTGAGATAAGAACATAATTTCTCTGGGTTTGAGACTCTAATTCACAGTGTTGGGAAACAGATTGAAACTTCATTTTGACAGGTGATGTTGATAACTTTCTGTCGGTGGTACATATTTTGATATGTTTCATTTATTTTGGATGTAATAAACTTATATGTATGTTCAATTGTTAAAGAAAATATTCACCCTCGTGTGAATATGTTTAGTTACTAAACACCCCGCATTAATGAGCAAACCGAATTAAACATGTTTTCTTTCAGGCCATGTTTCATTCTGGATTCTGACTTGTCCATTCACACTGATCGTAATACCTGCCATAGAACTGTTGGAGTGTATATTCTGTCGTTATGGAAGGTTAAGAAAATGTAATAAAGTTGTAAATCAGACGGTCGTTCGGATACCAGTATAAATTATGACAGTTAATTTGGAATAGTTTCTGAATTTCGGCCGTATCCCTGAATTTAATCAGTATTTAACTTTGATTTTATTTGATAATGCATGCTCCGAAGTCTCAATAAAACATTAACAACTTGCAAAGGTTAAAAATCACACAACACCAGATTATAGTCCAACAGCTTTATTTGGAAGCACTAGCTTTCGGCGCGCTGCTCTACATCAGGTGATTGTGGAGTATAACATCCGAAAACGAGTGGCTCCAAATAAACCTATTGGACTAAAACTGGTGTTGTGTGATTTTTAATTTATGTACACCCGAGTCCAACACCGACATCTCCAAATCATAACTTTCAAAGGGCTGCTGAAGCGACTATTTTTCCACGACAACACTTTTTGTTGAGTTACGGAATGGACACATTACGGATGCTACTCATTTCTAGCTACTGTTACAGGGATATCAAAAGCTATACGTAGCTTAGGAAAACGAACAGCGTGTTACACTTCGAAACAAAATCGTTTGCAGTAATGAGACCATAGAATGCACGATCCAATCCTTTTCAAAGGTTTATTTTGTTAAGAATTTGGTCTATTTGTTTAAATTGGAGCATTGCGTTAGATCCCATTTAGTGGGTCCAAAAAGAATACAAATCAGAAGTGCAGATTTGACAGGTTTACAGAATAGAGATTGCGTTAGTGCCTAGGTGTAGTGTTTAGAAAACTGCCCATATAAAAATTAGTTGTAATTTTCCCCTTAGCAACATCTCCTAGTCTCCTCGTATTCGAACTTCATTCAGCTTTTCTCGGCTTTCGCGACAAGGTATATCTCAGCACTTCTGGAAAATTAAATAGAAATTAGATATAGTTCATAAAAGATACGCCTAAATTGCTTTGTATCTGTAGCCAATTGCAGAAACTCATTCATCACTGTGTGCTCATTATAGTAAATGGACAACATTGAAATCGTATCTGAATAGTTATAAATCACAAGTAATGCACTGCACAGATTATTAAAACGTCGGACTACACTAACCAGTTACAGATGGGCGACATTTAGTCCCCACAAGGATGAATGAAGAAGCTGCATGGTGAGAATGGAAAAGGAAATGCCTGGATATCTGCGCTTCAGTAACATGATTTATTTTGTTGAATAACAAAACAAACCAAATCATTTTTAATAAAAAGGAGCAATTATTTTGATTGCTGTCCCTTTCTTACAGGAGTTACAACTTTATTATTTTTCATGCAGAGCAATTTCAAGGGAGGATCGCCGTAACAGAATGAGACAATCTAGTTAATGGATCATATTTAATCTTAAAAATGCGTTCATTTTTCTATCTGCCCATATTATTATCTGCTTATATCTCTTTCGAGCTATGTCTATCACTATATTTCTGTTTGATCATAACTGTCTAAATCTACTTAATCTACTATCTACATCTCTATCTATGTACCTCAAAGTTTTGCTTTGTTATCTACATCTACGTATTCCCGTCAACATCTCTCTGTGTATGTATATCTCTAGGAGAAAGTGAGGACTGCAGATGCTGGAGAGCAGAGCTGAAAAATGTGTTGCTGGAAAAGCGCAGCAAGTCAGGCAGCATCCAAGGAGCAGGAGAATCGATGTTTCGGGAATATGCCCGAAACGTCGATTCTCCTGCTCCTTGGATGCTGCCTGACCTGCTGCGCTTTTACAGCAACACATTTTTCAGCTATGTATATCTCTACTTATCTATGTCTTTATCTATATTGATATTTGAGGTTGTTGGACAAGTTAATACAGCAGTTAATGAAGCTTTCTAAATGGGAAAATACAATTTAAAGGTGAAGAAACGATGCCAAACTGATGAAGTTCAATCCCTACTGGCGTGGTGGACAGAATTTTCCAAACTTGTTAGAAGCGGGTTTGTGAGCGGGTCAGGAAAGAAAGACTCGAAACATGATATCAAATTGGGATCCAATATGATCCTGCCCATTCTGGCTTCTCCGGTGTAGCAAAGAGCCTATGGGCCCTTTAAAGAAGTCAGTAATGAAGAGCTTGGCCATGATCGTTTATTTTCCAGCTGCAAAATGTGTTCCTACCTGTTACCTGTTGCCAGCTTGCTAGGGTCACGAACACAGGTATATAGGTTGAAATCAATTAATTGAAAAAGTCCAGCATGACGATTTCACTGTTGCTTTTCAATGCAGGTCTCTTAGGGAGTGCCTTTCATTCCTTGACAGGAGATTTGTAATTTATTGAAAGGCTCTTCGCATGCCTGACACTGTATTGACTTCAACTACACTGTTGCCAGCCTTCGGCTTAGCAAGGGAGCATCTAATACAACTGTCAAAAATCCTGGAGTTGTCATTGACTAGTAACTGAACTGGACTAGCCACATAAATACTGTAACTACAAGAGCAGGTCAGCAAGTATAAATTCTGCAGTGAGTTCCTGCCTGTCTCCCAAGTGCCCGTGCGAAATCCACTAAGCAAAAACCAGGACTGTGATGGATACTTTCACATGCCTTAATGAGTACAGCTCCAACAACAATCAAGAACCTCTTCATCATCCTGGACAAAGCAACCTTAATGACACCACATCCACAACCAAGAACTCTCTCCACCGTCGATGCATAGTGGTAGAATTGTGTGCCAACTACAAGTTACTTGTAGAAATTGCAGAAATTCACTAACGTTCCTTAGACAACACTTTCCAAACCCATAATGACTACCATCCAGAAGGACAAAGGCCGGAAGTAAGGGAAGTTCCTCTTCAACCCACTCACCATCCTGACGTGGAAATATGTTGTTGCTCTTTCACTCACTGGAACAAAATCCTGGCACTCCCTCCCTAGCAGCATTGAATCAATTTACAACAAATGGACTGCAACATTTCAGGGTGTATATTAACGCCACCTCTATAAAACTACCAGGGATGTGCAACAAATGCTGGCCCAGTCAGTGATGCCCATATCAATTCTCTACTCCTGCCCTGCTGAGGAACGAAATCATCTTGTACCTCCCCCTTCGAGTTAAGAGGGTGCATGCGCCTGCTGCTGATTTCCTCAGCCACTATGATCCTTGCCTGCCCAGATGCAGGGCTTTTCTTCTTCTTCCCATCCTTGACAGAAATTATTTCACTGTGAATAATCTGCTTTCCTACCGCTCCCTGCAGCCTGATAAATCCGGGTGCCGGTAGTCACCTATCAGCCACGTCATGGGCGCAGTGATGAGAAATGTGTGCTTCGACAGACTGAACACAACAACTTCTCCAATGCCCTTCACTGGTTAAAGTGCTCGGAGACAAGCTGACAACTGCTTTGCTCGGGGTTTGGAGCGAAGGGGTGGGAGCGTTGCTTTTTAGAATATCAGTTCCGAATGGAAAATTAAATACCAGTATTAGAATTAAGGCAGCATGATTCCATCATTTGTGTCTAATTCTAGACAGTCAACTACCGGAAGGATGTAAAGGAAAGGGCACAGAAACGATTTTGGAGAATATTTAGCTGGATGGGGGATTCAATTCACATCGATAGATTGGACAAACTGAAGTTGTTTGCTTAAGACCAGAAAATGATAGGAAGAATTTTGTTCGAGATGTTTGTTCTGAGTCAGTGGTGCTGAAAGAGCACAGCAGTTCAGGCAGCATCCAAAGTGCAGCGAAATCGACGTTTCAGGCAAAAGCCCTTTCGCTGCTCCTCCGATGCTGCCTGAACTGCTGTGCTCTTCCAGCACCACTAATCCAGAATCTGGTTTCCAGCATCTGCAGTCATTGTTTTTACCATGTTTGTTCTGAGGGAGAGTCTGAAGAAGGGTCTTATTGACTCGAAACGGTGACTGTTTCTCTCTCCACATTTGCTGTCAAACCTGTTGCGTTTCTCCAGCATTCTCTGCTATTGTTTAAAATCAGGGAAGATGTCGACAGAATAACTCAACAGAAGCTATATACAAAAGGTAAAAAGTCGATTATCAAAGGAGATGGTGATTGGTAAAAGAACTAGAAGCCATATATATGCATCATATGCATAGCTATAGTTTTAACTAGTGGTTAGAGTTTGTAACGCACAGCCTGATTGAATGGCGAATTGGATAAGTACTTGAAGAGATAAAAACATTTGCTGGGATATGGGGAAACGAGAAAGTAGATTAAAATAAGGCATCTCTGCACTAGTGACGTCAGTTCATACTGTATGGTTCCATAATTCTAGGATACTGTAATGCCAGAGTCTGCTGACACTGGGAGCCGCTTGGGGCCAATTGATATCTCGTTCTATTGACACCTACGTCATAGTCTGGGATGGTGACTTATGGAAGTTCACAAAGCAACATATTTTGTCCTTTGAGAAATCTAGATTAGAATTGGGGAAATCGATATACTTTGCATCAGAAAAGTAATTATATCGCAATTTATCACTTAACTGAACCATAGAATTGAATCTATTGTCACGTGTACCGAGGCACAGTGAAAAGCTTTGTCTTGCGAGTAATACAGGCAGATCACAGAGTTAAGTAGCATAGATAAATAAACAATAGGTAAACAGCTGCAAAAGCAAAAACACAGGTACAGGGGAATGTCAAGAGTTTATGAGTCCATTCAGTATTCTAACAATAGTAGAGTAGAAACTGTGAAGGAAACCAGCTGGTGGGTGTGTTCAGGCTTCTGTATCTTCTCCCCAATGGTAGAGGTTGTAGAAAAGTATTACCAGGATGGGACGGATCTTTGAGAATACTGGCGACCTTTCCTCGACAGCGGGCCTAGTGATGGACTCTATAGATGGGAGGTTGGCCTTTGTGATTGTCCGAGCGAGTTCACTACTCTCTGTAACCGTATCCAATCTTGGATGGTACAGTTTGCCTTACCAGATGGTGATACATCCAGACAGAATTCAGTTTGTGCATATGAATATTTTCCTTGCGACCATTTCTAGCTATAAGCGTTTGTATTTACCCAAATTGGTTTGGAGAGTGTAGGCTCTCTATAAACTTGCTTTTCAGATTTGTTCAGTTTTGTCTTCAGCTGTGTACTTATCAATTCAGTCCAGTCCAGTCTCCTGCAACTCCTTGTTCTCTATCTTTGAAACCACTAATCAATTTAGAAGAAGCGGTTGAACCCCCTGTTGGAATACAGTATGACAATTCCGGGGGGAGGGGGGGAGACACTTGTACCCGGGTATCATGTTTTGATTTCGATGTTATAACGTTCACCCTCTCTACTACTGTCTCTTTATCTCCCCATTTATTCAGGCAAGTAAAGTGTAGTGGATGGGGAGTAAAAGAGGGGATACAGTGAGCAAGGGAATACAGTTATATCTTCCAAGTAAATCTGTCTAGAACTCCCAACGAGTCAGCCAGCCCTGCAGTCTACACGAGCCAGCTAAAGCCGATCTTTTCACTCCTAAATAATATGGAATTTTAGCTTCTGGAATAAAGTATATTGTGTGGAGTTTATGATTAATATTCATATTTGAGCTAGTTTCATCAACCGCTCCGGACAAAATAACGAGTTGAACAAGGTGTGCAGGATTTCGGTTTCCGAATGTTCCGAAATCTCTCTTGCAGGATTTGACGCAAATATCTGAAGCAGCCCAGATGTTGGCGTTTGGTGTTGAGAGGACTGAGCACAAGTTATAAATCCAGGTGAATTTTCTCGACTCGCAGGAAGATTAATATCAGGGTGCTATTAATCCCAAAACTAGAGAATAAATCAAAGCCTTTTTAGCGTTAGTTGACTACTGTAGCAACAACTACAAATGAGTGAATGGCAATATCTAAAGACTCCTAACCACCCGTGGTGTGTATTCAAGCCCCATTGTATAAAGTCCAAGCTAAAGTAATGCCAGCAATCTATAGGCACGGCAGCAACACCGATTTCTACTAATTAGTTTAATTAGGGAGATAGTTTGAGAGTTGCAAGGGACGGACACCTTCTTATCGAGATGCTTTGTGTTTGGATCAATGCTCTCCGACAGCAAGAGAGCTGAGGAGACATGAGAGGCTATCTTACTCTTTAAAGAATTATCTTCTCCAAAAATTCCTTTGTTCGGTCTTCAGAGGATGGCATACGAATCAAAAGATGCTGCCGGACAAATTCAATATTCATCTGGGCCTTTATTTTGTTCGGATGAAGCGTTGAACTCATAGTCGAGTATTGGTGCAGGAATATATCAATTCCGGCATAAATATAGAATTTGCGCATAAGTCAATATATAATTGCCATTTCTGGATTTAGTGATCACAATGGTTCCCCTTCTACAAGACTTCCATTTGCAAAACATTTCTTTCCTTACCACATACAGGGATATTTCAAATGTTTCCTCAGCATGGGTGTATTATTCAAATATTCAAATAGGTGTATTTTCTTTTACTATTGTCTATCCAATCAAGGCGGTCTAACTATACTCGATGTAGTTTCAGAAAATTACAGTAAAAAATATTATTACCACTTCTTGAACTTTGTGATTTTCGACTAACGTGGAGCACAACTTCTAAGAGGGGGAAATGGTTTGCTATTTAATGGAAAAGTTTCTGCTTGGGGAGCAGCAATTTGATATAATTGTGAGAAGCAAAGACGTGAAAAAGCGCATTCTTGTTTTTTTTAAAATGGAAGACGTCATTCTCTTCATTATATACAGACAGCCACGTGTTTTACCCCTTTTTATTGGGAATGGAAATTCAATGCTACTCAGATGAGAATCCTATTCCAAAAGGTCCTTCGTGTTAATTGAAAAATTCGCACGAAATTGAAAACCTTGTTGCACTGTGTTCGAAAAATTAGAACACATCTGAATAGAGAAGACTTGGAGAGCCTAATAAAATGACCCTATGCGTGTGGTTTACAGGGAGTTTAGCTTTTAATTGGTCAATAAATTATAAAGGGAGTGCGTTAATAGGTGCAGGTGTAAAAACAAAGTGAAGTCTTGTATATGGCTGGACTTACAGAGTAGGTCACCCCACACCCACACTGTCACCATCAGGGTCAACTGACAACAAAACAAACAGCAGTCACACAGGGAGCACAGCAGATGGGAAACGCACCCGTTTAAAGAGACAGTATCCTTGTGCTGGTCTAATTAGATAGTAATTCAACATTCCACAAACCTGGCTTACAAACCTCATCCTTTTAACGTGCCGCCATTGCACTGGGAAGGTTTGTGGAGCGTATTGAGAATACAATCAGGTTGCTCCTGCTAAACTCAATGTCATTATTTGATTCCTTTGATTAAAAAAAAACTATCTAGCAGAGGCTACTATGCCCAAGTTTAAATGTACAAAATACACAAACAAGAAAACCTGGATTCTCCGTTGGACAGCCATCATCCAAGGGGAGATTTGCATACTAAAGTGTAAGGTTTTCGGGGTTACTTAGATTGGTCGCTACCAAAATTTCACAAGATAAAGCTATTTCGTTGTCCAGGTTTCTGGAGTTTCCATATTTTATGCTATCTAAAACCTACATTTAACATGTATGTAATTTAACGTCATTCGTTTACTTCTTTGTTTCACTTTTTGTGAAGAGCGGGGCCTTGGGGTCATTATTGAAATGAAGTATTTGGCACAATGAATGCAACAGGTTCCAGTTTATTGACAGGTTTATGGAGAAAACCACAGCAGATCGCAGGCGGTTCCCAGCTCCGGCTAAAACGCTCGAGTGCGACCCCACCCAATCTGATTCAACCTTTCAACTCAAAGTCACATTTTCCCCAGCCCTCACTTTCGCTGGGCACAAAATTTAACTTCAGCACCGAGCCAGTTCTAAAAATGAGAAGCTAATGGTTACAATCTCTTCACTGGCAGCACTTGTTGCTGGGATTGTATTTCACAGACTGGGAAGACAGTCAATAAAGACATTACATTTTACGTACAAAAAAGGTTACTTAGTGGATCGGAAAGGCGAACTGATTTAGTTCCTAAGATTTGCACACAATGCCTAGGTTGGCCGAAAGCGGACATCTCCAGCAAAACAGGATCTTCAGTATCAAATAGAGTACAGGTACACAGTATAAGTCATTCGAGATCTCGGTCCAACTTCCTAGGATCCCCAAGTTTTGTCACATAATCTTTACAAGCATAAATAAACATGAATTGCGCGTATATGATCAGATATATCATATCCAAAGACTCAGACAAAGGCTGAACTGCTCATTGTCTTATAAATGCTGTCAGTACTCTTGAAGAAGGAGACCGTGGCCTTCAGCGACTTTCTGATAACTGCAATAACACTAGACACAGACAATGTTCGCTTCCTCCGCTTATCAGGAAGTTCAAAGCATTTCAAAGGAATGAATACAGTTAGCCTCCCAGTTTTGGAAATCGCGTTGTCAACTCCCTGTAAAATGGAAGGGCGAATTAAAATAAAGTCTACCAAACCCTTAAAGGCCTTGTTCTCCAACAGGCCAATTGTATTTGAGTTAGCGTGGTGTTTTATGTTCAATTCAATAGGTTAAGACAAGTTTTCCTTATGGGGGTTTCTCAGTCTTCCCTTGAAAACAATTATATAGAATATACAACTTTTTAGATTGCAGATCAGGGACGTCATTTTTAAACTGTAATGCAAAAAAAGAGCCTTGTGGTTTTCGCCGGAAATACGCGATAGCGTGGTGACTAGGCTTTTTTGCCGTTTGAAAATATTGCAAAATTGGATAGTTTTGCTTCTCTTGGCAAACCTGGCCCCGGCTGAATGCGCCTCCTAATCCGTGTGATTTCCGAATGATTACCGCCTGTTTAAAGATTGTTCATGAAGTCATTGTAATTGTCCAGACAATAAACTAACTACTGAGAGCACCGAAGCAATCAATGATTAAATAATGTGCCGCGAAAGTTACTTCTTTCACCATTTACAGCGAACATATTTTTACCAACACAAAACCTCCAAAGCACAGGAGATTTTATCTGAACAACGGGGGGAACAAGTAACAAGGGAAAGTGGTGTGGTTAATTCAGCAAAACAAATAGAGGCTATCAGAACAGGTAAGTGGACCTTGTGTATCTCAAAAGGGAATAGTTCAATTTTCAACCTAAGTGTTAATGGTAACAAAAGTTTGTCAGCAATGCAGGTGCATTTGAAATACTCTCTTGTTCTGCATCTGTATAATCCTTCAACATTACTTGACAAATGTTACAGCTTCGTACATTCTCAGCATCGAAACAAAAGAAGCCCTTCAATCTCATTCAGCTTGTTCTTGTTTTGATGTTTATAATTGTAAGGTCAATCTCAGTTGCCAAAACACACTCTAACCGATACCATTTGCTGTTGCATTCTGTCCAGTTTGATTTATTATTTTGGAGTTTTACTCCTCTATATCACTATTTTGGCTTTGCTTGCCCGCTCTGGGCCATAGTTTGCACTGAGTATAACACATAACGTTTTGTTTTCGCTCAACTGGAAAAGTTCGTAATAACGGTAATTTAGTTTTTAAAAAATCCTTTGACTTCACTCACACACCTAACAGTGATTGATACAACGGTCTACGGTTGTAATGATTTGGAGATGCCGGTGTTGGACTGGGGTGTACAAAGTTAAAAAAAACACACAACACCAGGTTATAGTCCAACAGGTTTAAATTGGAAGCATTAGCTTTCGGAGCTACTATAACCTGGTGTTGTGTGATTTTTAACTACGGTTGTAACATATTCTTCCAAGATCATGAGCTCATTTCGAATCGTATACAATTAATCTGAAGAGACGTGTCTTTATGAGGGCATGAAAGGATAAGCTAGATTTATAGAGATGGAAACTGTATTTTCACAGCCAACTGATCGCCGTTTTGATTTTACATTTTTGCTTACAACTACTTTTGTGGCTTAAAATTTCTGCTGGGTCTTCTGGATAATGTGATCATCCATTGCTATTTTCCAAAAGCTCTGCCAAGCAAGGAAAACAAGAGCTAGCGCGAGCTTTGTCACGCAATGTATGAGAAAGCTGCTGAGTGCCATTGGCCAGCCGGTCTGCTTTAGGTTTAGCGGATGTACAACCACAAATGTTACATTTCGCCGCTGCTTTGTTCCAGGCCAGTTCCGAGAAAGCAAACACCTCATCGTTGCTCTGCTTGGTTTGCAGAATGTCAAACCTTCTCGGGGCTTGGGTGCGGGCTCAATAAATTGCGGAGTTGACTAGAAATATATGTACAACGATTTTAAAGTGATAACGCTTTTTTTTTTACAACGTTCCATTATATCACAATCTGATCGTGCACTTGTTTTAAATGTGTTCTATTCTCTTGTCCTGAGCTCCATTAGGTGTAACTCCGAACCAGGTGGGACTTGAATCCTCATCCGGTCTCTGTTTCGGGGTAAATACAACGGCATTGGTTATGTGTTTAGTGTTTCTCCTTGTGTAAAGCCAGATTTTGCTTTTCCTGTTCCACTTGGCCAAATAAAATTCAATCCCATGCAACATTTGTTTCACAATCCACAAAAAGATCGGTACTTGCTCTCAACTGTCATGTAACAATGAGTTGTAAACCTAATGTAACGGGGAGCGAATGCAAACACTTCTGCGCGGTTTCAACCATCATGGGACCTGCTCGAATCAGACTGTGCTGCTAAAAAGGTCGATGCGAAAAGGGACACATACAAACGAGAAAGAGCAAACGTGCCATCTGCAAAGTCGATCAACACAGTAAATCACGTCACGCATTCTAAAAGTAGAAGAGGCCCTCGTTATTATTGCATTGACCCCCAAATCTGTAACATTCATTAGAGTCTACACACGGGGATGAGCGCAATTATTGAAAACTCAAACTGAATTGAATCAAATTGAATGAGCTAGGGTGAGCATTGTCAGGTGGAGTGGTCTCCTGTGAAAGTATAATTCTAATGAAGTCTCTGGGGTCATCACTGAAAGCACACTCTATCTTAAGTGTCCGTTATTCATTTAATTCGAGTATCTTTATAGTAAATCTGATATTGTCTCCGCACTCCCTGTACCTACATGGAAGATAAACTGGAAGTTGAAAATTACACTGAATCATATTAAGTAAAACAAGTGCAAGCGTATGTTTTGACCCACAGCACACAAATACAATTTGTTCCTCATGTCCTTCGTTAATCATGTCGTGAATCTCCAAATCAGCATGTCTCCAAAAGAAGAAGAAAGCGGAGACACACCCCAACCGAGTTCCAGCTCCAATGTAATATTCCTCTTCAAAACTAGCATTCGGTTTGTAATGATGTTTGGACTAGTCCACAGTCGCTATTTTGCGTTGTTTCTTGCAGTTGAGCAGATTATGACCAACCCTAACCTCGTTAATATAGAAAACATACCGTGCAAGTGTTTAAAATGGCAATTTAAAATATAAAACAAACCTCACTAAGCTGTCAATGAGCTTCCATTCTAGCAGCATCATCGGTGCATTGATTTAAAACCCTTACATGTTTTTATACCTATCGATGTGACAATTTAAAAGAATTTAAAAGTTAACTTTACAAACTAAATGGGAAAAATATTTTCTTCCCACTTGGTGCCTTTAGACGCCCTGTGTTTTCTATACGTCATTTACAACTATACAAGGACATCAAAAAATCCAACCATGTGCTGTATGACTAGTCTCCTTCCTTTGCTTACGACAGTATTTCAAATTAATTAAACTTTTGCTCTGGAATTTGTTACAATGACCCAGCAACATACCACCCGTGACTTAATTCAATTTATGCTAAATACCCCAAGTGAAAAGCTCCTTCTGATTAATTACTGCTTCAGATGTTTAGCACAGATGCTTTAGGCCTACAGGTTAAAATGTTTACGCATGAACATAGATTATATATTCCTTATTATGTGGGATTGTTTAAAATCCATGGATATGAGCAGGAGTAAATTGATACCGAGATGGATGCTGCGATGAAATAATTCCTAAGGGAATACTTAGTAGAACCGTGCTTGTGAATTTCGACTTCACTATACCAAGGCCGAGTGCAATATCAGAAATGATGCCGCCTTTCATAAGAATGCCCTCAATATCAGAGCATGTGATTCCAGATGGAAATTCAAGGGTAATTCACAACCCGTCACAGTGAATGTAAATCTCGATAACCTTTCTAAACATTTCTATTTTAACATGGAGGAAGGGGATGAGGACAAGGAATAAGGAGAATAGAACAGAACGTGGAATGACTGATCCCGAAGCCTTTGCGCGGCGAGAATTAATCCTGACATTCCTGCTTTTACTTACTTTGACTTTCAAAAAAACTCACAAAAGGCCCAGATTTCACCACTTTTAAAAAAGCCCAACCTTATCATTGGCATTAGCCGCATTGATTATATCGTTTGAGCTTAGAGTAGAAATTCACCTCAATTACTGCAATGAGCAATATGTTTTTTCTCCGTAGCATACACGCGGGCTCGATTTTTTTTTAATATCACGAGTAGGTGCAAAAAGTTTCAATATGCAGAGCCTGAAAGATAGCTAGCAATATTCTACGTAATCGCACAATATGTATGTAAGTAGAGAAGGAGACACACACACATACATCCGTGTTTGGTAAACCATCACAACCATTAATTTATCTTCTTGTAGTCTTTTTGTGCCCCCAGTCTATCATGAATGAACTGCTTTGAATTGCCTATAATACCGATTTAAATCGATTATATTCAGCTCCTGGCATTTAGTCTAAATCATTCTCCCCTCAAATGGTGCATGAGAATTAGCACTGTAGATTTTCAGAATTTAAGTATAAATCCTCAGCAACCTAATGTGCAAATTGTGCTCTTGGTTGTTAGGGAGATTGCAAGGTTGTTTATTTTTCGCTTTTATAGCAACTGCCTATTTGTTGAGCCGCGTCCTGCCTCGTGTAAAGCAATTACTACAAGTACCTTCACTGGGCTTCAAAGAGTTGTTTACGTGCAAAAGGAAATCCTTTGGCAATAACTATTGACGTTCTTTGTTGTCACACCTGCCCCTGCAATGTACTGAACAGAGAAATTGCCATAATGCACCTTTTGCAAATTCAACTCTTCATATAACAGTTCATTACTTTGGATTTTAAGTGTAAATTGTGCATATCTTATTAATGCTGGCTTTACTGTTCTTGTTGTCTATAAAATAAGAGTTGTTAACTTTTTTAAAGTGGATTAATTGAAATGAAACCAGGTTTCGAAGTGTTCCTTGAACGACATTAAATTCAGGTATTATTGCTATAAAGTTATTTGAAGGTGAAATCCCCTCATGTTCAATGATACTTGTATTAAGTGCTTTCTCCTTTGTAATGTCCTCGAACTGTTACAGTAAATTTCACTGGGGTTTGTCATTTCCTGTGAAGGAAGCTATTTGTTATTCGACAATTAATATTTGCGTCTGGTGTCAGTAATTTTAGTATGCAGGTGGTGAGAAACTCGATCGAACCTGAGCATATTGGCAAATAGATACTAAAGGTTACTGTCCTCAAAGAATAAGCAAATGGAACGCGCAAGAATTCTTGGAGTTTGTTAGTTTATTACCAATGTAACTAATTATTCAAATCCGATTAATTTCCCGATTTCGTCCAATGAGTTTATTGGCAGTCGATTCAAAATATTCAGAGTTTGGGTGTTCAGTCCTTGCGAAATGCCAAAATTATGACTTTAGCTGTTACAAGTCAAGTGTTTTAAATGCAGATAATTTCTTTGAAAGATGATTCAGTACAACTATACCGTATCCTTCCCTTGTCTAAAATATTCCCATAACAAGTCTGCCGAATGTTTCTTTTTTAATGAAAACATTGGCACGTACGGTTTCACAGTGCGTTTTAGGCCAAACGATTAGCCATTTCTGAATCAACGCAGCAGCGTTTGTCACAATTGAACTAAATGCCAGTGTTTCCTAGCCATCATTGAGGATTCTTGGAAGGGTAGACTAGGGCTAAACTTATTTTTCTCCCATTTTATTTTTTACCTTGATGTTTTTAATATTTTGCTGGTTTTGCTTTCTTTTGTTAACAGTAGCCACTTGGATCAAAGATTCAATTACATCTTTTGATCCATTTGCAACAACAATAAACATTAAAACATTTTTCAAAAGTTCCAATGAATGAAGTGCACACGCAGTGGCTAAAGTCTGGGTTATTAATAAATGTTACCCAGGCAATAGTATCTCGCGAACTCCATCTAACACAAAGTTGGTAAAACTGTACCTGAACATCAGTAGAAAAGGATTTGTTATTTGAATGTTACCACGTCAGTGTCAAAATGGTGCAGAGAACGTCATGCACAATATACGGTTCTTTAGCTCACTTTAGTTTAAATAAAATAGTAGAAACTACATGGTACATTTAGTTCAGATAATAGTAACAGAAGCCGGAGAGTATAACCTGGAACTTAAAATAAGTAATAACCAAAACGTATTCAAACTGAAATCAAATTTGTTTCCTATATAACTGACAAGCTTAACGCATTTTCCTAAAATACTAAAATGTTCTCTTTCACAACGTTTCATAATTTTGCAAAGCTCCCTTTCCCCGCCAAATAAATAACGCATTGTCCATAAAACAGAGTAACTCAAAAACATATTTCTGTTTACAATACTGTTGTTAAATCCTTTGCATTTCAGGGGCCTGTCGATTCCATTTTTAAAAGTGTAGTTTAATAATGTCAAATTATTTTTGTTTGAGTGTTAACAAGCTCTGCTGCAAATTTAGCTGCACAAATAAATGCAATTTAAATATCTAGAAATGTTTTTCTTGGCCGCTGAATTCTAGTCTTATTATCTCAGATAATCCAAAACTTTCTTCTTATTGATTTTAAGCAAACACACCAAGAAACGTTTTAAATAATAGATTTTATTTTTTTAAAGAAAAGTGTGAAAATATTGCATTAAAATAATACAGGAATGTTCGCCAGTATCGATTTCTTAAACAATTTTGAATCTTAGAGAGGTACAGAGTGTATAAAAGGCAATATCCATATACAAAACACAGGTTAAAAATATCCGCTGAAAAGGCTTTTCAGAATATTCTGTTTCACAGCTTTAAAAAAATCTGTTTTTTTTTATTTCCCCATTATATTCTTTAAAGAGAATGTTCTTACACTGTACATAGTGAGCGGTCGATAAACCATTAGATGGCTTCATGTCATTCAAAAACAGATTTACTTGCATTGCCTTCAATGGACAATGTAATTTTTTATGTCAAGTTGAATGTTTACACCTGAGATGTCCTATACACACCATCACTGTAGGTTCAGAAACAGTACCCAGTTCTTTTAACATAAACGCTTTATGATATGTCAGCATTCCGATTCAAGTCTTTGGAAATGTATATAAATATATTTACAGGATTAAGTCTGGTGAACTTTCGACTCTCCGTTATTCTGTCGGCGAATAGGAAATGTACAAAAATAATCCTACCTTCAGATAGGCGTGCATTATATTTTATTAACAGCCGTTAACATTTGGAATCCTACTATGAAAGTTCCCTGCATTTTGAATGACAGTCTCTTGGTGCAGAATTGGCAAAGCAGTTGGACAGGAGGGTGTTGATGATAATAAAGGAACTGTTGGAGACTGGGATGAGCAGCTGGCCGGACCGGCGTTGGCCCCGATGATGTTTTCGATGGAGAAAGGGGACCTTGAGATGGCTGAGCTGTGTTTGACAGATTGCCCTGACGGGAGTGTGGGGCTAAGCCGCGGGTAGAATGAATTCCTGGCTAGTTCGTTCGCCGGCAGCATGGACGGCGGGGGGATGGGGTGGGCCTGCCTTGATGGATGCTGAAAGGCAAAAACGGCAGAATGAGGGTGGTAAGCTTGGATTTGAAGGCCGTATCCACAGCCGTAAGGTCCGTAACCATAAGCAGGAATATAATTACCGTGCTCCCGGAGCAGATCCGCCGATTGCTGTCTTTTGAACCTTTTTCGTCTCCGCAAGAAGCTGCCATTGTCAAACATATCTGCAGATTCGGGATCCAGAGTCCAGTAGTTGCCTTTGCCCGGATTACCAGGCTCCCTGGGAATTTTCACGAAACAGTCGTTTAGGGACAGATTGTGCCGGATGGAGTTTTGCCAGGCTGGGAACTTCTCTCGGTAATATGGGAATCTATTGCTGATAAACTCACAGATCTCGCTCAGGGTCAGTCTTTTTTTTGGACTTTGGAGGATTGCCATTGTGATTAAGGCGATGTATGAGTAAGGAGGCTTTACCAGAGGGTTCTTGCTGACTGGTTTGTAAGGGTCCCGGTTCGAGGAGCTGTCCCCACATGGCGAGCGAGGGCTCAGAATCTCAGAGTGCATCTGGCTCACCACTTTCCCAAAGGAGCTGCCCTCCTGGGTCTCGTCTTCCTCTCCTTCCGCCCCGTCTCCCACCACATCAATGTCGGTCTCTTCCGAGACGATGGACGCATCGGACATTTCAGAACTCAGAGTCATCATGCAAACTGATCCGAGGGCACAACAGCTGATCTGCGAGGCTCCGCGGCGATCCTCAGCGACCCAGCTTCCCACATAAGGAATCCAAGCGAGGGAGGCAGCCGAAGAAACAGGAAATTGTCCCTCCTGCCAACTTTCTCAATCAACCCCCCTTTTTTTTATCTCCTCGGCTCCAAAGATCAATCGGAGCTCGAAAGAACTTCAATAGATCCGCTTTCAGCCTTTCGTCGGGAATGTTTTAAAAAAAACAATATGCACACACAAAAAAAGACCAGTCGTCAACACACAAATTATAAGCAAAGGGGAGAGGGCGGTTCTCTGCTGGAGCCTTATATTCCAGCGGAGATCACATGGTTCCAAACGTCACCACAAAATGAGAAAATCTTATCACATTCCTCCTCCAGAATATCGAGCAGCCAGCACAGTACAATAAATAATTGATAGACAGTGCATTCAGTTCCACCTCTATGAGCCTTCAGTGTTCATTTCATACAGCTTTGGATTGCTGTCCTGAGGATTCTTTTTATCCAGCGCTTGGGTTTGAAATAATGTGTAGAAAGGGGTGCAATATTTCTCCAATTTGGGTGAGGAAATGCAGCTCATTGAATGCAAACTCCAGCAGGATGTAGAGATAAATGCAAGAATTATTTCACCGATTGAACCGAATCCCAGGAATATTTTAGTGAGGAGCCAGCGACAAAATTTCAGCCACAAAACCTAACGTTCAGATTTCCCTACCCGGCAGAAAAAAAACGTCTCCACCCCCCCCCCCCCCCCACCCCGACCCACACACAACTCTTTAAAGCAATAAAGTTTTAAGGTCCCCAGAGAAACAATGGTGAATACAAACACTGCTTTCCTAATTGCTGGCCGCACCTTTTGAAGTCTACATGTAATGAAGTGAATTTTGTAACTGTGTTGGTGATCCATTCAATCCGACTGCCGCCTTTTACATTTCTTTTCTCTCTGTTGAAGTTTATACAACATATAAAGCATTGTCCCGGCGAATGTGTGTGGCTGTGGCTGGATGTGGGATCGGGGTGGTGGGCCGACGTGGAGGGGTGGGAGGTGTTGTGATGAGGTTGATAGGATTTGCCGAGGTAACAGTTTCCTTTCCAAATTTCATTGTTTACTTTAATTCAACTTCGCGAATTTCCACAACAAACCTCATTAAACCATATTTAATAACTAGGTTTAAGGTACGATCCAAAAGGATACAGTCAATCAGAACTATTAAAACGTATCCTACCTGAAGTAAAAGTTAATAATGTGCGGGACGGGTGTCTTAGCATCTGCAATGTAATTTAGCAAGCAAGTTATATAGAAAAATGTCATATAAGCAAATTTGTCTGAGTTTTGTTCATAACGCCACATAAAATCACCTTCAGGAAATCTGTGTCCCATTACTGAGCTGTTGTAGTTTATTTATTGTTTACTACAAATATGTTGGTGTTGTGAATGAACAGGAGAATGGCAGAAAATAAGTTGTAAGGAAACATAAGAGAACCGGCAGACCTTGCATTCGCTCCGCGTGAACATCGCCTGCATAGCTTTCAGTGCAATTACTGGGAAGAACAGAATTTGCTGTCACCGCTTTCATTTTAATTCCTGCTGGAAATTGTTTCGGATTTTAACAATCTGACATTTATTTTTCTCCAAAGCGAATAGAAGTAAGTGGAATTTGTAAAGAAAATTGGTGGGCAAACATTAGGAAACTTCGTTAGGTTTTGTTTTTAACTTTAGGGATTTTGATGTATGCCACAAGAACGGAACGTTCAACTTTAGTTTTGAATTGAAGCAGCTCCTTTGACAGTAAAGACTGCTGAATTGGTTATAATGTTGTTATCCTGGTTTGGAATACTGCCATCTAGTTTGTAAATGTTTTGCTACCCGATCTGGAACACAAAGGGAGAGTCAGGAAGCACAGGTCAATGAAATAATGAGAGGCTGTTTCAAACAGAAAAATTGTTAATTATAGTAGAAAACTATATAAAATATGTCTCTCGGAGAAACATCTAAACTATAATTATGTGTTAAAAGTACTTGGTTAAAAAAAATGCAAGAAGCATTGAATAATAGGCATTTTTATTAGTTTATATACTAAAAAGGTAAAGTTGCGTGTGAGCGAACATGTTAAGAACAACGAAACTTCATAATTTTACCGTGCAACAGTAATTTTTTTTAAAAAAATAACTTTAGGAGAGATCGGATTCATGGCATAGAAATAGTTTGTGAATTAGTCTCGGTACTCAACGTTCAAAATAAAAGGCTTTGTCACCAAATACATGACAGCTTATTTTTCGAAAACAAAGAGAAACACAACTCTCCGTAACCTCATTATTCATTACACGCTAGACCAAAAGATTAATTGAAGCCGGTTCATGCAAAGTTAATATAAATATTGTTCTTTTCATGTTCCATTTCACATTAGGCAAAAGACTCAACACCAGAGGGGGAAAAAAAGCAAAAGTAAGGAAGTGATCTTCAAAGTTGTACTTTAAAATAGCAGAGAATCGTTCGAATTAGTTTGTGATTGCGCCTATTTCTCTCTGCTTGAGTATTTGCCAGATGTAAGATGTGAAGTTTTTTTTGGTGTGTTCTTGTAAAATCAAATCGTTTGCCGAAGCTTCTTCAAGATAAAGTACATGAACCTCATTCATCTCCCCCCCCTCACCCTACCCCGCACCCCCCCCCCCCCCCACCCTACCCCGCACCCCCCACCATTACATTGTGAGTTGCATTGAAAATAACTTATTTCTCGGTCTCTATAGCATGAAAGAAAAATCCATCTTCGTATTCAGCCTTGTGTTGAGATTTCATAATGCTCTGCAAAAAAATGCAAGTCATTGCAAGCATGACAACTCACTGGGTGACCTCTATTGCTAATAATTTGTGACCTTAAATGTGCAACTTTTTATAACAATTTTAATTGCTACTTTTAAGATTTAACGGTATATCATTAGGAGTTCTAAACGGCCCGATTTGGCCCATCCTTTTGACAAAATAACTTAATGAGCGGTTTGGTGACCATTTTATAAAACTTCATGTTTTAATATTTGTATCCTATTGCACTCGGATTGCGACTTACTTTCTGTTATAATTTACCTAAATAAATTGAAATAGCCGATTCGAAATAGCGTGCTATTCCATGAAACACATTTACTGACTGCCTGGAGTTGAATTTCACTGGAAGAGACTGCGACCGCCCAATGACTCAACAATTCCGGCTCCGGAGCGCCATCTGTCGTGGTCATAAGCACCACCGGTTAATTCTTCGTTTGTTTGTACGCAAATAGTACAATACTGAGGCAATTTCTTGACGATTTGAAGATCCTCAAGGTTCTAGACCAGAAGACAATTTTAACAAACTTTTACCAACATCATTGGGCCTGCGCGAACATCAGCTTGATCATAGCAGGAACCGCCGTTGTCAAACATTCTGCCTAAATATTTGTTCATGTTTCCACGGTGTTTAGATGAACGTGAATCGTGCAGACAAAAGTCAGGACTGAATGTTCATTCCCATTACACAGGAGAAAAATATACAAAGTGTCACCTTGAAAAGGCTATTTCGACTTGCGTACTAAATGGTGAGTGTCCTTTATTCGAGTTATTGGAAATTCATAGCCTCGAATTACAATGAGTTTCTATTCTGTTGGCCGTAATTCATTTTAACTTATCCCTTCATGTTTGCATCAGTGGTTCCTTTCCATGTCTGCAGTTTTTTGAAGAAACCCAGTCATTTCGATGTACTTGAGAAAATTATTATTTAAGATATTCTTTACTTTCAATCGGCCATTCAAATGAAAAAAAAGTCTTTGCACCAATTTAAGTGCGTTCCATCTTCTGTATTCTGGCTAGGCTTGTTTTAGTGGCTCTGTTATTCTTTAGTTCACTTCTTACATCCTTTCAAAACGCCAATGATGAAAAACCGAGCAAAGCTGTAGTGTCTGTGCACCAGACTTTTTCCACCGCTCCCACTCCCATTCCCAATCCTATCACCGATTCTAGTCCCTGGCCATCGATTCCAATCCCGGTATCAGGCTGAATGGGGTTGTGTGAAGCATTGTCGTTCATTTGGACTTCGAGTTAAACTTCTCATCACATGGCCTCTCCATCACCTCTCAGTACACTACTAAAAACTGGCAACCTCCACCCTTTTCTCAGTTCATGGGTTACTGAAGCCTCAACCACCAGTCTGTTTGACGAACAATAGATAGGGAATGGAATTTAGCAAAACCTCCAATAGGAAACAACTGCTACAAAGTAGCAACTGATATTTCAGTGAGCCTGATTTATTTTCCGTTCATCTGGAAAATTGAAAGTTTTAGCAATTGTTTTGTGAACTTTAATGAAAACAAGATTGATTTGGATGCAAAATCAGCAGTCGGTTCCCTATATGTCCATTTTGTATTCCTGGCATAGGGCAATCTCAGGCAGCATCCAAGGAGCAGGAGAACCGACGTTTCGGGCATGAGCCCTTCTTCAGGAATGAGGAGAGTGTGCCAAGCAGGCTAAGATTCAGGGGTCACCTTAACCTCCTTCCATCTATCGCACTTCCAACGCCCCTCCCCCAAGTCCCTCCTCCCTACCTTTTATCTTAGCCTGCTTGGCACACTCCTCATTCCTGAAGAAGGGCTAATGCCCGAAACATCGATTCTCCTGCTCCTTGGATGCTGCCTGACCTGCTGCGATTTTCCAGCAACACATTTTCAGCTCTGATCTCCAGCATCTGCAGTCCTCGCTTTCTCATAGGGCAATCTCACTCCCTTTATATTTATATGGCACCTTTAATGCAATTACACGTTTCAAAGGCTTCACAGAATCATTACAAAGCAGAGTTGGCATTGAGCCACATAGTAGAAATTAGGGATAAAGACATAAAACTTCATCAATGAAGTAGATTTTTGAGGAGTACGTTATGTTCAAACAAAACAGCAGCAGAAGTAAACAATTTGACCCTTCAAGTCTGCTCTGCCATTCATTAATATCATGACTGGTCTATGTGTATTTCGAATTTCATTTACCTTATTATCCCCAAATTACAGGAGGAAATGAGGAAAGTTACCTGTAGATTCAATTACTCTAATGAGTTCCAGGACATCCACCCATTTCTACTCCTGTAGATTTCAGTTCATCCAAAACCTATTTGTCTAACCCATTGTTCACACCAAGTTCCATTCACTGAACATTTCTCTGCTAACTGACAGAATTTGGGTCCTACTTCAGCAGGGCTTCAAATTTAAAATTCTCATCCTTGTGTGTGAATTCGTCCATGCCTCAGCTCGCCCACTCACAGTCTTGAAAACTTTAAGAAATTTGTGCATTCCTAAATCCCCAACATTTTCTGTGTATACAATAATTCCTCAGATTGTTGTTAAAATAGTGGGCAAGTATTATCCTGGTGATGATAATTTCCAGGCTCAAAAAGGTATAACAGTTTTTCAAAAAAGTAGGGCCAATAAATGTTATTCTGTAATTATAGTTATCACATTGTATGTGGTCCATTAATATAGTTATTTTCTGTCCAGCTTTGTGAAGCATTTTCTCTCATAATGACTATTTAAATATCAGTAAGTATATTTACTTAGGTACAAAATGTGTACTCCCAAAATACTGGGAAATGTATCTGATATTTTATCAACAATAATACTTTTGGTGAGGATGCAGGAGTGAGCCTTTGACACCTAATAAATTAAATTTTGTGCATGTAATGTATACTCACCTTCACAATTGTCACTAGACAATGGAAGATTCTCTTGAGGAAGTAGCTTTCACACTGACTTGGCACACCAGGTTCAGCAAAACTGCCCAAAATTGAAACTGGTTTGAAAACAGCTGAGGCAGTCTACTGGATTTAGATTTTTAATGGTAAGAAACTATGACCATTCACATCAGCACTTTTCTCAAATAAGAAATGTCAATAGAAGTTAGAGGCCATTGAGCAGAAGAGAACAGTAAAATATTCTCTGCTCATGTTGTTCTAAAATTCTATAGCCCTCAAATCTGCAGAATAACTATAACATTTGTTTTGGTAGAATTGTAACTATATCATATAACATGTGCTTCAGAACATGTTGCAAGCATAGTCCCATTTATCAAGCAGAAATCCACAAGTCTGTTGAATATTTATGGGTGTATTTTGGGATTAGTAGAATTTTCCATGGAGGTCTGACATTCTTATCAATTTGAGTCTGAGTTAGTGTTATGGAAGTGAATGTATTTTCTCTTCAGGTTTAAGATTCAATTTAATCCATTATGTTGAAAGCAAAAGAGGAAGATAATTACTGTGACAAAAGCAGGTATGGAGATAATTCCTTCCGAGCATGTGGTTTGACAAGCATAAACCTTCAATGTAATAAATCTTCAGAAAATGTATGTAAACATAACTAGTTGAACACTCAAGGATGAGTGATGTATTCAAGTGCTCCTTTCTTGAGTAGCCTTTTTAGTTACACTCAAGAATGAGAATGTGTCCAGTGCTAAGAAGTCAATTTGTCATGCTTTCTTTATTTAGTAATTTGAGTGGTCACGTAACTTCCTCAAACCTTTTTCAGAAGATTAGAAAAGCAAGAAGCAATCATTCTTGCTTGGAAACACTTATGAAATATGGAACCATAGAAACAAGGATCAGGAATGGATCATTTGGCCCTTCCAGTCTGCTCCACCAATCAATATGATAATGGCTGATCTCGATTTCAATGCCATATTCCTATTTTCTCACCCTATTCCCCTAAATATACTCAGTGAACTGGCCTTCTGTGGTAGTGAATTCCATAGACTGACCACTCTCTAATGAAGGTAAAAACAAGGACTGCAGATGCTGGAAACCAGAGTCTAGATTAGAGTGGTGCTGGAAAAGCACAGCCGGTCAGGCAGTCTCCGCGGAGCAGGAAAATCGACATTTCGGGCAAAAGCCCTTCATCAGGAATATTCCTGATGAAGGGCTTTTGCCCGAAACGTCGATTTTCCTGCTCCTCGGATACTGCCCTGACCTGCTGTGCTTTTCCAGCACCACTCTAATTTAGACCCTCTAATGAAGACATATTTCTTCATCTCAATCCTAAATGGTCTACTGCATATCCTGAGACTGTAACTCTTGGTACTACACTCCTCAACTACGGGAAACATCATCTCTGCATCTAGACTGTCTGTCTCTGTTAGAATTTTATCTGTTTCAGTCAGATCCCCTTTTACTCTTCTAAACACTAGCGAATACAGGCCCAGTTGAACACATGTATTGTCATACAACAGTCCTGCCACTCCTGGTAGAGCCAAGTGAATCTTAGTTGCACTCCCTTTATGTTATACCATTTGTCTTCCTAATTGCTTCCCACAGCTGCCTGTTTACTTTCAATGACCAATGTACAAGGAAACGCATATGAATTAATCTGGTTATTAATTTTTTGTAGCTATTTTCCAGTAGAAAATGCATTTGTCTTCATTGGAATATATGCTGCTCTGAGGTAAAAGTGTTTAATTTGTTGATTTGAAATAATTTGTTATTTAGCAGCATGTTGAAAACAAAGGAGTAAAATATAAATTAGATATTCCTAGGAATATGTCAGAGATAAAAGAGAAATGTTAAAGCACTTTCAAGTTCAGTCAACATAAACAATTTGAGGTATATGTATTTGTGTATAGGTAGACATGACATTAACTGATGAGACAAGTAATGAATTAAGTGTATTTAAAACAAAATAATAAATAATTGAGTAAACTAAGCAAACTCAAAGAGGATAAAGCTCCTAATCCAGATACGTTGCATCCTACTATTTTAAAATAATCAAGGAATGAGTTAGCCAAGGCATTATTAGTAATATTTAATAATTCCTTAGGGAAAGGTGTAAAGCCAGATGACCAGTGGATATTTAATTCATTTCCTATATTTTTAAAAAAAAGAGAGGGCAGAATATTTCCAAGGAATTGAGAATTAGAATATTGACATTTGTGAAAAAGTCTTTACTGTAGCAGTCTCTGATATTTTTCACATTGATCACTCAGATACTTTATGTCATATTCCTCAAATTTCAAAATCATGTAAGTTGTTTATAGAGTGATAAGGGAAGAATGATTGCACATAAGAGCATAGCTGGAGGTCTTCAATATAAGATAGGCACCAAGAAACCAGAAAAAAAATCGACTAAAGAACTTGGAATATATTGCCACTGCAAGTGAATAATACAGATGCAATAAGGGAAGGCGAGAGAAGTGTTTGAGGTAGAAGGGAATCAATGGTTATACTGATAGGAAATAAAGAAGTAACATGTGCAGTGGATAAAGATGTCTTGGTGAATATTTCCAGAAGGCATTTGTTTGGTGCCATATCAAAGCATTTTGCAGAAAATAAAGAGGGACAATATAGGAGAGAATACATTGCCATGGATAAAAGATTGGCTAGCTAACAGGAAGCAGAGAGGAGGCATAAATTGGTCCATTCTGGTTGTCAAGATGTAATGAGTGGTGTGCTACAGAGATTAATGTTGGGTCCTCAACATTTTACAGTTTATATCACTGGTTGGGATGAATAAAACTGAAGGCATAGTTGCCAGATGTATTGATGAAACAAAGATAAGTAGGATACTAAGTTTTTAAGAGGGCACAAGGAGGAGGCTACAAAAGTACATAGATATATTAAGTATATGTGGCCAATGGAGCATTATGTGGGAAACTGTGAACGTTTTCATTTTGGTAACAAGAACATGAAACAAACATTTGATTTAAACTGTGAGAGACTGCTGAGCTCTGAGATGCAGCAAGATCTGTGTGCCCTAGTGCATGAATCACAAAGGGTCAGTACACAGGCACAGCAAGTAATCAGGAAAGATAATAGAAAGTTATGGTTTATTGTAATGGATCTGAATAGAAATTTAGGGAGGTTATGCTTCTATCGTACATAGAATTGGTGAGACCATATCTGGAGTACCCTGTACAGTATTGCAAGTTTCCCTCCAAGCCATTCACCATCCTGAAATAGAAATATATTGCTGTTCCTTCACTGTTGCTGGGTCACAATCCAGGCATTCCCTCCCTAGTGGCATGTGGGTCAAAACACAGCAAGTGGACTGCAGCAGCTCAAGAAGGCAGCTCACCATCACCTCTCCAAGGACAACTAGGAAACTAGGGATAGGCAATAAATACTGGCCAGCCAGTGACATCCACATCGCAGAAATGAACAAAAGAAAAAGATTCTAAAGTTTAAAAGACTGAGAAGTGACTTGATTAAAACGCATAAGATCCGAAGACGTCTTAACAGTGTGAATGTGAAAAGGATAATTCCCTTGTGAGAAAATCTAGAACTAGGAATGATTGGTTAACAATAAGTGGTCACCCATTCAAAGTAGAGGTGAGGAACAATTTAATCTCTTAGGGAATCATGAGTCTTTAAAACTTTCTGTCTCAAATAACATTAGAAGCAGAGTCTATGAGTATTTTCAAGGCAGAGGTAGATTTCTCGGAATGCAAGAGAGTGAAAGGTTATTATGTGTAGACAGGAATCTGGAGTTGTTGTTATCACAATCAGGTTTATCATGATCTAATTTAATGGCAGAGGAGGCTTGAAGTGGCAAATTATCTTCTCCTGCTCTTAACATCAATGCAGTTGTGTAGATGGGACAATATGAGGGAAGGCTTGAGTGGAGCATAAACAGACTAACATGGAGATTTTGGGCTGAAGTTTTTTATTCAGTCATATGATATGGTTATCTTATATAATCCTTGGTAAGAGAGCACACATGTTCTGTTTTAAAATTTAAACGTGGAGAAAATAATGATCCTTAGTCAGCATAGTTGTGAATTTGACACTACTGAGATCTTTATTGATGAGAGGCAGTTAAACTTCACAGAAAAATAATCGATTGAAGAACAAATTTTATGATGAGTCAACTCAGGAGAATTCTGTGTGACATATCTTAACATAAAATAATCATTCGCAATATTACAATGTTATGACACAGTTTGCCCAATATTTCAGTGAAGGTGTTGACCTAATTAAATTTAACACAGTTAAGAACAAATATACTAATAGATTCAGTAGTAAGTTGTAGTTTTTCACATTGTAGGAAATTAAGGTTTTTTTTGCTCATATTAAGCAATGACTCATTTGTATAATTTTGAAAAATTTCCTCATTAATTTTCAAACACTTCTTTAATACTTTCAAAAGCCAATGCAAGAACCAACAAACCACCTTGTGCTAAAAATAAGTTTTATTCATTACTATGATTGGAACAACAGTGTATCCTGAACATAACATTATGCTCCTAAGTGTAACTAATTGTATGTTTTGCTTTGTGGGTGGCAGAATTTTCAACTTTCAAAGAAATTAATACTGTGTAAACATGGTTGATTGGCAACCATCCATTTTACATTTGCACAGAATTTCACCTGCATATTCTAATCTGATGCTCCAGTGGAGTATTATGTGCTGTGTTGCTAGGTAAAATTTTAAACAAAGGCCCCATCTTACCTGCCCAGATAAGCCTGTCAAAATCTCGAATGGGACGTTTTAAAGAGATTCTCCAACTGTCATGTGCTATTGCCACCCTTAACCACCATTACTAAAATTAGATTAGTCTGCCCATTCTTCTATTGCTTTTGTTGCATCTTGAATGTAAACATGCTTCTCTGCATCGTACATAATAAAATTAAACTAAGTAATTAATGCAAAGCATTTTGAAAAACATTTCTGTGAGACTAAAGGTGTGACGCAAATTCAGGTCTTTCATGCTTAAAAAAAATCAATAATTTGGAAGTAAAAATACATTAAGCAGTTCACAAACCAACAAATAAAGTTAGAAATAAAATGAACAAAAATGCATCTCACAGTATTACTACTGGATTGTTGATTCAGTGACCCATATTTGTATCATCGATAATCACAGGTGAGGTGGCAGAAGACTGGAGGTTGACTAACGTGGTGCCACCTTTTAAGAAGGGTGGTAAGACAAGCCAGGGAACTATAGAGCAGTGAGCCTGACATCGGTGGTGGGCAAGTTGTTGGAGGGAATCCTGAGGAACAGGATGTACATATATTTGGAAACGCAAGGACTGATTACGGATAGTCAACATGGCTTTGTGCATGGGAAATCATGTCTCACAAACTTGATTGAGTTTTTTGAGGAAGTAACAACGAGGATGATGAGGGCAGAGCGGTAAATGTGATCTATATGGACTTCAGTAAGGTGTTCGACAAGGTTCCCCATGGGAGACTGATTAGCAAAGTAAGATCTCATGGAATACAGGGAGAACTAGCCATTTGGATACAGAACTGGCTCAAAGGTAGAAGACAGAGGGTGGTGGTGGAGGGTTGTTTTTCAGACTGGAGGCCAGTGACCAGTGGAGTGCCACAAGGATCAGTGCTGGGCCCTCCACATTTTGTCACTTACATAAATGATTTGGATGCGAGCATAAGAGGTACAGTTAGTAAGTTTGCAGATGACTCCAAAATTGGAGGTGTAGTGGACAGCGAAGAGGGTTACCTCAGTTTTCAGCAGGATCTTGACCAGATGGGCCAATGGGCTGAGAAGTGGCAGATGGAGTTTAATTCAGATAAATATGAGGTGCTGCATTTTGGGAAAGCAAATCTTAGCAGAACTTATACACTTAATGGTAAGGTCCTAGGGAGTGTTGCTGAACAAAGAGCCCTTGGAATCCAGGTGCATAGCTCCTTGAAAGTGGAGTCGCAGATAGATAGGATAGTGATGAAGGCATTTGGTATGCATTCTTTTATTGGTCAGAGTATCGAGTACAGGAGTTGGGAGGTCATGTTGCGGCTGTACAGGACGTTGGTTAGGCCACTGTTGGAAGATTGCGTGCAATTTTGGTCTCCATCCTATTGGAAAAATGTTGTGAAACTTGAAAGGGTTCAGAAAAGATTTACAAGGATGCTGCAAGGGTTGGAGGATTTGAGCTATAGGGAGAGGCTGAACAGGCTGGGGCTGTTTTCCCTGGAGTGTCGGAGACTGAGGGGTGACCTTATAGAGGTTTACAAAATTATGAGGGGCATGGATAGGATAAATAGGCAAAGTCTTTTCCCTGGGGTCGGGGAGTCCAGAACTAGAGGGCATAGGTTTAGGGTGAGAGGGGAAAGATATAAAAAAGACCTAAGGGGCAACTTTTTCATGCAGAGGGTGGTACATGTATGGAATGAGCTGACTGAGGAAGTGATGGATGCTGGTACAATTGCAACATTTAAGAGGCGTTTGGATGGGTATATGAATAGGAAGGGTTTGGAGGGATATGGGCCGGGTGCTGGCAGGTGGGACTAGATTGGGTTGGGATATCTGGTTGGCATGGACAGGTTGGACTGTAGGGTCTGTTTCCATGCTGTACATCTCTATGACTCTATGACTGTATGTTCTGGGGCCCTGGGTTTGAATCCCACCATGGCAGATGGTGGAATTTGAATTCAATAAAAACCTGGAATTAAGAGTCTAATGATGAGCATGAATCCCATTGTCAAATGTCAGAAAAAACCCACTAGCTTCACTAATGCCTTTAGGAGCAGCATGGTGGCTCAGTAGTTATCACTGTTGCCTCACAGCATCAGGGACCCGGGTTTGATTCCACCCTTGGGTGACTGTCTGTGTGGAGTTTGAACATTTTCCGCTTGTCTCCTTGGGTTTCCTCCGGTGCTCTGGTTTCCTCCCACAGTCCAAAGTGGAGGTTAGGTGAATTGACCATGCTAAATTACCCATAGTGTAGGTTGGGTGCATTAGTCAGGGGAAAGTGTGGAGCAATATCGTAGGGGAATGGGTCTGGATGGGATACTCTTCAAAGGATTAATGTGGACTTGATGGGCCAAGTGGCCTGTTTCCATATAGGGATTCTATGAATGCTGGAAATAAAAATTCCTGATGTAAAGCCTTTGTGGAAAATGTTAACAGTTTTTTAATTTCATTTGTTGATCACTTACACCCTACTTTCCAGGTTTCCCATTGTTCGGACTCAAGTCAAGCATACTTAAAAGATCATGGTTGTCAGCCATATTTTGCACCTCCTGTATGAGAAAGCAAATATTATTTTATCTGCCAATCTAGAAGATGGGCCCTACAATCATTAGAAAGTGAAAAACTAGATCTTTGGAACTCTTGGAACAAGGATGAGAAGTCTGATCTACTTACAATCACATATGGGACACATTAATTTTACTATACATTAAGCCTAGATATGTATATGAACCCTTTACCGGATATTATTTCCATCAACAGTGACTGTTAGCCAACTCATGAAATATTAACATTTCTATTCTGGCTCCAATTCCATGACAGAACAGTAGTGGGTGTTGTGTATCAGGTACATTGAGGAAGAAACTACTGAATTCTACTTGCTGAATATAACAAAATGAGTCTTTGATTGGCCACTCTGACATTGTGCACTGGTTAAGAAAACCTTTTTGGTTTCTCTTCAGAAATACCTTCACAGAAATACGTCAACAGTTGAGGACAAGTGACAACTGTGAGGAAAATGAGTAACTGTAGGAAAATATTACCAAATATACACAAATTAAGAGTGTGGCTAGATATGTAGCAAACGCAAAGTAGTTCTAAGTAGATAAATATGAATAGACACATTTACGAATAATTACAAGAGTACGGGAAATTTCCTTCAGTGAGAGAGAGCGAAAGGAAGATCTGGAGGTATAAATGCACAGAGAACAAAACTGGCCTTTATGTCAACTTTCCAGGTGGAAAATGGGCATAAATGACCAACTTCAAGGGGCAACACAGCTATTCTCCAGTCAGGTTACTTGATGGATTCCCCTATCACTTCTACAAATGAATATTTCGCAAAGAGACAAATTGTTTGCCATCAAGATTGATATTGCTATTATGTATTTTACATCTGTCTTCACTGTGAAAAGTTTCAGTAGTATACTAGGACTCCAAGAGAGTCAGGAGGCAAAGGTGAGACTATTGGTCACCACTAAGGAGAAGGTGCTGGGGAAACTGAAAGGTCTGAATAAATCACTTGCACTGGATAATCTATATCGCAGGTTCTGAAAGAGTTAGCTGAGGAGACTTCGAATTTCTTAGAACCCTTCTCTTTTAAAAAACTTAAAATAATCATTTATATGTCATTTTTACATTCATGTTCTTAAACAGTGAAACAATCACTCAATTGACACCAAATGTTCTTTAAAAAGAACAGGTATTATTATCAAGTGAGGTATGGGAATACAAATGTGCCATTCTACCCCCTTTACCTATCTGTTACAATGAAATTACTCATTTTTAAGCCACAGTTTTCCAAACAATGATCTGCACTCTGTGTAAAGAACTTTCAGTTGATTGTTTTAAAATCAGAAATTCTGAAACAAAATTCAATTTTTAGCATGCTTGATAAAACATGGGCCTAATGTAAGCATTTGTGAACTACAGGGCAGTCTTATTTTAATCTATGTTGCATGTTGGCATTGTACCTTTGAGATATAATTACAATGTGTACTTGTAACTCTTAATTCTAAGGGTCCTGAGAAAATGAATCCCGCTACTAGAAATCTCAAAGGATAAGCATTTCAGCGAAAGTTAGCATTGATAGATTGTCTAACGGATTATAATGCATTTTAGCACGAGGAATTGTTTCTTTGCTTTCAGATGCAAAATGAGACTTGTACTGAGAATGTGCACACAGACTTCAGATTTTGGCTGAAAGTGTGCCTCAGACCTCATTACCACACTCCTAATAAAAGCCATTATCGCCGTTTCAGTGTCCAGCAATAGGTCAGAAGTTTAAATCAGACTAATTTAGTCAAGCTGCTTCATTGACAGCGATGGTCAGACAATTCATGTGATGGCAGGATGAATACAGATTGGATATTAATGTAGACTGGATGTTAACATAGTCCATCAGTAGGCCATGATGGCATGTAAAATGGGTGAACCACTCTTGCTCCTTCCAGAAGTTGAGATTGTAAGAACGTTCTTAATTCTTGGCTAGAACTTATGATGATCCCCTCAAAGAGCATTAGGTACTTGAAAACCATACTCATCAGCTGTGGGCTCAGTTGATTAGCACTTTCAGCCCTGAGTCAGAGGACTGTGCGTCTAAAAGCATTGAGCATGACAATATACACAGTTAGAGCTGATCTCTTTCAGACTAAACGTTAAACTGAGATCCTGTCTGCTTGCTCATGTAAATATAAAAAAAAGTCAGATGATATTTTTATGGCAAAGACCAATATCCTTGGTGGTTTGGCCAATAATTACCCTTAAATCTGCATCAGATTTTCTGGTCATCATCTTGTTGATGGGAGCTTGCTGTATGCAAATTTCCTACATTACAATTCCAACACAACAGCAATGTACTTCAAAAAGATGTTGGCTTTCAAGCACCTTGGTGTCTCCTGGTGTTGCTATTTCAATGCAAGTTTTTAAAAATGTATTTGATGCATGCTTTGCTCAGTTTCATTGAATTAGCAGAAGACACATTGAAATAGGAGTTAAGCATGTCATTGAGATATTTAAAGGATCTAAAGACTGTGCTTGAAAACTGCATGATGGCTTTTTGACCCAAGTTCTGAGCCAGGAAAATGGGGTTGCATAATCCAGTGTCATTGCCATTTATTTTAAAGTGTCTATGCATACCATATATACTCATTAGTTAAGCTAATGGTGGAGACACAACAATTGAGTAATGCGGGGGCACCTTATTGTGTTACTTTCATGATGAATGACATGTAACTTAAATAACCCTTTTCTGGATTGAAATAAGTTTAATTATATGAAACTAGAAGTAAGTTGTATGATTTGAATCTATGGTTATAAAATTACTAATAATTTGAAAGTATATAATTAAAGCAACATGTGTAGCAAATTGCCTTCAAGAGAGGCAGGATAGTGTTTTACACAATGAAAGAGGTTTCTACAGAGAAATATGTTGAGACGGTTGCATACGATTGTATAATATGATTTGTTTCCACTACTTAAATTTAGAGGTTTTCCCACATGTACAGACACACGAAGAAGCTGTAGTGATTGTAACAAGGTCAACCAGATGGATCTCATAGAAATAATGTTGTGAATCAGAAACAAAAACAGAAGGAAAAGTTGCTGGAAAAGCTCAGCAGGTCTAGCAGCATTAGTAAAGAGAAATCAATATTAACATTTCAGGTCCAATGACCCTTCCTCAGAACCATTCTGATGAAGGGTCATCGGACCTGAAATGTTAACTCTGATTTCACAGATGCTGCCAGGTCTGCAACTTCTGTTTTTGCTCATATAATATGAGTTTCCTGATTGGGGCTGTTAAACTGATCCAATCAGGGAGCCCTGGCTGACAGATAAAAAGAGGAGTGCCAGAGATTCTGGCACTCTGATAGCTGACTCTAAAGAGGCAGCACTAAAGTCAAGGATTGTTCATGTGTAAGTAAAGGGTGGCTTGGTGACAGGATACCAGCCTCTGTGGAGTTGTTTCATGGCAATGAGAGTAAAGCATGTTCCTGAGGAAACAATCATCATTGAATTAGGGTAAGCATTTCTGATGAAGAGCTTTTGCCCGAAACGTCGATTTTACTGCTCCTTGGATGCTGCCTGAACTGCTGTGCTTTTCCAGCACCACTCTAATCTAGACTCTGGTTTCCAGCATCTGCAGTCATTGTTTTTACCTAAGCATTTCTTACATCTGCCTTTGTTTGGGAAATTTGACTAGTTCAACCCTGTCATCAAGGACTGGGTCCAGTTTGTGGAAAGAATGCATTATTTTTTCCAGGTAAACAATATTGTGACAGTTGAGAAGGAATACGTAATTTCCCTAACAGCTATGGAGCCACAGTTTTTTCTGTTATTAGGAGCCTAACATTTCCTGAGGCACAGATGTTGAAACCTTTCAAGACTGGACAGATATTGTTGAGGAATATTATGACCCAAAGCCTCTTCTAATTCTGAGACACTATTGGTTTTACTTGGCAATTCAAGAACCAGATGAATCTATGTCAGGAGTTTTGACTGGGTTAGGATAATGGGCAGAAGTCTCTGACTTTTATTTAACCCTTAATGAGATGTGTAGAGATAATTTGGTATGAGCGATTAATGATGTGACTGTGCAAAAGCACATAATAGCTGAAGCCGACTGGACTTCAGCCAAACACTGCAATTGACTTCATCATGGGAAAATGCGGCAAGTGGAGCATGAGTTGCAGGGTATTCCAATGGAAGTGGACATCTTCACCAACCTGCCTGAGCTTGAGGAACACCATTTAGCTGCAGGCAATTGCATAGCCTCACTCAGGGTATATCCTGATTAGAGGGACTCTAGGTTGGCCCACAGAAAATCTCCAAATCAAAGCCAAATATTGGCCAGTCTTCTTCAGGATCCTGGCTGGCAAGCCATTGCAGTTGCTGTCGGTATGTGGAATCAAGAACAGCTAGAGAGTCCTACTAAACCTAAATTGAGTAAGATAACTCATAGGCCAGTATCCAGGAGGGTTCATACCCTGGAAAGTCCACATCCATCTGGTTTGGAACAGTTAAATTGCTTAGCACATCAAAATGAGAAACAATCGAAATAAATGTCCAGTTAAAAGGCCAGCCGGTTCTAATGGAGGTCAATACTGACACAGCCATATCAGTATATCAGTGATTGCAGAACCAGTTTTTAACAAACTCCACTCTGGAATCCAACCCTTAGGTTTGTGTAAGACCTCGGCTATTCTGGGAAACCTTTACAGATATGGGGTACAACTTCAGTTCCAGTCTCTTATGAACAGCAGTAAGTTCAGTTACCATTGATTGTAGTAAAAAGGCTTGGGTCCAAGCTTGATAGGACGAAATTGGTTACAGAGACATAGAGTCATACAGCATGGAAACAGACTCTTTGGTCCAAATAGTCCATGCTGACCATGTTCCCAAACCAAACTAGTTTCACTTGGCTGCATTTGGCCCATATCTGTCCAAATCTTTCCTAGGCATGTACTAATCCAAATGTCTTTTGGATATTGTATCTGTGCCTGCATCAACCACTTCCTCTGGCAGTTCATTCCAAATACGAACCACTCTCTGTGTAAAAAAGCTGCCCCAATCTTTCTCCCCTCACCTTAAAAATGTACCCCCTAGTTTTGAACTCCCTACCCTAGGGAAAAGACACTTGCTATTCACCCTAAGTATGTCCCTCATGATTGTTTAAACCTTTGTAAGGTGTGAGAGATTCACCTAGATTGGCTCAACATTTTATAATTAGAAAAAAGCTGCCTGAGTAAACTCCACATTAAATACTCAGAAGGTCTTCCAAGAAGGACTGGGATTATTTGAGGACCGAAGGCCACCTTGCTTGTTGACCAGAAAGAATATCCAGGTTCTGCAAGACCCACCCACTTAAGGGCAAAAGTTAGAAAATAGAATAATCATCAAATCAGTCCCATTTGCGGAATGGGTAGCACTGGTCATATTGATTTTGAATATTGCTTATGAATTTTGATATTGATTATGGGTTGGTTCGCCTTTGTGGGGATTTAAACAAATGGTAAACCACTTTTCACACCTGGATACATACTCAATCCCTCGCGTAAAGGAATTTTTGTACAAAGTTTGGCAGGGTTGCTGTCCTTCATGAAGCTGGGCATGAGCCACGCTTACGTGCAATTGCATTTAGATTAGGATTTTCAGATGTATGCTCCAATTAATACCCATAAAGGCTTGTACCAATATACGAGACTGCCACTTGGGGTATCATCAGCCTGTTCACTTTTTCAGTGGAGAATGGAAAACATTTTGCAAGGCCGACCTCAGGTCGCTGTTTATCAAGATGACATGCTAATATGAGGGAAAACTAATAAGGAGTATTTAGAGAACTTGAATATAGTCCGAAAGTTTTTTCCCGATGCAGGCATATGCCTAAGAAGAGAAAAATGTGTGTACCATGCCCCCAAGTGACCTACTTGAATTACACAGCAAACAAGACTGGCTTAAACCCGTTGGAAGGTAAAGTGAAGGTGTTCAAAGGTGCCTTGGCTCCTATGTCTGTCCAGGAGCTTAGGCCAATTCTTGAGCTGGTAAATTATTGTGAAAAGTTCATACATGGCCTGGCCTCCATCTTGACACCTTTGCATCAACTCCTAAATAAGCATCAGCTTTGGAAATGGTTGCATTACAAGCCCTTGCAGTAAGTTAAGTAAAGAAATAGCAATCATCTGCTAAAAGGCTGGTACGCCATAATCCTAAGAAAGATCATGCAATGTCTTCCCATATGGCAAGAGGATTGCCCAATAGTGTATGCATCCAGGACTTTGGCTAATGCAGAATTAAATATGCCCAGATAGAGAAAGATTGGCCGTCATGCTTGGAATCAGGAATTTCCACAAATACCTTTGTGACTGAAAATTTACGATAACCATAGACTACTTGGTGTACTTAAGGAGGACAAGGCAATGCCATCCATAGCTTTGGGCTTCATTCAGCATGTTAGAACACCATCTGGGAGGCCACATAGCACATGCATTGAGCTATCTCCCATTAGCAGATCCACCACCTGTGGTACCCCCAGTGGAAGAGTCTGTAACTTTTCTGGAACCACTCCCAGTCACAGCTGACAATATCAGACTTCGGACGGAAACTATTCCGTTCAAAACCGAAACAGCTGGTGGTAATGGGGAGCCCAAAGCACCGCCATGGTTAGAATTGAAATCTTTTTGGAATCAGGGACATCAGCTCACAGTAGAGAACGGCATATTGTTATGGGGAGCAAGAATGATTGTCCCGAGCAAAGGTAACTGCCAAGGTACTGTCTGCACTCCATGAGGGTCATCAGGAGTGTTCAAAATGAAGATGTTGGCAAGAAGCAATGTCTGGTGACTAAGCTTTAATGCAGACATAAGCACATTGGTTGGGCAGTGCCTAGAGTGCTAACAAGGATGAAAATGACCACCAGCAGCTCTCCCACATCTGTGGGAATGGCTGGTCAAACCTTCAACTCAGTAACACTATATTCTCAGTCATTGTAGAGGCCCACTCAAAATTGTTGGAGTGCAAAGTGCTCAGTCGTCAAACATGGGGATGATGATAGAAAAACTATAAGCATATCTTTCAATACACGGAGTCCTAGAAGTGTTGATCATTGATAATGGGCCATCATTTACCAACAGGGAATTTGGGTATTTCCTAAAGTCTTTGACATATAAGGATAGCTCCATACTACCCATTATCTAATGGCCTGGCAGAAAGAGAAGTCTAAATTTTGAAGAATAATGGAAATGGCTCAGCATAGCTAAGAGGCACAGCCAACGCGAGATCAGGACGAGTACGGTATAATGTTTGGGCAGATGTGACGGTCCTGAACAAGCAGGTGGACCATATGAAAACCGCAAATTCACAAATGGTGCTGGAGCAAAATGTGCCCCGCCCCTCAGGAAAGGTTGCCGGAACCCATGAATTCACCCTCTCCACCTAGTGTAAATGTGTGCTCTGAATCAAAAATGGACATGATGGATGTTGCTGTCTCAATGCTTTTGCTACCAGAAGGAGAGAGTGAAAGTCTACTGAGGCACACTTAGCACAAGTTTCTGTGCATTACATGCTACACTAATGCTTAAATGCACCAAGAGGCGCTCCTCAGACCCAGAGCGGGACGGATGTAGTGATTTTAATGAAGTCAGCCAGGTGGATCAAATAGAACATGAGTTCCCTGATTGGGACTGTTAGTCGGGTCCTATTAAGGAGTCCTGGCAGACAAAGAGGAGTGTCAGAGATACTGCCACTCAGACAGCTGACTCTGAACAGGCAGCTCTAAAATCAGGGATTGTTTATGTGCACTTAAAGGGTGACTTGGTGACGGGATACCAGGCACTGTGGAGTTATTTCAGGAGGTGCTTATGTTTCTTTGGAACATCTTCAGAGAATTGGTCACTTTTGCCACCTGCCATTAGTGTATTTGGTGGAGTTTCAGCTGGATAATCAATCTGCTTGGCCATTTTATCAACATCCCTGCCAAAACCATCAAATCCCATGTATGAACTTGAACCCAGAGGTTCTGGCTCAGTGGTAGCCACCCACACTGCCACAAGACCTCTCTCACTTCCCCTTCCAGGAAGAGGGGTAGAATTATAGAATCATACAGCACAGAAACAGACTCTTCAGTCCAACCAATCCATGCTGACCATAAGCCCAAACTAAACTAGTCCCACCTGCCTGCGCTTGGCCCATATCTCTCCCTACATTTCTTATTCATGTACTCATCCAAATGGCTTTTAAACGTCGTAACAGAACCTGCATCCACCACTTCCCCTGGAGATTCATTTCACACAACAAACCACTCTCCATGTAAAAAAAAAAGCCCCTCATATCTTTTTAAAATATTTTTTCTCACCTTTTAAAAATAATTTTGACTTTGGGTGAAAGTAAAAGAAAAGGTGATGTCAGATCACCTGCTCCTTATGCATATCTCTTGAATGGGGTCATGGCTGATTTGATATTGTCTCTTTAATACGATTACCCAAAGTCAAAATTATCTTCCTGAGGTGGCACCTACTTTTGTGACAAGCATGAGAACTCACAATTTTCTGACTGAACAAATTCTGACAAATTCATAGGAGGAGTTTTTCTTGCCTTTTAGATGCAGAATGCAATTTCCCTTCTCTATCAACACACACCCACTGGTTATACACGTCCACAGATTTTAGGACTAATTTGCTGCCAATCTTGGTGGCTGCTCTGTCGAGAGCTCCTGAAAAGGTTAAAGAGGGTGAAGACATGACTGCCCAGCTGGTTCAGTGTGCTACGTGCATCATGTGGGAGGTCAACGACTCTGGTGTATCTGGTTTGTATATCTGTGGAAAGTGTGTGCACGTTCAGCTACTGACAGAGCATATTGCAGCACTGAAGAAAGAACTTGAGGACCTTAGGCTCATCTGAGAGAATGAGATCTTTCTGGACAGGACCTTCAACAAGGTTATTACACCGACCATACCAGAAGAGAGCAGACAACGAGGAACGCAGAGAGGAGACAGGTGCAAGAGACCGTGGGGCAAGTACCTGTCAGGAACATGTTGAATCTTTTGGAAACAGTAGAGACAGATGACACTGCCAGTCCGCGAGGCGGTCAGGTCTGTCAATCAAACGTTGGCGTGGAGGCAGAGCCGAGGAATCAGACATCGCACAGAGCCGTGGTGATAGGGGACTCCATAGTGAGAGGAATTGAACGGGGTTTCTGTGGCAACAGGCGGGATTTAAGGATGGTGTGTTGCCTTCCTGGTGCCAGGGTTAAGGACATCGCAGACAGAATGCAGGAAATCCTCAAGGGCGAAGGTGAAGAGCCAGAGGTGGTGGTACATGTCGGCACAAATGATGCCGGGAAGAAGAGGAGGAACATACTACAACGGGACTTTGGAGAACTAGGAAGAAGGCTGAAAAGCAGGACGTCCAGAGTGGTTATCTCCGGTTTGCTTCCAGTTCCTCGGGCTGGAGAGGCCAGGAACAGGGAGATAATGGACTTGAAAATGTGTGGCTGGGGAACTGGTGCAGGAAGCAAGGATTTAAATTCTTGGATCGCTGGGGTATGTTTTGTGTTAAGCATAAATTATACAAAAGAGACGGTTTGCTTCTTAATAGGTTGGGGACCAGCATTCTGGCAGGCAGGTTTGCTACTGCAACACAGCTGCGTTTAAACTAAATAGCGCGGGGGGTGAGGGGGACAAACTGGAAGTCTAAGAAGGAAATAGAAGGGAAAGTGAGAACAAGGGAAGTCAAGAAAGACAATGGTATCAATGAAGCAGAAAACTCAAGAAGGGATCATGCCATAAGGTTGAGTGAAATAGGGGTTGATAGGAAGGGTGAGGGCAGTAACAAATTAAAAATACTATATATGAATGCATGAAGAATTAGAAATAAGATGGATGAGCTTGAGGCTCTTTTGGAAATAGACAGCTACGATATTGTGGGGATAACTGAGACGTGGTTTCAAGTGGACAGGGCCTCGGAAATAAATATTCAAAGTTATATGTGCTATTGTAAGGACAGACAGAGGGGGTGGGGTGGCCCTGTTGGTAAGGGATGATATTCAGTCCCTTGCGTGGGGGGACCTAGAATCAGGGGATGTAGAGTCAGAATGGATAGAGCTGAGAAATTCTAAGGGTAGAAAGACCCTCTTGGGAGTTATCTACAGGCCCCCAAACAGTAGTATGGATGTATGGGTGTAAGTTGAATAAGGAGCTGAAATTGGCCTGTTGCAAAGATGTTACTACAGTTGTTATGGGGGATTTCAACATGTAGGTAGACTGGGAGAATCAGTATGGTATTGAACCTCAAGAAAGAGACTTTGTGGAGTGGCTCTGAGATGGATTCTTAGAACAGCTGGTGCTGGAGCCGACCGGGGGAAGGCAATTCTGGATCTGGTATTGTGCAACGAACCAGAATTGATCAGGGACCTCGAAGTGAAGGAACCATTAGGAGGTAGTGACCATAGTACAATAAGCTTCAATCTGCAATTTGAAAGGGAGAGGGTACAATTGGTAGTGACAATATTTCAGTTGAATAAAGGGAACTATGGAGCTATGAGGGAGGAGCTGGCCAAAGTTCAATGGTGCAATACTTTAGCAGGGATGACAGTGGAGGAACAATGGCAGATATTTCTGGGTATAATGCAGGAGATGCAGGATCAGTTCATTCCAAAAAGGACGAAAGATCCTATGAGGAGACAGGGGTGGCTGTGGCTGACGAGGGATGTTAAGAAACATATAAAGTCAAAAGAGAAAAAGTATAACAAAGCAAAGATGATTGGGAAAACAGAGGACTGGGAAGCTTTAAAGAATAACAGAGGATTACTAAGAAGGAAATAAGCAGAGAAAACATGAGGTACGAAGGTAAACTGGCCAAAATATAAAGGAGGATAGTAAAAGTTTTTTTAGGTAAGTGAAAGGGAAAAAAATGGTTAAGACTAAAATTGGGCCCTTGAAGACAGAAACAGGGGAATATATTACGGGGAACAAAGAAATGGCAGAAGAGTTGAATTGGTACTTCAGATCTGTGTTCACTGGGGAAGACACAAGCAATCTCCCAGAGATAACAGTGGCTGAAGGACCTGAACTGAAGGGAATTTATATTTGCCAGGAAATGGTGTTGGAGAGACGGTTAGGTTTGAAGGCTGATAAGTCCCCGGGGCCTGATGGTCTACATCCCAGGGTACTGAAGGAGGTGGCTCTAGAAATCGTGGCTGTGTTGTTGATTATTTTCCAGAGTACGATAGATTCAGGATCAGCTCCTGTGGATTGGAGGGTGGCTAATGTTGTACCACTTTTTAAGAAAGGTGGGAGAGAAAACAGGAAATTATAGACCAGTTAGTCTGACCTCAGTGGTGGGAAAGATGCTGAAGTCAATTATAAAAGATGGAATTACAACACATCTGGATAGTAGTAACAGGATAGGTCAGAGTCAGCATGGATTTATGAAGGGGAAATCATGCTTGACTAATTTTCTGGAATTTTTTGAGGATGTAACTCTGAAGATGGACAAGGGAGATCCAGTGGATATAGTGTACCTGGACTTTCAGAAAGCCTTTGATACAGTCCCACATAGGAGGTTAGTAAGCAACATTTGGGCACATGGTATTGGGGGCAAAGTACTGACTTGGATTGAAAATTGGTTGGCTGACAGGAAACAAAGAGTAGTGATAAACGGCTCCCTTTCGTGACCAGTGGGGTACCGCAGGGATCAGTGCTGGGACCGCAGCTTTTTACAATATATATTAATGATATATAAAATGGTATTAATAGTAACATTAGCAAATTTGCAGATGATACAAAGCTGGGTAGCAGGGTGAAGTGTGAGGAGGATGTTACCAGTCAATGAAGGCAAGCATGCAGGTACAGCAGGTAGTGAAGAAGGCTAATAGCATGCTGGCCTTCATAACAAGAGGGATTGAATATAGAAGCAAAGAGGTTCTTCTGCAGCTGTACAGGACCCTGGTGAGACCGCACCTGGAATATTGTGTGCAGTTCTGGTCTCCAAATTTGAGGAAAGAAATTCTGGCTATTGATGGAGTGCAGCGTAGGTTCACGAGGTCAATTCCTGGAATGGTGGGACTACCTTATGTTGAAAGATTGGAGCGACTGGGCTTGTATACCCAGTTTAGAAGACTGAGAGGGGATCTTATTGAGATGTATAAGATTATTAAAGGATTAGACACTCTGGAGGCAGGAAATATGTTTCCGCTGATGGGTGAGTCCTGAACCAGAGGACACAGCTTAAAAATACGGGATAGGCCATTTAGGACAGAGATGAGGAGAAACTTCTTTACGCAGAGAGTGGTGGGTGTGTGGAATGCTCTGCCCCAGAAGGCAGTGGAGACCCAGTCTCTGGATTCATTTAAAAAGAGTTGGATAGAGCTCTCAGGGATGGTGGAATCAAGGGTTATAGAGATAAGGCAGGAACAGGATACTGATTGAGGATGATCAGCCATGATCATAATGAATGGTGGTGCAGGCTCGAAGGGCAGAATGGCCTATTTCTGCACCTATTGTCTATTGTCTATATTTTTCCAGTTCCAACTGGACAAACCCACTAGCACTGGTAAGCATCCCTTTTGTTTGTCCATTTCAAATCAGTCTACTCTTACAGACGGCAGGAAAACCTGTAGCCAAGTGAGATAAATCCCAATCTCAATCCCAATCCCAATGCTACTGTCACTCTCAAAGTCAGATCAACTTGTCAGACTTGTTAATAATCAAAATCAAATTCCGGCAGTACAATAGACAATTAATGAGCATGAACTACAATCCTCAGAAACCATGAACTCTTCCTGGGTGACGTAAGGACTAAGAGCAGGAATAGGCACTTTAGCCCCATAAGTCTGCTCTGTCATTTAATACAAATGATGACCACTTGTATTAAAGGCAATTCAGAGAAAGTTGGGAGTGATCAATGACCAGGGGTATAGATTTTAGAATCAGGAGGTTTACGGGTAATGTGAGGACAGATGTTTTTCTAACCCAGAGGGTTGTGGGAATATGAAACTAACTACCCGCAAGGGTGATAGACAGAGAAACCCAAATTACATCTATGAAGTATTTAGATGTGTACTCCAGTGGCATATCGTTCAAGGCAATGGGTCAAGTGCTGGAAAATGGGCATAGAATAATTAGTTACTTGTTTTTGGTCGGCACAAAGAATCTTTTTCTGTACTGTAGACCTCTGTGACTAAAGTTCACGAAGGTGACTCCAGGCAGGAATGGTTTAATCTGAGGGAGATTTGGTTTTGGATTTAACATAAGGGGATTGGACTAGGCTGAGGGAGCTGAAGGTGTTTTCTCTCAAAATGTGAAACTAGGGGAGACAGTTTGACAAGAAGGTGTTATATATTTCAGAGGGAGATGAGGAAGATTTTTGGTTCTTTCAGTTTGGAACTCTCTTCCTCGGAGACCTGCGTCGACGGGGCTGAGTACGATGGATATTTGATAAGACAGAGAAGTCAATGGTAGTGAGGGTGGGAGTCAGTGAGCACGACACAATCCTGTGGAGAGATTGGAGCTTACTGATGGGCCGAGCGGTCACCACCGTTTTCCGGCTGGTTTGAAAGCCCCGCCCCCGGCTGCAGCCGCGGGGTTACGTGAGGTGTCGTCACATCCGCTCTCCCTCTGGCAGCCATCTTGCCACCTGCCTCGTGTCTGGGAATCCGGTAACGGACAGACGGGACCCACCGGACACGCTCAAGGTAAACCGGCTCGGCCGAGGGGAGGTAGTCCCTGTCAGCTCGCGGCTCGGTCTTTCCCGGGGTGGGTCATCGTCCGGGTCCCTTCATCCACCTCCTCCCGCGGCGTGGGCCCGGCGTCTGGGTAAATGCCGAGCCTCCGGTTCAGTGGAGGTCCCTCTCCCTCTCTCTCATCACCGCCGGCGGCCACCTATTCCCCACCCTCCCGCCTCGGTGTCCGGAGCCTGTACCTCGAGATAGTGGAGAGCTCGAGCACTAGGCTGGAGAGAAGGCCGGGTGGGGGATCGGCTGCAGGAGCCTCCCTGTGTCTCGGTGGCCAGCCCCCTCACTCACGGGGCGGTTTCTGCTCGTTGTAAAAATGCTTTAAAAGTGCGCTCTAGTCAGGGATGAATTTCGCTTCGTCTTATACAACTGTGTTCTGTTCTTCCGAAACTGATCTGCTTTGGAGAATTATGGAAGCTTACACTTGTGTATTTTGTTGCCTTCATACAACTTCAGTTAGTAAGTTCTCTTGTTCCTCTGCTCAACCAACACGATGACATTGTCAAATGGGCTGAGACAAATGTATCTTGTATATTAAATGCTAATTTTTAGAAACGAGTTATCGTTTAAATCCTGCCTGAAATAAGATAAATTTATGCCCTTATTTCTCAATTTTTTTCCTGCGATTTTTTTTCCTTTGGAAACTGCGAATATAATCACTTTATTTTGACCTAAAATGTGAAAACGTGATATAATGATTTCCGTGTGCTTCTGTATTTGTTTTTATGTGCTTCAAATTTAAGTGTTGTAGTTGTATATGTACCTTAAATCTAGAGATTGAAGTTGATCTGCATCTTGAATTTCTGGATTCATGTTTGAACATTTGCTTAACTTTTTAACGTTTGAACATTTAAGGTAACTTAGAAGAAATTTGAGATGGCATCTGACCACTTCCTCATCTTAATGTGTACAGCGTATATGGTATCAGAGTTCTCAGCTAACCAAATGGTAGTCTTAACTGATTTGACATTATCCTTTCTGGACAGGAACAGTATAATCTGTATGAGTTCCAGCAGCTGCTTGGCCTGGATTGCATTCTGAATTCAAAAGTTTAGATCTTGAACATTCAAGAGTGAAGTTAATTGAAACTGGTGAAGTGGGATGACAATTTTTTTGAATGTTAAACCTGATTTGTGATCAAGCTATACATTGTCATTTCAGATGAAAGAAATTACCATGAATCCAGAAAAATTAGCAAAGCTGCAAGCACAAGTGCGCATTGGTGGAAAGGTAAGCAACTTTGGCATAGGTTTTTCACTTCACCCATGTGGATATTTTTTAATGATTAAGAAACTTGAGTATGTTATCAAATGACTATTTTTGAGCATGGGAATACTGAAAATAACAATTTGTTTACAATTAATGCTAGTATAATTTGGGAAATGCTTCAATAATTTCAGGTTACAGGTAACACTACGTGGAAGTGAAGTGAATTGTCATGCTATTGGTTGACTTCAAGAAGGTGTGGATAGAATGAATGTGATACAATATGTTAGAAAGAATAAGGGATATAATAAAATATTCTGTGCCTGCTTCCACTTTAGACAAATTACATAGTATGTATACAGATCACTGAAGTTGATGGGTCAGGTTGAGAAAGTAATTAAGTAATATGGGATCCTGGACTTTCTTAATGATAAGACATAGAGTACAAAAGCAGGAAAGTTATGGTTAAAAACATTTACTTCAGCATTTGGAGTATTGTGTCCAATCTAGACACCACACTTCAACAAAACTGAAATCTAAAAATGGTGCACAACATTTACATGAATGCTCAGGGAATGGGGTGACCATTGGTTATATTGCTACATGGGAGTATTTGGTTCTTTTGAGGAGAGAAAGTTGATAATAGGGTTGGAGAGTCTGTACAAAACCATGACTTTGAACAAATAGTTGGAGACTGTCTCCAGTGGAGTGGTTGTGGACCAAAGGACATAGATTTAAGTTGATTGTCTCAGGCTGTTATGGGGTTTTTTTGCCAATGATTTATGTGTCATTTATGTAGAATTTGAAGTGCAATATCTGTGTGTTATGAGGCAAAGTCAGTCATGACATTCAAAGAAGAATTGGACAGGGTAAAGATTGGCACATTTCTAAATAACAGTGACTTAACAGGGATGTTGAATTAGTGTAGGGAAAAGGGCAAAAGGGGTTGCATATTGGCCATGATAGTATTGAATGAGCAGGCCCAATAGGATGAATGGCCTGCTTGCATTTATGCAGTGCCTTTAACACAGAGTATTCAAAGGCAGTTCACAGGAGTATAATCAGATAATAAAATAGTAAGAATCAGAATTAAGTAGGACAATCCTGAGAAATCAAGGATTTTAAGGAATGTATTAAACAAAGACAGAGGCTACAGCTTTGACAGTTGACTGCAGGGCCAGCAGTTGTTAGATAAAAGTTGCAGGTATAGCTAAGATTGGAAAATTTGAGTATTTTCTAGAAATCCCAAGGCTATTGTTGGGAGCACGTAGACGATGGAATATTGGGGAATGCTGTATTCTGTTCTGGTCTCCGTGCTGTAGAAAAGGTAATGATAAACTTGAAACTGTTCAGGAACGATCAATAAGGATGTTGCCAGGGTTAGAGGGTTTAAGCTATTGGGAGAGGCTGAATAGGCTGGGGCTATTTTCCCTGGAGCATTGGAGGCTGAGTGATCTTAGAGGTTTACAAAAGCATGAGCGGGATGGACAGGGTGAATAGCCAGTCTATTTTCCAGGGTAGAGGAGTCCAGAATTAGAAAGCATAGGCTTAAGGTGAAAGAAATAAGATATAAAAGAAACCTAATGGGCAACTTTTTAATGCAGAGGGTGATGTGTGTATGGAATGAGATGCTAGAGGAAGTGCTGGAGGTTGGTACAATAACATTTAAAAGGCAGTCTATGAATAGGAAGGGATTTGAGGATATGGACCAACTACTGGCAAACAGGACTGGATTAATTTAGGATAACTGGTCGGCATGGATGAGTTGATCGGAAGGATCTAGTTCCGTGCTGTACAACTGTATGACTGTGGCTACTGTTTATTGCTGAAGCTCCTTCCTGATAGTATTGTGGGTGTACCCAGCTCTCTCATCCCTGCAACAGCTCAAGAAGGTTGATTGCCAGTCCTGCCTCAAAGCCATTTAGGAATGGGCAATAAATCCTGGTACAGCCAGCGACACCCACATCTGTGAACAAATAGAAGTAAGTGAGCAGGTTTGGTTTGAGGAGGAGAGATTAATTTGTTGAATTTGAGTTCTCCAATTTCAAATAACCTTCTCTTCCTCTAACTCACTTCCCACTCTCCCCCCCCCCCCCTCACTTCCACTCTTCCCAGCCACCTACTGCATTCATTCCTCCCACACCAGGTTGTGTACTCTCTGTCTTCACTTATCCCTACTTCACTACCCCGCCTCCACCACCCCTGTTTATCTGTAGCTCCCCTTAATACCCACCCGAAATGTTGACTTCTCCACCACCTGATGCTATCTGGCTTGGTGTTCTTCCAGCCTCCTGTCTGTTTACCTTGGATTCCAACGTCTGCAATTTTTGTTTGTCTCTAACTAAATTTATATAGCAGGACTGTCAACATCCATTAATAAAACTTGCATTCTTTTAACCTCCAGAAAAGGTTGGTTTGTATCCTCTCTTCTAAGGAGGCAAGAAGCTTTGTAAACAATGCAGTAGTACAATGGATATATTTAGGTAGCCACAGTTCACTTAAGTATAGGTAACTTGTGATGAGATCTGAACAAATGCTTATTTAGGGAAGTAGTGGTCGTTTGAAATAGCGTATAAAGTTACACCATTTGGAAATGACATGCATTTTTTGATTAGTCAATTTAGGTATTCTAAAGTTTCACTTTTTAAATTCTTTTGTAGTGAGGCCCAGCATTTATTGCCCTTTGAATTGAATGGCTTGTTTCTCCATTGAGTGGAAAACTAAGTGCCAACCACATTATTCTGAATGTGGGGTCGCTGTAAACTGGATGTTTTTTTTAAAACAACAATTGATTGTGCCTTTATGGTCAGCTTTACTGATACTGGCTTTCACTTCCACTAGCTGCCATGGTGAGATTTGAACCTACACCCCCATAGCGTTGTCCTGAGTCTCAGGATTCCTAGTCCAGTGACATTACCACTACTCCATTGATCCCTTCAATTCGAAGATGTATCTGTGTGGTATTGCTATGTACCATGCTAGTTTATAAAAAAGGTAAACCAATATCCACTGCTTTATGACTTCATCTATGGTGCATTTTAGTCAGAATCTTAATCTTACATGTCGTAACTTTAAAAAATTGTAATATCCTGGTACCCTAATATAACCTAATAAATTGTAACATGCTGTTTTGTATTGTTGTCACTGCTTCGTTTGAGTCTTACTGAGAATCTAATCTATCTTCAGAAAAATGACAGCAGAAAACCAAAGGAAGGTAGAGAATATAACACAATAGTTTTTTTTAAATTATTGCCACCAAAATCACTTTACAATGAATAAGATTTTTGCCTCCAGTAGCTTGCATTTGAAATCATTTTCATCATATATGTAATTTTAATTTAACAGAACCAGGCCAGAAGAACTGTTGATTGCTATGCGTGGTTTACTATGCCATACAATTTGGCCTGACTGCTAATCGTGCCAAATATATCTTCAGTTTTGATGTTAATGTCTTAAAATTCTTATTTGTACATCTTTTTGGTATATGAGAGTTTAAGGTGTCATGTTTTATAACTTGAACAATTCTTCAGAATAGCATGGAGTTGCATAAAGATTGAATGTTTCTCATTTAATACTACCATTGACTAATTTGGGCATTTGTATCTTTTTTAGCCAGTATCTTTCAGTTTTGAGATATTTGGCAATTATGGTGCCCTAGATTAAAGATAAGTTTTCTGTTCAATCTTCAGAAGTTTGAGGATTGGATCGTTCCGCTTCTTACATTATTAACATCGAATCTTCAGTTCATTGTGAAAATTAAATATATTAACATCTTTAGTCTAAATTCAACAGCTTGTGAACTTGTGCATAATTATTGTTCAGAGATGTCTTATAGTTGTCTGAAAGATATTACACGTGTGGTAATGTCGAATGGCAGCATCCATTAGTAGAAAATGCCTGTCGCAATACAAGTTGGTGTACTTCATGTGTGTGTGTGTATGTACTTGTGATTATATAAGATACTGTATCTAGGAAGTAAAATGTTCCATAACTTTATCCAAACGTCTGAAAACTTTTAAAATGCATGACCATGCAGCATGGAAATTTATGCATTAACATTGTTTGTTTCGCAATTTTTATTATCAGACTTTATTTACTCCAATGGATTGCAGTATCTAAATTTCGAGTTAACCAACATATTGGCCACCAGTGGCTGAGTTTTAATGGATGGTTTCAGATTGCATATTGCTTTGTCTATAGATGGTTTTGTACATCTTTTATGTACAATGTATTACCAGACCTTGATAGATGTAACTATTACAGGATACCCTGCAACTGATCAGGTGTACCCTAGAACTCAGTGGGGAGCTAGTGAAGTGATTGCTGGGCCTCTTGCTGAGATATTTGTATCATTGATAGTCACAGGTGCGGTGCCGGAAGACTGGAAGTTGGCTAACGTGGTACCGCTATTTAAGAAGGGTGGTAAGGACAAGCCAGGGGACTATAGACCAGTGAGCCTGATGTTGGTGATGGGCAAGTTGTTGGAGGAACTTCTGAGGGACAGGATGTGCATGTATTTGGAAAGGCAAGGACTGATAGGGGTGGTCAATGTGACTTTGTGCATGGTAAATCATGTCTCAAACTTGATTGAGTTTTTTGAGGAAGTAACAAAGAGGATTGAGGACAGAGTGGTAGACGTGATTTGGTTGGACAAAGTTCCAGATGGGAGACTGATTAGCAAGGTTAGATTTTATGGAATACAGGGAGAACTAGCCATTTGGACACAGAACTGACTCAAAGGTAGAAGACAACGGGTGGTGGTAGTGGAGGGTTGTTTTTCAGACTTGAGACCTGTGATCATTTGTATGTCACGAGGACCTGTGCTGGGTCCACTGTTTGTCATTATATAAATGATTTGGATGTGAACATAGGAGGTATAGTTAGTTTCCATTGGACACCAAAATTGGAGGTGTAGTGGTCGATGAAAAAGGGTTACCTTGGATTACAATGTGATCTTGATCAGATGAGCCAGTGGGCTGAAGAGTGACAAATGGAGTTTAATTTAGAAAAATGAGAGGTACTGCATTTTGGAAAAGCAAATCCTAGCAGAACATATACACTTAATGGTAAGGTTCTAGGGAATGTGGCTGACCAAAGAGACCTTGCAGTGCAGGTTCATAGCTGCTTGAAAATAGAGTTGTAGGTAGATAGGACAGTGAAGAAGGCGTATGGTATGCTTTCCTTTATTGGTCAGAGTATTGAGTACAGAGTTGGGAGGTCATGTTGAGGCTGTACAGGGCATTAGTTAGGCCACTTTTGGAATATTGCTTGCAATTCTGGTTGTCTTCCTATTGGTAGGATGTTATGAAACTTGAAAGGGTTCAGAAAAGATTTACAAGGGTGTTGCTAGGTTTGGAGGATTTGAGCATAGGGAAAGGCTGAATAGGCTGGGGCTGTTTCTCCTGGAGCATCTGAGGCTGAGTGGTGACCTTTAGAGGGCTATAAAATCATGAGGGGCATGAATAGAATAAATAGACAAAGTCTTTTCCCTGGGGTGGGGGGAGTTCAGAACTAGATGGCATAGGCTTAGGGTGAGGTGAAAGATATAAAAGAGACCGAAGGGCAGAAGGTGGTGCTTGTATGGAATGAGTTGCCAGAGGAAGTGGTGGAAGCTAGTACAATTGCAACATTTAAAAGGCATTTGGATGGGTATATAAATACGAAGAGTTTAGAAGGATATGGGTCAAGTGCTGGCAAATGGACTAGATTAGGTTGGGATATCTGGTTGGCATGGACGAGTTGGACCCAAGAGTCTGTTCCTGTGCTGTACATCTCTGACTCTACATCGAAGTTTCCACCAAATCCTTCATGTACAAGTTGTTTGGCTATCAAAGATGTTCACAGAAAGCAAATATGTTGAATGAAAACAGTTCCTCCTGTGCAATTTGTTTTTGCAATCTGTTGTGATAGTTGGCAGATGTTGATTGTTAAATCATGATGGTTCATTGTTGGGAAAGCAAAATGTGTTGGTAAGATGTGAAATACCGTGCCTAATACAAAACCGCTTCAGCCAAAGCCAGGTGAGACTTTACTCTCGTTTATCCTGAAAAGATTTACTGGACTACTGTTAGAAACTAACCTGGATTGACACACCCTTCACCCTGAGCAAGGAACTTTGCTTGGGCATAATTGAGGGCTGATCAATTTGAGAATTTTGTATGTTTGTTTTTAGTTGGGGGTGAACTTGTGCAAGTGTATTTGGAGCAAGTGGTTTCTTCAATTTGATTAGAGTGAGTGAAACATCAGAAATCTTTACTCATTTCCAAGTCTTGGTTTGATCTTTGACCATTTGTATCATAAAGTATTAATGACTGCTGTGGTTAGTCATTCCAAATCTTATCTTGCTGTATGTGCCTATGTAAAACTTAGGTGCCTAAAGATCTGTTTCCTACAAGTCTCTTTCTGGATTAGTGGGTGTTCTGGCAAATGCAGCACTTCAAATGTTATGTACGGTTTTTAAGTTTCAGTAAATAGGCTTTAATCCATTAGATATTATATAATCACATGTTTGGAATTTGAAGTTACTTTCAGAAAAAAGAACTGTACTTAAAGTACAATGTTTCAGTAGCTAATGTATAACTCTCTAGCAAATTTAAATGTTGAATTGAGCAAATGAGGTTTTCTTTGTTTTTGTACCCAGGGTACTGCCCGCAGAAAGAAGAAGGTTGTCCACAGAACAGCAACAGCAGATGACAAAAAGCTCCAATTTTCTTTAAAAAAGCTTGGTGTGAATAACATTTCTGGCATTGAAGAGGTATTTGCAAAAAAAGTCTTTAACAAGTGATCTTCAGTTAATTGGAATTTTCTTTGTTCCTTAATCCGATTACAGTTCGACTATTTCCAAGAACTGATGGTTTAAAATATGCTGTACGTTTTGAAGATCAAGTGGGTACTTTTTCGATATTAATGATTTCTCTTTTCTTCAGTCCCTTGCTAGCTATGAGCAATGAATACATATAATGACTTGGCAGTGGAGAGGGGAAGGAGGGACTGAGATGAGAAATTGCATGGGTAGCATAGGAAAATAATTTTATAGCTAATCATAAGCCAATACAGTTATGATTTTAGGAGAAATAGGTTTACCTGAGGAGTTGGAATGTGGAATTTTCAGTTACCTGGAGTTTGAGATGAGGGAGAAATGAATAAACCATAAATGATGTAGGCTTAGAGGATGTAAAGTAATAATTGGTCTGAATTGTCTGTTTTTCTTTAAAGAGTATACAATTAACTCAAAAACCGAAATTGTTGGAGGAAGTCAGCAGGACTGCAGCATCTGTGGAGAGAAAACAGTTAACATTTTGAGTCCAGTGATCCTCCTCCTGAATTTTTGTCACTCTTCCATCCACCCACCTGGACCTCTGTCTTCTTCGTCTCACTAGATTGGAGCATCTGGTAGTGGTGGAGTGATAATTAGTATTAAATAGTGGTATAGAGGAATGGTTAGCTTAAATTGAAAATGGTTAAAAGTTATATTTGGGGGAAAAAAACTCATTGAAGATGCACTCAGTTCAGCTTGAGGTCAAAGGTTTGTCTGTCTCTAAGCCAGATAGATGGATACATACTGAAGCCTGGAGGGAATTTCAGATTGCATTCTATAAAACATTAGCAATGCATTTGAAAATCCAAACAACAGTAAAAGCTGCAACTTCACTGATGATGGGGAGGGTTTGGCCATTGTTGCTTTGCATGACTGAATATATTTGATTTTTATTGCACTTGCAATTTAGAATGTTTAAAATCTCTTTCAGGTGAACATGTTCACAAACCAGGGAACAGTTATCCATTTCAATAATCCGAAAGTTCAAGCTTCACTTGCTGCAAATACATTTACGATCACAGGGCATGCGGAGACTAAGCAGCTGACTGAGATGTTGCCCAGTATCCTGAATCAACTTGGAGCTGATAGTTTGACCAGCTTGAGGCGGCTGGCAGAGTCACTGCCTAAACAACGTTAGTGGTTTAATTTCTTATTCCTTATGAATATTCATAAAGTTTGATAACATTTCATGAGTGCATCGTTGTCACTAACTCTATCACTTCTAACACTTTACGTTTGCACACCCTGTATTGTTAGTTTTATTTCAAATTTGAAACGTGCTATTATATGGCCCAGTTGACTCGGTACTTCTGTCTCTTGAGTTCACAATGAACTTGAGTACAGAAGTAGGCAGATCTATCAGATGATGACTAACCAGATGCTGCATTGTTGGGAGTACATTGCTTTTGCCACAGATTCTGAACTGAGGTCTTATCTATCTGCTGAGGTTTGAACGTAAAATAACTCTGACTTTGCACTGAGAATATGTCATCCTAAGAACTCACTTATTCTATTTTGTTGGATTTACCAAGCAAAAGCTGCATTTACTTTCCTGTAAAGGTTTCTGAAGTTGCTGTGGTCTCTTTTGCTGTTGGATTGGTTCTGAGAAAATAAACTACAACGCCAACAGTGCTAGACTTTCAAATATTCTTACATGTGATATCCTTGAGCCAAATTTAATTGAGTGTTTTATGAGGGCTCAATTTTATACAAAAATTTTGATAAAATAAATATAGGAGAAACATTCCAGTAGCAGGGATGCCAGTAAATGTTCAGAGGACACAGGTTTTAACATCTTTGTCAAAGGAACCAGAAGGAGTTTTAGTACATTTTAACAGAAACCTTGCAGTTTAGGTACCATTGCTTGAAATGATGAAAGAAGCAGATTCAGTAGCAACTTTCACAATTTTTTAGGAAACCTATTTGGCATGGCAGAGTTAGGCCAAAGGGTTTATTTCCATGTGGTATGACTATCTATACCAGGTTTGCTTGTGTGTATGTATTGGGAGGGTGGAATCTAGCAGGGTGATGAGGAAACAGCACAGTGGGTCAGTAGATAAATCTTTCAAATGATTAAATTATTCAAAGAGCTGTCATGAGAGTCCAATGGTCTGCTTTTTATATGTTTTGTCTTGCCCCTTAGTACAATTGGTTCTGCAATAATGTGTGTTTCTTCAATGCAAATTGGTTTTAACACGATTTAGGCAGTTTAGAATTTAGACGGTTATTTGTAGAATGTGAACTTTCCTGCCTGAATTAGGTAAGATGTGATTCTAGCCCCATTGATTTAAATGGCGCGGTTATAGTGCGATATTCTTAAAACGCAAAGTTGCATGAGAATAGAAGTATCTCATCAAAACCAACAATGCAGCAAATCGAAGTTGAAATTTAGTGGATTACTTACCAAATGAGAATTAACTGAATTGTGATTGAACTGATGGCTTTTCACTGAAAAAAATCATATTTTGTTTGCAGCTGTGGACAGCAAAGCACCACTTGCTTCTGGTGAAGAGGATGATGATGAAGTTCCAGGTAATTTTAAATTGTTGCCAATGAATAAAACTAAGAGCTGTGTCAAGAACCATTAACTCAAATGTGGTCATTGATGTTGGAAAAAAATCAGAAGTATATTTGCCTGTAATGAAGTTCCTCACTCATCATGTGCTGCTTAATTTTGATTGTCCTAAGTAATAGAATTAAAATAACAAAATATAAACTGAAGAAGTGCTAAAAACAGCAGTTTACATTCCGTGTAAAACCTTTAGGCTTTACAAATCGGAAAACTTAACCATATCCATTGGTTAGTGTTTCAGTAGCATTAATGCTTAAGGATGATTCAGTTAAAAAGTCTATGTAGATAGATTTTAGAAGTTCTGTATATAGTACTAAGTTTTTTTTTTAAACTGCTGATTCTTATTTCTTCTAGATCTAGTTGAAAATTTTGATGAAGCTTCAAAGAACGAAGCAAGTTGAACAGAAGTTGACATCTGAAGATGATGCAAACTTGAACTGGCTTTGGGGAGTTGCCCTTTGTATTAGTACTTTTTCTTTTGTAATCTTGCATTTTATTTTATTGTGGTATTTCATGGTTTTGCAATCATTTGGTGGCAGACTTATTCTGTTTTTTAAACCATGGCAGCTCTTCTAATACTGAGTTGTATGAATGGAATGTTTACTAACTTTGCAGCTTGATTAAAACGAAATGAGTCGAACTGAATCTAGCACTGTGGATTGGAAGTAAAGGAGAGAAGTGTCTCTTTTGGTGTATTTAATTACGGATTGTAGCAATGTTTGAGTAAGACAAAGCTAGAAAAACTTATGGGAATTTAAATATTTAATTTTTGATCTGGTTCACATTTCTAAGCTGACTACAGAAATATGGATGACTAATGATTAGTCATTGTTTGAAATGTGTGATGCCAGTTTGGGAAGTCAACTGACTTTTTATACGAGCATTCCTGATTCCAGATTGTGTGAATCAAGTATTAAAAATCACTGGAAAGTGAGCTGTACTGGATTGATGACCCAAAATTACCACAATTTCACAAATGGTAACAAGTGATGACAAGTGATTTGTTTGAATTGTGCATTGAAAATTAGATATGGTAAACTCATGAAGGTTTAAAAGTTTAAACTATTTTCATGTTTTAAATATAGCTCATATCCGAATTTGATACGGGAACAGTCTTTATGCATGCATGTTAAAATTGCTGTCAGAGACTGAAGGATGGCTCAATGGGTTATAAGAACAAATGAAAGAATGCACTGTAAAATTCAGTCATCTTTTTTTCTTCAGCATTGCATGAATTATAATGCTTTTGAATCTTTTGCTCCATTTTATTTTCTCTCCTCAAATCCCAACTCAATTTCCAAGTATTAATCGTCAATCAATGAGGTTGAAGTTCAATTTTATGAAAGTTTTGAGTAGAAGACCTTTTTTCGGGGAAGAGTAAAATGGGTGAAGTAGAGCATTCCAGCTTTTCACCACAATTTTTCAATATTTTTGGGACAATAGTTGCAAACCAGATAAGTGCTTTCACCATATTCAGGTGTTGCAAAGAATATTGGTTAAGTTGTAATAGAAAGCCTGTGTCATTATTGTTGCCAATCAGCCAGAGTTACTGTGCTTCAAGCACAAACTGCTGCCAAGAAACATCTTAGAAAACAAGTTGAGTATATTCCCTCAGTAATAGAAATTGTTCCTGTAACAAAATAGAATGGTTAAGTGAAATGGCTTTATGGCAAATTGGCATCCAAGTATGATATTTGAAATTATATGTCCATTTGTGACAAAAGGAATTGTTCATAAATGAGTTTCAAAAATTTCAATAGCTAGTATTGCTAATGTTTACAACTTGATAATAAGGGCTTACTAGAAGCTGCCAACTTGTATGTATAATTGTTGCCCTTTTCATGCTTTAGAATATCCGTCTGTTAGCTTTCCAAGTATAATGTTCACATTTTTTTCAAAGCACATGAGAATCTAGTGTTTACTTGATGGTAACAGCAAAGGGGTCCTTTTGTGTAACTTGTCATTTGGTTTGTGCAATGTAAACTTAATATTTTTCATTCTATGACAACAGCTATTTCTCTTAACAGAGTAAATATGGTACAACTTCACAGCAATAAAAACATTAGACATCTGTTTGCATCCCAAAAAATGTAATTGAACGGATGAATGAGAGCTATGAATGTGATAGTTTTTATAGTAAAACTATAAAAAAATTCTGTATTCTCAGCATTTACTCTACTTTTTAAAATTTCAGTTAATATGATGCATGAAGGTATTAACTTGTCCAAAACTCATTCAATATTGTCCAGGTTTCATAAAGACTTGTATAATCTCCCAGAAATTTGTTTCATCTACTTTGGTAGTCACTCAACATTCAGTGATATTACATGCTAAGTGAAGCATATGTCTAAATGATTTTCATTCTCAGGGTGAAATTCCAAATAGGTTTGTGCAAATTAAAATCATTTGAGGTGCATTTTGGAGGCCCTTGTTTGCACTTATGTACCTGATCTCTGACAGATTTAGATGAAATTGCAGGTGGCATACTTGCGGTTTTATGATCTGCACATGTCTGGCCAGTTAACTCAATGCTTGAATGATCTGCCCCAATAAGCCAGAAAAGAGATTTGAACTTGACTGATAAATAATCTAAATTATTTAAATGTGTAGGATGACCAGACTTATCTGGAGTAGATGCTATGTAAGCTTCATGGCTCAGAGGTGGGGACTATACACAAGAGTCAAGCTCCTCGGGTTAGATATTTAATCAACCTGTTCAGAGGAACTGAGACTTTGAACTCAGGCTTCCTGACTCAAGACAGAGGAATACTACCACTGCCACAGTGGTATTGCCACAGGCACAACTATCTTTAGCAGCTTGGGCAGCACAATGGCTCAGTGGTTAGTGCTGCCACCTAATATCGCCAAGGACCTGGGGTTCAATTTCAACCTTGGGTAACTGGAGCTTGCATAGGTTTCCTCCCACAGTCAAAGATGTGCAGGCTAGATGGATCAGCTAAGGTAAATCAGAGGTTACTAGGATAGGATGGCTCTGGGGGAGATGGTCAATGTGCTGAATAGCTTCTACTTGACGTGTAAGGGTTCTTGTGATTCTATGAACAGTGATGTTTTTCCATCGCAAGGTCAAACAGGGAGGTTCACTGTTAATAGTATTGTTCACTTTCTCAGGCACTGCAATAGTCTTAAGTGGTAAGTAATAGTTGCACCACAGAGTTGCCAAATGATTGTCTCTAACAAATCAGATTCGTAACTACCTTGACATTGTTTGGAATTACCATTGCTGAACCGTAAGGATACTGGCTGCAAGAGCAGGTCAGAGGCTTTGTATGAGTCATTTGCTGCTGCTGTCAAGAATGTGATTAAGTGCAAAACAAAGACATTGCTAGAGAAACTCAAGGTCTGGCAGCATATATAGAGAGAAAAATATCATTAACATTGCATTCAGTGACTTCATCAGTATTCAATATTAACTTTTTCTCTACAGGTGCAGCAAGAGCAGCTGGACTTATTAAAATTTTGATTCAGATTTCCAGGATCTGCAGGTTTTTATTTTGAGATTATCAGTTCCTTCACGACTGCAGTGTGTACGATTTACAAAATGCCGTGGCCCATTTCACTGAGGCCCCTTTGATCATACCTTTTCAAACTCCTTATTGCTTAGAAGAGCAACACATTCCATCCAAGTCACAGCAGTCCTGACTTGGGACTAGGTTCACTGGGTCAAAACCCTGGAACCCCTTTCCTAACAGCATATCTACTCCCAATGGACTGCAGTTGTTACACAAGTGCCAACCACAATCTATTCAAGGGCAATTAGCAATGGGCAATAATTGGTGGAGGAGCTGCAAGTGTTCAGGTCTTGAGGCATCTTAGTGAGTTTTGAGAAGATTTGTAGCTCAAGTTGAAATTCTGGATGTAGGTTTGTTCGCTGAGCTGGAAGGTTCATTTTTCAGATGTGACCCCCTCTCATTAGTATCCTTGCATACAGATAAGGAAGGTCACTAGTTCGACTGGGACAAATCATCCATCCTAGGACAAGCCAAACACATGCATGAGAATTCCTAGAAGCATAGTATTCCAACTGGAACTCATCATCAATCGCATTGACTTGGATCCCATTTATCACCCCCTAAGAAAAAGAACAGGAAATGGCATCACAAATCCAAGAAAACCCAAATGGATAAATAGAAAGCAGGAAACACCAGCAGTACTTTGTCCAGAGGGTCACTGAAAGTGTTACCTAGTATGGTGACAAAACATCTGAGAATGAACCTTCCAGCCCAGCGAGCAAACTAGAGGCATCTGTTGAGGGAAATAGGGTTAATACTTCAAGTTGAGTATGAGTTTTTCTCAGGCTTATTTTCAGAATATGTTGCATGTGTCTAAAGAGTGAATGCCAGTATTTGGACATCTGCAGTGTACGTATGGCTGCCAGAGTGACTAAAGTTGATGCATAAAGTTGGTGTAACTGAAGATGACATAGGGAAATAATGTTAACAATTTTGGTCTTTATTTTGGAGGAAATTTCTGTATATCAGAACTGGAGGTTATACAAGGAATCTGAATTTAAGAAGTGGAGAGGTTAAAATATATGGGGGTGATGTTGATAGCTTGTACTTGGGATTTGATGTCTTTTCACACCATTGTGCTGAGCGGAAAAAAGCAAAAACTGAAATATATTTAGGGGCTGGGGGGAAGCAATGGTTAATCCTTTGATTGCCACAGGTAATGGCATCGGAGATGGAATAATAGCTTGAGTTAATTTCTCTGGCTCTGATGGTGTAGATGGGAATTTGAGCCACACGTGGTTCCAACCATCTACTGACATCATACCCTTTGTGACTTAGGATAAGAACCATTTTAGTAAAGTGGCAGGGTAGTAATGCTTCCCACCTATCCACTCCACCCTCCCCTCTGACCTATCACCTCTATCCCCACTCCCATTCACCTATTGTACTCTTTGCTACTTTTCCCCAGCCCCACGCTGCCACACCCCCCCCCCCCCCCCCCCCACATTTATCTCTCCACCATGGAGGCTTCTTGCCTCTATTCCTGATGAAGGGCGTTTGTCCGAAACGTCGATTTTCCTGCTCCTTGCATGCTGCTTGACCCTGCTGTGCTTTTCCAGCAACACTCTGATCTAAACTCTGGTTTCCAGCATCTGCAGTCCTCACTTTTGCCTCATGGGGTCACTGGTCAGACTGTGTAATTGAGTTAAAGTTCAGATATTTTCTAAACAATCTGTTCAGAAATGATATATCTGAAAAAGATGGGACTTGAACCAAGGCCTCTTAGTACAGAGGTAGGTACGATACCACTGCACTACATGAGCCCTCTTTTGTAAAATTTAATACTTGGGATATAGGCATCACTAGCAGAGTCTATATTCCCCATCTAATCCTAATTAAATACATTGATACTGTATTAGTTAGAGATGAACATGCATTCTACACACAAGTACAGAGAATGACCATTGCTGACAAAAGCGAAGTTTATTGATACCCATACTGCACTATCAACGTGGGAGATTAGCTAGGCCAGTTCAGTTTATAATCAATGGTAATGTCTTTTAAGGATGGAAACTACCGTCATTACTGGGTCTGGCCTATATGTGACTCCAGACATTTAGTGCTGTGGTTGATTCTTAATTGCCCTCTGGGCAATAAACGCTGGAAAAAAAATTAATGAATTAACAGTGCACATACAAAGCAAGTATCATTTGGAGGCAGTTACTGAGATGTCATCAGAGTCCATGTTTGGGAATTGAATATTCAAGGGTCCTTAGTGTTTTGGAAGGACGGGAATGAAGGAAATGGACAGTGTAGCTTTGCTAATAAAGGATGAGATGTGAAATGATACATCAGCTCGGGAAATCAAAACTTAGAATAAATTTGGGTAGAAGTAGCAAGGGAAAGGAGATCCTGGTAGGAGTAGGCTAAAGGACACACAGTAGGTCTGGAATGGGACACAGTATATAGCAATAATCTCAATTTAATTTTAATATGTAGTGATTAGATTAATAAAATTGGCAAGGGTAGTAGCCCCGAGGGAGAGTTCATTGGATGTACTAGAGATTGATTCTCCAATGTATTACTCCAAGAAACAATCAGAGTGGGCTATCCTGGATTTGGTAAGGTGTAATTAATGATCTCATGCTAAAGGATCCTCTAGGGGACAGTGATCATAGCTTGCCAAATTTTCAAATTCAGTTGGAGGGTAAGAAACTAGTCACATAGTTATGTTAAACAAAAACGCTGCCTTGAAGTGCTACTGTCCACCTGCTGTGGGTTGACCCACAATGCCATTGAGAAGGGAATTCTGGAATATTGGCATTGCAACAGTGAAGGAACAGCAATATATTTCTAACATGGTGAATGTCTTGGAGGGGAACTTAAAAGTAGTGGTTTACCATCTATCTACTGCCCTTGTACTTCTAGATGGAAATGATTGTAAGTCTTGATGCTGTCAGAGGATCTTTGGTGGATTTCTGGAAATGCTGGAACATTGTAAAATTGAGGAGGAGATAGTCAAATACTGGGTTCAAGGATTCTAACAATGTTACAGCACAGTTCAGTTCCTTCAGCCATTGATGTGCTGACCTGTGGAACCAATCTGAAGACTATCCTACACTATTCCATTTTCAGTTATGGAGATTGGACAAGCATGGTGGCTCAGTGCAACTGTTGCCTGACAGCAACAGGGCCTCTGGTTTGATTCCTGCCTCAGGCAACTCTTTGCACATTCTCCCCATGTCTGCGTGGGTTTCCTCCCACGGTTCAAAGATGTGCATGACACGTGAATTGGCTATGCTAAATTGCCCATAGTGTTAGGTGCATTAGTGGTAAATATAGGATAGGAGAATGTCTGGGTGGATTACTCTTTGGAGGGTCAGTATGGACTTGTTGGGCTGAAGAGCCTCTTTCTATACTGTAGGAAATCTAATCTAATCAAAAAAGTGGATTTGAGGCTGTGATGAGATCAGCAATGATTGTATGAAATGGTGTAACAGGCTGAAAGGGCTGAATTGCACATTCCTGCTTTTGGTCCTTATGTGCTGAGGCAGTCCTCTATCCATGCTAAAAATGCCTCCAACATTGTGGGCTTTTATCTTGAGTCATCTAATGCGTGGTGCATTATCAGACATCATTTGAAAATCCAAATATATTGCATCCACTGCTTCCCCTTTATCTATCCTGCTTGTTTCCTGTTCTGAGAATTCTGGTAAGTTTGGTAGGGATGAGTTTCTCTTCACGAAGCCATGCTAATTCTGCTTGATCATGTTATGTATATTAGAAATGCTTTGCTATAAGATCATCTTTTAGAATAGGACTGATGATCCTATCAATAACCCCATCGACTGATAAATCTTGGTCCTGATCAAATTCATCCTCAGGACTTAAAATATGTGGCTAGTGAGTAAATAGATCAATGCTGTTAATTTTCCAAAAAAAATTTTTACACTCTGGAAAGAGTCCTTCAATTGAGAAAGCAGCAAATATTTTGGTAGGAGGAATTTAAAAAGCAGCATTATTTAAACAGTCAAGAACTGCAATTCTGAGTTGCAGAGGGATTTAGTCTTCTAAAATGAGTCACAAAAAGTCAGTTGGTATAGCAAGTGATTAAGAAACCTAATGGAATGCTATCCTTTATTCTGAGAGAAATTGAACATGAAGGTAAGAATGCTATGCTTCAGTTAATACTGGGCATTTGTGAGACCATATCACACAGACGGAGTGCACATTTGGCCATCTTATTTAGAGAAGGATTTAAATACATTGGCAACAGCTCAGACAAGCTTTTGGAATCTGTGATAAGTGGGTTATCTTACAAAGAAAGATTGAATAGACTGGACTTGTTTTCTCTAGAATTGACTTGATTGATAATCTTGATAATACGGATCTGGAAAGGATGTTACCTCTTCTGGGTGAGTTTAGAACAAGAGAGCACAGTTTTAAAATTAGGTATTGCCCTTTTAGGTCAGTCATAAGAGGAAATTTTTTCTCAGACTTGTATGACTTTGAAACTTTGCCTCAGGAGGCACATCATTGAAAATTTTAAAGGCGGGGTAGATATATTCTTGCACATCAAATAAATCAAGGATTATCAGGGGTAGGTGGGAAAGAGGAATTTGGAATGCAAACAAGTTATCTGTGAGGAGCAGATAAAGGGCAGAATCGCCTTCTTATGCTCATATTTCTAATGTTTGCATTCCTCTTGTAGATGTAGCCCTTTTGACTGATGCAGTTGACTTGAAGGTGGTCCCGTAATTCTTTTAGGATATTGAGGATTTTAACCAAGCAATGGTGAAGCAGTCTAATCTGGAAAATTTGAACGAATATGTGGATAATGTGTAGCTAACACTGTATCCGTGTATCTGCTACCTTTGTCCTCCTAGTGCCAGACTTGACTCTTAGCTGGCCAACTGCTGCTGAGTAGTTTTTGAAACAAAGCAAATCTCAAATCTGCTCATAATGGGTAGATGGGTCGCAATCTAGAATTAAACCAGGAAAACTGCCATCTCATGATATTGAAAATATAAATAATAAATTTCAAACTGCAACTGTTTTGAATCAGCCACCGGGCAGACTTCCAGCTTGAACCAAAAAAAAGTAACAAACTGGGTGTTTTTTCTCCCCAAAAATCTTTATTTACATGTGAAATTTGAGACAGGTTGATACGAGGATTCTGTGCATTAATTTGACAGGGTCAGGAAAGTTTTGAAATGATATAGACCAAGCACAATGTTACTAAGCAGCCAGTTTCTTGTCATTTAATCAGCACGAGTAAAAAAGGGATATTTTCAAATGAACTTTTAAATGTTGATTTCAGAAAGATTTGATGAAGGGCTTATGCTCGAAACGTCGAATTCTCTATTCCTGAGATGCTGCCTGGCCTGCTGTGCTTTGACCAGCAACACATTTGCAGCTTCAGAGAGATTTGGGTGACCTCATAGAAGCAATAAGAAAGGCAATTTTTTTTTTGCAAAGTTACATCATAAGAGTAGGGAAGTCTTGCTACAATTGTATAGGACTTTGCTTAGAGTACATCTGGAGTAATGTGCAGTTTTTATCTCATCTAAGGAAGAGTATACATGCATTGAAAGCAGTACAATGATGGTTCACAAGATTAATTCCTGCAAAGGGTTGTGCTATGATGAGTTATTGAAGAGATAGTCTGGAATTCTGAAAAATGAAGTGATCTCATTCCCAAGTCTCCCATGTTCATCTACTTTGATTACCTTAATGTTCTATTCCATTCTGTCGTGGCTTCTTTCAAAGTCCTTACTGGGATATGGTGTAACAACTACAAAATGTAAAATTTTAATCTGGGTATGCACAAAATTGGTCAGCAGTTAAATAAAACAATTTGCTGCTTGGGTTGTACTCATAATTAGTGTTAGAAATTGTATTATTTTTACAATACAGTTAATATAACATCAAACCTAACATAATAAGATTCTTTTTAAAAAATTGTAGAAATAATTGTAACAGAAAATTCCAAGGTTAAGGTTAGAAATTCATTCAGATGTCACTTTGTACAGTTCTTTTCATCGCTCATGTCAGTGCAGTCCTGAAAGTTGTCTCTGCAGCGACTCTTCGGTATACAGTCACAGTCATTGAAGAAGACAGTAACACATTTCCATCCAGTGCAGGCAGGGCACAGCAATTCTTTAAAACAAGTTAACAAGTTGACTTTTTAAATGTTCAAATTACAGAATATTGTTCTGTGATATTCATTAATATTTGTTGCCTTCTCCATAGTTAGTCAAAAGAAATAGCTGTAATAAAATAGAAATTTTTGCACAAACCCTACAGATCTGGCAGCATCTGTGGAGATGGAAACAGTTAACATTTCAAAACATTCTCAGACACAGACACCAGACCTGCTGAGTTTCTCCAGCATTTTTTATTTAATTTCAGAATTCCAGCATGCATGGAATTTTGTTTTTATCTTTTTGTCCTGGTGGGCTCCTGGCTCGAGTACTATTATTCCCTGGCATTGATGTTCTTGCTGCCTAGCTTAATTTGCTTTTATTGACTCAAGCTTTGCAGCTCCTGCTTTTAACCTTTACAGTTATTTACTGAGCAGATCTTGGGCCTGAAATACATCTCTGTAGTGCCTGGTCTTTCAATGCTATTGGTGCTATTGAGCCACTAGAATGGTGTTCCCAAGATGTGTGCAGATATCTGGCCTATGTCCTATACTGCTTTCATGAAAACTTTAAAGTTTAATGCTGTTTTGTCACCAACACTGCTGTTTTATCATACAATGTTTCAGGCCACATCATCAACATGTGCAGTTGAACACAATTCCGCAAGATGATTCCCTTCATTTTAAGCTAATTGCATAATGATTTCTAGTGATGCTTACTGAGATTATAGGAGTGTTTGGTGGTTTACAGGGTTGGTTAATAAATTTGCAGAGACTGGTATCCTGTCACCAAGGTCCTCTTTATTTACACATGAACAGTCCTTGACTTAAGTACTGCCTCATATAGAGTCAGCAGTGGCAGTATCTCTGACTCGTGCCTTATCTGTCAGCCAGGGCTCCTTGATTGGGGCTGTTAATGTGGTCCAATCAGGGAACTCCTATGAGATCCAGCTGGTTGACTTGTTAATATTGCAGAAATCTACTGGGAATGCTGTGACACATAATTAAAAGCTTCTAATTTTCTAGCCACTTGGGGACGCTGTTACTTGGACACAAGATTTTGTTTAATTGAAGATGTGCAATACTTGGATTAATACCTTTCTCTTAGGAACCATGCACACAAATATTTATAGTTTCTAGCAAGCATAGTGAGCTATATTGAAAGCCTGACTGATCTCTACCATCTGCAATCCTCACTTTCTCCTAATTCGAAATTATCAGAGTCGAGAGTGGGGTACTGAAAAGGTACAGCAGGTCAGGCAACATCCAAGGTAGGATTCTTCTCAGAAGCTGCCGATTCTCCTGCTCCTCGGATGCTACCTGACCTGCTTTTCCAGCACCCCACTCTCTGATAATTTCAAATTGGTTGATAGTGTAACTCTTGCTACATTTGGGATTGAAGTGCTGACCAATTGTAAAATAGTACCTGATGTTGATTACTATTGAAATTTAAAATCTGGTTGAGAATGGTCAGTATCCTAAGCGAAAGTGAGGACTGCAGATGCTGGAGATTAGAGTCGAGAGTGTGGTGCTGGAAAAGCACAGCAGGTCAGGCTGCTCCTTGGATGCTACCTGACCTGCTGTGCTTTTCCAGCACCACACTCTTGACTATGGTCAGTATTCTGCCTATTACAAGCTGCCTAATGGATGTGCTGCTCAATGTGATCCACCAAGTACTGCAACACACAGCCTAAATACCTGGCATCACACTGGTGCTAACATTCATGTAACAGATTGCTCATCCGTGTATTAGGCAGAATGTCTTTTCAGCAAGAAAGCAGCATTCTGTCATTGGCGAACACCATTCATGTTGCTACTATTTAGTAGCATGAAACATCTAGTTTTATCTGTGGCTCTAACTTTTGAGACTCCTTATCCATCCAGGACAATCAGAAGCAGACTGAAAGTGGCAGATTTAGGTCCTTTCCTGAGTTTGATAGGTAATAGGCAATGATCTGATCGCAGTAGTCATTATGTCATGACATAGCTTTGATGTCTGCTATCAAAATGAGATATTTGCTATATTTAAATCTGCAACTGTATATAAGAATTTTCTTACTCTCATAGGATCCATCCTGTGCAAAATTCACCCTTGAAACGGAGCAAACAAACTCTCATTCTAGGTGTGGTATTTGTGAGAAACGTTAAGGGGTTCTCTTGCTATCGACCACAAGTCCACCTTCAGTTGTCAGTGTGTGCACTGGAGTTTGTACAGTTCCATGTGCTTTTAGATTGATTCATCAGCTTGTGGGATGCTGTTCCTTGACACACTCCCCAATGGAATGTGATGATCAATTGGAGTCAACTTGGCTTTCATGAATTCAAACAAAAACTTTGGTCAAGATGTTTCCATAGAGAATGGGCTAACTATGCTCTGATCCAATCAGAATCCAATCCATTTGCCACATAATATAAAATTATTGTTCCCTTTGAATGTTAGCATATAAGACACATGTTTGGCCTCAGCTAAAGCATTGTATATTGTACTTCAGGAAGGAGATAAAGTCATTGAAGAGCATACAGAAGGCATTTAGGAGAATGGTTCCAGGGATGATAAATTTCAGAAATGAAGATACGGTAGAGAAGTGAGAGCTGTTTTCTTCGGAGAAGGGAGGTTGAAAAGACATAGGTGTTCAAAATCCTAAGCAGACTTTATGGTCTTATAGACCAGGTAAATAGGAGGAAACTGATTACACTTATGAAAGGATCAGGAATGAGACAGTTCAGATTTAAAGTAATTAATAAATAAGTGACATGAGGAATATAACTTACACATAAGTGGTTAGGATTTGAAATGCACTGCATGAGAGTGTGGTGAAGGAAGGTTTGACTGAGGTATTAGAAAGGGAATTAGATGGGTATTTAAAAAGTAACCATGCGCAGGGTTACATGAGAATGGCACTAAATGAAATGCCCATTTGACGAGCCAGTACAGAAACAATAGACTGAATAGCCTCCTTCTGCACTGTAACAATGCTGTAATTTGGTGATTTTCAGCAATAATTTACTTGATGTATGTGAGTGGGCTTCAACACGAATTTCCTTACAAATCCTAATGAGCTCCATCCATGCTCAAATTCATCTTTGAAAGGGAGCGGACTAATAAGCTGACTATCTGGAAGAGCTAGTTGAGAGATCTGTTAAGTTGGTACTCATTTGTTAAGATACCAGGCAGAGAAATACCTCCTAGAAAGATTTTATGGAAGTATAGGATGGTAAAATAAATCAATTCAGAGAGTCTTGTTACCATTACATGGATTAGTCCCACATAAATTGTAGTAAAATTATATTCTGCATGAACATTAAAAGTATTTGATTACCTGATTCATCTGAACAGTCTCCGCAATGATTTCTTCCATCACACATTTTGTCCATATAGGTCCAGGATTTTTGGTTGTCACACATAAAAACTAAATGTCTGGGGAGGCTATTAGGTAGGTCTCCTGATCAAATGAGATAGAGGGATTGGTAATGATCAAAAAGTAATCATCAATGCTACCTTTATACATCTTTCATAAAATTGCAGGCAATGGGGTAGAATTGATCTGCTGGTATACTGTCAGCAGAAGATTAGCAAAAATAATAACACAAAATGTTTTTTGGAGTTCCCACAAAACTCGATCCCAAATAATATTTCTGAATTATATGTTCTTAGGATGTGGGAACAACACTTTTTGAGATGGTGCCAATTGGCCATTTAAATCAGCTGCTTTCTCCACTGAAGTTTGATGGCATCCCTGCTGCACAGAAACTGGAGTGTGCACATCAGATGTGTTTTGTGCATTTATTTGGAAAGCCAGGGTATAGGCTTTGGAGAGGTAAGGTACCCCTGTGGAAGTACTGGAGTAGAGGGAGTGGCACTCAGGTAACGTTGAGAAGGTGGTCAGGTATCTTCTGGGTTTGTTAACAATAGCGAGAACTATCTAAATGTTGCACAAAGCCCTGGTTTTATAAGGCTGTCAAAGTGTCAAATTTATACAGATCTATGAAAATGCATCAGAGCTTCAAAATGTATTTTTATGAATGAGGAAAGTTTTTTTTCCCCAAATAAAAACATAGAACTTGAAAGTAATTTAACTTTTTTAAAATCTTGTGTGGATAGCTACTAATAGATATTAAGTGAGTTGGCATAGGAGATGAAGGAGTAAAGAGTGGAACTGTGGGTTGGCATGTTGGCACTAAATTGGTTACAATGAACCATGTAGATGTGTAGCAGGAAACAGTGTGGTATAGAGGGCATAAAGGGTCATAGAGGATGAATGGGGGATTGAATGCACAGGGGTTATCACATGCAGTAGGTGATAGGTAGAGGGCTCAAAGTTTGGGAGAAGATTTGTAGCTCGGGTGCTCGTTGTTGTGGTTCTGTTCGCCGAGCTGGGAGTTTGTGTTGCAAACGTTTCGTCCCCTTTCTAGGTGACATCCTCAGTGCTTGGGAGCCTCCTGTGAAGCGCTTCTGTGGTGTTTCCTCTGGCAATTATGCATAAATTGCCCGGAGGAAACACCACAGAAGCGCTTCACAGGAGGCTCCCAAGCACTGAGGATGTCACCTAGAAAGGGGACGAAAAGTTTGCAACACAAACTCCCAGCTCGGCGAACAGAACCACAACAGGTAGAGGGCATTAGTGGCACAGATTTGGCTTTGATGGAGCATGGAGTGTGTGATGGTAAGGGGGAAGTATGGGAGGTGTGTAAGGTGAGAACTGGAAGAATAATTTCTATTTGATTCTTTTGTTTCTAGACACAGTACTGAAACCCCAGGGTGGGCTTTCTGCCCAGTCTGAATTGGAAACTAGCAGTCTCCTCTGCTCTCTCTAGGTCATCAGTCTTAACTTCCAGTCCAGCCTGCATCCCTGTCAGTTTTGTGGAGCCGGGAATTCTCTGCCTCTGTGCATCTGACATAGGAATGAAAGTTGAGGCCATGAAAGAGTTCAGACGGACATGGAAACTGAAATGAATTCATACCAACTCCAGTGGACTGAAAATTTCAAATAGAAATAGCAAGAAAGTGTATAGGAATATCAGACATATAAAACTGATGAACATTGAAATATAAAGTAAAGCAGTGACATTGCAGGTACAAAGAAAGAGACAGAAGTTCACACATAAATGACAGTAGAAGATCAGATACACAGGGAGAAGGGAAATCAGATATGCAAGCCCACAGTGAAGAAGCAGAAATCTAGAGAACTCTAATATGCCATTATATTGAAGAATGTCACTGTTCATTTCCCCAGAAGCATTAATAGTGTAAATAATCAGATGGTATGTTGACCATTAAGGTTGTTAATTTACAGATGCAGGCAGCAACAGAAAGGAAACAAGAACTCAGTAAACGATAAATCAAACATTGCTATTCAAGCTTAAGCATAACGGAAGTAAATTATGTAATTATATCTTCCTCCATACCAATAAATACTGTACATATATCGGCTTCTCAAAATAAGCTAGAACAAAATTGGGAATGAGTAAGCATTTGAGATAAACTCTCCAGAGGTACCAAGTGCTTGTTCCAATGTAAAAAAAAATGTGTGGAATATATACCACAGTACAAGTTTGATTCATCCTCTCCATTGCTGCAGTCTACTTTGCCATTGCACATCTGTGTGGACATGATGCAGGTTTTGTGGTCATCGCACAGAAAGCCAGTTGTGTTTGAGGTGGTTTTACACAATCGAGTTGCTAAAGAAAACACAAATGGGAAGAATAAAAATGTATCTTGATTAATATTGTCAATAGGAATAATTACACCACCCGCTAAAGCAGTTTTTTTTAATTTAAATCCTATGGTATTGAATAACTCATGTTCTGATTCTGTTGCTAACTTAACACCATAAAGGGATCAGTTTTCTCAGGATACTCTAGTTGCCAAACAGGCTGAAGTAGTCTGGACAGGGTTTTAAGCTGCAATGCTGATTCACCCGTTTTGAGCTCAAGATGCAATCTTGGTAAACGTGTAGGTGTGTGCTCTGGGAATGGTTGATCAAAGGATTATTCAACAATGACTTAAAATGACTCCTAGCACTCATTAAGGAGACTGCTTGCATCTTGGTGGTTAGAATTTAATCCTTCACCTGCTCCCAACTGAAACCAGCTTTTTTTTTTGAAAACCAGGAGCAGAAGTAGGCCATTTGGCTTCTCGAGACATTCAGTGAAATCATGACTGCTCTGATTATGGCATGAACAACTCCACATTCTTAGTGACCTTCAATAATCCTGATTCTTTCAGCAGTCAAGAATTTATCGACATGTGCCTTAAAAATATTCAATAATGCTGTCTCCATCACATTCTGGGCTCAAGACCCTCCGAGAGAGAAAATAGAATCCTCATCTCCCTTTGAAATGGGAGACACCTTGTCTGTGTCCATTACTGCACAGTCAATCATTCTCAGGATCTTACATGTTTCAATAAGATCACCTCACATTCACCTAAGCTCCAATGGACACAAGATCAATCTGTTCAGCCTTTTTTTAGATTAGATTAGATTAGACTTACAGTGTGGAAACAGGCCCTTCGGCCCAACAAGTCCACATCGACCCGCCGAAGCGCAACCCACCCATACATTTACCCCTTACCTAACACTACGGGCAATTTAGCTTGGCCAATTCACCTGACCCACACATCTTTGTGACTGTGGGAGGAAACCGGAGCATCCGGAGGAAACCCACGCAGACACGGGGAGAACATGCAAACTCCACACAGTCAGTCGCCTGAGTCGGGAATTGAACCCGGGTCTACAGGCGCTGTGAGGCAGCAGTGCTAACCACTGTGCCACCGTGCCACCCATGGGATAATATGTAGATCACAAGAGGTAAGAGCAGAAGTGGTCATTTGGTCCATCAAGTTCACGCCACCATTCAATGAGATCATGGCATATTTGATAATCCTCAAATGGACTTTACTGTTTCATTTCCATAGCCCTTCATTCCCTTACTGATTGGAAATCCATCTATCCTTGAATATACTTAACACTCAGCCTTCTGTCATAAAGAATTTCTCTGGAAATAAAATCCTAAAATACATTACTCTCAGAGATTAAAAAATCCTCCTCATCTCAGTCTTAAATGGGTGATGGCTTTCTCTGAGGGTATGTCCTCAGGTCCTAGACTCCCCCATAAGGGGAAACAACTGCTCTGCATCTACACTGTCAAGCCCCCATGAATCTTCTATGCTTCAGTAAGGTTCTCCTAAAGTTTCTCATTCTTCTAAAGTTTAAGAAGTACAGAACCAACCTACTCAATCTCTCAATTAGTTAAGAAGATCAAAACTGTTCTTAGTATTCTAGCTATGGAATGACTTATGCCTTCTATTGTTTTATGAATACTTTTATACTCCATTCTCTTGAAATAAAGATCAAAATTCCAATTGCTTTTCCCATTACCTGCTGGACTTGTATATTAACTTCATGCGATTCATGTACAATGATCTTCAAATCTCTCTGTTCTGTAGCTTTCTGCAGTCTTTTTCCATTTAAATCATGTTTAGCTCCTCTGTCTTTCCTGCCAAGAGTGTGACCTCATGTTTTCCTAGATCATATTCTATCTGTAAAGCTTTTGTCCATTTACTGAACTTGTCCATATCCTTCTGTAGATTCCTTGTGTCACCCTCGCTACTTGACTTCACATGTTTTTTTTGCAATCTGCAAATCAGGCAAGAGTATTATCACTTCTATCATCTAAGTCATTAGTAGCTGTTGTAAATAATGATGGCCCTAGCACTAATCTGTGACACTCGATTAGTTACAGGTTTCTGGCCTGAAAATGCCTCCTTTATCCAAACTTTGTTTTCTAATACTTAGCCAATCATCTTTCCATCCTAATATATTACCTCCAATGATGTGGGCTCTTACTGTGTGCTCTTATGTGACTTTATTGACTTTCCTTGGGAAATCAAATATATTACAACTGCAGGTTCCCTTTTATTTACCCAGCTTAACCTGCAGATAGGATAACGTCTTGAATTTTGGCAGTTGTTGACACAGTGGTAATGCCACTGGACCAATAATCCAGGTTCAAATCACATTGAGGTTGCTGGTGGAAATTCAATTCGTAAATCTGGAATTACTGATAAAGAAAGTATCGGTCATGGTGACTGTGACCTGTAACAACTGTTATTGATGGTTATAAAAATCTGTCTCATTTACCAGTGCCCTTTAAGGAAAGAAATCTGACATCCTTACCCTGACTACCTACATGTGATCCCAGACTACAGCAATGTGATTGACTCTCAACCACCCTCTGAAATAACTGACCACTCGGTTTCAGGGACAATTAAGGAGGGCCACAAATGCTGATGAGGCTCAATCGATGGATGTCTCGACAGAGAGCCTATTGCACATTTGAAAGCAAGGGGAGCAATGTACACCTGGGTGATGGTGACAACTTTGCCTTCTCTGTTTCATCACCTCTAGCGTTTGACTCTCTCCATGTGCAAAATATAAATGTCAAAGGGAGGTACAGCATAAAGAGAGGTCAATGTTGTTGTATGGCCAGGAAGTAGGCGGTCTGTGTGCCTATACATTGAATGGACCTGTGACCAAAGTTCTCTCCCTCAAACAGCCCTATCATCAGAGTTAACTGAAGCCCCCTCCTTCACAATTCCCTTACCCTACCCACACTGAGTGTGGTCAGAGTAATTTTCTCCCCCTTTGCATGCTTTTGACTTGCATCATGATGGAAGATGACAGTAAGTGCTCTTTTGCCAGTGGATTTAAGCCTCATCAATAATGGGTCTGTGAGCCCCTTGATATCCATATCCCCTTCCCAGTAGTTCATCCCATACATTTCACAGTTTTCACATTTCCCAAAGTCTCCACCCAGCCCATTAAATGAGCCTAGACCATCCTGCCTTTCCCCTCCAGGCCCTGGCAATTGATGTGACCATACACGGTTATTTTAGTGTCCTTCCACTTTGAAGCCAAGGTATTCCTGTATACCCCCTCCTACATTATATAACTTGCAGCTATGCTTTTCTGTATCCCACATCCACCTCTTGCAAAACCACAAATCAAATACAACATGATTAGTTATCCTCCAGTGAGGTTCCTTTGTTCAAGAAGGACAGCTTGGATTGGCCTGGTTCCTATAGACCAGTTAAGCTGATGTCAATGGTAGGGAAATTACAGGAAAAAATTCCAAAGGACTGGATTAATTAATACTTGGCAAAGCAGGGATTGATCAGGCAGTCAGCACTGACTTGTTAGAGGGAAATTCTGTCTGACTAACTTAATTGAGTTTTTTGAAAAATTGACTAAACATATTGATGAGGGTAATGTAGCTGATGTAGGTTACATGGACTTCAGTAAGGCATATACAAGGTTTACATGAAAGTCTGGTCTAACAGGTAAGAGCCCATGGGATCCAAAGCAAGTTGGCAAACTGGATCCAAAATTAGCTTGCAAATGGGAGGGAAAGGGTGATGCTGGAGGGTTTTTTTGTGATTAGCAGCCTGTGACCATCAGTGTTCTTCAGGGATCGGTAGTGAGACTGTTACTATTTGTTATGTACATTAATGAATTGTTTGTGAATGTAGAAGGCGAATGTATAATTAATAACTTTGTAGCTGACATGAAAATTGGTAGTGTTGAGATTGAAGAGGGTGATCTCAGTCTACCATCTGATATTGATCACCCACTAAACTGGGCAGAGAAATGGCAGATGCAAGATAATCCTGAAAAGTCATGCATTTTGTGATGTCTAATAAGGGAAGGTTATATGGAATGTTTTGTAGGTCCCTAGTGAGTAGTGAGAGACAAAGCGATCTTGGTGTACAAGTCCAAAGATCCCTGAAGGTGTCAGCACAGGTAGACGGGGCAGTGAAGAAGCCATATGGGATGCTTGTCTTCATTAACTGGGACATAGAATGTGGCAGCAAGGAAGTCTTGTTAATTTGCAAGGCCTTCTCATCATTGAGGATTGGGATATTTATCAATGGTTTAGTTGCCCTGCACCGTTCATGGCTGGATGCGGCAGGACTAGAGTTTGAATCCAATCTGTTGAGTAAGGGTTTGCTTGACTCTATGGTTCGAGTACTGCTTTTGCTGTTACAGGCAAATAACTTGATGAAGCTAGAACACAGGACTGAGACATCATTTTCTGGTCCACCAGTGCTGCTCCTCACATGCCCTTATATACTTTTCATTAAACCAGGATTGATCCCCCAGCTTGATGGTAATGGTAGAGTGGGGCGTATACCTGGCCGTGAGGTTGTAGATTGCAGTTGAATGCAATAGTATGCGGTGCTAATGGCCCGCAGCGCCTCAAAGATTTACTGTTTTAATTTACTGAATTGTTCAAAATTTATTCTGTTTAGCACAATGGCAGTGCCACATGACATGTGGAGGGTATCCTCAATGTGACTTTATCTCCAAAAAGACTGTGTGGGGATCATTCTAATCAATATTGTCATGGATAGATGCATCTGTGACAAGTGGATTGGGGAATATGCTCTAATAAATTCTTTTTTTCCTCTTGTTGCTTGCCTCACCAGCTGCAGATGATCCAGTTCAGTTCTTCAGGAGTCTGCTAGTGCATTACTGCAAAGGGTAGTACGTGCATGGAACAAGCTGCCAGTGGAAATGGTGGCAGCGGGTAGAATTATATTTAAAAAGCATCTTCATAGTATATGAATAAGATAGGTTTAGAGGGATATGGGCTAAATGCTGGCAAATGGGACCAAGTCAGATTGGGATGTCTGGTTGGTGCAGATGAGTTGGACCAAAGGGTATATGCTGTATAATTCTATGACTCTATAACTTTATAATACATTGGTTAGGGCAAAAATAGAATATTGTGTGCAATTCTGGATGCCACACTATCAGAAGGATGTGACTGCACTGGAGAGGGTGTAGAGGAGATTCACCAGGATAAAACGTTGCCTGGGATAAAAAGTCTGTTATGAAGAGAAACTGGATGGGCTCGGTTTATTTTCCTTGGAGCAGAGTAGGCTGAGAGGGTTCTGATTGAGATATACAAAATTATGAGAGGCATGGACAGAATAGATCATGGGACTCTTTTCTCCACAGCAGATGTATCTAAGACCAGAGCGCACATGTTTAAGGTGAGGAGTCAGTGGTCACGAGAAAATCTGAGAAGAGAAATTTCACCCAGAGGGTGGTAGAAATATGGAATGTGCTGCCTGAAAGGTTGATGGAAGTAGGTACTCTTACAATGTTTAAGAAGCATCTGCTTGAGCACTTAAAATGTCAGGGCATAGTAGGCTATGGACCAAGTGTAGGTAATTGGAATTAGTGTATTATGGTGTTTGTTGGCCAACATAGAAATGATAGGCCAAAGGGTATATTTCTCTGCTGTATAACTCCATGTAAAGCATTAAAGATAGAGCAAGATGATCTTGATGTCAAGATGGGCCTTGGCGGACATTTCAAAGTAACCCATGTTACTCAGACCATCAAAGGATTCCATCCTACGAATTTCTGCCTGCCAACTTTACTTGTGACAGGAAAACTTACAATACCTAGCTTTAGTTTGGGTTATGCACACACAACTACAGGCCACCTTATAAACTACTTGCTTCTAGGGATAAATTCAGAGCACCTCAATTTAGCTCTTCAAAAATCCCTCATCACATGAAAAGTTTCTGTCCACAGATTGATGTTCATCTGTGTGTTACCATACCCTTTTTGCACCAGCTACATACCTGTGTGTGTGTGAGCAATGGAGGGTTATGGGGAATTCAAATAATACCCATTCATTGCAACTACATTTTCCTGCAATTTCCAGACTACAACATTGACAATGGTTCAAAAGTGCTTCATTGGCTGCAATGTAATTTAGGAACATCCTTACATTGTGAAAAAAATGTAAATCTCTATTTCCTTCTTTATTTATATCCTTTATTGCCAGAATCTTGTTCCTCTAACTTTGTAGATAACGTAGCACCTCCAAGTGAGACAGGACTAAATTGTAATTGAAAGGGACAATTTTAAAAGAGTAAAAATTGACTTGTTCCTTTGCTTTTAATCTTAATCAAAATTTTTCTTTTTATGCAATCCTTGCCTTGAGATAATATGATTTATGATTGAGAATATATACCAGTAATTTAAAAGGCTTACACTTATTGAATGAATTTTTACACGTTTTATTTAACGAGTGTGGAATACTGAATGCAGAGTTCAAGATTTATTTGATAAACCGATATCATTCTCATGGAAACTCATCACAATCCCTAAAAGCATTCAAACCAAAGTACTAAGAAAAGTAGAAGGAATCAACATCCCTATGCTGTGTCAGAAACTCCAGGTTCAAATATCTACTCGGGAATTGATGGTGATGAAATGTGTGTCACATTGCAGCTGAACAGGTTGATTAACAAGTTATCAAACCCTCTTACATGTTAACAGGAGATGATAAAATCAGGAGAGTTTCCTGGCGGCTCCACTGCAGTAGCTGCCCCACCAACCACCACCCCCCCTCCTCCCCACCCCACCCCCACACCCCCACACTCCCACCAACATTGAAATACTCCACATAGAAGTTCTAGCCAGGTCTTCATTCTGAAGACTATCATATGCATCAAATAAGAAAATCAAGATGATGGTTTACTGACACATGGCACTTACCTAAAGCCTGGAAATTTAGGTATAAGGAGATGAGGGTTAAATCAATGCAGAGGTAATACTAGCATTTATTAGAATAGAATCCCTACAGTGTGGAAACAGGCCCTTCAGCCCAACAAGTCCACACTGACCCTCCAAAGAGGAGCCCACCCAGACTCATTCTCCTACCCTATATTTACACTACACTATTCCTGTAACCCCACATTTCCCATTGCTAATCCACCTAACTTACACATTCCTGGACACTATGGGCAATTTAGCATGGCCAATCCACTTAACCTGCACACCTTTGCACTATGGGAGGAAACCAGATCACCCAGAGGAAACCCACACAGATACATGGAGAATGTACAAACTCCACACAGTCACCCAAGTTGGCATTGAACCTGGGTCCCTGGCACTGTGAGGTAACAGTACTAACCACTGAGTCACCATGCAACCGCTATATATATCACACTATAGCTATAATGCACAAAATGGCAGCATAGTTCAGGTTAAGTACTGACTATCCAGCTTTCTATTGGGAATAATTTCAGCTTCTATTCACATACTTCATGTATCGTAAATCTTCAACAACACTCAGGAATATTGCAAAACTAACTAGTTTAGTCATTTTTTTTTCAATTCATTCACAGCATGAAGATTTCACTAACTTGACAGCCATTTTCTTGAACTGCTGCAATCTATGTTGAGTAGGTGCATCCACAGGGTTGTTAAGAGCGAGTTACAGAATTCTAACCCGGTGACAGTAAAGGAATAGCAAGAGTGATAACAAAAATGGATGTCAATGGGATGTCAATCAAGCATGCTGATGACAGTTTAGTATACAAGGACTCATTTCCGAAGTTCCTACCACATGTTTTGCTTGAGAGCTTGTTTCTCATAGTTGAGGAATATGACACAGCCTCAAGGCAGAGGGCCAATAATTACGGACCGAGATGAGGACGAACATGGACACTATATTACTGCATATATTCAAAAATGGGAGCTCTCAAGGATATGGGAAGCAGGCAGGAAAGTAGAATTAAGGTTGAATATAAGACATAATAGAGCAAGCCTGAGGGCCAAACAACCTATTCCTGCTAATTCTTATGTTGTTAAGTCAATTCGATTAAGAGCGATCTGCTTAGCTAGCACCAACACCCCATCCCTACATAGGAAGGTCATTGAATTAGTTAATGCACAATAGTAGTTTACTTTTTGAACTAAACTACATTTAATATCACAAGCCTATTGTTTTTGTTTATGGTGTGAAATAAGCAATGAAAGTTTGATATGCAAAGCACAATGCAACAACAAGCTAGGTTCTCATGAAAATTATAATTCATTATGACTTATACAAATGGCAATAAGTAGCACAAATTTTATAACAAGCATGCAGAGAAGTAATTTATCAAATCCAGTCATCACAATGCACTGAAGCTGCAAGACACAATAATAAAATACTTTCAGATGTTCATACTCATGAGAATAATGGACACAATTGATCAGTAAAAGTCTGCCTCTTAAGTGGAAGAACATGTGCAAAACATTGTCATATGTGACACATTATAGCCCATTACTGTCACCCCAGCTAAGTCCAGTGCCTCCCCACAGGCTAGATACTGAGCTCAGAAGTTTCCTGGTTTATTTGGCTCAGGTATGAATGGCTTAACCAGCTGAATCATTGGAGGAGGCAGAATGACATTTCCAATAATTATGTACAATAAATGCTGGGCAGGCAAATAAATTCACAACATTGATCTTCAGGCTGTTTCTTGACAAACTTGTTATAGCGCCACCATCAATTTTAATTATGTTAACATTTTCATACTTAAATTTTGGCACCATTGGGATTTTCTAGTGTTGGATACACTGATAGAGTAGCATGAAACTGCAAAGTACATAACGTATAGGACAGGAAAGAAATTGCTTTCAAAGCTGTATCTAATCTCTGTGGAGGAGGGGAATAAACTGCTCAAGTTTCACTCCCATGATTAATATCATCTGAAACTTCTCTGTTGTAATTACTACCAGGTGATCATTCTTAATGTAACAATATTTACTTTAAACAAGCTGAACACATTTATATTACGGTTACATACTTAGCTGGTTGGGTGGTATTCCAAATATAATCACACAGGCTAAAGCAGCTGCCATTGCCCCAAGAATGAGCAAGATTACACATGTGATTAAGAGGCATCTCCTGGGAAAATGGTTCCTGGAGTCTTAAGAAGAAAGGGTTATAAGATAGGTCAGCTTTCAAATGCTGGAATTTGTACATCGTAAATATGTAGAGGTCAACATCACCCCACACCATTTCAAAGTAATTGCAAAAAAAATTATGTTAGCTAACAGTCACTTGATAATTGGTGCATTAAAATGTTAGAAGAGCAAAGCATTTCCACTAATTTAAATTGAATTAACATAGAAAGAGGAATTCGCCCCATTTGGATCTCTTTTTTAAAAAAGTCAAAAAGAACTGAAATTAATTTTAACATTTCACTCAAATACTTCATTATTACACTCAAATTCTCTTCAATGTTTTTTCCTGATAGTAGTAGGTTTTGCTGGAGGATTGGTTATACTAGATACTGGTCCTCTGCCATCCTTTTCCGTGTCGTAATCCTCATTGCCATCCATGATTTTTTGTAGAAGGCTACTTTTCCATTGAATAAATTATGCTTCATACAATGCAAAGTGAAACTACTGGTAATATAAATATATATATAACTATTCAAATTAGGAGCAGGAGGCCATTCAACCGCTTGTGTTTGTTCTACCATTTGAAAAATCTTGAATGATTTGATTGTAGTCTCGAGTATCCTTTTCTCTCTGCTCCTTGTACTCTTTAAATCCCTTGTCAATTAAGAATTTGTCAAACTCGACCTCAAAAATATTTAATGACCCTTACTCTACAGCTCTCTGAGGGAGAGAATACCACATACCACTAAGAGACAAAAAAACTATTTGTCTTAACTGGAACTCACTATTTTAAAGTTGTGTGCCATAGTTCCAACCTCTCCAAAAAGGGAAATGTTTGTGGTATGAGATTTTTTTCTGATGTCTGTGTAGGTGGAGGGGGTAAAATCTGGGATTTGGAGAATGGTGAACATTTGAGGCATAATGACACAAGACAGGTTTCATATCTCAGAAAGTTTATCAACTAACTCAGTTTCACATATCTCACACTCAAGCTGACTGTGACATTGCATTGTGCTCCACCATTAATGTCCCCCAATAGTTTCAGGCTCGGCCTCTCCTTCTTCCTCAGCCTACCAATCTGATTTGAAGTACAGAGGAGGTCATTCCTGGCGTCCAAATCCCAGGAACCATTTTATACTGTCACTGCCACAACAGGCAAATGTTACTTTGAGATCAAGGGCAGTCTGTCTCATTTCACCTTTGAAATTTAACTCTTTTGTCCATATTTTGACCAAGAATGCAATGTGGTCAGGACCTGAGTGGTTCTGGTGGAACATAGCCTGAGTATTATTGAAAAAATATTTGCATTTATATAGTGCCAGTTATAGCCACTAGTCCCAAGGAACTTTACAGCAAACATGATAGTTTTGAAATTTAATCAGTTTTTTAATGTAGGAGATGTGACACTCAATTTGCACACATCCTGTTCTCACAAACAGCAAAGTCATGATGGTCTGTTTTTGTGATGATGCAAGCTACCTCAGATTACAACAGGATCTGGACCAGATGGGCCAATGGGCTGAGAAGTGACAGATGGAGTTTAATTCAGATAAATGCGAGGTGCTGCATTTTGGGAAAGCAAATCTTAGCAGGACTAACACGCTTAATGGTAAGGTCCTAGGGTGTTTTGCTGAACAAAGAAACCTTGGAGTGCAGGTTCATAGCTCCTTGAAAGTGGAGTTGCAGGTAGATAGGATAGTGAAGAAGGCGTTTGGAATGCTTTCCTTTATTGGCCAGAGTATTGAGTACAGGAGTTGGGAGGTCATGTTGCGGCTGTATAGGACATTGGTTAGGCCACTGCTGGAATATTGCGTGTAATTCTGGTCTCCCTCCTATCAGAAAGATGTTGTGAAACTTGAAAGGGTTCAGAAAATATTTACAAGGATGTTGCCAGGGTTGGAGGATCTGTGCTATAGGGAGAGGCTGAACAGGCTGGGGCTGTTTTCCCTGGAGCGTCGGAGGCTGAGGGGTGACCTTACAGAGGTTTACAAAATTATGAGGGGCATGGATAGGATAAATAGGCAAAGTCTTTTCCCTGGTGTCGGGGAGTCCAGAACTAGAGGGCATAGGTTTAAGGTTAGAGGGGAAAGATGTAAAAGAGACCTAAGGGGCAACTCTTACCTGCAGAGGGTGGTATGTGTTTGGAATGAGCTGCCAGAGGATGTGGTGGAGGCTGGTACAATTGCAACATTTAAGAGGCATTTGGATCGGTATATGAATAGGAAGGGTTTTTTTAGATTAGATTCCCTACAGTGTGGAAACAGGCCCTTCGGCCCAACAAATCCACACCGCCCTCCGAAGAGCAACCCATTCCCCTACATTTACCCCGACTAATGCAACTAACACTATGGGCAATTTAGCAACAATCAACACCGACCCTCTGAACAGCAATCCAACTAGACTCATTCCCTGACCCTATACTTATCCCTGACTAATGTACCTAACACCATGGGCAATCTAGCCTGGCCAATTCACCTGGCCTGCAGATCTTTGGATTGTGGTAGGCTGGAATCGAACTCAGGTCCCTTGCACTGTGAGGCCACTGTGCTAACTACTGAGCCACCATGATGGAATATGACTTGGAGAATAGCGCAGTACTCTTTCTGAATTGTCCAAATGCCAAAATTATTCTTGATGCCTTGTTTTAGTGTCCTCTGCTGCCACTCAGACCATCCTTACATGTTATTTGTGGATGTCTGTCACCCAGATGTTATCCCTTCTGTGACTTCCTTCTCTGAGTAGGTCATACAGGACTCGTCTTTTTCCCTATGAAGGGATTGTGTCAATTTCCAAACTTTTGAGCACTGAATCAGAGGATCCTCTGTAAGTTTGTCACACTGAGGTAGTGAAAGCCTTTCCTGTTAAAATAATTGAACAGAGGTTCTCTGGAATCTATGAAACAAGCTGACTGTCATTGAATACACCGTGCTCCTTGGGAAAGCCATTAAAACTTTCTAAACATGCATGATGACATTTCATTGACATTACCATGATGTTGCAAGGTATGCATTCCCTAACTTCCCAGGGAGTGTGCCAGTGAACAAATGAATGCATTTCCACATTTAGTCTGATTGACTGAACAGAATTTCCATAGCTGTCCCAAATAATCAGTTGTGATTCATTTGACAGCACACTTGCCTCTGGGTCACAAGTTTCATATCCTACTTCAGGGCTTGCATTCAGAAATAAGTCTAATACTCAGACATAGTGACCAACTCTTGGGAAATAATTTGCTAAGAGACATTGCACAATGGGAATTGGGGTTCACCCTGAAGGTGGGGATGATTGGAGGCTCAGAGTTACTAGCAGCCTGTGAGCAGGGAGGTGGACATTTATGAAAATTGTTGATTTATGAAATTGCCTGGCAGCAGCCAATCTCAGACATGTGAAAACCACCTCACTGGAGATGCTCCATAATATCTGGGGCTGTTAGCCATCCTGTGTTCCATTGCAGTACCGAGGGAGTGCTGTGCAAGTGAGGGTCCTGCCTTTTGGGTGATACGTTAAATAACAGCCCTATCTGCTTCCTAGGCTGAATGTAAAGATCCATTGGCACTATTTCAAAGAAGAGCAAGGATATTATCCCTGGTGTCCTGCCTGACACCTTTCATCAACATCACAAAAACAAAGTTTCTCTGGTCACTTATCATTGTTGCTTGTGAGCATTTATTGTATGCATATGAATGCCCATGTTCACTACATTATATCAGTTCCTACACTTCAAAAATATCCATTGGTTGTTAAGTGCTGTGAGGTGTTACAAAAGAGCTGTATGAATTAAAGACATATGATGGCATAAATGTTGAAGCTGATGGACACCTTCACAGCCACTTGTGGGCAGCTGAAAGTCTTCCTGCAGTAAGTCTCAGTGTTGTCTTAATGCCTTATTGGTAACATGCATAACAAATCAGAAAACTCCTCAGTCTTATTGGTTGTATATTCCACAATGGAGGTGGGAAGGGGCCATGGTGTGTGGAACATGGTTATAATATCCAGTGGGCTACCATCTGCTTCACACCACCGTGCACAGGCTTCTGTTCTCCTTCAATGGCATAATAGGATATAGAAACACAGAAGCAGGAGTAGGCCATTCAATCCATTGAGCCTGCTTTGCTATTCTAGATAATGGCTTACCATCTAACGCAATGCCATTTTCCTATACATTCCCATATACACTGATGTCATTAGTGCCTGGACATCCACAGAGAATGCCATACCTGCACTTGTTTGATATTGAATGCATGTAGACAATCTATGGGTCACAGTCTACCAGATGTAAGTAAAGGTGTTTGGAAGCAGAATGGAAAAAGAAATTCCCATCTGTAGACATTTTCAGGTTGAGAAATACCTTACTTTAAATTATATTGGTGTGGCCATTCTGAAAACTCAGGAATATTGTGCTGGTGGCTCTCATTTTGACAGATTCAAAAGTGAGTTGGGACTCTGGGCGGGGGGCGGAATCAGGCTTTATTGCTTTTTTTTGCCACATTGCTAGACTAAATGTGAGAAATGAATGTGTGATGTGCTACCACCATTTTAGGGACATTACTTATGTTGAAACATATACTGCATTAATCATGGAAAATTAAATCCATGAAATAAGTTTAATAAAAAGTCCTTAGCTGTTATACTTAGGTGAAAATTACTGACATGATTCTTCCATCAATATGGTTTGCAGTTTATAAGAATTGATAGTGCAGTAAGTGAGACTGCTTTCATATGTTTGGCATTGAAAATGAAATTGAGACTGTCCAGGATCCCTCTTTTAGACTCACTGTAGATCTAATGTCAAAGTGATTTCAAGCAATTTGAATATATTTCCCAATGTACAGGAGTTTACTGCATAAAAATGTTTGTAACTCACCTCTACTTGATATTCAACCAGCTGCCACAGTCAGCAAAGCACAGTCAGTCTAACACCAGAAATTATAAATATCAAATTGATGCAGTAACTAGGGGAAAGAATGCTGGAATGAGTTTTGGGAAGCTTTAATTTGCTTTGTGTTTGCATTTGCCACAAGGAAGTTACAATTGGTCTCAGGATTCCAGGAAAACAATCTCAGATTTCCCCTTCCCAATCAATATTCAACTTAAATCCCAGAGCTATTAGGGAAAAACTTCCATCATGATCTCTTGTTTTTCAGGTATCTTATATTGGTGGAGGTCATGATTGACTATGATTTCCTTTTACTGATTGGTTAAGGCATTGCCATGGCGAATGCACTAAGGAACTATTATTCTCCCAAAGTTTTGTTTTAAGAACAGCACATTGACTCAGATTGGTTGAGACATTGTTATGGGAAATACAAAGAATGGTTGTCCCCCAAACACTTGTTTAATTGAAAAAGATGCATGTTCTTTTTTTCTTCTATTCAAAATGACCCTGATTATGAATATATGAAGCTACAAGCAAGCATAAGTGAGCCATGTTGCAAACTCAACTAACAATCCTAAATTATTTATTAGCATAATTCTTAACACACTTGTGATTGTTCAGTATGTGCATTTTCAGATTCACACATTATAAAAATGTATAAAACTTTTTATATTAAAATACAATTAATTGGATAATCCTTATTTGAACCTCATTAAAATAAATGATGACCTACCTCCATATTTAACATGCTCCAAAGACATTTGTGATCCAAACTGAGAATATACATCAGATGAGACTGAAGTCACATCTCCATCCTACAAGAGTAAAACACAAAATTATTTAGATTGCAGAATATGCTTTCCATAATTTGATATTTGTATATAAATTTGCATAAATCAGTAATGGACAAAATGACTCTGCACTCAAGTTTGTACCAGTATCTCTCACAGAATTTATTGTACATAAATGATAAAAATGAATTGTGCTTAGACAATGCTTCTCATGACTACCAGATATCTTAAATAACTATACAGTTGATGAAATCCTTTTGAAGCAATGTCACTACTGTATTATAGTAAATACAGTAGCTTTTTTGTGCACAGCAAACTTCCAGAAATAAAAATATGATAATGACTAGATATCTGATTTTGTAATTTTATTCAAAGGATAAATATTGACCAGAATACTTGGGATAACTCACCTTCTCTTCTTTAAAATAGTAGGCATCAATTTAAAGTCTCGCCCAAAAGATGGCACCCCGCAGTGCTCCCGCGGTACTGCAGAGTTAAATTTTATACCCAAGCACTTAAGGATTTAGTAGTCAGAGACCATATACTATCTAATCACTCTGAACCTGCCATGCCTTTCAATATAAATTCTATATTTGCCAAATAGGATCCCACAACTGTCTTTTGTATTACTTTGATCTCAAAATTATATAGATGCAGATTAGATGATTAGAAAGTTCTGTCCATGTTCTCCATGTGTGTGAAGAAACATATTTGTTGCGAAATTTTAGGGTAAACAACCGAACTTTATTCAGGAAGTCGTATAACTGAAGGAGGAACCTTTGAGCCAAAGTTGAGGTTAGGAGAGAAAGGTCCAACTACTTGATTTCAAGAAGGACTAATGAAGATGAAACATATTGTTGGCTCTCATATTCTTGACATTTAAACTATTGGAATAAAAAATGTGAAGACATTGAGGTTTAATGACCATATCTTTTTATTTACCCAAACTGAAAAGGAGAAAGAACTTTTCAAAAGTAAGGATTATGGAAGGAATTCCTTACTTTTAATAAAGCAGGTTATTGAAACTCATTGTAAGCCATGTTTATACTGCTCCTTCATTGAAGCAGTTGGGGAGACTGTTTGGAGTTGGCTCAGTATCATGGAATCGGTACAAAGTGAGATTTGGCCAGTTACAGGTTGCTGATTGTTTTGTGGAGTTGTGCTGGTTGTGAATGATAGGGGTCAACCTCACAACAATGATTTGATTGACTCCTGGGCAGCTGGACAACTTGTTGGATGCGCATGATGGCAGACTGCAGACACCTTCGGACTGCTGCAAGGAGCAGATGGTGCATCCTTCTCTCCAATAAAATACCTAAACCCTGTTTATTTTCCCTCACCACTCACTGGAAACCATGGCCTTTAACCAGGAGACTTTGCAGTTAATGTCTCAAATGTCTATGCCTACTTCAAAGAGGTGAAATAGACAGAAAGAAGAGAGACTGAAAAACAGCAACTTCTGGCAAGCAAAAGGGCCATCTCAGTGAACACTGTGGACTTGGGGTCATTGCGTGGCATTCCAGGTTTTTTTAACTGCCATGCCACCTTTTGTTGCCTGTATGTTTTTGTTTTGCAAGGGGATAGAGTTTTAACTGTGTCAACAGTTCATTGTTCTTTACCTGTGGTTTGAATTTACTTATTTGTAATGAATAGTAATTCTTATTCAGTACAGAAACCGAGTCCATGTTTTTGTGCTAACTTGAATCAATCAAACAGTTAAAATGGAGAGTTTTGCATCCTTTGATGAAATCTTTAACTTTCATGATGTTTCCAGACACAGTGGAGCTCGATTTTCAGCATGCTACCCCAGTGAGAAGTGATAGAGGTTATGAAATGATGTCAGCAAGTGAGCCATTTGTTATTGTTCATGTAGGAATTGTAACAAAGTTAGCCAAGTTGACCTCGTAGAATATGAGTTCCCTGATTGGGGCTGTTAATCTGGTCCAATCATGGAACCCTAGCTGACAGATGTAAACAGGAGTGTCAGAGATTCTGTTCACCTCTGAGGGAGCTGGATCAGTGTCATGTATAATGCACATGCAAATAAAGGGCGACTCGGTGACAGGATACAGGCCTCCTTGGAGCTATTTCAGTTAATGCTTGTATTGTTGGAATAATTAATCAGCTGCCAATAGCATTAACAGAACAGTTAAAATCCAACTCAATAATTTTAGTCAGTATTAGAAGTAAAAAGCAATACTTGCTGCCCTCTGCTGGAGAGTTTGGTACAAATTTTTTTTGTAAATATTTGGGTGTTGAAATTGCTTTAGGCTTGTTACTGGGTCTGAAACAGGCACTATTTTCGCCAACTGTAAGGCCTGAGGCTAGCCTGAAATTGGGTTCTGGGGTTCGTTTACATTAACTGAGTGAGTAATTGGCATCTGCTGTGTCTCATGGTCGTCTGTCAGTATTCTTTTAAGAGACACAGTGAGCAGAACATTATAGGGTCAAAAAGTGTTTCACTGGAAAAGCACAGCAGGTCAGGCAGCATTCGAGGAGCAGGAGAGTCAACATTTTGGGCATAAGTATTTTATCAGGCATGCACATTCTTGTTGAGGGGCTTATGCCAAAAATGTCAACTCTCCTGCTCCTCGAATGCTGCCTGACTTGCTGTGCTTTTCCAGCACCACATTTTTTGACTCTGACTCTCCAGCGTCTGCAGTCCACACTTCCTTCCAGAATATTATAGGAGCCTAAGCAAGGAAGACTATGGTAAGGAATCTGGTAAAATTGTAAGAACTCCAGCAAGGCCTATCTTGATGTCAAGAACAGCTAGTTGCATTTTCCAACTAAGTTCTGGGCATCAAGACAAAATGCTTGCAAGATAGCAGCGAGATGCCTTTTAATGGAGATTACTGCTGTGGGAAGACCCGTTAACATGGAATATTGCCTCATTAATATGTGACGTCCTATTCTATCACCCTCCATGACAAAACTAAATGGTCAACAATTTCCAGAATTGGTGACTGAGACTCACTAACATTAACTGAGCAAGCAATTGGCATTTGTTATGCTTTCACAGGTTGCTGAGATTTGGTCTGCCTGTTTACTAGCAGCAAGTTAGCAAATTCAAAGTTCTGCCCCACCATTTGTGTGCATTGCTTCAATTTCTGAATTAGACTCAAATCCAGCAGATTTAGTATCATTTGACAGAAAATTCTCCATTCATTGTCTCCCTCTGCCAAGTCCTACTTACTTTGGAACAATATTTTGATGAATATTGAAATGTTCAGTTAAAAAGTAGTACATATTATAACAGAATATTATATGGGTATTTTTATAAATACTACATTGGACATGAGTTGAATTTCACAGGTGAGGTGAGAGTGGCTTCCCTTGGAATCAAGGCTGCATTTGACCATCAAGCAGCTTCAGTAAAATTATGCTGAGGATAAAACTTTGTAATAAAGTTAGATGAATATAACTACCGGAGGTCAAACACCTCAGCCCCAAGATGTCACTAAGGGAGCTCCTCAACGCAATATCTGTGACCCAAACTGGTGTGGTGTTAATGTCACTACATCAGCGATCCAGAACCCCAGACTAATGCTCTGTGTTAAGGGTTATATCATGTCATGGCGAATGTTGGATTATGAATTCAACAAATATCTGGCTTTATGGCGACCATGCAACCGTTGTCATAAAAATTCACCTGGTTCCCTTATGACCTTTAGGGAAGAACATGTGACTCCAGACCCACAGCAATGTGGTTTACTCTTAGCCATCCCTAATCTCCAGGGTAACTAGTAAATATTAGTTGAGAGTGCTGACAGTATCTTATCCTATATCATATTCTTGCTAACTCATGATTATATCAGTATCCTGATTATATGTTCAAGTCCCATACCATCACTCCTTCAGGAAACAATTGGAGATTTCCTAGAAATATTATTGCAAAAGATAAGGCTGAAGCATTTGCAACAATCTTCAGCCAGAAGTGCCGATTGGATCTTAGCCTCCTGCAGATGTCACCAGGACCACAGATGTCTGTCTTAGTCAACTGAATTCATTCTAAATGATATCAAGAACCAGCTAGAGACTAAGCGGCCTTAGAACATTCCAGCAATAATCCTGAACACTTATACTCCAGAACTGCAGCACTCCTAGCCAACTTGTTCTAGAATAGCTAAAACACTGGCATTTAACCAACAATTTTGAAAATTGCCCATAAAAAGAACAAATCTGACAGGCCAATTACTGTCCCCATCACCCTACTCTCAAACATTGGTACATTGATGCAAGTGATCACTGACAGTGCTATTAAGTAGCAATGCTCTTTAATAACTTGCTCACTGGCATTCAGTAGAATTCTACCCAGGTCACTCAGCTGCTGACCTCATTTTGGCTTTGACCAAAACATGGAGAAAAGAGCTGAACTTTTGAGGTGAGGTGAGAGTGTCTAACCTTGACATCAAGGTAACATTTGACCAAGTATGGCATCACGGAACCATAGCTAAACTAGAGTTAATGGTAAATGGGAGGAAAACTCACCAGTGGTTTGAGTAATACCAGCTCAAAACAAGAAGGTTGTAAATTATTTCAATCCCAGGACATCACCTCAGGACTTGCTCAGGGTTAAGTCATTGGCCCAACCATTTTCAGCTATTTTATCAATGAACTTCCCTTCATCATAAGGTCAGAAGTGGGGATTTTCATTGGAGATTGCACAATGTTCAGCACCATTCATGGGACTCCTCAGGTACTGAAGCAGCCTGTGTCCACGTGCAGTAAGATCTGGATAACATCTAGGTTTGGGATGATATGTGGCAAGTAACATGCATGCCATATCAGTGCCAGATAATGACCAACTTCAACAAAAAAAAATTCTAAATATCTCCCTTGATTGTCAAAGATATTGGAATCTCCGAATCCCCCTACTATCAACTTCCTGGGGATTATCATTGACCATAGACTGAACTAGCTGTGTAAATACTGTGGAAACAAGACCAGATCAAAGGCAGAACTTCCAGCTTAGAAAAACCTACCTCTGCCTCCCCAGTATGTCAAGAGTATGGTGGAATATTCTCCACTTTCCAAGATAGATACAATTCGAACAATGCTCAAGAAGCTCAACATCATCCAGGGAAAAGCAAGCCCATTTAATTGGCAACCTACTCCCTTCATCACTGACACATAATATCAATGGTATGTACCATTTACAAGATGCATTGGAACAATTCAGCCAGGTCCCTATGACAATATCACCCAAATTTGTAATCATGACCATCGAGAAGGACAAGGTTATCAGATGCATTGGAACACTAGTATATTCAAGTTCTCCTCTAAGTTAATTATCATCCCGACTTTGAACTATGTCAACATTGCTTCAATGTTAGTGGGTCAAAATGTGTGAACTCTCTTCCAAACAGCACAGTTTTATACTGTGTAGCAATTTAAGAAGGTACCTCACTACCATGTTCTCCAGGGCAATTAGAACTGGGTTTAATGCTGATCCTGCCAGTGACACTCACATCCCATGACCAAATGAAAAGAAATTTTATTGTAGCTAAATATGTAGTACGTTATTCCAGACACGTGTACTAGTAACATGCACAAAGTTAAATTATGTAGCTAATTTTTATGTAATTAAATCAGCATGTAATTATTTTATCTGTGTTAGTAAATAGTGGTGTATGGAGCAGTTAAATATCTCTTTGGGTGAAGAAAAGATTTCTTGATGCGCTAAAATCATAAGCTATTTTCCAATGGTTGATCTCTGGTGAAAATGTTATTGTGCATGTTTCAAAAATTGGATGAAATATTTACAACATATATCATTGGACAAAATGGCTGGAAAAAGTTGTATTTAATTAGATTTTAAAATGCTTTAGAGGTGCTTGAGGGTGTAAGAAGTGTTATATCAATGTATTTATTAAATGCACCTCTGGGCTGCCTTGATTAAGATGCTGGCCCTCTGACAACTGGATGTCTGCCAATTTAGAGCAGCTGATGGTTATTTTGTGCTCAGAGTGATCAACCCGATGGTGCTTGAAACTGAATATCTCCAGGTCCCAGATTCAATTCTGACATTTGGCAATGAGTTCATTTCATTTTTAGGGCTATTGTGGCCAAGTATCCCTACTGCTGGATCAGGAGCTCTGGTTCAACTCCCACCTGTTCCAGAGGAGGGTGGTAATGCCTCTGAACTGGTTGATTACAGAAAATATTAAAACATATTTATCAATCTGGATGCCCAATCTCTCCTTCAAGATTGATGGTCTACATTGCCCTTGTCACACTTTGTATGCAAATTACTCCATTGGTGAATATGAGTGATTTACTGGTGGTGGTTAAGAGATGAAAAATACCATGGGTGATTTGGTGAAGGGCAAAAACAAAAAACATTCAGCTGTATAAGAGCATGTCTGCATATAATTAAGAACCGCAAGATACCAGTGGTCTTGCAGTGCGCTGATAGACTCCTTGCCCTTAAGCTAGAAGGTCCAGCTTCAAGTCCCAATATACGCAGGAAGTGTATAATATTTCAGGTCAGGCTGGTTACAAATGCCCCTGTGCGCATCTGATTTCTCCTCTAATTAGTCAAAGAGGGATTTTGTGGTGGGCTGATACAAAATAAAAATAGAGCTGGTTTCTAACAGCTCTAGTGGGTGAATGAATCGGAAAATTAGTAAATCGGTGGTGTGTTAAAAAAACAAGCTGAATTCTTGTTTGTTATTTGATATTGGGTGATTGAGTATATTTAAAATAAAAAGCTGGTTTCTCAGCGATGGGCACCATGAGGGTTGGAGTACATTATGATCCCGAGCAACTCCATTTTGATTTTGTCTCCTCTTTCACTCTGTCTCTACCTTTCCCTCACTTTTGTTATTGTGCACTGCCCCGATGGGCTGTGCTTGTAAACTGAAAAATAAAACCAAGGCGGTGGAGTTCTTGTGGAGCAATGGTAGCATCCCTACCTTCAGACCAGAAAGTCCAGGTTCATGTCCTACCTGCCCCAGATGTCTGTCATAACATTTCTGAAGAGGTTGATTAAAATAAAATTGATCCAAGATTCTTAGTCACAAGAAGGATATTGTCAACCACAAAACCTGGGCCCAAGTCTGAGTGTTTGCTGAGGGTGAATACAACAAAGTCATAGATTGACTCTTAGCTAATTCTGCTGAAAACAAACCTGTTAAAGAAACTCAAAATGGAAGCGTGAGTTGAAAAAATCAGAGAGCGTTTAAAATGATCATTGAAACCTTTTTGAAAGTTAAAGGGCATTCTTTGTTCAGAGGTAAGCCTTTTGTCTGAGTCAGGAGATTTCAAGTCCCACCTCAGAGACTGGTGCCCATGAAATGTGTTGATATTTCAGTGTAACAATAAAGGAGTACTGTACTCCTGGTTACAAAGAATGAAACCACGTGGTGTCCACTAGTTTCCTAGAGGCCTTTTTTGACTGGTAGGCTCTTCAGGATACATTAGCTAGGATTTCAAGGACCGTAATGCAGTGATTGCTTTTCATACAGATTTAGAGATCCCTTGGATTTCCCTGTAAGTTTGACAGTCAAGCAAGTTCAGATGATGTTCAGATATCCATCAAGCATGATCACATTCAAACATTCTCACAAAGAGCAAAGCAAAAAATAAAATGGACTGAGTTCTAAATTTTGAATTAAAATTTTACAGAATGTGAATTAAAAGATTAAAGTGTAAGATGAAATAACGTAAACAAATTTTAAAACAATAGTTTTAAAAATGCTAATATTTATGTAAGAGACATTTTTTCTATAAACTGAAATAAGTGTTGACCTGCTTTATAACTGAAGTAGTGGGGGAATTTTTTAACTTGAAAATGGAGTGCTGTATATTCCTGAAGAAGGGCTTATGCCCGAAACGTCGAATCTCCTGCTCCTTGGATGCTGCCTGACCTGCTGCACTTTTCCAGCAACACATTTTCAGCTCTGATCTCCAGCATCTGCAGACCTCATTTCCTCCTGCTGTATATTTTTGACTTGTACCATATAACTTTACTTTTTGAAGCAGTGAGGGAGGGATTCAAGACTGAATGGGCACCAAGAGTCATTTGAGAGGAAACTCTACTTGATGACAAGCCTCTGATCAGTGAGCTGCAGAGCGTTAACTGATGTAAATGTGAGAAGCATCGAGAGCCTGCAAACTGGAAGCATCCATCTCTCTTCTCTCCCATACCTCTCTCTAATTGGAATATAGACCAAAAAACAGAGAAAGCTTAAAAGTAAGAATTATAATACAAAAGATTTAAGATCATCCAATCAACTATTGAACTGAACATTAATCATCTCTCGACAGACAGAGTATGTCTCCATTGCTAAAGATTAAAGAGACTATATGAGACAATTTAACCAATCCTTAAAATCCAGACTTTGACTTCAAAATTTTGTTTATCTTGTCTATATTTTTTCCCCTCATAGTATCTGCGTCAAACAATTTGCCCTTTTTCTGTCTTAGTCATGATTGATTGTGTGTATTGGGATGTTTGAAGGGCTATAGTTTAAGCAGTATAGAGTCATAAAGTCATAGAGATATACAGCACAGAAACAGACCCTTTGGTCCAACTCATCCATGCTGACCAGATATCCCAACCCAATCTAGTCCCATCTGCCAGCACCCGGCCCCTATCCCTCCAAACACTTCCTATTCATATACCCATCCGGATGCTTTTTAAATGTTGCAATTGTACTAGCTTCCACCACTTCCTCATTCCATACACATACCACTCTCTGCGTGAAAACATTCCCATTAGGTCTCTTTTATATCTTTCCTCTCTCATCCTAAATCTATGCCCTCTAGTTCTGGACTCCCCCAAACCAGGGAAGAGACTCTGTCCATTTATCTTATCCATGCCCTTCATAATTTTATAAACCTCTAGAAGGTCACCCCTCACACTCTGACACTCCAGGGAAAACAGCCCTAGTCTATTCAACCTCTCTCTATACCTCAAATCCTCCAACCCTGCCAACATCATTGTAAAATCTTTTCTGAACCCTTTCAAGTTTCACAACAATTTTCCAATAGAAAAGAGAGCAGAATTGCAAGCAATATTCCAAAAGTGGCCTAACCAATGTCCTGTACAGCCGCAACATGACCTCCCAACCCCTGTACTCAGTACTCTGACCAATAAAGGATAACATACCAAACATCTTCTTTACTATCCTATCTCCCTGCGACTCCACTTTCAAGGAGCTATGAACCTGCACTCCAAGGTCTCTTTGTTCAGCAACATCCCAGAGGACCTTACCATTAAGTGTATAAGACCTGCTAAGATTTGCTTTTCCAAAATGCAGCACCTCGCATTTACCTGAATTAAACTCCATCTGCCACTTCTCAGTCCATTGGCCCATCTGATCAAGATCCCATTGTAATCTGAGGTAACATTCTTTGCTGTCAACTACACCTCCAATTTTGCTGTCATCTGCAAACTTGCTCACTATACCTCTTATGATCACATCCAAATCATTAATATAAATGATGGGTATAGTAATAGAATTTTTTTTTCTTTTTCTCTGTTGTTGTGCTAAAGTTGTGTTATAATAAATTGTTATTTTTCTGCCGCTGATTAAAGATGGTGTAAATTGTTTTTGTCTTAAATAGCAGTGAATTAGGCAAATTGGTCATTTTAGTTGTCTAATTGGGATTTATACATTTTGGGATGACTGAGCAGTGGGGCACTATTATTGGAATACCTCTCTCAGTTAAGTCATAACATTAATCAGAATGGAGAAATTTGATATTCTACAAATATGAAAATTGTTATTTTTACAGGGCCAGTCAAGCTGCTCAGGAGTAATCATGAATTTAGCATTTATAGTTCCAGCTGATGTTAATACTGGATATGGTAGCCTTTAGAATGAAACCTGTGTTGGGTTATTAAAAACTTTACTAAAAATGTATGTGAACAACCAGGTCTGCAGACTCCCCAACATCATGCCGACAAAAATAACAGTAGAAAAATAAACTAAGACAAGTTGAAGCAGCAGCAGCAGGAGCAGAGTGATCCTTGGGGTGAAGGGCACAGTGAAAGTACTAGTGAAATAATTGATGCATTGGTTTTAATGTTTGTAAATTCATTAGATTCAGAAAGGAATTCTTATTCAATCTTATTCAAAAAGTAACAGAAACAGATAGTAGATATCTACAGGCCAGTTAGCGTAACATTTGACAAAGGTAAAATTGTAGAAGCTATTGTTAAACATATTATATCAGGGCAATTGTACAATTTTAAGATAATCAGGCAGAACCAACATGGTTTTGTCAAAAGGAAATCATGTTTAACGAATTTGTTGAACTCTTTGAACAAGTAACTTATGTTGTAGACAAATGGGAACCAGTGATTACCAAAAGACTTTTGATAAGGTGGCATATCAGTGGGTATTGGGGGTCACATATTGGCCTAACAGGAAGTAGACAGTAGGAATAATTGGATCGTTTTCAGGTTGGCAGAATATCACAAGTGGTGTGCCAAGGTGTTTTGTGCTGGGCCCTCGACTCTTTACAATTTATATAAATGAGTTGGATGAATGGCCTGAAGGAATGTAAATTTGCTGATAACACAGATAGGAAAGTGAGTTGTGAGGGAGACATAAGGAGCTAACAAAAGGATATAGATAGGCTAAGTGAGTTGGCAAAGATATTGCAAATAGTGTATAATGTGAAATGGCGAAAATGTGAAATTGTCCATTTTGACAGAGAAAAAAGGAAGCAATGATCTAAATGGCAAGGGGTTGCAAAGCTCTGAGATGCAGGGAAGTCTCGGTGTCCTAGTGCAAGATTCACAGCAGGCTATTATGCAAGTACAGCAAATAATCAGGAAAGCTGGGTTAGGTTTTATTGCAAGGGGAACTGAATGCAAGAGTAGGAAGGTTATGCCTCAATTGTACAGGATATTGGTGAGACCTCATTAGAGTACTGTACTTACAGAAGGAATTCCTTGGAAACAGTTCCAAGAAAGTTCACTAAATTAATACATGGAATGAATAGATTGCCTTATGAGGAAAGGCTAGTCAAGTTAGGCCTGTATCCTCTGCAGTTTAGAAGAGTTAGAGGTGACTTAACTGAAGCATAATATCCTGAGGGGACTTGACTAGGTCGATATGGAAAAGATGCTTCCTCTTGTGGGAGAATCTAGAACTAGGAATCATAGTTTAAAAATAAGGGGTCACCCATTTGAGACAGCTGAAGCAAAATACTTTCCCTCAGAAAATTGAGAGTCTTTGGAGTGCCCTTCCTCAAAAGGCAGCAGATACAGGATCTTTAAATATTTTTAAAGCACAGCGAGTGAGTCTTGGTTAAGTGAAGAGATCAAAGATTATCAGAGGTATGCAAGAATGTACAGCTGAGATTAAAAATCAGATCAGCCATGATCTCAATGAATGGTGGAGCAGGCCTGAAGGGCTGAATACCCTACTCTTGTTCCTTGTTATTATGTTTATATGCCCCCAACCCCTTCTTAACACAAAAAATGCAAAATATTAATTCAACTTAAAGTTGTACAATTTTCATAACAGTATGCATTAAAGAAAACCCATTATGCTTGATACAACAAAGACTATTTTACAGCAGAACTATTAGCATAGACAGGTCAGTTCTTGTTAATTCAGTGATTTCTACTTGACTGCAGACTGGGGGGACTTCAGCAGGGCACCCAGGGTAGAAAACAGAATCACTGACAGCAGATTCCTGATTTTCATTAACTGCACATGCAATGACCACTGAACTTGCAGTCACCTTCAAAGAATTAATAGTGGCAAGTTCCAACAGCTTTTCTGTCAGTAAAGCTGAACCATTCTTTTAAATCAATAAGGGAAATACCATTTTTATTCATTTATTTTATGAGATTTTCATTCATCTACACTAGCACTTTTACTTGTATTTGCTCAAGATGAAAAATTTATTGAGAATTGATTATATTGTTGAATTGAAGAATCTTGTCACTTCAATGGTTTGCATTGTTGGTGATCCTGCCTTAAGACAAAAAAAACTAAAACTCCATCAGCTTTCCAGGGTAGATATAAATAAAGCCCATGGCAGTTTTGATGAATGGAATAGTCCTAGTTCCTGGCCAATACTTTACTTTCAACCAACACCACCAGAAAGAAATTGGTGGCACAGTGGTTAGCACTGCTGCCTCACAGCGCCAGGGACCTGGGTTCAATTCCCGCCTCAGGCAACTGACTGTGTGGAGTTTGCACGTTCTCCCCGTGTCTGCATGGGTTTCCTCCGGGTGCTCCGGTTTCCTCCCACAGTCCAAAGATGTGCGGGTCAGGTGAATTGGCCATGCTAAATTGCCCGTAGTGTTAGGTAAGGGGTATATGTAGGGGTATGAGTGGGTTGCGCTTCGGCGGGTCGGTGTGGACTTGTTGGGCCGAAGGGCCTGTTTCCACACTGTAAGTAATCTAATCTAAAAAAAAATGCTCTGGTAATTTATCTCGTGGATTTTGTTTATCTATTTTACAACTGTGACGTTGCAAAGTTATTTCATTGTCCACAGCTTGCTTTGAAACTTTGAATTTAGAAAATGCATTGTATGAATACAAGTTCTTGTCTTTCTAAAACAGTCAATAGAACAAAGAACAAAGAACAAAGAAAATTACAGCACAGGAACAGGCCCTTCAGCCCTCCAAGCCTGCGTTGATCCAGATCCTCTATCTAAACCTGCCGCCTATTTTCTAAGGATCTGTATCCCTTTGCTCCTTGCCCATTCATGTATCTGTCTAGATATATCTTAAATGATGCTATCATTCCTGCCTCTACCACCTCCACTGGCAACACATTCTAGGCCCCCACCACCCTCTGCGTAAAGACCCCCTAAACCTTTCCCCTCTCACTTTGAACTTGTGATCACTAATAATTGAGTTTCACACTCTGGGAGAAAGCTTCTTGCTGTCCACCCTGATTATACCACTCATGATTTTGTAGACCTCAAGCAGGTCCCCCCTCAACTTTCATCTTTCTAATGAAAATAATCCTAATCTATTCAACCTCTCTTCATAGCTAGTGTCCTCCGTACCAGGCAACATCCTGGTGAACTTCCTCTGCACCCTTTCTAAAGCATCCACACCTTTTGGTAATGTGGCGAACAGAACTGTATGCAGTATTCCAAATACAGCCAAACCAAAGTTCTATACAACTGTAACATGATCTGCCAGCTCTTATGCTCAGTACCCTGTCCAATGAAAGAAAGCATGCTGTATGCCTTCTTGACCACTTTACTGATCTATGTTGCCACCTTCAGGGAACAATGGATCGGAACACCCTGATCTCTCTGTACATCAATTTTCTCCAGGACTTTTCCATTTACTATATAGTTTGCTCTTGAATTGGATCTTCCAAAATGCATCATCTCGCATTTGCCTGGGTTGAACTCATCTACCATTTTTCTGCCCATCTCTCCAACCTATCTATGTTCTGCTGTATTTTCTGACAGTCCCCTTCACTATCTGCCACTCCACCAATTGTGGCATCATCTGCAAATTTGCTAATCAGCCAAACGATATGTTCCTCCAAATGATCTATGTATATCACAAACAATAGTGGTCCCAGCATGGATCACTGTGGAACACAACTGGTCACAGGTCTCCATTTTGAGAAACTCCCTTGACTACTACTCTCTGTCTCCTGTTGCCCAGCCAGTTTACTATCCAGCTAGCTAGAACACCCTGGACCCCATGCGACTTCACCTTCTCCATCAGCCTACCATGGTGAACCTTATCAAATGCCTTACTAAAATCCATGTATATGACATGTACAGCCTTTCCCCCATCAATCAACTTTGCCATCTCGTCACAGAATTCTATTAGGTTTGTAAAACATAAAACCTTCCCCGCATAAATCTATGCTGCCCATTACTGCTAAGCCCATTTTCTTCCGAATGGGAATAGATCCTATCCCTCAGTACCTTCTCCATCAGCTTCCCTACTACTAATGTCAGTCTCACTGTCTATAATTAGCAGGATTATCCCTGCTACCCTTCTTAAACAAGAGGACAGCATTAGTAATTCTCCAGTCCTCCAGGATCTCACCCATGTTCAAGGATGCTGCACAGATATCTGTAAAAGCCCCTGCTATTTCCTCTCTTGGTTCCCTCAGTAACTCGACGTAGATCCCATCTGGACCTTGTCTACCTTAATGTCTATTAGAATACCAAAACTCCCTCCCTCCTTGAGGTTGACTTGACTGAGAGTACTCAAAGGTCTATCCCTAACCTCAACATCCATCATGTCTCCCTCCTTGCTGAATACTGATGCAAAGTACACATTAAGAATCTCACCCATTTTCTCTGGCTCCACGCATAAACTTCCCCCCTTTGTCCTTGAGTGTGCCAACTCTTTCTCTAGTTACTCTCTTGCTCCTTATATATGGGAAAAAGGCTTTAGGATTTTCCTTAATCTTGTTTGCTAAAAAAAAATCTCATGACCTCTTTTAGCCCTCTTAATTCCTCATTTCAGATTGGTCCTACATTCCTGATGTTCTTCCAAAGCTTTGTCAGTCTTCAGTAGCCTTGTCCTTATGTACTCATCCTTTTTCTTCCTAGCTATTCTCACAATTTCACCTGTCATCTATGTTCCTTAACCTTGCCATTTCAATCCCTCATTTTCAAAGGAACATACTTCTCCTGAACTCAAATCAACCTCTCTTTAAAAGCCTCTCACATAATCGAATGTGGATTTACCTTCAAACAGCTGCTCCCAATGTACATTCCCCAGCTCCTGCTTAATTTTGGTATAGTTAGCATTCCCCCAATTTAGCACTCTTTCTTTAAGACCACTCTCATCTTTGTCCATGAGTATTTTAAAACTTAAGGAATTGTGATCACTATTCCCAAAGTAATCCCCTACTAAAACATCAACCACCTAGCTGGGCTCATTTTCCAACACCAGGCCCAATATGGCCCCTTCCCGAGTTGGACTGTTCGCATACTGGTCTCGAAAACCCTCCTGGATCCTCCTTACAAATTCTGCTCCAAGTCAATGCTGAGAAAATTAAAATCTCCTATCACCACCACCCTGTTGCTCCTACATCTTTCCATGCTCTGCTTACATATTTGCACTTCTATCTTATGTTCATTGCTGGGATGCCGTAGTACAGCCCCAACATTGTTATCACACCCTTCCTATTTCTGACCTCTTCCCATATTGCCTTGCTGCTCAAGTCTTCCATAGTGCCCTCCTTCAGCACAGCTGTGATATCCTCTCTGACCAATAATGCAACTTCTCCACCCTTTTACCTCCCTCTCTATCCCACCTGAAGCATCGATATCCTGGGATGTTTAGCTGCCAATCATGCCCTTCCCTCAACCAAGTCTCAGTAATAGCAATAACATTATGCTCCCAGTTACTAATCCAAGCCGTAAATTCATCTGCCTGACCTACTATACTTCTTGCACCTCAAACCACTAGTCCCTTTGCATTCATCATCTGCACCCTGCCTCCTCTTCTCCTTACTCATGCTGATTTCTTTATCTAGTTCCTTACAAGCTTTAGTTACTACCTCCTTCCTGTCCACTAACCTCCTCATTTGGTTCCCACTCATTAGTTTAAACCCTCCCCAATAGCGTAAGCAAAAGCGCCCCCAAAGACATTGGTTCCAATCTGGCCCAGGTGGAGACCGTCCAATTTGTAATGGTCCCACCTCCTCCAGAAGCAGTCCCAATGTTGCAAAAATCTGAACCCCTCCTTCCTGCATCATTTCTCAAGCCACGCATTCATCCTGTTTATTCTATCATTCCCAATCTGACTAGCGTGTGGCATTGGTAGCAATCCTGAGATTACTACCTCTGAGGTCCTACTTTTTAACTTGGTTCCTGACTCCCTAAATTCTGCTTGTAGAACCTTATCCTTTTTTTTACCTATATCACTTGTGCCAATATACACCATGGCAACTGGCTGTTCACCCTCTCCCTTGAGAATGATTTGGAGATGCCAGTGTTGGACTGGGGTGTACAAAGTTAAAAATCACACAACACCAGGTCATAGTCCAACAGGTTTATTTTGAAGCACTAACTTTTGGAGTGCTACTTCCAAATAAACCTGTTGGACTATAACATGTTGTTGTGTGATTTTTAACTTTGTACCCCCTGAGAATGTTCTTCGGCCGATCCGAGACATCTCTGACTCGTGCACTTGGGAGGCAACATACCATTTGGAAGTCTTGTTTTCGACCACAAAACCACCTATCTACTCCCCTTACAACTGAATTCCCTATGAGTATAGCCCTTCCACTCTTTTTCCTGCCCTTCTGTACAGCAGAGCCAGCCATGGTGCCATGAACCTGGCTACTGCTGCCTTCTTCTGGTGAGCCATCTCCCCCAATAGTATCCAAAACAGTATACCGCAGAGGACACCTGCATTGCCTTCCAGCTCTTTCGGTCACCCATTCCCTTTCTCCCTCAGCAATCCTAATCTGCAGTGTGACCAAATCGCTAAGCATGCTATCCATGACCCCCTCAGCATCGTGTATGCTCCAAAGTGAGTCCATCCGCAGCTCCAGAGCCATCATGCAGTCTAACAATAATATTTGTAAAGGTAGACTATGGTGCACAATTGAGATTAAATATTTTTGGCCCATATTTTACAGACAATGAGAAAGGAATAGTGAAGAACAGTGCTCACCACAAACCCAAGAAAAGCTGTTCACACAAAGTTTTATCCAGCTCTAGAGAGCACATTTCATATTTTCTGGTGTCATATTGAATCACTTTCTGCAGGAAATGAGACATTTCTGAAGAGGACAAGAAGCAGGATGACTGACCAATCACTATGATAATAGGGAGGAAATAAAAAGGCAGAAAATTTAGTGAATTTAAATAGTTGTAGAGAAAACAAAGAATTGGGATCTAAGGGACTAGGGGAGAACATTAAACAGAGGGGAAATAAACAGGGAGAAAATGGCATGATGGTAATTCAAAGGCTGGGGCTAACAGTTTGGGAATATAGTGTTCATTGGATAGACATTTGGATGAAATGGAATAGTATAGGTTAGATGGGCTTTAGATTGGTTCCACAGGTTGGCACAACATCAAGGGCTGAAGGCCTTTACTGCGCTGTAATGTTCTATGTTCAATCGGTTCGAATGCTCCTATCTGATTACTAATGCACTATAAAGGATGGTCATCTGCAATCTTGACATGGTTTGGTCTAGACTTGACTCTAGACAAAGAACAATATGATTGACTATTGGCTATCTTTTCCAAAGAAGTCAGATTGAATTAAAAATATTTACTCTGTTTCTCTCCCCACTGCCAAAGCTGTTGAATTTCTCCAGCATTCTCTGCTTTTATTAAGAAAGGGCAGAGCTGGTCACTAAACATTCCCAGATAAAGGTGTTCAGAAATAACGGGACTAAGGGAGGAAGGCTGGCATTATTGGTTCAAGTTAGAGGGGTAACAAAATTAACCAAAGACAGAATTATCAAATTGGCACTAAAATCAATTCTGATCAATGCTACTATTTTGAAGCTTCCCTCGAAATGTCATTTTGCTAATCTCAGTTCAATTGTTTCCAAGATGTGGGTTTTAACACGTCTTTGTGATCTCCTCTGATTGCCAATGTTGTTCTTTTTGTGATTGAGCGTGGATCCATGATATAGAAACGACTTTTTATTGAACATTAAAAATGCTTTGATATAAAAAACACCTTTACCACTTACATTTCAAGAACATTCACACTTAAGTTGACTTGAAACCTAGTTAAATAGCGTTGCCAGACTGAGATGCAAAGGATTTCGCTGATAATCCCGTTCGTTCATAACGTCAGTTGTGAAGAAACAGCAACACTTGATCTTATGGTTAATAAACGGAACTTTCAAAGTTGCAAGCACGAATACTTTTGAAGTAAACACGTTACCTTGAATCGCAACGGAGTAATTCTATTTGAACTCATTGCACACCAGCAGATGATGTGTGTTTTCACAAGTATAACACCAAAAAGAAAGTAAAAAGTGTCTCTTGTCGAGGAACCAAGGTAAAGCCGTTGAGCTGTGCCGATTTGTATACTCCACCCAGGTCTTTGCCAAGGAACCTACTTTCATTCGTCACCCAGCAACGCATAAACTTTTCCGCAAGATTACTTACCTGTACAAGGTCGTGAAAGGTACAGCAAACACTCGAGAAAGAGGCGCCTGTAAAGAATCTGAGCCTTTTGAAATAGAAGCTTATAATTAGAAAGTTGAAATCCACGAGAAATTAGTAGAATTTTAAACCAGCAAAGTTACAAATCCTTACTCTGCATGCACTAACTGCTGAAACCTGAGTGTAAATTCTGGTCCAATCCTGTTGGCAATGTTGAGAACCCAGAAAAATTGAGTTAATAATAGCCAAATCATGCAAATCGCTTCCAAATGTAACGGCAGGAGAAAAGGGACGCAATTGCAGAATCCAATCTCTGAGGAATGTATAATTTCTTGAAATTTATGAATCATTAAAAAAAACTTGCTCAGACATGTAAATCAGTCGTCCTGATTAATTTCCATACAGTGCACAGCAATTCCATGTATTGATATAGCATCTGGAGTCAATAAGGGTCCTAAGGCCCTTCAAAGAAGTCAAATAACTTAAAGGAGACAACAGTGGCACTTCGTAGATAGCTTTGGGAAAGAATTGCCAGAGTTTAGGGCCTGGGTAGGTGAAGACACAACCACCAAATTGGAGCAATTAAAATCGGGATTCTGAAGAGACTAGAATTAGTTGAGCCAGAAATTTTACAGGTGGTGAATCTGGACAATATTAAAAGGTTGGTGTGGGTTTATTTTGAGGTCAATGGCACCACCATTGTGATTGGTCTGGCTTAATCTTAGGTAGTTGCTTGAGAAAGGCTCGAAGTTGGGAATGAGTTTGTTTCACAGTGTTTAATTGAATGGGTTTCGCTGTAAGTATTTAATTGAAGGAAATTTCTGCTGTTCCAGTACAGGCTTTCAGATCAACTGTCTGTTAACTCAGTAACCAGTGGAAGTGTCCAGAATGATGAAGCTGAGATAAAACTGTTATGTCAGCATTCGTTTGGAAAGTGAAGCTTCCAAATGATGTCAGGAAGGGCTGAGGGCTTTTGGCCGAAATGTTGACTCTCCTGCTCCTGGGATGCTGCTTGACCTGCTGTGCTTTTCCAGCACCACACTCTCATCTCCAGCATCAGCAGTCCTCACTTTCACCAAGATGTAGGTACTGTCTAGAATGTAGATAGATCTCAGTAGATGCTAGAGATAACAGTGCTGGAATGGGAAGAGTAGCAACTACAGGTGATAAAACCAAACTGTAGATGCTGAAAATCTGAAACAAAAACAGAAATTGTTGTAGAAACTCAGTAGATCTGGCTTCATCTGTGGAAAGAATGTAGAATTAATGTTTCAGCTCCAGTGAGCCTTCTCGACTGAAGGGTTACTGAATCTGAAATGTTAACCAATTACACTTGATACTATGGCTGGGATTACATAGGGAGAGTGGAAGCAGAACCAAAGCACTTTTCAGGGAAATATGTTCAATGATCTCAGAAATAAGGACTATACTCACTGGAGTTTCGAAGAATGAGGAGGGATCTTATAGAAGTCTATAAAATTCTAACCAGGATGAGACAGAATACACGCAGGATGTGGTCAACATCTTAGGGCACAGGGTAAATCCATTGAGGACAGAGATGAGGAGAAATGTCTTCATGCAGAGAATGATGAGCCTGTGACATTTGCTACCACAGAAAGCTATTGAGTCAAAACAGTAATTGGTTTCAAGAAGGAATAGATATTGCACTTATGGCGAAAGAGCTCAAAGAATATTGGGGAAAAGGAACAGGTTATCAGCCATCATCATAATGTATGTCAGAGCAGGCTCAAATGGATATATGGTCTACTCCTGCTCCTATTTTCTGTGTTATCTACGCTTCTATGTTAATAAATTTTTAAAAATAGTCAAAGAATGTATATTTCCATGTTTGAGATTTCACGTTGAAGAGTTTTAAATATCATTTAGTAATAATGAATCCATAAGATTGATGTATGGTAAGGTGGTTAGCCACCTCACACTGCAGCACAGACGAACTTCGGAAAACAGAGGAGAACCACTTATACAACGTATTCAAGAAGAACGGATACTCAAAACGTACAGTCTGCAGATTCCTCAAGAACAAACCACAACAAGCAGACCAAACACAGCCAGAAACCTTAACCACCTTACCATACATCAAAGTAGTTTCAGAAATGACAGCCAGACTACTAAGACCCCTCAGAATCCTAGTAGCACACAAACCCACCAACACTCTCAAACAAAAACTAACAAACTTAAAAGACCCAGTACATCCCATGGACGAAACCAACGTCATCTACAAAATTCCATGCAAGGACTGCCACAAACACTACTAGGACAAACAGGAAGAAAGTTAGCCACCAGGATACACGAACACCAGCTAGTCACAAAAAGACACGACCCTCTCTCCCTCGTAGCCCTACACACGGAGGAAAAAAGCCCACCATTTTGATTAGGACAACACCTCTATCCTGGGACAGGCTAAGCAAAGGCATGCCAGAGAATTCCTCGAGGCCTGCCACTCTGACCACAATGCTATAAACAAACACATAGATCTAGATACCATCTATCAACCCCTCAGAAAATGAACAGGAAATGACATCACCACAAACCCCAGGAACCCCATCCAGGACAAACATATAAATAGAAAGCAGGAGACAACAGCTTCGTTTCACTTAGAGGTCGCCACTGATGATATTACCTAGCCAGGTAATGAAATGTCTGGGTATCAAACCTATAGCTCAGCGAGCAAACCTACACCCTAAAACTCAACCCGAGCTACAAACCTTGCAAAAATAACTTGGCAAAAAACCCAACTGGCTCGAGAGTGCAAGTCTTCAGTACTATTTTCAGAATGTTGTCAGGGCCAATAGGTTTTGCAGTATCAAGTGAAATCAGCCATTTCTTGATATCAAGAAAATCAAATTGTCCAGAGACTAGCACCTGTAATGATGGGGACTTCCTGAATGAATCATCCCCTCAGGACCTCTGGCTGAAGATTGTTATGAATGCTTCAGCCTTATCTTTTGAAATGATGTACTGGGCTCCATCCATTATGAACAATGGGTGTTTGTGGACCCTGCTCCTCCACAGAGTTGTTCAATTATCCACCATCATTCTTGTTTAGATGTGGCAGGATTGCAGAGCTTAGTTCTGATCAGTTTGTTGTGACATCTGTTAGCTATCTATCACTTGCTGGATATGTTGTTAGGTATGAGGTAGTCCTGATTTGTGGTTTCACCAGGTTGACACTTCCTTTTTGGGTATGACAAGTGCTGTTGCTGGCATGTCCTATTACACTCTTCACTTATAAAAACATAGGAACTTGGAGCAGGAGTAGGAATTCAGCCACCTGAGCTTGCTCCATCATTTAACATAATCTTGGCTGAGTTCGTCTTGGCCTCAACTCCACATTCCATTGATGTCATAGAGGAAGCACAAATAGTGTTATATGTGACAGTTGTTGACACATACTGGGGTTGATGTGAAAAGAATTTAATGAAGAATGGAAAGGTGCGTCACATCCAAGGTGATAGTGTTTCCTAGATTAGAGGTAAAGTCATTTGCAGGAGATGAGTGTACTGGGACAGTGCAACTAAATGAGGACAGTCCAACATTGAGTGATTTTAAGTTTTACAACACACCATACCAGGTTATGGTCCAAAAGGTTTATTTGGAGGCACTAGCTTTCAAAGCACTGCTTAATCATCACATGGTTGTGGAGCAAATGATGACCACCTGATGAATCAGTGCTTTGAAAGCTAGTGACTCCAAATAAACTTGTTGGGCTATAACCTGGTGTTGTGTGAATCTCAACTTTGTCCATACCAGCCCAACACCAGTACCTCCAAATCATAGAGTCATAGAGATGTACAGCATGGAAACAGACCCTTCGGTCCAACCAGTCTATGCCGACCAGATATTCCAACCCAATCTAGTCCCACCTGCCAGCACCCAGCCCATATCCCTCCAATCCCTTCCTATTCATATACCCATCCAAATGCCTCTTAAATGTTGCAACTGTATCAGCCTCCACCACATCCTCTGGCAGCTCATTCCATACACGTACCATCCTCTGCGTGAAAAAGTTGACTCTTAGGTCTCTTTTATGTCTTTCCCCTCTCACCCTAAACCTATGCCCTCTGTTCTGGACTCCCCGACGCCAGGGAAAAGACTTTGTCTATTTATCCTTATCCATGCCCCTCAATTTTGTAATCCTCTATAAGGTCACCCCTCAGCTTCCGATGCTCCAGGGAAAACAGCCCTAGCCTGTTCAGCCTTTCCCTGTAACACAGATCCTCCAACCCTGGCAACATCCTTGTAAATATTTTCTGAACCCTTTCAAGTTTCACAACATCTTTCCAATAGGAAGGAGACCAGAATTGCACACAATATTCCAACAGTGGCCTAACCAATGTCCTGTACAGTCGCAACATCACCTCCCAACTCCTGTACTCAATACTCTAACCAAGAAAGGAAAGCATATCAAACGCCTTCTTCACTATCCTATCTACCTGAGACTCCACTTTCAAGGAGCTATGAACCTGCACTCCAAGGTCTCTTTGTTCAGCAACACTCCCTTGGACCTTACCATTAAGTGAATAAGTTATGCTAAGATTTGCTTTCCCAAAATGCAGCACCTTGCACTTATCTGAATTAAATGCCATCTGCCACTTCTCAGCCCATTGGCCCATCTGATCCAGAACTTGTTGTAATCCGAGGTAACCCTCTTTGCTGTCCACTACACCTCCAATTTTGGCGTCATCTGCAAACTTACTTATTATACTTCTTATGCTCACATCCAAATCATTTATGTAAATGACAAAAAGTAGAGGGCCCAGCACCGATCCTTGTGGCACTCCACTGGTCACAGGCCTCCAGTCTGAAAAACAACCCTCCACCACCACCCTCTGTCTTCTACCTTTGAGCCAGTTCTGTATCCAAATGGTTAGTTCTCCCTATATTCCATGAGATCTAACCTTGCTAATCAGTCTCCCATGGGGAAACTTGTCGCACGCCTTATTGAAGTCCATATAGATCACATCTACTGCTCTGCCCTCATCAATCTTCTTTGTTACTTCATCAAAAAACTCAATCAAGTTTGTGAGACATGCTATCCCACACACAAAGCTATGTTGACTATCCCAAATCAGTCCTTGCCTTTCCAAATACATGTACGTGCTGTCCCTCAGGATTCCCTCCAACAACATGCCCACCACCGAGGTCAGGCTCACTGGTCTATAGTTCCCTGGCTTGTCCTTACCACCCTTCTTAAACAGTGGCACCACATTTGCCAACCTCATCTTCCAGCACTTCACCTGTGACTATCGATGATCCAAATATCTCAGCAAGAGGCCCAGCAATCACTTCTCTAGCTTCCCACAGAGCTCTTGGGTACACCTGATCAGGTCCTGGGGATTTATCCACCTTTAACCGTTACAAGACATCCAGCACTTCCTCCTCTGTAATCTGGACATTTTGCAAGTAAATACTGATGCAAAATATTCATTTAGTATCTCCCCCATTTTCTGTGGCTCCATACAAAGGCCGCGCTACTGATCTTTGAGTGGCCCTATTCTCTCCCTAGTTACCCTTTTGTCCTTAATATATTTGTAAAATCCCTTTGGGTTCTCCTTAATTCTACTTGCCAAAGCAATCTCATGTCCCTGTTTTGCCCTCCTGATTTTCCTCTAAAATGTACTCCTACTTTCTTTAAACTCTTCTAAGGACTCACTCGATCTGTCCTGTCTGTACCTGACATATGCTTCCTTCTTTTTCTTAACCAAACCCTCAATTTCTTTAATCATCCAGCATTCCCTATAGCTACCAGCCTTGCCTTTCACCCTGACAGGAATATCTCTGGATCCTTGCTATCTCATTTCTGAAGGCTTCCCATTTTCCAGCCATCCCTTTACCTGCAAATATCTACCTCCAATCAGCTTTTGAAATTTCTTGCCTAATACCGTCAAAATTGGCCTCTCTCCAGTTTAGAACTTCAACTTTTAGATCTGGTCTATCCATATCCATCACTATTTTAAAATAAGTAGAATTATGGTGGCTGGCCCCAAAGTGCTCCCCCACGGACACCTCAGTCAGCTGCCCTGCCTTATTTCCCAAGAGTTGGTCAAGATCTGCACCTTCTCTAGTAGGTACATCCACATACTGAATCAGAAAATCGTCTTGTACACACTTAAGAAATTCCTTTCCATCTAAACCTTTAAAACTATGGCAGTCCCAGTCGATGTTTGGAAAGTTAAAATCCCCTACCATAACCATCATATTATTCTTACAAATAGCGGAGATCTCCTAACAAGTTTGTTTCTCAATTTCCCTCTGACTATTGGGGGGTCTATAATACAATTCCAATAAGGTGATCAGCCCTTTCTTATTTCTCAGTTCCACCCAAATAACTTCCCTCTATGTATTTCCAGGAATATCCTCCCTCAGCACTGCTGTAATGGTATCCCTTATCAAAAATGCCACTCCCCCTCCTCTCTTGCCTCCCTTTCTATCCTTCCTGTAGCATTTGTATCCTGGAACATGAACCTGCCAGTCCTGCCCATCCCTGAGCCATGTTTCCGTAATTGCTATGATATCCCAGTCCCATGTCCCTAACCATGCCCTGAGTTCATCTGCCTTCCCTGTTAGGCCCCTTGCATTGAAATAAATGCAGTTTAATTTATTAGTCTTATCTTGTCCCTGCCTGCCTTGACTGTTTGACTCACTTCTGTTCTCAGCTGTACGTGTCTCAGATCAATCTCTTTCCTCACTATCTCCCTGGGTGCCACTCCCTCACCTTACTAGTTTAAATCCTCCCAAGCAGTTCGAGCAAATTTCCCTGCCCGTATATTAATCCCCTTCCAATTTAGGTGCAATCCGTCCTTCTTGTACAGGTCACTTCTATCCCAAAACGGATTCCAATGATCCAAAATGTGAATCCTTCTCCCATACACCAGCTCCTCAGCCATGCAATCATCTGCTCCATCTTCCTATTCCTGCCCTCACTAGCTCATAGCACTGGGAGTAATCTAGATATTACTACCCTTGAGGACCTCTTTTTCAAATTTCTGCCCAACTCTCTGTAATCTCCTTTCAGAATCTCAACCTTTTCTATGCCAATATCGTTGGTTCCAATGTGGACAATGACCTCTTGCTGGCTTCTCTCCCCCATGAGAACACCCTCTCTGAGACATCCTTGATCCTGGCACCAGGGAAACAACACACCATTCTGCTTTTTCTCTGCTGGCCACAGAAACGTCTGTCTGTACCTCTGACTATAGAATCCCCTAACACAATTGATCTCTTGGAAGTCAATGTACCCCTCGTTGCATTAGAGCCAGTCTCAATACCAGAAACTTGTCTGTTTGTGCTACATTCCCCTGAGAATCCATCACCCTCTACATTTTCCAAAACAGCATACCTGTTTGAAATGGGTATATCCACAAAAGACTCCTGCCCTAGTTGCCTACCTCTCTTACCCTTCCTGGAGTTAACTCATCTATGTGACTGTATCTGAGACTTTCCCCCTTTTCTATAACTGCCATCCATCACATACTGTTGCTGTTGCAAATTCCTCATCGCTTCTACCTGTCTCTCCAACCGATCCCCTTGATCTGATAAGAATCACATCCAACAGCATTTACGGCAGATATAATCCACAGTAACCCTTAAACTCTCTTTAAACTCTCACATCTGACAAGAAGTACATATCACTGTAAAGACCATTTTTGCTCCTTCACAATCTACAGACCCAGAAAGTAACACTGTCATATTCCTCTACAAACACTGCCCCAGGTTAAATTAATAGCTATGGCGTATATTTTAAGGTTAATCAAGAGACTTATCTCCATAAACATATAATCAAGAAAGAATTCACTGTATGCACTACTGCAGCCTCTCTCTTGGACAGACTTAAAACAACAATTAACTTATCTGATTCTGTGCTGTGAACTTCACCCAACAGTTCCTCCAAGATTAGTTGTGAATTTCACTGTTTGTTAATTTTCCTAGATGCACTCCGATGTCCAGCGATACACGAATTCAAACTGTAAAGGCGGTAACTGTGCAGGTTTTCTCTCTCTCTCTCTCCTGCACTGTGCTTCCTTTGTCTACTCTTCTCCCTTTTAAACTGCTGTTGTTTTGACTTTTTTTTCCCAAAGCACATGGTGAGTGACGATAATATTAAATATCTCAGATAAAAATAGAATGCATAATGTATCACGGCAGTAACAAAATGTGTTTAGTCAATCTGACCTCGACAGTCTCAATTTCAAAGGGTGGGTCGGTCCGATGGGGGGATTGGGGTGGAAGCGGCAGCAGATCTGAAGAGATTTGAACAGTAACTAATAGGAAAGAAAGGAATATGATTGGATGGGAAATAACATGCCGTGCGTTAAGCTGTGATTCAGTCAGAAAGTTGCAAGCTTCGAGTCCTATTCCTGGACCTAAACACAGCAATCTACTCAAACTCCGCAGCAGTATAAAAGGAATGGTGCACTTTCAAAAGGAGTCATTTTTCAGATGAGCGATTAAAGTGAAACTGCATTTGCCTCCAAGATCAATATAAAAGATGTGGAGATGCCAAAGTTGGACTGGGGCGGACAAGATCAAAACTCAAACGACAGCAGGTTATAGCAGGTTTATCTGAAATTGCTAGCTTTTGGAACTCAACTCCTTCATCAGGTATGGCATGATACAGAGATATAAGACACTGTTTATAAGCAAAAAGTTAACAATTTTAAAAGCAGCTGTCCTTGTAGAATCCTTCAATTAATTAGGAGGTAGACTGGTAATTAAAATGCAAAATCCAGATTCCTTTCAAGTCTTTGTCCCTAGATAATTAAAGGTGTTATCAATGTACATTAGGTGTATGTCTAATTGAGGTATCACCTCAAGTGCAAAGGTCCTGTTTTGAATCTTTCTGTGTTTTAAACTGAGGTTGGGGTTTTAGCTTTTTTTGACAGAAAAAAATCTTGAATGGAATAATTTCCCCCAGTGTATGCATGTGTGGGGGTGACAGAGAGAGAGAGGGAGAGCATGTATGTGTGCCTAGATTAGAGTAGTGCTGGAAAATCACAGCAGGTCAGGCAGCATTCGAGGAGTAGGAAAATCGATGTTTCGGGCAAAAGTCCTTCATCAGGACTGAAGGCAGGGAGCCTCCAGGTGGAGAGATAAATGGGGAGAAGGTAGCAAAGAGTACAATAGGTGGATGGGGGTGGGGATGAAGGTGATAGGTCAGAGAGGAGGGTGGAATGGATAGGTGGGAAGGAAGATTGGAAGGTAGGACAGGTCATGAGGATGGTGCTGAGCTGGAAGTATGGAACTGGGGTAAGGTGGGTGGAGGGAAAATGAGGAAACTGGTGGAGCCCACATTGATGCCCTCGGGTTGAAGTGTTCCGAGGCGGAAGATGAGGCATTCTTCCTCCAGATGTGGGCTGGTGAGGGAGTGGCAGTGGAGGTGGCCCAGGACCTGCATGTCCTCAGCAGAATGGGAGGGGAGCTGAGGGCAGTGGGGTTGATTGATGTGGGTGTCCCAGAGGTCTTCCCTAAAGTGTGTGTCTGTCTGTGTGGGTGGCAGAGAGAGAAAGGGAGAGAGAGAGAGAAAGGGAGAGAGAGAGAGAGAAAAAAAGAGAGAGAAAAAGAGAGAGAGAAAAAGAGAGAGAGACACACACACACACACGAGACTGATTTCATTCAAAATTCTTGTTTGTCAAACAAGTAGATAACACCCAACCTCGTCTTAAGACAGACATATTCAAAGCAGGACCTTACACCTAATGTGCATTACCTAACCGGAGATTTTATCCCTCGTACATTTATAAAACGTTTAATTATCGACTTGAAAGGGATTTGGATTTTGCATTTTAATCATCAGTCTACCTCCTAACTAACTAAAGGATTCAACAAGGGCAGCTAGTTCTAAAAGTTGTTAACCTTTTGCTTATAAATACGATGTCTTATACATCTCTATTATACCACTCCAGAGGAAGGAGCTGAGCTTCAAAAGCTTGCAATTTCAAATATACCCATGGAATAAAAAATGATGCCATAGCATTACTTCAATGCTCCTGCTCCACTACCTGATGAAGGAGCAGAGCTCAGAAAACTTGTACTTTCAAATAAACCTGTTGGACGATAACCTGGTGTTGTGTGATTTTTAACTTTGTCCACTCCAGTCCAACACTGGCACCTCTTCATCATTATTTCAAAGAAGAGTAGGAGGGTTATCCCCAGTGTCCTGGTCAATACTTACACTTAATCAACAACACATGATCTGGGTCATTATAATCAGCTGCTTTTGAGAGCCTGTCATACGCAAATGGCCATTATATTTCCTGTATTACAATAGAAATTACATTCCCAAAGGATACAATTCCCTGCAAAGTGCCAAGAGATTTTCTGGGACCCTGAAAGATGAATTTTAGTCATTTTCCTTGCCCATGTTTTGAAACATGGAGTGAGAAGAAACATTGGTAATAGAATGGTAGTTGGAAGAGATAGAGGAATCAAGAATAAGCCATGTGAATGGGATGATGGTGGCATTTTTGAAGAACAAAGGAAAGGGCTGAAATGGAAGGTGCCATCGACAACATTCAGTCAAAAATCACACGATACTCGGTTATAGTTCAACAGGTTTAATTGAGACCACAAGTTTTTGAACCCCCGCTCCTTAGCTGCCTGAGGTGGTTCCAAATAAACCTGTTGGACTATAATCTGGTGTCGTGAGATGTTTGACTTTGTTCACCACAGTCCAACACGACGCCTCCAAAACATTGACCATTGCTCGCTAATGTTGGCAATCAGCAAGTGGTGTGGTGATGCTGATGCACAGGACAATCAGTGATCTTTGATCATTCCTCATTATACAGTCTCTTGGTTCAGCAAATTCAGAAACATAATACTCAACTTCAGTTTAGAAAAATAATTTAGAAGCTTAATACAGTTTACAATACAAAGAAGCACCTTTTAACTACATAGCAGTATAACACAAGACATGTACAAAATGCCAACTTTCAAACATTCTTTTATATTAATATCAAATACAGTTTGAGTCAATGACATAATGGAACAATTCTACAATTCTTCAATAATAATGCACTAATGGCAATGGAATAGTCTGGTGTGAAATTATGACCGGACTAGTGGGAGATGATAGTGTTCTAACCAAACAGGTCCACACATGTACATTCTATACTAGAATTCTCCAAATAATTTAGTTAGTACATGCTGCCTTAAATCCTGAGAGAAAGAATGAATGAGTCATCAAATTGCTCAGGAAAGCAGGTAAGATAGCAGGACTGTTCTCAGGTCAGCACAGGCAAGACTTATGTTGAGAACAATTGATCATAAAAGAAAAAAGTTCAGAATAATGTGACTGGAACTAAAACTCTTCTGATGTCAGAAAACTGCATGGCCCTAAGGAGGAGGGCAATAACAAGAAATTAAGATTACAGTTTCAACAACAGAAACAAAATGTCAAAAGCTCCATCTGTCAGAGGTTGGCCATGTATTTGAAATGATCAGAAACACCGTCGTGTTTAAAATTGTCTAAGCATGTAGAATTTCTGTTTCACAAGAATGGGAACCAGCCCTCAGGGTATACACTGTTCTGGGTATCTTTAACATCGATCTGCAGAGTGAATGTTTTGGGACATTTCTATAAATAGCACCCTGGTGAGTGTTACTAATCAACCAGCTAATCCAACTTCCTAATGGAATATGGAGGAATTGAAGTGGGAACTAGATTTCTTCCAATTATGGCTATGGAGTCTCACCTCATGTTTAATAGGTAAACCTCTTTGCAGTTTGGACCATAATGTACACAGTGGCAGTGCGGGTGTTGTGGGGGTGGCATTGTTTGACAGGACCCTCTGGAGTAGGGCTGTGGAATGCCAGTTTCCAACTTCCTTGAGTACTACAAGCCCACAGCCATTGAGAAAAACTGGCTGCTTAATAGTTTACATTGTCGACTTGCTTTATTCAGGTACCAGATTACTAGTGTGCCATTGATGGATGAATTAATTCTAAATTTCCATTGCCACATTTATCATTTGCCATCTCACATCTAAGGAAATACCATTTGAAGACTCTGACCACACCTCACCCCTAACCCAAAAAGGGGTACAGGGGTGGTAGTCACTGATCAGTAAATCTTAAGCCCCCAAATATTACGAGTTTACAAAATAATTTGATGATTATTCACTGAGGTTCCTATTCAGTAATCAAGTAGTTAGAAGAATTCCTTCTACTGAAGTATGAAATTTTTCTCCCCCTACAAAACTAATCTCAGTGTCTAGCTTTCCTTCAGTACTTCAAACAAATAGGCTCAACTTATGGTGCTTGGATAACATTTTCCAATTCAGTGATGATGGTTTATTAAATAAATGTTTATAAAGCAAATCTGGAGTCATGTTCACCAGCTGTTAGTCTATCATCACAATCAAACTTGGATCTAGAATAATCTCTCCTTTTTCCACCATTCCTGAATTACAATCAGAATATCGATTGATATATTGTCAAATATAAACATTTTCCAGCACTCCCTCAAGGAACTCAGTTGATGCATCTAATAGTTCGAATAACTGATTCTTCTGTGACTACCAGAGGTGTCAGCCCATCATTCCCTAATCTTCAACAGCAACTTCAGCAAATGAGCCTCAATAACCTGTTGAACTACAAAAAAAATTCTTGAATTAGAAAATACAAAAACAAAATGGGACCAATGTAAGATAAACATTGCAAAATAGCTTTCATGAACAGGGAAGAATGAGCAAGAAAGCATCATTTCCGAAGTACAATATAATTATATTTACTTAACAATATGCACCAGCAAGAAAGAAATGACAAAGCAGGAAGATGGAGTTCTACTTGGTGTTATTACTTGCAAGATAGTTACTGCAAGTAGCAAAATGATAAATCATTCTTTTCTAAGGTTAATCAATATTATATTCCACATTTTTTGAAGGAATTACACATCTTAAATAAATTCCTGAATCGAACAATTTAGTTGTTATTTTTCCTAGAAAGATATGCAAATTACTTAACAAAATAGCCTCAAATTTCTTGGCAGTTTGTTATAGTATTGGAAACGTAATGGTACAGTACTTCACTCACCAGCCTCTGCTCTACTTTGACTTTTGACTCCATCTCAACCTTTGGAGTTGAAGTCATTTGTACAATGCAGTTAGGCACCCACAGTACTACATTGGGTGGAATTTTAAAAAAAAAATCCAACTTGCAGTTGCTGCTTCTACAGCTCTGCAAGTGAGTATTGCATTAAAATTGACTCAAACAACTCGTGGATTCAAAATTGGTCTATTACATAGGTGAAGAAGGGCTCATGCCCAAAACGTCGATTCTCCTGCTTCTTGGATGCTGCCTGACCTGCTGTGCCTTTCCAGCAACACATTTTCAGCTATTACATAGGTGACAAGAGTTCAACACCCAGGATACTGTGGTCATGTGGACAGAATCATCTTTGCCAAAGAATTTGGACTATCTTCAAGGTCTGTTTCAAACAGACAGCAGAGCTGTTCAAGAAGAGGAAACCTCAAGTTTTCAAAGAAAATAAAAGTGCCCAAACACATGGACTCAGGATTCTCTAGAAGTCTAACTTGGAAACAAGCAGCAAGTGATATTTTCAAAGTTGAAATTCATAGTGCAAGATCAACCAAGAAAGAAGACAAAGCTATTCTCCTAACCACCTGTCTATCATGAATGCAATGGCTCAAAATATCTTTGTGAAGAATACTTTTTGTTATTACTGTTAAATATTTTAATGCTTCAATTAATTTGTCTTATTTAATTTTGTCACAGTTCTATTTTTAATGACATATCAGTATTTATTCAAATTACAACATTTGAGTTTGCAGCTTTTTTTCTGAAACCTTTGCTGACATTGCTGCGTACTTAAGCCAATTGGACAAAGAACAAGTTTATCCAAGGAGCCATTTTCCTAAGTCACATCATGGTTGGGCCTATCTCCTCTGGAATATGGTACCTACATAGACTTGATGATTGCTTCATACAGGTATAGAGTTCTTTGAGGGCAACTAATGAATTTAGGATGTTTAACAACAACACATCACTCCTGGTTCTTCTAGTGTGACTTTCATGGAACATGACAAAAATGCACAGAAATCTGTAAGAATTATGTTCTATTGATTTGAATCACAACAACAAATTAAATTAAAATTAATTTTAAGACTAGCATTCTTAATGTTATTCATTAGTACTATTGTACTTTTGAACTCTTATTACAAACCATTTTAAGCAGCTTAGGAACTTACTAAGAAGCTTAAAAAATACTCAGATATAGATCCAACTTTGGCTAAATGATAGAGAACCTAATCGCTTCCTTCGCTGCAATACTGAAGACTTTGTCCTGATCAGAAAACAGTGGTATTTCTTGCAGATATCACACAAGTGACCCTACCTATCAGTGAAACAATTAGAACACAAAGTAAATATATTTGTATTGATGATGATTGGCATGAGCCCTAGCTCACTAATATTTAGATATATCACAAGGTACAGGTGCATCTCCTCTTCAGCTTAGTTTCTGAGTTCAGTCATGTCATATGGAAATATGTCAAAATGCAGGCTGCGGCATGCTTGTGGCATGAGAAAGAAATTGGGAGGACAAAAATATAATCCATTCCCAAATCTTCCAGTATCAATGGCAGCTGACCAGAAGGTACTAGCCCTGAGCTGGTAATGTTTTTGTAAGCTGTTCTGTTGCACACAAGATTTCAAGTAATGTATAGAATAAAGGGAAAATATAGGAAATAAATTTTTTCAATTATCCCATTCTGCTTGTCAAAAGAAAATGTTTGCACAGGGGATATTTAACACAGTTTTTTAAAAAAAAGAGTAATGTACACCCAGAATATATTTAAATTTTATTTTAAAATATATATTAAGTAATAAATTCAAAATCAATAATTACCATTCTTGAAACCCAACCCAACTGCCATATCCATAGCATTGAATCCAGAATCAGTTTCAACAGTTGGATCAGCACCATATTCTGTAAAATGAACAAGAACTTGTCAGATCAAAGATTAACTTAAATCACAAGATGTTGTTCTATTTAAGACCTTCATAACTCAACTAATTGACTAGTTTGTATTAGAGTATACAGAGCAGGACAGATGAGCATCAACAATAAAATTTCAGTGGTACATGAGCTGAAAATGAAATATGTAGTAACAATAGTTTTGCATTAGAAATGGTAAATGATATTCTGCTTGGAGGATGGTGAAGTGTTTAGGTAGTGAGACTACGATTAGGCATTTTCAAAACAGCAAAACCTTGTAATTGATAGGCAAAGATCCTCAACTGTTTTACAGGACAAGTTGCTACATTTTCTCCAAACTGATTACTACTGTAACGTGTTCAGTGAATTCTGATTGATTTAGCTCACTGCACTTTTCTTGAATAATGCAGGAAAACTGATTCTGCAAAATCTTATCCATGTTTACATGGAATGAGAGAAAACCTGGCAAATCACTCAGGCAAGCTTTGGAGATGTTATATAACAATCAAAAGTGCACGGCATTGTATATAGTATTCAAATAGTTTGGGAGATATTAATGTAGATGTAGCAACTTAACTGTGGAGATACTTTGCTTTGATACAGAAAATGAATGATGTGGATCAGAAATTAAGTTAACTTTGTACAAGACTCCTTTTGTTCTAAAGCACATTTCCAAAGGTGAAAGCTGTTTATCCTAGGCAATTTCAAAGCATATGTTGTAATGGAGAGAGATTCATGGTCAACATGTCTTGGTCACCATGGGCTGAAAAATGTGTTGCTGGAAAAGCAGCAGGTCAGGCAGCATCCAAGGAGCAGGAGAATCAATGTTTCAGGAAGAAAATATGCCCAAAATGTCGATTCTCCTGCTCCTTGGATGCTGCCTGACCTGCTGCACTTTTCCAGCAACACATTTTTTCAGCTCTGATCTCCAGCATCTGCAGTCCTCACTTTCACCGTGGGGTGGTTAAGACCAATAACAAGAGGTCTGAGCTTTGTCTGAGAATGAACTCCACATCACCAATATTTTCATTCACCTCAAACATCACCACAAGACATCATGTTGTCATCCAAAATCTGGCTAGCATGAATTGACTTGATCACTGAAAGATATGATCGGCCATGAGAGAATGCCCAGTCCACAAAAAGCAGGATAAATTCATCCAGTTCAATTACTGCCCTATCGATCTACTGCTGACCAAAGTGCTGGAATATGTTGTTAACACAGCTATCGAGTGGTACTTACTCAATAATAATTTGCTCTCTGGCACTTAGTTTGGGTTCTGCCAAGGCCATTCAATTTCTAACCTAATTACAGCCTTGGTCCAAACACAGAACAGCCAAATTCCAGAGGTGAGATGAGGGTGACTCCTCTTGACATCAACGCAATATTAGGCTACATATGGCTTCAAAGAGCCTCTAGCATAACTGAAGTTAACCATCCCTGGTGTGTGAGGTACCAGTGCTAATCACTGAGCTTCTGCGCTGCCCAACATAATCTCCTCTTACATCATCAATACAGATTGTAAACAACTGAGGTCCATATGTGTTGCACTCCATCCCACCAACTTGGAAATGCCTTGATGATCCTAACTGGGTGAGTGACAGGGGTGAAGTTTTGGAGAAGGATTATGTAGTCAATCACAAAGGATGAAGATATGGCAAGAAGAATGAAAAGGAAAGCTTTACTTTTGTTATAGTCACATTGCTCATCATTTGTGACTTCGACAAAGAGCTACCTTGGTACAGCAGCAAATGCAGAAACTTGATCAAACAGATTCAAACATGGAATTCCAGGAAAGGTGAGTGCAGATTTGGGAGGCTACAACTCTTTTAATAAGTTTGGGCAGAATCGGGAGTTTGGAGATGGGATGATAGCCTGCAAGGAGAGTGGCATCAAAAGGTTAGATTTTTGAAGAGCTGTGGAAAAGATAATTTAAAGGAAAAAAGGGACAACACCCAGAGTGAGAGCTGTTAACAATAATCAACTACCATGGGAATTAAGAGGGGAAGGTGTGTTATCAAAGCTTGTAGTGGGAATTAAGTAAAACAAACTGAAAGTATGCCTTCTGAACTAAATGACCTTGGCAAAGGCACAAGGAGCAATCGTAAATAATGGAGAAAGATACAAAATATACTTTAGCATAAATCTAGTCCCAGTGGTTTCACAAAATGAACAAGTGCAGAAGTTCTTAAGGGTTGATCTGAATCTTTGTGGCAAAGGTGTCCATTAACTCCTCAAAGCTATTATTGGTGGGGAGGATGGAGGAGGTGGGGATAAAAAAGGTTTCAGAAGAGAATTTGCAGCAATAATTAAGAAGAAAAATATTTAGGATTTTTTTTTACAAAAAAACCCAACAAAATGTTACAATTCATCCACAGCCAAAGTTTGTGTTTCATACAGGAGGACCAACATCTTAGACAGAATAATTTATAGGGCAGATTAAAACCACATTATCAGGTGTTATGTTAGCTCACCCAACAGAGTCTCCACACATTTGACATGATTTCCATGTACAGCATAAAGCAAAGGAGTTCCACCATTCTGTAAACAAAGACAGAGCAATAAAATTTTCAAGATGATTTCACTAAATATGTTACCTAAATTTGAGAAACAAAAATTGATCATACTCGTTTTTCACTCATTAATGTTTGGTGTAAGTAACCATGGCGTGGTTGGATTGTTGTAAAAATTCAGCTGGTTCAACAAATGCCATCAAGAAAATATACTGCTCTTCCTTGGTCTGACCTTCATTTGATGACCAGCCCTACATTAAATTGTTTTCTCTTAAAGAAAATTGAAAAATTCTGCCAATGATATAAACTTGAAATGATATCAGAAAATAATGGAAACACGAAGCACATGTTGCATATCTATGGAGAGTAACAACATTTTAGACTGAACAGCTTTCATCAGAGCTTATTCTTATTTGTCCTCTGAAAATGGCCTACCAAGTCACTCACTTGATAAAGTGCAGTAGTTCATGAAGGTTCACCACATCATCAGACTCACCAAAGCCTGTCCACCATTTCTAAGGTACAAGTTGAAGTGTGAAAGGATATTCCCCATTTGCCTGGATAGTGGACCTCCAACAACACTCAAGAAGCTTGGACACTATCCAAAGCAATATCCAGAAACATACATTCCCTCTTCTACTCGGTAGCAGTGATGAGAACCATCTACAATATGCACTGGAGAAGGCTAATTAGGCAGAACCTTCCAAATCCATGACCACTTCCATCCAGAAGGACAGAGGCAGCAGATACCTGGGAAAACCTCCTACTACAAGTTCCACTCCAAGCTACTTACCATCCTTACTTGAAAATATATCACCCTTCCTTCAGTGTAACTGGGTCAAAATTCTGAACTCTCTTCCTCACGGCATTACAGGTCTACCTACAGCACACAGGCTGCAGCAGTTCAATAAAGCAGTTCTTCACCACCTCCTCAAAGTAACAAGGGATGGGAAATAAATGCTGGCCTAGCCAGTGATGCTCACATCCCATGAATACTTTTTCAAAATGGGAAATAAATGTCAGTATGGTCAGCGACACAAATACAGAAAGATTAATTTCTGAAGTGTTTTGGACTGTTCTGATTCACTCCATTTCCCTCACTTCACCTGATGAAGGAGCAGCACCCTGAAAGCTTGCGATTTCCAATAAACCCGTTGGACCATAACCTGGCATTGTGTGACTTCTGACTTCATCCCTCGAAAGCATTATGGGTCATTAAACAGCTGCCTAGCATATTTTGGGCCCAGGCCCAAGTGGTCAGCTAACTTTAAGAGTTCCCAATGAGCAGTTTGGTGAGAAGTACAACCATTAAACATGTGATATATTTGTTCTATCATCCTTCTCAGCACATTTTGGATGAAATATAGCTCTTTACATAATGATTCAACCAACTGCAAAATCCTGATTTCTAGGAATAACTGCAAACTTCATTGTAACCCATACCAAGGTAGGTACTAATCCGTGAATATCTAATCCTGGTGTTCTCATGCATGTTTTTCCAACATTGCCTTCTAGTAGCTGACATTCTGAATCCTAAAGAGTTTCTTATTTGTTGCATGAATCCAAAACAAACAAACAATCAAAAACTAGACGGCAGCTTATGTGCTAGCTTAAACCTTGAAATTACATATACTCAAATTCAGTTTTGCATTCTACACTTATTGATCATCTTTAATGTTTTATCAACTTTCTAATGTTATTTAAATAATGAAGGTAACATTCATTCAGCTGATATACCTTTCAATTCATTCAGACGAAACCCCAGAATAAATAGAAAGTACAATCATACTTCCTAGATTATCACAGTATACCATTAGTATTTACTTTTACTAAGAATTCTTGCCCATTTATTTTACTCCTGGTTTCCCAGGTATGAACTCATAACCAGTTTCACTGATATTCAAATAGATAAACAATATTATAACTTTATGACTTTTACATTAAATTGCAATAACATACCAAGAGGTTTACATTTCACTAATTCTCTACTGAGATATTTAAAAATATAAAATTCCATTGTAGCAAATTATACTTGGGACTATATTTTCCAGCAAAGGAGTTATTAAATACATGGGGAACAGGCATTGAGCAACCTTTGTGTACAAGGCCATCATGATGGTAATGAATAAATACCACATAACTTAGACATTATTATAAATTGAATAATGGATGCAGAGACACAGAAGCCATTTCAAACAATTTAGTTAAATTTTACACACCTACAATAGGCTATTTGAGAATATATAGCTAAGTAGAAATTATAGATATAGTTACTACTTCAATTCGATTGTCTCAAATTAATAACAAGCAGGATACTGCAACCACTTAATAATTAAAATGCTAATTTAGTATTTTTCTGAGAATTTATTTATCTTCTGAAGACATTACGTCAAAGAGCTGTTTCAATCCTGATCGCGTTTTTTCTTTACAGGTACAATGTTTAAAAACGAACTTGGTTCACTGAAATGTTGCTGAGGACAGTACTGGGCAATCCAGGCACCATCTCCAAATGAATGACCTCCCGCTTTCTCTCTGTCCCCTGGCATTTTCCCTGGAGTTTTACACAGGGGTGAACCCTAAACCTCCCTTCCCCAGTTAATCTCTCACATTGCCTGTACAGACAGGGTAGGAACTTGTCAAAATGTTGTGTGCGTCCCCTATTTGGAGAGTTATGCCACAAAGGCGGCGACAGCAGCAGCAGCCTTACAGTCTGGCTGCCCCAGAAAGCAGCTGTGTGTGTGCTGTACGGGTGCGGGTCGGACAGGGGTTGGGGGCGTGGATGGGATTTGGACAGTGGGTGGAGATGGACGGGGGTTTGGGGGGGGGTGGGGGGGGAAGTTAGTGTTGGACAGGGTTGGGGCGGGCATGAGTGGGGTGTTAAGTGGACAAGGGGGAGCGGACGGGGGTTGGGAGTGGGCAGGGTGGGAATGGACGGGGTTCGGGGCAGGGTCTTGCATGCAGTGTGCTTTTGCCTAGTCTCCTGAATGGGAACAGACTTCACAAAAAACTCCAAGCCCCAGATGAAAGCAATTAACTGAATAATCAATTTTTAGTGCCCGCCCACCTCGTTCAGATAATCGAGGTTCCTCTGTATTTGCATGACTTTCCAGAGTGGAATGCTCTAGTACTATATTTGAAGACCACTTGGACACCGCTTCATTCACTACAAGCCAGGAATCTCCTCTCAGTCTGTGGCGGCTTCCACCAGAACCCCAGAGATCCTCGAAGTAGTCCACACTGGCTCTCACTGGCTGCTGGATTTGTACTCAGACCTATATACCATTGCTCTATCTATGGTACTCTGCATCAATGCACAGTGATGGGATGAAGTGATGTGCTATGATGAACCCACTGAGATAAAAAGCAGTAGATAGGCACCCAGACAACTTTATCTCAGACACTCCAGAGATGCCCTGCCTGAGTAGCTCCTCACTGCCAGTGACTGCATTAGTTTAAGCAACTCAGGCCAAGGTGGGGGCAGACAGTCTGCACCTGCAGCCATGCTGGAAACTCTCAGCAGATCGAGATTCTCTGGGGTCTGATCCTCAGGGATGCCAAAGTCTTCAAGTCACCACAGCATACCATTCAGCACGCGTCCTCCACCTCAGGTGAGGAAGTGAACCTGCATCTAGACATAGTGGGAAAGAAAACCTTCGCAGAGCACATCAATATCATAAGTGTTCAATTATTGTACAGAATAAGCACTTCTGTAAAGATATCTTCATTTGTAATGTTCTACTTTCTATTGTAGTCTGATTGTCCCAATATGACCAGAGATGGTTCTTTGAAGTGAAAGATGTAGTGCATCTTCAATTAGCAAAAGGATATGTTAGATTTCAATCATCATACCTTGGTTCTTCTCTCATAAGTAACAAAGTGGATGACCAGAAGTCATTTCATCCAACATGGAATCTCACAACCGCAATTTGAAGAATGGAGTCTATGCACTACAGATGGATCTTGGGGACATTGACTGTGATGATAAGATCTAGGGGAGGAGCCAGGACTGCAGATGTCCATTTGACAGACACAACTTCTGGGAGTGATGGGGCCTTAGGATGTGGGATACCTCAGAAGTATATATCAGTTTTGGTCTCCCTATTTCAGGAAAAATATTGCAGGGGAGGCAGTTCACAGAAGGTTCTTAGGACAATCCCTGTGTTATGAGTTCTATTTACTGAAGTTTAGAAGAATGAGTGGTGACCTCATTGAAACCTATAGAATTCTTAAAGGGCTTAACAGGGTTAATTCTAAGAGGACATTTCCCCTCATAGGGGAGTTTAGGACCAGAGAGCATAGCTTCAGAATGAAGTGCCAATTTTAAACTGAAATAAGGAGGAATGTCTTCATTCAGAGGGTTGAGTGTACTTGGAACTCCTTGCCACAGGAACTATGTGCATGTTTAAGACTGAAATAGATAGATTCTTGATCAGTAGGGGAATTGAGGGTTATGAGGCAAGAGCAGGGTAGTGGATGTGAGGAATGTCAAATCAGCTGAATGGTGAAACAGGCTGCAGGGACAAATGGCCTGCTCCTATTCCCATTTCTTATAGTCTTATGATCTAGGTATTCACCAGGGATAAACCCTTTGTTCAAGGATCATTTTAGCACAAACATGCAGGCAGATGAGGTAGTGGAAGTGCCGCATGTATCACAACTGTTTTAACATTAAAGTTGGTCCAGGGCATCAAGGGCAAAGTTTATACATACACTGTAGCTTTTATTGAGTTGAGGATATTAGAGCTTTAGCTGAATGGATACGTCAAAATTTTATTGCATGAATACAATCAGCAAAATAGGTCAATGAGGATTGCAAACTGCAAACAGAGTCAAGAGCCAACAAGGAAATATAAAAAAAATCAGAAAAGGTCTTAAACCATTCATCCTAGAAGCAGGAAGTTGTAAAGTTCTCTACGGACTCTTGGGCTTAACAGACTACTGCCCCATTTTCCTCTGTTTGATAAGTCACCTGGTCTACGTTAGGATCCTTACCCTCATCTTCCTTCTCAGAGGTTTCCTCTCAATTCTGCATCTTCTTGTTTGTCAATACTTCCCCTTTTGGCAAGTGAGATTGTGGATGGTGCAACAGACCACGATGATGTAGGACACCCTATGTAGGAACTCTGTGGGTTTACTCTGGGTGCTCCAGTTTCCCCCACAATCCAAGATGTGCAGGTTAGGTGGATTGATCATGCTAAATTGCCCAAAGTGTTCAGGGATGTGTGGTTTAGGTGCATTAGTTAGGGGTAAATGTACAGTAATTGAGAACGTATTTGGGTGGGATACTATTCGGCAGGTCAGAATGGACTTGTTGGGCAGAAAGGGCCTGTTCCCTGTGCATGACACCATGTGATCTCTTCAGGCATCAGAATCTCATTATCAGGAGGGCTATGGTATGTTCCACAATGGCTCTGACTGAAAGTATAGCAGTATAGTATCTTTCTTTGGTGGATTCTTCTTCTGAGTTGTGATCAGCCAGGTGTGTAGAGGGGGTCTCTCATTGCCCAAGAGCTACAAGTGTATGGGCAGAAAATCTTTGAAAAGGCCTACCACCTGCAAGTACTCCAAGATGGACATGTCATGGCATCTTCCCGGTATCTGGGTTAGACCTGCAAAATCTGTTATGGTCATCAATAATTTCAACATTAAGGGATTGGAATCCTTTTCTGTTGACGAAGACTGCTGGTTCATGATGGGGTGCTTTTGTTTGTGTCTTGCACCTGCAGGAAACCAGCAATGACTAAGCATTCTAATGCCCAATGATCTGACGCCCAGTATCAAGGGGCATAAAGATGAATCGGTAAGCTGTTGTGAAGAAAGCATCCCAAACATAATTATGAGTTGTAGACTGTGAAATGCCACAGAAGTTCCCAGTAGCTCCCTGAAATGACACGCTGACAAAACAATTAAAGACACCTGATACCTTTTGGGCCACCCCAATCCCGTGAGTGCAAATTCTCATCCATAGGTGTGACACCATAGTTCAGATATCATAGAATCCTTACAGTGCGGAAACAGGCCCTTCAGCCCAACAAGTCCACACTGACCAGTCGAAGAGTATCCTACCCAAACCCATTCACCTTTACTGTACATTTACCCCACTAATGCACCTAACCTACAAATCCCTGAACACCTTGGGCAATCCCCTAATCTGCACACCTTTGGATTGCTGGGGAGGAAACCTGAGCACACGGACAGGGAGAGAATACGCCCTGAGGCTAGAATCGAACTCGGGTCCTTGGCGCTGTGAGGCAGCAGTGCTAACCACGGAGCCGGGGTGCCATTCCATGCAGATAACTGCAGATATTCTTGCAGATAACTGCACACATACTTGTAGATCTTGTCCTGAACAAGATCCCTATTCCTCGTCATGTTCTGCTGCTTCTTCCTTTGAAGGCTGTTTGGCAGCCAGTGCTAGCTGCTGCTATTATTGCTGCAGGCGGAGTTCTTTTTGCTATCTTCTGCAATGGTCCCTTTGCATAAGATCACAGAATTGCTGGCTTGACCTCTAACATCCTGAACTTACAGCAGATCTGTGAGAACAGAAGAAGTATAAAAGGGATATTTCAGTTCTAATATCCTTTCCCCATTAAGGTCCAGGTTATGGTCCCTCAGAGGGGAGTGTTGCACTTGGGCAGGGCACCAAGCAGCATGCACTGACTGACCATCGTTCACTTCTAGCCCAATGACCATGCCTTCCTTTTTCACAACAGGCCATGCTATTAATGCACATGCAGTGTGTTGACTGTGTAAGCTCCTGGAACAGGAGAACCTGATATTGACAGAGCACCATGCTACACAGCAACATGCACCCCTCCCACCCCCGATTTGAATATCATGTTTAACTATTTGCCACGGCTACATGTTCGTATCTTTTATTCTAAAGCTTTCCCTTCAGTGACAAGCTGCCTTGTTTTCTACACTGAACTGTCACCTGAGAAGCTAATGTGTCACTGTGATACTGTTGGTTGGAGCAATAGTCCAGCAACACATTGAATGTTAACTAACACACAGTCATCTACTACATTTAACGAAAAAAAATGTAGACAAGAAGCATTCCAAAATAATTGGCAAAAACTATGTACTCACCTGGATTGGAGCCAAATAATCAAAGTCGTCAGCTCAACAGCTCAATGATGCAGTTGAGTTTCTGAAGTGTTGGTTGTCTCAACAGACAGAACTTGTTGGAAAGAGCAAGTTAATTCCTCCAACTAAGGATGGAGGACTTACTTGTGAAAGTTTATTTCAAAAGCAAGAATCTGATTTTTGGACACTTGCCCAATTAACTCATACTCACCATTATTTTTGACACCCCAGTGAGTGGAAAGTCATGCCTATTCTATTCACAAACCTTTAAGAGGTATTAAACTTGGCAATGTGGGAAAACTTAATTAGCATCTACATCTGAAATGTAAAACTTCTGAAATGAGGTTAATGACTACCCCTACTGATATTATTTCAGCTATATTAGATTGTCAGGCTCAGCAACGGCTTCCAATTTTCTCAGAACATATGGTTTGAATGAACAGAAGGGGAAAAACTAGAAAGGTTTATTTGATAAATGACAATAAATTCAACATAAATTGTTCCCAGCTGGCAGTTTTACTTTCTACTGAATTTGCTTTTAATTTTACTTAAAATATTATTTCTATATAAACAGGAAAAGTATTGGCTGATGGGTCCCTGATATTACTTACCCAGTCATATTCATTCACATCACAACCATAGTCAAGCAGCATGTTTACAATGTTCGAGTAGCCTTTACTGCTGGCAAGTGACAGTGCACTCTCCCTCCCATTGGCTAAAAGATGTGGATCTCCTCCCTTTCAAAAGGAAATACACAAGATGCAATTTAACTTCAAAAGCATAAAACTATTAGATGGCCTTAAGTTAAAATGACATAGTACACACATTTTAAAAAGACAAAATCATAAATTAACTAAATCAGGAGTAAAATTATTTACAACATATAAAAATCAGTTTTGGAAGATTACATTTTCAGGATTCAGCTATTTTAGTAGATATGGAAAATTAAAATGGCTTATTCAAGGATTATGTATGCCATATCAAAACATAGCTAAATTAGGAGACACAGCAAAGAATGTGGGTACCAGCAACTGTCAGGCCAAAGCCTTGAAGACTTAGACACCAGAAAGAAGGAAAAAAGACACAGGCTTGCATTCATATCGTACCTTTCATGATCACCTCAAAGCACATTATAGCCAATGAGTTACCGTAGAACTGCAGTCACTGATGTAATGTAGGAAACTTGCTCATAGCAAGCTCCCAAAAATGGCAATGTGATCATAACACAATAACTTATTTTGGTGATGCTAATTGAGGCAGAGAGATTATCAAGTCAACCCGACCCCCACCACCCGAACTCAAACCCCTGATAGTGGATTAGATTACTTACAATGTGGAAACAGGCCCTTTGGCCCAACAAGTTCACACCGACCCGCCGAAGCTCACCCACCCAGACCCATTCCCCTACATTTATCCCTGCACTTAACACTACAGGCAATTTAACATAGCCAATTCAACCAACCTGCACATTTTTGGATTGTGGGAGGAAACCCACGCAGACAAGGGGACAATGTGTAAACTCCACACAGTCAGTCACCTGAGGCGGGAATTGAACCCGGGTCTCTGGCGCTGTGATGCAGCAGTGCTAACCACTGTGCCACTGTTCCGCCCTAAAACTTATGTATTGGGAGCAGGAAGAGGCCACTCAGTCCCTAACCTGTTTTGCCACTTGATATGATCATTAGTATTTGAAGAATCTTCCAAACACGTAACCACCATCATCTTGAAGGTCAAGGGATACATGAAAAGATCATGATGTGCAAATTCTCCACTGAGACATTCACCATCCTAACTTGGAAATGTATTGCTGTTCATTTAGTGTCATTGAGTCAAAATCCAGGAACTCTCTATCTAACAGTATTGTGGATGTCCTTACAGACGGCAGTGATTCAGGAAGGCAACACACCACTACTTCTCATGAGCAACTAGCAATGGGCCCTGCTAACGACAACCATATCTTGTGAATAAAAAAAAAATGTGCAATGGGATTTACCTGAAATGATAGATAGGATCTTGGTTTAACTTCTTATCCAAAAGACAGAACCTCAGACAACAAAAACAAAAACAAATTTAGCTTGCCGATGATTAACTCTCCAATTATCAGGAAAGTGATGGAAGAAGTGACCGTAAGAGGTTGTTCAATCTAGTGTGGCAAAGAGCCCGAATCAATAGGGATCTGGCAGAGATGGGGTATTGCATTTATTGGCTGAAGTCATACTTAGCACACAGGAAAATGGTTGTTGTTGTTGTTGGTGGCTAATCATATCAGCTCCAAGACATTGATTGAGTGCCTTGCTGCAGATTTATTTAATGACTTGTCCTCCAACATAAGATCAATGAAGATAGGCAGTGAATGTTGGCTATTAGACTTTACTAAAGCATACAACAAGGTCCCACATAGTAGGCTGGTTCATAAGAATAAGAATATGGGATCCATGGTGAGTTGATAAGTTTGAATACAAAATTGGCTTGGTCATTGAAGGCAGGGTAGACATGGATGGGCCTGTTACCAGTGGAGTTCCGCAAGGATCAGTGCTAGGACCTCAGTGGTTTGTAATTTATATAAACAGTTTGGATGAAAATCTAAGTGGTCTAATTCGTACATTTGGAGACGACATGAAAATTGGAGGAGTTGTAGATAGGGAGGAGCAGATACGATAGCGACATTTAAGAGGGGTTTAGAAAGATGTGGACTAGCAGGGAAGAGAGAGATAGGGGCAGACAGATTGAATTAGTTTAGAATGGCATAGTGGTTGGCACAGACATGGTAGGTTGAAGGGGCCATTCCTGTGCTGTGCTGTTCTACATTCGGTAAGATGGTTAATCACCATCCCAGCTAACAAAAACTCTCCATACTGTACAGAATCTACAGAATGTACTACATTAATTGCCATGGCTTCTTAAGCAGCAGCTCCAAAAATTTCAGCCTCCACTTATCCAGATAGACAAGGACATAAAGAACATGAAAGTACTATTGCCTTCATGCCATCCTAACTTGGAAATTTTACAATATTCTTCATGAATGGATCTAATCTCTTGAACTTCTACCTAACCACCTGTAGGAATTTCTTTACCACCATGGACTAAAGTAGTTTATGAAGGCCAGATCATCTGTAGTGTAATTACGAATGGGTGATAAATGTTAGCCTGCCAAAATGCACACATACCAAAGAACAATTAAAAGCAAGGACATCCTTTGCACACAATTTTATTCAACATTACTAAATTTTGTTGACATTTGTGGTATATGTTTCCTTCTTACTGCTGAGTTGAACATTTAGCTAATATCTGCACTCACCTGGGTCAAGACTGATGAATACAACACTATTACCAACATAAATTCAGTTGCTCCTCAATACCCTTGTAGGTAAATATAGTAATATTATAGTACTATTCCATGTAGATCATTAAACACCCAGCTGAGTTCATTAATTTTAGTGGAAATGCAATTTTAGCACAACAGTACTGAGATAGACACAGGCTCAAGGTTCTCTCAGTTGTTTGCAGAATGAGTTGAAGCAAAAAGAGCCTCTCCTTTGTTGTGAAAGAAGTTGGTTGAATCATCTTCTAAAAATAATTGTTTAAGTTCGCACTCAGAAAGCTAACAGCCATTAAGTCCTACTCGAGATAGCACCTTCAGGGCAGGAGTAAAACAAAAAAGAAACAAAAACAAACTCTAAATTCAAAATGTTGTAGAAAAGGTGCATTGCCAATCACAAAGTTACATGGACACCAATAAACTGCATTATTAAAAGGACTTCTGTAACTATGTAGAGGAATAATGGTTAGAGACAATTGGGCTGAAGATTTTGGCATGTATTTTCATGTTCGATATTTCATGAGCACAATCAACATCATTGCACTATTGGAAAGTTAAATAACATACAACTTAAAATACACATCTTCATTGTCTATTCGACTCATTAAATAAAAGGGAACCTAAGTCTAACTTGTTTCATTTGCTCTCTAATAATTTAATAATTGACTTTTAATTTATTAGAGCTACTATATACAGAACAGAAATAAATTCCTTACATTCTGTAGCAAAAACTCCACCACAGCAATTTGTCCATGAGCTGCTGCCCACATCAATGGTGTAAAGCCTTGCTCATCTTGCATGTTTAGCAGATTGTCTAGAAAAGTAATAAAATAGAGGCTTTCATTCAGGTCTACAGATTTGTATACAAGCTCAACAGACATCAAGGTCATTTTACAATTCATGCATCTTATTTGTACAAATCAAAAACTCAACTTCTAAGAACTTACCTTGCTCTATACGGCTTGCCAAATAAATTAATTCCCCTTGTGCAGCCAACTGATGTACAGACAAAGCTATAAAAAATATATTAACAAATTAGTGCCTGATAGAAACCAGTTAAACTATTTAGCTAAGGCAATTTATTCCACAAAGCTTCAATTAAAACAATATTTTCCTTAAAATAGACGATTAACGAAACCCCTCGTTGTTTCTTCATTTTATTTTCATTTCTATTTTTTCCTAAACCATCGTGGAGCCTTTCATTTCATGCCACTACATGCACAAACTGGCTAATGACACAGAGCGCACATTGGGAGCCTGTGAACAGATTTGAATATTTTGCTAGCTGATGAAAAAGACAAACAAGAGAAATGGAATTTGATAAAAGAATAGGGAATGTTAAAACTAACCATAACAACATTTGGCCCATTCTATTGTAAAACAACAACTGATTTGGACTTTGGTTTCAGCGAACTATCTAGTCTTCATGCACTCACGCAATAAGCCTGCGCCATTATTAAAGATTATGTTTGGTAGTACACGCTAAATCCAAGGTCATTTGGATGCAAATCAATTATGTTTACACAAGACTTACAGTGCAAGAGTAAAGGTGCAGCTGAGATTTCATTGCCACGATGTTTGTTAGTCAGAGTTGTCGACTGTTTAATGGGCGAGAAATGCTTGGTCACTGATGGTGTGTAGACATGTCTTACTTGAATTCCAGGAGAAGCAGAGGTGTGTATGTTGCACTCAGCTGCAAACAACATTAGTTAACACCTGAAAATTGGCCTTATTTATGCAAAAACTAATCATACAGTAATCTTCACAATTACAAGCAAATTATAATAGTTTCCACATATATGCAATATAGGATTGACTGAAGTGTGGTTGGGAGCTGGTTGGAGATATGTAAATTGATCTTGCTAAATAATCAGAACGTTAAAAAAGAACCAAAGTCAGCGGATGCTGGAAATCAGAAACAAACAGTAATTGCTGGAAAAACTCAGGTCTGGTAGAATTTGTGGAGTTAAAGCAGAGTTAATGTTTCAGTGACAGTTCTAAAGAATGGTCAGTGGACTCAAAACATTAACTCTGTTTTCTCTGCACAAATGCTGCCAGACATGCTGAGTTTTTTCAGCAATTTCTATTCATCAGAATGAGAGTTACTATGCTTTCAATTGTTACTTTTATCTGTGCTTTTCTTCAACTCAGTGATCAGGCTACAGAATAGTGTAACAACATTTCTTCTTTTCCCTGTCCATCCAATGCAAAAAGAAATTGGAGGCAATTGGTATTCTTTTATCTCTATGCAAGTGAATCTGTTTTGAGAGAGTTAAAAATCACAACTCCAGGTTATAGTCCAGGAGGTTAATTTGGAAGCACTAGCTTTCGCAGCGCCGCTCCTTCATCAGGTGGTTGTGGAGTATAAGATTGTAAGACATGGATCCATGCAAGATTCTGTAAATCCATTTTTTAAGATTAGAATCAGTCTGGCAATTGTGGCACAGACACAATTCCTAGGCGTGTTAGTAGAGAGAACACCCAACGGAGAATTCACCACAAGGGTACACAGGAAACCAACACACACAGACCAAGTCCTAAACTATCAAAGTAACCACCCCAACACACACAAACAAAGCTGCATCAGGACACTATTCAAAAGAGCCACAACACACTGCAGTACACCAGAACTGCGAAAAGAGGAAGAGGAACACCTATACAAGGTATTTGCCAAAAATGGATACCCACGCAACTTTATCACCAGATGCCTAAGAGATAGACCACGGAACGAGGACATGCCACAACCAAAAGGACTAGCCACACTACCATACGTCAGGAGCGTCTCAGAACTGACAGCCACACTACTGCGACCCTTAGGACTCATAACAGCACACAAGCCAACTTCCACACTCAGACAACAACTCACTAGAACAAAGGACCCAATAGCCAGCACGAGCCAAACTAACGTAGTTTACAAAATACCATGCAAGGACTGCACAAAACACTATATAGGACAAACAGGAAGACAGCTAACAATCCGCATCCATGAACATCAGCTAGCCACAAAACGACACGACCAGCTATCCCTAGTAGCCATACACTCAGACAACCAGGAACATGAATTTGACTGGGAAAACACTACCATCATAGGACAAGCCAGACAGAGAACAGCCAGGGAATTCCTAGAGGCATGGCATTCATCCACAAACTCCATTAACAGACACATAGACCTGGACCCCATATACAAACCACTACAGCTGAAACTGACACCCGGAAACGGCAAGAACAAACCACTATAAATACCGGAAGAAACATCAAAGCAGCGCTTCACAGGAGGCTCCAATAGCACTGATGATGTTCCCTAGCCAGGGAACGAAACGTTTGCAGCAAAAACTTCCAGCTCGGCAAACAGAACCACAACTGTTGGACTATAACCTGGTGTTGTGTGATTTTTAACTTTGTACACCTCAGTCCAACACTGACACCTCCAAATCATATTTTGAGAAGCGTTCAAATCCATCCCAAAATGCCATATAGTCAGCAAGCCACACAAGATGCTTGTCACTTTGTTTCCCAATCTTTCCTATCTTACTACTGGCATTTAGAATTTGGGATTAGAAAGAAGATATTCAAGTTTACAGATGACACTACAATGGTCAGGTGAATGGTGACATGCAGAAAATTGAAAAAGGGGATTGTGCAAGCAACTGGACAGTAATTCCATTGGAACTGCAGTCTAAATGAAAGATATTAAAAAGGAAGAGAATCAGCAGCAGCTTTGAAGGTTCAGATCTGCAGATACTTAGGACAATTAAACAAATGATAGGTAAGCATTTCACCCTCTAAATTTTCTGTCCACCAGCTCCAACAGTGCAGCACTTCTTCAGTACTGAAACAGATGTCGACTTTGTTATTTGTGCTGAAGTCCTGGAGTTGGAATAGAATTCACAAGCTTATGACTTTGTGAGCTACCATAGCTAATAAAATGGAAGTAAAAGCCTCTTCTGTTCCTGTTCACCGACTGGATCATGTTGAAAGCAGAAATTGATTTCACTTCTGATACATGACCTAATGTAGAATTTCAAATATTTACAATATTTGTTTATAATTATTCAAAATAGCTATATTAAACTTACAATTCACTGATGTAACATGCCCTATAAACATTTCTATGATTCTACAACAAATATTTTGGTTTATACTATTAATTAAATCCCTTCAACTCTAGATTATGTTGCAGCATGGTGGCTCAGTGATTAGTATTGCTCCTTCAAAGTACCAGGGACCCATGGGTCAACTCCACCCTTGGGCATCTGTCTGTGTGGAGTTTGCACATTTCGCCAGATGCTCTGGTTTCCTTCCACAATTCAAGGATTAGGTGGATTAGCTATGGGGAATGCAGAGTTACAGGGATAGAATAAGGGGTGGGTCTGAGTGGCATGCTCTTTGGAGGGTCAGTATGGACTTGAGCCAAAATGCCTGCCTCCACACTGTAGGGATTCTCTGATTCTAACACAAAGACATTTTTGTGTAATGTAACAATCAGCACTGAACGGTTCTCTTAGATCTTAATCATCACTGCTGTTTACACTTGTTTCCCATTGTTCTGATTGTATCTCAATAAATTATTAAAACACATGCTCTACGTTTTTCCAAAGCATAACTGACATGACCATTGTATATCATCCATGAATTTAATTCATTTTAGTTTTCTTTCATGAAAGAATTTCCATATTTCTAAATTCATAAGTACCTTTTGTTATGTTAGTATAAACATAATCAATAACCTTCTCTTGTTGGTCTCACCTTTTCTCTTTGTTTTCTAAGAGGAACTCACTTCATTTTTCTCTTAATTTATTAATTTCAAACTATTTTTACACTGTCACCTTTAAAGTAATAAAATGTCCCAAAGTTCTTCCCAGAGACATTATAAAATAAAATGGGACACTGAGCTAGAAGATGATATTGGGGATGATGATCAAAAGCTTGTTCAAAGTGTTAGATTTAAGGTATGTCTTAAAGGAGGAATGCAAGATAGAGAGATGGAGAGGCTTCCAGAGCTTAGGACCAAGGCAACTGAAGGCAATAAAGAATAATTTATAAAGGGATGCTGAAAAGGCATAGATATGTGAGAAGATTATGGGGATGAAGGAGATAACACAGACATAGCTAGGCCAAACCATGAGATAACTAAAAACAAGATTGAGAAGATTAAAATAAAATTGTACATGGCTTAATTGCAAGTCAATATGGCTCAGAAAACAAATATTTTCTGAGTTCTTAAAACCAATTAAGATCCTTGCATTTCATTTACCTTTGAATAGTACAGAGGCAACTTCTAGATCAGAGTTCACCTGATCTTGAATATTTTTACTCTCTTCTTCATTCAGAGATTTTACAAACCGAGAGCAGACATTCATATCAAATCTATTTGGTAGGACAAATTTCATTCCCATGGCAACATTCTGGGAGGGACCACCATCTTCATTAATTTCTACACGAGGCTCCAGCTTGATATATGGAACTTCAGCAAAGGAGGATTGATTTTCACTTCCATCTCCAGAAGGGTCAGCTTCAACAGTTGGGTTCTCCACTGCAGACATTCCTGCTCTGTTCAGATGGTACAATCTGTTACTCCATCTGTTGGTACAACATTGAATTACAGCAGTTTAAGCATACATGAATTTGAACACCTGAATCTACCAATGTAACGAATGCCATGAAGGCAAGGTTCACCAAATTGTTGTGTTTCTGTTTGCCGAGCTGGGAATTTGTGTTGCAGACCTTTCATCCCCTGGCTAGGTGACATCCTCAGTGCTTGGGAAACTCCTGTGAAGCAATTTTCACAGGAGGCTACAAAGCACTGAGGATGTCACCTAGACAGGGGATGAAAGGTCTGCAACACAAATTCCCAGCTCGGCGAACAGAACCACAACAACAAGCACCCAAGCTACAAATCTTCTCACAAACTTTGTTCACCAAATTAGCATCCATAAGCTCATCTGGTAGAATTTTACCAGAGTCAGAAGGTTGCAAAATCCCACACCAATCCAAATCTTGACAGCACATCTTCCAGGTTGATGTCTCAGTTCAATAATAAAGAATTTCTGCATTAGCAGAATGACTGAATTGTTCTAACATTGGTTATAGGTTGTCAGTCATTTGGATAATAAACCAGGGTTCTGCTTATTCACGCCAGTGGTCTCTGTACAACACTGCATGCTGCCCTCGAAAGCAGCTGTGTTAGTGCAGAGAATGTCACACATCTCCTTTTGGAATGTGCCTTTGCAAAGAAATTCTGAACAAATATTCAGTGATTTTTGTCCAGAGCAACTCCATGATACAATATGGGCTGTTTGCTGGGACACACCCTGAGACAAACATTGACTGCGCCTAAGGACCATCAACTTGGTGAAAACTGATCTTTGGTCTGCCCGAAACTTGTTGGTCTTTCAGTGTAAAGATTGAATTCAACTACTAGTGGGCGGCACGGTGGTTAGCACTGCTGCCTCACAGCGCCTGTAGACCCGGGTTCAATTCCCGACTCAGGCGACTGACTGTGTGGAGTTTGCACATTCTCCCCGTGTCTGCGTGGGTTTCCTCCGGGTGCTCCGGTTTCCTCCCACAGTCACAAAGATGTGCGGGTCAGGTGAATTGGCCAAGCTAAATTGCCTGTAGTGTTAGGTAAGGGGTAAGTGTAGGGGTATGGGTGGGTTGCGCTTCGGCGGGTCGGTGTGGGCTTGTTGGGCCGAAGGGCCTGTTTCCACACTGTAAGTCTAATCTAATCTACATGTTATAGACTGGCACATTCCAAGGTCCAGGACTACATACTGAGGGATATACTAAAGCTTCAGGCAGCTACCAAGGCACAGTTGGTCAAGACCGCTGTCTAAAGTCTTTCTGTTAAAGTACAATAAGGGTCCGTTCAGTTGTCATACCCTCTCAGTGCCTCAGAATGAATATAAATGGTTTCATGCACAACTAGAAAATGCATTTTGTTTTGCAACTGTAGAGAAGTTCTGACAAATGTCAAAATTCCAACGTTTTGTCTGTTTTCTGAAGCGCTGTTAAATTATAGACACCTCATAGCTTATATTGAAATATATATTGTTTCTGGTCATATTGGTAAAATGTTCCAATTTTGCTTTTGTTTGAAGACACCCAAGAGTGCAATGCTCAAAATAAAGAACACTATTTCTGAAATTATATTTTCTAGAGCATCTGATTTGAACTGTTTTTCAATGCGCTTATAGCTAATTTATGAATAAAGAACATTTTTGCACAAAATAAGAGGATAAAAAATTCTAAAAGATACAATAATGAAAGACCACCATCTAAGGCCTTTCTGCCATGATATCCTCAGGGGTTATTAACTTGTAAAACCTCTTGTAGTTTGTAGCGGAATGTAAATAGTTTCTTATTTTTTCTTCCAAACTGGCAAAGGCAAAGTAAAAACTTATAGACACAAGAGAAGGGGCTGATCAGTGAGCAAAGTTGAAGAATTTCTATGTGTCTTCCGTTTTTAGCGTATAACACAACAGTAAGGTTAAAGTAACTAAAGCAGCTCGGCCAAGTTGAATGCTTCCTGTGGCATGTGTGCAGTCGTGGGTTTTTCTTGTGATCTAGACAAAACAATGTGTAGCATCACCAATTGCACAAGTTTGAGTTCTAGATTTCAGAGCTTGAAAAGTGGCCAGAGCCATTGGGTGTACCCATGAGGCAGAGAACTACATAGTGCCATAGATTGAGTCATACAGCATGCAAATAGACCCTTCGGTCCAAGTCATCCATGCCAACTAGACATCCCAATTTAATCCCGTCCCACTTGCCAGCATTTGGTTCATATCCCTCTAACCCCTTCCTATTCATATACCCATCCAGACTCCTTTCAAATGTCGTAATTGTACCCACCTCCACCACTTCCTCTTACACCTTGTTCCATACACGCACCACTCCCTGTGTGAAAAAGCTTCCCCCCAAACGTTCTTTTCAAATCTTTCCCCTCCCATCCTAAACCTATGTCCTCTTGTTTTGGATTCCCTCATCCTAGGAAAGAGATCTTGGCTGTTCACCCTATCCATATCCCTTATGATTTCATAAACCTCTAGAAGGTCACCCGACAGTCTCTGACTTCCAGGGAAAAGCCCCAGCCTATTAAGCCTCTCCCTATAGCTTAAACCCTCCAGTCCCAACAATATCCTTGTAAACTTTTTCTGCATCCTCTCAAGTTTAACAACATCCTTCCTATGGAAGGCAACCAGAATTGTATGCAGTATTCCAAAAGTGGCCTCATCAATGACCTGTACAGTCACAACATGACGTCCCAATTCCTATACTCAAATTTATGACCAATGAAGGCAAATTCCTTCTTCACGTTCCGGTTTTCCTGTGATTTCACTTTCAAGGAACTTTGCCTGCACCCTCTAGGTCTCCCCAGGGCCCTACCATTAACTGTACAAGTTAATGAGTTCAGCTAATAAGCAAAGAGCTGGTTTTCCTCACAAAAATGCAACACCTCATATTTATCTGAAGTAAATTCCATCTGGCACTTCTCGGCCCATTGGCCCATCTCATCAAGGTCCTGTTGTACAGGTAATTCTCCTCTATCGTCATAGCTGCATTCCAGCAAAACTTCACTTCATAGAAAATTGCTTAATAGAAATTATGGTGCCTATGGAAAAAGTGGGGTTCAGGGCAGACCAGCAAAAAATATCATTCACGATTGCTCACAAGTCACCCAACAGCCTAACACAAAGTATAGCACAGCTGGAACGAAAATTTAAGTCATATTTATTAACAAAACCAAAGTAAATTTAATACATTAAATTGAAAAAAAACATCGTTAATGCAGGGACAGAGGGTGATCGTCATCACCACCTCCACCATCAGGTGCAGTTGTGGTTGCAGAAGTGGATGGCTGGGTTGATTGTCTTCTGACTGTTTCTTTGGGGTTGGTTTAGATTGCGTGATATGCAGGTACAAGAACAAATTAGAAAGACAAATGCTATATAGAAGAGTAATGCCCTCCTACAGGAATTATACAAGAATATTCTTGTCTCAGAGGGACAGCAATGAGCATTCATTAGTTTATTTTTGAGATTAAGCTGTTCAATGTATTGTACTGTACTGATCACACGGTCTGATGGCAGCTGACATTGGTGCATGCACAGAACGAAGCGTATGAAATGATTGCCGCTGGAATCGCGCTGTAGTGAACAGAGGTAAGCATTATCAAAAACACAGATCCCTAATTTTTCAGCGATGTTATGGTTAAATTGCACTGCGGAAGCAAGTTTTATACAAGAGCTATCTGTACACCTTCTTCACCGCCCACTACACCACCTATTTTGGTGTCATCTGCAAACTTACTAACCATACCTCCTATATTTAAATGCAAATAAATAATGAAAAGCAGTGAACCCAACACTAATCCTTGTGGTGCACCACTGGCCACATGCATTCAGCCCAAAAGACAACCCTTCACCACCACCCGCTGTCTCCTACCTTCAAGCCAATTTTGTATTCAATTGGCTGGGTCATAGAGTCATAGAGATGTACAGCATGGAAACAGACCCCCCATCCATGCCGACCAGATATCCCAACTCAATCTAGTCCCACCTCTGTAAGGTCACCCCTCAGCCTCTGATGCTCCAGGGAAAACAGCCCCAGCCTGTTCAGCCCCTCCCTGTAGCTCAAATCCTCCAACCCTGGCAACATCCTTGTAAATCTTTTCTGAACCCTTTCAAGTTTCACAATATTTTTCTCCAATTTAGAACTTCAATTTTTACATCTGGTTTATCCTTCTCCATCACTATTTTAAAACGAATAGAATTATGGTCGCTGGCCCCAAAGTGCTCCCCCACTGACACCTCAGTTACTTGCCCTGCCTTATTTCCCAAGAGTAGGTCAGGTTTTGCACCTTTTCTAGTAGATACATCCACATACTGAATCAGAAAAATGTCTTGTACGCACTTAAGAAATTCCTCTCCATCTAAACCTTTAACACTATGGCAGTCCTAGTTGATGTCCTACCATAACTACCACAAATCCCCTACCATAACTACCCTATTATTCTTACAGATAGCTGAGATCTCCTTACAAGTTTGTTTCTCAATTTCCCTCTGATTATTAGGGGCTCTATTGTATAATCCCAATAATGTGATCATCCCTTTCTTATTTCTCAGTTCCACCCAAATAACTTTCCTCGATGTATTTCCAGGAATATCCTCCCTCAGCACAGCTGTAATGCTATCCCTTATTAAAAATGCCACTCCCCCACCTCTCTTGCCTCCCTTTCTATCCTTCCTGTAGCATTTGTATCCTGGAACATTAAGCTGCCAGTCCTGCTCATCCCTGAGCCATGTTTCTGTAATTACTAGGATATCCCAGTCCCATGTTCGTAACCATGCCCGGAGTTCATCTGCCTTCCATGTTAGGCCCCTTGCATTGAAGTAAATGAAGTTTAATTTATTAGTCCTACCTTGTCCCTGCCTGTCCTGACTGTTTGACTCACTTCTGTTCTCAGCTGTACCAGTCTCAGATTGATCTCTCTCCTCACTCTCTCCCTGGGTGCCACCCCCCACCTTACTAGTTTAAATCCTCCCAAGCAGTTTGAGCAAATTTCCCTTCCAGTATATTAGTCCCTTTCCAATTTAGGTGCAATCCGTCCTTCTTGTGCAGGTCACCTCTACCCCAACAGAGATTCCAATGATCCAAAAAATGTGAATCCTTCTCCCATACATCAGTTCCTCAGCCATGCATTCATCTGCTCTCTCCTCCTATTCCTGCCCTCACTAGCTCGTAGCATTGGGAGTAATCTAGATATTACTACCCTTGAGGACCTCTTTTTCAAATTTCTGCCCAACTCTCTGTAATCTCCCTTCAGAATCTCAACCTTTTCTATTCCAATATCGTTGGTTCCAATGTGGACAATGACCTCTTGCTGGCTTCTCTCCCCCGTGAGAACACCCTCTCTGAGACATCATTGAGCCTAGCACCTGGGAAACAACACACCATTCTGCTTTTTCTCTGCTGGCCACAGAAACGTCTGTCTGTACCTCTGACTACAGAATCTCCTAACACAATTGATCTCTTGGAAGCTGACGTACCCCTCGTTGCATGAGAGCCAGTCTCAATACCAGAAACTTGTCGGTTTGTGCTACGTTCCTCTGAGAATCCATCACCCCCTACATTTTCCAAAACAGCATACCTGTTTGAAATGGATATGTCCACAAAAGATTCCTGCCTTAGGTGCCTACCTCTCTTACCCTTCCTGGAGTTAACCCATCTGTGTGACTGTATCTGAGACCTTCCTCCCTTCCGATAACTGCCATCCATCCCATACTGTTGCTGTTGCAAATTCCTCATCGCTTCTATCCGTCTCTCCAACCAATCCACTCAATCTGATAAAATTCGCACCCAACAGCACTTATGGCAGATATAATCCGCAGTAACCCTTAAACTCTCTTTAAACTCCCACATCTGACAAGAAGTACATATCACTATAAAGGTCATTTTTGCTCCTTCACAATCTACAGACCCAGAAAATAACACCATCTTAGTCCTCTACAAACACTGCCCCAGGTTAAATTAATAACTATGGATTACATTTTAAATTTAATCAAGAGACTTATCTCCAAAAACATATAAATCAAGAAAGAACCCACTGTACTCACTAATACAGCCTTTCTCTTGGACAGACTTAAAACAACAATAAACTTATCTGATTCTGTGTTGTGAACTTCGCCCAAACCAGCTCCTCCAAGATTAGTTGTGAAATTCACTGTTTGTTAATTTTCCCAGATGCACTCCGATGTCCAGTCACACATGAATTCAAAAACAGCAAAGGCAGTAGCTGTATAGGTTCTCTCTCTCTCTCTCTCTCTCTCTCTCGGTCTGTCTCTGTCTCTGTGTCTCTCTCTCTCTCCTGCACGGTCCTCACCATGTGCCAACCCCTGGATTCCATATGATCTAACCTTACTAACCAGTCTCCCATGCGAAAACTTGTTGAATGCTTTGCTGAAGTCCATAGAGAGGTGGGCACATTAAGTTAGGGCAAACAGGCAGATAGAGAATGGATGACTGCCAGACAGTCCAAGAAAATAGGGAATGGATGACTGCCAGACAGTCCAAGAAAAACAGGTTGCTAGTGCTGGAATCCCCAGAGATCTCATTTACTCACCATACTTCTGGTCTACATATTGGTGAGGACAATGGATCATTAGTAGGGTGCATGTGTAATGTTAAAAGATTAAATTGTAATATCTCTCTGGACATTAACGTAATATTAAAGGATTAAACTGTACTGAACGAACATTATGGAATGGGTAGGGACGACATTCATGCAGGAATGCAGATGGTCATTTGCTACTACTCCCCGACTATTATCAAATTAAACCAGCATTCAGTGCCTTCCATTCTGAAATGCTTAATAGCCATCCTCTGAAGCTAGGTATGTCACACCTGCATTGTTTCAGGGAAATCACAGAATCAGGAAATGGTTTGCATAATGATTCCCCAAGATTAGGGCATTTACATTTACATTATCTCAGGGTATGATCTCATCCTACCATTGTACCTGGGGTCACATGTGACTGTGAGGGAGTGGCCAGAGTATCTGTAAACATTATGAACTGACCTGTATAGAGGCGGTGTTTTCTTTGTATCAGGGCCTCTTTGACTCGACTTTGCATGCCTGCTAAGAGCGTTTTCGTGGTCACCTAGCTCAAATGGGCTTTAATAAACTTTAATTGTTTGCAGAAGTTAGTGTGTACAAATTGCATCGTGTACGTGAAACTTCAGGAAAAGAGCCTGGTGGTAGAGGTGGGATTCCAACATACGCAGAGTGGACTGAATAAGTGATTGTCTGAGTGTTGGTTGCATGAGATGGATTGGCCTGCAAATTAAGCTTCACCTTGATCTTTCGCTCTCTCTCTAAACTTAACACTCAGTTGACCCCTTGTCTCCTAGGGTTTGGTGGTGACGGAATCTTTGAGGTAACTGCACACCAATGAGTTGCTTTGTGTGAATCACGGTTAAATTGGGGTTAGAGTCCCCAGGGTTAAAAAGGGGTTTGAGTCCCTGTGAGAAGTAAGAAAGGGGTTAAGGTCCTCTCGGGAAAAAGGAGTTTAAAGTTCTCTACAGACACAAGGTTTAACGTTCCGGCGCATAAGAAAAGTTAGCTAGAATTTGGTACTACTTAAAGTTATCGCCTTTGACCCCATGGCTCCCCTGAGCAGTACTTTTGGGATGAAATGGCGTCACTGGAAAAAAAAAAAGAGGAGCCAGACCACTCGGGTCCCAACAATGGACTGCCAGGGAAGTTTTGTCAGAGTTTTTGTTGTGGGAGTCTCAGTTTCTGGGCTGTGGATGCGACTCGGCGAGTCTTTCTTCTGGGAGAAGAGGAGTGGTTTGGACTGCGGTGCTGTGTGGTCTGCTACAAAGCTTTTCTCTTTTTGTGGGTATGATTTCATTGGGAGGGTACGGCTGGTCTTTCTTTCCTTCACGGCCTCGTCCAGTGTTGGGGCGGTGGTCCTCAATCCAGTTTCCACTGAGGTGAGGATGTTTTAGTGATCTTTTTGTGTGCACGTGCCAGGTGCTGTGGGGTTTGCAGAGCTTTCTGAATCTTGGACCAATGCTTGTGTTTTTCTTCTGTACCATAGTGGTTGATTGGGAGTCTGTGGACATGATTTATTTTTGTCCGACTTTGGTGTGGATCTTTTGGGGCCACCTCTTCCATTTTTTTGACTTGTTTTCCATTTCATAGATCGTCACTGGGTGAACTGAGGGGGGTCTCAAATGTGTGTATTTTTCCCCCGTATTAAAATGAAAAACATTTCTGATCAGAGGCTCTTCAAAAAAATTCTGAAAATAAGGTTGTACTAATACTTGAGTCACGGTGGGGTGGGGGGAAGGATGTTTCGAATGTGCCGTGCTGAAAGTGTTTGATGTTTAAATATTTTGGTTTGTTAGAATACTGGTTCAGAAAATCATTTTAAGTAATTGTTTTGCCTTCAAATGTGTTTTGTGGGCTATGTAATATGTCAGATTTTGTTTTTGCATTGAAATTGTACAACATTATGTCCTTTTTAAAATTATCAAACTTGTAACTGTAAAACAAATTGATTGAGGAACTTGAGCCCCCGATTTGTTTGAAATTTGAAAAAAAAAATGCCTGTTTGAGTCAGTGGTCATGCTTTAGTCAGATGAGAGTACTGCATTAAAATATGGATGTAGGTTTGTTCGCTGAGCTGGAAGGTTCATTTTCAGACGTTTTGTCACCATACTAGGTAACATCTTCAGTGTGGCTCCAGATGTCTAAATATGAACTTTCCAGCTCACAAACCTCAACTTGAGCTACAAATCTTCTCAAAACTTGTTGTATTAAAATATTTTTGCTTTTTTTTAAAAATGCAGTGTTCACAAAAAGAAAAGTGCATTTTAAGTTTGATGTTTTATTAAGGTTGTAGAGAATACTAGAAATTGAGGCTGAACTGTTTAAGTTCTTTCAATTATCGTTAAGACTTTATTGGTCCCAATCAGATTGCAAATTCAAAGAATGTTGATCTCTACCAAAGTTGCTATTGTAATTCTGACTGTTTTATTTGAGAAATTTCATTTGGAGAACATAGTTTAATACATTCTGTATTTGTTTCCCACGAATATTTGAGACTTAGATCTGAACTGAAACTGCTTCTTAAATGACAGGAAACATTTTGTTGTTTTCTTACTGTTCTATATTTTTGAAATACAGTAGCGTCTTGAAATACGAACGACCCCGTTCACGAACAAATTGGTTTATGAACAGGATTGTACATAAAATTTTGCTTCAACGTATGTATGAAATTCAAGGTACGAACGAAGGTAAGAACGCAAAAAGCTCGTGTGTGACCACCTGTTTCATTGTTCTGTTTTGCTACACACTTGTTGAACACAAAAGCTCTCGGGCCCCGTGTGATCTCATTCAGTTCATCTTTGGCACGTGCGCTCTGAACAGCTGTCCAAGCATTCTTACACTATCCGAGCAATGGAAAAATTGATTTAGTTCGCGAACTGCGTCCCGGAACGGATTAAGTTCGTAAGTCGAGGCGCTACTGTACTTTCCCTGACAGCTTTCACATTAGCCAAGTATTAATTTGTTAAAGGAAAATAACAATAATAACCTGAATGAGGTACCCGAGGATTTTAGGACCATTGATTGTTGTTTATAAATGACTGAATTGTTCAAGCAATTGTATATTTTATAAAATTTATGGATTGAAAAAAACTTGATAATGTCATAAATGGTGAACAGAGTAACAGACTTCAAGACGACTGAGAATGTTGAACTAGGCAGACACAATTTAGTATAGTGAAATGTATGACTGTCTTCATATTGTTTGTTTAGATGAACTGGTGACATCTGTTCTTAGTGTCAATGAATCGGTGTAAATAAGGTGATAACATTTGCTCACTTGTGGAATATGTGGCAGTACTTCCTTCTCACACTGGGGCTAGAAGATTGTGCATGTTTTACAATTGGATGTTGGATAACTAAATTTCTGTTTATATCAAAGACTCCTTAAAAAACTCATACTCAATACGAAAATAACTTGTAATTTAATAAGCTGAGTGGAATATGCACGTAATAGAACAATCCTGATATGTTTTCATGTATACCACACTGATCATATTTAAATTTATGAAGCTCAGCTCTTAATCTTGACTGTTCTCGGATGTGAATGTCTCATTATCCTTACGGGCTAGGAAAACACAAGGGCTGAAACTGACATAGAAAGGAAGTTGGAAGATGTTCATGTGTGAGTGAGAGTGAAAATATTTTTCTGTAAACTCCATTCACTGACTGAAGGATTCAAGAGACCGACAGAATGGAAGCTGGTGGAAAGATTAACTCTGTGATCTGATTTGAGTGAACACTTGCTTGTCATGGATTGAATGTTTGTATGTTGTTCCCTGGAGCTCAAGATCCTTGAATGTTATGAATTTAATTTGCATTCTACGAATCTAAGATGATTTTTACTGGACATGTTAACCAAGCAAGGTTACCTCATGACCTTTTCCACATAGTTTAGGCTACTCTCTTGTTATGATGTACTGTTATCTAGCCAAAGCAAACAGCCATTTGGGGTCTGGCTTGATCAAGGTTTCCCACTTTGATGTGCATGTGGCTTAATTAGTCAAGCGTACTCAGACCTGTCAATGAGCTTCTCTTCCTCTGCAAACTTTTGCCACTTTATTGCTGTTTATCTGATTAAAGGACATGTGGTGTTTTTATAATTTTACTATCAAATTCTGTATGCAGCAATAAGGAGTGTAGCCTGAGAGAGCTCTCAGGGGTAAGAGCTGGCACCACTACTCTGCTAATGGTTTTAGAACCTTAGGTCAAGCCTGGCTTCTAGATATCTATGTTATAGTGTAACATTGATACCATTGGTAAATAAAGGTAATAATTTAAACTAAATTGTCTGTAAGAGTTATATATTCCATACTACCCGGGACGAACCAAGTCCATCAGGGATTCCCTGAGCGGCCTTGAATGGGTACTTTAACATACTGATGGAGGATTCTTCAGATAGGGGAATAGACAGGTATTTCTGCAGCTGTGACTCTAGGTTGCTTCTCTGGTGCAATGGTCAAGGATATCACAGAATGGTTGCAGCACATTCTTTGAGGGGGGAGCAAACAGCCAGAGGTCATGGTCCACTTTGGTATTAACAGCATTGGTAGGAAGGAGGATCCTGCAATCAGAATTTCAGGAGCTAGGTAGAAGACTAACAAGCAGTACCTATAATGTTCTAATTCTTGAATTAACCAGTATCACATACAAGTGAGCACAGAAATAGGAACATCAGAGATGAATATGTAGCTAGAAACTTGGTGCAGGAAGGAGGACTCCAAATACTTGGGATTGGCTCTGGAGGAGATGGCACCTGCACAAAACGCACCTGAACAGGACTGGGATGGGGATGTAGTTTTGTGCAGGGTTTTTTGCTACTATACTGTGGAGGGTTTTAATTCAATCAGTAGAAATGTTGGAACCAGGAAAGAATTTCAGAAAGTAATGCCAGGGTGCACAAAATGCTGGGAGAGGCAGAATCTAAAGTTAATTGTCAAGTCAGAGTAAAGGACAAAATAGTGGAATCTAAATTAGGGTTATATGGCAGGTATGAGAATAATAACTATATTTATAGTTTAAAGAGGAGGGAGTTCAAGTACAGATTGCCATGTAGAATCATAATGGTTTGGTGGCATATATAAGAAAGCTGGCTCAACAGTAGATCTGAGTGTTAAATATTCCTGGTACACAACATTAAGAAATATTAGGAAAGGGAAAAAACACAAGTAGGGGGTGTTTTGAATAAGGAGAGCATTGCAGAAAGAGGATGTCTCGGGGCAAGCACAGAATTGATTTGGTAAGAGGTAAGGATCAGGGGAGGTGCAATTACATGGTTGATAGAATCTATCAATTGCCAATTAGTGGGAAAGATCACAGGAACAAATTTGCAAGGAAATTACGGAAAGACATAAACAATATATTGTAGTTATAATGAGGGATTTTAATTATGCAGATATATTCTGGGATAGAGGTAGCGTAAGGAGCAGTGAGGGGTGGGTGACCCCAGATTTTGTTAAAAGAATTTCCTACAGCAAGGTGTAAATTTCAACAAGAAAGGGGCACTTCTAGATCTGGTTCTTGGGAAAGAGGTAGATCAAAAGACAGGTGGAAGAACTTTGGGGGACAGTGATCATTGAATCTTTCTTGTCCATGGGATGATGGCGCTGGCTGGAATAATAGTTACTGCCCATCCCAAAATGCCCTGATAGTAGCTATTAGTTAACCACATTGTTGAGGGTCTGGAGTCACACATAGGCCAAACCAGGTAAGGATGACAGGTTTCCTTTACTTAAAACATTAGGTTCATAAGATTTAGAATGACAGTGGAAATCCAGAGAAATAATAATCAATTGTCAAAAAGCCAACTTCAATAGGTCAAGAAAGAAGCAGGGCTAGAAACAGTGCACCAAAGGTTGGCAATAAAAAAACAGTAGCTGAATAATGGGCTATCTTTGAAAAGGTTATTGCTTGGACAGTCAAAGTATATGCCTCAAAAAGGAAAGATAGGATAAACAAATTGAGAGCTCAATGGATTTCAAATGGAAATAGGAATGAAGCTAAAGAAGAAAAAGTATGCTTATGACAAACTTCCAGTGGTAAATACATTTGAGAATCAAGCTGAATAATGAAGGTTCTGAAAAGAGGTGAAAAAAACAAATGAGAAAGAAAAAGAGATTATGAAAAAAAAGTGACATGTAGCTAACAAAGGAAAATCCCAAAGTTTTCTCTAAGCATGTTGGTATTAAACGGATGATAAAATGATAAATAAGCCGACTAGAGATAAAAAAAAAAGGGTATTTAAACATTAAGGCAAGAGACATGGCCAAGGTGTTATATTGATACTTTGCATTAGTCTTTAGCTAGGAGGCAGGTGCTGCCCAGGTCATGGTCATAGAGGGAAAAACTCAGTTACTGGAAGGATTTAAAATTGGTAAAGAGAAGATATTGGAAAAGTTGTCAGTACATAAATGGTGATAAGGCAGCCAGACTGGGTGAAATAGGATACTGAAGCATGAGAGTGTGAAAATTGCAGAGACCCAGGCAATAATCTTTCAGTTTTCCCTGGATTCAGGGGTGGTGCTGGAGGAATGAAGAATTGCAAACAATATGCCTTGGTTCAAAAAAAGTTGTCAGGAGAGGCTTAATAATTGCAGACTAGCCTTTAATTCTGTTGTTGAAAACTTCTAAAAATAATTCATGTGTCATATGGAAAAATGAGGGTTAATTTGGAAGATTCGTGGTAGATTTATTTAGGGCAAATTATGCCTAGCTAACTTTCTCGAGTTTTGAAGAAGTGACAGAGAGTGTTGATAAGGGGAAAGCCTGTTGATGTGGCTCGTGGACTTCCAACAGATATTTGATACAGTGTCACAAAATAGACACGTTAGAAAAGAAATATGGCATGGAATGAAAATGACAGTAGCAATACGGATACAGAATTAGGTCAGCTACAGGAAACAAAGAGCAACGGACAATGAGGCTTAGGGGAGATGAATAGAAATTTTCCAAACCTAGAGGGGTCTGTGTAGAGCAGTTAGGGATAAGTTATTTCTCCTCATAAAAGAATTGAGAGCCAAGTGACACTTTCCAAGTGTTTTTCCCAAAAAAGCAATATTAAGTGAGAAAAACAACAAATGGTCTGGTTTGAAATGCACTGCCTGGGAGTATGGGAAAGCAGTTTCGATTGAAGCATTCAAGAGGGCATAGGTTGATCATTTAAACAGAAGTAACTGCAGAGTTATGGGGAAAAGACACGAGTCTGCTGTAAAGTCAAAATGCTCAAACAGCCAGTGGAGTCAAAATGAGTCAAATGGCCTCCGTCTGCACGAAAACAATTCTGTGAGTATGTGAACAGGAACCTGGGATGAATACCTGAAGGGAAAACACAGATCAGACAATGGGAAACAGGTAGAGAAGGGACTAGTTAAATAGCTTTTGCAAAGAGACAGCATGGACACTACCTGGGCCATCCAGGTGCAGATGCAGCATCATCCTCCAAGGGTCTGAGGAAAGGTCACTTGACCCAAAACGTTAACTCTGATTTCTTTGCACAGATGTTGCCAGACCCGCTGAGTTTTTCTAGCAATTTGTTTATGTTTCTGATTTACAGCAGCCACAGTTCTTTCAGTTTTCATCTAGATCTGGAGAGGTCTACCCAGGGAATCATTAACGCACACTCACAAGATCCTCTGGCTTGTTAATTGTGCTTCCCCACCAAACAGCCAAAGATTAAGAGAATGGGCAATGTATGCAACGGGTATGCAGAGTGTTTTCAGCACTTTGTTTTTAGCTCATTTTTCCAACATCAAGAATATTTTGCTTTAGCATTAAGTTTAAAATAACAAATAGAATACAATAAAATACATTTTACAAGATTATACAATAAAAATGATCACAGAGAATTGTCAGCACAGCTTAGTCCATCACAAACTCAGCTTACCTTCCATTGACTCTGTCTATATTTACCCCGCCTGAGGAAAGCATCCAACATATTCAAATACCCCTCTCATCCCCATTATACTCTCTTCCACTCTTCTGCATAGGGCAGAAGATACATGTACCTATGTTACTTTCAGAATTAAGAATGGACATATCATATATATTCTCTGCAACAATGCAGCTGTAACACTATATTCAGCATTCTGCTCTATTACCCTGATGTAAGATATGATTTGTCTGGATAGGATGTAAAACAATACTTTTTGCTGTATCTCTGTACATGTGACAGTAAGTCAAATAATTAATCAAATTGTAGCAAGCTATTTCACAGCAGGATAAAGTGATAAACAAATACTAAGCTAAATTAAAGAGATATTAGACAGGTGTCTACTTGGTCAAATATATTATTAAATGACAGTCTTAAAGGAAGAATTAAAACAGATGGACAGAGGAAAGGCCAAAATGTTGAAGGCATAACCCCAATGGTTGAATGAAGGGAATGCAAGAGACACAAGAGACCAGAGTAAAAGGAGCACAAAATTCACCAATTGTTACAATAACGTGATAGAATTTTACATTCAGTTTGACAGTGAGAAACTTGAGTTGAAAACCACTCTGTTTAACTAAACTAAAGGGAATTACAATATAATGAGGATAAAATTAGCTAAAGTGAACTGGGCAGATAGATTAACAGGAATAACAATAGGCAAGAAGCGGCAGATGTTTAAGTAGGTCACTCATGACTCGAAGTAAAAATACATAGTCAGAAAGAAAGTTTCTAAGAGAGGGATAAATCAACCATGGCTAACCAAGGAATTTAAGGAAAGTACTGAGTTGAACGAAAAGGCACATCATGAATCAAAAATCAGTGATAGCGCCAAATACAGGGAAAACTCAGAATCCAGCAAAGGAGGACAAAAAGATAATAAACCTCAAGAAATAACTTACGAGCACAAGCTAGCGAGAAATATAAAAACCGACAATAAGAGCTTATTTAAATATATAAAAAGGAAAAGAGGGCTCAAAGTCAACAGAGACCCCTTAGAAAATGAATCTGGAGAGACAGGGAAATCAGGACATGGCAGAGAAGTTAACTTGGTATTTTGCATCAGTCTTTACGGTATAAGATAATCCAAACATTCCTTCAATACTAGAGAATATGGGGGAGAAATTAAAAACCATCATCATCACTGGGGAAGCACAAATAGGCAATATAATGGTGCTAAAGGCCCTGATGGCTTGCATCCTAGGATCTTAAAAGAGGTAGCTACAGAGATAGTAGATGCAATTTTCCAAATTTCCTTGGATTCTGGAAAAGGACCAGAGAACTGGAAAACTGCTAATATCACACTCTTAATCATTGGATAAATGCTGAGGTAACATTGCCACATGAGAGGGTCTAAGACTAGACAGCTTAGTCTCAGAATTAAATGGAGTCAATTTAAGACCGGAATAAGGAGGAATTTATTCTCTGAAGGTTGAGTGTCTTTGGAACTCCTTGTTGCAGGGAGCTGTTGGGACAGATTACCTTTATGCATTTAATGCTGAAATAGATACATTCCTGATCAGTAGCAGAATCAAAGGTTATGTGGAAAGGGCAAGAAAATGTATGTTATAAATGTTTGATTAACCATGAACCTACTGCATGGCACAGCAGGCTTGAGGGGCCAAACGGCCTACTCCTGTTCCTATTCATTATGGTCATTGAGCTAGACTCGCTGACAAAGGTCAAGAAATGTGAAAAATTCAGATTTTTTTTCCTCCAACCATATCCTAATGAAGCTAAACTCCTTTCATAGTCCACTGGTGTCACACTGCAAGTCACAGTCCAGACATGTATCTATCATAGAGTCATAGAGATGTACAGCATAGACATGGACCTTTGGTCCAACCTGCCCATGCCGACCAGATATCCCAACCCAATGTAGTCCCACCTGCCAGCATCCGGCCCATATCCCTCCAAACCCTTCCTATTCATATACCCATTCAAATGCCTCTTAAATGCTGCAATTATACCAGCCTCCACCACTTCCTCTGGCAGCTCATTCCATACACGTACCATCCGCTGCATGAAAAAGTTGCCTCTTAGGTCTCTTTTATATCTTTCCCCTCTCACCCTAAACCTATGTCCCCTACTGAACTCCCCGACCCCAGGGAAAAGACTTTGTCTACTTATCCAATCTATGCCCCTCATAATTTTGTTAACCTCTAAGGTCACCCCTCAGCCTCCGACACTCCAGGGAAAACAACCCCAGCCTGTTCAGCCTCTCGCCATAAGAGCCTATAGCGATCATTTCAGATCCTAAAAACAAGGGGCAAAAACAAAACGTAGAAAATCTGACAAAAACAGAAAGTGCTGGGGAAACTCAGCATGTTTGGCAGCATATGTGGAGAGAGAAACAGAGTTAACGTTTCGAGTCAGATATGACTTCTTCAGATCACGTTAATTTTGTTTCACCACACAGATGCTGCCTGAAATACTTAGTTTCGCAGCACTTACTGTTTTATTAAACATAAAGGGTTCCCAAACTCCCTGCTTCCTCACAGCTTTGCATAAACTTAGGCCTCCCTGGCAATGTATAACCATGAACCTGATTTTAGGACCCACTGATATAGGTTGCTTACGGTTTCAAAACTATATACACGAAAGGGATGCTGCACGAACCTGTTGGCTGTTAAAACGTAAGTTACGAAAAGTAACAAGAATCAAATCATAAGTGTGTTTTAAATCAGTGTTACCTACCTTTGAACAGCGACCCACCTTCGGGGTCTGCTGTTTAAATGGCATCATCAGTCTCAGATTCCTCTCCTCATCCCATGAAGCCTAGCATGAAATGTATATCGATAAAGTTTGTTCAAAATTTGCATCCGTCACTTCAACTAGAGAAAGGGTTTTTTTTCCACAAAAAAGGGAGGAAAGGTCATCGCCCGAAACATCAAGTCACATTCTAGCTCCACAGACGGATGCATCGTTCAGAATATCCAGTATTTTTCTATCAAATAATACTTATAGTGGCTGGGGCGCCATCTTTGTGCGGGGCATCACCTCCCCTCAAAAAAAACTTAGCTCATCTAAGCCAGAAGTCTCATCTTATACTTCAATGGCTCGAACTGGAAAAACGATACAGATTTGACAAGAAGAGTCCATGTGCTGCTTTCAAATAGAAATAGTCGTCAAACACTGGTGTCCATCTCTTAGTGCCGATAAAGTTGATTTAAGAGGGGCGGAAGTGACGCTACAGGGGTGACATGGTTGCCGGTCGGTGTTGGTGGAGGACGGTGAGAGAAGCCGCGTGAGTGGCGGCGCGAGCCGGGTACCGCTGATGGTTACTGTTTAAAAGGTGGATGGCGCTAACGGTTAGTATGTAAATGGCAGGCGCCATTCGAATGATCCTGTGTGATGAGCGGTCGCGAGGGCCTGGTGAGCGTCACTTTTCGACCGTGTCAAGCAGCGTGTGGGGTGGTGTGGTGTGGCCCATTCCTAGCCTTTTCCCCCATGGCTATTCAATAAGTTGAATCTGCCTGCACTCACTTCAGTGTGCATTACAGAACCCAGCTGCAATTTCTTTTATCAATGTTTTGATTCTTGGTTTCTCTCTCTGGCTAAATGTTGAGTACTTGCATTAAATCACTTTTATGTAGGTTCGTGCAGGTCTTACAGGACGAGAAGAGGCCCTTTCGATCATCGTGTCTGTGCCAGGCATCAAACGTGCATCTTTTTAATTCCATTTTCCACCACTTAGTCTGGAACCCTGTATGCAATGGCGTTTCAAGTCATAGAGATATACAGCATGGAAACAGATCCTTCGGTCCAACTCATCCATGCTGACCAGATATCCAAATGGCTAGTTTCCTTGTATTCCATGAGATCTAACGTTGCTAACCAGTCTCCCATGGAGAACCTTGTTGAACACCTTACTGAAGTCCATATGATAGTTGCCATCAAGATACTACTTAAATGTGTTGTGGGTTCCCTGCTTCTACAAATCAGGTTGAGTGAAATAGGGGTTGATGGGAAGGGTGAGAGCAGTAACAAATTAAAAATACTATATATGAATGCACGAAGCATCAGACATAAGATGGATGAGCTTGAGGCTCTTTTGCAAATTGGCAGATACAATATTGTGGGGATAACTGAGACGTGGATTCAAGTGGACAAGGCCTGGGAAATGAATATTCAAGGCTACACATGCTATCGTAAGGACAGACTGACGAGCAGAGGGGGTGGGGTGGCCTTGTTGGTAAGGGAGGATATTCAGTCCCTTGCGCGGGAGGACCTAGAGTCAGGGGATATAGAGTCAGTGTGGATAGAGCTGCGAAATACTAAGGGTAAAACGACCCTCTAGGGAGTCACCTACAGGCCCCCAAACAGTAGTCTGGATGTTGGATGTAAGATGAATCAGGAGTTGAAATTGGCCTGTTGCAAAGATGTTACTACAGTTGTTATGGGGGATTTTAACATGCAAGTAGACTGGGAGAATCAGGATGGTATTAGACCTCAAGAAAGAGACTTTGTGGAGTGCCTCAGAGATGGATTCTTAGAGCAGCTGGTGCTGGAGCAGACCAGGGAGAAGGCAATTCTGGATCCGGTATTGTGTAACGAACCAGAATTGGTCAGACACCTCGAAATGAAGGAGCCATTGGGAAGTAGTGACCATAATACATTAAGCTTCAATCTGCAATTTAAGAGGGAGAGGGTACAGTCTGAAGTGTCAGTACTTCTGTTGAATGAAGGGAACTATGGAGCTATGAGGGAGGAGCTGGCCAAAGTTCAATGGTGCAATACCCTAGCAGGGATGACTGTGGAGGAACAATGGTGGATATTTCTGTGTATAATGCAGAAGTTGCAGGATCAGTTCATTCCTAAAAGGAAGAAAGATGTTGTGGTTATGTTCGCCGAGCTGGAAGTTTTTCTTGCAAACGTTTCATCCCCTTTCTAGGTGACATCTTCAGTGCTTGGGAGCCTCTTGTGAAGCGCTTCTGTGCTGATTCCTCCGGCATTTATACTGGTTTGAATCTGCCGCTTCCGGTTGTCAGTTGCTGTCCGTTGCAGTGGCTGGTATATAGGGTCTAGGTCGATGTGTCTGTTGATAGAATTCGTGGATGAGTGCCATGCTTCTAGGAATTCCCTGGCTGTTCTCTGTTTGGCCTGCCCTATAATAGTGGTGTTGTCCCAATTGAATTCATGTTGTTTGTCATCTAAGTGTATGGCTACTAGGGATAGCTGGTCGTGTCGTTTCGTGGATGCGGGCTGTTAGCTGTCTTCCTGTTTGTCCGATGTAGTGTTTTGTGCAGTCCTTGCATGGGATTTTGTACACTACATTGGTTTTGCTCATGTTCGGTATCGGGTCCTTTGTCCTGGTGAGTTGTTGTCTGAGGGTGGCTGTTGGTTTGTGTGCTGTTATGAGTCCTAGTGGTCGCAGCAGTCTGGCTGTCAGTTCAGAAATGCTCCTGATGTATGGGAGTGTGGCCACTCCTTTGGGTTGTGGCATGTCCTCATTTCATTGTCTTTCCCTGCGGCATCTGTTGATGAAATTGCGCGGCTATACCTTGTATAGGTGTTCTTCCTCTTTTTGTAGTTCAGGTGTGCTGCAGTGTGTTGTGGCCCTTTTGAATAATGTCCTGATGCAACTTCGTTTGTGTGTGTTGGGGTGGTTACTTTCAAAGTTCAGGACTTGTCGTGTACAAAATCCCATGCAAGGACTGCATGGAAACAAAGACCTGAAGATCTTATCCCAGTAACAATTGAAAGGGAAATTTAAAAGGGAGAAGCAAAAACAGATTAGGGGATAACATTTAGAGATACACTAATCGAGATTTTAAGAAAGCCAGAGAAGAAGCAAGGAAGGCTGACAGCAAAACTAATATTAGTGTGGAAATGACCAAATAAATAAGAGGGTCATTCTTTTCAAATTTAACTCCTTTTTTTCTGATCATTCTTAAATAGTAGTTGTTCTCTTCCCTAATGAGCTGTTTGATGCAGGTATTTGAGCTTTTGTAGAAATTCCAGTTGTACATATTAGACCAAACTCTTAGTGAATTAAATGTCCTGAAACTAGCATTAAACATTGCTGAAAAGTGCACCAAATCATTCATATTCATGACTGTATTGTAGACATCCAAACTATATTGACAATCTGAAGATGACAGAAGTCAGATAGTTGGTCAGCATGTTGGCTCTATTGCAAATGTTTAGTTTTGTATGGTGGTACTTGAAACAAACTTACAAAAAAAGACGATTTAAGTCACCTGGTACAAAAGCAGTACTGGGCACTACCTAACTTGTATTAGAATTTTTTGTTTTTCCCAGTGCTCGAGAGAAGGCTGTGACTTTCTGCTAGAATAATAAAAAAAAGACAATGTCGTCTTACAAACCAACCGTTATTCAGACCTATCCAAAACTTGGCAACAAGGTCACACAGGACACGTTATACTGGAAAAATTATAAGGTAAGATGAGAAAGGATGATCTTTGTTCAAAGAACAGAATCTATGTATGTTCTATTATACTCTATTTGCTGGTGCAAATAGAAGAAGGAGACAGAGAAGGCCATTTTATCCATTGAGTCTGATTCACCATTCAATCTGATCATGGCTGATCCAATACTGCAATGACATACGTCTGTACTGTCCTTGGTACACCTTGATATCTTTAGCCGCTAGGAATCTATTTATTTCTTCTTTAAATGTGTTTGGTGACTTTGTTTCCACAGCTTTCAGTGGTAGAGGTTCACAGGTTCACCAATCTCTGTGAAGAAATTTCTTCTTATCTCCGTCTGAAATGTCCCATTGTTTATCTGAAGAGCCTGCATCCAATCTGTCAGAATTTTGTGTATCAATGAGATGCCCTCTTGTTCTTCTAATCTCCTGTACGTACAGGCCCAATTGGTCCAACTTCTCCTCAGATGACAAATCTGCCATCTTAGGAAACAATCTACTGAGCCTTCTCCATGCTCCCTCTATGGCCAATATATCTCCTTAAGTAAGAAGGCCAAAAGTGCAAAGATTACTTCAGATATGGTCTCAACAAGGACCTATACAGCTGCTGTGAGACTTCCTTGCACCTGTATTCAAAACCTCTGTCCTTGAAGACCAATATGCCTTCCTTGTAGACTGCATAACTGCTTGCTGCACCCACACTTGTTTTCAGTGATTGGTACAAGAGTTCCAAATTTCCTTTGTACATCCGCATTTTCCAATCTGTCACCATTTAACTCTCACTGTTCGTTTCTGTATTAACTCCTGGAATGGACATCTTCACTCTTATCTGCATCATACTGTAACTGCACCAAAAACAGACATTTCTGGCGAAACTCAGCAGCTTTGGCAGCATTTGTGGGAAGAAAGCAGAGTTAACATTTTGAGTCTGATGATTCTTCAGAACATGTACTGTGCTTTCTTCCTATAGATGCTACAAGATCTGCTAAGTTTCTCTGGCAATTTCTGTTTTTGTTTTGGGTCTCCAGCATCCACAGTTTTTATTATTATATTGCAACTGCCATCTGCCCACTCATTCAACTTTTCTAAATCACCTTGAAGACTCCTTGCATCTTCCTCACCACTCTCAACCCTACTCCATCTATTGTAACCAACACCCCCCCTCATACCTTCTTGGTTACCTTTGTTTAGATATGGGATCTTAGTTTCATATTGGACTTTCACTTTCTATCCAATGAAGATTCTACTTGTATTATGGTCACTTCTTTTCTGAATGAACCGCTAAACAAGGTTATTAATTAACAGCTTGTTATTGCACAAAATCAAATCTAGGTTTGTCTGTCTAGTTAGTTACTCAATGTACTAGTCTAAAAGAAATCTTTTACATGCATCAGGAATTCACCCACTTATTGGTAATGTGGTTTGCCCTGTGCGTATGTAGATTAAAGTTACCAATGATTACTTTAACACCATTGTTGCATACATCTCTTCCTGTTTAATACCATTCCCTACCTTACCACTGCTGTTTGGAGACCGATAGATAACACTCACTAATTTTTTTTTACTGATTGTATCTAAGCTCTACCCAGACTGATTCCACATCTAGATTTTCTGCATCGATATTTTTCCTTCTCACTCTTGCACTAATCTTTCACTGGCCATGACATTCCACCTCCTTTTCCTTTTTCCCTGTTCTTCGTAAAAATTAAATACCCTTGGATTTACTCATTCACAGTTATCTGTGCTGGTAATCCATTTACTTCAGTGCAACTACTCCATGCATTCAGATATAGGTACTTTAGACCTGTCTTTTTGACATTTTTACATAGCTTTGTTTGTCCTTCAATCCTATTTGCAGTTAGCCTTTCTTCCCTTGCCTTCCACTTTTGCTTTCTAATTTCGTATTAGTAATTTCCATCTTTGTGTCCTTTTCTCATCTTCCCACTCAGGTTCTGGTCCCCCAAATACTCCGATGTAAACCCCAGTTTAATTGTTTACATTCATAGATTTTGTAAAGCTTGACTCTATTTAATCTTCGAGAAGAAAGTGAGGTCGGCAGATGCTGGAGTATCAGAGCTGAAAATGTGTTGCTGGAAAAGCGCAGCAGGTCAGGCAGCATCCAAGGAACAGGAAATTCGATGTTTTGGGCATAAGCCCTGATTCCTGATGAAGACCTTATGCCCGAAACGTTGAATTTCCATTTCCTTGGATGCTGCCTGACCTGCTGCGCTTTTCCAGCAACACATTTTCAGCTTTGACTCTATTTAAGCCTATTTGATTTCCCACAATGCCACTATTATACTTATAATGATGGCAGTACTTTCAGCTACAACTGAATGTTTGCTGGGGCATTTGTAAATATCACCAGAATCACCAGTTCTAGTTAATTCTGAACTTTGGACTCTAATGTAAAATATTCGTTGAGTTCTGGTGAAATCGCGTGTTCACTTACCATATAGTAACTGGGAGTTATGTTAAAAACACTGTTTATCTCACTGAATTTTGAAGTAGCCTACACTTATGCAACATCACTAACATTTGAAACTGTATATCTGTTGGAAATGGCAATAACAGCTTAATGTTATCTTTGTTTCAGAGTCCTGTTCAAATAAAAGAGTTTGGTGCTGTGACGAACATAAATTTTTCTCCAATTGCTCCCTACAATTATGCAGTAACTGCTTCTACAAGGGTGAGTACATTTGTGTAAAAGAAAGAAACTTGATTTGATTAACTACTCTTAAAAGTAGTTTTTTCACTGACATACGATGGTGATGATCTCTCTCTCTCTCTAATTTTCCAGAGGTATTCAAATCTGAAGCAATATTTGCTGGTTTAAGTGTTCTATTATGAAAGGCATACTTACACTTGGGTAGGGCATTTCACTTTAGAAATTATTACCCTTCAACTTCTGTGTTTGAAGGGTCAGAATGGTTTTTATTTTAAAAAAAGGCAACATAGATATACAAACTTGTTCAATTAAATGGAAGCTTATAAAGGCAGCAATTAGGAAGCGTTTAAGGACTGAATGCTTTCTGCGTTGGTGGAATCTTTGTGGAATATAATTGGTCAGAATTGTTGCATTATCTTAACATCTTGTGGATGGTACTTCAGGATTTGGAAGAAGTTTCATACTGTTTTCATAGAGAGTTTGAATGAGTTGTGTAGAGTTTATGACAGGTCAAATACCTTTTTTCAGAAAGCAAGTTTATTTTTTCGATTATCTTCTATGACCTCAAGATATCTCAATGCTTTGCAGCCAATTAAGTAATTCTAGAAAGTAATCACATGCAGAAAAGAGAACAAAGTATCAATTTGTAAGTAGCAAGGACCCAAAAACACACATGAGATGTGGATATTTAACCTTTTATTTAGTTAAGAATAAAATGAGGGGTAAACATCTATAAGAATGCAGAATACCAGATGTCTTAATATAAGATCCCATGGCAATTTTCAAAAGATGGCACCTCGGATGATATAGCAACTTCTCAATGCTCAACAGTGTCTTTGTGGATTTTGTGCACAACTCTTTGGAATGGTTTTGAACCTATACCTTTTTGAATTGGAAATGAAAAAGCTACCAGTGACCTGAAGTTATATTCGTCAATTGAATAGCCCTATCTTATGTACTGGACAAGTTAGATCTCAGACTGAAATCTGACTTGATAGATTTTTTTATTTAGTGAGGTGGGCTTTCATTGAAGTGCAAGCGTGTAATTAGGTTTAGCAATAAAATAGAAATTTATTATGCAAAAGAAAATAAGATAGAATAAGTGGCCTAGTGATATTATCATGAGGCTAATAATCCAAGGACCCAGGGAATCATCTGGGGGAAAGGGGGTTCAAATCCAGCCATGGTGGTTGTTAGGATTTGAACTTAATAAAAATATGGAATTACGGGTCTAATGATGACAATGGAATCATTGCCAAAAAAACTGAAATAGTTCACTAATGTCATTTAGGGGAGGAAACTGGTCTGGCCTCTGTGACTCCAGACCCACAGCAATATGGTTGACACTTAATTGTCCTCTGGGCGATGAATGCTGGACCAACAGGTGACACCCAAATCCCACAAGTGAACTAAAACAAAATAAACCAGGGCTGATTACAGAATCATACAATTCCTACAGTACAGATTGAGCCCATTCAGCCCATCAAGTTTGCACCAACCCTCTGAAGAGCATCCTACCCCGACCCAACCCCCTAAACTATGGCTAATCTACCTAACCTGCACATCCCTGGACACTAATGGGGCAATTTAGAAGGCCAGTTTCAACCTAACCTGGACATCTTTGGTGTGTGGAAGGAAACCTGGCAGAAACCAATGTAGACACATGGAGAATATGCAAACTCCACACAGTCACCCGAGGCTGGAATTGAACCCAAACTGTGAAGCAGCAGCATTGACCACAGTGCCACTGTTCTACCATATTTACATATGGCACAGTTTAAAAGTTTTTGAAACATATAGTCAAAATACAATCTGACATATCCCAACGTCATCTTTTAAAGAACTCTTAACACCGGAGATAATTCTGTTAAATCCACGGTTTGACTTAACTTTTTTTTAGTTCATGGTCTTGAGAATTTGGTGGTCTCTTCCTTGATTAGTTACACAACCGAAGTTAGATTTTTTTGCAGTTTCAAAAAGCACTTTTAAGTGTTCTAACCAAGCATCTCTGGTCTGTAATATTCAAGCTAAAACCCGAGATAAACTACTTTACACTTTTCTGAACTAACTCCTTTCTCTAGGAGAAACTGTTTCATACATCTAACTTGAATCAAGATTTCTGCAAACTAAAATCCAAAGCTTTCCAGCTGTGTTTTCACCTAAGAAAAACAATCAATTCCTGATCCTTCTCACTGAAAGCAAGCTAATACTCGTCAGTGTTTATGCTGTCCCCTTGTAAAACATCCCCTGATGTAAACAAATTCCAAATATCACTCGAAGGACTCACTTTTTTACACTGATTTTAAAATATGGCTCCAGAAGTATGGGCAAGTTAATCGTTAAACCCCTTCATTCACATAGATCCAAACTCACACGCCACTAGCTCAAAATGCAAATTGTAAAACAAGTGATATTAACATAAATGCAAATCTCACATTTTGCATACTTCAGCCTCCTGGTTTTTGGGAAATTGAACTAATTACATTAGAGGACGTGATGGATGCTGTAATATGACCAGATTGTGTCAGTGTTATAAATCTTGATGTCTTCTCAGTATTGCATGTAACTCTAGTGTAGGATCAGCTGGTGCTAAATTAGGGATTTTAGAAAAGACACCCACTAATTTGTATGACTCGATACCTTTCTCTCTCATTATTTAAATCAGCTGCTGTAACAAAGGACCTGATGAATGGTTTCATAATGTCGACATTTTTTTGATTTAGATCAACATATATGGTCGATATTCTCAAGAACCCTTAAAAACATTTTCCCGATTTAACGACACAGCATATTGTGGTACATACAGAAGTGATGGAAGGCTGCTTGCTGCAGGCAGTGAGGATGGTATTGTTCGCCTCTTTGATGTTGCTGGCCGAGCAGCCCTTAGACAATACAGTGGCCACACTAAGTAAGTTGTTTGTGAAAACTTAAAATCCAGGAGAAGATAATTTGTGTGACTAAGTACAGTTATGAATGAGCATGCGAATGTTTGATGTTCACAAAGTTTCTGTTTCTCTGTATGAAAGACTTCACTTTGGAAGAAATTTGTAAAACAATATTTTGCCTAGAGTAGAAATCCTGTTTAAACTTGAGTTCCAAATTTTGTTTGGCCCAGTGAAGATTAGTTAATTTTTGTGTTCCAGCTTTCACCTGGGATTTATGCGTCTAAGCCCAGGAAGTGATGGTTCCAGCATGGGCTCTAAAACTGGTCAGACATAATGGATGATTAAAATATTTAGTTATGAAAATCACTGGAATCATAGAAGGTTTATTTTTGAAAAATCTTGTAAAATGAAGATGATTTGGCTTATAGCGTCTGCCACCACCTTTACAGCAATCAGAATTGATCCCTTCTGCGTCTACCTTTTATTGTGAGAAAAACCTCAAGAAGTTCTAAACAGGTTAAAATTAGAGCGGCAAAAGCAAAATAACTTGGATGCTAACAATCTGCAAAAAAGCAAAACATGGGGAGTAGCCAGCAGGTCAGGCAGCATTTCTGAGAGACAATTACGACTTTTCATCAAATAGAATGACAGGAAATTTGATGAGAGCTGTGATTCTATGATAAAAATCCAGAATAGATTTGTTTACTCTTATAAAATTTTAGGCCCAAAAGATCAATTGAGTCTCAATAAAATCTATTTTTCAGAGCAGTTCAAGTCACTGCATTCACCGTTGACAAATATCATTTGATGTCTGGATCAGATGATTATTCAGTCCGGCTTTGGGATATTCCAAGCACAACAGAACTTCACTGCTTTAAAGAACACACTGATTATATACGATGTGGTTGTACCAGCAATTTGAATGCAGATCTCTTTGTTACAGGTATGTAATTACTATTGGAACAAGTGTGCAAGTAAATATGTTCAGTAACAATGTTCCTTTGATTCTACTTCTACTCAAACAACTTATCAACATCAATTCTTCACTCAGTATGCCCTACTTCTTGGATGCTAATAGATTCCAGCCAGTTTTTCAGTGTTTGGCTATTTTTAAGTGCAATGTAATTTTATGCTGCTTCTCTTTGTGCTCTAGTTGCTCCCATGATTACTTAAATGTGTTGAAGTAGAGCAAAATCTATTCACTGATCATTATTCTCTCAGTTGGGATTTTAAAAAAATAATTGGAGTTGGATGTCACTGGCTAGATCAGCATTTATTACCTGCATCTAATTGCCATTGAGAAGTTATTGGTGTACTTCCTTTTCAAAATGCTGCAGTCGTTTAGTAGGATATTCACAGTGCTATGGAGTGAGAGTTCCAGGGTTTTGTGACAGTGAAGGGGTAATGACATATTGCTAAATCAGGATGTTATGTGCTCCTTAGAGAAGAGCATGCAGTTATTGGTGTCCCTGTGTCTCTCATTTGTCTAGGTGGTAGAAACACTGGTTTGAAAGTATTATCTAATGATCCTTAGTGAATTATTGCAGTATTTAGATAGTACACACTACTGCCACTGTGTATTGGTGGTAGAGGGAGTTACATGGATGTCAATCAAGTCATTGCTTTGTCCTGGATGGTGTTGAGCTTCTTGGGCATTGATGGAGCTACGCTCATCCAGGCAAATGGAGAGTATTCCATCACCGACTACTGACTTCTGCTTTGAAGGTGGTGAACAGACTTTGAGGAGTCAGTGGATTACTCACTTCAGGATTCCTAAACTCAACCTGCTTTACATCCACAGTATTTTATGGATATCCTAGTTCAATTTCTTGTCAATGGTAACCCCCAGGATATTCTTGGTTTAGGATTAGCTATGGTAATGCCATTGAATCTGAAGGGGCGATGGTTAGGTTTCCTCTTACTGGAGATAGATATTGTTCTGTGGTACGATTACTACTTGTCAAATATCAGGCCAAACCTGACAGTTGTCTAGGTCGTGTTACATTTGGACATAGGCTGCTTCAATGTATGTATTAATATTGTTCATATGGTGCCTTTTTTATTCTCTGCTCTCCCAACGATCTCTAATATTTTTCTTATTCACAGGTTCGTATGATCATACGGTGAAGGTGTTTGATGCCCGAGTGGATAAAAGTGTAATAACTATGGAACATGGACAGCCAGTAGAGAGTGTGTTGCTTTTTCCATCAGGTGGACTGCTTGTATCAGCAGGTCAGTATACTTTCATTGTTTAGAAAATTAGTGTCCTAAATTTGTGATATTTTTAAATTAGCTGTGATGACAAACATGAAGGAGCTAGCTAAGGTAGCCTACTAGTTTTCATCAAATTGACTGTCATTCACATCTTTTTCCCTTCATGCATGGTCTCCGTTGTCAGTAGACTCATATATTGTGTCAGATACCTTTAAGAGGCCATATAACCTGGAGAATAGACCAATACTTGTTAGATTACTTCTAATCTTCACAGCCCAAAGCATGTTTTTGTTTCTTTTGTAAGTTTTTCTATAACTGCAAAAGCATTGATGTAGTGACTGACATTTTGAGTATCAATGTTAATGTGCCTTGTGAATTGTTTTTCTATATTTCTTTATGAAATCTAGTTATCAGTCATCATCATTTGTAATGAAACTTGTCTGCTGTCTTGATAACTATGACTTTTATATACCTTAATATACCTGTGTAAAGCTTCAGTTTCAAAGATGAAAGTTTTCACTGTGAAATTGAAGGGCCAACTTTTACACAACGTTATGGAGAGTTTGAAATCCACCCTCTTCCATTGTTTCACGATCACAGATTTGACATATTTGTGACCGTTCCCATCATCCCCACCTCTCTTATCACCACCTCCAAAGGTAGCACAGATCTGTGAGGTGGTAGTCTTGACATGTTGAGATATGCAGACCTGAGAAGCTGAACAATTGCTTTCAGTATGTTGTTCTAAGATTCTATCAGTTGGGTTTGCATCAGGACAAATTTGACCACCATGTTAAGTGGGTGGTAAATACAAAGAGTTTGGGTTTTATTTTTGCCAAATGCTGGAGGTTGAATTGTTCACAATGTGAATGAAAAAATGAATAACTTTTTGATCAAAGGTTGGGGTTTAACTTTTACATGACATCAACCATTTCATGAGTGTGTACGTATGTGTTTGTTAACTTGTCCACCTAATTGACTGCATTTTCTTTTTATGAAGGTGGGCGGTATGTTAAAGTCTGGGATATGTTGAAAGGAGGACAGCTGCTGGTTTCATTACGAAACCACCACAAGACCGTCACCTGCTTATGTCTAAGTAGCTCAGGACAGAGGCTCCTCTCAGGCTCTCTTGATAGGTAATTGTTAATTCAGTGGAATTGAAATAGCATCTGCATGTGCATGATGTGGTTTTTGCTTTTCTTTTAAAATAGCTATTTGTTTTAGCTTGTTTAAAATTGTGTTCATTAATAGAAATTTCCAATGCAATCCATGCAAAGCTAAGCTGGTTTACATCCTGATAGTTTGCATATCAAAATATTTAAAGTTGGAAAGTTCTAATGAGCTAAGATGAGCTGTTTACATTAGTACGCAATTAGAAGGTATAATTTAAGATAATTGTATGGAATACTTGGCAGGTTTATGGTGGTAGAAACAGAACCACATAATAGCTTTTAAAGTGGAGTGGACAAATATTTTAAAAACAAGAAAGACATTGGATAACTCTCGTAATGTGCAGTTGTAGGACGAGGTGCCGTCCTCTGATGCTTTAAGAGTTTATGATTTTGTAATTGAAGAGTTTCTGTTAGCATTTTAAGCATATTATGAAAGTGGTTTTAATGCTATCTATTACTAAGTAGTTGCAATCCTGGTAGAAACCAATGACTTAAATTATCTGAATTCACAGTGAGGAACCAAAAGGAACCCACAAGATTAAGGTGTAAGACTTACTGTAGCAAATTAAATTCAACATTGACTAGACGTTATGTTGCCAAACTCTAACCCTAATCCTAACTCCATGATAACCCTAAATTATTGCAAAGACATCCCTTATTAGCATTACAACACACTTATCCCATACATAACTCTTTCCTTTCTGCGTAAGTGCAGCCTTTATAGGAATAGTCCAAAGTTGTTCCCAGCTTCCAATATACTCACTCCTGCCTCTTGTGCTGAGTCGCAATGTTTAGTGACCATTAAAATGTCGTCTTTACAGTCTTCCGAGAATTCTGGAAACACCTCCAGCTGTATGACTCACTCAGATATGCTTTTTCGGTGGCCTCAACAGGATAAATCTTTCCAGGTCCTTTAAATTTCCACAGCTTCTGTCTTGTCGCCTTACTTTCTGCATTTTGTTTGGAAGTAAACAGACAAAATCAGCACTTTACCCTCTGCTGTTCCTTCTTCCTCTTGAGAGGAATTACTCTGTCCAGATTTCTTTTTAATCAGACTGCCTGGAGGTCTACACAAACAAGAACAGCTCCCCTGCTCTGTGTTCAGGTGAGAAGTATGCCACTTCGTTTCGATAAGTCTTGACCTGAACTTCCTCTTGCCGTGGTAATCATCATCAGCATGTAGCTGGGCAGAGTCCAACGCACCTTCACACCATCCCCTTTTCCAGGGCATCCGGAAAGACAGTCCAAAACATAACCATCTTCTAAAATGAGAATTATCTATTTATACAATTATAATATCTTAGAATTTAAATTTGCAGGCATGTGAAAATCTACAGTACATCAACATACAAAGTAGTCCACAGTCTGGATTATGCAGCAGCCATTCTGAGCTTGGCTTTAGCTGTAAGTATGAGATGTGTTTGTAACTATATGGGTAATTATGATCTTTTCTAAGCATGTGCAGTCACTTAAATCATTTTACAACAACTGAGCCATTTAACATTGTATGTAGCGTAAAATTTATTGCTGTGCTGAAGCAGATCTTTGTGTGGCAGCAGACCTGAGATAGTTACAAACAATCTATCATCCACGCTCGTGCGTGTGTTTTTTATGGCAGTAATTACTAGGTAATGATTAAGAAGAATTTGGTGAAAAATTTCTGTCTTTGTTCACAAAATGTGGAGACTGAAGCTTGTTTTAGTATCACATTTCTTCTGCAGTGAACAAGTTTAAAAAAATTAATGAATTCTAGTGATTCATTCCACTGTTACAAAAATACATTCCTCTAGCCTGAAAATGAAGCCATTGTTGTTGGAATGACTAACAGTGTCTTGAATATTCGTCATCGAAAGCACAATGAAAATAAGCAAGAAAAAAAGAAAAAGGGACCGTCTTACAGATTTTTCATAAAAGGAAAAGATTACAAGCCAAAAAAGGTGAAATGTTTATAAAACCTGTATAATAATTGTTTTTTTTTTGTTTATCCACTTATAGAACGATCTTAAATAATGTACTTTGGCATACGATCAATAATGGATGCTCCACATTGTGTGTTGAACTCACTGTTTTTGTGGTCAGATTTACTTAATTTTAATTTTATTTGTGAAATGCAATAGATCATCTGTTAATGTGACCAAATATCTCCAAGGTTTAACAAAAAAAATTATAAAATAGTTTGAGAACAGTTCTGTAAAAGCTATCTTTTTAAAAACCGTGTTCATCAGTATGTTGATTTTCTACCTTAATTGTATGCGTTTACTGTTTCCAACCACTACACCTCACCAATGCTTGACTGCTTATAAGTTCTAATCATGATCTGTTGTTTTGATTTCTACTCTTTGTTTTGTCACGTTAAATATTATTATATGTTCCATACAGATCTTGGATTAGACACTTGCATCTTACTGTGCAATTCATTGTTGCCGTTTTAATGTGGCTCATTTTTGAAATCTGTTTTTCTTCAACAATATTCACATATTTTCTGTGTTTACAAATAAATGGATCACATTTCATGATGAAAATATGAATTCTTGGTACTTTATTTGAAAAATCTGTTTTGCTTTGCTACAATATTATCCAGCATTTTATATTTTCATTAATATCCTGCAGCTAATTTATTTTCATGTTCATTTTATCACAGGGTGATCTTTTTGTCAGTAAGCCAGTGAAATTTCACCTGAAGAAGTACGATAAGCTATTGAAAAGTTTCCAAGTTTCTCTTGCACTTGATGCTGTTTTGGAGGTAAGAGCTCTCTTTTACTTCACTGTACATCATCTTTAGTTTGTAAGCTAGTGCTGAGTGATTTTTGTTTTGCAGTGAATTACAAACATAATAAATGGAGTTTTGTTTTTTTCAATTTTGGAATAGATCCTGAATTTCAGCATGAATTGTTTGTGCTTAAGAAATAATGCATCTAATTTTGCTGCCAGAGTACCAGAAAGTTTAATGGCGTATGTTGTTGTTAACGTGTAAATCCAGCAACATATGGCAAGGAAGCGAGAACTCGTGAATTGCCCCAAGTTGCTCATGATTTGTGACGTTAGGAAAAATGGTGGCCCACCTTCATCTCCTTCAATTTTGCGAAGTTGCTGCATTAGAACATTAATTGCTAATTAACTTTAATATCACAATGTAAACTTAATACATAATAGTGTCAGTACCCTTTTAATGAGATTTTGTTCTTGCAATGCCAATCAACTACATCACTTCAGAAATATCATGATTTTAACTGGTTTTGTATGCATTTATATTTTTTTCTCTAAATGATTCAGCAACTGTTCTGGGAACAGACCTTCCTTATTGAAATTAAATCGTGAATATGTATCTCTTCAGCACTCCTCCCGTACTTGCACAGACTAAGAACCTTTAATGTCTGTATGACTGAGCTGTTCATTAAGTAAACACATTGAACTAGAATTGGGTAAACTATACTTATTAATTCATGCGTTAAACTTGCACGATCTTTTAATATTGTCTACCTTACAATGATGACTTGTAAGTTCACCATTTTATTATGTCAAGTTTAGTGTAAATTTGGACACATGCACTGTTCTGAACTGAGTGATATTATCTTGCAGACAAATGTCAGGGTAAAGACGCCAGAGATTACCACAGGGGTAATGCAAGAACTTAACCGCCGAGGAGTACTTCAAAATGCACTTGCAGGAAGAGATGAAAAACAGCTCAGCGTTCTCCTTAGCTTCCTTATCAGGTATGAGCCTTCATCTTTGCATGTACACTATAGATATAAATGTACGCAATTAGATGGCTGAACTCTTTACTTAATTAATTACTCTGATTTCAGAAAGTACAAGTGAAAATGATGTGGGTGTAACTCGGGTGTTTAAAATCCAGTTTTCTTTTCCACCCAGATTGCACTGATATTACCAGTAGAACCATGCTCCCCAACTCCTCCTACTATGTGAAAGATCTAAGTTATTAAATTTTCTTTTTTTTTCTATGCTCTTTTTATGCCCCCTCATTGGCAGCACAGAAGGCCATTACACGAGCCTCTTTCATTATCTAGTAGGTGCACAAATGGACAGATTTCATTGCTTCTGTATAAGTGGGACAATATATAGAAAAGATCTATGATACTTTTCATGGCTATAGGATACTCTAAAACACTTCACAGATAATTAAGTAATTTTGAAGTGTAGTCATGTTGTAATGTCAGAAATGTGGCAGTCAATTTTCTTACAGCAAACTCCAACAGCAACAGATGGCCTGTTTTTGAGTATTTGAGGGATATGTGAGATATTTTAGGCAGGATACTGGATAACTTCCCTGTTCTTTAGAATAGTATTTACTTGATAACTCTCTCTTTAACAAGTCGTTCTTTGTTTTATTCTTGTATGGAATGTACAAGAGGCAAGTGGATAAAAGAGTGGCTTTTGTAGCCCATCTTTAATTGTTCTTTAACTATTGATGGTCTAGGTCATTTCAGAGGGCACTGCAGAGGGAACCACATTGTCTGGATCTGGAGTCACATGGAGGCTAGACTAGGCAAGGATGGTAGATTTCCTTCTGTTGAGGATATTGGGCTGACAACAGGCTAGCTGATTTTCCTTGAATTCAAATTTCACCATTTGCTGCGGTCCCAGAATATTAGCCTGGAACTCTGACCTTTAGTTACTTTACCATTATGCTACTGACTCCTCTAGTGATTAGGAATCTGCTGTTCAGCATCATGCTAACCACTCTTAACAGAAAATAAGAGGCATGGTGCATTGCATAAACATAACATCAGAAATGAGTAGAGAGCTTTAACAGTTATTGAGGCAATCGGAGACCTGACAGTTCTGTCTTCGTATCCTAAATTGTCACATGCTGCTCCAGCATAAATTAGAAACTATACAAAAATTACAAAAAAGACACCTAGCAAATAGCTTATATTAATCAAAAACATAAATGTTCAAGTTTATTTGACACACAGATAATACTGCTTCCTCTTGTGGGTTTCTGGGGAAAATTGTTATTTAATGGCTTATCTTCATATTTTCAGGAACGTTGTTGATCCAAGGTTTACAGCTGTTCTAGTACATGTTGCAGAGATTGTTGTTGGTAAGTTTTTTTTCTTTGTTATTTGTACCTTACGTTTTAACGTTTGAATGTAACATATTGCTCCTTGGTGACATTGACAGATCATAGAATGCAGGCCATTCGGCTCATCAAGTCCACACTGACCCTTTGAAGAGCATCCCACCCATACCCATATCCCATGGCTTAAACAACTTCACCTATACATTCTTGGGCAATGTAGCATGGCCAATCCACCTAACCTGCACATCTTTGGACTGTGGGAGGAAACTGGCGCAGCTGGAGGAATCTCATTCAGACAGTCCCCCAACGTTGGAATTGAACCTGGGCCCCTGGCACTGAGAGACAGCAGTGATAATTACTGAGCTATCATGACAGATTTCCTGTGTATGCTGAGGACATCCACCTATATCTTTACCATTTTTTCTATGCTGCCTCTTAACTGTCATGCTGTTTGTCCAAATCTAGTATTGAATGAGCAAAAATGTACTTTCAGTTAAATGTCTGCGAGGCTGAAACCTTTGGTTTTAGTCTCTGCCACTAATTCCAACTCGTCTCTGGCTATTGACAAAAACTGAATCAGACTGTTCCTATGTGATGTCCTATTAACTTTGATCTGAGCTTCTCACCGATATTCTGTACATCAGCAAATCTGCTTGCTTCCATTTCTTGCCTTGCTTGCCCCAGTTCATTCATGCTTTTGTTTCCTTTGGATTCAATTTTGTTCTGGCTAGCTTTCCATCTTTTGAGAATTTTGCTGAATCAAATCTCTGTATCTTAGCTCACACCAAGTGCAGTTAAACCAATTCCTATGCACAAAATCTCTCATCCTTGCTTTTAAATTCCTTCCGTAGCTCTGTACCCATCTTCACCAATGCAATTTTATTTGTTCTGTTGTGATGTTGTTGTTACTGATGAGACCAGTATTTGTTGTCCATTTCTGATTGCTCTTGAATGTGTGACTTGCTTGGGCCAGTTTAGAGTCAACTGCATTGATATAGATCGGGAGTCATGAAAAGACCGGACTAGTTAAAAATGGCAGATTCTTAAAGGACATTAGCAAACCTAGTGGGTTTTTATGACAATCGATGGTTTTACGGAAATCTGAAACAAACATGAAAAATGCTGCAAAAATTCATAAAATTTTGGCAACAACTTTGGAGAGCAAAAAACAAGGTTAACATTTAGAGTCTGATATGATTCTTTAGAGATAATATGTTCTGAAGGAGAGTCATATTGAACTAGAAATATTAATGCAGTTTCACTCTCCGAAGATAATGCCAGACCTTTTAAGCTTCCCTAGGACTTTTTGTTTCGTGGTTGTTATTACTGGGACTAGCTTGCGATTGTTATTTATTTATTTAATATAAATTCTAATAGGGAATTTGAATCCATGTCCCCAGCATGTTAGTCCCCAGATTCTGGATTACTGATTCATTGACAATATTACTATACTTTCATCTGCCTAAATCCGAAGATTCACTCTTCCATATCTTGACTCTTGTTTTCAGTTTTCATCGCCTCAATGGTGGTGGTTTTGCCTTCAGCTACCTATACAGTTAACTATCTAACTCTTTCTTTCTGTAATTCTCTCCACCTCATTCCCTCTCTTTTAAGAAAATTCTCAAAATCTACTCCTATTATACAGCTTCATATATTGTGCACTTCAAATGCCTGAAAACATTTTACTGTGTTAAATTTTCATAAATGCATGTTGGAAGTTCTATAACACTGTGTTCTATTCTTTTTGGGAGGGTGCAGGGCAACTTCTGTATATTCCCACTGTTATTGATCTGACCACTAGAAGATATTTAGCACCATTTTGGAGTAATGTTTTGCTCCCTGCCAATAGAAGGCCCTTGGATCATCTTTATTCCCTATCCCTAAAGAATCAGCATGATGGGAACTTGCTATATGGTTGAGAATGATCCCACTTTATAACAATTGTTGAAGCATTTTCATTTTGTTTTTAAAGAGAAAAGCCAGTTCTAGTGAATGTGTACATTACTCATCTATTAGTCAGTATATTTCCACTTTGCAATTCTATCACAATAATAGCATGTATGCACTCCATTTTGACTAATCATAATTTGTTGCACCAGTTAAGATTTATAATTTGTCTATTATGTATAAAAATCAATGTGTAGTAGATAATGTATCTTTGAGTCTGTTTGTTGCAGTTCCATATTTTGCTGCTGCCTTTCCCCTCCCATTCTCTTGAATAAAGTACATTTGACTGTATTGGTGAAACCGTGCTTGGGCCTCAGCAAGACAAGAAGTTTTGATTGTAAGAGTATTTGATGAAAAACTCTGCAAGTGTGCTATTCAATACATGTAAATATAAAATCAGTAAGATTATGGAAAGCAGATTAATTAAGAAGGCAGAAGAGAAATCAGCCTCTTAGAATATAGTAGGCAAGGCATCACCTAACTGAATTCCTAATTCCCCAACATCAACAGAGACCTGGGAGCAGATCAGTTGCAGTTAGTGTGTGGGAGACTGGGTATTGGAGAATACAGAAGAATAAACTTTTCTAAGTGGTTTGCAACTGCACAAAAAAGCAAGAGATTTTAAGAGTTGAAATCAAGAGAGCATAAATTAGTTTTACAGTGAAAAGATTGATAAAGAAATGCCCTATTCACTTTAATTTATGTTTGCCTTGTCAGATATTTATAGTTCTGTGATTGGTGAGTCACCACTGGTTGATAATCAGTTCCTGAAGCTGCAAGACCTCATAGAGAAAGAGATTGATTATCAGGAAGAACTGCTTGAAGTCCTTGGAATGATGGACACAATATTTGCAACAATGACAACTAAAAAGGATGCTGTTGTTTCCAGAAATCAAAACTGTGCCTTAATTGCTGGACCTGAGGAAGAACCAATGGTACTTGCCTGAAATCAAAGCTCTTCACTAACATCATAAACTGGATTAGGCACACTTGCACATAAATCTGTATAATCCCCAGGCAAGTGAAGGTAAATTTTGCAAATGTGAATGGAACATTTACCTACGCATTTGCTATTCTGTTATAACCAGAAACAAATTTGGGGTGATATAGTGTGTGTGGCTGGATACATAAACTTCTTATTAGCTGAATTTCTTTAGGGGAATTAATACTGTGATGTTGTACATGTTGAGGAAGTAAAGACTTTTTTCTCATTTCTGCCATCAAAACCTCGCCACTCTTATTAATGGACATACAAAGAAAGAAATGCAGATTAAAAACTAGAGATATGAGTATTCTGCAAAATTGATCTTTTAATTCAGAGACTTGAATTTTGTATCAAGGAAACTAAATATTGATCATGGTGGAAAAGTAAAGCTTTTGACTTCAGTGTGCTTCATTTTCGCAGTACAGTATTCCTGTCTGATGGCCTCCCTCTGGAAGACCATATCCATTTTGTATGTTATTTATATTGACCTTTTCACAAGAAGGAGGAATATTTTATAAAATCAGCTTTTTATGACCAGCGTAGGAAGTTAATAATGTTTGTTATAAGGTGAATGTTATAAGTTTATTCATGTATTATCCACATGGAAGCATATTTTTATATCACAGTATTGGACCTTCAAGGTCAAGAAAATCACAGGATATCACAAGATAGCCAATGGTAATAAGGTGTTAGGAAAACTATAATTGGCTTCACCCTTCATGATCAAGCAATAGGAAAAAGTGGCATTGTTGTTACTGGTATTTGCTATCCATTAACTGCAGTTGAAGTGAATATCTGGTGAAGCAATTAAACAATCCTGTTATCTCATTTGTTGGTACCTACTGCATGAGTCCATATTTAGATGAGTCAGTCATTAAAGAAAATGATGGAATCAGCCCTCACACTATAAGTTCTATTTTGCAAAATAGAAGTGAGATAAATGAAATGAAATGAAATTTGGGAAGGATGAAAATTAACATTAGCTATTGATAATAGCAAACTTGGTGACTCAATTAGAAAAGTGGATTCACATAGCAGAGTGATAATTTGACAGTTGATACTACAGGATACTAAGTGTCTGAAAGTAGTCATTACAATCAGAATGTTAATTAGTTAAATATTAAACCACTAAAGTGGTTACTCCATAAGTAACCATAACCTTAGCAAAGGTTGTTCCATAAGTATTAAGGAAGTAATTGTCATTGATTGAGTGCAGTCGGATGGTAAAGGCTTTATGTGTGCTGTCTTTAATGTTGAAGTCAAACTGCCCAGTGCAGACATTTCGATTTCAGTTTAGTGTTAACAATTTTTTATAAAAAATCAGTAGCATTGGCAATTGGGCATGTGAACTATGGCTTTCAAAACTGAAGCTCTGATTCAGAAAGGGCTCTTTTAATATTTTTTCAGTTTTCTATGGCAAGACATGCAATGATTACATCTTTGTTTCTGGCATCTCTTTTCACGGTTAGATGGTGCAAAGGTGTTTGTTTGATTTGTTATCTTGGTTACACAGCATGTGGTCATAGGAAGATGAGTAGGCCATTCAGCCTGACGAGCCTGCTATACCATTTATTGTGATCATGGCTGATTGAGTGTTCTATGGCAATAATATATTGCCTGAGATAAGGAGATTAAAACTTGCAGTTTGTCAGGTGTACTTGAATCAATTTCCCATATGATTGAAGCAATTTTTTACTTCCATACTTGAATCCGTTTGAATCCACTCCATTCATTTTCCTAATAGCTTGTTGGACCTGTAAACTATAATAGAGCCTAGTAATGAGAGGTAGAAACACTGAATCATTGCCATTCTGCTCTTTGAAATACAATTATGGTGGAATAGAGGTTGCAAACTGATATTTTTTAAAAAATTGTTAGAATGTTGTGGAATACTTCAGTGTGAGTTTCAAATGAGTTCAGATCATACCTTACAAAGTGCATAAGGGTAATAGAACAGGAGTACACTGTTACGACTGTAGAGAAGGTGCATAAACAGCAAGGACGTTAAATTTGAATTTTGAGAGGTCCATTCAGAAGTGGGGGAGAAGTTGTTCTTGAATCTATTGGTGCGTGTGTTTAAGCTTTTGTACCTTCTGCCTGATGGAAGAGATTGGAAGAGATTATAACTGGGGTGGGAGTGGTCTTTGATTATGTCGGCTGCCTTTCTGACTTAGCAAGAAGTATGGATGGAGTCAATGGATGTAAGGTTGGCTTGCATGATGGATTGAGCTGTGTGAAGACCAGTTAAGATCTCATTTGGTAAAAATGCATCATCTTACACTGTCAGTAACTTTATTATTCATCCCCTGAGCTTCCAAATTTAGCTTCTGTATGGTTTCTGAGTCTACTGCTTTTGTACCTTTTATATATTATACTAAGCTCTCTGAACACACTCTGCATTTTGAAATATCTTTTCTAGCTGTGTGCATTTGATTTTTAAATCACTGACTTTTATAATGATCCTGTAAGTATCTTCTTTAAATTTCAAAATTCAGATCTTAGATGCAGGAATTCATGCCTCACTCTACTGTATTACCATTGATGCTTTATTGTTGCCATAGTGTCTGTTTCAAAATTGATCTGTGATTCAGCCGTATCCACAAATATTATGTCACTGGAACATGACTTATCTATTCTACAGTTTTAACTTTATAGTTTAACAATCTATTTCCTTGTTTACGGCTCTGCATTGTTGGGTATGTTAAATGAGATGAATAAGTCTCCCAGATATCTTTCTATTTCATTTTTCATTATTTCATTGTATTCAATGAAAAATAAATGCAGAACAAGATTTGGCCCATTGAGTCTGCCCTACCATTCAATAAATCATGACTAACTGAACACTTAAATGCCTTCACTCTATCCCTGTAATCCTGTATGCCACTCGTAATCAGGAATTATCATTCTCTAAACATACTTAAAGACTGAGCTTCTACATCCCTCTAACACAAAGAAGTTACCACCTTCTGAGTAAAAGGAAATATCTTCATCTTGAATCTAAGTAGTACCTTCCTTAATTTTACATTGTGCTCCTGGCTGTAGATTCCCTTGGCTGTATTTTTTAGCTTTCAATGAGGCCAACTCATTCTTTGAAATGTGACACAATACAGGCCCAGTTTGACCAATCTCTGACAGACCTGCCATCCTGGGAATACGTCCTGGTCAACTTTAGCTACACTCCGTCAAATGCAATAATTTTCTTGAAATAAGGATAACAAAATTGCGCACACTGCTTCAGGTGTGTCCTAACCACCGCCTGCATGACTGATGACGTAATGCATTGGTACTTGTCAAATGAAACTCCCTGTGGACAGGGGTGTGGGTGTTCTTTGTCTTAAAAGTCCTGAAATGTTACTGAGCACTGTCATTGTTAGCGACCCAGAGAAGCAAGCAGTGAGCTTGAATTACCAGCTACCTGCCCCCGAGTTTCATCTTCAGAATTATTGCTGTCTAGTTTCTCTTTGGGAGAATAGGAAATTGCATATCAGTGAGGTGGGATTAGACACTGATGGCATGCAAATACATGCAGATATGCAGCAAGCTGCTCATTAGGAAGAATCTCATCTGGCCATTCAAAGCATGGTTGTATAATTGGATGTGATTCAGGGACTGGGAAAATCCCATATTGTCTTTGATCTCCATTCCCAAGCTGTCTCCTCTAATCATTGAATTCATCCTTCTCCTTGGTGAGTGTCTGAAACTAAACCAAACTCCTCTCAACATTGCAATCATACTCTATCCCGAGATGAGCTTAAAACTGTATGTTTGCCTCGTTAACCCAGTGAATTCTTGCTACAAAACATCGCCTAACATCATTCATTCCCTAACACATCAGCTGCTGAACCCGAATTCAATTTTCCTGTTATCTCTAGGCTTGATTATTCTAACCTTGTTTGTGTTGGCCTCCCACATTTTGTCCCCTGTAAACCTGAGATCACCTCAATCTCAGATCTTGGATTTACATCAACCCTGTGACTTACATTTCTTTGTAGCTCAGTGCCTAAATCTACTTTATAATGCTACTGTGAACCTTGAGATGTCTATTATATTGATGTTACTGTATAAATATAAACTGTTTACTACAGAGTAAATTGCCCAAGGAAAATATTATGACTAAATAAACTTGTATATTCACTGTTAAACTATTCACATTGGTATTCTATGTGAGCATCAGTATTGTTGGATTGGTAATATCTCTTTTCAAATAAAACAAAATATATGCTTATTATATAAGAACAAAGTGAAGAAAAAAAAGCAGGTTTATGCAATTGGCCTAATTGGGTCTATTCTGCTGTTGATTAAGATAATTGTTAACTACCCACCTGAGTTCCACATTTCCACACTATCCCCATAGTCCATTGATTCCTGGTGTATCTGAAACCTTTATTTTTGAGTGGAGACATTTATCTCTAAATGGACTGCCACATAATATAACATTGTGAACTCTAGGTCTAGTACTAGCCTTTTAAAATTTGTATCCAAGTGTGTAAATGAAAGGGTTAACTTTGCAGTCTATAATAAATTATGTTAGACCTTTATAATAAAAATGTATGTTTGCAAAGTCATAAGTTGTGAAGGTGTGATAAAATCATCCATTTCTATAATTTCTTTTGTACTGAGCAGGACAACAACCTCTGGCTGGTAACATCTATGGTACAAACAGTTCCAAACTTACTAGATAGCAGTATTCCGTTCTTCCCGGTAATGGAGAAAGGGTTTATTGCAAAGTTTTCAAAAAGTCACTCGAGATAGGAATCTTTGAAGAGAAGTTGCAAGATTTCTAGGAGGTTTGTAGACAGATCGTAGAAGAAGATGACTAAGAGGAATAGAAACTTCATGTTAGACTGTATTGCTGTTGCCTGTACTGCTAAAGGCAGCTGAACTGTGTGGGCTTTGCACAATGAGGATTCTGGAACGTTTAAAGTTCAGAGGAACCTCGATTATGCGAATATCTGATTATCCGGCAAGATCGCAATGTCCCAATGCTTGGCTAAACTATGTTATCCGGAATTCGATTAATCAAACAAAATACTCTCCACCTGTGTCCTTCGGATAGTTGAGGTTCCTCTGTAGTCGAATAGTTCTATTTTGTGAGGATTCGAGGAAGCCATTGGAGCTTAGAGTGCATTAGTTGTTTAGTACAGATAAGCAAACGGCAGGAAGACATTTTTTTAAAAGTTTACCTTGTTTAAATTTTTTTCATGGACACTGTCAGCTATTAAAATAGTTACTACTGTTCACAGAATAAGTTGATTGCCTCCAGAAGTTTCCAGTGATTGCTAGGACAAAAGCAAACACATCACCTAACTAAATGTGACTCTCTTTGCATTGTATAAACATTCAAGGTCAAGCCAACACAAGGACCCATAGGCAAGATGTCTACTGCAACCAGTTCTGGATAAAGGAGACAATTGAGACCTATTATTGCTCAACTTTGTGGAATTGTCGCCACAGTTATCCACCACTAAATACAATCAATCTTGGCTGGGACATCAAAACAACTCCTATGTGTGAAAGATCTTCTCTCATTGGTCCCTCATCGTCCTGCACCACTAATCCCCCATGACCTCAGTGCTGTCTTCTCACTCATTCAGATCACATTAACACTTTTTCCTCAGCCCTAAAGTCTCTTATTTGTTCACCACCCCCCTCCACTTTATGTCCTTGCAGGGGAAGACTTCCCACAGGAGGGTTGGGTGACACTGCTCAAATGGGGATGTGCTGAAAATCCATGTCTTAGCCCCCTCCAATCAAAGGATTTTTGGCTTGATGGTAAAAGGCAGACGTGGAAAATTCAATGTCCCGACACCTGAGTAAGTAACACTTGCCTTCCCACTACCATGGTGACATTAACTATGCATCAACCACTAATACTAACCACTGGCTGCAACACATTCCGCCTCTGAGGTACTACAGGTGGATCCATCCTCCCATAGGCCATCATGTTCTTAAAAGATTGATCCAGGGGAAGTTGAGGATCTATGTGGGGAAGCATTGTAGGGACTGTTGTCTGCACTGCCCCTAACCACCTCAGCAGCACAGATGCTGGCACCTTGCTCGGTTCTGTGAGCGCACCTACTACATTTCTCACACTGCAGTTCCACACATGGGTGTTGGAGGGCTGCTGGAGACTAGGCACCTGCTGAGCCCCACACAGATGATGACCCTATGGCCTCGGGTAAGATGGACCTCCTCCAGATTCACAGGACTGAGTAGCAGTGTGAGGCAGGCATTCAGGACTCACTGGCTGTTATGTTTCAAGAAGAACCGAGAACCGAAACATTAAACAGAGGAAGCTTTATTATGGAGATGTTTATTCTACAGGCAGCATGATTTGACTTGGCTATCTCTCACTCAAAATGGCTGATGATGTCATCATTACAACATATGATTGGACTCTTAATGTGACAGTCCACTATACTTACATAAAATCCCTCCCCTTTGCATGACAGATTGCAATGGAAACATTTTTAAATACTTGCAGGAATCAACAGGAATGTGCACCTCAGGCATCTGTTTATTTTTCTCATTGGCTTTAACCTCTGGTGTTTGAGGTGTGCTAGGAACATTGTTGGCATTCATTTTTCTCTTGAGAAAGTTTAATATTCAGAGGTTTGTAATAACATTGTGGTGTTCTCCAGTTCGGTATTGTCAGTTACTATTCTGTCCTCAGATCTCTATTTGGCCTTATTTGTGGATCTGCAATTAATGTTGCTGCTGACACATTCAGTTACCCACAGTTGATCTGCATGTCTTCAGAACAGAAACATCTTTTGTCTGTATGGTGTAGGGGGATCAGTCCAGTCTGTACTCTAATGTTGAATGGTCCCCTCTCTCGCAGTGGTGTAATTCCTCGTCAAAACTCCCTGAACTTTTTGGAAAATGTGACATTTGGTTTTATTGTCTTATTGGAATTTGTGATCTTCTTGTCTCCTGGCAAAAATGCCTTTTGTCACTGGAGGTTTCGCCAAATCAAATACTGTGCACAGTGGACGTTTTACCGATACCAGTGTCATGGGTTGTGTTCCAGTAGGTTAACAAAAAATGGCTAGGTCCTTTGGATAATGATCCTTGTTCTTGAGTTACATTTAAAGAATGTTTCATAGAAACAGGAACACCCTCGAGCCTGTTCCACCATTCAGTGACATTTTGACTGATCTGTGGTCTAACTGCACATACCTAGCTTTGGCCTTTGCCAAACAAAATGTATCTTTCTCACTTTAAAATTAACAACTGATCCAGCATCCACTGTGGAAGAGCGTTCAAAATATCTACCACCTTTTGTGTGCAGAAGTTCTTCTTGATTTCTTTCCTGAACAGTCTGGCCCTAATTCTAAGGCTATACCCTACTTCTAGAATCCCCAAACAATGTAAATAGTTTATCTTTGCATACGCTTTCTTTTCTTGCTACATCATCTGAAAAAATGATTGAACGATCAGGAGCTGATTGGATATGTTAAATTCTACTCTGCTTTAAATAATCTGTAACCTCTTGTGATATAAACTATGAACCATTATCACTAACAAATTGTTCTTGATCACCATTCCACAAAGATCCACCCCAGTTTTCAAAGATTTTCTCTAAAGATGCCATACTTATTACGGCAACTTCAGGCCATTTAGTAAGTACATCAGTCACTTTGAAAAAAATATTTGCTCTTCAAAAAGGTCCAGTGTAGTCAGTATAGATTCTTTGCCATAGTCTTGCTGGCCACTGTCATTAGTCGAATGGCGCTAATAGAGGCAGGTTGCACAATTTACATACATTCCTGCCTTCTCAGTTTTGAAGTTATGCCCTCACTACCAACATAGCTTCTGGTTATCACCTGCATTCTGACAATGCCGCAGTGACCTTTGTGCAGCTTCCTTATCTGTGGTGGAATGATGACCCTCATTTCCAGAGGAGCTATCTTGCTTGTATGGTTATTTCAAGCTTCCATGTGATACAGGCTTCAGTTCTAGGTTGGTCCTGTCATCTTACCAGAGAATGCTGTGTTCATTACCTTTGATTGTGGTTAATCGGTAAGATGGCAGTGGAGTAGTGCTCCTCAGCCCGGGCCTCATCTGCTCTATCCACTTTTCTTCTCATTTCCTTTCTTTTTTTCCTTTTTTATTTTACTTGCCTCTTGTCGCCATAACTGTGTTTATTTAACAGCAGTGACTGAGGCAAGTGAGCCCAGCACAGACTTGAGTGGGTCCAGAGTGGACTTGCGGTGGCGTTGGTGAGTTTGGGTTCCTGGCAGCTTTTACGTCGACAAGGTGGTCCTCACATTGACTCATGCCTGCTGTGGCTGAGGTGAATTTGGGTTCCCAGTGGTGTCTGCATCCAATGAAGATTCATGGAGGCAGTGGTGAATGAGAGTTTGAGCCCAGTCCAAAATCCGGTAGTAGTAGGTAGTTGGATTGATAACATTGGATCAAAATGGGTTAGGACTTCTGACTTTAAAGTCTTTTTGGCTTGTATAAAGGTTGTTTCACATTGATCTTCTCATTTCCAATTCTTGTTTTATAATAATAAATTATGCAACAGCTTAAGAATGACTGATTGCAATATTTGGGCCAAACCTGCCATTGTAATCTAGCATAGCTGGTTTATATTTTTGGGTGCTGGTACCTCAATTATGACTTAGTTTTGAAGGTGACTTGTGTAGTACCTTATCATCAATGACATGGCCTAAATATTTGATGGAAGATTTAAAAGATTCACATTTATCACTTTGAGGCCATAATTTTCAAGTTCTGCAATGCAGCATCTAAATTGTGGAGGCTTTTTTTTTGTCTCTCCTCATGACTGAAATATCATTGAGGTAACTTTGGTCATCTGATCCACGGCTAATTGGAATAAAGGAGATACAGATGTGATTCAAAAATGGAAGTCTCTTGTACTTGAGTGTCAATTATGTGTTACAGTCGTCAAGTATTTCTGTGACTGAGGATCTAAATTCATATGTAGATTGACGTGACTTAGATCAATTTTATGGAAAAGCTAACCTCCAGATACTTCAGCAAATAGGTAATCAGTTAAAGGCAAAGGATACTGCTAAGCACATAGTACTGGATTAATAATGATGTTAAAGTCACTAAATGAACACCAATCCATCTTCCTTCATTACTGGTATGATAGATGTGGCCCAATCACTAACATGTACAGGTTCAAGGGCCCCTGTCTTGACTAACCTCTCTAATTCTGCCTTGATCTTTGGCTTAATTGCATGAGGCACTGATTTATCCTTACAACATTTTGCTTGATTCTCATCGTAGATTTTCAATTTGTCAGTGATCAATTTCATGCTTCCCAGGTCCCCTTTGAAAACAATGGCACGTTTCTTTCGAATTTGTGATCTCAGAATCAGACAAGTAATTTACTTTAGCCCAGTTGAGTTTTATTTTCTCCAACCAGATTATTCATAGTCAAGCTGTAAAATTGAATGTGTAACAACAAACCTTTAGCATGACTGAACATTCACATTGATACAATCCTTTAAAGATATCACTTCACCTACATATGTTCTTAGTACACTTTTGTACTTCAACTCAGCAGTCACATTGCAGTGTACTGTTACATATTTTCAGATAGCAATAAAACTGCTGCTCTCACGTTCACCTCCCTTCTTACACCGTCATTGCCTTACTAAATGATATTAATTGGTATCACCAGCAGTGGGTGTGTGGTTAATAATAGCTCATTTTTGGACTGAAATTCTGGGCTTATTTTTGCACCAAGTAGATTTTTTTTCCTACTATTCAGTTTCTATACATTTGCTGAATGTTGTTCAAGTTTCTTCCTCAAACATGCCCTTTTTGTTTTTTTTTGTTGCAATTTCTGCACAAACCTTCTTCATGCCAATAATGTGTATCTCTGTTTCTTCACACTGATTGCACTGGTGCTTGTCTCTTAGCTGTCATTGTGTGAACTCTCCTGCTCGAGCTTTTCTGTGGTGCTTTCTTGGCTGTTAATGCCATCGAGAAGGTTATTTCTTTAAGTCTAGGTTCCTTTCTGTAAATAATTTCTTCTGGATTGCTTCACATCTGAAACGACATACCAGTCTATCTCTGATAGCATCATTATGTTGTCTCAGAATTCTGCTAATTTCTTTAAAATTGCTGGGAACTGGGGGATTGCATGAACTTCTCAACAATGACAATTGGTTTTCATTATTTCTTAAGATTTGGAACATGGCTTCTCTGGCTGTACCAGACTCCTCATGAGGTTAAAAGAATCCCCCCTCCCCCATAATATACATGAATGACTGTTACTGCTCCAATTTTGTTAGTTTGAACAAAACAGAGTTTCTCTGTGTCAGAGTTTCAGGTCTCTGCATTTTCAACATGCAGTATTACGGTGCCAAACTTTCCTGCACGTTTTTAAATGGGAAGGGCCTGTGCGTAAGTGTTGCTTCTTTGGCAGGAAAAAAAACAAAAACTTATCATCTAAGTGGTGAAAGGATGTTGCAGAACTCTGAGGTAGAGAGAGATCTGGGTGTCCTACTGCATGAATCACCAGAAGGTTTGTATGCAGGTACAGCAAGTAATCTGAAAAGCAGAAAGAAATATTGTGGTTCTGTTCGCCGAGCTGGAAGTTTTTGCTGCAAACGTTTCGTTCCCTGGCTAGGGAACATCATCAGTGCTATTGGAGCCTCCTGTGAAGCGCTGCTGTGATGTTTCTTCCGGTATTTATAGTGGTTTGTTCTTGCCGCTTCCGGGTGTCAGTTTCAGCTGTAGTAGTTTGTATGTGGGGTCCAGGTCGATGTGTCTGTTGATGGATGTTCTTGCCGCTTCCGGGTGTCAGTTTCAGCTGTAGTGGTTTGTATATGGGGTCCAGGTCTATGTGTCTGTTAATGGAGTTTGTGGATGAATGCCATGCCTCCAGGAATTCCCTGGCTGTTCTCTGTCTGGCTTGTCCTATGATGGTAGTGTTTTCCCAGTCAAATTCATGTTCCTGGTTGTCTGAGTGTATGGCTACTAGGGATAGCTGGTCGTGTCGTTTTGTGGCTAGCTGATGTTCATGGATGCGGATTGTTAGCTGTCTTCCTGTTTGTCCTATATAGTGTTTTGTGCAGTCCTTGCAGAACATCCATCAACAGACACATCAACCTGGACCCCACATACAAACTACTACAGCTGAAACTGACACCCGGAAGCGGCAAGAACAAACCACTATAAATACCGGAAGAAACATCACAGCAGCGCTTCACAGGAGGCTCCAATAGCACTGATGATGTTCCCTAGCCAGGGAACGAAACGTTTGCAGCAAAACCTTCCAGCTCGGCGAACAGAACTATAACAACGGACACCCGAGCTACAAATCTTCAACCAGACTTTAAGCTAAAAGAAATATTATGTTTTATTGTGAAGTGAAGTGAATTCAAGAGGTATGCTTCAGCTTTACAGGACATTAGTAAGACCAAATTTGGAGTACTGCATGTAGTGCTGATAGCATTAATATCCTCCTGTAGTATGGCTTTAGAAGTTGTTCAGAGAAAGTTTACTCGCAATCCACTCATTCCAGATGTTATAATTTATGAAAGGCAAAGCTTGTATCCTCTGGAATTTAGAAAATAGGTGAAATAATTGAAACAGCTGAAAATGTGTTGCTGGTTAAAGCGCGGCAGGTCAGGCAGCATCCAAGGAACAGGAAATTTGACGTTTCGGGCATAAGCCCTTCATCAGGTTTTCCTCATTCCTGATGAAGGGCTTATGCCCGAAACGTCGCATTTCCTGTTCCTTGGATGCTGCCTGACCTGCTGTGCTTTAACCAGCAACACATTTTCAGCTCTGATCTCCAGCATCTGCAGACCTCACTTTTTACTCGAAACAATTGAAACGTACAAGATCCTGAGGGACTTGACCAGATGGATGTTAAAAGGATGTTTCTTTATAGAATTTACAATATAGAAAGAGCCATTCAATCCTTTGTCTGTACCAGGTCCTAAAAAAGCTAGACTGATTCTCCTGGCCTCTTTCCATAGCCTCTAACTTTATCACTTTCAAATATTATACCCAGGTCTCTTTTGAAACCTCCTCTGGAATCTGCTTCCACCACTCCCCAAGGCAGCAAATCCCAAATCCTAATAACTCCCTGAATAACGAAGATTCTCCTCACCTCATTCCAAGCTTTCTTGTTGTCAATGTTGAACTTGTGACCCCTTTTACTGAAATACCAACTAGTGAAAACAGAATATCCTTTATCTTGTGGGAAAATGTAGAACATGGGTTCATAGTTTAAAAATAAAGGGCCACCAATTTAATGAGAAACATTTTTATTTCTCTCTCGAGATTGAGAGTCTTTGGAATTTCCTTCCTTGGAAGGCAGTGGATACAGAATAGTTAAATATTTTTAAGGCAGAGGTAGATTGATTGCTGATTACCCAGGACATGAAAGATTATCACAGGTATGGAGAAGTGTAAAGTTGAGGTTAAAGTCAAATCAGCCGTGATCCTTTTGAATGGTGGAGCAGGCTTGAAGTGCCAAGTGGCTAACTTTTATTCCTTACTTGTATGTTGTATGTAGATTGTAGATAATCATATCTGATTTAAACAGTTTGTTTGCTATACTCTGTTATGGTCACAGTTTATTTTGAAAACACTTTCATGATTACAGTTTATTACACAACCAGTGGTATATGAATAGTTATAACATTTCGTAAGCTGTTGTGTTTCACTGTACATGTGGTTGTCTCTGTTATGACTGTATACACTTTGTAATGCCCTGCATTACAAGGTCATTAATGAAGCGCAGTGATTGAAGATCTGCAGTTATCTAAATTTAATCATGTAGGACCAAAGGTAGCAATGTGTCTACATGGTATCGAGTCCCTCTAACTCCTTAATTTTCCGCGCGCACGTGCACACACACACGCACGCACACACACACACGCACACCCTACTCATTGCTGGTGTTTGGCTGGTTGTGTGTGCAGGAGTATATATCTCAGGGAGCTCACCGCATGGACAGTTACAGTGAGGTGCGACTGAGACAGTTAATGCTGCAGGAGGTAGTTACCATGCAGTCGTGTTTGGACCACATATCATCTGTTGGGGGGCAATATTTTTCCTCTGAGAAGACTCAGTGAATGGATGGAGATGCAGGCCCTCCCTCACAAGTCAGCTCGCTAACTGCACCCATTATGACAGCATTTACAGTCGTTCTCCTCCACATAGTGTGCAATTTATGTGCTTTATTATTCATATGACAGCGAGTGGTCCTCTCAGTATCTTCCAGCCTCAGCGCTAATTTGTTACTTAGGCCCCTAATATCAGGCCTTGTCTTTCTATTTTAGAAAAGATTAGATTAGATTACTTACAGTGTGGAAACAGGCCCTTCGGCCCAACAAGTCCACACCGACCCGCCGAAGCGCAACCCACCCATACCCCTACATACACCCCTTACCTAACACTACGGGCAATTTAGCACGGCCAATTTACCTGACCCGCACATCTTTGGACTGTGGGAGGAAACCGGAGCACCCGGAGGAAACCCACGCAGACACGGGGAGAACATGCAAACTCCACACAGTCAGTCGCCTGAGTCGGGAATTGAACCCGGGTCTCGGGCGCTGTGAAGCAGCAGTACTAGCCACCGTGCCACCCACTATGCCTCTATGTATCCAGTTTGTTGGCCTCACAGGCTCACACTTCCCTTGGTCATCACTGAAGCCATTAAAACTGCCTACTTGTCCCCACCTTCCACAAGCACTCCTCTCTTCCCCTGACTATGGACAGTTACAATGGAATGCTTGTGGCCCATCCCCTGGCATGACCTGATCTGCCAACATGGGCCCTCACTTACTCAGTCACTCCAAGGACTTTAAGACCTGTTGCACGACTTGCTGCAGATGTTTTGTGTGAACACCAAAGCCTCATAGTACTAGAGTGATGTGGCATGCTGATGTAAGACATGATGCACACATTCTTGACTGAGGGTTGCTATACAGAATGGTGACCTGCCTGGTTGTCTGACTGTGCTGATTGTAAATGCAATACAAGACTTGGCAGGGAAAGCATGCATGGTGAGGGCATGGCAGTAGGTACCTGGTGAATGTGTGTGGAGAGCAAGAAAACACTCCAGTAGACAGCCTAGTAACATCTGTGACATGGTTTCTTTGCTGGGTGTGGTACCTCTACTTAGAACAGCGGTAACTGTTAGTTACCATTGTGTCCTCCTAAACCAGTGGGCATACTGCCAAGACATTGGAGGATTGCAGAGTGGTGACCAGACTCCTGAAAATGTAGTGCTATTGTCCATGGTAGAAGGGTCTCTGAGGTTTGTGGATCATGCCCGACTCTCTAGTGGACAACATGGATCTCCTAGAGCATGCGCAGAGTTAAATCCACCAAAACCCACTCTAGTTTCAATGTTGAGGTTTCCCAATGGCCGGTTTGTATGGCAAGTTTGGTATTGCTTGTTAAACACGCAGTTTACAATCTTAAAGAGGGAATTGAGAACTTAGCAAGATTCTCACCAGGGAATGCTATGTCCTTGACTTCTGAGATAATCATCTTGCCTGAGTTGACCATTCAGCTCTCTGTACCAGGCTCTGAACAATATGACTTGTATATGAATATGCAAAAAGTTCCATAAGGTGGCAATGTAACAACATAAATTCAAGTGTTACTTGTCTGGTACATTTATAGACCTGTGATATGGAACTATACATGATTTATAGTGTGCGGTATAATGCAGCTTTGCTGCCCATTCTCCAGATTTGTAAGCCACTCTCAAACTCTTCAATTCTCTACATGAAGAAACTCAACCTGTTCTTGAATGTTGCCAAAACTAAAATTATATTAATTCATCTGGTCAACCACATGTAAAGGAAGTGAAACATATTGGACGAAAGACTGTGGAATATTTTGAGCACTTTTGCCATCGTTATGTTGGCTCCCTAATAAATCTTCCATTTGAGAGGGGATCCAACACTGGATCAGCTGCCTCAACTTGGCTTTCCATAAACTTTAAAGGAATTGAGTGTTTGACTCGTGGAGGTCCGTATAGTCAACAAAAGTACTAGTCTACAGAACAGTTAGAGAGCTTAATGGCATGGTGTAAAGACATAAATCTCTCCCTCAATGTCAGCAACAAGAAGGAGCTGGTTTTCAATTTCAGCAAGTGGGGGGAGGACACACCTCTGCCTGTATCAATGGTGCTGAGGTGGAGATGGTTGTGGGCTTCACGTTCCTTGGATAAATGTCACCAACAGTCTATCCTGGTCTATCCATGTCGATGCTACAGTCAAGAAAACACCTCCTCTTCCTCATATGGCGAAGGAAATTTTGTTTTCCACAATGACTTACCAGTTTTTAGAGATGTACCATAGAAAGCATTCTATCTGGATTCATCACAGTTTGGTACGGCAACTGCTGTGCCCAAGACCACAAGAAATTAGAGTTGTGAATACAGCCCAGTCCATCACACAAATCAGCCTGCCTTCGACTGACTCTGTCTACACTTCCCCCTGCTTTGGGAAAGTAGCCAACATAATTTGATACCACTCCCACCCTAGTTATACTCCATTCCACCTGTTTCGTCAGGTAAAAGATACAAGTTTGAAAACATAACAACGGATTTAAGAACATCCTCTCCCCTGCTGTTATCGGTGGATGGACCTTTCATATAGACAAATAGAACCTTCTTTGTAACAGTAACACCATACCCTGTATTCTGTTCTATTACTCTGATGTGTGTGTGTGTAAGGTATGATTTGTCTGGTTAGCATACAAAGCAATACTCTCCACTTTCTCACTACATGTGATAATAAATCAGATCAAATTATTGACACCATGTTTCTGTATACAGCAGGGTCCCAGGTTCGATTCCAGCCTCGGGCGCCTGGCTGCAGTTTGCACATTCTCCCCATGTCTGCATGGGTTTCCTTTGGGTGCTCCGGTTTCCTCCCATGGTCTAAAGATGTGCAGGTCAGGTGAATTGGCCAAGCTAAAATTGCCCATCGTGTTAGGTGCATTAGTCAGAGGGAAATGGGACTGGGTGGGTATGCTTCGGCCTTCTTGGACCAAAGGGCTTGTTTCCACGCTGTAGGGAATCTACTCTAATGGAAAGACTGCAACACCAGAATTTATTCAATATGTTGAAGCCAGATTGAAAAGTATTTGAATAAAGCTCCTGCAAAATCAACTTTGATGGACTAGCAAGTGTGTCCAGATGGCCAAAGTTGTCATCTCCATCAGGTCCTATTCTTTCAACTCCCAAATGGTCACTGTTTCAAGAGAGGATGTGTATATAACATGCTCCAAAGATACTCTGCAACTGTTTGAAGCACAGCAACATTGACCTTAATGAGGAGGAGCTTGCTACCGATTATTCAAAATGATGACAAGTTGTCTATCAAACTGCATTATGCTTTACTGATGAGGCAGAGTGATGGCGGAAAGGGAAAGAAAAAGGATGCTAGTCCTGTAAGCCAGATCCAACATGAGTTGGAACATACCCAAACATATGTGTGTCGAGAATCGTCCTGTTCAGTCACAAGGAAACCATGTCAGGATCTTGTGACTCTGATTAAAAGTCATTCTTGAATGGTGGAAAATACTTGAATTTTAATCTATTATCTTTGACTATCAATTTTTGCAAAAATATTGCTCCTATCGGTCATGTTATTTTCTAATAATGCTTTGTTGATTTAATGTTCTCTGCTATCTATGACAACTTGCTCCTGCTCCTTTGTCAGTGATCTGTGTAAGATGTCCAAAAGTTACTAAGAAACTAAAATCTTCATCTTCATTGGCCTAGAAGCGTGCAATTGAGATTGAGACTATTAAAGTGTATTTTTAAAGATTGTTTTCAGTGTATATCTCCTCATTCTGTAGTTGTCTGAAGTCAATCCCACAACATTTTCAATGTTGTATAAAATGGAAAGTAACTGCACGTATTAGGGTTGAAATCAGTCACATAGTACAGTTAGGTATTCATCTATGTCTCACAGTCAAATGGTTGGTCTCTTGCACCCTAGACTATAATGGGACCGAGCAAAACCTGAGTCAATAGGAATCAGACTAAGACGCTCTGTTGGTTGGAGTCACACCTGGCACAAAGGAAGATGTTTGTTGGAAGTTCGTCATCGGAGCTCCATCTCTATAGGAGTTCTTTACCATGGTATCCTTGGCCCAGCCATCTTTGACTATTTTGTGAATGAGCCTCTCTCCGTCATAAGATTAGAAATGGGTGCTATATGCTGATGATTGTGCAATGTTTAGTATCATTCATGACTCATTGAGTACTGAAGTAGTTCATGTCCAAATGCAGCAAGACCTGGACCACATGTAGGTTTGAGTCAGCAAGTGGCAAGTTACACTCATGCCACACAAGTATCAATGAATGAGCTTCTCCAAAAAGAGGAAAATCTCACCATCATCCCTTGACATTCAATGACATTAAGTTTATGGAAATCCCCCACTATCATCATTCCAGGCATGCCTATTGACCAAAACCTTAACTGGACACACTATAGACATACAGTAATTACAAGAGTAGGTAAAAACAAAAGGGATCTTGCAGTTGGTAATGCACCTCCTGTCTCCCAAAAGTCTGTACATTATCTACAAGGCACAAATTAGGAGTGCAATAGAAAACTCACTTAACTGTGTTAAGTTCTGGCTTGAGTGCAGCTCCAACAATATTAAAAAAGCTTGACACCATCCAGGACAAAGCAGCCCATTTTGTTGGTAATGCATCCACAAAAACTCACTCTCTCCATGATTGATGCACAGTAGCAACAGCATATTCCATCCGCAAAGTGCGTTGCATAAATTTGTTAAAAGTCTAGTTCTGTTGTGTTCCAAGAAGGATCAGGAGATTGAAGTGTTAAACAGCAGGAGCTTTATGGAGATGTTTACTCTTATGGTAGCAAGGTTGGACAGAAGCTGTTTCCTGCCCAAAATTGCAAGTGATGTCATTATTGCATCATGTGATTGGACTCTTAAAGTGACAGTCCACCATGCTTACACGTAAACACAATACCTTCCAATTCCACAGCCACGGCCATCTAGGAAAATAAAGGCAGTAGACACATGGGACCACCATCACCTGCATGTTTCCCTCCAAGCCACATAGCATCCTGATTTGGAAATATATTGATAATACTTCAGTTTTGTTAGGTCAAAATCCTGGAATTCCCTCCTTAACAGTATTGTGAGTGTACTTACTTGAAAGTACTGTGTGCTTCAAGAAGGCAGCTCAGCCAGCACCTTTTCAAAGGCAACTAGGAATGAGCAATAAAATCTGGTCCAGCCAATAAAGCTAACGTGCCAGGAATTAATGAAGAAATTAACAGTACATATTTTACCAAAATTGTGGCATTAGGGTTAAGTATAACCAAACAGATAGTTCCCACTTACAGTTAGATTGGTATGTGCCAAGAACTTGATTATGAGTACAAAATAGTTATATTTTAAACACTCAGACACTAACAAAAAAATTTCATGGGGTTTCTCCTAATTATCTGCTGGACTATTGCGAAAGATCCTTAGGATCCCCAGAAAAACAGAATATAGAAAAGCAGAATCCCAAGTGTCCTTTGTGGGTCTCCTGGAATAAGGAAGTACTTTAAAATGTTTACAAGTTGCACTTTACCATCTGTGGGGCACTGTAGTTTTGCATCTTGATCAAATCCAGCCTCTGCGCTTAGACAAGTGGAGCCATTATATAAACATAGCCAGAGAGATATTGCTCCTACCAGAGGAGCCACATCTGTTAACTTTGACTCTAATTATACCCTTTACCCTAAGTACAACCATATTCAGAATTGTATCAGCCAAGACATAAGCAAAATAAAGCACATGATTATAACAGAGTTTTCACATGGATCACTGTCTGTACCTTTGTACTGTTACTGCATAGGAACTGTTGAGTTGGCATAATAAATCAGAAGACAATGAAGCAAACTGAGCGTGATCTTCGAAACCAAGACATGGTTTGATAGGGTAGACATGGAGATGCTGTTTCTAGGTATGGGAAGTACATGTCTGGAGTCCATAAATATAAGATAATCACCAGTAACTGTGATAAGGGACTCAGGACAAATACCTTTACATGGAGAGTGTTAAAAACCTGGAACTTGCTGCCACAGAGTGACAAACATTAGTATGGAAGAGAAAGAGCTGAAAATGTGTTGCTGGAAAAGCGCAGCAGGTCAGGCAGCATCCAAGGAACAGGAAATTCGACGTTTCAGGCGTAAGCCCTTCTTCAGGAATTGTAAGGGCTTATGCCCGAAACGTCGAATTTCCTGTTCCTTGGATGCTGCCTGACCTGCTGCGCTTTTCCAGCAACACATTTTCAGCTCTGATCTCCAGCACCTGCAGACCTCACTTTCTCCTATGGAAGAGAAAGCTCATTCAATAGGTAAGCGAGGGGGCAATTTGAGAGACATGTTGACAGGTGGAGATGAAGTGAAGTAGGAGCAGACTTGTGTGATGCATAAACAATAGCTTGGATTTGTGGGACTGACTATCTTTATTCTGTACCAAAATATTGCATGTAATTTGATGTAAATTAATAACTTGGCAATGGATAAACTAAAATGTTTCCCAATTGAGAATGTGAAGCTGCTTTCAGATGTACTGGTGAGGATACCTAATGCATTAAAGTCATAAAGCTTAAATTTATTCCCGGCTGGAATCCTCATCTTTCCAGCACAAATGTTGGGGGTGAACCCACACACTGGCAGTTTGCAGCAATGTAATGGTCAGCAAACTATTACTTTGGTCAAGCCAGGTTTTCCACTCTCATTTTAAAGTCTGATATTATATGGAGAAAACGATGTTTAAACAGGGCAAACACCTAAAATAGCTGCAGTGTTTACCTGACCACAAATTGAGGCAAATTCAGAAAACCAGTGTGATATAAACAAGACTATCTGAATAAAATTATTATTTATCAAAAGAGATGCAACAAGTCAATTGAATCAGCCATTTGGAAACTGACCTCCTGTTTCAATTTACATCTTTGCTATAAAAGATATATACTAAACATGGAAATGTCAAGTATTTAGCTTTGAGAAATAACGGTGCCAGAATTAGAAATGCACAAAAGAACCCGACTTCAACAGCTGTTTTTGATTAGAAGAAGAGAGAAAGAAATCTGGATTGGTAACAGCTAGGATTGCATGGGCAGAATTTATCCAGAGCCTGACTAACTTGGGCTATGATGAGAAATCGCATTGGAAGTCAGGTGAGGCTTTTATTGATATTGAAAGCAGCAACTGTCACATTTTCCAACCAACTTCAGGATGTCTAGATGAGATTCTCATTAGTGAGTGCTGAGAGGCCTATTACTGAACTTATTGCTCGTTATCTCCCTCATTATTAAGGGCAGCATTAGCGCAGCACCAGGGACCTAGGATCGATTCTAATGTTGGGCAATTGTCTGTGTGGATTTTGTACGTTCTTTCTATATCTGTGTAGGTTTTCTCCAGGTGCTCTGGTTTCCTCCCACAATCCAAAGATGTGCAGGTTAGGTGGATTAGCCATGCTAAATTTCCCTTTAGTGTCCAGAGATATGCAGGTTAAGTGGATGAGCAATGGGAAATGTGGAGCCATGTGTGTGTGGGTGCGGTGAGATTGGTCTGAGTGGGATGCGCTTCGAAGAGTTGGTACAGATGCAATGGGCTCTATCTGCGTTGTGAAGGATTTTATGATTCAATAATTATTACTTAATCACACAACACATTCCTGCACTACCTTACTCCACTTTGCACTGGCAATCTTCATTAAAATGGTGCTGCAAGGTACTTTGTGCACAGGTTCAAGCACAAAAAGTATGGATTATACCAGCTGCATCTCAGGGTTGCATGTTTGATCCTTTAGTGCTCAGTCAGTAAGCACTTACCTGAATGGTCAACACTGCCAAGCCTTGCCTTTGAGTACTTAACCCGCTCAACTGCACTGTAAAGGCTCACAGTACTTATGTATTGCATTGCAGAAATAAATCCAGGCAGCTTGTCAGGCAGGTTAGCTGTCAGTGGGGTGGAAATATTGATGAATGACACAGTGCTACCTCAACCTCGCATATGCGCCACATGCAAGCTGCATATGTGGCAAACACACTGCGTTTGTTGCAAGCAAACAGCCATATCACAAAGTCTAAGAGGAGTCGTCCTCCATTAAGTCCACAGAGACACCTTTCAGGATGTCCTGGCACAATACCTTAAGGGCAGCCTTCAATTTCAGTTCAGGGGCTTGGATATTGTCACTCAGCTGGCTGGTGTGGTCAGGGTCTAGGGGTCTCTACTTCTACAATCTTGGGAGTGAGCCGCAATCAGCCGCAGTACAACCAATCTGGGGAGTCATAGGAAGACAGTTGGGGAGCTATACAGATACCATACAGAGATCTTGTCGTTGTTTATGCCATTCAGCTAAGTCACTCAAAGGGATGGACCATATTCCTGGGGACCATTCATTAAATGTCAAGGGGGTTATCAGAGGCTACTGCTGTAGGAAGAAGATTGGGGTATATTATTGTGGGGATTGGATTCAGAATGCTGGAAGGCAGAGGTGATTATAGTAGTGAAGGAGCAACTCAATATTAGGAGGAGACAAGAAAGTAAGGGAGATAAGGGCTCATGGAGGGCTTAAGAGAAAGTTGTTGATGGTAAGTAGCAAACTGGCATCTATAGGTGGTGGGGAGGAGAAACAGCATGTTGACTTGATATGCTTTGGTCAAGTGGCCAGCTGAAGTTGCAGATAATTAAGTTGGGTGAGGACTTTGGGAAATGCAGAACCGATGGCTTTGGGGAGGTGAGAGAATACCGGAAAGGAATACTCAAGGAGTTGTGGGTTTACTAGATTGGAGATATGGAACCTGAGACTTCCTGTCCAAGGAGCAATCATTATTGCCATCCATTGTTCAACAAGTGAACATTGGAAATGGAAATGGCTGCAACCACACCCAGAATGGATGGGGTAAATTCCATGAGGAATGAGTGCTTCATGTTTGAGTGATGTGAGGCCCTTCAAAGGGCAACACCCCATTAAACTGACACCCATCCACTGAAGCTGAAATACACCTGGGAGCACTACAATGTGTAGTCCAAACCCTTGCATACAAATACTCCTGGCCATATCATGCAAGATAATGATGTAGTATTATTAAATGTCTGTAATTGATGGAGATTATATGCCAAAGTAGGTGCAACTTAACCATCATCTGCACATGTTGCACGAGCTGCTGACATCACACCTTAGACAATTGTGCAGTGCTAAGAAGTATGAGCTCTGTACCTTCAATGACTAGACAGACACTCGCGCACATAGATGATGGGCAAATTAAAAGATATTAACTAATGTGATATCATATTACATCATAACAGTGATGTGTCACTCATGCCATCTTTTTGCCTTCAGAAAGTCTATTTTCATTCCCTCTTCTGAGGTCTCAGTGCAGCCCCAAGTCGTACAGCTGAGGTGGAGGCAGTCTGCCATACAGTGGAACTTACTGGCCTTGAAAATCTTGTCAGGGGTGTTAGCATTTTTTCCAAGAAGTCTCAGACTTAGTTTGTCCTGCCCATAAATCAGTACATCCTGCTCAGCTTGACCGTGCACCAGGTTGAGGGGCAGACAGGAGGGGCACCCTCCTATGGAGTGTCCTGTGACGAGTTTTCTGGACATCATGTTTGTGGTTCTTTCTCTGGTTGGTGCTTCCTGGCACCACATGTCTCCTCGTGAGGAAGAACTTGATGAGGTCTAGGTCCCTTAGCCCTTTCACCTTGCCTTTAATGCTGAGTTTCAGTGGCTAGAATGATGAAGGATAGGTCTGTGTGCACACCTTCAGAGAGGTCCAGACCTGACTTTGAATGGTTGCTGCCAACCCATCCAGGGAGGCAATGAGACACTTGCATGCCTGAGACAAGAGGCTCCCATCTGCATTGCCATAGTCCTAATCCTGCTGTGTTTGCTCATGCAGGTCGATGAAGACTACGATTGCTGATACCATGGGGTCTCTCCTTCCTGATATTGATCTGGTGCCTGATCTCCAGTTGTCTTTCTTGGCCAGTATGGAGATGTAGCAGTAAAGTGCTCACTAGTGGTGCTCAAGATTCTAATCTGGCAAACACATCCACTGAGGTGTCACAATCTGTGCTGGTTGGGTTAGTTGATGGGGGTGCAGGAAGTAGTTTTGCAAGTACATCTATGCTGTCTCCCTCAGAAATAGAGCCATGTGGGTCTTGTGGGGCAGGTATCTTGACAGTGGACATGTGCTGCTGTTGCCTGCAGAATACAAAAGAGACAATGTCGTGACCAAGTGGTGGATGGTATGGCAAGTTAATATTAAATGCGCAGTGGTGCCAATGGGAAAGTGGAATAACAATGTACAATGCTTCTTCCTTAGTTGTTTGGACATGGAAGGTTTTACATCTCCACAGGAACAGACCCAGTCCCAGTCTCCACCAACCGGGACCAAGGTTCTCTCATTGTAGGGGCTGAGGAGATAAATATCTGTCACCCTAGCAATATCCTGGCCCTTTGGGCCTTCTTATGGAGTGAGAGAAAAGGAGGGTTTGAGTGTGATGATGAAAGGTGGAAGCCAGATATATCGGGTGCAGGTGAGGGAAAAGTTGGTGTAAGGTTCTGAGTAAGTGAGCATAAAGCACAGAGGCCATTAAGGGTTAGTAGTGTGAGGGAAGTTTGAGGTGGTAAGACTGAGTGGGGTAAGATGTTGAATGCATTAGTAAGAATGGGTGAGCAAAAGCCTTAAAAGGAGGTGGGTGCAGTAGCAGAGATAGAATAAGACCGAGGCAGCAGAGAGCTGTTGCTGGCATTTACACAGGCAGAACGGAGAGATCATTTCATATCTTCCTACACTGCAGGCTATTTCTACAGACTGCACTGATCTGGGTGATGACCTCTGACCAGGTGGCCAGACTAGCAGCATAGCCTTCACTGGTAGTACGGGGAGAAACCGGACTCCACAACATACCATCTACCAGGATCTCCAAGTCCACGTCAGCAAAGCAGCCTGACAATTTCCCCTTCTCAGCCGAACATCGGGTAAATGTCTGCAATGGCTGAAAGTCTGAACAGGGCAGATCTAGACTGTCAGCACTTGTCTGGGTGCAAAAACATTTTTTGTAGATGGTGCCAGTGCCAGGGATTTCAACATATCGTAGGAAATTGCAACAATGGCAAGTACTTCTGATTATGGCAAGTGGGAGAATGAAGCTAGCATCAACAAAGAACAAAGAGAACAAAGAAAATTATAGCACAGGAACAGGCCCTTCGGCCCTCCAAGCTTCTGCCTATCCAGATCCTGTATCTAAACCTGTTGCCTGTTCTCTAAGGATCTGTATCACTCTGCTCCCTGCCCATTCATGGATCTGTCTAGATACATCTTACATGACACTATCATGCCCACCTATACCACCTCCGCTGGCAACACATTCCAGGCACCTATCACCCTCTGCATAAAGATCGTTCCACTCATAACTTCCTTAAACTTTTCCCCTCTCACCTTGAATTCATGACCCCATGTAATTGAATCCCCAACTCTGGGAAAAAGCTTCTTGCTATCCACCCTGTCTATACCTCTCCTGATTTTGTAGACTTCAAATAAGTCCCCCTGTCTTTCTAATGAAAATAATCCTAATCTAGTTAAACTCTCTTCATAGCTAGCACCCTCCATACCAGGCAACATCCTGGTGAACCTCCTCTTCACCCTCTCCATGGCACATACTTTTGGGAATATGGTGACCAGAACTGTATGCAGTATTCCAAATGTGGCTGAACCAAAGTCTTATACAACTGTATCATGAACTGCCACTCTTGTACTCAATATCCCATCTGATGCAGGAAAGCATGCAGTATGTCTTCTTGACCACTCTATCAAATGCGTTGCCACCTTCAGGGTACAATGGACCTGAACACCCAGATCTCTCTGGACATCAATTTTCTCCCTGGCTTTTCCATTTACCATATAGTTCGCTATTAAATTGGATCTTCCAAAGTGCATCACCTCACATTTGTCCAGATTGAACTCCATCTGCCATTTCTGCACCCGACTCTCCAATCTGTATATATTCTGTTGTATTCTCTGACAGTCCCCTTCACTATCTGCTACTCCACCAATCTTAGTGTCATCTGCAAACTTGCTAATCAGACTACCTATACCTTCCTCCAGATCATTTATGTATATCACTAACAACAATGGTCTTAGCACTGATCCCTGTGGAACACCATTTGTCACAGTTCTCCATTTTGAGAGACTCTGACTACTACTCTCTGTCTCTGTTGTCCAGCCAGTTCTCTATCCATCTAGCTAGTACACGCTGGACCCCATGTGACTTCACTTTGTCCATCAGCCTACCATGGGGAACTTTATCAAATGCCTTAATGAAGTCCATGTATATGACATTTATAGCCCTTCCCTCATTAATCAACTTTGTCACTACCTCAAAAAATTCTATTAAGTTGGTAAGACTTGACCTTCCTTGCAGAAAACCATGCTGCCCATTACTGATAAGCCTATTTTCTTCCAAATGGGAATAGATCCTATCTCTCAGTATCTTCTCCAGCAGCTTCCCTACCACTGACATCAGGCTCACCTGTCTATAATTACTGGATTATTCCTGTTTCTTTTCTTAAACAAGGGGAGCATTGCTAAACATTAGCAAATCTCCAGTCCTCCGGGACATCACCCGTGTTCAAGGATACTGGAAAGATAACTGTTAAGGCCCCAGCTATTTCCTCTTTTGCTTCCCTCAGTAACCTGGGATACTCCAGGCCTGGGGACTTGTCCACCTTAATGCCTTTTTAGAATACATCCTCCTTCCTTATGCTGACTTGACCTAGAGCAATCAAACATCTATCCCTAACTTCAACATTTGGGGGTGGCACGGTGGCTCTTAGCACCAAGGACCTGGGTTCAATTCCAGCCTTGGGTGACTGTGTGGAGTTTACACATTCTCCCCGTGTCTGCGTGGGCTTTCTCCAGGTGGTCCAGTTTCCTCCCACAGTCCAAAGATGTGTAGGTCAGGTGAATTGGCCATGCTAAACTGCCCATAATGTTAGCTGCATTAGTCAGAGGGAAATTGGTGTGGGTGGGTTTGTCTTCTGAGGGTCGGTGTCAACTTGTTGGGGCAAAAGGCCTATTTCCGCACTGCAGGCAATCTAATCTAATCTGTCATGTCCGTCTCCTCAGTGAATACTGATGCGAAGTACTTGTTAAGAATCTTACCCATTTTCTCTGACTCCGCATATAACTTTCCTCCTTTGTCCTTGAGTGGGCCAACCCTTTCTCTAGTTACGCTCTTGCTTCTTATATATGAATAAAAGGCTGTGGGATTTTCCTTAACCCTGTTTGCTAAAGGTATTTCATGACTCCTTTTAGACCTCTTAATTCCTCATTTCAGATTGATCCTACTTTCCCGATATTCTTCCAAAGCTTCGTCTGTTTTCAGTCACTTAGACCTTAGGTATGCTTCCTTTTTCCTCTTCATTAGTCTCACAATTTTACCCGTCATCCGTGGTTCCCTAATCTTGCCATTTCTGTCCCTCATTTTTACAGGGAATGTCTGACATGCACCCTAATCAACCTCTCTTTAAAAGCCTCCCACATATCAAATGTGGATTTACCTTCAAACCACAAGCCCCAGCTCCTGCCAAATTTTGGTATAGTTGGCCTCACAATTTAGCACTCATCCTTTAGGACCACTCTTGTCTTTGTCCATGAGTATAACTTACAGAATTGTTATCACTATTCCCAAAGTAATCCCCTACAGAAACTTCAAACAGCTGGCCAGGCTCATTCCACAGCACCAGGTCCAGTATGGCCCCTTCCCGAGTTGGACTATTTACATACTGCTCTGGAAAACCATGCTGGATGCTCCTTACAAATTCTGCTCCATTTCGACCTCTAACACTAAGTGAATCCCAGTCAATGTTAGGAAAATTAAAATCTCCTATCACTACCATCCTGTTACTTCTATATCTTTTCATAATCTGTTTACATATTTGTACCTCTATCTCATGCTCGCTGTTGGGAGGCCTGTAGTACAGCACCCTTGCTATTTATGAACTTTGCTCATATTGCCTCACTGCCTCACCTCACATTTATCTAAATTAAACTCTACCTGCCAGAATTTGACCCATTGGCCAATCTGATCAAGACCCTATTGTACTCCAAGGTAACCTTTTTTGTTGTTTACTACACCTCCAATTTTGGTGTCATCTGCAAACTTACTAATCAAACCTCCTACGTTCACATTCAAATGTGAAGACATCACTCATTTTACTAGAATGGAGTGGACTGGACCCCTAACATATTCAATCAACTTGTAAGATCAGTATTGATTAAGAAGCATTCTAGTCAGGATCACTTTAAGAAAATTCATATTAATTTCATTATATTTTTATATCTCCATAGCACTTGCAATATCTCCAACACTGGGATATGAACAAGTTATTTCTTGATAGACCGCTATTACTGCTCTTCTGTAATTGGCTACAATGTGAGAGAACAGCTCATATAAATCCTTCTCATCTTCCCATTTTGCTTCTGCGCAGTGATGAATTGTGCACCATAGAGAAATAAATATAGCAAAGGAAAACATTATCAATTGTTTAAATAGGAATTTGTCCAATTATCACAGATAATAAATGAAATAAAAATTAAATTAAATTAAAAATTATCTTTAGGATGATAACAACCTTTACTTAGCCCAAAATAGCAGCTGAACTCATTTCATAGATCAAGGGAAATCAGTGCGTCCAGTCGAATAGCACTTAATCTTTGTCAGCATCCTCTCTGAGTCTTTTAATTACATTTTAAGTGTTTATCTCAGTGTAGCTACAGGAAACTAACTTGGGTCAGCCTTGCAAACTGAAAACTAGCAAAGGCAAATAATCCATTTACAACTTCAAGTTCAGCTATAGTTCAGGAAACAGCTCCAGAACTGACTGTAAAGTGAGCACATAGTGCATAGATTCAACTTGTTGACCTCTCCATTATAAAATGTAGCTCTCAGCTCAATTTATGATATTCTGCTTAAGTGAGATTTCATCAAAAAGAAGGCTTTGATTTAAATGAACTGCAATCATGAAAATTACATTTTAAAATCTAATTAATCAAATTTAGGCCAATGAACACACTAAAATATTATTATTTTTCAGTTGTGACAATCTATGTACAATGTACATGCAAACTTAAAATGTTTTTACTTGCATCACTGAAAGTGGGTGGAGATAACGTTCATTTTCATTTCTCTGTTGGTTAGTCTATTTGCCTGTATGTCTCAAAAACTAATGGATTTCAAAGAAACTTGGTGCATTGATAGGCTAGGGCCCAAGGAAGGACCGTTTAGCGTTTAATGAAGATATGGATCAGGACCAAGATCCTGGATATTTTTAAAAGGGTTGTTAATTTTGGAAGATAGAATTGAATTTTTTGTAGAATTTTGTAGTTCTTCATATTTATATGTTATTGATTTTTTTTTAGAATGTTGTGGAATGTCTCTATTGCTGTGGTTGAAATGTTCATATTTGTCAAATTTTGACCAGAGTTTTCAAAGCAGGTAGTTGGATATGGATAGCTTGAAGCCTCCTTAGTGAGTTGGAAGCTCTTCTAAAATAGAATTATATTTTAGATTTGTGGTTAAAGATCAGCATTGAAGCAGGGAAGAGCTAATTGTAATCATGTTGAGTTAACACTGCTTGGCAGAAGCATGAATGTCCTTAGCTTGGTGCTCTCTGCATTTGTTTGAAAACGTATTCACTAAGCCATGCTATTACATGTAACATTTGTTTTGAAATTGCCTATACGTAAACCACAAATACATTTGATATATAAAAATAATTTGGAAGAGGATAATTTGAAATTATAACCTACACAATATGAAGAAAGAAGGTGTCTTGTGAAATGAGTTCCAACAGCAAGGCTGACAAATCAGGAGGAGAATGTATGAAATAAGGAATGGCTACTGGGCCTATCAAGTCTGTTCCTTCTGTAGGTGATCTGAGGTTTGCCCAATTAAGAGAAATATCAGCCACAAGTATAATGTCCAAAGGAAAACCAAAGTTTTGAATTTACCTTAGCCTTAAAAAGGAAATACTCCCAAATATTAATACAATTTTACTTGCAGTTTAGATTTCCAATTCTGAATGGATGCTTTTCGAGGAGCCTAGGTGACTCATTTATGATCACAGCACAGCAGGGGATATTTCTTACATTATTTCCTACATCTATGCCCATGCTTATGAACCCCAATTCTTAACCAAATACAGCTGTATATCTTTTTAAAGGAATTAATTGAGATATTAATTTTTTTTTGTCCTTGAGACTCAATCTCATATGTTCATTCCTCTATCCATGCATAGTTAGCCTTTCTAAAACCATGTTAAAAATGGTTTAGTGTGTTTTAAGTAAATTAAAATTAGAATCAAAATAGGATTATTTTTGTGTCATTTTGTCAGTCTTATAATTGCATAATTATGAACTTTTTTCGCTGTTCAATGGGACGGGTATTGCTTGTTTTTGACGCTGTACTGAGAAATCTCGGATCAATTGTATATCAGCATTAGGCTCATGTTCCTTTTTCTCAATAGTATGTTTTAGGGTAATTTCAATAAAAATGAACTCTTCATGTGGTTTCCACACAAGCCATTCTTGGACCATATGCAAGAATATCAGTTAATGTGTGAATTTATGCTGTAGTCCCACGTATGAATAATATGATTGAAACTTAAGTTAATTTTACATAGAGCCTTTACAACTGACAGAGAGCGGCATCTTGCACACCATATCTGATTGATTTTAATCAGATCCCAGAGCCAAAAGTATATTGTAGTTTACTAAAGTTCCACTAGCATCAAAAAGTAAAATTATTTTGTAAAGCTTCATGATTACATTGTATTTAAGTTTGCTTTGTTTCGGAAGAAAGTTGCACTATTGCTTATACATTGCACTATTTTACAGATAACTTTAAAAATAGTGCCAGTTACCTGTGCTTTGATGTGTTAACATATATATTTTTAAAAATTACCAATTAATATCTGACAAACAGCAGTCTACTGTACAGTTTATATTAACTTCAGGTTTAAAGTGACACTTGGAGAGATATCTGCCATTTCAGAAAATATGTAACTGCTCTGTGTTGGGGGGTCATTCAGAAACAGGTATTATTTTATTTCTTACAGCTTGTGTTCTTGGAAGTCATGATATGTCAAATGCCAGGCACCAAATACCAAAGGTAAAAATGTCACTTTTTGAAAGGGAATGAATCAAGAGAACTGGTTAAGAATTAATTGTCATTTGGGGACTCGGCAAGATGGTGGCGATTCTGTAGAACTGCTGTGGACAGCTCTGCCTAAATTCCAGCTCAGCACCATCCTCATGACCTGTCCTACCTGCCAATCTCCCTTCCCACATATCCGCTCCATCCTCCCCTCTGACCTATCACTTCCATCCCCACCCCCATTCACCTATTGTACTTTTTGCTCCCTTCCCCATCTTCCCCTCTGACCTATCACCTCCATTCCCACCCCCATTCACCTATTGTACTCTTTGCTGCCTTCTCCTCAGCCCCACCAACCCCATCTATCTCCCCACCCTGGAGGCTTCCTGCCTTTATTTCTGATGAAGGGCTTTTGCCCGGAACATCAATTTTCCTGCTCCACGGATGCTGCCTAACCTGCTGTGTTTTTCCAGCACCACTCTGATCTAAACTCTGGTGTCCAGCATCTGCAGAGCTCACTTTTGCCAAGCTCTGCCTAACAGCCAAGGCATACTGGTGTTTTTTGCCATCCCTGGCCAACTTATGTGGTGGAATTATTAGTTTAAAACCTTACAGAACACATATTTGTTAATATTTGGGAGTAGGAAGGATGCCAAAGGGATAAGGAGCAAGCAAACAGCAGCAGGGAGGACACTCCCCTGCAGCACCTACAACACCAGAGACTGCAGCAGCAGCAACCTCTCCTGAACCCCCCAAGGACCTGACAGACTCACAGGAATTGGCTGCGGCAATGGAGAGACTGATCTTGAAAGTTGCGGCTGCGATTGAGGAGATCCGTGGGGAGATTCGTGCCCAGGTCCAACCTATCGCATCCATGCTGCAGAAGCATGAGCAGGAGATCCAGGGCCTCGGGGAGAGGCTAGAGGAGGTAGAGGGTCAAACTAAGGCCTCGGAAGCTGCAATTAAGTCTTCATCCAGTCGAATCCAGGTGCTGGAGCGAGAGGTGCGGATCTTGCGAGACCATATTGGCGACCTTGAAAATCGAAGTCAGAGGGTAAATCTCTGAATTCTCGGGCTTTCTGAAGGTGAGGAAGGTGAGTAGCCAGTCAGCTTCTTTGAAAACTGGCTGCTGAAGTTTTTGGGCCTTCACATGGTGTCCAGCAGGCTGCAGATTGAAAGGGCTTATCGGGTTACAGTCCACAGGACAAGGCTAGTGCAGCGCCCCCATTTGGTCCTAGTGCACTTCCAATCATAAAGGACAAGCAAAAGGCGATAGAAGCTTCTAGATTACTAGGAAATGATCTGCAGGCACTGCTGTACAAGGGGTCAAAATTCATGTTTTTCCAGGATTTCTCTGCAGCTGTAATTCGAAAGAGGAAGTCCTTTGATGAAGTTAAAAAGAGGCTGAGGAACCTGGGCATCCAGTATTCCACGAGATACCCCGCAGTGCTCCATTTCAGCCACGAGGTCTCAGTTTATACATTGACTTAGCGGATAAAGCTAAAAACTTTGTAGACACTTTAAAATAGATGGATTGGTCTGAAGAATGCGGTTAATGTTTGTTCTCTTTTCCTTCTTTCCCCATATTTTCCCTTCCTCTTTTTAAATTCCTTTCTTTCTCCCTAATAATTTCTTTTTTGGAAAGGGGGTCAAAGCCTTGGAATAAGTTGTTCATTTTTTAATAACTGGATTTTCTGATGGGAAATTTTGTGGATGTTCATTGTTTTCTCCCTTTTTTATAATTTGTTCTGTTTCTCTTTTAGTCACAAGTAGGGGTGACATGAAGCCAGGGATGGGTGGAGTGCTCACCCTGACTTTGTCCCTTTTCTGCTGACTTAAAGATCACCTTTTTTTCTGGCCTAAGGCTGGGGCATAGTCCAGGTTTGAAGGAGCTGTGATGGAGGGGATGGGTAGCGTGAGTGCCCCCTATGGGCAGGGGGAAGAGTCTTCCATTCAAGGTTTTACAGTTGGTTCTCTTTGCAGTTTTTTGGTAGTAATAGTTATGATAGAGTAGTTTTTGTATATATAGTTCTTCGACTCTATGAGTCTTTATTTACTTGTGCTCGGCGCTTTGTAAGCAGGGTTCTCCCTCTGAGGGGTTCAAGGGTCTCTGAAAGGGGATATGGCTAAGTGTCTTATTAAATGGTGCACCTGGAACATTAAGGGAAGTCATTCGCCTGTTAAAAGGGAGAAAGTGTTTTCTATCCTTAAGAGGGAAAGGGTTGATATTGCTTTGTTGCAGGAAACCCATCTTGATAATGGTGAACATCTGAAATTACAACAGGGGGTTATGACCAGGTACTCTTTTCATCCTTTGCTACTAAAAGCAGGGGAGTGGCAGTACTTAAAAAAAAATCTTCCATTCACATTGTTAGAGCAGGTGAAAGATGAGCAGGGACGATTTGTGATACTTAAAGCCCTGATACATGGGGAGGAATATGGCATTTTAAATGTCTACTGTCCTCCGGCACATCCCCTCAAATGTTTGATTAGTGCTTTCTCTAAGTTGAGTGCTTTTGGAACACGGCACATCATTATGGGGGGGGGGCGGATTTTAATTGTCTTTTGGATCCGACAGTGGACAGGATGCCTTGTGGGTCCTCAACTATTTCTTCGCAGGCCAAGCAGGTGGTTGACTTATGTGAGGAGCTGGGGCTGGTGGATATTTGAAGATGTCTTCACTCTACTAGCAGGGACTTCACCTTTTTTTCAAACCTACATAAATGTCACACGAGGATTGCCTTCTTTCTGGCTCCCTCGGCCCTTCTGGATTCGGTTATGGGTTGTAAAAGTGGAATATAGCTATCTCTGAACGCGGCAGTATATTTGGAGGTTAAGGCCAGGATTGAAGGGCTAGCTTTGTGGCACTGGCGTTTGGATCCTTTTAAATTTGTGGAATACCTTTTGAAGGAGTTTCAGCAATTCTTGATATCAACTCAGGCACGGCCAGTAGTCCGTCCATGCTATGGGAGACTGCTAAGGCCTTTGCTAGGGGATTAGCTCTTTCCTATTCGGCTAGCCAGAAACGACAGAAGGAGGAACAGCAGCGTCTACTTGAGACGCGGTTGAAAGCCGCCGAGGTGGCACGTTTTGTGTGGCCTTCGATGACTAAGCTACAGCAGATCACGGCCCTCTGGGCTGCCTTGAATTCAATACTGGCACAAGACTCAAAGAAAGAACTTGCTTTTGCTAGACAAAGGCTGTTCAAATATGGGGATAGGCCAGGGAAGTATTTAGCGTACCTGACTAGGGAAAAGCATGCTCCCCAATCCATTACTGCAATCAGAGACAGCACTGGGGTCCTTACGTACGATGCTAAAAAGATTAATGAGGCTTTTCGGAGCTTTTATTCTGAATTGTATCAGTCTGAAGGTTGCGAGGACAGGAGGACTAAAATGGAGACCTTTTTTAAGAACCTGGACCTCTCAGGGGTAACCTTGGAACAGACCTCTCTCCTTAATGCCCCCTTTACTGTTCAGGAAATACAGGAGGCAGCTAGGTAACTTCAGAGTGGGAAAGCACCTGGCCCTGATGGTCTCCCGGGTGAGTTTTATAAGGAGTTTTATAGGGATTCTGTTAGGGCCGATGTTAAAGATGTACAATCACTCCTATATGCATGAATGCCTATCACCATCTTTGAGAGAAGCTAATATTTCCTTAATTCTTAAGAAGGGGAAGGTTCCTGAGGATTGTGCCTCATCCGGGCCCATCTTTCTGTTACATTCAGATTTCAAGATTCTGTCCAAGATCCTGACGCTGGGATTGGAAAGGTGTTGCCCCATATTGTTAAAGAAGACCAGACAGGCTTTATAAGGGGCCGCAGGTCCTCTAATAATACTAGAAAGTTGCTGAATATGGTCCAAGTTTGTCAGAAATGCTCAATTCAGGGGTTGGTGATTTCCTTAGATGCAGAGAAAGCATTTGACCGAGTGGAATGGCCGTATCTTTTTTATGTCTTAGAACAGTTTGGATTGGGTAGAATCTTTGCTAGGTGGGTGGAGGTTTTGTATTGCCACCCTCTGACAGCTGTCATCACCAACGGGATGAAGTCTGGGAATTTTAGGATTGGTAGGGGTAGTCGGCAAGGCTGCCCCCCTCACTGTTGTTGTTCACATTGGTAATAGAGTCGCTGGCAGAGGCTATTCGTCAGAACGTCCACAAAATTTCTCCGGAAGTGGGATCGAGGACACACAAGATTACACTGTATACGGATGATGTCCTTCTGTTTTTATCGAACCCGATGATCTCCGTACCCCAGTTGGTACAATGTATCAATACATTTGGGGCTATTTCAGGATATAAGATGAACTTTGCAAAATCAGATTCTATGCCTTTGGGGAACCTTAAGGATGTGTCAGAAGTTGAAGGTGGCCCTAAGTTCCCTTTTAAGTGGTCACGGGCAAGGTTCCGATACCTTGGCATTTTTATTACCCCCAAGTTTGATCTGTTATTTCATACTAACTTTGCTCACTTGCTCGACAATATTAGGCGAGATCTCTAGAGATGGGAGGCTCTTCCAATTTCATGGTTGGACCGAATATTAAGATGAATGTTCTTCCTCATTTGCTTTATCCCATGCGTATGCTCCCTATAATGTTTCCCAGGTCAATGCTGCAGAAACTTATGGGATGGTTTGGTTCCTTTGTCTGGCATCATGGGCGACCCCTCATCAAACTTACTAAATTGAAGTTGTCTCAAGGAGAGGGAGGAGTTGATTTTCCAGACATCAGGAGGTATCAATTTAGTTCCCTACTGTCCTTTGTCTGTGATTGGGTAGGTAACGATCCAAACTCAACATGGCTGGATATTGAGGCCTCCCAGGCAAAGTGCCCTCTTATTAACCTGTTGTTCATGGATAAGTTGAGGACAGTTATGGACCACTGCCGGAACCCCATTGTCATTAGTACAGTCAAGGCAGTGAGGATTGGTTACCTAAGACTTCGCCACTTACGCCTATAGTTGGCATGCCAGGGTTCTGACCTGGAATGATAGACTCATGGTTCAAAATGTGGGCAGCGAGAGGAGTTTCTAGTTTGGGAAACATGTTTGAGGGGGAAGTTACAATGTCTTTTGAGCAACTGAGCCGCAAATACGGGTTGCCCAGTGGAGATCTTTTCCGTTTTTTTTCGGGTTAGGGATTTCATCCAGAAGAAGACTACACTTCTCCCTAAGCCCTATAAGCCCGATACAGAGAGGTTGTTGCTACGTTCCACAAGCACCCTTTCGGTTAGTGCCCTCAATTGCCTGCTGGTTGGCAGGGCCTGGCAGGATATTAACCGGTTATGTCAGTCTGGGAGCAAGAGCTAGGAGTGGAGGTCTCTTCTGAAACATGGGAGAACAAATGGGAGAATGCTTGAAAGATCTCAATTTGTAACAGGATGTGTGCTACGCAGTTAAAAGTTTTGCACAGGGTTCATTTGGCACTAGACCGTCTGGCGAAGTTTAAAAAAGGGGCATCTTCTGTGTGCCCCAAATGTAAAATAAGTGTAGGTACTCTTGCCCATTGCTTCTGGACATGCCACAGTCTTCATGTTTATTGGAACGCTGTGGCGGGTGAGATAGGGTGGGTATTGAGGACAAAAGTCAAAGAAGACCCGATATCTCTCCTCTTAAGCCTACTAAATTTACCATCTTTGGACGGTCATGGGAAGAAATTATTTAATATTCTTGTATACTATGCACAGAAGAATATTCTGATGAACTGGGTGTCTGAGAACCTGCCGGTTTGCTGGGATTGCAGAATTTAATTATGGATCACATTCCCTTGGACATTTTTACAAACATGGTGCACCACACAACAGACCATTTTTATAAGACATGGCAGCCCTACTTGAGTTATTTGGATATAGCTTTGTCAGTTATCTTAACTAAGGCGTTTGTTTAACCTGGATAATTAGGTTTATCAAGTCCTGGGCCCTGGAGGGGATCTCCTGAGTTAATATGGGTATATATACAATGCTCCTGTTCCTTTGTTTGGGAACTTTGTGCCGAGCATAGCTGTTCTATATTTTGTGGGGTTTTTTTGCTTTTCTTTCTTTTTGATATATTAGTTATTTACTTATTTATTGGTGTTGCTTTGCACAGTGTTAGGTTTGTTTTGTATTATAGGGTAGGTTAGTAGTTAGTAGACAATAGTTGTATTATAATTTGTGTTTTTTTTCTTTTTATTACACTGATAATTATTTGTTATTGATAGTATTTTTCAATAAAATTATGTGTTTGTAAAGTTAAAAAAATTTGCAAATAAATATATTTACAAAAAAAAGAATTAATTGTTATTTAACTGCTCTTATGTTGGCATCATTTAAATTTGGATTGTGGTAATCCCAGATCTATGAATTTATTTCCAGTGTGCGGGTTCCTACATCTGGTTCCAATATCTTAGTGGGAAGCTTGTAAACTAGCTCTTTATACTGCTTTGGCAGATTTAGCAGCATAAACAAGTAATGATCCCAAATCAAAACATAAAGTAAATGGCATTCATGTAAATTAAGGTATATGCTCCGATGGTACAAGCAAAAGATCTAGAGGTGACATTGGTTTCTATCAAGTACTGTAGAATCATAAAATCATAGAATTACAGAAACACGCAGTACAGAACAGGCCCTTTGGCCCATCATACTTTTACTTCCAAAGTACATTACTAGCTACACTAGTCCCACTTTCCCACAGTAAGCCCATAGCCTTGAATGTTCTGACACTTCAAGTTCTCATCCAAGTACTTTTTAAAATGTTGTGAGGTTTCTGGCCTTAACTATGTTCCCAGCCAGTGCATTCCAAGCAACACAGCTACAATGACTTAAATAAAAGCAAAATAATTTGAATGCTAGAAAACTAAAATAAAAACTCAGTAGACCTGACAGCATTTGTGGAAAGAAAAACAGAATTAATATTTTGACTTCAGTATGACTGCTTTAGAAATGAAATTCTGAAGAATAGTGAAATTGGACTCAAAACTTTATCTCTGCTCATCCTCTGGGTGAAAAAGACTTTCCTCAAATCCGATCAAAGCCTCTAGCCTTTCACTTTAAATGTATGCCCTCTTGTTATTGATCCTTCAATTAAAAGGAACAGCTTTCTATTCACCCTGTGCATGTCCCTCATAGTCTTCTACATCTCTATAAGATCAACCCTAATTCTAAACCCCTCAATCTTCTCTGCACCAAAAAAATACAAGTTTATCCAGCCTCTCTTCACAACTGAAATGCTCCATTCCAAGCACCATCGTGGTGAACTTCCATTGCCCCCGCTCCAGTGCAACCACATCTTTCCTCCAGGAAAATCACAGCCGGACTTATATACTTAATGGTAAGGTCCTGGGGAGTGTTGCCAAACAAAGAGACCTTGGGGTGCAGGTTCAAATTTCCTTGAAAGTGGAGTTGCAAGTAGACAGGATACTGAAGAATGTGTTTGGTATGCTTACCTTTATTACTCAGTATGTTGAGTATAGGAGTTGGGGTGTCATGTTTCAGCTGTACAGGACATTAGTGAGGTGACTTTTGGAATACTGCATTCTCTGCCTTAGAAATGATGTTCTGCAACTTGAAAGAGTTCAGAAAAGATTTGCAAACATGTTGCCGAGGCTGGAGGGTTTCTGCAATAGGGAGCGGATGAATAGCTTGGGCAATTTTCACTGAAGCATAGGAGGCTGAATGGTAACATTATAGAGGTTTATACAATCATGAGGAATATGGACAGGATAAATAGCCAAGGTCTTTATACCAGAGAAGGGGAGTCCAAAACGAGCGGGTATAGATTTAAGGTTAGAGTGGAAAGGTTTAAAAGGAACCCAAGGGGCAACTTTTCCATGCAGAGGGTGGTGCGTGTATGGAATGAATTGCCACAGAAGTGGTGGAGGCTGGTACAATTACAACATTTAAAAGGTATCTGTGTGGATACATGAATAGGAAGGGTTTAGAGGGATATGGGCCAAATGCTGGCAACTGGGTCTAAATTTATCTAGGGCATCTGGCCAGCATGGACAGGTTGGACTGAAGAGTGTGTTTCTGTGATGTTCACCTTTATGACTCTATAGTGTGGTGACCAGAACCCCACAGAGTACTTCAGCTGTGGCCCAACTAAAGTTTTCTCTAGCTCCAACATAATCTCCATGCTCATATAATCTATGCTATGACTGAATGCCTTCAATTATCCCCTATGCCTTCTTAGCTACCCTAAGCTTGTCCTGCTACCTTCATGCATCTGTGGACAAGCACCTCAAGATCCCTTTGTTCCTCTGAGCTTCTTAGTGTCGAGACATTCATTTGTTAATTATTCAAATGAGTTATAATTTTGAAGTTCTGCAAACATGTTGGTTATTTACTGTGACTAGTGATAGGATCACTGTAACTATAGTAAAAACACAAAATGTTGGAGAACCTTAGCAGGTCTGGCAGTAAATTTGGAGAGAGAGCAGAGATAAAGTTTGAGTGCAAAATGACTATTCTTCAGAACTTTTGTTCTAAACAGTGTTGCGTCAAATGCAAAGTGTTAACTCTGTTTTTCTTTCCACTTTACTGTCAGACCAACTGTTTACCAGCAATTTCTATTTTTTTTTAAGATTTCCAACAATCACATAATTTTGCTTTTATTTGAGTCACTGTATCTATGTTGTTTAGATTGACTGTTGAAATTATGGTCATTTATCATTTGAACCATTGATGTAAACAGAAACTATTACAACAATTTTAGACAAATATTTAGATAAATAAATAATTCTTCTTAGTATTATGATGAAACCCATGGACAAACAGTTATCAATTGTATTGAGGCAACATTGAACATCTGCTTACAGGGAACCATGCTTTAAGAGAAGAAACATTCAAAGACTTAATTGAAAATTAAAAACTGTTGTTTTAATAATAATTTAATTTGAGCACACCATCTTTACTTTGCTTCAAACACAGGTGGTTTCAGCAACTCGCAAATAGATCTCCTGCCCAAATACAGTCAGACCTCAACTTCCAGTTTGAATCTATCTTTCAATAATGTTACAGCAGAAGAGATATAAGTTGCAGCCGTCACTAAACATGACACTGAAAATTCGTAGATGTATTAGGAGGTGGATTCCTGCTATTTCATTACAACTGAAGTCATTTTCCCTTTAACACCACGCTATATGCAGTCAAAATTGCATTTACATTTAGAAACAGAATTCAATTCAAAACATTATAAATGAAAATTGAGCTTCCTGGAATATCCACAAATTAAATGGTGTCTCACAAATCAGGAAAGCCCCACATTTGATTTTGTGCTGAGTTAGTTAACCAGAGCCAGGGTAAAGTCAGCAGATTCATCTAACTTCAGTGCCTTTGGATTAGGCAGCCAAAAATTGGCCCGAGTTCCTGTGTTTGCTTGCTTTGTAGTGAACTCTGCTTGAAGTGCAAATGTGTAGATGTCAGCTGAGTAGGATCAATGTTAGCTGTGATATCCCCACAGTTGAATAGGCTGCAAAGTTTTACACACTAATAAGGGTCATCTCAAGGACATACCTGAGTGAAATTGGTATTCCTTACAAAAAGGTCATTGGTTTTAAGAGAAGAAAGGAAGGGAAAAACTGGCAGATAAAAGAAAAGAAATTTCAATGTATATTTTAAAAGATTGTCCACAAAAAAATCTTGCTGATAACTAAAACTAATACTGTTCTGAGCAATAAGATCGAACGAAAACAAAATATTGGAAACAATATATATATTCAAACATTGTGATGTGCACATATTAAGATTCAATAATACAGCTTTAACTATACAAAATTATATTGGCAAAAGCAAGAATTGACTGAAGAAAGTAGATACATGAACACAGAAATTAGTAAAATAAAGAAGAAAGTGACGAATGTGTTGGCCCGCAGAGGTACTGGCAATGGTGCAGCTTATTGGCTCAAATTTCAAACAACTTTACATAAACTTAGACTTATCTCTCTTGTTAGTGGATTTGCAGCGAGAAACCTGTACAAGTGCCAATAAGTCTGAGCAGGCAGTATTAGGCGATTGTGGACAGTCTGTTTCATGTTATTTTCTTGATTGTGTTTTTGAGTAGTTTATCCATAATACATTGCCAATCTAATTTTGGTAATGAATCTATGCTTAAATGATTGAAACAGCATATGTGTGTTTGTTTTTAATGAAACAATGACAGGTTATTGTTATTATCGAATGTGGGAGCATCACTTGTTATAAAGCTTTTAAACAGTTGTTCACGTTAATTTTAAATAAACAGTGAAAAAGCAACAACAAAAATTCTGTTTTTGTGTCCGGCACTAAACAGGATCTTCTCGCCTTTCAACTAACAACAGTTCTACAATCAATGAATGATGACTTCATCTAACTCACATCATTGTAAGTGGGTGAAAATTATGTTTTGTGTGGCTTGTTGCACCCAAAACTGCAGTGTTCTAAAGTGGTGAAAATTATGTTCCTCTTGCTCAATGTTCTTAACCTCCTCCTCCTCCTCCTCGAAACACTACTGCTGCTCTTTCTGCTCTACAGTGTGACCACTTACCCTCTTTATCTGCTCCAGTGTGTACTGCACAGCATCCTTGGATTATGTGGCACACTCTGGCTGGGCTGTACTGCAAGCATCAGAAACAGATCTTCAATCGAACTATCATCTGCTACCTGCTGGTCAGCTCGTTGTGTTAACTCCACTTTAGGCAAAGGTTTGCATGACACAGTCATCAGTTATGGTTGCAGAGGATAGCCCTGGCCTTCCAGCAACCATCCTGGTAAAGCGTCTGGCTCTTGAAATAAAGTAGGCTCAAGAGATTTGTTAAGGATATAGACATCATGGCAGTTTCCAGGGCACCTGGTGTAGTCTTCTAAGAGGAAGCATTGATGATCATAGTTGAATTGTACATTGGCTGAATGAAACGCTTTTCTATTGTTGAGGTTAGCTGTATTCTTGATATTGTGCTCTCTGTGTGAGATGTGTAGGGTCCTTAGTACTCTGCACCTGGGGGATGCAAGTTATGTTGCCAAAGCATACCGCCTGGGCTGGAACATTGATCTCACTGGGAGAAATGGAATGAAGGTGGTGTGATATTGCACAAATTGCAAGAAAACGCATTTGAGATTTGTGGATTGAGATATCTCACAAAGGTCCATAGTGGATCCTTGGGAGCAGCCAGTTTCATTAAAAAATTAGAGCAACTGTGATCTTGCTGGCCATTAGCAAAGGGTGGCCACCCTCCTCTTTCAATTGCTAGTCTTAGTCTAGTGGATGATGCAGTATTACCAAGGTCTCCCAGGGCATCCTTACTCTGTGGCGGCATTGCACCTTGCATGAAGTGGTATAGAGAATAAGGACTCTAGGCTTCCTGTTAGAACATAGAACAGTGCAGCACAGGAACAGGTCCTTCATCCATCATATCTGTGCCCACTACAATGCCATTCTAAACTAATTCCATCTGCCTGCACATGATCTGTAACCCTCATATGTCTGTCTAAATGTCTCCAAAACATTTCTATCATCTCTGTTTCTACCATTTCAGCTGGCAATGCATTCCAGGCACCTACCAGCCTTCATGTAAAAAAATTACCTTGCACGTCTCCTCTCACTTTAAACGTATGCCCCCAGCAGTTGATGGTATCTGGATGGGTATATGAGTAAGAGGGGTTTGGAGGGATATGAGCCAGTTGTTGGCAGGTGGGACTAGATTGGGTTGGCTATCTGGTCAGCATGGACGAGTTGGACCGAAGGGTCTGTTTTGGTGCTATACATCTCTACGATTCTATGACCAAGATTGCATGGTACATCAACATGTCCTCTGCCTTGGCTGATCACTGCTGTCAATCATGACAAGCTGTCTGGCTTTATGTCTGTGCTAAAAGGCAAGGCAACACATTCACATTGTGAGGTTTTAAATTCTGAATGATGTGGCAATACACAACAATGATGTGGAGGTGTTGGACTGGAGTGGACAAAGTTAAAAGTCACACAACGCCAACTTATAGTCCAACAAGTTTATTTGAAATCACAAGCTTTCGGAGCACTGCTCACCACCTGACGAAGGAGCAATGCTCCAGAAGCTTGTAATTTCAAATAAATCTGTTGGAGTATCACCTGGTATGGTGCCACTTCTGACTTAATGTACAACAAGGCAAGGCAAGGTGGAGATTCTGTGAACATCCAAGTAGGCATTATGGAAATAAGCTAAGAACCCTAAGATGCAACCTTTTCAATTTATGAGATAGGTACCAGTCCTGAAGTACATAGCCATCTGACAGCAGCATTGCAAGGCAAGGTGTCAGTGAGCTCCAGAGTGCAGCATCAAAGTAGTGAACTTTAATATAAATGAATCCAAGATGTGCCATGATGATGTGGTGAGGCATATCTGATGCCAATCCTCTACAAAAAATTATGTTTTTTAGAAAATTAAAAATCACACAACACCAGGGTATAGTCCAACAGGGTTACTTGGAAGCACTAACTTTCAGAGCGCTGCTCCTTCATCAGGTGGTTGTGCAGTATAAGATCATAAGGCATAGAACTTATAGCAAAAGTTTACAGTGTGATGTAACTGAAATTATATATTGAAAAAGACCTGGATTGTTTGTTAAGTCTCTCATCTTTTCGAATGAACATGTTGTTTCAGTTCTTTCATATGTAAATTTCAGAATATTTTTAAAGTTATATTTTCAAGTGGAGTTGAACAATTGGTGTCATGTCGGCCCAGGTAATGTATTGAAGGTGTGAGGTGCCCTGTGGGGAGACTGTCAGTGCCATGATGTTCAGACTGATTCTAATCTAAAAAATGGATTTACAGAATCTTACATAGGTTCATGCAGTTTTTGAGAAAAATAAAATATAATTCTGCAAGTACAAATTCACCCCACAAACTTACATGTGTGTGTGTGTGTGCATGTGGGTGTATGTGAGAGAGTGTGAATGTGTGTATGAGTGTGAGTGTAAAGGGATATAAGTCTGTGAGAGAGTGCGTGAGTGCATGTGCATGTGCACGTGTCAGTGTGGGAGTGTATGTGTGAGCATATGAGAGAGAGCTTGTGTATGAGAGAGGGTCTGCGTGAGTGTATGTGTCTGTAGGAGTGTGTGTGTGTGTGTGTGTCTGTAGGAGTTTGCATGTGTAGAGCAGTGGGATCACCTGTAGTGTGACATGAACCCAAGGTCCTGGTTGAGGCCATCCCCATGGGTACTGAACATGCCTAGCAGCCTCTGCTCGGCCACTTTGCATTGTTGCCTGTCCCGAAGTCCGTCTTGGAGGATGGTCACCTGACAGTCTGAGTTTGAATATCCTGGACCGCTGAAGTGTTCTCTGACTGGGAGGGAACACTCCTGTCTTTTGATTGTTGAGCTGATTGTGTGTTGATTGTTGTTTTTTAGAAAGACTACCAGGCAGTCTCATTCTAAATGACACAATTTAGCATTACACCAAGTGGCATGAAATAGACAATCAAACCCCTGGGAGCATGAATGACCTCAATTCCTTTTGATTCACATTATCCCAAAACTTTTCAAATATTTCTAAGGGTGTATATAACATTTCAATTACCTGTTTTGGAAACAATGACTGACACAGACTTAAACAAATTGAATCTCTTTGGAATATACAAATGAGCAAAGTATTTTGTGTGTCCCTTAGCAAGAAAAACTACAGAATAATGGCAAAAATATACAGGTGCGGTGATGGCTCATGTCTCCCACCCTGGAAGAAAAGTAGCAGTGAGTTGACTGACAAATAAACAAGGTAAAAACAATGACTGCAGATGCTGGAAACCAGATTCTGGATTAGTGGTGCTGGAAGAGCACAGCAGTTCAGGCAGCATCCAAAGTGCAGCGAAATCGACGTTTCGGGCAAAAGCCCTTCATCAGGAATAAAGGCAGTGAGCCTGAAGCGTGGAGAGATAAGCTAGAGGAGGATGGGGTGGGGAGAAAGTAGCATAGAGTACAATGGGTGAGTGGGGGAGGGAATGAAGGTGATAGGTCAGGGAGGAGAGGGTGGAGTGGATAGGTGGAAAAGGAGATAGGCGGGTAGGACAAACCCGGACAAGTCACCGGGACAGTGTTGAGCCGGAAGTTTGGAACTAGGGTGAGGTGGGGGAAGGGGAAATGAGGTAACTGTTGAAGTCCACTTTCTGGATTAATGGCGTTGGAAGAGCATAGCAGTTCAGGTAGCATCCAAAGTGCAGCGAAATCGATGTTTCAGGCAAAAACCCTTCATCAGGAATAAAGGCAGTGAGCCTGAAGCATGGAGCCTGTCTCACAAACATAATGCACTGAAGGTGGGCTGAAATAATGGAATTTCTGGTGAATGCATGTTCTCATTCCTAGACTTCTCAGCAGCTGCACTTCAAAGATTCCTTGTAAGTTCTACAAATGGGCACCAATGAAGGACCTAGCTTGTGGCATGACAATTAGTTTTCAATTTCTAAATGTAAATATACATAGACACAAAAGGTGATTCCTCTGGCATCCCACGCAACATTTAATTGGAGACCAGTGTTTGTAAAACCTTTCCTCTTTTTTCAAATGATTTGGTCATGAAAGTCAGGAGGTCTTAGTAATAGAAACTTCCTATTTCAGTGTTAACATTAGGCACATAACATTCATCTCTTTAGAATTGGCTGGATTGAGTTCAGGTCCCAGTGTTGAAAAACTGATGCCAAGACCACTGTGCCACCTAAATACACTCTTTCTGTTTTCTTTCTGAAATGGCACCTCTCAGTTCAAAGTTTGATCCCAGATCTTTCAAACCTTTCTGTTGCACAGATCAAAGTCCCGAATTATGAAGATGAGCCGATGGTACAGAACCGAACATTGTGTTAGGCCTTTCACAACTTTGAAGGAAAGGAAGAATGGCGAACGCTCCTTAGCTCCTTTCAATGTGAAGAGAGAGATGTGGATGTACCAAAGTTGGCAACTATCATACCCCAAGGCACCAATAAAAATAAACAGTTGTAACTGAAAATCCTCATAAATTGTACCATTGATATCCTCTCTTAAACCATGCAAAAGCACAGATGAATCTTTGGAAAGTCTTTGAAAAACATTTTCTATTATTTATATTTTTCCATTGCCCATCACTAGTTGCTCTTGAGAGGTGATGAACTGCCTTCTTGACCTACTGTGGCTTTTGTGGAGAGAGTTTCAGGATTTTGACCCAGATGACAGTGAAGGGAATGGCTATTTATTTCAAAGTTAGGATGATGATGAATGAGTTGGAGGATTTGATTGCTGTTTATAGGTGATGGAATGACTGGAGCTCTGAAGGTTCTTCAAATTTATTTGGCAGCAATTTTATCTAATTGCAGAAAATTCACACTGAGATCAGAATGCTGTTGCTTGTTTAGTTGTGAGTAGTTTGACATTTTCTTTTCTTTGTATTTGTGCTGTTCAGGGTGTAGGTTTGCTCGCTGAGCTGTAGATTTGATATCCAGATGTTTCATTACCTGCCAAGGTAACATCATCAGTGGCGACCTCCAAGTGAAACGAAGCTGTTGTCTCCTGCTTTCTATTTATATCTTTCTCCTGGATGCTCCTTTGTGCTGTTCAAAATAGATAGTAATCTTTCATTGACAGGCTTGTTGCCTTTTCATCAAATCTTGGAAAAGTTACTTGTTTAGTGACATAATTTGCTAGATCACTTCAGAGGGCTGATAAAAGTCACAAATAGGCAAGAGTGGGCAATGCTGGCAGGTTCCCTTTCTTCAAGGATATAACTGAGCAGGTTGGACTTTTACCACAATCTATTAGTCTTATGGTAATTTTCCCTAATGCAAGCCTTTTTTTCCATTAAAGCTGAATTCAAATTCTCATGGTGTCATGGTAGGTTTTGGCCTCACGTCCTCTGGAATATTACAGCAGGCTGTTGGAGTATTGGTGAATAGTGTAGCACTCTCTCTGTACTAGACTCAAATGTCAGCCTTGATCATCATCTTGAATGATAGATAGCTCATGGTTCTGAATACTTAACATAATACATGGGATGGGGCATCGCTGGCTGTGTCAGCATCCATTGTCTATCCCTATTTGCCTAATGAGATAGTGATGGTGATCTGAATTCTTAAACTACTGTAGTGACAGTGAAAAAGTGGCTGTTTATTCCCAAGTAAGGATGGTGAATGGCTTGGACTGAAACCTGCAACATGTAACGTTCCCATGTGTCTGCTGCTCTTGCCTTTCTAACTGGCAATTTGTGTGAGTTTGGAAGATGCTATCTAATGAACATTGGTGAAATCCTGCAGTCTTTCTTGTACATGGTCTACACTGGTGCACCTGTGTGTTGGTGGTGGAAGGACTGAATATTTGTGAAGTTGTGCTAATCAAGTGGGCTGCTTTGTCCTAGATGGTGACGAGCCGCTTGAGTGTTATTGGAGTGGCATTAATCCACACAAGTGGGGATTATTCCATCACCCTTCTGACTTGTGCCTCGTAGATTCTCCAGGCTTTGGAGAATCAAGAGGTGAGTTACTCACTGCAGGATTCCTAAGACTGATGTGATTTGAAGCCACAGAATTTATTGTACTGACATTGTTGGAAGCAGTCTTTATTTGTTCTGATTTATTTGAAGGTAGAGTACAATGATTCTGTAAAGAAAATGTTAATTTAAACTGAGAGTCAGGTAATTGTAAAGCAAGTTCTGCTTGATGGCACTGTTGATGACCCCCTCCCCACTTTGCTGATGAGTGAGACAAGATTAATGGCGCAGTAATTGGTCAATTTGAGTTGGTTTCATTTTATGTATACAGAACTCCTGGACAGTTTTCCACATTGTCGGGAAGATGCCAGAGTTGCAGTGGTACTGGAACAGGCTGGCTAGGGGCAGTGTTTTGGCGAACAAGGAAGAAGCAAGGATGACTGCTTTAACAGAAATTCATGTGGGGCTTTTGATTATTGTTCCATTTGGCTGACATGCGGAAGTTGGGAGTGATCTCCCCTACATGGAAGAATAAATACAGCAGGTATATAAGACCATCGTCTCCTGAAAATTCCCCTCCAACCTGCACAGGCAGCTGGACTTGGGTACATATCCCTATTCTTTCATTGATGTTGGATTGATATGGAACTCCCTTCGCCAACACCATTGTGAATATACCTACATTTGATATCCTGTGGTTCAAGGAAATGTCTCACCATCATCTTCTCAAGGATCAGTATGGAAAAATCAACAAATGCTGTTTTCGCCAGTGATGGTCACAATCCACGACACTATTGAACAAAAGAATGAATTACATTGTTTAATTCCTGGGTAGTATGTGTAAAATGAACCTGACCGGAATGATTCTTCTTTTGGACAGATCAATGGGCCATCCAGTGTATCCAACGGGTGACCAATCAGATGCCTGGAAAAACTGCGACCGTGGTACCAGTGTTGACCAATGGGGGAACAGTCAATGGTGAAGGTGCAGCCAATCATGTGGATGGTGCCCGCGGGCAGCAGCCAATGATGAGGAGGGAGGTGCCCAGTGGGCGGGCTCGTGAGGTGGTGTGGAGAGCTCGCGGTCCGGGACTGTGTGTCCGCTTGCTCACTCAGTGCCACTACCCACTACCTCCACCATCTCAACATCTCTTGCCCGCCCTTTTCAATGACACGTTGCCTCAGTTAAACCCCTCTCTCCACTCCCACCCTCCCCCCCAAAAAAGTTTGCTTTTGTTTCCACACCCCCATCATCTCTTTGTACCTGAGGCACTTTGATCAGGTGCATCCAAGTGTGGCGACGAGCTGTCACCGAGCGTCTGTTAAAAACAAGGAGTTGCGAGGAAAACTCCCTGACAACGGAGCCTGTGGCGTTTGGCTGAAGCCAGCGGCGTTTGCTCACTTGTCTTTTGTTAAACGTTCACTAATAGTCGCTGACGTGTGCAGCCTGCGCGGCTCCAAGTGGTGTGCACCTTCCGAGAGATGCCCAGATCTAAGTAGAGGAAATACGGATTTCGATCTGAAACTCTCCTGATTTAAACCATCTGAGAGCCGAGGTCCCGGGTTCTCCCAGAGTGCAGTCCGAATCGTTAGACTTTGGGAGAAAAGAGACTTTTGTTAAAAATCAGGTATGTAACCAGGAACTCTGCAGTTCTTTATTTCGGCTCAAGTCAGGGCTTCGCGTGTGAAATCTGGGATCAGAGCAAAACAGCTTTTATCTCAGGGATCCGAGCTCAGCGTGGCAACACTAATTATGTTCAAACAAGAAGTTTGATAGGAAAAGCTGACCTTTTTTTTAAAAAAACTAAAGATCAAAGATAATTGAACATAAAAGGTTTTTGCGACAATGTACTTGCAGTGCTCCTGGGTTTCTTGATTTGATAGTGAGTTCTCCCCCTTCCCTCTAAAAAGTACAGATTGCTGGAAGACACAGCATTACTGGTAGTGGCAGGTCAGTATCACTTTGAAGGAGGCGGTTGGTCAGCATTAGGGATTTTGTTAATAGTTTTTCATTTTCGGAATTATTGTGTAAAATTAGTACAAACTCTCGTTCGGTCCGTCCACAACGAGTCTATGAAAACTCAATATTTCCACTTGTTTTTCTTTTACCCTCTTTCAATGCATCCTGCATAATAAGTTGTGATGGCAATTGAACTTGGCATTAAGTTCCGTGCCAGCAGTCCTGTCACACGTGATGCAGAGAACAACCACTCTCATTTCTGGAATTCAGCATTTCCAGCGCTGTCGTTTTTTATTTATTTCAGATTTCTGGCACTCGCAATATTTTGCTTTTGTTCTGTAGCTCAGCTCTTGAGTCCAGGATTGGACCAAGGCTATAATGAGGTCTGGGGACAATTGACCCTGGCAGAGTCCAAACAGCAATATCAAGAAGGTAATGGGTGCTGCCTAATAGCGAGAGCTGGTGACTCATTGCATTGTTTTGATGACAAGAAGTAGACTGATGGAGCAGCAATCGCTTAGACTGGATTTGTTCTTGCATATCTGGACAATCTCCCGCATTGTCTGCTGGGTACCAGAACGGTAGCGTACTGGAACAATGTAAACAAATGGTCAACAAGTTCTGATACCTTCAGAACTAACCAGTTTGTTATTGGCTTTTGCCTTGTCCCATGAAGTCAGCCACTTCTTACTGTCATGTGGACGGAATTAAATTTGCTTCTTATCCAACTCTTTTTTTTGCTCATTCTCCATAAATTTTATTGTCCTGCTTTTCTTCAGGGAGTGATCAAATTTATATTTAAAATGACTTATTCACTCATTCTACCACAATTGGTCTTGGGAAACTTTTGACTAGTCTGAGTAAGCAAATTTCCTTTTTAAAAATAATTACGTAAATGGTGCCCTCATTATCTTGGCAATCAGCTGAAACAATCTATCACTATTAAATTCGCAAAGAGCTAATTTTGCAACTTAATTGATACATTAAACAAGAAGATGTTGTCTAAGCTACAATGTTTAAAAAATGTAGAGGCCAAGTGTTTATTGTAGTGGGTTGCAATGCAGACTTGATAATGATGAAATCCATGTTCCATCATGTTATGCTTGATGGGATTTTTAAAAGTATAACAGGTCATGTATTTAAAGTAGTAACATCTTAAAGGCTTTTAAGACTGCTTGAGTGAGATTCAGATGGTTTCTCCCAGCACCCCAGATCCACTACATAAGTATTGTCAGACTTGTCTTTTAACTTTGTCCGGTATCATCTCTGTTATGACTTTGTTTTGTACCAGCATTATTGTTCTTTTTCTCCTGTTGTGCGTGGCTCTAGAATTTTCTCACTAAACCTATCATCCTTGCTTCCCTACTTTTTATAACACACTCCTTAAAACCTCTTGTAATTTGCTCTAATAGCTCTTTATGTGGCTTTGCATCATATTTTACCATGTCCCTGTAAAGAGCTTTAGAACATTTTAGTCTATTATTGATGCTAAATGCATACAAGTTTATGCTAACTTCCCAGTTTGATCTCCTGAGACTGTTGTATCAGATTTATTAACTGTGTTTTTCCCCCCTTTTGGCACTACCATGCTGAGTTCTATCCTGTTCCTTGTCTTGTGGCAATGGCTTTGTTCTCTCTGGGTTTTTTTTGTTTTGTTACACTTGTTGATGGCATAGAGCCAAAACTCTTTTGTTAGCACTTGTCTGGTAAGTCACTCTGAAAGTTGCTTTATTTATTCCACCTGTCCAACTTTTGTGTGTACTCTCTTATGGGACATGGATGTCACTGGCTGTGCCAATACTTATTACCTATCCCTGATTGACTTTGAGAAGGTGGTAGTGAGATGCTTTTTTGAACCACAGCAATTCATATGCTGTAGGTAGACTCACAATGCCATTCGATTTGGAATTCCAGGATTTTAATCAAGCAATTGTGAAGGAATTGTGGTAAATTTCTAAGTCAAGATGGTGAGTGGCTTGGAACTTGCAGGTGGTGGTGTTCCCATGTTTTGCGGCCCTTGTCATCCTAAGATGATAGTGGTTGTGGGTTTGGAAGGTGCAGACTAAGGATCTTTGGTGAACTTCTGCAGTGCATATTGTAGGCAGCACACACTGTTGCTACTGAGTATCAGTGATGGAGGGAGTGGATGCTGTGAATGTGATGCCATCAACCAGATGGCTTTGCCTGATGGTGTCAAGTAACTTGAAAGTGTTTGAAGTTGCATTCATTCAGGTGTAAGTCCACCACACTCCTGACTTGTGCCTAGTAGATGGCGGACAGGCTTTGTGGAGTCAGGAGGTGAGATTTCTGGCCTTTGATCTACTCTTGCGGATGCTATTTAAATGGTAAGTGTTCAGTTTCTGTTAAATGATAGCCTCCAGGAAGTTGATAGTGGGGAGTCAGTCCTGGTAACGCCACTGAGTGTCAAAGGGCCTCTTATTGGAGATGGTCATTGCTTGGCATTTGTGTAGTGCAAATATTACTTGCCACTTTTCAGCCCATGCCTAGATATTGTCCAAGTTTTGCTGCATTTGGAGATGGAATGCTTTACTATCTGAGGAGCCATGAATAGCGCTGAACCTTGTGCAGTCATCTGCAAACTTTATTTTGGAGGGAAGGTCATATGGAGGGAAGCAGCTGAAGATGGTTATGCCTCGGACACTACATTTAGGAACTTCTACGGAGATGCAATGGAGCTGAGATGACTGACTCCAGCAGCTGCAACCATTTTCCTACGTACCAGGTATGAATTCAACTATTGAAAAGTTTTCCTTTGATTCCCATTGACTCTTGTTTGGATAAGGCTGCTAGATTGCCACACTTGGTCAAATGCAGCCTTGATGTCAAGAGCATCACTCTAACCTCACCTTTAAAATTCAGCTCTTTTATCCATGTTCGAACGAAGACTGAAATGAGGTCAAGAGCTGAATGGCCCTGACAAAGCCAAAACAAAGTGTCAGTGATTAGGTTTTTTTCTCGTACTGTTGATAACAGTTATGAGCAAGAAGAGACTAAAGGGCAGTTGGGGTTTGCCCTGCTTTTTGTGGATAGGACATAACTGGGCAATTTTATATATTGTCAGTTAGATGCAAGTGTTGTAGTTGTACTAGAACAGCTTGGCTAAGGGAGTGAAACTTATGGAGCACAAGTCCTTTGTACTATTGCTAGAATCTTGCCAGGGCCCATAGGCTTTGCAGTATCCAGTGCCTCCAGCAGTTTGTTGATATCATGTGGAGTGAATTGAATTGGCTGATGACTGCCAACTTGGCATACTGGAGACCTCAGGAGAAGGCCAAGATGGATCATCCATTTGGCATTTCTGGCTAAAGATTGTAACGAATGCTTCAGCCTTTCCATAGAATCCCTACAGTGTGGAAACAGGTCTTTCAGTCCAATGAGTCCACACTGACCCGCCAAAGAATAACCACCCAGATCCATTCCCCTACCCTTTTATTCTACCTTTACCCTGACTAATGCACCTAACCTACACATCCCTGACCACTATAGGCAACTCACCTAACCTGCACATCTTTGGATTGTGGGAAGCACCCGGCAGAAACTCACGCAGACTCAGGGAGAATGTGCAAACTCCACAGAGACAGTCACCCAAGACTGGAATTGAACCCAGATCCCTGATGCTGTGAGGCAGCAGTGCTAACCATTGAGCCACCATGTCATTTTCTTTTGCATTGCTATGCTGAGCTCCCACATCATTGAAGGTGAGGATATTTATGGAGCCTCCTTCTCCATTGAATTGTTTAATTGTTCACCACCATTTACTATTGGATGTGGCAGAACTGTGGAGCTTAGATCTGATCCATTGGTTGTCTGATCACCTAGCTCTGTACATCACATGCTGTTTATGCTGTTTGGCATAATTGAGTCCTGTTTTCTAGCTTCATCACTTTTGACACATCTAGTGCTACTACTGCCATGCCTCCTGCAATCTCCATTGCACCTGGGTTGATCCACTGGCTTTGTAGCAAGGGGGATATGCCAGGCTTTGAGGTTCCAGATTATGTTGGAGTATGATTTTGCTGCTGCTTATGGCCCACAGTGTCTCATGATGCTAAATCTTGAGTTGCTGGATCTGTTTGAAGACTGTCCCATTAGTGCCAAATGACATGACGTAAGGTATTATCATTGTGAAGATGGGACTCTATGGTGGTCATTGTCATGGACAAATGCACCTATGGCAGGCAGATTGGGAGGATGAGATCAAGTATGTTTTCCCTCTGTTGCTACCCTCACCACCTGCTACAAAAAATACAAGCAGCTATTCTTGAGGACCCAACCCACTCAATCAGTAGTGCTTCTGCCAAGCCATCCTTGGTGATGAATATTGAAATTTATCACTCAGAGTATATTCTGTAGCGTTGCCACACTCAGTGCTTCCTTCAAGTGTTGCTCAACATAGAGAAGCATTGATTCATCGGCTGAGGGAGGACATTAATAGCCAGTCCACCATCTCCAAGCCACACGTCATTACTGTGATGAATACTCCCTGCTTGCCTGGATGAGTGCCAGGTTGTCTGCTCCAACTACACTCATGAAGCTTGACACCATCCAGGACAAATTGGCCAGCTTGATTGGCATTATATCTACAAGCATCCACTTCCTCCACTACCGATGTCCTGTAGCAGCAGTGTGTGCCATTTACATGATGCACTGCAGAAATTCATTTCCTTCCAAACCAACAACCACTCCCACTCAGAATGACAGGGTAGTAGATACATGGGAACATCACTACCTGCACCCCTCTTTTTCTGGGTCAAAATACTGGACAATTTGGGTCAACATACAGCACGTGGACTGCAGCAGCTTAAGAAGGAAGTTCGCCATCACCTTTCAAGTGTAGCTAGGGATGAGAAGTAAGTGTTGATCAGCCACTTCCAAAGACTGTAATTAAAATAAGAGCAGGAGGTTTCCTTGCCTGTGTTTGATCTGATGTCATGTGATTTCATGGAGTCAATGTTAAGGACTCCCAGGGTAACTCCCTCCTGACTGTGCTGCCATTTCTGCCGGTGGAACAGGACATAGAGGAGAAAGTGAGGTCTACAGATGCTGGAATGAAGAATGAGTCCTGAAGAAGGGCTTATGCCCGAAACGTCGAATATCCTGTTCCTTGGATGCTGCCTGACCTGCTGCCCTTTTCCAGCAACACATTTTCAGCTGGAACAGGACATACCCAGGTACTATGGTAGTGGCGTCTGGGACATTGTAAGGGATGACTTTTGCTTGACTAGTCTGTGAGACAGCTCTCTCAATTTTGGCTCCAGCTCTCAGAAGACAACTTGCATTGTCAATAGAGCTCTTTTTGCCCATGTCATGTCCATGCCTTGGTTAATCACAGGTGGTTTGTCTGCCAACAATCGACAGTGGTTTGGGCATAGTCATCATTAGACTCTTAATTTAAGATTTTTAAATTGAATAATAATTATTATAGTTAATAATCTAATTATACTGAGTGGTGTGGTCAATCCCAGGTTCCTAGAATATTACTTGGGTTTTTGGATGAATAGGCAAAAAAACAACCAGGCCCTTGCCTCCCCTGGAAAATAATCTGGCTCTCTGGATTACTATTCCAGTATCAGTACTATCTGCCACACATCCATTTCCGCTTTCCCATGACGAGTTTTAATCCGCAGTGTGTTTGAAATCAGAATGAGAAATACTTGCATAATTGTGTTCCATCGCTTAGTGTAGTGCACAGCAGAGAAGCACCAATGAAATGCGAGACCATACCACAAAAATCCTGGCATCACTTTGGTGTAAAAGTGCTACTATTGGACTTAATTTCAGGATTAATTAACAGGAACATTTCAAATGCAGCACGATTTGAAAGGTAAAGGATTGATTAAACACAGGGACAAAATAAAGCTTAAAGGTTAAATATTGTATTGACAAAATTAATTCTTAATGTTCAACTTTCTAATAATGTGATCGTTCTTGATCCTAATGTCATTACGAACAGGGAAAGATTGTTAGTATATATATGACTAATTGCAGTGTAGTACCAGTAGAGTTAGAACAATATTTTTCTATAATAAATCATTTTCAAATCTTCTTAAAAGATGCAGATAGAATCAGAGAATGGATTCAAGAGATCCAGGTCACTGGTTTGGTCTGAAACCATGTGATTGTATAACAACTCTGCACCAAGCTAAGACAACAAGATAAGAGATGAGAAAGGTGCAGATAATTGAAATGATTTACATGCGATAATGAGTGAAGTGGATGGTGGTATACAGGTCTTGAAAACACAGTGAGAAATATGGGTGTTTTTGGTTGCAGTTGTATACCCAGAATACTTGCCTTCCATATTTTTACATTCTGAGTCATGTTACTTTTAAAAAATTCCATATTAAGATCCCAGAATAATATTCTGCAATTCAGGATGAATTTTACATTTAACAGGCTCAATTTCTTCTTTATGTTTTTTATGTAGATCATCAGTTTCAAAGAGCAGGTATTTCCCTCAAGCTGCTGTTTAACACTTAACAAAAACACTGTTGTTTGGTATTTTTGATTGTTTATGAATCTTCTATCATTGAAAATGTGCACATGCTTAAAATGTGTTTAAGGATTCATCGCTGAGAAAGTTAAATGTATTGCTCGGATAATTTTTCAATAGGGAAAGACAGGGATAATGCATGGCAATACATGAGGTAAATCAAAACAAGGATGAACTCAAAGGATTGCTAACACATTACTAAACTGCAAACTTGAAGGTGTAGGCAGATTTTTATGTCAGAATTACACTCTAAAATTCTCATGATTTCACTACTTTCATAGTTCCTCGGAAATCACAGTCAAAATGCAGGACTATAGAATGAACTGTACATGCAGTTGTTCATTAGTGCTGGAATTACTTGGTGTGCTCTTTGGATTTGTTCATTAAGTGAGGGTAACTTGTTATGATTTTGTTGTAGCTATCTACTGGCATCAAGCAATGGTGGTTAGCTTGGTGCAGAGTTTTTATACAATCACATGGTTTCAGACAAAACCAGTGACCTGGATCTCTTGAATCCGAGTGTGTTACTGTCCCCTGTCTCCCCGTATAAATTACAGTGTGTAATTTATCTTTATTATTCATTGGGAGTTATAAATTTTATTAATTTTTTCTGCCATTTAGAGCTTCAGTAAATTTGACTGAGGTTAGTGACATGGAGGGAGTAGGTTGTGTTTATGTAAACTAATTATTTTAACTGACATAGGTTAGGAAAAATCAAGGATTTATACTTAACTTTCTGGCTAGTTTCACTCTTATACAAATTGTTAAGCAGTTCCTAGAGAATGTTTTAACTTGAGCAATGTTTGTCTGCCTAGTCCTTTGTCTGATGAAAGTATTTAGAGTCATAGAGATGTACAGCAGGGAAACAGACCCTTCGGTCTAACCCGTCCATACCGACCAGAGATCCCAACCCAATCTAGTCCCACCTGCCAGCACTCGGCCCATTTCCCTCCATAGTCTTCCTATTCATATACCCATCCAAATGCCTCTTGAATGTTGCAATTGCACCAGCCTCCACCACATCCTTTGGCAGCTCATTCCATACCGTACCACACTAAATGAAAAAGTTGCCCCTTAGGTCTCTTTTATATCTTTTCCCTCTCATCCTAAACCTATGCCTTCTAGTTCTGGACTCCCCGACTCCAGGGAACAGACTTTGTCTATTTATCCTATCCATGCCCCTCATAATTTTGTAAACCTCTGTAAGGTCTCCCCTCAGCCTCCGATGCTCTAGGGAAAACAGCCCCAGCCTGTTCAGCCTCTCCCTGTAGCTCAGATCCTCCAACCCTGGCAACATCTTTGTAAATCTTTTCTGAACCCTTTCAAGTTTCACAGCATCTTTCTGATATGAAGGAGACCAGAACTGCACGCAATATTCCAATCGTGGCCTAAACAATGTCCTGTACAACCGCAACATGACCTCCCAACTCCTGTACTCAATACTCTGACCAATAAAGGAAAGCATACCTAACGCCTTCTTCACTATCCTATCTCCCTGCGAATCCACTTTCAAGGAGCTATGAACCTGCATCCAAGGTCTCTTTGTTCAGCAACACTCCCTAGGACCTTACCGTTAAGTGTATAAGTCCTGCTAAGATTTGCTTTCCCAAAATGCAGCACCTTGCATTTATCTGAATTAAACTCCATCTGCCACTTCTCAGCCCATTGGCCCATCTGGTCCAGATCCTGTTGTAATCTGAGGTAACCCTCTTCGCTGTCCACTACACCTCCAATTTTGGTGTCATCTGCAAACTTACTAACTGTACCTCTTATGCTTGCATCCAAATCATTTATGTAAATGACAAAAAATAGAGGACGCAGCACCGATCCTCATGGCACTCCACTGGTCACAGGCCTCCAGTCTGAAAAACAACCCTCCACCACCATCCTCTGTCTTCTACCTTTGAGCCAGTTCTATATCCAAATGGCTAGTATTCCATGAGATCTAACCTTGCTAATCAGTCTCCCATGGGGAACCTTGTCGAATGCCTTACTGAAGTCCATATAGGTCACACCTACTGGCCTGCCCTCATCAATCTTCTTTGTTACTTCTTCAAAAAACTAAATCAAGTTTGTGAGACATGATTTCCCACGCAAAAAGCCATGTTGACTATCCCGAATCAATCCTTGCCTTTCCAATTACATGTACATCCTGTCCCTCAGGATTCCCTCCAACAACTTGCCCACCACCGAGGTCAGGCTCACTGGTCTATAGTTCTCTGGCTTGTCTTTACCGCCCTTGTTAAACAGTGGCACCACGTTTGCCAACCTCCAGTCTTTCGGCACCTCACCTGTGACTATCGATGATACAAATGTCTCAACAAGATGCCCAGCAATTACTTCTCTAGCTTCCCACAGAGTTCTCGGGTACACCTGATCAGATCCTGGGGATTTATCCACCTTTAATCGTTTCAAGGCATCCAGCACTTCCTCTGTAATCACATTTTGCAAGATGTCACCAGCTATTTCCCTGCAGTCTATATCTTCCATATCATTTTCCACAGTAAATACTGATGCAAAATATTCATTTAGTATTTCCCCCATTTTCTGTGGCTCCACACAAAGGCTGCCTTGCTGATCATTAAAGGGCCCTATTTTCTCCCTAATTACTCTTTTGCCCTTAATATATTTGTAAAGACCCTATGGATTCTCCTTAACTCTATTTGCCAAAGCTATCTCATGTCCCCTTTTTGCCCTCCTGATTTCCCTCTTAAGTATACTCCTACTTTCTTTATACTCTTCTAAGGATTCACTTGATCTATCCTGTCTATACCTGACATATGTATCCTTCTTTTTCTTAACGAAACCCTCAATTTCTTTAGTCATCCAGCATTTCTTATATCTATCAGCCTTCCCTTTCACCCTGACAGGAATATACTTTCTCTGGATTCTTGTTATCTCATTTCTGAAGGCTTCCCATTTTCCAGCCGTCCCTTTACCGGCGAACATCTACCTCCAATCAGCTTTTGAAAGTCCTTGCCTAATACCGTAAAAATTGGCCTTTCTCCAAATTAGAACATCAACTTTTAGATCTGGTCTATTCTTTTCCATCACTATTTTAAAACAACTAGAATTATGGTCGCTGGCCCCAAAGTGCTCCCCCACTGACACCTCAGTCACCTGCCCTGCCTTATTTCCCAAGAGTAGGTCAAGTTTTGCACCTTCTCTAGTAGGTACATCTACATACTGAATCAGAAAATTGTCTTGTACACACTTAAGAAATTCCTCTCCATCTAAACCTTTAACACTATAGCAGTCCCAGTCGATGTTTGGAAAGTTAAAATCCCCTGCCATAACTACCCTATTATTCTTATAGATAGTTGAGATCTCCTTACAAGTTTGTTTCTCAATTTCCCTCTGACTATTGGGGGGGTCTATAATACAATCCCGATAAGGTGATCATCCCTTTCTTATTTCTCAGTTCCACCCAAATAACTTCCCTGGATGTATTTCCGGGAATATCCTCCCTCAGCATAGCTGTACTGCTCTCCCTTATCAAAAATTCAAAAATGCCACTTCCCGTTCTCTCTTGCCTCCCTTTCTATCCTTCCTGTAGTATTTGTATCCTGGAACATTAAGCTGCCAGTCCTGCCCATCCCTGAACCATGTTTCCATAATTGCTATGATATCCCAGTCCCCTTTTCCTAACCATGCTCTGAGTTCATCTGCCTTCCCTGTTAGGCCCCGTGCATTGAAATAAGTGCAGTTTAATTTATTAGTCTTACCTTGTCCCTCCCTGCCCTGACTGTTTGACTCACTTCTGTTCTCAGCTGTACGTGTCTCGGATCGATCTCTTCCCTCACTGTCTCCATGGGTCCCATGCCCCCACCTTACTAGTTTAAAGCCTCCCGAGCAGTTCTTTCAAATTGCATTGCCAGTATATTAGTCCCCTTCCAATTTAGGTGCAATCCGTCCTTCTTGTACAGGTCACTTCTATCCCAAAACAGATTCCAATGATCCAAAAATGTGAATCCTTCTCACATACACCAGCTCCTCAGCCATGCATTCATCTGCTGTATCCTCCTATTCATACCCTCACTAGCTTGTAGCACTGGGAGTAATCCAGATATTACTACCCTTGAGGACTTCGTTTTTAAATTTGTAAAACAGTTTTGTATATAACTATTACTGAAGCATTCACCATAACTTTCATTATGGATGTATAAATAGCTCTGTCCCCGGTTTAATTCTTTTTAACAGTTTAAGGTCAGGATATTTGAAGAACAATAGAGGAATTGACATGTTGTTTTCATTAGTAATAATTAACTTGTCTGTTGGAACATCTTTGGAAATCATGTAACAAGACACAGTCTATTTTATCATTTAATTCCTTCGGCTATTGTCTGCTACACATCCTCAAAAAACACTTCTTCCCAAATGTACAAACATAAATAAATCCCATCATCTGTCACAAATTAGAAATGATGCTTGCCAACACAATTATAAGTCTAAGTCCCTAAATTAGAGTGAATGTGTTCCTCATTGAGGTGAATATCACCTCATCATACAAGATATACTGTTTACTATAATACAAATAAAGACCAGTATTATCTCCTAGATGAGTTTCGATAATGTTCTTGGATAATCAACGATTGGACAATCTTTCCATCGTATTTCCCATGAATTGGCAGAATCTTTCATCTCAGGTCCAAGCAGATATTTAGTCCATTTCTCTTCTGCTTCTCCCAGAAGGTTATGGGGATCAGTATTGTTTGAGAATAGATGTCCTTGCCACTGGGTTAGGTGAACCAGTAGGTCAGTTCTTATCCATCATTTTTGTATATTCACAGTCTTAAATTTGCACTGGCAAGCACCATTTCTAAACTATTGGTAGATAATGGGATTAATTTAGGTTAGTACACTTGGGGAAAAGTGTTATTGCTTTTTGTGGATGTGCAGTAGACAATAGCTAATGAAATTAATTGATCAAGTACACTCTCTATTACATGATTTCTAAAGATGTTCAAACAAATACGTTAAATGTTACTAATGAAAGCAAGATGTCAATTCCTGTATTTCTTTTCATATATCCTACTATGTAAAAAAAATTAAAAATAGGGAAAGCTAAATAGTTTAGGGGAAATTGTGCATAATGGGGAATTATGGTGAATGCTTTAATAGTACTAATATGAATCAGATTTATATATTTTCAAATACTGATTGAGACTGAATTATACTTCTAAATTGGACTTTGACAACAATGTTGTTTACATTTTATAATAAATCAATAGTTACCACAAGGGGAGGGGCTTCTTTCTAAATCAGGTCACAAAACAGTTTATCTGTTAAACATGTATACAAATTCAGTCTTGGCAGACAACTAATGGGGCTTCAGAAACAAAAACAGAATTTGCTGGAAAAACTCAGCATGTAGCTCCTGTGGAGAGAAAACAAAATTTTGGGTCCAGTGACTCTTCTTCAGAACTTAATACAAATAATCTAACATTAATATAATACTGTATAATGGACAATGTTCAGATTTTGGTTGAGAAGTGGCAAGTGACATTCATGCACACAAGAGCCAGGTAATGACCATCTCCAGGGATTGGGGTTCTAACCATTGCCCCTTGTCATTTAATGTTATTATCATTGCTGGATTTCCCTAGTATCAATATCCTGAGGATTACCATTGACTAGAAACTTAGCTGGATGAGCAATATACATACTGTGGGTATAATAGCAGGTCAGAAGCTGGCAATTCTGCAGCGAGTAAATCATTCATGACCTCGCAAAGTCTGTCCACTGTCTTCAAAGGGCATGGCAGGAGTGTAATGGCATACCTTCACTTGCTTAGATGAATGCAGTTCCAACATCACTCAAGAAGTTTGACAATGTCCAGGATACAGCAATCCACTTAATTGTTTTTGAATGAGATGTAATTCAGTCCCTCCATTACTAGCATACAGAACAGCTGTGTGTACCATGTATTAGATACTCTGCAGGATTTTACAGAGACTCTTTAGACCACACCTTCCAAACCATGACTGCTACTATCTAGCGTAAGGGCAGCAGGTGATTGGAAGCTTGTAATTCCCCTCAAAGTCATTTACCATCCTGACTTGGCAATGTTTCACCATTCTTTCAGGATTGCTGGATTGAAATTCTGGATCTCTCTGTCTAATGCATTATGGGTCTACACTGACCTGTGGTAGGTTCAGTCTTCGATTTATGCATACAAATGTATTACTCATTTGCATAAATTATTTTTAATGTACCTCTTACCATCAATATAAAGTGAACAGACCCTGTTTGTTTAGAGTTGGAGCTCATCAGTTGGAATTATGCGTTTGTGTGTAATGTCAGCTATTTTATTTGCCTAATTGCTCTCAGTGGTAAAGAATTCTACAGATTCACCATTCTGTGAGAGCAAAAACATCCTCCTCATCTATGTCTTAATTGAATAACTCTTTACTCTGAAGTTATGCCTTTTCATCCTAGGGTCTCCCACAAAGGGGAACAACCGCCCTGTGTCTACTGTGCAAGCTCTCGAAGAATCTTACATGTTTCAATAGCGTCACCTCTCATTCTTCTAAAATTCAATAAGTACAGACCCAATCTACTCAATCTTTCCTCTTAATCAGGATTAATCTGGTGAACCTTCTGTGGACTGCCTCTAATTCAAGTCTACCTGTCCTTATGTGACAGGACAAGGAATGTTCACAGTATTCCAAGTATGGTTTAACTAGTGACTCGCATAGTTTTAGTTAGACCTCCCTTTCCATTTGAAATAAAGATCAATATTCCAATTGTGTTCCTTATTACCTGCTGAACTTGTTTGCTAGCTTTTTGTGATTCATGCACTAGAATTCCCAAATTCATCTGTGCTGCTGTGTGTTTATTGTCAAGTACCTTTATCAGAAAAAGTGAAAGAAGTTTCTGCGTTTGTAACTACAAATGGACATTATCAATTCAAAATAATGCCCTTTGGAATGAAAAAACCCTAGCTACATTCCAAAGACTAATGAATAGAGTTGTGGCAGGATTAAGTAATTGTGTCATCTATCTTGATAATTTAGTGACCTTTATCCATTCATGGAAAAATCAAGTGGTAGAGTTGGCAAAGCTGTTTGAAAGATGACAGAAGGCAGCACGGTGGCACAGTGGTTAGCACTACCTCCTCACAGCACCAGAGACCCGGGTTCAGTTCCTGCCTCAGGCAACTGTTAGTGTGCAGTTTGCACATTCTCCCCGAGTCTTTGTGGGTTTCCTCCGGGTGCTCCGGTTTCCTCCCACAGTCCAAAAACGTGCGGGTTAGGTGAATTGGCTATGCTAAATTGCCCGTAGTGTTAGGTGTAGAAGAATGGGTCTGGGTGGGTTGGTCTTTGGAGGGTCGGTATGGCCTTGTTGGGCTGAAGGGCCTGTTTCCATACTGTAAGTAATCTAATCTAAAAGGTGAAACTGGTTATAAATCTAGCAAAGACTGAATTCATGAAGGCAGAGGTGGCGTTCTTGGAACATAGCATCGGACATTGAAGGATGACCCCAAGGAACGTGAAGCTGAAAGTCATTGAGAAATTTTCACGATTATCCTTGAACAAAGAGGTGTTTTGATTTGTGGGATTGAGTGGATTCTGCTGGAAGTTTGTACCAAACTTCCGCCGTGTGGTGGCATCTCTAACGGATTTGCTAACAGAGAACATGAAATTTCGGTGGATAGAATGGTGCCAGGAGGCATTTGAAAATCTAAAAGCCGTAATGAACATTACACCAGCTTTATAAACATCAAACTTCATTTTAGATTCACTTGTGATTTTGGTAATAGTCTATTCTCTTCAGTCATTTAAGTTAATCTACATTGTAAATAATTGTTCTGCCTCATTGTAACAGCTCCTTTTTATCCAACATAGTCTGTAAACTGCACAGTTGCAAACATGTGCAGCTGGACTGATGTTCTATGCATGACAATTAGCATGCTAATGCAGATTTCATCACTGATTTCCAGTATTAGAAGTCACTGCCATGTGCAGACCTCAGAAGTCTATGCAGAAGAAAAGAGTTTAAGAGGGAAAGCTATTTCTATCTCAGTACTAATGCCAGTGCCCCATGAATTGAAATCCATTCCTCCCACAAAAATATTTAAATCATGCAATTAATTTATTTGCTTTATTTATGCTAGACCAATTTACTCATTGCTCAGGTACCACCACTCTGTTTTTCTCCAGCCTCAAAGAGATGTCCTTAACCATGGCATCAGGCAGACTTTGGGATTCGTGCTCATATATGCAGCAAACAGTATCCCTCCCACTGAGCATACTCCCTTACTATTACAACATTCCTATTTCCAATACCCCCTCCAACCCTCACCACCACCACCATCACCACTTGAATAGGACCTTGTACCACAGTTCATCATTAGGCCATTCATCCTTCCTGCACTTACCATTTTCATCTGCACAGGTAGCCTGAGCCTTATTAATATTGAACAAATTGAAGTGGAGTTGACCTTTTGGGCATAAGCCCTTCATTAGGAATGTGGAGGGGGAAGTGGGCTGAAAGATAAATTGGGACTGGGGCTGGGGTGAGTAGGTAGGTTTGGAAAGCGATAGGTAGATGCAGGTGGGGGGATTAACTATGATAGATAGGTGGGAAGGAAGACGGACAGGTAGGACAGGTCAAGAAGGTGATGCTGACATGGAGGGTTGGATTTGGGATGAGGGGGGAATGGAGATTTGGAAACTCATGAAATCGATGTTGATGCTGTGTGGTTGAAGGTTTCCTAGGTGGGAGATGAGGTGTTCTTCCTTCAGTTGGTGGATAGCTTTGATTTGGCATTGGAGGAGGCCCAGGACTTGTATGTCCTTGAGGGAGTGGGAGGGAGAATTGAAGTGTCGATCATAGGATGGTGGGGTTGTTTTGTGCGTGTGTCCCACAGATGTTTTCTGAAATGCTCCGTGAGTTGACATCCTGTCTCCTCGATGTAGAGGAGACCACCTCACGAGCAATGAACGCAGTAAATGAGGCATTTGGATGTGCAGGAGAGTCTCTGCTGGATGTGAAATGATCCTTTGGACCTTGGATGGAGGTGATGGCAGAAATATGGGTGCAGATGTTACACTTTGTGTGGCAGCAAGGCAAGGTGCTGGGGTGTGGAGGGTGGATTAGTGGGGTGGCATGGACTTAACCAGGGAATTGTGGAGGGAATGGTCTTGGCAGAAATGACGGAGGATGATGCATTGTATCCAGAGGTTAGTAGGGTAGAAGGTGAGCACCAGGGGGTTCTATTCTTGTTGGAGTTGGATGGGTGGGGTTGAGGACGGAGGTGTAGGAAGTGGAGGAGATACACTAGATGGCATTGTTAATTACGTGGGAGGGCTAATTACAGTTCTTGAAATAAGAGGACATCTGGGATGTCCTTGAGTGGAATTGCTCCTCTTGGAAGCAAATACGGCAGAGGAATTGGGACTGAAGGGATCATACTTTTACAGAAGAGGTGGAGTTGGTGGATGTGCAGTCCAGGTAGCTGTGGGCGTTGGTGAGTTTGAAATAGGTGTCCGTGTTGAGTCGGTTGCTGGACATGGAGATGGAGAGATCCAGGAAGGGGAGGGTGGTGGCAGAGGTTGTCCGTCTGAACTTGAGGTCAGAGTGGAAGGTGTTAGTAAAGTTGATGAGCCATTCAACCTGCTCGTGAGAGCACAAAGTGGCGCTGATACAGTCACCTATGTAGCGAAGGAAAAGGTGGGGAATAGAGGCCGTAGTAACTGTGGAAGATGGACTGTCTACGTAACTACAAAGGGGCTACCGCTCTGGTCTGATGGAAGTGGGAGGATTTGAAGGAGAGGTTTTTGAGGGTGAGGACCAGTTCCGCCAATTGAATGAGTGTGTCAGTGGAGGGGCACTAGTTAGGTCAGTGGGAGAGGACAAAACAGAAGGCTTGTAGGCTTGTACCACGGGGGATAGATGTTTATGCAGACTCCATGTCCATGGTGAAGATGAGATGTTGGGGACTGGGGAATCGAAAGTCATGGAGGAGGTGGTATGCTGATGGGAGGTGGGGTTGTGATCAAGGGTCCAGTAGGAGGAGATGTCAGCGAGTTGGCAAGTGGTGCCAACTGGAGGAAGAGTGCCTCATCTTCCACTGTGGGACCCTTCAACTACATGGCATCAAGATCGACTTCACTAGTTTCCAAATCTCCCCTCCCCCCCCATCCCAGATCCAGCCCCCCAACTCAGCAATGCCCTCTTGACCTGTCCCACCTATCCATCTTCTTTCCTACCTATCTATTACAACCTCCCTACCCATCTATCACAATTACTCCCCAACTGTATCTAACTCCATCTTCCCTCCTACCTCCCACCCCCATCCACCTGTTTACATCTCATCCCCCTTCCTCCTCCACATTCCTGATGAGGGCTTATGCCCGAAACATTGACCCTCCTTCTCCTCAATGCTGCCTGACCTGCTGTGCTTTTCCAGCGCCACCCTTTTTGACTCTGACTTCTTCAGCGTCTGCAGTCCTCACTTTCTTCCAACAATTTGAAGAGAGCAGGAGAACAGCAATTTGCCTGGAGGCTTGGGACAAGCCGAATGAGTGAATAGTGAAAGTGGCTTGAGAAGTGAGGGTCGGGTCATGAAGTGGAATAGGGATACAGAGCACAGGGTTTGGAGAGCATGCAGGAGTGAAACTGGAAGGACCTGGCATCTAGGGTATGACGATGTGATGATGGTGGGAATGTTCTAAAAATGGTGTTACTATTGTCAAATTTTGTATCCTTTGCAGGATATTGGCTGGCTGTGTCCTTACAGGGCTTTGAGTTCATCTACAGATTTTCATTTATCCTGACTAGACCATATATTTTGTAATGAAGGAAGGGCCAGCTGAGCTTGAATGTTCAGCCATGTTCCACAGAACAACACTGGACACAAATATCAATACTCAATAAAGAGTGAACCACATTATTTCCATCACAATAAGTGAAAGGCCCCTAATTCTCTTATAACCATCATGAGGAGTGCAGGTACATTTAGCTCTTGACTAAGCTAGCCTCAATATGTATCAATGATTCTTATATGAATAAAGTTAAATCAACATGAAACGTTGACAGGGAAGTTTAATTTTTATAGCATACATTTCACCTTGTGCTGTCCAGTCTTATGTGAATGGCAGGGGAGTTGTCGCAATGGTGAATAGCCTCTCCGTTTGACTTGAAGGCTGTTTGATAGCCCCACTGTAACTGAAGCCTGGCTTCACCACTGAAAAGAAACATGGTATCTGTTTACACTGACAGGAATGGCACCTGATTGATAAAACCTTTTTACTCCCAATAATTAATAAAGACTGACCAAAAATACTTCTAAAACTTTTTATAATGCAATCATCTGCATGTTATAGAGTTTGTAAGTTCTATTTAAAAACAAAATCAAAATATAATTTGTATCATGTTTCATATGGTTTGGTACTTTTTTAAAAAAAAGAAATGTCAAACACTTCCATCAAAATTATTAATGCTGAGGGTTGCAGTTTGGTTTTAACCCTTGACAAGGAGCCGTCTTGGTGAAATAGCTATTAAAGTAATTCCAACAGCAGAATCTTGTTTAGGTTTGCATAATAATATAGAGGACTGTTTTTGTTAGATTTGTGTTCTAATATGGGGAATTCATATTTGTATGTGAAATGAGCAGTGAGCAAATCTTTAACATAGTATTTTGATCATCAGTATAAGGCCATTTTTTAAAGTAAGACTTTTCTGATTGTCATCCAGAATGTCATGGTGTTCTCTTAAGATAATATGAGCTTTAGTCATTTAATTAGAGATAAAAAATATGGGCAACTTCTACCTGTGACCTAATGCAAAAAATACTTTAACATTGACTAGAGTAGAATTGTGGGCTTGCAACATGATATAGAGTTGCTCAGATGGAATTATCCCTTTGATGGTGTTGAAGAATTTAATGCTGCAGTACTAATTCATATTAAAATGTGTGGGGAAACAAAATTTAAGATGTAACACTTGTCATTTGGTAGTAGCACTCTTATATAGTGTAAATGTCATTTTCCCTTCAACTGGCATTGTTGTGAATTATCCTGCATTTGGTGGGATGAAAATCTTCAATAAAACATATTTTTAAAGCATTGTTACATTGAAAATTTTCAGCAATCTGACAGTTTGAAAACTATGGCAACAGTGTCCTGGGCAATGTTTAGCTTGCAATTCCAGTCACCAACTTTGGCATAAACTAACTTTGACCATAGCACAAGAAGTACTGCATATTCCTTTAAAAAAGGATGATTTTTCACATCAACCTTCCAAGCTGTGTGTCTTTGTATGTGGAATCTGTAATTTATGGCATAGTGCCCTTGTAATACTGCAAAGTCTTAAGTCTAAAGTAAGCAGTTACTTTTAGTTAAAAATTAATTTCAAGGAAATTTTAAGTTTGGGTTGCCACGTTCCCCTGAATAAAGTTGACATGGCCTCTTACGTTCTGGTGTAAGTGGCATGAAGAACGTTGCAATATTACTTCATTGATGGTTGGCTCAAATTCCTGTTTTGCATCTGCACCAAGTTTTAAGAAAAACACTTTGGAATTGGGCTTGTGAGACTTCAAAGTTTAGTGGCAGTATTTTGATGTGATGGAAAAGGATCTGTACATAAAACCATTTTATACTGTCACCCTGCCAGCATACAAGTCACAAATAGCAAAACAAACTTTAATATGAACTCCGAATCCTTCTGCTCTGGACCCAGCAATTGTCTTCAGGCAGAATGTCCATTGTATGGGACTTAAAGCCAGCATATTCTACAGCAAGCAAACCAATCAGAAAAGCAAAGAAAATAAATTTAAAATGTGTTCTTACAAACTGTCCTTAATTAGATGGCTGCTCCACAAGCTGTTGTATATGAATCTGGAGGACTTAATAGTGAAGAGAACCAGAAATGCCTTTCACTATCATCATATTATTTGAACGTGTGGGTGGAACAGCTTTGGATCTTGAAGTGAGACCTAAACTTGTTCTCCTTAAAGTTTCTGCAACAATATCTATCATATCAATGTAACCTGTAACATGTTTGTAACATGCAGTAAACAGTATTTTCTTAAAGGCGAGAGACTCTTTTAGTTAGATTGTTATCCTGTACCACACTAGACCAAATAGACCCTATAGTTCCCTTTTCTGACAGCAGCAATTTTTATCATGATCAGCAGCACGTACAGCGTAATGAGCTGACATGTAACAGAGGCAACCTGTGGTAAAATTGATGAACAGCTCCCACTGCCAGCAATTGTGGGCTTATAACCTGCTTTTCATCCAGGCATCAGTATGTAATCATCCAGAGGAAAATTCAAGCCTTTTTTTTAAGTAGCTTTCTAAATGAGGCAGCCTTATGTCATGCTGTACTAGTTAATTATTATTGCATGTAATAGATCAATAATCAGACATTGTTTCACATACATCCCTGTGGTAATGGTTATGATAAAACAGAGTATAATACAGTCAGAGTTCAGACATGCACATTCCATTGCATGTATGTAAACAAAACAAACAACTAGGAAAGGGAAAAGTGTAATTATCCATAGCTTTTCTAAAGACATGCCATAGCATGTCTGGCAAATTTCCTGAGTTTAATCAGAATCTTATACCTTTTCAGCTATGTTGGTCAGGATTTGGATGAAAATAAATGTTTCAATCAGAACTTCGTTTTACGAATACTATAAGACCATAAGATAGAGGAGCATAATTAGGCCATTTGGCCCATCTAGTGTGCTCTGCCAAGGCTGACATGTTTCTCAACCCTATTCTCCTGCCTTCTCCCCGTAATCCTTGATCCCCTTACCTATCAAGAACCCATCTATGTCTGTCTTAAATACAGTCAATGACTTGGCCTCTGCAGCCCTCTGTGGCAATGATTAACTACCCTCTGGCTGAAGAAATTCCTCTTCACCTCAGTTCTAAAGGGCCGCCATTTCACCCCTCCAATCCTTCCATCTGTTGTTGTGTCATCTTGATATTTTGTAAGTTTCAATTAGATCCCGTCTCTACCAAATACAGACCCAGACTCCTTAACCACTCCTCATAAGACAAACCCTTCATTTTCAGTATCATTATTGTAAGCATCGTCTAGACCCCTCCAATGCCAGCACATCCTTCCTTAGGTATAGGTCCAAACTGCTCACAATATCCCAAATGTGATCTGACCAGTCTTATGCAGTCTGAGCAGTATATCTCTGCTGTTGTATTCCAGCCCTGTTGAAATGAATACTAACATTACATTTACCTTCCCAACTGCCAACTGAACCTACATGTTAATCTGTAGGGAATCCTGAACTAGGATTCCCAATCCTTCATGCTTCAGATTTCTGAAATCTTTCCCTGCTGAGAAATTAGTCTGTATCTCTCCTCTTCTTACCAAAGTGCATAACCTCATGCTTTCCTGCACTGTATTCCATCTGCCAATTCTTTGCCCACTTTTGTCATCTGTCCAAGTCGTGATTCAGTCTCCCTGCTACGTCAACCTCTACAATCTATTGTTGTGTCATCTGCAAACTTAGCAACGATGCCCTCAGTTCCTTTGTCCAGATCATTGATGTATTATGTGAATCATTGTGGTTCCAACATTAACCTCTCTGGAACTCCACTGGTCACTGACAGTCATTTTGAAAAAGATTCCTTTATCCCTACTCTCTGCCTTCTGCCAATCATCTATCTTTGCCAGTACCTTGCCCCTAAAACCTTGAGCTCTTCCCTTATTGTACAGCCTCCTGTGCGACACCTTATCAAAGGCTTTCTGGAAGTCCAAGTAGATCATATCCACTGGCTGTTCTTCATCTAACTTGCTCAGTAGCTGCTCAAAGAATTCTGACAGGTTGGTCAAGTATGACCATCCCTCATGAAGCCATGCTGACTCAGCTTTCCCTTTTTACTATCCACTCCAAGTGCTTTGCAGTCTTATTTTAATAATGGACTCTAAAATATTATCGATGACCGAAGTCAGGCTAACTGCCTATAGTTTGCTGTCTTCTGCATCCCTCCCTTCGGTAATAGGGATGTTACATTAGCCATTTTCCAGTCCTCTGGGACACTCACTGACTCACTGATCATTAAAAGGTCATCACTAATGCGTGTACAAGCTCTTCAGCCATCTGCTTCAGAAGTGTAGTCCATTTGTTCATGTGATTTATCCACCTTCAGACCTTTCAGCTTCCCACGCACCTTGTCCTTAGTGATTGCTGCACCTACCTCTGCTCCCTGATTCACTTGTAGACCTGGTATGCTGCTGGTGTCTTCACTATGAAAACTGATGTAAGGTACAAAGAATCATAGAATCCTTACTATGTGGAAGCCAGCCATTTGGCACATTGAGTCCACACTGACCCTTCCGAAGAGCATTCTCCCCCCCCCCACCTCCTGATGGACCCTGCTACTCTATCCCTGTAATACTGTATTTTCCATGGCTAATCCACTTAGGGTGCACTTCCCTGGACACTATGGGCAATTTCACATGGCAAACCCACTAAATCTACACATCTTTGGACTGTGGGAGGAAACCAGAGCACGTTGCAGAAACCCACATAGACATGGGGAGAATGTGCAAACTCCACACTGACAGATGCCCAAGAGTGGAATCGAACCTGGGTCCCTGGTGCTGGGCAGGCATCAGTGCTAACCACTGAACCATTGTATCTATTCAATTCCTCTGTTATTTGTTTGTTCCCCATTACTACTTCTCCAGCCTTATTTTCCAGTGATCCAATATCCACTCTTGCCTCTCTCTTTCCTTTTATAGATCTAAAAACATTGCACAATCTTCTTTTATATTACTAACTAGCTTACTCTAAAACTTTATCCTCTCTCTCCCTTATTGCATGTTTACTTATTTTCTGCTGGTTTTTAAAGGGTTCCCAACCTCTGGCTTCCCACTAATCTTCACCATTTTAATGCCTTTTCTTTTCCTTTTACGCTGTCTCTGACTTCCTTAGTTAACCATGGTCACCTCATCTTCCCCTTAGTATATTTCTTATTTCTTGGGATGAATTTCTGCTTTGCCTCCCAGAAACCCCTGCCATTGCTGCTCCATCATCTTTCCTACTAGGCTTCCCTTTCTAATCAACTCTAGCCAGCTGCTCCCTTGTGACTTTGTAGTTACCTTTACTCAATTGTAATACTGTTGCATCTGATAGCAGCTCCTCCCTCTCAAACTGCATGGTAAATTCTGTACCCAGGGGTTCCTTCACCTTAAACTCCCTGATCAAGTCTGCCTCATTACACATCACCAAGTCCTGAATTGCCTGTTCACCAGTGAATTCTACCACCAGCTGCTCCAAAATACTATCTAGTAGATATTCACGAATTATTTTTCTTGCGATCTGCTACCAACCTGATTTGTCCAGTCCACTTGCATATTGAAGTCCCCCGTAATAGTGCCTTTCTTATATGCCTTTTATATCTTCTGATTTATTTCCTTCACCACATTCCTGACTACTGCTAGGAGGCTTGAACACAACTCCTATCAGGGTCTTTTTTTTCCCTTTGTGATTCCTCAACTCTACACATACAGTTTCTCCTTCTTCTGACGTTTTACCATCTCTTGCTATAGATTTCATTTCATTTCTTACAAATAAGGCAACCCCACCCATCTTTCTGCCCTTTCAATAAGACTGCATCCTTGGATATTTAATTCTTAGCCCTCACCCCTTTGCAGTCATATCTCTGTGATATCCGCAACATTGCAACTGCAAATGTCATTCTGTGCTACGAACTCATTTATCTTATTTTGTCTACTGTTTGTATTTAAGTCCTGCGTTGACCATCTCCCCTTTTCATAGTTGTCCCATTTTCTGCTATGCTGAAGTTAGATTCCTGACCCTTTTCATACTCTCTGCGTTATTACTTGTTCGAGAAACTTTAATAACCTCTCCTGGAGCTTTCCCCCCCCCACCCCTCCCCAAACCTTTTCCATAATTTTCCATGTAACTGACCCTGGTCTCCCCTCCACCTCCCAACTCCCTACCCCAATCAGCTATTTTGTTTAAAGCCCTGTCCACAGCCTGTGTTATGCAATTCACCAGGATTCTGATGGAGCCTGTCTAGTCAGAAAGGTCCATCCTTTGCCAGTATTGGTGCCATATCCCCTGAACTTGAACCTGTTTCTCACACCAGTCTTTGAGCCACACGTTTACCTCCTTAATGTTGTTAACCCTGTGCCAATTTGCTCGCGGCTCTGGTAGTAAACCAGAGATTATTACCTTTTGCTTCTGCTTTTGTAATTTAGCCCATAATACGTACCATAATAAAAAGAAATATATAAGCAGTGTACCTTTGAAATACCATGAAATATGGCTATTCTCAGAGATCTATTAGGAATGGGCAACAGATTGTTGTTAGTGAAGCAAAGAACAGCATGTCAGTGACATAAATGAATAAAAAGTAACATGGGTATGGGTAGGCTGTTGTTACATTGGTATTGAGTTCAATGACTGTGTGCCTAAATTATGGTTTTTTTCTGTAATATGTTATACTTAAGTGTGTATTAAGTTTCATCTTCCCTTCTTTGAACCACTCAGATACTTTGTTTAGCTCACTTTATAGTTTCTGGGGTTTCGCTTTGAATTCTCCAACCCTCCTGGCATAATCTAGAAATTTCATTAATTTTCATTGACTTTCAAAATCTGAGTCATTTCTGCAACATTTCTCATACAGAGTGCTTGGGTTTCCAGCTATATTATTATCTCCCACTATGATTGCACTCCTCAACTGCACGAGGCTTTTTATCATTGGCAATTGTTCTTCTCTCAGTTCCCATCCCTACCAAATTTCTCTTTTGGTCCATTGTAAAGTTTTAATCCTCTTTAAGTCTGGTTTCCCCTTTTACTCTCCCTCATTAAGGTCTAAGAGGTTATTTCATCTTTTTGTTTTATATTTAAATTTGGGATCCAGTTAATGCTTGCTTGTTTCTATTCTTGAGTATGTAGTTATTCTCCATACCCAACATAATTCAATTAAAGGTGTTCCATTTGATTTTGGCTGTAAAGACTTTAATCCCGACAAGTTACAGGAAGACACAAGACTGGCAAAGGGAGCCACCTATTTTGTTACTTGTATGACATAGAAATTGCAATGCAGCAAAGTCTGTCCAGCTCAACCAGTTTGCATTGGTGTTTATACATCACATAAGCAATAGCTGAAATCCTGCATGACTGCCTGCCCCGTATTCTTTTATTTCTTTCACTTATCTATTAAATCTCTTCATGGTCTCTGCTTCACTAACTTCCCTAGTACATTCTATGGCCTCTTGACCCTCTTTTTAAAAAAGAAACTTCAGAAATTTATTCTTGCAGTCTGTCTTAAATCTTTTAAATTTTGTTTTGTATCACTCATATGTCCTCTCATTCATGACAGTTCCAAGTGATGTCTAGGCCCGGGTGCTTGCATCGGTGGCTGAGCGTTCCAAGCACCTTTATGGAGATGAGACTTTAGACTTTAAAATCTGGACATTTTCTTACCTTTTTGCCCTTTCTTTTTATTTTTCTGTTTTTTTTAAATTCTAGTTTTGTAACCAAGATGATGCCCGAGAAAAGCGACTTTGTACACTTCTCACTACAATCATGTAATTCCTATATTTGAGTACATGTAATAATAAAATCTAATTCTAATTCTAAATTCTATCTGTTTTACCCAATCATTTTTCTGAAAACTTATCCAATAAATCAATAGTATCAATTCTTTTGGACACAGTTCCTATTCTCTCATCTTTTTTGTTTGTATTTCCTCGTATTGAGTGGCATCTTAATAAATTTGTATTGTAACCTCTTTAATGCGTCAACGTCCAAGAACACAACAGACCTATAGTTGTAGTCCTAAGAAGGTTTTGTATATCAAGTCTTCATTACATCTTAACTTCTTTATTTTGAATTTGTTACTATAAGAATATTTGAACATTGCACGAAACTTACAAATAACTTTTATCAAAAAAAAAGCTATAACATCAGGCAAGAAACTTTGATACAGGTCAAAGTTAGCCCAGAAATGTCAGTGTGAGTAAGAACCTGATTTACCTTCAGAATGTAATCATATTGGACAAATGTTTATTTTATGAAATTGCATCTAAATACACCATAAGATCAGCCTCAGCAATTGTAACTGAATGTTTAATATGCAATGCAAAATATTCATTGCATTTTTTGGGGGGTATTGTGAGTTCATAATTGCCTTTTTGATTATGTTCTTACAATTTACTCTCATTATGCATATATCTTCACAGTGTATTCTTTGACCTATCTGTCCTTCATGCTGAAATGAAAGCTAGTCATTGTGATCTCTGAAGAAGGGGGAGGTGACAATTTTTATTTTGTAAGAGGAACTCAATCTCACTGACTAAAAACACAAAAACAAGACAACTTACAAAGTAAATCTAAAGCCTTCTCAATTTAGTCAGGTAGTCAAAGGTAAATGAGACATAGTTCCCTGAATCAAATCAGCATGAATGACCTAGAGAGAGTAAATCAACTAGTGGAAGGGTTTTACTTACTTCAACAGAGAGAAGGGTAAACATAGTAGACCTTGAAAGAGGTTGGAAAGAAAATTAAACTTAGATAGAGCCTTTTATGACCTCGGACAGTCCAGAGTGTTTTTTTTTGTTTGTTTTTATTTATTTAGTTCCAATTAATTACAATGATATGAAGTTGCAGTTGGAATGTAGGAAATGTGGCAGATAATCTGCAGTTGTCCTTCTTATTTGCAGTTAAATATATGACCAGATCATCTGTTTTATAAGTAATTGTTGTGTGACAAATATTGTCGAACACACTGAGGTGAAATCCCCGGGTTCTTTTCTTACTAGAGTAGTGGGCTCTTTGATGTTCATCTGAAAGGACAGATGGACATTCATTTCAAGATGGCAAAAATACAAACGCAGCGATATATTCCTGAGGTTGTATAAGGCTCTCGTCAGACCACATTTAGAATGTTGTGAGCAGTTTTGGGTCCTGTATCTAAGGAAGGATGTTTTGGTGTTGAAGGGGTCCAAAGGAGGCTTATTAAAAAGATCCCGGGGATGAAGGACTTGTCATACGAGGAGCGGTTGATAACTCAGGGTCTGTACTCGATGGAATTTAGAAGGATGAGAGGGAATCTGATTGAAATTTTCAGAAGACTGAGCTCCAGGATAGAATGGATGTGGAAAAGATATTCCTATTAGTAGGTGAGACATAGATTCAAGAACACAGCCTCAGAATGAAGGGATGAACCTTTAGAACTGAAATGCAGAGGTATTTCTTCAGTTAGAGGATAGTATATGTGTAGAACTCATTGTTGCATATGGCTGTAGAGGCCACGTCACTGACTGTATTTTAAGACAGATAGATAGGTTCTTGTTAGTAAAGGAATGAAGAGTGATGGGAGAAGGCAGGACAATGGGTTGAGAAACATTTTAGTCATGATCGAATGGTGGTACAGACTTGACGGGCTGAAATTGCATGGTTCTCTATCTTATGGTCTTATGTGACTTCTGTTTAATATATTGCGTGCAGATATCACCATCAGCACTCTCCCTCAATAACATACTGAAATACCAACCTGGATATGTGGTAGAATAATTGAAATGAGACTTGAATCCACAACATTGTGATTTGGTGGTGACAATAACACTGATGAGAGATTAGACAAGTGAAAAATATTACAGTGCAGAACAGGAGCTCAGAAGTAAATACTCCAATGCTGCCACCAATACTGCAGATAAAAGTGTGCATTTTAAGGCTGTGGCTAAAAAGAGACATACTGAGAAAACAAGCAGGTCACTGCAGGCTTTGAGAGTGATTATTGTCTCATATTTCTTCACATGCTGGGATTCTTGTGAATAAAATGGGATTGGATGTAGGTTTGCTCACAGAACTGGAAGGTTCATTTTCAGATGTTTCGTCACCATATTAGGTAACATCTTTAGTGAGCCTCCTTTCTATTTATGTGTTTGGGTTTCTTTGGGTTGATGATGTCATTTCCTATGGTGATGTCATTTCATATTCTTTTTCCTAAAGAAACCCAAACATATAAATAGAAAACAGGAATCATCAACTGTGCTTCGCCAGGAGGCTCACTAAAGATGTTATCTAGTATGGTGATGAAACATCTGAAAATGAACCTTCCAGCTCAGTGAGCAAACCTATATCCAGAACCTCAACCTGAGCTACAAATCTTCTCAAAACTCGTTAATAAAATGGGACTCCTGGAGATTCTTGCTAGACATGAAGGTGTGAAATGTTGGGTATCACTGAAATCCGAGTAAAAAGTGAGGTCTGCAGATGCTGGAGATCAGAGCTGAAAATGTGTTGCTGGTTAAAGCGCAGCAGGTCAGGTAGCATCCAAGGAACAGGAAATACGATGTTTCGGGCAAAAGCCGTTCATCAGGCCTTCCTGATGAAGGCCTTTTATCACTGAAATCCTGTTGATCAATGATATGGGTTGAGTTGGATAAACATGATACCAATAAGGTCAGACACAGACAGATAAACTGTCAAGGAATGCAAACTTTATGCGAAAAAAACCTTAATTATGACAGACAGCTGGGGTGTAATTAATACATTTTTTAGTGTGATCTGTTCTTGTCGATGGTTAAAAACGTGATAAAATATGGAGAGGGACAGACAGTTTGTCCACGTGGGAAGCAGTGTAAAGTCAAGGGGCCAAAAATGTCATTGTGCAGAATACCCTGGATCTTGATTTCTGAAAATTTCAATCAGATTCCCTCTCATCCTTCTAAATTCCATCGAGTACAGACCCTGAATTATCAACACCATGCCTCAAGCATGTGCCAGCGGTCACATGGCAAGCACACTAGCCATGGGGGGTATCATCACTGTCAGTCAAGGACCTTGTCCTATTCCAGTTCAGGGTGTCGGCTACATATTGTCAGGCACTTGGCCCCACCAAAAATCAAGAGTAGACAGGCAGTAATTAGAAGGAATTAAAAACAGAAAATGTTGGAGAAACCCAGGAGGGCTGGCAGTATCTGGGGAGAGAAACAGAGTTGATGTTTTGAGCCCAATATGACTCTTCTTCACAACAGTAGTAATTAGCTGTGTTGGATTTGTCTTGTTTTTGTGGTCAGGACATATGTGGGCAATTTTCCACATTTTTGTGTAAATGCAGCTGGACTGTTGTAGCTGGACTGAAACATCTTGGCTAAGAGCATGACTGGTTTTGGAATACAAGTCTTCAGTACTGTGTCACCATTCTGTGTTTACAACATTAGGCCACTTCTTAATTCCAGATGTTTATTGATTTCCATTTTCACCATATTTCATGGTGGAATTGGAACAGATACTCCCAGAACATAAGCCTGGGTTCTGGATCACAGGACACATGACATTACCTTTGCAATACATGCCTGTCCATTACCTTGAATGTTCATCCACTTATCAACAATGTACTATGGCAGCATTTGTGTCCTATTTTCTAAAATGCACACAGTATACACAAGGTCATTAGATGAGTCTTCAATTCTAGATTTGTTAATTTAATTCAAATTTCAATATCTGCCCTGGTGGGACTCAAACCCATGTTGCCAGATTAACCTGGGCCTCTGGATTGCATGTTCATTGATATTACCATTACACTATTGCTTCACCCATGAAGTGAAAAACTATGAGTTGGGATTAACCATGAGTAAATAAAAGTAACTGTGGTAGCCTATAAACCAACCTTTATGGAAAAGGAATTGAATTGAAGATAGAACATAGAACATTACAGCACAGTACAGGCCCTTCGGCCCTCGATGTTGCACCGACCTCTTATAGTGAAGATCTTGCAATCAAATAATTCCTCTTGAACAGATACAGTTGGTTTTATGAGTGATTAATTTTAACAAAGTATGGCAAAACTTCTAAAGAATTCAGTGGGAGTGAATGATTGATCCTAGAAGCTGTTACTTGCAACAAGTGATCAGGAGGCCCTGGCACACAGGGCAGAATTGCATCTAATATTTTTTTAGATTAGATTCCCTACAGTGTGGAAACAGCCTTTTCAGCCCAACAAGTCCATACTGACTCTCCGAAGAGCAACCCACCCAGACCTATTCCTCTACATTTACCTCTGACTAATGCACCTAATACTCTGGGCAATTTAGCATGGCCAATTAACCTGCACATCTTTGGATTGTGGGAGGAAACCAGAGCACCCAGACGAACCCCACGCAGACATGAGGAGAATGTGCAAACTCCACTCACACAGATGGGAATCGAACCCAGGACTCTGGTGCTGCGAGGCAACAGTGCTAACCACTGAGCCACTGTGCTGCCCATGTTAATTAACTACCACTTCAAAACAGGATGAATAATTTAGCAACAGTGATCATAAGGTTGGGTTTCAGGTTTGGTTAATGGTGAAAAATGAACATAATAGAAGAACTCACTTATAGTAAGGTGTTTTAGAGATGACCCTGTGTCATCCTGTGTCTTGTTTGTAAGGATGGGTTTATGAAGTGGTCCTTATGATAGGGAAGAAGTAAAGGAAGAAGAGCAACAGCTTGAAAAGATTGATGTGACATTAAAATAGACAATTAAAATTTTAAAAATATTAAAAACCTCAAGTCACGGGCTGATCTGAAATAAACATAAATATAAGATTAAAAGAAAAAGGCAAGAGAGCTAAGACAGAAAATGTAAGAATATAAAAAGAAATGTTTTGTCTTTTACAAATACCGATCTGGATTTAACACTACCCCACTGATGGGTTTGAAGATTGTAGGGATTTTGTTAAATTCACTTGATGGCTTGCACACTACCTCACACCTGGCCTTATCTTCACTACAGTTACACCATTGGCCTGGATAGTGATAGGTGCCATACCCAACATGTGGGCCAATTATCTCTTTCCCAATGGGATTTTGACTGGTAGCAGAAGACGCCATGCCAAGTGACCAGCTCAAAGTGTTGCCAAGCTGCTGGCCTGTGACTGGGACTTCCTGATTCAGATGGACATCCCATCTGCAGCCCATTAACAGCTTGGCAATTGAATGACTGCATGGCAATCAGTGTTCTCCTTGGCAGGCTCCCCATATAACCAATGTTATAGCTGGAGGCAGGGACAATTTGATAATATGTATAAATCAGCCATTGCTTCTGCAAGTAGTTTAGAAAGGTAGAACTGGCAAGAGCTACTCAAGTGATTACAGATAGACTTTTCTTTCCTGTGTTCATGGTGGACAATGTGGCTGAGATGGAAATTGAGTTTCTGAGGAACACAGAAGTACTCACAGAAGGAACTCAAATCTTCAAAGGTGATGATTAGTTTGTGTAAGTTGGCCGTAGCAGACACCATGACTGAGACTTTATGTAGAAATCAGGACTGTTTGAGTTTTGCATGTATGTAAAATCCAGCCTGAGACATTGGATCATGAACCTGATGCGAATGCACTGGTTTCCCATTATCCAGAAGTTGGCAGCTGCCAACATCAGACTTGTTCACAACCAGTTGACTGAATATTATTCTGTGCATGCAATAATACTAAAGACAGGGAACATAGGCAAGAACAGGCAGAATGCTTTTTCATCAACCCTGGCACATTGGCTAAGCTAGTTTCTCACTTTGTTCCTCCACCCAATGATCTCAAAAACCTAATGCCTCACGTTCTCACCTCCCTTCCATGGATTCCCAAATGTACTCCAGCGAAAATTTCCAGGTCTGCCTGAGTCCGGATCCATGCCCCTTAACAATTTCACTCCTGAGTTGTGGTACTGCATGGACTGAGAGAGTTGATGGCCGTAAAATACATTTCCAGTGCATGTAGAGATATCATATGACTACGACGATATTTTTGGCTAAGTGCAGGCTGCACTGATTTTTTTTTACGATTTCTCACTGTGAGTCCTAGCAAGTTTCCTCACTGTATGTTACAAAATGCACCTCATTACTATTTATCTTGCTCTTATAGCATCACTCATATCTGACTCTGTTCCCATTTTGTCACACGCCATTCCTGGAACAATTTGCTACTCAGAAGATATCTGCTGATGCACCAGCATCTCTCAGGCTTGCTCTGTCTTTAAAAGTTCACTATGAAGGCAGATAAGCACTGTTAGTCCAAAGCTACCCTGCGTGGTTCATGACATTTGCACTAGACATAGCAAAAAAGGGAAAACTGGCATCTGGCTCTGTGGGTAGTCATCTGGAGGTCCTTGTGGATGGGGTTAAGCCCAGGTGGGATGTCCTCTTCCCCCAGGAGCAGTAGTGGAGTTGATGGCATGGGATTATGCTGTCCTGGTCTATGGCTGCCACCTGGGTCATTGCAGTCTCAGCCATCGGAGGAATGTACAGGACTATAGGAAGAAGGTCAGTGAATCTTCTCCATTCTGCCAATGAAAGTGTCACAATCTTCTCTCTGATACCTCACACTCTTGACTGGACTAACCTCTTGTTCTACTACTCATGTTCTACTACTGTCACTTTTGAATGAAGCATCTTCTGCACTCACTCTCACCCATCCCAACCTCTGACACTACTAATTCAGCATGCCCTTTGCACTGCTGCCTCACTTGCTCGGGCCATTCCCCACCTGCACCAACATTAACGGCTGTACCCCACCCTTTCACCTCCTGTAATCTCCACCTCTCTCTCTATTCCAGGAAAGAAAAGCCTCACAATAGGGCAGAAAAACTCAGTTGGGTGGTCGGCTGCTAGGCATTCGGTTCCTCACCCCTTACAAAGAGTGCATCCTGACTGTGATTGCCCTGAGTAACTGACTGACCACGATTGCTATCAGAAGCTGCCTTTGCCTTATTATTATGGCATCTCTTGCGTGAAGCTATTGCCCTTGGCTTGACTGAGGCCTGTTGATAGCAACAACAAGCTTCCTAGCTTTGTATCTGAGCTAAATGGCACAACAAAACAGAAGAAATATGAACCTGGTATCTCTGATCGACATGGCAATATATAAAAAAGCAAGAAAAATCAATGCAAGGCAAAGATATCTTTGAGCATTTAGATAGGCTCAGAATCAGTAAGCGCTTTGACAGCAAGTGTGTGTGTCCCTGAGTGCACAGTGTCCTTGCAGCAAATTTACAATGATAGTTGCTGTTGCGGTGCACTATGCAGCAGTGAAGTGCAGAAAAGTCCTGTACTGTAACTGAATCAAATGTGCCACAAGGGTTTATAGAGGCTGCCAATGTCTGTTGGTTCTGTGTGTCCAGTGTCTATGGAGCGTGCCCTGAAATGTTGGTTGTACTCTCTCGGATCTCTACATTGAGAATTCTTGTTGTCTAACTTATTTGGACTGTTTCATAAGATAGAAAGCTAAATATTAATGGGGGTAAGTGGACCATTAATAATGTATTTAAGAAGCAGGAATCCCTTTAATTGACAACTTACTGCTGCTTAGTGAGAAACTTGTCTCAACGCTCAGCAGAAATATAAAAGGTGAAATGCTCCAACATTGAGACAGGCTTCACTGAACTACTGCCAGAAATGTTGCCATTGCCCACATAGTGTTTTAGCATTGAGGTTTAAGTGTTTACTAGATATGGAGATAAATATTTATCCTTTTTTCTCAGGAACTGAAAATTGAATAGATCACATCTATGCTTTCATAAATTTTTTTCTTGTGATTTTTCTTTTCCATTTACGCCTGAGTTCAATTTGGCAGAGTGACCTGAGATGTGGTCTGCAAAGCATTTCTGGAATCATCTGCCTACATGATCCTTTTACATCTGTGGGTTCTACCTTAATGTGAATACTAGTATAGCATGTGGTTCAAATTAAACCATTGGAGAGATGTACATTTCCAATTTATAACTAAACTCTCAAAAGTTCTTTATGCCACATCACTCTTTATCTTTTGATGTAGTAATACAATAATACTGACATACTTTATATCAAATATTAACATGGAATATAAGTTAATTAATATTTTTGTAAGGCTCGAAAGCAAAATTTATGGAGTATGCATGTTTTAAGTGTAATGTTTAGTCTTGAGAACAGATCTTTACTTCTGCGTTTTAGGCAGTGATGATTTGAAAACTTTGTGAGCAGGTCTAATTTCTGTACCTGTCAGAAAGTTTTTGTCAGAGTCTTGTCGATTGGATCTGTTGCAGTAGGATTGACTTTGGGATGTGATAAAACAATATTTTGGTCTTTCTTAGAAAAACGTAGTTGCTGAGAGAGCAATAGATCTTGAAGTAGAAATTTATTTAGTGAAAGATACATATTTGTCTAAGATGACGGCTTGAAGCACATCGAGAAAAGTAGTATATTTCAGGAACTTTCTTACAACTGTAAAGATACTTGCGCTACATTCTGATGATTTGTCATTTTGCGTGACTTCTTGTGGTACAGCAGGAGTACAGTTCATAAATATTGTTTTCCCATTCTTAATTAAAAATTGGCAAATCTAGATGTTATCAGAAGATGGTCAAGTTTGTCAAAGCGTTTCAGAATGATTGTCAGATTAGCCAGAAGAATTATGTATTGCTTAAAATGTAACAGCTGATTGAATATGTTTTTTTAAAAAAAAAATGAAATGGTGAAGTCACTTGGCTAGTGATCCAGAACGCCAGGCTAATGTTCCGAGGTAAGGGATTCATAACCCATCATGGCAAATAGAGATATTTGAATTCAATAAAACTCAGCATCCTTCAGATAGTCACATTTGTAGCAAATGTTTGTAGCTCAAGCAACTTTGGATCCAAGTTGAGAATCTGGAGTATGAGCTGCAGAGATTGTGTTGGATCAGGGAAAGAAGAAATGTTTCCTGACCACTTTGCTCCGGGGTAATACCTTTAGATTAGGAAATTAAAATTTAGACTGTGATCAAGGACAAGAACGTGTGATTGTGGGTGAGGGAGGTGAGGGAATTCAGGGAATTCAAAGGTTGGCCCTTGCAATTGTCCCTGCAATTGTCCAACACTTGTGAAGTTCATGGAAGCTATCTAGAGGTGAATGATGACTCAGGGAGGGAATGCACAGCAATGTGGTGCAGGGAGTTATTTTAGTGGAAGGAGAAAATACAAGTGTAGTAGGGGTAGGGGACAAATATTGCTGTGACTATGAGTCATGAAGGCTATGTTGTCTGCCTGATGCCAGCGTTATGGACATCTCCTCAGCGCTGGAGAGAAACCTGGAGTCTAAAGTGAGGAATCCAATGTTCCCACCCTCATTGGTACTATTAAACCTGATAGGACTGCAAAAGAAGCTCTGCTGAAAGAGTTTGAAGAGTTCGGAGCAAAAATAAAAAGCAGAACCTCCTCAGGTAATAATTTCAGGATGATTACTTGAGCCATGGTCAACTGGCTCATAGTAAATTAAGTACTTAAATGTGTGACTTAGTGTGAGAGTTGTAGTGTTATACAATGTAGGAACAGGCCCTTCAGCCCACAATGTCTCTACGACCAACAAATACAAAATTATACTAATCCCATTTACCTGTACCTGGTGCATAGCAGACTATGCCCTGGCATTTTAAGTACTCATGTAAACGCTTCTTAACTGTTATGAAAGTACTCACCTCTACCATCCTCTCAGGCAGCACATATTCCCCACAGTCCCACTCTCAACCCCAATAAGCCTCCAAGGAAAACAAACCCAGCCTATCCAGTTGCTCCTCATAACTGAGACTTTTCATCCCAGGCAACATCCAGAGGAATCTCCTCTGCACCCTTTCCAATGCAATCACAGTCCTCTGAACAGAACTGCACACAGTATTCCATCTGGCTGGAATGGGTTTCAATTTATGCCGTCCTGAGCTAGAGGAGAGCTGCTGTGGTTGGAGGAGCTTCACATGAACAATGCTGTGATCAGTGTCATAGTGAATCAAGTAACTAAGGCTGGAGAGAGGACTTTAAACAAATTAGAGATGGGGCCTGTGGAGGAGTATGTGGTGGGGAAATGTTGGATTGGAAAGCAAATGAATAAGGATGTATTGCCGGACTATTTTGATAACGATCCACAGAGTGGGACAGGAAGGGACAGAGAATACAAACGTAAGAGAACAGCAAAAATATGGCGAATGGGGGATAAATGGTAAAAGTTCTTTACTTAAAAGTGTATGTATTAAGAAGAAAATAAATGATTTAATGTGCATGCATAGAAGTTAATGGATGTGATTGTATAGCCGTTACAAAGAAATAGTTACCAGGAAATCAAATTTGGGAAGTAAATATTGTGACTTTTCAAAAGGACAGACAGAAAGTGAAGTGTGTTGGGATAGCTTTGTTAGTACAAAATAGAATCAGTGTGATGAAATTAAATGATCTTGGATCGGATGTACAATCCAAAAAAGTGAAGATAAGAAATAACAAGAGTAAATTATACTGCTGGATGTAGTCTGTAGGGTCCCTAACAGATGGCATGATGCAGGAGAGAGAATAAATCACGTGATAATGAGGGCATGTATACTATTCATGGGTGGCTTTCATCTTCATGCAAATTGAGAAAATCAAATTGGTAAAGGTAGCCATGATGAAGGATTCGTAGAATGTATTTGGGACAATTTGCTGGAATAATTGTCCCAAATAATCAGGTCCAATCAGGGATCTGGTAATGAGGGAGGTTTAATAAGTAATTTCAGAATAAGAAATGCCCTAGGGAACAATGACCATAACATTAAAGAAATTAGCTTCCAGATTGAGAGCATGAAATTTAGGTTAGAAACAAATATACTAAACTGAAATGAGTATAATTATGTAGGAATGAGTGCTGAATTGGTAAGAATGGGCCGGGAAAAGAGTTTAGCAGAAAAGATGGAGTACATAACAATAGCAGATGATTAGGTTAAATAGTTCATGCCTTACAGCAAAGATATATCCTAGCAAGGAAGAGCAGTTCTAGGAAGGGGACACTGCTGAAGGACTCATGCCCAAAACATCAACTCTCCTGCTCCTTGAATGCTGCCTGACCTGCTATGCTTTTTCAGCACCTCACTTTTTGACTGATCTCTATCATCTATAGTCCTCACATTCTTCTAGGAAGGGGATAACCAACCATGGTTAACCAAAGAACTTTATGGACTGTATCATATTGAAAGAAAAAAAATTACAACGTGACAAATTAATAGTAGGCCAAAGGATTGGAAAAGTTTTAAAAACTAACAAAAGATGACCAACAAAAAGTTAAGGAGAACAGAATAAACTGAGAGCAAACTAGCAAGTTTTATAAAAATGAACAGTAAATACTACATACACAGAGAAAGAGAGGCCAAAATGAACATGGGATCCTCAGAGGATGAGGCTAGGGAAATAATAATGAAGATCCAAGAAATGGCAAAAGAGATGAATAAATACTTTGCATCCGCCTTCATGATATATGGTATTAATTATATTAAAAAATGAAGTGATTAGGGGATGGGGAGAAGGAAATAAGCACAATAACTATCACTAGGGAAACTAAGGAGTTGAAGGTTAATATGTTCCCTCGACCTGTCCTAGAATTTTAAAAGTAGCCATTACAGAGATGGTGGCTCCATTGGTGGTAAGCTTCCAAGGATCCTTAGATTCAGAGAATGTCCTATCCAATATAGCACGCTTGATGAAAAAGGAAGAGAAATATTTGTCACTGGAAAAATACTTGAATTTGTTATAAAGCATGTAAGAACAAAACATTTAGAAGTGCATAATAAAGTCAAACAGAGTTCACATGACTTTCTGAGGGGGTAATCATGCAGGAAAAAAATGATGGCAAAATTTAGCGAAAGTAATAAGCAGGATAGAAAATGGGGAACCAGTCAATGCAATATGTTTCCAAAAAGCATTGAATGCCTCACGTAAGACTTTTAAATAAGGTTTTGGGTGATAGTATATTAGTACAGATTGAGAATTGACTGACTAATAAAGGCAGAGAATTAGGATATAGCTGGCATTTTCAGGAAGGCAGCCTGCAACTAATGGAGTGCCACAGGGATCAATGCTGGGACCAAAATTATTTACAATCCAAATTAATGTCATAGATGATGGAAAAGAATGTACTGCCAAATTTATGGATGACACAAAAATATGTTGGAAATAAAGTGGTTAGAATGATACAATGACTCTACAGAGGGATACAGGTAGGTTAAGTGAGTAGCTAATAACTTGGCAGATGTAATATGATGTGGGAAAATGTGTGGTTATGCACTTTGGTAGCAAAGATAGAAGAGCTACATGTTATATAAATAGGGAAAGACTGCATAAAGCTGCAGCCTAGAAGAATTAGGAGGTCCTTGTGCATGATTCACAAACAGATAGCATGCAATTTTAGCAGGTAATAGGGAAAGTAAATGAACCATTGGCCTTTGTTTTGAAGTGAATGGTGCACAGCAATCCAGGTGAAGGGTCTGGTTGAACTGCACAAGGTATCAGTGACATCACATCTGGGTTACTGTGAGCAGTTTTGGTCCCTTTTGAAATTCCGACATTCGAGGGAATCTCGAGAAACTTCGCTTGGTTGATGACACCTCTGAAGGGTGTTTATTATGAGGAGAGCTTGTACTAGTACTCATGGAATTTAGAAGAATGATTGAGACATACAAGATTCTTAGGGGCAGAAACAGAAATTGCTGGAGAAGCACAGGACATACGGCAGCATCTGTGGAGAGAAAACAAAGCTAATATTTTAGGTCCAGTAACCCTTCTTTGGAACTGGATCTGAAATGTTGACACTTTCTCTCTCCACAGATGTGACCTGACCTGTTGAATTATCCCTGCAATTTCTGATCATTTTTGTTTTTGATTATCACAGTTATTTAGTTTTTAAGATTTTTTGGGGCTTGATAATGTGGACATGGCGGGATTGTTTCTGCTTCTGGGACAGTCAAGAACCAGAAGGCATAATCTGAAAAATAATAATTTAAGACAGATGGTGAGGATATTTTCTCAGATGGTTATCAATCTGTGGGATTCATTACCTCAGAGGACTATAGGGCTGGGTCATTGAGTGTATTCAAGGCTGAGATAGAATTTTAATCAGATTGTGAATTCACATTTATCGTGATAAGGTAGGGAGATGGAGCTGCAGATTATTGAATGAGCCATGATCTCATTGAGTGGCAAAGCAGACTCAATGAGCCTCCTACTTCTCCTATGTCTTAAGGACTTGTTTTCTTAAGGAAATCTGACTTCCTTACTTGGTCTGGCCTACAAGTTATTTTCAGACCCACAGCAATGTTGTTAACTCTTTAATGCCTGCTAGACAGTTAGGGTATGCAATTACTGTTGGCTTAGTCAAAGACCCTCATCTCCCATGAATGAATTGAAAAGAAGCTAGAAACCAGTCGATATATAAAATGTAATGAAGAAATATGGGCATGTTTATCCAAACAAGGCTTTAAAGACTCTGCCCTAAATAAAATCCTGTATATATTCAAACTTTTAATTCCCTTAAGAAAGATCCAGCTCTTGATTAACCTTATTGACAGTAGCCTAAATTTTGTCTAGTTAGGTAGCCTTTTTATCTTCTTACTAGAGTTACTGTAAATATTTTGTCTCCTCAGAGTTCCCAGGCTCAGCCAAAGTTAAGGCATGAATTGGTAGTTCAAGTACACCAGAATGAAATGCAACTTATTGATTATATACTGAGATATATGGTTTCAGAGAGAGCTTTTTAAATGCTTTTCTTTTGTTACATTTCATAAATTTGTAAAACATGCAGAATCACTGCACTGGATTAAAAATGGAATGTTCTCAAAACATGAAGTCTCTTAAGAGTTTACTGTTACCAAGCATTGGCTCAAGGCATGAAAAGAAAAATGGTTAGGGAATAGGATTCTTCCACTACAATATGATCATGTTCTTGACAAGATTGAAAGGGGCTCAGAGCTACTTGATAACTCCTAAATATTCTTCCACCTTCCTCCCTGTAAGAAAAGAGCACACATTTAAACCTAATGCTTACCCACGAGAGCAAGATTGATGAGAAATTGTCTAAACTCCTAAAGTGATAATAAGCAAAACATAGAAGGATGATGGTGTTAGTTTATATACATCATGGCCCCAGTCTGCTGAAGACTTCAAATGAACCATTGGTCACCTATTTGTGTTTTAGTTTATTAACCATGGGAAAATAGCTTAATGGTTCAAACTGCTAACGTTTGTTTATAAGGCATTTAGATCAGAAAGTTCTAAATTTGAGTCCTGGTCTGTGTTGTGTTAGCTAAGCCACGTCAGGGTGGCAGCAGAGTTGTTACAGTTAATCTTCACATCTCTGGGCAAGGGGAAGTGTGGGTGGGTGGGTGGGGTGGGGAAGAAATCAGCCAGGATTTGTGTTCCTGTTCTTGATCTGATGTTTGAATTTAGAAAGTCTTGATAGTTATTGGTGAAGAACAGAATTGAACTGTGTTGTTTTGCTGCATCCCTTGCTGCAGGAGCCGAGTATCTTGTCAGCAGACATTCACGTATGAAGGATACCACCAAAGATTATCTGGCAGTTTAGAAATCATACAATAGCTGCAGTCATTTTGTTTTAGAGAGATGAAGGAGAAGTTAGCAAAGCACCTCCCCCCACCCCAGCAAATCTCAAAAAATAAAAATGGTCAAAATGTGCAGTTAGGTACAGTGGTGTAATTAGGTAAAAGCCTGTCAGTTCACCTTTGGGATCTTACTTTGAAATCTACTTCAAACAGCTGAAGAAGTATTCATCTGACAGCAGTTAATAATTCTATGTGAAGTCAGGTTGAGTACTTACAGTATATTATGGAATGTGAACTCCTAGCACAGAAATTTCCTTATTTGGTATTAGTTAATCATAAAGACCATAAGAGTAGCTGTATGGGATGTTTTCCTGATGCTGGACATTGTGTTGCTTGCCAATTGCTGTTGAAAATGCTCTCTCTGTATTCTTTCATTAAGTTTGCTGATTGGAATTGCGTGAGGAACCTAAATAGTTGATATTTAATATATTGGAGAAGTTTTGCTTGTTTTCTTTAGAGAGATGATTAGACAGTGAAGTTCAACATCATGAAGGGTCTAAATCATACAGGTGTAGGAAAAAAAAACTGTACCCATTGGGCAGCACAATAGCACAGTGGTCAGCACTGCTGCCTCACAGCACCAGAGACCCGGGTTCAATTCCTGTTTGTGTGGAGTTTGCACGTTCGCCCTGTGTCTGTGCGGGTTTCCTCCCACAGTCCAAAAATGTGCAGGTTAGGTGAATTGGCCATGCTAAATTGCCCGTAGTGTTAGGTGAAGGGGTAAATGTAAGGGAATAGGTCTGGGTTGGTGTGGACTTATTGGGCCAAAGGACCTGTTTTCACACTGTAAGTAATCTAATCTAATTGTCAGGAGAGTTGAGAACTGGAGAGCACAAAGTTAAAATGATAGACAAAAGAACTAACAATGACATAAAGGAATCTTGTTTTCACGCAGTGAGTGCTTTTTAGGATCTTAAGTGCCTTGCCTGAGAGTGTGGTGGAGACAGATTCAATTGTCATTTTTGAAAGTGAATTGAATACCTGAGGTAGGAACATTTGTAGGGCTACAGGGCAAAGACGTTGACAAAGGATAGAACTACAGAAGGCACAGAAAGATATCATTAAGCGCATTATGTCTGCATGGTTGAATAAACTAGCCAGACAATTTAGTTCCATCTCCAGTACCCGGTTTGTATCCTTACAGCACTTCAGGTGCAGATCCATGTGCTTTTTAAATGAGTTTGGGTTTTTGGCTTAACACGGCAATTAATTCCAGACACCTGATGCCGTCGGGGTGAAAAAGCTGTCATGTGCCTTTTGATCCTTCCAGCAGTCATCTTAAATCTGCCACTCCTGTTGATTGCCCCTTACACAAGCACAAACAGATCTTTCCTGCCTACTTTATCCCAGTCCATCATTAACTTGTACACCTCAATTCAGACATCCTTCAGTCCTAAGGAATATAAGCCGAGCCTATTCAATCTTTCTTTATGCCTGCAATATATTTTTACATCGCCTCTGTACTTTCTCTTGAACACTGTGTTGTATTGTGCATAACTGTACAGAAAACTCTAGCTGTGGCATAACCAATGTCGTGTAACAGTTCCACCGTTACATCCCTGCCCTACACTTTGAATTTCAAACCTCACCCAATTAGCATTCCATTTGCTTTCTACACCATCTTATCCATTTTGTCTTGCCAACTTTATGTGGGCATATAGTCCAAAGCAGAGCCCAGAATAGGAGGGGTGCTTCAGGGCCTGGGACTTGCTATCCTCAGATTGGCACGGGGACGTCATGCTCCGGTCAGGGTCTAGCTGCGGCTGGAACTCAGGCCAGGAGCATCATCAGAACTGAGGTTTCTGTCCCTGCACAAAGATCTCTTATTTCCTCTGCCCCTCTCTGTACCCTCCAATTTAGTGCATATTTTTGTTGGCATCGCTTTACAATTCTCCAGATTTGAACTTCATTTGCCACTTTCCTGCCCGTTCAACCAAACCATTGCTATCATCTTGCAGACGACAGCCTTCCTCTTCACTATCGACCAGCCAGCTAATTTTTGTTTCCTGCAAATTTCCTAATTGTAACTCTCACATTTAAGTATAAATTATTAATATATAAAACAAGTATCAAGAAAACCCAGACTGAGCCCTTTGGAATACAGCTCTAAACCACTTTTCAGAATATATGGCAGTAAACATAGGACTTGTTGGGGAAGAATAATTGAATATTGATTTCATAGCAATGAGATGATGACCAGATAATCTGTTTTGATGATGTTGACTGAAAGGAAAATATTGCCATGCAATTAGAAGAACTCCCCCACTTTTCTTCCATGTTGTGTGATGGATTCTTTTACCAAGTGTTAGAAGGGATGCAGTTTTGTATTTTATCCAAAGGATGACCTCTGGGACAACATACTCTCTCAGTAATGCACTGGACTGTCAGCCTATGTTATGTTCTCAAGATTGTGGAGTGGGATTTGAGCCCATAACCTTTTGACTCTGAAGTGAATATGCTGTCACATGTAGGAATAAGAGGTGTGTTCAAAGCTGTGAGTATAACGTTGAAATTATCCACAACATGAGAAACACCTTCTTAGAACTGGCAGCTTTCTTTGCAAAATTAACTAATGTTTTTCAAAAGTCATTTGTTGTATGATGGGAAATGCTTGAACTTGCCATTCATTCCATTAGTAAAAATTAACACAAAATCACTTAGAGATAAGACATGAAAATCATGATTGTTAGAGTTATTGCATAAACGGGCAATAGTTTTCTGTCTTTAAAATTTCTTCCACTGTATGAAAGTGTGGTTCTGTTAGGGTGTGAACTGTGCTATGACATGAACACAAAGAGAAATGAATACATTTCATGGTTTTCAGATTAAAATAAATTCAGACATTTTGCAGAAGGCTTTATATAAATATAGACTTCTGAGAACATCAGCAGGAATGAGATAAACATTATTACACATACTCACCTATGCGTAATACTTGATTTGGATGGAACTGAGAAATAAGAAAGGGATGATCACCTTATTGTGATTGAATTATAGACCCCCAAATAGTCAGAGGGAAATTGATGAACAAACTTGTAAGGAGATGGATACCTACTTGTAGGGTAGGTATCGGTCCAGTCAAGAATAGTAGTGGGAAGTTGTGCGTGGAGGCGGAGAGATTGGAGAGACACTAAATCAATACTTTTCGTCAGTATTCACTCAGGAACAGGACACTGTTGCTGGTGTGAATATTGAGTCACAAGTGATTAGAATGGATGGCATTGAAGTATGTAGGGAAGAGGTTTTGGGAATACTGGAAAGGATGAAAATAGATAAGTCTCCTGGGCCTGATGGCATTTATCCTAGGATCCTCTGGGAAGCTAGGGAGGAGATAGCAGAGCCATTGGCCTGGATTTTTATGTTGTCATTGTCAACGGGAATAGTACCAGAAGACTGGAGGATGGCGAATGTGGTTCCCTTGTTCAAGAAGGGGAGTAGGGATAGCCCGAGTAACTATAGGCCAGTGAGTCTCACTTCTGTGGTTTGCAAAGTCTTAGAGAGAATTGTAAGGGATAAGATTTATGAACATCTGGATAGGAATATCGTGATCAAGGATAGTCAGCATGGTTTTGTGAAGGGCAGGTCGTGCCTCACAAATCTTATTGAGTTCTTTGAGCAGGTGACTAAGGAGGTGGACGAGGGTAAAGCAGTAGATGTTGTGTATATGGATTTTAGTAAGGCGTTCGATAAGGTACCCCATGGTAGGCTAATGCAAAAACTACGGAGGTATGGCATTGAGGGTGCATTAGAGGTTTGGATTAGAAATTGGCTGGCTGGAAGGAGACAGAGGGTAGTAGTTGATGGTATAGGTTCATCTTGGAGTGCAGTTACTAGCGGTGTACCTCAAGGATCTGTTTTGGGACCATTGCTTTTTGTTATCTTTATAAATGATCTAGAGGAGGGGCTTGAAAGCTGGGTGAGTAAGTTTGCGGATGACACAAAAGTCGGTGGAGTTGTGGATAGTGAGGAAGGATGTGGCAGGTTACAGCGGGATATAGACAAGTTGCAAAGCTGGGCAGAAAGGTGGCAAATGGAATTCAATGTAGCTAAGTGTGAAGTCATTCACTTTGGTAGGAGTAACAAGAAGATGGATTACTGGGCTAATGGTAGGCTACTTGGTAGTGTGGATGAGCAGAGGGATCTTGGTGTCCATGTACTCAGATCTCTGAAAGTTGCCACCCAGGTAAATAGTGCTGTGAGGAAGGCATATGGTGTCCTGGGCTTTATTGGCAGAGGAATTGAGTTCCGGAGTCCTGAGGTCATGTTGCAACTGTATAAGACTCTGGTGCGGCCTCATCTGGAGTATTGTGTGCAGTTTTGGTCGCCATACTATAGGAAGGATGTGGAGGCATTGGAACGAGTGCAGAGGAGGTTTACCAGGATGTTGCCTGGTATGGTAGGAAAATCGTATGAGGAAAGACTGAGGCACTTGGGGCTGTTCTCATTGGAGAAAAGAAGGTTTAGGGGAGATTTGATAGAGGTGTACAAGATGATTAGGGGTTTAGATAGGGTAGACACTGAGAACCTTTTACCGCTAATGGAGTCAGCTGTTACAAGGGGACACAGCTTTAAATTAAGGGGTGGAAGGTATAGGACAGATGTTAGAGGTAGATTCTTTACACAGCGGGTTGTGAGTTCATGGAATGCCCTGCCAGTAGCAGTGGTGAACTCTCCCTCTTTATGGTCATTTAAGCGGGCATTGGATAGGCATTTGGAAGTTATTGGGCTAGTGTAGGTTAGGTAGGATTCGGTCGGCGCAACATTGAGGGCCGAAGGGCCTGTACTGCGCTGTATTTTTCTATGTTCTATGTTCTATGAGATCTCAGCTATCTGTAAGAATAATAGGGTAGTTATGGTAGGGGATTTTAACTTTCCAAACATTGACTGGGACTGCCATTGTGTTAAAGGTTTAGATGGAGAGGAATTTCTTAAGTGCGTACAAGACAATTTTCTGATTCAGTATGTCGATGTACCTATTAGAGAAGGTACAAAACCTGACCTCCTCTTGGGAAATAAGGCAGGGCAGGTGACTGAGATGTCAGTGGGGGAGCACTTTGGGGCCAGCGACCCTAATTCTATTAGTTTTAAAATAGTGATGGAAAAGATAGACCAGATTTAAAAGTTGAAGTTCTAAATTGGAGAAAGTCCAATTTTGATGGTATTAGGCAAAAACTTTAGAATGCTGATTGGAGGCAGATGTTCGCAGGTAAAGGGATGGCTGGAAAATGGGAAGCCTTCAGAAATTAGATAACAAGAATCCAGAGAAAGTATATTCCTGTCAGGGTGTAAAGGAAGGCTGGTAGGGATAGGGAATGCTGGATGACTAAAGAAATTGAGGGTTTGGTTAAGAAAAAGAAGGAAGTATATGTCAGGTATAGACAGGATAGATTGAGTGAATCCTTAGAAGAGTATAAAGAAAGTAGGAGAATACTTAGGAGGGAAATCAGGTGGGCAAAAAGGGGACATGAGATAGTTTTGGCAAATAGACTAAAGGAGAATCCATAGGGTTTTTACAAATATTTTGAGGACAAAAGGGTAACTAGGGAGAGAGTAGGGCCCCTCAAAGATCAGCAAGGTGGCCTTTGTCTGGAGCCACAGAAAATGGGGGAGATACTAAATGAATATTTTGCGTCAGTATTTACTGTGGAAAAGGATATGGAAGATATAGGGAAATAGATGGTGACATCTTGCAAAATGTCCAGATTACAGAGGAGGAAGTGCTACATGTCTTTAAATGGGTAAAGATGGATAAATCCCCAGGATCTGATCAGGTGTACCTGAGGACTTTGTGGGAGGCGACAGAAGTGATTGCTGGGTCTCTTGCTGAGACATTTATATCATCGATAGTCACAGCTGAGGTGCTGGAAGACTGGAGGTTGGCAAACATGGTGCCACTGTTTAAGAAGGGCGGTAAAGACAAACCAGGGAACTATAGACCGGTGAGCCTTTCCTCGGTGGTGGGCAAATTGTTGGAGGGAATCCTGAGGGACAGGATGTACATGTATTTGGAAAGGCAAGGAGTGATTAGGGATAGCCAACATGGCTTTGTACATGGGAAATCATGTCTCACAAACTTGAGTTTTTTGAAGAAGTAACAAAGAGGATTGATGAGGGCAGAGCAGTAGATGCGATCTATATGGACTTAAGTAAGCCGTTTGACAAGGTTCCCCATGGGAGACTGATTAGCAAGGTTAGATCTCATGGAATACAGGGAGAACTAGCCATTTGGATACAGAACTGGCTCAAAGGTAGATGACAGAGGATGGTGGTGGAGAGTTGTTTTTCAGACTGGAGGCCTGTGACCAGTGGAGTGCCACAAGGATTGGTGCTGGGTCCTCTACTTTTTGTAATTTACATAAATGTTTTGGATGTGAGCAGAAGGAGTACAGTTAGTAAGTTTGAAGATGACACCAAAATTGGAGGTGTCATGGACAGTGAAGAGGGTAACCTCAGATTACAACAGGATCTAGACCAGATGGGCCAATGGGCTGAGAAGTGGCAGACAGAGTTTAATTCAGATAAATGCAAGGTGCTGCATTTTGGGAAAACAAATCTTAGCAGGACTTATACACTTAATGGTAAGGTCCTAGGGAGTGTTGCTGAACAAAGAGACCTTGGAGTGCAGGTTCATAGCTCCTTGAAAGTGGAGTCGCAGGTAGATAGGATAGTGAAGAAGGCGTTTGGTGTGCTTTCCTTTATTGGTCAGAGTACTGAGTACAAGAGTTGAGAGGTCATGTTGTGGTTGTCTAGGACATTGGTTAGGCCGATGTTGGAATATTGCATGCAATTCTGATCTCCTTCCTATCGGAAAAATGCTGTGAAACTTGAAAGTGTTCAGAAAAGATCTACAAGGATGTTGCCAGGGTTGGGGGATTTGAGCTATAGGGAGAGGCTGAAGAGGCTGGAGCTGTTTTCTCTGGACCGTCAGAGGCTGAGGGGTGACCTTATAGAGGTTTTCAAAATTATGAGGGGCATGGATAGGGGTAAATAGGAAAGTCTTTTCCCTGGGGTCGGGGAGTCCAGAACTAGAGGGCATAGGTTTAGGGTGAGTGGGGAAAAATATAAAAGAGATATAAGGGACAACATTTTCACGCAGAGGGTGGTACGTGTATGGAATAAGCTTCCAGAGGAAGTGGTGGAGGCTGGTACAATTGCAAATTTAAGAGGCATTTGGATGAGTATGTGAATAGGAAGAGTTTGGAGTGATATGGGCTGAGTGCTGGCAGGTGGGACGAGATTGGGTTGGGATATCTGGTCGGCATCGACGGTTTGGATCGAAGGGTCTGTTTCAATGCTGTACATCTCTATGACTTGATTTTGAATTTTTATATTAATTTCGTTTTATTGAAGAAACGTCTGGGTCATAGAGATGTACAGCATGGAAACATGGAAACAGACCCTTCGGTCCAAGCCCTATTCTCTGCCTAGTTACCCTTTTGTCCTTAATATATTTGTAAAAACCCTATTGATTCTCCTTTAGTCTATTTGCCAAAACTATCTCATGTCCCAGTTTTGCCCTCCTGATTTCCCTCTTAAATGTTCTCCTACTTTCTTTATACTCTTCTAAGGATTCACTTGATCTATCTTGCCTATCCCTGACATATGCTTCCTTCTTTTTGTTAACCAAACCCTCAATTTCTTTAATCATCCAGCATTCCCTATCCCTACCAGCCTTCCCTTTCACCCTGACAGGAATATACTTTCTCTGGATTCTTGTTATCTAATTTCTGAAGGCTTTCCATTTTCCAGCCATCCTTTTACCTGCGAACATCTGCCTCCAATCAGCTTTCAAAAGTTCTTGCCTGATACCGTCAACATTGGCCTTTATCCAATTTAGAACATCAACTTTTAGATCTGGTCTATCTTTTTCCATCGCTATTTTAAAATGAATAGGTTATGGTCGCTGGCCCAAAGTGCTCCCCCACTGACATCTCAGTCACTTGCCCTGCCTGATTTCCCAAGAGTAGGTCAGGTTTTGCAATTTCTCTAGTAGGTACATCCACATACTGAATCAGAAAATTGTCTTGTACACACTTAAGAAATTCCTCTCCATCTAAACCTTTAACACAATGGCAGTCCCAGTCAATGTTTGGAAAGTTAAAATCCCCTACCATAACCACCATATTATTCTTACGGATAGCTGAGGTCTCCTTACAAGTTTGTTTCTCAATTTCCCTCTGACTATTAGGGGGTCTATAATATAATCCCAAAAAGGTGATCATCCCTTTCTTATTTCTCAGTTCCACTCAAATAACTTCCCTGGATGTATTTCCGGGAATATCCTCCCTCAGCACTGCTGTAATGCTATCCCTTATCAAAAGTAACACTGCCCCTCCTCTCTTGCCTCCCTTTCTATCCTCCCTGTAGCATTTGTATCCTGGAACATTAAGCTGCCAGTCCTGCCCATCCCTGAGCCATGTTTCCATAATTGCTATGATATCCCAGTCCCATGTTCCTAACCATACCCTGAGTTCATCTGCCTTCCCTGTTAGGCCCCTTGGATTGAAATAAATGCAGTTTAATTTATTAGTCCTACCTTGTCCCTGCCCGCCCTGACTGTGACTCATTTCTGTTCTGAGCTGTACCAGTCTCAGATCGATCTCTTTCCTCACTATCTCCCTGGGTCCCATGCCCTCACCTTACAAGTTTAAATCCTCCCAAGCATTTCTAGCAAATTTCCCTGTCAGTATATTAGTCCCCTTCCAATTTAGGTGCAATCCGTCCTTCTTGTACAGGTCACTTCTTCCCCAAAACAGATTCCAATGATCCAAAATTGTGAATCCTTCTCCCATACACCTGCTCCTCAGCCATGCATTCATCTGCTGTATCCTCCTATTCTTGCCCTCACTAGTTCGTAGCACTGGGAGTAATCCAGATATTACTACCCTTGAGGACGTCCTTTTAAATTTCTGCTTAACTCTCTGTAATCTCCCTTCAGAATCTCAACCTTTTCCCTTCCAATGTCGTTGGTTCCAATGTGGACAATGACTTCTTGCTAGCTTCTCTCCCCGTGAGAACACCCTCTCTGCACCCTCTCTGAGACATCCTTGATCCTGGCACCAGGGAAACAACACACCATTCTGCTTTTTCTCTGCTGGCCACAGAAACGTCTGTCTGTACCTCTGACTACAGAATCCCCTAACACAATTGATCTCTTGGAAGCCGACATACCCCTCGTTGCATTCAAGCCAGTCTCAATACCAGAAACTTGGCTGTTCGTGCTATGTTCCCCTGAGAATTCATCACCCCATACATTTTCCAAAACAACATACTTGTTTGAAATGGGTATATCCACAAAAGACTCCTGCACTAGCTGCCTACCTCTCTTACCCTTCCTGGAGTTAATCCATCTATGTGACTGTATCTGAGACCTTCCTCCCTTCCGATAACTGCCATCCATCACATACTCTTGCTGCTGCAAATTCCTCATCGCTTCTTACTGTCTCTCCAAAAGATCCACTCGATCTAATAAGATTCGCATCCAACAGCATTTATGGCAGATATAATCAGCAGTAACCCTTAAACTCTCGTTAAACTCCCACATCTGACAAGAAGTACATATCACTGCAAAGGCCATTTTTGCTCCTTCACAATCTACAGACCCAGAAAATAACACTGTCTTATTCCTCTACAAACACTGCCCCAGGTTAAACTAATAGCTATGGCTTATATTTTAAGTTTAGTCAAGAGACTTATCTCCAAAAACATATAATCAAGAAAGAATCCACTATCCTCACTACTGCAGCCTTTCTCTTGGACAGACTTAAAACCACAATTAACTTATCTGATTTTGTGCTGTGAACTTTGCCCAACAGTTCCTCCAAGATTAGTTGTGAACTTCACTGTTTGTTAATTTTCCCAGATGCACTCCGATGTCCAGCGATACACGAATTCAAATAGCAAAGGCGGTAACTGTGCAGGTTTGTTCTTTCTCTCTCTCCACCTCTCTCTCTCTCTCTCTCTCTCTCTCTCTCTCCCTCTCTCTCTCTCTCTTTCTCCTGCACTGTCCTCACCATTTGCTTCCTTTGTCTGCTCTTCTGCATTTTAAACTGCTGTTGTTTTGACTTTTTTTTTCCAAAGTTCGAAAAAATGCACCAGCATATAAAACAGTAATTGCTGCTTCTGGGATTCGAGGAAATCACCTCCAACAGCTAAAATACTTCAAAAAAAGGAGCAGCTCTTACAGCCAGAAATTTTTCCCGTCCTCCATCTTGGATAGTTTTTTTCTCTGATTTTCACATAGTTATCTAAGATTGGCAATTGAGCTGATGTACTACAAGTAATGAAATTGTTGCTGATATTAGTGGGAGTGAGACATTGTGGCATTGAGTTTGGATGTTTAAGTAGCAGTTTTTATTTTCGCGATTCAAGATTGGGAGTCTTTCTTGTTTGTACATATAAGTGATCAGGAGAGCCTGGAAACACTTTGGGCCGCCAATCCTCTAATTTCATGTTAAGTGATGCAAAATGAGATGGAAACTAGGAGCATTTATGAGATTGTGAGAATAGAGGAAACAGGAAGAACAAATGGCTTTGGTGTTCCCCTTATTGCCTAAGTTGCGATAGCTGTCTTAGTGCCTGCTATACTCATTAGGATCATGGGGTCATTCTCCACTGGATTTTACATCCGTTTAATTAAAAAAAATCCTTTCACCTGGAGAAGTTTACATTTTGGTGATTGTGTTCTCAGTTTCCGCTTTTCCATTGACTTACTTTGGCTTGGTTTTCAAAAACGAATCACTGTTTCCTGATTTTTCAAATGAGTGGGATCTTACCTCATGTGGGTAAATCAAACTGACCAAAAAGGTTGCTATTTGCCATGATGTAATTTCAGAACAATAGCCGTACTCCCTTTGGAAGAATGATTGGCCCTGCAGATGCATACACTCACAAATCATAGTCTGAGATTAGGCCCCAAATACTGCTCCTCCCTAAACCTGTTCATTTCAACATATCTGTCTTCTCCCTTAAAATGCTCCTTACATTCTATTGATTTGACAAAGGTTTTAGTCGCTAGTTTATTGTTGCTCCACAACAATTTTTATTTAATTATGCTCATGTGAAAAGCATTACATTAAATTACATTACATTTCACCCTGCAGTAAAGGTGTTTGGAAGGACATATTATCTTTCTTATTGTTTGGATTGATTTTAAAAGATCATAGAATCATAATAAGTGAGATAACATTGTGTAAGAGATTGCATGTATTGGAAGATTTAAAATGTGATAAATTTACACTTTGATTTTTGAAATAAAAATTAATCATGTAATATAAACATTTTGTGGATACTTTGCAGCCATTTGTAAAGAATAATACAAATGTTAAATTTGAAAATATAAGTAAAATGAAGTGACAATAGTCCTACTGGACCACAGGACTGCTCTCTCATTGGAGAGAGATAACTAGTGATGTTTTGACCTGAGGGTTTCCATGTTTCAGACAAGGAGAGAGGTTGAGAAGGAAAGTCTTTCATGGCAACCCCAGCCAGTGTGGGAGTTGAACCCACACTCTTAGCATCACTTTGTATCACAAATCAACCATCCAGCCGACTAAGTTAACAGATTCCCTTTTGAAAGTATGTGTATACTTAATGTCATTGTTATATGGTCAGAAGTCACATAATTCACCTGATAAAGGAGCAGCACTATGAAAGTTTGTGATTTCAAAGCTTGTTAGACTACAACCTGGTGTCGTGTGAATTCTGACCTTGTCCACCCCAGTCCAACACCAGCATCTCCACATCATTATTATATACAACCTTTTTCTATCAGCGTATTATTTACATTATTGGTTGCAGTCAGTGGTTTTCCACAACAAAATAGAACAAAAGGTCTGATGGGCAATGTGTCATTATATTCATTCATTTTTATCAGCAGCCATCAGTTTGGTCTTCTCCTCAGGCATATGACCCTCAACAGGCGAGAGGGGATGAACGCTGATACTGCACAGGTAGAGGATCACTAACCTCGATGTTTCGGAGCAGTAGTGTTTCAGAAGGCTCAAGGACCCGTAGGGATCACTGATATGTGTAGCCTCCTGGAACAAGGCTTCCTTCCAGGTGAAACAAGTGGGAATGCACTGCTAGTGGCTGGCAAGATGCTTATCCCGAGAGGACACCTTGGAGTCTCTGACTTTGAGCAAGTTGGGTGCTCTATTCAGCAAGGAGGGAAAACATAATGACAAAAGAGGGAAGGACCTTTCTATGAGAGTCACAATGAGGCATATTTGTGAGTGAATAATGAGATGAATCTCAGTGAGAGTGTTGGATGTCTAGATGGATGTGAAGTGCCAGGAGAAAGGAATGAGTGCAGCTTCAACAGGTATTGTTTAGAGGAGATTTGTGAAAGAGAATGCTGAAAAGCCACAATGTGGACTTTGGCATCTGAAATTACTCGACCACTTACCATTCAGCCCCTCAGGAGGCCCTGGTAATCTGTTTCTAGGTGGGAGACAGCATGCCCGTGTACTTGACTTGTTGGTCACTTCTGTCAATGTTCTTGTTATTCAGAAGATCACCTCACTGAATTCCCTTAGATTCTGCAGAATGGTCCCCATGTAAGGGTGAAACGTGAAGAAACCTCAAATTTTCTCTCCATTCCCATGGTTTTGGAACTTCTCCTTGGAGAGAACGAGGCTGAGAGGACACCTGGTGGAGATTTTCAAAATAGTGAGTGGGCTGAGTAGAGTAGATGGAGAGACACTGTTCCTGCTTGTAACAGGAACAAAAACAAGAGTGGAGAGATTTAAAGTGATCTGCAAAATAAACAAGAATGAAATGAGGAAATACTTTTCCACTCAGTGAGTAGCTAGGGTTTGAAATCATTGCCTCAAAGTGTGGTGTATGCAGGTTCAATTGAGGCATTCAGGAAGATATTGGATGATTATGTGGCTAAACGTAATATGTAAAGGTACGGGGAAACAGCAGGATATTGATGCTAGATGCTGATGTTCATTTGAAGACAGTGCAGGTACGATGAGCTGAAGGACCTCCTTTTGTGCTGTAACATTTCAATGATTCTGAAAATATAATGTCAGATTTTTTTTGCCCTATAATAAGATCTACGCATCGGAACATCTGGAGATCGGTGACAATGGTTTAAATCAATATACAGAACAACCTCAATTATCCGCATGAGATGGGCGAGGAGTATTTTGTTCAAACAACTGATTATCCATGTTATGGGACCTTGAGATCTTGTTCGGATATTCTGAAATTCAGATAATTGACGTTTGGATAACCGAGGTTGTTCTGTATATATTTTCTTGTAGATAGAATTAGGCACTAAATAACTTCAGTTTGTGACATGGTTAAAAACAAAAAACATACATGGGAAATATCTGTATTTTATATTTTCAGAAAGAAATGCAATCTTAAAACAAGTGTTAAGTTTTTTTGTCAGACTTATTTAGTTATGATTCTAGAATGTCTAACTTACAATGAACTATTCAAAAGTTTACAAAGTTGACGTTCTAAAAATTACCAAGTTGTTCCAACAGCTGAAGAGAACATTTTTCTGTGATCCATGTAGGACCATGGTGTCCACATTTAATTTCCCACAATTGAATGTGAAATTGGATATGTTGATTCTAACTTGTTTGATAATTATCCAAATTTGATAAGCATATTGTTAAAAATGGGAACAGATACTCAATTCTTAACTATTTCTTCCTCATTGAGAGACAATTAGGAACATCACTTGCCATTTAAAATAAGCCCTTTACTGCTTATCTCTTAATTAGCATGGGCAAAATAATTTGCAAGTAATTTTTCTGTTGATGTGGAAGGTAAGATAAATTTAATAATCAAAATTAATAAAGCTATAGCTTGCATTTACATCAGACAGTCCTATAAGTTATGCTGCACAATGGTGCATAGTGTTTTACAACTAGTGAAGTGCTTTGGATGTGTGGTTAGTATTTTAATATAAAAAAAACCCAGACAGAAGTGGATCAAATGTGTTCCTCCTTATTTAAGAGTAAGTCACTATTTGGTGATGCTAACTTTCTCAGTAAACATAAATTCAAAGGAAGGCTGCTCACTTGAAAATTTGATATCGGTTTTGCTCTTCTTGCACCTTTGTAAATGGATGAAATATGAGTTGTATATTCGCTTGAAGGGTTTGAGTGATGCGATTTGGGCCTTTGTTTTGATTGAGAAAAGTTTGGTGTAAAGAACATAAGAACTATGAACAAGAGTAGGCAGTTCAGCCTTTAAGCCTGTTTAGCCATTCAATACGATCATGGTTGATCTCATCTCAGCCTCTACTCTACTTTGCTGCCTGCTCCCCAAAACCATTCAACCCATAGCTAATTAAAAATCTGCCTATCTCCAACTTAGATTTACCCAATATCCTGGCTTCTACTGTACCCTGGTGTACTGAATTCCACAGATTCATGATGCTTTGAGAGAAGTAATTTCTCTTTATCTCTGTTTTAAATCTGCAACCCCTTATCCTGAAACTATGACCTCTTGTTCTACATTGCTCCAACAAGGAAACATCTTCTCTACATCTTGTCAATTTAGCATCTATATGCCTCAGTTATATTTCCTCTCATTGTTCTAAACTCCAGAGGGTATAGGCTTGAACTGCTCAATTCTCATCTTAAGACAAACCTCTTATCTCTGAAGTCAATCTTGTAAATCTTTCCTGAAATGCCCCAGTGCAATTACATCCGTTTTCAGATGTAGTGACCAAAATTTTGTGTAGTACTCCAGGTGCAGTCTCATTAATGTCTTATGCAGTTGCAACAACACTTGCCTACATTTATGCGCGATACCTTCAGTAATAAATACCAAAATTCCATTTGCCTTCCTTATTACTTGCTGTGCCTGAATACTTTTCTTCCTACAGTTTACGCATGAGGACATACTGGTCCTTCTGTACTGAATAAGTTGCCTTTCTATTTTTTCAATGTCTAATAAAATGTTTGAGACAATAATTGTTCATGCTCACCTCAGATATATTTTCTCATGCCTACCACAACATATGTTGAGAAGGAGGATTTTATGTGATGTGATTTGGTGCATATTATACTAGAAACAAGAATGGCTATTGCTGTTCCTATCCTTTCTTCTGACTCTCAAATAAAAGACTGACAAATCATTTCTCATGTTCACAGCTCGAGTTAACGTGCATTTCATTCAATAGACATGTGTAAAACTTATCTCCAGCAGCAAAAATGTCAGTAATTGGAGACAATGAAGTAAGGTGACTGATAAAAATCAAAAGGAACATGAAGAAAAAGCAATGAGTGGTTTGGAATTGGAATGCACTGCCTGTTTGGGTGGCATAGACAGATTCAGTAGTAACATTCATAAAGGAATTTAACAAATATTGGAACACAGAAACAAATTCAAGAATGTAGAAAGAGAGATGGAGTGGAACTAACTGGATGGATCTTTTAAAAATTGAAAATGTGTTGCTGGTTAAAGCACAGCAGGTCAGGCAGCATCTAAGGAACAGGAAATTCGACATTTCGGGCCAGAGCCCTTCATCAGGAATGAGGAGAGGGTGCCAGGCAGGCTAAGATAAAAGGTAGGGAGGAGGGACTTGGGGGAGGGGCGATGGAGATGTGATAGGTGGAAGGAGGTCAAGGTGAGGGTGATAGGCCAGAGTGGGGTGGGGGTGGAGAGGTCAGGAAGAAGATTGCAGGTTAGGAGGGCGGTGCTGAGTTCAAGGGAATCGACTGAGACAAAGTAGGGGGAGGGGAAATGAGGAAACTGGAGAAATCTGAGTTCATCCCTCGTGGTTGGAGGGTTCCCAGGCGGAAGATGAGGCGCTCTTCCTCCAACTGTCGTGTTGTTATGTTCTGGCGATGGAGGAGTCCAAGGACCTGCATGTCTTCGTTGGAGTGGGAGGGAGAGTTAAAGTGTTGAGCCACAGGGTGGTTGGGTTGGTTGGTCCGGGCGTCCCAGAGGTGTTCCCTGAAGCGTTCTGCAAGTAGGCGGCCCGTCTCTCCAATATAGAGGAGGCCACATTGGGTGCAGCGAATGCAATAGATGATGTGTGTGGAGGTACAGGTGAATTTGTGGCGGATATGGAAGGATCCCTTGGGGCCTTGGAGAGAAGTAAGGGAGGAGGTGTGGGCGCAAGTTTTGCATTTCCTGCGGTTGCAGGGGAAGGTGCCGGGAGTGGAGGTTGGGTTGGTGGGGGGTGTGAACCTGACGAGGGAGTCACAAAGGGAGTGGTCTTTGCGAACGCTGATAGGGGAGGGGAGGGAAATATATCCCTGGTGGTGGGGTCCGTTTGGAGTTGGTGGAAATGACGGCGGATGATACCCTGTATACGGAGGTTGGTGGGGTGGTAGGTGAGAACCAGTGGGGTTCTGTCTTGGTGGCGGTTGGAGGGGCGGGGCTCAAGGGCGGAGGAGCGGGAAGTGGAGGAGATGCGGTGGAGGGCATCGTCGATCACGCCTGGGGGGAATCTGCGGTCCTTGAAGAAGGAGGCCATCTGGGCTGTACGGTTTTGGAACTGGTCCTCCTGGGAGCAGATGCGGCGGAGACGAAGGAATTGGGAATATGGGATGGAGTTTTTACAGGGGGCAGGGTGGGAGGAGGTGTAGTCCAGGTAGCTGTGGGAGTCAGTTGGTTTATAGTAGATGTATGTGTTGAGTCGGTCGCCCGAGATAGAAATGGAAAGGTCTAGGAAGGGGAGGGAGGAGTCTGAGACAGTCCAAGTGAATTTGAGGTCGGGATGGAAGGTGTTGGTAAAGTTGATGAACTGTTCAACCTCCTCGTGGGAGCACGAGGCAGCGCTGATACAGTCATCGATGTAGCGGAGGAAAAGGTGGGGGGGTGGTGCCAGTGTAGTTGCGGAAGATAGACTGTTCCACATATCCTACAAAGAGACAGGCATAGCTGGGGCCCATGCGGGTGCCCATGGCAACTCCTTTAGTTTGGAGGAAGTGGGAGGATTGGAAAGAGAAGTTATTCAGGGTGAGGACCAGTTCAGTCAGTCAGTGGATCTTAAAAGTGGATCTTTTAAAAAGCCAGCATTACTTGGTGGGCTGAGTGGAGGCCTTCCTTGCTGTATTATTTGATGCAAAGAAGCCAAATAAATTAACATACATAATCTGTGATTATGTTTTTACTTTTAGAAATGAAACATTGTGTCTCTCAGTTGTAAGCCATAGCTCAGTGCTAGCACTCCATCCACTGAATCTGAAGGCACATCTTGCAGGGAGAATTGAGCACAGAATCTGAGTTGAATCATGACTGGAAAGTGCTGCACTGTTGAAGGTGCTGGGTTTCATAAGATTTATTAATCTAAGACCTGTCTTTCCTCACAAGTGGATGTTTTGGTGGGGTGAATGTGATACATAGTAACATTGCTGAACTAGCAATCCAGAGGGCCAGCTAATGCCCTAGAAATATGGGTTCAAGTCCTGTCATGATGGTAAAGTCAGTTTATATATCTAGAATATAAATTTAGTACCTGTACCAATAATGGAGATCATGGCAACTATTATTGATTTTAGTTAAATAAAACCCCAGCTGGTACTAATGACCTTTAGAGAAGAAAATCTGCCAAACTTATGTGGTCTGACTTACCTGTGACTCCAATCCCATAGCAAGATAGTAACTCTTCAACTCCCCTCTGAAATGACTGAGCAAGCCATTCCATTCAAGGACAAGTTGGGTTAGGCAACAAATGTTCACCTTGCCCACATACTGTGGCAGAGCAGATCACATGATACAATTGGTTTTGTCAGTGATTTTTGAACCTATCACTTAAAAGTATTGAAATATGAGAAGGGAAATATCAACAAGGATATATCTGAGTCCCTTACAGGTAGGAACAGGAGAATTCACAGTGGGAAAATGGAAATAATAGAGTAATTAACCAGTTACTTTCCATCTGTATTCATGGAAGAAAGTGCAATTCATATTACAGAAATACTAAGGGATGTGTGAACTTAAGAATTAAAAATAATTGGTATTAATAAAGAGGTAATGCTTGAAAAATTTGAGGACTGATAAATTTCTTGGATCAGATTAGCTTGACCTCGGACTATTGAAGAAAGTAGCTATGGTGATAATGGATGCATTGATGACTATCTTTTGTATTTTAGTAGATTAGATTCTGTAGGTTTCATGAGTAGTAAATGTAACTCCACTATTTTAAGAAGAGTGGCAAGAGGAAGAGTGAAGAAATATGAGGTAAATGTCTTGACATGCATAGCAGTTTCCCTACTAAACAAAAGGATGTGATAAGTGGAAATTTAGCAAGAAGCAAAATTGAGCAGAATCAGCATGGATTTTTGAAAAGCGTATCATTTTCTGAGGATATTACTTGTATATTAGGCAAAGGAGGTTCATTGAATATGGTACTTTTGAATGTTCAGGATACTTTAATAAGATTCCACATGGGAGTTAAATAGGTTTAGAGGACATGCGATTGGTGGGATATTTATTGACAGACAGAAAGCACAGCCAAGATGTAAACAGGTCATTCTTAGGATGGCAGGCATTTGCTTGTGAAGTACTGCATAGGTCAGTGTTAGGTTCACAATTGTTTGGAACATATATAGATATAAAGATTATTTAGATGTGGGGACCAACTGTGGTATTTCCACATTTGCTGATGACACCAAATTGGGTGGGAACATAAGATGTGAAGAAGGTACAAGGAGGCTTTAAGAGGACTTGGAGAAATTAAGTGAATGGGCTAGAATGTGGCAGATGGAATATAAAGTGATTAAGTGTGAAGGAATTAACTTTGGTAAAAAAACCAGAAAGGTGGAATATTTCTTAAATAGTAAAATATTGGGAAGTGCAGGAATCCAAAGCAGTTTGGATGTCTTTGTCAAGCATATAGCTGCAGTAAGCAGTTAGGATGGCAAATGTTATGTTGGCATTCATTTCAAGGGAATTTCTAAAAATTAACTAAAGTAACTAAAAATATCTTGCTACAGCAGTATGGAGTCTTGGTGAGAGCGAACCTGGAGCATTGTGCACAGTTTTGATTCCTTTATCTGAGCAAGATTATGCTGCTATAGAGGGAGTGAAATAGAGGTTCATTAGATTAATTCTTGTGATGGTTGCATTGACTTGTGAAGAGAGATTGAGGAAGTTGGCTGTGTTTTCTTGAGAGGTAATCTCATTGAAACTTAAAATTCTTACAGATCATAAAAGATCGATGATAGATAGAATATTTTCCCTAGCTGTGACTCAAGAAAAGGGACATGATCTCAGGATAAGTGATAGGCCATTTAAAACTGAGGATATGCTTCACTCAGAGGTAGTGAATCTTTGGAAATCTGTACCAGAGGTCTGTGGAAGCTCAATCATTAAGCAGATTCAATACAGGAAAAAATAGGTTTCTGGAAACTAATTCCATTAAATGATATGGTGGAAATGTAGGAAAATGGCACTGAAGAGATGATTGGCCATGATCTGGAGTAGCAGGTTGGGCTCAAACATCTGAATGGCCAAATTCACCATAGTTTCCAAATTCACCATAGACCAGCTATCAGAGCAATTACTTCTGATACGCAAAACAAATGACCAAATCCACACAAAGACCAAGATGTTCCTCTTGGTTGACACATTGATGTTCTAGTCTGTAACGTTGAAGGTGATCTGAAGGTTGATTGGTAGCAGTATGGCCAGAGTAACTTCGAACAGTTGCAATCAGTAACTGCCAAAGATAAGTGATCACAACAATAGGAGGAAGTAATGGTCTTGTAGAATTGTTGCGGGATTAGTAATCCAGAAACCTCGGAAAAGTTCCAGGGGAGCCAAGTTCAAATCACACCATGTCAGGTGGTGAATTCAATAAAAATCTGGAATTGAAAGCCTAATAATGATTGTGAAAGCATTGTTGGTTCATTATTAATAAAACTCTTGTTCGCTACTGTCTTTTACAGAAGGCAACTGCTATCCTCACCTGTAATGACAAGCAGGTGGCTGGAAGAGCATAGCAAGCTAGGCAGCTTCAGGAGGACTCCTGAAATTTGACTTCTCCACCTCTTAATGCTGCCTGGCTTGCTGTGTTCTTCCAGCCATCTGCTTGTCATTCCAAGTAAGGATAGCAGTTTCCTTCTTTGAAAGATAGTAGTGAACAAGACTTTTATTGATATATCCACCTCCTGATGCTACCTGGCTTGCTGTGTCTCCTGCTTGTCTACCCTGGGTTCCAGCATCTGCAGTTTTTTTGTCTCATCCTTACTTGGAATGGCCGACATGTGACTCCAGACCCAGTTTTGACTCTGCAATATCCATATTGTAAACTTTGTTTTACTTTTTGGTTAACGATCAAATCAACAGCACATGTCTATGGACAATGAAGTATATTTATTTGGGATATATTTTTATCTTGGGGGTAAAGGGGAATGTTGTCTTATGTCTTACAGTCAGTATTTAAGAGAGACAGTATGTCAGTATACCTTTAAGAAACATACTTGTGATATCATCAGTATTTCACAGCATTTTACCTGAGGGTATGAAGATCTCTCCGACTTCACATTAAGTTGGATCACTTAAAGCAGAACACACTACAAGTAGAATGCTGCTCTCTGTAACATAATAGCTTGTTGTTATTTCAATTACTTACATGCCAAGACTGACATTTCAAACTTCAAAAAAATACTTTAGATGTTTGACAGCTCTTCCTGAACTGGTGATTGTATACCAGTCTGGAGAAGCACACATTGTACTTTGTTCCCATTTATTTAACAAGTTGGTGGCCTTGCTGCTAGTTGCTACCTTTTGACACTTATCACTGGTGTGTTCTTCCCAATACCATTTTTGCATAATTAGTGCGCCGCACATTGGTCTGAATTACTTTGCAATGTAGCACCATGATCAAACCGTAATCAGTTTGAGTGATCTGGGTTGATTGAATTTTTAAAAAGCATTTGCTGGTATCCAGGTTTTTGGAATTCTAATTCACCCAGTATGCAGTCTGATAATTCTCTAGCTGCCCTCTTGTTGTCTATCTCTAAGCTGTGAGACTGCGCAGATGATGGAACAGTTGGTGGAGAGCCACTGATTGAATCATTGATTTCTGGTCCACTAAGTTGCTGCTGCATGGAAACCACAAAGGTTTCTATGTTCCATTCCTGCTTTCTACTATCTTTTCTGTGAAAAAAAGGTGTTTCTTGATTTCACTCTAAATTTATCTACCACTAATGTTAATCGTTATCATGTGTTTAGGTTTCTCAGCCAAAGAATATATTTTCTCTACTTATACTCTAAATTTCCTTTGTCACTTACAAGTATCTTGATTAGATTACTCTTCAAGCTTCTGAACTCATGGGAACTCTGTCACGTTTCTTCAAAGTTTCTTTGTAGTTTAGCCATTTAAATCTTGATATAACTAAGAGGAACCTGCATTTCTATCTGCTTCAAGGCAAGTTTATCTCCAGGTGATGTGTGTAGAACTAAATACTATGTTCAAGGTAACATTAGACCTGTGCTGTGAACAGTTCTGCATGCCGCATTAATAGAAGGATGTGAAAGGATTAGAGAATGTGTGGAAATGACTTGCAGAGATGAGGAACCTGAGTTATGAGAATATGGGATGAACCATGTAGGACTGGGATGAGAAGAAATTTCTTCACCCAGAGAGTTGTGAGCTTGTGGAATTGACTATCAAAGAAAGCATTTGAGGCCAACAAGTCAATTAATATCAAGAAGGAGTTGCATATAGTGCTTGGGGATAAAGAAATCAAAGCATATGGGGGAAAAGCAAAAATAGGCTATTGACTTGAATGATCAGTGATGAGTATAATGAATGGTGAAGGGTTGAATGGCACACACTTGTTCCTATTTTTTATGTTTCTCTGATAGATTGGAGAAGTTGGGGCCATTCCTCTTATCAGGAAAAAGGTGAAGAGGAGATCTGATGTAGGTTTTCAAAGTCATTAACAGGCTGGATTGGGTGAACAGGGAGAAATTGTTCTCATTTGTAAAATAATCATAACACGGTGGATAGAATCAGTGTGATTTGCAAAAGGAGGAAATCTGATGTGAGAAAATGTTTTCACACAGTGCATAGTTAGTGTATGGAGTGCACTGCTTTGAACTGTGGGGGAGGCAGGTTCAACTGAGATTTGCAGAAGGGCATTGAACAATTACTTGGATAAGAATAACATGCAAAGAAATGGGGAGAAAGCTGATGGTTAACACTAGATACTCATGCTAATTTGCAGAACTGGTGCAGAAATGATGGACCAAACAGCCTTCTTCTGCAATGCAACACGTTTCTGATTCTGTACTGTGATAATGTTCGATAAAGCCTGGCAACCACTAAAGCATCAGTTCCTCACTATTGTATTCTAGCCATATTAAGACAAAGACCAACATTCCATCAGCTTTTTAATTATTTTTACTCCTGTATTGATTGGGAATAAGATTGTACATAAGGTTTTCAAAATGTATTTTTATAATATAATTTGGAGAAAAATGGACTGTAAATTTCTTTATGTGTAATATGTACAACCCATAAGTAGCAGGTTTCCTTTGGTGTTGCTGATAGTGAGTTGGAGAATTTGCTGTTTTTAACATAAGAACTTTTTTTGTAGCATGCTTGCCTTCATTGCTCAGATCATTGAGTTACAGGAGTTAGGATGTCATGTTGCAGTTGTATTACACGTTGGCAAGGTCACTTTTGGAGCACTGTGCACAGTTCTGGTCACCCTCCTATAGGAAGGATATTATTAAAGTGGTTTAGAAAAGATTTGCCAGGATGTTGCCAGCACTGAAGGGTTTGAGTCAAAAAGAGGGGCGAGATAGGTTGGCACTTTTTCACTGGAGTGTAGGAAGTTGAGGGGTGACCTTGTAGAGGTTTACAAAATCATGAGGGCATAGATAAGGTGAATAGCAAAGGTCTTTTTTCCTAGAGTGGATGAGCTCAAAACTAGGGGACATATTTTTATGTTGAGAGGAGAAAGATTTAAAAAGGACCTGAAGGATAATATCTTCACACTATAAGCATGAGGAAGAAAGCAGTTTGCATTTATATAGAACTGGTTAAATTCTCAGGAAATTGGAAGTCAGTGAATTCCCTTTTGAATGTACTGACTATTAAATTTCAGAAAATGTTTACTTGGTTTTGGAGAGCAAGATTAATTGGATAACATGACCACAGAGTTGCTATTGCAGGTACATTGGACTAAATAGCCTATTTGTTTGCAGTATAATTCTATAATTCTGATTCTATTTTATGTCATCCTAGAATCAATAAATGAATGAACAATCACCTCATCTCAACAAGAAAATGGAGCCTCAGGTTAAAATAAAAAAATTCATGGGATAATAATTGTTTTGCTGGTAAAACTAGCATTCATTGCTCATCTCTAATTGCTCTTGACTTGACTGACTTTCTTGAACATCTCAGAATGCAGTTAAGAGTCAATGACATTGATCTATGTCTGGAGTCACATTCAGGCCAAACAAGGCAAAGGTGGCAGATTTTGCTGCATGAAGGACATTTGTGAACCTGATAGATTTTCACAATTCAACGGCAGTTTCTTGGTTACCATCATTGATGGTAGCTTTATAATCCATATTTATCAATTGGATTCAAAATCCATCAGTTGTCATGCAGGAATTTGAATGTGTTTCTCCAGAACATTAATTTGCGCCTCCAAATTACTGGTTACATCTTATCTGAAAGTTGACCTTTCCTTCTGAGTGTTGGAGTTCTGTGTTTTGGTATTGATTTCTGGAATGAAAGTAGAACATCTGTCTGAGGCAAGAGTACTATCAAAAGAGCTAAGCTGACATTGCCAACAAAAGGCGTTGTTGCAAGTCATTGAAGTTTAGTTATACAGTACAGTATTGTTTAATGCCTGTTCATTGTGTAAAATGAGAACCTGAGCAAATCCTTTTTTGTCTACATTTTATCTTAAATAAGGAAGTTACCTTGCTCATTGCTGTTCCTGTTAATGCTGGGTGTGTTAGCAGCTTAATTGCAATCTGTTATGTATGTTGATTTTAAACTAGTTCTTTTGTAGAAAACCAACAAAGATCAATGAAATGCTATTTTAGCTCCAGGAAGTAGTCATAAAGCAGCAAAGGATTTGTTTGTGGCTTGAGTTATGTCTTAGCTTTGATCCAATCATGGTTGACATTCAAATGAGGTCAGTACCTTTCAAAGCTTGTTATGGAGACTTGGGCAGAATATTACAATGATATCTGATGAATTGTCCAGCTACTTGAGACCATTCTAGTCTGGTTCTGTTCTTGATCTATTTAATTGTAGCCAGAGCACCAATTGTGAAGCTTTGTCTTTCTGCTCCTGCAGTGATACTTCTGGTACCCAGGTAGGAATTACATGTTGCTTCCTTCTACGTTTTATCCTTGTCTTGTCCCTCAACCAGTCATCCAAAAGCACAATGTTAGTTTTCATATGTACTCATCGGACACCAAGCACTACTTTATCACTATTCCTGCTCTTGGCCTCCTCTTTTGTTACTAAGCAGTCAGAATATTTATCTGATATCCAGTAGAGATGATCAGAAATGTCTTCCAATGTAAGCATCAGAAAATTAAAGCCATTTCTTCAGACCCACTTCAAACTCCTAGTTTCCTAACTACTGACTTCATCTCTTTCTCTGGCAACTATTTGAGACTGAACCAGATTATTTTCAACCTTTGTAACATTTGAGCTCAAAGCGAGCTTTTAGTCATAAATATCTGCTATCAGCAAGGTCGCCTTTTTCCTATTCCATGACATCACTGTCTTGGGTTTGCATCACTTAATCTCTGCTGTAACTTTATTCATGCTTTTCTCACTATTGGGGACTGGAGGTGTGGGCCATTACTCTAGTGTCACAACTCCATGTGTCACAACATAAATTAAAAATACCTTTTCTAGTTATCAAGATGACTAATTAAACATCTATTTAGGTTTTAAGCAACAAAATCTTTAGATTAGTTTTTAGATTAGATTAGATGAGATTCCCTATAGTATGGAAACTGGCCCTTCAGCCCAACAAGTCCACACTGACCCACCGAAGAGTAACCCACCCAGATCAAGTCCCCTACCCTATATTTACCCTTGACTAATGCACCTTACACTGTGGGCAATTTAGCATGGCCAATTCACCTGACAAGCACATCTTTGGATTGTGGGAGGAAACCAGAGCACCTGGAGGAAATCCACGCAGACACAGGGAGAATGTGCACATTCCACGCAGACAGTTGCCCGAGGTGGGAATCAAACCTGAGTCCCTGGCACTGTGAGGCAGCAGTGCTAATGTTCTGGGTTTATAATCAAATATAACTTATTCAGTAAATATGCAGTAATTGGTTAACATATAGTTAGTAATATAGAAGAAAATATGTTCATCTCTCTGAATATCCCTGAAACACTCACTAACACACACACACACACACACTTGAAAAAAGAAAGCAAAAAACAGATTTCTCGTGGACATTAATTATCTGAAAATAAAAATCACTGGCTTTTTATTGAAGACATAGGGATCTGTTGCTTTCATGTTCTGGCACTCTTGTCAACTCACAAAGCATGTATGCTTATCTCTGAAGTCTTGCATCCACAGCTTGCTCAGAAAATACAGTCTTGAAATGTTCCTTCAATTGCTGTTCAAAAGAAAAAATAGGGTTCACCTTGAATTCAGCAAGAGGGTTTTCTTTTCAAAGCTGTTAGAGATCATTTGGCTAGCTTTCCTCCAACTCAACTTCTTCTTATTAGGCTTTTCTTCAATACTGTGCTTTATAAAATTCCATTCATGGGATGTGGGTATCGCTGGCTGAGCTGTTATTTATTGCCTATTCCTAATTATCTGTTGAATTGAGTGGCTTGTTAGGGCCATTTCATGTTACCCGCATTCCTGTGGGTCTGGAGTTACATGCAGATCAGTCATGGTGACCTTCTTCCTTCCCTAAAGGATAGCAGTGAACTAAATGGATTTTATGACAATCTACAATGGTTGCCATTGGGTTAGCTTTTAATTCCAAATTTTATTGAATTCGAATTTCATCATCTGCCATAGTGGGATTTGAATCCATGTCTCAGATCATAAGCTTGTTTTTCTGCATTGCTAGTTCATCAACAAAATGCCATTGCTTTGCCACCAACTATGTGATCACTTTTCCTCTGAACAGGATCCCTCCTGAACCTTATAAAGGAGAAGCTCTTCAAGCCAGTCATTGTTAAAAACAGCCCAGAAAGGATCTACAGCAGAGCAAGCAGTTACCATCAGTCATATAATTTACAGAAATCCTTGTTCTAAAAGCCTCCAATGTCCCCATGAACTTCCAATGACTTTAAAGAAATTTCAGTAGGTGTATGTAGTAAGCCTGAAATAAATCCATTTTACACGATCCTGCAAAATCTGAGTTCTCTCCAAACAATGTAAAACATAAACCATCTTTGTAAGTCAACTATAAATTTGCTGATCCAATACATCTCTTGGCTGGTCTGTCACATTCCCACCACAAAAATGATGACATCCTATACTCTGCTTCCCATCACCTAACTTAACCTGTGGGCGTAAATTGGTTCCTGATTAAGCAACATCTTGATTTTCAAATTGTTACACTTGTTTTCAAAGTGGCAGTGCCTGCAAGTTTCCCTTCAAGCCACCTACCATCCTAACTTGGAACCATTTGCCATTCCTTAACTGTTGCTGGGTCAAAATCCTGGAACTCCCTTCTTAATGGTTCATTGAATTACTTGGATCAGATAAACTGTAGTGATTCCATAAGACAGCTCAAAATCATTTTCTCAAGAGTAATTAGGGATGGGTCACAAATGTTAGCAATGTCAGTGATGCTCACATTCCATGAAAGAATGAAAGAACTCCTGCTGCACAATGACTTGAGATATCTGTGCACCCCTAATTCTGGCCTCTTGAGCAGTCAGAATTTAATAGGTTTAACTTTGCATACCATGTCTTAAGTTGCCCAAAGCTTTGAAATTCCTTCCTGACAATTCACAGCCCCTCTATCACACTTTCCTCCTTTCAGAGCTCCTTAAATCCTAAAGTAGAAGTTAAGTACTGTGGATAGAGAAATGTGACATAAAAAGAGAAAGTGCTGGAGAAGCTCAACAATTTTGGCAGCATCTGTGAAGACAGCAACAGAGTTAATGTTTGGAGTCCAATGTAACTCCTCTTTGAAGATCATGCAGTTAGAGTTTCTGAGTTTTGCCAGTACTTATTGTTTATTTTCCTTAAATCTTACATCTTTTATTAAGCTTCAGGTCATCTGGCATAATATTTTCTTTTGTGGCCCAGTTTCATCTTTTGATTTATAGTGCACCTATAAAACATGTTGAGATGTTTCTTTTATATCAATACAAATGTCTTTGTTAACTACAAAATTTAAGATATACTACAGAGCAGCATAGGAGCTACAATGATTAGGTGATATCAGGTGTTACATTGACTACTGAGAAGAAAAGGAAAAATCAAGTTTTTTTAATAAAAGTGAATATGTCTAACAGATCTATAAACATTTTTAGTTTAAAAGTACACATTATATACATTGTTTAGTTTAGTTAGTAATAACTTCTAGTGGTTTGAATATGCATTAAAATGTAACAGTGCAAAAGTATAACTTTAAAATGATTGTTTAAGCTCAAATGTTCTGGTGTTTGTGAAGTCTCCAAACCAAAATTGTCAAGACTAAGTAAAGGTATAACAAGAATTATTATTCAATCAATCTGATTTGGTGGAAGTGGAAAACATATTTTGGTTCTTTTAGAAAACATTCTGAACTTATCATCATAATGATCTATTGTTCTCTTGCCAGACTTCAAACAAACTTTTTACACCACATACATTGAAAAGTACAAAACCAGGAAAGTGCCAAGTTTGATTTCCAGTCTCTGCTGAATTAAATTATTTCAGCTAGGAACATTAAGAGAGGTAACATAATTGGCTGCAGCATCGCTGGATTAGGAACTGAAAAAGTCAGCCAAGATTCCACAGTTGCAGTTCAATCATCCCAGCTGGAAGATGCTCATCTAGATGACAGGAATTAACAAAACAAGATTGGCATTTGAATGGCTCGCTGATCCTCATTTTCTAGGCTCATAAATGTAGACTGACTGCTACTAATTAATAAGTTCAGAAAAAGGAGCTTGGCCCAGCATATTCAAGCTTTTCCTGGTTCAATCTCTGCATAGTACATGTAATGTGGTAGTCCAAGTTGAGATTTTTTACATCCTATTTGGGTCCATATACTTCTTTATCAGCCGTGAAGTTTATGCCAATCTAGATTGGAATGCCTTTGGGACACCCTTCATGTCAGAATACTCATTTGAGAATATTCCCAAAAGCTCTAGTTATCAGGGAAGGATGGTTTCAGAGGTTAAATTGTGTGTCTTCCACATTCCTAGCATAATTGTACCAAATATTCGTTAATATCTAGATAATATCCATTGTTGATTGATCATATGTTATAGAGGCCTATGTGGTCACTCAAAATATCAAGATCAAGAATTCAAACCTGTTGGTAAATCTGAGCTTGGTTGCTAGTATGTTGCTATGAGGAGGAGGACATTATTCATAAGTGACCTCCTCAAATCAGAAATGGGGTTCTTTCTGCATTTTAGAATGGAGCCTTCCAAGTGTGCTAGATACATTCAATGTAAAGTGCTAGCAATCTCCATACGATTAAAGTTATCCTTGAGATTTCTTAAGCAGACACGTTCAGAGCAAGGCTTTATATAGGTAAGAAATATTGTTATCTCTGCCTGGGTCACTGGCGCTGTGAGGTAGCAGTGCTAACCACTGTGCCACCGTGCTGCCCACTAAGGATGAAGGGCAACGCTCTGAAAACTTATGATTACAAATAATCCTGTTGGGACGACAACCTGGTGTCATCTGACTTCTGACCTTGTCCACCCCAGTCCAACACAGGCGCCTCCACATCATCAAAATTAATACAAACTTAAAGTTCTGAAACATATTTTTACAGTCATAATTTGTAGAAAGAGATCTCTCTAAAGGCTCAAAGGCACAGTTGAATAAAGTAAAAATAATATATTATATTTCTAAAGACCTTGAGGGGGCTCCACTATTGAATGGATTGGCAATGCACTCTAGTGGTAGACCCTTGTAATGCAATATCATGTGATCAGAGACAGCCAGCATAACATGGTTTTCATTCATTTGTCTCTGCATCATCCCTCTCTAACCCTTTGAACTCATGGTACATTATATACACACATCACTAATATCTTAGTTATTTTTCTGAATCTGTAGTTATATGTGTTTGTGAAGACATGTTGATTTGCCTAATTCTAAAGTTTTGATTAAATTTCAGAAAGGAGGAAGCAGTGTGCTTCTGCGACTGGGGAGTGAAAAGGAGCAGGAATGTTTCTGAAGGGAGAGGAGTTAGAAGATTGTCCTGGGAGTGGCTCTGTGTAAAGGGGGGAAGTGTCTTTGTCAGGGAGGATGCAATTGAAGGAGGGAGAGAAGTGTCCCTGTGAGGTAGAGTTGGTGGGGGTAGAGTTTCTATGAAGGAAAGTATCTCTGTAAGGATTGGAGATGCAGTGTTCTACAAAGGGGAGTTAGAAGGTGTGTCCATTCATTACAGTATTGGTAGGAACACACTGGATACTGAAAAGTCTATAGGTCCTGATAACATTCCTATAATAGTGCTGAATACTGGTATTACAGAACTAACCATATTCCTAGCCAAGTTCTTAAAAGCAAGACAAATCCAACATGGCCAATCAAAGCCATGTTGATACACTCTGGATCATCTGAAGGAGACGGAAGTGACCATCGCTTGTGTTATCAAGTGGCAATGCAATGTGAAAGGGAATCTTTCCACTGGATAGAGTCATATCTAGCACTCAGGAAGACGGTTGTAGTTATTGAAAATTGTTGTCCTAAGGCCTGAGGCAACATTGCAGGAGCACCTCAGGATACTGTCATACACAAACTCATTTTTAGCTGTTTCATCAATGACCTTCCCTCTATTACATAGTCAGAAGTGGGGATGTTTACTGTTGATTGCACACTGTTTTGCACCATTCATGCCTCCTCAGACACGGAAGCAATCCATGTCCACATGCAGTACGACCTGGACAGTATCAGGCTTGCCTTCATAAGTGGCAAGTAATATTTGTACCACACAAAGGACAGATAATGGCCACCTTCAACAAGAGAATCTAGCCATCGCCCCTTGAAATTCAATGGTGTTACCATCTCTGAATGCTCTGTTGGGGATTGCCACTGACCAGAAACTGAACAGGATTGCCATGGCCTCCAAGAGTAAGTCAGAAGTTAAGAATTCTATGGCAAGTAACTCAACACCTAATTCCCCAGTTCCTATCGGATATCTATAAGGCACAAGTCAGGACTATAACTGAATTCACTTCACTGGGCTGAATGAGTACAGCTGCAACAACATCCAAAAAAGTCAACGCCATCCTGGACAATGCAGCATACTTGACATTCAACATTCCCTCCATTCATCACCAACACATAGTGGATGCAGTGTGTACCATTTAAAAGGTCAGTACAGTAATTCACTAAGGCTCTTTTTAAAGGAAGTTTCAAACCCATGATCCCTATTACCTTGAAGGGCAAAGTGAGCTGATGCAGACAGACACCACCTGTCCTCATGTTTCCCTCCACATTACACACCACCCTGAATATATTACTGCTCCTTCATTGTCACTAGGTCAAAATCCTGGAAATCCCTCACTTATAACACAGCTGTCACCCCTACACCTCTAGGATTGCAACAGTTCAAGAAGGCAGCTCACTGCTAGCTTCTGCCAGACAATTAGGGATGCTACTAAATGCTGACCCACCTAAGGATGCCCACCTTCCATGAATGAATGAAAGAGAAAAGGTGGGAAACGTCCAGCAAGGTGGCAATGGTAGAGTAGCAATATTTTGGCTCTGGCTCATTTGCTGCTTTCTTCCATCACTTTCTCTTTTTTCTTTTTATTTTGTTTCTTTCAACTTTTGTCTACAATGCTGTCTTACTTTTTTGCCCTTGGGGAGTTTGGCAGAACTGATGGCATCGACAATGGCAGTGAGTGTGGGCCCAGCAGTGAGAGATGGTGCTGGAACATGGCAACATCGATGTAGGTGAGTCCAGTGGAGGACTGGAGGTGAATAGCATCGATGGTGGATCTGATGTCAGTGCTGGTTCAAAGGGTTGAACTCTTGCATTTGTTCAGGAAGGTTGTGGGCTCTGACACTTCATTTGGTTCCAAGATGGTGGCAGTGTTGGTGAGATGGACCCTGCGGTTAGTGATTCCGGAACATGGCAACTTTGACGTTGGTGGGTCTGGCACAGTCAGTGGCGAGGCGCAGGACTTGTGGCAGTGGCAAAGGTGCCAGCAAATTGGCGGTTATAGCAGTGGTGGCATCGCAGCATTGGTGGGTCCATCGCTAGCAACACTGGTGAGCCTGGCTTGAGACTCATGGCGGTGGTGGTGGAAGTGAGTGTGATCTGGGCATTTTCTTTTCCTTTCGCTGCTGTTTCTTTAATTTCAGGTCGTTGTTTTAATTCCAACTATTGTGTTCTAACATGGCACCAGAGATTGGCAACTCTGTAAACTTTTCATTGTACTCCTGTACTCAGGTACATGTGACAATAAATTCTAATCTGAGGAGGAGAAGGAAGAAGAAGAAGAAGATTGTCTCTGTGAAATGTGAAGGAAGAGTGTCTTTGTGAAACAGTTGAGCTGAGATGGGGTGGTGTCAGATGCTGTTTTCAAGTTAGGAATACTTACTGTTGGGGATGGAGAAGATATGTGAGAGGACGTTCATCTCAGGGAGAGATGTTATATCAAAGTTGCAAAGAGTTGGGTTCCACCTCACAAGGTTGTAAGGAGAGAAGTGGAGTCTATTGTGAGGTAAATGAGTTCATGGTGGGGTGAAAGAAATTACTCTGACTTTTTCATTACTTTGGGGCAGCACGGTGGCTCAATGGTTAGCACTGCTGCCTCACAGCGCTAGGGACCTGGGTTCAATTCCAGCCTTTGGCGACTGTCTGGATCGAGTTTGCACATTCTCCCTGTGTCTGCGTGGATTTCGTCCTGAGGCTCCGGTTTCCTCCCACAATCCAAAGATGTGCAGGTTTGGTGGATTGGCCGTACTAAATTGTCCATAATGTCCAGGGATGTGTAGGTTAGATGCATTAGTCAGGGATAAATGTAGGGTAGGGTAGGGGGATAGTTTTTTTTTAGATTTTTTATTGGAAATTTAACATGTTTTTACACGTTTACAAAAGAAAACTAAAAAAAAATAAACATTGATATACAATTAAATCTTAAATAAATAATAAACAAAAATCTATCAACCAGAAAAAAGAGACACCGAGAGAAAAAGAAACTCAACTAGCCACTAATCTAACCTACAACTAACCAGAGTGTATAATTAAATCTCTTACATTATTCAAGAGAAAAAAAACCGATGGATAACACAGAAATTGAGTAGTGAGACACATGCTCGGAACGTGTTAACATCAGATCATAACAAAACCCGTATTCGTGCGGGATTCCTCTCTCAAGGGGCCCCGGACCAGCCAGGTGCCCCATCTCAATTAAATAAAAGCCCTTGTTAGGATGACCAAAATATCTGTATTTGTGTAATTCAAGAAGGGCTGCCATATTTTATGGAATAATTTGTTTTTTTGGTGCACCATATTTGTAAAGAAGTCAGGGGGAATATATTCCATAATTATTCTGTGCCAAGTCAAAAGTCCATGAGGGCCCTCAGCCACCCAGTTTACCAAAATATTTTTCCTTGCACAGAAAGAGAGAATGGAAAATACTCTCTTCCCTGTCATAATTTCAAGTGTTCTTTATCCAATAAGTGTGTCTCCTATAGGAGAGCTATGTCAACCCTTTCTTTCTTGAGGTTTGATAATATTTTCTTCCTTTTGATTGGTGAATTATTCCCTGTGACATTCCAGGTGCACCATTTAATCGACTGATTAATCATAATCACCGGGCAAGTCCGAGAGACCCCTCGGGAGAAGAAACCCTATCCAAAACATCCCGAGTATAGAGCATATAAAATTCACAAAAATAAAGGCTCTTTAATACACTCAGATCAATATAATAAAAACTATTTATAAATTTAAAAAACTAAAACTTATTTAAATAGAGATTTTCCACCCTTGTTCCCAGGGGCATCACTTCCTTTCCAAAAGCCCATCATATTCTCTCCTAACCAATGCCCCACCCTTGACCCAAGTACCCCACGATAGGATAAAGAAAATTCAAATATATTACTGAGCTAGAATTAACAATGAGTACCCTACCCCTAACCCACACCAACACCTGGATATATTTGGTAGTGTTAATACCATGTATGAACATATATAACTATAAAATTACAATCTCAGCAAATAATAATTAAACATAGTAATACAAAATAACAGGGAAAAACTACCCCGCTCCTAAAGACAGATAAAATAGGATAAGGTAACCCCCACCCCCCACACCTACATTAATTAGACCCCCCTCAGCCTATATATATATTTTTTAAAAAAGGGGGGGAGAAAATTGCTAGGTGAAGAATAAATAAATAAACCCCTCTCCCCACCCCCCGAAGATAATATTAAACAGTAAGGTAATGAAAGGAAAAAAAGGGGTAAACCGGGTGAGGGGAGGGCAAAACAAATCAATTAACTCTTACAATTTATCTAAGAGACTCCAGAAATTCCTTGACTTTCTCCGGTGATCTGAAGTTGTACACGGACCCTTCATGGCTGATGCGTAGTGTTGCTGGGTAGCGCAAGGAGTACTGAATGTTTAAATCCCTTAAACGCTTCTTCACTTCGTCAAACGCCTTCCTCTTTCGGACAAAAGCTGGGAATAACATAATCTTGGATCCTGTATAAATCATAGCTTGGGGATCTTTCTCAAGATTCCTGGAAGCTTCCAAGAGCATCTGTCCCTCCTTGTAGCTCTGCAGCCTGAACAAGACCGGGCGGGGGCGCTGGTTTGAGCCGGGCCAGCGCACTGCAACCCGGTAGGCCCATTCCACCCTTACCTGGCCTGATCCAGCCTCCAGATTTAACAGCTGTGGAAGTCACTGCTCGAGGAATGTAAGCTAGCCTTCTTGACGTTCGGGAAGGCCCAGTAAACGAATATTTTTTCAACAACCTCGAGGTTGTCGATGTGATTCTCTAAGGTCCGGACTCGCTCCTCGAGAGTCCGGACCCGATCCACAGCCGATTCTGCTATTGTGTCGGAGGTCGCGGCCTTGAGCTCCGCCTCTCCATCTCGGTGCTTGATTTCTGCAATGTTTCGGTCATGCTTTTGTAGCGCAGCCGAGAGTGAATTCCATCTGCTCTGGGACTCTTCGATGAAGGCGTCAATTTTCGCATCAAGTTTGAAGATTATTTCTGCGAGGCTCGCCACCATAGGTAAGTCCCCCGGGGCGGCTGTGGACACTTCTGCTGCAGCTGGCACGGTGGGGGAGGGGCTCCTGCTTGCTGAGAACTGCGGGCTCCCTTTCCCCTAGTCATTTTTACAGGAGACTAGACTGTTTAAATTCTGTACTGAGCAACTAATTACATTAAGTAAAAACTATTTTAAATGATTTGGTAAGTGTGGTAGAGGCGGGTGGCCCACTTTGCCCAAGTCTTGGGAGGAGCACTATAGACTCAGACTTGCTGAGTCACCACCATCTTGGATCTCCCCGGGGGTTAGGTTTAATAGGATACTCTTCGGAGGGTCGGTGTGGACTTATTGGACTGAGGGGCCTGCTTCCACACTGTAGGGATTCTGTGGGGATTATAAGAATTCTATGGATAGTTTCAACCTACAAAAAAACATTTGGATTAGGAGCTGGACTAGGCTATTCTGCTCCTCTAGTCATCACTGCCATTCACTGAGATTATGGCTGACCTGATTATGACCTCAACACCACTTTTCTCCTTTGCTCAATAACTTCTGACTGGCTTGTTCATCAAGAATCTATACACTTCTGCCTTAGAAACATTCAACGTTCTCTGGGGACAAGAGTTCCAAAGACTCTTAAGACTCTTAGTCCTCTGGTTTAAAAAAAAGCCCTCAACTCTGTCATAAATAGGAGACACTATATTTAAGTTCTTAGTTCTAGTCTGTCTCACAAGTGGAAGCATCTTTTAAGCATTCACCCTGTCAGGTTCTTACAGATTTCAAAAAGATAATTTTTCTAAGCTGGAGTGGCTACAGGCCCAACCTGTAGCTCATAGCTCTGCAGTCTGTCTCCACTTAAATAATTCAGACCTGCCAAAGTGGATAAGTTCACATTTATACCTGTCAAATCTTTGTCCACTGATTCAATAAATGCATATCCTTTGCAGACTCCCATATCTGCTTCACATTTTATGTTCCTACCCATCTTTCTATCATTAGCAAATTTAATAGCCTTCCATTTGGCCTCTGCATACAAGTCATAGGCATAGAATAGGCATACAATGTAAATAATTGAGGCAACAACGCTGATCCTTGTAGCACATTACTTCATTTTGCTCATCTGAAAATAATGCATTTGCATCTGCTTCTTGTTAGCTAACCAGTCTCCATCCAAGCCAATGTGTTACTCTACTACCGCAAACGTTTTACTACTTCTTTAGCAATATAATCAACAATTATTGCCCATCCCAAAATGCCCTTGAGAAAGAATTTTTGCATTATAATCCTTGATGTCATTTTTTTCAGTTCTTTATATTTTGTTCAACCTTATGACCTGCTACTCAACTTTGTGGAATTATAAATTTTCTCTTTCAGTTTGATTCCAACTTCAACTTCCTAATTAGCCAAAAATAGTATGTCCTTATCTTAAAATCCTTCTTTCTCATGGGAAGGTATATTTTCTGGTTATTCTGAAATATTTTACATAGATTAGATTAGATTACTTACAGTGTGGAAACAGGCCCTTCGGCACAACAAGTCCACACCGACCCGCCAAAGCGCAACCCACCCAAACCCCTACATTTACCCCTTACCTAACACTATGGGCAATTTAGCATGGCCAATTCACCTGACCCGCACATCTTTGTGACTGTGGGAGGAAACCGGAGCACCCGGAGGAAACCCACGCAGACACGGGGAGAACGTGCAAACTCCACACAGACAGTCGCCCGAGGCGGGAATTGAACCCGGTATCTCTTTAAATGTCTGCACTTGGTCTGGTTTCCCAATTCACTTCAACCCTCTCTTTCATAATTTCTTTATTTAAGTTTAAAAGAACAATTTCTCTTACTCCTTTCTCTCTCAAACTGAATATGATATTTAATCACATTACATTGCTGCTTTTCTGTGTGGACATTAATTAATTCTATCTCATTGCACAAGACTGGATCTAGTATGGTTTGCTGTCTGGTTGGTTCTACAACATGCAGTTTGAAAAAACAGTCTTGAAAAAGCTCTGTGACCTTATTATCTAATTTACCCTAGCCAATCTGATCTTTACCAGCTATATTTAGATTAAAATTGCCCATTTTTTATTACTGTATTTTTTCACAAGCCCCAGTATTTCTTTTGTATGACCTGTCCTCCAGTATGGCAGCTGTTAGCAACCTATAAACCACTTCCACAGATAACTGCTTACCTTTACGGTTTTGTATCTCTGCCCAAACTGATTCTACATCCTATGTCCAGAGCTAAGGTCACCTCTCTGGATGTAGGTTTGCTCACTGAGCTAGAAGGTTTGTTTTCAGACATTTCATCACCATACTAGGTAACATCATCAGTGAGCCTCCAGATGAAGCACTGGTGATATGGCCCACTTTCTACTTATGTGTTTGATTTCTTTGGGTTGGTGATGTCATTTCCTGTGGTGACATCATTTCCCATTATCTTTCTCAGGGGGTGGTTAATGGGATCCAAATCAATGTGTTTGTGGTAGAGTTCTGGTTGGAATGCCATGCTTCTAGGAGTCCTTGTGCATGTTTCTGTTTGGCTTGTCCTAGGATGGATGTGTTGTCCCAGCCGAAGTGGTGTCCTTCCACATCTGTATGTAAGGATACTAGTGAGAGTGGGTCATGTATTTTTGTGGCTAGTTGATGGTCATGTATTCTGGTGGCTTGTTTTCTGCCTGTTTGTCCAATGTAGTGTTTGTTACAGTTCTTGCAAGGTATTTTGTAAATGACATTAGTTTTGGTTGTCGTCTGTAAAGTTCATTAGCTGGTGTTTTAGTGTGTTAGTGGGTTTGTGGACTACCATGATGCCATGGGGTCTGAGTAGTCTGGCAGTCATTTTCGAGATAGCTTTGATTTAGAGTAGGGTGACTAGGGTTTCTGGACGTGTTTTGTCTGCTTGTTGGGGTTTGTTGCTGAGAAATTGGTGGACTATGTTCATTGGGTACCCTTTCTTTTTGAATACACTGTCTAGGTGATTTTCCTCTGTTCTGCGTAGCCTTCTCTGTGCTGCAGAGGGTGCTCGTTGAAATAATGTTCTAATGCAGCTTCATTTGTGGATGTTGGGATGATTGCTTCTGGAGTTCAGTATTTGGTCCAGATGTGTTGCTGGTGTGAAGATCCCCATTGGCTGTTCACTCTACTGCGATATCTAGGAATGGCAGGTTGTTGTTGTTTTCTCTGGTCACCTCTGTTTATTGTATTGATGGCATTCATAATAAAACAGAGCGAACTGTCATCTGTCCAACTTTGCTGACAAGGACTTGGAGGCCCTGATGGAGGAGGGGACATGTGCGGTCACTGTCCATGGAGTGAGCCTTGAGACATTGATGCCTCTTGTCCAGGATGGATGACCAGAGGATCAAGTGGCAAGCTGGAATCAGCAGGTTCCACTCTGAATCTCACGTTTGGAATTGTTATGATCTAGTTACTATCTGACAGATGGGAGAATGGGAAACTGTATAATAATGAGGCAGATGTCACAATAATAAGGATGCTAAAATATACAAATAAACATCTTGCCAATCAACTAGTTCATGTTGTTCGGCAATTTTTTGGGGAATTGGACACTCTACTCTCGACGTCAGGACCCTTCTTCCTGCTGATCTTCCAGAATTCACTCAGTTTTACCTCCAATGCCCATGTTGTTCAATGGTTTGGAAGATTCTGCTGCAGGTTTTTCCTGTGGTCAGTGATAAAGCAGTGTTCTGCAGTCAGTGGAGAATGCCTATATGTCACTGACCACAAGATTAAAGGCTATAAAAATGTCTTAAAATGTAAAGTGCAGCTTGAAGATTTGAGAATCATTATGAAATAGTGTTAAATTTCTAATTAATCAAATGAATTCATGGTTCTTTTTGAGATGATAGCCAGAAGTGTCATGAATAGAATCACAGCTGATTTAAGGCATTGATAATTTGGGTTCATGCTCAATCCTGCATTATTTGATAAATTTTGGCTTCTGACTCTTTTTTTTGCCTTCTTAGTGACGGGGCACAAATTTTTGTTGGTGTATATATTCATGTGTCACAACAATATCGGTCTCTCTGCTTATTTAATTTTAAAATTGTAAACAATTTTTCTCTTCTTGTGAACAGATGCAGAAGCAATGGAGCTGAGCTGCCACGAAGTACCAATATATGTAAGTATTTATTTGGTAGCTATAATTGTCCGTCAGCCTACAATTCCCTGACATATGTGTTCCTCAACTTATAACCTGTTAAGTATCCCCACTTTTAAATGTAGGGACCTCATTTGGTGGACGTGCCAAAACCCTTATTTCTGAAATTCTCTTTTGAAACCTCTTTGCCACTCTGTGTCTTTCCTACTTTATGTATTTGAAGAGTGCTGCCATTCTGTAAGTTCTGTCTCAACAGATTCAGATCATTTTGAATGAAGTATTCTTTACAAAATGCCAAGTGTGAAAGACAATAATGAATTGTGTTTTTTTTAAAGTCAGTAGTTCATTTTTTTCATTTTTTTAAAGAAAGGTGATATAACTAGCTAGATCAAGTATCAGTAATGGTTTTTCCGATCTTCCCATATGATTGAATTGGGAGATTGGATGATTTATGCTGTTGTTAAAAGTCCATGTTGTACTATATTCTGTACCTTGCTCTGAAGCTACTATATTGTCTTGTAGAATGTGAAATTAATTATTTTGCCTTCAAAAAGTAAGCCCTTTCTTTTTAAGTATGTCATTCTTTCCCCTTGTTTTTGTCTTCCTTCCTAATATCACTTCCAGTCAAATTTGTGTACAGACGGACCCAATCTACAGTCTGCTTCCAGTTCTATTTCAGTGCTATTTATAAACCAGTACCGTGTGAGAATACTGCAGGATGATCATTCACTTGCTTAGAGATGCTGTTCGCATCTTTACTTCATCCCACAATATCATAATAAGGACCAGAACTAAATTATGAGAAAGCTGCTCTTTTTAACAAAATCTTTCATAGGATGTGGGCATCAATGGCTAGATCAGAATTTGTTGCTCATCACTAATTGCCCTTGAACAGAATAGCTTGCTAGGCAGTATACATAAAAAGACCCTCACAATTTAGCATTTTTGTAGGTCGTAAAGCCATAGAAATGTACAACACGGAAACAGACCCTTTGGTCTAACTCGTCCATGCTGACCAGACATCTCAACCTAATCTAGTCCCACTTGCCAGCACTTGGCCCATATACCTCTAAACCTTTCCTATTCATGTATGTATCCAGATGACTTTTAAATGCTGTAATTGTACCAGCCTCCACCACTTCCTCTGGCAGCTCATTCCACACACGCACCGTCCTCTGCATGAAAAAGTTGTCCTTAGGTCCCTTTTATGTCTTTCCCCTCTCACTCTAAACCGATGCCCTCTAGTTCTGGACTCTCCATACCAGGGAAAGGACCTTATCCATTTATCCTATCCATGCCCTTCATGGTTTTATAAACCTCTATAAGGTCACTCCTCAGCATCTGATGCTGCAGGGAAAACAGCCCCAGCCTGTTCAGCCTCTCCCTATAGCTCAAATCCTCCAACCCTGGAAACATAATTTCAAAACACCCTTCCAATAGGCAGGATACCAGAATTGGACGCAATATTCCAAAAGTGACCTAACCAATGTCCTGCACAGCTGCAACATGACCTCCCAACTCCTATACTCAATGCTCTGACCAATAAAGGAAAGCATACCAAATGACTTCTTCACTATCCTATCTACCTGTGACTCTACTTTCAAGGAACTATGAACCTCACTCCAAGGTCTCTTTGTTCAGCAACACTCCCAGGACCTTACCATTAAATGTGTAAGTCCTGTTCTGATTTGCTTTTCCAAAATGCAGGACATTGCATTTATCTAAATTAAACTGTATCTGCCACTCCTCAGTCCATTTGCCCATCTGATCAAGATCCCGTTGTACTGAGGTAACCTTCTTCACTGTCCATTACACCTCCAATTTTGGTGTCATCTGCAAACTTACTAACTATACCTCCTATGTTCACTTCCAAATCATTTATATAAATGACAAAAAGTAGTGACCCAGCACTGCTCCTTGCGGCACACCACTGGTCACAGGCCTCCAGCCTGAAAACTGAAATCATTTGACTTATTGTAGTCACATATACCTAAGTACAATGAAAAGCATTGTTTTGCAATCAGTACAGGCAGATCATGGCAAACAAGGACATGCAGACCACAAAATGTATAGACAGAGCAAGGCATAAAGGTTATAACTTCCCAGAAGGTGCGCAAAGCAAGATCAACACTAGCAAGACCAAATTATTTGAAGTGAGAGAGTCCATTCAACAGTCTAATAATGGCAGGAAAAAAGCTGTTCTTTAACCTGTTGGTGCGTGCATTCAAGCTTCAGTGTCTACAGTCTGTTGGAAGAGGGTGTAGGAGAGCATTATGGGGGTGGGAGGGGTCTTTGATGATATTGGCACTCTTTCTGTGACAACAAGAAGTTAACTGGAGTCCATGGATGGGAAGTTGAATTGTATGATAAGCTGGCTATGCAAACAACCTACTGTAGTTGCTTATGATCCTGGGCAGATCAATTGCCATACTAGGCCATTATGCACCGGGATAGTATACTCTATGGTGCATCTGTGAGAGTTGATGAGAGTCCTTATGGACATGTTGAATTTCCTGAGAGAAAAGAGGCTTCGTTTTGCCTTCCTGACTGCTGCATCAACATGGGACATCCAGGTCAGGTTGTTGTTTATCGCCACTACTAGGAACTTGATGCTCTTGACCTTCTCCACCCCTGCTACATTGATGTAGATGGGGGCATGTTCTTCTCCTTTCTCCCTGAAGTCAATGATCAATTATTTTGTTTTGCTGACATTGAGAGAGGTTGTTATCACCATACCTCCTATGTTCACGTCCAAATTGCCATACTAGGCCATTATGCACCTGGATCTATGATGCATCTGTGAGAGTTGATGAGAGTCCTTATGGACATGTAGAATTTCCTGAGGGAAAAGAGGCACCTATCATGACTGTATGCCCTCTATTACCTTTCTGTATTCTGACTGTATTCTGATATCCGTCCTACCATGATGGTGTTGTCGGCAAACCTACAGATGAAGTTTGTTTGGAATTTGGCTACTCAGTCGTGGGTGTACAAGGAGTATAGCAGGGGTCCATATGGAGGCCATACAGGACATGGATGGATAATTTCCTTCCTTGAAAGGGTTAGTGAACCGGATAAAATTTTAATGACATTTGTCGTAATTTCATGATCACCAATACTGGGATAAGTTTTTAATTCCAGATTTATTACTTGATTTTAAATTGCACCAGGAAGATTTCAACTCATTATCCTCCAGCTTCTGGATTACCAGTTCTATAACTTTGCCACTTTAATTTTCATAATTTCCCCTCAGTGTGTGAGAGGCCTCATCTCTGTGGCTTACTGAGCTGGCATATGAATAACGTAATTTGCATTAGCTTTTTAAACATAATGACATTTTTATTTGCATCACATGAAAAGGTTACATTCCAGGAGTGGTAATTTGAACTCCATCCCATCAGATGGTGTGCTCAGTCATCCAGGATTTGCAAATCAGAGAAAAGGTGCATCATTGTCATTGAATTATGACAACCACAGAAAATACGTTTGTGCTTTAGAACACAACTTGCTTGCTACACCCACTACAACCTATTCAGACAAAGAATGTTGATCTCTGATTGCTGACATTTCCAGAGAATGGGTGGCATTAAGTAAGGTATTATTTTGGGCACACCTGTAAAAGCCTTATGGTGGATCAGTAGGAAAATGGACTTTGGGGGTTGACTCTGAAAATTGTAATTTAACTAATAATAGTTTTCAAGAGATATAACATTGGCAATCTACAGAAGTTTATCTGAAAATTATTTGATAATTTGATAAAAGGAAGAATCTGTCGATGTGATCTTGTTTTATAATCCAGTAATATTAACAATGTTTCAAAGTTTATATAGTTAACAAATTTAACCAACTGTAGGCTGTCAGATAGTTCCTGTATTTAAAATCTTGGCATTCTTGCTGAAGAATTTGCAACTATTTTAATGTATCCTCCTTTCAGCTCCATACCTAGACAATTGAAAATGAGTTGAAATTTTATTGAAGATTGACTTTTCTGTTGTGAGAAGAAATTAATAATGAAACTCCAATGGCCAAACAAAGGCAGTTTTGCTACTTTAAGTGGAAAGCAAAGATTGAGATCACCAGCGAATATTGGTGTACTATTAGAAAACAGGTCATTGCTCCTTTCTTAACCAGTGACATCATAATACAGGCAAATTATTGGCCATATCTCATATTTACCTGCAAAATAACGTGTAATAGCTAGTTTACTCAAATATGGATCAAAGTGAATAGGATGAAATTAAATCAAATTAACTTCCTAGATATTTTCCATCATAAGTCAGATGATTCATAATCATAATCGTATCTGTGCTCTGCAAGGGTTAACATCAAGAGGCAAGATTTACAGTGACTGAATAAGTCAGATTACAAATGTCTGTACAGTTTTTCTGAAACTCATGCTTGATCTTTGGGAATGATATTTTACAACTCTGCATCTAGTTTTCTGAGAACATTGTGAATAAATTGCAATTATTTTGTTATAAAATTAGAAATGCATCCACGCAGCACCCATTTTTCAGATGCAAGACGACCCTCAAAGTCTTAGATATGTCAGATAAGAATCAAATGCTTTTTATTAGTCAGAGTTGTGCCACTGTAGGCAAGGGAGAACCCACTCTGCAAACAAATATTGGCCCTTTGCATATTCACATCAGGCTGTCCCTACAATATTGAGCCATCTTTAATGCAATCATCTATATGTACTAATAACTTTAGCATGTGTGTATCTTTCTCCATCTCTCTGTTTATTAGTTCTTCTTTCCAATCATTTGTGGTTCATCTGTAAATGTGTACATCTTCACTGGCCTTTTCATTTTGTCAACTGAATACCTTTTCTGAAACTTTCTATTCTCCCTGTGACTTTCTTCAGTGTTTTATTTGATCTTTCACATTTCTGCCACTTTATCTTTCTTCACTTTATTCTTGTATATATCTGTGCTTCTCTCCCTATTCTAAAATTCACCTATGGTTCTGACATTATAGAATAGGATCGGGTCATTTGGCCCCCTATGCCCATTTTTGACAGATGATAGCTCACCATCTGGAACTGCCTACATTATACCTTGATATATTGTTTAATACATGTACAATTCCATGATAAATGTTTTTAAAATTCTGTGAGCCAATGGAAAAGTATTCCATATCCTAATGGCCATATCTGGGAATAAAAGCTTCAAACCTCCCTTTCTGTTTGTCAAATAATAATCTTCAACCTGTTCCCAATACAGCAACAAATAATGCTCTTTACCCTTTTAAAACCTTTCAGTGGTGTGTACCAAGAACAGGTTGCGTGACTGTGCACATGATAGTGTGTCATCAGTACTTGAATAATAGACTATATTCATCTACTCTGCAGTAATCCAGTAATTGATCAAGTATTTGGCAGCAGCATGTTGTAACATGTTTCTGAGACTGAAGAACCATTCAGCAAAACTAGCCAAGAAGGCTGTGGAGCTAATTGACTATTTTGACATCAACCTATGTATATATGGTGACTTTAAAATGGAAATACATTGTGAAGCACATCAGAGATATTTTCAAAATTGAATGCAGAAGCAGTGCATGAGGTATCGGGAGCAGTGACCAATAATTTTTTGCCGTAGATATAGGGTTTAAAGGAAGAAAGGGTCGTTGAAAGACGATGGACTTTTTTTCAAGGGGATCCCAGAATGTCAGACATTTGCAGTTGAAGACACAACCACAATGATGGGGTTGGTAGAGTGACACTGAAGAGGTACAAGGCAAAGAGCTGGGCAGTTTGAACAGCTGCAGTGTAGATTCAATCAGCACCCTCAATCAGCACTATACATTGGCGAGACCACGCAGAGGCTATGGCAACAGATATATGGACACCGCATAACAATCAACAGACAGGAGTGTTCCCTCCTGGTCAGAGAATACTTCAGCAGTCTGGGGCACTCGACCTTGGACCTTTGGGTGACCATCCTCCAAGGTGAAATTCAGGATAGGCAACAAGGAAATGTGGCCGAGCAGAGGCTGATAGCCAGGTCCGGTACCCATGGGGATGGCCTCAACCGGGACTTTGGGTTCATGTAACACTACAGGTGATCCCATTGCACTATACACACACACAGACACTCCTACATACATGCACACATATACAAATGTGCACACACACTCTCCTATAGACCCATCCACTCACGCAGACGTCTCTCATACACTCACACATACTCTCCTACACTCACACACACACCCTCTCCCAGACTATAACCCCTACACTCACACATGCACACATTGTCTCACAGACACTCATAACCCAATCCCGCACCCCCCCCCACCCCCCCCCCCACACACACCGACACACCCACATGTGCAGATATAATTTGTGGGGTGAATTTGTACGTGCAGAATTACATTTTATTTTGCTCAAAAACTGCATGAATCAGTGTAAGGTTCTGTAAATCTGTCTTTTAGATTAGAATCAGTCTGACCATTATGGCACACAGACTCACACAGGGCACCTCACTCCTCCAGTGCATTGTCTGGGCCGACATGACGCCAGCTGTTAAAGTTCAGTTGAGAATGTAACTTCTAAAAAATGTTTTGCGATTTACATATGAAAGAACTGAAGCTAACATGGTCATCCTAAAAGATGTGAGACTTAACAAACAATCCAGATCTTTATCGATGCAAAATTTCAGTTACATCACACTGTAAACTTTTGCTATAAATTCTGGGTCTTACAATCTTATACTCCACAACCACCTGAAGAAGGAACAGCGCTCTGAAAGCTAGTGCTTCCAAATCAACCTGTTGGACTATAACATGGTGTTGTGTAATTTTTAACTTTGTACACCGCAGTCTAACACTGGCATCACCAAATCATGGCTACAGTAAAGCATGTGGAGTGTTGGAAGCTGTGCAAGAAAACTTTAGAAAGAGAAAATATTCTATAAATTTAGTCATCAACTCATGATTGACAGTTTTAAGAACTTTCTGAAACTTAGTAGAAAATAAATGAAATCCGTAACATTTGGATGGTGACACTGGAACCAGGGGACAGCACCTCAGAATAAGGGGAAGACCAATTCAAACTGAGAAGAGGAGGACTTTTTTTTCATTCAGAGGATGGTGAATCTTTGGAAATCTGTACCCAAGGGGACTGTCAAATCTCAGTCACTGAGCAGTTTCACTACAGAAATCAATAGGTTCTGGAAACTGTTCTGGAATTATTCTGGCGAAGATTCACTGGAGTCGACTCTGCTTTCTTCCCACAGATTCTGTCAGATCTGCTGAGTTTACCAGCAATTTCTGTTCTCGTGAACGTTCTGGGGATCTGGATTTATATCTCACCATGGCAGATTGTGGAACTTGAATTCAATAACAATCGGGAATTTAAAGTCTAACAAACACCATCCTTATCTGCTCTGGCATATACATATCTGCAGAACCACAGTAATGTGGTTGACTTGAAAATGACAATGGCTAACTTATGATGATGCTGCTCCTTTAACATGGTTATGTTGTCCTTGTTTTCTTCAGAGAGGTTGCAAAAGGGACAGACTCCGCAAAGTCTAAGTTGAAGGGTTTTAGGGCCAATTTGATTATAGATAACAGATATTGCCTTGGATAAAAGGCTTTCACATTTTTTTTAAAAATCTGTACAATAAAAGGGGGGTAGCCAGTTGTCCCAGCTCAGCTTTTCTCTCGTTTGATTTGGTTAGGTTAGTAAGCAATAGTATTTGGAAGTTGTTGGACCCAAAGAAACAGGTCCATGCTGATCTCTGTCTGACTTCTGTCCTGTAAGAACTGGTGTTTGATTTTACCATTTGTGCCAAGGGGTATTAATGAGGATTGTTGCAAGAATTGGGAACAGCATCATTAATTTGGTATAATTTGTTGGTTTTTCAGATTGTTTAAGTTCTTTGGTATTCTGCTCTCTTTTGTTTGTGTTTCATTCAGTAATCTTGTGAATAGATTCTGTTTAAAGCAATTAGCAAAAGTTAAGGTCTGGGCTATTTTCTTGAAATGTTTTGAAGGGGTCTGGCCAGGTCTGTAACAGATTTGGGGCTTGTCCAACATTTGTTCTGTAGATATGATTTGGGGTTAGGGTTGTTGGACTCGAAGGCAATGGGTGATAGGTGTTAGTGTCTTTTGTTCTGGGTGTTGATTTTGGTTGGTTTAAACAATGCTTGAGGAGAAAGTGAGGTCTGCAGATGCTGGAGTATCAGAGCTGAAAATGTGTTGCTGGAAAAGCGCAGCAGGTCAGGCAGCATCCAAGGAACAGGTAATTCGACGTTTCGGGCATAAGCCCTTCATCAGGAATGACCGATTCGGGCTTATGCCCGAAACGTCGAATTTCCTGTTCCTTGGATGCTGCCTGACCTGCTGCGCTTTTCCAGCAACACATTTTCAGCTCTTAAACAATGCTTGGGACATCAATGGCTTTATCAGTCACCAAAAGTCTTCTGGGATTGGGAGAAGTGATCTTGAGGGTTTTGAAAAAGGTGCTTAAGGCCAAGCTGCTGGAATTAGCAGACAAGCTGGAGCTGGAGCTGCCTCCTTCCTGAGGAAAGGAGAGATAATTACAGCAATAGCTGAGCATATACATTTTCTGGATCCACCATCAGATTCTTTAGGGATGGCTAAAATTCTATTGAACATGAAGCAGCTTGAGTTAGAAGCATAAGACAAGGAATTATGATTAAAAACAGAAAAAGAGAGAGAGAGAAAAGAGAAAGAGAGCAAAGAGAGAGAAAAGGAGAGAGAAAAATAGAGAGAGTTTGAACTTCAGAAATTGGCACTGAGACAGGAAAGTCATCTTAAAAGGATGGAGATGAAGGCTGAAAGTAGAGCTAGTGAGGTATTCACATCACTATCAGAGGAGCTATCTGGGGCATAAGAGGAGGTGAAGAAAGCCATCTTAAGTGCATATGAGCTTGTGCCAGAAGCCTACAGACAACATTTCAGGAATCTAAGGAGGGACCTTGCTCAAACCTACATTGAGTTTGAAACAAAGTAATTTTGGTAGGTGGATAAGGGCATTTAAAATAGAGCAAACCTCTGACACTCTTACAGAGGCAGTTATTTTGGAGCAGTTTAAAGATTCATTTCCTGAGGTAGTGAGAACTTATGTGGAAGAGCAGAGAGTTAAAACGGCAAGGTTAGCGGCTGAACTGGCTGATGGTTACGACTTGGTCCATAAATCAAAGTTTGGCTTCCAGAATCAATTTTAATCTGTGAGGGATAGAAATTGGGGAAGGAGAAATCCTCACATGGAAAGGAAAAAATATATAGAGTCATAGAGTCATAGAGATGTACAGCATGGAAACAGATCTTACGGTCCACCAGTCCATGCCGACCAGATATCCCAACCCAATCTAGTCCCACCTGCCAGCACCCGGCCCATATCCCTCCAAACCCTTCCTATTCATATTCCCATCCAAATGCTTCTTAAATGTTGCAATTGTACCTGCCTCCATCACTTTCTCTGGCAGCTCATTCCATACATGTACCACCCTCTGCGTGAAAAAGTTGCCCCGTAGGTCTCTTTTATATCTTTCCCCTCTCACCCTAAATCTATGCCCTCTAGTTTTGGACTCGGCAGAGTGGGAGGGGGAGTTGAAATGTTGGGCCACAGGGCGGTGTGGTTGATTGGTGCGAGTGTCCCAGAGATGTTCCCTAAAGCGCTCTGCTAGGAGGCGTCCAGTCTCCCCAATGTAGAGGAGACTGCATCGGGCGCAACGGATACAATAAATGATATTGGTGGATGGAGGTGAGGGAGGAGGTGTGGACGCAGGTTTTGCAATTCCTGCGGTGGCAGGGGAAGGTGCCAGGATGGGAGGGTGGGTTGTTGGGGGGTGTTGACCTGACCAGGTAGTCACTGAGGGAACAGTCTTTGCAGAAGGCGGAAAGGGGTGGGGAGGAAAATATATCCCTGGTGGTGGGGTCCATTTGGAGGTGGCGAAAATGTTAGTGAATGACTTAGTTTATGCGAAGGTTGGTAGGGTGGAAGGTGAGCACCAGGAGGCCCAGCAATCACTTCTCTAGCTTCCCACAGAGTTCTAGGGTACACCTGATCAGGTCCTGGGGATTTATCCACCTTTATGCATTTCAAGACCTTCAGCATTTCCTCCTCTTTAATATGGACATATTGCAAGATGTCACCATCTGTTTCCCTACAGTCTATATCTTCCAAATCATTTTCCATAGTAAATACTGATGCAAAATATTCATTTAGCATCTCCCCCATTTTCTGCACCTCCACACAAAGGCCATCTTGCTGATCTTTGAGGGGCCCTATTCTCTCTCTAGTTACCCTTTTGTCCTTAATGTGTTTGTAAAAACTCTTTGGATTCTCCTCAATTCTATTTGCCAAAGCTATCTTATGTCCCCTTTTTGCCCTCCTGATTTCCCTCTTGAGTATACTCCTACTTCCTTTATACTCTTCTTAGGATTCACTCAATCTATCCTGTCTGTACCTGACATATGCTTCCTCGTTTTTCTTAACCAAACCCTCAATTTCTTTAGTCATCCAGCATTCCCTATATCGACAAGCCTTTCCTTTCACCCTGACAGTAATATACTTTCTCTGGATTCTCATTATCTCATTTCTGAAGGCTTCCCATTTTCCAGCCGTCCCTTTACCTGCAAATATCTGCCCCCAATCAGCTTTTGAAAGTCCTTGCCTAATACCATCAAAATTGGCCTTTCTCCAATTTAGAACTTCAACTTTTAGGTCTGGTCTATCCTTTTACATCATCCCCCACTGACACCTCAGTCACCTGCCCTGCCTTATTTCCCAAGAGTAGATCAAGTTTTGCACCTTCTCTAGTCGCTCCATCCACATACTGAATCAGAAAATTGTCTTGTGCACACTTAACAAATTCCTCTGCATCTAAACCTTTAAAACTATGGCAGTCCCAGTCTCTGTTTGGAAAGTTAAAATCCCCAACCATAACCACCCTATTATTCTTACAGATAGCTGAGACCTCCTTACAAGTTTGTTTCTCAATTTCCCTCTGATTATTATGGGGTCTATAATACAATCCCAATAAGGTGATCATTGATTTCTTATTTCTCAGTTCCACCCAAATAACTTCTCTCAATGTATTTCTGGGAATATCTTTCCTCAGCACAGCTGTAATGCTATCTTTTATCAAAAGTGCCCCACCCCTCCATCTTGCCTCCCTTTCTATCCTTCCTGTAGCATTTGTATCCTGGAACATTAAGCTACCAGTCCTGCCCATCCCTGAGCCATGTTTCTGTAATTGCTATGATATCCCAGTCCCATGTTCCTAACCATGCCCTGAGTTCATCTGCCTTGCCTATTAGGCCCCTTGTATTGAAATAATGCAGTTTAATTTATTAGTCCTACCTTGTCCCTGCCTGTCCTGACCATTTGATTCACTTGTGTTCTGAGCTGTACCAGTCTCAGATCGATCTCTTTCCTCACTATCTCCCTGGGTTCTCCCCCCGCCCCCCCCCCCCACCACCTTACTAGTTTAAATCCTCCCGAGCAGCTCCAGCAAATTTCCCTGCCAGTACATTAGTCCCCTTCCAATTTAGGTGCAATCCTTCCTTCTTTGTACAGGTCACCTCTACCCTAAAAGAGATTCCAATGATCCAAAAATGTGAATCCTTCTCCGATATACCAGCTCCTTAGCCATGCATTTATCTGCTCTATCCTCCTATTCCTGTTCTCACTAACTCGTAGCACTGGGAGTAATCCAGATATTACTACTCTCGGAGACCTCCTTTTTAAATTTCTGCCTAACTCTCTGTAATCTTTCTTCAGAATCTCAACGTTTTCCCTTCCTATGATGTTGGTTCCAATGTGGATAATGACCTCTTGCTGGCCCCTCTCCCCCGTGAGAACATTCTGCACCCTCTCTGAGACATCCTTGATCCTGGCACCAGGGAAGCAATGCACCATTCTGCTTTTTCGCTATTGGCCACAGAAACGTCTGTCTATACTTTGGACTAGAGAATCCCTTGGAAGCCGACGTACCCCTCGTTGCATTAGAGCCAGTCTCAATACCAGAAAATTGGCTGTTCGTGCTATGTTCCCCTGAGAATCCGTCACCCCCTACACTTTCCAAAACTGCATACCTGTTTGAAATGGGTATATCCACAAAAGACTCCTGCACTAGCTGCCGACCTCTCTTACCTTTCCTGGAGTTAACCCATCTGTGTGACTGTATCTGAGACTTCCCTCCCTTCCGATAACTGCCATCCATCACATACTGTTGCTGTTGCAAATTCCTCATTGCTTCTAACTGTCTCTCCAACCGATCCATTCAAACTGATAAGATTCGCAGCCAACAGCATTTATGGCAGATACAATCCGCAGTAACCCCTAAACTCTCTTTAAACTCCCACATCTGACAAGAAGTACATATCACTCTATTAAAGGTCATTTTTGCTCCTTCACAATCTACAGACCCAGAAAATAACACTGTCTTATTCCTCTACAAACACTGCCCCAGGATAAATTAATAGTTATGGCTTATATTTTAAATTTATTCAAGAGACATATATACAAAAATATATAATCAAGAAACAACCCATTCTACTCCCTACTGCAAATTCTCTGTAGGCCACACTTAAAAACAATGATTAACTTATCTGATTCTGTGCTGTGAACTTCACCCAACAGTTCTCTCCAAGATCAGTTGTAAATTTCACTGTTTGTTAATTTTCCCAGATGCACTCCGATGTCCAGCAATACATGAATTCAAACAGCAAAGGCAGTAACTGTGCAGGTTCTCTCTCTCTTTCTTTCTTTCTCTCTCTCTCTCTCTCTTTCTCTCCTTCAATGATTTCACCATATGCTTCCTTTGTCTGCTGTTCTCCCTTTTAATACTGCTGTTGTTTTGACTTTTTTTTCCAAAGTTCCAAAACAATGCAACAGCATATAAAACAGTTCCTGGAATTCAAGGAAATCACCTCCAGCACCTAAAATACCTCAAAAAAGGTTCATCTGTTACAGCCAGAAATTTTTCCTGTCCTCAATCTTGGATTACCCAGATTTTGGTGAAGATCATAAGGATAATTTACCACAGGGTTAAAAAAAAACCCTTGAAGGGGACAGAGAAGTTAATAAGCTCTGGTGTTTTCACTGCAATAAAGTGGGCCATATGAAATCACAGTGTTGGTGAGTTAGGAAAAGCACTGGGAAACCAGATGTAGGAAAACAGGATAAGCCAGTAAACTTTGTTGGAGTGGTAATAGAAAGCACAGTGGAGGCTAGGAGGCTGCACCAGAATGTACAAGCTGGTTGGAAGTTGATTAAGGAGAAAGTGCCAGATCTTCTTAAAACATATACCTGCGAAGTAAGGTTTACTTGCATAAGCCAAGAGTAGCAAGTAAAGATGTTACGATATTAAGAGATACAGGATACTCTCAATCTGTGATGTTGAAAGATGAGGAGATAAATACCTCTGAAGGACTATTGCCAGCAAAGGTACGAGTAATGGGAATTCACGGTGAGACAAGAAGCACTCAATTATATAAAGTCAGGTTAGAGTGTCCAATAAAGAATAGAGAAGTCGTAGTAGGAGGACTGGACAAACTGTCAGCATCAGGAATATAATTTGTTCTTGATAGTGATATAGCTGGTTCACCAATTGGAGTGCTGCCTACTGTGGTTGAAAAGCCACAATACTATTGCTGGACACATATCCTGGGATTTTGCCTGTCTGTGTGCTAACGAGATCACAAAGTCACCAGTTGAAACAGGAGAGATCAAAGAGTACAGATAAGGAAGTTGAAGTGGAATTAGCAGAGATCCTGTTTGATCAGATGGTTGAGACAGGCTAGGAGCAGATAGATGACACAGCAGACACCTTTAGCTCAGATAAATTAACTGTGTTACAGCAGAAAGATGAAGATTTAAAGCAGTTTTGTCAAAAGGCATACACCGAAAAAGAATCGGAATGTATACCCGAATGTTATTATGAGGAAATGGAGACCGTCACATATTTAGGCAGATGAGAAATGGGCAGAAATTCATCAAGTCATATTGTCAGTGGGTTATAGAACGGAGGTGTTGTGAATGGTGCATGAGGTCCCGCTAGGGTGCCATTTAGGAGTGAGAAAAACTCAAGCTAAAATACAAACCATTTTTACTAGCCTGGACTGCACAAGGATGTAGTTGAATTTTGACAGATATGACATGTATGTCAGGTAATTGGAAAACCACAGGCAGTAATAAAACCGTAATATCTATTCCTGCATTTGTGGAACCTTTTACAATCTTAATTGATTGCATAGATCCCTACCTAAAACAAAAAGTGGGAATCAGTATTTGTGAACAGAGCCATTCCATTATGCAGTATCACAGCTCAAAGGATTGTAGTGGAATTACTCAAACTTTTCACCAGATACGGGCTACCGACTGAGATACAATCAGATCAAGGGTCAAAATCACATCAAAATTATTCAAGGAAGTTATAGATAGCTTAGGAGTAAAACAGTTTGAATCTTCTGCATACCATTCAGAGTTGCAGGGAGTGCTAGAAAGGTGGCATCAGACATTAAGATGGCTTATAGTCAAGACTGTCCACTTGATTGGGATAAGGAAATTTCTTTGTCTTTTTGCGATCAGAGATTCACCAAATGAATCAATCAAATTCAGTCCATTTGAATTAGTTTTTGGGCATGAAGTGAGAGGATCGCTAAAATTGATTAAGGAGAAATTGGTAAGTCAGAATTCAGAGACTACATATTTGGACTGTGAGTCAAATATTCACGAATGATTGAACAGAGCGAGGGAGTTGGCTAGATACATTTAAAGGTATCACAGCATACAATGAAACAGGAAGCAGACAAGAAAGCAAAGACTCACAATTTTGCTATTGGAGATAAGGTGTTAATGTTATTTGAGTGATAGGTGAACCTTCAAAAGCAAGGTTTAGTGGACGTTATCAAGTCAAAAGGAAATTGAGTGAGGTGAACTATTTGATAAGGACTCCAGACAGAAAGAAATCTCACAGACTGTGTCATGTGAATATGCTCAAAAGGTATTTTGACAGGAAAGGAAAGCCAAAGAAGACTGTGTTATTGATTACAGAACAAGGAAGAACCAAGATCAGAGGATTCTGAATTGGGCATTCCGCAAATTAAATTGGTCAATGAGGAATTTGTCAAAAATTGGGATACATTGTTGAGTTACCTTCCAGAGGAAAATCAAAATGACCCAAAAGAGTTATTAATATCGTATGGGGAGATATCTGGAAATAAGCTGGGAAGTACTAACAAAATTATGCGTAATGTAGATATAGGAGATTAAGCAACATCCAGATATACAGAACCCTTTAAAATTGGCACAGATTCAGAAGGAGATAGAGTACATGCTCTAAGATGGCATAATCGAGTGACTTGCAGTGACTGGTGCTCACTCATAGTAATGGTGCCAAAACCAGATTGTATCCAGTGGTAATGTGTGGACTATCGCAAAGTCAATGCAGTTACAAAGACTGATGCATATCCGATTCTGCGTTTGGAAAACTGTGTTGAGCAGGTTGGACAAGCAACTTATTATTTCTAAGTTGGACTTGCTCAGATGCTACTGGCTGGTACCTTTGTCAGAAAAAGCAAAGACAATTTTGGCTTTTGTAATGCTGAATGGACTGTATCAGTTTAAAGTGATGCCATTTGGTAAGAAAAATGTGCCAGTCACATTTCAGACACTAACGAATAAGGTCATTGTTGGCTTACTTGACTGTGTCATATACATAGATGACCTGGTAATTTTTAATCACACATTGAAGAAACATTTACAACATTTATCTGACTTGTGCAATTGACTTTGGAAGACAGGCTTGGTGATAGACCTGGCTGAAAGTGAATTTGCCAAACCCAAGTCACCTTCCAGGGTCATGTTATTGGACATGGACAAATGGCCCCTCGGGATGCAAAGGCAAAGGTAATTGGGGAGTTTCTCACCATCAAAAAAAAGCAGTATTACAGTTCCTGGGATTGAGTGAATTTTATTGAAAATGTGCACCAGTGTTGCAAATTTAGCAGTGTTGTTGCTCCACTCACTGAATTTCTAAAGAAAAGCAAGTAGTTTCAGTGGACAGCAGACTGTCAAAAGGTGGTTGACAGCCTGAAAGCTGTGTTAATAACTGCCCCAGTATTAGCCACACCTCATTGTGCAAAGATGGCTATCGATGCAAGTGATGTGGGTGTCGGTGCTGTGCTCTTGCAGGAAGATGACGAGAAGATAGAAAGACCTATGGGGTATTTCTCTAGGAAATTAAACATTCATCAGCATAAATATTCAACAGTCGAGGATACTTTGAGCTTGGTGTGGGCTTTGCAACATTTCAATATTTATGTTACCAGTAATGTATCTGAGACAATCATAAACACTGATCATAACTGATCTAAGTTTATGGAGAAATTTAAGGACAAAAATACCGCACTGTTTAACTGGAGCTTGTTGTTATAGCCATTCAATTTGAAAATTGTTCATGTGGCAGGATGAGAAACATGATTGCCAATGAATTGTCGAGATTTGATTGAGAAACGGAGGTGTTTGGTGACAGGATTAAAACAGACTGAAGCAAAATGTATTAGTGCATGTTTGCATGATTATTGACAATGTAATGTATATGTTTTGTATAGAGTACCAACAATTTTAGGATTAAAGGGTTTTAAAATAAAGCCATCTTTGGATATTGATGGTTGATTCTTTTTTAAGGGGGCGGTGTGATGATGTTGCTCCTTTAACAAGGTTTGTTATCTTTAGTTTTTTACAAAGAGGTTGTAAAAGACACAATCTCCAAAAAGTCTAAGTTGAAGGGTTTTAGGCTCAATTTGATCATAGTAACAGATATTGCCTCAGGTGAAAAGCTTTCAAGTTTAAAAATAATGTGCAATGATAGGGGAGTGGCCAGTTCCCCCAGCTCAGCTTTTCTCTGGTTTGCTGTGGTTAGCAAGCAGTATGTTTGGAAGATGCTGGGCCCAAAGAAGCAGGTTGATGCTGATCTCACTCTGATTTCTCTCCTGTAAGAACCTGTGTCTGATTTGACCTTTTGTGCCAAGGAGTGCTTATGGGGATTGTTGCAAGTATTGGAACAGCATCATTAAGTTGGGATAATCTGTTGGGTTTTCGGATAAGATAAGTATTCTGTTCTCTTCTGTCGATAATCTTGTAAATAAATTCTGTTTTGTTGAAAACTAAGCGATTTGACTAACAGCATCCCTCCTGGAATATCTATGCTACATCTGCTTAAAATAACTTGCAAAGTTAGGGTCTGGGCTACTTTCTTGAAATGTTTGAGGGGTTCTGGCCTGGTCCATAACAAACTCAGCCCTGCAACATCTTCCTCATTAAGGTCTGGTGCCAGAATTGGGAGAGTTATCTCACAGACTAGTCAAGCAATGACCTCTACTCATGGAATCTTTCTTGAAATATCTCAGATAATACAATTACTGTCATTGGGTCTGTCCTGTCCCAGAAGAAGTGGTGGCACAGTGATATACAGGTGGGAGGGAGGAGCCTAACTGAGATTCTCATGACATTAGATCAACCATGGGCAAGGAATCTTCCTTCTGAGAAGCATATACCTCCCACTTTCATCAGCTGTTCTCCCATATTGAACAGCACTTGGAGGAAACATTGAGGGCTGCAAGGTGGTTAGAATATATTCTGGCAAGGGATTTCAATGTCCATCATCAAGAGTGACATGGCAAACCCATTACTAACCAAGTCCTAAAGGGCATTGCTCATAGACTGGTTCTCGGGATAGGCTACAGGTGTTGAAGGAATAAACAAGAGGGAAATAAACATACCTGCAATTTCCCCTCCAAGCTGCACATAGTTTTGACTTGGAACTATATTGCTGTTCCTTCACTGTTGATATGTCAAAATCCTGAAAATCCCTTGCTAACATCATTCTGGGTGTGCTGATGCCAAATGGACTGTAATGGTTCTCTATCGTTCTCTATTTCTGTAATGCACAGAACATGACACTTGTTTAGCTGTGGTTATTTTTGTTATTTTATACTCTCCTAATGGTAAACCAGCTCCAAACCAGTAGAAACGTGCTTGTAATCAATTCCATTTGTAAGATGAAATGATTTTACTGAATTTAGAATGAGGCTGCAAAATATTTTAAAACTTGCAACACAATCATTTTAAGCAATGATTTTCAGAGGCAGAAGCACAGAAAACCATATATTTAATGGTTTGAAGGATAACTAACGAACTAGAAGAAGAACACTAAGTACATTGCATTTCCAGTAGTGAGTGAATATGTTAAATATTTGGAAGTGTTTTTATGCGCTTTTAGTTCCTTTTGACAGTCCACATCAGGCCAGTCTGGCACTAATCATTAATTACCATAGAAACGTTGAAACTGCTTGAAATATTTCCAGGAAATCAGATGTCAGTGAAGTTTCCTGCCTTAGTAACGTTACTGCACTGTTATTGTTTGTGGGTGGCTTTTATCCTACATGGCTTCCCGTGTTTATTTTAAAATCATTGTTTGTTCATTTTTTGACATATTTAAATAATGCTAAGTGAATGGCATTGATCTAAGCCAGCCTTGACTCTTTATGAGGCACATCAAATTAACAGTTCAATTCTTAGCAGACTAGGTATTCTTCAAAGCATAATAATGACAATAAATGGCTCATGGTCTTCAGTAAATTTTTGGACAAGATTATTGATCTGCTCTGTCTGAAAGTATTTATAGTTGACAGTTTTGTCTACACTTGAAAAATGCCCAATGAACAATTACCATCAACAGTAAAGTCGTAGCTGTTTTCCATTTCCACTTATTTTCATATTGCACCATCTGTTAACCATCTTAAAAACGGGAGTCAGCAGATTCAAAGCTGCAACACTAAAGACAATAATATCAATCCACAGTAAGTGACAGTACTTGCTTTCGTAACCGTACAAACAAGTGACCATAATAAATAGTAGCAGGTGTAGGCTATTGAGCCCTTCCAACCTGCTCTGTCATTCAATGAGATAATGGCCAATCTTCTACTTCTTCAAAACCATTTACCTGCAATGTCCTCAAAGCTCTTGAAATTTTTTTTAATATTTAGAAGTCTGTCAATCTCAAAATTGAACATTGCTAAGCTTTCACAGCCCTCTGGGACAGGAAATTCCAGGGATTCACTACCTTCTGAATGATGAAATGCCTCATCGTCACAGTCCTAATTGGTCTACCCTTATTATCAGTCTAGATTTCCCAGTCAGGGGAAATATCCTTCTTGCATTTATCTGTCAATGGCTTGTCAGAATTATGATTGTTTCAATGAAATCATTTCTCATTCTTCTTCTAAGCTCCATAGAATACAGACCCAGTCATTTTATCCTTCTTTATTGGTTTTCCTATCTATCCCAGGAACTATTTGGTGAGTGTTCATTTGGATTTAAAATTATTGCTGAAATGACCTTAGACAATATCAGTCCTGGGTGTTAATTACTCTCAATTAATAACATAAGGCACAGATTGTATGGCAGCTTGCTTTGTTGATGATACCAAAATAGATATAGTAAGTTGTCAAGAGGACATAACCTGCCTATATTCCTTTGTAAGTAGATTAAAGGAGACGAAAAGAATTTACAGATGGAATATAAAATGTGAATATGTCTAATTTAGCAATAAGGTTATAAAAAGTATACTTTTTAATTGGAGAGAGTTTGCAGAACTTAATGCAACAGACATATCTGATCCTTACTGTCAGACTACTCCCCACCTCATCAAAAATTTGGTCCAAACATGTACAGAAGAGCTGTAGAGATAAGGTGAGAATGTTTTTGATATCAAGGCACCATTCAACTGACTATGACATCAAGGAGCCCTAGCAAAACTGGAATCATGGAAATCAGAGGAATGATCTCTTCTGGTTGAAGTCATACCTGGCACAAATGAAGGTAGTTAGAGATCAATCATCTAAGCTTTAGGACATCGCTGATGGCATGACTTAGCATAATGCCTTAGTCTCATCAGTCTTCAGCTGCTTTATCAATGACTTTCTCTGCATCATAAAATCCAATTGTAGATGTTTGCTGATGATCGTACCATTAACAGCTTTGCAGACACTGAAGCAGTCTGTATTCATATGCAAAAGTCCTGGACATTGTTTAAGCTTGGATGTATAAGTGGAAAGTAATATTTATGCCACATAAGTATCAGGCAATGACCAGAAAATATCTAACTATATCCACCTGACCTTCAGAGTAATTCCCCTACTATCAATATCCTCAGGGTTATCATTCACCAGAAACTGAAATGGATCAGACGTGTAAATATTGTGGTTTCAAGAGCAGTTCAGAGGGTGGGAATGCGGTAGCCAGTAAATTATCTGCTATCTCCTTAAATGCTGTCCATCATCCACAAGGCATAAGTCAGGGGTATGATGGAATACTCTCCACTTGCCTGGATGGCTATAATTTCTACAGCACCCAAGAAGCTTGAAACAGTCCAAGGTAAAACAGCTAGCTTGATCGATCCACTACCTTCAACATTCACTTCCTATACTGCCAGTGCACAGTGGGAGTACTGTGTACAATCTACAAGATGCACTGCAATAATTCAACAAGGTTCCTCTGAAAGCACTTTCCAAATCTGTGACATTTAGCACCTAGGTGGACAATGACAGCAGATGCATGGGATCAACACCACACCCTTCCACCTCCCTCCAAATCACACAATATCTTGACTTAGAAGTACATTAATTACTCCTTCACTGTTACTGGGTCAGAATACTAGAACTTCCCTTCTAACAATTATGTGTGTCTATACACCCCAACGACTGCAGCAGTTCAAGAAGGCAGCTCACCACTAACTTTTCCAGAGCAATTGGGAATGGGCAATAAATTTTGGTTTATCCCATATCCCAGAACAAATTAGAAAAGAGGGGGTTGTGGATGTCTCAGTTTGTGTATCACAAAGCTATAGCAAGTGATTGAAAGGGTAAATGGCATGTTGCCATTTATTCCAATGACAGCAGAATCTAAAGGTTGGAGAACTTTCCTGCACCTGTCCAGGACATTGATGAAATCATATCTGGAGTACTGTGTATAGTTGTGGTCTCAACTTGTTCCAGTGTTGAAGAGCTTATTTACAAGGAAAGTTTGAACATTTTAGGCCTATGCACACTGGCATTTAGAAGGATGAGTGCTGATCTTCTTGAAATATTTAAGGACCTGAGAGGACTTGATAAGGTGGATGCTGGACAAATCATTCCTTTCAGGAGGAGACTAGAAATAGAGGATAGAATTAAAGAATAAGAAATTTCCCTTTTAAGATGGTAATGAGGAGAATTTGTTTTCTCTCAGAGGGTTGTAGGTCTATGCCTGGAGGACAGTGGAGGCTACATCATCAAGTTTATTGATGGCTGAATTAGATTTTAACAATCAAGGGTTTCAAGGATTCTGGGGAGCAAGCAGAAGTTGAGTCTACAAGTGGTTCAGCCATGATTTCATTGAAGATAAGACTGCTTCTAAGTTTTATGCTCCTATTCTTTGAATTTACATCTCATTATTTCTTTGAATTTACATCTCATTATTAACAGATGATCCCTCATTTTCACACCACTTCCAATTCTGTTCCTTAGGAAATTAGATGGTGCAGATTCCCAATGTGAATGTCAGCGTGGATAGACAGCAACTTCAACCTGCCAATTACTTGTACCGGTCATCATCCAATTATGTCTTCAGCACAATGTCCCTCCATGCTCCATCCTTTAACATTTTCCTCAACCCTTCATCAATGCAAGTTGGCATTGGCAAACCACCAGCTTCACCACATCACCATGACTATCAACTTTCACATTACTTCAGTCCTTCAGCACTTGTATTTGGAGCTCAGGGACAGTATGACCTGCATGCTTCTGTCAGGTTGTTTGGGTACATGAATGCACCTTATGGCTGTTGCTTGCTTTTCTGTTGCTCACTCTGCACTCACTTGAAAGCTGCTATCCTCTGTTTCTTGCATTAATTTTTCGCACAGACAGAGAGGCAGACAGTGGGGAGCACTGAGTTGTTGAGGAGGTGGAGATGTCATGGTATGGCATTGATTGCAACAGAGTCACACTTGCAGTATGTGGCAGTCATTTATCCAGCAAACACACTGTATATCTTCAAACAAGTGTCAAAGTCAAACAGGAGCAGACCTTAATGGTACCAGGAAGGACTTTGGTCATTCGAAGGTTCCATTACAGTCAGTCAGTGAGTCCATTGGATTCCTGTCCAGTATGTTGGCCATGTCAGTCAGATGCTTGATCCAACCAGAAACTAGGGATCTGGTCCTTGCAGTTTGTGTGTAGTGCAATGGACACATGCAATACTGCAGATAAATGAAACTAATCTGGGGGGTTATAGGTACTGTAGAAATAACAGTCTGGGGGCTAGATTGTGCTCAGTCAGGTCTGTCCTGTTAAGTCACTCTGGTCAGGTGGGCCATCATTAATCCTGGGGCTTGCTTAGTAATGATCAGGGCTTATTGTTGGCAGTCCAGATCGTCCTGGGGAAACTGAGAAGCTAATGCCTGGGGATGGAGTTCATTGCACTGTATGGCTGAGAGAATGATCACATGCTAGATAGAAAGGTGGGATCTGGGAAACAATAAAAGGGGAACTGGAAGTTCCTGAAGGGAGCAGATTGGAGTCACTCTGGCCTCTCTGTGGATAATATTTACGGATAACAAGGGGATAGCAGTTTGGGAAACCATAGACTCTGGGGAGTTAATAGTTATATCTAGGGACTCAGCACAAATGGGGGGGAGGAAAAGGCTGAAAGATCATTAAGGGTATAGGGACATCAACACAAAGTTTCTTTATTCTTGAGGTTTCCCCAATCTCACGTGTTTTTCTCTGGCTAACAGGAGTTAAGAGCTGGCTTTCTGTCACCACCCAACCACATCCTGTTGGTTTTAGCCTACTTGGCATGGTGGACCAATGTTTGATGCAGTGAAACAAAGGGATGGATTGGAGATGATGCGGGAGTGGAGAGATGGCATTGTGCCCCTAGTGAGTAAGTAAGAGGCACAGAGGACAGGAAAATATTGTAGTTTAGGAGGATGAGGTAGGTAAGAAGCATTGAGTGAACATGATGCATGCAACAATGAGACTGTAATCCATATATCTCGATGAGAGGCATGTGCAACAGCACAGTTAGAGTGAGTGCTGACTCTATGACTGAGAGGTAATAGACAGAAAATTGTAGTGTAGAGCAGAAATGACCATTGACCTTCTTTCAGGTTTGCTGGGCATTCCATTTAACTCACTGACCTGCTCCACTACCTGTGTCCAGGCCAATTATGCGTGGTGATGTGATTCACCTTCCTACTCACCACCTTCAAGTCCCTGTATGCATATTTGAAAGCTGACTCACCTTTTTGGGCAGTTTCCTCAAGGATAATAGTGCAGGACTCCATGTCAGGGTCAATTATTGGTTTGCAGAATCTGAAGTGGTGTCATCTGGGCTTTAAGTATGGTGCATGCAGCATGATCCCTGGAGGATTTTGGTACTGACAAGCGTTCTGGTGCAATTCCAAGGGAGGAGTGCTGAAGAACCTGGTTGCATAATTAAGGAGGTGAAGAGTGGAAGATTATGTGAGCACACTCAGTCCAGACCATGGCAGACAAGGTGATTTTCACTTGACAGGACACTAACTGAAAATGAGAAAACTCCATTCATGGTACACACTACTTTCTTTTAGGAGACAGTGAGGTCTGCAGATGCTGGAGTTCAGAGTTGAGAGTGTGTTGATGGAGTGTGTTGCACAGCAGGTTAGACAGCATCCAAGGAGCAGGAAAATCGACTACTTTCTTTTACCTGAAGAGTTTGATCTGTGCCCAAAATTGAAGAGAACATATTTCAAGAATGATATCCCAAATCTTTTGTAGCCTATCACCTTCTTTGATGTCCAGTTAATTTGTATCATCTACACAGAGAGGGCAGGAGATTGCAAATTTCATATGATCCTATAGATGCTATATACATGCAAATTATTTTCCATTTTTCCCTTGTGCTGTCAAAGGAAGAGGTAAAGATTTGTTAAACACAGTCGTATCTAACCTTATTATTGCTGGATGTCTAGTTTTTAGCAGAATTCACTGGGTGCATGCAGGATTGAGAACCTTGTCTGATATTCTGTGTCTCCGGTTGAGTTGCTAGATTAACTTTAAGACTGCTGACACAAATTATCTATTTTATCTTTAGGGAGAAAAGGATTTTATGAAATTCTGTTTCTTTCCCACTTGCATGGTGTTAACTGGACACCTGAAATTACCTCTTCCTTTTCGTTCCAAATTTCCTTCCTTTTTTCACTTTGGTGATTTGACTCAGCAGCTTACTGTCTAGTTTCATTTTGGTTAAATCTCCCTGACTGTAAAAGGTGAGTTCATGACCCCTCTGTGTGAGATATGCTCTCTCACTCCTCATAGCTCCAATAATGATCTCAGACCTATTCGATATTTCCCATTTTTTTTATGAAAGAACAACACTTCACTAACATTTTACTTCAGCACTAAATTGATTCATTGTGTAAGGTTTTTCAGCCAGTATAAATTAAGTGATGTATGTCTAAGACTTAATCCTCTTAAATATTCTAAATTAGCTGCCCACAATGTGTGAACTGTTTTCTTTTTTATAGGGTCAACAGTCTTTGGTAGCAGTGTTTGAAGCAACCTGTCCCGTACCTGAGGGTGCTGAATGGTACTTTGTATATGAGGGTTCACGCCAGAATCATGTAACTGTGGCACAGAGACTTAATGCTAAAATACTGCAGTCAGTTGTTCCAGGTAAGCATGCAGAGTTGGATACTTTATTCAATGTAGTGAAAAATACACACTAATACTTTTAACAAATATATTTGATTTGGATGCACATATAGGAAGTGAAAATAAATTGTGTTCCTTTGTATTCTGAAACTGATACCTTCAGGTTCTCTTTTATCAAATTCTACATAACTTTCACTAAGGAAGTAATATAAGTGAGAATTTAGTCTATCAGAGGAATGTAGTTACATTTGTAGGAAAATAACAACTTATACAGAACCTTTAACATGTCAAAATCTTCCCAGGTACGTCACAAGATAAAATAGCATCTGACCGCAAGTCAGATAAAACGATATTTAGATCAAATGACCCAACATCCTGTTAAAGAAGTAGGTTTTAATCAGTGTCTTAAAGGAAGAAACTGAGGTGGAGAGACATAGGGAGGGAATTCCAGAGTTTAGGACCTAGCCAACTGAAGACATGGGCACTATTGCAGGAATGATTAAATCAGAGATTTTAGGAAGCCAGCAGACATCTTGAAGGGTTGTGTGGCTGGAGGATTGCAGACAAATGGTGGCACCATGCCATGGGAGGATTTGATTACAAGGATGAAACATTTAAAATCAAGACTTAGATTGTCTAAAAGCATTGTGGTTATGTCATTGAGCTCGTAATCCAAAAATCTGAACTATTGTGAGATCAATTTCTACCATTCCACCATAACGTGGAATTTGAATTTAAATGATTAATTAAATCTGGAATATAAAGCTTGGTATGGTAACCATGAAAATACTAGTCATGAATTGGAGATGCCAGTGTTGGACTGAGGTGTACAAAGTTAAAAATCATACAACATCAGGTTATAGTCCAACAGGTTTATTTGGAAGCACTAGCTTTCGGAGCGCTGCTCCTTCATCAGAGGGTTGTGGAGTATAAGATTGGAAGACACAGAATTTATAGCAAAGGTTTACAGTGTAATGTAACTGAAATTATGTATTGAACAAGACCTGGATTGTTTGTTAAGTCTCTCATCTTTTAGAATGAACATATTGGTTTCAGTTCTTTCATATGTAAATTGCAGAATGTTTTTAAAGTTACATTCTCAAGTGAACTTTAACAATTGGTGTCATGTCGGCCTAGATAATACATTGAAGGTGTGAGGTGCCCTGTGTGAGACTGTCTGCCACGATGCTCAGACTGATTCTAATCTAAAAAAGGGATTTACAGAATCTTACGTGAATTCATGTAGTTTTTGAGCAAAATAAAATATAATTCCGCAAGTACAAATTCACCCCACAAACTTATATGTGTGTGAGTGCATGTGGGTGTGTGAGTGGGGGAGGCACCTGAAAGTACTCAAGGATACCCTTATAAGAATGGGGTGTGATGCTCAACTCATCAACTGCCAGTTCCAATGTGCCACAGTGAGAAACCATAATGACCTCCTCAGGAGACAGACACAAGCTGCAACCAGGGTACCCTTTGTTGTCCAGTTCTTCCCAGGAACCGAAAACCTACGCTATGTTCTTCGCAGCCTGCAGAGCATTATCAATGAGGATGAGCACCTTGCCAAGACCTTCCCCACCCCTCCACTTCTTGCCTTTAAATAATCACCAGATTTCAAACAGATCATTGTTCGTAGCAAAGTATCCGGCTTTCAGAACAACACCATACAACCTTGTCATGGTAGACCCTGTAAGACCTGTCAGATTGTCAACACAGATACCACTATTACACATGGGGCATCTCCCACCGTGTATGTGGCAGGTACTCATGTGACTCAGCCAACATTGTCTACCTCATATGCTGCAGGCAAGGATGACCTGAGGCATGGTACATTGGCAAGACCAAGAAAAGGTTACAGCAATGGATGAGTGGACACCGCACAACAATCAACAGACAGGAGTGTTCCCTCCCAGTCGGAGAACATTTCAGCGGTTATGGACATTCGACCTTGGACCTTTGGGTGACCGTCCTCCGAGACGGACTTCGGGACAGGCAACAATGCAAAGTGGCCGAGCAGAGGCTGATAGCCAAGTTCAGTACCCATGGGGATGGCCTCATCCGGAATCTTGGGTCCATGTCCGCTGACCCCACTGCACTACACACAGACATAGACACATACACACGACACAGACATTCACACAAACACACACACACGCAGAAGCACACACACACGTTTGTGGGGTGAATTTATACTTGCAGAATTATATTTTATTTTGCTCAAAAGCTGCATGGATCCATGTAAGAATCTATAAATCATTTTTTAGATTAGAATCAGTCTGAGCATCGTGGCAGACAGTCTCACACAAGGCACCTCACACCTTCAATGTATTATCTGGGCCGTCATGACACCAATTGTTAAAGTTCACTTGAGAATGTAACTTTAAAAAAATTCTGCAGTTTACATATGAAAGAACTGAAACCAATATGTTCATTCTAAAAGATGAGAGACTTAACAAATAATCCAGGTCTTGTTCAATACATAATTTCAGTTACATTACACTGTAAACCTTTGCGATAAATTCTGTGTCTTGCGATCTTATACTCCACAACCCTTTGATGAAGGAGCAGTGCTCTGAAAGCGAGTGCTTCCAAATAAACCTGTTGGACTATAACCTGGTGTGTGATTTTTAGCTATGAAAATACTGGGTTAATATTAAAACATATTTGGTTAATTAATATTGATTTTCATAGAGGATCTAACGCTATGAAAGAATCCCTACAGTGTAGAAGCATGCCATTCAGCCCATCAAATTTATACTGACACTCTGAAGAGTATTCCATCAGACCCAATCCTTCTTTATCCCTGTAGCCCCACATATCCCATGGCTAACCCACATAGCCTGTACACCCTTGGATAGGTTAGCATGGTCAATCCACCTAACCTGTACATCTTTGGACTGTGCCAGGAAACACCACGCAAACATAAGGATAGTGTGCAATCTCCACACTGACAGTCATCCGAGGATGGAATTGAGCCCAGGACTTTGTTGTTGTGAGGCAGCAGTGCTAACCACTGAGCCACTGTGCCACCTTTAATTTTTATGGAAGCAAAGCTGGTTCAGTAATGTCACATGTTAGGAAAGCAAAGCTACCATTTTTATCCTGTCTGATCTCATTAAGATTCCAAACCTAAAATGTGATTGACTCTTAACTTCCCTCAGAAAAAGCCAGGGAAGAAAAAACATAACTTCTACAAAGAATTGTGAATGAATTCACAATTTCTGACTCAGAAGTAAATGAGCCAAAGTCATTACATGTATAAAGTTATTTATATTATATTATATGTAATGTTATATTATATTTAATATTATATTATATTTAATATTGCATTGTGTTTTGTCATATTTTTGTGTTCATTTTGATTCATGGATTTTGTTGCAGGTCATGATACTTCAGAAGATGTTACAGTTTCTGCCTGTATGTTCACAGAGGCAAAATCAGTATCTATCCTTGGGTGCAGCAGGATAAAATACGTTGAGGATGTAGCATCTAAACTAACTCAGGTTCTCATTGAAAGTGCCGGGATGGTGGATTGCACTAGCCACCTGACTCTGCTTGAACAATTTGGCCTCACCAGAGAGGCTGCACAGTCTTTAGATGAAAATATGACAGCTGCCATTGAGAACTTGGAATTACCACCATCTTGGAATCTGCTTGGAAAGTGGGCAGGAAAAGGTAATTAAACTGTTAAATCTTTAGTTTATATAATGCCACTCTACACATTTGGAATGCACAGCAATCCTTTTCCAAGTTATGCATAAGGAAGAAAGATCTTTTATGAGGGAAGTTATAGAATACATTTGATTTTTTTAAAACAGAAGTCTTGTGAAGAATTGTGTTACACCTGAAATTGGAAGTGGCTTCGAAACCAACAAAGGGTGACCAAAAAACTGATCAAAAGAGGAAGGAAATTGAAAATGAATAAGTGTGTGTATAATGTTAGACTAACTGCTTTTGTAATTAAATACAGAGGGGCAAGTAGCCAAAGTAAATATGTGCTTGGTATTTGGAGAAGTACACCTTGGGTGTGAGAAAATGTCAATGTTGAACAAACATTTTGTGTATACCTTCACAGGAGAAGACATAAATTAGCTCTCAAAACAAAAGGTATGATGTGGGTTTGCTGCAGCGAGGTGTTTTACCTGATGTGGCAATGCTTGCATTATCTTTTGTAATGTAAGAAAATAGGCTATTGTAGTATTAAAAAATCAACACACATTTATAACAACTTTACTATTCACAAGCATGATAATCCCCAGGCATAAATGTCATGTCTAGTTTTCAGTTATTAATTTTTTTATAGAGGAGCATGTTCCCTATAGAATGTCATGCTTCAAGTGATCTGAGGCAAGATAGAATAGACGTTCCTTACACTCTTAGCACACATACTGTGGTACACACCCATCGGGTTGCTAAGTTATTGAATAGTAGTAAGTTTCAAGAAGTGATCCATCGCAATGTTTAATCTTCCACGTGCGCTATGAGTAGGTCTGTTGCTACTTCTGTCATGAGGATGTAAGGGCTACCTTTGTTACTGAGATCAATACATTTGCCATGTCTAACATGTATTCACGAGTCACTGAATATCCTGATTTACTGCTGGCCTGTACATAGGTTCATGAGCAAGCTGACATGTCAAACTCTGGTGTAGCATGGACAGGATACATGTTTTTTTTATTTCCACCCTTTGTTGTCTTTGAAAAGGTTGTAGTGAGCTGCCTTCTGTGTGCTGTTGATAAACTCGCAGTACCTTGAAGGAAGGAATTCTAAGATTTTGATTTAGTAATAGTGAAGGAATGTATGTGTAGTGGATTGGAGGGGAACTTGCAGATGCTGGTGCTGGTGTTTTGATGTATCTGCTGCACTTGGCTTGCTAGTTGCTGTCTAAGGATGTTTGGCAAATTTCTGCAGTGTATGTTGTTGTAGAGAGTATACGCTGCTGCTACTCTGTAGGAAGGGGTGGATGTTTATGGATGTGGCATTAATTAAATGGGCTGCTGTATCTTGGATTGTGTCAAGCATCTTGAGTAGCTGTTAGAGTTACACTCATCCAAACAAGTAGGGAGTGTTCCATCACACTTCTGACCTGTACCTTGTTGATGGTGAACAGGCTTTGGGGAGTCAGGAAATGAATTATTTCTAGTCTTTGACCTGCTCTTATTGCCACTATTTATAGGGCGAGTCCAGATCAGTTTCTGGTCAATGGTAGCCCCCAGAATAGTGGAGGATTGAGTAATGGTAACACCACTGCATATTAAGGGACTGTGATTAGATTCTCTCTTGGTCAAGGTTCCATTGCCTGGCATTTGTGTGGTGCGAATGTTATTGGTACCAAGACTTGTTTACCTAGTGAAGTAACTCATCAAGTTCATCTGTGCAAGGCCAAAATCAATAAAGCTTCTCAGGTACTTTCTTAATTCTGTCACACCATCCCTGGCTAATGATCTTTGTAAATCTTGTACCTGCTCATCAGTTGCCAATTGCAACTGTTCACACTGACTCTGGTCAAAGCATAACAGATCAATCTTGAGAATCTTCCACCTTCATTGTCTCGAACGTCAATGTGTAGATCAACAGAAATAACTTGGTCTTCCTATGAGTTTAGTAATTTGGTCAGACTGTCAGAGGTAATCATCCTGGTATCTGGTTTATATCTCACTTTAGGGTCATACACTTAGAGATCATTGACTGAGTTGATTGCATCATGTGTGTTCTATTCTGCCACAATAGATATGGTTTGAATGTCATGAATGGTGACTTTATTGATGTCTGTGCTACTAGTCTTGGCAATGCTGGACTATTGATAACCCTCAGCTGAAGATTTCAGGAAGCCAAGATGAGCACTGCAATACATTTCTGCCAACACGATGCGTTTATTGTTCATTACATACAGTGAAGAGTTCTCTCATAGGCTAAGCATGAAACTTCACTTGGTCAGGTTCATGTCTTTTAGAGTCATAGAGTCATAGAGATGTACAGCACGGAAACAGACCCTTTGGCCCAACCTGTCCATGACAGCCAGATATCCCTACCCAATCTAGTCCCACCTGCCAGCACTTGGCCCATATCCTTCCAAACCCTTCCTATTTCATATACCGATCCAAATGCCTTATAAATATTGCAATTGTACCAGCCTCCACCACTTCCTCTGGTAACTCATTCCATACATGTACCACCCTCTGCTTGAAAAAGTTGCCCCTTAGGTCTCTTTTATATCTTTCCCCTTTCACCCTAAACTTATGCCCTCTAGTTCTGGACTCCCCCACCCCAGGGAAAAGACTTTGTCTATTTATCCTATCAATGCCCCTCATAATTTTGTAAACCCCTATAAGGTCACCTCTCAGCCTCTGACGCTCCAGGGAAAACAGCCCTAACCTGTCAGCCTCTCCCTGTAGCTCAACTCCTCCAACCCTGGCAACAACCTTGTAAATCTTTTCTGAACCCTTTCAAGTTTCACAACATCTTTCCAATAGGAAGATCAGAATTGCACACAATATTCCAACAGTGGCCTAACCAATGTCCTGTACAGCTGCAACATGACCTCCCAACTCCTGTACTCAATACTCTGACCGATAAAGGAAAGCATACCAAACACCTTCTTCACTATCCTATCTAACTGCAACTCCACTTTCAAGGAGCTATGAACTACACTCCAAGGTCTCTTTGTTCAGCAACACTTCCTAGGACCTTACCATTAAATGTTTAAGGCCTGCTACGATTTGCTTTCCCAAAATGCAACACCTCGCATTTATCTGAATTATTGTGCTAATACGTCAGCATGAGCTCCCTTTTCAATTTTAGCTTTTGACGTGTGTTGTCCTGTCTTTCAGGCTCTATAATATTAATGTTTGCAAATTTCTTGATTGCCAGTACCATCAATGCCATGTAAGAAATTAATAATAAGGAAACCTTGGTCATTTTTTGAAGTTTGCCTTTCACTTGGTTGTCTTAGTACTTCATTGACATGTTTGTGTATGCTCTTAACACTTTCTCCTTACTGACAATGTTATGGTATTGTACCTTGCTAGTTGCCTGTGTATTGCTGTCTGGCTTTGGCTTGGCCTTTAGAACCAGATTTACTGCATGTTTGTGCTCAGTATTCCTTGATGCCACTTGCTTTAAAGATATCAAGAAAAGCTGGACAGGCTTGGTGCAACTAACAGCACCTGTAGCATAGTTTGTTGGTTTGGTGTGTTTTGCTGATAGTAGTAATCATATTGGCTGCATCTAAACCTGTAATTGTTGTTGGCCTGCCACAATAGCTTTAACACTTGGATTCATCCTCAAGTGATGCAGTAATAAAGCAGCTCTTTTGCTTCCCTAAATGATTCTTCCCAAAGGTTTTAAATGGTGTAAAAATAATGACTACTTTCATGTGCCACTCTGACAGGTCCCCTTTAGAAAAGATGTATGCATGCCATTTGCTGTAATATCTTCAGACAAAATGGTCAGACATTTACAGCAGCAAGAAGCCATTAGCCCATTTTGTCTGTATCAGTCAACAAAGGTCTGACTACACGAAGCCCATTTTCCAGCTCTTAATTGATAACCCTGGAGGCTGTAGTAACACAAGTGAGTATCTAAATGCTGCTGTTATGACTCACTGGGGTAGCATGCTGGAAATCAAGCCCTGCTACTGTCAGTGTCATCACAAAAGCAAAAGCTTTTATAAAGTACTCAAAGTTCTTCAGTTTACATGATTTTCAAACCAGTTGGTAGAAAGCATGAACCAGGTTTCTGTACTTAACAAGGATCACTATTTATTACAAGTAATTAGACTCAGGTCTAATTAGACTTAGCTTCAGGCACAGTTATAAACCATTAATATATAATACTGGTAATTAAAACTCTAATGCCGTTATAAACTCTGCCTTGAACACATACAGACTGACATACACAGAGTAAAATAGGCTATGGACAGAGAGGAAAAACTGTAAAGACAGTTCAGTAATCTTTGTTCCCAAATGCAGTTGTTGAGATGATCCTTATAACTCTTCTGCTGGTCAGTACCTTTCTTCCTCTGGTATGCTTCCTCTGTTTGGTAAAGAGACATAAGGTGGCCAGTTTATTTGTAAAGGTCTCAGACATATCAGTTAAAACTGATAACTGGTCACTAGCCCATAGACCAATTAACTTTTGTAGCCAGCAAAGGCTGCGTCAGTAAACCTTCTCAGCTCCAAATCATCAGCAAATTACACTCCAGTTACTGCTTGTTCCAACAATTGTGCACAGCACTTACCATTGGTGTGAGGTTACTTGATTTTCAAAACTTTACAATCACCCTTTGAAACACTGACTTCAAAACAGCCTTTTCTCATTTCAGTTCCCTTTAAAAAATATAAAATAAAAAAGACACGGTCCTCACATTGCTAAACTGATAAAAGAGTTTCTGACCTTGTGAAAGTTTTAGAATAGTGTGTAAAGGCATATTGTTCTGGTATAGCATTGTTTAGTTCTCAGCAAAAGTCTGATAACAAAAGAAAATGACAAATGCTGAAAGTTAAAATAAGAACTGAAAATTTTGGAAACATTCAGCAGACCATTTGGCACCTGTAAAAGTATAAGATAGATTCTGATATTTCAGGTGTATTTAATTCTTAATTTATAATCTGACTTGGGGTAAGCTTAATGTGTTTGTCTTTTTCTTTCGAAGGTTTTCATTCTAAGTTAATAGAATTTCCTTTGTTGATGTCCTCTAAGGAAAAATGTTGATTAGACAGCAGCTCTTCTGGAATTCGAACCAAATGAGACTTCTAAACTCATTTGTCTTCATGACAATTTCATTTCACATTCGAGGATCTTAGATATTTCATCATAATTTCATAGAAACCCTCCTGTGTGGAAACAGGCCTTTCAGCCCATTGATTCCACATCATCCCCTCCAAAGAGCATCCCACCCAGAAATTAGAATCATAAATGGAGCAGAATTGCAGATCATTAGAAGTGCTACGGGGCATTGAAATGTCAGGCTGGTCAAGGGACAGGGGTTAAAAGTTTGTAATGTTGACAGAATTGTGAACCTTGCCATTCCTTTGTACACAGATGTTGCCAGATCTGATCTACTAATTTCTGGTTTTGAATAACTTGGGAGTTGGGAACAAGTTAAAAAAAGACAACTGCTCAGTTTTACCCCAGTTCAGGAGCAGTCTTTTTATTCTCTACAGTCAAAACTCACTGTAAACCTGAAGAAAACAGTTAATCTTACCTGTAACAATTGTTTAAGGGCAGTAGTCGCCAAGAAGATGATTTTTTTTTAAATGAAATACCTTCCAAACAAATGAAATGAAACTTTACCCTGATTTTCTTTTTTTTAATTTTAGAGATATGCTACAAGGAAACCCTGCTACATGTTTCAGTGAGACTAGGTCTTTATAAATTCTCTCAGTTTTTACTGTGCCAACCTGGTGGTATGCAAGCTGCCATTGTGCCCAATGAGGAAGGAGTGATGCCCATAGACTTAGCATTACAGAATGGGATGCATTGCCTCGTTGAATTTTTGAAAGAGTAAGTACCTGATCTTTGTTTTTAATTTTTAATTTTGCTGCATTTATTTTTAACCTGATGACTGCAAATCTGTTTCAATTCGTACAACTGCTCAATTAATTGGATAATGACTTAATTATAGATTGAAGTGGAAGTTATAGGGCCAGAAAAGAATTAGAATTTAAATGATCTTATAAGTGGGAAAAATGTTAAATTTTACATATGAATATATAAGTAAATATAGGAAGAGTATTAACTTGAATGATACATTTTATCAATTCAAAGGGTGTGTATGGTGGTGAGAATGTTTTGGTCATACTTTAATCTCATTAGTTTAAATATGCTAAATTATACATCTTAACAATTCCCACAAATGAACAAATATAAAGAGGATGAAAAGAATTAACATTAATATGGCACATTTACACTCGTCCTGTCTGAGGAGTATAATACAGTTCTGTTTTAACCAGGATGAAAGTGAAAAGTTGTGTTTTATTATCTGCTTCGAATTCTGTAAAGTATCAGACGGTGTAATTCCACATTTGTGTCATAGGATCATTCTGTACAGAAGAGGCCTTTCAGCTCCCTGAGTCTGTACCACCTTATGCTTCATTTTGTATTCAAAATGTATCCATGGAGCATTACTCATCCCTACTTCCCTTTGGCATATGTATTTCAATCATATGGCTGGTGTAATATATATAGCAGTACTTTTGCAGAAGCTGTAGAATTAATGGAAGTTAATTTGACACATAGTAATGTGCAAAATACACTTTGGGATAAACTCAAGGTGACACCAACCAGGAAAACAAAACCTTTGGATTAGTGATTGAGTGAAGCAATGTGCCAGAAATATTTGGGGATGAGTAAACCTAGAGTGTTCTTCATAAAAAAAATCAGTTGACTGCAACAGGTTGGGACAATATTGGCAATGTGGTTCTTTCGATTTGGAAATAATTTCTAAACTAGTCAGATTGATTAAGCTAGTTGTATGCTGTCAGACACAGGAAACTACAAGGAGGTCAGAACCAATTTTTTGATACAGCAAAGAAAGCACTCCTGTGATTCACAACATGTTTTTGGAATTAAGTTAACCAGCTTTGTGATCTGTGATGTAAAATTGGGAATACTCCCACACATTGTAAGGTTAAAGCAAATTGTAGGGCAATTGGTGGAGGGTTTGCCTTATATCTGATCCTGTTCTGTCCAATGTGTGAAATCCTTAGAGATAGTAAAGTTCTTAGACAAATTCATTAATTTTAAGAAGTTCGATTAGACTAAGTGAATGAAAAAGAGAAAGTTGGAGGAAGACCGTACGTCATAGATCTGGAGAAGATTGCACAGACCAGGAGGAGACACCATAAAGAGATTTGAACAGGTTACGAATCTTAACCTTGAGCCATTGCAGGAAAGTAAGCATAGAGGGTAATGGCTTATTAGAATTGGTGCATGATACAATATGAACAGTTTTCAATGACTTGTAACTCTTTGATGGGTGGATTATAGAAGGCTGGCCAAGATGGCATTGGAATTGTTGAGATTGAAGATGACAAAGCCATTGATAAAGACTTTTGCAGCAGAGGATTGATGACAGGCAATTTCGTGGAAGTAGAGCTAGCTGTTCAGTGCGATGGAAAGGGGTATGAGGTTGAAAGGTCAATTTGTGATCAGGGAGAGGGTGCAATACAGGTAATGATATGATGTTTTTGGTAGGTGCTGAAGATATCATAGATTCAAACAGTACAGAAGAGGCCCTTCAGCCCATTGAGCCTGCATTGAAAGAAAACTGTTCTAAATGCTTGTTAGTCCCACTTTACAACACTTGGCCTAAAGCTTTGAATATTATTATGTCTTCTCAAAGTTTTTTACTTGCAACTCCTCCAAGACCAGGTGTTGATAAGCAACAGAGCTGTGAATTGTCAGTGTATACGTGTAAACTGACCACCTATTTGCAGCTAAATGTCGCCAAGAACAGATTTGTAGATGAGGAATAATTTGGGTCAAAGATATATCTTTCAGGAATTCCAGAAATAACTATGTGGAAATGGGAAATGAAGCCATTTCTGAAATCCTTCTGGTTGCACAGGTAAAAGTGGAACCAGTTGAGGTCTGCCCTGCTGAGCTGGTTAATGGGGAAGAGCCAATGAACCTGGATGCTTTGGTTAATCTTGTCAAAAACTGCAGAGAAGTTTGAAAGCTTAAGGTGGAAATGTGAGAATGTCACCAGACATCACAATACAATATGCAACTTAACTTCTCTCTCAGAAAGCTATGGACACCAGGACAGTTGAAGCTTTCAGAAGTGAAATTGATAGATTGTTTCAGGGAAATGATATCAAGGGTTATGGAGTAAAAACTGATATGTGGATGTTGAGCTACATATCAGATGTAATGCAATGAATGGCAGAGCATTCTTGAGGGACCAAATGATCTTGTTCCTAAGGAAAGGTCATTGCTTCATCTCGCTCCCCGTACAACACCCTGGCAGAAATTAGTAATAACATTTCTTAAACAGCTGTCTTTTAAACTATCATGCTAGACTGGGCCTGAGGTAGACAACAAGAAGGGAAAGTATACTTGATCTCTTCCTCAACAGTCTACCTATCATAGCTGCATCTGTCTATGACAGTATTGGATGGAGAGACCACTGCACAGTCCTTGTGCAGACTTTATCTTCACACCAAAGCTGCACCGCATTGTTTTGTGAGGTCCATTCCCATGCTAAATGGAATAGATTACAAACTGATATACCATCTCAAAGCTGGACATCCATAAAGTGCTGTGGGCCTCAGCAGAATTGTAATTGTTCAAAGTCAGTAATCTTATGGCCCTGAATATAGCCCACTCTACTATTACTACCAAGATAGGAGAACAGTATTGGTTCAATGAAGAGTGTGATAAACATACCTAAATATGAGATGTCACCTGGAGAAGCTACTTTAATTCCAAATAGCAAAAACAGCATGCAGCAGACAAAACTAAGTAATCCCGCAATTGATGGGTCAAATTGCATCCCTGAGGTACTGTCACATCTAATTACCCATGGTGGTGAGCAAATAAACAAATATCCCTATTCTCAATAGTGGGGAAGCACAACATATCAGTGATAAGGCAAAGCTAAAATATCTCTTGGCCTCCTACTGAGGTGCTCATCATTACAGATGCCAGCCACAGCCACATGATAAAGAAATGATCAATTTAGTTGGCTGGAAGCTGGTTTGTGATCCAGAATGATGTCCAGAGTATGGGTCAAATTCCTGTATCAGCATGAAGACCATTGTCTCTCAGCCTCAAACCTGGCTGAGAGATAAATAGGAGGAGTGAGGGGCTGCGGGGAAGGTAGTTGGAATGTAATAGGTACATGAAGGTGTGGGATGATGGTGCTAGGTCAGACAGGAGAGTGGAGTGGATAGGTGGGAAGGAAGATGGATAGGTGAGACAGTTAAAGAAGGAGGTGCCGAGTTGGAGGGTTGCATCTGGGATGAGGTGTGTGGAGTGGAGATGAGGAAACTGGTGAAATTGACGTTGATGCCATGTGGTTGGAGGGTACCAAGGTGGAAGATGTGGTGTTCTTCCTCCATGTGTTGGGTGGCTAGGATTTGGCAGTGGAGGAGGCCTAGGACTTGCATGTCCATGGCGGAGTGGGAAGGGAGTTGAAATGGCCACCCACAGGGCGGTGGGGCTGTTTGGTATGTGTCCCAGAGATGTTCTCTGAAACATTCAGCAAGTTGGTGTCCTGTCTCCCCAATGTAGAGAAGCCCTCCCTGTCCATCTTCCTTCCCACCTATCCACTCCACCCTCCACTCTGGCCTATTAACATCCCCCACCTGAATATATGTATCACCATCCAAGCTACCTTTCCCCCAGCCGCACTCCCCGCCTCCTATTTGTCTGTCCCTCCATTCTCAGCCCCCCCGCCACTGCCCCCAACATTTCTAATGAAAGGCTTATACCCAAAACATCAGCTGTCCTGCTCCTTGGATGCTACCTGACCAGCTGTACTTTTCCAGTGTCACACTTTTCAACTTTGCTTTTACATGTCCTGTTTTATCACAATTAAAATATACTAGAATCCTAACATCAGTTCTATTCTTTGAACTTTCCTTTTTTTCTTGATTGGAACAGCTTCTGCCTTCTCTCTTCAGCCAGATTCCTGCCTGTTGTTCCAGCTACCATTGTTGATGATACTATAAAATGGAACTTCCTTACAATAACCTGCTCTCTCAGTTTGGATTACTCCAGGACCACTCAGCTCCTGACCTTATTACAGCTTTATTGTGGGGAAAATCACCAGCCTAGGAATCAGAGTCGGGGTTCAACAACAGAGTTCATTATCCAAGGAAATACCAGAACTCTGGGGAGAGAAAGACACCAACAGCACAGTGGTCAGCTGCGTGTCCTCTCTCAACCCAGAGCACATGTCAAGCCACTTTTATACATTTTGTAATATAATAGGTCAGTGATGAGGTTACTGTCTTTGTAACATAATTTGTTTATGGTCAGCATTGCAGAATTGTTGATAGTTTTGGTACAGTCATTGTCAGTTTCAGTGCAGACTTTGTCAATTTCGGTGTCTATGTGCAAGTCCATTGCTGTAGTAATGGGTGTTAATCGCTCTTCCTGAGAAGGATGATTACTGCAGTCCTGGCTATTAGCACTTTGTATTGGGTTTGTATCAAGCTGTTAGCATTTCTATCAAAGGTGTTGGCTGGATCCAGACACTTCGGCGGGCAGTATAAGTTACTCATTTGTATTCTCTCTCTCACCCACCTTAACCTAATCAACTAGGTTGTGAGTGCATTGCGCTGGCATTCTGGTGGCTCCAGTCAGTATCTGTGTTTGCTCTGCTGTCTGTCTCCATATTGTGGTACGGCGGCCATCTTATGTGTCAAGTGGCCAACCTATGGCTCAGCAGCCATCTTGTGTGTCCATGTGCCTAATGTCACCCTGCCCCGTGCCACCGCCCATGTCACTCCCCTCTTTGCAATCAAGGAGGTGACTTTGGAGAACACCCGCAGACCACCCAATTTATGTGCAGAAGTAGGTCATCTCGAGGGGCTCCTCCTCCCAAGGGGTATTGTGGCATGCCAATTTCTTGGGAGCTCTTCCATGGTGACATTCGCTGCTGGCATGGTTATCGTCAGTAGTGCCTCACAGCAGAACTTTAAATGCCCAAGGCCCACACAGCATTCCTATATAAGTACAATGAGAAGAACTATCCTGTGTGCCAAATAGGGTCCCCAAGATTTACCTATCAACCAATTTAGCCAGATGTCTGTGATTGTGGCTCCCTGTTGAAAATCATCTAGCTGGTCTGGATATTCTTTATGGTTTCTGTAATGTCATAAGAGGCATTAATAATGTAGGTGATACAAATGTCATCAATAATTGTACAAACTCCCCCTTGCTGTGCTAATTGGTAATCTACCGCCTAATGTGTCTGCTGTGTGTAGAGTCTGAGTTCAGCCAACTCTGTGTTAATTGCTTCCAGAGCTTTTGAGGTATTATTGCCTAAGATAGTCAGGCCACTTACAAGGTAATTTTGTTTTTTTAACAACCCCTGCTGTGCACTCTTCAAAAATAGAGGCCTCAAGAATCCATATCCCAATGATAACCCCAACATGGTGGGGATCTGCCAGTCAACACAGAACTCCTGGCTGATGGAACGGGTCACTATACTTCTCCGGACATGTCCCCTGCTGGGACATGATACAGTAAGGGGTGCAATTGTCCCTACCGTGAACAGGTTTTGGAGGTCTGGGGTTTTGTCATGTAAGTTGCTTTAAATAGAAAAACAAATCCCTTCGCTGCTCGGTAACATACATTGTCCTGACCTTCCAACTGTCTGTCCACCCAATCCCCCAGGTGCCACCCCCCCCAACCAAGCTGGTAAGTGTCATATGGGTATGTCCCCTGACAAGGGTGCCATTGCACTGACCACATATGAATTGTCTGCCCGCATCATATTTAAGCATGCCTGCTCGCTGCAGGTGCAGTTAAACTGTCCCCTGGTGACTGTACAATGCTGATAAGTGCACTGTGATTGGATGCATGAGTGATTTTTGGGAACCAGAGCATAAACGCATCCCCATCCCTGTCCTGTGAAATAAATGGTTAATTACCTGGTTTTAAATGGGTTATTTGCAGTTTCGTTAATGGCTTCTTGTTCCAGGGTGTTTTGAGCTGCTCAATCCACTGCCTTTGAATTGTCGCCAACATTTCCTCTCTCTTGTTGGCTCCTTTTGAAGGACTTTTATTTTTATTACTGCAGCCTCTTTTGGCTGTTCACTGGCCCGAAATAGTGCCTGAATTCTTAACTGGTGTCTGATAGGGGCTCCCCCTGCAGTGGTGAACCCTCTACCACCCCATGCCACCATGTAGTCATGGACTACACCAAAGGCATATTGACTGTCGGTATATACGTTCACGGTTCTTCCTTTAGCTAGTTCCAGTGCTGCTACCTGTGTGGACTGATTTCCACCAATCCTTCCAGACATAACTATTTCTAACTTAACCATTTATCACAGCCCATCCTGTTCGTGGCGATACTGCTACATATTTGTGCGACCCATCCATGAAGAGAGTCTCCTTGGCTGTGTCTAGGAGAGTATGTTTTACTCTCCCCCATCATCATCCCCGTCTATAGCCCCACAGTTGTGCGCTTCTCCTGTGTCTAGAATTACTACGGACAGACTTAGGGGTAAAAAAACTGTCTCCCACTTAGCCCTTTGCACATTGGAGACAGCCCTCAGTTTCCTTGTGTTTAGCATCTCTACTGGGGTGTGTTTAGTGTGGAAGATGACATTCACTAACCCTAACGAGAGTGCGGTACTGCAGATGCTGGAGATTAGAGTCAAGATTAGAGTAGTGCGGGAAAAGCATGGCAGGTCAGGCAGCATCCAAAAAGCAGAAAAAGCCCTTCATCAGGAGGTGCTATGCATCTGGGCAACCCGGTGTCTACTGGCCTAGCTGAAAAATGTGTTGCTGGAAAAGCGCAGCAGGTCAGGCAGCATCCAAGGAGCAGGAGAATCGACATTTCGGGCATAAGCTTTTCCAGCAACACATTTTTCAGCTCTGATCTCCAGCATCTGCACTTTCTACTGGCCCTAGTTGAGTAGGCCTATAGGCCTTCTCCTGCTACTGTGGTCTTGGGTGACCACTGCAGAGTAAACTTCTCCATTATTATAGTGGATGTGAAAATCTTTGCTGGGATCTGGAAGCCCTAGCCCAGGGGCTGATATGAGTCAGGTTTTAAGCTGACTGTATGCCTTCTCCTGTTCTAGCCCCCAGGTTACAGGTTCCAAGGTGGGCTTGCCTCCTTTAGGTTAGATTAGGTTAGATTCCCTACAGTATGGAAACAGGCCCTTCGGCCCTACATCAACCCTCTGAAGAGTAACCCACCCAGTCCCATTTCCCTCTGACTCATTCACCTAAGACTACAGGCAATTTATCATGGCCAATTCACCTGACCTGCACATCTTTGGACTGTGGGAGGAAACCGGAGCACCCGGAGGAAACCCACGCAGACACAGGGAGAATGTGCAAACTCCACATAGACAATCACCCAAGGTTGGAATCGAACCTGGGTGCCTGATGCTGTGAGGCAGCAGTGCTAACCACTGAGCCATCGTGCCTCCCCCTTTAGTTAATCTCTGGATCAGTTCAGCCAATTTTGCTAACTCGAGTATAAAGCTCCGACTGTAGTTGACCTTTCTGACTCCCCTGACAGTGGCAGGTTGTGGCATCAATTGGAGTGCCTTCCTGAGGTTGCTGGGCATTTCTTTGAGTTCATGGGATATAAGTTGCCCCATGTATAAGACTTGGGTTTTGCCAATCTGTGCCTTAGTGGGGCTAAATTTTAATCCTGCGGTTGTTAATTCCTGTAGTACTAGACATAAAGCTTCCTGGTGTCCTGACCCGGACTCTGAGGCAATTAGGATATCATCTGCATATTGGAAGGCAGTGCTACCCTCTGGTAAACCTACTCTCTTCAAAATGTTGCTCATCACCCTGTGAAAAACAGTGGGGCTGTTGTGGAACCCTAGTGGCAGGCGAGTCCACGTGTACTGCCTGTTCCTTACTATAAAAGCAAATTTATTCCGGGACTCAGGGTGTAATGGGTGAGACCAGAACCCGTTGGCTATGTCTAAAACAGTAAAAATCTTGTGTTTGGGGGCCATGCCGTTTAAAATGCTGATGTTTTATCCCCTCCTATTCCAATTAAGTGAATCATTTTATTTGTGTGGGGTAAGGATATGTTTGTGATAGATGCAGCTGCTCCTGTACTAGCATTTCACATATCCTCCCTCCTATTGCTGCGGGCACGTAAATTCACCTCTCTCCCTTAACCTCATGAATGGGGCAGCTGGTTGTCAGCTCTATTGACCTTAGGACTCCCGCGGTTCTGCGGTGTTCCGGGTAGTGTTTGGAGGTGCCCCATGCTTTTCCCAGCACGCTGCTTCTATGTGTCCTATTCTTTTGTAGTGGCTGCAGTATTTTACATTGTTCCCTGATCTATTCCCTGCTTGTGGGACCCTACATTCTCTAGAAAAGTGTCCCTGTCAGCCACTGTTGTGGCAGGACAGTTTTATTCTGGTCTCGCCTCCGTTCTGGTGAGCTGCTTTGTCAGGTCTTGCCTTTATTGCAGGAGCTTCTGCCTCTTGCACCATGCTAGACCACTCAATGAGATCATCATAATCCTGGGACATTATTACTTCCATTTTCATGATGGATGCTAGGGAGCCCATCTCTAACAGCTTGGATGAATGCCTTGTCCCCCTGGTCTGGGTTCGCTTGCCCTGAGCATTCCTGATAGACCCTAAATAATCATTCCCCATAATTAGAGGCTCCTTCCCCTTTAAGTTGCTTAGTAGTCATGATCTTGCTCCAGTTCGTGGGAGCATTTCCTAGCACCCTCTGGATTTTTTTTTTAAAGTCGGTGAAGTGGGCCTGCTAGGCATCTATCTCAGCTGTAAGGGCAACGGCATGTGTCCACCATCCTCCCCTAAAGTTTCAGCCTGCTGTGGCATCATGTCCACCAGTTACCTGCCTCCACTTGTCCGCTGGGCAAGCTGCCCGGAACAGCTGGTATATGTTCCTCAGGTGTAGTTGATGCCCTACCCATACACTACCCAGCTCTGGCCAAAACCTGGTGTTTGCATTCCGGGGCTGCAGTTTGCTCAGGGAGGTCATAATCTGCTGCTTCTCCCCTGGGGTGAAGGGTTTATAATTCGCTTTGGGTTGTAAGTCTGTTCCTCCTCCAGTAACTAGCGCTAAGTTATACTCTTGCACGGTTCGTCCAACAGAGGGAGCAGTTGGTCCTACTGGATGGCCTCATAAGAAGGAAGCGAATCCACGTCTGAATTTTTGTGCACCCTTCTCAGCTCCTACTCCAACTCTTGTATTCTGTCCTCCAGCACTTTACCTTGTTCCTAATCCTTTTTCCATCTACTCATGGAAGCACTCAATTGTTTAATTTGGCCTGCTAACTGGTGCTAACATTACCCCTATCTTTTTGGCGTTATTCCGTTTCTGGTTACCTATCCACTCTCTCTATTGTGCTAATGTCTGGGATGGATCCCAACCACTTTTCTTCATTTTCTCTGTCAATCCTTGTCTGTCTGTATTGTACATCTCAATAAGGGAACCTGCAATATCCTCCTTAAAACTTTGATCTGCCATTTAGCAGATTGTGTACCCCCAGATACCACCAACAGTAAAGTGTTCCTAACCAGTGGAGACTTCTCTAACCCCTGGCCAATAATACTGTCCCAGACTGCCGTAGCAGCCTCTTAGGAAGGTGTGCTGTCTACTGGTGGGACTTCTCTACCTTCCTGACCCCCACTACTAGTTGGTAATTACCAGTCAGCTGGGAATGCTGGCTCAATAAGGTGTGCTCTCTACCAGGACTCATCTACCCTCCCGGCCACCTCCACTGACCCAACACTTCCGATAGACCCAGAAACCTACCTCTAGCCCGGTGTGCTCTCTACCAGTGGGACTCCTTACCCTCCCAGCCACAGCCAATATTCAAGCTCTGTCATTCTATTACGGATTGACAGGGTATCACGGTTACTCACAGTGTCCACGCACCCCGCCTTGATAACATGTGCTCCTCTGAGGTTTCACTCTTGGTCAGAGCGATCAGCTCCTCCTCATCACCACATTGGAAATTACAAGTAAAAACTGCACCTAGCGTTTAACCTAAACTCTAACTGGAGTCTGCGTTGTTTGCCCCTACAGAATTCAAAGTTACCTGACTTTGCCACTTGTGCTTCACAACTCTAGTGTCCTTGGCGCCTCAATTCCCACTTCAAATCCCAACGCCCGCGTGCGGAGCCTACCCCTCTGAACAATTGATGTAGGGCGGGGTCTTTGAGACAGGCACGACCTTGTCCTCTGGCTATTTCAACACAAGCAGCAAATTCTTACAACAGTTAATACAGTTAACGCTTATTCTCCACAGACATGCACCTAATTTTTTTAACTCAGTACTGTAGCGAGTTGGACATTACAATCGGTATACCTTTTAAACTGTGTCCTTGGCCCAGTCTGACTCTTCACATTTGCAGGTACAAATTGGTTCTCACCATTGCTCCCTGATTGTGGCCTTTGACAAGGGCACCAGTATTATGAGCTCTCCTCGCAGCACCAATTGTTATGGGGAAAATCACCAGTCTCGGAGTCAGAGTCGGGGTTCAACAACAGAATTCATTGTACAAGGAAATACTGGAGCTGCGGAGAGAGAATGACACCAACAGCACAGTGGTCAGCTGCATGTCCTCTCTCAATCCGGAGCACAGCTCAAGATACTTTTATACATTTTGTAATATAATAGGTCATAGTTTGTTTATTGTAAACATTGCAGAATTGTTGATAGTTTTGGTGCAGTCATTATCAGTTCCAACGCAGCCTTTGTAAATTTCAGCGTGGTTGTTGTTAGTTTCAATGTCTGCGCAGAAGTCCATTGTTGTAGTAATGGGTGCTAATCGCTCTTCCTGAGAAGGACGATTAATGCAGCCCTGGCTATTAGCACTTTGTATTGGGTTCGTATCAAACTGTTAGCCTTTCTATCAAAGGTGTTGGCTGGACCCAGACTCTTTTGCAGGCAGTATATGCTATTCATGTTTATTCTCCGCCTCACCCGCCTTAAACTAGTCAACTAGGTTGTGAGTGCATTGTGCTGGTATTCTGGTGCCCTAGGCTGTGTCTGTGTTTGCTTTGCTGTCTTTCTCCATATTGTGGTCTGGTGGCCATCTTGTGTGTCAAGTGGCCAACATATGGTTCAGTGACCATCTTGTATGTCTGTGTGCCTAGTGTCACCCTGCCATGTGCCATCTCCCAAATCAGCTTCAGTCCAAAAATGATCAAATGAGTTGAATTCAAGTGAGGAAGTGAGGGCTAAATACTTTCACAAAAAGGTAGCATTTCACACAAGCGTCACACAAAAGAGCCCTCACAAAACCAGAATCAATAATAATCAAGGGAAAACTCTCTGCTCTTTGGAGTCATAATTAGCATAAAGGAAAGTGGTTGTTGTTGTTGAAGGTGATTCATGTGAGTCTCAGGACATCATCACAGGAGTTCTCCAAGTAGTGTTCTAGGTTCAAGCATTTGCTTCACCAATGAATGTCCCGCATCACGAGGTCAGAAGTGGGGATAATTGCAGATGGTTGTATAATGTCCAGGTTCAACATTCTTCATGACATCACATACTTCCTATTCTGTGTCTAAACGCAACAAGACCTGGACTGCATTCAGTCTTGGTCTGATAAATGGCATTATCATTCGCATCACACAAGTGCCAGGCAATGACCTTCACAAGAAAGAATCTACCATTTCCCCACGACATTAAATGGCAATAACTTCACTGAATACCCAACCACCAACATCCTGTGGTTGGCATTGAATAGAAGCTGAACTGGACCAGCCATAGAAATACCGTGATGAGCCACGTAAACACATGAGCAGGTCAATTCGACTGTAAGAAATTCAGTTCCTGATCTCTCATCCCTATCCACTATTGTGAAGGCACAAGTTAGGAGCATGATGAATGAATATTTTCAGACAGCTCCAACAGCTCTGAAAAAGCTTAAAATTCAGGATTAAGTAGTCTACTTGATGGGCACCCCAGTTGACACATTCAAGGTTCACTCTCTGCACCAGTGTTGCACACTACGGTATTATCTACAAGATGCAGTGCAACAACTCACCAAAACCCCTTCAAAAGTATGTTGCAAACCCATGACTTTTACTACATGGGAACACTGCAGGCCACTGACCATCCTGATGTGGAACCTTGGAAAATCACTCCCTACCAGCACTGTGATTGTACCTGCATAAAATTAACTGCATTGGTTTCAGAAGTCAGCTCACCATCAACTCCTCCAAATCATTTGGGGATAGCGATAAATGCTGGCCTATCCAGTGATGCCTATATCTTGAGAATGACTAATAAAAATACTTCACAGCACCAAAAATGATATTAAATACATAAATGGATGAAACGAAAAGATCATTTCTCGATTATAACGTGCTGTATGTATGCAAAGCTTTGTAGATATCAACCTTGACTTAGCAATAAGTAACAAAAAGGATTGATGACAGCAGAACAGTAGACATGATGTATATGGACTTTGGTAAGGCCTTCAACAAGGTTCCCCATGGGAGACTGGTTGGCAAGGTTAGATCTCATGGAATACAGAGAGAACTAGCCACTTGGATACAGAACTGGCTCAAAGATAGAAGACAAAGGGTGGTGGTAGAGGGGTGTTTTTCTGCTTGGAGGCCTGTGACCAGTGGTGTGCAACAATGATTGGTGCTGGGTCCACTGCTTTTCATCATTTATATAAATGATTTGGATGTGATCATAGGAAGTATAATTAGTAAGTTTGCCAATGGCACCAAGATTGGAGGTGGAGTGAAAGCAAAGAAAGTTACCTTAGAGTACAATGATAACATGATCAGATGGACCAATGGTTAGGAGTGCAGGTGGAGTTTATTTTTGATAAATGTGATGTCATGCAATTTGGAAAGGCAAATCAGAGCAGGATTTATACACATAATGGTAAGGTCCTGTGGAGTGTTGCTGAACAAAGAGACCTCGGAATGCAGGGTCATAGTTCCTTGAAAGTAGAGTCGCAGGTAGATAGGATAGTGAAGAAGGCATTTGGTATGCTTTCCTCTATTGGTCAGAGCTTTGAGTATAGGAGTTGGGAGGTCATGCTGTGGATGTACAGGATATTGGTTAGGCCACTTTTGGAATATTGTGTGCAATTCAGGTCTCCTTCCTATTGGAAGGATGTTGTGGAAGTTGAAAGGATTCAGAAAAGATTTATATGGATGTTGCCAGGGTTGGAGGATTTGAAGCTGAACAGGCTGGGGCTGTTTTCCCTGGAGCACTGGAGGCTGAGGAGTGACCTTATCGAGGTTTATAAAATCATGAGGGGCATGGATGGGATAAATGAACAATGTTTTTTTTCCAGGTATGGGAAAGTCCAGAAATAGAGGGCATAGGTTTAGGATGAGAGGGGAAAGATGTAGAAGTGACCTAAGGGGCAGTATTTTCATGCAGAGGGTGGTGTGTGTATGGAAGGAGCTATCAGAGGAAGCGGTGGAGGCTGGTACAATTACAACATTTAAAAGGCATCTGGATGGATATATGAATAGGAAGGGTTTCGAGGGATATGGGCCAAGTGCTGGCAAACTTGACTGGTTTGGGCTGGGATGTTTGGTTGGCATGGATGAGTTGGACCGAAGGTACTGTTTCCGTGCTGGATATCTTTTATGACTCTATGAGTAGTACTCTTAGTAACCTGGGGACTAGACTATTTAATCTCATCTGACACATTTAAATTATCTTAAACTGAGTTGCCTGCTGCTTTGGGTTGGTGTGATGTGCAAATTTATAGTGAAGAAAAAGTGAGTCCTCCAATGTATTACCCAACATGTATTTCTTAATGAATATTACAAAAACAAAACCAGGTTGTTACCTCCTTTGTATTGTGAGACCATACTTTGCACAAGTTGCCTGATACGTTTTCCCACATTATACTTGTGACAATATCTCAAACTGACTTTGTTGACTGTGAAGCTAGATAAGATAGAAGCAGGGAAGTTGTTTCTACTGTTCGGTGAAACTCGAATTGGGGACATAACGTCAAAATAAGGGGGAGCAGATTTAGGACTGAGTTGGAAAGGAACTTCTTTTTGCAAAGGATTGTGAATCTTTAGAATTCCCTGTACAATGGCCCAATGGCTACCTCATGGAGTGTTTTTTTAAGGCAAAGATTGATTTTTGAACAGTAAAGGAATTAAGGATTATGGTGAGTGGACGCATAAGTGGAGTTGAGTCTACAAAATGATCAGCCAAGACCTTATTGAATGTGGAGCAGACTCCAGGGGCCAGATGACGTACTCTTGCTCCTATTTCTTATGTTCTTAAGCTCTTTGAGAGTTTGTAAAACATGATATAAAGCAACTTTCATTTATGACTTACTGTTTTAAATTGTTCAAGATAAGTATTATTAATGTTTCAGAGCTGTTGCAAAGAAGAGTATATTGAAACATGTTTTGGTCCTCTTTTTCACTTTCTTAGCATTGAGAATTCCCGAGTCACACCATCAGTTGGAATCTCAAAGACTTATGGTGACAGCCACAAACTACAGAAGCGCAGAAGTGGACCAAACACTTTTATACTGACTGTGGCTAACAAGATAAGGCATTCACTGGAGTCAGATATTCTGCTTCTGCGGGAATATATACATGATGCTAACTTGGAGAATATGGTAAGATGAAAAAACTCTTCCTGCAATTAAATCTGTTACCAATATAAAAGAGTGCATAACTGTTGTGGTGTATTCTGAATAGTGCTAGACATACACAAGTACTGCTCGGTGTAAGATTGGATTTTTGGATTTAGGGAGCAAAGCATAGGTTGGCATTCAGACATATTGGAGATCAGCTTGCTGTCATTTTGATTTGAACAGCCCAGACATGACGTTATTTCTATTTTTAAAATAGCCCAGAATTACGTATTAAGAATAAAAATATCTGTTCAGTTGATTCAATTGTACAGTATAGAAGGAGATCATGAGTTGACAGCATAATGAGTATTGTTTGTAATACTTCATTGATCTGATTGATTTCTAACTTGGTTCACAGAGCTTATTGCAGTCTCTCACTGCTTGATTCCATTTTCATCCGCTACAAGTAACCAAATGGGATAACAATAAATTTTCCATTGACTTCTACAATGATTACTTTTGTATTCTGCAGTTTTTGGATTAAATTAGGATTGGTTAGTACTGTTTAATATCTACTCATTATTGCAATGCATGAGAAATGAATAAAGAAGCATACTTCTAGAGATAAAATATTGCTTGTATCAATTTTAGCAAAACACCACATCAAGTTAAACCAAGCGAAAGAGTGGTTACATTTGAGCTAAAGTACTTTAGCAGTGCATTATCTATTATTTACAATTACAACTGCACCATTGCCTCTCTCTCTCTCTCTCTCTCTCACACTCACACCTCAAAGAGACAGAGGCTTCATGAATACAGAAAATTGGAGGTCTCTGATGCATTTAACCATATTAACCAAAAGGTCATGCAATCTGTCTGGTGCTGGACAAGCTAGTCAAACCTCGTGGGATTGGTCACTTGGAGCCACTTAAACTCTATGTAAAATTGCATTCAGCTGTAAACATTTGGATCATGTTTTCTGTCTGCTTTTTGCTGTTTGGATTGCCAGAAGAGTTTCCAGATTTTGGCTCACTTCCTTCTGATATTCTCACTTGGTTATCTTCAGTACACGTCATTTGCTTATAATGGTTGCTGTTATTGTTTGCTCTATTTGGAAGGCGATGACAAAGGCAGCATCAGCCTGAGCAATGAGCATCAGCAATTGCTGGACCTGTTAGAGGGCAGCAGGTAAGCTGGGCTAATTTTGGAATCCAATTGCAGTACATGTGATGTGGAGACCACAAATCAGTTTCTTGGATCTATTTGAAGGGAAGTTCGCAAGCAGCTTGCATTCATCTAGTCACGTCTGCATTTCCTGCAAAAACTTCTTCTGCTTTCAACGTTAATTTTTCTTTGTTATTGGGCTGTTACAGCCATATCTCCTATTATATGGTACACACGTATTTTAACCAGGCCATCAGTGTCCTGTTACTGGGGCTGATAAGTTTAACCACTTCTCCACTGATTTTGATAATTGACTACAAAGAGCACAAAACAAAACATGCTGGAAATCACAGCAGGTCACACAGCATCCATGCAGAGAGAGCAAACTAATGTTTCGAGTCTAGATGACTCTACATCACAGCTAAAGTGAAGTGTGAGGGGGCAGCCTTTATGCAGTGTGGGCGGTGGTGCAGATTAAGTGATTGGAGTATGAAAATGGCAGAACAATGGTGTGTCCAACTGCCAGGCAGGAAAGAATAACAGTCCCACAGGATTAGGGGGACGGGAGAGAGGACATGGTAACAGACAATGTAACAAGTCAAGCTACTAGAAAGGGAAGGAGTGGGAATGGGTTCAAGTTTAAAGGTGTTGAACTCAATATTGAGCCCAGAAGATTGTAAAGTGACTAGTCTGAAGATGAGATGTTGTTCCTCCAGTTTGTGCTGTAATTCACTGGAGCTTTGCAGCATGCTGAGGACAGATTTTTTAAAATTCCATATCATCCTGTAAAATAGGCAGTATAGCAATTTCTGATCACGCTGCTATATATATGGAAATCAAGGCGAGGAACAATGAGACATCCCCCTGGCATTGGCGTATGGACCCCTTCCTGAGGAAAGATAGTAAATTTGTAAAGTACTTCTCTCAAGAATTTAAAACTTTTTTAGAAATTAATTTAGGTACGGCGAGCAACCCATCAATGATGTGGGAGACCATCAAAGCTTACGCGTGAGGTTTGATCATCTCATACTCAGCGACCCAGAAAAAAATAAAGGGAGAACAACAGCGTCTGCTCGAAGCTCGCTTAAAAGCAGCTGAAACAGCATATATTGATAGACCTTCTGTTATCAAATTGCAAAGGATTATGGCCCTTAGGACAGTTCGGGTAAGAGGGAAATATTATTTGCAAAACAATGGTTATATGAATTTGGCGATAAACCTGGTAGATTTTAGCATTTCTCACAAAGAAGAAAAGACCCCTCAAACTATTATGTCTATCAAGGAAAGTACGGGTATTCTGACTCATGATCATAAAAGGATTTACACAATCTTTAGAAAATTTTATTCTGATTTATATAAATCGCAGGATTGTGAAGATAGAGCTAGGAGGATGCAGTCATTTTTTTAAAACCTGACCTTTCTGGACCTAATTCGGAACAGGTATCGGTGCTGAATGTTCCCTTAACCAGCCAAAAAATACTTGACGCAACTAGGCAACTTCAGAGCGGTAAGGCACCTGGCCCAGATAACTTTCAAGCTGAATTCTATAAAGAATTTGCAGGAATATTGGCTGGTCCACTTATGGACATGTATAACTACTCATACAGTCAGGCTGAAAGAGGCGAATATCTCTCTTATTCAGGACCCAGAAGATTGCGCTTCATACAGACCAATATCCTGGCTAAATGTAGATTTTAAAATCCTTTCTAAAATGTTAGCATTGAGGCTAGAAAGGGTATTGCCACACATCATAAAGGAGGATCAGACGAGGTTTATTAAGGGCTGTAGATCATCCAATAATGTTAGAAGGGTTCTGCATGTGATTCAAGCCTGCCATCAGGGAAAGGTATCAGGAGTGTAGTCTCATTAGGTGCTGAAAAGGCTATCGACAGGGTTGAATGGTCATATCTGTTTTACACATTGGAAAGGTTTGGCGTTGGAAAGGTGTTTACCAAATGGGTCTCAACACTGTATATTGATCCCAAAGCAGTTGTGGTTATCAATGGATTGGGCTCGGATAGCTTCAGTGTGGATAGGGGCTGCCGTTAGGGATATCCTCTATTTACGCTAATAATTGAGCTACTAGCAGAAGCTATATGGGCTGACCCTAATATAATGGCCCCAAGGATTGGTACAGGTAAACATAAAATTACCCTTTATGCAGATGACGTTCTTCTATTTCTCAGTAATCCCCTGATGTCCGTGCCTCGCTTAATCCAAGTTATTAATATATTTAGTACATTTTCAGGCTATAAAATTATTTTTTCAAAATCGGAGGCTATGCCAATGGGTGGCCTTGCTAGTATATCCCACCTATTGGACGGATCTCACTTTCCCTTTCGGTGGTCCCTGGAAGGTTTCTAATATTTAAGCATTTTTGTCAACCCAGTATTTAGCCAGCTATGCAAGGCTAACTTTGTGCATTTACTGGAAAGGATAAGACAGGACCTCCAGCGATGGGGAGACCTTCCAACTTCCTGGTTAAGCAGAATAGCACTAATTAAAATGAATGTCCTGCCCCGTCTCCTATACCCTATGAGAATGCTTCCGGTGATGCTGCCGAGGCTGGCACTACGCAAATTGTATGGCTGGCTGGATTCCTTCATCTGGAATCATAGACACCTCTCATTAAGCTGAAGAAGCTACAGCTTCCACATGCAAGGGGAGGACTGGATTTTCCAGATTTTAGGAAATATCAGTTAAGTTCCCTATTAAGCTACATAGCCGATTGGGTCTTGTCTGACGCACAATCAATCTGGCTGGACATCGAGGCTTCTCAAGTAAAATGCTCTTGTTTTCAGACAAGAGGAAAATCATTACGGATCACTGTAAAAACCCTATAATACTAAACACAATTAAAGCTTGGAATATAATGCGGCAAAATGAGGGCAACTCACATAAAACGTCCCCCTATGCTCCGATAGTGGGAGCACGGGGATTTCAACCGGGGCTTACAGATGCCACTTTCAAACTCTGGAGATCCAGCGGTATCTCCTGTTTAGGGGATCTGTTTAAAGAAGGGGTCCTGACGGTTTTTGAACAGCTGCGTCAGAAATTCGGATTACCTAATGGTGATCTCTTTCGATATTTCCAAATTCGAGATTACATACAGAAGACGACTACGCTATTAGATAGTCTTTATAAATCAGACAGAGAACGTAGACTGTTATGGCCAATGGGGGTATCTTCGGTCAGCACTATTTATCATTTATTACATGATGAAGTATCGGAAGATATGGACAATCTGCTTAAAACATGGGATCAGGATTTGGGACTGAAAATCTCAATAGAAATGTGGAGCGACATTTGGGAAAATGCCAGAAAAATCTCCATCTGCAACAGAACTCAGGCCATTCAGTTGAAGATACTTCATAGAGCCCATATAGCACCGGACCGATTGGAGATGCTCCTGCCTTAAATTTTGCCAATGTGTCCCAAATGTAATGTAGAGTTGGGCACTCTTGTACATTGCTTATGGACCTGTCATAAGATCCGTAGATATTGGACTAAAGTAGCAAGTGCTCTGACAGAAATCTTAGGAACAGAAATTAGAGTGGATCCAGTATCTCTCCATTTTGGCTTTTCGAACTTACTCTCCCTGGATATGCACAGGAAGAAATTATTTTCTATTCTCTCTTTCTGTGCAAGGAAAACTATTTTGGTAAACTGGGTGAATGAGGGTCCCCCCCGAACTTACGAATTGGCACAGAATAATCATGGAATGCATTCCCTTTGACTTCCTTACAAATATGGTGTACCAAAAGACTGAATTATTCCATGAAATATGGCAGCCCTTCTTGAATTACACAAATACAGATATTTCGGCCATCCTAATAAGGGCTTTTATTTAATTGAGATGGCAAACCTGGCTGGTCCGGGGCCTCTTAGGAGAGGAATCCCGCACGAATATGGGTTTTGTTATGATTTGATGTTAACACGTTCCGAGCATGTATCTCACTACTTAAGTTCTGTGTTATCTGTCTTTCTTTTCCCCTGAATAATGTAAGAGATTTAATTATACACTCTGGTTATTTGTAGGTTAGATTAGTAGTTAGTTGAGTTTTTTTTTCTCTCGGTGTCTCTTTTTTCTGTTTGATAGATTTTTGTTTATTATTTATTTAAGATTTAATTGCATATCAATGTTTATACTTGGGTTTTATTTATTTGTAAAGTTGTAAAAATATGTTAAATTTTCAGTAAAAATATCTATTTAAAAAAGAATTCAGCAATAATAACTATTGTCTGTGCATTGGTAAGTCACTATCTGGGATGATGTACACTTAACGTAACGTGTGAATAAATAAAGACTAATATTGTAGCTTGGAAACAAAGAAGCATTTTTGAATTAAGATTGATGGGCAGCAGCAGTTAGCTATCTGATTGTTTTATTAAGAAAAGAGTAAAATCTAAGGAACTATTAGATATAATGGAAAAAGGACATATGGAACTTCATTGTTCAAGGAAATGAAAAGGAAAATGTCATTTTGTGTTTTTTTTTAATTCTATATATTGAATTATTTAAGAAGGAATATGTTATCACCTAATAATATTTGAAAGGATTCCTGAAATGTATGAAACAAGAGATAGGTAGTGGATATAATAAGTAATGTCAGAAGTCACATGATTATAGCCCAACAGGTTTATTTGAAACCACAAGCTTTCAGAGTACTGGTCCTTCATCAGGTGAAGTGGAGGGAAGTGCACAGGCACAGAATTTATAGGTGGAAAGATAATGCCAAGATAATTCCAGGTGATTAAGAGTGTCAAAAGATAAATACAAATAACGTGAGTGGAGTGTCAACTGGCTGAATAACAAGTCTTTGCAGGTGATCAAAAGTGTCAGACAGCTGTCAACAGCTGAATAGTAATTGAGGAGATGACCTATAATCCAACTAATTATGGAAAAGAGATAATAAAAAACTGTGATGGTGCTGGTGACAAACCAAATGGTTCTAATAACATAATAAATATATGTCGCATGACAAGGGTCTAACCAAAGTAACAAATAATCCAAAACTAATTAAAGTAGAGAGATAACAAATTTCCAAGGTGATGGTGTCAAAATGTAACAGTAAAGAAGCTTTTGCACAGGACGGTATGGGGGTGGGGGTGGGGGTTGGGGGGGGCAGGGGGAGGGGTTGGGGGGGTGGAGGGGTGGGGTGGTGGTGGTTACATGTAGTACAACATGAACCCAAGATCACGGTTGAGGCCTTCCTCATGGGTATGGAACTTGGCTATCAGTTTGTGCTTGGTGATTTTGTATTATTTTGTATCTCTAAGGCCGCCTTGGAGGATACTTACCCGAAGATCAAAGGTTCAATGTCTTTGACAGCTGAAGTGTTCCCTCGATTCGGGGGAACACTTCAGTTCAACACCGGCCCCTCCACACCATATATTAAGTAACGATCAATTAGGTGTGAACTGGTTGTACAAGTATGGGGAACAACATTCTCTCCAAAGAGTGTGACCACACAGCTGCTGGGAAGTTCTACATGGCGTGACAAAACATTGACTTTTGCATGTGGAAACCATTGCCAAACACAGATGTTAGAGGTCTGTGCAGTAGGGAAAGAATTTGGAGGATGATTGATGAGGAGATAGTAATTAGTGATCTTGAATAATACCTAAACATCTTGTCATCATGCATTAATCCTGCAACATTTTACTGTCTCTCTAATATCTGCCCCTTCTACCGGGCAGATTGACTGCTGCAGGATATGGGATGTTCTTTAAATGTGGCTCATGGTACCCCTTCAATAAGTCAAGATTAGAGTGGTGCTGAAAAAGCACAGCAGATCAGGCAGTATCTGAGGAGCAGGAAAATCAACGTTTTGGGCAAAAGCCCTTCATCAGGAATAATCCCTTCAATAATTCTACCAAATCTAAGCCACTTGAGAGTGTGTTTGCCAGCATAATTTTTGAGCATACCATTGAGCTGCATAAACAAGTATTTCAGCACCTCGGCAGTTCTAGTGATTCCCTACAAAGAAACCCACACATCAAAGTAGTGTGCTGAATCCTGCAGAACTTCATTCAATACTAAAGACTGCATTTGAAAAAGTTTTCAATATTTGGATGACTAGGAAACACGTGAGGAGGTAGCAGGTATATAGGGACCACTCCAATATCTTGCAGCAAGTGATGCGAGGGATGAATTAATTCTGTGATTCCAGTGACCTCATTCCTCACTTTGAGAATTCTTGCCAGCCCTTCTTGCATCCTTCACCATCTTCATCTTACATGAAACAACAATTAAACCATTCAGTCAAATTTTATTGCAATGAGTTTCTATCAAAGCAGATGGGGAACAGTCTGCTGACATCCTCAGAGAAGATTTTGGCACTGCAATTCCATAATTTAGGTCTCAGCATATCCAAATACCTGTAGATCAATGGACAGCAAAGAAAAATGAGTGATATCTTGAAAACACTTATTTATTTGCTGCATCAATCTCTTCAGAGCGTCACTTGATTATGCAAGGTGAACATTTACTTCAGGTCATAGACATTTACAGCACGGAAACAGACCCTTTGGTTGAACTCGTCTATGCTGACCATATATCCTAACCTAATCTAGTCCCATTTGCCAGTGCTTGGCCCATATCCCTCCAGACTCTTCCTATTCATGTACCCATCCAGATGCTTTTTAAATGTTGCAGTTGTACTAGCCTCCACCATTTCCTCTGGCAGCTCATTCCTTAAATGCACCACCCTCTGGATGAAAACATTGCCCCTTAGGTCCCTTTTATATCTTTCCCCTCTCACCCTAATCCTATGCCATCTGCTTCTGGACTCCTCCAGCCCAGAGAAAGAGACTTTGTCTAAATATCCTATCCATGCCCTTTATGATTTTATAAACCTCTATAACGTCACCCCGCAACATCCAATGCTCCAGGGAAAACAGCCCCAACCTAATCAGGCTCTTCTTATAGCTCAAATCATCCAACCCTGGCAAAATCTTTGTAAATCTTTTCTGAACCCTTTCAAGTTTCACAATATCCTTCTAGTAGGAAGGAATCAAGAGACAGATTTCAATAAAACATATAATCAAGAAAGAACCCACTCTACTCACTACTGTAGACTTACAGCAAGGTTACACATTAAAAGCTATGCACTTATGTGTTCCTGTACTGTAAGCTCTTCCACGCAGATTCCCTCCAAGATCAGTTTTGAATTTCACTGTTTGTTAAGTTTTCCTAGATGCGCTGTGATGTCCAGAGACTCTTGAATTCAAGCAAAGGCAGTCACTGTGCAGATTCACTGCTGTGTCAGTTACCAGTGTAGGTTTCTTTCTTTCTCTCCTTCTCTGACCACGTGCTGCCTTTTGTCTGTCTTCTCCCTTTTAAAAGTGCCGTTGTTTTGATATTTTTTCTCCAAAGTTCCAAAACAATGCAATTGCACATAAAACAGTCATTGCTGCTCCTGGAATTTGAAGAAAACTCCTTCAACACCTAAAACACCTTAAAAAAGGAGCAGCTCTTACAATCTTTTCCCGAGCCCAGAGTTGTATCATGTTCCAGCAAAACCACAAAATCTAGTGGCTCTTAACTTAAATATAATCACCTCTGTGATAACCAACCTACATTTGTGTTTCAGTCTAACAACCACCTGATGAAGAAGCAGCACTTCAAAAGCTAGTGTGCCTCCAAATAAACCTGTTGGACCATAACCTGGCGTTGTGTGATTTTTAACTTAAGTTTTAACATTTTTCTTAATCAACCTGCTCAGATGTTATTACACATCTCTGGAGTAAGTGAACCTTGAACCCGGGTCTGTTGATCCAGAGGTAGGGGTACTACCACTAATCCACTTAAAATTCATCATTTTTGTGTTCAAATCTTTCCAGTGCCTTTTTCCTTCCTAATCCTCTTCAGTCCTATGTCCCTCTGAGAATTCTGCCATTCTCCAATTCTGTTTTTGTGCATTCTCTACTCCTTCACCTCACCATTGACAGATCATATGGCCTCTAACCCCTGGAATTCCTTTACCAAACCTTTCCATCATCTATGTTTGTCTCTCTCTATCTCTTCTGCACTCTCTATGCTTTTTACATTGGAGCATAACACTTAGAGCAGTAGGCCATTTGGCCTTTTTGAACTTCATCCACTCGTGAGTAAGATCATGGCTAACCTGGTTGGTGCCTCATCTCCACTTTCCTGTCTGCATTGCATAACCCTTGATAATTTAAGACCATTGATAAAACTTAAGTGTGATCACGCTTTAAGTCAACCGAACTAATAGCTTTTTTTTAATGATATGAGGTGCCAGTCTTGGCTAGGAATAGACAAAGTTAAAAATCACACAACACCAGGTTATAGTCCAGGTTTATTTGAAACGACAAGTTTTCAGAGCCCCGCTCCTTTGTCAGGTAGTTAGTGGGGCAGGATTCATAGGATACAGAATTTATAAGGAAAAGATCAAAGTGTCATACAACTGATGTGATGTATTGACAAACCTAGATTGCTGTTAAGTCTTTAATCACATCGAATGGGGATGCAGGTTTCTTTCCCCAGAATTTCTTTCAGCCCTGAGATAACTTAAGCTTTTATCAGTATATGTTTAAAAGTGACATCTCACTTTGTGCAAGAAAGGTGCAAGGTTACAGTCTGTCTGTTTTCCAACCTGGAGCTGACTGTTTTTTTTTCCCAAAGCAGGAATTCATAAAATTCACATTGACTGACTGCCTATGGATTCTGTATTTTTGAACAAAATAGAATGTATCTGCAAATACAAATCTGCAAACGCAAATTCACTCCATAGCGTGTGTGTGTATGTGAGACAGATGGAAAGTATGTGTGTGGGACAGAGGGAGAGAATGTGTGTTTGCGTGCATGCTTGATAGAGTGTGTGCGCGAGTGTGACAGAACATATGCCTGTGAGTGTGTGTGTGTTAAGAGTGTACAGTGTGGTGGGGTCACCTGTGGTGTGGCATGAACTCAAGATCCCAGTTGAGGCTGTCCTTATGGGTACCAAACTTGGCTATCAGCCTATGCTTGGCGACTTTGTTGTTGCATATCCCGAAGTTCGCCTTGGAGGATGTTCGCCCGAAGATCCAAAGCCGAATGTCCTTGACCGCTGAAGTGCTTTCCCGCTGGGAGGGCACATCCTTGTCTGCAATTGTTGCACAGAGTTATTCATGTACTGTCATAGCCTCTCTATGGTTTAGCCAATATACCATGCCTCGAGGCATCCTTGCCTACAGTGTATGAGATAGACATGAGTACGTGCTGCGCATGTGGTGGGTGATGAGTCCACATGTAATGGTAGTATCCATGTCGACGCTCTGACACGTCTTGCATTGTTTGCCGTGGCAGGGCTTATGATGTGGTAATGTTGCCCTGAAGGCTGGGTAGTTTGCTGTAAACAATGGTCTGTTTAATGTTTGGTGGTTGTTTAAAGGTGAGAAATAGGAAGATCTTGGTGAGGTGCTCACCTGCATCAATAATGTGACCAAGGCTGTGAATATCATGGTGTCATTTCTCTTCTCCCGGGAAGTACTGGATGACGAAGGATACCCTATTGGTTGTATCCTGTGTCTGTCTCCTGAGGAGGTCAGTACGGTTTTTCGCTGTGGCATGTAGGAATGCATGATCGATGAGTTGAGCATCGTATCCCATTCTTATGATGGTGTCCTTCAGCACCTTCAGGTGTCTGTCATGTTCCTACTCATGAACAGATCCTGTGTATGCACAGGGCTTGTCCATAGGAGATGGCTGTTTTAATATATTTACTGATATGTCCATCCTTAATGGAGGTGTGTGTGTCCAAGAATGAGACTGATCCGAAAGAGTAGTCCATTGTAAGTCTGACATTGGGATGAAACTTGTTGAAATCAGTATGTAATTGTTTCAATGACTCCTTGCCATGGGTCCAGAGGAAGAAAATGTCATCAGTGTATCCAGTGTATAGTGTTGGTCAGAGGTCCTATGCAGCAAAGAAGTTTTGTTTGGACTTATGCAAAAAAATGTTGGTATATTGTGGTGCAAATTTGATCCCTTTTGCTGTTCTGTGTGTCTGGATAAAGAACTGGTTGTTGAAGGTGAAGATGTTGCAGTTGAGGATGAAGTGGATGAGTTGTAGGATGGTGCATGGAGATTGGCAGTTGTTGGTATTGAGTACTGAAGCTGTTGCAGCAATGCTGTCATTGTGGGGGATGCTGGTGTAGAGCATTGAAAAGTCCATTGTGACAAGGAATGCTCCTGGTTCGACTGGTCTGTTGGTGCTGAGTTTCTGTAAGAAATCTGTAATGTCTTGACAGAAACTGGAGGGTCCCCTATCCAATGGGTTTCAAAATACCCTCAACATAGCCAGAGAGGTTCTCACTCAGGGTCCCAAATCCTGTTATGATGGGATGTCCAGGTATGTTGGCTTTGTGTATCTTTGGAAGTTTTTTGAAAGCTCACTGTCAACTTTTGTCTCGAGAGTGTGGTGCTGGAAAGGCACAGCAGGTCAGGCAGTATCTGACTTTTGTCTGTATTGTGTTCCTGCAAAATATACTGACAATTATTTCTACATTAGAGGTGGTTTATAAATGTAGGTGATATCATTTTTCAATTGTTCTTTTCTCAATTAATTGTCTGCTACCTTTCAGTTTCTGAAACAAAATCATGTAATGCTTCTTTCTTAGTTGGACTGGAGTTTATAAAGTCATGAGGGACGTGGATAGGGTGAATAGCGAAGGTCTTTTTCTTAGGGTAGGGAAGTCCAAAGCTGGATGGCTACATGAATAGGAAAGGTTTAATGGACCAAAAGGTTTAATGGGACTAGATCAGTTCAGGATATCTGTTCAGGGCAGACGAGTTGAACTGAAGGGTCTGTTTCCGTGCTGTATAACTCTATGGCCTGCTGATTATTTCTCACACTTTTTTATTTCAGAAATGCAGTATTTTGCTTTTGTGTGCTATACCGATGCGTTGTAACCAAAATTGTGTGCAGGGAGTGTTGGCAAATTAGAAATTTGTGTAAATACAATAAATTCAACCAAGCATAATACCAGGTGGATCTTTTAAAATCTGTCAGTTCAATTCTGTATATTCCACTCCAAGCCAATTTAAAACTCAAAGACCATGACCACAGAGTGCATTCAAAATTATGAACAACAATTCTATAGGCATTGAATGAATAGCAATATTTTTATCCTTTTTAACTTCCACTAATAATTTAGACCAACTGTACAAATGTCAACATTTTGTCTGAAAATTTGTTTTGAAGTTTGTTTTTTGGAATAAAATAATTCATGCTTTCTACCATGTATTTTCTTCCAGGTACCTTACCAGGGAAATGCAAAAATGGATGAACTGAAGTTGAATCATCTCTGTACAGAGGAGGGCCGTAGTGAAGTAAAAGAAGAACAAGGTATATTGATATCATTTAACAATTGATGTACAGTTAATTGACAGATAAATACAAAAGCACTGTAATTTAATTTTAGAATTCTATTTTGGATTGTGAGAACTCAGGAAACTTGCATATTAAGCAGCCTTATTTGTAAGTCATGATTTGGATGTGCCGGTGTTGGACTGCGGTGAACAAAGTTAAAAATCGCACAACACCAAGTTATAGTCCAACAGGTTTATTTGGAAGCACTAGCTTTTGGAGCATTGCTCCTACATCAGGCAGTTGTCCTGATGAAGAAACATCACTCTGAAAGCTACCTGTTGGACTATACCATGGTGTTGTGTGATTTTTAACTTCATTTGTAAGTTCCTTGAACTTGAGAAATTACCCATTGTTGAGATTTCTCATATAAGACACAACTCAAAACTTTGAATTTCAAGATGTAAATGTCAAGATGTAAATATCAAGATGTAAATCAATTTAGAAGTTGATTTGATTTATTTATTTATGTATTTTGTTACAGAATACAGTAAAAAGTGTTGTATATTGTTATATAATATCCATTTCTTGGGCCCATTTTTCAGAGAAAACACAGGCAAATATTGAATATATATATTTTCCTTGCCTGATACTGACCTTGCTGTGCACTGCTACTGTTTGTTCCATTGTTGTTGCTGTCCTTTTGGAACAAAATTGAACTGATTTTGATTCTGCACAATATTGGGAGGAAAATGGATATGTCTTAGCAAATTATATCTTTTGGATGTGGTCTAACACTTGAGGATTTGGGGTTGAATTCCACTTTATGTTTATTGAAATCCTATTTACTGTGGACAAATTTGTACTTTAAATTTACATGTAATATCTCCTAATTCAGACCATAACAAATTTGAATGATAATGGGTACCTCCATTGAGAACCATCTATTACAACCAATTTGGTAGCAACAAAATTTGGCTGTGCTTTATAGACTTTGGGACTAATGTCAACCGCTACAAAGTTCTATTGGTTCAGATAAGCCAAACAAGTTCCACTGACCTTGTAGGATCGCTCCCAAATGATAAAACTTCTCCTAACATGCCTTCTGATATCAGAGTCATGCAATCCTAAAGATGTGATCGTCTTCAACTCCTGAGCTGAAGCCTGCGTAGATCATGGTGATGGGAGATGTAGTGAAACAGTAAAATGCAACAACACCACCACCATCTTTAGTATAAAGAAGTGTCCCAAAGCTCTACAGAGAAGCTTTATAAAACATTTTATAGCACTAAGCCACATAAGGAGATATTGGGTCAAATGACCAAAAGGCTCATTCGAAAGATGTTTTAAAAAACATATTAACAAGGAAATTCAGATATAGAAGTGGTGTGGTATTGGCAGGAAATTCCAGATCTTGGGGCCTATCCATCAAAAAGCATGGCCTTTTGTTAAAACAATTATGGTTGGGAACATGATTGGGAAGATAGAAATAAATTAAGAGTTTGGTGCCACTTCAGCAGAAGATTTGGAGAGGCTACTGACCAGGTGAACTGTGGTGATGTACCTGTGAGACTGCAAGCAAGAGGCAAAGAAGGATATGCATAGGAAACCTGTGTTAAAATTACAGATGTGCGAATCCAATGCAAAATATAAGTGTTCCACTTTATATATATGTTGTGCTTTACTTGAATGTCCTTACTTGTCCAAGGGACCAGTCAAGGCATCACACCATGACATGAGCTAATGCAACATAGAATTTCCATCACGGGAGCAATTGGATTATAAATTAATCAATACTGTAGCAATTGGTAAAGGATGTGTTTAGTAGTGCAGGATAGCAGATTTCATTAATCACATCTGAAACTAGGTAACATTGAGCTGTGAACTCATACCAAGTGAAATTGAAGTGCAGCTAAGATAGACTTCATTGTGTGCTTGCGGAAACTGTTACAATGACTTGTCTGTGTTGTCAAAAGATCTGAAAGCAAGCTGCTGACTTTGCTGCTCTGTGGCTTATGATGGCCATGGTAGTCAACCTTTGCCTAAGACGTCGAACTTTAAATGTTTGCATTTATTGGCTCATGAGATATTAGTGTCACAACCCTCACAGGAGATGAGGTTTTATTCTCAATCCTGTCTTATATTATGAAAAGCACTAAGATTCTCTGGCCAAATATTCCTCTACATTTTCAGGGCTTTCTTGTCCTTCCCTGAGCACCTTCCATTGAGGTTCTTGAGCACCTGACAATGCCTCTTGGCAATTCGTCTTCCCCCTCACCCAGTCATTACCCTAGACAGCTGAAGGAGAAGTTAGTGGTGTACACTCTCTGTGCATTTTTAACATGAGCTATGTAGCATGGTGCATGTGGTTGTCCATAATGGTCATCACTTGTCTTACACCATATGCACATGTCAGAGGCTTGACAACACTCATGGTTGGATGGACTCCTCCATCACTTGGACTCCTGTGAGTGTAAATGGTGGTGTCTGTCACGTTCCCTGTCAACTGCTCAGGCATGTCTCCTGTGTGCTCACCATATTGTGTGCTCAGAGCTACACATGGACAAAAGCTCATAGACATGGACAATGAGTGCTAGTGAGAATGATGTGACGCTGCATCCTCTGAGGTCTTCTCTTCCTAACCTTTTATTTGATGTGAGAGAAGGAGTCATGAACACTGCTTCGTAATCAGCAGAGCGGGCATTGCCATCAAACATATAGATACTCACTGGCAAATCCGCGTCTGTGAGTAAGTGCCTGCCACCTCTTAAACATAACAGTTATTAGTTTCCCCCTTTTCTAAAGTCCTGGGTTGCTCCTGACTTTCAGCTGTGCTTTAAATGTGGTCCCTGCTTAACATGTATTCAAACTAAACCCTAGCTCCTGTCATTAGACTGGCTAGCTGCCATGCCCTTTGACTATTAATTGAGTTTCTGGATTAATGGTACTGGAAAAGCACAGCAGTTCAGGCAGCATCCGAGGAGCAGTAAAATTGATGTTTCGGGCAAAAGCCCTTCATCAGGAATACAGGCAGAGTGCCTGAAGGGTGGAGAAATAAATGAGAGGAGGGTGGGGGGTGGGGAGAAAGTAGCATAGAGTACAATAGGTGAGTGGGGGAGGGGAGGAAGGTGATAGGTCAGGGAGAAGGGTGGAGTGGATAGGTGGAAAAGATGATAGGCAGGTAGGACAACTCATGGGGACAGTGCTGAGCTGGAAGTTTGGAACTAGGGTGAGGTGGGGGAAGGGGAAATGTGGAAACTGTTGAAGTCCACATTGATGCCCTGGGGTTGAAGTGTTGGGAGGTGGAAGATGAGGCATTCTTCCTCCAGTAGTCGGGTGGTGAGGGAGCGGCGGTGAAGGAGGCCCAGGGCCTCCATGTCCTCGGCAGAGTGGGAGGGGGAGTTGAAATGTTGGTCCACAGGGCGGTGTGGTTGATTAGTGCGGGTGTCCCGGAGATGTTCACTAAAGCACTCTGCTAGGAGGCGTCCAGTCTCCCCAATGTAGAGGAGATTGCATCGGGAGCAATGGATACAATAAATGATATTGGTGGATGTGCAGGTAAAACTTTGATGGATGTGGAAGGCTCCTTTAGGGCCTTAGATGGAGATGAGGGAGGAGGTGTGGGCGCAAGTTTTGCAATTACTGCAATGGCAGCGGAAGGTGCCAGGATGGGAGGGTGGGTTGTAGGGGGGCGTGGACCTGACCAGGTAGTCATGGAGGGAACGGTCTTTGCGGAAGGCGGAAAGGGATGGGGAGGGAAATATTCGCAAATCTTCGCATAAACCAAATCATCCGCGGACATTTCCGCCACCTCCAAAAAGACCCCACCACCAGGGATATATTTCCCTCCCCACCCCTTTCCACCTTCTGCAAAGACTGTTCCCTCCATGACTACCTGTTCAGGTCCATGCCCCCCTACAATCCACCCTCCAGTCCTGGCACCATCCCCTGCCACCGTAGTAATTGCAAAACCTGCCCCCACACCTCTTCCCTTACGTCCATCCAAGGCCCTAAAGGAGCCTTCCACATCTATCAAAGTTTTACCTGCACATCCACCAATATCATTTATTGTATCCGTTGCTCCCGATGCATTCTCCTCTACACTGGGGAGACTGGACGCCTCCTAGCAGAGTGCTTTAGTGAACATCTCTTGGACACCCGCACCAATCAACCACACCGCCCCGTGGCCCAACATTTCAACTCTCCCTCCCACTCTGCTGAGGACATGGAGGCCCTGGGCCTCCTTCACCGCCGCTCCCTCACCACCCGACTACTGAAGGAAGAACGCCTCATTAGATTAGATTACTTACAATGTGGAAACAGGCCCTTCGGCCCAACAAGTCCACACCGACCCGCCGAAGCGCAACCCACCCAGACCCCCTATATTTACCACTTACCTAACACTACGGGCAATTTAGCATGGCCAATTCACCTGACCAGCACATCTTTGGACTGTGGGAGGAAACCGGAGCACCCGGAGGAAACCCACACAGACACGGGGAGAACGTGCAAACTCCACACAGTCAGTCGCCTGAGTCGGGAATTGAACCCAGGTCCCTGGCGCTGTGAGGCAGCAGTGCTAACCGCTGTGCCACCGTGCTGCCCGTTACCGCCTCATCTTCCACCTCGGAACACTTCAACCCCAGGGCATCAATGTGGACATCAACAGTTTCCACATTTTCCCTTCCCCCATCTTACCCCAGTTCCAAACTCCCTGCTTAGCACTGTCCCCATGACTTGTCCAGACTTGTCCTACCTGCCTATCTTCTTTTCCACCCATCCACTCCACCCTCGTCCCTAACCTATCACCTTCATCCAATCTCCCACTCACCTATTGTACTCTATACTACTTTCGCCCCACCTCCACCCTCCTCTCATTTATTTCTCCACCCTTCAGGCACTCTGCATGTATTTCTGATGAAGGGCTTTTGCCCGAAACGTCGATTTTACTGCTCCTTGGATGCTGCCTGAACTGCTGTGCTTTCCCAGCACTACAAATGCAGAACCTGGTTTCTGTATTATTGTATTTGTATTTACCATTAATTGAGTGTCTTGGATATCATTACTGATCCACCTGTGCACCTTGCCCGCATGCTCATTGCAACTGCTTTACATCCCAGCATCAGTATCCTGTCATTGCTGGCAAAACTTCTGCTCAACTTCTCTGTTACTTACTCCTTTCCTCTCTATTGTACAATTGCTCTTTCATTTTCTCTGCGTGACATTTTTGCACCCAGTTGTGTTGCCAGACTTGTCCCACAACTCTGTCAAATTTGTAACATGTTTTCTTTCTCAAATAAAGTTACTTCTTTATTACACCCTGAGAACACAATGACTAGTCAGATAATTTCATTGTTATTGAACGATTCAAGTTTATACTGGGTATTATTTTCTAAATGGTTGAGTTGCTGAATTGATGAGCTCCATCTCAGCCATACAGATGTGCAGTTTGTAATGCTAAGACCTCTTCGGATTTGCCATAAATAAATCTGAGGAGTTGTTTAACCGACATCAAGAATACAGCAGGTGGAGCTGTGTACTTCATTGTGTGAAGTGTATTCACTGCAAAGTGCAGCACAAAACTGAAGTATTTTGCATAAATGGTAGTAAAGGAATAAAATTGTAGATTTTTCTTTTTTCGAGAAACCTTATGGGAGAATATAGTGGGAGAAAAGTAGACCTTGTTAAGCTGATGCTGAGGCACCTCTTTGATTGGAAATGGAGTGAACATTGTTTTGGCAATCGCTTGTTTGGCTGTCTTGAAAAGGATGAAATCGGAAATGAATTATGAGCTTGAAAAATGGAGTAAATCAATGGGGAGGAAAGATTGGGCACAGTCTGCAGTAGATTCATCTCAATTCGAGTCCATTTTATATTACGGAGAACGATAAATTTCACCACTACTTGCAGTCTATAAATCGGATAGAGAGTGCACTATATCTTTCACAGCACTAATATATATGATTAAAAGCAGAAGCCAGAATCGGGGTGACATGCCTTATCACATCCCTCCAATCAGAGACTTTTCACATTATATAGTGTCCGGCTCTGGTATTTGCATAGGAGCAGATCTAGACAAGGCATCTGGAAGCAAATGGATATCACAGTAAGGGAGAAGTAGGAGTAGGAACAGAAATTATGGAAGTAGAGTCTGACTGACTGTAGTGTGGGAAGCAGATCAACCTACTGAGCCTGGAGGAAACACTCCTTCTCTTAGCCCACAAGCAGTCCTTCGAAGGTAGGAATCCATATAGATGTGAAGCTTCTCCCATTCTTAAACTAACACTCTAAAACTAGAATTCTTTCCTTATTTATGATACTTCAATTCTTACTCATACTTGAATTATACAAAGGAAGAAAAATAGACTATTCAACTCCTCAAGCCTGTTCCACCATTCGATGAGATCATGGATGATCTGTGGTCTTCTGCTGCGCTTTTCCAGCAACACATTTTCAGCTCTGTTTTCCAGCATCTGGAGACCTCACTTTCTCCTGATCTGTGGTCTAACACTATATACCTGCCTTTTATCTTGTAATATCTTTGCTTAACAAAAACTTAATCTATTTCAGATTTAAAATTAACAGTTGATCTAGTGTCAACTGCCATTTATGGAAGAGTGTTCCAGATCTCTACCATCCTTTGTGTGTAGGAGTCTTTTCCAATATGTCTCCTGAATGGTCTAGCCTGATTTGCAGTCTATACCCCCTTGTTCTAGAATCCCCAACCTGTGGAAATAATTTATCTTTATTCATCTTGTCCTTTCTTGTTAATATTTTTTATTAATTTATTTTGTATCTGAAGTTTTTTTTTCAATTATAGTATTTAATTCCTTTACATCTTATTTAATTTTCTTTTCATTTTTCCAAATACGATTTCCAACTTTTCACACAAAGTAGCATGAGCAGATTCTCCAAGTATAAACTTTCAATTACGAGGGGCAAGGTGAATTAATACTACTGAAACATACTGAAACCTATGCTTACAAACTTTTGGTGATCAATCACTCTTAAACATATTTTCGTGTATGAATCTTTATAATACATGACACACGTGTGAGAAATGATTTGCAGGAATGGGCAAACACGTACTTTCATATTGTGGTGGATAAAGAATTTTCCTTCGAAGTCTGATGGCAGAAAAACACTGTCAGTATCTTGGTTTGATAGTTCTTTTTGACTTAATTGTGCCTTTTTGATATTTGTTACTGCACAGCTTGAGTATTAATTTTAAATTGATTGAGAAATGCATAGGATTTTTTTTTGGGACCCACACTGCTGTTCTTTGTTTATTTTCCATTTTTTAAATTAAAATGTATTCTTGTAGATTTCCCTGTGCTGCATGGGCCCAAGATTTGTATAAAATAATGATGTGGAATGTAGACTCTTCCTTAAATTTATATATTCATTTCTCAATGTGTACAAGAACAGAGATATATGGATGATATCTAAATGAAAACTGTCTGTTAAGACATGATTAAAGCATATTTTCTGATGTTCTTACTGTTGACCTACAAGATTTGGGGTGCAAGTTTTCATCCTTCTGTTCAGAGATGGAAGACTTAAAAAACAGTGGTGAACTAGTTTCTAAAATTCCAGTGGCCCCCCATTCCTGTTTTCAGCAATTTTGCCTGTGTATGTAGTGAGCCTACACCCAGCATTCCTGACGTTGCTGGCTACATTGTAATTCTCCACACAGTTTTGATATTCAGATTCTTTTTTTCTTAGGAAACATGGCTGTCGGCTCCTCAGGAATCATAGTCTTAGGGGAATCCAAGTCTCAAGTTGGGAACTGAAGAAAGAAGCCATTTAAAAATCCCTTTGCAAAATAATCCTCTCTTTACCTACTCATAAAACTGTCAATCAATTACAGACAGCACATCCCATTTCCATCCTCCCAGAGGAAATCTTAAACTTCATCATGAGACTACCTGGAAAAAAAAATGACAGGTTACCTGCTCCACCTGCTTTGTTGATTCAGTTGCCAGTTGACCTCATTATAAATACATATAAAATGGATTTAACTCAGCAGGAACCTATTTATTTGGTTGTAAAGTGGAGTGTTTTCTTTGTGTGATTGATATCTTTTGTAACATAGAAGTGTATGCCATTCAGCCCATGCTCATCATTTTATAAGATCATGGCTAATTGAACAATTCAGTGTCTTTTACTCATAATATCCCCGTAGTTCTTTAAGGAATTGATAATTATTTCATGGCCCTCTGGGATAGAGAATTTTAAAAAATTTAGTAAGGGGATTAGGATGTCATTGGCTAGGTCAGCATTTACTGCCCATCCCTAATTGCCTGCAACCACATTGACCAGACTAGGGCAGGATGGCAGATTACCTTCTCTAAAGGGCATTAGTGAACCAGGTGGGTTTTTCTGACTCTCAACTGTGGTCGTCATTAGATTCTTAATTCCAGATTTTTAATTGAATTGAAATTCCACCATCTGCCATGGCAGGATTCAAACCTGATATCTTAGAACATTACCTGGATCTCTAGATTAACAGTCCATCTATAATACCACAAGTTGTCACCTCCCCAATAATTCTTAGGGTTCACAAGCATGGGTAAAGTTGATTACCTTGTGTATTGGATTATTACATGTTTTTCAAAGAGATCTTTCAACTCTTGTGTGTTTATTTGGACATGTTTAAAAAGTATGAGGTAAGAGGGGCAGGTTCCTTCAGAATAGAGGCAGGTTCATAAGGTTGGGTAGGTTCCTTACTGCTGATAACCATTGCCTTGACAGAACTGCCGTTACAAAGCTCAACTGTTTTTAGCTGATACCAACCTGTTGTTTGAGGTAGCCTCACTAGTCTATTGTAGGAAAGTTATCAGTGTAGTCAGTACTGGTGTTTGAGGCAATTTTGGGTTAAGAAAATATTTAGTTTTCTCATTAGCAAGCTTCTGCTATGCCACTAAAATACTAAGTAGCATGAATACTTTACTTATGTAAGCATGCAAAATTTGAGTACTATAACATTTCAACATTAAATAAGAAGCATGCAACTTCATAACATTACAGATTTTGTCTTGCAGCCTTAAATACTTTCACTGTGCTTCATCAATTTTATTGAGCTTTTGCCTAATCTAAGATACATCTACCATAAGTAATGGCAATGTGCCCAGTGCGTAATAGTAGGAATACAGATTTATTTCTCAAATAGTAATTTTATGCACAACGAACAACTAATTCAGTCTCAGGATCTGTGCTGGCAGGCATGGATCACTTAAGTTTCACTCTCATGGGTGATGATGTCATGAGAAACATTTTAATGAATTACAGCTTTGCAAATCATTTCCAGTTTTACAGAAAACAATCTGTGATCCACTGAAAATAATATTGTTATCTACATAAAATGATGTACCTTTTAATCACCTTCCTGTTTCTCCATTTTGTTTTTTCTATCCAGCTGGATCATAGAACATAGAACATAGAAGGATACAGCGCAGTACAGGCCCTTCGGCCCTCGATGTTGCGCCGACCGAGTCCTACCTAACCTATACTAGCCCAATAACTTCCAAATGCCTATCCAATGCCCGCTTAAATGAACATAAAGAAGGAGAGTTCACCACTGATACGGGCAGGGCATTCCATGAACTCACAACCCGCTGTGTGAAGAATCTACCCCTAACATCTGTCCTATACCTACCACCCCTTAATTTAAAGCTATGTCCCTTAGTAACACCTGACTCCATTAGCGGTAAAAGGTTCTTAGTATCTACCCTATCTAAACCCCTAATCATCTTATACACTTCTATCAGATCTCCCCTAAACCTTCTCTTCTCCAATGAGAACAGCCCCAAGTGCCTCAGCCTTTCCTCATAAGATTTTCCTACCATTCCAGGCAACATCCTGGTAAACCTCCTCTGCACTCGTTCTAAAGCTTCCACATCCTTCCTATAGTATGGCGACCAAAACTGCACACAATACTCCAGATGAGGCCTCACCAGAGTCTTATACAACTGCAACATGACCTCAGGACTCCGGAACTCAATTCCTCTGCCAATAAAGCCCAGTACACCATATGCCTTCCTCACAGCACTATTTACCTGGGTGGCAACTTTCAGAGATCTGTGTACATAGACACCAAGATCCCTCTGCTCATCCACACTACCAAGTAGCCTACCATTAGCCCAGTAATCCATCATCTTGTTATTCCTACCAAAGTGAACGACTTCGCACTTAGCTACATTGAATTCCATTTGCCACATTTCCGCCCAGCTCTGCAACTTATCTATATCCCGCTGTAACCTACCACTTCCTTCCTCACTATCCACAACTCCACCGACTTTCGTGTCATCCGCAAACTTGCTTACCCAGCTTTCAAGTCCTTCCTCTAGATCATTTATAAAGATAACAAAAAGCAATGGTCCCAAAACAGATCCTTGTGGTACACCGCTAGTAACTGCGCTCCAAGATGAACATAATCCATCAACTACTACCCTCTGTCTCCTTCCAGCCAGCCAATTCCTAATCCAAACCTCTAATGTATCCTCAATGCCATACCTCCGAAGTTTTAGCATTAGCCTACCATGGGGAACCTTATCGAACGCCTTACTAAAATCCATATACACAACATCTACTGCTTTACCCTCATCCACTTCCATAGTCACCTTCTCAAAGAACTCAATAAGGTTTGTGAGGCACGACCTGCCCTTCACAAAACCATGCTGGCTATCCCTGATCACGTTATTCCTACCCAGATGTTCATAAATCTTATCCCTTACCATTCTCTCTAAGACTTTGCCCACCACTGAAGTCAGACTCACTGGCCTATAGTTAATAGGGCTATCCCTACTCCCTTTCTTGAACAATGGGACCACATTCGCTATCCTCCAGTCCTCTGGTACTATTCCCGTTGACAATGACGACATAAAAATCCAGGCCAATGGCTCTGCTATCTCCTCCCTAGCTTCCCATAGGATCCTGGGGTAAACGCCATCAGGCCCAGGAGACTTATCTATATTCATCCTTTCCAATATTCCCAAAACCTCTTCCCTGCATATTTCCAGGGCATCCATTCTAATTATTTGTGATTCCATATTCACATCAGCAACAGTGTCCTGTTCCTGAGTGAATACTGATGAAAAGTACTGATTTAATGTCTCTCCAATCTCCTCCGCCTCCACGCACAACTTCCCACTACTATCCTTGACTGGACCGATACCTACCCTAGTCATCCTTTTATTCTTGACATACCTATAGAAAGCCTTTGGGTTTTCCCTAATCCTACCAGCTAAAGACTTTTCATGTCCCCTTCTCGCTTTTCTTAGCTCCCTCTTTAGCTCCTTCCTGGCTACCTTATAACTCTCAATCGCCCCTACTGAACCTTCACGCCTCATCTTTACATATGCCGCCTTCTTCCCTTTCACAAGGGACTCCAATTCCTTACTAAACCACGGCTGCCTCACAAGGCCCTTTACACCATGCCTGACTGGTACATACCTATCGAGGACACGCAGTAGCTGCTCCTTGAACAATCCCCACATCTCATTAGTGTTCTTCTCTTGAAGCCTGTTTTTCCAATCCACACAACCTAAGTCATGCCTCACTGCATCATAATTTCCCTGCCCCCAGCTATAGCTCTTGCCCTGCGGCGCACGATTATCCCTCTCCATCACTAAAGTAAAAGTCACCGAGTTGTGGTCACTGTCCCCGAAGTGCTCACCTACCTCCAAGTCTAACACCTGGCCTGGTTCATTACCTAGAACCAAATCCAATATAGCCTCCCCTCTTGTTGGCCTGTCGACATATTGTGTCAGGAAACCCTCCTGCACACATTGTACAAACACCGACCCATCTAATGAACTCGAGCTATAGCTCTCCCAGTCAATATCTGGGAAGTTAAAGTCCCCCATAACAACCACCCTGCTACCTTCACTCTTTTCCTGAATCATCCTCGCAATATTATCCTCTACTTCTCTAGGACTATTAGGAGGCCTGTAGAAAACACCTAACAGGGTGACCTCACCTTTCCTATTTCTAACCTCAGCCCAAACTACCTCAGATGGCAAGTCCTCTTCCATCGTCCATTCCACTGCTGTGATACTGTCTTTGACAAGTAATGCCACGCCTCCCCCTTTTTTACCCCCATGTCTGATCCTACTAAAACATTTGAACCCTGGAACGTGCAACAGCCATTCTTGTCCCTGTTCTACCCACGTCTCTGTAATGGCCACAACATCGAAGTCCCAGGTACCAACCCACGCTGCAAGTTCACCTACCTTATTCCTTATACTTCTGGCATGTTAGTGGACATGTTAGTCCCAAATCTGTGCTTTGCCTTGAGCAAGCTAATAATTCAATTTGAATGTGATGGTGGGGTGGAGAAAGATGGGGGGGTGGGGGGTGGGGGCTGGGGTGGAGAAATTTTGACAGGGGAGTTTTGGGGTAAGTAAGTGGGGATTTTGAGTTGGGGTCCAGCTCTGCTGATACTCTGCTATTAACACTTGCAATGTCTGAGTATCCCTTGCAATGGCTTCTCTTCCTGCCTCTGCTCCATTACCTCTGATGTCCCCAAGGAATGAGCCTCAGCTCCCATCTCCATGCCATACCTCTGTGGCTGCATTCAAAGGCTCAGCATTTAATTTGCATATAACAGCATCCAGCTGTATATCTCCACCTCTTCTCTTGAATCCTTTACTGTTATTAAATTATCATAATGCTTATCCAACATTCAGTACTGAAAGTGCAGAATGTTCTTCCATTAAATATTTCATAGACTTCTTATTTCTACTGACTCTATTTGTCTTCATAGAAACAATCAGAGATTAAACTAGTTGGTCACCATTTTGATGTCAGATTCAATTTGGAGGTGAGCTTCTGACCTCATTTGTGTCATCATTTAGACTGTGTATTTCCAGCGATGTATCACTGTCCAGCTATGTATCACTGTCTGACCTGTGTCTCAGCTGATTACTGCCCGATCCATAAATTAAATGAGAATTATCCTGAGATACAATATTCTACCTGATCCCTCACCTGTTGAAGTGATGACAATGTTTCTCAATTTTCTGGTCTGCATTGGCTAGTCAAAAGCCCTCCAATCCCTCTGCTCCAATCCCAACCTCACCAACAAGCCAGCAGATAAAGGGGGCACAGTGGTAGTCTGGCGCACTGACCTCTACACCGCTGAAGCCAAACGCCAACTCGCGGACACCTCTTCCGACTGCCCCCTTGACCATGATCCCACCCCCCAACACCAAACCATCTTCTCCCAGACCATACAGAACCTCATCAACTCAGGATTTCTCCCACCCACAGCTTCCAATCTCATAGCCCGGGAACCCCGCACTGCCCGGTTCTACCTCCTTCCCAAGATCCACAAGTCTGACCACCCTGGCCGACCCATTGTCTCAACATGCTCCTGCCCCACTGAACTCATCTCTACCTACCTCGAAACTGTCCTATCCCCCCTCATCCAGGAACTCCCCACATACGTTCGAGACACCACCCACGCCCTCAACCTCCTCCAAGACTTCATTTCCCCAGCCCCCAACACCTCATCTTCACCATGGATATTCAATTCCTCTACACCTCCATCCGCCATGACCAGGGCCTCCAAGCCCTCCGTTTTTTTCTCTCCTGACGTCCCCAACAGTACCCTTCCACCGACACTCTCATTCGTTTGGCTGAACTGGTCCTCACCCATAACAATTTCTCCTTTGAATCCTCCCACTTCCTCCAGACCAAAATGGGTAGCCATGGGCACACGTATGGGCCCCAGCTATTTGTGTCTCTTTGTTGGCTACGTAGAACAGTTGATCTTCTGTAATTACACCGGCACCACTCCCCACCTCTTCCTCTGCTACATTGATGACTGCATTAGCACCACCTCGTCTCCTGCGAGGAGGTTGAGCAATTCATCAACTTCACCAACACATTCCACCCTGACCTTAAATTTACCTGGACCATCTCTGACACCTCCCTCCCCTTCCTGGAGCTCTCCATCTCCATTAATGATGACCAACTTGACACTGACATTTTTTACAAACCCACCAACTCCCATAGCTACTTGGATTACACCGCTTCCCACCCTACCTCTTGCAAAAATGCCATCCCGTATTCCCAATTTCTCCGCCTCCGCCGTATCTGCTCCCAGGAGGACCAGTTCCACCACAGAACACACTAGATGGCCTCCTTCTTTAGAGACTGCAATTTCCCATCCCACGTGGTTAAAGATGCCCTCCAACGCATCTCGTCCACATCCCGCACCTCCACCCTCAGACCCCACCCCTCCAACCGTAACAAGGACAGAACACCCCTGGTCATCACCTTCCACCCTACCAATCTTCGCATAAACCAAATCATCTGCCAACATTTCTGCCACCTCCAAAAAGACCCCACCACCAGGGATATATTTCCCTCCCCACCCCTTTCCACCTTCCGCAAAGACCGTTCCCTCCATGACTACCTGGTCAGGTCTACGCACCCCCTACAACCCACCCTCCCATCCTGTCACCTTCTTCTGCCACCGCAGGAACTGTAAAACCTGCGCCCACACCTCCTCCCTCACCTCCATCCAAGGCCTTAAAGGAGCCTTCCACATCCATCAAAGTTTTACCTGCACATCCACTAATATCATTTACTGCATCCGTTGCTCCCTATGTGGTCTCCTCTACATTGGGGAGACTGGATGCCCCCAGCAGAGCGCTTTAGGGAACATCTCCAGGACACCCGCACTAATCAACCACACCACCCTGTGGCCCAACATTTCAACTCCCCCTCCCACTCTGGCGAGGACATGGAGGTCCTGGGCCTCCTTCACCGCCGCTCCCTCACCACCCGATGCCTGGAGGAAGAACGCCTCATCTTCCGCCTCGGAACACTTCAACCCTAGGGCATCAATGTGGACTTCAACAGTTTCCACATTTCCCCTTCCCCCACCTCACCCTAGCTCAGCACTGTCCCCATGACTTGACGTACCTGCCTATCTTCTTTTCCGCCTATCCACTCCACCCTCCTCCCTGACCTATCACCTTCATCCCCTCCCCCACTCACCTATTGTACTTTATGCTACTTTCTTCCCACCCCCACCCTCCTCTAGCTTATCTCTCCACCCTTCAGGCTCTCTGTCTTTATTCCTGATGAAGAGCTTTTGTCCGAAAGGTCGATTTTACTGCTCCTCGGATGCTGACTGAACTGCTGTGCTCTTCCAGCACCACTAATCCAGAATCTGGTTTCCAGCATCTGCAGTCATTGTTTTCACCTAGTTGATTTTAACCCTACTGCGAATCCTCTTGCAAGGATGCCAGCCTTGAAGAAGTTTTCCTCCTCTCTATACAAGAATCTCAGAGAGTCCCTCTCCCTCTGCAACTCCCAGGTCATTTCCTCTGACTTGAATCATACAGAGCTTCAGTTCCTTTATATTAATGACCTAGTTCTTGGATTTTGAGATTTGCATTTCACATTTCTCCTGTCAATTGTTGCTCCATGTCAGATTTGTCATTTCCATTTTGAGCTACGTATTTTTCTGGCATTTTTACTTTTTGTCTCTGTTTCCTGAAATGTATTTTCTCATTAATATCAGTCATTCTATCCCATAGCCTAATCAAGTTGATGAAGGTTTATTTTTAAACAAGGTAGTGTATAATGTTTAGCTACTCGTGTATTAATTCTTCTGTGATAATACTTCAGGTGAATAACTTTTTGACAGGGTCCTACTGAATAGTCATTGAACAGAAACATTTTTTTTTCTCTTTGTATCGAGCTGTCAGACTTGTTGAATTTTTTCAGCATTTTCTGTTTTTTTTTTCTGACTTTTCCACTGCTGTAGAAGTTTGCCTTTATATTGAGATACTCTGTCTCCTTGGATTGACTTAAAAATGTAATGTCCAAAAAAAAACTGTTGGAAATTTGTTTTGATTGTTATAGAGAGAATGTAAAATTAGTTTTAATTTGGAGCAGGCCTTTTGAAATTTTGGTTTTATTTCACAAAAAATGGGCATTAACAGTTTTTAAAATATTACATCCATGGTGTGTTTTTGTTCATTTTGTTATAGGCTACTTGTAAAGTTGAAACACTAGAATTGGACATATCATAATAGAAATACTCCATCACAATATTTTTGTAAATATCATATTGTTATGTTGTTTTTCATCTATGACATTTTACAAAGTTCATGTTGTTTGGATTAATGTAGATGGCTATTTTTATGTTATCTTGTCAGACATTCACAATAGCATAAATTATTCCTTTTGGAACATCTAAAATGAATGGATCATTCTTTAAAAAAATAAAGGTAATTCAAGTTTATTAATTTTTTTAAGTTCCCTTCCTTTTTTTGACCCTTGCTGAACTTCCAACTTTGCATCTACACTATCATCTTTTTTTGTTTGCACTTCCATAACCTTTCTCAGCTGTGCTCCTGCCTTGTCTGCAACAGATACCCATCTCAACAGCTTTGTCATAATACTGGTGCTCTCTTGGTTGGCCAATGTTCCATAATATGAAGGGAATGAAAGATTCAGCAATTCAGACTGAACCAAAGGAGAGTCTAGATAACTATGGTGGTCTTCAACTCTGAAGCAATATAGTAAAGAAAAGTTTTAACCTTTTAAAAATGTCTTTTAATTTTGTAATTATGTTTAAGAAGGTTTGAAAATGATCGTCTAGAGTTTGTATTGATTGTAAAGAGACCGTGGGTGACACGGTGGCTCAGTGGTTAGCACTGCTGCCTCACAGCACCAGGGTCCCAGGTTTGATTCGGGTGACTGTCTGCGTGGGTTTGCTCCAGTTTCCTCCCACAGTCCAAAGATGTGCAGGTCAGGTGAATTGACCATGCTAAATTGCCCATTGTGTTAGGTACATTAGTCAGGGGGGAATGGGTCTGGGTGAGTTACTCTTCGGAGGGTCGGTGTGGACTTGTTGGTCCAAAGGGCCTGTTTCCACACTGTAGAGAAACTAATCTAATTTGTCATTTTCTTGGATAATCAGAATCACTGATCCATTTAATTTCTTGACAAAGAATCAGTACCAACAGAAAGCTGGTTAAGAAAGAAGCTGTGTAGCTGGCAGATACAAAGGAGAACTACAAGGAGAAGAGCTCGAGGGTGAAAATGATCATTGCCCTGAGAGAAAGCAGAAAGAGACCAAAATAGAAAACAGAATATTATTGTGAGTAAAGAAGCAAAGTACTTAGTATGAGGTCAGTTTCTCCATTAGTCAGAAAAGGAGATTGGAATCCATAGATACATTATGTGAGCTGGCTAAATTTTCTAAAACTTGTAAAGCTGTGTGAATAGCTTGGCAATTCTAATGGGCTCAACGTTTTCTCAGAAGTGGCCAAACTGTGGAGTGGGCTGTTATTAATTGATCAGGTAAAAATTCATTCTGTGACAGTCTCAAGGTTTAGTTTTCCAATGTAAGGGAGAGGGATTGATGAACTGAACCTTGCTGTTAGTAATCATACTTATGTAACTCTGTTAAAGTGAAAGCCTTTACTTATATGAACCCAGACCGATCCTTTGTGAACAAGAGCGGTATATTGCGGAAATATGTAGTGCCATATTTGTGCAGGGAGTGATGTGAATGCTCATGATTGTATGAGTACTGCATTGTCTATTTAAAACTGAGTTTCCTTTTTAAATTCATGTTTACTTTGGTGTACATTATTCACAAAGCTATTGTGAAAAGTGGAAAAAGTTAAGAAATATAACATTTAAAATGAGTACCGAGGCATAGAAAAGCATGAGATCAAGCAAAAGGAAGGCCTCTGAAAAGGTGGAAGGCAGGAGTGATAACATGACAAAAAGGATGATGGTGAAACACAAAACTTGGTGTTAATGGGGGAATCGAAGAAGTGAAAATTGCATTTAAATTATATACAAGTAATGTTAAAAGAAGCACTGCTTGTAACTGCTTTCCAAAAACAAAGGCTGTGATTTGAAATTGATGAATTCATTCATGAATTCAAAAAATTAGAAAATGCCAAATTGAAAAATTGAGGTGCTGTTTCTTGAGCTTTTCTTGGATGTCATTGGGATATTATAAAATGTCAAGAATGGAGTAGGACTGAGAATTGAAACATTAGGTGACCCTGCTTGGAGATTAATTGGACGTAATTAGTAAAGTGTTCTCTCCATCTGTTGTTTGATCTTCCGGTGTAGCACAGATAACATTATGAGTAGTGAATAGGCCATACTAAATTGTAAGAAATACACTAAATCACTGATTCATCTGAGCATCTGACTGTCTGGATTGGGAGTGGGGGAGAGTGGAGGGTGGGTAAGTGGGTGAGAGTGCACATGTTGTGCCTGGAAAGGAACGTAAGAGATAAGAAAATGAGAAATATAAATTCTCTCCCTAAGATTGTTGTGGGTCTACTTATAGCACATTGACTGCAGCGGTTCAAGAAAGCAACTTAGCACCATCTTCTCAAGGGCACCGAGAGAAGGGCAATAAATGCTGACCAGAGCTGAAAATGTGTTGCTTGGAAAAGCGCAGCAGGTCAGGCAGCATCCATGGAGCAGGAGAATTGACATTTCGGGCATAAGCCCTTCTTAACTTTCAGCTCTGATTTCCAGCATCTGCAGTCCTATGGAAGAAATGAAGGGAACAGAATATGGCCAGTTATTCATGCTGGGAAATGCTAAAATCCATAATTAAGAAATCAATAGCAGAATCCTTCAAAAATTGTAATTCAATCAAGCAAAGTCAGCATTCTCTTATGGAAAGGACCTCCTATTTGACAAATGTATTAGAGCTTTTTGAGGATGTAAAAGGCAGGGTGAAGGGTTACCAATAGATGTAGTATATTGGATTTCCAAAAGACTTTCAATAAGGTGCCACTAAGGCTACCACACACGACAAGAATTAATGGTGTTGGGGTCATGTATACACACAGATCTGTACATCACCTTCCTTAGAGATGTTGCTTCCGAGATAGCTAAATTTGCTGACCATATCCTTAACACAGAATCACAATGTTCAGGAAGATAACATAATGGTCAATGTTCATGCAGAATTCAGCAAAAGGCTGAACCAGTCTTCCAGTAACTTCACAAATTCCAGGATATGCACTGTAACAGAATGGCAGTAAAATGGGTATCAGCTGGTGAAAGAGGAACATAGTGCTGACCAATGAAAATTTGTGGTGCATTTAAAAAGGACCCTCAGGAGTGGGAAAACCCTTCAAGTGGCACAAAAGAGATTGTGATACACTAGACTGGTGGCAGAGTTATGCTGTTCAATGACCTGCTTGGGCCTAGAATAACCAAAAACAGATCACAGGTACCCTGTCAAATGTATCCCAGGACATTGTGTGGAAATTTTAGGCCCCGAGTAGAGATATTTGTATCATCTATAATGGTTAGGTTGCAGACGGCTGGAATATGGTTAACGTGTCTTTATTTAAACAAGGCTGTACGGTGAAGCCTGGGAACTGTAGACCTGTGAGGTCTAACATCAGAGGTAAATAATTTGTTAGAGGTGGTTCTGAAAGATAGAATTTATATGCAGTTGGAGAGGCAACGAATGATCAAGGGTAATCATCATGGTTTTGTGTGAGGGAAATTGTGTCTCACAAACTTGATTAAAGTTTTTGAGGAAGTAACCAAAAAGATTGAAGATAGCGCAATAGATATCATTTACTCGGACTTCAGTAAAGTTTGCATAATTATTAAGGTTAGATCAGATGGGATTTAGGGTGAGCTTGCCAATTGGATACAAATTGGCTTGACAGTAGGAAACAGAGTGATGGTGGAAGGTTGTTTTCAGACTGAAGGTCTATGACCAGCGGTGATGCACAGGCATTGGTACAAGGTCCACTTTTATTTGTCATTCATATAAATGATTTGGATGAGAATATGGGAGGCATGGTTAGTAAGTTTGTGGATGACACCAAAATTGGTGGAATAGTGGACAGTGAAGAAGGCTATCTAAGATTACAAAGAGAGCTTGAACAATTGGGTCTTAAAAGAATTTAATGTAAAGATAGCATTTGTTAAAATCTTCTAAAAGTACCCATATGCGGAGATGGCCCCAGCAGATTGGAAAGGAGCAAATATAACAGCTCTATGGAAGAAATGAAGGGAACAGAATATGGCCAGTTAGTCATGCTGGGAAATGCTAAAATCCATAATTAAGAAATCAATAGCAGGATCCTTCAAAAATTGTAATTCAATCAAGCAAAGTCAGCATTCTCTTATGAAAAGGACCTCCTATTTGACAAATGTATTAGAGCTTTTTGAGGATGTAAAAGTGACAGAATTTAATTTGGATAAATGCAAGACAATGCATTTTGGTAAAACAAACAGGGGCATGGCCCTGGGTTATAGTGTCATAGAATCATAGAGATGTACAGCACGGAAACAGACCCTTCAGTCCAACTGTCCATGCTGATCAGATATCCCAACTCAGTCTAATTCCACCAGCCAGCACCTGGCCCATATCCTTCCAAACCCTTCCTATTCATATACCCATCCAAATGCCTTTTAGATGTTGCAATTGTACCAGTCTCCATCACTTCCACTGGCAGCTCATTCCATACACGTACCACCCTCAGCGTGAAAAGGTTGCCCCTTGGGTCTCTTTTATATCTTTCCCTTCTCACCCTAAACTTATGTCTTCTAGTTCTGGACTCCCCCACCCCAGAGAAAAGACTTGTTTATTTATCGTATAAATACTAATCCTATACTTTTTCTGGATTTTTGTTATCTCATTTCTGAAGGCTTCCCATTTTCCAGCCGTCCCTTTACCCGAGAACCTGCCCCCAATCAGCTTTCGAAAGTTCCTGCCTAATACCGTCAAAATTGGCCTTCCTCTAATTTAGAACTTCAACTTTTAGATCTGGTCTACCTTTTTCCAACACTATTTTAAATATAATAGAATTATGGTCGCTGGCCCCAAAGTGCTCCCTTCAGAATCTCAACCTTTTCCCTTCCTAAGTTGTTGGTTCCAATGTGAACAATGACCTCTTGCTGGCCCCTCTCCCCCTTGAGAACATTCTGCATGCTGTCTGAGACATCCTTGATCTTGGCACCAGGGAAGCAACAAATCATTCTGATTTTTCAATGCTGGCCACAGAAAAGTCTGTCTGTACCTTGGACTAGATGGTCCCCTAACACAACTGATTTTTTGGAATCCAACATACCTGTCATTACGTTAGAGCCTGTCTCAATACTATAAACTTGGCTGTTCCTGCTACGTTCCCCTGTGAATTGATCACCCCCTACATTTTCCAAAACAGCATACCTGTTTGAAATGGGGATAGCCACAGAAGAGTCCTGCACTAACTGCCTACCTCTCAACTTTCCTGGAGTTATCCCATCTATGTGACTGTATCTGTGACTTTTCCCCCTTCCTATAACTGCCACCCATCACATACCATTGCTATTGCAAATTCCTCATTGCCTTTAACTGTCTCTCCAACTGATCCATTCGATCTGCTAAGATTCGCAGCCAACAACATTTATTATGATACAATCCACAGTAACCTGTAAACTCTCCTTAAACTCCCACATCTGACAAGAAGTGCATTTCACTCTACTAAAGGCCATTTTTGCTCCTTCAAAAGCACTACTGTTGTTTGGCGGTAATGCAGCGGTAAACAAAAACAAACTAGGAAGTTAGAATCTACTCAGAAAAAAATATTTAACCAGCTGGCTGGCCACAGCCAGCGTACTATGCACAAGTAAATAAAGGGTGACTTGGTGATGGGACCCAGCCTCTGTGGCGATAGGAGAAAACAGGACGTGCGTGAAGAACATTCGCTTGCAACTGTCATCTTGGATTTCGGGTAAGCCCTTCTGGCATCATGCCTATATTTGGGAAGTTTGACTCATTTGATCCTGCCATCGAAGACTGAAGAAGGGCTCATGCCCAAAACGTTGATTCTCCGGCTCCTTGGATGCTGCCTGACCTGCTGCGCTTTTCCAGCAACACATTTTCAGCGACACCCAAACCAGAGCCAATTAAAATTTAGGTTTGGTTACATGGTCACCCAGTTTCCATGGAGGTCTGTGCCGGCGCAGCTGTATCTGTGGTTGCAGAATCCATCTTTAACAAGAAACTTTGGTAAGTTTGCACAAGACCTTAGCTAGACTGAGAATGTTCACTGGGGAACCAATGCAAAGTAAGGGTACAACTCTGGTTCCAGTCTCCTATGAGAAGCAGTTGGTGCAGTTTCCGCTGATGGTGGCAAAAGGCTCAGGCCTAAATCTATTTTGGCGAAATTGGTTGAGAAACATTCAACTAGATTGGCTCAACATTTTTCGATTGGAAAATGGTTGCCTCAGTTAAGTCCTAGTGAAATACCCAGGAGTTTTTCAAGAAGGCTTTGGGACTATCAAAGGGGCCAAAATCACTTTACGTGTTGACTAGATGCATTTCCAATATTTTGAAAGGCCTGCCGGCTGCCACTTGCCTCTGAAATCAGGTGGAAATCAGGTGGCTGGAGAGTGAAGGAATCAAGAAGTCTGTGCAGTTTGCAGAATGGTCAGCACTGGTTGTACCGATTGTGATAGCTCAGCTTGCCTTTGTGGGGATTTTAAGCAAACAGTGAACTGCTTCTCATAACTGGCATAGAGGATGCCAGGCATAGAGGATGCACACAAAGTTGGCAGGGGCCAGTCCTTCACAAAGTTGGACATGAGCTATGCCTACCTGCATTTGCAACTGGATGAGGAGTCTCAGAAGTATGCTACAGTTAATACCTATAAGGGTTTACAGAGGAAACTCGATTAGCCGAATACCAATTATCCAAAAATCGGATTATCCGAAGGAGATTTCAAGGTCCCGATAGAAACATTACATCAAAGATGTGTTTCCAGCACTGATCGCGTCTTTTGTTTACAGTGATTAAACAGGCACCGTCTCCAAATGACTGAACTCCTGCCCTCTCTCTCTCTCTCTCTCTCCCCACAGTTTCCCTGGAGTTCTACAGAGGGGTCACCCACCTCTTCCCATGAATAATGTCTCCAATATTGTCCTGTACAGGGCAAACATGGAACCTGTCAAAAATTTGCAGTAAAAAGTTGTGCGTGGCTGTGTCTGTGTCTGTGCGCTATTTGGAGACTTACCCCATAAAGGCAGCTGCAGCTGCAGCAGTCTTGTTGTTGGTGTGCAGTCTGGGTGCCTGGAGAGGGGCCGGGGGTGGACCGGGGTGGGCAATGGAGGGGGTGTCTGTGTTGGGGGTGGGGTCTCGTGCTCTTTGTGCTGGGGGGAGGGGGCAGTGTTGGACTTGGGGGAGTGAGAGAGGGGCAGTATTGGGGGCGGGGTCTCACGTGCTGTGTGTTGCTGCAGTCTCCTGAACGGGGAGCAGACATTAAAACTCCGAGCCCCAGAGGAAAAGCATTTAATCGAATTTCCGAATAAATGATTATCCGAAAGCAATAGTACCCGCCCAACACATTCGGATAATCGAGTTTCCACTGTATATCAATATACAAGACTGCCATTTGGGGTATCATCAGCTTGCGCTTTTTTCCAGCTGGCCATGGAGAACATTTTACAAGGGTTACTCCAGTTTGCTATTTCTCTGGATGACATACTAATAACAACAGGGAAGACAAATAAAGAGCACTTGGAGAACTTGCATAAAGCGCTAAAACATTTCCTCCAGGTAGGCATATGCCTTTGGGGGGGAAAGTATGTGTTCCAGGCAAACCAAGTGACCCTTTTGAGTTACAGAGTCAACAAAACTGGGTTGTGTTGACTCAGAGTCAACAACACCCATTGAAAGAAAAGTGAGGGCGATCAGAGGAGCCCTGGCTCCCATGTCTGTACTGGAACTTAGTTCTTTCCTTGGAATCATTACAGAAAATTCATACATTGGCCTCCATCTTAGCACCTTTACACCTGCTGTTGAGAAAATGGTTAGCCTTGGAAATGGTCTCAAATTCAAGAAATAGCCTCTAGGTAAGTGAAAAAGCAGCTATTGTCATGTAAGATGTTGGCCCACTATGATCCAAAGCGAGAGGTAGTACTGACATGTGATGCCTCCACATACACTATAGGGGTAGTGTTGGCTCACCTTTGGCCTAATGCAGAGGAACGCTTGATAGCATACGCTTCCCAGTCTCATGCCGAATGTAAGTATGACCAGCCAGAGAAGGAAGGTTTAGTGGTCGTCTTTGATGTGAGGAAGTTCTACAGTACCTTTTATGGATGGGAATTTGTCATAGCCTGATCACAAACCCCTGCTAAGGCTGTTGAAGGAAGACAAGGTGGTGCCGCCTATTGCTTCTGGTGGAATTCAGTGTTGGGTCCTTATTCTCAGTGCATACAAGTGCAAGTTGGAACACCACCCAGGAACCCAAGTGACTAATGTGAATGCCTTGAGCCGCCTCCCTATGACAGATACTCCATCGGTGGTGCCTCCCAGGAAGAGTCCGTTTTGGGTTTTAAGCTTTCTGGACACCCTTCCAGTCACCTCAGACAATATTCGACTGTGGACACAAAAAGGTCTTGTCCTAGAAAAACTGAAACACCTGGTGGTAATGGCCCTTTTGTTTCCCCCATTACCACCAGGTGTTTAAGGGCCATTGCAACTAGAATTGAAACTTTTCTGGACCCGGCAAGACCAGATCATCGCAGAGGATGGCATATTACTGTGGGGAGCAAGGGCAATTGTCCCAAGTAAAGGTCACCGCCAGATACTGGCTGAACTCCACCAGGGTTATCCAGGGGTTTCCAAGATGAAAATGCTGGCAAGAACCTATGTCAGTTGGCCAGTGTTGGATGCTGACATAGCTGCATTGGTGGGGCAGTGCCCAGAGTGCCAACAAGGGCAGAAATTTCCATCAGCAGTGCCCCTTCATTCTGGGAATGCTGGGTTAACCCTGGACTTGATTGCATGTTGACTATTCCAGTCCTTTCGTGGGCTCAATGTTCTTGGTCATTGCGGATGCCCATTCATAGTGGTTGGACGTGCATAATGTTCATTCAGCAAACTTGAGGATGAGGACGGAGAAGCTGCAAGCATCATTCACAATACATGGACTCCTAGAAATATTGGTCATTGACAATGGGACGTCATTTACCAGCAGGGAATTCAAATATTTCCTGAAGTCTAATGGCATTTGGCACATAAGTACAGCTCCATACCATCCATCATGCAATGGTCTAGCGGAAAGAGTGGTCCAAATGTTGAAGGCTGACTTAAAGAAGCAGCCTATAGCATCAATTGATACCAAACTGTCATGGTTCCTGTTCGATTATAGGACCACCCTACATGCAACAGGGATAGCTCCAGCAAAGTTGCTGATGGGGGGACAACTCTGCACCAGGCTAACCTGATATTTCCAGACCTGGTGGGGGAAGATGAAATGGCAGCAGCAATGCCAATGCTGGAAAAATGCCTCCTCTAAATGAGAGAAACATTTTAATTCAGGGGTTACAGTTTAGTGACGGAATTATGGAAATGGCCCTGAATGGGTATGAGGTGAGGTTGACGCGAGGTCAGGTCCCGTCACTCACAAAGTTCCAGTAGCTAATACAGTCCTGAACATACAAATGGATTACCTGAAAGCTGTTACCTTGCAAACTGGGCAGAAGCAAACCATACCGGCCCCTTGAAAGGCCTGTTGGAAACTGCAGGTGCTCCCTCTCCATCTAGTGTGGAGGAAACCTCAGACTCTGAGATGAATACAGCCTCAATACCATTGCCACCGGAAGAAGATCAGGAAACTCTCCCGATATGTTCCATATACAAGAGATGGGCCCCATTCTGGTACACACTGTCTGTGCCCAAGTCCAAGTCAGAGGAACTGGATCTGGGGCAAAAACGTTGCGAGAGGAGCTCCAAGGAAAAGACCTGGCCTGCATCCCTGAACTTAGCGTGGCTGGGAGGTAATGATTAGGACCAGGTTCTTGATTGGCCCAGGTTAACAATCCCAATCAGGAAAGCCTTGGCTGCCCAATAAAACCAGGAGATTAGATTCTCCTCAGATGAGGACTGACTCAGTGCTGACTGGTCATAGCCAGTGTACTGTGCATTAGTAAATAAAGAGTGGCTTGGTGGTGGTATCTGGTCTCTGTACAGTTATTTCACCTTCATAGCTCAGACCTTTGAGTATAAAAGTTGGGACATCATGTTGAGGCTGTACAGGATGTTGGTGAACCCTCTTCTGAACTATGTCTAATTCTAGTCACCCTGTTATTGGAAGGATATTATGAAATTGGAGAGTGTTCAGAAAACATTTCCCAGGACATTGTCAGGAATGGAGGGTTTGAGTTGTAAAAATAGATCGGGTAGTCTGGGACATTTTTCACTGGAGCATAGGTGGTTTAGGGGTCACTTTATCTATGCCCATCATCATTTTATAAGGTCAGTAGCAAAGGATGTTTCCCTAAGGTGAGGGAGTTCAAAACTAGGTTTTTTAAGTGAGAGCAGAAAGATTTAAAAAGAAGATGAGGGACAATCTTTTATAGAGAGAGTGTTTAGTATTTGGAATATACTGCTTGAAAAGTGATGGATGCAAGTGCAGTTGCAACATTTAATAGACCTTTGCTTAAAGACATGAATAGGGAAAGTTTGGAAGGATATGACCCAGGTGGAACTATTTTAGCTTGGGAACATGGTCAGTGTGGACTAGTTGGGCCGAAGGGTCTGATTTCATGCTGTATGACTATGACTCTAAACAAGTTTAATTAGCTTGGATAGACATTTGGCAAGCTCAAGAGCCAAGATAAATGGGTCATTTTTAAATTGACTAACTGTAACTTGTATGCTGTCACAGAGATGAGTGTTAAAGCATTGTATTTACATTGATGACTTGGATGAAGGGACTGAGTGTATTGTTTTCTGACGATACAGAGATAGACAGAAAACCAAGTTGTAAAGAAGATGCAAGGTTTCTGATAAGAAATGTAGATAGTTGAAGTGAGTGGGCAAAAATTTGACAAAATGAATGATGTGGGAAAATATGAGATTATCCACTTTGGCAGGAAAAGGAAGGTTATGATCATTGTAGGAAACAGAGATCTGGGTGTCCTTGTGTATAAAAGCATGCTGCTACAGCAAATAATTAGGAGAACAAATTATGTTACAGCCTTTATTATAATGGACGGCTGGAATATGTAAGCATGGAAATTTTGTTACAAATATCCAGGGTGTTGGTGAGACTGCACCTAGAATCTTGCTTACCTTTTTGGTTTCCTTGTATAAGAATATAAACATCCAACTGCATCTCTGTATGTAGAAATGTGGAGAATTCAGAGAAATTTCAGTCAGTTGATTCCTGGTATAAATGGGTTTAGAACAGATTGAGGAATTTGTACCGTATTCATTGGAGTTTAGAAGAATTAGAAGTGATCCGATTGAAACATTGTAAGTTTCAGAAGAGGTTTGATGAGGTAGATCCCGAAAGAATGGCCTGAAACGTTTCAGCCTATTAAAAACAGCCAGGGAAAACAGAAATGTTGCTCATATGGCACCATCTGTGTTCAATCTATTGATAATTGTGCCAAACCTTGCATCAATTCAGGCCTTAAATTGGTGACCTGAGGTCTCCTTTCCACTTGGTGTCTGCATTGAGGATAGCTGGAAGGGTTCAGGAGCAGAGCTTAGCCCAGCAGGACAGTTTACTCAGCAGGTCAGGCAGCATCTGTGAAGAGAAATCAGAATTAACATTTCAGGTACAGTGACCCTTCCTCAGAACTGGACCTGAAACGTTAATTCTGATGTCTCTTCACAGATGCTAACAGACATGCTGAGTTTTTCCAACTTCTGTTTTTGTTTCTGATTTACAGCATTCACAATTCTTTTGATTTTTAGTTAGGACAATTTATTTAGTCCTCTAGCAGGAAACCTCTTTCAAGAGTCCCATATCCATGTCAGACCCATCGAGGTCTATCCTGATGGTGTTCCCTCACCCCATGGCCTCTCCATCCAGATCCTTTCCCCACCCAATAAAGGCCTTTACCACCCCAAACTCCACTTCCTGCACTAATCAGCTATTAGACTCTGGGACTTAGAATCTCGAAAATAATAGTAGTTCCAGTCCTGTCCTCTGCTTTAGAGCTGTGAGCTGATTAGATTGGCTGGAAGCTGAGGTGAGACTTTCCTGAGTGAGGGGTGCATGTTCTACTCTATTGCCAATTCATGCTCCTAAGTGTTATATGTTTGTTGGAGCTGCTGTAATGGGCAGGGATATATTTTCTGCCAACTCTTTATTTGACAGGGCAGGAACACTCACCATTCTAAAACATCTTGCCTTTTATTGATGTAGCATTACAGTTTCTATAAAATTTGAGATCTACTTAAAAACAAACTTGCCTGGTTCCTTGCCTGAAGATTTTGTCTTCGGTGAATTCTATAATTGAATAAAAATTCCAATATATTTAACTACATCGTAAATTGTGATTTTTAGTTGGATTATTAGTTGGATTATTTACAGTGTAAGAGGCTGAATATCTTGGTTTTATCAATTGTACTTAATTGATAAGAGAGTTTCTGATTCCAGCTAGCTTGAGATTATTAATTGGATTAATGTCACAGTGTTTCGTTGTGAGTCCCATGGTTATGTCACGTTTAATATTTTATGTGAAAGCTTTCCCATGTGTCTAGTGGCTCTCTGTATGAATGTTTGTCTAAGTGTCTGCGTAACCAATGTATGAACAGAGGGCTCTACTCATTTGGATTTATTTAAACAATCTATGTTCAGAAAAGTATAGTGAGTTGTTTCTCTAATTCATGCATTGTGAACCAGTTTTTACATGTTATTGAAGTAATATTGTCTTATTCTCATGAATATCAACCATAGCAACAATCAGGCTGGCTGCTCACTGCACTCATTATGCGTTGTGATGATATATATAGATAGTTCTGCCTTTTGTCTAAACTGAACTGAGTTGCTTTCTTAGGATTTTATTTATAAATGCTTTAGCTATTCTTCATGATCGATTGTGTGCCAAAAAATTCTTTGTCCCTCTTTTGGAATAGATTCATAGTATTGTGAAATGTGCTAACATATTTTGAAATGTTGATTGCTTTATTATCTTGCAAAACAATAAAATATTTCAGGGCTGGTTTTTTACAGTGCTGACAGCTCAATGAAGTTATGATAAAAATAGTGCATAAAACATTTCCAACTACCTTCCAGATCCATTTTCAAACTAGGCTCAAAAAGTCCTGATGAATTTAGGACCTGGTGAGAAGTTGTCTATCTATTTAAACTCTTTTAAGCCTCCTAGTAATGGACATTGAGAGATCTCATTTTAGACACTTAATAAATAATACACAATTTTTAAAAATTTTGGACCGAATATTCATTTGAGTGTACCTTGAAAACCCAATGAGTACACCATGGATTGCTTTTCCTATTTCATGCTTTTTACTGTTCTTAGCTTAATAGTGATCCAATTAATCTGACTGGAGACAGGGTCAACCAAGTTTTTCAACTGTGTGTTCTCAATTATCCATTTCCAAATCTGACTGACCGGTTTTGACAAAGTTTTTTTTTCACATTTCACTCTGTAACTCCTTGTGATCCAGACAATATTGACTTGTGACATTTCTGTAATTTCAAATGAGTTAAAAATGAGAATTTATCATGGCTGATTCCAATTATGATGGTATAAAACTGATTTCTAGACTTGTGATTCCATATCAAATCTGTGACTCATTGGCTCTAAATTTCTTGAATGCATTGCAGGAATCTGGCACAATGGCTGGAATTTAATCTAGCCGGTTGCTGTGGGAAACATGACAGCCTTGCCCACTTAATTGGATAATAGATCCCATGCCAGCCTCCTGGAGATAGGAAAGGTAATGTTAACATAGCCAGAGTGAATCCTTTGCATCTTCCAATTTCCAGTAACATTTTGGTCTATGGTGGACCCAAGACGAATGAGCAATGTTGCTTAAGGCACTAATCTGTTAACACAGGGAATTGATTGAGTCAAAAAGTGTGGCGCTGGACAAGCATGAAGGGCTTATGTCCGAAAAGTCGACTTTCCTGCTCCTCGGATGCTGCCTGACTTACCGTGCTTTTCCAGTGCTACACTTTTCGACTCTTATTTCTCCAGCATCTGCCATCCTCATTTTCTCACAGGTGGTTGATACACAATCTGGACTGTCATTTGCTGAGAAAGAGCAGACATAGCTGGGGAAACTCAGCAAGTTAGGCAGAGAACTGAAGAAAGGTCACTGGACCCAAAACATTGACTCCACTTTTCATCCACAGATGCTGCCAAGCCTTCTGAGTTTCTGCAGCAATTTTTGTCTTTATTTTCTGTTAGTTGAACAGATAAAGGGATTAGACTGTAAGAATAAAAAAGTCTTATTGCATTTGTATAGGTCTACACAGGAGTACATGACAACAGCCTGACAGAGAGTGCAATGTACATTCATAGAACAAAACCCACATTTCCGTAATTATTCTGAGGAGAGATTGAGAAGAATATAGCTATATTGAATTTAAAATAAGACAGCCTTCCACTCCATAAGAAAATTGATTTGACCTATGGCGGTTAACTCTGTATAGAGTATCGAAAGTATTCCTGATGAAGGGCTCCATAGATTTTCCTGCTCCTTGGATGCTGCCTGACCTGCTGTGCGTTTCCAGCAACACACTCTCAACTCTGACTTCCAACATCTGCAGACCTCACTGTCTCCTCTGTATAAAGTATCGCCTGGTGTAGTTCAGGAACCACACTCTGGCATGGCAGTTCATTGGTTGCAGATGAAGACATTAAACTAAGAAACTCTCCATCAGTTCTGGCATATAGATACCCTTAGCAAATGATCTGAAGACACATGATAGCAGCAAAGAGAAGTCTATGACGAGCTGTGCCAGTGTCTGAACACAACCCTAGAATTCATAGAATTCTTAGTGTTGAAGCAGGCCATTTAGCCTATCAAGTTCACACTGGCCCTCCGAAGAGAATACCTTACATATCCCTGCAACCCTTCATTTCCCATGGCTACCTCAACTTTCCTTGGATGCTATCGGCAATTTAGCATGGCCAATCCACCAAACCTGCACATCTTTAGATTGTGGATGGGAACCGGAGCACCCAGAGGAAACCCACATAGAATGGAGAGAACATGCAAATGTTCTTTGACCACACTGAAGATCTCAAAAGGTTCCAATTTTTTATCCATCTTAACTGACCTTTCCTATCATGACGTAATGGAAATAAGAGATCATAGCGAGCAGCTTCGGTGGACAATCACTTTTCTCCAGCAACTTAAAAGGCTATCTCTGTTTACATGGTTGAGTCACTTGGTGAGTTCAATGAAGGCAATTTTCAGCTACCTGCTTTGTTCGTGGCATTTCTCTGGTGACTATTGAGCTGCATAGGATCTTTATCAATGGTAAATCTTTTAGTTCTGAAACCACACAAAAATTTGGCAAATTTATAGCTGTATTCTCCTGAATTTGAAAGCATGAACAGGTGATTTATTTGAAAAACCACACGTCTAAATTGGGTTCGATGGTTGTAAGGATATTTTCCTCTTTTCTAGAATTAGAGACCTAGTGTCAATGTAAAGGGTCAGATTTTTAAGGCTGAGATGAAGAGGAAGTTCTTCTCTCAAAGCATTGTGAAAATTTGAAATTTTATATCTAAGAGAGCTGTGGATGTTCAGTCATTGACTGTATTTAAGTCAAGGGCTGATGGATTTGTGGAGATGAAGGGAATCAGTCGAAATATGGATATTGTAGGAAGTTGAAGTGGAAGATCAGCCAAAATCTTCTATAATGAAGAAACAGGCTAGATTGGCTAAATAACTCACTCTTGTAAGTATTTCTAATATTCTTAGTAAATCAAGAAAATCGAGATTCACTAGCAGCACTTGCTGGAAAAGTTGATTTCTGTAGTTGCAGCTCAAGTGCATTTTTGAGATTACACCTTGGTGTGCTGGGAGGAACTGCATATTTCTGAAATTCTAGAAGGTGCATGATTCTTTGTAGACTTGCCTCCCAAACTAGAGAGACTCAGTTATCTCATTAGTCTTCTGAGTACAGGACTTCCAGGCTGTCTGGAAGTGGAAACATTCCTGAAACAAGATTAATCTGATATAGAGTTCTAAATATCGTCATCAACTGGGACAACTAGGATCTGTTATGTATAGGTAAACTAATATTCCAAAGGCGAGACATGGGCCCCCTCTTGCACCACTAGGGCCCTGGAGAAAGAGTGCACATGATGTTAACAACTGGGCTGATTACCTCATTGAGGTGGTCCGGACATGGATGGTACTAGCCCTTTTATGATGAATTGCACAAAGGTCAACCCCATTTGGATCACAAGATAATCTGTGATGATCAGCTCCTCCAGCCACAGGTTGTTTCTCACCTGCATTTGATAAAGACAAGTTCACTAGTGGCTACTGGCATGTATTTTGAGAAGAGCAGCCTGGAAGGCAAAGGGTGGCAGTGAACAAATCACTAAAATTGACTCTGGGTCCAGAGCTTAGGGCTGGTTGAGCATGGCTTCAGGCCTTCAATATTGCTGTCAGGTGAGTACAGGGGTTCATCTGAAGATATCTGTTTGCATTTGGTGATATTTATAAATGCTCATTAAAATGTCAGAACAACAACCATCTGAACATCTCAATCCTTATCTTTTTTTGCTTATTACTTAATACTTATTGGATATGTTCTTTTCCCTAAATAGATAGATGTCTGCAGGGAGGAAGTTTTTCCCTACATTATCCAGTGTATGGTGTGTTTTGGGTTATTCAGAAAGGTGAATATATATATTTTCAAATTACAACTAAGGGTGGAACCTTCACAAATTCTGAAAAACGTGGGCCAATGTGAGATCAGAAAAGGATGATTTTCATCTTCAAGTAAAAAGTCTGATGTTCTGCTCAAGATTTTAACAGCAAGACCAGAATCATTTTCTTTTTATTCCCTCATGTATGTTGGTATTGTAGGCTAACTTAGCATTCATTGGTTATCCCTACTTGTTCTTGAGAAGGTTGTGCTAAACTATATCATGGGATATAATTTATTACCCATCTATATTTGCCCAGAGGATGATTAAGAGTAACCAAGTTGCTTTGGGTCTGGAGTCACATGTGAGCCAGACTCTTCCCTGAAGGACATCAGAGAACTGACAGTAGGTATATACCATCATTAAGTGAGCATTTTTGATTACAAATTTTATTTAATTGCATTCAAATTGCACCATCTGCTTGGGTTTAGCCTGGGTTACTGGATTACTAGTCCAGTGACGCTATCAACTCACCACCATCTCCCCATTGCATGTACGTCCTGTTAGGAATGGAATTGTAGGATTTTGATCCAGCGATACTGCATATATTTACAAGTCAGGATTGTTGAAGAGGAATCATCTTCCTATTTATCTGTCGTCCTTGTTCTTATAGGTGCTCGTGGTCGTGAGTTTGCAATGTCAGCTGGTAGAGGCCTATTTGCATGCTCTTATATTTCATTGTTACTATTCTTGCTTCATTTATGTGCAGTTTGATATTTTCCCATGTAGCATAGAGAAACTACACAGCGGCAATTCCAAACATTTAAGTCTTGAGCCGGTACCTGCTGACTCCAGCTCGTCCATTGCTCCTTTGAGCCTCCATCTTGGTCAGCAGTCCCAACATCTCAGGCACACTCTTTGGGCAGCGATTGCTAAAAACCCTTCATCCGTTGTATTGGATACACACCAGCTCCACCTCATGGCACAGTTCCAAAATGCTTAGAATACACTTTATCACTTCAGTACTGCATTTTGAAGCACACTGACATCTTGCATTGTAACACTGCTGCCAGATTGCTTTGCCAGCTTATCAATCAGACCAGAGTGCATTATAGGACTTCTGACCTTGCTTTCCTAGCACCCACTCACTTTGCGCCTACTTGGATGCCCTCAACTTCACTGTCTTGCTCATCACAGAACTGACAGCCTCACAGTATGTCCGTCACTTCTTGAGGTGCAGACACAAAACCAGCCAGCCTGTCGTTTTTGCTATTAATAATCAATCGAGGGGACAGACTGTTTTTGTGCAGCACCATGTTATATCAATTTCACACCAGCTTTTTCCAACAGCTTATGTGGCAAGATACTGCACAACCAGATGGCCTGAAGTCTGAAAGCCCAAAGAGAGTAGTCCCGAGTGAAGACAATGTGGAGTGGGCCACAGTCTATACTGCAGGTCCATTGTAACCAGTCCAGGATTAGTGGTAGATCAGTTAAGGAATTGCACAGTAATCAGTCAGAGGTCTGAAGATCAGTGCTGTGGTGGGGTTGTTGTGAAGGTTAATTCTGGGGATTGGAGTAGCATGCTGGAATGGGAATAATAATTGCAAGGGGATGAACTGCATCATATAAGTTGGAGACAATGGACATGGTAGGTTAAGGGTCACTGTGGTTTTGGGGTGAGATCATTGACAGTAATTAGTGGGAGTGCGTAAGTATACTTGCCATAACTAAACCAAACACTTAGACTAAATTGGGAATATGAACAGTTAAATGAAAGTTGGGTGGGTACATGGGGAAGATGAAATCTGATAGATATGACAGGAGGGCAAGGCAAAGGAATCATGAGCTTTGGAGGGTTCACCTAGATTGAGAGGCTAAGCCTGCAACCTCTTCCATCTTCATCCAATTTGCAAATGTACATCAAAAAGAAAAATGGCTGCCACTCACACCTGAAATGGGTGGAGAAAATGTCTTTAATTCCACTGAGGGAGCAGACTCAGCATGTGAGCTATTAAGGCCTTTCAAGGGCATTAGCATTAAACAGATACTGTCGCAGTCCAAGTTAATAACGTACAAACATACAATTAAGCATAGGCCACTCCGCTGTTTGAATTTGCACTGTCATTCAACAAGATCATGGCTGATCTGGTTTTGACCCCAATTCTACATTCCTCCATATCCCCAATAGTTTTAGATAACATCTGTAGTAGCATAAGTCTACATGTGAGCGTCATACATTGACAAACTGTCTTGACTGAAGTCAAGACAATCTTGATCGCATTATTCAAAATTCTAAATTAATCCTACTAATGTCTGTAAAACACAGGTAATATCAGGCAAGTGTATAAATTCACCTTAGTTCCAAAATTCGCAATCACCTTCCAAGGTCTCATAGCCTGCATAAGATGCAGGCGCTGTTCACTTCACACCTTTGAATATAAAATGTCCACATCATTATCCTTTTATCTTATATCACTGTTGAGATTGAGGTGAGCGGTGAAGATAAGTTACTGGAACTTATGAAGAAAAACCATACATGAAAGTCTCCAAAACTGACCCTGGTGGCTAGATTTTACAAAGATTGGCCAAGTATGTGAACAAGTTTTACATCCTCATTGAATTGTTTTTATTGTTTAAGTAAATGATTTTGCATTTATTAAAGAAACTTGGTTGATGGCTCTTTTTTATTTTAAGTCTAATATAGAGAAAGCATATGGTTGACCATATTGGGAACAGGATAAAACAATTAAATTTATGTTGTGACCCATAGTGTAATGGAACCAGAGAAGGACAGTACAATGCTCCCATCTTGGTCATAACAATGGTTTTCTCTTTCATCTAGATCTTTGCTGTGAACCATTTACCAATGAATCTGGTCAGTCGATGGGAAGCACAGAGAAGGAGACCTGTGTTGAGGTAATGGAAGCTTTAACTATCCCTCTAATTAGGTTTAACTGTAACAATTCATTTCTCTGAGCTGTTACTGATATCTGTTAGGCAGAAAGAAAACCTTTATATACTTACTGATACTTCATATAAATTCCTTCAGATATGTTTGTGTTTTACGTCAATGCAAGCATAATGGCCCGAATGGCTTGCTTTTGGGCTGTATTGTTTGTGTGGTATTGAAGTCAATTGGTGAATAGCTGTTTTACTTATTGCATTACCTTAAATATGATGTAAAATATCCAGATGGAGACTATTATTCTAAGGTAGCACAGGTATTTCAAAATAGCCGAATAAAAAAAAATCTGGACTAGAATCTGTCCCCCACCCCACCCTTTAATTTCCTCCTGATCTTCTCCTTCCACTGTATTTTTGTTTCAACCAGTGGCACCAAAAACTCCTAAGAGTACACAGTGGACTTTTGGGATGAAGAAAAAAAGTTAAAGTATGCTCATTACTTCCTCTCTGGACTACTTTAAAAGTATTTATGAAGCTTATTGTATCATTTATTCTTTTGTTAATTATTATAAGGAGATTGATTTAAAACATTGTATATCCCTTCAATAGATCAAACCAATAACATTTACAAGTTACACATTGTAGTGCTTCATGAATTGGCAAAGCTGTGAGTTCTTTACAAAGCTTCTTTGAGACCTTATCAGTTGCACCCATAACTGACTTGTGTGCCTGAACTGCTACTTGTAATTAATCATCGGAATTAGCTTTTAAAAGGCTTTCATATTCAAACTGAGTTAAGAGAATAGTGGCATTGGATACTTAGAAACTTTGAATGCACAGTTTGTGTAATGCACTGTTCTGAAAGCTTTAACTGAACATAATAATGCACTTGCAGATCTGACCAAGCTGAGACATTCTGAAGTGCATAACTTAATATACTGAGGCATTAGTCCAGTTTGACCTCTAACTGGAGATCCGTTATGATAAGATATAATGGAAACAAGATTTAAAGGGTGAAAATTCAGGACTGGTATAGTGTCAACATTTCTTCAAGTACTCTGTTGTGTAGCTGTGGACTTAATTTTCTTTCAAATGGAGTATTTAATTGTTGGATGTAATTTACAGAGGAAAGTGAAGGAATAAAAGAGAGAAACCTGAATTGGATGGACCCATTATGAAATTTTAAACGCACGTTGCCCACAGTTTAGCAAGCCTCTTGATATTGAATCTAATGCATGAAAATTTGCTAAAGGTCAGATGCTCTGTGAATAAAATAATTTCTGTTTATGCAGATGCATCTAGCATGAATTCAAGTCATGCTTGGGGCCACAGTTCTTGTTTCTCAACTTTATTTAGGATAATTTAAGCTTCATTTTATTTCTCTATATTTCACAATATTTTGTTAATGGCTACTCAATTGATCCATGTTTTTACACTTTGGCTTGGATTTTTTTTAGAAACTGATCTTCTGGTTGTCCTTAAACTTATATTGGAACCTGTGAAAGTTTTAAGAGCATGGTGGTTTAAGGGTATAAATTGTGATTTAAATTAAGTTTTAATTACCAGATACTTTTATGGGACAATGTAGCTAGTTGATTCTAATTGTTTGTAATTTTTAAAAAGAGTATCAAGGATATAAATTTTGATTAAATGAAGCTTTAATATTATGATATGTGAGGTTGAATTTAGTTTTATAGTGTTGTATGCTCAAAGTTTCAGCAGAATGAAAATATCGTGTATGTTGTGCCAAGAATGAATGTGGCATTGCTTTATGATGCTATTAACCATGAGATTATCTTTATTAACCCATTTAACCCTAAAGATAGCTGGATTTCAGTTTCAGGCTTTAGCTTTGCCATATTTGTTTAAACAGCTAATTTTTTTTTCTTTTTTATCAGTACGTTAGCACTCTGGGAGATCAAGCAGGTTTATTGCTGGATGAAGTGGATCAGGCATTAATTGATACAGGTACAAAAGAAAGATCAATTTGTCAGATGTTGATGCACATTCTTAAATAGTATATGTGATTACCAAACAATAATCATTAACGTGGGTGAGGAGAAGTGAGATTCCAACCAGTCACTGTACTCTTTGCTGGTTTGAGCGGAACAGGGTGTGCTATTCCTTAATACATTTACTTAACAATTCAGATAGATTAAGAACAAATCTATCTGCTGAAAGCTGGCTGTTCATGAGAGGCTTGGCCATCAGCAGCAGAAATGTATTTCATAACAATTTGTAGTGTTTTTTAGCACATTCTCCTTTTACCATAACCATCAAACCTCATTTAATATATCAGAAGCAGCATCTAGCTTCTTAAAAATGAGATCCTAACTGGGTGAAGATACAATATAAGGCTACATACATACTAAACAGTGGAAGAAATATGAAAAAGACAGACTAAGAAATTCCACAACAATGAGTCAGATCAAAGTCCAACAACGTCTAGTTGTGAATGCTGGTGGGCAATTAATCAACTAACTGGAGATTGAGGCACCATGAACATCACAGTCATTAATGATGGTGGAGCACAGCATATGAATGCAAAAGTCCAGGTTTATATTACTTTCTGTCATCTTCAGCCAAAAGTGCTGAGGAGATCATCATTATAGGAACCAATCTTCAGCAAATTCAATAAAATCATGTGATATCAGGAAATGGCCGAGCACATTGGATATAACAAAAGCTATTGGTCTCGAGAAGATCTTATGATAAAAATTAGCTGTCCCTTCAGCCAATCTGTTCCAATGCAGCTAAAGAACTGGCATCTACTTGGCAATGTGGAAAGTTTTCCAGTTTTGTCTTTACATAACTGGCAGAACAAAGCCATCCAGCCAATTACAGCTGCAGCAGTCTAATCTAAAAAAAAATCAGTAAAGTTTTAGAAAATGTCATCAGTCCCGCTACACAAACGTAATATCAACTGAGCAGAAATATTCCACACTACCTTGCATCCAATATAGACAAAAAAACCCAAATTCCAAGGATGAAATGAGAGTGATGTGCCTCTACCCCCCGGGCTGCATTGTACTGATGTCATATTAAAATTGTAAAAAGTGAAATTGGATATGGTGGGAGGAGACTCTTTGTCCTGTGACTGGATGCGTAACTAGCTTCAAAGAAGATGGCAATGGTTTTGGTAGGTCAATTATCTCGGTGCAATGAGTATTCAAATATTACTCCAGATCACGTCTTAATGATCTTCAGCTACTCATCAATTAATATCTTCCATCATAAAATCAGAAGTGGTGACGTTCTTCATAGATGATTGTACAGTGTTCAGTACAATAGCCACATAAATACTGTAACTACAACAGCAGATCTGAGGCTACGTTTTTAAGGTGATTGATTTCACCTTCTGATTTCCAAAGCCTGTGGACCAGGCATCAGAAGTGTGATGGGATACTGTCTTTTACGCCTAATCAAGTGGAACTCCAACAATATTTGAGAAACTCCATACTATCCAGGACAAAGGAACATGTTGTATAAACGCTCCAACAATTGATATAACATTTCTGTATATAGTCTATTGCTGATGCTGAATGGCTGCAGTTAATACCATCTACAAGTTATGCTTGCTTACTCTCAAGACTCCTTTAAACATTTCCTCCCAAACTCATGGATTCTAGAAGAAGAGAAGCAGGTACATTAGAACCTGTAAGTTGTCTTTCAAGTCATTTCTATGTTTGTAGTATGTGTTGAGTCAGACTCCTGAGACAGAAATGTAGGTGAGCTCTTTCTTACAGCAAGCACAGGTATGATGGGCCAAATACACCTCTTCTTAATTCTAAATTCTAGGCTATGATTCTATCTTGAATGATGCATGTACAGTTTAATTGGTTTGTTTTATGGTGCATCAATGTTTCAGCGATTGTTGGTTTTATGATTTAATTTGTTCAGCCTGTGAAATTATTTTATTGATATGTTCAATTTATACTGATTTATTTTTCTTTATTTCCTGAACCATGAATTTACTAAATTTGAAAACAATTGTCAAACCAGCAATGTGGTCAGTCTGACATTGTAGCAGCTCTGGTGGTACCACAAGCATAAACAAGCTCATTCACTTAAGTCACTCACTTAATCATCTGAAATTACCAAACTTAGGGTATTGTTAAATATAATTCCATTACTGACGTAAATACAGACCAGATTTGAAGAAGTTATTAATCTGTCACGTAACTACAATAAATCATATTGGTACCAACACAGTGGGTTGAGTGCTGTCCTCCTGTGTTGTAAATCTCTATGGTTCTACTGTAGTGCACAGTTCTTGCATGCATCACCTCCCCACAAACTGGAATATCATGTGCCTTCAGTTTTCAAAAATAATTGATTAGGAAATTTAAAACACGTACCACAGATTTTCTTTTTTGTCTTTAATACTAGTCTGACATTTTGTGGGGAGACTGTCACTTCTCTGAATCCTTAATAACCTCTACTTCCACTTCAGTTGGCTGCTGATTCTTCTAGATTAGTGGTAACTAAATTAGCGTTGCAGTTGCTTTTCTTAGCTATATGTCTGAAGTCCAATTAAACATCTGGTTATGGATATGGCCTATTCAGAATCTCAAATCTGTAGGTGTTTTGAATTTCTTGATACCACTTCTGGCAACACAATGTTCTATGAAATAAGTAATGGCCAATTGCTTTCTGGAGTGATTTGATATTGACTAGACTATTACAATGCACTTTATGCTGAACATTAAAGCCAGCTATTATAGATAAATCTGGATCTTTTATGGAGTAAAGGATGACCTTGTACAAAATTGTGTACAAATTTATATCTTGAATAAACAATAAATCAATTAGTTTCTGCTTTTCATGTAGAATACGCCTTAGATACCATTACAGCAGAAAAGTAATATCAAAATTGCCATGTATAGTAGAATAAACTATTAAACAGGTTTCTTTACCTGAACTTGCAAGGACTGTTATTGAATTCCATATGAATGACACAGCAGCTTTGAACCACTCTATAGAAAAGCTATAAATTCAAAGTTGTAAACTTTGCTGTTACTCTATTAATGGAACAACTGCGATAGTACATTAATGTTCTTTTAAATTTAAGATATCATTGTCTTTATTTAGCCTGTTTCAGCAATTCAAGAAATTAAACAATCTGCAACAGAAATAAATTTATAATCAGTTTCCACCAGAATTTCTGTTAATATTTTTTAAAAATATACCAGAACACACTTTTTGCTGCAACATCAGTTAACCTTATTAGGTGCACAATTTAAACTGCAATTAATTTATAAAATGGGAAAATAGTTGTAAATGGGATGAGCCACTCTTTACACGATAGAACAATTCACCGCAATGTAATTAGTTTGACACAAATGCCTCAGTATCTAGGGAGAGAGACAGTCAGTGAACCATGCAGTACTCTCTGTACCTTTCAATTACATCACAAAAACTTTAATTGCAAAAGTTTCATTTTCAATCAACTTTGGACTCATTTACTTTTTAATTTATGTTCGCCTTAAGAAAAAGCATAGAATCATAAAAGTAATCAGAATGTTAGCAAATGGCTGCAAAGAATTTTAGTACATTCTTACTGTGAACACCTGTTTTGCAAAAATGAATAAAAACCATTGTAGTAAATAATCAGTAAGGTGGATGCAAGTTGATGAAATATTGATGTATAAGTACATTTTGGTATTATAGAACTGAGTATTGCTATAAAAGGGCATGCTATTGAAGCTTTTTGCCTTTCGTTATTCAGGACAAAATTGCTGGAGCACCAAATCTCAAAGGAAACACTAATTAATACCAGTTGAGAAGAGGGTGCAGATTAGTTGGTTGGTGGACTTTGGTTGAAGAATTGCCATTTGAAATGTATCAGTTAACAGCCAAGCTTTTGTTTAAATAAAATCCAGTAAATTGACTCTGATTGGTCAAGGCAGTAGTATTAAAAAAAGTGTTTAGTGAGATTGTTAATGTGTAGGTTTTAATTTTCCAAAATTGGATACAAGTTTTAAAAGGGTTGGAGAATAACAAGTGTATGTAACTGTTTTATTTAAAAATGAAGAGAGACAATGGAAGAAACTACAGGCTAGTTAGCTTAACAGCTCTAAATGGAAAGGTGTTAGAAACTATTATAAATGATGATCTAGCAGCACGATTCGAGAAATTCAAGGCAATTGAGTAGAATCAACATGATTTTGTGAAATTGAAAATCATGTTCGAAGAAGTAACATGCTATGGATAAAGGGAAATGAGAAGATGTACCGTACTGACCTCTAGAACTCTAAAGTACCACAACAAATGTGGAATGTTAATGTGGAAAATAAAAGTTTTTTAGTAACATTAACATGGATAAACAATTGGCTGGATAACAGGAAATGTGGTCCAGACGTAAATGGATCATTTTCTGGTTGGCATGAAGTAATGAGTGGTGTGCTACAAGGATCAGCATTGGCGACTCAACTTTTTACAATCTATATAAATGACTTACAAATGACACACAAATACGTATGAAAATTGATTGGAAAGAGGATATAGGGATTTAGAGAGGTTAATGAGTGGGGAAAAGGGAGTTTGCTGTGGGAAAATGCAAGTTGTTTATTTTGACAGCAAGAATTAAAAATGCATATTATCTAATTGTTGAGAGATTTTACAGCACTGAAATGTAGAGAATCTGAGTTCCTAGTGCATGAATTGTAAAAGGTTACTGTGCAAGTGCAGCAAGCAGTTAGGAAAGTTAATAGAAAGTTATTTTTAATGAGAAGGGAATTGAATACTAAGTAGGGAGATTATGCTTCAGTTATACAGTGCACTGTATTGGTCTCTTTAAGGAAGGTTGCAGTTGAGTTGAATACACTTTGGAGAAGGTTTACTGGACCAATAATCTGGAATAGGTGGATTGTCTTATGAGGAAAGGCTGGACAGGTGAGTTAAGAAGAGTAAGAGGCAATTTGTTTGAAATTTGTAAGTGCCTTAACAGGTTGGATATGTAAAGGATGTTTCTTCTTATAAGAGAATCTAGAACCAGGGGGTCACTTTTTTAAAAAAAAGAGTCACCCATTTAGATCAAAGACAAGGAGAATTTCCTGCTGAGAAAGTCATAAAAATGTTCTTCAAAGGGCATTGGAAGCAGATTTTTTTGACACTTTTTAAGGCAGAGCTGGATAGATCTTTGGTAAGTAAAGGAATGAAAGCTTATTGAAGAAAATTGAAGAGTAATAGATCTCCATGATCTTATCAATGGTACAACGGCCTCGAGTTTGAGTAGCTTACTCTACTCCTGTACCTAATCTACATGTAGTACATGTAACTGGCTACACTGTGTGAACAACTAATAATCATAAATTGGTTATTAATCTAATTTGTAGCTCAGTTCAGATTGTTTTGCAAATTTGATCATTATATCATATCTAATGCTGGTGACTATGGTCTGAGTTTTGCAAGCACAGGCTAGTTGAGCATGGTTAGTAGTCTGCCTGCAGTGAACAACCAAAGGACTGATCGATCACTTGCTTGAAATTATAACCTACATGAGCACATTGCACTGCCACTGAAATTCATATACCGCTTTACTAATTTGTGTAGTAAGCAGACTAACAGCATCCTTTTAGTACTGAGCACCACTTGCGTTGCAGTGTGAAATGGTATGTGTTCCTGAAATTTTTGAGAAACCAATCCTGAGGTTGACTGGACATTATCTATGACAAAATGGTGACCTTTTGCACATTCATGATGTAATGTAATAAGATCATAAATGGATAATTCTAAAGTACCTACAGATGTATTAAGCTTGTGAGCAAAACATATGTTCTTTAAAAGACTGATGTACAAATCTAATGCTGGTTGATGTTGTAAATTTAGTGGCTGTCTAAAATCCCTATGTAGATTACACTGATTTCTGAGAGGAATTGTGGCATGTCATGCCTGAAGAGTATCAAGGGAACTCCAGGGCAGCTACAGTTTGAAAGACAAGATGCAATTCAAAAATTGCATTGCGATCTTTGGATTGTGTCCCAGGCTGCAAATGTGCTAAGTTGAAATACATTTATCTTGAATATCAAGAAAAATTTCACTGTTCCATTTCAAAAGTGAATTTCAGTACAGGATAGAATGCATTAAAGTGTGTGCCTTTTTTCTGACTCAAATTAAGTGAAGTATTTACTGGTTCAGAGCATGGGAAAATTTGAGCAGGCAATGTAGGCTGACATATAAATATAGTATAAAGGGAGTGCTTCACTTTTGGTGGTGAACTTTTTCAGATGAGAACTTAAATCAAAGCCCCATCTGCCTCATGTGTAGATGTATGTTTTTCGTGATATTATTCAAAGAAGAGCCAGGAGCTTTTCCCTATACCGTTGTTAATGCGTACCTGTTAACCAACATCATTTTAAGGTGAGAGGAGAAAGATTCTAAAAAAGACATTGAGAGAGCATATGTTTTGCTTTGTAACTGTAAAATGAGAATTAACAATGAAGAAAGATTTTTTTAAAAAGATATGAAAGGCAATTTTCTTTTACACAGAGGGTGGTTCATGTGTGAAATGGACTTCCAGAGGAAGTGGTGGATGTGGATACAGTTACAATGTTCAAAAAACATGTAGAAAAGTGCATGAATGAGAAATATTTGGAGGGATATGGGCTTGGCACAGGCAGGTGGGACTAATTTAGTTTGGGATTGTGGTTGACATGGACTGGTTGGACTGAGGAATCTATTTCTGTGCTGTGTGACTATCACTTAAACCAATTAGCTGGTCACTGTTTTTGGGATTTTGTATTGTATAAATTGCCTACTATATTGCTTAGATTAGAATATTGACTCTATTTCACAAGTATATTGATTATGAAGAAGGGTGATTATTGATTATATTGATTATAGGGTGTCCTGAGATCACGAAAGACAAAACGTATATGTAATTCTTTCTTCATTGTTCATTGTTAATTCCCATTTTACAGTTATAAAGCAAAACATATGCTCTGTCAATGTTACAAATTATCATTACTGGCAGCATTAAGGGTTGCAAATTAAATCAATTTTTACCTTATTTTGGTTTTACTCCTTATAAAGAGGAAAGTCACATCTTACGCTTCAGTAAGTGATAGTTTATTTTTCGCAATGAGCAGGTTGAAGCACTTAGTGGCAGGCTGAACAAAATCTCTGAACTCTGCTTTGTTGTTAAAGATACAATTGAAATTTTAGTGGCAACACCCAGAGATATAGCTTCCTTGCTGCATCACCTCCTGCTTTTTATCACAAAATCAGTTTTTAGTGTAGCTAATTGACCGATTGAAGCATAAAACGTACTCATATGCTTCATATGTGATATTTGGCAGATCTTCAAAGCAAATTGTTAAATGGAAAAAATTGAGGCTATCCTGAGAAAGGAAAGGTGCTATACCTATCAATGCATACTTGCTCTTTCTTGTTTCTTCTAAAAGTTCATTTATGTATATCCACTGTGTAGCTTTTGCACACTAATTTTCTTACCTCCTCAAAGAATTCCAGCTGATTAGTGAGGCATGACCTTCTGCTTAAATCTCTGATAACTATTTCTTGTGGACTTGGTGCTGTTTGGATAAATACTACCAACATTCCATGTAATGTTTCCCGCACAACAGATTTTTAGCTGAATGATATATAATTTGAGATTCATGTCTTTACTCTCATTTTTGACATGTTAAGATAGCATTTCCAGTATTGCAGTCCTGAAGTAAGGCTCCTAAAGTTAACAAGTAATTGTTAATCCAGGGTCAAAATAGATGAAATATTTATATAATGCCTCTTGTTGCTATATTTGATGCACCACTTTTCCTTTTGCTATCTGTAGTACAATATTTTTGTTAATTATTTCACCTGGTGTTTAATTTTTCTTTGTTTGTAATCTTTTTTTTTGTTGCATTCTATTCGACCTTGATTTGGTATTGCTGTTTCTCTTCACAGAAAATTTCTTTTTACAAGTAAGATGTGATATGTTCACATTCAGCCTGAAGACATATTTCATTGTATTTACCTCCGTACTTACCTTGAATTTTCCAAATGTCTACTCTAATGGTCTTTTGATCCTATTTTTAATGCTTTTTTCATTTTTATAACTTGGCATTTTTTCCTATTTGCTTACAAACATGTGAACCAGCAATTAACACCAATTGTTGATCATAATGTAATTTATTTTCTTTGACTATCTGCTCCAATAACTTCATTCCAAATATAGTCATGACAGAGATCACCTTTCTTACATTGGTCCCTTCTATCGAAGAAAATGATCTGTTATCTATGAGGTCAATCACCTTCTGTCCACAACATTTCAATAACAGCTCATGGATGTTCAATGCATTTTATCACACTGAGTCACTAGGACAGTTTTATCTCTCAGGAAAAACAACTTAATTTGCAGTGTCATCGGGAGTTTGGTCATCCTTTGCATGAAGCATTGAATTCATTACATCCTCTTCCACAAGAGAAAATCAATTTGTTTTCACACCAAGGAATTAGCTCCAAATAATTGGGGTATCAAATGGATACTAACTTTTGTGTATCAAGTATTGCTTTCTGGTGACTGCAGTGTTTGTGTACTTGACTTTTAGTGGATACTTGCTTATGTGCTTTCCTCTAGACTTGATTATTTTAGTACTCTCCTAGCTTGGTCTTCCACCATCCATCTTGAACTCATTCAAAATTCTGCTGTCATATCCTAAGTCTCATCATTCCATTCCACAATCACTGCTACGCTGCAGGGTCTCCATTTGCTCCAATACCATTGGCACTTCTGTTTTGAAATATTTGGGAGGGAACAGATGCTATTCACTTGAAGTGCACAGAGCGTGTCAGACTAATTTAAAAAACTGATACAGTTCGGTTTGTGGACTGGTCGCATTCTGAAAAACGTCAAAGTATGATGATACAGGGAAATGGGTAAGTGATTGGTTAGTCTTTTATCAAAAGTAGCTATAGTGTCGCAGTAATGCCACTGAACTAGTAATTCAGAACTCCATGTTAATGTTCTGGGAACATAGATGAAAAAAACTTGAAGTTGAATTCAGTTTAAAAAGTCTGGAAAACAAAAACCGAGCTGGTTCACTAATGTGAAGGAGGAAATCTGCCATCCTTATCTGGTCTGGCCAACATGTGATTCCTGATCCACAGCAATGTATTGACTTTGGGCACTTAAGGAAGGGAAATAAATACTGACATAGCCAGTGACACCCACATCCAATGCATTTAAAAAAAAGTTATTTGTTTAGTTTTCAAAATTTATTGAATTTATTGGTAACTGTAAGAGTTTATTAGTACGACTGTGGCTTGTTACCAGAAATAAAGCTTATTGAGATTAAAAGTGTCTTAATTATACATTTCAAAAAATACATTTAATCAATATAATAAATATGACACATGATGTTATGACTACAGAATGTGATCCAGGGCAAACATGCCTGCAGAACATGTAAGGTCATAAGTTGTAAGAACAGAAATAGACCATTTGGCCCGTCAATTATGCTCCATCATTCTTTGACATCGTGGCTGATTGGATTGTACAAAGTCTTGAACCTGGTTTGGTATTCTTGATGATCCCAAAGCATTCAGTTTATTTGTTTTGGTTAACTTTGTCAAGAACCTCATTGCTGATTGCTGGAAACCAATCTGGATACTGAGTCCCAGTTGTCGAGAGCTGGAATCCAAGTAGAAATCCCTGACAAGAGCACTTCTTGCCTCTGGATTCAGCAATTGCTTTTGTCCTCCTTTAAAGTCAGACACTAAATACCCATCAGTCTTTTCACTTTTAAAACTGACTCTACTCCCTCCTGTTCAGGTTTTAATTCCAGATCTTAATTTTGTTCAATGTCTGCATAGTTTTTGTTTTAATGTCAAGTCTGTGAAAAATGGTTTCTTTTGCCGAACATCTAAATTATTCTTCATAACAGTTGATATCACTTCATACTTTTTAAATTCTGGATCACTTTTCTTGAAGTTTATTTCCATGATTTATTCCTTTAGACCTCTTTTTCAAGAGGTACAGGTTTAGTATTGACTTCTTTTGTTTATGCAATTCATTTCTTTTCTGCTAAATAAAATCCTTCATACCTGTTTTACGAACTTAGTTAAGGTTATTTCAGTGATCAGTCTAAAATACTCCTTTATCGGTACGTCATGTGTTCTGTAAATTTTCTTTTTGCCTTCTTATTCAATTCAAACCTCATTATTTCAATGACAGAAGTTTTTTTCATCATTCTGAAGTTCTGTGCACTGTTGTGCCATTCTCCTTCAAAATATTCATTCCTTTCGTTTCAACATTAGCTTTGAGTATTATAGCTTTGCCAAATATATAGCTTTTGTTTTCTGTGTCTTTAAACCTATTGTATCTCCAGTTTTGGACAAATCTTAAGTAATATGTAATGAAAAGATCCTTTTAATTTGAACAGAATATGTAGGAGCAGGAATAGGCCATCTGGCCTGTTGAGCCTTCTCCACCATTCAGTAAGATCATAGCTGATTCTTTTGTGAACTCCACTTACCCTCCAGCTCACCATAACTCTTAATTCCTTTACTGTTCAAAAATCTATCTTTGCCTTAAAAACATTCAGCAAGATAGCCTCAACTGCTTCACTGGGCACTGAATTCCACAGATTCACAAACCTTCCTCCTCAACTCAGTCCTAAATCTATTTCCCCTTATTTTAAGGATATGCCCATAGTTCATCTCCACACTGCTATCTTATTTATTACCTTCATGATCTAATATATTTATATAAGGTATCACCCCTTCCTTTTTCTCAATTCTAATGAGTATAATTCCAATGAGTTTACTCAATGTGTCCTCCTAAGCCAACCGTCTCACCTCCGGAATCAACCTAGTGAACCTCCTCTGCACCTCTGTAGTGCCAGGACATCCTTTCTCAAGTAAGGAGACCAAAACTTTACACAGTGCTGCAGATGTGGCCTTACCAGCACCCTATATAGCTGCATCATTACCTTCCTGTTTTTAAACTCCATCCCTCCAGCAATGATGGATGAATTTTGAGAAAGACAACATGTCTGTTAGTGCCTTGCAATAGTTAATGAATGGTTAATTTGTAGGCTGAGGCAGAAAAAATTGGAAATTAGCTCGAAAAAGGGGCTAAAATGACAAATATTGTTGATAATTGGCTCGCCCTTGAGGAGGACAGGGCAATGCCAAAAGCATCCAATGAAGGTAGCCAGAATTCAATGACAAGTGAATCAACTTGATTTGGAGTCAGAAATAAAATCTCTTGACATTGAAAGGGAAGGTAAAAGAAAGAGAAATGTGGAATCTTGAGTTACAACTTCACAGAAATATTAAAAAAGTAGAAAGGAAAAGACCTTCAATTTCAGAGCGAAAAAGGAAGCAATAAAATTGAAATCGCCAGGGGAAAGCATCCAAAGAGCAAACAAGAAATAGCAGGAAAACTGGTGGATAACTCTGTTTTCACTCTTTGCTGGATTTGGCTAGGAATACTCACTTAGCAACTGAATTTAGTGAGGAATGTCTTTTTTTTTAAAAAAGAATGCCACACTTTAACATCTTGAGAAAATTGAACTGTATTGTTGCTGTGAGATTATACAAAGGACTTTGTAAAAGTATTTATCTCTTATAAATGAGCAATCCAATGAAAGCTGCTATCCTAAGTACCAGAGGTTTACAGACAGAGTATGGAAATTTTAGGAAGAAACAAAGTCAGTCTTTTGTGAACTTTGCTAGAGAAAAGGAGATGATATTTGATCAATGCAGTAAATGTATGGAAGTTCAACAAGACTTTGAAAAACTGAGCGAGTTGATACAAGTGGAAAAAATTAGAAATAGTGTCTCTTTAGTAGAAAAATAGGAACTTAAGAACAGGAATAGGCCATTCAGCCCCTCAAGCCCATTCACCATTCAGATAGATCATGATCGATTTATAGCCTAACTCCATATACTTGCCTTTGGCCCATATTTCTTAATACCTTTGCTTTGCAAAAAAAAATCTATCTCAGATTTCAAATTAATACTTGATCCAGCATCCACTGCAACTTGTGTAAGAGTGTTTTAAACATCCGCCATCCACATGCATAGAAGTATTACCTAACATCTCTGCTGAGCAGACTGGCCCTAGTTCTCAAACTATGCCCTCTAGTGCTAGAAGGTTCCAACCAGTGGAAATGGTTTATCTTTATTTACCCTATGTTTTCTTGTTGATAGCTTAAAGATATTGTTATGTTGACACCTGGAAGATAAAAGTTTCTAAGATGAGAGAGGATGCAGTAATTGCAGATGGCTATGAGCTGTATCATAAGTACATTAGTAACAGAGCACTGTCTGGGAATTCTTACAGAAACAGGAGAGATGAGAAAGTAAATCAAAGTGGGGTAAATTGCCTTGGGGAAAAATAGGCTGTCTTCAGATACACTGTCGGAGGTTATGAAACCAGGCACTTGATTTTTAATAGGCTGCACATAGGGGTAGTACGATCACCCGATTAAGAACATTTCATTTCATCCAAAATGAAAAGAGACATTTTGAAACATTGTCCTGTAAAATTTGAAATTGTAGCATCACACGGGTAAAGCTCTGTGTTCAAGAGGCAATAGTCTGGTCAAAGTGGAGTATTTTTTGGAGTGCCTCTCAGATGTTTGTTGCCTCATGGTAGAGGTCACATGGCTATGGCAAACCAGGAAGGACATTTTTACATCGTCATACAGGGTAGAAACAGACCAGTTGGTCCAACTTGTCCATGCTGACCAGATATCCTAAATTAATCTCGTCCCATTTGCCAGCACTTGGCCCATATCCCTCTAAACCCTTTCTATTCATATGCCCATCCAGATACCTTTTAAATGTTGTAATTGTACCAGACTTCACCACTTCCTCTGGCAGCTCATTCCATACACGCAGCACCCTCTGCATGAAAAAGTTGCCCCTTAGGTCCCTTTTTAATTTTTCCCTCTCACCCTAAACCTATGCCCTCTAGTTCTGGATTCCCCCACCCTAGGGAAAGTACCTTGTCTATTTACCCTATCCATGCCCCTCATTATTTTATAAACATCTATAAGGTCATCCTTCAGCTTTTGACATTCCAAGGAAAACAGCTCCAGCCTATTCAGCCTCTCCCTCTAGCTGAAATCCTCAAATCCTTGTAACATCATTGTAAATCTTTTCTGAATCCTTTCATGTTGCACAACACCCTTCTGATAGGAGGGAGACCAGAACTTCACATAATATTCCATGATTACCTTTCATACCAAACATCCCTCTCTTTTATGTAAAAAGCACTACCATGTCCATTTTGAATTACCCACACAATTTTTCTCATAAATTAGCAATTTGTTATTCCCATTAGTCACTGCACATGTATTACATGCATTGCCTTTAAATCATGCTTGTCAATTAATGATACACAAGTGCATTGTTATGGGCAGTTCATGTGGCCTTATGAACTATATTCATGATTCCTTCCTCGATGGATGACACCTTGGTGGAAACAGAGAAAGGGTGAGTATTCAGTGAGGTGAGAGTATACCAGGAGGCAGGTATGTGAGATGCAATGACCCTCATTATTCAGAAGCTGTAGTGAATCCTGTGACTGTCTGCCTCCATGGGTAGGTTGGCAGCTGCTATGGAGAGTCATGCTTCGGGTCTGCTGGTTATACACACCACATGTCGCACCCCACACACTCTCACACATCTCTCGTGTGCATACACACACATACACACACACACACACACACACACACCTGTATGCTACACTTACCTGCACATACCTATATGGCACATATTTACCACACACTCACACATGCAGCATACTCCACACACACGCAAACACAAAACATGACATACACGCACACCACATCCCAAAATGCACATACACATGTGCAAAACATACCAAAACATACACAGCATACCCCATGCACCCTGCCCCCAATAAAGCTACACCATACACACACACACACTCACTCACAAAGTACATATCACATATCATACCACACCACTCCACACAGCCACCATACATCCATCTTGAAGAGCAAGGGCAGAAGATACATGGGAGCTACCCCAAATGTCCTTCCAGAACACATTACAGGCAACTGTTTTAGAAGCACTTTGAAAGACTCCATTCTGACCATACTGCTGCCTTTTGAATACAGAACATGGTGCCAAAAATGAAGCTGGTGTAGAGCATGCAAGAAAAGCACAGTTGTTGAGATAGCCAAAGTAGAATGTTCAGAGCTGTGAAAGCTGCTGTAAAGAACTAAAATAAACCAAGAAAAAGACAATAAAGGGTGTAGCGAGATCAGGTGGCTGGACATCATAGAATATGAGTTCCCTAATTTGGGCTGTTAATCTGGTCTGATCAGGGAGCCCTGGCTGGTAGATAAATAGGGGAGTGTCAGAGATGCCGCCACTCTGAAAGCAGACTCTGAAGAGCAGAGCCAAAGTCAAGGACTACTCATGTGTAAATAAATGGTGACTTGATGATAGAATAACAGCCTCTCTGGAGTTATTTCTAAGGCCATCACTGCAACACTGAACAAGAAAATGTGGCTGCAGCTTTTCCGTTACTTGCCCCAGTTGAAAATGAAAGGTAACATGAAGAAAAACTGGCAGCTGTTCTATGCATAATGATAAAATTACAAAAGAGCAACAAATCTATTTAACAAGACAGTGAAGCTATGTTTACGACACTCTTATCACTATTAGGAAGAGATTGTTTCAAGATGTATTCAACCCCTGAATATCAGAAGAACAGGAGAAAAAAAATTGCAAAAACTTAAAAATCCCTGCAGACATCCTTTGAAACCTAATTGAATATAACTTATGAACATTATGGACGGAATCATATAGGGGTCTGTTTGATGTGGTCTATGGTGAGGTGTGTGACAAGAATTGGACAAAAAGTGTAGTGGGGCCCACCTTGCTGCTGACACCATCTCGCTTCATCTTTTATCCTTTTCACAATGTGCGGGGTGAGATTCCTACTCGGCAGCAGCGAGATTTCAATTCATTGTTGGATGCCTTGTTAACATTATAGATCACTTCATTAATACTCAGACTCTCTTCTTACCAAATTGGTCAAACAAGCTAGACATTGGAAAATATTCAACAAGGAAACTAATGTACTTGCGGAATCAGCTCACTGCTTGTTCAGAATGATCTCCATGTTGGAATCTGGGCAAAAGCATCTTGGCTAACAACCAATGGGCACCACACAAATGTACTCATCCTCCATGGACATTGGCATTTGAAAGCAGCGAAGCCATTGTGACAACTCTCTCTAATTCTTTTATATTCACTTGTCAGATGTGAGCATCACTAGCTCAATAACATTTATTACTCACCTCTCATGGCCTTGAGAAAGCGGCGGTGAGCTGCCTTCTTGAACCACTGAAGTCCATGTTCTATAGACGTACAATGCCATTAGGGGAATTTTGTGCCTGCAACACTAAAGGAATGGCAGAATACTCCTATGTCAGGATAATGAGTGGGTTGGAGGGATGTGGTGTTCTCATGTATCTGCTGCCCTTGTCCTTCTGGATGGTAATGGTTGTGGGTTTGGAAGATGCTGTCTAAGGACCTTTCAATGTCTTTAGTGCATTGTGTAGTTGGTTCACATTGCTGATAATAAGCTTAGATGGTGGAGAGAGTTGATGTGGTGCCATTCAAGTGGGCTGCTTTGTTCTGGTAGGTTTCAAGCTTGTTTTTGTATTATTGCAGCTGGACTCATTCAGGCAAATGGGGAGTATTCCATCTCACTCCTGACTTGTGCCTTGTAGATGTTGAACAGGCTTTGGGCAGTCAGGAGGTGAGTTACTTGCTGCAGTATTCCTAGCCTGTGATCTACTCCTATAGACATGTATTTTTATGGCTCGTCCATTTTAGTTTTTGGTTAATGATAACTCCAAAATATTGATATTGGAAGATTCAGTGATGGTAATGCCCATTAAATTTTAATTATCTCCAGAAGGAGACCATCATTGCCCAGCATTTAACTGGCGTTAATGTTACTTTGCACTTGTCAGCCCAAGCCTGGATATTCTCCAGGTCTTGCTGCATTTGTACTTCATTAATTTTAAATCCAAACACATTTGATCACTGCTTTGTTATTCTAGAAGTAAAATGAAACTAATTAAATAACTAATTTGGAAAACAAAGTAAAATACTGAAGATGCTGGGATCTGAAAAACAAATCAGAAAATGTGAGGTATTTGGCAGACCAGATAGCTTCTGAAAGGAAAACAGGTCAATGATCTTTCATCAGATTTGATAAATGTGGTAACTGACAAATATCTTCTGTTACGGCATTGCAAGCATTGATGGAGAGTTGATTAACATTTTAAAACACTGACAACATCTGAACTTTTTATTTGCTGAAGGGTTTTGTCCAATCCTCTAAGCTTTTCGAAAATGTACTATCAGTGTCGATTAATCAGTGCAGCATTGTGTTGATACACAAAACTCTGTCGTACAAAGGTCTTTTGTTTTCACCCCTCTGTATAATGTATAAATATTTTTGTCCTTGCATAATCTTCAAGATGGTCTAATAGTTTGCTGGAATTAGCAAGTTAAATTACCTGAAATATATTGGACTGTTCTGTGTGTGTAATGTAGAACAAAACTGCTAACTAATGAATAATTTCAGCTCGGTACAGAATTACCACTGTATGCCACAGTGGGTTGAAAAATAATTGAACTGAAGTAAGGAATGTTAACAAGCTCAAATGTCATAGTCTTGAAAAGCTGACATTTAAGTCAATCTACACATTCACTGTCCATCTTTACTCAACTTTTGCAAGTATGCACATGACTTGAAGCATTGATTTCTTTTGTTTCAAAAAATAAACTTGCAAGTTTAACAAATGATGAGCAAATTATTCTGTGATTGCTAATGTGTGACCATGATTAGACATACAAAATCTGTATGAAAATCGTGTTGGGGGAAGGGTAATGAGTTCTTACTGAATACTAATTGCCTACAAGTTGTTTAGAAAATTGTAAGAATGGAGGATTTGTTGTAAATTGGCCACTTGCTCTATTGTGCATAACTGAGAGGTTAGACCGGTGCTGTAAAGGTGCCAGGCTTGTAAAATCCAGCATTGATTTGGTGAATTGTAAGGGAGTAGTCGTGGGTGGGGGGATGTGGGAGGAACGGAGTCTGTGAGATAGCAGCTGATTTTCTTTCAAATCTTGTTCCCTACTGTTTAAACTGCTTGCTATGTTGCCTTGAAGAGATATGTGTGTGGACCTTTAGATTGCCATTTTATCGACTAGTCTGGCTTTCAGTCGGGAGGTGTTATCTTGCATTATCAGTTGCCAGCTCTATGCCTGCCAATGTTTGCAAGCTTCTCAGTGGTGTGTGCATTTTGACAAAGAACTCGAAAGGTCCGGCCTGGCCATTCTGAGAAGTGTTGATTATTTGTTTAACCCCTGCCTTGAACTTCCTATCAGGAGGTCATAGAAATAGCTAAGTAAAAACGTGATTTACTTGCTGTTTATTTGTGAGTAATTGCTCAAGTTATGCTTTTGTTTACTTTTTTGGGGAAAGGAAGACCTATTTTAAGATTTTTGGAGAAGTGAACGTTAAGTTTTGAGTTGCTCCTGATTTACGTTTACTCTCCCACAGCATGTCTCCATGGGAGTTACATTTGCATAGAAATGAAAAGGTGAGTTAATGAGTTATGGGCTTATGCTGACCTTCCAAATACGCATGGATAGTGGGTGCAGCTCCACTCATTTTCCAATTTTACATTAAGTCCTGCCTTGTAATTTACAATCCATCTACATGCCTGATTGCCTGAAGAAACCAAATATTTTACTGCTGCACCCTCCCCTAGGTTAGGGGGCAATTTGATCCCAGCCTCCTTCATTCTTTTACTTTTCATCACAGCTAGACCTGAATCATTTCTGTGCACAACGAAGTTCTGCTCCAGTATGTCAGATCAATCTGGCATGTTTATTTAAGTCACCAACATGGATTCAGACTCGGAATCACCTTTCAATTATTCGTGGCCATCTTTGCCTAAGATGAGGATTCAACGCAGGGTATCCAAACAAGGTATAAGTTACATGTAATTTTTTGAAAGAAACGTCTGAACTTTTCTTTGCATTTGCATTTTATTTCTTCTTAACAGAAAAAGAGAGAGCTTCAGGAGGAAGGATCCTGACATGTCTGCTTTAAATAATTTATTTTAATATATATGGCACGCAATGCTGGCCAGTTAGCTCTGAAGTATGCATTATTGGTAGATATGTTATTTTCTGAATCAGTTTTGTTTTAAAGAACATCAAAACTAACAAAATGTTTGTTTGTAGTGAGAATTAATTAATTAACAGAGATCTTAGTTACCATATAAAAACCGAAAGTACTGTGGATGCTGTTAATCAGAAACACAAACAGAAGTTGCTGGAAAAACTCAGCAGGTCTGGCAGCATTTGTGAAGAGAAATCAAAGTTAATGTTTCAGGTCGGGAGGCCCGTCTGAAGAAGCATCACCGGACCCAAAATGTTAACTTTGATTCCTCTTCTCAGATGCTGCCAGACCTGCTGAACTTTTCCACCAATTTCTGTTTTTGTTCTTAGTTACCATAGTTGTCTTCTCTGACCACGTGTGCCACACTCAATTGAGTACAGGTTGTCTGCTGCAATGTTTAGGACCGAAAACAGAGTAATCCTTTTATTATTTGCTAAATCTCATAAACATGCAAATTGCCAAAGTCCAGTTTTGGATAGTAGACTAACCACCATAAATACTCCAAATTAACTTGGTTCAGAGTAAAAGTGTAATTTTCAGCAGATTTTGCAATTCAAAAATAAAAACACAGTTCATAGGAAGATCTACACCTGGTCATAACCCTGTTGTTTTCTCGGTTGGCTGGTTGAGCTGTTGTGTTTTTACATTTGATAGTTTTATTACTAAATTTATTCTACATTATGCATAGAGTTAAGTATCATTAAAAAAAACTAGTTAATGCAACTACTGTACTTGAATTGTATTGCAGTGTGAATGCAAGGGAGTTAAAAATATGTACTTACTTTTAACATAAGTCTAATAGTGTTAATTAATGGCTTTAGAAGATAAAGAAATTGAGAGAATTACTGTGACATGACAGTATTTCCTGTTGGATATTAATTTCTGTATTGTTCAGACACTGAATAGATGTTGGTGTCTTCTAATCAATTTGCAAGTTCAACATTTGATAACAATACCATTTTGGAAATCACATAATTCTTCTGATCTTGATTCCACTAGCCTACTTGTTTATCATGACCTTGATTCCCCTGTAAATTTTAAAATGTGCCTAACTTGCTATTGAATATATTTAGTAAAGCTTTCATTGCTCTCTAGGGTGGAAAATTTCAATGATTCAAATCTGAGAGAAGAAATTCTTCCTTGTGATGGTCTTATTTGGGCAGTCCTTTTTCTGAAACTGTTCACCCCATTTCAGATCTCTTAGTGTGTGTGTGTGTGTGTGTGTGTGTGTGAGAGAGAGAGAGGGGGGAGGGGAGAGCAGAATATATCCTATCAAGCCTTCTCAAAACTGCATTAGTTTGAATAAGGTCATCACTTATCCTTCTAAACTCCAACGACTATGGCCAAACATGCTCATTATCCCTTGCAAGATAACCCCTTCCTCCCAGGAAGCAACATAATAAAACTTTGCAATGTAATAAATCACTTTTGAAATGAGGAAACCAAAACAACATACATTAAGCTAGATGTTGTTTCAGTAATGCTGTGTAAAGCTGTAACAAGGCATGATTATTATAGTCCATCTTGTTTAAATAAAAATGACTGTTCCATTTGCCTTCTAAAGTATGTGTTGCATCTACAAGCTAACCTTTTCTGATTCATCTTTGAGCATGCCTGCACCCCTTTGGACTTCAATATTCTGTAGCCCTTCTTTGGCTTCTCTCTTTTTCCTAGCAAAATGGATAACTTTGAATTTTCCCACTATAGTGGATATAGTTTCAGAACAAGGGCCATCCAAATAAGACGATATTCCATCTGCTAAATTTTGCCCGCTCACCCATAGACAGATCATGTCATCCTTCACAAACAGATCACTTGAAGGGAGCTGATGGTGTCAGAGCCAATTGATTTTCTACAATTATTGGGATGCTTTTTACATCTCATAGAATCATAGAGATGTACAGCACGGAAACAGACGCTTCAGTCCAACTTGTCCTTACCAATCAGATATCCTAACCTAATCTAGTCCCATTTGCCAGCACCTAACCTTTATCCCTCTGAACCCTTTCTGTTCATATACTCATCCAGATGCCTTTTAAATGTTGTAATTATATCAACCTCCACCACTTCCTCTGGCAGCTGAGTCCATACACGCACTACCCTCTGCAGGAAAACGTTACCCCAAAGGCCTCTTTTATATCATTCCCCTCTCACCCTAAACCTATGCCCTCTAGTTCTGGACTCCCCCAGCCTAGGTAAACAAAAGCCTTGTCTTTTAACCTATCCATATCCCTAATGATTTTATAAACCTCTCTAAGGTCACCGTTCAGCCTCTGACACTCCAGGGAAAAACAGCCCCAGCCTATTCAGCATCTCCCTATAGCCCAGATCTTCCAACCCTGGCAACACCTTTGTAAATCTTTTCTGAACCCTTTCAAGTCTCACAACATCCTTCTTATAGGAGGGAGACCAGAATTGCACACAGTATTGTAAAAGTGGCCCAACCAATGTCCCGGTACAGCCACAACATGACCTCCCAACTCCTGTACTCAATGCTCTGAGCAATAAAGGAAAGCATACCAAATGCCTTCTTCACTATCCTATCTACCTGCGACTCCGCTTTCAAGGAGCTATGAACCTGCACTCCAAGGTCTCTTTGTTCAGCAGCACTCCCTAGGACCTTACCATTAAGTGTATAAGTCCTGTCCTGACTTGCCTTTGCAAAGTGCAGCACCTCACATTTATCTAAATTAAACTTCAACTGCCACTCCTCAGCCCATTGGCCCATTGGTCCATCTGATCAAAATCCCATTGTATTCTGAGGTAACCTTCTTTGCAGTTCACTACACCTCCAATTTTGGTGTCATCTGCAATCTTACTAACTATACCTCCTTTGTTCCCATCCAAATCGTCCAAATAAATGCCGAAAAGCAGTGGACCTTGTGGCACACCACTGGTCACTTACCCTGAAGATCCTTGTTTGTATGTCAGTTCTGCCAACCCAGAAATTGGTCTGATAAAATTTCATAGCACTCCCTCCTGAGCCAGAAAATCCTTTCTCAGATAAGAAAACTAAAATTACCCAAAGTACTCCAGGTGTGGACTCACCAAGGTCCTGTACAATTGCTGTAAGCTAACTCTGCTCCTGTACTCAAAGCCTCTCACATGAATGCCAACATAATATTTGTCTTTTCACCACCTGTTGCACCTGCATGCTTACTTTCAGTGACTTAGAATCACTGAATCATGGAATCCCTACTGAAGAGCATCTCACCCAGACTCAATTCCCCCAATCTATCCTCGAAACTCTGCATTTATCATGGTTAATCCTCATAGCCTGCACATCCTTGGATACTAGTAGTAATATAGCAAGACTAATCTACCTAACCATGTATCATTGGACACATGGTAGGAAACCCATACAGACACAGGAAGAACATACAAACACCACACAGACAGTCACCCAAGGCTGGAAACAAATTGTTGTTCAAGGACACCCAAGTTTCATTACACTTCCACCTGTCCTAATCTAGCACTGTTCAGATAATAATCTACCTTCCTGTTTTTGCTACCAAGTGGATAACCTCACATTTATTTATGTTATACTTCATCGGCTGTGCATTTGCCACTCACTCAACTTGTCCAAATAACATTGAACCATCCCTATATCCTCCTTACTCATCTTTGCATTGTCTACAAAATTGGAGATCTTACATTTAGTTCCCTCATATAAGTTATTAATATGCATTGTGAATACCTGGAGTCCAAGCATTGATCCCTGCAGTATCCTACCAGTCACTGCCTGCCACTTGGGAAAAAAGTTGTTTATTCCTACTCTTTGTTTCCTTTCTGTCAGCCAGTTCTCCAATCCATGTCAGTACACTATCCTAATCTCATACATTTTAATTTTGCATGCTAATCTCTTATGTGTGACCTTGTTAAAAGCCTTCTGAAAGCCCAATAAACTACATCCAATGGATCCCCTTCATCAACTCTACAAGTTACATCCCTTGAAAAATTCCAGTAGATTTGTCAAGTTTCATATCCCTTGCGTAAATCCATGCTGACTTTGTCCTATCCTGTCGTTGGATTTCTTGTGCTCTGCTATTGAATATTTTCTAATCGACTCTCGCATTTTTCCCACCACAATGTCAAGCTAATTAGTTTGTTCTCTTTTCTGTTTCCTCTCTGTTTTTTAAATAGTGAGGTTACATTAGCTATCTCCCAATCCATATGGATTGTTCCAGAGTCTTTAAAGGTGACTACTAATGCATCAACTATTTCTAAGGCTACTTCCGTAAATACTCTGGGATGTAGTTTATTGGGCACTAGGGATTTATCGGCTTCTAATCTCATCAATTCCTCCAACAACATTTTCCGACTATTTCTTACATTTCCATCCAGTCATTCAACAATGAGCTTCCAAACATTTTTTGGGATGTTATTGGCATTCTCCTTTGTGAAGATAGATCAAAGGTTTGTTCTAATTAGTTTGCCATCTTTGTCCCCCATCATAATTTTGTCTGTTTTGACTGTAAGGGATGTACGTTTATCTTTACTAACCTTTTTCTCTTCACATACCTATCGAAGCTTCTACAATCTCTTTGTATGTTCCTCATAAGCTTATTCTTGTGTAGTATTTTAACTCTCTTAATCAATACTTTTGTCTTCCTTTGCTGAAATCTAAACTGCTCCCAGTGCTTAGGTCCTCTGGCCAAATTTGGCCAATTTGCATGCCCCTATGTTGGATCAAATGTTATCCCTAATTTCTCTTGTTAACCATGGTAAAGCTGCCTTTTGCATTTTATTTTTGATGTCAAATAGGAATGAACAATTTATACCTTGTCTGGCCTTGTCAGTTGCCGACAGAGTACCTGCCAGTGACCTTCCTCCCTTTCTACTTCTCATCACTTCCTAAGAATAAAAGAGTCATATTGGAGATGATAAACCCATTTCACATTTTTTCAAAAATTCTTTCATCCATGGGATGAGGACATCACTGGCTAGGCCAACATTTATTGCCCATCCCTAACTAAACAGAAGGCAGTTGAGAATCAACCATATTGCTGTGAGTCTGGAGGTCAGACCAGATAAGGATGGCGTATTTCCTTCCCTAAAGGACAGTAGTGAGCTAGATGCGTTTTCTCAACAATTGACAATGGATTTGTAATCATCATTAACCTAATTCCAGATTTTTAAAATTTGAATTCAAATTCCACCATCTACTGCAGTGGGATTCAAACTCGAGTCCTCAGAACATTATCTGGGTCTCTGGACTGACAGACTAGCAATAATACCAATAGGTCATCACCTTTCCTATTCTTGCTCTGGTGTCATATTTTCCAGAACATTCACTTGGTGGTTGGGTTTGAAACAGTTAACACATATTGCAATGAGAAAATTGAAATTCTGAGGTATGGTGGATTTTAAATGAAGAAGTTCTTCTAGCTAATTGCTAAAATTATTTTTTATAGGAATACGAAAAGCAGGAGTGCTTTTCAGGCTCATTTAAAAATAATGTGGGCTGTTGCCACACAGACCTCCAACCCCTTTCACAGTTGTGCCAGGTCTAACTCTGTTCTGATGCTCTTAACTAGTGCACGTAGGCTGTCCTGGGAAACTATTTCCATCCACAGGGATCAGGCAGTTAGGGCTGAATCGTCTGTCAGCACTGCAAGGCAACTCAGAAGCTACGACAAAGTTCAAATATAGCTTTTTTATTTCTGTTTGCAGTGTAGAACTTTGCTGTACCAGCAAGGTGTCAAACTACTCATGGGCTTCCATCAAAGACCTGATGCTGCAGTATGGTGAAAGTGAGGGCTGCAGTGCTGGAGATCAGAGTCAAGAGTGTGCTGCTGGAAAAACACAGTAGCTCAGGCAGCATCCGAGAAGGAGGGGAATTGACATTTTGGCCATAAGCCCTTTGTTGGGAAGTGCTGATGAAGGGCTTATGCTCGAAACGTCGATTCTCCTGTTCCTCGGATGCTACCTGTCCTTTTTTTTCCAGCACCACACTCTGCTGCTGCAGTATGGTCTGTGTTCTCAAAGTTCAAACATGGTTACATTGCAAGTGAACCTTCCTTACACAATTTTGTGTTTTCATTTCAAATGACTTGCACTGCAATTAACTAAGGAAATTGTGATGTTGCTGCTTCTGGATTTTAACAAACACTTTCTGAAACCAGGCTTTATGACCCAACATATATCTGCTGTAATCTGTCCTGTGGTATTCAATTGCACAGCATGCCCAAATGCAATAATGTCTCTATGCACTACCAGTTTATTATTAATGAAAAGGCAAGAGGTGAGAATCAGGACATGTAAACTGTATTCAGGAAATCATCAGGATGCCTGGGCCTTTAAGGAAAAACTGGAACTGTCCTGGGAAAACTAGGATATTTGGTTACCGTCTCTCTTGTGTGGTAGTTATGATAAGGAAGTTGACTCTTGTAAAAAGGGAAAATGTAGTTGGATGTAACTTGCTAAACTACTGTTTCTGTCACTTAGTTGAATACAGTTTTACTTGCACATTGAGAAATATCATAAGGTATTTTCTAGTACTATTAGATTTGCAATTTTATTAAGAAGAAGCTTCTTTTACTCCTGTTTCCGAAGGAGATACAATTACCAAGTGTTCTTTTAAAAATTTACACAGCAATGTTATTGCTGTTAAAAGACTGAGAATCAAACAATGAACAATTTCTCAGTGCTGGATTCTGAATGGATAGACTGTTAACGCGCTGAAACATGTATGGAATGCAGTGTGATTTTTCATGCATTTTTGTTTTAACAGTGTCTTCTCTTTTGTACTCTGCCCTGCATGATTGGATTCATTGCAATTTAGGATGACTTGATCAGAATGCAACCCCACAGGGTTTGACACTGAAACTACTCCCCGGTCAGCCTACATGCTGGAAACTTGTATTACCTGCTCAATACATTGACTATGTTCCAAAACTAAAGAGATTCGTGAGCAGCGTTTATATTGCCTGATGTAATTTTCCAACTGTGCCTCAGTTCTACATCTGGGACTATTTTAGCTGGTGCAATTCAACATGTTGTTACAATTTGCACATACAAAATTAATGAGCCTTTATTTGCCAATTCTGTATAAACTCATTAACCTTTTGGATGACAGAGAAAAGCTATCAATAAGTTGCAAATAAATTGCCGTGTGCTGGTTATGCAGACAACAAAAGAAGAACTTGTAATTTTGTCCACCTTTCATGATCTCAAGACATCCTGGTTTACAGCAAAGGGAGTGTCTTCAATGTCTAGCTTCTGTTGCAGAAATAGAATAAAGCAAAGTACAACAAGAACAGGCCCTTTGGCCCACCATATCTGTGTCAATGGTGTTGCCATTCTAAAACAATTCCATGTGCCTGCACATGGTCCAGATCCCTATGTACACTGCCTGTACATGTATTTGTCTAAATGCGTCTTAAATGTTGTTATCCTATTTACTTCTACTGCCACCCCTGGCAGTGGATTCCAGACACCCTACCACCCTCTGCATAAAATTCTTGCCTCACTTAAGCTTTCCCTCCTCTCACCTTTTAAATATATGCCCCCAAGTATTTGACATTTTCACCCTGAGAAAAATACTCTGACTATCCACCCTATCTATATGTCTCATAGATTTATGTACTTATATCAGGTTGCCCCCAGCCTCTGACACTGTAACGAAAACAATCCAAATTTATCCAACCTCTCCTGAGAGCTAATTTACTTTAATCCAGGCAACATCTGGTTTTGCACTGCCTCCAAAGCCTCCACATCCTTCATGTTGTATCACGACCAGACTGCTTCCAATATAACCTTCACATTGTGTGTCGACCAGAACTGCACATAATAATCCACGAAATTATCCAGTTATATTCCAGAAAGCAGGGAATGTTGTCATTCAAAAGAATGAATTATTCCCAAGGAGCACCTGTAATACAGAATTGCTTCCCCTTTATTGATGAGGGAAAGACATTAAAGAACATTCCAGCTGAGGTTTTACTTGAGGTCAAATTGAGAAAAAGTTGAACTTCTATTTTCTTTTCAGATAAGAATTGCTTTAACTGAAAGGAATTTTCAATAGTTAATGTCTATAAGTAACTCATTATTGAATGGTTCTGCTCATTCAGATTCTATTGAACTGAATAACTCAAAGCACAAGAATAACACAATTCTTCATGATTTACCGTTCAGTTTTAGTAGTAGAAAAATCAGGTCTCCAGTAAGCAGTAGAGACTCTGCATTCCTTCCCTTGAATAAAGTTCCCTAAAAATAATAGTCTGCCATTGTGTGCTTTTGTCTAATAAATTTTAAAATAAAAGACAAATTTTCTAATTAAGGTGCTATATTTAAAACATATTAATCTCTTGGGAATATATGTTGGTAATTGGATGGGTAAAGGTGAGTTGCTGCTTTTGACTTTAATATTAGAGTGAATAAATAACAAGTTAATTTAGAATTTATTCCATTGTGATCAAATAATAATGAGTTTTTGATCAATATCTTATATGTAGGAAAAGTTTATTAGCCCTCCTTCAGCCCATTACTGCAAAATTGAATTATTCAGTTGAGCACTTGATAAAGACCTTCAAACATCTTAGTATATCATGGTACGAATAGGAAAAACTCATTTGGATCACCTAACTTAGCTAGTATTTAGCTACATGTGTAGACCCAGAATATTTTCATATCTCTCTACACAGTTTGTTTAAGAACCTGATCACTAAATTTTTGAATTAAGAATATAAAAATAACAAGACTCTACTATGTAGCCCTTCAAGCTTGCTCAGTTCAATTTGATCGTGACTGATCTTGGGTTTCAACTCCACATTGCTGACCACATATCCTTTGATCTTCTGTTAGAGAAATATTCTATCGCAGCTCTGATTATCCTCAATAGTGGAGAATCCTCAACTGTCTTAGGGAGACAATTCCAAAAATCCACAATCCTTTGAAGGAAGCAATTTCTCCTCATCTCAGTCCTCACCCCCACTGTCGCCATAGCAATTAAGTCTTAGTAATGCAAAAATCTTAATTTTAAACAGTTTCCCACTGGAGGTGTGTTTCTAATAGATAACAATGTTTCCATGGTGAACCTTCAGCCCAAAGTTCCAGCACCTCTCTTTTGACAGTTGAACCAGACAAGAAGGCCATTTGGCACATGGTACATACTGTTTGAAAGAGATATTCAATTAGTCACAGTAAACTGCTTTACCTCAGCCCTGAATTTTTTGCCCATTTTCCTCTTATGCACTACACTGAATTTACTTCCACCTTGCTTCTGTGTGTTAAGTCTGGATGACAACTGTAAAGCAATGTTTCCCCTTTGCTAATCATTGGAAGTAGTTTATCCTTAGTTACTCTAAGAAAATCATTCATGGTTTTGAGCACCTCTATCAAATCTCCTTTTAACCTTCTTTACTCTCAGAATAAACTCTTTTTGTCTCTTTCAGTTTCTTTAGTCTCTCTATATTATTGAAATCCATGATCTGTAGTGAATTTTAATGAGCTCTTCTACATCTTCTCTAAGGCCCTGACATCCTTATAGAAAAAGACCTTCAACGAGGTACCACATGGTAGACTCGTTAGTAAACTTAAATTGCATGGAATCCAGGGACAACTAGCGACTTGGATACAAAATTGACTTGGTGGTAGAGGGATATTTTTCAGACTGGAGGCCTGTGACCACCGGTGTTCTGCAGGGAGCAGTGCTGGGTCCACTGTGGTTTGTCATTTATATAAACAATTTGGATGAGAATGTAGGAAGCATGGTTAATAAGTTTGTGGATGACACCAGAATTAGTGATATAGTAGACAGTGAAGAAGGTTATCTAAGAGCTCATAAGGATCTTGATCAGCTGGGCCAATGGGCCAAGAAATGGCAGATGGAGTTTAATTTAGATTAATGAGAGGTATTGCATTTCAGTAAGACAAATCAGGAAAGGATTTACACAGTTAATGGTAGGGCCCTGAGGAGTGTTGTCAAATAGAGACACCTAGAGCTTCAGATAGATAGTTCTTTGAAAGTGGCATTGCAGATAGACAGGATGTACCGAAGGTGTATGGCACACTTGCCTGCATTAGTCATAATGCTGAGTATGAGAGTTGGAACATTCATGTTGCGGCTGCACAGGACATTGGTGAAGCCACTTTAGGAGTACTGTGCACTTTTTTGATTGCCCTACTTCATGAAGGATATTATTAAATTGGAAAGGATACAGAAAAAAATTTACCGGGATATTACCATGACTAGAAGATGTGAGTTTTATGGAAAGGCTTGACCTGTTTTCCCTGGATTGTAGGAGCTTGAGGGGTGATTGTATTGAGGTTTATAAAATCATGAAGGATATAGATAAGGTGAGTAGCAAAGGTTTTTTCCCTAGGGTAGGAGAGTTCAAAACTAAAAGTATAGTTTAAGTATGAGGGTAAAGATTTAAAACGGATCTGCGGGGCAACTTTTTCACATCAAGGGTGACATGTATATGAAGGAACTGCCAGATGAGGTGGTAAATGCAGATACAGTTAGACCATTTGAAAGACGTTTGGACAGTTATACGAATAGGAAAGGTTTAGGGGGATATGGGTCGAGTGCAGACAAATGGGACTAGTTTAATTTGGGAAACCTGGTCGGCATGGACAAGTTGGACCAAAGGGTCTGTTTCCATGTTGCATGACTCTATTAGCCACAATACAACATTAATGATCTAACATGTTTCATGAAGGCTTAGCGTGGTTTCCTTGCTAGATTTCATATATTGCCTTGATTTATAAAGCCAAGAATTCTATATGTATTTTTAGCAGCTACCTCAATGTGATCTGCCACCTGCAAAGTCTGTGTATGTACTCCCAGGTCTCTGTTTCTGCACTCACTATTACATAATATTACTTAGTTTTTTTACTATATTTCTTCATTTCTCCAGCAAAATGAGTCCTTTTTATTTATCCCTACACTAGGAGTCAGTTAGCTCATTTGGCTGGGTGGCTGGTTTGTGATGCAGAATGATGCCATAAATGTGGGTTCAATTTCCACACTGGCTGAGGTTACCATAAAGGACTTCCTCTCTCAATCTCTCCCCTTGCCTGAGGCATGGTGACTCTTGGGTTAAACCACTACTGGTCATCTCTCTCTACTGAGCGAACAACCCTATGGTGTGGTAGGTCAATGGTGACTTTACCTTTATCCTTTATCCCTGCACTTCCATTCTTTCAACCTGACTTGCAATTTCTTGCATTTTTTTCATTTACTGGCCATGCCTTCAGTCACTTGCCTCTTTACTCTGGAGCTTCAATTCTCTCGATCTCCATTTTCTTATTTTCCTCCATTCCTCAAAAAGCATTAACTTCCATCACTTGGAGCATTTTTTTGATCATAAATAGCCCTTTTTTCTCCCTTTGTTCTTTCTTCCTAGTAGCTATTCATCCAGCAACTTATAAATCACTTTGAGCTATCATTTTGGGCAGCACTGTTATGAATTTGACAATGTGGAAGGAGAGACAGGTGGCCGCTTAAACCCAGCTTTTGCTTTAGTGTGCCAGGTTTCTAGCATTAAACTGGCATGCTCGAAAACAGCATCAGGTATGGGAAGAGGTAAGCATCTGCTGTATGCAGATGGCTAATTAAGCCCATTAACAAGGCTGCCAGCTCTTTAAAGGACCAGTTTGTACTTCCTTTGTAAGTGTAAGTTTGATACACTGTCACTATCATGAAGGTGGTGTTGCATTGGGGTGGTAGCTGGAATAGCAGGACGAAAACAAGAGATAACATTGAACAAGAACAGTCAGAGAAAAACCTTATTCACAGGCAAATGGTTGTGTTCAGTAAGAACATTTATCTTTTAAAATCTCTGCTCTCTGGACAAGATCATTTAGTAGGAAAGAAGTGAATGGATCTCTTGGGCTCATGAGACCAGAGCTATTCAGGACTACTCCACATTGTAGTCATAGAGTCATGCAGCATGGAAACAGACCCTTTGGTCCAACTTGTCCATGGCAACCAAGTTTCCCAAACTTAACTAGTCCCTCTGCCCGTATTTGGCCCATAATCCTCCAGACCTTTTGTATTCATGTACCTATCCAAATGTCTTTTAAAAGTTGTAACTATAGCTGTATCTATCACTTCCTCTGGCAATTCTTTCCACATGTGAACCACCCTCTGTGTGAAAATGTTGCCCCTCAGGTTCCTTTTAAATCTTTCTCATCTCACCTTAAAAATATGGCCCTTAGTTTTGAACTCCCCCATTTGGGGGAAAAGACTTTTCTATTCACCTTGTTTATGCACATCCACTATTTTATAAACCTCTATAAGGTCACCCTCAAACTCCTACACTCTAGTGAAAAAGATCCCAGCCTATTCAGCCTCTCCCTATAACTCAAACCCTCAGCCATAATCTAGTCTAACTTTTCTGAACCCTCTCCAATTTAGTAATGTCCTTCCTATAGAAGGGTGACCAGAACTGTACATAGTACTCCAAAAGCAATCTCACCAATGTCCCTTACAACCTCAACATGACGACCCAACTCCTATACTTAGTAGTCGGAACAATGAAGGCAAGCTTGCCAAAGGCCGCCGAAATGATTTTATCTACCTGTGAAGCAGCTTTCAAAGAACAATGTTGCTGAACCCCTAGGTCTGTCTGTTCAACAACACTACCCAGGGTCCTATCATTAAATGTTTAAGTCCCACCCTTATTTGCTTTACCAAAATGCAATATATTTCATTATTGCCAACAAAGGAAATGCATTAGAGAGAATTGGAGCAAGTCCAAAGAAGGTCAATCCTAACAGTTATGGGGAGCAACAACTGAAGTAGAAGCAGATCTCTGGGCAGTAGTGCTGAAAGGGCGAGGACAGAGGATCAGGCAAGATTCATCCCCTCCAGACATAAACAACATTCACTGACACTATTATCATAGAGTCAAAGAGTCATAGAGATTTACAGCACAGAAACAGACCCTTCAGTTCAACTCGTCCATGCCGACCAGATATTCCAACCCAATTTGGTCCCACCTGCCAGACCCGGCCCATATCCCTCCAAACTCTTCCTATTCATACACCCATCCAAATGCCTGTTAAATGTTGCAATCGTACTAGCTTCCACCATTTCCTCTGACAGCTCATTCTACACACTTACCACCCTCTGAGTGAAAAAGCTGTCCCTTAGGTCTCTTTCATATCTTTCCCCTCTCACCCTAAACCTATGCCCTCTAGTTCTGGATTCCCCTACCCCAGGGAAAAGACTTTGTCTGTTTATCCTATCTATGCCCCTCATGATTTTATAACCTCTATAAGGTCACCCCTCAGCCTCCGACGCTTCAGGGAAAACAGCCCTCGCCTATTCAACCTCTCCCTATAGCTCAAAACCTCCAACCATGACAACGTCCTTGTAAATCTTTTCTGAACCCTTTCAAGTTTCACAACATCTTTCCGATAGGAAGGAGACCAGAATTGCATGCAATATTCCAAACAGTGGTCTAATCAATGTCCTGTATAGCCACAACATGACCTCCCAACTCCTGTACCTAATACAGGTGGCACGATGGCTCAGTGGTTAGCACTGCTGCCTCACAGCACCAGAGTCCCAGTCCGATTCCAGCCTCGTGCGACTGTCTGTATGGAGTTTGCACATTCTCCCCGTGTCTGCATGGGTTTCCTCCAGATGCTTCAGTTTCCTCCCACAATCCAAAGGATGTGCACGTCAGGTGAATTGGCCATGCTAACTTGCTCATAGTGTTAGGTGCATTAGTTAGAGGGAAATTAGTGGGTTACTCTTCGGAGGGTCAGTATGGACTGGTTGGGCTGAAGGGCCTGTTTCCACACTGTAGGGAATCTAATCTAATACTCTGACCACTAAAGGAAAGCACACCAAATGCCTTCTATCTACCTGCGGCTCCATTTTCAAGGAGTTATGAACCTGCACTCCAAGGTCTCTTTGTTCAGCAACACTCCCTAGGACCTTACCATTAAGTGTATAAGTCCTGCTAAGATTTGCTTTCCCAAAATGCAGCACCTCACATTTATCTAAATGAAACTCCATCTGCCACTTCTCAGCCCATTGGCCCATCTAGTCAAGATCACGTTGTAATCTGAGGTAACCTTCTTCACTGTCCACTACACCTCCAATTTTGGTGTCATCAGCAAACTTACTAACTATACCTCTTATGCTCACCTCCAAATCATTTATACAAATGATGAAAAGTAGTGGACCCAGCACCAATCCTTATGGCACTCCACTGGTCACAGGCTTCCAGTCTGAAAAACAACCCTCCACCACCACCCTCTGTCTTCTACCTTTGAACCAGTTCTGTGTCTAGATGGTTAGTTCTCCATGTATTCCATGAGATCTAACCTTGCAAAACAGTCTCCCTTGGGGAACATTGTTGAACGCCTTACTGAAGTCCATATAGATCACATCTACTGCTCTGCCCTCATCAGTCTTCTTTGTCACTTCTTCAAAAAACTCAATCAAGTTTGTGAGACATGATTTCCCATGCACAAAGCCATGCTGACTATCCCAAATCAGTCCTTGCCTTTCCAAATACATGTACATCCTGTCCCTCAGGATTCCCTCCAACAACTTGCCCACCTTCGACGTCAGGCTCAATGGTCTATAGTTCCCTGGCTTGTCCTTACCACCCTTCCTAAACAGTGGCACTACATTAGCCAACCTCCAGTCTTCCGGCACCTCACCTGTGACTATCGATGATACAAATATCTCAGCAAGGGGCCCAGCAGTCACTTCCCTAGCTTCCCACAGAACACTTGATCTCTGCACTCCATCAATCCTCTTTGCTACTCCTTCAAAAAAACTCAAATCAGGTTTGTGAGACATGATTTACTTCCTGTCCTCCTGTGGTATTTCCTCATCGTAAAATAGAAATACACAACTTGACCTCCAAGCTACAACATGCCCAGTATTTCATTTTCACACATTTAACTGTTACTTGATTAGATTAGATTCCCTATAGTGTGGAAACAGGCCCTTCAGCCCAACAAGTACACGCCGACCCTCCGAAGAGTAACCCACCCAGACCCATTCCCCTATCTGATATTTATCCCTGACCAAAGCACTCTGGGCAATTTAGCATGGCCAATTCACCTGACCTGCGCATCTTTGGATTGGGGGAGGAAACCGGAGCACCCAGAGGAAACCCACGCAGACACGTGGAGAATGCGCAAACTCCACACGTACGGTTGCCTGATGTGGGAATCGAACCCAGGTCCCTGGTGCTGTGAGATAGCAGTGCTAACCATTGAGCCACTGTGCCGCCCCACATATCCCAGCAAAGTGATATTACTGACACCGTGGCCTGGGCTCACTGAATTCATATAGGGTACTCCCGGGTGGCTGTGAATGGAGTGCAGCCAGTCTGTTCACTCATGTCTGCCTGGGCCTGAGATCTGCTGGTATTTGGCTCATGTGCTGTTACTGGGGAATACTTCCAGGTGCAGCTCTACGTGCAACACACAAAGGCAGCCCCTGTCCATGGGTTCAGATGCTTTATCCATTGTAGGCTCATGGCATTGGAGTGTGTAGGGGAGAGGCAAGATGAGTGTGACAGTGTTGTGAGGTGTGGTCTCGTATCACTGACTCCCACCTCATCATCATTTGCATGGTACCTTTGACAACTGGAGTGAACTGCAACCACAACATGCTTTATTTAGCCACTTAAGTAGTGGCTGGTCATTTCTAGAGAATCTGACATGAATTCTGTGAAATAAATGTGCTGTCCAGTATCCAGTCTGAGGGACATCATGTACGGCTCTCCAGAATGTTAGGTGCTCAGTCAGTGGAGAAGTTTGTGCTCTTAAAGCACGGAGGCATAATGGAGCATGTGAGATAACATCCAATGACACCGCAGTGTCTCCATTAACTCCAATATGTGGGTACACACCTGATGATAGTTCCCCGGTAGAGTTGCCTTTTTTTTAAGACTCCCTAGGCTCTGTATCTCCACCCTCCTGAGCAGGGCTGTATCATTCCTCCATTCTCTGAAGGCCACAGTCAACTCTTCTTACCGGGATTCTCCAGCACTGATATTTTGTATAATTTGCTCTGTCAGCCTCTCTAATAATGTGTGACGACCCATCAAGATTCAAGCACCTCCTATGTTGAGCAAGAATGATGTAATGGTACAGAGTTGTAGGTGTCATTCTCCTGCGACTCCTTGGAAATTTGCTGTCTCTGCATAAGAAAGATGGCGAAGAGAGATTGGACCAGTCAACAGATATGATAAGAACAATTAAATTACATTTAAATTATTGTACAGGGGACATTTCTATGTGCCTATGGACCTGAAGATGTTGAGTTGTTTTACCGTGTCCTTGCAATACTCCTGTGGCTTGACAGTCTAGTCAAATCCAGGACAAGATCATCGAAGTATGTCAATAATAATATCTGAGGCAAACCTGCAGGCTTGCCCTGTCATTCTCCTTGATATTTAAGTTCTTTTTGGCCTGAAGATTAAGAAATGTATAGATAGGAGAATGCCTCTCCTCTGAGTACTTGAAGGTTTTTAATTGCAAAGGCCGATGTGGCTGTACTGTGGCTTCCTGTTCAGAAGCATTAAGGTTCTGACTTTTTGCTTGTATGTCATCGGGGCTCCTACACATACCTTACTACCTTGGTCAGGGGAACTCTATACTCTCAAAGACACCCCTGTCTTTTGCACTCTGGTAACTGGGAAGGGTGCCAACCTGATCTGTCCATAGACTCTCATTTCCACACTGGAGAAAGTCACCGAAATCTTTCTGAATGCACTCGGGTACCCCACACACCTCCCTGCTGCTCAGGGCACTCAGTTCTTATGGAATAAATTAAGTGACTCTCTGTGGGACCAGGAGAGGGGTATGCTGGTCACCATGGAAATAGCTGGCAGATGCTGATGAACACAGGAGCAGAGCTGGGGCGGGGTGAGGAATGGTTTCTGGTGACTGTTGGATCAGTGCCTTTGGAAGAGGGGGAGCAACCAAAATTGTCAACTTATCACCTGGGGTCACACAGCCAACCGACTCTCAGACCTGCAGTTCCACTCTGGTCACTCAGCTGAGTCTCCCAGGCTGTCCTATACATATGGGACAAAACACATCCCATAACCTATAGTCAAGATGAGGGATAATTCCTTAAATTATGGGACAGTTGATCGCCTAGTCTCTGCTGCTAAACTTGTTAAGACAGTTCTAGCTGCAACCACTTGCTGAGCCATATGGGCTTTCTGTTCCCATTGACAGGAAACAGGATGGGTCTTCTCAGTTTCTGCCTACAGAAGAATCTTCAGTGAGGGTCTGCCCTGACTTGTCAGGGATCTCTTTTCTCATTACTGTTGCTCTCCCCATCAATTTCTTGGTCATACAGAACCTTAGCAATTGTTGTCACCTGCCCTTTGAATAGAGCCTGTCGCTGCTTAAGTCTTACATGTTTTATGTGTCATTCACAGCTAATTGGATGGCAAATGAAATGCAAGGTCTTATATCCTACTTCCACAATGAAATTTGCAGGGCATCTATGATGTCAAGTAAAGTGACTGATATGGCCTGGACCGGTAATCCTGCCTTTTATGTCTGTGGGCCATCACTGATATATAAATTATTGATCTTTATTTGTATATAAACAGTCCCTCAAGATGAAACCCAAGATAGAACTGCAAAGAGCTCTGGTCGCCATAATACCAGATGGGTGTGGAGGCTTTGGAGTAGATACAGAAACAATTTACCAGGATGTTGCCTGGTTTCGAGGAATTAGCTATGATGATAGATTGGACAAAATTGATTTGTTTTCAATCAAAATTTGGAGTCTGAGAGGCGACCTGATAGTAGTTTACAAAATTGAGGGACGTAGATAGAGTGGATAGTTGGAATATTTTTTCCAGATAGAAATGTCAACTGCTAGGTCTGAGACAAAAAGGGGTAAACTTAAAGGAGATGTGAGGATCTAGCTTTTTACACAGAGTGGTAAGTGCCTGGAATGTGCTGCTAGAGGAGGTGGTAGAAGAAGATACAATGTTTAAGAGGTATCTTGACAGATACATGAAGAGTCAAGCAACAGAAGGATATGAACTGCTTCGAGGCAAAAGCTTTTTGATTTGAAAAGATGTCTTGTGTCAGCAAAGTCTTGATGGGCCAAAAGGGCCTGTTCTTGTGCTGTACTGTTCCTTGTTCTTTGTTTTTCGACATAAATGGCAATATTTAGACGCAAGTACATGTATTGTAAATGAGATGTTCTACAATATGCAGTATATGTGATCTCGCTCCAAATAAGTTTACAAGAATTTTGTAAATTTTTCTACCATCTGATGGCTCTAGCAGAGTGTATGTATGATTTGTTGATTAGTCAACAAATATGAGGCAAGCTGAGGGAGCTGGACATCTGAAATACCATAGATGGTACAGAGACTGAACCTGTGCTGTTGAGTTTATGCACCACACTGCAACCGGTGCCACCGTGGGCGGCACGGTGGCACAGTGGTTAGCACTTCTGCCTCACAGCGCCTGAGACCCGGGTTCAATTCCCGACTCAGGCGACTGACTGTGTGGAGTTTGCACGTTCTCCCCGTGTCTGCGTGGGTTTCCTCCGGGTGCTCCGGTTTCCTCCCACAGTCCAAAGATGTGCGGGTCAGGTGAATTGGCCATGCTAAATTGCCCGTAGTGTTAGGTAAGGGGTAAATGTAAGGGTATGGGTGGGTTTCGCTTCGGCGGGTCGGTGTGGACTTGTTGGGCCGAAGGGCCTGTTTCCACACTGTAAGTCTAATCTAAAAACCCTTTAGCCAACTGAGTCAACCTGCATCCTCCCCTCAACCCCCAGCACACCCATGAAAATGAAGTGTAGACATCAAATTTTGTCAAACTAATATTGTTTTAGATTACTTAACATTCACTTCTTGGACTGGTTTTGTTAATTACATTTTCATTAACTTTGGAGCTTTTTTCAGGTCTAAAACCTTGGACTAAATCATCAAGACTCGTGTTATTATGATGTACACAATAACATTATCACTGTTGTACTGATGTCATCAAGTAGTAGGTAAGCTGCAGAATACCACTTGAACAATTGAACATTTGATCTTAGGTTTGTTATTCAAAATTCTAAACATATAATGTTCAAATACAATTTTCAGGTTTGTAATTTGCAGTGAATGAATGGTTCTATTGAGCATGTTAAGGCAGATGCTTAAAAGTTAATTGCTCAAAGATTTAGTAATTTCATGATGTCCATAGGCTATTTTAAGGCACAGTAACTAGTCATTAAGAATTATAAGGGATAAATTGTGCGATGTTAATTTCATAGGTAGATATGGTGTTTTGTTTTTAATCCAGTGTGACTGAAAACCATTTAAAGTTTCAATTCAAACACAACAGCAATTAACATTACAAAATAAATTCTAAAAGGAAACATAAAATTAAAACAAAGGTCAAGCAATCGACCATAATTTATCCAATTCTTTGCAAAAGTAGAATAATCTTTATCAGCATTTCTGCATGGAAAATAAAATCTCTCATTCAAGTTTACTTCCCAGTTACCTGTATGGCTTGTTTGCAATGCAGAATGATGCCAACAGCATGGGTTCAATTCCTGCACTAACTGAGGTTACTGTGAAGGTCTTTCCTTCTCAATCTCTCCCCTTGCCTGAAGTTTGGTGATCCTCAGGTTAAACAACCACCAATCATGTCTCTCTCTAATGAGAGAGGCCATGTGGTCCTCTGGGACTATGGCAATTTGACCGACTGACGTATTTCAAACTGGGAAAAGAATCTCATAACTAGGTTTGGCATTAACCTGCCTTGTTAACTTTCAGCTAGAGTTCTGCCAGGGCCACTCAGTTTCTAACTTTAGTACAGCCTTGGTCCACACATGGACATGAATTTGTTACATGAAAGTGACTGCCCATGACATCAAGATACTTGTAACTGAGTATGGTATCTAGGACCCCTAGCAAAACTGAAGTCATTGTGAATAGCTGAGGGTTGGGAGTAGGGGTGCTGGTGGCTGGGAGGAATTTCTTTGTTGTAATAGGTATGACTCCAATCAAAAGGAGAAGGTTGTGGTTTTGGAGGCCATTTGATATCAGGCTGAAAATGTGTTGCTGGTTAAAGCACAGCAGGTTAGGCAGCATCTCAGGAATAGGGAATTCGACGTTTCGAGCATAAGCCCTTCATCAGGAATGAGAGAGAGTAGCCAAGCAGGCTAAGATAAAAGGTAGGGAGGAGGGACTTGGGGGAGGGGCGATGGAGGTGGGATAGGTGGAAGGAGGTCAAGGTGAGGGTGATAGGCCGGAGTGGGGTTGGGGCGGAGAGGTCAGTAAGGAGATTGCAGGTTAGGAGGGCGGTGCTGAGTTGAGGGAACCAACTGAGACAAGGTGGGGGGAGGGGAAATGAGGAAACTGGAGAAATCTGAATTCATACCTTGTGGTTGGAGGGTTCCCAGGCGGAAGATGAGGTGCTCTTCCTCCAGCCGTCGTGTTGTTATGTTCTGCCGGTGGAGGAGTCCAAGGACCTGCATGTCCTCGGTGGAGTGGGAGGGAGAGTTAAAGTGTTGAGCCACGGGGTGGTTGGGTTGGTTGGTCCGGGCGGCCCAGAGGTGTTCTCTGAAGCGTTCCGCAAGTAAGCGGCCTGTCTCCCCAATATAGAGGAGGCCACATCGGGTGCAGCAGATGCAATATTTGATATCAGGTACATAGTCTTATATGATTACTGCTGAACTATTGGGTTTTGTAATTAGAATAATTGACTTTTGATTGAATGACCTAACTATTTCTTTTATGGCCATGTGGCTTTGTGTGGTCTTTGAATGACTGATCCATGCTGATGTATAAATCAACTCTCCATAGGACTGATTCAACTCTGTCCAATTCATAGCGCTACCCTTTAAGGAAGAACATCCATTGTTTTGTTAGAGGTGGGTCGAGGACAGGAGCAAAATAGAAAACTTGGCAAAAATTTATTTCTTGACTTTTTTATGTCTCTTAAGAGCTGGCCAAAGAACAGCATTGGTGAAATCATTGAGACAGCATGTCCAATTGTCCGTTCTGCTATCAGATGGGTGTAGATTAGGGATTCCATAACTGTGGGTTTTGTTGGCAGTCAAAATTTTGGGAATTGTGAACTGCGATGCAATAATGGCTACTGTGGGATTCTGACCAAGTGTCAACAGCAGCGGAGCCACCTTAAGTCTTGCAGTTTTTTTAAATAGTAGGCATAACATAATTGCCTGATCTTGTAGGCCTTAATCCACTCCTAAAAGATCAAATGGCAACATAAGGGTGTTTACTTAAAATCCCAGTGTATTTAACGTTTCTATCCCCCCACTGTTACAGGTCTCTGATGCCACCTACAGTCACTGGTTTCACAGGCACTTGCTTCCCTTCCCATTCCCCTCAAAACACAACTCCTGCCCCTGCCACACATTTGGAGTGTCAACAAATTTCAAGCACCAAAATGGAGTCACAATGGGGGAAAATATTGGGAAGCACTAGAATAGAGAGAAAAGTCAAATAAATATTTGACACCGTAATTAATGATAGTGAAGTTGAAATTTCAGAAATAATTAATTTTCTGCAGAGATCCTCAGGTATTTAAAGATTGGTTCTGCCAGATAACCTGGATCCACCAGTACTTACTACTGGTGAAGCATTTCTTAATTAATTTGTTTGTTTGACAAGCTAATACCTTGTCTCCCAATTACATATGGCAGCTGAGAAATCTGTAGTTTAAGGTAAACTGGTTTGTAAACATCCCTGCCTCACCCTCTATTCTTTTTTAAAAACTCCTTAGGGTGTACAAGATTGTATGAATTAAGCAAGCAGGCCTGTCCCAGTGTCTAGTCATGTCTTGAGAACTGTGTGGGTTGGATTTGCTCTCTGGCATTCTCTTTATTTGCTTGAGATTAAACTGGCTTCTATTTTAATTCTCAATCTAATTAACAATACATTCGGAATTCTCTGTTTGAGATTATTTCAGTTTCAATTAAAAGAAATGTAGGAAATTTTGCAAGAGAGGTTTTGCAAAACTTGCCTAATGTCTTTGATGAAACCTTCCCTCTCAATATGATAATCTCTACATTGTTCCATAAATAAAAATTAATGGACAATCCAGTAGGAATGTGAATGATTTGACAGACCTTGGGTCTGTTCCACATAATGGGCAAATTATAGGGTACATTGTGGCAAAAGAGAGGTCAATAAACCCTTTAATGGAGACAACTGAAACTGAATATCTTTATTTCAACCAGAAATGGTTAACTTCAACAAAGAGAGAAAATAATAAAGGGAAAGAGCCATTCTAAGTGTTTTGCTTCGACTGAGGTGGGGGTTGGCTCGTGTGGTCAGAACGACAATAGTTAGGATGTGGAAGCTTTGAAAAGGGTTCAGAGGAGATTTATCAGGGCGTTGCCTGGTTTGGAGGGTCAGTCTTACGAGGAAAAGCTGAGGGACTTTAGGCTATTTTTCTTAGAGAAGAAGAAGGTTGAGAGGTGAATTAATTGAGACGTAAAAGATAATCAAAGGGTTAGATAGGTTGGACAATGAGAGCCTTTTTCGTTGGATGGCAGTGGCTAGCACAAGGGGGACATAACTTTAAACTGAGAGATGATAGATATAGGACAGATGTCAGAGGTAGTTTCTTTCCTTAGTAGTAGAGGCGTGGAATGCACTGCCTGCAACTTAGACTTAGACTTACAGTGTGGAAACAGGCCCTTCGGCCCAACAAGTCCACACCGACCCGCAACCCACCCATACCCTTACATTTACCCCTTACCTAACACTACGGGCAATTTTTAGCATGGCCAATTCACCTGACCCGCACATCTTTGTGACTGTGGGAGGAAACCGGAGCACCCGGAGGAAACCCACGCAGACACGGGGAGAAAGTGCAAACTCCACACAGTCAGTCGCCTGAGTCGGGAATTGAACCCGGGTCTCTGGTGCTGTGAGGCAGCAGTGCTAACCACTGTGCCACCGTGCCGCCCACGACTGTAGTAGACTTGCCAATTTTAAAGGCATTTAAATTGTCGTTGGATAGGCATATGGACGAGAATGGAATAGTGTAGGTTAGATGGACTTCAGATTGGTTTCACAGGTCGGTGCAACATCAAAGGCCAAAGGGCCTGTACTGCGCTGTAATGTTCTATGTTCTATGATCTAAGAGCTCTCTTAATCCCTAATTATAGGATAGGAACAAAGTCAGTATGAGGAACAGTGTTACTACTCAACAATATCTCCTTAGTTACAAGCAGAAAATAAGAATATAACAAAATCATAAGGTATACTCAATTTTTCCTCACAGTTTCATCTGATGGATTTTATGCGCTTGTGAATAAAAATATTAATCCAGTGCAGGTCCTTTTCAGCTTTCTATAAGGCAATCTGAAATATTAATTAAATATGTTCCCACAAAGAGTCTATAGGATGCACCTCCTACCTCCACGTAAGCCAAGATTGGTGTTTTAAGTGTAAACTTTTCATCAAAATTGAACTGTGCTACACTCTACAATCCAACCTACAGTGACACACCAGGACAAGAACACTGTGTTCATACTTTCCTCCCTGTCAATAGTCATGATGCACTCCTGATGAAGGACTTTTGCTCAAACGTGGATTTTCCTGCTCCTTGGATGCTGTCTGACCTGCTGTACTTTTCCAGCACCACTCTAACCTTGACTCATGATGCACTCATCCTACATTTGTCACTTGCATCAGCCATCTTTGACCCATCACGTCGAACATAGAAACATCCAAATCATGATAAAATAGACCATTCAGCCTCTCAAGCCTGCTTTACAATTCAATAAGATCATGGCTGATCTGAACCAGAGACTGGCTGCTGGATGCCAAGTGTATGCTTCTCATATCTAGCTAAAGACTCTCCAAATACTTGCATTCTCTGCAATCTCACTTTCAGACATTCCACCAGGCCTTTAGCAACCACCTCAGATGAAGGAGCATCCATTGCTCATTCACTATGGACAGCTCTGGTTCTGCCAAAATCACTTTCTCACATGATAGTTGCTCCATAATATCCATTGCTCATGGACCTTTTACAGAGCACTCTTGACAAAGATTCTGAAATAAAATAGACCATTCACAAAAAGTTTATCCACACTTTCAGTAAACCATATAAAACTGCTTGTGCTTTCCCTTACTGCTTAGCTTTGGCTGTTCTAGTGTGTCTATATAGGAACATCTAGTTTTTCTTCAGATCGTATAACTCTTTCACCTTACCCATGTTGGTGCCGTATAGCTGATAGAAGGCTACTGATTTCTGCTGTGGGACACTGCAAATGACCTTGAAGGAAGACAAGAAGTACTTGGCTTTAATTTCCTTGTTTCAGATAGCACCACCTTGGCATGGGAGGTTGCAGGCTCATCTGGGGAGCTGAGAATGCATAAATGTGATGGACTAGCAATGGTTGAAGCATGATTGCTGTCTTCTTGAGAGAGTATAGTAGGTTAATGTACTGTACTGGGGTGGCACTCCTAATAATCTACTGGAGAATAGACTGTTGTGAGAACCTGAGGGCTCTTTGAACACTGGAATCAGCAACCATTGTGATAGGAACCTGAAGCTGCATAATATCAAACTGGGCACCCGTGGCAATAAACAGAAGTTTGTATTGCCTTGAACCTTCTTTATTCATCAGGACTTGGAGGTGCCTGTGTTGAACTGGGGTGGACAAAGTTTAAAAATCACACAACACCAGATAACAGGTGGGGGAAGCTCTGTTCCTTCATCACGTGATACATCAAGATAACCACCTGATAAAGGCGAGGTGCTCCGAAAACTAGTGCTTCCAAATAAACCTGTTGGACCAAAATCTGGTGTTGTGTGATTTTTAACTTTATTCATCAGCACTGCTATCACACATTACCCATTGTCAGCCACTAATTGTCCTCATTAGCAGCTATTCATATAGCTGACCTTTAACTCCTTTGTCTGTCCAACTGTGTTTCTCTCTCTTTGGCATCTATATCCACCTATTGTTTACTCTTCTTCCTCCCCACTCTCCCCTGCTTTCTTCTATACACTGGACCCAAAACATTAACTCTGAATTCTCTCCACAGATGCTGGCAAAACCTACTGAGATTTTCCAGCAATTTCTGTTTCTGTGCCAATATCTTTATATATGTTCTCTACAGCAGAATAAGTCTGCAACTTTGCCATCTGGTGAGTTAACATATACATTCTCCACCACTTGCTCCTGCCCAATTGTTTTACCAACCACATGCAGAGCTCTCCAATATCCAGCTTCTAAAATATACACAGAGCAAGGCTGTGAGGCAGTGACTGTGGGTGTGTGATTGTCAGACTGTGATTCATCCTGTCCATCCACTGAGTGGAAAAGTGCCAGTTCTTGGGAATTTGAAATGATAAATGGACTAAAAGTTGTGTTTTGGTGAGAGAGAGGAAAAGAAAGGAAAGAAGACAGAAGAGATGGTGGGATGAAGGATGACAGAAGGAGGTATAGCTATCCTCACTATGTTAAAAAAATCACACAACATTTCTACCTACCTTGACACTGTCCTATTCCCCCTAGTCCAGGGGAACTCCCCACATACGTTCGAGTCACCACCCATGCCCTCCACCTCCTCCAAGACTTCCGTTTCCCCGGCCCCCAACACTTCATCTTCACCATGGATATCCAATCCCTCTACACCTCCATCCGCCATGATCAGGGCCTCCAAGCCCTCAGTTTCTTCCTCTCCCAACGTCCCCAACAGTACCCTTCCACCGACACTCTCATTCGTTTGGCTGAACTGGTCCTCACCCATAACAATTTCTCTTTCGAATCCTCCCACGTCCTCCAGACCAAAGGGGTAGCCATGGACACCCAAATGGGCCCCAGCTATGCCTGTCTTTAGATTAGATTAGATTACTTACAGTGTGGAAACAGGCCCTTCGGCCCAACAAGTCCACACCGACCCGCCGAAGCGCAACCCACCCATACCCCTACATATACCCCTTACCTAACACTACGGGCAATTTAGCATGGCCAATTCACCTGACCTGCACATCTTTGTGACTGTGGGAGGAAACCGGAGCACCCAGAGTAAACCCACGCAGACACAGGGAGAACGTGCAAACTCCACACAGTCAGTCGCCTGAGGCGGGAATTGAACCCAGGTCCCTGGCGCTGTGAGGCAGCAGTGCTAACCACTGTGCCACCGTGCCGCCCCTAAAGCGCTCTGCTAGGAGGCGTCCAGTCTCCCCAATCTAGAGGAGACCGCATCGGGAGCAACGGATACAATAAACGATATTAGTGGATGTGCAGGCTAAAGCAGAGCGCTTTAGGGGCGGCACGGTGGCACAGTGGTTAGCACTGCTGCCTCACAGCGCCAGGGACCTGGGTTCAATTCCCGCCTCAGGCGACTGACTGTGTGGAGTTTGCACGTTCTCCCTGTGTCTGCGTGGGTTTACTCCGGGTGCTCCGGTTGGCTATGTAGAACAGTTGATCTTCCGTAATTACACCAGCACCATTCCCTACCTCTTCCTCCGCTACATCGATGACTGCATTGGCACCACCTCCTGCTCCCGTGAGGAGGTTGAGCAATTCATCAGCTTCACCAACACATTCCACCCTGACCTTAAATTTACCTGGACCATCTCTGACTCCTCCCTCCCTTTCCTGGACCTCTCCATCTCCATTAGTGATGACCGACTTGACACCAACATTTTTTACAAACCCACCGACTCCTACAGCTACCTGGATTACACCTCTTCCCACCCTACGTCTTGCAAAAATGCCATCCCATATTCCTAATTCCTCCGCCTCAGCTGTTTCTGCTCCCAGGCGGACCAGTTCCACCATAGAACACACCAGAGAGACCGCAATTTTCCTTCCCACGTGGTTAAAGATGCCCTCCAACGCATCTCGTTCACATCCCGCACCTCAGACCCCACCCCTCCAACCGTAACAAGGACAGAAAGCCCCTGGTGCTCACCTTCCATCCTACCAACCTTCGCATAAACCAAATCATCCGCCAACATTTCCGCCACCTCCTAACAGACCCCGCCACTAGGGATATATTTCTCTCCCCACCCCTTTCCACCTTCTGCAATGACCGTTCCCTCCATGACTAACTAGTCAGGTCCACGCCCCCCCCCTACAACCCACCCTCCCATCCTGGCACCTTCCCCTGCCACCGCAGGAATTACAAAACCTGCGCCCACACCTCCTCCCTCACCTCCATCCAAGGCTCTAAAGGAGCCTCCACATCCATAAAAGTTTTACCTGCACATCCACTAATATCGTTTATTGTATCCGTTGCTCCCGATGCGGTCTCCTCTAGATTGGGGAGACTGGACGCCTCCTAGCAGAGCGCTTTAGGGAACATCTCTGGGACACCCGCACCAACCAACCACACCGCCATGTGGCCCAATATTTCAACTCCCCCTCCCACTCTGCCGAGGACCTCCTTCACCGCCGCTCCCTCACTACTAGACGCCTGGAGGAAGAATGCCTCATCTTCCGTCTCAGAACACTTCAACCCCAGGGCATCAATGTGGACTTCAACTGTTTCCTCATCTCCCCTTCCCCCACCTCACCCCAGTTCCAAACTTCCAGCTCAGCACTGTCCCCATGTTTTGTCCTACCTGCCTATCTTCTTTTCCAGCTTCCCACTTCACCCCCCCCCCCCCCACCGGCCTATCACCTTCATCTCCTCCCCCACTCACCTATTGTACTCTATGCTACTTTCTCCCCACCCCCGCCCTCCTCTCACTTATCTCTCCACCCTTCAGGCTCTCTGCCTGTATTCCTGATGAAGGGCTTTTGCCCGAAATGTCAATTTTACTGCTCCTCAGATGCTGCCTGAACTGCTGTGCTCTTCCAGCACCACTAATCCAGAACCAGCTTATAGTCCAACAGGTGTAATTAGAAGCACTAGATTTCGGAGTGCTGCTCCTTCATCAAGTGGTAGACAATTGTAAGGCACAGAATTTATAGCAAAAGTTTACTGTGTGATGTAACTGAAATTATACATTGAAAAATACCTTGATTGTTTGTTAAGATTAGATTACTTATAGTGTGGAAACAGGCCCTTTGGCCCAACAAGTCCACACCGACCCACCGAAGCGCACCCACCCAGACTCATTCCCCTACATTTACCCCTGCACCTAACACTACGGGCAATTTAGCATGGCCAATTCACCTAACCTGCACATTTTTTTTGGAGTGTGGGAGGAAACCGGAGCACCCGGAGGAAACCCACGCAGACACGGGGAGAATGTGCAAACTCCACACAGTCAGTCGCCTGAGGCAGGAATTGAACCCGGGTCTCTGGCGCTGTGAGGCAACAGTGCTAACCACTGTGCCACCATGCCACCCACAAGTCAATCATCTGTTAGAATGACCGTGTTAGTTTAACTTCTTTCATATGTAAATCATAAAACTTTTTAAAAAGTTACAGACTCAGGTTAACTTTAACAATTGGTGTCAGCACAGATAATATGTTGAAGGCGTTAACCCTCTGTGTGCTGTTAGGTGAAAGTGAGGATTGCAGATGCTGGAGATCAGAGTCAAGATTAGAGTGGTGCTAGAAAAGCACAGCAGGTCAGGCAGTATCCGAGGAGCAGGAAAGTTGATGTTTCGGGCAAAAGCCTGCCTGAAACGTTGATTTTCCTGCCCCTGTGTGCTGTTGTCTGTGCCATAATATTTGGACTTTTCTAATCTAAAAAGTGCACAACAGCACACAGGGGGCTAACACCTTCAACATATTATCTGGGCTGACACCAATTATTAAAGTTAACCAGAGAATGTAACTTTTAAAAAGTTTTGTGATTCACACGTGAAAGAAGTGAAACTGTCATGGTCATTCTAACAGATGAGAGACTAAACAAACAATCAAGGTATTTTTCAATGTATAACTTCAGTTACATCACACTGTAAATTTTTGCTATAAACTCTGTGTCTTACAATTGTGTGCTCCACAACCACCTGATGAAGGAGCATCGCTCCGTAACCTAATGCTTCCAATTAAACCTGTTGGACTATAACCTGGTGTTGTGTGATTTTTAACTTTGTACACCCCAGTCCAACACTGGCATCTTCAAATCATATCCTCACTCTAATTGCTTCGGCCCTACCAGGGGCCTATGTCTGGCAGTTACCCATGATGGTCAACATTATTATCTCCATTGGTGTTCTAAGACATACAAGTATATTTGTTTGTGACCAGTTCTTTGCTGTAGCCTAGTGTTATTTGCTACCTTCTCCATGAAAGAGGGAAGTGTGCGATGATATAGCCTGAAATATATTTATGTGGTAGTTGGAGAAAGTGAGGACTGCAGATGCTGGGGGTCAGAGTCGAAAAGAGTGGCACTGGAAAAGCATAGCATCCAAGGAGCAGGAGAGTCGATGTTTCAGGTATAAGCCCTTCATCGGGGATGTGGTAGTTGGTTGCAATGCTGCCAGTGTTGTTGGTAAGTGGCTTGCAATCACGCTGTCTGAATGTAGGTGAGATAAAGCATCCAAGTTTTAGTATTAGTATGATATGCTATTTCAAAATGAGTTTGTTGACCTTGACAACTTTTACAACACATTAAACTTCCTCTCGCACTGTTTCCACATTTTTAGAGTGATACTGCTGGCATTAACCTCCTCCATTTTGTTTTCCTAATGGACAATGCCTGGTAAGATCAAACCTTTTATAAACAACAACTCAGAGATAGCAGAAGGGAGGTTGGCTTAACACAGCTAAGCCACAATTGTAATTGAAATCATATGGTTTTCTGTCGCTAGTTCTACTCAACAATTTGGGAAAAAAAATTAAAGAAGTAGATAACCTTCTTTTCCAAACTGTAGTCTGAAGTGTCAATTCTGAGCTGTTCAGAACTGTCAGAAAAGAAAATGTAGATTGCACTAGTGTAGCCACTTTAATCGCCAAATCTGTGATGCTTAAGGAAATTTGTATTAATCCTAACTACAATATGTTTCAGATATCTGTTTACTCTGTTTAACGTTGATTAATTGCGAGGTTTTGAAAGTTAATCTTATTGACCTGAATCTCATTGGGACAATCCTGAAACAGAACCCAGAAGTTAAGTTATTGCAGTATCATTTGACTTCTAATCATTGTTCAGAATGATGAATTACAGCATTGACTTATACATATTGTGATGTAATTGTTTTGTCAAACATACAAGTTTTATTGTAACCAATTACCAATGTGGGGGGCCTGCAGAAAGAAAATCAAATAATCTGGAATAGCAGTTTTGGAAGACTATTTTCCTTTCATGTGCAAATCTGTTTGATGAGTCTAATTACAATTTGGAAGTCACTAGCATGGTGTGCAAAGAGGCTCCAATTAAAATTTGGATTTCCAAAAGTTATTTCTTGTTGGTCTTTGCAAAATTACAAGTAAATATTTTTTAAAGCAATACTGAATGTACTTATAATATGAGGCAGTACAACTCAACACAAAATACGTAGGCACATTATCATAATTCTTCTGATCACATTCCGGAACCCACACTTGATCAAGCTAAGGTCTCTGCTTCTGTTTTAGACTTTTAAGCTTCTTATTCACAGTGCTGTCTTTATACGCAAAAGACAAAGTGTTCCAACGTGACTGGTGTGGAATGATATTAGAGTGAGATAAGGACATTGCTGTATCTTGTCCTTGCAAGGATGACCTGGAGATAAGAGGGGCTTCAGGTAAACCATTAGTTTCTCTGCTGCGCTGAAAGAGCAAGTCCAGATCTAGGAACCCCTCCTCCATTAAATCATCAGTAGTGGTGGCATCTTCCTTCCCAATTGGTCTGTCATCAAAAAACAGATGTAGACCTAACATCCTGAGGGTGGTTGCTTTTCTGTCTGGCACACTTGTGATTCACAACATGTAGCCTATCCAGGCAAAGTAAGTGGAGGGTTCAGAAGATTCATCTGTGGTTCAACAAGTGGAGTATCATCGAGGAAGTGTAGATTGTGATTGTTTGCTGCTGATGAATAAAGAAAGTTCAAGGCAATACAAACTTCTCCATTCAGTAAAGCATACTGTTCATTAGAAGTGAGAAACAAAATATTTTAAGCCCTAGTCAATTACAGCTAAGACTGTTTGCACTCGCTCCCTTAACTTTTATTGAACTAATTCTACATCTTGCAGTCAGACCTTAGAGAAGTAAGGAGATCTTGGAAAAGAACAGAACCCCATTCCCTGTATCTAATTTAAAGTGAGTCCTCTCGCTGTTAAACAAAACATCTGAATACCAGAAAACATCTTGAAGTTTTTTTTAACTTTACCCAGAATAACAATTCTTTTTTGCTGGGTAAAAACAATGACTGCAGATGCTGGAAACCAGATTCTGCATTAGTGGTGCTGGAAGAGCACAGCCGTTCAGGCAGCATCCAAGGAGCAGCGAAATCGACGTTTCGGCCTTCCTGATGAAGGGCTTTTGCCCGAAACATCGATTTCGCTGCTCCTTGGATGCTGCCTGAACTGCTGTGCTCTTCCAGCACCACTCATCCAGAATTCTTTTTGGCTGTTCATTTACATTTACCTCCTGGGCAGAATTATATTGTCCACTGCTGAACTGTTCTGCTGTGCCTGCAGACAATTCAGAAAAGATTCTTTTTGTTGCAGTTGGTTTCTCACTGCGTTAATGGCTGTGCAGATTTCCTCCGTTGTGGATGCTTCGCAGTGGACAATGAATAAGGAGAATGGCGGTGACTAAGCCTTCATCCCTGTTCTTCCAATTTCCAGGTGGCTTAGCTGGCTTGCAGTTCGCAAATCTGACAGACTCAGCCGTGGGTTTTCATGGAAATTCTCTCTTTCCCCGGATATTTTCTGTTTATGTATTTCAACATGCCAGGTTATTTGAATAGCCTGAGCAACATGAAAGCCTACCTGATCAGGTGGAGTCTCATTCAGAACACCAACTATTATAAAATCTCTGATAAACTTGTTTTAATGGGTTCTGTAGTCAGTTGCCTCAAATGAATGAAGGAATCCATACTTCCTATTGGTTTTATATCGTACCTATTAAACTGTATGTGGTTGGTAACTGTACCTTACATCTGAGCCTAAAATAGGTGTTATTTGCCTTAATAAAAATGTTGTACTTTGTCATTTGTTGCTGTGTTACGAGTTTGGCAAGAATTACATCAGGAATTTTATTGATTGCCAATGAAAGCATGTTAACCTGGTATTTGATTGCTTTTGAATTTTAATCATGCTTGACATCTAACCTTCCTTGCCTTCCCCTTCTACCTGCTCTTCCCCAGCATCTTCTACAGCACAAAACCCATCATATTTCCAACTCCTCATTTTCAAAGAAGAGCCACAGCGGATTCAAAACATTAGCTCGGTTTCTCTCTTCAGATGCTGCCAGGTCTGCTGAGTTTCTCCAACACTTTGTTTTGTTTAATTCTCCAGCATCTGCAGTATTTCACTTTTCTTGATGTGCTCTTTATCAAGTTTTAAAAGGTCTGAAATGGTATCAGGTAAATGTTTAGTGCCACCTTATTCCCTGAGTGGTTGGGTCTGGCTCAGTCTCATGGTCCAAAAGCTCAGGGAAGGACTAATTCATCTTTCTAGACATACTTATGTCCTACTGTTGAGCAAGTGAAGAACTCATTCATTTGTATCAGTTTTTTTGCCTTCTGCAGCCAGTCCACAACTGCTGCCATCATGTTGTAAGGTCATATTGAGGCTATATGTGAGAGATGAGTATGCCTTCATACAGTGAACAGGAACCTCCTTTTAATGATGTACACTATATACAGAATTATGAGAGACATTTCCAGAACCATTCTGGCTTGGTTCCCGTTCCAAGTGTGTCTGATATCATCTAATGACACACTAATGATAAATCCCATTCATTAGCATAATGCAACTTAACCATTTTCTTGGTACTGAATCCATTTACTTTTTTTTGGTTTCCACAGAGTGCAAACATTCTTCACAAGAAATCATCAAGAAGTCAAAATCAGGTTCATCTACCTTCTTGGCTGCAGCAAGACTTTCTTCCATGCTGAGCGGCAGAGAAGAAGTTTATGTCAATTCTATGGTTGTAGATCAGGTAAGAGCTGCAAAACTGCTTTGGTCTATTTTCAACCTATTGCTAAGTAATTTAAATAACTAAACAATCATCCTTTTTTATGTTACTCCTTAACATTTTAATATTATTTTATTTTATTTTTAACTGAAGTCAATGTAGTGAAGTAATTATAAAGTAGCTAAAATAAAACAAGGAACTCTGTTATTATTTATTTGTGGGATGAGAGCATTCCTGCCTAAGCCAGCATTTATTATCCATCCTTAATTGCCCAGAGGACAAAGGGCAATAAGAGTCAACCACATTGTTGTGGATCTAGAGTTACATGTAGGCCAGAGAAATTAAGGACATTAGTGAACTGGATGGGTTTTTTAACAAATGACAATAGATGCATGGTCATCATTAGACTCTTAAATCTGGATTTTTATTGAATCAAAATTCCACCATCTGCTGTGGTGGGATTTGAACCTGTGTCCCCAGAATATTACTTGGGTCTCTGGGTTAATAGCTATGTTTTAATACCACTAGGCCATCGCCTCCCCTAAACTGCAGACGCTGCAGATCTGAACCAAAAAATAGAAATTGCTGGAGAAAATCCACAGATCTGCAACATCTGTGGGAAGAAAGCAGGGCTAACTTTTCGAGTCCAATGTTTCTTCAACAGAATTATGAAACAGCTCCCTGATACACCTGGTTCTGCAATTGCAATTCTTGCTGTGAAATACATAGAATTACATGAAGGGGACATAAAGTGCCATACTTGTGAGCAACTTTAGAGCTCATGGAAGAAAAGGGACAGTATTAGCATGAATATAAAGTTGGTTGACTGATAGAAACTGGAGTATAATGGTTAATGGATTGTTTTTTGGCTGGATGGCTAAGGTTTGTAATGGGATTTCCCAGGGTTAGTGCTAAACACTTGCTTTTCCTAATATAAGTCAATGATCTGGCCCTTGGGGCACAAGCACAATTTCAAAATTTGTGTACAGTACAAAGCATGGAGACATTATAAACTGTGAGGAGGGTAGCATGAAACATCAAAAGGATGTAGATAGGCTGATAGTATAATGGTAGGTGAAGATCAATTTAGAAAAATGTGAAATGACACATTTTGGTAGCAGCCACCTTCAAAAAAACAACACAACATGAATTGTAAAGGGAATACAGGGTCAGAGGGTGTAATGAAAGGTATATGATTTTTCAAGGCAGTGGCATATGGGTGTTGGTTACTTTTGTGGAGCTTGAAAAAGCAATAAACTTATAAAGACCTCTGGAACCTTGAACTAATGTAGTATGTATCATAGGGCAGGTGGCTATCAAGCCCCTGCAGTGTTCATAGAAGATTATTCATACTGTCAGGTTGATGACAGGAGATTAAGCATTGAAAGCTTGATTTTAGTTTAGAATATCAAAGGTTGATTTTAGCTTAGAAAACTCAAAGACTGAAAGCTGTTAGGACAGTTTTGAAGGACATTTCACCAGGATCAGAAGCAAGTATAGTTTTTCTCCCAGAAAGGAGTACAGGATATTTTGTTTAGCTTATGAAACTTGTGGAAAAGTGTTTGGTTAGAAATTGACGGTATATTAATAGATTGAGAAAATCTAAGCTTTCAGATTTCTTATTAATATAAGAAGATCTAACTCTTCACAGGACAGAACTGTGGAGAAGCAGTTAAATCAAACTTAAAGATTTGATGTAGACAGATACTTTCTCTGGATATGAATTGCTATAAACTGGTGGTATTGGGGAATTGATTAGACTATTTTTGTTGTATGTTTTTAGAAAACACATACGTTTTTAACGCATATGTTTATGTAACTATTTCACTTAATGATTTGTCTATAATGGTCCTGCCACATGCATTATCTCAAATTGAGAGCCTGTTGTGACATTAACCCATTCTATAATGCTTTCCAACTGATTGGAATATGGAGGGTCAGAAAATACAAGTATATTTCAGCAATATGAAGATATCACTGGCATGCAGGGAGCAGTAAACACATTTTTTCCTGTAAGGGACAAATCAGTTAAAATTAGGAAGGGCTTTAATATGATTAGCAAGGGGAAATTTTCTGTGTTTGGGGAGTTAGTAAAGGAAGGACATTAATTGAAAACTATCATTGGAATTGAGAAATGATTTCTTTAGCCAGAAAGTTATTGGAGCATAAATAATGTTGCAGTAGGGAGAGACAATTGTGTCTTATACAGAGAAAATGGATAAGTATTTGAAGTGGAGAGAACTTTTTTGCAGTGCTGAGGCAATGGAATTACTTTTGGATTGCTTTAGTAGATTGCAGGCTCAGTCAGTGGGCTAAATTTTGGTTGTATCCAAACTTGTTTTACACATACAATACAATCTTGTGAAAGAACTTGGGATGATCCGTGGTCAAGTATATAATTTAAAATTGTGAACATTTCTTATGGTTTTCTGCCTGAACCAAGTGGCACTTGAAGCCTTTTCAGGAGCATCTTAAGATTAACAAGGGATGACCATAGAATAATTACAAACATTTGAAACAAAACACATTCGGCAACTAAAGTTTTGATTGACTTGCAGTATACCATACCTTCAGCCTTTTTAATTATTGCAGTTAAGTAAATATATTTTTCTTCTTAGGTTAATGAAGGCAGTCTAAACTATAATAGTAGCAATGTTACCACCGTAAGTACCAGTACTACTAACATACTGCATGAGAAGTCATCTGAGGACCAACATTGCCATGCTTATGATGTCCCTCAGTCTATGGAGTCCAATATACCTGCATCATTAGAAGATAATATACTTAGGAAGCATTCAAGTGACTGGCTTGAGGACCATATAGACACCACAGTTCTGAAGGAAGATCGGAATGATTTTGCGGAACAAGTTTCTGATTTATCTTCACCTGATCGTATTTTATGCCAATCGTCATTACTATCTGAGCAGCATGATTCTGTCAAGGCAGAAAGTCCTTCCACAAGCATCATCTGTAAGCAAAGGTAAACTTGATTGCAACTAGTTCTAAAATTTGATTGGTCCAAAGTAAGTTTCAAAAATGCAGATAACTGCTGATGGAATGCTGTTGGTTTCTGTAGTTATTTGTGCATTTTGGCATATTTGTATCTCAAGAAAAATGGGAATGAGAAGAAATGATAAAAAGAGCAATTATATAACAATGGTATTTGTATACAGCAGAGTTATAAACACTGTTCAGTAACCTTTCACTGTCTTTGCCTCAATGCCATTGACTTCTACTTGTTTGTTTTCTATAATTATTTCTCTGCCTGTATTATTTTTATACAAATAGTTTTAAATAGAACTACTTTCTATCATAAGTTAAAAGTCACGCAACACTAGGTTATAGTTCAACAGGTTTATTTGGAGGCACTAGTCCTGTTGGACTATAATCTGGTGTTGTGTGATTTTTAACTTTGTCCACCCCAGTCCAACACCGGCACCTCTGAATTATTCTGTCATAAGGATTTTTTTAGTTTAATGTCATGTGGGGGCACTTGTGTTCAAATCGGTTTTTCTACTCCCACTTGATGGTAAGATGTTCTGAATCACATTTCAATTATTAAGTAGAATGGGTAGGATAGGGAGTGAAGTAAAACAATAAGGATGTTGAAGCAGATAAGAAGACAAGCAGATTGTGTGTTTGATCAAAGGATAATAAAGTAACAGACAGATAAGTCTTTGTAAAATTAATTTGTAAGAAGATGTTATGCCATTTCAAAGGGCATGACAGGATGTGCTGGATTTTAGGGGGGAGGTGTTAGCTGCTAATCCCCCACCACTACAGATTTTACACTTGAGTATTCCACGTTTGGGGATGTCACAGGTGTCAGCCCACCCGAAGTGCAATTGGCTTGTCTGGTTCTGGGAGAATCGCCTTCATAATCATGGTCACTCCTCTGAAAAGTGGATAGATTAATTTTGGGAAACTGCTTGTTAATTTAGTTTCCCATGCACCCGTGGTAATATGAGATCATGGAGTGAAAAGTGAGGTCTGCAGATGCTGGAGTCAGAGCTGAAAATGTGTTGCTGGTTAAAGCGCGGCAGGTCAGGCAGCATCCAAGGAACAGGAAATTCGACGTTTCGGGCATAAGCCTTCCTGATGAAGGGCTTATGCCCGAAACGTCGAATTTCCTGTTCCTTGGATGCTGCCTGACCTGCTGCGCTTTAACCAGCAACACATTTTCAGCTAATATGAGATCATGACAATTTAAGTTACCAGTGCTCACTAACATATATTTGGTCCACATTTCCTAGTGAACTGTGCGAATTACGTAGAAATCAGATGTCAGTATCCAGAGATTGAGCCAGTCTCTTTTTATTTGTATGGATTCTAATGACAGGGGAAGGAGTGTGTGGAGGAGTGATGATGGGGAATGTGTGGGGATTGAGGCTACTCTTATTGTAGTGAAAGTGGAGAGTGCAAAGAAAGCCCAGGGCAGTGAAGGCCTGGCCCATCCTTTTCGGGCCTTGGAGAGCACACCTGTACCTTGTCGACTCGTAAAGGAAGCTAAGAAATTGTTTGGAGATCTTCCTATTTTTACAGCTTCTCCCCTAACTTCACTGACTTCTCGAAGCTTATTTTCTTTTTGAGACCCTCTGCTCTACCGTCGACCCCTTTTACATCCTAATCTACTTGTTTCCTTTGCACACATCTTTTTATTCATTCAGGGGATCTGGATTTTTTACTTTGGCCAGCATTTATTGCTGATCCTTAATTGCCCTTGAGAAGGTGGTGATGAATTGAAATCTTGAACAGTTGCCACCAAGTTCATGTAGGTACACTCACCTACTGTTAAGGAGGGAGTTTCAGGATTTTGAGCCAGCGACAATGAAGGAATGGTGATATTGTTTGCAATTTTGGAGCTAGGTCTTGGTTCTCCACTTTTTTTCATGGATTTGTGGCTATTTTCAAATGTGTCATGGTTCACAGCATCTGAGAAGTGATCCATAAACCTCATGAGGAAAAGTTGAAGAGATAAATTCCAAATGACATTCTCAGTTCCCTGCCTGCACCCCCAACCCCAACCTACACCATGCCATTACCAAGTATTTCCCCATCTACACCCCCTGGCTCCCTCACTCTAAGCAATTGCACTTTCATGTCATTTGCCCACAGTATGTTATTTGGCACAAAGAAAGTTACGATGTTTAAAAGGGTTTTTTAAAAATAAGCAGTCATTCATTCATTACTTTCCATTTACGACAAGCCAATAGGAGTGTTAATCGTCCATATCCTTTAAAGTATTTAAAGCAGAAACTGCAAGAATGTGAACCACCTTAAATGAACATCGTGCAGAACTGGAGTTGTCAAACAATGTTTTCACTGTTTTAATACTCCATTGGAAACCCTGGCTCTCAAACTAGATTGCATAATGAGACTAAGCCATGGTAAGACTTGTTTAATGCTGTGGGCAGACTTCAGGACACATACTGATGTAAAATTATCATTGTGCATTTATTGAATACATTAGTTTTTTAATAAAATAACCTTTCATTGATCAAAAATAATCAATACATTGAAATTCCTTCAAAGTAATCTCCAGTGATAACATACGTGAATAGTTTGATAATAAATACTAAATACAATAGAATTACAAGGTGGAAAATAGAAACTGGAAACTCATCATGATAATGATATGTTGTATGACCAATTTTCAACCTAACTCAAAAGTATAATAATAACCCTCATGCTTATGTCAGCTGACAAAGTGAAATAGCAAGCACTGATTTTTAAAAAAAAATCAGTGATTTTTTCACAATTATTTGACATCTTGACTGTTGATTGGCTGCTTTGATATATCCAAGGAATTTATGAACTTTTAATACACAATTCCAAAGGCCACCTGATCTCTTTCACAGGGTATCTGACAGTTCATCCAGGTCTCAGTAATTCTAACTCAGATTTTTGCTATGTAGCATATTAGGCAGGAAACATTCATATCTTTATGCTGTCGTGTCAGCAGCCAAGCCTGTCTTCTCCAAAAATATGGTTCCACCCTGACAGACAGACTTTACTTTCTTGAGGTCTTAATTACCATTCAACATCTGTCATCTACTTGATCATAGGATCTCTTCCAGACTTGCCAGAACTATTTTCAAGGTACTGATTCAGTAGTAGCCAACTTCTGCTATCTGTTTAAATGCAATGCTCTTCCTGGTGTTGCTGCATCTGTTCACCGCAACTCATTTTCCAGCAGCCTCAAGGTCTGGCCACACAAACAAACAAAGTTTGTTTGATCTGCTGTCTTTGTTGCCACAAGCAAAAAAGTTTCAAAGAAAACAAGACATTTTTTAGCAACGTGTTCCAGTTCATGGCTCCAGATCAAAATTGAAAAATCAATATCTATTCCAATGTAAGAGAATTTTATTTCCTTAGACTGTCTGCATGTTGGAAAATTATTAAGTAAAATTCACAAACCCCGGCAAAATATTGAATGAAAATGATTAAAAGTTAATTTTGCATTTTTCAACATGTACTACAATGGTTACCATTTGCTGAGTTGTTAAGAATGGCAAGTAAAATGGTACTAGCTCATAATTGCATGGGATAAAAGGGCACAACTATTGTCTAAGTATACATTGATCATAATTGCTAAACACCACCTTGGATTGGTATCAATATTTTAAGTGAATTAGTAAGGAAAAATAATTACTTTGCAATATTTGTTTGTAGACTCCTTTTCACTAATTGTTTTTGCAGGTTCAGCTTTGATGGCATTGATGCAGATAGCGAAGGAGAAGAAGTTTCAGACAGGTCTCAGGGCTCATGCACTCCAAAATCTCCAAACTCTGTTGCATTATTTGCCAGCAGTGGAGATGAACTGGATTCTTTTGAGATTCACCAGGAAACTGAGATAAACATCAAGGAATCACAATTGAGGCCTTCATCCAACGGTTTATTGCCAAAGGTACTAGAACAGACTTTATTAGTTAGGTGGAAAACCAATGCAATTGTGTAATCTGGGCAACATTGAAAGCAGATGTCCCAAGGGAGTATAATCTCTACTCCAGCTGGCAATGCAACAGCATGCTATTGGCAACTTCAGCTAAAGGTTTTGAGGCTAAATAATGCTGATTTATTTCTAGAAGGATGTAACACATGACATCAATCAGGAATTTAAAATTAGCTGGTTGATCAAAACAGGAAGCCCTATTTTACACAGAAATGTCTTATATGCACATATGTTTAACTTTATTATGTTTTGCAAGATGGTAGCACTTTGAAGTTGGAGAGCAGACCAAAATAAAAGCAGTTAACTAACAGATTTTAAACTATTGTTCGTGCCATTCCATCTGGCATTAAATTTATTCAACAGTCACAGGAAAGAGTCTTAGAATTATTAATTTTCAAAAAAAATGTTGGATTTGGGCCCTTTAAAATTGATGATATCATTTAAATTGATAGTATCAGGGATGGCATGGTGGCTCAGTGGTTAGCACTGCTGCCTCAAGCACCAGGGACTGGGTTTAGTTGCACTCGGGCAATTGTCTTTATGGAGTTTGTACGTTCTTCCCGTGTCTACATGAGTTCCTTCCGGGTGCTCCGATTTCCTCCCACAAACCAGAAATGTGCAGGTTAGGTGAGTTGGCAATGCTAAATTTTCCATAGTGTTCAGGGATGTGTAGGTTAGCTGAATTAAGTTAGGGGCAAATATAGTGTAGGGGCATGGGTCTGGGTGGGATACTCTTCGGAGGGTCAGTGTGGACATGTTGGGTCAAACAGCCTGTTTCCACACTGTAAGGATTCTAAAACAAAATCCAGCTGTAAAACATTTAACTCTCTTATAATGAATGTTCCAGTAACAAGTGTGGACTAGATTAGATTAGATTACTTACAGTGTGGAAACAGGCCCTTCGGCCCAACAAGTCCACACCGACCCGCCGAAGCGCAACCCACCCATTCCCCTACATTTACCCTTTACCTAACACTACGGGCAATTTAGTATGGCCAATTCACCTGACCTGCACATCTTTGGACTGTGGGAGGAAACCGGAGCACCCGGAGGAAACCCACGCAGACACGGAGAGAACGTGCAAACTCCACACAGGCTGTCGCCTGAGTCGGGAATTGAACCCAGGTCTCTGGCGCTGTGAGGCAGCAGTGCTAACCACTGTGCCACCTAACAAGTCCACACCGACCCGCCGAAGCGCAACCCACCCATACCCCTACATTTACCCCCTACCTAACACTACAGGCAATTTAGTATGGCCAATTCACCTGACCCGCAAATCTTTGGACTGTGGGAGGAAACCGGAGCACCCGGAGGAAACCCACGCAGACACGGGGAGAACGTGCAAACTCCACACAATCAGTCGCCTGAGTCGGGAATTGAACCCGGGTCTCAGGCGCTGTGAGGCAACAGTGCTAACCACTGTGCCACCGTGCCGTGATTGAAGATAGAAACGGTCTGTGATTGAAGGAGGAGCTTTTCACGCTTTTACACATTGGGCAACATTTTCTCATTGGTCACTCCCATGATTAAATTTGCTTGGAAATTTTGAGGGTTTCTGGAATGAAATTTCACACTATCTGCTGTAGTTTGAACACTAGTGGTCTGTGTGTCAAGACTTTTCACAATCTTGTATGTCTCAAAAGATTCACTTTCATTCTTCTAAAATTCAGAAACAGACACAAATTACTCAACCTTTCATCAACTTTCTCACTCAAGATACTAACCTAGTTAACCTTTTTTATACAGACTCCAATACAGGTGTATCATTTCTTAAGTATGGAAGTTAAACATTTTCACACAATTCCATGAATTCTCTCATTAAAAGCAAGTACAATTGTTACTTCATGTCTTCATTCCTGTAGTCAAAAGCAATGTAATTAAAGCCAATATGCTAGTTTCTTTTGAATTGCTTGTTCTATCTGCATACTCTGTGTATTTTGTACAAGTACACCCAAGTTCTCTCAGCTCTCCACTTGGTCAGCTGAATGTGGTCTCAAGACAGAAGAGGTTTGGCATCATCCAAGACAAAGCAGCCCACTTGACTGGTACTCCATACACCACATTAAACATTCACTTGTTTCACCACTGATGCACAATGACTGCAGTGTCTACCATCTATAAGTTGCAATGCAGAAAATCACCAAGACTGCTTTGACAGCACTTCACAAATCAACAACCTCTGCCACCTAGATGGTCAGAAGATGTGTGGGACACTACCACATGCAAACTTCCCTGCAAACCACAAGTCCATCCCGACTTGAAAATATATAATTCCTTCTCAGTCATAGTCATAGAGTCATATAGCAGGGAAAAAGATCCTTCAGTCCAACCAGTCCATGCTACCATGTTCCCAAACTAAACGAGTCCCACCTGCCTGCGCTTGGCCTATATCTCTCCAAACCTTTCCTATTCATTACCTCATTCAAAGATCTTTTAAATGTTGTAACTGCACCTGCATCCACCACTTTTTCTGGCAGTTCATTTCACACACGAACCACTCTCCATGTAAAAAGAAAGTTGCCTTTTATGTCCTTTTTAAAGCGTTGTCTTCTCACCTTAAAAATATGCCCCCTCATTTTAAACTCATACACCTAGGGAAAAGACCCCTGTCATTCACCTTATCTATATTCCTCATGATTTTATAGACCTCAATAAGGTCACCCATCAACCTCCAACGCTCCAATGAAAAAAGTACCAGTTTTTCCAGTCTATTTTTATATCTCAAACTCTGCGTTACTGGTAACATCCTGGTAAATCTTTTCTAAACTCTCTCCAGTTTAATAATATCTGTCCAACAACAGGGTGACCAGAACTGCACACATTACTCTTGAAGAAGTCCCACCAATGTCCTGTACAACCTCACATAACCCAGTATTCCCAACAAAACTCATCTCCAAACTCCAAGATCTGGGACTCTTCTCTGCCCTGTGTAACTTTATGAATTTGTCGATTTAATAATTTTGCTTGCTTCAAAAAAAATGCAAACTTTCTCTTTTTGGAGTTTTGGTATTAAGTAATGCTTAAAATAGCTTCTGCTATACTTGTGTACATTGCCAAGAAAATCATCCTTTTCCATTAATGAAATGAAAGCTAGTTTATTATGTTTACACTTGAAATAAAAATATCTTTTATTGGATCTAGAATGTAACATTTGATATGGTTTCCATTTGTTCTTGAAAGGAGTCTGAAGATACTGGAATTCGGCTGAGATCATACTCGCTTTCCTCTCCTAAAGTCTCTCAAAGCAAATCTCGATTCATAAGGGATTTTGGCATGTTTGATTCTACAAATGAAGGTTAGTTTCAACAGAAGAGCAAAATAACTTTGATTAGTAAAATTTTGATTTTGCTTAAACAAAAGACTAAATATATATGTCATTAGTTAAAAATGATATCTACTTTGTCATCATATGGAAAGCATCACCATTTTAGCTTCATCGTCTTACAATTAACAATTTTTCATAAAATGCATAAATCTACAGTATAAATTTGCTTTCATGTCTGGATTATTACATTATAAAACTGCCTGAATGAGCACTGTCCTTTCTAAATACATTCTTAGTATTATGACCGATATTAGCTTAACAATAGGACATGAAATATGCAGATAAATGAGCTGTTACAGTAGTGTGCTACCCCAGTTTTCCTGTCAAATCTGAACTTGGTTTTCCAAGTTCTTTGCATTCCTAAATGGACGTTATCTCCCACCCAGTACACAAACTTACCCCGTATAAAGGAGAAGGTTTAAAATGGATATTTATGTCTTGTGGTATTCTCCTATCAGCTGATTCACATTGCCATTTGTTGTTTGTCAGAATGTTGCAGGATGATATATCTGCAAAGGCCAATGAGAATCTATAAATTATTAATTAGTGAGGCTCCTTTCTTCAGTGAACTTTAGCATGCACAAAAATAATTTAATTCAATATTTATGGGATTTAGAGTAACCAGATTTGTAATACCTTATTACTAGACATAAATAAGCCTCATTTCACATGTGTACTACCCTAAGTTGGATTATTATTGATTTATTTACTAATTATATTGGAGTTGACTCTATCTCCATTCTCAACATGGTGATGAATACAGTGTGCTTGTTTACTTCACGGTATTTATAACATACACAGTGAGGCTCCTCATGAAACATCATTGACACATCTAAACTTTTGTAGATAGCCAGAAAGCTATTAACAGACGCAAAAGGTTAAGTTGAATGCACTACATTATTTAAAAAAGAGGTAAAATATAATAAAAATGAGTAATGTGATACTGAAATACAAAAATGTGCGTTAACCATCCTAATTTCATTTGTGATCTTACTTATCCATTATGCTATACATACAGATGATATATTGTAGAACTAGAGATTAGGTGTATCAATGAATGAACACCCAAATAGATGTTGTTCTTTTGGTCATTATGATGAGTCTGTCCCTGCTCTGTAGATGGTGTTTTCAGCAGTGGACGATCCCTTCTTCAAGCACTGTCACTGTCTAAATCAGTTTCTCTGCTACACCCTGGTAGTAAGTACCACTCATAATCAGATAATGCTGTCACAATTCTGCATGAAAGTGCATTTGCTACCCTTTTATGTCTCTGTGTCTTGTTGCTAAATGGACAATTTTTAATTCAGTGTTGCTTGAATTGGAATCAAACCAACTGAGTGCAGTGTGGTGTTAAATTGTCTCTGTATATGTTTTGTAAAACTTGGTGTTTTCTATTACTTGATTAGTTTTATGTAAACTAATGTTAAAATTTAGAAAACGCTTGGAAATAACAAGTGAAAAATCCTCTTCATAACTATGTGGTAGGTAATGCAAGTTGCACTAAAAACGAGCACTTCAGACTACATAATATGTAGAATTTTCCAGTAATGTGCTCAGCAGTGTGAATGAAATAAGCTAGGCCACGCATCCCATTTTAAGTCATCTGTCCAACAATTCCTTGCCCTGACTTTTGTCATCCAGTAGGCTCTTGAGTCGCTGTCTTCATCTGCAATTAAATGTTTATTTCATTTTCATTAGTTTGCATGTATATCCTCCTCTCCTATTACCTTGCTTTATTTCAAACTAGTATTCTGACCAAACTACTTCTTTACTGATAATGTCTTCAATAGGATCATCTTTAGGATCACGTTTTTCTTATACTCCCTTTTATTAGGTTTTGTGACTGGGGATTCAACCTGTAAATGTTTCTCTATTGCTCTGGAGTTTGAAGGTACCTCCAGTGCCTTGATAACCAAAACTAAAAACCGTCTTACCAGTGCATGACATATACTGGGGCATGAAAATGGCATGAATGCATGCCTCGTACTTTTCAATGTAAGCATTAAAAATATTCCCGTTTCTCTTGCTGAAGTTTAATGATGGGAATGGCAAGTTCATTTCATTGTATTACAACAATTTCCTTCATGAGAAATATTGCATCATTACCTAGCATGTAATGACTACTGCATTGGTGCCATCTTGATTCCAGGTGATAGTTGGTTGCTAAAATTATTTTTTACAATGTAATGAAAATTTGCTATTGTGTTGTTGCTGATAGTGACTACTATATTTTAATAGGAATTTTGCAAAGATGCCATCAAGTAACGTGATGGCAAAGATGGCCTGTCAAGTGGTGTTGGTGTGATGTGATCCTGGTTAATATTAGACTTTTGTTAGAGAGCTGATCTCAATCATACTTCTAGTAGGTAGCTGCTAAGTAAAAAACAGCTTTTCCTTGGCTTATATTGTGTTGGGATGAATACATTTAATATAATGTGATTCACAAAGTCTCTCTGACCTTTCTGCTTTCTCACAGTGTCCAAATATTAGTATGTTCTTTCCTTTTGGAGCACACATGCAGGAAGGAAGTGCAGATGCAGATCAGGTCCAATTATATCAATTATACCATTCGAATTAAATTAACAATTTCAATGTGAGAATTGAGTGAGAGGTGCTGGCAGCTTCTTCAAGCAAACATGCTGTGAGTGGGATCATGGATCAAAGGTGGATCAAGAGATAAGTCGTAAAATTTTATTTTAGGTATCTGTGTGAGGTATGAAGAGTCCTGAGCAAGTCCCGGGCCTCTCTTGTACTGGGCTACTCCCTTCATGATCTATGTGAAATTCAACCACCCTCCTGTTCTCAACGCTCCCAGTAGTGGTGAGACCTTCTTTCTAAATCCTTGCCTAACACCCATCCTCCCCTCACAAGCTACTGGGGACTTTTCTTGCTGCCAGATGCACAATCCCATGTGCCAGGTAGTGGATCCAGCTGGTTGTGAGACAAGGCTTTGCGCGTATTTATTCAATGAAGCCTCTTCGTTCAGATTAGCAAGGCCTCTACTTCCGTGAATTACCAGTTTTACATCTTCCTTCCCTTTTACCCCCTTTCCCCTCCTCGCCCCCATGAAGATGACAGCCTATGGTTGGAATTTTCCTGGCCCTTTGAAAGCAGAGAAACTGGGAGACTTGCAGACATCCCCATTGGGATTGCTGCATGATGTTGTCCTGCCTCCTAGTGCATTTCCTAAGGGATGTCATGGAACTGGGCAATCAATCTGGGCCACAGCTTCTGATGCTTCTGAAAGCTTCTGGAACTTTCTAGCTGTTGTATGATTCCTTTTCAGAGGCTGGCAGTGATTTAGGGGGCTGCCTTTTGATAGGAGCTCAGGGTCAGCAGAGTCAGCCTATTTGCAATACCTCACCTGCAAGTCAAACCCATGGCCAAAATTGTTCCTACATTGGGAATCCACCCTCCACACTGAGCACCCCAACAACTCTGGGCCTTTATTTCTAAATAATCCAAGATAGCGTCTATTTTGAGGCACCCAGTGCTTAACGACATTACCTCAACAGCACTCAGCTCTTCCAGTGGAGCTGCTGGCAGACCAGCACTGCAGGCTGTCTCACTGGGTCTCCCTCACAATTGTCCCACCCACTGTTCTTAACTGGATAAAAGGCATGGAAAATGGCAATGAGGAGACTGCTTCACTAGAGGTTCTGTTGTCAGATGTACTGCTAGGAAATATGCATTTAGATCTGAGTTTGGTCCTTAGAACAGAGTCTTCATAACCATAAGAAATAGCCTTGTTTAGTTTCTCATGTGAAATGATGGAAATTCATGAGGAACTATTCACTGGATTTTACACATGTCCTGAAGGACCATGAGTAATATGGATGACCAGGGGCAGGTTGGTTCTCTGTTTGTTTGTTCTCTGCCATTGGCATTGTTTGCTGTGGAATGTTGAAGATGAGATAAGTCAATTTCTGCAGATGTTGAGAGTTTACTATATTGTGTTATTTCAGTTAAGAATGATTGTCACTGCTATTGTTAATAATATGGATTTTGATGGGAATGGTGAGCACATGATTTTGCAATGAATGCAATGAACAAATGGAAAGGAACATAAAACAGGAATAGGCCATTAAACCCCTTGACCCTGTTCTGCCATTTTTGATTATGGCTGATCTTTGGCCTAACTCCACATAACTGCCTTTGACCTATATCCCTTAATATGTTTGCTTAACATAAATTTATTTTTATTGTTTCAAGTCATCAGCAGTTCCCCAATGGCAAAGTATCCTGATCATGTGGAACCTCTGAAGCAATGATCACTATGAGCCCACTTCTCATAAAAATGTATATGAAGTGAAGATGGTAACTCAGGTGATCTCAGTTGTGAAATTTTAGCAACTAGTGTTGTCATAAATGCCTTATTTTAATGACGAGCTGATTGGCAGGCAATGAGAGCTTGGTTGGGACACATGTTCACTTGTTCTGATTTCCAGCATAGAGTCAAGTTCTCAGCTGAATTGATGTCACTTCTCAAACAATTCTTAGTCATTATCTCCACACACTGAAAATTAAGAAGATGTTGTATTTTGATGTTTTGCAGCTGAAGTAAAATATTTGAAGTCAGCGTGAACAGTGACAGCAGCAGAATATAGCAAAGGAGAATGAACCTGGGGTTGAACAACAGCAGCAGGATAAATACCTAAGGAATGGGGTCAGTCAAGTTGAACCTGGGAGTGAACAGTGGCAGCAGGATAAATACCAGGGTAAATAATAGAGATTTGGTTAAAAGCAGGACAAGATTGGCAGCTTAATATTCTTGGATTTAGATGTTTCTTTCGTGATAGACTGGGATATAAAAGAGGTGATGGAATTGCACTGCTGATTAAGAAGGACGTTATTGCTAAACTGAGGGAGGACATCTTGGAGTGAGACCATATAGATAGAGTTCAAATTACTAGGAAGAGTGCAGTCACATCTCGATTGTACTATAGGCATCCCAACAGCCAACAGGTGGTAAAGGAACAGATACTTCAAAAGACTATTGAAAAATGTAGAAACAACAGGCCTGTTGTAATGATTTTAATTTCCTCTGTATTGACTGGGACTTGCTAAGTGCAAGAGGTTTGGTATGGGGGGAAATTTGTTAAGTGTGTCCAACACAATATAAAAAGTCCAACTTGGGAATGGGTCATGCTAGAGCTGGTATTGAGGAATGAGCCTGGCCAGGCAATCAATGTTTGAGTGAGGAGCATTTCTTAGTAGAATTTGGTTGTAAATTTCTTGATTTTCTGAATCCTTCCAAATCTGATCACTTGACTTCTGGCATAATTTCTGTCTATCCCAGATAAGTATGGTGACATCTGCTTTGAAGACTCACAAGACACAAGTCTCCTTTCGTTATACTAATGCCTGGTGCTATAGATTTTTGTGGTCTCAGTCCAATTTTTATTAGATGTGGCCCACAGTACCAACTTTGCACTGATGCTATTAAAATAAAAGGTGTGCTTTTGAGACTACGACACCAGTTTAGAGCCAAATAGAGGGAGGTTTAGCGTGTCGGAGGTTCATGAGAGTGTGAGCTGCTGAGGCCTTTGTGCTAGATCTGGAAAGTATTATAATTTTCTGGAATAAATAAAGTTTATTCGAATACCAAGAAGTGCCTTTTTTTTAGAAAAGGCTGCATGCTAGAGTTTGAACATGGGGATACAAATTATATGTTCAATTTCAAATGTCTAAACAAGACTTGTGTTGTCTTGTTAGAAGCTTCTTTTGAAAGGTATCTCATGAGTTCAGTTAAAGCTAGTTACTTCAAGGCAAATTTATTTTTCTAATTTTACTTTGTGTTGTAAACTTTTCTATATTGCTTTGTTTCAGAACAGCGAACCTTCAGCCTGCCTGAGCATCCGAAAGAAAAAAGGTACAGTAAAGTATAACACATATTAGCCTTGCTGCAGTTCAGTAATTGATCTCGTCCAGCGTAGTGAAAATACCAACTCTCAACTGCCTCTGGAGATGTTCAGAATCTAGATTGTAATACTTACAGGACTTCTGCAATAATGGAGAGGGGCAGCCTACACTGTGATTGTTGCACCTGAATCAGAAGCATGTTCAGAGTACTCTGCTGTGTATGACATACCAAAACAAGTAGCGGTAATGATCATAAGCTTTATTGTTATTGCTTAAATTCTAGTATAAAATTTAGTGGCATTTATCAATATGCGAAGACATCATGTTATGAGCTGTATAACAATTGGTGGGAATGACCTTCTTTCACTTCGATTAGAAAAAATAAAACCAGAATGGAAAATGTTTCTGGGAGGTCTAGTGGAATGCTCCTTGATATTGAAAATTTTGCTTTCAACTTATTCACTCCTGGTTAACTTTAAGAACTGTGTTAGTTCACAATTGATACATTATGCATTTAGAAAAGGAAAAACAAAATGTGCATTTCAGCAGAACAAACAGGATGTCATTTTCCAAATATTTGCTATAATAGTGAATCATGTCTGTCCAAATACTATGCTGTCCTCAGTCACAAAGGCATTTGAACTCCTTTCACCTAATTCAGCATTACTCTTTCAACTTTACAGAGTGGAATCTTGTGAGCAACTGAAATTTATAGGCTATAACGAGACATGTGACAGAATTGGATGAGGCAGTCATGGTGCAGTTATGGGCGGCACGGTGGCACAGTGGTTAGCACTGCTGCCTCACAGCGCCTGTAGACCCGGGTTCAATTCCCGGCTCAGGCGACTGACTGTGTGGAGTTTGCACGTTCTCCCCGTGTCTGCGTGGGTTTCCTCCGGGTGCTCCGGTTTCCTCCCACAGTCCAAAGATGTGCGGGTCAGGTGAATTGGCCATGCTAAATTGCCCGTAGTGTTAGGTAAGGGGTAATGTAGGGGTATGGGTGGGTTACGCTTCGGCGGGTCGGTGTGGACTTGTTGGGCCGAAGGGCCTGTTTCCACACTGTAAATCTAATCTAATCTAATCTAATCAGTCATCTTAATATCAAGATTCTCTGGCGGCAACTTTTCTGCTTTGCTCAAGCAGCATGGCGAGATTCTTGCCAGGGAGCGTCAAATTCTCAGTGGTTGGTCTTTATTGCTTGCTAATAGCCCAACCCCTCAGAAAGCCAGTGGCCCAGAACATTGGTCCCTAACTGCGTGATGTGGATGTGAGCTCCTCAGCAGCTTCCCATCCGAATGTTCCTTTGCTGATTGAGCCCATTAGTGTTTTGACATTGCCATTGATGGAGTGGCCCAGTTGGTCAGCATTGCCAGTCGTTTCCTTATGCCCTAAATGGTCTATTCCTCTAAAGTCAAGGAGGTCTCCTCTGGGGGATATGGCTGCCTTTTGCTGGAAGACACAAAAGGCAGAAGGCGTCACGACCAGTCATAAGAAGTAGTGGCCAGTTTAGTGCACTGACTGCTCAGAGAATGTCAGTGTTTCAGTGCTGCTACAAAAAGTACTTAATTGGTTGCTGGGACATTGGTGTCTCTGTATCCTTGCAGAACCTGTCCCAATCCTCTGCAACCAGCGCATGTGTCCTCTTCTTGGAGAGAGTACGGACTCTGCCATTCAGAATCCCACCCCTAATTAGAGAGTCATAGAGATGTACAGCACGGAAACAGACCCTTCGCTCCAACTCGTCTATGCCTACCAGATATCCCAACCCAATCTAGTCCCACCTGCCAGCACCCAGCCCATATCGCTCCAAACCCTTCCTATTCATATACCCATTCAGATGCCTTTCGAATGTTGCAATTGTACCAGCCTCCACCACTTCCTCCAGCAGCTCATTCCATACACATACCACCCTTTGTGTGAAAAGATTGCCCCTTAGGTCTCTTTTATATCTTTCCCCTCTCACCCTAAACCTATGTCCTCTAGTTCTGGACTTCCCCACTCCAGGCAAGTGACATTGTCTATTTATCCTATCCAATTCCCCCATGATTTTATAAACCTCCATAAGGTACTCCTCAGCCTCCAACGCTCCAGGGAAACAGTCCTAGCCTATTCAGCTTCTCCTGATAGCTCAAATCTTCCAACCCTGGCAAAATCCTTGTAAGTCTTTTCTGAACCTTTTCAAGTTTCACAACATCCCTCCGATAGGAAGGAGTGCAGAATTGCACGCAATATTCCACAAGTGGTCGTACCAATGTCCTGTACAGCCGCAACATGACTTCCCAACTCCTGTACTCAGTACTCTGACCAATAAAGGAAAGCTTACCAAATACCGCCTTCACTATCCTATCTACCTGCGACCCCACTTTCAAGGAACTATGAACCTGCACTCCAAGGTCTCTTTGTTCAGCAACACTCCCTAGGATGTTACCATTAAGTGTATAATCCCTGCTAAGATTTGCTTTCCAAAACGCAGCACCTCACATTTATCTAAGTTAAACACCATCTGCCATTTCTCAGCCCATTGGCCCATCTGATCAAGATCGCATTGTAATCTGAGGTAACCTTTTTCACTGTCCAATACACCTCTAATCTGCAAACTTACTAACTATACCTCTTATGCCCACATCCAAATCATTTACATAAATACCAAAAAGTAGTGGACCTAGCACCCATCCTTGTGGCACTCCACTGGTCACAGGCCTCCAGTCTGAAAAATAACCCTCCACCACCACCCTCTGTCTTCTACCTTTGAGCCAATTCCTTATCCAAATGGCTAGTTATCCTTGTATTCCTTGTGATCTAACCTTGCTAACCAGTCTCCCATGGGGAACCTTGTCGAACGCCTTACTGAAATCCATATAGATCACATCTACCGCTCTGCCCTCATCAATCCTTTTTGTCACTTCTTCAAAAAACTCAATTAGGTTTGTGAGACATGATTTCCCAAACACAAAGCCGTGTTGACTATTCCCTAACCAGTCCTTGCTTTTCCAAATACATGTACATCTTGTCCCTCAGGATTCCTTCCAACAACTTGTCCACCACCAACATCAGGCTCACTGGTCTATAGTTCCCTGGCTTGTCCTTATCATCCTTCACAAACAGTGGCACCACGTTAGCCAACCTCCAGTCTTCCGGCACTTCACCTGTGACTATCGATGATACAAATATCTCAAAAGAGGCCCTGCAATCACTCCTCTAACTTCCCACAGAGTTCTAGAGTATACTTAATCAGGTCCTGGGGATTTATCCACTTTTATGCATTTCAAGACATCCGGCACTTCCTACTCTGTGATATGGACATTTTTCAAGATGTCATCATCTATTTCCCTACATTCAATATCTTCCATGTCCTTTTCCACAGTAAACACTGATGCAAAATATTTGTTTTGTATCTCCCTCATCTCCTGCGGCTTCACACAAAGGCCGCCTTGCTGATCTTTGAGGGCCGCCTTGCTGACCTATGCCCACACCTCTTCTCTCACCTCTATCCAAGGCCTTAAAGGAGCCTTCCACATCCATCAAAGTTTTACCTGCACATCCACTAACATTTATTGTATCTGTTCCTCCAATGCGGTCTCCTCTACATTGGGGAGACTGGACGCCTCCTCGCAGAGCGCTTTAGGGAACATCTCCGGGACACCCGCACCAATCAACCACACCGTCCCGTGGCCCAACATTTCAACTCCCCCTCCCACACTGCTGAGGACATGGAGGTCCTGGGCCTCCTTCACCGCCGCTCCCTCACCACCAGATGCCTGGAGGAAGAACGCCTCATCTTCCGCCTCGGAACACTTCAACCCCAGGGCATCAATGTGGACTTCAACAGTTTCCTCATTTCCCCTTCCCCCACCTCACCCTAGTTCCAAACTTCCAGCTCAGCACTGTCCCCATGACTTGTCCAGACTTGTCCTACCTGCCTATCTCCTTTTCCACCTACCCACTCCACCCTCTCCTCCCTGACCTATCACCTTCATCCCCTCCCCCATTCACCCATTGTACTCTATGCTACTTTCTCCCCACCCCCACCCTCCTCTAGCTTATCTCTCCACGCTTCAGGCTCACTGCCTTTATTCCTGATGAAGGGCTTTTGCCCAAAATGTTGATTTCGCTGCACTTTGGATGCTGCCTGAACTGCTGTGCTCTTCCAGCACCACTAATCCAGAATCTGGTATCCAGCATCTGCAGTCATTGTTTTTACCTACCTGATCTTTAAGGGGCCCTGTTCTCTTCCAAGTTACCCTTTTGTCCTTAATGAATTCGTAAAAACCCTTTGGATTCTCCTTAACTCTATTTGCCAAAGCTATCTCATGTCCTGTTTTTTCCTTCCTGATGTCCCTCTTGAGTATACTCCTACTGCCTTGATACTCTTCTAAGGATTCACTCTATCTCTGCTGTCTATACCTGGCATATCCTTCCTTCTTTTTCTTAACCAAACCCTCAATTTTTTTAGTCATCCAGCATTCCCTATACCTACCAGCCTTTCCTTTCACCTTAACAGGAATATACTGTCTCTGGATTCTTGTTATCTCATTTCTGAAGGCTTCCCATTTTCCAGCCATCCCATTACCTGCGAACATCTGCCCCCAATCAGCTTTTGAAAGTTCTTGCCTAATACTGTCAAAATTAGCCTTCCTCCAAGTTAGAACTTTAACTTTTAGATCTGTTCTATCCTTTTCCATCACTATTTTAAATCTAATAGAATAATGGTTGCTATCCCCAAAGTGCTCTCCCACTGACACCTCAGTCACCTGCCCTGCCTTATTTCCCAAGAGTAGGTCAAGTTTTGCACCTTCTCTAGTAGATACATCCACATACTGAATCAGAAAATTTTCTTATACACTCTTAACAAGTTCCTCTCCATCTGAACCCTGAACACTATGGCTGTCCCAGTCTATGTTTGGAAAGTTAAAATTCCCTACCATAACCACCCTATTATTCTTACAGATAACTGAGATCTCCTTAAAAATTTGTTTCTAAATTTCCCTCTGATTATTAGGGGTTCTATAATACAAACCCAATAAGGTGATCATCCCTTTCTTATTTCTCAGTTCAACCCAAATAACCTCCCTGGATATATTGCCAGGAATATCTTCCCTCAGTACAGCTGTAATGCTATCCCCTATCAAAATTGCCACTCCCCCTTCTCTCTTGCCTCCCTTTCTCCCCTTCCTCTCGTGTTTGTATCCTGGAACATTAAGCTGCTAGTCTTGTCAATCCATGAGTCACGTTTCTGTAATTGCTATGATATCCCAGTCCCATGTTCCTAACCATGCCCGGAGTTCACTTGCCTTGCCTGTTCGGCCTCTTGCATTGAAATAAATGCAGTTTGTTGTGATGAAGATGAAAAATATTTTCAGGAAGATTTGGACAAGTTTAGTGAATGGAAAAGAACATTATAGATGAATTATAATGTGGTAAAAAGTGAGGTTGTCCACTTTGGCAGGAAGAAAAGATGTGCAGTTTTTCTTAAATGATCAGTATAGAAAGTGGTCTTTGTTAGTAAGTCACTGAAGGCTAATACTCAGGTGCAATAAGCTATTAGGAATGTTAATGAAATAGTCGCCTTTATTACAAGGTGATTTAAGAACAGAAGCAGTAAAGTCTTGTGTCAGTTGTATAGGAGCTTGATTTGATGGCACCTGTACTGAGTGCAGTTTTGGTTTCCTTGTCTGAGCAAAGATTTAATTGCGATAGAGTGAGTGCAACAAAGGTTCATCAGACTTGTTCCAAATTTGGATGGACTGCGCTTTGAAAGGGGATTGGGCAAATTGAGTATGTATTCTCTAGAGTTTTGAAAAATGAGGGATGGTCTCATTTGAACATACACAGTATTTAAAGGGATAAATGCAGGTAAAATGTTTCCCTGTTTTGGGAATCTAGTTTGGTAGCACAACATAAAAAAGAAGGTAGATATCATTTTGGGCTGGCATGAAAGGAAATGTTTTGAAGGCGGGGTGTATCCTTGGACTTTTCTACGTCGAAGAGCTGTGGAAACTCAAAAGCAAAATACTGTGGATGCTGAAAATCTGTAGCAAACACTGAAATTGCTGAAGAAACTCAATACATTTGGCAGCATCTGTGGACAGAGAAACCGAGGAAAACATTTTGAGTACAGTATGACTATTTTTCAGAACTGAATGGGGTTGGAAAGTATATTTATACTTTTGACAGAATAGAAAGAGAGTCAAAGGGAACAGGTGTTGTCAAGGTCCTGGAGGGCAGAAATCAGGCAGTTGGACTGTGAAGTTATGGAATTCAATATTGATACTTATGGACAGTAAAGTGCCTAAGTGGAAAATAAGGTGTAGACCAGGTTGTTACAGATGGAATGATCCCTGCAGAATACTGACAATAGAGTGGATGGGGAGATGTGTTTGGTGTTGGCATCCTTCTGGAAGTGGTGGACGATGAGCCTTTGAATGCAAAGACTAGTGAGGTGTGAAGTGAGGACGAGGGAAACCCTATACAGCTGTTCTGTGAGGGAGTGAGGGCAGAAATGCAGGAGATGTGTTGGACATGGCTGAGGACCTTATCAACCACAGGAGGAGGGTGAGGGAACATCTTGGTTGAGGAAAAAGGACAAGGTGAGAAATGACACACACCAGGTTATAGTCCAACAGGTTTATTTGAAATCACAAGCTTTCGAATGCTGCCCCTTCATAAGGTGAAGTGAAGAGAGGCATATAGGCACAGAATTTATAGCAGACAGACCAAAGGTCATACAAATGGTGTGAGTGGAATGTCGACAGGTATGTCTCTGCAGTTGATCAAAAGTGTCAGACAGTGTGAGTAGAGTGTCAACAGCTGAATACGAAGTGAAGGGATGTAATTGGATTAAATGAGGCAGAGAGATAATTACAAAGAATTAAAAATTAGATGGTGCTGGAGACAAACCAAATGGCTGGAATAACATGATAGGTATAAGTGTCACATGCTGAGGATCTAACCAAAGTAACAAGTAATCTGAAACGATACAAACTATTTATGGAGCAAGATCATAACAAGTTATCAAGGTGATGGTGTCAAAACAAGACAGGAAGGAAGACTTTGCAGATGCAGAACAGTATGGTGGGGTTGCATGTAGCGCAACACAAACCCAAGATCACGGTTGAGACTGTCTTCATGGGTATTTCTGCTTGGCATTTCTGAGTTGTTGTGTTTCTTGAATGCCGCCTTGGAAGACACTTATCCAAAAGTTCAGAGGCTGAATGTCCTTGACCGCTGAAGTGTTCCCTGCCTGGGAGGGAACATTTTTGTCTGGCGATTGTTGTATCATATCCATTCATCTGCTGTTGTAGCGTCTACTTGGTCTCACCAATATACCACCCCTCAAGACACCCTTGCCTGCAGCTCATGAGATAGACAACATTGGCCGAGTCACATGGTTATCTGTCATGTAGGTAGTGGGTGGTGTTCCAAGGTGATGGTAATTTCCATGTCGATAACCTGGCATGTCTTGCAAAGGTTTCCATGGCAGGGTTGTGTGGTGTTGTGGTTGTTGTCCTGAAGGCTAGTAGTTGCTGTGAACGATGGACTGTTAAGGTTTGGCAATTGAAAGCCAGAAGGGATGATCTTGATGAGATGTTTGTTGCCATTGATGACATGTTGAAGGCAGAGGAGAACATGGTATAGTTTCTCCACTCTGGGGAAGTACTGGACAATGAAGGGCACTCTATCAGCCGTGTCTGGTGTTTGGCTTCTGAGGAGGTCGTTGTGGTTTTTCGGTGTAGCGTGTCGGAATTGGCGATCAAGTGTTGAGCACTGTATTCCATCCTTACAAGGGACAACACCGATCCTAACTCTGTTCCAGCTTTTCCTTCCTCACCTCAAATTCTAGTTCTCAGCTTTTGCTGCTCCTCCTCTTGCCTCCCTTCACATCCATTCCCCATTCCATTTGGTTTGTTCCATTCCCTCTTTATGCATTTTGCTCAATTTCTAACATGCTACTTGTTCCATTGAATTTTGCCTGTTTCTCTTAAGTTCTGACTAAGCCTTGCATTGACCTGGCTTTCCTTTCTGTTTCGAATCATGCCTGTTCCAAGGAAACATTAGTGGCTAATAAATTAGACTAGCCTCTTTGTATTGCTTCCCACACTAATCCCCTGAACTATCACCACTAACCTCAAGTAGGAACTGCCATATTATATGTATTTGGCGCAATGTGAGATTATGAATATAGAAATATTTGAATACACAAATATACATACAAATGCATATGTAAGTTAAGAACAGGTGAGGTAATTTGATCTCTTGAGCATGCTCCATCATTCAGTAGGATTGTGGTGGATCCACTTGTGGCCCAACTTCCCATTTCTTTCTATCTCTGATAGTCTTGACTTCCTTTGCTAGTCCTCCCTTCCCCCAAACAGAAAGGGGGTTCCCTGACCACCTGAGAACAAAGATTTCTCATTTCCCTCTTAAAAGGAAGAGCTATTATTTTCAATTACGTCCTTTCATCCTATTCTGTTCCATAAGTGGAAACTTCTTCCAGCATCCCATCCTGTCAAGAACCCTCAGAACTCTGTTTCAAAAACATCGCTTCTCATGCTTCTAACCTCCAACAGATGCTGGCCCAAGCTGTCCAACCTCTCCTTGTAAAATGACTCCATTATCTCAGGAATCAGTCATGTGAACCTTCTTAGAACTGAGGAACTAGACCTGTCTGCTCTAGGCTCTTAAGAAGTATCAATATGGTGACTGGGCTCTCAAACCAATTAACACAAATTCACATTTGTAAATCTCAAATCTCAAGACATTTCTTTTGTTATCATTCAATAAGGAAGATGGTTGTTAAATATGGAGCTCTGAGCAACTATTCTTCCAGGATAGGTCAGTGTGCAACTCCCAAGGACATGACTTTCATGCTGTGGTGACAGTACTGGGAGAGAATGAGTGCTCAATTGATGTCAATGGCTGTCAATTTGTTTCAAGATTATAAAACATGAAAAGGCCAAGCAGACCATGAATTTCACTTCTCCAACAGAACTTTTCAGTTACACTTTTCATGGCACTAAAGTTTCAATCATGAATTTCAAGGAAGGCTGTTAAGATTTGTTGATCTCTGTGACACATATTTTCCCTTTCCTGACATCATTTTAACTCTGATGATAGCTTCAAAATGATCTCTAATCATCCAACAACCGCAATGCTATTTAACCAGATAAGTAACTAAATCACAGTGACACTTTATGGTCCATTTTAAATTCAATTTACAGAAAGTGAAGGAAATGATTGGGGGACACAAGCGGTTAAGGTAGAAGCTGTGCTATAATAAAATAATGGCACATTATGCCATTAAACATCTAATTCCACTTCATTCCATTGCCTTCTTGAGGGCTTTGCAATAAGATTGGTTACATAAAAAGACAAGTTTTCATCAGTTTACTGATTATAACCTGATTGCTGTTTGAGAGGACAGTAACAGTGCAACCTACCATGAGGTGCTGCATCATTGACAACAACTCTTGTATTTCCATGTTTAACTGTATATGTGCAGACTCGGAAATTGCTGTGAATTCAGGATAGCAATGACCATGAATGTTGATAGTTTTGCCATCATTTCTGCTACAAGACACTAGTTTCTTAATCCCTGAGGACTCTGTTACCCAGATCCTAAGCAAGATATAATCACCCATTTGTGCTCAAGAGACTTGCATTGGTTCCAAGTCCAGGAAAGTCACAGTTTTTTCAATGTAGTCTTTCACATGATGTGGGCATTGCTGGAGGGGTCAGCTTTTGTTGCTTATCCCTAACTGTCCTTGAGAAAGTAGAGGTGATTCCATATGATGTTAGTCTGCCTACACTGTTGTGAGGATGGGAATTTAAAGGTTCATCCTCATGTTCAAATCCCTCTATGACCTGCTACTCCCTATTTCTATAACCATCTCCAGTCCTTCAACTTTTCAAGACCCTTGTGCTCTTCCAATTCCCTACATTTTTTGCTTCACCATCAGTTGTCATGTGTTTCGTTCCTGGGCCCAAGGCTCTGGAATTCCTTCCCTAAACACTTTTAGCTCTTTATCATTCTAGTGCGCTCTTTCTCTTCTCTTAGATATTTCCTTAAAACCTACTTCTTTCACAGCTTTTGGCCCCCTGCCCAATATCTCTGTAACGTGGTGTGAAATTTTGTCTCATGTTACTCCTATCAAGTGCCTTGGGCTGATTTACTACTTTCAATCAATGTTATTGTTATTGTAAAATCGCCAAATTGAGATTGAGTATTGTTCAAACCGGTTTCTGAACTTTATTACTCAATTTCACCTGGAAATTGAGTAATAAAAAAAAATCAGGTGAAATCAACTGTGAGCAAGTATTGGCTTCTTTTGATCAAACGTAAAATTGAATGTTCATTATCATTTTCAACCTCTCCCCTTGCTGAGGTGTGGTGAATTTCAGGTTAAACCACCTGTTTCTCTGTCTCTCATGAGAAAGCAACCCTATGATCTGGTAAGACTATGACAACTTTTAACATCTGTAGAATAAATCTGTAAGATACAACAAGAAAAAAAACTTGTGAATAGAATGAACACTGACAATCATCCACTTATTATAATGCTTAGGGAAACTAACATAGGTACTTATTAGCTGTCTTGTAGTGCCTCTGACTTGTTGAACCTTATATTTTGTTTACGGGTGCTAATGTTGTATATCAGGATAGACATCTTAAAACAGGGAAGCAGTGACTGATACTTAAGCAGACAACAATATCTTTCTAGGGTTTTGTTTAGTTTAATCCTTGTCCTTAATTTCATCGTATGGATGAGGAGTATAATTCTAAGTGTTCATCGGGTTTAACGTTTTCCTGACACCTTCCAGGCTGTGAGTGGATCCTCAGTGCACAGATACCAAGTATCACTATATACTGAAGTTCTATCTCTCCTCACCGTTGCGAAGGATGGGTCTGGTCTTGCGTCCAAAGATCATGCCAAGCAGCTGGACCATTCCATGTCACCTGTCACTCTCGGAAAAATTTGCAAAGGAAAACATCTTTGACCACATGTCTGTCAGGCAGCACGTGGTCAGCATGCTGACCCTTCAGGAAAAGGAGAGGGTGGATCTGGTCAGGTAGTTCACTGAACAGACTGTCAAAGTCATTTGACAGAATGCCTCATCACTAAAACTTTCCAACAAGCACCAAGATGTAGCTTGACTGGTGGCGAGAAGGGCATTACCTGTCAGATCCTTTATGTAAGCCCAGCCTCTGTATGAAACTGCATGCTTCCCTTGATGCAGCTGCAGGGTAGAGAGGAGACTGTCACATATCCCCTTCTGCAATGTGCCTTTGCAAACAAGGTCTGGAGAGAGATGTACTGATCTTTGTCGAGGTTCTTCCTCAGCTTTCCATGATGCAGAACTGTGTGGTCTACAGGCCATTTCCTTGTGATGCACACCAAAATGTCGACTGTGCCTGGAGGACCATCCATTCGGTGAAAGACACTCTGTTGGTCTGCCCACAACTTGCTGGTCTTCCAGTGTAAAGAGTTGACCTCAAGCAAGTGTTGAAGACTAGTACATTCCAAGGTCTGAGACTCTGTGCTGAGGGTTGTACTGTAAGTTGGGGCGGCTGCTGCCCCAGTGCAGTGGGAAAAGACCACTGTCTAAGGTATTTCTGCCAAAGTATAATGAAAGTTTGTTCAGTTGTCAGACCTTCTTGTTGCCTCAAAATGAACTGCATGAGTAGGAAATGCCTTTGTTTTTGCAACTGCAGGGAAGCTCTGAGAAATGTCAAATTCCAATGTTTTTACAGGAATGATTTTTAATCTTAGTACTAATAGGTGGTTTTAGGAATAAAGTTTTATTTTTGCAATAAAGAAACATTTTCCAGCACCCTTCAATTCTGAAGAAGAGCCATTAAATTGGAAACATTAACTCTGTTTATTTCTTTCTCTACAGATGTTGCTAGACCTGCTGAGTTTCTCCAGCAGTTTGTTTTTATTTCAGATTTCTAATATCTTCAATATTTTGCTTTTATTCAGCTTAAAGACACTGTTCATAGACAGTTACCCTCAGATATACCTTGATTTATAATTAGCTTTATTTTGCATAGCTTCTGGTTGGTTTGTATACTTTTTAGTAATTTTAATATTCATATTTGAACCATTTTTCATTCCAGTTTGTACTAATGTATTTCATGTTTTATTTCCTTTTACAGTTTGTGAACTCTAATATGTCTCTTCTATTAAAAGACTGTTACACTGACATAGGAAAGGCATTAGGCAAACACCGAGAAAACTGATTTGTTTTAAATGCCCACTCATCAATTCTCCCGCAAATGTTTCCACCTTTATACAAAATCCATTCCACATATTTACCGAGCTCCACATAAAGTCATTACATCTACACTGCTTGCCTTTCTCTTCTAACCCAGAGCCAATATTCCGAGTCCTGAAGCTTGTGCCCAAAAGCTCTCATACCTTGAATGAGATTTCAGTTTGGTTGACCTCTTCTGCCCTGCACTTGTATTTAATTAGTCTTGCTGTAGTATGATAATCAGAATTGCACAAAGTAACTTGTCTGAACCAGTATTTGTTTTACATTTTCATTTTAATCTTCTGGTGTTTGTGCCATGCAGACATGACTATACACCACAAGATCTAGTTAGCTTTCCTTGCTGCTGCTGCTGCTGCTGCTGCATATTGTGTCTGTTTCAATTGGCTGTCCACTAACATCCTACGAATCCATAACTTGTTATTTTTTGTGGCTGAGAGTTGTATAATTAGTTTCAGATAATTTATTTCCTATCTATGAACTTATTTTCTTGGAATTGAATTAATTGCTGTTTGCCACTCCCCAACCAATCCATTTCAACCCATTCCAGATAGTTACCTCCAATTCCATACATACCTTCCTAGTGGATTAATCACTTGTAATACCTTGGGATCAGTGATCATTCTCATAGACTTAATTTAGATCCCTTTGCCTGGTAATGACATCAACTTACACAACACAACCAGCCTCATGTCACATTACTGACAGTAAATCCAAGAAAATAAGTTCACATTAGTGACAGTAGATTTAAAACTTACTGTACAGAAAGAGGCCATTTGACCCAACGTATCTGTATCAGCTCCCAAAAGAGCTTCCCAGCTATCCCATCTACCAGTCCTATTTCTGTAGCCCTCTAAATTCATCACTTTCAAATATTTTTGATATTATTCGACACTATTAATCATTAAAAAGAGTCTGGACAGGTAGAGAGAGCTGACTTTTTTTTAAAGCTCTGTGCTTCATTGGGAGGGCTATAGAATGCAAATACAGGGATGCTATGCTGAACTTATCTAGGACACTGTTTAGACCTCAGCTGGAGTATTGTGTACAGTTTTCAGGACCACACTATAGAAAGGGTGTGTATGCATTGGAGAAAATGCTGAAAAAGTTTGAGAATGGTCCCTTCTAATGGGAAACTCCAATTAAGAGGAAAGAGAGATGTTGGGACTGTTTTCCTTGAAAAGGCTGAGGGGAGATTTGATAGAAGTTTTCAAAATTTTGAGGGGTCTAGACAAAATAGATTGGGAACAATTCCTCCCTTTCATGAAAGGATTGAGAAGTGGATGGCACAGTTTATGTTTTGCATAAGTAACAAACATGAGATGAATAGAATTTGTTTCACAGTGCATGTTTTGGATTTGGAATGCATTACCTGGAACTGTGGTGGCAGGTTCAAGAGGGCATTTAATGATATTTTGTTATAAACAATGTGCAGGTAAAGGGCATAAAAGCAGGAGTTGGGAACTAAGTTAGAATGCTCCAGCAGCTGGTTCAGATATGATGGGTTCAATAGCCTTCTTCTGTATCCATAATAATTCTGTGATTCTTAATATGTACTGATGATGTGAATATAAACCAACCACAAACCTTCAGTAACATTAAATGATACAAAATATTCAGATTACCAGGTAGCTACAAATGGTCAGTTCGTATTTTACTTCATTTATTTACCCAGGTAATATGATTCAGTAAGCCTCTAAAAAGGAACATAAGAGCAAGGATAGGCCGTTTAGTCCCTCAAGTCTCTCCACCATTCTAGATCATGGCTGATCACATAGTCATTGATGTCATTACTATCTAGAAATCTATTGATCTCTATATTGAACATAATCAATGACTGAGCTTTCACAGCGCTCTGGGGTAGAGAATTCCAAAGGTTTACTATCCTCTGAATGAAGAAATTTCTCCTCAACTTGAATATAAATGACTTGGCCTTTATTCTGAGAGTGTGTTCCCTGGTTCTACATCCCCAGGAGATATTCCCTGATTCTGGATTTAGACTGACTGGCACTTTAAGAACCTTGTATGTTTCAATGAGAGCACCCTCATTCTTCAAAGCTCTAGAAAAAGAGGCCCAATCTCTCCTCATAGGGCTCTCACACCATTACAAGAATTAGTTTGGTGAGTTTCCTCTGCATTCCCTCTATGTGTTTTAACATTAAAATTAAAGCACATGGGATTAGAGGTAGTGCATTGAAATGAGTAGAGAACTGGCTAGCAGACAGAAAGAGTAGGAATAAACGAGCCTTTTTCCGAATGGCAGGCAGTAAATTGTGGGGTATTATAGGAATCAGTGCTAGGCCACTCACAATATATGTTAATGATTTACCTCAGGGAACTAAATGTAAAATCTCCACATTTGCAGATGTCACAAAGCTGCATGAGAGGGTGAGCTATGAGGAAATGTAATTTGAACAAGCTGAGTGAGTGGGCAAATACATGGCAGATAAAGTATAATGAGGACATGTGTGAGGTTTGGTAGCAAAACAACAGAAAGATGGATTATTATTTGGCTATAAATTGAAAGAGGCAATTGGGCAATGGCACTGGGTGACCTTGTACACCAGTCACTGAAGATAAGCGTGTAAATTCAGCAGGTGGTGAACAAGATAAACAATATGTTTGCATTCATAGTGAGAGGTTTTGAGTACAAGAGAAGGGATATCTTGCTGCAATTGTACAGGGCTTTGGTGAGACCACATCTGGAATATTGTGTGCAGTTTTGGTCTCCTTATATGGAGAAAGATATTCTGGCTATGGAGGGAGTTCAACAAAGGCTTATCAGACTGACTTCTGGGATGAAGACAAGTTGAATCGGTTAAGATTATATTCACTGGAGTTGAGAAGAATAAGGAGGAAGAAATCTCTGAGAAACCTATGAATCTTAACAGAATTAGACAAGGTAGATGCAGGAAGGATGTACCTACTGATGGAGAATCCAGAAACAAGGGTCACAGTTTAAGCATATGGGGTAAATGTAGGACTGAAATGAGAAATTCCTTCACTCAGAGTGGTAGGACAATGGAATTCACTATCACAGAAAGCAGTAGAGGCCAAAACATCGTAATATTTCAAGCAGGAATTGGGTAAAACACTTGGGGCTAAAGTGATCAAATGGTAAAGGGGGCAAGGTGACAAACTATTGAGTTGGATGATTGTCCATGTTCATTATCATTGGTGGAGTGGTCTCAAAGGGCAGAATGGCCTACTCCTGGTCCTATTTTCTATATTTCTGTTTCCTGAGTTGAAAGGGTCAAACTGCATATAACATTCCAGATGCTGTCTCACCTAGCTATATGATTGAAGCAAGTCATCTTAATTTGTGTGCTCAAATCCTCTTGCTAAGACTAACATGTGAATTTACTTTAAATTTCACAAAGGATTTCAAAATTTTACAAAGTCTACGTAGGAATTTTATCCCAATGTCTGAAAATGTTTCCATAATAAAAAATCTGGCAGTTTAAAAAGCTGCTAACTGTATTGTATGAACTTATGATCCTGCAGTCTTGTCAGTTATTCTGTATATTGCAGCAAAATTTCAGGCATTTATCATTTTCTGTAGGGAACTTAGTTTTCGCAAACGGGCACAGTCAGCTGATGAGGAAGGCTGTTCGGAGCTAGCAGACTCGCTGCAGCATCTGACTTTGTCGGAGTTTCTAAAAGAGTATGTTTCAGTCCTCTAATAAATATCTGTGTGTTTGTGTGTTGAAGTAATGCATGTCTAACTTTAACCCCAATAAATATCTCTAACCCTCAAACTGGAAAACCTCCCACTGAGGCCTTTTACATGAAGCTGATGTGCTGGAACAGATTTCGCTGTTGACCAAGTTTCAGTATTTTAATGATTAAGGATAGAATTTCTTTTGTATCCATAGTCAGTGGGAGAGAATTCCACCCATCATTCTTGAACTAATTGATGTGATGATACTGGGCAGTTTATTTGCTGTTTTAACAATATGGATATTTCTGCCTCATCATTGCCTGGAGAAGCTCATTCTGGAATGTAAATGTTTTATAGCCAACTCCAAAAAAATGAGAAATGGAAACTTGCCAGAGTAATTTAGTATTCAGAGCGTTTTTGCATAAAATTTCAATTTGTATTTATCTGCTGAAAAAATCTTAAGGAATTGCTTAAGTAATTGCATTTGGTCTTTGAAAGATAATACGTTGTGTCTTTAACTGACACATACTAATTGATACAGTACCATTCATAGATAAACATATTAGAGTTATCATTGGCTTCATGGAAACAGCTTCACTGTAGGTCTGACCATATTATTCAAATGCTACTTGTATAATAGAAATGTTTATACAGCAGATATTGTGCAAAAAAAATCTCTCTGCAAGAGTATTGAAAGCTCACTTGATTCTTATGAAAGATGAAGCCTATCTCAACATTTTCATTGCAAATATGAAAATTGTGAGCACTAGGCAGCACAAAGGCCTTTAGCTAAAAAATGATCATTCTCTGAATATTGGCTAACTCACATGATAGGAAGAGAAAAACTAACAGTGATGCTTGCACTTAAATTAATTCACTCGCTTATGTAGTCCTCTGTATCTTAGCACACAGTGCAAATGGAATTCCCCAAGCCCTTGCTTTTGACTTTACTAATGAAGGGGAGGGGGTGTAGTGAAAGCTATGACTTTCCAGATGAGCAAATGGAAGCTTTATTGACCTGTACACACACAGTGCTGCCCATGGGACCCAGAGTTCTTTTACGGCTGGCTAATTTAACAGGATCATCCTCATAAACCTGACCATTGTAGTTGGCCCCTCAGTCTGATCTTTTGAAGTAAATGTATCCAGTTATGCAGTGAAGTAGCAGAGTGGTGGTGGTGGTGGTTTTAGTAAATGCCATGGTGAAAGTTTGCCTTCACATTTTTATGATTAATTGTGAATGAATCTATTTTACAAGAACCTTAAATAATATAAATCACAATGCGTTTTATAACTGCCTACCAATTATTGTAACATACAGGGAAAAAAATTCTTGAGTGGGTTTTGTCCTTGATATGACTTTGTCTTCACTTGATAAGTCAATGTTACTGAATGGATTGTTGGTAACTTGTGAAAAATTCAAGCCTTCTCTTCCCTTTTCACTTTCGTGGTCCCAAAGTATGGCAGCATCTTTGCATTCTGGACTTTGAGAAATTCACGAGTATAGTTGATTGGCATACGATCCTTCATGTTATATTCTAATTAATTTAATCATGTGTAATCATCGCACACAAAATGCTTTTCCAATGCATCTTTGTGCAGTGTTTCATTATCATTTGTTTTAAAGTCCATTTAATTCCACGTTCCCACAGAACAGAAACAAGGTTGTCTATCCTGTGAACAGTTAAGGATGTACTGCGGTGTGTTTATTCTGTTAATCACAAATCCCATTCAAAGTCCCTGTAGGTAGTTATCGATTGTGATTCTTATAAAAGTAAATTTTAACTATATTACTAAATGTAGATTTGCTACAGTTTCCTCTTTGAAGTAAATGTATATGCCAGTTTCTGGTACTCCCCACCTCCATCTTATTCGAAAGTCAGACATCAATGAGAGATCAAATAGGATATAGACTTCAGTTATGATGATATTTACTGTGCTGCTAATGAACATTTGCTTGAACTCAAACAGAAACAAAATTACCAAAAGAGGCTATATTTACTTGCAAAATAGATTTTAGTTCTAAATGTTTAACTATGAGGTACTTTTTAAAATTGTGTTAAAGAGTCTCTTAAGCCTCCAAGATGATGTGCAGGTGGTGCATGCACATTATGGACTAGAAGTGTGCTGTCCACCATCTTGGACTAAACTAACACATCCAAGGTCCATGATTGAAGGAGTAGCAATGAGCTTCCTATTTATCGCAGGACAGCTGCATTCAGGAAAATCAGCACTATGTGCTATCAAGCAAGTGTTCTTTAAAGGGTACATGGGTACTCCTCACAGCCACAAATAAAAACCACACTGCCTCCATCATCACCACTATCCCAATCGGACCAACGTTTCTTATATCTTTCCAGTCTGCACCAGCACCTTTTCTGTTGTCACCACACCCAGTTCTCCTCAAGAACTTACCTTTATATACACATCACAGTTATCCATTCTGGCATTTGTATTGTTCCCCACACATCCGTTGTACTTAAGGTTAGAAATTCTTGAGTCAGTCCACTCACAGCTGACTCCTGTTCAGAATTAATGCTTATTTCCTTTGCTGGATTTTATGGTCTGTGCTGGCAGGTCTGAAATCCACCAGGTGGACTCTTCACTGACCACTTGCCTGCCTCCAACCTGTCTGATATTTTATGGTTTGTGGGGTGGGGTGGGGGAATGATGAAAACATCTACTGTTAGGCCTAATGAGACCCTTAAATTACCAATTAATGGCTTCCCAAGTACCTTATCCTGCCACTACAATGTTTTCCCATGGTTGGAGAAAGAGGTTCAAATGATTCAGAAAATACAGCGGATTCACTGTGTGGTCTGGTGTTTAACAGGGGTGCGTCACATTCTCCTTTGCAGGCCTCTTGAGGCCTGTTGGTAGCACCCCCTTAAAGGTTGTTTCCCACCTTTAATTCACCCCACCTAATCCCATTCATCCCCCAGACTCATAACCGCAGTTAGGTAAAAGCAAGGACTGCAGATGCTGAAAACCAGAGTTGAGAGTGGTGCTGGAAAAGCAAAGCTGGTCAGGCAGCATCCGAGAGGCAGGATTGTCAACTCCCAACACTTCCTTGAACAGGCACTTGACTCCAGACTAACCTGGCCTCCTCAACATGGTGGAATTGCCTGTAGAATCCACTGTGACCATTGCTATCATTTGGTGCTGTGGGGACCACAGAGATGTTGGGTATCAATTGGCCAGCTTCTGGATTAGTGGTGCTGGAAGAGCACAGCAGTTCAGGCAGTATCCAAGGATCAGCGAAATCAACGTTTCGGGCAAAAGCCCTTCATCAGGAATAAAGGCAGTGAGCCTGAAGCGTGGAGAGATGAGCTAGAGGAGGGTGGGGGTGGGGAGAAAGTAGCATAGAGTACAATGGGTGAATGGGGGAGGGGATGAAGGTGATAGGTCGGGGGGAGGAGGGTGGAGTGGATAGGTGGAAAAGAAGATAGGCAGGTAGGACAAGTCCCGACAGGTCATGGGGACAGTGCTGAGCTGGAAGTTTGGAACTAGGGTAAGGTGGGCGGAAGGGGAAATGAGGAAACTGTTGAAGTCCACATTGATGCCCTGGGGTTGAAGTGTTCCGAGGCGGAAGATGAGGCATTCTTCCTCCAGGCGTCTGGTGCTGAGGGAGCGGTGGTGAAGGAGGCCCAGGACTCCATGTCCTCAGCAGTGTGGGAGGGGGAGTTAAAATGTTGGGCCACGGGGTAGTGTGATTGATTGGTGCAGGTGTCCCGGAGATGTTCCCTAAAGCACTCTGCTAGGAGACGCCCTTTCTCCCCAGTGTAGAGAAGACCGCATCAGGAGCACCAGATACAATAAATGATATTAGTGGATGTGCACGTAAAACTTTGATGGATGTGGAAGGCTCCTTTAAGGCCTTGGATAGAGGTGAGGGAGGAGGTGTGGGCGCAGGTTTTACAGTTCCTGCGGTGGCAGGGGAAAGTGCCAGGATGAGAGGGTGGGTTGTAGGGGGATGTGGACCTGATCAGGTAGTCACGGAGGGAACGGTCTTTGTGGAAGACGGAAAGGGGTGGGGAGGGAAATATATCCCTGGTGGTGGGGTCTTTTTGGAGATGGTGGCAATGTCGGCGTATGATTTGCTTTATGCGAAGGTTTGTAGGGTGGAAGGTGAGCACCAGGGGCGTTCTGTCCTTGTTACGTTTGGAGGAGTGGGGTCTGAGGGCGGAGGTGCGGGATGTGGACGAGATGCGTTGGAGGGCATCTTTAACTACGTGGGAAGGGAAATTGCGGTCTCTAAAGAAGGAGGCAATCTGGTGTGTTCTGTGGTGGAACTGGTCCTCCTGGGAGCAGATACGGCGGAGGCGGAGGAATTGGGAATACGGGATGTCATTTTTGCAAGAGGTAGGGTGGGAAGAGGTGTAATCCAGTAGCTGTGAGAGTCGGTGGGTTTGTAAAAAATGTCAGTGTCAAGTCGGTTGTCATTAATGGAGATGGAGAGGTCCAGGAAAGTGAGGGAGGTGTCAGAGATGGTCCAGGTAAGTTTACGGTCAGGGTGGAATGTGTTGGTGAAGTTGATGAATTGCTCAACCTCCTTGCGGGAGCACGAGGTAGCGCCAATGCAGTTCCACCACAGAACACACCAGATGGCCTCCTTCTTTAGAGACTACAATTTCCCTTCCCACGTGGTTAAAGATGCCCTCCAATACATCTTGTCCACATCTCGCATCTCCGCCCTCAGACCCCACCCCTCCAACCGTAACAAGGACAGAACGGTCCTGGTTCTGGATCAGTGGTGCTGGAAGAGCACAGCAGTCATTGTTTTTACCTAGAACGCTCCTGGTGCTCGCCTTCCACCCTACAAACCTTCGCATTAACCAAATCTTCCATCGACATTTCCGCCACCTCCAAAAAGACCCCACCACCAGGATATATTTCCCTCCCCACCCCTTTCCGCCTTCCGCAAAGACCGTTCCCTCCGTGACTACCTGGTCAGGTCCATGCCCCCCTACAACCCACCCTCCCATCCTGGCACTTTCCCCTGCTACCGCAGGAACTGTAAAACCTGTGCCCACACCTCTTCCCTCACCTCTATCCAAGGCCCTAAAGGAGCCTTCCACATCCATCATTTATCTGTTGCTTCCGATGCGGTCTCCTCTACACTGGGGAGAAAGGGCACCTCTTAGCAGAGCGCTTTAGGGAACATCTCCGGGACACCCGCACCAATCAACCACACCGCCCCGTGGCCCAACATTTCAACTCCCCCTCCCACTCTGCTGAGGACATGGAGGTCCTGGGCCTCCTTCACCGCAGCTCCCTCATCACCAGACGCCTGGAGGAAGAACGCCTCATCTTCCACCTCGGAACACTTCAACCCCAGGGCATCAATGTGGACTTCAACAGTTTCCTCATTTCCCCTTCCCCCACCTCACCCTAGTTCCAAACTTCTAGCTCAGCACTGTCCCCATGACCTGTCGGGACTTGTCCTACCTGTCTAGCTCCTTTTCCACCTATCCACTCCACCCACTCCTCCCTGCTCTATCACCTTCATCCCCTCCCCCATTCACCCATTATACTCTGTGCTACTTTCTCCCCACCCCCACCCTCCTCTAGCTCATCTCTCCACGCTTCAGGCTCACTGTCTTTATTCCTGATGAAGGGCTTTTGCCCGAAACGTCGATTTCACTGCTCCTTGGATGTTGCCTGAACTGTTGTGCTCTTCCAGTACCACTAATCCAGAAGCTGGTGTCCAGCATCTGCAGTCATTATTTTTACCCCATCAATTGGCCAGCAGCTGCTTTAGGACCTCCCCTCCAGTTTGGATGCAAGGCACGTCTTAAAGCAATTAATACTGCTTCATGTATTAAATTGATGAGGGGCAGCGTTGCGAGGAAATGGGCTGGAAGAGGATCTGATGAGATCATGGGTAGACATCCAGCCTCCCACTTTTACCTGGGAAGAGAAAAAAACCATTATACCCTCTAAAGCCCAGCTTCTTGTGTCCATCAAAGATTAATCCAAGTTGAATGTGCAGTTAACACAGAAATTAACTTTAATACAAATTTTCAAATGACCCACCAGGCTTATTGGGACATGTTGCTTCTGTTCTTCAAAGGCTAATTTTGAGTGTCATGTGCTTGCAGTAATTTATGATGTATCAGCAGTCTTCTTGTGGCTTTGTTAGCTAACCCTAAAATAATGATGACTGGAATAACTGTGTACAACTTTACCTTCGAGTAAAAAATGAGGTCTGCAGATGCTGGAGATCACAGCTGAAAATGTGTTGCTGGTCAAAGCACAGCAGGCCAGGCAGCATCTCAGGAATAGAGAATCCTGAGATGCTGCCTGGCCTGCTGTGCTTTGACCAGCAACACATTTTCAGCTACAACTTTACCTTGCTAGTTACTAAATATGAGAGCCATCCTCACAGTCACCAAGGTATAATTGTATCAATTAAGAGTTTGGAGGATTCATTTGTGAGTAAAGGGTTCCTCCCATCTATTCTCATCAACTTTTGTCCTTCACTCCTAACTTATCGACTTGTTTCTGGAGTTGTGATGCTATCGCAACCATATCTGCCTCACTATTATTAGCCTGTGTTTAATTGTGAGCTTTAATGGTGACGGTTGGCAAACTCTCCATCATGGCCATCATCAAATTCTAACTCAATCTGCTCTCAATAAGTGTCCACAATCCTACCTGCTCCAATGTCGATTTTTCCTGCTCCTCGGATGCTACCTGGCTTGCTGTGCTTTTCCAGCACCACTCTAATCAATCTCTGCTCCAGAGGTGTGTCATGACATGACTGAACAGGTTGGTTAAAAATATTTACCTCCAGCAGGGATTACTGGATAGGGTTCTACTACTGAAAAAATATAAACTCACACCTCATTGCTGTCCTGTCAGAGATTAGATAACCCAACAAAAATAAGGAAATCAAATCCTTGACCATAGTTCAGCCATGCACTAACTCAGCTCAAACATCAAAGTTACATACTTTGTGAGAATGAAAACCTAAAGTGAGTTTTGAAATCTTAGTTAGTCAAAAGAACTTGGTCTAAATGTATTTTATTTACAGAATTGAAGAGGAAGAGTGGGACAAGTACATTATTCCTTCAAAAGCAGAGACTGAAAAATATAAAGTGAGTCGTACGTTCAGCTTCCTCAAAAACAGAATGACGAGCACCAGGAATAAGGGCAAGGTAGACTATCCTCTTTTATTATGCAAACACATTTCTTTATATTAATTAATGCACTTGGAACCAATTAATATAATAATTCACCAGAAGTCTCTATAAATTCTTAGATTACAACATAGCTATTGACTTGTGTAAGGTTGTTGTGGTTCTGTTCGCCGAGCTGGGAAATTGTGTTGCAGACGTTTCGTCCCCTGTCTAGGTGACATCCTCAGTGTTTGGGAGCCTCCTGTGAAGCACTTCTGTGATGTTTCCTCCGGCATTTATAGTGATTTGTACCTGCCACTTCCGGTTGTCAGTTTCAGCTGTCCGCTGCAGTGGCCGGTATATTGGGTCCAGGTCAATGTGTGTGTTCTCTATTTCTGTGCTTGAGTACTCAAACTACTGGACCTGTGCCTCACAACACACTTCACATTCAACAACCAAATATTGAACAAATCAACAGCACACCCATGGGCTCACCCATTTCTGGACTCATAGCAGAAGCGGTAATGCAAAGATTAGAACAAACAGTCTTACTGCAAATTCAACCCAAACTCTGGGTCAAATATATAGATGATACCTTTATAATCATTAAAAACACAGAAATAGAGAACACACACTGGATCATCAACGCCACACTCACATGAATCCGATTCACTAGAGAGGAAGAAAAGGACAACCAACTCCCATTCCTAGACGTGATGGTACAGAGAACACCGAATGGAGATTTCACCACAAAGGTATACAGGAAAACCACACACACAGACCAAGTCCTAACCTACGAAAGCAACCACCCCAACACACACAAAAGAAGTTGCATCAAGAAACTGTTCAAAAGGGGCACAACACACTGCAGTACACCAGAACTGCAAAATGAGGAAGAAGAACACCTATACAATGTATTCGCCAAAAACGGATACCCCCACACTTTCATCAACAGATGCCTAAGGGAAAGACAACGGAATGAAGACATGCCACAACCCAAAGGACTAGCCACACTACCATACATCAAAAACATTTCTGAACTGACAGCCAGACTACTGCGACCACTAGGACTCATAACAGCACACAAACCAACAGCCACTCTCAAACAACAACTCACCAGGACGAAGGACCCGATACCCAGCATGAGCAAAACCAATGTAGTGTACAAAATCCCATGCAAGGACTATACAAAACACGACATAGGACAAACAGGAAGACAGCTAACGGTCCGCATCCATGAACACCAACTAGCCACGAAACGACATGACCAGCTATCCTTAGTAGCCACACACTCAGATGACAAGCAACATGAGTTCGACTGGGACAACACTGCTATTATAGGACAAGCCAAACAGAGAACAGCCAGGGAATTCCTAGAGGCATGGCACTCATCCACAGATTCAATCAATAAGCACATCGATCTGAACCCAATATACCGGCCACTGCAGCGGACAGCTGGAACTGACAACCGGAAGCGGCAGGTACAAATGCCGGAGGAAACATCACAGAAGCGCTTCATAGGAGGCTCCCAAGCACTGAGGATGTCACCTAGACAGGGGACGAAACGTCTGCAACACAAATTCCCAGCTCGGCAAACAGAACCACAACAACGAGCACCCGAGCTACAAATCTTCTCCCAAACTTTGAACTTGTGTAAGGTAGTGAACATATGGTTAATAATTTACTGTTGGGAGTACAATTAAAATGTATAATGTTGTATCACAAGAATATTTTGTTAACTTTTTGAACTTTATTAATTAACATTATAACTCTTTTAATTAGCGTCACTAATATAATAATGAGTCACCTTCCGCAGAACTTCATTCTTTAACGAGTCCAATCACAGTAAGGTTTTTTTTTAACTTCCTTTACTATTTATTTGACTTCTCAGGCTTTTAGTTTGGAGTTTTGGATTACTAACTCATTGAGATTGCCAGTATACCACCACCCCTTACAGTTGAATGGTGTCAATATTATTGACGTAGTAATAGTCAGTCAAGGGCCAATTAAGAGTCTGGCCCGTAGGAATTAACCCAACTGCAGCTGGACCAATTCTCTGTGTTTTATGGTCTCTGATTTCAACGAAAAATGCAGATATGAAGGATGTCATTCAATTCATGGCATCTCTGCTGATTCTTTCAAAGGGTAATCAAGTTAGTCTCCTCCTCATTTGCTGGATGCATCAGATGTTTCTATCATTTATTTTGAATGCTACTTCAAAATTGCTTCTTTACCCACCACCGTTTCAGACAGTGTGTTCTAGTACTAGCACTGTACATAAACAAGTTTATTTTTTCATATCATTTCAGGCACTTTTGCTGATTTCCTTAAATCTGGACTCTCTTGTCATGATGCTTCAGCTATTAGGCATGTCCACCAATGCCTTCATAAGATTCTGCCCACTGTTTCTATCAGCTGAAGAGCTGGTGAGAGCTGCCATTTCCAGAGAAACCCCCACCCCCAAACTGCATATTGATCAGGCTTTGGCAAGGCCACTTGTGGACCTTCCTGGAATCAAGATCCCATGGGCAGAGGTTCTGCCCACCAAGGGCTGTCGGCCAATCAATGGCTCCCAGCTATTGCACTCAGCAGTGCCAGGACCCCAGAGTCCCACGAACATGAAGTGTATGTTGGTGTCTTTGTCCATATATTATGGGATTTCTAAGGCTGGAAAATGTAGGGATGGTGGGGGTTAGTTGGACGCAAGAGCAGAAGGTGTTTTTTCAGGATTGCCACATGGCTACAGGCCCTCCTGCCAGAGTTACTCGCTGACTGTTGCAGATTGAAGCTCTTAACTGGTCCTCACTTGACCACTACTAGTCTGTGACATTACTGCTACTGATAACATCATTGGACTGGTAAAATAGAACCCCTGATTAATGGTGTGAAGACATAGGTTCAAATCCCACCATGGCAGCTGGTAAAATTTGAATTCAATAGAAAGCCTAATGGTAACCATGTGACCACTGTTTGTCATAAAAGAAATCTGGTCAGTAATGTCCTCTAGGGAAGGAAGTCTGCCTACCCTGTGTAACCTCCATGTGACTCTAGACCCATTGCAATGTAGGGTGTCTCATAACTGCCCTCTGGGAAATAAGGGTGAGCAGTAAATGCTGGTCGAGCCACGAACAAATAAATTGAAAATAAATTAGCGGCCTTAATTTGAGGGACTTGGGAAGGACTTTATTCTGCAGGAGGTGGGAAGTTGGTGGCTTTTGAGTATAGCTCTAGCCCACTTAAATAAGTGCCGTTTCAGCCTCTCAGCTCACCACCTCCAGGAGCAGGCAATACTACCCAATTTCTCTGTATTTATTTCATTTGAATAATTTATTTTTGATAACATGAGATTTATACCCTCTTAGAACCATAGAAAATAGAAGCGGAAGTAGGCCATTTGGCTGATCAGACCTGATAATGTGTTGCTGGAAAAGCGCAGCAGGTCAGGCAGCATCCAAGGAGCAGGAGAGTCGACGTTTCGGGCATGAGCCCTTCTTCAGGAAGGTTTCCTGAAGAAGGGCTCATGCCCGAAAAGTTGACTCTCCTGCTCCTTGGATGCTGCCTGACCTGCTGCGCTTTTCCAGCAACACATTTTCAGCTCTGATCTCCAGCATCTGCAGTCCTCACTTTCTCCATATGGCTGATCAGGCCTGTTCCACTGTTCAGCATGATTGTGGCTGATCCTCTATCTCAACACCATAATCCCAATCACTCCCCACACCCCTCAACATCATTAGCTTCTAGAAATCTATTTCTTCCCTTAATATGCTTAGTGATTTCAACTCCACAAAATTCTGTGGTAAGAAATTCCACTGCACTGAGTGAAGAAATACCTCCTCATCTCAATCTGAAATGGTTTATTGCATATGCTAGGACAGTTCACTGAAATGCCACTGGCCACATCTCTTCTTCCTTCATATATATTTTCTATTTGTATTGATTCTCCTGAGATTTCAGAACACACCCCTTTTGAATTTCCTGTGATTAATCTCTTCAGTGAGATTGGCTGGATTTGCAGTGTAATCTTTTGCTCTATTACACTTTTTTGTCTTTATGCTCTGATTTTTAATTAAATTTATACTGATAAGAAAAGCACAGTAAATGAGCTGAGACCGCTGACTTAAGGCTTGATACTCTGGACCAGATTAATCATTAAAAGCATAAACTGCAGCACAATCCTTTGATGCAAGATTGAATGCCACTAGATGGCAGGATTAAACACCAGCTTTGCAGTCAAATTATTCAAAGGATTCTGGTTGTTAATTGTACTTCCAGTGCAGAAGACAACAGTTCATTTGCTGAAAAAAAGGAAGAAAAGTATCAACATTTCAATTTAAGTCCTAATGTAAGATGTATGGTGTTAATTAATACAGTCAACTCAAGCATGTAATCACTTCCTTATCCTCTATGACCATGGACTGAACATCTCCAGGATTGCCCCATTGCAAATAATTTTTTCAGCTGGCCTACTGTTCAGCCAAAGCTGACCGAGTTAAATGCATGAAAACCAAATCTGTGGAGTTAATGTTTTGCGGGCTTATAATTGGGAGGGAGAGAGGAGAAGTGTGATAGTAAGGATAAGAATATTGAAATACTTAACTCACCTATTGGGAACAATGGCTGTAAACGGGAGAACATTTCAGATTGCAAATTTACAAATGCTGTAAAAGTTACTCCAGGTACTTAGCAAATAAAAAGAAATTGAAATCTTCATATAAAACTGTCTTGGGCATACTATAGCGCCACGCGATGTTTCACCTCCCAACATTTTTTATTTTAACAGGGGAAGCACAAAGATGCCAAGGAAAAAGAGAAATGGAGCAACGGCCACCAATTCATTGCAGGAATTATTTCAGGGACACTACAATGCATGGTTTGTGACAAGCTTGTTGGTGGAAAGGACGTTCTGCAATGCTTCAGTGAGTAACGATCTATCAGTTTATAGATGCACACATAATGGGCTGCATTTCATGTGGGGGCGGGCTCCATGCAAGAATCACCCACCAATTGGTAAACCCAAGAAAAGGCAAACAAGATGTGAATGAGACTTGGTAACAAATTATTTGCCCACTAATTATTTATTTAAACGTGGCAGGAGTGCTGACAGTTTCAGCACCACTATTATGAGGAATGGATTGGACATGAGTGGGACTTTCACCTCTCATATTTTATGTATTCTTCCCCCCACCCTCCCCATCAAAAAAATAGCTAGTGTGTGTGGTTGGTAAAATGAGCCCGATGAATCGATGTATATGGTGCAGTGTGTAACAGAAGTTCAATGCTGAATTTGGGCAAATGGTTTATCTGCCTGTATTAACTCTAGTGTCTGAATTCCCAATAGGTGCACTCACCAGACTAATCCCTATACAGCACTAAATAATAAAATTTACAGTACAACAGTTATTTTGAAGGAGGTCTTAACAGTGCAGTGGATACTATCCCTGCCTTTGAGGTGGAAACTCCAGATTCAAGTGTTATTCCTGAACTTGATGGGTTTTTTTTAAAGATATTTTTATTAGAAATTTAATATTTTGACAGATTTACAAAAATAAACAGAACTTTCAAGCACAAACATTAATATAAAAATAGATCTTAAATATATAATCATCAAAATTCAAAGGAATGATACTAAAGAAGAAAGAAAAACAATGAAACTCAGTTAACTACTAATCTAATCCACAATTATCCAGAGTGTATAGTTGAGTCACTTACATCCTTCAAACAAGAGAAAATGTTCTCTAATACACTCATAACAGTATAATAAAAAGGAAACTATTTCCAAACAATAAGAACAAAAAAAAACATGTTTGAATGGAGATCCTCCCCCTTATTCTCAGGGGGCCTTACTTCCTTTCTAAAGGTCCACCATATCCTCTCCCAAACAGTGTCCCACCCTTGACCCGGGCGCTCCTTAATAGGATTTAGATATAATACCGAGCTAGAGTTAACAGTGAGCGCCCCACCCCCACCCCTCCCCACCCATACCTGAGTATATCTGATAGCATCAATGCCACGTACAAACACACATAACTATAAAATTACAACTCCAACAAATTACAGTTAAGTATAATAACATAAAATAGCAAGGGAAGACAACCCTGCTCCCAGAAGCAAAAGTAAAGTAGAGTAAAGTATCCATTTCTCCCCACGGAGTGTGGAAGAGGCAAGCCAACATAAATTGTCTCTTACGATTTATTTAAACGAGTCTAAAAGTTCCTTAGCCTCTTCTGGTGATCTAAAATTATACTCGGATCCTTCGTGGTTAAAGCATAACGTCGCTGGGTAGCGTAAGGTGTATTGAATATTTAAGTTCCCTAGACATTTCTTCACCTCATCAAACGCCTTCCTCCTTCGTGCCAAAGCCGGGGAGAAGTCCTGAAATAACATAATCTTGGATCCTTCATGAATCATAGCTTTAGGATCCTTTCCAAGCTTTCTGGAGGCGTCCAGGAGTATCTGCCTCTCCCTATAACTCTGGGCCAGATCCGCGTACTGCGACCCGGTAGGCCCACTCCACCCTTACCCGGTCAGTTTCAGCCCCCAGGTTTAAAAGCTGGGGCAACCATCGCTCCAGAAATACTGCTAACTGTCCCTTCTCTTCTTGTTCAGGGAGGCCCAGAAGACGGATATTCTTTCTCCGATTTCTATTATCCAGGTCATCCATGTAGATTTCAAAGGCCCGGACTCTCTGCTCCAGAGCTCGCACCTGTTCTGCAGCTGTTTGTGCTGCAGCCTCGGAGGTCGTGGCCTTTAGCTCCGCCCCCTTCACTCGGCCCTGTAATTCCTCGAGAGCCCGGCTGTGCTTTTGTAACTTTTCTTCGAATGCATTACATCTCTGTCTGGATTCTGCAATGAAATTGACGAGTGTCGTTTCCAGCCTGGCAATCATCTCTTCAAGGCCTGTTTTTACATCAGCTGCAGCCGGAGGAGGAGAGGAGGGTGGGGGAGGGGTCTTTGTTTTCTGAGAGCTGCGGGATCCCTTTGGTTTACTCATTATCCACTTAATATTAAACTGCTTAAATATAATAGTAAACAGCTAATTAAGGTTAGAATTTTTTTTTTGGGTGGTTTGGTAAGTGTGGTGGGGGTGAGTAACTCACTTTACCCAGGTTTTGGGAAGAGCACTGTAAACTCAGACTTGCTGAGTCGCCGCCATCTTGGATCCCTGAACTTGATGGTTAAGGAAGCTGTGTTTATAATGTTGCCATTTTACATTGGTATTTTAAGACAGTTCCTTGGGGGTTAGTGGAGAGCACACTCAGTTTATTCTTATACTAAACAGAGGGTTGTCAGTCGTGTTAACAAGATAGTGTGAGGACAGCTTCGCGTTTGTGCTCATATTGTGAATGTTTGCCCAATGCTTCAATGGTGAGGTCCTCAGAATGTGAGTCACTGTAGTTCAATCCAAAACCCCTACCAACCAGTTAATTAGAGGTTTTGGATGCTGGTTTCCATGAGCAATCAGAGTTATTGATCACAAGGTCTGAAATGCAGCTGTGAAGCAGTATGCACTGTCACTTTATTATACCAGACATTCCATTGACAGTAGGCTTTTCTGGTAGCAGCCCTACTTCAAAGCTGCCCCAGGTCATGCAACTAAAACATTCAACGTATTGCTCCTGTCCAGGGAGTGATGAGAAGAACAGATGAATATCTGACATATGACTGTTTAGGTAAAGTTGGTGTAGACAATTTTAAGAGTAAAACAGATCTCCCTGAATAAATCACAGTTCTGTCAGCAACTAACAGAGAATCCAGGTTAGTATTTGAGTTGAATATCCTACAGCAGAATTTGTTTGAAAGGTACATCTATATCTAATTGTTGGCTAGGGAATGAATGCATGTCTGTCATAGTAGTTGGGGAATTTAAATTCAGTTAATCAATCAATTTGGCATTTAAAAATAAAAGCTTGTCTCAGTATTGATGATCATGACAACCTTTTCCATTGTACTAATGCCCTTAGTATTAAACAAAACAAAATCTGCTATCCTTGTACAATGGATCTGTTTGTGACCCTAGAAACACATCAGTAAAGTACTCCTAGCTGCCCTCTGAAATTGCCAGCAAGTCACTCAGGAAACAGGAATTAAGGATCATGAGACTATAAGGAATGTGAGGAGAAATAGCCTATCGAAAGTCCTCAACTCCACTTTCCTCCCTTGATTTCCTTAGTGATTGGAAATCTGTCTGTCAGCCTTGAAAATACTTAACATCCCAGTCTTGACAACCCTTAGAGCCCTTAAATGTGCAATTCCTTATTCTGAGCTTTTTCCCTCTGGTCCTAGACTCTCCCACAAAGGAAACAACCTCTCCACAGCTATCCTGTCAAGCCACCTAACAATCTCATATGTTTCAATAAAGTCTCCTCTCATTCTCCTTAACATCAGCGGTTTAGCTGTTAGCTGGACAGTTAGGTTGTGATGCAGAATGATGCCAACAACATGGGTTAAATTCTCTGACGTCACCATGAAGGACTCTCCTTCTCAACCTGTCCCCTCGCCTGTGGTGTGGTGAGCCTCATGTTAAGCTAATACCAGTCATCTCTCTCTCTGTCTCTCTAATGAGGGAGTAGCCCTATGCTGAGGTAGGAGTATGACAACTCCTGCAGTCCTCACTTTCTCCTGGTATGTCAACTCTACCTGTTTTCTACTCCGAAACCACGGACTGTTAGCTTATTAAGTAGTGTTATTTGTAGTACATTACCAAATGCCTTTTAGAAATCCAAATTTATTACACCTGCTTGTTATTTCCTGAAAAAAAAACAATAAATTTGTCAGGCATGATTTCCCCTTCATGAAAACATGCCACCTCTGCTTGGATTGGAGGTATATGTCAGCCTTACAAGCAATATCCAAATTAGGTGACTGCATTTTGAATAATCTGATACTGTCAGACAGCTCATAATTTATCTAATGTCTTTCTTTTATAGGTTCCTAGCACTTAAAATTTTATTTTTGTTTTTGCTGAAAGTTTTTTCTCTTTTTCAGATTGTACCATGAGTATTCATAAAAGTTGCAGAGATTCTGTTCCTATGTGTATTAAGGCCAAGTATCCAGTAAGTATAGATCCTTTGGAACAGAAATAAAATAATTTGGGTTCCCGAAAATATAGTTTTGGATCATTTATTTTCAGACTGTGATGAACATTGTTGTAACTACTTTTACTGCCCATGTCTAATTTCCTTGAGTTGCCTCCGGTTCTTCCCAACTGCATGGGCCTCCAAGAACCAAGCACAGTAGTGACCTTTGGACTGGAAGTCAGTGCTGCGATCTGCAGATACCAATCGCTGTGCATGGAACCTTGGGATAGTGTATCTGGGTGTCCCAGTGCATGAATCAATAAAAACTAGTAGACACAGCGAATAATTTGGAAAGCTAATAGAATGTTCTTATTTATCACAAGGGGAATTGAAAACAAAAGTAGGGAAGTAATGCTTCATTTGTACAGGGAATTTCTGCAACCATATCAAGAGCATTTTCTTTTTATTCATGCATGGATGAGGGCATCACTGGTTAGGCCAGCATTTGTTGTCTATCCCAATTGCCTAGAGGGCAGTTAAGAGTCAACCACATTGCTGTCCTAATTCCATAAGGGTAGGTATCAAATGTGCAATATTTGTCAAAGAGAGCAGTGCTGTTACCCTGCATGAGTAACACTGTTGATATCAGGGATCTGCTAGCCACAAAGCTGGATAATAAGGATCGTGATTTTTTTTTGTTTGGTTACTTTATTTAATGAATATTGTAAATAATTTGCAAACAGTTCAGAAAGACAAATGACATTCTGAGGGGTTTTGTCAGGGTAAATTTGGAGAGTTTGCTTTGTTGTGTGGGAGATTCCAGAACTAGGAGTCACTGCTTAAAAGTTGGGGGTCACCCATTCACAGAGGTGAGATGAAATCATTCCTCACAGTGAGGTGAGTGTCCTTGGAACACTCCTTCTAAAAAGGCAGTGGAAGCAGAGTCTATGGAATATTTTTAAGACAGAGGTGGAAGCTTGACTTTATCCAGGATGAAGCAGCCCATTTGATTGATGCCACATCCATAAACACTCACTCTCTCCTAGTTAGTGAATGAAAGGTTATCAGGAACAAGTAGTAATGTAGATTTATGGTTACAGTTGGATTAAATACTCTCCTGTCTGCTGCCCTGTGAGAGTTTATAAATTGTCTTGTATTCTTTCATATGTTCAGAGTATCACTCTCAAAGTCAGCAGTTGATGTTCATCTCTAATTGCCTTTCAACGGAATGACTTTCTAGGCCATTCAGAGTGCAGTTAAGAGTTAACCACATTGCCAAGAATCTGGAGCCACATTAGACCAGCTATTGATGGCAGATATCTTTCCCTAAAGATATTACTGATCCACGTAGAATTTTACAATAATTGATGATAGTTACCATGGTGCCTGATACTGAGCCTAGCTTGATATTACAAATTGAATTCAGATTCCAACAACTACCATGATGGGATTTGAACTAATGTCCCCAGATTATTAACTAAGTCCTCTGGCTAACTTGTCCTGTGAAATTATGACTAGTACATAACCACTTCATCTGATCCTCTATAGCAAAAATTATTTGTGACCTTGCCGTTTGGTGATTTTGGAACAGGAGTTAAACATTCCCCAAGATTGATTTCAGCACATTTGAAACACCACATGTGGATTTTAACTCTGTGTTACCCTCTAAAGTTCACAAAGTGCTGGTATTTGAGTTAATGTCAGATCAAGGTAGTGTTCCTTCTTCGTTATTGGGATGATATTGCTCGCACTCTGTTTATCTCTCCTGGGCCTGTTGCATCTGGGCAGAAAGCACTGTATTTCTTTATTGCAAACATAAAACTAGAACAGGAGGTTTGGAGTGAGGGAAGAGGATGGAATGTGAAGGTCCAAGTTTAAAGTCATCCTACTTTCAACTTTCATATCTGATAGCATGAGGTTGGGGTAGGACATGAGGAAAGGCCTGCAGTATCATAACACTACCCTGAATACTCTGTGAAACCAATCGATAAAGCCTGTGTCATTAGCCAGCTGTATGATATGCAGCACCATCTCTTCAGTATTGCATGAGTTGAAGATTTGTCTGTCCCCTGTTGGTCCAGCTTTAGTTGCTCAGTTGTGTGAGCCCTGCTGCAAGAGAGAGAATACTGAATTTTTTTTATTCATTTACAGGATGTAAGCATAGCTGTCCATCCTTAATTGGCCTTGAAAAAGTGTTTGATGGGTGCTAAGTAAGTGGGCTGATTTGTCCTTCATGGTGCTGAGCTCTTTCAGTGTTATTAGAGCTGCACCATTCCAGGAAGATAGAAAGTATTCCACCATCTACAAGGCACCCGTGATGTGCACATGTAGATGGTGGATAGGCATTTGAGAGGAGGAGGTGAAAGACCTGTTGCAGGATTCCAAGCCTCTGATCTGTTGTTTTATATTTATGTGGTTAGTGCAGTTCAGATTCTAATCAGTGCCAACACCAGGATGGTGCGCCACATAAATGCTAGGCAATGACCATCTCCAATTAGAAACAATCTAACAATTGCCCCTTGACATTCAATGGCATTACCATCACTGAAATCCCCAGTATCCTGGGGAGTTAGTATTGACCAGAAACTCAGCTGGACTTGCCATATAAATACAATGGTTACAAGAGCAGGTCAGAGACTAGGAATACTTCAGTGAGTAACTTTCCTCTTGACTCCCCAAAGCCTGTCACCATTTACAAGATGCAAATTGCCAGTGTGATGGAATACTCCCTATTTGATTGGATGAGAGCAACTCCAACCACACTCCAGAAGCTTGATACCATTCAAAGCAAAGCAGCCTGTTTGATTCGCAACATATCCACAAACAATCATTCCCTCCATCATCAGTAGCAGCAGTGACTATCTACAAGATACACTGTAGAAATTCGCCAAACATCCTTTTACAGCATCTTTCAAACTCTCAACTACTTACATCTAGAAGGCAAAAGGAGCAGATATTTGGGTAAACCACCATCTGTAAGTTCACCTCCAAGCCACTCACATCTTGACTTGGAAATATATTGTCATTTCTTCCCTGTTGCTGCATCAAAATCCTGGAATTCCCTCCCTAGTATTGTGGATCTATCTACAGCAAAGGAATGCAGCAGTGCAGTACCACCTTCTCCAGGGAGGGGCAATAAATTCTTGGACTCAGCCAATGATGCCCATGTCCCATGAGTGAATGTAGAAAAGGGCATTCAGTGATAGTGATGAATGCAGCGTTGATGTTAAGGTCACTGTCTCTTCACCTCTGCAGATCAGCTCTTTTGTTTAGTTTGGACCAGGACTGTAATGAGGGTCAGGATCCTAGTGGCATGATAGAACTCAAACTGAGTGTCTGTGAGCAGGTTACTGCTGAGCCAATATTGTTTATAGTACTGTTGACAACCCCTTCCTTCACTTTTCTGACGATTTATCATCTTGTGGTTGCATTTGGCCAGCTTGGATATTTTTTCCAGCTTTTTGTGGACAGAGCATACCTGGGCAATTTTTGAAGTGCTGTGTAGATGCCAGTGATTAGATATTTATGATTGTTGTCTTTGATATACCTGTCATAACTGAATAACTGGAGGTATGTTGATATATTGAGAGGTGTGTAAGAGGCAGGCAGCATTGGATAGTTCATGAGGGGAGTGTAGAGTATCTGGCTGTTAGGTGTGAATCCTGAGTGATAGTGTTGATTGGTGACTGATGGTGTTCTGATGTGTTTAACCAGGTAGGATCTTGGTGATATGGTGGGAACAAGATGTTCTTTGTGAGTACTTTCACTGAGATAATTAGTCTGGTTAGCACATAAAACAATACTTTTTACTGTATCTGGTACGTGTGACAATAATCAATCAAAGTCAAATCATGCATCTTCCTTTTAAGAGGGACAATATGTCTTTAAGAACTGCCATCCAGCCAGGGCTCATACTACCTCGTGCAGGGTTAGATCTCCATTGTGCATGAAGCCAACCATTAGTGTGCTTCCCATTGGACACATTGAAGTCACTCAAAGGAGGAAACCTAACGTTTGTGTGTGTGCGCCTGCCTGCCTCAACAAGAGCAGATGTAAATAGTTTGTGAATCAAGACCCCATGCTTAAATGTAAACAATTTTTAATCCTTATTATTTAACAATAAGCAGCCACAATCAAAAAAGTTAACAACCACAATAATGATTACCTTCCACCTATCTTCCCCTGTAGAATCACCTGGATTTTGTATCTACACACATACAAGCCTAAGAGCATAAGTGGGCCATTTGACCTCTTTAATTCTGGATTAGTGGTGCTGGAAGAGCACAGCAGTTCAGGCAGCATCCAAAGTGCAGCTTTAAGCCCACTCTGCCTTTTTAACATTCTTATCTGATTATGGCCTTATTTGACTTACCTGCCTGTAGCTTAAAACCTGTTATGGACGAGACCAGGCCCCCTCAAACTATTTTAAGAAGGTAGCCAAGACCCTAACTTTTTCTTGTTTTAAAGGTAAATGTGAAGTGGGTGTTCTGGATGTAATGCAACTGGTCAAATCATTTAAGCAAAACACAATTTATTTAAACACTATAGTTAAACTACAAACAAAAGAAAGAGAAATTTAGAATAACTTAACTATTGGAAAACTTACCTGAATAAAGTTTATTGTTATTTATTAGTAATAGGTACTGTACTTATTACTAATTAACAGTTCCAAAACAGTAATATCCAATAAACATACCCCTTGGCAAAAAGTTAAATTCAGATGTAGATTCTTAGATGCCATTCAACATCAAGAGAGATTCCAGAGAAAGTCACAGTCAGGAATCATTTACTGAAGCTCCAGTTCTTTTGGGACCTAAACAGATTCTAATTGCTACAGTTAAAAAAACTAGAAAGCTTAATCAGGGAAAACTGGCCACTCCCCTTCCTTTGTTACATCTGTTTTAAAATCTAAAAGCCTCTAAAGTTATTAACATAGGCCGGCTCCTGTAGACACTTTGGCAGCTCTGCCTTTATACCCCCTCTTCAACAAACCTAGGACAAAATAACCTTTTTAAAGTCACAAAATCTCTGATCCATTCTTAATCAAAACTCGATCAAACACACTACCTCCACTGCACTCTAGTGCAGAGATTTCCATATACTAAGGATATGCGGAGAGAAAATTTCTTCTCATCCCCACTTTAAGTTGGAGACCTGTTATTGTTAAACTGAGTTTTCTAGTTTAGCCTATCCCATCAGGGGAAAACATCAGATCACACTGTCAAGACTTCTTGGGATTTTGTGTTGTTTCAATATGATCATCTGTCTTTCTGCTAAACTCCCAAGAATGTAATCTCTGAACTGCTAATAATGCATTTATCTCCTTTCTTAACTAAGGAGACCAAAACTGTACACATTCCCCAGTTATATTCTCAACATGTCACTGTGTTGCTGCAACAAAATGTCCTTACCTTTAGACTCAATTCTCTCTGTAATGAACTACAGCATCACATGCCAACTGAATGGCCTACTCCTGTATTTGAATGGTTCAAGGAGGTTGCTCAGCACCACCTTCTCAAAGGCTATTGGGTCTAGCAATAAATATGAAAATACATTAATTATGTCTAACCAACTTATTGTAGTTAAGTTCATGTTTAACAAACTTGTTGTAAAAATAACGTGCTGTGGATAAAGGGGATCTGGTGGATGTGCTTCATTTAGAATTCCAGGAAGTATTTGTTGTGTTGTCAAAGGGTTTTGTGGGACATTAAAAAATCAGAGTTCAAGGTTGGGGCCAGAGGCTCAATAGGAGATTGACTAGCTAACAGAACACAGAAGAATAGGCCTAAATGGATCATTTTCTTATTGGCAAGATACATTGAGTGGTGTGCCATAGGGATCAGTACTAGGTCTTCAACTCTTTACAGATTTTATAAATGACAAATGAAGAGACCAAATATGATTGCTGAATTTACTGGTGATGTAAAAATAGGTAGGAAATTAAGTTTCAAATAGTTTTGGCAAAAATGGCGTATAATGTGAGGAAAATGTGAAATTGTCCATTTTAGCAGAAAGAAATAAATAGCATATTATCAAAATATCTAAGTAGTCATAAATTATAGTCCTTTGAGATACAAAAGGATCTGGGCATCCCTCTGCATTACTCACAAAAAGCTAGTTTGCAGGTGCAGCAGGAAATTAGGAAAACTAGTAGAATGTAAACATTTATTTCAAGGTGAACAGAGTACAAAGATTGCACAATTATGTTTCAGTCATACAGGGCAATGTTGGTACTACATCTGGAATACTGTGTACAGTACCAATCTCTTCATTTATGGAAGGTTGTAACTTCATTTGAAGCAGTTTAGAGAACTTTGACCAGACTAATATCTGGAATGGTTGTGTTTCCTTATGAGAAAAGGTTGGACAGTTTAGGATTGTATCTACTGGAGTTTAGAAGACTGGATTATAACATAAAAGATCCTGAAAGTCTTGCCAGAGTAGAAGGAACAAGGATACTTCCACTGCAGGAGAAACTAGAACCGGGTTATTATTTAAAAATCAGGAGTTGCCCATCTTAGAGATATGGGGAAATATTTTCTCACACACTGTTGTGTGATGTTGGAACTGTTCCTCAGAAGAAACCAGATGGCACAATCTTACTTAGGGGTCGCCTATTTAAAACAGAGATGAGGAGGATCTTTTTCTTCAAGATTAGTGGATACGAGAAATTATTTACTGTAGAAGGCTGTCAAGGCTGGGTCATTAAGTCTATTCAATACTGAGATGAACAATTTTTTTAAAATTAGGGAACTTAGAGTTATTGGAACAAGATAGGAAAGTGAAGTTGGTGATTGTCAGATCAATCATGATCCAATTGAATGGTAGAGCAGACTAAATGGGCTGAATGGCCTACTTCTGGTCCCATGTCTTAAGATGGTGGAGAAGAGACTTTTGAATATTCTTAAAGTAATGGGAAGTAGATTCTTGATAAGCCAGTGGGTGAAAGGTTATCAGGGTAGGCCGGAAGTTTAAATAATCAGATCAGCCATGATTGAAATGAATTGAATTGATGGTGTAGGCTTGAAGGACTAAGAGGCCTATGTCTGCTCATAATTTGGTCATCCATACGCAATTGATATTCATATTCCAGTAACGAATATGAAGAATTGGTGGTGTGCTATTACATTAGATTCCCTACAGTGTAGAAACACGCCCTTCAGCCCAACAAGTCCACACCGACCCTCTGAAGAGCAACCCACCCAGACCCATCTCCCTCTGACTAATGCACCTAACACTATGGGCAATTTAACATGGCCAATTCATCTAGCCTGCACATCTTTGCGACTGTGGGAGGAAACCAGAGCACCCAGAGGAAACCCACGCAGACACCAGGAGAATGTGCAAACTCCACACAGACAGTCGCCTGAGGCTCGAATTGAACCTAGGACCCTAGTGCTGTGAGGCAGCAGTGCTAACCACTTCACCACCGTCATTGTTAGGTACGCAAGTGTTTATGTAATCAAAAATGGATATCCAATTACAAGTAGAAATTTACCATTCACAGGAGAAAATCTTCACTCATTTTGTAAGATGGTCTTAATGCTGGTGATTTTAAACATAAGATTTCACTTTCGTGAAAGTCAACTTTGTATCCCGTTAAACCTTCATGATTGATGTTTGAAATACACTTTGGCTCACATTTTATCAAAAATACATTTATATGTCAGAAGGTGACATAGAATTACAGGCTTATATCCATCATGCCTTTCTTAAAATTAATTAAGCTGGGATAAATTAATGAGTTATGGAGTTGACATTTTGAGTCTGATGTGACTATGCTTCAGAAGAGTTTTAAAACACTAACTCTGTTTCTACTTCCACAGATGTTGACAGACTTACTAACTTTCTCTAGAAAGTCCGTGTTTGTTTCAGATTTCCAGTGTCAGCAGTATTTTGACTTGAATGAGTTATGGCCTAAATATGCAGTTATTGATAACTATTAAGATGATACAAAATATGAAAATAATGAGTACAGTAGAAACTTTTTGTGGATCTTGTTTGACATAGAGTATTTTCAGAAATAATTTCATTAATTGTTCCACCATTTGTAACTAAGCCTTACGTTGCTTAAGGCTCCAGTCTCTGGCATACCCTCCATATAACACATTGCCTTGCTATCTTGCTTTCCTCAATTAAGGCAGTACCCTTTTGACCAAGCTTTTGCTCATCAGATTAATATTTCTTTATACAACTTAGAGTGATACTATGTTTGCAATACTCCATGATATTCCTTTATTTTAAAGGTGCTAAAGAAGTATAAGTTGTTGTTGTTATTCTATTCTTATGAACTCGTGGGTTTTTTTCTGCAGAATCTTCAAGACAAATGTCACATAGTCTCACGAAGCAAACCAACCCAGTGTGTGCACTGTAAGTATGAATAACTGCATCAAAATATTTTTGAAACTATGTGTACCTATTTGTTAAAGCAGCTGTTTGTTCAAGTCACAAGTTTCATTTTCTGATGTGAGATAAATGCAGGAGCAGGAATGTACGAAAAAAACATGCAGCTCTACGTTCACCAACTTCTGCACCTGCCCCACCCTTTTAGCATATTTTCCAACTTTGGCAAATAAAATTAAGGAGAATCCAAATATATGAAGGACAAAAGGGTACCTAAAGGGAGAAGAGGGCCTCTCAAAGATCAGCAAGGCGGCCTTTGTGTGGAGCCACAGAAATTGGGGGAGATACTAAATGAATATTTTGCGTCAGTATTTACTGTGGAAAAGAAAATGGAAGATATAGACTGTAGGGAAATAGATGGTGACATCTTGCAAAATATCCAGATTACAGAGGAGGAAGCGCTGGATGTCATGAAACGGTTAAACGTGGATAAATCCTCAGGACCTGATCAGGTGTACACGAGAACTCTGTGGGAAGCTAGAGAAGTGATTGCTGGGCCTTTCACTGAGATATTTGTATCATCGATAGTCACAGGTGAGGTGCCGGAATACTGGAGGTTGGTGCCACAGTTTAAGAAGGGCGATTATCGGAAAGATGTTATGAAACTTGAAAGGGTTCAGAAAAGATTTACAAGGATGTTGCCAGGGTTGGAGGATCTGAGCTGTAGGGAGCGGCTGAACAGGCTGGGGCTGTTTTCCCTTGAGCGTCGGAAGCTGAGGGGTGACCTTATAGAGGTTTACAAAATTATGAGGGGCATGGATAGGATAAATAGACAAAGTCTTTTTCCTGGGGTTGGGGAGTCCAGAACTAGAGGGTATAGATTTAGGGTGAGAGGGGAAAGATATAAAAGATACCTAAGGGGCAACTTTTTCACGCAGAGAGTGGTATGTGTATGGAATGAGCTGCCAAATGAAGTGATGGAGGCTGGTACATTTGCAACATTTAAGAGGCATTTGGATGGGTATATGAATAGGAAGGGTTTGGAGGGATATGGGCCAGGTGATGGCAGGTGGGACTAGATTGGGTTGGGATATCTGGTCGGCATGGACGGGTTGGACCAAAGGGTCTGTTTCCATGCTGTACATCTCTATGACTCTATGACTATGACTCTATTGGCAGTGTTGGCGGTTTTTTCTCACTCCTGGTAACTTGTGGTATTTGCCACCTATACTGGTATGTATTTGGTACTGGGTCAGGGCTGTTTGAAGTAATTTGATGCCACCCATTCTCTTTGCTTTTGTCTTGAGGCTATTTAAGATACACCACCATGGATGTATCTATAGAAGAGGCACTGTTCTTAGATAACAAGAAAGTTTGTTCTATGTTAGCAATTTATACAATGACATTTGGTCAGAAGTAGTTATTAGGACTAAAGACAGTAAATGTTGGGAAACTTAGCAAGGTTTGACAGCATCTGTGGAGAGACAAACTAGCTTAATATTTTGAGTCCACTATGACTTCTTCAAAATAATTACCTCAGTAAACATCTTTATAAATAATATTAATTCGCTTTCAGATAGACCAAAAAAAATTAGGTTGTATTAAGTTTAGTGATGCCACATTTTTATTTTCCGCCATTTCTGCATCTAAATTTATAATGAATTATATTATAAGCCAGATTCTCACAACTGCCGAGCAACACTAGTTAACATGGAAGTGCCAAAAGATAGAATAAAATTCTGAAAAGAATTTTAAAAATTAGCTTTGATGGATGTAATGAAGAGGTTTTTGAGTCAATTTCTTGCTACTTGCACACCAAGAGCACTCGCAGAAGGAGGGCATCCAACCAAAAAAGATTTTGAGGCTGATACCCTCCAATCTGCTGCCATTAGATCTGCCCTCACTCTTGTGGTGCTGCAGGTCAGAAAAACTAACTGATGTAGATGCACACTTTTTGTTTTGCTTGGTGTGTTACATGAGGGTGACCACCAATTTTATGGACTTATCAATACGTGAACATTGTGGGCCTCTAAAAAGGGGGCTCTTTGAGAAGTTACAGAATTGAAGAAATGAGATAAAGCTTCAGCCAACAGATTTAGTATACAAAAGGTAATTGATTCAGGAGAAGTTAATCTTTTGATTATTTTATTAGAAAGGCTTTTTGTTCCGACCTTTTTCTCTTCCCTGGAGGCTGCTGAAAGTTGAAGAAGAATTGGTGTGTTATTTACACATTTTATATAAAGTAGGAGAATGGTCATGAACATAGCTGGATCTGAGACATTACCAAAGGAGGAAGAAACTGCTGACTTGGTGGAATCCAAGGAATACACAGAGCAAATCCAACATTAATACCTTCTAGCTCAGCGAACAAACCTACATCCAGATTAACAGATCTTTCTGAGAAGCAGTGCATTTAGGAGCATTGCTTCAGCAGGAAGATAGCAAGAGAGCTCTTTTCAGTGACTGGGAAATGGTGTGCAACTCTAATTCTGAAGCTCCATAATTCCTCTTACTTCAGTCAAAATTACAATAGCATTCAACTATTATTTTATAGAAGACTTTCAGGCAACCGCAGGAGATATATCTACATCAACTGACATACGGTCTCTATAGAGAACATAGAATATTACAGCGCAGTCCAGGCCCTTCGGCTCTCGATGTTGCGCCGCCCTGTCATACCAATCTGAAGCCCATCTAACCTACACTATTCCATGTACGTTCATATGCTTGTCCAATGACTTAAATGTACTTAAAGTTGGCAAATCTACTACCGTTGTAGACAAAGTATTCCATCCCCATACTACTCTGGGTAAAGAAACAACCTCTGACATCTGTCCTATATCTATCACCCCTCAATTTAAAGCTATGCCCCCTTGTGCTCACCGTCACCATTCTTGAAAAAAGGCTCTCCCTGTCCACCCTATCTAACCCTCTGATTATCTTATATGTCTCTATTAAGTCACCTCTCAACCTTCTTCTCTCTAACGAAAACAGCCTCAAGTCCCTCAGCCTTTCCTTGTAAGACCTTCCCTCCCTACCAGGCAACATCCTAGTAAATCTCCTCTGCACCTTTCCAAAGCTTCTACATCTTTCTTATAATGCTGTGACCAGAACTGTAAACAATACTCCAAGTGTGGCCGCACTAGAGTTTTTTACAGCTGTAGCGTAATCTCATGGTTCCAGAACTCGATCCCCTATTAATAAAAGCTAAAACACTGTATGCCTTCTTAACAATCCTGTCAACCTGGGTGGCAACTTTCAAGGATCTGTGTACCTGGATACTGAGATCACTCAGCTCATCTACACTATCAAGAATCTTACCATTAGCCCAGTACTTTGCATTCTGGTTACTCTGACCAAAGTGAATCACCTCACACTTGTCTGCATTACACTCCATTTGTCACCTCTTAGTCCAGCTCTGCAGCTTATCTATATCTCTCTGTAACCTACAACATCCTTCGTCACTATCCACAACTCCACCGACCGTCTGCAACTTTACTCACCCACCCTTCTATGCCCTCATTCAGGTCGTTTATAAAAATGACGAACAGCAGTGGACCCAACACCGACCCTTGCGGTACACCACTGGTAACTGGACTCCTGGATGAACATTCCCCATCAACCACCACCCTCTGTCTTCTTTCAGCAAGCCAATTACTAATCCAAACTGCTATATCTCCCATAATCCCATTCCTCCATGTTTTGTACTATAGCCTACTGTGGGGAGCCTTATCGAACGCCTTGCTGAAATCCATATACACCACATCAACCGGTTTACTCTCATCTACCTGTTTGGTCACCTTCTCAAAGATCTCAATAATGTTTGTGAGGCACGACCTACTCTTCACAAAACCATGCTGACTATCCCTAATCAAATTATTCTTTTCTAGATGATTATAAATCCTATCTCTTAGAACTTTTTCCAACACTTTACCAACAACTGAAGTAAGGCTCACTGGTCTATAATTACCAGGATTGTCTCTACTCCCCTTCTTGAACAGGGGAACCCTCCAGTCTTCTGGCACTATTCCTGTAGACAATGACGATTTAAAGATCAATGCCAAAGGCTCGGCAATCTCCTCCTTGGCTTCCCAGAGGATCCTAGGATAAATCCCATCCGGCCCAGGGGACTTATCTATTTTCATACTCTGCAGGATTTCTAATACCTGCTCCTTGTGAACCTCAGTCCTACCTAGTCCAGTAGCGTGTATCTCAGTAATCTCCTCAACAACATTGTCATTTTCTAGAGTGAATACTGTTGAAAAATATTCATTTAGTACTTCCCCTATCTCATCTGACTCCACACACAGCTTCCCACTACTATCCTTTATTGGCCCTAATCTTACTCTCGTCATTCTTTTATTCCTTAAATACCTATAGAAAGCCTTAGGGTTTACCCTGATCCTATCCGCCAATAACTTCTCATGTCTCCTCCTGGCTCTTCTGAGCTCTATCGTTAGGTCTTTCCTGGCTACCTTGTAACCCTCAAGCACCCTATCTGAGCCTTCACATTTCATCCTAACATAAGCCTTCATCTTCCTCATGACTAGAGATTCCACTTCCTCCATAAATCACAGCTCCCGCGCTCTACAGCCTCCTCCCTGCCTGACAGGTACATACTTATCTAGGACACACAGTAGCTTTTCCTGGAATAAGCTCCACATTTCTAATGTGCCTATCCCCTCCAGTTTCCTCTCCATTCTATGCGTCCTAAATCTTGCCTAATCGCATCGTAATTGCCTTTCCCCCAGCTGTAACTCTTGCCCAGTGGTATACACCTATCCCTTTCTATCACTAAAGTAAACATAACCGAATTGTGATCGCTAACACCAAAGTGCTCACCTACTTCCAAGTCTAACACCTGGCCGGGCTCATTACCCACTACCAAATCTAATGTGGCATCGCCCCTTGTTGGCCTGTCTACATACTGTATCAGGAAGTCCTTCTGTACACACTGGACATAAACTGACCCATCTGTAGTACTCGTACTATAGTGTTTCCAGTCAATATTTGTAAAGTTGAAGTCCCCCATGACAGCTACCCTGTCTCTCTCAGTCCTATCGAGAATCATCTTTGCTATCCTTTCCTCTACATCTCTGGAACTATTTGGAGACCTATAGAAAACTCCCAACAGGGTGACCTCTCCTTTCCTATTTCTAGCTTCAGCCCATACTACCTCAGTTGACGAGTCCCCAAACATCCTTTCTGCAACTGTAATACTGTCCTTGACCAACAATGCCACACCTCCCCCTCTTTTACCATCTTCTCTGTTCTTACTGAAACATCTAAATCCTGGAATCTTCAACAACCATTCCTGTCCCTGCTTTATCCATGTCTCCGAATTAGCCACAACGTCCAAGTCCCAGGTACCAACCCATGCTGCAACTTTACCCACCTTATTCCGGATGCTCCTGGCGTTGAAGTAGACACACTTCAAACCAACTTCTTGCTTGCTGGTGCCATCTTGCGTCCCTGAAACTTGATTTCGGACCTCCCTACTCTCAACCTTTTCTATATTTGAACTACAATTTTGGTTCCCATCCCTCTGCTGGATTAGTTTAAACCTATCCCAATAGCCTTAACGAATTTCCCCCTCAGGATATTGGTACCCCTCTGGTTCAGATGAAGACCATCCTGTTTGTAGAGGTCCCACCTACCCTAGAAAGAGCCCCAATTATCCAAGAATCCAAAACCCTCCCTCCTGCACCATCCCTGTAGCCACATCTTCAACTCCTCTCTCTCCCTAATCCTTGCCTCACTAGCACGTGGCACGGGCAACAAACCAGAGACAACAACTCTGTTCGTCCTAGCTCGAAGCTTCCATCCTAGCTCCCTAAATTTCTGCCTTAAATCCCCATCTCTCTTCCTACCTATGTCGTTGGTGCCTATATGGACCACAACTTGGGGCTGCTCCCCCTCCCCCTTAAGGATCCCAAAAACATGATCAGAGACATCATGAACCCTGGCACCTGGGAGGCTACACACCAACCGTGAGTCTCTCTCATCCCCACAGAACCTTCTATCTGTCCCCCGAACTATGGAGTCCCCAGTGACTACTGCTCTGCTCCTCTTCCCCTTTCCCTTCTGAGCAGCAGGGACAGACTCTGTGCCAGAGCCCTGTGCCCCACTGCTTTCCCCTGGTAAGGTTTCCCCACCCCCCCCCGCCTCAACAGTATCCAAAGCGGTATACTTATTGTTTGGGGGAAATGGCCACAGGGGATCCCTGCACTGCCTGACGGTTCACTTTCCGTCCCCTGACTATAACCCATTTGCCTTTTTCTTGTACTTAGGAATGACTACCTCCCTGTAACTCCTCTCAATAACCCCCTCTATCTCCCGAATGATCCGAAGTTCATCCAGCTCCAGCTCCCTAACGCGGTTTTCGAGGAGCTTGAGTTGGGTGCACTTCCCGCAGATGTAGTCAGCAGGGTCACTAGTGGTGACCCTTACCTCCCACATTCTGCAGGAGGAACATTCAACTGCCCTAACCTCCATTCCCATTATTCCAAATTCCCAAAGAGACTGTTGAAAAAATAATGAATTAAAAAAAACTAAAAAAAAACACTCGGTTACCTTACCAATCTGGCGCACAGGTGCTTTTTTTTGGTTAGAGGAGGAGGGTGGGTGGGAGACACTACCCGAGTAGTGTTTCGGGTAACGCAAGCACACAAATATATGACTTCCAGAAGTCCTTCGCTCCTCCTTTGTAAATATGCATTTACAAAGTCACTGATGCCATGTCCATCAGGGTGACTGACCACATTGTCTACTTGATATACCGAACATCAACAAAGACTTCTGTTTAAACTATTAAAATGTCTGTTGTTTCAATAGCAAATTCACTTAAGGATGCTTCACAGTCTGCATTCCTATCAATGAACTCCACCTCATCATCCTTGCCTATTGGACTTTCTGCTCTCAAACGAGAAATCTCGCTACAACATCAGCCATTGTCAAAGAGTGCTTCTAGCATTGGTATAGACAGGTAAGCATAATCGTTTTCCTTCTGAATATTGTAAACCTAATTGAACATATCATGATGAGATTGTAAGATGTAGGGGCAGAAATAGGCCATTCAGTGCATTGATTCTGCTCTGACATTTACTGAGATCATGGCTGCTCTGATTATCCTCAACTCCACATGTCTACCTTATCCCTGTAATCTTAGATTATTTAATTTAAAGTCTGTCTGCCTCAACCTTGAATATACTCTAAGACCCAATCTCAACAGCTGTCTACAATAAAGAGTTCCTCAGATTCACTATCCTCTGAGAGAGTAAGTTTCTCATCTATGTCTTAAATGTGCGACTCCTTACAATGAGGTGAAATGCTCTGGTCCTAGACTGTCCTACAACAGGACAACAATATTTGCGTATCTGCCCTGTCAAGTTCCCTAAGAATTCTGTATGTTTCGATAAGGTCACCTCTCATTCTTCTAAATTTCAATGAGTGCAGACCCAACCTACCAACCTCTCATCATAAGACAGTCCCTCCATACCTGGTATCAACAAAGAACAAGAAAATGACCAGCAACAGGTCCTTTGGCCTGTCAAATCTGCACTGCCACATTTTGCCCTTCCATGCTAAAACTGTCTTCACTTACAGGTTCCATATCCCTCTATTTCCTTTCTATTCATGTATTTATCCAAGTGCTTCTTGAATGCTACTATTGTGTCTGCTTCCATCACCTCCTCTGGCAATGTGTTCCAGGCACTCACCATCCTTCATGTGAAAAACTTGCCTCACAGATCTCTCTTAAACTTGCTGCCTCGCACCTTGAATCTCTATCCCCTAGTAATTGACCTCTGTACCCTGGGAAAAGGCCTCATACTTTCCACTTTATCCATGCCATTCGCAATCTTTTAAACTTCTATTAGGTCGCTCCTCAACCTCCTGCGTACCAGTGAAAACAAACCCAGTCCATCCAACCTTGCTTCACAGCTAAAATCCCCCATACCAGGCAACATCCTGGTAAATCTTTTCTGTACCCTCTCCCCTCTCCAAAGCATCCACATCCTTCTGGTAGTGTGGTGACCAGAACTGTACACAATATTCAGAGTGTGGCCTAACTAAAGTTCCATAAAGCTGCAGCATAACGTCTCTATTCTTATACTCAATGCCCCTTCTAATGAAGGCAGCATGCCATAAGCCTTGTTTCCTACTTATCTACCTGTGCTGCCACCTTCAGTGATTTGTGGAACTTCACACCCTGGTCTGTCTGCATATCAGTACTCCTAAGGGTTCTGCCATTCACTGTATAATTTCCACCAGTACTTGACCTTCCAAAGTGCATCACCTCTCATTTGTCTGGATTAAACTCCATCTACCATTTTTCTGCCCATGCGTCTAACTGCCTATCCCGCTGTGTCTTCTGACAATCCAACTCACTATCCACATCTCCACCAATCATTGTATCGTCTGTAAATTTACTAATTAGACCAGCTAGATCATTTATGTAGATCATGAACAGCAGAAGTTCCTGCACTGATCCCTGTGGACCACCACTAGTCATAGTCCTCCATTCTGAAAAGCATCCTTCCACCACTACCCAATGTCTCCTATAACTAAGCCAGTTCTGTATGTATCTTGCCAGCTCACTCCTGATATCATGTGACTTCACCTTTTGTACCAGTGTTCCATGAGGGAACATGTCAAAGGCTTTACTGAAGTCCATGTAGACAACATCAACCCGCTCTTCCCTCATCAGTCATCTTTGCCACCTTCTCAAAAAACTCGATCAAATTAGATGGCATGACCTCCCCTGCACAAAACCACACTGTTTATCACTAATAAGTCTATTTGTTTCTAAATGCATATGTTTAAGGTCTTTCTGACCTTTCTTATTTAGTTCAAGGGCTTCATCAGTTCCCATCCTCCTAGACCTATCCTGTTTCTTTCTGAACAAAGTCATAACATCTCTGGTCATCCAAGGTTCATATAACTTGGTATAGTTATCTTTCATTCTCGCAGGAACATGCCACTACTAAATTCTTGTCAACTGCAGTTTGGAATAATCCCACATGTCCAATATGAATTTACCCTCAAATGGCTACCTCCAATCAAAATTCTTCAGTTCCTGCCTGATATGGTAGTAGTTTGCCTCCTCCCAGTTTAACGTATTCACCCATAGATTGCTGTTATCTCTATCGATGAGTATCTTACAACTCACAGTATTATGAGTCACTACTCCCGAAATGCTCCCCCAATGAAACTTCATTCACATGGCTGGGCTCATTTCCCAAAACCAGTCTAATGAACCTTCTCTGGACTATTCTCTTAATAAGCTCAAAACATTTCACAATATTCCAGCTGTAGTCTGGCTAATGCCTTATATAGTTTTGGAAAAACCTCCCTATTTTTATATTTCATTCCTTTTGAAGTGAAGGACAACATTCCATTTGCCTTCCCTATTACTCACTAAATGTGGATGCTAACTTTTTGTAATTCATGGATGAGCACTCCCAAAGCTCTCTGTCCTGTAGCTTTCTGAAGTCTTTCTCCATTAAAATAATATTCAAGTCTTCTATTTTTCCTGCCACAGTATTTTCCCAAATTATATTCCTTATGGCTAGTTTATATCCATTCACTTAAACTCTGTATCTTCCTCTACAGCATTTTTGAGTGAAATTCTTCACTTGTCCTCACATCTATTTTTGTGTCATCCACAAACTTGGCTATAGTCCATTTACATTCCTCATCCAAATCATTGTTATATGTAAATAATTGTAGTGTCAGTACTGATCCCTGTGGCATTCCAATAGTTAAATGTTGAGATCCTGAAAATGCCCACTTATTCCAACTCTGTTTTCAATTAGTAGCCAATCCTCTTAATAAGTAGCTTGATGTGTGGTACCTTATCAAACACTTTCTGAAAATCCATATATATTACATCCATTGCTTCCCCTTTTTTCATTCCTGCTTACTGCCTCCTCAATTGACTTAATTATCATGTGAAACTTTTTTTTTTGTCTTTTAGAAGAATCATGGAGTCGATGGACATAGAGGTGGATAGCTATGTTTCCAGGAACAAATCACAGTCTGAGGAACTGTTTCAAACAATGGACTCCTCTCCTTCAACAGAATCGCTTGCATTAGAGGGTAAGCTTCTTTCACAGTTGCATACATTTTAAGAAAATAGTGACTCACTGGTGGTGTGACCTGACTTTAATACAGTTGGTGCATTTTTTGTATATAGCAGTCAGTTTCTTTCATGTCATTCATGAATAATACTTTAACAAGTCTGCTTATTAAAAAGTCTGCTTGAGTTTTGATGTTGCTGCAGTTACTGTCTGTGGCCTATTTGGTGAATAAACTTTGAAACTTGGTGTTCAGTTGTTTTATGCAAATGTTACATGTTTACATTAAACAAACTATTCAATAGTTACACTGATCAACTGGTTAATCACAGACTTCAGAAACCTTAAAGCATCATCTCATAACACAGTATGACATGGAAACAGTCCATTTGGTAATCACCCCAATCCCCTCCAAACAACTCATGACTGTAGCCTTTGGCTTCATTTCACCATAATCCTTAAGCTATGTCCATATGTCCAATCAGCCCCTCACCTCCTCTACCTTTGCCTCTAGTTACATTTTTTTTTCACTCTTAACCTACCTTGTCCTATTCTATTATTCTTCTTGGCACAAGCCCATCTTTGATCCCACAAGACAAGTGGTGTAGCTTTGACATTACACAACTGGTTTAGTTATCCATTATAAAACCTTTCTGGACCATGTCAAACAATTTTGGGACTTTTAACAATCTGCCAGGAATACTTATTTCAGAGTCGTCCTAGAATGAAAGGTGATTCCCTTGTTTTACAACAAACTGTCTCCTTAAACCTTTTGTTATGCCCTATCCATTCTCACCACAACTGCACGTTTGAGGAGCTCGTCACCTTTTCTATTATGGTTCAATTGTCTCTATCACCTGTTTCCTTGTCGACAAAGCTACATTTTTCCCAAGGTCCTCCAGCTTTTTCTCTAGCTTCTGGAGACACTGGTATTAAGAAAAATGATGAGGGGATAAGTTGTATATTATAAAAGGCTAAACATTTCTAATAGGACCAGACAGGGTAAATGTAGGAAGGGTGTTCCTGATGACTGGGGAGTTCAGAACCAGAGGCCACAGTTTAAGGATATGGGATAAACTAGGACTGAGATCAAGAGCATCTTTTTCATGCAGTGCACAATGAGCTGGTGTAATTCTCTGCCATGGAAAGAGGTTGATACCAAAATAGTGAATGTTTTCAGGAAGGAGGTTGATATAATTTTTAGGGCTAAAGGGATCAAAGGATGGGGGGGGGTAAAAGCAGGGTGATCAACCGTGATCATATTGAATGATGGAGCAGGCTTGCAGGATTGAATAGACTAGCTCTGCTCCTATTTTCTATATTCCTCTCCTATCTGTCCAATCCCTTTCCAAGTACATCTATTAAAATTAAGGTTAACCAGATGGAGTGTATTGACTGATTAAATATTTTGAGCACACAAAGTTGAGTCAGAGGCTAATACTGAGGATTATGATGTCATATTGACTTGGTGTGGGAACAATCTAGGATCTCAAAGGAATAAGACCTATCATAGAGTGGCACGGTGGCACAGTGGTTAGCACTGCTGCCTCACAGCACCAGGGACCCGGGTTCAATTCCCGCCTCGGGCAACTGTCTGTATGGAATTTGCACATTCTCCCCATATCTGTGTGGGTTTCCTCTGGGTGCTCTGGTTTCCTCTCACAGTCACAGAGGTGTGCAGGTTAGGTGGATTGCTAAATTGCCCGTAGTGTTAGTTGCATTAGTCAGGGGTAAATGTAGGGGAATGGATTGCTCTTCGGAGGGTCGGTGTGGACTTGTTGGCCCGAAGGGCCTGTTTCCACACTGTATGGAATCTAATCTAATCTCCTACAATTTCTTCCGTCAGGCAAAGGATACAGAAGCCTGAACACACAGCTTATTCCTGGCCGTTATTAGATCATAGAATCCCTACAGTGTGGAAACAGGCCATTTGGCCCAACAAGTCCCTACTGACATTCCAAAGAGTGACCCATTCCCCCACCCTATTACTCTACATTTACCCCTGATTAATGCACCTAACCTGCACATCCTTGAACATTATGGGCAATTTAGCATGGGCAGTTCACCTAACATGACATCTTTTGGATTGCTGGAGGAACTCCACGCAGACACGTGGAGAATGTGCAAACTCCACACAGTTGCCCGAGGCTGGAATCAAACCCAGGTCTCTGGTGCTGTGAGGTAGCAGTGCCAACCACTGAGCCAACGTGCCACCCCAGACTGATGAATGGACTCTCTGGCCTCAAATAATGCTTATCTTAACTAATGTCAATCTCACCATAGTGCACACTCTATGCAATGTAACCTGTACTGATGTAAACAAAACTTTTCACTGTACCCCAGTGCACCTGACATTAAATCAATCAATCCAGGTCTTTCTCAGTCTTTGTAATAATAGCCAGCATATAATACATAGTATTCATCACTTGTAATTAGCTGCTAACATGCAAGAATTTCCATCTTGTTTAAGACTTCTCCAAGTGGCCTATGACATCTGACCAAGCTGGTCCTGTACTCTGTGAGCAGTAGAGCAGACAGCCTTATACATTCAGGTGGTCCATGATGAGAATTCTCATTCATTACAGATAAATAACTCCAGAGGAGCTGAACTGCATCAGCATTAGAAATAGTATTTTAATTTAATATGTTCTGGTTTCATTGCAAGAATACATCAGGATCCCATTCAAAGGGGTTGATTTTTTTTATTTGCATTTTTGACTTATTTAAAAGAATATGAAAGAGACAGTTGGGACACTTGAGTATTGGTAAGTAGGGAGTTAACATATAGTGTGTTCAAGCAGTTAGGATTCAAGTAAAATATTAATTGGAAGTCACTGACCTTAATTTTAATTTTACCAGATAATGTAGTCCCTTCAGTGCGTGGAGACCTTGAGTTTGATGCACAGGAGTTTAAAGCTGAGTCCTGGAGTCTTGCTGTTGATCATGCATTTAGTAGTAAACAACAGAAAGATCTGATAAAGCGACAAGATGTTATTTACGGTGAGTGTACAATTTTAATAACATTGCATTAGTGGCTGCTTGAATAGTAATTGACATTTCTGAAAGGTTTAATTTTGTATTTTTAAAATGTAAATACAAATATTTAGCTGGGAGCTATTGAGTTCTTTCAAATTATTATAAAATATTAAAGAATAGTCCAAAATATTTTTTCCTCATTGATCATTATAAACAATCATAAGTTCAGCAGAAGTGGACATAAGAAATGTTTGGGAGAGACTAGTTGATCAAATGAGATTGATCACTCTATTGTTCTACAATATCCTGATGAAGGGCTTTTGCCCAAAACGTTGAATTTACTGCTCCTCGGATGCTGCCTGAACTGCTGTGCTCTTCCAGCACCACTAATCCAGAATCTAGTTTCCAGCATCTGCAGTCATTGTTTTTACCTAGAATAGAATTGCCTTTGTTGTCATGTGAACTTGAATGAGTGCAGTGAAATGTTTGTAATGTTGCCTATCAGTGCCAGCGTAGGTACAAAATACCTAGGTACAGATACTTTAAGTGTGGTTACAGAATTAAAAAAAAGGTTAGCATGGGAACAGAGTTTTAAAAATCCAGAATGATAATAGAAAGTGACCATAAGGACTTAAGTTCCAGTCCCTCTCCAACATGATTCTGTGTAGGCTGGCCCCAGAACAGGAGGCCACGTTTCCTCTGTGTGTTGGCCTCGGTTCAAGACTCACTTGGTTGCCTGTCTGGCTCCAGCCCGCACCTGTTTCGCCGCCACTCCGGGAATCAACCCTCTCTCTTTGCCACCACTATGGAACCTGGCCGACGAATCAGTCCACTCACTTTGCCACCACTGTGGGTCTCAACCTGCTAGCTCACCGTGGGTCTCGGCCCATCCTCACTCCACTGCCACTGTGGGTTTCAGCCTACAAACCTGTTTGCTCACGCCCGCGGAACCTGGCCTGTGCTCTCTCCGCCATCACTGCTGCACTCGGACAAAGCGCTTTGCTCCCTCCCAAGCTCCAGTCACGACCTGTTCTCTCGATTCCACTGTCTAGGAAGGGCAGGGCAGTCAAAATTTGGGGATGGGAAGAAACCAAAGCTACGAGGAGGAGAAAAAGAGAAAGAAAAAGTTAAAGGAATTGGTGAGCAGAGGAGCTCCAACTTGAGAATCCTACTCTGCCGCCATCTTGGCATTAAGGGTGCTTTTGTTCTTTCGTATTTTTGCCATAACATCCTGCAATAGTTTGCTATACAAAGTGGCCCAGTAGGTTATTCAAAATATTTATCAGTCTTTGATAAAAATATTTCATGATCACTGTTTTAATTTACTGTTTATTAATTTACACTTCTATTGTTTAAACTTATCTTTTGTTAGAACATAACAGAAAGACACGAGCAGGAGTAGACTATTTGGCCTCTCATCCCTGGTCCACATTCAATATTATCATGGCTGATCTTCTGTCTCAATTCTACTCCTGCTCACTGTAACAATTGATCCACTAGCAGTTATGAAAGTCTCTGTCTTGATGAGGCATCTGTGTCATTATTGGATAGAACTTTTTAAATTATGAGATTTCTCCTAAGTGATCAGCCCCTTATCCTGAGAGTACCGCTGTGCATCACCTCCTGGTGTCTATTCTGACAAGTCCAAACTGCACCCTGTACCTTTCAATGAGATCACTGCTCATTCTACTAACCTCCAGCAGGCATAAGTACAATTTACTCAGCCTGTTTACACAAAACAACCCAGGAAAATATGAATTGAACATTTGCTGTACAACCTCTAATGTGTATACTCCTTTAAATTACTGGGTCCAGTACTCCAGTTGGTCTGACTAAAGTTCTGTACTATTGCAGCAAAAGTTACAATTTTTTCTGGACTCCAATCACTAAACAATAAAGATGTAATTTGCCTTTCTAATTGTTTCATGAAATGACATGATATTTCTTGTATATGTAACTCAAATTTCTTTGAACATCAACATTTATATGTTAACACCATTTTAAAAAAAAAGTCTGCTTTTTTGTTCCTTCTATCGAAATAAATAATCTCTTATGTTTCTGCATTATCGATATGGAGCAGCATAGTGGCTCAGTGGTTAGCACTGCTGCCTCACAGCGCCAGGGACCCAGGTTTGATTCCCGCCTTGGGCAACTGTCTGTGTGGAGTTTTCACATTCTCCCCACTTCTGCGTGGGTTTCCTCCAGGAGTTCCGGTTTCCTCCCAAATTCCAAAGGTGTGCAGGTCAGGTGAATTGGCCATGCTAAATTGCCCGTCCTGTTAGGTGCATTAGTCAGGGGTAAATATGTGTTAGTGAGCTGCGTCTGGGTAGACTCTCTTCAGAGGGTCGGTGTGTATTTGTTGGACCGAAGGGCCTGTTTCCATACTATAGGGAATCTAATCTAATGTATACTCCATCTGCTGTATCATTGCCTGCTTAACCAGTCTGTGTCTTTGTGTTTTTCTCATGGCTTGAATTCCCATTTAACTTTGTATTGTTAGCAGAATTAGATACATTGCACTCTGTTTCATCACCTAATTCATCAAATAGATTGTAAATATCTAAAGGGCCAGCACTGATCCTTGAAGCATTCCCCTAATTGTAGCGTGCAAAATTGAAAAATGTTCCTGTTTATCTCACTCTCTGCATTCTATTCAAAGCCAATCCACCATTCATGCTACTATTATCATTTGCAGTACAGAAATGCAGAAAAGATACACATTTGTAAAATCATTTTTTTTTGTTTTGCATTCACTGGGACTAGGAAATACTGAAGTAAAGGGAAATTAACATTAATACTGTGTGAAAATAGAGCGCTGATTGGTTGGTTGATAAGTGAATTCTGATTGATAGAGACTCTGCTGTGAAGAATGCAGCATTTAATGAAAAGCTTTATTTAAATTCTGTCAAAGCGTTGCTCTGAGAAATGAACCAGAGACTGGCTGTCACCTATTTTATTGTATTGAAAGAGGCACAGTACGCAAAGCTGTTTTTTTATGACTGAAGACTTTTTCTCTGAGGATAGTGAATCTATGGAATTAGTTACCACAGGGAGCTATAGAGGTTGGGTCAATTAGTCTCTATTCAAGGCAAATTTTTAATCAGTGAGGGAATTGAGGGTTATGAAGATAAGGCAGTAAAATGGAGCTAAGGATGATCAGATCAGCCAAGATCCCACTGAATGGTGGAGCAGACTCAATGGTCTGAATCAGCTACTTCTGTTATTATGTTTAGTCATCTGTCTTCAAAGAACAGGACCTTGTGTTTTAATACATTGAAATTCCACAACACACAAGCATGCCATACAGACAGCATTGCCCATACTGTTATACTTCATCAAAGTTATGAACCCTTATCTATCTTATTACACTTTTCCCTGTGGCATGTTTTTGAATGCCTTTTGGAAATCCATGTATACTACATCTGCTGGTTTTCTTTTGTTTAAAGTGCTAGTTATACCTTCACAAAGCTGTAATGAATTTCTCATTATTCCCCTTCAGAAAATCATGCATAGTTTGATCATCTTGAAAATGCATTGTTATCATAGAATCCCTACAGTGCAGAAACAGACCATTTGGCCCAACAAGTCCACACCCAGACCCATTCCCCTACCCTATCACTCTACATTACCCCTGACTAATGCAGCTAACCTACACATCCCTGAACACTATGAGCAATTTTAGCATGGCCATTTCACCTAACCTGCACATCTTTGGACTGTGGGAGGAAACCCACGCAGACACAGGGAGAATGTGCAAACTCCACACAGACAGTTGCCTGACGTTGGAATCAAACCCAGGTCCCTGGCACTGTAAAGCAACAGTGCTAACCACTGAGTCAGCGTGCTACCCATAGATTCTAACATTTTCCCAGTGGCTGATGTCTGTTGTTCCTTGTTTTCTGTATCTCTCCTTTCGTGAAAAGTGCTAGTATATCTGCTGCCTTCAGATTCCTTGAAGCCTTGCAGAATATAAAGAATTTTGGAAAATCATAGCCAGTGAATCCATTATCTCTGCAGGTACCTCTTTTAGAAGGTGCCACTGTTGAACAACATAGTTGCTGATCTCTGTTTGGCTGGCAGCTGGCAGCAGATGGGACTTCCTGCCTCTGCAGTCCTGTGGGAGCCCAAATCTTAACTACTTGATCAGCACATAGTAGTGGTCCAGTATCTCTCTAGCTGGCAGCCAGGATTGCTGTCTCCTTCATAAAATTCCCTCAAACTTCTAAACTGTGAGAGCGCTGCTGTAATTCTTCAGAGCCTGTGTCATTTTCACTATTTATGGGTTTCACAACCCAAAATATGTCATGGCATTCTACTGATAGCTGCATATAAAGTCATCATGGGTGGAGTTTCAAACCTTAAACTCTAATGTTCTTAAATTATATGTTAGAGAAACTCAGCAACTCTGGCAGTATTTGTGGAGAGAAAGCAGAATTAATGTTTCAGGTCCAGTAAGCTGCCTACAGTTCTGAAGACAGGTCACTGGACATGAAACATTAATTCTGCTTCCTGACCACAGATGCTGCCAGGCCTGCTTAGATTTTCCAGAAATTTCTGTTCTTGTTTCGGATTTCAAGCATCTGCACATTTTTTTAATTAAAATGTTTCTTCTTCACTTTCAGAGCTGATGCAGACAGAGATGCACCACATTCGGACACTGGAGATAATGTCAGAAATTTTTAGGAAAGGCATGAAGGAGGAGCTGCAATTAGATCACAATACCATTGACAAACTATTTCCATCTTTAGATGAGCTCTTAGAGATTCACAAGCAGTTTTTTTTCTGCTTAAAAGAGAGAAGGCGGGAGTCTTTCGAGGAGGACAGTGAAAGGAACTTTTTTATCAATAGGATTGGCGATATCCTTTTACAACAGGTAATGTTAGGATAAGTGGACCCAAAGAATTTCCAAAGTAAAATGTATTATTATGAATAAAAATAAAATGTAAATTTGGCTCTCATGATTACCCTAATATTATGGAACTGAGCCATAGAAATTAAAAAGGTCCAGTATTTATCAAATGGTGTCTAGTTAATTGATCCTGGCGCTGACTTAAACCTCACCTAGGGATGCTACAACATGATTCAATAGCTTTACAGAAGATGTGGGAAATATTAGGCTCAATTCTCACCCCAGTAATTATGAAACAGACATGTTGGAAAGTATGCATTAGTAGGCGTCAGTCGAGTATAGCTTCAGGCTGTCAAAGATGTCTTCTGTGGTTGAATACTTTGCCAGGACATTGTTCAGACTCATGTATGAAGAGTGCCACTCTGGCAAGCTACTGCACAATCCTTGATACCTATGGAGCAATTCTCCAGCACAAACCTGTGCCTTAGAAGTCTTGCAACATCATTTTTTTTAGCACTAAATGAAAAGTAAGAATATCTTCAATTGTTGCATTCAGAAACAGTAAATTAGTACTCAAGAAATACTAAAGTTCCAGCTGAATGGTTGCTATTTGTGGGACAGACACATTTTCAACAATACGGTGCTATCTGCCCACCTGAGGTGTGGTGACCTTCAGGTTAAACCTCTAATAGTTGACTCTGTCTAGTGAGAGAGCGACCATGTGGTCTGTTAAGACTATGTAAAAACAATGACTGCAGATGCTGGAAACCAGATTTTGGATTAGTGGTGCTGGAAGAGCACAGCAGTTCAGGCAGCATCCGAAGAGTAGCATGTTAAGACTATGGCTAATCATTCTTAGTTGCATTAAACGTCTTACTTCCACTTCATGGCATGCTGAAAGAGATGGATGAGTAAAGACTATATTTTAGTTAAATGTTGCTACAGTAAAGGAAATGTGCCAGCTTTGACTGAATATGATTTCAGCCAATACTTCATAGTATTAAAAATATTGAGACTTCCTAAGACAATCTCAGGTTCTCATTGTTCTGACATGATATTAGGATTTAACTTTCTGATTTCTATTGCACAATTAAATTACTGGGTTAATTTTAACCCTATCTGTCCATCAGAAACCAGGCAAATGGACGATTAAAGTGACCCAGCTTGCTTACTCATCCTTGAAGAGCTGGGCCTTGACAGATTTGCTAAGCTACTCAGCTGAACAGGTGGTAAAGACACAGCCAAAGGCAATAGGGTCCTATTTAACTTGCAGGTTAGGTCCAATTTCATTGTACCCTCCTATTCAAAACTGGATCAGAGCCAAAACCACATATTTGACTTCTTGTTCTACAACTTATGTTAGATGGACCTATTCCTGTGCCACCATACTTACCTCCAGACTTCCCAAAGCTTGTCCACCATCCACAAGATGCAAGTCAGGTGTGTGATGGAACACCCCAAACCTGCCAAATGAGTGCAGCTCCAACAACACTCAAGAAACTTGACACCATCTAACACAAAGCAGCTGCTTGATTGGCACTATATCCACAAGCATCCACTCCCTCCACAGCGAATGCTCAGTAGCAGCAGTGTAAAATATCTATGAGATGCACTGCAGAAATTACAAAAGATACTTAGACAGCATCTTCCAAACCCATGACCATTTCCATCTAAAAGGACAAGGACAGCAGCACATATGGGAACACCACCATCTTCAGTTTCCCCTCCTAGCAACTCACCATCTTGACTTGCAAATATTTCACCTTGCCTTGACTGTTGCTGGGTCAAAGTCCTGGAATTCTCTCCCGAAGGGTCTAATCAAAATAGGTGGACTGCAACGGTTCAAGTAGTCAACTCACCACCACTTTCTCAAGGGCAGCTAGGGACGGGCAATAAATGCTGGCCAGCCAGCGATGCTCACGTCCCAAAAATGAATGATTTTTAAAAAATACAAAAGTAATTTGGATCCAAGGATTTAAAAAAAATTAGAATTTGACTTTAATCACTGTCACTGAAGCAAAAAGAATAATAAACTGTAAATTTAAAGTATGCATAACAGGATGTTGTCTGGGATGTGTGACGTCAAATGCACCCAATGGAGATAAACTGGCATGGCTACAGGACAGAGTGCAAGAATCAGGGGTGTCTGGATTGCTGTACAGAAAGCTGGCATGGATTTGATGATCTGAATTGTTTCATTCTGTGCTATAATGATCCTGTGACTCCATGACCTTGGAGACCTAAAGCTAATCGCCAATTACACACATCCAAAATCTCTTGCATTTAAGATGTTCCCTTTAACCTCTGTAATGGTGACAAAGTGCAAGGTAATTCATTGTATGTGAATACTTTGGACAATTCTGATAGATATGATCGTACATTATAGGTTAGATTTTAAACACCCCTCCAAAAAGAATGTGTAGGCATGGACTCACATAAAATCTGGTAGATATCCTTACTGCTGCCTCCTATTTGTTCCCTACCTGTCTGAAATTTTACAGGTTATGGTGGGGGCATCACTCCCATTGATCCTGTTCATTATTGACAATTAAAAGACCTCATTGCACTGCCTATATTTTACCCACAGTAGCAGGAGGTTCATGTCATGAGGAAAGTATGCCAGTCAAGCTGCAGCGACTGATTTACAGCAAGAAATGTTGAATTGTTCTTAAGGTTCCCTGGTCCCATCATAGGTACCAAGCATACCCATATAAAGATCATTCCCATACCCTCACTCTAACTCTTTTCTTAGTCTTTTGAAGTCAATCTCCCCTAATAAGACCCAAAAGCCCACAGCTTCATAGTTTCTTAGCTTAATGACCACCACTGCCGGAAGGTCTATACTGCAGGGCCGCTTTCTGAGAAAGCTGTTCACACTCATCCCAGATTACAATTACTGTAGGGTGGCTGTGGGAATCATGGGTGGGCTTCTCACCCCATAACCAGCCTTTTACAACCACAATGGCCTATAAATCTAACCCTGTACAGTGAGAAGTCAATTTTCTTTTCTTTAATCTCTAACTTCCTTAAAGAATCACACAAAGAAATTGCATCCAAGTGTTTTATTTGGAAATATATATAAATGGAATCCATGGTGATTGACTCTTTAATTGATAATGAACATCTTTTGTGCTTAGTTTGCAGATGAAAACGGCAATAAATTGAAGCAAACCTATGGTGATTTCTGTAGCCACCACAAAGAGGCAGTTAGTTTCTTTAAAGAACTTCAGCAACAAAATAAGAAATTCCAAAACTTTATCAGGGTAAGATCTGATTAATCACTTTTCTTTGCCAAATAAAACAAGTATGAAAGAACAAAAGACTCATTTCCATTCTTTATCCTCTATAGCAACAAAGCAACAATCTGCTGGTCCGACGCCTTGGTGTACCAGAGTGTATACTTCTTGTTACCCAGCGGATCACCAAGTATCCAGTCCTGCTTGAGCGAATACTGCAGTACACAAAAGGTCAGATTCCGGGCTGGTCAATTCAATCCAGTGTATAAAATTACCATTTCTTACATTACAACAGTAACTACATATCACAAGTACTCAACTAGTAATCAAGTGTTCTGAGATGCCCTTTGCTTATGGAAGGTGCTGTACAATTGCAGTTTTTTTCCCACTCATCTTAAAGATGATAATGCACTTTTGGAGTCAAATTAAATATTTATTAATTATTAATGAACAAAAGTAAATGTTGCCAAAATATTTGCAGAATGTCAAATAACAAATTCCTAATCTTCTTCATTCACATTAGATTACCTAAGTATAAAAGTCATATAAGAAGCTGATTTCTAGTATCAAATGAATAACATCTTCAAAACCTGCCCAATATCCCATCCACTGGCTAGGAGCTAGACAGTGACAGTTCCTGGCATGAAAGTCATGGTGGTTGCCTGGTGACTCCAGCTCATTGCTTGCTTCTGTAGCCCTCCATTTTGGACACCAGTTATTAATATCTCAGGGTATGCTCCTTGGGGAGCAAACACATGCACTGTTTGCCCACCTCCAAGTCCCCACTGAAAAAGCCGAATGCCAAGTTTCCTCTTGTCTGGGATGTTTGGCAATAACATGTGCAGGGCAGCAGTGGCTGCTAGTGCTCAACTAGGTGCACAGCTGAGCTTTACAATTAGTACTGTTGCCAGGAATTCCTGTAATTCCCAGCAGTGGCCAATACTTTTACCTGTGGTGTGAGGATGAATCTGTCAAGCAGGACCCCATAGGGGCATAGTGTATAGGTAATGAGGTGAGTGTGGGAGGATAGTATGGGTAACTTGCAGAAAGAAACGTGCCAAAATCGACAGCCAATTTTTGGTCAAATTCAACCTATAGATTTTGTCATTGTAGCCTTAATTACAAGTTTCCCAGATTGGCCTTAAGGCCATTGGGTAAATAAACAAATATTAGTGCTGGGATTGTTGCACAGCTCCTGATGAAGGGCTTGTGCCCGAAACGTCGAATTTCCTGTTCCTTGGATGCTGCCTGACCTGCTGCGCTTTAATCAGCAACACATTTTCAGCTCTGATCTCCAGCATCTGCAGACCTCACTTTTTCCATGTTGACAGTTGTTGGACTTCAACTTAATGCACTGAAATCTTTCTTGCAACTTAAATTGAGAATGTCTCATTGTTTAGTGCCAGTCAGTAAATGGAACTGTTTTTATGAAGTGATTCCATACATTGTAAAACTGGTGTGAGATCTTAACTACAGAGCCAAAGTGCAACCCATTTTGATACATGCACCACACAAGTTTTGTGAGGAAGGGTCCAGTTCTGAGGAAGGGTCACCGCTGCCGAAACTTTAACTCTGATTTCTGTTTACAGGTGCTGCCAGACTTGCTGAACTTTTCCAGCAATTTCTGTTTTTGTTTCTGACCTATAGCATCTGCAGTTCTTTTGGTTTTTACACAAGTTTCATGTTGCCTGCTAGTTTAAAAGACTAGATTGAGGGCGGAAGGGCCTGTAGAGCACTGTAATGTTCTATGTTCTAATGCAGTTCAGTGTGAAGCACACTGTTTAATGGGTGGATGTTTTGGCACAGGGCCAAGCTTACGAGAGTTTAACATCACTTAAAGCTAAACTCCACCTCCTAAAGAGGGGATGCATTCTGCTGTGCAGATGTTTTAAGTTGACAGGGATGGTCTCAATGGCTTAACAGGGTATAAATCATAAATCACTCTCTTTGAGAAACAGGAGGAACTCCACATAGATACTGTAAAGGTGGTAGGTGTAGGTAATAGTGTTTTCATTAATGCAACACTACCTGTATACAGTGTGAGAAAATGTTGACTGGCCTCACCTGAGTGGTCAGCGTCCATGACTCTCTCTTCAGATGCCATATCCTAACAAATGTAAAACTAACCCTGCCCACTGCTCAATTTCCAACACTTCCTTCACTCACTTACTAATAATCACTATCAACATGACTTCTTATAAACATTGATTGTTTCAGATGAGACTCTAATATGTAACACTGCTGCAAATCCTGTGTAATTGCATGGGATTGGAGATAGTTTTCTAATCAATGTACTAACTGACAACAAAAAACAAAAGAGGGAATAAATCGCTCTCTTTCTAAGTGGCAGTCAGTGACTAGTGGTGTACCGCAGGGAGCAGTGCTTGGACTCCAGCTATTCACAAATATATTAATGATTTAGATGAAGAAGCTAAATGTAATATCTTCAAATTTGCAGATGACACAAAGCTGGATGGGAAGGTGAACTCTGAGGAGTATGCAGAGATGCTTTAATATGAATTGGACAAGCTTATAGAATCAGCAATGAAGTGTAATGTGGATAAATGTGAGGTTATCCACTTTGGCAGTAAAAACAGGAAGGCAAATTATTATCTGAATGGTGATAGATGGGAAAGCAATAGGTGCAATGAGACCTGGGGAACCTTATATAACAATCATTGCAAGTACACTGCAGGTGAAACAAATGAAGAAGAAAATAAATGTTTATTTAGACTTCATTGTGAGAGGATTTGAATACAGGTTCAGGGATGTCTTTCTGCAATCTTACATGATCTTGGTGAGACTTCATCTGACGTATTGTGCAGTTTAGTCTCCTTATTCTGAGGAAGGATGTTTTGGCTACGGAGGCAGTGCAACAAAGATTTACCAAACATACGGAAGCCAACATACGGAGAGACACTAGATCAGTTAGGACTATATTTACTGAGTTTAGAAGAATGAGGGACTTATTATACAAATCTGTAAAATTCTCACATAACTAAATGGGGCGGCATGGTGGCTCAGTGGTTAGCACTGCTGCCTCACAGCACCAGGGTCCCAGATTCGATTCCAGCCTTGGGTGACCATCTGTGTGGAGTTTGCACATTCTCTGTGTGTCTGTGTGGGTTTCCTCTGGGTGCTCCAGTTTCCTCCCACAATCCAAAGATGTGCAAGTCAGGTGGATTGGCCATGCTAATTTACCCATAGTGTTAGGTGCATTAGCCAGAGGGAAATGGTTCTGGGTGGGCTACTCTTCAGATGGTCGGTGTGGACTGGTTGGGCCAGAGGGCTTGTTTCCACACTGTAGAGAATCTAATCCAATCTAAACAAGGTAGGCACAGGAAGGATATTCCCAATGACCGGGGTGTCAAAACTCAGGGATCACAGGTTACGGATAAGGGATAGGCATTTAGGACTCAGATGAGAAGTCAAATCCAAATAGATCACACCGAAGTCAATGATATATCTTGCTCGCTCTTATGGGATATGGTGGTGCATAATGATTAGCAGCAGCTTCTGAACCAGAAACTTTAGGCATTTTAGTCTATACATTGTTGTCTGAGGCCAATGCCAGCAGTGAGGCTGAAAACATTGAAAATGATAGTCTGTTTCTGACTCATCCTCCTCCTCATCTCTCATTTCCTGCTCATCCCACAATTTCTTCTGAGTTTACAAACTGCAATTAGTGTTCTACCCAATTCCTCTGCCTTTCTCCTTTGAGGAGAAAGTGAGGACTGCAGATGTTGGAGAGTCAGAGCCGAAAGGGGTGGTGCTGGAAAAGCACAGCATGTGAGGCAGCATCCGAGGAGCAGGAGAGTTGACATTTCGGGCATAAGCCCTTCATCAGGAATGTGGAGGGGAAAGGGGGGTGAGAGATAAATAGGGAGTAGGAGTGGGGTTGGGGTAAGGTAAGTGGGAAGGTGATAGATGGATGTAAGGGGGGGGGGGTAATTGTGATAGGTCAAATACTCAAGAACTGCCATTTTATTTGGCAGTGGCGCAGGAACATGAAATATATGATGAGGTGAATAGTGATGATCAAGAACCATTATCTCTCACCCCACACATGCAGCTACCTACTTAGATAGTTACTTTGGAGAATGTCTACAGGTGGGATCTGTATGTGGTGAGTCACAGGGCATGAGTGACCTGCAGCCTGGGTAGGTAAAGTAAATTGTAGTGTCCCAACACCTCAGGGTGTGTGGTCTCACACACAAATTCTGCTGTAGATAAGTCAGATGGAACAGCCTACAGAAAAAAGCTTATGGGGTTACATCAGTGAGGTATTTGGTGCATTCACAGTCTATTAACAAACGATTTGATTTTCAGTGGCACATCCTGGTAAAGTGATACTGGTTTCATGGAGCACAAACCTCCTGTCCTCATTATTGATGATTTGAGACTATTTGTGAAGCACATACAAAGAACAAGGAAAATTTACAGCCCAGGAACCCTTTGGCCCTCCAAGCCTGAGCCAATCCAAATCTACTGTCAAAACCTGTGGCCCAATTCCTAGGCTTCTGTATCCCTCTGCTCTCCACCTCCTCATGCATCTGTCCAGATGCATCTTAAATGAATCTACCATGCCTGCCTCTACCACTTCTCTGCTGGCAATGCATTCCAGGCACCCACCACCCTCTGTGTAAAGTAGTTGCCGCATGTATCCCTCTTAAACTTTTCACCTCTCACTTTGAAAGCGTGACCTCTCGTTATTGAATCCTTCACCCTGGGAAAAAGCTTATCTCTATCTACCCTGTCTATACCCTTCATGATTTTGTAAACCTCAATCAGGACACCCAATCTCCTTTTTTCTAATGAAAACAAACCTAACCTACTCAACCTCTTTTCATAGCTAGCATCTTTCATCTCAGGCATCATCCTCGTAAACCTTCTCTGCACCCTCTCCAAAGTGTCCACAACCTTTTGGTAGTGTGGTGACCAGAACTGTACACAGTGTTCTAAATGTGGCCAAACCAACATCTTGTACAATTTTAACATGACCTGCCAACTGTTATACTCAATACCCCATCCAATGAAGGCAAGCATACTATATGCTACCTTGAGCACGCTATCCACCTGTGCAGCAATCTTCAGGGTACAATGTACCTGCACTCCCAGATCTCTCTGCTTATCAACCTTTCCCAAGGCTCTTCCATTCATTGTATAATTTGCTCTAGAATTAGACTTGCCTAAATGCATCACCTCACATTTGTCTGGATTGAACTCCATCTGCCACTTCTCCGCCCACCTCTCCAGTCTGAATATATTCTCCTGTATTCTTTGACGGTCCCTTATGCTTTCTGCTACTCCACCAATCTTCGTGACATCTGAAAACTTGCTGATCATACCAACAGTGTCCTTTTCCAGATCATTTATGTATATCACAACCAATAGTGGCCCAGCGCTGATCCCTATGGAACACCATTGGTCACAAAGAAAATTTACAGCCCAGGAACAGGCCCTTCAGCCCTCCAAGCCTGTGCCGAAATGGAGAAAGGGAAGTTCACATCTCAAGCACCCCTGGTCACCTTTCTCCATTTCGAGAAACTCCCTTCAACTACTACTGCTCTGTTTCTTGTTGCTCAACCAGTTCTTTATCCACCTCGCTAGAATACCCTGCACACCATGTGACTTCACTTTCTCTATTAGTCTACCATGGGGAACCTTATCAAATTCCTTACTAAAGTCCATGTATATGACATCAACAGCCCTTCCTTCATCTATCAACTTGGTCACTTCCTCAAAGACCTCTGTTAAGTTGGTAAGGCACGATCTCCCCCGCAAAAAACCATGTTGCCTATCACTGGTAAGCCCATTTTTTTTCTAAATATAAATAGATCCTATCCCTCAGTACCTTCTCCAGCAACTTTCCCACCACTCACTACTTAATTAAAGTGACTTTTAGAAAAGCTAACAGGCCTAGTTGAGGGAATGCACTAATATCCTGATACTGTGCATTGCCAATCTACATCCTGAGTTGCTTATCATACCCACGGGGCCAAATGACCAGGTTGTACAGGATTCAGCATACCATGACAAAATGAAGTATGTGCTGAATGTGACTGGTGTTGTAGACTAAATGGGCTGATTGGCTTCCTTCAGTGTTGTATATGACACTGATTCAGAACAATCCAGCCAGTGAATGATATGTGTGAGAACTGATAATATTTTGTGTGACAGCATGACTTTCAACAGATAGCTATAGTCACAGGGTAACCACTCTCTGGTGTTGGCTCAATTACAGTGAACTGCAGCATTGTGTATTCTCGACAAGATGCTGCTGCAGCAACTCACCAAACATCCTTCAACGGCATCTGCAATCTTACCACCTAGAAGGACAATGGCATCAGATGCATGGGAACGTCACCACTTATAAGTTCCCTTGCAAGCAACACACATCCTGACATTGAACTGTATCCCCATTTTATCAACGATGTTAGATTAAAATCCAACATGACTGCAGCATCACCTTTTGTAAGGGCATTTGGGTAGTCAACACATGCTGACCTGGCCAGCAATGCCTGCATCCCATGAAAGCCTATCAAAAGAAAGTCAAATTAGGCCTAGTATCACATGTACCTAATGAATTAGGTGACAGGACAACACAACATTGCTATTAGCCTTAGTTATTTATTATTATCTCTGCGATCATGACTGGGACCCACTACTCTTGACACCTTGACTGCCAGTTCAGGTATTTGCAAAGTGTTAGAGGGTTTGTGGAAGAGGGGTGGAGATAGGAGAGGTTGCAGGATGGAGGTGAGTGATAGCCAGCAACCAGCAAATTTGATGTGGAACTGGGATGAACACTCAATTCAATTGCATGTTGCTAAAGCTATCTAATAAAGTAATTTTATGCTGAAATTTTGTTTTCTTATTCCTAGAAGGATCAGACGAGAATGAGGATGTGGCAAAATCTCTGAGTTTGATAAAGGACATAATAGCAGCGGTTGATACCAAAGTCAACAAATATGAGAAAGAGCAAAAGCTATTGGACATCTTAAATAAGTTTGAAAACAAAACATATGCCAAGTTAAAGAATGGCCGTATATTCCGGAAACAGGACCTGGTCAACAAAGGGAGGGAGTTACAGCATGAGGGCTCCATGTTTTGGAAAACAGCCACAGGACGATTGAAAGGTAACAAATCTAATGTTCGACCAAAAATTACACTTTCTTTCTATTTAAAATGCTTTAAAATTATATTGTTGAATCCAGAAGAAAGGACAATGATAATTAGAAATCCTTTTGACACACTGGGGGTAAAAATGACTTTGAGGATTGACTAAAATACATTATTTTGGCTCAGCCATCGATTCAACAGCCCTTGACTTTCCTTGTCAGAAGTCAATGAATTATTTGATGTCAAAATTACCTCCAGTTATTCATATTGAAAGAGTTGGCTGCTGTTGTGCAGAAGATTTAATGAGCTTTAATCAGGTTTACTAATTGGCTCACTGCTTCCAGGTGTACCTATTAAAAACCTATTGCATCATGGCTGCCTTAGAATACATATATATTATAGTTTTTATGAAATTCTTAGAGTTTCCGTCTCAGCTTTTGCTCCTGGAGAATGTGGATGATTTAATAAGATCATAGCTCAATGCTAACTGCTGCTAAGAATCTCCCCATGCTATCCCCTATTCCCTGCCCCCTGTTTTTGTTTATCTACTTGATTGATCCTCCAATGTGATACGTAGAGAATTGTAGCAAATATCCACTAGGGACACTGGAAATATCCTTAACAGGGATCATCAAGTAGTTTGAGCATTGCAGACCTTGCTTCATCCTGAAGCATCACACACAAACTATCCAGTCTGATTCAACTGGTCCGGCAGCACTAACAAAGGAGGAGTGAGTGTTCAGGGAATGGGTCTGCTGTCATCCTGAGATAGGACAGCAGGTACCACTATTGCTATTTTGAAACACTCACAAGAGTGCCTTTTGGAGTCTTTATGTTACCCGTTGACGTTTTGGACTCTTTCGCATCACCACAGGCCAAGGGCCGGGATGGTACTGGTGTTATATGAGGCTTGGGTATTGGTGGTCTTCCATCTGTCTGGTATCAGGCTGATTGTGGTTTTGGTGGACTGGCGCACCTGTTTTTTATTTTCATTTTTATTTAATTTTTATTGGTGGGGGTTGACCAGTACTAGAGTCCGGCCAGAGTTGTAGTTTGCTCACTTATCACTGAAGAGTTATAATACTTCAAGTATCAGTGATAATGTGAGTCTGGGTGTCTTTTGGGCAAAGGTTTTGAATCTTTCTATGCTGACGAATTTCATGAGGCTGTTATTCAGGCCCAGCCACTTGCCTCATGCGCCCATCACAAAGCCAAAGTACATGGGTTCAGAGCCTTGTGTTCTGGGACTTCACCTTAGTGCTGCAATGGTTCCGCACAAACATAGAGTGCCGAAGAGGTATGTTCTAAGATGGTTAAGGCTGTGGGAATTAGTAGACAAGCTGGAGTCGAAACAACCTCCTAACATGAGGAAAGATGAGATGATTACAGCAATAGCTCAGCATTTAAATTTGCTGGAAACACTATCAGGATCTGTAGAATTGGCAAAAATTCAATTGCAAATGAAGCAGCTTGAGTTAGACGCAAGAGATAAGGAAAGGGCAGCAGAAATGAAACAGCTTGAGTTCCGATTATAAGCAGAAGAGAGGGAAAAAGAGAGAAAGAGTTTGAACTTCAGAAAATAACACTTAGAAAGGAAAGTCAACTTAAAAGGCTGAAGATGAAGGCTGAAAGTAAGTCTAGTGAGGAAGAGGGAGAGGATGAGTAAACCCATGGTAGTCAAAAGCTTGGTGAGAAACTTTCTAAATATATTCACACCTTGCCTAAATTTGATAAGAAAGATGTGGAAGCCTTTTTTTTATCTCATTTGAAAATGTGATTAATTAAATGCAGTGGCCAGTGAACATGTGGGTCTTGTTGAATCAAACCAAACTTGTAGGTAGAGCTAGTAAAGATTTCGCATCACTATCAATGGAGGTATCTGGGAGTATGAAGAGGTGAAAAAAGTTATCTTGAGTGCACATGAGCTTGTACTAAAAGCCTATAGAAAGCATTTCAGGAATCTAAGGAGTGACCCTGGCCAGACCTATATTATTTTTGAAAGGATCGAGCAAAGTGATTTTGATAGGTGGATAAGAGCTTTAAAAATAAAGCAAACTTACGATGCTCTTAGAGAGACAATTATTTTGGAGAAGTTCAAAAATTCACTGCCTGACGTAGTGCAAACTCATGTGGAAGAGCAGAGTTAAAACAGCAAGGTTAGCAACTGAAGTGGCTGATGAATATGAGTTGTTCCATAGGAAAAAGCCAGATCTAGGAAAATAGGACAAGTCTGGGAGTTTTGTTGCAATGGTTACAGAAAGCACAGTGTAAGTTAGAAAGCTGCATCAGCATGTACAGGGTGATTGGAGGTTGGTAAGGAGGAAGTACCAGATCTGCTTAAAAAAATACCTGCAAAGATAAAGTTTATTCACATAGGCCAGGAGTAGCAGGTAAAGTGGTTACAACATTAAGGGACACAGGATCCTCTCAGTCTATGATGCTGACAGATGAGGAGATATGTACTCCTGAAAGACTATTACCAGAAAAAGTACTGGTAACGGGAATTCATGGTGAGACAAAAAGTGCTCAGTTATGTAAAGTGAGGCTAGAGTGTCCAGAAAAGAGTAGAGAATTTATGGTAGGAGAACTGGACAAACCCTCAGCTCCAGGAATACAATTTGTCCTTTCGAATGATATAGCTGATTCACCAGTGTGGTTGAAAAGCCAGTGGAGACTCAGTCAACTGAAGCAATGCAGGATTTTTACTCTGGAATCTTCCTTGATTGTATAGTAATGAGGTCACAGAGTCACCAGTTGAAGCAGGACAGATCAAAGGGTATAGATAAGGAAGCTGAAGTAGCATTAGCAGAGTCTGTGTTCAATCAGATAGTTGAGCAAAACAAAAGCAAGAAGTAATCATGCAAATAGCTTTAGCTCTGCAAATCTCATTGAGGTATAGCAGAAAGATGAAAATTCAAAGCAGTTGTGTCAAAACGCATACACATATACAGGGAAGGAATCTGAATGTATTCCTGAGTGTTATTACCTGAAAAATGATGTCTTAATGAGGAAATGGAGACTATCACGTATTCAAGCAGATGAGAAATGGGCAGAAACTTATCAAATTGTCTTGCCTGTGGGGTATAGAAGGGAGGTGTTGTGAGTAGCGCATGAGCTACCACTTGGAGGTCATTTAGGAGTGGGAAACAGGCTAAAATACAAAGACATTTTTACTGGCCTGGACTGCACAAGGTTGCGGTTGAATTTTGCCAGATGTGTCATACATGTCAGGGAATTGGTAAACCACAAGCAGTAATAAAACCCACACCTTTCATACCTATTCCAGCATTTGAAGAATATGCTGGAATAGGTAAGACAAGAGTCTTAATTGATTGCGTCGGTCATCTACTTCAAACAAAAAGTGGGAATCATGTATTTGTTATCAATAACAGATATATCGATGTGATTTCCAGAGGCTGCTCCATTATACCGTATCACAGCTAAAAGGATTGTAGAGGAATTACTCAAATGTTTTACTAGATATGGACTACCAACAGAGTTACAGTCAGATCAAGGATCAAACTTCACATCCAAACTATTCAAGGAAGTCATGAACAACTTAGGAATAAAACAATTCAAATCTACTGCATGTCATCCAGAATTGCAGGGTGCTCCAGAAAGGTGGCATCAGACTAAAAAAGACCATGTTGAAGGCTTATAGTCAGGACTATCCAGCGGATTGGGAGAAGAGAATTCTGTTTGTGTTTTCTGCGATCAGAGATGCACCAAATGAATTGACCAAATTCAGTCCCTTTGAATTAGTTTCTGGGCATGAAGTGAGAGGACCATCAAAATTGATTCCGGAGAAGTTAGTAAGTCAGAATTCAGAGACCATGCATTTGGACTATATGTCAAATTTTAGAGAAAGATTGAGTAGAGTTGAGTTGCCTGGACAACATTTAAAAATATCACAGCGTACAATGAAACAGGAAGCAGACGAGAAATCAAGAATTTGCAATTTTGCTATCAGGGATGTATTAGTGTTACTTGCAGTAGTAGGTGAATCTTTAAAAGCAAGGTTTAGTGGACCTTATCAAATCGAAAGGAAATTGAATGAGGCAAATTATTTGATAGGGACTCCAGACAGAAGAAATTTCACAGTGTGTCATGTAAATATGTTCAGAAGATATTTTGACGGGGAAAGAAAGCAAGTGAAGATGTTATTGATTACAACAAAAAGGGAAGAACCAAATTCAGAGGATTCTGAATTGGACCATCTCAAGTTAAATTGGACAATGAGGAAATTGTCAAAAATTGAAATAAATTATTGAGTTACCTTTCTGAGAAAAATTGAAATGACCTGAAAGAGTTATTACTATCACATTGGGAGATATGCGGAAACAAACTGGGAAGTACTAACCTAATTGTGCATGATATAGATATAGGAGATGTTGTTCCACTTAAGCAACATCCTCGTAGGTATAACCCTCTAATGTTGGCACAGGTTCAGAAGGAGATTGAACGCATGCTCCAAGATGACATAGTTATAGTGACTGGAGTTCACCTATAGTAATTCTGCCAAAGCCAGATGCTATCCAATGGTTATGTGTGGACTATCGCAAAGTCAGTGCTGTTACAAAGACTGATGCATATCTGATTCCGCAGTTGGAAGACTCTGTTGAATAGGTTGGGCAAGCAACTTACATTTCTAAGTTGGACTTGCTCAGAGGCTACAGGCACGTACCTTTATCAGAAAGAGCAAAGGCAGTTTCAGTTTTTATAACGCCAAATGGACTGTGTCAGTTTAAAGTCATGCCATTTGGTATGAAAAACGCTCCGGCCGCATTTTAGAGACTAACCAATGAGGTAATTGCCGGATTACCCTGGTGATTTTTAGTCACTCATGGAAGAAACGTTTACAACATTTATCCGACTTGCTCAGTCAACTTTGGAAGGCAGGCTTAGTGGTAAACCTAGCTAAAAGTGAATTTGCCAAAGCCCAAGTCACCTTCATGGGCTGTGTTATTGGACATGGAGAAATGTCCCCATGGAATGCGAAAATGAAAGTAATTGGGAAATTCCCCATAACATTGACAAAAAGAGCAGTACTATGGTTCCTGGGATTGAATGGATTTTTTTAAAAGAACGTGCTGAATTTTAGCAGTGTGGCTACTCCACTCACAGAATTGCTTAAAAAAAGGCAAAAGGTTTCAGTGAACAGTGGACTGTCAGATGGCATTCGACAGCCTGAAGTCTGTGTTAACCACTGCTCCGCTATTAGCCACACGTGATTATGCGAAGCCTTTTAAGGTGGCTATCGACGTAAGTGATGTGGGTGTTGTGCTCCTGCAGGAAGACAACGAGAAGGTAGAAAGGTAGAAAGACCTATCGAATTGAATTGAATTGAATTTATTGTCACGTGTACCAAGGCACAGTGAAAAGCTTTGTCTTGTGAGCAATACAGGCAGATCAGAGTTAAGTAGCATACCTAAGTAAATAATAGGTCAACAGCAGCAAAAACAAAAACACAGGTACAGGTGAATGTTAAGAGTTTGTGGGTCCATTCAGTATTCTAACAACAGTAGGGTAGAAACTGTTTCGAAACCGGCTGGTGCATGTGTTCAGGCTTCTGTACCTTCTCCCCGTTGTAGAGGTTATAGAATAACATTGCCAGGCTGGGATGGATCTTTGAGAATGCTGGCAGCCTTTCATTGACAGCGGGCCTGGTAGATGGATTCTATGGATGGGAGGGTTAAAAAATGAGATCTGCAGATACTGGAGATCACAGTTGAAAATGTGTTGCTGGTTAAAGCACAGCAGGTCAGGCAGCATCCAAGGAATAGGAAATTCGACGTTTCAGGCATAAGCCCTTCATCAGGAATGAGGATGGGAGGTTGGCCTTTGTGATTGTCCGGGCCGAGTTCACCACTCTCTGTAACCATCCCCGATCTTGAATGGTACAGTTGCCATACCAGATAGTGATACATCCAGACAGAATGCTCTTGATGGCACACCTATAAAAGTTGGCAAGGGTATTTGCCGTCTTGCCAAATTTCCTCAGCTGCCTGTGGAAGAAGAGACTTTGTTGGGCCTTCGTATCCAGTGCATCCAAACGAAGAGTCCAAGAAAGCTTGTTGTGGATGACCTCTCCCAGGAGCTTGACACTCTCCACTCATTCCACCTCTGTGCTGTTAATGTCTAGGGGGGCATGAGTAACATCCCACTGAGATTCAATAATGAATTCCTTGGTTTTGCTGGCATTGAGAGCTAGGTTGTTCTCAGTGCACCATTTTTCCAGGTCTTCCACCTCCCGTCTGGAGACTGTTTTGTCACCATCTGAGATTCGACCGACTATGGTGGTGTCATCAGCGAACTTGTAAATGGCATTAGTCTGGTACTTGGCGACGCAGTCATGGGTATGCAATGAGTATAATAGGGGGCTGAGTATGCACCTGAGTGTTAGTGAGGATGATATATTGTCCCCAATCTTCACTGATTGTGGCGTGTGGGTCAGGAAACAGGATTCAGTAGCAGAGAGTGAAGCTTAGTCTGAGATCACTAAGTTTAGTAATCAGTCTCGAGGGGATAATAGTGTTGAAGGCTGAACTGTAGTCAATGAGTAGGATTCTTCCATAACTGTTCCTGGTGTCAAGATATTCTAGGATGAAGGGCAAGTGATTTGGCATCTAACGTTGATCTGTTGGGTATTTCTCCAGGAAGTTGAAAGTTCATCAACAGAAATATTCAACAGTAAACAAGGAGACTTTAAGCTTGGTGTTGGCACTACAGCATTTCAGTGTTTATTTTACCAGCAACGCATCTGAAACAGTCATATACACTGATCATAACCAATTGAAATTTGTAGAGAAATTTAAGGACAAAAATGCCAGACTGCTTAGATGAAACCTGTTGTTATAGCCATTCAATTTGAAAATTGTGCATTTGACAGGTTGAGAAAACGTGATTGCTGATGCATTATTGAGGGTCGAATGAGGGATGGAGGCATTCAGTGGTGGGAGAACCACAGACTGAATCCAAATGTAGTTGTGCATGTTTTCATGTTTATAGTCAGTGAATGTGTATGTGTGTTTCAGGATTCTAACCACTATTTTTTGGGATTTTGAAAAATTAAGCCATCTTTGGATATTGATGGTTTATTTTTTCCAAGAGGGGAGGTGTCACAATGTTGGTCTTTTTACAAGGTTACTATCACCTTGAATGTTTTTTTCTAGAGAGGGGGCAATTGGCCAGGCTCCAAATAAGTTAGATTTGAAAGATTTATTGGGGCGCTTTTGTTTACCCATAACAGGTAATGCCTTCAGCCTAAGGCTTTTATGACTTTTTTAAAAAAGGTATAATCAAAGGGGAGTGGCCAGCTAGCTGTGTAGCTAGCCTTCATTTAGATTAGAGTTTTTGATTCACTTCAGCAGCAATGTATGTGAAGAAATGTTGCTGGGGCAAGTCCAGCTGGGTACCCTCTCTCTCGGTTTCAAGCCTGTAAGCCCTGATTTATTTCATTTTTACTGTTTATGCGAAGGGATGTGGACTTCAGTAAGGTGTTCAACAAGGTTTCCCATGGAAGACTGATTAGCAAGGTTAGATCTCATGGAATACATGCAGAACTAGCCATTTGGATACAGAACTGGCTCAAAGGTAGAAGACAGAGGGTGGTGGTGGAGGGTTGTTTTTCAGACTGGAGTGCCACAAGGATCGGTGCTGGGTCCGCTACTTTTTGTCATTTATATAAATGATTTGGATGCGAGCGTAAGAGGTACAGTTAGTAAGTTTGCAGATGACACCAAAATTGGAGGTGTAGTGGACAGCGAAGAGGGTTACCTCAGATTACAACAGGATCTGGACCAGATTGGCCAATGGGCTGAGAAGTGGCAGATGGAGTTTAATTTAGATAAATGCGAGGTGCTGCATTTTGGGAAGGCAAATCTTAGCAGGACTTATACACTTAATAGTAAGGCCCTAGGGAATGTTGCTGAACAAAGAGACCTTGGAGTGCAGGTTCATAGCTCCTTGAAAGTGGAGTCGCAGGTAGATAGGATAGTGAAGGTGTTGTTTGGTATGCTTTCCTTTATTGGTCAGAGTATTGAGTACAGGAGTTGGGAGGTCATGTTGCGGCTATACAGGACATTGGTTAGGCCACTGTTGGAATATTGCCTGCAATTCTGGTCTCTTTCCTACTGGATAGATGTTGTAAAACTTGAAAGGTTTTAAAAAAGATTTGCAAGGATGTTGCCAGGGTTGGAGGATTTGAGCTATAGGGAGAGGCTGAACAGGCTGGGGCTGTTTTCCCTGGAGTGTCAGAGGCTGAGGGGTGACCTTATAGAGGTTTCCAAAATTATGAGGGGCGTGGATAGGGTAAATAGGCAAAGTCTTTTCCCTGGGGTTGGGGAGTCCAGAACTAGAAGGCATAGATTTAGGGTGAGAGGGGAAAGATATAAAAGATACCTAAGGGGCAACTTTTTCACACAGAGGATGGTACGTGTATGGAATGAGCTGCCAGAGGATGTGGTGGAGGTTGGTACAATTGCAACATTTAAGAGGCATTTGGATGGGTATATGAATGGGAAGGGCTTGAAGGGATATGGGCCGGGTGCTGGCAGGTGGGAACTGGATTGAGTTAGGATATCTGGTCGGCATGGACGGGTTGGACCGAAGGGTCTGTTTCCATGCTGTACATCTCTATAACTCTACGACTCTAAATGATTAATAGCACCAAAAGGTTACTGCAATTCTGTGTTTTAAGTAATCTTAATTCTATTTCAGATATTACAGCTCTGCTTCTTACTGATGTGCTGATTTTCCTGCAGGAAAAAGACCAAAAGTATACTTTTGCAACTGTGGTGAGTTCAAATTATTTTATCTTGAAAGTCTTTAAAATTGACTCACCATGTGGAAAGTTACAGTGAGAAATCAAGAGAACCTGTTTGGGAGTCTTTCCCCTCATTTTTCTAGTGCAATGTATAATGTCTGCATATTCAATAAAACTTCTGCTTCTAATACCATTAGTAGAGTTTGATAAAGTGCTAATTTTTACAGCTTACTGTATTTCTGTATTGACTCGCACCATGGAACTACACTTGTGTGGCTCCTTTCCTATTAACTTGCCCACAGTCATGCATCTCTACAATAGTTTCACAGTTCTGCTGAAGCGAGGAAATGAAAACATTATACTGAGCATTCACCAATACCATTCTCTCTGACTTTTTCACTATCTGTATGCTGCGTTTTGCTCACAGAAAGTAGAAGTGTAGATTTTGGTTCCATTGGTATGTTGATAGTATCCAGTAGTGATAGCTCTCTCCCATCTGGAACTATTTTGCTGATTGTCTGAGATCAATGTTCAGATGAGCCACTATTTCCTTAACTGAAGGCTGGGAAGATAATAGCTGTGATTTTTAGTGTTTGGCATTAATCTATTTTTTCCACATTGACTCTGTCTTTGTTTGGTTGTTTACTCAGTCTCAACAACTGTGGCAACTGCTTTGACCTTGAACCAAGCTTCAAACCCAGTATTTTGTGAAGAACCACGATTATATTATTCAATCTGCAAAATCTCAATTCGTGTAGACTTTCTCCACACAAACATTTCTTGGGGCCTCTGTCAGCTCCAGCATTAGTCCTAATGCTTTACTCATCGATCTTCTTCAGACCATAGGCTTTAAACTCTAACCTACATCATGTGGTACATTCACCTCGAGTCATTGAGTCATAGAGATGTGCAGTATAGAAACAGATCTTTCAGTCCAACTCATCCACGCTGACCAGATATCCTAAATTAATCTAGTCCCATTTGTCAGCATTTGGCCCATATCCCTCCAAAACTTCGCATCAGATGCCTTTTAAATGTTGCAATTGTACCAGCCTCCACCACTTCCTTTGGCAGCTTATTCCATATATACACCACCCTCTGTGTGAAAAAGTTACCCCTTAGACCTCTTTTATATCTTTCCCCTCTCACCTTAAACCTATGCCCACTAGTTTTGGACTCCGGTACCCTGGGGAAAAGACCTTGGCTGTTCACACTATCTATGCCCCTCATGATTTTATGAACTCCTATAAGGTCACCCCTCAGTCTCTCAGAGAAAATAATCCCAGCCTATTCAGCCCCTCCCCATAGCTCAAACACTCTAATCCTGGCAACATCCTTGCAAATCATTTCTGAACCCTTCCAAGTTTTACAATATTTTCCCTTCACCAGGGAGACCAGAACTAAATGCAGTATCTCAACTGTGGCCTAACCAATGTCCTGTACAGCCACAACATGACCTCACAACTCTTATACTTAATACACTGAGCAATAAAGGCAGCATACCAAATGACTTCTTCACTGTGCTGTCGACCTGGGGTTCTACTATGAATCTGCACTCCAAGGTCCCTTTGTTCAGCAACACTCCTCAGGATCTTACCATTAAGTGTATAAGTTCTGCCCTGATTTGCCTTCCCAAAATGCAACACCTTACATTTGTCTAAATTAAACTCCATCTGTCACTCCTCAACCCATCTGATCTCTGAGGTTGTACTCCGAGGTTAATCTTCTTGGCTGTCCACTCACCACCAATTTTGGTGTCACCTGCAAACTTACTAACCATACCTCCAATGTTCACATTCAAATCATTTATATACATCATAAAAAGCAGTGGACCTTGTGGCACACCATAGGTCACATGCCTCCAAGCTGAAAAGCAACCGTCCTCCACCACTCTCTGTCTCCTACCTTTCAACCAGTTCTGTATCCAAATGGCTTGTTTTCCCTGTATTCTACATAGTCTAACCTTGCTAGCAATAGAATTATCGAGTTATACAGCATGAAAGCAGACCCTTTGGTCCAACTCGTCCATGCCAATCAGATATCCTAAACTGATCTAGTCCCATTTCCAGCATTTGACCTATATCCCTCTAAACCCTTCCTATTCATGTACCCATCCACATGCCTTTTAAATGTTGCAATTGTACCACCTCTACCACTTCCTCTGGCAGCTCATTCTATACACACAGCACCCTCTGCATGAAATAGTTTCCCATCATGTCCCTTTTAAATGTTTCCCCTCTTATCTTAAACTCATGTCCTCTAGAGACCAGAATTATACACGCTACACAAAAGTGGCCTCACCCATGTCCTGTACGGCCACAACATGACTTCCCAACTCATACACTCAATGCACTAACCAATGAAGGCAAGTCTGCCAAATACTTCTTCACCACTCTGTCTACCTGCGATTTCACTTCCAAGGAACTATGCACCTGCATCCCGAGGTCTCTCTGTTTGACAACACTCTCCAGCCCTCTACCTTTAATTGTATAAATCCTGCCCTGATTTGTCCTACCAAAATGCAACACTTCACATTTATCTAAATTCAACTCCCATCTGGTACTTCTCAGCCCACTGCGCTATCTAATCCAGGGCCCCTTGAACTCTGAGATAACCTTGTTGGCTGTCTACTACACCTTCAATTTTGTGTTATCTACAAACATACTAACCACACCTCCCATTTTCACATCCAAATCATTTATATAAATGATGAAAAGCAGTGAACCCAGCTCCAATCTTGCAGTACAACACTGGTCACAGGTGTCCAGTCCAAGAAACAATCCCCCCCCATCCTCCTATGATTCCTAGCTTCAAACCAATTTTGTATCCAATTAGCTAACTCCCCTGCCTAACTTTGCTAACTAGTCTACCATGCAGAAATTTGTCGAACACCTTGTCACATCTTCAAAAAAACTTAGTCAAGCTAGTAAGACACGATTGTCCATGCACAAAGCTATGCTGACTATCACTAATCAGTCTTTGCCTTTCCAAATGCATATAAATCCAGTCCCTTAGAATCCTTCCATCAACTTACCCACCACTGATGTCAGGCTCATTGGTCTATTGTTCTCTGGCTTTTCCTTACCGCCTTTCTTAAATAATGGCACCATGTTAGCTACCCTCCAGTCTTCTGGCACCTCACTGTGGCTGTCCGTTATGCAAACGTCTTAGCAAGAATCCCAGCAATTCTTCCCTCGCTTCCCACAAAGTTCTGGGATATATCTCATCAGATTCCATAGATTTATCTACCTTTTATGTGTTTTAGCACCTCCAGCACCTCCTGTTCTGTGATATGGACACCTTCAAGACATCACTAGTTATTTCACTAAGTTTCTCTGTTAGGCTGTGGATTCAAATCCAAGTTCAGAGATTTGAATACAAATTTAGGTTGACAGTTTGGTGTGGTACAGAGGGACTACTCTATTTTTGACAATTTACTTTTCAAATAAGACAGTATATGTACGCCCCATTCGTTTTCTCAAGTGGATATAAAAAAAAGGCATTGTTTAATAAAGCGGAATGGCGTTTTCCCTGACCAGTGTTTTTTCCTTAACCAATATCACAAAAACAGATACTCCTTTGGTCATTATTTATAGGCTTTAGACTTTTGTTTCCTGTGTACTCCCCCTTCGATGTTGGAGCTACCTGCTGCCTACATCCTGCTTTCAAGAGTTTACTCCCAAGTCCCCTCATCATTGCTCTTCTTTCAAAGATTTTCTTGCATTTGAATTTTTTTCACCTTGATCTTTTCACCCAAGTTAAATTGTTCAGTAAATGCAATTAGACATGTGATGTATTTTTAACCTATGGAAATTAATTGCAAATTAAGTACAAATGTTTTACATTCTTTCATTTAAATTTGAGAGTACAAGAAATACATAAGACTAAATTAAGTAGCATCATTGTTTTTGTTTATTTGCATGTCACTTTGTATTGTTCACATCAGGACCAGAAGCCTGCAGTCATCTTGCTGCAAAAATTAATTGTCCGAGAAGTAGCCAATGAAGAACGAGGAATGTTCTTAATTAGTGCTTCATCTGCTGGACCCGAAATGTATGAAATGCACACAAACTCAAAAGAGGATAGGAATAACTGGATGAGATTGATCCGAATGGCAGTAGAGAGGTACTGAAACACTGTCCCATTTCAGAAGCAGTAACTGTGTTTAGAGAATGGAAATTACACAAAGGGATACTGTTTTGTTGCCACTAATCGTTTCTATTGTAAATGTTCTCATGTTTAATGCACATCATTTTATTCAGTTTCTTTCTGTTACAAATGATGCTAACTGTACCTGGAATGATACTATTTACTTCAAGTAATGAATATGAGCAACAGTTAACAGAGACGCTAGATTTTTAAAAAATTAAAATAGTAATTATTAAAGATTAATTAGATGGAAAGATGCAGTCTTGAAAGTTGATGAGGAGCAAGTGCTCGTGCTGGTAGATATTTTCTCAGGTTCAACTGTATCAGTTGCTTCCTTTCGTGATCTGAACATCTTCCTTTGATGGTTGACACACACAAATTCTCTGCTTGTTTATAAAATGAGATGGAATAATAACATTTGTTTATGACCTGGACCAGATATGCAATGTCTCTTGCATTTGGATTTCTTCATTTTGTGCAAACACAGGCCATCTGAATCCTTGATGTCACGAAGTTTGATTTAAAGTGCTAAGTTGCTTTATTTCCTACCAATTAAACATACAGAGCAGAAATATAACTGGATTCATGTATTCTTACCAAAATAATTTGTCTTTGCATCTTAATAATAAGAATGATGAAAGTATTGTGGTATCTCACTTCAGTAATTCATCTTAGAATTATTGATTGCTATGATGCCAAAGGTGACCATTATGGTTGTGGCATTTTGGTGGTGCTAGCTCATCATTCTGATCTCCTGCTCTTTCAAAAATCCTGTAAATATTTTCTCAAGTGTTGTTTTGAATTTCCTTTTGAAAGTTACTGTTGAATTTGCCTCCACCACATTTTTAGGCAGACCTTTCCGGAACATCATACTGTAATTTGCTGTGAAAAAGAATATCTCCTCAAATCACCTCTGATTCATCTATGTCTTCTAATTACATTTTCTTCTCACTTAGTCCAAGTTTAGTGAGTAAAAAGGAAGGGAAATAAAATGATGGCTTTTATTTCAAAGGAAATGCAGTATAAATATGGGGATGTTATGTGAAAACTATACAAGACACTAGTCAGATCACAATTGGAATACTGTGAACAATTTTGGACCCCTTGTCTAAGAAGATATCCTAGCATTGGAGGCATTCTGGAGAAGATTCACAAAGCTGATTCCAGATATCGAGGGACTGTCTTATGAGAGTTGTGTGGGGGTAGACTTTTAGGGGATTTGCCAAATACAGAAAGTCTGTTTTCTCCTTGTGTGAATATCTAGAGGCAGAGGACATAATACCAGAAAATGGGGTCGCCCAGATCATCGAGTCATGGAATCATATCACACAGAACTTTTTGGCCCAAATCGTACATACCAACCAGGTTATCTAAACTGAACTAATCCCAGTTGCCTGCATTTGGTCCATATCTCTCTAAATCGTTTCTATCACTTCCTCTTGCAGCACATACCATACACACACCCTCTGTGTGAAAAGATTCCCCCTCAGGTCCCTTTTAAATCTTTCTCCTCTCACCTTAAACTTATGCCCTATAATTTTGGACTCTCCTACCTTGGAGCAAAGAACTTGGCTGTTCACCTTATCTCTGCCCATCATGATTTTATAAACCTCTGTAATGTCAGCCCATAGCCTCCTATGCTCCAGGAAAAAAAAAGTCCCAGCCTCGCCTGATAACTCAAACTTTCCAGTCATGTGAACAACTTTGTAAACCTTCTTTGCACCCTTTCCAATTTAATGACATCCTTCCAATAGCAAGATGACCAGAACTCTAAACGTGGCTTCACCAATGGCCAGCTGTAACATGATATCCCAAATCCTGTACTCAGTGCACTGAGCAATGAAAGCAAGCATGCCTTCTTCACTATCCTGTCTACCTGTGACGCCAAAGGAACTACACAACTGCACCCCTGGGTCTCTCTGTTTGACAACACACTCCAGAGCTCTATCATTAACTGAGTACGTCATATCCCTGGTTTGTCATACCAAAATGTAACACCTCTTAATTATCTCAATTAAACTTCATCTTCCACTCCTTGGCCTACGGGCTCAATTAATAAAGAATCTTTTATACTCTTAGACAACCTGTCCACTATACCACCTGTTTTCATCTGAAAACTTACTCAGCATGCTTCCATAGTCTCTTCCAAATCATTTATATAAATGATTTACAACAGTGGACCCAGCACCAATTCTTGCCACACACTGCTGGTCTCAGGCCTCCAGTCTGAACAGCAACCTTCCACCACCCTCTATCTCCTACCATTAAGGTAAATTTGTATCCAGTTGGCTACCTCTTCCTGGATCCCATGCGATCTAACAATGCAACCAGTCCATCATTTGGAACCTTGTTGAAGGCCTTACTAAATGCACAAAGCCATGCTGACTATCCCTAATCAGTCCTTGATTATGTGATGATGATGCTCCTTTAACAAGGTTATGTTGTCCTTGGTTTTTTTTCCAAAGGGGTCATAAAGGCAGAGGTTTCTAGAGGTCTAGAAATATCTAGCTGAGAAGACCTTTAAGTATTTCTTTTAAACACTTGTACAGTGAAAGGGGAGTTCTCCCAGTTCAGGGTTTAGCTTGGTTTGGTTTTAGCAGGCTGTTTTGTTTGCAGATGCTGGTCAGGTTTTAGCTGGGAACCCAGAAAAGCTGGTGGGGGCCCGACAATACAGTTCCATGCAGATCCTCTCTCTCTCTGACACCTATCCTGTAAGAACCTGTGTTTTGAGTTTTGACAAGGGGGTGTTTATGGGGATGTGGCAAGTATTTGGAACAGCATCATTAAGTTGTGATAGAGTCGATTGGGTTTTCAAATAGCTATGCTATTCTGAATTTGGTTTTCTTTTGTTTGTCTGTAAATATATTCTATTTGGTATAAAACTGAGTGGTTGGGCCAGCTGCATCCCTCCTGGAATATCCACTTTGCACCTGCTTAATACAGCTCGAAATGTTAGGGTCTGGGCTACCTTCTTGAAATGTTTTAAGGACGTCTGGCCTGGTCCACAACAATTAGGACAGGTAAGCTAAAGTCGAGGAGGAATTTATTCTCTTATGGAATTCTTTACCTCAGAGGGATGTAGATCTGGGTCATTAACTATATTCAAGGCTGAGAAAGGCAGATTTTTAGTTAGTAAGGGAATCAAGATTTGCAGGGAAAGTATAAGAAAGTGGAGTTGAGGATTATCAGACTGGCCATGAACTCATTGAATGGCGAGTAGATTTGGTGGGTGAATAGTCTACTGTAGACACCTCCTGAGTCTAATTATCTTTTTCAAACCAATTTATGATTTTGAGCACTCAAATCTCAAAACTTCCTGTATTTGGAGAAGAACAATGTCAGCTTTTTAAAAATCTCCACATAACCAAAGCCCCTCAGCTCTGGTACTATTTCAGTCAATTTTTCATATGATGATGGTAATGTCATGAAGAGACGTTTCATCTTTCTAATCGGAGAATTTTATTATCCTGCCCTTGTGTATTAATAATGTTTGTTTCCAATTATAAGCCCAAGCTGTGATCTTGTGTAGGTCTTGTTGGAATTAGATGCAATGCTAAAGCTTTACCAGCAATTGGAACTGAACACTACACAGTCTTCCATGAACATCATTGTATTTAGATGTGAACTGTGTTAGAATACCCTGAGTTAGTAAAAGATACCATGGAAAGACATGATTTTTGTTGCTGTCTTTGTTGCTGCTGGTAGCTGTTGAAGTTTACTGAGGTAGACATGACAAAATAAAGCTTTAGTTACCTCTTTCAATAGAAAGTTGAACAAAACAACAGTTGTGATACCTGAAACAGATTTGTTGAATAAAGATTGAAAACACTTGTGGCCTTCACTGCTGTTAGTAGTGATGATTGAGCCTTCTTTGTGATCTTTGTAGACTTGATGATATAGATCGTTGTTAAACAATGAACCTGTGTTGCTTGATATGCAGCCTGTCTGATGTGTGTCTGTTATCTGAGGTAACTTGGCTGCAAGGTTTTACCTTGTTTATCCCTAATACATTTTTAAAAAATCCTATGGTGGTGCAGTGTGGCACCTGGCATTGGCCACTGTTTACAAGCTGTGTGCTAGAAAACTCTTATACTTATGGCTCTCGTTTCTGTGATTACTGTTTATTTCCCTTAGTGCACAGGAAGATTTCAAATCCCCTTTGTTATGCTGACTACAGCCAGCTGTGGCCAACAGTTCAGTGCTCCATTCTTTTGAATCATTCCTTTGTAAATCTGCACAAGGTTTTCACGAATGACTTGTAATAAGGACTTCACAAGGAAGAGGCTCGTTATTCTTCTTACTCGTTTTCAAGAATTCATTTTTGTATAAGAAGAATCCACAGGGCAAGCCTGAATATGACAAATACTTCATTATCCTTGGTTTTCTCACTCCTGTGGCAATCTCAAATAGCACACCATTAATACTCTGCCTCTCAATGAACTCTTGGACCTGATTCTCCTTCTGAATAGGGGCATTCATTGAAGCTCTACCATGCCAATATAGGCCAATCTTGTACCACCATAGAGATTCAGATTCTGACTCTTTAAAATAGTCTGCTCTCTGTCTTATTCTTATAAAAAATTCCATACTTGTTTAACTTGAGTATCTTTTAAATCCATGGCTACATTTTCCTGCTGCTCTAGGTTTGAACCAATTGCTTGTATTTTCTTTTTTTCCCTCTCCTGATTTCCCTCGCTATTCTTTCTTTTCCTATCATTCGTTATGGCTCCTTTCATTTCTGCTCTTGTGGGTACTTTGCCCATAATCCCTGTACCATGCATCGCTAAGCCTCTGTTTTCCAATTCCCAAAGTTGAATCCACTTGATAAGCAGATATCTACTTTTGGTGTATCTCCTTGCACCTCTGCTGAAAGGCAATCAATGAATCCATGACTGCCAATTGAGAATTGTAACTTCAATTGTCTGATCCTCCCATTTTTATTCCGCAACTGGATGGAAGGGCCACTGACTAGCCTCATCAAGCTCCTCTCCATTGTATTCATCTCACGAAGCTCTGTTCCTATGAACTCTGTCAGTAGACAGAAACTCAACACTCCTTTCCACATTTTCCTCCAGAAATTTCCATTCGCAAGCAGACAACCTCAGCCATCCACAATCAGGGACAAATGCATTTTTGTCATGGCTTTGATGAGACTTTGTTTATGAATGATGGTAATTGCCCCTTTCTGAAGTGTCCTCACCCAGTTCTAATTTCAGCTACCTGCAAACTGCAGCAATGATATCATGGTGTATGACCCATTCTGGTCTGATCTCATGGCCTCACATATGATCTATTCCTTTGAGCAAGTGTCTATCTGAATTGATCGTTCTCTCATTTCTCCCTCAGAAAGATCTATTTCTAATGCTCCCTGAAAGCCTTATGCCAAGTTGCTTACTGAGGTATCCTCTTTCCTTTCCTCTGTCAGCCTGTGCATTGAATGTCTCCATTTTCTCAATGATTTTCAACTCTATCTTTGCTGCTTTATCTTATGTTTTATGATTTCATTTTCCTCTCTAAACCCACCCTTCAATTAAGCGCTCACCTGATTACCTTCCATCATTCTATTTTCCATGTAGGCTCTACTGTTGACTGAGTGGTCTCAAGCCATCTCGCTATTCTGTTCTTCACTCATATCTCCCTACCTTTTGTCATTCCTGTTTGTTCATCCATCCTTAGAGAAATAAATTCTCCCAAGTTGCTTAAAACTTTCAAACAATTGTGCTGTTGTTAATCATTGACCCTGCATTCATGGTACTTCTGCAGCCATCATTGCTCGGTTTGTCTCTTTAACAAAGTTGTTCCTTTGCACTCTCTCTATCTTGGTCATTTCTTCTGCAAGATTCCCATTTTCGTTCATATGTCTGAAGTTGACAGATATGATTGTGTTTGGTATGCCCATCGATGATGAAACCTGTCACACTTATGTGCTTCCCTCTGCTAAGAATGAGCCAGGATCAGGTTCAAGAGAAAAGCTAATCCTTGCCTCCTTTCCTCTTTATATCTGCTCTATAAATGGGAGTTATTATTGATCACACTTAAGACATATGCATTAGAACAATTAAGATTAGCTGATAAATTGACAGCACCAGATAAAAAAAAATACACATCCGTCTGTGTGGCACACCACTTTCTAAATACATTAGTTGCTTTAAGTGTTTTACTCTTCAATCCTGCTCCCTTTGATGCCCTTTGTCCAAATGCATGTCAGAGTACTGAATGAGTTTTGTTTTGTTGCAGTCATCTCTACATACAGCAAATCTGAAGGAACTAAAGAATAGGCAGTCGTCTTCTTATTTTGACCACAGCTCCAAAACATCTACAGGCATAAGCTTGCCAAACTTAGACTCAGTGGAGTATCTTCATTGTGATTCTAGTCAGTTGACATCTTGCATGTCCAATTAATGTTTTATATTTTGCATTACTACATTTGGGTTATTCTTAAAAAGAGTGTCTTGTGTTTGACAGATCTGCAAATAAAAGCATGTGAATTGTTTTCGAAATAGCTTTTTTTTGTATCTGACTCTCTGCAGCCTATCTTCAGAGAATCCATCATCTTGATTAATTATAGTTCAGAGCTATTGGGTCCTAACAAAGCAGAATTTTTTTTTAGCAGTGGAGAGCTGGTGATGAATCAGAGCAGTAACAAATGAAGTTCTTTTTGTACAGTGACTTCCTATATGGTATGGAGGAGGCAAAGTTTTAGATTTGCCAATGAGCTCAAACTGAATGACTAGATATTAGAAATATTTGCTAAAATAACTACAATTTAATTCAGAAACCATTATAAATTTTTCATAGACTTTTATTAACCTTTGGGATTAGTAGTGCATTGTTCTAATAAGGGTTCCGCTAAATTTCCCAGTGGAGCAAACTGGGGGATAGGTTTGGTTCCTCTGCTGAAGCCAGGAATGGTGGTGAGAGCTGAAACAACAGTATCTCCAGCTGGTGTGCCAGTTCCCTGACTCCATCCCACCTCTGAGCCATCGCTGTGACAGGGAAGGGCACAGCAGGGTTACCCACCTATGAGCCTCGTAACCCACACTGCTCCTCAAGAACATATGGATGCTAATTACAGAAGGCCAACCAGGATTTTTCACTCAGCCTCTAAGCCACTGCAGGCAATGGGTATCAGTTTTATTACCAGGAGGTGACCTGGAAACAGAAAGTGACCTGGAAACAGAAAGTGGGACCAACTTTCCAGCAGTTGAGCAGTTTTGCATCCTTGGCACAGGCAAGGTTATGGAGAGGGGTGACATGGCAGTATGTTCCATTTTTAATTAAACATTAAAGGAGTTGGAGAGAGGGCCTCTCCGTCTTAAAATGCTTTCCCCCTTAATTATGCTGACTTACAGCTTTCAATCTATAGAGGGAACTTGGAGGTGATGGTGTTCCCATGTGTCTGTTCTTGTCCTTCTGGATGGTACTGATTGTGGGTTTTTGAAGATGCTGCCTGAGGATTCTTGGTTCATTTTTGTATTGCTTCATGTATGTGGAACATATTCTTGCCAATGAGTGTTGGTGGTGGAGGGAGTGATGTAGTACCAGTCAAGTGGGCTGCTTTCCTGGATGGTGTCAAGTTTCTTGAGTATTGTTCAAGCTGCAGTCATGCAGACAAGTGGGGAGTATTCCATCATGCTCCTGATGCAGATGGTGAACAAGCTTTGGGGAGTCACATAGTGAATTATTCACTACAGCTTTCCTAGAGTTTAATCTGCTTTTATTGCCACTGCATTTATAGGGATAATAGGAGTTCATATTTTTTCAATGTTAACCACCAAGATGTTGATGGTGAGGGGTTGGCAACGATAAAGCCTTTGATATTGTCCAGGTCTTGCTGCATTTTGACATAGTCATCTTCAGCACCTGAGGAGTCTTGAATGGCGCTGAACATTGTGCAATCATCAGTGAACATCCCCACTTCTGACTTTATGATAGATGAATGGTCATTGATGAAGCATCTAGAGATGGTTGGTCCTAGAACACTACGGACATGCCTTCAAGCTGAGATGACTGATTTCCAAAAACCACTTGCCTTCATTTGTGCAAGGTATGACTCCAACCAGTGGAGTAGTCTTCCCTTGATGCACCATTGACTGCAATTTTGCCAGTGCTCCTCGATGATACTTGGTTAAGTGGGGTCTAAGTGTCAAGTTTGCCACTCTCATCCCCCCTTCGCGGTTCAGCTCTTCTAATCCATGTTTGAACAAAAACCATAAATGAGACCTGGAACAGTATGGCCTGGCAAAATTCAAAATGAGAAGCTGTGAGCAGGTTATTACAAGACAATTTCTGCTTTATATTATAGTTGATGGTGCCTTCTATCACTTTAATGATAACTGAGAATAGACTGATGTGTGATAGTTGACTGAGTTGAATTTGTCCTACATTTTGTATAAAGTTCACATATAGGCAATTGTCCACATTACTTGGGAGATGCCAGTGTTTAACTGTATTGGAACACCCTGGCTGGGAGTGGGGAGGGTGCAGCAAGTTCTGGAATAGTCTTCAATACTATTACCAGATTGTTGTCAGAGCTTATAGTCTTTACACTGCCTTCAGCCATTTCATGATATATTATGGAGTGAACCAAATCATCTGAAGACTAGCATCTGTGCTGCTAGGAAACTTTGGAGGAAGTTGAGATGGAGCATCCTTGCTTATCTTAATGCTCCCCCCAAGCATTAAGAAGGAATGCTTAATGCAAAATGGAGGAGTACTGATGCCTCAACCGAGGGGTGGGGTGGTACATGATTCAGCAGAAGCTTTTCTTGAACCTGTTTGAGCTGTAGCCATAAGAACTGATGGAGTCCTGAAAGGCTCTCAGGGCAACTTGTTCCCAATTATATTCCACTGTAATGACCCCACCACTGGGTCTGTTCTTTGGTGAGGTAGGCATACTAGAAATGATGATGGTGTACTCTATCAGGTATGTGTCTGTGCATCAGGTTGTTGTCTGTGAGACCTCTCACTCAACTAGTCCCCAGCTGTAAGCAAGGAGGACCTTGCAGGTTGAAAGGACTGAGTTTGTCAAAGTCATTTATGATGCCCATGTCAATGCCATGTACTCCGTCTGGTTTTTAATTAGATTAGATTACTTACAGTGTGGAAACAGGCCCTTCGGCCCAACAAGTCCACACTGACCCGCCGAAGCACAACCCACCCATACCCCTACATTTACCCCTTACCTAACACTACGGGCAATTTAGCATGGCCAATTCACCTGACCCGCACATCTTTGGACTGTGGGAGGAAACCGGAGCACCCAGAGGAAACCCACACAGACACGGGGAGAACATGCAAACTCCACACAGTCAGTCGCCTGAGTCGGGAATTGAACCCGGGTCTCAGGCGCTGTGAGGCAGCAGTACTAACCACTGTGTCACCGTGCCGCCCACTAGATGGCATTCTAGAGGTTTCTTGGTCACTTCAGATGATAGTTAATAGTCAATCACTTTGCTGTGGGTCTGGATCACTTGTTACCAAGAATAAGAGGGTGGTTTGTTTGTGGAATGAACTGCCAGAGGAAGTGGAAAACAAAGAATCAGTTACAATATTTAAAAGACATTTTGTCAGGTGCATGATCAGGAAAGGTCTAGAGGGTTATGGGCCAAATTCAGGAAAGTGAGACCAGTTTACCCGAAGGATCTATTTCTGTGCGGTATTACTCTTTGACGTCTATGACATATAATGGAGATGTCTGGTATCCTGTCTTGTATGTAACAGTCCTGTGGACTGGCAACTGTGCAAAGCATAAATTACACTCATAAGAACAAGAAACATTGAGTGGACAAGGGTACATGCCATGGCAGAATGCAGTACAAAATCCCTCCCTAATTGACCTACCTATGGGCATTAGCTTCCTGCAGCCATCCCTGTTCAGCTGTTTATCAATTGGGATGGCCTCTTTTGTGATGCTGAGGGCAAAGAACTTCCACTGTTTCCTGGACAGCCTTCAGGAGAACCTCCCCTGGTGGTGTCTCTAAAGCATGACACATTATTTGTGTGGTCTTTGAAATCTACAGGGGTGAGTGTGGTTATGAACAGGGGTTGAGTGATGTTCTGGGTTGCACAGAGTATAGTGCTGTCCTCTTGGAGACCAGAAGGTCCCAGCAGGGGCCAGAATCTCCAGCCTCCCTGACCAAAACATTTGACATTTTACCTGTGCATGCAGATGTAATGGGCTAAGAAGAACATAATAGCATGAGAAAACTTAATCCCACTACTCCTCTTTTAGACACAAAATGCAAGATTCCACTGCAGCATGATTACCTTCCCCCAAGCCTGGAAACAGTTGGAGTTCTGTTTCCTCTCTGCAAAAAGATAATACTGTTGAGGAAGTCAGCCCTGATGTGGTGCTAATCCTATAATCATTCTTGAGAACTATCTGGTGACACCTGCTGGTAAACGCACTTTGTACGAGAATTGCACCAGTTTGAGCTCTGACTTGCTAATTTCAACAACAGTGAAGATTTGCTAGACAAACCTTTTTGCATACAATCACACAAATGTATTTTTTCCCCTGATTTTGGGAAAAGAAAAGATTCTTGAACTAATTATCAGCTCATTGAAGTGTTCCTTCCCTGATAAACAAATTCTGGTAGGGACTCAAAACAGGCGATTCTGGTCAAGATGCACGACACTACCACTGAACCACTAAACTTCTTGTGTAACATATTTAACAGATCATAAGATTTTAAAAGGAAATATTTGGTCATAACCTGCAGATGATAAGATCCATGCCAATTTTAGACAACATTTCAATGCATCCTTCAATGGCCCAGTCAAAACAGTAGTCAGTATTTTGAAAAACATCATATGATACCAAGTTGTCTAGTTGTGCTTTGTAACTAAAATGTTGGATTTTTTTCTATTCGTTTGTGGGTGACGTTGGTAATGTTCTCACTACATATTTTTTCTGCTGACAGGCTTCTGATGTTTGTGTACAATAACTTTTCCAAAACTGGAAGTCAGTGCTGGGAATAGTGTTAATATGCCAAACAGTGTGTGCAGAACCCACTGCACAGCTGAGGAAGAATGTTCGTCCCTAGTTAGGCCAATAATTAGTGTGCAATCTGAATTGCCCTTGAGAAAGTGGTGGTAAGCTGCCTTTCTGAACTGCTACTGCCCCTTAATGTACGTACACCCACAGTGCCATTAGGAAGGGATCCCCACAACCTTGACCCAGTGACACAGAAGGAATGGTGATATAGCCCAAATTCAGGAAGGCATGGGACTTGGAAGGGAACGTGAAGGTTGTGCTTCTCTCATATCTGCTTCCATTGTTCTTCTAGATGATAGAGGCCACAAGTTTGGAAGGTGCTTTTCAAGGAGCCTCAGTGAAGTGTTGCAGTACATCTTTTACATGGCACATCATGCTGCCAGTGCACATTGATGTTGGAGCGTGTCGTGTTATATCTCAAAGCTAACATACAGTATCCATTCTCATTATATCATCACTGTGTCATATTTTGTGAGCTGAACTGAGGGCACTTGAGGAATAGTATGCTAATAAAAAGCATGCTACTATTTGTAAGATAGTTTCGCCCATCACAAAAGTGCTGTGACTGGGGAACTAACATGGCAGATGGAGTTTAATTCAGATAAATGCAAGGTGCTGCATTTTGGGAAAGCAAATCTTAGCATGACATATTCACTTGAAAGTGGAGTTGAAGGTCCACAGAATAGTGAAGAAGACATTTGGTATGCTTTCCTTTATTGATCAGAGTATTGAGTACAGGAGTTGGGAGGTCATGTTGCAGCTGTAAAGGATATTGGTTAGGCCACTTTTGGAATATTGCATGCAGTTCTGGTCTCCTTCTTATCGGAAAGATGTTGTGAAACTTGAAAGAGTTCAGAAAAGATTTGCAAGGATGTTGCCAGGGTTGGAGGATGTGAGCTATAGGGAGAGATTGAATAGGCTAGGGCTGTTTTCACTGGAGCATCGGAGGCTGAGGGGTGACCTTCAAGAGGTTTATAAAATCATGAGGGGCATAGATAGGATAAATAGACAAAGTCTTTTCCGTGGAGTGGGGGCATTCAGAACTAGAGAGCATAGGTGTAGGGTGAGAGGGGAAAGACATAAAAGAGACCTAAGGGGCAACTTTTTCATGCAGAGAATGGTATGTGTATGGAATGAGCTGCCAAATGAAGTGATGGAGGCTGGTACAATTGCAACATTTAAAAGGCATCTGGATAGGTATATGAAAGAAAGGATTTGGAGGGATATGGGCCGGGTGCAGGCAGGTGGGACTAGATTGAGTTAGGATATCTGGACGGCATGGATGGGTTGGACCGAAGGGTTTGTTTCCATTCTGCACATCTCTATGACTCTATGTGTATTCCCCAACTGGTGAACATACCCTGCTGATTGAAAAAATTGTCAAATCAGAGAGATTGAATGTTGAATGTGTTAGACAGGTTTTGAATCAAGCAAACTTAAAAAATCACACAACACCAGGTTATAGTCCAACAGGTTTAATTGGAAGCACACTACCTTTCGGAGCTACGCTCTTTCATCAGGTGATTGTGGAGGGCTCGATCGTAACACAGAATTTATAGTAAAAATTTGCAGTGTGATGTAACTCAAATTGTAACTATAATTTGAGTTACATCACACTGCAAATCTTTGCTATAAATTCTGTGTTACGATCGAGCCCTCCACAATCACCTGATGAAAGAGCGTCCCTCCGAAAGCTAGTGTGCTTCCAATTAAACCCGTTGGACTATAACCTGGTGTTGTGTGATTTTTAACTTTGTACACCCCAGTCCAACACTGGCATCTCCAAATCTTGAATCAAGCAGGTTGCTTTGTCGTGGATAATGTTGAGCTGCTTGAGTGTGGTTGTACTCATCCAGCCAAGTAGAGAGTATCCTGTTACGCTCCTGACAGTCTTTGAGAATTCAGAAAGAATCCCCAGCTTCTGACTTACTTTTGTAGCCACTATAGTTAGATATCAACATCACTGTCTCAGGCTTGCTGCAGTGCTCCAGTGAAGCTCAGTACCAGCTGGAAGAACAGCAATTCATTTTTCACCTGCGGCTCAGCTGCCTTCCAGACTCAATATACAATTCAATAACTTTAGGGCTTGAGCTTTCCTGTGTTCTTACCCCAACCTCCACTACCAGGCCTTGTTATCACATAACATATTACATATCGTTATCAGCCACGAACACTCCCCATTAACAGCTATTCACCCTCCTGGCCAGATTGTTATCTACTCCAATGTCTGTCTAAGTGTTCTCTCTATTTGTACTCTTTCCCCACCTATCGTTTACTCCTTATCCCCCCCATCCCCAACTTCTGCATATAAACCAACATTTTCCCCACTAACATCAGTTCTGATGAAGGGTCATTCAACCTGAAACGTTAACTCTGATTTCTCTCCACCAGCAATTTACTTTTTTGACTAAGATATCTAGTCCAGTTCAGTTCTGGTAAACAGTAACCGTCAGGATATTGACAGTGCAGAATTCAGTGATGGCAATGCCATTGGATGTCATGGGGCAGTGATTGTATTGTCTTGTTGGAGATGGTCATTACTTGGCACTTGTTTGGCACAAAGTTTGCTTGCCATTTATCAATGCAAGCCTGAATTTTGCTGCATATGGACTCAGACTGCTTACTATCTGAACAGTTGTGAATGGTGTTGAAAATTGCGCAATCATCAGTAAACATATCACTTCCAAACTTCTGATGGAGGGTAAACTGAAACAGCTAAGGATCATTGGACCTAGGACCTTACCTTGAGGAATACCTGCAGTAATGTCCTGTGACTGAGATGATGGGCCTCCAACCACACCATCTAACTATCTTCCTCTATGTTAGGTTTGACTCCAATCAATGGAGTATTTTCCTTCTGATGAAGATCAAGCCAGATGAGAATTGCAGATTTTCCATTTTAAATGATGAAAGTGAATCAGATGTGTTTTTGCCACAATTGACAATGGTTTCACAGTCACCATTAGACTAATTTATAACTCCCTGGATTACTAGCCAGTGACAATAATACTATGACACTGCCCGTATCCCCTGCTGCCAAGTAATTTTTAACAGGTCTTTTGTATTGTTTATTACTATTGTTAAAGCTGTCCTGAAGAGGAGGAAGAACGTTTAAGTGAGTATGAAGAGGACAAGCGCATTGCTGAGGCAAGAGCAGCCAGGACCCGGAAATTCCAAGGTACGTGCTCATGAAAGAGGCTGTTCATTGTTCCCATTATCTTAAATAAGCACGTTAAGTGCTGTTGCAGGAAAACACTTTGCAATTTTCCAAAACAGGAAGCAATTTCTATAGAAGTACGCACAAAAAAAACAGGTTTATCTGATTCAGAGTAGATGAATTTTGCCAAATAGATGTCAAACACTGAAATTAAACTTACTCCTGCATAAAGAGAAAAGTTCATTTTAAGTCAACAACACAATATCTTAATTAATTCAAATAGCAGTGTTTTTTTTCCTGTTGCTTCAATGATTGGGAGTTTAGCAAAAAAAAAGACTTGATTTTACCATCTTGGCTCATGTTGTATCATGTGACTTTAGACCAAGTCTCAATTTACATAGCTGACTGGCTTTACATGAAACTTTTGCAATGTTGGAGGACTGGGTGGCGGCATTGGTATTGTGTTGTGCTCATTTGTCCTGCATTGTAGAAACATAGGCAGTAATAAGTGACTACTTATTGAAGAAACAGATGTCAATTGTTGATCCCCACAGGAAATGAATCAAACTTCTACACCAGTTCAGATCCAATAGGAAAGTCCACTCCTGCCTGTTGATGCTGGCCCTACGTAATCTTAAAAAACATGTGGCCAGCATCAAGGTCCTCAAGCTGAGTCCCCTCAGCTGATCAGTGGTTATGTCAATGGTTTACATGCCCAGCATTCTGGATATGAAGACTGTTCTGTGCTCTGGTCTTATAATAGTATCTAGAAGTATTCTGACATTTCATGAACCACGCTTCATGTGATCACTATTAATCTTGTTCTTTACATTTGGACTGCAGTAAATAGATCAGAGTCGAAGAGTGTGGTGCTGGAAAAGCACAGCCCATGTGGCAGCATCTGAGGAGCAGGAGAATCGACGTTTTGAACATAAGCTATTCATCAGGAATGAGCTCATGCTCAAAACACCGATTCTCCTGTGCTTCCTGGATGCTGCCTGACCAGCTACACTTTTCCAGCACCACACTCTTCGACTCTGATTTCCAGCATCTGCAGTCCTCACTTTCTCCCTGCATTAAATAGATGACTGGCCTAGACCAGTAACCTGGTAGAGGTAGAGATAGCAAGCTGTGTTTAGAAGTCTTTTTTTTCCCCATTCCTAAATTAGGAAGAGCAGCGCTTTACTTTCAAATGTCTGCTGTGCTTCCTTAGGAGGATACAAACTGGACATCTATCCCAAACTGTGGACAGTGAGCATCAGCCTTAGACCTCAAGTTTCATGGTTATGTCTAATATCCTGTTCCTTTTGCCATCATTCCAGGGTTCAGTGATTTGATGACTCGCCAAACAACCTGCATGTTGAGGATATTTAAGTGAATAAAGAGCGTTTGTGCCCAGCTTCTCTCACTCCCTCATCCAGAACAACTATGGTGCAATGTGCATGCCCCAAACATAGCAGCTGAAGGATGCTTATTTGATTTGCAGTTGTTCACACCAAATTGCTGCTGTCTTCCAGCACCACAACTAACTTCTGCTTAAAATGACAAATTTCTTGCTTGGGTTGTGAATACTCACACAGAATTTATAATGATCATAGTAAAATTAAAGATATTAGTACCTTTCTAATCTTCCACACACGCAAGGTTACGATCTAACTTGATCTTGACACGTGCAGCAGTTGGTATATGAGATAATCCCTTTGAAATTGAAACAATTGGTCCTATTTATATATTAGGTGAAGTGAGTGTGATAGAATGTATCCTAACATTAAGTGACAAGGTCACCTAGATCAAAAACTAACTTAAATGATATGCAGAACATTTTTTTGTTTAAAATAACTTATCTAAAAATTTGAGGGTACACAAGAGACTGCAATTAACTGTAAGATGTCTGATGGATCCAAAAAACAGACTAATAGAAAAGATGAAGTTCAAACAAAAATGGGATTATCTGAAAAAGGGCACAGGGAACATGGTCATTGGGTTTGTGATTAACTTAAATGTCTACAATCTAAGGCCAAGACTGCAGCAATCATTATAAACACATGGAATTATATTTAACATGTAAGTTCGTTTATCAAACTGTAGGAAATAGGAACAGGAGTAAGCCATTCAGCCCCTCTTGCATACTCCACCATTCATTAGGATCATTTGACAATCCTCACATTCACTTTCTTGTCCAATCCCCATAAGCCTTGATTTCTCAACCGATCAATCTATCACCTCATCCATATATATACTCAAGGACTCTGCCTCCCTCAGCTCTCTGTGGTAAAAAGTTCCAAAGATTCTCAACCCTCTGAAAGAACAAATTCCTCCTCATCTCAGGTCTTAAACTGGTATTCTTTTATTCTGAGACTACGCCCTCAGGTTCTAGATGCCGTGAAGAAAAACTCCTCCCATCATTTACCCTATCAACTCCCTTAAGAATCCAATATGTTTCAATGAGATTCACCTCTCATTCTTATAAATTCCAGTGACGAGAGCTGCAACCTATTAAACCTTTACTCATAATAGAATCCCTCCATACCAGGAATCATCCTCGTGAACGTTCTCTGAACTGCCTTCAATGAACTGGTATTAAAACAACGGGTACGAAACTACTTTCAGTACTCCAGATGTAATCTCAACAATGTCTTGTGTAGTCGCAGTAAGACTTCCCTGCTCTTATACTCTTAACCCCTTTGAAATAAGGGCCAACATTCCATTAGCCTTCCTGATTACCTGCTGCATCTGTGTGCTAGCTTGCTGTGTTTCATATACAAGTATCCCCTAGTCCCTTTGTGTTACATCCTTTTGCAGTTTCTGTCCATTTAAATAATATTCTTTTGTTCTCCCTTCTAAAATGAGCAACTATTCATTTTCTCATCTTATACTCTATTGGCCAACATTTTACCCACCGACTTAACGTAACGATCTCTGACTGTAAACTGTTTGTATTCCTTTCACAACCTGTCTTTCCACCTAATTTAGTGTTGTCTGCAAACTTGGTTATAGTGCATTCACTTCCTTCTTCTGAGCCATTATTTGTAATCAGCTGTAGTCCCAGCTCTGCTCCCTGTAGATCCCCACTAGTCTCCGATCGCTAACCTGGAAAAGAAACTCTTATCCTCCATTTTCTGTTTCCTGCCCATGAGCCAATTCTCTATCCGTGCCAATGTACTACTTCAACACAGTGGGTTCTTATCTTATGACTTAACCTTTGTGAGGTACCATATTGAACATCTATTGGAAGTCAAAATACAACACATCTGCATATACCCCCTGTCTAGTTGAGACTTCCTTGAAAAATTCTAGTAATTAATCAGACACATTTTCCTTTCATGAAGCCATGCTGACTCTGCTTGATTAGATAATGATTTTCTAAATGTTCTGCTATTACTTCCTGAATAATTGATTCCATTACTTTCAAGCAATTGATGTTCAGCTAATTGGCCTATAGTTACCCATTTTTTTTTCCTTTCTCCCTTTTTGAATAGGGATGTCACATTTGTATTTTCCCAATCCTCTGGTACTTCTCCAGAATCCAAAGAGTATCTCCACAGCTACCTGTTTTCAGATCCTAGGATGCAGGCCATAGGGCACTTATCTGCCTTTTGCCCCATTAGTTTGTCTGATACTACTTCTTTAGTGATGGCAATGAAACTTAATTCCTCTCCTGTATTCTGTAGTATTAATGAAATGTTCAAAGTATTGTCCACCGTAAAGATTGATGCAAACTGTCTGTTTAACTCTTCTGGCATTTCCTTTTATCCCCAAAATCATCACCTCAGATTCATTTTCTAATAGGACTTTGTCCACTTTGACCTCTCTCTTCCTTACTATATCTGTAAAGAAGCTCTTATTGTCAGTTTTTATATTCCTCACTGATTTGCCTTTGTAGTTTATTTCCTCTGTCTTTATTATCTTTTTGTCCTCCTTTCTTGATTCTGAATTTATCTCAGTCTTCATGGCTGTCACTGATTTTTGCCTACTCTCCTTAGCTTTTTTGGTTAGCCATGGTTGATTTATCCCTCTCTTAGACTTGTTCATCCTTAATAGAATGTACATTTGCTGAGAGTAACAAATTACCTCATTATTGTCATTCCTGCTAGCCTAGTCATCCAGTTCCCTTTAGCTAACTCTATCCCTCATTTCTTGGTAACTCCCTTTATTAAAGTTAAATGTAGTTGTTTCCATCCCAAGTTTCCCACTCTCAAACTGAATATTGAATTCTACTATGTTATAATCATTACTTCCTCGGGGACCTTTTACTCAGAGGTCATTTATTAAACCTGCTTCATTATCTATTACCAGATCTAGGATAGCCTAAGTCCCTCATTGCTCCATTGCATATTGGTTGAAGAAACTATTACTAATGCATTCTATGAATTCCTTGTTATATGAATAATTTGATTAACTCAGTCAACATGAAGATTAAAGTCACCCACAATTATTGCTCCGTTCTTTTTATGTGCTGCTATTATTTGTTGAGTTATTGTCTTTTCCTTGGAATGGCTATAGTTTGGGCATCTGTACACAACTCCTCCTAATGTATTTTTTCCCTTGCTGTTTCTCACCTGCAACCAATTGGATTCTACATCATCCAAGCCTAGATTATCTCTCACAACCACTCTCATTTAATTTCTTATTAACATGCCACCCCACAATCTTTTAGAAGCTTCATGTTGTACAGAAAGGCTAAATATCCCTGAATGTTGTGTTCCAAATACATGTGGTATTTAGATGTGAAAGCAATATAAAAATGCTGAAATATCTCACAGTCTAACATAAATATTAGTAATATATCACCATTCTTGGTCCAGTGGTTTAAATTTTGTGAATAATTGTAAAATCAGATTCAAATCATAGAAAAATAGGATTTCAGGAAAATCCTAGCATTTATCAGACTTTTGTAACTCCCTACAATATTCCATTAGATAAATGGATCTGATCTTCTATTTGACCTATTCATAATGGCATCATTTCACAGGAATATTCTGAAGAAAGTCTGCATAGTATTCAAATTTTTTTGTGTTTTTATATAGAGTTGATCAGAACTTTTTGTATTACTTTTAGAAGGAGTATTAAATAATTATTTTTCTCTGCATTGTGGTGAAACATATCCTTACGTGTTCAACTGTAGAAAATTGCAAAGTGATTGTTGATTTTTCTGTACAGAGCGACTGAGATTCCAGGATCAGCTAGTTTGCAGCAGTTTGGAGGAGAAGCTCCAAATCTATGCAGAGGTGGCTGAAAGAAATGGCTATGAAGAAGCAGGTCAGGAAACGCAGCTTTTGATCAAACCAGATACCATTGAATTTCCACAAGCTGGATTTTTATTGACTGCTGCAGTCAGGGAGGGTAGGAATATATTCCTCTTCCAAAATGTGTCTATTTATCATCTAATATTAGACTTCATAAAAATTCCAATTATGAAATATCAAATTTGTTGAATTAACTGAAATCCTGTTTAATTCTTATTGCAATTTGTTTCATTTTCTCCTCATTCTACAGCTGAAGGTCTGTTTAGCCTACTGACCTCTCAACCATGCAACTTCACTCAACAGGAAAATTTGGAAGAGTCAGTGATGCCACACAGACTGGAGTTGCTTGGGAGCTTTGGTTTGGAAGCTTCACCACCATCTATGTGTAAGTAGAAGCTGGGGTATTTATAAGGAGCAATGTATTAGATGGATAGTCATATAAGTGTCAGACTTTTTAAAAAGAAACTTCACCTATATTATTGTACAGAAAATTGGAGGAGTTTTTAAGAAAGCTGTTATTTTCAGTACATGTATTTCTCCATATTTTTGTTGACTTATCAACTATCAACTTCATGAATTAGGAAAATTAAGATGTATTAATAATTAAAATAAACATTACAAAGATAATGTAATCTTACAAAAGAATTAAATTAAAATATCTTTTAAATGGCACTATAAAATAATGTAGCCATTAGTTATATATTGTTCATTTTCAGACTATCTTTCAGTATTTGCTGTGGGCTATTAGTGCCATTTGCTAATGATTAGTATTGATTCCTACCTCAATGTGCAGATTATATGCTTTATAGATCATGTGCCAAGCTGAGTAATTAGGATACAGGATTTTTCACAAATGTTGCAAAATGCCATTACTTCTCCTGGCACTCATTAAGAACTAGATATTTACCAATACTTGTTCAATCTTGCAGGTCATCTTATGATGTATTCTCAAATTGTAAAATACATATTGTTCTCTCAGACCTGTACAATTTGATACCTAAAACATCAGTAGATTTTCAAAATTATTTGAATAATATTTCTTTAATTGCTTAGTTATACCTGATGCTTTAAAATAGAAAATTCTCCACAGGATGTTTTTTGGTAGTAACTTCACTATTTTGAGATTTTACTACCTGTCAATCTTTTTCCATTTATACATTTCTTTAGATCTATATTGGGAAGATAGTGACAGAATCAGACAGAGTCAGTATAGATTTACAAAGGGGAAGTCATGCTTGACAAATTTGCTGAAATGTTTTGAGGATGTCAATAGTTGAAAGGATAAGGGTAAGCTAGTAGCTATGATTTATTGGATTTTCAGAAGGCTTTTGAAAAGGTCCCACATAAGAGATTAGCATGCAAAATTAAATGATCAGGAAGCAAAATTAAAAAGATCAGCTTGCAAATTGAAGCACGTGGATTTGAAGTATTGAAATGGATTGAAACTGGTTGTCAGGAGAAACCAAGGGTCCTTTTCTGAGTGGCAGGCAGTGACTAGTGGGGTACCATGGGGATTAGTGCTTGGATCCAGCTACTTATAATCTATATTAATGATTTAGATGAGGACACTATATACTGTATCTCCAAGCTTTCAGATGACACAAAACTGTGTGGAGACAGCAGAGAAATTTCAGTGTGATTTGGACAAGTAAAATAAGTGGGCGAGTACTTGAAGATGCAGTATAATGTGGATAAATATGGTACCAAAAACAGAAAGGTAGATTGTTACCTGAATGGGGATGGATTGACTAGATTAGATTCCTTACAATGTGGAAACAGGCCTTTCGGCCCAACAAGTCAACACTGACTCTCCGAAGAGTAACGCCACCCCCCTCTGACTAATGCACCTAACAACTATGGACAACTTAGCATGGCCAATTCACCTGACCTGCACATCTTTGGAATGTGGGAGGAAACCAGAGTACCCAGAGGAAACCCACGCAGACACACGCGGAGAATATGCAAACTCCACACAGACAGTTGCCCAAGGCTGGAATTAAACCTGGGACCCTGGCGCTGTGAGGCAGGATTGGGAAAGGGGAAAGTCCAACAAGACTTGGGTGTCCTTATGCACCAGTCACTGCAAGTAAACATACCAGTGTAGCAGACGGTGAAGAAGGCACATGGTATGTTGGCCTTCATAGTTAGAGATTTAGAATAGCATCCCTGGAAGCACACTTTCAGGTAATAGAATCTTTCTGCAACCTCAAAACTGGTGGCACCAATGGTTATATCTGGTGTTGCAGAACCTATGCCTGAAGGTGTTCCAGCTGTAATTACATATGGCAGTTTTAATTGAGCTATCTACATGAATATGTTAACATAGAAATAGCAAGGGAGATGTAAAAATAAGTGTACAATTTATGAAAATTGGTTATGAATCACATCTGCATGCTCTGGTCCAGTTATCTTTTAGTCTTTAATCCTGCTTTTGTACAATGTGAAAAACCCACATTAGTACTGCATAGTTCTTGATGTATGGGATGCATAGCCAGCACCAACTTGAAAATAAACCTGGTCAATTTATTCATTCTGGTTAAATACTTTCTTCATGCTATGGTGACTTTTGAACTGCAGTGAGAAACCAGTGGTGGTACAGAGGCACACTATACATTGATGAATGAGCCGCCAGTGGAAGTGGTGAAAACTGTTAAAATTTCAAAACTTACACAGCATTTGGATGGATATTTGGATAGGAAGGATTTAGAGGCATGTGGACCAAACACTAGTAAATGGGTCTAGATTAATTTAGGATATCTGGTCGGCATGAATGAATTGGACGGAAGGGTCTACTTTTGTGCTGTACATCTCTGTGACTGGCCACGTGTAAGAAATAGCCAACTGACTACCACTATAAATATACTGCACCACGTATTAAATAGTTAATTGCCACACTTACAGATGATAGTTTCAAGAGCATCAGTATTTTTGATTTTTTTTTATTAAATAAAGGAGGTTTTTAAAATTAGAGCATCAAACAATATCCGAAATATTAGTGTGTCAGAATGTTTCAATGCACATGTTAATAGCCAGTACACCTGACTGCTTTAGTAAAGCAATCTATTAAATCTCAATATTTCCTGACTCTACTTTCTTGAGTCACCTTTCCATCCAGTCAGCCAGAAATATGATGTATTGTGACAAGTATGTTATTTTCTTTTGAGAATTATTTTCTTTGCCTCACTCCTCTTTTGTTTCAACCTGATTTGTTACAAGAGTATCTATTTATCCCAAACTTGCTGGCAAACCTGTGGTTTCTGTGCATACAGTAAGCTATGTTTATACAGATAAACTTATTTATTGAAATTATTAATTGAAAGGAAGAGCAACTTTTCGGTTGGCTTGTTAAATGCTAAAACTTAAAAAGATATATCATAACTGGTAGTTTTATAAAGGACATAGATCATAAGTTCATATGATTTACAAGCAGAATTAGGCTACTTGGTCCATTGAGTCAGCTCCACCATTGAATCATGGTTGCTATGTTTCTCAATGCCATTCTCCTGCCTTCTCCCCATAACTCTTGATCTTCTTACAAACCAAGACGTGTCTATCTCTGTCTTAAATACACTCAATGACTTGGCCTTCACAGCCTTCCGTGACAATGAGTTTCACCATTCTCTGGCTGAAGAAATTCCTCTTCATCTCAGTTCTAAAGAGTAATTATTTCATTCTGTTGCAGTGCCTTTGGGTCCTAGTGTCTCCTACTAGTAGAAACATCTTCACCAAGTCCACTCTATTCAGGCCTCTCAGTAAGTTTCAATCAGGATTCCTTCTCATCATTCTAAACTCCACAGAGTAGAGACCCAAAGTCCTCAACTGCTCCTCAAATGACAATTCCTTCATCCCCTGGATCATTCTTGAAAACCACCTTTGGACCCTCTTCAGTGCCAGCACATCCTTCCTTAACTACAGGGTCCAAACTTCTCACAATGTTGCAAAAGTGGTCTGACCAGCGCCTTATGCAACCTCAGCAATACATCTCTGCTCTTGTATCCTGGCCCTCTTGAAACGCTAAATGCTAACATTCAATTCGAGTTAGAAATGCGAATGCAACCTGCAAGTTAACCTTAACAGAATTCTGAACTAGGACTCCTAAATCCCTTTGTGCTTCAGATTTCTGAAGCCTTTCCCTAAATATAAAGTAGTCGATGCTCGCATTTCTCCTACCAAAATATATAGCCTCACACATTGTATTCCATCTGCTACTACTTTACACACTATCCTATCCTGTCCAAGTCCTTCTACAGCTTCCTCATCTCCTCAGCACTGCACATCTCTTTAACTATCTTTGTATCAACTGCAAAGTTAGCAACAATGCCTTCAGTCCCTTCAACCAGATTGTTAATGTACAACATGAATAGTTGTGATCGGAAGACTGACCCCTGTGGAATTCCTTTAGTTTCTGGCTGTCTTCCTGAAAAATATCCCATTATCTCCACTCTCTGCCTTCAGCCAGTCAGCCAATCCTCTATCAGTGTCTTTACAAAACTCACAAAGCAATCCAGACTGCATTAATTGGGACCTACACTGTAACCATGGTCGTCATATTCACGCTGCCCCGTCTGCCTATGTATTAAAGTATTGGTCAAAGTACAACAACAACTTCCAAACAAGTTTGTTTTGTTTTGTGTAGTTGCTGTTATATGCTGCAAAGCTATGTCACCACCATTGGCTCCTCATTGCTGCTCATATGTTAGCAAAACAGTGTGAAATAGTTTTAACTGGGTGAAAACAGTTTTGTTTTCAGGTTACTATTGACTGCATTACGCATTCAGGATGAACCATGCAATATTAAAATGGGTTTTTCACATTGTACAAAAGCAGCTTTCGATAGTCGGCATGTATAAGTGTGTTAACATAAGCATTAAAATTTCACTTTTCTTGCACCTCCTTACAGATACACCTGATACTAGGATCCCAAGTCCTCAGTTATCAGTTGCAGATCCAATGATGAAACAGACAGGAAGTGTATGGTATGGCTTTGACACTCCATTTTTGCAGACAGATGGTGAACTCTACAGACCTAGATCACATGACACTGTACAACAGGTAAATAGCCACAGAAGATTGTGGATCAATCCTGATTTAAGAAAGATTACATTCTGATTCTCAGTGAATGACTGAACAGTTTGCTAGTTTGAACAGTGACCCCACTATACTCACCTCCATCTGTCCCTCACCTTCTTTCCCACCTTGGGAATCTTTACAGACAAATTATTTAATAATCAATTTGGACCGAAGGTGAAAGGTGGAATTTCAAAATTCCTTTGAAATTATACTTTTCTTCAAAATCCCTGTGCAGTAGGCTAACCAGAAACATTAAATCTTTGGATTAATTTCACCAACTTTTATGATCCACAACATGAAATCCCAAGAAAAACTGAATTCTTGTACTTAGCTGCTAATGATTTACTAGACATGGCAAACATTCAAAAACAGCGCCAGAGACCCAGGTTCAATTCCTGCCTCAGGCAACTGAGCAAACTCCACACAGTCATTCTCCCCGTGTCTGCGTGGGTTTCCTCTGGCTGCTCTGGTTTTCTCCCACAGTCCAAAAGTGTGCAGGTTAGGTGAATTGGCCATGCTAAATTGCCTGTAGTGTTAGGTGAAGGGGTAAATGTAGGGGAATGGGTCTGGATGGATTGCTGTTCAGAGTGTCGGTGTGGACTTGTTGGGCCGAAGGGCCTGTTTCCACAGTGTAAGTAATCTAGTCTAATCTAATCTAATTAATTTGTTTAGAATCTGGTCTTGACTAGATTATCTGTTGGTACACTTTTTCTCCACAACCTTTACATTGCTATTCATACTGTTGCTCAAATGAATTTATTTAGAATTATGTTTTATCAAAATAATTCTGTCATCAAAGTATTGATATTAAAAAAGTCTTAAATGATAAATGAAAGTTCCTGAGACTTGCCAAAAATGGACAACATCTGCTAAATTCATAAACGGATTCCAGCTTGCTGTAATTATTTTTCCACTAGTTGTGTTTTCACTTCTTTCATCTCCTGAGTACAATTCAGAATAATTTGTCAGCCTGTTTTTGAATGTTTGCCATGTCTAGTAAATCATTAGCAGCTCAGTACGAGAATTCAGTTTTTCTTGGGATTTCATGTTGTGGATCATAAAATTTGGTGAAATGAATCCAAAGATTTAATCCCACAGGCTAACACACAAGACTCTGTAGAAGTATTGCCAGGGAACACCAATAGATTACACATGCCAACATTTCCAAGCTTTTTGTATTTGATAGCCACTTAGGTGTGCACTGTGAAGCAAGAGCAAGTCGAAATGAATATTTCCATTCCTTTGCTCATACTGCAAGCTATTTATCTCTAAATAAGGTTTTTATCTACCAGTAGTAATAATGCTACAAACCACTGGCCTCCTAAAATTCAAACAGGAAAAACCAGTCAATAGATAGTTCTTTCAAAGAGAGACAATAGGCCAAATGGCTTCACTCTACTCTGTATGATTCAATGGTTCAATAAAGTAGCAAAATCAGTACAAATAAAACATAAGCAACTTTGACTTTAGAAAACTGATTGCCAGCTCTTATAAATTCCCTGGCTTACAGGCCACTGTTTAAACACCTTGGTACTGATTTTAAATTGTGCATTTTAAACATCCACACCACTGAATGCCAATCTCAGCTCTGTCACTGTGGGAGAACACTGCAGTAGTGACCATACCTTGCCTACAGGGGACAGAAAAGTCATTGTCTATTAAAGGCAAGGTGAGCTTTTAAGTTTATAATCAATTTCATCTGGGTATTTGTCACTTGTGAGAAAATATCTCAAACAAAAAATGGTCATGAGATTCATATTGTATTATATTAACAGACAGATTTATATCATAAAAACATGCCATTTTGCTGAAGAGGTCTACACTAGCATTTATGCTTTCCAAAGCCTCTCATTGCTTACTTAACTTGACTTATCAACATGTCTCTCCGTTCATTGCTCCCTCATATGCTTCTCCAGCTTACCCTTAAATGCATCTGTATTATTTTCCTCAAATACTCAAAGTAGTAGAACACTAACAACTTTGAGGATATGAATTATCACAAATTGCTTCTTGATTATCTTTTCTTTATGGCTTTGAATTTTGCACTTTCCACTTACCAGTAGTAACAACTTCTCCATGTCTGCAATATTAAATTGCTGCATAAATTTCAGGTCAGCTCTCAATCTTCCCTTTCCTACAGGAAATAAAATATCACAACTATAACTTGGCACATACTTAGACGGAGGACCTGCCTTTGTGTCTGGACTTAGTATTCAAAGTGACTACTTGTTATGTTCAGTTTACCAGTTTCTGGCTATTTCACCAGTTCCTGGCGATGCCACTAGGTGGAGGGCCTTGAGATTTGAGTTACTATATCAAACAAACTGCACTATTTACAGCTACTGGCTCATAACATATACGTTTCTGGAACTAGGAGAAGCCAAGATAAATTTACTGGATTCTCAAATTTATATTGAATCTTCTAGGCACCGGCTTTAGTGAATCAAACATTCTGCTGTTTTTCTTGGCTGAGGAAGGCCCTTGAAGCAGATTTTTGCTACTGAAGCGAATACTTCTTTAAGAAAATCTTATGAATCACTGGACCTGCCATTGTAAAATGTGTCCTGCTTTGTGGGATTTTCACTCAAGGGTTTCCTGCCTACTTTGGAAACTGATTGTAACTGGCCACGTGGGCAGGCAAGGCAAACTGGTTAGAAAGCCTACCTTAGTATTGAGATTTAATTCCAGCTGTTTTAGAACTTTGAAGTAACTCCACGGAGGCCGGTATCCCATCACCAAGTCACCTTTTATTTTGTCCCTGCACATTACATGGACTCTGACCAGCTGGCTTAGAGCCAGTGCTTAGACTGTGGAAAATCCTTAATAATTCTATTATATCTGTCAGCCAGGACTCCCTGATTGGCCTAAGGTTAACAGCCCCAACCAGGAAACTCATACCTGGCTAACCTCAAGCCGTCAACTTCTCCCACCGCCCGCACATGCACAAACTCATCCCCATATCAATTTATGCATTGTACCCGCCCCCATGATCCCCATAATTCTCATGTCAACAATGGTTGCTTCCCACCACCATGTCCACACGCAGTCCTGTGCCACCTGCACAGCCATTCACCCAGTTACCACCATAAACACACCTCAAGAGCCACATGGAGTTGATACAAACATATCTTTAACAATCTGATAAATGTCTCAATCATGTACAGCAGAGAGTGAAAACTTCATCATAAAATCTATAAAGCTTTCAAATCTCCTGAAGTGACTAATGTCTTATAAATAAAACAAACTCCAATGCAGCCTGTATATTAAATATATCTATTCCCATAATAACTTTCAGAAACTCTCAATCAAAACCATGAATTTCAAACTTCCTGTTGACAATTGTCACTATTCAAATTTGACCGAACATCCTTAATGTCATAATAGTAGCTATTGGGGAAATATCAACAAAGCACTCTATTGAAACTGCATGATCAGACGTTAATTTTTTTTAATAGCATAAATCAGATAGCCTATCAATCAAAGTCATCCGGTCCAGAGTATTTTCAATTCTCACTGACTCATTCAGTCTTCTTTGATGTTAAAGAGTGGTGCTTTAAAAAAAAAACTGAAGATCTGTGCTAACTTTGAAAATATAGGGGGTGATGGATTCTCAGGGGAATGTAACACGAACAGCCAAGTTTCTGGTATTGAGACTGGCTCTAATGCAACGATGAGTACGTCGGGTTCCAAGAGATCAATTGCATTAGGGGTTTCTCTAGTCCGAGGTACAGACAGACGTGGCCAGCAGCGATAAATCAGAATGGTGTGTTGCTTCCCTAGTGCCAGGATCAAGGATGTCTCAGAGGGTGCAGAATGTTCTCAAAGGGGAAAGGGGCCAGCAGGAGGTCATTGCCCACATTGGAACCAATGACATAGGAAGGGAAAAGGTTGAGATTCTGAAGGGATCTTCAGATTCTGAGATTCTGATTACAGAGAGTTAGGCAGGAATTTAAAAAGGAGGTCCTCGAGAGTAGTAATATCTGGAATACTCCTGGTGCTACGAACTAGTGAGGGCAGGAATAGGAGGATAGAGCAGATGAATGCATGGCTGAGGAGCTGGTGTATGGGAGTAGGATTCACATTTTTGGATCATTGGAATTTCTTGGGGTAGAAGTGACCTGTATAAAAAGGACAGATTGCACCTAAATTGGAAGGGGGCTAATATACTGGCAGGGAAATTTGCTAGGGAGGACTTAAACTAGTAAGGTGTGGGGATGGGACACACGGAGATAGTGAGGAAAGAAATCAATCTAAGACTGGTACAGTTGAGAACAGAAGAGAGTCAAACAGTCAGGGCAGGCAGGGACAAGGTAGGACTAATAAATTAAACTGCATTTATTTCAATGCAAGAGGCCTATCGGGGAAGGCAGATGAACTCAGGGCACGGTTAGGAACATGGAACTGGGATATCATAGCAATTACAGAAACATGGCTCTGGGATGGGCAGGAATGGCAGCTTAATTTTCCAGGATACAAATGCTACAGAAAAGATAGAAAGGGAGGCAAGAGAGGAGGGGGAGTGGTGTTTTTGATAAGGGATGGCATTACAGCTGTGCTGAGGGAGGATATTCCTGGAAATACATTGAGGGAAGTTATTTGGGTGGAACTGAGAAATAAGAAAGGGATGATCAACTTTTTGGGATTGTATTATAGATCCCCTAATAGTCAGAGGGAAATTGAGAAACAAACTTGTAGGGAGATCTCAGCTACCTGTCAGAATAATAGGGTGGTTATGGTAGGGGATTTTAACTTTCCAAATATAGACTGGGACTGCCATAGTGTTAAAGGTTTAGATGGAGAGGAATTTCTTAAGTGTGTATAAGAACATCTTCTGATTCAGTATGTGGATGTACCTACTAGAGAAGGTGCAAAACCTGACCTACTCTTGGGAAATAAGGCAGGGCAGGTGAGTGAGCTTAAAAGTATGTGTTGCTGGAAAAGCGCAGCAGGTCAGGCAGCAAAGGAACAGGAGAAGCGACATTTCGGGCATAAGCCCTTCTTCAGGAATGACAATTCCTGAAGAAGGGCTTATGCCCGAAACGTCGATTCTCCTGTTCCTTTGATGCTGCCTGACCTGCTGCGCTTTTCCAGCAACACATTTTTAAGCTCTGATCTCCAGCGTCTGGAGTCCTCACTTTCTCCCAGGTGACTGAGCTGTCAGTGGGGAAGCACTTTGGGGCCAGTGATCATAATTCTATTAGATTTAAAATAGTGATAGAAAAGGATTGACCAGATTTAAAAGTTAAAGTTCTAAATTGGAGAAAGGCTAATTTTGACGGTATTAGGCATGAGCTTTCAAAAGCTGATTGGGAGCAGATGTTTGCAGGTAAAGGCACGGCTGGAAAATGGGAAGCCTTCAGAAATTAGATAACAAGAATCCAGAGAAAGTATATTCCTATCAGGGTGAAAGAAAAGGCTGGTAGGTATTGGGAATGCTAGATGACTAAAGAAATTGAGGGTTTGGTTAAGAGAAAGAAGGAAGCATATATCAGGTATAAACAGGATAGATTGAGTGAATCCTTAGAAGAGTATAAAGACAGTAGGAGTATACTTAAGAGGGAAATCAGAATGGGAAAAAGGGGAAATGAGATTTCTTCATCAAATAGAGTTAAGGCGAATCCAAAGGGTTTTTATAAATACATCAAGGACAAAAGGGTAACTAGAGATAGAGCCCCTCAAAGATCAGCAAGGGGGCCTTCATGTGGAGCTGCAGGAAATGAGGGAGATACAAGACAAGTATTTTACGTCAGTGTTTACTGTGGAAAAGGACATGGAAGAAAGAGAATGTAGGGAAATAGATGGTGACATATTGAAAAATGTCAATACTAAAGAGGAGAAAGTGCTGGATGTCTTGAAACGCATAAAGGTGGATAAATCCCCAGGATTGATCAGATGTACCCTAGAACTCTGTGGGAAGCTGGAGAGTCATTGCTGGGCCTCTTGCTGAGATATTTGTATCATTGATAGTCACAGATGAGGTGCAGGAAGACTGGAGGTTGGCAAACGTGGTGCCACTGTTTAAGACTGGTAAGGACAAGCCAGGGAGCTACAGACTGGTGAGCCTGATGTTGGTGGTGGGCAAGTTGTTGGAGAGAATCCTGAGGAACAGGATGTACATGTATTTGGAAAGGCAAAGACTGGTTAGGGATAGTCAACATGGCTTTGTGCGTGGGAAATCATGACTCACAAACTTGATTGAGTTTTTTGAAGAAGTAACAGAGAGGATTGATGAGGCCAGAGTGGTAGATGTGATCTATATGGACTTCAGTAAGGCGTTCGACAAATTTCCCCATGGGACACTGGTTAGCAAGGTTAGATCTCATGGAATACAGGGAGAACCAGCCATTTGGAAACCGAACTGGCTCAAAGGTAGAATACAGAGGATGGTGGTGAAGGGTTATTTTTCAGACTGGAGGCCTGTAATCAGTGGAGTGCCACAAGGATCGGTGCTGGGTCCTCTACTTTTTGTCATTTATATAAATGATTTAGATGTGAGCATAAGAGGTGCAGTTAGTAAGTTTGCAGATGACACCAAAATTGGAGGTGTAGTGGACAGCAAAGAGGGTTACCTTAGATTACAACAGGATCTTGACCAGATGGGCCAATAGGCTGAGAATGGCAGATGGAGTTTAATTATGAGAGGCATGGATAGGATAAATAGGCAAAGTCTTTCCCCTGGGGTTGGAGAGTCCAGAACTAGAGGGCATAGGTTTAGGGTGAGAGGGGAAAGTAATAAAAGAGACCTAAGGGGCAAGCTTTTCATACAGAGAGAGGTACGGGTATGGAATGAGCTGCCAGAAGAAGTGGTGGAGGCTGGTGCAATTGAAACTTTTAAAAGGCAATTGAATGGATATATGAATAGGAAGGGTTTGGAGGGATATGGGCCAGGTGCTGGCAAGTGTGAATAATTGGGTTGGGATATCTGGTCGGCATGGACGGGTTGGACCGAAGGTTATGTTTCCATTCTGTTCATCTCTATGACTCATGATTCTTAAGTGCTGTTGCAGGATGGGTAAGGCCATGAACTCCATCAATATTTGAGCCATAGACACTGCAGGGTAAGGTTTTTGCAACATCCAAAATGGGGGCTGTTCAAACTCAACATTAAATTAAAATGGTTCTTCTGAGTTTGGGATTCCCTCCAGTATGAAGAATGCTACACTTGCTTTCCCTGTTTGCTGTTTTGAAGGTCACACAGTCATCTTCACAACTCTGCAAAGTATGCATTGGGGCCAGAGATTTTAACATAGTTGTACTGCAATATGAAAAACATCTTTAGTTTTTACATCAGTGACTGTCCTGCATTTCTCTTGACATGAAACAGCTGAAAAGTTCAAAAGCTTCGATTTACCATCATACAAACTTGAAAAATTGCAATTGAGAATTTAAAAGGCTGTAAAAACCAAAAATCTGCATACATGAAATAAAAATTAATGCCACATATTTAAAATATTATGAATCCCGTGGAGATTGATAAGATTTAAAAACAGATTTGAATTCCCTGACACCAATTTAAAGGAATTAGATACCATTATCTAAAGTTTGATGATGTTTATTCAACAACCTAAAACTATTATTGACTGAATATCATTTAGAGTATTGGTTTCCTATTAAGTAATTGAAGAAGAGCATTACTGAGCTTGAAACATTGACAATTAGAGGGCACTGGTGAAAAATGACTGAATAGGATTCTGGTAGAAGTTGGCACAGGGACCTTGACTTAGAAAGGGATCTTGGAGGACCCCGTGCTCACTATGAAGAGAAGCATCCAAGTGAGGACCTGGTGAGAAATGACTGACAAGTTTTCTGGAAGAAACTCGCACAGGAACCACAAATGAGATTATGGATCTCAGAGGACTCGGTGCTTAACAGAAGGAACAACATCCAATAGAGGGTGCTGGTGAGCAGTGATCAAGGAGGATTCTATGAGAAGTTGGTGCGGTCACTACTACTGCTAGCTTCAAGGAGCAGCCTCATCTTGGTTCATTACACAGGGAGTATCATGGGAGCTGCACTTCGTGACATCACAAGTTCAAAAGTGACATTTCAGACAGAAAGGTTCCTGATTGGTAAGTAGTGGTCAGGTGATTTTTTTCTCTTACCTTCAATTTCCACTAACCTTTATATACCTGTAAGATTTTAGAGTAATGAGGACAGTAGGACGGTACTGGGATTTAGAGTTATACCAAGACTATTGTTTACAGAATAATCTGTAAATCTGTACAGTATATTTTAGTGAGAATCTAACACTAGAGACTATCCAGTTAGCAGTAAATTAATCTAATATAAATTTTGAATGAATTACCCTGTTTTGCTACAGGGTAAAAAGTCTGTTGGCAGGATAGTATGCTTCTCCTGTGGAAAGTGGGAAATCGGAGACAGTTATGTCCCCAACAAGTCCATTTGCAGGAAGTGTGTCCAATTGCAGCTCCTAACAGACCACACAGATTGATTGGATGGACCATTGGACACACTGAGGAGCAGGCAGGAGGGGAAAAGTGTCATATGTAGGAGGTTTAGAGATGTGGACATAGCCAAGGTTCAAGCAGATAGATGGGTGTCCACTGGAAGGGGCCAGCAGACAGTGTAGGAATCCCCCTGTGGCTCTAACAACTATACAGTAACAAGTATAACAAAATACGATTTGGAGGAATTACCCATCAGGAGATGGTGACAGCAGCATCCAGAGCAGTGGCACCACAGCCTGCTCTATATACAGCGGGGAGAGCCAAAAGTGCAGTAGGGTAATAGTAATAGAGGACTGTAGGCAATTCTGCTTTGTAAAATGGACTCCAAATTTGTGTGTTGCCTCCCCCTTGTGCCAGAGTCAAGAATGCCTCTGAGCGGTTTGGGACAATCTCAAAAGAGAGGATAAGCAACCAGGGGTTGTGGTGTACATCAATGCAATTGCCTAATGGTTATTATCGCTGAACTGTTAATCCAGAGACCAAGGTAATATTCTAGGGACCCAGGTTCAAATCCTGCTACAGCAGATTATGAAATTTGAACTCAGTATAAAAAATCTGGAATTAAGAATCTAATGATGAGCATGAATCCATTGTCGGAAAAGTTCATCTGGTTTCCTTCAGGGAAGGAAACTACCATCCTCACCTGGTCTAGCCTGCATGTGACTCCAGGACCAGGGCAATGTGTTTGAGTCGTAGCTCAATTAGGGGTGGGGAACAAATGTTGGCCTAGCTGGTGATGCCTTCAGCTTGTGAATGGATAAAAAATATTAGTTCTAAAGACATAAACAGGAAAAGTGATGAGTTCAGGAAGTTAGATAGTAAATTGAAAAGCAAGACTTTTAGGGTTATAATCCCAGGATTAATCCCTGTGCCACATGCCAGTGAAACTAGCAATACGAAGATAGTATAGTTAAATATGTTGGTAAAGAGCTGGTGTAGGAAGGAGGGCTTCCAGGGCAGTTGGGACCTATGTAAGAAGGATGAGTTGCACTTAGCTTAGTGGGGCACCAATATCATGGCAGGGCAGTTTAATGCTCCTTGGATGCTGCCTGAACTATTGTGCCCTTCCAGCACCACTAATCCAGAATCTGGTTTCCAGCATCTGTAGTCATTGTTTTTACCTAGTTGATTTTAACCCTACTGCAAATCCTCTTGCAAGGATGCCTGTCTTGAAGAAGTTTTCTTCCTCTCTCTACAAAAATCTCAGGGAGTCCCTCTCCCACTGCAACTCCCAGGTCATTTCCTCTGCCCTGAAGCTCTTCAACCATGTCCTGAAACAAACTCGCTACCACAGCCACATTTGCTTCCTCAGTGCCTGCCTCCATAACCAACTCATCCCACACGGACTCCAAACCAGCTTTAAACCAGCAGAGTTCGGACCCGAACAGGACAAACATTACAGACTGCAGATTCAAAAACACCAGCAACAGTTCTCCTTTAAGATCCTCTCCTCCACGCTCGAACCAAGAGCCAGCACCTAACATCTCTACAGTTAGCCCTGCCTCAGCTGAGGGCCACACTCTCTCAGAATTGCAAAGTACTACATCCTCAGGAGAATTTATACTCTCAACAAACTGTATTTCAACTCCATCTCAAACATCAAAAACTGTAAGTACAACAAACTTTTATCTACCCACCTCCATAACCAGCGCTCCTCAAACATTCCAAAAGATTCCCCTGGCCTCTGGAACTGCTTGGACGCCATTAGCCATGCGGCTGGTGAAGCTGCCACCCCCACGCTGATTGATGATGTCACTTCCACTCCCATCATGGCCACTCCCTCAACCACTTCCACCTCTCACAATTCCTCATGCATCACACGTGACATCACTTCCGCCCCTCACATCATCGCTGATGTCACAAGCTCAGTGACTTCCGCCACCCCTACTGCCATGTCTGCCACTACTTCCGCCCCCACCGCCACTCACCTGCATTCTGCTGGCATGTCCCCCACAGATCCCACTGTCACCATTCCTGGCCTCCAGAACCCTGAGGGGAACACCACCCCTGCTCATGACTCCACTCCCGTTCCCCCCACCATCACACCCACTCCAATTACTGGCTCCGCCCCCACTCCCAGCTCCACACCCACACCAGATCCCAGCTCCCAGCCCTGCCGAGTTTTCACCATCGCTCCAGACATTTCCCGCACTGAGAATGAACGATCATTCCTCAGCAAAGGACTCACCTTCATCCCCTCCGTCCACGCATCAATGAATTTAATATATGCCGTGAAGTCGAACACTTCTTCTGCCACCTCCGCCTCCGAGGACCCCTTCACCCACTTCCAACACACTGCATCCACCTTGACATCCCGCGCGGGCCTATTACCTGCCCTCGACTTCTTCATTTCCAACTGCCACCGGGACATTAACCACCTCAACCTGTCTACCACCCTTCCCACTCCAACCTCTCACCCTCACAACGCGCAGCCCTCCAATCCCTCTGCTCCAATCGCAACCTCACCATCAAGCCAGCAGATAAAGGGGGCGCAGTGGTAGTCTGGTGCACTGACCTCTACACCACTGAAGCCAAACACCAACTCGAGGACACATCTTCCTAACACCTCCTTGACCATGACCCCACCCCCCATCACCAAACCATCATCTCCCAGACCATACAGAACCTCACCACCTTAGGAGATCTCCCACCCACAGCTTCCAACCTCATAGTCCGGGAATCCCTCACTGCCTGATTCTGCCTCCTTCCCAAGATCCACAAGCCTGATCACCCTGGCCGACCCATTGTCTCAGCATGCACCTGCTCCACTGAACTCATCTCTACCTACCTCGACACTGTCCTATACCACCCTGGTCCAGGAACTCCCCACATACGTTCGAGACACCACCCACGCCCTCCACCTCTTCCAAGACTTCCGTTCCCCGGCCCCCAACGCCTCACCTTCACTATGGATATCCAATCCCTCTACACCTCCATCCGCCATGACCAGGGCCTCCAAGCACTCCATATTTTCCTCTCCCAACGTCCCCAACAGTACCCTTCCACCGACACTCTCATTTGTTTGGCCGAACTGGTCCTCATCCTTAACAATTTCTCCTTCGAATCCTCTCACTTCCTCCAGACCAAAGAGGTAGCCATGGGCACACATACGGGCCCCAGCTATGCCTGTCTCTTTGATGGCTACGTAAAACAGTCGATCTTCCGTATTTACACCGGCACCACTCCCGACCTCTTCCTCCGCTACATTGATGACTGCATTGGCGCCACCTCGTGCTCCCGCAAGGAGGTTGAGCGATTCATTAACTTCACCAACACATTCCACCCTGACCTTAAATTTACCTGGACCATCTCTGACACCTCCCTCCCCTTCCTGGACCTCTCCATCTCCATTAATGATGACCAACTTGACACTGACATTTTTTACAAACCCACCGACTCACACAGCTATCTGGATTACACCTCTTCCCACCCTACCTCTTGCAAAAATGCCATCCCATATTCCCAATTCTTCCGCCTCCGCCGTATCTGCTCCCAGGCGGACCAGTTCCACCACAGAACACACCAGATGGCCTTCTTCTTTAGAGACCGCAATTTCCCTTCCCGTTTGGTTAAAGATGCCCTCCAACACATCTCGTCCACATCCCGCAGCTCTGCCCTCAGACCCCACCCCTCCAACCGTAACAAGGATAGAACGCCCCTGGTGCTCACCTTCCACCCTACCTACCTTCGCATAAACCAAATCATCTGCCGACATTTCCGCCAGCTCCAGAAAGACCCCACCACCAGGGATATATTTCCCTCCCCACCCCTTTTCTCTTGCTGCAAAGACCGTTCCCTCCGTGATTACCTGGTCAGGTCCACACCCCCTACAACCCACCCTCCCATCCTGGCACCTTCCCCTGCCACTGCAGGAACTGCAAAACCTGCGCCCACACCTCCTCCCTCACCTCCAATCAAGGCCTTAAAGGAGCCTTCTGCATTCATCAAAGTTTTACCTGCACATCCACTAATATCATTTATTGCATCCTTTGCTCCCGATGCGGTCTCCTCTACATTGGGGAGACTGGACGCCTCCTAGCAGAGTGCTTTAGGGAACATCTCCAGGAGACCTGCATCAATCAATCACACTGCCCTGTGGCCCAACATTTCAACTCCCCCTCCCACTCTGCTGAGGGCATGGAGGTCCTGGGCCTCCTTCACTGCCGCTCCCTCACCACCAGACGCCTGGAGGAAGAACGCCTCATCTTCCGCTTCGGAACACTTCAACCCCAGGGCATCAATGTGGACTTCAACAGTTTCCTCATTTCCCCTTCCCCCACCTCACCCTAGTTCCAAACTTCCAGCTCAGCGCTGTCCCCATGACTTGTACTACCTGCCTATCTTCTTTTCCACCTATCCACTCCCCCCCATCCCTCACCCCCGACCTATCACCTTCATCCCCTCCCCGACTCACCTATTGTACTCTATGCTACATTCTCCCCACCCTCACCCTCCTCTAGCTTATCTCTCCACCCTTCAGGCTCTCTGCCTTTATTACCGATGAAGGGCTTTTGCCCGAAACGTCGATTTTACTGCTCCTCGGATGTTGCCTGAACTGCTGTGCTCTTCCAGCACCACTAATCCAGAGTTTGCTGGTGTCACTCAGGAAGCTTTAAACTAGTGTAGTGGGTGTGGGAACTGAGGAAAATAACCAGGAGGAGTTAGAACCTCAGGTCAGCAAGGCTAAGAGAAAGAACTGACTCAGAGAGGTTACTGAACATGGGGGGCTGGTGGTCTGGTACATTATTTTAATGTGAGAATTATGACAGATAGGGTTAGCCGGATGAACTTAGAGCTTGGGTGAGTACATATAACTATGATGTAGCTATTACAGAGACATCATTGAAAAAGGGCAAGACTGGCAGCTTAAAATTCCAATATTTAGATGTTTCAGGTGTGATCGAGAGGGATGTAAAACAGGTTGGGATTTGTGTTATTGATAAGGAAGAATATCACAGCTGTATTAAAGGAGGACAAATGGATAGAGCTCAGGAATATGAAGGGTGCAGTCACTTTGATGGGATTGTACTACAGGCCTACCAACAGCCGGCAGGTGATAGAAGAACAGATATGTGATTAGATTAGTTTTCTTACAGTGTGGAAACAGGTCCTTCAGCCCAACAACTCCACACCAAACCTCCAAAGAGTAACCCACCCAGACCCCTACATTTACCCCTTCACCTAACACTACAGGCAATTTAGCCTGGCCAATTCACCTAATCTGCATATCTTTGGACTATGGGAGGAAACCCACACAGACACGGGGAGAATGTGCAAACTCCACACAGACAGTTGCCCAAGGCGGGAATTGAACTCAGGTCTCTGGCGCTGTGAGGCAGCAGTGCTAACCACCGTGCTGCCCATAAAACATTGCAATACATTGGCCAGGAATCGAACCTGGGCCTCCTGCGTGGCAAGCAAGAATTCTACCACTGAGCCACCAATGGAATGTGGACAGATTATGGGAAAATATGTAAACAACATTGTTGTTGTGGTGGACGGTTTTACCTTCCCGATATTGACTGGGACTCACTGAGGCCAGTAAAGGCAGTCTGTTTGGACTTTCGCAAAGTCTTTGACAAAGTTCCTCATGGCAGGCTAATACAGAAGGTGAAGTCCTCTAGAATCTGCAATGAACTTATAAGATAGATACAAAACTGGCTTGCACCGCTTACTGGCCAGTAGTGGTGGAAGGGTATTTTTTTGACTGGAGTTCTGTGACCACTGGTGTTCAGCAGGGATGATTGCTGGGGCCAATGTTGTTTGCCACATATATAAATGATTTGGAGGAGATGTGGTGGTCTAATCAATATGTTTGCAGATGACAGAGCGATTGAGGAAGCTGCAGATAGTAAGCAGGATTGGTAGAGGATATCGTAAAACCAAGATAAGCTGAAGACTATGGTGAGTTTAATCTGGACAAGTGCGAGATGATGCATTCTGGAAGATAATGCAGGAGGAAAGTGTACAATAAATGGCAAAACACTTAGACCATTAACATACAAGAGGGATCTAAGCACATGGGTCCACACTTCCATGAATGTGGCAACACAAGTGGATAAGGTGGTCAAGAAGTTGTATGGTATGCTTGCCTGAAACAGTCAGGACATAGAGTATAAAAATTAGCAAGTCATGTTGCTGCTGTATAAAAATTTAGTTAGGCCACAATAGGAATGTTGCATAGAGTTCTGGTTGCACAATACTAGAAGGATGCGGAGGCTTTGGAGAAGAAATTTAAGAGGTTTACCAGGATGTTGCCAGGTTTGGAGGGTATTAACTATGAAGAAGAGATTGGACAAACTTGGCTTGTTTTCACTTGAAGGTCGGATACTGGGGGCATCCTGATAGAAGTTTACAAATTTATGAGAGGCATGGACAGAATGGATAGTCAGATGTTTTTCCCAGTATAGAAATATCAATGATATGGGGACATGGGTTTAAGGTTAAAGGAGGAAAGTTTAAGGGAAATCAAGGGGATCAATGGAGTAGTGGTAATGTCCCTGGACTAGGAATCCAGCGATTCAAGACAATGTTCTGGGGACATGGGTTCAAATCTCACCATGGCAGCTAGTGGAATGTGAAAGCCAGTTGGCTCAGGCTTGGAGGGCCAAAGGGTCTGTTCCTGGTCTGTAAATTTTCTTTGTTCTTTGAAATGTGAGAGGCAGGTTTTTTACAGAGTCTGGTAAGTGCCTGGAATGCACTACCAGAGGAGATGGTAGAAGCAGATATAAATAGCAACATATAAAAGGCATCTTGGCAAACACGTGAATACACTGGGATTAGTGGGATATGGACCATGTCGAAATGTTTGGGTTAGAAAGGCATCATGTGTTGGCATAGGCTTGGTTGGCTGAAGGGCTTGTTCCTGTGTTGTACTGCTCTTTGTTCTTTGTTTCTCTTTCCAAACCTTCTCAGTTTTTCAGCACTTTTTGTTCATTACAGAAGAGATAACTCTTATTAATGTCTTACCACTTGCCAGTGGGCACATTGGAATAAATCATCAACTTGTTTGGCCACATTAGAAACACATTTTCCATTGGCTGACAAGTCCCTGGCATGGGACTGGAATCCTGAGTGTCTAGCCCAGAATTAGGAATGTTGCCACTACACCATAAGACTGCCAATTCCAGGAGATATGAATTGAATCTAAATCATGTGGGATAAGCAAATACTGTGAAATACAGATTAAGATCTAAAAGAGAAAGGAAGCAAATATAAAATAATTACTTCATTTTTTCACATCTTATTGTCTTCTGAGGGGGTGAAAGCAAAATACTATGAATTCTTGAAATCTGAAACAAGCACAGAGAAATGCAGCAGGTCGGGCAGCATCTGTGGAGAGAGAAACTTAGTTAACATATCAAATCCAGTATGACTCCGCTTCAGAACTGAGAACTGTTGAATTTTCATACGTACTTTTGACATAGGTAGAGGCCCAGTGCAAAATACAAAGTGATTGTTAATGGTGGAAAAAGAAAACAAGAGATGTAAAATGGCCGTAAATTAAGGTGTGGAAGGGATAGAATTGGTCTTCACTACTAAACGCAATGTAAACTAAACATTAAAAAAGACAAAGGTGTGGAGGTGGAGGGGAGTGTGAGAAAAATGGAGATCAAACAATACAGTCAGTCTCTGAATTTATTGAATTCAATATTGAGATCTTGAAGTTGTAGAGTGCCTTCACGGAAAATGAAATGGTAGAACTGTACAGAATAGACACTTCGGCCCACCATGTTTCACTGCAAGCCAGGCAGCACCAGGAGATGGAGAAGTCGACGTTTCTGGTGTAACCCTTCTTCAGGACTGGGAATAGGTGAAAGGGGAGCTACAGATAATGGGGGTGGGGTTGAGCAGGGTGGTGAGTTGGAGATAGTAGCAGGTACGACCTGCGTGGTCGATGGGAGGAATGAACTCAGTTGGTGGCTAGAAGGAAGGGTTGATGAGAGGAATGAAGAGAGGGGGAGGGGCTGGGAAGACCATGTTTCACCATCAATTTCCATTTTTGTTACAGCCTGAAAGGTAGTTTATTGAAATAGCAAAAAAAACTGGTGGGGGAATGGTCAGAGCCATTCCTACAAACAGAGCAGACGTGTTCCACAGAGCTGTCACCCAGTCTGCATTTGTTCTCGCCATTGTAAAGGAGACTGCATTGTGAGTTGGCGAATACAGGAGGCCAGTTTGTGAAAACCACATGTAAAATGCTACTTCACCTGGAAGGTGTGTTTGGGGTCTTGAAAAATGAGGAGGAAAGAAGTGAATGGGCAAGTGTTACACCATCTATAATTGCATGGAAAGGTACCATGGGCAGTTAGGAAGAGTTAAGAGTGATTAAGTAGTAGACCAGGATATCACAGAAGGAATAGTCCCTGTGGAATTTTAATTTTGGAGTGAAGGAGAAAGTGTGTTTGATGGTTGTAGAAATGGTGGTGGATGATCCTTTGAATGCAGGGACTAGTGAATGGAAAGTGAGGACAAAGGAACCCTATCATTGTTCTGTGAAGAAGGGGGAAAGATGAGGGCAGAAGTATGGGAATTGGGTCAGATATGGCTTAACGCTCTGCCAAACAAAACTGACGGGGATGTCCTTGGTTGAGGAAAATTGAGATCAAGTTGGATGTAGCCTGGTGGAAAGTGGCATCATCTAAACAGAAACTGGGAGGATGGACTGGAAATCTTGCAGTAAGCACAGTGTAAGGTGATGTCGTGAAGGTAACTGCGAAATTTTTGTTGGAACAAAAACAGAAATTGCTGGAAAGTCTCTGCAGGTCTGGCAGCACCTGTGGAGAAAAATCTGAGTTAACATTTCTTTAGAAGAAGGGTCACTGGACTTAAAATGGTAACTCTGATTTCTCTCCATAGATGCTGCCAGACCTGCTGAGATTTTGAGCAATTTCACTTTTTTTTTCAGATTTACAGCATCCACAGTTCTTTTAGTTTTGCTTTGTGGAGTTGATGGTGGTAGAAATGGCGGAGGATGATCCTTTAAATCAGAGACTAGTGAATGGAAAGTGAGGAATTGATGGGCTTATTATGAAATGAAAACAGTGAAGTCAAAGAAGGGAAAGGAAGAGTCAGAGATGGACCAGGTGAAGGTGAGAGAAGGCTGGAAATTGCAAGCAAAACTGAAAACTGGGCAGCATGTGGCTCAGTCGTTAGCACTGCTGCCTCACAGCGCCTGGGACCTGGGTTCAGTTCCAGCATCAGGTTACTGTCTGTGCGGAGGTTGCACAGTCTCCTCATACCTGCATTGGTTTCTTCCAGGACCCCTGGTTTCCTCCCATTGACCAAAGATGTGCAGATTAGGTGGATTGGCCGTGCTAAATTGCCGATAGTGTCCAGGGATGTGCAGGCTAGGGTGGATTAGCCACCGGGAAAATTCAGTGTTACAGGGATTGTGTGGGTCTGGGTGGGATGCTGTTCGGAGAGTCAGTGTGGACTCGAACGGCTTGCTTCCACACTGGAGAGATTCTATGATTAATTTTTCCAATTCAAGATGAGAGAGCAGGAAGCAGGACAGAAGAAATCATCAATGTATCGAAGAAAGAGTTGTGGATGGGGGTCTGAATAGAACTGGAATAAGGAATGTTTTACAAATCCCATGAAGAGCCAGGTGAAATTCATGCAGATACCAGTAGCCACACCTTTGACTTGGAGAAAATGAGATGATAAAGAGAAAATTATGGAACCAACGTAAAACGTCAGAATAATCACAAATGTAAGTGGGGAGAAAATAGAATGAAGGTAGGAAGAAATAATTTTGGTGGGTAGGAACTGACTAAACTGCTGGGTCTGCCAGGACGATCCTGTTTGTGGATTTTAAGAAAATGGTCGAAGTAGGCTGTATTTGGATGGGGGGATCCATAAGGTGGGAAGCTGTGAAAGGCAGATCTCCGGTGAAGATAAGGTCAGATAGAGTCTGGAAATAACCATTTGATGTTCAATGATGAGGTCATGATCCAGGAGGAGGTAGGAGAAAGTCACTGAGAGCTGGCACTCAGCATCCGGGAGGTAGAGGTCAGCAACCACAGCAACATCACCCTTATCAGCAGCTTTGATAACTAGATCGGGGTTGGACCTGAAGGAGTGCGGTCCAGAGAGTTCGAAAAGTTGAGAAATTAAGGGGGCCAAAGTCACCTCAACAGTTCCCAATGAACAAATGAAGTGCAGAAAAAAAGCAACACTTACTCAGATTTACATTATAGCGTCAGCCTAGGTTTGAAAACATATAACTGCACATTAAGAATTTTCATATAGATGAGTATCTCCTACAAATTGCTTGATACTGCAGAAGGAACTGAAATGTCAAACCACTTTGCTCCCTTGTAGCTATTTTCATCCATGATACATATTTTTATATTAATATTTATGCTCACATCAGCTTATCAATAAATCCACATGGCTGAACATGACTTTTTTAGATGAGATTCCCTACAGTATGGAAACAGGCCCTTTGGCCCAACAAGTCCACACCAACGTTCCGAAGAGTAACCCACCCAGACCCATTCCCCTATCCTATATTTACCCCTGACTAGGGCACCTAACACTATGGGCAAGTTAGCATAGCCAATCCACCCTGACCTGCACATCTTTGGACTGTGGGAGGAAACCAGAACACCCGGAGGAAACCCGCACAGACACGGGGAGAATATGCAAACTCCACAGACAGTCACCCAAGGCAGGAATAAACCTGGGGCCCTGGCACTGTGAGGCAGCAGTGCTAGCCATTGTGCCACCTCAAGGGAGTGGAGAATGTGGGCAGTAATGACAGTCTGTCTTTATATCGCACTTTTAATGCAGGAAATGTCCCAAAGTGCCTCATAGGAGTGTAATCAATCGTCAGCTGACATTGAATAAAAGAAGAGAATATTAAGACAAGCTATAAAAGCTTGGTCAATGAGCTAAGTTTCAATGAAGATTTTAAAAGTATATAGGATGTAGGAGCAGAGGGATTTTGGGAGGGAATTCTTGAGCTTAGTGCTTAGTTGACTTAAGGCATTGCCAGCAGTGATGGGGTTGCACAAGACATCAGAATTGGTGGATGACAATGAAAGTTTGGGAACTGGATGATGTCTCAGATTTAATGAGTAGGGAGCCATGGAGTGATTTGAAGACAAGACTGAACATTTTTAAATTGAGGCAATGGAGAATCTGAAAGCTGTATGCAGAAACAGGGATGATTGGCAAGTAGGTCTTAGTGCAGGAACTATATGGGAGACAGACCTCTGGATTGAGGCCCAGTTTTAATGTTGAACAAACATAGAGGCAATGCTTGGACTTGAGAGATATTGATAAGGTAGAGCTGGTGCTTAACTTCTAAAGCACCTCTTGTTTACTAACATGTAGACAACTGAAGGAAGATATGCTGAAAGTAGATTCTAAGATCTTTAAACGTGCAATTTTTTTGTCTGCCACAAGATGGCAAGAGATGAATGAAGGAGAATGCTCAATATGTTGCTATTATTCTTTATGTTTCAGTTTATTAAATTATGTCTTGCAGATTTTGGTTTAAAGTTGCACTATTAATTTTGTAAGATTCAACAGTAGCACAGTGGTTTAAAAGAAATCAAATTTATCACTGCATAACAAAATATCATACAGAATTTATAGCACAGAAACATCCTATTTGCTCCAACAGGTCTGTGCTTGCATTTATATTCCCCTCAGTTTCATCAGATACAATCTAAAAGTAGTTTATTTTGAACTTTTCTACGTATTGGTCTATACAGTTTGTTTTTATTAGTATTTTTCAACAACAGTTTTGATTTCTTGCATAAGTATATTCATGATATGCAACCTCCATTAAACTGACACTTCCATCAAATCCAGACAATATCTGCTTAAAATGATATTATAACACATCCCTCATCTGCTCACTGAACTGACAACATGAGCAGGAGGGACATTGAAAAATGTAATTTGCCTTGGGCAAGTTGCCAGTTGCTTGTGTACTCACAAGCCCTATTGTTTTCAGCAGTAGAGCAAATTACTGATGTGAATCACCTCTATAATCAGCAGTTTCTCCCCTTTCTTTAAATAAGAAAAAAAACTTGAAAAATGCTTCATAAAGTTTTAGGAGTTGCAGCGTATAACTGCTGCAATATAGCTTCAAATCCTTAAATCATAACATTTCATCTGAGTAAGGCCATTTGCCCACCTTAGTTCATCCTTCCAGAATGATTGTACTACTCTGCCCACACTGTAGCATCTGATTTGTTGTAACATAATTCTAAGGGGTTTAACCCTACGCCTCTTTGAGGAAATTTATTGTCCGCTTGCTGTATGAAAGAGAATTTCCTGATATCCATTCAAAAGCGTCTTTTACTAGTTGAAACCTAGTTGTACTTCAACTGTTTAACTTGAAGTCATATTCCAAATTTTCTTTCTCAATTCCCCCAGCTGGTTTGGTGGGATGGAGATGCTAAACTGCCCACACTGGCCTTGGAAAGGGGGACAACACAGAATTTACCAGAACAATACCAGGTCAAAATATGCTATGATAAGGATACACAAATCTGACTTATATTCCATTGTGTTTAGAAGGCAGGAACATTATTTATCAGAATATTTAAATGTATTAAGATTTCCTTACATACACAATAATGCACTCTATCTCATACTCAAACTTTTGAAATGGAACAGTTTACTACTGAGTTGCCTTTCCCTACATGCTAGTTGAGAAATCCAAGACTGCCTACTACATTTTATGTATTGGGATTAATGTAGATTGGCATTATCAGCTTGTTCAATTTGCTAACAGGGCCCAGAATAAAAAGCGTTAAAGCTATCCGATGGAACAATGACTATTCACATCGCATGATTGTTTGCTGTTTGTTACATTGAGTCATAGAGATGCACAGCATGGAAACCAACCTTCAGTCCAACTCGTCCTTGCCAACCAGATATCATAAATTAATCTAGTCCCACCGGCCAGCACTTGGCCCATATCGCTCTAAACTCTTCCTATTCATATACCCATCCTGATGCCTTTTAAATGTTGTAATTGTTGCAAATGTGTTGCTGGTCAAAGCACAGCAGGTTAGGCAGCATCTCAGGAATAGAGAATTCGACGTTTCGAGCATAAGCCCTTCATCAGGAATAAGAGAGAGAGAGCCAAGCAGGCTGAGATAAAAGGTAGGGAGGAGGGACTAGGGGGAGGGGCGATGGAGGTGGGATAGGTGGAAGGAGGTCAAGGTGAGGGTGATAGGCCGGAGTGGGGTGGGGGCGGAGAGGTCAGGAAGAGGATTGCAGGTTAGGAGGGCGGTGCTGAGTTGAGGGAACCGACTGAGACAAGGTGGGGGGAGGGGAAATGAGGAAGCTGGAGAAATCTGAATTCATACCTTGTGGTTGGAGGGTTCCCAGGCGGAAGATGAGGCGCTCCTCCTCCAGCCGTCGTGTAGTTGTGTTCTGCCGGTGGAGGAGTCCAAGGACTTGCATGTCCTCGGTGGAGTGGGAGGGGGAGTTAAAGTGTTGAGCCACGGGGTGATTGGGTTGGTTGGTTCGGGCGGCCCAGAGGTGTTCTCTGAAGCGTTCCGCAAGTAAGCGGCCTGTCTCCCCAATATAGAGGAGGCCACAACGGGTGCAGCGGATGCAATAGATGATGTGTGTGGAGGTACAGGTGAACTTGTGGCGGATATGGAAGGATCCCTTGGGGCCTTGGAGGGAAGTGAGTGTGGAGGTGTGGGTGCAAGTTTTACATTTCCTGCGGTTGCAGGGGAAGGTGCCGGGGGTGGAGGTTGGGTTGGTGGGGGGTGTGGATCTGACAAGGGAGTCACGAAGGGAGTGGTCCTTGCGGAACGCTGATAGGGGAGGGGAGGGAAATATATCCTTGGTGGTGGGGTCCGTTTGGAGGTGGCGGAAATGGCGGCGGATGATACGTTGTATGTGCAGGTTGGTGGGGTGGTAGGTGAGAACCAGTGGGGTTCTGTCTTGGTGGCGGTTGGAGGAGCGGGGCTCAAGGGCGGAGGAGCGGGAAGTGGAGGAGATGCGGTGGAGGGCATCGTCGATCACGTCTGGGGGGAATCTGCGGTCCTCTCAAGGGCGGAGGAGCGGGAAATGGAGGAGATTTCTCAAGGGCGGAGGAGCTTTGTAATTGTCCCAGTCTCCACCACTTCCTCTGGCAGCTCATTCCATATACTACCACCCTTTGTGTTCCCTTTTAAATCTTTCCCCCCTCACCTTAAACCTATGCCCTCTAGTTCTGGGCTCCCCCAACATGAAGAAAAGACCTTGTCTATTAACTCTATCCATGCCCCTCATGATTTTATAAATCTATAAGGTCATGTCTCAGCCTCTGACACTTCAGGGAAAACAGCCTCAGCCTATTCAGTCTTTTCTTCTAGCTCAAACACTCCAACCCTGTCAATATTCTTGTAAGTCTTTTCTGAACTGACCAGTCCTTTCAAGTTTCACAACATCCTCCCTAAAGGAGGGAGACCAGAATTGCACACAGTATTCCACAAGTGCCCTAACCATTGTCCTGTACAGTCGCAACATGACCTCCCAACTACTATACTCAATGCTCTGAACAATAAAGGAAAGCATACCAAATGCCTCTTTCACTATCCTATCTACCTGAGACTCTACTTTCAAGGAACTATGAACCTGCGCTCCAAGGTCTCTTTGTTGAGCAACACTTCCCAGGAAACGTTCACACACAGAACATAGAATATAGAAAAGTACAGCACACAGGACAGGCCCTTTGGTCCACGATGTTGCGCCGAGGATTAATCCTAATGTAAAATAAAATAACTTAACCTATGCACCCCTCAATTCACTGCATCCACGTGCATGTCCAGCAGTCGCTTAAATGTTCCTAATGACTCTGCTTCCATCACCACCGCTGGCAATGCATTCCATGCGATCACAAGTCTCTGCGTAAAGAACCTTCTGCTGACGTTTCCCTCTATACCTTTCTCCTTATATCTTAAAACTATGATCCCTCATGCCAGTCAACCCTGCTCTGGGGAAAAGATGAGGAAGTTCAGGGATGGTTAGTAAATTTGTCGACACAAAGGTTGGAGGTGCCGTTGATAGTATTGAGGGCTATTGCAGGCTGCAGCCCAACATAGACAGAATGCAGAGCTGGGCTGAGAAATGGCAGATGGAGTTCAAACTGGATAAATGCAAAGTGATGCATTTTGGAAGTTCGAACTTGAATGCTGAATTTAGGATTTAAAATAGGATTCTTGGCAGCGTGGAGGAACAGGGGGATCTTGGTGTTCAAGTACATAAATTCCTCAAAGTTGCCACCCCCAAGTGGACAGGGTTGTTAAGAAAGTATATAGTGTTTTGGCTTTCATTAACAGGGGGATCAAGTTTAAGAGCCGTGAGGTTTTGCACATGCAAACACACTCTCTTGCATGCACTCAAACTCACATGTATAGACTCACTCTCCCTCTTTCTCTCTTTCATGCATGCACACACACATATACATCTATGGGGTGAAATTGTATTTGCAGAAATATATTTGCAGATACATTTTATTTTACTCAAAAAATGCACAATCTGCAGGCAGTCAATGCAGGCACTCAATCCATGTAATATTTTGTAAATTCCACTTTAGAAATAGAACCAGTCTGACTTAAGATTGGGATATGGACAGACTCTAACTTCACACCTTCAATGCATTGCCTAAACTGAGATGTCACCTTTTGTTATAAAAGCTTAAATTATCTCGAGAAGGTGACTTAAAAGAAGTTCTGGGATTTACATATGAATGAATTGAAACCACCATTCTAAAAGATAAAAGACTTAACAATCCAGGTTTGTTTAATATATCACTGTATGACACTGTAATCCTTTGCTATAAATCTTGTACTCCACAACCACCCAATGAAGGCGCAGCGCTCCGAAAGCTAGTGCTTCCAAATGAACCTGTTGGACTATATCCTGGTGTTGTGTGATTTCTAACTTTGTCCACCCCAGTCCTCCATATCATGGCTACCATTAAGTATTTAAGTGCTGCCTTGATTTGCCTTTCCAGAATGCAGCACCTCGCATTTGTCAAAATTAATCTCCAACTGCCACTACTCAGCCAATTAGCCCATCTGATCAAGATTCCATTACTCTGAGGTAACCTTCTTTGCTATCCACTGCACCTCCAATGTTGGTGTCAACTGCAAACTTACTAACTACACCTCCTATGTTCACATCCAAATCATTTATATAAATGACGAAAAGCAGTGAGTCTAGCACCGATCCTTGTGGCACACCATTAGTCACATGCCTACAGTCTGAAAAGAACCCTCAACAAGCAATTTTTGTGTCCACTACTTTCAGACCTGAAAAGTATTCGGTCTACGTCAAATTATCCTGGAAAGCAAAGTATTTTTTGAATTTGGTTGAACAACAGATTTACGAACTATTTCATGCTGTGACAATGGGAATGGTATTTTCTACTCATTGGATGCTGCCATCAGTCCAAACGGATATTCTGCACATCACACATTTGAGCAAAGTGCCAGTGTGATGCCACATATATAGCCATACATCTCAATTGTTCAGTGAGTCAAATAGCAGGTTCCTCCACTGAAAACAAGAAGTGTTGGAGATCACAGTGGGTCAGACAGCATCCATTCATCTGATGAAGAGTCATCTAAACTTGAAACATTAGCTAGCTTTCTCTCGCTAGATGCTGCCTGACCCACTGTGATCTTCAACACTTGTTTTCAGTACAGATTCCAGCATCTAAGTAATTTGCTCCTATGGGAGATTCCTCCATTTGTTCATAATAAGTAAAGTAGCACTGTACTCGAGCAGACCACACTGTCAAAGAGCAGATCATAATATCGACTATTAGATGTGATTCCATAATTGGGCAGCACCTATTGGCCGATCCTCCATGTTCTAATAATTGCACCAACAAACAAGTCAAGCTTGTAAGCTGCATACTAAAAGTGACATCTATTCATAGGCAAAGACCTTCTTCGCAAACAAAAGTATATAATCAAAATTTACACCTATTTTAAATTAGCTATAGCAAAAGGGGCCGTAATTTCCTATTGCTTCCTCCATCAACACTAATGTCCTGGCCATTCAGAATCAACTTGCCGACCATTCAGCACCATTTCATTGTGTGGTATATGTTGTCATGATCATTTGAAATTTGATATTCTTGCATTTGTCCAGATGACTGCAAGACTAAAACCTTTGGCAGCATGTTTCTCTTTCAGCAATAAACAAAGCTCTGCTAGAACTTTATTTTAACCTGAAGATAATTGAATCAAGATAATTAAGATAATAGTAAGATGAAATATGATATATAGAAATAAGCTATTTCCTCAGATAAGAGAATTCAAAACAAGGGGGAAATAAAAATTAACAATAACAGTCAGTCCATTTTAACTAGTGTGTTAACAGGAAAACCAGGGGTTTGCATCATTTTGTGCCATAAAAAATGGTCTTATTTTTTGTTTTAGATTGTTCACAGTGTACAAAATATCACTCAGCTTCTTTACAGTTTACAGGTAAGTTCATTTTTTTCTTTAATCAGCTTTGAGCATTTCAATGTGATTACATCCTTTACAGCTAGAAGTTGTCACTATAGAGTTAGCAGACATGGATTTTGAATAGATACTGGGGGTTCCATGACACAATTTCTATTGTGCAGGATGCTGGTTTATTTTTACATAGGATATATATGAACCAATATCAATTTTTGTGTATGTGGAAGGACATTGGCCTTTTTTCTGTTTTGTACCAAATTATAACAATGAATTCCTCAGTTGAATACATCCTGATATGATACAACGTTGGGCTCAGCGACCAGCACATTGACAATAAATTTTAATCCCAGCTATAGATGAGCACAGCAGCTAAAAGACTATTCATGTTTTTTGTTAGAGGTATTTGTTAGGTCGGCTGCCAGATCCAGAACTAATTGTTTTGTCAAATGTTAAATATTTTAGTTCATGTGTGCTCAGTTAGGTGAGCATTGGCTTTGCTTTCATGCATTGATATTTATCAAGCATTCTCTTCTCATATATAATTTAAGTTCTGTTCAATTTAGATTTTAGCCTGACCATATTTTATCAGTTCTAACCTCCGATCCTCCAATCCTTATATTGGATTTGTCTGACCTTGCTATCTTGCACAGTCCCTGAGCTTATTGCCTTGCAGGGAAAGTTTACCAAATTATTGACCATCATAGAAACTGTTCCTTAGGTTTGAGAGTCTCAATGTTACTCTGCGATAATCTAAAATAATTTCAAATAGAAATTTTTGCAATTTTCATGGCATGAAAAGTATTACATCAGCCTAGACTTCATTGGTTCAAACCCAGTGTGCCACTCCATTTATCTTGTAGATTTAAAGGTCAAGGCATCCTGTAATACAATAGAGTTCCAAGTAGATATGTGCATCTAGAGAATAAAATGCATTATAAATAATGTCTGTCAGCTGTAAAACAAATAGTCTTAAATATTGCATTATGATGATAAAGTAGGTGGGATCCACTTAAAATAGATCAAATTACCTTAAACCACCTGAATCCAAGAGTAGGACCCTAGTGGTTTGGTGCTGGAATAACAATTACAGCGCTTCAGATTTCAAGACACACTTAATGATATTTTCTGAAACTGAACCCAGTAAATCTGGTCACTGGTATATTTGGCAAGGGCACAGTAAAAAGGTTGAAGTCAAGTTAGACATTTATGCAAGAGACCTGGGAGACAACACAGATCTCCCAAAGTGGGGTTCCAAGGATAGGAACTCTCCTCAAAACCCCACAGACATCTTTGTACTTGCTTTTGGTGGATTCTCATCTTTGCAGCCAAACAAATCTGCTACCAATCTCTCTACCCACTGTTCCAAGAAAGGCCTCATTACCTTCCTGCTAACCATGTGTAGTAGCTAGGTAATTGTGCTTCTAAACAGTAAGTTGCAACTGAGTGCTCATTTGAGGCCTGCAGCTCTCTGCAAATGCTTTGATGAAGCTAGAAATTAAGGATTCGCAACTGTTTGTTGAGTGGGTATGCTGCAGATAGTTCACCCATTCAGAACCTAATGCAAAATTGTACCCAAAATTGCTCAACAGGAGAGTAAGTTTTTTGAGTTGATGGGAGAGGAGCAAGATATGAATCACCTCACAATTGGTTCATTAGCTGTCAACCATATAGACTTTCACCAGAACAAGTCACCAGGGAACCTTCAGGTTGGTGTGAAAGCTCACAGTTCAGTAGTGTTCTGGCATGTCTATTGAGTTTGTCCTGCATTTGACTCTTAATGGTGTCACACTGGCAAATAGCAAGTGCAAAGACTATGACACAATGAAAAATAAATGTATTGTGTCAGTGTTCCTGTGATAGGAATTCAAGATGCATTTTACTTTTATATATTTTGTTTCACATAAATAAGTTGACTGGTTTGTAAATATATTGTAATCACTCTCTTCAGCTTGGTATTACACACCCTGGAGCAGATGGGTTTTAAACCTAGGTCTTCTGGTCTAGAAATAGAGACATATGACCATGCTGTGAGAGCCCTCTTGCACTAGCCGGGTTTGTAATATTTTAACATGAAATCAGCGAATTGCCAAAGAAATTTAACTTCGGAATCAACCTGTTCAGAAATGTTATGGTTCAGACCTCCCCCCTGCCCCCAAGATATTTTAAGAACATATTCTAGACCCTAACCTTTTATTATTTTAAAGGAAATATAAAGTATGTGGTCCAGATGCAGTTCAACTGACCAAAGTACTTGATATTAAGTAAAACACAATTTATTTAAACACTGTAATTAAAATACAACCAAAGAAAGAGGATTTTTTAAAAAAAAACCATAACTCTACAGTAACTATTACTAATTAACTGTTCCAATATAGTAACATCCCATCAACACACCCCTTGGCAAAAAAGGAAAGTTCAGGCACAGGTTCTCACATATAGTTCTCCAATCCAGATGGAAAGAAACAGTGAGAGAAAATTCAGAGAGAGTAGCAGCCAGGAAACATTCACTGAATCTTCCAACTCTATTGAGACCCCATTACCTTCTGACAATACTTACAAAATCAAAGCCCAGAAATCTGGATCGGAGAGAGCTGGCCACATCCATTCAGGTTTCATTGAAAAAAAACCAAGGCCTCCCAAGCTGTTTACATTACCCCAGACAGCTCGGTACCTCTTCAAAACAAAAGCACAAAATAACCTCTTAAAGCCACAGCAATGTCAAAATGGCTCCAGCAAAGATAGTACCTGAATCCTGGTCTGCTGGCCCAGAGGGATGGACACTACCATTGTGTCACAAGAGCCCTCTTGTCCCAACTGGTTTGTGGACTTCATGATATAATTTCCAGCAGGTGCTATTACTTTCTGAACACATAACTCACTTAAACTAAATTCCGCTACACTTGTTTGAATGGTGTTTCACACACAATTCTTGCTCAGCACCTTATCTTTCACTTTTCTTTCAGGCTGTAGTCACCATACAGGACAGTTACATAGAAGTGCAGCGGCTAATATTGCAGGAGCGTGAGCGATCAGCTCATATCCAAGGCGCCCGAGGGAACATGCTTCTTGAGCAAGAGAAACAGCGCAACATGGAGAAGCAAAGAGAAGAACTAGCAAATGTACGCAAACTTCAGAGCAAGCTGTACCACGAGCAGCAGCGCTGGGAACGAGAATGTGAACGCAGGCAGCGGGAACAAGAAGCACAAGAGAGTAGACTACAGGAACGTGAGCACGAATGTCAGCAGAAAGCAGAGCAGATGTGGCGAGAGAGGGAAGAGTTAGAGAGCCAGTGGAAAGAGTACCAGCAAAATCTGGAGAGACTGAGGGAAGGCATGAGAATGGTGGAAAAGGAAAGAGGCAAATTGGAAGCACAGCAAAGGCATGTAAGTGCCTGGAAACACAGCCGGCAGAGGAGCCTACCTGTAATGATGATCCCACAGGAAACCAGTCAGGTACAATACAAAAATAGGATTAAAAATTGATCATGGAGTTTTACTGAAACTTAGAAAACTGGTTTTGAAAAAGAAAGGAAGCATTTTACATCATTCAAATGTACAATCACTATTTGCATCTTTTGTTGTTTGCAAGTTAGGAAATAACTGGCACAAAAGGAAACCACACAAGCTCTTTGATTAAATAACTGACTTTTTGCTAATATTGTAGTTGATTGTGTTCGCTACTGGTATAAACAATGACATTTCAGAGAACAATGGAATTTGTTGTGCCATAGTTTACAAATATTTTTATATTGAATCCATTCAAGATTTGTTTTAATTTTGTTGAATAACAAAAAAGAAAGTCTGCGCTAAATTATTAACAATAAAGACTTGACATGCTGGTCTGGTAAACAGAATTCTGCAGACAACATATTACAGTGATCTTTTATAGAAAATCTTTACAGCAAACCTTGGTAAGAGACCTGTGTGCTTTGTGTAGTATTAGCAAGTTACTCCCAGATTAACCACTTGCTTTGGTTTGAGACTGGTTTCAAAATTTAGAAAACAAATGCAATTCAATCATCGCTGCCAGGTATAACTAGATTAATTTAACAAAAATATTAGTACTGATGGTTAGATAATTGACTTTTCCTGCAGGCCCTTTTCTGAATATATTTGTCCATTTACACATTTTTTTTCTTGATTTCCGTTAGAAGATGTCAGTATTCTGAGTATTTAGTAACAAAATTCAGTGGAGAAATTGTGAAACTACAGATTTTAAGCTGTATTTTGTGAAATTACAAAAGGGTTTAGTCACAATGTGTATGATAGCTAACTCCCCTTCATAAATTGCAATAATCCATTTTGCAGCAATGATAAATAGTTTTGGATTTAATATTGTGAGATATGCATTCCATAACTTTGGTGCAAAACTGTCTGAATTGAATTGGAAAGGCTGATATGAGATCACCTCCAGGATTGGGTGTTACATTCACCTTAGTATTTTAAAAGTAATGGGACAGAACCTTTGTAAACAGAATTCACAACATCATTCAGTTGAGAGAGATTACTGCTCGCATAACTTGACATTTACAATAATTTATATTTATAAAGTTACTTGTGTCTGTGCAAACTGTCCTAGGCTCAGTGATTAGTATTGCTGTCTTAAAGTGCCAGATATCAGGGTTCATTTCCCTGGACAATGTGTGGAGTTTGCACATTCTCTCCATGTCTGTGTGGTTTCCTCCGGGTGCTCCGGTTTCTTCCCACAACCTACAGGTCAGGTGGATTGGCCATGCTGAATTGCTAATAGTGCCCATGGTTGTATTGGTTATGTGGATTAGCCATGGGAAATGCAGGGTTACACAGATGGTGTAGCAGGGTGGGTGTGGGTGGAATGCTCTTCAGAGAGTCAGTGCGTACTCAATGGGCCAAATGGCTTGCTTCCACACTTTAGGGATTCCATTATTCTAATGAGCATCATGACTAAGTGCCATTTTACTGCCTTTCCCTCACATCTTTGTGCATTATTATTGTAATCACCCAATACCCTTTGAATGCTTCAATTGAGCCTAGCCTCCACTACACTTCCCAGCATTCCATTTCACACCCAAGCCAGTCATTCTATTGAAAGGTTTTTACTCTCATCACATTTACGTCTTTTGCAAATAAATTTAAACCCATGGACTCAGGTGCATGATCTTTTTACACATGAGAACAGTTTATCCATATCTTCTCTGCCCTCTCATACTTCTGACAACTTTGAAAAGATCTCCTCTTAGTCACCTTCTCCAAGGAGAACCGTTCCAACCTCCCCAATCTGTCCTCATAACTAAAATTTCTGGAATCATTTGTGTAAATCTCTTCAGTGCTCCAGATGAGGTCTACCAAGTGTCTTTCACAAGATTAGTATGATCTCCTTGTTCTTGTTGTGAATGCCCAGAATAATAATGACCAGGACACTGCATACTTTATTTCCTGCTCTCCCTACCTGTCCTGCCATTTGCAATGGATCTGTGTAAGTATACCTATGTCCCTCTGCATCAATAATCCTTTTAGAATTATATCCCTTATTTTACATTCTTTCAGACTTCTTCCAACCAAAATGCATCCCTCAAAACTCTCTGCATTGAACTTCATTTGCTCAACTCCACCAAGTTGTTAATGTTTTTTTGGAGTTCTACACTGTCCTCATCATAGTTTACAATGCTTCCTTGTTTCATATCATTCTTAAGCTTTGAAATTATCCCGCCAACACCAAGATCTAGACCATTACTATACATGAGAAAAAGCAAGAGAACAACCCCTATACGATTCCACTGCAAACATTCCTCCAGGCAGAAAAATATCCATTGGCCTTTTACTGTCTTTCTAATCACTCAGCTAATTTTATATCCATGTTGCTACTGCTTCTTTTATTTCTTGAGCTATAACTTTTCTCATGTCTGAAGTGTGACACTGCATTAAGCACCTTCTGATAGTTCATGTGTGCCACATCAAGTGTTATCCTCAGTGACTTATACTGTTACATTTTCAAAAAACGCCAGCAACTCAATTAAAAATAATTTTCCTTTTAGATATCCAAGCCAACTCTTCTAATTCAATCCACCTTTTTCCATGTGATGATGAATTCTATCCCAAATTGCTACAAACTTCCTGGCAACTGAAATTAAATAACTGACCTGTTATGCTGGGCTTATCCTTGCTTCCTTTTTTGAGCAAAGCTACAATGTTTTCAATTCTACAGTCTTCTGGTTCCTCCCCTGAGTTTAAAAAGATTCAAAATTCATGGGCAATGCCCTGCAATTTTTTTCACTTCCTCTTTTGCAACAAGTAATTGACCTTCTGATACCCCAAACCCTGTCCACCTCTGGAAGGCACAAGTCAGGAGTGTGATGGAACACTCCCCACTTGCCTAGATGATAATTGCAGTTCCAACAACACTCAAGAAGCTTGACACCATCCAGGATAAAGCAACTCATATGATTGGTACCACACTAACTGCTACTTCGTCCACCATCAACACCCAGAAGCAGCAACGTATACTATCTACAAGATGCACTGCAGAAATTCACCAAGAGTCCTTAGACGGCATCTCCCAATTCCAAGGACATTACGTATATGGGAGGACCAGCACTTGCAAGTTCCCCTCCAAGCTACTCACCATCCTGACTTGGAAATATATTGCCATTCCTTACTGTCACTGGGTGAAAATCTTGGAATTCCTTCTGTTATTACATTGTGGATCAACTCACAGCACATGGACTGCAGCTTTAAGTAAAAAAAATCATTGGATGCATTTAAACGAGCCCTGGTATCATATCAATTTTAATTGCCAATAGTGTATCGAACACTTCTTCCTTAGCAATTTTAAACTCTTCAGTAAGAGAATTTTCTGCTGTCACCATGGCTTGGGTAGAATCTACCTCCTTAGTAAAGATAGAATGAGAAGTGTTCATTTAATACCTCAGCCATTCCCTCTGTCCCCAGATTCAAATCCCTTCTTTTGGTCCCAAATTGACCCTAATTCTTTTTTTATACCTCTTTATTATGTTTATAGATGTCTGTGGGGTTTCCCTTTATGTTGGCTGCTAGTCTTTGCTTTTAGTTCCTCTTTGCTTCTTGAATAGGCTTTTATCTTCTCCTCTGAATCTTCTGTACAGCTCTTGGTTTTCAGTTGTGTTTTCTACCTGATACTTGCCATGACTGCATTTTTCTTATTTTAATATTTATTGCCTTTGAATCCAAGCACCGCTGGATGTGTTTGCCCTACCTTTCCCTACATAAGCCCTACTGATTCCTGAAGAAGGGCTTATGCCCGAAACGTCGATTCTCCTGCTCCTTGGATGCTGCCTGACCTGCTGCGCTTGTCCAGCAACACATTTTTCAGCCCTGAATTATCTCCACTTTGAAAAATAACCCATTGCCCAGATACTGTTTTTCCTACCAAACTTTTGCTACAGTCTATGCTACCCTCTTCCATCCCTGCCCCAATGAAGTGATTGCTCCGCGGTTTAACTTTCTAACTCTGGTTTGGCCATTGCCATTCTCCACAATCATATTAAGCATTGCGATACAATAATTACTGTCTCCTAAATGTTCTCCACTGATACATGAGCTACTGGCTTACTTCATTTCCATGAACAGTGAACCTTTCTTGTTGGACTGCACACCTACTTCTGTCAGAACTGCTCCTTACAAAATAGTTACCTTAAAATACTGTATCCCAGTCTATGCTTGGGTAATTAAAGTCCTTGTAGGACAGTGGTGGATTTCATGATTTCCCACAATTTACAGGCCATGCATTCTACTTGATGAGCTGTGCTCTCCTCTTAACTTTATTCCCTCAGGTTAACCTGATTCTGTATTTCAATACTTGTATTACTTTATTATATTAGGCTGATTTTCCTTTATTCTTGGTGTTTTCAATAAAATTGAATATGGCAAATTCTTTAAAAATGATATTTTTTTCTAATTTGCTGCAATTTAAAGATTGTCCCGAGTTGGTACTAAATAATGAACTTACTGAGGATAGAAGAAAAGAAATATTTTCCTCTAGCCTTCTTCAAATGTCCCACTCAATTCATTCTACTTCTTGCAATAAATGTTGCTTAAATCTTACTCTCCTCGTCTTCTGTCTTGCTTAATTCCCACTTTGAAACAAATTCACAGATATACTGGCTTGGCCTCTCTTTCTATCTCACTCAGATGCAGACACCCTCACACTGACCAGTCACCTTTAATCATTGAGCACACTCAGATGAGCTCTTGATGGATGTCTTCAAAAGTCACCTAACCTTAGCACCATGCATGTTAGTACACTGTTTCACTGACTGCTGCTTTTCTATAGTAGGACATGTTATGTTAGAAACTTTAAATGTTACATCACACAGAAATATCAAGTGTTCACTCAGGTGGATCACATTCAGCAACATAAAACATAAAGGATGAGAAGAATAACAATGTTCATATGTCCTTTGCACTAAGCGAGAGCTGCCTGCCAAGTCACTAACAAAATGTTAAACACGATGAAATCCCAAACCCAGCTTGTTCACCTTGAAGCAGGTTTCAGTGTGGTTCTCTCTGGCCTCTTCTTTGATGCGTTATTGTCTCATGCTCCTTTGGATTTCCCTCCCTGTCAATGTCTTGATAATCTTTTTCATCCTCAGAAGGTAGTTATCATTCTTCCATCTTTATCCAGGACATCTTTGTCAGCTCCCGTTGTGAAGAGCACAGTATGCTACCATGAAGTGTGGTCCCCTTTCTGAGCTATAATGCAATGTTCTGCTGGAGCAGTCGGGCCTTGAAACGTCATCTTAAAGAGCCTATGGTTTATTCTTCTATAGCCCTGGTAAACATGAGCAGCATCATATCTTTGTTCTGCATCATTGTGAGGGTTTGGTAAAGGTGATATAAGCTGAAAATGTGTTGCTGGAAAAGTGCAGCAGGTCAGGCAGTATCCAAGGAGCAGGAGAGTCGACGTTTTGGGCATGAGCCCTTCTTCAGGAATCAGGAATCCTGAAGAAGTGCTCATGCCCGAAATGTTGACTTTCCTGCTCTTTGGATGCTGCCTGACCTGCTGCACGTTTCCAGCAACACATTTTCAGCTCTGATCTCCAGCATCTGCAATCCTCACTTTCTCCTAATGGTGATATAAGCCGTGTTTGGAAGTAGATGCCCCTTGACTCCCAGCAGCCATCCCTATATGGCCGAAGGACCTTGAAAGGAAGCAGGAATCTGTGATTTTGCTCATCTGTAAGATCATGGCAGTTCCCAGGCTACCTGGCACAGACCTCCAGCATCTTCAGCTGCTGCTTCTCTCTCTGAAGACTGTGTGGCATTTGCTAGAGTTTGCTTCTTTGCTGAGCATGTTGATGGGTAATAATCATATCTTCTTCTATAGTGTTTTCAGATTTGTGCCAAGGCCATAATGACTCTAGCCATGGCCTTCTTCACCTGAGATCCATGAGTAGATAAGCTGAGAGGAATGTCAGAAAGATAACACAATTTTATGTTTGTAACTCCTGAGCCCTCACATGTATCATAGTGGAGACTAATGTTATGTCCGCACACAGTGTGGCACGGAAGCTTCCTAAACACTTCATTGGCATGTCTCCATAGGAGCGAGATGGTATGTGACCTTATCCAGTTGTCTGTTTTAAAAAATCAAAGTTTTCATTTTACATTGGAAGCAGGGTGGCTCAGTGGTTAGCACTCCTGCCTCACAGCACTAGGGACCCTGGTTCGATTCCAGCCTCGGGTGACTGGGTGGAGTTTGCACATTCTCCCTATGTCTGCGTGGGTTTCCTCCGGATGCTATGAGTTCCTCCTGGAATCTAAAGACGTGCAGGTTAGGTAAATTCGCCATGCTACATTTACCACAGTGTTCAGGGATGTGTAGGCTAGGTGCATTAGTCAGGAGAAATGTAAAGCAATAAAGGTAGGGGATTGGGTCTGGATGGGATACTCTTCAGAGGGTTGGTGTGAACTTGTTGGGTCAAATGGCCTTTTTCCACACTGTGGGGATTCTAAAAAAAAGTAAATCAGTAATGATGTTTCCTGGCAAGGAAAAGGCTCTCTTCCACTTCACAGACCAGGTCTTAGCTTACTTGTGATTCACTGTTACCATCTGACAGCTATGAAGCATCTTCTAGTGCTTGCTGCAGATCTTGTTTGTGAAATGGCAACATCAAGTGCTACTTTTTAGTGTCTGTTCATGTTACAGTTGCTTACGAGGCAATAAATGCATGGTCACAACTGCTTGTGGACTTAGCTTATGACTTGTAGTCTTGGACAGCGAATGACCTGCGGAAAAAATGCAATTTGAAGCCAGAATGGCTGGTATTACAGAATTGCTGGAGGCATGATTACTGCAATTGTTTCTCGCACGGCCTCAAATCTCAAGAGTTTTACTCCACCATTGAAGAAAAAAATATCAGTAACTTACTCTGCCATTCTGCATGAGGTGTTGGCCATTTGTGTGGTTATTGCACAGTTGACTTTTGAACTGACATGGCAAGATTCCAGCATTATTTCAGAGCGAGTACATTCCAGGTTCTGCCTGTGCTACATGACTTTTCTCCCCACCTTAGAGTTAGGTTAGATTAGATGTGGGAAGGTTGTTTCTTATTGTGGGACAGTCTCAGACTAGAGAGCATCATCTCCAAATAAGAGATTGTACCTTTAGATAGGGATGAAGAGGAATTTGTTCTCTCAAATGCGAGTGAACCAATGAAATCATTTATCACAAAGGGCTTTTGAGGCTGGGTCATTAAGTATATTCAAGGCTGAGATAGAGATTTTTAATCATTAAGGAAATCAAAGATTATGGGGAAAAAGCAGAAAAGTTGAATGCTATCAGCTAAGCTATGTTCAGTTTGAATAATAGAGCCGACCTGATGGGCTGAATGGCCTGCTTCTGCTGCTGCATTTTATGGTGTTATGTCCTTTTAGTGTTGCTGTCTCTATGGCTTTTCAGACTCCTATAATCTCCTGAGCAAGTTTCCCCTTCAGTCATGCACTTTTTGTTTCGGCAAATACTGCTACTGAGGTTTCTGAAACCCAGGCCAGCACACACAAAAAATATGTCTGGTAGAGGAGACAAAATTCACGTTTCATGCAGGGCTTACAGTCTCCAAAGAGATGCATGTGTGGTCATGATCCAAGGCTCCCCCAGCCTGGGATCCCAAATTTGAAATTATTCTGAAGAAAAAATTTGATGTAATTTCCAACTTCATTCCCATCCCCGACACTCGACAAAAATCCCACCAATTAAGTGCATAGCCTTTTGAGACACCAAAGGAAGAATGTGATGCTATTCTTTACCTTGTTTTATTTAGAAACTCATCGCCTTTCAGTTTGGTGCAGTTGACAGCACTTCAGATCCTTCACTCCTGTCATTTGAGCTAATATCAATATCAAGATTTCCTGATGAAGGGCTCTGGCCCAAAACATCGAATTTCCTGTTCCTTGGATGCTGCCTGACCTGCTGTGCTTTAACCAGCAACACATTTTCAGCTCTAATATCAAGACTGACAATTTTGTGCAGTGCAAGTTTTCAGAGATATAATCATTTGAATGGAATGTTGGACATAGCCCCCAACCCCATGTTCAGTGGTGTAAGATAAATATCAAAGATCACCCAGCCACAATTCGTCCCTCAACCAAGATCACTCAATGACACAATATCTGCACCTTCCTGTTGAAGAACGTAGCTTTATCCAAAATAGCTGCTTTACTTACCTACATGAAAAGGGCATGGAAGCAAATAAAACCTGGGAAAATAAATAGTGATATCTCGAAAAGTGCCCATATTACAAAGGAGGAGGTGCTCGATGTCTTAAAACGCATAAAAATAGATAAATCTATGCGACCTGATCAAGTGTACCCTTGACCTTAGTGAGAAGTTGGGGAAGTGATTGTTGTGTCCCTTGCTGAGATATTTGTATCATCGATAGCCATGCATAAGGTGCTGGAAGACTGGCGGGTGGCTAATGTGTTGCCATTATTTTAGAAAAATTATAAGGAAAATCCAGAGAACTATAGGCCAGTCAGCCTGACATCTGTAGTGGGTAAGTGGTTGGATGGGACTCTGATGGACAGGATTGACATGTATTTGGAAAGGCAAGGATTGATTAGGGATAGTCAACATGGCTTTGTGCTTGGGAAATGGTGCCTCACTAACTTGACTGAGTTTTTTGAAGAATTGACAAAGCAGATTATATGGCAGAGCAGTGGATATTGTCCATATGGACTTCACTAAGGCACTGGACAAGATTCTGCATGGAAGACTGGTTAACAATGTTAGATCACATGGAATACGGGGAGAACTAGCCATTTGGATATAAAATTGGCTTGAAGGTAACAGACAAAGATTGATGGTGGATGGTTGCATTTTGGACTATAGGCCTGTGACCAGTGATGTGCTGCAAGGATTGATGCTGGGTCCACAGCTTTTTCTCATTAATATAAATGATTTGGAATTGAATCTGGGAGCTCTTGTTAGCAAGTTTGCAGATGACACCAAAATTGATGGTGGAATGAACAGCAAAGAAAATACCTCCGAATTCCAACAGGATCTTGATCAGATGGGCCAATGGCCGAGGTGTGACAGATGGAGTTTAATTTAGATAAATGTGAGGTGCTGCATTTTGGAAAGGCAAGTTAGGGCAGGACTTATACACTATGGTAAAGTCCCGGGGAGTGTCGTCGAGCAAAGAGAACTTAGTGTACAGGTTCATAATTCTTTGAAAGCGAAGTCGCAGGTAGACAGGGTACTGAAGAAAGTGTTTGTTATTGTTGTGAAGCAGAGGTCAACACCCCCAATAAACCCCCCACCCCCCACCAATGACTAAAACTGAAACACCCAGAGAAGTTCACTTTGTCTCATAATCTGTTAAAAGAATTTTGAAAAGTGGGAGGTGAGAGGTACGTTATAAAAATGAAATCCTTTCACTCACTCTACAATTAACAAGTGGCAATTTTTTTTAGATTAGATTTCTTACAGTGTGGAAACAGGCCCTTCAGCCCAACAAGTCCACACCGACCCGTTAAAGCGCAACCCATCCATTCCCCTACATTTACCCAACACTACAGACAATTTAGCATGGCCAATTCACCTGACCTGCACATCTTTGGACTGTGGGAGAAAACTGGAGCACCAGAGGAAACCTACGCAGACACGGGGAGAATGTGCAAACTCCACACAGTCAGTCGCCTGAGTCGGGAATTGAACACAGGTCTCTGATGCTGTGAGGCACCAGTGCTAACCACTGTGCCACGGTGCTGCCCACAAATTTATTTATCTAACTCCAGCAATGAACAAATTAACAGAACTACGAACAAACTGAACAATTCCCCTCTAACTGCTAACTATTCCCTAATAAAACAAAATCCTAATGGTACGCTATTCCAATAAAATACAAGTCTCAAAATACAATAAAAATTTAGAACTCAGTCCCTCAAAATTACAGTCAGGATACATCTTCCAGAATGCTTCTCACCCTGTCCACTGATCTTCTTTCAGGAGCATCTTCTTCAAATTCTTGTCTCAGCTCTTCTGTCAGGACTGTTCTCTTTATGAATTCTGCTATCTGCAATATGAGCTAAGAGTGCCGCAGTACTTTTACTAATTAGATGGTGCTTTCTCTGAGAGCTGAAAGTTGTTTGCCATCTCCAATTTTCCAAATGCCTTCACCTTTTATACCCTTGATTAATTTCTTTACAGATTCATTCTAGGCAGTCAAAACCATAAGATTCAAATTTAATTTGTTTTTAATATCAAAGGGGTTAATTGGCTGAATTTAAAGAGGCTTGTTGTCGTGGTAAAAATGCTGCTTGGCTGTTTGATACAAAATGTTTCATTTCGGGTACTCTCTGTGCACCCGCACTTTAAACTGCTGTTCAGACATCCATTTTAACTCTAAGCACTGAAAAATAACACTACCTTTTAAAGGGACTATGCAATGCTTTACCCCATTTTACAATTTTGCACACACCAACTTCGCAACATTACACTTGGTTAATGCGTTGAGTATAGCAGTTGGGATATCATGTTGTGGCTGTACAGGACATTTTGGAATACTGCATTCAATTCTGGCCTCCTGACCATAGGAAAGATGTTGTGAAACTTGGAAGTGTTCAGAAAAGATTTACAAGGATGTTGTCTTGGTTGGAGGGTTTGAGCTAAGGTTGAATAGACTGGGACTATTTTCCCTGAAGGATCAGAGGATGAGGGGTGACCTTAAAGAAATTTATAAAATCATGAAGGGCATGGATAGGTTGAATACTCAAGGTCTTTTTCCCCAAGCTAGAGGATTCCAAAACTAGAGGGCATAGGTTTAATGTGAGAGGAGAAATATTTGAAAGAGACCTAAGGGGCAATTTTTTATGCAGAGCATGGTGTATGGAATGAGCTTGCTGAGGAAGTGGTGGAGAGTGGTACAATTACAACATTTAAAATATGTCTGTATTGGTAAATGGACAGGAGGGGTTTAAAGGGATATGGGCGAATGCTGACAAATGGGGCGAGATTAATTGAGAACATCTGGTCAGAATGGATGAGTTGGACCGAAGGATCTGTTTCTGTGCTGTATTTCTCCATGGCTTCATCACACCTCTTGAGACATAATTATTTGTGGCTGTTATTTTAAGACTTTAGATGAGCTGAAGTATTCTTGCTGTGCACTCATTCTTATCCCATTTGTCCAGCGGGCTCTCATTTCCATGCTGCTACCAGTCATGAGTATCAAACCGGTGCTTTGAGGAGAAATGGAATTTAGAGCTGTAAGTGTGGCATGTGGAGGGTAAGCTACTCTGATTTGCCTGGACCATAAAAGTGAAGGTTACAGAATAACTTCGGTACTTTTCTGAGGGGTCTACACCATCCCCCTTAAAAACAACTGACAAGAATACTCAGTGTCCATTGTACCTCAGATTTGCAATCAGAGTCTTATATACATTATTCCAAATAGTCTCATGGACAAATGGAAACAGGTAGATGCTACAATCTCAGATGTCCCTAGGATGGTGGCATAGAGAATTTTCTTTTGTTACCGTCCTGTTTACACATGCCGGATTTGCTCAAAACGAGCCACATTATAGTGAAGTGCTCTTGATATTTAATCAGTGATTACTTTTACAAACATGTGACCTTTCCAATGTTAGGATAATTGTGGGCAATTTGCATTTGAATTTTTGAAATGCACTTCGGCTGAGCAGTTGGAGATCTTTCAAAATATCCTCTTCCGTGTTAGCATACAGAATTACTGCTTATAACTCAAATGTCATTTTGCAAGTTGAAATATTTTCTTTAGTTTCAATTCAAAACAAAAGTCATCAGCCTTTTTTTGCAATTATACATTTTAAAAGTTATAGGTTACAATTCAGCTGCTTCCAGTTTTGGGCCCCTCACTGCAGAATGCCAACAGCCTGTGCTCAAAGCGGGAGGACGGTGAGCACGTAGTTGTTGACCTTGGATCTCATTATTGTGTAACAAGTTTTACAGTAAAAGCCTGCATAGGTTCATGTGTCAACGTTCAGGTAAATGTTTGGATGAGGGTCACAGGGGTCTAGAGGAGGATTGGCTGCACTTCAGAATCACATGATCAGCCATGATATTTTTAAGTGATAAAGCAAATTCAATGGACCAAATGATCTACTGCTGCTCTGACTTGTTATGCTATCATATTTTTAGGTGAATTATTGAATGGTTGGGGATATTCGAAAGGGGGTCGTGAAGGTATATCACAGGTTTCTGCAATATTGTTGGAATATGATCAAGGTTGACTAGAAGGACAAAGAGCACTGCAGGGGTCTATGTTATTATTGGTTAGGTATCAAGTGCAGTTGGGTGAGTGGGTAGCTTATGAGTTCTGGAATGGTTCAAAGCAAAGGATTCAAGAGGTCAGAGATCACAGGACCAGACATAGTAATGGCTGAGATGAGTTGCTTAGCACTTAGATTTTCCCAAAGATAGTCAGCACTGGTATTGGGCATCTCAGGCACAAGCTGAAGTTGCAACAGGAATTAGAACAAAATGTTAGTTTCTTTATTTGAATGTTTCAAAGACCTAACTCCTGATTCTGAGGTGGGTAAAGGACATCTCTTGTTTGGTTCTTCAAAAATGTTGTTTGGTAGAACTTCGCTGATGTGGCACAAATGTCATTTCGAACACCAAACTGCAGACATGGTGCTGAAAGCCCAGGCATCTCAGAGCTATCTTCTAGTCAGCAATGTATTGGAGGAGTAAAATTTGTTAGTTAGCTTCTTTAATGCATGAACCAGTCATCAGAGAGAAGCTGACCCAAGCTCATCTCTTCTATGTGAAGTTCTGATCCTATCTCAGATAGTATTTAGCAGCTTTCTGTCATGCTAGATTGCAACGATAAACCAATTCGAGAGAAAAAAAAGGTTACTTTTGCAATAATATAGAGTAAAACCTTGAACATGACTCATTAAAATGTAACCAGATAACAGAACTTAGTCCAAAGCTTCACCAGATAAGACGTTAATCAGCGAGCCAGATAAAATCTAACCAGGAGACTGTTGCTCTTTAACGTTCTTCTGAAATATTCTCCAAGCTGTTTAATCCTAAATAATATGCACGAATATAAACGAATATTATTTGTTAACTATGAATGATTTAAATGTTTGCCTAACAGAGTAAGGCTGAAGACTTGGGTTCAGGTATTGGTATTTCTTAAATCACTGTGTAGAGGTGATAGAACTTTCAGAAATAGTATATTTTTGAAACTTTGTAATGAGAGATATTTAAATTATAATTAAGTACAGTGCATCAGAGCTCTGTAGCATGTATACTTGTCACCTGAGTGGTACTGTGACAATAAATTCATGGCATGATTAAAACTGCAAATTAACATTTCTTATCTAATTCAGTGGTGGACATCAGAACAGCCCATCATTTGTTGGTATATGCATATGACTTCTGCAGTTGGCGGAAAAGGTGGCATCTGCAATCGCTGTCAGAATTACAATGTTGGGCTTCAACTACAATAGGCCTGAATCACAGGAGGATCAAGGGAACGGCAGTTGTATTGGCATGGTAGGCCCAGTGTCGTGCTCCTGGAATGCAGGAGCGGCAGTGGTAGTTTCCGAGCAGGACTCCTGGATTGGACTGTGATGTGAGGGCTTTGGTGAGCCAAGAGCTTGTTGTGGAGAATCCCGCTCCCCTCTGATGTTGAGCAGAGCACAAGAAGGGAGGAAGAACTTTGTTCTTAGCTATATTCGTGTCATATCTTAATATCTTCTGTAACTCAGAATGGTGCCAGAGCATGGCGACATATTACACATTTCACTATTTATTTGATAAATACAGGTGACGACATATCATCCAATTCATTTGCAAAGTACTTTATGCTCCTTCCCATTTCTGTATTTGCATGGCTCGTGCTATGCTGGTGTGACGTAGGATCAGCTGCTGTGTGATTGCATACAAATGGATGCTATTCGGCTAATTTGTTATGCCTCTCTCTATTTGCAGTTTTGTCTGTGGTTTCTCCCTTCCATCTGCTACCAGAACCTTTAAGAACACCGTAGCAGGCAAAGGAGAGAAAGCAGCTTGTCAGTATTCATGTCAAATTGATTGTTTGGTCACATGTGAAAGGGGCCTGTGTTTACTCCTTTTACCTGTGCCCTTTCTTTAATGAGGTGCCCAGTCTTTTCACTACACATCTCCCTGAAGGCATGATTGAGATTGAAAGTCATTATTGTGCATGAGGTGTGGGGCGGAAATGTAGAAAGAATGGACTTACATCCTTTCATCATACAATACACCAGATAGATGTGTCATGAATTTGTATGATAAGTAATATCATTTACATACCCTTATTTTAAATGCTTTAATTTCCACAGGTTCCAATTCACACTCGCACAGGAAGCTTGGGCGGTGCAGGAATAGATACAGCGTCGGTCTTTGTAAATGAGGCTGCACTCCAGTATTCACCAAACAATTACCAAAGACCAAACAGTGTACAGACATTTTCTGAATCTCACAAAGTGGAAAGTGCCTTGAACTCCATTGTTAGGATTAATGAAAACTTGAAACACGAAGTTCCTGTTCAGCTTCTCAGTGCAACTAATCAGCTTCTGAAACCTACAGGCATCCAGCAACAGATACCAACAAAATTGGCAAGTTTCTCTAAAGGAAACAGGGAGAAAACAAAAGGTAAATTAATGCAATCTTGAAATTGTTTACACTTCCTGTCCATTTTACTCATGATTTGGAGATGCCGGTGTTGGACTGGGGTGTACAAAGTTAAAAATCACACAACATTAGGTTATAGTCCAACAGGTTTAATTGGAAGCACACTAGCTTTCGGGGCAATGCTCCTTCATCAGGTGACAATCACCTGATGAAGGAGCGTCGCTCCGAAAGCTGGTGTGCTTCCAATGAAACCTGTTGGAGTATAACCTGATGTTGTGTGATTTTTAACTTTGTCCATTTTACTGTTAAACAGTTTTTGAATAACAATTAGTCAACATTTTTTACAAGAGGGAAGTTATAACGATGTAATGACAGGATTCCACATATTAGATAGTTGCAGTTCCCTTGCCTTCTCCCCCTTCTCCATGCTCTATTGTCTGTATCTATTTACTTACCTACTTGCTGAGTGGAATTGAGCTGCTTTGTTTACCTGCATGTAACAGTGAACATATTCAAAGTAATTAATTGGCTCTGGAGGGCTTTGTGACATGCTGAAGATGTGAAAGGTGCTGGAAAAATACTTTTTTTTGTTAATTTTCCTTTATATTACTGATATTTTGCACTATATTCACTTTTTAACAAAAGAAAAAAAATCTTTTCAGGCTTTTCTGAAGTAGGCATACTGGACCCAAAACATTAATTTTGTTGCTCTATCCGCAGGTGGAGGGGACAGCATTTATGCAATAGTGGGGGAGTGGAGTGCTAGGGGAGAAAGGATGTTGACTGTGCAGATTAAGCAATCAGAATGTGAGAATGGCAGAACAATGGTGTGACTAACGTTTTTATTGTTCTTTAATTGCTGAAAGTATTGGACTAGTTTTAACATTGTGATATTCCAGTAATACTGAAAGTTTTTAAATCTAACACATATATAAAAGCAAATTACTGCGGATGCTGGAATCTGAAACTAAAAGAGAAAATGCTGGAAAATCTCAGCCAGTCTGGCAGCATCTGTAAGGAGAGAAAAGAGCTGATGTTTCGAGTCTAACATCAATGAATTACTTTGAATACCTCAGCTTTGACAAAGGGTCAGTTAGACTCGAAATATCAGCTCTTTTCTCTCCTTACAGATGCTGCCAGGCCTGCTGAGATTTTCCAGCATTTTCTCTTTTGGTTTAAATATAACATATCTATCTTCACTTTTTATTGTTTTCCTTTTTCTTTTTTCCATACTTACTGCTTTAACTTTTAACACATAAAATAATGTGTGTGGGAAATCATATCTCACAAACTTGATTGAGTTTTTTGAGGAAGTAACAAAGAGGTTTGATGAGGGCAGAGAGGTACATGTGATCTATATGGACTTTAGTTAAACAATCAACAAGGTTCCTCATGGTACAGGAGTTAGGAGATCATGTTACGGCTGTACAGGACATTGGTTAGACCATTATTGGAAAACTGCATGAAATTCTAGTCTCTCTGCTATCAGAAGGATATTCTGAAATTTGAAAGGGTTCTGAAAAGATTTACAAGGATGTTGCCAGTTTTGGAAGGTTCAACTACAGGGAAAGGCTGAATAGACTGGGGTTATTTTCCCTGGAGAATTGGAGGCTGAGCGGTGACCTTATAGAAATTTATAAAAATCATGAGGGGCATAGATAAGGTGAATAGCCAAGGTCTTTTCCATGGAGTGGGGGGAGTCCAAAACTAGAGGGCATAGGTTTAACATGACAGGGGAAAGATTTAAAAGGGGCTAATGGACAACTTTTTCACATAGAGGATGGTGTTTGTATGGAATAGACTGCCAAAGGAAGCGGAGATCAGAACTAGAGAGCATAGGTTTAGGGTGAGAGGGGAAAGATATAAAAGAGACCTAGGGGGCAACTTTTTCACATAGAGGACAGTACGTGTATGGAATGAGCTGCCAGAGGATGTGGTGGAGGCTGATACAATTGCAACATTTAAGAGGCATTTGGATGGGTATATGAATAGGAAGGGTTTGGAGGGATATGTGCCAGGTGCTGGCAGATGGGACTAGATTGGGTTGGGTTATCTGGTCGGCATGGACGGGTTGGACCGAAGGGTCTTTTCCATGCTGTACATCTCTTGACTCTATGAATCTAAAAGGATGTATGTATGAGTAGGAAGGGTTTAGAGGGATATGGGCCAATGCTGGCAAAGGGGACTAGATTAGGTTAGGATATCTGGTCAACATGGACAAGTTGAACCGAAGGGTCTGTTTTTGTGCTGCATATCTCTAAGACTCTGTAATAATGCTAGTCTGTATTGTTTCTATTTTTTTCTTATTTTCTCTTCTTCACACTCTGCTGTGGCTATGTTTTTAAAAATCACAAGGGAAAGCAAATGCTCCATCTAATAGTGTAGTGTTTGCATTGAGAGCTGATATCTGACAGTAACCATGGAGGGAGAAATGTGTGGAATTTTCTCTTTATAAACATAGTGGCAGCAACTGATGTACTGACCCCAGCCAGGAAGATAACACACTAGATCACCAGTTAAACAGTTTATTAAACACTATATCATAGGGTTCATCAGTCTACTCCTGGACATAACAACAAGAAAGTTTTAAAAAAACTTTTCACAGTGTGGTGGTCATGGGATGGGGGGGCGGAGTTGGGGGAGGGGGTGCAGTACAGAGGATGGCTTTCAGAGGCCACTGCCTTGCCTCCTATCTGTGCTTCCAGTTGCCCTGAGATTGAGTCAGTTCACAGGTCTCTCTCCTCCCAACTCAGTAGGCAGGTTGCCATAGTCCCAGTTGGGAAAGCAGCTGATCAATAAATTGGCAAGTTGAGGCATTTAGTGGCCCTCAAGTGGTCCAAAGATATGCTGGTCAGGTGAATTGGCCATGCTGAATTTCTGTTAGTGTTAGGCACATTAGTCAGAGGGAAATGGGCCTGGGTGGATTACTCTTCAGAGAGTTGGTGTGGACTTGTTAGGCCAAATGGCCTGTTTCCACACTGTAGGGAATCTAATCTTGATTTAAGGGCAGTAATTGCTAGCTAGTTGAGAAAGTCACCTATGGACCTTTTTCATTTAGCACTTACATACAGGCCGTGTGAAGTGGTTGAATTCCTCTCTTAGGGCAAACTGGTCACTTATTTCTCCTCTCACCACCTTCACAGAGCAGAAAAGCAGGTCCTGGAGTTAACACTTCATGAGTAATGAAAACTCCCTCACAGATACTGCCAAACCTGATGAGTGTTTCTAGCATTTTCTGTGTTTATTTCAGTTTTACAGCTTCTTCAGTTTTTTTTCTGAGACTTATCGTCAGGTGACTAACAAGTGATTTTTATGCAATTATAATGTGCTCCTGTCTTTATCTGCGTTCTCAGGATAGCAAGTCTCAATTGTATTTAAATGATTTAATATGACATTCAAATAAATTTCTGTGGTACCCAGTTATTATTCTATTTCAGCAAAGTTAATTTATGTGAGAATTAAGATGGGCTATGCTCCGATCATTTGAATGCAGTTCAGTCTACCATTTAAAAGCCCATTTCCTCCTGTCTTTTGTGCCAGACCTATAACAATGTGACCTTCTGTCATTTTCTGCATGTGCATTTCCAATGTTGTATTTATTAGACATTTCGAGTTGCCATCTGCTTTAAAGGAACTAAGGTATGAAACGAGAACAGGGTATAGCCCATGCCTTTGGCAAAGTTCACTTGCATCACAGCATAAGTATACTGAGGACAATGTGTTTTTTTATCAATGATTACTTACTTACTGTTATGCAGAAATGAAAAATATTTAAAGAATGAGGAAGCTTATACTAAAAATAGGTAATTTCTGATTGTGCACAGCTGTGTTACCACCATACATACAAGGTGGACCCAAACCATTGAAATGTTTTGTGAAGAGATTTGTCCTTCTTCCTTTCATATGGTTATCATCAATATTTTGATTATATAATGTCATACTTACCAGATACTTCCCCCCAAAAATTACTTGTATTACCAAGACGGAGTAGAAAAGACATGTTAGTTTGAGTCACGTAATGATTTGGAGGTGCCAGTGTTGGACTGGGATGAACAAAGTTAAAAATCACACAACACCAGGTTATCGTCAAATAATCTAATCTAATCTAGTCCAACAGATTTACTTGGAAGCACTAGCTTTCGGAGCGCTGTGCCTTCATCAGGTAGCTAATGGACTACCAGATGAAGGAGCAGCACTCTGAAAGCTTGTCCTGCCAAATAAACCTGTTGGACTATAAGCTGGTGTTGTGTGATTTTTAACTTTGAGTCAAGTAAATGATGCATTGATACAATTTATAACATTAAGTCCTGGAACTCAGAACAAGCCATGCCTCCTTCTGCAGGCACAAAATGCGCTTCAAGGACACGCTGAAACACTTCCAGAAATGTAACCACTATCAATGCCAACATGTAGAATCAACGTATACATGCACCCAAACAATATTTGTTATGGTTCCTGTGTAGTCATCCAGGATGGATTCCTATAGCTAACATTCAGCTGACTGCATGTGTAAATTGAAGATTGAGGGTCTGTTTTTGATGTCTATGCAAAATGTGCTACAGCCAGGTCCTTTAGACATTCAGCAACCAAACCAACAGAACTTGAAGGCACTGTTGATGTAATGAGTTACCACTGACTACATTGGGTTATCTTGTCATTGTACTGAATTTTATCAAATGTTGGCTCAGCATTAGATTTGGGAGGTGTCATGGATGTTTTCCCTCCAAGAACTCTAGCATGCAGTTCTCCACTGGTCACCTTATTATGTTTGCACCATACTTTAGAGACTGTAACGAGGTCAGATAGGTGGACATCATAGAATATGAGTTCCCTGATTGGGCCAGGTTGAGAGCCCCAATCAGGGAACCCTGGCTGACAGATATAAACAGGAGTGTCAGAGGTTATGCTCACTCCGAGAGCTGGCTCTGAGGAAGCTAGATCAGTGTCAAGGACATTCCATGTGTAACAAATGAGTGACTTGATGACAGGATACTGGCCTCTGTGGACTTATTTCACACACATTTATGGCACTGCTCGCACACACCAGTGGCAGAAGTACTTGCCACTGCCAGAACCACCTATTATTTCTGCTGTCAGTGTCATATTTTTTTTTGTAGATATTTTTATTGAAATTTAACATTTTTGCAAATTTACAAAAATAAACAAAACTCTCAAATACAAACATTGATGTACAATTAAATCATATATACAATAGTCATAATTTAACAAAGAAAAGAGAAAGAAAGAAAACAAAAAAAACGAAAAAAGAAAAAAAAACTCAACTTTCTACTAATCTAACCTATAACTAACCAGAGTGTATACCTAAGTCTCTTACATGCTCGGAATGTATAAACATCAAATATAATAAAACCCGTATTCGCGCAGGATTCCTCTCCCAAGGGGCCCCGGAGCAGCCCGGTCTGAACTCTTCACTAAATAAAAGCCCTTGTTAGGATAGCCGAAATATCTGCATTTATATAATTCAAAAAGGGCTGCCATATTTTATAAAATAATTCAGTCTTTCGGTGCACCATATTTGTGAGGAAGTCAAGGGGGATATATTCCATAATTAATCTGTGCCAATTTGAAAGTCCAGGGGGGCCCTCAGCCACCCAGTTCACCAAAATATTTTTCCTTGCACAGAAAGAGAGAATAGAAAATAGTCTCTTCCCATGCATATCCAGAGATGAGAGGTTCGAAAAGCCCAAAAGGAGAGATACAGGGTCCACCCTAATTTCCGTTCCTAAAATTTCTGTCAGGGTATTTGCCACTTTAGTCCAGTATCTGCGGATTTTCTGACAAGTCCACAGACAATGTACAAGAGTACCCACCTCTATTTTGCATTTAGGACACGTTGGAGATGCTCCTGCCTTAAATTTTGCCAGTCGAGCCGGAGCTATATGGGCCCTATGAAGTATCTTTAGTTGGATAGCCTGAGTTCTGTTACAGATAGCAATTCTTCTAGCATTTTCCCAAATGTCATTCCACATATCCTCAGAGATTTCTAGCCCCAAGTCCTGCTCCCATGTTTTAAGCAGGTCATCCATGTCTCCTGAGACTCCATCATGTAGCAAATGGTATATAGTACTAACGGAGGATGCCCCCGCTGGTCGTAAGACATTACGTTCTCTGTCTGATTTATAAAGACTATCTATTAATGTAGTCTTCCTCTGTATATAATCTCGAACTTGGAAGTATCGAAAGAGATCCCCATTAGGTATTCCGAATTTCAGACGCAGCTGCTCAAAGGACATCAGGATCCCATCTTTAAATAGGTCCCCTAAGCATGAGATGCCCCTGGATCTCCAGAGTTTAAAGGTGGCATCTGTAATCCCCGGTTGGAATCCCCATGCGCCTACTATTGGTGCATGGGGGGATGTTTTATGTGAGTTACCCTCATTTTGCCGCATTATATTCCAGGCCTTAATTGTGTTTAATATTATGGGATTTTTACAGTGGTCTGTAATGATTTTCCTCTTATCTGAAAATAAAAGGTTAATAAGTGGGTATTTTACTTGGGAGGCTTCGATATCCAGCCAAATTGATTGTGGATCAGATGAAACCCAATCAGCTATGTAACTTAGTAGGGAGCTTAACTGATATTTCCTAAAGTCTGGGAAGTCCAGTCCTCCCCTTGCCTGTGGAAGCTGTAGCTTCTTCAGCTTAATAAGGGGCCGTCTATGGTTCCAAATAAAGGAGCCCAACCAGCCATATAATTTACGTAGGGCTAGCCTTGGCAACATCAGCGGGAGCATTCTCATAGGATATAAGAGACGGGGCAGAACATTCATTTTAATTAATGCTATTCTCCCTAGCCAGGAAATCGGAAGGTCTCTCCATCGCTGGAGGTCCTGCCTTATCCTTTCCATTAATTGTACAAAATTAGCCCTATACAGCTGATCAAATACTGGCGTGATAAAAATACCTAAATATAAGAAGCCCTCCAGGGACCAACGGAAGGGAAAAGGGGATCCATCCATTAAGTGGGGTATCATAGCCAGACCACCCATTGGCATGGCTTCCGATTTTGAAAAATTAATTTTATAGCCTGAGAATGCACTAAATGTATTAATAACTTGAATTAGACGAGGCACTGACATTAAAGGATTACTGAGGAATAAGAGAACGTCATCTGCATAGAGGGTAATTTTGTGTTTACCTGTACCAATCCCCGGGGCCGTTATATTAGGATCAGTCCGGATGGCTTCTGCTAATGGTTCGATTATCAGTGTAAACAACAATGGTGAGAGAGGACATCCTTGACGGCAGCCCCTACCCACACTGAAGCCGTCCGATCTTAACCCATTAGTAATAACAGCTGCTTTGGGGTCATTATACAATGTTGAAACCCATTTGGTAAACACCTGTCCAACGCCAAACCTTTCCAATGTGTAAAATAAATATGACCATTCAACCCTATCAAATGCCTTTTCTGCATCCAATGAAATTACTACTCCTGGTATCTTTCCCTGATGACAGGCGTGGATCATATTCAAGACCCTTCTGATATTATTGGATGATCTGCGGCCCTTAATAAATCCCGTCTGGTCCTCCTTTATAATATATGGCAGTACCCTTTCTAGTCTTAGTGCTAACATTTTTGAGAGAATTTTAAAGTCTACATTTAGTAAGGATATTGGTCTGTAAGATGCACAATCTTCTGGGTCTTTTCCTTTTTTGAGGATAAGAGAAATATTTGCTTCTTTCAGCGTGGGCGGGAGACAGACCTGACTATGCGCAAAATTATACATATCCATAAGTGGGTCAACCAATATTCCTGTAAATTCTTTATAGAATTCAGCTTGAAAACCGTCCGGGCCCGGTGCTTTTCCGCTCTGAAGTTGCCTAATTGCCTCAAGTATTTCTTGGACTGTTAAAGGGGTATTTAGGGCCGACACCTGTTCCGGAGTCAGGCCCGGGAAGGTCAAATTTTTAAAAAATGACTGCATCCTCCTAATCCTATCTTCACAACCCTGCGATCTATATAGTTCAGAATAAAATTCTTTAAAGGTCGCATTGATCTTTTTATGATCATGAGTCAGGGTACCTGTACTTTCCTTGATGGTCGGAATAGTTTGAGGGGCTTTCTTTTTCTTTGCAAGAAATGCTAAGTATCTACCCGGTTTGTCGCCATATTCATATAATCTTTGTTTCGCAAATACTATTTCCCTTTTAGCCGTTTGAGTAAGCGCGGTGTTTAAAGCTGTCCTGAGAGCTGTAATCCTCTGCAATTTTGTGATAGAAGGTCTATCAGCGTATGCTGTTTCGGCTGCTTTTAGGCGAGCTTCGAGCAGACGCTGTTGCTCTCCCTTCATTTTCCTCTGGGTCGCTGAATAGGAGATGATCAAACCTCGTGCATAAGCTTTGATGGTCTCCCACATCATTGACGGATTGCTAGCCGTACCAGTATTAATTTCTAAAAAAGTTTTAAGTTCTTGGGAGAAGTACTTTAAAAATTTGCTATCTTTTATCAGGAAGGGGTCCATACGCCAATGCCGAGCAGATGTCCCATTGTTCTTTACCTTAGTTTCCATGTATACAGCGGCATGGTCAGAGATTGCTATAGTACCTATTTTACAGGTTGCTATAGAGTTTAGAAAAATCGATGGGGCAAAAAACATATCAATTCTTGTGTGACATTTATGTGGATTAGAGTAGAAAGAAAAATCTCTACCCTGTGGATGGAGACATCTCCATACATCTACCAATCCTAATTCTTTATTCAGGTCCGCCAGTTGTCTAGATCTGGGAGATACTCCAGCGGCACTCTTGGGAATCCTGTCTATTTCCGGATCCATAATACAATTAAAGTCTCCCCCTATAATTGTATGACGGGCACCAAAGGCCATCAGTTTTGAAAAAGCTTCCGTTATGAATTTAAAGGGGTGTGCCGGGGGGCAGTATACATTTAAGATCCCATATTCCTCTCCATTTATGAGGGCTTTAATCAAAATATATCGTCCAGATTCGTCTTTTATCTGATTTAGAATTTTCAAAGGGAAGTTCTTCCGGACAAGGATAACAACTCCCCTGCTTTTTGAATTAAAAGAGGAAAAAAAGGCCTGATCAAATCCGCCCTGTCGTAATTTTAAGTGTTCTTTATCCGACAGGTGTGTCTCCTGTAGGAGAGCTATATCAACTCTCTCCTTCTTAAGATTTGATAATATTTTCTTCCTTTTAACTGGCGAATTAATCCCCCTGACATTCCAGGTGCACCACTTAACCGACTGTTCAGCCATAATCATCTGGACAGATCCGAGACCCCTCGGGAGGGGAAACCCTATCTAGAACATCCCGAGCATGGAGCATACAAGATTTACAAAAGTAAAGATTCTCTGATACACTCAAAACAATATAACAAAAAACTCTTTCTAAGTATAAAAAATATAAAACATTCCGAATTGGAGATTTTCTCCCTTGTTCCCAGGGAGCGTCACTTCCTCTCCCATAGTCCATCTTACCCTCTTCCAACCAGTGCCCCACCCTTGACCCAGGTGTTCCTCAATAAAATGAGGAGAATTCAAATATAATATAAAGCTAGAGTTAACAGTGAACACCCCACCCCCACCCACACCCAAATATATTTGGGAATATTAATACCATATATAACTATAAGATTACAATCTCAACATGTAATACTTAAATATAATACCACAAAATAACAGGGGAAAGAAAAACAACCCTGCTCCTAAAAACAGAAGTAAAATAGAATAAGGTAACCACCTCTCCCCATCAACATTAACCAAACGCCCCAACATATATATATACATACACACATAGGGGGAAAGATAAGAAAAGATGAAGGGATGTAACCAAAATAATGGGAAAGGCAGACCAGCGTCCACAATCTCTTACAGTTTATTTAAGAGAGTCCAAGAATTCCTTAGCCTTCTCCGGTGATCCGAAGTTATATATGGATCCTTCATGGCTAAGGCGTAGCGTCGCTGGATATCGTAAGGAGTACTGGATATTTAAGTCCCTTAAACGCTTCTTCGCCTCATCGAATGCCTTCCTCTTTCGGACCAAAGCTGAGGAGAAGTCCTGGAACAGCATGATCCTGGATCCTTTGTGGGTCATAGCTTGGGGATCTTTTCCCAGATTTCTTGAGGCTTCCAGGAGCATCTGCCTCTCCCTATAGCTCTGCAGCTGGAACAGGACCGGGCGTGGGCGCTGGGTTGAGCCGGGCCCACGTACTGTGACCCGGTAGGCCCATTCTACCCTTACCTGGCCTGATCCATTATGCAGATTTAAAAGTTGTGGCAGCCAATGCTCTAAGAATGCTGTCAGCTGACCTCCCTCTTCCTGCTCGGGCAGGCCCAACAACCGAATATTTTTTCTACGACATCGATTTTCGAGGTCATCAATGTGGTTTTCTAGGTTCTGGACTCGATTCTCGAGAAAACGGATGTGGTCGGCTGTTGATTTTATCCCAGTCTCTGAGGCTGCGGCCTTCGACTCCACCTCTCTGACTCGGCACTCCAATTCCTGAATGTCTCTGCCCTGCTTCTGCAGCTCGGCTGATAGTGCTTCTCTGCTCTGCCGAGACTCATCGATAAAAGCATCAATCTTCGCCTCCCACCTGGCAAACATCTCCTCAAAGCTCATCTTCATTGGTAAATCTCCTGAAGTAGCTGAAGACACCTTTGTTGCAGCTGAAGAGGGAGAGGGTGGGGGAGGGGTCCCTGCTTTCTTAGAGCCGCCTGTTCCCTTCCCTTTACTCATTTTCCAGCTAGTATTAGACTATTTAAATGTACTAATAGGTAACTATTTAAGGTTAACAACTATTATAAATGGTTTAGTGAGTGTGGTGGGGGTGGATAGCCCACTTTTCCCAAGTTTTGGGTAGAGCACTGTGGACTCAGTCTTGCTGGGTCGCCGCCATCTTGGATCCCGTCAGTGTCATATTTAAAACTGAACTGTGCACTAGGTCAGCTGTTGCCAGTCTCAAATAGCACTTCACATACAAGTAGTGGGAGAAAATGAGGAAGAAAGCTTCTGAGAGCATCAAGTTGGGATGGGTGACACTTGATGATGAATAGACACTCAAACTCATGAATGTGTTGCTACTTTACATCATCACCAGTCTGGTCGACAGCTCATTGTAACTGCAGTTACAAGAATCAAAGCTACACAGGCTAAACGTCTACAGTATTGCACCATGTTAGAACCCTATCTAAAAGGGTGCTACTCTTTCCCTAATGTCCAACATAGTATAACATTTTGTCATTGTTCAATGTGAATGCACCACATGTTGGAAGGCCTTCAAAGAGTTGCAAATGTTAACTTTTAAAGAGCAGCAGGAAAAGAAAAGTCTTTAGCAGCACTGACTGGACTAACACTTATTGCCCATTCCCCAGCTGCCATTTTGAAGGTGGCAGTGAACTGCCTTCTTCCGTCACTGCAGTCTATTCAGTCACATCCACCTTTCTCTGTACTAAGTATAGTCATTGCCTGGCACAGGTCTTTCAGCATTTGGACATGGACTGTTTCAGTATTTTGAAGAGTTGCAAATGGTGCTGAACATTGTGTGGTCAATTCATGAATGTCCCCACTTCTGACCTTATGATGGAGTGAGGGTGAAGCAGCTGAAAATGAGTAGAACTTGTCTCCTAGTAATTATTCTTGTAAGGAATCCTGCCCTTAAAATTAATGAGAGTTCTAAAGGATATAGGCATCATGGCAGCTTCCAGAGTACCTGCTGCAGACTTCTAAAATATTGTGCTGATAATCATAAGTAACTTAAACATTGATGGGATAGAGCCATTTTCTGTGGATGAAGTCACTCAAGTTTTTAATATGACTCTTTCAGTACAATGGGTATCATTTGTAGAACCATGCACATGGGGAGACCAACTATGTTGGAAAACTGGCCAGGCTGCAGTTACTGACCTTACAGCAAACAAGCTGAAGCAGTGTGATTGTCTTAAATTACATTGGTAACAACCTTGATACGTTTGTGATTTGAGAACTGAGAGATACATACAGGTTCCCACTGGATACATGGAAGCAGCCAGTTGCATAAATATTTAGTGAGCTTGAACCTTCATTACCATTGAGATAGTTAGTCACCTATCCCTTCAGTTTGCAATTTCTGTTTCAATAAATAACACATTTCTGTGACAGTATCCAAGAACATCCTCAGTCTCTAGTGGTAATGCGTCTTTCTCATCTGGATAATTGACCCTCAAAAAAATAGACTCTGGGCCCTTTGTACCTGTTCCACATGCTGAGGGGCCATTCAGCTGTGACCTGGAGCTCCACGTGTGGAGTGTGTTTGCCAGCCGCTCAATGTTGCTGCTGGCCCTGAGTTTGCCGGCACATTTGTTCTTCAGTGTCTCTGCATCTGTGTTGCACTGCAGCCAGAATGATGATAATCCATTATGGATTCAGTCATATCATGTCAAAGGAACCTATTTGGGGAATATCAGAAAAAGAAGAGGTCCTTCGTTATGTAAGCAGTCAGCATTTACTTCACTCATAAATGACTGTTAAGCATTGTCCTCAATAGATTGGGAAATTGAGGAATCTGGCAAGTAGGGCCATGAAATGCCTATACATGGACTTTGACCTAATGGGCCCTATTTGGTAATATTTGTAACATAAGCAAATACAGCAGAAGATTGTAAATGGCATAGACTAACAAAACCTTATTCCAACCCCCACTCCCCCCATCACTCAAGGTATGCCTTGCGTATAAGAGCATATTGGCAAATACATACAATTCAGGTTGAGGAAGTCAGCTCCACATCTTTGTGCAGACTGAGACATTGACTTATTTTTGTGAATTGTGGCTCATAGGTGCCACTTCTGATTACATCTTCACAGAGATGGCTATGATCCATTTGTGATGACCATTTATAATGAGATGGTCAAGGTTGCTTCTGGTCAGAATTTGTGTCTGAGTGTAGTTGGTTACTGCATCACTTCCACATGCAGGATTCTATGATTACAGATGTCTTTAATCTCTGTGAAGTGCCTGATTAATTCAGTTGCTGCATGAAGAGTCTCAAATTGCTCACAGGCCCACCCTCTGAGTTTGGGAAGATTGCTCTTACATAACAATTCTCCATCACTTCATTGTCTTTCTTCAGAATAAATCATCAACAACATTTGGTTTGACCTTTTACCAGTGAGTATGTGGTTAGATGTTGCAGAGTTGTGTGTTGAACTTCAGGTAAAATGGTTCTGCATGGTATCTTACACAGTTTGTCAACTGCACGATTAATACTGCAGTTTTTTAAAACGGGAGAATTAATTATATTTATATTAGTTCGAAAAGGTTGCCATCATTCCTATTTTATGTTGTTTTTTAACTTCACTAGGTCTTGATCTGAGGTATTAGTGATCGATGTTATCATAATTAAAGCCAAATTCCCACCCCTGTCAACAAGTAACAAACTGATTAATTACCAAGTATCAGCAATTACTATTACCAGGATTACAATTATAGAGTCATGGAGATGTACAGCACGGAAACAGACGCTTTGGTCCAACTTGTCATTGCAGCCAGATATCCTAACCTAATCTAGTCCCATTTGTCAGCACTTGGCCCATATGCCTCTAAATCCTTCCTATACATGTATCCATTCCAGTTGCCTTTTATTCCATACATGCATCACCCTCAGTGTGAAAATGTTGCCCCTAGGTTCCATTTTAACTTGTCCCTTCTCACCCTAAACCTATGCCCTCTAGTTCTGGACTCCCCCAGCCCAGGGAAAATAAATACATTGTCAATTTACCCTATCCATGCCCCATGATTTTATAAACCTCTATAAATTCACCTTCTTAAATGTAAACCAGAAATATTATATTGAACATTCTCTGATTCAGTTATAGTATTCTATTTATAGCAGTAAATAAACATCAATTTTATTGACTTATTGAAACTGTTGATATATTTAAAGTGCAATCTAATAATAGTTAGCTCATAATTCAATAGCTTCTAATGGCTGGTGTTTAATCTCAGTAGGAAGTAACAAACCTACCGAGGGTGAATTTCCTGTAGCTGCTCATGCTGCAACATTATAGAACTGGAGGGGAAAGTTCTACTGTGATCATAGTTACAGCTTCAGACCAGATTATGGAATGGGCAAAGCCCCAAAATATATTCATGCCTCCCATCCCCCACCCTACATTACTGACCACAAATTGCAATGTATTGTGGCCTCACCACCACTACCATCATCACCTCACCATCATAATGTGCACTCTTCCATAATATCCTGTGTCATTCTTTTCATTCGCTAGTAATTACAGTCAACTTTCAAACCATACAATTGATATTTTCTTACTTTCCTTTTCTCCCTTGAAATCTTCCCATCAAGAGGTCTCTTAGAAGTCAATTACCTCATACAATGTGATGGCACAGTGGTTTCCTTCCAAAGTCCAAAAATGTGAAGGTTGAGTGTATTGGCCATGCGAAACTGCCTTGTCATTTTCAGGGATGTCTGGGATAGGTGGGTTAGCCATGGTAAAATTCAGGGTTACAGGGATAGGATGGGGGGCCTGGGCCTTGTGGATTCTCTTCAGAGAGTTGTTGCAGACTCAATGAGCTGAATGGCATCTTTCCATGCTATAGGGGTTCTATGATTCTATACCATGGAGAAAATGACCGGAACCTTCTCATAATTCTGTGATTCTATGTGCATTCCCAGATTTTGTTCGTGATTGTATTTAGTAAAGTTTTTTCATTCTCTATAGCACATCGTTATTTATTGCTTTTCCTGACTGTTCCATTCCACACCCCCCCCCCCCCCCGCAACAAAAAGGAGTGTGGTATCAGCAGTAAAAGGTGATTGTATTGCAAAGACAATAGACAGCCATTTTTGCAGCCACAGACATGTTTCCAGGGTGGTAAGTTGAGTCCCTGGTACCAGTGTCAAGGATGTTTTGGCAGGATATTTTGAAATGGGAGGGACAGCAGCCAGAGATTGTGGTCTGTGTTAGTACTAATGTGAAAAGACATAGTATCAGACTGGCTGGAGTTAAAAATCAACAAGGGGCAGAGCACATTATGGATGTTGTCCGAACTATTTTGGTGAGACAAAGGGTGGCAATAAACAGGAAATTGGAGATGCATGCAACAAATGTTCTATAGTAATCATGGGTGATTTTAATCTACATATAGATTGGGCAAACCATATGACCATTAATTTTATGTGGATGAATTCTTGTCATCCATTCAAAATCCTCCTATGTCTTATGGTCTTATGGTAATCCTTCTTCTGAACTTGGTACAAATGCTTGGTTGACTAATGAATGTTACCACTCCTCCCACCCCCACCGTACCCCATTCTTATCAACAAGTTCTGTGCCTTCTGAAGCTTCTTGGATCTATGCTTCTGCATACTTAATGAAGATGATTCATGATAAACAATGCCCTTTTTGAACTTCTCTTCCAGTTACACATGGTTCGACTTCCCATTGGAAATCTGACTTCTTGCCATTCGTCCCATGTATAAATATCTTGCATGTCCTCTATCTCTCTGGTCTGCTCCAATGTCTTTCAGAACTTTCAACAGCTTAATCCTACCAAAATGCGTTTTCAAAATCTACAGAGCAATCATATAATTCATATTCAAACTCTAACCTGTACTTCCTATTGTAATGCCAGTTTTCTCTCTAGTCCCTCTTCCTCCCTGAGATCCAAACTTGCAATCTACTCTGTCTTTGTTACAATTCTTCACACAACCTTCAATGCCTGGGCAATTGGGTTAATTGAATGAAAATCAGAGCATCAGCATTGAAAAGTGTGGCACTGGAAAAGCACAGCAGGCCAGACAGCATCCAAGGAACAGGAGAGTTGATGTTTCAGACATAATCCTTGATCAAGGCTCCTGCTCCTTGGATGCTGCCTGACCTGCTGTGCTTTTCCATTGTCTAGCTTTTCGACTCTGACTGTCCAGTATCTGCAGTCCTCACTTTCTCCTCAGAGCAGCAGCGTGTCTTTGGTTTCACTCTTATAATAATTGTTATTGTCTGCATTGATTCCTTTGGCTGTTCTCTTGAATTTAAATAACATTTTTAAACAGCATTGTAAAGAATAATATTAAGTCTATTTCCATGTTTTTAATTCACTCTGCACGTATTTCATCTATTCCAGCCACTTTTCCAGTTTATATCTCATTTTTGTTGTTCTTATTTCATTCTCGTAATTCTGGTCCAATGAAATTGTTGTCAATGTAGTGCGTCATCTAGTTCACTTATTTCAGGTTTTTCACTTTTTGCCCTACAGAAAATAATTTCAAAGTCTGTAGAAAACATAGTGACTGGATCCATGTTGTAAAATTTCAATCACATTGCAGGTTATGTGAGTACAAGTTTGGCCCCAGAACAAATGCATTGACATGTGATACTGCAGGTGCATTTTGACTTGCGTTGAGAATATGTGTAACAGCTAAGATACCACTAATTGCTTAGAAAGGGTGGCATTTATTATATGGAAATAATTCCAGGAAGTTTTCTGTACGTATAAGCAAGATCGAATCGGTGTAGATTGGCATAGAGTGTAAATTTATTAAAACACTGAATTAACTACAATCTTATATGAATATTGTCATCCTTTCAATTAAGCATTTATTCGTTAAGTGCTATGAATTGCTTTTCTCTGATTAAACCTACACTTTTATTTGGAAATAGGCAGTAGAGGTGCAGTGTCCTTTGACACAGTCAATGGGAAAGTAACATGCAAACACCCTGAGGCAAGTTCTCACAAAGCTAAAACTGGCAAACGTGTGGAAGGCGAGACAATTAATGGGCGTGTGAAAAAATGTGTTTGATCTTTCAGCAATTGCAAGAATGATGCTGAATGAAAAGAAAGACTTGATCAACACCCTGTAGCAAAAAACTTATTGCTCAATTAATGTCTATTGTCAGTAGCAGGTTATATTTAAAGTTGTAACTTCTTTTGAGTGTTTGTACATTTTCTTCTGCATGAAGGGTCCAAGTTGGATAGTTTCCAAAACAGGCCCAGGGATTGCAATGTGTAACTAATCTACATCGATTGATTTATATTCATGTAGTAGATCATTATTACACTGATTACTGATTAGCATGACTGCTACATGCAGGCAGCTCTATGTATTCTATTTATTGGCTGCACGCAACAGCAAAGGACCCAAAATCACCATAACTTCCTAGTCTCAGTTAAAGGCAGTCTGTATTTCTCAAATGTGAAGTGAATTATGGCTGGAGCGCTTGCTCAGAGTTATGCAGAATGTGGAGTGGGTGGAAGTGGGGAAAGATCTTGGGTAGGGGGTGAGGTTCCATCCCCATCCTTACCCAACATCAGCAATTAAAGCTTTAAATAGTCATTCAATAGCTTCACTGGATTTAATGGTAGGTAGTCCATCCCTGCCCCCTGAAATTTCTGAGAGGGTGGGGGCAGATGGGTAGTCAAATGTAAGGTGTCCTACTGATTTTTTGTTTATTCTTCCCCACCCTACAACTTCAAACCCACCAGCAGTGAAATAGAAAATTCAGCAAAGGTTTCAAACCAGTGATCATTGACTAGTTCAAAAAGCTGTCAGGTACTACTCTGAAAAAGAAGGGAGAGTCCTGATGCAATCTACCCTTCAATCAATATTATTGTTTAGCCATATTGCAATGCTGTTTGTAACACATTGTCTCGTGCAAATTTACTGCCATGTTTCTGATATTACAACAGTGACTACTCTTCAAAATATATTTCATTAACTTCTAAATACTGTGGGATATTTGGTGGGATTTGGATTTCCTACCATCCCACTATACAAGTGCAAATCAGTTTTTCCCCTTATCAAAATACTGTGGAAGGCTGTGTTCACAAGTGACCTAGAAGGAAATTCATGGAGGAGTATTGATCCGCCAGTAGAATGCAGACTGAACCATAGCGTGTATCTATAGGATTGGTCAAGGGGGAGTTAAACCTGGGTTAGTACCAAGACAGGAAGTAGGCAGAAATATGTGCAGTGATGGGTTTGAATAGGAATTGACTTACAGCACCTACAAACTAATGTCCATTTATGTTAAATTAAAGATTTTTCTAGAATTACTTTTTGCTGTTGCTTTGTAATTCCAAGTTTCCATGACTCCATCCAATTTGCTCTGAAAACTTTGTCAGACAAATTGGTTCAAAGGATGTACACAAAAAAATTGTAATTGTTGTTAATGTGGGAAATGAGATTGAATGAAAACATGGTCCAATGCTTTAAAAGCTTAAATATAAATAGTATTGATATAGTCATGCATTTAGTTAAAGGAGATAAATGTGAGTTGAAAAGATATTATAGTTGAACAGTATTTTGCCAAAAGATACTTTTATGTAATACATTCTTATTAAAAGTTGTGAATTAAGTTTTGACATTCCCAATCCATTAACCTACTCCTCCTCCTCTGCTCCTAATAAAACTTACGTATTTTAACCTATACATCTTGTAGGCAGATTCTGACTCACCTCATCTTGGCCAGAAACCTATGGTGGCTCCCACACTCAGACTTGAGTCACAGTTGTAGCTGGAGCTTGATAACACTTCCCCTTCAGCTTTGTAATTAAAGAAGGGCCCTGCTGTGCTTTGGGAGGTCACTGTGTTAGATGCAAACACCACCCCCCCCAGATCATCATGTTCCATCCAACAGTTTTTTTCTATTAGCACCTCCAATATTTGTTCCAATAAATGTAAGTGTTCAAAGAAATTAAGTCAAAGCACAAGTTTCAATCCTCTTTGTCTATTTGCGCTAGATTGTTTACAACAGTGCCATTGGATTCACTTTTATTTCCTGGAGACTCTGGCCAAATCATAATGGGATCGCTTTGCAATTTTCAGCTATTAAGTTAGCTGGAGCATTTTAACTGCCACCCTGCTAATTTCTACTGAGCAGATAGAAGATGAAACAATGTTTACCCTATTTATTTCTTCAAAATCCCTTCTGAAGTGGAGTGTCTGGTGTCAGTTCAATGTTCAGTGGAATGCAATGGCTTATGAATTCATTTTGTACAATAAAAGGCATATGTTGATTACTAAATAATTAATTCACTTTCTACAATCGAATACACATGTCAATTATCAACAAAAATTAAAAGTTAAGTTTTATTCAGTGGAAGTATCATCTGGCAGATCAATACTTTGTGTTATGGAAGTGCCTGGTTATCTTGAAACTGCCTCTGGCTGTTTGCTGCTATTCTCTCATCAGTGACTGACAGTTCTCTTAAACATAGACTTAGTGCATATTGTACATTTCTAAGCCTCTGTGGCTTCTGGGCTGATTTTGCCATCACACTGCCCCTGGAGTTATCAATCCATATTGGTCATATGCCTCCAGGAATTAGAGATTAATTTCCAGGACAATTTTGTGAATATGCTGGAAAAAATATTTTAACAAAAAATCATGTGAAAACGAAATTCTGCTTTTGGTGAAAAACTGAAATAGCAGTAGAAAGCTTACTGATCTGAAACTAGAAATTTTCACAGAGGTGAAACCCTATCCACAGCCAAGAAGTTGACTCTCTCCCAGGACAGGAAACCACAACCAAATTCTACAGTCAACAAGCCTGAGGTCATGAATTCAGCCAGTGTGGAACAAAGCCCCATTTCTGAGAGCTACTGGCCAACCAGTGTTTGATAGCAACTCTCAAGTTCTTCTCCTACTAGGACTACTGACTCCTTCTGGCACTGAAACGGTAGTCAATTCCTGGTGAAGAGCTTATTGCTTCTCAGCTTGAACCAGAATGGATTCTGTTCCTGCTTTCTCAAGGAAACCCCATTTTTTCCAACACTAAAATGGCTTCCTTAAAGAGTACTATCATGCCATCGTCCTTTTCCCTCCTTACCTTTCTAATTGCATTTTATCCTTGACTACTAACACCCTTTGTTTATCACTTTAAGCTACTACATCATACTTGCACACAGGAATTTGTGCTTCTAACTCACCAATTTAATTCATCATATTTAGTGTGCTTATATCTATGCACTCAAAGCCAGTTTTTGTATTCCTTGCAGACCGATCTAGCCTATCCATATCTAAAGTGATGCTATTTCCTTCTCTGCTGCTATTTGACACACACACTTTATGCATGTTTTTCCTTGGTTCTGCTTTCATGACCTGATGCTCATCCCCATGACCTCATTTGAACTCCTTCCGACCAGAGTGGTGATCTTTCCTGCAAGGTCACTGGTCTCAGTTCTGTCACTTTTGACTTTAAAACTTGTCTCAATGCCCCAGGATTCAGTAGCCCTCTCTCCTAAATTATGCCTCAAACTTTGCCCAAGTTTGATCATCCTCATTTCCCTATTTCAGCTCTTGCTATTGCCTGACACTAAGATTAATACCACTGAGTCCTATTTTGTATCTTTCTCCTCGAGTTCCAGAAAATCTCACCATTGGATTACAATATCCTCCCTCTCTGTTGGTACTGAGTTGTGGTACAACAGCTGACTCACTTCCTTCTGTCTGTAATATATTCAGTTTTGAGTTGATTTTGATTAGATTGATTTATTTTTGTCATGTACCATGATACAGTGAGAAGTATTGTTTTGCAATCCAGCCACATCATATCTTACATAAGTACATTAGAGGCATAGAACAGAATGCAGAATCTAGTGTTACAGCTACAGAGAAGTTGCAGAGGAAGATAAATTTCAATATATGAGAGGTCTTTTCATAAGTCTGGTAAGTTTGAATCTGTTGGTACATGTTTCAAACTTATGTATCTTCATCCCAATGGAAGAGGTTGGAAAAGAGTATAATTGGGGTGGTAAGGTCCTTTACTCTAGCACTGAATCACCATCTGGCACGCATGATGATAGTGTCAGAAATCCCCATCCATTGATGCATTGATCTGAACTTTTATTCATTCATACAATGTGGGCATTTCTGGTTGGCCAACATTTATTGCCCATTCCTAGTTGCCCTTGAGAAGGTGGTATTGAGCTGCTTTCTTGAGCTACTGCAGGCCAGGTGCTGTAGGTTGATGCACAATGCGCTTAGGAAGGGACTTCCAGGATTTTGACCTAATAGCAGTGAAGGAACAATGACATATTTCCAAATCAGGATGAGGAATGGCTTAGAGGGGTACTTGCACATGGTGATGTTCCAATGTTTCTGCTGCCCTTGTCCTTCTATATGGAAGTGGTTGTGAGTTTGGAAGGTGCTATCTGAGGATCTTTGGGGAATTTCTGAAATTCATCTGGTAGACAGTACACACAGTGGCTCAGTAGTTATCACTACTGCCTCATAGCACCAGTGTGGAATGTGTGGTTCGATTCCATCCTCAGCGACTGTTTGTGTGGAGTTTTCATAATCTCCCTGTGTCAGCGTGGGTTTCCTCGAGTGCTCCCCGGTTTCCTCCCACAGTTCAAAGATATGCAGGTTAGTTGGATTTTAGATCAGAGTGGTGCTGGAAAAGCCCAGCAGGTCAGGCAGCATCCGAGGAGCAGGAAAATCAGCGTTTCGGGCAAAAGTCCTAAAAGTCCTGTGCTTTTCCAGCACCACTCTGACCTAAACTCTGGTTTCCAGCATCTGCAGTCCTCACTTTTGCCTAGGTTAGTTGAATTGGCCATGCTAAATTGCCAATGGTGTCTAGGGATGTGCAGACTAGGTGGATTAGCCATGGGAATTGTGGGATTACAGCAATAGCATAAGGATCTGTGTATGATGCTGTCTGGAAGGTCGTGTGCACTCAATGGGTCAAATGGCCTGCTTCCACACTGTATTCTATACCTGATATCTACCATTGCTACAGAGGGTTGGTGGTGGAGGGAGTGAATGTGGTGCCAATCAAGCAGGCTGCTTTGTCATAGATAGTGTCACACTCCTTGAATTTTGTTACTTCTTGAACATTGCTGGAGCTGCAAGTGAATCACACTTCTGACTTATGCCTTCTAGATGGATGACAAGCTGCTTTCCTTTAAGGTTTTGTCATGCCCAACCATCTCTAGTTTGTAGTACCTGTATGAGAGTGGTACATGTCCTGAGGCTCATGTATGTCCTATTTATACTTACACTTTTGGATGGCCAATCATGTACAATCCTGAACATACTCTGCCTGTGATTGACCACCTCCTGAAATGTGTGTTTCAGAAAATCCTCCCAGCTATCCTCATTGTTGGAAATTCCAGGAAAACTTCTTATGAGTTCCTTTGGAATTGGCCAATGCTGCAGCAATTGCAAATAAAAGATTTCCAATTTCTTCATATGATTGGAAATAAATAGCCTCAATTATGTTACAATCCTGTCAATATCTTGTCTAAAATATTAATTTTAAGTAATGCTTCTTGACCTGCTCTGTAATAATATTATTTATTTACTTATCCCAATTGAAACACATAATTTCACAGATCTTAAATTGAACAAATTTGGTTTAGTTTTAAAAATCGGGGTTAAGTAGAGAAGTAAGGAAACATTCACCAAGAATCACTTGCCTGCTTTCCAGTGATGTCCCCCTCTCAAAAGGATTTATGACAAGAGAGCATGGATTTAAAGTGATTTGTAAATGCAACAAATGTGATGTGGGAGAGAACAATTTTCATAAGTGGTTTGGATCTGGAATGCATTGCCTGGTAGTGTGGTAGAGGTAAAATCAATTGAGACTTTCAAAAGGACATTGTTTCTATTCTAATAATCATCCAATGTGCAGGATATGAAGAAAAGGCGGGGGAATGGCACCAAGTCATAATCCTGATTAAACACCTAGTGCCAACATGATGGGTCTATTGGCCTGGTTCTGTACTCTATCTGTTGTTAGTTTGTTCTGCTCATTACCTCATCTGACATCAGCTAACAACCAGCCCCTCTCAAAATTCCCCACTCTCACATATCCCAGTTCCTTGCCACCTATTCCTGCTGGTTTATCCCAATACATTGTTACCCCAACCCCACTCAGTACCCACACCTATTACTTTTTACCCCCATTGCTGCTCATTATCCCCTTCCCATTCATTATTACTCCCCACAAACCCTCAAAAGCACCTAGTCCCACTTATTATACTCATTACCCACCACCTCCTTTCAATACACTGCTTATTATTACCCAATCCCATCTGAATGCACTTCAAGCCCTCAATGCCCCAGTCCAATTGTTACCCCCAATCCCCACTCATTACCACAACTACATTCATTACCCCAATCCACCTCAATATCGCCACCCCTTGTCAATTCATTGATCCTCATTCATTACTACTGCAGACCTGCTCATGCATACCCCTTCTTCACTTTATTATTCCTGCCGTTTTTCATTACTACCCTTTCCTCTCTGCTCATTACTGCACCCAATCGCACTCATCACAGTTTACATCTGCGCTTATTTTACTGTCACCCTGACTCGTTAATTTGTCCCCCAACTCCATTCAATTTTCATCACATTCTTCCGTTCATTATCTCACATGCCTATGAATCCTGCTTATTATTACTCCCCAACCCTGTTTCCTATAGTTCCCCATTCCTGTTCATTACCCCTCATCCCTGTTCATTATTCTCTGCTCACTATAAGCCATCGCTCATTCCCATTTACCCCACCCCAACAACCTGCTCATTTTGACATTTGGCCTTCACCTCCATTCATAAACTCCCACTGCTATTGCTGTGTTTTTGTTGCTGGTCTTGCTCTATTCTGCCATCACCATTTATATCCATTAATCTCACTGTCTTTCCATTCCTGCATAGCAAATAACAAGAAGCAAGGGCATTCCAGCATCGTTAAAAGAACACAAAGAGCATTGATGTGATTTCATAACTTCATGACATCCCAAAGCATTTTACAACTAATGAGTCCTTTTGAAGTGTGGGTTCTGTCATAACAAAGGTAGCACAATTATGTATTTATAATTCTTGGAAGACAATTAAGTCAGAGAATGAAGAAGTGAAACTTGTTCTGTGACATACATGATCAAATGCATATTTTGAGGGATTGTACTTTCCCAAGATATAGCAAGCTTACTTGGAGAGAGATGAAAAATACCAAAAACAAGGACAGACGTATAATAGTCTGCTATGGCTATGATGGCATTTAAATGAATGTGAATAATTTAAATAGTTTCATATGTTTATTTAATATATCATAGATTTTTAACAGATTGTGCTTTTACAGGAGGGTAAATTATTGAGTTTGATTTTATCCTGTTCGTGAATGGGACCTCTTTTGGCTTTTTCCATGGTACAACCAGAATGCTGGTTGGTCACCTTCATAATCAACCTCTGATTTGGATTTTGCATGTAGCTTTACAGCTGGATAGTCTTCCTGTCACTAATCCTTCTGATTTATCCAGACTAGAGACTGGCACAAATATACACTGTCTTACTTACACAAGTTACTTGAGTCTGGGGCCTCTGTGTTAGAGGCAGGAGAGCTATCCACAAAGAAACTGCAGTGACGAAGCAGTGCAAACCATAATTTCCTAAATTCACCTTCCCAGTCTGTGAGGAGTTTTTTTTTCTCAGTTGGGTTACCAGTAGGGGTGGTTATGTTTGGTGTTAGTGTCTGTTAGTTGTGAAAAGGTCAGATCTCAAGCTCCTGACTTGTATCTAATAATTCTTATCACAGAGGACGTAAGTGCTGACATGAATTCAGATTAAAATTGAGATGTGCTGTGATGCCTTCCATGATAGCTGACACTTATGTAGTTTCATACAGTTGTTGGAAAAGTGGAGGAGAAATTCAAAAAGTATGGTTTCAAAGTTCATTTGGAATTGTTAGCCATGTTAATTTTAAAAAATTCAATGGGCAAAGGTGCTGGGTAAAGATATCTTTTTTTTCCATGTATGTGAACAACATTCAAGCGTAGTAAACAGAAAACTGTTTTGCAGAATAAGTCATTTGTGTAATTATCTTTTGCAGCAACATGCTGCTTAATTCCTGATGTGGTGAAGTGTGAGGTTGAGAAGAATATGTATCAGGATATTCCCTACTTGATAGTTTCCACAGCATGAATGAATCTCTCTTAAAGATAGTTGCAATTGCTGCATTTCTGAAATCTTCAAGGTGAGTGCGTACAGTCATGATGAGAGCATTAAAGTCCACCAATTTTGTAGATCTAAACTGGAATAACACTGGGGCAGTAGACTTTGTTTCTGGATCAGTGGTGCTGGAAGAGCACAGCAGTTCAGGCAGCATCCAACGAGGATTTCGCTGCTCGTTGGATGCTGCCTGAACTGCTGTGCCCTTCCAACACCACTGATCCAGAATCTGGTTTCCAGTATCTGCAGTCATTGTTTTTACCCAGTAGACTTTGTTGTTCTTATTTGTTTTGGTTTGACTGGACTACCGAGTCCTTTTTAAATCTTTCTCCTTTCACCTTAAAACAATGACCCCCAGTTTTGAACTCCCCCACCCTAGGGAAAAGACACTTATCATTCGCCTTATCCATGTCCTCTATGAGTTTATAAACCTCAAAAAGGTAATCCATTAAAGAATGAGTTCACTTGCATGGTATTATTCTAAAAATAGAACGTGGCACAGCATTAGTATTTTTAAAACTCCAGGCAAGAAATTAAATGGAATCTGCGTCACCAGTACAGTAGTAGATTACTTTCTATAATAAAGTAATTCTTAAATGTATCAGAATGAGTTTTGTGCCTCTTGAGAGATAATTAATTCATGTTTCTTTTGAAATTGGAGATCAAATTACATTTATCTATTTAACTGTGAAAAGTTTTGTTGAAACTGTTTTTCCATCTTCTGATTTCCTGCTTGAACAATGTACTACACAACTTGAAATGACTTTACTACATTATGTTCATTCACCAACCATATCCTGCCTCAACATTCTTGATTAAACTAAACTGTTCTTTGGTTGCACCTGTAACTTGATTTGACAACTTATTAGTTCATAGGGATTCAGTTTCTGACAAGCAAACATATTGCACTATAGTTCCAGAGATTAAATGGTTTGTGAAGTTAGGCACTTCTGCAAATCCTTAGAGGATTCTTGTCCAACTAACACATCTTAGTTTAGAATAAACAATCAATGCACAGTTAAACCTTAATCAAATTGTAATATGCTGCATTCTTTTGTTTGAAATGAATTATGTTTTCATTTTATGATGTGGATCGGCAGACTTGTTTGGAATGGTACCCACATCTGTGTTACAAAGTCAACTATTAGCATTATGTAGGTGAAAGTGAGGACAGCAGATGCTGGAGATTAAAGTCGAGAGTGTGATGCAGGTCAGGCAGCATCCCAGGAGCAGGAAAGTCAACATTTCTGGCAAAAGCTCTTCATCAAGAATGATGAAGGGCTTTTGCCCGAAACGTGGACTCTCCTGTTCCTTGAAAGCCGTCTGGCCTGCTGTGATTTTCCAGCACCACACTCTCGACTATTAGCATTATGTGTTAAATAGAATTTTATTTAACATTAATCATAGGTTATAGGTTCACAGTAACTTTATTAAAATGTTATTTTCACAGTCTTGATAAGCAGTTAGTGGCAACTTAGGTCTGGAAGACATACACACTTGTGTTCAATATTAGAAGTTCTAGCATGTCTGACAGCACCTGTGAAGAGAGAAACAGAGTTGGCATGTCAGGTCAATGAACATTTATTTGAATGCTGATAAAATCACCATCCCCAACAAATGCTGTATTACTTTAACAGTTTAAGACTCATAAAAATTTTGATCATTGAGCGACATTAATAAATAGGAATGTGCCAAATTTGTAATCTCTTTGCTCCTAACTGAAAGATTATAATTGTGGAAATATTTTAAAAAGATTTGAAACTAAATTAGTGTCTAAATTTAGTACAAACAGATTTGCTACAGATTGCTGTTGTTAAACTCATATTAATAATTACTTGTGTTATCTTTCATGGTGCACCACTTTGTAAATCAAAGAATAGGATCATTCTTTTTTCTGATTCTAATGTTTTTGCATTGCTTCTTGCCTTTCCTCTTCTCACCCTTGGAATCTTTTCTCTATTTCTCTATCTATTATTTATTTTTTACCCAGTCAGTTGGGTAGATGTTGGTATGACTAGATAACTTATTTCTGCTCCTATTTCAGATGTTATGTGATAACTATTCTATTGTTTGTAAGATCAGGCTAACCTTTGACCTCAACTCCACTTTATCACCTGATCTACATATCTCATTTCTTCTCAAGTCCAAAAATCTATTGAATTCAAGCTTTAAGATAACTTCCTGTTCTCCCTCCCCCAGCTTGTCACCCCATACTTAGCCTCATTCAGCAGCACATTAATCTACATGGTGAGAATTTTAATGCATTAATAAATGCTGGCATGTTAGAAGCCCATGAACATGCTCACTCATGTATTTAACTAGGATGCTATTTGCAGCAATGTGAGCAGCACTGACACTGATGCATAAGATAGACACAAATGAAGAGAAATGAGCACAAGAGCAGACATTGAGGAAGCCACTGAGTAGCTAAAGATGGGCAGATCTGGAGATACCAAAGGTCAAAATACACAGGGGCAGTGGGGAGGACTTGCTGCTGGAATTCCCTAGAAATGCCCCAGAAACATCAATTGTAGAGGGTGACCATGCAGAGAAAAGTCACAAATCAAATGGACTGAATCTCCAAGTAACTGCTACTCCAGTCACAAACTGTTTCTGTCCAACTTTTGCTGTTGATATGTTGCAATGAGGAAGTAAAGGTTGAAAAGGGGAGAGCACGGTTTTACTCCCTTTAACCAAAGGAATAAGATGCTATTATAGTGAACACTGTGTCAATCAGATCATTTAATCTTAAGTGTTGTTATTTCATCAAGATTTTCATTTATATGTTATTACATTATAAGCATTTCACATGCTGTGAATGAATTGAGGTGTTGCGACTATGTTAGAAACAAATGTGCAACTATTAGTTGTGATCGTAGCAGTCCATGGGAATGCATGTTTATGGTGTTAATGTTTTGTGTACAGAAATGTTTGCCAGTTGTTTTAAAAAAAAATTGCCAGTTTCTGCCTTTTGTCTTGGGCTAATTTAGATACAGGGGTGTCTAGGAAATTAATACTTTCCTTGTGTGGGTGGCATTATGTTTAATGGTAATAATTATCGACAATGTTGTTGAATTCTTCTTATTCTGTTTCTGAGACTCCAAATACTCCTCATTTCAGCACAATTGCAAATATATAATGTGGCACTGCATCATTTAATAAGATAGTGAATATAAAAGGAGCTTCTAAAAAGGTGTGTCTGTGTGTATGTGTGTGTGAGAGAGGGAGAGATCCTTGGATGTCTCAGTACATCCCAATAAGAATAGCAGCTTGCTGTGCCTAGCATGGCATTGTGCTGCAGGTGGAGGAAAGTCAAGATAGTTCTGCACTCTTGGAAGAGGAACCTGATATGGCCAGTATACCTATAGCCTCTCACAGAGCTGCTAGAGTACTCATGACATGCTTGTACAAGAATATAATCTGAGTGTGTAAAGTCATAGTACACAAAATGCAGGATCAACTGCAAATCCCAATCCCTGTCCCCTCACCCAAAACACATGATTCACATTGTCATTAATTCTTCCATCTCACTGATGCTCTTTAATCACCTTCTACCCATACCATTCCCTTCATGATGATGCCCACGTGGAGTCCGAAATATGACAACGTAAAATAATTACACGGTGAAGACTTGAAATAAATTGACTACTTCATTGACAGAATGACATAGTTATATTGATCCTTGTGGAGCTAAAAATTCTTCATCTTCTTTTTCTTGTTACTTCAACATGATATTGCCCCTCTGGCTTCAGCAGAGTGAAAGCCAAGCTGTTCATTACCCCACTCTGACATCATGGATCCTTGTGGGATGCTGGGAGAGTTTTCGACTTCGAAATCCCAAAAATGTGCCACCTGGATCTTTGTAGGGTAGACACAATCATTGGGGCAGGAGAGAACATGTGGGACTGTACTCAAAGTAATCCTAAATCTCATTACCTACACACCCATTTCCCTCCTCAAAATCCCCACTTCATTGTCTCCATAACCTATTTTTCTTCTCATTGTCCTTTTACACTTCTCTGCTAGCTAGAGTGGGAGAGTTGTTAGCTATATGTCAGTGAGGCTTTGAACAACCAAAGTAAGGTACGCCTCCATTCTTCTTAAAGTGACAGACTGTATGCACAGACTAATGGTCAAGGTAAGCATGTGCTTTGGTGCCTACCATGGCTGATTCTCTATGTGGCTTGCCACTCCTTATTTGGAGGCAGATGTAAGCACCAAGGCTTCAGACATCATGACACTTATTTTGGGAAAGTATTTCCAGTCATCTGCTCTGCTTCTGGAAATACAGAGCCTCCCACAACCTCTACCCCTCCAAAATAGCCTTTTTTGTCAATAACATCCACCATGTTTTCTTTTTCAGCTAGTGTGTTTGCAGCTGACAATGAGAGCATTTATTTCTCTCTATTATCATCTAAAGTTAAGGGATGAAAACTAAAAATTACAAGAGATAAGCTATCAGAACAATTTTGTTACCTTTCTCTCACATATAGGAAAATAGCTTCCTGTTTGTAATACAAAATACTCCAGTAAGTTTTTGAAAGTTGACATCTTGTGATACAAAATTTTTCAAGAAAAGCCTATTTGATGGAAAATACTAGAGATTTAAAAACAAATCACCCAACAGTACAGTGAGCTGATGAGTATTGACAAAGCCTTGACATTAGGTAGACCGCAGATATTCATCACACATTGTAAATTCTACTCTCAAAATCAAATGTGTGGTCAAATAATATCATGTACTAGACCAAGCTTTTTAAAAGTCAGGAACTATAACAAAAGACCTGGATTTATGCAGCATTTTTCTTGACCAAAGTGTTTTCCATCCAATGAGATATTAAAGAGTAGCCATTTTTGTAATGTAGAAAACACAGCAGCTAGTGTTTGTATAGCAAGCTCCCAAGAACAACAAATAACATTGGTCAGATAATTTTATTTTCATAAAGAAACTAAAACCTAAAATTTTTTTTTAACTAAAAGTTTAAATAAAAGGTATTAAATGCCACAAAGAAGTTTGCAGGGATGAATATACCAACTACATTTTTCATTTAGTTGAAGCACTTACTTTGGGCATTAGAAATATCAAATATTGAGAAAAAGGATAACAACAGGGTAAGTATTTTGAGTGATTTATGGGAAGAAACGTGAACAGACTGCACATTCAAAGTGGTATACTCTAACTGCTGAATAGCAATCATTATATATCACATGGTGTGCCATTTCATATATATTAGATATCTTGTGGTGTAATGACTTTGGAGCTGTGACTAATGGTTCATAAGCAAAATTGTCAACATTGTTCAAGTCCTAAGCGTGAAGATTTTTTGATTATATTTCAATCACAAAATGAAAGCACTGTGAAAAAGATAAACATTGTGGTGAGCTGAATGTACCTTATCAGTTGCAGCATCACTACTATTGAATAAAATTTGTAAGTTTAAAAATGATGGAGCAATAAATGCTTTTTCAACTGTTTTCTGAAGAATTTTTAAGAAGTTTAAATTTTTTTTCTGCACTAATCAACAGGACATTAATCATATCAGCAATGGTGCTCTGCTGAGTGGGAAATGCCAGCCAGATGGCCTGATGTGCACAAAAAAGAGCCTGAGTTATAGACTCATACGGAAGGAAAACAGGCCCTTCAGCCCAATTTGTCCATGCTGACCAGATTTCCTAATGTGAACTAGACCCATTTGGCTCATATCCCTCTCATTCCTTCCGATCCATGTACCTATCCAAAAGTCTTTTAAATATTGTAATTGAACTCGCCTCTAAAACTTCCCCTGGCAACTCATTCCTTACACTCACCACCCACTGTGTGAAGAGGTTGCCCCTCGGGTTTTAAATCTTTTAAATCCTTTTTCTGTCACCTTAAACTTATGCCCTCCAATTTTGGACTCCCTTATCCTAGGGAAAAGATCTTACCTATGCCCCTCATGATTATATAAACTATTACAAGGTTCCCCCCTCAGTCTCCTATATTCCAGGGTAAAAGGTTCCAGCCTCTCTAGCCTTTCCTTATAACTCAACCCTTCAGTCTCAGTATCATCCTCATAAATCTTTTTTGCACCCTTTCCAGTTTAATAACATCTTTCCCATACCAGGGTGACCAAAATTGTATGTCGTACTGCAAATGTGGCCTTACCGATGTCTTGTAGAGCCGTAACATGATATCCCACTTTCTGTGCTCCGTGCTCTGACCAATATAGGCAAGCGTGCCAATCACCTTCTTCACCACCCCGTTCACCTGTGAGACCAATTTCAAGCAACTGTGTACCTACACCCCTCCATCTCTCTTTCGACAACAGTCCCCATGGCTCTACCATTAACTGTGTAAGTCTTGCCTGGTTTGTCTGACCAAAATGCAACACTTCTCATTTATTTAAATTTAACTCCATCTATCATTCCTTGGCCCACTGACCAAGTTAATCAAGATACTGTTGTACTCTTAGATAACCTTCTTCACTATCTATGATACATCCAATTTTGGTGTTATTAGCAAACGTACTAAGCAGCCTGGAAATTGAGTGTGATGGTTGCTTTTACCACATCTGACAGCGCATAAAGTGGATTGTTGCTGTACCTTCAACAGATATCTCTGATAGCCTCAACCCAAGTTACCTCCGGCCCTGGTTTTCCATCAGATTAAGCTGGGATGATTTAAGTCTGTAGGCCATCCTCATGGGGTAGAACCTGGTTCTTTCTCTCATCTTTCTATGCAGAACTTGTGATGCAGCCTCATACACTGGCCTTCGGTTACTTGTATTGGTTAATTTCTGTGGCCTCTTTGTGAGAGGGTGCTATCCTCCTCTGTACTTTCTCAGATGAGGCATAATGAGCACTAAAGGTCACATCCAGAGCTCTAAAGTCTTATTTCGACAGTGTGCAGTAATAAGTGGGGTAACAAAAATAACCCTGATAGAACAGCACCCAACTGCCAACTTCACTAGGTCGTGAAGAGACAGTGACAGTTAGGTTTCTGACATTTCTTGGGTAATGAATTTAATTTATTTATTTTCTACTTCTTCGTGGGATGTGAATATTGCTGGCTTGGCTTGCATTTATTTCCTACCTGAGTTGCCATTATTGAATCACTGTGTGTATTTGGTGCAGGTAGACCCACAATGCCATTAGGGAAGGATTTCCAAGATATTGACACACTGAAACTTAAGGAACAGCAATATATTTACAGTTCAGAATGTTGAGTGGTTGGGAGGTGAACTTGCAGGTGGTGGCATTCCCATTTTTCAGTCACCCTTGGCCATCTAAGTGATGGCAGTCATTGGATTAGAATGTTAGAATGGGTGCATGTTTGCATTGCATTTGTAGATGGTACGTACTGCTGTTCCTGAGCATCAATGGTAAATGTTTGGGGATGTGATGCCACTCAAGCCTATTGAGTGTAGTCGGAGCTGATCTCATCCAGAACTTTTTGATAACACTGCTGATTTGTGCCTGGCAGATGGTAGACAGGCATTGGGGAGACATGAGCTGAGATACTTTCTGCAGTATTCCTAGCCTCTGACCTAACCACAATGGTTACATGGCAAGTACAGCTTTGGTCAATGATAATCTCATTCTTCATCCACAGTTTTAATCACTCTACCATTGGCAGCTCTACCTAAACGTGCACGTCTGTTTACCTCTCTGTCCTCTTTCAAAATACTCTTACAGCTTATTTGTTTGACAGAGATTTTGGTAGTTTGCCTTACTATCATCTTGGTGTGGCTCTGTGTCACATTTTGTTTGATAACCCACCTGTAAAGTGCTTTGCATATGTTATTGTGGCAATGGTTTCATAGAGGTTGCAATTTTTGCTGTTAAACTGTAACATTGAATCAACTATTCAAGTATAAATCTACGTAAGAAGACAAGACAGTGACATGAGATAAATTGTTCCTCTGAAGAGGCAGCACAGACATGATGAGCTAAATGTCTGTAATGGCTTCTGCTCTCCAGCTGTTCTGTCATTCATATGTGAATCACTATCCTGGGCAATGCAAAAGATGTTCTTTCTCATACCCAGTGACTATAAATCATCAGAATACTGTGTCCTTCTGCATCAGGAATTTTGATTTTTCCATCTATGTATCCTTGAGATCTGACAAAATTAGATCAATAAATCACTACATAATTCAAAACTATCTTGGTTGTTTGGTGCTCGAATGGTTTGAGATTGCTTTATTCAACTCCTTAACAACCTTCAGAGAGACAAAAAGTTCAATTAAACTGTGTTTTATTTTCCTTAAATTGCTAAATAAACATGCACTGCATTTGAGTAATAATACAAACGGTGTGTTGGGGAACCCTTCACCGACAGAAATCCAATGTTTTAGTGTTTACAGTCAACAGACAAACATTACAATACTTCTGACTTGGAAATGATTGTATAGGACTTTTGTCTTGATTTTATTTGCATAACTGTATATTAAATACACAGTAATCATTCTGTTTAGATCAACATTTGGGTGAATATCTGGGTGCAAAGTCTACACGTTAGCCTAGAAAACTAACAAAACTGACCAAGGAATTAACTCAATTGATGCACCCCCCCCCATGAATACCCACTTCTTGGTCAACCAGATAAGAAATCTATGATGTTCAAAAGATTAGTTACATATTAAAGAGAAAACATTAAGAGAGGATGAAAGGGGAATATCATCCATAGGTATGAGAATAGCTTCCACATGTGCAGTGATGACAACCACTCTATCTTCTGTTACCTCTTTAACTCCTCCACTAGCATTGTGTTGTCAAACACCTTGTCTTTTTTCTTGGAGTCACATTGCAGCTAAACACGCAGAAGACCAAAACCATCTTCAATTGCCCTATCACTACTCACCAATTCACATCTTTGGCGCTGTCCCTGGATGAACTAGATGGCCCATAGTCTCATTAACTTTAACTGCAGGAAGAACTATCAATACAATTTACTCTCCATCAAAAAGATTTGTCTACCTCACCCCACAACCTTTCTATAACAAAGACAGTTCTGTTTCCGCTATTCCACTAGCTGTTGAAACATTCTTTTCCCTTGATTGCCTCGAGCTCAATTATTCCAAGGGTTTCCTAGCTGAAACCCTATCCTTCCTCTTCCATAAACTTAAGCCCAGCTGAAATTCTGTTGTCCACATCTGACACTAAACCAGGTCTCACTCACCCATTATTGCTTATCTCACATACCACTTTTCATTTCAAATCCCCACTAATTTACCTTTAATTTACAATTGTCAGAGTTCTTTTTAAATGCCTTTAATGCCTCACCTATCCCAATCCCTGTAACCCTCCCTGCAGGATGACTAACATCCTCCCATAATTTTTTATTCCTCTTACCCTGACCCTTGTGCATCCTTTATCAGCCTACTCCACTTGACTTTTTAGTATTGACAGCCTTTTTTTTAAGATGAAGTGACCCCAAGCTTTGGAATTCCAACTATCCATTTTCCTCTCATTCCTTTAAAGCCCTGTTTGATGTATATTGTTGACTAAGTCTTTAGTCATTGCAGCACTAACATTTCCTTAACTGGCTGGTTCAGCAATCTTTTTAAAAAGATATTTATGTGTGTTGTAACTTAAGACAATTTTTCCATATAATTGCAACATAGTAATATTGAGTCTAAAATTCTTCTGTTTTCAAGAAATTTAATGAGCCCTTATTGATATCCACTTGACTTAATCATATCTCTGCACCAGAAGGTTGTAAATTTAATACCTAATTGATGGATAAGTATGTGAACTGAACTGACAATTCAGTGTAATGATGAAAAGTATGTTTCTTTTAAACTTCTTTCATATAATGTAGGTATCATTGTCTGGGCCGGCATTTATTGTCAGTCCTGAAATTCTGTTGAGAAGGTGGTGTTGAAATGCCTTCTTGAACTGCCATAGTCCATGCAGAAACATAGAAAATAGGAGCAGGAATAGGCCATGTGGCCTTGTGAACCTGCTCCACCCTTCATTATGATTGCAGCTGATCATCCAATTCAATAGCCTGTTACACAATGCTGTTTGCAAGTAATTTCGTGGATTTTGACCTGGCAATATATTTCCAAGTCAGGATGGTGAGTGGCTTGGAGATGTTGGCAGGATCTTGCAGACAATGGTGTTCCCAAATATCTGATACCCTTGTCCTTCGAGATGGTAGCAGTTCTGGATTTGGAAAGCACTGTCTGAAGGAGCTTTGGTGAGATGTTGCAGTGCCTTAGATGAGGCCGAGATGTTGAGGAGCCCGTAGTACTGTTTGAAGAAGGGCAAGGAGGGGGTTTGGGGGAGAGGTTTGTAGACAGAGGGTCCCTGTTTGGTTTCTTATACGTAATTGATTTATTTGCACTCTTTGGAACACGTCTGTAGGAATAAAAGCTGCATAACAACCTATATGTCAAAACAATTCATTATACAACATTAAGGGATGTAGAATAGCAATACATACATACATACATACATTTGTTTTATCACTGTCATTATTTTGATAAATTTCAAGTTAAGTAGTCTTTGAGAGAGTGCCACATTATTGAAGGTGCCTTTTGAATGAGGCATTAATTTCCATCAAGGAATGGCCAGTAGAAGGAATAAGACGATCTCATGTTCTTGTGCTTTTCTCTCCAACAGTTATGCTCATGGAGAGTGGGGTTCAATTCCCACCTTGGGTGACTGTCTGTGTGGAGTTTGTACATTCTCCCTGTGGCTGCGTGGGTTTCCTCCGGGTGCTCCGGTTTCCTCCCATAGTCCAAAAGATGTGCAGATTAGGTGAATTGGCCATGCTAAATTGCCTGTAGTGTTAGGTGTAGGGGAATGGGTCTGGGTGGGTTGCTCTTCGGCAGGTCGGTGTGGACTTGTTGGGCCGAAGGGCCTATTTCCACACTGTAAGTAATCTAATCTAATCTAAAAAAAAGTGTATACTTACATATTTATGATACTGTAATGGCCTAGCTGTAAATGGGACAACGACACTCTTAATTAAGACCTTTTAGTTCTGAATTGTTCACCAGCAAATGGTGAGTACCTTAGGCAGGAAAGGAAAGCAGAGAAACTGTCTGAGAAAAAAGGAAAAATTAATAGTAAATGATAAGAGACCATTTTGATTTACGAACTAGGAAAGAGATCTTTGTGAATGAAATCAAAGAAAATGTTTTGATGCAAGGTCATTGATCTGAAAGAAATATTAACTCTGTTGCTCTCCACAGATGCTGCCTGATCTGCTGAGTTTTACCAACATTTTAGTTCTTATTACACAAAAAAGTATTTGTACAGTGCCTTTCACAACCTTGACATGTCCCAAAAAACCTTACAGACAATGAGGATTTTTGATTTACAATCACTGTTGTTCCATGCCACAAACAGCAATCTGTTCTGCACTGAAGGGTCAACCTAGATTTTGTGTTAAGTCTCTGGATTGGGACTTGAACACAAAAGCATTTAATTCAGAAGGCAAGAAGCTATCATTGAAAATTATCTCTAACCATTTTTTGGCTGTTGGAAGAAATCAACACCCACGTAGAATTCCTTTTCCCACACTCCTACACAAAAATAACACCCATCCACAGCCTAGTGAAAACAGATGGTCGTGTTTCTCTGTCATTTTCCTTCTTTTCCCTCGATTCACATGCATCAAATATCAAAAAGTAAATTCCAGATGCAGAATGTAAAGATCTCACTCTCATCTCACATGGAGATTTTCAAACATTTTTCATGTTGTTATTCTTATACTATGGAGTCTTCAAATCCTGATTCGAACTTCATACCCCATTCACAATGCCAAACTGAAATAATGTTCATCCTGAAATTAATCTCTCTTTCTACTATAAAGTTTCTGAATTATGTGTTCCATTTGAGTGCTAGTATGAAAGCTGACTATTCACAGCAGGTTGAGCTGGGAGGTTGTTGTTAAGTCAGAAAGTACCGATTTGGCTCCACGTGGATAGAATCTGAAACCGCCAACCCCCCACGCCCCTATTGTATCCCAGTACCCCCTCCGGCTTTAATCCCTTGCCATCCACATTCCTCCTCCAATTATCTGCTTGTCTTTGATTTCAGGCAGCTTGGAAGAAACAGTTCTCATGTAACTGCATGTGATATCTGACAACTCAGAGAAACCAAGATAATAAATTATTAAGCATAAACAATGATTGGCTGATAACTTGCATGTTGGTGGTCTTAACCAGCAGATGCTTTTAGTTTGTGCGCTTTGAAAGCTTGGTTTACAAGATTGGTTAAATCTTTTGATAGTTACAGTTGCTTTTTAATTCTCAAAGCACACCCAGCCATTCTCTACAGAAAGATTATGCATCACAATAGAGAAAAGATTAGCTAATGACAACCCATGGTGCGTATTCAGCCACTAGCTAAACCATGCAGACCAGGAAGTTCCTAAATCTAAAACAAAGAACTGCGGATGCTGGAAATCTGAAACAAAAACAGAAATTTCTAGAGAAACTCAGCAGGTCTGGTAGCATCTGTAGAGAGAAAGATTTCCCTGACCAAAATATTCAGTCTGCTTTCCCTCTACAGATGCTGACAGACCTGTTGAGTTTCTCAGTAATTTCTGTTTATGTTTTAGATCCTAAATCTGTATTAACTACATTGATCTTATCAAAGACAATGACAACACAATAGGCCATTGCAGTACAAGGAGAAGCACAGGGAAACAGCCCGTACATCTGTTCTTGAATCACTATCTCATGAATCTATTGAAATGTTTGTGGTGGACTCTACAAGAGGAGATCAGGCCTAGATGCAATGCCTTTTTAAAAAAATTCAGGCATGGAATGTGAGTATGTTGGCAAGGCCACAGGTGATGTTGAGCTGCCTTCATAAACTGCTGCAATCTGTGTGGTGTAGGTACATGCACACTTCTGTTAGGAAAGGACTTCAGGCAATATTGTCCCTGTGACAGTGAAAGAGCAGCAATATATTTCCCTGCCAGAGTGGTAACTTATGAGGGAAAGTTGCAGGTGGTATTTTCACCTTCTTGGTTCCCTTGTTCATACAGATGGGAGAGGTTTAAGGTTTGCAAGGTGTGATTAAAAGCTCCTTGATGAGGTCCTAGCCATTTGGATACAGAACTGGCTCAAAGGTAGAAGACAGAGGGTGGTGGTGGAAGGTTGTTTTTCAGACTGGAGGCTTGTGACCAGTAGAGTGCCACAAGGATGGGTGCTGGGCCCTCTACATTTTGTCATTTACATAAATGATTTGGATGTGAGCATAAGAGGTACAGTTAGTACGTTTGCAGATGACACTAAAATTGGAGGTGCAGTGGACAGCGAAGAGGGTTGCCTCAGATTACAACAGGATCTGGACCAGAAGGGCCAATGGGCTGAGAAGTGGCAGATGGAGTTTAATTCACATAAATGCGAAGTGCTGCATTTTGGGAAAGCAAATCTTAGCAGGACTTATACACTTAATGGTAAGGTCCTAGGGAGTGTTGCTGAACAAAGGGACCTTGAAGTGCAGGTTCACAGCTTCTTGAAAGTGGAGTTGCAGGTAGATAGGATAGTGAAGAATGCATTTGGTATGCTTTCCTTTATTGGTCAGTGTATGGAGTACAGGAGTTGGGAAGTCATGTTGCAGCTGTACAGGACATTGGTTAGGCCACTGTTGGAATATTGCGTGCAATTCTGGTCTCCTTCCTATCAGAAAGATGTTGTAAAACTTGAAAGGGTTCAGAAAAGATTTACAAGGATGTTTCCAGGGTTGGAGAATCTGAGCTACAGGGAGAGGCTGAACAGGCTGGGGCTGTTTACCCTGGACCGTCGGAGGCTGAGGGGTGACCTTATAGAGGTTTACAAAATTATGAGGGGCATGGATAGGATAAATAGACAAAGTCTTTTCCCTGGGTTTGGGGAGTCCAGAACTAGAGGGCATCGGTTTAGGGTGAGAGGGGAATAATATAAAAGAGACTTAAGGGTCAACTTTTTCACGCAGAGGATGGTACGTGTATGGAATGAGCTGCCAGAGGATGTGGTGGAGGCTGGTACAATTGCAACATTTAAGAGGCATTTGGATGGGTATATGAATGGGAAGGGTTTGGGGGGATATGGACTGGGTGCTGGCAGGTGGGACTAGACTGGGTTGGGATATCTCGTCAGCATGGACAGGTTGGACCAAAGGGTCTGTTTCCATGCTGTACATCTCTATGACTATGACTCTATGTCGCATTCAGTCATTCTCTATAACAGCATTTGCAACAGGTTGCGATGGAGGTATGACTTCCCACCATAAAACTCCGTGCAAAGCATGGCTGGACTTGAGGCACAGCAAGAACCACTGTGATGTTGGAAGAAATGCTTTCCTGTCTAAAGTTTGCTATTCTTTTGAGACCTTAAGTAACTTCATAGTCTGACAATCTTCAGTGAACAATGTCCTGGTTTCAATGACAGTCTACCTCTGGCAGCCCATTGCTGTCCTGTTAGTGGATTCTCCAGTTTAACTGGTTTGCCAAGTTCCAGTGAACCAGGAAAGGTTTGGTTGAAATTTCTCTTGCCACTCATGCTGCCTTCCTGCTGAATATTTAAAACATCTTAACAGTAGCTCAGTGGTTATCACTGCTGCCTCCCAGCGCTAGGGACCCAGGTTCGATTCCAGCCTTGGGTGACTGTCTGCGTGGAGTTTGCATGTTCTCCCCGTGTCTGCATGGGTTTCCTCCGCATGCTGCAGTTTCCTCCCACAGTCACAAAGATGTGTAGTTCAGGTGAATTAGCCATGCTAAATTACCCATAGTGATAGGTGCAGTACTAGGGAGCAGGGGAATGGGTCTGGGTGGGTTGCTCTTTGGAGGATCAGTGTGGACTTGTTGGGCTGAAGGGCTTGTTTCCACACTGTAAGTAATCAAAGCTTGTGTTAATTTCAGATCTTGCAATCTACAGTACCTTGCTATTGAATAAAACAGCTCATCTATTTTCATGGCCACAGAGGTTGTATTAAGTGGTTTGAGAATGAAGTTGTGCTCGCATTATATATCTTACTTTCCATTAATGTATTAGTGGTTGTGAAGTGACCTGGATGATATATGTAATGGGCCTTTACCACCACATCAAGTTAGCAGAAAATTATATTAGCGACTTATGCCAGCTGAGAATAGTCTCTTGCTTTGTAGCCCAGGTCAGTGACACTGTCAACAGTTGTGGCATTTTACTCTGAAATCTAATGAGAATAAATAAACAAACTCTGGTCATATATTCATCAGTTTCTGTAAATTCTCACCAGTCTTGAATTAGCAATATAATACCAAAATCAATATAAAAATGGTGTAAAGAGAAGACTACGGGGTGAACTTTGCCAAAAATTGGCAATGTTGCAAATTTGGGTATTTTTATAGTGAGTTTTCTCCAGGAGTTCTAGCAAGTCGTAGACTCATAGAGATGTACAGCACGGAAACAGACTCTTCGGTTCAACTCGTCCATGCCAACCAGATAAGCCAACCCAATCTAGACCAACTTGGGGGTGGGACATAGGGAGATACTGAGGAAAGAGATCAATCTGAGACTGATACAGTTGAGAAAAGAAGCGAGTCAAACAATCAGGGCTGGCAGGGACAAAGCAGAGAACAAGGTAGGACTGATAAATTAAACTGCATTTATTTCAATGCAAGAGGCCTAAAAGGAAGGCAGATGAACTCAGGGCATGGTTAAGAACATGGGACTGAGATATCATAGCAATTACAAAATGTGACTCAGGGATTGACAAGACTAGCGGCTTAATGTTCCAGATACAAACGTTACAGGAAGATGAGAAAGGGAGGCAAGAGAGGAAAGGGAGTGGCGTTTTTGATAAGGGATAGCATTACAGCTGTACTTAGGGAGGATATTCCTGTAAGTACATCCAGGGAAGTTATTTGGGTTGAACTGAGAAATTAGAAGGGATAATCACCTTACTGGGATTGTATTATAGATCCTCTGATAGTCAGAGGGAAATTGAGAAACAGATTTGTAATGAGATCTTAGCTATCTGTAAGAGTATAGGGTGGTTATGGTGGAGGATTTTAACTTTCCAAACATAGACTGGGACATCCATAGTGTTACCGGTTTAGATGGAGAGGAATTTGTTAAGTATGTACAAGAAAATTTTCTGATTCAGTATGTAGATGTACCTACGAGAGAAGGTGCAAAACTTGACCTACTCTTGGGAAATAAGGCAGGGCAGGTGACTGAGGTGTTAATGGGGGAGCACTTTGGGGCCACTATATTAATTTTAAAATAGTGATGGAAAAGGATAGACCAGATGTAAAAGTTGAAGTTCTAACTTGGAGGAAGGCTAACTTTGACGGCATTAGGCAAGAACTTTCAAAAGCTGATTGGGGGGGAGATGTTCGCAGGTAAAGGGATGGCTGGAAAACAGGAAGCCACCAGAAATGAGAAAACAAGAATCCAGAGACAGTACATTCCCGGTGGGGTGAAAGGAAAGGCTGGTAGATGTAGAGAATGCTGGATGAGTAAAGAAATTGTGGGTTTGGTCAAGCAAAAGAAGGAAGCATATGCCAGGTATAGACAAAATAGATTGAGTGAATCCTTAGAAGAGTATAAAGGCAGTAGGAGTATACTGAAGAGGGAAATCAGGAGGGCAAAAAGGGGACATGAGATAGCTTTGGCAAGTAGGGTTAAGGAGAATCCAAAGGGTTTTTACAAATACATTAAGGAAAAAAAAGGTAACTAGGGAGAGAATAGGTCCCCTTAAAGATCAGCAAGGTGGCCATTGTGTGGAGCCGCAGGAGATGAGGGAGATATAAAACAAGTATTTTGCATCAGTGTTTACTGTGGAAAAGGACATGGAAGAAATAGAATGTAGAAAATAGATGGTGATATCTTCAAAAATGTCCATGTTACAGAGGAGAAAGTGCTGGATGTCTTGAAACACATAAAAGTGGATAAATCTCCAGGACCTGATCAGGTATACCCTAGAACTCTTAACAGGACTTATGCACTTAATGTTAACGTCCTAGGGAGTGTTGCTGAACAAAGAGACCTTGGAGTACAGGTTCATAGCTCCTTGAAAGTAGAGTCACAGGTAGATAGGATAATGAAGAAGACATATGGTATGCTGAGGCTGTTTTCCCTGGAGCGTCGGAGGCTGAGGGGTGGCCTTAATAGAGGTTTATAAAATCATGAGGCACATGGATAGGATAAATAGACAAAGTCTCTTCCTGGGGTGGGGCAGTCCAGAACTAGAGGGCATAGGTTAGGGTGAGAGGGAAAAGATATTAAAGACACCTAAAAGGCAATTTTTTTCACGCAGAGGATAGTAAATGTATGGAATGAGCTACCAGAGCAAGTGATAGAGGCTGGTAAAATTACAACATTTGAAAGGCATCTGGATGGATACATGAATAGGAAGGGTTTGAAGGGATATTGGCAGAGTCCTTTCACATAATTCTCTGCTGCTTACCTCATTATTTATGTAACATACCTCTATGGTGCCAAGGTCATTGTGTGCTCATCAGCAGCAGAACCACTAACCTTTGTCAGAGCCTTCTGGAATGCACACCATCATGTTGTGCAAAAAGGTAAAGCAACCAGAGACACTGTGATCATTTAAGCAGTTGCAAAATGAATGAGCACTAGGAGAGCAAACCTGTCCCTGTGTAGAAAGAGGCCTGGCAGCAGCATTGCAGTACAAGGTGTCAGGCAGCTCCAAAGCCCTGTATTGAAGCAGTGAACTGTATTCCAAGTGAGTTAGAGGTGTGCCACCATGATGTGGTTGAGGCTGGTGCTTGTCCAATGCCAACCTCCTTGGATGAAATTTTCAGGCTGTCACTGCCAATGAAATGTTGAGACTGCTGGCCAAAGTGGAGACCCCAGAGGAGCAATCAGTTACTAAGTACCTGTTCTGACTTTCAACAATTCAAACTGCATGTAAATGAGTTGAGATTAAATCATAATGAGCTGTTAATATCTCACTAGAGATTCCTGGCTCACTTGAAAACCTCATGATTTGGAGATGCCGGTGTTGGACTGGGGTGTACAAAGTTAAAAATCATACAACACCAGGTTATAGTCCAACAGGTTTAATTGGAAGCACACTAGCTTTCAGAGCGGCGCACCTTCATCAGGTGGTACTGGAGGGCTCAATCCTAACACACAGAATTTATAACAAAAATTTACAATGTGATGTAACTGAAATTATACATTGAAAAATTGATTGTCTGTTAAGCCTTTCATCTGTTAGAATACAGTGATAGTTTCACTTCTTTCATGTATAAATCACAAAACCTTTTAAAAAAAAGTTGCATTCTCGGGTTAGCTGTTAACAATGGTGATAGCTAGACAATATGTCGAAGGTGTTGTCCCCCTGTGTTCTCTGTCTATGCCATGAACACAGGGGGCCAACACCTTCAACATATTGTCTAGCTATCACTATCATTAACAGCTAACCCGAGAATGCAACTTTTTTAAACAAAGGTTTTATGATTTACACATGAAAGAAGTGAAATTATCACTGTATTCTAACAGATGAAAGGCTTAACAGAAATCAATTTTTCAATGTATAATTTCAGTTACATCACACTGTAAATTTTTGCTGTCAATTCTGTGTGTTAGGATTGAGCCCTCCACTACCACCTGATGAAGGAGCGTCGCTCCGAAAGCCAGTGTGCTTCCAATTAAACCTGTTGGGCTATAACCTGGTGTTGTGTGATTTTTAAGTTAGTGGCAATCAAACTTCTTTTTTCTTAACTATAAGAAATCTCATATTTTTCTAATCTTGCCATTTTTTACCAACTGACTCATCGTTATCTATATTATTTAGGGACTGGGAAAATTCCACCCCATATTCCTGCCTGAACCTCACCGAATAACATTAGCTTCTGTAATGGAATTTTTAAAATGCTGTTCTGCTTTCCTGAAAACGCTGATTCTATTTTCGTTTCTCAATCTTACAAATGAGTATTTGTACCACATATTGATCAGCAAACCAGCAGTCTAAACTAAAAGGGATTGATAGCTGAGGTGTTGATAAATGAGTTGCCTTGAGACAGAAATGAATGATGTTGCTTTAGAAACAACCGATCAAGTCCCAGTGGCTGACATGATTTGAAGTCCCAATACGCACTTTGACAGTTCATATTAAATGAAAAATCCATTGTCGGTTTTATTCCTTTGTAAAAAATGAGGTCTGCAGATGCTGGAGATCACAGTTGCAAATGTGTTGCTGGTCAAAGCACAGCAGGCCAGGCAGCATCTCAGGAATAGAGAATTCGACGTTTCGAGCATAAGCCCTTCATCAGGAATAAGAGAGAGAGAGCCAAGCAGGCTAAGACTCCCTACCTTTTATCTCAGCCTGCTTGGCTCTCTCTCTCTTATTCCTGATGAAGGGCTTATGCTCGAAACGTCGAATTCTCTATTCCTGAGATGCTGCCTGGCCTGCTGTGCTTTGACCAGCAACACATTTGCAACTTTATTCCTTTGTAAACTTCAATTGCTAAAAAAAAACACTGATAAACTTTTGTGCAGGAGTTAGTTAATAGTTTATAACAAAAACTCATGTTTATATAAAAACATTAACCCTAAATGCTTCACAGGATTGTTACAAAATAAAATTTGACACCATGATAGATATGGAGATGTTAGTTCGAAAACTTTTTGAAAGATTTAAAGGAGCTTCTCAAAGAAAGTGATGTAGAGAGATTTAGTGAGGAAATTTCAGAGCATGGGAATGAAGCAGCAGAAGGACTGACTGTCAGTGGTGGGGATGATCAGAATCAGAGGTGCTCGTGAGATCAACATACATCTTCAACAGCTGTAGAGCTGGAGTCAGAAAATTGTAGCACTGAAAGAGATTACAGGAATAGGAAGGGAAACTAGGATGAGAATTTTAAAATTGAGATATTGCTTAAGCTGGAGGTATTATACATCACCAAGCAGAGGTTGAAGTACAAAACATGGTGTGAGTTAGGACGAGAGACAGCAAACCTGAATTACCTCATGTTTTTGGAGGGTGGCATTGAGGAGCTCAGCCAGGACTACACTTGAATAGGCAAGCCTAGCGGTAACAAAAGCATGAAATAGGATTTCAGCAGCAAATGAGCAGAAGAGGGGCAGAGTCGAGAAACACTATGGAGCTGGAAATAACTGGATCTCCCTAATGGAATGAATATATTGTTAGAACTTCATCTTGAGGTCAAATAAAGTACCAAGATTGTGGACAGTCTCATTCGGCCTCAGACTATCCAATGGAGGGATGGATTCAGTCCTAGAGAATGCCGTTTGTGGCAGAGAAAAAAAATTACTGGCTTTCATCTTCCCAGTATCTAGTTGGGTGAACTTTATGCATACCCAGTGCAATATGTTGGACAAGCAGGCTAATAACTTCCAAACAGTGGGGATGTAAAGAGAGGAGCAGTGAGGTAGAGCTGGGTGTTATCCATGTATATATGGAAATTAATGCTGCGTTTTCAGATGATGTCACCAAGGCCAGGTTGTAGGGGAGAAATGGAAGGGGTCAAGGATAGATACTAGGGAATACCAAAAGTAACAGTGCAGGAGCAAGAAGGAAAAGCCGAAAAAGTAAAGTTCTGTTTAATTAGAACCAACCGATTAGCCCCACATCGGTGCATGAGTATTGGAGGATGGCACACCAACTCTGACTAAAGATTGTAGACAGTTGAGATGAATAGAAAGGGATAGTTTACCTTTGTCACAATCATAAAGGATGTCAAGTTGAAAATCACACAACACCAGGTTATAGTGGTTATAGTCTAACAGGTTTGTTTGGAAGCACTAGCTTTTGAAGCACAGCTCCTTCATCACCCCAGTCCAACACCGGCACCTCCAAATCATAAAGGATATTGTGTAAATTTGATGAGAACTATTTTGATACTACGGCAGGACAGAATCCTGAGAATCCCAAATCAAGTTTTGCTAAAGTTGGACATGTGATTTAGAAGCCACAGAACTTTAAGGATTTGGAGAGGAAAGGGAGGTTGGAGATGGGTGGCCATTTGCAAGGACACAGAGGTTAAGGATTGTTTTTAATTGAAGAAATGGATCTTGATTAATGTTACTACTAAGTCTTAAAACAACCTGAAAGTTGCCATTCAAGCATTCTAATAAAGTGCACTGGTAACTGTGAAAAAAAACTAGAGGATTCACACACTACAAAAAATAATAAGTGTACTTTGATAATAGTGGTAGATATCACCTCTGGTTCATAGAAGTTTTGTTTTCAAGTATTCCATGATTCTGAATATCCATTTTCTTTATTATTGGAGGTTAGGCTAAGAACTAAAAGGAACAGGAGTTAATTCCATCAATTATTCTGTCAAAGTTTCCACACCCACAAAGATTTCCCTCAGGGGTCAGTAATTTACATTCAGAAGATCCCAGGTCATTTATGGAATAAATGGACAAAATTCAGATGGCTTTTCTCCTTAAGGATGCTATCTGTCAACACAGTAAAGAACATTTTCAACTTCACAATCATAAATTTACAGTGGCAGATGTACTGCCATGGATAGAGAACAGGTTGGCAGACAGGAAACAAAGGTCTTTTTCTGAGTGGCAGCCAGTGACTATTGGGATACCACATGGAACAGTGCTTGGACCCCAGCTATTCACTATATATATAAGTCATTTAGATGAGGAAACTAAATGTAATATCTCTATATTTGTGGATAACTCAAAGCTGAGTAGGAGGGCAACCGTGAGAAGTATGCAAAGATTCAGTGTGATTTAGACAAGTTAAGTGAACAGGAAAATGCATGGCAGATGAAGTATAATGTGGATAAATGTGAGGGTATCCATGACTCACATAACAAGCAAGTTTGACAGCAAATTCAGTTCTTCTCCTTCCGATAAAGAATTGTAACAAATCCAGGGAACTATAGACAGCTTGCTCAATGTCTGCTGTAGGAAAAATGCCCAAACCCTTTCCCAACAAAAGATCCAGAGCTTGAAAATATAATAGCCTGTGTTTCTACCAGAAAGAGCTCTCTTAACCAGCTTTATTGAATTCCTTAAAGTAGTAAATTAATGGATGTAATATACATGGACTCTCCAACAGCTTTAAACGCCATATGAGACTTATACAAAGGTCAGGGAGTGTGGAGGGGAAGATAGCGGGGATGATTGAAAGATGGTTGCAGGATAGGAAGTAGAGATTTGTAACTGTGAAATAGGCACAGAAAATACTGGAGAAACTCAGCAGGTCTGGCACCATCTGTCATAAAAGGAACAGATTAAACATAATGAATCCAGTGTGACTCATTTGAGTTGCATGACTTTCTCCAGCATTTTCTATTTTTATTTCAGATAACCAGCATCGGCAGTACTTGCTCTTTTTAAAAATAAGTTATGAGCTGCTTCTCTTTCTGGCACTAAGTTGGAGCTTGGTTTAAATATGGACATATAAATCATTGAAATGAGCAACACAACAAACAGAGAAGCTCAGATGGATTGCAAACAACATATTTGAGTTCATTTCTGGACAAATAAATTTTGAAAGCAGTGAGGTAAAAATAGATATATGTAGAACCTTTGTTAGAATGTATGTAGAATGTTATGTATAGCTCTGGTCTCCATGCAACAGTACTAAGTCATTGGAGAATGTGCAGAAAGGATTTTTGAGGATATTCCCTGAATTAAAAAAAACAATTACTTGGAAAGATTGAACAGATTGTGGTGTTTTTCTCTGATTATGTGAAGACGAAAAGGTGATTTGATGTGAGTGTATAGAATACAGGAACAGTTCCAGAGAGTGAATAGAGAAATGATACTCTGTTATGTGTAAGGACAGAATAAAGTGTTGTACGTATAAGATAATTAGATTACTTTTTTTAAGATTAAATTACTTACAGTGTGGAAACAGGCCCTCTGGCTCAACAAGTCCACACCAACCCTCTGAAGAGCAACCCACCCAGACCCATTCCCCTACATTTACTCCTTCCCCTAACACTACATGCAATTTAGCATGGCCTGCACGGTTTTGGATTGTGGGAGGAAACTGGAGCACCCGGAGGAAACCCACGCAGACACGGGGAGAATGTGCAAACTCCACACAGGCAGTTGCCTGAGGTGGGAATTGAATCCGGCTCTCTGGTGCTGTGAGGCAGCAGTGATAACCACTGTGCCACCGTGCCGCCCAATCATTAATGAGTCAAATAAAAAATTTAGTACTAAAGAATTGGTTCACACAAAGTGTTCACAATGGAGAATTTCTGCTTCAAGGAGTGAGTGCTTGCAGTAAATAGCATTGATTTATTTAAGGGGGGGAGTTGGTGCATTCACGAAGAAGGCAAGAGCTTTTTGGGCTGCTCGGGTGAAGTAGTTTGAGTGGGAGCTGGCTCGTGTGGAATATGAATGCAGGCAGAGGCCCCCTGGGCTGAATGATCTATTTCTTAGGTAAATCTCTGTAACCTCTTGTTTTCTCATATTCTCCTTTCATGTTTGCATTATTGTTATCAGTCTCATCATCGCACTTCCTCATTTAGTTTCTCATATCTTAATTTATCTGAAATTATGAGCATAAATTTACAATACTGTAAGTTTTGTCCTTTTTCAATTCATTGGCTATCTATACTTTACAATGTTCATTTGAAAGAATAACTTTCTATTTAACGTGAACAAAACTAAGGAATGAAATTTTACAAAGCGGAAGGTAGCCAGCATACCAGACTCATTTAAGAAATGGTAAAATATTTTAAAGTGAAATTGGGAATGTTAGCAGTCAGGAATGTTGAGATTAAATGGGTTGAAGGGTTGCTTAATCCATACTTATCTATTGTTCTTGTGTTCCTGTCAAATGAAATATTAATGTTTTTCCCATTTTTAAGATAAGACTTTCCTATTCCAAGAAATATTATCAAATTGTCATAATAAATAATGACTGCATCACAGAAGTGTGTGTGCACTGTTATATTAAGTTCATCTCTCGTTTGTCTGCCATATGTGTAACAATTATTGGGGTGGCATGGTGGCTTAGTGGTTTGCACTGCTGCCTCACAGCACCAGGTACCTGGGTTTGACTCCAGCCTCGGGCGACTATCTGTGTGGACATTCTCCCGTGTCTGCGTGGATTGCATCTGGGTGCTCCGGTTTCCTCCACAATCCAAAGACATGCAGGTCAGGTGAATTGGCCATGCTAACTTGCCCACTGTGTTCAGGAATGTATAGGTTAGGTGCATGAGTCAGGGATAAGTGTAGGGGAATGGGTTTGGGTGGGATACTTTTCGGACGGTCAATGTGGACTTGTTGGGCCGAAGGGCCTGTTTCCACACGGGTAGGGATTCTAATTCTATTGCATCAATATTAACAGAATTTGCTGGAGAAACTGAGGTCTGGCAGCATTTATGGAGAGAAAGCAGAGTTAACATTTCAGGTCCTATGACCCTTCTGAACTGAACTAGACTCAAAGTGTTATCTCTGTTTTCTTTCCACAGATAGTGAGCTTCTTCAGCAATTTTAGTTTTTCTTTGTTTCAGATCTCCAGCATCTGCAGTTCCTTGTTTTATATTATTATGCAAATATTGTTTGTTGCCACTGGATAGCAGACAATGTTGCTTTTACCAGTGTTCAAATAAAAGTAACTTTACATTTTTTCCCTTCCAATGATTACAGCTTTCTGTGACCAAGCTAACTATATAAAAGAAATGGTTTACACTAAAGATAATCCTGATAAAGCAAGTGTTTCTTCAAGTCACGTGTTACTGGAGCATCAAAGTGTTATTTTCCATTCAGGTGAGTAAGTCATCTTAGAAAGCTTTTCCACTAATTAGGTAATGTGTCTGGTTTCAGTTTCCCTGGGCTAGAAAAGGGAGAAATCAACAGCATTCCTGGTTTTGATTTCAATGTAGTGAAATCTTGTTTGAAATGTTCACTTTAAATGATGCTGTTGTGGCTATTGGTTGAACAGTCTGCTGGCCCTCATAAGCTTGACTCATAGACTAAAGAATAGCCTCTTAAGCAACGTACCAGTGAGTTACTGGCACTTATGAAACAATCACTTATTGTGTTTCTTATGGGCAGGGTGCATGCTGAAAAAATATCTTTGATTCACAAATAACCTCGTGACCTTGCATTGGCGCAATATGATTGATGGTGACTTTAAAATCCTTGAATCTCTCTTTGAAAGATGGAAGAGACATTGTGAAAATTAGTAAAAAGCCTGTAACACGGGGAAATCTGAAATGAATTCTGAAATTGGATGTGCATTGTGCTGGTCTGCCTGTAAAAGTAAAATGACAGGTTAATATCTATAGGCAAAAACAACCTGAAACAATGGGATATACTGGTGGACTTTGTAATTCAAATACTTACTTACTCTAAGATACTGATCATCACTATTACCTGAAAATAGTAGATATACACAGAGACATATGTCACTATATACTTGTTAACTTTCCTTCCATTGACCAATGCTTATAAGTGAGCAATCATTAGTTTGAATCATACAGCTGTGAGGAAGTGAGGACTGCTGATGCTGGAGATCAGAGCTGCAAATGTGTTGCTGGAAAAGCGCAGCAGGTCAGGCAGCATCCAAGGAGCAGGAGAATCGACGTTTCAGGCATTAGGGCTCATGCCCGAAACGTCGATTCTCCTTCTCCTTGGATGCTGCCTGACCTGCTGCGCTTTTCCAGCAACACATTTTCATCTCATACAGCTGTGAGATTTCTAAATGCTTTCAAAAATGATAAATTAGAGAAACTATTTGATGCTAGGTGTTGTTTTAATTCTGAATGATAGGTTCCTGAATGTAGCAAAGTGGGGGTTTGACATAGTGCAGATCAGAAAGAGACACCCAGAGTTTATTTATAGCCTCTGGGCAGGAACATGAACTAGTGAGTGACATTACTGTTTGGGAGCATCACGAGGCACTAGGCATTCCTTTCCCCTTTTCAACAAAATGATGAGAATTGACTGCCCAGCTTAAAGTAAGGCAGTGGCAAGCCTAGGGTGTAGTCACTTGTACAGTATAAATATACCAGGAGGGTCACCCTGTGTGGCCCAGAGGAACAGATTTTTCTTTCTAGTTTATGAAGGAATTCAAAATAAAATACAAAAATGTATTTGTTCAACCTCTTCTCCAAGCTGCTGCCATTCCCAGCATCTTTGACAGATAATGATGACCCCCCAGTGTTTCACTGTATAGAGGCATCATTTAGTGAGTTCAGTCGGTGTCTTGCCCAGATTCGTGAGATTTGTGTGTTTATTCCCTCTTGACGTTCCAATGTAATTATCAGGCAACCAGGCCCTTAACCTGGATAGGGATGGCCTAACATTTGAAACTGGCATCAGAAAGATCAAAAGCCCACCTTGAGAGTTGCATGAATCCCAGACAAAGATGACTAAATGAGGAGGGGATTCACTGGTTGTTGTGGAAGGAGCTCGATGTAAAGGCAAGGGATGGCATCAGAGACTTCTTCTAAATGTCATGCCACTTGATTTGGAAACAGAGAGTTCTTGGCAACAAGAACCACATCTGTAAGCTGCTAGTGTTCCTGGATGGTGGTACATTTAATACCACTGCCAATTGAATGCCACAATAGTGGTATCAGGGCCTGCACTACAATCCCTCATGTCCAATTAAATGGATCTCCCTCCCGACCTCTGAACCCACCTTGTGGTGACTGACAATACATTCCACCCCAGGTCAAAAGTGACTACAGCAGAGCTGTAAGTGATGAAGACAACAAAGCCTGATCTGCATGTTTAAAGAAAAATCACTGCTTTGAGTAGTGCCCTTGCCACCTGAAATTTAAAACTTCACTTGGCCAGATTAGGATAAGAAAGAACTGGATATGTCCATCACTCTGTTTTAACTTTTTTTTTCCATTTGTGTCAGGTAGGGGAACTAAAATAAAGCCCTCAATTTTTAAAAGTACAATCCAAAGTATATTAACTGTTTTTTTCACTTTGCACAGATCTGAATACCAAACAAAAAACCTTGTCTGTTCGAAAACCAGCTTCAGGCACTCTGCATCAGGGGGGTTTACAGTCACAGCGTGAAATGCAGCTGTTAGTTCAAGAATGCTCATATGTCCCACAGGAAAGCAAACATGGACAAGAAGATGGGGCTGAAGAGGAGAACGTATTCTACTTCTGAAAGTTCTTCAATATTAGAACTTTTGAGTCAAACTAGAACAACATATGGCCACCTTGACCTCTTGGTCCATTTCAGTTAAGTGTTACATCTAGAGAAATCTGGCAGTTAATTCTTTACTCAGCCTTATAGTCCCAGATATGCTTATGAACCTTGAAGTTTCATGAAATTTATTACACTTTTCAGTTTAGTGATAAGATTGTGATATATGAAATACTATATCATCAGCTACGTCATGCTAGTTGAAGCAGTTATAAATCAAAAAAGACCATATCTAACTTGAAGTCTTCTTGTTTCAAGGACAGGTTTTGATATTTTTGCCTGAAGTTCTTAAGTTATTAATTACAATAATCTGATTTTCTTTAATCATAGGTCCAGTTTCGAAGGTTAAACACTATCTTGCTTAGTCAGTTTATGCTTAATTTCCCAGGGTCACGGTGGCCTCCCACTATACAGGTTCTGTTTTATTTTATTAATTCTACTGCCTGTCATTATTAAAATTGTTGGGTGTGATTTATGACCTACTTAGACATCACTAAAGTTGGCTTTCAATTGTAATTTGATCCTTCCCATCGTGAATTTAATGTACATACATTTTTAAAGTCATAGATCTTGAAATTTCCTTGTTTGATCTATTTAAGCCCAACTTTTTGAACCATCATTTTGCATGCCTGCAACATTAGAGTGTTCCAGACTAAGAGAGAGACCCATTGTACTCTAATTGACTTATTGTTAACTAGGCAAATATCATAACCTACAAGTTTTTCATAATTGTCGGTTGCTTTCTGTGACATATAGCTATCCAATTCACTATTGAATTTCCCAACACTATTCATCTCCACTGATTCCCTGGGCAATTTGTTCCATATATTCATTATCCTCTGTGGGAAGGTTGTTAATCAAAAATGCCTGTTACCTATCCCTGTTTTGGTCCAGTTCTCTAACCCTTACTGTACTATTTGTGTTCATGTTAAATATAGTACTAGTTTAAAGGAAGAAATAATTTGCATTTATATAGTATCTTTGATGATTACAAGGAGTCCCACAGCAATGTACAGCCAATGTAGTCCTTGGTTTATGCCTTAAATTCTTGAACATGTCAATAACATTTCTTACATATGATTTTCTCAACGTGCAGGTACAAAATCCAAAGTATCGAATTAGTTCGCCAGTGAGGATAGCACATCATTACTAGCATGGGTGGCGAGTGTCCAATACAGTATTCCAGATGCTATGAATTGATTATCATTTGTTGAGATTTGAATTTTATATGTTGGCTACAAACCTTAAGAGGTTGTTTTTTTTTCCACTCAGTGATATTATATATGATCTTGTATTTTCAAGATACTTCCCAGATACTTCCATATCTCCCTCATCTGTAACATGCAGAGTAATGCTGATTCACCCTCCTATTATTGTGAGTAGCAGGTGCCAATTACCAATCTAGTTTCCTTTCATATTAGCTCTTTTTGTTCTATTATTTATAGTTATTTTCTTCTTCACCCATTTTTTTCCAGGTTTGATAATACCCAGCATACATTTTTTCTGTTCCCATTCTCAAATAACTTTCATATGTATTGGAAATAATAGTGGATCAAACACTGCTCCCCAAAGGCAAGCTGCGAGACACCATCTTGCTGATGCAGCTCCCTGTATAGTTCTCCTTCATTTCCTCTGATTCAGCCAATTTCCAGTTCACTTCAGAAACTTGGCTGCCGTTTATGATAATGTGCCCCTTGAGTTTGTTAACAACTAAAACAGCCAACCATTAATGGTTGAATTTCTTTGCTAAATTGTTATTAATGACAGTCTGTGATCCAATTTCTCTCATTTGTTTAAAAGTTAAGATTTGTTCCACAAGTTTTTCTAAAGTATTGGTTGCATACACTACAACAGCACAAAATTTATTTAGTCTTTATTACCAAATTTTCCCGGTACATTATAATCATGTTAAAGCAGGAGTTTTTGAGTCACAAGGTAGATGCAATGATGGTCTAGTGCAAAGGAAGATCACACGACCAAAACTGAATTTGGATGCATTAAATTAATATACCTACTTATATTATCCTTTATTATAAAGAGACCAGAGAAAATGTTTATTATTCATATGCTACAAAACAGAATTCCATTCTTAAACCTCTGATATGTTGCTTCTCTATCCTCTTGTACGTCACTCCATAAAACCTATTTACTTGACCAACTATATATCAGTTTTGCCAATATAACTTTGTGGTGATGTGTCAAATTTTGCTTGATACCTATACAGGGAAATAGACTGGGGTGCTTTTTACTATGTTAAAGGCATTATATAAATGCAAATTGTTGTTGTTCGAGTGGAGTTGGGTAAAATTGATGGACACTTGCAGGGTCTAATGGATAAACTAAAAAAAAATTATTTCTTGTTTGGTTGAATATTTCTACCACTTTAGGTAGAACTACATCAAATATATTTAATACTCAGTGTAGATCATACACAAAATAGGTCATTTCACTCCGAGGAGCTGTCACCCCATTTCCTAGCTGCATCTAACGCTAGAGTATTATTAAATGTCCGACTCACTCTCAGTGAGTTCTCAGATATTCTAAATGTCTATTTGGTTAAGAAATTACATATGATATGCCAATATCCACATTGCTAAATGGATAAAACTAGATTGAGAGCACTTCCAAGTTATGTTTAGCTGTAATCATTGTAATTTAATTCAATGCTCAATCCTGTTCAGTAATTTTATTAGAATCATGTAAAATGGTTAACCGTGATGACCTTTCTGTACACGTGTACTTAGGTTCCTGGTTATATTCATAGTGCCTGTGTTCCTACCCATCAGAACATGCATACAGTTGCATGATGTAGGGATGGATGTCATGGTCATATCGCAGTGGGAAACATAAAATCCAGGGCCATTTAATCATGGGAGCGATCTGGCACCATTCTCCTGGTAGTGGAAAGCCTTCCCCAAAATTTATGGTAACTCAGCCTTGGTGATTAAATGGAGGCCACAAGATCTCCCATATCCAACCTGTTGGGTTTTGCATGTGGTCACCAGTCGGGGTCCCTTGACATTAGATTGTGCCAGATTGAAGGACTCGCCATGAGGCCACTGAATGTCACTCCTTGCCCTTGCTTCCAACTACCTCTCCTCCCTCCCCAAACAGCCCTACCCCATGACCAGCATCATGCCTTAGTTAGCTGTGGCCTTGAGTCCATGCAAGATGCTGCGTCTCAGGTGCATGCAGTGCTGCCATTAGTCACTACTCCTGCTGCTGGTCTTTGATTAGCCAGCAGCTCTAGCAGAAGGGATTTCTGCCATCAGGATCTTCAATTGTAATGGAGACCCAATGGAAACCACTTAAATGTCAGAGGGATACTTGATTCCATTGGGCATCCCCCATGGAAATGACCTATCCAAGCCACGGATAATTGAATAGTGAGTGAGACCACATTAGTCCAAGTTCATAATATCAGCAATTACTCAGTATCTGATTTTCGCTATCAAATCGGGTAGCTTGAATTATGGAAGTTCCCAAGTCAGCTGACCTGCCCTGACTGAAAGGGCCCCATTAGACCTAATCACAGGTAGATTGGTGTCTAGGCAGGTTGTCTACAATTGTGGTTTTTCCTGGGCGTTTTTCCAGTTGCTTTATGGTTGTTAAGCCATCTAGCCCTCATACAATCTCATTCCCTCAACCAAATCCTGTGGTCCCTACTGGTTTCTATGCCAACTCATTCACAACTCTTTCCTTCTTCCCTTCCCCAGTTACCCCAATACCACCTCCATGCCAACACAAGCTCCACACCTACACATTGACCATCCCCATGCTCATGCCACACCTTGTCAAATTATGTCTCGCGATAGCTTCTCAATGTTGATATGCCACATCCATAGTCACTGACCCATATTCACTATGGCTGGAATTTAGGACTCGCGTGGAAATGAAGAAAAATTAAACTTGTGAGAATCTAATCTAGTGCTCACTCATATGGTAGTGAAAAATTCCCATTAATGAAAACTCATTAAAAACTTTTATATATTGCCAAGTGGTTACTGTCTTATTAAAAACAAATGTGTTGCTAGAAAAGCGCAGCAGGTCAGGCAGCATCCACGGAGCAGAAGAATCGACGATTCGGGCATGAGCCCTTCTTCAGGAATCCTGAAGAAGGGTTCATGCCCGAAACGTCGATATTCCTGCTCCTTGGATGCTGCCTGACCTGCTGTGCTTTTCCAGCAACACATTTTCAGCTCTGATCTCCAGCATCTGCAGTCCTCACTTTCTCCTATTAAAAACAAATGTCTATTCAGACACCATTACAAAAACCTCTAAATCCTTAAGTGCCTCTTGAAACTATCAATCAAACTGAACTCAGGATCCCCAATTAGGATAATTGTAACTTCTGAAACTTAGCCAAGCATTAATAATGACATCATAATGGGTACTGGGGATTGTGAAGCCATCTGTTGATGGTAATTTGTTTTCAAAGCTACAGCAGATGGCCTGTCAAGGCAGTCTAGCAGAGGTCATTTTTTTCCACCTTTAAAGAGTGGGCAATTTAAATCAAACCTGAGATCATGGCATTGAAACACACCTTATTTGCCCTTCAAGAGCTTTTATGTCTCCTCTATCAATTTGTAGCTCCAATTTGTGGGGTTAGGCTTTTGTAACTACCAGAGTTGGGATTGGTTGAATGGAGCATAAGGTTTATGTGGCCATACTGAGTTTAGGTTTCCTATTTGCTCAAGATGCAACTCCCTGAAAATTGCAGCAAAGATTAGATCTGTTGTAAATAGGGTGTGTCATATGCATCTGGGACCTTACGCACCATTTTTAAAGGCCTATGTACCTATCAACTCCACAAAAATCCAACCCCAAGTCCAAATGTTGTTCACATGATCACTAACCAAGTTAACTATTTGAATGACTAAACTTAGTTAAGTTATAGACCAAAGCAAAATAAGAACGAATTATACTATTTATATGTGTAATACAAAAATCAAAACTAAGACTATATATCTTTACACATCTGTAGGCAGTAGTTTCAAGAGCCAGTAATTTCACAATGAAACAAATTCATGGTAATTATTTTATTACATTTGATTGTGTTTACGAAAGAATAGTTTATTTTAGCTGGTTGACAACTGACCAACTAAATTATAAATATGTATATACCTCTTCTGCACTAAAACAATAATATATCTGGAATGGTTTCTCAACATTAATCTTTGGAGTATAGGTACTGGTATCAGTATAATATAAGCACAACCCTAATGCGAAGAATATACCATTCACCTCTGTTATATGTATCTCCAATTAAAAGGAGATATCATGATGCTACATTGCACTATACCTGCTTACCAAATCTGATGTAGAGGAAATGGAGATTTTAACTGATGCCCAGATTAAGATCAATGTGGCGCAAGTTTAAAGGGGCCTTTCAGATTTTTGATATTTAGAGAAGACACTGCCTCCAGTGGCAATAACTGAAGTATTAAAACAGTAACTCATTTTAAATTGCACATTTAATGAGAAATTTTAATGTACCATCTAAGATTCAAAGAAATGAGTAAAATAAGTAGTAATTTTGTCGCATTTGGCTCATGAGGAAGTGTATCAAACTTTGTTTTGTGGAGGGGCAGGAGTCAGAATATGTGTCAATTTCATCATAGTTCAGTTCTCAAACAATGTTTTAATGTGTTTACCATAATTGACATGAGATGTGTGGTGGTGAAGGGGTGGATAGCTCAAATCCAGGAATAATAATCCTTTAAAAACTTCAGCTGATCATTTCAAGATGGTGAGTGAAGGATAGGTTACTGAATACCCATGATAATGACTTGAAGGAGTTTCAGCACCACAATATCACAGAATGGAAATACATTTTCAAGCATGCAGTTACTTTCTGCTGATGTTGCAGAAATGTTTTGTAACTGGAAACTTAATTGTACTTAAACCCTAAAGCAGAACCTCTTGCAGAATATTGGGAACATAATTAAAAGTGGTGAGTCATCACACAAGTCACACCTGCTCAGCACTAGATTAGAATTACAGTCAAGAATGTAAAGTTTATTGTTTTAATGTGATTTTTGAAGATATAAAGCACATTTAACCAAACAAACGCTTTGAATGGCTACCGTGTATCTTGAACTGTAAATACCAAACTGAATATATATTCATTAGTTTCTTCCATTTCTTGCACTTTGAATATTTAGAATTGCTGTATTCTCTTCAAGAAAATGCAGATTTTTATTCAAAAACTCTGAAGCTGAAATGAAAATGTACATGTAGTTCCATCTGCCTCTTAAAAAGATCATGACATATGTAATTATTTCTTTATGTAAAAAAACACACAAAATAATGTTGAATTTTATAGAATGTTCTAAATGAACCTTATCTGGCAGGCGGTTTAATAAAGTCTGAACAGATGTTCTGGAGTGTCCTTGTGTAGTGCATCTAATTAATTCTTTGGTTGCTGATAGTTGTAAAGCAATAGATGGAATGTAGCTAACTGAGCAATCAAAATCACTGGTAACAAAAAAAAACTCAGTTAATTTGCTTCTTGGTAGTTTATAAGTGTACTACACTCTGAATTTGTTTTACAAAATTTATAAGTGGGGGATGTGCTGCAAAAAAAAACTTAAAGTAGAACTCAAAGAAGAAAATCACCATTGGGAAATCCTAGCCTTTAAATATCACTGAATAGAATGTATGAAGTAGTAATTGAGTGTGATTAATCATTCAAATAGAAAGTAATTATGCCAATGAACTCCTCGGCAGAAAAGATTAAAAACTTAATTAGCTTAAAAAGTAGGCCACCAAGGGCCATCACGCATTGATCACATCTCTGTAGATAGTTTGGCAACATTTGGCATTTTATTTTGAATATAAATGTCACTGAGCACATCGCTCATCGTGTTTATTTGCTTTAAAGAAAATTAGATTGCATCTTAGTTAAATGCAAAAAGCTGCTTTTCATTTGTTACTGTTTGAGTAGCCATTCTTTCTTTTTGCTTCCTGTTTCTTTTTCCCGGATAGCACACTCATGGACACCTTTTTCGGGTAGTCATTCCCAATCCTTGACCCAGGATATGGGGACAATCATAATTGAGCCCTAGTTTGTCTACGCATCCATTAATAAGACAGGGATCACTTGATAGTGATTAGGAGCTGGGTGTACTGCTCACATTCTTTGACCCTAGCCCAGGATACTCAGACAATATGTAAAAACACTTCAATAACAGCCGACCTTAGATCAAATACAGACCCTTCCTGGCATGTTTCACTCTTGATGATCTGTTTACTCATTAAACCATCTGGATCTCTATCAGTGAGGTCTAGTGGAGAATTGCTATTATTGGTAAAGTAACACAATGCCATAAGGTCTTAACTTTAGAAAGGGCACTGCACTCATGACACACTGTTCAACAAGTGATTTAGTAGCATGGCAAGTTACACAGTGTTATACAGTACTTCAAGTGGGATAGGTTATTTGTCTAATTTGCTGTCAGATCCAATTGTTTCCATTTAATGAGCACAAATCTGTTCAGAAGGCAGGAACGTTTCTGTTTCCTTTTTGAAAGTCTTAAATTTCCTTTCTGACCACCTGCACTGGTAACTTGTTCCATATGTCCATTGCCTTTTATTGTGAAAGTTAGAACATTGCCCTTTCACCTCTTGAACCTGGATTTTAATCCCTTCCTGCTTCAGACATATGGGAACAGTGCCTCTTCAGGCTAGAAATCACACAACACCAGGTTATAGTCTAACAGGTTTAATTGGAAGCACACTAGCTTTCATAGCGACACTCCTTCATCACCTGATGAAGGAGTGTTGCTCCGAAAGCTAGTGTGCTTCTAATTAAACCTGTTGGACTATAACCTAGTGTTGTATGATTTTTAACTTTGTACACCCCAGTCCAACACCGGCATCTCCAAATCATGTCTTCAGGCTAGAACGGTGTTGTATGATATGACTTTAACCCAGTTCTTGGTGTTCAGAGGGTCACAACACAATACTTTTTTTTCTTAGTTTTGGGTCAACTAGTAGGAGCTATCAGCTTTATCCAGCTAGGCAGCAAAGAAAGCTGGTGTGGAAAATTGAGAATTCCATTTCTGAGATTAAGTGGAGCACTGCATAAAATAGAAATACATTACACATTGCCATTGATATCTTTTACTTTCATTCATTCAAACACAAGAAAAGTCATGAAACTTTAGGATTACCTTAGATTAGATTCCCTACAGTGTGGAAACAGGCCCTTCAGCTCAACCAGTCCACATCAACCCTCCAAAGAGTAACCCACCCAGACCCATTTCCCTCTGATTAATACACCTAACACTATAGGCAATTTAGCATGGCCAATTCACCTGAACATCTTTGGACTGTGGGAGGAAACCCACGCAGAAATGGGGAGGATGTGCAAACTCCACACAGACAATCGCCTGAGGCTAGAATTGAACCTGGGATCCTGGTACTGTGAGGCAGCAGTGCTAACCACTGAGCCACTGTGCTATTTCATGTAAAAGGTAGAATGATATGTTTTTTAAATGCAACTTGTAAGTAATCTCTGTAGAATTAACTTACTTTTAAATTACATATTATAGTACAAATATAAATCAGCATGAAATGCTGTAAACAAAATATGCTCTTCTGGTGAGTAGCCTCTTAATGTTCAGTCACAGATACAATTGGAGAAATATAACTGTAGACATTTTAATCAACTTTATCAAACATGTTATGGCACACCTCTGGAGCAAGTGGAATTTGAACCCAAGCCTCTTGGCCCACAGATAGGGACACTACCACTACACCTGCAATTCTCAGGTGGTCTTCCAGCCAGCTACTAACCAGATCTCAGTATGCTTAGCTTCTGAAATCAGACAATATTAGGCATTTTCAGACCATTATGTTTGTTAGAAGAAATGTAATTATTCCCTCAGGGCTTGTGCCCTGTAGTCTGTGTCAAATCTACTGCTGCTTTGAGTGCCATTATGAGCAGTCAGTGATCGCAATTAAATACACCACTTGTAACATAGGGTTGGAGTATTACAGCTGAAAATGTGTGAATTTTCAAAGCTGAAAGAAAGCTCATTTTGGAAAGAAACATCAAAGAGAAAGGATTCTGAATAATCCAAGATGGAGGATGGGAGAAATTTCTGGCTGTAACAGCTGCTCCTTTTTTGAGGTATTTTAGGTGCTGGAGGTGATTTCCTCGAATTCCAGGAGCAGCAATTACTGTTTTATATGCTGGTGCACTGTTTTGGAACTTTGGAAAAAAAAAGTCAAAACAGTTTTAAAAGGGAGAAGAACAGACAAAGAAAGCACGTGGTGAGGTCAGTGCAGGAGAGAAAGAAACTGATATTGCTGGACATCGGAGTGCATCTGGGAAAATTAACAAACTGTGAAATTCACAATTGATCTTGGAGGAACTATTGGGCGAAGTTCACAGCACAGAAGCAGATAAATGTATTGTTGCTTTAAGTATGTCCAACAGAAAGTCTGCAGGAGTGAGTAGAGTGGCTTCTTTCTTCCCTGGTCAAAGCACAGCAGGCCAGGCAGCATCTCAGGAATAGAGAATTCGACGTTTCGAGCATAAGCCCTTCATTCCTGATGAAGGGCTTATGCTCGAAACGTCGAATTCTGTATTCCTGAGATGCTGCCTGGCCTGCTGTGCTTTGACCAGCAACACATTTGCAGCTGTGATCTCCAGCATCTGCAGACCTCATTTTTTACTCTTTCTTCCCTTCCCACCTATCTGCTCCAACTTCCCCTCTGACCTATCACCTCCATCCCCACCCCCATTCACCTATTGTACTCTTTGCTACCTTCTCCTCAGCTTCCCCCACCCCCCCAATTTATCTCTCCACCCTGGAGGCTCCCTGCTTCTATTCCCGATGAAGGCTTTTGCCTGAAATGTCGATTTTCCTGCTCCTCAGATGCTGCCTGACCTGCTGTGCTTTTCCAGCACCACTCTGATCTAAACCAAAGAACTTTTGAAAGCTGATTGGGGGCAGATATTCGCAGGTAAAGGGATGACTGCAAAATAGGAAGCCTTCAGAAATGAGATAACGAGAATCCAGAGAAAGTATATTCCTGTTAGGGTGAAAGGAAAGGCTGGTAGGTATAGGGAATGCTGAATGACGAAAGAAATTGAGGGATTGGTCAAGAAAAAGAAGGAAGCATGTCTCAGGTATAGACAGGACAGGGCGAGTGAATCCTTAGAAGAGTATAAAGACAGTAGGAGTATACTTAAGAAGGGCAAAAAAGGGACATGAGATAGCTTTGGCAAGTAGAATTAAGAAGAATCCAAAGGGGTTTTACAAATATGTTAAGGACAAAAGGGTAACTAGGGAGAAAATCGGCACCCTCAATGATCAGCAAGGCGGCCTTTGTGTAGAGCTGCAGAAAATTGGGGAGATACTGAATGAGTATTTTGCATCAGTATTTATTGTGGAAAAGGATTTGGAAGTTATAGACTGTAGGGAAATAGATGGTGACACCTTGCAAAATGTCCGAATTACAGAGGAGAAAGTGCTGGATAAATCCCTAGTACCTGATCAGGTTTTTTTAGATTAGATTACTTACAGTGTAGAAACAGGCCCTTTGGCCCAACAAGTCCATACCAACCCACCACCCACCACAGGCAACTTAGAATGGCCAATTCACCTAACCTGCACATTTTTGGACTGTGGGAGGAACCACACAGACATGGGGAGAATGTGCAAACTCCACACAGTCGCCTGAGGCAGGAATTGAACCTGGGTCTCTGGCACTGTGAGGCAGCAGCCACTAGAAATCTGAGGGAAGCTAGGGAAATGATTGATGGGCCTCGTGCTGAGATATTTCTATCATTGATAGTCACAGGTGAGGTGCCGGAAGACCGGAGGTTAGCTAATGTGGTGCCACTGTTTAAGAAAGTTGGTGAGGACAAGCCAGGGAACTATAGACCAATGAGCCTGGCATCAGTGGTGGTCAAGTTGTTGGAGCGAATCCTGAGGGACAGGATGTACATATATTTGGAAAGACAAGGACTGATTTGGGATAATCAACATGGCTTTGTACGTGGGAAATCATGTCTCAAAAACTTGATTGAGTTTTTTGAAGAAGTAACAAAGAGGATTGATGAGGGCAGAGCAGTGGATGTGATCTATATGGACTTCAGTAAGGCGTTCGACAAGGTTCCCCATGGGAGACTGATTAGCAAGGTTAGATCTCATGGAATACAGGGAGAACTAGCCATTTGGATCCATAACTAACTCAAAGGTAGAAGACAGAAGGTAGTGGTGAAGGGTTGTTTTTCATTCTGGAGGTCTGTGACTAGTGGAGTGCCACAAGGATCGGTGCTGGGCCCTCTACTTTTTGTCATTTACATAAATGATTTGGATGTGAGCAAAAGAGGTACAGTCAGTACGTTTTGCTGATGACACCAAAATTGGAGGTGTCGTAGACAGCGAAGAGGGTTACCTCAGATTTACAACAAGATCTTGACCAGATCGGCCAATGGGCAGAGAAGTGGCAGATGGAGTTTAATTCAGATAAATGTGAGGTACTGCATTTTGGGAAAGCAAATCTTAGCAGGACATATGCACTTAATGGTAAGGTCTGCCCTCATCAATCCTCTTTGTTACTTCTTCTGAACAAAGAGATTTTGGAGTGCAGGTTCATAGCTTCTTGAAGGTGGAGTCGCAGTAGATAGGATATTGAAGAAGGCTTTTGGTATGTTTTCTTTTATTGGTCAGAGTATTGCATACCTGAGTTGGGAGGTCATGTTACGGCTGTACAAGACGTTGGTTAGGCCACTTTTGGAATATTGCTGGCCTCCTTCCTATTGGAAAGATGTTGTGAAAGTTGAAAGGGTTCAGAAAAGATTTACAAGGATGTTGCCAGGGTTAGAGGATTTGAGCTATAGGGAGAGACTGAACAGGCTGGGGCTGTTTTCCCTGGAGCGCAGAGGCTGAGGGGTGACCTTATAGAGATTTATGAAATTATGAGGGGCATGGATAGGGTAAATAGGCAAAGTCTTTTCCCTGGGGTGGGGGAGTCCAGAACTAGAAGGCATAGGTTTAGGGTGAGAGGGGAAAGATATAAAAGAGATCTACGGGGCAACATTTTCACACAGAGGGTGGTACGTGCATGGAATGAGCAGCCAGAGGAAGTGGTGGAGGCTGGTACAATTGCAACATATAATAGGCATCTGGATGGGTATATGAATAGGACGGGTTTAGAGGGTTATGGGCCGGGTGCTGGCATGTGAGACTAGATTGGGTTGGGATATCTGGTCAGCATGGACGGGTTAGACCGAAGGGTCTATTTCCATGCTATACCTCTCTATGACTCTATGACTTTAAATAGCAAAAAGATACAGTCCACAATTCAAGTTGCTCATTAGTCAAAATGGCTGTCCATTTTTCACTCTGCTGCTGTCAAAATGAAAGGAATGAGATAAGACTGGAATTTTTTCCCTCTCTCATTGGAAAATCTATGAAATCACTGCAGAATTAATTTTAAACCACTGTAGAAATAAGAGTAGCAACCCTTTTCTCGGGGCTAAGGGATGAGTACTGAAAGCTGCAATGCAGTCTAGATCGCATTCAAGAGCAGAGCAGCTAAACCAGACAGAACTTGAAAGCTATGAAGATGCACTTTGAACCCCACATTAATGGTGCAAATGAATGTTATGTTATATTAAAACTCAGATGAAACTCAGACTGTTGATCAGTATATAACTGCACTGCTACATTTAACTGAAACCCAAGAGTTTGGACAAGTCGAAGATGTTCTTATCTGAAATAGGGTTCTCTTAGGCATAAGAGATGCTGCTGTGAGTGCATGTCAGCTGAATGAGAAGAAACCTATTCTCAAGAAAGCTGTCAAAAGTAGAGTTCTGAGATTGTCAATATTCAACCGAAGCATATTAATGAGAAAATGAAAGAGAGCTTGCATTAAATTGAGTGACATTCCAGATCAATTGAGAAAAAGAAACAAAAAAAGGAAAAGGAAGAAATATTTGTCAAAACCTGGGGGCAAGTTGTAAATATTATGAGGACATCAAATTAAAACAAAAGGAAGCATGTCTGCTGGAAGCACTGCTGTATCTGTAAGAAACTGAATCTCTTTGTGCATGTGAGTCTGAGAAATCAAACTGAAAAGCATAGCTGTTGGAAAAATGTCAGCTGATGAATCATTGTACACTTTGCAACAGGTTGGTGTAGTCAAGTCTAAAAGTGACATACCAGGAGAGATTTGCTGCATTTTCAAGTGTACTGTCACTGACTACTGAATAGACCCTAAAAGAATTATTTTCAGGTCTTCGATGACTTCCTGGTGAATAACAACTTGAAATGGATGTGAGTGAGAGACCAATGCACCACTGCCTCGTAGAGTTCAAACTTCCCCCATGTTCAGTCTGAAAAACAAGATAGAAGACCTGTAAAAGAAGGGAGTAATCAAGATAATAAAACACCTACAGTTTGGATTAGCAGCATGGTAAATGTGAGTATGCATACATCCAAAAGATCTCAATGAATCTTTGAAGTCTAGTCTGAACAATACAAGAAAAGTGCTATACTGACCAAATATAAGCAATGAGAATAAAGACCACATTAGCTTGTGCAGTGCTTATTACAAATACCAAACTAAGCAACCCACTTGTTGACTACAACACAATTCCTAGACTGACCAGGATGAAGTTTTAAAGTAAACGTCTTCACTGTCACGAGAACTTACTATCTTATAACTGTGGACAATATTCTGATTAACGGGTGTTAAACCACTGATGTCAACAACTGCCTGAAACATCAGTCATTATGGTGTTCCAGACATCATGATGAATGAAGATAGCCCCTAATTCATGAAAGAAGCATTCAGCTACTTCATAATGGATTGGAAAATTCAACACCATTTGCATCTCCACACAGTCACCAGTCAAATAAAAAGGTTAAAGAATAATGTAAATCACCAAGAAATTAACACATAAACCAAGCAAATTCAGTACAAATTTGTGCAAGGCTCCACTCTTGAGTAGAGAAATACACAGTCTGAAGACTAACAAAATACTGCACTCAAATCACTCTTACAACAGCAAGAAAACTACCCAAAACAGAAGTAGTAACAGGTGTGACTAACAAAAACCAACATGAAATGACCGAAAGCCGAATGTGACTTTAATAAAATGAGACAGAAATATTGAATACTCTGAATAACATTAATCCACATCAAAACTTGTGACATAGAACAGTTGTCCCATTGAATGTTTGTGGTGAACGCAGATAATCGGATATTTTGCTGCAATCACAGATACGTATGTATATCTAATGAGCTCTTCACAATGGATATTTTTGAATCAACCTGTTCAGATATGTTATTTAACAACTTTGAAACTAGAGCTCTTGGTTCAGAGGTACGGACACAACCATGTATAAGAACCCCTCCCATATCTCAGGGTTATGTTCTAGGTCTAAGAATCTTCAGCTGCGTCTTCGAAAATCTTCCCTCCTGATGACTGCACAAAGTACAGCACCATTTGCAGTTCATCAGGTGCTGAAGCAGTCCATGTCCAAATGGTGAAAGCTTTGGCTGACAAGTAGCAGGTAACTTTTACGTCACACAAGCATTCAGGAATGACCATCTCCCATAATATTCAATGACATTACCAACTGTAGGTTGTGCATGGTCAGGAAGGAGAGATCATACCGGGAATGAGACACATTTTGAGTGAGTAGAGCTCGGAGATATCGGAGGCAGCATGGGATTTCATTGCAGAGGTGCTTTTTGCCTTTTTTTTTAGCTCATAGTTTGTAGGGCTTCCTTTTAAGAATGCCAGGATCAGGAGTCCAACACAAAAGAAAAAGTGACATCACATAAACCATGCATTTGACTGGTAACAGCAAAATTTGACTGTTATAGGTTACTTGCAGATTGAAGGTAATTACGAAAAATATTTACATATTACAAACTAAAAGACCAGTTAGAAATTTAAAAACAAAATAAATTAACAACTGCGTAAATCAAATGGAGATGCCAGGTCAGACGATGTATTGTACCTGCATGACGTAGGAGTTAGTGGACCCCATTGTGGTCAGAGTGACCACATCTGAGCAGGCGTTGGTTGCTCGAGGAACAACCCAACAAGCACCTATCTATTCTAATCCCCATACAGTACAGTAACCCAACAAGTATCTAACTATTCTAATCCACATACAATTCAGTAACCCAACAAACATCTATCTATTCTAATTCCAATACAGTACAGTAACCCAACAAGCATCTAACTATTCTAATCCACATACAGTACAGTAACCCAACAAACATCTAATTATTCTAATCCCCATACAGTACAGTAACCCAACAAGCATCTGTCCTTGGATGCTGCCTAACCTGCTGTGCTTTAACCAGCAACACATTTTCAGCCTTACATGCTATGCCATTTCAAGTGATCATCTAAATATTTCTGAAATCGCTTGAGTATTCCTGTCTCTCTATAACCCTTTGAGGCAGTGAGTTCCAGATATCCACCCACCCTCTGGGTGAAATTTGTTTTTCCTCAAATCTTCTCTAAATCTTTTGCTCCTTATCTTAAATCGTGCCCCTGGTTTCTGACCCTTTGACTAGGGGGAAATGTTTCTTCCCCATCTAACCTCTCTATACCCTTCATTAGTTTGTATTCCTCAATCAGATCCCCCCATCAGACTCTCTGCTCGCAGGAAAACAACTGCAACCTACTTAGTATCTCATCATAACTGAATTGCTCCAGCCCATGGTAACATCCTGGTGAATCATTTTGCTGTACAGCATCGTGCTGCATCAATCTCCATAATACCATAAGAAATAGGAACTGAAGTAGGCTGTTGGCCCCTTTGATCCTAGCCTCTGCCAATAGGGGGAAACATCCTCTAAGACCAACATGGACTGTTTTCCCTGGAGTGTCAGATACTGAGGGGTGACCTTATAGTGGTTTATAAAATCATGAGGGGCACGAAAGGTATATAGGTAACATCTTTTACTTGGGGTGGGGGAGTCCAAAACTAGAGGGCATAAGCTTAGGGTGAGAGGAGAAATATTTAAAAGGCACCTAAGGGACAACTTTTTCATGTAGAGGGTAGTGCTGCCAGAGGAAGCGGTGGACGCTGTACAATAACAATACTTAATAGGCATGTGGATGGGTATATGAGGAGGAAGGGTTTACAGTGATATGAGTCAAATGGGACTAGATTAGGTTAGGATATCGGGTTGGCATGGACGAGTTGGATGTTTCCATGCTGTACATCTTTATGACTCAATGACTACGTACCAACAATTTTCAGCAAATGCACTGTCTGTGCTTTATGCAAATACAACACATGGAAGTCAAAGAGCAGCAGTCCTTAGTGAGCTCAAAGCAGGGCTATAGTCAGTCAGGGGTATCACCACAGTCAGTCAAGGGGCTCATCCAATTCCAGTCCAGAGGTTGGCCCTGGTTAGTCAGGTGCAAAGGGTCTGACATCCGTGCAATCTGAAATTGGCCAATGGTCAGTCCTACCACTAAATGCTTCGAGTAAAAAATGAGGTCTGCAGATGCTGGAGATCACAGCTGCAAATGTGTTGCTGGTCAAAGCACAGCAGGTTAGGCAGCATCTCAGGAATAGAGAATTCAACGTTTCGAGCATAAGCCCTTCAACCTGTCCATAGTTCATAGGCAGCTCAATCTTAATTGAAGTGCTTAGTATCCACGATCCACCAATGTCCCAATTAGAAAATCATGCATTGGTGAATAGCTTGCTAAAGATTGAAAATGGGAACGATAAAGAAGAGAAATATATGTTGAGTATAACTGTGGAATGGAATATTGATCAAGAGGTTGTGAATTCAATTACCAGTGCAGAATGTTAGGAAATTAAATCTGGTGATTTGTTGAATGAAAGCAGAATACAATAATAATTAAAGGTGGTGAATAATTGTAAAGATCCAACTGATTCACTTGGTGAGGAAGGCTGAACTTTTAGTCTGGTTTATGTGCGATGTCAATCATGGCCTTCAATTAATGGCAGTAAATTCAGCCTTCCTGGAGTTGTCCACATTTTGAAAACAAAATATACATTCCACCATGTTAATTTTCTGAATTTAACTCAATTCATGTTGTCAGTAATTTGAAAATTTGGTGTGATTCAATTCATATTTCCATCCTTATTGATATCCACTCTTTAAATTTCAGGGGGGGCTCTCACTTTAGTGGTGAAAGTTGATGCTTGTTCGATATCCCATTCACAGTGACTTTATCCCCTTTAAGTTGCTCATTTAAATGTCACTACTGAAGGAGACAGGGATATAACAAAAAAGAAACATTGATTCTAAAATCAATTTTCATTGATTTACCTAGGTTCAAGTTAAAGGGCATTACCTTCCAATATTCTCATTTCATACCTGTAGATGCAATACATTTACATTTTGTCTTTATTCCCATCAGGAGTAAGGAAGAGAATGCTTGAAGGAAAGGCACAAGCAGCAGTTAGTGGAACAATCTTTAATTTAAGATATGAGCTTCAGTTACCCTCAGGGTCTGTTTGAAGATCTCTATCTTACAGACAGTCTGTTATACATTAAAATATTAGCAGTATGGTATAAGATCAAAATAATTCAAGCCAACTGTAATTCATTTAATATGCAGAGCTGTGTTTAAATGTGTGAGAATCGAGGTTATGTTTGGAAATCAAAATTGACCTCAAATGATTAAAATCTGAAAAGAAAAACATGTTTTTACTGAATCATTTCCCAGGACACCATCAGTTTTTAAATTCTTAAAGCAGACGTATTAGTCATGTAAAATAAATCTTTAAATGTCACTAAATTTTAAAACCTAAGGGTAGAACAATGTTTTCATTATTTCTTAAACATAATTCCTTGCATTGGGGAGCAGTTAGCTGGTATAAGGCATTCAGCAGCCAATCACACAGCACTAGCTGATAGATTCCCTACAGCGCGGAAACAGGCCCTTCAGCCCAACAAGTCCACACCCACCCTCCGAAGAGTAACCCACCCAGACCCATTCCTCTACTAAGTACCTATCACTATGGCCAATTCACTTGGCCTGCACATCTTTGGATTGTGGGAGGAAACCCACGCAGACATGGGGAGAATGTGCAAAATCCACACAGATATTTGCCCAAGGGTGAAATTGAACCCAGGTCCCTGGCGCTGTGAGGCAGCAGTGCAAACCATTGTGCCACCATGCCACCCTTATGCTCGGTATAAGAAAGAAAGGCTGAGCTGTCACATATGAAACAGGTAAAACAAAATAGTTAAGTGGCTCTTGAGGTCCTTGCAATCATTGTAGATTCACTTTGAAAGTAGTCACTTGGTAGTACTCAACTTTATGGCTTTATATACTTAGCTGTAAAAAGAGAGATGCCATTGAAATTTACATCTTGCACTCATCTGGACAGAATTGCAAGAATAACAAATTTCAAAGAGAATAATAATTTATACTGCATGTAAAGTGGATGCTGACTGGGTAGCAAATGGACTCAATTGGTCAAAGCATTGCCACGGAGAATACACCAAAATACCCCCACCAAACCCTACTCCTAATTCCTTATTCATCCAATGCAAACTCATGCAGGTCAACCGATGAATTGATGAGTGAGATGTAGGATCATCCTTAGAAAAGAGACTTATCTGTTAGTAGTTGGCAGAATCATCATTTTCCTATCGAATAAGGCACAAACAGAACTTGTTAGTTAATAGGTCACAGTCATAAAACTACAGAGATTTACTGTGGCAACCAAGTTGCCTGGATTCCCAGAAATCTCCAAAAAATGTTCTTGATGTGTTTGAAAACAATCCAAAAAAGGTAACATACTGGCATGGATCGAGCATTGGCTGGCAATTAGGAAGCAGTGAGTAGGAATAGATAGTTTTTTTAGTGTGGTGTACCACAGGAATGGGTGCTAAGGTTTTAAATTTTTACAATTTCCACAAATTATTTGGATGAAGGGAGCAAAAGTATTGAAATAGCTCCACAGGGGCTGGCAACCCATCAAAAGTCACCTTTTATTTACACTGAGAATGTCTTTGACACAGCCTCATCAGAGTCACCACCTAGAGTATCACATTCTCTGGCACACCTCTGAATTGAATTGAATTGAATTTATTGTCATGCGTACCAAGGCACATTGAAAAACTTTTGTCTTGTGAGCAATACAAGCAGATCACAGAGATAAGTAGCATAGATAAGTAAATAATAGGTAAAAAGCAGCAAAAACAAAAACACAGATACAGACGAACGTTAAGAGTTTGTGAGTCCATTCAGTATTCTAACAACAGTAGGGTAGAAACTGTTTTGAAACCGGCTGGAGCGTGTGTTCAGGCTTCTGTACCTTCTCCCCAATGTAGAATAACATTTTCAGGGTGGGATAGATCTTTGAGAATGCTGGCGGCCTTTCCTTGACAGCGGGCCTGATAGATAGATTCTATAGATGGGGAGGGGGTGGGGGGGTTGGCCTTTGTGATTGTCTGGGCCGAGTTCACCTTTTCATCTGTCAGCCAGGGCTCCCTGACTGGACCAGATTAACAGCCGTGATCAGGGAACTCATATTCTATATAGTCCAGCTGGGTGACCCTGTCACAATATCTATAGGTATGGCACAAAGATAAATAGAAAATTAGGTTGTGAAGAAAACCTATGGAACCAGAAAAGGATATAGATATTAAGTGGGTGAGCAAAGATCTGGTAAATGGGGTACAATGTTGGAAAATGTGCAGTTGTCTATTTTGGCAGGAGGATTAAAAAAGAAGCATCTTACCTAAATGTTGAGAAGATGCAGAGTTCCGAGATTTGGGTGTTCTAGTGTATGAATCACAGATACAGCAAATAATCAGGAGAACGAATTGAATGTGATGCTTATTGCAAAGGGAATTGAATACAAAAGTAGGGAGGTTATGCTTCAGTTATACAGGACATTGGTGAGACTGCATCTGGAATACTGGCTAATGGGCAAGAAACAATGAGTGAGAATAAAGGGTTCTGTTTAAGGTTGGTGATCTGCAAAGTTACATGGGATTCACTGCTGGAACCACACTCTTTACAATACGTAGTAATGACTTGGAGGTTGGAAGTAAATATACTGGAGCCAAATTTGCAGACAGCACATAAATGCAAGTTGCACAAGAGATACATGCAGTATACATTGATAGGTTAGGTAAGTAGGTAAAAAGTTGGCAAATACAGTATAATGTGAAAAAATGTGAAGTTGTTCATTTGGAAGGGAGAACAAAAGAACAAAGTATTATTTAAATGGAGAAAAACTACAGCAAGTTGCAACACATAGGGACTTGGTACTCGTACATGAGACACAGAAAGCCAGCACACAGATGCAGCAGGTAGTCAGGAAGGCGAATGGAACGTTGGCCCTTATTTCAAGAGGGTTGGAGTATAACAGTAGGGAAGTCTTTCTGCAAACTATACATGTCTGGAGAATTGTGAACAGTTTTGGTTGCTCATTTAAAAAAAGATATTATTTTATTGGAGGCAATTTAGAGAAGATTTATTAGGATAATCCATGATATGGAGGGATTGTCTTATGAGCAAATGTTAAACAGCGTGGAGTCTGTTTAACTCATTGGAATTTAGAAGAATGAGAGGTGAACTCTTTGAAACATACAGGATTCTTAAGGGGCTTGACCTGGTGTGTGCTGAGAGAATGTGTCTCCTCATGGGAGAGTCTAGGACCAAATACTGTAGTCTCAGATAAAGAGGGCCAATTTAAGACTGAAATGAGAAAGAACTTTTTTCAGAGAGTTGAATGTCTTTGGAACTCATGCCACAGAGAGTTGTGGAGCTAGATCCTTTGCATGAATTTAAAATTGAGATGGATAGATACTTGATTAGCAATTGTGGTGAATCAAGAGTTATGGGGAAACATAGGAAGGTGAATGAGGAATATTGGATCAGCCATGCTCCTGTGGAATGATGGCGCAGGTTTGAGGGGCCGAACAGACTACTCCTGTTCCTATTTCTTATGATTTTATAGTAGTGTTTATAGCATTGGTCACTGTTCTGACAAAAGGATGTTAATGTTTTGGGAACAATTCAGAGAAGGTTTACTGGACTAATACCTGGAATGAGGGGATTGCCCTATGAGGAAAGGCTAAACAGCCTGTTGAGCTTAGAATAGTTAGAGATAGATAGATTCTTGATTACTGAGGGGGAAAGATTATTGGGGGATATCCAGGAATGTGGAGTTGAGGTTCAAATCAGATCAGCCATGATCTTATTGAATGTTGGAGCGGGCTCGAAGGGCTGAGTGGCCTGCTCTTATTCCTGCTCATGTGTTCATTTGTTCCTGTTGTTAACAGAGTCAGAAATCAGAATTATTGTTGGAAGATGACCAAGAAACCACTGCACCTCATTCAGACAGCTAACAGATGCCAGAGCATCTGGCAAATATGGGCAGCTGGTTACACTAATGTGGTACTTGCTGCCCATGTAGATAAGACAGCTTTGTATTGGCCCCAGATGTTCAACTAGAATCAGTGCCAAAGCAAAAATAGGAATTTCAAATCCATCACTTTGTTAGATTTCATATTTTTGCCAAATTTCTCCTTTCCTCCCCTGTACATGTCAATGAGATGCGTTGCTAAACTCCAGTGTCTTGCCCAATCCTTTTGAGAGTCCAGATTGTGGCAGACAATTTAGTCATGGAGGTCATTACAACTGAACCCGATCATGGGACGTAGGCACGGCTATCTTGGCCAGCATTTATTGTTCATCCCTAATTGCCCTTGAGAAGGTGGTCCCGTGCTGCCTTCTTGAACCACTGCAGACTGTTAGTTGTGGGTAATCCCACAATGCCATTAGGAAGGAAGTTTCAGTACTTTTATCCAATGTCACCAAAGGAACTGTGGTTTTCCTATGTATCTGTCCTTCCAGATGGTGGTCTTTGTTGGTTCAAAAGGTGCTGTCTAAAGATCGTGAATTTCTGCACTGCATCATCTAAATGGTACCTACAGCTGCTAATGAATGATAGCAGCAAAGGGAGTGGCTGCTTGTGGATGTAATGCCAATCAATCTGGCTGCTTTATCCTGGATGGTGTCAAGCTTCTTGAGTATTGCTGGAGTTGTACCCATCCAGTCAAATGTGGAGTAATCCAAACACTCCTGAACTTGAGCCTGAATAATGGTGGACAGGCTTTGTGGAGTCAGGAGGTGAGTTAGTCACTGCAGGATTTCTAGTCTGTGGCCTGCTCTTGAAGCCACAGTGCTTACTAATCCAGTTCCGTTTCTGGTCAATTATACCATCAGGATGTTGAACATGGCGGATTCAATGATGGTGATGCCACTAAATGTCAATAGTCAATGGTTAGATTGTCTAGTGTCACCCGGCTCTCATGAGGTACAAATGTCACTTGCCAATTGTCAGCTCAAAGATTAATATAGCCTCATTGGGACATGGACTGTTTCATTATTTTCGCAGTCACAAATGGTGCTGAACATTGTGTAAAATCAAATGCAAGCATTCCCAATTCTTATTTTCCAATGGAACATTTGTCATTGATAAAGCAACCGAAGATGATCACTATTCTGAGGAGCTCCTGCCATGATGGCCTGGAGCTGAGATGACTGACTTCCAACAACCACAACCATCTTCCAGTGTACCAGGTATGACTCTGACAAATGAGGGATTGTTTTCCTCGCCCGAACTGTCCTCTCCTGCCCCAACCCAATCACCACAGGCCCAATGAACCTGATCCTGCTCTCACCCTAAAGATCAGGCACACAAATTACATTCTAACAGCTCCATCTAACTGACCATTACTGATTTGTGGACAGCTATTAGGAAAGCTTGCTCACAACGTTTTGATCTTTTGTTTTATTTTTACCTATTTTCATTTCACTCATTTTATTCCAACCTTGAATAAAATGCATTCCCCTAAATAATATATGCCAAATTCAAGAAAAAGTATGATTTTTCTTAATCCTATTTAGCCAAGATTTAAAACCTTTCTGAAGTAGGGCATCATATTTCAGTACCAAGACCTTGGAGGTATCGTGCCATTAAAAGGTGAGGTGGGGGTTTATGCCAGTGACTCCTGCTGCATGGGCCTTGTCACCATGAGCAGGTGTTGAGTTGTGCTCAGGTGCTTTCCCACTGACAGTAGAGAGTTATTCTCATGGCACATCCACACATTTCCCAGTAACCACACTTGCTGAGCTATCATTTCACAGTTCTCCCAAAAGAAAAAACAGATTATAAATGCAAATTTTCTTCATTATATTGTTAAATTCCATTGTTTCAATGACTATAAGATGCTTGATAAAATCCCTATATCGCCAATGAAATAGCATCATAAAAGTATGAACGCGACTCTTTGAACAGTTATGCTAACCTTTGGCATTAACCCCGTGGGTCTATTGTAGCAGACCTTTAGCCTGAAGCACTTCAGCTTGAGTTTGTACGGTTCTGTCTTTTGTAGCTCTTCAGCTGACAGCAAGCCCTTCAGTCTATACTTTCCCTCACGGGTAAAATTCCCCTGTGGCAATAGTCACGCTTCATGGCATATATATATATAAAACTCTTTGCACAAAAGGACTTTTGTGGTCCTGTTCATTATCAGATTAGTTCAATCCTGTCAGGGTAACTTTCCCTTTTTCACACACCGTCACCTCAGAATCATGACTTCCCATCCACCAGACTACAAGCTGCACAATAGGATACAGTTCCGACAGCCAAATCCTCTCTAAACTCAAAACTTCTAAAATGCAAGTATCTCCACCTTCTCTTTGGGTATTTCCACTTCATAACTTGTTTACATTTGTCAATGTTGAAGCACTGTTTTAGATTCATTGTCCTCCTTGAATTTACATTCATAATGGTTTAATTCCAGAGGGTATCTTCAGTGCCTTTCTCTAATTTATGGTAATTCAGTTTGCTCCTTGTACAAGTTTCCACTGTCAAGCTATAGCTCATTAACATAGTGGTGAATATTATAATGAAGATAGCTACTTCATATTCATCCTGATCACTTTAGCAGATATGATCATACAAACATATGAATGAACAGCAAGAGTAGGCTAGGTGCTCAAGCCCCTCCCCTCCTTTCAATAATATCATGGCTAATCTCTCTCCGTATCAAAGCTGTGCAATCTCTCACCATTAAACCGAAGTCTCCCCTGTCTTCTCTAATGTTTCAAGGTGTCTTGTGAGGTTTTGTAGGGATCAGAGTTCAGGCCCTTAGTGTCTATGATATATAGAAATGATTTAGATTTGAACGTAAGAAGGTTCATCAGTTAACTTGTGTATGAAACATAAACCAGAGGGGTGGTAAATACTGAGGAGGATGGTCTTAATTTACAGGAGGAAATGGACAGGTTGGAAGATGGGTTGGTCATTGGCAGATGGAATTCAATCCGGAGAAGTGTGAGGTGATGCACTTGGGCAGAACAAACAAGACAAGGAAATAGGTAATGGATGTTAGGATCCTTGGAGGCACTGAAGATCAGAGGGACCTTGGTATGCATATCCACCAGTCCCTTAAGGTAGTGGGACATGTAGATAAAGTGGTTAAGAAGCTATTTGTTTTAATTCACTTGTGGGATCAATCACTGACCAGCCAGCATTTAATCCCTGATTACTTTGAGAAGGCAATGGTGAGCTGCCTTCTTGAACTGCTGCAGATCGTGGGCTGTAGGTTGACTCCGGATGCTGTTAGGGAGTGAATTTCAGGCTTTCGACTCAGTGACAGTGGAGAAACAGTGATATATTTCCAAGGCAGTATGGTGAGTTGCTTGTAGAGGAACTTGTCAATGGTGGATTTTTACCTGTATGCGATACTTGAGGTTTTTAGTCAAAGCCTATTGTTTTGGAGCAGGGGGGTGCTGGAACTGCATAAAACATTGATTAGGCCACAGCTCCAGCATTATGTGCAGTTTTGGAATCAATATTCTACAAGGGATATGATTGCGTTGGAGAGGGTGCAGAAAAGATTCACCAGGATGTTGCCTGAGCTGGAGAGTTTTATTTATGAAGAGAGAACGGATAGACTGGAGTTGTTTTCCTTGGATTGGAGGACACTGAAAGGGGACACGATTGCGATGTATACAACTATGAGAGGCATAGACAGGATAGACAAGAAGGAACCTTTCCCCATTGATGGAGGGATGAATGACCGGGTCATTTTGAGGTAAGGGGCAGTAGGTTTCGAGGGGATGTGAGAATGTTTTTTTTCATCAAGAGGATAGTACAATCTGGAACACAGTGCCTAAAAGGATGGTAGAGACAGAAATCCTCACAACATGTCAAGACAGACAAGGCTATGTGCCAAGTGCTTGAAAATAGGATTAGAATAGTTGAGTACTTGCTTTTGACCAGCACAGACTCAATGCACTGAACAGTCTTTTTCTGTTCTTGCAATCTCTACAACTGATAAAAATTCCAAAGTACAACTGTAAAGAAATGAGGAAATTTTCCCAATGACCATTCTTCCTTCCAACTGGAGCATAAAATATTTGTTAATTGCTTTTTCACCTAAAGTCATTTCTGAACCATTGCCACTGTGATTGTGCTTACCTACTTAATAACAAATAGATTTCAAAGAAATTCATTAGGTGAAGCAATTTGAGATGTTTCAATAAATACAAGAATTTTCTTTGGTGGATGGGCTGATTTCAGCTGTTTGGGAATTCTCTACGATTTACCAAAGAAGTTATCCTGCGTGTTCAAGTGCTTTTGAAATATTCTAACAGATTGTGACACTATGGTCAGGGATTTCCTTGAAGCTGCTATTACTCCACAATCATTGGAAGTGTGCTGCAAACTTGCAGATTATATTTGATGACAATTTCACTGCTGCTGAGAGCCCACAATGCCTCATGGATGCCAAGTTTTCAGTTATTATATCTGTTCAATTGAGCACGGCAATAATACCATACAATCTGCAACAACCACAGGAACCACAATGAAAGAAAAGGAGAGGAAATCTCGGAAGGCAATTCCCACCCCTCCCCACAGAGTCATTAATCATGCCTGGGGGTTCCACTGTGGGATTTGAAGGGCTACATTGTACCGTTTAACTAACCATGCACAGAGAATAGATAACAGACATACATAATCAAATATCAAACAATCAATTTACTTATTACTACAATGGTTTGTGTGCAAGACAGGAAATGACACCATTTGTTGACAATAACTCTGAGGTAACCTTATTGGAGATTAGTAGAAAGAGAAACAACGCACAAGATTCTTAGAGGGACTTGACAGGTTAGATGTGGAGAAGTCTTTTTCCCTTTTGGAAGTGTTTAGAACAATGTGGCTCAATCTTGCAATAAGGGATCATCCTTTTAAAACAGAGATGGGGAGAAATTTCTTCTCTCAGAGGGGACTGAATTTGTGGAATTATTTACTGTCCAGGGCCATCATGTTTGGGTCATGAAGTATATTCAAAGGTTGAGATAGACAGATTTTTTTTAATCAGGAAGAGAATCAAGGTTTTGAACATTAAAGGCAAGAAATTGAGGATTATCAGAATCAGCCAAGATCTTATTGAACGACAGGGCAGCCATGATAAGCAGAATGGCTACTTCAAATCGGACGTTTTATGATCTTGTGATCTTTGCCTTGCGTCACACAGGCTCTTACTTTCTTCACCAGTCTGCTAACGTTAATGGAACCTTATCAGTAACCTTGCTATAGTCTATGTAAGCACATCAAATGCATTAGCCTCATCATCATCTTTTCCTAACTCTCAGCAATTGTTCTCCTTAGAATCAGTTTGAAATTAAGCCAACAGTCATAGTCTTGGTATCTAACCAGAAATGAGCTTCCAACCTCATAATCGCAACATCACTAACAGCATGTGTTTCACCTCCATAACATTGCTTGATTTTGTTCTTCTTGTTATAGTTTATTTTTACTTAACAGAAACTTACTAATCTCACAAACAGGACTTGCAGGCTAAACATAGGTTCTGTTCCCAGCAAACAGATTCACTATAAAAATTCAGTAACTCACTGTAATAGGTAAGTCCTGCTCCACTACACTCTGTCTACAAGACTGTGTAATGGCTGCTGGTCTTAAAGTGATATCACAACAAATGTCTCAGCTCAGCTGGTAGTGTAACCTTCATTCAGGTTTTTATTACATTTAAGTATGGTTATTTAATGCTCTTCTCCCACATGCTGTCCTGCATTAGGTTAAAGTCATTCAGAATTCTGCTATCTACATCCTACTTCACACCAGTTCCCATTCCCTTCATTCCTTGAGCTCATTGACCTACATTAGCTCCTGGCCAAACAACATCATGATTTTAGACCATAAGACCATAAGAAGTAGGAGTGGAAATAAGGCTATTTGGCCCATCAAGTCCACTCTGCCATTTAATCATGGCTGATGGGCATTTCAATGCCACTTACCCGCACTCTCCCGGTATCCCTTAATTCCTTGCGAGATTAAGAATTTATCAATCTCAGCCTTGAAGACATTTAACGTCCCGGCCTCCACTGCACTCCATGGCAATGAATTCCACAGGCCCACCATTCTCTGGCTGAAGAAATGTCTCCTCATTTCCATTTTAAATTGACCCCCTCTAATTCTAAGGCTGTGCCCACAAGTCCTAATATCCCCACCTGACAGAAACAATTTCCCAGCATCCACCCTTTTCTAAGTCATACATTATCTTGTAAGTTTCAATTACATCTCCCCTCAACCTTCTAAACTCTAATGAATACAATCCCAGCATCCTCAGCCGTTTATCATATGTTAGGCCTACCATTCCAGGGGTCATCCGTGTGAATCTCCGCTGGACATGCTCCAGTGCCAATATGTCCTTCCTGAGGTGTGAGGCCCAAAACTGGACACAGTATTCTAAATGGGACCTAACTAGAGCTTTATAAAGTCTCAGTAGCATATCACTGCTTTTACATTCCAACCCTCTTGAGATAAATGACAGCATTACATTTGCTTTCTTAACCATGGACTCAACCTGCATGTCAAAAGATATCTTGGCCTTGTTTTCAAATTATTCCATGGCTGTACTGCTGTCTATCTTGGTAATCTTTGCTAGATCCACATTCTCTGAGATGCCTGTGTTCCTGATTATGGCCTGCTAACTATTCCTGATTTCAATCACCTCACCAGTGGTGACCTCACTCTCAGTTACGTCAGGCCTAAGCTCTGAAATACTCCCAACTTCATTTTCTTTCTTTAAGGTACTACTTAAAACTTACCTCATTGACTAAACATTTTGGCTTCTTACTTAATATTCCCTTATGTCTATTGGTGTCACATTTTGTTTTACACTGCTCCCATAAAGTGCTTTTGGGATGTATTTTTGCATTAAAGGTGGTCTATAAATATATGTTGTTACTGTTTTTGTTTCTACTTTTCCTCATCTTTCTTTTCCTCCTTACTTTTGAGTCTTTTATTCAGTTCACTTTTTATAAACAATTTAGACTTGCAAGTAGAGATCAGTATTATGAAGGTTTGTCAGTGCTACAAACTTAGAAATGTAGATATTCCCAAAATCTAGAGGGGAGATGTGGAAATGTTTTATTCATTTGGAGTTGTTGGAGACCTAGGAAACAGTGCCTGAAAAGGTAGTGGAAGTTGATTTCATAAATAGTTTTATAAGGAATTGGATAGGTACTTGAGGATATGGACATTACAGGGCTATAAAGACTAAAAGTGAGAGGCCAGGGTCATAGTACGCAAGATGGGCTCAATGCCTTGCTTCTGTGATGTAAGTTTCTATAATTCTCTAATTTTCTATTTTCCTTTGTTGTCCTCACTTTGTAAATTTTGGGCTCATACATAATTTTTTTACAAGGCAGATAAAGCTTCCTTGTATCCAATTTAAAACTGTTAATAATTTAAAACCCTTTGATCATATCATCAACAACCTACATTTGCTTGGTAAAACAAGTAAAATATCCCAAAGTATTGAAAAAAGTCTAAAAGCTTGACTGAACTACCAGTGACCACACTGAAAAAAAGCTAACAGGTTTTAGATGCCAAATATCTAAAAAAAATTAGATTACTACTACTACTAGCAACTTCTGCCCTCGAGATCCAATTCTGTTCAAAATCACTGCCTCTAGAAATATTAGACCCGTAGTGTTTGTGACCTACTTCAACTGATTATGAAAAATGCTAGTTCAGCAATTCTATGTGTTTGGGTAGGCCCAGGTTTCGGTGACTTTGAATTATGCTTCTGCGCACAGATCTCTTCATTGTTACCCCTTCAGGATTGTCAGCTAATCAGCTTATAGGCAATTTCATGAAAAACAATTTACTGTCAGCAGTGTTTTTATGAAATGATTAATTGCTGTCGCTCATGGCCAGGAGCCACAGCATGTTATCTAGACACACAGTAAAAGCAATGACACACATGCATCCTCTGATAAGTTGTTGAAGCCTGAAGCCAAACATTGAAGCATTGCAGTCACCGAAACATCCAAGGACAAAGCACCATAAGGATTTAATTCGGCACACTGGAGACTCTGCCAAGAAATCTTGGCCAAAAAAAAGTATTTGGGCCTTTTAACTACGTAACTGTTTTAATGTGCTAAAGGATTAAAATTGTTTAAGCAAAGTTAATTCTTCTGTGTAAATAGCTGTGAACTGGATTACAGTGCTTGAAAGAGTGTTAGAAACAGGTTGAACAGTAATTTTCAAGAGAATTTGATGTATAATTGAGGAGTGAAAATATATACAGTTATGGGGCAACAGCACTAGTACTGATTAGTTAGCACTTACAAAGAGGTCAGTGAGGGCACAGTACCTTGGTTGATCTTCTTGTGTTCAATACAACCCTGTAATTCCCCGATTCAATGAGAAATACAGAAGATTTTGAGGGAGGAGTTAAAAAGTGTAACTAAGAGAAACAAAGAGCATTTATGAGAAAATACTGCCAACTGATGTAAAGGGATGTCCCACAGTCTTCTCTAGGCATATAAATAGTAAGAGTATTACAAGGAAGAGCTGAGAGGATTAGAGACCACAAAGGGAATTTCTACACGGAGGCAGCAGGCATAGGTGAGATGCTTTGCATTTGTTTTTTCCAAAGAAAGAGATATTAGCCAGGTCATGGTGACTGAGGAGGAAATCCTGTCTCGAGAAGAGCTTAAAATTGATACGGAAGAAGTATTGGTACTTAAAGTTGACAAAGCATGAAGGATTTTGAAGGAAATGAGTATAGAAGTTGTGGGGTACTGGCCATTATCATTCAGGTTTTTCTAGACTCAACGTAAGCATAAGGAGACTGGAAAATCGCAAAATTTATGGCTTTGTTCAAGAAAGATTGTAAGTCCTGCAAATAGGGGCCAATTGTTTAACTTCAGTGGTGAGCAAGTTTCTAGAAACAATTATTTGGGATGGAATTAGTGGTCACATGGAAAAAGGTGGGGTTTTTTTTAGCAAGATTCAGTATGGATTTCTAAAGGGGAAGACATGTTTGGCCAACTGATTGGAGTTTTTAAAGAGATAATAGAAAGTGTTGCTCTTGGTATGGCTGTCAACGTGGCGTATATGGATATTCAGAAGGCCTTACAGTGCCACACAACAAATTTGTGATGAAGTTATAGGTAACAAAATAAAAGAGAGAGTAGAAATATATGTACAAAATTAGCTGAATGATAATAAACAGAGAGTAGTGATCATTGGATTTTTTTTGGTGAGGACGTTTTGTAGTGGAGTTCCCTAGGGGGTCAATGTTAGGATCCTTGCTTTTCCCCATTATGTATTAAAGATCTAAATCTTAGTGTGCATGGGGACAACTTCAAAGTTTGTAGATGACACAAAACCTGTAAAGCGTGAGGAGGACAGTGCAGAACTCTGAATGACATTGATAAGTTGATGGAGTGGGAAGATAGGTAGAAGATGAATTTATATGTAGAGCAGTGTGAGATAATGTATTTTGGTAGGAAGAACACTGAAAGATAATATAAAATGGGGGTAAAATTGTAAAGTAGGTGCAGAAGCAGAGGGAGCTGGGTATACATGCGCAGTTCACTGAAGGTGGCAGTTTGAGAAAGCAATTAATAATGCATAGAGTATAGTGGACTTCCTTAAAAGTTGCATAGAGTGCAAGGACAAGGAGATGATATTGAACTTCTAGAGGACACTTGTTGTGGTTCTGTTCGCCGAGCTGGAAATTTGTGTTGCAGACGTTTCGTCCCCTGTCTAGGTGACATCCTCAGCGCTTGGGAGACTCCTGTGAAGCGCTTCTGTGATGTTTCCTCCGGCATTTATAGTGGTTTGTCTCTGTCGCTTCCAGTTGTCAGTTCCAGCTATCCGCTGCAGTGGCTAGTATATTGGGTCCAGGTCGATGTGCTTTTTGATTGAATCTGTGGATTAGTGCCATGCCTCTAGGAATTCCCTGGCTGTTCTCTGTTTGGCTTGTCTTATGATAATAGTGTTGTCCCAGTTGAACTCATGTTGCTTGTCATCTGCGTGTGTGGTTACTAAGGATAGCTGGTCGTGTTATTTCGTGGCTAGTTGGTGTTCAGGATACGGATCATTAGCTGTCTTCCTGTTTGTCCTATGTAGTGTTTTGTGCAGTCCTTGCATGGGATTTTGTACACTACATTGGTTTTGCTCATGCTGGGTATCGGGTCCTTCGTCCTGGTGAGTTGTTGTCTGAGAGTAGGCTGTTGTGTTTGTGTCCCAACAAGAAGACACTTGTTAGACCTCAGTATGAGTATTGTGTATAGTTCCTGGTGCTATATTATGGAAGGACATGAATGCATTGGAGAGACTGCAGAAGTGATTTATTAGAACAGCTCCAGGGGTCAGAAACATCAGATATGAAGATAAAGTGAAGATAAACTGAAGAAGTTGGGTCTGTTCTCATTGGCAAAAAGAAGGTTGAAGGAGATGTAATTGGGGATTTTGAAAATCATGAACAGGATGGATACGGGAGATAGTGAGGAATTGTTTTTGCTTGTAGAAGGATCAAATCAAGAGGGCACAGATTAAAAGTGACTTGCAAAATATGAGGTGAAATTGAACTTTTTCAAGTAGTTAGGTCTGGAATACACTACCTGGAAATGTGATGGAGGCAGGGACAATTGAGGCAGTCAGGAGGATACTGGATGATTATAGAGTCATAGAGATGTACAGTATGGAAACAGACCCTTCGGTCCAACCTGTCCATGCCGACCAGATATCCCAATCCAATCTAGCCCCACCTGCCAGACCCAGTCCCTATCCTTCCAAACCCTTCCTATTCATATACCCATCCATCTGCCTCTTAAATGTTGTAATTGTACTAGACTCCACCACTTCCACTGGCAGCTCATTCCATACATGTACCACCCTCAGTGTGAAAAAAGTTGCCCCTTATGTCCCTTTTATATCTTTCCCCTCTCACCCTAAACCTATGCCCTCTAGTTCTGGACTCCCCAACCCCAGGGAAAAGACTTTACCTATTTACCTTATCCATGCCCCTCATAATTTTGTAAACCTCTATAAGGTCACCCCTCAGCCTCCGACGCTCCAGGGAAAACAGCTCCAGCCTGTTCAGCCTCTCCCTATAGCTCAAATCCTTCAACCCTGGCAACATCCTTGTAAATCTTTTCTAAACCCTTTCACGTTTCACAATATCTTTCCAATAGGAAGGAGACCAGAATTGCACGCAATATTCCAACAGTGGCCTAACCAATGCCCTGTACAGCTGCAATATGACCTTCCAACTCCTGTACTCAATACTCTGACCAATAAAAGAAATCATACCAAACGCCTTCTTCACTATCCTATCTACCTGCGACTCCACTTTCAAGGAGCTATGAACCTGCACTCCAAGGTCTCTTTGTTCAGAAGAAGTAACAAAGAGGATTGATGAGGGCAGAGCGGTAGATGTGATCTATATGGACTTCAGTAAGGCATTTGACAAGGTTTCCCCATAGGAGACTGATTAGCAAGGTTAGATCTCATGGAATACAGGGAGAACTAGCCAGTTGGATACAGAACTGGCTCAAAGGTAGAAGACAGAGGGTGGTGGTGGAAGGTTGTTTTTCAGACTGGAGGCCTGTGACCTGTGGAGTGCCACAAGGATCGGTGCTGGGCCCTCTACTTTTTGTCATTTACATAAATGATTTTGATGCGAGCATAAGAGGTACAGTTATTAAGTTTGCAGATGACACCAAAATTGGAGGTGTAGTGGACAGCAAAGAGGGTTACCTCAGATTACAACAGGATCTTGACCAGATGGGCCAATGAGCTGAGAAGTGGCAGATGGCGTTTAATTCAGATAAATGCGAGGTGCTGCATTTTGGGAAAGCAAATCTTAACAGGATTTATACACATGGTATAAAAACAGGTGTAAGGGTATGGGGACAAAGCAGGAGTTTTGCACCAGGTTATGATACTCTCTGGAAGAGCTGGTGCATGCACAATAGACTGAGTGGCCTTCTTATGTGATTTCTGATTTATCATCCCAGTCATTAGTATATATTATAAAGAATCATGACCCCAATATTGACCTTTGTGGCCCTCCACTGGTTGCAGGTTTTCCTGTAGTAGTTCAGTGGTTTCTCACTGTGCAGGTAGAGTCTGCACTCTCTGCAAACGGTACTGAAAATTTCAAAATGTCATTCTGTAACCGGCATGGCACCCTAACCACGGAATCAAATAAAGTACACCCTGTTTCAGGGCAGGGTTCTGCCTGTCCATCTGTACAGCTGAAAATCAGATCAGTTGGCCTCAGGCAACCTTGAGCTAGACGATTAACTCAACACGATTCTAATGACCATCTGCCCTGTAATCCAGCATAGGTGGGGTGGTTCTTATATTTCTGAGAGAAGCCAGTAACTTTCTCTTTTAAATTTTTAAAATCCAAGCATTCACCAAAAGAAGGACAAACATGAGATTTATGGTTTAATCCAAAAGAATTTTACTACACAGAAATCTTGGAATATTACTATTAAAACTACACTCTATTTTAAATAGCTAGTGCACTTAAGATATGAATGGTACAATTAACATAGCTACTTGTGGTCACATGCCATCACTTAAATCTTATTCCTCACACCCATGAACTCAAGTCACTTATTAGAAATTGGACAATTAACCATCCAGCCTGAGAATTTTTCAAAGATCTATATGAAGGTTGAGCGTGTTTGTACCTTTTGCTTCCTTCAAACATCCTTCACCTGTCCCACTGTAGAGTCCCAGTTCAACACATGCTTTGCCAGCAGCTTATGCGTGGCCACCACAGGTTAGGACTCTCCTGACTCTAATCTTCTATCACAATAAACCATGCTTCCACCACACAACCCCATCCCCCCCACCACCACCCCCCCCCACCCTCTCTCTCTCTCTCTCTCTCTCTCTCCTCAGTTTAACTATTCCACATGGCGGTTCTACAGTTAGTACAGTTCTTCAGTTGACAGTTTTTAAAAATCCTTTTAACTAGCACAAAGACTTTCAATTGAACTCTGCTTGAAGCAGATACGACTCGCAAGCAGTTTATTCAAAAACTGCTTGAAACAGAATCACATCCAGGCACCTACTCACCCCCCGGATAATTAACTTAGTAACTGACCCTTTCTTTTCCTATTCTTTATATCACAGGAAGGTTAGGGTCACATGATCAATTGTTGGCAAAGTGACTATTTACAAGAAATCGTCTGACAGAAGATTTCTTAAAGGAATCAACACTGTAACATTAAATATATTTTTCTCCTAAAGCACATATCATTACACAACCTACTTTTTAATATTGTCCTTATTATTTAAAAGTGATGATCACTTTGAAATTGAATGATGTTGTCAGGTGTGACAATGCTGGTTTACAAATTCAAACTCAGTTAAATGAAAGTCAAATACAAGTAATCTTTATATTTACACTCATTCTCTTTTGAATGTGATTGACTATTGAATGGTAAGTTCCACAACATTAACAGTCCTTCAGGAACTCATTAAAATAGCCTGCCTCATAAACATACAAAGTAAGTGCCAACATACTCAGTGGTCAGCACAGCTGCCTCACAGCGCCAGGGACCCGGGTTCAAGTCCCGCCTCGGGCAACTGTCTGTGTGGAGTTTGCACATTCTCCCCATGTCTGCGTGGGTTTCCTCCGGGTGCTCCAAAAGATGTGCAGGTTAGGTGAATTGGCCCTACTAAATTGCCTGTAGTGATAGGTGCATTAGTCAGGGATAAATCTAAGGGAATGGGTCTGGGTGGGTTGCTCTTTGGCAGGTCGGTGTGGACTTGTTGGGCCGAAGAGCCTGTTTCCACACTGTAGGGAATCTAAGCATACCATTTGGCTATGTATAGCCTCACATTATGCTCAAAGCTGGCTTACCTGGATAGCATTCATAATTAGTTACCTTGGCTATATTTCCCTCCAGATACCACGCTATTAGTCAAAAATCCAGCAAACCTACTCTCACTCTAGCTGCAATCAGTAGAATCAGCACAACCACCTCTGGTCTCCAGAAGTCCTAGACTGCACAGTTGAGTGAGCTTGCTTGATACTTCTAATGACTTTTCACCAAATATAGAGAGTGGCTGCTTAAGAAAGATTGATCTCCTCAATGAGAACCTCACCACTGCCTCTCCCCTCACCCACAACCACAGCCTTGACAAATTTCCCATGTATATTTCCATTTTGGCCATCAGGGGAGTTCTAGCTCTTGTACAGTGCAAGCTGCACTGTCACTCACTGGTGAACATGAAATAATGTAGCTCAGTAAATAATTTAAATCTCTCTTTGGATCATTACCAATAGCTTCCTGTCAGCAAATAGGAACATTGTTGGGACTCATCTTATGACAGAAAATAATTATATTGAATTTGTAGCTGCTGAATAACTGGTCACACCTGAGTATGCCAGATGCAGCTTTGAAGAGGTTGAGCAATGAAAAGGGTTGAATGCTTTGTATTCTATGTCTAAATAGATTAGGATTACCTGAATTAAGCGCACATTTTATAGCAAGACTCCATCGGTAGTTACTCCCTGCAGGCATACTGCAAACACTCATCCAGTGCTAACAATGCAATTTTCCGCAAACATGTACTTACCACAAGATTTAGTTTTGGATTTGGCATTTCTGAAGTATTTTTCTGTAAATGATTAAGTGATCCCATTTTCTCTAGCACTGCCAGAGCTCCACCCTCACTGAGAGATTATTTTCCACTGAAACAAATTCAATTCAATTTGATGGAGAATGAAAATTCTGAGGAAAGGTCTGATTTTTCATTGACATAAAACTGATCATCAAGGAAATCCTTCCACATTAGTAACAGTTTATGAACAAAGATGAAGCCTATCATAAATTGATAAAAATAAATGATCAAGTTACAGTCAAATCGAAAGCTTTGTATACCAAAATGTTGATCACTGAGAATTGTAATTTTTAAAACTTGTAAGATATGTTCAGTATCATGTGAATATAAGACCCCTTCCCCCTTGATTTTTCAAACAACTATTAGTTAATGTAAATTATAACAATTGTTACTGAAGAAATTAAAGATTTCTATCAGCAATAAGAATGAGTCCATATTATTCAATTTGCAGCTGCTCCCATTTTTCCAGCCAGCACAACTGTGTTTTTTTTTATACCAAATTACACTTATAACAATTTATGAAAGTTCTCACTAATTCACAGTTCCTGCAGAAAAAATCTCATTCTAGAAACACGTTCAAATATTTAAATGCCTTCATGAAGTGAATGCCAGGAAAACAAATTTCAATTCAGCAAACACATCATATCATTCAATAGCTTCTTAAAATTGACAATCAGAAAATGAACTCTATCGCTCAGCTTTTAGACCACTTGAAACTCAGCCAAGTATTCACAACTTTCTCAGCTGCAACAACAAAAAGAAAACTGTTAAAATGCAGACCTATCAATCAATGTACTCCTACAATCTATTTGTTTATTATTTTAACTGACAGCTGCATCCTCAAATTTGCTTAGTTTGTAAAGGGTGGAGGTATTTAAATAACTTGAACTCATGACACTTAAATAGATCTTATCCATTCTTCAAGAGCATTTATATCTCCTCTATATTTTTGACTCATAAATTAAAGCACATAGCACAATGAAAATGGGGCGTGTTTGAATTTCAATTGGCTCTGCTGTGTTCTGGTTTTCTACCTACCCCACATTCCCTTCCCCCACCATCAAAGTCAGATCTGCCAGGAAAGAGGGTGAGATGTTCTTAGAACACAAGAATGTAAGAACTAAGAGCAGGAGTTATCAATTCAGCCCCTCCACCATTTGATATGTTCTCATCTGGGCCTCAACTCCACATTCCTGCCCATTCCCAGTAACCCTTCAATCCATTACTAATAAAAAAATTATCTCCCTCCTAAATTTACCCAAAGTCCCAGCAGCCACTGCACTGTAGGATAGTGAATGTCACCAGTTTACATTCATTCAAGAGAAGTAATTTCACCTCATCTCTGCTTTAAATCTGCTACCCTTTATCCTAAAACTGTCACCTCCCTTTCTATATTGACCCATGAGGAAACATCCTTTCTACATATACTTTGTGAATCCCTTTTAGCAACGTATATACTTTAATTAGATCTCCTTCATTCATCAAATTTCAGAGTGTATTGACCTAAACTGCTGAATATCTCTTCATAAGCCAAATCCCTTGTCTCTTGAATCAATCTAGTGAACATCCTCTGAGCTTTCTCCAATACAACTATATCCCTCCTCAAGTATGACGGCCAAAACTGTATGTAATATTCCAGGTGCCGTCTCACTAATGCCTTGTACATTTGCAGCAACAGTTCCCTACTTTTATGCCCTGTTCCTTTAGCAATAAGTGATAAAATTCCATTCGCTTTCCTTATTACCTGATGTACCTGCATGCTGGTTTTCTATAATTCACACATGAGGACACCCAGATCCCTCTGCATCAAAGTACTCTGAAGTTTCTTTCCATTGAGGCAATTAGAAAGGCAAATGTCTACTTGCTGCACATGCAGTGTGTCTGCAGTGTTAAGTTGTTGGCACATGAACCAAGTGATGACCTGATGTAGATACTACCATTCAACAAGATATGCGCCCCCTAGACTGAGGACTGCTGAGAAGCAAGTTTGTCCGACAGTATAACTTGGCATGGGGAGGCAGAGCAGGGCTGCAGATGGGCACTGGGTGAGTCAACGCTAAAAGAACAGCCTTGAGTTGCATGCTGGTACAGCTTATGAGCTGGATGTCTGTCCCATTATAGTTATATTGGAGTCTTTCAATGCTAGTTGCAGATGCACCAATGCAAGATTGCAGAGTGCACTGACAGTGCAAAATATAGGCATCAGGATAGTCATGATGGGTTTGCAGATGCAAATGCCCATGGAGATGGTCTGCATTTGGCTGGTGTTGGCTGAGTTTTCTCTGAGTCATTGTTGTCCAGTGTCCAGACTGGCAGTACGGAGCAGGGGGTGAGGTATGTCCACCAGCCGCTTGCTATGGTTTTGTAACACTGACCTTATTTTTCGAGTTTGGTAAGATGGGAGGCTGAATATTAATGAAGTGAATTGTGGTGTTAGACAAGTGTTTAACAATCAATAATGATAGACAACTGGCATCTTGCTGCTGCCTAACGAGAATCTCGCCATGCGTTGGTGAAAAACATACAACATATAAAGAAATTATTTCAACATTGAGATAGGCTTGGCCACACTTGTCATGTGATTCTGCCACATAGCTCTCAATAGCCGACACCAGTCAGACATCTCAGCGATTCTGGCCAGGAGTTAACACATTGCTGTCTTTCAAAAAGCCAATGTAGATGCTGGACATTTGAGATAAAAACAGCTAGGTCTTTTCAAGATAATAATCTATCCTTGGAACTCATCAATAAACCCACTCCAATGAAAAGTTCTCATGTTAATACAATAACTCTGTTTTTCTCTCTCCACAAATTCTGTCTGACCTAGTGAATATTTACAGCATTTTCTGTTTTATCTCAAAGTAAATCTGTTGGATTGACTCAAGACATCACAGAGGTTATGCATTTCCCCTTCTGTAACATCAGGCAACTCCTTCCCTTTTTCAGAGCATCTGCTGTTAAAACTTGCTTTCATGTCTTCTGTTTTCTCTAGATCTGACCATTCCCCCAAATAGTCTCCCACAAACTTGAGATCATTCTGCAGCTCCTGCCTTAACTCATTTTAAGTAATGTCCCCCTATCATCCCTATCCGCACTGACTTAACATTGGCTCCTTGTTAAGCAAACTACTCTCGTGTTTTTGATGTTTCACTTCCCTATCAATGTTATCCAACCCTACAGTTCGCTGAGATATGTATTCTTCTTCAACATGGTTTGGGATTATTTTCAACATGTAGTGGTTGGACTAAAGGGTCTGTTTCTGTGCTGTATGACTGTATGTCCTATTTTAATCATTTCATCATGTAAACGTTATGAACTCAGGATGGCCATATGGCCTAATGGATCTCCCTTTGTTTGTCTTTGGTGTGGTCCATAGCCCATGCTAATGCACTCAGGTCACAAGTTCAAATCCCACCATGGCAGATGGTGAAATTTTAATTCAATATTTTGGGATAGGCGGGAAGGAACTTTTCCCCTTGGTGGAGAGATCAGTAACTGCGGGCATAGATTCAAGGGAAGGGGGGAAAGCTTTAGAAGGAAAGTGAGGAAATATTTTATCTCCCAGAGGGTGGTGGGAATCTGCAACTCACTACCTATAAGGGTGCTACAGGCAGAAACCCTCAGAACATTTCAGAAGTATTTAGATGTACACTTGTAGAAATAAATTTTTCTCTATAATAAATTGGTTATTTTTGAGTTCATGGAAGAAATCGGTTGGAAAGTCTATTATATTTTGATTAACACCACAAAAGGAGAACAATTGGCTACTTTGCTGATTGAATCAAAACTCGTGGGGTAAAGAGGCTTCATTAGCTCCTGTCCCAGTCATAACATTTCATGATGTAAAATTACCCTTGTCTGCGAAATTTGATTTTTCATTGCCTTATTTTAATTGCAGCAGCCTCCTTTATACAGTTTTGTGGTTTGGAAATGGAAGGCCACTCCTATAAGTGTTGGCAAAAGATTTGCACCTAGGCCCCTCTTCAACTATGCCAAGGGAAAATCCTCTCTCAAGGCAGCTGTAATTCTGGCAGTGGGTAGGTGCAAAGATGCAGTTCAGCATCAGCAATATTGCTGTGTTACTGACCTCAGAATCTGTGACATTATCTAATTTTCTGTCTCTAGATTTGTCCTTAACTTTGTCTCAAATTTGTCCTTATAATGTTCCTGTGAAGTCCCTTGCAACATTTCATTACATTAAGAGGCTACATGAATACAAGTTTCTTTTGTTGTTAGCTGGGCAGATTACTTTTAAAAGGCTCATAAGCAGTAACGACACTATGTAAAGAAAATGCAGCCTTGTAATTTGAACTGTTGCCTCTGCCTCAGATTCTCTAATTGAAAAGCTAGATACTGTGGATGCTGAAAATCTTGAACAAACATGGAAAATGCATGAGAAACTCAGCAGATCTGTGAAGCGAGAAATAATTAACGTTTCAAATGGATATGATTCTTCTTCAGAATTCTTCTTTCTGTCATTATTTTTCTCACTCAGTACCTTGATTTTTTAAAAACTTTAAATATTTACAGGCATAACATTATTAGACAATGAGAGCAGATGTCCAACAAATTGATACGTCTGAGCTCATTTGTGAATAAAGTACAAAAACTTTGAAGAAGTTGCATTGAACTAGGTTTCTGCGCATTTATGTACTTGCCTCTTTTGCTCTAATCGTTCATCTCTGTTCATTTACATTGCACTCTCTCAGTCTGCAAATACATTCAAATGCACCTGACGGAAATGGAGCAATTCAGGTCACCATAATTGAAAGTAAAGCGGACAAGAGTATAAAATGTAGCCTGATTCAAGCTCAATCCACCCTGCCAGGCAAGAAAGGCTATACAAAGGAGCTTGTGAAGCTCTTTCATGTTAATTCATTAAAACTCTATTTGCCTCTCTTATTTTCAGGTGCACATAATTACAGTTATGTATCTTCACCTTTGTCTTGCCAAATGACAAAAATTAACCATCTGTCTGATACAGAATCCAATCCCCTGGCAGATGCGCAGAGGTTAAAGTCAACCAGTGACCCTGCGACATTGCAGCAGATGGTGCATGTCACTAGCTGTCAATTTTCTGTAGAAGATATATTAATACATTTTTAAAAACACATGAAAGTGATTTTAATTTTTAGCTTCAATTTTGTTGAAAGAAAGTGTGGCACATACAGATCTTGTCACTGTTAGATGTGCAACCTATTTTAATGGCAACTACAGAATGATGTAGTGGTACAGCTCAGTTGGTGCAACATAGATCAGAACCTGTATTTGCTCAACATCAGTCTGTGGATTCTCCCTCATCTTAAGAGAATCAGACAACCTACATTATTCCAAAGTGCACGGTAGAGTTTGTAGTGTGCCTGGGGGATTTTGCTGCTGGGTGAGGGAGATGATTTTTCGGGAGGATAAAGGCAGGGTGAAAAAATAATTTTCACATGACATTTTGCCTCTGGGTCAAAGATAATCAATTCCCCCTGGAATTGACTATCTTTGTTGGTTTAAGGTTTGGAGTCTTTTCAGCTGTTGATGGTTCTATTAGGGCCTTATTTAGATTAATTTCTAGCCAGCATGTCAATGTCTTCAGAAAAACTCCCTGAATTGACAAACCAGTACAGCATCTACATTTTGTCTTGCCCCACTGAAAAATGGTGATGTGCAAGAAATGGCCAGATAAGTGGACCTTTTCAGCTAATAATGCATATTTTATCTTTAACTGTAGTAACTGATCAATGGTCTCACCTCAATGGAAAGAATGAGTTGGATGTAAATTTCCCAATTGCCAACTTACAGAATTTCTGAGGATGAGTTTCACTTGCAATGGTTCAAGCGTTAGGGAGAAAACACAAGTTGTGAATATGGCGTAACAAGGCTACAAAGGGATTCAGACAGGGAGGAGGTGATCTAATGGTATTGTCGCTAGAATAGTGAAATGTGGAATTTGTACTCAATTAAAAATTCTGGAATTTAGAGTCTAATGATGACTGTCGATTGTTATAAAAATCCATTTGTTTGACTAATGTCTATAGGGAAGGAAATAGCTGTTTGTACCTGTTCTGGCCTATAAAGCCTAAAGAAAGGAAAGAAATTGGATGGATAGGCTGGCATTGACCTATGAACCAGAAACTGCAACTGTAAGCACAGCCCTGTCAACCTCATTACTAATTCCGGGGTGATACAGTGATTAGCACTGCTGCCTAACAGCCCCAGTGACTCAGGTTTGCTTCCAGTCTTGGGCAACTCCCTATGTAGAGTTGCACATTCTTCCCTTATCTGTGTCTGTTTCCTGCAGGGGCTCCAGTTTCCTCGCACAGTCCAAAGATCGTCATGCTAAATTGTCCATAGTGTGCGGGCTGGATGGATTAGCCATAGGTAATGCAGGGATTGTGGGGACAGGTGGGGGAGGGGGAGAATATGTTGGGTTTGGGTCTATTTCCACACTGTAGGGATTCTATAATTCCACAAAATATCTGAGTTCTTGTACCAAAATTAGGAGAGCTGTCTCACAGACTAATCCAGTCTGATATAATCATTCTCACAGAATCATTCTTACCGACAAACCTGATTGAGTGCTTAAGGTGCTGCTGCTGGACTAGGTCTGTGGTTGGTGATGACAGAGCCAGCAAGAGGAAAAACATACTTGGCCTCATCCTCATCGCTCTGCCTGTCACAGATGTATCTGTCAATGACAGTATTGATAGGAGTGACCATCGCACAGTTCTTGTGGAGACAAAGTCTCACCTTCACTTTGAGAATAACCTACCTCCTGTTGTGTGACGTTATCACTACATTCATTGGGATAGACCTTTGAACACATCTAGCAAATCTAGTCTGCGCCTCATGTGGTGCTCTGGGCCTTCAGCAGCTGCAGAGTCATGCTCAACCATCTTGCAAGCTCATGTCCTGGCTTATCTCACACTCTACTATTACCATCAAACCAGGCATTCAACCCTGGTTCAGTGAAAAGTACAGGATGGAAAGTCAGGAGGGGCACTAGGCATACTTAAAAATAAAATGTCAATCTGGAGAAGCCACAAAACAGGACTACTTGCGTGCCAAACATCAGAAGCAGCAAGTAATAGGCAGAGTTTAACAATTCCACAACCAACAGATCAGATCTAAGTTCTACAGCCCTGCTACATCCAATTGTGAATGGTGGTGGATTATTAAACAATTCACTGAAGGAGGATGCTGCACAAATGTTCCCATCTCAATATCGGGGGAGCCCAGCATATCAGTGCAAAAGACAAGACTGACGCATTTGCAACAGTCTTCAGCTGGAAGTGCTGGGTGGATGTCCATCTTGGCCTTCTTCATTGTCCCCAGCATCACAGATACCAGCTATCAACCAATTCAATTCATTCCACACAATCTCTCAAACCAGCTGGAGACACTAGATATCACCATGGGCCGTGACAACATTTCGACGATTGTACTGAAAATTGAAAAATTATAATGCTCAGGGTTTTCCACTGCATGATGCATGGGTGCTATCGAAATTCACAGAGATGTGGCAACAGATCATGTTGCAATACTAATGTTCAAAGTAAATAAGTTAAAACCTGCATTAGAGTGGCAACTGTAGAATATAGTATGAAATATTATACGGTAAATATTTGTAAGTTAATCTTTCCAACAGTAAATTCAACTCTCTGAAACCTGATGACATCTAATGAACATGTTGACTGATGTTTTGCTAATTTTGTAAATGATCTGCCAGCCCAATGTAGTCAGTATTGAAGGAATCTGTGTTCAGGATTTCTGATGAATTCTGCTTTTTACCCTGAGGACTTGTTTTATGAACCTGTAGTCCTAGCAAAAGGGTTTACATTGCTGATCACAAATTGGAGATTCAGACACTTTGTGGCCCTGTGATTTTATATCCACTTAATTCATGGATTCAAAGCACTCGAAGCTATGGAGACATGGAAGGATGTGACTGAAATCCTGATATTTATATCTGGCATGCAAATGTGTTGCTGGTCAAAGCACAGCAGGTTAGGCAGCATCTCAGGAATAGAGAATTCAACGTTTCGAGCATAAGCCCTTCATCTGGCAAACAACGCTCCACACTTGGAGCACAAACCTGTTAAATTATTCCCCTGATTCCAAGAACTCAGCGTTCTCATGGCAATTGAAAGAATCATCACTTAAGGCTGTCACTGAACAGTAGGAGATTAACACCTCAGCACATCCAGCATCTCATTGTAAGAAAGTGTGACTCTTGCTTTCACACAAAAATTTCAATCTACATTGGAGAAGCTCCATGCAATCTGTGTTCAGGATTTTGGGTACTTTGGCAATGACCACGGATGACAGCTGGGGTAATAGATTAGCAGACTTCTGTGTTTCACTTTAAGCTGATTTTAATTTGATTGCTGAAGGAGAGTGACAAACAGCAGGTGCAACCTCAGAACTGTCTTATCAGAGGGTGATAAAGGCGAATGGGAAATATCTCAACTGGTTATGGCCATGCATTTAAGAGTCCAAGTTCATGCCCAGTCACTAATTATTTCAATTGGGGGAATTTCATTCCCATCTTCATTTTCCAATTAGTTTATGAATCTCCCATTTTCAAACCTTTCATTCCAACTCCTCATGCACAGATGAAGGTCTACATAGCTTTCTAAAGTCTATATCTGAATGAATTAGTTTGAACTATCTAAGTAAATGGTGAAGCTGACTGGAACCTAGGACTGTAGTTGGTGGTGACAGAGCCAACAAGAGAGAAAGATAAATATTTTGAATGCATCATTATTAATAGATTTTATTTAATTTTCTGTTAGGCTTGTGATTGTTTACCTCAACTATTTTCCTTGTATTTAATACAAAAGGCCATTTCCAAATGTGATTGCTCACTCCCTAAGAACTGGTTTGAGAAGCACTGACTGATAAATACATCCCGTATGGTTAATGGCGCTTCATTGAATTTAAGTACTATTCCTTAAATTAAAGAGGTGTTTCCAGTCAGAAATAACCAGATGAAGCACACAAGACACTTTTAATGATTTGGAGGTGCCGGTGTTGGACTGGGGTGTACAAAGTTAAAAATCACACAACACCAGGTTATAGCCCAACAGGTTTAATAGGAAGCATTAGCTTTCGGAGCGACGCTCCTTCATCAGGTGAACAGGATACTTTTGAGTGTTTTGGTACTTCAGTCAATTAGATTAATTGGACTTAATGGGGTCATTTTCAATAAAATTACATTCCGTTTCACTAGGACATGACTTCCATCTGTGGTTGAAATTGTTTTTTAAACTTCTTTTCCCATGTATTGGTTTTCATTTTGAGGTGCCAATGCAATCTACTTGAGTGCACACTAAGTGATGTTCTCAGTCCCCTGCTGTGATGCTTACAATCCAGTTGTTGTACACAATATCCCATTATCATGCTCCGTGCTCCCATCTACATTCAATATCTTACTTCACAAGCTACAGTTAGTCTCAGAAGCCTGCTGTTCCACTTTGTGTGATATTTATACACAGCTATATGTTCAGTAACACCAACGATTTTACAGCAACACAAGGGAAGGAAGCAGAATTAGTGACAGAAATCTGAAGTGAGAAGACATAGAAGCCACAGCAGGGCTGAAATCAGCCAGATGTGTTCCACACACCAGTGAGACAGAGAAAAACCTATCAATTGATCATGACTGAATTCAATTGTCTGATGAGCAGCAGCTCTCACAATCAATTTTGCAGCAATGCTGGAGCAAAAGGAAAGTAGCAGACAAATATAAATGAAATGGAATCTAATTAGGATTTTCAATAATAAATCTAATACAATTAATCTGAAACTAGAAGGGATAGTGGGTAAGATCTAGGTGCAAAGATCTGAGTCATACAAAGTGAACCTGCATTTATACAGCGTCTTTCACAACATCAGGATCTACCAAAACACTTTATTACCAATGAAGCAATGTAGGGAATGTGATTGCTGATTTGTAGATAGTAAAGTCTCACATAACAACCTAATAATGAACAGATTGTCGGACTGTCTTTCTGATGTTGATTGAGGGATAGACTGTCCAGTTCTTCTTTGAATAGTGCCTTGGGATCTTTTACATCTATCTCAGAGGGAAGAAAGAGTTTAACAGCTCATCAGAAAGATAGCGCCCCGAAGGTGAAATCCTCCCTCAATACTGCACTGAGTTGAAAACAAAAAGTGTTGAAGATCACAGCTAGCCAGGCAGCATCCATGGAGAGAAAGTGAACTAACGTTTCAAGCCTAAATGCCAGCAGCTGCAGTAATATGCACTGAATTGATTGTGCTATCACTGAGCTAAGGGTGATAACTAAAGAGAAAAACAGAGCATCAGAGAAACTCAGTAGGTCTTGTAGTCTGTGTGGAAAGAGAAACAAAGTTCACATTTTAAGTCTGATATGACTCCTCTTTCTAAACTTGAGTCTGAATTTTCCCAATTTAATGTCAAAGTGTTTCCTTGAGTGAGAATCACAGCAGGCACTCTGACATGGCCTGTGTCAGATTTCTCACGCAAACTTCCACTCTTCAGTTCCCTAACTGCACTACTGGCCTCTCCGGCAGCTAGCTAGTGTTGAGGAAAGATGGAAGGGTCCACTGCTGCCAGAACTGTGTGATCTTCGCACCATCGGTACATCATTTAAACTGCAGCTCCACAGTACATCAAATACTCCAAGCCAGAAATTACCCTTCACATTATGTCCTGCACTGTTATCCTTGGCTTAGGAACTGGCTTAGAAAGGAAGGGTAGCTCCACAGTTCACCATCCCTAAGGACCTGGAGGTGGTGTTGGATAACATGGTGAAGAAGAGGGCAATGTATATTTTGGCTGATTGGCAAAGGAGGTCATGCTGCCAGAGTCAGCCAGCCTGGTCCAGGATAGGTGCCTGGGGCAGTACGGTGTCCTAGATTACATGAAATAGCCAGTAGTACAGAAAGAAGGCTCCGAAGTGCTCCGAAGGGTAAGTGCCACCATTTCCTCTACCTCACATCATACTCACTTTAATTCTGCCAATGTACATTCATCTCACTAAGGACAACAACTCTCTTTATTCTAGGCATCATGTCCACTCAATGACTCCCAACCACTTCATCCTCCTAAACAATTGATGCATCCTGCCATCCGCACTTTCTGCTCACTGACTAGGGACACCTTATCTTCAGTGCTCCCGTGTCATCACTAACTGCTCACCTAGCCATTGTTAACATACTCAATCCCTTGTTTTGTCTCATTGCAAGAAAATTGACTAGCTGACCACAGACCTCCTGAGCTCACTAGGTATTTCCTCTGACTGTTGGATATGGCTAGTTTTGAAGAACGGGGAGTCTGTCTATCACATCTGCTGCTGGCACATGAGCAATCTTGCAAGGATTCCTGCCTTGAAGAAGTTTTCCTCCTCTCTCTACAAGAATCTCAGTGAGTCTCTCTCTCACTGCCACCCCCAGGTCATCTCCTCTGCCCTGAAGCTCTTCAATGTGGATTTCACCAGTTTCCTCATTTCCCCTCCCCCCACCTCACCCCAGCTCCAACCTTCCAGCTCAGCACCGCCCTCATGACCTGTCCTACCTGCCTATCTTCCTTTCCACCTATCCACTCCACCCTCCTCTCTGATCTATCACCTCCATCCCCACCCCCCATTCACCTATTGTACTCTATGCTACTTTCTCCCCACCCCTACCCCTCTCTCATTTATCTCTCCGCTCTGTGGGCACCCTGCCTCTATTCCTGATGAAGGGCTTTAGCCCAAAACGTCGATTTTCCTGCTCCTCAGATGCTGCCTGACCTGCTGTGCTTTTCCAGCACCACTCTGATCTAATCTCTGGTGTCTTGACAATGGCCACTTCTGTAGATGAAATGTGGAAGACAACCTATATTAACGACTTGGATGCAGGATATGGGTACTCCAGCTAAGTTTGCTAAATTGGAAAGTAAGCTACATTGAAGAAATAAGACATTTGCAAACATGTATGGATAGATTAGATGAATGAGCTAAACTTTGACGGGTGAAATATAATATGAATAAGTGTGTGGTTATCCATTTTGGTCAGTCAAATAGAAAGGCAACTATTATCTAAATGGAGATAAATCTCAGAGTACTTCAGTATAAAGGGATCTGGGTTTCCAAAGTCCAAATTTATGCAGGTTAGGTAGAGCTTGCATGAATGGCAGAAAACTAACATGCAAGCAAAACAGGTAGTAAGTAAGGCAAATGGAATTTTGGCATTTATTGTTAAGGGAATAGAGTATAAAAGTAGGGAAGCATTGCTGCAACTGTGCAAGGTATTTGTGAGACTGCATATGGAATATTGCACACAGTTTTGGTCCCCACATTTCATAAGGATATAATTGTATTAGAGGCAGTTCAGAGGATGTTTACGAGATTGTTTCCAGAGGTGATGAGTTTGTCTTGTGAAGAGAGATTGAGTAGTTTCGACTGATACACTCTGAAGTTTAGAAGATTGAGAGGAGATCAAATTAAGGTATATAAGATGCTCTAGGGAATTGACAAAGTAGCTGTAGAGAGGATGTTTCCGCATGTTTGGGCAGCGTCGAATGGGAGGTCATATTTCAGGATGAGGGGTAGCAGATTTAAAACAAAGATGAGGAAAAATTATTTTTCTCAAAGAGTCATGAATCTGTGGCATTCATTAGCTCATGATAAGGTGAGGGTTGGGTCTGGATGGGATGATTTTTGAAGGGTCAGTGCAGACTTGATGGATTGAATGGCTTCTTCCTGCACTGGAAGAATTCTACAATTCAAATTTCTTGGTCTCAAATAATATTTTTCTCCTTCAGTATACCATTCTGAACTCACTGATAAAAAATAAAGATTCTTCCACACAATCAATTGGCTCCTCTTTTCCATCAGCAGAATCACATTAGGATGATGGAAAACCCTGTGGTAGGGCAACACAGAATTGGTTATAAAGGTCACAATAAATATTTTTACTTGGAAAACGGAATTACATTTTCAACAGAAATGACATGATTAATGGCAGTTTGTGGTTGAATGATTTTTTATATATGGGTGTATGTGATTTTAGTTACTGCTGCCCTCTGTGTTGTGGCAGAATGGCTTCTTCAGGACATTTCAATCACCCCCATCTCACATAATTACCTTCAACACTTGAATCCAGGCAGACCCCTTGCATAGTTTAAATTCCACAGCTGCATTCCTGCAGCCCAGTGTGAATTTTACCATTTATTAGCTGGGAAATGAATCGCTAATATGTTTGTTTATGGTTTATCGGTTTGGAGCTTGTTTGTTCTGGAACTGCCATGATACTAGTTCGTCTTTTTTACTGTTAACATAGTTTTCCACAGGCTGCTGATGGCAATAAAAAGTGTCACTTTAATGTTCTTACTTCAGGAGTCTGCAATTGAAAGAGAACATCTTGATTTTTTACATATCTGCTGAAAGAACAAATACCTATGATTAAGATTCAGATAATTTAATGTATAAACCCATGTAAGTATACAGACATGTCAGCAAAATAAAACCCAGGAGATTAGAGAGACATTGGCAATGCAAAATTGGCTGAGACTCAGAAATCAGAGAGTAGTAGTGAACAATTGTACAACTTGGGGCAGCACATTGGCTCAGTGGTTAGCACTGCCACCTCACAGCACCAGGGACCTGGGTTTAATTCCACCCTCAGGCAACTGCTTGTGTGGAGTTTGCACATTCTTCCTGTATCTGCATGGGTTTCTCTGGTTTGCCACCACAGTCCAAAGATGTGTAGTTAGGTAGACAATCCAGGCTCAAGTGTCCATAATGTCCATGGATGTGTGGATTTACCATGGGAAATGCAGGGATAGGGTTGAGGGTGAGCCTAGGTGGGATGCTCTGCAGAGGGCCAATGTGGACTCAATGGGCTGAATGGCCTGCTTCCAAGAATCATAATGTTCCCTAGGGGTCAATTGTATGGCCAGTGCTCTTTCCCTCATTTATATTACTAATCTGGACTTAGGTATGCAAGGAATAATTTTAAAGTTTGTATATGAGACAAAACTTAGAAACGTAATAAACAATGAGAATAATCGTAACAGACTTTAAGAAGATTTGGATAGACTGGATAGAAATTTAACACAGAGAAGTGCAGCATTTGGATGGCAATGAGGAGAGATCCTACAAAAATTAAATAAGACAATTTTGAAAGAGGTGCAGTAAAAGAGAGACGGGAAACTGTGCATACCCAAATCTTTGAAGGTGACAGGACAAATTGAGTCAGCAACTGAAATATGGGGGCTTGCTTTTAATAATGGAGATATAGAGTACAAAACAACAAGGCTAGACTAAACCTTTACAAAACACTGGTCAGATCCTAACCTGAGGGTTGTGTTCAAGCAGTTGTATTTTACAAATTAAACAATAGATGATCCTGAGAAATGAGCTTTAAATAAGAAGGGGTTGACAGAATTAACACATCAAGACTTTCCATGGACAATCAGAAAGATCCAAAAGAGATGTGGAAGACTCTCAAAGCTCAACTCATGATAAGCACTAACTCCAGAATCAACAAACTCCAACTGATGTCATACAGTGAGCTTATTGACCAGTTTGATGGAAAATGCTACAGCAAAGAGGTTGAATGTGACTTTTCAAAGAGTAACTGCTAGAGCTGCTGACTGAGTTAGTACTCACATCCATACTAATTAAACTGTACAAGAAAAATCTTTTAGACAAGAAAAAGGACCATACCATTGATGCATTACTTGAGTATGGAAGCAAGTATGAAGCCATAATGACAGGCCAACAATTACATGGTTTACGTGCAGCTAACGCTATTTCTACAGTGAGAAAAGTACATCAAAGCAACAAAGTCTGTTATAGATGCCCATTTGTCACAGCTATGCAAAAGTTGTCCAGCTTTTCTTGATTTCTATAGAGCATGTGGCAAAAGGAATATTGGGCATTCATGTGCAGGAAGTCTGGTTTCAAAGACCAGGCCAGACTCCAGAATAAAACATAAGTGACCACGCACAACACACTAGCAGTAAGGAAAGTGTTAAAAAGGTGCTGAAATACAAATATGTCTGAGATTCAAGTCAACCAAGTGAAAAGTGAATTTCTGAATATGATCATGCTTTCCATTTTGTTAAACTGTCACACCACGTCAACGGTATAAAGCAATATGAAACGTTTACAAGCATTCACATTATACGCCTGAAAAGGCAGGATAACACTCACTAAAAAGCTAAACTCAACACAGGATGTAATACCAATATATTACCGCCACACATCCTGAAAGACAGGTACCTCAAATAGCATGCCATGGTACAGCCTAGGAGAGAACATCTCACAGCGTTTAACAATGTTGAATGCTAAAAATGGCTAGCACACGAATCTGGGTACTAGTCAGGGATAAATCAGGATATTCAACAATTTGTATATATATTTGTGGCATGCTAAACATATCAACAGTGGAGAGGGCCTCTATATCCACACAATGTTCCATTTAATCCACGTAGCAGCAGACCTATTCATGGTGTATGAAGAAGTTTGCATCCTTGTGATGGATTACTTCTCTAAATTGCCTGTAATGTGAATGACTTAGAAACACAATGACGACAACACTTGTTGTAAGATGAATGCTATTTTCAGTTCTTTGTTGTCCTAGATTATATGGTGTCTAAGAGAGTGCAATACGCTGGCAAACTGTTTCAAACGTGGTGCTAAGTGGGGAGTGACTCATAACACATCACCACCTCAATATCCATGCTCAGGTATTCTTGCAGAATGTGTGCTATGTACAACCAAATCAATGCTCATTGAGCTTTTTAAGATTAGCATTGTCATTCTCACATTGCATTGCTGCAATTTCATGCAACACCAATTGGAGAAGAGATCACCGTCTCCAACACAAATTATCCTCATAGGGCAAGTGCAAACGACTTTGCTCAGCAACCAAGTATTTTTCAAAGACAGAGGAGAATGAATGAGGTACATGACAAGCAAGCAGCTAGAGAACTACCAAAAATGCTCACTGGGCAGGGAGTGCGGGTTAGAAATACAAATACAAATACTGAATACCAACAAAGATTTCTAGGATAGCTACAATAGAGTCATTGTTATACTGTTCATGATGCTACATTTTAAAGGAGAAGAAGCCAGCTCACACCAGTATACAACACACTAATCATGCATGAAAAGAATCAGGAAGGATACTCTTACAATGATGATTATGCAGGAGTGAGGACTGCAGATGCTGGAAATCAGAGTCCAGATTAGAGTGGTGCTGGAAAAGCACAGCAGGTCAGGCAGCATCTGAGGAGCAGGAAAATCGACGTTTCGGGTAAAAGCCCTTCATCAGGAATAGAGGCAGCAAGCCTCCGGGGTGGACAGGTATCGCTCCATTTATCTCTCCACCCAGGAGGCTCACTGCCTCTATTCCTGATGAAGGGCTTTTGCCCGAAACGTCGATTTTCCTGCTCCTCGGATGCTGCCTGACCTGCTGTGCTTTTCTAGTGCCACTCTAATCTTGACAATAATGCTTACAGAGGGATGTTAAGTGACAGCAAACAGCAGCAAGACAACAAAGTTGTCAAACAAGTGCAACAGAAAACAATTTATAATTCTCTGGAAAGGTGTACAATCGCAAGGCCAGGATGAGTTGTCAAATCTCCAAAGCCTCACATGGAAGTTTGAAATGTTAGCCTTGTAAACTCTGCTTTCCCTGTTTGCTTAATTATGAAATTAACAATATGTGCCTGTTTGTGACACATTTTTGTCTTTGAAAACAGGCAATGTTGTTATGTCTTATGGTCACTATGTCAGTACACCTTAAAGAGAGATGCTCATTACATCATCACTGGACGTACCCAAGGGTAGAAAGCCCGGAAGGGTAGAAAAGATCCTTCCTTGGATCAATTGAAACATGAAATGTTACTGGAAGCATGTTATAATATTAGTAGCTTAATATTAGCCCAGGTACCTATCTGCCACAGCAAAGCAATGCTTGTGCATAATAATTATTTGCAACAAATGCTTTTGGATTATTCAATACCACAATGTCCATGCCCAGTTCCTTACATTGTAGAAGAAAATATAAACATTCCCCTTGGACTCCCCCAGACCATAAGCCCACCATTTAACATCAGGCCATTGTGTCCACAATGGTCACTAATCTCCTCGTATCTGGGCATCTCCTTGCCACAGGCTCCAAACACACAGTCCCCCAACCCTGTACAGCCAGCTAGTACTTTCTTCACAAAATCCACAAACATGACTGCTCAAGCAAACCCATTGTTTCTGCCTGTTCCTACTTACCGCTTCCTACCGTGATTAGCTTTGTTATCCCCTTGTCCAGTCCTTTCCCATTCACATTTGCAATTCTTCTGACACTCTACGTCAGTTTCAGAATTTCCAGTTTGCCTGCTCCAGCCACTTCTTCTTTATCGTGGATGTTCAATCCCTTTACACATCCCCTCCCCCATCAGAATGCTCTCAGGGCTGTCTGCTTCTTCCTGGAGCAAAGACCTGAACCGTCCCCATCTACCACCACCCTCCTCTGCCTGGTCAAGCTCGTCCTTACTCTGAATAACGTCTGTTTTAACTCCTCCTACTTTCCACAGGTCATAGGTGTGGCTATGGGTACCCATGTGGGCCCTATTTATGCCTGAGTCTTGGTGTGGTACGTGAAGTATTCCTATAACTCTTTCTCCAGTTATAGTTCATTGGTGCTGCTTCCCTTTCTTATCTGGAATTAGAAAAACTTATTGATTTTGCTTCTTGTTTCCACCCCATTCTTAACTTCATCTGGTCCATCTCTTATTCCTCCCTTCCCTTCCTCAACATCTCTGTTACCATTTCTGGGTCAGGCAGGCCACCAGTCTCCATTATAAACCCACCGACTCACACAGTTACCTCGGCCATACATCCTCACACCCAGCTTCCTGTAAAGTGTCTATTCCGATCTCCAATTCCTCCGACTCTGTCTCACCTGCACCAATGATGCCACTTTCTGCAGGGGGCATCAGGAATGTCCACCTTCTTCCAAAACTGAGGAATTCCTGCTACTGTGGTTAACAGAACCCTTAGCCATTTCAGATCCATCTCCTGCATTTCTGTCCCCACCCCTCTTCCTCCCTCCACTACACCAACTGGGTTCACCTGGTTCTCACCTTCTACCCACCAGCAGCCAAATCTAAAGGATTATAAATGGCCAATTCTGCTACCTCCAGCAGCTTGCCACCACCAGACTCATATTCCCTCCCCTCCTTTGTCACTCCTCTGCAGGGACCACTCCCCCAGGACACCATGGTCCATTCCTCCTTCACTCCCAACACCCCTAAAGCCTGATGTTTTGAGTCTAACTGACCCTTTGTCAAAGGGTCAGTTAGACTCGAAACATCAGCTCCTTTCTCTCCTTACAGATGCTGCCAGACCTGCAGAGATTTTCCAGCATTTTCTCTTTTGGTTTCAGATTCCCGCATTCACAGTAATTTGCTTTTACCCCTAAAGCCTCACAGCACCTGCGCATGCAATAATCCCTCCCTCATCACTATCCAATGCCCCAGAGCCACCTTCCAGGTGAAGCAGAGATTTTCCTGCACTCACGTAACTGAATCTAGTCTACTCTATTCACCGCTCACAATGTGGCCCAGTCTGCATTGGAAAGATGAAGCACAAAATGGGTAACCGCTTTGCAGAGTACTTACGTTCTGTCTGCAAAAAATGACTCTGAGCTTCCGGTTGCCTGTAATTTCAACATACCACCATGTTCCCAGGTCAACGTCTCTGTGCCAGGCTGGCTGCAGTGCTCCAGCAAAGCTCAACGTCACCTGGGAGAGAAGCACCTCATGTTTTTTACTTGGGGACCATGTAGCTTTCTGGATTCAATATTGAATTCAATAATTTTCGGGCCTGAACACTTTCTTCCCTTTACCCAGCTTCAACCCCAGGCTTTGTCATCACATGGCTGCTTTCATCACAGCCAACCCATTTTCAGCTACTAATGGTCCCCATTATCTGTTTTTCTCTTTCTCTGGTTCACCATTTTCCATAACTTCAGATGAAGGGTTACTGGATCCAAACTATTAACTCTGCTTTCTCTCCACAAATGCTGTCAGCCCTGCTGAGTTTCTAGAACACTTTCTGTTTCTATTTCAGATTGCCAACATTGACAATTCTTTGTTTTATAACATAAATATGCCACGTCAGATTAAAAAGCCTATGTGAATGCAAACTCACAACAACAGCAAGCTTCCTGCTGTCCTAGCTGGAGTTTATTCATTCGCCACAGACTGGGAATTAAATTTGTAATCATTGTTTCTGATCTGGGCATCTGTTAAATGTCAACCACATTGCTGTGGCCTGGAGTCACAAGTAGGCCAGACCAAGTAAAAATGGCAGATTTCTTTTCCCAAAGGACCTTAATGAACTGGATGTTATTTCATAAGAATTCAGGATGGTTTCATGGGTCCACTGCTACTGAGACTAATTTATAATTCCATGTTTTTTGTTAATAATTGAATCTAAACTCATCTTAGAGCTCATGCCCCAGGGTACTAGTTTGGGCCTTTGGATTAGCTGGCACGGTGGCACAGTGGTTAGCACTGCTGCCTCACAGCGCCAGGGACCTGGGTTCAATTCCCGCCTCAGGTGACTGACTGTGTGGAGTTTGCATGTTCTCCCCGTGTCTGCGTGGGTTTCCTCCGGGTGCTCCGGTTTCCTCCCAAGTTCCAAAGATGTGTGGGTCAGGTGAATTGGCCATGCTAAATTGCCCGTAGTGTTATGTAAGGGGTATGGGTGGGTTGCGCTTCGGCGGGTCGGTGTGGACTTGTTGGGCCGAAGGGCCTGTTTCCACACTGTAAGTAATTTTTAAAAAAATTACTAGACTGGTATCATTACCACTGTGCTAATTAATTAATAATTAATACCATATCAAACCAGGGAAGCCATTAGGAATATCCATGAACTGATCTGCATTTAATAGCTAGTTGTGGCAATAGACATTGAGAAATTAGTCTACTTGGAATAAATAAAACCTATACATTTTACTTAGGGTTCATGATCATACTGAATAGACATAAGTCTCATTCAAAGTTAAACTTGCAACTACAAAAGTTATGATTCCCTTTCACCTGTTTGTGGGTTACCTTCCATGGCAGCTTTCATGGCCTTACTGGAGGTAATTGTTTGGTTATAGCAATTCACCAGATTACCTAAATGTCAGCCTTTGGTTTGCTTGCTGAATAAAACCAAACTCCAATGTTTGTTTGTTTCTTGATATGCTACTGTACAGAAGCGAACTGCTTTACTGACTATTTATGTATATGAAGATATTTTTATGAACAAGGTATGTTTTGAAATTTTAAAAGTCAGTTTAGATAAAACACGATGCATATAATCCAGACATTTTATTTATTTAAAAACATTATATACATGCAAGTTGTTATTGAATTTTTCAGAAGTTCTCAGCCTGTCATCAAATTTATCAGCCAAATGATCAAGATTTAATTGTGGTTTAAGACAAGTAGACAATACCCAGTGTTGTGAAACAGCATATCTTTCTGAGCAGCTAATGATTGGCACTAGCCCAGAGGGCACATGTCCAAGTGCTTGGTTAAAGTAGTGGGTTCAAAGTCATGTCTAAAAGGAGGAGAGAGAGGAAGAAAAGTTTAGTGAGAAAATTCTACAGGTTTATAGCCGTGTCAGCTGAAAGCATGGCCACAGCAATTAAAATTGGAGATATTCAAGAGGCCAGAACTAAACAAGTGCAGATATCTCAGAGAGCTGTGGGGCTGAGGGAGATTATGGCTATACGGAGAAGCGAGATCATGAAGGGATTTGGAAATGAGATTTTAAAATCGAGCTGTTGTTTGACCAGGACCATTATAGGTCAGTGAACACAGGGTTGATGGCTGAACAGAATTCAGTGTATGTGTGAACAAAGGGAGCAGTATTTTGGACAGTTTCAAGATTATTGAAGGTGGATTGTGAGAGGCAAGCCAAGCATGTGTTGTAAAAATCTGGGAGCTCTAACTTTATAGCAAGGTTCAATTTGAAACTATGAGGGTGAATTTCCAGAGGGATTCTCACACTTCATTGCCTCATTTCCTCCACACTCAACAGAGCAGCTCAACAGAGAAAACAATTCAAGATCAATAAACTTTGATATGATTATGTCCATCTGATCAGCTTTCCCTCCGCTGCTTTGCATCTTATCAGCAACTGATCACCAATATTTATTAATATCATTTATTGTTTATAAATGTTTAGCTTAAACAGGTTAGCTCAAGACAGGATTCTTAGCAGTGTGAAGGAACAGAGGGATCTTGGGGTCCATGTCCATCGATCCCTCAAAGTTGCTACCCAAGTTAATAAGGCGTATGGTGTGTTGGCTTTCATTAGCAGTGAGATTAATCTTTAAAGCTGTGAGGTTTTGCTGCATCTCTTTGGAGTCCTGGTTAGACCATATTTAGAATACTGTGTGCAGTTCTGGTCACCTCATTGTAGAAAAGATGTGAAAGAATTAGAGAGGGTGCAGAGGAAATTAGATTAGATTAGATTACTTACAGTGTGGAAACAGGCCCTTCGGCCCAACAAGTCCACACCGACCCGCCGAAGCACAACCCACCCATACCCTTACATTTACCCCTTACCTAACACTACGGGCAATTTTAGCATGGCCAATTCACCTGACCTGCACATCTTTGGACTGTGGGAGGAAACCGGAGCACCCGGAGGAAACCCACGCAGACACGGGGAGAACGTGCAAACTCCACACAGTCAGTCGCCTGAGTCGGGATTTGAACCTGGGTCTCAGGCGCTGTGAGGCAGCAGATTTACCAGGATGCTGCCTGGATTGGAAGGCAAGACTTATGAAGAAAGGTTGAGGGAGCTGGGGCATTCCTCATTGGAATGATGAAGAATGAGAGGTAACTTGATAGAGGTATACAAGGTAATGAGAGGCATGGATAGAGTTGATAGCTAGAGACTTTTTCCCATGGTGGAAATGTCTATCATGAGGGGGCATAATTTTAAGGTGATTGGCGGAAGGTTTAGGGAAGATTTCAGAGATAGGCTCTTTACACAGAGAGTGGTGGGTGTGTGGAATGTAGTGGTAGTCAAGTCAGATACATTAGGGACATTTAAGTGACTCTTGAGGCACATTGAAGATAGTACAATGAAGGGTATGTAGGTTAGTCTGATCTTAGAGTAGGATAAAAAGTCATCACAACATCAAGGGCTGAAGGTCCTGTACTGTGCTGTACTGGTCTATATTCTAATATTTATCATAAGAAAAATGTTAGAAGCTTCATTGAAAATGATATAACAGAGCACTTGGATAAGTTCAATTTAATCAGGCAGAGTCAACATGGTTTTGTCAAAAATAAATCATATTTAAGTGATTTTTTTGGAGTTCTTTGAAAAACCAACTAATGCTTTAAACTCGGCAGCATGGTGGCACAGTGGTTAGCACTGCTGCCTCACAGCGCCAGAGACCCCGGTTCAATTCCCACCTCAGGCGACTGACTGCGTGGAGTTTGCACATTCTCCCTGTGTCTGCATGGGGTTCCTCCGGGTGCTCCAGTTTCCTCCCATAGTACAAAAATGTGCAGGTTAGGTGAATTGGCCATGCTAAATTGCCCGTAGTGTTAGGTGTAGGGGAATGGGTCTGGGTGGATTGCGGGTCGGTGTGGACTTGTTGGGCTGAAGGGCCTGTTTCCACACTGTAAGTAATCTAATTAAGTGTACCTGTGAACGCATTGTAATTAGATTTCCAGAATGTGTTCGATAAGTTTCCACATCAAAGATCATTGCGGAAAATAAAAGCTCATGGTGAAGGGGATAACATATTGAGATGGATAAAAGATCGACTGGTAAACAGGAAGCAGAGAGTGGGAACAAATGAGTCTTTTTTGGGTTGGCAGGATATGGCAGCTTGGTAAATGTTTTGAATAATGGGACTGAAGATATGGTAGCGAAAGTTGCTGATGACACAAAGAAAGATAGGCAAGTGCATTGTAAATAGGACATAAGGAGTTTACAAATGGATATAGATAGGTTAAGTGAGTGGGCAAAGATCTGGTAAATGGAGCATAATGTGGGAAAATGTAAAATTGTCCATTTGGCAAAAAAAAAGAAAAGAAGCATATTATCCAAATGGTCAGAGGTTGTACAGATCCGAGCTGTAGGGAGATTTGGGTGTCTTCCTGAATGAATTATAAAAGCTTAGTATCCAGGTATATCAAGTTATCAGAAAAATTGATAACTTTTTTTTATTGTGAGGGGAATTCAATTCAAGAGTAAGAAGATTATGCTTCAGTTATACAGGGCATTGGTGAGACTGTATCTCGAGTTCTGTGTATAGTACTGGTCAACAAACTTGTGGAAAGATACTCATGTTAGAAGCAGTTCACAGAAGGTTTACCTGGAATTATTACCTTATGAGGAAAGGCTAGATGGGCTAGGCCTGTATCCTGTAGACTTTAAAAGAGTCAGAGGTGACTTAACTGATACATAATGTCCTGAGGTGACCTGACCAGATGGATGTGGAAGGTATGTTTCCTCTTGTGGAGGAATCTAGAACTAGGGTTCAAAGTTTAAAAATAAGAGGTCGCCCATTTAAGACCGTGTTAGGAAGATTTTTCTCTCAATGGTTTGTGAGTCTTTATAATTCCCTTCCTCAAAGACAGTGGATGGGAATCTTGAAATCTTTTAAATGCAGAGTTATATAGATTCCTGAGTACAAAGGGGATGAAAGATTATTAGGGGTGTGCAGGATTGTAGCGTTGAGGTTAAAGTCAGATCAGCCAGGATCTGATTGAACTATGGAGTGGATTGAAAGGGCTCAAAGAGCTAAGTGACCTAAATATTTTCTAACCAACTTGTTCAAAGATGTTATTAAACACCTCAGGAGCCATTGGGACTTGTATCTGGACCTCTGGCTCATTCTTGTTCCTTTTTCATACATTTATATATTTGCATGTTTGTAGACACAGATTTCCTCATTGAGCCAAGTAAAACAATGTCACTATCCATATAATTCAATACCCTTTCTCAAAGAAGTTGCAAAGACACCTCCTTTCACTAACCACCTTCAAAAATTTATCGGAAGTGAATCTACACTTGGCATCTCAAATTGTCTAAGTATGTCTGGTAATAAACCCTTGTTGTACTACTGTTACCTTCACCAAATGAAATCTGCTGAGTGCTATCCTTTTTAATCTGAATTGAGCCCTGAAGGGGAAACACACTGCCTGCTGCTTTAGTTTGCTTCTGAAAGACACCAACAATCCCTCATATGAACATATGTACTTGTGAATGGAGAACGTGAGGATATTAAATATGACATGGCAATGCATTTCATATGACTCTATTTCTTCATTGTCTGAATGCTGTAATGCTGTATACAGATGAACTATCCCGTACATATTTAAGCATGTCCTCCATGCTTTCAGGAGACTCACTCCTAAAATCCAATAACATCAAATGGGCTGCATTCCAAAATAGCTGTGTTTCTTCCCAATGCCAGTTCGTCCCCTATTGCTAATGCTGGCTTTAATATGGTAAACCAGCTTCATCTTGTGAAAGCAAAATATTTTGTTTGAACAAATGATGTTAAGAAAGAAAGGTGGAGCTGTTTGATTTGCAGTGGTGAATCAAGAGTAACACTTCGGAATCCAAGGTCAACATCTTCCATTTATGCCCTGCAGTTCAAAATTGTGCAGAGGGCAAACAAATTCATTCACAGCATCCCAAGCACAGTTTGTGACTAACAGTGCTCTGTATAGTTCATTGGTTGTACTGTTTTGCAGAGAATATTTTGGGACCTTAGAATAGAAGTAGGCCATTCAGCCCATCGAGTCCGATTCGCATTTAATGAGATCATGCCTGATCTGATGATCCTCAACTCTTCTTTCTTGTGTGTCCCTTGTAACCCTTGATTCCCTTATTGATTAAACTTCTGTCTATCTCAGCCTTGAATGTTTTGTTGAATTTTTATTGGTGTCAAAAGATGTAGTAGATAGTTGAATAGATAACCAACTGATATAAACCCCATCACTTCTGACAGCATGAAAGTGAGTAAAGCCAGTTCAAAATATGTCTCACACAATTTCATACAGTTCAGTAAATTCACTTCTTTCAGCTGAGGGATTCAATTTAGTCATCATAAATGCAAAAAATATGAGTGACAGTGTCTGAGCAGGTTAAGGGAATGAGAGGAAACACAACATTTACATCATTCTGTTTTCAACAAACATGAACCAAAAACAAATCAAACAGAACATTGAGTATGTTGTAAACATTAAGTATCCAGCCATCACATGGCAGCTGCTGTATATTCTAGGTATTATTATTGCATTTAGTTCTGGTTACATCCAGGGTCTATGAGTGATGGAGTAGCAGATGACAAGATCAATACCTAGTAGATTGAGCAATATTGATATAATTGAATGTTAAGAGAAGTTATTTAAAAGTACTACAAGGTACAGAAATGGTTAACCTAGAGCACCATTTCAAGACTCATTTCAAGTTTTTTATGCCTCAACATTGGCATCATTGTCATTAGGTGTTTGATTCTAGTGAAAGCTGCTTCTTGTTATATGCCTATTTACCGTGCACATTTAACCATGATACAATAACTACAAGATAAACAAGCAAAAGATGAAATTCAGGACTGGTGTCAGGAAGTGCTTGCTCACAAAGAAAACAATAAGCATGAGGAATCTTTCATACATGATGTTGGATGCTAAAGTTGCCGTATCACCCGAGAAACAGGCTGTTGCATGAGGTTGAATGGCTCATTTCCTCTGTATCTTAAGAGGAACTGGGTGAATCAAAATGGCTGCTTGTTTTCTATTCCTTGCTGCTGTGGACGTGCAACAGAATAGTGAGAGAATTTATTTTGAACACCTGAGCAAAGCAGAGTGCAATCGCAGATGGTTGTACATGCTCTTTGGAATTGCCATTCCCTAAAAAGGGGATCACAAAATAGTGGATTTCTCATCCCTGATGATGATTGTGGATGATCCATCAATCTGTAGCCATGAGAGAAACCATCATGGGCAGTGTTGAGAATCTAGTTTGACTGCTACAGAGAGCTCACCAGAATAAACACACCATTGCAGATGTGTGAAGTCAATAACATAGTTATGCACTAGGCATCAGGACTGTGCCTGGATCCTAACAGGGTGAATGCTGCAGAGATCCAGTGACCAACAGATGTGAAAGCAGTGCAATGATTTGTGGTAGTCATGAATTCTCTAACAAAAATTTAAGGTTCAATTTGTCACCAGAGTGTGAGCCTCTGAACACTTCCACTATCAAAGAGTTATAGGGTCACAGAGGAGGAAGCAGCTTTCACCAGAATCAAACACCGAGTCACAATAATGCTAGTGCTGAGGTGCTGCACATCAATGATGAAGTCACCTTGCAATGTAATGCCAGTGAGAAAGACTTAGAACAAGCCCTATGCATCAAAGAAATCCAGTTGAATTTGTGTTGTGACTTGCGCTGGGCAAGCTTCTTCAACTTATTATAGTTACACGTCCATGCTGTACATCATTAAGCTTTTGGGTAAGAAGGGATAGAGTGGCACCCTTCTTGATTCATCATTCCAATTGATTGTCATGATAAGACTCATTCAAAAGCAATTCTTCTCTTGTGGATACCTTCCCCAGACCAAATGTTTTTTTTTGTTTCAAGGGATTTCTTGAGTTAACAAAGGTGTGAGTTATTAGTTACTAACGATAAGAAGAAATAATAATATAACACATATACATACAGATTAGGAATAGAACTTAACAATTTCTAGCCCATTAATTTATCCAATGCAATCTTTTTGTAATACTAATTTCATTAATTTCTCATTCTCCCTAAACACTTGGATCTCTATTTCTGGAAAATCTCTTTTTTTTCCTCAATGAAAACAGACAAAAATTAAACCTTTAGCTTCTCTAACATTTCTCTATTCTCCATTATAAATTTTCCTGACTCTGCTTGTAATAGAATCCATTTTTTTTAGACAAACCTTTCTTTTTTCTGTATTAATAGAAGCTTTTACATTCCATTTTTATGTTTATCACTAGATTTCACACATATTATTTTCTCCCTTTCCTCACATCAGATTCCTGCTCCCTGAACTTGAAAAACTTCCCAATCCTCAGATTTATTGTTATTCCTGGCAACTTTATAGGCCTTTTTGTTTACTCTAATTCAATCCTGAACTTCCTTTGTCAGCATGGTTGACTGACCTGTTTTGACCTTTTATATCTGAAGGTCAATGTATAACTGTTGTAAGTCATGTAAGACCCCTAAAGTCTATCCAATGCCTTTGTACAGTCATGCAATTTAATATATTTTTCCAATTCACTCCAGTCAATTTATGCCTCATGCCTTTATAATTTCCCTAATTCAAATTTAACCATCTTAGTTTCAGACTTAATTGTTGTGGGCACTCATCCCTAAAGGTTTGTTTAAACAAGATTTTTAATGAGTCCTTTTTCTTTACATGGTACTAAATCTAAACTATCACATCTTCTAGTAGCCCCCTCAATGTACTGATCTGAAAAACCATCCTTTACACACCCCAGCTACTCATCCTCCACAGCATTAATGCTCAATTGGTTTACCCAGTTTATATGCAAATTGAAGTCACCCATGGTAACTGTATTTCCCATTCTCCTTACTTCGCTTCTCTCTCCTGATTAATATTATTCCCTATACGACCACTGATATTTTCTAGCCTCTAAGCAACTCCAACCAATGCCTGCTGTCCCTTGCTGTCTCTTAACTTGACCCAAATAGATTCCACACCTTGATCGTGCAAACTAAGATTCTGGATCAAATTGGGTTGTCTGGTTGGTTCAGACAAATTGGACCGAAGGATCTGTTTCTGTAATGTATGACTCGATGTATTATTAGTCTCGTCCTTTGTTATCAGCACAATACTTCATTTTTCTTCTTGTCTGTATTTACTTGAATATTGAATAACCTTGAAAATTCAGTCACCCGTCCTGGTGGTCATGCAACTAAAAGTTCTGTCATGGCAATGAGATCATACCCTTGTATGTCTATTTGTGTCTTTTGATTATCTACCTTGCTGTAAATGATTTGTCTCCTGTCTTCTAGCTGGACGAGCATTTTGCTGACCTTCTGTTACTGATTTTAATTCCATCAAATCTGGATTACCTCTCGGGGGTTTCTCACCACCCCGATAAGCTGGGTTAAAGTCACCCCAACAGCACTGGCAAATCTCCCTATGAGCGCATCAGTCCCAATCCTGTTTAAATGTAACCTGTACAGGTCACACCTGCCATATTCCTTCAAAATCTGATGCCCTCCCTCCATTCCCTTCCCAACAGGAATGCTGTTGGAGGAACAGAGAGTGACTGGGTCAGGGCAGGTATCTACATTGTCTGGTAATTATAAGCAGATCCACAAATGCTTATTCCAAAAGAAAGTCTCACTTAGTCACATCTATCTAAATGGAATGGACTGAGTTGGGAAGAATGATAGGAAACCGTGTACCCATGGGAAAGAGGGAAATGCTGGGAGACCTCGTCAAGATACAAAGAGTGATACTGAGATGAAAGTCAAGGCTAAGAGGCCTATCCGTTTAACTGTCTAAAGTCAGGGCATACCTGGGTCAACTGTCATGACATGGGGAAAACCAGTGGGTTCTATCACAACACATACACTCCATGCAGAAAATGCAAGTTAGTCAGAGACCGTAGAAGACCAGGCTAACTGCAAATCCCCATAAAGTCACTGTTCAGAATGCAGATGAGGTTAAACAAATTACAGAGATAATAGTTAGTACCAAGATGCTGGTAAAAGGGATTGATGGAGGATACATGCTCATTTCCCATTACCGGTACATCTGGAGTGTGAGCTGCTTTTTGGATTTGTTACTAGGGGAGACATTCTCACTTTGCCTGTGAACAGGATTGACTGCCTCCTTGGGAATGACATGGCAGCATTAAAGTCAATACCAATCTCATTGGCCTCTAAGAAGCCCTTTGAGGTCAGAAAGACCAAAAGGTACATGGGAAAATGTTGGGTCCATGGCCAGACAAGGTCAGCCAAACAACTTCTAAACATTGTTCTTCTGGTCAAGATTCTCCTTCACTAATGCCATCCTTATTATGACTTAGAACATAGAACAGTACAGCACAGTACAGGCGCCTCAACCCTCAATGCTGTGTCAAACTTTTATCCTAATCTAAGATACAAACCATTCATGTACCTATCCAAGAGTTGCTTAAGTGTCCCTAATGTATCTGACTGTATTACCACTGTTGGCAGTGCACTCCAAGCACCCACCACTCTCTATGTAAAGAGCCTACCTCTGACATCTCCCCTAACCTTCCTCCAATCACCTTAAAATTATGCCCCCTCATGATAGACATTTCCGCGCTGGGAAAAAGTCTCTGGCTATACACTCTATGCCTCTCAACATCTTGTACACCTCTAACAATTCACCTCTCATGCTTCTTTGCTCCAATGAGAAATGCCCTAGCTCCCTCAAATTTTCTTCATAAGACATGCCCTCCAGTCCAGGCAGGATCCCAGCAAATCACCTCTGCACCCCCTCTGCAGCTTCCACATCCTCCTATAATGAGGTGACCGGAACTGAACACAATATTCCAAGTGTGGTCTAACCAGGGCTCTATAAAGCTGCAGCATAACCTCACACCTCTTAAACTCAATCCCCCTGCTAATGAACGCCAACACACCATATGCCTTCTTGAAAACTCTACGACTTGGATGACAGCTTTGAGAGATCTATGGACATGGACCTCAAGATCCCTCTGTTCTGCCACACTGCCAAGAGTCCTGCCTTTAACCCTGCATTGTGCATTCAAATTTGACCTTCCAAAGTGAATCACTTCACACTTTTCCAGGTTGAACTCCATCTGCCACTTATCAGCTCAGTACTGCATCCTGTCAATGTCCCGTTGCAACTTGGGACTGCCCTCCACACTAGCCACTAGTCCACCAACCTTCGTGTCGTTGGCAAACGCACTAATCCGCCTGTCCACTTCTTCATCCAAGTCATTTATAAACATCACAAAGAGCAGAGATCCCAGAGCCAATCCCTACTGAACACCACTTGTCACCAAGCTGCAAGCTGAATACTTTCCATTTACCACCGACCTCCGTCTTCTATGGGCCAGCTTAGCTCCACCTCTGATTCCATCTTGTCTGTTGTCCTAAACATTGAACATGTCTGAATATTCAATTTCTAATCCTGGTTACCATTCAGCCCTGGCAAATAAATCTTATGGCACGGTGACTCAGTGGTGAGCACTGCTGCCTCACAGCACCAGGGTCCCAAGTTCAATTCCAGCCTTGGGTGACTGTCTGTGTGAAGTTTGCACATTCTCCTTGTATCTGTGTGGGTGTGCTCTGGTTTCCTCCCACAGTCCAAGGATGTGCAGGCCAGGTGAATTGGCCATGTTAAATTGCCCGTAGTGTTAGTTGCATTAATCAGAGGGAAATGGATCTGGGTGGGTTACTCTTCGGAGGGTCGGTGTGGACTTGTTGGGCCAAAGGGCCTGTTTCCACACTTTAGGGAATCTAATCTCTTGTGCTATAGATTATCTATGTAATTAAGAATGCTGTGTGCATGATTTCTTATGTTTTGTAGTGTTTATCAGTTAATAAACTCAAGAAAGCCTCATTAATTTGGTTCCTCTTTAAAATGCAATTAGCTTTGGATTGGGAAACTGGATCCACAAGGAAAGGGTTTGTTTAAAAATTAATCATATTTCAACTGACCAAGAGAGGGATTGAAATAAGATGGGGAGCCAGTTCACCCTTTCTCTACTAGGAGCAGAATCGTTTGGGGATTTTTCATCCATAATCGTAACCAATTGGAAACCCTCACCCAGGGACAATGAATTGTAATAAACCTGAGCAGCTCTGTGATACAGAGCTCTGCTTTACTGGCTGTTCTCAGGGTTACACACTGAGACAAACATTAACTACTGCTGGAGCAACACCAACTCGTTGAAAGATGTTCTTTGCTGTGCATGAAACTTGCTGATGTTCCAATTCAAAGAACCTTAAATGACTGAACTTTGACTGGTATATTCCAGGATCCAGGTCCATATGCTGACAGAATGCTTTAAGCTTGGGGCAGCTGTTGCAAAATCTCAATAGGGAATTGTTGCTATTTAAGGCCCTTAGCCAAGTAGACTGAGGATCTGGAACCCATATAAGATCTCTCAGGCTGTAAGCACCAGAGAATGCTTGACATGAAATGGAAATGTACATTGTAAATATGGCAAATACAGTAAGGCATCTCATATAGTACATTGAAAGAAACTGTAGCTGAGAATTTGAACTATATGTAATTTTTAAAAAAGTTATGAGTAAGTAGATATTTTGGGAAAGAAAGTGATTTTATTTTTTAGTTTATTTTATGGAGCCATCAACCATTGATGTTATAAAAAGAACTGCAGATGCTGGAAATCTAACACAAAAATGGGAAGTGCTAGAGAAACTCAGCAGGTCTGGCAGCACCAGTGGAGATAAGAACAGAGTTAATGTTTCAGGCCCAGGAGTTTGGAGGCCTGAGTGGGTACAAACATAGGAGCAGGATCAAGCCATTCAGCCCCTCTAGCCCACTCTGCCATTCTGGACTATGGCTGATTATCTACATCAACAGTACATCCCAACACTACCTTGTAAACCTTGATGTAATTAATAGCTAGAAATCCATCACTCTCTCTCTTGAAATTATGACTTGAATAATGGTTGAATTTAGACCACCCTCTGGAGCAACCAGCTCTAAAGTTTCACCACCCTCTGAATGCAGACGTTTTTCCTCATCTCAGTCCTAAATGGCCTGTTTTCTGTCCAAGACCGTGACCCTTACCCGGGGAAACAGCCTTTCTGTGTTTACTCTATATATCTTTCTAAGCTTTGATGAGATCACCTCTCATTCTAATAAATTCCAGAGAATATTGGCTCAGTCTCCTCAAGTTCAGTGCAGTCCTACTATCCCCAATATCAGTCCGGTGAACATCACTATACACCCGCTAAAAGAAATAAATCCTTCCTTAGACAAGAGGACCAGAACTTCACAAAATACTTGAAATGAGATTCACAGGTGTTCTAAAAATTGAACAAAGACATTTTTAATTCGGCACTCAAATTCTCATCAGACAACTACTAACATTAGAGCAAAACTGTGGATGCTGGAATCTGAAACACAGAGAATGCTAGAAAAACTCAGCAGGTCTGGCAGCTTATACAGACACAGAAACAGAATCAACATGTTGAGTCCAATAATTCATTTCTTCAGAACAGAAGTAGAGGGGGCTGGCTGAAGTGTCCTTTTGTGACAGGAAGCCTGTATCTAGTGCTATCATTCAGGGTTCAGTTCTGGTTCTTTTGCTGTTTACTTTAATGATCCAGCCTGAACTTAGGAAGGGTAATCAGTAAGTTTTCAGTTGAAACGAAAAATGGTGGTGTGGTAAGCACTGAGGGAGTAAGCCTTAGACTATGGGATGATGTAGACGGGCTGGTCAGACGGACTGAACAGTGGCAAGCAAAATTTAATCTTGTAAAGTGGAAAGTGATGCATGTTTTGAGTGCTAACAAGGCAAGGGAGTTACATATTGAATGGCAGAACCCTTGGAAGTATCAAGAGTCAAAAGGACCTTGGTGTGTGTGTTTCCACAATCCTTGATGCCAGCAGGACAGATAGATAAGATGGTTAAGAAGGCATATGACATACTTGCCTTTATTAATCAAGGTGTTGAATAGAAAAGCAAGAAGTTATGATGGAGGTGAATGTGACATTAGTTATGCCTCAAACGGAGTTCTGATTGCCACACTATTAGAATGGATGAATGGTGCCACTCTTGTCCAGTTTGGCCTGTATGTGATTCTAACCCAGCACTGATTTAGTTACATTGTAATTGTGAAAACTAGCGGGTATAAAGACCTGCCACAAAAAGTGCTTCATGAAGCTTACTACATGCTTCTTGGGATCACTGGGTGGATTTTAAATGTCAAATTTTCCAGAGACGCTCACATACTGAGACTAAATAAAAATAATTTGGTACTTTGAATTATTTCAATTGAGTACCAAAGGACAATGACTTATGAATATATTTCTGTATTATAGTATAATTGAAGAACAGGGGGACTCTTGATGATATTAGACCTGATAGGCCATTTGTTATTCATCACTATGTTATTGGCTTTTCAACAGCTTGAGAGCAAAATAATGGAGCATACAAATGATATACTCAGAAAAAGTAGTCAAAGATCATTTTTCAATATCAATGTTTTAAGTGGGCAAAATCTCAGAGATTTATATCAAGAACAATAGGCAATCAAGCAACATAATCTGGCAATACTCAAGAGAAAGACATAAATCACCCACTCACAGTGAAGTTCTTGTGAGTTATATGGTATTACTCATTCATGAATATACATGAATTAAAAGGCATACTCCATTGCCAAACATACACATTAGCTTCAGTACATAGTTGATACAGCTATTTCAGGCCTCAGGGTTTGGGTTTCCAATCTGCCACTCTTACTGCCAGAAGAAAATACAAAATGTTCCAAACATTTATTTTCTCATCTCAAAGATTAGTTGCAGAGGAAATAAAAATGTATGTTTGTTTTTGGAAGGATATTGAAAATACTAGTGGATCTGTGAGAATGGAGCAACTTTCAAAACAAGGATTTTTCAATCAATTTTGAAACAAGATGTAAACTCATTGTCAGCATTTAGCAACCTGCTCTAGTACTTACAAACTATCAATAAAAAAAACAATCATAATTAATGACATTCCAGCTAGTGATTATAAAATAGTAACATAAAATAGGCATCCACTTAGGTTTGTGATAAACTATAATCAGGAATCACAGAAAGATAGATTGTAACAGGACTGAAGGAGGCTGAGTGGTCCATCTTTGAGAATCAGGAGGCTGGAAGAACACAGTGAGCCAGGCAGCGTCAGGAGGTGGAGAAGCCAACGTTTTGGGTGTAACCCTTCTCCACGACTTTTGGTCCAACTTGTCTTCCTGGCATCTTTAGAATAATTATCCGATAGAATTAATTCCCTTGCATTTCTCTGCATCCCTGCAAAGCTTTCCCCTTCAATAAATGTTCCATTTCTTGTAAAAGGTACTTGTGATTTGCTACTATCACACTTTCAGAAGGTGCTTTCAGAATAGAAAAAATGTGCTGTGTCAAAGAAATCTCTTTTTTGCCATTTATTTTGTATCTGTGCTTTCTTGTTTATGAAGCATTTGACCATAGGGCAGATTTTTTTTTTCCCATTCACTCTCCCAAAGTCCTTCATGATTTTGAGTATCTTGGTTAAATGTCCGTGTAACCTTCTTGCTGAAAGGATATGAGCCAATAGCCATGCAGAATTCTGGGATTGTGTGGCTGCATATGAACATGCAGCTCAAAATAAAATTAAAGGATTGCACACTGAAAAATATGGCTATGCATTAGATTTAAAAGCAATATTGAGAACAAATTTAGCTTCTCTAGTATAGATGCGAGCATAAGACGTACAGTTAGTAAGTTTGCAGATGACACCAAAATTGGAGGTGTAGTGGAAAACGAAGAGGGTTACCTCAGATTACAACAGGATCTTGACCAGATGGGCCAATGGGCTGAGAAGTGGCAGATGGAGTTAATTCAGATAAATGCAAGGTACTGCATTTTGGGAAAGCAAACCTTAGTAGGACTTATACAGTTAATGGTAAGGTCCTAGGGAGTGTTGCTGAACAAAGAGACCTTGGAGTGCAGGTAAATAGCTCCTTGAAAATGGAGTCGTAGGTAGATAGGATAATGAAGAAGGTGTTTGGTATGCTTTCCTTTATTGGTCAGAGTATTGAGTACAGGAATTGGGAGGTCATGTTGCAGCTGTACATGACATTGGTTAGGCCACTTTTGGAATATTGCGTGCAATTTTGGTCTCCTTCCTATCAGAAAGATGGTGTGAAACCTGAAAGGGTTCAGAAAAGATTTACAAGGATGTTGCCAGGGTTGAAGGATTTGAGCTATAGGGAGAGGCTGAACAGATTGGGGCTGTTTTCCCTAGAGCATCGGAGGGTGAGGGGTGACCTTATAGAGGTTTACAAAATTATGAGGGGCATGGATAGGTAAATAGACAAAGTCTTTTCCCTGGGGTAAGGGAGTCCAGAACTAGAGGGCATAGGTTTAGGGTGAGAGGGGAAAGATATAAAAGAGACCTAAGGGGCAACTTTTTCACACAGAGGATGGTACATGTATGGAATGAGCTGCCAGAGGAAGTGGTGGAGGCTGGTACAATTGCAACATTTAAAAGGCATTTGGATGGGTATATGAATAGGAAGGGTTTGGAGGGATATGGACTGGGTGCTGGTAGGTGGGACTAGATTGGATTCGGATATCTGGTCGGCATGGGTGGGTTGGACCGAAGGGTCTGTTTCCATGCTGTACATCTCTATGACTCTATGACTCTCTCCAATTGAGTTGATCCATCACCATGACTGGCAATCACTACCTGAAGCATTAATACTTAGGTTAGACCTGCAAAATAAGAACTAGACATAGGTAATGTTATGTGTTGTGAGACAACCTCTGGTAGTCTGTATTGTAGTGTGCACTTGCTGAGGTACATGTCTTTCAGGATATGTGATGGTAGTTCATCTCTCCTGTGCTCATTTTTTTTAAATGTGTGTCAATCTCCTTTTTTAAGGCATATGATGTTGATAGTTGTAAAAGCATCGCATACCATAGACATGGTTTTATTATTTATTGATGGGATGTGGGTGTCAGTGGCTGAGCCAGTTTGTTTGCTTAGCCCTAGCTGCCCTTGAAAAGGTGGTACTGAGTTGCCTTCTTGAACCACTGCTATTCATTTGGTGTTGGTAGATCCTCCTGTTATGGAGGGAGTTCAAGGATTTTGACCCAGTGACAGTGAAGGAACGATGATGTATTTCCAAATTAGGATGGTGAGTGGCTTGGAGGAGAACTTGAAGGTTATTATACTTCCAAGTATTGGTTGCCTTTTTCTTTCTAGACAGCAGTGGTCAGGGATGTGAAATGTGCTGTCTAAAGTGCCTTGGTGAATTTCTGGGGAGTTGATAAAGGGTGTCACTGGAAAAAGGCAGCATCCGAGGAGCAAAAGAATTGGCGTTTCAGGCAAGACCCTTCTTTAGGACTGGTTCTATCTGAAACATTGACTCTCCTGCTCCTCAGATGCTGCCTGACCTGTTGTGATTTTTCCAGCACCACGCTTTATCAACTCCGACTCTTCATCACCTGCAGTCCTCACTTTCTCAGAGTTAGGAGATGAGTTACTCACCACAATATTCCTAGCTTCTGACCTGCACTTGTAATCACTGTGCTTATGTGGCTAGTCTAGTTCAGTTACTGGTCAACTGATAAAACCCGGGCTGTTGATGGAGGGATAGTCAGCAATGTTAATGCCATTCAATGCTATGGGGGCCATGACTAAATTCTCTCTTACTCGAAATGGTCATTGCTTGACATTTGTGTGGTGCAAATGTTACCTGTCACTTGTCAGTCCAAACCTGGATATTGTTTAGGTCTTGGCTGCATTTGGAAATGAACTGCTTCCATATCTAAGGAGTCACAGTTGTGCTGAACATTGTATAGCCATCAGCAAACATCCCCACATTTGATTTTATGATGAAAGGAAGGTCATTGATGAAGCAGCTGACGATGGTTAGACCTTGAACACTACCCTAAATATAGAGATAGTCTCCAGCAATCACAAGTTTCCTTTGAGTTAGGTATAACTTCAACCAACAGAGACCTTTCCCCCAATTCCCATTAAGTCCAGTTTTGCAAGGGCTCCTTAATGCCACTCTCAATCAAGTGCGGCCTTGATGTCAAGGCCAGTCATTCTCATCTCACCTCTGGAATTCAACTCTTTTGTCCATGTTTATAATGAGGTCAGGAGCTGAGTAATCCTGGTAGAACCCAAACTGTACAACAATGAGCAGGTTATTGCTGAGCAGGTACTACTTGATAGTATTGTTGATGAAACCCTCCATCACTTTCCTAATGATCGAGAAATGATTGACAGAGAGGTAATTGGTTAGCTTGGATTGGTCCACCTTTTTGTGTACGGACATACCTGGGCAATTATCCACATTATTGAGCAGATGTCAGTGTTGTGGATTTATTGGAACAGCTTGGCTAAGGCACAGCAAGTTCCAGAACACAGGTCTTCAGGACCACTGCTGGAATATTGTCAAGGCCCACAGCGTTTGCAGTATCATTGGCTTCAGTTGTTCATGATATCACGTGGAGTAAATCCAGTTGGTTGAAGAATGGCATCTGCGATGGTGCAGACTCCGAGAGAAGGCTGAAATGGGACTTGGGATTGATCCAGTTGGCACTTCTGGTTGAAAATGCTACAATGTTATCTTTTGTATTGATGAACAACCTTTCCATCATTGAGCAGAGGGATATTTGTAAAAGCTCCTCTCCCACTGAATTGTTTAATTGTCCATCACACTCGGATCTGATAGGACTGCAGAGCTTAGATCTGATTTGTTGACTGTGGGATCACTTAACCCTGTCTATTGCTTGCTCCTTATGCATAGATAGTCCTGTTCTGTATCTTCACCAGGTTAACACCTCAATTTTAGTGTGAGGTTCTCTATGTGGATAGGTGATTATCTTTGGAAATTTGTGTTGCGCACAGTGACTTGTGCTCTTTATTGATATATTTTCTTTTGTACTCATTCTTAATACTTCCCTTGGCAGTAGTGTTGTGATGTTGTACCAACGCCGTACACCCACTTATTTAACGTACACTGCCTTCTAATTCATCCTTCAATCCGATAAATTATTTCACAATACAAAACACTTTGTGGTTGTCTGTCTGTAAACATCATTTCTCTTCATAAAATCACTTGAAAGGAATCCAAAAAAATTAATGCATGGATATTCCTGCAGGGGTCAATTACAATAATAGTCTGCACCGTAAAGCTTCCATTTACATGTCCTATTTGGGATTTTGGTCTAATTACTGCTATGCCTAATGACTAATGCTTTAGTCCCTCACTTCAAAGAGCTGTTTGCATTGAGGAAATTATGTTTTCTCACACGTGGATCTTGCCAGATCTGATAAAACTGACAGGAGTCAAGTTCAAATTCATAGAGGCGTTACTGGAATCCTTCAAGTTGACATGAATGTTGTAGTGAAAATAACTTCACATGAGAGATGTTGACAGAATGGTGACATAAATTTTTAACAGAAAAAAAATTTGCCCATTTAAAAGAGTGTAAGTTTTAAATGCGTGGGGCTGAATTTGTGGCTAGTTTGGTGGTGGGGCATGGAGCATTAAATTGGGTGGGACACGCATGACGAGCCCTTCTCACCTCCATCCTGACTGAAGCCATGACAAAAGGGCTAGTGGACAGCTTCCCAACTCCACCACCAATTCAGTCACTTTGGAGCCTGACTTGACCTGATTGATATTACCTCTTTGGCAGATAGGGGGCTCACCGTGCAGGAAGCACAACAAGCAAATCCTGGTACGTTTGCTCTCAGATTCCAGAGTTGGGAGGGAGGTGTTAAAAACCTGATCAAGGGACCTTCATTAGGAAGAGGTCCCAGTTAAGGGTCTCCCCTGTCTTTGCTGCTGCCATCACCCTAGCTTCTATAATCTCTTTCCAACCATCCCCCTCTTGTGGATGTGGTTGCCTCCTTGATTCAAGGCCTCAGGCAAAGCAGGTAGAGTACGGACAACCCACCAATCCAACCCTGGGTGCTGTTGAGTATAGCCTCTGATTGGCCAGAAACACTCTGCAAACTGGACTGCGTCCATAGATTCCTTGATCCCAATGATCTGTTAAATGTTTGACTGGCACAAGATGTGGCAGGCTTTCACAAAAAAGAGCAGCACTAGGATTTCACCAGCTCTCCAGCCTGAAGTTGAGACCTCCATTTCCTCCTTGTAGATTAACATGTCCTTTGTCTTTAGAGTTTGCATTTGAAAAACTTTGCATACACATGCACAATTCTAACAGGAATCTCAGGAGAATAAACAATGAGAAACCAAAATAATATTGCCAATTTTGTAAATTCAGATGCGTTAATCCAACGCATGTTGCTGTGTAAATTGAAATTAACTAAATGAGCACATACCAGGTATTATATCTGAATGGATAACTTTCTTCTCAGAACTAACAATTAAACAAAGAACTGCAGATGCTGGAAGTCTAAAACAAAAACAAAAATTGTGAAATAATCTCAGCAAGACTGGCAGCATCTGTTGAGAGAAAGCAGAATTAATGTTTTGAGCCCAGTGACCTGAAGAAAGGTTAATAGACGAAACATTAGCTGTTTTCACTCCACAAGTGCAGCATTTACACAATTACAGGATTATTATCTCTAAATATTTATTCAAGACGCTTAATTTGAATTTGAGGAATACGTACTTACTTTGTAGTCAATTACAACACCTACCCCAAATAACATTTTCTTAGCACAATATAGAATGTAATGCATAAATAAAAAGTTTATATTATACATTTAAAGAAATAACCAGAACATAAGGACAGAAGAACATTAAACAATACCAGCAGAAGCAGTTCATGCAGCCCCTTGAGCCCACTCTGCAATATGGGAAGGTCATGGCTGACCTACTGTGGCTTTAACTCTGCCTTCCTGCTTGCATTACCTCTCCCCTTGACCCTGTTCTCCATTATCAATCAAAAATCTGTTGAGCACAGGCTTGAAGGACAAGGTCATTCCTGTTGTTTGGTGTTTTAACTGCCTCCTTGCTGCCTTTCTGAGTTTTCTGTCCGTAGTCTGCTTTAGGTTCTAGTGAAGTTTGATGCAAACTTGCAGAGGAGCTCATCTTTCCCTGAGCACTTCATAATCTTCTGGGCTCAAAATGGAGTTCAGCAACCTTTAGACATAGCAGAGACAGAGGTTATGTTCTAAGGTTGTTTTTCTCTTCTTTTGCTGGTTTGTTTATTTCATTAACACCATGTTTCTTTAATAAACTCATTAAACCTCTTTTTGAATGTTGCACTGTGAAATCTCTTGTTCATGAACCTCTTCTGCAATCCACCCTACTGAAAACCCTCTCTTTTGTTTTCCTCTGTTCCTTCCCTCCCCGTTGTTTTAAAATCTCTGATGTTTCTATCATTCTTCTGTTCTGATGAAAGATCATTGACTTGAAAGATTAACTCTGTTTCTCTCCACAGAACCAGGTAGAAGTCAAGGGCTGGGACAATTCCATCAAAAAGGAACATCTATAATGTTCTCTTATTTGTCCTCACAATATGGCCTGGATGAGCAAGGTCACATATATTGTTGCAACAACAAAATACTGTGGAAGCTGGATATTAACCAGAAAGTGCTGGAAAAACTCACCAGCCGTGGAGAAAGAAACAGAGTTAACATTTTGAGTCCAATATGAATCTTCTTTGGAGCTATCAGTTTCAACACAGAGTTGAAACTTTAGTCTGCCTCTTTCATATATATTGCCCATCCTTTGTTCTGGGAGAAGGTAGTGATGGGCCTTCTTTAAGGAAAACTATAGGCGCTGGTGTTCCTGTGGTTTTGCTGCCTTGTTCTTCAAAGCAGTACAGATTAAAGGGTGCTGCTGATGTACCAGAAACGTTGTATTGTGAATCATCTCGATGGCACACTGAGCTTGCTGATGTGGAGAGGAGTGCAGACTTGCTGTTATTAAGCTTCTCTCCTACTGTTGTTGCTGCAACTGATCTCGGGATAAGCATTCCATTATACTCTGAGCCACGTGGAATGATTTGCATTTCTATTGCACCTTTATCATAGGAAAATGTTTCAATGCAATTATAGATAAGGAACCATTTGGATACCAGGAGGAGAGCTGAATACCTAACTTCCACCCTGCTTTTGCAATCATTGTTGACATGCAAAACATTTTGCTCACTTAATGTTTAACAAGTATAATTATTGCTTTTTGTAAAAATAATCATTTGATTTAGTGCAGTGTTTGTTAATTAATGTGCAAAATTTGTGTTGTCATGCTGAGAATTTAACTTGTCTCACCTTCTGTTCAAAGTATATTTTAAGATAGAACTTCATGGACTTGATGCACAAAAGCTTACAAAAGAATCACAGGGGTCTCGCAGGCAACTTTAACTTCATAATTGTCAAAGCTAGCACATACACTCACACGTAGATAGGATAGTGAAGAAAGTGTTTGTATGCTTACCCATATTTGTCAGAGTATTGAGTATAGGAGTTGGAAGAGAAAGTGAGGTCTGCAGATGCTGGAGATCAAAGCTGAAAATGTGTTGCTGGAAAAGCACAGCAGGTCAGGCAGCATCCAAGGAACAGGAGATTCGATGTTTCGAGATTCCTGAAGAAGGGCTTATGCCCGAAACGTCAAATCTCCTGTTCCTTGTATAGGAGTTGGAAGCACATATTACAGCTGTACAGGACATTGGTTAGGCTATTTTTGGAATACTACATGCAATTCTGGTCTCCCCGCTTTAGGAAAGATGTTGTGAAACTTGAAAGAGTTCAGAAAAGATTTACAAGGATGTTCCAGGTTTGGAGGGTTTGAGCTGTAGGGAGAGGCTGAATAGGCTGGGTCTGTTATCTCTGAAGCATCGGAGGCTGAGGGCAGAACTTATACAGGTTTATAAAATTATGTACGGCATGGATATGATAAATAGACAAGGTGTTTTCCCCAGGTTGGTTGAAGTCCAAAACTAGAGGGCATAGGCTTAAGGTGAGAGGGGAAAGACTTAAAATGGATCTGAGATGTAATCTTTTCACCCAGAGGATGGTGCGTGTATGGAAATGAGCTGCCAGAGGAAGTGGTGGTGGCTGGTACAATAATAACATTTAAAAGGCATCTGGATGGATTTATGAAGAGGAAGGGTTCAGAAGGATATGGGCCAAGTGCTGGCAAATGGGACTAGATTAGGTTAGGATATCTGGTTGGCATGGACAAGTTGGACTTGTTTCTGTGCTGTACTTCTCTATAACTCTAAGTACCACAATACCCCGAACAAAGGATGAATTTTTTTATCAATGTATTTCACTTTGGAAAACACAGAATAAATATCTAGGAAATTTACAAGAATAAAAAAAGTTAAAAAGACCATGGAGAGTTTTGATAATCACAAAATACATGCTCACTGACAGTCAGTGTGAATATGTAGTGATTCGATTGGATAGTATCTTCATGTGACCATGCAATAAGTTGATTGGACATTATAACCATGTGATCATGTGCACCAATGTTTTAATATGATTGAACAATATAGTCACACTTACTAATTTTGGAATGTAGAATAGAATGAACACTGTTGGTTTGAGATAAGAGTGTACAAATGTGTAACTTTTATTTTAAAACTGTTATCTGTAAAAATAGTATAAAACCATAGTTTTGTAGCAAATTCAGAAGTTATGCACCATCTTTGATGAATATAAATCCTATGCATGCTTAAGAAAATGCCTTGACAAATACACACAAATCTCTTTTTTCCTTAAGGGATCAAATTTTGAAATATTTTTATCTTCAAGTTTTTATCAGTTCTAATTTGGTTTGCATAGTTTAAGACCTGCCTTAATTTCAAGGTAAATATTCCAGCATGGCATAATTAATAACAACTCCAGATGCAAGATAGGTCACACAACTGCTGGTTGAAGATGCAATTTTGAAGAGTTGGGAACAATTAATCACAAGCAAGTATGACAACAATGGAATCAGGTACTGGGTGATTCCATAAGAGGTCAGTCATCAGGACAGGCAAGGTGCTATTTTAGCAGGAAGAGTTAAGCTTCCCATTTACAAACAGGTTATTGAAAACACCTCTCTGAATGCAGTAATTTTAGAACAGGGAAATGAATAGATGATTTTAACTCCTACATCCAAGATGTTGTCTGCAAACTGTCAACAGAAGTAAAAATAAACAAGGGAATTTGATTTTTGTTAATTACACACTTAAGCATTGTGGACCAGTTTTTTGCTCGAGATCAGTCCCTAGAGTCAGGTAATCACCCGAATCATCAATTGTCTTGGTTTTGAGGGCTCTGTTACACCAAGGGAGGCACAGAGGGAACATACAAACAGACAAACTGTTGATGCTGGAAATAGGAAACAAAAATAGTTGTGCAGAAGGATCTCTGAAATCATAATAAAAACTCTGATTTCTCTCCACAGATGCTGCCAGATCTGTTGAGTTTTCCCAGCAATTTCTGTTTTTGTTGCAGATTGAATAGAGCCGGGCTTGCTTACCCTGGCTGCAGGATGTGCAAGTGTCTCTATGGGTGGATTAAAAGGCTGATTTCCATTTCCTGCAACATCATCCCAGTTATTTTCAATTCTATTAGGCCCTCTAGCCCTCAACGTTCAGTCTGATATGCCTTCCATGCCAACTTTTGGCCCTTCATAGTCCTCACGCAGTAAGGAACCAAGTGGCAATGACTCAACTGAACTATCAACAATCTAGCACAGTTTCCTGCTCTTGATTATGAAATACTCCTGTTTGTAAAACTTATACAAAGCATTTAAATCCAGCCAAGTGTTCAGTGTCTTATAAAAACTAGCACATTTCTATTTAGTAGCCACATCAATGATAACTAAATCTTTAATAGCCTCTTTAAAGTGTCAGTCATACCCTCAGAACTCCCTCCTGAAATAACTATTTTAGCTTTTGAAACTCAGAGCCAAGCATTCACTATAATCTTAGCTAGAATAAAAGTGATTGGGTAAGGTTAACAATAAACTCTTATGAAACTGTGGGATGGATGATCATGTTTCTTTTATAACATATAGATGTCAATCAAAGCAGTTGAGCGGACATTCTTTTTAATACTAATTCTTTTTAAATAGCTTGAACAGCTGGAGGTTTAAAATACCTGAAATCATGACACTTGAACAGAAATTTCACAATTACTCCATCAATTCCAGATTCCCACAATCTAGGTAAAGTGAAAATGGAGTTGGTTTGAATGGAATCTAAAATGGCTCTTCTGATTTTGTGTTTTCGCCCTGTGGATTCACACTACACCCTCTTTCCCCTGTCTGCAAACTTATGTCTGAAATGTCGCCAAAACTTCCTCATTTAGTTCCCACCTGCTGCTTGGAAGATTTTTAGAGCCAGCCAAACTTCACAAAAATCGACCCTGAGTATTTATTAAGTTACCATAAACCTAATAAGAATAATACCCTTCCCAGTGAAGAATTTCTTTTCAGGGATTGTTCTTAATTCAATTTGAAAGGATATGTTTTGCCACATCCTAGCCATCACAACTTGAAGTGAGATTTGAACATGGATATCGGATGGTCTCAGAGATAGGGAAACTCCACTATGCCATAACAGGAAAACTGCTTAACAACACAGCAATGTACTGGCTAGTTGTCTCAAGGACAACTAAAGTTGGGTACTAAATATTGGGAGAAAGTGAGGACTGCAGATGCTGGAGATCAGAGCTTAAAAATGTGTTGCTGGAAAAGCGCGGCAGGTCAGGCAACATCAAGGAACAGGAAAATCGATGTTTCGGGCATAAGCCCTTCTTCAGGAATAAGTGGGAGGATTGGAAAGAAAAATTGTTTAGAGTGAGGACCAGTTCAGTCAGTCGGAGGGTGTCAGTGGAAGGGTACTGGTTGGTTCGGCGGGAAAGGAAGAAGCGGAGGGCTTTGAGGCCTTCATGATGGGGGATGGAGGTATATAGGGATGGATGTCCATGATGAAGATAAGGCGTTGGGGGCTGGGGAAGCGAAAATGATGGAGGAGGTGGAGGACGTGGGTAGTGTCCTGAACATAGGTGGGGAGTTCTTGGACTAAGGAGGACAGGACCGTGTCAAGGTATGCAGAAATGAGTTCAGTGGGGCAGGAGCAGGCTGAGACAATGGGTCGGCCGGAGCAGTCAGGTTTGTGGATTTTGGGTAGGAGGTAGAAACGGGCAGTGCGGGGTTTTGGGACTATGAGGTTGGAGGCGGTGGTTTCCTGAAGAAGGGCTTATGCCCGAAACGTCGATTCTCCTGTTCCTTTGATGCTGCCTGACCTACTAAATACTGGCCCAATGAGCAAAACCCACATCCCATGTGTGAATGAAAAATGCAGAAACAAACCAGCCTGATAATTTTAAATGTAACAATAAACAATATATAAGAATATAAGAAAGTTGCATAAGTATAGGCTCTTGCCTATTGAAACTTTTCCACAATTCAAAAACTCATAACTGATCTACTCAATGCTACTTTCCCATTCTATTCCTTTATCCTTTAGATGCTTGGCCCATATAGTCAACAACTGAGCATCTTCAGCTTTCTGTGATAGAAAAGTCCAAAAATCTTAACATTTTTTATGAAGAAATTTCTCAGTTCAAAAGGCAACTCATCACTACCTTCTCAACAATGGATGGGTGTTAAATGCTGGCCAGCCATGTCCCAAGAGTGAATAAAAAATGTTCTATGTGAGCCTGTATGTCATTGCCCCAGAGTAAATATGTTCCTATTTAGGAAAGAAGACAAAACTGCCCATTGGTCTCTGTAAGTCATATTTCATTATAGAAAAATGTAAACATGGTAAAACCTTTTTTAAAAATTCATACAGAGGACGTGGGCATCACTGGCTAGACCAACATTTATTGCTCATCCCTAATTGCCCTAGAGGCAGTTAAGAGTCAATCTGTTTCTGCAGGTCTGGAGTAAGATACAGGCCAAACCAGGTGAGGATAGTAGTTTCCTTCCCTAAAGAACATTAATAACTCAGGTAGACTTTTCCTGACAATTGTCTACGTACTTATATAATTCTTATATAATTCCAGATATTTCACCATATGCCATAGCAGGATTTGAACCTGGGTCCTCAGAACATAAGCAAAAACAGAAACTGCTGGGGAAACTCAGCAGATCTGGCAGCATCTGTGGGGAGAAGGCAGGGTTGGTGTTTTGAATTCAGTGACTCTTCATCAAAACTTTGTTCCATTTGAAGTTCCCCAGAACATTATCTGAGTCTCTGTATTAACAATCTAACAATAGCACAACTAGACCTCACCTCCCCCTAAAGTCCAAAAAATTAAAAAGATATTCATGGAGTGTTCCATTACTTTACAGGATGGGAAAAAAATTCATTTAATGAATTTGTGTGACATCCTTGAACATTGGCCATGCTAAGCATCTCTGTACAGTTGGTGGGTGCTTTAGAAACAGGGTTGAGTTTAACATTAAAAATAATTAATGTGTCAGAAATATGTCTATCAACCCAAATCCCCTCTATCCTCACCCATTTTCAGCTCTAATCGAAGTCAGAAGTCAGGTGAATGACCAACACAGTCCAAGGAGACAGCATACAACTTCCAGTATCATAATATCACACCACCATCTTCAAATTCCCCTACAAGCCACCCAGCATCCTGACTTGGAAATATGTTGCCATTCCTTCACTTACGCTGGGTCAAAATCCTGGAATTCCCTCCAAAGAGCATTGTGGGTCAACCCACACCATTGCAACAGTTCAAGAAGGCAGCTCATTACCACCTTCTCAAGGGCAGTTCGGGACGGGCACGGGCTGGCCAGTCAGTGTCACCCACATCCCACAAATGAATTAAAAGAATTACATAATGAGAATATTATAGTAAGTATTATTTTGACTCACAAGAGTCTGATTGTCAATCCACATTTATACTTTAATTGCTGTCAGGTGGTTTCCCTGGTTTTGGAGAAGCCAACAGCTTTATGAAGGGAGGCAGTTATTATGTAAGCCAACGGCCTACTGACATTGTTGCTGGACTAGTAATTTGGAGACTCAGAAAATGGTTGGGGTCCCAAGTTTGAATCCCACTTTGGCGGATGGAGGAAATTTGAACTCAATTTAACAGAAATAATCTGAAATTATAAATTGAATGGTGCATTGACAGTTGCAAAATCCAGTTGGCTCACCAATGTCCTAAGCAGAAGGAAACAATTGAACTTACCAAGTGTGGCCTACATCACAGCAATGTGATTGACTCTTACCTGCCTTCTGAAATGGTCCAGCATTGACATACCTGTTGAGGCAACATAGTCTATCAAGTTGGCTGAAGACCTAATCACTAACATCAGAGATACACTATAAGGTATAAAGCTCTACAGTATTGGAAGAGTCCTGAGTGATGGGTTTCTCTTGCCTTTTGTACCAATCTGCTCCCTGCAGGCCATGGCATGAAATATTCTGTCTCCTTATTTATTTAGGATCATATTCATCCATCCAATCACAGGACTATGCAATGCCTGCCATCACTTCAGAAGCTCATGAGAGCAAACCCCAGAGGAATGGCAGAAAGGGCAGGAGGTTGCCAACAAAACTTCTCTCACAGCAAAATTGTGCAGCAATTGGTACTATACTGATTCATCAAGGCTCCTTGGAATTCTCCATGTGAGCACGCACTGTTGGCCTTATACAGATAAAAGTCTACATGACAACAGAATTTCTAAGGTTAATGTTTTGAATAAGGAGGGGATAAAAAATGGCTTCTTGTATATTAATTTACACTTCAACACTCTTCTGATCAAATCAAATCAAAAGAATTTGGGGATTATACTTGAAATGTAGATAAAAGCTTTGAAAAGTTCCATATGTTCTGAAAGGTTCACATTAACATTTCTATTAAGCACATTAATAAAGCCAATAACACATTCATACCACTAACATATCATTACGCTTTACACTTTAAAGCAAAACTTCAGTGTGTTTGTACAATGAAAACAGACAGGTGGACTTATATCTTTTGAAGAAAATCATAAAAGAAAATGCTCCCTAAAATTTGGGTTTACATATTTTGTAATCAACCTCTTTAAACAGTTGTTTGCATCATTTGAAACAAAAAAAACAATAATCATTTCTGTCAAAATACCACTGTCCTGAAAACTGTTCTTTGACAAACCAATGTCTGTTACTTTGTTGTTACAAACATGCTGCAATTAGATTCAGGTTCACCAATAAGATAAGTGAATTATAGATTAGAAATTCTTAAATGACCACTTTGACAGCTGGACCAAAGTATGTTAAGTTATTGTGAAAAAAATGATAGTCCTGGATGTTGGGTGGAGAACAATTTTGTGGTGAACGGTCAGTATTCATGCCTCTGAATCTGACAGGAAGTTCAGGATTTAATGCAAGAACAGGTTATTTCGGATATCCTGAAATTGCAGTTTGTTACTCTCTGCTCTACCCCAAGCTGTGCTGAGCACCACTGACTCCCACTCGACCCCCTACCCCAGAGAGCTGTCAATCAGTGTCACCAGTTGATTTGAGGAGAACTTTCCCTTTTCTGCTCTCTTCACTTTTATTACAGTTTTAACAGATACAAAGAGGGCAAATCAATGGAGGACCTAGTGCATATAAAGTGCAGGCAGGAAATTAAAGAAACAATTAAGAGGATATGAAAAAAAACTGATGGATGAAGTGATAGAAAATCCAAGATATGCTATAGGTATATCAAAAGGAAGAGAATAACCCAGGAAAGCAAGGGTCCCATTAGGAAGCGGGGGGAAATCTCTGTAAAGAAACAAAAGACATTGGCAAAGTGTTAAGTAAGTACTTCTTGTCTGTCTTCACTCAGGAGAAAGAGGGTGTAGATACAGAGTTTGGGAAGAGGGACTGCGAGGTTCTTGTGCAGGTTGACATAGAGAGTGAAGGTGTACTTTAGATTTTGATAAGCTGAAAAGTGGACAAGTCTCCAGCTCTGGATGAGTTATATTCCAGGTTGTTGCAGGAGGTGAGGGTGGAAATTACAATGACCCAGGCCCAAATTTTTAATTCCTCTTTGATCACAGGAAAGGTGCCAGAGGAGTGAAAGACAGCTGATGTGGTTCCAGTTTTCAAGAAGTGTTATTGGGATAAATTCAGAATGGGAGAATTAATCTGCACTTGGAGAGGGAATATTTGATCAGCCACAGTCAGTATGATCAGATTGAGATCATGCGTAACAAATTTGATTGAATTTTTCAAGAAGGTGACCTAGTGTGTAGATGATGGCAATGTATTTGATGTAGTTTTTGTGGATTTCAGCAAAGCTTTTGACAAGGTCCACATCAGAGACTGGTTAAAAAAAAGGTTAAAGTAGATGGGATCCTGGGTAATTTGGCAAGTCAGCTTCATGGCAGGAGACAGAGGGTGGAGTTTAGAAAGCTGTTTGTTTGAGTGAAGGCCGGTGTCTAGTCATGTACCACAGGGATCACTGCTTGGTCCCTTATTGTTCTTGATATATCCTATATACTCGAGTAACAGTCAATCTCATATAAAAGTTGACCCCCATGTTTGGCCAAATAACCTGGAATGTTCTACATATCTTGTGTAAAAGTCGACCCTAATTGTTCACAGCTAACAGATCAATGTTTATGAGTCAGTGTGCCTGACGTCATGTCCCATTTCAGCTTTCCAGTCTGCCAGTTGTTCCACTCCGCCCCCAGTTTTGCAATCGGCTGGTTATTGTTTTCCACCCTGGGTCTTCAGAATTTTTCTTTTTTATTCGTTTAGAGATCAGTTGGGCTTCTGTTAATGATACAGTATGAATTTTGACGGGCATGAATTTCAGCCCCTCAATAGTAGTATCCATGTAATCGTCAACCCCGAAAAGTTAACCTTAAGTGGTCAAAAAATGTAACTGTTACTTGAGTATATATGGTATAGAAATGATATAGTTTAAAATGTAAGGAGGCATGATAAGTAAAGTTTGCAAATGCAATGAAGATTGTTTGCTTGGTTAATAATCAGGAGGAAGGTTGCAGGAAGTTGTAAGTGGGTTAGTTAGATGGGATGGTGGTAGATGGAATTTGAGCCCTGAAACATGTGAGGTGACGTACTTTGGAAAAAGTAACAAGAGAATCCCCAATGAATGGCAAGACATTGGAAGTTCAGAGGAACAGAGCGATCTTGGGGTGCCTGTCCACAGATCCTGGAATGTGCCAGGTCAGGTTAATAGGGTAATTAAAAAATGCATCTGTGACACTTGCCTTTATGGGTCATGGCATAGATTATAAGAGCAGGGAGGTTATGTTGGAGTTGCACAAAACTTTGGTTAGGCCATAGTTTGAGTGATATGTGCAGTTCTGGTCACCACAGTATTGGTGGGATGTGATTTCATTAGAGGGGGTGAGAAGGCTATTCACCAGGATATTACCTGTTGTGGAGCAGTTTAACTATGAAGAGAGACAGGATAAGCTCTGGTTATTTTCTTTAGAGTGGAGAGGCTGAGGGGCGACCTGATTGAGGTATAAAAATTTATGAGGGATGTGAACAGGATGGGCAGAAAGCAGCTGTTCCCCTTAGTTGGAGGGTCAATAGCAAGGAGCTTTAGATGAGAATTGAGAAAAAGGATTTCACCCAGAAGGTATTGGGAATCTGGAAAGCCCTACCTGGGACAACAGTAGAGGCAGAAAACCTCACATCCTTTAAAAAGCACGTGGATGAGCATTTGAAATATCATGTAATTCAAGACTATGAGCCAAGTCCTGGAAATTGGGATGAGTGTAGATATGTCGGCGTAGACTTGGTGGGGAATCAGATTGCTTCTGTGCTGCATGATGCTATGACTCTAACTCTCTAGAAACAACCCATGCACCCTACTAAACTCTTTCATTGTCATAAAATATTCTCCCAGGTCATCCTTCAGCCTTCCAAGGCTCATCTGACCATTCAGTCGTTTTTGACAAACTTGTCAAACTTTCTGACAAACCTCAGCTCCATCTCATCCAAAGATAAATAACAAGTGTTGACCTAGCTAGTGATGTTCACATCTAATGCAAAAAATTAAAAGCATATAAATGTGTGTGTGTGTGTATATATATAGAACCCTTGCCATTGCCTTAATCTCTTTTTTAAAATATGAAGATCAGAAATGTGCACAGTAATCTGAATATGATCTAACCAAAGTACATCCAAACTTAGCTAACCTTGCTGCTTCTCAGTTGTATTCATCTAGAATTCTCAGTTTGCTGTTTGATAAGTTTACATAGATGAGCTACCATTTTGTGTATCCATACTTTTAGATTAGATTCCCTATAGCATGGAAACAGGCCCATCAGCTCAACAAGTCCAAACTGACCTTTTGAGGAGTAACCCATTCCCCTATGCTATTTTTAACCCTGAATAATGAATCTAAAACTATGGACAATTTAGCATGGCCAATTCACCGGACCTACACATCTTTGGACTGTGGGAGGAAGCCCATGCAGAAACAGGGAGAATGTGCAAACTCCACACAGACAGTCAACCAAGGCAGGAATTGAATCTAGGTCCCTAGTGCAGCGAGGCAGCAGTGTTAACCACTGAGCCACCATTCCATCCACTTCAAGATAGTTTTGCTCTTCTAGTCAAACCAGTTTGACTGCTGATGTCTTCCTACCAAAGTATAACAACTCAGATTTATCTATGTTCAAATTCATCTATCAATTCCAATTTGTTCTGCAAACATTGTGGTCGGAGTTCCTGAAATGAGGGCAAGGGATGGAGCAGTAGGCATCCTTCACAGTGGTGGAGCAGTGATCTAAAATATTTCAGCCCCTGGTGTAGCAAGTAATGTTCTGGTGGTACTTGGGCAACACCTTCCTTAGGTTGGCTTGATTGAAGACACCCGTTGCAATAAACAGGGCCTTGGGGTGTTCCATCTCCAGGGTATTAGCGGTGGAGTATAGCACATCCAGAGCTTCCTCAACCTTTGCTTGTGGCAGTATGTACACAGCAGTTAGTATAGCAGTGGTAAATTCCCGTGGTAGATAGAAGGGATGGCATTCGATGGTGAGGAGTTCAAGGTTTGGGAAGCAATGGCTGCTCAGGGTTGCAATGTCAATACACGACATGTTGTTGAGTAAAAAGCAAACCCCTCCACTCTTTGTCTTATCTGAGGATGCTGGATGGCCATACAATGGATAGAAAAACCATCAGCCTGAAATGTGCAGTCAGGAATGCATGGGTTGTGCCAGGTTTCTGTGATGCAGAATGCACAGCAGTCCCGCAGTTCACGCTGGAATCTGAGCCGTGATCCGAGTTCAATCCGGACAATAACAAATGCCAATCTCCCATCTATAGAATCCATCTACCAGGCCAGCTGTCAAGGAAAGGCTACCAGCATTCTTAAAGACCTATCCCACCCTGGCAATGTTTTTCTACAACCTCTACCATCATGGAGAAGGTACAGAAGCCTGAACACACGCACCAGCCAGTTTCACGACAGTTTCTACCCTCCTATTGTTAGAATACTGAATGGACTCACAACTCTTAACATTCACCTGTACCTGTGTTCTTGTTTCTGCTGTTGTTTACCTATTATTTACTTTCCATGCTACTTAACTCTGTGATCTGCCTGTATTGCTCACAAGACAAAACTTTTCACTGTGCTCGGTACATGTGACAATAAATTCAACACAATTCAATTCAATAATGTTTCCTGTATTTCCTTGTATTATCCATTATGTAACCTACAGCTCCCAATTTGGCATCACCCACAATCTTGACATTGTGCTTCTGTTTCCTGAGCATAGACCATTAATTATAACATAGTGAACAACAGTGACTCCAGTAGTAATCCTTATGGAACACTTCTTCCTAACTTCTGCCAGTATGAATAGCGACCTTTAATCCGACTCTCTATTTTTTTTTGTTTTGTAGTCGAGATTAGAGTGGTGCTGGAAAAGCACAGCAGGCCAGGCAGCATCTGAGGAGCAGGAAAAATTGACATTGCCCGAAATATCGATTTCCCTGCGCGACGGTTGCCACCTGGCCTACTGTGCTTTTCCAGTACCATTCTAATCTAGACTCTGATTTCCAGCATCTTCAGTCCTCACTTTTGCCTTTTTGCTTTGCAGTCAACTTTCTCATCTGCTTACTTTTTTCAATTTAATGTCACATTTTCTGACCGTATTTGTGAGTCTATTATGTGATAACTTATGACAAATTCAAATATTGTACCCTGTATAACCCTATTCCCCCTTACTGTTCTGTTAGAAGGGCCATGTCGAGATTTCACTTGCCTCTGGTCTGCCTAAAAACCCTGCAGCCGAGAGTGTGGTGCTGAAAAAGCGCAGCAGGTTAGGCAGCATCCAAGGAGCAGGAAAATTGACATTTCGGGCAAAGCCTTCATAGGACTTTTGCCCGAAATGTTGATTCTCCTGCTCCTCAGATGCTGCCTGACCTGCTGTGCTTTTCCAGCACCACACTCTCAACTCTAATGCAACATCTGCAGTCCTCACTTTCACCTGAAAACCCTGCAGGTCATTACATTGTTCTTTGAGACACTGAGATGTTCTGTGCATTGTAATGTTACTGAACTGCAGCTGAATGGGGAAGAACTTCAAAGGCATTTTCCCCATTTCTCCAGCATCTTGTAATGAAAGTAAATCAAACACTTCTGACTTCATTGGTAGTAGCAAAGATGCAAAACCATATCAATGTGCTCAATCTTGATGAGTGAGCATCAACGATAGTGTTAATCATCTCAGTCTCATCTAGAACTAGAACTGGTTGAAAAGGTTATTGAGGGAAATATAAAACTTCAGCATTTGGAAATACCAGCAACACAGTTTTCACCAAAACATCCAATGGAGAGCTGACGGGTTCAGGTTCACTCAATTTACAATCCATCAAATCGTATTTTCCAATGACTTCCCTGGGAAGTAAAATTGTGCACACTGAGCGTAAGCAAGCATGAAGATATGTTCTTATGAAAGCGTGCAGCTCAAGGTATTTGTGTTTACACTAGTTGAATTCTACAGACCGGAGTCAGGCACTGCTGGCAAGAGAAACCAGCTTATGCTAGCTACTGAACTAACTGCCTCTGCATCTTTACCAGGAAGCTTATTTATCCCTAAAACTAAAAGAAGAGTTACGTCAACAGAATATCATAGTTAACTGCAGAATACAAACTCGACTAAATTTTGCAAAGGAGATTAGCCCTTCAAATTCCCAAACTTCTTTTGCCTCCCATTAAAGGTCAGGCCATTTCCAGGATCTGCAGCTGGTGTGGAGAGAGCATGCCACACAGCATGGTTTGTTGGTTCTGGACTTTTCAGCAGATGACCGCAGAGGTGCTTATGGCTCAAGGGCCAGACATGCTGGCCAGATGTGAGCTCCCCTTCTTCAGCTTTAAGGGTTGTGGGCCACAGGCAAGGTCTGAAACCTCTGAAATGTCCTGATAAGAGACTGCTGTCGAGCCTATAAGAGGTTCTTCTCCATATGACTGCCTCCTGACACCATTTTGTCTCTTGGCGAAGAAAGGACACCTGGGTTGACATCATTGTTCCTTGCCCATCTATTGCTTTGCCGCTAGTGTTGAGCAGGAATGTGCATATAACTGACAGACACTGAATGTTGAAAAGTGTGACCCTGGAAAAGCACAGTAGGTCAGGCAGCATCTGAGGAGCAGGATTGTCGATGTTTTGGCTTTAAGCCCTTCATCAGGAATGTGAGCACACTGAGGGTGCTGGACATGGGTCTCCATGACTTCTTTACCATGGAGGCAGCATGATAGAGGTTGCTTAGAACTTTCAATCCTGAAACCAATAAGACTGCTTGCTGTTCCTCCATCTCTTCATACTTTTGAATCAAGTTTTAATGGCAGCCACTATAGAAACCTCTCCTGCCTGGAACTGAACATGTGTATAGTCTCTGAAGATCAGCTGCAGAGATGTGACATTGATCTTCTTACCAAAAAGTGACACCGACTTAAATCTAACAAATGTAACTTCCAAGGTGTCAGTATCTGAGCTGGTGGAGGCTGCATGGAGATGGCCTTGCCACTGAGGGATCTGTGATTCAGAGATGGAGGCGAGGGCAATCCCTGGAGCTGGGGGGTAGCTGGTCTCTTCTGATCAGAGACTGTGTGGGTGGCAGTACAGGATACAAAAGAAGGAATTAAATTATGAAACTGGAATAGAAGTTTGGGAATGTGGGGGTGTACATGTACCATGTAATGGGAAAGATGCACAGCACTGAAAATGCGTCTTGGTGGTCAGGACTTGGAAGCCTTGGGCATCACCAAAAGTGGATACAGTCTTCTCCCATCAAAGTCAGGATTCTCTCATCATAGCATATGAAGAGATGAATACTTCCCCACCACTCATCTTGGCTCACTCTGGTCTACTGAGGGCAATTCCTCTCTCTGAGCCATGTCTTTTTGGACATACTATGAAACACAGCGCCATACTTTACAACATTTGATAGAGTGCTTGGCTGGGATTTAAATATGGCACCAACAGTGGGACTGACCAGAAGGTCTCGGTGGTGTCTGGTATCTTCACTGCTGCGAAGCAACAAGTAACATGAGAATGATACTATGCATAATAATGTGAGATACACTCAGAAAGAGGTGAACAGCTGAGAATTATGGCAGAAACAGTGAGAAGCCCTCTGTGAATCTCCCCAGCATATACACCCAGCTAATTCACAGTAAACTTTAGACTTTTGTGACATCTTCAGGCCTGCTGCATCTAATGTTGTTACCTGCCCTTGGTTCCCCCCCCCTCCGCTACTGGATCAATGAATTCAACACGTATTGTGACATGGAACACTTCTGCCACCTCCGCCTCAAGGCTTACTTTTTCCACCAAGACTTCTGCCCACCCTCAAGGACTCCTTCTCCCACCTCCAACAGAACTCCAGCCATCTGAACATCCTGTGCTGACCTATTGCCTGCCCTTGATCCCAGATCCTCCGCATCTAACGATGTTGTCTGCTCTGCCAATCCTGAGAAAACAGCTTGGCTTTCCTCCACACCATCCTGTCTAGCTGGACTTCCTGTTGACAAAGGAGAGTGCCAATTTCCCATAGTACAACATGTTGGGGACAATTCATATGAACCATACAGTGACTGACAACACTTAAAATGGTGCAAGGTTGGGGTTTGATGATGGGGAGAGCATCACAAATCCCAGGAGGTCCCAGCAACGGCAAATTCTTTCACATGTGGTGAAGGAAGGATGCAGTGAGGGTGTATCACAGGTACTGAGGTGCGTTTGGAAAAATGCCATGAGAAATCTTGCTCAGATTCACGGATATAAACCAATAAACCTATCAATTTCTGGTCAAATTCAGGCCCTTGAATTGTAAGATAGTTCTTCAGATGAGCTATAACTGGAACGTTACAAGTTGGTTTGGACTACTGACAATTAGAGAGATAGCATGTACAAGCCCAAGTCCTTTGTATAGTTGAATGGCTGTGGGGACTGAATGAAACTATTGCCCCTTTGTCTCCATTGTTACAGAAGTTAGAAATTTTTCTTAAGAAAGAATTCAACTTTACATTATCATCTTCCAGAGGACAAAGCTACATCTTTAAACTGCCTCAACACTAGAATCAAGACAATGGAATTCTGTCTACAGTCACCATGCACAGGAGCTACAAACTGTGAATTTTCTCTATTTCTTACAGACTTTAATTTGGCTAAATTTGTCCTCCCCTTAATTTATATTTTTGTATGTGCAAACTGTGAGTGTACATTTGTGCACTGAAGTTACAGTGTACTTTAATATTTTCCTTGGGTCAGTTTTAGTGTAATAAAAGAAACCTCTTTCTTGTTAACCTCAAGAAAACTGGTCGGATTAGTTCTTTCTGATCTCAGGAGGTAACAGTTAGCATGCATCAAACTGTCTAGGATATCCTTATTCAAAATAAACTAAAACCTGTTGTTATAAAATGAGAAGAGGAATAAGAGGGGAACCTTTTACCATATCCCACCTGGTCGTAGCATTCCTATTTTCAATAAAACATATAAACGTACCTGCCTCAACCAAAAGTTACATGTGGGCTTTATCTAAATTCCTGTAATTTTTTGACTTTGTTGTTATGGATGAAAGAGATGATAAGGATGGTTTCCTCTTTTCTGACCTCTCAGCAACCCAAAGATAATTGTTTATAAGAGCGAAAGTGCTTTCATCCCCTGAGTCCTGTAACTATCAAATGCAACAAACAGATTTTTTGGGAAGTCTTTTTGAAAAAGTAAAAAAAAATATTTACTGTGCAACACCCCAATGTATTGACAACCACACCCACTCATGCACATACGCACGCATACAGGAAAAGATTGTGATTATGAAAGGGAGCATGCACTTAGGCTTTAACATTTCAAACGTTCTCTGTCACACTTGCTTTGCTTGGATTCAAATCTTGAAACCTGTGTTCCTCATTGGTCCATTGAAGAATAGAGTCTGGAAGTTTAGGGAAATGAATTTGCGGCAATTTGTTGCGGGTAGGAGCAGGTCTGTCTTACTGCACTCCAGCTGAGATGCAGTAGAACCCCTCTAGCAAAAACCTGATTCAGTTCCTCAGATGAAAAGTAAAGACTAATCCAAATTCTCTGTCAATGATTGTTCTTAGGCAAGATCCTCTTCCTTTGCTAGTCTGGGCCTTTCTGAGCTGTTATTCCAAAATTGTGCCTTATTGAATGCCCTTAACTGAAATCTAGTTTTTGTCATGTGACTGGAGTATTTCTATTCATTATTGTCACAAATGTTTTTGACAGCTGAACATGGACAAACCACGGGATCTGAGGTTCATGTATAAAAATATGTGTTATCCAGGCTTGAGCTGACAAGTGGCACCTAACATTTTAGTCGCACAAATGCCACACAGAGCATCTAACCATCACCCCATGACATTCAGTGGCATAACTATCACCAGATTCCACACTAACAACATCCTGAGGGTCACTTCTGAACAGAAACTGAACTGGACTATATAAATACTGTGTCTCCAAAAGCAGTTCAGAGGCTCGGAATCCTGCACAAATAACTCACCTTCCAATTCTCTATAGCTACCATCTGCAAGCACAATGTGCAGGAATGTGTTGGAATACTTGCCACTTGCCTGGATGAGATCAGCTTCATCAACACTCAAGAAAGTTGACACTATCCAGGGCTAAGCAGTCCATTTGACGGGCACCACATCCACAAATATCGAATCCCTCCACAACTGACAATCAGTAGCAGCAAAGGGTACCAACTACAGCATGCACTGCCGAAGTTCATCAAGGCTCCTCAGACAACACTGCTCAATCTATGAACTCCACCACCAAGAAAGACACGCTCAGTTGATACATGGATCTACTACACTTGCAAATATCCCTCCAAGCTACTCACCACCCTGACTTGAACACATACTATTGTTCCTTTCACATTCCTAGGTCAAAATCCTGGAATTCCCTCAATCCTACATCAAATGGACTGCCGTGGTTCAAGAGGGCAGCTCAATACCACTTGCTCAAAGGATGGGCAGTAAACACAGGACCAGCCACTGATGCTCTCATCTCATGAATTAATGCAAAAAAAACTTATGATCAGTCTCGAGGTCTTCTGGGCCAGTTGAAAAAAAGAAGCATTATTAGCTGAAGGTTAAACTTACTTTACTCCACCCAAACTCGGAAGTCCACTCATGACTGTAACAGTGTAGTTTCCTTTTTACAGGTCTTGCCAAAGGCTGAGTTAGATACGATTTGGAGACGCCGGTATTGGACTGGGATGTACAAAGTTAAAAATCACACGACACCAGGTTATCGTCCAAGAGATTTAATTGGAAGCACTAGCTTTCAGAACGCTGCTCTGAACCACCTGATGAAGCAGCGTCGCTCTGAAAGCTAGTGCTTCCAATTAAACCTGTTGGACTATAACCTGGAGTGTGTGATTTTTAACTGAGTTAGATACAATTTTGTTTGTAAATCTAGTTCCACTGCTTTAAATTTACCTAAACGCATGTAAAGTAGGATTCATCCAGACAGCACAAAGAAGAAAGTAACAGTTTGTGCTGTTTTCTAATGTAGGTCCCAGGAGTGAAAACATACTATATAAGCACGATGCCATCTAGCTTCCTATGTTATACATAGTATTGTAAATTTATGGTATCATACTTTGTGTTTGTAATGAGGTGGTTTTATCGCAAGTCTGCCTTAAGAAACAGAAATTCTGAATGTTAATGCTCCGTAAACTCAGAATATGTGCACTAGGAAATCAGAAAAGAGAGTCACATTTTACAAACCTGTACTATAAATACAACTTAAGAATAATGGGCTTCACAGGAGTGAACTGTGGCTTTAATTAGTACTTGGGTACCATCATTTCCTGTATGTACTCATTCATTAAGTGAACAAAAGGTGGGTCACTTCGACAAAATCATGCAGACAATCAATTCTTTATGTGTGGAAAGACATGTTCAACACCCTTTAGGGCACGGTTATCCTCTAGTTTTGATTCCAAACAAAAATTGGAAGTTAGAGCGTAATTGTGGATTTGAGAGGCCAGGGTTAATTGGTATCAGGGAGTGGACTACTGAACTAAAGGAGTTGTGACTTTTTTTCCTTATAAAGGTGCTACAAAGTCAAGCAGCTGACTATATTCTTTATTTTAAAATGTCATTGTACAGGTTTAGTGCCGTTCAAAGAAAAATAGGACAAACTAATGGGAGTTTTGTTTTGTTTTTAAATCTGGAAACAACTGTATGGTGGCCTCTCCATTTTCTAAAGTAATTATGCTAAACTTCTTCAAAGGAGAATAGGTGGGCCAGTGTCTGGCTGTCGAGAGTGGGTGAAACACAGATGCATTCCAGTCTGTAACTTCACAGTCATGAAGTTTAAACTATTATTTCATGTAACGCAGTACTTTCATTTCATAAATACTGCTTGTCAGCATGATGAAGCATTTCATTAGAATAGATTAAAAACTCATAATGATGTAACATAATATTCGTGACAGAATGCCATGAGTGATTCCCCTAATCATATATAACATCTCACAGTTACTGATTGAAGTCCCTCACCATCCCACCGGAAGATGTTTTAACTTTGATTTCTCATACAAACTGAAGATAAATGCTGGCCATACTCTGACTGCTCACTTTACACTCATAATGTTTTATGTGCACTTTAGCAGCCAATCTGGGGTAACATTAATGTGTGCCTTGGCTTGGTTTTCACAATATACTTATATAGCTCTTACCCATGTTAGTCATGTGATGAGATTGGACTGTTTCAATAAAATTGAATTTAAAATGCTTTCAATCTTGACAGACTTTGTTCAGAAATCACTGAACCATTTAGAGTATTGGTTAAATGAGCAGATGCGACCTTAGATAATATATAAATGAACAGCTAATTCAGATTGGAGAAGGGAACCTGAATAAAGCAGGTATGAAGTGATTTAGGGAGAGAAAATGCAATTCTAGTAAGAATAGACCATTTTAAAAAATATTACAAAGATCAGAATGAATCCTTAGCCCGACAAGTTCATCCACAGTTATTGCTGATTTGTTCCTTATCTAGTATCACTATAACTGCCCATATATGATGGGAGATATTTAATGCAAACTCCTGCAATACCAAAATAGATCATAAATCCTCATTTTTGTTTGTTCTCCCAGGTGCAATAGTAACATAACTTATGAGTATCAGGTTATATAAAAACTAATGTTTAAATGTAATAACTTGCTAAATTGCAACAGTGAATGCACTTGTCTGTGAATGCCCTGAAGATGTGAAAGGCTCTATACAAATGCATGTTTTTCTCTTAACAATAGTGATCTAACTAATGATCAACCAGAATTTGTGCAATTACATCCAAAGTGGACCTCAATGACCTGAAATTACAATGTGCCTGGAAGCGATGAGTGGAGTTGCTCTGATGATACAATTATAGTGCCCTATTTACAAAGGGAGGCTACTTGGTACATTTTCTTTGAGCAGGCACCTTCACTGAGCTATCCATTTAGATCTGAAATAAAAACATTAAATGTTGGAGAAACTCAGAAGGTGTGGCATTATCTGTTAAGAAAGAAGAAGGGTTAACGTTTTGAGTTCATTAGGATTCTTCATCGCAACTGAATGATGATAGAAATGAAATAGGTTTTATGTTATTGAAAAAGGAGGAAGGGTGAGGAGGAAGAAGAAAAGGGAGGGTTTGGGAGAGGGTAGAGAGCCAGAAATACTGAAGGACAAAAAGATCATGGGGCAAAAGCAAAAATGAGTGATAGTGATTGTCATAAAAAGACTAAAGCATTTGTGAGAAAATGAACAGCTCTATCTGAAAGGTAAAAGATGAAAACAAAATTTAAACCAGAATAAGGTAAAAATAAAACAGAATCCAAATGGGGATTACAGTCTAAAAGTATCAACTCAATGTTGAGTTTGGCACGTTGTGAAGAGCCTAATCTGAAGATGAAGTTCTGTTCCTTGGAATTCATTGAACTCCATTGTTAGGAATGTTAGCAGGCTGAGGTCAAAAATATGAGCCTGTCAGCAAACTTGTCTAATCTAAAATGGCAAGCAACTGTAATTCAGGGCCATGCTTGTGAACTGAGCATAGGTCTTCTATAAAGCAGTCACCATTTGATCAGTGTCTGATCTTCCCAGTTAAAAGAGCCCATATTGTGAGCAGTGAATACAGCAGATTAGTCATAGAGTCACAGAGATGTACAGCACAGAAACCCTTCAGTCCAACCTGTCCATGTCGACCAGATATCCCAACCCAATCTAGTCCCACCTGCCAGCACCCGGCCCATATCCCTCCAAAACCTTCCTATTCATATACCCATCCAGATGCTTTTTAAATGTTGCAATTGTACCAGCCTCCACCACTGCCTCTGGCAGCTCATTCCATATATATACCACCCTCTGTGTGAAAAGGTTGCCCCTTAGATCTCTTTTAAATCGTTCACCACTCACCCTAAATCTATGCCCTCTAGTTCTGGACTCCTCCACGCCAGGGAAAAGACTTTGTCTATTTATCCTATCCATGCCCCTTATGATTTTCTAAACCTCAATAAGGTCACCCCTCAACCTCTGACGCTTCAGGGAAAACAGCCCCAGTCTATTCAACCTCTCCCTATAGCTCAAATCCTCCAACTCTGGCAACATCCTTGTAAATCTTTTCTGAACCCTTTCAAGTTTCACAACATCCTTTCGATAGGAGGGAGATTAGAATTGCGCACAATATTCCAACAGTGGCCTAACCAATGTCCTGTACAGCCACAACATGACCTCCCAACTCCTGTACTCAATACTCTGACCAATAAAGGAAAGCATACCAAATGCTTCACTATCCTATCTACCTGCGACTCCACTTTCAAGGAACAATGAACCTGCACTCTCAGGTCTCTTTGTTCAGTAACACTCCTGAGGACCTTACCATTAAGTTCAAGGTTTGTGCGAAGATTTGTAGTCCGGGTGCTCGTTGTTGTGGTTCTGTTTGCCGAGCTGGAAGTTTTTGTTGCAAACGTTTCGTCCCCTGGCTAGGCGACATCATCAGTGCTTTGGAGCCTCCTGCGAAGCGCTTCTTTGATGTTTCTTCCGGTATTTCTTCACTGGGAAAACACTACTATCATAGGGCAAGCCAGACAGAGAATAGCCAGGGAATTCCTAGAGGCATGACATTCATCCACAAACTCCATCAACAAACACATCGACCTGGACCCAATATACCAACCACTACAGCGGACAGCTGAAACTGACACCCGGAAGCGGCAAGGACAGACCACTATAAATACCGGAAGAAACATCAAAGAAGCGCTTTGCAGGAGGCTCCAAAGCACTGATGATGTTGCCTAGCCAGGGGACGAAACGTTTGCAATAAAAACTTCCAGCTCGGCGAACAGAACCACAACTTACCATTAAGTGTATAAGTCCTGCTAAGGTTTGCTTTCCCAAAATGCAGCACCTCGCATTTATCTAAATTAAACTCCATCTGGCGCTCCTCAGCCCATTGGCCCATCTGATCAAGATTCTGTTGTAATCTGAGGTAACCCCCTTCGCCGTCCATTACACCTCCAATTTTGGTGTCATCTGCAAACTTACTAACTGTACCTCTTATGCTCGCATCCAAATCATGTATACAAATAACAAAAAATAGTGGACCCAGCATCGATCCTTGTGACACACCACAGGTCACAGGTCTCCAGTCTAAGAAACAACCCTCCACCACCATCCTCTGTCTTCTACCTTTGAGCCAGTTCTGTGTTCCAATGGCTAGTTTTCCTGTATTCCATGAGATCTAAACTTGCTAACCAGCGTACAATGGGGAACCTTGCTGAATGCCTTACTGAAGCCAACATAGATCACGTCCATCGTTCTGCCCTCATCATTCCTTTTTGTTACTTCTTTAAAAAACTCAATCAAATTCGTGAGACATGATTTCAAACGCATAAAGCCATGTTGACTGTTCCTAATCAGTCCTTGCCTTTCCAAATACATGTAAATTCTGTTCCTTAGGTTTCCCTCGAACAACTTGCCCACCACCGACGTCAGGCTCACCGGTCTATAGTTCCCTGGCTTGTCCTTACCACCCTTCTTAAACAGTGACACAATATTATCCAATCTCCAGTCTTCCAGCACCTCACCTGTGACTATCAATAATACAAATATCTCAGCAAAAGGCCCAACAATCACTTCCCTAGCTTCCCACAGAGTTCTAGGGTACATCTGATCAGGTCCTGGGGATTTATCCACTTTTATGCGTTTCAAGACATCCAGCACTTGCTCCACTGTATTATGGACATTTTTCAAGATTAGATTACTTACAATGTGGAAACAGGCCCTTTGGCCTAACTAGTCCACACCCCTCCGAAGAGCAACCCATCCAGACCCATTCCCCTACATTTACCCCTTCACCTAACACTACAGGCAATTTAGCATGGCCAGTTCACCTAACTTGCAAATCTTTGGACTGTGGGAGGAAACGGGAGCACCCGGAGGAAACCCATGCAGACACGGGGAGAATGTGCAAACTCCACACAGACAGTTGCCCAAGGCAGGAATTGAATCCGGGTCTCTGGCGCTGTGAGGCAGCAGTGCTAACCACTGTGCCACCGTGCCACCCTAGATGTCGCCATCTATTTCCCTACATTCTATATCTTCCATATCTTTTTCCACAGTAAACACAAATACAAAATACTTGTTTAGTATCTCCCCCATCTACTGTGGCTCCACACAGCTTTGCTGATTCTTAAGGGGCACTACTCCCTTCCAGTTACCCTTTTGTCCTTAAAGTATTTGTAAAAACTCTTTGGATTCTCCTTAACTCTATTTGCCAAAACTATCTCATGTCTCCTTTTTTCCCTCCTGAGTATACTCCTACTGCCTTTACACACTCCTAAGGATTCATTCGATCTATCCTGTCTGAACCTGACATTTGCTTCCTTCTTTTTCTTAACTAAACCCTCAATTTCTTTAGTCATCCAGCATTCCCTACATCTACCAGCCTTTTCTTTCACCCTAACAGGAACGTACTGTCTCTGGATTCTCGTTATCTCATTTCTGAAGGCTTCCCATTTTCCAGCCATCCCTTTACCTGCGAACATCTGCCCCCAATCAGATTTCGAAAGTTCTTGCCTAAAACCGTCAAAATTAGCCTTCCTCCAAGTTAGAACTTCAACTTTTAGATCTGGTCTATTTTTTTCCATCACTATTTTAAAATGAATAGAATTATGGTCGCTGGCCCCAAAGTGCACCCCCGCCGACACCTCAGTCACCTGCCCTGCCTTATTTCCCAAGAGTAGGTCAAGTTTTGCACCTTCTCTCGTAGGTACATCTACATACTAAATCAGAAAATTTTCTTGTACACACTTAAGATATTCCTCTCCATCTAAACCAATAACACTATGGAGGTCCCAGTTTATAACCAAAACCACCCTATTATTCTTACAGATAACTGAGATCTCCTTACAAATCTGTTTCTCAATTTCCCACTGACTATTAGGGGTCTATAAAACAATCCCAATAAGGTGATCACCCTTTCTTATTTCTCAATTCAACCCAAATAACTTCCCTGGATGTATTTCCGGGAATATCCTCCCTCAGTACAGCTATAATGCTATGCCTTATCAAAAAACACCACTCCCCCTCCTCTCTTGCCTCCCTCTCTGTCCTTCCAGTAGCATTTGTATCCTGGAACATTAAGCTGCCAGTCCTGCCCATCCCTGAGCCATGTTTCTGTACTTGCCATGATATCCCAGTCCCATGTTTCTAACCACGCCCTGAGTTAATTTGCCTTCCCTGTTAGGCCTCTTGCATTGAAATAAATGCAGATTAATTTATCAGTCCTACCTTGTTCTCTGCTTTGTCCCTGCCAGCCCTGACTGTTGGCCTCACTCCTTTTCCCAACTGTACCAGCCTCAGATTGATCTCTTTCCTCACTATCTCCCTGGATCCCATCCCCCCACCTTAATAGTTTAAATCCTCCCAAGCAGCTGTAGCAAATCTCCAGTATATTAGTCCCCTTCCAATTCAGGTACATCTGTCCTTCACGTACATGTCACATCTACCCCAGACGAGATTCCAATGATCCAAAAATGAGAATCCTTCTCCCATACACCAGCTCCTCAGCCATGCATTCAAATGCTCTATCCTCCTATTCTCATCCTTGCTAGCTCTTAGCACTAGAGTAATCCAGATATTACTACTCTCGAAGCCCTCCATAAAGAAGTGTAACTTACTAACTGCTTCACCTTGAAGGAGCTTGGATTTTTGGACAGTCAGGTGAGAGGTGATAGAAGGGTGTTATTACTGGAGTGTAGGCAGTGGTGGGAGCAGTTCCTTCTCAGGGGTTCAGCATTGAGGGGTTCCCAGGAGGCGCCAGCAGCAGCAACATAAGCGAACGTGAGGCAGCACCTGTTTCAGTGTGGTGGGCCCAGAGTCAGGTCTGAGCCCAGTTCAGGACCGAGCAGTTTCAGGGGACCCATGGCAGTGATGATGCTGGTGAAGAATGGTGCCACAGTTCTCATAGTGGTGATGCAGCTCCAGACCATGGCTGGGCCTGGGTACTTGACCATGGAGGTGATGCTGTTCTCACAGCAGTGGAGTGTGGTGACTCAAGGCATCTGAGTCTTTACAGAGTGAGGGTGGACTTTGTGGCTTTGTTTTTCTGGCAGCAAGGGCTCATGGTGGACTCATGAGAGTGATCAAGACAATTTCTTTTCTTTTGGCTGTTTCTTTTATTTCTGCTTCTGTTTTTAATCCTGTCTTTTGTATGCTAAGATTGCACTAGAGAATGGCTGTGGTGTACCCCTGTAGTCGAGTACACGTGACAATAAAATCTAAATCTAAGTCCTGCAGTTGCATGGGAAAATGTTGAGATAAGGCAGTGAAGTGTTGGGGGCAATTGAGAAATGGACTAGATTATAATGGAAGGAATGATCTCCTCAGAATGCTGTCTGGAAGAACAGGGAAGATGCATTTGTTGGTTGCATCCTGCTAGGGATGCTATGAGATGTGACGGAGATGGAGTAATGGTGACGGAGATGGAGAATGCAATTGGAAGCTTATAGGAGCCTGGGTGTTAGGACGTGTAGTCAAGGTTGGGGGTTGATGGATTTATAGTAAATATTAGTAGACAGTCCAGTAACCATATAATTAGACATTACCCTTTCCCCAGTTACTGGGATGTTTCCTTTCCTATTTATTTCTTTCTTCTGCACATGCTCATTTCCTGGGCCATCTTCAACTTGCTTTCAATACACTTTTCCTATGGAATTGTCTAAGATTAGTTACAATAAAGGATTAGACATTTAATTGCACCCATGCTTGTGAGTGGAAGTCATAGAGTTGTACAGTATGGAAACAGACCCTTTGGTGCAACTCCTAAATTAATCCAGTCCCATTTGCCAGCATTTGCCCCACATCCCTCTTAACCTTTCCAATTTATATACCCTTCCAGATGTCTTTTAATGTTGTAATTGAACCAGCCTCTACCATTTCCTCTGGCAGTGCACTTCCATACATGCACCGTCCTCTGATGAAAAGGTTGCCCCTTAGGTCCTTTTTGAATCATTCCCATCTCTTCTTAAACCTAGGCTCTCTAGTTTTGGACACCCCATCCTGGGGAAAAGACCTTGCCTATTTAACCTATCCATGCCTCTCATGATTTTATAAATATTTATGAGATGACTCCTCAGCCTCTGACACCCCAAAGAAAATAGCCCCAGTCTATTCAGCCTGTCCCTATAGTTTAAACCCTCCAACCCTGGCAACATCCTTGTGAATATTTCCTGAACCCTTTCAAGTTTCATCACACCTTTCTGATAGCAGGGAGATCAAAATTGCAGTATTCCAAAAGTGGCCTAACTAATGTCCTGTACAGCTGCAACCTGACTCCTATACACAATGCCTTGATAAATAAAGGCAAGCATACCAAACGTCTCCATCAGAATCCTGTCTAACTATGACTCTACTTTCAAGGAACTATGAACCTGCACACCAAAGTCTCTTTGTTCACCTTTCCATTAAGTGTATAAGTCCTGCCCTGATTTGCTTTTCCAAAATGCAGCACTTCACATTTATCTAAATTCCTTGGGGTGTTGGCAGTGACAAAGGGAGGAATCCTGCAACTGGATAGTAAAATCTGGGAAATCAAGGTATGGGTGTCATTTCCAAGGAGCCAGGAAGCTGCAGATAGTAACAAACAATCCTTGATGAGGAACGATCAAAGGCAAGGCTGCGGCCTCTCTAATACAAGTCAGCAATAGGTTGCATTACGATGTTGCAGTGATAGTGCAGAGCAGTATCCGCTTGGGTCGGGAGTAGTCACACAAGGTGGCCCCTATTTTTTAAATATGAAGTTAGGAGGGGATTCCTATTCCTTGAATTTCACATTTAGTTCCTTTAAAGCAGTAAGTTCTGCCAGGTACCTGAATAGCCTAAAGGATTATTTGACTGCTGGGAACCACAGGATTAATTTATTATTGAATAGTCTAGCAGTCATTACTTACTTAGGTCTCTTTATTGTGTTTTGACATTTTTAGTTTTATGATGCCTCATGACATGACCATATGCAGGGGGTTACATTTCACATTGGAATTATCCTAGTGTATATTCTGACAGCAATAATAAAATGGAATGGCTTCAAAAGAATTTTCCAGGACTTGAGTTTAGTCAGCACAGCAGGATTTCTCATTTTAGCAGACTTTCTAATAAAAGTGTGACGTATATTTGTCTCCATTCACAAATGAAAGTCCTTCATAGTTTACAATCTACCAGCAAAGCAGTGAGAAAGTGCAGTGTTGACACCTCCACTTCCTGTCAATAATGCAATTGTGTCAACAGTAATGAGAATAACAGCAGCCAATCCAAACCTGCCATTTCTACAGGTTATTGAATTGGTATCATTGGCCCGCTCTCTTTTAACTGCCCCCTTATGTAGTTGATGTCAGACACGGGGAGTTAACATCCTTTCCACTCCCCAACCCCCTACCCCGCACCCCCCGACCCAAACCTGCCACAGCTTAACATTCATAAGAAGGTAGAAATATCTGAAGTGAGGCCAGTGAGGTTTTGAAAATTATAATAAATATGCTGAAAGAAAAGAGGGGTCTTGTAACCTTATTGGGATTCATGTACCTTTGCTCAATCCCTTGCTTGTTTAGTTTCAAGTCTAATCAGAGGTCACATCACATAACGAGTTGTGGAATTCCAAACAATAAAATGAGACTCATTTCTGGTCTCAAGTTGTAGATGAATCAAAGACCAGAAGTACAATTAGGGAACAAATAATGAAAGTGCGACTAACAAGGCAAATGTGGAGTGGGTTGAATGGTCTCCGTTTGTGCTGTATAACATTATAAGGAGCCATCTGGTGCAGAGCAGAGAGCCACTGTTCAAGTAGCTTATATTGTTGTAGTATCTTGATTATAGAAGGTTAATGAGTGATCAAATTGACATGTTTAAAATTATTCGGGGAGGTGATTGCATGACGCTTTTGTGGTTGGGCTAGTAATCTGAGACCCAGATAATGTTCTGAAGAATGGAGTTCAAATCTTATCACAACAGAGGGATGAATTTAAATGTTATATTGATCTGGAGGTTAAAATGTCTGATACTGGCTATGAAACCATTGTTGTAAAACCCTTTCTGGCTCACTAATGTCCTTCAAAGGAAGAATTGTGCTATACAGACCCACGGGTCTAGCAAACCATGCAGTTGTATCAACTGCTGAAAGGTCTCAAGAAGCAAATAAAATTGTACCAGACCACATGGCATCAACCAAGATATTGGAAAAGGCAATGACAACATCAGCCCTTCTGACCTTGCAAAGTCTTCATTATTAACATCTGGGGGTTAGGAACAAAATCAGGAGAACTGTCTCACAGACTTATCAAACCTGACATAATCATTCTCATGGAATCACACCTTACAGACACACTTAAGAGATTCTGCAACTAATGGATAGCACCTAAGCTCTGCAGTCTTGCCACATCCAGTCGCAAATGGTGGTGGACAATTAAACAACTCACTGGAAGATGGAGCTCCACAAGTATCCAAGTCCTTAATGATTGGAAAGCCCATCACATTAGTGCAAATGATAAGGCTGAAGCATTTGCAACAAGCTTCAACTGGAAGTGCCAAGTGGATGATCCATCTTGGCCTTCCCCAGAGATCCACAACATCATTGATCCCAGTCTTCAGCCAATTTGATTCACACCATGTGATATCAAAAAATGGCAAGATACAAGCATACTCAAAAGGCTATGGACCCTGACAACATCCTGCCAAAATAATGAAGACCTGTGCTCCAGAACTTGCCACACCCCTAGTCAAACTATTCCAGTACAGTTACAGCACTGGCATCTATCTGATATTGTAGAAAGTAGCAGGACAAATCCATCCTGGCCAATTAGTGCCCATTGGTCTATTCTTGATCATCAGTAAAATAATGGAAAGTATCAAGTAGCAGTTGCTTCACAATAAATTTCTCACTGACATCCAGTTTGTGTTTCATCAGGACCACCCACATTCTAACCTCATTCAGCCTTGGTTCAAACACGGACAAAAGAGCTGAATTCCAGGAGGTGAGGCGAGAATGACAGCCTTTGACATTAAGGCTTTATTTGACCAAGTGTGGCATCAAAGAATCTTAACAAAACAGGAGTCAATGGGAATCAGGGGGGAAACCTCTGTGTCGGTTGGAATCTTACCTGACACATAGGAAGATGGTTGTGGTTGTTGTAGGTCAGTCATCTCAGCTCCAGGACATCTCTGTAGGGGTTCCTTTGGGTAGTGACCATGGTCCAAATACCTTCAACTGATTCATTACTGACCTTCCCTCCATCATAAGGTCAGAAGTGGAGATGTTCACTGATGACTGCATAACAGTCAGCACTATTTATGACTGCTCAGATACTGAAGCAGCCATGTGTAAATGCAACAAGATGTGGACAATATCCAGACGGGGTAAGAAGTGGCAAGTAACATTCACGTCACAAAGTTCCAGGCAATGACCATTTCCAATAAGACAGAATCCAACCATCATCTCTTGACACTCAATAACATTACCATCGCTGAATTGTCCAGTAGCAACATAGAGTCATAGAGACATACAGCACAGAAACATACCTTTCGGTCCAACTCATCTATGCCAACCAGATATCCCAACCTAATCTAGTCCCACTTGCTAGCACCTGGTCCATATCCCTACCAACACTTCCTATTCATATACCCATCCAGATGTCTTTTAAATGTTGCAGTTGTACAAGCCTCCACCACTTCCTCTGCCAGTTCATTCCATACACATACCACCCTCTGTGTGAAAAGGTTGCCCCTTAGGTCTCTTTTATATCTTTCCCCTCTCACCCTAAACCAATGCCCTTTAGTTCTGGACTCCCCCAACCCAGTGAAAAGTCTTTGTCTATTTGTTCTATCCATGACACTCATGATTTTATAAACCTCTATAAGGCCATCCCTCAGCCTCTGGAAAACAGCCCTAGCCTGTTCAACCTCTCCCTGTAGCTCAAATCCTCCAACCCTAGTAACATTCTTGTAAATCTTTTCTGAACTCTTTCAAGTTTCATAACATCTTTCCAATTGGAAGGAGATCAGAATTGCACACAATATTCCAACAGGGGTCTAACCAATGTCCTGTACTGCCACAACATGACCTCCCAACTCCTGTACTCAAAACTCTCACCAATAAAGGAAAGCATACCAAATGCCTTCTTCACTTTCCTATTTACCTGCAATTCTACTTCAGGGAACTATGAACCTGCACTCTAAGGTCACTTTGTTCAGCAACACTCCCGAGGACCTTACCATTAAGTCCTACTAAGATTTGCTTTCTCAAAATGCAGCACCTCATATTTATCTAAATTAATCTCCATCTGCCACATTTAAGCCCATTGGCCTATCTGATCAAGGTCCTGTTATAATCTGAGGTAACCTTCTTCACTGTTCACTGGACCTCAAATTTTGGTGTTATTTGCAAACTTACTAACTATGCCTCGTATGCTCACATCCAAATCATTTATATAAATGATGAAAATTAGTAGACCCAGCACCGATCCTTGTGGCACTCCACTCGTCATACGCTTCCAGTCTGAAAGGCAACCCTCCACCACCACCCTCTGTCTTCTATCTTTGAGCCAGTTTTATATCCAAGTGGCTAGTTCTCCTTGTATTCCATGAGATTTAAGCTTGCTAACCAGTCTCCCTTGGGGAACTTTGTCGAATGCCTTACTGAAGTCCGTATCGATTATCTACCACTCTATCCTCATCAATCTTCTTTGTTACATCTTCAAAAAACTCAGTCAAGTTTGTGAAGCATTATTTCCCACACACAAAGCCGTGTTGACTATCCCTAATCTGTCATTGCCTTTCCAAATACATGTACATCCTATCCCTCAGGATTCCCTCCAACAACTTGCATCTTAGGGATTACCATTGACCACAAACTCAATGTGAATAGCCATTTAAATACCAGGGCTACTACAAAAGGTCAGAGGTTGGGAATACTGCAGCAAGTAACTCAGATCCTGACTCCCCAAAGCCTGTGCATCATTTACAGTACACAAATCAGGAGTGTGATGGAATACTTCCCACTTGCCTGGATGAGTGTCCCTTGAATAACACTCAAGAAGCTTGACACTATCTGAGATAAAGATTGATTGACACCAAACCCACTTCCTCAACCACCAATGTTGAATAGAGACAGTGTACGGCATCTACAAGATGCCCTGCACAAATTCACCAGAGCTCCACAGACAGCTCCTTCCAAACCCAAGACGACTTCCATCTAGAAGGCCAGGAGATGCATCAGGAAAACACCATCTGAAAGATTACCTCAGGCCACTCACCATCCTGACTTAGAAATAAAATGTTGATCCTTCAGCCTCAATAAAAGATCCTGGACCTGCCTTCCTAACAGCATTGTGGGTCTGCCTACAGTACATGGAATACAGCATTTCAAAAAAGTAATGTGTCACCACATTCTCAACAGCAACAAGGGACAGGCAATAATTGCTGATCTTGGCAACAATGCCTAGATCTCATGAATGAATGAGACAGAGAGGAACTATTTCCTGGGGAGGGAGTCCAGAAGGAGTAGCATGTGTTAAATTGGTGCTGGGCTGTTCAGGCTTAATGTAAGTAGGTACTTTGTTACAAAAGAGTAGTTGAAATCTGGAGCTTTCTTGCTCAAAAAGCTGCAGAATATGGATCATTCGAAAATTTCATGAAGACAAAAAAATCCATGTACAGTAATTATTCTATGCTGTTGCACTTTCCTTGAACATTCTACAGAGTAAAGATCATGATGGCAGAAAACTAAATTATAACACTAGAAATACTTCCTTGGCTACTGGAACAAAATGAATGAGGAGGGTCTTTGTGATGATCTAATATATGGCAGACAACAGGGAGACTCCTCTGGAGTTATTGCAATTAGACTTTTCTCCTTTCTTGAATAGTCATGATAAAAGCATAAGAGATCCCCCCAGCATCTGGTCTTCTTCCTGTATGGGAGACAAAGTTGTGCAGCCGTGCCAGGAGTGTACTTCTGGCATGCTTCAGAATTTCAGCAGCGATCCTGTAGGTTGCAGGGGCCTTTCACTGTTGAATGGCCCTTTCAGCCTCATTCTTGGCTGGAGTATCACCAAAATCAATCGGGACAGCAATGTTGAGGGATGGAGTTGAGGACTTTCAAGTTGAAGGCAGAGTCGTACTTGAGGAGTTCACAAAATGTTCTCCCCAGTGACTGTCTGCCTCTCCTTGATGAGTTCCTCTCCTTGTGTGTTCTCAGTGGGCTGGACCCCGCAATGATGGACCACAGTGAAATCAAATGTCATTGGAGTCTGCAAGTTGGTAGATCTCCTGTACTCTTTTTACCAATCACTTCTTGTCTTTATTTCATGGATCCAATGGTGGACAATGGTATCCAGCTGCCTGTTAGCCTGCTGCTTTTCTGTTGAGCCATGGCGAAGCTTTGTGCTTAAACTCAATTAGAGCCTGTGTCTGTAGATCAGTTTTGTCAATCAGTCACGATGTTTCCTGGTAGGGAGATCAAGCACATCTTCATGGGTGCTTCTTATGGTGAACTTTACAGTGGACCAGGTAGCTGATATACCTACTGCCTAGAGATTGAGTTAAATTACTGAAAATGGCCAACTTGGTGGGATCTTTGCAAAGTTGCAACAAGTGGCTGGATGAGGTTCCCTAATTTGGAATGGTTGCAGATTAGATACCCCGAATCATCAAGCTCCTGAGTGAGGAGGGTTGAAATGGCTTTCCTTTAAACACCCACCCCATTGAAAGAGGGTTATTTTTAAAAAATGATCCCTTCCTTTCTCCAAGACCAAATGAATTTGTGTTGAAAAGGAAGACAATTTAACCAGGCTTTTTTGAGGTATGTTTGAGGATGCTGGGTCTATTCTCAATGGAGTTTAGAAGGATGAAATGGATCTAATTGAAACTTACAGAATACTGAATGATCTGGACAGAGTGGATGTTGGGAAGATGTTTCCATTGGTAGGAGAGATTAGGACCAGAGGGCACAGCCTTGGAGTAAAGGCAAGACCCTTTAGAATGGAGATTAGGAGAAACTTCTTCACCCAGAGGATGAATCTATGGAATTCATTGCCACAGAAGGCTGTGGAGGCCAGATCATTGAGTACATTTAAGATTGAGATAGATAAGTTCTTGATTGTGAAGGGGACTGAGGGTTACGGGGAGAAAGTGAGAGAATGGGGCTGTGAAACTTATCAGCCACGATTGAATGGTGGAGCAGATTCGATGGGCTGAATGGCCTAATTTCTGCTCAAATGTCTTGTGGTCTTAAGCTTGGGATTAATAGTTACTAAACACGAGAAGAAATAATAACAAAATATACATGTGTACAGATTAGGAATAAGAAGTGAGTTCCCTGAAAAAGATAATATTTTTAAAAAGATATATTGGTCAGTCTTTAAGTTGTTCATTAAGAAAAGAATATTATGATTATTTCTGTGGTTGTTATTGATAGCTCTTTCATAGGTCATTGAACAGTCAATTTTAAGATGCTTGGCTTTGCAGATTGATTGAATTATTTTTGAACTGGCTCCTGTCAACAGTAGCTGGCTGGCAGCACTCATTGTGTGAGTCTTTTCTATTTCTTTACCTGCAGTGCAGGAGTGTTAAATGGATTTTCTTAAAGCCATGACTTTCACAACACACTAATTCACGCATTAGGACATCAAGCCACTAATATACACAAACCAAGGTTGAGGCTTATTTTTACATCCTGTCTTTTCTTGTTTTTCCCTAAAGCTAAACATATCTGCAGCAGATAGCTTCCTGTTCAGAGGCAGTTGAATAATCAGTCTCTCGTTATCTCTTCCTTTTTAGTCTTTCTATTTGAAGTTTCTCTGACTTTTAACAGGTGTGATACTTCAGATTCTTTTCTCCCGATAACCGTTGAATTTACATCCACAGTCATCTTTACTGTATCAGTACTCTTTAAAGAAACATATGTTTGGTATCACAATTCGACATAGCTACAGGTGATCCAGGGTTATGAGCTGTGGTCATGTCAGAGGCCTTTAGGACAAATGATGGAAATCTGAGGCACACATGTCATGTAGGCCCCAGGTTCTGTTCTGAAGTTGACTGCATTACCGCTTCCTGTGGTGTGCCTAGGTTGAAAGGGCAAGGAATCAGCTTGATTCTCATTTATAATTACTACCAGTAACTACTGTTGGAAAGTTTACAATGTCTGAATTTTGAATGACGACAGGAATAAATTCACTGGATGCTATCAGTAATCAAATAGGCTGTAGACTCTCACTGAAGAATGGTGAGCTAGTTGAGACACCAGGCACTGGCTCATATTTGTAGGCAAATGTGAGTCAGCTCCTTTAGAAGATAAGTGAGGAATTAAGGAAACAATTTTAAGAAGCAGAGAAACAGATGTTTAACTGTGAACTGTTCCTGGTATAAGTACAACAAGTACATTCTGCCAAATGCATTTGAGGAAGGTAAGAAATTTAAATTAAGAAAAACATAGAAAACACTTCTCTTTAGATTGCAAGAAATAATGACCAAATATAGTTTGCAGAACACTCTGGCTTTATGAATAATATATTTCCTATATCGAAATGTTTTATTTCCCATTTTAATAAATGCATTTGTCACTTCATCATAATTACTCAAAAGTAGATATATCACATCTAAGTTTATAATCAGCAAACTGGGATCGAGGTTACAGAAATACAGGGGATTTTGTCCAAAGGTGAAAACAGAAATGAAATTGATGCAATGTAATAAGACTTGCCCATTCAAAAGTGTGGATCTGACATAGAATTTTGCCCTGATTGTTGGTTATCATATTTTGAACATGTCTGGAAATGATAAACCAGAAACCTGCCGTTGGAGTGGGGTGGGGGCTAATTTGAACATTTAGGAATACCAATCCCACAAGCTATTGAAGGTGATGCAAGACTAGCACCATTTAAAGTCAAGAGTGTGGTGCTGGAAAAGCACAGCAGGTCAGGCAGCATCTGTGGAGCAGGAGAATTGATGTTTCAGGCATAAGCCCTTCGTCAGGAATGAAGGGGTTATGCCCAAAATGTTGATTTTCCTGCTCCTCGGATGCTGCCTGACCTGCTGTGCTTTTCCAGCAATCACATTCTCGACTCCGATCTCCAGCATCTGCAGTCCTCACTTTCTCCAAGCACCATTTAAAGGTCAAAAGTTCCATTTAAAGCGAATCTGAAATGGGAGATACTTTTGGCATGCAGCAGGAGCTGGAATTACTTGGGAAACATTGGAAACGTTCAGTAATAGAGCAATAGTCAAGAGGGCACGCAATCAATGTTCTAATGCTGCTGTAGAGTCACTGATGCAGAAGGCAACCAGGAGGAGAGAGATTCTCTTCCTTCAGGTGACCGTGAGCAACAGCAAACATACTTAAGACAGTTGCACATAATGCACATGTTGTCACCCTCAACAACAGAGCAATGTTATAAGTGCTAGCGAGTGTCTTCTGCCATATTCTTTAACTTCCACCAGCTGTCACAGTGCTGAATACGCCCAGTGCTTTGGAGCCAAACATTATGGCTCTGCAGGTTTGGCGCACCAGTGGAGGATGGATACACTTTCTTGGGTCTGTATGTAGGGGCTCCTCACACTCACTGCTTAGTAATCTGCATGTGACCAAGCTCTCTGTTCCCCTCCTGTCCCAAGATGTCAGTGAGCACAGAACTCACCTGTTCAAGTGAGAACTTGGGAGAATCTATAAATTATAAATCATCTGAGTTTTGGTGAAGCCTGCATAAAGAGTTCCAAAAGGTGTGTTTCAGAGGTCCTCTTCAACTCCACCACTAACAGGACATAAAGTCACGAATATCCCTTTAAGTAGCACTCCAAGTTGACATCAACACTGCATTTACTCACAAACAGCTGGTAACTGTTAGCAGGGGGTGTTTGTAGAAATGTTAACCTTCAAATTCCCATGCTGCCTCTATAATGAGCTTTTGCTCACAACTTTAAGTGTCAATGTCAAGCACTTAATCAGATATTGGGCAGCCTTTCCTAGTGCTGGCTTCAACTTCTTTACCTCATTTGACCACCTCAGAGGCCCTGGGGTATCCAAGATATTCAGCAGAAACTGCCTTTCAGGCTATTGGTCTGAAATAATTGTTCAGTGCATTATTGCTGAGTTTTGCAGAGGATGTTAAACTGTAGTCCTTTCTGGTCACTCACTAGATATAAAAGATCTCATAGTACTTCGAAGAAGACCAGGTAAGTTTCCCTTAGTGTCTTGACTAATATTTATCCTTCAATTAACATTATTGAAATTATCTGGTCGGTATCATATTACTATTTGTAAAAGCTTGCAGCATTGCTGCCATTCACTTATGTTAATAACATTGATGACATATCAAAAATACCTCACAGTTGTAACCCCTTTGGAACATCCTGAGCTCATGAAAGGACCTAAATCTTTTCTTTTACAGTACCATATATCATGTTAAAACTCATCAATACAACACAAAGTTGTCACCAAACACTGCTGTTGTGGAGCAACAGAAACAGCTAAAGAAACTCAACATGTCTGGCAGCATTTGTGAAGAGAGAGCAGAGTTAATGTTTTGAGTTCAGTGACCCTTCTTTGAGGTAGCACCTAGGGAAAAAGGTGGTGTTTATGCTGAAGATAGAGGTGGGTGGGAAAGGAGTGAGCAAATAGGTGGAGAGGGAGCCCAGAAAGACAGAGAAAGAAAGAAAGAGGATGGGCAGACTAAGGGATTATAGATATTTGACTAATGCTGTGGGATGTTTGTCAGGCTTTACTGCATCACTATCTGTCAACTTCATCCTTATATAACACCCCTGGTGGAAAGGGAGGACTATTAATTTCAGAAGGTGCAACAGACTATTTTGGGGTGGTCTGCAAAATAGCATGTAATATCTCACCAGAAAGCCTCCTAGATCCCCTGGTGTCTAATTTTAATCTGTTCCCTGAGCAGGTAGCAAAGGCACCCATCTGGAGCTGCCTCTCAGCTTACTGCTGCCCTGAGTGCCCACGAGGAAAGTATAAGTCTCCCCAGCCCGAGAATCTTCCCATCCCCTCCCACAAGAATCTTCCTGTTCCCACATTCCAATTAAACAGGAATGATTTCTAATGTTTCAGTTCTAAATTACTGCTGTCAAAAGGATAAATGCCTCGGTTCAATGTACGTCTTGTAACAAGAAGTTGAAAGTAGAAAGATAATTTCACCAAAATGCAGAAAAGTGACTTCCTCTTGATTGCCCGGAACAGCCATTGAATTTCAAAACATTTGGATCAATCAAGCAATGAACTTGCTGGCACAGCTATCCAAAACATTTATGTTATTTTTGATGATAATTCTTCAGCTGAAAGATGAAAGTTTGTTTTTAACCAATGGATCCAAAGACAGTTTCTGGGAAAACACTGAACATATATATTGGTTATTCTGCTATGCACAGAGAAAGTAATAGTTTCCCATGGTAAATAAAGCTGCTTTAGGGGATGGATTTCTTCAGTGGCAGATGGTGATTAAAAAGCTCTAGTCGTGAAGAATTACACTAATCAGAGGCAATAGATATCAGATGAGACTGATGCAAAGCAGCAGCGAGGATTTACAGCATTAGATAGCAGTGATACCGGCCAAGCAGAAATTACCTTTTTTTATGGGAATCATTCTTCCTGTGGGAGTTGTTAATGACCAACAGCAGTCAATTTGGAACTCATTCAAAAGGCCCTTTCTTCTCTTGACACGAGGAGTGAGGTGTCAAATACCAGCTGGCACCCGAAGTGTCACAGGAAGAGCCACTGTGTGACACATAAACCAGAGGCTTTAACCTCATTTTCACTTCAAATGAATGGAAATCCGCTTACTTGCGGCTGGATGTCGTGCAATTAAATCATGCAAAAGGTCACCTATTGGTTGACTAACGCCAAAGTGTAAGAATAATGTTGTTTGAAAGAAATGAGATTGTCTCTGACCAGGGAATGAAATTGCATTTCCACACCCATTAATTGGCATAATGAATTTATATCATCTTTTAGTTTGGTCAAATACCTGATTAGGGAACTGCTAATTTTCACAAGACTCTTCCAGAAGAATGCAAAAGGTTCACAGACTCTTTGATTATGCACACAGCAGGGTAAAAGTTAATTAGAACTGGAGGAGTTTGGCTGTGGATTTAAAGCCATCTTGAACCCAGGCAACTATCCCCCTTCCCCCCAATCCCCTAGCTTTTTGCAATATTTCCTGTCGGATATCTTTCTAGAGAACTATAGAGAGATACACTTGTATTTCCACGATTTGGTCTTTGTGAATTTTAGCTGGCTTTCTGCACAGTTCAAATATCTGACAAAGCTTTGTTCTTGGCTGCATTAGTAATATAGCTAGGCACGGAAACGCAAGCTCCACAGATCCAATTAGTGTTACCCAAGACACAGACATAGTGATAAATGTGAGAGGAAGCCATCAAGGAAGTGATTATCAGTTCTCTGCACAATCCTAACACTTTAATTCTACTTGAAATTGGCAACACACTAATAAAAATCAATGTGGGGGATGGAAGTCATGCAGACTGGACACAAAATCTATGTAATTCATATCTTCCTCGAGTTTAAGTACCTCTCCACTGACTCCAACTGTTGTGCATTCAAACCTCACTCCAGTGATTTGAGTTTATAATCTAGTGTCATTCTGAGGGACTACTGCACAGTCAGGGGTGCTGCCTTCTGATGTTATTAAACTAAAGCCTCAATCAGGCAGATGTAAAAGATCCCAGAGTCCAACTTTGAAGATGAGCAAATGTGTCCTAATATTTATCTGATAATCAACACCGTTTACATAGGTTACCTGGTCATTATCACCTTGCTAGTTGTGGGATCTTGCTGTGCACAAATTAGCTGCTGGGCTTTTATCCTTCATTGGTGACTAGACTCCAAATGATTTCCATTGAGTGGAGGACATATTGGGATGTCCTGAGGGCCTGAAATGCACTATTTAGAAACAAATATTTATTTTCTCCTGGTAACGGTTTATTGTTGAATGGGTAATACTCTAATGAGTACAAAGTTAAAAATCACACAACTTTGTACACCCCAGTCCAACACCGGAATCTCCAAAACATAATTCCAATGAGTAGAGTAACACCTCCAGGTAAAAACAATGACTGCAGATGCTGGAAACTAGATTCTGGATCAGTGGTGCCAGAAGAGCACAGCAGTTCAGGCAGCATCCAGGGAGCAGCGAAATCGACGTTTCGGGCAAAAGCCCTTCATTTATTCCTGATGAAGGACTTTTGCCTGAAACGTCGATTTTGCTGCTCCTTGGTTGCTGCCTGAACTGCCGTGCTCTCCTAACACCTCCAGGTAGCTATTGTTCCTGTGTGCAGTTGGCCAGTGAGGATTGGCTATCAGATTGTAGAAATCAGCATGACTGTGGTTGAATTTGTTCTCACCTAATTCCTACAGCTTTACTGCAGATATCCCTTGAAAATAGTTAAGTGTAGGTCTCCCCAGTTAACATTTTTCACTAGCTCAGGCACACTGAAACATTGCCCAGTCCTCTATTGAGAGAGTGGATCTCATTTTGATTATTTTATAATGACAGACAATTTTGGGAACAGTATCCACACGCCAGGTGGCTATAAAGACATTCCATAGAGTCATAGAGATGTACAGCTCAGAAACAGACCCTTCAGTCCAACTTATCCATGCCAACCAGCTATCCCAACCCAATCTAGTCCCACCTGCCAGCACCTGGCCCTTATCCCTTTAAACCCTTCCTATTCATCTGAAAATAGGTGGATGGATACCTAAAACAAGTGTTTGTCCTACTCTTTGGCAGGAAGAGTAGAACAGCAGAATCTTACTTAAATGGGAAACAACTGTGGAAAGCACAGAGGGATTTGGGAGTCATAGTGCACAATCCTAGGCACAGAGAGCTAGCATCTAAGTTCAGGGATAATAAGAAAGACAAATGGAAAATTGACTGTTATTTCAAATGGAATGGAAAATAAAAGTAGGGAGGACTTTCTAAAATGATACAAGGCACTGGGAAGACCACAAGTGGAATATTGTGAACTGCTCTGGTCCTCTTCGCTAACAACAGATATATTGGTAGCGGAGGCAGTCCAGAGAATGTTCACTAGGTCGATCCCAGCTATGGAGGGATTTTCTTATGATGAGAGCTTATGTAGGTTACACTTGTACTCATTGAATTTTAGGAGAATGAGAGGTGACCATATTGAAATATATAAGATATTTGGGAGGATTGACAGGGGAGATGAAGAGAGTAAAAACAAAATACTGTATATGCTGGAAATCTGAAACAAACACAGAGTATGCTGAAGAAACTCAGCAGGTCTGGCAGCAACTGTGGAGAGGGAAACAGAGCCGTGACCCAAGTCTGGTGTGACAGTTTGTCAGAACATTCTGAGAGTGGTTAATCTTTGGAATTCTTTACCACAGAGAGCTGAGAAGGTTGGATCAATAAGTAGATTCGAGGCTGAGCTGGCAGATCTTTAAGCACTAAAAGAATCAAGGATTATGGGAGAAAGGGCAGGAAAACAGCATTGAGGATTATTAGATCAGCTATCAGAAAGAGTGGACACTCGAGGTCAAATAGCACACTTCTGCTCCTGCGTCTTCTGCTCCTCTGCTCCTGTAACTTAAAATTTATTTTAAGTCACTTTTGTTAAATTGGGCAGCATACTGTCTAGTCTTCTAAACATTCTTCAGCAGGGTGCAATATAAGTATGTCTGCTCTTGAAAGGTGGGACGTACATTTATGTGATGGTATGACAGGTACTAGCAACTCATTCAAATAAAGTGAGACCTGAATTGGGCTGACTTCAGACTTCCTGCTTATGCAGACCCTCTACGTGTGCCACTGATTTCAGGTACAGTGGTAGGGTTTAAAACTATCCCTACCACATGAAGTGCATCACATGGCATTATTAGTCACTGACCAACAGCACCCCCTCCTCGAAAATAAAGCATCTACTTTTAAAGAAGGACACAGCACTCTGTCTGTAAAGAGCAGCAGGATTGAGCTTCGGGTCCACTGTTCCCAGCAGAATGAGTGCCTGACACCTGGGCTGTTGAATACAGGAAATCTTTAAATATAGAACTAGTAAATGCACCATGGTTCCACCAGACCAGAGGGCTGCTCTCCCATTAAAGAGAGGTGACTGGTAGTTATTTAACCTGAAGATCATCATGCCTGAGGTGAGGGATGAAGTTGGCAAGGTGTAACCGTCATGGTAACCTCAGCTAGTGTGGGAATTGAACCCACTCTGTTGGTGTTACTCTGCATCACAAACCAGCCAACGTAGCTAACAGATCCCCAAAGATAAGGCGAACTGAGTTGTTGGTTTTCTATCTCTAATATCTGGGATTTATTGCTTTTCAGAGTTCATTAAGAATGGAGCCAGATGTAATAGAGGTAGATGAAGAATATTGACCAACGTGTTGATAAATGTATGATTTTGTTTATTGTTTTCAGGTGTTCATCCACAGGTACCAGACTTTTGAACTTGATATCAAAACTTGTTATGGCAGAATATAAATGACCACCTCAATTCCATTATCACTTCCCCATAGTATCCACAATGAACTGAATTCTGTTCTGGGTGTCATATGCTGTCAGGCAATGTCCATGATTCAGTTGATCATGAGTGAACATGGCAAGTACGTGTTGGCAGACATCAACCAGCCTACAATCATACGTGCTCCCAAGAGAAACAAGAACCCCAGATCAATTACTCCCAATTCAGTCAGGGGTTTGGATTTAATTGTAGCATTTATTGATGTTACAGATGAGGATCAAATCTGAGCTCTGAATGACTCAGCTAATCACCATCTTCTCCATCACAAGCTGTTTCTTACAAACTAGTTTTATGTAGTGAACCCAGTTTTTCCCCTGTCCCAAAAGGCAAAGTTAACTCAATCCTGCTCATGCGTCTATTTCGTACCAAATTTACATTTAGACGACAGAAACATTGATGTGGAACTATCCAGTGGTCTCGTGATTGGTCTCAAGAAATGCCAATTATAAACATAAAACCCTGTAGCGAACCAGTACTGAACCATGAGAAAGCTGATGGTGAGAATGGAGACAGAGATTAAAACTTTCAACAGAATCAAATAAAAAGGTATGTTAATTTGCTGTCCCCTGCCCAGTGCTGGAATGGACTTCACGCATAGCTTGTGTGTTTATGCTTATGCCCGAAACGTCGATTCTCCTGCTCCTTGGATGCTGCCTGGCCTGCTGTGTTTTTCCAGCACCACATTTTTCAATTGTTTACATGAAATGACAACAATTGGGATTTTCCATTTTTGTATTCAATTGAGTTTAGAGCTGCAGTGCAGCAGCAGGTCACAATCTTGACCATGTCATAATCTGAAATATTTCCTTCCTGCCTCCTTCCCTTTCACCATCCCTGTAAGCCGGAGAAATTGCTAAATTTAGGTCCTGACCTAGCCTGAGCTTGAGAGCTTCCTGCGGGAAGTGGTCTAAATAGGATGATACCCAATTAGAGGCTAATTATAGTTGTCTCTTTATAGTGGTCGCTTTTCTCTCCTTTCCTCCTTGTGTCCTAGAACTATCGAGGGCATCTCGTGATGAATTGCTCCTGTAATGTGATTTCTGGTTTTGAATGTATGTTGTACACTAAGAGATTTCTGATAACATATCAGCTACAATTTACCTTGAAAATTTCAATCCAGAAATTACTTAGAGCAATGATGGGTAGATTTAGTAAATTTGCTTGCAGCTTTTGAGTGGTAACCTTTTCAGCACAGGGTCAGCAAAAGAATTGTTGCTCCCAGCATGTGTTGGGAGGAACACTGTCTATTAATGGCTTAAAAATTACATGCAATGCCTCGTAAGCATAAACCCTTGATGTTGTGTGATGAGCTTAAGTACCAAACTAGCAACACTAAGCAAGGTCACAGAGCAAAGATGTAGCATATATGGGCAACTTGTTACAATAGCAATTTCTGCCCTTGTTTTTTAAACACAAATTCCCTTCAGTCCCAAAGCAGTGAATTACAGGTTTAATAGGGCTCCAGAGGGTAGTTAATAGGGATTTCAAATCACTCTCCAGATGGCAACTTGCATTTGGAAAGGAAGAATAGATCAGATGGTTTCACAACACATCACCGAATGAAACGTAATACCAGCAGTTTGAAACATGCTGCAAAAGCTTATAAACCTAAAAGAACACAAGCTTTTGTATGCTCCACCTTCTTAATTATAGAGGCTGGTAGCCTTTTAAATACTCTTCAAAGTGTGCAGAATAATTAATTGGTCCAGAGGAGAGAATGTTGTTTTGCTATTCAGAGAAAGAGATACCAGTATCCTGATACCGATCTGAGGAATAACATGACTGAAATGGTCATTTGATTTCAGCACAGGCTTGCAGCGTGCTTTTTCATATGGTTCAAGATCCAATTCTTTTTTTTAATGGAATTTCAGCACTCACAGTACATCAAACTGTCCAAAATCAGCTAGCACAAGATTTGCTATTCACTGGCTCGTGACTCGCTCAAAGGCTGGAGAACTGGGTTAATTAAGGCTGCTAGTAACTTAGGTGGGGTACCTTTGTTGCTTTTGAAGTTCTGCACCAGCAGATAAAAGATTTATAGATTTAAGACAGCCACAACACTCCCCTCTGACAGGATAATTATGTTTGAAGAGGGCTGCTATTCTCTGCTTTAGCATTTGGGTTAAATGCTGATGCTCAGTCACATTATTCCTCAGCTCCTGAATCCAAAGAGCAACTGATTAACTGGGCTGGAATCTCTGCATATATGTCACTTTATGCAAATATAATTTCAAGAGCTGCTTTGGACTTCTGAGATTCTAGTTGCAAATTTCTTCAGGATCTGCAGAGCCATTGGAAAACAGGGCAAGACTTCTGACAGCAATTAAAGAATGAGTAACACTTGAGAGGCAGTGAGCAAATTTTCTGCATTAGTTTTCCAACCTCTTGCCACAAATGTTCGATTGCACATCTTTCAACAGGAGCATGTGAATCACCCATTCAAAGTCTCAAAGTCCTGTTGTCGTACATCGAACTTTGATCTTAGAAACTGGGTGGGTCACTGACTTCTGGGAAGATAGAGGTAGATCTGAGCCTGCGGCTTGTCTGCCTCGTCCACTTTCCTTTTCGTTTCATTTTCTTCCCTCTTCTCGAAAGCTTTTTTTCTCTTCTATTTTATTTTACTTAGCTCCTGGTGAAGAGCTCAGTCATGGCGATGGCATCGGCGATGCCAACAAGGCCCAGCAGCGGAGACTTGTGGTAGCATCATCAGAAGCGGGTTCGGATTCCCAGCGGCATCTGCATCTCCTAGGCAGTCCTAACAGCGACTCATGGCTGCTGCAGTGGAGTCGAGTTTGGGTTCCCGCCTGCATCTGCCTCCAGCGCAGAATCATGGAGGCGAGCTTGGGCCCATTACGAAACCCAGTGGCGGCATCGTCAAGGGGGCCCAAGGTGGACTCACGGCAGTGCCAGAGTTGGGTTTGGGTTGGTCTGTTACCCCGCCGGTAGCATCGATGCTGTCTATGTTGGCCATGTCCATCCAGGACTCGGAGTGGCAAGAGTGTCGGAGGTGGTGAGATAGAGTCATAGAGTCATAGAGATGTACAGCATGGAAACAGACCCTTCGGTCCAACCCATCCATGCCAACCAGTCTAGTCCCACCTGGCGGCACCCAGCCCATATCCCTCCAAACTCTTCCTATTCATATACCCATCCAAATGCCTCTTAAATGTTGTAATTGTACCAGCCTCCACAAATTCCGCTGGCAGCTCATTCCATACACGTACCAACCCCTGCTTGAAAAAGATGCCCCTTACATCTCTTTTATATCTTTCTCCTCTCACCTTAAACCTATGCCCTCTAGTTCTGGACTCCCCAACCCCAGGGAAAAGACTTTGTCTATTTATCCTATCTATGCCCCTCATAATTTTGTAAACCTCTATAAGGTCACCCCTCAGCCTCCGACGCATCAGGGAAAACAGCCCCAGCCTATTCAACCTCTCCCTGTAGCTCAGATCATCCAACCCTGGCAACATCCTTGTAAATCTTTTCTGAACCCTTTCAAGTTTCGCACCATCTTTACGATAGGAAGGCGACTAGAATTGTATGCAATATACCAGCAGTGGCCTAACCAATGTCATGTACAGCCGCAACATGACCTCCTAACTCCTGTACTCAATGCTCTGACCAATAAAGGAAAGTATACCAAATGCCTTCTTCACTATCCTATCTACCTGCGACTCCACTTTCAAGGAGCTATGAACCTGCACTCCAAGTTCTCTTTGTTCAGCATCACTCCCTAGGATCTTACCATTAAGTGTAAAAGTCCTGCTAAGATTTGCTTTCCCAAAATGCAGCACCTCGCATTTACCTGAATTAAACTCCATTTGCCACTTCTCAGCTCATTGGCCCATCTGGTCCAGATCCTGTTGTAATCTGAGATAACCCTCTTCACTGTCCACTACACCTCCAATTTTGGTGTCATCTGCAAACTTACTAACTGTACCTCTTATGCTCACATCCAAATCATTTATGTAAATGATAAAAAGTAGAGGGCGCAGCACCGACCCTTGTGGCACTCCGCTGGTCACAGGCCTCCAGTCTGAAAAACAACCCTCCACCACCACCCTCTGTCTTCTCCCTTTGAGCCAGTTCTGAATCCAAATTGCTAATTCTCCCTGAGTGGGGGACTTTCATTCCAGCAGCAACATGGCAACGTGAACTCATGCCTGGCCACCAGGTCCTTGGACCATGATGGAGCACGTAGTAAGAAGGAATGTAATGATGGGCAATTTCTTTATTTATTCATTTTTCTGCCTTTATATCCTATATTTTGGTGTATTTTTCTGGATTTTAAGATGGCACTGAGCGTGGCTTCATATACAAAACTTTTCACCATATTTTGTAACATGATACACGTGACAATAAATAAATCAAATCAAAGCTTTGGTTAAGACCTGCCCTGATTCATAGATTCATACAGCACAGAAAAGGCCCTTTGGCCAATCAATTTGCACTGATATACCTAACACTAAAAGGGTGATAATCCCAATTCCTTGCACTTGTCCCATATCCTTGAATGTTACGATATTTGAAGTGCTCATCCAGATATTTTTTAAAGGTTAAAAGGTTTCTGGCCTCTAGTACCTACCCAGGCAGTGCATTCCAAATTCCCACCACCCAAATCTTCTTCCAAATCCCCTCTGAAACCCCTGCCCCCTACCCTAAAACTATGCCCTTTCATGATTGACCCTACAACCAAGGGGAACAGCTGCTCTCCATTCACTCTGTCCATACCCCTCATAATCTTATGGATCCCAATCCAGGACAATCTCTTCCAGGATGTGGAGATGTGGTGTTGGACTGGAGTAGACAAAGTCAGAAGTCACACAGCATAGTCCAACATGGTTGACATAGAAATCACAAGCTTTCAAAGAGCTGCTCCTTCATCAGGTGAAGCCTTTAAGTAAACATGTTGGACTATAAACCTGGTGTCGTGTGACTTTGAATCTATTCCAGGACATTTGAGGTTCTTATCTTTAAAGCAGTCCTACCTCTGTTAATTCCTCTGTCCTTACAATATCCCAATAGTTCCTAATATATTTCTCACTCTCCATAACCTTCTTGAACTCTCCATTCCACTGATTTTGACCATTTTGTACCCCATTTCCTATTTGCTGTTAGGGAGATGGCACTAAAATCATTAGCATTCACATAATTTCTGTAAAGGGAATAAGTACACCATCGATCTAATAAAAGAGAAACAATCAGGAACAAGAATGTAGCAGAGTATGTGTCCAAGGTCAAAGATGACTGAGTCGGTGAATGGAGAAACTTTGTGGTTGGGTTGTAGAAAATACCGATACAAACATAATATCAACAGCAATTAGATGAGACAATGCTTTTTCTGCTACCAGTAAGAGAAAAAAATTATCAAGCTAGTGTACAAGTCATAGAATCCCTACAGTGTGGAAGCAGGCCATTCAGCCCATCAAGTCCACACTGACCTTACAAAGAGCATCCCACTCAGACACACCTCCCACCTTATAATCTTGCATTCACTGTGGCTAATACATCTAACCTTCCTATCTCTGGACACCATGGGCAATTTAGCATGGCCAATCCACCTGACTTTGGACCGTGGGAGGAAACTGAAGCACCCAGAGAAAAACCACACAAGCACAGGGAGAATGTGTAAGCTTGTCACAGATATTGTCCCAAGGGTGGAATCAAACCGGGGTCCTGGTGCTGTGAGGCTGTAGAGTTATCCATTGAGCCACCGTGCTGCCCCATACACATTGGCATGGAAATGCTACATAATGAACTTCATCGTCATGGTACCTGGTTAGAGAGGGAAACACTGGCCCTACTACTTGGCCAAACTGAAAACAGGCCTTGCTGCTGCATGATGACCCTTTTCAGAATATTCACTCTGGAAAGGGTCAGCCTAGGTTACTCTTGCAGCTCTTTTAGCCCATGCAGAACCACAGTAGGCACTGCTAGAGATCTCATTAGTCAGCGTTAGTCACTGTTCTCAAACAGACATGGTTATACACAACAGTTCCTAAAGGAGTTTCTAACATAAGCCTTGAACATCCTTCAATCCCAAAGTTGCAATGAATGGAAGGGTATATGATATGATGTTTGTTCTGAAAAGGTTTAACTGTGAATCTCAAGGAAGATAACCTTATGATCTAGGTGCCCCACAGTTTTAGTGACAATGTTAATCTTATTAATGTAAGATGGCTCGTACCTGATTACTATCATGCAATAAACTACATCTTATTGAAGACAAGAGCATCTTCTCATTAGAGTCCCAGTTTTCCTCTATCACTTTAGATGCAGTATTCCAGACACCCCTCATCACCCCAGACACAGTTAACAAAGGAGGATAGTGGCAGATAGCTACATGATCAGATGTTGACAATAGTTTGCATTGCATGCTCACACGGCATTTGAAGCAATGGAATGGATTGGAATTCAATTTAGCTGTACAAAAACGATTCCAGATATTCAGAAGAAATTTAGTTACAGCTTAAAGAGTGACTCAGACAGGAATTCAACAGCAGATAAACCTGTGTTAGATTCCACAAGGCAGAATCTAAAGTCAAGGGAAGCAGCACTTCAGAACTGGTAGGGGAATCGTAGAAGTAAGTGTGAGTGAGAAGCTACATGAGATTGGCAGATCAGACATTTCTAGCAAATGCCAGATTGCATCAGGTACTGATGAATTCTCAGAGTAGTCACAATTAAAGATTCAGTCACAGAGAGCAAACAGCCAAATAGAACCTGTGAGTAAAGTTAAAATCTCTGATGAACAAAGGGAAAACTTTAAATAAAAAATATTTCGGTTACAGGCAGAGAATGTGAAAAGGAGAAAAGAAGTAGTTATATCTTATGAATGTTGTCACAACAGTGAATGACCACCACAAGGCAAGACTACATGAGGAAAATCAAGGGCCATCATAATAACTTGAAGTGAGGTCACATCACTTGGGAAGATTGCAAAGCCAGAGTTACAGTGACAAAGGGGAAAATTTAGAAATCTAAGTGACAGTCTAACAGAATAAAAAAGTAAGGAGACTGCTGAAGTCACAGTAAGAGGGCAAGGTCTACAGTTGAAGCCATGGTAAAGGCAGGAAGAATTTTTTTAATGCTACACAAAACAGGGTCATTCAGAGAAACATTCAGAGAGGGTAAATCACTCAGGATAACACTTCCACAAACAGGATTCAGCTATGAGGCCACTGGCAGCAGAATTTATTCAGCAAAATCAGAGAAATGGATGAAAGGCAGGAAATTGTCTGTTTATGGAAAAGGCAGAAAACTTCAGTTTAGGATGCAGAAGGTAGGAACCTTCGTTTTGCCTGTAAAAACACAAGAAAAGACTTCATAAGTAGTACAGGAAAGTAGCACAAGATCTGCACAGTTCACGATCAATTAGAATTCAACCAAAGTGAAAAATCCCAGACTGTCTTTTTTTCAAATTAATTGTTCTGTGAGATACCTGTCCAAGAAAAGGATATTTATAAAGCTGATTTCCATTTTGACCTCAACAGATTTGCTCCAGTGATATGTCTGACAGCTCAAAAAGTAGCTCCATACTAAACCTGGCAACTGTGGCAGATATTCTTGCCAATTCTGGAAACAAATCTCAAAGCAGACTTGTTAAAAAATATTGCAGATAAATGAAAGTCGAGTAAGATATCACCTCAGGCATGATGATTTGCAAAAAATGTCATCCCATCAGGATTTGCTGCAGTCACAGTGTCATGGTTCAATGCTGAAGTGCAAAGGTCAGCAAAAGTGAACTTTGACCACTCCTGCTTCAAGAATTTGAGTAAGGAATTAAACTGAATTGTTATAAATCAATAATCAGGCCTAAACGGAATAGAGTGTTGAGTCCAATCCTGGGATTTGGACTTTCAGAAGGATGTATGTGAACAGTGCACAGAGGAGATTTTCTAGGAGTGAAGAACCCATGTTGCAGGGAGAATAGAGAAGCTGGGATTGGAATCCTTAACTCAGAGAAGGAGAGGTGATTTAAATTATGAGGTGTATAGCAAGTATATTCAGGCCAAAACAGTTCCCCTGGGGAGGAGGGTTGGTAACCAGAGGATAAAGGTTTATGAGAATTGACAAAGAATTAGAGGCAAAATATGGAGGATTATTTCAAGGCAAGGGTTGTTGAGAGTGGAAGTATAGTACATGGCATTAAAGGGCGGGAGCAGATTCAAAAGTAACATTGCGGAAAGGGAATTGAATAATAATGACAAAGAGAAATATTTAAAGGTTATGAAAAAGTGGGACTATTTGGATAGTTCCACTCAAGAAACCATGATAGATATAATAGGATTGGGGTAGTCTTGATTTGCATTGGTGGTGTTCCTGCTTCCAGGTTTAAGTCCTGTTTCTACTGGAGGTGTGTTACGATATGTCCAGATTGATTAAGAATAATTTAAAGTACGCCCTAGTTGGTGGGTTCGCTAGTGCTGTTGGGAGAAGTTAAACTAGGTTGGCAGAGGGAGGGGCACAAAGAAGCAGTACAAAAAGTACACAACATGCTTTAGTAAAGGAATCAAGGCAGAGGGAGTTCAACTATCTTGAGTTTCAAGGGAGTAAGGCGAGGTTGACTAGCCCTTACTTTAAAGCCAGGAGTATTATTGGTAAGTCAGCTGAATTCAGAGTGTGGATTGACATGTGGAATTGTGATTTTGTTGCCATCAGAGGGATATGGTTGAGGAAGGACCAGAACTGGCAGCTCAACATTCTCAGGTATAGGATCTTCAGGCAGGTCAGGGAAGGGTATAAAACAGGGGACTGCATTATTAATGAAGGAGTCAGTTACTGCAGTAAGGCGGGACAATAAATTGAAAGGCTTTTCAAATGAGGCTTTGTGTAGAGCTTTACAATGAAAAGGGGCAGATAATTATATTAGGATACTTGAACTTCCCCTACATTAATTGGGATAGTCAGAATGTAAAGGGTTTAGAGGGGGCAGAAATGTATTTAGGACAATATTTTATATCAACTTATAGAGGGTCCAATAAGGGACAGTGCAGCACTGGACCTAATTTGGGGGAATGGAGCTGGACTTGTGTTTGAGGTGGCATTAGGGGAGCATTTTAATAATAGTGACCTCGGCACAACTCTTTTTAAGCTTGTTATCAAAAAGAATAAAGATGGTCTGACAGAAAGAGTTTTGGGTAGGAAGAAGGCAGATTTGATTTTAAAAAGGCAGGATTTGACCAATGTAGACTAGAAACAGCTGCTTCTGGGTAAACCTACAGCAAAAACAATGGGAGCATTTAAAATGGAACTGGGGAGAATGCAGGCCCAATATATTGTCTTTAGGGTGCAATGTAGGAGCAACAGTCCAGAGAACCTGGATGTCTAGAAATATTCAGGACTGGAAAAGAAGAAAAAGAGAGGCTTTTAACAGGTACAAAGGGAACAAATCAACAGAGGCCCCAGTGAAGTATGGAAAGTGCATGGGGAATCTTATGGAAGCAATTAGGAGAGGAAAAGGAGGCATGAAAAGACACTGATGGATAAAATTATAGAAAAAAAAACCCAAGGTATTCTATAGGCATTTTAAATGGAAGAGAATAATCAGGGAAAGAGTAGGGCTCATTAGGGACCAAGGGGACAATCTGTGCATGCAAACAAAGGACATTGGTAGGATGTTAAACAAGTACTTCACATCTGTCTTCACTTGGAAGAAGGAGGATGTATGAAATTTGGGAAGAGGGACCATGAGACTCTTCAGCCGACTGACATAGTTAGTGAAGCGATACTAGAGGCTTTGGCAGGCTAAAAGACAAATCCCAAGGGCCAGCTGAGTTGTACTCCAGTTGCTGTGCAAGTGAGGGAGGAAATTACAGGGGATCTGACTCAAATTTTTAATCCTTATATGGCCTCATGGCAAGAACCACGGGACTGGAAGACAGGTAATGTGATTCTACTTTTCAAGAGGGTATGAAGATACATGAGGGAATCGCAAATCAGTGAGTCTCACATCAGTGGTAGGGAGACTATTGGAGCAAATTCTGAAGGAGAAAATTAATCTCCACTTGGAGGAGCAGGGTTTGATCAAGGATAGTCAGCATGACTTTGTCAGTGGGAGATCATGCCTAACAAATTTGCTTGAATTTTTTGAGAAGGTAACCAGGTGTGTAGTTAAGGGTAGTGCAGTTGATGTGATTTGTGTGGATTTCAACAAGGCATTCGACAAGATCCCATATATGATCAGAAGTCAGCCCACACCAGATTATGGTACAAAATCACAAGCTTTTGGCATGTTTCCCCTTCGTCAGGTGAAATCTTCCACATCATCCCATGTAGCAGACCGATAAAAGAGGTAAAAGCACATGGGATCCAGGGTAACTTGGTCAGTTGGATCCAAATTGGCATTGCGGCTGAGAGGATAGTAGCAAAAGAATCTTTGTGTGACTGGAAACCAGTGTCTAGAGGTGTTCCGCAGGGATCAGTGCTGGGTTTCCTATTGCCTGTGATATATAGAAAGTATGTAGATGAGAATTTAGGAGGAAAAATAAGCAAGTTTGTGGATAACGTGAAGATTAGTTGGGTAGTTAATAATAAGGAAGAATGTCTTAGATTACAGGAGGATATAGACAAATTGATCAGATGGACAGATCAGTGGCAGATGGAATTTAATCCTGAAAAGTGTTAAGTGATGCACTTGGTAAAAGTTACAAGACAAGAGAGTACTTAATGAATTGTAGGACATTAGAGACTCAGAACAACAGAGGGAACTTGGGATGCTTCCTCACAGATCCTTGAAGGCAGCAGGACAAGTTAATAGGCTAGTTAAGGAGGCATACAGGACACTGTATAACAGAGAGACTATGTTGGTGCTGAACAAAACTTTCGTTCGGCCACAGCTGGAGCAGTATCTGCAGTTCTGGAACATGTGATTGCAGTGGAGTGGGAGCAGACGAGATTCAACAGGATGTTATCTGGGATGGAGCACTTTTGCGATAAAGAGAGGCTGGATAAGATCAGGTTGATTTCTTTCGAGCAGAGAAGCTGAGGGAGGACTTAACTATGGTATCTAAATTAGGGGAGGCAAGAACAGATTGGATAGAAAGCAACTTTTCCCCTGTTGAAGGGTCAATAACAAGGGAGAATAATTTTAAGGTGAAAAGTGTGAGGTTTGAGGGGAGTCTAGAAAATGTATGTCAATCAGAGGGTGGTGCGAATCTGAAATGTGCTGCCTGGGAGAGTGGTCAAGACGGGAAACCTCACAACATTTAAAGAGAACTTGGATGCGCATTTGAAATGTCATAAATTTCATGGACCATCTGCTAGAAAGTGGAACTCATTGATTTCGAGTTTTTTTTGTTGGTGCAGACTTGATGGGCTGAAAGGCCTCTTCCCTATTGTATGATTCTAAGAGATAGCTAACTGATGTGCTGTACAATCCTATGCTGCAGTGCAACATATACGTGGGAAGATTTTGTGAGAATTATTGCTGTTGCACTTTGTTAAAGTCCGTGTAATCAATCTTTTATGAATTGCTTTATTTGTGGCTTGCTTCATGCTTTTCTCATTGGACAATGAGGTAAAGTATAAATGGCTGAATCTGTATTGGCATGTTTTAATCTCCTAATGAAACCAGATGGCCCCACCATACATTTCTTTGTAATGTACACTACATCTGTTCCTGATTCATTGTATAGGGAGTGAGAGTGCTATGTTTAGTTTATCAGATGGTAATGACTATTTACATACTGCACAGCATCCCCCAGATATTTTCTGACAATTTTACAATATAGATAAGGAATGGAAACTAGCAGCGATCCTTTGATTAAATCCTTTTATCTTACAACAGTAGAGCACCCCTACAAAGTTACAAGACTAGATATTAGTTTGGACCCTGCATGGGAATAGACAGGACCTAAGTCCTATTGCTTCCTGAGCTCAACTGACCAGAAACATTTAGATGCCTGGTAGACCTTCCCAGCAACATGCCAGAGAAGACCTTGATAAAATATTGTCCTCAGTTTTGGTTTCCTGAACTAAGAAAAGATATATTTTCCATTGAGGGAATGCAGCAGACAGTCACTAGACTGATAACAGGGATGGCAGGACTGTCGCATGGGTGGAGATTGGTTCAACTGGTCCTGTATTCAGTACCGTTTAAAAAGATAAGAGGGGATCTGTTAGAAATGTTAACATTTTCACAGGACTGGACAGGCTAGATGTAGGGGAGATGTTTTCCCTAGTTGAGGAGTCTAGACCCAGAGATCGCAGTCTTAATCTGTCTAGCCTTTCCTCATAGCGCAACCCAGCTATTAGTCTCCTTAACCTTCACTAAACCGCTTCCAACAGATTATCATCCTTCTGTAAGTACGTTGACCAGTACTCGAGATACAGTCTCACCAATACACTGTATAACTGAAGTGTAACCTCTCTACTCTTGCAATCAATTCCCCCTGCAATAAGACATAACATTCTATTAACTTTCCTGATTACTTGCTTTACCTGCATGCGAGCCTTCAGTGATTCATGCATAAGGAGACCCAGATCTCTCTGCATCTCAGATCTCACCATTTAAATAATATGCTTCTATTTTATCTTTCTGCCAAAATATACAGTTTCGCATTTTCACACAGTATGTTCAATTTGCCAGATCTATTCAAGATCTTTACATGATAATACATGGCTTGGAAAGGATGGACGCTAGGAAATTGTTTCCGTTAGGCAAGGAAACTAGGACCCGTGGACACAGCCTTAGAATTAGAGGGGGTCAATTCAGAACAGAAATGAAGAGACATTTCTTCAGCCAGAGAGTGGTGGGCCTGTGGAATTCATAGCCGCAGAGTGCAGTGGAGGCCGGGACACTAAATGTCTTCAAGGCAGAGATTGATAAGTTCTTGATGTCACAAGGAATTAAGGGCTACGGGGAGAATGCTGGTAAGTGGAGTTGAAATGCCCATCAGCCATGATTGAATGGTGGAGTGGACTCAATGGGCTGAATGGCCTTACTTCCACTCCTATGTCTTATGGTTCTATGGTCTTATCTTTGACCATTCACTTAATCTATTTACTTCCCTTGTAGGCTCGTTATATCTTCTTTACGATGCACTTTCCTACTAGTCTTTATGTTAACAGCAGATTTAGCCAACACACCTTCAGTCCCTTCATTCAAATCATTTACATCAGTTGTAAAGAATTGAAGTCCCAGAACCAGTCCCTGAGGCACAACTCTCATGAGACTCCTACCAGCCTGAAAAAGGGGCCATTTATTCCTGCCTCATGTTAGCCAGCCAATCTTCTATCTATCCCAATGTGTTCCACTCTACACCAGGAGCTTTTATTTTTTACATAAAAATTTTGAAGTGGCACCTTAATAAATGCCTTCTGAAAATCTAAGTACAATACATCCACTGGTTCTCCTTCATCCAGAGCACAAGTTATTTCTTCAAAGAACTCCAATAAATCAGTTAAACATAATTTCCCATTGACAGAATTATGTTGCCTCTGCCTGGTTACCTTGAACATATCCAAGTACTTTGCTTTATTGATTTTAATAACATCTTTTGATGCTTTTGCTATGACAGATGTTAAGCTAACTGGCCTGTAGTTTCCTGCTTTCTGCCTCCCTCCATTTTGAACCTAATACCGTTCTGGTTACCCTCCTATAGGGAAGGTGTTATTAAATTACAGGAAAAAGTGCAAAACTTATTTTCAAGGATGTTATAAGACTGGAAGATTTGAGTTATAAGGGGAGGCTGGATAGGCTGGGACTTCTTAACTGGAGCATAAGAGGCTGAGGGGTGACCTTACAGAGGTTTATTAAATCATGAGGGGCATTCATAAGGTGAATAGCTAAATTCCTTTCCCCAGGGTAGGGGATTCCAAAACTAGAGGGCAAAGACTTAGGTTTATAGGGAAAAGATTTAAAAAGGACCTGAGGGGCAACGTTTTCACACAAGAGTGGTGTCTAAATGGAACCTACTGCTAGAGTGAGTCTAGAGGCAAGTACTGATACAACATTCAAAAGACATTTGGATATGTACATGAGTAGCAAAGCTTGAGAGGGATGTGGGCCAAAAGCAGGCAAATGGGATTAGTTTAGTTTAGGAAGGGGAGGGGAGGGGAATATGTGTCTGACGGTGGCATCCCGCTGGAGATGGCAACTAATGACCTTTTGGATGTGGATGTTAGAGGGGTGCCAAATGAGGATTAGGAATCCTATTGCTGTTGTGAGGAATGGAGAGAAGAGGTGAGGATTGAAGTGCAGTTTATGGGTCGGACTCAGGTAGGTTGCTGGGGAATCCTCAGTTGAGGGCAAAGGTGAACATTCCTGAGCCCTGCCCACCACTTCCCCCCCCCCACCTCCTGGTGAAGATGGCATTGTCAGAACAGACATGATGGAGACAGAGAAATTAGGAGAATGGAATAGAGTCTTTACAGGAAACAGGGTGTGAGGATGTATAATCAAGGTAACTGTGGGAGTTGGTGACTTTGTAGTGGATATTGGTGGCTAGCCTATCCCCAGAAGTGGAAATAGAGATATCAAGGAAGGGAAGGGAGGAGTCAGATGAAGGTGAGAGGGAAGTGGAAATTGGAAATTAAATTGATGATTTTTTTACCAATTCCAAATGAGAGAGTGAAGCAACATCAACCTTGTCATGGAGAAACATGCAGCAGAGAATGAGTTGTTGGTTGGGTCTGAAATAGGACTGGAATAAAGAATTTTCCACATAACCCAGACACAAGCATAACTGAGGCCCATGGCCACCCATCTGACCTGAAGAAAATGGGAGGGGCTAAAGGAGAAGTTCTTCAAAGTAAGGATGAGCCCGGCCAAGCAGAGGAGGGTGGTGATTGAATGGAACAGTTCAGGCCTTTTTCTCCAAGAAAAAGCAGAGAGCTCTGAGACCATCCTGATGGGAATAGACATATAAAGGGATTAGACTTTCATGGTGAAAAGGAGGCAGCTGGAACCTGCGAACTGGAAGCAGGTGTACAGTATCAAAAGAAATATGGACATAAGTGGGGAATAACTGGACAAAAAAAAAATCTGTCAGGGGAAGAATAAATAGATTTGTGGAGCAGGAACAGGCCAAAACAATGGGCCTACCTGAGCAGTCCTGGTGATAGATTTTGGGAAAAAGGTAGAAGTGGATCATATGGGGTTGGGGGACTATGAGTTGGGAAGTTTGGAAACATCCAGATAAGATGATGTTAGTGACAGTCATGGAAACAATAGCTATTGATGTTTGTTGGTGGGGCCAGAGGGTGGCAGACAGCTCTGAGATAGCGTGAGGTGGTGCTGATGGAGAGAGAGGCTCAGAGTGTGATATGGCAGTACATAGCACTAAGTGTGGACCATAGGGTGTGACAAGAACAGTTTTCTGAGGAGCACTGTACATCACAGAGATATGTGATCCTGGGTGGATGCAAAACACAAAGGATGAAACCTCAGTTGGAATTCATATGGAGTGAGTCTGAGCCAGAGGCAGCCACTGAGGAATGAGATGTGGCTGTGGAAGCAAGTTTTGGCAAATATCTCGTAAAACACCAAAAGTAATGACGATGAACAAGAAGAAAGGTTAGAATAGAAATCCTATCAGAGACAGGAGCAGAACATCTTCAAGGTGGGCATACCTAGAAGAGATGTGGCAGTGAATTAAACACTAAAATAACACAAAGAACTGGCACATGCTGGAAATTTGAAGGAAAACTAAGAAGCGTTGGAAAAATTCAGCCGGTCAGACTGCATCTGTGGAGGGAAAACAGTGGTAACATTTCAAATCCTGTGATTCTTCGTCAGAACTGAAAGCAACTGGGAATACGGTATTTATGTTGGTGATGTTCGAGGTTTGGTGGGGGCAGGGGTATTTGATGGTGGTGGAAAAGAATGAAAATGGTGCCAAGAGAGAGAGAAAGAAAGAGAGAGAAAGAGAGAGAGAGAGAGAGAGAGAGAGAGAGAGAGAGAGAGAAGAGAAGCAGATAAAGGGATTGCTGACAATAAGCAGGGAGAGCGATAAATGTTGAATGAAAATGAAACAACTAACTAGAAGTGGAGGGTCTACAAATATCTCCATCCTCAATGTTGGGGCAGTCTTGAACATCAGAGCAAAAGACAAACCTGAAGTATCCACGACAATCTTCAGTTTGAAGTGCTGAGTGATTGATCCATTCCAACCTCCTCCTGATGTTCCCAATGTCATAGGTAACAATTGTTAGGCAAATTAATTCACTCCATTTGATATCAGGAAACAGTTAAAGGAACAGAATACTGCAAAGGCTATGGACCCTGACAAAATTTCTGCAATAATATTGAAGACTTATGTTCCAGAATTAACAATATATATCCTGTGGCTATTAAATCAGGTCAAGGCTAGAATTTTTGCAATGAGTAACTTACCTCTTGTCTCCACAATGCCCATCTACCATCTACGGGGCATAAGTCCAAACTGTGATAGAATACTCTCCTCTTGCCAGAACTAGTGTAGCTCCAACAACATTCAAGACTTTTGTCACCATTCAAAACATAGTATTTTGCTCGATTAGCACCAAACACTGTCTCTCCCCAGCACTGACACCCAGTAGCAGCAGTGTGTAACATTTACAAAATGCACTGTAGTAACTCACCAAGACTCTTTCAATGGCATATTACACACCCACAAACTCTACCACTTAGAAGGCCAAGGGTAACATGCATGGGAGTATCATCAGCTGCATGTTCGCCTCCAAGTGACATACCATCCATACTTGGAAATATATCTCTGTTCCTTCACTGTCACTGGGTCAAAACCCTGGAATTCCCTCACTAACAACAGTCTGAGTGGTCCTACATCTAAAGAATTGCAGTGAGTTAGGGTGGCACAGTGGCTCAGTGGTTAGCACAGCTACCTCACAGCACCAGGGACTTGGGTTCAATTCCAGTCTTGGGTGACTATGTGAGTGGAATTTGCACATTCTCCTCATGTCTGTGTGGATTTCCTCTGAGTACTCTGGTTTCCACTCACAGTCCAAAAATGTGCAGGTCAGATGAATTGGCCATGCTAAATTGCCCATGGTATTAGGTGCATTAGGGGGAAATGCGTCTGAGTGGGTTACTATCGGAGGGTTGGTGTGGCCTTAGAACAGTACAGACCCTTCACCAATCTGAAGCCCATCTATCGTACACTATTCCATTCTTATTCATATGCCTATCCAATGGCCAGTTAAATGCCCTTAAAGTTGGCAAATCTACTACTATTGCAGGCAGTGCGTTCCACGCTCCTACTACTCTCTGAGTAAAGAAACTACCTCTGACATCTATCCTATACCTATAACCCCTCAATTTAAAGCTATGTGCTCTTGTGCTAGCATTCACCATGCGAGGAAAATGGCTCTCACTATCCACCTTATCTAACCCTCTGATTATCTTATATGTCTCAATTAGGGCACCTCTCAAACTTCTCTCTAACGAAAACAGCCTCAAGTCCCTCAGCCTTTCCTCAGAAGACCTTCCCTCTGTACCAGGCAACATTCTAGTAAATCTCCTCTGAACCGTTTCCAGAGCTTTCACATCCTACCTATAATGCGGTGACCAGAAATGTACGCAATACTCCAAATGTGGCCACACCAGAGTTTTGTACAGCTACAGCATGATCTCATGGTTCTGAAACTCAATCCCTCTACCAATAAGACTTGGTTGGCTGAAGGGCCTGTTTCCATACTGTAGGGAATCAAATCTAAACATAGCTCACCTACTTCTCAAGGACAAATAAGGATGGGCAATAAATGCTGAGACAGCCAGCAATACCTAAACCTATCAAGAAATTAAACAGGAAAGTCAGGTATGTAATGTGGCTGGATTTGCTAGAAGTGGCATGTTTGGGTTAATGAAGGTCAAGAGCTGTGGCTTTAATGATTTATTAGGAATTCAATTGGGTTACAGCATTCTGAGACAGAAGCTATCTAGCTCATTCTTTGCCTCTCTTTTGTAGTATCTGAAGAACTGAAATAGCTTTTCGCCCTGAAAGGCTGCCAAATGACTTCATCTGCGATCTCCCTAATGAATTACATTTGAAGATCCCAATTAGTTAGCTTTGTGACTCCTGACTGCATGTGTCAGGATGCCAACAGAAAGCCACCCTGAGCATTTCCTTTGAGAACTAATCATTGCTTATGTGATATATTAAATTTAACCTCTGCAAAGAAATTTCTTTTTTTTGTTTTAATTGGTGTGTACTGAGTTACTTAGAAGGGAAAATATTTATGTTTTCTTATTTCAAACTTTGTGTTAGTCAGCTTTACATTTTTGGACAATAAGTCCTGTTTTCACAATAAATTAGTACTTTGATTGCATATTAAGTGAAGCTGCTTAAAATGTTTTGTTTTAAACCTAATATAGATATAATGTACAACTAATCATATTGGTAACTAGGTGAAGCATTGACGTTTGTGTTAAAACCAGTAGAGTGGTGGAACCATATGGCATCAGTCCACTCTCCAAACATGATCATAATGATGTTGATAGAGATATTATTTTGGTCCTCAAATGGCAGTGTTAGCTCTGAAATAAGAGTGCCAACCATATTTGCAGCAACAGAGTGTGGCACGTCAGCACCTCTGCATCTTCTATCCTTCAGACAGCCCCAGCATTTTTGTATGTGCTGACTGAGAGGTCCAGGGCAATCTGGACCTCATTACTATTAAGGCAATGCAGTGAGAGCAACGTGCCAGGAAATTGATGCCATTAGATAACAGACTATTTCTTTCATGACTGTAGCGGGTTGGTGACGATTCCCCACGGCAGATTCACTGCCAATGATTAGCCACTGCCAGTCCTCCACCAGCGTTTCTCCAACAGAGTCGCTTGACCTCTGGAGACTAGTTGACACCGGAACATATATATACATGTACTGATTGTTTTCCCTCGCACTTGTTCTTTCATACTTCTCATTCCCCTTTATTTATACAACTTTAACCAGAAAAAGGAAATATATTTTTAAAGTCTTTATAATGGCAGTAAAATCTCACATTAATATTAAACAATTAAATTTTAGTTTAGTTTTAGTTTGATAGTTTTGCGCTATTCCCCTAAGATATTCCAAACAATCTCTTTCACCGTATTCAAGAACAATTTTTTGTATTCTATTGTCTGTGCCTCCTATCATTCCTTTCTCGTTGAATTATTTTCTTCATACTGCTTGTCGTCGGTAAAGATGCTGGGACTGACTGAGGGACATCAGTTACACATTTGTTAATAAGAACGCTATAAGAACACAATAAGAATGTTCACATTGCCAAAACTTAATACTCAAATCACTCTTGGACAGTTTATCAAAAACATATATAAAATCATCATGGTAAAACTTCTAATTTCCACATTTACTAATAATTTCTGTTTCCATTTTGAAGACTTGAGGGTAAATGGAAAAAAAAATACAAGCTTAAAAAAAACTTACCTGTAACGAAAATAAGTTGTTACTGAAACAACGCAAACACTACCTTAACCAATATAACGACAATTTTATATAGTTTAGATATGCTTGTTCGCTAACATTTTAAACTTATTTGCGGTGGCGAATCGTCTTCAGTGGCCAATGGGTGGTGGCTAAGTGTCCTCAGTGGTCAAAGGGCAGTGGCTAATTGTCAGAGGCGAATCTGCTGTGGCAAATGGTCCCATCTCGGACTGTAGCATTTGTGAGTTCCCAGTGTTTGTGTTCCTGGAGAGAAGTCAACCCCCAAAAGAGAACAATTGCTGTCCATCTGCTTTAAAGGGATGGATCTCTACTGTGCTGCATCCCTTCTTGATCATTGGCAGCTGAGAGTCAGAGTGTCATGGGGATGTACAGCACGGAAACAGACCCTTCAGTCCAACTCGTCCATGCCGACCCAGACATCCTAACCTAATCTAGTTCCATTTGCCAGTACTTGGCTCTTATCCCTTTAAACCCTTCCTATTCATATCCCCATTCAGATGCCTTTTAATGCTGTAATTGTACTAGCCTCCACCACTTCCTCTGGCAGCTCATTCCATACACGCAGCACCGTCTGCGTGAAAAAGTTGCCCCTTAGGTCCCTTTTATATCTTTCCCCTCTCACCCTGAACCTTTGCCCTCTAGTTCTGGATTTCCCACCCCATGGAGAAGACCTGGGTTGTTGTGAAAAAGAGGAGTTTGAAGACAGCAATTCGAACGTAAGATGTAGGCACTTGATTATGACATTGCTTTTTGAGTTTGGACAATGAGAGAGCAGTTTATGTCAGACATTGGAGTTGGTGGGGGAAGTGAAAGGATAGGGGTTTCCATAGCAGAATGACTGGAGGGTGATCCTTGGTCAAATCTCTTGAGAGTTGCGAACATTCATGCAGGAAACGATTGCAACCAGATGGATTTTGACCATCAGTCCAGTTGCTATGCTGATTGAGAAACAGAGTGCAAAGGTGACTGGAGTGATATAAGTATCACATTTGATGCTGTGTGAGGGGTGAAGGTTCAGTAGCAATGACAGGCATTGCAGAAGGGGAAGCAAACTCCTCCACTGTCATTTCCAGATTCTACATTGGTGCTGAGAATTTCAGCCAGGTTGTTGTTTCAAGGGCACCTGTAGTTTTTTTGGATAATTCTAAATGTAATAGGAAAGAAAGATTATTTTGTTGTATCTAATGCAGAAGAACCTTAATGTCAGTATTTTGAAGTGATTGCAAAACACTTTTAAAACAATCTCATTAAAGAAAAGAAGCATTTTGATATAGTGTTAGCTGCTTTATTGGACAGCCGTTGCTATTGGTAACAGTGAAGGCTCGTCCAAAACGTCCTCGTTATTAGTTGCCACTGTACCTGCACTGACAGGATGCAAGGCTGATTGATTTCATGCTATTTACAGAAGGAAACACTGAAATGGCTGCTATGCTTCAGTGATAGTCTGACAGTCTGAAGGGAGATAGTACAGATGGGAAAATAATTTATTCATTGAAATGTGATAGAAACAATTTAACAATATGTGCACCCCTCCCCCCCATCTCACATTTCTGTGAAGAGTCAAGGTGAGCAGTTGCCTCATTACACTTGTATGATTGACTACCTCTGGTTTCAGCATGAAACATCGCAGAAGGCATCAGCCTGTATTGTGAAAAAAATCTGTGAGTCTGTAGCAATTACCAACAAATATGTATATGTATATGTGACAGATCAGTTGATTGTAGGGCAGGGTTTTCGCAAATTTTCATTAAAGTGTTTGGTGATGTCTGCCACTCCACACCAACACCGAAAACGTCCATCCAATTGCCTGGCAATCAGCTCATTAAAAGCTGTCTGGCTAGTGTGGGCGAGTTGCTTGGTGAATTACAGGCCTCGACACTGGCATCCTGGGTCATGAGAAGCAGCCAGCATTTCAGAACCCAGTAGGGTCTGTGTCCTAAAGACCTCCAATCCCAGCTTAACCATCGGAAGATACAGCAGCATTAAATTAAATACTTTCCATAGACTCCGCATGAGGTGGGAGTCATGAGGATATTGGGGTCTGGGCCGGGGGGAGGGGGGGTGGCGGTAGGGATGGAAGGGCAGGTGATGGTTTTCAGAGACCTACCCCTTGTTTCTTAAACAAAATCCCCCAACTCTCATCTGTGCCTCTCATTAACACCAGGTTGTCACATTTAGAGCTATCCCTTTCCTTACCTCTTCAACACAGCAGCTCATCCCGGTTTCTCACACACTTGCCATGGATTTACCAGTTGGAGGCTTTAATCTGTGGAGGATAGAGAAGAGCATTCTCTAACCTTCTCACTCAGAAACGAATCAGCAAGACTACGACAGAAAGTATTTCTTTCTAAGGCCAATTCTCACACATCCCTCACAGGGGTAAGCCAAAAGGAAGCCTCCAGCCCTTCATGATTGGACTGTTTCAGCTTCACCCCAGCTTTACGCCTCAGACTCTTCATTTTTTGATGCTATGACTGGTCCCTCGGTGAAGGTCTCCAATTCGTTACAATCCATGTGGGAATACCCCAAAATGGTCCAATGGCTTCCTTTCTTTAGCAATCCCTCCCTCACTTGGTTGCAACAAGGTAAATTTGAAATGGATCCATTGCCTCATCGATACTTTATCTCAGCCCAAATATATTTATGGTTTAAAAGTAGCAAATTTAACCAGGATTTCCCAGCTAAAAGAAAGAGTGAGTTACTTGCTAATAAAATGAGTGAAGATAATAAAAAGTGAAAGATAATAAAATGTGATACTCACACAAATTATTCCAGGATACGTCAGATCCCAGACAGAAACCTGGCTTGATAGATCATATTTTGATTTTAGATTACTTACAGTGTGGAAACAGGCCCTTTGGCCCAACAAGTCCACACCGACCCGCCAAAGCGCAACCCACCCATACCCCTACATATACCCCTTACCTAACACTATGGGCAATTTAGCATGGCCAATTCACCTGACCCGCACATCTTTGGACTGTGGGAGGAAACCGGAGCACCCGGAGGAAACCCACGCAGACACGGGGAGAACGTGCAAACTCCACACAGTCAGTCGCCTGAGGTGGGAATTGAACCCAGGTCCCTGGCGCTGTGAGGCAGCAGTGCTAACCACTGTGCCACCGTGCCGCTCAAGCTTATTAGAAGCTTGTTTTGCTTCTAATAAAATGGTGTCTCACTGAAACATGAGCACACAATGCTGCAGATTTCACTTCAACAATAAAACTGAATTAACCAATTATCTACTTATAATATGAATTCAAAGACTTCTAACTACACAGTAAAACCATATGTCCATCATTCCTCCAAAGCACTCCCTTGTAACTTTGCAATAAGTAGTAGCTAAAACATACCCTTGTAACGTTGCTGTAAAATACATCTTGTATAGTATCCCAAAATGCTAATTATGAAGCACTTACACTTGAATCCCTGTCTTTAACACCTCGATAGATTTAAATCAGTGGTGACTAGAACTGAAGATATCATCTTCCTGCAGCTTTTATACATCTAAGCTTAAATACAGTCAACTTTAAGTAATGTCATAGAGTCATAAAGATGTACAGCATGGAAACAGACCCTTCGGTCCAACCCATCCACGCCGATCAGATATCCCAACCCAATCCAGTCCCAACTCCAGCACCTGGCCCATATCTCTCCAAACCCTTCCTATTCATATACCCATTGCAATTGTTGCAATTGTACCAGCCTCCACCACTTGCTCTGGCAGTTCATTCCACAGACGCACCACCCTCTGCGTGAAAATGTTGCCCCTTAGAAGGTCACCCTTCAGCCTCCGATGCTCCAGGGAAAACAGCCCTAGCCTGTTCATCTTCTCCCTATAGCTCAAATCCTCCAACCCTAGCAGCATCCTTGTAAATCTTTTCTGAACCTGTTCAAGTGTCACAACATCTTTCCGATAGGAAGGAGACCAGAATTGCATTCCAACAGTGGTCTAACCTCTTTAGGATTTTATCCAAATACTTCTAGTTTGGCGCTGGTCATTAACTCTTCACCTTAAAGTAATCATGTTTCACCATTACCTTCCCTTCTCAGGAGCATTGGTCTATACATTTTTGGTCAGGAGCCAAGAATGTCACAGGATTGTTCCAAACTCAAAAATATTTTGTTAAATTCTTATAATCTATAGGTGTTTCCCACATACTGAAAAAAACTCTCCTGATCTTCTGAGCTAGAGCTTGTTATCTTGTTCTGTCATAAAACTGTAGTAATATACATAAAACTGCATTAATTCTAATCCTAAGCCTCAGATCCATTCTAAAATAAATCACCACGGCCACAGAGTTAATTACACAGAAAGTCCATATGTTGCTTACTCAAAAACCACGTATACAGATGGGTAATAAATGAATTTAAGAATATATATATATATCACAGCCTATATCACAACAGCCAGCTAAAAGAGTTTGTTCAATAATTTTTTTTATTCACTTGTGGAATATGGAAGTTACTGGTCAACATTTATTGTCTCTAAGTGGGGTCTAGCTAGTATTTTATATAACTGCAGCATAATGTCTGCACATTTATACTTTAGCCTTTTAGACACGAAGGGCAGTATTCCATTAATCGTCTTGACTATTTTCACACAACACAATGTTAACAAAAGGAGGGATGCCATCTCCACAAAGGTAGTGCAGTGGTCACTCTTACTGATATTCTCATGGACAGATGCAGAATGATAAAGATGAAGTCAAGTTCTTTTTTTCCCTCTTTTTGGTTCCCTCACCACTTGCTGCAGACCCAGTCCAGCTACTACATCCTTTGGGATCCAACCAGCTCAATCAATAGTGCTGCTGTCGATCCACTCATGATAGTGGACATTGAAATCCCCCAGGAGAAAGTGAGGACTGCAGATGCTCGAGATCAGAGCTGAAAATATGTTGCTGGAAAAGGGCAGCAGGTCAGGCAGCATCCAAAGAGCAGGAGAATCGATGTTTCGGGCATGAGCCCTTCTTCAGGAATGAGGAAAGTGTGTCCAGCAGGCTAAGATAAAAGGTAGGGAGGAGGGACTTGGGGGAGGGGCGTCGGAAATGCGATAGGTGGAAGGAGGTCAAGGTGAGGGTGATAGGCCGGAGTGGGGGTGGGGGCGGAGAGGTCAGGAAGAAGATTGCAGGTTAGGAAGGCGGTGCTGAGTTCAAGGGATTTGACAGAGACAAGGTGGGGGAGGGGAAATGAGGCAGTAAATGATGTGTGTGGAGGTGCAGGTGAATTTGTGGCGGATATGGAAGGATCCCTTGGGGCCTTGGAGGGAAGTAAGAGGGGAGGTGTGGGCGCAAGTTTTGCATTTCTTGCGGTTGCAGGGGAAGGTACCGGGAGTGGAGGTTGGGTTGGTGGAGGGTGTGGACCTGACGAAGGAGTCACGGAGGGAGTGGTCTTTTCGGAACGCTGATAGAGGAGGGGAAGGAAATATATCTCTGGTGGTGGGGTCTGTTTGGAGGTGGCAGAAATGTCAACGGATGATACAATGTATGTGGTGGTTGGTGGGGTGGTAGGTGAGGACCAGTGGGGTTCTGTCCTGTGGCAATTGGAGGGGCGGGGCTCAAGGGCGGAGGAGCGGGAAGTGGAGCAGATGCCGCATCTGCTCCCAGGAAGACCAGTTCCAATACCGTACAACCCAAATGGCCTCCTTCTTCAAAGACCACAATTTCCCCCCAGACGAGATCGACGATGCCCTTCACCGCATCTCCTCCACTTCCCGCCCCTCCGCCCTTGAGTCCCACCCCTCCAATCGCCACCAGGACAGAACCACACTGGTCTCACCTACCACCCCGCCAACCTTCACATACACCGTATCATCGTTGTTTGTATGGATTTCAGCAAGGCCCTGGACAAGGTCCCAAATGGGAAACTGATAAAGAAAATAAAGGCTCATCGGATGCATGGGTAAAAAACAGGAGGTTTAGAGGGGATTTGAGAAAAACCTTTTTCACCCAGAGGGTGGTGGAGCAGGAATGCACTGCCTGAGAGGATATTTGAGGTGGGAAACTTCATAACTTTTGAAAAGTATTTGGATGAACTCTTGAAATGTTATCACATTCAAGACTACGGGCCTAATGTGGGAAAGCAGAATTAGTGTTCATCATAGTATATTTTTGGCAGTACAGACATGATGGACTAAAGGGTCTACTCCGTTCTGTATGATACAATGATTCTACTAATCCAATACTGAATACTCACTGTCAACATCAACACTACTGATGGCATTTAATAATAGCCACGACATCTTCACAAACAATTCAGAGAATGATTCCTACTTTTTAAAAACCTTTCAGAGTCATCTCTCATTTCTCCTCTATGTGTATGTATGTTCCGTTACTATTTTATTGCACATTACAAATTAATAATGTTTTCTTTTGTTAATTCAAAAAAGCCTAGTTAAAATTGGCTCTTATTGAAACATAAATTAATTTGGGTCTAGGAGAAACGTACCCACAAGGGGAGGGATCCTTTTTCATTTGATCTTGTTGCGAATAACTGAAGGAGTAGGTTCATCCTTCCTCACCGATGATTTTAATGATTTGGGGTAACAAATTAGGTTGGACCTTGCCCAGGGTTTGGGGTAAGAGAATTTAGTTATATGATTAGATTAGAGAGACAGGGTTGTCATTCATTTTGAAGCAAGTGATTGATGGGAGGTTTGACAGAGGTGTAAAAGTCTATTACAGGTTTAGATTAGGGAATCAAGAGAAAGATGTTTCCTTTCAGCTTATTGTTCAAGACAGGAGATAACTCTGATTCAAGGTTTTGGGCAAGAGATGTAGGCAAAATGTGATGGTGAACCTGAGTACACAACAAGAGGTTAAGGTGTGGAACTTGCTATGCACCAGAGTGGGAGCAGGAGAAATGATCAATGAGTTCAAAAGGAGATCTATTAGCTGCTTGAGGGAAATAAACTTTCAGGACTTTGGGGATACAGTGGGAGAATGAGACTGACTGGATTACTCTGTAAAAAGCCAGCATGGACTTGATGGGCAGCAAGACCTTGTTCTGTGCCTTACCTTTTTAATGGCTCCATGATTACTATATCTTCTTTTAAACTTTACTGAGAAACCAAAAACTTTTCCAATTTATCCAATCTTTCCAGTACTTTTTTTGGCATTTATCACAATGCTTTCTATGTAATTATTCTATATTGTTTAATGCTGCTCCATATCTCCCATTTGAAAATAATTGAGCAGTGTAAATGGAAAACTGAACAGTTCTAGATTTCCTTTGATCATTTACATTCCAAAACGTTGAGTGAATAGAATCCAGACATCACTGCTCCTTCGGTTGACTCAGGAGGTGATCATGATCCCAGATCCATAGACCCAGAGACCAAACAGGTCCTAAAAAAATCTCAATAACATCTGATTGGTTATCTAGTATGACTATTATTAACACTATTCCTTCTTGCCATGGCAATCATTTGATAGCTCTGCAATTGCTGTAATCCATCATCTGTAAGGTACTGCTTTAACATTCTTATCCGTGCTAAGATTATCACTACATCTTCTCCAATGATGCCTTTGGTTCATGCTTGATCACCCCAACTACACTAGACAACTTCATCCTTGGCTGCTGAAGTTATTGAATTCTGTATTTATGTGCTACACCTTGATCGAATCATTTATAAATAAGGTGCCAGCTTCCATGCTCAGAGTGTCAATATCCAATATTGCTCCTCTATCACCATCCTTCCGAATATCATCTTGCAGGTTAGCTATCTGTTCAACATGAGAGCCTGCATTTAGTAAAGCCAGAACCTGTTTTAATATCTGCATATCCAAGCCATCATGTGCAGACAATTTGTGTCTTAATCACTGATGCAGTCAGGGAGAAGCAAAGAAGCAGCAATCTTGGTGTATTAAACAGACTATTGACTGAAAGGTACAAAAGAGCAGGATGCTTAGGTAAATGGTGCAAGAATTGGAGCAAGATCCTCCTCCACTGTCCCCAATCTCACCACTTCTTCCTTCCAAAGCAATGTCACTCTTCAAGTAATTCAGTAAAACTGGATTGTAAGGATATGTGGATGTATGGTGAACTCAAAGCATTTTGGTTATTCCTATGACATCCTGTTACAATGGATCCCTTTAACTGTAATCACGTTAAACATTAGAGATGTGTAATGTCTGTTATTTTCACCATAACAGATGTTAGGTTAACTGCACTATAGTTTCCTGCTTTTTTTTCCTCTTCTTCTGTTGAATACAAGGGTATTCTTGTTAAACTTGTGGTTTTCTGATCCACTGGGACCTTTTCCAGAATCTAGGGAATTTTGGAAAATTACAACTAACCCATCAACTGTCTCTTCAACTGTTTCTATTAAGACTCTAGGATTCAAGAGATCAGGTCCAGGGGACTTGTCAATCTTTAATTCCAATAGTTTTTCTAATACCTTTCCCCTGTTGATTGTAATTGTTTCCCTCTCTTTTCCCTTTTGAATTCAAACTATTTTTGAGATTCATTTTGTGTCTTCTATAATTAAAACAGACACAAAATATCCATTCAATGCTTCCCATTGTGTATTTCCGATTCTCACTTTATAAGAAACCAGCTATGGCTGTTTTTTACTTTCATTTTTTTTTAGATTAGACTTACAGTGTGGAAACAGGCCCTTCGGCCCAACAAGTCCACACCGACCCGCCGAAGCGCAACCCACCCATACCCCTACATTTACCCCTTACCTAACACTACGGGCAATTTAGCTTGGCCAATTCACCTGACCCGCACATCTTTGGACTGTGGGAGGAAACCGGAGCACCCGGAGGAAACCCATGCAGACACGGGGAGAACGTGCAAACTCCACACAGTCAGTCGCCTGAGTCGGGAATTGAACCCGGGTCTACAGGCGCTGTGAGGCAGCAGTGCTAACCACTGTGCCACCGTGCCGCCCTCTAACATTTGTATATGTCAAAACAATCTATTATCTATCTAGTTACTATCTGTTTTCATGTGTTTAGCTCACTGTTTCTCATCGTCTAATTTTTATGACAGTCATCGAGTCATACAGCACGGAAACAAACTCTTCAGTCCAACTGGTCTATGCTGAACATTATCCCAAACTAAACTAGTCCCACCTGCCTGCTCCTGGCCCATATCCCTCCAAACTTTTCCTTTTCATGTACTTATCCAAATGTCTTTTAAATGTTGTAATAATATGTATTCACATCCATCACTTCCTCAGGAAGTTAATTCCAAACGCGAACCAGCCTCTGTGTAAAAAAATTGCTCCTCGTGTCTTTTTGAAATCTCTCTCCTCACACTAAAAAATGTGCCCCTTTGTCTTGAAATCCCTCATCGGAGGAAAAGGACAACCATCATTAACCCTATCTATACCCTTCATGATTTTGTGAACTTCTATGGTCTTTTTTTCAGTCATTCTTTGTTAGTTTCTAAAATTTGTCAAATGTTCTAATCTGATAAAAATCAGACAAGTATATGCATTTCTTGTACTTTGATATTGTGTTACCTTCCTTAGTCACAGATAGTGCACCTTTTTAGAGAGTACTTCTTTTTAAATGGAATATACTTATATGAGAGTTATGAAATATCTCCTTAACAGGTTTCTCTCCCATCCTACCTTTGAACCTTCATAACTTATATCAGGATTTGGAAGTGCCAGTGTTGGCAAAGTTAAAAATCACACAACACCAGGTTATAGTCCAGCAGGTTTATTTGGAAGCACTAGCTTTCAGAGCGTTGCCTCTTCATCAGGTGGTTGTGGAACATGACCATACGACACAGAATTTATAGCAAAAGGGTTATAGTATCATGGAGTTGTAATGATATATTAAACAACTTTAGTTAAACATCACACAACACCATGTTATAGTTCTTAAACAAATTTAGATTAAGTCTTTCATCTTTTAGAATGGGATATGGTGGTTTAGGTTCTTTAATATTTAAATCCCAGAATTACATTCTCAAGATGGTGTCAGTTTATCTAATAATAGGTGCCATCTCAGCTTAGACAATGCATTAAATGTGTGAAGGTAAAGTCTGGACTAATGTTGAGTCAATACTATTTCTAAAGAGTTGCCCACAGAATCTTATATTGATTCATGCAGTTTTTGAGCAAAATAAATGTAATTCTGCAAATACAAATTCACCACATAAACATATATGTGTGTGCACATGCAGGAGAGACAAAGTGAGTATGTGTATGTGAGTGTGTGCATCTGGGTGTGAGTGCATATGAAAGAGTATGTGTATGCGTGTCTGTAAGCTTGGTCAAGTATGTATATGAGTGGGATGGGGTATAAGCCTTTGAGAGGGTGCATGTGTGGGAGTGAGTGCATGGGGTGGATGTGCGCGCGTATGAGAGAGAGCTTGTGTGTAAGGGAGGGTGTGTGTGTGTGTGTGTGTGTGTGTGTGTGTGTATAGTGCAGTGAGATCACCTGTAGTGTGACATGAACCCAAGATCCCAGTTGAGGCCTTTCCTATGGGTCTGCAATGTGGCTATCGTTGTGATGGTCACCTGGAGGTCAGAGGCTGATCATTGTGTACAACAGTCACCAGACAGGACTGTTCCCTTCCAGTTGGAGAACACTTCAACGGTCCGGGACATTCGGCCTCAGTCATCTGGGTGACCATCCTCCAAGGCAGATTTTGGGACAAGCAACAAGGCAAAGTGGCTAAGAGAGGCTGATAACCAAGTTCAGTACTCATGAGAAAGGCCTCAACTGGGATCTTGGTTCATGTAACACTACAGGTGACCCCACTGCACTATACACTCTCTCTCACACACACACACACTCCTACATACTCACACACTCACACAGACCCTCTCTCATACACAAGCTCTCTTTCATAAGCACACACATACACATCCCACACTCATTCAGCAGTCACCGTCTGGCTTATTGATGTAGTGACTACAATGCAGGTGGGGTGCCACAGATACTAGGCATCATGACTGCTGTCAGGATACCAGGGAATGACCGACAAGTGGTACTGAGCATGGTTTCACTCCAGCTAGACATTAAAGGACTGGAATTCTTTTTAGCTGTACTCCAACTCTGTACTGGTATCAGCATGGCATCTGTACAATAAACAGAATCCTGCGCTACAAAGACTATAGTTCTCATAAAGACATTTGTTTTTCTCATGCAAGAGAGAATGAAATGTTCCAGCTCTATTTGCATGCAGAATTTATGCAAAATGAATGGCAGACTAGGAGGTATTGCAAATATTGCCTGCTCCAGTCTGCAAGGAACCAGATACATACAAATTCAGAGTCACATTTACTTTCACTGCCACTGGCAATACCTTTTCCATCCTGCTCTGAGACTGCAGTTCCAAGTAGAATGGTTGGCAGCTCTCATTGAGTACCTATTACGTGGAGAAATCAAACATCCTATTCCTCAATAAAGTTGAGTTGGATGAAACATTTGGATGGATGTGGCCTCTTGCTGAAAGTACTGTTTGCTTGCTTCCCTCCTGCCTTTTTTGTTCCTCCTCTGTATCTCCTCTGCTCATTTTCCCTGTCACATTGTAGGCCAAGGGGCAACTCCTCCAGCCATGCCTGGGAGTTTTTGAGCAGAATCCTGATGTCCTTCATCAGTTGCCACACTGTTGCCTATAAACTTCAGCAATTTTACAGAGCAATATGTATCACTAAAATGGCTAGGTGTCAAATGATTGATGTCACGACATACCCAATTTTCTTATTTACAACACACAACCTGCAGTTGTGCTGATGCTGTATCTAGGTGCTGCATGTACAACATGACTTTGATCTGAAATATATGGAAATGCCAACAAAACTGTTTTTTGATGGACATCACCTGAGCTGACCGCAGAAGAAGCATTTATAAGATTACATTCAGACACAACAGATTTGGATCTCCAAGACTTTATGTGACCCTCCATCTGATAGATTGATTACACTAAAATAATCTATTTATTTTAAGTTTGTGGGTTTATGTGGCCTGGTGATTTAACGTTCAACCTATCCTTCAATATTTCAGTATGTAAACATAATACTTTAAAAAGGTATTGTGCTTTGCACTAACGCTATCTTCTGTCATGGATATTTTTATAGATGAGGAAATGTCATGACAAAACAGAGTTTTAGGCATAATTTTGTGTAGATTATACTCAAATCGCATCCTGGTTTCTATTTGCATTGGCCATAAGCCATAACTCTTAACATCTATCTAGGAGTTACTGGTTTAGAATACAAGCTTCTATACATTACAGTATAACTGCTGGATCAAATGGCTTTGATCTCAGAATCACTTTGTCCAGGCATGTTTTTAACACCTCCTAAACAACAGAGAGCAATCATTCTTCCAAAGTCAAATATAATAAATGGTTGCTATCAAATTAACAGGAAGAAAGCAGTGTTAGCTCTGTGAAAAGAGAGGGGATTTAGAAGGGTGAATTGTAACTTTTCAGGGCTTGTACCTTTGATATACTGCTGCAAACTGGTTTAATCTCAGATAAATACCTATAATGTTTTCCTTTACACTTCCTTTTTAATGATCATAAATAAATCCTTCAATTAATTTCTATTGCCTAAACCTCTTTAACAAGTATGTATAAACAAGTGTTTTTTGCCTTAATTTTTCTAATATGTTTTCCAGCATCTCTTGACCCCTTACCTCCTTGTTTGACATCCAGTACTTGATTACTTCCAGTTAAACATTGATTAAATCCATGGAAGCAAGGGTTTGATCTTGGAATACGCTAACTGGTAAATAGTACATCTCTACTGCAGTAGACAAATTTTTACAGTTTATTGCATCTCTTTCTTTGAAGAGCCATATTTAAATCAAAATACACATTGAATGACTTGAAACGTAGCTTGCCTCAGGTATATTCATGGAAACATTGGCTGTTTAGTGTGTTAAAAATGTAGATAATAGGACATGACTTATATTGTGGACACCACTGAGGTTGAAGGGAAAAGAAGATTGAATAATTCAGTTCATTGTGATTAGTGGTGACCAGCTTGGTCCTACAAGGTGAGGAAAGAGTTCAAATTTCACTGTGTGAAGTCCTGGGAAAGACTGAATGTAAAATCCTAAATAACTAAACACCCAGGTGATGGCACCTTGGTGTGAATTTCATTCTGTTTATGCTACTTGCTGTTGTCACCTTTCGCACTGCAATCTCTTCTGATAAGCTTTACCTTTCCCACAGCACCGATCTTATTTTTTGTTTGGATTCATGGTGACAGGAACCTTAGACGACAGGCTGTACAGATGAAAGCATTTTTGGATCCTTTTAGTATATCTGAGGTTACACAAGACCAGCTATTGATACTGTTTAGTTTATTTCCTTCTTGGCTGGCTCATTTCATCTTGCAGAAAGGAAATACTGTGTGCACTCTGCCATGTTTCGATGTAAACTGGCAAACATGTTTCAAAAGCAAATAAGAGCCCAGCTTAATCTGCCCTTAGATGCCAGAAACTAATAAAGTGAAGGAGCAAATAAAGTGAGCTGAATTAATGAAACTAACAAACTGATTAGCTAGGATAGGCTGAATTTGGAGAACTACTGATGTAGGGATTATTTAAATATAAATACAAGAGAGTGCTGTCATCAGTTTGGAATAACAATTTCATCAGACCTACCTGGTCTGTTTATTTCAACCTGTAATTTTTTTCATGTGGCAGATTTAAAACATGATTATAGCTGTAAATTAGAATTGTTTTAATGTGGAATCAGGAAGATTGATGTCTGTAAATTTGTCTCCCTTATACTGCAGACAGATTTATAGATGCACAAGAAAGTGGCTGTCTGCATTTGCTACCATAGAGTCATAGAGATGTACAACATGGAAACAGACCCTTCGGTTCAATTCATCTACGGTGACCAAATATCCTAACCTCATCTAGTCCCATTTTCCAGCACTTGACCCATATTCCTCTAAATTGTTCCTGTTCACATAACCATCCAGATGCCTTTTAAATGTTGTAATTGTACCAGTCTCCACCTCTTCCTGTGGCAGCTCACTTCATACACACATTACCCTCTGAGTGAAAACCTTGCCCCATAGGTCCCTTTTATAGCTTTCCCCTCTCACCCTAAAACTATGCCCTCTAGTTATGGACTCCCCCACCCCAGGGAAAAGACCCTGCCTGTTTATCCTATCCATGCCCCTCATGATTTTATATGATTTAGAGATGCCAGTGTAGGACTGGGGTGTACAAAGTTAAAAATCACGCAACACCAAGTTAAAGTCCAACAGGTTTATTTGGAAGCACTAGCTTTCAGAGCACTGCTCCTTCATCAGGTGGTTGCTTTGTAAACCTCTACAAGGTCAACCCTTAGTCTCCGATACTCCAGAGAAAACCAGCTGAAGAAACTCTATTTAGTGGCTTAAATGGACAGTGAGCTATGATGAAGAATATTATCATGCACCTCAGTTTTAGCCTTTCCCAAATTTGCCACACTGTTGTGAGCCACTTGTAAAGCTAACATTAGGGAATCTGTTTTACATGCTGCCATTGAAGACTGCTGTCTAGATTCTGAATGATGTCAGATGCAGAATTCATCACTTTCACATCGTCAGTGAAGGTGTACTGCACATCTATTGCTGACAACGCTCAATTAATATATATCGTTACAACATGGGGTAAATCACCTATGCTAATCTAAACCAGCAACACAGAAATTATATACCTGTGTGGTAATCTGTGAAAATTCGAGAGGCCATGAACTATTTAAAGTAATAATTAACTTTATTTCTTCAAGTATTAACTAACAACTATTTACAACTCCTTCCTCTAACCTATCTTTTACTTTCCCTTCTATAATACTAGTCTGATAAAGCACCCCAATTAAGATTTACGGAAAAATTCAAATTTCAAAACCAGCCAGCTGTCGATTCCTCTCTTTGTACCTTCCTCTGTAGATTCACTGTACAGGTCAGTGTTGATGTTTTTCTCTGTGCAAATTCCTTCTCTAAACAGGTACCTCTTAGAGAGTTCTTACTAGCAGCCAACGTCTGTTGATCTTTTGGCAGTTCTCCCTCAACTGTTCACGTTTTCCTGGACTTACACCCTCAAAGCATCGAATTGTGTCGTTGGGTTTTTAATATTGCCAATATACTAAGTTCAAACTTAAATTAAGTTTGGTTTTTTTGGGGGGTATAATTTAAACTGACTGGCCGACTTTGAATTTGTTTTTATCTCCAGGTAACCAGCTACACTTGTTGCTGGACCAAAAGGTTACATTATATCTTGTTCAGAACATTTGTCACTGTCAGGTAGTTCTGCTAGCTTTTAACTTTCTTAAAGATATGCCTTCATAACAATATTAACTTTGAGTTTGATTCATTAAACTAATCCTGAGCAGAATTAGCATATCTGTGCTGAATATTATTCCATTGCTGACTAAAATTCGAACTGGTATAATTTGTATCAGCAACAGTAACATAAATAATGATGGCATGTGTCATTCAAAGAATATTTTGGTACACCCCCATGGTTGCTAAGCCACAGCTGAGGTAATTTGGACATCATACTATTCATACAAAAGGCTGGGTCAGAAGCTCATTAAGTCCACATTGACCCAAATTCAGGAACTAGGCGACACAAAGATTAAATCAAATCACTCAAGATTCAAGCTGATTGATCACTTACTAAATACTTATCCTTCACAGAATAAGTTTGCAGACATGAGTAGTATCACTCATTTCTGGTCTCCCTGCTATAGGAAAGATGTTGTGAAATTTGAAAGAGTTCCGAAAAAATTTACAAGGACATTGTCAGTGCTGGAGGGTCTGAGCTATCAGGAAAGTCTGACTAAGCTAGGATTATTTTGCCTAGAGTGTCAAAGGCTGAGGGGTAACTTTATCTAGGTTTATAAAATCATGAGGGGCATGGACACAGTGAATAGCCAAGTTCTTTTTCCCACGTAGGGGAATCCAAGACTTGGAGGTCTAGGCTTAAGATGAGAAAGGGATCTAAGGGGCAATGTTTTCATGCAGATGGTGGTGTGTGTATGGAATGAGCTGCCAGAGGAAGTGATGAAAGCTAGTACTATTACAACATTTTAAAGGCATCTGGATGGGTACATGAATAGGAAGGGTTTAGATGGATATGGCCTAAATGCTGGCAAATGAGACTAGGTTAATTTACGATATCTGGTCGACATGGACGAGTTGGACCGAAAGGTCTGTTTCTGTGCTGTATATCTGAGTCTGAGTCTATTTGGAGTGAATGTCAGGGCTGGAAATTCTCCAGGCGATAATTCTGATGCTTCCACATCGGTTATATCCCCTGGTGCCGGTCCCCAGTGCTGAAGGTATCAATGCCAGAGCACCTGAGCATAAATTCCACTCTGGCTCTCTTCTCCACAGCTTACACAATAGAAAGTTGTCACTAATCCTGAGTGGGTTGCTTAGACCCTCCCCTGCCCCTGTTGTTTATAATTAGTCCTTGAGTAATGACGCTGACCAAGAAAATAATTTGCTTTTAAAAAGTTGCATTCTCAGCAGTCGAGCTCAAAATTCTGGAAGCCAGAGCTGGTTTACCAGATGTCACTAAAACACTGGATGCTAGTGAGAACTACAAATGTATGGAGCCCCTAGCTCCATTTGTCATGCATAGATACACAGAATACTTCAAAGTAATTTGGCAGAAAAATCATAGAGTCATAGAGATGTACAGCGTGGAAACAGACCCTTCGGTCCAGCCAGTCCATGTCGACCAGATATCCCAAATCAATCTAGTCCCACCTACCAGCACCCAGCCCATATCTCTCCAAACTCTTCCTATTCATGTACCCATCCAAATGCCTCTTAAACGTTGCAATCGTACTAGTCTCCACAACTTCCTCTGGCAGCTCATTCCATACACATTCCACCCCCTGCGTGAAAACGTTGGCCCTTAGGTCTCTTTTATATCTTTCCCCTCTCACCCTAAATATATGCCCTCCAGTTCTGGACTCCCCCACCCCAGGGAAAAGACTTTGCCTATTTATCCTATCCATGCCCCTCATAATTTTGTAAACCTCTATAAGGTCACCCCTCAGTCTCCGACGCTTCAGGGAAAACAGCCCCAGCCTGTTCAGCATCTCCCTGTAGCTCAAATCCTCCAACCCTGGCAACATCCTTGTAAATAATTTCTGAACCCTTTCAAGTTTCACAACATCATTCCGATAGGAAGGAGACCAGAATTGCATGTAATATTCCAACAGTGGCCTAACAATGCCATGTACAGTCGCAACATGACCTCCCAATTCCTCTACTCAATACTCTGACCAATAAAGGAAAGCATACCAAATGCCTTTTTCACTATCCTATCTATTTGCGACTCCACTTTCAAGGAGCTATGAACCTGCACTCCAAGGTCTCTTTGTTCAGCAACACTCCCTAGGACCTGACGATTAAGTGTATAAGTCCTGCTAAGATTTGCTTTCCCAAAATGCAGCACCTCGCATTTATCTGAATTAACTCCATCTGTCACTTCTCAGCTCATTGGCCCATCTGGTCAAGATCCTGTTGTAATCTGAGGTAACTCTCTTCGCTGTCCACTACACCTCCAATTTTGGTATCATCTGCAACCATACTAACTGTACCTCTTATGCCCACATCCAAATCATTTGTGTAAATGACAAAAAGTAGAGGGCCCAGCACCAATCCTTATGGCACTCCACTGGTCACAGGCCTTCAGTCTGAAAAACAATGGCCACCACCACCCTCTCTGTTTTCTACCTTTGAGCCAGTTCTGTATCCAAATGGCTAGTTCTCCCTGTATTCCATGAGATCAGTCTCCCATGCGGAACCTTGTCGAACACCTTACTGAAGACCATATAGATCACATCTACTGCTCTGCCCTCAATCTTCTTTGTTACTTCTTCAAAAAACTCAATCAAGTTTGTGAGACATGATTTCCCATGCACAAAGCCATGTTGACTATCCCTAATCAGTCCTTGCCTTTCCAAATACATGATGTACATCCTGTCCCTCAGGATTCCCTCCAACAACTTGCCCACCACTGAGGTCAGGCTCACCGGTCTATAGTTCCCTGGCTTGTCCTTACCACCCTTCTTAAACAGTGGCACCACATTTATTAACCTCCAGTCTTCCAGCACCTCATCTGTGATTATTGATGATACAAATATCTCAGCAAGAGGCCCAGCAATCACTTCTCTAGCTTCCCACAGAGTTCTCAGGTACCCTGATCAGGTCCTGGGGATTTATCCACCTTTACCCATTTCAAGACATCCAGCACTTCCTCTGTAATCTGGACATTTTGCAAGATGTCACCACATTTTTACCTACAGTCTATATCTTCCATATCCTTTTTCACAGTGCATACTGATGCAAAATATTCATTTAGTATCTACCCCATTTTCTGCGGCTCCACACAAAGACCGCCTTGCTGATTCTTGAGGGGCCCTATTCTCTCCCTAGTTACCCTTTTGTCCTTAATATAGTTGTGAAAACCTTTTGGAATCAGGAATCTGAAGTCTTCTTGTTTCCTTGAGTTTTCACCAATCTCCCAACCAGATACATATTACTCTGTAGAATTTCAAGATATCAATAATTTTAGTTACAGCTGTCCTGTATACGTTTCATAGGATATCCATGGACGAGGAAAGACATCTAATTCATCCAAGGATGAAGTATCCCCTCCTCAAACATTCTTGCTTTCTTGAGGGAGGCAATAGCCAAGTGATAATATCACTCGTCTACTCATCCAAAACCCAGGTAAAGTCCTTGGGACTCAAGTTCAAATGGCAGAAGGTGGAATTTGAATTCAATTTTTAAAAAAAGAAATCTGGGATTAAGAGTCTAATGATAACCTTGAAGGCACTGCCGATTGTCAGGAAAAACACACATGGTTCACTAATCTACCATCCTTACCTAGTCTAGCCTACATGTGATTCCAGATCCACAGCAATGTAGTTGACTCTTAACTGCCCCCGGTTAGAGATCTGCATTAAATTCTGGCCTGGCCAGTGATGTCCATGTTCCATGGATGAATTAAAAAAAACATTCCATTATTCCACGAATAGAAATTGATAACATTGATTGCTATGAGATAATACACAAAAGGAGGGTGCTTTATACCCTTCAAACTTTTAATATTTTATCACTTGGATTAATATAAACCAGATGTCCTGTTTCCTCATGACAAATTCTCCACCCACCTTATACCATCAGCCTAAAGAACTTCAGTACTTCGCTTTTGCTTAAAAATGACCTGATATAAGAACAAAGTTACTACCAGCAGCATATCAACTGTCCATATTTGCCTACTTGGCACAATCAGAAAGATGTATTGCTATTGGAAGAGGATATTTGTTCCTATAAATTCTGCAAAAGTCTGGAACAATACAGTGTTTTCAAAGACAGAATGAATAAACAATATGATTCAACCTGAAAATGATTATTTTAATTTTTCAGGCAGACTGTCCTGAGGAAAAACTGCAACTGTGCCATTAATTGGCTGGTGCTCAATCCAAATTTAGATTGTGGCTGAGCTGAGTGCAAAAGCCTAAGTTCCATTCATTTTCGCTCAGTTTAATTTGAGCACGTCAACAATGAAGACGCAAAGTCATGTGGCAGTATCATTCAGTGGAATCTAGTATCATTTCTTTAAAGAACACCTTTATTTCTCTTCCCACATTATCGCATTATCCCTGGGATATAGACTGAACAGGACAAAATCATGAAGGAATAGCAACATTCCAAATTTTACACACAACTTTAACTTGGTAATTGAAATTACACATTTCTGCTTTCTTATATGACTCAAATCATTTGAGATTGTCTGAGAATATTATACTTTCATAAAATGTGGAAAAGTAAACTGCACTTTGTTTTATTTATTGATTTTGAGATTTTTTTTAACTTCAGCTCTGTTGACACCACTCCAACTCTTCCGATTCTTCTGTGTTACAATTAGGAGAACAGGTAAGTGATTGTTTGCAAGCTGCTGTCAATCCAACTTTGTCGCTAGCAGCTGCAATGTACACAAGAGAAATCGCTGCCATGGAAACCCATCCTCTGTCATCTTCGCTGTTTACCTGGAGATGCATTTATTTTCTATTTTACATCTCACCAATGAATGGCCAGTTGAATCAGCAATTTAAGTTGCATGGTATCACATGTACAGTTCTCCATACTAACACTCCATGACAAAATGTGTTGCAGTACTGAGTACTGTCCTTCTATTTCAGTCCTCACAAACATCTTAATATCATTATTACTGCGTAGGCTAGACTGGAACTGAATGGCCCTGGGGGTGACCTTGTAAAACTGCCAGAGGTGCTTATGGACTGTGTCATAAATGCCTATGGCAAGGATCTTACGTGGTCCCTATATCCAGGACACTTAGAAAAGATCTGATTTGCTGATCCTGGATGAGAAATGTCAGACCTGTCATTGAACCAAGAAAAGTAGATGTTTCCAGTCCGCAAGACGCCTGTCAGGCCAATGTATCTGCTCGAGCAATCCAGATGAATTGTGCTGCCTTGCCCTAAAATCTTCCAAGATCTTCTGCCCATGAGACAATCTGAAGATACAACAGGCACTATACATACTCTCCTTTACACACAAATTTTTATTCATTCTTTCTTTATATGCTTCAGTATTCAGGTCAGGTCAGCAGAGAGATACTGGTCTACACCAAATGAATCCTGGAAGACTTCAAAAATTAGTGAAGTCCTTTAAGGCCATCTTACACTTTTCTACTGGGCGCCTGTCCTCCAGTTTGCCAGGCTTTTCACTGATATTCAGGTCAGTTACCATTACGACAGTGTTCAGTAACAGTGGTGGGGTAGAATTATTAATTTTATCAAATTACCACCAAACCCAAAGTCGTTGCTGGCAATATAGTTCTGAAGCAAATGTGCATTTAAAGTGGTTTGTGACATTGGCAAGATTTGAATTCTCACTTTGTCTGTCACTTTATGAGGTCTTCAAGTAGCATGCTAAGACCTGTTGTTCACTCAGGTTTAATTCAAATGATGTGAATTTTGGAGTAAATAGATGTTTTGTTTAGGTTGAAGGCCAGCTCTCAGAGTTTCCTAATCTAGAAGCTCCACTCCAATGGTAGCTTGTTTGAGCCAACAAAGATTGGGTCTATGAATGTACCACCAAAATAAGCGAGCTGGATGTAATAGTACAAAGGAGACGTTTCACGGATGCCAGACTTCAGGACCCACCAAATAAACGCCAATACAAAAGCAACTTAAAGTGGCTCATGACAGCTGCCAACACGACCTGCTGTTCACTCATGTTTTATTCAGATCACATCTAAATGAGCAGAAAGTACCAGTGTTTAGCCACTGAATTTAGCACAGACAAAAGCCAAATCCTCAGAGATCTTCGAGTGTCAGGTTTCACATAAGAATAAAAACAAAGGGAACAAAGGATTTTAGATACAGGGAATGAGTTACAGTCTCTCTTGGCATAGCTTCCATTCTATTTTCAGCTTCTCAGATGCAAAGAAAAATCATATATACATGTGCATCATTTATATTCAAATGGAATTGAAGCAGGCATTGCACAAATGTGCTACCTTTGGCATTCCAACTGCTGACAGGAAATACAAATGTTGCCTTTAAGCTGTGCAGACCAGTGTTTCTGTTTGTCTTGGCTGTTGGAGCCTCTGAATCCATCCTGTTTACACTGCAGGACTGTTGTTAAAACACCAGTGGAAGCCGTTGTTTAAAGGTGCTTTCTACATTTGGCATTTTGCAGTTTGCGATAAGGCAGCAGATAAATTGTAAAACTGACTTCCACATCCCTTGTGAAAAACCAGAGAATGATCTGAGTTTAGGGCGGGGAAACTTGTGAAAACTTATTTGGTGCACTTGGGAAAGTAAGGATTGAGGTAGCTGAATCACTGAGCTCAATCCTGGAGCTGAAATATAACTTTAAAAACATTAGCAAATGGCGATCACAGGCTTGTCAGTTGGGAGTTTGTAAAGGGCCACATTGAGTGATTTGGTGAAGGGCGTTCTCCAACAACAACATGTATTCACGTACTGCTTTCAGAAAAATATCCCAAACAACTTGCAGGTGCATTATCAAACAAAACCGAGCCACATACGGAGACATTAGATCTGAAGAGCAAAAGCTTGGTCAAAAAGGTCGATCTCAAGAGACATTTAAAGGTGGAAAATGCTGAAGTAAGTACATTTGGCAAGGACAGCAAAATGTGAATGAAGCAAAGAAAATGCAGTAAGATCTCTAATGTTTAATTTTGATATTTGAAAGGGTAAACCTTGGATTACAATATGAATGAACCGTAAACAGCTACCATCAAAATTACACAGTTAATTTTAATGGTAAAAACAGTTTTCATCTCTGGTTTTTAAGCCTGTATCTTGACTTTAAATTCTTTGTTTCTGTATTTATGGGTAAGTTAGAAAACTGGCTCAGGTGGATGAGCTACCTTGGTTATACAGGTCAGCTGTATATTATCCAATTGACTCTTAAGTACTGGAGCGAGCCAACACAGGCATGGACAGGTTGGACCGAAGAGTCTGTTCCCATGTTGTACATCTCTATAACTCTATAATACTCATTTAGTGAAAATTTTGTCACATTTGAAATAACTCAAGATAAACTCTCACATTCCTTGCTTCAAAAAATGCATAGAAGAATAGCACATAGCTGCTCAGAAACACTAAAGCTAGCCAGTTTTTGGAAGCCAGAGGAGGAATTATTCAATAAAGGTTGTATAAGTTGACCCAGGTACACTATAAGGTGGTCCTTTAGCCTGGAAAAGGCAGCACATTTTTCAGAGCAGAAACAGTTCTGAAAAAGTCTCATCACTGAGCGGTTTCAAGAGCTAAGCAGACCAGTGAACTATAAACAATACCTTCATCAAAATCTCCAAAGAGTTCATGTTAATGGAGTGGAGGAAATGTGCAAAGAGCTGAAGATAACCATTATCTTTTGCTGTGAAGAAACCATCAGCTACAAAGACCAAGAAACACCAGGATTGGTTCAATGATAATATCATCCAAGATCTCATTGACAAGAAAAGGAAAGCTCTCTGTTCCCAGCAAAACAACATCACGAGGAAATCAAAAAGGAAATCTCAGCAAACAGCAAAGATGGAGTTAAGAGCAGAACTAAAAAAATCAAGAACCAAATGGTATACTAAGAAAGCTAAGCAGCTTCAATTCCTTGCTGACAAGCATGACGACCAGGGTTTCTTCAGTGCTACCAAGACAATATACAGACACAACATCCCTGGCTTCAAACAGGGATGCAGGGTTAGAAAGGAATCTTTTCAAGAGACAGAAAACATCAGCCCCAATGGAGAGAACAATTCAAATCCCCAGCTCCCCTTCAAAGATGATCTTGGACTCCCACCTAATGTGGCAGAAATTGAAGCCAATATTTGACACGTGAAGAGTGGAAATGCTCCTGGAGCAGGTGGGATCACAATAAAGATTTTCAAACTTGGAGAAGCATGGCTTACCCACAATCTCCATCAACCATTCCTGAAAATCTGGGGCAAAGAAGAAATCATTGGTGATCTCAGGGATGCTGCCATTGCTATCATCTTCAAGAAAGGAAACAAAGTGGATTGTGGGAATGACTGAGAAATTGCTCTACTCCATCACTGGAAGATCAATGTCTGAACTGTCTCGAGGTGCCTTTGTCTCAGTCTCTGACCAACTCCTTCCTGAAACAGTGTGGCTTCCAACTAAGCCATACAATTATGGACATGATTTTCATTGCTAGGGAACTCGAAGAGAAATGCCAGGACCAACACCAAACACTCATTTGGCCTTCCATGATCTGGTAAAGACTTTTGGGAAGTACTACGGAAGACCCTGTCAGAGGCAGGCTGTCCAGTGAAATTCATCGACATCCTCCAGCTTCTTCATGACAAGATATCGGCAATGATCCTCACTACATTAATACAGCAGAATCCTTTGAGGTCAAGACAGAGGAGAAACGGTGATGTGTCATCACCCCCATCCTTTTTCCCACCTTCATCATCTTGGCAAGAACAAGCCTCCCAGATGAATTAGTCTCAGCTTCAACCTCAGGAAAACTCAAATCCTTTGTCAACACATTCCAGGTAAAGTTCCAGTCCATCCTTTCATTAAGATCAATGGAGAAACGTGGAATACTTCCCCATCCTAGGAAGCCACCTCTCATCTAAGGCCGATACCAATGTGGCAATTCACTATCATATCCAATCTGCAAGTACCACCTTCAGACACCCAAGGACAAGAGTTTTTAATGACTGTGCTGTCTGTGCTGATACCGCGTACAACATAGTTACCCTCCATGGCTCTGAAATGTGGACAAAGTATAGGTGCCATGTCACAACCCATCAGAAATGCTGTTGCTGTTTGAGATGGAATCCCCCATCAGCTGGGAGGACAGGTGAGTCCTTGTAGCAGCTAACTGCACCAGCATCAAGGCCATGATCATCCAAAACCAACTGCTCCGTTTAAGCCACGTGTGTACGATGCCTGAGCTCTGCCAAATCTTAGTCGTCCCAGCTTAAGGAAAGCAATCAAACAAGAGGAAGACAATGAAAGCATTTCAAAGACATCCTGAAGGTTTCCCTCAAGAAATGCAACTCAGAGATCAATGCATCATTGACCATCGTTCTGGAGGCACCAACGGAGAGGAAGCTTGTGTTGCAAGGAACACAATTCCTTAAGAACACCTGACAGCAAGAAGAAGTACAGATAAGGAGCCAGAGAAACAAATGCCAGTGAGTTCAAGGCCAAGGACCACTTCCATCTCTCAGAAACACTTTCTAAATGTGTGGCCAGAGATGTGGCTCTAGGATCAGGCTCATCACCTACTTGAGGGCACACTGAACCCATGACCAGTGACTTGGAATTTCTGAGGTGGACAATCATACCCATAAGGTAGATAATAGCTTGGATAGATCCAGAAGAGCAAATACTGATAATTTTTACTGCCTTTTGGGGAGGACTTTTTCTGTTCATCCTTAGAACGCGCATATCACAAGGTGGGTAATGGCAAATTAATATCATAAACATTTACTCACCCTCTGTCTCCCAGAGTTCAGGATAGCAGCACAACACATCCACCTGGATTCATGGGAGGAGAATCAGATGGACCCATTTGAAGCTTTAACCTGGGATTGTAATCTGTAAACTCCCTGTATTCCATTCAAAAGAAATCTAACAAGAATCTTCTTGCAATTGGCTAATTGATGAGAGGAGGGACAATTTCAGACATGTGCATCCCAATGTGACCATTGAGTCCCACATTATCCTTCACTTCCACAATGTGGGTGGCCAAACTGTAGCCATCTTGATGCACCCAGTGGAAAAGTTTAAAGTACCTCTCAGAGGAAATTAGCAGTGGCCAGATCTTGGGCATCACAGCGGACTCTTCTGGAAAGCAAGTTTTGTCAAGATTCAATCGAGCAACGACTATCAGGGACTTAGCAGTCAGGGGCACAGATAGACGATTCTGCAGCCATGAGCAAGAATTCAGGTTGATGGGTTGCCTCCCCGATGTCAGGGTCAAGGATGATTGCAGCAAATTCTCAAAGAGGTGCATTGAAAAGCTAGAGGTCATTGTACATATTGGTAACAATGACAGAGTAGAGAAAGGGATGAGATCCTGCAGAGTGAATATAGGGAGTCAGGCAGGAGGTTAAAAAGCAGGGCCTTGAGAGCAGTAATTTCTCAATTACTTCTAGTACCAAGTGCTAGTGACAATAGGAATAGGAGGAGAGGGCAGATTAATGTGTGGCTGAGGAGCTGGTGCAGGGGCAGGAATTCAGATTTTTGGATCATTGGGATTGCTCCTGGGCCAGAAGTGACCTTTACAAAGAGGATGGGTTGCACCTGAACTGGAGAGGGATAAGTAACCTGGTGGGGAGATTTGCTAGAGCTACTCAGGAGGGTTTAAACCAATCAGGCGGAAGGATGGGACCCTAAGCAGGGTAGTGAGACAAGAGAGAAGGTCGAGGCTGGTTTGGAAGTTAAAGGAAGCAAATTAAATAGACAAGGTTTGAGAGGACATTGGTGAGGCCGCTTTTGCAGTTCAGGTTATAGAATCATAGAGATGTACAGCATGGAAACAGATCCTTCGGTCCAACCCGTCCATGCCGACCAGATGTCCCAACCCAATCTAGTCCCACCTGCCAGCACCCGGCCCAGATCCCTCCAAACTCTTCCTATTCATATACCGATCCAAATGTCTCTTAAATGTTGCAATTATACCAGTCTCCACCACTTCCTCTGGTAGCTCATTCCATACATATATCACCCTCTGCGTGAAAACATTGCCCCTCAGGTCTCTTTTATATCTTTCCCCTCTCACCCTAAACCTATGCCCTCTAGTTCTGGACTCCCCGACCCCAGGGAAAAGACTTTGCCTATTTATCCTATCCATGCTCCACATAATTTTGTAAAACTCTATAAGGTCACCCCTCAGCCTTTGACACTCCAGGTAAAACAGCCCCAGCCTGTTCAGCATCTCCCTGTAGCTCAGATCCTCCAACCCTAACAACATCCTTGTAAATCTTTTCTGAACCCTTTCAAGTTTCACAACATCTTTCTGATAGGAAGGAGACCAGAATTGCACACAATATTCCAACCGTGGCCTAACCAATGTCCTGTACAGTCACAACATGACTAGATTAGATTACTTACAGTGTGGAAACAGGCTCTTCAGCCCAACAAGTCCACACCGACCCACCAAAGCGAAACCCACCCATACCCCTACATTTGCCCCTTACCTAACACTACAGGCAATTTTAGCATGGCCAATTCATCTGACCTACACATTTTTGGACTGTGGGAGGAAACCGGAGCACCCGGAGGAAACCCACACAGACACGGGGAGAACGCGCAAACTCCACGCAGTCAGTCAATCACCTGAGGCGGGAATTGAACCCGGGTCTCTGGCGCTGTGAGGCAGCAGTGCTAACCACTGCCACCGTGACCTCCCAACCCCTGTACTCAATACACTGACCAATAAAGGAAAGCATACCAAATGCCTTCTTCACTACCCTATCTACCTGCGACTCCATTTTCAAGGAGCTATGAACCTGCACTCCAAGGTCTCTTTGTTCAGCAACACTCCCTACGACCTTACCATTAAGTGTATGAGTCCTGCAAAGATTTGCTTTCCCAAAATGCAGCACCTTGCATTTATCTAAATTAAAGTCCATCTGTCACTTCTCAGTCCATTTGCCCATCTGGTCCAGATCCTGTTGTAAACTGAGGTAACCCTCTTCGCGGTCCACTACACCTCCAATTTTGGGGTCATCTGCAAACTTACTAACTGTACATCTTATGCTCACATCCATATAATTTATGTAAATGACAAAAGGTAGAGGATCCAGCACCGATCCTTGTGGCACTCCACTGATCAGAGGCCTCCAGCTTGAAAAACAACCCTCCACCACCACCCTCTTTGAGCCAGTTCTGTATCCAAATGGCTAATTCTCCCTGTATTCCATGAGATCTAACCTTGCTGATCAGTCTCCCAGGGGGAACCTTGTTGAACATCTTACTGAAGTCCATATAGATCACATCTACCACATCAATCTTCTTTGTTACTTCTTCAAAAAACTCAATCAAGTTTGTGAGACATGATTTCCCATGCACAAAGCCATGTTGATTATTCCGAATCAGTCCTTGCCTTTCCAAATACATGTACATGCTGTCCCTCAGGATGCCCTACAACAACTTGCCCACCACCGAGGTCAGGCTCACTGGTCTATAATTCCCTGGTTTGTCTTTACCGCCCTTCTTAAACAGTGGCACCACGTTTGCCAACCTCCAGTCTTCCGGCACCTCACCTATTGATGATGCAAATATCTCAGCAGGAGGCCTAGCATTTACTTCTCTTGCTTCCCACAGAGTTCTCAGGAACACCGGATCAGGTCCTGGGGATTTATCCGCCTTTAACTGTTTCAAGACATCCAGCACTTCCTCTTCTGTAATCTGGACATTTTGCAAGATATTATTCATTTAGTATCTCCCCCATTTTCTTTTGCTCCACACAAAGGCCGCCTTGCTGATGTTTGAAGGGCCCTATTCTCTCCCTAGTCACCCTTTTGTCCTTAATATATTTGTAAAAACTCTTTGGATTCTCCTTAATTCTATTTGCCAAAGCTATCTTATGTCCCTTTTTTGCCCTCCTGATTCCCCTCTTAAGTATGCTCCTACTGCCTTTATACTCTAAGGATTCACTCTATCTGTCCTATCTATACCTGACATATGCTTCCTTCTTTTTCTTAACCAAACCATCAATTTTTTTAGTCATCCAGCATTCCCTATACCTACCAGCCTTCCCTTTCACGCCAACAGGAATATACTTTCGCTGGATTCTTGTTATCTCATTTCTGAAGGCTTCTCATTTTCCAGCCGTCCCTTTACCTGCGAACATCTACCTCCAATCAGCTTTCGAAAGTTCTTGCCTGACACCGTCAAACTGGCCTTTCTCCAATTTAGAACTTCAACTTTTAGATCTCGTCTAACCTTTTCCATCACTATTTTAAAAGGAATAGAATTATGGTCACTGGCCCCAAAGTGCTCCCCCACCCACACATTAGTCACCTGCCCTGCCTTATTTCCCAAGAGTAGGTCAGGTTTTGCACATTCTCTAGTAGGTACATCCACATACTGAATCAGAAAATTGTCTTGTACACACTTAAGAAATTCCTCTCCATCTAAACACTATGGCAGTCCCAGGCTATGTTTGGAAAGTTATAATCCCCTACCATAACTACCCTATTATTCTTACAAATAGCTGAGATCTCCTTACAAATTTGTTTCTCAATTTCCCTCTGACAATTCAGGGGCCTATAATACAATCCCAATAAGGTGATCATCCCTTTCTTATTTCTCAGTTCCACCCAACTAACTTCCCTGGATGTATTTCCGGGAATATCCTCCCTCAGTACAGCTATAATGCTATCCCTTATCAAAAATGCCACTCCCCCTTATCTCTTGCCTCCCATTCTATCCTTCCTGTAGCATTTGTATCCTGGAACATTAAGCTGCCAGTCCTGCCCATCCCTATGTCATGTATCCGTAATTGCTATGATATCGCAGTCCCATGTTCCTAAACATACCCTGAGTTCATCTGCCTTCCCTGTTAGGCCCCTTGCATTGAAATAAATGCAGTTTAATTTATTAGTCCTACCTTGTCCCTCCCTGCCCTTACTGTTTGACTCATTTATGTTCTCAGCTGTACCCGTCTCCGATCGATCTCTTTCCTCACTATCTCCCCGGGTCCACTCCCACCTTACTAGTTTAAATCCTCCCAAGCAGTTCTAGCAAATTTCCCTGCCAGTATATTAGTCCCCTTCCAATTTAGGTGCAATCTGTCCTTCTTGTACAGGTCACTTCCACCCAAAAAGAGATTCTAATGATCCAAAGATGTGAATCCTTCTCCCATACACCAGCTCCTCAGCCATGCATTCATCTGCTCTATCCTCCTATTCCTGCCCTCACTAGCTCATAGCACTGGGAGTAATCCAGATTTTACTACCCTTGAGGACCTCCTTTTTAAATTTCTGCCTAACTCTCTGTAATCTCCCTTCAGAGTCTCAACTTTTCCCTTCCAATGTCGTTGGTTCCAATATGGACAATGACCTCCTGTTAGCCCCTCTCCCTCGTGAGAACATTCTGCACCCTTTCTGAGACATCCGTGATCCTGACACCTTGTCCTGCTATAGGAAGGATATTATTAAATTGGAGACAATGCAGGAAAGACTTAACAGGATGTTGCTAGGACTGGAGGGTCTGAGTTATAAGAAGAGGCTGGTTAGGCTGGGGCTTTTATTTACTGAAGTGTAGGAGGTTGAGAGGTGACCGTTATAAAGGTATATAAAATCATGAGGGGCTAGATAAGATGAATAGCAAAGATCTTTTCCCTAGGGTAGGGTGTTGAAAACTGGAGTCCTTAGATTTTAGGTGTGAGGAGCAAGATATAAAAGGGACCTGAGAGGCAACATTTTCACACAGAGGATGGTACCCATGCAGAGCGCACTGTTAGAGGAAGTGATAGAGGCAAATACAATCACCATATTTAAAAGACATTTGGACAGGTACATGGATAGGAGAGATTTAAAGGAATATGGGCCAAACACAGACAAGTGGGATTAATGTATTATGGGAAAAATGCTCGGCATGGACAAGTTGGAATGAAAGGTCTGTTTCCATGCTATATGACTCTATGACTCTTTCTCAACTATCACTTAATAATTAATGAAGGTCAGTAGCTCACAATTTATGAACCTGTGGCCAATCTGTGAGGCTTTGTGCATTGGAGTTCACTCTGCCATCATATGTTAAGTTTTACTTTAGTTTATAGAAAAAGTGTAATTTGAATTGTTGATGACCTAAATAATGGGATGATTGGAACAAAAAGTTAAACGTGAATAATAACTCAATTCTTTTCTTTGGCTAAATTAGTACTTTAAGAGCAGTTAGTTCCTTTGACTCTATGAGTTGAGAGGAATGCAATGTTGCTGTTTTATATTCTTGAAAATAGAAACAGTTGTAACAACTTGGAAAAATTGTTTTTGAGAAGCCGACAAGCAAGTTCCTGCCTGTTTGCTAAAATTTGCAGCTGCATCCTCAGTAGACTGGCATTAGCCTGAGGGTGCCTGTGTGTTCTGTTGGACTAAAACTGGTGACTCTTTCAATCATTAAAAGCCTCCTAAACACTATTTTCTTTTACATTAATGAGAATAAACATTGGATGAACTGAACATAAATCATAACAGGTGGATCTCCCTTGGAGTTCCTCGTGCAGCCATTTCAGAAGTGCCAAGTTAGAAATAACTCATAAATGCCTACACAAAAGAAGAGATATGCCTTTCACAATTTTGGGATGAACCAAGCTGTTTTACTGTAAATTTTAATCTAGGGGAAAATCAAGTGTCAGTCATCTCGCACTAAGACATTTTCACAAAATTCTGTGCATGAGAAACCATATTTGTCACTGCTAAGTGAACAGATATCTATTCACTCACATAAATCTGTAGTTTCCTCATCAATTCAATGTTTTGCTTTCAGAATTATTTGCTCCCTACTTACAAAGGTGTTGAACAATGAGAGTCCCTCTTATATTCCCATCAAGCTGAAAACGTCTACTGTACTTCTTCCAAATGAAGAAGGTCCATGTGATCGTTACAGCAACAGCAACGCGTGATGCCTCACCTGTCATGAGGGACTGGCTCTCCAGATATTTTAGTGGACATCATGCGGACAGTGAGCAAAGCTGATCCTGTGGTTTTCTGACAGTCCTATAAGGCAATGTTTGTTTCAACTACTTTTTTTTTGAGTAAACATTGCTTAATGAGCGATTAACAGGCAGCCAAATCTGCCCTTCTGCTGCACCCTTCTTCAAGTCTGGCAGTTAGACAGGCCATTGCTCTGTCATTCTCACATCCTGATCACTTAATCTGAACTGTCAACACCCTTTCTAACCCAGCGTGCCAACAGCTCCCCCTGACTATTGCATAAATGCTGCCCCCTCCACATTTCACTTCAGCTCAAAAGGAAGAATCATGTGGACTAGAAACGTCAGCTTACCATGTCTCCATGGATGCTGCCTAACTCACTGATCTCCAGCATTTGTTGTTTTCACTGGAGAGACCTTGCTAGTTTGTGCAGGACCATTGCTTGCATATCTAAGTTCTGTCTTTATCCCAATAGTTCCAAATTGGGAACACTGTCTGTATCACAGCAGCAGTCACTGTTTCTCAGCATGAATACCAGTATCACAGCATCAATTACTGTTTCTCAGTGTAAATACATGTATCACAGCATCAATTACTAATTTTTAGAATGAATACCTGTATCACAGTACAAATCTCCCTATCTCAACATGAAAACTGCGTGACAGCATCAATCACTGTTTCTCATCATGAATATCTAGATCGCTGCATTCATCACTTGAGCTCAGCATGAATGCTGAGACCTCACTGGACCTCATCCTGACGAAGGATCCTGACAGAAGCATCAACTCTCCTGCTTCTTGGATGCTACCTGACCTGCTGTGCTTTTTCCAGTGCCACATTTTATCGACTCTAACTCTCCAGCATCTGCAGTCCTCGCTGTCTCCCTCAGCATGAATACATATTTCATAGCATCAATCACTGCATCTCAGCATGAAAACCCATGGCACGGTACTGTCCCTTAGCAGGAATACTTGTATCACAGAATCAACCACCCTATCTCAAAATGAATACCTGTACCACTGCACCAAACATTATGAACTGGAAGTTAGCTCTCAAGCCAGAAGATTTTGGAATATTAAGTGCAACTCTGGTCTCCCTCCTATAGGAAGGATGTTGTGAAATTTGTAAGGATTCAGAAAAGGTTTACAAGGATGTTGCCTGGGTTGGAGGGTTGGAGAGACTGAATCGGCTCTGGCTGTTTTCCCTGGAACGTCAAAGGCTGAGGGCTGAACTTATAGAGGTTTATAAAATCATGAAGGGCATGATTTCTTTTTGCTAGATCCCCTACCTTCTACACAATTCCCCAAACTTTTCATTCCAACTCAGCGCCTCTATCCATTCCCCAGGGCTCTTTATAGCTTTTATCCTAACTTATGATATCCTAACCTCTATTCAACTTCATGGTCATTTTCTTGGGTGGGATGGGGGTGGGGGGGGCGGCGGTCCAGAACTAGAGGACATAGGTTTAAGGTGAAAAGGGAATGATTTAAAAAAGGGACCTTAGGGTCAACTTTTTCACGCAGAGGGTGATGCATGTATGGAATGAGCTGCTGGAGGAAGTGGTGGAGCCTGGTACAATTACAACATTTAAAAGGCATCTGGATGGGTATATGAACAGGAAGGGTTTAGAGGGATATGGGCCAAGTGCTGGCAAATGGGACCACAATTAGGTTAGGATATCTGGTTGGCATGGACCAAAGGCTCCATGCTGTACATCTCTATGACTCCATGACTCTGTGCTGAGGAAAGGCCTAAGACACAACACAAGAGAACCTACCCTGAATGTTCCAGTGGGATGTAGGGCAGGATATACCAGTTGAGGCCTTCCATTCCTGCAGGCTGTGGGGTGCAGGTTGGGTGCTGACCTCTGTATTCCAAAGCCTGTAAGAAAGAATAAAACAGCAAGTGCCCTCAAAACAAACATTTTTTTTTGCTACTGCTTCCCCCCTCACCTTCTATATAATTCCACAGCTTTTCCATTCCAACACAGGCCCCTCTATCCATTCTCCAAGGCCCTATACACCATGTATCCCAACATATGATCCTCTACCCAACTTCATAATCCTTTACATTGCACCTGTGCCAAGTCATACCAACATACCCTCACCCAACACCCTTTTCCCTTTCCAAGCCAACTCATTCAAAACTTACATTTATCAGAAGCCATGCTCAGATCAAAAATAAATCTGTGGTTCCATTAGTGAGTTACTCCAGTAGTATTCCTAGCCTCTGGTTTTATTTTGTAGCTACAATATTTCTATGACAAGTCTTGTTCAGTTTCTGGTCAATGGTAATCCCAAGGGTGCTGATAGTGGAAGATTTAGTGATGATAAATGTTATTGAATGTCAAGGGACAACAGTCTCTTGTTGGAAATGATCATTACCTGGCACTCCTGTCATGCAAATATAATTTGTCACTTGTTAGTCCAAACCTGGATGTTGTCCAGGTCTTGCTGTGTTTGAACATGGGACTACTTCAGTGTTTAAGGAGGGGTGAATGGTGCTGAACATTGTGCAGTCATCAACAAACATCCCCATTTCATATGTTACAATGGAGGGAAGGTTACTGATGAAGCAGCTAAAGATGACGCTAGCCTGAATAACAGCTACCTTGATGTCCTAGAGCTGAGTTGACTGACCTCCAACAACCACAGCCACCTTCCATTGTGCCAGGTGTGACTCCAACTAGCAGTTCCAACCACAGCATTTCCACTAATTCCATTGGCTCTGGCTTTCCTAGGAGTCCTTGGTGCCACACTCAGTCAAGTGTGGCCTTGACTTCAAGTACAGACATTCTCACCTAAGTCTCTGGTGTTCAGCTTTTTTGTCAATGTTTGAATTAGGACTGTAATGATATTAGGAGCTAACTGACCCTGGTAGAACCCAAACTAGTGTCACTGAATAGGTTATTGATAAGCTACTGATAACAGCCTTCCATCATTTTACTGATGACTGAGAATAGACTAGTGGGACTGGCTTGGATTTGTCCTTTCTTTTGTGAACAGGACATACCTGGGCAATTTTTCACATTGCTGGGTTGATGCCAGCAATTAGTTCTACTAAAACAGTTTGGGAAGGAGTAGGTCTTCAGCACTAATGCAGGAAGGTTGTCAGGGCCGATAGCATTTACAATATCCAATATCTTGAACCGTTTCTTGATATCATAAGGAGTGAGAATTAGCTGAAGATTGGAATCTGAGATGCTGGGGGTCTCTGGATGAAACCAAGATGGATCATCCACCTGACACCTGATGCTTCATGGTTTGTCACGGAAACAGATGTACACAATGTTTTAGATTTGGTTTCAGCAATAAAACAGAAGTTTATTACACAAAATAAATGAAAATAAAACAAACTATTGCAATTTATCCAAATCTAAAGATTTCAATACACGGTAAAATACAACCCCAATGGATCCCAACAGTACATTTTTACAATACTCAAACATCAAAAACTCTATCTCACATTGGGCTTGACTTAACTGTGGCTTCAATGTCCAATCTGACAGTCTCTTTTTTGATTTATCATATCAGTGAGCGATGACTTTTTCAGCTTTACATAACCTCTTCAGGGTATTAGCCAAAACGTCTGGTCTAGAACCTTTAATCAAACTCCTTATGCTGAGGCAAACTGTTCTGGCAATTCTAAACCATCCTCACCTTTTCTCAGGAGCAATTACTTGTCCAGTTTCACCTCAAATGGCTCCAAACTGAAATTAAAAACCTGTTTTCCAGGTTCTGGATGTTTCCCCTAAGCCCAAAACAATCTTTCAGAATATTCTATCTGAAAGCATAATACACTACACTGTTTGCTTTGTTCGCTCTTAAATCTCCCGATATAAACAAATAACCATTACCCTTCAGGAAATTTTTCTCTGACACTGTTAGAATAAATCACCATAGCTACAGAAATAACTACAATTATTAAACCCCTTCAGACAAGCAAAAACAAAACCCATAAGCAATTGGTTCAAGATTCAAAAATTCAAATATAACTGATATCAAAATATATATATAAATCACAGACATTACATCCCGCAATCCCAAAGGGAAATTGACTTCTCCAAAAGACTCCACTGTCTCTGCATAAAGATCCCGTATCTCTCTGAAGAATATAATCTCTCTGAAGAATATTTGGGCGGCACGGTGGCACAGTGGTTAGCACTGCTGCCTCACAGCGCCAGAGATCCGGGTTCAATTCCCGCCTCAGGCGACTGACTGTGTGGAGTTTGCACGTTCTCCCCGTGTCTGCGTGGGTTTCCTCCGGGTGCTCCGGTTTCCTCCCACATTCCAAAGATGTGCGGGTCAGGTGAATTGGCCATGCTAAATTGTCCGTAGTGTTAGGCAGGGGGTAAATGTAGGGGTATGGGTGGGTTACGCTTCGGCGGGTCGGTGTGGACTTGTTGGGCCGAAGGGCCTGTTTCCACACTGTAAGTAATCTAATCTAATCTAAGTTTAAACCTCCTCCAGAAAAATATAAACCAGGCAAGTCAAATCTCACAAATCTGAATGATAAGGATCACATCTGACTGAAGGGATTGCTAGACATGCAGTTACCTCTGTGAACCACAGATGTGCAAACAAATATACCTTCCCCAATTTCATCTCACCAGTGAAAATGCTGGAAAATGTGGATGGGACATCTGGAATCAGAACAATTTTAGCTAAGCCAGAAATCCTTTCCTTCACCACAAATATTCAGGCCTGTGTCTCACATTGAATACCTGCATTACAGCAAGATACTGAGTCGACGAGACACTATATTTCAGCATCAATTCCTTGCCATGAGTATGGGCTGCTACTTCAAAGAATTGATAAGAAATGTTATAATAGGTTCAGAAAACTAATGTGGTTTGGGAGTGGGGTTGCAAGTGACAGCCACATCGCCAGCCTGCAAAGACCTAGCTACTGTATTTCTCTAGTCTACTAAAGCTGGAATGATACTAGGAATTGAGTGACCCTGGCAGAGACCACACTGCTTGCTCCCTACACATGTAGATAAACAATGGAGAGCATATTTCCGACTGTGTTTTGGGGGAGGTGAACTTCTCACTCCATCAGCATGGATTTATAGATGGGCATGAAACCACAACTCTTTTCCTGAGTATGAGTGAATCAGCCCTCAAATAATGCCTCTCCAAACGAATTAGGAAAAATACAACATCATAAAGTTATTTAAATTACTAAATTAAGCATTTATTGATGTTGCAAGTTAATTCCTTTGAAGCATTAAAAAGTAAGTCGACTTTAAAAAATGCCAGCTGCTTCAAAAAAATACCTTTTCAAGATGCTCTTTATACCTGTTTCACAACAAACACATCTGTATTTATAAAACAAATTACTGAGGCTTTAGTGAGAGATGATAAGCCAGTGGAAAGATGTGTTTTCCCTCTTTGTTCTCAGTATGTGTTGACAGTGACAGCATCCAGCACTGCCCAGTCAGCTAAACACAGATGTCTTAACCTCAGCAGAGGTATTTAACTTTGAGTAAATATATTCACTTCCAACATTGTATATAATAGATTTAATGATATGTATTTGGGCAAATCACATCATTTTCAAAATTATGATTAACTTTCAATTTCAGACATAATTTTATCAGAACTAGGTTGTGACTATTGGGTTCTCCAGCAGTTTCTGTTTCCAATTCAGTTTTCCAGCATCCATCTTATTTTGCTTTTATGTGACTGTTTCAATTTGTATTAGATATGGCCTGATCAATAAGGGTTCAACTGGTACCCAAGTCCCAGTATTAAATGCCAGAACCGCATTCAACATCTTCAGAATCTGTATTTCTAAACAGACAGTTCTTGTTGGTACTTCACTTCTGCTTATATTCAGTAGTATTTAGAAGGACACCATAATAGGCAAAACATTTAAGTCGAATTGGACAATGATTTATAAACTCAGAAGTGACAAGTACTTCTGTGGAATTCTTACTGGGATTTTGAAGTGGAAGACAATTGAGAAGAGTGTTTACAAGTTTGATTGAGTTACCTGGATAAAAGTTGATCTTAATTGACTTTCCCGATAGATTATTGAGTTTATCTAATGAATAGACACAAAAGAAAAATAAATCCATTGTATGGTGGTTCTAACAACCACCATACGTCCCAAAATACCTCTTCAGAATTGTCACTCTTGTAATGTAGAAAACACAGCAATCAATTTGCACACAGCAAATTCTCACAAACATCATTATAAGAATGACCAGAAACTCAGATTTACAATGTGACCTTCATTGTGAAGTGATTCATTTTGGAAGGTTGGATTTGATTGCGGATTACAGGGTAAAGGCAGGATTCTTGGCAGTGTGGAGGAACAGAGGGATTTTGGGGTTCATGTCCATAGATTCCTCAAAGTTGCCACCCAAGTTGATAGGGTTGTTAAGAAGCTATGTGGTGTGTTGACTTTCATTAGCAGGAGAATTGAGTTTAAGAGCCACAAGATTATGCTGCAGCTCTATAAAGCCATGGTAGACCACACTTGGAGTATTGTGTTCAGTTCTGGTCACCGCATTATAGGAAGGAAGTGGAAGCTTTAGAGAGGGTGCAGAGGAGATTTACCAGGATGCTGCCTGGATTGGAAGGTATGTCTTATGAAGAAAGGTTGAGGGAGCAAGGGCTTTTCTCATTGGCATGAAGAAGGATGAGAGGTGACTTGTTAGAGGTGTACAAGATGATGAGAGGCATAGAGTGGATAGTCAGAAATTTTTTCCTGGGACAGAAATGGCTATCATGAGGGGGTTTAATTTTAAGGTGATTAGAGGAAGGTTTAGGGGAGATGTCAGAGATAGGTTCTTCACACAGAGTGGTGGGTGCATGGAATGCACTGCCAACAGTGGTAGTAGAGTCAGATATATTAGGGGACATTTAAGCTACTCTTGGATAGGCACATTAATGATAGTAAAATGAAGACTATTTCAGTTAATTTGATTGTTGAATAGGATTAAAGGTCAGCACAATGTAGAGGGCCAAAGGGCCTGTACTGAACTGTACTGTTCTATGTTCTATGTTTCATGCACAATGTTAAATGAGGGATAAATTTTGGTCAGAACGCAGGGATAATGCCACTATCTTTTTAGGATAGTACTATGAGATCTGTTACATCCCATTGTGAGGATAGACAGGGCCTTAGTTTAATGGCTCGCCCAAAACATTGTTCTTCTGACGCTGCAGCACTCCAGTAGTTTTGCACTGATGCGACAACTTTGATTTTGTGCTCTTAGCCCTGGAATTTAACATCGGCAAATTGGATGGAGGTAAGACTGGACAGGGTGCATAAAATCACTGGAGCTGGCGCTCAACCCAAACGCTGGGTCATTGTGTCAACAGGATAGCTTGCAGACTGATTAGGGTCACCACTTGCAAACTGTAAATTAGTAAATAAAAGCTAATTAAGGTCATTGAGGAAACTATTAATCTCAATTTTAGAAGCCCCTTAGAATTTTGTGAGCAGCTTGCAAGTGACATGGATTGAAGTCGGTGACAGGGGAGATCAGGTTTTGAGGCTCAGCAGGATTTAAAGGGCAATAACAGTTCTGAATCATTTATCAGCAGCCAGCAGCTTCTTCACTGAAACTTTTTCACTTACTTCAAAGGAAAGAAAAGGGCAATAATTTGTCCTGACTTGAAGCTCCTTTGGCTGTGGAATGGGCAGTCTGTGTCTGTTTGTTCTCCAAAATTATAGATTGCATTTCTGAGAGACGGGATGCCCTTCAAAGAGGTAATTGCATCAACGCTGCACCTGCATTCCAAGTTCAGATCACTTACCATCATATCATCGTGTAGGTGAAATGCATCCAGGGTGCAACAGCGTGGGGTACAAATATGGTCACAAGCAAATCGCGATCAGGTCGTTGGTTCTTTCTGACCACATTAGACATCTTGCTGAAGCTCAAGTAATCTTGGGCAACCTTCAAAAGAGCTGCCTGTGGGCCACAGCACAAAGATACTGCGAGAGCCCAATGGCTACGCGGTGGCAAAGAACTGATTCTGTTTCAACCTGAACCAGAACCATAATGCAACACCCCCTTATATGCAAGTTCTGAAGAAAGGTCACTGGTCTCAAAGTGTTCATTCTGATTTCTCCTTACACATGCTGTCAGACCTGCTGAGTTTCTCCAGAAATTTCTCCTTTTGTTTGTTTTGGATCTCCAATATTCACAGTCCTTTGCTCTATTTCTTCTAACTTATAGTAACTAATGAATTCTCTCTTTTATTATCTTTAAAAATAGCTTAGTTAAATTGAATTCTTTTAAACTCTAAAAATCATTTGGTCTGGGAGAAAGGCAGCCAGAAGGGAGGGAATCCTTTGTGAATTAATCTTGTTATGACCAGTCAAGGAGGCAGGTGAATAAAGACAGATCCCCCACCTGGGGTCTTGGTACTTGGTATATCCTGTCTGGGACCAGAATAACTAAGCAAACCTCACTGGGAATCTGGTTGCAACATAACTTAATTTTGACCAGAAAATCTGGAAAACCCTCACATTAGTTCAACCTCCAAACTTTTAGAATTTGCAGTTAATGGTCTAGACGTTTTTAAAAACAGATTTAAACCAAATTGTTATAACCAAATCATTTTAGGCACTCAAACCCTTCTAATGTAAAAACATATCCTTGGAATCTGGAAACAGTAAAAAATGAATTTAAACATTGCCACCTCATTTATTGAATTCTATACTACATAGGAAACAACACAACTATAAAAAGAACAAAATTGTCCTTTCAGGAAAAGTGATAATTATGCCTTACTTGATGCAAGATACTCCAAGCATTAGTAACATAAATGTAATTCAATGTGTTTTCACTTTTAAGTGGCTCAGTATCACATTCCATGCATTGAAACCGCTCTGTTTCTCACTGCAGGTGTTCCACACCAAAAGTTGAATCAACAGGAATAAAAAGAGCTTTGTGCTAAACCGAGTGTGCTGCTTAAGAAGGTATAAACCAAAGCATATTAAAAGCTATTAACTGATATACAATTACAGCCCCTGAACCCAGTGAAGAAAGAGACCTTTTGCTCACACAAGAGGTCTGCTCGGTGGCCTATACACCTGTATAATAACGTGCTGAGATCCTGCTTCTTTACGGCAACTCTCACATGAGGTCGATACGTAGAGAAAGCAAAACACATAGCAAATGTCAAGAATCTTTGAAATGATTGTGAAGTAAGGACAGCTCTGACATACTGATTTGCATTTATGTTGAGATGATAGTATTTAGCGCTGATGAGAATGAACTTTCATCCTCTTCCTCACATCTTGGTAATGATAGGACACAATCCTAATTACTGATGCCATATGCTACCAAGCCTTCAATCTCAGGTATAATTGGAACTATTTGCAGCTTTTTCATCTGTATGCACGTTCAATACTTGATCAAATCTGAAGACAGGACTGTCAAATGTAAGTTTATTAATGATGCTTTTTTTAAAGGAATTCTCAAGGTAGGGATATGTGCAGAATTAATGAAGTTATCATTTCTCACTACTGGCTTTAAACCCTTCGTCCAAGCTGCCTCAGATCTAATTAGGCAAAAAATGAAAACCATTTCAAATAAACTTTTGAGACTTTCATCACATTGCAAAAATAAGCTTACAGTGAGGTGAAATGAAATTAAAGATTTTGATTGATGTTGCTTTTAATGATGACCAACTGTATCCATATATCAGCCATCAGTAAATTTGATTTTCTTTATAACAATCACAGCAATTTTTTTTTAAATTGCCAGACAATGAACTATGATGGGCGGTAGTTTCCTTTACAGAAGTTAAGTCTGAGTCAGGCCTAGGAGTGGGAGTCACTTCTGATCAAGGTGGAGTTTTCTCACACCATCACATGGTTCTCAGCTTATTATGCATTAATTCTCAAAATGCGTACATCTTCACTTTTCAGGTCCTCACTTTGAGATCTTAAATTATTTATCCAAGAACCTTGAGCTCTCACTCTACCATATCCAACTTCTTCTGACTGTGGCAGGATCCTTTAAAATACAGTACACTATTCAGTGATGGAGAGAGTGAGGACTAGCGATCAGAGTTGAGAGTGTGGTGTTGGAAAAGCACAGCAGCGAGGCAGCATCCGAGGAGCAGGAGAATCGACATTTCGGGCATAAGCTCTTCCTCAGGAATGAGGATTGTGGGCCAAGGGGGCTGAAATATAAATGGGAGGGGAGTGGGGCTATGGGAAAGGTAGCTGGGAATGTGATAGGTGGATGAAGGTGGAGGTGAAAGTGATAGTTTGGAAATGAGCTTAGAGCAGATCGGTGGGAAGGGAGATGGACAGGTAGTTATCCCAGATATAAATGTTCAACAGCACTATGCATGCTCTCAACACTCAGTTCTCTACGATACACCATGACCAGTCTTCAGCCCAAACACCCCAGGATAGGACAAGATAGGTGCATGCTAACATGTCCACCTATCCACTCTTTTCCCAGTGTTCCTGCTTTCCTAGACAGTATTCCTCCTTTCTTCATTAATCAATTATCCCTTGTGCCACTTTTGTGCTATACAGCCCCCAAAAAAGCCAGTCTCCATGCCCTGTTTTGCTTTCTCTCCACCCCAAGGACCAAAACCACAACTCAATCAATCATTCACATTGACTGCTTTCTTTAGGCAAGGAAATCTGCCATCCTCACCCAGTCTGGCCTGAATGTGACTACACACCTAGAACATTATGGTTGACCTTTAATTGACCTCTGAAATGGCCAAGCAAATCATTTAGTTACAAAAGGTATCGAATACAACAAATGCTGACCTTATCTGTGATGCCCACATCCTCTGAAAGAATAAAGGAAAACACAAATAAAGCTGTATCATTATAAAACAGCAAATAGTTATTCTGAAGCCATGGAAAAAGTCAAGCTTGCCAGATGAACTTTTTTTAATTCCAGTGAGTTGTGCTTTTAATGAGATGCAAACACATGCAAATTAGCTTCATGACATCTGCAGTTGAGAAATTCGATCTGCATTTTAAAGTAAGAGAACTTAATCATAAAAATTTATCCCATCGTCAGAATTTTGAGCTTGGACTTCTTGTCTACTTGGGACTAGCCTACAGTTTCATATCTAAGAATACAAAACATGTATTATCAGTTTCATTAACAAGCTAATGAATGTAGTATAAGCAGAAAGTGCTGGAGAAACTCAGCAGGTGTACAGAGAAATAGAAATGAGGAATAGGAATCAGCTTTTGAGCTTGCTCCAACATTCAATATATTCACAGCTGATCATGAATATTACATTCCCCATACCCCTGATACCATTAAATTCTAAAAAAAACCCTCTTTCTTGAATATATTTAGTGACTTCCTACCACAGCTTATGGAGTACACAATTCCAAGATGCATTACCCTTTAAGTATAGACAGCTTTCCTTAGTCCTAAATGATTTAGCCTATTTTCTGAGACTGTGACCTCTAGTTCTAGACTCCCCAATCAGGGAACACATCATCCCAGCGCCTAGTCTGTCTATGCCTGTTCGAGTTATATATGTTTAAATTAAGTACCCTCTCAACCTTCTAAACTGAAGCGAATACAGGCCCAATCAAACTAATCTCTCATCATCATAGAGAGTTGGCCTGTCTGGTAGCAGCCTAGTGAACCTCCACTGTACTCTCTCCATGGCAAGTATTTCCTTTCTTAGGTAGGGATATCAAAATTGCAGATGCTGGGGATCAGAGTCAAAGAGTGTGGTGCTGGAAAAGCACAGCTAGTCAAGAGCAGGAGAATTGACGTTTTGAGTATAAACTCTTCATCAGCTCTTCATCTTATCAAAACTGCACACAATACTCAAGGAGTGGTCTCATTGAGGCCCTGCATAATTATAGTATAACATCTCTCCTTCTGAACTTAAACCCTTTTGCAATGAAGGCCGACATACCACTGATCTTTCTAATTAGTCACTGCATCATTGACTGGTGTAGAGAGTCACCCAGAACCCTTTGTACATTCAGACCTCCAAATATATCACCTTTTAAATAACACTCTGCCTTTCTGTTTTTCAAATCAATGGGTATAACTTCATATCCAGCCACTTTGTACAACAACCATCTTGTGTTTAGCCACTCAGTCAACTTGGCTAAATCACCTTGAAGCCTCTTTGCTTCAGGTAAACAGTTGATATTGAACAGTGATATAGGGCTGAAAGCTGGGACTGCCAAAGTTGCTGCCAGACATGCTTAACTTTGCCAGTTATTTCTATTTTTATTTTAGATCTCCATCTGCATTCTTGTAATTTTATTATACAAATCAAAGAATATAACACAGATAATAAGAATATGAAAAAGGGTGAAAAAGGCCACTTATGCAAATAATTCTTCCTCTAGTACCCTATCTCTCCCTTTCCTGCAGTCAGCAGTGTGTGGGCCTTGTGTACTATCCTCAATAAAAATTAATCCAAACATTTATTACTATTGGGAGTGAAGAAGTTCTTCCAAAACAACAGTTCCATATTGATGTGCTCTGCTCTTATTTTCATAACTTTATTTTAAATTATTAACCTGGATTTAACATATCTAATACACTTCATACCTTACAGATGCCTAAAGATTACCCAATCTACTTTACAGTGATTGTAGAGTTTGAGATCTAATCCACATAATTCATTCCCTTTGTACTTCAGAGAAATCATGGGGCCATGTCTGGATCTTTTCTATTGCGTCTGTTTACGTTTGTACATTAATGCAAGAGAATGCCCAAAGTGTTTCATATGTATGCCACCTTATTACATAGAGATCAGAACTAATTTAGTACAAATGAATTCTAAATCATTCACATAATTTCTGGTGACTTGTTCTGAATATCCAGTCTGAGAATTTTAAAAACAATGTTTTGTTCAATTGTCTGGATGATCTGGTTGTCTCCCTATGAGATCCAGGTAGCGTTCAACACCTGCCATCTGTTTGAATCAACCATGCAATTAACTTCCAGACCTGGCCTCATAAGCAAATTCAGTTTGTTTATTCATTTTTTTAAAATAAAGCTGCTGCGCACTGTCCAAAGGTCACCTTCAGTTCTCAGCTCGCAGACCGCAGCTCCAAACCAAAAATGGGAAGAACAAATAATGAGATGTTCAGAAATTTCTCATGCCATTGTATTGTGACAAGTTACAAATTGCATGTCTTGAATTCACTTGACTGTGTAGCAAATGCATTAGCAGCACAATCCACCTTGTACAGGAATATATAATGACCCAGTCTATCAGAGCATTGATTGATAGCTCACGAAACTAGCACTCTAAGATAGCAGCTGGAAATACTGCAAACAAACAGTAATCAAATTTTTTAAGAGTGTGACACTACGTAAAATGATTGAATTCATTATCTGAGGAAGGCATAACTATGTTTATAACTGATGACAAAATGAAAGTATGAAATGTGTATAAAATACATTTTCGATTCTAAAATGATTCAAAACCTAGAAAGGTTAAAACATCGTGAATTTTGATTTGAAATAACTGCCTATACAGAATAAGTTGTTGATGCTATTCTACAGATTCACACACATCCCCAGTATATATGGAGAAAGATACAAAAAGCATAGATACTGAGAGCCACACCACTGGCATTGGGTGGCCACGCAACTCTATGGGACTGAACTATTTGTGCAGCACAGTAGAGAGATCAGACAGTTTCTGAACAATCTGCACTGACAAGACTGCTCAAAATCATTCAGCTGTACATCATGTATACTATGTACTAGCTAGGTAGGCAGCTTCCCAGGTATAAGCCATGATGAGGGGTCCTACCTGAAACATTGACTCTCCTGCTCCTCTGATGCTGTTTGACCTGCTGTGCTTTTTCCAGTTCCACATTTTATTGACTCTGACTTTTCAGCATCTGCAGTCCTCACTATCTCCAAGTTCCCAGATTTAAGCCTTTCTTCAGGCAGGAAGCAGATAAAATGACCATGTGTGCTCTTTTTCCAGAGTGTCCACCTAAAGGCTAACCTCTTGTCCCTCTGACATTCCTGACACACAATCACTCCTTCTTCCTAGTCAATTCCTGGACTTCTTTCCTTTGAGTTTCTCCTCCTCTTCCTCCTTACTGTAGGATCACAAAGACTGAGTTGACTAAGACTTTTGCCAGAGAGCTGTATGGTAGCCCTGCAGGTTCTATCCAGCTCACCTTGTCCCACAACATTTCCGGACTAGTCCATTGGGAGCGAGCGCTAGTGGCCTTCTTTGAAACATTTCAGCAAATCCGCTCAGTGTTTGGCACCTTCATATCTCTCTGTCATTGTCTGGCAATCATATTCCTCCCAGTCCTCCCTCGCACCACACTCTGCTTATCAATATAGCAGACGCAGTACTGAACTCTTGACTCCTTGCTGTTTCCATTAACCAGACAGGGTTTTGAAGCCCCATAGATGTCATGTGCTCTTCCTAAAATTAGGAAAATGCCGTAAAGTTTGGATTAATTGCCAATTTAACCATCTTAATTCAAGTCAATTTCAGGTGCCTCCCCCACCTTCTAAAATCTGGACCCACGATGTTCAGCCAGTCACAGATCAGCCTTATTTAATAGCCTCCATTGCTCTCAATTGCCCAGTAAAATTCCAGTCAATAGTGTTAATCCTCAGATTATCAGGTGTGATGAAGGTTAGAAAGCCAGGGCCTCATTTTTACTTACTTACAAACATTTATTTACATAAACAATATATTGTGCACATTCCTCACTCACACTCACCATTAATTTGTACCTTCCATCTGAAACAACTGATGCGCAATTAATATAGACGACTGCCTTTTTTATTTTCCTCCAAGTAATTTTTGGCTTCAGTGGTTATTTTCTGCAAGCCAAAGTTACAATTTAAATAAAAGCAGCAGCGACGAGGCAGGCAGTGACCCTTCAAAGGCTCCTGGTGCCTGACCTCCTGGTCCTTCACTGTGCAGCAGGACCTACACTGAAATCTTTCAATAAACTAACCTTCACATTATTGTGCCAGCATTGCTTCAGCAGCTCCATTGTGTGCCTGGTCATACTGTGCAACAGGCAGACAACAGGCATTCAGTCTCACTGGTGGTCTCAACAAGAGAGATGCAGCTTGCTTTGGAAGCACTGGTCGTTTCTGAAAAATTATTCACTTCTGGGATTTCTGAAATGTTACTGAAAATTAGATTTTGCCGATCAGCATGCCAAACTCAGGATTTCTGAATCTGAATTTTATAAAGTAGATGTTCTAAATGTGAGTTTCAGGGGATGTTATTACCTACTGAATAAAGAACAACTAAGAATTGGAAATTTACAAAACAAGGATTATAACATGCATTATTTTTCTCTGCGGATGAGTTTTGTCAAAAATATATTAATGTTGCCTGTAAATGTAATTATAATTTCAATCTAACAGAAATATCTCGGGCACAGAATTTCAGCAAAAGCAATGCAGTGATGGTGTAGCAATGTCAGTTGTCTAGTAACCCAGAACCCTAGGTTAATGCTCTGGAAAAATAGGTTCAAATGGCAGATGGTGTAATATATTTTCCATTTAAAAATCTAGAATTAATAGCTAGCCACATGGTGACTGTGAAACCATTGTTGAATGTTGTAATCTCGTATGGTTCTTTTAGGGGAAGAAGTTTGTTTCTCTGCTCTAGCCTCAAGTGACTCTAGAATCACAGCAATGTGGCTGGCTCTTCACTTGTCTCTAAAAAGAGCCCTAGCAAGGCACTCAGATCACGGGACAATAAATATTGGTCGAGCCAGTGACCCCCATATTCCCAAAAAATATTGAAAAAAGTCAATAGTCTTAGAGAAATGTCAGATCTGACCACATCCTGGTCTTGATAGAAATTGTATAAAATAGGTGGACCTTTCCCTCTCAATAAAGCATCAATTCTTTTTATTCACTCATGGAATGTAGGCATTGCCAGCATTTATTGCCCATCCCTAATTATCCTTGAGGAGGAAGTGGTGATTTATCTCTTGAACGACTGCAGTCCGTCAATTCTAATTACACATTCTATTTCAGTGCTAAGTTTCACATTCGATTCCGTAATCACCAACCTCTGACTGATAACATCCTCATAAGTTCATCTTTCAGCGTCTCTGCCTCATTCATCCTGCAATAAATTAAGTCAATTTATCAATTCTACTCCTGCAGTCCTCTCTTGTTCCCTACTCCAAAAGCTCCATTCATCCAGTGTGAGAGTACAATGTAAAACATTTAAGACAGCATAAGACAGTGACACAGACTTCGAACAGTGTGAGAGAGTGACAGAGAATTAAAACAGCACAAGACAGCATCAGAGACTTAAAATATCAAGAGAGACTAATGGAGACTTAAGACAATGTGCTCGAGCTAAGGCTGGGGGCAGGCTGAGTCTGTGACTGATGGCTTTGAGAGAAAAAAAATTAAGTGTATTGTCACTTGAAAGGTTTACTGACTGAATGTTGCTAAATCGCATAGAATAGAAGAGCTTCATCCCAGGTTGCTAAAGGGGGTGGCTAGAGATATAATCATTGCTTTGGTGGTTGTTGTTCAAAATTCTACCAATTCTGGAAAGGTTCTATGGAGTGGAATATAAGAAATGTAATCTACTATTTAAGAGGATAATGGAAAATGGAAAACTTCAGACCTGATTATTTGACATCATTAGTAGGGAAAGTGTTAGAATCTATTATGAAGTATGTAATAACTGAACATGTAGAAAAGTTTGCAAAATTGGGCAGAGCCAATGTGGATTTATGAAAGGGAAATCATTTTTGACAAACAGAAAGCAGAGTAGGATAAACGAATCACTCTCAGGATATAAGGCTGTTTCTAGATGCCACGTCTAGTTAAGTCCTACGTCTGTCTGCAGCTGTTTTCTATGTGTGGACCATTGGAATACCCTAATATTCTCATGACACCAAATTACGTGGGAATATAAATAATGAGGAGAATGTTAGGAGGCTTCCAGAGGACTTGGGAGGGCTTAGTAAATGGGTTAGAACATAGTGTATCAAATATGAAAAGTGTGAAGCTATTCACTTTGATAAAAAATAGAAAGACAGAATATATCTTAAACATTAAGAGGTGTGTCAATTAGTCCCTCAAAGTTAGCATATCAGTGTAGTACACATTAATATGGTACACTGGCCTTTATTGCAAGGAGACTTGAGTACAGGAGATATAATGTCTTTGTGTAGTTATATAGAGTTGATTTCAGATTTCACCTAGTATATTATGAATATTTTTGATATCCTTATCTAAGAAAGGATATAATTATCATTGAGGAAGTGTGAGATTAATCACCAGATTTTAATCCTTGGGATGGTTGAATTGTTTTAAGATACGAGATTGAGGAAACCAGATCTGTTTTCCCCAAATTTTGAAGAATAAATGTGATGCTACTGAAACATACAAGATTCTTATAGGGGCATGATATGGTGCATGTAGATGTTATCTCTGAATGTGAGTCTTAAAACAGAATATACAATCTCAAAATATGGGTAGTATCTTTAAAACTGAGATGAGGAGGAATTTCTTCACTTAAAGAGAGTACTGAATCTTTGAATTTTCTGTCCCAGAGAGCTGTGGAAACTCAACAATTGAAAACGTTCAAGATAGAAGACTGGAGACTGTGACATCAAGAGGTAGTGTGACATCAATGTAAAGTAATAGGGTAGGTGAATGGGCCTGTATAGGTTACTATTCAGAAGGTCAGTGTGGAATTGTTGGGCGAAAAGGCCTGTTTCCATATTGTAGGGATTCTATGATGTAGCGATGGTGCAGCAAAGTGGTGTTGATCAAGGAATCAGCAACCCAATAACAGACAAACCCAACAATTTGAATTAGAACATAGAACATAGAATATAGAACAATACAGCACAGAACAGGCCCTTCGGCCCACGATGTTGTGCCGAACATCTGTCCTAGATTAAGCACCCATCCATGTACCTATCCAATTGCCGCTTAAAGGTCGCCAATGATTCTGACTCTACCACTCCCACGGGCAGCGCATTCCATGCCCCCACCACTCTCTGGGTAAAGAACCCACCCCTGACATCTCCCCTATACCTTCCACCCTTCACCTTAAATTTATGTCCCCTTGTAATACTCTGTTGTACCCGGGGAAAAAGTTTCTGACTGTCTACTCTATCTATTCCTCTGATCATCTTATAAACCTCTATCAAGTCACCCCTCATCCTTCGCCGTTCCAACGAGAAAAGGCCGAGAACTCTCAACCTATCCTCGTACGACCTATTCTCCATTCCAGGCAACATCCTGGTAAATCTTCTCTGCACCCTCTCCAACGCTTCCACATCTTTCCTAAAGTGAGGCGACCAGAACTGCATACAGTACTCCAAATGTGGCCTAACCAAAGTCCTGTACAGCTGCAACATCACTTCACGACTCTTAAATTCAATCCCTCTGCTAATGAACGCTAATACACCATAGGCCTTCTTACAAACTCTATCCACCTGAGTGGCAACTTTCAAAGATCTATGTGCATAGACCCAAGATCCCTCTGTTCCTCCACCTGACTAAGAACCCTACCGTTAACCCTGTATTCCGCATTCTTATTTGTTCTTCCAAAATGGACAACCTCACACTTGGCAGGGTTGAACTCCATCTGCAACTCCTCAGCCCAGCTCTGCATCATATCTAAGTCCCTTTGCAGCCGACAACAGCCCTCCTCACTGTCCACAACTCCACCAATCTTCGTATCATCTGCAAATTTACTGACCCACCCTTCGACTCCCTCATCCAAGTCATTAATAAAAATTACAAACAGCCGAGGACCCAGAACTGATCCCTGCGGAACTCCACTTGTAACTGGGCTCCAGGCTGCATATTTACCATCTACCACCACTCTCTGACTTCAACCGGTTAGCCAGTTTTCTATCCAATTGGCCAAATTTCCCTCTATCCCATGCCTCCTGACTTTCCGCATAAGCCTACCATGGGGAACCTTATCAAATGCCTTACTAAAATCCATGTACACTACATCCATTGCTCTACCCTCATCCACATGCTTGGTCACCTCCTCAAAGAATTCAATAAGACTTGTAAGGCAAGACCTACCCTTCACAAATCCGTGCTGGCTGTCCCTAATCAAGCAGTGTCTTTCCAGATACTCATAAATCCTATCCCTCAGTACCCTTTCCATTATTTTGCCTACCACAGAAGTAAGACTAACTGGCCTGTAATTCCCGGGGTTATCCCTATTCCCTTTTTTGAACAGGGGCACAACATTCGCTACTCTCCAGTCCTTTGGTACCACCCCCGTTGACAGTGAAGACGAAAAGATCATTGCCAACGGTACTGCAATTTCCTCTCTTGCTTCCCACATAATCCTAGGATATATCACGTCAGGCCCGGGGGACTTGTCTATCCTCAAGTTGTTCAAAATGTCCAACACATCTTCCTTCCTAACAAGTATCTCTTCTAGCTTACCAGTCCGTTTCACACTCTCCTCTTCAACAATACGGTCCCTCTCGTTCGTAAATACTGAAGAAAAGTACTCATTCAAGACCTCTCCTATCTCTTCCGACTCAATACACAATCTCCCACTACTGTCCTTGATCGGACCTACCCTCGTTCTCGTCATTCTCATGTTTCTCACATACGCATAAAATGCCTTGGGGTTATCCTTGATCCTATCCGCTAAGGATTTTTCATGCCCTCTCTTAGCTCTCCTAATCCCTTTCTTCAGGTCCCTTCTGGCTATCCTGTATCCCTCCACTGCTCTGTCTGAACCCTGTTTCCTCAACCTTATGTAAGCCTCCTTCTTCCTCTTTACTAGACATTCAACCTCCCTCGTCAACCAAGGCTCCATCACACGACCATCTCTTTCCTGCCTGATAGGTACATACATATCAAGGACACGTCGTATCTGCTCCTTGAAAAGATTCCACATTTCCACCACATCCTTCCCTGACAGCCTATGCTCCCAACTTATGCTCCTCAAATCCTGTCTTACAGCATCGTAATTTCCCTTCCCCCAATTGTAAAATCTACCCTGTTGTGCGCACCTATCTCTCTCCATAACCAAGGTGAAAGTCACAGAATTGTGGTCACCATCACCAAAATGTTCACCCACTAACAAGCCCATCACTTGTCCCTGTTCATTACCGAGTACCAAATCCAATATGGCCTCCCCTCTGGTTGGACAATCTACATACTGAGTTAGAAAAGCTTCCTGGACACACTGCACAAACACCGCCCCATCCAATCTACTTGATCCAAAGAGCTTCCAATCAATATTTGGGAAGTTGAAGTCGCCCATGACTACGACCCTGTGGCTTCTGCACCTTTCCAAAATCTGTTTCCCAATCTGTTTCTCCACATCTCTGCTGCACCTTTCCTATTTCTGACTTCAGCCCATACTACCTCCAAAGGCACATCCCCCTCAAACTTCCTTTCTGCAGCCGTTATACCATTTCTAATTAGCAATGCCACCCCCCTCCTTTTTTACCACCCTCCCTAATCTTACTGAAACATCTGTAACCAGAAACCTCCAACAACCATTCCTGTCCCTCTTCTATCCACGTTTCCGTGATGGCCACAACATCGTAGTCCCAGGTACCGATCCACGCCTTAAGTTCACCCACCTTATTTCTGATACTCCTTGCGTTGAAGTATACGCACTTGAGCCCATCTCTGTGTCCACAAGTATTCCTTGTCAGTGCTACCTTCTCCACAGCCTCCCTACATTCTTTAGTCTCGCTCCAATGTTGCTGTATCATAGAGAAATAGTTAAGTGACTGGTTGGTGAGTATTTGGCTCAGTTTTCTTTCATGAATCAGGTAATTTACAGTGATTGTATAGTTTTTCATTTCAATCATATTCATTGGGAGTAATAATGTCTATTTTAGGTGGTAAAGTTTAGAAACTGAATTGAGAATAACAGATTAATTTGTACATAATTAAGGTGGGAGGACAAGTGATGTAGGAGTTCCTGGATGCCAGTGTAATATATCTGTAATAAGTTGTGCCTGAAAGAACTTTGACTCAGAGTCAGTGAGCTGGAGTTACAGTCACAGAGGGGGGAAAGTTACCAGGTGATTTTATTCCAGGAAGTGGTCTGATTTTGTCAGTAATTAGGGACAGGAGGGAGTGACAGCAAGTAAGGCAGGTATTGAGAAGTGGGCAAATAGGAGTAGGGGACATATTTTAAAATAAAGCTTCTCTGATTTAAGCTGGACGTGAGCTACATTCCATGTAACTTTTGTCGTTACTGCATGGAGCTGTGAGGTCTGTGCATGACACTAGCTTCCGCAATGAATGACAATTCTTGGTCCACCAATCGTTATGTGTGGAACCTCAAAGTGGCTTCATCACTGTATGGCTGAGCAGATTAGAGGGAAACTTGGAAATGGGAGAGAGGTCTTTCAGCTCTGGAACATGCTTCTCCAGAGAGTGGTGGAGGTGAAGTCAATTAATCCCTTTAATGTAGAGGTAGATAGATTCTTGACCAAAAAAGAACTCAGGAGAAATTGGAATTGGGGAGAAAAGTGGAGCTGAGGCCATAATCAGAATAGCCATGATCTTATTGAACAGCAGAGCAGACTGGAGGGACTGAGTGGCCTACTTTTCCTTCTAATTTAGATGCCCTTACGTTCAGCTTGCATTAATTCCCAGTCACCAATCTGTCTTCATTGCTAAATACTGGATCTCTATCTTTCAACATATTGGGTTCAAATTTCCCTGAAGGTTTTTCCTTTGCCATATCTTAAACAGAACAGAAACAGAACTTTTCTCTCTAATATCTATTGATCTGCTACCCTTAAGAAATGCTGCCCTGCTGTATTTGTTAGTTGTCCATTTGGTTAAGCTCACTGTAAGTTTGACTGGATAACTCTTCCAATACAAGTAATCCTTCCACTAAAGAAATACAGAAATTTTAATTCAACCTCAGATGTCAATTGGAAAACAGTTGCTGAGTATCGCAAATAGTCCAACAGATTGAGGGCAGCTGTCACTTGAAATGCTTCTTAGCCAAATAAACTTCTTGACTGAAGTGGAAGTGTTTCAAAGTATTCCTTTATTAGGACTACCAATGCTTCATTCCATTACAGGTGTAGATAACCAGTTTTCCAAAATTGCCACTGAATAGATGCAGAGTACTATCATTCTCTGGAGTGTGCAGTTAAATCAAAGGAAGCCTTAATCAAAATGAAAGGAAACAGGAAAATCTGGCAAAACGGGTTTGTAATTAGGAAATTAATTTCAAGATAGATAAGTGTGAGATAGATAACCGAGAAGGATACAAAGACTACATGACTTTATCTGATCTACTTGCAGGATGTAGGCACCACTGTCAAGTTCACCATTTCTTGCCCATCCCTAACTGCCCATCAGAAGCTGATGAACTGTCTTCGTGAACCATTTCAGTCTGTGTGGTGAATGTATGCCAAGTGCTTTTAATAAGAGGTTACAGACATTAATTCAGTCACATGAAGGAATATTAATATAATTTTGAGTCAGAATGGTGAGTAATTTGGAAGGAAACTTGGAGGTACTGGTGTTCGAAGCACCGATTGCCCTTGGCCTTCTAGCTGTTAGAAATCAGGTTAATGTAAAGAATCTGAATAGGTAGAGGAACAAAGGGGTCTTGAAGTACAAATGCACAAATCAGTTAATGAGCAATGCTGGTTAAAAATGATTCCCAAGCATGATACTAGAACTAAGGGGATAGACTTATCAACATATTTGATAAGTATATCTATTTCAGAAAGGGGAAAGTCTGAATGATTAGTTGACTGAATCCTTGAAAGTATTGAAAGGATTTGATTTGATAAATCTAGAGAAAATGTTTTCATTTGCTGGGGTCCAAAGCTCATGGTTATTAACATAAGGTGCTCACCAATATATTCAATAGGCAATTCAGGAGACACTGCTTTAAACAGAGTGGAATGCACAGCTGCAAGGAGAAATTGAAGCCAATAACATAGATGCATTTCAGGGGAAGTTTGATAAAACATGAAGGACAAAGAAGTAAAGATTTAAATGGAGAGGAGTGGGAGGAAACTTGCATGAGTGCTGAGATGAATAGATTGGTTTGAATAGCCTATTTCTGTGCTGTTGACTCAGTGTGATTAATCACACCATTTCTAAGTTTCAGAAGCAAGAATAAAGCATTCATAGAAATATTCAAATACTGGAAAGACATTTATACTCAAAGAAGGATTGGTGAAAATATGACATTGTGTTTTAGATTTCTAGGTGTTTTGCTTTTAGAAGTCCAAAGGAATAATTTCCTTCTATGTATTCCCAATGAGAGATCAGCACAATGGCAAGAGATCTGACTGTCAATGTTGGATGTAACTTAGCTGGAAAAATGAAGTCTCCTCATCATATAGTTAAGAATGATAGGTTCATTATAGGATGAAACTGAAAAGATTCAAAGGATAGACAGTTAAACAATGGAGAATGTGGCTCCAGCCAGTACAAAAAGCAGAGAAAAGGGACTAAAAACAATGTAAGAAGTGAATAAAGAAGAAACTGAAACGAGAGGAAATGTAGTGAACAATGAAGGAAAGGTGATTAAAAAGAACTGCTGAATAAAAAGAAAGGTTTATTTTTGCCAGTGTTGAAGCTGGATGTAATCCACATGGCTAGCACAATGAAGAATGGAAAGATATCCTTTGGATTATGGGTTGGACCTTTGTTACCTATCCGGTTTTTCATTGTGGAAGGAACATTCCTTCAGAATTTCATGAGTTAGCAGTGAAATCATTATCTCGCTTCAACAATGAACAGTTAGGAGATTTTGCATTCTGCCAAATCCTCCCTTCTTTATTTGTGTGTGTCTGATACATGCCTGCTACGACCTGATATAAGAAGAACAGTGCTTAATTGAAGCTTGGCACATTTTTAAAATTCCTGAGTGAGTTACATTTGTGCTCGAGGACCTCATTTATTTGTCATCATTTTAAACAGCTCAGAAAATCCATTTGAGCTGCACCAGCAGTAATCAACATTCTCAAAATAGACTGATTGCACAAGCAGCTAGTAATATAACAAAATTGGCTAAAATAAAATACCAAATACAATTTCTCTAAATCCAGAACATAAAAATAATGTTCTTTAGATTATCCATTGAAAAAGAATGAATCAAATTAAAGTACAGAGGCAGATGAGGGATTCAATACAATCAAGTATGTGGCTATGATTATCACAATAGCTTGAAAACTGATTTAAACATTACTATTGTCTCCTGTGCCTGTTTATTGCAAAGATACATCTTGAGCCCTGTTCAATTTCTCAACCAGTCACAGATCATCTGAGAGAAGGAAATCACTCTACTTTCTATTCCCGCTGAAGGCAGTGAACTTACACAGTACTTTGGATTAAACTAGTACTTCCATCAAGAGTCAGTCACCACTTATTGATCTGAAGACAGTCATTTAAAATAAAATCAATGGTCCATTAGTGAGAAGTAAATATTTCATAACATAAGAGGATTACAGATATTAATCATAGCTATTATTAAGCTTAGCTAATAAACTTGCGTTCCTTGCGACTTATTTAAATGTCACTGTATAAAAATGAATATATTGACTTGCAGCTATTGCTGCTTTCAAAGGTGCATGGGGAATTTGCACTCAGAGTGTGCTTTGTTCCTTAATTCAAAGAAGGTTAAGCTGTCACGATGGCCTAGTAAGAGAAAAGATGACTACCTAATCCTTATACACAACACAATCTCACTTTCTTTTTCTAAATTTGTTGATGCCAGCCAGACCAGGAATTCCCTCAGTTGTCATGAGCAACAATAGGGAAAATAGCACTCGCAGTTCCTGTTCCTGTTTACTAATAATGGATCATGCTGAAAACTGCAGCCTTCTGAACATTGGAAGCAAATGGAACCATGCTCATTGTGAGTTTAGATGTTTAGATTCCCTACAGTATAGAAACAGGCCCTTTAGCCCAACAAGTCCACACTGACCCTCTGAAGAGTAACCCACCCAGACCCATTCCCCTAACCTGTATTTACCCCTGACTAATGCACCTAACACTATGTGCAATTTAGCATGGCCAATTCACTTAACCTGCACATCTTTCTTCATAGTCAAGCATCATATCAGCATTTATGCTCTAAGTTTACAGGTGAAGCTACTTGAGAGAGTAATTCAAGGGTTTTGATACCAAGAAACTACACCCAAAATACTGGAGTTTTTTTTGAGGAAGTAACTGATAGAATAGAAAAAGGAGAACCAGTGGATGTGGTGTATTTGGTTTTTAGGAAGCCTTTTGATGAGATCCCACATAAGAGACTAATGGGTGAAATTAAAGCACACAGGTTTGGGGGTAATGTACTTTGGATTGATTGACAGAATATATTATGTTTTTTATCAGGTGACAGGCAAGTGGTGTACAGCTGGGATCGGTATTTGGGTCCCAAGTATAATTAAATTAGATTCCCTACAGTGTGGAAACAGGCCCTTTGACCCAACAAGTCCACACTAACCCTCTGAAGAGTAACCCACCCAGACTCATTTCCCTCTGACTAATGCACCAAACACTCTCGGCAATTTAGATTGGCCAATTCATCTGACCTGCTCATCTTTGGACTGCGGAGGTGTGGGAGGAAACCCATGCAGACACAGGAAGAATGTGCAAACTCTACACAGTCACCCAAGGCTGGAATCAAACCTGGATCCCTGGTGCTGTGAGACAGCCGTGCTAACCACTGAGCCACCGTGCCACCATATTCATGATATATAAAAAATGAGGGAACCAAATTCAATATTTCCAGATGTTTTGATGACACAGATCTGGACAGGATTGGGAGGTGTGAGTAGTGAGGAGGATGCAAGGAGGCTTCAGGGTGATTTTGACAAGTTAAGTGTGGTTACATGCATGGCAGTTGCAGTATTCGTGGATAACTGTAAAGGAATACTCTTTAGTGTGAAAATCAGGACAGCAAAATTATTTAAATAGTGCTATATTGGGAATATGGACATGCAAAGTGATCCTGGTATCATTGACACAAGTTAATGAAAGTAAACAGGCAATTACAGCAAGCAATTAGGAAGGAAAATGGCATGTTGTATTCATTGTAAGGGTATTTGAGTTCAGAAGTATGGACGTTTTGTTTCACTTATGCATGACACTTGGTGAGACTATACCTGGAGTATTATTTGCAGTTTAGGTCACCTTATCTAAGAGAAGACATAGTTTCAAAGAGGGAGTGCAGTGAGAGTTTGCTGAGCTGATAGAGGGGATGGCAGGACTGTCGCTAGATGAGTGTTTTGGCCGAATGGGCCTGTTTTCACTCCAGTTTAGAATTGTGATTGAAATAGCATAAAAGTATAACAGGGCTAGATGCAGGAAAGATATTAGGGAGGTCTTGAACCACGGGCCACATTTTCAAGTGGACTATTTAGAACTGAGATGAGGAAACACTTGTTCACTTGTTGAGTGTATCATCCTATGGAATTCATTACCATAGCAGGCCGCGAAGGCCAAATCACTGAGTATATTCAAGAAGGAGATGGATTGTTTTTTAGATGTTAAAGGCCTTAAGGAGTATGGAGAGAATGTAATGTTGAGATAGGGGATCAGCAATGATCATATTGAATGGCCTGCTCCTGCTCCTGGTTTCTATGGTTTCTGTGTTACAAATGTCAGCAATTTTGGGAAGAGAGATAAGAGAAAAGGATGAGTTTCTCTGCCAGAAGAAGACCATTGGGTTCATTACAAAAAATGGAGAAACATGCATCCAAGATATATGCATCCAATATATGTGAAAAGCATTGTTCTCTCGCTATGCTTTGGTCATACCTACAATTCGACTTATACATTTCTAATCAAACACCAATGAAACAACCCAAAATTTAACCAATGAAGGCATTTTTTTCCATTTTCATGAGGTGTCACACAGGTTCAGGTTCTAATGCAGTCATTTAAGTATTTGGCAATCAGGCCACTAGGCAGGATCATCTAAAAGAATCGGGTTGATCTTTAGTACTCCAATGCTTACCTCCACTGTCTTGATTAATCAGCTACACAGTGGGGCACCTCTTTCCTTTCAACATCTTTTCAATCAACTACTCCCCACTAGATGTCCTTTAGCTACTATTCCAACATTCTAGTTTCATTAATTAACAACTATTCAAGAAGAATTTATCCTTTCCTAAACCACTTTCAATTTACTGCCCTACTTATGCTTCACAGTTTGAAACCAATACAGGGAAGGGATATGTTGTCAGTCTTTTTTAGTTGGTACTCTTTTTGTTCCCAGTGCCCTTATTAGATTACAATTTATAAAACAGATCCTGCCACCTTTGATAGATTGCTAGAAATTTTACACTGTAAGATTTTTAGCACTAAAGTTTTCTCCACAAAACAACATTAAAAAGCCAACACTCATAAATTTAAATGTATACAATCATCCTAGATTTTCACTCTGGTACTTCCATCTGAAGCAATCACTGGCAACAACGATAAACAGAATGCACCAGTGCCATTTTAGATCTGACAGTGGGCAAACTGATGTCTCAATCTCAAGTGATGTGCTTTCAGCTCAGCTCAGCTGGCCTGCATAATCCTCTTCCTGACATCAGGGAAAACTCCATCCAGGCTGCACTAATTGTACGGCCCAGAAATTTATTATGGGAGCAATGCCAGCAATTATGTCAAAGTTGCACTCATGGATGGCTTCGTCCACAGGGGTGCCCTGCTCCTTTCAGAATGAACTTTCTTTAATTATGGGCAATAGGTGATGTGCCCAGTATCTGCACATCTGTCTGCCCTGTGGTGCTACTGGAATACAGCCATGACACACAAGCTGTTGAGGTAGCTTGTTAAACATCAAACTGTAAAATGTTGCTTTCCATGTACTGAAATCTTTTCAGTAATTAGTGAGCCACTCGAGGAGATTTAAACCAATTGAAATGTCATTACCAGCTACTTGTTTCATATGTCACTGTTAAAACATATAAATAAATAAAGACAGGTATTTTTAATCAACCTGTTCAGGGATGTTATGATACACCTTTGGAGCAGGTGGGACTCAAACCAGGTCTGTAGGCCCACACCAATGACACTAAGGCTGTGTTACAGGAGTCCTCTAACTGATTGAACATTATGAGGTTACTACAATCAACAACACCTGAACACTGTGGAGCCTGAACTGAACTCAAAGTCAGGGGTCACAGGAATGTCCAACTTGGGAAAATAGTTCAGGGTGTAAAATGAAAGATAATCATATTAAATACGCTACTCAAATTTGAGTTAATGTTGTTAATGTGAGATTATCAAGTATTTCAGGGTTTAGTTTGAGTTATATTCATGGTGGAAAGAAAACATTTGCAAGTTTATATTCAATGACATCAATGGGCTGGGTAAAATCTGTTTTACAGTGACAGTGCCTGTATTATTGAAGGTGCTTGTCATTTCATGTTTCCTTGTGCTTTTATAATTTGATCTCTCTGTCAGGTCATAGTTTGAAAGAAAAATGTCTTCCATTTACATGGCATTTTCATGACAACTGGACATCTCAAGGTACTTTACAGACAATGAAATCCTTTTAAGAACAGCCACTATTCTCAAAAACACAGCAATCAATTTGCACCAGTGAGCTCCCAAAAGCAGCAATGCATTACTGACTGGACAGTGACATTTTTGTCATCATATGGATTGAGGAATATATATTGACAATGAGGATAACTCTTCTTTCATAAAATAATGACATATGATCCTTTACATGTCAACATAGAGGTTGATGGGGTCTTGGTTTTAATATCTTATCTCAAAGACAAAATGTATTCCCCCAAAGTGTTCATAGAACCCCTACACTGTGGAAACAGGCCACTCAGCCCAAAAAGTCCATACTGACTCTCTGAAGACCATTCCACCTGGACTTACCTCCTTATCCTACCCATGTAACCCTGCATTTCCCATAGCTAATCCACCTAACCTACGCATTATGAGAAGTTTAGCATAGCCAATCCACCTAGCCTGCACATCTTTGTAACTGTGGAAGGAAACTCACACAGACACGGGGAGAATGTCCAAACTCCACACAGTCACCAAAGGCTGGAATTGAACCCAAGTCCCTAGCACCGTGAGGCAGCAGTGCTAACCACTGAGCCACCACACCTTCCCATTCAGTGAGATTTTTCAGCTCTTGCCCTAGGCTGGACCTTTAATCAGAGCCTTGTGACTCACAGGCAAAAGTGCAGCCACCTGACTCATGCACATATCCTACCGAAAACAAAATTAAAACTGTGCGGAAACACAGTCTGAGTAAAGGATTAACTCTGCAACTTCCTCCATCATCCTGGTCTCCCAACATTAGGAGCAAATAATGATTAAGCCTCAGCTTTATCCCCTTTCTTATTGGAATGTCCTCTTTACAAGTGTGTAACTTTGAAATCAATCACTGGCACGGTGGCTCAATGGTTACCACTGCTGCCTCACAGCACCAGGGTCCCAGGTTCAATTCCAGGCTTGGTTGACTATCTGTGTGGATTTCCTCTGGGTGCTCTGGTTTCCTCCCACAGTCTAAAGATATGCAGGGTAGGTGAATTGGCCATGTTAAATTGCCCATAGTGTTTAGGTGCATTAGTGAGAGGGGAATTGGGTCTGGGGGGTTTACTCTTCAGAGGGTCAGTGTGGATCAGCTTGAGCTGAAGGCCCTGTTCCCACACTGTAAGGAATCTAATCTAATCAACAAGACAAACATAGTGCAACCCACCCAGAGTAGATTGTGGCAGTTTGGTTAATGCAGGAGTTTAAGAGGTAATTGCCTTTTTAGAATCCAGCACTAATTGCTGCTAGTTATTTGATAATATCAACTATTTTCTAGGGTTTAATTATAAAGGGTAGGCTGGTAACTCTCTTTCAGGGCTGAGGGGAGTAAAAGCAATTTGTCCCGGGGGCTGTCACTTGGCCAATTAACTGGGACTAGCAGTTTTATTTTTGGCGATCTTGTTTTCCTAATTTTTTTACCGATCAGTGGGGGCAGGAGAACAGCAAGGCCTAAGAGCTGAGAGATTACTAAGGGATTAACTGAGAAGCACCAGGCATAAGTAGAAATCAGGGAATAAGAGGAGACTAAAGTTAAGGCAAAGGAAGCATCTTGAGATCAACTAATTAGAAAAGTGAACAAATAAAACTAATAAGTTTAAGTCATCACAGGTGAGGTCAACAGAGTGGAATGTGTGACCCATCCTATGGGAGGAGTCACTCACCCTGCTTGTGTTCTCATTGACCACGTGTTCAGGATGTGCTCCTACCTACAGAAAGTTGAGATGTAGTTTCCTGAGCTCCAGTGGTAGTTGGTGATTCTGTGGCACGTTTGAGAGTTATGTGGATAACATGTTTACAGAGATCATCACACAGCAGCTCAAGGGACTGGGCAAAGTGGAAATGGATGACTGCAGGTAGTTAAAGAGGAGCAGGCAGGAGTCTCCTGTGGTCCCATTTAAAAATCGGTTTTCCATTTTGGAAGCTGAGGAGGGCACTGGTTCCTCAAGGGAACGCAGTACAGAGCCAAGTCTCTGACACCACAAGCGCTCTGAGAGGAGGAAAAAGGAAAGCAGGAGCGATAGTGATAGTGGGCTCATTAGCTATGGGGACAAACAGATGCTTCTGCGGCCACAGGTGTGACTCTAGAATGATGTGTTGCTTCCCTGGTCCCAGGGTCAGGGATGTTATGGAAAGGTTACAAGACATCCTGAAGAGGGAAGGTGACAAGATAGAGGTTGTGGTACACAGTTATACAATAATACAGGTAAAAATAGGGATGAGGTCTTGCATCAAGAATTTAGAGATCTAGGGAGCAGACTAAAGAGCAATATCTCAAAGGTTGCAATCTCTGGATTACTCCCAGTGCCATATGCTAGCAAGTATAGAACTAGGAATAGGGTTGATGAATACCTGCCTCAAGAATTGGTGCAAGTGAGAGGGCTTTCAATTTCTGGATCACTGCCAACCATTTCTGAACCTCTACAAGTGGGATAGTCTGCACCTTATCCAGAATGGGAGTAACATTCTTAGATGTGGGTTTGTTAGTCCTAGTTTCGCAAAGGGAGGAACTGTTAGTACAATGCGAGTACAACATTCAGTAGTAAAGGAATCAAAGTAGAGGGCGTTCAGTTTAATTGAGTTTCAAGAAGGAAAGGTGATACTGGATGGCCTCTACTTTTAAAGACGTATTATAGGCAAGACAGATAAGTTAAGGGTGTGCATTGACACATGGAATTGTAATGTTGTTGTCATCACAGAGACGTGGTTGTGGGAGGGGCAGGTCTGGCAATTCAGCATTCTCAGATATAGGATCTTCACACAGGCAGGGGAGGGTGTAAAAGAGGAGATTGCTTTATTAATGAAGAAGTCAGTTATTCAGTGAGGAGGCACGATGTCTTGAAAAGGTGTTCATATGAGGTTTTGTGGGTGGAACTTAAGAATAAATAGGAGTCAGTCACACTGTTAGAAGTGAATGATAGACCCCCAGTCAGTGAGCAATAGAGGAGCAGATATGTAGACACTTCACTAAGGCATGTAAAAACAATAGCAGGGTAATTGTTTTAGGGGATTTTAACAGGCCCAATATGAATTGGCCTAATCATAGTGTAAAGGATTCAGAGGAGGTAGAGTTCTTGAAATGTATGTCAACATGTCAATGGTCCAACAAGGGATAGTGCAGTACTGGACCTAATTCTGGAGAATGGAGCGGGACTAGTGTTTGAGGAGGCAATGGGAGAGAACTTTAATGATTCCAAATGCACAACAGTACTTTCTAAGTTGGTTATTGAAAAGGAAAGATATGGTCTGACACAGAGTTTTGAATTGGGGGAAGGCAGATTTTATTAAAAGAATGCAGGATTGGCCAAAGTAGCAGCTACTGTGGATAAACTACAAGAAGCACATTCATCAATGGTTCAGGGAGAGTACAGGCCCAACATGACCCTTTAGGGTGACATGTAGAAGCCACAAGTCCAGAGAACCTGGATGTCTAAAAATATTCATGACTGGATAAGAAGGAAAAGAAAGGCTATTAACAGGTACAAAGGGAACAAATCAACTGAGGTCTCAGTGGCGTATAGAAAGTGGGGGTGGGGCGGGGGGGCGGAATCTTAAGGAAACAATTAGGAGATCAAAAGGAGGCATGAAAAAACACTACAGGGTAAAATTGGGGTGAATTTCAAGATAGTCTATAAGAACATCAATGGGAAAAAAGATAACTAAAGAAAAGGTAGGGCTTATTAGAAACCAAAGGGTCAATTTATGAGTGAAGCCAGATGACATTGCTAGAATGTTAGATCAGTACTTCACATCTGTCTTCACTTTGTAGAAGGAAGATGAAGGGATTGATTTTGGGAAGAGGGACTGTAGCATTCTTGAGTAGCTTGGTACAGGGAGTGAAAGGGAATTGGAGTTTTTGGCAGCCTTAAAAATGGACAAATCCCTAAGTCCGGTTGAGTTGTATCTCAGATTGCTTTGGGAGACAAGGGAGGATATTGCAGGGGCTTTGACCAAATGTTTAATTCCTCTCCGAGTTGGAGAGGAGAAGTTGGACAGAGGACTGGAGAACAAGTAATGCGGCGAAAGTGAGGACTGCAGATGCTCGAGATTAGAGTTGACAGTGTGATGCTGGAAATGCTCATCAGGTCGGACAGCATCCGAGGAGCAGGAAAATTGACTTTTCAGGCAAAAGCCCTTCAACAGGTAATGTGGCTCCACCTTTCAAGAAAGGTGGTAGGAATTACAGACGAGTGAGTCTGGGAAGCATTTGAAGAAAACTTTGAAGAGAAAATTAATCTCCATTTAGAGAGGCAAGATTTGATTAGGGATAGTAAGCACGGCTTTGTCAGAGGGATGTTATGTCAAACAAATTTGAATTTTTTCAGAAGGTATTCGGGTATTTATATTGGATGAGAGCAAGGTAGTTGATGCAATTTCTATATATTTTAGCAAAGCCTTCAAAAAGGTGTGAAATTGGATCCAAAATTGGCTTGGCAGTAGGAGACAGAGGATTACTCTTGTGTGACTGGAGGCTGGTGTCCAGTGATGTACCACTCGGATCACTGCTGGGTCCCTTACTGTTCATGATATATAGATTTAAAAGATATAGAAAAAAATGTGGGAGAGGTGGTAAGTAAGTTTGCTGATGACATGAAGATTAGCTGGGTGGTTGACGGTGAGGAAGAATGAGGGTACAGGAAGATCTTTTCAATTTGTCAGATGGCATATCAGTGGCAAATGGAATTTATCCTTGACAAGTGTGACGTGATACACTTTGGAAGAGGGAACAAGACAAGAGAGTCCTCAATGAATAGAAGAACACTAGCAAGCTCAGAGGAGCAGAGGGATCTTGGGATGCTTGTCTGCAGATCCCTGACAAGGTTACTAGATTAAGAGGGTATTTGGGATACTTCCTTAATCAGTTATGGCATACATTAAAAGCACAAGGGGGTTATGTTGGAGCTGTACAGGTCCTAGTTTAGGTCACAACAGGGGTACTGTGTGCAGTTCTGGTCTCTGCACTGGAGGGGGTGCAGAAGAGATTCACCAGGGAGTTGCCTAGGATGGAGTAGTTTAGCAATGAAGAGAGCCTGGATAGGCTCAGGTTGTTTTCTTCGGAACAGAGAAGGAGGGACTTGATAGAGGTGTATGAGATTATGAGGAGCATGGACAGGGTGAATAGAAAGCAATGGTTCTTCTTAGTTAAAGCAAGTCAATAACAATGAGGCATAATTTTAAAGTGAAAGGTGAAAGGTTTAGGGGGCATTTGAGGAAACATTGTTTCACCTAGGATGGTTGAAATCTGGAATGCACTGCATGGGAGAATAGTTGAGGCAAAAATCCTTGTAACCTTTCGAAAGTATTTGGATGAGCACTTGAAATGTCATAACAGGTCAGTGTTGGAAAGTAGGCCTAGTGTAGACTGACTAATGCTTGCTACTGCATGCTCAATAGACCAAAGTGATTCTTCTGTATTGTCTAATTCTAAAACAAAGAATTGAAAGAATGGTCACATGACACCCTTTCTTCTAATCCCTCTCCCTGCAACTAATCTTACCTTCCAGTTGAATGTGTCCACTTGTATGCCTATTTGGAGTCTGCAACTCAACAATAAATTGGCAATGAAGCTGAACCTGAAAGTGCGTCAGGCCTCATGGGGATTGCATTCGGTTGGCATCCCATTCGATAATCAAGCCAGAAATCTCCACCTTAAATGTTTCATGTTTTTTTAAATCTCTCTCATTTCACCTGAAAAATGTGCCCCCATTCTTGAAATCCCCAATCAAAGGAACAAGACAACCAAAATTAACTCTATCTTTACCTGTCAATATTTGTAAACCTCTATCAGATCACCTATGTTCCTATGCTCCAGTAAAAGAATTCCCTGCTTATCCAGCCTTCCTTTATAACTCAGACCTTCCATACCTGGCAACAGCTTGGTAAATCTCTTTTGAACCCTCTCCAGCTTAATAATATTCCTTCCCATGACTGGGTGTCCAGAACTGGATACAATACTCCAGAAGAGGCCTCACCAATGCCCTATGCAATCTCAACATGACTTTCCAACTCCTTTAGTCAAAGGACTGAACAATGAAGGCAATCATGCTTACATCTTTTTAACCACCCTCTCTATATCTGATGCAGATTTCAAAGAATTATGCACCTGCACCTGTAGGTCTCTCTGTTCTACGACATCTGGTTGGCACAGACAAGTTGGACCGAAGGGTCTGTTTCCATACAGTACAACGCTATGACTGTATGACTATCCAAGGCCATACCATTAATTGTATAAGCCCAACCCTTGTTTGTTTAACCAAAATGCAATACCCCCCATTGACCCATTTGATCACAATCCATTTGTAATCTTAGATAACATTCATCACTGTCTACTATGCCACCAGCTTTGGTGTCATCTGCAAACTTCCTAACCATGCCTTCTATATTCTCATCCAAATCACTTATATAAATAACAAACAACACAGGACCCAGAACCGATCCCTGTAGAACACCGCTGGTGACAGGCCTCCAGTCCGAAAAGCAACCGGCCACCATCATTCTCTGTCTCCTGCCATTAAGCCAATTATGTATCCAATTAGCAAACTCACCCTGAATCCCACGTGACCTAACTCTGATGATCAGTCTATTATGCAGAACCTTGTCAAAGGCTTTACTAAAATCCAAATAAACAATACCCACTGCTCTGCCATCCTCAATCCTTTTGGTAACTTCTTCAAAAAGCTCAATCAAGTTTGTAAGTTATGATTTTCCTCACACAAAACCATGCCGACTATCCCTAATCAATTTTTGCCTCTGTACATGTCCATAAATCCTATCTTTTTAATCACGTCCACCAATTCACCCATAATTGAAGTCAGACTCACAGGTCTCCCATTCCCTGGTTTCTCCTTACAAACTTTATTAAACAAAGGTACAACATTAGCCACTCTCCACTCATAAGGCAACTCACCCACAGTTATAGATGATGCAAATATTTCTGCAAAGGGTCTTGCAATTTCCTCCCTTACTTCCCACGATGTTTTGGGATACATTAGACCAGGTTAAAGGAAAAACTGCACAAAGAAGTGCTCCAACAACAGTACTGCTCTTGTAGCTCTTGGTGATAGAGATTGTAGGGGTTACATCAAAATGACATTACTGAGTATTCTATGTGTATACTGAGAATGTATTCTATATTTAGTCAGTTGGTAGTAGCCAATAAAGGGAATGGATACTGAATCCAGCATCAATTGTGCTGACTTAGCGAGCTATTCTGACCTGGAAAGTGTGAAGGATGTTCGAGTTTTGTTACACTGTGCACATTTCAATAAATACTGACTATTGTAGATTTTCTTTAACCAACCTGTCTCGGGATGTTAGTACATACCTCTAGAGCAGGTGGGACTTGCTTACAGGTCTTATGGCACAGAAGTCGGGACACTACCACTGTGCTGCAAGTGCGAAGGCTATTATATCACGAGTGAAACAGGCAGATTGTGAAAATTGTTTGATGCTGGGGTGACATTGAAAATGTGCAAAGGTATTGCATCTGTCATGAACATGATCCAAATATCCTGGGAGTAGCTTGAGTCTTTGTTATGTTAGGAATGTATGCTGTTCTGTCATGACCTGCTTTCATTTATCTGGAATTTCCTTTACCACCCTTCACCTCATAATCAGTTCACTTTAATGTTAATTTGTTCCAACAAGCTGACAAACCTATTTAAGGGTCTTACAATTTTAAGTAAAATAAAAATGATCAAGTAAATTAACATAACAGCCATAAGAGCATTACATCCATAATCTATGATATAATTGATTAAATGTCACTAGGGGTCACCTCACTGAAATGATATTTTTGTTGAATGTGCAGTTTTTATCAAAGCCTCCATTCTCTTGTTCATCTTTACTGTAGTGTTTCACAGTTTGAATATTGTTTCCATTTTCACATTGTGGATTTAATTATTTTTCCAGCAAAAGTTAATTCCAAAAGACGCAACCTTGATTACTTGCAACAAAAAGTCTCAATCTCTTATACAACTTGCACAGAAATGTTACAGGAAAAAAATTAGAAAAACCATTATTCCATCCAATATAAAACATTCTAAATTTCTTTGCAGTTGCTCATATTCTGCCCCACCCTTGCTATAGAAACCTGCACTATCACTGTTATGTACAATGTTATTGGCAAATGGAAAGCTTTTTTTGAGACAAGGTTATCTTAAAAGATCCAGTGGAGAGAGGGGTTTAAATGATGGGTCTAGATCGAGAAAGGAAAGTGTGAGGAACAATTGACAATCACAGGGTTGGATGGGGAGAGAAATGATATGCAACGTGGACTTAGTGATGAGGAGGTGGACAGGGGAGGAGAGACTGTAGAGAGAGGTTTAGGTGGAACAATGGGAACATTGAAAATGAGGAAGGGGTGAAGAAGATGGTTGACAGTAAGTAGACAGTAAATGCAATGAGATAGCAAATCTTTAAAAACTGCTCTGTTTGAATGATTTGAATAGATTCTCAATGTTGCACATCTTCAGCAGGTCAATGTATCTTTATGAAAGAATGCAGAGTGAGTTTAGGTTTGGGCAGGTTGGAATCTGACTTTTGTGGAACACAATTAGCAGACAGAAGTGTTCCAAAGTGTGAGTGAGTTAGGAATCAATGCGTGGGTTTGTTCAACCTGGATGATGGCTGTGAAAACCATGAAGTGTATGTTAATTGTGAGTCTGGAAATAGTGATAAAGAAAGAAAGACTTGCATTTAAATAGTGATTTTCATGGCCTTGAGGTTATTATCCCTTATTATCTCCTGCTACCTCTCCAAGGAGGCCAATGAGGTATTGGGAGGGGAGATCCAGCTCTGAACATTTGGTTTTACATTGAAAGCTAACAGCTGCTGGCAACAGTCCTGAAAATCTTAATTTCCAATGTTGTATTGTCTCCAAAGTTCCTGTTTTATACTTCACAGTCTAGAAACCTGAATGAAATCTAAAAATCTGGAAACCTAGGTTAGCATTGTTGTGCAGAACTGGAAGAGTGGTTAAAAGTGCTATCTTTGGATAAGATTTAAATCAAGCAGCCATTGTTTCTCCAATTATAAAACAAGTGAACACAAATGAGGTTTTTCCTGATAATCTGTCCAGCATTAATCCCTCAAACACCACATTTAGTATTAATGAATTATTTAATTGTTGTTTAGAGAATCTTACTCAAAGAAAATTAACTGCAGTGTTACCTTGATAACACTAGCGACCACAGTTCAAAAATAATTAATTAGCCTTAAAGCATTTTGGGATGTCCTGGACTCCTGGAAGTTACTGTACAAAATATGTTTCTTTCTTCTCTAATATTCTGATTTCTTTTCAACATTGTAATTTTATAATGAGGGTCCTTAAGCAATCATTACATCTCATGTTCGATGTTGACCTTCCACCCAGATTTCACAATGTAATCAGAAACAAAATTGCTCACTTCCTGTTCCACCACTAGAAGTGCAGCTAAGTTTGGAACTTGGACACTTGAGCCAACCACTATGAAGGTTGTTTAGTCGATTGCAAATTTTAATCATTTTAATACTTGAGGCTCACATCAGCGCAGCCACAAAAGATGGGGGAGGTTCACCCCAGACTGGGAATCCCTTATATGAAAACCCCAGGACCAGCTGCATTTTCGATAAACCAGGTTTTCAGTTTTTGGGTTCACTATAGTCCTTTTGGGCCCTTTCAGGGAAACAAAAACTTTGTTTAACCCAAAATGACCCAAAAGTGAAGTATTTGTTCCCTAAAGGATCAGAACTCAGCTTGTCTACAGGTCTGTTTGTTTGGATTTTCACTGTTTTCTGCTTTCTGATGTATGGATAGTAGATACCCGACCATCTGACACATTTTGATTTACAATGTACCTATGAAATATCTTGGAATAATTGATCCTGTTTAAGGTGCCATATAGGGAAATATTATTGCTATTGTTCACATGCTGAGTGTCTGGCATTCTGAATGCCCAAAGTTATATCCAGGGTCACTTCTATTATATCACTCATATCTTCCCTACCAAATCTGCTGCTGACACAATCATCTGTACCTTGGTAACATCCAAATCCAATGCTCTCTTGATTGGATGTTCACCTTCCACCCTTTTTAAAACACAGTTCTACTGCATTTTAACTTGCAACAAAAACCTGATCAGTTATCACTCCAGTGCTCAAGCACTGATCCAGCTAAATGTCTAACATTCAAAATTCTTGTTAAGATATTCAAATCTCTCTGCAACTTCTCCCCTTCCTATCTCTGCAATTTCTTCCATTTTTTCAATCCTCTGAAATCTCTGAATTCCTACAATTCTAGTCACTCAATGCGTCTCCCAATTCCTAACCCGCCCCACCCCTACCCCATCACCACCAAAACTGCTTACTACTATCTAGGCTCTGAAAACCTCACCATCCTAAACATTTCTACCTCTCTACCATTCTGTCCTCTTTCAATGCACTCTTTCATATCCATCACCTTGAGCAAGTACCTGTTTACCTGTTCTAACATGTCTCTATGTGTTTTAGTGTCAAATTCAGTTTAATAATGATCCTGTGAAATAACTTCAGTCATCTTGTTATTTGAAGACTCAAGTTAAGTACATACCAGATGACCTCCTTCAAAGACCGCAATTTTCCCTCCCACATGGTTGATGATGCCCTTCAGTGCATCTCATCCACTTCCTGCACCTCCTTCCTCAAACTCCACCCGTCCAACCACAACAAGGACAGAACCCCCTCAGTCCTCACCTTCCACCCCACCAACCTCTGTAGGCATTGCATCATCCTCTACCATTTCCGCCACCTACAAATGGACCCCCCACCAGAGATATATTTCCCTCCCCACCCCTATCTGCTTTCCGTAAAGACCATTCCCTCTGTGACTACCTCGTCAGGTCCACATCCCCCACCAACCCACCCTCCCCTCCAAGCACCTTCCCCTGCCACCGCAGGAATTGCAAAACCTGCGCCCACACCTCCTCCTGCACCTCTGCCAAGGCCCCAAAGGAGCCTTCCACATCCATCAGAGTTTCACCTGCACTTCCACACATGTCATTTACTGTATCCGTTGCTCCTGATGCAGTTTCCTCTATACGGGGGAGACAGGACGCCTACTTGCAGAACGCTTCAGAGCACATCTCTGGGACATCCACACCAACCAACCCCACTGCCCTGTGGCCAAACACTTTAACTCCCCCTCCCATTCCAACAAGTACATGCAGGTCCTGGGCCTCCTCCACTGCCACATCGTAACCACCCTGACACCAGGAGGAAGAACACTTCATCTTACACCTTGGGACCCTCCAACCACATGGCATCAATGTGGACTTCACTAGTTTCCTCATTTCATCAATCCCCCACCTTATCCCAGTTCCAACCTTCCAAATCAGCACCGCCCTCATAACCTGTCATATCTGTCCATCTTCCTTCCTACCTATCCACTCCACCCTCCACTCTGATCTATCACCTTAACCTCCACCTCCATCTACCTAATGCACTCTCAGCTACATTCTCCCCAGCAGTAACCCCCCCACCCTCCCATTTATCTCTCTACCCCCTTGGCTCACAAGCCTCATTCCTGATGCTTGCCCAAAATGTCGATTCTCCTGCTCCTTGATGCTGCCTGACCGGCTGTGCTTTTCCAGCACCACACTCTCAACTCTGATCTTAAGCATCTGCAGTCCTCACTTTCTCCTGCAAGTTTTTATTATTTATCACATTGCTGATTGTACGGTGGTCTTGTGAGCAAATTGCTGCCATGTTTGCCATCTCTAAAGGATCTGCATTGTAATAATTAATTCACTGGACTAACATACTTTCAGAATTGCTGAAGCAAGATAGGACCATAAGACCATAGAATTGAAAGCAGGCATCTGCTTCGCCTTTTGATCATGGCTGAAATCTTTCTCAGTTGAAAATGTGTTGCTGGTTAAAGCACAGCAGGTTAGGCAGCATCCAAGGAATAGGAAATTCGACGTTTCGGGCATAAGCCCTTCATCAGGAATGAGGAGAGGGTGCCAAGCAGGCTAAGATAAAAGGTAGGGAGGAGGGACTTGGGGGAGGGGTGATGGAGATGTGATAGGTGGAAGGAGGTCAAGGTGAAGGTGATAGGCCGGAGTAGGGTGGTGGGCGGAGAGGTCAGGAAGAAGATTACAGGTTAGGAGGGCAGTGCTGAGTTGAGGGAACCGACTGAGACAAGGTGGGGGGAGGGGAAATGAGGAGTCCGTGCGGGATCAGTCGGTTCCGTAGGCAGGTGCTGAGGAAGGAGATGTGGCTGTGGTAGCGAGTCTGTTTGAGAACGTGGCTGAAGAGTTTCTGTGCAGAGGAGATGACCTGGGGGGTGCAGTGAGAGAGAGACTCACTGAAATCCTTGTAGAGGGAGGAAGAGAGCTTCTCCCTGAATGTGTTATGTTACAATATAAAAACAGGTACCACCTTTCTTAATTTGTACTCCACAGCATTTATGATACACATTACCTCTTACTTCCAAGTTCAGAAATAACTCAGAAACTAGACATATTTTAGGATATGCAGGTTTAGTATAGAATTTGAATTAATTAATTGGCAAAAATGCATGTTAATGTGTGCTTTCAATATGCCCAACAAATGGTTAGCCTCTTCATTCAAAATTTGTCAACTGTTACTGAGAATGAACATTTGAGGTGATTTTCCAAATGAGAGTTATTCATAATAATGTGGCTGACAGGCAGTTATTTTTCCATATATTTAACCCTAAATGCACCAGTACTGCAATTTTGTTATAGGTGGTTTATTCCTGAAATATTACAATTCATATCCCTAAAGGAGAGTAGAATAAATGGATCTTGAAGTGCAGGTGCATAATTGTTTGAAGTTTGCATCACATATAGACAGGGTGGTTAAAAAGGCATTTGGCGCACTTGCCTTCATTGCTCAGTCCTTTGACTATAGGAGTAGGGAAGTCATGTTGAGATTGTACAGGATATTGATGAGGCCTCTCCTGGAATAGCGTGTCTAGTTCTGGCTGTCTAGTTATAGGTAGGCTATTATCAAGCTGGAGAGGGTTCAGAAGAGATTTACGAGAATGTTGCGGTATGGAAGGTTTAGGTTGTAAAGAAAGACTGGATAGGCTGGGAGTTTTCTCACTGGAGCACAGGAAGTTGAGAGGCAACCTAAAAGAAAGTTATAAAATCATGAGGGGTATAGATAGAGAAATGTTAGTTGTCTTTTTCCGTCGGGGATTTCAAGACTAGGGGGCACATTTTTAAGGTGAGAGGAGAGAGGTTTTAAAGTAAGACATCAGAGGCAAGTTTTTTACACAGAGGGTGGTTTGCATGTGGAATGAATTTCCTGTGGAAGTGTTTGATGCAGGTACAATTATAACGTTTAAAAGACATTTGGATAAATACATGGATAGGAAAGGATTGACGGGATATGGGTCAGGAGCCAGGCAGGTGGGACTAGTTTAGTTTGGGATTATGTTTCGGCATGGACTGTTTGGATTGAAGGGTCTGTTTCTGTTCTGTATCACTCTATGACTCTATGAGAGCTGGTGGGTAAAATATATGTGGGTTTGTAAAAATTGGTTCAATATCATTGCATTTTCGAGATCTTAATCTGCACTGAGGGGATATATTACTTTAAATGAAGATTCATCTCAGTCAGACAGCAGTCACTAATTAAATTTTGTTCTATATTTGCAGCTGTTACAACTGCAGATGCTTAAATGATGCACATTATGCATTAAAATGAAGTAAATTTATGAGAGACCAAAGAACAAAAACAAATCTCAGCTGAGACTTACGTTTAATTGTGTTCTATAAGAAAGGTAGTTGAATTTGTGGCTGTGCAAGTAATTGATGAATTACTTGCCCTCTTATGCAGAAGCCAGAAAATACCTAAAACCCTCTTTATATTACAGACACAGTCCAATGGTTATCTGGAATCTGCCCCATTTTCACGGCAACAGGAGAACATTTCTTCTGAAGGTCATATTGCTGTTATGCTTTGGGAGCATTTGATAGAATTTACTATCCTGAGTGACCTTACATGCTGAAGATTGTGGGTGTGTTTGATGAAATGTGTAATTCACATTTAAATTCGTTGACTCTGGGTCTTCCCTATCATTAGATGAAGAACCATTGAGGTGAATGAAAGATTGACTGACATGAGCTGACAGATCTGGTGAATAAACAGAGAGAATGCTGAACAAATGCTTCTTCAAACCCGAAACTTTGTCTCTCTCTCAACTCATGCTGCTGGATATTATTAGGTGAGTTTCTCCAACATTCTCTGTGATCATTTTAGATTTCCAGCATCTGCAAAAATTGCCTTTATGAGAGGTCAGATAAAGCATCCAGTGAATGGCAGCATGTGTAATAATGTTCATGTTCGATAAAACTGGGGAATGAAAAATATTGTTAGCAACTCTCTGTGGTACCAGATACATTGTTACCGCCTGTTATAACAATTCTGCTATTAAGTTGAGATTGGCTCTTGCAAAGCCTATGAGCAGTATTTTCTATTCATCATAGAATCCCTACAGTGCAGGGGCAGGCTATTTGGTCCATACTGACCCTCTGAAGAGCATCCCATCCAGGCCCATCCCTATAATCCTACATATCTCATGGTTAATTTACCAAGCCTACAAATCCCTGGCCACTATGAGCAATTCAGCATGGCCAATTCGTCTAACCTGCACACCTTTTGGACTGAGAGAGGAAACTGGAGCACCCAGTGGAAACTGGCGCAGACACAGGGAGAATGTGCAAACTCCAAAGGCTGAACCCTGATACTGTGAGGCAGCAGTGCTAACCACTGAGCCCCCATGCTGCCCCACTGTGACATTGCACATGACGATCTATCTCCAACATCTCGGCATTATTATCTGTTTTGGATTCATTGATTAACTGCGTGCAGAAAAAAAAATCATGGAATGGCCTGATTTACATCTTTAATACAAATTCATTTCTATAAGGAAATGATGATTGAGAGTTATTTTTTCCTATGACCATCTAATTACTAAAGTGCATTGTTGTTATGTATTCCAGGTTTTGGGACCATTTGAATTTATTGTCCTGCGTGACCTTACATGCACAGTTAACATAATTCAGTCTTCAGGCCAAAGTAACAGTAAATGTTTCATTTATGATCACTTCATGCATCTGTGGCAATGGCATTTCTGTTCTGTTAATGAACAATCACAAAGAGACCATTGACCGTTATCAACACTTCCTGCCCATACCAATTCTGTTAGAAATACAGCAATGAAATACATTGTTGCATAAAGCTGGCAAACAGACCCTTTTAGCAGTTGAGTTTAAGCACAATTCCAGCAATCATGCAATCACATCTGTTGACAATAACTGAGCATGGCAGAGTATTTTCCTAATTATGACAGAATTTATGGTGGAATTTTAACTACTAAGGGGATTTGGATCCATCCCAGTTCTGCAACCAAACATGGTTGCAGGTGACAGAAAAACCTGTGGAAGCTGTCAAGTAAGTCATTTAAAAAAGTAAGAATGCTATGGACTGATAATTTAACCCATGATTCAGCTCGTTTGACAACATCTTCCAAACCTATGAAAACTGCCACCTAGAAGGACAAGGAGGGAAAATGCATTGGAACAGCTTCATGACCTGTAATTTCTAATCCTAATAAAATAGCATCCTGACTGGCAATGTTGCCATGCCATTATCACTGGGATAGGAAACAAATCGGCCCAGATATTTACCTTTTAAAAAACTCACTTGTGTCACCTAGGCAAAGGTAAATCTGAGAATATTATTTCAGTGAAATTGACAGGCTGGGAAACCTTCAAACAGTGAATTGAAACAGCTGCAGCTATTTCCAGGCAAGAGGTTGTTCTTTATAATGCTGCTTTGGAGAATGGCGCTAACTGGCAGGTGATTTCTAACTCCTTCCCTTATCCTACTCTGCACTCGCTTTCAAATGCTGTCAGCTTTTATTTCAGTATTGGAGCAGCTTGTGCATCTCAACCAGGTCAATAAGAGGGAGCAGCACAGGACAGAAGCAGTCGTCTCCCTCTCAGCCGCTGCTGTTCCACGGACGGAGAGCGAGAAATGGGCACAAAGGTCCAGCTCAAAGCTAGTAAGACCCCAACAGAGGGCCTGCAGTCAGAGAATCAACGCTCTCACCAGTGAGCCTCAAGAATCATAGAAATATAAAGTATCCCTACAGTGTGGAAGCAAGCCATTCAGCGCATTAAGTCCACAGTGACCCTCTGAAGAACATCCCAACCAGATCCACTCCCCTACTCGATCCCTGCAACCCTGCATTTCTCATGGCAAATTCACCTGACCTACAGAAGGCTCAGCCTTCCATGTCAGGTCATTGCTGACATCTGCAGCTTCCTGGAACAAGACCTATCTTACAAGACACTAGGTGGACATGTTTGGCCAGTGGCCATTGAGGGGTGACTCTAACTAGAGGAGTATCCCACTGTGTTTCTCTCGTGGGAATTGTGGGTGCTGCAAGGAGAGAACTTACAGAGTTTTGACAGTGAAAACTGGACTGTGAGAGTTTGGAGATGAAGAAGTGGCAGCATTTTGAAACATGTCATGGCACACTTATAAGGGTAAACGTTACCTTTTCAGCTGGGAATGAGGATAATGAAGAATGAGCACAGCTGTAATTAAGTGTGATATTTGAGGAATGATATGCAAGAAAATGTTAAAAAGTAAGAATGGGGACTCACTTTTCTTGCATACTCGAGGTCCTTGAACTTCTCAGAACATGGTCTTCATTTCAAGGAACTGGACTCCTCATACTCACTCTCTCAGCTGCTGTTATCCACACAGATTGCTGAGAGACTGGTCTCTTCTTCCTGTCTTTGGCAAATATCACCTCACTCAGTCCCACATATTGTAGAATCTCCAGTTTACTGACAGAGACCCTGGAGACAACATTCTTAGGACTTCTTTCCATTCCTACAGTTGTTAAAGGCACAAGAACCAATGGATAATTGAACTATTCTGGTTCTTACAATAATCACTTTGTTTAAAAAAAAGACTTTTAATCAAATATATTGCATTAATCCACCCACCCACCCTATCTGATTCATATGAAACCAAACTGGTGGGCGGCACAGTGGCACAGTGGTTAGCACTGCTGCCTCACAGCGCCAGAGACCCGGGTTCAATTCCGGACTCAGGCGACTGACTGGTGGAGTTTGCACATTCTCCCCGTGTCTGCGTGGGTTTCCTCCATGCACTCAGGTTTCCTCCCACAGTCCAAAGATCTGCAGGTCAGGTGAATTGGTCATGCTAAATTGCCTGTAGTGTTAGGTAAAGGGGTAAATGTAGGGGAATGGGTGGGTTGCGCTTTGGCAGGTCAGTGTGTACCTGTTGGGCCGAAGGGCCTGTTTCCACACTGTAAGTAATCTAATCTAATTAAAAGGCAGGATAATCATATCATGGTGGATTAAAAATCCTTTTTTAAGTCATCCACAGAATATGGGCAGTACCAACTGGGCCAGCAATTCTTATCCATCTTTAAGTGGCCAGAGCACAGTTAAAGGTCAACCACACTGCTGTGGATCTAGAGTCACATGTAACCCAGACCACGTAAGGTTGGCAGATTTCCATCCCTACAGTGAACCAGATGTGTTTTCACAACAATGGACAATGATTACACGGTCGCAAATAGCTTTTTGCTGAATTCAAATTTCAACATCGACCATGGGGGAGATACTAAACGAGTATTTTGCATCAGTATTTACTGTAGAAAAGGAAATGGAAGATATAGAATGTAGGGAAATAGATGGTGACATCTTGTAAAATGTCCAGATTACAGAGGAGGAAGTGCTGGATGTCTTGAAACACATTAAGGTGGATAAATCTCTAGGAGCTGATCAGGTGTACCTGAGAACTCTATGGGAAGCTAGAGAAGTGATTGCTGGGCCTCCTCCTGAGATATTTGTATCATCGATAGTCACAGGTGAGGTGCCAGAAGACTGGAAGTTGGCTAAAGTGGTGCCACTGTCTAGGAAGGCTGGTAAGGACAAGCCAGGGAACTATAGACCAGTGAGCCTGATGTCATAGGTGGACAAGTTGTTGGAGGGAATCCTGAGGGACAGGATATACATGTATTTGGAAAGGCAAGGACTGTTTCGGGATAGTCAACATGGCTTTGTGCGTGGGAAATCATGTCTCACAATCTTGATTGAGTGTTTTGAAGAAATAACAAAGAAGATTGATGAGGGCAGAGTGGTAAATGTGATCTATATGGACTTCAATATGGCGTTTGACAAGGTTCCCCATGGGAGACTGGTTAGCAAGGTTGGATCTCATGGATTGCAGGGAGAACTAGCCATTTGGATACAGAACTGGCTCAAAAGTAGAAGATAGAGGGTGGTGGTGGAGGGTTGTTTTTCAGACTGGAGGCCTGTGACCAGTGGAGTGCCACAAAGATCGGTGCTTGGTCCTCTACTTTTTGTCATTTACATAAATGATTTGGATGCGAGCATAAGAGGTACAGTTAGGAAGTTTGCAGATGACACCAAATTGGAGATATAGTGGACAGCAAAGAAGATTACATCAGATTACAATGGGATCTGGACCAGATGGGCCAATGGGCTGAGAAGTGGCAGATGGCGTTAATTCAGATAAATGCGAGGTGCTGCATTTTGGGAAAGCACACTTAATGGTAAGGTCCTAGAGAGTGTTGCTGAACAAAGAGACCTAGGAGTGCAGGTTCATAGCTCCTTGAAAGTAGAGTTACAGGTAGATAGGAGAGTGAAGAAGGTGTTTGGTATGCTTTCTTTTATTGGTCAGAGTATTGAGTACAGGAGTTGGGAGATCATGTTACAGCTGTACAGGACATTGGTTAGGCCACTGTTAGAATACTGCATGCAATTCTGGTCTCCTTCCTATCGGAAAGATGTTGTGAAATTTGAAAGGGTTCAGAAAAGATTTACAAGGTTGTTGCCAGGGTTGGAGGATTTGAGCTACAGGGAGAGGCTGAACAGGCTGGGGCTTTTTTCCCTGGAACGTCAGAGGCTGAGGGGTGACCTTATAGAGATTTACAAAATTATGAGAGGCATGGATAGGATAAATAGACAAAGTCTTTTCCCTGGGGTCAGGGAGTCCAGAACTAGAGAGCATAGGTTTGGGGTGAGAGGGGAAAGGGGCAACGTTTTCACACAGAGGATGGTACGTGCATGGAATGAGCTGCCAAAGGAAGGGGTGGAGGCTGGTACAATTGCAACATTTAAAAGGCATTTGGATGGGTATATGAATAGGAAGGGTTTGAAGGGATATGGGCTGAGTGCTGGCAGGTGACACTAAGATTGGGTTGAGATATCTGGTCGGCATGGACAGGTTGGACCGAAGGGTTTGTTTCCATGCTGTACATCTCTATGATGGGATTTGAACGCACATTCCCAGATCATTTGTTAATGAGTTCTAGATTACTTGCCCAGTGACATTGCTACAATGCCCTGTCTTTTTTTTATAAAATTTGAGCCTTTGATTTGAATTTTCCAATCAAGGTCTGGCATTCACTGACCACAAGGAATTCTGTGTACAAAGATCTGGCAATCTCTGTGATGTGGACTTTAATTTTCCTGATTTTCATGTGAATCTGGCAGTAAGTCAATGGGCCCAACAGTAAAGAAATCACCATGCAGGCTAAGCAATCACATTGAAGAGCTCTCACTGACAGGAAATTAGGAAGTAAACTGCATTGATTAATGATGTATTTATAAACACAGAAGAAAAATGACAATTTTCTGGTTAGCCATGGGCCAAAATCAATCTCCCAAACTGGTAGTTGCAATGGAAGCAAACCAGGGGGGTTACTGCTCTTCGTACAATCTATGTCTCTCACCTGTCTGCCTGGTCCACCTCCATGGCCTTCCAGGGAGATGTCTAACTCTCGCTGATAAAACTGTAATGACCCCAACATGGTTACTGCCTGCTTGTGCCAGGCAGGGAACTCCCTGTAGGAACACAGTATGGCCTCCAGGCCAATTAGGATACTCATATTTGAAAATCACATTGAGAGAACTACTCAGGTCTGGTGCAGAGTCAAGCCCCAGACCTGGTCCAAATGTCAGCTTCTTCACTGCACTAAAAATCTTGCCCCCGTTGTTGTTCAAGATTTACAAGACTTATAGCATAAGTCTTAATTAATTTCAAATAAATTAGATTTAGTACCTCGTCACTTGGCCCTGAAATAGTTACCATTGACATTCTTGGCTTATGAGCTTTCACATTGGTCTTGACAACAATGGGTGGGCAGCATGATGGCTCAGTGGTTAGCACTGCTGCCTCACAGGGACCTGAGTTTGATTCCACCCTTGGATGACTATGTGTTGAGTTTGCACGTTCTTCCTGTGTCTGTGTGGATTTCTGCTGGGGGCTCTGGTTTCCTCCCACACTCCAAAGATGTGCAGATAAGGTGGATTGGCCGTGTTAAATTATCCATAGTGCTCAGGGATGTTTGGCTTAGGTGGATTGACCATGGGAATGCAGGGTTATAGGGATAGAGTAGGGAGAAGGGTCTGGGTGGGATGCTGTTCGGAGGGTTGGTGTGGACTTGTTGGTCCAAAAGGTCTGTATCTTCTCTGAAGGGATTTTTTGGAACAACAGCCTAAAACTTTTCAATATTTCTCTTATTGGGTACTTTTGCATAGGGCTATCCACTTTTCAAAGTTCTTGCTGTCCTCACATTAATCAGAGTAACATGATGTTCAGCACTGAGTCCTTCTATCCAACTTAGCATTCTGTTTCTTCAGTTTCCTTATGTTACAAAAATGGTAATATTTCAGAATGAAATAGTTCTGCTTTCCCTGGCAGCCAGAGTTGTAGAATCGGACCCTTAGTCCACTCCGTGCCATTCACCTCCATTACACCTACCAGCAAGAATAGCTGTCCCTCACTGACTGGACTTTTGCTGATCTGTTCACATCTCCCCTATGCAACAAACAGATCAAGAACAGACCCTGAGACAGCCAGGCAAAAAATGTATGCCGCTCCCCCTCCGCTGTCAGTTAGTGTTCCCAGCAATACAAGTAACTGCTAAAGGCAGTTTAAACTGAATGCAGTGACCATGTAAGTAATCTGTTCTGTTGAACTCAGCAGCTATCACTAATCGATACAGAACTTGCCTGTTTACATGTATTCCTTTGCTAATGCATTGATTTTAAAACACTGTTGAGCTCAGTGAAATACATGAAAACTACCATTGGGATTACTAGAGATGGATGACTATTGTCTTTCACAGGGAACGTGAGGACTGCAGATGCTGGAGATTAGAATCAAGATTAGAGTGGTGCTGGAAAAGCACAGCAGATCAGGCAACATTCGAGGAGCAGGAAAATCGACGTTTCAGGCAAAAGCCCTTCATCAGGAATGATTCCTGGTGAAGGGCTTATGTCTGAAATGTCGGTTTTCCTGCTCCTCAGATGGTACCTGACATGCTGTGCTTTTCCAGCACCACTCTTATCTTGATTATTATTTTTCACACTCATTTCTGTGGTGGGTGACTAAGATTAGATTAGATTACTTACAGTGTGGAAACAGACCCTTCAGCCCAACAAATGCACACCGACCCGCCAAAGCGGAACCCACCCAGATCCATTCCCCTACATTTACTCCTTCACCTAACACTACAGGCAATTTAGCATGGCCAATTCACCTAACCTGCACATTTTTGGACTGTGGGAGGAAACCAGAGCACCCAGAGGAAACCCACGCAGACACGGGGAGAATGTGCAAACTCCACACAGTTAGTCACTGAGGCGGGATGTGTATCTAAGATATATTCCTAACGGTGCCTCTCATTGGCTTGCAGTTGGACAATGCATTAGTTTTTAAGATCTGCAGCATTGTTTAAAAACATGACTGTGGCCTCACCGCCAACCATCCTCCACAAAATTCATCCTCAGTCATTTCCTCTTGCCAAACTAGATGCCAGTGGTGTAATCCTCCATGGAAACCCAATAAAGCTTGCAAATGAAAAACCCAAAGTACTGCACATGCTGGAAATCAGAAGCAAAAACATAAATTGCTGGAGAAACTCAATAACGACTGTGGAGATAAAGCAGAATGGACATTTTGGGTCCAGTGACCCTTCTTCAGAATGGAGCAATTGAAGCTCCAAAAGCTTGAAAAGACACATGCTGATCTGACTCATCTTGTATATCTCAAAATGGATCTCCAGTCTAACCAGTATGTTCATTCCTTACTGGTTTTTCCTCTGGGATATGGCAGCAGCTCCCACTTTTATTTTGGCAAAACTCTTCGCTCCCACTCCACCACTTTTCCTCATTGTGTCTCTGCTGAGGGACAACTGATCCTCCAATTCTGTCTCTCATCCCTTTATTTTAGAGCAATTGCCATTCCAACAATACTTCCTCTTTAACACCTCTCTCCATTGTTGACATGCTTCAGCAACTTCTCTTCGCTCACCCATCAATGGTCAGCTTTTGTTGCTTTCCTTTTCTGTTGGATTAATTATGGTGAAATAATTGCTGTTTCACTCAATAATCAGCACAGACCTGGAATCAAATCTGGGATTTTCTCGTCTGCAATCCTTAGTGCCACTTTATGTATTCATCCACTGAATTATCAAAAGAGGCAATTTAAATGTGGTTGCAAAAAGCCCTGTTTGCCTCGTTCAAGGACGATTTACCTTTCAATATAAGCAGATTGGTAACAGAGTTACTGAAGCCTTTTATTTCCTGCAGAAACTGTTAACATTAATGTCATTGTATTAGCACAAGAGAAAAAGCAGGAATATTGCAATGAGTCAGATGCTCGTGGCATCTGCAGGTCTGTGGAATTAACATCAGACTTCACAGATACATACAACTGCTCTTATATTTCATAACACATGCAGTGAGTTGGGTTAAATGCATTCTGGCCAGTTGTCGTCAGACAAGTGATTGTAAGCCTGGTACATCTGTTATGTTCATAACTAGAATCAATGGGAATCAGGTGGAAAACTCTCACTGGTTGGATTTATATTTGGCACAGAGGAAGATGGTTACGATTGGTGGAGATCAGTCAATCAGCTGCAGGACATCTCTGCAGGGGTTCCTCAGAGTGTTGTAGGCTCCACCATGTACAACTGCTTCGTTAATGATAATCCTCCAATTATAAAGTCAAAAGGAGGAGGTTGCTAATGATTGCATGATGTTCTGTACCTTTCATGACTCCTCAGATACTGAAGTAGCTGAATCGGCTATAAGCAGCTAGACCTGGACAACGTTCAGGCTTGGACTGATAAATGTCAAGTAACAATCATGCCACACAAGTGTCAAGTGCCAGTTAAGTATCATTTTGAACAATAGAATATAACCATCATGCCTTAATGTTCAATGGCATTACTATCATTGACTCTGCCACTAACAACATCCTGCAGTTGCCATTGACTAGAAACTGAACCAGATCAGCCATTTCCACATTGGGCAACAATAGCAGATCAGAGGTTAGGGTTTCTGTGGCGAATAACTCACTAACTGTCTCCCCGCAGTCTATCTAAAATTGAAAGGCACAAATCAGTAGTATAATAGAATAATTTACATTTTCCTGGATGACTACAATTCCAACAACACTTACAAAGGTTGGCCAAGACTGCTTGATTACTACCTTGTTCAACTTTCACTGCCACCACCACAGATGCACAGTAATAACAGCAGTATGTTCCATAGATAAGGTGCACTGCAATAACTCAGTAAGGTTCCTTTGACCGTACCATCCAAACTCACAATCTCTACTACTTAAAAGGAACAAAGTTAAAAATCACACAATATTAGCTTTCGGAGCGTTGCTCCTTCATCAGGTGATAAAGGAGCAATGCTCGGAAAGCTAGTGTGCTTCCAATTAAACCTGTTGGACTACAACCTGGTGTTGTGTGATTTTCAACTTGGTACACCCCAGTCCAACACCGGCATCTCCAAATCATGACTAGAAGGAACAAGGCAGAGATACATGGGACACCACCACCTACATGATTCTCTCTAAGGCACACATCATCCTTACTTGGAAATACATCATTGTTTTCTTCAACAGTTGCTGGGTCAAGATCCTGATACCCCTTTTCAGGGTTTAATTAAGTCTCATAGTCTCAATGTCTCCGGGGTGATGAGGCTTGGGCAATAAATGCTGGCCTAACCAGTGGCACCCACGTTCCATGAGTAAATAAAATAATATCTCACCCACACATAACAACTGTGGCATTCTGCAGATCAGGATGTAAGCTGAAAATTACTTGTGTTGGTTGGAGTGGAAAATGGTTAATTCTGAGATTTAAAGTCATGGGATTATACATCACGGAATCAAACCCTTCAGTCACCCTGCTGACCCGATATTCTAAACTGATCTAATCCCATTTTCCAGCATTTGGCCAATATCCTTCTAACCACTTACAATTCACGTACCCATCCAGATGGCTTTTAAATACCCAAACCAGCTTCAGATTTACATGCTAAAATTTTACTGAATCCAATGTCTATTTGGGATAGTAAGTATGCTGGAACACCGCCAGGATTGTAAATTAAACCAAATTCACCACAGCATGAGTCTTTTCAGAGATTGAGAGTAATGTTTTTCACTGCTTATTGGACCAGTCTCCACCACTTCCTCTACATTCCATACATGCATCACCCTCTGTGTGAAAAGATTGCCCCTCAGGTCCCTTTGAAATCCTTCTCCACTCACCTTAAACCCATACCTTCTAGTTTTGGATTCCCCTACCCTGGGAAAAGGAACTTGGCTGTTCACCCTGTCCATGCCACTCATGATTTTATAAACCTCTACATGGTCACCCCTCGACCTCCTACACACCAGGGAAAATTGCCCCAGCCTATTCAGTCTCTCCCTATATCTCAAACCTCCAAACCTGGCAACATCTTTGTAAATCTTTTCTAAATCCTTTCAAGTAAAACAATATCTTTCCTGTAGCAGGGAGACCAGAATTGAATACAATATTCTAAAAGTCACCTCACCAACATTTATTTGTCTGGAATCTTGTTGCTACAATAAAGGCACTGCATCAATCCAATTTTCTACTGAGATTAATCTTAAATGGAGTTTAATACATGAATTTGTTTCTAATGTAATTCCTCTATTGCGATGGAAAGACAGTGATGGGGATTGTGTCTTTTAAGAAATTAGGGTAGCTTCAAATATTTTTGGGTTACAGTATTTGAAAATTTAACATTCTCATTTATTGATACTCTAGCCTAATACCCAATTTACTATTCCAAACCAGCTTCAGATATACATGCTAAAATGTTGGTGAATTAAATGTCTTTTTGGGACAACATGTATGCTGGAACACTGCCAGGATTGTAAATTAACCCAAATTTGCCACAGACAGTCTGAGGCATGAGTCTTTTCAGAGATTTAGGAATATGTTTTCTCTGCTTATTAACTATAAGGAAAATGAGATGTAAGGTAGCCAGTAAGCAAAGTTTGTCAAAAATGATAAGTCTTCTCATCCAATTTTACCAAAACTTTGCCCCAATAAATAGACAAAATAGAATAATTTGCTCAAGATACATATGGCGTTTTAAAAAGAGTGACACTCTCTGTCATATCAAATTTCTTCTACACCATTACAACGTAATTGCTAATTTGAAATGCCATGCGTCCATCTTAAACCATCCAGTTAAAGATGGCTTAGCATAATTCTACTCTATTGTCCACCACCCCCACACAAAGTAATTTTCAAATAATCCATTCACAATTCCAGAGCTTTTCCTTTCATTGCCGTGTGCGGGGGCTTATGCTGCACATTAGGCTTTTTATACGTGAACATGAATATTCTATTATCAGCCTTAAATTACCTTTTACTGGTACAAACACAGACTCTGCCTCCCCCATCCTATTTCCAAAATTTATTTTAAAGTAACATTCTGTTTTTCCATATCCATATAATTTTATATTTCTCTATTATAAAGCTCCTTGAATATTTCAGGTCAATTTCAATTTTATGTTATAATGTAAAATTATATGATACAGTGGTCATGTTACAAATCTGCAAATTTTTATTTGTTCTAATGCCCATCTTTGGGGAATCTCTGATTTTCATCATTCAACAATTGATGGCCGTGTCTTCAGCTGCCTGACATCTAAACTCTTGAATTCCCCTTTTAGCACTTTCTATGTTTATACCACTCTCAATGCTTTAGTACACTCCTTCAATCTTTCCTGCCACTGTTTCTGTCTCAAATTATGTTCAGTAGAATTTCTGTGAAATATCTTGTTGCTACAATAAAGGCACTGCATCAATCCAATTTTTTCAAATTGGTTTTCATTTCCCTAGTCTTGGGAACACAGACTAATTTCAGCTAACTGATAGCTAACTCGAAAGTTCCACATTTTGTCCAACTTAGTTCCTTCGCTTTAATCCAGGAGTGGTGAGAGGGAGGGAAGTTCAATCTTAAAGGAGCTACTTTGTCAATTTGCTGGCAGAGCAATCAACTGCACAAGGCTGAACATGTACTTTAAAAATAAATAAGGCAGATTTTCTTTTACTTTTACACCAATGTTGGGAGTAGTTTTTGCGTGTTTGGGCGGAACAAAAGCCATTTTAACACCAATATCATTTTAAGAGTTTCTCTCAGAAATTACACTCATCTTAAAAGATGGAATCTTCCCAGCCCCTGAATGAGATGAGCAATGGCAAGTCAGTTAGGAAAACAGGGGAGAGAAGCAGAAATAAGATGTTCAGTATCAAGGAAACAACATAGACATACTCCATGGGTAAAGATCACCTGCACCCCCTCCATGGAGGCTGGCATCAGATATGTACCAGCCTCTTTATGTTGTCATGGCACATCTCCAATCTGCTAACAATATTGATCGCCTCTTCAGTTCTGCACTTTGGAACACAACCTTTCACTGGAACGCTGCTGCCAAGGCACTTTACACAGAGTGATAGGTAACCAGTTCAGGGATTCGAACAACTTGCACCTCAGGGTTCTTTGCTTGCTTTCTTAGTGCTCAATCACTTTGCACCTACCTTGAATGCCCATAACAGCCTTGCCTTGCTTTGTCCTATCTTGCCTTTTTACATATTGCCTCTTTGGCCAAAGTTTAAAGGCCCATAGTCCCCCTGTTTTGCGGTGGATGGCATGATTGGGGGTGATAGAAATATGGTGCATAGCAAATGAATGAACTGCAGAGAACAGTGTGAAAAAACTGTCCATGGCTCAGAGAGAGAAACTCTCTATGAAATTCACTAAAATTGACACTCAGATGATTTCAGATAAAATTCAGTCAATAGTATGTCCACCCAAATATTGCCATTGTATAATTAGTTGCCGGATCGAGAGTGTGGTGCTGGAAAAGTACATCAAGTCAGGCAGCATCCAAGGAGCAGAAGAATCGACATTTTGGGGCATAAGCCCTTCATCAGGAGTCAGGAATTGTTGTGCTTTTCCAACACCACATTCTCAATTCTGATCTCCAGCACCTCCAGACCTCACTTTCTCTGATAATTAGATCATTAAGCTATGATCCAAACACAGACAAAATAAGCTGAATTCCAGGACAGACAATTACCTTCAGCATTTCAGATGAATGTGTCTCAGCATGGCATCAGGGAACCCTAGCAAAACTGAAGCCAGTGGGAATAGGGGGAGAATTCTCCATTGTTTAGAGTCCTGGCTTGCATGAGAAACAATCAATGAAGGAATCAATCACAGAACTGTAATTCATTAACCAATTAGGAAGAGAAAGTCTTCTGAAGCCTAGCCGAGTTCTTTGCCTATGTAGCTTTTACATATTAGATTAGATTACTTACAGTGTGGAAACAGGCCCTTTGGCCCAACAAGTCCACACCGACCCGCCGAAGCACAACCCACCCATACCCCTACATTTACCCCTTACCCAACACTACGGGCAATTTAGCTTGGCCAATTCACCTGACCCGCATATCTTTGGACTGTGGGAGGAAACCGGAGCACCCGGACGAAACCCACGCAGACACGGGGAGAACGTGCAAACTCCACACAGTCAGTCGCCTGAGTCGGGAATTGAACTCGGATCTCAGGCGCTGTGAGACAGCAGTGCTAACCACTGTGCCACCGTGCCAACATATGTCCGTATACTTTCTTGAACCTATCTAATTGTGGTAATCTGTCCACGTGGACACAATCTTGTCCCTGTCATTTTATGCACTTCAATCTTATCAAAGTCCATGTTTCTCAACACAAAAGACCCAATTCTCTGAGCCAATCATGAAAATAAGGTCTTAAAATTAAGTTTTAAAGGAGGCATTAGTTTTTTGTCCTAATGTGAACATAATTGAAGAGCTCCATTGAACTTAATCACATAGTTTATATCCTTCATCTCACAGAGAATGTTTTGTCAGCTCGTATGGTACAAGAGGTGTTCATCTTAATCATAATGTCATTTTGAAATGTATTTAATATCTATTATCATCATTAGTCATACAAACCTTGTTGTATCATATTTATTATGTACCTTATTTGTCAATCAATCGCCTCCCTAAAATGTATTTGATTCTATGTGACTTACTGGAAGTATGTCACAAAGCATTGGAGCAATCTGTCTCAGTCCAGAATTGTCTCCTAGGACAACCGAGATCAGTCAACTCCATAAACACAGCTGAAGCAGCACTTAGGCAGCTGTCAGGGGCTGCTTGTGCCATAACACTTACCATACCTGCTGTGGCATGAACAGTTGCAGTGTGGTTGCTACAGTAACGTAGAATTAGAGCAAACAACATTAAGAAAAATAATGAATGCCAGGTGGAATCAATGATGTATTCAAGTTATCATCTATCATTCAGTCAACTGATGAATTCTGTGGGAAGGTTATTGAATGGATGAAAATATTCCAAAAATAGAACAGGCATGACTGCTTCAGGTATGTGGCAGAACACAAGTCCTGATTTCACCACAGAATGGGAATTTGGAGTCATTGCTTTTAAAGATAGGATTTTTGAAAATCTGCATTTGTTTCTCAGTGACTAAAAAAAAAAGAAAAGCAGAATTTTAAATACATTGGAATGTAGGCATGATAAACCACACAATCAAAGCCTTTGATGAGTTTAATGTCAATATAATATGCCTGTTTAAATCCTTCAGCTGCTGTTCCTATTGATATCATCACCTATTTCTTGCTAAATCACAAATTTAAAGTCAATATCAAATGTAAAGCAAAAATTACATAACATAGGCACTTTGCAGCTGTCAAGGTTTTCATTTCTATATGCAATCACTCGTATCCATTCTCTACTCAGAGAGTAGGATTTAAGCAGATTATCCAGGTTGTCACTTCAGTGTTGAGGCAAGCCTTGGATAAAACATTAAACCAAGGTTTTAGCAGTCATCCAGGTGAACACAGAAGATCTCATTGCAATCTTCCGAAAAAGAATTGTGAAATACTCCTATTGTCCTCACCAATATCACAAAAGCAGATCTCTCAACCCAATATCACAAAAGCAGATTACCTCTTATTGCCGTACAGATTATCAAATTTCATTGCACAAACTGATTGGTATGTGTCCTATGCTGTAAGCGTGGCTGCATTTCAAAAACACTTCACTAGATGTAAAGCAATTTGGAATATCCTGGAATCATTAAGTGCATTGTATAAATGCACATGTTCTTAGTTTTACAGTGTTGACTGGCATTTTCAAAGTGAATATACATTATGTTAATGTGTATGTTCCACAAAAATGTCATAACATCTAATACTTGTCATGACTTCCTCATGAGCTGCTCCTTTATGATACTGCAATTGATAGTCATCAGCATAATAAATATGCTGTACTGATGTGTTAGACTTAATAAGCAGTTATTTGGGAGTACAGGACTTGAGTATTGCTGAATAAATGCATTTTGTCAAAGATTTTCAGTTTGTTCGCAACAGGGCTACTCTCAAGATATACAATTGTAAAGGGAAATCTAAATGTGTATTTCTTGTCAATTGACTTAATTAGTGCAAGATATAAACCTTTAGCAGTCATGATTTGGAGATGCCGGTGTTGGACTGGGGTGTACAAAGTTAAAAATCACACAACACCAGGTTATAGCCCAACAGGTTTAATTGAAAGCACTAGCTTTCAAAGCGCTGCTCCTTCATCACTTGATGAAGGAGCAGTGCTCTGAAAGCTAGTGCTTCCTATAACTTGGTGTTGTGTGATTTTTAACTTTTTTAGCAGTAGTTAGATATCTGTGTGAGTATCATGCAGTGTGCAAACCTGTTATATATCATGATTTGTGACCTACTCAATACAGAGACAAAACTCATACCAATGTGCACAGGTCATGTATTCTTTGTCAATTGACTTGCAGTGGAAAATATAGCGATGGAAAGGGATAGGTATATAACACAGGGCAAGAATTATTGCTGAGGGAAAGGCAATTATGATGTGATTAGGCAAGATTTAGGATGCATAGGATGGGGAAGAAAACTGCAGGGGATGGGCACAATTAAAATGCGGACCTTATTCAAGAAACAGCTACTGCGTGTCCTTGATAATATATGTACCTGTCAGGCAGGGAGGAAGTGGTTGCGTGAGGGAGCTGTGGTTTACTAAAGAAGTTGAATCTCTTGTCAAGAGGAAGAAGAAGGCTTATGTTAGGATGAGACATGAAGGCTCAGTTAGGGTACTTGAGCCAGGAAGGACCTAAAGAGAGAACTAAGAAGAGCCAGGATGGGACATGAAAAGTCGTCGGCAGGTAAGATCAAGGAAAACCCTAAAGCTTTCTATAGGTTTATGAGGAATAAAAACATGACTAGATAAAGATTAGGGCCAGTCAAGGATAGTAGTGGGAAGTTGTCTGTGGAGTCTGAGGAGATAGGGGAAGTGCTAAATGAATATTTTTTTGTCAGTATTCACATGGGAAAAAGACAATGTTGTCGAGGAGAATACTGAGATACAGGCCACGAGGCTGGATGGGATTGAGATTTGCAAAGAAGAGGTGTTAACAATTTTGGAAAGTGTGAAAATAGATAAGTCCCTGGGCTGATGGGAGTTATCCTAGGATTCTCTGGGAAGCCAGGGAGGAGATTGCAGAGCCTTTGGCTTTGATTTTTATGTCAGCATTGTCTACAGGAATAGTGCCACAAGACTGGAGAATAGCAAATGTTGTCTCTTGTTCAACAAGGGGAGTAGAGACAACCCTGGTAATTATAGACCTTACTTCGGTTGTGGGTAAAATGTTGGAAAAGGTTATAAGAAATAGGATTTATAATCATCTAGAGAGGAATAAGTTGGATTAGGGATAGTCAACATGGTTTTGTGAAGGGGAGGTCATGCCTCACAAATCTTATTGAGTTCTTTGAGATGATGACCAAACAGATGGATGAGGGTAAAGCGGTTGATGTGGTTTTTATGGATTTCAGTGAGGCATTTGATAAGGTTCCCCATGTTAGAGAGATCTCAATGTCCACATACATAGATCCCTGAAAGTTGCCACCCAGGTTGATAAGGTTGTTAAGAAAGTATTCGAGTAAAAAATGAGGTCTGCAGATGCTGGAGATCACAGCTGCAAATGTGTTGCTGGTCAAAGCACAGCAGGTTAGGCAGCATCTCAGGAATAGAGAATTCGACGTTAAGAAAGTATACGGTGTATTGGCTTTTATTAATAGAGGGATTGAGTTTCAGAACCACGAGGTTATGCTATAGCATACAAAACTCTGGTGCAGCCGCACTTGGAGTATTGTGTACAGTTCTTGTCACTGCATTATAGGAAGGATGTGGAATCTTTGGAAAGGCTCAGAGGAGATTTACTAGGATGTTGCCTGGTATGGGGGGAAGGTCTTATGAATAAAGGTTGTGGGACTTGAGGCTGTTTTCATTAGAGAGAAGAAGGTTGAGAGGTGACTTATTTGAGACATATAAGATAATCTGAAGGTTAGATAAGGTGGACAGTGAGAGCTCTTTTCCTCCAATGGTGATGGCTAGCACAAGGGGACATGACTTTAAATTGAGGGGTGATAGATATAGGACAGATGCCAGAGAAAGTTTTTTTACTCAGAGTGGCAGGGGAGTGGAATGCACTGCCTGCAACAGTAGTAGACTCGCCAACTTTAAGGGCATTTAAATGGTCATTTATGGATGAGAATGGAATAGTGTAGGTTAGATGGGCTTCAGGTTAGTTCCATATTGGTGCAACATCAAGGACCGAAGGGTCTGTACTGTGCTGTAATGTTCCATGTTCTATGTTCTATGTTCTTTATGACCAGAATATCAAACAATATTTTAAATCAAAATTATTGCATTTTGTTGCAAAATCCCAAAGTCAAGAAAAGGCAATATTGTGGTGAAAGGTCTGTAATACAGTAATCATGAAGGTTGGAACAACAGTGAAGGAGATGAAGCAGCTCTGTTGGTAAAAGATGAGATGGGGGTACAGGAGCAAATGTATCTTTGGACAGAAAATAAGGATGTGATATCATTAAAGGTGATGCAACAAGTTAACAAAGGACAATAAATGCTGATGTGAACAAATTATAGTCCCTAAGCAATAATCATTCTATTCAACAAAGTAGAAAGGAGGAGGAGCACTTTAGAGTAATAGAATAATCATGGATATCATTTAATCATGTACAGTAAGTCAACACTTTATGTTACACTGATATAAAATGTTTTGATAAATTGTGGTCCTTTTAATAGGGCTAGTGTCCATATTTAGCCTTATGGATTCAATCAGTGTTGCTGCACACTGTGTGTGATGTCAGATTGTGGGATTCAATTGCTCCATCTTGAAGCAGCCTCTCCCACTCACCACCTGTCTAGTTTGTGCCCTTCCTCTGTGACTGCTCTCTCTCTCTCTCTCTCTCTCTCCATCTCTTTATGTTACTCCTGTCTCTCTCTACTCACCTCCTGAGTCTTTCCTCACAGGACAGCAAGAGTTCTGTAAAAGGAAGCAGTGAACAGAAGAGGAAGGGTGTTAGGATTGTCAGAGAGCACAATTAGCAGCAAGCCACAAGGGCAGAGAATGCTGAAGATACAGTGAATGGGAAGTTAGAAGCAGGGGATAGAATATTTCTTTTATATTTTCAAGTATATCTTATTTAATTTTTTTTTTACAAATCTAGTAATTTAGTTATTTGTAGTGATTGAACTTAAAGGATAAGCTCTTTTAAAAATTCTACTGATAGGAAATATCCAACGGATCCTGATCAAAGTTTTTATGTTTTGCTGTAATGGAACATCACCCCCACCTCCATCTACCTATTGCATTCCCACCTACCTTGCCCACCCCTCCCCCAGCCCACCTCCCTCCCATGTATCTCTCAGCCCCTTGGGCCACTCCCTCATTCCTGATGGAGAACTTTAGCTTAAAACTTTGACTCTCCTGCTCCTCGGCTGTGCTTTTCCAGCATTGCATGTTTTGACTGTAATAGAATATCTCAATAATGGAATTTCATTTAAACTTGCATATTTCAAGAATGCAAATATAATGTGAAATGAAGAATTACTGTACATTGGGCAAATTAAATTAGCCAATGTACCTGACAGAAAAAGTTCATGAAATGTTTCAAGAGTTAACTAGAGCAATGTGTTGAGGAGCTATTGATGGAACAAGCTTTTTAGATCTAGAGTAGTAATTGACATTACTAATTAGTACTTGTATAGTAAAGAGTCCTTTGTAGAATACTAATAATTTTAAATGAAGTTTGATAATGAGTTTGAATTGTATTTTTGAATACAAAGTGTGTGATAGTGTAACACACGGTGGTTTGTGAGAAGATAACAGATCAGAAAATTGATTTTAAATTTTAATTCCTGAAATAACTCCAATGAGATCAGTATCCTGTCACCAAGTCACCCATTATATACACGTGCACAGTACATGGACTCTGACTCAGTCAAGGGCAGCGTGTACCAGACCATAGACCATCTCTTGCAGCTGGAGGGTCTTGGAGGGAATGTTTCCTCTTGTTTAAGCAATAATGGTATTGAGGCTGTGACATCGGCTGCATCCATCTCGGACACTGAGGTTTCTTCAAAGCTAGAAGGAGGGGAGAACCCACAGTTTCTGACAGTTTCCAAAATGTGTTTTTTTTTAAAAGACTGAAAAAGACAACAGATGTAAATTCAGTGTTGTCTGGCAACATTCTATGTTGGGCCCATGGAATGTTGCACCTATGAGATGTCGGGGAAATTTCAAACAGGGAGAGAGAGAGAGAGAGAGAGACAAAGAAAGAGAGAAAGAGAGATATAACAGGAAGAGCCAATGAGAGGGCTCAGCAAAAAGCCACCTCTTGCAGATATATTTTATATTTTGAAATCTCCCTGGTAGTCACATTGCTGAGGTATGAACATACATAACAGCCTGGATTCAATACCACTGTACTATGAAGTTAACAACTAAGGAATCATCTCCTTGTCACCCCTGTGTTGCAGGTGAGAATTTCACTTGAGAATGTAACTTTTTAAACAAAAGTTTTGCGTTTTACGTATGAAAGAAATGAAACTAACATGGTAATTCTAATAGATGAGAGACTTAACAAACAATCAAGGTTTTTTTCAATGTATAGTTTAAGCTACATCACACTGTAAATTTTTGCTATAAAATCTGTGTCTTACAATCATGTACTCTACAACCACCTGATGAAGGAGCAGCGCTCTGAAAGCTAGTGCTTCCAATTAAACCTGTTGGACTATAACCAATTGTTGTGTGATTTTTAACTTTGTATACCTCAGTCCAACACCGGCATCTCCAAATCATAACAAAAAGCAACAAGACAACATAAAGACTTTTTCTCCAAGAGCTGCCGAGCAACATTTATCAAAAGGAACACAATCAATAGAATTCAACTAATCTGGAAAAGCCAGGAGCTTTGGTTGAATTCTCTGTTAAAAGCACTATATCATACTATTCACACCGAAGCTGAGGCTGAAGCAGTTCTGAAGGCTGAAAATGAGGTGCTGTTGAGGAAATGAATAGACCAGCAAATGAGGAGTGGACAGTGATCCACCAGTTAGTGGGCCACCAAGGTACTGTGTGGAAAATAGTGTATCTGGCTCACAAAATTCCAATGGCTGGGCATGTTGTTCTACACAAAGGCCAAGCTTACATCAGCCAATGTTTTACCAGACACAGTTCCATCAGGGTATAGTACATCTGTATGATCATAGATGTAACTATCTGGTTATCAGAACTTGTTCCCTTGAAAACAAACACTGCTGAAACAGTGGTGAGGAAATCAACCCCATTCCTCACTAGAGGTGTTCTGCCCATTGAGATCCAATTGAACAAGGCCTCAAATTTTATGTTTGAAGTATTCCACAAAGTCATGGGTCTTCAACTCATTACCCACAGTCACAGGCTTCCGGAATGGTCCCCACCAGACCCTGAAAACAATGGTGGAAGTGGGTAGTGCAGGTGTTGGAGAGTAGAGCCAAGATTAGAGTGGCGCTGGAAAAGCACAGCAGGTCGGGCAGCATCCGTGGAGGAGGAAAATCAACATTTTGCGCAAGAGCCCTTCGTCAGGAATGAGACTGGGAGCCTTGGGTTGGAGAGAAAAATGGGGGGGGGGGGGGGGGGGGGGGGGGGGGGTGGGGCTAGGGAGAAGGTAACTTCTCCCCGATGGTCCTGGCTTTCTGCCATGACCAAGAGATTTTCTTCTGTTCACCAGGAGAAACTCACCCAATAAGTACACTGACATTATTCCTTTTGAACAAGTTTATAGCCACTGAATGTGCAAGGTCTCTGAAACTGAGAGGTTTAAAGAACAGAAGGAGGAAGTCTGTATGTTAGAATACATAGGAGCATTCTGAAAGTGCCTCTCCATCGCTTGTGATGTGTCTGCCGACAGAGACTGATGAACCTGTCAGTTAGGAGACTATGTGTTGGTGCTCCTGCTAACATCAGGTGAACCCTGAAAGGCCTGCTTCAGTGGCTCACATGGAATAATAAAGAAATTCAGAAAAGTGGAGTATCTGATTGAAAGTTAAAAACCAGGGAGAGAAAAGCTGTGTCTTCCTAACATTACAAAGCAATGCTAGAGCCAAGAGGGGAACAAACACACAGCAGTCTGTTCAGTTGTCACTGAGCTAGAGGATGAAGTAAGCAGCGGGGATGAATAAGAAGATGTTATTGATGAGGTCCACATTGAACCCCTAAGACCTAGATAGCCAATCTGAAAGTCCTAACAAATGTGGTCTTCTCACTTACCCACCAAAGTGCAGAAGGCAAACAGATTTCAGGAGGCTGCTCATTGCATTGAAAGGTGTATGTTGAGAGAAGTCAGTGTACAACATACTTAGTTCCACATATTATGCATGTGGGAGAGACCCCTCCCTATAGGTAACCTTCCTATTGGCTCGGCCCTTAAAAACTGATGTAGGTTTAGAAGGAGTTGACCTACATGCTATAGCATAACTAGTACAGCCCAGCTGCAGTTCATGAACTCCCAATTATGCTCAGGCTCAAGCCAAACAGTTTCCCTATGACTACTGCAGTGTTCAGAGCCAACTCCTACCCAACTCCCTGTCTTTATTTACATTGAGTTTACTCTGAAATGCCCCAATTGTCTTTCAAAGGCTGGTGAACCTGATAATAAACATGAGAGACCTGGGTTCTTGGTCTGTGATTCTCAAGACAGGTCTCAAGATTTTTATCTGTTTATTGAATCAGGATATCTGGGAATATGATAGGAAATTAGAGTTGATGTAAAAATTTCACTGTAACCTAATTGAATGACAGAGGTTCAAGAGGATGTACAGCTCACTACAGCATTCTACTTCTTATGTTTTTAGGATAGAATCATAAAATTTTGGAACCATAGAATGGTCACAGTGCAGAATGAGGCTATTTGGCCTATTGTGACTATGCTAGTTCTCCACAAAAGAAACTCAACTCTAAATATGCCTTCACCTTTTCCCGGTTGCTCTATTTCTTTTTTCTCAAGATGTCTGTGCAATTTTGTTTTAAAAACCATAATTGATCAGTCTCCACTGCACTCTCACAAAGTGCATTCCAGATCCTAACCACACACTGTATTAAGAAATACATTTTTACTCATATCACTATTGTTTCTATTGCCAATCTCCTTAGATTAATGCCTCCTGCTGCTAAACTCATCTGTAAATGGGAATGGTTTCCCTTTATCTACATTGTCAAAGTTCCAGGATTTTGAATGTCTCATTCAAATTTAATAATGTTTTCTAAGAATAATCCCTGATTCTCCATTCCAGTCACTTATGTTAACTCTCTCATTCTTGAAACCATTCTTGTCAATCTATTCTGCATGGTCTCCCAAAACTTCACATCCAATTGTATTAAGATGTGACCGTAATGAGCTTCTTCTGAGGCAGTATTTTGGAATCAAGGATGACATTTTCCATTTGGGTTTGATAGCATTTGTGGTTACTCATTTGTGGCTGAATTGATCAGTCCTTCACACTTGATAAAACAAAAAGACTTCCATTTCTTTACACTTTTCATCCAAAGACAGCATCTCTAACATACAGCTGCCCCCTCAGGAAGGCTTTGCAGTATCAGTTTTGATTTTTCTGCCATAGAGCGACACTTACACGTATGTGCACACTCACACTTATATAATCGCACAAATGCAGAATCTAACATGTACCCACACTCTCACACTTACACACACACTAATTTCACACCCTCAACCTCACACAAATATGCACTTGCTCTCACTCACTCACTCTCACTCACTTCACAAACTCATCTCTCATCGACACAAGCACACACATTACCACATACACTAACAGGCAAAGGTGCTATTTACTGAAACACGATAGACATTGGGAAAGAGGGAATACAAATTATCATGTGGGTGCCAATCACTTTGTTTTAAATAACAGGATTCTCTGGCTACTTCATTTTCCCAACAGGTCACTAGTTTTGTAATAATTCAAATAACTTGAAACAATATACATGAACAGATGGCAAAAAGACAAGCAGAACTTCAGCAAAGTCACTCTATTTTAGACAACCCGGTATCAATTGTTAAACCTTTGACCCATTAATTATCACGATATTCCGCCTGAGGAAGAAAGTGGGGACTTTCTTGATGCTGTAAGTTATAAGATGATATGACTGGCATTGGCAGACTGAAGTTGAGATGGTATACTCTGGCCGAGTTAAGAATCTGAAACCTACAGACAGGCACTCTGCAATACTCCAGATGACCAACTAATTTGGCTGATTTATGGAGTTTGATGGAATAACTTTATGATTAGGACATTATGATACAATTTTCCCTTCTAGTTCAGTTGTCCCTGCAAGGCCATATCAGAATGAGGTAATAAAACAAAGAACTGGGGATGCTGGAAATCTGGAACAAAAACATAAATTGCTGGGGGAACATAGCAGGACTTGAGGCATCTGTGGGAAGAAAACAGAGTTTATATTCTGGGTCCAATGACTCTTTATCAGATGCTGCCAGACCTGCTGAGTTTCTCCAGCAATTTCTATTTTTTGTGTCAGAATGAGATAGTATTTGAAAAGATGAGGCCAGAAATCTTTAATGTTGGCTCTGAACGCAGCAAGATTTATTTTAATCTCCTCTTAAGATGTCACGAGGAAAGTTGCGTTTTCATTGTCCACCCTGAATTATCCTGAGACGGTGGAGGTAGCCTGCTGATGACCAAATGATTTGAAAGGTGAGTGGTTTGTCGTTTGGCTGAAGGAAGTGTGCCTGTGTGTATTTTTAGACTGAGGTATTCCACTCAGAAAAAATGGATAGAATTGTCACAGCAACTCCGGAAAAACGGAAGTTTTGATAATAGCAGATACAGTGAAACAAATGTGATCATGCTCATTATTTATTAATAGAATTTGCGATTGATTCAATTTAGTTTCTCTATTGCCACATGTATTTTGTTATAAAAATACAGTGAAAAATGTTGTATTGTGTCACCAGTTTCTTAAAACACAGTAAAATAAACCAAAACATAGAATGTAAAGGAGGAAAAATTGAAAAATAAAGAAAAAGCATTCAACTTCACAGTCCTTCTTGTGAAGGGCTGCCTCGTGGGCCTGGTGGTCAGGCACAAATCCTTGTTGCTGCCACTGGAATGAAAGTTGCCACTCTTTGGCACCTCCACCGATGCACTCGCTGCTATGAGTCCTCACTGGACCTCATCAATGCAGCCACTGTTGATGTCGTGCTGAGGCTCATACTGGGCCCAAACTCACTTTCACCACTGCCTGTGTGAATCTATGTTGGACGCACACACCACCGGGAACCCAAATGTACCCCTGCCAGCAACCATGAGCCATCTAGGACCGCTTCAAAGGTGCAGAAGCCGTCGGGAACCTAAATCCCTCTCCAATGCCACTACCACAAGTCCTCACTGATAGGGCCTACTCGAGATCACACTGCAGGGGCCTACTTGAGTCTGTGCTGCTGGGGCCCACACAAGTCTGCGCTGCTGGAGCCTACTTGAGTCTGTGCTGCTGGGGCCCACACAAGTCCGCGCTGCTGGAGCCTACTCGCGTCTGCTGCTGGGTCCTACTCAAATCCATGCTGCTTAGGCTTACTCGCGTCTCTGCTGCGGGTCCCACTCACTGCCGATACTGTCGCTACAACTGAACATTTTAAAAGAAAATAAGAGAGGAAAAAAAAAGAAAAACAAAAAGAAAAGCTTTTGTAGTGGACAAGCCTTGGGCTCAGAAGCCCAACTCCACCACCATCTTACAGGAACTTACCAAATTGTCATGGAATTGTGCTGTGAAAATATCATGAAAGTTGTGAACAACAAGTGCAAGCTAAATTGAGGCCAGAATTCATTAAGGGCAAGTGATAAACATTTTTCCAAGGAGACTTGAGCAATTATTAATGAGTTAATCGAGCAAACTGATGAGGAAAACATGACATGGCTGTGATGATTTGCTGGAGACTAGATAGTGTCAAGAGAATATATGCATAGCTTCTTTGAATGGAAAGAGTATAAAACAACTTGTCTCATAGCAAAAATGTAACTGGCTTAGGAACAAGCTTGAATAATCAATATCCAGAAATTGAGATGGTGCAGGTTGATCACCTGTTCTGGACTCATCTTCAGACAAGTCCGTGGAAAAGGGCTCACTTGAGATTATATGGGTAAGATTTTTGTAGTTTTTTTGAAGTGTAGTTTGCTTTCATAAAGAACATTGGATATATTATATCATTAGATCTGCCTTTGAATTGATATCCAGAGTAAACAGACGAGAGAAAGTGGAAATAAATACCTACACCCACAATAGTGTTAGAATGAATGTAAAATCTCCCACCAGTGGAACAATGGGAAACATTTAGTATTTATTTCTAGTGCATGTGATTGATAGAACATTGACTGTTCTACCAGAGCTAGGAAATGTGTTACAATCAGACTTCTTCAGGTTATTATAGTTAGAAATGGAATAATTTCCAGCTGTCAACTGGCACTGCTTGTTTATTAACTCAACATCTCAGCTGAATTCTGAAACAGAAATAGAAATTGCTAGATAAACTCTTCAGGTAGAGCAATATCTGTGGTAAGAAATCAGAGTTAAGTTTTGATGGGATTCTGGGAAAGGTGGTATTCAGAATTAATGATATCTAAGAAAAGGTGGTATTTATGCTGAAAATAGGAGATCGGGTGGGACGAATATGTGATAGGAAGAAATGGAGTGCAGGGAGAGAGAGAATAGCAATTAAGCATACAAAGGTGAACTAAGGAGAAAGAAAGGCTGATAATGTGGACTGTTAGTACGTGAAAGTGGGTTGGCTGTGATAAAAGCAATTTATACAATGACCAGGTCAGCGATGTTCTATAATATATTGAAACCAACTGGCTGTTGATGTGCATGTACATTTGAGTAATTGTTCAGCAAAGAATATTAAAGCAAATTTACTTGCAGGAAAAGTTGAGCTGCTTGGGCCTCGACCAGAATAAGTGGTGATCTTCTTGAAATATTTTAGATTCTGAGGGGGCTTGATGAGTCGATGCTGAGAGGATGTTTTTTTCTTGTGGGCGAACCTAGAACTAGGGGACACAGTTTAAAAGGTTCGATTCCAGCCTCGGGCGACTGTCTGTGTGGAGTTTGCATATTCTCCCCGTGTCTGCGTGGGTTTCCTCCAGTGCTCTGGTTTCCTCCCACAGTCCAAAGATGTGCAAGTCAGGTGAATTGGCCACGCTAAATTGCCCATAATGTTAGATACTTTAGTCAGAGGGAAATGGGTCTGGGTGGGTTGCTCTTTAGAGGGTCGGTGTGGACTTGTTGGGCCGAAGGGCCTGTTTCCACACAGTAGGAATCTAGTCTATATAAGGTGGAAATGAGGAGGGGTTTTCAGTGAGTCATTAGTGTTTGGAATGCCCTTCTGTATTGAGTAGTGGAAATTGGGTCATTGCATTTATTCAGAGCTAAGTCAGACAGATTTTGATTGACAAAGGAGTCAAAGGTTATAAGGGCAGGTGGGAAAGTGGAAATAAGGCCATAATCAGATCAACCATGAACTTATTGAATGGCAAAGCAGGTCTGAGGGGCAGATGGTGTACACCTGCTCCGATTTCTTATGTTACAGGTGTCAGTAAATTTTTTTATTGAATGTTTCACATCCTTATAGAAAAGATTGTCTCCAGTCTATAACACAAGTGGTTTTAGCAGTTTCAAGGAGAACAATTTATTTTATCCCTGTCTTCCTTTTTAAAGTAGCGTTTTCAGTATCCTCACAATGTCAGGGTATTGTCATGTAGTAGTGATTATAGTAGTAAGCTAGAAATTCAACTGTCAGGAATTCTAATCTTGCCACAGAAATTTACTGAATTCAGTGTCAAGTCCTGACAATGAAAATATCAGCTTAATGTCCAAAGAATCAGAAAGCGTTTAATGTGCTGCTTGCAGGGTACATCATGTTTGTATCAAGCTGTGACCAGTCACTGCAGCCATTGTATAACTGAAGAAATCTATAAAAAGAAATATTTGAATTGTGATATTAGGTACAGGATACAGAAGATGAGAGAATAATACTAGTACTTGATAAGAGCCTCAGATGATTCATTAAATGTGCTTAAGCAATTCATTTTCAGTAATCATTGCGTGTTAGGCAAAATATAATGTAATTAATATTTTTTAATCAAGGCTTCATCATTTACTTTTGCAATGAAATTTATCTCATAAATATTGTAATTGAATGTTTTTAAATCAGGGATATCACCATCCATTTTTAAATTAAACTTGTCTCGTACATAATGTAATTAATTATTTTTTAATCAAGAAAGTCACTGTCCATTTTAATATGAAATATTTTACTGAATTATTTTTTGAACATGCTTTTAAATATGAAAGTGGATGATAGTAATTACACACTGCAGACCGAAACATGGAAATGTGGTGTTCATAATGTCAGGTTGCTAAATCCAATATAAGGGTTTAAATAAGACTGCAGTTCTTTGTAATTAGCAGAAAGTATCATTATCCAGCATCCAAATTTAACTATCAAAAATGTATTATTCGAATGTTCTCAAAGCCACATAATTATTTGATATGAAAAAGGCTTCCCAGTTGGATTCTACCTTATTTGGAGTATTCTATCCAGCTTTGATCCCAACTGCACAAGGGCATAATAGTTGAGAGCCTGTTGCTGGAAAAGCACAGCAGGTCAGGCAGCATTTGAGGTGCAGGAAAATCAGTTTCGGACCGGAGCCCTTCATCTGGAATGCAGCCCTCACTGTCTCCTAAGGACATAATTGGTCAACCACAACTCCTGAAAATGGGTGAACTTGGGTCAGTAGGAAGACTGTAATATTAAGAATCTGAAACAGGTGCATAGCTCGCTTTGAACTCACCCATGTCCAACTTTAAGTGACGTTGGTGACCAGGGGCAGATGACCAACCCATTCTCCGGAAGTGGATCAATCACAGAAACTTTTTTAAAGAAAGTTGTGTGCTTTCATTAGGCAGTTTCTGAATTTTCTTGTCACTCATGCTGTCTTGGTTTCCCATGTGTCAGGAAATCCAGCAGGCAAAAGGAAACAAAAAGGGATGGGCTCAAAAGATAAATTATTTTACACTTCCTCTGTTTGAGCAGGAGCTAGGAAGACTGAAAGACAGTAAGATTTGGAACAGGATTAGGTCATTTGGCCCATCCAGTCTGCTCTGCCATTCAACCATGGCCAATATGTTTTTCAACCTCAAGCTCCTGCCTTCTCCCATTAACCCATGAACCCCTTAGTAATCATTTACCTATCTATCTATGTCTTAAACACACACTCAAAGACTTGTCATCCACAGCTTTCTGCAGCAAGGAGTTCTGCAGATTATTCACCCTCTGGCTGAAGAAATTCCATAAGACCATAAGACCATAAGACATAGGAGTGGAAGTAAGGCCATTCAGCCCATCGAGTTCTCTCCGCCATTCAATCATGGCTGATTGGCATTTCAACTCCACTTACCAGCGTTCTCCCCGTAGCCCTTAATTCCTCGAGACAACAAGAATCTATCAATCTCGGCCTTGAAGACATTTAGCATCTCGGCCTCCACTGCACTCCGTGGCAATGAATTCCACAGGCCCACCACTCTCTGGCTGAAGAAATGTCTCCGCATTTCTGTTCTGAATTGACCCCCTCTAATTCTAAGGTTGTGTCCACGGGTCCTAGTCTCCTCACCTAACGGAAACAATTTCCTAGCGTCCACCTTTTCCAAGCCATGTATTATCTTGTACGTCTCTATTAAGTCTCCCCTCAATCTTCTAAACTCCAACGAATACAATCCCAGTATCCTCAGCCGTTCCTCATATGTTAGACCTGCCATTCCAGGGATCATCTGCGTGAATCTCCGCTGGACACGTTCCAGTGCCAGTATGTCCTTCCTGAGGTGTGGGGACCAAAACTGGACACAGTACTCCAAATGGGGCCTAACCAGAGCTCTATAGAGTCTCAGTAGCACATCTCTGCTTTTATATTCCAACCCTCTTGAGATAAGAGACAACATTGCATTTGCTTTCTGAATCACAGACTCAACTTGCATGTTTACCTTTAGAGAATCCTCGACTAGCACTCCCAGATCCCTTTGTGCTTTACTAATTTTCTCACCATTTAGAAAGTAGTCTATGGTTTTATTCTTTTTGCCAAAGTGCAAGACCTCGCACTTGCTCACGTTAAATTCCATCAGCCATTTCCTGGACCACTCTCCCAACCTGTCTAGATCCTTCTGTAGCCTCCCCACTTCCTCAGTACTACCTGCCTGTCCACCTAACTTCGTATCATCGGCAAACTTCACTAGAATGCCCCCAGTCCCCTCATCCAAATCATTAATATATAATGCGAATAGCTGTGGCCCCAACACCGAACCCTGCGGGACACCGCTCGTCACCGGCTGCCATTCTGAAAAAGAACCTTTTATTCCAACTCTCTGCCTTCTGTTAGACAGCCAATCCTCAATCCATCCCAGCAGCTCATCTCGAACACCATGGGCCCTCACCTTGCTCAGCAGCCTCCTGTGTGGCACCTTATCAAAGGCCTTTTGAAAGTCTAGATAGACCACATCCACTGGGTTTCCCTGGTCTAACCTATTTGTTACCTCTTCAAAAAATTCCAACAGGTTTGTCAGGCATGACCTCCCCTTACTAAATCCATGTTGACTTGTTCTAATCAGACTCTGCTCTTCCAAGAATTTAGAAACCTCATCCTTAATGATGGATTCTAGAATTTTACCAACAACCGAGGTTAAGCTAATTGGCCTATAATTTTCCATCTTTTGCCTTGATCCTTTCTTGAACAAGGGGGTTACAACAGCCATCTTCCAATCATCCGGGACCTTTCCTGACTCCAGTGACTCTTGAAAGATCTCAACTAATGCCTCCGCTATTTCCTCAGCCACCTCTCTCAGAACTCTAGGGTGTATCCCCTCGGGGCCAGGAGATTTATCAATTTTAAGACTTTTTAACTTTTCTGTCACTATCTCTTTCGTAATGGCAACCATACTCAACTCAGCCCCGTGACTCCCTTTAATTTTTGGGATATTACTCATATCTTCCACTGTAAAAACTGATGCAAAGTACTTGTTAAGTTCTCCTGCTATTTCCTTATCTCCCATCACTAGGCTTCCTGCATCAGTTTGAAGTGGCCCAATGTCTACTTTTGCCTGTCGTTTGTTTCTTATGTACTGAAAGAAACTTTTACTATCATTTCTAATATTACTGGCTAGCCTACCTTCATATTTGATCCTCTCATTTCTTATTACACTCTTTGTTATCCTCTGTTTGCTTTTGTATCCTTCCCAATCTTCCGATTTCCCACTGTTCTTAGCCACTTTATAGGATCTCTCTTTTTCTTTAATACATTTCCTGACTTCCTTTGTCAGCCATGGTTGTCTAATCCTTCCCCGGATAATCTTTCTTTTCTTGGGGATGAACCTCTGTACAGTGTCCTCAATTATACCTACAAACTCCTGCCATTTTTGCTCCTCCTCATTCTCAACTCTAAAGGATCATCCCTTAACTCTGAGGCTGTGCCCTCACATCCTAGTTTCTCCTACTAGTGGAAACATCTTCTCTACAAGCACACTATTCAGTCCTCTCAGTATTCTGTAAGTTTCAATGAGATTTACTTCGTCTTGGACACATGATTAGCAGGAGAGGATATACCACTATACAGTATCTACAAAAGAGGCACTGCTCATAGATAAGGGACTTACTGCATACTGGCAATAATTAATAATAACAACTATATTTGGTCAGGCATAATCACTGTAGCCTTAGGAAATTGGTACCGTGTCTCCACCCACAGGAGTCAATGTAACATGAACATGAACCCTTTCAGAACCATAAAGATATAATCTTGTGTGTCTATTTTTCTCAGAAATTGCATATTACTGAGGTGAATTTTATTGAAATTACTTCACAACTGATATGTTGCCTTGGCAGTGCAACTGTACATTAAGTCACATGAGAGATGGTTTGTTTCGGATCAACCTTTATAATTCATTCAGCTGGACTAGTTCTGTAGTTACAAGTTCAATATGTTAAGTAACAATTAATTGTTAAAAAACACAGAAAAACAACTAAATGATTTGTTGGGAGTTCCATTTTGAGAAACCATATAAATTCAAATCAATACAGAAAGCAAATGCACAATTTAATTTAGCTATTTAGTCACGTCTATTTCAGAAGGAAATGCATCAATTTCCTTTCTGATCTATGTCTTAATTTCAAATGTAGATCATAATGCACAATGTGATTTCTTCAGTGCAGTTTGCATTTATATTCTAACAACATTGTCTAAATAAATGCAAGGTATTGCAGTTCATAAGACAAAGCAGGGCAGGCCATACACAGTTGATGTTCGGGCCCTGGGGAGGATTGATAAACAGTTAGTCTAGAGGTGCAGGTAGATATTTCCTTAAATGTGGCAATATAGTAGACAGAGTGGTGAAAAAGGTACTTGGTATGTTTGCCTTCATTGATCAGTGCATTGAGTGCAGGAGTTAGGATGTCATGTTACAGCTGTACAAAACATTGGTAAGGCCACATTTGGAGTATTGCATACAATTCTGGTCATCCTGCTATGGGAAGGTTGTTATTAAACTAGAAGAGGCGCAAGAAAGATTTACAAGAATTTTATTGAACTGGGAGGTTCATCTTATAAGGAGAGGCTGCATAGGCTGGGATTTTTTTTCCCTGGATCGTTGGAAGCTGAGGATTGACCTAATTAATGGAGGTTTATAAAATCATGAGGGGCATGGATCAGGTGAATTGCCAAGGCCATTTCACTAGGATGAGGAGAGTTCAAAACTAGAGGGTGTAGATTTAAAGTGAGAGGGGAAAGATTTAAATGGGACCTGAAGACAATGTTTTCACATAGAGAGTGGTACATATGTGGAACAAGCTGCTGAAGGAGGTGGTAGAGACATGTATAATTACAACATTTAAAAGACATATGGAAGGGTACATGGATAGAAAAGGTTTAGAGAAATATGGGCCAAGCACACGCAATTGGGACTAGTTAAGTTTAGGAGACTGGTTGGCATGAATACATTGGGCTGAAGGGCCTGTTTCCATAAGGGTTGACTCGATAACTCTATTCTGGCACTAACTGATTTATTACAGAATGCAGAATATCATTGTAGCTCTGAATTCTGATTTTCCAAGCAGTGATTCTCAGGTCTGGAAATCTAATGATGGAACCAAATCCCCCTCAGCTCACTTGAGTGATCACCATTTATGGAAAGAGGCTTGCCATAAACATGGTCCTAGCAACAAAGCTCCTACTCTGTGAACAAGAACATCCCTACCAGGCTTATGATCATAAATCACTTCTAATAGTAACTGCTAGTTAAGATAAAATTAGGAACAAGTAATGTTGTTGGGATAGAAAGCCACACATCCAAGTTTGCTGATGATATGAAGAAAGATGACATTGTAAGAGTGTAGATAGAAGCATAAAACAACAAAGACGCTTTAAAAAGTTAATTGATTGGCTAATCTGCATCAATGGGTTTCATGTAAATGTAAGGTAACCACCTTTGGACCTAAAAAGGATAAATTATTTTCTGAATGGTGAGCAGAGTAACCCCATAGAATCTTGGTCTATGTTCATAAACTGTTTAAATATGATGAATATGCATTAAAATTGATCAAAAGGCTTGATGGAATGTTGGTCTGAAATACAAAGAGGTAAGAAGCCTACCTTCAAATATACTAAACCCTGGTTAGACTACACCTGGAGTAATGTGTAAACTTTGGACAACACAGCTTCAAAAGAATACATTGCTCTTTTGAAGGAGCTAGGCCAGAGATTCGACAGAAGATTGCTGAATTTGCAGGGTGAAATTGCTAGAGTGGTTACACACTCTATAGTTGTTTTCCCTGGAATTTAGAAGGTTAAATGATGATTTTATTGACAATTCAAAATATTAAGAGGGAAGATGTAAGAGAGCGTGAAGAAACTATTCGAAAGTTTGAGAAGTTTAGGACGAGGTGATATGGTTTGTAAATTAGAGTCAAATCTTTCAGGAGTAACATTTAGAAAGTTATTTATTTTAAGGATGGCAGAAGTTTGGAAATCTTTAGCAAATAGCAATTGGTACTTGATAAATTATTAAGTTTAAATCTCTGATTTATTGATTTTATTAACCACAGTATTAAGGGATATGTGGAAAAAATAATGCATGGAGTTGTGCCACCAATTAATCTTTATCTAATAAACTGATATAACAGGATTGATAAGTTGAAATGCCTACCCTTATATTCTTATTTTATGAGTACCAGGATCTGAAATAGTTTATTTCTCAAATCAATGCCAATTTCTCAAGGATCAATCTTTTGGTTTAAGATTTAAACAAAGCCTGTCAGTTAACTGTCAATCATAATTAACCAGTGCATTTTCCATAGCAATGCTACTATTAATCAGAGTCCACTTGCCAAGCGATCAGCACACTCATCTCACACAGTATGAATGTTGGTTTTCCTCTTAAACTGATATCATTGCAAATTGTTCTGATGAGTGCAAAATGGAAAGCTTGAACAAAATGTATCTTTATAAAGTAATTTCTGTCATCAGCAAATTTAGCTACTATAAGTTTGTTCATCACATTCAAGTCATCGATATAATTGTAAATAGTTAAAGTCCCAACACTAGTCTCTTAAAACAGCTTGCTGACTTAAAAAAAACTACCTATTTATTCTACTCTCTGCTTCCTGGTAACTAACGAATCTTCTACCTATGCTAACAAGTTACCCTTACACCATGAGATTTTACTTTGTGTAGTAACCTTTCATGTGGCACCTTATCAAATGCCTGTTGGAAATCCAACTACTGTACATCTACAGGTTTCCCTTTATCTACCTTGGTTGTTACTTCCTGAAACTTCACTAAAGTAAACATGCTTTAGGATGTCCTAGAGTGCTTTACAGCCAATTAAGTAATTTTAAAAAGCATTTAAGGAATTCTGACAACCAATTTACAGGCAGCAATGCACCACGAACAGCAATGAGACAATTGCCAAATAATTTTTATTAATGATATTGGTTGAGGGCTAGATATTACCTTGGATATTTCTTCAATGCCACTGTTTAAATGAAAAAAGTGGTGTATTTATTTATTCTGTACCATTATGTCTATTTAGAGGCTTAATAAGTATCAACTATCAATTGTTAAATCACATTAATTCCATTAAAACTCCACTAGGTTACAAATCCATGGAAGCAAAAATAGTAGGCATATAAAATGACATGTTACAGATATAAATAATATTATGCTGTTTAAAGAACAAGAATAAGGTGTGTTGAATCAAATGACTTCTACATTAAAAGAGTTCTTGGGTAAGGTGGCTTATGAGTCAAATGAGGAGATGGCTTTTTACCCTTGTCTGTTGGGAAATATCCAATGAAATCAGATCAACTCTGCTGTTAAAGTATTGGTATCAAATCATTCACTGTTCAATGTAACTCAGAATTTCCTCAGGAACTAGATATTTTTGAGCTGCATCTGTTCATTCCAGTATTGCTACAATAACCATCATAACTGGTTAGTTGCACAACTATTAATGTTTCTCAGCTGAAAATGTTCTCATGACTTTGGAGAAGCTCAGGTGAATATTTGTCCCTTGCTCTGTGTTTTTCTTTCTGATATGCTTATCCCATTCAATGTCAATCACTTCGATGAACAGCTGAGAATGCAGGACCGTGGGAACAGGCAGATCAAGAAGTTAACAACCAGCCACTAATCACCATGACTGTCACAACATCACCACAGATAGAATTTTCAGCTTTCCACAGAGAATAGGCGTTAACTTTCCAATTACATCTTTAAGGAAGTGTCAAGGTTTGCACTTGGCAAGGGGACTAGAGGTGTTAACAAACACTAATTTGCAACTTTTGCAGCTACATGCTGAACAAGGAAATGGTTGCCTAACTGAATAGAACTGAGTATTGTTTGAACAACTGTTAACATTTAGTGCTTGATCTGATATGTATTTCATTTGTAACTTTACATCTCCTACAAATTACACTTTGAGGTGCTATCTTGTTGAAATGCAAGCAATTCAGGGGGCAGCTTTGGTTCAGCAATTGTGCACTTGTCCCTTGGAGTCAGAAGCTTTTGGGTTCTAACCCCTGTCTGTGACTTGAATGCATATTCTGTAAGACCACCATCTTGACAGCATTGAAAAAGTTATGTGCTGTTAAGCGTGACATTTGGATGAGATGAGAACACTACAAGCCAATGTGCACTCTCAAGTGGTCATAAAAGATAATATTGCCCTATTTTAAGGAGAGTTCAGAGAGGTTTGCTGTTCTGACGATATTTATACCTCTGACTAAAATGAGTAAAATCAGATTACCTCGTCATTTATCTTATTTATGTTTCTGGAATTTTGTTGAATGCAAATTGTCTACTTCAATTTCTTACAACGGTGACCATTCACTGACTATGAAGTGCTTTGGGTCATCCAGACATTGTAAAATCTGCTATACACAAATGTATATCCTTCTTTGATATGATAACTTGTAAACTTGTGACTCCTTAAAAACCAAGATGGCTGATGGACAGAAAATGTGGTGCTGATCATAAATAATTCTGTTAAATTGTCAAAATTCTTGCACAACACCGAGTACAGGATGAAATGTCCTCCAATGAAATATTGGGAAGACTGAGGCTATTCTTTTTCCTCACTAAAACTGTGTTTCATATATTCCTTTCCCATACTCTTCCCTGGAAACTGTCTGAGGTTGTACCAGACTATTTAAGACTATTTGTCTTATTTGTCTTTGAAATGAGCTTTCAATCACATATTCATGTTCTCGCTACTCCTAAATGAACTGCGTTTCACCAGAAATCACCTAAGTGCTAATTTTACTGGAGGGTTTCACTCTGTGAGACCTGGTAAGACTTTTCATACTGTTTTGCAAAGCTCACTTCATGAGCAAAGCTTCGTGTCTCTACGGTCCACAGTCGTCCTGTTTTCCCTCTTGCCAGAGGCAGAAGTTCTTGTCACTGCCAACATCTCCCATGGTTCCCAGCCCTAGAGCCATTTTAAAGCCCAGTCATGCACCAGATATGCGCTGCCTGCCAGGAGCTGCCCTTCATAGTGCATGGTGTATGAAGGGAACTTTAAAAAGGAAATGCTTCTCAGGATATTTCTGTGTCACAACTTCATTGTAAATGCAAGTGTACCTTCATTAATATTATTCTATTTATGAAACAAACTATGCAGGTTACCTATCCTTAGTATCATCCCATCCTGGGATCCTATTCTTGCCCTGATGCCTAGTCTAACTTAACATCTGTTCAATATGCAATGTTCGGCCATCACAAACAGGATAGTCTTCAACCAGCTGAAATTATTAACTTGTTTCATCAACAGCAAAAGTGAATAATAAACCAACAAAAGCTGCGTTCGCCTCTGGAACAGATAGGGACTGCTCACCTTCTGAGCAGGAATAACTTTTCAGTCGTTGAGTGATCACTGCATCCAGCTCTCACCTCCTGGGATTGGGTATCAATATTAAGTTCTGTCTGGCTTATTACAATTGAGGCTGCACCACTCTGGAAGCTGCCTTCCTCCTCCTCAATGTTCTCAGCTCCCTTTTAGAAGGATTGCTGCTGCTTTCCCATCTCATCAGAATCTAGCACATCCTCTCTTTGACTGCAGAACACAACAAACAAGGATTATGAGGCACATTGTGTCTGGGATGTACTGCAGGGCCACCCCAGACGAATCCAGGAGTTGGAATCTCATTGTCCACAGGCCTGTCATCTGCTCCATGATGGCCTGTTTGAAGAATGGACCGAATTGTATCAGGTAGGGGACTGCATAATGGAGTCATCAGCCATGGTTATTGTGGTTAGTCTAGGTCTCCCAGTAACCATCTTTGCAATACAGTCTGCCTTGACAGTATTTATTACTCCTCCACACAATGGGACATGGAAGACTCTGACAAGGAGAGTTGCAGATGATTCCACATGGATCTTTGACAGAAGCACCTTACTGTATTGTCTGCAGTCACCCTTTATTCAGAGTGCCTCAAACAGCCGATGAATACATCCAAGCCCTTCGATTGATAATGGATGCTGCCCTTGACTTACTGTGCTGATGCTCCCTGAGAGAAAGCTACCTCTATTAACTTAATTGAGAACTACTTCCCTTAGACTTTGCCATTTGGTAGAGTTCCTCAATGTAGTGTTCTAAGTCCAACATTCTTCAGCTGCTTCATCAATGATTTTCTCTCCATCATAACATCAGAAATGGGGATGTTCACCAATGATTGCACAATGTTCTACACAAAATGTGACTCCTCAGACACCGAAGCAACCTGTGTTCAAATACAACAAGATCTAGACAGTATCCAGTCTTGGGCTAACAAATGGCAAGTAACATTTGAGCCTCATAAATGCCAGGCAATGTCTATCTCCAATAAGAGACAATCTAAGCACTTCCCCTTGACATTCAATGGTGTTACCACCACTGACTTCCTTATTATCAACATCTAGGGCTTATAATTGACCAGAAACTCAACTGCACTCTCCATATAAACACAGTCGCTACAAGAGCAGTTCAGAAACTAGGAATATGACATGGCCTCAAGATTAGGGGGAGTAGATGTAGGACAGAGATGAGGAGGAACTGCTTTTCCCAGAGAATAGTGACTCTATGGAAGTCTCTGTACAAGAAAACAGTAAAGGCAGCTTCATTAAATATATTCAAGATACAGTTGGATGGGTTTTTCCAGGAAAAGGGAATTAAGGGTTATGGACATAATGCAGGTAGGAGGAGCTGAGGCGATGGATATATCAGCCATGATCTTAATGAATGGCGGAGCAGGCTCCATGAGCCAAAGGATCTATTCCCGTTTCTATTACTATGAAACTAAGAAATGATGCATACTTCAGTGAGTAAGTCACGTTCTGACTCCCCAAAGCCCCTCTACCATCTGCAAGGCACAAATTAGAAGTGTGATGGAACTTATCTGAGTGGGTGTGGCTTCAACAACATTCAAGAAGCTTGACACCATCCAGGAAAAAGCAGCCCACCTTCCTGGCACCACATCCACAAACATTCACTCACTCCATCATTGACGATCAGTAGCAGCAGTGTGTACTATCCACAAGATGCACTGCAGAAATTCACCAAAGATCTTTAGACAACACCTTTCAAACCTATAATCACTTTTATTTAGATGGTCAAGAGCAGCAGATACATGGGAATGCCAATACCTGCACTTCCCCTCCAAGCCACTTATCGTCCTGACTTGAAACATAATTGCTGTTCCTGCACTGTTACTGGTTCAAAATCCTGGCACTCCCTCCCTAATGGTATTGTGGATCGACCTACAGCAGGTGGACTGCAGCTGTTCAAAAAGGTAGTTCACCACCACCTTCTCAAGGTCAGCTAGGGCCAAGAAATGAACACTGACCAGCCAGCAATGCCCACGACCAGAAGCTACAAAAAAAATGTGAGTTTGCCACATCTCAGTCTGAGATTGACAGAGCACCGTGCCATTCAGCAACACTTCCATCCCTGGCAGTGATGGCGATTAATAACCATGACAGGGCTTTGTGTTTACACTAAACAGCAAGGCAAAGCAGAAGTATTCTAAACTTTTCTTGATTAAGTAAAGCGCAGAGTTCAAAGCTATGCAGAGCAACGATACTGTGAGCATGGAAGTAGGTGAAAAGTGAATGAGCATTAAGACAGAAAGTGAGGAGTCCTGAAATAGGCCGTGATCGAATCTGTGAGAGAGGTCCTTGTCTCTTGTGCTAAGTTTTCTGGCAGCAGCTTTCCAATGAAATTGGCACACTCCAAAATAAATTATTGAACTGCAGAATCATAAGTGGGTTAGAGATGGGCATGAAGACGTGATGAAATTGGTATGTATCCAACACCAATGTCCTCCCTACCACAGCTAATTAAAATGTGGTAGGAAGTTCTGCAAATTGGCCACAGGATCTGAAAGGTGATCTCTCTTCACAGATGCTGCCAGCTTGTCCAGCAACTTCTGTTCAGGTTTCTGATTTACAGCACCTGCAGTGGCTTCTGTCTTCACTGTAAGCAATAAGGAGCCAATCACAGATTTTCTTAAGTTAATTAAGGAGAAACGTTATTGCTTGCTAACAGTCCTGTTTTCTAAGTTAGAAATACTTACTTGCTGCTAGGTACTATTCAAAAGATTTGCAATCCAACATTTCAGGTGACCTTGCAGAAAGTTTAAATCACCTACTGATTTTTGACAGCAAATGCTAACTGAGGACCACAATAAAGCAAGCACTACTGTTAGTGTGAAATGCTGATGCTTGGTACTGATTTAATTGCCTCTTAAGGAAATCAAAGGAGAATTCCAATGCAGAATTCATGGTGAAATGTTCAGGAATAGTAAAATGATAGTTTTATATCAGAGAATGCAAAACTACAACCTGGGACTGTTGCAGGATGGAGGATATACCTTCAGTAAGAAAAAGAGAAACAACTTCTACTTAGATTGAATCTTTAAGATAATAAAACATCCCAAGACACTTGACAGATGTTTTATAAATAACATTGGACACTGAGGATATAATTGAGAGTGTGTTGCTGGAAAAGCACAGCAGGTCAGGCAGCATCCAAAGAGCAGGAGAATTGACGTTTTGGGCCAGAATTATGGCATTACATGGCCTATATAGCAGAAATGAGACCTTTCTGAACATATAATGCCATATTTAAGGCAGATTATGGGAAGGCTTTAAGGCGGAAAGAGAGATAGAAAAACAGAATGAGGGAAGCTGAGAGTCTGAGCAGCTGATGGTAAAGGTGTTCAATTGAAATCAGGCATCTGGAAATCAAAAATGGATGACTACAGATCCCTTGGAGGGTGTGGAGTTGGAGGAGATGACGGGGATATGAAAGAGTAAAGACCAGGGAAGAATTTGAAAGCAAGGGTGCGGATTTTATAATTAAGACATTATTTTATGCAAGCTAATGACATTAAGTCAGGCACAGGAATGTTGGGCAATCAGGACTTGGTGAAAGTTAGAAAATATGTACCAGAGCCTGAGATGACCTCAAATTTCCAGCAGCAGGAATATGGGAATGCCAGGTAGAAGTGAGCTGAAGTAGTCAGGATTAGAGCTAGTAGAGAGATGGAGGATGGTTTCATCCTTAAAAGTATTTAAACCTTTGTTGCGACCAACTGGGCAGGTTGAAAACAGGGGAACTGATTCACATCCAATATAAAAGACCATTGAGTAACAAAAGAACTGGTGTGGTGGAAATAAATTGTTCCTTCAAAAGCCATTCTCTAAAAAAAAACAATGCAAAGATTTTCTTGGGTCCATAAAACAGAAGTGCTAAGATTACAATGGTGACCTAGAACTGGAGCAGCAAACTTATGAGAAGTTCTTGGAAGAATTAAAAGGTTTAGCTCAATATGTAGAGAATGGGTTTCAGCCAAGAACCAGGAAAGCAGGAATTCCAAAGCAAGACATCTACAGCTAAACATTGAGGATACTGACATGGATACATTAAATTTGGAACAGCAGAGATGAGAGATAGAATTCCAGTAGATAAAAGGGGAAAGAGAATTCCAGGAATGGGAAAAGGAGAGAAAGAGAGAGACAAGTAAAATAAAGTTAAAAAATCACACAACACCAGGTTATAGTCCAACAGGTTTAATTGGAAGCACACTAGCTTTCGGAGCGACGCTCCTTCATCAGGTGGTTGTGGAGGGCTCGATCGTAACACAGAATTTATAGCAAAAATTTGCAGTGTGATGTAACTGAAATTATAAATCTAAAAATTGATTGTTTGTTAAGCCTTTCATCTGTTAGAATACAGTGATAGTTTCACTTCTTTCATGTGTAAATCACAAAACCTTTTTTATATTAAAGTTGCATTCTCGGATTAGCTGTTAACAATGGTGATAGCTAGACAATAGGTTGAAGGTGTTAGCCCCCGTGTTCTCTGTCTATGACCTGATGTTTAGATTGATTCTAATCTAAAAAGGAAGATAATAGAGTTTTACATAAATTCATGCAGTTTTTGAGCTCCAAGTTCTACATGAATGTATGCAGTTTTTGAGCAAAGTGCAATTTAACTCTGCAAGTACAGATTCACCACACAAAATATATGTGTGCATGTGGGTCTTTGTCTATCTGTATGTCTGTCTGTCTGTCTGGCGTGGGGGTTGTGAGTGTGAGAAAGTGTGTGTGTAGTGAGTGCAGAGTGTCTTAAGTCAGTGAGAGGGTGCATGTGTGAGTATGGGAGTGTGTGTGTCTATAAGGGTGTGTGTGGGTGTCTGTGTGCGCATCTGTGTGTACCTGTGTCCGTGCGTATGTGAGAGTGTGTGTGTGTGTGTGTGTGTGTGTGTGTAGTGCAATGGTGATCACCTGTAATGTGACATGAACCCAAGCTCCTGGTTGAGGCCCTCCCTATGGGTACCTACACACACACACACGTACACACGTACACACACACACACACACACTCACATACACACGGACACAGGTACACGCAGACGCACACACAGACACCCACAAACACCCTTATAGACACACATACTCCCACGCTCACACATGCACCCTCTCACTGACTTAAGACACTCTGCACTCACTACACACACACACACACAACACACTTTCTCACACTCACAACACCCCCCCCCCCCCGCCCGCCAGACAGACACACACAGACAGAAAGACCCACATGCACACATATATTTTGTGGGGTGAATTTGTACTTGCAGAGTTACATTGCACTTTGCTCAAAAACTGCATACATTCATGTAGAACTCCAAGCCCAAAAACTGCATGAATTTATGTAAAACTCTGTTATCTCACTCTTTAGATTAGAATCAATCTAAACATCAGGTCATAGACAGAGAACACAGGGGGCTAACACCTTCAATATATTATCTAGCTATCACCGTGGTTAACAGTAACCTGAGAATACAACTTTAATATAAAAAAGGGTTTTGTGATTTGCACATGAAAGAAGTGAAACTATCACTGTATTCTAACAGATGAAAGGCTTAACAAACAATCAATTTTTCAATGTATAATTTCAGTTACATCACACTGCAAATTTTTGCTATAAATTCTGTGTTACGATCGAGCCCTCCACTATCACCTGATGAAGGAGCGTCGCTCCGAAAGCTAGTGTGCTTCCAATTAAACCTGTTGGACTATAACCTGGTGTTGTGTGATTTTTAACTTTGTACACCCCAGTCCAACACTGCCATCTCCAAATCAAGAAAAATAAAGATAGAGAGAGAGAGAGTCTGAATCAAGAACAGAAAAAGAGGGAGAGACTGCCTGGAAACAGAAGTAGAAAGAGAGTTTAAACTGAACCAGTTCAAGCTGAGGAGGTAAACCAAAGTGCCCTTTGAATATACCTCTGGTGAGGGAATCATTCCTAACTCAGACTTAAATTTTAGAGTATTCTAGCTGATCCATTTAATGCCCAAGTTGGATGAAGAAAAGGTGCATGTCTTCTTTAATTCTTTCAAATGACTATACAGTAGTTAACGAGGCTTGCCCAAAACTGGGCACTGTTGTTGCAGAGCAAGCCCATGGAGAAGGTACACAGAGTTTACTCCATCTTATCTGAGGAGAGTATAACCATTTATGAGGCAGCAAGTTAAGCACATAGCAGTTTGACCCAGCAAAGATTCCATAACTTCAAGAAATGGCCTGGCCAGACATATCTGCAAGTTGGCAGCTTATGGAGCCCACTTTTATCTGATGAGTATGGCCACTATCCAGGGATTTAATTGAGTGTCTCCTGGTCATATTGGATTCAGATCAAAGCAGGCAGTACAATTAGCTGCTGAGTCATTGAAGAGCCAAGAAAGAGGTCAATACCCTGACAGAAAATGGAGAGAAAATGGGAGCAAAGACCTTTAGAAAGCAGGACCAGGCAGGAGACAGGACCTGAACAGGAGACAGGAGCTGAACAAGAGACAGGACCGAGGCAGGAGACATGGCTGGGGCAGGAGACTGGACAAAGCCAGGAGAGTGGACCTGAACCGGAGACAGGACCTGATCAGGAGGCAGGACCTGAACAGGAGGCAGGACCTGAAGAGGAGAATGGAACAGGGCAGGAGACTGGACCAAGGCTGGAGACGGGAGCTGAACAGGAGACAGGACTGGGGCAGGAGACAGGACCAAGGCTGGCAACAGGACCTAGGCTGGAGACAGGACCAAGGCTGGAGACAGATAGAAAACTGTCCCAAATGGTTCCTGTGCAAAAAGCCAAGCTATGCAATCAACAATTATTGTTTCTTGTGTCTCACAGAAATTTGTTTGTAACATTAAAGGTTTTCAGTGTCTGTTCAATGATCGGCCAGGAACGTTGTCAGCGGTTTTTGTTTCAAAGAAGCACAATGGAGCCGTGAGCGATAATGATGTAAAACAGCCAGAGAAAGAAATTGACATTCTCTGTGACCCTGGGTGGTCACAAACCTTGCAAGCGGTGAAAATGAAAGATTTTCCATCAGAAAGCAAGTTGAGTTTCAGTCTACTCACAAAAGAGTGCACAGGAAAATGTATGGATCTGTCATTGGTGCAAGATTACATTCAGCGTGAAATTATTAAAAACCTAGTAACAGGGGGTCTATGCCAACTATACCAAAGCCAGGGAGAGATACTTCAATGACAAACAGCCTTACTGGTAGCGCGGTATTACTTTATGAAGAAAAGGACAGTCCAGACAAAGGGACAATCAAGGATGTTTCTTATCATCCTTTTGTACCATGCTGTAACCTCTTTTAGCTTTGTGTTTGGCCCAAGTGTTTGTGACTGCCCAAATGTTGTATATTAGATTTCATGTCTTTTTCTGGGGTTGGCAAGTAATTAACTTGCTTTTCTTTCACTCCAGAAAACCTTGTAATTCATTCCTTATTGCTTGCAATGGAATCCTCTTGCATTGGAAACAATTAACCACATTCTAATTGATGGAAGTCATAGCCTCATCCCAGTGAGCACTCAAGCCTTCGTAGTGACCAACCAGGGAAGTTCAAAAGAGAGGAGCTGATTTACATATTCTCACTCAGTCAGAACAATTGTGCATTTGCCCACTTTAGACTACCATATCCATGTGGTGTACCAGCTGAGCGAGTCTCCAAGGAGAACAAAAGAGCCATGTTTTAAAAGTGCATGTTATTCTGATTCTGAATGTTTTGCCGGATCTTACTGTTTCTTCCCAATAACTTGACAATGGTTGCCAAGATGGTGATAATATAAAATGTTGTTTTCAGGTATACAACTTTACAAAGGTGTTTGAATATTTCATGAAGACCAATTCTTAAATTTGAGATTTAGGGAAGACATTGAGGCTGATACCAGTTGTTAGACACATGGGAGATACTTGAATAGCAACGGGAAGGCCTGAGCATGCAAGAATAATTTTTTTTATGCAGCTGGCAACAAAATAATCCTGATCATTACAGAGAAGTTCTCTTTGAAAAGAACTAGATCCTGGATCCTGCATTATCACCGTGTTACTAATAAATGAGGCATTGTCAATGCCAATTTACCATGTTTTGATCAGCATTCAGAGGCATTATCTGTATTCCAAATTGATAAAAGTGGCTATGACGTTTCAGAGGTGTAATGATAGTCTTCACAATTGCAATAATGAAAGGAAAAAGGCCATACTTCACTATGAAGGGGAAAGATTAAAAGAAAAGTTTACGACCTTAATGCCTGGACAAAGTGATTATAACTCAGCAAAAAAATGCACTATCCACCTATTTCATGGTTCAGGAAATTACGAAATATGAAATGTTTGTCTTTCAACACATCAATTAAGAAGCAAGTGAAGCAATTGGCCAATGTGGAATACAATTGAGGCAATTTGTATTCTAAGTCATTTCTCACGAATGTGACCATCATCAGTTTCCACACAGCTAAAGGTGTGAACATGATTGGAGTCACATGGACAGTTCATATGGAAAATAACAACATTCTCAAATACACGCAACATTCACTGACATCAACAAACTGAAAGGTGGTACATGTAAGCTGCTTGTAGAACCCAATGTGCATCAATGATGATGAATACTATTTTGTGTGAGAAAAAAGATCCAAAATTGGCTTAATAGCAGGAAATGGAGGGTGATGGTCATAGGTTGTTTTTGTGACTCGAAGTCTATGTCAAGTGGCATACTGCTCGATTCAGTTCTGGATCCTTCACTACTTGTAACGTCCATTGCTACTGTAGACATGAGTGCAGGAGATCTGATCAGTAAATTCATAGATGGTGTGAAAATTAATGGTGTGGTAAATAGCAAGGAGAAAGCCTTAGGCTACAGGACAGTATAGGTAGAAGTGGGTACGGAATATGCTGGAGATTAGAGTGATGCTGGAAAAGCACAGCAGGTCTTGCAGCATCTGAGGAGCAGGAAAATCAATGTTTCAGGCAAAAGCCCTTCATCAGGATGTCAGATTCCTGCCCCTTAGATGCTGCTGGACCTGCTGTGCTTTTCCAGCATCACTCTAATCTTGACTCTACTGGATGATATAGACAGACTGGTCAGATGAGCTGCATGGGGGTAAATGGAACTTCATCCTGAAAAGTGTGAGGTGATGAATTATGGGAAAGCCATCAAAGCAATAGAATATACACTGAATGGTAGGACCCTGGGAAAGATGATGGATCATATTGGTGCACATGTCCATCGATCCTTGAATGTTACAGGATAGATAAGGTGGTTAAGAAGGTATATGGAGTATTTGCCTTTATTAGTTGAGAGGTTGAATAAAAGAGCAGGAAAGTTATGATGGGGCTGTACAAGATATTAGTTAGGCCATAGATGTAGTACTATGTGTAGTTCTGGTCACCATACTACAGGAAGGATATGATTGCACTAGAGAGGGTATGGAGGAGATTCACCAGGATGTTATCTGGGCTGGAGCTTTTCAGTTTTGAAGTGGGACTAGATAAGCTGGGGTAGTTTTTCTTAGAGCAGTGAGGACTGAAGTGGGACCTCACTGAGATATATAACATTATTAGGGGCATTGATAGGATAGTTAGGAAGAAACAGTTCCCCTTTGTAGAAGGGTCAATAACTAGGGGGCATAGACTTAAATTAAAGGGCAGGACGTTTACAGGAAATTTAAGGAAGAGTGCTTTCAGAAGGTGGTGAGCATCTGAGAAAGGAGAGAATCATCCTCAGGAGAGAATGAAGAACTATTGAGACAATCACTTGAAGTAACATTGCATAAAAAGCTATGGGCCAAATGCTGGACAATAGGACTAGAGTAGCTATGTGGTGATGACTGGTGTGCTTACAATGGGCTGAAGGTCTCTTTCTATGCTGTAAAACTCTGTGACTCTATGACCAGATTATAAACTGTGATGACATGAGGTCAACAAACCAAGCCACACAATGAAAAAGGCACTTGACACCAACAATGGGATGTGGGAGTCACTGGCAAGGCCAGTATTTGTTTCTCTTGAACTGAGTGGCTTACTCTTCAGAAGGCATTTAGAGTCAACTGTAATAGTGTAGTTCTGAAGTCACATGTAGGCCAGACCAGGAAAAGGCAACATATTTTCTTCTGTAACAGACATCATTGAACCAGATAGGTTTATGTAAAAATTGATTGTAGTTTGATAGTCACCATTAATGAAATAAGCCTTTAATTTCAGATTCATTAATTGAAGTTAATTTCCCTCATTTGCAATGCTGAGACTTGAACCCATATCCCAAGAATATTAGACTTGACCTGGCTGGATTTCTATGCCAGTGACATTATAACTGCCACCATCTCCCCCAAGACTTGCTGTCCATGTTATATGACATTAATGCAGGGTACCAGAAAGTTCAAGATTTATTTTGGAATTCAACGCTGACCTTAGACTTTTTCAATTCAAGAGATCAAACCTTTGCATGAACCCAACTGCACAAAGGCATGCTAATCATGAGTGGTGATATCCTCATCTACTATAGCACTGAAAGTGACCTCAAGACATGGCCACATGCCTACACTATCTTAGAGAAAGTAACCTCATTCCGAATAAAAACAAGTGCTTATTGAATGAAAACTGGATCAAATTGTCATTTCAGCAATGTAGCAGCATCACCTGATCCATGGGAAGCTGAAGCCATTACAAAGACTGTACATCGTACAAACATGTGGGAAGTCAAGAATCTGCTGATACTCATCAAGTACTATAATTCCTGACCTTGTTTCATTACCTCACCCCAGATGTGATCTTATACAAGAGACATGCTGTACATCTCTACGACTCTATGATGACCAAGTAGGAGGGACAGAAGCATACAAACATCTTTCATCTTCATCTCTGTCTGTCATTTTAGAATAACAACCAATCACAGTTCCCATTTGTTCAACAATGCACACAGCAAACCACTTGTTCATTCAAACTGCAGGAGTACTAGCTCCATGGTAACTATTAGTACGGCAAGCTGATCCCTGTGGACTGTTTCTTGTGACATTTATTATCAACAATCAGTCCTTTAGGTTGTGAAAAAAAGATTGACAAACTGCATCTCAACTGCATAAACTTAAATATGGTATTATAGTCACTAAAACTAATGTATATCAAAGCAACAACAAAACAAGATGTCACACTGAAATGATGTAAGACACCAACTTAATCACAAAACTGAAAAGAGATAATGTCAACAAACAAATTGCTCAGAGTAGTACGTTTTCACCATATTCAAAATGAGCTCATCATTCCAGCCAAGTCCAAGCTTGTCTTTTGTGGTAACTGTAATGTCACTCACCAATCGTTAATAGAATGTTTTGGAGATACAGCATGTGGAGGTTGCAGGGAATTGTTGGAGCAAAACTACACATTAAGGAAAAGAATTGACTGGGTGGCAGAACACAAAGCCAACCAATGTTTGCCTTTTAAAGTAACAAGGTTAAATCTTCGTGATCCTCGGGACTATGGTTAGATGTTAAGATTGACTTTTCATACCTGCACATTGGTGAATAGCTGCCATGGATAACTACAGTAGATACCCAGTCATAATAATAGATCTGTCAACTTCATCAAAATGCAGTTATCCCGAAACCAGACCAGATCTAAGCTTTGAATGGAGGGCCACAAATAGTAAAAAGTGACAATGGGCTCTCAATAAATAGCTCGGAGAAAGTGAGGACTGCAATAGCAATGAGATTAGTAAGTTCACTCATTAAAAAATGCATCAAGTTAGCCAATAGAGATGTCCGAATGATTTATGAATATTCTGAAAAAACACTTTATATAAAGGTAGAGCTGAGATCAAATCATGGAAGCAAGAGTTGTATTGCTTTCTTCACAATTACAGTGTGATTCCTCACTAGCTACTGGTAAGCCTTCAGCTCTACTCAAATTTTCATATCCCCCGTGCACACATACTTCTAAGCTACTGCATAGAGTTGGTGATAAACATATATGCAAATATGATGCAGAACAGCAGGATCGATTGGAAGGAAATATTAAATTTAGAGTCACCCCCTCTAAAACCAGGAGACAAATGCTGGTTAAATGTTGTGGTCATTTTAGAAAGTAAACAACCCCATGTAATATTCAGCTATCTGATGTGACCAGTTAACACAAAAGGATCAATGGCCACTGATAAACACGGGTTGTAAATTATCACATGAAATGAATCCTGCTTCAAAGCACCAAAGCACCCTGTATAAACATTCCATCCAGTTGAGTTAGTGACATTTTAGATGAAGAACAAGTTAAACTATAACTATTGACTATGCTTGATGTCAAAACAATATTCTACTTGTGAGAGGAAACATTTGCTTTACTTAAGCAGTTATGTTACAAATTAAAGTATATTCAATTGATGAACAAATCTATCTAATTTAATATGACTGAATGCATTATAAAATTAATTCAAGTATTAGAATGCATAATAGTATTACAAGTGGAATTGAATGCCATGTTCTGTTTAAGCTTATTCTTTACATATTTGGAACCAACTAGTGTCTCTATGGTATTTGTTTGCCAAAGAAGAGGAGAGATGTATTGAAAAATATATTGTTTATTTTGTCCATTTAAGTCTACCACGTGAATGCATTCTAAAAGGCCAAAGGAGTCCATGTTGTATTAGCATTTGCAGTACAGCTTTTGAATACATTATGTTGAATATTATTATTTCGTCCGAGGAATCTTGAGTTTGAGAAAAGTGCTTCATTAATGCATGGCATTCTTTTATGTTATATAAATTTTTTTAGCATGCCATAAACATGTGACACATACACAAAATATTTACAGAGATTCTCCAAAGGTTCTTCAAAATCACGATTTAATCCCACAACAACTGCATTGTAGGCATTCTACAGAAAAAAAGCAATGATAATTCGTTAGTCCATTCTTCTTTCTAACATATTATCATCAAGCATAGCAGATAAGGGATCAACTATAAGAAGGGGGGCAGTCAAGACAGAACTGAGGGTGTTGTTCTGAAATACACATAGTTTATGAAATAAGATAAATGAACTTGTAGCACAGATTGAAATCAGCAGGTACAATGCCATGGGTATTACAAAGGATTAGATTCCCTACAGTGTGGAAACAGCCCTTCAGCCCAACAAGTCCACACCGACCAACCCACGCCCTTACCTTTACCCCTGATCAATGTACCTGGCAGTACAGGCAATTTAGCAAGACCAATTCACCTAACCTGCACATCTGTGGAAGGGAATCCTCACAGACACAGGGAGAATGTGCAAACTCCACATTCCCACCTCAGGTCACTGGTACTATGAGGCAGCAGTGCTAACCACTGAGCCATCGGGCCACATTCAATTCCACTAGTAATTCTATTATGCATTCTAATACTTGAATTAATTTTATAATGCATTCAGTCATATTAAATTCGATAGATTTGTTCACCAATTGGATATACTTTAATTTGTAACATAACTGCTTAAATAAAGCAAATGTTTTCTCTCACAAATAGAATATTGTCTTGACATCAAGCATAGTCAATAGTTATAGTTTAACTTGTTCTTCATCTAAGATGTCACTAACTCAGCTGGATGCAATGTTTATGCAGGGTGCTTTGGTGCTTTGAAGAAGGAAGAAAATATATGAGGAAATAGAAAAGGCATCAGGGGGTTCTTCAAAATACAGGAGGACTGGGAAGATCAAGTTGATAGTGGTTCTCAAGCAAAGAAACTGGTGGAATGTCTACAGGTTTTTTTTGGAGTAATTTATGGTAGAACCCATTGGGAATAGGATTCTGGATCAATGGGATCAGGACGGAGAACTAATTATCCAAGGATGTGCAACCTATTGAAAGAGCAGGGAGATGGGCAAAGGGGGTGGGGTTGCTTTGTTAGTACAAAATGAAATCAAATTGATAGCAATAAGTGATATGGAGTCAGAAAGCAAGGAATCTGTGTGGATGGAGTTGAGGAACTGCCAAGGGAAAAAGAGCCTGATGGAAGTTATGTACAGGTTTCCTAGCAGTAACCAGGATGTGAGGCAGAAAATATATGAGGAAATAGAAAAGGCATGTAAGAAAGGCACTGTTACAATAGTCATGGGGTTCTTCAATATACAAGTAGACTGGGAAGATCAGGGTGATAGCGGTTTCAAGCAAAGGAAGTGGTGGAATGTCTACGGGTTGGTTTTTTGGAGTAATTTGTGGTATAGCCTATTGGGGAATAGGATTCTGGATTTGATGATGTGTAATGAGACAAAGTGAGTTAGGGAGTTTAAGCTGAAGGAACCCCTGGGGGCAGAGACTATTATAGAATAGAATTCACCTGCAGTTTGTGAGGAAGAAACTGGAATCAGATGTCACAGTATTACAGTTAAGTAAACTAACTATAAAGACATGAGGGAGGAGCTGACCAGAGTTGATTGGAAGGGAGAGCCCAGCAGGGAAGACAATGAAGTAACAATGGCAGGAGCTACTGGGAGAATTCAAGAGGCACAGTAGAAATTCATCCCAAGGAACATACAAGTAGAGGACGAAGCAGCCATGGCTGACAAGGGAAGTCAGAGAACAAAAGTATAAGAAAAAGCATACAATGTGGTGAAGATTAATGGGAAGCCAGAGGATTGGGAGTCTTTAAAAGCCAGCAGAGGATAGCTGAAAAAGCAAGGGGGCGAGTGTAGAAGATGAAATATGAGGGCAAGTTACCTACTAATATAAAAGAAGATTGCAAAAGTTTTTTTTAAAAACATCTAAAAAGTAAGAGAGAGAGGCAAGAGTGGACATTGGACCACTGGAAAATGGGACTGAAGAACTAGTAACGGGGAACAAAGAAATGGTGAAGGAACTGAATACGTACTTTGCATCAGTTTTCACAGTGGAAGTAACAGTAATATACTAGAACTACAAAAGAGTCAGGGAATAGAGGTGAGTGTAGTGACCATCATAAAAGAGAAGGTACTGGGGCAGCTGAAAAGCCTGAAAGTGAATATATCCCCCAGACTGAAAGACTACATCCTGAATTTCTGAAAGAGTTAGCTGAGAAGATTGAGAAGACATTGGTGGTGATCTTTCAGGAATCATTGGAGTCAGGGAGGGTCCCACAGGACTACAAAATGGCTAAAGTAACACCTCTGTTTAAAAAAGGAGGGAGGCAAATGCTAGGAAATTATAGGCTGGGTGGCCTGAACTCGGTCGTTGGTACAATTTTAGAGTCCATCATAAAAGATGAGATTGTGGAGTACTTGGAAGTGCATGGTAAAATAGGGCAGTGTCAGCACAGCTTCGTCAAGTGGAGGTGATGCCTGATAAATCTGTTAGAATTTTTTGAGGAGGTAACAAGCAAGTTAGATGAAGGAAAGCCAGTGGACATGATCTATTTGGATTTTCAGAAGGCTTTTAACAATGTACTGCACAGGAGGCTGCTAAATAAAATAAGAAGCCATTGTTTTGAAGGTAGGTACTGGCATAGACAGAGTAATGGCTGACTCACAGAAGGCAGAGACTGGGGATTAACGGGTCTTCTTCAGGATGGTAGCCACTGACTAGTGGAGTTCCATAGGGATCCGAATATTCATGTTATTAATTAACAATCTGGGTAACATAACTGAGACCATTGTTGCTAAGTTTGCAGATGGCACAAAAATAGGTGAAGGGACACAGTGTTGAGGAAGTGGGGAGGCTGCAGAAGGATTTGAACAGTCTAGGAGAGTGGGCAAAGAAGTGGCAGGTAGAATACAATATAGGAAAGTTTGAGGTCATGCACTTCGGTAAGAATACTGGAGACATTGATTACTTTCTAAATAAAAAGGGCTTTGAAAATCTGAAGCACAAAGGGAATTAGGAATCCTAGTTCAGGATTCTGTTAAGTTTAAGTTTAATGGCCTCCCACTCAGCCCACACCCCACTCCCAGCCACCTCAGGAAGTGCAAAACCTATGCCCACATCACTCCCCTCACCTCCATCCAAGGCCCCAAGGGATCCTTCCACATCCATCAGAAATTTACCTGTACCAGTTGTGGTCTCCTCTACATTCGGGAGACAGAACGTTTTGCGGATTATTTCACAGAACATCTCTGGGACACCCACACCCACCAATGCCATCGCTCCGTGGCTGAACGCTTCAACTCCCCCTCCCACTCCAGCAAGGACATGCAGGTCCTGGGCCTCCTCCACCCCCAAACTGTTACCACCCGACAACTGGAGGAAGAACGCCACATTTTCTGCCTTGGGACCCACGGAATAAATGTGGATTTCAACAGCTTCCTCATTTCCCCTCCCTCCACATCATCCCAGTCCCAAGCCTCCAACTTGACACCAACCTCCAGATCTGTCAATCATTTCCCTCTTCTGACTTATCACCTTCTCCCTCATCTTCATCCACCTATCGCTTTCTCAGCTAGTTTCCCCCTAACCCCACCCCATCCCATTTATCTCTCAGCCCCGGCTCACAAGCATCATTCCTGACGAAGGGCTTATGCCCGAAATGTCAATTCTTCTGCTCCTCAGATGCTGCCTGACCTGCTGTGCTTTCCCAGCAACATACTCTCAACTTTAACTTGCAGAGATGTATTGTTGAGGCTTTATAAGGGTCTGCTCACACTGCATTTGGAATGTTGTTAGCAGTTTCGGGCCCTCTAACTAGGGAAGGATGTGCTGGCTTTGGAGGGGGTTCTGTAGGAGGTTAACAAGAATGATACTGAGAATGAAAGACTTGTTATATGAGGAGTGATTGAAGACTTCGGCTTTGTACTAGATGAAGTTTAGAAGGATGACCAGTTATCTCATTAAAACTTACAAAATACAAGAGGCCTAAATAGAGTAGATGTGGAGAAGATGTTTCCATTAATAGAAAAGACTAGGACCTGAGGGCCTCAGAGTGAAGGACAATCCTTTCGTACTGAGATGAGGAAGAATTTCTTCAGCTAGAGAGTTGTGTATCTGCAGAACGCTGGGGAAGCCAAGCCATTGAGTATATTTAAGACAGAGATTGATATTACTTAGAGTGTGGAAACAGGCCCTTCGGCCCAACAAGTCCACACCGACCCGTCAAAGCACAACCCACCCAGACCCATTCCCCTACATTTATCCCTTCACCTAACACTAGGGGCAATTTAGCATGGCCAATTCACCTAACCTGCACATTTTTGGACTGTGGGAGGAAAACGGAGCACCCAGAGGAAACCCACGCAGACATGGGGAGAATGTGCAAACTCCACACAGTCAGTCACCTGAGGCGAGAATTGAACCCATGTCTCTGGCGCTGTGAGGCAGCAGTGCTAACCACTGTGCCGCCCCTTGTTCTTGATTAGTAAGGGGATCAAAGATTCTGAGGAGAAGGCAAGACAGTTGGGTTGCGAGATATCAGGCGTGATCGTAATGGAGCAGACTAAATGGGACAAATGGCTTAATTCTTCTCCTATACCTATGGTCTTACAGTCTATGGTGTATCTACTTACAGTTCAGCTTTAACAATATGAGGCTGAACTCTTAGTCAACTACAAGAGTGTAAAAGAATTGATCGTTCCAGACCCAGACATTCTTGTCTATGCCAGCTCACAAGATATACTTCAACAAAAGTCAACAAGTCAGCATTACATCATTGATTTATTTGTCTTTCTGCTCCCTGATCAACAGAACATAACTCTGATCAAAGAAAAAAGGTTAAAAATCTCACAACACCAGGTTACAGTCCAAAGGTTTATTTTAAGCCTGTTGGACTACAGCCTGGTGTTGTGTGATTTTAAACTTTGTCCACCCCAGTCCAACACTGGCACCTCCATATCATAGGAAAAAAAAGCATGCATTTAAACAGCATATATAAGGTTAGGCTGTTCCAAAGTAATTCACGGTCAGCTCAGTATTTTTGAACAATTGATATGCAGGCACACTATATGGTCCCCTAACTAAGAATGATATAATTGATTAGGTAATACATTTTAGGGGCATTGATTGAAGAAAGAAATGCTAGCTGAAGAAATGTACTGAGATAACACTCTATTCTTCATTCAAAAGGTGCAATGAAATATTTTACAATGGGCAGAAATTTCACCTGAAAGACAACACCTGTAACATTGCAGCGCAGAAGTAGTAAGTTGAATTATATAACCTCAAGTCTCTGCAGTAGATTTTGTAACCATGCCTTCTGACTCAGTTCCAGGAACATTACCACTCAGCCAAGACAGACACCTAAGGCTGGATTTTCCATCTCAAGGCAGGTCAGGAAAACTCCCAGATAAGGAGGAGAAAGTGAGGACTGCAGATGCTGGAGATCAGAGCTGAAAATGTGTTGCTGGAAAAGCGCAGCAGGTCAGGCAGCATCCAAGGAGCAGGAGAATCGACGTTTCTGAAGAAATCTTTCTTCCTAAAGAAGGGCTTATGCCTGAAACGTCGATTCTCCTGTTTCTTGGATGCTGCCTGACCTGCTGCGCTTTTCCAGCAACACATTTTCAGCTTACAAACTCCCAGATAAGTCCATCTGCCTTGGCAGGAAGTGATGCAGAGGTTGGATTTCCATTGTAGCAGTGTGAATACAGACACTATCAGGCTGGCTGACCTAGTAAGGAATTTGGACACAACCTTATTATGCATTCTTAGCTAAGAATCCAGACACCATTCGACTTAAAACAGCTGAGATTTGGGAAAACATTGCTTGTTTGTTCACTCTGACTCTCTGATTTTTAGCTTGTTTGACAGCTTCAGATTTTGGATTTTTCTGGTAATTCCATACTGTTTACTTACACAAGAGGAAAAAGTTTCAAGGGTTTATAATTTCTGCTATTGATATTTTAAAGGTTCGTGGATGATTGACACTTTTGTTGACCTGAAGCAAAAAGAGCTTTTTCTTAAAGAAAGTGGAACACTATCAATACATGACTTGCTTTTTTTTTTGAAAAACAAAAGCTTACTTTGCCCATTACCTTGTCATTGTGGAAGCAGGCTATTTAGCCCTTCAAATCCACACTGACCCTCTGAAGAGCACCCACCCATCCCTATATTTCCAATGGCTAATCCACCGAGCCTACAGACAGAAACCATGTAGACATGAGGAAAATCTGCAGACTCCACACAAACAGTTGCCTGAAAATGGAATTGAACCCAGTTCCCTCACACTGTGAGGTAGTAATCCTAACCAAATGAGCCATCATGCTGCCCTGAGTAATCAAAGTTCATGTCATGGTATTCATTGATTCTGTACAGTGTATAGTGATCAGAAGTGCCATTATTTGGCCTGAAGGGAATTATGATAAATAAATTATTATTTGGAAATTTGGATTCAAATATAAAGTTTGATGGATTATTTTGTTTTCAGTGGTATAACAATCTGAACTAATTTTTCTTTTAAGAAAGTGGTCAGAAAGTAATTTGGTAAATGTCTGTTGAAGGTATCTTGTGATATAAATCAAGTGACTTAACAAGCGACTAAAAGGAAAAATGGCTGCTTATTGTTGACTTGAACATTTATGACATACATTAGCAGCTTGCAATTTGGAAGAATAGATGCATGTTAGCAGGTGTGCTGCTTAGCAACTTAGAGATAGTCAAAATCGTGACTTTATTTCTTAGACTTCAGTGAGAAAAGTCAGTGTGTCAGCCTGTACAGCGATGTGTCACAGGAAGCAAGAGGAACAGAGACAATCAGAGCTGCTGACTGTTCAGAAAATGGTAGAAAGAAAATATTCATCAGTTCAGTAAGAATTTTTAAAGTGAAGATAAGGATAAAACTTTAGCTTGTGAAAGAGATATAGCTTGGAGGTTGTTGAATCTTTCCTTTTGCTGTTTATGATAAGATGTTTCCAAATTGTCTAGTATACCTTGATTTGTTTTTTCTTCTGTGTAATAATGTTATTTTGTTAAAAGTACATTGACAGTTTCATGTGAACTTGTTCAGTGACTGCTCCCCACAGTAATCAAATTCCAAAACTAAACCTTTATGGTCTGTCAAGCCAAGTTTCATTCTGGAATCTGGTTTGTCCAGTATGACCATCAGCTGGTACCATACCAGTATTGAGCAGCCACAGGCAGTGAGTGGGAGGCATGATCTTGGCATGTAAGTCATGACAATTACCTTTGAACTTACTTTTCAAGAAGCTCACTCATCCAGACTATATTTCTTCATACCTTTGAAGAGTTGTGAGCCACAACCACTTTGAAAATCTGGACCTATTCCATGAAATTTCCGAAAATTGATAGAGACATGCCTGCCTAATGTCAGTCATACGGCACGGAAACAAACCCTTTCATCCAACTCACTCATGCTCAGCAGACATCCCAATCTGACCTAGTCCCATTTGTCAGCATTTGGCCCATATCCCTCTAAACCCTTTCTATTTATATACCCATTCAGCTGCCTTTTAAATATTGTAATTGTGCCCACACCACCTTCTGTGTGAAAGCATTTCTCCTTCGGTGCTTTTTAAAATCTTTCCCTTCTCATTCTAAACTTATGTCCTCTGGTTTTGGCTCCCCAACTTTTGGTAAAATACTTTGTGGTACAGTGGCTCAGTGGTTAACATTGTCGCCTCACAGCACCAGGGACCCAGGTTCAATCCCAGCCTTGGGTGACTGTCTGTGTGGAGTTTACACATTCTCCCCATGTCTGTGTGATTTCCTCTAGGTACTCTGGTTTCCTCCCACAGTTCAAAGATGTGCAGGTCAGGTGAATTGGCCATGCTAAATTGTGTTAGGGGCCTTAGTGGGTTACTCTTTGGAGTGTTGGTGTGGACTGGTTGGGCTGAAGGGCCTGTTTCCATACTGTAGGGAATCTAATCTAAACCTTGACTATTCATTCTATTCATGCCCCTCATGATTTTATAACCCTCTATAAGATTACCCCTCAGTCTCTGACGCTCAGCCTATTCAGCCTCTCCCTGTAGCACAAACTCTCCAGTTCTTAAGGCAACATCCTTGTAAATCCTTTCCTCTCAAGTTTAACAACATCCTTCCTATAGAAGGACAATCAGAATTGTATGTAGTATTCCAAATGTGCCCTCATCAATGTCCTGTATAGCTGCAACATGCCATTCTAACTCCTATACTCAATGTTCTGACCAATGAAGGCAAGTTAGCCAAATGCCACCTTCACTACACTGTCAAACTGGGACTCCACTTTCAAGGCACTATGCACCTCCACCCCTTGATCTTTTTGTTCAGCAACAGTCCCCAGGCCCTACCATTAATTGTATAAGTCATGCCCTTGTTTGTCTTATCAAAATGCAACACCTCAAATTTATCTAAATTAAATTCCAATGCCACTCCTCAGTCCACTGGTCCATCTGATCAAGGTCCCTTAATCTTCTTCACTGTCCATTACACCAACTATTTTGGTATAATCTGCAAACTTACTAACCATACCTCTTATATTCACATCTAAATATTTGTACAAATGGCAAAAAGCAGTAGATCTAGCACAGATCCTCATGACACACAACTGGTCACAGGCCTCCAGTTTGAAAACCAACCATCCTCCACCACCCTCTGTCTCCTACCTTCAAGCTAATTTTGTATCCAATTGGCCAACTGCCCTGGATGTCACATGATCTAACTTTACTAACCAGTCCATCATGTGAAACTTTGTTGAACGCTTTGCTGAAGTCCATATATACATGTGGACTTCGTCAATCTTGTTTGTCACCTCTTCAAAAACTTCAATCAAGTTAGTGAGACACGATTTCCCATGCACACAGCCAGTCCTTGCCTTTCCAAACGCACGTAAAACCTGTCCCTTAGAATCTGCTCCAACAACTTACCTAACATTGACATAAGACTCACTAGGCTACAGGTACCTGGCTTTTCCTTCCAGCTTTTCTTAAATAGCAGCACCACATTAGCTAACTTCCAGTTTTCCAATACCTCACCCATGGATGCCAATGATATAAATATTTCAGCAAGAGGGCCAACAATCTCTTCCCTAACTTCCCACAAAGGTCTGGGAAACACTTGATCATGTCCCAGGGATTTGTCTACTTTTATGTACTATAAGACTTCCATTACTTCCTCTTCTGTAATATGAACTCTTTTTAAGACATCACGATTTATTTCCCCAAGTTCCCGAGCTTCCATGTCCTTCTCCACAGTGAATACTGATGCAAAATATTTGTTTCGTATCTCACCCATCTCTTGTGATTCCATGCGTAGATAGCCAAGTTGATCTTCAAAGCACCCCATTCTCACTGTAGTTACTCTTTTGCCGTTAATATATTTGTAGAATCTCTTTGGATTCTCCTTAATGCTATTTGCCAAAGCTATCTTGTGTCTCCTTTTTGCCCTCATGATATTCCTCTTCAGTATACTCCTACTGCCCTTATACATTTCTCAGGGTTCACTTGATCTCAGCTGGCCATACCTGACATCTACCTCCTTCCTTTCCTTGACCACAGTTTCAATTTCTCTAGTCATTCAGCATCCCCTCCATCTACGCCAATTCTTTTTTTCTTTCTTTTTCTTTTTTTCTCTCTCTTTTTTCCCTTCTTCCTGTGGTGAAGAAGGCATTTGGTGAACTTGCCTTCATTGATCAGGATATTGAATATAGGAGTTGGAATGTCGCAGCTTCTTTTCAATAACTTCGACTTACCCTGAGGAGCTGGTGAACCCCTGAGGCAAATCCTGAGCTGTGGGGAAACATTCCCAGACAGAGGCCAACGCAGAGAAGCAGTCTCGGGCAGAAGCCAGAGCGGTGAAGCAGTCCCAGTGAAAACTTACGTTGGAGCAGCTGAGAGCCAGTGCAGAGCGAACTGGAGACTTGGACCAGAGTGGGGATGGTTGTTGGACTGGGGTCTGGTGTGGGTAGTCAGACCACATGTGGATGCCCCTGCGCTCAGCTACTGCAATGTACTGTTTATGTGTAATTTGTTTCTCTGACTATAATGTCTATCCTTTTAACAATGTCTTATTTCTGTAAAGTAATACAACTGCCTTTCATTTTTATTCCTCTTTTTGTATCTAAGATTTGGACCTAGATGCGTGTAGCTAAGCTGGCGCCATAAAAGGTGACATTGCAAAACCTTTCAATGTTCTACTGTACTTCAGTACTTGGATACACGTGAAAATAAAGGCTATGCTAATTCTAATTCTGATCATTCTAATTCTACCAGCCTTGTTCTTCCCTCAAAGAGAAACTTTGACTCTGAACTCTCGTTATCTCATTCTTAAAGGCTTCTCACTTCCCAAAGTCCATGTAGCTGAGAATTGTCTTCCCCAATCAACTTTTGACAGTTTCTGTTTATTATTGTCAGTATTGGCCTTACTCTAATTTAGAACTGTTTTTTTTTTGGTCAGTTCAATCCTTTTCCATAACTATCTTAAAATTAATAAAATTATGATCACTTGCCCCAAAGTGCTTCCCAGTGACACCTTAGTCACCTTTCCTGCCTTATTACCCAACAGAAGGCCAAGTATTCTCCTTTTCAAGTAGGTACATCCATATGTTGAGTAAGAAAATTTCCTTGTACATACTTAACAAATTCCTCCCCATCTATGACCTTAACATTATGACAATCCCAGTCTATGTTTGGAAGGTTAAAATCCCTACCATTACAACCCCATTTTTCTTACAGATATCTGAGATCTCCGTACATACTTTCTTCTCAATTTCCTGACGACTAATGGGGGACTTGGAACACAGTCCCAGCAAAGTGATCTTTTCTGTTTTTATGTTCCACCCAAATAACTTCATTGCATGATCTCCCAGGAGTATCCATCCTAATTACAGCTGTAATGTTCTCCCTAAACAAAAATGTCACTCTCCCTCCTTTCTTGTTCCCCAACCCCACTTTCTATCCTTCCTTTGGCATCTTACCCCGGAATATTAAGCTGCCAGTCATGTCCATCACTGAGTTATTTTTCTGTGATTGCTATGATATCCCAGTCCCATGTTCACAACTATGCCCTAAATTCATCTGCATTACCTGTCAGGCCTCTTGCCCTGAAATAAATGCAGTTAATTTATCTGTCTTACCTCATTCTCTGCCAGCTCATACCTGTGCTGACTATTAGACTTGCTTCCTTATTTACTACACCAGCCTCAGCCTTTTCTCTTTCCTACTCACCCTCCCCACTCTCCTTATAAGTTTAAAGTTTCCCGAGTAGCACCAGCAAATTTCCCTGTGAGAATATTGGTCCCTTTCCAATTCAGCAGGTCATTTCTATACCTGAAGAGATCAGTGGCCCAAAAATGTTTATCCTTACCCCTCCAGCTCTGCAGCCACACATTCATCTGCTCTATCCTTCTATTCCTACTCCCACTAGCACCTGGCACTGTTAGTTGTCCAGACATCTCCTGCCTAGTTTCCTATATTCTCTCCATAGAAACTCATTTCTTTCCCCATCTGTCAATGGTACTAAAGTGCACAATGACCTCCTGCAGGTCATTCTCCTTTTCCAAAATATTCTGTACTCTCTCCAAAACATCCTTGACCCTGGCACCAAGGACGCTATACAGAGACACGCACAGCTGCAGAAATATGTGTCTGTGCCTCAGACTACAGAGTCCCTGATTACAATTGATCCCTCGGAACCTGATTCTGCTATGGAACTGTGTAGGTTGACAATTTAGGGTGCCAGCTCACAACCTGAATCAGTCTACTTCCTTAAAAGGCACTCTGAAAAATTAGAAGCCTCATGAATGGTGTCAGAAATTCCAGAATCTGATCTCAACCGTCATCCGACACACCAAGTGTCACTAGCTCCATGAAAATGCCTTATAGTCTGCAAATCGTGGTATGGCATAGTGTCTCACTTGAAGAGAGAGCTTTTTGCTTCCTTGCAATGATCTACCCAACAATCCATCAAAGCTGTTTCAAGTTGACACAGATGGCTTCACATAGCTCTGATACTTGCTGGTCGAAGCTCCTTATCCTGTACAGTCGTATCATTTTGTTTCTTTTGAACTGTAATTATCATTCTCCCCTTTATACTTCTTGCAAATGATAGTAATATCATGACTGGAGAAACAATATACACACAAGTTCAGTCTACATTAAATTTAGACAGTTCTTATATTGGTGGGCACAAGGCTCGTCATGTGCATTGACATATAACTGACATTGTTGCACGCTGTGCATGTGCATATTGTATCTATCCACAAACAATTTTTGTATTGTTGGTGCTGAATGCCGGGAATCTCTGTTAAAAGCTATTTGCGTGTTTTGGGCTGCTCATCGCTGGAAGATTAATAATATGTTGAGGTATTATTTTGAATGATCAAACAATTATGTGAAAATGTAAACAATCAATGAATTTAACAAGAAACTAACATCAGTAGGCATTTGCTTTCCAACCTGCATCATATGCTGCAAGAAATTACTTTGCATGTCAACAGAGGACAATGATTAAGCTACTGAGTCTCTTCTCCTGCCCAGTGTTCAATGAAAAAATGTCTGACCTGAGACCCAATCCCTGAAACCTACCTTTGCCCTATATCCATTCAAATCTTTCATTATCAGAAATCTATGATTATTAGATATAAAATTAAAAGTTGATCCAGCATCAATTACCTTCTTCAAAAGAGTTACAAATTACTAACATCCTTTGGTTGTCAAAGTCCATCTGAATTTCATAGAACATAGAACATAGAACAATACAGCGCTGAACAGGCCAGTCAGCCCTCGATGTTGCACTGACCTGTGAACTATTCTCAGCTTGTCCCCCTACACTATCTCAAACCCTATCTAAGGTTTGTTTAAATCTCCCTAATGTGGCTGAGTTGACTACATTAGCAGGTAGGGCATTCCACGCCCTTACCACTCTCTGCATAAAGAACTTGCCTCTGACATCAGTCTTAAATCTATCACCCTTCAATCTGTAGTTATGCCCTCTCGTACAAGCTGACGTTATCATTCTAGGAAAAAGTCTTTCTCTGTCTACCCTATCTAATCCTCTGATCAACTTGTATGTCTCTATCAAATCCCCCCCCTTAGCCTTCTTCTTTCCAATGAGAACAGACCCAAATCTCTCAGCCTTTCCTCATAAGACCTTCCCTCCAGACCAGGCAACATCCTGGTAAATCTCCTCTGCACCTTTTCCAATGCTTCCACATTCTTCCTGTAATGGGGCGACCAGAACTGTACACAATATTCCAAGTGTAGCCACACCAGCGTTTTGTCTAGTTGCAGCATGATATTGCGGTTCCGGAACTCAATCCCTCTACCAATGAAACCTAACACACCGTATGTCTGCTTAAAATCACTATCCACCTGGGTGGCACTTTCAGGGATCTATGCACATGGACTCCAAGATCCCTCTGCACATCCACACTACCAAGAATCTTTCCATTGGCCCAGTACTCTGCCATCCTGTTATTCTCCCAAAGTGCATCACTTTACATTTAACTGCATTGAACTCCATTTGCCAACTCTCAGCCCAATTCTGCAGTTTATCCAAGTCCCCCTGCAACCTCTAACATTCTTTCAAACTGTCCACTACTCCACCGACTTTAGTGTCATCTGCAAATTTACTAATCCATCCACCTATGCCAGCGTTTAAGTCATTTATAAAAATGATAAACATCAGTGGCCCCAAAACAGATCCTTGAGGAACACCACTAGTAACTGGACTCCAGACTGAATGTTTTCCATCAACCACTGCTCCAGAAAGCCAGTTTCTAACCCAAATTGCTAAATCACCCTCAATCCCATGCCTCTGCATTTTCTCCATCAGCCTACCATGTGGAACCTTATCAAAGGCTTTACTGCAGTTCATGTATACCACGTCAACTGCCCTACCTTCATCTACATGCTTGGTCACCTTCTCAAAAAACTCAATGAAGTTTGTGAGAGACGACCTGCCCTTGATGAAACCATGTTGACTATCTGAAATCCAATTGTTGCTTGCTAGATGATTATAAATCTTATCTCTTACAATCCTTTCCAAAAACTTTCCCACAACAGAAGTAAGGCTCACTGGTCTATAATTACCTGGGTCATCTCTGCTGCCCTTCCTGAACAAGGGTGCAACATTTGCAATCCTCTAGTCCTCAGGTACTAAACCCGTAGACAATGACCACTCAAATATCAAAGCCAAAGGCTCTGCTATCTCCTTCCTAGCTTCCCAGAGAATCTTCGGATAAATTGTATCCGGCCCAGGGGACTTGTCTACTTTCACTCCTTCTAGAATTGATAACACCTGTGCGTAACTAACCTCGATCATTTCTAGTTTAATATCTCGTACCTCATTCTTCTCCTCTAAAATATTCTCCTTTTCCTGAGTGAACACCAATGAGAAATGTTCTTTTAGCACCTCTCCGATCTCCACAGGGTCCACACTCAACCTCCCACTTCTGTCTTTGACTGGCCCTATTCCTACCCTAATCATCCTTTTATTCCTCAAATACCTATAGAAAGCTTTAGGGTTCTCCTTTATTCTATTTACTAAAGACTGCTCGTGTCCTCTCTTTGCTCTTCTTAACTCTCTCTTTAAATCCTTCCTAGCTGATCTGTAACTCTCCATCGTCTCACCTGAACCATCTTGTCTCATCAACACATAAGCCTCCTTCTTCCTCTTAACAAGAGATGCAATTTCTGTAGTAAACCACGGTTCCCTTACCTTAGCACTTCCTCCCTGCCTGACAGGGACATACCTATCAAGGACACACAATATCTGTTCCTTAAACCAGCTCCACATTTCCATTGTCTGCATCCCCTGCATTTTGCCACCCCATTCTATGCATCCTAATTCTTGCCTAATTGCATTATAATTGCCCTTGCCCCATCGATAACTCTTGACCTGTGGCATGTACCAATCCCTTTCCATTGCTAAACTAAACATAACTGAAGTAAAAACAATGACTGCAGATGCTGGAAGCCAGAGTTTAGATTAGAATGGTGCTGGAAAAGCACAGCAGGTCAGGCAGCATCCGAGGAGCAGGAAAATCGACATTTCGGGCAAAAGCCCTTCATCAGGAATACAGGCAGAGTGCCTGAACGGTGGAAAGATAAATGAGAGAAGGGTGGAGGTGGGGAGAAAGTAGCATAGAGTACAATAGGTGAGTAGGGGAGGGGATGGAGGTGATAGGTCAGGGAGGAGGGTGGAGTGGATAGGTGGAAAGGAAGATAGACAGATGAGACAAGTCAAGGGGACAGTGCTGAGCTGGAAACTCCAGCTCCAAACTTCCAGCAAATTTCCCACCCAGGATATTAGCATCCCTCTGGTTCAACTGAAGATCGTCCTGTTTGTACATTCCTGAAACCCCTAGTTCTATTAAACCTCATTATCCTAGACCTCCAACCCAAGGAAATGGGTGCTTTTCCTAACTTCCCTATCAGCTCCCCTTACTCTAATTCTCATATTCATTAGTTCAGAACTATAATTAACATTGCGTGTCATTACCTTAAAGCACATTTTCAAATTATTGCTTTAAAGCCTGCCTCAAGAACAGTTTTCCTTTGAAGTTTTGTTAGATAGTTCGCACATAATTAAACAATTATTGGTTTTAGGGCAGGTCTAGTAGCAAATAATATATGTACAGATTCTAACAAAAGCTTGTTAATTAAATCTACTTAATGTCGTTTCCAGAGGCAAAAGTACTACTGAAGAACTAAAGCTCCCTTTAGGCAATATGTAAACTATTTTTGCTTACAACAGGTAGCTACTATCTTGTCACTCAAAATTTTGATCGGAGAGACATCATCTGACCAACATAAAGTCAAGAGCCAGAGTCTGGAAACAGACTCTTTGGTCCAGCCAGCCTATGCCAACCATGTTCCAAAACTATCCCAGTCCCACCTGCCTGCACTTGGTCCATATCCCTCCAAACCTTTCCCATTCATGAACTTATCCAAATGTCTTTTAAATGTTGTAACTATACTTGCATTCACAATTTTCTCTGGCACCTCTTCCCACACACAAACCACTCACTGTGTAAAAGGAATTGTCCCTCACATCCTTTTTAAATCTTTCTCGTCCAACCTTAAAAAAAAGTCCCCTAGTTTTGAACTTGTCCACCTTAGGGAAAAGACCCTTGTCATTCACTTTGTCTATGCTCCTCATGATATATGATCACATGACTGTCCCTAATATTGGCTATGGGCCACTCTGCATTTATTGTGTCGATTCATTGCTCTAAACACCAGAAAATAGCCTCCACTGAAACAAGAAGGCTGACATATAATGATGGACTGCAGAGGATCCCCAGGCAGATCACCACTGAAGGTGATCTCTCTATTTGGTCACTTAGTCACTGGCAGCAGACCTTAGGTCATAACAGAGAGGTAGCATTAAGTGGGAGAAAGGGGCTGAATGGAAGAAAAGTTCATGAAATAAGTGGATGCCATGCAACCAGCTTCAACAATGAGAACCATGAGAACAATGGTTTGAATTTATCCAGCTCCTTTGGTACAGTCAAACATTCCAAGATGGACCAAAGAGTCTGTTTCTGTGCTGTACGGCAAAGAGTTTACGATTGTAAATGAAGTAATACTCCGAACCATGTTAGATATTAAGGGAAATGATCAAAAGCTTGGGTTTTATGGACTACGTTGAAGGAGAAGAGATCAGTCGGAGGTTCAGGGAGGAAATTCAGAGCTTAGGATTAGCAGCTGAAGGCACAGCTACCAATGATCGAGCAATTCGTTTGGGCTATGCAAGATGGCAGGATTAGAGAAGTGCAAAATTGAGGAGCATGAGAGTGGTGGAGAGATTTCAGAGATAGGAAAGGAGAGATGGTAGGTAGTAAGGCTAGTTTTGAAAACAAGGATGAAAATTTTAAAATTGAGCAATTGCTGGACTGGGAGTCAATTGTAAGTCCTCATACTGAAATGTTACAGATTAATGATGCAAATAAACAGATAAACTACAGGATTTGTGATAAGGTCAAGTTTCTGGAAGATGGAAGATGGGATACCTTAAAGAGAGCATTGTAATCATAAAATCCCTACAGAGTGGAAGCAGGCCATTTGACCGATCGAGTCTACACTGACCCTTCGATTAGCATTCCCAGCAGACTTACCCTCCTACCCTTTCCCTGTAACCCTCATTTCCCATGGCTGATCCACCTAGCCTGCACATCCCTGGACAATTTATCATGGTTAGTCCCCCTAACCTCACATCTTTAGACTGTGGAAGGAAACCAGAGCACCTGGAGGAAACCCATGCAGACACAGGGAAAATCTGCAAACTCCACACAGACAGTCACCTGACGGTAGAATTGAACCCGAGTCCCTGACGCTGAGAGGGAGTAGTCCTAACCACCACCCTGGAGGCTCCCTGCCTCCATTCCTGAGGAAGGGCTTTTGCCCGAAATGTCGATTTTCCCACTCCTTGGATGCTGCCTGACCTGCTGTGCTTTTCCAGCACCACTCTGATCTAACTACCAAGCCACTGTGCCACCCCTAAAATAGTAATAGTCAAACTTAACAGCAATTGAGACATTGGCAAACGTTTAGGCAGCAGCTGAGCTATGCGAGGATGAGTCAGACAATGGAATGGAGATGGGCGTAGGTCTCAGTGATGGAGCAGGTACATGGTCAGCAACTTAACTCAAGGTGAATTATAGCAATAAGGTTGCAAACAATCTAATTACTATTATATAGTTGCCAGTGAAAGTGCTGGAGTTGCCAACTAGGGTAGAGTTTGTGACATGGATTGAAAATGATGGTTTCAATCTTCCCAATATTAAGTTGAAGGAAATGTCTACCTAATCAGTACAGGACATTGGACAAGCAGTTTCAGGATTCAGATAAAGCAGAGGTAATGGTGAGGAAGAGCTGGGTTAGTCAGCAGTAATTAAAGTTACCATTATTTAGATTAGATTTCCTGCAGTGTGGAAACAAGCCCCTTCGCCAAACAAACCCACACCGACCCTCCGAAGAGTAACCCACTCAGACCCATTTCCCTCTGACTAATGCACCTAACACTACAGGCAATTTAGAATGCCCAATTCACCTGACCTGCACATCTTTGGATTGTGGGAGGAAACCAGAGCACTGAAAGGAAACCCACACAGACAATGTGCAAACTCCATACAGACAGTTGCCTGAGGCTGGAATTGAACCTGGCTTCCTGGTGCTGTGAGGCAGCAGTGCTAACCACTGAGCCTCCGTGCCACCTCTCTTGTGCAACCATAGGGCTGCTTCCTCATTACAGAGAGAGAGATCTGGTCACAGTTTAACCTGGAGTCACCATGGCTTAGTGTACAGGAGAGGAGAGCTTGAGAAGGAGAATTCTTCATGGTAACCTCAGCTGGTGTAGGAATTGAACCATGTTATTGGTGTCACTCTGCATTGCCAATCAACCATCCAGCCAACTGAGATAACTGACCCATTGTAGTCAGCATTGGTGTGGCAACTGATTTGTTTTTAGGTGGCATCACTAAGTGGCTACATGTGATGAGAAATGGCAAGAGGGCAAGGATAGATCCTCAGGACCCTCAGACGTAATGCTATAAATAAGCAGCTATTACTGGTGGTTCTCTATCTATGACATAGATGGGGATAGAATGATGAGATGCAATACCCTGCTAACCCTCCACTTCCCACTCCCATATTCACCCCACTCAACACCACACACCCACCCACCCACCCATCCACTGTCCAACCATGTGGTCAACAATGTCACAGGCTACAGACAATTCAAGAATCATGTAATATATCACTGAAGGTTTTGATAAGAGACACTTCAGTATTGTGGTCAGGTGAAAAAAACCATTAAAAAAGAAGTTCTGAGAAGCACCAGTAAAACAAATTATCCGGTATTATTGCATTGCTATGTATATCTCAGTTTCGCCCATTTCCTACATTTTAAAGGTACTTCAATAAAGCACATTTGGGTGTCCTCATAATGAGTTGCAGTCCATTAAAGGATGATAGGCATGACTCCCATCAGAGTCTAGATTAGAGTGGTGCTGGAAAAGCACAGCAGGTCAGGCAACATCGGAGGAGCAGGAAAATCAATGTTTCTGGCAAAAAACCGACTCCCGTTAGAGAGAGAAAGTCTGTTCGTTACAGAGCTGGGGTGATGGTCCATGTTAAGCCTGAGGCAGCACAATGCATACCTCCAGGAATTACCACAGGAATTGTACTCATACTGTTGGCACGACTCTCCATCACAGTCTAGCAAACTGACCCCAAAGCAATTTAACCAGAAACATCTCCTCACTGGGGAATTGAACCCCACTCTGCCATTTGAGAGAGTGAGAAACTTAGAATGGAAAAGGCAGAATGGGGATCTAGTTGTGGTATACAAAGTTCTGAGGATAGAGAGCAGATAGATAGAGAAAGACTTTTCCCTTAGTAGAGGGATCAATAACCAGGAAGAACAATTTTCAGGTAAGGAGCTGAAGGTTTAGAGGGGATTTGAGAAAATCTTTTTCACCAAGAGGGTTTTTGAAACCTGGAACTCCCTGCCTAAAAGGGTTGTGGGTGCAGGAACCCTCAAGACATTGAAGACCTATTTAGGTGAACACTTGAAAAACTATAGCTACACGGCTATGGGTCAAATGCTGGAAACTGGGATTAGAACAGATGGATGTTTGTGACCGCTTTGGAGATATTGGACTGAAGTAACACTTTCCATGTTCTCAAACTCTATGAGCATGACTAATCACTATGCTAATGAGGAGTTATTTTCAAATTCAAGTCTCCCTTTTAAGCCTTTCTTGGTACAGACCCTGCTGCTATTGCAGGTTTGTTGGTGCTACCAGGACAGCCCACAGAGATTAACATGGCAAATAGAAAACAAACCTCAAAAGCAGGTAAGATGATCCAAATAGGAAGGAAGATCTGATCTTAAATATCAGACTGAAGCAATTAAGTAGAGAATCTACCACTGAAGCACTGGAGCAGAGGCAGAGGGGTCAAAGAGATGGCAGAAATGAGTTTTTGGGCACTGCAGTGGAATTTAAAAACATGTCTGCAACTCTCATCTCCACATTCAGTTTTTATTTAAATATGTTTTTATTGAAAAATAGATTTTTAAATATTACAACAAATACAAAACAATACAATTAAAAACAGTACAATAAAACGCAAGTTAAAAAAACCCCAACCCACCTTCATGTGCAAATGTATAAACATATATAGAAAAATATAGAATAAAAAAAACAAACTAGCTATTTAACTAAATAACTAAGTAATAGCTAATAACAAACTAATAAATAGTAATAACTCAGCTCAGCCAAACAAGACACTCATGCATTCATAGTTTCTCCTCCCCCGATAATGGACTCGTAAAACACAAATGTTACGGTTATATAAAAGCCCTTGCAGATAAATCTGTGTCCAAGTATTCTAAAAAGGGCTGCCATGTCTTATAGAAATTCTCAGTTTTGTGGTGTACCATACTTGTGAGAAAATCCAAGGGAATATGCTCCATAATAATCTTCTGCCAATCCGACAGGCCCGGGGGGATTTCAGATACCCAACCTAGCGAGATATTCTTTCTTGCGCAGAAAGTGAGAATATTAAAAAGTGTTTTTCTTTTGCGCGTCTGCAAGGAACACACTGGGCAGGCCCAGAAGAAGAGAAATCAGGTCCTTCTCCACCCTTGCCCCCAAAATCCTCTCTATTGCACCCACCACAGTGGTCCAATATGTTTGGAGCCTACCAGAGGACCAGAGACAATGGGTAAGATTGCCCATACAGACCTTGCACTTGGGGCATGCTGAAGATACCCCTGGTTTAAATTTTGACAAACAGTCCGGAGCCAAGTGGACCCTGTGGAGAATCTTCAACTGTGAACCATGGGTCCTATTGCAAATTAATATCTACCTTGCATTCTCCCAAATATCCTCCCATGCCTCTGAGGAAACGTCAACACCCAGCTCTCTCTCCCACACCCTGCAGAGTTGATCAGACTTATCTGATGAGACAAAGTACTGACAGGAAGTGTACTCTTAGCACTGAGTACCCTCCTCTCTAAGTCGGATTTGTAGGGATCTGTCAAAGGTGTGGTCTTTTTTTGAATAAAATCCCTAACTTGGAAAAAACGAAAGAGGTACCTATTAGATAACCCGTACTTCTGTACTAACTGATCGAAGGACATCATTACATCTCCCTCAAATAAATCGCCCATGGAAGACACACTCCAAGCTGCCCATCACTTAAAGCCTGAATCTATCATCCCCGGTTGAAAACCCGGCATACCCACTAAAGGTTTAAAAGATGTTGTGCCAATATTGCCTTCCCTCTGCCGAATTGCCCTCCATGCTTTAACAGTATTGATGATTGTTGGGTTATGACAATATTCCCTAACTGTCCTCATTTTGTCCAAAAACAGCAAGTTGGTAAGGGGTACCTTGCCTGGGAGGCTTCGATATCTACCTATATTGAAAGAGGGTCCCCACAGGCCCAATCACTCACATAAGATAAAAGCGAGCTTAGTTAATAGTTTTTAATGTCCAGAAGATCCACTCCCCTCAATCTGTGAGACAGTTGCAATTTAGCTAATTTAATGAGGGGCCACTTACGATCAACAGTCGTTCAGTCTCCTGAAAGTTTGCTTATTGAAAATCGGGGGAGCATCCGTATAGGGTACAACAAATGGGGGAGAATATTCATCTTAGTAAGCATTATCCGACCCAACCACGAGACTGGAAGCACCTCTCACCTTTGAAGGTCTTGTTTAATTTTGTCAAATAATTAAGCAAAATTGGCTTTGAACAGCCGATCCAGAACTGGAGTAATGAATATGCCTAAATAAACAAGACTCGCCTGTGACCACCTAAATGGGAATCAATATTCACCCTCAAGACCTAGCACCTTCGTAAGACCACCCATAGGCATAACCTCTAATTTTGCAAAATTAGTACTGTACCCTGAAAAAGCGCCAAATGTGGAGATGCAATGTATCAGGCGAGGCACCGAAACTGCTGGATTTGACAAACAAATTAGGACATCATCCGCATAAATGAAATTGTATGTAATTTTGACTCCGCTTCTGGAGCTGATATATTGGGATCCCCATAAATGGCCTCCGCCATTGGTTCAATCACCAATGTAAAAGGCGATGGTAGCTGCCCCTAAAAATGTTAAAATTGCTTGATCATACACCATTGGTGATGACTGCCACGAGAGGGCCACTATAGAGAACCTTTACCCAACTTATAAAGACTTCGCCCAAACCAAACTGCTCCAGAGTAAAGAAAAGGCATAGCCAATTCAGTCAAATACCTTCTCTGCATGTAGAGAAATCACTAGTCCCTGTATTGACTGTTGTTGATATGCTTGAATTACATTAAGCAGCCTCCTAACATTATTGGAGGATTTGCGACCCCTTATGAAGCCCATCTGGTCCTCTTTAACAATAGAAGATAACACAGTCTCCAGCCTTAACGTGAGAATCTTCGAGAGGATTTTAAAGTCCACATTTAAGAGTGAGATGGGACAGTACGAAAAATGTACAAGTACAGTCCTCCAGGATCTTCCCTCTTTTAAGAATAAGCAAAATATCGGCCTCTCTCAGAGATGGTGGGAGACAATCATGACTGTATGAATCATTAAACATATTCAGCATTGGGCCTGACAGTATGTTTATAAATTCTTTATAGAATGCACTGGGATGTCCGTCAGGACCGGGCGCCTTTCCACTCTGAAGCTGCCTTTCAGCTTCCTGCACTTCTTGCTCTGATGATGGGGCATTGAAAAAGGACCTTTGTTCGGAGGTCACACCATGGAGCTTCAGATCCTTAAAAAAGGATTCCATTTTGACCCGCCCCCTCCTCACAACCCTCAGATTGGTATAACTGAGAGTACAATTTCTGGAATGCTGTGTTTATCTTTTTGGAGTCACATATTAGGTTCCCACACCCTTCCCTAAACGCCATAATGGCTTGAGCAGCCCTCCTTTTCCTCGCAAGATATGCCAAGTATTTGCCTGGGCGGTCACCATGCTCAAAAAACATTTGCTTTGCAAAAATAAGCTCCTTTTTTGCTGTCTGCGTAAGCACGGAGTTCAATGCAGACTACAGCACTGTAATCCTCTGTAGTTTGACCAACAAGGGCCTGTCAAAGTTAGCCTTCTCGGCTGCCTTCAACCATGCTTTGAGGAGACATTGCTGCTCGCCCTCCTGTCACTTCCTAATGGCAGAATAGGAAATTACTAACCCCTGGCATCAGCTTTGGCAGTTTCCCAAAGGACAGATGGGCTACTAACTGAGCCTGAGTTAATGTCGAGGAACACCCGAAATTCCCTAGAGGAATACTCCACAAACTTATTATCTTTGAGGATAAAGGGATCCATTCGCCAGTGCCTTGAACACACTGTAAAATCCTTAACCTTAACCAACAGGTACACTGGAATATGATCGGAGACGGTAATATTACCAATCGTACAAGATGCCACCAAGTCCAGGGTTGCAAGAAAGAAAAATCAATCCTGTGTGGATTGGAAAAAAGAACATTAAATCCCTGACTGTAAGGTGGAGACGCAAACCCTAACTCCACACACAGATCCACGAACCGTTTAGTTTGTACAGAGGGTATCGGGGGCATTTGCGCAACCTGTCTTCTGTGGGATCCATGAGACAGTTAAAATCTCCCCCGATAATGATGTGCTGGGACTTGAGACTAATCAGTTTAGAAAACGCATTTACCAAAAATTTAAGGGGTGAGCTGGAGGACAATAAACATTTAAAACACCATATTCTTCCCCATTTATCAAAGCTTTAAGAATTACAAACCTCCTGTGAGTGTCTTTAACACACTCTAGTAACTTAAATGGGAGATTCTTCCTAACTAATATAGCCACTCTCCTACTTCTGGTATTAAATGACGAAAAATAAACCATTTAATCAAGTCTTTAGCCATAGTCTTCCGCAGTAACATTTAAATTCCAAAGAGGAGGAACTCGAACCACAAATCGCTGAGCCTTAGTGTCACATGATCCACCAAACATAAAATCTACATAAACTAAGACCACTACATTTAACAAACATACAAAACTATTAAAAATTAGAAACAACAAAAACAACAAACAAACCAATATATAAAGCGCCAACAGCACTGAATAGGGGAACTCACCCCCCTACCCGAAGGAGCAACTGACCAACCCAAACTGCCCATAAGTGTGCATCTAACCACCCCAACCACCTTCACTTCTCCCAGCTAGAGCCGCACCGTGAATACAAGCAGAAATGAAAGTAGCCACAACATAGAATATCAATATGAATAAAATAAAAAGCTTTCAAAGAAAGAAAAGTGGTAAATACCCCACCCATCCTTTGGTATATCTTAACTTAGAAATTGAAAATACACATCTTACTACTGCTAAACATTGTTTAAACCAAATTATTATCAATATAAAAAGAAAGCTTCAACCAGACTTCCTCTGTTTCTTTTACAAAATGACAAAGACATACCCAAACAACACCACTATTTATACATACTAAATTGTTTAGGTTAGGTTAATTTGTTCACAAAGTCTTTTGCCTTCTCTGACGTGTCAAAGAGATGTATGGATCCATCTAACGTGATCTGAAGCTCCGCCCAAGTACCTCAGAGAATACTGGATGCCAAGCTTCCTCAGTCTCCTCTTGACACTATCATAAGATTTTCTTTTCTGCATCACCGCCGCTGAGAAGTCCTGGAAGAACATGATCTTAGACCCCTCATAAGTTAGGGCCTTTGGATCTTTCCCCTGGATTCTGGAAGCATCCATGATTCTCTCCTTATCCCTATAGTGATGGAACCGCACCAGGAAATGATGAAGACGTTGAGCCAGACCCGATCTCCGCTCTACGACCTGGTGAGCCTCTCTATCTTCAATCCTCGCATGCCAGCCTCCAAGTTAAGGAATTTCAACAGCCAGTCCTCAACAAATTCCGCAGGCCACTCACCTTCCTCACTCTCAGGCAGACCGATAATCCGAATGTTTTTCCTCCTACCTCTGTTCTCCAGATCATCCACTTGGTCACGCAGATTACGGACCTGCGTCTCCAGGGCTAGGATCCTATTCTTGGATGAACTGGCATCAGCTTCCGCCACTGTGACCCTGTGCTCAACCTTATCTGTCCTTTTTTCCGGGTCTCCCAGCTGCTGCTCATGCTTCTGCAGCATGACAGAGACTGGAGTCAGCTTCTCTTCTGTTTCTCCAACATCTCACGAGATTTCGCGAGCTCGTTCACCAGGACCTGGAATGTAATCGGCTCCACGGATCCTGCAGGCTGAGCTGCAGACTCGGCCTTGGACGCTCCTCCCTTTTTCAGCATCTCTGGCCAGCAAAAGCGCAGGTAAGTTAACTTTTAAAAGTTTCTTGGGACTCCATGATCTTTCTGGAGTCCCAGGATATCATGATGATCCGGGTTGGGTGGGTTGAAAGTTCGTCCCGCCTGTGCTGTGATGTGGAGCTCTGCAATGCAATCTTCCTAGATCGCCGCCATCTTGGATCTCCCCAAAAAGTCTTTTTTTTTAAGCTTGCTTTATTGGTCACTGTTTCCAGCATTCACTGAAACAATGTTGGTTCGGCTTTACATGCATCATGTTGTTCTCAATGCTGCTGTGTCTAGAGCAGTATAATTTTACAAAGCTACTCTCTAACTGTCATTGCACCTACCTGTTTACATATACAGGTATTGTAAAACCTATTTCAGACTTGGATTCTGTGTGCCCTTTTTACTGCCTCAACCAATATAGTGAGCAGCACGTGTCCTGTTCTGTCATACTTGGTACTTTGACTTTCATTTTGTACCTGAAGTACAGGTGACATGGGATATATGACTGATAATTTATGTTAAATCAAGAAAATTTCAATAAGTTTCTCAATCTATCATTTGAATATTGATTGTAACACTATTAATTATGTGTTTCATTATAACTGCTTGTCCAGTTTTGTTCATGAGTTAATAAATGCATCGTGCATCCCAGTTCCTTAATTGTGTTCCTCGTCTGTCGTTTTCCTAGGATGTAAATGATATGATTCGCGTGTCAGCCCAATCCATCCCTGTGGATTGCCACATTCGCCACCAATTCCCAACAGGAAAGAAAACGAAACTGGAGGCCCCACAGTACTAAGTTCCACATCTACCTGCTAGGATCACGACACTTTACAACAGTTTCGTAAAGTAGTGAAATTCGACATGCTTATTGCTTGGATGTGTGTTTTACTCGGCAATACCTGTAGGAACCCAGTAAAGGTCTTAGACACATGACTTATGGTTGCAGTAGACAGCTGGCTGTACTCAGACAGTGCAGAAACTTGGCATCTGTTCATTTCACATTCTGCTCTGCATTTTTGCCCTCCAGTTTGAAGCTGTTCTTGCAGGTATCCAATTTGAAATGGCACACTTCCAGTCACAGCTGTGGCTTCCCTGATATTTGCATTTTCATTCCATCTTCTACAGAAGTCTTTTGTTTTAGCATTTCCACCATCATTTTATAAAATGAAACGTTGCAAAAATTTGTGTTTCCTCAATCGGCCAAAATCTTGCCTGGGGGAAGAAAAGTTGAAAATTTCATGATTATTTCACAAAAGAAACAAAGATTCAAAATTCTATTCATGCAGGTGATCCAATACTTTCAATATGTACCGATGCGTTTTCTTTTCTGGGATTAGCTCAATATCTCGTGTCTGCAGAAACTGTGCCTGGGAATCTCTGAACCAAGCTGCAGAAATGCAGCTGCTACCTGCCTTTTTCTGTACCATTAACCATGTACCTATGGGTAAAGCTGTAGGTTGTCAACAGTGATAACCAAAAGCCTTTACAAATAAAAACAGGTCAAACTTCATAGCTCTGTCGTGTTCTTCTGATGTTTTGCTTTTTGAAAAAAAGCACAATTTAAAACAGTAAATTAAAATCCAAACAGTTGCAGGTCAAGGTTTCAGGTTTCGGGGAATGTTGGTGGCTCTCCCAGTTTGAAACGTATTAATCACCTTACCCTCTGATGTTGAAATATCTCTGATCTGTGTAATTTGGCATGAATCCAATTGACTTTGGCATCTGGTCATGTGCTCGTGCACAGCATTCATCTGGTGAAAATTCAACATGTCACAGCAGTTGCTGAGATTTGACCATGGTGTATTTTTTTTCAAACATTCTGCAGGCGAGCCAATAAATTGATTCCCAAAAATACAGAATGTGATTTGACATTGAAATAAGAGTTTTGTTATGTTTTCATCTAGATGGTTTAGACAGTGCAGACCAAATAATATTGGGGTTTGATCTAACATTGTTATAACTTACTTCCAGGGTAGGCCATTTTACACTGGGATGAGGAACCATTGTGGAATTTTAGCTAGCATTGAAAGTTGTGGCGACCAGGTCACTGAATCTATTCAAGAAAAAGATTGATAATTTTTTAGATATTAAAGGCATCAAGGAGTATGGAGGGAAAGTGGAAATATGGCATTGAGATCAAGGATCAGTCATAAACAAATTGAATGCCAGAGCAAGATCAAAGGATTGAGTGGCCTACCTCTGCACTTTGTTTCTATGTTTCACAGCAAACAAACAATGAAGAAGAATTTTTGAAAAGTGCACCTTAAAGATTCAAAATATTTTCACTTGGTCAAGTACCACCTCTAACATTGCACTGTCAATTAGTTATGTAGCACGGAAACAGACCCTTCAGTCCAACTTGTCCAAGCCGACAAGACACCTGAAACTGACTTAGTCCCATTTTCCAGTATTTGGCCCAAATCCCTTTGAATCCTTCCTATTACATACCTTTTAAATGTTGTAACTGTACCTGCTACCACCACCTCCTCTGGAAGTTTGTACCATACACACACCATCTTCTACGTGAAAAAGTTGCCCTTTGGGTCCCTTTTAAATCTTTCCCCTCTCACCTTAAACCTTTGCCCTCTGTTTTTCGGACTCCCCTACTCTTGGAAAAATGCCATGTGTATTCACCTTACCTATGCCCCTCATGATTTTATAAACCTCCATTAGGTCACCCCTCAGCCTCGGAAGCTCCAGGGAAAACTGCCCCAGCCTTTCCCTATAGTTCAAACCTTCCAATCTCAGCACCATCCTTGTAAATTGTTTCTGAACTCTTTGAAGATTGACGACATCTTTTCTGTAACAGGGAGATCAGAATTAAACACTGCATTCTAAAACTGGCCAAACCAATGTCCTGCACATTTCAACTATATTCAGTGCTCTGACCAATGAAGGCATGCATGCCAAATGCCTTCTTCACCACCCTGCCTACCTGAAACTCCACATTCAAGGAACTATGCACCTGCATCCCAAGGTCTGGTTGCTCATGGGAATATTCCTTCCGCACCCAGTCCATCCAATGTTCTGAACTTTGAAGGTATTTCTTTGAATGAATTTTGATATTAATCTATGAATTAGGAAGCAACATTATTTGAAAATGAACGGCTTTATTCCCCAGTAGTGATCTTTGAACATTTATGCAGAAAAACTAGCTTCCTCTTGCTTATGTGTGAAAATTGGAAGAGTTGGCACATGTCCCTTTGGAGTTTGATATATTGCAAATCATTTAAGTTGGTTTCGTGTAAAAGGAAAGGCTTTTTCCACACTTTCCTTCTTCACAACAGCTTTTTTCATTTTATGAGGTTGTTAAATGTGTTTCTAGCTTTTATTCCAAGTGGACATTTTAAAAATTATAGCTTTCACAGCTGTTAGAAATTTATTTTCCTGTACTAACCAAGATCCAAAGCATAGAACAGCAAATCTTCACTGGACACAATTCACTGCATTACTATACTCAGGGCATCTCCAGATATTACAGCTTATTTAATCAGCTAAAAAAATCATTGCCTTCACTTAGAAAAAAAACAAAGATTGCTACATAATTTATTTTTAACATTTCGCATTTTACACTGAAATGAACATTTATGAGGTACTATTGGCGGCACGGTGGCACAGTGGTTAGCACTGCTGCCTCACAGCGCCAGGGACCTGGGTTCAATTCCCGCCTCAGGCAACTGACTGTGTGGAGTTTGCACGTTCTCCCCATGTCTGCGTGGGTTTCCTCCGGGTGCTCCAGTTTCCTCCCACAGTCCAAAGATGTGCGGGTCAGGTGAATTGGCCATGCTAAATCGCCCGTAGTGTTAGGTAAGGGGTATATGTAGGGGTATTGGTGGGTTGCGCTTCGGCGGGTCGGTGTGGACTTGTTGGGCCGAAGGGCCTGTTTCCACACTGTAAGTAATCTAATCTAATCAAAAAATTCCAAATTACATCAACAAAAGATGGTTGGTAATACAGAGCTTGAGTATTGCTGAAAAAAAGGCATATTTTGTCAAAGCTTTTTGTCATACATTCAACAGAACAACATGAATCTATTGTGTCCTTTATAAAAATATTCAATGACCACACCTCCATCGCCTTCCAAAGTTGCACAACCCACTGAGAGAAAAAGATTCTCCTCATCTCTGCCCTAAAAGAGCAACCTCTAACTTTAAAACAGAGCCCCATAGTTCTGGATTGAACCATGATAGGAAACATTCTTTACACACCAACTTTGTCAAGACCATTCAGGATCTTATACACTTCAATCTCATCATCACTCATTCTACTGAACTCTAATGGAAACAAGCCCAGTATGTTCAACCTATCCTCACAAGACATCCTGCTCATTCCAGGTATCAATCTAGTAAGCCTTCTATGAACCATCCCCAATGCATGTACATTCAGCCTTAAACAAGGAGACTAACACTGCACAGTATACAAACATACTTACCTTTAGATCCAGTTTCTGTCATGTTGTGCAATTTTGGAAAGTGAGGGAGGTGTGGTCATTGAATATTTTTAAGGAAGAGGTGAATAGATTCTTCTTGTCTTGATGATTGTATGAGAATAAGACAAAATGGCAACCAATTTGCCTTCTGGATTATTAACTACATACTAACGTTTTGCGACTCATGTACCAGAACAATTAAACGGCCCTTCACCTTGGAATACTGTACTCATTCCTAGTTTAAGTAACAGTCTTTTTTTTATTCTTCCTGCCAATGTGAACAATTTTACATTTTTTTCATATTTTATTCTATGTGCTAGAATTGTGCTCATTCAACCTATCCACATCCATCAGCAACGTCCTTATGTCTTCTTCACAAGATACTTTCTTCCTTATCTTGGAAATTTTAAGTCATTCAGAATTGCAAAAGCAGGACAGTATGAAAGGAAAAGCATAAGATAGGAATCCTGACACAATGAAAACCAGAAAAACACTTGTTAGCCGCATGAGTCAGAATCCTGTGATTCTGCTCTTTCTTTCTGTTGAACAGCTACATACAAAGTGAATATTAATAGAAGGCAAGAGTATTCCTGCCTCCACATGGCAAATGGAAAGGATTAAAAACAGAACTTTTTTTTATTTCTGATTACTAACATCCACTGTGTTTTTTACTTTCATTTAAACAGATAAAAGGATATTACTGGTTTAAAACTGTTGGCTCATGGAGTGTGTGCTTTTCCTCTTCATTTTCTTCCAGAAGAAAATGGTACGCTCGTGCTTGCCAACAACAGTACAACCAGATCCATGCCTTACATGGATTCACATATAACTGAGACAAAGAGTGTTATCTTGGTTATATAATAAGCCATGAAGAGGAAACCACATCACTGCACACCATTATCCCAAAATTCAACCTGTCAACAATTCCACCTCAAAATTTCCTCCTTAATTCTTCCAGATTTATTGACCAAATTTTAACAGAATTTGAAAAAAGCTATGTTTCGAATGTTGTGTTTCAAAAACATAGCATATGCCTAGAAGTCAAAGAAATGGCTTGGACATAAGTTAACTTTGAATTTGTTTAATGGACTGCAAGTAATAGCAATTCTGTCTCCTTAATCTTTCACCAATGTGTTGGAAGTTTTTTGATCCTCCTTACAGTGAGCAATCAGGAATAAAACAGAATAACGGACAGCCACAAAACAGACATTCTTCTGTGACAGAAAAGCTGCTGAGGCAGAAACATCCATACACTCTGAGTCTACCTAGATGCTCATAGCATCCCTGCCCACACTTGGCTTGCCGTGTATTTTTGTATCTTTCTCCTCAGTTAGAGATACCAGGCACACAATACAGTGGTACAGTGCAAATAGTATTGCTATACTGCTTAGTTCAGACACAAAGTGAGAAAACTTGTCCTGATTGTCAACAGATTTCAGGCAAGTCAAGAATGATAGATTTTTGTCAGGAGCACCTGGCACAGTAAGTCAGCCTCTGATATTAGTCCAGGGGCTTGTATGTGGTTATTTTTTCAAAAATGGGCATTGCTGGATGGCCAATATTTATTGGCTGTGCCTAATTGCTCTTGAGAAGGAGGTGGAGCTGCCTTCTTAAATGGCTGTCATCCACTTGCTGTGGGTTGACCCACATTGCTATTAGCGAGAGAATTCCAGGATTTTGATCCAGTGACAGCGAAGGTATGGTGATATATCTCGAAGTCAGGCTAGTGGATGGCTTGGAATTGAATTTGAAGGTGGCGGTGTTCCCATGTATCTGCTGCCTTTGCCTTTCTAGATAGAAGAGGTCATAGATTTGGAAGGTGCTGTTTGAGGATCTTGGCAGCCCATCTCCCAACTTGAGTCTTTCTGCCTTACTGTGGGTTGTTTTTCTCCCGGAATGCAAGAGAAGCAGTTTTTAAAGAAGATGGAAGTACATTGACCAGCTGATAATTTTGATGCACATGGGAAGTGTATCAAAGAGGAGAAGGGAGACCTCACTCTGGTGAAAGTGAGGACTGCAGATGCTGGAAATCACAGTCAAAATTAGAGTGGTGCTGGAAAAGAACAGCAGGTCCGGCAGCATCTGAGGAGTAGCAAAAGCCCTTCATCAGGAATGGGAACAGATCCCACTCTGGAGTGGAAAATGTCATTGACCTTCTTCCAATAGCACTATACATCCAGCAGACAGCTGAGATTGTTCTAACTCAGATGGATGCCCCAGACCAGGCTGCTTAGATCTGGTGTCAAGGCCTCCACTGCCAGTGCTAGGGGAAGAAGCCTCTGGCCCACTCCATCCACCCGGACCTCCAGGTCCCTGCCCGGCAAGCAAGGATCCAGTTTGCTCTTTGCTGCTATGTCACGGATAAATGTCAACAACCATGCAGGCTTGTCCAGGTACAAAACCTTCTTTTAACGATGGTGTTAAGATTGGCGATCCATTCCAGGACATCTTGACAGTGGCAAGATGTTCTGGAAATGGTGAGTGGTAGAATGGGTCTCAACCCAGCCAAGAAGGACAGAGTAGGTAGCTAATGAGGTGTGTTTAGGAAGTTACAACAAGCTATCTCACGAGGCTTCATGGAAAGAAATTCTCCTTGCAACTTAGTCATACAGGGACTTAGTCAAACAACTGTGGGATACAGCCCGCTGAAACCATTATGCATGTTCTTTCCAATAATACATAGACAGAGGAATATTGAAATGCCCGAGTTATTCTGCCATTCGTTGAGATTCTAAATCCACCTACCTCCCTTGGCACTATATCCTGAAATAAAAAGCACTGCTTTTGAGTATCTTCTTTGAAAAAATAATTTACAAGAGGACAAAATCTACGAACTATCATCTCAATCTTCAAACACAATCAAGTGAAACTCCAGTTGGCAACCAGTTTGAAACTGTATACAGCATTACATTTTGGCTTTTGTAACACCATTTTGTTCACTCAGGTGGCATAGACCATAAGACCATAGAACAAAGGAGTAGAAGTAGGCCATTCAGCCCATTGAATTGTTTTGTCATTCAATGAGATCATAGCTGATTTGATAGTCCACTACTCCACCTTCCTGCCTTTTCCACATAACTTTTAATTCATTTCCTGATTAAAAATCTATCATCTACTGATAGCCTTTAGCTCTGACTGAAGCCCCAATATGCCAACTGGCATGGCAATGCTGCCTAGTCTCCCAATCAAATAAATGAATAATGCGGCATATCAACTTTGTGATGCTAGGTACATAAGCTATTTGTCAAAGAGACTGACAGATTATACCAAACATCATGTTCCTTCAGCTGTTTGTAACAAGTGAGGTTCTGACCATATCCAACCAATGTTCCCTCTCAGCTGTACAGTTGCTCCAACAGTCCGTGCATAGCAATCAGTATTGACCATGTGCATTAACTTCCAGTTTCAGATATTGCTGTCACTTAAGAACCTCAGAGACCCATGCAGCTAGAAAGAGAATTAGAGGGAGCTGTCTGCGCTTGCAATATTCATTACATGCTGTCTGACTACCTTCTTCACCTAGAAAAAAAAGGGTAACAGATACATGAAAACACTACCACCTGAGAGTTCCCCTTCAAGCCACTCACTATCCAAACTTGGAAATTTTGCACCATTCCTTCAGTATCACTGGATCAAAATCCTGGATTACTCTTCCTAGCAGCATTGTGGGTCTACCTTCAGCCTATGGGCTGCAGCAGTTCAAAAAGGCAGCTCTCCACCACCTTCACAAGGGCATCTAGGTATGGGCAATAAATGTTGGCTCAGCCAATGGTGTGTATATCCAATGAGTGAATAAACAAAACATTGTAACTTCAAAATTGGGCAGCTTTTGCTAAATAATTCCATGTATAGAATTATGCTGGCAAATAATTTAAGATTATCAATTGAGCTCACAGTGTGGGACACTTGTACATAAAAGAAGTTACATATCTCAATATGTAGGCCCCTGCTGTTTGCAGGGAGAAAGAACATGTACCCACTCTGCACTTGTTTCATGTCAACAAAATAAGTAACAATCATTCTCTGGTTCATTTGCAAGTTGATAACTTGATCAAATCAGAGTCAACCTGTCTGGTTTGAACTGTAAACAAAGCTTAGCAGTTAACTGTAGTCATCATAAACTGGTGTACTTTCCATTGCCTTTTCCAATTAGTGCGCTTATCAACAATAATCAATTTTCTCCTCTCATGCAGTACCAATGGTGTTTTGCTTGTACTTTAGCATTTCTTGTGAATTGTGCTGATGAGTACAAAACAAATGTTTTGATAGTACATGTCTTTGTGGGCAATACTCTACTTCCATACTACAATGACTATTTATTACTATCTACTCATAAAAAAAATTACTCTCCTAGTTTTCCTTTTGAGCTCTTGAACTATTAGTTGTTAAGTATGCCAATTGCATGCCTTGAGTATTCCATAGCAAAGTCAAGCAGTGGATGTCCCAGTGGAATTATGCAATTCAGGAAGGTTCTCTTATTTAATCCTTCAGATTTGTATGAACATAAGTTTATCAATTGACTGTAATTAAAGCAACAATATTAGCTTGAGCTATAATATTTTTGCAGTTTCCAATACCCTTCCTTACAATTAAATCACAGTCAAGAAGGAACGTACCAGGAATGTGAATGAGCAGATGAAATACAGGTGAACTTGAAATTCCACAGGGATTGCCCAATTCTGGAGTGAGAGATGGTGAGGGACAATGAAGTAATTCTTGGGGTGAAGGGATCTTGAATACATCAACAATGGGCAATGAGATTTTTATTAAGTGGATCCAGGAGGAGGGCCTCTAAGAATAATTAGTTAATACTTGGCACAACAAAATGGAGCAATCAAAGCATGAGGATTATACATTTTCACCTGAACGCTGCATTTAGGAATGTATACTTTTGAGATTCTAATTTGCACATGAAAAGACCTTACTGTACATTTCAGACACTTAGTAAACACCCTGCTTACTATAGCATCCTGATATTCAGAGCCATAAATCAAGATATGAAAGTCAGGAGGTCTAACATCAGCCTTAGGCTGGATGAATACTTAGCTGTGAGTTGAATTTTCTCTGCCTTCATTTTGCACAACTTACAGATATTAAATGGTGCATACAATTAACAGAGAAGATACTGTGTGACACAGTGAAACTTCAGTAAATGGCTGAAACAACATAAGGGAACTAAAGACAAGCACAGAAATTGCTGGACAGACTCAACAGGTCTAGCAGCCTCTGTGGAGAGAATGCAGAGTTAACATTTTGAATCTGGTGATACTTCTTCAGGACTAAGGGAATTAAATACTTACTATAAATAGTTGAGAACTCGACTGGTAGCCTCACTTATTGGATGTTTGACTGGGTGTAGTACATTTCTTAAAAATAAATCACTCAGGGACAATGACTACAAAACTTATTTTCTCAAAGCTTATGAGAGCTATTTTGGGATTAACTAACATTCCTTACGTTGTATGGTACATTCGGTCCATAACTGCCTCTTGGTCAGGGTTAGTGTTGATTGCATAACCCACAAACCTTCTAGGCACAAAGAGCATTTATAGGCTCAGTATTTAATTAGTGCTAGAATACCACACAACACAATTTCCATTTGTCTGAAGAGCTGTTTAAGGTTATAATGGCTTGCACATTAACACATGTTAGCTGATTCACTTTTAGTAAAAGGAAAACATGAACTTTTCAATTTTAGCTATTATTTACTGAGACATGAGCAATTATAGAGGTAATTTGCCATTCATGTGAATCCAGTGTAGATCCTCATATTGCAAAATACTATTCACATTGATCCCTTGCATTTCTATCTTGGAGGGAAATTACAAACTTAATTGTGAAAGACTAAAGCACAAACTTAAATATTTGATATTCAAATCAGTTTTGTTTTTCATTGTGAAAAATGTCCGCTTGTACCAATCCTATTCCTTCCAATAGTCTGACAGATGTAAATTTGAACCTAAATTCCAGAGCTGTACCCTGGAAATCAAATATATGATTCCAAGATGCAGCATTGACATTGATCTCAACAACTGAGACTATGGTTTTCTGAAGTAGAATTTTATAACAGAACAGGTTAATAATTTTGTAAAATATTTCCTCCTCTTGTTCATGAAATTTGACCTAAATATATCTATCCCTTGTTTTTTTGAGAATTCTCCCTATAGTTGCCATGCATCTAACTATTGTATAGTTTTCAGGTTAACTGCATGTTTTCTCTTTTAAAATCAAAAACATTTGTTATTTTTCAATCATTTGATACTCCTCAGTTTCCAATGTACTGGGAAATCTCTGTTACCTTCTTTTAATATTGTTGAATATAATCCATTGGGACCTGCTACACTATTAGCCTTCAGAGTCCCCAGTCTCCAAATAACTACTTCCTGGCTAATCTGATTCTGTTAAATACATTGTGGGTACCCACGAGAACCTGATTATTGGCTCTGCAGCATTGCTTTGTTTTTCTCTATGAATACTGATGAGAAGAATATTCAAACATGATAAGTGAAGCCTTTCTCTGATGCCACAATATCTTAACTGATTCTACTTATCTTTTAATACCATGTTGACCACGAACATGACAAAAGAGAATGTGATGTTCTCACTTACTTTTATTTTCAAATTTTCTTTTATTGTCCAGATTGCATTTCAATAGGCCATCCTGTTTACCCATATTTTCAATGCAATCCCACTTCCCCAATCTCCTAAATCTTTTTAAACTTGCCTCTCACACACACTTTAAATATTTTATTTGACCATTGCGATTTGCTCCTGAGATTAGTCTCTTGATACTCTAACTGGCTTAACTTGCTTCACCCTGTAAGAAAGAATAATTTAAATAAAAGCCATGGTGACTTACTTTTCCATACAGAACAACCTCAGTTATCAGAACGTCAATTATCTGAATTTTGAATTATCCAAACAAAATCTCAAGTCCAATAAAAAAGGTTATCCATTTCCGAACAATCAATTGTCTGAACAAAATACGCCCCACCCATCTCATTTGAATAAATGAGGTTGTCTGTACAGTATTCACAAAAATAACCAACAAAGAATAGATAAATCATTTTTACAATGTTGATATTATAAGCCAATAACAGTTTCATTACATTTTTTCCTTAACTTTTCAGACAAAAGACTATGAATGACAATGTGAACTTGCTGCAATTAAGCCAATGTAGATGAATTACGAGTCAAAATTTAAGTCAAAAATCTACCTATATCCTCTTTAAAGCTTCCACTGTTCTACCCTCCACAATGTACACCTCAGACATACACTCCCTTCTGGGAGGAGAATTTTTCTCGCATCTGTTTTAAATGTTTGTCGCCTTCTTCCTACATTATGTCGCCTGGTTTAAGATTCGCCCAGTTTCTCAACATCTGTCACACTCCCTCTGACTTGTATATATTTTTTGAAGATCACCTCTTATTCTTTTAAATCGAAAGAATAAAGGCCTAACCTGTTTAGCCGTTCTGGATAAATTAACTCTTTCATTCTAGGAATCAGTGGAGTGAATCTCTTTTGAATCACCTCCAATGCCAGTATGTCCTTTTTTAAATACAGTGACCAAACTTGGACATGATGTGTTTGGTGCAACTTCACCAACACCCTGTACAGTTGTAGCAAAACCATCCCTACTTTTAAACTACAATACCCTCACAATAAAGGCCAAGATTTATTTGTCTTCTTAAGTACTTGCTGCATCAGTGTCAAAACCTCTTGTGTTCCATGCACAAGAACACCCAAATTCTCTTGAACCATACTTCTTTGGAGTCTCTCTCTCTCCTTCTAAATATGAGCTTGCCTTTTGATTCATCCCACCAAGGTGCATGACCTCACACTTTCCTTCATTAAACTCTATCTGCCAAGTCTTGTTCACTCAATGGCCTAACTATTTCTTCCTTTGCAGATTCCTTATGTCCTCATCACAACACGTCCGCCCACCTACTTTTTGTATCATTGGCAGATTTGAATACATTTCACTCTGCCTCCAAGTCATTAATAAAGGATGATAAATAATTGAAGCCCCAATACCTTCTTTCTTGTACAATAAACTTGATGTAACACATTAAAAAAAGCCTTCTGAAAATTCAAATATACTACATTGACTGATGTCACTTTATCACCTCAGCTTGTTATGTTGTCAAATGACTCTATCAAATTTGTCAAACATGATTGCCCTTTCACAAAACCATGTTTAATCTGTTTGATTACATTATAATTTCTAAATGCCCTGCTATGTTTGCCTTAATGATAGATTTAACCATTTTCCCAAAGACAAATATAATGCTAACCAGCCTATAATTTATTGCTTTCTGTCTCCCTCCCTTCTTGCATAGAAGTGTCACTCTAACAGTTTTCCAATCTGCTGAAATCCTCCCAGAATCAAGTAAGTTCTGGAATATTGTAATATTTGCCTCCATTATCTCTGCAGCCACTTCCTTTAAATCTCTTGGATGTAGGCCATCAAATCCTAGAGACTTGTCTGTCATTAGTCATGATAAAGACTTACAAGGTCTTTCCTCCTATTAGCAGTTTGTTTCTCTATTATCTTTGGAATGTTTATAGTGTTCTCCACTGTGAACACCAATGCAAAGTGCTTGTTTAAATTACTTGCAGTTTCCATTTTCCATGTTACTAATTCTCCCTTCTTTATTAGCTTTTTAGTCATCTGTGGCTGGTTCCTAAAGAATTCCAATCCTCTTTGTCTCCACTCACCGCCCAGCACCCCCCCCCCACCCCCCCCAACCACCACCACCACCACCATACACACACCACTGAATGGTATGACTTTGTATGCCTTAGTGTTTGATTGCATACACTCCTTGATCACTTTATTAACTACAGATGGTTCATCCTTCTCATTGAATCCTCCTTTTTCACCAGAATAATTTTTTTCAATGTTATCAAATATATGCTTAAATGTGTGTTACAGCTCATCCATCAACTTTCTTCTTAGTCTCTTTTCACAGCCCACATTAGACAACTCTTGCTTCATGCTTTAATTAAGTTGAAGATACTGAGTTGAGACCCAAGTTTCTCACCCTCGAACGGAATTTGAAGACCTACCGTATTATGATAGCTACCCCCACAATGGGTCCTTAAATATGAGAATGCTAGAAATAACGTTTTCATCAAATAAGTGGAGTTGCAGGACAAAATTTCCATTCAAAACCCCTCAACAAACTGATGACTTCCTTTTTGCAAATGTTAAATCATTCAACGAGTGAAATGTGACTGGTGAGAATAAACAGTTCAGGTATCATCAGTTTCAAGATTAATGTTGTTTCCGAATTTTGCATGAACTTTAAGATCTGGTACGACTTGTTGAATTGTCTCTACATTGGTCTGCAAACGTTGGATCTTATCTTGGAAACGCATCGTTGCAGCTTCTAGCATCTCCTGTTCTAGGTGAGAGAGAGGGTTGAAAATGTGTTGCTGGAAAAGCGCAGCAGGTCAGGCAGCATCCAAGGAGCAGGAGAATCAACGTTTCGGGCATGAGGAAGGGCTTATGCCCAGAACGTTGATTCTCCTGCTCCTTAGATGCTGCCTGACCTGCTGCGCTTTTCCAGTAACACATTTTCAGCTCTGATCTCCAGCAAATGCAGTCCTCACTTTCTCCTGAGAGACAGGGTTCCCAGGATCCTGATGCAGAGCTTGAGTTCAAAAGGAGGAGTAAAGCATTCTGCAGATTCATTATCCTTTGAGTGAAGAAATTCCTTTCTCATCTATGTCTTAAATGGTGATCCTTCTTTCTGAAATTATGCTTTCTGGTCCTAGATTCTGCCGCAAGGGGAAACAACCTTGTTTCATCCACCCTGTCAAGTCCCCTAAAAGTCTCATATGTTTCAATAAAGTGACTTCCCGTCCAATGAGTATAGTTGCAATCTGCTCAACCTCTCCTCATAAGACAGTCCTTCCATACCTCAAATCAACCAAGTGAGCATTCTTGTATGTGTCCTTGGTAAGGGACCAGAACTGTTCAGTGTATTCCAACTGTGGTCTAATTCCTTGCATTGTTGGAGCAAGAGTTTCTGATTTTTATGCTCTAGTTCCTTTGAAATAAAGACCAACATTCCATTTTCCTCTTTATTAACTGCTGAATTGTATGCTACCTTTCGATGATTTATGCTCAGGATTTCCAAATCTCTGTAGTCCATAGTTTTCTACAGTCTTTCCCCATTTAAGCATTATTCTGCTCCTCTATTCTTCCTTCCAAAGTGCATAACCTCAAATATATTCCAGCTGCCAAGTTTTTGCCCACTTGTTTGGCCAGTCTATATCTTTCTGCAGATTCTAAGTCATCTTCACCAATTGCCTTCCCACCTATTTTTAAATCATCAACAAACTTGTCTATAGTGCATTCAACTTCCACTAATATATTTGATAAATAAATGTGGGCCCACACTGATCCTTAATTCAATATTTTGGCCTCAGCTGCTTTCTGTGGCAAACGTTTCACAGGCGCACTACTCTTTATGTGAAGAAATTTCTCATCTCAGTCTGAAATGGCCTATCCTGGGAATATTAGGAGATTCAGGGTGACCTGGACAAGTTAGGTGAGTGGGCAGATGCATGGCAGATGTGCATAAATGTATGGTTATCCACTTTGGTGGCAAGAACAGGAAGACAGATTACTACCTAAATGGAATCAATTTAGGTAAAGGGGCAGTACAGAGAGATCTGGGTGTTCTTGTACACCAGTCAATGAAGGTAAGCATGCAGGTACTGCAGGTAGTGAAGAAGGCTAATAGCATGCTGGCCTTCATAACAAGATGGATTGAGTATAGAAGCAAAGAGGTTCTTCTGCAGCTGTACAGGGCCATGGTGAGACCACACCTGGAGTACTGTGTGAAGTTCTGGTCTCCAAATTTGAGGAAAGATACTCTGGCTATTGAGGGAGTGCAGTGTAGGTTCATGAGGTCAATTCCTGGAATGGTGGGATTACCTTACACTGAAAGACTGGAGTGACTGGGCTTGTATACCCTTGAATTTAGAAGACTGAGAAGGGATATGATTGAGACATGTAAGATTATTAAAGGGTTGAACACATGTTTCCGCTGATGGGTGAGTGCCAAACCAGAGGACACAGCTTAAAAATACGGGGTAGACCCATTTAGGACAGAGATGAGGAGAGACTTCTTCACCCAGAGAGTGGTGGCTGTATGGAATGCTCTGCCCCAGAGGGCAGTGGAGGCCCAGTCTCTGGATTCCTTTAAGAAAGAGTTGGATAGAGCTCTCAAGGATTGTGGAATCAAGGGTTATGGAGATAAGGCAGGAACAGGATACTGATTAAGGATGATCAGCCATGATCATATTGAATGGTAGTACAGGCTCGAAGGGCAGAATGGCCTACTCCTGCACCTATTGTCTATTGTCTATTGTCTTAGAGTGTGACGCCTGGTTTTGGACTCTCCAGTCATCAGGAACATCTTTCCTGCATTTATCCTCTCTAGTCCTGCTAGAATTTTGTAGATTTCCATAAGATCGTTCCTCATCCTTCTAAACGCCAGTGAATATAGTGATAACTGTTCCAATCTCTCTTCCTACATCCTTCCTGCCATTCCAGGAGTCAGTCTCATAAATATTGGACCTGATGATTACCTGCCTAATGCTTAAACTACTTTATTTCACTTTGTAATTGATTAATGATTTTTTTTGTGGTCAGTACAACAGTTAGGGTTGCATTTCATGTGCTAAATGAGGCTTTAACATCAGACAGGCAAAGATTTAGTTCAGACACAATATCCTTCATGGTTGAACAGTTCACTGGTTCTCCTATGAAGGATGGCCAGTTGGTAAGATCGATGAACTGGTTTGACTGAATTATTGGCTGTGACCAAATCTGTGGGAAGAACTCTTCTTAAAAGCTGTTCCTAACATTTCATTTACCATCGAAATCCTGAAACTCCCAACCCAATAGCATAGTGAATGTGCATACACCAAATCGACTAGAATGTTTCATGAAGGTCACTCTCCACCACTTTTTTAAGGGCAATTAGGGATGAGCAGTAAATGTTGGCCTAGCCAGAAATGCCCAATTCCACTGAATGAGCAAAAGAAAACAAAGTTTATTGGATAAACTCTCCACTAATTATAAGATGTTTGCAATCTAGAATTTTCATTTTGATGTCAAAGTAATGAGAAATATATGAAATCTCATAAATGTTTTTGTTGATTTTAATTTCTATTTCCCCTCCTTCAATCAGATTTCCTCTCATTCTTCTAAACTGTAGAGACAAAGACCTAAACTGCTCAGTCTACCTTCGTAAGACAAACCCCTCACCTCTAGTATTAATCTAATGTACCTCCTCTGAACTGCTTCACTCCTCAAGTATGGGCACCAAACTGTACACAATACTCCAGGTGTAGTGTCATTAATTGTGGCTTTCTGGTTCCTTAATGTTAATATGCAAGATCAATTTCTTTGCGCTTTCTGCCTGCTCTCCTTGTGGCAGTTTGGATTGAATAGAGGAAAACACAATGTGAAAAAAGCCTGAAGAAGGGCTTATGCCCGAAATGTCGATTCTCCTACTTCTCGGATGCTGCCTGGCCTGCTGTGTTTTTCCAGCACCACATTTTTCAACTCTGGTCTCCAGCATCTGCAGTTCTCACTTTCTCGTAGTGTCATTAATGTCTTGTACAGTTACAACAACACTTCCCAACTATTATACTTTAATCCTTTAGCAATAAATGAAAACCATCTATTCCCCTCCTTCTTGCCCGTTCTATTTGCACACTAGTAATTCATACACGAGGATACCCAGATCCCTCTACATCAAAGCACTCTGGAATTTCTCTCCATTTAACTAATAGCTTCCATGTCTTTCTTCTGACCAAAATGGAAACCCTCACACTTATACTTCATCTGTCAAAATTGGCCCATTCGCCTAACCTATTCATATTCATTTGTAAATATTTCATTTCTACATTGCAATTTACCTTCCTACCTACTTTAATGCCATCTGCAAGTTTGGCTGTAATACCTTCTGTCTTTGCATCTAAGTCATTAATATAACTTGTAAATATGGAGCCCAAGGATCAAACTTCGTGGCACCCTATTAGATACATACAATCAGAAAAAAGACCCATTTATCCCAAATCTCTGCTTTCTGTTGACTAGCCAATCCTCTATCTAAGCTAATCTATTACTCCTAATCCGATGTTACCTTACCTTGTGCATTAAACTTTTGTGCGAACCCTTATCAAATGCTTTTGGAAGTCCAGATGAAATACATCTACAGGAGCCCACTATCCACTTTGCTAGTTACATCTTGGAAGAGCTCTGCAAAATAGTCAAACATAATTTACCTTTTGTAAAACTATGCTGACTCTGATGGATTCCCAAATGTTACTACTTCCTTAAAATTGGATTTTTAATAATTTCCCAAAATGACGTTAAACTAACTGGTCTATAGTTGTCCGCAGTCTGCCTCCCTCCCTTTTGAATAAGGTATTATATCTGCATTCCCAATCTATTGGATCCTTTCCAACATTGAGGAAAGTTTGGAATATTATAACTAATGGATCCACTATCTTGGTTGCCGCTTCCTTTAATACACTCGGATGTTGGCTATCAGGCCTTGGGGTCTTGGTTGCCTTCAATCTCAATAATTTGCTCTGTACTTTTGTCCCTAATAATGACATTTGTTTTAAGTTCCTCCTTTTCCAATAATATCTCTATTACCTGTTACTATGGGGATGGTACTAATGTCTCTGCCATTTCTATTTTTCCTACTATTAACTCCCCAAACTCATTGTCCAAGGGACTAACATTCACTTTAGCTACTCTCTTCCCTTTTACATACTTATGTAAGCTTTTTCTATCTCTTTTATATTTATACCAGTTTTTTTTTAAATAATTTACCTTTGTGCTTTTTATGACTTTTCTGGTAAACCTTTATTGACCTTTAAAATCTTTTAAATCTTCCAGCCCACTACAGGCCTTGGCATTAGGGTATGCCTTAACTTTTTGCCTTTCTGTTATTCCTAACGTTTTTGCTTAGTGTTTTCCACCCTTTTACAACCTTTCTTTCTGGAACATACTTTATCTGGGAAGAATTGAATATCACATTAAACATCTGCCACTGCTCATCAACTGTTATAGATTTTAGTCTTCCTGCCCAGTCCACACAGGCCAGATCTGTCCTCATACTAAAGTGAGACTCAGGTTTCTCACCCTGAAACTGAAATTGCAATTCTATCAATTGCTATGATTACTCTTGCCTAGAGGACCTTTTATCATTTGAGATCAATAATTAATCCCATCTCATTATGCAATTCTAAATCCAGAGTTGCCTGCTACCTGGTTGGTTCCACAATACATAATTCAAATAAACAATTTCTAATATATTTAACATTTGCTAATTTCATTAATCAAGACTATATTTCTATTAAAATCACCCATAATCATTGCCATACCTTACTTATAAGCTTGCAGTATTTGCTGGTTAATACTGTATACTGCTATGGAGCTATTGGGACAGCATGATGACTCAGTGGTTAGAACTGCTGCCTCACATCACCAGGGACAAAGGTTTAATTCCAACCTTGGGTGACTCTCTTCATGGAGATTGCAAATTCTTCCCGTGTCTGTATGGGTTTCCTCCCACAGTCCAAAGTTGTTTAGGTTAGATGGATTGGCAATACTAAATTGCTTATAGCATCCAGGGATGTGCAGGCTAGGTGGATTAAAGGGTAGTGGGGTGGGGGGAGTCTGGATGGGATACTCTTTGGAGCGTCCATGTGGGCTGAATGCCCTGTCACCCATTAGACCAGATTTATTGCCCATTCCTAACTGTCCAGAGTGCAATATGGTGAGATTTAGGTAATCTAGATTCACGTGTAGGCCAGACCAGGTAGAAAAAACAACAATTTCCATACCCTAGAGGACATTAATAAACCAAATGTACTTTTCTGATAAGCAATAATATTTGATGGCCATCATTAGGCTCTTCAATTCAAATTTGTTTTATTTGAATTCAAATTTCAACATCTACCATGGTGAGGTTTGGACCTAGGCTGCCAGAACATTACCTGGATCTCTGATTTAATAGTCCAGTGATAATATCACTATGCTCTCACATTCCCTTTTGAAATATTTGCAATTGAAGAAAAATCTGCATCCATGCATACAGCCCTTTCACACAGACAAAAGTCTTCACTAGTGATCTAGTTCTAAAAATATGTTTGCTTATATAACGACAGAAAACACCCAGTCTGCATATGAAAAAGTCCCACAAGCAGCAAATTGATAATTGATAGGTATAAAGAATAAAACTAACCAGGATGCCGGGAGAAATCCCTGTTCTTTTTTTCTTAGTCCCACAGGATCTTTTATATTCATTCAAAGAAGTGGACAAAGTTCTAGATTCATATTTCATTCAAAAGTCAGTCAATATTATATGTTTGAACTCATTTATTTTCCCTATGAAACAGAGTAAAGATACCACTTATGATTAATATACTTCTGCCTTATGTATTCAAACAGAATTTTCTCCCCATAGTCAAAATTCTTTTGTCTGCACTTTTTTACACACTGAGATAATTTGCAAATTGATCACAGCCCCCTTTTGTACGCAGGGTTTCAATGCAACAGATTCATTTTTTTAACCTATCTTGTCAAGGCCTATCTCACATTTCCATAGTAACAATCAAATAAGGAGATTTCACTCTCATGTGACATTTTGACATACCAAAACGTTTATCTTTGCAGTCAAACTCACTACACTGGCTCAATGCACAATGAAGTCCATGGATACAAAAGCACATTACTATTCTAGAGGAAACAGGTTTTTCATTCTCTTCTAATTTCTCTCCTTTGGAAGCAATGATTTTTTTTTAGATTGCGTCCACTATTATCTCAAAATGCATGATCATTTTTTATAAGACCGTCGACTGCGAGTACCTCAATGAAGCTCAATATTATTCCTATTAAATGCTGGTAAACACAATTCCAGCAAAAGTCTTTGGAAAATAATCCAAATCAAAAACTATTGCCAAATGCTACCCCCCCCAAACAGGGAATGCTGGAGCCATTATTTGGCAAATTGCCTCAAAACAGTCTGAATGAATACATCACATGATACCATTGGCTGTTATGTCATCAGATCAAGTGACGCCAGGGAGTTGAATACAAAACCTATGGTGACATTCCAGTGTAGAAGCAAGTGCTGTACCATTAGCGCTACCACTCTTCAGAACGGTTGCTAAACCAATATACCCCCTCCAGAGGCTGCACGTCCCCTATTACCTTGTCCTACCCCAACAATCCATTTTTCCCGACTGTGGAGACCCATCTCATTGAACTTCATCTACATTTTCCTCCCTGTCTCCTGAACATTGACACGGAACCCTGTGGAGGTCTCAGTGGTGATCACAGTAAATAACCTCCCTCCCACAGTGTACCATACTCTGTTATGCAATTCTGAATTCTTCCACTGAATTTGGGTTTCCCTCTTTCACAGTCCTTATATCCACCACCATAAATGCCTCTGCTTCACCACCCCTCCCCCAACCCAGACTCCTTCGGTCACTTATTGCCCTGATGTCCCGACAGGCCATCACCTCTGAACCCTCGATAAAGATTGGCAGATGGATATCAATGTTTGTATTTGCCCCAGATCTTTGACTGACTTTGAAGCCCCTGGACATGACTGACCATTATGTTGGCAGTTCCCTTAATAACAATCCACAAATCTACCGGACTACAAATTATTTGCCACCAGTTCCCAAACGTCACCATTTGATTAGATAAATGTGCAAAGAGTTTGTCACACAGGTGTTGGCACAATCTGTAGGTCTTACATTATCGTCTTGGTATACCATGCAGCAAGACGTCCACCACCCTCCCCACTGTGCACCATCCCCAGATCATTCAATCCTAAAAGGCTGCCCCTTTGTGTGTTTGCACTAAATAGCCCCTTAAAATGGCAGTAGTGAGATGCAGCCTGACCCAGTCCTAAAGCTGGAACCTGGCCTTGTGCATACAGTGTTCCTGCTGCAGCATTTTCAGTATTGGTTGCTGCACCCTGAAGTGTAACTTTGTGCCTTGTTAGTATCCTGCTACTGTGTCAGACATGTCACGGTGGTCACGATGGCTTAGCAGATGGCAGATGGCAGATGCCAATGTCTGGTAGACAAAGGGTACAGTTAGTGCCATAGATCATGCCCTGACACCCTGAAGCCCAATGTTCTGCATGGAGATTGTTCAGAGCAAACAATGAGCTGAATCCGTTAAAGTACACACTCCGGTTTTCCTTTCAAGTTTTCCTGATATTGAGCTTGTCTGGCAAATTTGGAAAGAGTCTGAATATTAATGAGGCAAGTTGGCCGTTAAGGGGAATCACAGTTGCTCAGTGGTTAGCACTGCAGCCTCACAGCACCAGGGTCCCAGGTTCGATTCCAGCCCTGGATAACTGACTGTGTGGAGTTTGCACGTTCTCCCCGTGTCTGTGTGGGTTTCCTCCAGGTGCTCTGGTTTCCTCCCACAGTCCAAAGATGTGCAGGTCAGGTGAATTGGCCATGCTAAATTGCCCGTAGTGTTAGGTGCATTAGTCAGAGTGAAATGGGTTTGGTTGGGTTATTCTTCAGAGGGTCAGTGTAGACTGGTTGAGCTGAAGGGCCTGTTTCCACACTATAGGGAATCTAATCTAATAAGGCATTTGACAAGCAATAAGTCCGTCAGTTGACATCTCTCTGCTGCCAGATGAGAATCTCACCATGCTCCAGAAGCATGAAATATGGAGTGAGATGAGTTCGTTTGTGAGAAGGGCTTCATCAGTCTTATTGCCTGACTCTGCCACACATCCCACCAATGCCCACATTCTTCACACACCATTACTTTGTAGATCCATTAGTGGTAGCTAATATATTAAATATGTTTTCAGAATTTAAGCTTCTACCACGATGTATATAGATTTGGAAATCTTCTAGCTTCGAGATATTGGCAATTTGATGTTAAAACTCTAAATGTAATCCTTTGCCTTCCTTTTGGAAATAAGCTGTGGATATAATATTCACAGCTTTCATTAAAGTTGAATTAATGTTATTGTGGAGACTTACTTGTGTATATGCTATCATCTATCATTATGTTAATTAAATGCAAACATTCCCCTGCAGTCATCCTTGAATTAAAATATAAACATTCAAGCAGAGATGATTTTGCATATGTTGTGCTAGGAGAGACTGTGTACACTTGATTGCAGTCGATGAGTCTTCAGCCCCCATCAAACCATGCATTCCAAAACGTTCCAGCATCCTTAAACATCGAGTTCAGCAATATGGTGTTAGAGAGTCAGAAAGTTCTGCTGTTTGAAGGAAGCAGACTCTTCTGGATATATACGGATTCTGAATGTATCACATCATATATGTGAGATAGGACATAATTTGTCCCAGTAATCCTACCATCTCTCTCAATGCTGGTCCCTTCTAAATTTCACTAAATCAACTTTTACTTCACCTGCCTGGGCTCCCACTCACCAGAAACTCTAAATTTCATGTGTGCTGAATATCTTGGGCTTTTCTATCTTGCAGAAAGTTTGTCTTTGTGTGTCAATTCACTCTGAGGTAATTTGCCTGATCGGCCAAAACAATTATACAAACAATTGACACCTCAGGTTGGATTTCCTTCTTTCCAGTAGGGAAAACGCCTTTGGAACTTTTTCTTGGCCCGCTGAACCTAACTGTGACCCCAAAACAGTTTCCTCAATTGCACCCACTTAAACGCTTGTTGGGTGGTCTCCATGTGGGGCCAGGAGACAGTGAGATCAGCAGATGCTGGAGATCAGAGATAAGAGTGTGTTGCTGGAAAAGCACAGCAGGGTAGACAGCACCTGGAGGAGCAGGAGAATCGACGCTTCGGGCCAGAGCCCTTCATCAGTAAGGGCTCCAGCCTGAAATGTTGATTCTCCTTCTCCTTGGACCTCCACGTGGGGCCAGTCTGCTGTCCACTCAGTATTGGAGGATCTCCACAGAACCATTTAAAAGAGCAAAAGTCTTCATGCAGAGAGAACAAAATTATTGCTAGTTTTATCAGTCACAGCTGGGTACAAGGCCTACAAAATTAGGTGCTGAGTCTCAGAGAGACAGAGCACAAAAGCTTCCATAAGGACCTCAACTGGAGACTTCCGCACCATTATGTTGTAACTCAATGTTATGGCCACTTACACAGGGGTCATGAGGGCTTTCAGTAAGAAGGGTAGATGGAAGGAATGCTTGCTGTGGACCCATCCAGAGGGACCCATTAACATTTGGAAGTGAGCATCCTAGTCATACTGGAGCTTCTTTTTGACATATAGAAGACCAATCAGACCAGTGTCTGTAAGTTTAATAGTTTTTTTTCCTTCTGGGTATGTTCAAACATGAGCTGGTATTTCCATTTTGTGGCAGGCAGTAATGTTCCTTGTGAGTTGGGGGAGTTTGGGGGGAAAAGAGAAAAAAAAGCCAGGTCTGGATAAGGAGGTAGCAAAGGTTCTCAGTGCTCCAGTTTTCCATTACTTTCTGCAGCTTTAATGTCAGAACAAACATCTGGCTACTTAATAATATCTGTGGATGTGTTAATTTTCAACAGCTGGAAAAGGTTAAAATTTAAGCAATAAATCTTTGAGTAATACACTTTCCATATATTCACAACTCCCTTAGGAGGTAAAAGTCTCTCGTTTACAAACTCAAACACAGCTTCTACTTTCCTCCTGAGTCTCTTCAGCCTTTGACTTTCATCAAAAGCATTTTTTAATCAGTGTTCAAGGAAAAAAAAATCCAAAATTGACCATTTGGGATATCAGTGGATAGGAACCAACAAATTGCCTGCTTTACCTTCCACCCATTGTAATTCATCCTACAAATTGTTCAAGTATTACTGTTGAGTATGAGGAATTTAGAAATTTTAGGACAAAGATGAGGAGCAATTTTTTTCCTCATGGGATAAAATAAACCAAAATGCTGGAGATCTGAAAGGCAAAAACAGATTAAGAAGAGTCCTTCTGGGAAAATAGGACTGAACCGCCCCCAACCTCCTCCACCCTCCTCCATCTGGTTGAACTCATCCTAATTTTGAATATCTCCTTTAACTCCTATCACATTCTTCAGATCAATTGTGGGGGGGCCATGGGTACTTACTCAGGCCCCCCAACACGACTTTTTTTCCCGTACATCAATTACATCATTGGTGCTGCTTCCCTCTCTCATCTGGAACTGGAAAAGTTAATCAATTTTGCTTCCAATTTCCATTCCCTTTCACCCTCACCTGGTCCATCTCTGACCCCTCCTTTCCCTTCCTCGATATCTCTGTTTCCATTTCTGGGGATAGACTGGACATCAATATCCACTACAAACCCACCGACTCTCAAAATTACCTTGGCTATACATCCTCACACCCACGTTCCTTTTAAGGCTTTATTCCATTCTCCCAGTTCCTCCACCTCCATCACATCTGTTGAGATGATGCCAGCCATGTTGGGCCCACCGCCCTCACTTCAACCCTCACCCCCTCTCTTCTCTCCCACAACAGCAACACAGTCCGCCTTGTCCTCACTTACCATCCCAACAGCATCACCTCCAAAGGATCATTAGCCGCCATTTCCATCACCTCCAGTGGGATACCACCAGCAGACACATATTCCCCTTCCCTCCCTTGTCAGTCTTTCACAGGGACCATTCCTTCCAGGACACTCTGGTGCACTCTTCCTTCGTTCCCAATACTACCCCACATAGCATCTTCTCCTGCAGCAGAAGGTTTCACACCTGCGTGTCTACTTCCTCCCTCAGCCAATCCAAGCCCAGCGCTTTACCTGCATTTCACTCAATCTAGTCCACTGTATTCACTGCTCACAATGTGGTCTCCTCCAGATTGGAGAGATGAAGAGCTGACTGGGTGACTGCTTCACAGAACACCTATATTCTGTCAGCAGAAATGATGCTGAGTTTCCTGTTGCCTGCAACTTCAACACACCCCTGGCCAACATCTCTGTCTCAAGCTTTCTGCTGTGCTCCAGCAAAATACAGCACAAGCTGGAAGGACAGGAGCTCATTTTCCATCTGGGAAACCCATAGCCTTTTAGACTCAACAAGTTTAGGGTTTGAGCACCTTCACCAATGTCCTTACCCAACCACACACCAGGCCTTGTCATCACATGGGCTGCTACCACACATCAGCTGTTAATAATCCCCATGAACAGCTATAAGTTCTCCCAGGCTTACCTTTACCCATTCCTTTGTCTGCCCAACTATTTATCTCTCTCTGTTTTTCTTTCGCTCTCTCTCTGTTTGTCTTCCTCTGTCTTTCTGGGCTCCTTCTCCACCTATTGATTACTCCACTCACCACCCCCCACCACAACCACTCCTGCTTTAGAATTTTTGCCAACCTTTTTCTAGCCACTACCAGTTCTGAAGGGCCACTGGACCCAAAACACTAACTTTGCCTTCTCTCCACTGATGCTGCAGGAACTGCTGAGATTCTCCAGCAATTTCTGTTCTTGCTTACACTCAAAGGGCTGTGAATCTTTAGAGTTCTCTGCCCCAGAGAATTGTAGTTACTCCCTCATGAATATCTTCTTTTGTTCATCCTTCAAAGTGAACAGGACCATGTTGATTATCTGAGGAGTTTAGTGAGGCTCCAATGGGGTGCACAGGTAACTGCTCAGATCATGTTCAAACAGGACAGAATGCCATGGATGATTGGGTTTTGAACAAGTTGTTGACTTAGAATTTCAGCTTCTTGTATTGATATGTTCTTGCTTTTGAAGGAAGCCGCGCAGTTTTTGATTTATATGTGCAAGGGCATTAAGTCCCCCACCATCAGTGTCTTCGGGGCTTACAGTGACCAGAAACTGAAGTGGATAAATAATGTAGTTACAAGAGCAGGTCATTGGTTGGAAATTCTGTGATGAAACTCATCTCCTGACTTACTAAAGTTGGTCCATCATCTACAAGCCACCAGTCAGATGTGCGACAAAATACTCTCCATTTGCCTGGATAGGAGCTGCTGCAACAATACTCAAGAAGCTGGAGGCCACTCAGAACAAGTTAACCAACGTAACTGGCACCATATCTACAAATAATCACTCTCTCTACCAGCAGCACAGAGTAGTAGCAGAGTGTATTTCCTAAAGACACACTGCAACAACTAATCAAAGACAATAGTTTCGCACCCAGAACTGCTACCTGATGTACTGCCACATGCAGGCTCCCTTTCAAGCCACCCACCATCCCGACCTGGAACAATATCACTGTTCCTTCACAGGTGCTGGGTGAAATCCTGGAACCTTATCCTTAACAGCACTGTGGGTATACCTACACAACCACTCGCTTCCTCAGGGCAACTAAGTCTATCTGGCAACATCCCCATCCATGGATCAGTGAAATAAAGACAATATAAACTAAAGGAACAATTTTAAAGTGTATTGTCATCATTAACTATTGAAGGCAACAGGAATGGTTGACAGAATGATTGATAAGGCATACAGCATTCTAGACTTCATTATTAGGACCATAGAGTATAACAGCAAGAAGGTTATGTTAAACTTGTATAGAACATGACAGAGCCTCAAAAGGAGTTTTATATCCAGTTCTAGGTGCCACACTTTAGGAACAGTGTGAAGAAACTGGAGAGAAAGTATAGGAATGATTCACTTGACTTGTCCCATGGATGAGAAACTTCAGTTACAGGTACAGTGGAGAAATTTGGTGGCTTCTTTCATGAAAAGAAGTCTAAGAGGAGATTTGATTCAAATTCATGAAGTGTCTGGACAGGATTGATGAGGAAAATCTGAGAACAAGGGGGCACTAACTTAAGGCAATTGACAATAGAAGTAACATGAGGGAATACTTTTTCACTCAGCGAAGTTTAAGATCTTGGATGACAGAGGAAAGGGTGGAAGCAGGTTCAATTGAGATATTCAAGAGGGAATTCGATTATCTGGCAACAAGGAATGTACAGGACTACAGGAAAAAGAAGGGAGAGTCTATTGCTCCAACGGAGAGCCTTCAGAGAGTCAACAGGTTGAATGGCATCCTTATGTACTGGAACCATTCTATAATTCTGGGATTCGATGGATGGCCATCTAGCCCCATCAATGATTGATGCTCTCAAAAGGATAATTAATGGGAACCTCATTGTGGTGCCACTGGTATTCACCTAGCATTTGACAAGGGTCTGCTTTGTATAGTTGCTTACAGGATCCTGGGTAGAGGCCTTCTCATTCAAAGGCACTCAGTACCTGATTGAGTGATGCAGGATTGGTATGCAGGTTGCACTGACATTTAACCCCATACTCCACTGTCATTCAACAGAGCTGCATGCCTCTGTTCAATTGACACAAGGGATTTCTACTTTGGGGGTTCTTGTTCCTGTTGAAGTCCCACCACTGTCTGGTTAAGTTCCTGAGTGCCATTTAATATGCAAACCTTTCTGGGTCTCCAGTTGGCAGGCAAGACACCGCACGCCTACCCCTCACCTTAATCAATCTTAGAGTCACAGAGTCATAGAGATGTACAGCACGGAAACAGACCCTTCGGTTCAACCTGTCCATGCTGACCAGATATCCCAACCCGATCTAGTTCCACCTGCCAGCACCCGGCCCATATCCCTCCAAACCCTTCCTATACATATACCCGTCCAAATGCCTCTTAAATGATGCCTATTAACCCTGCGTCTCTCTCTCTCTCTCTCTCTGCAGATGCTGCCTGACCTGTTAAATGTTTCTAGCATTTTCTGTTTTCAGAACTCTCTCATCAAGGAGAGCAGAATACATCATTGAACAAAAGCTGTTGAGAGGTTTTTGGTCCGAACCAGTGTTGAATTATCGTAGATGACAGAGAAATTTCACACAAACGACCGGCATTTAGACTGATCTAATCCAACAATTGATTGTAAACCTGCAGTATGGTGCAGTCATTTAGCACTCCACAGGAAAATGAAAACATCAGTCACTCCCACAGAATAATCTCCATTACACAGCTGATTATTAATTTCAGGACAATTAAGTTCTGCAGAGACCATTTTCACACCATTTGAAAAACCAATCATGGTTTGGTTTTTGCTAGGGAGCGTCTGTCATCATTGTGAAATAAAGGAGTATTCTTGACTTCATTTCATTTGCTTATTATCTTTTGTCTGCATTAAAATGTCACACATTTTATTTCCCTAAGGGACATCCATTATATTTATCAGACAACAAAGCCTATTCTGAGCAGAGATGGGGGAGGAATATTGTACATGAAGCGTTTTAATAGTCACTATACTACATCATTTCCTGTGATTTTCTTCAAATCCAGACTACCCCACCCCCACCAAACTGTCTTCCTCTTGTTTTGCACTTCTTAATGCTTTCTTCCCCCTCAGCATTCAGATTTCTTGCACCAGTGCCATTATGAGGGACCTCCAATTATAAATAAAAGATGTCTAAATTTCAAGGTTTATATTATACATTGAGAAATAAAGGAAACAGAGAGAAAAGCCTCTCCAAAACGGATATTTTCATTCTGATATGACAGAAACATACTAGCATGGCTACACAATTATGATATAAAATGGTCCTGCTTTGATAATGAACATGATAAAAATGACATGATATGCTCCCAGTCTCTGTTCAAGAAATGCTGCACTTAGACTCCCAGGGTCTGGTACCTCACACCCATGAATTGCAGTGCAATAACACCAGTCAAAACCACCCCCACAGTGCCATCCTTTTCCTTTGACTTCCAACAGTCACATGACACTGGGTTCACGAAATAAAAGTTGCCTGGTATGGCTTTTCAGTGTAATAACCCATACAAAAAAGTATCTTTTGATTATTAAAATGTGTTCTTTATAAAACCTATGTTTATTTTCTCAAGCCTAATAATGCACAAAACAACACATGCTTCTCTCCTTGACACCTGGAAAATAAATGTTTAAGTTGTATGCAGGTTGTACTGATGTTTCCATTTAGTAAGAGTTGATTTGTGCAATGCTGTTGTGTTGCTGTAACTTAAATATGCTCATACATGCTAATTAAGAAACAATAAAATAACTTTATTTGAAAGTATGGCATAATGTAAATAGGCTTATTGCTAAATAAATGTTTTAGTTGGGTGAGCTTTTTGTTGCAGATTTGCAGATGTATATATGTAAATATAAAGTTTTGATACCTCTATTGTCCTTTCTGTTAGGATAACACTTTATTTTGGTAAACACATGTGGCCTCTCAAACTTGGCATAGTTTAGGTCCTTACCATTTCATATTTCAGCCCTGTTTCACACAATTTCCCTCAATTACCCTACACCTCTACCTTTGACTGTAGTTTACATTTGTTTCTTTTTGCCTTCCTCTGTTTTATTCATTTCTTTAAGTTCTCAAATCTTTTCTCTATGTGTCGCTGTCTCCGCAGTAAGTCCTTTTCTTCTGTTTCTGAAATTCGGTGACATTCACTTTGTATGCCGCGTGCAACTTTATTTTACTTTCTGTATAGAACTGACTTCCTCATTCTTTCTGTCCAGAGTAATTCCAGCAATGGTCCTGAGCTTTCTATATATCAACCTATAGAATATTGTAGCACAAGAATTATTGTTGCAACAATAATATATGGTTGAGATCTGAAACTGCCAGGAATGGCTTTTGTACTTAACCTTACATGTCTCTCCAAATTTTTAAAGGTAGATAAAACAGTTGTCAAGGTGAGGACAAATATGAATCATTAAGCTGTTTTATTTTATAGCAAGCAAACATACAGTTATGGTCAGACGCATTTACTTCAATCAGTGTAGTTTGTCTTTGTATAATAATACAAAATGTAAAACAGTCAAATGGGATTGCAGCTGGGAGTTGTTAACATTAACTCCTGATCCCATAAATTCCCATGGCCTCAGGTCAAACAAGGTCAAGGAAACCTCTTGCTGGATACCAAGTTGCCCCTCAACTGACAAGTCAGTGCTTATCTTTGTTGAACATCATTATTTGATGGGTGGCACAGTGGTTAGCACTGCTGCCTCACAGCGCCAGAGACCCGGGTTCAATTCCTGCCTCAGGTGACTGTGTGGAGTTTGCACATTCTCCAAAGATGTGCAGGTCATGTGAATTGGCCATACTAAATTGCCCCTAGTGTTGGGTGTAGGGGTGTGCGTGGGTTGCGCTTCAGCGGGTCAATGTGGACATGTTGGGCTGAAGGGCCTGTTTCCACACTGTAAGTAATCTAAATCTAATCTAATCTAATCTGCAGAAATGTTTGACGGAGGCAAGGATACCATCCATGGTTAACTACAGAGTCACAGAGTCATAGAGATGTACAGCATGGAAACAGACCCTTCTGTCCAACCCATCCATGCTGACCAGATATCCCAACCCAATCTAGTCCCACCTGCCAGCACCTGGCCCATATCCCTCCAAACCCTACCTACTCATATACCAATCCAAATGCATTATAAATGTTGCAATTGTACTAGCCTCCACCACTTCCTCTGGTAGCTCATTCCATACATGTACCACCGTCTGTGTGAAAATGCTGCCCCTTAGCTCTCTTTTATATCTTTCCCCTCCCACCCTAAACCTATGGCCTCTAGTTTTGGACTCCCCGACCCCAGGGAAAATACTTTGTCTATTTATCCTATCCATGCCCCTCATGATTTTGTAAACCTCTATATGATCACCCCTCAACCCCCAACACTCCAGGGAAAACAGCCCCAGCCTGTTCAGCATCTCCCTAAAACTCAAATCCTCCAATCCTGGCAACATCCTTGTAAATCTTTTCTGAACCCTTTAAAGTTTCACAACATCTTTCCAATAGGAAGGAGACCAGATCTGCACACAATATTCCAACAGTGGCCTAACCAATGTCCTGTACTAAATGCCTTCTTCACTATCCTATCTACCTGTGACTCCACTCTCTCCACTGTTGCATCACAATTGCATTTTAAAGAATCTACAAGATGCACTGCAACAAAGCATCAATGATTCTTCAACTACACATTTCAAACCCCCACTTCCACTACCTAGAAGGATAACAATGGTCGTCACATGGGACCACCATCACACACCATCCTAATGGGAGTGGTTGCTGTTTTTTATTATTGATGGGTCAAAATCTTGGCATTTCCTCCCTAACAACTCTGGATGTGCCTACACCAATTCAAACAGGCAGCTTGTTACTCATGGGCAATAGGGATGAGCAATAAATGCTGACCCTGCCAAAAGCATCCACATCTATGCACAAATACATTTGGATAGTAATGAGAAGGTTTTTGCTTAATTCTGAAATCAGAAGCCATCTATGTCACTCTCCCAATGTAAATATATATGGACAAGGGCAACTGGGGTGGACAAAAATGCCAGTGATGAGCACACCTGATGAGTGAATTTTTAAAAATCATGTGTCTATCTCTTTTGTAACTATAGACCAGAAAGTCAGATGAGGAGAAGGTTTTCAGGACAGTTTATTGAAACAGCATATTCTAGAGTGAACCAAGTTGATCAAAGATGATCAGGTTTATTCAGGAATGAAGAACTGAGATTGAAATCCAAACAGCCATGATCTTGAATGACGGACCAGGCTTGAGGGACCAAATATTCCACTCTTGTCCCTTGTTTGTATTTTCATATGACCAGAGAACAAGCTACTGTGCAATGAATAGGATAAATTCCTGAAAGTGCCCCTAGGTAGGAGCGACCACAACATGATTGAATTTTACGTTCAGTTTGTCAGTGAGCAAAATGTTTTTGAGGCTGTTGTAAAATTTAAAAAAGGAGCATAAAAGCAGAGCTGGCTAAAGTGAATTGGTAAATTAGGTTAGATCTGACAATAAAGATGTAGTGGCAAATATTTAAGAGGATCTTTCAGAATACGTAGAGTAGTTACATTCTAACAAGTAAGAAAAATTCCAGGGAACAGACCCAGCATCCTTGCTGAAATAGCAATGTTAAAGATAGTATCAATCTTAAAGAAAAAACATGTAATTATGCAAAGCCAGCTGGCAAGTCAGAAGGTTGAATAGAATATATTAAAAACAAAAAGAATGAATAGGAAGGGTTTGAAGGGATATGGGCCAGGTGCTGGCAGGTGGGTTTAGATTGGGTTGGGATAGCTGGTCGGCATGGACAGGTTGGACCGAAGGGTCTGTTTCCATGCTGTACATCTCTATGACTCTATAACTAGGAAGTAAATAAGGAGATAAACATTAGAGAGTGACGAAAAGCTAGCCAGGAATATAGTTAGTAACAGTTTCAATAAATATTTAAAGAAGATGAGTTAATAAAGTAAGAATTAATAATGGAAAATGACAAAATGGCAGAAGTATTGAATGGTGTTTTAACAAAGAACTGCAGATGATAGAACAAAAACAGAAATGACTGAAGAAACTCAGCAAGTCTAGCAGCATCTGTTGAGAGAAAGCAGAGTTAACATTTCAGATCCAATGGCCATTCTTCAGAACATTGGTGGTCCAAGCCATCAGCACCCTCTGCTCATGCTGATAAGTCTGGTTACATGCATCTTAATCATGATCTAAGTCTTCAACACCTTCTCTGAACATTGAAATCTGTGGTTATGATTTTTCACAGGACAGTGTATCCTGCCTGCCACCTGAGTCAGCAGGAGCTGCATCCCCAAGTCTCATGGCAGCTTATTGGTCATGCAGTGTTATTGGCTGGAACAGAGAGTCCCATTCGACACACAAGGCTTCAGGGAGTCAATCTGACTGAACAGTGGTTCTATGGAGAATGAGATTGAGAGTGTGAAAGTGATTAAGTGTGACAATGTGAATGGGAATGTGTAGGAGTCAGTATGAGAGTGAGTGTGATAGAAAGATGAGTGTGTGAGAGAGTTAGTGTGCATGTGAAAGAGTGTGAGTGTGAGTGTGAGCGTGAGTGTGAAAGTGAGCAAATGTGAGAGTGAAAGTGAGTGGGAATGTGAAAGTGAATGCTGGGTCTGTTCCTTGGAATTTTTCTTACTCGTTGGAATGTAACTACTGTACGTATTCTGAAAGATCCTCTTAGGTATTTGCCACTACATCTTTATTGCATGAGAGTCAGTGATTGTGTATGTCTGTCTGTGTGTGAGAGAGAGAGAGAGATGGGGACAGGTGTAGGGGTTCCATGGCAGGGAAGTGAGGTGAGGTGACATGAGGTGAGGTGAAATGTGGGGAAGGATGAGAGGCCATGAACAAGGAAAAGCCTAAATGAGAAGAGGAGGCACCTTATGGGAGGCTGAGTAGAAAGGCAGACTACATGAAACTTGCAAGTCCTCTGTTAGGGTCTGGTGGATGGACCACCCAGACCTGGGTAAGCCCACTCAAAAGACTGGTTGGGCAACCACGAGGGCAGTGGAAAGGACAAACAGAGTATTTTATAGACTCTTTGCCTGAAAAGCCATCAGCAATGAGACCGTAAATGTTGCATTTTGTTCCTTAACAAAGGCAAAGAAAGCAACATATTGCAGATGCTGGAAAACTGAAATCAAAAATTCTAGAGATGCTTCCTACTGAACTTGCCAACATTTTTTTGTTTTTATTTCACAAGGGAAGATATTTCCATTGACAGAAACGTTAATAATCAGAAGGCACAGGTTGAGGGTGATAAATAAAAGATGAAGAATGAAAGGCAATGTGAAGATTTCTTTGCCACACATTGAGTAGTTGCAAGCTGGAACGCACTGCCTGAAAGAGTGATGGAAGTAGATTCATTTGTCGCACTCAACAGAGAATGGATTGAAACATAAGGATAATATTTACAACGGTACGAAGAGCAGGGAGTGTGGTTACTGTGTATTGATAGCTCAAAGCTGTTTCAGGCATGCTGGTCTGAATGGTCAGTTTCTATCTCATGCTGGAATTCTACGAAATGTTGTATCAGAAATGCAAATTTCCTTTATACCTGGGCCAGAACTTTCAACCCATATCAGAATTGTTTCATCTAATGCTGATCTTTACACTTAACGTGGTTAAGGATTCTTGTGGTGCAGTGGTAGTGACCCTACCTCTGAACCTGGAGATCTGCATTCAATTCCCAACTACTCCAGATGTGTGCAGAGACCACCAAAGTGGATCAGTGCAGAAAAGACCACACTCCTTTGACAGCATGAATTGAGAGAAGGGTCATCATGGATTTCCTCCAAACGCTCTAGTTTCCTCTCACAGTCTAAAGATGTGCAGGCAAGGTGGATTGGCTATGGAAAATGTGAGGTTATGGGATGGGCTGGACTGTCGATCTGGGCAGGATGTTTTTTTGGAGGTTTGGTGTGCACTCAAAGGGCCAATGTAGGGATTCTATGATTCTAAGTTAAAATGTCTATTCTTGAAATATCAGAGAATGGATAAGTTGGTGAATAAGTGAGTGGGAGCATGGATGAATGGATGAGTTGGGTGAATGGGTGAGGTAAGTGGGTGGGTGAGTGGGTGGGTGAGTGGGTGAGATGAGTGGGTGGGTGAGTGGCTGAGGTGAGTAGGTGGTTGAAGTTGTTGGGGGAGGGTAGTTGTGTCACATTAGGATGAGATTGAGAAGTGATTAGGGTTCAGTTGTGGAGTTAACCAGAGATTAGACTAGGTTTTGACCTGACTTGACGTTTCCTAAGTAACTATTCCAGTAAGTATTGGCAACTTTGTGAAGATCCCCAAGGAGCAGCCGTAATTTAGATTTCCCACCGTAAATTTAGATTTTCCTGGCTTCAAGGATCCATGTGTGAGCACTGCTACAGGATGCCAACACACTTGTTTATTTGAATTTCTGGTCTCGGACAATCCAGAGGCCAAAAAATTTGGCTCTTTGCCCAAAACATATGAGAATATCCAAATTTGTAGTTTTTGTTATATTAAGGCGACATGGTGACTCAGTGGTTAGCACTGCAGCCTCACAGTGCCAGGGACCCGAGTTCAATTCCAGCCTTGGATGACTGTCTGTGTGGAGTTTGCACCTTCTCCCCATGTCTGCCTGGGTTTCCTCTGGGTGATCCGGTTTCCTTTCACAGTCCAAAGATGTGCAGGTCAAGTGAATTGGCCATGCTAAATTGTCCATAATGCTCGGTGCATTAGTCAGGAGTAAATATAGGATAGGGGAATGGGTCTGGGTGGGTTACTCTTCAGAGGGTTGGTGTGGACTTGTTGGGCTGAAGGACCTGTTTCCACACTGTAGAGAATCTAATCTAGGCGAAGGGTCTGAAAGCAACCCATTCACTCTTATTCCCTCGGCGTGATACATGAGGCTAGAATGTCAGGTGATGGCAGTAAACTGCCAATGGCGGTTTTATCAGTGGCAAACAGTAAATGTAATTAACACAAAAGGAAAATCAAATCCATTGTGTTAATGTAACGGAGCTGCCTTGAATTAACTGAAATGTTGATATTGAGTAAAATTCTTGTTCACTAACAGCTGCGAATGTCACTTTTTTATGAACCTTTGACCATCTGTTTCTTATTGTCCCATGAGATTCTCTTTTAATCCCAAAGCTTTTCTGGATATCAATGAGACATATTTTATTTAAATTAGATAGGGTGGGTCACTGGGTAATTTATCAAAAATTAAAGCCAATTATAAGATCATTAACTTGGATTGGCTTAAAATTTTTTGTCCCTGTTAAACAAATTTTGCTTGTCACTTTATACCAAACACAAAGAATTGCATAGCACAGAAAGGATGCAATCACCATTATGAAAATTATAACTTCAACAATATAAGATCGACTGCAAGCATTAACACTGATGAGGCTCATATTTTATTAGCATCTGTATGAAAATAATGGTTACTGCAGGGAATTAAAATTCAGGGACCAGTAATCTCTGTTGAGCAATGTAATTAGATGGATAAAGCTCATTTTTGCAGTACAGTTCACAATAGCAGGGACAATACATGCAAGGCTGTCTACCTACTATTACTAACCTTTCTTAATGAGTAGTTTACAGCATTACACGGTGGATTAAACTGCACGTGCAGAGTCCCTTATTATTTCAATGCGATTCTGATTAAAATTAGCAAATGATTTAGGATTAGATTCTGATGGATTGATTTCCATTCCTCATGAAAACGAAGCTCTTTTCATGTAAGCACCTACGCTGTTAGCACCGAGCTTTTTTTTTGCAACAGGCACCCCTTAAAGCTGTGCAGTAAGGTAAGACATACTACTAATATTTCAGCCTGCACGAACATGAGAGAGCATTTAGGCTTTCTCCCCACTATGGATAAAAAGGCCGCAAGAAATCATTAGCAACATCTCAGATGCCCAAAAGATGAAAGGCTTGACTGGTTTCTCATTAGTCTAATCACACACCTATTTTGTCCCTATTTGGCAAAGAGATTTTGATCACCTTTCAAAGGAGGTGTTTGATGTAGAACCTCCACTTGGATTTACCTCAGGCCATGGCTCTGCTGTGTTTACATTGTAGCTGAACTTCAGCACAAAGAACCAAGTCACACAGACAACACGTGCAGCAGAATAGGCAGCTGCACGATGCTGCAGCTGAAGTTCAAAGACCTGACATCAATAAACTGTCATCCATCTATCTACCAGAAGTCCAATGGCAGAGGGTCAGTGCCTATTTGTACCTTCCTTTACGATTAATGGCAGTCTGGAACCATTAGCACTGCATTAACATTACATTGACTCCAGCTTTATTCATTCTGAGGCTGTACCATCTCCATTTGTCTTGTACATTTAGCACAAAGTGAATCTAGTGTGTAGACTTTAGTCATTTCTCTGAAACACTTCATTCTGATGTTTTGGATTGATGGTAGTCTGGGGCTAGTTACAATTCCTCCATTGTTCAGTTATAACCTTCAACCAAAATGGTATATTTCTGATGAAAATTTGATTATAATTAAGAACTAACCAAGACCAGATCAGACAGACGGAAAAGTGAAATACTGAGATAATGTTCAACCGAGCAACAGTGCCTGGCAGATAGGGATGCATATGGCACTAATCACTAGGGCCCATGTCTTTGGGCAGCACCAGTCCTCTCACAATGATCTCAACATGCTCAGAAACAATCATTTGGTGGACAATCATCTCTGGGATGAAACCTCTGACTAACCAGAGGCCAAGTCCCTGAGGCTATTGGCTTGGACAGCCAGGACGCATCTTGGATGACATAGCTCAGACTTGACTGCATTCCTTTTCAGGCAAGCACGCCTCTCCAAAAAAACAAGAGCTCAGAAAGCATTTGTTTAATTTATACTTGGGATGTGAGTATTACAGATTAGACCAGCATTTGCTGCACAGAGAGCAGTTAAAAGTTAATCATATTTCTCAGGGTCTGGAGTCACATGTACACCATGGATGGCAGTTTCCTTCTTTCAAGGACATAAGTGACCCAGACGGATTGATCAGCTAATTGACAACAATTTCACAGTTGTCATTAGAGACTTGATTCCAGATTTTTACTGCATTCAAATTCCACCATCAGGCACAATGAGATTTGAACCTGGAAACCAAGAACATTATCTGGATCTCTGAATCAATTTGTTAAAAATACTGACATTACCACGAAGATATCACCTCCCCAATAAAGCCCAGAGGTGTCTCATGGCAAAATATCAACTCCCAGCCCTATTAATAATCAGTGAGAGACTGCTCCACCAATCACAGGCTGGTATTCTCCTATGCTTGCTGCTGATAGGTTCACTAGTGAACCTATCAGTTGTAACTGTAGGAGAGAAGCAGCGTTGAATTGGAGAAACAAACAAGATTCTGGATAAACACAGCAAGCCAGGTATAATCAGGAGGTGGAGGAGTCAATGTTTCAGGCGTAACACTTCTTCACTTCTCTACCTCCTAATGCTGCCTGGCTTGCTGTGTTCTTCCAGCCTCCTGCCTGTCTACCTTGGATTCCAGCATCTGCTGTTTTCTTTGTCTCTAATTGGAGGAACATCAAGCAGGAAGAAAAGAGTCAGGAGTGAGGAAGTCACCAAGGAGCCAGACCTAACTATAACCAGGAGCTTTTTTGCCAAACTCAGCATCAAAAAAGGTGCTGGAAGAGAGTTCTCTTTTGCCAATGTTGGTATTCTCTCTGTCTGGGCTGGTGATGCGAGGTTTGCTTCAGTGAGGCAGGAGAGTGGAAAAGGAGGCTGCAAGAGGCCTGGATGGAGGAGAAAAATATTACAAGAGGGATTTAATAGATGAAGACAACTGCAAGGGCTGAGAGAAAGGGAAGCTGTAAGGGAGAATTGAAGGAGGTAAAGTGGTTGCAAGGTGGTTGTGAGCGAGACAAGGATGCTGAATGTGGGCTATGAGTAGACAAGGAGACTGGAGGGTATCTATAGAGGTTGTAAATGGTCTGGAGGGGATGGTGGAGGAACAAGAAGGTACAATGGAATTGAGAGATACAGGAAATTTAATGATGCTGAGGAGTTTGCAAGGATTCGAGACTTTGGGGTGACTGGGTGACTAGAATGGGTTTAGAGAGAAGTGGGAGGTAGCAAGGAGACTGGCTGAGGCAGGGAGGCTGCAAAGGAACTGGGCTTGGGTGCAATAAGGTTGAGGGGAGGAAACAAGAGCTGAAAGGAGATAAGGAGGCTGAAAGGAGCCTGGGAGCCTGCAAAGTTGAGGGAACAGTTTAAACTTGTCAACAAATGTAACATTCAGGTCACTGTAGTACATGAAAGCCTGAAATCACTGAGGTAATGAATTACTTGCAAATGAATGTGAAATCTCTGAGTTAAGGCTGTATATACTCAAGGGAGAAAAAATTGCTATTATAATGATCACTGTGTCAATTGATAAATTTAATTCTGAGATTGAGATCTGTGATCCTGTAAAAATAGTAACAAAAAACTTAAAATCTTCCAGCTTGTGCAGATGCAATGAAAATGCAGTAGCTGAGAACTCAACAGTCTTTGGAAGGTGTGTTTAATGTGATGGCTATTTGTGTGTAGAAGTGTGTCTTTTATTCTTTAAAAACAAACTTTTTTGTTGCTAATTTATGACTGATGGCTTTATGGTCATTTAACTTACCAGGTGGTAAGGGCCATGGAAACAGGAGATACACCAGGACTCCTGATTCCTTTCTGTGGGTCTGCCAAGCAACATATAGAAAGAGTTTGTGACTGTTACTGTTACAGGAAGGTAGATAGAAATTTCCTCTTAATTGTGCTTGATTCACATTGTCTGGCCAAGGATATTCATTAGTGGTCCAAACATTGCCTTATTGGATGTTATACATTCCTTGCATTCTGCTTGGTGCTGAGTACTCGGAGGCTTTGATCCTGAACTTTCACAGGTATTCACTGTCCCAATCTCCAGACATTATCTTAATGGGAGATTGTTGGAACCTTCCAACGTGTGATGGAAAAATGGCCACTGACACCATTTCACTTGAAGTCCTGTCCATCTCCTGTTAAATTTACAAGAGGAAATTGGAATGTTGCAGAAGTATAGAACAGCACAGTGAATAATCATGTGGTTATAAACAGCTGAATGTCCTTTCAGTTGCTCTTTTTGACATTACTGAAGAACTGAGCTTTTGCTCAGCAGAGAGTTCCTTGTGAGTCTTGTGTTACTTCCAAAGGTCCCACCTGAGCTGTGAAAGCTGCTGGGAATGAACATTTTCTGAAGAAAATTTTTTTTAAGGCTTCGAATATCTTATCCAAAAAAAATGTACTTCTTTGTGAAAATCTACCTCCAGTTAATACTAGGAGTGTAACCACGTCTGACACTTTTGTACAGTCTGACAATTTAACAGCAAACAGAAGCCTCCAAATAGTACTTCTTCCCCATTTTGAATCTAGTCAGTTAAGTGCAATTAGTTTTTCATGGAATAACCACCCAGCTTTCTAAATTTAATCAAAGATCTGACCAAATCTTGCACGCAATTAATGGTTCATCTTTCTTATAACTTTTGCCCATAAAGTTAATTGATTATCCAAGTCTTCTTCAGTGTCCAACCTTTAAGCCTCTAGCTTGGAGAGTACTTTATATCTGAATCTGCTCCTATAGGAGCTGTTAGTGCCAAGGCCACACCTTTCTTTCCTTTTGTAAGCCTGTGTTCACCCTTCTATTGATCACAGAACATCAGTGGGAATTGTATACCAGTTCTTTGCACTTGGTTTTAACCATTCTTCTGAAAAAGAAAATTAAGTGATAACCTTCTGTCTGAAAGGAACTCCATTTCCAGTCATCACTCTTAGGCAATTCATCTCTACACCCAAATGTCAGAACTGATTCAAACCATGCCATGAGATAGAAAGCAAGATGCCTTTCCATATACGTGGAGTTTATTGACCGGTCAATCATAAAGTTCCTTCAATATGTCAGTCCCACCTGTTACCCCTTTACTTTTATTCATATTTCGTAATCAACCTATTCAGATATGCGGTGATATAGCAGGTAGGACACTTTTTGAAAAAGAAGGGAGAGGGAAAACAAGGAATTAGAGACCGGTTAGCCTGAAATCAGTGATGTGGCAAATGCTGGAGTCAATTAGTAAGGATGTAATAAAAGAGCATTTGAAAAGTGCTGACTGGATCGGTTCAAGTCAACATGGATTCAGTAAAAGGAAATTATGCTTGATCAATCTTCTGGAATCTTTATGAGGATGCAACCAGTAGAGTCAACAAGGATGAATCAGTGGATGTTATGCATCTGGACTTTCAAAATGCTTTTGACAAGGTCCCACACAAGAGATTAGTAAGGAAAATTAAAGCTCATGGCATCAAAGGTAATGTACTGACATGGGTAGAGAACTGGTTGACAGACAGGAAGCAGAGAGTTGGAATAAACTGATCGTTTTCAGAGTGACAGGCACCGATGAGTGGGGTACCATAAGGTTCAGTGCTGGGACCTCAACTATTCAACTATTAATGATTTAGATAAGTATCTCCAAATCTGCAGAGACACTATTTTGGGTGGCAGTGTGTGCTGTGAGGAGAACATTAAGAGGCTGCAGGGTGAATTGAACAGGCTGTCAGAGTGGGCAAATACTCGGCAAATGTAATATAATGTGGGTATATGTGAGGTTATCCACTTTGGTCACAGAATGGTGGCAGTTTAGGAAAAGGTGAGGTGCAACAAGACCTGGGCGTCACAGTAGAACAGTCGCTGATGGTTGGCATGGAGTTGCAGCAGGCAGTGAGGAAAGCGAATGGCATGCTGGCCTTCATAGCGAGAGGATTTGAATACAGGAGTAGGGATTTCTTGCTGCAGTTGTACAGGGCCTTGGTGAGGGATTTTATTACACTTCTCAGGAGCAGGTGAGACTTTAGCAGCCCTTTGGGGTCAGAGGTACTACCATTGCATCACAAAAGCTCCTCTCTCCCCATCTGTATTCAGTCCAGAATATTTGTTTGGAGACGTAAAGATGTTTTCCCAAACAACTTCGTCAGAGATGTTATGACTAGGGCTCCTAGTTCAGAACTGGTGGGCACTACCATTGCACCACAAGAGCCCCAAAACCCCTCCCCTCCTCATTTGTCCAATACAGTGGGATCGCCATCATGCTGTTGTTGCTTATTGGCAGCCAGAGCTGTTTCAGCAATTACTTCTCTCGCCATGCCTCACTGTAACACAGTATGTCTCAAAGACCAATTTTTGGTTCCTTGATATTTGTCACCTGTGTCCTTTGTGTCCTTCAGCAGCTTGACCCACAGAAATGAGACCAGCTTCCAGATGCATCCACCCAAACTGAATCAAATTGCTCATATCCTCTGCATCCAACTCAACTCTGCATCACATATTCACCATGAAGCAAGATTCTTTCAATGGCAGTATGCACTGCCCCAACGCTTGAAGGCTCCCAGGGTTGCATTCAAGCAGCTGACAGCCATTTAACAGCTTGTCTTTCAAGCAGCAGTCCCACCTCCAAGCTGACAGCCAATCAGCAGCAAGGACTACAACTCTAAATATTCACCAGAGGAGGGCAGGACAAGCAAAATGCAGGGGTCTCTTTATGGAGAGAGGAGGCTTTGAGCTTGAAGTATAGGTGGAATTGGTATGAAGTCTTAGTGGAGAGGGAGGAATGAGGGACTTGGTGGGGCAATGTCTGAGTGGAAGGAGAGCTGTTAAGGGAGGTGTTATTCAATGTCTTACCCAAGGCTGCAAATGTGTTGCTGGTCAAAGCACAGCAGGTTAGGCAGCATCTCAGGAATAGAGAATTCGACGTTTCGAGCATAAGCCCTTCATCAGGAATAATTACCCAAGGCCCAATCAGGGTGAGCCACTAGGCTTTTTACATCTTCCCTTCCCATTCACCAAACTCCCTCCCTCCAGTCTTGGATGTGATCTTTTATTAATTGGCTTCATCAGTCCTTCATATAGAGATGTCATAGAGTCATAGAGATGTTCCACATGGAAACAGACCCTTCGGTCCAACCCGCCCATACTGACCAGATATCCCAACCCAATCTAGTCCCACCTGCCAGCACCCGGGCCACATCCCTGCAAACCCTTCCTATCCATATACCCATCCAAATGCCTCTTAAATGTTGCAATTGTATCAGCCTCCACCACATCCTCTGGCAGCTCATTCCATACGCGTACCACCCTCTGTGTGAAAACGTTGCCCCTTAGGTCTGTTTTATATTTTTCCCCTCTCAGTCTAAACCTATGCCCTCTAGTTCTGGACTCCCAAGGAAAAGACTTTGTCTATTTATCCCATCCATGCCCCTCATGATTTTGTAAACCTCTATAAGGTCACTCCTCACCCTCCGCACTCCAGGGAAAACAGCCCCATCCTGTTCAGCCTCTCCCTATAGCTCAAATCCTCCAACCTGGCAACATCCTTGTAAATCTTTTCTGAACCCTTTCAAGTTTCACAACATCTTTCTGATAGGAAGGAGACCAGAATTGCATGCAATATTCCAACAGCGGCCTAACCAATGGCCTATACAGCTGCAAAATGACCTCCCAACTCCTGTACTCAATACTCTGACCAATAAAGGAAAGCATACCAAACACCTTCTTCACTATCCTATCTACCTGCGAATCTACTTTCAAGGAGTTTTGAACCTGCACTCCAAGGCCTCTTTGTTCAGCAACACTCCCTCGGACCTTACCATTAAGTGTAAAAGTTCTGCTAAGATTTGCTTTCCCAATATGCAGCACCTCGCATTTATCTGAATTAAACTCCATCTGCCACTTCTCAGCCCATTGGACCATCTGGTCCAGATCCTATTTCAATCTGAGGTAACTCTCTTTGCTGTCCACTACACCTCCAATTTTGATGTCATCCGCAAACTTACTAACTGTACCTCTTATGCTCACATCCAAATCATTTATGTAAATGACAAAAAGTAAAGGGCCCAGCACCAATCCTTGTGGCACTCCACTGGTCACAGGCCTCCAGTCTGAAAAACAACCCTCTACCACCACCCTCTGTCTTCTACCTTTGAGCCAGTTCTGTATCCAAATGGCTAGTTCCCCCTGTATTCCATGAAATCTAACCTTGCTAATCAGTCTCCATGGGGAACCTTGTCGAACCCTTACTGAAGTCCATATAGATCACATCTACTGCTCTGACCTCATCAATCTTCTTTGTTACTTATTCAAAAAACTCAATCAAGTTTGTGAGACATGATTTCCCATGCACAAAGCCATGTTGACTATCCTGAACAGTCCTTGCCTTTCCAAATACATGTACATCCTGTCCCTCAGGATTCCCTCCAACAACTTGCCCACCACCGAGATCAGGCTCACCAGTCTATAGTTCCCTGGCTTGTCTTTATCGCCCTTCTTAAACAGTGGCACCATGTTTGCCAACCTCCAGTCTTCCGGCACCTCACCTGTGACTATCGATGATACAAATATCTCAGCAAGAGGCTGAGATACTTCTCTAGCTTCCCACAGAGTTCTCAGGTACACCTGATCAGGTCCTGGGGATTTATCCACTTTTAACTGTTTCAAGACATCCAGCACTTCCTCTTCTGTAATCTGGACATTTTGCAAGATGTCACCATCTATTTCCATATCCTTTTCCACAGTAAATACTGATGCAAAATATTCATTTAGTATCTCCCCCAGTTTCTGTGGCTCCACACAAAGGCCGCCTTGCTGATCTTTGAGGGGCCCTATTCTCTCCCTAGTTACCCTTTTGTCCTTAATATATTTGTAAAATCCCTTTGGATTCTTCTTAATTCTATTTGCCAAAGCTATCTAATGTCCTCGTATTGCCCTGCTGATTTCCCTCTTAAGTATACTCCTACTTTCTTTATACTCTTCTAAGGAATCACTCGATCTATCCTGTCTGTACCTGACATATGCTTCCTTCTTGTAAAATTGTTTGCAAGTGGGCACAAGGCAGATGGATAGATCACCTGAGGGATTTGAAAGTCCCGTGCCACTGTATTCTCCCTCTCCCTGCCATAAGACTTAAGATATAGGAGCAGAATTAAGGCCATTCAGGTCATCGAGTCTGCTCCACCATTCAAATACAGTGATTCATCTCTCAAACTCATTCTCCCTGTAACCTTTGATCACCTTGACAATCAAGAATATATCTATTTCTGCCTTAAACATACTCAATGACCTGGCCTCCACAGTTTTCTGTGGCAATGTATTCCATAGATTCACCACTCTCTGGCAGAAGAGGTTTCTCCTCATCTTATTCCTAAAGGGTTTTCTCTTTACTCTAAGTCTCTGCCCTCGGATCATAGTCTCTCCTGCTAATGGAAACATCTTCCCAACATCCACTCTGTTCAGGCCATTCAGTATTCTGGTAAGTTTCAATTAGATTCCCTCTCATTCTTCTAAACTCCATCGAGTGTAGATCCAGAATCCTCAAACATTCCTCATGCATTAAGCCTTTCATTCTCATGAATTTCCTCTGGACCCACTCCAGATCCAGCCCATCCTTCCTGAGGTATTGTTTATAATACTTTAATCGTGGTCTGACCAGAGCCTTACAAGCCTTAGAAGTACATCCCTGCTTGTTTCTTCTAGTCCTCTCGAAATAAATGCCAACATTGTACTTGCCTTCCTAACTACCGACTCCCTTACTTTGGTGAGGGAGCCATAAAATTCCAGCATCCTTATCATCACAAAGACCTGCGTCAACCTTCATAACATTACCTGTCTTCATTGTTACCTCAAACTATCCATAACTTAAGTGCCAGCATTCCCTAGAATGATTAACTTCAAAGATGCAGTTGTTTCTGTATAATATTGGCATGTAGTTACACACCATTGCTTCTGGCAACCGGAAGAGCAAAGATCAAAAATATTACTGCTCACCGGATAATTTGGAACAAGATGAAGGTCTAAACAAATCCCTTTAGAAAGCTGCAGTACAGAAGGAATCAAATCTATCCACATCACTGCTGGTATTTATCCATCAGAAATTCATCCTGGGAAAGTGAGCACTAAAGTATTTCCTGTACCAGCAGAAGCCAGTCGCTGTTTTACTTCAGAATCTAGAACATTGGCTTTGCAGTATTTAAAATAGCATTAAAATTGTGACGTTTAACACTAAAAGCATGCATTTTGCCATCCTTTGGACAATTTACAGGAAGTAAATTCTTCTCTTTTGCAGAAACCTGACTGTATTCAGGACATTTTAGCTACAAATGATTTTCTGCATAGTTCAGATGTTTCAATGTTGTTCATTTAAAATTTATTGAGACTATAGGTTCTGCTGTAAGTCTCCAGCAATGTCTGTTCAGAATTCTAAATTCACATGGAAACAAGGTCATTAAGGACAGAAAATTGTATTTGTTCATTATTTAAGAACAGCAGAAGCAAATGCTATTAGTACCGTCTGTTCACAAATTGGCTATAATACAACTGAAGAATTTAAACCATCATTTGTAGAATGTGAATTTTCCTTACCTGTACCAGCTATAACACGATTCCAGTCCCTGGTTTAAATGGTGCTGATATTATGTGATTTTTCTTATAACATGGGATCGCACAGGAATGGAACTATCGTGCTTTATCAGAGCAGACTGTGTGTAAAATATTGTGCATGAGGTGATGCTATCAATTAGTTTAAGAAAATACTAGATTTGACATAGGGTCCGTTAGACTCGAAACGTCAGCCCTTTTCTCTCTTTACAGATGCTGCCAGACCTGCTGAGATTTTCCAGCATTTTCTCTTTTGGTTCCAGTGTTTTCCGTATTCAATTGCTCCAGTGTGATATTAGCTGGCCTTCCAATAACAGGGAGATCCAACGCAGGTGATTCAAAAAGCAAAGTTGCAGTCAAAAAAAAACTCACATTCATTCCCCTTTTGTAACTGAAGAATATTTCACTGAGTTGTTTCAGTTTCATCGCAAAGATTTCTCACAGTTACCATCGGAAACAAATCCTTAATCTCATCTAAGTGCTGCACGGGAAATATTTGCAGAGGAGAAACCATCAGGCACTCAGGGTTGAAGGAGGTGATAAAGAGGATGCCTGTACCAGTGATTATCTACACATTCATTACTTCTGGTAGTTCAGCTGTTTTAGGAGTCTGGGAGGTGATGCCTTTTTTTTCAGTCGTTCGATGTATTAGGGCCAATTTCTGTTGGATTTGGGAAGTCTTCACAGACCTTTAAAGGTAGTAGACAGGACCAAACTATGGAAATCCCTCCCTATCATTTCTGATACATTCAATTCTTATTTGAAGGTAAAAGAAGTGGGACTTCTCATCCTTGTTTTTAAAACCCTTCATGGCCTCACCGCTCCCTATACCTTTAATCTTCTCAAGGCCCAGATCCATGTTTGAGCTGTTGCAAGGGGCTTTACCCATAAATTGGAAGTTGTAAATTAATGGAGTATACATAAGTACTCTTGAAAGGTGGATAGACAATAGACAATAGGTGCAGAAGTAGGCCATTCAGCCCTTCGAGCCTGCACTGCCATTCAATATGATCATGGCTGATCATTCCTAATCAGTATCCACTTCCTGCCTTATCTCCATAACCCCTGATTCCACTATCTTTGAGTGCTCTATCCAACTCTTTCTGAAATGAATCCAGAGACTGGGCCTCCACTGCCCTCTGGGGCAGAGCATTCCACACAGCCACCACTCTCTGGGTGAAGAAGTTTCTCCTCATCTCTGTCCTAAATGGTCTACCCCGTATTTTTAAGCTGTGTCCTCTGGTTCGGCACTCACCCATCAGAGGAAACATGTTTCCTGCTGCCAGAGTTTCCAATCCTTTCATAATCTTATATGTCTCAATCAGATCCCCTCTCAGTCTTCTAAACTCAAGGGTATACAAGCCCAGTCGCTTCAGTCTTTCAGTGTAAGGTAATCCCTCCATTCCAGGAATTGACCTTGTGAACTACGCTGCACTTCTCAATAGCCAGAATGTCTTTCCTCAAATTTGGAGACCAGAACTTCACACAGTACTCCAGGTGTGGTCTCACCAGGGCCCTGTACAGCTGCAGAAGAACCTCTTCGCTTCTATACTCAATCCCTCTTGTTATGAAAGCCAGCATGCTATTAGCCTTCTTCACTACCTGCTGTACCTGCATGCTTGCCTTCATTGACTGGTGTACAAGAACACCCAGATCTCTCTGTACTGCCCCTTTACCTAAATTAATTCCATTGAGGTAGTAATCTGCCTTCTTGTTCTTGCCACCAAAGTGGATAACCATACATTTATCCACATTAAACTGCATCTGACAACTCACCTAACTTGTCCAGGTCATCCTGTAATCTCCTAACATCCTCATCACATTTCACCCTGCCACCCAGCTTTGTATCATCAGCAAATTTGCTAATGTTATTGCTGATACCATCTTCTATATCATTAACATATATTGTAAAAAGCTGCAGTCCCAGCACTGATCCCTGCAGTACCCCACTGGTCACTGCCTGCCATTCCGAAATGGAGCCGTTTATCACTACCCTTTGTTTCCTATCAGCCAACCAATTTTCAATCCAATCTAGTACTTTGCCCCCAATACCATGTGCCCTAAGTTTTCTCACTAACCTCCTATGGGGAACTTTATCAGAAGCTTTCCGAAAATCCAGGTACACTACATCTACTGGATCTCCCTCATCCATCTTCAGAGTTACATCCTCAAAAAATTCAAGAAGATTAGTCAAGCACGATAGGATCAATACGCGTGCCAAAAACATAAATACTTTAACTATACCAGTCTTTAAACTGTTAAAAACACACAGGCAAACAATTAGAGTATTTTAAGAATAAAATCACCTTGGATGGTTTTAATTGCTAGGTTTAGGTTGGAAGAAAGCATAAAAATCGCATTGCGCAGCTTCAAGGATGCTCGTTGATATTTCAGAGGGCAAGCATTTTCATTATGAATGCTTGACTGAGAATCAAAAGCTACAATTATCTCAGTAGGATGTTCTGAGTTCACAGATTGAGAGCTTAAAGGAGCTATTATAGGATTCACTACCTTTGCAAGGTCTGAATAGATGTTTGTTCTCTACATGCAGACTTTCTTCACTAAGGCGAGTGAACCTATAGAATACTTTATCACAAGGGGCAGTTGAGACTGGGTTAGTAAGAATATTCATTGCTGGGATAGACAAATTTTTAATCAGTAAGAGAATCAAGGGTTTCAGGATAAAGGTAGGGAAATGGAATTGAGAGTTATCAGATCAGCCATGATTTCTGAATAGGACAACAGACTTGGTAGACTGAATGGGCTAGTTTTGCACTTATGTCTCATGGTCTTAACCACACCACCTCAGCACTCACCCCCACACATACTCTCTCTGCTCTGCTGCCATAATTAATAGGGCCCACCGTATTCCACACCTGCATCCACTGCCTTTCATCTCCTCCTTCCCCACCAGCCTCTGAACAGAAATCACACATTTTTAAATAATTTTTCCAGAGATGGATCTGGTAAGACTTGGAATCCTCTAACTTGAGCACCCCACATTGGTAGCCCTAGAGGTTAAGTAGTAGACCAGTTCATTAATGATCAGACTGCATTTGACAATAAATCAAGGTCATTAACACTTACTTAAAGTTCCAAAACAACATCTTCAGCACCTGTGTACACTTGAGGGGTGATTTGTGACAGTCACCAGGTAGTCATAGACATTAACATGAACATCCACCAGGAGCAATCAAACAAGTATGGATGCTGGAAATTTGAAACAAAAACAGAAATTGCAGAAACAACCTCAGCTGGTTTGGCAGCATCAGTGGAGAGAAAACAATGTTAACATTATGGATTCAGTGACCCTTCTTCAGAACTGATTCTAACATATGGAGCACAGGCCATACCATGTAAATACGATAAGAAATCATATAAGTGGTAGGATTACTCATCCTCAAATCCATCATCATCCTCAAACCCCACCCCAAGAAAGACAGCATTGCATATAAGAGCACATTGTCAAGAACTTCATTATAAGTAAGGACACAGCTCTGTGTCTTTATGCAGTCTATGAGAACTGGGATTGGTTTTGTAACCCACAGATGCCACTTTCAGGTTCAACTGTGATGATGTCTACTTCACAGAAATAACTGTGATCAATCTGTAATAACCAATGACATGGTCATGATTGCTTATGACCCACACAGTTGGACATTGCATGTGTTTCATGTAGCAGGTACTATGATCATATAAATCTTCAGCCTGTAATGTGAAAGTGCCTGATACATGCAGTTACCCTGTGAAGGGCTTCATATTGCTCACAAGTACAGTTCGCACAGTCAGTCAGAAAAAGAAACACTTACCCCCACCTATTCACAGTCTGGCCACCACCATTTTGCATTTCTATTGCACATTTACAATTCAAATGAGTAAGGAAGGCAACATAGGGTACACTTGGCACAATGAGTTGCAGCCTCAGTCTGGTAATCAAGGGGAGCCCTGAAATGTCCATGTTCCTTTCATGATCAGTACTGAGCTTTCACACACCTCTTTGAATAGGGACTTCATATCTCAGCATTACTCCCAACGTCCAGCCCAACAGGCCCTACATGCCAACCATCACTGTTCCCATTGTCAAAGCCAGGGTGGTTGTGACAACAGCACCCAAACTCCCCAGTAACCTATGTTCACTAATGCACTATCATTGACCCCATTAGATGTTGAGATTTGCCCCCTGCCACATGAGTTGTCCCATCTTCATCCCAGCATGCTGCCTCCAATTCCCAGAATTCATTTGTCCAATTGCCACAACAGGATCCTCTGATAAATGTCCTTGGTTTTCATTGAGTTGACCCTAGCCCAGACCCTGGCCACTTTGGAAGGACAGCCTCAAATGATGAGTTACCAGAACACTGACCGACCTCTGTGTATCTCCCTGACTGACTCACCGTAAATCCCCAGATTGGTTTTATTAGACCTAGAAGACTGACCATGGTCTGCTTGCTGGATTGCAGTAATATGGAGACTATGGCCTTAAACTAGTGTCCAAGACCCTGGACTGGAATGGAATGTTGCCCTTGACTTACTGTCAGAGGAACCTTTGACTGAAAGCTGTCTCCTTTGACTTGGGCTGAGGACCACTCGCCAGAGACTTTGAGACAGACAATTTGCTTGAAGCCTATGCAGTGTGTTTGCCATTTAAGCTGCTAACATATGATACAGTGTTGGGATTGAAAGAGCATGGTGCTGAACAGCAACATGATGCTTCATTGACTGATCACCGCTGGCAATCCTAGCAAGCTTATTGCCTTTGTGTCTCAACTAAATATCTCACTGAAGGATTGTGCATCTTTAAGCTCTGGCTGAGAGAGCAAAACATACGGTAAGGACATCTCACAGTGGAGATACTGTGATCATCAAAACTGACGCCAATTGAGTGAGCACTAAGAGGGCAATTGACGAACTCTGAGATGCATTCTGGTCAAATCCAAGAGTTGAGTGAATGGTCCTGTACATAGAGCATATAATGAAAGATGTTGACGTAATCCAAAGTGCAACATTTAAGTAGAAAACTGTATGATGAAGTGAGTCTGAGATATGCCACAATGATACAGGTTGTGGGGCCGGGACATGTCCAATGCTACCCTCATGGACAGAGAGGGTGAGGGCATTTGCTGCCCATGGAGCATGCCCTGAGATGTTGGGGACTATTGTCCAAGATGGAGGTCTAGAGGAGCAAATGGTAATTTGGAGTTGCCAGGTAAGAACTCAAACTTTCATGACAGGACTTTTTGCCGTCCAGATTTTCTCTAGCGCATTGAAGAATAGGAAAATGAATAACAATGAGGTGAGATTAGGTATTAGTGTAATGGAAATGGATGTCTCTTGCTAATCACTAGCGAGATCCTCATGCTCACTGTTCAAAATTTAGTTGCAGATTCAAACCTTTTCTTCCTCAATGTCAATTACTGCTAGTCACCAGATTTTCATAACTGACTCTGCATTGCCCATGTTGTTCAGGGGAATTTCCCTTTGAAGGAGTCAGATGTGAACATGAGGCTTGCAGCATTATTTCGTGTATGAGTTTGAGATGAGCTCAAATGTTAGGTACAACTCCCAACTAATAATAGTTACTGGTGGGTGAGCAATGAGTGGTGCGGTGAAAGGTCTGAGTGTCTCTGTCAGAGCATCAATATGCCTAAGGCTTGTGTGGATGCACTCATTGATCTTGACATTTTAAAACTTGTTCTGCACCACATTGAGGGCCTTACTATCTTGACTCCTGGCCTCAATTTGCATCACTATCTGTCCCCATTGCCACTTCAGCATGAGTTCGAGAGACTTCTTGAACCCCTGAAGATTCAGAGTCAAAAGGTGTGGTGGTGGAAAAGCACAGCCGGTCAGGCAGCATCCAAGGAGCAGGAGAGTCGATGTTTCGGGCGTAACCTCTTCATTCCTGATGAAGAGCTTATGTTGAAACATTGACTCTCCTGCTCCTCGGATACTGCCTGACCGGCTGTGCTTTTACAGCACCTCACTTTTTGACTCTGAGCTCCAGCATCTGCAGTCCTCACTTTCTCCTCCCTGAAAATAACAGATCACTTTTTTTCCTTGCCAAGACCCCCAGTGCAACATCTGAAAACCTTGCAGCCTGTTCCCACTTATGTTGTTCCATCCTTCACTATTTGCTGGGTCAGATTCATTTCCTGAAGGACTGCCAGAACTTGTTCTAGTCATAGTGCACCTCCCTTTAAGAGGTGCAGGAGGGCTTTATTTAGGCAGTTTAAAATTGTGCTAATGAGTTACAATTTTGTTCTGCTCTGCTCCTCCCCAACCCCCACTTATTCATTAACAGAGAAGCTGACGCCAATGACATGGAACAATCATTCAGTGAGCAAGATGCAAGATGCTGCATGTGTCATATTGAATGATCAGGACTTAATGGCACATCATAATCCACCCATTCTATTTTCAAGAACTTTCCAACTTAGCCTCCACATCCACCATTCACCACGTGAAACAACATGGAAAATCCACTAGTCATCTTGAAAAGAATTCCATTGTCTGAAGGATGGATAGCAGATAATTATACTTGTCAATGTCTAGGGCTCATACAGATGTGCTATGTTGTTTTCAGGATTCAAAAACAAGCATTCCCTTTCTCTGTTTTTGAGAAAACATTCAATTGTGTGACACTGCCTATTAAAACAACATCAACCATGTTACATAAACATCACTTAGAATAGTGGCAGCAGGCCCTACAAACCTTGCTTTGGTAGTTTATGTTCTCCAGGGGAAGAAGATGAGGCTGCATTAATGCAGAGTCTGTTCACTCACCTGACAAAAACACAATCAGTTTGTTAATGCAATGAAAGCCAAGCTAATGAATAACCAACTCTACAAATACCATCCACAATGGTTTCTATTTAGACACATGAGCATTCCCTTCTCCAGCTGCTTATTCGGCCTAACGACAGACGAAGCCTGTCGTTCAACTCATTGTTATACTGATCATTGTTTGCTGGAAAATCTTTTCATTCTCATGAAAACTCTTCATTTTTCCTCAGGAAAAAGCCTAAGGAGGGGGTTAAAACCCTAACAAATGGACAGACAGATTCTGCCAGCAGGAGGTTAACAAGCAGATGACAACTTTCATCACTGAGCTCTGCAGACTGAGAGGCAATCACTTATAGCAGTGTCAGGCCTTGTGTCAAGCTCTTTGCCCGACTGAATTATCACACAATAGGAAGGCATGTCAGCTTTCAGGGGAAAAAAACATTGACTTGGGGAAATCATACACAAATGAACAAAGATAAATCACAAAGCAATCAAGATCATATCTTTTTCATATGTACTAATAATCATTCATTACATATTAAAAATTGTACTCGTCTGTGAAAATGAACAAAGTGGACATAATTTAATGCTAATGTTTATAAATAATCAACCTCAGCACAAGGAAAATGGCTGCGATTGCATCTATTTACATAAAGTGTTGATTATGTATCTGGCAGTCCAAATGACAATAATTAACTCCTGACCAAAGTTTGTGAGTTCATATATTCAGGCGACTGCAAATCTGCCTAACCTCTGTTCAGTGAGTTTTGTTTCAGTAAGGATATCACCTTGCCGTGAGGTGGCAGGAGGCCTGATGGGACATATGGAAAATCTGGCTCACAGCCCAAAGTTAGCATTCTTAATGGTGACTGTAAATTTAATTAAACTGCTGGCATCCTGCCAATGGATCAGAAATCCTAGTTTCAAGCCTCATTCGAAAACCTGAAGACATCAGGGGCGAAATTTCGCAAGATGCACTCACAATTACCCCATGGAAGAACAGTGAAACACCAGGAAACCAGTGCAAGCAGCAGTTTACACCATTTGTAAAGCCTTTGTAACTTATTCCAACAATATAATGCAGATCATCAGAAGAAACCAAAGGTATAGCCTGACAATCTGGAGTATTTAGAATCATAGAGTCATAGAGATGTACAGCACGGAAACAGACCCTTCTGTCCAACCAGTCTATGCCGACCAGATATCCCAACCCAATCTAGTCCCACCTGCCAGCACCCAGCCCATATCCCACCAAACCCTTCCTATTCATGTACCCATCCAAATGCCTTTTAAATGTTACAATTTTACCAGTCTGCACCACTTCCTCTGGCAGGTTATTCCATTCACGTACCACCCTCTGCGTGAAAATGTTGTCCCTTAGGTCTCTTTTATATCTTTCCCCTCTCACCCTAAACCTATGCCCTCTTGTTCTGGACTCCCCCACCCCAAGGAAAAGACTTTGCCTATTTATCCTATCCATGCCCCTCATGATTTTGTAAACCTCTATAAGGTCATCCCTTCAACACTTCAGGGAAAACAGCCCAGCCTGTTCAGCCTCTCCCTATAGCTCAATCTTCCAACCCTGGCAACATCCTTGTAAATCTTTTCTAAACCCTTTCAAGTTTTACAATATCTTTCTGATAGGAAGAAGACCAGAATTGCACGCAATATTCCAATAGTGGCCTAACCAAAATCCTATATAGCCACAACATGACCTCCCAATCCTGTACTCAATACTCTGACCAATAAAGGAAAGTATACCAAACGCCTTCTTCATTATCCTATCTAACTACGACTCCACTTTCAAGGAGCTATGAACCTGCACTCCAAGGTCTCTTTGTTCAGCAACACTCCCGTGGACCTTACCATTAAGTGTATAAGTCCTGTTAAGATTTGCTTTCCCAACATGCAGCACTTCGCATTTATCTGAATTAAACTCCATCTGCCACTCCTCAGCCCATTGACCCATCTGATCAAGATCCCGTTGTAATCTGAGGTAACCTTATTTGCTGTCTACTACACTTCCGCATTTGGTGTCATCTGCAAACTATACCTCTTATGCTCACATCCAAATCATTTATATAAATGATGAAAAGTAGTGATCCTTGTGGCGCTCCACTGGTCACAGGCCTCCAGTCTGAAAAACAACCTTCTACCACCACCCTCTGTCTTCTACACGTTCTGTATCCAAATGGCTAGTTCTCCCATTATTCTGAGATCTAACCTTGCTAATCAGTCTCCCATGGGGAACTTTGTCGAACACCTTACTGAAGTTCATATAGATCACATCTACTGCTCTGCCCTCATCAATCCTCTTTGTTACTTATTCAAAAAACTCAATCAAGTTTTTGAGACATGATTTTCCACGCATGAAGCCATGTTGACTATCCCTAATCAGTCCTTGCTTTTCCAAATACATGTATATCCTGTCCCTCAGGATTCCCTCCAACAACTTGCCCACCTTTGATGTCAGGCTCACTCTTCTAAGGATTCACTCAATCTGTCCTATCTAAACCTGACATATGCTTCCTTCTTTTTCTTAACCAAAACTTCAATTTCTTTAGTCATCCAGCATTCCCTATATCTACCAGCCTTCTCTTTCACCCCAACAGGAACATACTTTCTCTGGACTCTTGTTATGTCATTTCTGAAGGCTTCCCATTTTCCAGCCGTGTCTTTACCTGTGAACATCTGTGCCCAATCAGCCTTTGAAAGTTCTTGACTAATGCCGTCAAAATTGGCCTTTCTCCAATTTAGAACTTGAACTTTTAGATCTGGTCTATCACTTTCCATAACAATTTTAAAACCAATAGAATTGTGGTGTTGGCCCCAAAGTGCTCCCCCACTGATACCCAAGTCACCTGCCCTACCTTATTTTTTGAGATGATTTGGAGATGCCAGTGTTGGATTGGGGTGTACAAATTTAAAAATCACACAACACCAGGTTATAGTCCAACAGGTTTAATTGGAAGCACACTAGTTAATGTGCTTCTCATTAAACCTGTTGGACTATAACCTGGTGTTGTGTGATTTTTAACTTTTTTTTGAGAGTACTGACAGCACTGTTAGATCTGGAAATGACTGTCTTTTAAGATGTAAAAGTTTCTCTTTGTTAAAAATCACAGGGAAATATATATTAGCATAAAGGTTTGGCTTCCTATTCTTGGGAAACAATCACCAAATCTGTGTTTGTTTGCAGGCTTGACAGAGATCCCTGATGTTTATACGAATTTTCGATTTTTTTCATTGAATTGTGAAAGGCAAATACACGGGGCTCATTTTCCGTAGAAATATATAAAATAGGAGCAAGAGTAGGTCATTCAAACCTACATTGCTATTCAATATGATCATGGCTGATCATCCAGCCCAGCACCCTGTTCCTGCTCTCTCCTCATATCCTTTAGACCATTTAAACTATATCTAACTCATTTTTGGAAACTTTCAATGTTTTGGCTTCAACTGATTTATGCGGCAGAAATGCCACACAATCACCACACTGGTCGAAGAAAATTCTCCTGTCTCATAGGCTGTACTCCAGCCAAATGATGCTTTCCTTTGCAAAGTCATTGTTGGGGGCATCAATGTGTAAAATACTGCCTGTCTAAATATTATCCAATCAGCTCTAAAGCAGAGGTCAGCTCAAATCATTGACCAGTTTCCTAAATTAAAATAAGATCTAAATTCATCATAAGGAATATTGTTCACAAAATAATCAAATATTTGAAAATCATATTATTTCTCAAAGAGTGGCTTCAAATTTGATTTTTCTAGAAAGGTCAGCCACTCAATCTGAAAAGTAATCTCACATACAACAGTCAGATACCAGCTGTCATGGTTCATTTAGTACCCACTTTTTAGAATTCACTTACTTCATCACAAAATTAACACATGCTGACAGCAAACATTACATGCACAACAACTCATACAGGATACACCACATTGCATTATGTTGATATACTGTCCATTGTGAAATTCATCTAGTATTGAGTATCTTAAAGTATTATATGACCATGCAGAGAAACTTATGATTGAGTTGAAGTAACTGTATCTATACAAAACATTTATGATTGAGTTGAGGGAACTGTACCTATATAAAATGTTTATGATTAAGTTGAGGTAACTGTATCTACACATAGTTTTTTCATCTCTGTCACGAATATTTAAATCCTAAAGCACTCTTGACTGCGGCGCACCAAAATGTGACTTCCTTTTTGACTTCCCACATAATTATAAAAGCTTATATTTAAAAGTTACTGCATCAGCAATTCACCTCAATGGCTTACTGAGTATTATGAGGTGTGTAGGGTGCACAGGAGAGTGACAAGTCAGAAGTGGTAAGGCATGTGGAGTCTCTGATGGGTTATTCTGAAACTTAAAGGTTAATTTTTAGTACTGAAGCACATTATTGTACTCACAGCACAGTTCACAGAAGATTTGACCTGCTGTTTTTAACAGTGTTTTTAGACAGCCTACATTACAATGCAAAATTGCTATGTTAGGTATGTAAAATGTAAGAGTAATCAGAATCCTGCCCTATTTGTGATTGCCTGGTGCCTTACAGAAGCTACTTTAGGCTAATACTATCAAGTAAACCTTATGCCAACAAAGCATCCCATCAGCTTCTAAACAAAGGTCATCACACATTGATGATTAGTTTTCAAAGAGAAAAAAACAATGGCCCAGATTTTGTGTGGAAAATAATGTCACTTGAACAATGCTTACCATTACTTCTGCACAAATCAGTCTGTAACGTTTGGAAAGAAAGAAATACTCAATGAACTGAATTGCCACAATTTTGTTGCCAATTTTCATCACTCCACCATTAGCTTCACAGAAATATTATCTTAAATTTACCCTCACAGTGAGTCTCATGAAAGTTTTGTTGATTTGTTTATGGGATGCGGGCATTGCTAACTAGACCAACATTTATTGCCCATCCTGTAACTGCCCACAGGGCAATTAAGGTTCAATCCTATGGCTATGGGTCTGGAAACACATGCAGACCAGATCAGGTAAGGACGCCAAATTTTCTTGCTCAAAGGTTTTTAGAAAATCAACTCGGCTTATAGTGATGAAATTAACAATGGCAACCATTAGGTCACTTTTCATTGAATTCAAATTTCTTCCATCTGCCATGGTTAAACCCATGTCCGCGGAACATCAACCTGAGATTCTGAACTACCTGACATTACCAATATGCTACTGTCTCCCCGTGCTCCTGTATTTGCACATTAATTACTCATTAAACTTGCCTTGTAAAGTGAAATCTAGTAACTAAAGAAGTAAATATCCTTCAGCATTGTGATAATTGTCAATATTTCCATCCCAGAAAATAAACTACTAATAATTTGGATAAATCATATTGTGAATTGTTGATGGAAATTTAAATACCTTAATATTTAGGTTTTTCTTATTTATCCTTTCTTTTAACCTAATTTTTTTTTTGTTTTATTTGTTTCTCTTTCTTTGCTTGATTGACATTGAATTCACCCACTTCAATTTACCCTCCTCCTCAGTCCTCCCTCTGCTATTTCTTTATTCTTAAAACCCCATTGAGACACCCTGTTTAACCTATTGTCTATCAAGTTCCTGGATTCCCTGTTGTCTTCACTATGCCTTTATCAGCTCACGTTTCCAGCAATTTTGTGGCCAAAATCTGTTAGCACATCAATGTGTATGAGCAAGTCTAACCAATAGGGCACACTGTGAGATGGCCCACTTCCATCAATATTTTAGTCCTCAAGTCATTCTAAAGTGTTTATTCCTTAAATTCATATGTAGAAAAATGCTAAAGATGATTGTTATCGTTGAAAAATAAATAAAATCATTCCTTCATGTAGTTCTCACAGGCCATCTTGTTCCAGAAATTGGTTTCAAACTGTTTTAGTAAACAAATGTATGAAGTTTTAAATAAAATAATCTGTCTACCATGTAAAATATTTATATCATGCTAAGTTCAATATCATAAAATTCTTAATCTTATCATTTAAACAATCAGCCATTCTAATATAGTTATTAGAAATTGCATGGACCTCTTTCACAAATGGATATACATACCATTTGGACTTTTGCATCTGCTCTGCCATTCAATTAAATAAAAGCTGATCTGATTTTGGGCTCAACTGGACTTTCCTGCAACTCTTATAACTTTTGACTTCCTTGTCAGACAGCAATCTATACACCTGTGTCTTAAAAATATTTGATACTCCACCATTTTCGTAAGAAGAAAATTTCATAGGCTAACAACTCTCTGAGAGAAAAAAATTCTCCTCACCATTGTCTTAAAGGGTAATCTCCTTATTGTTAAACTGTGTCTTTTGTTCTAGGTTTCTACTGGTAGATGAAAGATTCGTTCAATATCCTCTCTGTCAGGATCTTATTTGATAAGATAATCACCCATCCTTCTAAACACCAGAGAATACAGGCCCAACCTTCCTATCCATTCCTCAAAAAATAACCCCTCCACTCCAGGAATCAATCAGTTGAACCTTCTCTGAACTGCCTCTGAAGCGGTCATGTTCTTTCTAAAAGAAGGGGATCAAAGCTGTACACAGTACTGTAGATGTGATCTTGCCAATGCCCTGTTCAACAATGATAAAACATTCCAACTTCTATATTCAAGTGCAATATATAACAATATTCCATTTACCATCCTAATCACCTGCATTTTAACTTTGTGATTCATATATCAGGGCACCCAAATCCCTAAGTACTTCAGAGCTCTGCAATCTCTCCCCATTTAAATAATATGTGACATTTTCTATTCTTCCTGCTAATGTGAACAAATTCACATTTTCCCACAATACACCCCACTTTCTAATCTTTACCTACTAACTTAATCAATCTATATCACTTTACAAACTCTCTATGCTCTCCCTACAGGTTACTTTCTTCTGTATCTTTGTGCTTATCTATATATTCTGTCTATGTATTCAGTACTTTTATCCACTGATTCACTGGCACAGATTGTAAATAGTCAAGGACCCAGCACTGATACCTGTGGCACTCGACTCATTACATGTTGCCATCCAAAAATCACTCAGTTAAGTCTACTCTCTGTTTCCTGTTAGCTAACCAATTCTCCATCCATATTAATATGTTATCCATCTCCACCATCAGTTCTTCCTTTGTGCAGCAACCTTTAATGTGGCACCTTTTCAAATGCCTTCTGGAAATCTAAGTCAACCACATCCACAATTTCCCTTTGTCTGTGTTGTTTATTACTTCCTCAAAGACTCTAATATATCAAACACAATATCCCCAATTTAAAGCAGTACAGTATCACTTGACCTATACTGATTTTATTTTGTTCTAAGTTTTGAAATAATAAATAAATATGAAGTGTCTTATTCAATTATTATGAATATAATGCTCCTTCATGGTTCAGACTATAGGTAGCTGATCTACAGAGAACAATAACATACGAGTGTCACATTTCAAACTATGATGAGTTAGCTGGTTATATGGATAGGATGGCAATAGTTTGTTTTTATTCATTCCCATGATAGCGGCCTTGCTTGCCTTACCAGCATTTATTGCCCCTACCTATTTTCCCATGAGAACCTGATGGTAAGCTGCCTCCTTGAACCATTGCAGACCATGGGATACATGTAGATCTACAATGCTGTTAGGGAGAGAGTTCCAGGCGTTTGACCCAGTGACGTTACAGTGACCCTCCGTTAAACAGGATAACCTTGGCCAGACTTTCCAATCCTGATTGTTTTACTGGACGTACATCTGTAGATATTGGTTAAGTACAGAATCAGCTTCGCTATTCCACCCGAGTTTAATATATGCTGACAATCTGGCCCTGAGCTCACACATACAGAAGGACTGATTCTTACCAGATTGCAAAAGGAAACCAGTGTCCCTGGTTTCAAAGTTCAGTGTCCCATTCAAAATGACCACTGGGAAGTGATTTTTTTTCTTCATTTGTGCCTCTAGACATGATATCTCTAACTTGTTGATGTAAGTGTTTCTCCTGTCCCCGCTCTCACCAGCTCTTTGGCTTGTGCTCCGTGGCCTCAGCCTATTGCAGAACTGTGACTGTGTGACAGTGACTACACTTCAGAAGCATTTAATTGGCAGTGCAGTGCTTTTAAACATCCTAAGGTCATGTAAGGTGCTATATAAATGCAAGTTATTTCTTTTTTTTAGATTACTTGCAGTGTGGAAACAGGCCCTTCGGCCCAACAAGTCCACACCGACCCGCCAAAGCGCAACCCACCCAGACCCATTCCCCTACATGTACCCCTTCACCTAACACTACAGGCAATTTATCACAGCCAATTCACCTAACCTGCACGTTTTTGGGTTGTGGGAGGAAACCGGAGCACCCATAGGAAACCCATGCAGACACGGGGAGAATGTGCAAACTCCACACAGTCGCCTGAGGTGGGAATTGAACCCGGGTCTCTGGCGCTGTGAGGCAGCAGTGCTAACCACTGTGCCACCGTGCTGCCCATTACCACCGTGCCGCCAATTTGTTTATTTGCATTAGATTCTGGGAGCCTAAAATATATTCCCTGGCCTTTCAACCCATTGAAAGAGATGAACCCAGTTAATTATGCTAAAATGTTGATGCCACATTATCAACTAATAGCAAACAGGCAAACAAAGTGTAATGTCAATGGTGTGGTGCTTAGGCCACATTGTTGGCTCCTGTGTCTTAAATAACATGTTGGCACAGAGTAGTTGGCAATTACAAAGAGTCCTTGCTCTTTGATTTCTCATAGTTACTGAAAGTGACTGTGTAGGCCTACACAGTGCATGACTAGTCAATTTGGATTAATGGGATTTAGATTGATTAAAACCTTTTTCACAGTGCTTACTAATTTGAAGTAGTTTAAGATGCCATTTCCTTGCACTGAGCTAAATTCCTTTAGATGTATCAGAGTTGGTGAATGATACAACACAATTGGTGACATCACCTGCCTACGAGTCAGACAGCAGCACAATGACCATTAAGCCATTTTTAGTGGTGCTTTGACAAGCATTTTCTCCAAAAATGAGGCTATTGTTAACGAGCTGCAGAGAAGGAGGCGAGAAAACCAGAGGGCAGCCACCCTCGTACACATCACTGAGAAGATGGGAGGGAAGAGGAAGGAACCTATTCAGCTGATCTGTTTCAGTTAACAAAAGCTGTTGATATCTGCACTGATTAAAGAAGGACGTGCTGTGCACAGAGCACAAAAATTGTAGGCCTAAATTGAGATTAGATTCCAACCGGTGAACTGAGAAATCTCCTGCGATGAACATTGTAAAGATGTCGGGCACTTTCTAAAGAGCTTGCCCTCATTAAGATACATTTTCTGCAGATGAATCACTACCTTCATTGCCATCCACTGTGATGAGGCTTTTTATTATTAATCAATCAGATTTTATTGATGACAAGGGATCAGCAAAGGGTTCAGGTTTGACAATTCACTTTCAAGGGAGTTAAATCTTGCTAGATCCCCCTTCATGTCCCAGCTGTTTTCTATTAATTTATGCATAGCTGATATTAATATTTTATGTGAACGTCACAGTTTTATATGATTATTACTCCCTGAATAACACTGGATTGCCTTTCTGCAAAGATTTTTTTTGTGTTAACTACAGTAATGAGGTGATCTGAGTAGTGGCCAAGAAATCTAGAGTGTTGCAATTACATTATTTGCTGAATCAATTTCTTTAACTACTTCCAAAAAGTGAGGTCTGAGATATTATTTTGCTTCCCATTGTTGTGTAGTTCAAGTTTGTTCAGACAGTGTCATAGATAAAAAAAAACTGCAGATGCTGGAGCTGAAAAATGTGTTGCTGGAAAAGCGCAGCAGGTTAGGCAGCATCCAAGGAGCAGGAGAATCGACGTTTCGGGCATAAGCCCTTTTTCAGGAAGAAGAAGGGCTTATGCCCGAAACGTCGATTCTCCTGCTCCTTGGATGCTGCCTGACCTGCTGCACTTTTCCAGCAACACATTTTTCAGCTCTGACCTCCAGCATCTGCAGTCCTCACTTTTTCCCTGCAAGAACACAGCAAGCCAGGCAGCATCAGGAGATGGAGAAGCCACCATTTCAGGTGTTAACCCTTCAAATCGTGCCAGCAATCAAGGGCTAAATCTTCCTTTTTTTTGGCAAACGATCATTTCCAATGAGTTTCATCAAGGCCTAGCATATTTACTCATCCCAAACCCAGCTCATTAACTACTTACCACACCTGCCCCAGTGCCCTCTTGTCCGACATTAGCCCAATACTCCCACAAACCGTGGCCAGACCTACTCGCATCCACCACGAAGTCCCAGGATCCCTGGTGCAGACACCATACTGAAAAGGCCATTGTGCAGCTGGTCCAGAACTGTACGTCATGGTTTGTCCCAGACATGGCAGGGAAAGGGAAATTAGTGCCCTATTTTGTGGACAGTGACCTGAAGGGGCTGGTAGATGGGATGCTCACTTCCCACAGGATTGTTGGAGGAGGTTATGTCACCAAACTATGGCAGCCTGGTCCAAAATTGCCATTCAGGTCAGTGTGATCTCAGCTGTCTGGAGGAATGCCCAGCAATGCAAAGAAGATGAATGTCCTTCTCTTCTCCACCAGAATAAATGCCACCATCTTCTCTCTGCTGCTTTACACGCACTCTGTCTCTGCCCACCTCCCACCAAGGCCCCTGCCCTACCTCTCTCACAATTGCATGCAGCATTTTCCCTTCCTTGGTCTCACCTACCCAATTCCCGCACATGCCTCTGCGATGTCAACTCTCTCACTCAGGACACCTTGTGACCTTTTATCCACATGCACAGGCATCAAGAACTATACCAGCCAATTTCATTTCAATTAATCTCTCCCAATTCCTTCGTTCTGAAGAAAACATTAAAGCAGTAAGAACAAAGATGGATGGTGGACAGTCTGAATTCAGCTCCTCAGAACCTACAAAAAGAGAATCCTGCCCCTGCCCACCCCACCAGGCTGACTGACAATGCCCAGGCCCCCAGACTGATCTTGGATTTTGCTAGGACAATCTATCTGAAGGATGCTTCCCTTAACCTGACAGAGAACGTCTCTCCCAATGGCATGTAAGAGATTGATAATAGCATGGTGACGTACAGCAACATATTCGCTCCCCCTCTTGAACACTGCTGACAATCATGACAAACTAGCTTTGTACATGCGCGAAAAAGCAAGTCATGACATTAGTAGTGTGGGCCTGTTAACCCTAGCTGTGGGGCAAAGTACTGAAATGTAAGGCAAGGCAGGGATACCACAAGCATCCAGATAGACACAAATTGAGTGAACGCTAAGAGTGTGCGTGAGCAGCCCTGATGTGCAGCCTAGTCCAATCCATGAGTTGGGTGTGTGTTCTTGAGCACAGTGTCCTTGCTGCAGCATGGCAATAATACGTCTCAGTTTGCTCCACTATGCAGCCTGGCAATGCTGTGCTTGGATCGGAGAGACACTGTGATGATGCAGAGAGAGATGAAATATACTAGATACTAATATCAGTGGATTGGCAGGTGCTGAGGGAGGTGATACATATAATCACTGTACATGGAACATGCCTTGAGATGTTAGTGCCATGTGACCAAAATGAATGTGCAGAGGAGTAAATGATGAACTGGAGTTACCAGGTACCTGCTCCGACTCCCATGCTGGGAAGTCTTGGCGTCTGGTTTCTTTCCAGTGGAATAGGACATGGCACATTAATGAAGCAATAATCAGTAATAAGATGAGTGATATTGAGCAATAAACCCTGTTAATTGGCCGGTCACTGCTCACTAGTAAAAATCTTGTCTAGACATCTGAGATTTAGTTGGAGAATGTGATTTGTCCATTTTGATGTTGAGAAAGACCCCACTTATCTGACATCATTGTCCCAAATTTCTCACTATAACCCACATCATTCAGGGCCTGGGAAAATTCCACCCCAATTTATCCTCCAAACAATTTTTTTCGCTTAATTTCATATACTTTCACTTCTTTCAAGGGGAAGGAACTTCGTTATTTCATGACTGAAAAGACAAATGGTCAATCTCCTCCAGCTCAGTGCTGATACTGTTATACCCTTCCTCTTCCGGATGTTCATGCAATCCACGATATTAGCCTCAATGTTTCTCACTTCTCATCAATGTAGAATGCCTTAACTTTGTTTCGTCCACCTTATTGCCACTGTACTCCCTTAATGATTATCTACTTTTTCAATTTTGTTTTTCTAACATTTGCTCATATGTTATTCAATGGCAATTCATATTCATATTGTATCACTAACAGAAGAAACCATCTCAGGCAGCTTCACTGGCTAGTTACAAAAGGAAGGTGACACTGCACTATATAAGGGGCTATTAGAGTAAAAGTTTTGACAACAATGTAGGTTTTAAATAGCATCTTCAAGAAAGAGCAAGTGGTAGAGAGGAGGAGAAATTTAGGGAGGGAGTTCCACAGCACATGACCTGAGCAGCTGATGTTCAGGACCACTAGGGGTGCAGCAATTAAATTTGGGGTTATTTGAGAGGCCTGGATTGGATTAATTCAGATAACTCAAGGCTGGAGGAGAAAATGGAAGCTCTGCCTGGGCAGCACTCAATGTAGGTCAGAAAACACTGTGGTGACCAGTGAACAGGACTTGGTGCCAAAGGACTTGAATTTTGGGTGACCTCTTATTTACAGAGGGTGGAAGAAAGGCAGGGAAGATACTAGAATAGACACAGCAATGGCATGGCTGAGGGTTTCAAAAGCCAGTAAGTGGACACAGCAGCAAAGTAAGACCATGAGGTGTGAATAAACTGTCTCACTGATAGTGCAAAATTATGGTTGGAAGCTCACCTTAAGTTCAGATAGGACATTCCATCTGTTAACAGCCCAGTTCTACCTGAGACAGTTGTCAGGGAGATAGGTGGAATGGCAGGCACGGAATTGAAATTGCAATTATGTCTTCAGTCTTCCCAATGTTCAATTAGAAATTTCAGCTCTGAACAACAATGAAGGAATGAAGAGAGGTAGTGGTTAGGTGGATCTGAAATTTGTTCAGGTATATGTAAAATAAAACTAATGCTTTCAGTTGATGGGCTGGATATTCCATGCTCCCACTGTATGTGATTTTGCTGTGTCGAGCCAAACACATTCCCACCCATTCCAAAGCTCATCCCAAAATTGGCAGCCCATCTTCTGAACATAAGTAAATAATTAAGGATCATTGAACATGTTTCAGGCTCAGTTGAACCCAACCATGCTGTCAACACCACAACATGGCTGGTGTGTATATGTGAGATGGAGTGGGATTCACTTGTCCTTGAAGCTATTTAAAATGGTGGGAAGGAAGGGGATATTATTTTTGGAGGATTGTGCCCTTTTCCCCTTTGAACCTTTATTTTCCTTCCTATCATACACTTTTTAAAACCCCATCACCTCTCCTGCCAAAAGTCCTCTGGCCTACCTTGAAACAGTGTGGTCGAAATTACCTCCTCATTAATATTGATGATTTAAGCATTGACATGATGAAAGTGAACATGATGAACGTACTGATTTCAGACTCCAGTCTCTTTATTATGCAATTCAGGATCTCGGAAAGTAGTTGGGAGCCCCGCTGCAATTTTAATGACCACATGAGTGGAGAATGCAACATGCACCATTCATCCATGTCCTCACATCAAGTGGCATTAACCAGCCCACTGCAGGCAAATCCAGAAACTGATTTTTTTTTCCTAAACCCTGCAGTTAGCCAGTCAGAGCAGAACTTACTCTTCCCAGCCTCACTGCCTGGGTTTATATCTCCACCTCCCACCCCACTCCACTAACCAAATGTTCCCCCCATGCCCCAGGACATACCTGTCAACCGACCAGCTGGGCTTTGGAGGGGGCACATGTGACACATGCCATTTGCCAGTCAGATGTTAATGAGGTCAGACCCCATACATAACTTGCCCAAGGCTCCGACTGGCAGGAACAGACAAGTGGCTGGCACACTTCAAATCTACCCAGCTGCCTGTTATTAGACAGTGCAGTAATAGATTTACAGATTGTAATCACTGGCTGTATCATACATCTCCTAACACAATAGCAAGCCATTTTCACAATAGTGCCAAAAGACTTTCTGCCATTTTAAGGGAAAATCTTATGGCCTTCACAACCAATTGAGTGCAGACAGAAGATAACAGATGTGCCTGCACATGGATTTGATAAGAAAACCTGGAGAACACCAAGGCAGATTTTGCTGATGGATGTTCTTATCTAGCACAAATATAAACACCCAGAAACAAAATGAATCGTGAATATTTAGAAATCTCAAGCTGAGTGCCAGGAACCGAATAAAGAAAATTGCTTGTCAACTACTCATAAGAGGTTTCCTGGGGTAAAAGTTTCTCAACAAAGGAAATAAGATCCATTTATCTTAACACAATAAACATTCCTGAGTCAATTACTGTTTCCCTTGTGATACCATTCCACTGTGTAACATCACCAGTGTTTCCTTGAACATGACTGAGGCTGTGCATGAGTCGACCACCCATCAAACCTCATCAAAGCCTTTTTCTGCGCTATGGAGTGCCTCCAAATTAATTATTACTGACAATAATATTCTTCTACTGTAGACACCGTTAATATCACTAAACAGCAACCTGCAGGGTTTGCATGCCACAGATGCTGTGACTTGCATGAAGAAATTGTTTCAAGAGATCAGAGACTTCTGAGGAAACAATTTAAGCACACACACACGAGTCAATTGAGATTCAAAAGAAAAATAAAATAATTGTAAAAAATCAAAATCTAGTTTGCCAATTATAAAAAAGAAGTCAGATGTGGACTAAAACGCGTTTCCACCCATTTTCAGGCCTGGGATCATGATTGAAAATTTGGCCAGTCATTAAAGGCTAGTGTTCAGTTTAACTTCATGCTGCCTCTTCATTTGCCCAATTGTAACGTTCAGCTAAATGCGTGCCACACTACTGGCTGACCAAACGCTCAAGAGGAGCCCAGCAACGTATATTCCCAGCAGACATTCTTACCAGCTTTCATGCCTAACTAAGTGAAGCATCAAGGCGGAGAGAGAGAGAGAGAGAGAGAGAGATAGAGAGAGAGAGAGAGAGAGAGAGAGAGAGAGAGGAGTGTTCCCAATTTCATGGATTCTGCGCTGGAGTCCTGAGTGATGGAGGGAAACAGCAGGGGAGACGCCATGGGCTGGATTTCAAACCCAGGGCAGTAATCCACTGACTAGTTTGCTTCTATGCCCTGACATTATGCCATGGCAGTATCAGTGACACAATGTGATTTTAAAAAACAAAACTCACTTTGGGCCATGGGTATGTTTGGTGGAAAAATTAGCAACACCAGAAACTTCTTGGAGGTTAGACCTCTTGACAGAAGGTGATTTTAAAAAGCAGTCAGCAGCGATGAGTGCGCTTACTGTTGTCTGGAAGAATAGAGCTGGGATGGAAAGCTAGGAGCCTCACATCCACATTAAAGACCAAACACATATTCTTCAAGTTCTCAAGCAATGGCAACTTTGTTTCACTGTATGAGCACTTCAGCTTGATTATTCCTCCTTTGTACAAGATTTTCCATCAGCAGCCACAATGAATAATCATTCCCTGCTGTGTTCTCCATAGCTGTTCACTAACGTGGCCCAGACCATTCATTCTCCCCATTGTTAACTTTGAAGACTTGATTCTGCTTCTATCCAGCCCGTTCAGCTATTCAATGAGCTTAACAGCAAGTTAATTGAAGGCGTGCAGTTTGCTGACTCTCCACCTTCCCTTCCTTGAAAAATGTCAATGCATCCTGGAGGGGTCGGAAGACTGACGTGCCATCTGAGTCCACAGTTTTCAATGTGAACCTGTACTCGACATCACCCCCATTGGCAACTGAAAAGCCAGCTTCACATTTCTGTAGGAGGATATGCAGAGGTTGCAGACGAACCCTCTAGAAAAGTTATCTGAAACCTATGGGCACATGGTATCTACAAGTTATCAAGATATGCTGAACTAGTGACAGTGATGGGGATGGGAAAGATAATAAAATTATCACCAGCTGTCTGCTCTGTGCAGTCAGTCTACCCATTATTTTCATTAGGATGATATATCCTAATTAATAGCATTACCAATTGTTTATTTTTCTCCGAGGAATAAAGATTTAAAGAATCAATATATTTTAAAATCAATAAAATCAATCCTTATTTGGACAGCACTTCCAATAGCCCAAGCATAGTTAGAGATCTGAGCTATTTAAGAGTATCATAGTTAAAAGTTCATATTGACCTACTTAGCATTGAACAAGCAAGAGTGAGAGGTTTTATTATTCTCGGGGTAAACAGATTTGCTTTAATATGGCTCCTTTTATGACCACAAGATTTTCCAAAGTGTCTCATGCCCAACAAAGAATTTTTGTAGTCCCTGCTGTAAAGTAAGAAATGTAAAAACCAATTTGTGCTCAGCAAGCTCAGAGAAACCTCAATGTGACAATCGCCAGATCGATTTATTGTTGTGATGTTGGTTTCAGGATAAGGTTTCTGGGAGAACTGCTCTGCTCACCTTTCAAGTTCACCCCACAGATAGATCAGAGCATAGGTTTCAAGCCAATTCCAAAAGTCAGAACCACTGACAGTGTTGCTTGACATTATATAACAGGAAATAGAAGGTCGATCTTGTTACTCCTGATTAACCAAGTGCCAAGTGCTTGATCTTCTTGGTTCTCACAACCCAGGAGCACAATTCGTAGAGCTGTCATAAAATCTTTTAGCTTAAATGGCTTACAAAGTAAAGGCATTACCTTATTGAGTCACATTGACTAGGAAGAGCCCTAGTTTGACTCAAGAGATAACTTGTTAAAAAAGATCTGGGGCTTAATCATATCATTTTTTGGTTATGTCATTTGCATTGATTTTTTTTGGAGTGTTTTTCACTGCAAAGCCTGGCAAAATTTCTCACTGTACTTTACCAAATCTATCCCATTAATTACCTGCTCCAAATATGGCATTCTCCTCATCCAATACTAGCCCCCTCTTATTGTGCATCATTTCCAGAGCAATTCACCACTCAGCAGTTATTCACCAAGACACCAGCACTCCTGGCACTTACACCATATTTATAAGTCCACCATGCACCCAAACGAGCACTGGCATTCATCTGGAAGATGTCAATGTCAGGGAATATGGCAGGGAAAGTCTCTGATGCACCTGGAGGTTCTGATATGGAAGAGGGGGTATCTTCTTCCCAAAGGACTTGCAGAGGAGGCCACAACAACAGAACCTGGAAGCCTGGTCGCCACTAGGGTCAATACAGTCTCCACCATGCAGAACAGCTATCAGTGCATCAGCTCAATGATCTTCTCTGCTCCATCAAGCTGGGGTTATACTCTTCACTCTGCCACGTCAAGCTCAATATATCTCTTCTAGTGTACACACTTCCCACCAAGTCTCACACTCAGCTACTCTCACTATTACATTGCAACATCATCTCTCACCTGCTCCTGTTCCCTCTTGTTCCAGACCACTAACCCTGCATGGACTCTGCACTACCTTCTCACTTCATCGGGAAACTTTGCCTGTACCAGCACTAACAGCTGTGCTACCAACTTTCAGTTCATTTAAGCCTTCCTTTCCTCTCATTCCAGGAGAAGACACCCGCAACAGGCAGAAAGCATGCAGATGGGTGGAAGGTAGCCTGGCATTAGGTTCCTCATCCCATATGAGGAGCGAATCCTGTCCCTTACAGTGGAAAACCAGGACCAGTTTTGTGGAGATATCAGGACATCCATGTACCACAAGCTAAGTCAGTTCCACTCATCATTGCCCTCCAACTCACTCAGTGACCCTGCTATCAGCCTCATTCATTGCTCAGCATTTCTAACCATTGGCCACTGTACCTTTTCTCCCTTGTGTTTTACAATTACCTTGCCAGAGAAATTGTTTCATTCCATTCTGAATGCTACCTGGATGCCCAATATTCATATTCTAAGGCCCCTGTTAAAAAATAAAGATGGTAAATTAAAATAAAATAGATTAGTCCAATGAAAGGATAGAACTATGTAGTGAATTATATTTGTCAAACCTTTGGTTCAGAACTTCAGATTACTGACAGACTTGCTAAACCTTTATTCAAAACACGTTTATTTTAAAAAACAGACAAACAGCCAAGAGATGACAGCAGATATAAACTCAGGACCTTTTGGTAAGTCTGTGTGAACCAGTGGAGTCTGCAGAATCTTAGGGAAACTTCAAACAAAAGACTTAAAAGGAAAAGATAACAAGGGGCTAGCCAACCCTCTCAGTAGAAAACTGCAGATTATGTCCCAAACTGCAGACGCAATTATGATTTATTTTTTCAGGAATATAGAAAAGTGTTAAAAAAGACAATTGCATCCCTGGTCTGCCTATACTCACAGGCTGATATACTAGTGTAGACTACTGTATATGAAGCACACAACTTGAGGACACCATTAGACACTTCAGCCTTGCAGGTTAAAAAAAAGACTTCTCCATTCCCAATGCTGGATGTTAGGACAACCATTGAAGACAAAACCCTTTCAGCTATCCGAAGAGGCAAAAATCCTATAATTAACAGCTTCACTCTATGCCAGTATGTTCTTATTTAACAGGCATTGGCGATCCACCATCTATCTTCATGGAACTCAGCGAAAGATTCTTTTTAACAATCATCTTCTTATTTAAGTCCAATCTGCATGTATGTGTGCCATTTTTTTTATGTTTAGCAACTAGTAAACTCATGCTTTCTTTAATTCAAGAAGGCCTGGTTAATTTCCTTCATTTGGATGTGGAAATGGTATTGACAAGAGAAGTGATCCTTTTTATATTAACTTTGCTGTGACCAGAGGAGTTGAGTGAAAAAGGGGAGCCAGTTCATCCTTCCTCTCCCTGGAGCATCACCATTTGGGCACATCCCATCTGGAATTGTGAACTCTTGCTAAGGAACCAATCCTAACATATTTTATTGGTCGAAAGTATTTAAGGATGTTTCAAAACATTTCTTGTGCAAGTTTTGTGGTTGTAATGATGGGAAAACTGTCAGAGTTGAGCATTATTATAACCGTGAAACTGACAGTCACATTCGGCATCAGCATATACACAGATTATCCAGAAATCCAGAAGTTGTTGTCAGTGATTCGTCCTTCAACAGGACGCACTGTGGATATTCTCACAAAGGAAATGTTAGGAATCTCTTGATTTAGACACAGGATCCACCTCTTACGCTAATAATCACAATATAAATACTCTTGAAAAAGTTGCAAATTGCTGAATGAGATGCAACTGCATTTTAACAGCACATTAAACATTGTTATTTTAACATGATTTCTCTAGTCCTGTAAAACAAATTTTATTCTGATGGAGAGTCAATTTACCCCATTATGATGAAATAATTCTACATATTTTAAAAATAATAACACTTATAATTTTTAAATTTTTGCTTTTTCTGCTCTTCCAGCTTCGAACAACTTTGGAATTAAAACATTGTTCTTTGGAATGCCAGCATCCACATGATAAGGTAAATTGATTGTCAGGAAGTTGAAGATATGCAAATTTTGAAGCAATTACTATTTTACCAAACGTCCTTCCACAAGGGTAGTTTACATTAAAATTCCCTGATGGTACCAACTAATTTTGATTTCTCATTTTATGTTTAAATAAGAATGGAAAGGATGGTAAGTTATGATACATAGATAATAGATATTGAAGAATGTGAATTCTCACACTACAATGTCAAATCATTTGTTTTGTTTACTTTACATTATTAGTTATTTTATTCCATTTAGTAGGCTCTTTCATGTTATCTTTTCATTCAGTCATTCTTGCCAGTTTGCAAGACGTCTGACCACATTCTAAGATTTCAGGTTTACACGCAATAAAACCTAAGAGGATGGTTAAGTGCAGCTGAAATGTTAATTTATTGCATTAACATCACACACAGTTTTGACTCCAGAACATATGGTGAGGAAGGAGTTATCTTTAAAAGGATCCGAAAAGACCATGAGTTCCTGTCATCCTCTCCTTTCTTCTCCAGTGATATAAATGCAGTCAGATTGTCTTACACCTGGATGCTATATATCTGTGTCAGTGCATTAAAAATTTTTTAAAAGTTTATAAGAATGTGTTGAGTTATTATCTTCTATAACAAATTCAATATTCACATTTAAAAAAGTTTGCTTCTGGTGTTATTCTATTTGCAATTACTATTTTTACTGAAACAAATTACACTATAATGGGTTAGTTGAATCATAAACTTTATCAGGCATCTGCCTTCCATTACAAAGAAGTAGTAGACAGTGGTTTACTAGACTTTCAACAACTGAATGGCACCAGTTTTGTATATCTAACAATTCTGTGGAGGTGAGTGACTTTTTTCCCTCCAGTAAACTTTCTACTTTGAAGTCACATGTCTGCTTTATGCCAACAACAGTTTCTGGGAGAAGTAAATAATGAGTCACAAAGGTCATGGATAATGTAAACTATGTCTTTGACAATGTTATTAGATTAGATTAGATTACTTACAGTGTGGAAACAGGCCCTTTGGCCCAACAAGTCCACACTGACCTGCCGAAGTGCAACCCACCCATACCCCTACATTTACCCCTAGCACTAGGGGCAATTTAGCATGGCCAATTCACCTGACCCACACATCTTTGGACTGTGGGAGGAAACCGGAGCACCCGGAGGAAACCCACGCAGACACGGGGAGAACGTGCAAACTCCACACAGTCAGTCGCCTGAGGCGCGAAATGAACCCGGGTCTCAGGCGCTGTGAGGCAGCAGTGCTAACCACTGTGCCACCGTGCCGCCCACAAATACTTGTATATTTGTGAACTCTAAATCAAACTCTTAGTATCAACAATTCTTCACAGAAATAAGCAGTAAAGTAAAACCACAATATCATCTCAAGTTTCCAATCATTGAGTTTTAGAATTATAAAAAATGTTCCCATCTCATTGGATCTCTGATATGGAATATACGCATTTATTCACCTGTTGACAATTATCGAGATAGGAAAAGCAAAACCAAATGTCAGCCTTTGATTTTAATAACTCATGGGATCAACAGTTGCAAAAAATGTGAGGAAACATTCACTTTTCAAACAGTACATTTTAGGAAGCTACCCAAGCAACTACTCAAAGAAATGCAATACATAGAAACATCGAAACATAGAAACTAGAAGCAAGAGTTGTCTATACAGCCCCTCCTGCTATTCAATATGATTTACCATCCTCTGAGTGAAGAAATTGTTTCTAATCTCAGTGCTGAACAGCCTACCCATTTCCTGAGACTGTGACTCCTGGTTCTAAACTCAGTAACAAGGAAAAACATCATCCCTGCGTCTTGTCCGTTTGGCCTTGATAGAACTTCATGTTCGATTAAGAATTTTAATCAGATCTCATCTCATTCTCCTAAAATCTAGTGATTGTAGACCTATTTGAAATGATTCCATCTCAAAAGACAACATTCCTGGTCTCAGCCTAGTCAAACACTGCTACACTCCCACTACAGCAAGTATATCCTTTCTTAGGTAGAGAGACCAAAACTACACACAATACTCCAGGTGTGATTTTACTAACACCCTGTATAACTGCAGTAAGATCTCCGTACTTCTGAATTCAAATCCACTTAGAGTAAAGTTAATATATTATTTGCCTTCCTGGTTGTTTGCAGTACCTGTCTGTTTGCCTTCTTTGACCAGTGTGTGAAGACACCCAGATTCCTTTGTATGTCCACATTTCCTAACAAACCACTATTTAAATCATTATCTGCCTTAATGTTCTTTCACACCAAAGTGTATAAGTTCATATTTATACTCATTCATATTAAACTGCATCTGTCCAATTTGCCCCCTCACTACACTTGTCTCGCTCATCTGAAGCCTCCTTGCAACCTCCTCACACTCACAATCCCATGTCGTTTTGTGTCATCAGCAAACTTGGAAATGTTGTATTTGGTTCCCTCATCCAGGTCATTTATATATATCATGATTAGCTGGAGCCCAAGCACTGTTCCCTGATGTACATCTCCAGTCATACCTGTCACCAGGGTAAAAAAAATTATTCCCACTTTCTGTTTCTGGTCTGAGAACATCTTCTCATTCATGCCAGTACATTACCCCCAATCCTATGTGCTTTAATTTTACCCACTAGCCTATGTGGAACCTTATCAAAAGCCTTCTTATCATCGAAATACACTTCATCCATTAGTTGTCTACTAATTTCATCTTCAAAAAAACTCCAAAAGATTTGTTCAACATGATTTCCCTTTCATAAACCCATGCTGACTTTGTCTAGTCATGTGGTGTGATAGCCCAGGAAGGTCTCAGGTTCATCTGCTGGGACTGAACTTGATTCTTCCCCCGACATTGATTGGATGGCTGGCTGGTGGGCAGAAGGTTGATTTAATCAGGTGTGAAACGGCGCAGTGGAGACCCCCATTGCCTTCTAGACTCACTCCGGTTGGTCTGGTTAGGGCAGCCCATGATCAGCCTTCCTGTCTAGAAGCCTATCAGAAACCCATATGATCCACTGAAGTGGCTGACCCAGCTGTCAGTGGTATTTGACCAGTGGGGGGGTAGGGCGCATTTGGACAACAGACCAGGTAAACCTTGGCAACTGTGCCTGAGACCAGAACTGGGGAATTCCTTCTAGTTGGCAACCCATACCAAACAGTGATATCCACCATGGGCTCACTCACAGAAAGGTATCCATCAGCCCAAATCATTAATCCTTTGTATCAACACCATCTCCTCATGAGTCTTCTCTGTCTGGCACTAATACACACATTCCACTGGTCCTACTCCTGGGTTCTAACAGCCTTTGTATAGCTGGCAGCTATCTTCCTGATGACGGTGAGGGGCTGACTTCAACTAACTTAGTGCCTGAGTTGTATTACATCAACCTAGGGCATCTCAGCTCATGACCCCGAACACCACCACACCCCCCACCCTGACTCCCCACAACCATTAAAATCTGTCGCTGGCCTCTGCTCAGTTAGTATCAGTTAGTAAAGTACCACAGAATCATCAAAGTGTGGAAATAGCCCATTTGGTCCAACAAGTTCACACAGACCCTATGAAGAGTATCTCACCTCGGCCCATTCCCCTACCCCAATTACTCTACATTTCTCCTGAATAATGCACCTAGCCTAACCATCCCTGCACCCATGGCCAATTCACCTAACCTGCACATCTTTGGACTATGGGAGGAAACCAGAGCACCTGGAGGAAACCCATACAGTCACGGGGAGAATGTGCAAACTCCATACAGACAGTTCCCCCAAAGCTGGTCCCTGGCGCAGTGAGGCAGCAGTGCTAACCATTGAGCCACAATGTCATCCATTGTAGTGGTATAACAGATGTAACCAAATGTTTAAATTGACGTCAGCTAATCTGGAACCTGAAGCACAGCCTCTATGGTTTTCTCTGCTCCACTGCAATCTAAATATGACAGTAATTAATCTTCAGTAAGGTGCTCCACGTGGGCCCATAACTGAAATCAGAACATGGGCAGACTGGAGACAACTAACAGAATGGACAGCAAACTGGCTACAATACAGAAAACAGGGAGTAGCTTATCACTGGCATTTAATAGGTCCTAAAAAGTATTCCTTCTTTTCAATGACTTGCCTGAACCATTAGTATCTAGAAGTGACCCTGAGATCAACATTAATAAATGATAGTCACTTCACATTTTCTGCCAATATGTGCCACTTTTGCAACATGTCAACTCCCTTTCTAATTTCAACCATAAGGTGAAATGTAAGAATGAATCCAAAGACAAAGAGACAGATTAGGAATTAACCAAAGGCTTTGCATGAAGTAATTATTAACCTTCTTGTCACTGGCAAAGCAGAATGTTTTGACAATGTAAACAGATGACCTAATGTAAGAGATAACCAAGGAAATGTGATCCATCGAATAAAAAGTAATAAAGTGACTAATTGTGGCCTTAAGTCAATCAAGCTCAACCTATTTTTTCCCCCTGAATCAGCCTGTTCAGGGATGTTACTACCCATTGCTGGAGTAGGTAGACCCAGGTCTCACTGGTTCAGGGCAGGGTACTGCCCCTGTTCCACAAGAGGACCCCTCCAAAATGTTCCCAAACTGACCCTTTAAGAGTTGTAAACACATTATCTGAAGAGGGTTGAATACCTGTTTCTATGCTGTGGTAAAGAACTGTGCCATTTTTCCAACACCAAGACAGAAGAAATTATATTCTGATTCTCTTAAGCCCTGAGAAAGTGGAAGAATCTATTTTGTGAAAATTGGACAAACTCACCTCCATGATAGCAACACTTGTGATATGAGTCAAGTCAACAATGATCGAAAATTAGATTTATACAGCAACTAAAAAGATCTCTGAAGGTGTTTCACAGAGCTGATCAATCTATAATAGCCACTGGATCAGAGAAAGAGATATTGGAAAATCAAAGACCTATTTAGCAGTTATGTGGAGGCACTTGGTATAACCTCCAGCTTGAAATAGGCAACAGTATGGACACACCTAGAACTAGTCTCAGGCCTGCTCAGGGTATTGCTGAGAAGATGCAGACATCAATCAGAATTCCAGGATTCGCTCTCGTGTAGCAGAAAGAAAAACGTTGGGCTGGCTGCCTCTGTAGTAACAATGGAGTAACATTCTGACGAAGGGGTGTCAGAGCAGGGCCAACAGTTGTAATACAGGTAAGTTTTCTCTTTTTACTGATGACATCCACCATTATGCAGCCAGGTAAAGAGACAACTACTGTATACTGAAGGCAGCAGTCCAAGAGTTTGCTGCTTTCAAGGTGACCCAATCTCAACCCAAATTCTCTACTTGCAAATACATGGTGCTTCTTTGCAAGGGGTTCACTCAGCACATGATTTTAATTTGAATTAATCCATTTCCAATTCAAGCAAAGGGACTGAAAAAATATCAATGTGATGGCCAAAACAACTGGAGGTTTAATAATCAATCTTAACAAGCAACATTAAAATATGTGAAACTTGCAGCTTTACAATGGTGACTAGAATGAATGTGAGATAGTTAAATAATTTATCTGGAATAAAATAGCTGGCTAGGATGTACCTAGCTGCTGGCAGATCATTCACTTTTCAAAAAGCAAAGGGTAATTTATTTCCAACTGTATCTAATTGTGTCTGGCCCCAGGCTTAAATTAATTAGCTGTGATCCCTGCTGATACAAAGCCAAACTCCCTATCACATTGGTTTGCACAGAAGCATTGTCTGGTATCTATTATTTGTCTGTTTAACTCTAATGGGTCAAACAATAGAACAACTTGTATTTATATCGGGCCTTTAACATAGTAAAACATCCTAGGCATGTTACAGAAGGGTCCTCAAACAGGGTCCTCAAATGGAGATACTACCATTGATGTCTAAATGGTCAGCGATAGATTTTAAAGAATGACAAGGGGAAAGAAATAGAGGCAGATAGCTTTAAGAAAGGTTTAGAATTTAGTGTCCCATCAGCTGAAACCAATGACAGAGGAACTCAAGTTAGGGATGCTCAATCCATCTTTCAGTTTGGTGAATAGCATTTCCATGGGTATGTGAGATTTGGTTAAATCCATCTGTTTGAGACTGATTTTCCAATTGGCTTCCTATTTCCCTATTCTCCGCACTGAGACAAATACCAAGTGGGTAGACAGTTGACCAGGTTATCCTTCCATTAGAATACTTGGAATTCAATTTTTTACAACACCATTTCCAGGCTTTTCAGACTGGCAGCTCACTTTCAGCCATTCATTTGCCTTCTTGATGACATCAGCTGGCAAGTCCTTCATGAACTGTCACTGACAGGGAAACCATATATAGCCTAACGAGAAAGTACTTAAAGTTATGCTGTCAATTATGGGGAATGATAGTTAATATTCTTGCAGCTGGTATCGATATAATATCTAGATAGCCAGAATCATGACAAAGGGACAGTGTAGAAATGTAGTATTACTGATCCAAAGCAGAAAACCTGGATTTCAACTTCTCTTGAAGACAAGGGATAGGTTCAACCAAGTCCCCAGAGGATATATACAATTCAGTCACCTTCTGCACAATAGAGAATAATGCAAAGGGGACTTTGAATCTCAGACTATGGAACTCTACCAAGATCTGTTGCAAGTGGCACTTAATTTAACTGTTCACTGTCTGTGCAGGCCTTTGAATGGAAAATCAAACCATATAATGGTATTCTAAACCCCAGGAAAAGAGGTCTTTTCAACAGCAGGTGCTCAGAACACCCATCCAAATATTTATTTACATGTGCTTATTTGTAATTTAACTGCTGGTTTGAGCAGGATAGCACCAAGAATGACTTCTACAATTGAAAGGTTCACAGTGAAATCCTGCCATTGCTGCCACAGACGACGCCTTCCAGAAATTGAGGTTGTCCCGACAATACATCTTGCCATGTTCATGTGGGTTTTCAGCCATTTGCATTCAATTTGAACTCATTGCCCACCCCCACAAGAATTCAAATCATGGTCAGTGCATGTTACTCAATATTTTGAAAATGATTTCATAGTGATACTACAATGAGACATTAACTGTGACAGATTCTTCACCTGAGCTGTAGTGCTGAAGGAGCTCTCCTGTCTGATTGTTTCGGTAGATTAGGTAAACAATAAAACATCCCATGGCCTAATTTGACACAGAATGGGGAGACTTCATGGCGATCCTCTCATTGAACACATTACTTTCTTCTGCTATTTGTGGGGTGTGTCAATGTACAAAATAATCGCTGTACGTGTTTGCAACTATGCTGCAAATCACTTTGTTCTCTGTAAAGTATCTTGCAAGATCTGGAGTGTTGTGATATGGCAGCATAAAGTGTGTGCCTTATTCCTACTGTCACTAAGAAATTAAATGGAGAATCAAATCATCAGTGCCTTTGACAATGGTCAATTCATTTCACTCCCTCCAACTCAAAAACCTCAGACAGCCCTACTTCCAGTTTTGGGAGGTGTATCATTTCCATATCGCCCAACTTCAAGATAGATGTGAGCAAACCAAATACTTGAAGGATATACTTTATAGCTGTGTGCGATTAATATGTTATAAAGCTACTGTATTTTGTTACATCCTGTACTCATTTCTGATTATTCTGTTGTAAGATGTGTGACAATTGCTCTTTCATAATTCGAATATCCATTCTTTTATTGAACTGACCTACAGACTTCAGGACAAATCAACTGACCATTACAGATGGGTATTTCAAATAACAGCAAAAAAAAACTGGTGAGTTTTGTTCAGGTTTTCAGGATTGAAATTGAATACTAATGAAATTAATGAATATGACTGAAATTGTAATTTTTATTTAACAAAAATGTGGCTTTCATATAGAACTGAGAGAATCATTTAAAAAATCATTAATTTGATACTTATACTGAATGATCATTTAACAAGTCAGTATTTTTTAGAATCTTCTTTTACTTATTTTCCAGCATATTTCCTCTTTCCTTATGTTTAACTCATTCTTACTGATTGATTGCATCTCTGACGGCCATTTTCAGTACCTTGCTCAGGTAGTAATTATTCCCATGTAAATCTTGGCACTGAGTGCCAGCAGGGTAGCAACCAGTGGGCATTGTTCTTCTCTCTGACCCAGGGGCACTGACCCAACTGTAATGCTGCTACCACCATCCTGCTGTGATCAGCTAACACAGCGCAGACCAAGCATCTGACATGATCTCACTTGATAAATTCACTGAGCTGTCAGAAAACACTTATTCTTGCATTTTGCAGTCTCAAACATTCTTAATCCCATACATTTGACCAATTGAACAACTTAGAGACAGCACCTACTCTGTGCAGTTTGATTTGCTAATGTAGAGATATTCAAAACGGACGCGGCTACATTCGACTGCAAAACTGATCATACAAGAACAAAGCAACCTCAGTAGGTTTAAGTTGGTGGTTTTCCTTCCAAGAGATATGAGTAAGCCAGAATTGGTTGTTTTTGAACAAGCACCATCCCAGTTCCAAATACTGGAGACCAACTTCCGTAAGACAGTTTATTTTTAAATTAAACACCAGCTCACAGACATCACTCTCCTGACAACCACATTAAAACTGTGCTGGTATCAAAATAAATATGAAGAAATGCAACACGGTGCTTTTTTTTCATACCTGACCATTAATATTTCCTTTATTCCCATAACGCTGACAATTCCAAGGGTAAAGTCAGGAATCATCAAAAGGCTTACAATGAGTTCACCATTTTAGTAACGATTATTGAGGTCAGTCTGGCTGTTAACTTGTTTTTCTTTTCACACAAATGTTCTTTTGTGTTTATTTTTTGTTCTGTTTCATTGGCATTCATTAAATTAAAAGCCCTCACGAGATGCAACGAGCAGTACAGTAAAGCAAGACTGCATTAAAAAATCGTTGAATCAGTAATGGCCCACTGATACTCTTTAAGAAGATCTGCTGAATCTCAACATCTGCTGATCCCTAAGGGAACAATTTCTAATTCAAGAGACAGATTGAAGCAAGTGCCGATGTGAAATTAAAGAGCACTGTGTAAATGGAGCACATCAACTCGGTTCAGATAGCACAGATTAAATGATTATTATGACTGGTACTCCTACATTTCTCCAACAGAAACCAATTTAAAAGCAGACAACATTCAAGAAAAACAACTCTAAGGTTGTGGAAGTCTGCGTGAACCACTGCAGTAGCATCAGGAAGGCAAAAATCATTGCCGTTTCAAGCTGTTCTGCTTATACTTCAAATATTCAATCAGTTCAAACATATCAGAAGCCTTACCTACTTGCTACTCTTTAATAATGCATTGCAGTTTTTGTTGCAAAAGTTGCATGTGTTATTCAGAACCCTAAAGAATCTTAATGAATGGAAAATCATACCATGCTTTTGCTGGAAAATATAATGATTCAATGAAAAAAAAATCAAGATGATATTAAAGTACTCCCCATCAATTTGCAGAATCACCGATGTTTTAAAATTATATTTTGTGCATTAACTCCTCAGAAAGATTTCTACATCAAGTCATTGTAAAAATGTATTAACTCCATTTTAAATGTAGTTTAAATGTAATCTAGGTTGACCAACCTATCCCAGCTCTGTTTTTCACCATGCATTCATTTGCAATGTATTTTTGTACAGCAATCGAACCTATCTATTGTTTGGGTAGAGATTTCCGTCTGTAAAGAAAAAAGTAGGTGCCTAGTAACATTAATCAGCTCTTAGATTAATTTTAATCACCTGATTGACCTGTGGTTTTCCCTCTCCCAGATTGTTACATGACTTTTGGCTGGGGTGTGGTGAAGAGTCTATATATTCTGAGACACAAAGCATCAAAAACCAGTAGGCTGGAAAGATCATTAGATCTTTTCTCTCTCCCATTTCTTCATAGAATTCGCACAGTGCAGATACAGGCCATTCAGCCCAGCAAGTCTGCCCCAGTCCTCTGAAGAGCATCCCTCCCAGGCCCACACCCCACATTAAAATGGCTAATCCACTAAGCCTACACACCCCTGGAAACCACAGCAATTCAGCACAACCAATCCACCTCATCTGCACATCTTTGCAGGAGGAAACTGGAGCACCAGGCAATAACCCATGCAAACATGGGGAAAATGAGCAAACTCCACACAGACAGTCAGCCAAGGCTGGGATCGAATCCAAGTCACTGGCGCTGTGAGGCGGCAGCACTAAACTCTGTGCCACCATGCTACCCATTTTTTGCACATTCATTATTTGTACAATTATATTTAGTAACCCTTCTGATCAAAAATTAGCTCATGACAGGAGGCAAAGAATGATAAGCAGTGGATGTTCTTGTGAATGGAAAGCAAATTTTAGTACATTTGGAGGGGAATGGGTCTGGGTGGGTTGCTTTTCAGAGGGTCGGTGTGGACTTGTTGGGCCGAACGGCCTGTTTCCACACTGTAGGGCATCTAATTAATCTAATTTAATCTATCTATGTTGCTGCCCCTGCCCTGTTCCACGTTGCGGATCTTGTTCCTTCCCTTCCTCCTCTGAGATTATTGTCTAGTCTTAGGGTAGTGTTCTATAAGCACTTGAAACTTCCTGTACTACTACATCCAAGTGAGTGTTCGCAATTTGTGTGCTTCAACAGTGCATGTCAATGTGAAGTCAAATATGGACAGCAACACAGCTGATTCCAACTCAGTTCTCTCCTACTGTCCATATTCATGTGCCTTTTTCAGAAGGAATCCCTGGAGTATCATCAGGAAGGAGAAACCATCTGCCTGTTAGTTGTTATTCCTGGCCCAGGGCATAGGGTCAATTGTGACATTCCTATTGGCACCTTGACTAAGGTCAACTAATTCAGCATGGATCAAACTGTGATGTTACTGCTTCATATGTTACAACAGTACAATTTGCAATTACGTATTAAGCCATTATAGTGCTCAATATTGCAACTAATTTTGTTTTTGGCTTTCTACATTTTAGAATAGGGAAGCCATATCATCGTTTTTTACTCTTGTCATAAACAAAACTGAATGCTGAAAATTAATGGAAATTTATTCATGCACTTACATTCACAACAGTCAAGGCTGTCAAGATGGGGAAGAAGTTAAGAGAACTGGCAATCAGCAGGAGTGACATGATGGGGGTCTCGCGTCAGCATGCAACGATTCATGTATTTTTTATAGTGAATGCAAAGCAGATCTCAATTTGAAACCAAATTGAATGTCAACTATCTGAGTCGCTCTCCCTTCATGGCAAACGTTGGGTACCATATGTTAAAAAAAAGAGTACTGTTAAATTCCAGGAGCGCAAATAGAAAATCGAAGTTTATCTATTCCTTGTTAACTCTATAAGTGGAATCTGATAGGAGTCTAGATGATAATGGGCTATACTGGGATTTGTGGTAGAAATCCACAGGCCTACCTCAATGTCAGGAGCACCTTGCTCCATCTTATATACTTTTGCCAAGTGACAAGACGTGTTTGTCACGAGACAGCAGTGAATTGGCATATAAGGGAGAATTACTCCTTGTTAAAGCTTAATAAATTCACTTCATTAATATTCAGTTACCTATCTTACCAAATGCAGTGAATAAGCTAGATGATATAGGAAGCCGAAAGTGAGGACTGCAGATGCTGGAGATCAGAGTCCAGATTAGAGTGGTGCTGGAAAAGCACAGCAGGTCAGGCAGCAACCAAGGAACAGGAAAATCGACATTTTGGGCAAAAGCCCTTCATCAGGGATCTAGATGATACAGGAACTAGAGCAAGTAAGTGGCAACTTCAGCTTGCTCTGAAGGAACTGCACATTGCTTAGGGACCAAACAGCATCTCATCTACAGGCACCAACCTCCATGTTCCCAAACAGGGGATCTACAGTCCAGGGAGTTGGCACCAGAAGCACATTGTGAGTTTGGGTGCTGCAAAGACACCCAGGGTCTGGTCACTTATGCTTGTCAAAGTCAGTCAGATGACTTGGACAAATATAGTCCTCAGTGTCTTCCTGTAAATCATTAAGGAAAGTGCAAGTGGAGGGGGCCTGTAGGGTCAATGGATAGGTGGGTGTGGGGGACGGGCGTGGTGGTTAGAGGGTGTGGGGGGAGCTGGTGTGGGGAAGGGGATAGATCATTGCTGAAAGGAATGGGAGAACAAGGGGGAGAAAGAAAAGGCTGTTATGGAAGTCAGAACAGATGGGGGAAGAGCCCAAAGTGTGTCAGAGTATGGGATGTATGCAGAACAGCACTGAAGGCATGCTAGGCTTTACGAGGGGAGTTTATTGGCAGAAACCCTCACTGTGGCTTCTACAGAAGGAATCTAATGGGAATTTACACAGAGTGGCTAATATTAAAGTGAAATGTGGGGTTCAGTAGGCAGGAGGAGCATTTGGAGGTGAATCTCAATGTGGTGAGTTTCCATTTTCCAAGGGTTTGGAAATGCTAGGAGATAGTGAAGACTGCAGATATTGGAGACCAAAGTCGAGAGTGTGGTGCTGGAAAAGCACAGCAGGTCAGGCAGCATCCGAGGAATAGAAAAATCATCCTTTCAGACATAAGCTGATGAAGGGCTTATGCCCGAAATGTTGACTCTTCTGCTCCTCGGATGCTGCCTGACCTGATGTGCTTTTCCAGCACCACACTCTCGACTCTGATCTCCAGTATCTGCAGTCCTCATTGTCTCCTGTTAGACTTCAACCTTACTGCAAATTCCTGATGAAGTGTTTGGAAATGCTGCCAGGTTAGATCAAGATAAAAGGAGACATGAAAGTTCGGGGTGGTACCTGGTGAACACACAGAGCCTGATACCGATGGTGCCCACTGCCAACTATGTTCCCTGCCATCACTAGCCATTCTCAAAATGCAAAATGCAACTAGAAATTGGCTTGGGCAATTGGCTGAATCTTAGGACATTGAAAGAACAAATACATGAGGCGTGCATTGGCAAACTCCAGCTTCATTTCATTTACAAACATTGTCCATATGCCACACAACCAGAGTGAATGTGCTATATGTTGAATGTTGGTCAAAAGCAGATTGCACCATTAAATTGGTGATGAATAAACTAACATTGTCATCCCAGTGATGCAGAAGCTAGCAGTGATCTAACCTAACTTAAAATTAGGCAAATGCTGGGCAAAAGCATCCCACCCAGTGTGGAAATTTGAGAGTGCTGTAGGATAACAGGAACATTTCTGCATCATGAGCTTTGTAAGTTGATGAAAGGCTGCACTGAATGTAATGGAAAATGAGATGTTTGATGTGGGTCTGGGATGGGAATGGAATTGGAACAGAGCAACCACTCCCTTTTGGATGTAATGTGTTTGTCATTCAGCCAGTAGGTCACTTTCACATGCCGTGAACAGGCCAAGGTGGAGCAGACAACAGGACTGTTGCAGGTACATTTCCACAGGTTGGAGCAGTCTGGAGAGTTCGTCTGGTATAGTCCAGACAGAGTATGTTGCATCATCCTGACAGGCAGAGGCAGATCCTGAGGAGCCAGAGGAATGTTGACTGAGGAGAAGGCTGAAGACTTCAGCTTAGGAAGCTCTCCTTGAGGGTGACAGAATTCAATAGTACCGGGCACTACAAGGCAGATAGGACCTGACTGAAACGCTGGTTCATGTGCCTCAGAGCTGGGTACGGAAGACTATCAAAATCACGATGCCAGCATTTGGTTCATGTTGCTGGTGTGGACTGCAGCTTAATCGCTTCCTTTGTATTTCACTCACCTGGCTGTCAATTAAAGCTCATATTTGGACATAAATGATTGCTCTGGTGTTCCCTACTCAACAATACCAAGATTATCAGGGATTCAGAGAGGGGCTTCAGATGGGATGTGTCTATGGACAGGGGAAGTGTGTTGCCTGAACGTTTAACAGAAAGTAGTTTGCGAGAATGGAATTACTTGTGCAAGGGAGAGACAGGATGTGCAGGCTATGTAGTGCGAGGGCCAAACCCAGAGTGCCAACATTTGGCCATGATTTGGAGATGCCGGTATTGGACTGGGGTGTCCAAAGTTAAAAATCACAACCACCTGATGAAGGAGCAGCATCCGAAAGCTAATGTGCTTCCAATTAAACCTGTTGGACTATAACTTGGTGTTGTGTGATTTTTAACATTTGACCAGTTACAACAGCTGCCTCTCACATCTTGGGTACAAGGTAGGCCAGTCTTTCAGCAGGTATCTAGTGAGTGACGAATTGTTCTGGGCACAATGTGAGTGAAGATCAGACTAGAATTGGATGAAAGGGATAATATAGGGACAGGGTAGGCAGGTATTGAGGCACATTTGGTAAGAATCGTGGTGAGAATCTTTCAAAAAACCCAACATAATTTGCACTTAACCTAAAAATCGCAACATCCAAACCTGTATAACTAAACCTTACCAGAGATTTTATAATTAAAACATTAGTAATGTTTACTTCTGTGCATGCCTAGATTTTGTTTTTCTTGTATTCTTCATTTTACCCCATTGTTATTTTTGTTTTTGACAACAATTACTTTTATTTCTAACTACTGTAGCGGGTTCATCTCTGCACACCTCTGTAAAGACCATATGACAATAAGACAAAGGAGTGGAAGCAAGGCCATTCGGCCCATCGAGTCCACTCTGCCATTTAATCATGGCTGATGGGCCTTTCAATTCCGCTTACCCACACTTTCCCCTTGGCCCTTAATTCCTTGCGAGATCACGAATTAAACAATCTCTGCCTTAAAGACACCCAACATCCTGGTCTCCACTGCGTGCCATGGCAATGAATTCCACAGGCCCACCACTCTCTGGCTGAAGAAATGTCTCCTCATTTCCATTCTAAATTGGCCCTCTCTAATTTTAAGGCTGTGCCCATGGGTCCTAGTCTCCCCACCTAACGGAAACAACTTCCCAGCTTCCACTTTTTCTGAGCTATGCATTATCTTGTAAGATTCTATTACATCTCCCCTCAACCTTCTAAACTCTAATGAATACAATCCCAGCATCCTCAGCCATTCATTATGTGTTACACCTACCATTCCAGAGATCATCCGTGTGAATTTCCGCTGGACACACTCCAATGTCAGTATGTCCTTCCTGAGGTGTGGGGAGCAAAGTTGGACACAGTATTCCAAATGGGGCCTAACTAGAGCTTTATAAATTCTCAGAATCACGTTGCTGCTTTTATATTCCAACCCTCTTCAGATAAATGACAACATTACATTCGCTTTCTTAATCACTGGTTCAACCTGCAAGTTAACCTTTAGAGAATCCTGGACTAGCACTCCCACATCCCTTTGTACTTTGGCTTTATGAATTTTCTCACCGTTTTTTTTAAATAGTCCATGCCTGCATTCTTTTTTCACATTTTTCACCTCACACTTGCTCACATTGAATTTCATCAGCCATTTCTTGGACCACTCTCCTAAACTCTCTTAATCTTTCTGCAGCCTCCCCACATCCTCAGAACTACCTGCCTGTCCGCCTATCTTCATATCATCGGCGAACTTCGCCAGAATGCCCCCAGTCCATTCATCCAGATCATTAATACATAAAGTGACCAGCTGCAGCCCCAACACTGAACCCTACAGGACCCCACTTGTCACCAGCTGCCATTCCTGATCCAACCATATTTTTTTAAGAGACAGGACCCAACCCAAAATTCAATGAAGGTTTTTAAACTTATGAAGTACCAAAAGATATTGATATGATTTTGTCATGGCAATGACCAAGCTAACAGTTAATTTGTTCTTGGGATCAGACAGAATGTTCCACCATAGGTTAAGTCATCTTGGCAACTGATTTTCTTAGATGAGATTACTTGTGAAGGAAGGAGATGCTGAGTATGAGATGAAATGCCAACCAAGCAGGTTGCTTCGTCCTAGATGGTGAGCATTCCATCACACTCCCGATTTGTGCCTTGTAGGTGGTGCTCACTGTCACGATATTAGCCCTTGCTAACAAGTCCAGCCAATGGGACGGCATGTTTAAAACTTGCTGGATGCAGATACCATACAAACAAACAGCAGCACAAAGTAGGCATACAGCCTGTAGCAGCACGGGTTCAATGTGCAATGCAAACCCCTTGCACAGTTTGAGAGGCTTGCCACCCACAAATTATCTTTTCTTTTATCTAAATTTACTTTGATGAAGAACACGATTACATCTTTCTTCCCCTCCCATAAATAAAAAAAAGTAAATAAGAAGAAATGGAAAATGTTGCTCCTAAATCAGAGTTTTAGCCGAGGTTACAATAAAGTGTTATGATGGTAAGAAGACAGTGTTCCACTCTGTGTAATTGAAAGCCACAATGATCTCTCTCACAGGGACTCGGAGTACAGTTCTACTCTGTGTCTATTCCTGTACTATTCCACACATTGTGGCGTTTTTTCTCTCACTGTTTACTTATACAGCTGCAGGAGCAACAGCCATAAAGGACACTGCATGAATAGCTGTCAAACTATTTGACTGAAGTTGTATTTATATCTTCTAAGTATTTCTCAGAGGATGTTTAAAATTATTGAAGAGTCTTTTTTTATGAAACCCTATGCATTGGTCCCATTTTTAATTCATGTTGAAATCTCTTTATGTTCACAGTTTTGCTTCTTAGAAAGTTTTAACCTACATTTTAATACTCAGTAAATAGGCATGATCTAACATTGTACACAGTAAGTGTTTTCTTTGTTCTGATGTACTGTCGAGCACAGGTCTGAACTCAAGGGCTAAGACCAACAGTAAATTGTCCTACGTTGTAATCAGATCTTGACCTTTGAAAGTAGGAGAGGTCTGTTTTCAGTAGAAAGACTTCAGGGAAATCGGACCTCCTGTGTCCTATCTGCGACGACTTGAATAGAAACTTTGTTAGGGGTTTGGATTAGACTTCTTGCAAGGCCTTTTACTCAAAGTATTTGTGAGGGTTTTCAGCTACCTTCTTCCAGCCCTGCAGGTGGTCTCAAGAACTTCTTTCAATGGAGCCAGAACACACAAGCAGCTTGGAATTCCCAACAGGTATAGAGAGAGACGGCACAACGGAAACTACTGCCTTTGAACCATCTGTCTATGTCTGCAACCCAATTATTTAACTTCCTTACTTCATTCCCAGCTAGATTCAATGAGCTTTCATCAGAAGCACAGTCAACCCTCTGCAATCTGACTGAAGCATTATGTGGTTCCACCACTTAATGCTGTTTTGTATCAATATTTGATCCTGAACATTTCCAAAGGTGCTGTTTCTGGAAACTCACATTTTACATTTAAGGCCCTATTAAACCTTCAAAGTTTACTAATCAAAAAAGGTTTTTCTCCAGCAACCAGGCACTGCCAGACGTTTTGCAGATGTGTTCTAATTGCTAATAGCAGCTTTGAGAACTAAATTTTCCAGCTGCAGAATTTAATGGGCATCATTCAGTATAAGAAATGATTCTGTGCTGTGAATGGACAATAATTCTGATGTCCAGTGTAAAATAAAATTACTTAATGCCTCATTTCTTATTTTTTGTTCTTGCTGAAGGGATGTTTGGGCATTTGGTTCTCATTCAGTTAATCCACCTCTGGACCACCATTTCCTTCAACTCTGCTCCAGCTCATTACACTTTGCCTCAGATCTACAACGAACCTTTTTACCGAAACAACTGTGTTTATTTTCTTCACTGACTAGTTCATTTTCATTGCATTTTCCCGGGAGATCCTGAATCATGAACACCCAGATCACAAATCCTAATGTGGAACCAGGAACCTTCAAAAGGGAACATTAAGCTCCTCACAAGCAGATTTTTTTCTTTGTTTTCCTTTATTTAGTAACTGAAACAATGTTGTTCACTTCCGCAAAGCGGAGTTCAATACATGCCTATCAATACTTTCGAAAATTGCATCCACCTTTTCTTTTTGTGTCTAACATCATCTGTACGATTGTGGTGGATCTACTTACTTCGCTATAAATTGTTAGTGAAGGATGTAACAGCAAATTATCCACCAACCAAGCTTACTTTAATGAGAGACAAGTTCAAAACTATGCAATTTCAAGCAAATAACCCAATAATCATCTATAGGTGTGCCTGGGCTACCAGCCAGCAATATTTGATTTCGTTTTGTTACATTTTATCACGCTGTTACTGTCAATGTTTTTCAATGCAAATTTCCGTGAACCATTAATGGAAAATTCCAAGATATACATTTCACTGACTAGAGCCTTTCCAAAATTCTCTTAGAGGGCTTTACAAGTAAGATCCTCCAAACACTGTCGTGTTACGTCTCTCAGCAGATATATGCACTCTATCTTCAATGGGCATATGCACGATGTCATCACATACCTTGGCATGTGACATAAAGGGATTGAAGGCCTCCATCTCCATCTTACTGAGTACTTTAGCAGCATGACACATTGAGGGAGGTTTGCTATAATGCATCTGAATTGCTTCTCCTGAGCCCAGAAATGACAGTAATGTAACATACATCTGTAAATGCCAGGAGCTGCAATAATTTCATTGATTCTTTTCAGCAATGTGTGATCCTTATCTCAATTATATGTTACAGGAGCTAACATATATATCACATTACAAAAGTTAAAGATTATCAACTATCACATCATGTCTCATCGAATGGCAATGCAGTAGTAAGCACCAGTAACTGCTGACAAAAGAACCTCACTGAAAATTAGACAGCCCCACATTGGAAAAAATTTAGACAACCAACCACTATAAATTTCCAATTTAAATAGCTAGCAGGCAGCCTTGTCTTTTTCCTACTTAAAGCTCAGGACGTATCAACCCAGAAGCTCTCCATCTCTTGTATAAAAATTTTTAAAAACACAAAGTTTCACCAACATAGAAGTTAAGGTGCAGTAGTTAAAGGGCTTTTTACTGCTTTAAAGGCAAAATTAGTGAAAAAAGGTTTAAAATAATCAGTGGCAGAAAGAAGGATACTGTCAGTTTAATTACAGATCCCACCTGTTTGAATAATCAGTATTATAAGCACTAAAATATAATCTTCTAACATAAAGATGCTTACCACTGTGCAGTGGTTGGTTGGTTTTGCCATTTTGTTTCTTTCAATTGGATACCAAAGCTGACTCAATTACAGCATTTATTGTGTGGTGTGAACTCACATGACCATCTCACAATATGTAAAAGATCGTTAGATTAATGCAGTGGCACAATCACATTGCACTGCCATTATGTAAGACCAGCTTGGATTCCTGAAATGTTCTACCTGCTGGATACCAGTGACCCTGATGTGGCATGACTACCAATACATACAGATCACAGCATCGTAATTATTCATAAGATTTAACCCACACCAACAGCAGTGAGAATGAAAGAGCCATGGGACTTGTTGGGGACAACATGGTGGCCCAGTGGTTAGCATTGCTGCCTCACAGTGCAAAGGAACCAGGTTCAATTCCAGTCTTGGGTAATTGTCTGTGTGGAGTTTGTACATTCTCCCTGTATCTGCACAGTGTTTCTCCAGGTGCTCCAGTTTCCTCCCACAGTCCAAAGATGTGTAGGTTACATGGAGTGGCCATGCTAAATTGTCCGCAGTGTCCAGGGATGTGCAGGCTAGGTGGATTATCCATGGGTAATGCAGGGTTACAGGGATAGGCAATGGGGGTGGGTCTGGGTGGGATGCTCTGCAGAGGGTCAGTGTAGATTTGATTGGCCAAATGGTCTGCTTCCACACTGTAGAGATTCAATGACTTTTTTTCTCCAAAGTCAGAGGAGAATGAGAAAGATACATCACCAACAAGCAAGTAAAAAACAAAAACAAATAGGCACTAGGCAGAACGTGCAAGTCAGAAATCCAGTCATAAACATCTGAAATCCAGTAAAGGATACAAAAATATGTAACCAGCCCAGGTCATATGAAACTAATAAAATAGACAATAGGTGTAGGAGTAGGCCATTCTGCCCTTCGAGCCTGCACCACCATTCAATATGATCATGGCTAATCATCCTTAATCAGTATCCTGTTCCTGCCTTATCTCCTTAACCCTTGATTCCACAACCCTTGAGAGCTCTATCCAACTCTTTCTTAAATGAATCCAAAGACTGGGCCTTCACTGCCCTCTGGGACAGAGCATTCCACATAGCCACCACTCTCTGGGTGAAGAAGTCTCTCCTCATCTCTGTCCTAAATGGTCTACCCATATTTTTAAGCTGTGTCCTCTGGTTCGGCACTCACCCATCAGCGGAAACATGTTTCCTGCCTCCAGAGTGTCCAATCCTTTCATAATCTTATATGTCTCAATCAGATCCCCTCTCAGTCTTCTAAACTCAAGGGTATACAAGCCCAGTCGCTCCAGTCTTTCAGTGTAAGGTAATCCCGCCATTCCAGGAATTGACCTCGTGAACCTATGCTGCACTCGCTCAATAGCCAGACTGTCTTTCCTCAAATTTGGAGACCAGAACTGCACACAGTACTCCAGGTGTGGTCTCACCAGGGCCCTGTACAGAAGAACCTCTTTGCTTCTATACTCAATCCCTCTTGCTTTGAAGGCCAGCATGCTATTAGCCTTCTTCACTGCATGCTTACCTTCATTAATTCAAGAACACCCAGATTTCTCTGTACTGCCCCTTTACCTAAATTGATTCCATTTAGGTAGTAATCTGCCTTCTTGTTCTTGCCACCAAAGTGGATAACCATACATTTATCCACATTAAACTGCATCTGCCATGCACCTGACCACTCACCTAACTTGTCCAGGTCACCCTGTAATCTCCTAACATCCTCATTTCATTTCACCCTGCCACCCAGCTTAGTATCACCAGCAAATTTGCTAACGTTATTGCTGATACCATCTTCTATATATTAACATATATTGTAAAAAGCTGCGGTCCCAGTACTGATCCCTGCGATAAACCCACTGGTCACTGCCTGCCATTCCGAAATGGAGCCGTTTATCACTACTCTGTTTCTGTCAGCCAACCAACTTTCAATCCAAGTTAATACTTTTCCCCCAATACCATGCACCCTAATTTTGCTCACTAACCTCCTTTGTGGGACTTTATCAAAACCTTTCTGAAAGTCCAGGTACACTACATCTACTGGATCTCCTTTGTCCATCTTCAGAGTTACATCCTCAAAAAATTCCAGAAGATTAGTCAAGCATGATTTCCCCTTCATAAATCCATGCTGACTCTGACCTATCCTGTTACTACTAACCAGGTGTGTCGTAATTTCATCCTTTATGATAGACTCCAGCATCTTTCCCACCACTGAGGTCAGACTAACTGGTCTATAATTTCCTGCTTTCTCTCTCCCACCTTTCTTAAAAAGTGGTACAACATCAATCACCCTCCAATCCGCAGGAACTGAATCCGAATCTATCGAACTCTGGAAAATAATCACCAACGCATCCACAATTTCTTGAGCCACCTCCTTCAGTACCCTGGGATGTAGACCATCAGGCCCCAGGGACTTATCAACCTTCAGACCTAACAGTCTCTCCAACACCAATTCCTGGGAAATATAAATTCCCTTAAGTTCAGGTCCTTCAGCCACTGTTACCTCAGGGAGATTGCTTTTGTCTTCCCAGTGAATACAGATCTGAAGTACCAATTCAATTCTTTTACTATTTCTTTGTTCCCCATGATATATTCCCCTGTTTCTGTCTTCAAGGGCCCATTTTGTTCCCTTTCACATACCTAAAAAACTTTTACTATCCTCCTTTATATTATTGGCCAGTTTACCTTCGTACCTCATTTTTTCTCTGCATATTTCCTTCTTAGTGATCCTCAGTTGTTCTTTAAAAGCTTCCCAGTCCTCCGTTTCCCCACTTATCTTTGCTATGTTATACTTTTTCTTTTTTAACTTTATATGTTTCTTAACTTCCCTAGTCAGCCACGGCCACCCATGCCTCCTCCTAGGATCTTTCTTCATTTTTGGAATGAACTGATCCTGCAACTTCTGCATTATACACAGAAATATCCGCCATTGTTCCTCCACTGTCATCCCTGCTAAAGTATTGCACCATTGAACTTTGGCCAGCTCCTCCCTCATAGCTCCATAGTTCCCTTTATTCAACAGAAATATTGTCACTTCTGATTGTAACCTCTCCCTCTCAAATTGCAGATTGAAGCTTATTGTATTATGGTCACTACTTCCCAATGGCTTCTTCACTTCGAGGTCCCTGACCAATTCTGGTTCATTGCACAATACCAGATCCAGAATTGCCTTCCCCCTGGTCGGCTCCAGCATCAGCTGTTCTAAGAATCCATCTCTGAGGCACTCCACGAAGTCTCTTTCTTGAGGTCCAATACCATCCTGATTCTCCCAGTCTACCTGCATGTTGAAATCCCCCATAACAACTGTAGTAACATCTTTGCGACAGGCCAATTTCAGCTCCTCATTTACCTTACATCCGACATCCAGGCTACTCTTTGGAGGCCTGTAGATAACTCCCAAGAGGGTCTTTTTATCCTTAATCTTTCTCAGCTCTATCCACACTGACTCTACATCCCCTGATTCTAGGTCCCCCCGCACAAGGGACTGAATATCATCCCTTACCAACATAGCCACCCCACCCCCTCTGCCCGTCAGTCTGTCCTTACGATAGCACGTGTAGCCTTGAATATTCATTTCCCAGGCCCTGTCCACTTGAAGCCACGTCTCAGTTATCCCCACAATATCGTATCTGCCAATTTCCAAAAGAGCCTCAAGCTCATCCATCTTATTTCTAATGCTTTGTGCATTCATGTATAGTATTTTTAATTTGTTACTGCCCTCACCCTTCCCATCAACTCCTTTTTCACTCAACCTTACAGCATGATCCCTTTCTGAGTTTTCTGCCTCATTGATACAGTCGTCTTTCTTGACTTCTCTTGTTCTAACGTTCCCTCCAATTTCCTTCTTAAACATCCAGTTTGAACCCCCCCCCCGCTACATTGTTTAAATGTAGCTGTGTTGCAGTAGCAAACCTGCCTGCCAATGCTGGTCCCCAACCTATTAAGGTGCAGACCGTCTGTCTTGTAGAATTTATGCTTACCACAAAACATACCCCAGTGATCTAAGAATTAAAATCCTTGCTTCCTGCACCAGTTCCCCAGCCACACGTTCAAGTCCATTATCTCCCTGTTTCTGGCCTCACCAGCCTGAGGAACTGGATGCAAACCGGAGATAACCACTCTGGACATCCTGCTTTTCAGCCTTCTTCCTAGTTCTCCGAAGTCCCGCTGTAGTATGTTCCTTCTCTTCTTCCCGACATCATTTGTGCCGACATGTACCACCACCTCTGGCTCTTCACCTTCGCCCTTGAGGATTTCCTGCACTCTGTCAGTGATGTCTTTAACCCTGGCACCAGGAAGGCAACACACCATCCTTAAGTCCCGCCTGCTGGCACAAAAACCCCGGTCAGTTCCTCTGACTATGGAGTCCCCTCTTACCACGGCTCTGTGCGATGTACGACTCTTCCACTCTGTCTCCATGCCAACTTTTGATTGACAGACCTGACTGCCTCGCGGACTGGCAGTGTCATCTGTCTCTACTGTTTCCAAAAGATTCAACTTGTTCCTGACAGGTACTTCCCCCGGGGTCTCTTGCACCTGTCTCCTCTCTGCCTTCCCCATTGTCTGCTCTCTTCTGGTATGATTGGTGTAATAACCTCGCTGAAGGTCTTGTCCAGAAAGATCTCATTCTCTCGGATGAGCCTAAGGTCCTCAAGTTCTTTCATCAGTGCTGCGATATGCTCTGTCAGTAGCTGAACGTGCACACACTTTCCACACTTATACGAGCCAGACACACCAGAGTCGTTGACCTCCCACATCAAGCACGTAGCACACTGAACCAGCTTGGCAGTCACTCAACCTCCCTGTCAAAGACTCCTGAGCTAAAGCCTCACTCTTCAATCCACAGGAACTTCCTTGGGCCCTCTTTTTGGGGCAAGTCTGTGGATTTTTAATTTAGGTTAGAGGAGGCCCTACTTTGTAGGACCTAGGGTCTAGAACACACTCACTCAAATAACAATCACTCACCTTCCCGACCGGCTCTGCGCTCTGCGTTCACTTCCGCCCAGCTCCCGCCGCTCTCTGATGTGGAAATCTGATTACCAATCATGGTGCTACACTGTGAAAGATCTGTAGTTGGCTCAGACCAATGTTTGATACAACATTCATTTAGACAGTGAATGACAAAGAAAATTCCAACCATGATGTTTATGTGATGGTCTTGAGTGACAGAAATCAATGACAAGCCATGAAGCTTTCAACCAAGAGCAACTGAGAACAACATATACCTCTCCAGATGGATATAAGGTCATCAGATCAGATTGAGTTGTCAAGCCTTCAAAATGTTCCATGAAAGTTTAATTTATTACTCTTTTTAAGTCTTTTTATATATGGTTACCTATATAATTGTTGAATTGTCAATGCAAACCTATGTTTAAATGATGCATATCTGTTTGGGATTTATTTTCTTTGCAAAAAGGGATGTCTCAAAGTAAATACACAACATATCTTTAAGGGTCATGCTCATAATGTCAATATGAAATCTATGGAACCTGACAATTAGACCCTCTCAGGGCTGATAGTGTGGTTGAGCGGTCTAAGGTGCTGGATCTAGGTTCCTGTCTCGACAGGGGCGTGGGTTCGAACCCCGCCATTGCTATTTCTGCTGATCAACTCCAACAACTTGTTAAAATGTTGTTTCAATCCCAGCTATATTGATGTTCAAAATAAAAAAGTCTCAGTCTCCATCTTACTAAGCTTTGCCCTCTTGCAGCAAGGCATGCTGAGGGATGATGTTATATTATGTCGGATTAGCTTAGTTTGAGCCCTGACACGTAGCTGCCTGTTCCCATCCCCAAGCTCACCAACCACCTCAAGGCTTTCCACCTGATCCCATATCCAGACTCACCACCCACCTCATCACTGTCCACCCACTCCCATCTCCAGGCTCACCATCCACTTCGCCACTATCCACCCGGTCCCATCTCCAGACTCACCACCCACCTCACCACTGTCCATCCGGTCTCATATCCGGGCTCACCACCCACCTCATCACTGTCCACCCGCTCCCATCTCCAGGCTCACCATCCACTTCGCCACTATCCACCCGGTCCCATCTCCAGGCTCGCCACTGTCCACCCGGTCTCATCTCCATGCTCACACCTACCTTGCCACTGTCCACCCAGTCCCATCTCCGGGCCCAACACCCAACTCACAGCTGTCCACACAACCCCATCTCTGGGCTCACCACCCACCTCACCACTGTCCACCCAGTCCCATCTCCGGGCTCACCACCCACCGTGCCACTGTCCACCTGGCCCCATCTCCAGTCTCACCACCCACCTCGCTCCTGTCCATCCGGTCCCATCTCCAGGCTCACCACCCACCTCACCACTGTCTACCCACTCCCATCTCCAGGCTCACCATCCACCTCGCTACTCTCCACCCGGTCTCATCACCAGGCTCACCACCCACCTCGCCCCTGTCTACCCGGTCCCATCTCCAGGCTCACCATCCACCTCGCCACTATCCACACGATCCCATCGCCAGGCTCACCACTCACCTCGCTGCTGACCACCTGGTCCAATCTCCGGGCTCATCACCAACCTCACCACTGTCCACCCGGTCCCATCTCCGGGCACACCACCACCTTGCCACTGTCCACCGGGTCTCATCTCCAGGCTCACACCCACCTCGCCACTGTCCACCCAGTCCAAACTCGGGGCTCACCACCCACCTCATCAATGTCCACACAACCCCATCTCCAGACTCACCACTCACCTTGCCACTGTCCACCTGGTCCCATCACCGGGCTCACCACCCACCTCGCCACTGTCCACCCGGTCCCATCTCTGGGCTCACCACCCACCTCGTCAATGTCCACACAACCCCATCTCCGGGCTCACCACCCACCTTGCCCATGTCCATCTGGCCCCATATCCAGGCTCACCACCCACCTCGCCACTGTCCACCCGGTCCCATCTCCGGGCTCACCACCCACCTCGCCACCGTTCACCCGCTCCCATCTACAGGCTCACCACCCACCTCGCTGCTGACCACCTGGCCCCATCTCTGGGCTCACCACCCACCTCGCCACTGCCCACCTGGCCCCATCTCCAGGCTCACCACCCACCTCGCCACTGTCCACCTAGCCCCATCTCCAGGCTCACACCCACCTCGCCACTGTCCACCCAGTCCAAACTCGGGGCTCACCACCCACCTCATCAATGTCCACACAACCCCATCTCCAGACTCACCACTCACCTTGCCACTGTCCACCTGGTCCCATCACCGGGCTCACCACCCACCTCACCACTGTCCACCCGGTCCCATCACCGGGCTCACCACCCACCTTGCCACTGTCCACCTGGTCCCATCACCGGGCTCACCACCCACCTCACCACTGTCCACCCGGTCCCATCACCGGGCTCACCACCCACCTTGCCACTGTCCACCTGGTCCCATCACCGGGCTCACCACCCACCTCGCCACTGTCCACCCGGTCCCATCTCTGGGCTCACCACCCACCTCGTCAATGTCCACACAACCCCATCTCCGGGCTCACCACCCACCTTGCCCATGTCCATCTGGCCCCATATCCAGGCTCACCACCCACCTCGCCACTGTCCACCCGGTCCCATCTCCGGGCTCACCACCCACCTCGCCACCGTTCACCCGCTCCCATCTACAGGCTCACCACCCACCTCGCTGCTGACCACCTGGCCCCATCTCTGGGCTCACCACCCACCTTGCCACTGCCCACCCGGTCCCCTCTTCGGGGTCACCACCCACCTCACCACTGTCCACCCGGTCCATCTCCGGGCTCACCACCACCTCGCCACTGTCCACCCGGTCCATCTCCGGGCTCACCACCCACTCACCACTGTCCACCCGGTCCCATCTTCAGGCTCACCACCCACCTCGCCGTTGTCCACCCCGTCCCATATACGGGCTTACCACCCACCTCACCACTGTCCACCCGGTCCCATCTCCAGGCTCACCACCCACCTCACCACTGTCCACCCGGTCCCCTCTTCGGGGTCACCACCCACCTCGCCACTGTCTACCCGGTCCCATCTCTGGACTCACCACCCACCTCACCACTATCCACCCGGTCCCATCTCTGGACTCACTACCCACCTCGCCACTATCCACACGGTCCCATCTCCGGGCTCATCACCCACCTCGTCAATGTCCGCCCGGTTCGAACTCCGGGCTCACCACCCACCTCACCATTGTCCACCCGGTCCCCTCTCCAGGCTCACCACCCACCTTGCCACTGCCCACCCGGTCCCCTCTTCAGGCTCACCACCCACCTCACCACTGCCCACCCGGTTCATCTCCGGGCTCACCACCACCTTGCCACTGTCCACCTGGTCCCATATCCAGGCTCACCACCCACCTCGCCACTGTCCACCTGGCCCCATCTCCGGGCTCACCACCCACCTCGCCACTGTCCACCCCATCCCATTTCCGGGCTGACCACCCACCTCACCACTGTCCACCCGGTCCCATCTCGGCGCTCACCACCCACCTCGCCACTGTCCACCCAGCCCCATCTCCGGGCTCACCAGCCACTGCCATTCTCTGGACTCCATCAATGACCCTCCTCATTCTGTCCAACAACATTGGGAGAGCACCATCTGTGCACAGACTACATCAGTTCAACAAACAACATCTTCCAGGACTCTGCCCAATTTAACAGTGAAGGAACATTGATATAGTTCCAATTGTGTGGGGTTTGGAGAAGTGTTGCATGTGTGGGTCTTCCCATGCATCCCTATGACTTTCCAACGGGAAGAGGTTTTGCCTTGGAAGGTACTATTGAAAGAGCTTCGTTAATTTGCTGCAGTTCATTTCTCATTGGGTCTTTTCGAAGTACATTTCTCTACAGTACAGTCCTATATCTTATAATCCTTGGTATATGTGCTATCTTATCCATCTAAATAAGAATACCCAAAAAGTGAACTTAAATCCAGAAAGTCATGTTATCACATGACTGCGTCACCTAGTGAAAGGGTCAGTGAGCATGAAAAAGGAGTCCCTGCAAATCAAAAAGTATTTCTCAAAAATCAAGAAATAGTCTTCCAGAAAATCCAAGGATAGGTCTCATAAAATTTATTTGGACACTTATTCCAGATCCCAACAAATAAAAGATTCTTCACATTTCCCTGCTAGATCTTTTGCCAATGAATTTAAATCTCTGTTTTCCAGTTACTGAAGTTACTAAAGGGAATCAATTTGTTATCTGATTACTTTTATAACCCATATCCTAGCCCCACACCAATCTAGGAGTAATGAGTATAATTTATTGCCTTGCCAAAATTGCAAGATTGCTGATGCTGGATTTCCAGCTACTGGTAAAGGGTAAGGTCAGATGCCAATGAGATCTGAAAAGAACCACACTCACTAGGTATGGGAGTCATCCAGTGTCTCCAAAATGGGGCTTGCATCTTAAAGGGAGGGTGGAGGAGTGAGCAGCAACACAAACACCTTCAGTTGTTGTGATCTTGTCATCGCATGGACAGGCTGAAAATCAAAATTTAACATTAATAATAGAAAAAGCGAATAGTCTGGAACATGTTATACACAGCTGTCAGGAGCTTCTTCATTGCAGTTGCTGAAGAAAATTTTGCATAAAGTAAGACAATCAAAACGTAGTGTTCATGCTTTGGCACAAGGTTGCCAACGCTCAAATAGATTGGCTTGAGTACTTGAGGAGTGAGCATTTGGGCACTTGCATCGACTGTGAGGCTGCTGGTCGACTGACCCTCCACCTACTCCATTCCTCTAGGTAATGGCAAGTCCCCTAGTTGCTGTAGTTTGCCTTTAAAAATCAATGCCCAACTCATAAGATCCTACCTCTACATCACACCCAGTGCACGAACCTGCCTCTGAACTAATTAGACTTTCCCCTTTAAAGATCAGTTAGTGTCACTGATGCTGATGCAATATTAGATTGAGGGCCAGAAATTATCTTATGCCATTACTCAAGGTCTCTTGATATACCCAGCGAGAAGGAAACTGTGAAATCTTTCCTGCTATAAAAATAACTCCTGCAAATATGAGCTTTTCTTATGGAAGCCTGGAAGAAAAATCAATCGTTAGGCAACAGTAGAGGTTGCATTTATCAATCTTACTGCATACATTTGTCACTTTGGCACTGCAACATAATTGAGGAAGAGGCATCAGCTCAGTTGCAGGATTGATACTCATGTGTGCCTTCAGGAATCTTCGAAATTGGTACAGTATTGATTTCCTCCTGACAATACAAAGGGCCGTTCCTGCTCCACATCAAGCATTACACATTGAAGAGAAATCTGACATGTCGAATCGAATTGCAGACAACACAAGTGCAATGGAATTGAATGAAGGAATGTTTTCACTTTTCAATGTCAATAAAACAAACTAATATCACATTTATCAGAGTTGCAGATAAATGTATTCAATTTGTGTGTGCCAACTTAATTTCAAGCACTGATATTGAAATTTAATAGGAATCATACGAACAAAGCAATGGGGACTGTTTAAGAGATTTTGCCTTTAGTATCCAAATGACCCACAGAATAATTATTTGTGTCAGTGATGTCTTAACTCAGGCTTATAATTTAGAGATGGATCTTTCAGCAGGACAGACACCATCTGCACAGGTATTTAAACCACTTCGGAGTTGTCATGCTTATTTTTACTGGCACCTCAAATAATCCACATTGCACTACTGAAGTATCCAGTATTGATATGAAGCTTTTACAACCACCTCATTCTCGGACTCATAAATTTGTTTACCTTAGTTGGAGTTTACATACACAAGTTCTGATTGGCATTTACAAGTTTTGACCAGCTGTTCCATAAAACATCCAAAACCTATCAGAATTTAATTTTTCCTGGAATAGGAAAAAACTATCCTCCTGGCTCCAAGAAACAGCTGCTTGAATTTGTCATCTGACCTTCCTGGTTACCTCACGAGCAGCAGACTGTTGTATACATGCTGGGTGCAGAGAATTGGAGCAGACTACAGTATAGCAGCATAATGGCTCAGTGGTTAGCACAGCTGCCTCAGAGTGCCCGGGACCTAGGTTCTACTTCAGCCTTGGGTGACTGTATGTGTGGAGTTTGCATGTTTTCCTCATTAACACTGTGGGTTTGTGTTCTGCCTCCCTCCCACAGTCCAAAGATGTGTCATCTAGGAGGATTAGTTATGGGCTAACACCCCATTGCAGGATTACAGGAATAGGCCAGGTCTGGGTAGGAGGGTCAGTGCAGGCTGGTTGGTTGAATGACCTCTATCTGCACTATAGGGATTCTATGATGTGGAGATGCTAGTGTTAGACTGGGGTGGACAAAGTCAAAAGTCACACAACACCAGGTTACGGTCCAACAGATTTATTTAAAATCAAAAGTTTTGAAGCACCGAAATCTTCATTTGTTGAAGGAGCAGTGCTTCAAAAGCTTGCAATTTATTTAAAATTATATTGTGTTTAAAATTGCAAGCTTTCAAAGCACTGCTCCTTCATCAAATGAAGATTTCAGTGCTTCAAAACTTGTGATTTTAAATAAATCTGTTGGACTATAACCTGGTGTCGTGTGACTTTTGGGATTCTATGAAGCATTGCTAGGCCAGGTTACTGTCTGAGCTGAAAACAATTGATCCCACCATGTCACCCTGGTTGAAAAAAATCCATCTTAACGTGTTTGAGAAGGAATTACTTTGGAGTTTGTATGGGTTAAAGGTATCAAAGGCTATAGGGGAAGGCATGAACAGGATACTGAGTTGAATAATTAACCATGATCATATTGAATGGTGGAGTAGGGGAGCAGAGGGCTGAGCGGCCTACTCCTGCTCCTATTTTCTTTGTTTTTATGTTTTTATAAAAAACAAAAATCCCCAATTATTTGAAGACAGCTGAAGCACAGATTATGCTGTGATTTTAAAATGAGGCAGATAAGTAAAAGCTCCAAATCTACTTCATCTGAATACTGGGGTTGAACCCCACATCTGAACCACATGCTAGCAATCTGTTCAACTGAGTTAACCACACATCCTGCCCCGTTTTAGACCACTAACTCCCTTTAAAGTTAAGTAATTCTCTGTAACGTTTGTTCTTAATTGAATTCCTCTGTCATGAAAGATCACACAGCACTATTCGAAGGAGTGCAGATTAGTTCTCTTTTGCCAATATTTACCCCTCAGCCAGCATCAACCTGGTCATTTATATCACTGCTGTTTGTGGGGGCATGTAACGTTCAGATGAGCTTCCTATGTTGCAACCATGATTACAGCTAAAAAGTGCTTAATTGGCTTCAAAGCGCTTTGGGACATCCTAAGGAAATGAAAAGCGTATTATAAAGGCAAGGCTTTCTTCCCTTTATTTTCAGCTGAGTACATCTTTGAAAGTCAAAGCAAATCATAATTGTTAACAGATGCTTTAGCAGAAAAATAAAAGGTATTAAGGAAGTGAGATGATAGATCAGGCCCTCGTCATCTTCCAACACTTTTTTTTTAACACACTCTGAGGTCCCCGTCCTGTGATTTTGGTTCATTATTTTGTTACTAGCATTGCAGCAAAGCAAAAGGCCGCAGGCTTGCCTTTGATCATTGGTATGCACTTCAACTGAAAAGAAACAGATACAAGTGAAACACTTTTTTGGCTGTGTTATTTATACATTGTATGTATTTGTTACACTTAACAGAGAAAGGTGTCAGCACTGGGCTATCCAGCACTTTTATTTTTTGGCACTCCCACGTTAGTTATAAATCATACCTGAAGCTCCCTCCATTTTGCAGTTATTATTTTCTGAAGCACTGCGAAATAGATTTTAATTTCTCTTCATCATGCTTAGTCATAAACCTATTGTATCTGCAATAAATGGTAATGTTCTGAATCACTTATCACTGCCATGTTGCAACAACAAACAAATATTATGCAATCTATGATTTTGAAATGGCTGACAAGCAATAGAATATCTTTCATAACAGATGTAAATGGACAGATTGCATCATGTAGATGGAAATTACACTGCAGCCAAGGATTTTTATGAATTAATAACAAACATATGCATCCATCAAGGAGGAAAAGGAACTAGTAAATAAAGACCTAGCACATGGGTCAGTACATTCTCATAACTATGAACATTAATGGCATAATATCATTGCAAAGATGTAGCTTTAGTCCAGAGTAGATAAGAATTGCATAATTCTGTTCGTAATGTTTTCAGGTCTGTCAAGTGCCCAATTACTATTATAATGCGGCTGAAGGTCCCATTTTGGGCAGTTTGGGCTCATGTTTCAGCTGCATCTTCGAAACCAGATGCAAACAGCTTTCTACCCCTTATTTACAGTTTGGACAATTCATCCTGAAGCATTTGGACAGCCACTTAATGTAGCCACATGGAGTTTTTAACTCTTCAATCATACCTTTCATTGGAGAATATGTATGCTTAACTTATACAAAACTTTCAACCACATATAAAACACTTGACATTGCAAGCATGATATAAAAGTAATACCAGAGATATAAAATAATTCACTGAGATGCTAAATAGTTATGAAAACAGTCTTGAGAAGCAAGGGCTCTTTTCTCCAGAGCTGAGCAGACTTACAGGTGACATTAAAGGAAATTCAATATATTGATGATTACGATGAGGTCAATAATGATAAACAAGTTGATAAAATTCTAGAGGGAATACTAAGTTAGGATGATCAAAACAGAAAATATAGGATGATTAACATGATCACAACATGATTTTAAAATAGAATTCTCCAGTATAAATCATGGTTGAAGAAAAATTAACTAGCTCATTTGAAAAAGAATCTTAACGGGGAATGAAAAGTGGATTTGATCTTGGTGGATCATGCGAAGTGAGTTGTTAAAATAGTTAATGGGCTGAATGTCCTGTTTCTCTGCAGTAACATGACAGGTTGGATTTCTACAGGTTGGAGGAGAAAGTGAAGACTGCAGATGCTGGAGATCGGAGTTGAAAAGTATGGTTCTGGAAAAGCACTGCAGGTCAGGCAATTTCAAGGAGCAGAATAGTCAATGTTTCAAGCATAAGCCGTTCATCAGGAATGTGGAGGGGGAAGGGGGCTAAGAGATAAATAGGGGGTATGGGTTGGCTGGGGGAAGGTGGGTGGGATGACGAAAAGTGGATGCAGGTGGGAGGTGATAGATTGGAGGGGAGGGTGGAGCAGATAGGTGGGAAGGCAGATGAAGAGATAGGACAGGTCAAGAGGATGGTGCTGAGTTGGAGGGTTGGATCTGGGATGAAGTTGAGGATGGGGAGATTTGGAAACTTGTGAATGTTGATGCTATGTGGTTGAAGGGTCCCAAGGCGGAAGATGAGGTGTCCTTCCTCCAGTTGGTGGGTGGTTTTGATTTGGCATTGGAGAGGGCCCAGGATTTGCATGTCCTTGATGGAGTGTCTGCTGCCATCTAAACTGCAGGAGATGCACTCACTGCACATGCATCCCTGTTCCCAGTGAAGGGACAGAAGCATAAGGCAGCAAGAAGAGTGGGGAACAGGTTAAAGATGGGCTGGAGAACATCATGACAAAGAGACCAAAGAAGTGAGAGGTGAAGGAACTGTGAACAGGCCAGTAAAGGGAACAAAAAATGGATGACGAGGGGAGTAGGAAATAGAAGTGTGAATTGAGTCATAAGCAATGGAATAGTGAATCAAGTAAAGAAGAGAGTGCAGGATTCAACAGGCCAGTTAGACTGCTACAGCCAAATGTTGGATCTGCTTTTTCTTATTGAGAATTTCATTTGTTTAGAATGCTGGAGGCTCTGATAGAACTTTTAATGTTCTGATCAAAATGTATAGCTTTACCTTAAGAGTGTGTGCTTCCCAATGAGAATTTCTCCATTTTTATCTGATTGACAAAAGGACAGGATGAGAAGGCTGTTAGAGTGAGGCAATGTGAAAGGCGTCTTCTCCACCTACATGCAAATCCACATAGAAATTAACAGACTACAATGATCTTGTTTTTTCTTTCTGTATACCATTGTAATAGAAGACGGATCTTATAACCCCCGAGAGACTGTTTCAGGAGTTAGTGACAACTATTGACCCAAGATCAGCCGATCACAGCCAGCGGGATTACATGAAAATCAGTGTCATGTCGAAACATAACTGCCAAGTTCATTGCAACTGGATCCTTCTGGGTGGTATTCGGCACCAGTCATCTATTTTAGTCAAGCAACAGCCTTGACCTGAATCAAGAGGATGACTGTTGCTTGTGTTTTTAATTCAGTCACAGGATATAAGTATGCTGGTTGGCCAGTATTAATGCTGCAAATGTGTTGCTGGTCAAAGCACAGCAGGCCAGGCAGCATCTCAGGAATAGAGAATTCGACGTTTCGAGCATAAGCCCTTCATCAGGAATAATGAAGGGCTTATGCTCGAAACGTCGAATTCTCTATTCCTGAGATGCTGCCTGGCCTGCTGTGCTTTGACCAGCAACACATTTGCAGCTCTGATCTCCAGCATCTGCAGACCTCATTTTTTACTCGGCCAGTATTAATGGCCATTCCCAATTGCCCTTGAAAAGGAGGTGATAAGTTGCCTTCTTGTTAGTATACATGTACACACAATGTGACACAGAGAAAGGGTGTGAGTGAATGTCAATGTAATTCCAAATCTAGATGGTGATTAGCTTGGAGGGGAATTGTGTTCCCACGAACCTGTTGCCTTTATCTTTCAGCTGGTACAGGTTGCAGCTTTGGAAGGTGATAATGCAGGAGTTTAGATGAGTTAATGCAGTACATCTTGGAGCTTGCACACACTGTTGCTCCTGTGCATTAATGATGGAGGGAGTGAATGTTGAAGGTGTTAGATTGGGTGCCAATTAGACAGCCTGGTCTATCCTGATTTCGAGATACCGGTGTTGGACTGGGGTGTACAAAGTTAAAAAGTACACAACACCAGGTTATAGTCCAACAGGTTTATTTGGAAGCACAGTAGCACACCTTCACAGGAGATGAAGGAGCGTCGCTTCAAAAGCTCGTGTGCTTCCAATTAAACCTGTTGGACTATAACCTGGTGTTGTGTGATTTTTAACTTGGTCTATCCTGAATAGTGTTGAATCTCTTGAGTGTTGTTGGAGCTGCACTCATCCAGGCAAGTGACTGGAGCCTTGGATGACAGACAAGATATGGGAGTCAGGAGTTGAATTACTCACCTCTGAGTTTCAGGCTCCTATCTGCTCTTTAGCTGCAGTATTCATATGATTGGTTCAGTTCAGTTTCTGATCCACGGTAAACCATAAGTTGTTGCGAGTGAGAAATTCAATAATGGTATTGACTATCAACGGCAATGGTTGGATTCTCATTTGTTTGAGGACATTATTATCTGACATTTGAGAATGTTATGTTGCGTTATCTCCAATGAAACCAAAAAAAATGGTGTTATCCCGTTTGACAGAACTAGGGCCTCTTACATGTGCCAAGAGCAATTGTTGTGTCACTCAAAATCTCATCAACTTCATTGATGCCAGTCATCATATTCTGCATGTGAACTCTTCTATCATATAACGGGTTGCCACACTAACTCTCCTGGCTCAGCATAGATGATGATGAAGGCAGGCATATCTCATGACCCTTGTAAGACTTCCACAAACAGAGAGGAGTAAAGAAAAGTTTCCTGGTTGAAAAACATAATAGAACAGTACAGCACAGGAACAGGCCCTTCAGGCCATGTCTGTGCTAACCACAATACTATTCAAAACTAATTCCAGCTGCCTGCACATGGTCCATATCCCTCTATTCCTTGCTTGGTCAAGTATCTGTCTAAATGCCTCTTGAACTTTGCTATTGTACTATTGTATCTGTTTCTACCACTTACCCTGGCACTGCATTCTAGCCACCTACTACCCTCTGTGTCAAAAACCTTCCTCATACACCTCCTCCTTTAAACTTTCCTCCTCTCAGCTTAAACATACGCCCCCTAGTGTTTGACATTTCTGGCCTGGGAAGGGGTCTCCGACTATCTACACTATCCATGCCCCTCATAATTTTATATACTTCTATGCAGGCACCCATCAGCCTCTGATGTACTAACGAAAATAATCCTAGTGTGTCCAACTCCTCCTTCTAGCTAATATAGGGCGGCACGGTGGCACAGTGGTTAGCACTGATGCCTCACAGCGCCAGTAGACCTGGGTTCAATTCCCACCTCAGGCGACTGACTGTGTGGAGTTTGCACATTCTCCCCGTATCTGCGTGGGTTTCCTCCGGGTGCTCCGGTTTCCTCCCACAGTCCAAAGATGTGCAGGTTAGGTGAATTGGCCATGCTAAATTGCCCGTAGTGTTAGGTGAAGGGGTATGGGTGGGTTGCGCTTCAGCGGGTCGGTGTGGACTTGTTGGGCCGAAGGGCCTGTTTCCACACTGTAGGTAATCTAATATTCCAATCCAGGCAACATTTTGGTAAACCGAAACAAAAAAAAATTTAAAACGTGGATGCTGGAAATCAGAACAAAATCCGAAATTGCTAGTAAAGACTCAGCAGATATGGTAAGGCCCGGCCTGGACCATCATAGAAGCCAACCTCCCATCCATGGACTCCATTTACACTTCCTGTCGCTGCAGAAAGGCTACCAACATCATCAAAGACCACTTCCACCCCAATAATGCTCTGTTCCAACCTCTTCCATCAGGCAGAAGATACAGTAGCTTGTATACACGTTCACGAAGAACAGCTTCTTCCCTGCCATTATTAGACTGCAGAAAGGTCCTCTTTAACTTCAAATAACGTTATTCTTGCTTTGCACATCTCCTGTGCAGCTGTAACCTTGTATGCCTCACTCTCTCTAAGTACCCTATAATCTGTATATCCTGTTTGCTATGATCTGACTGTACTGCTTGCAAAACAAACTTTTCACCGTATATAGGTACATGTGACTACAATAAATCAAATCAAATCATCCACTAAGAGAGAGCAATGTCTGGACCTTGAAGATGCACAGGGAGTGGAAGATGTGGTAAGTTGTCTGCTGTACTGATTTTGAGCAATCTCTAAGCTTTGTGGTCTGTTTATTCTGGTTCATGGTATGAGCATAAAAGAAAAGTAGATTTTCCATGCTGCTTCAGTCCAATAGCCTTGAATCTTTGCATCCTTGTCATAACATAATCTTTTGTTGTTTGCATGAAGTCTAACTCTGTTTACTCTCTCAAAGTGATGCTGCTACACTCTATGGAATCTTCTGCAAGAATTCTTTATTTATAGTTGAACCTACATACACAATCTTATAACTTCCTTCCAACTCTCTTTACTTAAGTCTGACATAACCAGTACACCATTATACACCATCATTTTATATTCTTTTAGTGTAATCCCACTATTCTACAGAGTAGAGAAACTTTCATTGGGCAATCATGTCCTCAGCACAAAACTTTACTTTTGCGAAAGCTAATATAAAAACAGCATTAAAGATGCCAAACAGATGATCCTGAGCCCAAAACAAATGAAATCTACCATCAGACAAAACAGGGACAACCTTTGCCATAATAATCAAGATAGCCTACTCAATGCTTCAGGGACCGAGTCTTTGTCAGTAACCAAAGCAGATTAGAACTTAACTCATGGCCTAATACTTGCAAAGAATCAATGATTAATCAAATAGAGTCACTTTATGCTGATCTGATGCTCCCCTCACTGTCAAAATGTTCTGTGTATTCAGTTCATTGAACAAAATCGCACCTTGGCTTTGCCAATTCCAACTTCCAACATGCCAAGCATTTATAAAAATGATCTGTAAAAGTAAGCAGATTAAAATCATTTTCCAAAATATTCCCTTAAAGCTGACGCAAAGTCTATGCAGTTGTGTTTGCAGTGTGCTTTACTGTGGTGCACCGTGTGTATTCTATTGAAGGTCCTCCATGCTTCCTATCTCCCAGTCCTGCCTGACCCTGCAGGAATAGTGAAGAAATACAGGAGAATAGTATTGGACTATAGCGTACAAGTAGAGGTCTGCCCTGCCATTATCCTCCCACCTCTGGAGAGGAATCTAGTCCTATTACCTGCTGTTTAATATTGCTAACAATTTGGTGTGGTTTCTCACACCATCTTTGTCAAGCACCAATGAAAATAAAGACTGAGCCCAAAACAAATGAAAACTATCATCAGACAAAGTGGGAACAACCTTTGCCAGAACAATCAAAATAGCTTACTCAATGTTTCATTACAAACGGTCAAGTGATTTTAAAGTTATTTGAAATTTGCATTGTTAGATAGAATATTCCTGTACAGACCAAAATTTATTTCTGACAGCAATAAATTACACCTCTATACTTCCACAGCCGTTGTAGGTGAATGTCCCAACCTTATTGCCCAGAATGTTTTTAATAACCCACTTAGACAAACAATTGTCCTTACATTTCATGTAAGGTACATATTTTAATGGAAATATACCAGGAGTATGAACACAAATAATCTGTCGCTATTTGTCAGTCTTATAGCATTGCATCTATCTTAGAAAAGAAGGTCGCAATAAGAATTTAAAATGCTAAGAATAAGAATTAGTCAGATGCTATCAATGAGGAAACTTCAAATATTTCAAAATCATAAAAACATAAGACATAGGAGAAGAAGTAGACCATTTAGCCGACTCCCCAATTCAATGATATCATGACTGATCTGATGATCCTCAACTCCACTTTCCTGCCTTACTCTGTAATTCTTGATTCTTTTCATGATTAAAAACCAGTTTATCTCAGCCCTAACATACTTAATGACCCAATCTCTATAGCCCTCTGTGACTTCCTGATCCACTACCCTCTTAAGAAAATAAATTCCTCCTCATCTCTGTTGTAAATATGTAACCCCTTACTCTAAGCTTATACCTTCTGGTCATGAACTATCCTCCATGTGCTCCTGCATGGAGGAGAATCTTAAGAATCTTACAGTGTGAAATCTCATAGGGGTCTGGGCAATGTGGATTATGACAAGGCTTGTGCCAGAAACCAGTGAGGCCAATCTACACATCTACAGCATCTCATTCTATCTTTTATGCTTTTTTACAAATGGCCGAATGAGTTTCTTGTGAGGTGTTTTCTCAAATAAGGGCGCTTAATGCTTGATAAACAACTTGTTGATGACTTAACTCATCTCAAGAATATTCAGCTTTAAATTTTGCCAAGTGTCAAGAAAGCTAGATGTTGAGAAAACTCGACATAGGAACCAAAGTGGATACTTGGCAAATTCAGCTCACTGCCTGTTCCACAGGACCTCTATTGTGGACACAGGGCACCAACAAATCAGGGCATTGCCACATGCACCCAATATCCACAGATATTGGATTTAAGTATGTGCCAGCCTCTAAGAACTATCATGGCACACCTCTGAACCATTCACCATACACTTCAGCATTTCGAGCTGCACCTTCAGCAAATACTATTGTAATACTGCAGCAAGGACACTCTGTGTTGGGGTTGTGATGGCCTAGTGATATTATTCCAGTCTATTAATCCAGAGAGCTAGATAATGTTCTGGATATCCAGGTTCAAATCCTGTCATGGCAGATGGTACAGTTTGAATTCAATAAAAATCTGGAATTAAGAGTCTAATGATGACCATAGAATTGTTTTTGAATGTCAAAAAAACCCATCCACTCTCCTTTCAGGAAGTGAACCTTGTCCTGGTCTATATGTGACTCCAGACTTTCAGCAATGTGGTTGACTCTTCACTGCCCTCTGAGCGATAAGTCTGGCCTAGCCACCACTGTCTCTGTCCTGTAAATTAATAGGAAAATACACATTAATCAACTTCTCACTCTGAGCCAACTTGATGCTCACAGCTTCACTGAGTGTGATCGCCCTGCCTTTTTGGCGCTTTTCCCCCTCAGCCAGAGATACTTGGCTCATGCTGCTTCTCTCTTGCTTGCCATTTGAACCAGACACAAAAGTAAGAAGCTTCTCATTGTTGTCAGTTACAGCTGTCCACATATGGGGTGTGGAGCTGAATGCTATGAAAGCATACCACCCGGCTTGACCTGTCCTGACCTAGAATGGACTGTTTTCCTCTTGGAATGAGACACAGTTAATCGTTTAGGGATATAAAAGTGGATGGCACAGCTGTTACCTTTGGTGCAAGTGGTGAGGAATCCTGATCAAGTATGTAGGCAGCGCAGAGGGCATGCAGGGTTTGTGGTGGGTGAGGTGGGTGATGGGAGACATTGCAGACAGTAGGAAGAGTAGTAAAGCCTGACCCTTGGTAGGAGATGGGGGTGGTAGCAAAGAGAGTGTGAGTACGAAGTATTGAAGTGAAGAGAAATGGTTTGGTTGGATGGCTGGTTTGCAATGCAGAGTGACACCAACAGCCTGGATTCAATTCCTGTACGGACTAAAGCTACCATCAAGGATTCTGCTTCTCAACCTCTGCCGTTGCCTGAGATGTGCTGACCCTCAGGTTAAACCACCATCAGACATCTCTTCCTCTCTAATGAGAGAGTAGCCCTATAGTCTGATAAGACTATGGCAACATTCCCTTTATCGGAGTGAAGATGCTTATGTTGGCAGAATGAAGAAGATCTTTGATTTTCTCTTATATTGTTGAGCATTCCTCCAGATGAGTGAGACTCTTGCAACCCAGCTGGAAACATCGCACCAGGCTGTCCTGGTCTGGAGTCATGGCCTCCACACCTGGTCCAGGGAAAGAGGAAATCTTCCAGGTCCCTTACCACAAAGCAGGGTTCAAAATTCCCCAAGTCTGCTATGTCTGGGGCAAATGTCAGGAACTATGCAGGGTAGCTCCAGACTGGCAAAGCTTGTTCAGCTGCACAATGGGCTTTTGAAGATGGTGTAATGCAAGGATTGCTGGTTAATTCTGGCATATCCTGGCAGTGGCGAATAGCAAATGGTAAAGAGGGGATCAGATTTAGACATAAGGGACACCATCGGAGCAGGATAGCTGCTGAATGGGGTAAGTTTGGCAGGTAATGGCAAGAAAACATGTTAGATGTCACAGTAAAAAATCTCCAAAGGACTTGGCACAAGTTGCAATTTGCCAATAGATGTAAAATTCAGCACTTGCGTATCAATAAGGTCTCAGTAGGTCAATATAGGGGTTATCAGAGTGAGTTAAGAGAGTTATGGAAACCATTGATCATGCTTTATGAAGACTTTGCAGAAGTGACTAATTATGGGTGGATTGAGATGATGGATATACCTGGATTTTCCAAAAGTATTTGACAATGTTTCACATCTGAGATTTCTAAAGGTGAGAATGCCTCATGGATTGTGAATTACCTTACTGAACTTAATATTGGCTTGGTAGTGAAAAGCAGAAGGTGATGGATGGTCAAATGGTAAAACAAAATCTCTCTGGGATCTGCTAACCATTGGAATTTCATGAAAGCTTATCCACGTTTACATTATTCAGAATGATAAAGCAGTGTCCTTAAACTTGCCAGTGACACTGAGCTGTGTGGAAGGTGCAGAGTGCATAAGCTTATGATGGGAATACAGGAAAATACTAATCAACAAAAACTCTGTAGTCCATTTGGCTGGTCCCCAAAACTAATACACTAAATCGGCCAATCCAAGGAGTTAAGTAGATGGCTGATGACATTTAGCATGGAAACTTGGCAGGTACATTGACATTTGTTTGTTATTATTCAGTTGGAGAGAACAGTAAAATCATTTTTAATTTTAGGCAGGGTGGTTTTAAACAGAACTCAGGAGGTCCAACAGATTCACATAGTACTTGTAGATCAACTTTTGACACAACATTGTATTTATATTTCATTTCATACAGAATCAGAAGTTCAAGACTGTGGTGTCCCAGGAACTCACTCTACAACTCGAACCCTTAAAATTTATTCTGTCAGTTCGGTGTTAATATCATTGCTAAACTTGAAGCTTTGATGATCCATTAGTTATAGTGATCATTTGAATTTTCATTCATATGGATGAAATCAGATGGATGGTGACTGAAAGTGATATGAGAACAATAATTTTGAAACTCATGGTAATGATAAAATAGAAAATAGCTGTATATGACCATTGATTAAAATTGCGTGAAACAAGATGAGTTCTGTAGAAGGGTCACTGGATCTGAAACCTTAACTCCACTTTCTCCAGAGATGCTGCCAGACCTGCTGTGCATCTGCAGTAATTTCTGTTTTGTTTTAAAATTGCCTACTCTGCCTAATGAAAGGTTAATGAAAATATGATAAACAAATCTAAGGATGCATGCTATTAGATTATTAAAATGTTGCTTTCTTCCTTTATTAAGAGAACCGTGTTTGTAATATTTGTTACAAAACTGGTAAAGATCGATAATGCTCAGAAAGAGATGAATTTCTTTGGACAGATGAGCTGATGGAATGCACAAAAGGGCAAAATTTAACATGTCAAGATTTTCATTGTAACAAACTGGAATCAACCTTATTGATCAAGCATTAATTAACAGGCAACAAATTCATCAAACTAAAGCAAAAGTATTTTTGCTGTGACCAACTAATGCAATTAAGATATGCTTTTCACAAAACACTTTTACTTAACGGCTCACTTCCAGTAGATATGTCACATTACAGGAACTGTCCCACAATGTTAACCTTAGCTCTCTTAACTATTTAATTTCTCCATGCCGCATCAGATTTAAAACTTCTGTGCCCTTTGACAATCATTCCACTTACTGTCTGTGTTTTCCAGATTTTAATATTCCCACTAAGGCATATCCTGGTGGCATTCCTTTCCTTAATTCTCCAAGAATTCAATTTATTCTGTTCTCTTGATTTTTAACAGAGCCAGGACTCTCACAAGCATCTTGCTTGATTTTTATTACAAAACAATTTGCCCTTTTCTCCATAACCTTAACCTCATTTTCTCTGCCTCCCAAACAGCAGTTGCCTCTTCTTTGGGTGATGCTGTAAAAAGGTTTTATAACCCAAGCTGTTAAAGAATTTCTGATTGATTGTTACCAATGACAACTGAATCATAAGGGCCATGACTCCAAGCTGAGGTGTTTTACATGTCTTCACCATCCCTTTCTTCACAATATATTGCTTCACCTTAAGTTTCAAGGATATGTTAAATATAACTGTCTTGTAAAGTTCAGAGTTCTTTTTTTAAATCTATTAATGGGCTGAGGACAACAATAGCTAGGCCAGCATTTATTGCCCATCCCTAATTGCCTACAGGGTGGTTAAGAGTCAACCACATTGAGGCTGGAATCATATGTAGGCCAAAACAGGTAAGGATGGTAGTTTCCTTCCCTAAAGGACATTAATGAACCTGATGGACCTTTTTCATGACAATCAAGAATGGATTCATGGTCATCATTCGACTGTTAATTCCAGATTTTTATTGAATTCAAATTTCACCATCTTCCAAGGCAGGATTTAAACTCAGGTCCCTAGAATGTTACTTTGGTCTCTGGATTAATAGTCCAGCAATAATACCATTCAGCCATCGCCTCCCTCCTGCCATATTAAACACTACGAAGGGAAAATTAGCTTGTGTTATGGGCTCTATACATCAATTTCCTGTGGAAGACTGTGCTGCAAGCCGCTATTGCATGGTTCATGGCTCTATACATCAATACTAATCAATACCATTACGACTGCATAGTTTCTTCAATCATATCAATAAGGAAGCTTACACTGGTAAAGGAATGGCCCTTAACACTGTCTGCTTCCAAGAAAATGATATATGTCTGTGTAATGCTGCTTGAAGCCATATAAACTATTACTTTCTACCTATAGCTTCAAACACATTGCAATACATTAGAAAAGCTTGGATAAGGCCCTAAATAAAGATGACAGGACCAGAGATGTTACCAGACAATTCAATACAAAAGCATGGCGATAATGTTATATTCATATAGAGATATGGCTAAACAACATTTAAAATAATTCTAATTTAAAGATTGGAGCAGAGGAAACAGAAAAAGAAAAAAACGTTTATCTGGATGTCATAAGAATTAAAGGATGCAGTAACCAGATTGTGTGGTCTGGAGTGGTTCACCTTGTTAATTAAAGAGAAATAGGAGAGCTGAGGGATGTTTTTGAAATTATGTCTCAAATAGTTATGTTAAAATTAAGATCAATTACTCAAAAACAGAGTGTTTTGCTTATGGTTAATCAAATTATAACAAATAATCCACATCTTAATTTCCAATTAGTATTTTATGGTTTACACAATGCTAACCTAACCAATGTTGATTAACTATTTAGTAAAGGAGAAAAGTCTCTTCAGGATGGGGATTGATGGTCTAATAATTAATGAGATGCAGTCTCTTATTTCTCTGGGTTTGTAGGAATGTTATCTGTGGAAGGCAGCCCTGTCAAGATTGATTTAATGTTCGCCATCATGTCAGATTGATACCTTGAAGTTCCCTTACCTTGAGTTCAGAATGAAAATTGAGAACATCTTTTTACAATGCTAACTTTTGTCTTTGTCACCTTGAGAATAAGGTTTGTGTGATTTGATGGCAGTGAACATTGCGTATGAGTCAGTGGGTGAAATAGATCGGGTGAACATCCTTGCCCTCTGCTTTCTTCTACTTTTATTTTGATTTATTTCTGTGATACGAAGGTTGGGAACCTGAAATCACTCTCTTGTTTAGTGATAAAATGTTAACATCAAACACACAAACCTAGGTTTAACTTCAACTTAAGTGTTTTGGTATATAGAAAGAATGACCTCACCCCCTCTCAGAAGAAATTACACACTGGTACCATGTGAGCTGTCCACTTTCCACATCGCCAATCTTCAAACTTGATGAATGAGGTTTCAAAAATAGCGCTAACTTGTGGCTGGTTTGTGTCATGGGCTACGCCCACTTGGAACAAAATCAAAGTTGACTGTTAGTTTTTTTTTATGCAAGCCTCCTACAGCTGTCAGAGGGGGGGACCTTCCTTTCATTATACTAAACTGGATTACCATCCTATTTAGTTCTACAACTATTCACAGAAGCAAAAGTAAGTGATAGGAACACTTTTTAAAGTGTTACAATATTTTCTTACTCATTCGTGAGATGTGGTATCATTGGCTGTGCCAGCATTTATTGCCCTTCCTTGAATGCTCTTGAGAAGGTGGGGATGTGCTGTCTTCCTGAACTGCTGCAGTCCATCTGGTGCATATACACTTACAATGCTGCTTGGGAGAGAATTCTGGGATTTTTTCCCAGCAATAGTGAAGGAGCAATGATGTATTTCCAAGCTAGGATGGTGTGTCATTCAGAGAAGACATGCAGGTGGTGGTGTTCCCTTGTATCTGCTTCCCTTGTCTTTCAAGGTGGTAGATATTGTGGGTTTGGAAGATGCTATATAAGCAGACTTGGTGAGTCGCTGAAGAGCATCATTAAATGGCACACACTGCCGCTATTATACATCTGTGTTGTAGGAAATGAATGGTGTGCAAATCAAAAAGATTGCTTTGTCCTGAATGGTGGCAGGTTTCTTGAGAGTTGTTGGAGCTGCACTAACCCATGCTAGTGGAAAGTATTTCATCACAGTCCTGACTAGTACCTGTAGATGATAGCTCAACTTTTAAGAGTCATAAAATGAGTTCTCTCTCACAAATTTCCCAATTTCTAACCTAGTCTTGAGCTCACAGTATTTATATGGTTTGTCCATTTCAGTTTCTGTTCATTGGAACTGAAGTAAAGTAATATGATTAAATGTCAAAGGTTGATGGTTAGATTCTTGCCTGTTGGAGATGATTATTGACTGGCATTTGGATGGCACATATGTTACTTACCATTCATCAGCCCAAACCTGAATGTTGTCCAGGTCTTGCTGCATATGTATCTGAGGAGTATTGACATTACCAATATGCCTAAGTAAAAATATTTATGGAATTTTTAAAAATCCATTCACAGAATGAGACTATCACTGGCGAGACCAGGATTTATTGTCCATCCCTAATTTTCAAAAGCTCATTTCAGAATCAACTACATTGCAGAGGGTTCAGAGTTACATGCGGCAGTTTCCTTCCTTAATGGACATTAGTGAACCACACTGGTATTTCTATGGCCATCAAATTTTTATTGAATTCAAAATCCACAGCAGGATTTGAACCTGGGCACCAGAAATGTTATCTAGTTCTCTGGATTAACAGATTAGTGATAATGTCACTAAGCCATCACTTTGTTGGTGATCTATGTTTCTAGATATGTCTATATTAGTAACCCTCCCATAGATTGCTCAACATGTTCAAACCACAGCTTTCTTCAAAGAGTTGGAAGTTTAAAAGTCACGACCAATTTTGCAAAGAGAAGAGATAGTGATTATATGACCCCAAATTTACCTCTTGGGAAGCACTGACATATTGAGGGAATAAGGAATTTGACCATTTTGATTTTGAGGCCACTCAAAAGAATGAGTTGGAGTCAGATGCAAAGTCCTTTCTCTTTCACGTCATGATTATGTGTACAAAACTTCAGAAGAAGAATAGACCACTAAATTTATTAGATATAACTAAACTTTTAAATGTAATGATGGAATGAATGGTGAATTATGGTGAATAAGTTGTAGTATTATTAGGTTTTAAAATGCGTACAAATACAGGATTACACACAATGAAAGAAGAGAGAGAAAGTATAGAAAGGAAATTAATTGTCCAAATATGTGTAAAGCTGGCATAGAAGTGGATACATGAAGAAGACATTGGCATCATGATAAAGTCTCTGTACTAGTAATCCGGAGGCATGGGCTAATATTCTAGGGTTATGGGTTAAGAAATTAATAAATGTGAAATTTAAAGCCAGTCTCAGAATTGATGACCATTGCTGATTTTTGTAAAAGTCCCTCTGATTCCCTAATGCCCTTTAGAGTACAAAATCTGCCATTATTATCTGGTATGGCCTACATGTGACTCCAGAACTACAACAATGTGCTTGACTCTTATTCTGCCTTCTGAAATTGTCTAGTCATTATGTGCGAGGGTGATTAAGAATGGGCAATAAATGCTGACATTGCTGGCTATGCCCATATCCCTTGAAAGAATAAAAACACAGTTATTGGTTATTAGGATCCATGCAATGACAATGTTGTAGAATTTAACTGTAATAATAAGTAGTTTGCAAGCACATCTGCATATATTTTGTAGAGGGGCATGGATAGGGTAAATAGGTAAAGTCTTTTCCCTGGGGTCAGGGGGTCCAGAACTAGAGGGCATAGGTTTAGGGTGAGAGGAGAAAGATATAAAAGAGACCTATGGGGCAACTTTTTTTTTACACAGAGGGTAGTATGTGTATGGAATGAGCTGCCAGAATAAGTGGTGGAGGCTGGTACAATTGCAATATTTAAGAGGCATTTGGATGGGTATGTGAATGGGAAGGGTTTGGAGGGATATGGGCCGGGTGCTGGCAGGTTGGACTAGATTGGGTTGGGATATATGGTTGGCATGGATAGATTGGTCGGAAGGGTCTGTTTCCATGCTGTACATCTCTATGACTCTATGACTCTAATAGCTCATACCTTCACTATACCAGAGCAAAGATGAATTCCAAACATCTTTAGATTTGTAGGCATTGAGTTCCAGATATCCACAAGCTTCTGGGTGAAAAGTTTTCCTCAAATCCCCTCTCAATCTCTTTCTCCTTACTTTAAAACTTTACTCTCTGATTATTGACCCTTCTACAGAGGGAAAATGCTGCTCCCTATCTATCCTAAACCTGCCCATCAAACCTCTGTGCACCTAAATTAGATATGGAAAGGAAGAGTTAGAAAGTATAATTGCAAAACAAGTAAAATTCAAAAGTAGTTGTCAGATCAAATGCATGTATACAAAATAGAAACCCAGCCAAAGCTATTAATACGACAACATTTAGAAATTTTGAGAAAAAGGACTGACTGAATGTCTGGTTAAGCTTGGATTAAGGTTATAAGCATAAGTGTCAATAGGAATCCTCAAACACCATGTGTAACATAATGACTTCTGAGCTCATGGAATAACAGATGTCATGCAAAGAGAGGAAACTAGTCAAGGGTAAATAATCTAGTATGCACAGTTAGGTAAGTATTCTGGAATTTTATTCAATTTACATTAGCTGACAGGGAGAAGCTTTACAGAACCTTTTCCCATAAGATTAAGTGGGTTTTGCACGGTCTGTGACAGAAATATAAACATGATACAAAATCTACTAAAGGACTCAGTTCTAATAAGAGGTCAACCAACCTGAAACATGGCCTTGATAGTTAGTGAAGTGGGATTTCAAAGTAGCAAGGCAGATTCTGGTGGAAAACTCAGAATTCCAGATTTTCCGGACTACTGTGATGTTTTAAACCTGTGGTTTGTGAATTTTCTCTCTCTCTCAGGTTCTACACCCAGATGCCATCCCAATGGGCAGGTTTGACTCCTGGTTGGGTGGGGAATGCTGTAGAAAAGGCCTCTACAAGTAAATACCATCTGCTCAGGGAAGGTAGAAGAGGGGTGTGTGAGAATATTGTGGTTCAAAGTGTCAATGGGTGATTATGGCGTGTCGGTTAAGATGGAGATAGATTAAAGCGTATTAGGAAGAGATCAGTGGGGAGCCAGTGAGAGATTGGAGGGAAAGATTGGGTGAGGTAAAAAGATTCGGAGTGTTTGAGAGGAAGTGAGGAACACAGTGGATCTTGAATTAGGGTGGGGAGCCAGTGATTACAAGGGCAACAGAAAGTTGGTGATCATGGGAAGGGTCAGTGATCATAATCAAGGGAGTCTTTGATTAGATTAGATCAGATTAGGTTACTTACAGTGTGGAAACAAGCCCTTCGGCCCAACAAGTCCACACCGACCCGCCAAAGCGCAACCCACCCATACCCCTACATTTACACCTTACCTAACACTACGGGCAATTTAGCATGGCCAATTCACCTGACCCGCACATCTTTGTGACTGTGGGAGGAAACCGGAGCACCCGGAGGAAACCCACGCAAGGTAAGGTAAAGGTAAATCTGGTCAAGCAGCAGTAAAGGTGGAACCAAGAAAAAGCCTGAAATTTTCAGGCTGACAAAAAAATTTACATGAGCATCCAATCCCTTGAGAGGACATTGGCTTGTAACCACTAGCCCACACCTCCCCTACCCCTTATACCAATCCCATTAAAACCAAACTTAAGCAGCTTTAAGGAGGTTGGAGTTCCAATTTGAGATTATTTTCATCAGCGTTCCACCTGACCTAAACCAACCTGTTCTTTTCTGTTTAGCAGGTTAGCATCCTCTGGTTAATGTTCTGTTTCTCTTTCCACAGGTGCTGTCTAAAACTGCTGTGTATTCACAGCATTTCTTTTCTCTTTGTTTCAAATTACCACCATCTGCAGTGTTTTGATTTTAAAGGAATAAATTTGTTTACTTGAATGGCTTTTCTCATTTGATACATTTTTATTTGTTGGAGTCATGCACACTGCTGACTAACAATATTTTGATACCCAGATGGTTGTACAATAGAATTAAATTAGCTTTATTGTCACATGTATTCAAATGAATGCAGTGACAAGTTTACAAATCGCCACTTATGACACCATCATAGGTACAAGGTACCACAGTATATATTTTTTAGTACAATTCTTAGGAAAACAAAAAGAAAAATAAAGAAATAAAAAATCTAGCATCACAAATTTTAAAAATAAATTATAAAATAGAGAAATGAAAAGTTCAGAAGAATGGTCCTTCTAACCCGGTCCATGCTAACACCTAGCCTCCGATCTGCACCAGGCCTTGACTCCAGACCATGCTGGACTCCAGACCACGCTGGACTTCACCTTGAGGGTCTTGAGGCTAAGAGACCACTCTGGAATCACCTCAAGACTGGAAATCCTTGTTGAGACCACATCGGGCCGAGAGACTATCACATAGTACCACACCGGGCCAAACGCAGGAGTGCAAGTATCCAGGACATTTCCCAGTTTGTTTAGAGCCATTTCCAATCTGCCAGATTTTAAATTCCACTCAGGGTCATGGCAGGATTTCCAATGAAATTATGGGAGCTACGCTGAGAAAATTCCAGGCCTATCATTTGTTTGTGTTTGTTCACAAGACAAAAATATTACTCTTAAACAGTTCACCTTTGCTAATGTCAAATTTGAATTTAGAGTCATTCTGTTGGTCAAAGTTCCAACCTATTTCTGCCCTGTATCAAAGTTACAGGCGAAATATAATAGTTACCTAAAAGGGCAATACCCAAATATAATTTACTGTGCAGTTGTGATGATAATTGTTTCTGGCATAAAACAGGGAGAAATTTCTCTCCTGCTGCCTTTATATAAAAGAAGTATTTTCTCAATCCCTTTCAATTCATCAAGGAGGAAAGCCTAATTAATTATGTAGCATTCACAAAGTGTGGAGAGGATGTGTTTCAATAAGATTATAATTATGTTAACTATTTGTAAGCAATGGAGTCATGGAGTCATTGAGATGTACAGTATAGAAACAGACCATTCAGTCCAACCCGTCCATGCCGACCAGATATCCCAACCCAATCTAGTCCCACCTTTGTCAAACACTGGTGATATTGTCCCTTATGTTTGAAATGGAAGCTGTAAGAGAAAATACACGTGAGGTTTGGATTAAAAAGCAGCAAGTAAAGGCAGATTTGTTGCTAGGCCTTCATGTTACAAAGTCCCATTTCCCTTCACTACCAGAGTAAGAGTGAGCTTAATTGGTTTTTAACCAGGAAGTAATCCATTGTGATGGTTCAGTATCACATGTTTTGTTTTCTATCTCAATATGATTCATGTCATTGCACCAACACAAACAACTTACTGCCTTATCACTGGCTGGTTATAAAACCAAACCTCGAGTCAGGTTTTAGAATTTGAATATGTCTGGTGTACTTTTATGTACAACTACATTTTGTGAGTGGTAATTTTAATTATTTATATTTCTCAGTGCACAACATGATTGATCACTATGTTTGGATAAAAGGGACTGGGACAGCTGTTGGTTGATCAAATTGCTTCAGCATTCCTATGGCGAGCAAAGGAGGGATACGCAACCAGGGTTAATTCACACTTTAATCTATGTCTACCACTAGAAGAAGGGACAAGGCAGAGACTGTAGAGTCTTTGCAGTGAGATAACCTATGAACTTTAATTGTGTATACTATATATCCAGGGTAAGTACCCAAGGATGGCTGTCATCTGTAGAGCAAGCCCAACAGAAACTAATATCAACATCTTCAGGCAAGAATGACAAAATTGGCATAAATATATTTAAGAAGTATTATTTTATGTATATTGTCATAGTATATGTATAGTGTGCACCAATTCTTTCCGAGTCCGACTCCTCCACTGGTCAGAATTAATTTTAAATTTAACCAAGGATGGTGAAATGGCTAAGTATAGCCAAATAGACTGCTGCAGTTCAAGAGGGCAACTCACCATCATCTTCTCAAGGGCAACTAGGGATGGGCAATAAATGCTGGCCCAGTCAGTAATCCCCACATGAATGAATAAAGAAGAAATGTTGGTTTTAGATTAACTGGTTTAGAATTAGAAACAATTCAATGTATTTTTTATGAATAAACTAAAACTCTATCACAAGTATCACAAATAAAATTTAAAATGAACAAGCAAAGATTATTGACAAAAATGTTTAGACTGTGCAGGATGGATATGTCTTCTATTCTAACATCCCAAACAGAACATGAGGAAAATATAAGCCATTGACAAACTATGATTGAATGTCTGACAAAACATTTCAAATAGCAAATATAATCAACCAGAATTCCCACCACTACATTTCCCTCCTGAGATCTTGGCAAAACTGTGACTCACCAAATATAATTAAACCCTCACAAGAGACTATGATTTTTCGCTTTTGATAAGGTAGTTCCCGATTCTCCCAGATTCCACCTCATCATGGGTTGCTTTAATAGCTGCTCATCTTCCTTTCCTGAGTCTACACTCTCGTGGATTCTTGAAGACTGCACGTAGAAACCAGCAGATTCCAAGCTGAGCATCAAGGATGAGGTCATTGCTGAGTAGGTGTTGCTTGACAGCGGTGTTAATGACCCTTTTCATCATTTTACAGATGATTGAGAGTAGGTTGATGGCATAGTAATAAGCTAGGTTGGATTTGTTCTGCTCTGCATTTGCAGGAGTCATACCTGGTCAATTTTCCATGTAGTTATAGGTGCTGGTATAGTTGCTGTGCTGGAACAGTCTGGTTAGGGTACAGCAGGTACTGGAGCACAAGCCAGAATGTTGTCAAGGCACATAGCCTTTTCAATATTCAGTGCCCTCAACCATTTCTTCATGTCATATGGAGAGAGTCAAATTGGTTGAAGATTGGCATCTGTAGTACTGGGCACCTCAGAATTCACTCAACAATTCTATCTGAAGATTGTTGTAAATGCTTCAGTCTTATCGTTTGCATTAGTGTGCTGGGCTCTTCCATCATCAAGAATGAGGGTATTTATTGAGTTTCTTCCTCCAGTGCGTTGCTTAATTGTCCACAACTGTTAACGGCTGGATCTGGCACGAATGCAAAGCTTAGATTTGATCTAATGGTTGCGGAATTGCCTCGCCCGGTCCATCACTCGCTGCTTATGCCACTTTGCAAAGTTTGACACCTCATTTTTAGCTTTGCCTGGTGCCAGACGGTTACAGATCATGTGTGAGTACAAATCTGCTATTGTTGATGGTCCATAACACTTCAAGCTTGCGCAGTATTGAGTTGCCACACCTGTTTAACTCTATCCCATTTATCATACAGGTGGGTGATGGACAAGTCCTCATGCAGAGTACATCTGTGCCTTTGCCTCTCTCCGTGTTTCCTCCAAGTAGTGTTTAGCATGGAGGAGCATGGATTCATCTGCAGAACAGTGGTGGTAGGTCAGAATTGTCAGGAGGTTTCCTTGCCCATTTTTGAGCTGTTGCATGAATCTTTGTGGTGTTTAGAGTCAATGTTGAGGACTCCCAAGATAACTATATCGCACTTGGCAACCACCTCTAACGATGGGACATGTCATACCCAGGGATGGTGAAGGTGGTGTAGTTGTCTGGGTCATTGTCTATAAGGTATGATTCTATGAGAATGACTATACCACGCTGTTGATTCCCTAGTCTGTGAGACAGCTTTCTCAATTTTGTCACTAACCCTGAGGGGTTAGTAAGACGTTTCAGGGGACAAAATTTGCTGTTGGTATTTCCAGTGCCTATGTTGGCTTTCATTGCTTCATCAAAGTTCATTCCTTTTTTGAGACATTTTAGTGGTTGGCTATATCTGAGTGGATAGCTAGACCATTTCAGAGGGCAATTTAAAAGTCAACTACATTGATATGGATCTAGAGTCACATTAAGGCCAGACCAGGTAAGAATTGCAGATATTTTTGACCTAAAGGACATTAATGAACCAAGCAATAATGGTTTTATAACCATCTATCAGACTTTTTGATGTTAAAATTCCAAAATCTAACATGGTTAGATCCCCAGACCATTACCTGGATCTCTCGATAACTAGTTTAGCAATAACACTACCACACTGAAATATTAATTGTGCTCTGGTATTTTCAAGTGCTTTGCAGCTCCTAGGACTTCCCTGAGCCCTCACTACACAGAAACCTTGTGTTTCAGTTGACTAAATATTAACTCCATGTAGACTTCTTTTAGGTCAGCAAAGCTCCTAGTACCTCCCTGAGTCATGGCTACACTAAGCTAATCACTGCTCTAGGTCTTTCATGAATCCCTTGTAGCAAGCCCTGCCACTACTGGTGGGCAGAATTGAATGTAACTAATATTTTGGAGCAGTCAAAATGTAGCGCCCCTGGAACTGTCTGCACCACTGAATGTTACAAAGTTCATCAAGTGTTGGATACTGCAGCATAAATTAACACAACAAAATAGGAATTCTCATAATATGTACTTTTTGAAAGAAAACAGGGCTATTCGATAAAGCAAAGCTACCCCTCTTCCCCAGAGTTGACCAACACCCTTACGTAAAGTTTTGGTTATAACAAAGAACGAAAAGCACCAGAACCTCCAAGTCTGCACTGATGTATTTTACCCTTCCATACTAAAACTGTCTTCATTTGTAGGACCCATTTCCCTCTATCCCCTATCTATTTGTGTATTCACTCAGGTGTTTCTTGAATGCTGCTATTGCATCGACCACCTCGTCTGGCAGCACAGTCTAGGCACTCACCACCCTTTGGGTAAAAAAGCTGCCTCATACGTCTCTTGTAAATGTGCTCACAGCGCCTTGAACCTGTGTCCCCAAGTAATCGACTCCTCTAGCCTGGAAAAACACCTCGTACTTTCCACTCTATCCATGCCATTCACAATTTTATAAACTTCTATTGCGTTGCCCCTCAACCTCCTAAGTTCCAGTGAAAACAAAACCACTCTGTCCAACCTTTCTTCATAGTTAAAATTCCCCACATCAGGCAACATCCTGGTAAACCTTATCTATACCTTTTCCAAAGAATCCGTGTTCCTTCTGGTAGTGTGGTGACCAGAACTAGTTGCAAAAGTAACAACAAGGAAAGGAAATGTTGTCCATCTCTAGTTCTGGAGCATATGCAGTTATTTACATCAGTACTTCAGGGAAAGTTGACAATGATTACTAATTAAGTAACATCATCATAACACCTTCTACATTTCAAATTCTCATAAAGCTCGAAAATGACTGATTATTTTAAGCAAAACAATTTTAAAAATCAAATAATTGTGATAATATTTCCTCTTTTAAATAAGTCGTTATGAACTACCATATAAATAAGTAGGTTCAGACTACACGGAAGAAATGGCAACACAATTTTATGTCTTTGATTTCACATTGTGAAAAAAATTTACGTTTACAAAAATGTTACATTCCAGCAGTAAAAAAAGGAAATGCTTACAGTAAATCTTACACCAACATAATTTTGTACACACATATCTACTCTTGTTGGTACAGACATTATTCATTTCTAATCACTCTCTGTCAGACAGGTGTCAGCTCTCATAAAAAGGCCTTTATACAATTACATTGGAAATAGAAGAGTGTGCTTTGTTATGTGTTGCTATGGTGATAAGTGGACAAAATAGGAAGAACCTCCTTGTCTTACGCCAACTTTGTATGTGCACTCTGCTGTGGAGTGCATTTTGTTCAAACTGTGTGGCGTTTTTGCAGATCCCCAGTAGTCAAACAGCAAGGAAAATTTCCACATCAATTCAAAAGCTGGGAGCCCAGAACATTCCCTGCAGAGCCTGAGGCCCACCCTGCTTTCAGTTACCTTCTCTTTGCTATTATTCAAGGGCCTACAGCCTTCAACAAACATTTCAGAAATGATTGCTATTCCCGGCTCAGCATTCAAAAAAATGCTTCACGTACTTTTTTTCCCAACAGCAACATTTGAAAAAAAATTTGGTTTTGCATATTTGTAAGGAAATAGGAGTTTAAAAGTATCCAGCTCTTTTAGACAAATGATGTACACCAAAACACTAGAGACCCACCACTATATTATCATTCCACTTCACAAACAAAACATCTATTTAATCCATCACTTATTAGTTTTATTCAGTTTATCGATTCTCTTCTTCCCCACAATATGGTTTTCTCCAGTCCTCTGCTAAAGACCAGAACTCATGTTGATAAACGTTCACTGACTACAACTAGACCCTGGCCATAAACAACTACTCTTCACGGGTGAACTTCAACCATGCAGCACATGCATCGTTACTGGCCCTATGCTTGTCATGCCCCCATATCCCCCCCACCCCATCACCACTCCTCAAAATGATCACACTAAAACCTTGTAATAGGGGTCACTGCTTAAAGATCGCTAGCAGGATTATGAGCAATGGCCCACTACTTAACCCTGTTACTGGTTATTTCAAAACGTTTATTAGGACCTTTATCATTTTGTACCCCCACTCTCAAACATCCCAGTCCCAAAGGTCTCCAGAAATCTAAACTCTTGTTGGTTTGTTGGGCTCAATCCAAAATGGGTTGTGCATTTATCAACTGATAGGATCATGAATGCTTAGTTTATATCCAATGTACTCAGACAGGGTAATGAATAAAACAAGCTCCATTTTAGAGCTTGATTAATTAGTACTGGGTAAATTATGTTTTCAAATTTCAGTGTTCATCTAGCCATTTCAAGATTTATTTCTTCACAACAATTTTCTTCAAAAAATATTACTGAAACAACACCATAACAATCAAATAGATAGTTCCATTTATAAACTAACAACTGATACTGAATGCTTTGTTCTGATTTTCAGATGCAGACCTCATCCTTTACTTTAATACTTAAATTTCAGAAAAACGGCACTTTACAAAGAAAAGGGGCAGATATTCTGAAAGCAAGTGGGAAGAATTAACATGCTCATACTGCATTTCATAATAGTTTATAGCTAGACGGGCATTGACTTGCTTATCTTAAATGGATTAATAATGGTCTATTGTGATACAGCATGTTAATCCTTCATGCATAAACTATGCTGATCAAAAATCCTTAACTAAATTCTACAAAATTTCAATCTTACAAGCTATAACTTCCTCTTGTCTCTCATCTAGCCTGTGCCTATCAGGAAAAATTGACTTTAGATCAGAACAAAAAACTGTTTGCAGCTGTGATCCTTTTTGCTCACATTGATTCAAGATAATTGGGTGTAATAAGGGACTATATAAAGAAATAGCCTGGGTTGGGCTGAGTTGACATGAAGGCTGCACACATTTGTACATTTACATGCTCCAAGATTAATTAGCATGCTCCAAATAGTATTTATTTCAAAGCACTGTAAGGCTGGGAGGCTTAGTGATAAAAGGATACATGTTCTAAACTGGTGAGATACAGGCCTCAGAAAGTGACCTCACTGCTTCTGTCCAGTGTCTGTGTAATTTAAGAATTAGCTTTTGGACTCAACTCATTTCCGATTGGAAATTGTCCCTCCCCTTCACTGCAGCTTTGCACTTGCCAGTTTCATGCAACAGAGAATGGAGATAATATTCAAACATGTGGTCAGCCATCCCCAGTGCCCCCAATACAGCCCCATTCCTGCTAAGTGTGCAAATAACTCTCAAACACAAAATACACTTTATGAATACTTGTCATTCCAATGTGCAAGTAACATCATTAACAATAAATATCCTACAAAAAAGGTAAACATAAATAAAAGATTCATATCAAAGCATTATCTCTGACCCTCGGGTCATTTTTCTTTCCTCCTCGCTCTTTTAATAAAGTTAACCTTTAATGATTCAGTTATATTTTTGCAGCTGACTCCCCTCTACACAGCCTGAACAGTTTTGCCTGCCTGACAGCAATAGGCTCCAGAAACAGGGTAATTGCTGCCCTAGGCATTGCCAGCAACACTGTCCAGATCCCTGGTCCCATTAGTGAAGACTAGGGGGGACAATGATTAATCCGGCCTCCAAACCCGTCACAATCAACCCACTTCTCACAGCTGGTGCCAGTCTTTCAAACACAAGGTGGCAGTCATTTAACGCTTCATACATAAATGTTGAGAATCAATTTAGACTAAAGACAGTGCAGCAGCAAATAGAGAAGTCTTAACTTTTGGAGGAGCCAAATAATATTGCCATGAGTCCACAATTTATCGCTACTGGCAATCAATCCTTATTCAGAAATCGCTTCATCATCACGAAGAATGCGTGCATGTGGAACCAAATTCTTTTCTTCACATCAAAATAGGTGCTGGTTGCTGAAACTAAATCATTTTAGCTCAAACAGATGAAGAGGGTTTTATCTTCTTCATTTAAGTTGTGTTGCTTCACAGTATACAAAATCTTCACATCAGGAGTCCTGGAATTTTTACAAAAAAAAGGAACATGGCCATATTACAAATACTGCTCACATTCAATTTTGACAGTTCATCCATCCCAACAAAGTAACAGTTTCATAGCCAAGCGGACCAGTGGCAGAGTAACAGCTGTAATTCTGCTACACTAAATCCTTTATGTTTCACCATATTGGTTCTCAGTTTATGTCATGGTTTCTTGTGTGAGAAGTGAACAGGCTCATGTTATTACTGCTGATCGGTAAGGTCAGATCAAGGCCCCAGGATCACTCGGACTGTACCGCCTGGACTATTTCATTTCGTTTTTTTTGTTGTCGCAAGTCCAAGCTTGCCACCAAAAACACAACCTTCATAGCTTTAATATCATTTCTGCACAGTAGGTTGGAAAGCTTTGAAAATACAAAATCATGATGAACTTATGTTAAGGGCAGACTTTCCTGACAAACTATGTGACGTTGCATTGAGTTAATGATCCTGGCTTATTAAAAGATTAAATCATTTATTACACATTAGTGGTGTCTTATTCATGTGTCCTGAAGGCATAATTCTGCATTAACAATAAAGCTAATAAGGCTTGATCGAGGCAATAGATGAAATAAGCACCATATTCACCTGAGAGAAAGTATTGCTTTGTTATAGCGAACATCTCCAAGTGCACCAAGTTTAAGCTCTATTGATCAGTGGAAATACAACAGTATATGGCTGTAAGGATTCTTTGCAGAAATATTCTCTGTGCTTGGGCTCAGCCATTGCTCAATCCCTCACACTGGTAATAAACATGATTTATCATTGGCATGTGATAGCTACTGGATCGAAAGGATGGATGTAGGGAATCTCAATTACTGAGAGATTTCCCCAACTCTCACACCGTCCATTCAATTCAGCGTGAACAAAGCTGCACTGATTGAATATTTCAAAACATCTGAAATTAAAGCGAGCCTGTGTTATTTTAGTAGGCTGGATACTTATATAAATTTAAATAAGATCCAACATTAAACCATTTATGTCAATGTTTCCAAACCTACAATATTTAAATGAAAGTGATGATTGTAAAAATGAATAAAAATTGTCACAATGATTGCGAAATATCTACAGCATTTACATTTCTATTGAAAGAATAAAATCTGCATCAAGAGAACATGGACTTTTATAGTGAGACTAAATGCAAAACGCATGGCAAGTACTTACAATTGACTTCAACAGGTTGAAATGAAAGCATTTAAACAATGAATATAAGCCAAGAATAGGAAAGGCTGCAGTATAACTAAAAACCGTGCAAGCCTTTAAGGCCATGACAATCCTATCTCGTCTGCTGTGTGGTATAACATGCGTTAATTTAATGAGTTTATTTTTAGAAATGAACTATAATCATGACTTCAAAAGTAAAACAGTACTTTTTGCTAAGCTATCAAAAACAAAAGGAAAAGATAACGTGTTTAGAAAAACCTAGATCATACACAAAAGTATCAAAAGGGTATTGTGCTAATTACAGGGAATGTTCTGGTTTGAATTGTGAAATAGCTTTGTTCCAGTAGAATTACATTGTGTATGAAATTTTAATTCAACATGTTTGTTGTTCCAACTCTGGACTGTAACCAGTGGGATTCCTTAATGTTAAAAAGAGTGAATGAAGGCCACTTGTCCTGTGAGGGTCACACAAGTGAAAGCAAAAAGCCAACTGTGATTTCCATCAGCTTTTTGTTGCTGTTGTGCAAATCTCCATTAGCAATTTTCTCCTCCATCCTCTTGCACTCCCTTCTAGCACCAAGGACAATAGACAGTTAATTTGACTTCAAAATTAGTCTGTTACTGATCCCCTCTGCTTCAGCCTGTCATTAAAAACCTGTCAACATGTCCTCTTAGAAACAATTGAGTCATGAAATCAGGAATGGGGGATTAATATTACATTAACCTTCTAGGACACTGGCTACACATATCAATAAAAAGGAACCTGCAAAGTTAATGCAGGAAATGTTATGCTTTTTATTGCTTCATCTTTGTTTCTCTTCATAACTCATTGGATTCTAGCCAGCTTTATGACAGGCCATTATGTTGAAACTAAATAAATCACTGCAGAATGACAGGTTCTAAGATTAAATTAAAGCATGAGTTTATACTTTATATAGGTAATCTAGCTTGTTTTCTTCGGATTAGTTAAACTTTCAGTGATACGGTTTCTAGGAAATGCACCCATTTATGTTATTTTCAAACCATACTGTTTCAGTCAAAGCATTTTCTAACTGGAAAGTCTTGCATTCAAATGCGAATGTTCATCCATTAGATGCTAAAGCTGTCGAGAGTGTGATGCTGGAAAAGCACAGCAGATCAGGCAGCATCCGAGCAGCAGGAGAATCAATGTTTCAGGCTGAAGCCCTTCATCAGGAATCTCACCTGCTGTCTTTTAAAATGCGTTAATGGCTTATGCCCAAAACATCGATTCTCCTGCTCCTCGGATGCTGCCTGACCTGCTATGCTTTTCCAGCACCACACTCTCGACTCTGATCTCCAGCGTCTGCAGTCCTCACTTTCTCCGCGATGCTAAGGCTGTCTCTGCACAAATTAGTATCAAAAATAAAATATTGGCGGCACCACCTTCCAGGACACTAAAGGTCCAATTTTAACTTGGGACAGGAGTTGGGCAGACTGGGATTCGGTGAATGGCAAACCATCCTGACCTGAGCAGTGTGAGGCTGAGTAGATCGGTGCTGGATGGGAGTGAAATGTTGGACGGCATGAGGAGTCTGAAATATTCTGGTGTGCGATGGGAAAATGGTTTCACTAATAGGGTGGCTGTGGAGATGGAGTGAAAAGCTACCAGGTGGGAGAAATCTGATCCTTCCTTTAGGGAAGGGAGGCCTGAGCAGTTCTTGCAGTAAACGTGATTTTTAAAAAAAATTAACCTGCCTCTACTGCTAGGCTGGAAGAGGCCTCAAAACATTTTCGGACAGACTTCTGACAAAAGTAATAGTTGATGACTTGAGATACAGCCTGATGTACATCCTTCAGAAAAAGTCTCATTACTTTTCACTGCTCTACATCACTCTCCTCAACAATGGGTTTGAGTCCTCCCTTGGCATCACAGCTTCATTACAAAATAAGGCACGCCAGTCTCTCTCTGGAGCTCACCGCATTTTAAATTGTTCTGTGGCTGTTTTCAATTCCAGTGCATTATTTCATTAATTCGACTCTTGCCCATAAATGTAAGAACTCCTTACCTATGAGATTTTGAAGAATTGTTCTTCTATGCAGGAAGATGCTTCCACGTACTAACAAATGCTGTCGGAATTAATGAATATGGTACAGTAGTGATGCTATTCCATGTGTCCAAAGTGGGATCGTAGCAGTCTAGAGTTTTACATCTTTGTGTGCCAAAATAGCCCCCAACTACATAGAGTTTATTGCCAGAGGCTACAGCATGGCAGCTCATTCGTTTTGCAGTCACATCCCCAACCTTAGTCCATTGGTAGGTCTCACTGTTAAACCTATATGCAGAGCATGCTGAGAATTCAGTATCCCCACCCATGATGAAAATCTGGTTGCCCAGTACAGCTGCAGCTGTGTACCTCCACGGCTGAGGGCAGGTAGCTGGCACAGTCCACCTGTTTTCACATGGGTCGTAGCACTGTACTTTAGGCAGTTTATCATGGCTGACACTAGTACCACCAAAGGCAAACAGCCTCAGCTTGGCACTGACCACAGCTGCATTGCTAACCCCTTCGCGAAGAGGGGCTACCATTGCCCACTTGTTGGTCACTGGGTCATACTGTTCTACTTGTTTGAGAGAGACTGAGGGGGATGCTGGCTGCCGGCCTGTGGCTGCAGTGTGCCCACCAACCACATACAGAGAATGCTTCAGCTCAGCAGATCCATGGCCAAACCTCGCAACAAGCATCGGAGCAGATTTTGACCACTCTTCGTGAAGAGTGTCGTAAACCCAGACATCTTTGGAGACACCATTTTCTGACCCACGTCCCCCAGTCACATATACCTTGCAGCCAATTGCACATGCACTAAACTCTTTGCGAGGGCTGGGGATATCTGCCTTTGGAATGATCTCCTTTGCCTTATGGTCTATTAAGTAAACTTTGTCACACATGAAAGTCTGTCCTCCAAGCAAGAGCAAGGCGTGACCTGTTTTACGAGGTCTGGCACAAAGGCTTGTCACCACTCCATCATTCTGTAAAATTTTTAATTTGCAACGTATAGCTTCTTCAATTAACTCTTTACTCTTCATCTGCCTGGTTATAAGCTCTTCCATGGCCACATTCTCCATCAAGTAAACAGCTGGTAACAGAGCTAACCGGACGGTTTGCAACAGTTCTGGCAAACAACAGTGGCGCCTGTTCACGTCATACTTCACCCATTTTATGGTGGTCTCATACACAAGCTTCTCATCTTCTGTCTCCAGCTCTTCGCTAGACAGAAGTTGCACCAAAGTGTCCTTTGGTAACTGCAGGAAGTCTTCACTCTTGCTGATGGTTGGAAAGTTGCTGAGGCACATTCTCCAGGAGAGCTCATAAAGCTTGGTGCAATGATGGGCGTCAGAAAGCAGCAGCATGCCAAGACAGTTCGTCGGATGAAGATTTTTCTCCAGGAATTCAGCACAAGCATCACGAATGTCCTGGAACTGCAGCATATCCCCAGCCTCCAGGAGGGACTCGGCGTTTTCTTCATTAATAAGCACTCGAGATGAGTAAGCATAGTCTAGGAGGAGTTCCAGAACCTCTGGGTGTATTGAATTATGGAAGTTTACTTCATTGTCCTTGCTCTCACGTAATCCTCCACTGAACATAGCTTCAAAATATCGGCTACATGCAGCCAGCACAGCCCTGTGGCATGGGAAAGTCTTTTCTCCTGCATGGAGGAGGACATCTGTAAAAAGTCTCTGCTGTCGTAGAAGATTCAGGTGCGTAAGAACGCTGTCAGCATATGTAGCTTTGTGGAAGAGGTAAATATTCATTGAGCCATTGCTAACTCTTGATTTCCGATTCTCGTGCATGCTGACTGACATCCTCATCAAACACTGTGGGGGGAAAATGCAGAAATCCAGTTCATTCATTTTCTTCTTGAATGCAAAGTCTCACAAGTTAATTTTCAATTAAAGAACATACATCATACAAAGAGAACCATTTGGTGATTATCTGTTGCAGATCTTTCAAATTACCATCCAATGCCCATCCTCGATATTTCAGCCCCAAAGCAATGTGAATAAATTAAATTCCATTTCAATTATTTGCACGTCTGGATAGCCAGTGTTTTGGGAGGTTGCATCCTATAATTCTTTCAATTATTCTATGAAAACCTTAAACGAAAGGTCTAGTTTTAATATTCATACGAATTATTATCCTTATTATTCAGGAATATTGGTTTATGGTGATTGTATAAGTCCAGTTTCATTTTTATTACACTCCAGAGTTTTACTAATGTCCCAGGTATTGCAGTGTGGCCAAGTTTGTCCATTGTGCGGGATATAAACCTGTCCAGCCAGTTTTTCCTGCTCTCATCTAGAGTGCTCCATCTAGTGGTTACTTGCAATAATGTTGAAAACCAGGTGAAGTTTGCAATCTAACACTGCACTGCTAAAGCTATAATTATATGGTGTTCATTGTTGTCACTAGGATTCCAATATAAAGTGGCAGGGAATGTGTAATTTGTATATTATGTCCATTTGAACGGTGCACACAGGCAAAACAAATTTAGTAAAAGCAAAATATCGCAGATGCTAGAAATCCAAAATAAAATAGGAAATGCTCGAGAAACTCAGCAAGTCTGGTAACCTCCAACGCAAAGTCTTTGGACCTGGAAAGCTAACTCTGTTTCTCTCCCCACAGATGCCTGCTGAGTTTCTTTAGCATTTTCTGGTTATAAAACAGTGTTATATTGCTGCCCTTCTGCACACTGGTTCTGTCTGGACAGATCATATTAATAGCAGTGTGTCATCTTGATGATGTCTGTGAATGGTGGTACTGCTGGGAGTGATTAGAGGTGAGAATTGACAGTATTTGCACAAGAATATTGCACATTAGACTATATCAAAATGTGATTTATATCCTATAGTTTATTGAAATGGTGGAAAAGATGCAGCAAAATTAATGTGCATACTGGTGTACATAATTAATGTACATGCTGATGACTATTCAATTCTCTTCAAATCTTAAACACTTTGCTCAAGATAAATAGCATCGACAATCACCATATATGCTTGGTTTATATAGAGGTCATCACTAAGATGGATAGTGTAGGTTCAAGCCTTATTCCACCTTCTGAGCAGAATTAAGATGACAGTCCTGGGCAGAGATAAGAAACGACTATTTTTTAAATATACTAAGAACTTATCTTGTACTTTAGGTAAGAGTAAATGATCTCAAAGAGAAGCTGTCCTGACATTATGACCAACAGTTTTGCTCTCAATGCCAAATATGAATTATGAAGTATCCATCTCACTGCTATGCATTGGATAATACAATATATAAAGTAACTGCTCTACTTAGCCAATATTCTAAGCTTTCAGATTGTGTTTGTATTTTGGTTTCACCCCCAGAACTTAAATTGATTATTTTTATTTCAAAAGTGTGTTAAAACTAAATACGTACATTATTAGGGCCACAATAAAAGCACTTTTCTTAATTTTACCACAGCCAATTACTGGGACACATCAAGCCTGCATCAACATTCGTGTCAGAGAGAATTCAAGCCACTGAAATGATTTTACATCACTCCTTTGATGAGATGCACATAAAATCATTTCATTCTAAAACTTAAATGCGAATTTGAAGATGTCCATGATATAATTTTTAAAAATGAGGCAAATAGATTTCATTTTATCTAATATACTCTATTTAGTAAGATGCAAATATACAAGATAAGATAGCCAGTATATTCACAACCATGTGACTCAAAGAAGATGCAATACGGATTCTGTTGTCAAGATATCTATTTGAGTCCTATTGTTTATGTTGTATAAGATTAGATTCCCTACAGCGTGGAAACAGGCCCAACAAGTCCACACCGACCCTCCGAAGAGTAACCCACCCAGACCAGTTTACCTCTGACTAATGCACCTAACACTACGGGCAAATTAGCATGGCCAATTCACCTAACCTGCATATCTTTGGATTGTGGGAGGAAACCGGAGCACCCACGGGAAACCCACGCAGACACGGGGAGAACATGCAAACTCCACACAGACAGTCACCCCAGGCTGGGATCGAACCTGGGACTCTGGTGCTGTGGTTCTTGGTTAACAGCAGTTAGTTTCCTCTTAGGCTGTTTGCTGAATGTAATTAATAAGAACACAGAAAAATAGGAGCAGTAGGAGGCCATTCGGCCTGTTGAGCCTGCTCCGCAATTCAATATGATCATGACTCATCATCCAACTCAGTTTCCTGTTTCCCATATCCCATGATCCCTTTAGTCCAAGAACTATATCTAACTCCTTCTTGAAAGCACTCAATGTTTTGACCTCAACCATTTTCTGTGGCAGAGAATTCCACAGGCTCGCCGCTCTCTGGGTGAAGAAATTTCTCCTCATCCCATTCTAAATGGAGATCTATTAAAAATATTAGAAACAATTGAAGCAGGTCACAGAAAATCAACAATTCACATTTGAATTGTTTTAGAACATTATTATTCAATGACCTGCCTCTCTTGAATTGTTCGTTTAAATATTCCACAGTGTCCCTGAGATAAAATGATCTAAGGACAACTTCGCAATTTAACAACTAATTAGAGCCAGTAACTCACCTTTCAAGGGAGAGTTCATATCACGTGTATTACTATTTTGCACGGTGCACCCTCTTTCAGTCGATTAACATCAGCCATATCCAGTAACTAATTTACATGGTGGCACTGCAGTTTGATAGATAATCAAATCATTTGATGATATAGCTTACCATCATTCTGGGAAGTGATGAAGGTCCAAAGTGGCAGCCTATTTTCTCTCATTACCTAATTATTATTCATGTAAAAGTCTCTTGGGGAGATTAGTGGCATTATCACTGGACTGTTAATCCAAAGACTCAGATAAAGTACTGGGGACCAAAATGTGAATCCTATCCATGGCAGATGATGGAATATAAATTCAATAAAAATCTGGAATTAAGTGTCTAATGATGACTATGACTCTGTTATTGATTGTTGAAAAAACCCATCTGGTTCATAATGCCCTTTAGGGAGGCAAACTGTTTTTCTTACCTGGCCTTGAGTCTACATATGATTCCAGACCACAGCAATGTGATTGATGGGCAATAAATGTGTGCCCAGCCAAAGATGCCTACATGCTGTCAACAATTTTTTTAAAATTTCTAGCTCTTCATGAGGTAAATTTTATTTCAAGACATCATTGTCTTCTCTGCAATGTGTTTAAAATTGGTCTTTCTTGTTCAAAAGGAGATGGCCAAGGTTTGAGTATGTATCCCTTTAAATTACTGAAAGGGAATTCCAGAATGTCACTGAATTAATGATTACTTTTCCCTGGCCCTTTACATTATGCACAGCCACGTTCTCCTTTTGGACATGAGGAATGAGCAGGTGTGCAGATGGGTAACACACCCAGTTGCCCCCGTTCTGCCATCCCACGGTTGCTCTGCATCTCGAAACGACAGATAAAGTGGAGCCCAGTGACATGAGGCCGCTTTCCCGTTGCTGGTGCTTTCCGCCTCTAACCTTTACTTTGAACTGAATAAACACAATCGTCGCTGTTACTGTACCTTGGAGCGCTCGCAGCTGGAGCTGAAAGCAGTCATTAAGCAGGGTTCCTCACCCGTGCGATTTATGGGGGGGGGGGGGGGGGGGGAAGGTGCCTTCATGTGGAAAAGACCCAGTGCACTTTGTAATTTGCAGTCCTTGGCACAAGGCACAGAAATGCCTGGGACCCATTGTCAACGGCGAGCTATTCTGTTCCTTCTACGGAAGTGGGCGATTCCTCATAGCCAGTGCTGGCTTGGCTGCCGAGCAAAAGCAAACCCCACAAGTGATAACTCACACGTGTGAAGCGGCGAGTTTCTGCCTTTGATTTGAATTACAACTGCACCGAGCCCTTAAACAAAACCTTCACGTTTCTATTGGGAACCCTTTTTTTTAAAAATTAAAAAAAAAGAAAGAGGAGGCAGCCAAAACTTTGTGGAAGTTGCAATTATTGCGGCTGGATTTAACAAAAAGCATCTCTCGCTCCCGCCAAAGTAAACAAGGGATATATCTGACAGTCTGCTCTGACATGGGGCTTCCAGAGTCTCTGCTCTCTGTCTCTCTCTCTCTCTCTCTATTTTACTGCACGGACAGTTCATTCAAATAAAGTCATGTGAGGTTGCAACAAATGCATCCGAGCTCGGAAAATCATACCAGCAGAACTAACTGGAGGAGAGATCAAGTTCAACTTGGATACAATGAGATAACATGTGATTGTATCACAGGCATCTCTGTATCATTCAACTCAGCCGCACACCCTGCCTGACCAGCCCGAGGGACCTTTCTGCTGCACAAACAGAGGTTGGTTTTATCGTGTTTGGTTTCACCCCCCAGTGTTTAGTTTCAGCTCTAACGGTTTCTGCATGGTCCGGCTGTACAGATGAGGGGCGTTCATCCTCTTAAGCTTTCTTCCTGTTCATCAGCAGCGAGATGGGGGAGTGCACACTCCCCTTGGCAGACTCCCACTGAAAGAAAGCGGCTCTGGGGACACACAAAAAAGACTCTCCGAGTCCGAATTTGACATTAACATGTAAATTACCGTCTGATGTACCAAATGTTACAGACACAAAAGTCAAGTGTGTGATGAATGGGACTCGGTAAGGTACATTCAAATAGAGTTAAACCATTGCCAACCCTCGCCTCTTCCTCTCGTCCCCCTCCCCGGGTTTACTTACGTGTAAAATATCGCTTCACCGAGAGTCAAGTTGGTTTAAGTTTTACAGCCGGCATCCGGTCGCCAATGGAAGATGGCAGAGAGAGAGAGAGATCAGCAGCTGCTGGCTCAGAGCAAACAGCGGCTCTTTTCAAACATGCTGCTGAGCACAGAAAGTCCAGGCAGCAAATAGGCAGCCGCTCACAGAACAGGCAGAGAGAGACTGCACAGCCAGCCGCCAGGCACACACACACACACACACACACACAGAGGACAGCTTACACAGGAGCTGCTGTCTGCTCCAAGCTGCAATCAACCAGTACACAGTGGAAACCGCCCACCCAGTCCCCACCCTGTGATCTCCAGTTACCCCCAGTCCCCACCCTGTTATCTACAGTTACCCCCAGTCCCCACACTGTGATCTCCAGTTACCCCCAGACCCCCACACTGTTATCTCCAGTTACCCCTAGTCCCCACACTGTTATCTCCAGTTACCCCCAGACCCCCACACTGCTATCTCCAGTTACCACCCAGTCCCCACCCTGTGATCTCCAGTTACCCCCAGACCCCCACACTGTGATCTCCAGTTACCCCCAGACCCCCACACTGCTATCTCAAGTCCCCACACTGTTACCCCTAGACCCACACACTGTTACCCCTATCCTCCCACACTGCTACCCGTAGCCCCTACACTGTTACCCCCCAGCCCCCACACTGTTACCCCTAGCCCCCTACACTGTTACCCCTCGACCCACACTGTTACCCCTAGCCCCCTACACTGTTACCCCTCGACCCACACTGTTACCCCAGCCCCTACACTGTTACCCTATGCACCTTACACTGTTAGCCCTAGCCCCCTATACTGTTATCCCTAGCCCCCATACTGTTACCCCTAGCCCCTACACTATTACCCCTAGCCCCACACTGTTACCCCTAGACCCTACACTGTTACCTCCAGCCCCCACACTGTTACCCACGTCCCCACACTGACATCCCTGTTAGCCCTAGTCCCTACACTGTTGCCCTTAGTCCCCATATTGTCACCTCCAGCTCTCACACTGTTACTCCTATTACCCCATCCCCCAGACTGGTAACCCCTGTTAACCCTAGTCCCCCACACTGTTGCCCCCAGATCCACCCCCCCCACACTGTTTCCGTAGACCACACTGTTATCCCAGTCCCCACTCTGACACCTCAATTCCTGGAGCATCAGAGGCTGGGGAGTGACCATCTAGAGGTTTATAAAATCATGAGGGCATGGATAGGATAAATAGACAATGTCTTTTCCCTGAGGTGGGGGAGTCCAGAACGAGAGAGCATAGGTTTAGGGTGACACGGGAAAGATATATATGAGATCTAAGAGGCAACTTTTTCACGCAGAGGATGTGTATGGAATGAGCTGCCAGAGGATGTGGTGGAGGCTGGTACAATTGCACCATTTAAAAGGCATTTGGATGGGTATATGAATAGGCAGGATTTGGAGGGATATGGGCCGGGTGCTGGCAGGTGGGACTAGATTGGGTTGGGATATTTGGTTGGCGTGGATGAGTTGGACTGAAGGTTCTGTCTCCATGCTGTACATCTCTATGACTCTAACTCCCACACTGTCACCCCAATCCCCACTCTGACACCCCAACTCCCACTCTGTTCCCCAGTCCTGACTCCACACAGTCTCCACACTGGTATCCCAATCTTCACCCCATTTATCCCACATCCACCTTTATCCAGTCCCCACACTGTTACCCAGCACCAGTTACCCACAGATCCGACACAGTTGCATCAGTCACAATTGCCCTGGACCCACATTGAACCAATTCCCACAGTGACCGCAGACTCTCAGGTAATGCAGCGCTCAGTCTGTGTTCGAGTCTAACTATCCCACACATCTCCGGTGAGTCCCACTGTGACAGCCCCTTAATAACCCAGTACAGGTATCTCAGTTAAACTTGCTCTCTTGTCACAACCATGATAATCTGATGGCAGGTCGTGGGCAGAAACATGGACTCACCGGAACTTGTCAGTAGATGATCCAGCGAGGAACAGCATAGTCTTGGGTTAGTATAGTACGTGCCCGTCCTGGTGATCGGCCTCGATGTGACCCGGAGCTGGGAAGAAGGCTGCAAGCCGGCTGCTTTAGGGGAAACAGCGAACTGAGTGTCAGGGGAGGGAGTAGTTGCATACAGTGGCGAACCAAGTGACTGACTGGGAGAAGCAAACAGAAGGAGCGGTGTTCATACAGAACACTGTGGCTGTGCACACACCAAGTGCACTCCAACACAGGCGCAGAGTGAGTGCTGACACTGAGCACGGCGGCTTATATATATACTGTGAGGGAGCTCACAGCCGAGCTCAGGGCCGCTGTGCCTTGTAGCATTTCCAAGTCAGCTGTTCAGCACTGCCCGTGACCGATTTGGCTTTAAAGTGAACCGACTGGTATTGGCCTGATATCGCCCATAGCGAATGTCCCAGCCCAAGGCCAGCACCGGAAACTGCCCGAGGACCACAGCCACTTACCGGGGAGCGGATCTGCAGACAGCCGTTTGATAGGCTGTTGTTTTCACGAAATGTTATCTATTTTCTCCCTTTCACAGAAGAAAGTGCTGACAGTGAACAGTCTGCAGTACCGACAGGCATGTGCTATGTAAGTAAATTCACCGACAGGAGACCTATGCTGATAGATCATTTGCCCTGAGCATTTGGCTGGAGCATCGTATTTGCATTTAAATACAGTGTAAAGTCGCGCACGAACCAACGCAATCGCACAGTCACACTCTCACTTATACGCACATAATGTGCATTAACACTAAAAAAAACAAGTATGATGGTGTACTTTTCCACGTTTAGGGTAGATAATGCCATCATCCTCGGAACAACAATGCCTCTATTTCAAAAGCAAACTACTTACGGATGCTGAAAATCTGAAATTAGAATAAGACACCTGGTAAAAACACCAGAACAAATTATGTAATATTTCTATGTCTCTTCAGTTCTGCTGAAAGGTCATCAATCTGAAATATTAACTCTGTTTCTCTCCTCAGATGCTACCTGAACTGCTGAATTCCAGCTGTTTCTGTCCTTATTGCTGTACCTGTTATTGTGTAAAAAATGAGGTCTGCAGATGCTGGAGATCACAGCTGCAAATGTGTTGCTGGTCAAAGCACAGCAGGCCAGGCAGCATCTCAGGAATAGAGAATTCGACGTTTCGAGCATAAGCCCTTCATCAGGAATCAGTTTTACATGGATAAACGTAGACTATTTGGATAAATATTATGTCCGCATCAGTCAATGTAAACAGTACTAGTTCGACAGCAACCTATATGAATACTGTTATGTTCAGCATGTGAATATACGGTGCTACTAAGGAGTGAGAGTAGGCTACTCAGCCTTCAAGCCTGCTCCACCATTTAATAAGATCATTCAAATCTGATCTTAACCGCAACATTCCTGCATACCTCTGATAATCTTTTATCCCCTTAATAATCAAGAATCTATCTAAAAACCTCTGCCTTAAAAATGTTTAAAGATTCTGTATACATTTTAGAAATTCTAAAGACTTATGTTAGTTAATGCAATCAGTGGCATTTCTGTACCAAGTCTGTGTTTGCCCTGAAGTATGAGCAGCAAGTGTGTAATATCAGGGATCCACTGGCTACAAAGCCAGACAACAAGGATCATGATGTACCATTAACCTTTCCCATTGCTTCCCATGCAGAGAACATGCTAATGCTGCTAACTTACTTAATTTTTTTCTCTTATTCATTTGTGGGATGTAGGAGTCGATGGCTGGCCATATTTATTGCCCGTCCCTAGTTGTCCTTGGGAAAGTGGTGGTGAGCTGCCTTCTTGAACCACTGTAGTCCACCTGCATGCAGATGGTGCCAAGCACATTGATAAGTGGTTGAGTGGTTGAGCTGGGATCGCAAAATCCTAGGAGGTTGGCATGAGTTCAAGCCAGTCTACAAAACATAAAATCAGTCTTATGGTGATTGCATTTGAACTGAGGCAATTGTTTGAGCTCACTGTAAATTTAACCGGAGAGAAATGTTAAAGAATGAGCTCCAAGATTTACTAATATTGCATCGGGAATTTTGGTGCATAAGGTGAAAAGAGATCTCACTCTCCATAAAGAGCCTGCCTAGACTAACCTTCAAAAAGGAAGTTGAGACCTGATACCTGCCAAGATCAAAGCCAGGAGACTAGCCCAAAGGACCTGGATGTAGTGTTAAAAGAAGTTCAATGACCCCCCGCACAAGTGAGAAAAGCTAATCAATGTATCTTCAAACAGCAAATTGCACCAACTAGCTTCACACGCTGCTCAATTCACTCCATCCCTATCACTCACCTAGCAGCAAGCTGTAACATTCACTGCCCATTAGTATCATTTCCACCTTAAACACTTAGCCCTGCTGCAAGGTTCACAGCCAAATCTTACAGCTTACACACGCAACACTCATATCTCTAAAGACATTGCACATTGGTGTGTAATTGACAGAAACAGCACTATCCAGTGGAGGACAGACACAGCTACGCAACCTCATGAGTCCAAATTAATTGGATGGCCATATCAGAGACTATAGGCAATGATGGGTCTAAAACCATATCAGATCCTCCTTTGGGCCAACCACCCTATCCCTGGGACCAAACCCCTCATTCCTCAACAGATGGATCTCACAGCTCCTTTCCTGATCCATATCTGATACCACCTCCTGCTCTGGATCCAAAATAGTGCACACCTTCCCCCTTGCCCCCAGGACACAAACCATTTTCGAACTTCCCTTCTGCTGGACCTGACAACACCTTCCCGTCCTACTCCCACCCCAGATACAACACTAACTTTGCTGTGAGATCAACAACCCCACTCCACTAAAGACACAACATCTCCCTCCATTCTGGACACACAGCACCCTGCTCCCAGATCCAACCCCATCCCACTCCCTTGCTGACCTGAGACCCTTGCCCCATGCTGACCCTGTGTAAATAGTTATCAACTATAATTTATCTTGTTCTATTGTCACCCTGTACTCTGGCACACAACCACCTGCTGAAATAAATCCTACCAATCAGGTACACCACCTCCTGGCACCATACCCCTTACCCATTTGGCACCCTACCTACCTGACACCCTATCCCCAACACCGTACCATCCCAGTATTATAACCTCACACTTACCTTATATACTTACCCTTTTGCAAGAGTTAACAAAGTGATGCTGGGTCTTTAAATTAAAACATATGACAATGACTTTGTGAAAAATAATGCCATGGTTTGCCTTTCCCTGCCTATTCTATACTATGAGTGACTTGTCAGAGTAGAAGTATGACTCCACATTTCTCAATGAGCCCTGATCAGAATCTCCAGAAATGAGTTATCTGACAATGATAGCATTTTTTTCTTTCTGAGTGTTACATCCAGTATTTCCCATTGTGAGATGCTTCAGTTTCACTGACAAAAGCCTGACCACTTACATCACTTTCAGTGAAGGTAAGTCTGTTGACCCAGACCACTGATTGTGACAAGTTTCTGCCTGGTAACATGTCCTGGTTGCTGAACTAAGAATTGAGAGTTAAAACAAAATTTAATTGGTTTTTCAAGTATCTTTATTTTTTCAACAGATCCAAATGGTGTTCCAAAGCTGAGTTTTTTCATTGTGTAAAACAGCATGGTAACCTGAGTGCATTTTCCACTCCAGGATTCATTGCTCTAAAACACTGCATTTGTTAGGTTGGTAATGTATGGATGGAACATTCCAACTGAACACAGGATGTGGATGATGAGGTGTCTCATAATTTGTTTGTAATACATATACTAAAGATTGATTAAGCCATTAAAATAAGCTACAACAAAACAAACTTGTTCAGTATTTAATTATGTCACCTAAATTTATGAAAGTTTAATATCCGGTTACATATTTACGTCTAATTGCCTCTGATTGCATGTGTTTTATAAATAGTGTCTGTCTGACAGGGTAGTGTAATTTTATTTCATTTTCAACATTGTCAGCGTGGTTACAGGTCAATATTTTTCTTTCATTAGGATTTATGATAATGTTAACGTTCCAGTTAATAATATGCTTTGGACAATTATTAGATGTAGTGCTGGAATCCGCAAGTTTTGCATTACTGCCACCTTTGTAGGTTTGTTAAGATTGATATGGCTGTTTTGCAGTCTGAAGAGAATGAAGCATATTATTATGAACAATAATTCATAACTCTCAAATGCTTTATATTGTGCTTACTTTGCATACTCTATAAATCAATGGACAAATTTATAATTTTTTGGAAATTCTTTTACAACTGCTAAAAAGCCATTATGATTCATAAAGCTAAGTTTGAAACCTAGATGTATTAGAATAACTTATAAGGTTTTATAAAAAAAACGCTGTGGTTTTTAATCTTCCACAGCTTAATTAATGCTATGCATCCTAAGAATGTTAAAATAACCTCCAGTTAATATTGTCTATAATTGCTGAAGCAGCCTTTTGAAATGCAAATAGTGCCCTTTCGTTATCATACTTAAGGATAGGAAAATGTCAACAGACTTGATCCAGACTAATCCAGATTAATATATTTTTATTATATCTTCTTCCCATTTTTATCTGCAATGCACAGTCTCAGAGTGTGGTAGAGGCAGAATCAATGGAGCCTTTAAACAAACTTTGGATAATTATCCAAAAGGTAAAATTTGCAGGGCTACAGAAAAAAGGCAGAGTAATTGGGCCTAGGGTGAGCCCCTCTTGCAGACCGCCTGCACATATATTATAGGCCAGCTGACCTCGTTCTGTATCTTAATCATTCAACAGTTCTATGATTTTTCACCTAACTGGTCCACCAATTCTATGTTGCTTCTTTATTCAACTGGGCATGCAAAATGATCTAAGCAGAAGATTTTTCCAGCCATGATATTAATATCATTTCACAGTCAGCACGGAAAACAGCATTGTTTCACTACTTCACCACAATGCCCTTCTAATTTCAGTTCATGATTCTTCTAGTTATAGAGTCATAGAGTGATACAGCACGGAAACAGACCCTTCAGTCCAACCTATCCATGCCGAACATAATCCCAAACTAAACTAATCACGCCTGTTCCTGGCCCATATCCCGACAATCCTTTCCTATTCATGTACTTTTCCAAATATCTTTTAAAAGTTGTTAATGCACCCATATCCACCATAGAGTCATAGAGATGTACAATACAGAAAGAGACCCTTCGGTCAAACTCGTCCATGCCGACCAGATATCCTAAACTAATCTAGTCCCATTTGCCAGCATTTGGCTCATATCCCTCTAAACCTTCCCTATTCATATACCCATCCAAATGCATTTTAAATGTTGTAATTATACCAGCCTCCACCAGTTCCTGTAGTAACTCATTCCATACGCACACCACCCTCTATGTGAAAAAGTTGCCCTTTAGGTCCCTTTTAAATTTTGCCCCTCTCACTCTAAATCTATGCCTTCTACTTCTGGACTCCCCTACCCTGGGAAAAAAAGATCTTGTCTATTTACCCTATCCATGCTCTTCATGATTTTATAAACCTCTATAAGGTCACCTCCTCAGCCTGCGATACTCCAGGGAAAACAGCCCCAGTTGATTCAGTCTCTCACTATAACTCAAATCTTTGTAAATCTTTTCTGAACCCTTTCAAGTTTCACAACATCCTTCCTATTGCAGGAAGACCAGAACTGAATACATTATTCCAAAAGTGGCCTCACCAAAGTCCTATATAGTCACAACATGACCTCCCAACTCCTATACTTAATGCACTGACTATTAAAGGCAAGCATACCAAATCACTATTTTGTCTACATGGGACTCCACTTTCAAGGAACTATGAACCTGCACTCCAAGGTCTCTTTGTTCAGCAACAGTCCCCAGGACCATTAAGTATATACGTCCTGCCCTGATTTACCTTTTCAAAATGCAGCACCTCACGTTTATTTAAACTGAACTCCATCTGCCACTTAGCCCATTAGCCCATCTGATCAAGATCCCGTTGTGCTTTGAGGTAACCTTCTTCGCTGTTCCTCCAATTTGCGCAGCACGGTGGCTCGGTGGTTAGCACTGCTGTCTCACAGCGCCAGGCACCCGGGATCGATTCAGTCTCGGGTGACTATCTGTTTGGAGTTTGTACATTCTCCCTTCATCTGCGTGGGTTTCCTCTGGTTGCTCTGGTTTCCTCCCACGGTCCAAAGATGTAAATTGGTTGTGCTAAATTGCCCATTGTGTTCAGAGATGTGTAGGTTAGGTGCAGTAGTCAGGGGTAATGTAAAGTAACAGGGTAGGGGAATGGGTCTGGGTGGGATACTCTTTGAAGGGTCAGTATGGACTTGTTGGGCCTAATGGCCTGTTTCCATGCTGTAGGGATTCTATGATCTGCAAACTTACTAACCATAACTCCTATGTTAACATCCAAATAATATATATAAATGACGAAAAGCAGTGGACCCAGCACTGATCCTTGTGGCACATCGCTGGTTACAGACCTCCAGTCTGAAAACCAACCCTCTATCATCATCTTCTGTCTTCTACCTTTAAGCCAGTTCTGTATCCAAATGGTTAGTTCATCCCATATTCCATGTGATCTAACCTTAATAGCCAGTCCATCATGAGGAACCGTGTCAAATGCCTTACTGAAGTCCATATGGATCACGTCCACTGCTCTGCCCTCATCAATCCTTGTCGTTACTTCTTCAAAAAACTCAATCAAGTTTGTGAGACACGATTACCAATGCACAGAGCCATGTTGACTATCCCTGATCAGTCTTTGCCTTTCCAAATACATGTACATCCTGTCCCTCCGGATTCCCTCCAACAACCTGCCCACCACTGATGTCAGGCTCAATGGTTTATAATTCCCTGGCTTGTCTTTACCACCTTTCATAAATAATGGCACAACATTAGTCAACCTCCAGTCTTCCAGCATCTCACCTGTGACTATCAATGATACAGGTATCTCTGCAAAGGGCTCAGCAATCACTTCCCAAGCTTCCTACAAAGTTCTAGGGTACACTGATCAGGTCCCACGGATGTAATAATGGTATGCATTTAGAGCCATCCAGCACTCTGTAATGTGGACATTTCTCAAGATGTCGCTATTTATTTCCCCATGTTTTCTGTCTTCCATAATCTTCTCCACAGTAAACACTGATGCAAAGTATTCATTTAGTATCTCCCCATCTCCTGCAGTTCCACATACAGGCGGTCTTGCTGATCTTTAAGTGACTCTATTCTTTCCCTAGTTATCCTTTTGTCCTTAATGTATTTATAGAATCCTTTTGGATTTTCCCTAACCCCATTTGCCAAAGCTATCTCATGTCTCACTTTTGCTTTCCTGGTTTCCCTTTTAATTGTATTCCTACTGCCTTTATACTGTTCCAGGGATTCACTCGATCCCTGCTCTCTATACCTGATTTATATCTGTACTTCCTTTTTTTCTTGATCAAAATCTCAATTTCTTTAGTCATCCAGCATTCCCTGCAGCTACCAGCCTTGCCTTTCACCCTAACTGGAACATACAGTCTCAGTACTCTCGTAATCTTATTTTTGAAATCTTCCCATTTTCAAGCTGTCCCTTTTCCTGCGAACATCCACCCACAGTCAACTTTTGAAAGTTCTTGCCTAATGCTGTCAAAATTGGCTTCCTCCAGTTTAGAACGTTAACTTTTAGATCCAGTCTATCCTTTTCCATCACTATTTTAAAACTAATGGAATTAAAGTCTCTGGCCTCAAAGTGCTCCCCCACTGACATCTGAGCCACTTGCCCTGCCTTATATCTGAAGAGTAAATTTTGCACCTCATCTAGTAGGTACATCCACATACTCAGTCAGAATATTTTCTCATATGCACTTAACAAATTACCCTCCACCCAAGTCCTTAATACTATGGCAGTCCCAGTCTATGCTTGGAAAGTTAAAATCCCCTACCATAACCACCCTGTTATGTTTACAGATAACTGAGATCTCCATACAAATTTGTTTCTCAATTTCCTGCTGACTGTTGGGGGTCCATAGTGCATTCCCAAGAAGGTGACCACCCTTTCTTATTTCTTAGTTATCCCCAAATAACTTCCCTGGACCTATTACCAAGAATATCCTTCCTCAGTACAGCTGTAATGCTATCCCTGATCAAAAACGCCACTCCCCCTCCTCTCTTGCCTCCCTTTCTGTCCTTCCTGTAGTATTTGTACCCTGGAACATTAAGCTGTCAGTCCTGCCCATCCCTGAGCCATGTTTCTGTAATTGTTCTGATATCCCAGTCACATGTGTCACCTGCAAACCACCACACCCACAGCCACCCCTCCCCCCAACACTAGCAAATCTCCCTGCTAGTATATTAGTTCCCTTCCAATTCGGGTGTAATTCATCCTTCTTATATAGGTTATTCCACCCCAGAAGAGATTTCAATAATCTAAAAATGTGAATCCTTTTCCCCTGCACCAGCTCCTCAGCCACACACTCATCTGCTCTATCCTCCTATTCCTACCCTCACTAGCTCATGGCACCGGGAATAATCCAGATATTATTATCCTCGTGGATCTCCTTTTGAAATTCCTGCCCAACTTCCTATATTCTCTCCTCAGAACCTTGTCCTTTTCAGTTCCTATATTGTTATTTGGCAGAGAGTGAAACACACATCCAATGTTTTGAGTGACAGAAGATTTTGGATCCAGAACTCTGACAAACCTTTAGTTGGTAACTAATTGCTAAATTGCCCAAGTTCCAAGGCAAGCAAATGAATGTTATATTTCTTAAATGTGATATAATATTTTCAATGGGAAATATGTGATTGTAGAGGCTGGTCTATAATGGTGTTACTGCAATTGCCTTCAGAAAATTAGATTACAAGTACTTCCTTATACCTTCCAACTGTATTTTAGATACATGATAAGAGGTGTGTCAACTGCACCAAATAAAGAACTCACAACTATCATCCTTTCTTCATCTGTGTTTTCTAAGTTACAATCAAAGCATAAACAACTCTGACCTCAGTTAACTTTCGAGTCCAAAGAGTGCTGTCTTATAATTATCCATTGGAGTTATGGATGTTCTAGTCTTAAGTTGCCTGTCGACGAGCAACACAAAATCAATGTAGGCTCTCTTAACTGGGCACAATCATTCAGTCAAAAACTCTATTGTTCACAGAGCCAGGTCAATATCAATAGAAAACAATGAATATCATTTCCGCAGTAAATTACATGGCAACAACATTTGCATTGTGACATGAGAGTTAGCGCAGGTTTCGTTGACAACGGAACAGATTAAAATGATCAAAGTGCTTTAAAATCAAGAAGATTGACATTTTTGAAAGATATGATGACGATTTATACAGTATTACTTTCATTTCGAAATTTTGGCTCTGCAGTAGAGGTAGATGGGTTTTTGGTTGTATTTCAGTGAAGGTTGCTTGTTTGTTTAACGAGGTCAGTGAGTTCAAACATCATTTCCAAGCAAGCATGTGACTTAAGTTAAATGATTAGAAATACTATTGGGGGAGTTAATTACTGAATGTTTACTAAGGTGGGTTTTATGATGTTCATAGAAACAGAGGTCAGGGACCTGTAGAAGGTGTATTTCAGAAGAAGACCCATCATACCAGTAGAATAATTTAGCTTTTAGAAGTCTCCAAGCTGTGAGAATTGGGAAAAAAAAATCATCAGGCTATCAGAACTGAAAGCACATTTCAAGCTATTTCAGCTGTCCAAGGAGAAGGGCTGGAAAACAGTCAGTGAATCTATCTGTATTTATGTATCTCTGGGTTATTGAGAGAAAATTGTACCTGTTGAGTGTACACAAAGTCAGTTGACTAAGACATCTTAAAACTAAGACTGATATTTCATTGGAGTTAAGCATCTGCAAATGATGTTATGAGAAAAGGGTTGAATATTTATTTCTTCTGTTTATATTGAAGATTATCACATATCAAAAGTACTTTGTTCTTTTTTCTTTAGTGCAACAAAATTATGTTCTTTTGTTAAAAGTACAATGGAAGCCTTGTGTGACTGTATTTTGTGAATAACCACCACAGTAATTGAATTGTTAAAATAAAACTCATTATTTATTGAGTCAAGTTTCACTCTGGGATTTGGCTTGTCCAGCATCAGTTGGAATCATAAAAAAGATGTCAGTTTGAGTGTATAAATAATAATGGAGTAAAAAATGAGGTCTGCAGATGCTGGAGATCACAGCTGCAAATGTGTTGCTGGTCAAAGCACAGCAGGTTAGGCAGCATCTCAGGAATAGAGAATTCGACGTTTCGAGCATAAGCCCTTCATCAGGAATATGAAGGGCTTATGCTCGAAACGTCGAATTCTCTATTCCTGAGATGCTGCCTAACCTGCTGTGCTTTGACCAGCAACACATTTGCAGCTATAAATAATAATGTAAGACATTGATGAACTAACTTCTGCGCTTCAAAGCATGTTAAGGATGTGCTCTCTCGTTCATTGGATAACTCAATTCAGTCTTCTTGGAAGGGTATGGAAGCATTAATCTGAAATTAAGGATGTCAGCATTGTAAACAATGCTCTTGAATTTTATCCTTGCTGTTGGGTGATAATCTAGTGGGGCACTTCCACTCCAACCATTGTGGTACCTGCCTATTCAACATATTGAAATTACTAGAATGGATTCTATAAAAGGAATCTGCACTCTAATATTTCCAACCATTGAAAATGAAAACCTACTTTTCTTTTATTGAAAGAAATACCTTTTTTGAATTAGTATGAGGTTCTATTGCAATGGCAACAAAATTATCGTACTTGCCTTGACGAAGTGTGCTGCATTATGCTGTCAAGCACAGAGAAAGATTCTGTTTGCAATGTTAGTTGGCTTAGTTTATTGCATGATTAACTGGGGCAAAACCCATACTGTAAATAGATTGATGTGGGTCCAGTTCAATAACTGAGCTGATGACTCAATGGTGAAATTCATAACTACCTTCTAAGAAAAGATATAATCAAGCATGTTTCTTTCTTTACAGATTGTTTAAAAAAAATCTTCTGAAGACGTATTTCAGATGCCTTGATTAATATGGTGATATAGCACAGTCTATTCCTCAGAATATTTGCCAAAGAATTCCAAAAGGCTCTGCAAGCTACAATATTTGCCACTCCCCATACGATTTTTATACACATTCCAGAGAATAGTTTAAATGCTTATCATCAACAGCAGCTGAATTCTATTTGCCTGCTACAGCATGTGCAGCACTAGCTTGGCAAGAAAATTAAGTCAGAACAAATCAAGCAACAGTTTTGCATAATTTGATGTGTCCATTAGGGTTGGGATTGTCAGTTCTGCAGAATAAAATTTTATATCCAGGGTCAATACTATAACTCTCAATACAAATGTGGTACTGCACAAATAACAATTCATATCACCTCAACAATATGCCTTGCATCCTTCAAGCTCAGCACATCAACATTTCTCACATTAAACACCTTTTGATCTTTTTGTAATAATGCCATTTTAATATCAATTTGCCATTGTTTTGGCACACATTTGTTATGATCAAGTTTGAGATTGCATGAACACTGTAATTTAGACTGCCAGGAGAAAATACTTCAATCCAAATTCAAATCGAGGTGTCAGTCAGTCCTTATCAGTCAGTATTTTAATTAACAGTGTACATAATAAATTTTGAATGAAAGCTATGATTTTGTAGATAAAAAAAGAGCAAGGTATTCTTTAATATGTTTCAGAAGAATCTTTAAGAATTCCTTTAAAAAGCATATTCTCTACTCCAAGGTGTTTCATAGCCAATGAAAAAAATTCTAAAATGTCATCACTGTTGTAATATAGGCACCATTAACATCATCATTGTGAGTGCCAATGAAGAGAGTAAATCTATATAATACACTTGTGTTTATTCTAATTTAAATTTTCTCTGTAGCCACAACTAAATCTCCCAAAATCCATAGGTGGATTAGTAATTATTAATAATTTCTCATTTTCATTTGTTTGCATGCCCTCCGGGTAAAGATAGCCATCACTCATCATCAAGTAACTACGTACATCTAATATTGTACAATTGGGAGATATATGAGCAGTTTGGAAAAGGCAACTGTGACAGCGCATAACTTGATGCTTTGATTTTGTTCTTCATGTAAATTTTCATTAACTATAGACAGAATGTGGATTAAATGTTATGAGGAAATAATGAATATTTTTGATTCTTTTCTATACTCAAGAGTTAGCAGATGAGCAGTGTCATCATAATCCGTCGCCTTTCTTCTTAGATTATAATCCTGAAAATATTTGACATTGGAGACTGACCAAAAATAAACACCAATCGAATCTATATTCAGAAATGTTTGATAGGTGTCCCATCATTAAACAGTCCTTCAGCCTGCCTTGCACAACATTAATCAGCAGACAAATTTATTGGTCAAACATGATGGAATTTGATTTTCTGGTTGTCATTGTATGACTTGTTTATCAATTGGCCGTTATTCACCAAGTATATTGATAGTCCATGTCTCTTTAATCTTCGGAGAAATGTTGAAAACATACCTTCCATAGTTCAAATCAAATGTTCAACCGTGACATTTGACTGATAATGCAGAGCAGTTATTATAATCAATAACCATAACAAATTACATTTAAATTGAAATTCTAAAATCGGAGATAACCCCTGGATGATTCATTTGGGAAATATTGCTTGGAACATTTTGAACAACCAAAAGCTAGAGTAATTTCTGACTCTCAAATTTCTGTATTAAGAACAATTTGCAGCAAAACTTTAGACCAGGGAGCCACAGATGTTTATGGTGTGGAGGGACATTACTCAGTTAATTACACCAGTGTCAGCTCTTTGTTAGACCAATTAACAATGAACGACCTCTAGGATTTTCCTGCTCCTTGATGCTGCCTGACCTGCTGTGCCTTTCCAGCACCATTCTAATCTAGACAATGAATGAACTCTGCTATACCTATTGCATATATTTTGTTTTGATCCAAATAGTTATCAAACATTCCCTGAAAGGACATATTGTTCATCTGTTCCACAATTCCATGTCTGAACCCATCATAATAGGGTTCTCTCTCTGGCACAGCATTGAAATAGCCCTAATTAAAATGGCATCTTTCTGAAATGTTCTCCAACCTTTGTAATGGTTGGCCACACCATTTTCCTTAATGTATCTCCTCTGTTGTCCAGCTATATGCAACTGAATTCAACTGTCGTCAATTGTTCCCAATCCCAATTACTCGACTGAAGTAGAGGAGTGCAGCAACAAACACATTCACATCATGAGATTCATGTAAGAAAACTTTCCAAGCCAATTTACAGGCAAGTTATTCAGCAAAATTTTGATACGGAGTGATGCAACAGAAATATTATGGCAGAAGGCTGAAGGCTTGGACAAAGGGGTAAATTTTAAGAACTGTGTTAACAGAGGAAGCAAGTAGAGATGTGGAGAAGTTCAGAGAAGGAATTCTAGTGCTTAAGGCCTCAACATGAGAAGAATTGGCCAAAAATATGACTCTATGATTCCAAATGGTGGAGCAATTAAAACTAGGGATGCTTAAGTGGACATTGTAGTTATCCCAAACATTGGTGGGCTGCAGGGGTTTACAGAAGACAGGTATGGATGTGGCTACTTTAAAATAACATTGAAAACTTCAAAATTACAGAGTGCCTCCCCACATGTTAGGAGATCTCCCCAATCCTCACTCCCCTCCCACTGCTGGCCAAGTGCTAGAGGTGGCAGCAAGAGGCCTTCACACAGGAGGCTTATGTGGGAGCTGGGCAGGAACCTCCAGACTTTCCGTCGCTGGTATGATATCATGGAAGAGAATGGTTGGTTCCAGCTGCCACTTTCTTTCATCATACTGTCGGCCTTCATACCTCACAACTCATCCCCCCAAAAGTAAAAGCCAGCCCTATGGTTCCGCAAGGTACCTCAGAAGATAGTATGCTGATTAAGGTATGCAAGCATTGTCAGTCAGAAGTGTTGGTGGCCAATCCACCTGGGTCTCCTCCTGAGGTTCTCAGAATTGGAGATGCCAGTCTTCACCTATGTTAAGAAATTGTTGAAGGTACTGGATACTGGAAAATTCGTAACAACATTATAGCAATAGAACAGAAGACCTGGGTCTCTAGCAAGTCATTTCAGTACAGCTGCAACACCAGCATCTGCATTCCAATGTAAAGAACTACCCAGGTCAAATCCAACCCAGATAATTATTGCTCCATCAGTTTGCTCTTGATCTTCAGCAAAGAAATGGAGAAGATCATCAACATGTTATCAAGTGTCACTTAGATAAGATTAGATTCCCTACAGTGTGGAAACAGGTCCTTCGGCCCAACAAGTCCACACCAACCCTCCAAAGAGGAACCCACCCAGACCCATTTCCCTCTGACTAATGCACCTAACAATATGGGCCATTTAGCATAGCCAATTCACCTAACCTGCATATCGTTGGACTGTGGGAGGAAACCCACGCAGACACAGGGATAATGTGCAAACTCCACACAGACAGTCGCCCGAGGCTGGAATCAAACCTGGGACCCTGAAGCTGCAGTGCTAACCACTGAGCCACCACTTGCTCAACAATACCTTGCTGGCCCTTTTTTCAGGTTCTGTCAGAGCAACTCAGCTCCTGACCTCATGACAGCCTTGATTCAAACACTGATAGAAGAGCTGAATTCCAGAGGTGAGGCAAGAGTCACAACCCATTGTCATCAAGGCTGCAATTGACCAAGTACGACATCAAGGAATCCTAGCAAAAGTGGAGTCAATCGGATTCGGGTGGTAAACTCTCAGTTGGTTGGAGTCAGATACAAAGGCTGTTGTTGTCAGAGGTCAGTTCCACGACACCTCTGCAGGATCTCCTCAGGGCAGTGTCCTCAGCCCAACCATCATAACTTGCTTTATCAAAGACCTTCCCTCCATCATATGGTGAGAAGTGGGGTCGATTGCCAATATTGATTGAACAATACTGAACATCATTCACAACGCTTCAGATACTGGTCCATGCCCAAATGTAACAAGACCTGGACAATAGCCAGGCTTGAGCTGAAAAATGGCAAGTGATATTAGTGCCACAAATGTGGGTAAAAACAATGACTTCTGATGCTGGAAACCAGATTCTGGAGTAGAATAGTGCTGGAAAAGCACAGCAGTTCAGGCAGCATCCGAGGAGCAGGAAAATCGATATTTCGGGCAAAAGCCCCTCATCACGAATACAGGGTGTCATGTAATGACCATTTCCAATAAGAAACAATGTAACTACCACCTTTCACTGAGTCCTCAATTATCATTGACCAGAAAATGAACTAGACAAACCATATAAATGCAGTGGCTGCAAGAACAGGTCAGAAGCTAGGAAAGCTGCAGCGAGTCACCTCCTGACTCCCTAAGGATTGTCCACCATATATATGGCACAAGAGTGTTCCATCACACTTATGGAGCACCCTTCACCTGCCTGAATGAGTCCAGTTCCAACAATATTCAAAATGCTTGACACTGTCCAGAACATAGTAGCCCTCTTGATTGTCACCATATCCACGAATACCCATCGCCAATGCTTCGTGGAAGCAGTGTGTACTATCTTCAAGATGCACTACAGAAATCTGCCAAAACCTTTTAGACAGCACCTTCCAAATCTACAACTGTAACCATCTAGAAGGACAAGGACAACATATAAATGGGAACACCGCCACATGCAAGTTTTGCTTCAAATGACTGACGATCCTGACCTGGAAATATATGGACGTGCCCAGAGTGTCGCTGGAACAAAATCCTGAAATTCCTGCCCTAACAGCATCATAGCACATAAGATTGCAGCAGTTCAAGAAGGCAGCTCATCACCATCTTCTCAAGGGCAACTAGGGATGGGTAATAAATGCTGGTCCAGCCAGAGATGCCCACATTTTTTAAATGTGGTGAATTTTTTTAAAAATTAGATTTTTAGAGGACCTGTCAGGACAGGTACAAAAAGATTGTTTCCCCTTTTGGGAGCATCGAGGACCAGAGAACATAACCTCAGAATAACGAGTTTCACATTTAAGATAGAGATGAGGAGGAATTTGTTCTCTCAGAGATTACTGAATCTGTGGAATTCTTTAGCACAGAAGGCTGTTGACACTGGATCATTAAGTATATTCAATATTCAATCTGAGAAAACAGATTTTTTAATAAGTGGAGAACTCATGGGTTATAGGGTAAGGCAGGAAAATTAAGTTGAGGATTATCAGATTAGCCCTGATCTCATTGAATGGTGAAGCATTGCCTCGATCGCTGAATGGCCTACTTTAGTTCCTATGTCTTATGATTTTATTGTGTTGTGGAAGTTCCCTCAGGGTTGTTCTACCAGGTGCAACCAAATAAAAATGATGCAACCCCCTTGAAAACAAATACACATCAGAGGCTGAGAAAAGCACAAATCGAGGAAATCGCAAGCCAGGAATTTATCTAAAACTAACCATCTCCTGTATAATATCCTGAACACCTTTCTTAGCACCTTACCCTTAAAAATCACCTGTGTACCCACCTTCAATCTAGCAAGTACCTGAATAAGGAATATGGTCAGCCTTACCATGAAGGGAAAACAAAAAGTCATTCACAAATGTAATTTGAGGCAACGTGATTTACAGAGTTAGTTAACGTAAATACCAAACCCATTAACCATCTTCACATTTGATTAAATCTTCAGTCTTCATTTGCACCTCCCTATGACAGTAGCAATTCTGAATAATCTAATTAGCACCATTCAATACTGTCTGATCTCAAAGCAACACAGAATGTCTGCTAAAGTAACAGATTTAGCATTTGTTGTCCTTGCATTGTTGTTACATTATGTTCCATTTTTAATGATGAAATTTTCATCTTGAATACGCCAACTAATCACAACCTACTTAAACAACAGGCTTTTATGCCTCAGTACATTTATAATACAATATAGACTTTAACTATCATTCTAATCCTTGCTGGAGCTCTTGTTTGGCATTTGGGGCTTACGTTGTAATTTACAGTTGGCTTTGTACACAAAAAAATCCTCCTGGATTACTTTTAGCATATAAAGAAATAAATGACTGAATGCATAGGTGCATCTACAATCCTGGACACACAATACATCTTGAACACGGCCCTTCTCATCGTATTTGTATTTGGTAACACTTGTCTGTCTGTCAACAATAGGATTGATAAAAAAAAGCTGATAAATCCTTTAAGAGGATTATACAGAATATAAATACAGGGTAAAACAAGGACTGCAGATGCTGGAAACCAGAGTCTAGATCAGAGTGGTGCTGGAAAAGCACAACAGGTCAGGCTGCATCAGAGGAGCAGGAAAATCGACGTTTCGGGCAAAAGCCCTTCATCATGGATAGAGGCAGGATGCCTGCAGAGTGGAGAGACAAATGAGATGGGGGTGGGGGTGGGGAGAAAATAGCATAGAGTACAATAGGTAAATGGGGGTGGGAATGGAGTGATAGGTCAGAGAGGAGGGTGGGGGAAGGTAACAAAGAGTACAATGGGTGAATGGGGGTGGGGATGAAGGTGATAGGTAGAGAGGAGGGTGGAGTGGATAGGTGGGACGGGAGATTGGCAGGTAGGACAGGTCATGAGGACAGTGCTGAGCTGGAAGGTTGGAGCTGGGGTGAGGTGAGGGAAGGGAAAAATGAGGAAACTGGTGATATCCACATTGATGCCCTGGGGTTGAAGTGTTCCGAGGCGGAAGATGAGGTGTTCTTCCTCCAGGTGTCAGGTGGTGAGGGAGCAGCGGTGGAGGAGGCCAAGGACCTGCATGTCCTCAGCAGAGTGGGAGGAGGAGTTGAAATGTTGGGCTACATGGCGGTGTGGTTGATTGGTGCGGGTGTCCCAGAGATGTTCCCTAAAGCGCTCTGCTAGGAGGCGTCCAGTCTCCCCAATGTAGAGGAGACTGCATCGGGCGCAACGGATACAATAAATGATGTGCAGGTAAAACTTTGATGGATATGGAAGGCTCCTTTGGGGCCTTGGATGGGGGTGAGGGAGGAGGTGTGGGCACAGGTATTACAATTCCTGCAGTGGCAGGGGAGGGTGCCAGGAAGGGAGGGAGGGTTGTTGAGGGGTGGGGGGCCGTGGACCTGACCAGGTAGTCACGGAGGGAACAGTCTTTGTGGAAAGTGGAAACGGGTGGGGAGGGAAATATGTCCCTGGTGGTGGGGTCCGATTGGAGGTGGCGGAAATGCCGTCGGATGATGTGGTTTATGCGAAGGTTGTTAGGGTGGAAAGTGAGGACCGGGGGGTTCTGTCCTTGTTACGGTTGGAGGGGTGGGGTTTGAGGGCAGAGGGGTAGGGTTTGAGGGCGGAAGGGCGGGATGTGGATAAGATGTGTTGGAGGGCATCTTTAACCACGTGGGAAGGGAAATTGTGGTCTCTAAAGAAGGAGGCCATCTGGTGTGTTCTGTAGTGGATCTGGTCCTCCTGGGAGCAGATACAGCGGAGGCGGAGGAATTATGAATACGGGATGGCATTTTTGCAGGAGGTAGGGTAGGAAGAGGTGTAATCCAGGTAGCTGTGGGAGTCGGTGGGTTTGTAAAAAATGTCAGTGTCCAGTCAGTTATCATTAATGGAGATGGAGAGGTCCAGGAAGGGGAGGGAGGTGTCAGAGATGGTCCAGGTGAATTTAAGGTTGGGGTGGAATGTGTTGGTGAAGTTGGTGAATTGCTCAACCTCCTCGTGGGAGCAAGAGGTGGCATCAATGCAGTCATCAATGTAACGGAGGAAGAGGTGGGGAGTGGTGCCGGTGTAACTATGGAAGATGGACTGTTCTACGTAGCCAACAAAGAGACAGGCATAGCTGGGGCCCATACGTGTGCCCATGGCTACCCCTTTGGTCTGGAGGAAGTGGGAGGATTCGAAGGAGAAATTGTTAAGGGTGAGGACCAGTTTAGCCAAATGAATGAGAGTGTTGGTGGAAGGGTACTGTTGGGGACGTTGGGAGAGGAAGAAACTGAGGGCATGGAGGCCCTGGTCATGGTGGATGGAGATGTAGAGGGACTGGGTATCCATGGTGAAGATGAGGCGCTGGGGGCTGGGGAAACGTAAGTCTTGGAGAAGTTGGAGGGCATGGGTGGTGTCTCGAACGTATGTGGGGAGCTCCCGGACTGGAGAGATAGGACAGTGTCGAGATAAGTAGAGATGAGTTCAGTGGGGTAGGAGCAGGCTGAGACAATGGGTCGGCCAGGGTGGTCAGGCTTGTGGATCTTGGGAAGGAGGTAGAACCGGGCTGTGCGGGGTTCCCGGACTATGAGGTTGGAAGCTGTGGGTGGAAGATCTCCTGAGGTGATGAGGTTCTGTATGGTCTGGGAGGTGATGGTTTGGTGATGGGTGGGGTGGGGTCATGGTCAAGGGAATGGTAAGAGGAATTATCTTCGAGTTGGCATCTGGCTTCAGCAGTGTAGAGGTCAGTGCACCAAACTACCACTGCACCGCCTTTATCTGCTGGTTTGATGGCGACGTTGAGAATATAAATGCATCCAATGCTGAAAATTTGAAATCAAAACAGAAAATGCTGAAAATACTCAACAGGTCAGGCAACACCTCTGGTGAGAAACAACCTTAACCCTTCAGGTCAATGTGACCCTTTGTGAGAACATGCATGAGTTCCAGTGAAGTGTTGTCAGAAACTTGAGATAAAAGCAGAAACTCAGCAGGTCTGGCAGTATCTGTGCAGAGAGAAACAGAGTTAACATTTCAAATACAATATGACTCTTCTTCAGAACTGACTGTTTTCTCTTTCCACAGATTCTGCTTGATTTGCTGGCTACTCCCAGCAAGTTTTACTTTGTTTTTATCTTTAAAAGGTTTTTTTTTAAAACTCTAAATCTTGGCGACTAATCTAAAGGTATTTTTAAGTTTCTTAGTTATTCTTCACTTTTTCCTCCACATTGTTCACCAGTTTTGATTGTTAATGTGCAGTGAACGTAGTTCAGGCAAAACTACAGATGTGGCAGTTTTTTATAAAATATTAAGGCTGGGCTGGTTCAGACTTTGGAAAAGTATGCAAGTTAGCGTAGTCATGGGGCTGATGCAATTTACTGTTGAAAAATGTTGAAGTTATGCATTTTGGGAAGGAAAGTAAGGTGTTGGACTATTCACTCAGTAGAAAAAATTCAGAAGGATTTGGCTTACACCAATAAGAAACAACAGTAGGCCACTTGGCTCTTCAAGCTTGCGCCATTATTCAATACGATCATGACTGATCTGATTTTAAACTCAACTGTATGTTCCTGCATATCCCTGATAAGCTTTCATTCACTATAAAATCAAGGTTTTATTTTTAAAATGCTTAAATATTCTGTATCCATTGTCTTTTGAGGAAGGGAATTCAACAGATCAGAACCCTCTGAGAGAAAATAAGGACAGAGAGACATGGATACTTTGAAATACAGCTGTTCTGCTATAAAGCGACAGTTGCGATCCTCTGTAATCCCGCACTATAGAAAATCTTTCTAGAAAATTGTGCTGTACAATATCGCTATAGAAAATCGTTATACTGGTCAGCAGAAAGTTTGCGTTATCCAAACAACGTCCATAATTCATCAATCATGTTATAGCCAAATCGTGTTAACGAAATGCGCATTATACCTGAATGACCCTTACTGGGTGCTAATTAATTTGTCAGGATTGGTATTCGGTGCTGACTGTTCCTCTCAGCTTGCTCAGGTATATAGAAACAGTAACACAGTCTGTGAGTTCAGTGAATTTCCCACCCATTCATTTATGTTACCACCACTTCCAGATTCATTTGGATCCCACTAACTGCATTGTCAGCATCAATCTCTTTGAAGTAACCAATGTGCCAGTCATTGACATCTTCTGTCACATTAACTACTAGGGGCTACCTCTCTGAGCCTGAATCATCAATCAAGCATCAAGTGGACTTCTTATCGAACCAGCATTGGGCTTTATTTTCATGTTAGGAATGCCACCAGAACCATGTCAGATATACCAGGAGAATTCATCTCAAGTCTTGTCCCATCTAAATATATTGGACATAATTTTTTGCAAATGCAACTCATAGAGTCATAGAGCTGTACTGCATGGAAACAGACCTTACAGTCCAACTTGTCTATGCTGCCAAGATATCCTAAATTAACCTAGTCATATTTCCCAGCATTTGGCCTATATTCCTCTCAACCCTTCCAGCGTCCACCACTTCTTCTGGCAGCTCATTGAAAACACACACCACCCTCTGCCTGAAAAAGTTACCCTTAGATCCCTTTTAGGTCTTCCTCCTTCATTTTAAATCTATGCCCTTTAGTTTTGGATTGTCCAACTCTGAGCCTTAGCTAATCATTCTTTCCATGTCCCTCATGATTTTATAAACTTCTATAAGGTCACCTCTCAGCCTCCGACGTGCCAGGGAAAATAGCTCCAGCCTATTTATACTCTCGCTAAAGCTTAAATTCTCCAACCCTGGCAACATCATTGTAAATCTTTTTTGAACCATTTCAGGTTTCACAGCATCTTTCCTATAGCAGGGAGACAGGTGCAAGTGCAAGGAGAAAAGTTTTTTAAAAATTTTCAAAAGTTAATTGGGATTGTTAAATGGTAGCACAGAGTACACAAGCAAAGAGATCATGATAACTTTGCACTTGGTGATGGTTAGTTCTCAATTACAGTACAGTGTGAAGTTTTAGGTGTTCTCTTAAAGAAAGGGCAATAAGAATTTAGGCAGGTTCTAGGTACACGGATAAGAAACTGCAAGCATGAGGAGAAATTTGAGATACAGGAACATTTACACTAGAACAGAGAAGGCAATTTAACAGAAGTATTAATAATCATAAAGAGTTTTGGACAAAGTAGAAGATGTATTTTGTTGGAATGAAGAGGCCTTATTAAGGCGGCATGGTGGCACAGCGGTTAGCACTGCTGCCTCACAGCGCCAGAGACCTGGGTTCAATTCCCGACTCAGGCGACTGACTGTGTGGAGTTTGCATTCTCCCCGTCTCTACGTGGGTTTCCTCCGGATGCTCCGGTTACCTCCCACAGTCCAAAGATGTGCAGGTCAGGTGAATTGGTCATGCTAAAATTGCCCGTAGTGTTAGGTGAAGGGGTAAATGTAGGGGAATGGGTGGGTTGCGCTTCGGCGGGTTGGTGTGGACTTGTTGGGCCAAAGGGCCTGTTTCCACACTGTAAGTAATCTAATCTAATCTAATTCAAAATTGTTCACCTTCTGCAGGAACTGTTCCCTCAGGGACTCCCTGGTCAACTCTGCCTTTACTCCTAACACACCAATGCAGCCCCATGGCACCTACTCCTGAAACTGCCGAAGGTGTAGCACCTGCCCATTTGCCTCCTCCCTCCTCAGTATCTAAGGGCTGAAATATACCTTCCAAGTGAAGCAGCACTTTACCTACACTTCTCACAAACTAGTCTACTGCATTCACTGCTCACAATGTGGTCTCCTCAACCTTGGAGAAACTAAGCGTAAACTGGGCGACTGCTTTGCAAAACATCCATGTTCTGTCTGCAAAAAAAACCCTGAACTTGTAGTTTCCTGCAATTTTAACACACCACCCTGTTCCCTGGCTAACATCTCTGTCTCAGACTTGCTGCAGTATTCCAGCGAATTCAGCGCAAGCTGGAAATGCAACACCTCATTTTCCACTTGGAGAACTTGCAGCTTTCCGGATTCACTACCGAGTTCAATAATTTTAGGGCCTGAACTCCCCCATGTTCTAGCCCCCTACTACAACTCTAGGTCTTATTATCACATAGCCTGCTATTATGCGTTACTTATTACCCACTAACAGACTCCATTAACAACTATTCACCCTCCCAGCCAGATCATTATTGACTCCTTTGTCTATCCAACTATCCTCTCTCTTTTTGGGCTCTATTCCCACCTATCATTTACTCCTTAGCCTATTTTCATAATGAGCTGACATTATCATACCCAAAATGTTAATTTTGATTCCTTTTCACAGATGCTGCCAGACCTGCTGAGCCTTTACAGCAACTTCTGTTTATGTTTCTGATTTACAGCATCTGTAGATCTTTTGGTTTTTATTTATTCAGAGTTGTTGGAGAATTCAATGCTTGTCCACAGATGGCAATTAAAGGATAAAACATTTCAATGTCTTAAGTAAAGGCAGTTGATCACTCTATCATCACCTCATTAAACACCTGATGGTGGGTTTTCCCTCCTGGCCTCTACTTCAGTTGAATTTATAAATAAAAGCATATTACTGTGGATGCTGGAATCTGAAACCAAAAGAGAAAATGCTGGAAAATCTCAGCAGGTCTGGCAGCATCTGTAAGGAGAGAAAAGAGCTGACGTTTCGAGTCTAACTGACCCTTTGTCAAAGCTGGAGACAGAAAGGTCAAGGAAAGGAAGGCAAGTGTCAGAGATGGACCAGGTGAAGGTGATGGAGGGATGGAAACTGGAAGCGAAGTTTATGAATTTTTCCAGGTCAGGACGAGAGCATGAAGCCGCACCGAAATAGTCATCAATGTACCGATAAAGCAGTTGTGGGAGGGGACCCAGGTAGGCCTGGAACAAGAAATGTTCCACACAGTTTAAGAAGGGTGTTAAAGATAAGCCAGGGAACTATAGATTGGTGAGCCTGACCTCGGTGGTGGGCAAGTTGTTGGAGGGAATCCTGAGGGACAGGATGTACATGACAGGATAGTCAACATGGCTTTGTGTGTGGGAAATCATGTCTCACAAACTTGAGTGAGTTTTTTGAGGAAGTAACAAAGATGATTGATGAGGGCAGAGCAGTAGATGTGATCTATATGGACTTCAGTAAGGCGTTCGACAAGGTTCCCCATGGGAGACTGATTAACAAGTTTAGATCTCATGGAATACAGGGAGAACTAGCCATTTGGATACAGAACTGGCTCAAAGGTAGAAGACAGAGGGTGGTGGTGGAGGGTTGTTTTTCAGACTGGAGGCCTGTGACCAGTGGAGTGCCACAAGGATCAGTGCTGGGTCCTCTACTTTTTGTCATTTACATCAATGATCTGGATGCGAGCATAAGAGGTATAGTTAGTAAGTTTGCAGATGACAACAAAATTGGAGGTATAGTGGACAGCAAAGAGGGTTAAAAATGTGTTGCTGGGAAAGCACAGCAGGTCAGGCAGCATCCAAGGAGAAGGAGAATCGACGTTTCGGGCATGAGCCCTTCTTCAGGAATTCCTGAAGAAGGGCTCATGCCCGAAATGTCGATTCTCCTTCTCATTGGATGCTGCTTGACCTGCTGCACATTTCCAGCAACACATTTTCAGCTCTGATCTCCAGCATCTGCAGTCCTCACTTTCTCCCAGTGAAGAGGGTTACCTCAGATTACAACCAGATCTGAACCAGGTGGGCCAATGGGCTGAGGAGTGCCAGATGGAGTTTAATTCAGATAAATGCAAGGTGCTGCATTTTGGGAAAGCAGGACTTATACACTTAATGGTAAGGTCCTGGGGAGAGTTGCTGAACTAAGAGACCTTGGAATGCAGGGTCATACCTCCTTGAAAGTGGAGTCGCAGTTATATAGGATAGTGAAGAAGGTGTTTGGTATGCTTTCCTTTATGGGTCAGAGTATTGAGTACAGGAGTTGGGAGGTCATATTGCAGCTGTACAGGACATTGGTTAGGCCACTGTTGGAATATTGTGTGCAATTCTGGTCTCCTTCCTATCAGAAAGATATTGTGAAACTTGGAAGGCTTTAGAAAAGATTTACAAGGATGTTGCCAAGATTGGAGGATCTGAGCTACAGGGAGAGGCTGAACAGGCTGGGGCTGTTTTCCCTGGAGATTTGGAGGGTGAGGGGTGACCTTATAGAGGCTTACAAAATTATGAGGGGCATGGATAGGATAAATAGACAAAGTCTTTTCCCTGGGGATAGTGAGTCCAGAACTAGAGGGCATAGGTTTAGGGTGAGAGGGGAACGATATAAAAGAGACCTAAGGGGCAACGTTTTCACGCAGAGGGTAGTACATGTATGGATTGAGCTGCCAGAGGATGTGGTGGAGGCTGGTACAATTGCAACATTTAAGAGGCATTTGGATGGATGTATGAATAGGAAGCGTTTGGAGGGATATGGGCCGGGTGCTGGCAGGTGGGACTAGATTGGGTTGGGATATCTGGTCGGCATGGACAGGTTGGACCAAAGGGTCTGTTTCCATGCTGTACATCTCTATGATTCCCCATGAAAAGGCAGGCATAGCTAGGACCCATGCAGGTACCCATTGCTACACCTTTGATTTGGAGAAAATGGGATGAGTTGAAGGAGAAGTTGTTGCGAGAGACAACAAGTTCAGCCAGGTGGAGGAGAGTGGTGGTGGATGGAAATTGTTCGGGCCTCTTTTTGATAAAGAATTGAAGAGCTTTCAAGCCATCTTGGTGTGGGTTGGAGGTGTAAAGAGATTGCACATCCATGGTGAATAGAAGGTGGTTGGGCCTGCGAATTGAAAGCTGTCAATGTGTCGCAGGGCATCAGAGGAATCCCGGATGTAGGTGGCGAGGGAGTGAACCAGAGGAGTAGGGATGGAGTCAAGGTAGAAGGAAATAAGCTCAGTGGGGCAGGAGCATGTGGGCACAGTGGGCCTGCCAGGACAGTCCTTCTTGTGGATTTTGGGGTGTAGGTAGAAATGGGCTGTCCGGGGTTGGGAGACTATGAGGTTGGAAGCTGTGGGGAGAAGGCATCCAGAGAAAATGAGGTCAGTCACAGTGTTGGAGACAATGGCTTGATTCTCAGTGGTGTGGTCATGCTCCAGGGGGAGGTAGGAGGAGGAATCTGAGAGTTGGCGCTCAGCCTCTGCAATGTAGAGGTCAGTACGCCAGATGACAACAGCATCCCCTTTGTCAGTAGGTTTGATGACAAGGTTGGGGTTGGACCTAAGGGAGCGAAGGGCAGAAAGTTCGGATGGAGAGAGGTTGGAATGGTAAGGGGGCAGCGACATGAAGGCGGCCAATGTCCCGTCGACAATTGTCTACGAAAAGATCGAGTGCAGGAAATTGTCCTGGCGGGGGTGTCCAATTAGAGGTGGAATGTTGGAGGGATGTGAAAGGATCTGTGGAGCCGGGGAAGACTCTTGCCCAAAGAAGTGAGCACGAAGGTGAAAGCGACGGAAGAAGAGCTCAGCATCATGTCGAGCCCGGAATTCATTGAGGCGGGGACGTAAGGGTACAAAGCTGAGTCCTTTGCTGAGAACAGCAAGCTCAGCCTCAGAGAGGGGAAGGTCAGAGGGTATGGTGAACATACGACAAGGACTGGGGCTGGAAAAGATGGGGTTCGAGGGATTGGGACTGTTGGAAGGTGGAGGGTGGGCAGGGGTGTGGTTAAGAAATTGAAGCTTGCGTTCCTTAACATCTGCAAGAAACAGGAAAATCTTGGAGTTAAGGTGTCGAATAATACGAAGGATGAAATGAAACTGGACCAGGACAGCTTTGAGAGAGAGTAAGTCGGTGCTGCTGGAGAGAGGTGTCGAGTGATTTCATGTGGCTGCTCATGGCCCTGAGTGTGGCTTTTAGGATGCGTCGTGAATAGCAGTTGGAAAAATGTCGTATACCATGCAAATACCTGTAATCCTGGAGGCTGCATGCAGGGTGGAATTTGAGTTGAAATCCAAGTGGAGTAAGTCGGAGGCGAAGACAGTCACTGAAGAAGGAAATATGGCTGCGGAAGCAAGTCTTAGTAAATACGTTGTCTAACACTGAGAGAGAAAAGGAAAGCAGTGAAGGTGGACAGGGGGAGAGAGACAAATGAAAATCCTGTCGGAGAGAAGAGCAGTACTACTTCAGGGTAGGCATTCCTGGAAGAGAGGTGGCAGTGGGTTAAACACTGGATAAAAGCAAATTACTGCGGATGCTGGAATCTGAAACCAAAAGAGAAAATGCTGGAAAATGTCAGCAGGTCTGACAGCTTCTGTAAGGAGAGAAAAGAGCTGACGTTTCGAGTCTAACTGACCTCTCCTATCCTCTAACTTCCAAAACCAGTCACCACCACCTGCAAACCCATCCCCCAATCATCTCAGAAGGTATTCCCTTGACCCCTTTATGTTCAATTATTAGCTGTGCCATCTACAACCTCCATTTCTTGCCGCTCCTTGAATAGATTGTTGTTCCGATTTCAGATTCATAGTCAATTGTCTCAAAACTCTTACGATCACCCTGAATGGCAAGGCAACTACTTTGTCATTTTTATCTGTCTGTTTAAGTCCTTGCCCCATCCACTCCCACCCTCACCTCGAACACAAGGAATACATCCATTCCTTGTGAAAAATCATCCCATTTCCAACTCCCTCCATCATTCCAACTCCACATTTAAAACTCACTTCTTGACAATCCCTCCTAATCCCTTTTGTTTTGGCTGATCTCGTAAATGTCCATGAAGCAGCTAGGGGCAGTTTTATCATAAAAAGGGACCATATAAAGGTGAGTCAGTCGTTGTTGCAGTGGTATGTGAAGAGAAAACAGAAAGTGTTGAATTTAGTTTTGGGAAGCTGCAGAAAAGAGTTGGTGCAGACAGAGTGGACTGAACGGGCTCCTGTTCTTAACTTCTGTGGTTTCATAGATTTAACACAGTTGATTGTAGCATTACTAAACAAAGTAGGGAGATAACCAGTCAGGGGTTCCCACATCTGTTGGCTAGGCAGTGGTTCTTATTAGGAAGTGTATGGATGTCAGCAAGATACAGTCTAACTTTCCTGATTGCTCCTCAGCTGGATAAGTCACTAGCACCCACAGTCCAGGCCGAATATTAACAATGATAAATTGGACAAAGCTCCAAGCTAGTTGGTATTTATGTCAGTATGAAAGCACCTTTTGGAAAGAGGAGATTTCATTAAACAAACACACAAAACAATTAACTTTAAAATGTACAAATAAGAAAATTAAGCATTTGTCACTGATAAAATTTATTCCAAATATTTGCCTGTAATTTTATGGTCTGCAAAAAGTAATGCACAGGTGCCCTCTGCTGACAAAATATAGAGTACACAGATGGGAGAAAGTGATTTGACGACAAGACAACCCAACCCAACTGAAGTTTACTTAGGCATGTAATGTGATAGTAGGATAAAATGTTAACATCATTTGATCATACAATCTTTACAAATATGTTATCTTACTTTCAGAATTGCCTACTACTATATTTTGAGGCGTTATAAGTTATTCATTCCCCTTGCATACAAACAGGTCCCAACAGGGACCTGGTGCCCTGATCAACAAAAAAAGTTTCCTCCAACAAACATACTGAAAATGGAGGAGTAAATTACTACAGATGCTGGAATCTGTACTGAAAATAACAATTCTGGGTTCAGACAGCATTATCGAGAAAGATCAAGCAATGTTTTGAGTCGAGATGACTCTTAGTCAGAAGTGAAGTGTGGAGGGGGCAGCATTTATGCTATAGTTGCGGGGGGGGGGAGATGAAGGGGATGCGGTGGTGGTGAGGTGTAGAATGCTGGTAAAGAAAAGATGTTGATAGTTCAGATTAAGTGATTGGAATGTGAGACTGGCAGAACAATGGTGCGTCTAACTGCCAGACCTGAAAGAGAAGACAGGCCCACTGGGGTGGGGGGAGGGGAGAGAGGGCATGGTGACAGAGAATGTAACAAGTAAAGCTAAAAGAAAGGGAAGGAATGGGAGTTGATCACAATTTGAATTTGGTGAACTCAATATTAAATCCAGAAGGCTGCAAAGTGCCCAGTCTGAAGATGAGATGTTGTTCCTCCAATTTTCGCTCTGATTCACTGCAGCATTGCACCATTCTGAGGACAGACAACTGGGCATGCCTTGGCATGCTGCAATGCTCCAGTGAAGAAGTAAATAAATAAATATTGGCCCAATCGTCCTGATCAATTTTATAATTTGTGAACCCAAAATAATATTTCTGGGTGGAATATTTTCTAAGGAAAAAAATATAACAATGGATAGATTTCTACAGAAATTTAGAATCAGGATCAAACCAAAGTTACTTTTGGGTAAAGCAAGCCGCTAACTTCAGAAAATAGGAGTGGAAAGAGGAGACATTCATCAAGTTAAGTTTTAGCTGTAAAGCAACAGAAATATTTTCTCACAATAGTAGTTTGGAAGAGAAAAGAAAGCCAGACTGATGAGGAGAACAATTCTGTAGGCAACCAGTGAAAATAAAATGTTTGCGTTTTAAATTTTTTAAAAGAAATTCAAAATAAACACTGAAGAAAATTGTGAAATTCTGATGTTAATGATAGTCATGTATTAACTACTATCTCCTACTGAGAATCTCCTTCTGGATAGATTTAAATGGATAATTCACTTCCTTGAACAATGAGATAAAAATGCTAAAGGCATAATCTAACTATACAGACACTGAATCTAACATCCAATTGTCTTGATGAAATCAACAACTCAGCCATAAAATGACTACTTTGCAAAGTGTGGTGCACAACCGAAATGCACAGTGTGCCAGGAGACCCAAGTTTGTAAACTTTTAACTGAGTGTTGAGGAATTTATCAACCATCAGGGGAAAAGCAAGTTGTGTTGAAAACCCGTTGGCAACTTTTAACTCAAATCTTCTCAGACTGGACATATGTGGCCTGAAATGGATAAAGTGAGAATGGACTTCCCAGTGCTGGGTTGTAATCCATATTTCCACCCCCAGACCAGAATAAAAGTTGCCTGTAGGTGTGAATGCTTGGTGGGAAGCTATTGGATCTCCGAGAAGGAAGAAGCTGTTCTTTTCTCTGCAGTAAAACAAAATCTCAAATCGGAAGAAAACTTTAGATTCTCCTTATCAATTGCTGTAAGATTTGGCTTTTAAGCTGCGTACATTTTGAGAAGGTTCCAGGCACTTGGGTGTTTGCATATCAGAAATGTTGATTTCTGGGGATTCAAGATGGCGGTGACTCAGTAGGTCTAGAGCTCTGCCCAGGACCCAGATAAAGTGGGATACCTATCCTTTCCTCTCTTTTTAAATGATTAAAAATAGCTTTTTCCCAGCTGCTATAGTCATTTTGCACCAAAGTTTAGCAGTTTGGTACATTCTAAAATGACTAAAGGTAAAGGATCACGGAGGTTGCAACAGGCAGGAACCTTGAAAATTGAGGTCGTCGGAAGAATATTCGGCTGCTGGGCCTTCCCAAATGGGAGGAGGAAGGCTAGCTTGATGACTTTTTGGAGCAATGGCTCCCACAACTGCTGAGGCTGGAGTCTGAATTAGGCCGTATTCGGGTTGAGCAGTCCCACTGGGTTGCTGTGCGCAGGCCTGGGTCAGATGAGCGCCCCCGCCTGGTTCTAGTGCGACTCCAGCACTACAGGGAGGAAACAAATGCTGTTGGAGGCCTCCAATGCTTTGGGGAAGGATTCCCAAGCTATGGTATACAAGGGATTCAAAATAATGCTATTTCCAGATTTCTCTCCGGTTATGGTACACACGTGGTAAAGAAGCGACCGAGGGATTTAAATATTCAGTACTCCATGAGATACCTGGCAACGCTGCGCTGCGGTCACAGATGGTCTGTGTATAACTTCAGATCACAGGAAGAAACAAAAGAATTTTTGGATACTCTCAAATAGACTGAAGGACATGAACTATATGGACAATTATTTTACTTTACCCCCTTTGTTTCTCTTTCCTCCTTTCTCTTTTTCATCATTCCTGGGGGGTTCTTTTCTCTTAAATCTTATTTATAACTTGCTTGGTTTATCTGGTTGTTAGGGGATGTTTTTGAGTTTTCCTTTAATATTTGCTGGGATTGTAATTGTATATATTTTATTTCATGTTGCTGCTTTGTTAAGAATGCTCAGGTAATAATATGAAGAGGGGGAGTTGATTGTCCACTTCTAATTTCTGTATTATAAGACATTGGTATGAGTTTATCTTAATTTGTGATGTCTGGGCTGAGGGCATGTCTCTATCTCTCAAGGTGTGTTGGTGGAATTATTGGAAGGTAGGAGTGCCCCCTGTGGACAAAGGGGAAAGTTTCCTTTTAATTATGTCTTAGTTATTATTTCTTGGGAGTAGTTCTTAGTAGTCTTGATTTAGTTGTTTCAAAGGCTGTATTTCTAAGTTTATGTGAATTGTTTATGGTCTTTACTCAATGCTTTTTGAGTGCTGTTCTTCCTCCTAGGGTGTCTTGGACTTTCTTGAATAATCATGGCTAGCCATTCATTTAAATGGTGCACCTGGAATGTCAAAGGGAGCCATTCGTCAATTAAAAGGAAAAGGATGGAGATCCAAGATGGCGGCAACCCAGTAGGTCTGAGTCTGCAGAGCTCTGCCCAAGACTCAGGCAAAGTGGGGTGCCCACCCTCACCTCAACTGCTAAATTACTTAAAATCGTTTTTGCCCAGCACCCTTGGCCACTTTGCATCAAACTTTAACAGTTTGGTGCTTTTTAAAATGACTAAGGGCAAAGGCTCTCGCAGTTCGCAACAGGCAAGGACCCCCTCTCCCCTCCGCTGCAGCAGCAGAGACGCCCATGGCCACCTCGGAGGACCTACCTGCAGAGACGAGTCTGATCTCAGAGTTCACCAAACTCCAAGAGAAGATTGATGCGTCCATCGAGGATACCCGCTCCAGGTGGGAGTCGATCGAGAAACTCGGGCAGCGTATTGGAGAGGTGGAAGAATGTGCCGCGACTTCGGAGACTGCTGCTGAGTCATCCGTGGGTCACGTCCGGGCTCTGGAGCAACGAGTCCAGACCCTGGAGGAACATATCGATGACCTCGAAAATCGAGGTCGTTGGAAAAATATTCAGTTGCTGGGCCTTCCTGAACAGGAGGAGGAAGGCCAACTTGTGGATTTCCTGGAGCAATGGCTCCCGCAACTTCTGAAATTGGAGTCAGAGCTGGGCCGGGTGCGGGTTGAGCTGGCCCTCCAGGTTACTGTACACAGGCCCAGCTCAGACCAGTGCCCCCGCCCAGTCTTAGTCCGACTTTAACACTACAGGGAAAAGCAAATGCTGCTGGAGGCCTCTAGAGTCTTGGGGAAGGATCCCCATGCCATGATTTACAAGGGCTCCAAGATAATGTTGTTTCTGGACTTTTATCCGGTTGTGGACCACAAGAGGAGGGCATCTGACAAGGTGAAGAAGCATCTGAGGGACTTAAATATTCAATATTCCATGTGATATCCGGCAATGCTGCGCTTCAGTCATGGAGGATCTGTATATAACTTTGGGTCACTGTAAAAAGTAAACGATTTCCTGGATGCTCTGAAATAGACTGCGGGACTTGAACTATATGGATAACGACTTTATGTTGCCCCCCTTTTGTCTTTCCTTCTTCCTTTCTCCCTCTATCTTTCCTTGGGGGTGGGTGGGGGCTCGTTCCTTATTCTTTCTTTGGCCTCTTATCTATAGCTCGCGCAGTTTATTTGATTATTTGGAAATGTCTCTGAGTGGGGCTATTTTTTCTTATTTAGTTGCTGAATACTTGCTGGGATTGTAATTTTGTAATCTTATATATTTTTATCTTGTGTTGTTTTGTTAAGCGTATCTAGGTGATTGTGTTTGGGGCGGGAATGGGTGGGTCGCCCACTTTTAACTCCTGTTTTATAAGATACTGGAATTTATTTACTCTATTTTGTAATGCCTGGGCCAAGGGCATGGCTCTAGCTGGGAGAGGTCATGGTGGGGTTATTGGAAGGTAGTCATACCCCCTGTAAGTAAGGGGGAAAGTCTCCTTTTAAATATGCTTCATGTTATTTTTATTTGGGAGTAGTTCTTAGTTGTTTTGATTTAACTGTTTTAAAGAGATTTTTCATATGTGAATTGTTTTTAGTCTTTATTCAATGTCTTTTTGGTAGGGTTCTTCCTCCTGGGGGGTCTTGGGCTTGCTTGAACGATCATGGCCAGCCATTCATTTAGGTGGTGCATCTGGAATATCAAGGGGAGCCATTCGCCAATCAAAAGGAAAAAGATATAATCAAACCTTAAAAAGGAAAGGGTTGATGTAGCTCTTTTACAAGAGACACATCTACTTGATAAGGAGCATTTGAAGCTGCAACAGGGTGGGTTTGGCTAGGTGTTCTTTTCATTTTTCAGCTCAAAAAGTAGGGGAGTAGCCATTCTTATTCGGAAGAATCTTCCCTTCCAAATGTTAAGCCAGATAAAAGATGAGTCTGGACGGTGTATATTGATTAAAGCCCTAATATATGGAGAGGAATATGGGATTTTGAATCTATATTGCCCCCCACCCCAGCACACCCTTTTAAATTTATAGTGGAGCATTCTCTAAGTTGATGGCTCTCGGGATCCATCATACAATTATAGGGGGAGATTTTAATTGTATCATTGACCCAGAGATGGACAGGACACCTCGGAGCTCTGTGGGCATATCTTTGAGATCTAGGCAGCTGGCAGATCTAAATAGGGAGTTGGGGCTGGTAGATGTTTGGAGGTGTTTCCATCCTGAGGGTAGAGCCTTTACTTTTTATTCTAACCCACACAAGTGCCATATCAGAATTGACATGCTTTTTGTCCCCTCGACCTTTTTGTCTTGTAAAATGGGTAATATAACTATTTCTGACCATGCCGCAGTATATATGGAGGTTAAGACTAGTGATGATGAGATAGGTTCCCAACATTGGCGTATGGACCCTTTTTTTATTGAAGGATAGCAAGTTCATAAAATATTTTTCACAGAAATTTAAAACCTTCTGGGATATCAACTCAGGCACAGCCAACAACCCTGCAGCGACATGGGAGACTGCTAAGGCATACACGCAAGGCATGGTTGTAGAACATAAAACATGACAGCACAGTACAGGCCCTTTGGCCCTCGATGTTGCGCTGCCCTGTCATACTAATCTGAAGCCCATCCCACCTACACTTTTGCATGTACGTCCATTTGCCTGTCCAATGACGACTTAAATACACTTAACCTTGGCGAATCTACTATCGTTGCAGGCAAAGCATTCCATACCCTTACTACTCTCTGAGTAAAGAAACTACCTCTGACATTTGTCTTATCCCTATCTCCCCTCACTTTAAAGTTGTGTCCCCTCATGTTTGCCATCCCCATACTTGGAAAAAGGCTCTCCCTGTCCATCCTATCTAACCCTCTGATTATCTTGTATGTCTCTATTAAGTCACCTCTCAACCTTCTTCTCTCTAACAAGAACAGCCTCAAGGCCCTCAGCCTTTCCTCGTAAGACATTCCTTCCATACCAGGCAACATCCTAGTAAATCTTCTCTGCACCCTTTCCAAAGCTTCCACGTCCTTCATATAATGCAGTGACCAGAACTGTACACAATACTCCAAGTGTGGCCGTACCAGAGCTTTGTACAGCTGCAGCATAACTCCTGGTTCTGGAACTCAATCCCTCTATTAATAAAGGCCACAACACTGTATGCCTTCTTAACAACCCTGTCAATCTGGGTGGCAACTTTCAGGGATCTGTTTACCTGGACACTGAGATCTCTCTCTGCACTCCCAAGAATCTTACCATTAGCCCAGTACTTTCCACATTAAACTCCATTTGCCACCTCTCAGCCCAGCTCTGCATCCTATCTATGTCTCTCTGCAACCTACTACATCCTTCGTCACTACCCACAACTCCACTGACCTTAGTGTCGTCCACAAACTTACTAACCCACCCTCTAAGCCCTCATCCAGGTCATTTATAAAAATGACGACAGATTATCTCATATTCTGCGACTCGGAAAAGACAAAAGGGAGAGCAACAGCATCTGCCTGAGGCTCGCTTGAGGACTGCTGAGACAGCGTATGCTGATAGGCCCTCCATTACTAAACTACAGCGGGTCACAGCCCTTAGGGCAACCTTGAATACTGCACTTACTCAAACAGCAAAGAGGGAGATATTATTCGCGAAGCAGAGACTATTTGAATACGGCGACAAGCCCGGCAGGTACCTGGCATGCCTTGCCAGAAAGAAAAAGACTTCCCAAGCCATTATGTCTATTAGAGAGAGTGCTGGTACCCTGACTTGTAGTTGTAAAAAGATCAATGCAGCTTTTAGAAAGTTCTATTTTGAATTGTAAAAATCACAGGACTGTGAGGATAGAATGAGGAAGATGGAGTCTTTCTTTAAAAATCTGGCCCTCCCAGGCCTAACCTCGGAGCAGGTGTCCTTCTTGAATGCCCCCCTGACAACCCAGGAAGTACAGGAGATGGTGAGGCAGCTTCAGAGTGGCAAGGTGCCTGGACCAGACGGATTCCAGGCTGGGTTCTATAAAGAATTTATAGGGGAACTGGCCGGGCCACTTATAAATATGTATAATTACTCACATATTCAGCGCTGCCTCCCGCCTTCGTTGAGAGAAGCAAACATTTGTCTCATTCTTAAGAAGGGAAAAGCCCCAGAAGACTGCTCTTCATACAGACCCATATCCTTGTTAAATGTGGATCTTAAAATCTCTCAAAAATGTTAGCATTAAGACTGGAGAGGGTTTTACCATTCATTATAAAACAGGAACAGACGGGGTTTATAAAGGGTCGCAGGTGAACTAATAACATTAGAAGAGTCTTAAATATGATATAAGTCTGCCAGCAGGGAGCGACACTGAGATTAGTTGTCTCCCTAGATGCAGAGAAGACAATCGATTGGGTAGAATGGTCATATCTCTTATACGCTGGAATGGTTTGCTGTTGGAGAGGTCTTTACTAAATGGGTTATAGTATGATATAATGATCCCAAAGCAGCGGTGATCACCAATGGAGTAAATTCGGATAGCTTTAGCGTTGGCAGAGGCTGTTGTCAGGCATGTCCTCTCTCACCATTATTATTTACGCTAGTGATTGAACTGCTGGCGGAAGCTATACGAACTGACCCTAATACAACAGCTCCGAGGGTTGGATCGGGCAAGCACAAAATTATGCGGACGATGTCCTCCTTTTCTTAAGTGATCCTTTGACATCGGTGTCCCACTTAATTCAAGTGGTCAACTTACTTGGTATGTTCTCAGGTTACAAAACCAATTTTGTGAAATCGGAGGCCCTGCCATTGGGAGGCCTTGCCAATATATACAATTTTCCCTGGATCCTGTTTTCCCTTTCGGTGGTCACTAGAAGGTTTTCTGTACTTAGGTATTTTTATTACTCAGGTATTTGGTCAGCTATATAAAGCCAATTATATACACTTATTAGAGAAAATAAGACAGGACCTTCAATGCTGGGACGATCTCCCAATATCTTGGCTAGGTAGAGTAGCCTTAATTAAGATGAATATTCTATGTTGTCTTTAAACCGTATGAGAATGCTCCCCTTGATGCTGCCGAGACAGGCACTGCGTAAGCTTTATGGTTGGTTCAGCTTCTTTATTAGAGTCATAGACGGCCCCTTATCAAATTAGAAAAGCTGCAGCTTTCACAAGTAAGGGGAGGGCTGGACTTTCCAGATTTCAGAAGGTACCAACTGAGCTCCCTATTATCTTATGTAGCTGATTGGGTCTCTTGTGACCCACAATCAATCTGGTTAGATATTGAGGCCTCCCAAGCAAAATGTCCCCTCATCAGTCTACTATTTATTGACAAGATGAGAGTCATTACTGATTATTGTAAAAACCCATTGTATTAAATACAATCAAAGCCTGGAGGATAATGCGACAAGATGAGGGTAACCTGCAAAAAACCTCCCCTTATATCCCTATAGTGGGAACATTGGGATTCCAGCCAGGGCTGACCGATGCTATATTCAAAATTGGGAGTCCAGAGGTAACTCCTGTTAGGGAGATCTGTTCGATGGGGAGGTTATGATGACCTTTGAGCAGCTGCACCAGAAGTTTGGGCTGCCCAGCAAATATGAAATTTTATACAAAAGAAGACCACACTAATAATCAATCCTTATAAATCAGATTGAGAAAGGAGAGTGCTTCAGCCGATTGCTCCGCCCCTGGTCAGTACTCTCTACCACTTACTATAATAAGGTACTGAAGGACATGGAACGGTTATATAAAACCTGGAGTCAAGAATTAGGGTTGGAAATCTCCTTAGAAATGTGGGAGGACGTCTAGGAAAATGCCAGGAAGCTCTCTATCTGTAATAGAACTCAGACTACTCAATTGAAGATATTTCAAAGGGCTCACATGGCACCTGAATGACTTGCAAAGTTCAAGACAGGAGCACTCCAAGGTGTCCTAAATGCAAAATTGAAGTTGGTACTCTCACGCATTGTCTGTGGACATGCCGTAAGATACACAGGTATTGGGACAGAGTAGTGAATACCTTGACAAAGATTTTGGGTGCGGAGATTGGATTTGACCCGGCGTCTCTACTCTTGGGCTCCCCGAATTTTCCCTCTTTGGATGTATACGAGAGGACATTATTCACTATCCTTTTCTTTTGTGTGAGGAAAAATATTTTAGTGAATTGGATATCCAAAGGTCCCTCAGGACTCTCAAACTGGCACAGGGTAGTCATGGGATATATTCCCCTTGATTTCCTTATGAATATGATGCACCAAAAAACGGAATTATTTTATAGAACTTGGCAACCCTTGTTGAACTACACTGACACAGATATTTTGGCCATATTGTCCAGGATCTTTGCTTGGCTGTGATAGTGGCTCAGGTTGGTTCGGGGGCCCCCGGGAGGAGGAATTCCATATAAATATGGGTTTTGTTATGTCTTGATATAAATCTATTTTGAATATGTATTTAGTGATTTATTTACTTATTTGTAGTCTTTTCTTCCTTTGATTATGTTAGTAATGTATGATAGGATGTATGATATCCAATTTTATGTTTTGGTTGTTTGTAGAATAGATTAGTAGTTAGTTTTTTTAAATCTTATATTGGCGTTGTTATTATATAGTAAAGTGGAATACACTAGTTTGTATTATTTTTGTAATTTTGTAAAAAAATCTCAAAAATCTTATTTTTCAATAAAAATATATATTATGAAAAGGAAAAAGATACTATCAAGTCTTAAAAAAGGGAGAGTTGCTATTGCCTTTTACAGGAAACACATCTACCTGATCAGGAACATTTGAAGCTGCAGCGGGAGGATTTGGCCAGGTGTTCTTCTCATCCTTCATCTCAAAAAGTAGGAGAGTGGCCATTCTTATCCGGAAGAATCTTCCCTTCCAAATGCTAAGCCAGGTAAAGGATGAGTCCGGACAGTTTATAATACTTAAAGCTCAATATATGGAGAGGAGTACAGGGTTTTGAGTGTATATTGCCTCCCAGACTATCCTTTTAAATTTGTAACAGTTGTGCTCTCCAAGTTGATGGCCCTCGGGGTGTTTCACATAATAAAAGGGGGAGATTTTAATTGTATTATCGATCCCGAGATGGACAGGATACCTAGGAGCTCTGCGGGTATATCTCTGAGACCTAGGCAGTTGGCTGAACTGAATAGGGAGTTGGGACTGGTAGATGTGTGGAGTGTCTTCACCCGAGGGTAGAGATTTTACTTTTTATTCTAACCCGCACAAGTGCCATACTAGAATCGATATGTTTTTTGGCCCCTCGACCTTCCTGAATTTGATATTGTCTTGTAAAATAAGCAATATAACTATTTCTGACCTCGCAGCTGTGTATATGGAGGTCAAAACTAGTGATGGCAAGATGGGTTCCCGGCATTGGCGTATGGATCTTTTCCTATTGAAGGATAGTTAAGCTCATAGAATACTTCTCGCAGGAAGTTAAAGCTTTCTGGGACATCAACTCAGGTGCAGCCAGTAACCCATTGGTGGTGTGGGAGGCTGCTAAGGCATCTCATATTCTGCGACCCGGAAAAGACAAAAGGGAGAGCAACAGCATCTGCTCAAGGCTTGCCTGAAAGCGGCTGAGACAGCGTATGTTGACAGCCCTCCATTACTAAACTACATCTGATTACAGTCCTCAGGGCAACTTTGAATACCACACTTACTCAAATAGCAAAGAGGGAGATATTATTTGTGAAGCTGAGATTATTGAGCATGGCAATAAGCTGGCCAGGTATCTTGCCAGAAAGAAAAAGGCTCCCATATCCATTAAATCTATTAGAGATAGTGCTGATACTTTGCCTTGTGATCCTAAAAAGATCAAAGCAGCTTTTAAAAAGTTCTATTTTGAGCTGTATCAGTTGGAGGGCTGTGAGGATAGAGCAAGGAAGATGGAGTCCTTTTTTAAAGAATCTGGTCCTTTCGGGCTTAAACTTGGAGCAGGTGTCTCTTTTGAATGCCCCCCCCTCCCCCCCGACAACTCAGGAAGTGCAAGAGGTGGTGAGGCAGCTTCAGAGTGGTAAAGCACCCAGGCCAGATGGATTTCAGATTGAGTGTTAAAAAGAGTTTATAGCTGAATTGGCTGGACCACATATAGATACATATAACTATTCATATAGCCAGGGTAGCCTCCCACCCTCCCAGAGAGAAGCAAATATCTCTCATTCTTAAGAAAGGAAAAGCACCAGATGACTGTACATCATACAGACCTATATCCTTATTGAATGTGGACTTTAAAATCCTCACAAAAATGTTGGCGTTAAGACTGGAGAGGGTTTTACCATTTATTATAAAAGAGGATCAGACGGAGTTTATTAAGGGTCGCAAATCTACTAATAACATTAGAAGAGTGTTAAACATGGCACAAGTCTGCCAGCAAAGAGCATTACCGGGATTAGTCATCTCCCTAGATGCAGAGAAAGCATTCGATTGAGTAAAATGGCCATACCTTTCTTATACTATGGAGCGTTTTGGCATTGGAGAGGTTTTTACCAAATGGATCGCAGTGTTATATAACAACCCGTAAGCAGCGGTGACTATCAATGGCATAAGATCGGATAACTTTAGTGTTGGCAGAGGTTGTCATCAAGGATGTCCTCTCTCGCCAGTGCTATTTACACTAGTGATAGAACCGCTGGCGGAAGCTAATCGAACTGACCCCAATATAATGGCCCCGGAGGTAGGATCGAGTACTCTTTATGCGGATGACGTCCTTCTTTTCTTAAATAATCCATCGACATCTGCGTCCCACATAATTCAAGTGGTTAATTCATTTGGTATGTTTTCAGGGTACAAAATTAACTTTATAAAATCAGAGGCCATGCCGCTAGGAAGTCTTATCAGCATATCCAATGTTCCAGATGGGTCCTGTTTCCCCTTTCGGTGGTCACTGGTATGCTTTCTCTATTTAGGTATTTTTATTACCCCGGTATTTGGTCAGCTATATACAGCTAATGATATTCATTTATTAGAGAAAATAAGGCAGGGAATGTTGGGAAGATCTCCCGATATCCTGGCTAGGAAGAATAGGATGAATATTCTCCCTCGCCTATTATACCCCATAAAAATGCTTCCTTTGATGTTGCCGAGACAGGTGCTGCGTAAGCTTTATGGTTGGCTTGGTTCTTTTATTTGGAATCATAGATGGCCCCTTATTATATTAGATAAGTTGCAGCTCCACAAGTAAGGGGAGGTCTAGACTTTCTGGATTTTAGGAAGTACCAATTGAGTTCCCTGTTATCATATGTGGCTGTATGGGTCCCTTGTGATCCACAATCAATTGGGCTGGATATCGAGGCTCCCCAAGCAAAATGCCCCCTCATCAATTTAATATTTATGGATGAGAGTTATTATGGATCATTGTAAAAACCCAATTGTACTAAACACAATCAAATCTTGGAGAATGATGTGACTGGATGAGGGTAATTTACAAAAACCTCCCCATTTACTCCTATAGTGGAAACGTTGGGATTTCAGCCGCGCTTGACATACGCTGGATTTAAAATTTGGGAGTCCAGAGGCATCTTCTGTTTGGGAGATTTGTTTGATGAGGTGGTCATGATGTCCTGCGAACAGATGCGTTAGATGTTCGGGTGTCCTAGCAAGGACCTTTATTGATACTTTTAAGTACAAGACTTCGTACAAAAAAAAAATCACATTGATGACCAATCCTTACAAATCAAATATGGAAAGGAGAGTGCTTCAGCCAATGGGTGTACCCTCGGTCAGTACTTTCTATCATTCACTAGGTAATAAGATATCGAAGGACACGGAATGGCTATATAAAAACTGGACTCAAGAATTAAGATCATAAGACCATAAGACATGGGAGTGGAAGTAAGGCCATTCGGCCCATCAAGTCCACTCCGCCATTTAATCATGCTGATGGGCATTTCAAAGCTGAAAATGTGTTGCTGGAAAAGTGCAGCAGGTCAGGCAACATCCAAGGAGCAGGAGAATCGACGTTTCGGGCAGGAGCCCTTCTTCAGGCTCATGCCAGAAACGTCAATTCTCCTGCTCCTTGGATGCTGCCTGACCTGCTGCGCTTTTCCAGCAACACATTTTCAGCTCTGTTCTCCAGCATCTGCAGTCCTCACTTTCTCCTGATGGGCATTTCAACTCCACTTACCCGCATTCTCCCCGTAGCCCTTAACTCCTTGTGACATCAAGAATTTATCAACCTCTGCCTTGAAGACATTTAGTGTCCCGGCCTCCACTGCACTCCGCGGCAATGAATTCCACAGGCCCACCACTCTCTGGCTGAAGAAATGTCTCCGCATTTCTGTTCTGAATTGACCCCCTCTAATTCTAAGGCTGTGTCTACAGGTCCTAGTCTCCTCGCCTAACATAAACAATTTCTTAGCGTCCACCCTTTCCAAGCCATGCATTATCTTGCAAGTTTCTATTAGACCTCCCCTTAACCTTCTAAACTCCAATGAGTACAATCCCAGGATCCTCAGCTGTTCCTCATATGTTACATCTACCATTCCAGGGATCATCCGTGTGAATCTCCGCTGGACATGCTCCAGTGCCAGTATGTCCCTCCTGAGGTGTGGGGTGCAAAACTGAACACAGTACTCCAAATGGGGCCTAATCAGACCTTTATAAAGTCTCAGTAGCACATCGCTGCTTTTATATTCCAACCCTCTTGAGATAAATGACAACACTGCATTTGCTTTCTTAATCACGGATTCAACCTGCATGTTTACCTTGAGAGAATCCTCGACTAGCATTCCCAGATTCCTTTGTATTTTGGCTTTATGAATTTTCTCACCGTTTAGAAAGTAATCCATGCTTGTATTCTTTTTTCCAAAGTGCAAGACCTCGCATTTGATCACATTGAACTTCATCAGCCATTTCCTGGACCACTCTCCCAAACTGTCTAGATCCTTCTGCAGCCTCCCCACTTCCTCAGTACTACCTGCCTGTCCACCCATCTTCGTATCATCGGCAAACTTTGCTAGAATGCCCCCAGTGCCTTCATCCAGATCATTAATATATAATGTGAACAGCTGCGGCCCCAACACTAAACCCTGTGGGACAACACTTGTTACCGGCTGCCATTCCGAAAAAGAATCTCTAATCCCAACTCTCTGCCTTCTGTCAGACAGCCAATCCTCAATCCATGCCAGTTGCTCACCTCGAACATCATGGGCCCTCACCTTACTCAGCAGCCTCCCGTGTGGCACCTTATCAAAGGCCTTTTGGAATTCTAGATAGACCACATCCACGGGGTTTCCCTGGTCTAACCTACTTGTCACCTCTCCAAAGAATTTCAACAGGTTTGTCAGGCACGACCTCCCCTTACTAAATCCATGTTGACTTGTTCTAATCCGACCCCGCTCTTCCAAGAATTTAGAAACCTCATTCTTAACGATGGATTCTAGAATTTTACCAACAACCGAGGTTAGACTAATTGGCCTATAATTTTCCAGCTTTTGTCTTGATCCTTTCTTGAACAATGGGGTTACAACAGCAGTCTTCCAATCATCCAGGATGGAAACAGACCCTTCAGTCCAACCTGTCCATGCCGACCAGATATCCCAACCCAATATAATCCCACCTGCCAGCACCCGGCCCATATCCCTCCAAACCCTTCCTATTCATATACCCATCCAATGCCTTTTAAATGTTGCAATTGTACCAGCCTCCACCGTTTCCTCTGGTAGTTCATTCCATACATGTACCACCCTCTGCGTGAAAAGGTTGCCCCTTAGGCTCTTTCATATCGTTCCCCTCTCACCCTAAAGCTATGCCCTCTAGTTCTGGACTCCCTGACCCCAGAGAAAAGACTTTGCCTATTTATCCTATCCATGCCCCTCTTAATTTTGTAAACCTCTATAAGGTCACCCCTCAGCCTTCGACGCTCCAGGGAAAACAACCCCAGCCTGTTCAGCCTCTCCCTGGAGCTCAGATCCTCCAACCCTGGCAACATCCTTGTAAATCTTTTCTAAACCCTTCTAAGTTTCACAACATCTTTCCGATAGGAAGGAGACTAGAAATGCACGCAATATTCCAACAGTGGCCTAACCAATTTCCTGTATAGCCGCAACATGACCTCCCAACTCCTGTACTCAATACTCTGACCAATAAAGGAAAGCATACCAAACACTTTCTCCACTATCCTATCTACCTGTGACTCCACTTTCAAGGAGCTACGAACCTGCACTCCAAGGTCTCTTTGTTCAGCAACACTCCCTAGGACCTTACCATTAAGTGTATAAATCCTGCTAAGATTTGCTTTCCCAAAATGCAGCACCTCGCATTTATCTGAATTAAACTCCATCTGCCACTCGTCAGCCCATTGGCCCATCTGGTCAAGATCCTGTTGTAATCTGAGGTAACCCTCTTCGCTGTCCACTACACCACTAATTTTGGCGTCATCTGCAAACTTACTAACTGTACCCCTTATAATCGCATCCAAATCATTTATGTAAATGACAAAAAGTAGAGGACCCAGCACTGATCCTTGTGGCGCTCCACTGGTCACAGGCCTCCAGTCTGAAAAACTACCATCCACCACTACCCTCTGTCTTCTGCCTTTGAGCCAGTTCTGAATCCAAATGGCTAGTTCTCCCTGTATTCCATGAGATCTAACCTTGCTAATCAGTCTCCCATGGGGAAACCTTGTCGAACGCCTTACTGAAGTCCATATAGATCACATCTACTGCTCTGACCTCATCAATCTTTTTTGTTACTCCTTCACAAAACTCAATCAAGTTTGTGAGACATGATTTCCCACACACAAAGCCATGTTGACTATCCTGAATCAGTCCTTGCCTTTCCAAATACATGTACATCCTGTCCCTCAGGATTCCCCCCAACAACTTGCCCACCACGGAAGTCAGGCTCACCAGTCTATTGTTCCCTGGCTTGTCTTTACCGCCCTTCTTAAACAGTGGCACCACATTTACCAACCTCCAGTCTTCCGGCACCTCACCTGTGACTATTGATGATACAAATATCTCAGCAAGAGGCCCAGCAATCACTTCTCTAGCTTCCAACAGAGTTCTCAGGTACACCTGATCAGGTTCTGGGGATTAATCCAGCTTTAACCATTTCAAGACATTCAGCACTTCATCCTCTGTAATCTGGACATTTTGCAAAATGTCACCATCTATTTCCCTACAGTCTATATCTTCCATATCCTTTTCCACAGTAAATACTGATTCAAAATACTGAAAATTTTCTGTGGCTCCACATAAAGGCCATCTTGCTGATCTTTGAGGGACCCTATTCTCTCCCTAGTTACCCTTTTATCCTTAATGTCTTTGTAAAAACCCTTTGGATTCTCCTTATTTCTATTTGCCAATGCTATCTCATGTCCCCTTTTTTCCCTCCTGATTTCCCTCTTAAGTATACTCGTACTTCCTTTATACTCTTCTAAGGATTCACTCGATCTATCCTGTCTATACATGACATATGCTTCCTTCTTTTTCTTAACCAAACCCTCAATTTCTTTAGTCATCAAGCATTCCCTATACCTACTAGCCTTCCCTTCCATCTTGACAGGAATATACTTTCCCTGGATTCATGTTATCTCATTTCTGAAGGCTTCCCATTTTCCAGCCATCCCTTTACCTGCGAACATCTGCCTCCAATCAGCTTTCAAAAGTTCTTGCCTAATACTGTCAAAATTGGCCTTTCTCCAATTTACAACTTCTGGTCTATCCTTTTCCATCACTATTTTAAAACGAATAGAATTATGGTCACTGACCCCAAAGTGCTCCCCCACTGACACCTCAGTCACCTACCTTATTTCCCACGAGTAGGTCAAGTTTTGCACCTTCTCTGGTAGGTACATCCACATACTGAAGCAGAAAATTGTCTTGTAAGCACTTAAGATATTCCATCTAAACCTTTAATACTATGGCAGTCCCAGTCGATGTTTGGAAGTTAAAATCCCCTACCATAACTACCCTATTATTCTTACAGATAGCTGAGATCTCCTTACAAGTTTGTTTCTCAATTTCCCTCTGACTCTTGGGGGGGGGGGGTGCTATAATACAATTCCAATAAGGTGATCACCCCTTTCTTATTTCTCAGTTCCACCCAAATAACTTCCCTGGATGTATTCCCGGGAATGTCCTCCCTCAGCACAGCTGTAATGCTATCCCTTATCAAAAATGCCACTCCCCCTCCTCTCTTGCCTCCCTTTCTTTCCTTCCTGTAGCATTTGTATCCTGGAACATTAAGCTGCCAGTCCTGTCCATCCCTGAGCCATGTTTCTGTAATTGCTATGATATCCTAGTCCCATGTTCCTAACCATGCCCTGAGTTCATCTGCCTTCCCTGTTAGGCCCTTTGCATTGAAAGTCAGGGGATTGTCAGAGACCAGGCAACTGCTCAGCCCCTGGCAAGGAAGACTCCGTGGGTGTCAGCAAGTAGGGACTGCATCCACCAGCACAGGGAGGAGCAGGAGCAGCAGATGGGTCTGTGGGACTCAATGGTCCCCCATTGTCCAGAAGGAGCAGTACAGCAAGTTGCGTGGCCATCTCTCTGCCTCCAAGGACAGGTTGGTGGCTGCTCTGGAGACCAAAGTCCAGCCTCCACAGGGTCACTCACACCTTCACTCCAACTCCCCAGCCATTGCTCCTCAGGCTGGAAGACATGGTGACAGGGTTGGGGGGGGGAACCTGGAGTAAACTCCAGACACCCCATCCTCCCCAAGAGACAGGGAAGCACCATAGGGTCGGAGGAGGATCTGCACACAACGTCCTCAGGAGTCTCGGCTCAGGACACTCCAGCTGGGCCCCCTCCCCACCTCCACTCTACTGACCCCCAACCAACCCTTGGAAATTCATGCTGAAGAAGGTTCATTTGCTCCTTCAAGAAGACCATGGCATGGCTCGGTCTGACCAGATGGAAGCGCCCCTGGTTTTACTCGACCAAAGGGGCTGCATTGTTGACCAGGGTCCCTCCACCCCAAGTGTGGAATCTGGGAGTATACTAGACATAGTGGGAGGGTGAAGATACTTCTGTGGAGTGAGCGACAATGCACCATTTGTGACTTTACACTTTTTTATAAATGGCACTGTTGTCACCTTACATCTTTTTTGTCCTTTTGTGAAGACCCAATGTTAATGTTCCATCATGAGGCATCATTTCATGGCCACAGGTGATGCTTCTTGGATGGATATCTGTATTAATAGCTTGCTACATTGTGTGGAAGCAAGAGGGACAAGGTGTGGCTATGTGTGGCTGTAACATTTGGCCTTTACCATACAACATCTCTGATTTTTCCTTGTTTTTCTGTCCAAAGGTGGTAGCATGAATGAGTTGGTTAGCAATGTGTGGGGCAGAGAGGTGCCCAGCAAACAGGAGAGTAAGGATTAGGTTGGCCTGGGATCCTGTACTTGTGTAATGTTCAATCCTTTCTCACAGCATTGGACCATGCTTACCCTCTCCTTTCTGATGGGAGGAGTCACTTTCCAACCCACTTAGAGCATGGTCATAGCCATTTTCTTCTCCTTTGTGCACATTTAATTTTGAGCATGATGGAAGGTGGCAGTGAGCGTTCCACCATTAGTTGGAGCCTCCAAATATTCAAATCCCTTTCCCAGGTGCCCTTCAGTAAACCTCAAGGTTTTCCCACCTCCCTAGGTGCCCACTCAAACCACCTGCCCCAGCCATGCCACAACACCTGGCCTATGAGGTGATCCTGCCACTGAATCCCTCAGATGTTCCTGATCTTAGAGGAAACCACCAACCACATGACCCCCTCCCATCTTTGTTCTACCATATACCCCACTTGGGTATACTATTGCCTCTCCTGTTCAGAATTATCATCCCCTACCCCCTTTCCACAACTTGCAGCCCCAGTCTTGAAGAATAACTTGTCAAGTGTCCTTCCTGTGGCAGCGACCCTCACCAACCCTGTGACTCCCTTCTCCTCTTGGATGGGTACGTGTGGATTGATGTAGCCCAGCCTCTTGAGTCACCTAACCAGACAGCCACAGATAAGAAGTGCCCAGGCTCCTGACTGAAGCTTGTACAGCTTTGTGACTGCATAGGCTCTACCCTCCGAGACTGCCCAATATGGAGCCACAGGGCTAACCATGCACACTGTATACTTAACAACACCTCCTTTAAATGATTTGTTTTCAAGCACAGTAAGACTCTCCTCTCCTGTGCACTCTATAGAATACCAAAAATATTGTCAGGATGGTTTACTCTGAAGCTGGGTCACTTACATCGAAATGTTAACTGTTTTCTCTCCAGAGATGCTACCAGAGCTGTAGAGTTTCCCCCACCACTTGTGTTTTTGTTCCAGATTAACAGTATTGTCTGAATGCACAATAGGATTTTAAAGATGCCATAGAGGCAAGGGATGCTGGTTAAATCCAGGATATCCACTGAATGGCAAGATCTTCTAGGAAAGGTGCATTGTAAACTGGGGCTAGAATCAGGAATCAGGGATGCCAGAAGGGCAAATCAGGGGGTGAGTTTGTTGAGAAGTCTGGCAAGGCCTCCAGGGCAAAGCAAAAGGTGATGTGACTCAGGTTTACAAAGGTAGCATCAATTTTCAATAGATCTCTAGGTCTGTATTGTATTAGTGTGACACTACACCTTCCCCTTTAAATTTATTCCACTTTATGTGTTGACTTTCTTTGCTATCTTGTAAGTCAATTGTGAAAATTTCCCTTTTTTTAACAAACCAAAAATAGACAATAAAAGTGCTCTTGCCAACCTGAGAGTAATTTTTCTTTGCAACTGGCATCTTTTGTCTTTGGTGTCAGATACACTGGAATGGAGTGAATATCATTTTTAGTGAACTTCCTTGTCAGTAATAACATTAGAACAGTGTGATGTACCTTGCATCCATCATTCTGCAGAAGAAGTTTTAGGCTAAAAAGAAGGACCATTCAATATCGATAGCTATACTAATCAATTTGATGCTTGATAAACAGAATCAAATGTAAATAGAAGACATCTGACACTACTGCTTGCTGTAAACTTTCTTTGACAGTAGAGGGTGCTCATGTACTTTTCCTCACTGACATGATGCCATGTATTGACACAAGGGCTGAACAATTTAATATGGATCGATATCACATATACACTCAATTTTCGAATGAATAGCAATGTCTTCTTATTTTGTTCATGTTTCAAGATCTACTTTTCACTTTCCTATATCTTGATATTTTGTAAAAATTGTTCTCTTGAAGCTAGTTTTATAAATACAGCAATTTGAGTCAGCCACCCCAATATAGGAGGGGAATTCCTTGTTCTTACTTCCCCTTCCTAAGGGTTGGTATGGTGTAGTAGTTTTCAATCAGGTTGGAGAGCATTTAGTTATTTAATTTAGGGATTTAATAATGGAACTTTAATTTTAGCTGTGCACAATCTTTTAGCTATAGGTTTTGGTTGTACATACATTCCTTGGAATTTTACTTTAATAAAGGGGAAAGGTTCTTCCTATCTATGCCTCTCATAACTTTGTATTCCTCAAGCAGGTACCGCCTCTCTGTTCCAAGGAAAACAACACCAATCTATCTAGTCTTTACATAGCAGAGATGCTCCATCCCAGACAACATCCTGATGAACCTCCTCTGCATGCTCACTCGTGCAAATCACTTCTTACTTCAAAGAATTACCCTGGCAAAACTCAGGCATAAGCGGGATCATGTCAGGTTTTCAACAGGCTAGGATTTTCATGACTTTAAAATGTCCTCCCTCCCAAATTACACCCAAACACACCCCGTAATTGGCAAATAAAATTTTGCTTCTTTTTGGACAATAATCACTTCTTCAGTCTCCTTTTTTGACAGTTCCCCATATTTCAGCCAGTTTCACAGTGTACTGTATAGTTATGGGGAACAGGCCTTTAATTTAAAAGGTCTTTGCATTGTTCTCCCTTTATGTTTTCACTCCTGCTGTATATTGAATTGCTACACCAGCAACAAGTTTTCTTTGTTTGACCCAAGACCCTAAGGCAGAATTTATTCACACCCTGTTGAATGGGAATGCAGCAGAAAAGCACTGAAGATTGAATGGGGGCACAGATTAGCATCCATTACAGTCTCACTCTTTTCGTAGCCTAGAAAGTCTGCGAGACATAATTGACACCAATTTTCATATACCACCATTTATGTGCATTTACAGGTTACAAATTGAGTACAAACTCAACAACCATAGTTTAAGTCAATGGCTAAATCTGATAGAGGGGTCTTGTGGTACAGTGGCAGAGTCATACAATCATAGGGATATACAGCACAGAAACAGACCCTTTAGTCCTACTCATCCATGCCAACCAGATACCCTAAATTAATCTAATCCAATATGTCAGCATTTGCCCCATATCCCTCTAAACCCTTCCTATTCATATGCCTATCCAGATGCCTTTTAAATGTTGTAATTGTCCCAGCCTCCAGCATATCTTCTGGCACGCATACACGCACCACCCTTTCCATGAAAAAATTGCCAGTTAGGTCTCTTTTATATCTTTCCCCTCTCACCCTAAACCTTTGCACTCTAGTTCTGGACTCCCACATCCCAGGAAAAAGACCTTGTCTATTTACCCTATCCATGCCACTCATGATTTTATAAAACTCTATAAGACCACCCCTCAACCTCCGACTCTCCAGGGAAAACAGCCCCAGCTAGTCAGCCTCTCCCTATAGTTCAAACCCTCCAATCCTGGCAACATCCTTGTAAATCTTTTCTGAAACCTTTCAAGTTTCACAACATCTTTCCTTTGGGAGGGTGATCAGAATTGCACCCAATATTCCAACAGTGGCCTAACCGACATCCTGTACAGCCGCAACATGACCTCCCAACTCCTGTACTCAATACTCTGACCAATAAAGGAAAGCATACCTTTTTCACTATCCTAATTACCTGAGAATCCATTTTCAAGAAACTGTGAATCTGCACTCCAAGGTGTCTTTGATCAGTATCACTCCCCAAAACCGTACCATTAAGTCCTGCTAAGATTTGCCATTCAAAAATGCAGCACCTCACATTTATCTAAATAAAACCCCATCTGCCATTCCTCATCCCATTAACCCATCTGATCAAGATCTTGTTGTACTCTGAGGTAACCTTCTTCGTTGTCCACTATACCTCCAATTTTGGTGTCATTTGCAGACTTACTAACTATACCTCCTATGTTCACATCCGAATCATTTATGAAAACCAGTGGACCCAGCACCAATCCTTGTGGCATTCCACTGGTCTCTGGCCTTCAATCTGAAAAACAACCCTCCACCATTACCCTCTGTCTTCTACCTTTGAGCCAGTTCTGTATCCAAATGGCTAGTTCTCCCTGTGTTCCATGAGACTTAACCTTGCTAATCAGTCCACCAAGAGGAACCTTGTCAAATGCCTTACTGACATCCATGTAGATCACATCTACCACTCTGCCCTCACCAATCCTCTTTGTTACTTCTTCAAAAATGCAATCAAGTTAGTGAGACACGATTTCCCAAGTGCAAAGCCATGTTGACTAACCGTATTCAGTCCTTGCCTTTCCAAATACACATACATCCAGTCCCTCCGGATTCCCTCCAACAACTTTCCCACCACCGATGCCAGGCTCACCGTTCAAAGTTCTCTGACTTTTCCTTACCACATTTCATGAATTGTGGCAACACATTAGCCAACCTCCAGTCTTCCAGCATTTCACCTGTGACTATCAATGATACAAATATCTCAATGAAGGATCCAATAATCACTTCCCTAGCTTCCCACAGAGTTATAGGGTACACGTGATTAGGTCCTAGGGATTTATCCATGCAATTTAAGTCATCTTAATATGGACATTTTCAAAATGTCACCATTTACTTCCCCACATACTGTATCTTCCATGTCCTTCCCCACAGTAAATACTGATGCAAAATACTTGTTTAGTATCTCCCCACATCTCCTGCAGTTCCATACACAGGCTGCCTTGCTGATCTTTGAGTGGTCCTATTCTCTTCATAGTTACCCGTTTGTCCTTAATGTATTTATAAAATCCCTCTAGATTCTCCTTAAAGACCAGCTGTTACAGCCACAACATTTTCCCATCCTCCATCTTGGATTACCTAGACCCTAACTCTGGGTCCTGGAATCAAGTTCCATCTGCTCCAGAGGTGTGTCATGGCATGTATGAACAGCTTTATTAAAATATATCCAAGTATCAGAAGATTCCCAGTTAATGCCAAATACCTAACTACTGTACAATTAAGTATAAATAAAAGACAAATAATACTCCATCTTGACTTAAATGATTTCAGGCATGAGATTGGCACATGTCCCTCATCAGGCAAAGGTATACTTTGCTTCAAAATATCACAACCTAACCATGTAATTACCAAATTAAATCAAAATACTGCAGAAGCTGGAAACCTGAAATAATAATAGGAAGTGCTGCAGAAACTCAGCAGGTCTAGTACCATCAATGAAGAGAGGAACAGAGTTAATGTTTCACGTTTGATTGTTTTTCAAACACATGGATGTAATTACCAGTGACTGCAACTTAATGTCAAGATTCAGAAAGCCATAGTTTTCTTAACAATTCAAATAAATAATCACATATATAAAAAGAAATAAATAGATATTTAAATATTTAGAAGTTTGATGATATGGAGATTAATAACATTGCATCATACAATATTAAAGGGAACATATTAAAGGTACATGAATGGAGGGCCAATTAGGGAGAGAATAGGAGTAAGTAGATTACTTAGGATTGGCAGCATGTTTATAAAATTGCTTGTGCCGTTAATTTGTTTCATGTTAAATTGGTTAGAGAGGACTGGAGTCACAGTCTCAAGCAATATAAAGATAGAATTAGGATAGATATCCAAATAGACTGTTAGACTAGTTCTAATCACTCAAAAAATTGGAAAATAAATTTTTACAATTTTATTTCCTCTGAATGATTTGGAGTTTCATCCTCTGTGAAGTTAAATTATTTCTGGATGTGGTGAAAGTACATATATGACAAGGTTTCACGTTTCCATGGATGGGTTGAATGGATGAGGAGACTGATTCCTCACCATCTTTTTCCATACAGTCCTAGAATTTATTGTAACACAACAAGCTGAGTATAAACTCAAAGAGCCACGGAGGAAATTGGATAATTTTTTTCATGGAGCTATTCAAATGTGATGAACGAACAACTGGAAGGTTTTCGCCAGTAATCATTGGACTGCCTGGCTCAAGAGAGAGACACAAGTATAGCTCAAAATGTAGGAACCCACATGATAGCCTTGAAGATTCAGCAATGGGCAGGTTTCTTGGTGCTAACCAAGAATTGCCCACGTTCTGGAGACAAAAGTGCTGAGACTGAACTGGATGGTGGGGCTGCTGCTGGGAAGATTGCTGCTGCAATTCCCTTGCCTTCTGATGAAGTACAGACCCTACCATGGTAGATAAGTTGTGCATTACCCCTTTCAGGAGAATCCCAGTCTTATGTTGCTGAGAAAGTGCACAACAAAAGTTTTCAAATCAAAATGTGTCAAAGAGTGTTACCTCCACTGAATGTCAGCATGTGTTGAGACTCCTGAAGTTAAAGCAATTATTTCAGCAAGCATCTGACACAATTTATAATTCATACAATCTGAACGTTATGATATATTTGCTCTTTAGCAAAACAGATTATGAAATTTGACATGTATATGAGGATTACAATACCTTGAAGAATGCCATCAACAGATGATTGTGGCGCAGCTGTTCAAACAGCTACCAGGAGAATTGTTTTCACATTTCTCACCTTTTTAAAATATGATGCTGGTGTAGAGTGAAGCACTATGTGCATTGGATTATATCGAGGGAGTAAAATTCAATATGTTGAATTACCATTTCATTGTGTGACATAGATGTATGTCAAAAGCAAATCTCTGTGACATTTTCTTCATAATTTCATAATACAGGTACCAACTAAGTTATACAGGAGTATTTGAATGAATGGACATACAGGTGTGGTTCTCATTTGAATATATTAAGTTCTTCAAAATATGTATTGGGCAATGTTGGCACATAAAAATACTTTTTCTCTTTATTCTTTTATGGGATGTACATGATCCTGGCAAAGTTAACATTTGTTGGCATTGCTAATTGTCCTTGAACTGAATAACTAAGAATAGGACCCCTCAAAGATCAGCAAGGCGGCCATTGCGTGGAGACACAGGAGATGGGGCAGATACTAAATGAGTATTTTGCATCAGTATTTACTGTGGAAAAGGATATGGAAGATATAGACTGTAGGGAAATAGATGATGACATCTTGTAAAATGCCCATATTACAGAGGAGGAAGTGCTGGATGTCTTGAAACGCATTAAAGTGGATAAATCCCCAGGACCTGATCAGGTGTACCCTAGAATTCTGTGGGAAGTGAGGAAAGTGATTGCTGGGCCTCTTGCTGAGATATTTGCATTATCGATAGTCACGGGTGAGGTGCCAGAAGACTGGAGGTTGCCTAATAAGGACAAGCCAGGAAACTTTAGGCCAGTGAGCCTGATATCAGTGGTGGGCAAGTTGTTGGAGGGAATCCTGAGGGAAAGGAATCACATGTTCTTGGAAAGGCAAGAACTGATAAGGGATAGTCAACATGGCTTTGTGCATGGGAAATCATGTCTCACAAACTTGATTGAGTTTTTTGAAGAAGTAACAAAGAGGATTGATGAGGGCAGACTTGTAGACGTGATCTATATGGACTTCAGTAAGGCATTCAACAAGGTTCCTCATGGGAGACTGGTTAGCAAGATTAGATGTCATGGAATACAGAAATTAAGATACAAAAATGGCTAAAAGATAGAAGACAGAAGGTGGTGGTGGAGGGTTGTGTTTCAGATTGGAGGCCTGTGCAGAGTGGAGTGCCACAAGGATCAGTGCTGGGTTCACTACTTTTCATCATTTCTATAAATGATTTGGATGTGAGCATAAGAAGTATAGTTAATAAGTTTGTAGGTGACACCAAAATTGGAGGTATAGTGGACAGCGAAGAAGATTACCTCAGATTACAACGGGATCTTATTCAGATGAGCCAATGGGCTGAGAAGTGGCAGATAGAGTTTAATTTAGATAAATGCGAGGTGCTGCATTTTGGGAAAACAATTCTTAGCAGGACTTATACACTTAATGATAAGGGCCTAGGAAGTGTTGCTGAACTTGGAGTGCAGGTTCATAGCTCCTTGAAAGTAGAGTCACAGGTAGATAGAATAGTGAAGAAGGCGTTTGGTATGTTTTCCTTTATTGGTCAGAGTATCGAGTACAGGAATTGGAGGGTCATGTTGCGCTGTACAGAACATTGGTTAGGCCACTTTTGGAACGTGGCGTGCAATCCTAGTCTCCTTCCTATTGAAGGATATTGAAAGGGTTCAGAAAAGATTTACCAGGATGTTGCTAGGTTGGAGGAATTGAGCTATAGGGAGAGGTTGAATAGGCTAGGGCTGTTTTCCCTAGAGCGTCGAGGGGCTGGGAGGGTGACTTTATAGAGATTTATAAAATCATGAGGGGTATGGATAGGATAAATAGACAAAGTCTTTTCCCTGGGGTGGGGGAGTCCAGCTAGAGGGTGTAGGTTTAGGGTGAGAGGGGAAAGAAATAAAAGAGACCTAAGGGGCAACTTGTTCAAGCAGAGGATGGTATGTGTATGGAATGAGCTGCCAGAGGACGTGGTGGAGGCTAGTACAATTGCAACATTTAAAAGGCATCTAGATGGGTATATGAATAGGAAGGGTTTAGAGGGATATGGGCCGGGTGCTGACAGATCGGACTAGATTGGGTTACGATATCTGGTCGGCATGGATGAGTTGGACTGAAGGGTCTGTTTCCGTGCTGCACATCTCTATGCCTCTATAAATAGCTAGGCCATAGTACAGATTGACAAGTAATTGACGTTATTAATTTTTTATTTGAAGCTCTTTGGAAGTTTTAAGTTTGAGGTTTAAGTTTTTATATTCTGTTATGCTTGGCTGGTCATGAATTGTATGTCTTGGTGTCCTGGCCAATGTATGTCTCTCAGACAACATCTGAAAAGTTATGACTCTGTTCACTTTTGCTTTACTATTTACAAAAACTTTCAAATTATCTAATTTTTGTTGACTTCAATACTTCAAAATTACAAAATTACTGCTGATTGTAAAGCACTTTAAGACACACTGAAAATATTCCAGTTAATCTATACTGCCAATTCGCAGTTGGTTATTTGCAATTTGCACCATGTGGGCATTCACAACATTTCTAACATTTGCTTGATGTGCAGTCACATAATTTCCCATGTATAATAGCTATCCAGACTGGTGATGTCTGCTAGTTACAGAAATACATTTAAAGGTCCACATCAAGAGTTTTGGAGCACACCATGTCAAAAGATCTCTCTGTTTATATTCTGTTGTCATGTACATGTTCATGAGTTACAAATATCCTGATGTCCTTAGGACACACATGATGTGCGAACGGAATCATTTGCATGCTGAAATTATAACTTAACTGTAACCTATAAATTACTTAATAATCTGAAAAAGGAATATAAATTAATGTTGGAACAGAGCACAAAAATGGATTGAAGTGCACAACTCCAGCCGAAGAATTAGTACAAGCACAAGGAACTGAGTGGCCTCTTTATGTGCTATTGTTTGTGCAGAATTATTAGAATGTAGAATTCTCTCACGAATTCATATTGAAGCAGGGGCCATAAACTCTTTCCAATAGGAGTTTTAAGTTTATTGAGGAAAGATGTTAAAAAGTATTGGGACAGGGGAGAAGGTGAAACAAGAGTAATCTACCAACACATTTTGTGACCGATGGAGTTAATTGTATAAATGGTGACATAATTGAAATAAGGAATAAATTAAGAGTGGCGTTTACTACATTGTCGTATCCTTTAAATCACTCGAGCACTTTGCTTATGAGCAACATCTTATCCTCATCCAAACACATCTATGGAACAATCCATTGGCCCAGACCTGTGCATGGTGGTGGTACAGAGGGGTGAGACTGCTCTGCTTGCCAGCCTATGATATCGTATATGGCTGGGTGGCATCTGGACAGGGAGCATATCTGGTCTGCATGGACGGGCTGAAGTAAAGGTTCTCTTTCCATGCATATCTCTATGGCTCTGTGATATTGTATTTTCAGGTACATTAAAAACCAGCCAAAATTTTTTTTCTTTATTCTTTTCTTGAGATCTGGGCATCGATGGCAATGCCAGCACTTGTTGCCATCCTTGATTGCCCTTGAAATTAATGGCTTGCAAATTAATGGCAGATTTCCTTCCCTAAAGCACGTTAGTGAAACAGACAGGTTTTTTCAACAAATAAAAACTGAAAGAACTCCAGATCCTGTAAATCAGAAACAAAAACAGAAATTGGTGGAAAAATTCAGCAGGTCTGGCAGCATCTGTGAAGAGAAATCAGAGTTAACATGTTAGTTCTGGCGACCCTTCCTCAGAACTGATGGTAGCTTGGAAAATGTTAGTTTATACGCAGAAGAAAGGGTAAGGAGAGGGGGTAAGAAGTAAACAATGCTTGGGGATAGACCCCAAAGAGAGAGAACAGTTGGACAGACAAAGGAGTGGATACCAATCTGGCTAGGAGTGTGAATAGCTGTTAATGGAGACTGTTAGTGGCTAACAATGGGTTGTGTATGATAGCAGATAAGGCCTGGTATGTGGGTTGGGGACTAGGATGTAGGAGAGATCAAGACCTAAAGTTATCAAATTCAATATTGAGTCCAGAAGGTTTCAGGGTCTCCAAGCAGAAAATGAGGTGTTGTTCTTCCAGCTTATGCTGAGCTTTCACTGGAACACAGTTGCAAGCCTGAGTCAGGGATATTGGCCAGGGGACAGGGCGGTGTATTAAAGGGGAACTGGAAGCTCAGGATCATTCACCCTCTAGCCAGATCGTTATCCACTCCCTTGTCTGTCCAACTGTTCTTCTCTCTTTGAGCTCTATCCCCCTTATTGTTTACTCCTTACTCCCTCTCTCCACCCTACCTTCTGCATATAAACCAACATTTTCCTAACTACCATCAGTCCTGAAGACGAGTCACAAGTCTGAAACATTAACTGATTTCTCTTCACAGATGCTACCAGACCTGCTGAGCTTCTCCAGCAATTTCTGTTTTTTTAAAACAAATGATATTCGATCGCTACCATTACTGAGACCAGATTATATTAACTGAATTAAAATTCAATCAGGTACCATTTGAACCTATGTCCAGCAGCATTAGTCTGAGCCTCTGGATTACTTTCCAATGACATTACCAAGATGCCACCATCTCCCCAAGAATATCTTCAGAGTAACATTACGACTTAATTATTCAATTTCCATTTGAGAGAAATGAACTTTCAGGGCTGCTGGATTGGGAGTGGGATTGCAACACCAGGTTATAGCCCAGCTGGTATATTTGGAAGCACTAATACAACCACCTGATGAAGGAGCAGCACTCCGAAAGCTAGGGCTTCTAATTAAACCTGTTGTTGTGTGATTTTTAACTTTGTACACCCCAGTCCAACACCGGCATCTACAAATCATGTCTACCAAAATGCTGCAATGTACTTGATGAGCCTTAATAATCACATTATAAGGTTAAAAATCACACACCACCAGGTTATAGTTCAACAGGTTTAATTGGAAGCACACTAGCTTTTGGAACGATGCTCCTTCATCAGGTGGTCATGGAGGACTCAATGCTAACACACAGAATTTATAGCAAGAATTTACAGTGTGATGTAACTGAAATTATACATTGAAAAATTGATTGTCTGTTAAGCCTTTCATCTGTTAGAATACCGTGATAGTTTCATTTCTTTCATGTGTAAATCACAAAACCTTTTTTTGAAAAAGGTTGCATTCTCAGGTTAGCTGTTAACAGTAGTGAATCAATCTAAACATCATGGCATAGACAGAGAACACAAGGGGGGCCAACATATTTCCTGATGAAGGGCTTTTGTCCGAAACGTCGATTTTGCTGCTCCTCCGATGCTGCCTGAACTGCTGTGCTCTTCCAGCACCACTAATCCAGAATCTGGTTTCCAGCATCTGCAGTCATTGTTTTTACCTTCAACATATTGTCTAGCTATCACCATTGTTAACAGCTAAGCCGAGAATGCAACCTTTTTTAAAAAAAATGATTTGGAGATGCCGGTGTTGGACAGGGGTGTACAAAGTTAAAAATCACACAACACCAGGTTATAGTCCAACAGGTTTAATTGGAAGCACTAGCTTTCGGAGCGACGCTCCTTCATCAGATGGTTGTATTAATGCTTCCAAATATATCTGCTGGGCTATAACTGGTGTTGTGTGATTTTTAACTTTTTTACAAAAAGGTTTTGTGATTTACACATGAAAGAAGTGAAACAATCACAGTATTCTAACAGATGAAAGGTTTAACAGATATTCAATGTTTCAATGTATAATTTCAGTTACATCACACTGTAAATTTTTGCTATAAATTCTGTGTGTTAGGATTGAGCCCTGCACCTGATGAAGGAGCGTCGCTCCGAAAGCTAGTGTATTTCTAATTAAACCTGTTGGACTATAACCTGGTGTTGTGTGATTTTTAACTTTGTACACCCCAGTCCAACACCGGCATCTCCAAATTATAAGGTTGTTTGTTTCATTGCGGCTGCGATGCCCGAAGGAAGGTGGATGCTTTGAAATTTATTTTTGAATCCTTCCCGCCAGGTGACGCCAGTCTTCCCACGTCCCTCAGGTGCAGACATGGGAAATGCCCGGTAGTCGGCGCTAAGACCCAGCGGAGTCCCAGCACATTCCCGACGGTTGAAGGGGTTTTTGAATGTGTCACGTGAGGAGCTCCGCTCACATGACTGTCCGCGCGGCTGCTTAAAGCGGAGCTCGAGGAGCCCTGCCCAGTCAGGCGGGGGATGGCGGCGTCGAGGAGTGTGTTAGTGTCACCGGCACAACAGGGGCTCCGGCTTCTCCTCGCCGCGCTGCTACTCCTGGGGCGCGGCACAGCGCTCTCGCCTGACGAAGAGGACTCGCCGTTCGGCTCCCTCTGGCCCTTGCCCCAGAACGTCCACATTGAGTCCGAGCTTTACCGGCTGAGCCCCGCGACTTTCCAGATCGTCCACTCGCCCCAGTCCACCGCTTCGGTCGGCTGCTCCATTCTGGACAACGCCTTCCGCCGGTATTTCTACTACATCTTCGGCAGCTCCGCCGAGAGGAGTCAGCTGGCCGGCAGCGATGTCGAGGAGTTGACTCAGCTGCAGGTCACTGTCACCGGCAGTGACCCCGAGTGTAACCAACATCCCAGCGTCACTTCTGTCGAAACCTGTGAGTATTGTTCCGTCCCCCTCCCCTGTCCTCCTGAGGGGTGGGGGAATGGGGTAGAGGTGACACCCGGAAATGGTGCCTACTTGGCGCCATATAAATGTAACTTCTAAAATTTCACTTCCCCCAAACTTTCTCAATATGGGTGTCCCTGGCAAAGCCAATGTCTGTTGCCCGTTCCTAATTCTGAGTCTTGCTAAGCCGCTTCAAGGGGCACTTAACTGTCAGCTCTAGGTCTGAGGTCAACAGATTTCCCTCCCTGAACGAATTTTGACTTCTGTGGTAGTTTGAGTAGTTCCTGAAACGAACTCTTACAGTCCGTCCAGGTTAATCAATCGAGTTGAGTTTAAGGCAATGTTCCCAAAGTGTGCAGAGGAAGTAAAGATGCAGGTATTCTTGCAACTTTTAAAATACACTTGGACAGAGGATATGACCCAAATGCAGGCAAATGAGATGACTCAGTTGGCATAAATAAGTTAAACCCAAAGGTGTGTTTTTATACCTTAGGTTCTGGCTCTAATGAAGTAAAAGGTAAAGCCATTATAGTCCAATGGACTAATCACTCATTAAGGAGTGACTTGTGATGGCTTTGTCTAAGATTCCCATGCCTTGTGTGAAGGATGAAGTTGTGAAAGATGGTCCTTTTGTGGTAACTTTAGCCAGTGTGGGAATCACACCCATCATTCTGCATGGTAAACCTGTCAACTGAGCTAATCACCCACTTCCAACTATTTTGAAAACTTGATCACAAATCTGGAGATAGCTATGTCACTATGTCACTACTGTTTTCTGTGGAAGGCCTTTCAAGGTAGGATGTCCTGCAGTATTAAAGCCAGTTATCATAAGTATTTTGTGGTGGGGGAGGAACTGCAATGAACCTGCAAAGCAAGCTCTAAAGACTAGATAATGTATCATTTTTCTTAAGCAGGGTCATTGCTTAGTGGGACTAAAAAATGAAACTGAACTAAATGTAATAAGTTACTGAGCATGTACTGATAATGGCCAATGAAAGTCTATAAAACTATAGAAAATAGGAGCAGGAATAGAGAACGTAGCCACTTGAGACTGTTCTGTCAGTCAATGGTGGGTTGCACGGTGACAGTGGGTGGCACGTTGGCTAGCACTGCTCCCTCACAGCGCCTGAGACCCGGGTTCATTTCCTAACTCAGGCGACACTGGAGTTTGCACGTTCTCCCCGTGTCTGCGTGGGTTTCCTCCGGGTGCTCTGGTTTCCTCCCACGGTCCAAAGATGTGTGGGTCAGGTGAATTGGCCATGTTAAATTGCCCATAGTTAGGTAAGGGGTAAATGTAGGGGTATGGGTGGGTTGCGCTTCGGCGGGTCAGTGTGGACTTGTTAGACCGAAGGGCCTGTTTCCACACTAAGTAATCTAATCTAATGACTTGTGGCTGATCACTCAACTCTATGCTGTTATTGCTTTCTCCCTATGATCCCTTTAACCCTAAACTGTAGCTATTTAAGTCAACATTTTGACCTCAACTGCTTTCGGTGGCAGAATTCTACAGACTCATCACTGTCTTGATGAAATTTCTCCTTCGTCCTAAATAACCTACCTTGCAATCTTGGACTGTGACTTGATTCTGGGCTCTTGTTGTTGGGAATACCCTTCTCATTCTCTCCTAACCAAATTCTTTTAAAACTGACAAATGCAGTCCTAACCAATCAATTCCCATTGATCACTTATACCATGTCAGGAATTGAGGTGACCTGTAGTTGAACTCTTCCTTCAGATAAAATTGCATACATCACTTCAGATGTGATCTCATCAAGCTACTATAGACTGCCACAAGAGATCTTTGCCCATGTACCCTCCTTTAGCAATGAAAACTAATACCATTGGCTGCTTACTTCATAAGGACACAATGTCTTGATGCACCTCTTCCCTTTGTTGGTTTGTTGGCATCCAGGTAACTTGCCCTTCACTGACTTTCAGTTATATAACTAACATTTAGCCACACTATGCTTCAACTGCCATCCTCTTCCCCATTCACTCATCATGTTCAAATCACACTGAAGCTACTCTGCATCTTCTGCACAGCTCACTGTCTCACCCAATGCAGTTATCTGCAAACTTGGTGATATTAAACTAGTTATCTATGAGGTCCAAATGGTGATCTGTGGTCAGACTGCCACTCGTATGACCCACTTAATACTTTGTTTCCTGACCTCCAGTCAGTTTTATCAGTACGCCACTCCAATCCCCATGTTTTGATCTTTATTTTTCTATGCATGTCTAATATAGGACTTTGTGGAAAGCCTTCTGAAACTCCAAGTAACATCTGGTTTCCCCTTCATCGACTCTACTAGTTTCTAATAAATTCTAGTAGATAGTCCCTTTTGTAAATCATGCTGACTGTGACTAAACTGTCACTTTTCTATGCTCTGCTATTGAATTGTTTGTAACACACTCTAGTATTTTCACTGATTACTAATGTCAGGCTAAGATGCTTATAATTGCTATTTTTCTCCCTTTTTTTAATACTGGGGTTACATTGGCTACCAACAATCCATAAGAGCTGTTCCAGAGCCTATATAGAATCTTGGAAGATGACCAGCAATGTATCTGTTTTGTTGTGAATAGCATCTTGTGTGTGGAATCTCAGGAAAAGAACTAAACAATAGGTTTAAAGTGAGGGGAATGTGCAAAGGAGAGATGATAGTCAGTGATACCATGACAGTATGCCCTAGGCAGCTAAGTGGTAGAAGCAGATATGATTGCAAAGTTTGAGTCACTTGGACTGACATGAACAGGCAGTGAATAGAGGAATATCTACCACATGCAGGTAGATGGGATTAGTTTGAGTAGCGTAATCTTGGCAAGACATAAGCTGAAGGGCCTATTCTTGCGCTGTACTGTTCTACATAAATGTTTGACATGATCATCTTGTGTTCCTAATTTGATAGCCATCTCCTGCCTAATACCATTGTGGTTTCCTCTACTTTGATTCTGAGAATAAAGGTGCTGAATCTGTCACTTGCCACTTTCTTGTTTTGAAGAATTTGATCTCATGGTCACTTTCTTCCTTACTGAGCTTCTACAGCTAGACTTCCAATTATTCCTGTCTCATTTACACAAATCTAAGCTAGAATGCCCTGTCCTGTAGTTGTTTCTCATACTTATCCAGACTTCATAAACTCTTCAAGAATTACTCCAATCTATATATAGATTAAAGATGCCCTTAATTACATCTCTATCTTTTTGCACGCTTTTCTAATTTCTTGAGTGCTTTTCCTGACGTTACCTGTATAGTTTGAGTCTATATTCAACCTTATCTGTTTTCCCAATGCTGCTTAACTACCTGTACAAATATTTAAAGCTGCATCTACTAAGACGTAGCACTGTCCTTTGCAGATAGTCAGAACATGTATGTGCACTTCTTGTTTCATCTCCAAATTAGTGAGCCATTTTCTGGTTCATTTCTCATGGCATGCTTTGGCTAATCAGTGAACTTGTCTGACTTTAAAATTTGAACAAAGTTTGGCACTAAGCTGCCAGTCATCAATTAGTGGATTTTCTATGGGGATACCTCAAGACAATCTGCCGATCAGTCAGCAGTATAAATGTTTTTCTCCTTTTTTCCACTGAATTTCATTCCTGGTGATCATTTGTTGTCAGGCTGCAGCAGTGATTACAGGATATCTAGGGAATCGTATTGGGAAAAGGCTTAGACCTCTTAATTCCTTATGCCTGCAATGTTAGTTTTCTATATCACAGATGACCCATGTCTTGACAATTTGGCTTCCATGTAACCTTTTACAATTCTTCTCCTTGGCTAGCTAGCTTTATCTTCCTGCATTTAAACCATGGATGAATTGAGCCAATTACTTTATCTAGATTTAATTTCATTAAAAATGGAATGCATTTTAGGCCTTATTTGGCACTCCATGTGGAAAAACAATGCTGAAAATGTGTTGCTGGTCAAAGCACAGCAGGTTAGGCAGCATCCAAGGAACAGGAAATTTGACATTTTGAACCAGAGCCCTTCATCAGGAATGAGGAGAGTGTGCCAGGCAGGCTAAGATAAAAGGTAGGGGGAGGGGTGATGGAGATGTGATAGGTGGAAGGAGGTCAAGGTGAGGGTGATAGGGTGGGGGTGGAGAGGTCAGGAAGAAGATTGCAGGTTAGGAGGGCATTGCTGAATTGAGGGAACCGACTGAGACAAGGTGGGGGGAGGGGAAATGAGGAAACTGGAGAAATCTGAATTCCAACCTTGTGGTTGGAGGGTTCCCAGGCGGAAGATCAGGCGCTCTTCCTCCAACCGTCATGTATGTTCTGCCAATGGAAGAGTCCAAGGACCTGCATGTCCTCGGTGGAGTGGGAGGGAGAGTTAGTGTTGAGCTACAGGGTGGTTGGGTTGGTTGGTCCTGGCATCCCAGAGGTGTTCCCTGAAGCGTTCTGCAAGTAGGTGGCCCATCTCCCCAATATAGAAGAGGCCACATCGGGTGAGCGGATGCAATAGATGGTGTGTGGAGGTGCAGGTGAATTTGTGGCAGATATGGAAGGATCCCTTGGGGCCTTTGAGAGAAGTAAGGGAGGAGGTGTAGGCGCAAGTTTTACACTTCCTGCGGTTGCAGGGGAAGGTGCCGGGAGTGGAGGCTGGGTTGGTGGGGGGGTGTGCACCTGACGAGGGAGTCACAAAGGGAGTGGTCTTTGCGAAACGCTGATAGGGGAGGAAAATATATCCCTGGTGATGGGGTCCGTTTGGAGGTGGTGGAAATGATGGCAGATGATATGCTGTATACAGAGGGTGGTAGGTGAGAACCAGTGGGGTTCTGTCTTGGTGGCGGTTGGAGGAGTGGGGCTCAAGGGCGGAGGAGCGGGAGAGATGCAGTGGAGGGCATCGTTGATCACGTCTGGGGGGAATCTGCGGTCCTTGAAGGAGGCTATCTGGGCTGTTGGCAAAACTATGGCCTTATTCGAAAAGTTGCTCTGTATTCTGACAGATCACATTTCTAAATATAACTAGAGAACCCTCATCTAGCGTTCAATTAACCAAACAAGATTGCAAGGTCCTGATTGGATAGTGGTTATCCAGTCATTAATTGATTTAAATGAAATACTGTCTGTGTCCTTCAGATAATTGAGGTTCTTCTGAGAATTTGGCTCTATTACTATAGACAAAACTGACTTAAAACTTCACATGAAATGTGATATGCAACTAATTATCTCCCTTTACAGCCAATGCAATCTTGTACTACAAGAATGTGACATAACTTCCATGTGCCAAACTCAAGCAGTAATTTGATATTAAAATTTGGGTATTTTGAAGAATAAATTTGGCCAACCTACCATGGATCATTCTGCTACTGTTGTTCAAAACCGTATAGTTGAACCTTTCTGACATCTAAATAGGCAGATCTGCTTTTAATTAGGAGAAAGTGAGGACTGGAGATCAGCTGAAAAATGTGTTGCTGGAAAAGTGCAGCAGGTAGGCAGCATCCAAGGAGCAAGAGAATTGATGTTTTGGGCATAAGCCTGAAGGGCTTATGCCAAAACGTTGATTCTCCTGCTCCTTGGATGCTGCCTGACCTACTGCACTTTTCCAGCAACACTTTTCAGCTCTGATCTGCTTTCAATGTCTGAACTGAGCAGTGACACCTCCAACGTGGCACTCTTTCAGTACTGCAGTGTCAGTTGGACTTTGTACTTGCGTCCAGCATGAGATTTGAATCTGGAACCTTGACTCAACAATTATTGCAAACATTTTAGAATTGCCCAAGTGTGGTAATTTGGCATTTTTGTCAATTATTAATCTGTAACTTTATCAGAATCCTCAGATTTTTGTCTGTCTACTTTTAATTTTCTCCCTTTTAGATGAGATTGTCATTACTCAACCAGTAGCTGTTCTGAAATCTGAAAATGTGTGGGGTGCACTGCGAGGTGAGTGTTAGCAAGATAGCTTATCTTTCTATGCACTAGTGGTTTTGTATTTCAATAACTGTAGAATACAGAAGAGGTCCTTTAGCCCATTGAGTCTGCACTAAAAAAACTACTTGATCACTTTTCAGCACTTTGTCCATAGTCTTGAATGTTATAACATTTCAAGTGCTCTTTTTCCTTAAAGATAGAGACTACCCTCTCCAGTGAATGCATTCCGGGTTTCTATTACCCTCTAATTTGTATACTCAAATCCTCCTGCCTTTCACCTCTCAAAGCATATGCCCATGTATTGATGACTAATAAGGAGAGTGTTTTATATCCATCCTGCCCATACCCTCCATCACCATCTCAATAGGTCACTTTTTTTCTTTTCTGAAAGAACACTCTGAGCTCTTAGTTAAACTGCTCCATCTCCAGTAGCATCTGGGTGAATTTCTTCTACTTCACCTCCATACAATCAATCTTGCTATATTGAGCAGAACTGCTGACAATAGTCAGTCCTGAAGAGAGATTACACCCAAAACATTGACTTCTCCACCTGATTACTGCCTGGCTTGCTGTGTTCTTCCAGCCTCCTACTTGTCAGTCTATACTCCATCTATAGCTTGTATAGCTTCAATGTGACTTTCCAACAGACATTCATGAAGTGCTCCCTTGTCTTGTTACGAATTCTGAACACATTACTCCTTTTCCCAGTGTAAAGCTTCATCTGCTCTTCTAATAATCTATCAATATCCTCCTGTAACAAAAGATGTATCAATTAACCACCCAGCTAATCTTATGATCTGCAAGCTTATTCTTTCACCCAGTGATCCTTTTTGGATCATTGTATAATCATGAGCAAAAGGAACACAGCACTCATCCCTATGGTATGCCACTGGACATCAGTCTTCTGCCACTGTTGTTTCTTACACTAAGCCAGTTTTGGATTGTGGTGTTTTTTTACTTTGTCATTTTCTCATGTTGGTCTTTTAAAGGCTTTGCTGTATTTTAATTAACTGCACTGTCTTGTAGACACCTGGTCACCTCCTTGCAAAACTTTACAAGTTTGACTTCTGAAAAAGCTATGCTGGTTATATTTGGTCATTCCCCTCCAAGTGGAGACTGATTGATTCTTTCCTCCAGAATTTTCTCCAGTAGATTGACTGGTTTATCTCCATTGTCCTTGTTGAAAATTGGAGCCACACTACCTGTGGCACCTCCCTTTTTTGGTCAGAAAGGAATTAAAAATTTGGGTCAGCCATCTAACTTCCTACCTTATCTCTTGCAGCATCCTGGGATTCAAATCATCCACATCTGGGATTTCTTGGTTCCTCAGCCTGTCAAAACCACTTCCCTCTATATATCAATGCTCAAGAACCTCAGTCCCTCTTGCAAATGTCTTTCGCTCCCCAGTTTTGTTATCATGGTCCTTAATGGTCACTATTCTTCCCTACTGTTTAAACAATATACATGATATCATGTATAAAGTATGTTTAATTCTTCTACCCCCTTTGTTGGGAAAGACAATGTAATTCTGAATTTAAATGAAGCTTTCTTAATCTGTCACAAATACTTTTCCCACTGGGAGACTCCCTTTAATTTAAGGTTGGTCCTAAATTAAACAGGAAAGACCAGTAGTCTGTTGCTGAGCAAGAATGGGGAATACTAGAGGTTTTTGGCCTAGTGTTAGTAGTATTCTCCAAATGAACACAGTGAGAGCCTTTAACACTGACATTCTCAATGTTGGCTAATCATCCAGTACCCTTGGATGCTCAATGAATCTGCCCCCACCATATACAGGCAGTCCATTCAGACATTAAAAAGCTACTTTTGGGGGAGGGAGGGAATGTTTACACCATGTTTTTCTTGCAAATAACTTTAAATCTGTGCCCCTAATTGATCCTTTTTAAGCAGCTGTTACTCTAGCCCCTTTGTGACTTTGGAAACTTCTTGGATCTCCTCTTAACCCCCTTTGCTCTCTGGGAAGAATAGTCTCCATTCCTTCAATCCATTGTCAACTAATGCCTGGGGGTTTTAAAATTTATGGAGGTGAACTGATCTGCATAGTTTAACTAATACCCATTGTTCCTACTCTGACATAATCCAGTATTTTAATTTTAATATGAGAAGTAGAAAACACTGCTTGGCAAATGATTGACTTTCTTGTGGGCTAGCTAAATGGTTACTTTTAAATGTTAGAATTATACAGTTGTGTATATTCATGAGTACTTAAACAATTAATTTGTTTCAGGACTGGAGACCTTCAGCCAATTGGTGTATGAAGATCAATATGATACTGTAAGCATTTTAGGAATTTTTGGCTTTGCAAATATTGTAGATTTCCATGGCACTCATTACAATGTTTTAAAAATTTAGTCTGTCCAAGTTTATACTGTATCTTTGTTCTCTGACAAATCTTATTTCTAAGAAATCTAAATACAAACTTAATCCAGTTAGAATAAATTGTTTCAACTCATTGCTAGACAAGTATTTATGTACCAACTGTAAAATTGCAATATTGTCTTTGTACAAGTGTATTCTATCAATAACACTATTGTAATTCCCCACTTTACTGAACTTGCTGATTTCTTCATTGAGAAATTTTCAATTTAAATTGCTTCAAGTAAATAGAGATGACCACTTTAAATTGTCTCCATTTGTTATACCGCAACAATATACATTCCTCAGATCTGTCATTAAAACAAAGATTAATACCAAACTTAGTATAATGAGTAAGCTTCTGGTACAGGCAGCTATAACTTAAAATGTTTAAGTTTGTGTGCTGCTATGCAGAGATGTTTATTTTGAAGGACCTAATCTTAAATCCTGTGCAACGACCCTAAAATTCAAGGGTATATTTGAAAAGCCACAATGCTGAATGCTTAAGTGAACAAACATTTCATCTAATGTGGGCCATAGTAAGTTGGAGATGAAATGAAATGAAATTCTCCAACCTGAAAAGAAGCTTGTTTGCAAACTAAGAATCAGCAAGAGGCTTTTTATGCATAAAATTTCATTTACAGAATATCACTTTTTTTATATGCAGCTTGCTATTTTTCAGGTAGCAAAAAGAAACTTTTATGGTGACTGAGTTTCATGTCATGAACTGATATCCAGTGATAACTTGTTCCTTTGCAGCCTATTTCTTGCCCAGTATTCCTAATGTCTCAGGTTATGCTCCATAAATAACCACATGCATCTATCTTCAGAGGTTGGTACATATGATGCCAAACTCACCATCTATAATTCACTGATTTAATTCAACACTACAGTTTGGAGCACTCTGACTTTGACTTTGTTAATTGAAGTGCTACTGCAACCACTTGTCATGTGTCTCTGGGCTCTTAGCTGCTGCTTACTGGTTGTTCACTTTTCATCTTTGCTTACAAATGCCTTGGCTTTGAACTTTGCTACCGGAGTTAGACTTGCAGCTACCCAATACTTCTCTTTCAAGGCAGATAAAGCCAGACTGGTTTTAGTGATCAAAGGGATGGATATGTTACTCTGCAGCACTTAAGCAAATTGCTATATTTCATGGTCAAAGGAAATAAGTCAGGGCTTGTATCACTGGCTGAAATACATGCAGTGACCAATGGAAAATCAATACTGGCCATGTCATGATCATGACATTGATCATAGTGGTCTCTGAAGTAAGATCTGTCCCAGACAACCTTGGCATCTGTTGTCTATCAAAAGGCAATCCAGGATCCTAGAGACTGCATTGATCAGGCTGATTATGTTTCTTGTAACAGCAAGAAACAGGTAGCATTACATCTACATTTTCATAAGGAATGAGGTTTTGGGAGACCACACTTCAGTAATTCCACTGTCTTTACAAGATATGGTTTGTGCTACACTTATCAGAATAAGGTCCTTGTGTCAAATATCTATGAAAATTCCATGATGATTTTTCAGTCTTCAATGGTTAATTGTATCAAGAAATGAATTCTGTCTGCTTACATTAACTAGGACCTATTCTACTTATTTCCCTACCCAATTCATTTGGATTTATGGCCAGTGTACAAGGTTGTAGTTAGACTGCATTTGTACAGTTAGTTAACTATACTGCTTTTGGAGGCTGTCCAGAGAATTGCTGAGGCCAGCTGCGTTTAAGGGGTTTTATTATGGGAGTGGTTGAGTAAGCTGGCTCTATATTTAGTCTAAAAGAATAGGAGCCTTCAAATACGGTGGGGATGGGGAACCTTGACAAGGTAGATCTGGGGAAAGTGTGGGTCAAGGGATCACACCCCCCACCCATTTAAGAAGCTCCTTGGGTCATAAGTATATATGGAATCCCTTTATAAGATTGTATAAAGACTTACTGATTAAGTATATTCAAGGCTGAGATCTCTATCATTAAGAGAATTGTTATGGGGTGGGGGCAGAAACAGCTGGAAAGTGAAGTTGAAAATTTCATATCTACTCATCCCTTTTTTTGAGGATGTAGGGTCAATGGGGCAAATGACCTACATCTGCTAACTTACCCAGCTAAAGATCCCCTTGGGTGCTTAGGAGACACAAGGTCTATTGGCTTGCTCATTTTCAGGTGAGTGAGGGGGTTTGGTGCAGGCCTGGGATACCATCAGAACTATCCTCTCCTGTGATAGATAAGTGAACTGAAGGGGTGAGTAGTCATTACAGTTGTGCTTAACTTTTAGATAGCTGGATGGCTTCCTAAATCCACTAAGCTCTAGTTACCTTTTTAACTCCACTGTATTAAGAGTTAATAATGTTGCAGTCTGGGTACTAAGCTTTGCAAGGCCAGCTGCTGTTCATCAGATGTATGGTGCTTTAATCTAATCTCCATGCCCCTAGTATCAACAAATAATCACCATCTCGTTTTTAGTACTGAGTGATCATTGGTGCTACCTCTAACAGAGGTTTGTGTAAAATACCCTAGAAGCTACCATGATAACTTTAATAATTCTCAGCTTCCTGTTACACTTGAAGGTTCACATGCTTTTCAAAGATAGCTGCTGAGCGATGAGGCCTACTATCTGTAACTATGATTGATGTCTCAAGGCTCAACCTGAAAATAAGAGTAGGGTTCTTATATACCTCACAAACAGACAAAATGCACCCAGAAACCCTAGCCACTTTCCCCTATATCAAGAATTGCTCAGACCCTTGGTATTGTGATAGCCCACCAACATACTAAAATAGCAGCTAATGAACTTTAGAATGCCTAATACAGGTAACAAGCATCATTTACAAAATACTTTTCAAGAACTGTAACAAACGCTACATTGGACAAATGGGGAGAAAACTAGTCCACAGCGTACCTGAGCATCAACGAGCCACCAAAGGACATAACCACTATCACTGGTATCCTCTCATACAGATAAGGAAGGACACCACTTCAACTGGTTTTAACACATCCAAGCTCTGACAAGCCAAGCAGAGACATACAAAAGTATTCCTAGAAGCATAGTATTCCAACTGGAATGCTATCAATAAACGCACCATTTGGATCCCATCTGTCATCCTGAGAAAAGAACAGGAAATGACATCACCAATCCAAGGAAACTCAAACACCTACATAGAAAGTGGGCCATAACACCAGTGCTTCACTGAAGGCTCACTGATGATGTTCCCTAGTATAATGATGAAATGTCTGAAAACCAGCCTTCCAGTTCAGCGAGCAACCTTACATTCACTATGTTGCTTTTTGGAAGTAGTAACAGATTTTGAGATTGAAAAGAACCAAGAATCTTTCAAGTTATGGTGGTTGCCTGATAAAAGCTTCTGATTAAGCTGCAGTGATACGATCAGCAGAATTAGGAAAAGGAACAGACTCACACCACCCTTGTTCAGGTGTGATAATCTGATTATGGACAGTGCTCTAAAAGGAACTATTCACTATTTTGTATGTGTTCTCATTGAGGTGGACATGCCGATGTTGGACTGGGGTGGACGAAGTTAAGAATCTCATGACACCAGGTTATAAGCCTTTTGGACTGTAATCTGCTGTCGTGTGATTTTTAGCCTCCTCATTTGAGGGAATTGGGGCTTCTTCAACTGAAAAATCTGTACTAATTTTTCCACTTATTCAAAATACCTTTGTGCTCTTTCAGCCTCTCATTAATAAAACTCAGATTTTGGATTCTCCAAGATTTGCTCATAGAGGAATTTTACTTGATACATCGCGGCACTATTTACCTCTTAAAGTAATCTTTGAAACTTTGGTGAGTACGTCTAGTGAATGTTAGTAAACTCCTCCTCCATGCATTTTATAATTTATAGTTCTAAAACTGGGATATTATATTTAAAGCTAAGGGAGAAAGAACTTTGAATCTGAAATGGAAATCAGAAATAGGCAATATGCCTGGTTAATTTTCTTTTGAAGGTGAGATAATTGAAGGGTTTGTCTAGCTCTAGTTTCTGACCTGTTGAAATTCTTCAGTGCTAATTTTGCTTTTGAAAACCACATCAGAGTTCTACAAGCGCAGAGTAGCACTGGAAAAACAAATCACAAATTACCCTTCCTACAATGCAAGTAATCTCTCTAGTTTACTCCATGAACCCTTATGATTTTAAGAATATAAGAAATAGGTGCAAGAGTAGACCAGTAGGTCCTTCAAGTCTCATCTGCCATTCAACATGGCTGATCTGCCCAAGACCACAACTCCTCTATTATGTCAGTTCAGCAAAGCAACCAGCTCCCTGATAGATTTTAGAACTATCTCCTCAAGTACGTTCAGGGAGAGATTTCAAACATCTCCTCTAAATCTCCACTGCTTAAGAAAAATAGCCCTTTGTCTCCCATTCTATCCACGTGTTTGTAATCCCACTTCACCAGAACTCAATAAAGCAACAGAGACTTTGGAGAATATAAAATATATATGTAATGGACACGCAAAATCAGATATATTTACAGGGGTTTACATGTCCTGTCTTCTGCCTGTATTTAATAAACCCATATTGTGTTGATCCTATCTTTTTTACACCCTGGATCTAAAGCTTTTGATGATTGAATGCTTTGTTTCTTAGAACAAATGTTTAAAGGTGTAGCATTAGATAAAGCTACTTGCGCTTTTTCTAAAGGACTTGCAGCTCCACGCCAAAGAGTCGGCATCAATGCTATAATTTGGGGAATAGCCTTTAAAAGAAAACAAGCCAGCTATTAAAATTCTAGCTTTAATTTTATGCTCAATTGTGAAATAAGATTTGTTGTTGTTTTTCTTTACAATGATTTAAGTGGTTCCATGACTAGTCTGATGTTGGCCATTTCTGTCTCAGCCATATCTTTTATTAAATATTACCTCCTCTTTATAGCTTTCTGTGCTAATGTTAATATCTATTTGATTAGAATAAGCAATAAAGTGGCCAAAGTTAACTGTTGTAGGTTTTAGAAGCTCTACCTCATAGTTCTCGTGCTTTTGGCTTATTTCAGGAGGCTATGTCATTCAATAAGTTTAATGTTTTCCATTGGCATATTGTGGATGACCCATCATTCCCTTATCAAAGTATCAGCTTCCCTGAGCTGAGTACACAGGTTAGTAAAGGCATTTTTACAATTTTTTTTTAAACTACTACTTTACATACCGCTTTCTGATTGCAAAGTAACTTATACAGTTCAATGTATATGATGTGCTAAAAAAATTACATTTCCTACATAACTGACAACGTTTTTATACTGACCAGCTTGGTGCTCAACGTGGTCATCAAGCAAACTAAACTTTGGTTCTGTTCAAATTGTATATACTTATGATTCCACAATTGATGCAACAGTATAGAAGTTCTACTCCTATAGACTTTAATTTTCAATATCAGACGAACCCATAAAGTTACCTTGCTATTTCCTATTGGAGAAAAGATTTATAACTGATTCTGCTATGTGGTAGAAGTCTGTAGTTACCAGAGCAAAGTAAAGTGAAATAAGAGTTGTTGTTGTTGTTGTTTTTCTTTACAATGATTTAAGTGGTTCCATGACTAGTCTGATCTGTTTCAAACATTAATCTGCACCTTTTTTTGCCTTGTAATTACTTTATTCTGTATAGTTTTAATTTATATCAATTTTGATAAATTGTGTTGGAAAGCCACCTCTGTAGAAGTATTCAAATCCACCTCATCTGACTTGCCATGGAGCACTACACTGGGTGATAAGCACTAAAGCCCAATAACCTTTTAAGTGTATGTAACAGCTCTCTTGAATTGTAATCAGTTGAATAAGGAATAGACAGTTGTTCTGCTGCTTCATTTAAGCCACCACCATAGCTTGAGATGGATGAAGTATAATTATTGCATTCAGTTCTGGGGACCAGCCTTTTCTAGTTTAGTGACGAAAGTGATACCTTACACCACTTCTGCCTGTGGACTTTAACTTTATGTATTTTCATCTAACCCATTGCTGGACAGCTGTTCTGCAATTTGACAGACTGAATAGTGACTTTCTTTGGTTAGTAGGAATAGAACCTGTTGTTGTGAGCTTGTGTATGGGGTGATGTGTGAATCTGAAGGAAGGCATGGGTTCTGGTTTGGTAAAGTGAAGGATGGATGTTCTAATTTATCAAGTAATCATCAGCAAACAGTAGAGCAAGTTTTCTTGGTGTCAAAATTCATCTGCTCTTTGGACTTTTTTTTGTAGTTAGAGGGCAGTTTATAGACTGTGTGTCAATAGTGGTTGCAAGAAGCTAGAAATTATTTCTGTCAAACCAGCTTGCTTTTCCACAACTGAATCATCCTGGATAGCAAAGGCTCATGGGGTAATACAGTCTATCCAAATTTGGCAAGAATGGTTAAACCAGTTATGCATGCGATAAAGTATCTCTCTTGAATTTATTTGAATGTGGGAAAACATCACCCTCTGCCCATTGGATACAGGGTACAATGCAGGTCAAGCACACACAAAATTCTCATCCTCCATGTTGCAAGCTGCTTCATAGTCTTGCCCTTCTTTCTAGCTTCCTATATATTCCAGTCCTATCCTGAAGCAAATTTGAAGTCTCTAGATTTGCATTGGTTCCCTTGGCTGTTCTTTAGCGTCTTTAATTTTTGTTTTGCCTCATTCTTTTGGTGGTGTTTTTATTGAAATGTCTAAATTCAGTTTCTTATTTGCAATGAATAATTGCCATTAACCTCCATTTAAGGAAAAAGATCTTTGTACTTGCTCTGTAGTCCATCATCTTTCCCTTTCTCTATGAAGTAGAATCTGACTCCATATCCACTAGACATGTTGGTTTTATAAATACTATTCATTAGAATATTTGCTTTGCGAAGCACAGTGTTTTGAAGGGGATGTTTAAGTACATAAGAAAGTAGGCCATCTGGCCCCTCAAGCCTGCTCTGCCATTCAATAAGATCATGAATGATCTTTTTGTGGATTTAGATCCACATACCCACCTATTTACCATAACCCTTAATTCCTTTACTGTTCAAAAGTCTATCTTTGCCTTAAACATTCGATGAGGCAGCCTCAACTGCTTCACTGGATAGGGAATTCCACAGATTTACAATCCTTTGGGTAAAGCTCATCCTTGACTTTAATCCTAGATCTGACACCTCTCATTTTGAGGCTATGCCCCCTAATTCTAGTTTCATCTGCCAGTGGAAATATAATTTTATGTTTCTACAAGATTTCCCCCCCAACCCATTCTGTTAAATTTCAATGAATATAGTCCCAATCAATCAATTTTTTTTCTCTCTTTTACCTTTCTTTAAAAGTCTGAATGAAATATATCAAAACTCTTTTTTTTTTTTTAGTTGGTATTCTTGTTCAGCTGCGATTTTTTTTTTTTCCTCATGTTTAGTACTGACCCACTGTTCTTGGCCCTCTCCCTTTATATTTTGTAGGGTGCGTACCATCCAGTCACACACATTTATACATTGGCAGATGTGAAAATGGTTATTGAGTATGCTCGTGAGAGAGGGATTCGGGTCATCCCAGAGTTTGACACCCCTGGGCACACACAGTCTTGGAGAGGTGAGTGAATTATCACCTAACTAAACAATTTTGCCTCTTTTTGTAATTTTATTAGTAGACAAAGGCCTTTTTCTAAACAATGCAGTTCAGGATGTTAGTAAACGTATTAGTCAGTTGTAGTCCATCCTGATTTTAGAACTTTAGGCAACGCGGCCTGTTTGTACTGAGATGCATTTGTAATCCGTTTTCAGAATCTGGAGATTTTCTTAACTTTATTTGCAGAAACTTGAACTTTCTTTCATCTGAAACAAAACTGGGAATTGGTTTATCAGAATATTTTGTAGTGAAAAGAAAATTAATTTTAGACAGGTATATTTGTGTTAAATAAAATCTATCCAAAGGTCAACCACCCCTGGTCAGGGGAAGGGATGCAGCTGAGCTTAGCAACCTATGTCCTTCAGTGCTCGGGGTCAGAGGTTTTTTTTTTGAGAACTATTCTTGCATTGCATTCCAGTTCTAAAGTCAGGTACAGAGAGGGTGAAGAGACTTAGTTGTCCAAGAATTATTATTAGAATACAAAGTATATGGTAATTTATTGCTCTCTTGGGAGTGATAATGGGCAAAGAAGAAAAGGTGCACATAAGGTTTCAGATTAGAACACTTCAATTTCCAAATTTTGGTCTCAGTTTTGGAAAAAAAGTTACTATACAAAGGTGTCCTCGGTATTTCTTTTTTAAATGTTTATCAGCATATTAACTTTCACAAAAATGGAAAATTTGAAGTTGGAAGCTCACTACCATGTAAAAACTGTAGGTTAAAGCCTACATAATGGATTGTGAAGCGACACAGTAAAATATTGCCCTTTTCACTTCACTCACACACACACACACACACACACACACACACACACACACCCCCGACCCCCAACAGAGATGTTTAATCCCATGTGCCGTAATGAACTTTCGCTTTATACTTGTCTGAACAACGTTACAGGAAAGGGGCTATTTTTGTAGTTATAACATTTGAGGCAAAGTGGCAGTGCCATCCTTTACAAGTAGCCATGCTGGCCTAACTTAAATCTTTTAGGAGAAAGTGAGGACTGCAGATGCTGAAGATCCGAGCTGAAAAATGTGTTGCTGGAAAAGTGCAGCAGGTCAGGCAGCATCCAAGGAGCAGGAGAATCGACGTTTCGGGCATAAGCCCTTCGTCAGGAATCTTTGTTTGGTACTCTTAGAGCAATGTTAAAAGAATCAGGAGTAGGTAATTCAGCCACTTGAGCCTGTTTTGCCATTTAATAAGACCAAGTCTGATCTGTCATCTAAATCTATATACTGAACAGCCTTGAATATCTGAATGAGACAGGCGGGGAGTATTTTGTTTGGATAACTGATCTGATCATAAATATAGGAAGCCATACTGAACATAATTATGTAAAAATGCATGTTTACAGAGTTTTTATTTCATTCAATTATTTGAAATGTGTACAAACACTGGATATTGCTTAAAAATTCATGATATTTTACAAATGAAATCACTTTTTGTGTAAATAAAATTAATTGAGGTGGAGGTTGTTTTTTTTTGAAGAAAGTATCTAGTTGCTGTTGCTTGAGGGGTTTGTGTTTCTTTGCTCCACTGCTTCGTGTACACTTCAAATGAGGCATCTATTAAATGTATGCTATTGGTGTCAGTTTTATCAATCTTGGATGAATATATCTTTAGATGCAATATTATGCCTCTCAGCAGGTAGAAGAGTCAAAATAATTATATCTAACAAAAGTAATTTTTAATACTACCTTAAAATAAGTTACGACTTAGTAAATACGGATATTCTTGATAATTCTGCCTGATTGCAATCATTGCACCAGTGTCAGTAACACTTCTTTTGATGTAACCTTTTTACAGGACCTTGATCTTGTTTGAATAATCCAAAATTCGGATAATTGATGTTTGGATAGCCAAGGTTGTTCTGTATCTACCTATGGCTCATATCGTTTAACCCTTTTTTTTGCTTAAAAATGTATCTATTGAAGATTTTAAAACTAACAACTGATCTAACACCGGGTGCCCTTTATGTGTAGAAGTGCTTCCTAACTTACCTCCTGAATGGTCTAGCCCTACATTTTAGAATATACCCCTTAGTTCTAAAGCCTCCAGTTGGAGGCAGTAGTTTATCTTTGTCTACCCTGTCTTTTTCTGTTATAATTTTGAAGAGTTTGATCAGATCAATCCTTAACCTTCTAAATTTTAAAGAAGACCACACTATATAATCTTTCCTCCTAATTTACTTGGACTTCGGGGGTGAAGGTCATCGTATTTGTAAACCTACATTTTTCTCCCTCCAAGGCTCCTTTGTAAAGTGAGGTACCCAGATCTGCTCTCAGTACTCCAAATGGGGCCCAACCAGTGTTTTATAAAATTGCAGCGTAACTTCTGCATCCTTTTCATAACATCCTCTAGTTATAAAGGCCATCATTCCAGTAACTTTCTTGATTATTTTCTGCATCTGTTTATGGCATTTTAAGATCTATACATCTGAACTCCCAAGTGTCTTTGGACGTCTAACATATGTAATTTAATACCATCATAAAAAGGGTAGATTGGGAAACTTTGCTCCAAAATGGATAACCACTCACTTGTAATGAACTCCATTTGCTGATGTTTTGCCCATTTACTTGGTTTATCAATGTTCCTTTCTAATTTTGTACTATTATCTTCGCACGCACTCTCTCGCTCGCGCTCTGCCTGACTTTGTGTCAACAGCACATTGGGCTTAAACGATAATTCTATGCCATTCTCCAAATAATTAATAATGCGAATAATTGAAGAACGAACATGGGTGCTTGTACGGCACTCACGGACATATCATGCCAGTTTGGCTACCTATTTATTATTCGTACTTTGTCATCTGCCACTCAACCAATTTCCCAGCCATGTCAGTAATTTGTCCTCTGTTCCCTCAATTTAAAGGCCATGTTGGAAAATGGAACAAAAAATATCTGCTGTCTTTTATAGAAGTAGTTTTAAAATAGGGTAGTTTTTTTTCAGTTGAGAAGAATATAGTTGCATAATTTTGAAATGAACAGTTGTGCTGACTTTGCAGTAATATAAACTTCCTCTTCCTTATTGTCTAGGCATAAAAAACCTCCTTACTCCATGTTATAATGGTGAGAAGTTTTCTGGAACATTTGGACCGATAAATCCTTCTTTAAATACAACCTATGAATTTTTGAATCAGCTCTTTAAAGAGATCAGCTTGGTGTTTCCAGATGCTTATGTTCATTTGGGAGGTGATGAAGTCAGTTTTGCATGTTGGTATGTCAACTTCTCTCTCTCCTATTGTTTCCCTGAAATGTATGCCTTTTTTTTTGTAATCATTATCTCAATTATTAAATCTCGTTTAGTAATTAAGAAGGCTGAATCTGTTAATGAAAAATGCAAAAGTGCACAGCAGTTTTCTTTGCAATAGTGCTCCGGTCCAGATATTTGTGCCAAGTTCACAGTTAAAACAAAATCAAGTCACCATGCAATCAACTACAGCCTCTTCCACAACTATAGAATGAATATCTCTATGTTGACTTGGAGGAAGTTCTGAGTAAAGTGATGGCATGGAATACATTTTTGAATCTAGAATTTATCTGCTTGAATAGCTTAGTGGCAATACCGCAAAGGGTGTTTCTGCCAAATTTCAAGGTATTGAAGAAACCAACAAATTTTGTTGCAGCTGTACCTGTCTGCTAATCACATAGGTAAAATCTTGCTATAACTCACTTCTGCAGCTGTGTAAGAATTTGATTAGGCACATTTTGGATTTTGTGTAAATCTGATCATTACACTATCAGAAAAATGTGAAAGCTTTGTAGAGGGTGCAAAAGAGGTTTACCAGGATGTTGCCTGGATTGGAGTGTTGGACAATCTTGGATTTTTCTGAGAGTATGAGAGGTTGATAGACCAGCTGATAGAAGTATCTAAAATTGAGAGCCATGGATAGGGTGGGTAGTTGGAGTCTTTTCCCTAGTTGGAAATATCCTATGCGAGGGAGCATATCTTTAAGGTAAGAGGGGGGAAATGTTTAAGAGATGTGTGAGGAAAGTTGTTTTTATACAGAGTGATAGGTGCCTAGAACTTCCTGTCATGGGAGATGGTAGAGATGGATGCACTAACAATGTTTAAGAAGCATTTAAACAGATTATGGATCATGTACAGGCAGATTTGATTAGTTTAGAATGGCATCGTGGTTGGCACAAATGTGGGGTGACAGGCCTTTTTCAATGATCTATGTAAGCCTGTTCCCCACAGTAAGGACATTATATACAAATATGGCATATTATAATCCCTCTAAAGAGGATGATTTTTCAGCCCAGTATTAAACACTGATTAGGTGGTGTGGTCAACTAGCAGGTACAAAATTAAAAAGCTGGAACTAAATGGTTGAGTCCCCTCCATCTAGGGGCAGGCATGAACTAGGGTTGAACAGTAAATGGTATCAGCCACCTGAGTTTTTTTTGAAAACTTAATGAAAACCCAAAACTGACTTGAGGGATGGTGCAAGAGATAGGGATTCAAATTCCTTGGCATTGGAACCAGTTCTTGGGGAGGTGGGACCAGTGCCAACCAGACAGTTGCATCTGGACAGGACTGGAACCAATGTCCTGGGGAGTGTTTGCTGGTGCTTTTGGGGAGGTTTCAAACTAAAATGGCAGGTTGGTGGGAACCAACGCAGGAACGGAGGGAAGTAAAAGTGGGGACCAAAACAAAAGACAGGATGGGGGAGAAAAGTGGAAGGCAGAGTCACCAAAGACAAAAATCAAAAAGGGCCACGTTATATTATTTTTCTAAATGGCAATAAATGTCAAAAAGTATGAAGACTTTGTCTCAATGGGTAGCATTTGTAATAAAGTGGATGAATAATTGTGCAGACAATTATTAATGGATATGATGTAAATTGGGATTATGGAGATCTGGCTCCAGATTGACCAAGGATGAGAACTCAATATCCAGGGTTATTCAGTTTTCAGGAAAGATGGATGTAAAGGGAGTTGGGGTAGTGTTGTTGTTTAAGAAGGAGATTAACGCTGTAGTAAGGGAGGACACTAGCCTGGACAATGTGGAATCTGTATGGGTAGACTGCAAAACACCAAAATTGCGCACACATCACCAAACTGTAATTGTGATGGGGATAGCATCAAACAGGAAGTGAGAGATGCATGCAGAAAGGTACAGCAGTTATTATGAATGACTTCAATCTATACATTGATTGGACTAACCAAACTGGTAGCAGTGCAATGGAGGAGGATTTCCAGGAATGTATGACAGATGGTTTCCTCGACCAATACGTCAAAGAGCCAACTACAGAGCAAGTCATCCTAGATTGGTATTGTGTAATGAGAGAGAATTAATTAGCAACCTTGTGTTCAAGATTTTTTTTAGGGAAGGGTGACTGTAATATGGTGAGAGAGAGTGACAGTTAAATCTGATTCTAGGGTCCTGAACTTAAAACTAAAGTTGATGGTATGAGGCATGCATTGGCTAGGATAAGCTGGCCAAAGGTTCTTAAGGTGGATAGGCAATGGCAGAACACATGGATGAACTTCAACAATTGTACACCCCTGTCTGGCTTAAGAGCAAAACGGGGAAGATGGCTGACGGGGGAAACCAGGAATAGTGTTAAAGGCAAAAAGAGGAATGTAAATTGGCCAGAAAAGCTGCATACCTGACAACTGGGAGAAACTTAAAATTCAGCAGAGGAGCACAAAAAGGTTTAATTCAGAAGGAGAAAATAGAATATGAAAGTATGCTTGTGGAAAACCTAAACACTGATTGCAAAAGCTTCTATGGCTTCGTGAAGAGAAAAAGACTGGTGAAGATAAACGTAGGTCTCTTGCAGTTAGAATCCGATGAATTCATGATGGACAACAGAGATGGCAAACCAATTGAACAAAGACATTGGATCTGTCTTCACTACAGAAGACAAATCTTTCAGAAGCGCTAGGGGACAGAGGGTCAGTAGATCTTGTGCATATGGACTTTCAAAAAGGCTTTTGACAAGGATTCATGTGAGATTAATAAGAAAAATTAAAGCATAGGTGTCAGAGATAATTTATTCTGTATGATTAGAAACTGGTTGGCAAACAGGAAGTAGAGAGTTGGAACAAATGGGTCCTTTTCAGAGTGGCAGGCAATGGTGAGTGGGGTATCATAGGGATCCCAGCTGTTCACAATATACACTAACAATTTGGGCAAAGGAATACAACGCAATATCTCCAAACTTGCAGATGACTTTAAGCTGTGTGGTAGTGTGTTAAAGGAGGACGTTTAGAAGATGTAGGCTGGCTGAGTGGGCAAATCCTCAGCAAATGCAATATAATGTGGATGAATTGGAGAAGAAAACAGGAAGGCAGATTATTATCTGAATGGTGGCAGTTTAGGAAAAGGTGAGGTGCAACAAGACCTGATGTCATGGTGGAACAGTTGCTGAAGGTTGGCATGGAGGTGCAGCAGATAATAAGGAAAACTAATGGCATGCTGGCCTTCATAACAAGAGGATTTGAGTATACGTAGGGATGTCTTACTGTTATACAGGGCACTGGTGAGGCCATATTTTGAGTATTGCGTGCAGTTTAGGTCTCATAGTCTGAGGAAGGACATTCTTGCTATTGAGAGAATCCAGCAGAGGTTCACCACACTGATTCCTGGGATGGTAGGATTGACTTTATGATAGACTGGATCAACTGGGCTTGTACTCTCCCTGGAACTTAGTAGAATGAGGTGAGGGGTAATCTCATTGAAGCACTTAAATCCTGACAAAACTGGACTGGCTAGATGCAGGAAGAATATTTCCGATTGTTGGAGAAGCCCAGAACTAGGGGTCACTACCTAAGAGTAAGGGGTAAGCTAATCAGGACTGAGATGAGGAAGGATTTCTTCACTGAGTTGTGAACCAGTGGAATGCTGTATCACAAAGCTATTAGAGCCAGTTCTTTTGATTATATTCAAGAAAGAAGTTTGACGTGGCCCATGCGGCTAAAGAGATCAAGAAGTATGGAGAGAAAGCTGGAATGGGATACTGAAAATGCATGATCAGCTATGATCATTTTGAATGATAATGTGAACTTGAAGGGCTGAATGGCCTACTCCTGCACCTATTTTCTATGTTTCTGTTTACTGCCTCTGAACATTGCAGAATGAAATCATATTGCACTTTGCTGATTTCTTTTGCTTTCAGAAAAGGGGTTTGGATAAATTTGACACTATTGCATAAGTACCTGTCTGTATATCATTGCTCCTTGTATGCATGCTATGCTGAACATAATCAAGTAGATTTGTGCAAAACTCTACATTTGTTTCATAGTGTATACAGGGCATTGGCAAGGCCACACCTGGAATATTGTGTGCAGTTTTGGTCCCCTTATCTAAGAAAGGGTGCTCTTGGTAAAGAGAGAGTTTAGCAAAGCTTTCAGAAATTGATCTGTGGGATGGCAGGACTGACATGAGAGATTGTGTGGATTGAAATTGTATTGAGTTGAGTTTAGAGGATTGAGGGCAGACCTCAAACTTATAAAATTTTAACAGTATTAGACCGGTTAGATATAGGAATGATTTTCCTGATGATGGGAGATGTCCAGAACCAGGACTCGCAGTTTAAGGATAAGGGGCAAAACTTTTAGGACTGAGACAAAGAGAAATTTCTTCACCCAGAGTGGTAAGCATGTGGAATTCACTACAACAGAAAATAATTTGAGGTCAAAACACTCCTTGAAAGAAGGAGCTAGATATCCCTTGATCCATTCAGCCACAAAAGGTGGGTTTAGGGTATTCAGTTGTTTGATCAGCTATGATCATTGTTAAATAGCAGATCAGCCTCAAGGGATCAAATGGCCTATCCCTGCTCCTTTGTTCTCAGTTCTTTAAGTAAGTACAGCAAACATTTTATTAACAAACACCTTTTGGGACCAGGAGCATGCTAGTTGATCAAATATTCCAGATAATAAAAGGTACGCATAACTGCAGTAAATCCTCACCAAGCAAAGCTTTATGACGTCAACATCTGTCTCAAAATCTATGTAAAAATGTCAACAAACCTTCTAAAATTGTTAAAAATACCCAGTAAGTGATAGAAACTTAATGCTGAGATGTACACATCACTGTTATGCAGTAAAAGTATAATACTTGGACATTGTGATATTTCAGGTATTTAATTTTTGCCAGATTATCAAGAGTGCTGGTTGATCAGATGCTGGTTAAAACAAAGTTTGCTATATACCAATATTACAATATCAGAGTATAGTTGATTCATATCAAGCATATTAAATGCCTATGTTGACTGGAGCAAGGGTGTGCTGGTTTTTACCCCTGATTTTATTTTTTTTCTACAGGAAATCCAATCCTGCTATTACAGAGTTCATGCAAAAGCAAGGCTTTGGAAATGATTACAGAAAACTGGAATCTTTCTATATCCAAAAGTAAGGATTCTTTGCCTTCGATTATGTAATTTTGATATTGCAGGCGGTATATTTGTGGTACTTGTTTTTGCCACTGTTGCTGTCTTGTGCTTTCCTTGTTGGATGTTCATTAGGAGCTTTGCTTTTTTTTCAGTTTGGAGTTGTCTACCATCCATTCCTTTTTTTTGGTTTGCATCCCTCTCATCTTTTTAAACACATTTTTAGAAACCTCGTTGCATTAGAATGTGGACAGTCCAGGTTTGTTTTTGTTTTTGTCTTGCTCTTCAATATTCACTGATCATTCCTTCTGCACAGTTCTGAGAATCTCTTTGCTTTTGTGTTCTTGAACTGAGCACTTCGTCCTCCTTCAGAACATCCTAGTTCTGTGGAGGTCCACCTCTCTAGGTTTACATTCCAGCATTGTGTAAAATGCTACAAATTGCTCTTGATAATTCTGAAAACATGCAAAAAATAAATCTTATTTAGTATACATCAGAATGTGTATGCACTGTATTACATTTTAACAAGCTCTTGCTGCAGACAATGCAAATATCTACTTTTTTGATTTAATCTTGCTAACTGAATTGTGATCAACTATTACTTTGTAGTTCTTCTAGCTATTTGTCACTTACCTCAGTTTGTAGGAAGAGCCTATCCAGGCCAAGTCTTTTTGACCAAGATGATTTTCTTTTAAAGAAGGCAAATTCTCTTTTGATCTCGGTGTCATTTTTTGATATTTCCCAAGTATTACTTTCCCACACAAATCCTTAAATTCATTCTACGTCTTGCATTCTTTGAAATTTTTTTTCTGCTTTGTTTGAATTGTAGGATTGTTCTTGATTTTTCTCCTGCAGAAATAGTTGACCTTATCTGTCCTTTCAGCTCCCTTCCCTCCTTCATTACTTGAAAGATTTTAAATTGGATCATTGGATATTGGTGGAAATAACATTAGCTAACTCGAAAGCTTTTCAAACAGTTTTTGATTTAGGATTTACTTTTAGGATATATATCAAGGTGGATGAGCATGGAAGCAACATGTGATAGTTAGAAGAAATTTAGTAAGATATTAGCTTTCAACATTGGTTATGATGGTATAAATATGAAGATCATCATGAAAGGAATTTGAGGGTTTTTCGTTGTTGAGGACAGGCAATGCTATACTGAGATGGAGATTTTGAAATTAAGTGGCTAACTGGGTGGCAACAACATTTGAAAGGAAAGCACTGGTGTCATGTGTATCTTGGTAGTTTACCATGTATTACAATGCTGTGACTAGCTAGGACGTAGGTCATCAATTCTAGGCAGTTACGATCAGTGAATCATTCTTGTCATGAAATACTAAAACTTCCAAATGTAACTTCACCAACACTCAGTTTTGCAGTAGTGCTCCAGCCTTCTGTTCTATATGCCTTGATGGAAGTCTGGAAACTCAATTTTTTTTGTGTGTGTGATTTGAAATGGCAAATCACTTTTAAAATACTATTGCCAGTGGATCCTTTAAACATTATTCACTATTTCCTTTTTTGGATTTTAGATTATATTCCCATCTACCATCCTTTGTATGCAAATATATTCAATTGCATCAGATGTAATTCTGCCCACTGACTTCAGTTTATGTACGTTCCGATATTACATATAAAAGAAATATAGTTCTGAAGATCTGGAATCTAAAGTATTACTGCATTCAGTAACTTGAAAAGGAATTGATCCCAATTTGTTACTGACATCAATAATAAGTGTCCAATCCTATTTGCTTGGCTTACCACCCTGAAATTTTCTTAAACTTGCTATGAGAACACTTGTTCACATTATTATGAAGGGGGCTTTCATGTTTACTTTTATGATTTAAAACTGTAGAAGCTTTAAGCATTTTTGGTGGATCTTTGGTTTTATGTTGTAGGAAATTTAGCTCAATATTCTCTTATTGATACATAATTTGCTGTAGAAGGGCATCTAACCCTATCTTCTGTTCATTCAATCTGCCTGACTTTGCATGCTTGGGATTTTCCATTTTCCTATGCATGGAAAATAGCTAAGATGCAAGTATCCTAATGAAGCTTGACTGAAACAAACACCAGTGTCCCAAGTGAAATGGGCACATGGTGGTGTATGTTCTTAGCTGGTCATATTAACGGATTGAGAAGCAAGTATAGAATTGAGTGGGTACATTCAATGGTAAATCAATTTCAGGGAAAGATGGTGTGAAAGGGACAAATGCAAAGTTATTTGTAATTATATGTAAACTGTTGGAAATTTATGAACTAATATCTGGAGTACTTTGACTCCAAACTTGTAATAGGTAATTTTCAGTGTCAGATATTAACTGGAGTCACTAATATTTCCACATGACAATGTGTTCTTACTCTAAATTGAGCTTCTTTGGCAAGGTTCATTTGTACCTACTGCAAATATACAGTAGCTTTGCACCATTCAGTGCATTTCAATGTTGCGGCAGAATTTTGTCCGATAAATGAGTTATGCAAAGGAGATAACAATTTTTGGATGAGTTTAGATGTTCTGCTTGCTTTGCCTGAAATGGCTGTACAATTTATTATGCAAGTACCATTTCATCAGTTTTAGTTTTAGTGTTACTATAATTTAAAACAAACCAACTTGAAGTCCAAGTTTTTAACACTCATTTCCCAGAAGTCACCAGGAATCTGACTAGTTGTACAGGTCATTCAACTGTAACATATGTTTCATCAATGTAAATTCACTGTAACATGATTGACGAATTAAGGATGCTGTTTCTAAAGCATGAACTTTTAAAACATGTATTGGCTGTAACTTGATTGCATTGCCAACATTTTCAGCTTTGTCTCTAAAGTACAATTTTTCTATAACACGGGATTGCACAAGAACGAAACCATAACGTTATAGAAGAATTGACTGTAATCCAAAAGGCAAAGCTTTGCAAATGTTTCCTGAAATAAATGTTGTAAATAAACATAAGCTCCTATTGATTTTAGCTTTTTGCAAATCAAATACTGAATTTGTGTACATTTACTTGCAGTGTTCTGGATATTGTAGCAAGCTATATGAAAGGCTACATGGTCTGGCAGGAAGTCTTTGATAATGGAGTGAAGGTAAGTGTGTGGAGTCAGTGTAGTCTGCATTTATTTGAAAACCAGAAGCAAAGCAGAATACTCCTGATGTTTCCAGTAGTTAAAGCATTGGCTCAGTGGCAAAGCTATACATGTCTGAATAATTGAACTTAAAAGAGCAACTGTAGTATGAATGTTAAATTTACAACCTGTTTCATAGTAATTCCAGAAATTGAAATAATTGAGCTTGGCGCTGTGACTATTTCATGTTCTGTGTTTTTTGTCTTTTCAGCTTTTGCTCTTCTGCTTGGTATTGCATGGCCTTATTTTAGCTTTTTTGCTTTCTTTCTTAAGGGTTCATGGTATTAATTTCTCAAACAGTTAAGCAACTTATTTAGAATTACAAATATTTAGTTAAAATACAGTGTGAGTTCTTAAGATATTGTATGTATTGTTTTAAGGTTTTCTGAACCACCTTTTTGCCTTAGAGATAGCATGTTCCTTATATAAGTCCCTACCATGCATGAGGTCTATAATATGCAGATAATGAGGATGTGTACATTGTGAAATTCCGGACATAGTGTATTAATTACCCATTAATTTGCATCAGTTAGCCAAAAAGAACAAACCATCGCTGAATTTTTTTTTGGAAGTGCAGTTAAAGTCCAAGTTATAGTCATACAGCATAAGAAAATGTCCTTCCATATATCAAATCTGTGTTGGTTTTTTAAAAAAAATCCTTTTACTTTTAAAGCTGTTGGTGAATCTGTTTTGACTGCATCAAAAAATAGATTTCCCTCCTCTGTCCATCCCAATCTATTTAGTCCATGACCCCCCAGTGACCAACTCACCAATGAAAGGGAGTATTTCTCCCTCATTCCCTTGATCAAAATCACCTCTTCACCTTTATGACTGCCATGGTTCGCAGTCGCCCCCTTCACTTTTGACCCCATACCAGGAAAGGTCTTGGCCTCATCAGTGCTAAGAGATGAAATCCGTAGACTTCACCACATTTAACCATACCTTTTAAATTTTTTTATGGATTTAAGAAACATATAAAGTCAAAAGAGAAAAAGTATAACATAGCAAAAATAAGTGGGAAAACGGAGGACTGGGAAGCTTTTAAAGAACAACAGAGGATTACTAAGAAGGAAATACGCAGAAAAAAATGAGGTACGAAGGTAAACTGGCCAAAAATATAAAGAAGGATAGTAAAAGCTTTTTTAGGTATGTGACAGGGAAAAAAATGGTTAAGACTAAAATTGGGCCCTTGAAGACAGAAACAGGGGAATATATTATGGGGAACAAAGAAATGGCAGAAGAGTTGAATTGGTACTTCAGATCTGTGTTCACTGGAGAAGACGCAAGCAATTTCCCAGAGGTAACAGTGGCTGAAGGACCGGAACTGAAGGGAATTTATATTTGCCAGGAATTGGTGTTGGAGAGACTGTTTGGTCTGAAGGCTGATAAGTCCCCGGCGCCTGATGGTCTACATCCCAGGGTACTGAAGGAGGTGGCTCTAGAAATAGTGGATGCGTTGGTGATTTATTTTCCAGAGTTTGATAGGTTCAGGATCAGTTCCTGTGGATTGGAGAGTGGCTAATGTTGTACCACTTTAAGAAAGGAGCGAGAGAGAAAGAGTTGGATAGAGCTCTCGAGGATAGTGGAATCAAAGGTTATGGAGATAAGGCAGGAACAGGATACTGATTGAGGATGATCAGCCATGATCATAATGAATAGTGGTGCAGGCTTGAAGGGCAGAACGGCCTACTCCTGCACCTGTCTATTAAATTTTAACTGAGAAATTAGTGATAATGTAGTGCTGGACAAAAGAAATGAAACTGAAAGTTGATTGTTGGATTTGTCTCCTAGAATTTTGAAAGATGTAGCTATATAGACAGTGACTATAATGGTGATCATCATGTTTCAAAATTCTATTGATGCTAGAAATGGCTCCTGCAGATTGGAAATTAACAAATGTAACCTTAATATTCAATAAAGGAAGGAGAGTGACAACCATAGACCAGTTAGCTTGGCATTAGTAAGATAAATTCTTGAATCTATTTTCAATGTTATAGCTGGGCACTTAGAAAAGTATGGTAGGATTGGGTTGAGTCAGCATGGATTTATGAAATGGAAATCATGTTTGCCAAATCAGTAGGAATTTCTCAGCAAGTAAAGTGAATGTGTTGTATTTGAATTTTCATAAAGCGCCCAGTCAAGTTCTGTATGAGAATTTGATAAACAAAATGTGATCAGTAAAAATGGGATGGGGTTGTACATGCATTGGTTTGGATTAAGGATCCATTACTGATTAAAACCAGGAATAAAGAGGATCATTCTCAGGTTGGCAGTAACTAGCGTGATACTAAAAGAAACAATGCTTGGGCCCCAGGTGTTCAATGTTTGAAAGTGGAGACCATTCAGAATATTTGAAGTTTTGCTGACAAGACAAATAGGTGAGTGAGAATGAATTGAATAGGCTGCAAAGAGACTTCAAGGGAAATTTGGAGAGGTGAGGAGAGTGATCAGGAATGTGTGTCCAACATGTCAATTGGCACATCAAAACTCACCAATGAACTCTGGTGTCCTTGTCCATTGCTCGCTGTAAGATGTGGGTACAGTGAGCAGTTCACAAGGCAAATAGCATGTGGTATTTTATTGCAAGAAGATTGGCACTAAGGAATAAAGAAATCTTGCTGCCAATTGTATAAAGCCTTAGTGAAACTGAACCTAGGATATAGTGTGTGAAGTTATTTTGGGTCTGCTTATACTGTATAAAGAAGGATATACTTGCTGTAGAGGGAGGACAACCTATCACACCCTGAACCTATAAGGAAGCTTAGCCTATATTCTTTAAAGTTTAGAATAATAGGTGATCGCCTGAAGCATAAAGAATTCTTCCAAGGTTTGATAGGAAAATTGTTACAAAATTAGACTTCTAGGTACTACTTTTTGGATTTCTTGAAATTGACTAACAAAAAAATTAAGTATATGGTCCTTTGAAACTGTTCTGCCACTCAGTAAGATCATCGTGGATTTGATTATTCCCATCCACACCCAATAAATAGTCAATTCCTAGCTCATCAAGAATTTATCTGGTTCTGCTTTTTAAAAATGTTCATACTCTGCCTCTACCATCTTTCGAGGAAAAGACCCCCTGAGGAAAATGTATCTTATCTTTCTTTCTTTCTCTGCCTCTTTCCCTCTTCAGCCCCACTCTGCCGGCTCCATCTTGTTAGTTTAAAAAATGTTGAAAATATCCATTTTGTGAAGCATCACCTGAAAGTGGATCTATGCAGAAAAGGTTTGAGAAGCGATGAAACTTCAGTTGTGAGTTGAAGAAACTAGGATTGTCCTCCCTTGATCATGAAGGATCTAATATAAGCAGCTAGACAGAAGTTCCTCGATTAGAGGATAAAAAGTCAGAAGGCACAGATTGGTTCATTTTCCAGGCACCTTCAAAGCTGATATAAGGGACGTTATTTTTAAACAGCAAGTGGTTCTGAAATGCTTATAAAGGTCGACTGAATTGTTGTGGCTATCAAAATCGAATATACATCTGCCAGTGTAAATGTTTGCATCTTTTGTGAGGAAAATATGGGTAGTGGTGCTAGCTGAATTGCTCTTGGAGATGCCTCCCTCTTGTCTGTAACCATACTGTCATTCTATATAGTGCCATTATTAATTTGGCTGTTTTTATTTTAAGAGCCTCTTCCACAATCCTGCAAGTGATGCTAATGCAGTTTAGTTTCTGTCCTGTTCAGAGTGAAATTTACTATTGGAGCTAACATAGTGAGTAGTCCAGTCAACTGCTATGTATAATGCAATTTTTACATCAGAATATCAAATTTGTTTTACATTTAATATGCAGTGATTTCCTGCATATGCAATAAAACAGCAAACAGGAGTACTGGCCTTATGCTTCTGGAATATAGAACAATACAGCACAGAACAGGCCTTTCAGCCCTTGATGTTGTGCCGACCTGTGAACTATTTTGCTGCTTTTAATGTGGCTGCCTTACTACTCAATTCAATCAATAGATTTTGTGACAAATTTAATATTGAGGGCATTAACTTTTCACGTGATAATTTGTCCTTAATACACAGATTGTCTTCAGTGGTAATCCTTTTTATTTGGATGATCGTACTTGAATGCTAAGAATAGTTGGCCGTAAATTTTAAATGTACTTACTTTTTCAGATTAAGCCAGACACTATAGTTGAAGTGTGGATGGAGAGAAATGCGAAAGCAGAGTTATCTAAAGTAACACTAGCTGGGTTTACAACCATTCTTGCAGCACCCTGGTACTTAGATTACATTTCCTATGGACAGGACTGGCAAAAGTACCATCAAGTTGAGCCTCTCCATTTCAACGGTTGGTTACTTTTCATTAATTAAAATTAGGAACGATAATGCCATAGTATATATTGTCCCTCCCTAGTTACACATTTCTGAATCCAAAATTCCTAATTTTAATTTTTAAATATACACTCAGTGAAAAATAAGATGACCTGATAAATTTAACTTGCTTCATTATTCTGTTAATACCATGTTCCTTGCATTTGTGTTGCACCTTTCTTGATGATCACCTGCAGATTAAGGTTTTTTTTTACCTGGGCTGAAGCTGTAAAAGTTAAATGATCATAAATCTGTGGTACTTTATATACTGGTGTATGTTTCAGAGCACTAAATCTTTGCGTATTTCCTTCAGCTGTTCTGCTTTTATAGGGGAACGTTGCTATTGCCTGGTTGAGCTACTTTTGAGCTAATTCATGGCGTAATTTAGCTGGATGTGTTTTATTGGACTCCTTATTACCTGCTGTTTGTATGTCTGACTTAATTTTGCTTTTAGAACTGAAGTGGGACTAGTATGTTTAACAAGTACTTTAGATGTTTTAGTCTACAGCTTTGTTTCTAAGATCTTTGTATAACGATATTTTGTTAGACTGAAATTATCATGTTGGGTTTCTTGTCTCTGCACTTTTTTGGTTTGTAGTTGAAGCCGGATACCATTATCCATGTGTGGAAAGGTGGCTACCAGCAGCAAATGGCAGCTGTAACACTTGCTAAGTTTCATGCTCTTCTGTCCTCTCCATGGTACCTGAATGTCATTTCATATGGCCAAGACTGGCGGAAGATATATGCAGTGGAACCATACAACTTCAATGGTGTGTTGTTACAACTGTCCACATATAGGAACATTTTATCTGTACTCTTCCGACATTGAACTTTTTTAGCACCTGTTATTGAGCTTCAAACTACGCAAGTGTTTTTAAAGATGATTAGGACACAGAATGTATTATTGAAAATAATGATTTAAGATTGTTACTCTTAAAGGCCAATGGTGACTAAATTGGGCTAAAAATGAGCAGAGGACTAAAATTTGCTCCACTTTTGAGATGTTTCCAGCTATTTGTTTATTTGTTGGGAAATGAAACTACAGCGAGGGACACAAACAGTTCATTTTCTAGTGTTGTGAAGCTGGTGTATAAAATTGTAAAGGGGTGGGGGGGGGGAAGTGTGTGTGTGGTCCCTTTTTTTAAAAAAAAAATCTTTTCTATGCTTCGCGATCTGGGGGGAAGAAATTATATAAAGAACACCCAAATTGAAACATTTTATCGAGCAGCCAAGCAGCATTTTTACCAAGATAACCAGTCTTCTCAAATTTAGTCCATTAATTTAAACCAAGCCTTTAGATACTAAAAACCTATCCAATTTAAACCTGATGGTGTTGACAACCGAGAACTAATCCAATTGTAAAGAAATTAATAGGTCATCAAAGGTAGAAAGGTGAAGGCATTTTGGCAAATATGGAAGATCCAACTGAAGAGATAACAACTTCCAACTCTCTCAAAGCTCCATCTATCCATAGTAAAAGTTACCACAACATGGTTAGCTATTATTCCAGACAGCAGAATTCCAAGAGAACAGTCCTGTCACCAAAATTTGGTGGAGGCATGTTTCAGAAAGATGATCAGTGGAGAGGGTGAGGAGAATTTTGGAAGTCACATTCTATGAACTTTGAGAGACTAAGTTTTTAATTGATTGTTTTCTTGGATTTGTGTAAGTGGGACCTATTATTAAACTGTAGAATATGGTTCAATTAGGAATAGTTAGGGGGAAATTGTTTGGTTTGTTAGTAATTCTGTTAATTTGTTCACTGCTGGAATTAGATAAATAAATTGTTACTGGTTAATTAGAGAGCGTGAAAGAATTCCGTTTCATTTAACCACTCCATTTATAACAGGTTTGGGATAAGAGGTAAATTATACCACTTTTCTCACTCAAGTTGTAAGTTTGCTGGCTGAGCTGAAATATTTGTTCTCAGAGGCTTTGTCACCACACTAGGTAACACCAGTGAGCCTCTGTTGAAGCACCGGTGTTCTGTCTCAGTTTCTGTTTGAGTCTGTCTTGGTCTGTTGTGCTGGGTGATATTACTTCTGGTTCTTTTTCCGAGAGGTTGGTAAATAGGTCCAAACCAATACGTTAGTGGAGTTCCAGTTTGAATGCCAGGCCTCTAAGAATTCCTGTGCATGTCTTCGTTTAGTCTGTCTCATGATGGATGTATTGTCCCAGTCGAACTGGTGTACGTCATTGTCTGTGTGTAAGGATACCATTGATAGTTGGTCATGTCTTTTGGTGTCTAGTTGGTGCTCCTGTTTGTTTCCTGCCAGTCTATCCAATGTAATGTTTGCTGCAGTCTTTGCAGGGTATTTTGTATATGACATTTGTTTTGCTGGTCGTTGGTAAAGGCTCCTTTTTAGATTTGTGTTGGTAGGTTTGTGGGCTACCATGATGCCTAGTGGCCAGAATGGTCTGGAGTAAACATTACATCAGACAGATGGCTAGGAATCTAGCTACCAGGATACACGAGCACCAACTAGCCACTAAAAGACACGACAAAACTTGAAAGGGTTCAGAAAAGATGTTGCCAAGGTTGGAGGATTTGAGCTATAGGGAGAAGTTGAATAGACTGGGTTTGTTTTCCCTGGCTGAGGGGTGACCTTGTGGAGGTTTATAAAATTTAGGGTGTAGGTTTGCTCACTGAGCTGTAGGTTTGATATCCAGGCGTTTCATTACCTGGCTAGTTAACATCATCAGTGGCGACCTCCCAGTGAAGCCTTGGTTTATAAAATCATGAGAGGCATGGATAGAATAAATAGACAAAGTCTTTTCCCTGGGGAATCCAGAACTAGAGGGCTATAGGTTTAAGGTGAGAGGGGAAAGATATAAAAGAGACCTAAAGAGCAACATTTTCACGCAGAGGGTGGTGTGTGGATGGAGTGAGCTGCCAGAGGAATTGATGGAGTCAAGTACAATTGCAACATTTGAAAAGTATTTGGATGGGTATATGAATAGGAAGGCTTTAGATTAGATTACCTACAGTGTAGAAACAGGCACTTGGGCCCAACCAGTCCACACCGACCCTCCGAAGAGTAACCCACCCAGACTCCCTTCCCTCTGACTAATGCACTTAACACTAAGGGCAATTTTAGCATGGCCAATTCACCTGACCTGCAATCTTTGGACTGTGGGAAGAAACCCACGCAGACACTAGGAGAATGTGCAAACTCCACACTGACAGTCGCCTGAGGCTGGAATCTAAACTGAGCCACCGTGCCACCCCTTTAAAGGGATATGAGCTGGGTGCTGGCAGATGGGACTAGATTGAGTTGGGATATCTGGTCAGCTTGGTCAAATTGGACTGAAGGGTCTGTTTCCATGCTGTACATCGCAATGACAATGACTTGATGACAACCAACTATCACTAGTATCCTTACACACAGATGATTAGAGACACCTGTTCGACTGGGACAATACATCCATCTTGGGACAGATTAAATGAAGGGAATTCAGAGGCCTGACATTCACACCGGGACTCCATTGACAAACATATCAATTTGGACCCCATTTACCAGCCTCTCAGAAAAAGAACTGGAAATGACACCAACACTTCAACGGAGGCTCACTGATGTTACCTAGCATGGTGCAGACACTGCTGAGAACAAATCTTCCAGCTCAGCAAGCAAGCTTACAGCCTGAGCTACAAATCTTCACAAAAATTGCAAATTTTCTCCCTTTTATCAGATTTACAAGACAAGGTTATTTTCTTTGGGTGTGTGGGTTTTGATTATCAAAGGGGTGTCAACCTCCTCTTAACACTAGCCATACACTTCAAATAAACCATGTAACTCATTTCTTCGCTTGCTCTTTGGAGAAACTTCTAAGTAGCTTGATTCCTTGTAATTCTGCATTACCCTCCACTGCTTTCCTTTTCTATATCATTTCCTTCTTTACAGATCATCTGTATTGCACAAATCCTTTCTCCTTTGGTCATTGTGTTTAAGTATTAGAAATTTGCTTTTCTAGTTACTGACCACCTGCTTCCCATTGAATTATATCTCATTTTGAACAGGTAGTAACTCCGTTTTTTTGTAATGTTCTGTGCTAGCAGGCAAATGAATAACTTCATACTCTGTACCTCCTGCTCTAGGCTTTCTTACTTTTGGAAAGTTATCTAAATGCTATATTTCACCTGTCCCAATTAAAATATGCCAGCTCTTCCATTTTTAACTTTTCTAATTGACGTGTGGCAGTCAGTATTCTGCATGGCATCCCTTTAAGTTAATGCATTATATTTTTATAAATCACTCACTCTAATCCTATTAGTGTGGTTTGTAAAATCATATGCCTGTACTTGCTGTTTAGGACACTGTCATAATTTGGTTAATTTTATTGTTGTATACTATTTGGGCAAATGAAATGAGATGCATAACTTTTAATATGCATAGACAGAATGTTGCTTTTATCTAAAATATATCACGATATACAAAAATCGAAACAACAGGCCGTTTTGTCCCAACTGATCTATCTTTTTTTTTACATTCTCATTCTATCTACCTGATCTCAAACTTTCAGCACCTCTCTTCCCCTCAATCCCACTCCAACCCTTCCCACATGTTCATCTAGTTTAATCTTTCAATTTGGTAAGTTTAAGCAGCAAGAAATTACAACCACATTTCCAGAGATTCCTGAAAAGACTGCAATACTTTGTACATTTATCCACATCTGGTGGGAAGATATCAACCCATAATCACAGTGAGCAATCAGTTTTCATGAATCATAGAATACCACCTTCTATAAGTATTGTACTGTTTCGGTCGCTTTTATATCTTTCCCCTGTCACCCCAAACCTATGCCCTCTAGTTCTGGACTCCCCACCCCAGGGAAGAAAATTTGTCTATTTATCCTATCCATGCCCCTCATGATTTTATAAACCTCTATAAGGTCACCCATTAGCCTCCAACGCGCCAGGGAAAGCAGCTGTAGCCTATTCAACCTCTCTGTATAGCTCAAATTCTCCAACCCTGGCAACATCGTTTGTAAGTCTTTTGTGAACCCTTTCAAGTTTCACAATTCCCTTCCGATATGAAGAAGACCAAAATTGCACACAATCTTCCAAAAGTGACCTAACCAATGTCCTGTACAGCTGCAACATGACTTCCCAACTCCTGTACTCAATACTCTGACCAATAAAGGAAAGCATACCAAACACTGCCTTCACTATCCTATCTACCTGTGACTCCACTTTCAAGGAACTACGAACATGCAATCCAAGGTCTCTTTTGTTCAGCAACATTCCCTAGGACCTTACCATTAAGTGTTTTGTTTGAAACAATAGAGTATGCAAGAGAATCTATTTGGATCTTTAAATTTGAATCAGTAACTTAGAAGCAGCATTTTAAGTGCTTGACTTCTGGATTGTACAATTTTTTTTCTCTGTTTGAAGGATTTACCATTTTCCAAAAAGTGCATGCTGCTAACAATTTTTGTAAATCTTTTCACATTCCTCAAACTTTCACCCTTTACTACCACTAACTTAAATAATTTGCATTTGCCATTTGAGCTGTTGAGAATGTAATCTTTGCCAAATTCAATGCAGCCAAGCTTTCTTTCAATTTTTTTGAAATGCCAAAGAGCACGTGGAGAAGCTCTACGTTCAGTAATGTGTACTTTTGAAACATTCAAACAACTGATTGATTGATTGATTGATTTGATTAGGTATTCCTTGTTGAAAGGCATAAGTGTCTGGACTTGGATAGAAAACACTTGAATCTCATCTGCTATTGCCACTATCTCTTGTAGCAACATATAAAATGAACGAACTGCAGCAGTCCAAACCTCTACTTCATAGATTTAATATATACTAGTCAATGATTTGGAGAGTTTACTGAACTCTACCTGACCATACATAATCTGATTGATACAAAATGGGGCTGACATTTCTGTAAATTAAGGAAGTCTGCACTTTGCAACATCATGTACAAGGAATATTTCAGTATTCAAATGTTACAATACGTTTTATTCTTTTGATTGACAAAGGCAAACTCATCTGTTCTATTTGCTTGGTCATCACAATTGACACCTGTGCCATAATTTGTCTTTTTAAATAAAACAAGTAATGAACATTTTTTAAAAACTTTTAAAAGTTCGTCATACTACTGCATTCTCTTACCATTTAAATCAATAGATTTGTGGTAATTAAGTTTTTAATTTTGATTGGATCAATGAATTTCATCATGTATTTTCTTTAGTGTATGTTGTATTTTCACAATTCTATAAATATAGTACTTTTTCAAATATAAATATTGCCTTCAACAGCACTATATTTTGAGACAGTTGAAAATGTTGCATACAGTTGTTTTAGGCAACATCGTTGGAAAAAAGTTAACCCAACTGTGATTTTTTTTTTTCCCCCAGAGTTAATGTTGCATGATTTTTTTCCAATTTTTCTTTTTGCTGCAAATATCACAAATGTAAAATATTTAGTTTTGGAATCCATTTAGTATTCTAAAGATGTTAAATAATGTGAATTGTTCTACAATATAGTTTATGATTATTATTCTGCCAACTCATTCTAAAGGTCTACTTATTTGCTTGGATAATTGAACTTAGAGTTTTTCTTTCTTGATTTGTTGTCTCATTAGTAACCTTCCCTCGTTTTAAAAAATTTACAGGAACTGCAGCACAGAAGAAGTTGGTGATTGGTGGAGAAGCTTGTCTCTGGGGTGAATATGTGGATGCAACCAATCTTGCCTCACGATTATGGTATCAAAATTTCCCGCTTCTATTAGATATATAGTTTTCTCAACCCAGAAATTAAGTCAATTTTTTTTGTAGTTTTCAAAACCTTTCATGCAATACATTTTAATTCAGCAATGTATGTAGTTATGGTTTTGTTATACTGTGTTCAGATTTTTGTTTGGTTTTTCTCCATCGTAGTTGGGGATGGACGACAAAATGCTTGTAGAATGAGATATTTGGCACTTTTACCAGTTCACATCTTGCCAGGTGGCATCTATAAACTATTGATTAACTTACACTTTTGGTGAAAATAAGATTCATTATTGGGGCGATTTAGAAGTTGCATATTGTTGCTGGTTGTGAAATTCTTGGCATTCAAAATAGCTCTACAGATCTTGTATGATTCTGAAGGGAAATCAGTTCTGGCAAATAATATTTATTATTTTGATAAAATTGGTTATTTTTGAGGGCTTAGCCTGACTGTGTGCAAGTTTTGCCACATCCTCCTTGACTGAGGGGACATGATGTTTTGAGATGTGGTGTATTCAGTATGCAGGCTTTGTACTTGGCATTTTAAACCCCACATTCTTCTTGATATTTCTGATCCGATGCTTCCTTTCCATTTCTCCTTTCATCTCGTTCTCTCACCACCCCAACAAGTGCTTCCAAATGAAACAAGTCTGCAGTACATAAATGTTTTACAAGTATTTTATAGATTAAAGATTTTTAAAGAGATTTTTTTTGACTTGATGTTTCATGAACAGACTACTGAATAAGTGAATAAATCCTCCAGAGTAAAATAGAATGTTATTTACTACTGAAAGTTTAAGATTTCCCACTTCTCTTAATTTCTTAAGTTTTGTTTGTCTAATTTGCGATTTATCAGATGTGGGCTCTTAAATATACTTTATTTTATTCCCGATGCTTGATCCAAGGGAGGACTTAAAAACAAATGTAATCAATTAGTAGCCCAGAATGGAGGATTCATATGTCATATGTGATTAAATTAAAAAGGGCAAGGATAGAAAAGGCATGACATATATAATGACGAGCAGAGAATGGTGGAACATATGAACTTGGAGTGCAGCAAGAATGATAGTTCCCTCCCTCCCTCAGAGCATTGTGGGTCAACCTATAGAATGTGGACTGCAGTGGTTCAGAAAGCAACTCAGTACCATCTCTCAAGCAACTAGTAATGAGCAATAAATGCTGGCCAGCCAGTGACACCCACATCCCACAAACTAATTTTTAACAAAAAACTAAAGGCTCTTTATCTGAATTGTGCAACATTTACAATGCAACTATGGACAAGTATAATCAGATGGACAGCCAAGAAGTATACCTCAGTACAACAGGATCTTGATCAGATGGGCCAAAAAGTGGCAGATGGATAATTTCGATAAATGTGAGGCACTGTATTTTGGAAAGGCAAATGAGGGCAGGTAATGGTAAGATCCTCTGGAATGTGGCTGAACAAAGACCTTGGGGTGCAAATTCATAGTTCCTTGAAAGTGGAGTCACAGGTAGATAGGATAATGAAGATGATGTTTGTATGATTGCCTTTATTGATCTGTGCATTGAGTATAGGAGTTTGGAAGTAATGTTGGGTTGTAAAGGACATTTGGTAAGGCGATTTTTGGAATACTGTGTGTAATTCTGGTCTCTGATATAGGAAGGATGTTGTGAAACTTGTAAATCTTTTCTGAACCCTTTCAAAGATGTTGCTAGGGTTAGAGGATTTGAGCTATAGGGAGAGAATGAATAGGTTGAGGTTATTTTACTTGGAGCATCAGATGCTGAGGGGTGACCTTTAGAGGTTTATGGGAAGTAGACAATGTCTCTTCCCCGGAGTGGGATGTCCAGAACTAAAAAGCATACTTTAAAGATTAGAGATTTAAAAGGAATTGAATGGACAACTTTTTCATGCAGAGGGTAGTGAGTGTATGGAATGAGCTGTTAGAGGAATTGATGGAGGCTAGTACAATTATAACATTTAAAAGGCATCATTAAAAGGATGGGTATATGAATACCAACAAGGGTTTAGAGGAATATGGGCTAAATGTTGGCAAATATTGGTTGACATAGGAGGATTGGACAGAAGACCTGTTTCTGGGCTGTTAAGTTAAATTTATAGAGGAACACGGTTGTTCTGCATCATGAACCACAGAAATTCAGAGTGCAGGCACAGCAAGTACTTAGAAAGGCAAATGGTATAGCTGTTTGCAAAAGAACAGAATTCACAAAAGAAATTTTATTGCAGCTTGAACATTGGTTAAAATGCATATATATGTTTTTTTTGTCTTTATAACAATTGCTTGGGTTTACTCAGCTGATTTTGAGCTGAAGTGATTTATCTTTGTAAGCTAAGTTGAGCATGTGGGCTTATAGCCATTTAAAGTTCAGAAGAGTGCATAATGATCTTTGTTGAAACAGTCATGATCTTAAAGTTACTTGCTACAGTGAATGCTGAAAGGATGTTCCCCCTTCGGGTGAGTGTGGAACGACGGGATTTTATTTTTCACAAATTAGTCTGCCAATTAAGGTGGAGGTTAGGAGTTTTTTTATGGATTTGTGACATGTGGAATTCTCTTCCTCTGAAAGCAGTGCAGGCTGAATCATTTGAAGGCTGTTTGATTTTGTTGAAGGATACAAGTTTATGGAAGGACAGGCAGGAAAATAGAGGCCACTGTCGGATTAGGCAGGATATTATCCATTAATGTAGTAGGCCTAAAGGACCAGTTTTCATATTTCCTGCATAATTCAACATATTCAAACTATAGAACAGGGCTGGTCATTGAAAATGCATCTCTACTTTCACTTTTTCCCTGAAGGCCTCGGGCAAGTGCAGTTGGTGAGCGTCTTTGGAGCACTGAAAATACAACAAATATAAGTGATGCATACAAGAGGCTAACCAAACATCGCTGCCGCATGGTCCGGTAAAAACTGATCTAAAATTTGCTGTTTATTTCAAATATTCCTCATTTGCATAATTGTCTTTAGTGTTTGTTTAAATTGCCCTCTCGTCAAGTCTCACTACATCCACAGTAAACAAGTAAGGTGGTTCTAATTTGGATTTCATCATTAGTAATGATATTGATGCATTGAATCTGCTTAAGGAGCATATTGAAAGACGTCCTTTCAACCTGTTCACTAAATTGCAGTATTAGTACAAGCAACTGACGTTTTTTTTTACCCCCTTGTTGCAGACGTGGGATACCAGCTGAACCACTGTTTGTTGGCCACTGTGATTATGAGTATAGAGGGTAACAACATTCATCTGATCAAATGAAGCTTCTCTGGAACAAGAAAACCGATGCATCTTTAGTAATTCAATGCAAACTAACATAACTTAAAATTAAATTTGATCGACACTGAGGTTTTACAGAATTTTGTTTTGGAATAAGAATGAATGTTTGATTTTTTTTAAAATGTCATTTGGAAGGATTGTGCAATAAAGTTCAAAATTATATTTTAAAAATGAACTTTATTGTTGCCTTCTCTTAGAATTTTTTTAATGATGTATCTAGTCAGTGATGAAAATATTATGTGTTATATTTTAACTTACCAAAATCAAAAGTCTAAATTTGCGACATGACCAATATTGAGCTATTATGGCATTTTATCTTGATGCATTATTTCCTCTACACTTTTTTTTAAAGAAAATGTTTATGTATAACCTTACAATTATAAAAATGCAGTGTGTTGAAATTAAATGAAAATAAAATTTGATCATGTCCTAATTTTTCAAAAACAGAAATTGCTGGAGTTTGTCAGCAGGTCTGGAAGCATCTGTGAAGACGACAAAGCAGAGTTAACATTTCGAATCCAGTGGCCTTTTTTAGTGCTTGCTAATCAGTTATTGAGCTATTTAAAGAACAGAAACAAAAGCTTGGTAATTTGGCAGAAGACGTTTTGAGAAGCTCAGCAATTTCAGTAGACTGAAAATGCAGAAACACTCCAGTCAGACTGTATGTCTCTTGAAGGTATTTTGAGATTGGTAATAAATGCTAGCCTTTCTGGTGCCACCCACATCAGAGTCATAGAGATCATGGCCTTAATGCAAGAAATGAATCCGAGCTGAATCTAGAAAGCAAAGTAGGTAACGTAGATAGTATGTTATTAGGGAACACCTAGGAAATTATTGACCAAACAAAAAATTAATTCTAATATCAAAATTGAAAAGTAAAGAAGGATTCCAATTAGATGAAGAGAACTAGTTCCGATAAACTGTTAGAAGTAGTTTTAAGTTGAATAGTTAGTGTTGGAAAATTACAAAGGAGTGTCTACCTCAAAGATTATTAGACCCAAACAATCCTTATTAGTGTTCATCTCCGCATCAACAATGTTGTTAATCCTATTGTCAACTGTTAGATTAACTTCCTTTTGCATCAATCACTAATTGCGATTGTTTATTTCATCATCGTTGCTTCAGTAGCCACAACTATTAAGGAAGTCCTTCAGCTAACTAATCTAATTTGGTTGTGAAAGAAGTGTTGCAGCAGTTTCTTAGCAACAACCTTTAATTCAGTCACTTAGTCTCATTTTCCTTGATGATGATGATACTTGACATTCCCTCACTGTGCTAGAAATCATTCCATATATCACCACTCTTGTATATTGCCACTGGGAACCTTCCTGCTATTTAAAACTGTCACATCTTCATATTTCAATGTGTCATGTCCTATCTTTCTGAAGGTTTTGAGGTGACTTGATAATTTAAAGCAGAAGCATTGAGGGAGACTCCTATTGCATTTTCTTATTTGGTTTTAAGTGATCCCTTCTAAGGGGGTGGAGGGAGGAAGAGTATTACATGGTCTAAAACTCTGGCTTCGGAATAGTAAAGTGAGTGACAGGGCCAACAGTATATCTCCTTGACCAATGAAATTTAAGCATTGAGAAAAAGAGAAACAATGGAGTGAAATTGGATGAATTAATCAAATCTCCTGGTAGAGATTGTCACACAAATATTCTCACTGCTCAAAATAATACAAGGAAGCAAAATTAAAAGAAAGTTGCATCTTATCTGCTTTAACCTGTTATAGTACCCACCATTTAAGATCCAGGACTGCTCTTCCACAAGGTTCTTCATGATCCATGTTTTCATCTGTGCTTTGGTTGTGTAGAGCTAAGAGAACAGTTGGCTTGATAAACCCAACTTGTAAACTCCAATGTTCATTCTGTGGGAGTTGGGAAGGTGGAAACAGTGGGGCTGCGTTAGGACTTGGGCAGATGACCCTGGAAGAATGAGGGTATGGCATGCTGATCCAGGCAGATTTGTTTTGAGGTAGTAATGATTGGCCCTTGTGAAGGATCTTTAATTCATTATAATTCCATGAGGACACTCGCTCTTTCCCTCCCCCGCCCCCAGTTCTGCCAACTGCCTCTACAAACCCACCGACTCCAATAGCTACCTTGACTACACCACCTCCCACCCTTCCTCCTGTAAAAACATTATCCCTTATTCCCAATTCTTCCACGTCTGCTCCCTGGAGGACCAGTTCCACCACAGAGCTTCCCAGGTGGCCTCCTCCTTCAGAGACTACAATTTTCCCCTCCCAGGTGGTTGATGATGTCCTCCAGTGCATCTCTTGCACCTCTGCCCTTGAAACCCAATACTGCAATCGCAACAAGGACTGAAATCCCCCGGTCCTCGTCTCCCCATCAACCCACCTACCCCTGCCATCACAAGAATTGCAAAACTTGTGGCCTCACCTCTGTCTAAGGTCCCAAAGGATCCTTCTACATCTGACAGAAATTTACTTGTACTTTCACACACATCATTTACTGTATCCATTGCACCCAATGTGATCTCTACATTGGGGAGACAGGATGCTAACTTGCAGATCATTTGAGAGAACATCTCTGCAACACCCTGTGGCTAACCAACCTCACCACCCTGTGGCTGAAGGCTTTAACTTACCCCTTCCACTCCGCCAAGGACATGCATGGCTTAGGACTCCTCCATCGTCAAACTCTAACCAACCGATGCCTAGAATGAACAACGCCTCCTCTTCTACCTTGGGATCCTCCAACCACAGGGAATAAGTGGATTTCACCAGTTTCCCCATTTCCACACACACCCTTCCTTTCCCCACCCCCTCCCCTCCAAAATCTCACCTTATCCCAGCCCCACACTTCCAACTTGGTACTGACTTTAAATGGTTCTTCCTGTCCATTTTCCTTCCCACCTATCTGCTCCACCTTCCTCTCCAACCTTTGACGTTCACCCCCACCTTTATCTACCTATCTCATACCTAGATACCTTTCCCCCAGCCCCATCCCTTGTTCCGCTTATCTCTCAGCCCCCCCCCCCTTGCCCCACAAGCCTCATTCTTGATGAAGGGCATATACCTGAAACATCTATTCTTCTCCCTGGATGTTGCCTGAACTGCTGTTCTCTTCCAGCACCACACACTCAACTTTGATCTCCAGCATCTGCAGTCCTCCCCTTCTCCTATACCTGATAGTAACACATGTGAATAGTGTAGAGGCGTATTGATTGTCTGGATACCCTTATAAATGTAGTCCTCTGTCACCTTGTAGGGGAGATCAGTTGTGGCAGGGTAACTTGTTGGAACTGGCAATACACATTCAAAACCAACTTCCAAAACTAACAAAAAACTGTAAAATGGAACTGTCAAAATCGCATGTCAAGGGGAATTCTGAAAGGGAGGTGTAAAAACAGGTGAAGGTTTTGGATTTCAACGTTTGGGGGGGGGGGGGGGGGGGAATGTCTTGCCTGTAGTTTTTAAAGAAGTACTGCTTGTTATTTCACTTTATCTGTTAGAATAAGCCTCAAGGCTACAATTTAAAACAACTAATTATTGTCACAGTAGTGTGCCTGTCATTTCAATTTATTTAACAGCCCCAAGTGATTATAGATCTCAGCTGATGGTACAAGTCAGATCCCCGAGTGAAAGCAAGATTGAGAGTCATATGTTTTTTAAAATTTTGTTAGTTAATTAACATGGTGGTTAGTCACTGAGGCGTATTCACACAAGGTTACAAATGTTCTTTAACAACAGAACAGAAGTTTATTACATAATAGAAGAGATTTTTCTTGAAAATCATATGTCACAAAACACAAGAATGATTCCACACCACGCAGTAACACCACATTTCAACCTATTTCCTCACATTATCTGTTACAAAGGCTCAAGCCCAGATAACTTGTACTCCAAACTTAACTCTTCAGTGTTTTACTTACCCGATTCCTGACTTGGAGATGCTGGTGTTGGACTGGGGTGTACAAAGTTAAAAATCACAGAACACCAGGTTCATCAGGTGGCATCACCTGATGAAGGAGCAACGCTCTGAAAGCTAATGCTTCCAATTAAACATGTTAGACTATAGCCTGGTGTCTTGTGGTTTTTAACTGATTCCTAACAATTTCTTTGCCAGAAAGTGTGGACAGTTCAGCGTGTCTTCAGATAAATTGTTCCCTGAACTGGCTTGTAAACTCAACACTGGTGTCTTCTGCACTGAACTACAAAAACACATTCACCTTAGATTCTTTTGAACAGGAAACAAAGTTAATGGCCTTACGAGTTTAATGTACTTTTGTAGTGTGAACATATTTCCATTTACGTGACAGAGGTCTGCAGGTCACCTGCTTTCTGAAAAAAGAAAGTATTTCAATCACTGCTTCAGAAGGTCACTCTGACCTTGTATTTTTTAAAGGAAGTTCTTGACAGAAGTAACAATGCCAATTTGCCTCTATGCTGAAATCCAAATTCCAGGGATGATGATCATTTATAAAAATTATACATCTTTCATCAGAGGTTTATAAATTCTACTGTATTTGTAACAGATTATCCAAGTTAGTTGAATGTTTATTATAAAGCAATAGATTAGATTCCCTGCAGTGTTTACATTAGGTAGTTGAAAGAATGTAAGTATAATAAATTGGTCTTTATATATGTATTGGGTGGCATGGTGGCTCAGTGGTTAGCACTGCTGCCTCACAGCACCAGGTCCCAGGTTAGATTCCAGCCTCCGGCAACTGTCTGTGTGGAATTTGCACATTCTGCCCATGTCTGTGGGTCTCTTGGTCCAAAGATGTGCAGGTCAGGTGAATTGGCCATGTTAAATTGCCCATAGTGTTAGGTGCATTAGTCAGAGGGAAATGGGTCTGGATGGTTACTCTTCAGAGGGTCGGTGTGGACTTGTTGGGCCAAAGGGTCTGTTTCCACACTTTAGGGGATCTAATCATATGTGTTTTCTCAGTATAACGCAGTCTACATTACACATTTAGATCTTTGTATTATTTAATTTTATCCTGGTCCTGATGTCTATGCACGGTGAATACCAGGCAAGTTGAATGGCTATGGTTAGTCATAGAGATGTACAGCATAAGAACAGACCCTTCGGTCCACCCCATCCATGCTGATCAGATATCCCAACCCAATCTAGTCCAAGCACCCGGCCCATATCCCTCCAAACCCTTCCTATTCATATACCCATCCAAATGCCTCTTAAATGTTGTAATTGTACTAGCCTCCACCACTTCCACTGGCAGCTCATTCCATGCACGTACCACCCTCTGCGTGAAAAAGTTGTCCCTTGGGTCTCTTCTATATCTTTCCCCTCTCACCCTAAACCTATGCCCTCTAGTTCTGGACTCCCTGACCCCAGTGAAAAGACTTTGCCTATTTACCCTATCCATGCCCCTCATAATTTTGTAAACCTCTATAAGGTCACCCCTCTGCCTCCGACATTCCAGGGAAAACAGCCCCAGCCTACTCAGCCTCTCCCTATAGCTCAAATCCTTCAACCCTGGCAACATCCTTGTAAATCTTTTCTGAACACTTTCAAGTTTCACATCTTTCCGATAGGAAGGAGACCAGAATTGTACACAATATTCCAACAGTGGCCTAACCAATGTCCTATACAGCCGCAAATGACCTCCCAACTCCTATACTCAATACTCTGACCAATAAAGGAAAGCATACCAAACGCCTTCTTCACTATCTTATCTACCTGCAACTCCACTTTCAAGGAGCAATGAACCTGCACTCCAAGGTATCTTTGTTCAGCAACACTACCTCGGACCTTACCATTGGTGTTGAAATGAAGACCATAGGAACTGTTAAATGGCTGTGAGCCGTGTACAGGGGGTCATAGGTTGGCATGCAGACTAGGAGAAGTTATGCAGAGTGGATGCAAAGCATTATTTGGGAAATCAGAGAATGTGAGGGGTAAAAGCTGGAGTAATGTTTCATGTTTTATTCTTCCCTTTAACATTTTAGATACAGTACCAGAATTGTCATAATAATACATCATAACTCCAATTACTTAGAGATATTTTGAGCTACATTATGTGCTTTTTAGAAACAGTTCAACCAAAAGGTGATTGCAGATGAAAATTCACTTGCTGCCTGGCAAGGTCTGGGAGAAACCATAGAATGTCGTATCTGAAGGTAGTAAAAGAACTTGAAAGAGCAACTTTGAAAGGGAAAGAGCAATTAATCAGAAACTGGACTGTGAACTCCAGTGGCTACAGCAATAGCACAGGGCTGACTTGAGTAACTGAAGTCGCCCATAGTAACTACTATAATATTAGTATTTTTCTGTAAATTTTCTGTAGATGTTTCCCTCGATGCTTGGACCCTTCTTATTCTTTATCTGTAGTCAAATTGACTGTATACTTGAACTTCAAGACATCCTCTTTCTCTGGCAATGCGTTGTACTCCTTAACTGATACTGCTACCCTGCTTCCTTTCACTCCTTTTCTATCTTTCCTGAACAAGATGTAGTATCTCCTGTGAATTAAGTCCCAAACTGCCAAAAGTGTTTAATCCTTCTAGGACTGTACAACAAAAGGGTTGGAAACTAATCACAACTCCTGATCTGTGTGTGCTGGTAGGCTGATGTGCTGGCAGTGGGGGGATGCGAACCAGACTGCTGTGAAGGTCACAGTTTGAGGACAGCCATTATATAGCTCAGTGTCTCAGTCTGCATATTGAAAACCCAGAAAGCCTGTAAGCTGACTTGCAGAATCAAGATCAACTGCTTCATTCACAATATCAGTGCTATCAGTCTCAGTTTAACAGTCACAACGTCCTGCTCTTTAAGGCACTCCGAGTGATTTCTATGTCTTTGTTAACTTTTACATCAATCACATTTCTAATCTGTGTATATATGTTGCATTCTATTATATTTTTGTTATGTTCAGAATCTAATAAACTTTCCCTTCAAACTGAGAAAGGAGAAAGTGAGGGCTGGAGATCAGAGTCGAGTGTGTGGTGCTGGAAAAGCACAGCAGGTCAGGCAGCATCCAAGGAGCAGGAAAATCGACATTTCAGCCATAAACCCTTCATCAGGAATGAGGCTTGTGGGTCAAGGGGGGGCTAAGAGATAAATGGGAGGAGGGTGGGGCTGAGAGGAAGATGGCTGAGAAAGCAATAGATGGATGAAGATGAGGGAGAAGGTGATAGGGCGGGGGGGGGGGGGGGGGGCGTGATGGACAGGTCCAGAGGGTGATGCTGAATTAGAGGCTTGGTACTGGGACAATGTGGGGAGGGGAAATGAGGAAGCTTGAAATGCCCATTTACCCGTGTGGTTGTGTTCCTCCTCCAGGCATCAGGTGGTAACGGTTTGGCATGGAGGAGGCCCAGGACCTGTATGTCCTGTACAAGTGGGAGGGAGAGTTGATGTGCTCAGCCACAGGATGGTGGGTGTGGGTGTCCCAGAGATGTTCTATGAAACAATTCACAAGAAAGCGTCCTGTCTCCCTGATGTAGAGGAGACCATACTGGGTGCAACGGATGCAGTAGATGTCATTGGCAGAGGTGCAGGTAAATTTCTGACAGATCGGAAAGGATCCCTTGGGCCTTGGACAGAGATGAGGGGAGTGGTGTGGGTACTCCCTGTGGTGGCAGGAAAAAGTGCCAGGAGTGGGGTGTGGGCTGGTGGGGATTGTGGACCTGATGAGGAAGTTGCGAAGGGAATGGTCTTTTCGGAACGCTGATAGGGGTGGGGAGGGAAATATATATCTCTGGTGGTGGGGTCCATTTGGAGGTGGTGGAAGTGGTGGAGGACGATGCATTGTATGCAGAGGTTGGTGGGGTGGAAGGTGAGGGGTTCTGTAACCTTGTTGCGTTGAGAGAGTTGGGCTTCAAGGGCGGTGGTGTGTGAAGTGGAGGAGATGTGCTGGAGGGCATCGTCAACCACGTGGGAAGGGAAGTTGCGATTGTGGAAGAAGGCCATCTGGGACTTTGTGAGGTGCAATTGGTCATCCTGGGAACAGACGTGGTGGAGGCCGAGGAATTGATAATAAGGGACGGCATTTTCACAGGAGGTAGGGCCGGAGGAGGTGTAGTCTAGGTAGCTGTGGGAGTCAGGTTTGTAGTAGATGTCTGTGGTTAGCCGGTCCCCAGAGATAGTGATGGAGAGGCCAGGAAGGGGAGGGAGGTTTCCAAGATGGTCCAGGTGAATTTGAGGTCAGGGTGGAAGGTGTTGGTAAAGTGGATGAACTGGGAACTGCTGTGCTCTTCCGGCACCACTAATCCAGAATCTGGTTTCCAGCATCTGCAGTCATTGTTTTTACCCTGTTCAACCTTCTTGTTGGAGCATGAGGCAGCGCCGATACAGTCATCGATATAGGGGAGGAACAGATGCGGGATGGTACTGGTGTAACTGTGGAAGATGGACTGTTCCACATATCTGACAAAGAGGCAGGCATTGCTGGGTCCCATGTGGGTGCCCATGGCTACCTCTTTGGGTTAGAGTAAGTGGTAGGATTGGAAGGAAAAGTGTTGAGGCTGAGAACCAGTTCAGCCAGGCGGATGAGGGTGTCAGTGGAAGGGTACTGGTTGGGACGGCATGAGAGGAAGAAACGGAGGGCTTGGAGACCTTCATCTTGGTGGTGTGATGTGTACAGGGACTATCCATATTCAGAAAATGAGGTGGAAAAGCTGGGAATGACCTACCATATTTTAATAGGAACAGAATACGTTATTGAGGAAGGCATGGTGACTCAATAATTAGCACTGCTGCCTCATAGCACCAGGAACCTCAGGTGACTGCCTGTATGGAGTTTGCATATTCTCCACATGTCTGCGTGGGTTTCTGCTGGTTGATCTGGTTTCCGCCACAGTCCAAAGAAATGCCATGCAAAATTGCCCATAGTGTAGCTGCATTAACCATGGGAAATGCAGGATTACAGGGACAGGGGAGGGGCATGGTTCTGGGTGGGATGCTCATCAGAGGGTTGGTGTGGACTGGTTGGGTCAAATGGTCCGTTTCAACACTGTAGGGATTCTTATAAAAATTATTCTGCCATGCCATTCAATTAGCTTATGGTTGACTGCCTTCCTTAATGGGTTTAGAGTGGTGCTGGAAAAGCACAGCAGGTCAGGCAGCATCTGAGGAGCAGGAAAATCGATGTTTCGGGCAAAAGCCCTTCATCAGGATTCCTGATAAAGGGCTTTTGCCCAAAACGTCGATTTTCCTGCTCTTCGGATGCTGCCTGACCTGCTGTGCTTTTCCAGCACCACTCTAATCTCGACTGTGGTTTCCAGCATCTGCAGTCTTCACTTTTGCCTTCCTTAATGCTTGATGAAATTAAGTTCCATAAACTTATTAATTTGTCTTAAACCTGATCAACTAAGCTTCCATAACTCAGTGATAAAAGTTCACCAACATTTAAGTGAAGAGATTCCTGCTCATGTCAGTCTTAAATAGCCAGCCCTTTATTCAGAAATTATTTCTCAGGTTGTCCTCTTGGCTACAGATTTCCCACGTGTAGTGAGGGGGGAAAGCACACATTATACTTCTGGGCATTCAATGTATTTTCATAAATTTTCATTTTTATTATTTTAATAATAGCAATATATAGCTACAGTCCTGGCCAGCAACAATGTAGATACATTTACCAGTTCAATTCCTTTCAGAATGATAGTTTTGAAAATAGATATCCAGTCGGCATGGATGGGTTGGACCGAAGGGTCTGTTTCCATGCTGTTCATCTCTATGACTCTATGACAAGTGTAATCTGTAAAACCTGAGGTGTTAAACTACTTTTGCTGATACATGTGCTGACTTTTCATTATGGATAGAGAGAAAGAGCAGTTGATATCAACCCAAGGTAAGTTTACTGCCAGACAAACCTAACAACAATAAAACAGAAACTATTTTTCCTTCAATATATGATTGAAACAAAACTGTATTTGTGCACGTGTTTCAATCCATCTGTAAATTTGAAGGAAATACAAATTTAGAATCTATTACTGGTAACTTGTTGGTTACGTTATACATGTTAGCTGAGACTCAGTTGGTAACAATCTCACTTTTGAGCCACAAGATTATGGCTTTCAGAATATGGAGTATCCTTTTGTTTTCACATGTACACAGACTCTGTGTACCAGCATCCATCCAGGACCCTCCCAACTACCGCTCTCCGAATCACCTGGTCACTCCACTGCTGCCAAGGACCTCAGTGAGGGCTTCTTCCACTATAGGACATACACTGTGTTTGTTCCCCTCTGACACACGGCCCGCTCACTCCCCTCTGTCACACACGGCCCCCTACTCCCCTCTCTGACACACGGCCCCCTCACTCCTTTCTCTGACACCCCGCTCACTCCCCTCTGTCACACACGGCCCCCTCACTCCCCTCTGTCACACACGGCCCCCTCACTCCCCTCTGTCACACACGGCCCCCTCACTCCCCTCTCTGACACATAGCCCACTCACTCCCCTCTGTCAGGCATGGTTCCTTCACTCCCCTCTGTCACACACGGCCCCCTCAATCCCCTCTGTCACACACGGTCCCCTCACTTCCCTCTCTGACACACAGCCCACTCACTCCCCTCTGTCAGGCAAGGCACGCTCACTCCCCTCTGTCACACACGGCCCCCTCAATCCCCTCTGTCACACACGGCCCCCTCACTCCCCTCTGTCACACACGGTCCCCTCACTCCCCTCTCTGACACACAGCCCCCTCACTCCCCACTGTCACACACAGCCCACTCACTCCCCCCTCTGTCACACACGGTCCCCTCACTCCCCTCTCTGACACACGGCCCCCCCCTCTCTGACACACGGCCCGCTCACTTCCCACTGTCACACACGGCCCGCTCACTCCCCACTGTCACACATGGCCCACTCATCCCCCCTCTGTCACACATGGCCCCCTCACTCTCCTCTATCACACATGGCCCCCTCACTCCCCTCTGTCACACACGGCCCCCTCACTCCCCTCTGTCACACACGGTCCCCTCACTCCCCTCTCTGACACACAGCCCGCTCACTCCCCTCTGTCAGACACGGCCCGCTCACTCCCCTCTGTCACACACGGCTCCCTCACTCCCCTCTGTCAGACACGGCCCGCTCACTCCCCTCTGTCACACATGGCCCCCTCACTTCCCTCTGTCAGACATGGCCCCCTCACTCCCCACTGTCACACATGTCCCCCTCACTCCCCTCTGTCACACATGGCCCCCTCACTCCCATCTGTCAGACACGGCACCCTCACTCCCCTCTGTCAGACATGGCCCCCTCACTCCCCTCTGTCAGACACGGCCCCCTCACTCCCCTCTCTGACACATGACCCCCTCACTCCCCTCTGTTACACACGGCCCGCTCACTCCCCTCTGTCACACACAGTCCCCTCACTTCCCTCTCTGTCACACATGGTCCCTCAATCCCCTCTTTCACACACAGCCCCTCACTCCCCTCTGTCACACACGGTCCCCTCACTCCCCTCTCTGACACACGGCCCCCCCCTCTCTGACACACGGCCCGCTCACTTCCCACTGTCACACACGGCCCGCTCACTCCCCACTGTCACACATGGCCCACTCATCCCCCCTCTGTCACACATGGCCCCCTCACTCCCCTCTATCACACATGGCCCCCTCACTCCCCTCTGTCACACACGGCCCCCTCACTCCCCTCTGTCACACACGGTCCCCTCACTCCCCTCTCTGACACACAGCCCGCTCACTCCCCTCTGTCAGACACGGCCCGCTCACTCCCCTCTGTCACACACGGCTCCCTCACTCCCCTCTGTCAGACACGGCCCGCTCACTCCCCTCTGTCACACATGTCCCCCTCACTCCCCTCTGTCACACATGGCCCCCTCACTTCCCTCTGTCAGACATGGCCCCCTCACTCCCCACTGTCACACATGTCCCCCTCACTCCCCTCTGTCACACATGGCCCCCTCACTCCCATCTGTCAGACACGGCACCCTCACTCCCCTCTGTCAGACATGGCCCCCTCACTCCCCTCTGTCAGACACGGCCCCCTCACTCCCCTCTCTGACACACGACCCCCTCACTCCCCTCTGTTACACACGGCCCGCTCACTCCCCTCTGTCACACACAGTCCCCTCACTTCCCTCTCTGTCACACATGGTCCCTCAATCCCCTCTTTCACACACAGCCCCTCACTCCCCTTTGTCACACACGGTCCCCTCACTCCCCTCTCTGACACATGGCCCCCTCAATCCCCTCTCTGACACACGGCCCCCTCACTCCCCTCTTTCAGACACGGCTCGCTCACTCCCCTCTGTCACACACGGTCCCCTCCCTCCCCTCTGTCACACACGGTCCCCTTACTCTCCTCTCTGTCAAACAGCCCGCTCACTCCCCTCTGTCACACACACACAGCCCCTTCACTTCCCTCTCTGACACACGACCCCCTCACTCCCTACTGTCACACACGGCCCCCTCACTCCCCTCTCACACACGGCCCCCTCACTCCCCTCTGTGACATGCGGCCCCCTCACTCCCCTCTGTCAGACACGGCACCTTCACTCCCCTCTGTCAGACACGGTCCCCTCACTCCCCTCTGTCACACACAGCTCCCTCACTCCCCTCTCTGACATTTGGCCCCCTCACCCCCCTCTGTTACACACGGCCCCCTCACTCCCATCTGTCAGATACGGCCTGCTCAGTCTGCTCCTCAATTGTACTCGTGGAGTTAGGGGTGGGGAAGAAAAGTAAACCTACAAAGAGGAGAAAAAAGTAAGGAAAAGAGAAAGGGACTGGTTAGTGTAGGAAATCCAATCGGAGATGTCCTAATCTACTGCCAGCTCTTCCCATTCCATGGTTTAAGAAGAAATCCATTTGATTCAGGGATTGCTATAGTGTTGGAGGTACTGCTTTCAGCGGAGATGGTACACTAAGGCCCCAAAGGTTTGTTGGGGAGCATGATCACATTGCTGTTTGTAAGTCTCTCTTGTTTATAATTGGCTGCAGTGTTTCCCACAATACAGTTTAAAAAGTACTTAATTGACTGTAATGTACTTTCAGATGACTGACGGACATGTAAAGTGTTTTGTAAATGAAAGCCTCCCTTCAATAATTTGTGAATTTGCAATTTTATACAAATTTGACATGATCATTTTGCCTCAGTATTCTTTGGCTTTCTTAAAAATATTTGTTCTTAAGGCTTGTTTACCTAAGGACGCCTGCACTCGGGGGTCTATCTGCCTCTCTAATTTTAACTTTTGCAATGTCATTTGTATTCCCCTTTCCATTTTTCCAAAATATATTACTTTCTATGGATCTGCATTTCACAAATCAATTCTTCTAAGTTAGACAGACTAAACCGTCTATAATTGTTTCACAAGAACTTGTCAAACCTCTTGTCAATTTTAAGGGTTTGGCGCTGTTCATCTAGTTCCTGGTAAACATATTGCACAAATGAAACACAAATTGGTTTTGTAAGCAATGTAAAAGGTATTGCTGTAGTTAAATATACACTACACAAAGAAATCTTTATTCTGCATGTGTTAACTTGATGCCATTTAAGAAAAGAAATTCAACTCAGTGCTGCAGGATAGCAAAAAGTGGGTAGGATTATATCCAGAGTGGACTCAATGGGCCAAATGGCCTTATTTCCACTTCTTTGTTTTATGGTCTTATGGATCTTCCTAGTCTTCATCATTAGTTGTAGTCCTGGTAGGATTAGCTTCTTCATTCCACAATAAATCCTCAGTATTCCATATTTCAGAAATTATTTTGACAATATTGAAATCAAATGCATTCCATATATCTGTGACTCATTGGATGAATGCTGCTAGTGAAGGTGTTCACGTATTCCCACTTTTGGGGAATAGTTCCTTGCCATCCAACATCTCATTGTGCCAATTCTCAAACCCTTTCCTTGTGCGTTTTATATTCATGGGCTGAACAACACTCATATTAATCGATAGGCTGTATTCTCCATGCAAGAGGAAGCTATTGTAAAGCCACATCATTTTGTTCACCTACCTTATCAAAGTTAAAAATCACACAACACTGAGTTATAGTTCAACAGGTTTATTTGGAAGGACTTGCTTTTGGAGCGCTGCTCCTTCATCAGGTCACACAACCTGTGTAATTTTTAACTTTGTCCACCCCAGTGCAATACTAGCACCTCCAAGTCATGAGTACCTTATCAATGGTCTTGTTTGACATATCATATTAGTCTTTGTTACATTCATATTCCCTTTACAGATTAATCAAAACATTTTCTTGACATCAGATGCCAATTCGATTTTCTTGCTGACTTCAGCTGATAGGGGTTTTAATGAAATGTTAATTTACGGATGGAATACTAAATCATCCCTTTCAATGAATTGTGTGATATTGAATTCTTCAGCATTGTATCTCTTCCTGTCTCCAAGGCCTCCACAGGTAATAATAAGACATTTTCTCTGATGTTAAGAGTGTTTAATCCACTCTGTTGTTTTTGTCTCCAATTTAAATTGAATTTCTTTCTCAAAACCCTCACAATATATCAAGTGGCACATATTAGTCTTGTCAATTGGTTGAGAGACTATCAAGTCCTTAAATGAAAGAATCATGGTAATCACTAGTAAATAATCTGGAATCACAACCTAATTTGATTCCTAAAAACTAGGATCAACTTTTTCACAGTGTATATGAAGTACTTCATCTTTTCGACTAAAGGTCAAAGGGTAAACTTTTACATTAGTGCATCTGGAGGTATGAGCATATGGAATGCAAATTACAGAGAGAAATTGGATTGCTCAGCTTTTTTTATTAAATTAGAACAGCTAAACAAAAGGCTTGTGTTTGGCAGAAAGGCTTGTCTCTGGGCAGATTATGTAGCTACAACCAACATTATTTTAAGATTATAGCACTGTCACATGATACTTGCCAAACAAGTTTATTACTTTGTTACAAAATGTACACAAGAGCTTAATCTTTGTACTCAGCACACAAAACAACAAAACAGTCAGCGTTTACCATTACTATTGTAAAACTAATACCAACTGCTGACTTTAACACATGCATAGTTAAGGAGAAAATCCATTCATTTTTGCCATGTACTCTTGCTCCTTCATAGGATGTGCTGCTATCGCAATGGCCAGCAATCATTATTAGTAACTGAATTGATCAGGGTTCGCTTTAATACAATTATGAAAAACTAAACGGAAAATGGTTTGCCTTATTAATGAGGCATTACCGGGTTTTCAAACAGCATGTTAAATTGAAATAATCTTTTGAACCCTGGAAAATTAATGTCATAATGTCAATACTTTCCTTTTTTTGCTTATCGTATTAATTAAACATGATTTTAAAAGATTTTTGAACAATATTTCAAAAGTAAGCATTGAGAAAGGGGAAATTCACCCTAGAGATTGCTAGAGCTTTGTGGGCAGCTTTCTTCACAGTTGGCTGCAAATACCAAAGCAGTTACAGGTTGCATTGCAACACTGGTTTGTGAGTGTGATTTAACAATCTCAAAATAATTGTTCATCTGATGTAGGTGTCACCAGTTAGGCTGTCATTTCATGCTCATTCTCAATTGCCCAGAGGGCAGTTTAGAATTAACCATATTGCTGTGGGTCTGGAGTCACATGTAGACTGCAACAAGTAGGGTTAGCAGATTTCTTTCCCCAAATTAATGACAATTGGCGATGGTTATATGGTTAGCAGTAGGCCAGTGTTTTTTTAGAAAGCGCAAAATGCTGAAATTGGGAGTGTTGCTGAACAAAGAGACCTTGGAGTGCAGGTTTATAGCTCCTTGAAAGTGGAGTCACAGATAGGTAGGATAGTGAAGGCGTTTGGTATGCTTTCCTTTATTAGTCAGAGTATTGAGTACAGGAGTTGGGAGATCATGTTGCGGCTGTACAGGACATTGGTTAGGCCACTTATGGAATATTGCGTGCAATTCTTGTCTCCTTCCTATCAGAAGGATGTTGTGAAACTTGAAAAGGTTCAGAAAAGATATACAAGAATGTTGCCAGGGTTAGAGGATTTGAGCTATAGGGAGAGGTTGAATAGGCTAGGGCTGTTTTGCCTGGAGCGTCGGAGACTGAGGGGTGACCTTATGGAGATTTACAAAATCATGAGGGGCATGGATAGGATAAATAGATAAAGTCTTTTCCCTGGGGTGGGGGAGTCCAGAACAAGAGAACATAGGTTTAGGGTGAGAGGGGAAAGATATAAAAGAAACCTAAGGGGCAATCTTTTCATGCAGAGGGTGGTATGTGTATAGAATGAGCTGCTGGAGGAAGTGGTGGAGGTTAGTACATTTGCAACATTCAAAAGGCATTTAGATGGGTATATGAATAGGAAGGGTTTGGAGGGATATGGGCCGGGTGCTGGCAGGTGGGACTAGATTAGGTTGGGATATCTGTTTGGCAGGGACGAGTTGGACCGAAAGGTCTGTTTCCGTGCTGTACATCTCTATGACTCTATGTCCTCAGAATATTAACTAGTCCAGTGACATTGCCATTATCCCACTGTCTCCTCCTAAATTGGAAGTCAGTGGTGAGTGAACAGAAGTTGTAGTGAGTAAAGCCTATGGTTCTTGGTGAGCCAGGAGAAACTTTAAAATGGTGCAATATTCAGGCAGGAAAAAGCAACTTACTGCTTAAAACTGCTTACAAATCGGATTGAGTTTTGCTGCTATAATGAGCAGATAAGCATGAAACATAGTTGCAGATAGGAAAGCACAGGGCCATTATAGAGAAATGAATATAGAGAAAAAGGTCACAGACCTGAAGAAATCATGCAGACAGTGATAACATTGGACAGACTAAAAATCCAATCACATCAGCCCTAATGGGCTCAGAACGTTTGGGAGACTTAATCTATCTAAAAGGCTGGAGATCATTCATAAGAGCTATCATAAGGCAAGTCATATTTCACTTGAATTGCAAGAGCATAAGAAACAGGAACAGGAGCAGGAGCTCCATCATTCAATACCATCATGGCTGATCCAACATTCCTCACATTCACTTTCCTGCCCCTTCCTTATAACCCTTGTTGCCCTGACTGGTCAAGAATCTATCATCTCAGCCATAAATATACAAAAAGACACTGTCCCCACGGCTCTTCATGGCAAGGCATTCCATAGAATCTCAATCCTCAGAAGAAATTGCTCATCTCAGTCTTAAACTGGCATTCCTCAATACTGAGACTACACCGTCTCTCCTAGACTCTCCCGTGAGGGGAAGTGTACCTGCTATTCAGTGTGTTTCAACTCTTCTATCTTGCAAAGCAACTGCAAATCAACTCAATAATAATAAATGATTATATTTATTTATTTAACACACCTAACACTAATAATAAAATACACTATAAACTGACAATTTACACTATAAATCTAATCAACGATCTTGTGCTTTAACTTAACTCTGGATGATCATGTCTCACCACACTATATCGCGGTCTTTATCAATGTAGCGATGATCGCCTGGTCGTCTTCTCTCGGTGGTCCCAAGGATGTCTTCATTTCCCACTGGTAGGTCTCGAGTTACTGCTCCTGAGGGTGGGGTTACAGGGATTATACTGAGTAGTTGTTCCAGTCCTTTTGGGACGGTCTTTAGTGTTCTCTGATCAATCAGGGCTCGATCAATTGGACCCTACTAAGCGTCAATATGTCAATGTCAGGGTGGTGTTATGACACGGCCATGAACCCCTCCGATAATTAAACTAAGTAACAGAGAAGCTCACTTCACCTCGTAATCTGTTAAAGTATAAGTGACAGAGAGGATGTGGTGGAGGCTGGTACAATTGCAACATTTAAGAGGCATTTGGATGGGTATATGAAAAGGAAGGGTTTGGAGGGATATGGGCCGGGTGCTGGCAGGTGGGACCAGATTGGGTTGGGATATCTGGTTGGCATGGACGGGTTGAACCGAAGGGTCTGTTTCCATGCTGTACATCTCTATGACTCTATATCTCCCCAAATTCCACTATTTAAAGAAAATAACGTCAATTTATTCTTTAACTCTAAAACTGAACAATAAACAGCTATTCACAACTCTATGCACCCTTTCTCTTAACTGCTTACTATCTGCCTCCAACTCTGTAACAATATACTGTTCCAATAAAATACTTATTAAAATTACATCAACTTAATTTCAAATCCATGCAGCAGCTCTCATCTTCGGTGTCTTTGTTCTTCTGGCCGAAGATCTCCCTGAGTTGTCTTCTTCCTTTTTACTGTGAAGATATTTCATATGAAAAGGTATCTTTGATAAAGATTGTTTCAATGACTTGGGTCTCTTTCAATGGCAGTTGCTCTGTCTGATTTTTAAAACACCTGCCTTTTTTACACCTCCAAAATTGGATCATCTCATTAGCAAAACAATAAATTCAAACTTAGTTGGGTTTTGGTATCATGTGGCATAATTTAAACCGATTGGTTAGTTTGAATTGTCAAAACAGCAACCAACTCAGATATCCATTTCACAGCCAAATGTTACATATTTTCAACTTTCCACTTCACTCTGAGACTGCCATGTAGTCATATGACACAGGTGCTTGTAAGTTTTCAGTTCAGAACAGCATTCACTCTCTCTGAAAGGTAGAGTACATGTCTTCAACTTCAGTACAGTGGGCCTTGGGCATCCATTTGTGGAGGTGTTAGGTGCACATTGGTCAGGTAGCCCTTTCCAAATAACGGTGTGAGGTACCTCTGTATCTGGTAAACAACTCGAGGTTACGATTGTCCTGGGAATGGCATTCAGGTTGATTCTATTCATTTCAAATTCAAGTGCATATTGTATTATCTGCAGCTGCTGGATTACATACTGTCTGTCTGTAGCTGCAGCCTGTCTGGATTCTGCAGCATGTTTATCAGCACAGTCAAGGCTTGTCTCAATTTCCCAGCATGCCTAATTTATTGTCCATTTATATAAATCCATCAAATTGGGTGGTCTGTCCAGCCACAGAAGCATCCTCTCACCATTTATTCTGTCAAGTTCCTTAAGAATCCTATATGTTTCAATGAGATCACCTGTCATTCTTTTAAACTCCAGTAAGTAGCCTTTGCTCATAAGACAATCCCTCCATGCCAAGGATCATCGTCGTGAACTGCCTTCTCCAGTTAAACTTTATCTCTTTTTTTGTTCTAAGGACTGCTATCATTACTTAAGATGTGATCTCACCAGCAGCCTATCCAGTTGCAGTAAGACTTTCCTACTCTTATACTGCAAACCTTTAAAAATAATGTCAAACACTCCATGAGCTTTTCTGATTATTTGCTATGCCTGTGTGCTGGCTTTCTGTGTTTCATGAATAAAATCAAGTGAAGACTAATGGAATGGTAATTGGCCATATTGGGTTTGTCCTGCGTTTTGTAGACAGGATATTCCTGAGCAATTTTGCAAGTGGATGAATCATCCACTTGACACTTCTTGCTGAAGACTGCTGCGAATGCTTTAGCCCTATCTTTTCCACTGATGTGCTAGGTTCTTTCATGATTGAGGATGGGGATATTTGTGGAGCTTCCTCGTCCTCCATTTAGTTCTTTAATTGTCCACCACCATTTATGAGTGGATGTGGAAGGACTGCAGAGTTTAGATCTGATCCATTGGCTGTGGGATCCCTTAGCTCTACCACTTGCTGCTTATGCTGCTTGCATGCAAGGATCCCTGTTTGGTAGCTTCACCTGATTGACACCTCATTTTTAGATATGACTAGTACTGCTCCTGGCATGTGCTCTGCTCTGAACTAGAGTTGATTCCCTGGCTTGATGGTAATGGTTGAGTTCTGCTGCTGTTGATGGTCCACAGCCCCATGGAAGCCCAGTCTATAGTTAGTCCCAATTATCATGGTGATAGTGACACACATGATGGAGATTATTCTCAACGTGAAGATGCCACGTTGTCTCCACAAGATCTGTGCAATGGTCACTCTTACTGATACGGTCATGGACGGATCCATCTGCAGCTGGCCGATCAGTAAGGATGAGGTCAAGTATGTTTTTCCCTCTTGTTGGTTCCCTCACCACCTATCGCAGATCCAGTCTAGCAGGTATGGCCTTTGGAATCCAACCAGCTGGATCTGTAGTGGTGATATCAAGCCAATCTTGCTGGTGGACAATGAAATCTCCCACTGAGAGTAGATTTTGGACCCATGACACCCTCAGTAATTCAGATTCTTTGCGACATAACGAGGAGGAAACAGCAGCCCAGTGATGAAAAGCGTATCTTTGGAATGTGGAATTTGGTATGAACACATAACAATCTTTCAAGGTTCATAATGCACATTCAATCTGGCTTTTCTTCTATTTAGAGTTGTAGAGATGTACAGTATGGAAACAGACTCTTCGGTCCAACTTTTCCATATTGACCAGCTATCCTAAATTAATCTAGTCCCATTTGCCAGCACTTGGCCCATATCCCTCTGAACCCTTCCTATTCATATAGCCATCCAGATGCATTTTAAATGTTGTAATTGTCCCAATATCCACCACTTCCTGTGTGGAAAAAGTTACATCTCTGGATGAAAAAACACTCAAGATCATAGATTTAATTTTAATCAAGTTTTAATGGAGGCTGTTTCTCACTGCTATTATACATGCTAACTGACCTCAGGCTGACCCCTAATCAGGTGACTCATGTTAGATACTGCACTCTCTCTTACTGGAGTATGCTATAATAAATAGCCCTCAAGTCAATGTCATGACAGTAATAGCTTCTGCACTTGGACACATGACAATGAGTACACTTGGCAGAATTTGGTGGGTTAAGAATTGGGGACTTCCAGACATCAGCAGGCAAGATAATTCTCCAGAAGAAATAATTATTTTTTACACCTTCACTTTGCCCCTAACAGGTTTAGCTAAGCAAAAAGCAATAGTTAAAATATAATTTGGATTCTAAATAATCAATGCAATCTCAATTGTAATGTGTTAATAAATCTACTACCTAATATGACTGCACTCATCTAGATAAATAGTCATTTATTGACTTGTGCCACGGAGGTGGTGCCTAAGCTTTGAATTAGAATTCCTAGTCTTTCAACTGCTTTTGTAGGCACAGAATTTAAATGGTTTGGTCCAATTTGGTTTCTGGTCAATGATAAACCTTAGGGTGTTAATAGTGATTCAGTGATAGCAATGTCATTGATTGGTTAGGACCTCCCTTTTTGGAGATGATCATTCCCTGGAAGCTGCAGATATTTGTCACTTTTCAGTCTGAGTGTTGACCAGATTTTTCTGCCTGTAGCCACAGATTGATGCATTATCAGAGGAACTGTGAATAGTATTCAAGTTAATAATACTGAACATTGTGCAATCTTCAGTCACCAGTTCTGATCACGATAGTCTAAGTCATTCATAATGCAGCTGAAGAGAACTGATAATTTACAAAAAAGAGGAAACTGTAGAACTGTGGGGGAGAAGTTCCCATTTCTTGCTTATTTTAATGGTGGATGTGTTAGGTGGTAACTAATAAACTACCCACACCACTAAGAAAATGCACCCAATCACCCATCGATCACTCAAGAGCTAACAAGTGAGTGTAGTGATTCTCGTGAATAGCTGACCTCAACTTTGATGTCCTAGGTCGCCAGAAGCTGACAATCCAATTAGAGGCTGACAGCTTCTGCGCCCTAACATCTGATCCTCATGGGATTCAGTGGTGAAAAGGTAAGTAACTTCTATTATCTTTCCATGGGTAGTATCATGAGGAATGTTGGAGCCAAGGGCAGGGATGGTTTTCAGAGGTCTCTCTTTGTCCTATTTCCATTCCTCTCTCAGCCCCAAGATTGGGGCATTTGGAAGACTGATTAGATTAGATTACTTACAGTGTGGAAACAGGCCCTTCGGCCCAACAAGTCCACACCGACCCGCCGAAGCGCAACCCACCCATACCCCTACATATACCCCTTACCTAACACTACGGGCAATTCAGCATGGCCAATTCACCTGACCCCCACATCTTTGGACTGTGGGAGGAAACCGGAGCACCCGGAGGAAACCCACACAGACACGGGGAGAACGTGCAAACTCCACACAGTCAGTCGCCTGAGGTAGGAATTGAACCCAGGTCCCTGGTGCTGTGAGGCAGCAGTGCTAACCACTGTGCCACCGTGCCGCCCTGCCAAAATGTGCCCTGGTTTACCCACTGGAAAAACTAGCCACCTTTCTTCATCCGCTGAGATGGTAATGAGTTGGGCCCCCTGAGGATACCCATGAACCTTCTCACCAGAAGTCAATTAGTGAGGTATCAAGTAAGGGCTGATTTTCTCTCCAGGCCCAATTGCTCAATTATTTCCCCCATTTCCCAAATCTAAGAAAAAAAATCTGAGGAGAGATAGGTGCCTACAATACTCAGTGCCCTCCCTTCAAATGTAGTTCCAATGAGCCTTACCTTGTTATTTTAAAAGTTAGTGCATCCTCCAACATTTTCTTCCCATGCAAATGAAGTACAAATTGCAGACAGTATAATCTAATTATGTTTCACAATAACATGTGACATATATGATTTCACCTGAATTTTATTTTATTCTTGGTCTATAAACTTAATAACTTAAGTCAGAAACTCTGTAGATCCTTGAATTCAGACAGGGATGCATTATCTGCTTCATGATTTCATACCAAACCAGAAAGGTCATCAAAAAGTCGTCTTATGAACAAAGTCCAAAATATACAAGATTCAAATCTAAGAGCTGACTGCCCTGGTTTTAAATGATGTTCCAAGGAGGAGTCTTTTGTTTCCAAGAAGAGCATCCATGAACACTTCAGTTGACATCCAAAGTTTCAACATTCTTGTCACAGAGTTGAATGTTTAGACAATTCAAGGAAAAAAATCCTTTGAGTTCAATCTCAGACTCTGTCCAGTTATTTGGTCACCTTCACAAGTTCTATAGGATTCACACCACACCCATCACCTTGTTAAAAAGCATGTTTTGATCTTGTAGATTCATTGCCTCATAGTTGGAGAATTCCAAAGTAAACACAGCATTGCCCGATGTCAAACTGCGCAGGACAGTTGAGTAACCCTGCAAATAAATAACAGTTGTGAAAAATTATTTTATGATCATTGTTTTAGATTTTTGATGGAATAATTATGCTATTATAGATAATAGCTGCATTCTATAAATCATTCTTAACTTTTATAAACATTAAATTATGTTCTGGTCGCCCTATTATAGGAAAGATGTGGATGCTTTGGAGAGGATTCAGAGGTTTACCAGGATGCTACCTGGATTGGAGGGCTTATTTTATGAAGAGAGGTTGAGTGAGCTCGGACTTTTTTCATTGGAGAAAAGGAGGAGGAGAGGGGACACAATTGAGGTATACAAGATAATAAGAGGCATAGATATAATCGATAGCCAGAGACTATTTCCCAGGGCAGAAATGACTAACACGAGGGGTCATAGTTTTAAGCTGGTTGGAGGAAAGTATAGAGGGGATGTCAGAGGCGGGTTCTTTACACAGAGATTTGTGAGACCATTGCCAGCAGCAGTTGTGGAAGCAAGGTCATTGGGGACATTTAAGAGACTACTGGACATGCATATGGTCACAGAAATTTGAGGGTGCATACATGGTGATCAATGGTCGGCACAACATCGTGGACTGACGGGCCTGTTCTGTGCTGTACTGTTCTATGTTCTAATTCAGTTCACAAGGTTTGATAAAAAATGAACCACATCATGTTAACATTCACCCCCTTAACCTGAAATATATATAATCTTTCATTATTTCCCCTCCTCTTTTGAGTTTGCTGTCTACAGAAGGTTAAAGCTGTGCAGACAGCCATGAATAAATAATTCAAATGAACTAACATGGGAAGGTTGAAGTAACCAGTTCATTGTAGTGCTGACAAACCAGCAGTGTTCCAGCAAGATATTACAAAATTGTTTGCCCTGACAGTGGAAAATCTCCTTTGACTTATTTACATATGCCCAGTTAAACATCTTTCTTTTAACATTTCAAGACTACTGTATAGAGGAGCAAATCAGAATATTGTTTCAAAATAAATCTCAAGAAATTTGCGTCATGGGGATCCATCAGAAAACAAAGTTTCAACTACAAACTCACATGTTTGCCCTTGCTGTTCAGAAAGGAAAATAGAGAAAGGTTGCAGCAGATAGGAATTTGGGAGTCCTCACCTGTGAATCACTAAGAGCTAAAATTCAAGTTCAGTATCTAGGGAAGGCAAAAGTAACGTTGACCTTTATTTCAAAATAAAGCAGTGAATTGAGGGATGCGTAGGTTAGGTTATTTTGTTTTAGGTTAGGAATAGTCCTCAGCACAACATCGTGGGCCGAAGGGCCTGTTCTGTGCTGTACTTTTCTGTGTTCTATGTTCAAAAGGAATGGAGTATAATAGTAGGGAAGTTTTGCTAACATTCATGACAAATCTGTTCCTTTAACAAAATTAGGTTGTCCTTGTTTTTTTTCCAGAGAGGTTGTAAATGACAGGTTCCGTAACATCTGAGGTTGAATGGAATTTATGGCCAATTTGTTTACAGCAACAGATATTGCCGCAGACAGAAGGCTTTCAGGTTTTGGGAAAAAAACTTGTATAATGAAAGGGGAGTGGCTTGTTTTAGCAGCTCAATTTTTGTTTGGTTTGGTTTTAATGCAGCAGTGGGTGTGTGAAGAAAGGGTGCTAGACTCTCTCTGACTCCATTCCTGTAAGAACTTGTGTTTCATTTTACCTTTTGTGCCAAGGGGTGTTTATGGGCATTGTTGTAAGTATTTTGGAACAGCATCATTAAGTTGGCATAGTCTGTTGGGTTTTTGGATTGGATAAGTTATTTGATATTCTGTTTTCTGTTCTTTGTGTTTCATTCAGTAATCTTGTCAATAAATTCTGTTTTGTTTAAAACTTAGTTCTTTGACCACCTGATTCTCTCCTGGAATATCCACTGTATACCTGCTTAAAATCATATAGCAAAATTAGTGTCTGCGCTACCTTCTTGAAATGTTTTGAAGGGTTTGGCCTGGTCCATAACAAACTATAAGAGGCACTAGTCTGACCACAGCTGGAATACTATGAACAATCTTGGGCTCCTATTTGAGGAAAGATCTACTGGCACAGAAGGTACACTGATACGGAGGCACTGTCTTATGAGGAGAGGTTAAGTAGTTGGGCCTGTAATCCTTAGAATTTCAGAAATTAAGGGGCAACCCATTGACACAAATAGGATTCTTAAAGGACTTGACAGGGTAATTTCAAAAAGATTGTTTTCACTTGTGGGAGAGTATAGGACCAAGGGGACAATCTCAGAATAAGGGGTCATGCATTTAAGACCGAGATGAAGATTTTTTTTCCCTCAACAGAGGGCTGCTGAGACTGGATCACTGAACATATTCAGCGCGGAGAAAAACAGATTTTTAATCAATATGGGAATTGGGGTTTTGGGGAAAAGGCAGGAAAGTAGAGTTGAAGACAATCAGATCAGCCATGATCTCATCGAATGGGAGAGCAACCTCGATGGCCTACTTCTGCTTCAAGGTCTTATGTTGGCTATGGTCTTAGAAATCATAATGTTCAGGATCGTTCTATTTATTACAACTATTGACTTTACACAGGTGAAGTGCTGTTTGGTGTTGATAACTTACCATTGTTTCTGCAAGTGGAACAGAAGCCAAAGCAACTCGGCTGTCCTGACGGTTTTGAATTTCTCGAATGCTTCCTCTTCGCTGAGCCAGATCTGCCAACACCACACTGAGGTACCTCTCATCTACTGTGATTTCCAGGCTCATCACAGGTTCCAGCACCTGACTTAGAGCCTGTTTTAATGCCTAAATACAATGGTGAATTTTGATCAGTAACAAATTCAGTGTTTTGAATTTTAATTTGATTTTGAATTTGATTATACTGACTTTTTCTTAATGTAACCAAAGTAAAGACTGAATCCTCAAATAATCTGACAGAGATAATGTTGAGGGAATACTAATTTTCTTTGGATTTCAAGGCTCTGAAGTTTATTTCCAAATCAATCTATGTAATCTACGTCGTCATCAACAATAATATGCATTTATCTATCACATTTGGAAAAAGAAAAGATATTTCAAGGCCCTTCACCAAGATCCAAGTGAAAAGGAACGATGAGTCTAAGAACAATTAGAAAGATCAAACAAAAGGTCAACCAAAAAAGTGTTTTAAGGTGTGTCTTAAAGTTAAGGAAGGAGATGAGGCTGTGCCGGAAAGCTAAAACAAAACAGACCATTTACCTGCACAACCAAACCTGCTCCACCATTCAGCATTTTCATGGATGATCTTCTACTTTAATGTCATTATCCTGCTCTTTTGCCATTTCCCCTGATATCTTTAACATGTTGAAATCTATTTTTCTTTTTATGTGGAATCCCATTAGTGTGGAAGCAGCTTGGCCCATCCGGTCCATATCGATCCTCGGAATAGCATCCAACAGTCCCACACCCCTATCCTACCCCTGCAACCCTGCATTTCCCATGGCTAATGCACCTAGCCTACACATCCCTGGACGCTATGGGCAATTTAGCATGGCTAAGCCACCTAACCTGCACATCTTTGGACAGTGGGAGGAAACCAGAGCACCTGGAAGAAGTCGATGCAGACACAGGGAGAACATGCACACAGACAGTCGCCAGGGACGGGAATCGAACCCAGGTTCTTGGCGCTATAAGGCTATAGCCATTGGACCGCCCCTATCAATTGCAACGCCCAGTATACTCAAGTGACCAGGTCTGCACAGCCCTCTGGAGTAGAGTTTCAAAGATTCACCATTTTGAATGAAGAAATTACTCCTCATTTAAGCCATAAATAACTTGCATCTTATTCCAAGACAGTCAATTCCAGTTCTAGGCTTTCTAATAAGGGAAAACCTTACTGCACTCTGTGGAGCACTGAAAGAATTTTGCAAACTTCAATGAGACGGAGTTAAAATCCTGCGATCTGTACAAAGGTGTAGTTGTTAATGATGGTAACAGTGAGGATAGCAACAAAAGAAACTGGAGACAAAAGAATAGAGTTAGAAGGCTATATGCAAAACTACAGGAAATACTTAGTTAGTGCAATGGGTGTTCATGGTGTAAGTGCAAGGATTATAATTTTAAATTTTAGAAGGACCAAAATTCATAGTAGTGAAGTCAGATGTGACAAGTGAGCAGTGTTTAGTGGGGATAATTTGAGTTAGAGCTGGAAATAAAATTGTAATTATAAAATAGGATTTGGAGGTATTCACTGTTATTATAATTTATAGTTAGATTCAAATTTATTTTGTAGGACTATAAATTTCCTTAGCAAATAATGTTAGAAGCCCATGCTATTAGTTAGATTTGCCTGTTTCGATTTCAAACTCTGTTGTGCAGCATAAAGCAGCAGGTTTGAGTTGATAAAGATGGTACAAAACTGAAACATGGCAAGCAACTGTGCATCTCCTTAAACAATCAAGCTGAAGGGCTGAGGAATTAATTAACAGCACAGGATCTAGGAGGAAGGATAAATTTGAGTCTGTAAATTCAATGTCCACAAAGATAGAAAAGAAACAGCATGGAAAGAAAAATTGGATTGAGAGAGAAAAAGATGTAAAATACCTTAATATTTTAAATGTTACTTTTTAAACTCTAGCTATAATTAAAACCTGATGAAATGAGATTCCAAATGTGTTAGAGTTAATTTTCAATGCCATTATTAAAAATGCACTTGGAACAACATGAATAAGACTTACAACTTTGAGTGGTGAGCTCAGTTTGCTAAGCGAAGACACAGGAACTTCACCCTATTCAATACATGGCCTTGATGAAGCAGATAGTAAAGTGTTGCTTTTGCAAAGCTAACAATAGACCAGTGATAATAAATAGATAATGTTTAGATATTTGAGTTGAACTATCATTGGTCCTCGCCCAAAGCTGCTGTACCATTTTATGGATAAGTAACAGCGAGCCCCATTCACCTCCATTTCTTTCACCCAAATTCTGAATCCTTAGAGTTTTGTTTTCTAATTATCACCAACAGAATGAATGAGGAGTGAAATTACACATTTGTATTCAGATTTTCAATTACTATATATAAATACATATAGTGTTTCTGTTTTCTGTTGGCTACTTTAAAATTAGTGATTGGGAAATGTTTTGCTAATCTTGTTCATTCAGGAAATCAGAAATACCTAGGCCTTGTAAGACCACTTAAAATAAAGTAAAATTAATGCTGGCATTACTCAGGAAATACTTTGGTGCTGATATCATTCAATATATTTGCTAAATTTTACTGTTTTATCAATAACAATAGTAATCTATATCCCTGAGATTTTGAAAACAAATTCATGGATTTCAGTATATCTGGAAAGGTTCTTCAAGGTTCCAACTTCCACCAATACATTTTTGTGTTTTTCTTCATACCTGTATATGTCAGATATGTATCCATGATAAAGGGTAACTTCATTAATCTCATACACACACACACACGCAACACAATTATGACTAGCATTTATTGTTCATCATCAGTCATCTCCCAAATCATCTGGGGCATGGGCATCATGTTTGAACTGGTGCAACTGATTTAATACAATGAATGGTTCGATGGACAACTTCCGAGGGGAGGTGTTGGGGTGAAACTAAGCCTCACACATACAGGCTAGACAGGGTCAGGACAGCAAGTGGTCTTCCCTAAAACCTGGGTTTTTAGAACAATCTAAACATTTCACAGGCGCTGTTGCATATATCAGCTTTTTAAATCAAGAATGAAGTCATAGCCCAATGTGCATAAAACTTTGCCCTTGAACAGGATCCTCTGCTGACACTATGGGATCAGTGAATTTATCTCACTACGTCTTCACTGGTTTTTTGATTAATTACTTACTTTGGTAGTTTGAAAGTGAGCTTCTGAATTAAACAATTGGTCTATTTCCACAAAGGAAGCAGAGACTTGGTTACTTATTCACACCAAACAAAAATGGATAGAGATAGTTGAGCCAAATAAAATGGAGTCTTTGTAAGCAGACCAGAAAAGTAAAAGAGGATCAATGCAGTTTTGCAGCAAAATCAGGTGTCAAGTTCCTATGTACATTGAAGGCTTCATAAAACTGCACTTTTAAAAATTTCCTTTAACAGTGCATTAGAGTCTGAACATACTAACTCTCAAAGCAACAGGATGTGGTTTACTATTGAGGAAATGATCAGAAAAAGGAAGGTAGCCCTTGCTCGTTATTCCATTCTGGTTTCCTCTTTACAAGCGATTTCACACTGGCAATAAAGTCACCTAACAGTAGGTTGTCCTCGAGGAGGAAACAATTTCTGCTCTTACCCGTCTCTATTAGTTCTTCTTGAATGATGCAACATTCTCCAAGGGAAAGCAGGCAGGCTTTAACCATGACTATTGCCAATATGTATAATTAAGTGCTTTTGTCACAGTTGATGTGAATGATTTCTTAAAGATACTGTAAATAGTAACACAAACAGTAGCTTGGGAATATTTTTCCTCAGCAAGCAAGTTACCATACTACTTCCCAATATGGGTTCAGTTGTCGGGTTTTAGTTGAACTCAAATGGAAGTGTATGTTTTTAGTGAATTTTCTGTTGTCATCTTATTAGATGGCTCCAGGTGAAAATAATGAATGCACAGTACAGACCAGTGGAAGTAGAAAATTCAACACTAGCATTCACACACTTTGTGGCATGTCGCTTTGCTGACCACACTTCTCACGAGGATTCCAACCCCTGCTTTTCAGTTGTCTGAACATTAGTGACTATACTCTTTCAGCAGTATGGAATACAGTAGATACAGGAAAGATTGTGGCTAGTGAAAATCTTCAAGCTGTAGCATTGTAACCCTGTCACCAGGGATGGGCTATCGTTTAGTCAGACCACTCCAATATAGATATCAGGCTAGCTTCTAGCCAATATGTGGAAATTCTTCAGTTAAGATCCATCCTAAAATATTGAATGAATAAACTATTGTGCTATCTGTTGTTTCAGAAAAGACTTTTACTCCATTATGATTCATTAAATGCATTTTTATTGCCAGTTTTAGTATCTAGGAGAAAGTGAGGACTGCAGATGCTGGAGATCAGGGGAGGAAGAGAGCTTCTTCAAGGAAGGCATCCTGGCAAGAGGATTTGCAGTAGGTTAAAATCTTCTAGGAGAAAGTGAGGACTGCAGATGCTGGAGATCAGTGATTCCTGAAGGGCTCATGCCTGAAACGTCAATTCTCCTGCTCTTTGGATGCTGCCTGACTTGCTGCGCCTTTCCAGCAACACATTTTCAGTTTTAGTATCTACCCTCTTATAAAAAAAAGCCATCAGTATCTACCTAGCACAAGGGCTTGGATAACTTTCATACTTAGGCTGATACATCAAAGGCAATTCAGAACTGAGTAATAATGAACACTAAGAAAGGAGAGACAATCCATCTTCCCCTGCTTTCAACGGCGCAATCACTACCTGAGTTTCTCATCACCATGGAGGTGACAACTAGGTGTGGCAGTGACTGTGGGGAAAGGAATCGGGAACAAACTGGGCACTCTGCACTGAATGCTTTATCTTGTGACCCTCAAACCTTCTCTCCCATATAAAAGGCAAGAAATCAGGAATGTAACAAATGACTCAGCGCTTATTTAAAGGGGTGACTGTAAAAAAAAACAAGAAGTTTGACACCAATCTGAACAGAACAGTTTCCATGTTTAACTGTTCTGCCACTCAACTAAATAGACACCTCCTCCACCAAAAGTGGTTGTAAGTTGTACAGCCTACAGGATGAACAGTAACAACAGCAACAACAGTAACCAAGATTAAATAGCACCTCTCTTCCTTAAGGCCGCCACTACCCAGAAAGGACACCAGCAGAAACGGTACCACAATCATACAATCATAAAGTTAGACAGCACAGAAACAGACCCTTTAGTCCGATGTGTCGCTGCCGACCAAAATCCCAAACTAAACTAATCCTTCCTGCCTGCACTTGGCTCATATCCCTCCAAATATTTCTTATTCATGTACTTAACGAAATGTCTTTTCAACATTGTAACTGTCCCCACATCTACCACTTCTTCTGGAACTTCACTCCACCTGGACCACTCTTGTAAACTAAAAATTTTCCTCTCATGTCTTTTTTTAAATCTTTCTCCTTTCACCATAAAAATACACCTCCTAGTCTTGAAACTCCCCACCCTATAGAAAAGACACCTGCCATTCACCTTATCCATACCTCTCATGATTTTATAAATCTCTATAAGGTCATCCCTCAACCTCCTATGCTCCAGTGAAAAAAGTCCCACCATCTCCCCATAACTCACTTTCACGTTCCCAAAAATCGCAAAAGTCTTTTGACTGTGCCTTCTATTCTTCATCACAAACTTCCAATGTTCAATTTGCCTCTCCTGCTCAATTTACCCATTCATTTTCCTCTTTAATGTACTTTGATATGCCTATCAACACATCAGAAGCACTGAAAACTTTGTCTGTTTACTGCAATGCAGTTTGTCATTCTTTCCCAGATTCACTTCAGATTATTACTCAGTAGATTTCCATTAAAACATCAACAATTCAGTTCAAATTCAGCAAGTGTTAATAGGCCATCGCACCATCAGTGGTTCAATGCTATAACCGTGCACCTTGACTACCACTAGTACAAATAAGTTGAGATAAGATATGCTGCAACACTTCCAAAGTAGCAATTTAATTTCAGTGTTCAAGTGGTAATTATATCGCCCCCTTTCGGATTATGGTGTTCTCTGAACAGCTCAATTAGATCATTAACTGAAGACAGTGTCAGATAGCTGCATGTGTCTGGAAAAACAACAGGGTGTTACAGTAATATTTCCAAAGGCCTTACCTTTTGCACAGCCCGAGACACACATGCAGAAATCATTGCCAAAGATGTCCCAGGATGTACACTTAGAGACTGCAGTACAACCACCACATCCTGAACAGGGAATCTCAGCAGAGGACCTACAACAATAAAGATGGAAATGCACTTGCTTGTATTTGTGTCAGGCTTCACACTTGGTGAATGTGTTTATAATCCACGTAACAAAATTAAAAAAACATAAAAGAAATGAATACATTGTCAATGGCAAATATTACACACAGTATTTGGTACCTTGCAGACATGAAGTTTTAATTCCATTTTCTACAGCATGCAGTGCTTCTTTAGAATGTTGCTCCATTATCTGATCGGAAATCTCAATTAGGGGCAATAACAGTGCTTCTTCTCCAAGCCATGGATGGACTGAAATTTCAGCTGTTACCAGGTTACGTTTCTCCCCTACTGTTCTGTCTAGTGTATCTAATGAAAGAAATGACTTGTATTTAATGTTCATATTGTTCTCAGATATGGTGTATTAATCAAATATTGGAAGTGAAATCTTAACTCAGTTTCTTTCTCCACTCATGCTGCTGAACCTGCCAAGTTCCTCCAGCACTTTGTTTTTATTTCAGATTTCTATCATCAGCTTTTGGTTTTTTACTTTTATATTGCACTGAAGAGTCAGTTTGAATTACATGCTTAAATCTCTAGGAGAAAATGAGGACCGCAGATGCTGGAGATCAGAGTCGTGAGTGTGGTGCTGGAAAAGCACAGCAGGTCAGTCAACATCCGAGGAGCAGGGGAATCGACGTTTTGCGCATAAGCCCTTCACCAGAAAGCCTCATTCCTGATGAAGGGCTTATGCCCGAAACGTCGATTTTCCTGCTTCTTGGATGCTGCCTGAGCTGCTGTGCTTTTCGAGCACCACACTCTTGACCATGCTCAAATCGCTGCAGTGCAGCTTGAGCCACAACACAGCTATTCTTCTTTATTATTTTGATTGAAATATGTTGTGATTTCACATGACCTTTTGAAATTGTTGTTGCGATTGTTCAACGTTTGGTCTCCAAACCAAAGATGAAGATGAAGTTCAGAATTGGAATGATATTCCATAGCCAGGTCAATTGATATTTTGTGGGCAGCCGGCTGTAAAATGGAATTGATTGTAGCACATTTAATCAAACTCCTTGGATTCCTCTCTGCCAGGAACAATACTGCATGCTAGTAACAAGCAGATGAGCTTTGCAGTTACTGTGATAAAGATGCCCCCGACAGGAAATCACTGTGCAGTGTATTTCTACCTTTCTGACCAATTATAATATACCTTTCTATTTCTGGACAGATACATGGCCAAATGGCCTATCTTTGCTCAATTTAGCAGTCCAGTGCAAAACTTCTCATTTAGGTAATTTCTTTAACAATATTATATAGACAGAACATATAGTGCTTTGAGAGCTTACCACTTGAACTAGCAGACTGCGTTATAGTTTCCCTGTAGGCTACCTGGAGAGGCCCGAGATATGCCTCAATTCCATACTCTCTCTTAATTCGATCATGGATTATCTCAATGTGCAGTTCCCCCATTCCACATAAGATAGTCTATCAAAACAGTAGATAATAGTCAACTGATGTTTCCAAAGGCAAATGGAGTTAATCTAATTGAACAGTAACAGAGTTGGAGGCGAACTGACTTATTTGTATTTCTATGCTCCGACAACTAATTATTTTTTGTACTTGTATCAAGAACCGTAAGATTGTTCACTACTCTTCTGTGTAGTCATCTGTCTAGACCATATTCTTAAGTTTACATTATACTGTGAATGGTTTTGTGCACTAATCTATCCATAACCATCCCCACAAAAATGGAGACATGGTGATAAAGAATGCACACATGTGCCAACTTAGTATATTGTGGATTGATTGCAAGTTTCTCAAAAGGAAATGGCTCTCAGCTAGATGGAGAAGTTCTGCCTATCAGGACATTTTTTTGTACTTCCACATTGCCACTTTAAACAAGGTTGTAAACTGGGTTCAGAATAAGGTAATACACAACTACAGCAATGTACCAGACTTAAATTGTAGTTGGAATTACAGTCTGACATCTAATTGAGTACCTGAAAACATATGTGACTATTGAGGACAAGTTTATACATCACCTGCCCAGAATCCGGGTCAATCTTTACTTTCAAACTGGGATCTTCCCGTTGAAGACAGACAAGAGCATGGTCCAGATCTATGTATAAAAACAGTTTTTTTTGTGCATTAATTTCAAACTGAAAACAAGAAATATATCAATAACTGCCTAAAGATCAGATTTGCAGCAAATATTACAGGAAAATAAATTTCATGAATTACTATAAACACATTTCAATGTACCTGATTGTTTCGCCATAGATGGTGGTTCAATTGTGCAAAAGAACACTGGCTCTGGAATCTCAACTGCAGCTAACACTGGATCTTCCTGCTCTATGACTTTTTTCCCAGATTCCTTCCCTGCTCGACGAGCTGCAGCTGCTGCTGATGACTTTGATGAAACTATCGTGTCACCAGTTGCAGCCTGAGAATAAAGAAAACCATATCACATGTTCATGTGCAAATTCCACTTGCTCTCACAAGATCTCACATTGAGTCCAGTTTTGCAACAACTCCTCAATATCAATAGCAATCACTCACACCTCACTTGGAATTCAGCATTTTGTATCCACAACTGCACCAAGGCTATAATGAAGTCAGGAGTTTAATGGCCCTGGTGGAACTCAATAGGAGTGTCATTCCTCAATAGGAATGTCAGCTTCCATCATATGTTACTGGGCAAGTTATGGATATCTGGGAAAATATCTACAAAACTGCCTGATGCTTTTGATCTTTCACTCTAAAAATTAATGGTAAAACCTAAAAATTGATTAATGCCGTTTCTTTAAATGTTCTGGAACCAGTTAAAGCCAGAGATTGGGAAAGACATCCTGTATATGTAGCTTTCCCCTCCCCACTTCAATATTTCTATAGACAAAACAAAAAGCACCTCAGTATTCACTTCTCTTCTGAAACTTTTGTGACTCATCGACCAAACACAAGATAGAATCCAAGCCAAAAACTAAAGCCTTTGGGGTGAAGCTCATAATGAGTAATACCAGAAGAAGACGTGTCCCAAAAAACAAAGCCTAACAACATATTGTTTTAGCAATCGAATATTATTGTTCAGCCAGACCTCAGAAACTCATTAGCAAGGTGCTATGGTCTGTGTTTCTTTTCGCTGATTCAATTGATAGATTAGATTAAAAAAAAATCACAGGACCCTTTTATAATTGCCCTCAAGAAAAAGGTGTTGAGTTGCCTGCTTCAAACCCTGCAGTTTGTGTGGCATAGGAGCACTGACAATGATGTTATGCAGGAAACTCTGGGTTTATTTTGCAGCATCAGTGAAGTAATGATTGTTCCAAGTCAGGGTTGTGTGTGATATGGAGGATGATTTACACCAATCAATGACAGGTAGATCAATGCTTTTGCTTGCTAAGAAACCATAGACATAAATCCTGTAAAGTAAAATGTTTCAAGAAAACATGAGCATGTAGTCCAATGCTCTCACCTGTTTAAGTCCCACAGTTAAAGCAATATTTCCAGCCTGTAGGGCAGGGATCTCAATTTGCTGGTCAGCAAATGGCAATAAAAGACGACTCATTCGTTCTCTGTCAAACAGAATATTTTTGGTAAAGAAAAAACGTTGGTTTTTCACAAAGCACATCGTTAACAGACTCAAATAATATTTTGTGCAGGTAAATATGATTGATATACAAAACTCTATGCGCAATTTAATACATAGATTTTTCTCATGTTTGTTCTCCCCATCTATCTAGAAACATCCTTGCAATGATGGAGGCCTGCAGGAACCCTTCCACTTTGAAATGGCAACTGAAGCAACAGGGCCCTCACAGCAGACTGCGATCCATAACCAGAATATCAGTCTCCTCCCTTTGTCCTAGTCAAAAACTCCAGCAGGCCCTCTGTGCTGAACCACCATTTGTAAGCCACAATCTGCTGCTGCTGAAATTCCAATTGCACTGAGCATCTTCACTGGCAGAAGGAGGGTAGTAAATGCCAGATGGGAGGAAGGGGAAGAAAGCCAATGGCCTCACAGCCAACTGCAGTTGTCAATTCCGTAAGCAAGGACCCCAGTTAACATTGCAGACAGCTAGAAAGGGGGTGGCAGCCCTGTAAAAGACTCCCACTACACTGGTGTAGGTCACAGATGGACTCATTGACATTTCCTCACTCCTTCTGCCAGCGAAAGTGACCCAGACCACTGGAGTTTCTGCAGCAGATTCTGGCTTACAAATAGTGGTCCAACACAGAGGAGCTGCTAGAATTTTGCAGACTGGGGGAAGGAGACTGATGTCCTGGCTGTGGACTGCAGTCTGCTGTGACGGCTCTGTTCATCTCAAGGGTTGCTGCAGAGCTCAGTCATTGCTAGGCTGGTGGCTGCTGACCATGACACAGATAAAGACAAGCGATGACCCCAGCACAACCTGGTGCCCAATGTGCTAAGGTGCCCTAGTGCTGACCCCAAGCAAGGAAATCCTTGGGGTCAGAAAGTTGTCTAGTGGAGGTACTGTGAGCAAAATGTTACTCTTTCCTTTTAAACCAGTATTATTAAATTGATTTTACTCTTAATAATTTTCCCATTTACCAATATAGGAATTTAATCATTTAAGATATTAACTTTCAACTTAGAAGGTATACAATTTTAAATGATTTCCTGTTAACAGAGGCCTTATGAAACTTAACCAAAGATTTAACATTGAAATTAAAGCTTAAAGTTGTGATTTTTGGGAATGCAATCCCAAATTTAAGTAAAGACATTCTGTAGTACAACAGTTCAATTACATTTCTATTTAGAAACATTTTAAAAAACTACTTTTTTGTCTCAGGTTATTTTTTTTTTACATTCACTCAGGGCATGTGGACTTCATTAGCTGGGTCAACATGTATTGCATCTGCCTTCAAGTCCTTGTAAAGTGGTGGTGTTGTCTTATGGAACTATTGCACATTTGTGCTGAGTTGCAGTCTATGTTTGATGCGCAGAATCACTTTCAGGCAGTACGGCACATTTCCTACAAGTGGTGACATCAATACTAACTGCTGCTGCTGCTAGAGATTTTATGTGGATCAGTCTGAACTTGTGCCAAACTGAGAAGTTCATTCCAAAGGGTCAACGGAAGCATAGGATTAAACTGCTAGTCAGATCAGAAGCTTACATAGATGATAGCATTGATCATATTACCTGTTCAAACCGGGTTTCTGAAGTTGACAAATCTCAGTCTCAGAAGGAAACTTTGACAAAGGTCATTCCCCCTGCAAACCAGTTCTGCTTTGGAAAAAAGTTTATTGTTGACCTCTCTCTCTTAACCCTAATTGGAGTTCATTTTTTTCAAGTATTTACTATATTTCATACAGCATTTTCATATAATGTGTCATCTCAGCAAAACAGCTTCCTATGAACTATAAAACTTCTAAGTTCATGTGCATCGAACCTGTGCAAAAAGTTTTTTCCTATGTTATAAGCAGATTTGAAGTTAGCTACAGGGTCAGCATTGAGTTCATTCAGAGTTGCCATAAATAAGACAGGGGTGAGCTGGCTTTGGCATCCACAATGTCACTGGACATTGGGGCCATTGAGGGAGGTGGTGCTGGAGAAGGCAGCTAGATGACAGTAGGAGCGAGGTAGCGAGATGAGAGGAGGAGCGAGGGGGCGAGATGAGAGGAGGAGCGAGGGGGCGAGATGAGAGGAGGAGCGAGGGGGCGAGATGAGAGGAGGAGCGAGGGGGCGAGATGAGAGGAGGAGCGAGGGGGAGAGATGAGAGGAGGAGCGAGGGGGAGAGATGAGAGCAGGAGGCAAGATGAGAGGAGGAGCGAGGGGGAGAGATGAGAGGAGGAGGCGAGATGAGAGGAGGAGCAGCGAGAGGGTGAGATGAGAGGAGCAGCGAGGGGGAGAGATGAGAGGAGCAGCGAGGGGGAGAGATGAGAGGAGCAGCGAGGGGGAGAGATGAGAGGAGGAGCAAGGGGGAGAGATGAGAGGAGGAGCAAGGGGGAGAGATGAGAGGAGGAGCGAGGGGGAGAGATGAGAGCAGGAGCGAGGGGGAGAGATGAGAGGAGGAGCGAGGGGGAGAGATGAGAGGAGGAGCGAGGGGGAGAGATGAGAGGAGGAGCGAGGGGGAGAGATGAGAGGAGGAGCGAGGGAGCGAGAAGAGAGGAGCAGCGAGGGGGAGAGATGACAGGAGGAGGCGAGATGAGAGGAGGAGCGGGGAGGAGAGATGAGAGGAGGAGCGGGGAGGAGAGATGAGAGGAGGAGCGAGGGGGAGAGATGAGAGCAGGAGCGAGGGGGAGAGATGAGAGGAGGAGCGAGAGGGTGAGATGAGAGGAGCAGCGAGGGGGAGAGATGAGAGGAGGAGCGAGGGGGCGAAATGAGAGGAGGAGCGAGGGGGAGAGATGAGAGGAGGTGGCGAGATGAGAGGAGGAGCGAGGGGGAGAGATGAGAGGAGGAGCGAGGGGGAGAGATGAGAGGAGGAGCGAGGGGGAGAGATGAGAGGAGGAGCGAGGGGGAGAGATGAGAGGAGGAGCAAGGGGGAGCGATGAGAGGAGGAGCGAGGGAGCGAGATGAGAGGAGCAGCGAGGGGGAGAGATGACAGGAGGAGGCGAGATGAGAGGAGGAGCGGGGAGGAGAGATGAGAGGAGGAGCGAGGGGGAGAGATGAGAGGAGGAGCGAGGGGGAGAGATGAGAGGAGCAGCAAGGGGGAGAGATGAGAGGAGGAGCGAGGGGGAGAGATGAGAGGAGCAGCAAGGGGGAGAGATGAGAGGAGGAGCGAGGGAGCGAGATGAGAGGAGCAGCGAGGGGGAAAGATGAGAGGAGGAGCGAGGGGGAGAGATGAGAGGAGGAGCGAGGGGGAGAGATGAGAGGAGCAGCAAGGGGGAGAGATGAGAGGAGGAGCGAGGGGGAGAGATGAGAGGAGCAGCAAGGGGGAGAGATGAGAGGAGGAGCGAGGGAGCGAGATGAGAGGAGCAGCGAGGGGGAGAGATGAGAGGAGGAGCGAGAGGGAGAGATGAGAGGAGGAGCGAGGGGGAGAGATGAGAGGAGGAGCGAGGGGGAGAGATGAGAGGAGGAGCGAGGGGGAGAGATGAGAGGAGGAGCGAGGGGGAGAGATGAGAGGAGGAGCGAGGGGGAGAGATGAGAGGAGGAGCGAGGGGGAGAGATGACAGGAGGAGGTGAGATGAGAGGAGGAGCGAGGGGGAGAGATGACAGGAGGAGCAGGGAGGAGAGATGAGAGGAGGAGCGGGGGGAGAGATGAGAGGAGGAGCGGGGGGGAGAGATGAGAGGAGCAGCGAGGGGGAGAGATGAGAGGAGGAGCGAGGGAGCGAGAAGAGAGGAGCAGCGAGGGGGAGAGATGAGAGGAGGAGCGAGAGGGAGAGATGAGAGGAGGAGCGAGGGAGCGAGATGAGAGGAGCAGCGAGAGGGTGAGATGAGAGGAGGAGCAAGGGAGCGAGATGAGAGGAGCAGCGAGGGAGCGAGAAGAGAGGAGCAGCGAGGGGGAGAGATGACAGGAGGAGGCGAGATGAGAGGAGGAGCGAGGGGGAGAGATGAGAGGAGGAGCGAGGGGGAGAGATGAGAGGAGGAGCGAGAGGGTGAGATGAGAGGAGGAGCAAGGGAGCGAGATGAGAGGAGCAGCGAGGGGGAGAGATGAGAGGAGCAGCGAGGGAGCGAGATGAGAGGAGCAGCGAGGGGGAGAGATGAGAGGAGCAGCGAGGGAGCGAGATGAGAGGAGCAGCGAGGGGGAGAGATGAGAGGAGCAGCGAGGGGGAGAGATGAGAGGAGCAGCGAGGGGGAGAGATGAGAGGAGGAGCGAGGGGGAGAGATGAGAGGAGGAGCGAGGGGGAGAGATGAGAGGAGGAGCGAGAGGGTGAGATGAGAGGAGGAGCAAGGGAGCGAGATGAGAGGAGCAGCGAGGGGGAGAGATGAGAGGAGCAGCGAGGGAGCGAGATGAGAGGAGGAGCGAGGGGGAGAGATGAGAGGAGCAGCGAGGGGGAGAGATGAGAGGAGCAGCGAGGGGGAGAGATGAGAGGAGCAGCGAGGGGGAGAGATGAGAGGAGCAGCGAGGGGGAGAGATGAGAGGAGCAGCGAGGGAGCGAGAAGAGAGGAGCAGCGAGGGGGAGAAATGACAGGAGGAGGCGAGATGAGAGGAGGAGCGAGGGGGAGAGATGAGAGGAGGAGCGGGGGGGAGAGATGAGAGGAGGAGCGAGGGAGCGAGATGAGAGGAGCAGCGAGGGAGCGAGATGAGAGGAGCAGCGAGGGGGAGAGATGAGAGGAGCAGCGAGGGGGAGAGATGAGAGGAGGAGCGAGGGGGAGAGATGAGAGGAGGAGCGAGGGGGAGAGATGAGAGGAGGAGCGAGGAGGAGAGATGAGAGGAGGAGGCGAGATGAGAGGAGGAGTGAGGGGGAGAGATGAGAGGAGGAGCGAGGGGGAGAAATGAGAGGAGGAGCGACGGGGCGAGGCCGAGGCTGAAGGGGCGAGGTGAAGGCGTGAGGCTGAAGACAGCGGGGCGAAGGCAAAGTGGCGCGGGCAAGAAAGGAGGGGAGCGAGAAAGAAGGACAGCACAAGAGTGAGTGCAATAGCAAGGAGGAGGAGAGTGAGAGAAAGAGCAAGGAAGAGAGAGAAAGGGTGTCAGAAAGAGAGAGAGTGAGAGAAAGAGAGGGAAAGAAAGGGTGCGTGTGTGAGAGAGAGAGAGAGCAAGGATACAAGAGAGAAAGGGTGCGAGAGAGAGGGTGTGCGAGAGAGAGGGAGAGGTAAGGTGCAAGAGGAGGTGATAAAGGGTGTGTGTGTGTGTGTTAGTGTGTGTGTGTGTGTGTGTGTGTGTGTGTGTGTGTGTGTGTGAGTGAGAGAGAGAGAGAGAGAGAGAACGAGAGACAGACAAAGGGTGTGCAAGAGAGAGAGTCAAAAGGTGTTCTAGAGACAAAGACAAAAGGTGAGAGAGAGAGAGAGAAAGGGCGTGTGAGGGAGAGAGAGTGCGTGAGAGAGAAAGGGTGTGTGAGACAGAGAAAGGGTGTCAGAGAGAGAGAAACAAAGTGTGTGAGAGACAGAGGCAGAGAGAAAGTGTGTGAAAGTGAAAGACAGGAAGGGTGCATTTGTGTGTGTTTGAGACAGAGAGAGAGAGGTTGTGAGAGAGAGAGATAGGGTGTGTGTGAGAGAGAGAAAGAGTGTGCGAGAGAGACGAGAGAGAGGGAGGGAGAAAAAAGAGTTTGTGAGAGAAAGAGAGAAAGGAAGCAAGCAAGCTTGAGAGGGCAAAGATGAAAGAGAAGAAAAAAAAGAGAGAATTTGGGTGGGGTAGGGAAATGATGAGTGGCTTGGATAGGAAACTGCGGGTTGTGGTGGTCCTATGTATCTGCTGTCCTCGTGTGCTTTATAAGCAGCCTTGGTGAAACTGAAATTTTGAAATGCCTGATACCTTTCCCTAGCAGAAATAGTTAGGTGGAGATGTTGGCAAAATGGCAATATCACTAAAATACCAATCCAAAGGCCCAGGCTAATGTTCTGAGAACATGGGTTCAAATCTCATGGTGGCATTTAAATTCAAGTAATAAAACTGGAATTGACAGCTTTTCTCAGAATGGTGAACTTGAAACTACCTTTGATTTTTGTAAACGAAAAGTTTATAAGTCACTAATGTCGTTTCGGGAAGGAAATCTCTCATCCTTTCCTGGGCTGTGATACATGAAACTCCAGACCCATAATAATGTGATTGATTGTTAACTATCCAGTAAAATGATTTAACATGCCATTCTGTTCAAAATCAATTAGGAATGGCCTACCAATGCAAGTCTTGATAGTAATGCCAACGTTCAAAGAAGGAATAAATTAAAATAACACAAAAGATAATGTGAAACAATATCTGAATTTTGTTTTCCAAGATTACTTTTTTTTGTTCAGAAAATTCATTTATCCATTGGACTACATGAATCCTTTACATTCTAACATCAAGGTAAATACTTACATGCAGTTCTTATTGATATTGTAAACAGCTGATTGAGGTTTCATTGTACCAGAGTAGATGCGGACAAACACCAAAGGCCCACGCTGTCTATCATGGACAACTTTAAATGCAAGAGCGCATAGATCATCTCCATAACAATGTCTAAAAACACAATGGGAAGGATTTGCATGTAAGAAAAACATTTTGTTGCTTTTAATCTATCAAGATGTATTTCACAGTATTAATAAATAAATCATATGCGATTAAAAAAACTCATTGTTGAATCTTAAAGACAATTAATGTATTCATCATTATTGACAAACCAAAGAGAACCTTCCACTACAACAAAGAACCTAAACTGAGAACTGACAGCCAAAAAAAAGGTTTACATTTAGTCTAAAATGGATGACTACATGGTATTGAATTGTCAAGACTGTTTATGGACTACAAATTAAAAGACAGCATTGTCCTCTCAACACTGACCTAACATAAACATCTTTTCTTCAAAGAATTACAGAATTGTAACAGTGCAGGAAGCCATCAAACCTACCATATCTACACCAGCTTTCCAGATGAGCATGAAGACTGGTGCCATTCTCTTGTCTATCCTTATCCCTTCCACACTATTTCGATTTAACTAATCAGTTCAAGCCCTCTTTAATGCCTCAATTAAACCTGCCTTCACCTGCACCAAGGCAGTGCATTCTCAACCTGAACTACTCATGTGAAGACATTTTTCCTCATATAGGAATAGTTTCTCCATATCTACTATCAAGTCTCTCGTGATTTTGAAAACTTGCGTCAGGTTCTCCCCTTAGCTACTGTCTCTCTAAGGAGAACAGTTCCAACCTCTCCAATCTATTCTCTTGACAGTAGTTTCTCAGTCCTGGAACCATTCTTGTAAATCTCTTCAGCATGCTATTCAATGCATTCACATTGTTCCTTTGTGTGGAGCTCAAAACTGAAATGATAAATTGTCTTGTTTAAGTTCAGCATAACCTCCTTGCTCATGCTCCATGCCCCTATTAATAATTCACTTTATGCTTTATTAACTGTTTTCTCACCTGCCACTTTCAAATGACCTGTGCACATAGGCACCCAGGTCCTTCCACTACTGCAATTACTTCAGACTTGTACCCTTTTTTAAACATGGTCTATGTTCTTCCTAGAATGTGTCACTTCACACTTCTCTGCAGGGACCTTCATTTGCGGACTGCATGCTGTCCATGTCCTTTTGAAGTTCTAAACTATTCTCTTGATAGTTTACAATGTTTCCAAGCCTTTTTTTTTGAATCCATAAACTTTGAAAATGTCCTCCACACATGAAAGTCATTCATATCTAGATGAGCGGGTAACTCCACTACAAACTCCACTTTTTAGGAAAGATGTGGAAGCTTTGGAGAGGGTGCAGAGGAGATTTACCAGGGTGTTGCCTGGAATGGATAATAGGTCATACGAGGATAGGTTGAGAGGGCTAGGCCTTTTCTCATTGGAATGGCGAAGGATGAGGGTTGACTTGATAGAGGTTTATAAGATGATCAGGGGAATAGATAGAGTAGACAGTCAGAGACTTTTTCCCCAGGTACAACAGAGTGTTACAAGGAACATAAATTTAAGGTGAAGAGTGGAAGGTATAGGGGGGATGTCAGGGGTAGGTTCTTTACCCAGAGTGGTGGGGGCATGGAATGTGCTGCCTGTGGGAGTGGCAGTGTCAGAATCATTGGTGACCTTTAAGCGGCAATGGGATAAGTACATGGATAGGTGCTTAAGCTAGGACAAATGTTCGGCACAACATCGTGGGCCGAAGGGCCTGTTCTGTGCTGTATTGTTCAATGTTCTAAACCTTCCTCCAGCCTGAAAATATCCATTGATCATTACTCTGTTTTCTATCACCTATCCAATTTTGCATTTATATAGCTACTGTTTCTTTTACTTCATGTGCTATACCTTTCTCACAAATTTGTGTGGCATTGTATTAAACATATAAAGGCCTTTGTACACCATATCAATGGCATTGCCGTCACAATTCTCCCTGTTACCCCTTCAAAGTCTCCAGTATTTCAGTTAAACAGGATTTTCCCTTTAGAAATCCATGCTGACTCTTCTTAATCAATCTACTTGATCCCAATGTGACTCTTAATTCTATCCTGAATAATAGTTTGTAGAAGTTTCTCTACCACTCGCGTGAAACCGATTAGTCTGTAGCTGTTAGGCTTATCCTTACAAATGTTTTTGAACAATGGTATGATGTTTGCAATTCTCCAGTTGTCTGATACCTCCTCCGAGTCTAGGGAAGACAGAAGGATTATGGTAATTTCTGTGTAATTTCTACCCTCACTTCCTTCAATATCATTGGGTTTTATTAATGTTAAGTACCAGTAACTTAACCTACATTGAACCCTTCATGTTACAGAGTTTCCTCCTCTGTCACTGTGGCTTAGAGAGCATGAATTTTCTTGATAAATCCACACAGAAATTATTCATTTAATACCTCATCATGCTCCTGCCTCCTATGTGACCTTTTCAGTCTCTATTTAACCACACTTTTGCTATGTATATGCCTTTCACTGATTTCATCTTTTTTCTTTTTTCCTTCAGAAACAATAACCTTCATTAACACCCAAACTATGAACCGTTCAGACCTCAGGGTGAACCAGAGTATTCTTAACCGCATCACTGCACATTAGGAATCTGTGTTTCAAACCTCATAGCCTCTCCATCACGAAGCCTGCCTATTTTCACCTTTGTCTCCTCCTGCCTTCACTAAAATCATCATCTGTTTTTGTAGACTCGATTACTCCAATGCTGTTCTGGTTGGCCTCCACATTTTCTTCCTCTGTAAACTTCATCTCACTCAAACCTCTGACCATTTCCTGTCATGCACCAATACCTGCTCATTCATAATCCTGTTCAGACACCTTTGGAGCAGTTGGAATGTGAACCCATACTTTCTGGCTCAGGGTTAGCGACACTACCATTGCACACCCATAACCCTCAACTCTGACCTACAATGATTCCTGTTCCATTTTGACAAATAGAACATTTTCATTCAGGAGTTTAAATTAGAAATTTATAATTTAGAAATTATGGTCTTGCACAAACCTCAACTAGCCTTACAACCCTCCTTTAGAAGCTCTGGACTCCACTTCCCCACCAGGCTATTTCAACACCTTTGGTTTATAATTGCCCTGATATTGTATTGGATCTTCTTTTTCTTCTTTAAGGCCCTCTTAAAGTCTATTTCTTTCACAAAGCCTTTAGTCAGCCTGATGTAATAATATTTGCTTTTTTGACTTGAAGTCAATTTTTGTTTGATTATGCATCATGAGCTGCAAATAGGATCATTCCTGAAACACAAATACTCACACAAAGTCATGTTTGCACTCATTTGGGGCTGGCAGATATTTTGTGATGGCATCCATTAACAGCTGCACACCTTTATTCTTCAATGCACTTCCACACAAAACTGGCACTGCTGTTTGTGCTAATGTGACTCGGCGGATTGCTGCATTCAACTGCATTCAAAATATGAGAGTCAGCTTAATTGTTTTTTTTAAGAAAGATATTTTACTCTCAAACTTTCAGCTTTAGAAAATGTCGGGGTCAAATGCTATACTTGTGTTTCTAGATAACTTCATTTCATAACATAAGTGAGCAACTTAAAAAAAAGAACATCAAAGAGTTCTGCATGTAAAAGTTAGCTACTGGTTACTTTTTTCACTAAATTTCAAAAGGTAACCAAACTACTGCTCAAACAAAAGAAATCCTTTCTTCTAAGGTGAACAATTTTGGCACAAAGATTTTATTTGAATTTCCTGTTCTTTGTCGCATTGGTATCTCAATGTTCTAGCCTCAGTGTGATCAATAACCAGAATGTGGTGATTCCAATCTTGACGTGCATCAGTCAAGGAGTCAAGGAGTTGGCAAATTTCAGATGTGACGTAGAACAAAGATCTGTTGTCTCTTTAGCAACTCGCAAAAGATTCCACAGTAGTTGAAGACCATCAAAGCATTCTCTTGACTTTTGGCGATAATCACTTCTGCCATGGCAAAAGCTGGTTTTCGAAAAGGGTAAAACACCAAATGATCAAACCACATTCCCTCAGAGTGAGGCTGACACCAGGTATACATCGATGTCCATTCTTTAGCACCTTTCTAGAATATAGATGAATGCGGGTACAATTGATCTTTTAGTCCTTATAGCTAGGATTGGAGTAACATGGGAGCTAAAGGTAGGTCTGCTGGACGATGTGCCAGTGCCATTACTCTCATCCTTTGATATATTAAGGGCAACTTTAAGGGTAACGTAATAGTAATGCGACTGTACTGGTAATCCAGAATTCCAGGATCTGAAATAGGGGTTAAAATTTGAATTCAACAAAAACCTGGAATTATAACCCAGCCTAACGGTGAACATGTAACCATTTTCAAATATGCTAAAAACTCATGGGGTTCACTAACTGCTTTCAGGGAAGGAGGTCTGCTGCTCACACCTGATTTGGCCTACACCTGACTCCAAACCCACAACAATGTGATTTAACTCAACTGCCCACCTAGCAAGTCACTCAGTTCCCAGGGCAGTTAGGGACAGGCAATAAATGCTGGCCTATCCTGCAAATTACAGAATAGCAATGAAGAGAGGCTGAGATTCTCTAGTTATCAGCAGATAGCAGGGCATGCTTTGGTGCCTGAAGTCATCCTCCCAGCAGGAAGCAACTGAAAAGTCAGGCACAGAAATCCTCGTTGCCTGGGTGAAGAGGCAGCTACAGACTTCCTCATGGTTCCTCCCCACAACAATGGTGGCCAGGCTGTAAAATCCATTTTATAATTTAAACATTATAAGGCTATAGAGACTGTGCCTCTTGTGTGGTGCAGTCTCCTAGCCCACAATTCAGCCTGATTAGAAACCAGTGGGGAAAATCTTACTCATTGAAAAGGTAAAGATCCCAGTCTTCATAAAAAATAAAATTACAGAACTCACTTTTTCAGCAGGAACTGCATCTGGCTCTTCACTTAACTCTTCAAGAACCAATTCAGCAAATTCATCATCCAAATCCGCTACCTGCATTGAAATAATGACAAAAAAAATCAATGTCATTCTAATGCCTACCTAACATCTAGGATATGCCCCACAGGAACTCGCATGACTTTTTTAAAAATCCTCAAGACAAATAAGAATAATATTACTGTTACATCTGTAATCTAGCTATTATAGAAGCAATGCAAGGACGATTGTGATAATTTGATTTTGGCACAAACAGAAATTACATTGCTATTTTTTACTCCATGTAAAATTTTACACATGAAACAGTGATGTAGATAAAGTGCCAGAACTATTAACCATTAAAGTTGATTGTTTTGGCTGAGAGTAGACACAGGGTATCACCCCAATTAGCCGGTATAACAGGTTGATGGAGGCATCAGACTGAATTAGGCTATAATCGGTCCAGCGATCTTCAGCTCCTGTCCGGTGATACAAACATTTGCCAAGTATCTCCATCAGTTCTGCCAAAAATTTGCAGTGTCAGCAGAAGCACTGTCATAGGAAATTCAACATCAATGGACTTCAGGACATTGTAAAGAATGACCTACGCAGTGCCACACAGCCAATCTGATGACACTCACACCTGATGTATCCTCTTTAGCCACAGGCGAGATCCCAGAAGACTGGAGAATAGCCAATGTTGTTTTTTTGTTTCAGACAGACAACAGGAATAATGCAAGGAATTATAGGCCGGTGATCCTGAGATCAGTGATAGGGAAATGATTGAAGAAGATTCTTTAGCACAGGATTTACTTGCATTTGAAAAAGATGGACTTTTTTAAGCAATAGTCAGAATGCTTCATGTGAGGGATGTCGTCTTTTACATTTGTTTGAGTTTTTTTTGAAGAAGTGACGAAGAGGATTAATAGGAAGGGCAGTGGATGTCGTCTACATGGACTTTCCTAAAGCATTTGACAAGGTCCCTCATGGTAAGCTGGACCAGAAGATTAAGTCACATGGGATCCATGGTGAGTTGGGAAGTTAGATACAAAACTGGCTTGATTGTAGAAGACAAGGGATAGAGTTTTTCTAACTGGTGTTCCACAAGGATCAGTATTGAGACCTCTCTTGTTTTTAATATGTATGTGGATGAAACTGTAAGTGGCCTGATTAGTAAGTTTGCAGGTGCTACAAAAATTGGGGGAGTTGTGGATAGTAAGGAAAGTTGTCAAGGATGCAGCAAGATATAGAGCAGTTTGAAAGTTGGTCAGAGAAGTGGCAGATGGAAATTAATTTGAACAAGTGGGAGGTAATGTAAGAAATATAAGAAAAAATAGTAAATGGCAGGACCCTCAGGAACACTGATACATAGAGTATGTATGGATACGGTGGTGATGAAGGTGTATGTTATGCTGATCCACATCAGTTATGGCACTGAGAACAAAAATTGGCAAGTCATGTGTAACTTCAGTTAGGCCACATCTGGAGTGTTGTTTACAGTCCTAGGCACCACCTAGTTCTAGTAATGATGTGGAGGTTTTGGAAATTGGGCAAAAAAGGTTTACAAGGATATTTCCTGGATTGGAGGGGTATTAGCTATGAGGAAGTTTGTCAAATCTGCAATTCACTAGAGCATCAGACTCTGAGAGACAGCCTGATGCAAGTTTTAAAAATGACAAGAGGCATGGATAGGGTGGATAACTGGAGTCTTTTTCCCAGATTGGAAATGTCAAATACTGGGAGGTATAGGTTTAGATAAGAGGATAAAAGTTTACAGAAAACATACAAGGAAAGTTTTTTTTTAAAACAAAAGATGGTAACTGCCTGGAATATACTACCAAAGAAGGTGGTAGAGGCAGTTACAATAGCAATGTTTAAGAAGCATTTAGACATACATGTGAGCAAGAAGAAAATTGAGAGAGACAGACAATATGCAAGCAGATGGGATTAGTTTAGAACATCATCTTGTTTGGCACATACATAATGAAGAGAATCAACGTCTTGGGCATAAGCTCTACAGCAGGAATGAAGGACTTGTGCCCAAAACGTCAATTCTCCTGCTCCTTGGTTGCTGCCTGACCTGCTGTGCTTTTCCAGCACCACACGCTTGACTCTGATCTGCAGTCCTCACTTTCTCCACACACGATGAACCCTTGTGTCTGTTTCTGTGCCAAACTGTTCAACATAACGGTCAAGAAGCTCAACACTTTACAGGACAAAGCTATCTGCTCAATTGGTACCAGATTCTCAGATATTCACTCATTCCATCCCCAATATACAGTAGCATCAGTGCATACCATCTACAAGATGCACTGCAGATTTAAAGCTCCTTAGACAGCATCATTCAGACACACATAACCTGCATGTCCCTCTCCTGACAGAAATAAATCACTATTCCTTCAGTGTCACTGGTTTAAAAGCCTTAAACCCGCTGCACTTACTTCCTGAGGACTGCAGGAGTTCACAAAGTCAGGTCACCACCACCTTTTCAAGGGCAACTAGAGATGGCTAATAAATACTGTAGATTCCTGCTGCAAATATAGGCTTCCAGTCACAAAAGCATCTCTCTACTATTACACTCAGTTTCCTGCCTCTCAGCCAATTTTGTATCCAATTTGTTACTTTGCTTGAATCCCATGGTCTCTCACTTTCTTGACCAGTCTATTGTGAAGGATCTTGTCAAAACCCTTGCTAAGAGGACAGCAGAGGAAAATCGTTTTCACCCAGAGGATGATGAAAGTCTGGAACCTATTGCCTGAAAGAGTAGGTCAGTCAGAAACTTGTAATATTATGACATGAACATAGATTGGACAGATTGGATTTGTTTCCAGTGGAGTTTAGATGGCTGAGTGGTGATCTAATTTAAGTTTATAAGATCCTGAATGGTCTTGACAAGATGAAGGTGGAAGGAATGTTTCCTCTTCTGGGTCAGTCCAGAACAAGAAAGCATTGTTTTAAAATTAGAAGTAATATTTTCAGATAGGGATGACAGGCAGACAGTGACACAGCACCAGGGGCCTGGGTTCAATTATACCTTCAGGTGACTGTCTGTGTGGAGTTTGCACATTCTCCCTATGTCTGCGTGGGTTTCCTCCAGATGCTACGGTTTCCTCCCACAGTCCAAAGATGTGCAGTTTAGGTGGATTTAAATTGCACATAGTGTCTAGCTATGTACAGGCTGGTGGGTTAGTCATGGAAAATACAGGGTTACAGGAATAGTGTAGGGGATAGGTTTGAGTGAAATGCTGTTTGGAAGGTCAGTGGAGACACGATGGGCTGAATGGTCTACTTCCACACTGCAGGGATCCTATCATTCTATGACAAGAAATTGCATCTTTCAGAGGTTGTGCTCTTTGTGTACTTTTGGTACTCTGTGCCCGAGGAGGTGGAGGCAGGCTCTTTGAATATTTTCAAGGCATAGATGGATAGATTCCTGCTAGGCATGGGAAACACAGAAGAGCTTAGCCTGACCTTAAGCTGCTCCACCATTAAATAAGGCATCGAATCATCCTGCTCCTATTTCACATGTTCACATATAAACATCCAGTTTACATATTTTATCAGTTATTCGCACACATATATCTAATGTAGACTACTAAATGCCTAAAGCATTTACTTTGAAACTTTACTTGTTCTATGAGGGCAAATCTTGCATCTCTGGCTTCTTTCAAAAGTTTATGGTCATCTGTTGGCGTTAAAGGATTCCGGCTGAAGACCATGCCATCATCTTCATTAACAGACTTTGAACACCAAAGAACTTTTTCATTTGTAACAAGGTCAACTACCCCATTAAAGGTTTTCCCAGTTCCAACTGGCAACTGGAATTAAAGAGAAAATAAATACTGTTAAGAAAACAATGCATAACATATCAAATAATCAGTCACAAATCAGATTCTATAAAATTATTTGGGACCAGTTAGTTTTAAATCAATGATAATACACATTTTGGTCAAAGGATAAATAGGAACCATTGTGAGTGTGATCTTTCCTGGGCCTGGAGTCAATACACTAGATTCCCTGTTTGCAGCATGTACCAGATAATTAAATAGGTTTGAGTACAGCTTGCCAAGAAACTTAGTTGATTTAGTTCCACTTAAGTTAATGGATGGAGGAACAAGAAAACAACTAGGCTCAAGGTCTTTAAAAAATCTACTCTATTCACTTCATGAAGCTGAATAGTTTAAACAGCATTACGATTTCTATTTCTACTGTCCAAATTTCTAATAATACCATTGAGGTCTTGCATAGTACATAAAAAGAAATTAATTCAAGTATTTAAGGCAATTTTTCGACATGAGCTAAAGGGAAGAGTTAAAAATGTTAACGTAATAAATTTCCAGCAGGCACAATTTGTTTGAATGACAATAGAATAGAAAATTATTGTAAAGTGTACTTTTACATGAAAAAAAGCTTTGCCACCCCATCACAGCATCCACAATGACAGAAACCATACATAAAAGAAAGTAAAACTATGATAAAAGTCGTTACATCACTACAGCATAAACATTACTTATTCTGTACAGAAATAATGTATGTTCATATTTGTGCTCATCTAGAAAAAGATATTGAAAAACCAAATCAGGATAAACAACCATAAGAAAATAATCAAAAATTGAACATTTTGAATTGAAGTTTTGAAAGCACAGATCCTGTGGTTGATAATGCAATAACAATGAATAAACATCTATTGTTTCAATGCCAATTGATAACCACATTTTGCTAACTGAAAATTTCTGTTGAAATGAATGTTATATTTTCTTAAAATAGAGTAATTAACTAGCATGGACAAAAATATTGTGGAATGTTTAATTTTAAAAACAGGAAGCCAAATTTTACTGTAAATGACTAAGAGTGCTTGCTGTTGACAACAAAGTCAATGTGTCTCAATCTACCAATTTTTCTGGCAGGAATTTGAGTGCTATCACCATATAGTCAGGTAGATCATCAAAGTATTTCCACAGATATATGCCAAAGGAAACAAAAAGCACTGAAATAAAATCACCTTTAATATCTTCTATGTTTTAACAGGAATTAATGATTTAAGTATCACTATTGTCTTACAGAACACAGTAGAATGACCAAACAAGTTGACTAACAAAGACTGTTACCTAATCCTAGTTTTTCCAAGAATAAATTCAAAACAAAATTTATTGACAATTGAACAGTTAACCTAATAACAAAGGAAAGGCCTTCTCCCCTAATATAGGATATTGATAAGGAATAATCCATTATCAATCAAAAGACCATCATCCACACCACCTTTTAATAATATAAAATGAAAAGGAAATCATTATATATATCTTAACAGAACCTAAATACTTAAGATTCATCAGGGAAGAGATTTATTTTATTCATTCATGGGATGCTGGCTTCATTGGCTGGGCCAACATTAATTGCTCATCCCTAATGACCCTCAAGAAGATGGCTGAGGTGCCTTCTTGAACTACTGCAGTGCAGTTGCTGCAGGTAGATCACAATGCCATTTTGGCAGGAGTTCCAGGATAGTGACTCAGAAAGCAGCTGAGAAAACACTATGATTTCAAAAAAGCAGTTGGATATTGCTAAAGGATTCAAAGGATATGGATGAAAAGGGGGAAACAGGCAAATGAGTTAAATGAATAGCCATGATCATATTGAATGGTGGGGCATGTTCAAAGGACCAAATGATCCTGTTTTCTGTTTACTCAGTACAGGATTCCTGGGCTCTGACCAGCTCTTGTACCCATAGTACTTATATGGCTAGTCCAGTTCAGTTTCTGATCAATGGTAATGTCCTAAGTTTTTTAAAAATTCATTCATGGGATGTGGACATCACTGGCTGGCCAGCATTTCTTGCCATCTGTTCAACTGAAGAAGTTTTGCTTCTCTCAACCTGTTTTAATTTCTGATATACAGCACATGCAGTTCTTACTTACCGCCACTTCTCTTCCAGGCATGCCCACCTTGAATAAATTCTGCTCCTCTCAACTTAATTGTTTCTGATTTACAGCACCCACAGTTCTTTCAGTTTTTATTTATTGCCCATCCCATCACTAGCTGCCCTAGACAAGGTGGTGGTGAGTTGTTTTTTTGAACTGCTGCAGTCCACAATGCCATTTGGAGGAGCAGAAATGTATCATTCACTCAGCAATTTTGTCAATGCTTCAGCCTTCTCTTTTACACTGATGATCTGGGTTCCACCCATTGAGGCTGGGGATGTTTCTGCAGCATCTTCCTCCTGCAAGTTATTTAGTTGCCCACTATCATTCATGACTAGATGTGGCAAGACTGCAGAACTTCAATCTGATTTTTTGGTTGTGTAATCGCTGTGCGCTATGAATTGCTATTTTTGCTATTTGGCAAACAAGAGGTCCTGTTTCATAGCTTTACTAGGTTGAAATCTCATATTCAAGTATGCCTGGCCGGGGGTCCTGCCTTGACCTTCTACATTCTTCATTGAGCCAGGGCTCATTGCCTGACACAATGATAATAGTCGAGTGGGGAGGCACCAGGCCTGAAATTTGCAGATGTGTTGAAGCTGCTGTTGGCCTGCAGCACTTCATGGATGCCCAGTATTCAGTTGATAAATCTGGTCAGTTTCTCCCATTTAGCATGGTTATAGTGACACATAACACTACATATGGAATTATCAATGTGAAGAGGGAACTTTGTCTGTTCAAGGACTATGGATTGGCCATTTTACCAATACACTGATGCAACTGCAGCAGGTAGCTTGGTGAAAATGAAATTGAATATGTTTTTTGATGTAGTCTTTCACTCTCTCCCTACCTCACCCTCAATTGCGATGGTTAATTGCCCTTAACAGGTTTTGCATGTAAATATCTAATTGGCAACATGGCGTTTTACTGGTGGTGGTTAGTTTTTAAAAAGGGAAGCAAATAAAAAAGGTTGATTTTAGTGGTGGGCAAGTCATTCAATTGTGTGATAACACTTCCGGGAATACAAAAAAGGCTCAGCTAACCTCTTATGCAAAATTTATGCTGTGACAGTATGCTATCAACTGAACACTGCAATGGCAATGCTGGTCTAAGATGCAAACACAACTTACTAAAATGGGACATGAAACACAAATCTCTGACCCAAAGTACAGGACGTTGGTAAGGCCTCTTGTGTCCAGTTCTGATCATCTTGATATAGGAAGGATACTATTAAGCTGGAGAGGGCTCAGAAAAAAAAATTACCAGGATGTTGTCAGGAATAGAGGGTTTGATTTATAGGCAGAGGCTGAACAGGCTGGGACTTTTTTCACTGGAGTGTAAGAAGTTGAGGAGTGACCTTGTAGAGGTTTATAAAATCATGAGGGATGTGGATAAGGTTTAGATTAGATTAGATTACTTAGTGTGGAAACAGGCCCTTCAGCCCAACAAGTCCACACCGACTCGCCGAAGCGCAACCCACCCATTCCCCTCTTTACCTGACACTACGGGCAATTTAGCATGGCCAATTCACCTGACCTGCGCATCTCTGGACTGTGGGAGGAAACCGGAGCACCCGGGGGAAACCCACGCAGACACGGGGAGAATGTGCAAACTCCACACAGTCAGTCGCCTGAGTCGGGAATTGAACCCGGGTCTCTGGCGCTGTGAGGCAGCAGTGCTAACCACTGTGCCACCGTGCCACCAAGGTGAATGGCTGGTGTCTTTTACCCAGGCTGAGGGATTTCAAAATTAGGGGCCATATTTTTAAAGGTGTGAGGAGAAAGATTTAAAAAAGACATGAAGAGTATTTTCTTTTACACACAGAGGGTAGTTCATGTGTGAAATGCGCATCCAGAGGAAGTGGTGGATGTGAGTACAGTTACAATGTTTAAAAAGTTATTTACATAAGTACAAGAAGAAGAAATGTTTGGAGGGACATGGGCCAAGCATAGGCAGGCGGGACTAGTTTAGTTTGGGATTATGGTCAGCATGGACTGGTTGGACCTAAGGTCTGTTTCCATGCAGTATGACTCTATAACTTCCTACCAACTGAATACCACTGTTCCACCACCGCTGCTCAGCACATCCTAGGACATACACATAATTGGTGAAGATGTTGTCTGGGGCAATTGTGAGCAAAGTATCATACCATAAGCATGACAATGTCAGACTGGTGCTTGAGACTGCTCTCCCAATTTTAGCTTTAACCCTTAGATGTTAGTAAAGAGGACATTGCAGGGTCAAAAAGGTTGTGCTTGTGGTTGTCGCTTCCGCTGTCTGTGTAGAATCCAGTTGGTTCTTCTTGTTTCATTCCTTTTTTCCTTTCTAGTAGTCAATAGAACTTAATGGTTTACTCAGCTATTTCAGAGAGCCGGTAAGAGTCAATTGCTGTGGATATGGAGTCACATTTTGACCAATAAAGGACATTAGTGAACCAGATGGGGTTTTATAACATCATTAGACACTTCATTCTAGATTTTTCTTCCAGTCAAGGTCTACCAGCTACTGTGATAGGATTCATACCCGGGTCCTCAGAACATTATCTGGTCAACAATATCATCAGCCAATATCTCCAATTAGTTTGGTTACTTTCACTTCAGACCCATTTCGAAACTAACAACTCTCGACTCCCAGAATTACTTTGATGCTTATTGAATATCCTTGCTTTCTTTTAAAGTCTTGTATTTGCATTAAATTGAGGGTGAAGTTTGGATTCACTCATAGAAATAAGGACAAGTCATTGTCTTTTTGGAGATTTTTAAAACATTTTTTGTATAACCACAAAATTTGCATGCGGATTCTTATAATATAAATTAATGAGTTTACTTTAAATTTTAATTGTCTCATCTAATCTTATGTATCAAAACGTTCAGTAAATACAACTCCTATCCCTCTGGCGGGGAAATATTTTCTAAAGTTCCATTGAGATCCTTCCAATATCCAGGAAAATTACAATCTAACTAAAGAGCAATTATACTTTAGATTATTGGGAAGAAAACAACACCCTTCACCTGGAGAGGCATGGTTGGACATTGTCTGCTCAAATTACATATCAGAGTCTACCACCCTCTGGTTGCTGTTGAGCGAAATTAGCTGGGAGATCCTGCTGATCCAAAGGGTTCTAATTGATGAATTACAATTGTTTAAAAAAATAGGGTGAAGGTAGAAATTAAAAAGCTCTGTTCTTTTAAAGATTACTTTACAAACTTATTTAAAAAGTCTATTTAATTAATAACTCAATAGGTGTCTCGGAATATAAAATCTTATAACATCTTACAGATGTTACTATTTAATTCATAGTTTATAACTCATTCTACTGAGTTTTTCCAATTTAAGGGATGACAGGGATGTGGTACAAAAAAAAGATAAAAGTTCTACAGAGTTTAATGTTTGTCAGCTCGGGTGAGTCCATAGCATAGTCTGTGTCAGAATTCTGAGTAATAGATCGTACCTTCAGGATTTTCGAACCAATCTACATAAACTTAAACAGCCTCAAGCTGTATTCAGTTTCAAAAGGAAAATAGTAATGACAGTTCAAACTCAGCTATTACCTCCCACACACTTCTGCAAAATCACAAGTACTTACAGCTAAAACTACAAGTGGTTAGCCACAGAGCACAATATCGACGGGTTTTCACCATTCTTGTGCTTCAGTCCATTTTCTAGACAAACTAAAGACCCTATGCCTGAAACGTTAATTCGCCGGCTCCTTGGTGCTCTTGACCTGCAGTGGTTTACCAGAGCCACACTTTTCGACTGTGTACCCATATTTACAACATTGTTAATTTCAGTGATGCGCAAGCTTAAAAGGTAGTGAAAATTCTAGTTACCCAAATGAGCCCAACAGTAGTTATAGATCAAACTGCAATAGTATCAATGGTTTACAGCATAACTCAGCAGACAGTGGTGTACTGGTAATGACACTGCATTAGTAATTCAGAGGCACAGACGTATGTATTGGTCAGAGCATTGAGTATAGGAGTTGGGAGGTCATGTTGTGTTAGGCCACTTTTGGAATAATGCGTGCAGTTCTGGTCTCCTTCCTATTGGAAGGATGTTGTAAAACTTGACAGGGTTTAGAAAAGATTTACAAGGATGTTGCCATGGTTGGGGGATTTGAGCTATAGGAAGAGGCTGAATATGCTGGAGCATCGGAGGCTGACAGGTGACCTTTTAGGGGATTTATAAAATCATGAGGAGCAAGAATAGGATAAACAGAAAAAGTATTTTCTCTGGGGTGGGGGAATCCAGAACTGGAGGGCATAGGTTTAGGGTGAGAGGGGAAAGATATAAAAGGGACCTGAGGGACAACGTTTTCATGCAGAGGTTGGTGCATGTGTGGAATGGGCTGCTAGAGGAAGTGGTGGAGGTTGGTACACTTGCAATATTTAAAAGGCATCTGGATGGGCTGAATAGCCTAATTTCTGCTCCTCTGTGTTATGTGGTCTCATGGTCTAATCCCAATAAAGTGGTCATCCCTTTCTTATTTTTCAGTTATAAATTCCCTGGACATATACCCAGAAATATCCTCCCCAAGTACAGCCGTAATGCTATCCCTAATCAAAACTGCCACTACCCCTTCTCTTTTGCCCTCCTTTCTAACCATCTAAGGCATCTATACTCTGGAACAATTAAGCTGCCAGTCCTGTCCATCCCTCAGGCACATCTCTGTAATTGCTATGGTATCCCAGTTCCATTTTTCCAACCATGCTCAGTTCATCTGCCTTTTGCCTTGAAACAAATGCAGTTTAATTTATCAGTCCTACCTCATTCTCTACTTTGTTGCTGCCTGCCCTTTTTCCAACTGTACCAGTCTCAGACTGATCTCAATTCTCACTGTCTCCCTGGGTCCCAATGTCAGTGCTACATTGCCCATGTCTGTCCATCACCCCTTACATTTCCCAAAACACGATACCTATTTGAAATGGGGATAGCAACAGGAGGCTCTTTCGGTATCTGCCTCCCTCTCCTACCTTTCCTGGAAATAACCCATGTACTTGACTGTATCTTTGGTTTATCTTCCTTCTTGCAAGTACCATCTGTCATACCCCCAGTTCCTGTAAATTCCTCATTGCCTCTAACTGCTGCCCCAGCCAATCAATGTGATCTGATAGGATGTGTAACCAAACACATTGCCTGCAAACATAATCATCAGTAACGTGGAAATTCTCCCTAATCTCCCACAACCAATAGGAAGAGTACATCTTTGCACCTTAATGTCTACAGACCCAGAAAATAGCACAGTCTTACTGCTCTAAAGGCACTGCTCCAGGCTAACTTAGTAACAATGTTTTTATAGTTTAATCAAGAGACAGATCTCAATAACAACACTGAATCAAAGAAGAACCCACTCTACTCACTATTAAAGATTTACAAAAAACAGCAAGATTACACTTAAAAATAGCCTCTTAGCTGCTCCCCTGCTGAGAGATTCCCCGCACAGGTTTCTCCAAGGTCAGCTGTGAATTTCTGTTTGTTAAATTTTTTTAGACTAACTCTCATGTCAAGAGATATTTGAAACCAAACAGAAGAGGCAGTTAGCTGTACAGGTTACTTCTGGGTCAGATAGTCGTGCAGATTTACTGCTCCTTTTGATTCACTTTCCATGTGGTCACTACCTTTGTTTCTCTTCCTCCTTTTTTTGCAAAGTGCTGTTGTTTTGGTTTTGTATTCTGCAAAGTTCCAAACAATGGAACAGCTTATAAAACGTAATTATTGCTCCTAGGATTCAAGGAAATCAGCTCCAACACGGAAAATACCTGAAAAAACGAAAGGAGCTGCTCCTACAGCCACAATTGTTTCCAATCCTCCACCTTGGATTACCTTTTTTTATTGCTGAAAATGTGTTGCTGGTCAAAGCACAGCAGGCCAGGCAGCATCTCAGGAATAGAGAATTCGACGTTTCGAGCATAAGCCCTTCATCAGGAATGAGAGAGAGTAGCCAAGCAGGCTAAGATAAAAGGTAGGGAGGAGGGACTTGGGGGAGGGGCGTTGGAGGTGGGGTAGGTGGAAGGAGGTCAAGGTGAGGGTGATAGGCCGGAGTGGGGTGGGGGCGGAGAGGTCAGTAAGGAGATTGCAGGTTAGGAGGGCGGTGCTGAGTTGAGGGAACCGACTGAGACAAGGTGGGGGGAGGGGAAATGAGGAAACTGGAGAAATCTGAATTCATACCTTGTGGTTGGAGGGTTCCCAGGCGGAAGATGAGGCGCTCCTCTAGCCGTCGTGTTGTTATGTTCTGCCGGTGGAGGAGTCCAAGGACCTGCATGTCCTCGGTGGAGTGGGAGGGAGAGTTAAAGTGTTGAGCCACGGGGTGGTTGGGTTGGTTGGTCCGGGCGTCCCTGAGGTGTTCTCTGAAGCGTTCCGCAAGTAAGCGGCCTGTCTCACCAATATAGAGGAGGCCACATCGGGTGCAGCGGATGCAATAGATGATGTGTGTGGAGGTACAGGTGAACTTGTGGCGGATATGGAAGGATCCCTTGGGGCCTTGGAGGGAAGTGAGTGTGGAGGTGTGGGCGCAAGTTTTACATTTCCTGCGGTTGCAGGGTAAGGTGCCGGGGGTGGAGGTTGGGTTGGTGGGGGGTGTGGATCTGACGAGGGAGTCACGAAGGGAGTGGTCCTTGCGGAACGCTGATAGGGGAGGGGAGGGAAATATATCCTTGGTGGCGGGGTCCACCTCCAAACGGACCCCACCACCAAGGATATATTTCCCTCCCCTCCCCTATCAGCGTTCCGCAAGGACCACTCCCTTCGTGACTCCCTCGTCAGATCCACTCCCCCCACCAGCCCAACCTCCCCCCCCGGCACCTTCCCCTGCAACCGCAGGAAATGTAAAACTTGCGCCCACACCTCCACACTCACTTCCCTCCAAGGCCCCAAGGGATCCTTCCATATCCGCCACAAGTTCACCTGTACCTCCACACACATCATCTATTGCATCCGCTGCACCCGATGTGGCCTCCTCTACATTGGTGAGACAGGCCACTTACTTGTGGAACGCTTCAGAGAACACCTCTGGGACGCCCAGACCAACCAACCCAACCACCCCGTGGCTCAACACTTTAACTCTCCCTCCCACTCCACCGAGGACATGCAGGTCCTTGGACTCCTCCACCGGCAGAACATAACAACACGACGGCTAGAGGAGCGCCTCATCTTCCGCCTGGGAACCCTCCAACCACAAGGTATGAATTCAGATTTCTCCAGTTTCCTCATTTCCCCTCCCCCCACCTTGTCTCAGTCGGTTCCCTCAACTTAGCACCGCCCTCCTAACCTGCAATCTCCTTACTGACCTCTCTGCCCCCACCCCACTCCGGCCTATCACCCTCACCTTGACCTCCTTCCACCTATCCCACCTCCATCGCCCCTCCCCCAAGTCCCTCCTCCCTACCTTTTATCTTAGCCTGCTTGGCTACTCTCTCTCATTCCTGATGAAGGGCTTATGCTCGAAACGTCGAATTCTCTATTCCTGAGATGCTGCCTGGCCTGCTGTGCTTTGACCAGCAACACATTTTCAGCTGTGATCTCCAGCATCTGCAGACCTCATTTTTTACCTTTATTTATTGCCCATGTGGAAGTGAAAGCCCCAATTTTACAAGGAAGTGGGGAAAAAGGTAGAATAAAATTATTCTAAAAGCCATAGATCAGGTTTAATATCATGACAAGTATACCTTGGAACCTATGAGACCTTTACAAATATGATTTCAATAAATACATTTTATTTTACATGCTGAAGTTAAAATATACCTGCAGCAGAAGTGGCTTCACTTTTAGTTTCTGTTTGATGCTTTCAATGGAGTAAGAAAAACTGCAAATCAAAAATCAATAATATTTATCCTTACTAACAAAATTCCAAATCCAACCAAGCAATCACAAACAAAAATATGCATAGTTAAGAATGCCCAATACATCATGTTCATCTGTAACAAAAGCATTCTTCAAAAGGTCTCAGCAGGGGCAGTTCAGTGGCACAGTGGTTAGCATTGCTGCCTCACAACGCCAGGAACCTAGGTTTGATTCCACCCTCAAACGACTGTGAGAATTTGCACATTTTCCTCATGTCTGCATGGCTTTCCTCCCACAATCCAAAGAGTGTAGGTTAGGTGGATTGGCAAAGCTAAATTGTCCATCGTATCTGGGGATATGCACGTTAGGTAGATTAATTGTGGGTTAGCCAGGGTTATGGGTTGGATGGGTGGAATGTGGATTCAGTGGGTCGATGTGGATTCAGTGGGTTGATGTGGATTCAATGGGCCAAATGGCCTGTTCCCATACTGTAGGAAGTCTAAGTAAAATATACTGGAAAATGAAATCAAAACAAATATACAGAAATAATCTTCAGTCAGAATCCTAATATAAGACAACAGACAAATTAATGTTTTCAGAATGTTCCTTTCATTTGTACTAAATGAATTCCCTTATTCAAAATGAGAAAGACACAATAAACAGGCAATTAAAGGTCAGTTAAAATCTGCCATTGGGAATGTGTTAAAAGTCAATGATAAATGAAACAATAGCAGAGCATGTAGAAATATATAATATCAAACAGGTGGTAAGGAGATGCCAAGGAACTATGGACTGGTGAGCTTGACATCAGTGGTGGGCATTTTTATTTGGAGGGAATCCTGAGGGACAGGATTCACATACATTCAGAGAGGCAAGGACTGATTAGAGATGGTCAACATTACTTTATGCATGGGAAATCGTATCTCAAGAACTTGATTAAATTTATTGAAGTAACAAAGACGATTGATGACGGCAGAGTGGACATGATCTATATGAATTTCAGTAAGGCATTCAACAACGTTCCTCATGATAGACTGGTTAGCAAGGTTAGATCACATGGAATAGAGGGAGAACTGGGTATTTGGATAGAGAACTGGCATGAAGGTAGAAAACAGAGGGTGGTGGTGGAGGGCTGCTTTTCAGACTGGAGACCTGTGACTAGTGATATGCCAGGTGCTGGCAGGTGGGTCTAGATTGGGTTGGGATATCTAGTCGGCATGGACAGGTTGGACCGAAGGGTCTGTTTCCATGTCGTACATCTCTTTGATTCTATATGGTTAGTAAGTTTGCAAATGATACCAAAGTTGGAGGTGCAGTGAATTGCGAAGAACGTTACTCAGAATAGAATGGGATCTTGATCAGATGGGCTAATGGGCTGAAAAGTTGCAGATAGAGTTTAATTTAGATAAATGGGAGGTGCTGCATTTTGGAAAGGCAAATCAGGGCAGGACTTATACACTTAATGGTACGGTCCTGGGGAGTGTTGCTGAACAAAGAGACCTTGGAGTGCAAGTTCATAGTTCCTTGAAAGCGGAGTCGCAAGTAGATACGATAGCGAAGAAGGTCTTTGATATTTTTGCCTTTATTAGTCAGTGATTCGAGTAAAGGAGTTGGGACATCATGTTGTGGCTGTAGAGGACATTGGTTAGGCCACTGTTGGAGTACTGTGTTCCTCTGCCATAGGATGTTGTGAAATTTGAAAGAGTTCAGGAAAGATTTGCAAGATATTGCCAAGGTTGGAGGGACTGAGCAATAGGAGAGGGTTTGAACCTCTCCAGGGAGAGGCTGAATAGACTTGGGCTATTTTCCCTGGATCATCGAGGGTTGAGGGGTGACCTTAGGATAAATAGACAATGTCTTCTCCCCAGGGTGAGGGGAGTCAAAAACTAGAGGGCATAGGTTTACGGTGAGAGGGGAAAAATTTAAAAGGGACAACTTTTTTACGCAGAGGATGATGCATGTATGGAATGAACTGCCAGTGAAAGTGATGGAGGCTGGTACAATTACAGCATTTTAAAAAGCATCCAGATGGGTATCTGAATAGGAAGGGTTGAGAGGGATATGGGCCAAATGCTGGCAAATGGGACTAAATCAGATTAGGATATCTGGTTGGCATTGTTGAGTTGGACCAAAGGGACTGTTTCTGTGCTGTATATCTCTATGACTCTATCAAGCAATGTAAGCATGAAATCGTGAAATGGAAATCATGCCTGATAATTTTATGAGAATTCTTTGAGCAAGTGACAAGTAGAACAGATAAAGGCAAACCAGTAGATGTAATAAATTTGAATTTCTAAATGACATTCGATAACGTACAATGTGAAGCTGCTTAACAAGTGTTCAGGGCAGTATATTAGCATGGATAGATGTTTGGCTGAGCAAAGATAGAGCTGGCAAGAGAACTGAATGTACAATCACCACATTTGCAGGCAACACAAAAAAATGTGTGGGTAGGCAAATGGCGAGAATGACACAGAGTCTGCAAACAGATCCAGACAAGTTAAGTGAGTAGGTAAAACCCTGGCAGACGAATGTTTTGTGGAGAAATATGAAATTATGCATTTGGCAGGACTGAGGCTGAATATTATTGAAATGGAGAAAGACTGCAGTACAGAAGAGTTTAGGTGTTCTCATTCAAGGATCACAAACAGCACACAATTTCAGCAGACAACAGGGAAGGCAAGAGGAATGCTGGCCTGCATTTCAGTCCACTGATCTCCTTGAGAACAGAAAAACAAAGTTTTAGTCAATAATCTGAATTACCCACTCTTCCACCCTGTTCTGGGGAGAATCTTCTTCCATATCAAGATTATTTCTTTTGCAATATTGCAGTAAATTTTCACTGCATCAAAAATAATTTGCCTACATATTTTTCCCAACACTAATGTTAAACTGACTAAGTATTTAACCCTCATTTGAGTCTCAATATCATTTTATTCTCCAGTCACTATGCATAGACAATATTTTAAAAAATACCCTAAACATCCTTTGTTTTCCCTCAACCTTTTGAGGATTTTAAATATGTACTCATAACTTCACACTTTAAAGTTGACACTGAGGTATGTTGTTGCAACTAGTTTGGAGGGTGGTGCGGGTATGGAACAGGGAAAGTGGGCACAATAACAACATTTGAAAAGTTCAGAGGGCAAGGGCAGTATAGTGGCTCAGTGGTTAGCACTGCTGCCTCACAACAGGAACCTGGGTTCGATTCTATCAGTGTGGAGTTTGCACATTCTCCCAGTGTCTGCATGTGTTTCCTCCGGGTGCTCCAATTTCCTCCCACAATCCAAAAGATTTGCAGGTCAGGTAAATTGGCCATGCCAAATGTTAGGTGTATTAGTCGGGGGGTAAATATAGGGTAGGGGAATGGGTCTGGGTGGTTTACTCTTCGGAGGGTTGGTGTGGACTTGTTGGGCCGAAGAGCCTGTTTTCATATTGTAGGGAATCTGATCTAACATAAAATGCTGGCAAATGGACTTGACCTGATTAGGATGTCTGATTGGCACAGACGAGTTGGACTGAAGGATCTGTTTCCATGGTGTATAATTCTATGACTATGACTCTAATTTTGATTTATATGTAGCTTATGCTAAATTTATCAGGCAAGTTAAGTCAGTTACAAATACCAAGAAGGAACACATTCCTTTGCTCCTAAACTAAAATAAATATCAAAATGAAAAAGCACCATTTTCTTACTTTGAATGTTGAATCTATTACCTGGCTTTAGGTTTATCCATCTTGTTTAAGAAGCATACACGAGGAATATGATGTTTGTCTGCTTGACGCCACACTGTTAAGGTTTGTGCCTAAAATACAAACAGCATTAGTGTTTATCTGCAGTCTTTGCTTTTACCTTGTTGATTTTAACCCTACTGCGAATCCTCTTGCAAGGATGCCTGCCTTGAAGAAGTTTTCCTCCTCTCTCTCCACGCTTCAGTCTCTCTGCCTTTATTCCTGATGAAGGGCTTTTGCCCGAAACGTCGATTTCGCTGCTCGTTGGATGCTGTCTGAACTGCTGTGCTCTTCCAGCACCACTGATCCAGAATTTATTAAGGAAAGGCCAAGTGCTTAAGGTACAGCATATTTAGTGTGAAATATCACCTTTTATGAGACTGTGTTTGAGTGAAATGTGAATGAAGAGAATTCTTCAATTATTTTGACTATACTTACATTGTACAGGTATACTTCATATAATCTGGGACAAAATGAGCAATTATTTGGACAAGTGAGAGTTTATTAAAGAAAGTTAGTATGCAGTAGTTAAAGGTAAATTGTATTTAACTAATTTGAATGAACTTTTAAAATAAGATAAAGAGTTGATATAGTATACCTGGACTTCCAAAAGGTTTTTGGTAAAATGGCACACAATGGCTTTTCCAGCTAAGTTTAAGGATAGTGGCAGCATAAATACAGAGTTCACTACGTGACACAAAGCAGAGTTTAAGCAGGAAGCAGTTTTTTTTTTAAACTTGGAGAAGGTATATAGTGGGTTTTCCCAGGTATTAGGGCCACTATTTCTCTTGACAGATATTAAAGTATTATACTTGGGTGTACAAAGCACAATTTCAAAATTTGTAGATGACACAAAACTGAGTGTTGTGAACTTTAAGGACAATAGTGCTAAGTTTAAAGAGGACATATACATACAATTGTAATGTGACAAATGACTCTTAATGTAGAGGAGCATGAAGACTTCCCAAATCTTACTGTTTGCAATCACTAGTGATTGAGAACAAAAGAATGCGTCATATAACATACGGATTACAATTCTAAAAATATTGCAGGGACTGAGACTTAGGGGTTCACAAATCATTGAAGGTGCAAAGCTTGTTGCGATATGGATTAAAAGGCAAAGGGATCTTGGGCTTTATCAATAGAGGAAAAAAGCTTATATGAAATAGTGGTATGGCCTCAACTGCAGGATTGTTTCCAACATTTTAGAAAATATGTGAATTTTAGAAAAGATGTGAATGTATTATTAATAGTGCAAAAATGACATGAGTGTTTCAGGGATGAGGAACTCAGTTTCAGGTGCAGATTAGAGAAGGCTTGTTCTCCTCCAAGAAGAGAAGAGAGAATGAAGATTTGATACAGGTATCCAAATTCACTAGACAAAGAAGATAGAGAATAACTGTTTCTGTTGAAAGAACCCGAAGGTACTGCTTCGAGATGACTGGTAAATGAGACAACAGTGAAGCAATCTTTCAAAGGAGCAAGTAATTACAATCTGGGATACCTGGTCCAAGAATGTGGTGGAAACATGTTCAATTGTGGCTTTTAAAAAAGAATTGATCGAGCATTTGAATAGAACGTAATTATATGGCTATGAGGAAATGGGGCCACCTGAGTCAATCCTGCAGAGAGCTGACATGGACCTGAAGGGGGTTAAGAGGCTCCTTCTGCAGTTCTCTTTAAAATTGGGGAAATGCAACTCTTTCCCAATTATATTTTAACTATTTATAAATACACTGGAAGCACATAGAAAATGTCATCACTTGGGAATGAAGCTATCAGTCTGCATCCAAGGAGTTAAAGGAAGTGGCTGCAGAGATAGTGGAAGCATTCATTGAAATATGCCAGAGCCCTCTGGATTCCAGAAGGGCTCCAGAAGATTAGCAAGCCCACTAATCATCTGTTCACGAAGGGAGGGTAATAGAAAGCAGGAAGTAATAATCCAGTTAGCCTAACATCTATTGGTGGAAAAATGCTAGCGTCCATTATAAAAGAAGAAATAGCAGAACACTTAGAAATGCTTAACACAATCAAACAGAGTCAACATGGCATTGTGAATGACAATTCATGTCTGACAACTTCAGTGGAGTTTTTTGAGGAAATAACAAGCATAGTTGATAAAGGGGGGATTGATAGATGTAGGGCATTTCACTTTCTAGAAGGCATTCGATAAGATGTCACATAAAAGGTTATTGCACAAGTTAGGAGAAGTGGTTAACATGCAGGAGACAGTCAAGACTAAAGGAAAAAAACAGAAATTGCTGACTAAAATCTGTGGTGAAATAGAGTCATAGCATTATACAGCACAGACATAGACTCCTTGGCCCAACTCATCCATTCCAATCAGAGTTCCTGAACTGAACTAGGCAGAGTTAAATTTATTTTCTCCCCACATATGCTGACAATCCAGCTCAGTTTCACCAGCAATTTTGTTTTGTTTCAGATTTCCAGCATCCGCAGTTCATTGTTTCATGTCAGGATGAATGGGTCGTTTTCAGGTTGGAAAGTGCCACAAGGGTCAGTCCTAGGTCTTCAACTATTTACTATTTATATTTATGACATGGAGGAGGCAGCAGAGTTTAATGTATCCAAATTTGCTGATGATATAAAAATAGGTGGGAGGGAATGTTGTAATGAGGAAAAGAAAATCTGCAAGAGGATATCGGTAAGTGAGTGGGCAAAAGCTTGGCAGAAGGAGTTTAATGGAGGAAAATGAGATTGTGCACTTTAGTAGGAAAACTCAAAAGGCAGACCATTATTTAAATGGAGAGAGGCCTCAAAATTTGCAGAACAGATCTGAGTATTCCTGTGCATATAACACAAAAAGGTTAGCTAAAAAGGAACAGCAAATACTTAAGACGATAAAACGGCCTTCATATTTAGGGAGATTTAGATTTCTTACAGTGTGGAAACAGGCCTTTCGGCCCAACAAGTCCACACCGACCCGCCGAAGCGCAACCCACCCATACCCCTACATTTACCCCTTACCTAACACTACGGGCAATTTAGCATGGCCAATTCACCTGACCCGCACATCTTTGGACTGTGGGAGGAAACCGGAGCACCCGGAGGAAACCCACGCAGACACGGGGAGAACGTGCAAACTCCACACAGTCAGTCGCCTGAGTCGGGAATTGAACCTGGGTCTTCAGGCGCTGTGAGGCAGCAGTGCTAACCACTATGCCACCGTGCCGCCCTTAAGTTGGAGTTGGAGATTAAAAATAGGGAAAACATATTGCAACTGTATAGCGTGTAAAGTGAGGTGAAAGTGAGGACTGCAGATGCTGGAGATCAGAGTCAAGATTAGAGTGGTGCTGGAAAAGCACAGCTCCTCGGATGCTGCTTGACCTGCTGAGCTTTTCCAGCACCACTCTAATCTTGAGTGTATAAGTGAGGCCAATCCATTATATACTGTATACAGTTTTGATCCCTAAAGTAAATAAAGAATATATTGGCACTGGAAGCAGTTCAAAACAGATTCACTAGGCTGATGCTTGCAAATGAATAGGTTGACTTATCAAGATTTAGGTCTTTTTTTGAGATTAGAAGAATGAGGGGTTATTTTATTGAGACATCCAAGTTTGACAGGGTAGATATTGAGAAGATGCATCCAGTATTGGTGAGTCTCAAAAGAGGAAATTCTTCCAGAATAAATAGACACTCATTTAGAATCGAAGGGTAATAGAATTTCTTCTCACAGAGGGTAGTGAATTTATGCAATTCTTTACCCGAGAGAATTTTGGATGCTAGATTACTAATTTATGACATTGAGGTGTTGAGGGCTATGGGGAACTGACATGGAATTGAATTGAAGCCTGCTACAAATCAGTCATGATCTTATAGAATGGTGATTTGCTTAAATGGCTGACTCCCGCTCCTATTGATTTTATATTCTTCAGTTTTGGAACCTACATAACTCAAAAACACAAACAAACTTAACATTGCAATGGAATAAATAAATTTTATTCACTACCTATTTTAATTAATAGCCAAGATTTTTAAAGAGCTTTATCCGTTAAAGGGCTTGCTTAATATCAACATTACAAAAATGTATTTTCTTCAGCAATCTTAAAAATCAGGCAGTTACTCAACAGAATGCCAGCGGGAACATGGGCACTTATCTATTAAGGCTGTGAAAATAAAGTCACCATGATGTCTGAAGCAATTAACTGCAACCAACTCTATAGAAATATTTAGCTCTTGTGGAATGGTGTTACAATCACAAACATACCAAATTTTGCTGTTTGCAACGGCTCTGCTATTGAATACAATCACGGTGTTTGCAATGCATTCAAATACCTTGTAACCTTGATTCAGACTTCATTCCTTTCCCCTTTATTCCAACTATAATTATTAAACTTACTATTCTCTATGGTTCTCTCCAGGGAATCCTGATAATCACACTTGGTTCCATACACCTGTCAAGTTCAGTTAAAGCCCTGCCAACAGTACTAGCAAAATACCCTGCAAGGATCTCAGCCCCAAATCTATTCAAGTACAACTCATCCAGTTTGGACAGGCACCATCTCTCAGAGACAGTCTCAGTGTCCCAGGAATCTAGTCATCACTCCTGCATCATTTTTCCAATCACACTTTCATCTGTCTGAGCCTCCTATTTCTGTACTCCCTTCCACATGACACCTGCTTGCTAATTTCCTACTTACCTCCCTAAATGATGGTGCAGAAGCATATCCTCATTCCTGCCTAATTCTTGATAATAACGTGGACCAAGACATCTGGCTCCCTCCGAAGAATATCTTACAGTTACTCAGTGATCCTGACACAAGGAAGCAACATACCATACTGGAGTCATGCCTATGGTCACAGAAATGCCCATCTGTTTGCCTAACAAATAATTCCTATAACTATTGCTCTCCCTTTCTTTTTCCTCCCCTCCTGTATAGCCAAGTTGCTAATGGTACCATAAACATGGCTCTGACGGCACTCTGTTCAGGAATGAGCATGCCTTCAATCAGCTTCCAAAATAGTAAACTGATTTGAAAGTGGGAACCCAGGGGACTAATGCACCACCTGCATATTATTCACCCATTCTCTTTCTACTTCCAGGTCTTTAAGTTGTGGTGTGACCACCTCTCTCAATAAGCTACCCAAAAGCTCCTACCTTCACATACAAGCCACAGTGACTCCAGCCAAAAACCCAAGCTCATTTCAGAGATGAAACTATACTAACAAATAAGTAAATCAAGTTTGATAGCTGCAGCATGTTCAGTTAGTGAGTCTTAATCATGGTAAGCTTTTATAATTACAGTAGTTCTAATGCACTGGGATAACCTGAATGTTAACTGTTGACCCCTGCTGGTAAGTATATGCAATTGCCTGACTATTGAGCAGAGTTGAATTTGTTTAAAGTGAAATACCAGCTGACTTCATTAGTCAGCTTTAAGTCTGATCATTTTGGCAACCTCCTTGCCATCTCCATGGAAGGATAAGTAACATTTGCTTTTGAGGTAAAAATGGAAGACTGAAAATGAAGATGAAGAAACAAAGAGTAAGCTACCGAAAAGAATAACATGCTTTTGATGGCACTTGCATTAAGAAATTCCTGCTCACCTCAACACCAGCTGAAGCATCAAATACTGCCACTGCTCCATCAAGTACACGTAAAGAGCGTTCTACTTCAACTGTGAAATCCACGTGACCTAACAAAGTGCAAAATTTATTAAAGTAGTATTTAATTAGTGTATATAGGGCATAATTCACTGAGCATAAAGCAGCTACCTGACATGAGATGTGAGGACGACAAGTGAAATGCCATATAATTGTACACAAACCATTAGAGGAGTAGATGTAGATCATTCAGCCCATCAGGTTTCCTATGCAATTCAATGAGATCAAGGCTGGTCCAAAAGTCCACAACTCTATTTTCCTGCCTTTTCCCCATAACCCTAGATTCCCTTATGATTAAAAACCTGACCATGAACCAAATTTAATGATTCTGACAGCCTCTTTGATAAAGAATTCCACAGAGTCAGTACCCTCAGAGAAGAAATTCCTCCTTATCTCTGTTTTAAAATGCAACACCTTTTTCTGAGACTATGCCCTCTAGTTCTAAACTTTTCCGAACTTCTCTGCATCTATCCTTTCAAGTTCCCTAAGATACTTGTTTGTTTCAACAAGCTCTGCTCTCATTCTTCTAAATTCTAATAAGAACTGGCACAACATATTCAATCATCACAAGATGGTCCCTCCATACCAAATATCAGCCTCATGAACATTTGCAGGACTGCCTCCAATGTCTGTATATCATTCCTTAGATAAGGGGTCCAGAACTGATTATGGTATTCCAGCTGTGGTCTAACTAGTGTCTTGTATATTTTTAGCAAATCCTTCCTACTTTTAGATTTCATTCCCTTTGAAATTATGGTCATCAGGTCTATTTGCCCTCCTTACTACCCGCTGAACTTGTAAGATTTATTGATTCATGGACAAGGACTTCTAAATTCCTATGTTGTAGATTTCTGTAGTCTTTCTCCATTTAAATAATATTTAGCTCCTCTATTCTTCCTGCCAAAATACAAAATCTCACATTTGCCCACATTATATGCTGTCTGCCAGGCTTTTACCCATTCGCTTAATGTGTCTTTTTCCTGCTGCAGACTCCTTGTGCCATTCGTACCACTTGCCGTCCCTCCTATTTTTGTGCCACCCACAAACTTGGTTATAAGACATTCACACCTAAGTCATTAATATATATAAGTAAATAATTGTGGCTTCAGTACTGATCACCATGATACACTTCCAGTTACAGGTTGCCATTCTGAAAATGTCTCCCTTAACCCAACTCTGTTTTCTGTTAGTCAATCCTCTATCTACGCTAGTATACTATCTCCAAAACCATGACTCTTATTAGATTAGATTAGATTACTTAGTGTGGAAACAGGCCCTTCAGCCCAACAAGTCCACACCAACCCGCCGAAGCACAACCCACCCATACCCCTACTTTTACCCTTTACCTATCACTATGGGCAATTTAGCGTGGCCAATTCACCTGACCTGCACATCTTTGGACTGTTGGAGGAAACCCACGCAGACACGGGGAGAATGTGCAAACTCCACACAGTCTGTCGCCTGAGTCGGGAATTGAACCCGGGTCTCAGGCGCTGTGAGGCAGCAGTGCTAACCACTGTGCCACCGTGCCGCCCACAGCAAGAGGTCTAATGTGTGGTACCTTATAAATCACTTTCTGAAAACCCAAATATGCAGTACAGTGTTATGGTCATTGTTTTCTGGCAGATGCTTTAATCTAACATCATTTATTAAACTTGCCTCATTACAGATTATCAGATCCAAACTAGCCTGATTCCAGATGGATCCACAACATAATGTCCTTGGAAACTACCCTGAATATAGTCTATGAATTACTTCTCAGAATTACCATGGCCAATCTGACTATCCCAATCTACAAGAAGATTAAAGTCACCCATGATTAAGATACTGTCTTTTTAATGCACTCATTACCTCCAGATTTATTTTCTATCCCACCATATAACTATTGTTGGGGGCCTACAGACTATTCTCATCAATGACTTCTTTGCCTTTTAATTTCTTAACTCAACCCATATAGTTTCCAATCCTAGATCATTTCTTGCTATTCTATGCATTCCACCCTGTACGAACAATAATACCCCGCATGGCCCTTCATTCTTGTCTGACCTTTCAAAAAGTCACAACGCCCTGAATATTTGGCTATAAGATCATATTCATTAACCCATATTTGTGCCATGAATTCAGTTATTTTTATCCAAAGATTATATGCATTTGTGTTAGAAAGTCATTAATTTTGCCTTTCTACCATTTTTTCTCCCTTTTGATCCTGTGTTGTGTACTCTGTACCACTCCGTGTATCATAATCCAAATAGCTCTCCAGTAAAGCTGCATCCCTTTGCTTTATAAGTCTACATTTCCCCTCTCCAAAGCTTTAGACGATAAAGTATGGAGCTGAAAAAAGCACAGCAAGTCAAGCAGCATCAGAGAAGCAGGGGAGTTGACACTTCAGATCAGAACCTTTCAGCAGTCTTTCCGACTTTCCAGCATCTGCAGTCCTCACTACCTCCTCTCCAAAGCTTTTCCAACCACTCTCGTTTAAAGTCCTATCAGCTGAACCCAATAAACCCCCTTTCACCTCATGTATTTCTTTATCCACGCTCTTCAAGCTGACTACTCCATTCATAAAAGGTACACATCTTTAAATGTGACTTAACATTGCAATCTCCACTTCTTGCACTCCAAATTACCTTAATTGCTATTCAGAATATGCTTGACTTGTTTCCTGTCTAGTCTTTAGCAACACTATTGTGATTATAATTTCCTTCTGCGATTGATGGACAAATAATGGATAACTTGTTTATATATCTAAGTGAGGTAGATTGAGCAGAGTCATTTCCACGCAAAATGAATCATTCCCTTTCTTTAAAATGTTGGAAAAGTACATTTCATTCAGTTTCAGTTCAAACATTTATAAATACCCACAGTTGAACCATGTATTTTCTTCTGTTTGCTTCAGATTTAACAATATTACTGTACATTATCTCAAAAAAGTAGAAACTTTCAAAGCTATTTACTTTACAATAAAGAAATTAAAATGTGGCAAAAATGTCTGAATTAAAGGTTCTGAAAAACAACAAAATGTAGCTTTCACTGTGATGAATTTTGATAAACTCATTTGCCAGCAATTTCTAAACTACTGCCTTCACTCCCCCTAATAGTGCTTCAGTGGAAATTCAATTAAGCTGCAGAGCATAAGGATGAAGACCACTTCTAATCATCTGCACCGGGGACATGTGAGGATAAGGGATTTCCCTCAGGAAATGTGACCCACAATTATCTTACCTAATTTGGATTAAGATTTTGAATAGCTTCTATTAAAAATGGCTATTTGTAAATATTTTCCAATGTGCATATAACATTGTTTAAACGGAATAGAAAATAATAAAAAATTTATTTGATGCAAAAATCTTCAAGTTTAATTTGGCCTCAAAATCAAGGAAAAGATATTATAGTTGAAGCTGGCTTTTGATGCAAGCATGATTCAACACAAAATTACTTTCAACTTCAGTTACAGATAGAATTGACTACTCAAATGAGAATTGTGCCTCAAATGTGCATTCCAAATGCAAACAAGATGCAGTACTTGCAACTATTTAAAATAATCTTAATGGCAACTGTTAATATTTTGAAAAACTGACCATTACTCTAAAAGAACTAAATTTCTCTTTTGAAACCAGTGATTCAATCACATGTAGTTTAGTGTCCCATCTTGTGATTGCCTACCTGGTGTATCTATTAAATTTACCCGATGGGATTTCCAGTCAAAAGTGACAGCAGCTGATTGGATGGTAATTCCACGCTCACGTTCTTGTGCCATGAAATCAGTCACTGTGTCTCCATCATCAACATCTAATAAAGAAATAGAAGATTCTGTGCTTTTAGAGTTACATGATTGGAGCCCAAATCACAGTTGCTGTGTAACACGGAAAATAGGAGTAGGCCATTCAGCCTATCAAGCCTACTCTGCCATTCAACATGATCATGACTGATCATCCACTTCTTGTATTCTCTCATGTCCTGTGACATGTTTAGCATCAAGGGCTACTTACATATAAACACATTCAGTGAATCCAAAGCCTTCTGTGAAGCAGAGCTCCCCAGATTCATAACCCACCGAGTGAAAACGTTTCTCATCATCTCAGTTCAAATGGCTTGTTACATTTCCTGAGACTGTGACGTGTTGTTCTGGAACCACTGCCAAGCCAGGAAAACACCATTTCTGCATGTGTCTGCTGGAATTTTATTTGTTTCAATGAGATTCTCTCTCATTTCAACTAAACTTAAGTGAATACAAGCACAGTCAATCCAATCTCTCCTCATACGAGAAACAGTTCAATTTATGTAATATGGAATTATGAATAAGATTTCACAAAGTGTTTATTTAATCATCCTACAATTATAGCACACAGCGCCCTTTTTGGCAGATCATGATGTTTTGCCCATATTCCAATTTCACTGGTCTTCTCAGCTTAACCAGACCACTGGAGGAGAGAATCTGTGGACAGATGTTAATGGAGAATGAGTCTCTTCAATTACTTTGCATGTCAATGGACCACAACTACAACAGAATATTCAGTAGATATTGCAGAATCTGCAGATCTATACTTTCTTGACAAAGTATATTGCTTACCTTCATTTAATTTTTCAAAGTATGCATTAGATTGTACTGTAATGAGAACAGACTTGATCAGGTGAGCAATTGTATTCTTACCTCCAAGTGCCCTGATGTATCCCGCATAATAAAGCATTCTCTCTGTGGTTGTGGTTTTTCCTGCATCGATATGAGCCATGATCCCAATGTTCCGTATTCTGCCAATACAGATTGACTTTCTGAATAACGGATAAACTACACTGTTTTGTTCATTTTGACTTTAAAAATTCTGGGTGACAAATGGTACAGATTGAAATTGCCTTTATTATGCTCAATCAATTAATGACAATATTATTTTCTTCCGGAGATTTTAATGACAGAATATGAACAAGTTGCAAATAAATCTGGAACTTAAGCACATATTAGGAGTAACTACGCAGAGCCTCAAAACACTATTGCCTTCAGAAACTTAAACAATTCTTACCAGGACCAGTGAGAATCCAAACACTGTAACAATTAGCATTGACAGAAAGAGGTATATATTCCACAATGTTGTGCAAAGGATAATAGCAACCACAAGCAAACAGCTGAAAATTTTAACTTACAAAAGGAAGCTTGGATCCCTATTAGTAAACAGACTATCGTTGTTAATTATACAGACAATTATATGAAGTACTGTAATAGAAACTTAGGAATAGGCCATTCAGCTCATTGGTCCTGTTCCACCACTTAATACAACCTTGGCCAATGGAACACTCTAATGCCTTTTACCTACACTATCCATTAAACCTTTGTGCCGTTGATAATTAAGGGTGCAGCAACCTCTACTTTAAAAGTGCTCAAAGACTGAGCTTCTACAGCCCTGTGAGGTAGATGATTCCAAAGTTTCATCACCTAAAACAAGTCCCCCTTTATTTTTAAAGAGAGCCCCTTGGTTCTGAACTGCCCAAACAGATGAATAATTTTACCTGCATCTATCCTGTCTATTCTTTTAAATATTTTGTAGGTTTCAATAAGATCACCTCTTGTTCTTCAAAACTCTTATAGAAAATAGAAACCCAGCTGCCAGAATTCTCTTCATAAGACTCATCTGCTATCCCATGAATAAGTGTGGTGAACCTCGTTGCATTCTTTTTCTGGCAATACTACCTTCCTGAAGTAAAGAGACTAAAAATGTATCTGAATTCTAAATTCTATTTCCCTCTCCTCAGGTGCTACCAGATCTGCTCAGTTTCTCCACTCTCTCATTGCTTGCTTCAGATTTCTAGCATCTGCAGCAGTTTGCCATTATATTAGCTTTATATCATAACATATCCACTGCTAATTGAGTGACTTACTTTGAGATATCCGGATTGATAATGGTGCGCAATGACTTAATATCACCTGTAATGCAATGGAAATCAGAAGTCATATGTTTTCATTAACCCTGGTCAACTTGAGATTAGATTACTTACAGTGTGGAAACAGGCCCTTCGGCCCAACAAGTCCACACTGACCCGCCGAAACGCAACCCACCCATACCCCTACATTTAACCCATTATCTAACACTACGGGCAATTTAGCATGGCCAATTCACCTGACCCGCACATCTTTGGACTGTGGGAGGAAACCCACGCAGACACGGGGAGAACGTGCAAACTCCACACAGTCAGTCGCCTGAGTCGGGAATTGAACCCGGGTCTCAGGCACTGTGAGACAGCAGTGCTAGTCACTGTGCCACCGTGCCGCCCACTTAAGTATAAAGTTTTGAGTATCTTTGGCAAGTTCAAAATGGCAGCTTCACCCCTCACCTTTTGAGGAAAAGTGGATTATTAACAATGTGCAAGGCAGGGGATTGTTGTTTCCTGCAGCCACTCCACTGCATTCTCATCCATGCCCCCAATTTACTGAAGACTGGGGCAGATGGAGATTCACCACTTCCCCCAAACCTTGGAATTCTTACTGGGAAAGTAATTACTTTACTTGTCAGTCAGGAAGGCAGGTAATCAAATTGATGGCACATTGAGAATGTTAAGAGTCACTTAATTTACCATTTAGGGGGCTTCATTGGTGGTAGGTAAAGAAAGCTGTCCATGGAGTTTCTTGCACAGGACTTAGATGTTGAGGTTTGATGGTGGTCATCTTGGGCAGGGGGGTGACAGAAGGGGGCAAGTATCTATCCATGTCAACCCACTCAATTATCTTTCCTTCTTGTCATTATCATTGCCACTTTCAGGGGGGACATAGATCATGCCCTAACTGGTGAAACTTGCTGATAAAGTTATGCACCTCAAATTGATAATACAAAGTAACAAAATTTACAGAAATAAATTTTCAAACAGTTACACCAGCAGTTGACCGCCTTCAGTGCTGTAAAACTCTCCTATAAAAGAAAGATGGGAAAATTGAAAGGATAGAATGAAGCATTCAGCCCATTCTGTTGTACTGGTCATAAAAGAGCTATTCAAACTAATCCCATTTCTCATCAGTTGTTCTGTAGGTTAAAACACCTCAATTCCATACACAATTACTTTTTTAAAATGCACTGAGGTTGTTTTCTGCTTCTCACACTCAAGTGGTGAGATTGCAACTTCAACCACCCTCTGGGGAAAGAATTCTCAAACATCTTTCTAAGTATTTGACTAATTGCTTTGAATTAATGCCTCCTTGCTATTCCTCTTTCAACTAAGGGAAAAAAAATGTCCTTCTTATCTACTCACACCCCTTCAAAATTTTATATGTTTCAATTAAAGGGTCATCTCAGCTTCTTTTATTTCAAAGGAAACAACCCCAGCCTATCCAATTTTTTTTCTCATGGCTAAACTCCTCTATTCATAGGATCCCTCCAATTGTGGAAAGAGCCCATTTGGCCCACTGGGTCTGCACCAATCCTCCAAATAGCCATCCACACTACCCCCGTAACCCCACGTTTATCAGGGCTAGTCCAACCTGCACATCCATAGATACTACGCATGGGCAATTTAGCATGGGCAATCCATTTAACATGTTTGAACAGTGGGAAGAAACCAGAGCACCTGGTGGAAATCCATGCAGACATGAGGAAAACATGCAAACTTCACAGACAGTCACCCAAGGCTGCTATCAAACTCTGGCACTGAGAGGCAGGAGTGCTAACCATCTTTTTTGAAAACATCCTCAAATCTCCTCTCTACCCCTCTTCAACACAATCATTACGTCAATTTGGTGATCAGAACTCTTCAAAGTACTTCAACTATTACCTAATTGTGACCTGAGACCAAGGTTCTTTTATTGCTCTGCATTTCTCAGTATCTTACCAATTAAACATGCAATATCCATATAAGTAGGTAAAAATCCTATTTTTATCATAATCACAACCTGTGCCTTATTTAAAGGATGTCCACCACTGAAATTGATTGCCAACTATGCTGGTTGAGGCCAAGATCTAATCCAAATAAGCAGCTGAGTGCTATACTAGAATGAAGTATAATTGCTGGTTTGGGAAAATAAGATAAAATAAGCAAAGGGCTTTGTATTTCCAAACTATCTTGTGACCAAACCACATCTGTGCCATTCTCTTTTGCTCTGTGACAACTGTGTAGTAACTTACCTGGAAGACAGCTGTACCTCCTTACAAAATCAATTCTTACATTTCTTCTACTGGCATAAGCAACCCTGAACCAGCAGCGTGGAAGACTCTGAAAGTACAGAACAATCAGTTAGCTCAATGCAAGTTAGAGGATCGTTGTTTTAAAGTAACTAATTTCCCCAGCTAAATCTATTTTTAAAATGTGAATTGCTATCAGGGTTTGTTTTAACATTCCAAAGATGATGTTTGAAAGGTTGCTTTGTACTGGACTATTTCCAACTAAATTATGCCTATTATCATCAAGGTATTGGCAGAATATTTCAACCCGAAAGGAAATGCAAATTAAATTTTAAAAAATTGAATTGGCACATATTCTTGTTGAAGTGTTGCAAAGCTACAGCAACTTGAATAATTTTTAAATCTGTTTCTTTAAATTACGTTGGTATTTTTAACTATACATCATGTATGTCACCATGTCAAAGTCATCTGATCAGCAACCCCTGAACATTTCCTACTCAGGAAAAAGTATGAGAAAGCCATTGACCAGAGTCAGGTGCGTCAAAAGGCAAGGCGAGATTTCTGGCTTTTTGTCATCCCTGTTAGTTTAAGTCAGGAAGCAGTACGAAAAGTTTCAATTAAGGTCCAGGGGTTAAAATGGCCCAGGCATCATGCAGAAGAGTCCAAAAGGATATCCCACCAACTTCATGGGACACACTCAACATCTATTTTTAGTAAGATATCAATTAAACAAGTGTTTCTAGGACAAAGGAGAACAACCATGGAATATCATACATATAATTATGGAAATAAACATACACAAACTTTGATGTAATTTATATTGATGAATGTCTGAATAACATATACTTCCTTGATAACAAATTGAGTACTGCTCTCTGTCCTCAATCCATGGATAAAATGTTCAAATAAGGGTGAATTTATATAGCAACCCTACTATCTTTTAGAAGGAATGTTAGTGAATTCAATTCTTACGTTTGTTTCACTCAGCAACAAAAGTCTGAGGTTCAACAAAATTTTTAGCAGAACTTGTGATCAACTTAAAGGTGCTTTACTTACATTAGAGTAAAAAATGAGGTCTGCAGATGCTGGAGATCACAGCTGCAAATGTGTTGCTGGTCAAAGCACAGCAGGTTAGGCAGCATCTCAGGAATAGAGAATTCGACGTTTCGAGCATAAGCCCTGGCTTTTTGATGAAGGGCTTATGCTCGAAACGTCGAATTCTCTATTCCTGAGATGCTGCCTAACCTGCTGTGCTTTGACCAGCAACACATTTGCAGCTTTACTTACATTATCAATTCTCAGGAACCGGACCACGATGTTAAATATGGAGTACCTGCACTGTACATTCAGTGATTCAATGCTAGCATACATACTATTAGAAAAGTAATGTCAATTTAAAATATAATCTTCACCATATGATGTCCACTGAGTGAAAGAATCCCAATTAGTGGCAGTTCCATCATAAATCGACTCATTTTCCTCTCGTTACTAGTCACAATCTACGTACAAAAGAAATCTGAAAGAACAAAACACACTCATTAGCTAATGCGTATTTAGCACAGATTTCCAAAATCAGGATATTGAATTTTGAGATTGGGAGCAAATGGTTTGGAAATAAGTCAAATTTCATTTTAATTGTAGTAAGACTTCTGTCAGGTTGTATACTTTTCAAAATTTCTCCTCTTAAAATGGAAAATGCTGGCCAATCATTCCATGGACAAATCTGCATAAATATACCCAGAACTGGCAGATGGAATTTAGTTTGGATAAATGCAAGATATTGCATTTTAGTAAAACAAACAAGAACAGGACTTATACTATTAATGGTCGAGCCCTGGGTAGTGTTGTGGCTGAGGTACATAATTCATTGAAGTTTATGTCACAGATAGACAGGATGGTTAAGAAGGCCTTCATTACCTTTAAGCATAGGAGTTGGGATCTCATGTTGACATTGTACAGAACACTGGTGAGGCTACTTCTGGAGTATTGCACCCAATTCTGGTTGCCCCTCCTATAGGAAGGATAGTTATAAATTGGAGAGGGTTCAGAAAGAGAGAGTTTGAGTTTTAAAAAATGGGCTGGGACTTTTTTTCACTAGAGCTTAGGAGGTTGAAGGTGACCTTATACAGGTTTATAAAACCATGCACTCAATTGAATTAATTGAATTTATTGTCATGTGTACCCGAGGCACAGTGAAAAGCTTTGTCTTGTGAGCAATACAGGCAGATCACATAGTTAAGTAGAATAGATAAGTAACTAATAGGTAAACAGTGGCAAAAACAAAAAAACACGCAAATGTTAAGAGTTTGAGAGTCCATTCAGTATTCTATCAATCGTAAGGTAGAGTCTGTTTCAAAACTGGCTGGTGCGTGTATTCAGGCTTCTGTACCTTCTCCCTGATGGTAGAGATTGTAGAAAAACATGGTCAGGGTGGGATGGATATTTGAGAATACTGGTGGCCTTTCCTTGACAGTGGGTCTGGTAGATGGATTCCATAGATGGTGGGTTGGCCTTTGTGATTGTCCGGGCCGAGTTCACCACTCTTTGTAATTGTCTCTGATCTTGAATGGTACAGTTGCCATACCAGGTAGTGATACATTCAGACAGAATGCTCTCGATGGTGCACCTGTAATAGTTGGCAAGGGTATTCACCATTATGCCAAATTTCCTCAGCTGCCTGAGGAAGTGACATTGTTGTGCCTTTGTAACCAATGCATCCACATGAAAATGCTTGTTGTGAAGCTTATTGTGGATGACCACTCAATAATGAGTTCCTTGGTTTTGCCGGCATTGAGAACTACGTTGTTCTCAGTGTACCAGTTTTCCAGGTCTTCCACTTCATGTCCGTAGTCTGTTTTGTTGCCATCTATCATTCGACCAACTATGGTGGTGTCATCAGCGAACTTGTAAATGACATTAATCTGGTATTTGGCGACGCACTTATGAGTATAGTGAGTACAGTAGGGGGCTGAGTACGCACTCCTGGGGGGCTCCAGTGTTGAGTGTTAGTGAGGATGAAATATTGTCCCCAGTCTTCACTGATTGTGGCCTGTGGGTTGGGAAACTGAGGAACCAGTTGCAGAGAGTGGGGCTTAGTCCGAGATCACCAAGTTTAGTAATCAGTCTCAAGGGGATAATAGTGTTGAAGGTTGAACTGTAGTCAATGAGTAGTATTTTTGGTGAGCTATTCTTGATGTCAAGATGTTCTAGGTAGGAGTGAAGGGCAAGTGATATGGCATCTAACGTGGATCTGTTGGCCCAATAGGCAAATTGGAGTGAGTCAAGAGTGGTGGTGAGGCTGGAGTTGATTAATGCCATGACCAGTCTTTCAAAGCACTTTATGACCACTGAAGTTAGGGCCACTGGGCGATAGTCATTGACACGTGCTGCATGAGCCTTCTTAGACATAGGGATGGTGTTGGCCCTCTTGAAACAGGCAGAAATAGTGGCCTGCTGCAGGGAGAGGTTGAACATGTCCAAGAAGACCTTTACCAGTTGATCTGTGCATGCTCTGAATGCACAGCCTGGTACTCCGCCTGACCCCATCACTTTCCTTGCACTCACACGTAGGAAAACTGCTCTGACCTCTGATGCAGTAACTGTTGGGATAGGTTTGTCAGGACTTGTCAGAATAGGTGTTTTCTCTCCACCAAAATTCTGTTCAAAGCGAGCACAGAAGGCATTGAGATGACCTGGGAAGGATGTGTCATTGTCTGCTATCTTGCACTGTCATTCAGTCCTTGCCATAGTCATTGGGTGTCTATCTGTGTCTCTAGTTTGGATCGGTATTGGTCCTTGGCTGTTTTAATGGCTCTGCGAAAGTCTTAATTGGATTCCTTATATTTGAGTGGGTCTCCTGAGCTGTAGGCCTCACATGCCTGGTTTTTAAGCAGGTTTTGTATGTCCTGATTCATCCATGGTTTCCTGCTGGGGAACACCTGGATTGACTTCCTCGGTATGCAGTCCTCCACATACTTGCTGATAAAGTCTGTGATGGTGGTGGCGTATTCATCCAAGGTACTTGCACACTGTTTGAACATGGCCCAATCTGCCAATTTCAGACAGCACTGGATTTCATCCTCTGCCTCCTCCGACCAGCACTGAACCTGTATCCGTGAGGGGGTCTCCTGCTTGAGCTTTTGCCTGTAAGGCAGGAGAAGAAACACGGCATTATAGTCGAAGTTGCCAAAATGAGGGAGGGGGATGGAGTGGTAGGCATCTTTCACAGTGGTGTGGCAGTGGTCTAAAATGTTTGGGCCCCTGGTAGGGCAGATAATATTCTGGTGGTATTTGGGTAACATCTTCCTTAGTTGACTTGATTGAAGTCGCCAGTTACAATAAACAGAGCCTTGGGGTATTCCATCTCCAGGGTGTTAAGAGGTGGAGTACAGTACATCCAGAGCTTCCTCAACCTTTGCTTGTGACAGTACGTACACAGCAGTTAGTATAGCAGTGGTAAATTCCCGTGGTAGATAGAAAGGGCAGCATTTGATGGTGAGGAATTCAAGGTTTGGGGAGCAATGGCTGCCCAGGGTTGCAATGTCTATGTACCTCAAGTTGTTAATTAAATGGCAAACCCCTCCCCCTTTGTCTTACACAAGGACACTGGATGGTCATATGATGGATAGAAAAACCTTCAGCCTTAAGTGCGCAATCGGGAATGGATGGGTTGAGCCAGGTTTCTGTGAAGCAGAGTGCACAGCAGTCCTGCAGTTCACGCTGGAAGCTGAGCTGTAATGGGTTTGTCCATCTTGTTCTCCAGAGATTGTATGTTTGCTAGAAGTAAGCTAGGAAGGGGGTCTTGAAACCGCGAAGTCTCAGTCTTACTAGCAAGCTGACACGCTCAGCCTGCTTCCTTGCAGGTCTTTTACATTTGAGTGGAATGGTGGTCTGGTGGAGTGGATTGTGACTGCTTCCAGTGAAGTGATCCTTTCTAGGACCCTGTGAGGCAGGTAGGTTGCAGTTTAGTGTATTTTTGCAGAGGATCTGCTTAGGACCCAGTGTAGCAGGTAATTTGTGGGCGGCACGGTGGCACAGTGGTTAGCACTGCTGCCTCACAGCGCCTGAAGACCCGGGTTCAATTCCCGACTCAGGCGACTGACTGTGTGGAGTTTGCACGTTCTCCCTGTGTCTGCGTGGGTTTCCTCCGGGTGCTCCGGTTTCCTCCCACAGTCCAAAGATGTGCGGGTCAGGTGAATTGGCCATGCTAAATTGCCCGTAGTGTTAGGTAAGGGGTAATGTAGGGGTATGGGTGGGTTTCGCTTCGGCGGGTCGGTGTGGACTTGTTGGGCCGAAGGGCCTGTTTCCACACTGTAAGTCTAATCTAATTTATTGTGTGGTTGTGAGGGCCATAGATAAGGTGAATAGCAAGGTTCTTGTCCCTTGAGTGGAGAAGTTCAAGACTAAGGGGCATATTTTTAAAGTGAGAGGAGGAAGATTTTAAAATGACGAGGGGCAAACATTTTTATTCATGTGTGGAATGGGCTTCAAGAGGAGGTGGTGGATGCAAGTACAGATACAACACTTAAAAGACATTTGGATAAATATAGGAATTCAAAAGGTTTGGAGGGATATTGGCTAAACGGAGGCAAGTGGGACTAGTTTGATCGGCGTGGTCTAGTTGGACTGAAGGGTTGTCTCGGTGTTGGATGACTCTATGACTTTAAGTGGTCCAACTTCAGCCATGCTCAGTGTCCCAGATAATTATCCACATATAAAACACATGTATCTGAGAAATGATATTGTTCAAATGGAAACCTTGGATTAGTTTATGATGTTTTAAAAAAAGCAAAGTTGTGAAACTCTACCATTGTCAGTTTCTGCCAGGAATTTGCATCTTCACTCTACGACTGACCATTTTGCTGTTATGCTTAGAATCAGTTTTAAAATCTCTGTAGTAGCCAATAAAGGCATCATAGCACCAGATAACATAATTAATTCAGTTTATAAAATAGCTGGTGAATTGAGAAATATCCAAGATAATATTCTGCATCCTATACCTGCTGAAAAATGTGTTGCTGGAAAAGTGTAGCAAGTCAGGCAGCATCCAAGGAGCAGGAGAATCGACGTTTCGGGCATAAGCCCTGAAGGGCTCCTTGGATGCTGCCTGACCTGCTGCGCTTTTCCAGCAATACATTTTTCAACTCTGATCTCCAGCATCTGCAGTCCTCACTTTCTCCTGCTATACCTGCTCCCAATTATGCAACTTCTCTTATTCCCCTTCCCTTACTTTACCCAACTATTCTCCCTCCCACCTCCGGATTACATGCTGCCCAACAAGAAAAGAATGAGTTGTATTTACATTAACAAAAACAAAGGACTCCAAAGCACTTTACAACCAATTAAGTGCATTGTGGCTGTTAGAGTAAAGGAATCACATCAATCAGATACATTGATATTTTGCAAGGTTGATTGAGAGATAAATATTGCTTAGGATTCTTATTCTTCTAGTAGAGGCTTGGGATCTTTTACATATTCCTGACAAGGTGACAAAGCTTTGGCTTAACCCTCACCCAAAACATTTCGGACAGTGCAGCACTCCCTTGGTAATACATAGATTTACTTGGTCAAGACTTGGACCTGAACCCATAACATTCTAACTCCAAGGTGGTAGCACCATAAACCGAGCCACGACTAACACCAAAAATTATAATGACAAAATTGGTTACAGTTTTTGGTACTGCAGACTTCAATAACTGACTGACGCCATGTTACAAAAACCATAATTTCATCAACTGAAAAATAAATGTACATGGGTGCTACCTTGATTTTTTATAGTTGTTCTGTTTTATTCAATATAATTAAAACTTTGAAAACCTCACTAAATTTTCAATATCATCAAGGGTGACTTGCTTGTGGTGTTAATCTGGAGTTATTCCTGGAAAAGTAACTTATTTTGAATCAGCAAACTGAAACATAAAACAAAGTTGAACACTTCTTCATACTTGTTCACTTGGCTTTTCTTAATAATACAAGTCTAATCCTTTTAATTATTAATTCATTGAGAGCTGCACCACTATACGCTTTCTAATGGTATGGTAGCCATAGCTCAATGAGGAGCAGTCCCACGTCCAAGTCTTTCACTTTCAAGTCTTAGTGTTGAATTCGTGCACACAATCAAGATTTAACTGCCAATGGAGAACTGAGGGAGTACTGTACTGTCAGAAGTACCACAGTCCTAATGAGATATTAAATCAAGATTCTAGCTATCTATTCAAACAGCTGTGCTGAGGGAGGATATTCCCGGAAATACATCCAGGGAAGTTATTTGGGTGGAACTGAAAAATAAGAAAAGGGATGATCACCTTATTGGGATCGTATTATTTACCCCCGAATAGTCAGAGGGAAATTGAGAAACAAACTTGTAAGGAGATCTCAGCTATCTATAAAAATAATAGGGTGGTTATGGTAGGGGATTTTAACTTTCCATACGTAGACTGGGACTGCCATAGTGTTAAAGGTTTAGATGGAGAGGAATATCTTAAGTGCGTACAAGACAATTTTCTGATTCAGTATGTGGATGTACCTACTAGAGAATGTGCAAAACTTGACCTACTCTTGGGAAATAAGGCAGGGCAGGTGACTGAGGTGTCAGTGGGGGAGCACTTTGGGGCCAGCGACCATAATTCTATTAGATTTAAAATAGTGATGGAAAAGGATAGACCAGATCTAAAAGTTGAAGTTGTAAATTGGAGAAAGGCCAATTTTGATGGTATTAGGCAAGAACTTTCGAAAGCTGATTGGGGGCAGATGTTCGCAGGTAAAGGGATGGCTGGAAAATGGGAAGCCTTCAGAAATGAGATAACGAGAATCCAGAAAAAGTATATTCCTGTCAGGGTGAAAGAAAAGGCTGGTAGGTATAGGGAATGCTGGATGACTAAAGAAATTGTGGGTTTGCTTAAGAAAAACAAGGAAGCATATGTGAGGTATAGACAGGATAGATTGAGTGAATCCTTAGAAGAGTATAAAGGAAGTAGGAGTATACTTAAGAAGGAAATCAGGAGGGCAAAAAAGGGACAGGAGATAGCTTTGGCAAGTAGAATTAAGGAAAATCCAAAGGATTTTTACAAATACATTAAAGACAAATGGGTAACTAGGGAGAGAATAGGGCCCTCAAAGATCAGCAAGGCGGCCTTTGTGTGGAGCCGCAGAAAATGGGGGAGATACTAAACGAGTATTTTGCATCAGTATTTACTGTGGAAAAGGATATGGAAGATATAGACTGTAGGGAAATAGATGGTGACATCTTGCAAAATGTCCAGATTACAGAGGAGGAAGTGCTGGATGTCTTGAAATGGGTAAAGGTGGATTAATCCCCAGGACCTGATCAGGTGTACCCAAGAACTCTGTGGGAAGCTAGAGAAGTGATTGCTGGGCCTCTTGCTGAGATGTTTGTATCATCAATAGTCATAGGTGAGGTGCCAGAAGACTGGAGGTTGGCAAACGTGGTACCACTGTTTAAGAAGGGTGGTAAGAACAAGCCAGGGAACTATAGACCAGTCAGCCTGACCTCAGTGGTGGACAAGTTGTTGGAGGGAATCCTGAGGGACAGGATGTACATGTATTTGGAAAGGCAAGGACTGATTAGGGATAGTCAACATGGCTTTGTATGTGGGAAATCATGTCTCACAAACTTGACTGCGTTTTTTGAAGGAGTAACGAAGAGGATTGATAAGGGCAGAGTGGTAGATGTGATCTATATGGACTTCAGTAAGGCATTCGACAAGTTTCCATATGGGAGACTGATTAGCAAGGTTAGACCTCATGGAATACAGGGAGAACTAACCATTTGGATACAGAACTGGCTCAAAGGTAGAAGACAGAGGGTGGTTTTGGAGGGTTGTTTTTCAGACGGGAGGCCTGTGACCAGTGAAGTGCCACAAGGATCGGTGCTGGGCCCTCTACTTTTTGTCATTTACATAAATGATTTGGATGCGAGCATAACAGGTACAGTTAGTAAGTTTGCAGATGACACCAAAATTGGAGGTGTAGTGGACAGCAAAGAGGGTTACCTCAGATTACAACAGGATCTTGATCAGATGGGCCAATGGGCTGAGAAGTGGCAGATGGAGTTTAATTCAGATCAATGCGAAGTGCTGCATTTTGGGAAAGCAAATCTTAGCAGGACTTATACACTTAATGGTAAGGTCCCAGGGAGTGTTGCTGAACAAAGAGACCTTGGAGTGCAGGTTCATAGCTCCCTGAAAGTGGAGTTGCAGGTAGATAGGATAGTTAAGAAGGCGTTTGGTATGCTTTCCTTTATTGGTCAGAATAGAGTGCAGGAGTTGGGAGGTCATGTTGTGGCTGTACAGGACATTGGTTAGGCCACTATTGGAATATTGCGTGTAATTTTGGTCTTCCTATCAGAAAGATGTTGTGAAACTCGAAATGGTTCTGAAAAGATGTACAAGGATGTTGCCAGGGTTGGAGGATTTGAGCTATAGGGAGAGGCTGAACAGTCTGGGGCTGTTTTCCCTGGAGCGTCAGAGGCTGAGGGGTGACCTTATACAGATTTACAAAATTATGAGGGGCATGGATAGGGTAAATAGGCAAAGTCTTTTCCCTGGGGTTGGGGAGTCCAGAACTAGAAGGCATAGGTTTAGGGTGAGAGGGGAAAGATATAAAAGAGACATAAGGGGCAACTTTTTGACACAGAGGGTGGTACAGGTATGGAATCAGCTGCCAGAGGAAGTGGTGGAGGCTGGTACAATTGCAACATTTAAGAGGCATTTGGATGGGTATATGAATAGGAAGGGTTTTGAGGGATATGGGCCGGGTGCTGGCAGGTGGGACTAGATTGGGTTGGGATATCTGGACGGCATGGGCGGGTTGGACCAAAGGGTCTGTTTCTGTACATCTCTATGACTCTAGATGTAAAGAACACCATAAGGGGGAGCATAATTGACTAGAAAATGTTTGGGTTATTGTGAGATGGCGAAAAGTGCTATATCATTTTCTTTCTTAATGGAAAAAAAGTCATAATTGTTCTGACCCAAGTAACAATTTTATCAAATCGTACTCAAACTCTGATTCTGTTAAACGTAGTGTCAGGGGAATAGAAAATAGAAAGACTTCTATTGAGACTAATGGCAACATGATTCAAAATCTGCTAGGAGACGTCCAGTCTCCCCAATGTAGAGGAGACTGTATTGGCAGCAACGGATGCAACAAATGATATTAGTAGATGTGCAGGTAAAACTTTGATGGATGTGGAAAGCTCCTTTAGGCCCTTGGATGGAGGTGAGGGAGGAGGTATGGGCACAGGTTTTGCAGTCCCTGCAGTGGCAGAGGAATGTGCCAGGACGGGAGGGTGGGTTGTAGGGGGGGGCGTGGACTTGACCAGGTAGTCACAGAGGGAACTATCTTTGCAGAAGGCAGAAAGGGATGGGGAGGGAAATATATCCCTGGTGGTGGGGTCTTTTTGGAGGTGGCGGAAATGTCAGCGGATGATTTGGTTTATGCGAAGATTGGTAAGGTGGAAAAAGTGAGCACCAGGGGCGTTCTGTCCAAATTACGGTTGGAGGGGTGGGGTCTGAGGGCGGAGGTGGGGATATGGACCAGATGCATTGGAGGGCATCTTTAACCACATGGGAAGGGAAATTTTGGTCTCTAAAGAAGGAGGCATCATCAATGTAGGGGAGGAAGAGGTGGGCAGTGGTGCCGGTGTAATCACGGAAGATCCACTGTTCTACGTAGCCAAAGAGAAGACATAGCTGGGGCCCATACGAGTGCCCATGGCTACCCAGTACCTTCTAACCCGGCCCCCACTGGAAAGACCTGATCCCCATCACTATCCCCCTCACCCACCCCACCATCACCCCGAGTCCCTCTGACCCTCCATCCGGGGAGCAGCTTTGACGGATTGGCCGCGGGGATAGGGAGGGGGCGCTGGGCTACTCTTCGGAAGGTCAGTGTGCACTCGATGGGTCGGATAGCCTGCTTTCAAACCCCTCTCCCTCCCCGGTCCGGAATTGGGACCTTACCGATCCCGAGCCGCTATCACTCGGCAGCACCTCAGCCGTCCTCCATGACAGGACCCCCCGCACGCTCCGCCCACTAACCGTCGCTGCACGCGATCACCGTCTCGCGACTGCGGATACCCTCCAGCCTCTTCCCCTTGGCGTCGCTTCCGGTCCGTCACCTCTTGGCCCAGGCCGACGCTCCTTCACTTCCTCTATCAACAAGATGGTGGCGTAGTGTGAGCGGCCTTCAGTATTCTCCGTGTCATCGAGAGATAAAGCCGGGATCAGCGGCAGCAGCACCAGTTCTTTGAGTCGCAGAGTGAGACTGACAGCAGCAAAATGGTGAGTGAGCCAAAGACCGACGGAGCGATCGGGGTGAACACGCGGTGTCGGTGTCGGTCCCGGTCCCGAGACCCTCAATCTGGGGCACCAGCTGCCGCTGCCTAACGTTTCCGACACGCACTGAAAACCCCAAACTTTCGTTCTCCGTTTATCAATTCGTTTTAGCACTTTAAACACTGCTCGTGTCGCAATTTGAGAATTCTTCCCCTCCCCACCCCCGACCTTTTTCATCTACAAGTAGTTGAATTCACCTTAAAACGACTTTTTCACCCGAGTTAAATCCTTCAGGAGTCAACATCGTGTTTAACAATTTCAAAGCATGAACACCTTCCCGTCCATAACGCCAAGATCTGTCATGAAATGGTTTGCTTTCAGTACTGTTAACGCATAGTGTCCTTTATTAGTTACCCAGCTTTTCTTATAGATTCATACAGCACGGAAACAGACTCTTCGATCTAATTTGTCCACCGAGTTTCCGAAACCAAGCTAGTCCCACTTGTGTGCATTTGACTCATATCTGTCTAAACCTTTCCTATTTATCTAAACCTGGGATATAGGTTTAAACTTTGCATAATATTATAAAATGGACAATCACTATTCAGTAATTACTTTACAAAGTCAACAGATATCTAGAACAGACTGCCAGGTTTACCACCATCTATTTTACATTGTTACACCATACTGATAAATGTCCGGTCCTGGATCTCTGTCACACGTTAAATGGGTTTTGCATTAAATAGTCTTTCAAATTCTGAGACACCAATCACCTCCCAGCATTTGCTGCCCACTGTTATCTAAACAATAGTGTGATCGAGTAGAGCATAATATAGAAACTTTGTAGTCACAATTCATTGCTAAGATTTGCTTATAATTCAATGGAACTGACAGGAAGCACCTATCTGAATAGATTAATCAGCTTGACTTGATTTTATTTATATATTATATATCAAAAAGGAACTGGAACTCTAAGAAAGAAATGCTCAGTGATGTTGTAGTGTCGAGGGCTAATGCAGGCTACAACAAGGCATTGACAGGATGCAGAGCTGGGCTGAGAAGTGGCAGATAGAGTTGAACCTGGATAAATGCGAAGGTTGAATTTGAATGCTGATTACAGGGTTAAAGACAGGACTCATGGCAATGTGTAGGGACAGCGGGATCACGGGGTCCACGTATATAGATCCCTCAAAGTTGCGACCGAAACGGATAGGGTTGTTAAGAAAACGTATTGTGTTTTAGCTTTCATTAGTGGGGGATTGTGTTTGTAGAGGTTTTTCTCCACCTGTATAAAACCTTAGTTAGACCATACTTAGAATATTGTGTCCTGTTCTGATCACCTCATTATCGGAAGGATGAAGATGATTTAGAGAGAGGGTGCAGAGGAGATTTACCAGGAGGCTGCCTGCATTGGAGGATTTGTCTTATGAAGAAAGGTTGAATGAGTTGGGCTTTTCATCTTGGAGAGAAGAACGAACAGAGGTGACTTGATGGAGGTATACAAGGTAATTACAGGCATAGATAGATATATAACCAGAGACTTTTCCCCAGTACAGATATGGCTGTCATGAGGGATCATAATTTTAAGGTGATTGGAGGAACGTATTGGGGGAGATGTCAGGGGTAGGTTCTTTTTGCAGAGAGTGGTGGGTGCGTGGAATGCATCGCCAGCAGTTATACTAGATATAGAGACATTTAGGGATGTTTTAGCGACTGCTGGACAAGCACGTAGATGGCAGTAAATTGAGGGATGTGTTGGTTAGGTTGATCTTAGATTAAGATAAACCCTTGGCACAACATCGTGGACCGAAAGACTTGTACTGTGCTGTACTGTTCTATGTTCTAAAACAAATTGCTGAACAAAGTCAGCAGGTCAGATAGCATCTGTGGAGTAAAAACAGATAGCGACACAAGTCCACTTGGGCGACCTGGTTAGCACTGCTGCCTCACAGCGCCAGGAACCCGGGTTTGATTCCATCCTCAGGTGATTGTCTGCGTGGAGCTTGTTTGTTCTCCTTGTGTCTGCATGAGTTTCCGCCGGGTGCTTAGGTTTCCTCCCACATTCAAAGAATTGCAAGTTAAATGGATTGGCCATGCTGAATTACCCATAGTGTTCATGGATGTGTAAATTAACTACATTAGCCATGGCAAATGCACAGTTACAGGGATAGGGTCAGGGGATGAATCTGGATGGGATGCTCTTTGGAGGGTCGGTGTGGACTTGTTGGGCCAAATGGCCTGTTTGCACATTGTAGGGATTCTATGAACTTTTCTTCAGTTCTGAAAATGGGTCACTGGACTCAAATGTTTCTGTTAGGAGGATGCAACACAGAACAGGGGTTAACATCTCAGAATACAGGCCTCTTCAGATTGAGAGAACCTCGTCATGAAGAGTGGTAAACCTGTTGAATCCTGTACCACACACCAAAATGTCAAGATGGTTATAGGAAGAGATAGGGATTATGATTTGAGTTAAAGGATAAGATGTGATCATGTTAAATGGTGGAATGCACTTAAAAGACTGAATAACCAATCCCTAAGTTCTGTGTTTCTAGCTATCATTGTTGTTTCACTAAGATCCTGTTGAGACTTGTTACAGTCTGTGACTGAGACTTGAGAACCATTGCAATGTGGTTGCCTCTGAATCATCCTCTGAAATAGCCTATCAAGCCACTCAGTTGAAAGGCAATTAGAGATGGACAATAAATGCTGGTCTTGCTATGAAAGAGTTTTTAAAAGTACAAAAACAGATGAGATAGCAACAACTGCAGAGGTATTTCAATCCTTTGCCAAAGACATACTAAATAGGTTTCATCTACTTGCAAACAGACTGTGCCTGGAAGCACAGTTTGGTTTTCATGCAGGCAGATCTACTGTGAGCATGTTCTCCAAACACCATCTACAAGAGAAGTCCAGAAAATTGGGTGGACTGATTTACCTTACTTTCATCACTCAACAGAGTAAGACTGTACAGCTTTTGGGGAAACTTGGCTGTTTGTGAAAGTGCCCCATCTCACCTGCTCCTTCCATAACAACATACAATTTGATGGCCCCACTTGCAATGCTTTCAGGGTGGAGAATGGAGTGAAGTAGAGCTGTCAGGCCCATTTTCTGTTTGGCAACTTCTCTATGCTCTATTTTGTACAGAAGCTAGGGAAGGAGGCAGTAAAACATAGCACAAAGGATAGTAACAGTTTGGTAAAAATGTGTGTAGGCTGATGGCTTTTTATACCAGTTATTTTGAAAAATAAACTTCTGACTGTTGTCTTTGACTAATTTAACTGCTGTGACACTGAATGAATCAATACTTTCCTTGTGTGTTGTCATTTATGTTTAATGGAGACTTGATCATTCTGATTCTGTACAATTCCAAATACCATATATGTTAACACAACTACAGAAAATATTACTATATGACTGCATTAGAGGCCTCTGAAATACTGACCAACAATCTGTCCCTTGATGCAGAACTTGACAGTTGCATAGGAAAAGCAACAGCAAAACTGTGTGGAACAACATTAACAGAAATTACTGGGTAAACTCAGCTCATCTTGCAGCATCTGTGGAGAGAAAGCAGAGTTGACATTTTGGGTCAAGTGATCCTTCACTGGATCACAACTGCTACAAAACCTGCTGTGTTTTCCCAACAGTTTCTGTCTGTCTTTCTGATATCCAGCATCTGCAGTTATTTTTGTTTTGGAAAAGCATCAATGTGGCCTTTAGGACCAAGCTGATGGTTTGTAAGGCCTGTGTTCTCAGCACCTTTATTCTACAGTTGTGAAACAGAAAATTACAGCATTTGAGGATAGAAGCTTGCCAATTTCAATGTTCAATTTCTGTTCTGCGATTTTAAATATGTCTTGACAGGACAAACTCAAGAATACAGCAGTCTTCCCAAAGGCAGTGCTCCCATGTTTGTTAGCACTGCTGAAATAGTGGCATTTGCATTGATTTGGGTTTATCTGATATTGAAGATAGTCACACATCCAGGGGTTTTTCATAGTGAGATAGCCAGATCCAGATGATGAGTAGGGCGCCCAAAGTTCCTCTTCAGGATGCTGCAAGCTTGATCTGAAAGCCTTAGATAATTGGACCTGAGAGTCTCTCTCAACATTCCCTCCAAGCTGTGCAGCCAATCAGCTTGTCAGTGCTGTTCCCAGTATTTCATAAGTTGCCGCCACAAATGGATCTTGAAGCTCCATACAGAAGAATAATAAACTAGAGGGACCTTAAGTCATTGGCTAATAACAAATGAACATATTGACACCACGTCTGGCTGGTAGCCACCATGACCAGTGGATACAACAGGTTGGCAACATATACATTAATATGATAATGCAAATGATACTTGGTAAGCCCATATGTAGAAGTTTTGGCAGCCATCAAGAAAAGTGTGTCATATAAACATACTCCATCTGAAATAAAAATTTTGTTTGCATGTTTGTTCATCTTTCATAGATGGAAGATTTCCAGATTTTTGGTGATTAAACTGGTGAAATTATGATATTTTTTTAATGCTTTGAGTTGTGGTGCTGAAAAATACTGACTAAATTTGGGCATTTCAATGAAAAGTGGAAAATTTTTACATAAATTTTCAGAGCTTTAATTGGCAATATTGTCGTTCAGTCTGAGACAAATCTCTTGCAGGTCAATCATACAGACCAACAAAGAATACATTTTGTTAATGCATATTTTACTTTTTCATTCCAGAATTAAGTTAATTCTGTGAATCAAAAATCATAATTAGGCTCATAATTATGCTAGCACTGTCTTTTATTTATAGGACATGGGTATCACTGACAAGGCCAGTTTTTATTGTAGATATGCACAAAGGGTTACAATCTACTTATTCAAATTTCCAATTGCACTAAGATTTCCTGCAAAGAATCGTGTGTGTTTGGTGAGTTCAAGTGGAATGATATGTATGTTTCTTCGGGTTTAATACAGCCACAGAACGAATATATTGAATTACATCGTAAGCGATATGGCTATCGCTTGGACTACCATGAGAAGAAAAGGAAGAAGGAGAGCCGTGAAGCTCATGAGCGATCCCACAAAGCCAAGAAAATGATAGGTCTGAAAGCCAAATTGTACCATAAACAACGCCATTCAGAAAAAATACAGATGAAGAAGACGTAAGTCTCAACCTTAAATTACTTGCACATGATCTTGTTTTCAATTATGGGTTTAGGAAATAAGGTGGCAAAAATATCTTTTTTCCAACCTTGTTGAAGCTTTTAAAAGTAAGGTAAATTGCCACAGCTCTGCTGGACCATAAGCTGTTCTGATTAGAATGCAATGACTGGTGATGGTTTAACCTGAGGGTCGTCATACCTCACGCAAAAGAAGGGGTTGAGAGGAAGAGTCCTTCAGTGGTACCTCAATTGCAGAAGTTGGTGTTTGCATCACTGTACATTGCAAACCAGCTATTCAGCCAGTTGAGCTAACTGGAATACAAAAGGAATACCCAGCTAAGGAAATATTTACCGCTCAGATAATGATTTCCTTGCAAATTAATATTGTCAGCTTCAAAGCTGTGTAAATTCATATGCTACCAAACTTGAACACATTGTAGTGAATCTCACTGAAATGAGCCATGATGATGGACCTGCCCAAAACATTGACTCTCCTGCTCCTCTGATACTGCTTGACCTGCTGTGCTTTTTCCAGTTCCACATTTTATTGAATCCCACTGGAATGAACACCATCAATAAGTAAATTTAAAATCTGACATTGAGATCAATAGGTTAAAATGTTCCAGTTTCGGCGTGCTATAAAAACACATTATCGGTGACTTCACACATCTGCAGAGGTTTTGATTCAGGTAATAGTTTTTCTTGTCATGTGTATGTGTCAGTACAGCAATAATTAGTAAGGCAAATGGAATACAGTGGAACCTCGATTATTCAATTATCCAAATTTCAGATTATCTGGCAAGATTGCAAGTTCCGATGCTTGGCCAAAGTGTGTTATCCAGCAATCGATTATCCAAACGTTCGAACATCTGAGCAAAATATTCCCTACCCGTGTTGTTCAGATAATCTAGATTCCTTTATTAGCTTTGTTACAAAGTGATTAGCTTGGATGGGTTTCTTAAAAAAAACTTATTATAGTTATACAAAGCATTGGTGAGGCCACACCTGGAGTATGGTGTGCTCTTTTGGTTTCCTTACGTCGGGTGGCCCACAGCTGCCCTGGTGGAAAGTTAAATGGACTGGCTCCTGGGCTGAGGAAATTGCCCAAGAGGTTAAGAAGATATAGTCCTATATCCATCAAAATGTAGAAGGATGAGTCATAATCTAATTGAAAATGTTTGAGGGGCCGAACAGAACAGATGCTGAGAAAATGCTTCCACAGATGGAGAATTTAGAATACTGTCACAGTCTTGAATAAGGCTTTTGTTTTCTAGGACTTCATCTCATTGAATGGTGTAACAGAGTTGAAGGGGCAAACTGGGTGCTCCAATTCCTATTTCTTACATTATAATCTTTTCTTAGGGCAAGGAAGATCTGGCAAGTATATGGCATAGCCACGTGTAAGGTGAAAATGACTTTCCTTGTTATCAAAGCAACAATTAACACCAGGTGGCAGTAAGCAGCCCTAACAAAATTGAAGTCAATGAAACAGGAGTAAGGGGAACAACTCTTCACTGTGTGGAGTTATACCTCACAACAGTTATTCATTGTGATGTTTGGAAGGAGAATAACTTTAGCCTGAGTACAAATCTGCAGGAGTTCATTAAACCCATATGTTTTATGCTTCGTCAATTACTTTCCCTCCATCACAAGGACAGCAGGGAATATTTGCTGATGATTACACAATGTTCAGCATTGTTTGTAATGTGTGTTCACATGCAACAAACCTGGGTAACATTCAGGCTTGGCATTAGTGCAAGTAACACCCATGGAACTCAAGTGCCAAGAGTAAATACTTTTGCTACAACAGCAGGTCAGAGACGAGCATTTCTGCAATGAGTAACTCACTTCCTGATTCCTCATAGTCTTTCCTCCACATGCAGAAGTGTGATAGAATACTATCCACTTGCTTGGAAAAGTGCAACACTGTAAAATATCGAAACCATCAATAAAAAATAGTCCATCCACCACCTTAAGTATTTATTTCCTCCACCCCAATGCACTGTGCAGCCGTATGTGCCATTTATAGGATGCACTGCAGCATCTGTCAAGCTTCCCCAACATAACTTTCCAAATATACGACATCTACCATCTGGAAGAACTATGGTATCAGACATTTGTCCCTTCAAGGGACACACCATCTTTAGATTAGATTAGATTAGATTACTTAGTATGGAAACAGGCCCTTCGGCCCAACAAGTCCACACCGACCCGCTGAAGCGCAACCCATCCATACCCCTACATTTACCCCTTACCTAACACTACGGGCAATTTAGTATGGCCAATTCACCTGACCTGCACATCTTTGGACTGTGGGAGGAAACCGGAGCACCCGGAGGAAACCCACGCAGACACTGGGAGAACGTGCAAACTCCACACAGTCAGTCGCCTGAGTCGGGAATTGAACCCGGGTCTCAGGCGCTGTGAGGCAGCAGTGCTAACCACTGTGCCACCGTGCCGCCCACTAAACTTGAAACTATATTACCATTCCTTCACTGAAGGAATCCTGGAACTCCTCAACACTGGGTGTTTGTGCTACATGGACTGCAGCAGTTCAAGCAGATAGTTCACCACCACCACCTCAAGAGAATTGAGCAATCAGCAACACGTGGTAGCCAGCCAGTCATGCTCATGAACCTTGAGGAAATAACAACATAATAACAAATCATAAAGACAGTTGAATGTGTGATCTCAACCATAATGATAAAGTACTCCATGAGCTTCTTGCACTTGTCATGATGAGTCTAATGGGGCAAGGAAGAAACATTTAAGAGGAAATTGAATAGGAGAGGAACAACAAAAAGAAGCTGAGCTCTATCACCGCTTTCCAAGGTTATCCCTAATTGGAGGGTAATTTATCAGAGGTGGGAGAGTCCAGTAGCTTTGATGGTTAAAGATAAGCTTGTTTGTCAACTGGATTTTTGACATGTCATTTCCTTTTCTCTTCTTACTGCCCTGCTTGCTCTGTAATTCTTGGTCACCTGATTCAGCATTATGAGGAAACGTTTTGTATATTGCATGCACAATTATCATGATGATGATGATGTGCTGTTTCTTTTCGATAAGAAGAATCCTCCTTAAGCCTATTTTGAGTGTTGACTGAATACTTTTGTTGTGTGAGTAATATACTGCTCTTTGGGGAGTACCTTGCAAGAGGTACACATGATCACATGAAAACCACTCTCCAATAGCAGTTAAATGTTTTTTAAATGTAACCTATTATTTCACTATTTCATCCTTCTAGCCTGAAAATGCATGAACAGAGAAACACAAAACAGAAGAATGATGAGAAAACACCAAAAGGGGCCGTACCAGCCTATCTGCTTGACAGAGAGGGCCAGTCGCGTGCTAAAGTTTTATCCAACATGATCAAACAAAAGAGAAAAGAGAAAGCTGTAAGTGGAGGATCTTTTCTATCTGGAATCTGCAAGTCTAACACTTGGCTGTTTCCATTCAAATGATGGAAGTGCTAATTTTGAGGTTTCAGCACTGTCTTAATTAAAACATTTGAAACATCTGTCAGGCATGAATTCCACAACAAATTTTGGAGAAATAAGCTGACATATTTGTGGAGTATCAAAGTAGCATTAGTGTGTATCCCCGTCTTTACTCTCTCAGATCTACAAATAGAACTTGGGGAATGGAGACCCTTTATTCAAACTAACACTTATCCCTCACCAAACATTTGTAAAACAGATTATCTGATAATTTGTCTCTGTTGTTTGTGGGACCTTGCTTTGCACATTGGTTACCACATTTTGTATAATACTTAAGTGAATCCACTTCAAAAAGTACTTCATTTGCTGTGAAACTCTTTAGGGTGGCCTGAGATTGTGAAAGGTGCCATGTAAATATAATTTATGTTTGTTTCCATTCAATAATACACATGCCTGTCTTGCCCTTGGCACTTCTATTCATACAACTGTACTTAAAGATTTCTACCATCTACATCACGTTGCCAGAAACCAAGTATTCTTTACTGTATTTTTCTAATATTCCATCATAGGAAGAGGACATTATGAGAGATAATGGCATATATTTGTTGTCTCTCCTGTTCACAGATTCTGTTCACACAAAATTAGAGATCAAACAAATTCATCTCCTACACCCCACCCACCCACATCTGCCTCTTGACCGGAAGAAACCGGAATAAGCCATTCAGTCCCTCAAACCTACTTCATCTTTTAGGATCATGGCTAATGCAACATTCCTCATGTTAGCCTTCCTTTATTCCTCTGCTAATCAAGAATCTCTCTATCTCAGCTTTAAATTTTACACAAGGGCTCTGCCCCCTTGCCACAGATCTCTGGCAAGGAGCTCCAACAACCCTCAACCTTCATAGAAGAAATTCCTCCTCATTCTCAGTTTTAAATTCACCGCACTTAATTCTGAGACTATGCCCTCTGGTTCTAGATTCTCCATGAAGGGAAGCATCTTCTCATCATTTACCCTGTCAAGCCCTTTAAGAATACATGTTTGAATGAGATTACCTCTCATTCTTTAACCAATGAATGCTTTACATTATTTAACAGCTGTCTGCCTTCAGGTGTTGTTAAAGTTTCGATTAAATCTGCTTTCATTAAAATAGAAACACCTTTGATCCCACTATTATGTATCCAACTTTCCTTTTCTCTCCAAAATCCTTCACTATGTTGTCATCTTCTCAGTTCATTCTTGGCTTTTTCTGGAATGTTTGAAATTCTGCAATGGTACTAAAACAGCTTTTATCAAACGCACAGAATATATCCTATGCAAGTACGACAAAGATTGACTTTCCTCCTCATCCTTTTTGACCAGTGTGCAAGGTTAATATTAGCCTTCCCCACGAGCATGTCACCAGTATTATTCAACCTCTATGATATCTGCATTCTTTTAATTCTGGCTCCTGTGCATTTTTTTCTCCACTATTGGTGTCTTCTCGTTTGTTGCATAGTCTTACTTTCCTCCTTGAAGATTCACCTAACACCTATCCTTTGACCAAACCTTTGATATCGGTCCTATTATCTCCTTATGTGACTCAGTATCATTTGTTTTGTAATATTCTTGTGAAGCAACTTGGGAGCTTCCTGACATTAAAAATAAATTATTGTCAGAGTCATAGAAATATACAGCATGGAAACAGACCCTTTGGTCCAACCCTTCCATGCCGACCAGATATAGCAACCCAATCTAGTCCCACCTGCCAGCACCCAGCCCATATCCCTCCAAACCCTTCTTATTCATATACCCATCCAAATGCCTCTTCAATGTTGCAATTGTACCAGCCTCCACCACTTCCTCTGGCAGCTCATTCCTTACACATACCACCCTCTGTGTGAAAACGTTGTCCCTTAGGTCTCTTTTTATATCTTTCCCCCCTCACCCTAAACCTATTCCCTCCAGTTCTGGACTCCCCGACCCCAGGGAAAAGACTATTTACCTTATCCATGCCCCTCATAATTTTGTAAACCTCTATAAGGTCACCCCTCAGCCTCCGACACTTCAGGGAAATCAGCCCCAGCCTGTTCAGCCTCTCCCTATAGCTGAAACCCTCCAATCCTGGCAACATCCTTGTAAATCTTTTCTGAACCCTCTCAAGTTTCACAACATCTTTCCAATAGGAAGGAGACCAGAATTGCACACAATATTCCAACAGTGGCCTAACCAATGTCCTGTACAGCCACAACATGACCTCCAAACCCCTGTACTCAATACTCTGACCAAACGCCGCCTTCACTATCCTATCTACCTGCGACTGCACTTTCAAGGAGCTATGAACCTGTGCTCCAAGGCCTCTTTGTTCAGCAACACTCCCTCGGACCTTACCATTAAGTGTCTAAGTCCTGCTAAGATTTGCTTTCCCAAAATGCAGCACCTCGCATTTATCTGAATTAAACTCCATTTGCCACTTAGCCCATTGGCCCATCTGGTCAAGACCCTGTTGTAATCTGAGGTAACCTTCGCTGTCCACTACACCTCCAATTTTGGTGTCATCTGCAAACTTACTAACTGTACATCTTATGCTTGCATCCTAGTCATTTATGTAAATGACAAAAAGTAGAGGACCCAGCACCGATCCTTGTGGTACACCACTGGTCACAGGCCTCCAGTCTGAAAGATAACCCTCCACCACCACCCTCTGTCTTCTACCTTTGAGCCATGTAATGTAGAATTTGAATTCATAATCCTACGTAATTTATTTTTTGGCAGGGTAAATGGGAAGTACCTTTGCCAAAAGTCCGTGCCCAAGGAGAAACTGAAGTTCTGAAAGTGCTTCGCACAGGTAAACGGAAGAAGAAAGCTTGGAAGAGAATGGTTACTAAAGTCTGCTTTGTTGGAGATGGATTCACTAGGAAGCCTCCTAAGTATGAAAGATTCATCAGACCTATGGTAAGTTACAAAACCAGGCTGGAGGAGAAGGTGCTTATATAATTAGTACAAAATTCAAATGTACAAGTAGATTCAGTTATACTTTTTTTAAAAAGAGTTAATGCAAGAAATGAGTAACGCGTCAAAATGTTGTGGAAGGTCAGCCAAATAGGAATGAGAGGAAGTAACTCTCGGGGGTTTCTGGAAAATTTAAGGAAGTTGACTAATTTGTATTGGCTTTGTTTTTGAGGCTAGCTAGCAAGGTGTTCGTAGTGCAAAAACAAACCCAACAAATAAAAGTACCTGAAAAATTATGAATTGTGTCTGAACAAAAAAGGAGGGCAGGACTTATACAGTTAATGGTAGGCCCTGGGTAGTGTTGTTGATCAATGAGACCTAGGATTCCAGGTACACAATTCTTTGAAAGTTGCATCACAGGTAGGCGGTGGTTAAGGAGGTGTTTGGTATGTTTGCTTTCATTGCTCGGACCGTTAAGTATCGGAATTGGGGTGTCATGTTGAGCTTATATAATTGGTGAGGCCACTCTTGGAGTACCGTGTACAGTTCTGGTCACCCTTCTATAGGAAATATTGTATTAAATTGGAGACAGTTGAGAAAAGATTTACCAAGATGTTGCTGGAATTGGAGGGTTAAAGTTATATCGATAGGCTGGGATTTTCTTCATTGGAGTAGAGGGTTGAAAGGTGATGTTATAAGGATTTATAAAATCATGAAGGGCATAGAAGAGGTGAAAAGCAAAGCCCTTTCCCAAGGGCAGGGGAGTTCAAAATTAGGAGGCATATTTTTAAGGTGAGAAGAGAAAGATTTAAAAGGGACCTGAGGGGTATTCTTTTCACACAGGGTGCTCAGTATGTGGAATGAACTGCCAGAGGAAGTGATAGATGTAGTTACAGTTACAACATTTAAAGGATATTGGATACGTGCATGAATAGGAAAGATTTAGAGGGATATGGGCCAAGATGTAGGCAAGTGAAACTAATTTAGTTTAGGAAACTTGTCAGCATGGATGAGTTGGACAGAAGGGTCTGTTTCTGTACTGTACGGCTCTACAAAATAGAAACTGGAAACATCCAAGCCATGTGGAATCTGAGTTAATGAATAGAAAATACATTAGTACAATGTTGTGGTTTTGTTCGCCGAGCTGGGAATTTGTGTTGCAGATGTTTCGTCCCCTGTCTCGGGGACCACAACGAGCACCCAAGCTACAAATCTTCTCACAAACTTAGATTAGTACAATAATTATTATTGATAAAAATGATTAAAGATAAACCTTCACATGAAGGTCAACTACATAGGCTTATGATTTGGATAGTCTTATTTGGACTTGATAAGGAAACGATTGGAAGAATGGGATCAGCAGCTACTGATTGCTACATTTTCATAAAACTACAGTGATGTTGTTTTACGAGAATGAACCAAATGGTCATCTTCTAGTGTTAGATCTGGGTCCCTGTTATTTCTGGCCAAAATGATTTGGTCACTAATGTAGATGGTTCTATAGTAGGGAGATGATATCCAACTTTACGAAGGAAAATAGGATGTTTGGTTAAAACATGACTTGTCAGAGTAACTTGGAATAAGGAACAACTTGTGATCTTCAGTTGGGCTAGTGCAGATAATAGGGGGAGAAATAAAGAGGTGGCTGGATAGTTTGAAAATTGTATGTCCTTTGGAAGGGTGACTGAGACAAAGTCACAGTACAGATTTTTTTTGAATCCTTCTGTAAAACAAAATCTTTATTGTAACTATTGTTATGTAGGGGTTACGTTTTAAGAAGGCACATGTGACTCATCCAGAGCTCAAGGCCACTTTCTGTTTACCTATACTTGGTGTTAAGAAGAACCCGTCATCACCTTTATATACAACGTTAGGTAAGCAAACAAAGTTAACTTCAAAGAAAAACGTGTACACTTGTTCTCTAACCAACTGCAGCAAGAACAGTTCAAGCTGATTTCTTTCTTCAATGAAGCACCTCATCTTCTAAACCAGTTTACCATCAATTTGCAAATAGTTACAGGAGCAGAACTGATCATGTGCAGAGTTTAAAATCTGAGAGGCAGAATGGTCCCATATCCTCTCTGCAGATAGTTCCTCAAGTTGTCTTGCTGAATTTGATGTTGAGGGTTTCTATATTTCTAATGAAAGAAGAATTTAAATAACTGTTACATTATTAAATTGTATGTATTATTTGTTTAATAACTCATTGTTTTAAAGTCTTTAGAATTCTAGGATGTTGAATTAAACTATATCCAGTGTCCCTTGTGTAAAGAGATACCTGTAATTTCCACAACTCTTCAGATTTAATGTAAAATTTGACTTCTAATATGAAAAAAAGCCAGTTGAAATAATTTTGAAAATAAATAGTTGTTGAATAAATAAATATATGCAAATATTATTTTAATCAAAGTCTGTATAAAAATTGGGAAAAGAAAAGCACAATTTCAAAATGGAACAGAAATTAAGCTTCTTAATTTTTGCAAGGTCAGTTGAATCCTTAAGTAATTGTTTGAAGACAGTATAAATGGTTGGAGCTGACCTCTTAACAGTTTGAGTCAATTTCAAAGCATTCAATATGTTTAGTACATATTTTCAAGTAGTTATAGTGAGGGTAGGTTGTTGCAAGGATAGGATGGTTCAGTTGTTTCCCTAGGATATTAATAAATTGTCAACATTTGTTCCTCTGTAGGGGTTATTACTAAAGGTACTGTCATTGAAGTAAATGTAAGTGAGCTTGGCTTAGTCACACAAGGAGGCAAAGTTGTCTGGGGTGAGTAACAACAAATATTTTCAATTTTGTACTTGAAACTTGAGTATTATGGTGCATTAAAACACTGTTGAGTCCATTGCAAAAATCCAACACTCCAGGCATTAGTAATTCTGAAACAATTTCTATCAGTGAACGTTGAATAGTTGTAGGTGATTTTCGTGTAGTTTAACTTCTTTTAACCACCTTGCTATTATGGAGCAACACACATTTTATAAATTACCTATTGTGATTAATCCCAGCTTCCACCTGCTCATCCAATCATGCTTTAAAAAAGACCAACTACTGCATCTGATGCACATTGTATTTGTATTTTTATTTCTTCCTTTGTCTATATTTTATTGTTTGCAATTAGTTGTCAACTAATCTCAAATTAAGTAGCAATCGACTTTTCAAATAGCATTGGAAAGCAGGTATGAGAAGTTAACTGTAGGTTTCTCATCAGGGCACAGTTGTATTCTTAGTCAGTTTTTGTATTTCAGGATGAAACTCTTATTTCCTCTTCTGAGAGGCACATATACTATTCCACCATCAGCAGGTCATTGTACTTCTGATATTGTGTGCTGGGATTGGCTTAGTTTAAATCAGTTGTATGTTGGTCCTGTAAGTGCTGCATGATACTTTATCAGACAGCCGTATCTTGCTCAACAATACTACTTTATCACAGCTGGTCTGAATGCAACTAACACCATAGTCATCATCTAACAATGTGGACTGTCACTATAACTTGACATTGTCTACATGCTGTACTCTAAATAGCTGGCTTCTCTACTGGGAAAGCATTACAGTAAAGTAGTTCAAAATTTATTAGAATGGATAGGGGCCTGTAATAACTTCAGGGAGATGTTTCTTTTACTCCTGAATTGTGTGCATCTAGGATTTATAAAGCAAAACAATGTGTAATGTTTCGTAACCCAAACTATTTATTATGCAATATATATTTAAGTACTGTGTGCGTTAGTTTGAATAATACATTTTCTTTCCTTTCAGGTAAATATGCACAAGTAACAAATAATCCAGAAAATGATGGCTGCATTAATGCAGTTCTGTTAGTTTAATCAAAAGAACACAAAACTATGACATGAATGTTAATGGACTTGAGCATAATGTCAACCTTTATTTTGTTACCCAGTCAAACTGGAAGATCAGAGTAAGACCACCTGACCACGTTTGATTTTTTTTCTCTCTGGATCTTGAATCAGAACAGCATTTTGTACTTCTGTATTTTTGTTATTTATGAATCACATTAAAATAATGAAAGCCAAGAAAGAATAAACAGAACAGTCTTTCAATTTCATTTTGTATGTTCTGGTGTTCCTTAAATGAAAAAGAATAGTCATATTTCTTGTGGGATAATCATCTTGGTACCAGTGACAAGCTTACACTCTGGGACTTGAGTTCAGACTGACACTTCAGTGTAGTATTCAGACTGTTGCATTACTAATGTTTTTTTCTGAAGTATCAAATGGATGTCCAAGTTGCCAGTGGCCTAAGTAACTATGCCCAACATAAAATTGGCTAAACAATTTCTGCAAGTAAAGCCTGTTGGAATGCAAAGAGGCTAAGGTTGCCAAAGTAGAGGCTAAGGTTATCAAAGTGAAAAGTAAACAAGGATCAACCCAGACCTGCATCATTATGACCCGAAACCCATTAAGATTTACTTAGCCAGTTCAATGGGAAGAGACATTATGTTTGTGTTTTTCCTGTTTCAGTCAGACTACTAGCACCATGGAAAAAAACAATTTTTGGAAAAGGAATGGGGGTACATCCAGGATGACCTGATTTAAACCCACTGGGTTCGGTGACCTCATTGGCTGATGTTCATCCCATGTCTGCGTGGATTTCCTCTGGGTACTCTAGTTTCCTCCCACATTCCAACAATGTGCAAGTTAGTGGATTGGCCTTGTAAAAATGCCCCAGAGAGTTAACCTGCACAGTTAGCCATGGTAGATGCAGGATTACGGGGATCAGGTCTGGGTGGGATAGTCTTCAGATGGTCAGTGCAGACTTGTTGGGCCAAATGGCCTCTGTCTGCACTGTAGGGGATTATGATTGTAACATTCCAAATGGGCTGAGAAGGGGTTGGGGGGGGGGCACCTGAAGGCCATTTCCTTGGGGAAGACTCCATGCAAGACCCACCATCATATTAAGATGACCCTATGTGACCCATGAACCGAGATCAGTGAATTGGATCCAGTAGCCCCATCGAGTTCACCAGATCAGTTTGTATGTATTTTCAAGCAATCAGCCCAGCTTGAGAAAAATTAACTTAATTGTGTAAGAGTTGTTTCTTTATAATGCAAGTGTTTTAATAAAACTGAGTTTGAAGCACAGTCCTTTTACTCGTACAGTAACAGCACCTGGGTAAATGTGTTTGGTGAGAAATAAACTGGGTTGAGGTGTCTGTATAGAATATTTCACAGGCAATACGGAAGTCTCCCCTTTCTGTTGAAATTGTATAAAATACCCCTTGACATTGAAGAACAGCAAGGCTTCTTTCACTAAGGTAAAACATTGGAAATCTGGAAGAAAATTGAGATGCTAGAAACAACCAATCGGCTAAATTCAGTGGGAAGAGAAAGTTTAATGACCTTTCTTTGGAAAAGGAAGGTATAGTCTGGTCTGATATAAGGAGCCAAAATGTCAATGGCTATTCTCTCCACAAATGCTGCCCGAGTTGAATACTTTTGTCCTGATCAGCATCTTAACTCATGCTGATTTGAAAAAAACAAATTCATAAATCATACTTCACTTGCTCTGCAGGCCCTGCTGATGTCTTGCCACGAGTGATCTAATTTCAAAAGTAATTAATTGACCTGGGTTGAAAACTAGATATTGTAGGCCCATCCAGAGTACAATCTGTACCCTTTCCACCTTCAATGCATCCTCCAGTTGAGGAGCAGTGATCTATCAGCTCAAAGGGAGTGGTAGTTGTTGAAACAGCAGAAGTTTTCTTTTTCGTTGTTTGACTTGATGCCTCGAGACTTCATGGGGTTGGATTCAATATTGAGGACTTCCAGTGCAATTCTCATGACTATGTGTCATGGCACAACCACCTTTGATGAATCTGTCCTGCCAGTGGAACTGAGTGTACCCAGGGCTGGTGATTGTGGTATTTGAGACATTACAATATTGAGAGTGTTACTATGCCAGTCTGTAATTTGACTTGGGCGCACAAGCCCCCAGATGTTAAAAAGATGAGGAGAAAAGTTGAGAAAGAGAATCTGCCATAGTTTTATCAGACAGTGCAGGAACTGAATCCATGCTATTTGGCGTCACTATGCATTACAAGCCAGCCATCCAGCCAACTAAGCTAACCAACATGGGAGGGAAGGAGAGATGAATGGGTGTTGTTTGAGATAAGTGGGGGAGGAGCGTGATGAAAATTTATTATTATTTGAGAACTTGATTTCTAAGATAGAGGTAAATGGGGTTTTGACTGTGGTTCTGTGAAGATGACTTTTTGAAAACAGCTAATGTCATTTTGAACAGTGAGTTCAAAATAGCATTTCCAATAATGTGATTTGAGCTATCTGGTGAGATAGTTTAAATTTTACTTTGATACATTTTTGTAGCCGACAGAGAAGCTCGGGGCAATAATCAGATTCTATTCAGAAGAAGCAAAGTATCTAGACCAACAGAAAGGCAATTTAATTTGCATCCTCCAGGCCATCGGAATGAGTAAGAAGTTACTTTGGCTGCCTTGAGTTGAAAGACTGGAAAGCCCTGAGCTTTTCTCTGGCTCAGTGAGGAATAGTCTGAGAGTTGGCCCGTCTCTCTGGGTCTTTTAGAGAAACAGAGACCCGCATGTGGCAATGTGCGAAAGTCATTGAAAGAAAATGATTATGACCTCATCAGTTGAACAATAAATTTTAAATTGATGTCAGGGTGATATTTCATTGAGGCTGTGTGTCTGGGCAAAGGGTTAGAACCTTTTTCTTTGCAGTTTATGATGAGCTCTTTTGAAATCATCATCTTGTACGTTAAAGTTTTGTTTTTTTTTATTTTGTGTAAGCAGGTTGAAGTTTTAGTGTGACCTTTGCTGTTCACCTTATCTATACCCCTCATGGTTTTATAAACCTCAATAAGGTCAGTTCTCAACCTCTTATGCTCCGGCGGAAAATATCCCAGCCTATCCAGTCTATTTTAATCATTAAAACCCTCTGTTTCCAGCAACATCCTGCTAAATCTTTTCTGAACCCTCTCTAGTTAAGTAATATCCATCCTACAGCAGAGCACCAGAACTCTACACATTACTCCAGAATCTTCATGCCAACCAGCACTCCAACATTGCAGCATTGCTAACAGCAGAAGTGAGCTCATTTGTCACTTCCACATGTGACACTGACTTCACTGGCTCAAGACCAAAGTCCAGAGACAGTGGCCCAGTACTACTGTGACTAGGCCAGTACTCAAGGTCTGGCTAATGTTCTGGTGACGAGCTCTAATCTCACACCATTGCAGATGGTGAAATTTTAATTCAGTAAAAATCTGGAATTAAAAAGCTGACCTGATGTTGACTGTAGAGGTTGTAAGAGCCCATCTGGTTTACTTAGTTACCCTCTAGACAATAGAGATGGACAATAAATGCAGCCCTTGCCAGAGATGCCCATGTCCCTTGAATTAACAAAAAAAAGTGTTGTACACCTCCAGTGTCTTCCAATTAGGGCTGTGACATCAGGGCATTTAACATAAGAAACTGAATCGCAGTAGGCTGCACAGCACTCAAGCCTGCCCTGCCATTTAGCAAGACCATGACTGATCTGCACCAGGCCCTGTGTCACCCCAGCTTTCTGATATTTCAAAAACCTATTTCTCTCTCAATTCCTGTTAAGACCACTTAGGAGCTGTATGTTTCAATTATATCACACCTCAGTCTTCTAAAATCCAGTGAATTAAAAACCTATGCTGTTAGTGTTCTTAAGAGTCATAGAGATGTACAGCATGGAAACAGACCCTTCGGTCCAACCCGTCCATGCCGACCAGATATCCCAACCCAATCTAATCCCACCTGCCAGCACCCGGCCCATATCCCTCCAAACCCTTCCTATTCGTATACCCATCCAAATGCCTCTTAAATGTTGCAATTGTACCAGCCTCCACCACTTCCTCTGGCAGCTCATTCCATACACGTACCATCCTCTGCATGAAAAAGTTGCCCCGAAGGTCTCTCTTTATAAATTTCCCCTCTCACCCTAAACCTATGCCCTCCGGTTCTGGACTCCCCCGACCCCAGGGAAAAGACTTTGTCTATTTATCCTATCCATGCCCCTCATAATTTTGTAAACCTATATAAGGTCACCCCTCAGCCTCCGACGCTCCAGGGAAAACAGCCCCAGCCTGTTCAGCCTCTCCCTGTAGCTCAGATCCTCCAACCCTGGCAACATCCTTGTAAATCTTCCAAGTTTCACAACATCTTTCCAATAGGAAGGAGACCAGAATTGCACGCGATATTCCAAGTGACCTAACCAATGTCCTGTACAGCCACAACATGACCTCCCAATTCCTGTACTCAATACTCTGACCAATAAAGGAAAGCATACCTTCTTCCCTATCTATCTACCTGCGACTCCACTTTCAAGGAGCTGTGAACCTGCACTCCAAGGTCTCTTTGTTCAGCGACGCTCCCTAGGACCTTACCATTAAGTTTATGAGTCCTGCTAAGATTTGCTTTCCCAAAATGCAGCATCTCGCATTTATCTGAATTAAACTCCATCTGCCGCTTCTCAGCTCATTGGCCCATCTGGTCCAGATCCTATTGTAATCTGAGGTAACCGTCTTCGCTGTCCACTACACCTCCAATTTTGGTGTCATCTGCAAACTTACTAACTGTACCTGTTATGCTTGCATCCAAATCATTTTTATAAATTGACACATCAACCTTTCATCCCTGGAACTGGCCTGCTAAATCTCTTTTGAACTGCCTCCAATGCCAGTATATATTTTTTCTTGAATACGGGGACCATAACTGTACACAGTATGATGCTGCCTCAGTAACACTGTACAGTCATAACAAAACCTCCCTATTTTTAAAAAATCTATCCTCTAGCAATAAAGGTAAAAATTCCATTTGCCATAATTGCTTGCTGCACCTACATGCCAACATTTTGTCTCATGAACAAGAACTGCACTTTTTTGTAGTCTCTCTATTTAAGTGACAGTCTGCCAACTTTAAATAACAGTTCTTACTACCAAAGTGCATGACTTCATTCTTTCCTATAAAAACACCATCTGACAAGTTTTTGCCCACACATTCAACCTCTCTACCTCTTTGCAGATTCCTTCTGTCTTCATCACAACATGGCTTTCCACCCACTTATTGTATCATCAGCAAATTTGGATACATTATACTCTGCCTGCTCTTCCCAGTCACAAATATAAATAAGTGGCAACAATTAAGAACCCAGGGCTGATCCTTGTGGCAATACAAGTTATGTCTTTCTAACCTGAAAAAGATGCACTAATCATATCTCTCTTTCCTTTGTGTTAACAAATTGTCAATCGATACTAACACATTAATCCAATACCTATCTTGCACAATAATCTTGATAGCACTAAACAGTATAATTTGAAAACAATGTTTGAGGTATAGCTCATTTTCCTAATTGTCTCCTTCAGTTGCTAACAAATTAATACTTATCTGGACTAAAAGCCTAGTGTAGAGTGGCATGCAATGCTGTGTTATTGCTACTCTGAATGGACCTCCTCAAGTCAAAGTGAATGGCTTGCAGTTGCTTTGTCATGTTTTGGTTTTATCTTCAATTGTCATCATCAAATAACCTGTTCACGAAGAGAATGTCATAGCCTGAGCCATCTATTAGATTAAAATGTCACATTTTTTTTATTTTCTTAAGATTGGAGAAGAGAATTTACCAATATGCTGACTTAAGAATATTTCCAGTGCCTCAATTTCCATAAGCTAATAATGCTCCAGTTTATTAACTAGCAGTGGCCAAATGCTACTCCCTTTCGGTTTCATGAATATCTAGGGATAACACCATTCGAACGTATAATTCATAGGACAGAAGGAGATCATGAATCCACGATAATTTGAATATTTATTTTGATTTTGCCATAAAACCATACAGCTGCAATTTTTCGGATTTTAATGAACCACTACAGACACTTGAACTTAGACCAAATTAGACTCGTGTAGAAGTATCACCAAGTATTAGTCTGAATAGTCTGTCACTCATGAGCTAGTAAGGCATATCACAGGGTGTTCTGACATGGAGACATTCTTGGCTGGAAAGATAATTACATTCTGGAGGAACAAATTGTCTTCATATAACTAAGACATACATACATTTTCTTTGGAAGCTAAAATAAATATAGGTATTCAACTATTTTACTGAATTATTTCCAAATACACAAATTGCTTTGCATGAGGTGAGTAGACGTATCTTCGAACTTAGTTATGGTACTAACTTACTGCGCATTTAATTTTCAAGAAACAAATCAAGGCACCTGGTATTCAAATATATTAACAGAAAGGATATTTGTGCTTTTGCTGGCATTTCTCAACTGGTAGGGAGATTCAGAAAGAGATTCAAATATATCATCTTGGGCTATTTTTCATATAGTTTAATGTGAATTTGCAGATGCAATGTTTTAGGTTTCTCAATGCTATGCCAGCTAAGAATGTGTCCATGTTAGCTATCAGAAAAATGGGACAAGGAAGGTGTTACCTGCAGAAGGATATTTTATATAATCGCTCTGTGGTGCAGTTTGTTACTGCCTTGATGGTCTACAATAGTAACATTTCCCAGCCAAGTAATCCCACCCTGTTGGTTGTTGATTGCAATAAAGGATCATCTTTAGGGACACGAATTGAAAGCAACATTCTTCTGAGAGCAAGGTGCCTATTACATAAAAGAACTTTAGCATCGGTACTTGTATTGACTGACTAAAACAAGTACAGGAAAAGTAAAAACTGTTTAAAAACATTTAAATAAGGGCAAGCTACACATTAAATGCATTTTAAAAAGAGGTAGAATTTTCACTTTGGTTCTAATTAGCAAACTGGAAAGAAATTGGTAACTTTCTAAACTGAATATTTTGCTTAAGTTCCCACGCCCTCATTTGTGTTTAATAGTGTAAAATTGACCATCACCAGCACATTTAAACAGTGTTTATGGCACTTGACAGAATATTATTTAATGCAAGTAACAATTGAGTAGTAACCCACAATTTTATTAAATCTATTTTTAGCTACATTATTACATTAAACAAGCATTTTTAGTAGGTATCTATCTTACTGTCTGTCCTGATTTTAAACCGCAAAATTTAAATCACACAGAACCATTTACTTTTTTTTTAACTGATATAAAGTGATTAATTTTTATAAAAGTTAGTGTCCTTGCACCAAAAAGCTTAAAATTAACCACATACAGGAACAATTATCAAAAACTTGGCAGTATGATTAATGCAGTCTGAGGTCATGGCTAGTATTCTAGTTTTGTGGATCCAGCTAATTTCTAGTATACTACTTTTTTAAAAAAATCAACATGTAATGATACACCTCTGGGGCAAGTGAGCCTTTAAACCAGATATTATGGCTCAGAGTTAGGTAGACTACCACTTCACCACAAGATCCTTCCAGCATGTGATAAACTAGTGAAACATACTGTTAAATTTCTATTGTTAAACTTAATTCATGTTTGAAAGTTCTTGGTCTTTTGTGCCACTTGGATAAATATAGCATAAACTCTATCCCAAACTTGAACCAAGTTTTAGTTCCCTGTTCCATTTGAATCAAGTTTTTAATATGGCTTTTCCCATCTGCCACCAACTTCTCACCTCAGCAACAGAAAATGCATTAAAGATTTTCAAAGTTGATAAATGAATTCCTTTCATCGTGTTCTGGTGGATGCACGATTGTGACGGACCTACAAGGAGACAAAACAAGCTATAATTAAACCCTTGAATGGATTGTACTCGAAATGGTCTGTAGATCGCTGTATGACTACTCGTGGCAGATCTTCTGAATCTACAAATACAGTGAGATAGCGAAGCCACTGTCAATGCAGGTCAGAAAATCAAAGTCTGCACATACATCATGTTTTGAATCCTGACAAAATCTACCCTAATACCTGCAAAACATGTATAATTATTGTATTACTATCTGGCCTATAAGATTTTAAAGATTGATAATCTTATTGTATTTTATGTTTTTTTGATGCCTCTAGAACAATGAACTGAAAGACTGGTAAATAACCAGTGTTCAATCTTACAGGATATACACTCAGAACTTCTGCAGGATCTCTCCTGCTTTACTACTGGAAGTTTGGTGGAAATCATGTGTATGAACTCACTTTTATTTGTATCAGGCATTTTATTAATAAGAAACCCAAGGCTCCTTACAGGAGCATTATAAAATGTGACACTGAGCCACAAAGATACATTAGCGTACACAATCAAAAGGTTGCTTCAAGAACCAAGTTTAGAGAAAAGGTTTATTTTGAGGTGGGGAAGTGTAGTGGGGTTAATTTCCAGAATTTAAGCCCTTTGGAACTTCAAATGTTAGTGCAGAAGTTAAATAAAAGATGTTTCATGAGAAAGTATTGGACAAGTATAGATCGTGACATAGAAAACAGAAAAGTGTAGCTGGAGTGGGCCATTCAGCTCTTTGAGCCTGCCCTGCCATTTTTCCCACTCTCTCTCCATATCCTTGATGCCTTTAATATTCAAAACTCCCAATCCCTATCTCTCAGTGCATTTAGCTGGAGATTAAAAATCCAGAGGACCAAGACCACAAATGAATTTATAAACAACGATGAGAATTTAAAAATCACTTTTGGTGCTTAAACAGGTATAATTGTGTGCCAGACAGCAGGATAAAAAGTACTTGGAATGGCTAAGTCACATAGTACTTCAACCTCAGGTTTAGTAAGGGTAGAATGTGGCAGGTTAGCCAGGAGCGCTTTTAAATCTTCAGGCCTGGAAGACACTTCTCATCCAAGAGTGAAAGCTGGATCAACAGCCTGACGGAACGAGGAGAGGTTTGGCAGAGGGGAAACATTAGTTTACAAAGCAAAAGCATATGACAGCATTGCAGGGCAGCTATTCAGGTAATAATACCCAGATTAGGACAGACTATACAGACATAAAAGCAGGAGCAAATAGGTCCAAGGGAGAAACAATGGCTAAAAAGACAAAACCAACAGCTCTTTACATAGCACAGTGATCTGTGTAGCTAGCTGAACAAAAATGTGAATTAAAGGCACAAACACAGGTTCACTGGTATGATATTATTGTCATTACAGAGACACGACAAGAAAATCAAAGCTGGAAACTAAATAGTCTGGGGGTATGTGACTTTTCAAAAGGACAAGCAAGAAGGGAAGAGTGGTAGGGTAGCATTGTTCGTGTGAGGTCAAACAAGTACAATAGAAATAAACTATCTAGGATTAGATGTTGCAGAATCCAGATCAGTTGGGGTAAAAGTTAACAAGAGGGAAAAGTGGGAGTAGTCTGTGGATCACTAACACTAGGACAGAATAAATCCAAAATCTGGAGGGCATGTTAAAAATCATGGATGACTTTAACCTTCATGTATATGGGGAAAATCAAATTTGAAGAATTTATAGTGTGTATTTGAGATAGTTTCCTAAAATAATTGTGTGTGGATCCTACCAAAATTAGGCTATTTTGGATTCAGTAATGTGTAATGAAGCAGATTTAACAAATTATCTTAGATCTGCCAGGGAAAGCAACCATAGCATTGTAAAACATAGCATTCAGTTTGAAAATGAGAAGGTAACATACAGGCTCAGCAGGCGATAGGGAAGGCAAGTGAAGTTAGTCTTTATTTCAAAGGTAAATTTTGCTAAAAATATGCAAGGCACTAATCAGAACACATCTAGAATATTAGGAACAGAACTGGACATATTATTTAAGGAAAGATATACTGACATTGGAGGCAATGCAGAAAAGGTTCTCTAGATTGACGCTAGCTATGGAGAGGTTTTTTTTTACAAGTAGTAGTTGATGAGGTTGGGCTTATACTATTTGGCATTTTGAAGAATGAGGCAATCATACAGAAACAAGATTCTTAGTGGGTTTGACAGGGTAGATGCTGAGAGATTGTACCATAATCTCAAGAGTAGGGGGTCATCATATTAAAACAAAGCTGAGCAGTAATTTCTCTCAAAGCAATAGCAAATCTGAAATTCTTTTTGGCACAGAGCTTTTGAGCTAGATTGTTAAGTATATTCAAGACTGAAACAGACCGCTGTTTAATCAGTGAGGGTCTCAAAGCTTATGGGGAAAAACACAAAAGTGGAGTTAAGGATAATCAGATCAGCTACGATCATACCGAATGGCAGAGCAGACTGGGTAGGTTGAACTTTTGCTCCTACATCTTGACAGATGTTGAAAGGAAGGTATACATATAAAAACTCGCTGCTTTTGGATGATGTTACAGAGGGAGAACGTCCAGATGCAACAGGTTGTTTATATAGCACCTCTTAAATTGAATGTTCCAACGAACTTCACAATGTCATTATAAAACAAAGTGTGACGCCAAATCACAATGGGATATTAGGTGATACGATCAAAAGCTTGGTCAAAAAAAATGATTTTAGGAAGTATCTTGGAGGAAAGTGGGATAAAAAGAAAGGTCTACGGATAAATCATGGGGGTGAGAGGGGGTGGGGAGAAACACCTGAGGCTACAGGAAGGGCAACCTTTGTAGTTAACTTTCTAATTGTAACCAGAGAATTAAAAATGAGACTGGTGTGTGCAGTCTCAGCCAGCTGGAGAGGTTTTGGTGAAGATGGTGGGCTTAACTGTGGCAGATTCATAAACTGTCATATAGAAAGACGTTTGTGATACTGAAAACAAGTTTTATACAGTGGTGTGTTGGGGGTGCTTGGAAAGGGAGGCTGGAGTTTTATGAATGACAGTTACTTTGTATTGTCACCTCCCAAATTTGTAAAGTCACGATAGTCCCATCAGACCACAGACTTCTCTCAGAGAGCGATGACGAGTGGTGTAGTTTAGGCTGAGGATCACAATGCCTCAGAGAGGGGTAGAGGTGGAATGAAGATTCCTTCATGGTAACCTCAGGTGGTGTGGGAATGAACCCATACTCTGGGAATCACTCTGCACTGCAAACCAGCCATTCATATATCCTAGCACAAAAAAGGAATAGGAAATTGAAAAAGGGGCAGCAGTTAGCAATGTTTTATTTTGGAAGATGGATGTTTTGAAAAGGGAACAATATCTAAAGAGAGATGCGTTAGTATGAGGGCTGGGAAAGTAAATTGGTTGGGAAGCATGTTAGTGAGAATAGAGTGGTGAGTCCTATGGCAAGATTTTTCCATAAACCTGCACATCTTTGGATTGAGAGAGGAAACCGGAGCACCTGGCAGAAACCCCCGCAGACATGGGGATAACGTGCAACTCCACACTGGTACTCATCCAGTGGAATCAAACCCAGGTCCCTGGCGCTGTGAGCCAGCAGTGTTAACCACTAAACCACCGTGCCATCCTGGATTGCAGACAAGTGCAAAACCCAATACAGCTTTAGATTGGCAAGTCAGTTCTGACAATGGATTATTAAACCAGTTTACCTGTCCCAATTGGACTTCAGGATGTGATTGAGGTGAAAGACAATATTGGTTTTAGTGGGGACTATGGCATAAATGGTACGGGAAGGTGAGACATTATTACAACTATTGTTCTATTTAATTATGTTGTGATAGCACATTTTCCAGGTAGAAGAAAGATTGAGGGGAAAGAGGAATGCAGATTGAGAGTGACATAAGGAAGTGGTCAGAGACCGCCTTTTTATGACTGTGAGCAGTTCTATGCAACATGGAAAGGTCCAGCTGGTGGCTCTGAACGTAGGTTGAAGTGTTTTCATGGAGGGGGAATAATAAGGTAATGAACTCAGGAGGATCATGAATAAGAAAGGGAATTTGCCCTGAAACCGCAGCATCAGAATGGAAGCTGCCATGAAGGAACTGACTTCCTTAAAATTTTCAACCCTGGGCTCTGCTCAATAAAAGTGTTTGCATGTTTTTAATGCAGCTTAGGATGCCAAGATACTTCACACAATGAAAAATATTGGTATGCAATGAATATTGAGCAAATATGGTAACTTTTTATTTTGGAAGATGGATGTTTTGAAAAGGGAGCAATATCTAAAGAGAGGCGTTAGCAGGAGGGCTGGGAAAGTAAGTTGGTTTAATTCTTGCATGGGGTCTGGGCATTCATAGAATCGAGAATGTGTTGCTGGAAAAGTACAGCAGGTCAGGCAGCATCCAAGGAGCAGGAGAATCGACGTTTCGAGCCAGAGCCCTTCATCATTTATAGGGTCGTACACCCTTTGGCCCAACTCGTCCATGCCAACCAAGTTTCCCAAACTAAACTACTTCCATTTGCCTGCATTTTACCCGTAAACATCTAAATCTTTTCTATTCATGTACCCATTCAAAGTCTTTTAAATGTTGTAACTGTTTTGGCAACACAAGCATTTGTTGGTTATCCCTAATTGCCTCAGAACTGATCGACTCACACTGCAGTTAAGAGTTAGCCTTATTTTGAGAGTCTGGAGTCACATGTTGGCAAGACCAGGTAAGGACAGTAGATCTCCTTCTCTAATGAGTATTAGTGAACCAGATGGGTTTTAATGACAATTGTTACATGGTCACCATTAAATGGATGTTTTTTTCCTCATTTAATTCAATTTTGACAATTTGCCACAACAGGACTCGAATTCACCTCCACAGAACAGTAGCCTTGGTCACTAGATGACTAGTCCAGTGACATTACCATCCCACCACTACCTCCACTTTATACACAAGGCTGCACATTGAGAGAAGACCATTGGTCAGGTATCTCTCCTCTTCAAATAGTTCATGAATAATTAATGTTCTTTGAAGAAGGACAGCACCTCAGACAAAGCAGCAGCCTTACGGTACCCCAAAAAAAGGCTAGCTTGAATTATTCCTTAGAATAAACTCATTCTTGATGCAGAATTGTTGAGCATATCCTTCCTGATCAAGAGTGACAGTGGTATTGATCTAATTGACACCAGCTACAATATCCACACTTACAATAATCCTGCCAGAGGCTAAAAGGGGAGTTTCAAATGGGTTTGAAATAGCTGCTGCGCCATAAGGGGCATAGCAAGAGGATGTTAATAGCTGGAGAAATTTAGAGGTGGGGAGGTGTGGAATAGTCAGATGGTTTTGGATGAAAATTCGTGAAGTCGGAGTCCAAGTAACACAGTTTTTAAGGAAGAAGAGAAAAGGATGGTAGAGTTGGAGGAAGTCAGAAACAGGAGGAGCAAAAGGTCAGAAGGGATTTAAACAAGCATGATAATTTTAATCTACAATCAACAGTTGTGTCCTCTGTGTACTCTCAAACAGAAAATATTTCTTTATCTATAAATTCCATCAAATGTACAGTTCTACTCTTCCAAATTATCCTGTGTACTTGTTAAAATAAATTTATCAAGAAATTGTCTCCCGAATGCAGTGCGATACATATAAAGAAGTATTTTTGAGAGGCAATGCCTCAAAATGGATTAATTAAATGTTTACCGACTATTTGGATTATGAAAGTCAGTCAAATACTTATGACTCATGGAATCTTGCTCTAGGTTAGCAAATCAGCACAATTTGACAACATCCAGCAAGAAAAAACAAAATTCTTTTATTACGGCAGACATTTACTGTAAAAACTATGCATTATACACAAACAACTTCTGACATTTTAGTACCAATGTAAATGACTAAATACACGAAAAGTTGTCTCATTAAATAGCAGAATGTATTAAAAGATTTCAACATCCCCTCCCTAGACTTATTGTTAAAAGGACAATATGCCTAGAGTTGTGAAATTATAAAACTTAGAGACAGAATTGAATAGTTTTGCATTTGCTCACTAACATAAGTTGAAAGCAGTTATTAGGACAGAATTAAAACTCTACAGTAGTTGTAAAATCATAACATTGGAAAACGCAACAACTGGATGCAGATGAACTTGTTAACCATCCCTACAAACGGTGGAAAAGTGAGCAACTCCAGTTACAGTAAGTTTGTTCCCATGTGCATTTTTATTTTAAAATTATTGTAGTGGATTTCATTGCACTTGACAGACTCCACAAAAGCGTTTTCTCTTAAAACACCATATAACAAAGTAAAATGCATAAATTCTCCCTCAGTGGTTGTGCTTTCATGACAAAAAAAAAATCCATACTGTTCGACTAAAACACATTCTTAGCATTGCATTTCAGAATGTAGACATTTTAAGCATTCTGCAGCACTGATTTCTATCAGTGAAACCATGTCTAACATCATTAATTTGTTAGACTGAATAAACATTTTAGAAATAAATCTGGTTATTGAGCAGATTTTGCCAGTTAGTCAATAACATGAAGTCCCTGACAAATGCCTTCCCCTCCATGCTTTAATGCTCCACCATAACAACGACATAAAATTATAAACTTTATTTTAACACTTGACACTTGATATCTAAAAACAAACAACTACAACTGGAAATGTTGGAATTTCTGAGCATCAAGATATCCTTGTTGGAAATAGCAGGAGACACAGGCAAGTACTGTACTGGTAAGTCTGGTCTAATTCAAGACATCCGATGCACCAAACAAGCTCGCAACACAAAACATTGTTCTTTGGATTACCAAACTTAAGCAATGAAGTAAACGGGAAAGATTGTGGTGATGGAGGTTATCATAAACAGCCTATATTATTAAATTTAGGCACAGTATCAAAATATTACTGCGAAGAGTAAGTTTAAAAACAACCCCAAAATTGGAAAAACAAACCCTGCAACCCAGTATCTATTAAATGGGTCTTACGAGTCACTCCCCTGTAATACATTACCAAACGAAACATTTGTAAGTTCAGCGTGTTCTATAATTACAGTCCAAATCTTATTAAGATTCAATGTTTATAAAACAGTTTTTTCATAGGTGCAGACTTTCCTTCTTTTTAAAGTCTGTAGAACACACAAAAATCTAGAATTGGATTTTAAAATGAATAGGGTTGTGACTGATAAATGCTGGAGTCTGTTAATGGAATACAGGAACATAGGGCTAGCATTATAAAGCTATTATATAATACAGCATTGAGGCTAGAGCAGTACTCTTAAATAGGTAGCTCCAATACTGACTGGGTTCAATTTTCAGTAAACATTATTTCTGGATCTTTCGTTACACAGTGGGCTACAATTAGTTACACACGTATGGTGTGACGTGGACTTAAGCTGCTACCTTGCTTCGTTTCTTGGGAGGTCCTTTGTTTGCCTTGACTTTCCTTCTCAGATTTCTCCTGTCCACGACTGGTACTTCCGTTTCCATCTCTTCCGAGCTGCTGTCAGCCGCCTTCTCAACCACAGCAGGTGATGACTGATCTTTCAGATCATCAGACTCTTTTGTTTCATCTTCAGACAGCTGTACAGAAGAAACCTGCTTCAGTGAAACATCCTCAAGTTCAATCACAAGTAAGGGACCTAGACTGAGGTCCATTGGGGCATTAGATTCCCCAGTCTCACTCTCCGGTTGTGCTGTAGCAGTCTCCGAAATGCCCTCACCCTCCAAAGCACTATGTTGTGATACTTCCTCATTGACTGAAACATGGCTGTTATCAGATGTCTTTGCATTAGCTTGTACATCAGGCAATTCCCCAATTTCAGCTAGTGCAGGCTTATTTGGAATAGGTGCATGGTGGTTGGGAGGACAGCTGTTAACTGCTGGTCCTTGCACTGGTTCACACTCCTTGCCTTCATTCTGTGCAAGAACAACTTCAGCACTTTCCTCTTCAAGCTCTGCAGCCTGCACAAACAATAAAAAAAATTCTCTTAGCAAACTGTTTGGAATTGCCCAATGTCAACTAATAGGTTTGCTTTAGATGCAAATTGTTTCCCAATGTATTTGGTTAAATCAGAACCTTACTGCAAAAAAAGTATTCTCTTATTTATTTTAAAAAACATTTTATTTTGCTGTACTCTACTATAAGCAGAAGTATGGGCCAATAATTTGAATCCTGCCTCGGCATGAAGATTAGTTTCCACTATTATAAATTGTGTATACTAGGGGGACTGTGACTGGATCATGAAAGTATTATCAAAAATGATCTGAATATTGGCCTTTATCTCAAGGGGGCTGAATGAGAATGCAATGCTTCCATTATACAGGGCCACCCACTGAGTTGTAGGCACCAAAAGTCAGGAAAGGCTTTGGAGAGGGAGGCTTCACAGAATCACAACTTATACCAGGTTTCAAAGGGCTAAAATATAAACATAGGTTTGTTTGACATGTGTCCCCTTGAATTTAGGCCATTGCATGATGATGTTACCACTCCTTAAATGTATCAGAAAATGATTTAATTGGGTAAATATAGATAAATTATTTTCTCCAGTCTAAGAATCCAGATTAAAAGGGAATTTTTTTTGAGTAAGGATGTCATCAACATAAAATCCCTACAATGTGGGAGCAGGCCATCCAGTTGACACCAACCCTCCAAAGAGCATCCAATATTCGATTTTGCCCTTGGGCAACTGAGCAAATTCCACGCAGACATTCTACGTGTCTACATTGGTTTCTTCTGGGTGCTCTGGTTTCCTCCCTCATGCTAAAGATGTGCAGGTTAGGTAGATTGGCCATGCTAAGTTGCCCATAGTGTCCAGGGATGTGCAGGTTAGCTAACGGAAATGCAGGGCCAGAGGGATAGGTTGGGGGGTGGGTCTGGGTCAGTGTGGGCTTAATGGACCAAATAGTCTGCTTCCGCACTGTAGGAATTCTAATGATTCTATGAATGTTGGACAGTTAGATTTGTTAGGGCAGTGATTTGATTCTCTTTTGCCGAAAATGGTCATTGCCTAGCACTTGTGTGGCACAAATGTTCCTTGCCACTTGTCAGCCAAAACCTCAATGTGTTCCAGATCTTGCTGCTTTTGGACACAGACTGCTACAGTATCTGAGGAGTCACAAATAATGCTGAACATTTCACAATCACTGAACATCCCCACATCTGGCCTTATGATGGATGGAAGGTCACTGATGAAGGAGCTGAAGGTGGTTGGGTTGAGGACATTACCCTGAGCAACTCCTGCAGAGATGTCCTGGAATTGAGATGACTGATCTTCAACAACCAATTGTGTTCGCTTTATGCTAGGAAGTGGAGAATTTTCCCCATTAGGGGACTTCCCATTAGGTCTAGTTTTTAAATGGAGCTCCTTGAAGCCACACTCAATTAAATACAGCCTTCCTCTTGAGGGTGATCAATCGCACCTCACCTGGAATTCAACAATTTTGTCCATTTTGGAACCAAGGGTGAGATCAGGAGCTGAGTAGCCCTGGTGGAAATCAAACTGAGTGTCAGTGAGCAGCTTATTCCTAAGCACGTGCTACTTGATAGTATTGTTGATGACACCTTCCATCAACATCCATTTACAGAGGAACCTTGATTGTCTGGCATTTGATTAATCAGATTTCGGATTATGCGAACAGGTTCGCAAGGTCCCGATGCTTGGCTAACTATGTTATCCAGCACTCCATTAACTGAACGAAATGCTCTCCACCCATGTCCTTTGGATAAATGAGGTTCTTCTCGATAGGTTTCGTACTGAAGCAGACTGGGACCAAACAAAAATGGCCAAATCTTTGATTATCACCCACTTCAACTGTGCACATAAGACTTGCCAAAGTCAGTGAAAAACACATCACTCGAAAATGTAAGTTACAGTGCCCACAGCCCCAATTTGAAGATACTGTAATATTTTGCATAAAAGTCGCATTATTGTGCTCAGTACATTATATTACAGTATGGAAAGACCCAGATTCAAAGCCATGATTCTCCAGATCGGAAGTATCCAATAGCATGCAGACAGAGTTATTCATCACACAAAGTATAGCTGTTGATTCTATGCCAGCTTGGTACAGCAATCCAAGAAAGGTAGCATTTAAATGCAAAACCAAAACAGAAATTGCTGGAAAAGCTCAGCAGGTCTGGCAAGATCTGTTGAGAGAAATCAGAGTTAACATTTGGAATCAGGTGACCTTGCTCAGAACGGGTCTGTTCTGAAAAGGGTCACTGGACCCTAAACATTAATTCTGATTTCACTCCACAGATGTGGCCAGACTTGCTGAGCTTTTCCAGCAATTTCTGTTTTTGTTCTTAATTGACATTTCTATTCTGGGAAAAAGACTTTGACTATCCATGCCTCTCGATTTTTCTTTAGCATTTAAATGTAGTTCCTCAGCTGAAAATGTGTTGCTGGTCAAAGCACAGCAGGCCAGGCAGCATCTCAGGAATAGGGAATTCGACGTTTCGAGCATAAGCCCTTCATCAGGAATCCTGATCATTCCTGATGAAGGGCTTATGCTCGAAACGTCGAATTCCCTATTCCTGAGATGCTGCCTGGCCTGCTGTGCTTTGACCAGCAACACATTTTCAGCTGTGATCTCCAGCATCTGCAGACCTCATTTTTTACCCTTAATGTAGTTTCTCACACAGGAGGAGATGAAGGAAATCTCACAGAGAATCATTACTCAGCAGTCTGAAGCACTTATTCTCAAAATCAAAACATCAATAAAGTCTGAGGGTGAGGTTATTACTGCTCATGAGACATGATGTCTAGAAAAAGCTTAAAAAATTAAATTGTAAGTCCAAATGCAAAGACAAGTAAAACACTGCTGACAGTCTACAGATGATCACTATATTGCATGTATCATTACAATTATTTGGTCTACAAACCAAACCAGGCTCTTCAGTGTATTTAAAATGATCGTGGTAATCTGGTTGAAGAAATGGCTGCTCTGTTTCCCTGCATATAATCTAAAGGAATTAAGAATATTTAAAAACAAAATGCTTCAATTTTCTACTTGAACATGAGTTCAGGCATTCAAATTAAATGTCCTTTTGAGTTTTGAGAAGATTTGTAGCTCAGGTTGAGGTTCTGGATGTAAGTTTGCTAGCTGAGCTGGAAGGTTCGTTTACAGACGTTTTGTCACCATACTTGGTAACATCTTCAGTAAACCTCAGAATGAAGTAGTGATGGTGTAGCCCACTTTTTATTTATATGTTTGAGTTTCCTTGAGTTAGTGGTGTCATTTCCTGTGTTGACATCATTTCCTGCAGTGATGTCATTTCCTGTTCTTTTTCTCAGGGGGTGGTAGATGGGATCCAAGTCAATGTGTTTGTTGATAGAATGCCATGCTTCTAGTAATTCCCGTGTGTGTCGGTGTTCGGCTTGTCCTAGAACGGATGTGTTGTCCCAGTCGAAATGGTATCCTTCCTCATCCATAGGTAAGGATCCTAGTGAGAGTGAGTCATGTCGTAGCTGTTTGAGTCTGTACTAACCATCCAATCCAAACTTTGGGTCCGCTACGTTGATGACACCTGTGCCATCACTAAACAAAACAAAGTAGAGGAAACCTTCACGACCATCATTAATACCCTTACTGGCATAAAATTCACTAAAGAGGAGGAAAACAGCAACAAACTGCTATTCCTAGATGTCACAGTAGAACAAATAGCCAATGGAGGACTTCAAACCAGCGTTTACAGGAAAACAGCACATACGGAACAAATATTGAAACTACAGAAGCAATCACTCCAACACCCACAAATGAAGTTGCATTAGAACGTTACTTCAACGAGTCACCACACATTGCAGCACTGGGGAACTCCACAAAGCAGAGGAAAATCACCTATATAGTGTATTCAAAAAGAACGGGTACCTAATAAACACAGTCCGCTGGTTTCTGAGGAACAAATCCAACAAACAAAACACATCCAGAAACTCTAGCCACTCTCCCCAATATCAAAGACATCTCAGAAATGACTGCCAGACTACACAGACACCTTGGCATCGTGGTAGCCCACAAACCCACCAACACATTAAAACAGCAGCGAATGAACTTGAAAGACCCCATACAGACGAGAAGCAAAACTAATATCATCTACAAAATGCCTTGCAAGAACTGTAACAAACACTACATTGAACAAACAGGCAGAAAACTAGCCACTAGGATACATGAAAATCAAATAGCCATGAAACGACATGACCCTCTCTCACTAATATCCTTACATACAGATTAGGAAGGACACCACTTTGACTAGGACAACACATTCAGCCTAGGACAAGCCAAACATGCATGAGAATTCCTAGAAGCATGGCATTCTAACTGGAACTCTATCAACAAACACATTGACTTGGACCACATCTACCACTCCCAAGAAAAAGAACAGGAAGTGACATCACCGCAGGAAATGGCATCATCACAGGAAATCACGTCACCAATCCAATAAAACTCAAACATATAAATAAAAAGCAGGCTACACCATCAACGCGTCATTCGGAGGCTCACTGAAGAAGTTACTGAGTATGGTGATGAAACGTCCGAAAACGAAAATACAGCTCAGCGAGCAAACCTACATCCAGGTCCTTTTGAGGATTTATACCAATCAGCCAAGATAGGTGCACAGGATGTTTCACTGTGCAGCTTGAGTACTTTAAAGAGAATTACATTCAATCATCATAACGGAGAGAAAAAAAAATTAACAAAGACTTGATCCAATAAACATGTCTTCTTTCAGTCTCTCAAAATGACAATTGAAACAGAGTTAAACTCCGCTGCTCAACCTATTCATCTTGGAGGCTGGAGTGGATTTGTGAATCTAAATGGGATGAGGAAAGAAAAACTACAAGATTTCAAACATTACCTTTTCTGTCATGTTGCCTTCACTGTGATCTTTCAAATCTTCTTCAGGACTGGGTTCTTCAGGCACATTTTCTAACTGATCAGAAGGTGCTCCATTAGCAGCTTCATTCACTTCCCTGTCTATGTTTGTCGAGTCCTGAATGACCTCTTCCTTATCACTCACTGTATCTTGAGCAATTTCTCTCTCAGGCTTCACTGACTCTGGAGGAATCTCCACCTCAACCTTGATTGCATCCTCAGGAATCTCCTCCTCAGCTTCAATCGGAGCCTCAGGAATCTCCTCATCAGCCTTGGTTAGTTCCGGAGGAATCTCCTCTTCCATCTCCTCCTCAGTCTTGGCTGGATCCTCAGGAATGTCCTCCTCAGCCTTGGTTGGATTATTGGCAATCCCTTCTTCAGCCTTGGCCAGATTCTTGGGAATCTCATCCTCCACGATAGCCGGGTTCTTGGGAATCTCCTCTGCAGCATCAGATGGATCCTTGGGAATTGCTTCCTCTACCTTGACCGGTTCCTCAGGTATCATCTCTGCCGACTTGCTGGAGTCCTGAACAACCTGCTCTCTCATTTCCAAGTTTACTGATTCTGGAATTGTCTCAGAGGAAGATTCCTTATCCTAATATTAAAACAGAAATCAAATTAGTTCACCATTTCTTCTATATTCTCCACAGAAATAACCATTTGCTGAATGAAAGTTTGTTCAACTACTCAGATCACCTAGTTTAGTTTCATTATGACCCAGACAAATTACCAACAGACAGGTGGATATTTGAAAGCAATTCTATAAATGGATAAGAGCTTGAATTCATCCAAAGGGGCAGAATGAAGGGATCTTCAGCTTATAAAACTTAACCTAGAAACAGAAGAAGAGGAGAGTTTGGGATTCAGAAAAGACAGATCAATCATGATTGGTCTCTGTCAATTGTTATTTCAACATTTATAGTTGGTATTGGAGTAGGGGCAGAGAACTCCTCTCTAAATAGACAGGAGATTCATCAAAGTATGAAAATACAGCAGGAACTCCTTGTGCACATGTTCACATCCTGAAACTAGATGTCTCTTTTCTTTGCGGTGGGGGTTATCGGTGTGAGAGAGGTTATTGTCACAAAGCTGTTCCTTTTCTCAAGAATACTGTGTCCTTGATTTTTTTCAAAGAGGTTGTAAACAGCTCCTGGTTCTGTGTAGACTGGTTTGGTACAAAGGTTAAAAGGGTATTGAGAGGCCTTTTTGTAAGCAAATGAGACATCAAGCTAAAGTGGTCATGTTTTAGAAGTGACCTGTATAATGAAAGTGTAGTGGTCAGCTCTCAGTTGAGCAGTTAATTCCAGAACTAGTTAGAAGTTCAGCAGTGGACTGTATGAACAGGTCAAAAGCTCTCCTTCTGCCCTTCTAACTTCAACCTGCAAGCATTTGTTCCATTGTAACTGTTTTTAAGGGGAGTTGCTTTGGGACTGTTGTATATATTCAGAACAGCATAATTAAGTCTAGCTTGGATAGACTGAGTTCTGTAGGGGTTCTTTATTCTGTTCATTGTGTTTCATTGGGTAATTGGTGAATAATTTTTTAAAACCTGGTAGTTTACTAGCTGATTTACTCCGGTAATTTTCACTGTACACTTAAAATAAATTGCAAAGTTATGGTCCTGGGCTACCTGCTTAAGAATGAGTAATCTGGCCTAGTCCATAACAGCTGTATGACAGCACTTTTTTTTAAAAAAATCAATTTGATTATTGTTGAATAGATCACCATTTACTGCTCATTCCTAAATATACCTTGGAAGTTGGTGGTAAGCTGCATTCTTGAACTGCTGAAGTCCATGGAGTGTAGGGACACCCTAATGTTCAGAATGAGGTTTCATAATTTTGACCCAGTGACAGTGAAGGAACAGCAACTTGGTTGCAAGACAGGAAGGTGTGAAACATAGAGGAACATGCAGGTCATAGTGTACTTGTGCCCATGCTCCCCTCATCCTCTTAGCTGCGAGAGTTCGCAGGTTGAGAAAGTGCTGCTGAGTTAGTGCAGCGTATCTTGTAGATGGTACATACTGCTACCCACTGTATCGTTAATGAAGGAAGTAAATGTTGAAAGTGGTGGATTGCGTGGCAAGTAACTGGTCTGATTTGTTCTGGATGGCATCAAGCTTAAGTACTGTTGGAGCTGCACTCATCTAAGAAGTTGGGAATATTCCATCACACTCCTGACTTATGCCTTGTAGATGGTGTACAGGCTTTGGGGACTCATGAAGTGAGTTACACAGTGCAACTAACCTACTCCTCTATATGGCTAGTCCAGTTCAGGTTCTGGTCAATGGCAACCCTTGAGATGTCAATAATGAGGCTACCAGCAATGTAATTCCACTGAATGCCTAGGGATGAAAATTTTTAAAAAAGTACTGGAGAAACTCAGAGGAAAAATAGAGTTAAAACACTTCAAATAAATCTTGCTCTTCTTCAGAGCAAAAACAGGCTGGAATAGTGGTGGGTTTTGTGCTGTAGAAAAGAGGTGAGAGGTTTAGTGGTTGGTGTAGTAAAGTAAGTGGAATAGATGGTGAAGATGCTCCAGAGAAAAAAAATCAAATGGGGTTCCAACGATAGTACAGAAGAGATATAGATGAAGAGTGGGTGTTATTTCAAGTGTTAAAGACCGTTATGTGTGGGACCAAAACTATGCCATTTGGCCAATGGAGTCCACACTGTCATTCAGTGCAAACACGACAATCCTCAACTCCATTTTCCAATAACCCTAGATTCTGTTATTAATTTTATAAAAAGAAAGAAGTTATCTGACTCAGCCTTGAATATACTGCATGACCCAGCCTCGACAGTCCTCTGCAGTGATTCACTACCCTCAGAGCAGAAATTCTGCCTCTGTCCTAACTGGGTGACCCTTACTCTGAGATTATGCCCTTTGGACCTGCACGCTCCCACAATGAAAAAACCCCTCAACATTTATCCTGTCAGGATTCCCAAGAATATTATGTTTCAATAAGATTCAGTCTTCTAAACTCCAGTAAGTACAAAGCTAACCTCTCCTCAATAGAAAATCTCTCCATACCCAGGGCCATCTTAGAGGAATTTTTCTGGGCTGCCTCCAATAAGTATTCCTTTCCTTAGATAAGGGGACCAAAATCGTTCACAGTATTCTAGGTTGTGGTCCAACTAGTCCTCCTCCCTCCTCACTGTCCAAGGTCCTGAAGATAGCTTCCAGGTGAAGTAGAGTTTCATTAGGGTTCCTTGATACCATACTTTGTCTTTGTCTTTGACATCAAGACTGCATTTGACTATCACCCACCCTAATACTGGGATGTTCGCCTGCTCACTGACATATTTGAGACTTCATGGTTATGACTTCATAATTTGATGTATCTTGGCAGAAGCTTGACAATGGTTTAAAATGCTTTCCTGAGGACTGCCAAAGAATCATGACATCTTTAACTGACCTCAACCGTTTAAAATCTTGTGAAGATGTAATTCTTACTCCCATCACTCGTGTGCTCCCTTGACTCAAACTTAATTATGTCGGTTGTATGCGAGCATCACTGGCCAGGCCTGTATTTGCTTCCTATTCCCATAATGTCCTTGAGGTTGATCAATAATTATTTCAAATTAAAAATAGAGCATTTAGCATTTTCTCATTCCAATAGACTTCACAACAGCTCTTAACCATGTAAAAGTAAATCAGACCAACTCCCTCAGGATATTTTCAAGGACTTCACGCATAAAGAAGAAAATAGTGAAGTACAAGCTGGTTGCATCATTTCTAATTGATCCCATCATTCAACTTACTCAGCTCTCTTCCTTATATCCCTTTAAGGCTTTTGCTGAAATAATTATCCAGCAGCACTCTGAACTGCTGCCGTCCAAACACTCTTCCTGAGTAGTCTGTCCAAATATCCTCAAAGCCCTCTATAACACACTAATTACCTCACCAACATCCTGTTTCAAGATGTCAACGTCACTCTCCATTATTCCTGCAGGACCTTCTGGAATTATGCACTTTTCCTGATTTCCAATCATTTGTGGAGCATCTCCACTTCCATCTACCTTGGCTTCACATCTGTAAAATATACATATTTCACTTGTGACAGATCGCAATAGTAAAGCCTTTTGCCTTAACATAATTATAAATACATTATGCAACAGTACGTATTAATTGAATAAGATGTTAATTGGTAACAATTAGAGAAATGAACAGAAGCTTACAGCAATACTGATAATGAGAGAAATGTTGGACTACATGTACATTCCAGTCTCTCTCACAGACAGGAAATGCAGTATTTATAGATAAACCATCAGGTGTCTCATTTATAAACACACTGCTTTTGAGAGAAAGGGAAACAAAGACTACATTTAAAGCACAACTTCCATTTACATTGTATTTTTTATGACCATGGACATTTCACCAAGTGTTACAGGTAATGGTGTACTTTTTCTAAAACGTGTCATCATTGTAGAAAGATATAGGAGGTATGACCGTCAAGTTCACACAGACAGCAATGTGATCATCCACTCTGGTGATGTTGGTCGGGGATAAATATTGACCAGGTCATCAGGCTTAACTCTCCAGCTCTTCTTTGAAATTGTGACTTAGGATCTCTTCCATCCATTCACAGAGGCATGTGGGACCATGGTTTAGCATCTCAGCCAAAAGTCAGCAGCTAATTCAAGCAGTGCAACAGGACCTCGGTACTGTACTGAAGTGTCAGCCCTGAATTTTATGCTCAAATTCAAGAATAGGTTTGAGAGTCAAAGGCACGAGTGCTATCAACTGAGGAAGAGCTAATTGAAGCATTAACCTTTTGTTTATTTTTATTGATACTACAGAGGAACCTCAATTATCTGGCGAGATTGTAACATCCCAATGCTTGGCTGAACTATGTTACCCGGCATTCAATTATCCAGAGTTCAATTAACCGAACAAAATACTTCCCGCCTTTGTTCTTTGGATAATCAAGGTTCTCTCTGTATATGATTTACTGAGTGTTTCCAGCATTTCTGGTTTTAAATTTTTAAGGATTAACTTGACAATGGGAACTTTCCTTATCTCCCCAGCAGTCAGCAGGAATCAGGTTTATGGCATACAATGGGTTTGAAAGATGACCCTATGCCAAATATCAACCAGCTTCATTGTTTTTCATGATAGCCAATTGGACGCAAGACACTAGAAAATACCTCAACACATTTCACAAATCCAAAGAGAAACCTAAAAAGGGGGAAACCAGGGAATAAGGATATACAATGGGACATCATTGTTTAGTTTCCAACAGACTTTCCTATTCCAATTGGCTATAATTTAATTTGCGAAAAAAAGCAAGTTGTACAAAAGCATTTGTGTTAACACAAATTTAATATCAATCATCAGCACTTGGTAAACTAGCAAGTGATTTTTTATGAAAGAATTAAGAATGCAAAAGAAGTCTCCAGTCTAAACTCAAAAATGTAGGTCCGAGATACAATGTTTAATTTGTAATGAAGTCTGTTAGAAGTGTAGCAATATCAGTTTTATTAAAGTGTACAAAAGACTGAAATAACATCCGGCATCTTCATATAATGGTGCTGATGTGAAACTAATTGAGCTATATATAACAGACGCAATTACCTGTTTAACTGATCCTTAACCTCTGCCGATGCACTTGCCTCCTCTTTATTATTGAAACGTTTTGATTTTGTTTCCGACTCAACTCGACACTTTGCTGCTTTTGAACGTTTGGATTGGCCGCTTCTTCCCCGTTTAGCAACAGGTGGTCTTGTGAGCTCTAGTAACAAAATATTTTGTGGGAAAATGGGAGTTCACACGTTGAGAATTTCTCAACTAATAAAGTAAGCAACTGTTCCCATAACTGCTCCCATAACAGTTCACAACTGTTACAACTGCTACCACAAGGGTTCCCACAACAGTTCCCCACTCCTACCGCAACATTTTCCTGCGACAGTTCCCACCTGCAACCACAATTCCTGCAACAGTTCCCAATTGTTACCGCAACATTTTCCCACAATAGTTCCCAAATGCTACGCAACAATTCCCAACAGCTATGGTAACAGATCCTACAACAGTTCCCAACTGCTACGGAAACAGTTTCCAACAGCTACAGTAACGGTTCCTGCAACAATTCCCAACAGCTCCGGCAACATTTTCCCACAACAGCTCCCGCTACAGCAACCACAACAATTCCCATGTGCTACGGCAACAGTTACCCCAACAGTTCAAAACTGCTACGGCAACATTTTCCCACAACAGCTCCCCCAACTGCTACAGCAACAGTTTCCAACCGTGACGGCAACAGCTCCGACAACATGGTGAGGACAGTGCAGGAGAGACAGACAGAAAGAGAAAACCTGCACAGTTACTGCCTTTGCTGTTTGAATTTGTGTGTCGCTGGACATCAGAGTGCATCTGGGAAAATGACCCAACAGTGAAATTCACAACTAATCTTGGAGGAACTGTTGGGCGAAGTTCACAGCACAGAATCACATAAGTCAATTATTGGTTTAAGTCTGTCCAAGAGAAAGGCTGCAGTAGTGAGTATAGTGGATTCTTTCTTGATTGTGTGTTTTTGGAGAGAAGTCTCTTGATTAAACTTAAAATATATGCCATAGCTATTAATTTAACCTGGGGTAGTGTTTGTAGAGGACTAAGACGGTGTTATTTTTTGGGTCTGTAGATTGTGAAGGAGCAAAAATGGCCTTTGCAGTGATATGTACTTCTTGTCAGATGTGGGAGTTTAACGAGAGTTTAAGGGTTACTGCGGATTATATCTGCCATCAATGCTGTTGGATGTGAATCTTATCAGATCAAGTGGATCGGTTGGAGAGACAGATAGGAGCGATGAGGAATTTGCAACAGTAACAGTATGTGATGGATGGCAGTTATAGGAAGGGGGGAAAGTCTCAGATACACAGTCACATAGATGGGTTAACTCCAGGAAGGGTGAGAGAGGTCGGCACAGAGGGCAGGAGCCTTTTGTGAATATACCCATTTCAAACTGGTATGCTGCTTTGGAAAATGTAGGGGGTGATGGATTCTCAGGGGAATGTAGCACGAACAGCCAAGTTTCTGGTTTTGAGACTGGCTCTAATACAATGAGGAGTACGTTGGCTTCCAAGGGATCAATTGTGTTAGGGGATTCTGTAGTCCGAGGTACAGACAGACGTTTCTGTGGCCAGCAGAGAAAAAGCAGAATGATGTGTTGTTTCCCTGGTGCCAGGATCAAGGATGTCTCAGAGAGGGTGGAGAATGTTCTCACAAGGGAGAGGGGCCAGCAGAAGGTCATTGTCCACATTGGAACCAACGAGATTGGAAGGGAAAACGTTGAGACTGTGAAGGGAGATTACAGAGAGTTAGGCAGAAATTTAAAAAGGTCCTCAAGGGTAGTAATATCTGGATTACTCCCAGTGCTACGAGCTAGTGAGGGCAGGAATAGGAGGATAGAGCAGATAGAGGAGCTGGTGTATGGGAGAAGGATTCACATTTTTGGATCATTGGAATCTCTTTTGGGGTAGAAGTGAGCTGTACAAAAAGGACGGATTGCACCTAAATTGGAAGGGGACTAATATACAGGCAGGGAAATTTGCTAGAACTGCTTGGGAGGATTTAAACCAGTAAGGTGGTTGGGGGTGGGGGGGACCCAGGGAGATAGTGAGGAAAGAGATCAATCTGAGATGCATACAGCTGAGAACAGAAGTGAGTCAAACAGACAAGGCAGGGAGAGACAAGGTAGGACTAATAAATTAAACTGCATTTATTTCAATGCAAGGGGCCTGACAGGGAAGGCAGATGAACTCAGGGCAATGTTAGGAACATGGGACTGGGATATCATAGCAATTACGGAAACATGGCTCAGGGATGGGCAGGACTGGCAGGTTCATGTTCCAGGATACAAATGCTACAGGAAGGATAGAAAGGGAGGCAAGAGAGGAGGGGGAGTGGCGTTTTTGATAACGGATAGCATTACAGATGTGCTGAGGGAGGATATTCCTGGAAAGATGATTGATGAGGGCAGCAGTAGATGTGATCTATATGGACTTCAGTAAGGTGTGCGACAAGGTTCTCCATGGGAGACTGATTAGCAAGGTTAGATCTCATGGAATACAGGGAGAACTAGCCATTTGGATACAGAACTGGCTCAGAGGTAGAAGACAGAGGGTGGTGGTGGAGGGTTGTTTTTCAGACTGGAGGCCTGTGACCAGTGGAGTGCCACAAGGATTGGTGCTGGGTTCACTACTTTTTGTCATTTACATAAATGATTTGGATGCGAGCATAAGAGGTACAGTTAGTAAGTTTGCAGATGACACCAAAATTGCAGGTATAGTGGACAGCGAAGAGGGTTACCTCAGATTACAACAGGATCTGGACTAGATGTGGACTGAGAAGTGGCAGATGGAGTTTAATTCAGATAAATGCGAGGTGCTGCATTTTGGGAAAGCAAATCTTAGCAGGACTTATACACTTAATGGTAAGGTCCTAGGGAGTGTTGCTGAACAAAGAGACTTTGGAGTGCAGGTTCATAGCTCCTTAAAAGTGGAGTCACAGTTGGATAGGATAGTGAAGAAGGCGTGTGGTATGCTTTCCTTAATTGGTCAGAGTATTGAGTACAGCAGTTGGGAGGTCATGTTGCGGCTGAGTACAGGACATTGGTTAGGCCACTGTTGGAATACTGCGTGCAATTCTGGTCCCCTTCCTATCGGAAAGATGTTGTGAAACTTGAAAGGGTTCAGAAAAGATTTACAAGGATGTTGCCAGGGTTGGAGGATTTAAGCAATAGGAAGAGGCTGAATAGGGTGGGGCTGTTTTCCCTGGAGCGTCGGAGGCGGAGGGGTGACCTTATATAGGTTTACAAAATTATGAGGGGCATGGATAGAATAAATACACAAAGTCTTTTCCCTGGAGTTGGGGAGTCCAGAACTAGAGGCCATAGGTCTAGGGTGAGAGGGGAAAGATATAAAAGAGACCCTTTTGCCTGCAGAGGGTGGTACGTATACGGAATGAGCTGCCAGAGGATGTGGTGGAGGCTGGTACAATTGCAACATTTAAGAGGCATTTGGATAGGTATATGAATAGGAAGGGTTTGGAGGGAAATGGGCTGGGTGCTGGCAGGTGGGACTAGATTGGGTTGGGATATCTGGTCGGCATGGATGGGTTGGACTGAAGGGTCGGTTTCCATGCTGTACATCTCTATGACTCTAACAGTTCCCAACACCTGGCAACAGTTCAAAGTTTGGCAGAAGATTTGTAGCTCGGGTGCTCGTTGTTGTGGTTTTGTTCGCCGAGCTGGGAGTTTTTGTTGCAAGCATTTCATCCCCTTTCTAGGAACCTCCTGTGAAGTGCTTCTGTCATGTTTCCTCCGGCATTTATAGTGGCTTGTCTCTGCCGCTTCCGGTTGTCAGGTGCTGTCCGCTGCAGTGGCCAGTATATTGGGTCCAGGTCGATGTGTTTGTTGATAGAATCAGTGGATGAGTGCCATGCTTCTAGGAATTCCCTGGCTGTTCTCTGTTTGGCTTGCGCTATAATAGTAGTGTTGTCCCAGTCAAATTCATGTTGTTTGTCGTCTGTGTGCGTGGGTACTAAGGATAGCTGGTCGCGTCGTTTCGTGGCTAGTTGGTGTTCGTGGAGGCGGGTTGTTAGCTGTCTTACAACGCAAATACAACCCAAACTCTGGGTCAGATATGTGGACGACACCTTTGTAATCATTAAAAACACAGAAATAGAGAACACACACCGGATCATCAACGCCACACTCACAGGAATCCGATTCACAAGAGAGAGGAAGAAAAGGACAACCAGCTCCCATTCCTAGACGTGATGGTACAGAGAACACCGAATGGAGAATTCAGCACGAAGGTATACAGAAAAGCCACACACACAGACCAACTCCTGAACTATGAAAGCAACCACCCCAACACGCACAAACAAAGTTGCATCAGGACACTGTTCAAAAGGGCCACAACACACTGCAATACACCAGAACTGCAAAAAGAGGAAGAAGAACACCTATACAAGGTATTCACCAAAAACGGATACCCACGCAATTTCATCAACAGATGCCTAAGGGAAAGACAATGGAACGAGGACATGCCGCAACCCAAAGGGCTAGCCACACTACCATACATCAGGAGCATCTTCGAACTGACGGCCAGACTACTGTGACCACTAGGACTCATAACAGCACACAAACCAACAGCCACGCTCAGACAACAACTCACCAGGACAAAGGACACGATACTCAGCATGAGCAAAACCAACATAGTGTACAAAATCCCATGCAAGGACTGCACAAAACACTACATAGGACAAACAGGAAGACAGCTAACAACCCGCATCCACGAACACCAACTAGCCATGAAACGACACGACCAGCTATCCTTAGTAGCCACACACACAGACAACAAACAACATGAATTCGACTGGGACAACACTACTATTATAGCCCAAGCCAAACAGAGAACAGCCAGGGAATTCCTAGAGGCATGGCACTCATCTACTGATTCTATCAACAAACACATCGACCTGGACCCAATATACCGGCCACTGCAATGGACAGCAACTGACAACCGGAAGCGGCAGAGACAAGCCACTATAAATGCCGAAAGAATCATGACAGAAGCGCTTCATAGGAGGCTCCCAAGCACTGAGGATGTCACCTAGAAAGGGGACGAAACGTTTGCAACAAAAACTCCCAGCTTGGCGAACAGAACCACAACAACCTGGCAACAGTTCCTGCAACAGTTTCAAACTGCTATGGCAACATTTTCTCACAACTGTTCCTGCAACAACTACAGCAACAATTCAAACAACAGATCCCAACTGCTACGGCAACAGTTCCTACAACAGTTCCCAACTGCTCCCAATTGCTAGGGCAACAGTTCCCAACTGCTACCACAACAGTTCCAGCTACAGCAACCACAACAGTTCCCATGTCCTATGGCAACACCTTTCTCAATAGTTCAAAAACTGCTATGGCAATATTTTCCCGCAACAGTTCCCAACAGCTACGGCAACTGTTCCCAACTGGTATGGCAACATTTCTCACAATAGTTCCCAACAACTGCGGCAACAGTTCCAACAACTGTGACGACAACAGTCCCCAACAGCTACAGCAACATTTCCCGCAACAGTTCCCAGCTGCTATGGCAACAGTTCCCAACAGCGATGGCAACAGTCCCCGCTATAGCAACCACAACAGTTCCCACATGCTACGGCAACAGTTTCGCTAACAGTTCAAAACTGCGACGGCAACATTTTCCCACAACAGCTAAGGCAAGAGTTTGCAACCGCTACGCCAACAGCTCCGGCAACAGTTCCCAACAACTGGTAACAATTCCTGCAGCAGTTCCCAACTGCTACGGCAACATTTTCCCACAACAGTTCCTGCAACAGCTACAGCAACAGTTGCCAATAGCTACAGCAACAGTTCCCGCAACAGATCCCAACACCTGGCAATAGTTCCCAACAGCCATGGCAACAGTTCCCGCAACAGATCCCAACTGCTACGGCAACAGTATCCAACCGCTACAGCAACAGCTCTGACATCAGTTCCCAACACCTGGCAATAGTTCCCAACTGCTATGGCAACATTTTCCCACAACAGTTCCCACAACACTGCCCAACTGCTACGGCAACAGTTCCCGCAACATTTTCTCCAACAGCTCCCAATTACTAGGGCAACAGTTCCCGCAACATTTCCCAACTACCACAACACTTTCCCACAACAGCTACCGCAACAGATCCCACAACAATTCCCAACTGCTACAGCAACAGATCCCACAACAATTCCCAACTGCTACAGCAATAGTTCCTGCAACTTTTTCCCCAACAGCTCCCACAATAGTTCCCAACTCCTGGCAACAGTTCCCACCTGCTACGGCAACAGTTCCCTCAAAAGATCCCAACTGCTATGGCAATAGTTTCCCACAACAGTTACGGCAACCATTCCCGCAACAGCTATCACAACACTTCCCAAGTGCTAAGGCAACATTTTCCCACAACAGTTCCCGCAACACTTCCCGACTGCTACGGCAACAGTTCTCGCAACATTTTCAGCTACAGCAACAAATCCCACAACATTTTCCCGCAACAGATCCCAACAGCTATGGCAACAGTTCCAGTAACACTTTTCCGCAACAGCTAAGGCAACAATTCCCACAACAGATCCCAACTGCTACCGCAACAGTTCCCAACAGCTGCAGCAACAGTTCCCGCAACATTTTCCCCCAACAGCTCCCAATTCCTTGGGCAACAGTTCCCAACACCTGGCAACAGTTACCAACTGCTAACGTAACATTTTCCCACAACAGCCACAGCAATAGTTTACACAACAGCTACGACAACAGCTTGAACAACAATTCCCAACTGCTCCAGCAACAATCCCTGCAACAGTTCCCAATCGCTACGGCAACATTTTCCCACAACAGTACCCGCAACAGCTATGGCAACAGTTCCGCAACATTTTCCTGCAACAGTTCACAACTACTACTGCAACATTTTCCCACATCGGTTCCCGCAACAGGTACGGCAACAGATCCCACAGCATTTTCCCCAAGAGCTCCCAATTGCTAGGAGAAAGTGAGGACTGCAGATGTTGGAGATCAGATCTGAAAATGTGTTGCTGGAAAAGCACAGCAGGTCAGGCAGCATCCAAAGAGCAGGAGAATCGACCTTTTGGGCATGAGCCCTTCTTCAGGAATTCTTCATGAGCCCTTCTTCAGGCTGTGCTTTTCCAGCAACACATTTTCAGCTCCCAATTGCTAGGGCAACAGTTCCCCTAACAGTTCAGAATTGCTAAGGCAACATTTTCCCACAACAGTTCCCGCAACAGCTATGGCAACAGTTCCCGCAACATTTTCCCCAACAGCTCCCAATTGCTAGGGCAACAGTTCCCAACCCCTGGCAACAGTTCCTGTGACAGTTCCCAAATGTTACAGCAACATATTCCAGCAACAGATCCCAAGTGCGACAGCAATAGTTCCCAATTGCTATGGCAACATTTTCCCACAACAGTACCCACAACAACTACGGCAACAGTTCCCACAACATTTTCCCGTAACAGTTCACAACTGCTACTGCAACATTTTCCCACAATAGTTCCCGCAACAGCTACCACAACAGTTCCCAAGTGCTATGGGAACAGTTCCCCCAAAGGTTCACAACTACTACTGCAATATTTTCCCACAACAGGTCTCACAACAGCTACAGCAACAATTCCCACAACAGGTCCTAACTGCTACCGCATCAGTTCCTGCAACAGATCCAGACTGCTATAGCAACAACTCCCGCAACAGCTACAGCAACAGTCCCCGCAACATTTTCCCCAACAGTTCCCAATTGCTAGGGCAACAGTTCCCACAACAGACCCCAACAGCTACAGCAACAATTCCCACAACAGATCCCAACTGCTATGGCAACAGTTCCTGCAACAGTACCAACAGTTTTGGCAACAGCTCCCGCAACAGTTCCCAACACCTACAGCAACAGTTCCCAACAGCTATGGCCAATAGTTCCCAACAGCTGCAGCAACAGTTCCCGCAATAGTTCCCAACAGCTATGGCAACAGTTTCCACACAGTTCCCTACTGCTACGGCAACAGTTCACCCAACAGCGATGGCAACAGTTCCCAACTGCTACGGCAACAGATCCCAAAACACTTTCTAACATGTGGCAACAGTTCCCAACAGCTACGGCAAAAATTCCAGCAACAGTTCCAACAACTGCTACAGCAACAGTTCCCAACAAGTACGGCAACAGTTCCCAACAGCTACGGCAACATTTTCCCACAACAGTTCCCAACAGCTATGGCAAAAGTTCTGCAACCGTTCCCAACTACTAGCGCAACAATTCCCAACAGCTACAGAAACAGTTCCCGCAACAGTTCCCAACAGATACGGCAACAGTTCCCGCAAGCTACGGCAATATTTTCCCACAACAGTTCCCAATTGCTATGGCAACCATTCCCAACTACAATGGCAACAATTCACAACTGCAACGGCAACAATTCCCGCAACAGATCCCAACTGCTACGGCAACAGTTCCCAACAGCTATGGCAACAGCTCCTGCAACGATCCACAACAGCTACGTGAACAGTTCCCTACTGCTACAGCAATAGTTCCCAACAGCTACGGCAACGATTCCCACAACAGATCCCAACTGCTACGGCAACAGCTCCCAACAGCTACGGCAACAGTTCCCAAAAGCTACGGCAACAGTTCCCACAATAGTATCCAACTGCTACGGCAACAGCTTCCGAACAGCTATGGCAACAATTCCCACAACAGATCCCAACTGCTATGGCAACAGTTCCTGCAACAGTACCAACAATGATGGCAACAGCTCCCGCAACAGTTCCCAACACCTACAGCAACAGTTCCCAACAGCTATGGCCAATAGTTCCCAACAGCTGCAGCAACAGATCCCGCAATAGTTCCCAACAGCTACGGCAACGATTCCCACAACAGATCCCAACTACTACGGCAACAGCTCCCAACAGCTACGGCAACAGCTCCTGCAACAGTCCCCAACAGCTACAGCAACAGTTCCCACAATAGTTCCCAACAGCTACGGCAACAGTTCCCAAAAGCTACGGCAACACTTCCCACAATAGTATCCAACTGCTACGGCAACAGCTTCCAAACAGCTATGGCAACAATTTCCGCAACAGTTCCCAACAGCTACAGCAACAGTTCATGCAACAGTTCCAAACTGCTCTGGCAACAGTTCCCAACAGCTCTAGCAACAGTTCCCAACAGCAACAGCAACAGTTCCCACAACAGTATCCAACTGTTACGGCAACAGTTCGCACCAGCTACGGCAACAGTTCCTGCAACAGTCCCAACAGCTACGGCAACAGTTCCTGCAATAGTTCCCAACAGCTATGATAACAATTCCCGCAACAATCCCAACAGCTACGGCAACAGTCCCCGCAATAGTTCCCAACAGCTACGGCAACAATTCCTGCAACAGTTCCTAACAGCTACAGCAAAAGTTCCAAACAGCTCCGGCAACAGTTCCCGCAAACACTATCCAACTGCTACGGCAACAGCTCCCAAACAGCTATGGCTACAGTTCCTGCAACAGTTCCAAACAGCTATGGCAACAGTTCCCTTGACAGTTCCTAACAGCTACGGCAACAGTTCCCAACTGTTACTGCAACACTTTCCAACTGCAACGGCAACAGATCCCACAACACCTTCCAACACGTGGCAACAGTTCCCACAACAGTTCTCAACAGCTACAGCAATAATTCCCGCAACAGTTCCAACAACTGCTACGGCAACAGTTCCCGCAATATTTCCCAACTGCTACGGCAACATTTCCCGCAACAGTCCCCAAAAGCTACGGCAACAGTTCCCGCAACAGTTCCCAGCAGCTACAGCAACAGTTCCCGCAACAGTCCCCAGCAGCTACGGCAACAGTTCCCGCAACAGTCCCCAGCAGCTACGGCAACAGTTCCCGCAACAGTCCCCAGCAGCTACGGCAACAGTTCCCGCAACAGTCCCCAGCAGCTACGGCAACAGTTCCCGCAACAGTCCCCAGCAGCTACAGCAACATTTCCTGCAACAGTTCCCAACTGCTACGGCAACATTTCCAAACTGCTCCAGTAAAGGTTCCCAACTGCCACGACAATAGCTTTTGCAGGAACTGTTGCCATAGCAGTTACAATATGTTGCATTAGCTGTTGCAGGAACTACGGCAACAGATCCCGCAACTGTTCCTGCAACAGCTATGGCAACAGTTCCCAACTGGTACGGCTATAGTTCCCGCAACTATTCCCAACTGCTTTAGCAATAGTTCCCACAACTGTTCTCGCAACTGCTACGGCAACAGTTCCCAACTGCTACAGCAACAGTTCCCGCAATATTTTCCCGCAACAGCTCCCACAACTGTTCCCAATTGCTGGGGCAACAGTTCCCAACACCTGGCAACAGTTCCCGCAACAGTTCCTAAAAGCTACGGCAACAGCTCCCAACTGCTTTAGCAGCAGTTCCTGCAATATTTTCCCGCAACTGCTACCGTAAAATTTCCCCACAACAGCTAAGGCAATAGTTCCAATTGCTACCGCAACTGATATGGCAACCGTTCCCCCAACAGTCTCCACAACTGCTAGGGAAACAGTTCCCACAACGGTTCCCCCAACAGCTATCGTAACAGTTCCTGCAAAAATTCCCAACTGCTACGGAAATAGTTCCCACAACAGCTCCAACCGTTCCTGCAACTGACGGCAATATTTCCCACAACAGTTCCCAACCGCTACGGCAACAGTTCACAACAGTTACAGCAACATTTTCTCAACTGCTATGGCAACATTTTCCCACCACTGTGATGGCAACAGTTCCCCCAAAAGTTCCAACAGCTACGACAACAGTTCCAACAACTGTTACCATACCAGTTCCCGCAACAGTTTGCACAACCACTACTCAACAATTTCCGTAACAGTTCCCAACTGCTCTAGCAACGGGTCCCAAAGAGTTCCCACCTGCTCTTGCAACAGCTACAGCAACAGTTCCCACAACAGATAGGGTGGCACGGTGACTCAGTGGTTAGCACTGCAGCCTCACAGCACCAGGGACCCAGGTTAGATTCCAGCCTCGGGCGACTGTGTGTGACATTCTCCCAGTGTCTGCGTGGGTTTCCTCCGAGTGGTCCAGTTTACTCCCACAGTCCAAAGATGTGCAGGTCAGGTGAATTGGCCTTAATGTTACGTGCATTAGTCAGAGGGAAATGGGTCTGTGTGGTTTACTCTTCGGAGGGTCGGTGTGGACTTGTTGGGCCGAAGGGTCTGTTTCCACACTGTAGGGAATCTAATCTAATCTAATCACCTATGGCAACATTTCCTCCAACAGTTCCCAAATGCTACGGCAACAGCTACAGCTACAGCAACAGTTCGCAACTGTTACGGCAACAGTTCCCACAACAGCCCCTGCAACTGCTACGGGAACAGTTCCCGAAACAGCTATGGCAACATGTTCCCCCAATAGTTCTGGCAACTGGTACCGCAACGGTTCTTGAAACTGGTACGGCAACTGCTAGGGCAACAGTTCCACCAACAGTTCCCACAACTGCTATGGCAGCGATTCCCCCAACTGCTACAGCAACATTTTCCAGGAACAGTTCCCCAACTGCGACAGCAATATTTTCTCACAATAGTTCCTGCGAAAGCTACGGCAATATGTTCCCACAACGGTTCACGCAACTGCCACGGCAACAGTTGCTGCAACTGCGACCGTAATGGTTCCCGTAACAGCGATGGCAACGGTTCCAGCTGCTCCCGCAATAGTGACGGCGACTGCGGCCATGACAGTCCCCATAAGTGTTCTCCCAACTGTTCACAACTATTGCAACAGTTCCCACAACTGACCAAGATAAACCTGAAAACAGTCTGGTTTTATTTTAATAGCACCTCAGTAAGTAAAGCTTTCCCATCAAAAGTTCTCATCATCTTACATACGACGCTTTGGGAAGCTCTGCGTTTCTTCACAGTTCAGTGTCTTTAAGCCACCTTAACTCTAATCTCAGCAGCAAGTTAATGCAGAGTTATTCTCATCTCCATATGAGGGTTATGCTCATTTTCAGCAAGACTGGAGTGATGCTACGTATTGAGCCAAATGAGGATCGCAATATACTTCGAGATGCAAGAATTGGAAGAGTCAATTAAAAAAAAAGGATAGAAGAGGTGGTGGATGTTGTTGATCAAAGGAAGAGAGTTTCTGCAAGAGGTAAGGCAGCCATTAACAATGGGATCCAGCATGGGAGCCAGAAAGAGCACACAAACTGCTGTATCATTGATTAGATGTTCATGGGAGGCATAACCTTGGAGAAGGGCCCGGGGAAGATGGGACTAATTCACAATGATGATGGAGTGAACTTTGAATGGGTGGGCAAATAAGCCAAACATGGTTCAACTCAAATATCTTGTACACACAGAGACTGAAGTTTCAATACACCTTCACACCAACAAATCATTTCAAAATGCATCAACCACTGCAATGGAAAAATGTATTATAAGCATGCCAATATTCACCTGGAATTGAAATAGCAAATGCATTATTCAATGCCAGAATACTAACAGCAAAAAGCTCTACTGGCAATAAAATTTGCTTTCCCATCTAGTGTCAATAGAGAGATTTGTTTAGATTGTGAACTGCTAGTACATTTTGTTTAGAGCTCCCATTTATAATGCCATGGACTAAATCTCAAAGTATTCTGACCCCAACAAAGCCAATGAAGTAAGTAACAGTCATTTTAATCCAGCTTAAATAGTATCAATTCATGGAATTTCCAGAACCCCAAATCTTTAGAATCTCAATTTTCTGTTTAGAAAGTAGAAGCCAAACACAGTCACTGCTGTGCAAAGCAGTGGAAGACAGGAGGCTGCTGAGGAAAACTGTTTTACTGTTGGAGACAGGATGTTTGGTGATTTAAGGATGAAAGGAGTTGCTGCTTAACAAAGGCTGAATTAACTGGAGGTCAGTCTGAGGATTCTCAGAAGACTGATTGAGGGGACTTTCAAAGGTCATTGAAAGGCTTGCTCTGAGAAGAAGGCTGTTGAAAAGTTTGGAGGAGTGTGGGACTTGAGATTAAGACTACATACACACGGATAGTGTAGTTTGACGTATTAATGGATCATAAAGTCTTTTTGGTTGAGTTAGTTAAGGAGGAAATACCTTTCTATAGTCTCGAAGGTATATTAGCTAGCTATTAAATAATGCAGAGATTCTGATTACTGTGACAAGCTAAATACAGTTAAGTCATAAAATATTAAACTTTATTGGGCAATTCTTTCCCCCAGTCACAGGGAAGTACTTTTTCTAAAATAAAATATTTTGTCTTTATGGACATAGGCGAAAGTAGCCATAGTCCCAAGGGACCATACAGTTACTCTGTCATAACAGGGTGGGGCGGGGGTGAGAGAGAGAGAGAGAGAGAGAGAGAGAGAGAGAGAGAGAGAGAGAGAGAGAGAGAGAGAGAAGATGGCTGTTTAACTTGAGGGTCACTATGCATCAGGCAAGGGTGGTTCTTCATGGTGGCCTCAGGCAGAGCTCAGGGAATTGAACCTGCACTGTTGGCATCACATTCCTGACGAAAGGCTTATGCCCGAAACATTGACTCTCCTGCTCCTCGGACGTTGCCTGACTTGCTGTGCTTCTCTAGCGCCACACTTTATCTGCAGTCCTCACTTTCTCCTAATCGCTGTACATCACAAGCCATCCAGCCAACTGAGCTAACAAACCCCAATTATGGAGATAGAATAAACTCTGCTGTACATTGTTCATTTCACTAAAAACAGCACAAAAAAATACTGAGGAAATCCAACTTCCCATAGTTTGTAACAATTTGCAATTCTCACCTTCGGAAAGGATTGAAGAAGCACCTGGCAATGCTTGGCGAGCAAGTAATTCAGTCTGAAAGAGATCACAATGTTACAACATCAACCTTACTCACAGTCTAGTAATTCTCAGAATTTCAGCATTTCCTTTTTTTTCGTCATCTCACTAAAAACAGAAAAATAACACCCTTCTGTCAAAATAGCTTCGAACAGAAAATAAAACCCTATCCCTTCCAGACCAATTAGATCATTCCTATCCCTGGCAGACCAATCAGATCACAGTAACATAGGGACAGGTGTAGGCCATTCTGCCCATCAAGCCTGCCCCTTCATTCAATATCGCATGGCTAACCGAACACTGCAATGCCTTTCTCTCACCTCACTCTCATAACCCCGTCTACAACAGAAACCTACCTATCTCCCCTTGAACATACTCAAAGACTGAGTTTCAACTACCCTCTGTAGCAAAGAATTTCAAAGGTTCACAACCCTCGAAAATAAAAATCATTCTCCCTTATCTCAGATCCTTTACATCACTAAATTTCTAATTCAGATGGATTCTTTACCGGTAACCTTAAAAACCCTTCCTCCGAGTACACTCCATGCAGTCTCTATAATCTCTTTCTGATAGATCTTCCATATCCCTTTCTCAAAGAAGTTTCTTCAGAACTCTGAAATAGTCCTATCAGACTCAGAACATTAACTCTGTTTTTCTCTCTCCACAGATGCTGCCAGACCTGCTGAGTTTCTGCAGCACTTTGTCAATAGACAACATACAATCACGATGTCAAGCGTGTAGCTGCAGGAACGTCCATCAATTCCCATAATGAAAGTAATCCCCCAATGTTGCTCTCCAACCTTCCGTGCTGTCATTCCATCTCCTCACCTCATGCAACTGAGCCATGTGTCATGCCACGGACGTGGCTCCTGCTATCCTTCCCTCAACCAGGCCTTTTAATCAGACATTCAGTACTTGACAACAACAGCCACCCTCAGGACCCCATAAGCCAACAGCACAGGCTTTGTTCACTGAGCTACTGGTGTGGCAAGCCCCCTACTCACTGCTGGTTGGGTGGCTGTCCACGCGGCTTCCTGCCACAAAAATATTTGGAGAGGAGATGGGGAAGGGGACCCTACTGTCACCTACCATTAGATGTCCCTACTACTGTCAAACACACCACAAGGAGGGCACAAGATGATGCTCTTCAGCTTGAGGACAAATTTAATGTTCATTTAAAATTAAAACAGTTACCCAATAATTAATGTCATGACATGGAATTTTTGCATTATTTGAATCCTAAATTTGCTGTTTGCCCATTTCATAAAATGGTGATCGATGTGGGGAGGTGGTGGCTGAGTAACATTGGGCCGCACACTGGCTGTGGTTAGCACTTCACAGCGCCAGGGACCCGGATTTGCTTCCGGCCTTGGGCGACTATCTGCGTGGAGTTTGTACGTTCTCCCAGTGTCTGCGATAGTTTCCCCTAGGTGCTCCACTTTCCCCTCTCAGTCCAAAGATGTGCAGGTTAGGTGGATTGGCTGTGCTAAACTGCCCATTGGGTTAAGGGAAATGTAGGCTAGGTGAATTAGACATGGTAAATATGGGGATATGGTGCACTGAGTCTGGGCGGGACTCAGATCGGAGGGTCGGTGCAGACTCAATGGGCTGAATAGCCTCTTTCCACATGGCAGGGATTCTATGATGCAATAGTATATTGGCACAATATTCTGCTTTACTATTCATATACACATTTTTTTCCTTAGATGATTAATTTGTTTTTTTTTGAGAAGTTAGTTTGAACTTTAGTCAGTTGTATACCTTTTCAAAATAAATTATGTTTTTAGGTAGAAATAAGAAAATGCTCAAATGAACATTTCTTCATGGGAATTACATAACAACAAATGCAGGAACAAAGATTTAATCCATTCACTGAATAGTGGTCAGAACAACACTAAATTATGTTAGGCAGGATCCTGTCCCATTCCACCCAATGAGAAATCCCATGGACAGCCTTCCCATTGTACAACCAAGAGACATAGCAGCAAGTTCCACCGAGGAAGCGTGATGAACAAACACTGTGCTGTTTGTCAGGCACCCAATGCCTGCCTGGTTTAGAGAGCTGGCTGAGAGGAATACAACCAGAGCCAAATACATGGCCCAATTCATGAAACAATCTCTGAGAATGTCTGAGTAAGCCATTCTTTGAGCTATAGAGTGGTGATGACAGCAGCTTGCCACCATTTCCATCCATTCCCATCATTCTAGAACCTCTCAGTCTCTTCCCTTTGTTAGTCATTCTTTATGAAGAGAAGCTCTGTACGATAGGACCTACAGGCAGCTCGGTCATATGTGGCTGCTTCTCCACTTTGTTCGTCAGTTGGTTTGCTGTTCCACTCTCAGTCAAATCTAGGGATGAAGATTCTTCTTTGACTGGTCCATGTTCATCAGTATGAGAGATATCTATACCTTGGGTATAACACAAAAATACTAGAATGATAAGATACTCCTCAGAAAATCAGCACTGATACAACAAGAAACAAACAGACAGTCCCGATATTGCTAGATTGTGGTAGCAGCAGATCACCAATACTACGATTCAGTACATTGGTGCTGCCTTCCAGTCAGCCATTAATATCATAACTCAGGGGTACGAATGGTCATGTTTCCTCGGAACGCTAGATTCACTGACTTGTAATTGTGTCATATTTGGACTTTTTCTAAAAAAATACTTAAACCCAAATTTTTGGAGTAAGCAAGACAATTTGCCTAGTTGCACTTCAACATTAGAAAAAGGATCCCCCCACCACTGCCTTGATCAAGTCTGGGGGTGGGAAGACTCCGGGTCTGCTTACCTGCCCACTTCAATACCTCATCCATTAGGACTCAAACAGCAGGGCAGTTGTTGGCAGGGCAAACCTGGCAAAATATCTCCTCACTGGCGGGCATTCAGTGTCTGACCAAGGAGCTAACCCTCGGGGGGGGGGGGGGGGGCGGGGGGGGGGGGCGGGGGTCCCTGCTGAGAGTCACATACTCCCCCTCCGTCCCATCCCTTCTCCCACCTTTTCCCTCCAAACCCCTTACCCATAGGCCCCATGCTTCGATCTCCGTCAGCTCTCACTGACATGTGCCCCAGGTGTCTTTCTGATGCTGAGCCCCTGGTGGGATGCATTGCTCACAGGCACCATCATTCTGGTGCTGGAGTGGCCTGTAATCAAGGACTGCTAGCCCCCGACTGGCTGGGAGCTCTCAGAGCAAAATCTATACTGAGTCTTTTGTTAGGGAAGAACTTCACTATTGGTCATTTAAGTGTCTGACTGACATTACTATGGTGGGCTTTCCACGAAAGAAAGGGGCTCTCACTGGCTCCACAGTCAGCAAGCAAGATTTCGGACACCTGGATTTAAAGCAGTCCATGGTGTGCAGAGAGGACAGGAGTTGGGATGTCATGTTGCAGCTGTACAATACATTGGTGAGGACACATTTGGAATACTACATACAATTCTGATCGCATCACTATAGAAAGGATGTTATTAAATTGGAACTGGTGCAAAAAACAGGGATTTACAAAGACGTTACCGAAACTGGAAGGTTTGAGTTATAATGAGAAAATGATTAGGTTCGGACTTTTTCTCCCTGGAGGCTGAGGGGGGACCTCATCGAGGTCTATAAAATCATGAGAGGCATAGATAAGATGAATAGCAAGGGTCTTTTACCCAGATTAGTTCTGGAGTTCTGGACTCCCAAAGAGGTTATAGGTTTAAGGTGAGATTGGGGGAAAGATTTAAAAGGGATCTGAGGAGCAACTTTTTCACACAGAGTGGTGTGTATATAGAATGAGTTACCAGGAGAAGGTGGTAGAGGTGAGTACAATTACAACATTCAAAAGACATTTAGGTAGATGAATAAGCAATGTTTAGAGGGATATGGGCCAAATGCAGACAATGTGACTAATTCCGTTTAGGAAACCTGGTTGGCTGAAGGGCCTGTTTCCATGCTGTGTGACTCTGACTTTATGAGTTGTGTACTTTGTTCAATATCTATCGGAACTGGGCGGCACGGTGGCACAGTGGTTAGCACTGCTGCCTCACAGCGCCTGAGACCCGGGTTCAATTCCCGACTCAGGTGACTGACTGTGTGGAGTTTGCACGTTCTCCCCGTGTCTGCCTGGGTTTCCTCCGGGTGCTCTGGTTTCCTGCCACAGTCCAAAGATGTGCGGGTCAGGTGAATTGGCCATGCTAAATTGCCCGTAGTGTTAGGTAAGGGGTAAATGTAGGGGTATGGGTGGGTTGCGCTTCGGCGGGTCAGTGTGGACTTGTTAGACCGAAGGGCCTGTTTCCACACTGTAAGTAATCTAATCTAATCTAATGAAGTGGACAGGACAAGTTGCAGAAATCAACCTTCCATGCAAAATGTCTAATATGCTTGCAAAAGAATAACCTTTTACTTAAATAGGTAAATTCATTTAGCATTAAGCTGGGGAGAATGGGAAAGAGAGATAACAGTCATGGGGGGTCAGGTAGGTAACACGAGAAGCCTCAGCAGGTTCAGTCAGTGTCGTGTATTACCTTTCACAGGGGCGATCTGTGTCAGCAGTCTGTCTGCAATACGAACTCGCTGGAAAGGGTGACCAACACCTTCAACCTCCCACAGAAGGCTGTGGTCATCAGGATAATTGTTCAAATACTTCCTACAAACTGAAGAATCAAAGAAACAGAAGTTCAATCAAGGTGAAGAATAGTGCTGATCATCTGGTCTTAACAGCAGCTCACAAATCTGAATTGCCAGAGTAATTAAACTGCTGCAATAACTAAAGACAATTGTTATTAATACATCATTCATGGGCAGCCAATTATATTGGAGAGAAAGTCATTGGTGAACCATTTAAGCATCACAATAATGACACAGGAATCCTGGACAAATGTTCCCCCCACCAAGACAATCCTGTCCTTTCCTATCCCAACAATACAAGAGACTCAGCAAAAAGTAGTAACATAATGGTATACAGATGGAGAGAGTTGCCCTCAGCTGACTCTGCACTCTTTAGTCTCAAAAAACCAAGTCGATAATGGGGAAGAATTACCATCTACTGCCTCCGAGCCCATGTTGAACGCCATTTGGAGGAAGCACCAAGGGTGGCTCAGGCATAGAACATGCTTGGACTTAACATGTCATCATTAAAATCAGCTCAGTAGCACCACTACTGACTGGGCCCTGAAGGACATAGCTGCAGACAAAATCTGTGGCAGATTGTGAAAGAAACAAGAGAAAACGTACTCTACTTCATTCTGAACGATCTACCTGTCGTAGACGTATCTGTCCATGATGGTCACTCTCCCAAACTTACCACAGTTATTCAGAAGACCAAATCCCATTTTCATATTGAAAATGACACTGCCCATGTTGTGTGGCTTCTATCACCATGATAAATGGGACACACTTTGAACAATCGTAACAGTCAAGACCGGTCTCCATGGGCCATCAGCAGCAGCAGTGGAATTACGTTCAAATCACAATCTGTGACTGAATGACCCACTCTACCATTAAGCCAGGACATAAAACCAAGTTCAATGAAGAGCATGGCAGGAGCAGATCCAGCTAGATATAAAAGTGAGGTGTCAACCTGGTGAAGCCACAACACAACACTTACTGTGTGTCAAACAGCATATGCAGCAGATGATAGACAGAGCTAAGCAACTGCACAACCAACAGATGGGACCAAAGTATAGTGCTGCAACGAATAGCAGTGGACAATTAAACATTTCACTGGAGGTGATGGTTCCATAAATAAGCCCATCCTCAATAATGGGGTAGCCCAGCATATTGGTGCAAAAACAAAAGGCTGAAGTACATGCATTCATCTTCAGCTAAAACTGCTGAGCGGATAATCCACTTCAGCCTTCTCCTGAGGACTCCAGCACAAATGTCAGTGGGTGAACTCTGTTGGGAGTCAGAACGAGCACAAAGAGGGAGACAGTTGTGGTTTACTTGAAAGTTACTAGATCAGCCAAATAAATTGAGGTACAAGCACAAGTCAGAACTAGGAGTCCTCAGATGAGTAATTAGTCTTTTGTCTCCCCATTGCCTGACCACAGGCAAAAGTGGGGAGTGAGGTGGAATACAGCACCTTCCAAAACTGTGGCCTCTAAAATCTAGAAGAACAAGGACAGCAGTTGGCACACCACCAGCAAGTTCCCCTCCAAGCCATTCGTCACTCTGACTTGGAAGTACAGTACTTCTCTCCTTCCTTCACTAATACTGGGGCAAAATCCTGGAAGTCCCTGCCCACCAGCATTGTGGGTATCTGGAAATCCCAAGGACTGCAGTGGTACAAGGAGGTAGCTGTGACCATTACCTTGACAATTAAGGGTGGGCAATAAATATTGGCTCGCAGATGACATTCAGATCCATGAATGAATTTTTATAGAAACCCACATTTACTGACAATGCCTTGATTCCTGATCCAGCAAGTGTAAATTTAAAATTCTCATCCTTGTTTCTAAATCCTTTTGGCCCTATTCATACAATGTCCTGTCAGCTCTACATCCCTCCAGGAACATTTCCACCCCAAATTCCTTTACCTCAACTTGGCCTTCAACATTCTTGGCCATAAGTTCTGAAAACTGTTCCACAAACCCCTCTGTTTGTCCACTTCTCTTCTCCTTTGAAGTCGATACCTTCAGTACTCATTGAAAAGTTGAAAAATCTCACAACACCAGGTTATAGTCCAACAGGTTTATTTGGAAGCACTAGCTTTCGGACGCTGCTCCTTCATCAGGTAGCTGTCCACCTAATGATGGAGTGTCGCTCCGAAAGCTAGTGCTTCCAAATAAACCTGTTGGGCTATACCTGTTGTTGTGTGATTTTTAACTTTGTACACCCCAGTCCAACACCGGTACCTCCAAATCATGACTCAGTATTCATGGTTACATTTTGTGTGTTTTGATGTTAGAAGGCATCATTTAATTTTTTAAATTCATTCATGGAATGAGAGTGTTGCTGACAAGACTAGTATTTATGCTAATCAATAAATACGTTTACGGTAGTGGTAATGTACTGCCTCTTGAATTGCTACAGTCTGAATCAAGTTGCCATAACACTGATCAGGAGAGAGTATCTGAATTTTAATGCAGTGACAGCAAAGGATCAGCTACACGTAGTTTCAGTTCAAGATGGAGTATGTGTTTTAGAGGGGAGCCTCCAGGTAGTGGAATTATTCTTCTTGGTAGTAGAAGTCACTGCTTTGGAAGGTTCTGTCAAACTAACTTTAGCAAGTTGCTCTAGTTGCACCTTGTATACAGAACACACTGTGCGTCATGGTGGTGGGATTAAAAGTATGTTTTGCCCTGGATGATATCAAGTTTTTTGATTATTGTTGAAGTTAAATGCATCCAGGAAAATGCTGAGAATTTCTGTTTGTGCCGTGTTGATAATATACAAAGCTTTAAGGAGTCAGATGAATTCTTTTCTGCAGAAGTCCCAAGTTCTGACCTGCATGTATAACCACTGATCCAGTCCAGTTTCCAGTTAATGGTAACTCCAGGACATCAGCGATGGAAGTTACCACTGAATATTACTATCAAGAGATGGTGGCGGGTAGATCCTTTCTTCTTGAAACTTGCATGATGCAAATCGTACTAGACACTCATTAATGAAAGCCTGAAAGCTATCCAGGTCTTGCCACAGTGGTTTCTTTCAGTATCCATCAAGTCCTAGACAATACTGAATTGGCCACGAGCAGCACCACCTCTGCTCTTACAATGGAGGGCAGTTCATTGATAAAGCAGCTAAAAAATGATTGGGCCTATCACACAATTGTTGTAGGACACTAAATGTTGTAATTAAACATATCCATGATAAGGTCACACAACAGTGACTCTTCATAATTGAAAAGATAAATCAACTTGTTGGAGATAAAGTGGGATAATCAAGCCAAGGGGACTGTTCAAGGGCATTTAACTCACCACACTGATCTCAGGATGCAGTGTGCTAAATATTCCATCCCAATTTCCATGGGAATGTGCTTTATTTTAGTAAAATACATTTCTTTTCACATTAAATCACAGATTTTCTGTAGTAAATAATGATATTTCATGAGAGTCTTTAAGTTTTTTTTTCACAAATCATCCACATATTTCAACAATATTACAGTACCAATTTGTAAGAAAACCCTTTTAGCAAAGCAAAATATTTACCTCCAAACATAGAGGGTGAAAGTGGGTATCTCAAACCCAGCATATCCTCTGTGAAACTGTCAACAAAGTCTTCCAGCATTTGCAGACCATATCCCTTCCCCCGATGCTTCTTCCTCACAAAGATGGTGTCAAGTATTGGCAGCTGGTAGCGCTGAGTCAGGAAGGTATCGCATTTGCTTCCTAAAAAGGAAGGATTAAAAACAGTAACAGAGTGGCTGCGAAATGATGACATGCCATCAACAACTCAACTGATAACTACACTGAATGTGAGGTTTTGTTTCACTCCAAAAAACAAGAGCATGGGGCATTTAAGAAAAACTCTCTGGCATAGGCAACATTCTGGGAAATCTCCTCTATACTCTCTCCCATCCCTCCTCTAATATGGATTCCAGAACTTCATAGTACTCTAGCTATGGCCTAACCAACATTTTATACAACTCCAGCATCTCCTCCCTGCTTTTGATCACACTGCCTTGGCTAATAAAGGTAAAAACAATGACTGCAGATGCTGGAAACGAGATTCTGGATCAGTGGTGCTGGAAGAGTAGCTAAATCGACGTTTCAGGCAAAAGCCCTTCATCAGAAATTCCTTGGCTATTTCCTTGGCTAATAAAGGCAAGTATCCCATATGCCTTCTTAACAATTTTGTCTACTTGTCCCACTATCTTAAGGGACCAGTGGACATGCACACGAAGGTTCCCATGATCCTCAGTGCTTTTTGGGGTCCTACGTGGCCCCAAGAAAATACTCAACTGATGAGGTCCAATGTAAGAAATTTTAAAAAAAGAGTCATGGTAGGAGTGATACTTCTCTGGACCAGAATATCTGTAAAGGATATTGTTGGGAAAAAATGTTGACTTTTTTTTATTAAAAAACTTTCTAAATTGTATCTTATTTTTGTAATTTTTTCCCTGTTCTGTAATAAATTTATATTCTTTTGTAAAAGTACATTGGCAGTTTCATGTGAACATATGCAATGACTGACCACAACATTTAAACGAATAAAACATATAGGCTATTAAACTAGCGACCATTCTGGGATCAGACTTGCCTAATATTATTATTATAAGTTGTGATCGTAACAAACTACTCAGTACATTAAAAAGATGCACTTCATGCTGCAGTTGTTCTATTTGTCATCCATTTTGTATTAGTGTCCTTTGGTTCTCAATCATTCCAACAATGGAATAGTTTCTCTCTATCAACTCTGCCCAGATACCTCATGAATTTGAACACCTTCAAAATCTTCTCTCTACTTTGCCACACAGAAAACTATAGCATCTCTGAACTATTCAAGTAACCGAAGTCGCTCATCACCGTAACCATTATTGGATATCTTTGTTACACCCACTAAAGTATAAATCTTGACTGCCTCCTCACCAAGGCCTTCATTCTCCCCAGTAAACAAATGGCACTCGTGTAAGTGCCTATGCCCAATGCCAGGTAAAATACCTGCTATTTTGGTAGAGTAGAATCCAATTGCTTTCCCAGACTTCCAGAGAATTTTAGCATATTCGGTGGCGCTGTGGCAAAGGAAAGGGAGTTCATCTGCACTCATTTCCTGGGCTCTATAAATGATGCGGTTCAAAACGTACAGAACGATCCGCTCCCCAAGTGATGTTACCTGACAATATATGATACAGCAAAACACGCTGTTAGCAAATTAACAATGATCAAGTGTATTTCTGTTCACCAGTCTATTAATATCCATTCTATTGTTGATTAAGTATCATTTCATCTAGAAACATTGTTAAAAATGCTCTGTATATCCAAGTCAAGGTTATTAATATAGATCAAGAAAAGTAGCAGTCCTAATATTAATGTCTGGGACCATCACTATGTTTCCTTCCAGTTTGAAAAACAGCCATTCACCATCACTCTGCACTTTGTTTACCTCAGCCAATTTTTGTATCCATGCATTCACTGTCTCATTTAGTCCTATTGAGTCTAATTTTGATAACAGACCTATCATGTGGTGCCTAACCAATGCTCACTTTGAAAATCCACACCTATAGGTAAAGTTGCCATTGTCTTACCAGACCATAGGGCTGTTCTCTCATTAGAGAGAGATGTCTGGTGGTGGTTTAAACTGAGGGTCATCACGCCTCAGAGGGGAGAGATTGAGAAGAAGTCTTCAATGGTAACCTTAGCCATAGCAGGAGCTGTAGTCATGCTGTTGGCATCACTCTGTATTGCAAACCAGCTGTCCAGCCAACTGAGCTAACCAGACCCCCACAGATATACATGAGATGGATAACGCTCATTGACACAAACAAAAGAGAGAGATAGAAAAATATAATCAAGTTAGTCAAACCGGATTTACTTTCAAAAAAATCTGTATTTGTTGCTATTAATCTATAATTTTCAAAAAACTAGCAATTAATTTTATCTTTGATTATTTTTCAAAGTTTCCAATGGAGATGTCAAGTAGACTGGGCGATAGAGACCAACTGTCTCTCCATCCCTCCTTTCATAATATGATTAATATGAAACATGCAACTTAGTTTTATTCCAAGTTACACCTCAAAAAAACTTGTTAACCTATGGACTATTCATTTCCAAGTTTGTTCTTCAAGAGATAAGCAAAGATCTACAACTATGTTACAATGTAATCTTAAAATTGTAGGGTCTGATAACTTGTAAGAATATAATGAATTTTTAGTGACAGAGTGGGAAACAAAACCAAACGATATTTCAAAACTTTTGCAGTAACAAAACAATAAATTCAACATTGTCTAAGTGCTATTCAAAAGGCAACCTTTACTCTAACATACAGAAATTTCCCCAGTCTGTTAACAGGGATGTGGGAATCAGAACAGAATATAAAAGACAGTTATACTAAGGTGCACAAAATGTTGGAAGAGGCAGTTAACATAGAGAATAATAAGTCAATAAATGGAGATAGAGTAGAGTAAAAGGAGAAAATAATGAAGTTCAAATCAGGGTTACACAGCATATAGCAAATAAGGTTGGGAAGTGAGAGAGACAGATTATTTTCAGATTATGATGTGGCGCCAATAACAGAGACCTGGCTTAAAGGAAGGACAGATCTGGCTGTTAAGTACTTCTGGTTACAAACGCTTCAGAAATTTAGATAAGGGGAGAAAAAAAAGGGGTGAGGGTTGCAATTTTCAGTTAAGCAGAGCATTGCAGTACTGGAGGAAGAGGTGGCTTCAGAGAGTTCAAGGGCAGAATGGATTTGGCTAGATTAAGAAGGGTGTCGATTACATTGCTCAGCACAAGATATCGACTGCTAGTTGGTTTAAAGAAATAGGGGAATAAATTTACAAGGAAAATAAAGAGAGGTGCAAAGACCATACACACAGTCATTCAGGTGAACTTTAGCTACCTGCGTTTCAATGGGATAGCAGTACTGCAAAAGCACAGGGTTCTTAGATTGTGTTCAGAATGTTTTTGTCAATAGTCTAAGTCCAGTTCAATAAGTAAGAAGGCACAGCTGGACCTGCTGCTTGAGACTGAACTGGGCCAGCAGGGGGCCTGATGAAGGGCTCCGGTCCGAAACGATTTTCCTGCACCTAGGATGTTGTTTGACCTGCTGTGCTTTTTCAACAACACGCTCTCAACTCTGATCTCCAGCATCTGCAGACCTCACTGCCCCAAAGGAGTCATGATTTGGAGATGCTGGTGTTGGACTGGGGTGTACAAAGTTAAAAATCACACAACACCAGGTTATAGTCCAACAGGTTTAATTAGAAGCACACTGGCTTTCGGAGTGACGCTCCTTCATCAGGTGATTGTCGGAGCGTTGCTCCGAAAGCTAGTGTGCTTCCAATTAAACCTGTTGGACTATAACCTGGTGTTGTGTGATTTTTAATTTTGCCTCAAAGGAGATTAACTAACAATGGGAGAACATTTAGGGCACAGTGACATTGAATCATTAGGTTTAGGAAGACACTGATCAATCCAGAGTATCAATAATGAAATGGCAGAGAGCAGGCTTCAGTGGGTAAGAGGAGAGCCTGGCTGAATAGACCAGAACCAAAGAGTTGCCAGAGAGAACAGTAGCTGAACAATGGGTTACTTTCAAAAAGGAAATAGTTTGGGCACAAAGTTACATTTCCTCAAAAGGGAAAGTGGGGACAAACAAACCTGGGGCTCTGTGAATAACAAAGCAGGTGGTAAAGACATTACCTTTTTAAATCATAAACTGAAATGGGAGAAAAAGGCAATTTTTTTAAAAACAAGGATTGCTGCAGTATTACTGCACATTTTGAAAGCAAGTAACCAGGCAGTCAGTGTAAGCATTGTTCAAAAGGTAAAGTCACCATAGTCTTACCAGACCACAGGACTACTCTCTCATGAGAGAGAGAGAGAGAGAGAGAGAGAGAGAGAGAGAGAAAGAAAGAGAGAAAAAGAAAGAGAGAAAGAGAGAAAAAAGAGAAAAAGGAAAAAAGAGGGAAAAAAAAGGAGAAAAAAGAGAAAAGAAGGAAGAAAGAGAAAGAAAGGGTGATGGTTTAACTTGAAGGTCACCACATGAGGGGAGTGGTTGAGAGGAAGAAGAATCCTCCATGCTAACCTCAACCGATACGGAAAATGCACCCATGCTGTTGGCAATGCTCTGCATCACAAACCAGCCATCCAGCCAACTGAGCTAAACACATCACTGCCAGTTGAAGCAGTAGTAGGAGAAGGTGCAGACAAGGTAGAGTCAAGTGTATGTATGAATGGAGATTCATCCAGGAACATGTAGCTGATTTCTCTGTGGACTAGTGACCAGTTAGATATAGACGACAAAGGCCTTCTGCTACTAACAACAAGGTGATCGGTTCTCAGGTAGCTGAACAGTTTTGGGTTGTGAACAAGATAGTGAGAAGCTATATGATCTCCTATCAGCTCAGGAGCTCTCCATGTTCTCTGCAGTAAAAGCGACTTTGAACCTAAAGAAAACCAGGTTCAAGTTTCCTGCTCTAAAAATTGTGGTTAATAACTAATAAGAAGATCCTGATCAGTATGAACCAGCCACCTTGTACCATCTACAGATCAGTGAAAACATTCCAGTGAAGGAAGAGTTGGAAAGGCAAACAGGAGAAATGGAAGAAGTTTATGAAAAAAGATTGGCAGCAAACATAAAAGGAAATCCTAAATTAATTTATAAGCATATCATGAGTACAAAATGGTTGTAAAAGAAGTAGGGTCAATTCGGAACTAAAAAGGGAAGTTACATTTTAAAATACTGTTAATTGAATACTGCACACTTGTCTTTACCTAGGAGGCAGCTGCATAGATCCAGTGACAGAGCAAGAAACTCAATTATTGGAAGGGTTTTAAATTGGGAAGGAGAACGTATTAAATAAGCTGCATCAGTACTTAAAGTTGATAAGGCATCAGGACTGGATTAAATGCTTCAAGAGTATTGAAGGATGACAGGGGTGTGAAAATTGAATATGCACTGATATTAATCTTTCAAACGTCCTCAGGAGGATGGTGCCAGAGTACTGCAGAATTGCAAATATTATGCCCTTGTTCAAAAAGATTATAAAAGATTTGTCCAACAGGATTGGTGTGCAATTACTGGACCAGTCACTTTAACTTATGTGGCAGGGAGACTTCTCAAAACAATGATGTGGGACAGAACTAATAGTCACATGGAAAAACATTGTGTTGACTCTTCCAAATCAAACTAAGGGAAAAATCATGTCTACACATCTTGGAAGGTTTCTTGAAGAGCTAATAGAGAAGGTTAATGAGGAAAATGCTGTTGTTATGATGTACATGGAATGCCAAAAGCTGGTCATTATAATGCTACACAACAGATTTATGAGCAAAGTTATAGAATAAAAGAACAGAAGCAACATAGATAGAAAATTGACTGAGGGATTGGAAACAAAGTAATATTTTTGAGGCTTCAGGAAGTCTGCAGTGGAGTATCAAAAGGCTTAATATTGGGATCTTTTATTTATAAGGAAAAATAATGATCCATTTATTGGAGTATAGGGACAATTTCAAAGTTTGCATACAGCATAAAAACTTGGGAGAACTGTACATTGAGTGTAAAACTTCAAAAGGACATTGACACGTTGATGGAGAGACACGTTGATGGAGAGGGTGGATAGATGGCAGATACACTTTGGTGCAAAGAACATGGAGTGAAAGAACAAAGAACAAAGATCATGGGTACTATTTGAAAGCGTTCAGGAACAGAGAGACCTGGATGTATTTGAACAGAAGTCTTTAAAAGATGACGGGTCAGGGAGAAGGCGCTGTTATTAAAGCACGCAGTATTCAAAAATAGGGGCAGAGAGTACAAAAGCAGGGGGTATATGATGAACTTATACAAGACATTAGTTAGGTCTCAGTGGGAGTATGATGTATAATTATGGGCACCACATTTTAGGACGGATATACAAAAATAGAGCTTTGCAGGAAAGGCCGCAGGGACAAAGGAAGATTGGACAAATAGGGACTGTACTTTTTTGGAGAGGGAATGGCTAAAATGAGATTTAATAGAGGTATTCAAAATCATGAGGGGTCAGGACAGAGTGGATAGAAAGAAAGTCATCCTCTTCAATGGATCAATATCCTGACGGCTGAATTAAAAAGTGTTTTGTAAAAGAAGCAGGTGTGAAGTAATAAAAAGCTTTTTCACAAAGTGACTTGTTAGAGTCTGGAATGAATTGCCTGAACATGTGGTGGAAGGAGGTTCAATTGAGCTATTTAAATGGGTATCAGATGATTATTTAAATATAAAACATGTGCAAGGGTTACAAGGTAAAGCCATGAGATTGGCACTGGTTTAAAATACAGTATTCAGAGCTGGTGCATGCACGCTGGGCTGAATGGCCTCCTTCTGCACAGTAACAATTCTGAGATTCTGTTTAAACTTTTACACTAACCAAACTCCTACACCATGGTAAGACTTTAATCTGTCACTCAAGTGGCCACTTATTACTGTTGGAATCAGTCCATTGCCATTCTCAGTTCCCATCAGCCGGTTTCATTTTCCCTTTCTCAGCTAGCTAACTTCCAATCCCCAATTGAATTTTACAGTAAAGGTTACGCTGACGATTTCTCTCTCTAACCAATGAGAGGCAAATCTTCACCTCAATCCGCATAAATTTGGTCTCTTCAATTTTAGCAAAAGGTCCTGCCCACCTTATGTGGTGAAAATTAAAGACAGCATGTTCTCAGTTTCAGACGGAGGACTGGCTGCCTCAAACCCATCGCTTTCTCTCTCTCAGATTCTTGAAAGTTCCTTTATCAGAGTTTGAGGAAAACCTAAAAAAACTGCAATCTGATACAGCAATGACTCATTGTAGACTCTTGCCTTTCATTGCCCACTTTCATGGTTGCACAAATCATATGCACCTTGCATCTGGCTAGAAATGCTAATCTGTGGTGCTCGAGATCTCTCCCTAACTCCATTCTATCTTGGAATTAAACAGACAGTTTAAAGTAAAAACAGTTTATAAAACTTTACATGCCTAGCACCACCTTAAAAGTAGAAAAGCAGAGATGTCTTGCTGCAATTGTACAGGGTGTTGGTAAGACCATGCCTGGAGTATTATGTGCAGTTTTGGTCTCCTCATCTGCAGAAAGAAGTTCAAGCTGTGGAGGGAGCGTAACAAAGGTGTACCAGACTGATTCCTGAGATGGCAGGACTGACCAACTGGGAGGGGTCTGGAATGGTTAAGACGATATTCATGGGAGTTTAGAAGAGTAAGGGAGGACCTCTTAGAAATAGACTCTCATAGAAACCTCTGAAATTCTAACAGGTTTGGACAGAGTAGATTCTGGAGGATGATCTAGATGACCAGACAACAGGGATAATAATCAAAGGATAAGGGGAAAGCTTTTTAGAACTGAGATGAGGAGAACTATCTTCATCCAGAGTGTGTGGAGCCTGTGGAATTCCCTGCTACAGGAAGCTGCTCAGGCCACAAAGCATTAGAAAGAGCTGGATGATCAACCAATATCATATTAAATGGTGGAACAGGCTCAAAGGGCCAAATGGCCTACTCCTGCTATTATATTCTATGTTTCCATGATTAGAACTTAACTATTTACCCAAGAGTCATCACAGAAGTTTTTGCCACTGTACACAGTGATGGTGAACATTTTATACCTTCTACCCAGTAAGGCTCCTGGATCCCACTTTAACATTGAACCACCTTGTTGTCAGGCAGTATTCAGGACAGGTCACAACACCCCCTTCATGTCTCCATATATCATTCTAAATGAGATAGTTCCAAAACATAATCTTATAACTTTGTGTTTATATTTAAAAATGAAGAGTGAAAATGTTAATTCACCTGCTGGGGTCCCTGACGGGAGGACTCAGCTGTTTTGATGATGTCATCAGTTGCCCACCATCTATCCACGAGGTAAAGTGCCACAGCTTGAAAAGGAAAACAAGAGGTAGATGTTCAGCTTCATCACAACCTTCCTCTACACACGCACAATGCAAAGGAAGTTGGCAAACAAGGACACATGATTAACAATTCAGTCAAGTCTTAGCGCATAGATGATGGGGTAGACAGTCATATCATTAGCATATGGTAAGAATGCAGCATAGATTTAACAGAGCAATATTTAAACTCCAAGAATTCATTTACAAGGAGGGAATTACACAAACTGGGATTGTATTGTCCAGAATTTAGAAGTTTAAAGAGCCAATTCAAAGCTAAGTTTTTCAGATACTAAGGATAATGGCAAAGTGAGGATAAAAGATAAATTTTGGTTAGGTAGTCTAAGACCAGGCAATGTTCGAGGCACGTTCTTCAGGAGCGATTTCCAGAAACATCACTACACATAAACGGACAGAGGAAGTCAAAACTCTGTTTTGTAAACAGCAGCTGATGATACTTTTAAAATGGAACAATTGATGTGAGATTGGTAACTTTTTTTAAGCTCTAAATGTTAAAATTAACCACCTTTTCCTCACAGACGTTAACTCACAAATCAGCTTTAATCTCTTGTGAATGATAAGACAGGCTTAAGGGAATAAAAAGGACTGTTCCTGTTTCCCATTTTACTACATTTACCAGAAGTGGTGCAATTCGGATACACTTCGCTGAAAAGGAGTTTAGTCCAACATCCGAATCATTCTATAGACCCAATAACAACATACAGAGGGAAACTCAGAAACTTGTAGAAGTAAGAAAAGACAATTGAAATTCTTTGATCATCAAAGTGATCGATGCTTTTAGCAAACAATACTGAACTACAAACATGTGCGCAGTTTAATGATCAGTATGGACACAGTGTGCAAAATTAGTCAACTAGTAATTCACATTTGAAAATATGGTACCAACCTGTGAACTGATTTTCGGGAGCAAACAAAGCCAGAACTTTATAAGTCGTATCGCCACCATAAAGTGGAACAAAAGCAACAGAGGACAGGCTAACTGGAATCTGTTTCAGAAACATACATTAAATCAGTGGAAAATCAGTGACCTGAATGTGTGATCCATAATCCAAACGGTAGGATTGACATGAAAAGTGATAAAACATGAGCATTATTTTTTTCTCACCACACCGCTGTTGCTCACTAATTCAGTATGTTTATCAGAATCCGTTTTTTCCCCTGTTGAATACTTTCCATGGAGACAGGATTGGATTTTAAGTCGAATACGTCTGATAAGAATTTGTTAGGATCAGGTCAGGAATTTGTATTACAGCCTGGAAAATGCAGAAACTAAAAAGGAATACATAATGGGCTGGGCTGTAAAAGCAATGTCTGACCGGAATCCACTCAGGTATGGGTTGGCTTAAAAAGCAGGGGGGTTGAAAATGTGTTGCTGGAAAAGCGCAGCAGATCAGGCAGCATCCAAGGAACAGGAGATTCGACGTTTCGGGCATAAGCCCTTCTTCAGGAATGAGGAATGTGTGTCCAGCAAGCTAAGATAAAAGGTAGGGAGGAGGGACTTGGGGGAGGGGCGATGGAGATGCGATAGGTGGAAGGAGGTCAAGGTGAGGGTGATAGGCCGGAGTGGGGTAGGGGGGGGTGGAGAGGTCGGGAAGAAGATGCAGGTTAGGAAGGCGGTGCTGAGTTCGAGGGATTTGACTGAGACAAGGTTGGGGGGGGGGGGGGGGGGGGGGGAGGGGAAATGAGGAAACTCATTGCATCCTCTGCACCCGATATGGCCTCCTCTATATTGGGGAGACAGGATTGCATCCGTTGCACTCGATGTGGCCTCCTCTATAATTGGGGAGACAGGCCGCCTACTTGCGGAACGTTTCAGAGAACACCTCTGGGACACCCGGACCAACCAACCCAACCACCCCGTGGCTCAACACTTTAACTCCCCCTCCCACTCCCACTCCACCAAGGACATGCAGGTCCTTAGACTCCTCCATCGCCAGACCATAACAACACGACGGTTGGAGGAAGAGCGCCTCATCTTCCGCCTAGGAACCCTCCAACCATGAGGGATAAACTCAGATTTCTCCAGTTTCCTCATTTCCCCCCCCCCCAAACTTGTCTCAGTCAAATCCCTCAAACTCAGCACCACCTTCCTAACCTGCAGTCTTCTTCCTGACCTCTCCACCCCCACCCCACTCCGGCCTATCACCCTCACCTTGACCTCCTTCCACCTATCGCATCTCCATCGCCCCTCCCCAAGTCTCTCCTCCCTACCTTTTATCTTAACCTGCTGGACACACTTTCCTCATTCCTGAAGAACAGCTTATGCCCGAAACGTCGAACTTCCTGTACCCTGGATGCTGCCTGACCTGCTGCGCTTTTCCAGCAACACATTTTCAGCTCTGATCTCCAGCATCTGCAGATCTCACTTTCCCCTTAAAAAGCAGGGGGGACCAGTGTTTCTCATTCCACATCTTTTCCCAAACAAGTAATACACAGCCATTTGTTTCTTTGCATTTCTCTCTGACAACAGCTCAGATTCTTTCCTAAATCTATTTTACTAACAGCAAGTGATTTGTTAACAATAAGAGCAGCAAAAAAGCAGTAAATATGTTGAAGTAGAAGTAGTAAGCATTGGAAACATGAAGCTGGTGGGCAAGTAGCTTAATGTAACATAACACGATGTTCCTATCTGTGGCCTTCTATCAAAACTGGGAAAAGATAGTAATGAGTCAGGTTTTGAGCAAGATATTTCCGGCTTTCAGTTCAACTGGAAAATTTCAACTTTACTTCCAATTTCCTACTTTCTGTTGCCTTCACGTGATCTTGTGACTTGTCTTATCCTTTTGATCTCTTGATTTATGGGGATAGGCTACTAACCTACAAGTCCACAGTCTCCAGAAGTAGCTTGACTACACTTTCTCACTCTCTCCGTCCTGAAAAGGACTCTGTTCCATTTTCCCAGTTCTGCTGCTACATGCTTAAATCCTGGAGTGGGATTTGAACTCAGAACTTTGGGACTCAGACACAAGTGCAACTGACCAAGCTACCCTGACAGAATGGGCAGATAGGGGAGAGGGCAGGAGAGTGTAAATGGTATCCCTTCCCTTTTCAGCACTTTGAAAGGTTAATTACTTCCTCAATACTCTGGTCTACTCGGATAATCAGCCCATTACCCTCTTCTGTTTCCGTTGCACATTTCCATGCAAACACTGGAGATGTGACACTCTTTTACCTTCTCCTTTCTCATCAAGGTTCTAAACATTCCTTCTAGATGATAGATATTTCTCTGTACTTCTTTCAAAATGGAGTCTACTGTATTTACTACCCACAATGCAATCTCTTACTCAAGGGAGCCCAAACATTGACTGGGGAATCACTTTGTGGAACACCTTTGTTCAGCTGGCAAATGCCTCTGGTGGCCCTTCATCTTAATTCCCCCGTTACTTCAACTCTGACCACTCTATCCTCAGCCTTCTTCAGTATATCAATGATGATCTGAACAAACTCCAGGAACATCACCATATCTTTCGATTGGACCAGTTGGTAAAATTCTTGGCATTGCCCGAGTATTTCACTGTTTTTTTTGTAGATATTTTTATTGAAATTTAACATTTTTGCAAATTTACAAAAATAAACAAAACTCTCAAATACAAACATTGATGTACAATTAAATCATATATACAATAGTCATAATTTAACAAAGAAAAGAGAAAGAAAGAAAACAAAAAAAGAAAAAAAAAGAAACGAAAAAAGAAAAAAAAACTCAACTTTCTACTAATCTAACCTATAACTAACCAGAGTGTATACCTAAGTCTCTTACATGCTCGGAATGTATAAACATCAAATATAATAAAACCCGTATTCGCGCAGGATTCCTCTCCCAAGGGGCCCCGGAGCAGCCCGGTCTGAAATCTTCACTAAATAAAAGCCCTTGTTAGGATAGCCGAAATATCTGCATTTATATAATTCAAAAAGGGCTGCCATATTTTATAAAATAATTCAGTCTTTCGGTGCACCATATTTGTGAGGAAGTCAAGGGGGATATATTCCATAATTAATCTGTGCCAATTTGAAAGTCCAGGGGGGCCCTCAGCCACCCAGTTCACCAAAATATTTTTCCTTGCACAGAAAGAGAGAATAGAAAATAGTCTCTTCCCATGCATATCCAGAGATGAGAGGTTCGAAAAGCCCAAAAGGAGAGATACAGGGTCCACCCTAATTTCCGTTCCTAAAATTTCTGTCAGGGTATTTGCCACTTTAGTCCAGTATCTGCGGATTTTCTGACAAGTCCACAGACAATGTACAAGAGTACCCACCTCTATTTTGCATTTAGGACACATTGGAGATGCTCCTGCCTTAAATTTTGCCAGTCGAGCCGGAGCTATATGGGCCCTATGAAGTATCTTTAGTTGGATAACCTGAGTTCTGTTACAGATAGCAATTCTTCTAGCATTTTCCCAAATGTCATTCCACATATCCTCAGAGATTTCTAGCCCCAAGTCCTGCTCCCATGTTTTAAGCAGGTCATCCATGTCTCCTGAGACTCCATCATGTAGCAAATGGTATATAGTACTAACGGAGGATGCCCCCGCTGGTCGTAAGACATTACGTTCTCTGTCTGATTTATAAAGACTATCTATTAATGTAGTCTTCCTCTGTATATAATCTCGAACTTGGAAGTATCGAAAGAGATCCCCATTAGGTATTCCGAATTTCAGACGCAGCTGCTCAAAGGACATCAGGATCCCATCTTTAAATAGGTCCCCTAAGCAGGAGATGCCCCTGGATCTCCAGAGTTTAAAGGTGACATCTGTAATCCCCGGTTGGAATCCCCATGCGCCTACTATTGGTGCATGGGGGGATGTTTTATGTGAGTTACCCTCATTTTGCCGCATTATATTCCAGGCCTTAATTGTGTTTAATATTATGGGATTTTTACAGTGGTCTGTAATGATTTTCCTCTTATCTGAAAATAAAAGGTTAATAAGTGGGTATTTTACTTGGGAGGCTTCGATATCCAGCCAAATTGATTGTGGATCAGATGAAACCCAATCAGCTATGTAACTTAGTAGGGAGCTTAACTGATATTTCCTAAAGTCTGGGAAGTCCAGTCCTCCCCTTGCCTGTGGAAGCTGTAGCTTCTTCAGCTTAATAAGGGGCCGTCTATGGTTCCAAATAAAGGAGCCCAACCAGCCATATAATTTACGTAGGGCTAGCCTTGGCAGCATCAGCGGGAGCATTCTCATAGGATATAAGAGACGGGGCAGAACATTCATTTTAATTAATGCTATTCTCCCTAGCCAGGAAATCGGAAGGTCTCTCCATCGCTAGAGGTCCTGCCTTATCCTTTCCATTAATTGTACAAAATTAGCCCTATACAGCTGATCAAATACTGGCGTGATAAAAATACCTAAATATAAGAAGCCCTCCAGGGACCAATGGAAGGGAAAAGGGGATCCGTCCATTAAGTGGGGTATCATAGCCAGACCACCCATTGGCATGGCTTCCGATTTTGAAAAATTAATTTTATAGCCTGAGAATGCACTAAATGTATTAATAACTTGAATTAGACGAGGCACTGACATTAAAGGATTACTGAGGAATAAGAGAACGTCATCTGCATAGAGGGTAATTTTGTGTTTACCTGTACCAATCCCGGGGCCGTTATATTAGGATCAGTCCGGATGGCTTCTGCTAATGGTTCGATTATCAGTGTAAACAACAATGGTGAGAGAGGACATCCTTGACGGCAGCCCCTACCCACACTGAAGCCATCCGATCTTAACCCATTAGTAATAACAGCTGCTTTGGGGTCATTATACAATGTTGAAACCCATTTGGTAAACACCTGTCCAACGCCAAACCTTTCCAATGTGTAAAATAAATATGACCATTCAACCCTATCGAATGCCTTTTCCGCATCCAATGAAATTACTACACCTGGTATCTTTCCCTGATGACAGGCTTGGGTCATATTCAAGACCCTTCTGATATTATTGGATGATCTGCGGCCCTTAATAAATCCCGTCTGGTCCTCCTTTATAATATATGGCAGTACCCTTTCTAGTCTTAGTGCTAACATTTTTGAGAGAATTTTAAAGTCTACATTTAGTAAGGATATTGGTCTGTAAGATGCACAATCTTCTGGGTCTTTTCCTTTTTTGAGGATAAGAGAAATATTTGCTTCTTTCAGCGTGGGCGGGAGACAGACCTGACTATGCGCAAAATTATACATATCCATAAGTGGGTCAACCAATATTCCTGTAAATTCTTTATAGAATTCAGCTTGAAAACCATCCGGGCCCGGTGCTTTTCCGCTCTGAAGTTGCCTAATTGCCTCAAGTATTTCTTGGACTGTTAAAGGGGTATTTAGGGCCGACACCTGTTCCGGAGTCAGGCCCGGGAAGGTCAAATTTTTAAAAAATGACTGCATCCTCCTAATCCTATCTTCACAATCCTGCGATCTATATAGTTCAGAATAAAATTCTTTAAAGGTCGCATTGATCTTTTTATGATCATGAGTCAGGGTACCTGTACTTTCCTTGGTCGGAATAGTTTGAGGGGCTTTCTTTTTCTTTGCAAGAAATGCTAAGTATCGACCCGGTTTGTCGCCATATTCATATAATCTTTGTTTCGCAAATAATATTTCCCTTTTAGCCGTTTGAGTAAGCGCGGTGTTTAAAGCTGTCCTAAGAGCTGTAATCCTCTGCAATTTTGTGATAGAAGGTCTATCAGCGTTTGCTGTTTCGGCTGCTTTTAAGCGAGCTTCGAGCAGACGCTGTTGCTCTCCCTTCATTTTCCTCTGGGTCGCTGAATAGGAGATGATCAAACCTCGTGCATAAGCTTTGATGGTCTCCCACATCATTGACGGATTGCTAGCCGTACCAGTATTAATTTCTAAAAAAGTTTTAAGTTCTTGGGAGAAGTACTTTAAAAATTTGCTATCTTTTATCAGGAAGGGGTCCATACGCCAATGCCGAGCAGATGTCCCATTGTTCTTTACCTTAGTTTCCATGTATACAGCGGCATGGTCAGAGATTGCTATAGTACCTATTTTACAGGTTGCTATAGAGTTTAGAAAAATCGATGGGGCAAAAAACATATCAATTCTTGTGTGACATTTATGTGGATTAGAGTAGAAAGAAAAATCTCTACCCTGTGGATGGAGACATCTCCATACATCTACCAATCCTAATTCTTTATTCAGGTCCGCCAGTTGTCTAGATCTGGGAGATACTCCAGCGGCACTCTTGGGAATCCTGTCTATTTCCGGATCCATAATACAATTAAAGTCTCCCCCTATAATTGTATGACGGGCACCAAAGGCCATCAGTTTTGAAAAAGCTTCCGTTATGAATTTAAAGGGGTGTGCCTGGGGGCAGTATACATTTAAGATCCCATATTCCTCTCCATTTATGAGGGCTTTAATCAAAATATATCGTCCAGATTCGTCTTTTATCTGATTTAGAATTTTCAAAGGGAAGTTCTTCCGGACAAGGATAACGACTCCCCTGCTTTTTGAATTAAAAGAGGAAAAAAAGGCCTGATCAAATCCGCCCTGTCGTAATTTTAAGTGTTCTTTATCCGACAGGTGTGTCTCCTGTAGGAGAGCTATATCAACTCTCTCCTTCTTAAGATTTGATAATATTTTCTTCCTTTTAACTGGCGAATTACTCCCCCTGACATTCCAGGTGCACCACTTAACCAACTGTTCAGCCATAATCATCTGGACAGATCCGAGACCCCTCGGGAGGGGAAACCCTATCTAGAACATCCCGAGCATGGAGCATACAAGATTTACAAAAGTAAAGATTCTCTGATACACTCAAAACAATATAACAAAAAACTCTTTCTAAGTATAAAAAATATAAAACATTCCAAATTGGAGATTTTCTCCCTTGTTCCCAGGGAGTGTCACTTCCTCTCCCACAGTCCATCTTACCCTCTTCCAACCAGTGCCCCACCCTTGACCCAGGTGTTCCTCAATAAAATGAGGAGAATTCAAATATAATATAAAGCTAGAGTTAACAGTGAACACCCCACCCCCACCCACACCCACATCTAAATATATTTGGGAATATTAATACCATATATAACTATAAGATTACAATCTCAACATGTAATACTTAAATATAATACCACAAAATAACAGGGGAAAGAAAAACAACCCCACTCCTAAAAACAGAAGTAAAATAGAATAAGGTAACCACCTCTCCCCATCAACATTAACCAAACGCCCCAACATATATATATATATATATATATATATATACATACACACATAGGGGGAAAGATAAGAAAAGATGAAGGGATGTAAACCAAAATAATGGGAAAGGCAGACCAGCGTCCACAATCTCTTACAGTTTATTTAAGAGAGTCCAAGAATTCCTTAGCCTTCTCCGGTGATCCGAAGTTATATATGGATCCTTCGTGGCTAAGGCGTAGCGTCGCTGGATATCGTAAGGAGTACTGGATATTTAAGTCCCTTAAACGCTTCTTCGCCTCATCGAATGCCTTCCTCTTTCGGACCAAAGCTGGGGAGAAGTCCTGGAACAGCATGATCCTGGATCCTTTGTGGGTCATAGCTTGGGGATCTTTTCCCAGATTTCTTGAGGCTTCCAGGAGCATCTGCCTCTCCCTATAGCTCTGCAGCTGGAACAGGACTGGGCGTGGGCGCTGGGTTGAGCCGGGCCCACGTACTGTGACCCGGTAGGCCCATTCTACCCTTACCTGGCCTGATCCATTATGCAGATTTAAAAGTTGTGGCAGCCAATGCTCTAAGAATGCTGTCAGCTGACCTCCCTCTTCCTGCTCGGGCAGGCCCAACAACCGAATATTTTTTCTACAACATCGATTTTCGAGGTCATCAATGTGGTTTTCTAAGTTCTGGACTCGATTCTCGAGAAAACGGATGTGGTCGGCTGTTGATTTTATCCCAGTCTCTGAGGCTGCGGCCTTCGACTCCACCTCTCTGACTCGGCACTCCAATTCCTGAATGTCTCTGCCCTGCTTCTGCAGCTCGGCTGATTGAGTCTCAGCAGAGCAGAGAAGCACTTCGATAAAAGCATCAATCTTCGCCTCCCACCTGGCAAACATCTCCTCAAAGCTCATCTTCATTGGTAAATCTCCTGAAGTAGCTGAAGACACCTTTGTTGCAGATGAAGAAGGAGAGGGTGGGGGAGGGGTCCCTGCTTTCTTAGAGCCGCCTGTTCCCTTCCCTTTACTCATTTTCCAGCTAGTATTAGACTATTTAAATGTACTAATAGGTAACTATTTAAGGTTAACAACTATTATAAATGGTTTAGTGAGTGTGGTGGGGGTGGATAGCCCACTTTTCCCAAGTTTTGGGTAGAGCACTGTGGACTCAGTCTTGCTGGGTCGCCGCCATCTTGGATCCCCGTATTTCACTGTTGAAGGTGCCATCTTTTAATGAGACGTTAAAGAAGTCTGTCTGCTTTGCTGGACATAAAAGCTCCCATGTTATTACTTGAAGAACAGTACAGATGAGATCCCTGGTGTCTCACCAATATTTATCCTTCAGCCAACATCAGAAAAACAGATGAAATACTCATTGTCCCATTGCTGATTGCAGGAGCTTGCTGTAAACAAAGTGGTTGCCATGTTTCCTATATTATCACAGTGACTAGACTTCAACAAGAACTTAATTGACTGCAAGATACTTTGATGTGTCTGATTATATAAAGTGCTTTCTATATGCAAATTTATTCCCCCACGATTTCATGTGTTTACTCAAGTATTTAACTTTTACCAGTTTTGCTGAAATGTCTAAGACTTGAAATGCTAACTTTGTTTCTCTTTCCACATATGTTGCGAGACCTGAATATTCCAATTATTCATGCTTTTCTTTTGAATTTATAGCATCTGCAGGACTGTGCTTATGTGATTTCACAGAACAAAACTGGCATAGGCAGGTGAACAAACCATCTTCACAGAAATCATCTGTACTTCATCCATCTAACCATTATAAACAAGTACACTTACAAGTGAGGAACATCACAGCCAAGCTCAATTCTTCCCTCACATTCAATTCTTCCCTCACATACACCTTTACTCTAGTCAAAACCAACTAACGCAAGATCGGAGATCAAACCTGGGAATTTCCGGTTCTTTTTTTTTAAACTTTACGTCACTTGTTTACAGAACGTGGGCTCACTGGCTGGACCAGGATTTATTGCCCATTCCTAACTGGCCAGAGTGCAGTTAAGAGGGACAGTGAGGTCTGCAGATGCTGGAGATCAGAGTTGAGAGTGCGTTGGAAAAGTAGAGCAGGTCAGGCAGCATCCGAGGAGCTGGAAAATCGATGTTTCTGGCCAGAGCTCCTTCTCCTGCTTCTCGGATGCTGCGCTTTTCCAGCAACAGACTCTCAACACAGCGCAGTTAAGAGTCAGAGTCAATCACATTACTGCGAGTCTGGAGTCCTATGCAGGCAAGGATGACATTAGTGAACCAGATGCATTTTTACAGTCATCAACTGTGGTTGCATTGTCATCAAACAGCCAGCTCTTTATTCTAGATTTTAATAAATTCAAATTTTACATCTGTCATGGTGGAATTCAAACCCATGTTCCACGAACATGGAGTTCTATATTGCTGGTCCACCACCTTCCCAAATGTATTAATGCAGCAACTATTAAAACGTACTTCCACACTGGACCAAAATTGCTAAAATAATCTCTTTATTAAAAATTGCATAAGAAACAAGGGTCCATAAATATGAATGTAAAAAAAGAAGAATTTCTTTCTGTAGTAAACAAACCATATTTTTGACATGGATGTTTAGGTATTGGCTGCAATGCCCTTGAGAGTTGAGTATTCAGTGAATACACAGACTGTGAATCTGAATACTTACTCAGATCGCCTACATTCCTCTTAAACCACCTTACAAGATAGATTCATTACCAACTACAATTTAATATAGTACAAACCAAAAAGAAACTGCTCGAAGTAATATAGGAGAAAGTGAGGACTGCAGATGCTGGAGATCAGTCAAGAGTGTGGTGCTGAAAAAGCAAGTAGGTCAGGCAGCATCAGAGGAGCAGGAGAGTTGACGTTTTGTTCATAAACCCTTCATCAGGAATCCTGCTCCTCGAATGCTGCCTGCTCTCAGTAATATGTGGTGTTTACATCTAAATGGTAAAAGCTACATGAAAAAGCAAGTTTCAGGGCGTTATATTGCAGCACACTGAAAAATGGAATTTATCACATTTACTTATACAGATCCTTTTCAAATTAATGCATTAGGTACTCTCTGTGGTCTGTGTTTGATTTACCAGAGAAAAAAGAGTAACATATTAATTATACTAGTAACATGCTCTAGCTTTCTATATCAATCCAATACGTTTACTTAAAGTTTTTGGTTAACGGTGCTGCCATGAAACCATAGTATAAATTAAAAACACAATAATAATAAGAGAAAAAGCACAGTACATTCAAATGTCACATCACAATAATATTTAGACCATGTTCTACATAATATCATGTAAGCACTTTTGGCTATAGTTGGGTGGGGGTTCACTGCACAGAATTTGTGTGATGATTTCGTTTCGCACCAGAAAGCCTGAAGTAGATGTGCTGAGCTTCCTACCTTCCTTCTGTTGGGTAGGGTAAAATATTCCAGCTTCTCGGGGTCACCGTACAGAAGATTAGACATGTATTCCTCAGCTGAATGCTCAATGTCTTCATGCTCCAACTCAGCAAGCAAATCCACAGGGAATGCCATCCCCACTAAAGGGAATCAAATTAATATCAATTAAAATAGAAAATTCTTTTGCAGTGCATCTCCAAATTGAAATTGCAGTACATCAGCCATTTCATGTTAGGACTTAAGGAGATACTTGTAGAAAGATTTAGTTGCCATTGTAATGGCATTTCTTGCTAATTCATTCATCGGTCCATGCACGATTTGCTATTTTTGTTAATACTGTTCGGTTTGAGCAGTGCCAAATTAAGCAAAATACTTTCCTTTCTTAAATTACATTTCATTTCAAATCATTCACTGACATTTTGGAAAAGATTTGAAAAAACTTCTTTACAGGTCCAATATATCCATCATAAAAGTCAAATTACCTTATAATAATTCAAAAGGAAATGTAACTCAACGCTGCTGTTCTGCTAGTATCCATCAGCTCAGAAATAACTCCACTTGACTCTATTGAAACAGTAAGTTGCTCAATAATCTATGCATGCTGGCTCAATGAGATCATGGCTGATCTGATAATGATCAACTCCACTTTTCTGCCTTTCCCCCATATGCCTCGATTCCCTTACTGATTAAAAATCTGCCATTCTCAGCCTCAAATATCCATAACGATCCAGCCTTGCCAACCCTCACAAATTCACAACCCTCAAAAGAAATTCCTCCTCATCTCTACCTTAAACATGCAACCCTTTATTCCGAGATTGCACCCTCTGCTCCTATACTCTCCCACAGGGGAAACAAAAATTCTGCATCTAGCTTGTCAAGACCCCAAGAATCTTATGTTTTACTAAGGTCACTGCTCATTCTTCTATATCTCAAAGGGCACAAGCTTAATTTACTCAATGTCTCCTCATTGGTCTGATCCACCATATCTGTTATCAGCCCAGTGAATTTTCTCTAGACTGCCTCTAACGCGAGTGTATATTTCTGCAGATAAGGGACCCAAAGCTATGCACAGTATTCCAACCGTGGGCCAACTAAAGTCTTGAATAATTTTAGTAAACCTTCTCTATTTTCACATTCCATTCCCTTTAAATCAAAGACCAATATTCCAATTGCATTCCTGATTACCCACTGACCAGGGTGCAAGCTTTTTGAGATTCATCGACAAGGACTCCCAAATCCCACTGTTCTCTACCTTTCTGTAGTCTTTTTCCAATCAAATTGGTTTTCAGGTCCTCTATACATCCTGCTAAAGTGAAAAACCTTGTGTCTCCCTACATTATATTCCATCTGCAATTTTTGTCAACTCACTTACCTGTCCATATCCTTCTTCAGACTTTGTCATCCTCACCACCCGTTTGAGTGTATGAGGTCTGTTAGTTATTTAGGTGTTCAACAATACATTTAATTGTCTAACTTTTCTTGTTTAATTATTTTACTTAATTTTATTGGAACCACCCAAAGTCTCAGATTTAAATGGAGAGTTTGAGAGAGACACCCAGTGAGAAAATTCAAATTTTCTGGGCAATTTCTTCAAAATGTGATACAATAAGGAGTCCATAGGGTCCCCAGGCATAACTCTTATCTATACTGGGAAAACAGCTGTCTGACTAGTGAAAAACCTGGAACGATAGATTGCATTTTGTTTTGAAGGTAAGTATATTTAAGACTGAGATAGATAGGTTCTTGAGTATCAAAAGGGATCAAGGGTTACAGGGAGAAAGCAGGAGAATGGAGATGATAAACTGATCAGCCATGATTGAATGGCAGAGCAGATTCGATGGGCCAAACAGCCTAATTTGTGCTCCTAGGTCTTATGGATCTAGTAGCAGCAGGATTTCAGTCTTTCAGGACATAACTGTAGGAGTTTTAGCTTTTGTGCATGTAATTTCATTTTCTTTAGAACCTCCAAGTAAACAAAATAAGGATGGCAAATAACGTGCCAGTACAAAGCTTACTAACTACAGAAGTGGAAAATTATCAGATTTATAGCTAAAAAGGTCCATCTGCATTTCCAATATTTAGCTTTACAAAAAAAAAGTGAAGTTAACATACTTCCCGAAAGCAGCATTCTCACCATTTTGTTAATTGTTTATTACTTTCGATACTACTCAAGTGTAGGCATGTATTTTAAGTTTGTGTCCAAGTGCCCCTTGTAATCGCCCATCGTAATAAGTAAAGATTTCAACTCCTGTTGCATTCAAACTAAAAAAGGATAAATCTGCAGTCTCGTGAAAGGCATTGATATGATTGTATGTGGGCCGTATTATGTCTTATTTATTATAGTAGTTACAGATTCACGGAACGACTCCTATGAATAGTGCAAAAACTGCATTATTTTAGATTTTTAGCATCTGCAGTAAGACAGGAGAATGCTAGAGATACTCAAAAGATTTTGCAGCATCTGTAGAGAGACAAGCAGGTCACTGGGTCTTTGAAATATTTGGGAAAAGGTCATTAATCTGAAACACTAACTCCATTTCTCTCTCTGCTGATACTAGCAGATCTTCAGTATTCTCGATTTTCAATCACCTCCAGATTTGCAATAAGCAAGTATTTTTAAGTAAGAGCAGTCAAAGTCTCTTGTCTACAGAATGCGAGCATTTTGTTTTGTGGAAATGCAGCAAAAGGCTGCATTCTTTATCTGCTTAACAAACCCAGTCAGAAGATGTACATAATGTACTATCTTTAAAGTCACACTGAACTGATTAGATACTATGGAATAACCTCTTTAGCAAAGCATTAGCCTATGGAAAACCCAGAGCACAACGTCACATCAGCACATCTGGACAAATTAACATACACACACAAAAATTGGATTCTTGCTACGTTGTGAAGGGACGTGGTTATCTTACATACTCAAGGATTTGATTACTTTGTCATTGTTTTCTGACACTGTTAAGAATACATGGGACTAAAAAGCTTAAACATTAAACCATTGAAAGACATCCGCACAACCACTCATACCAAATTCAGGAAGTTAACTCTAAACCTTACTCCAGTCAGAAGTGGTCAATCAGCCTCCTTGCATCCAGGGAACCTGGACTAGTTCAGCTTTCTGCTGGTGAATGTGCCTGCACCAGCTCTCTGAACATTTTGCATTTGAACCAAACTCCTACCTTTTTCTCATAACCCTGCACGTTAGATTGTTATTTGGACTTGACTTCTATTGTCATCGGAAATTCTGTGAATACAGTTTCGGAATTTTGCTGCCCCTTCCACTAATTACCTGCATTTTGACCGGGAGAGCAGCAACATTCCCCTCTATAACTACATGATGTCTCCACCTCTAATTTCCTTGCAGGTTTGTTCTTCTACATCTTTCCCACTAGTTGGTGGTTGATAGATTACACCAACCAATGTCATTGCACTGGTCTTGCTCCTTAGCTCTCGTCAACTCAATTCTCTCCTTGAACCCGCTGAAGCATCCTCTTTCTCCAGTACAGAAATGCTCTACTTAATCAAGATCCATCAATCTTTCTCCTTTTTTCTTCTTTCCTATCTTTTCTGATCATCTTAATATTTACCACTTCCACAGCCAGGCGGGAAAGCATCATAATTCCAATGGCAACCTGTGCCTGTAACTCTCCAACATTATTGACTATGCTGCATGTATTCACATATACTCACAAACATGCAGTGTAAGCCTGATGATTTGGATTCCATTATTTTGTCCCTTACTGACTCCCTATATTAACTCACTGTGCATTATTCTATTGCTATCTGCTCTCCCAGCACTTTTTATGAATTACTCTAAAATTCTCTCGATTCCCAAATCCCTGGTGATTCCTATACACTGAATTAGTTTAAACCATCCCCAAGGGCCTAGCAAAAGGGCCTCACAACAAACTCAGGACTGGCTCTGCTCAGAGGCAGGTCATTCAGCTTGTGTTGGTGCCATCTGCCCCAGAGCCAGTCCAAGTGTCCTGGGAATCTGAAAGCCAAGCCACATATTCCCTTGAATGAGACATTACATTAATCCAGGAATTGCTATATCAAAAAGGTTTTGCTTGATAGTTTTCTATTCATCTCCGCAAATTCCAATTGCAAGGTCATGTCCCCTTCTTAACGACATCATTTGCATAAATGTGGACTACAACCTCTGGCTGTTCACCCTCGTCTGAAAAAGGTCCTGCAGCAATTTTGATACATCCTTGATAATTGCACCAGGGGTACAGAAAGGTCTGCCTGTTTCCCCAACAAAAGAATCGCCTATCAGTACTGTCCTTCTGATTTCCTCATATAGCCGGACCATGCTTGGTGCTACGGGCTTGGCTTTCATTGCATTCCACCATGGACCCATCACCCTCACCAATATTCTAACAACTGCGGGAGATGAATCTCTGCGAACTCGTGCTTTAGTTGTCTGCCTGCCCCCATCATGCAGAGTGAGCACCTCTCTGAATTTGTTATCCATGTAGTTCTCTGCTTAGTGTATGTATCTCAGTAACTGCTGCTCGACCTCTAACCTGGAGCTCAAGCTTGTGTAGTCAATGACACTTTCCACACGTGGGTTTGTCTAGATCACTAGCAGTGTCCAGGAATCCCTATGTACCTCCGATTGGACACCACACTTGACCACCCATATCTTGGCCTTTACTCAGGTTACCTTACTGTCTGTATCTTTAGTTACTTCATATCACTCCAGCCTAACTCGTGTACTAATAACAATGGATATAATTGCAAGTAAAGATTTCTCCACCTTTACTGACAAATCAGCTCCTCTCCTGCAAATTCTTACTCCCTCTGTGCTAGTTTAGAATTTTATATTTTTCAAAATAATTCAAGTTGAAACAATCCCTAGCAGCAGCTACTCAGCAACCAACTAATTCAGGACTTTCTGGTCATGTTACCCGAGACACTCTCCTTCCGTAGTTTTATCTCGTATGCAGTCTCGTGGCTGCTGGCGGCTGTCTCCAGGTCCTCCTCATTCTCTCACACCATTAGGTGCTGGTGACTATGTGGATGTGAAGGATGGCATGTCACTTTATTCTGAATTTGTATTTTGAGAAAGTAGTTCACCCAATGGTCAACCCAGTACCCCTAACACATTAACTGGTCATTAGTGTCACTGTAGATTAAGGGGATCTTGCCTATAAGACGACAGTTTCAATCTTTTGCAGAGCTGTGCTTTGGGACACTGAGGAGATATAAAGACATGTGCCTCAAGGTCTTTCCCTTTTCTTTAGTTACTGGACTGCCCACTGTATATAATTTTACTTGGCCACAAGTGAAATATTGCATACAGTTTAGGTTGCCACACTACAAGAAGGATGTGCAAGCTTTGGAGAGGGTACAGAAACAGTTTACCAAGATTTTGCTTTGTATGGAGGGAATTAGCTGTGAGCAGAGGACCCCTGCTGTTCTTCATCTACAGAAGAATCCACAAACTCAACAAACAGTTCTTCCTAGCCCTATCAGAGATTAAAGACAGTAAGTACCAAAAACTTTCATGTACTTACCCCCACACTCGTGGCCCCTCAACTATTCCAGAATCTTCCACAGGCCTGTCGGACGCCATTACACATGTGGCCTCCACAGCGCCCGCGGCACCAAAGGCCGCCGCCGACCGTGACGTCACTTCCGCCCCCACCGACCTCGGAGCCCCCGCGATCGCCGCCCCTACAACTGCCCCGGTGACCACCACACACACAACCGCTTCCACAATCGCCGACGGACCCGCGACCCACGCGGCCACCGGGAATGACCACCACTCCTCCGTCGCCGCAACCATTTCCGCCCCTCCGGTTGCCGTCGACGCAGCCACTTCCGCCCCCACTGACATCACTAACCTGCAGGAGCACAAATCCTCAGGTTTCCCCGCCCCCACGCCGTCTTTCGTCACTATGCATAACCCCGCCCATAACCCCGCCCCCACGCCATCTCCCGTCGCTTCACGTAACCCCGCCCCCACGCTTATTTCCGTCACGACGCATGACCCCGCCCCCACGTCGAGCAACGTCACCACGTCTAACTCCGCCCCTACTTCGATCTCTGTCCCCGCCCCTAACCCCGCCCCCAGCTCCAGCTCCAGCTCCAGTCCCACACCAGGTCCTAGCTCCCAGCCCTGCCGGATTTTCACCATCCCTCCAGATCTCCCCCTCTCTGAGGATGAGAGATCAGTCCTCAGCAGGGGCCTCACCTTCGTTCCCCTACGCCCTCGGATTAATGAGTTCAACACGCGGCGAGATATTGAACAATTCTTCCGCCGCCTTCGCCTCCGTGCCTACTTTCACAACCAAGACTCCCGCCCACCCTCTGACGACCCCTTCTCCCGCCTCCAACACACCCCATCCACCTGGACACCCCGTGCAGGCCTCCTACCCGCCCTCGACCTCTTTATAGCCAACTGCCGCCGTGACATCAACCGACTCAACCTGTCCACCCCTCTCACCCACTCCAACCTCTCACCCTCAGAACGTGCAGCCCTCCACTCCCTCCGCTCCAATCCCAACCTCACCATCAAACCCGCAGACAAGGGAGGCGCGGTGGTAGTTTGGCGCACTGACCTGTACACCGCTGAAGCCAAACGCCAGCTCGCGGACGCCTCCTCTTATCGCCCCCTTGACCACGACCCCACCTCCCACCACCAAACCATCATCTCCCAGACCATCCAGGACCTCATCACCTCAGGGGATCTCCCATCCACCGCCTCCAACCTCATAGTCCCACAACCCCGCACCGCCCGTTTCTACCTCCTGCCCAAAATCCACAAACCTGCCTGCCCCGGCCGACCCATTGTCTCAGCCTGCTCCTGCCCCACCGAACTCATCTCCCAATACCTCGACACGGTCCTGTCCCCTTTAGTCCAAGAACTCCCCACCTACGTTCGGGACACCACCCACGCCCTCCACCTCCTCCAGGATTTTCGCTTCCCCGGTCCCCAACGCCTTATTTTCACTATGGACATCCAGTCCCTGTACACCTCCATCCCCCATCACGAAGGACTCAAAGCCCTCCGCTTCTTCCTTTCCCGCCGCACTAACCAGTACCCTTCCACTGACACCCTCCTTCGACTGACTGAACTGGTCCTCACCCTGAATAACTTCTCTTTTCAATCCTCCCACTTCCTCCAAACTAAAGGAGTTGCCATGGGCACCCGCATGGGCCCCAGCTATGCCTGCCTCTTCGTAGGATATGTGGAACAGTCCATCTTCCGCAACTACACTGGCACCACCCCCCACCTTTTCCTCCGCTACATCGATGACTGTATCGGCGCTGCCTCGTGCTCCCACGAGGAGGTTGAACAGTTCATCAACTTTACTAACACCTTCCATCCCGACCTGAAATTCACCTGGACTGTCTCAGACTCCTCCCTCCCCTTCCTAGACCTTTCCATTTCTATCTCGGGCGACCGACTCAACACAGACATCTATTATAAACCGACTGACTCCCACAGCTACCTGGACTACACCTCCTCCCACCCTGCCCCCTGTAAAAACGCCATCCCATATTCCCAATTCCTTCGTCTCCGCCGCATCTGCTCCCAGGAGGACCAATTCCAACACCGCACAACCCAGATGGCCTCCTGCTTCAAGGACCGCAGATTCCCCCCAGACGTGATCGACGATGCCCTCCACCGCATCTCCTCCACTTCCCGCTCCTCCGCCCTTGAGCCCCGCTCCTCCAACCGCCACCAAGACAGAACCCCACTGGTTCTCACCTACCACCCCACCAACCTGCGCATACAACGTATTATCCGCCGCCATTTCCGCCACCTCCAAACGGACCCCACCACCAAGGATATATTTCCCTCCCCTCCCCTATCAGCGTTCCGCAAGGACCACTCCCTTCGTGACTCCCTTGTCAGATCCACACCCCCCACCAACCCAACCTCCACCCCCGGCACCTTCCCCTGCAACCGCAGGAAATGTAAAACTTGCGCCCACACCTCCACACTCACTTCCCTCCAAGGCCCCAAGGGATCCTTCCATATCCGCCACAAGTTCACCTGTACCTCCACACACATCATCTATTGCATCCGCTGCACCCGATGTGGCCTCCTCTATATTGGTGAGACAGGCCGCTTACTTGCGGAACGCTTCAGAGAACACCTCTGGGCCGCCCGAACCAACCAACCCAATCACCCCGTGGCTCAACACTTTAACTCCCCCTCCCACTCCACCGAGGACATGCAGGTCCTTGGACTCCTCCACCGGCAGAACACAACTACACGACGGCTGGAGGAGGAGCGCCTCATCTTCCGCCTGGGAACCCTCCAACCACAAGGTATGAATTCAGATTTCTCCAGCTTCCTCATTTCCCCTCCCCCCACCTTGTCTCAGTCGGTTCCCTCAACTCAGCACCGCCCTCCTAACCTGCAATCCTCTTCCTGACCTCTCCGCCCCCACCCCACTCCGGCCTATCACCCTCACCTTGACCTCCTTCCACCTATCCCACCTCCATCGCCCCTCCCCCTAGTCCCTCCTCCCTACCTTTTATCTTAGCCGGCTTGGCTCTCTCTCTCTTATTCCTGATGAAGGGCTTATGCTCGAAACGTCGAATTCTCTATTCCTGAGATGCTGCCTAACCTGCTGTGCTTTGACCAGCAACACATTTGCAGCTGTGAGCAGAGTTTGGACAAACTTAAGTTTGTTTTCACTTGAACATTAATGGATGTGGTGGAGGTGGGAACTGCAGATGCTAGAGATTAGAGTCAAGATTAGGGTGGTGCTGGAAAAGCACAGCAGGTCAGGCAGCATTCAAGAAGCAGGAAAATCGACGTTTTGAGCAAAATTCCCGATGAAGGGCTTTTGCCCAAAATGTCGATTTCCCTGATCCCTCAGATGCTGCCTAACCTGCTGTGCTTTTCCAACACCACACTAATCTTGACATTAATGGATGTGGGACAATCTGATAGATGTTTACAAACTTGAGAGGCTAGAGAGAATGGATAGTCAAAGTCTTTTTCCCAGGATAGAAATGTCAATTACTAACAAAAAGAGAAATTGCTGGAAAAAGTCAGCAGGTCTGGCTGCATCTTTGGAGAGAAATCAGAATTAACATTTCTGGACTTTGAAGAGAGAGCTAAGAGCAGCAAGGAGAGGACATGAAAAGTCCTTAGTTGGTAGAATTAGGGAAAACCCAAAGGCTTTCTATAGGTATGTCAGGAATAAAAGAATGACATGGGTAGGAATAGGTCCAGTCAAGGATAGTAGTGGGGAGTTGCGTCTGGAGGCTGAAGAGATTGGGGAGACACTGAATGAATACTTTTCGTCAGTATTCACTCAGGAACAGGACATTGTTGCCGATGTGAATACTGAGTCACAATTCATTAGAATGGATGCCTTTGAGGTATGTAGGGAAAAGGTGTTGGAAATTCTGGAAAGGGTGAAAATAGATAAGTCCCCTGGGCCTGATGGCATTTATCCTAGGATTCTCTGGGAAGCAAGGAAGGAGATTGCAGAGCCATTGGCCTTGATTTTTATGTCTTCGTTGTCTACAGGAATAGTGCCAGAAGACTGGAGGATAGCGAATGTGGTTCCCTTGTTCAAGAAGGGGAGTAGGGATAATCCTAGTAGCTATAGGCCGGTGAGTCTCACTTCTGTTGTGGGCAAAGTCTTAGAGAGAATTGTAAGGGATAGAATTTATGAACATCTGGATAGGAATAATGTGATCAAGGATAGTCAGCATTGTTTTGTGAAGGGCAGGTCGTGCCTCACAAACCTTATTGAATTCTTTGAGAAGGTGACTAAGGAGGTGGATGAGGGTAAAGCGGTAGATGTGATGTATATGGATTTTAGTAAGGCGTTTGATAAGGTTCCCCATGGTAGGCTACTGCAAAAGTTACGGAGGTTTAGCATTGAGGGTGAGTTGGAGGTTTGGATTAGGAATTGGCTGGCTGGAAGAAAAACAGAGGGTAGTAGTTGATGGTAAATGTTCATCCTGGAGTGCAGTTACTAGCGGTGTTCCGCAAGGATCTGTTTTGGGACCACTGCTGTTTGTCATTTTTATAAATGACCTGGAGGAGGGGCTAGAAGGTTGGGTGAGCAAGTTTGCGGATGATACGAAAGTCAGTGGAGTTGTTGACAGTGAGGAAGGATGTGGCAGGTTACAGCGGGATATAGATAAGCTGCAGAGCGAGGCAGAAAGGTGGCAAATGGAGTTCAATGTAGCTAAGTGTGAAGTGATTCACTTTGGTAAGACTAACAAGAAGATGGGGTACTGGGCTAATGGTCGGATACTTGGCAGTTGTGGATGAGCAGAGGGAACTTGGTGTCCACGTACACAGATCTCTGAAAGTTGCCACCCAGGTAAATAGTGCTGTGAAGAAGGCATATGGCGTACTGGCTTTTATTGGTAGAGGAATTGAGTTCCGGAGTCCTGAGGTCATGTTGCAGTTGTATAAGACTCTGGTGCGGCCGCTTCTGGAGTATTGTGTGCAGTTTTGGTCGCCATAATATAGGAAGGATGTGGAGGCACTGGAACGGGTGCAGAGGAGGTTTACCAGGATGTTGTCTGGTATGGTAGGAAGATCGTATGAGGAAAGGCTGAGGCACTTGGGGCTGTTTTCATTGGAGAAAAGAAGGTTTAGGGGTGACTTGATAGAGGTGTACAAGATGATTAGGGGTTTAGATAGGGTTGACCATGAGAACCTTTTTCCACGTACGGAGTCAGCTATTACGAGGGGGCATAGCTTTAAATTAAGGGGTGGTAGGTATAGGACATATGTTAGGGGTAGATTCTTTACTCAGCAAGTCGGGAGTTCATGGAATGCCCTGCCAGTAGCAGTGGTGGGCTCTCCCTCTTTATGGGCATTGGATAGGACATGGAGGGTAGTGGGCTAGTGTAGGTTAGGTGCGCTTGGATCAGCGCAACATCGAGGTCCAAAGGGCCTGTACTGCGCTGTATTTTTCTATGTTCTATGGTCGAGTGATCCTTCTTTAGAACTGATGTAGCTAGGAAAGAGTTTTTTTTTAAAATGAAGGACGTAGGGTGAGGGGGGGGGGGGGGGGGGATGGTGTTGAGGGTAAGGCACAAATGATAGGTAGATATAGAGCCCAAAGAGACATAAGAACAGTTAGACAGTCAAAGAGTCTGAGGAAAGGTCACTGGACCCGAAACCGGAAACTCTGATTTCTCTCCATAGATGTTGCCAGTCCTGCTGAGCTTTCCCAGCAATTTCTGTTCTTGCTGTAGACAGACAAAAGATTGGATAACAGTCAGCCTAAGAGAATGAATATCTGCTAAAGGGGACTATTAGGTCATTTGTAATAGCAGACCATGTGATGATAAGGCCTAGTGTGTGGGGTAGGGGAAAGCATTGGGAAGGTGCTCAAACCCTGAAATTGTTGAACTCAACATTGAGTCGAGAATGTTGTAGGAGTTCCTAAGCGGACAATGAGGGGCTGTTCTTCCACCTTGTGCTGAGCTTCACTGGAGTACTGCATCAAGCCTGAGACAGATGTTGGCTAGGGAACATAAAGGTGTGTTGAACTGGCAGGGAACAGGGAACTCGGATGTTCTGTGATGCACCCAGTTTACTGTTTGCTTCCCCCATGTAGAGGGGATCGCATTGTGAGCAGTCAATGCAGCAGACTAGATTGAGCGAAGTGCAGGTAAAACGCTGCTTAACATGGAAGGGGTGTTTGGATCCTTGGATATTAAGGAGTGGTGAAGTAAACAACTAATGATCCTCTGGATGTGGGTGCTGGTGGGATAGTAGGCAAGGACAAGGGGGCCCTAGCACTGTTGTGAGAGGGAAGAGAGGTTGAGGGCTGAAGTGCAGGAGATAGAGCCCTCAACCAGGTCTGACCTATCATCTACCGGAGTCCTCAGTTGAGGAAGGCGGCGAACATTGGGAAGTCCCCTTGTCAAAGTCAGCCTCACCAGGACAGATGCAATGAAGATGGTGAAACTGGGAGAATGGAATAGAGTCTTTACAGGACGTAGGGTGTGAGGATGTATGCTCAAGGTAACTTTATGGGTTGGTGGGTGTGTAGTGAATATTGGTGGCCAGACTATCTTCAAAAATGGGAACAGAGATATCAAGGAAGGGAAGGGAGGTGTCAGATGGACCAGGTGAAGGTGAGGGCAGGGTGAAAATTGGAAGCAAAATTGAGAAACTTTTCCAATTCTGGACGTGAGAGGGAGGCAGCGCTAATAATACCACTGATGTACTGGAGAAAGAGTTGTGGGTAGGGGCTAGTATTGGATGGGAACAAGGAGTGTTCCACATACCCCACAAAGAGACGGCATAACTGGGGCCTGTGAGAGTATCCATGGCCATCTGTCTGACCTGAAGTAAGTGAGAGGAGTTAAAATGGAAGTTATTCAGGGCAATCATGAGCTCTGCCAAGCGGAGCAGGGTGGAGGAGGGGGACGATTCAGGGCTTTTTCCCCCAGGAAGAAGCAGAGAGCCCTGAGGCCATCTGGATATGGCATAGATGTATAAAAGGAATTGCGACAAGATTGTGTCCAAAAGTCCTTAGCGTAAGGAGAGCTTTGTGATATCCTGTAGGTATGAAAGAACTATACAGATCCAAGCCTGTTCTTTTGTGACAAAGAACAAAGAACAGTACAGCACAGGAACAGGCCCTTTGGCCAACAGGTCAGATCCTCGGATGCTGGCTGACTTGCTGCGTTTTTCCAGCACTACTCTAATCTGGACTCTGATCTCCAGCATCTGCAGTCCTTATGTCTGCCGTGTAAAGGAATTGAGGCTAGAGCCCGCAAACTGGAAATTCTGAAACTGATGTCAAGTGTCAGAGGACTTGCGCCTGTAAATGGAAAGGGACTGGACATAGGGAGGAAAAAAACACAAGTCAAAGTAGGACGAGATGTGTTCTGTGGGGCAGGAGCTGGCACAACCAATGGGTCTGCCCAGGCAGACCTGTGTGTGGACTTTGGGAAAGAGCTAAAAGCAAGCTGTGTGGGGTGGGGTTAGTCAGCTTGGAGGCAGTGCTATTGAGGGGTGGTGGAAACCACCAGACTCAGAAATGTCATTTACTAGGGGACGTAGGCTTAAGGTAAAAAGGGGGTAAGTTTAAACGTGGTGAGAGAAGGGTTTTGTGTTTTTTTTAAAACACAGATGGTGGTAAATGCCTGGAATGTGCTGCCAGAGGTGGTGGAGCAGGTGGACACAATAGCAACATTTAAGAGGCATCTTGACAGATGATATGTATTAGCAGGGAAGAGGGGTTACAGACCACATAGAGGCAAAAGGGCTTTAGTTTTGAAAGACATCAATCTGTTGGCACAGTCCTGTGGGCCAAAGGGCCTGTTCCTGTGCTGTACCATTCTTTGTTCTTGGTCACAAAAGAACAAGTTTGTATTTGCATAGTTCTTTCATACCTACAGGGCATCCCAAAGCTCTCCTTATGCTAATTAAGGACTTTTGGACATAGAGCTACTTTGGTCACATCAGGAATGCGGAATTCAATTTGTTCACAAGATCCTACAAGCAGTAGCAAAATAAATGCAGAGACATGGAGAATTCCTTAGTTTTTTTGTAAATGGTGGCAAAGCACATGTAACGGACATCCGACAAAAGGTAGAACAAGATTTACAAGGATGTTGCCAGGGTTGGAGGATTTGAGCTATAGGAAGAGGCTGAATAGGCTGGAGCTGTTTTCCCTGGAGCATCGGAGGCTGAGGGGTTACCTTAGAGGTTTATAAAATTATGAGGGGCATGGAGAGGGTAAATAGACAAAGTTTTGTCCCTGGGGTGAGGGAGTCCAGAACTAGAGGGCATAGGTTTGAGATATAAAAGAGACCTAAGGGGCAATGTTTTCATGCAGCAGGTGGTACATGTATGGAATGAGCTGCCAGAGGAAGTGGTGGAGGCTAGTACAATTGCAATATTTAAAAGACATCTGGATGGGTATTTGAATAGGAAGGGTTTGGAGGGATATGGGCCGGGTGCTGGCAGATGGGACTAGATTGGGTTGGGATATCTGGTCGGCATGGACGAGTTGGACCGAAGGGTCTGCTTCCATGCTGAACATCCCTATGCCTCCTCAATTTAATGTCTCCTCCGAAACCCTTCTGACAGAAAAGCAACTCCCTCAATGCTCAACAACTTTTACGTTCTCCAACAGAACCATGGTGAGGACACTCAATGTCACTGGGGATGGAGAAAAAAGTTTACGTCAAAAATGTTACTATCTTGTTGGCAGCTATAAAAGTGCAAATCCATAAAGAAAAACCCACTACATGTAAAATTTTAGGCCGCCATCCCCAATTTTCTCCAACCTCTCAGATGTCTCACATTTAAATTAAAAAATCACACAACACCGGGTTATAGTCCAATAGGTTTAATTGGAAGCACTAGTTTTTGGAGCGCCGCTCCTTCATCAGGTGGTTGTGGAAGGAGCGACACTCCGAAAGCTAGTGCTTCCAGATAAACCTGTTGGATGATAACCTGGTGTTGTGTAATTTTTAACTTTGTACACCCCAGTCCAACAATAGCATCTCCAAATTTTGTCTCACACTGAGATACCATGGAAATGAACAGCTCTTTTGTAGCTTAAGTTCAAATTTGAGACCGCACTATAACTCTCAATGAGCCTTCCTCCTCCTAAACCACTAGAACAGCATCCATTTCAATTACGCGCAGACATCACAGAAAAAGGGGTAGAGAAAAGAGCAGCCATGGGCTACTTATTTTTAAAAAAACTCCTGAGTCCAGAGACACTGAAAACAACATTGCTGCTTCCACAACCATTCAAAAAGATTAATCAGCATTGACTTGGCACTTTACTAGTCAGAACAGCTCAGTAACACAGCATTCTGGCCACTGAGCAGATGATGATGTTCATCTATCAAAACATCCCTCAAAAAAGTAGCAACTTATGTGATAGGAATAATCCTTTCAGTCCACATCTGACAAGTATCCAAATTCATTATTATTTAATGATCGACTTTCATACCTTTTGAATCCTTCACATGTTTAGGATAAAATGCCCTTAAAGAAAGGACAAGTGGCAAATCTAAAGGATTAGATCAGAGAATCACATCTGATATATACCAAAGGAAGCCAGCAGGAACTTTAGAGACATTCAGGCTGCAAATTGCGATTCCTCTCACTTCATTTCACTTCTTTGGCTGGACATTTGTCTGAACAAGTCCAATGCTCCGATCATCCAGGCAACACACAGCTGTCAATTCAAATAGATGTCAGCATTCAAGTGCCCCTCAAGTCCCAGTCGCTATTGGTTCAAACATCTCTGTGCTGAGCAGGCGGAATGTTGCCAGAGGCAGGAATACAGACCAAAAGCATTCAGATAGAAAAAGCTCTGAGCACACACATTTACAAACGCTCTGCTGAAAAGAAACAAATAATAGCCCCAATACCTGTGCACAAGTTACAGGAATGACTCAGAGGCAACAAATGCCTCTGGAATGGACTGCATAGCTAAGAAACCAACAAATGTCGCCCATTATTTGGATGCAGACAGCAAGTAGCTATCCATTAACCAGCAAAGGGAGTCGCTGCTCCACTGAATCCAGATAACTGCCTGTAAGCAAAGGTCCAGAGATAGGCATGTGATACACGAGGAGGAGTAATTGTGTTTCTCAGCCTTGGGAAAATCAGCAATGTTGTCCTCAGAAATAACACGCAGTCACTTCCTCAGAGTAAGTAATCGATTGAAGTAGCAAATTCTATCTTCCCCCACCAAAACAATTAGATTTATGAAAATGGCGCTGATCCCGTAAATTAAGAAAGAAAATGCAAACTTGAAATAAAACAAAATCTCATAATATAACACTAGGTTCAAGAGACAACAAGACAGAAATAAACATTTGCGACATTTGAAGAACTTCAGTATGTTCATAGAACATTTTATTGTTCTGTACCAAGGGGCACTTTGGAGCAAGATAACAGCTCTGCTCAATTGTTAGATCAAAGAATGTCACATGAAAATGTTTGCTTGTTACAGTTACCCATGGCTCCTGAATTGCAGAATTATCAAAGCACAGGAGATGGCCATTTGGTCCATCATGTTTACACCAGCTATTAATGTAATTAATTTTTCAATACTTGAAAGAAAACTGTCTCCACTATACTCCATATCTTAATTTATCTTTTTAGCTTTATTTCTTACACCTACATTACAAATATACATTAAGAAAGGTAACTTTTTTCTTTATTTTCTCTATTTTTTTGAACCTAAAATTTGTACCAGGTATAATTTATAAGTAAGATGCTGCCATATTTTGTTGACATTATACATTTTTCACTGTACTCCTATTCTTTTGTAACTGGAGTACTTGTGACAAAAAAAACCTAATTCCAATTCTAACCACTCACTAGGTTAAAAAGTTTGTACCTTATGTCACTTTTGCTTCTTTTGCCAATTACTCTATAAACTGCCTTCTCTTTTTCAATCTTCTCATAAGAAAGGACATTATCTCCCTGTCTACTCTGTGCAGACCCCTCATGATCTTGAATACTTCCCTCATAGGAATAGAAGGAGTCCAAGCGAGCTTGATCCACCATTTAGTACAATCATGGCTGATCGAGCATTTCTAAGCCTTTCACCTACACTAGCCTCATGAACCTTTACATCATTGGTAATCAGAAACTCTACTTTAAAGCTTCCACAGCCCTCTGGAGCAGAGAATTGCAAAAAGTAATGATCCTCGGAGGGAAATGAATTCTCCTCACCTTGGTCCTAAAAATGGAATCTTCCTCATTTTTAAATTATGATCCATGGTTCTACCCTTCCCAAATCAGAGGAAAGATCTTATCTGCATCTAACCTATCAATCAATTTAAATATTTTGCAGGTTTCAAATGAGATTACCTCATTCTTCAAAACTAGAGAATAGAGGTCTAGTTTAACCAATCTCTCATCATAGGACAATCCTGCCATCAAAGCAAGTTTTCACTATATCCGTATTTAAGTATTCCTGTTTGTAGGAATTCCATTAATCTTCCTAATAGCTTTCTGCAGTTGCAGGTAAGTGACTTATTGACAAGAACATCTGCACTTTCTAACCTCCCATCATTTAAGATATACTCTGGAAGAAGAAAAGAATGTGTGAAGTGGATAACCCTCACATTTTCCTACGTTATATTGCATCTAGCCCATTCACTAAACATGTTCAAATCCTCATGACACCACTTGACATTTTCCTCCAAACATACAAAACTAAGTGGAAATGTATCATCCACAAATGCAGAATACTTTGTATGGTCCACACATCCAAATCATTAATACATTTTGTGAACAGTTTGGGTCCAGGCTTTCATTCTTCGATACCTCATCAGTCACAACCTGCCAATATAAGAATGACCCATTTATTCATACTCTGCTCCCTGTCTGTCAGTCAATCATTAATCCATGACAGTACATTACCATCAAGTCTAGTTGCTTTAATTATCTGAACCAACCTCCTGTGGGGGTCTTATTGAAAGCCTTCTGAGAATCCAAGTGTACCAAGACTTTCGACTCTCCTTTATTAGTTTTGCTAGTAATAGCCTCAACATCTCCAACAAGTTCATCGAACACCATTTCCCACTCATAAACCCAAGATGACTGTGCCCAATCAGATAATTATTATTCAAATATCCATTTATCAAAATTCTTTATTATAGATTATAGAATTTTTCATACTTCTGATGTGGGCCTACAGGTTTGTAGTTTCTTGTTTTATGTTTTGCTTTGTTCTTAAACTGAACAACTGAACAGCCACAGCTGACATAAGATGATTTGGATGGTCACACTAATAGTTTGCCGAAATTAACCAAAAGAAAACACATTCAGTTCCACAAATCACCCCAGTCTCACTGTACGCAATCCTCTTCATGATAACACATCAGAAGTAAAACAAGGATAACAGTAGAACATAGGAAAACCCAATAACATACTTGATCCAGGCGCAACCCCTTATTCTGGGTTTATGCCCTCTGGTCCTAAACTCTCACACAAGGTGCAACAACTTTTCCACATCTAGCCTGTCAAGTCCTTAGAATCTTGTATGTTTTAATAAGGTCACCTCGTATTTGAGGGACTAATATGGTTGAATGGATAAAGAAATTAAAGAATTATAGCAATACATAAATAAAGGAGATGCAAAAGTTTTTAAAAATGATAAATAATAGGACACGTTTACAGAAATAATTCAATTTTTAAGAAAAAGCTCTATTGAGAAACAAAAACACAGAAAGAGCAATCCATCCATGGCTTACTCAGGAAGTTAAGGGAGGCTGTCAATTCAAGGAGAAGGCTTACAATGTTGCCAAGCACAGTAGCTACTCTCAAGTGGAAATGTTTTAGGAACCAGCAAAGAATTAGAGCAACCCAATCAGGAAAATAAATAAAGGATTTAAAAAGGAGAGAAGCTGACATAAATGTTACTTCTTTAGAAGTAAGAATAGGGGAAAAAATGTGGAATGAAGAAACAGTTGAGAGGGTGAACAAATCTTTTGGGCAGAATCATTCTTTATGCAATCCAAAATCAGCGTGAATGCAGAGTCATCTTCATGTGGGAGAATGGATTGGGTTTTTCTTGTTCTCACTCTACAGTACTCAGCTCGTGACCTATATTAGGTGTGTCTTTGTACAAACAGAATGGCAAATTGTAGGAGGCAGGCCAGTGGGATTGAAGGTCTGGGCAGCTTATTTAAAATCAACCAATAGGTATTCAGTCACTGCAAGCCAGGAGGACCACACATCCCGCACTGGTCACCCAAACTGTTTGGGGATGTGTCAGACCAGGCAGAAGATAGTTCCACTGTTCAGCAATACTTTGCTGCAGGTTCTCCTCCAGGCTGTTCGGTTAAGCTAAGCAGTTACATTTCAACAAGGTTGGTAGCAAGAGCTTTCCTATCAGATCAAAGCAGCCTGGGCATAGGTTGCAGCAAGTAAAAGCACATAGAGAGACTACACAGGAGACCCTAGCTGCAATGCAGGAAAAGAACAACGAATTTGCTGTGCATCACAGGCTAAGCAGCACTGCCTATTCCACGGAAACTGACAATTCATAGGGCCACTCAGTTTAACTGTGCCAATACAGAGGGATGTCAGATTGGATAGCCTTGTTACAGCCTTCTGTGCCACTTTGCTCTACCTTGCTGCACTCCCCCTCGCATGCCCCCCACCCCCTAGAGATCAACACTCTTTTCACCCTGGTCATCTTCCCTCCACTTGACGTACCTACACCAGAACCAAATCAGAAATATTACCGTAAAACATATCACTAGAAGGACAAAGCAGGAAGTACTTATGGTCCAGGATAGAAAGTTACATCACCATTGCACATTTCTTGAAGGCAGTTAAATATCTGCACACATGCATTTCTTGACTGGGGAGAACTTCATAGGAAACGACACTCAATTCCAGTGAGATGACCTTCAAATCGAGACATGAAATGCACACAAATAGACTTCCTAAATCTTGCCATCAGAAAGATCAAACCGAATCTTAAGCAGGAGAACTTACTGCAGAAGTTTATCAAGATTCTAAATTTTCGCTTCTTGCCCCATTAAGTTCCTCCACGGACATTTATTTCAGCCTCCTTTGGGCCTGGAAGATTCAGATTTTAGTGTTTGTATTTACTCCAGAGACAATTACAACTAGGAATAGAAGGCATGCTAGGAGCTTTAAAAAAAACACAAGGAAACTAAAGGAAATAACATTAGTAGAGGGAAGAGAAGTACTGGAAAAAAGCAAAGGACTAATAACAGTCTGATGGCCTGCCGACAGTCTAACATTCTAGAAACAGGTCGCTGCAGAGGTAACGGATGCACTATGATTTTACACAATTTCTTCAATTCTGTAATGTTCCAGCAGATTGGAATCTAGCAAATGTAACATTGTTTTAGAAGGGAGAGCAGAGAAAACATGAACTTTTAGGCCAGGTAGCATGATAGCAGTATTGGCAAGTGCTGGAAACAATTATTAAGATAGCCTTAATCGCACAATTGGAAAACCGCAGTACAATCAGACAAAGACAACATGATTTCACAAAAGGGAAGTCATTTCTAACAAATTTATTGGAGCTCTTTCAGGATTTAACAAGTTGGGTAAAGAAAGGGGATGCAGTAATTTAGTACGTTTGGATTTTCAAAAGGCATTTAAAGAAATACTTCACACAAAAGATTAATAGCCAAGGTTAGGAGTTGGAGTGTGGATAATGTATTGACACTGAAGGAGGATTATTTATAAATAGGAAACAAAAAGTAGACATAAATGGGGTATTTTGAGAAGTGTGGTGCTGGAAAAACACAGCAGGCCAGGCAGCATCCGAGGAGCAGGAGAATCGACGTTTCGGGCATAAGCCCTTCTTCGGGAAGGCTTATGCCCGAAACGTTGATTCTCCTGCTCCTCGGATGCTGCCTGGCCTGCTGTGTTTTTCCAGCACCACACTTCTCGACTCTGGTCTCCAGCATCTGCAGTCCTCACTTTCTCCCATAAATGGGGCATCTTCAAGTCGACAACAAATGATTAGTGGAGTGCTGCAAGGATCAGTGCTGGGGTCTTGGCTATTTACCATTTATATTCATGTATTAGAAAATGACAGTAACTAACTAACACTTGCTAACAGTCCATTGTTAAGGTGTGAGGAAGGCACAGCAAAGCAGCAAAGTGATGCAGTCAGAATTGATAAAAAGAAATTGCAGATGGAGTATAAAATGGGAAAGCATCAGATTACTCCTTCTGCTTGTGAAAACAGCAAATAATACTTTTAAAGACACAAAACATGTAAATATTGACGCTCAGTGATAGGAATGTGCTCAAACAGGAATGCAGAAAGTTAGTATACAGGTACAATAAGGGGATTGGAGTACAGGAACAATATAATTGTAGTGTCATGGTAAACCCATATCTGGAATACTGTGTAGTTTTGGTCTCCATATTTAGGAGAGATAAACTTGTATTAGAGGCAGTACAGTGAACATTCTGCAGATAGGTCCCTGGAATAAGAGGCAGTCCTATAATGAGTAGATTAGCTTTATACTCTCTGAAGTGGAGAAGAATGAATGAGCAGCAACCTCAATGATACCTGCAATATCCTGAAGTGGCTTTAAGTCATACAGCATGGAAACAGGACCTTCAGTGCAACTTGCCCATGCACTTTGACTTATGGACCGGGTCTAATCTTTTTCCTTTTCCATAGCTATTTTTAAATTAATAGAATTATAGTAATTGGCCCTAAACTGCTCCTCTACAAACACTTCAGCCATTTGTCCTCATTTCCCAAAAGGAGGTCAAATTGTGCCCTTTCTCTAGAAGGGGCCGTCTAAATATTAAGGAAGTTTACTTGAACACATTTGACAAATTCCTCTCCATCCAATTCCTAATACTATGGCAGCCCCAGTCTACATTTGGACAGTTAACATCCTCCTCCATTACAATCCTATCATTCTTACAGATATTTGTGATCTCCCTACATCCTCAATTTCCTGCTGACTTTTGTAGGGGGCCAACAGTGCAATGCCATCAAATGATCACTCCCTTCTTATTACTCAGTTCTACCCATATAGCTTCGCTGGACAATCCCTCAGCAATATCCTCTCTAAGTACTGCCGTGATGCTTTCCTTAATCAAAAACACTACTTCCTTCCTCTCTTGCCATCTCTATCCTTCCTACAGCATCAGTACACTGGGACATTGAACTGCCAGCCCTATCCCTCCCTCAGCCATGTTTCAGTAGTAGCTAGTGATACCTCAGTCCCATGTTCACATCCATGCCCAGAGTTCATCTGCCTTACCCGTCAGGCTTCTTGTTTTGAAATAAATGCAGCTTAATTGCGGCACGGTGGCACAGTGGTTAGCACTGCTGCCTCACAGCGCCTGAAGACCCGGGTTCAATTCCCGACTCAGGCGACTGACTGTGTGGAGTTTGCACGTTCTCCCCGTGTCTGCGTGGGTTTCCTCCGGGTGCTCCGGTTTCCTCCCACAGTCCAAAGATGTGCGGGTCAGGTGAATTGGCCATGCTAAATTGCCCGTAGTGTTAGGTAAGGGGTAATGTAGGGGTATGGGTGGGGTTTCGCTTCGGCGGGTCGGTGTGGACTTGTTGGGCCGAAGGGCCTGTTCCCACACTGTAAGTCTAATCTAATCTAATCTTAATTCATCAATCTTCCCTCACTCCCTGCCATGCTCTCACCTGCACGGAGTATTCAACTTGCTTTCTTTAACTTCTGTACCAACCTCAATCTGTTCTTTCATCTCACGACTGCTTGATAGAGACACCGATTGTTTCAGCCAATTGGAAAATGGTGTCAGGACGAGGACATAACTTTTTAAGACTGAAATGAGAAGGAAGTTCTTCACTCAGAATTGTGAATCTTTGGGACTCTACCACTCCTGCTCTTATTGTCTTGTATTCAAGACACAGCTTGAGAAGCCTTCTGATAGTAATTAGGAAACAATGAAAACAAAAAATAATAAAGGGGAGGTGGGGTAAGAAAGACCAGAAGATAACAAAAGGTAAATGTTGGGCTAAGAGAATAGAGACAAAGAAGTAGGAGAAAGAAGGAGAAACTGTTCCCATTGATGAAAGAATTATGAATCAGAGGATGCAAGTTTAAGATAAACTGCCACACTTGGAAAAACATTTAAATTTGGATTGCATTGCCTGAAGGCAGGATCAGCTGGAGGTATTCAAGAGGCACATGGATAAATATCCAAAAAAAGAAGATTGTGCAGGGGTATGGGGAAAATGCAGGAGAGTGTCACTAGGTGAACCCCTCCTCTGGACAGCCAGCACAGATATAAGTGTGCCAAATGTATCCTTGTGCACTGTAACTATTCTGTGATACATGAGCGAGACTGCACAGGAAGAAGAAAAGAGAGAAATGGCAGGTGGAGTTTAATTCGGACAAGTGTACAGTGATGCATTTTGGAAGGTCAAATGCAAGAGGAAAGTACACACTAAATGGCAGAACCTTTAAGAGCATTGATGTACAAGGGATCTTGGTGTACAAGTCCATTGCGCCACAGAAAATGGCATAATGAGTGGATAAGGTGGTAAAGAAGGTGTAGGACATGCCCCAGTTGGAACATTGAGTATAACAGTTGGCAAGTTGAACAAATCTTTAGTTGGGCCACATGTGGTGTATTGTCTGCAGTTCTGGTCACTACACTATAGAAAGATGTAGAAGCTTTGGAGATGGTGAAAAAAGATATACCAGGATGTTGCCTGGATTGGGAGTGTATTAGCTGTAAGGAGAGGTTGGATAAACTTAGATTGCCCCTCAGCCTCCAGTGCTCTGGTGAAAACAATTTGATAGAAGTATATAAAATTATGGGAGGTGTGGATAGGGTGGACAGTCAAGAGTCTTTTTCCCTTGGGTGGAAATGGCAGATATAGGGGGCATAGGTTTAAAGTGAGAGAAGAAAAATGTAAAAGGAGGCTATGTGCTAGGCAAGCGTTTTTTCTTTTATACAAAGGGTGATAGGTGCCTGGAACACACTGCCAGGACAATGGTAGAAGCATACACAATAGCAATACTTAGAGACATTTAGACAGACACATCAACAATAAAGGGATATAGGCAATATGCAGGCAGATGGGGTGAGTTTATAATGGCATTGTGATCGGCACTGACACGGTGGGTCGAAGGGTCTGTTCCTGTGTTATATTGTTCTAAGCTTGAATTCTAAAAGAATGAAAGCTGTGAGCAATGGTAGTATGATGGGGTTTACACTCATGACTCAAGAGCACAGTGAACAATTTCAATTTATCCACCAAATTTGTAACCTAAAGAGGTGTAATGATGACATTGTTGTTGATCAGACTAATTTCTGACTGAAAGACAAAGAATGGAAGTATTTAGAACTCGCTGTTCCAAGCTCAAACTCTCTAATGAGGTAACAAAGTTTATTAAAAAGTTCTGGGCAGGACTTTCCACTAGGTTACACTTGATTCTATTCAGTGCACTTTACCTAGGAATCAGCAAAACTAACACAACAGATAGAAACATTTCAACCATAGATTATGTGTAATGAAACAGAGTTGATGTGATGCGTTACAGGTGATAGCGAGTCTGGGGGTAGTGGAAGAGGGGTTTGGAAAGTTAAAAAGAAAAGGCTTTAGTGCAGGGGCAGTGATGTGGATATTGGTAACCAAAGCGTAACAGGAAGATACAGAGTAGGTACATGTAAGATCTCACCAAAAAATAAGGTTCGGGGTAGGGACAAAACAGTGTTAAAAAATAAACAAACACAGATTAAAGGCTCTTCATCTGAAAGTTTTGAGCAATTTGCAACTGGGTGGATGAATTGGTGACAAAAATAGATATAAATGAGCATGACGCAATAGCCAGTTCAGATGCGTGGCTGTGGAGTGACCACAACTGGGCTCTGAATATTCCAGGACATTTGATATTTCAGGCGGGCAGGAAGGAAAAAAATCAAAAAAGGAAAGAGCTTCGTTAATAAAGGATGAGGTTAGTGCAGTAGTGAGAATTACTCGGTGCAGAGGATCAAAATGTACTATCACTTTGGGTGGAAATATGAAAAAGCAAAAAAGTAATGGAGAGTCATTTACAGGCATTCTGAAAAGAACAACACTTGAGAGCAATATATAAACCAAGAAAACAATGGGGGCTTGTAAGAAGAGTGCTGCGTATCAGGAGAGATTTTAATCTTTGTGTTAATTGAAAAAAATGAAACAATAAGAACTAGGTGCAGGAGTAAGCCAACTGACCCTTAGAGTCCACTCTGCCATTCAGCAAATTCATAGCTAATCTTTTCGTGGCCTCAGCTCCAATTACCTGCCCGCTCACCATAACCCTAACTTCCTTTATTGTTCAAAAATCTTTCAGTGAGGTTTCTCAACTACTTCACTGTTAGGGAATTCCACTGATTCACAACCCTTTGAATAAAGAAGTTCCTCCTCACCTCAATCCTAAATCTGCACTAATTTATTTTGAGGCTATGCCCCCCAGTTCTAGTTTCACCCACCAGTAGAAACAACCTCCCTGCTTCTACCTTATCTATTCCCTTCATAATTTTATATATTTCCACAAAATCCTCCCTCATTCTTCCAAATTCCTGTGAGTATACTCCCAGTCTACTCAATCTCTCCTCATGAGCTAACCCTCTCAACTTTAAGAACAAACTAAATGATTCTCCTCTGCTCTCCATACAATGCTTGAGAAAGGATGTTCTGGCGCAAAACTGCCCATGAAAAGCCAAAAAAATTGCAAAAACGAGCAAAAATAACCTGGAGGACGATATCACAGAATGTGTTTTGGACCATTTCTTAAAACAACAAGTTCAGGAACCAATGAAAGAACAGGTTATTTTAGACCTGGAATACGTAAAGGAACAGGATTAATAAATAGCCTCACAGTAAAAAGGGTTTTCTAGATAATTATTATCATGTTATGAAATTTCATATTCAGTTTGAAGGTGAAAAATCGGGGTCCAAAACTACTAAACTTAAAAACAATTACGATGATCTGGAGACAGAGCTGACTAAAAGAAACTAGGAAATAAAGTTAGAACATTGGATAGGCCACTGCTGCAATACTGCATGCAATTCTGGTCTCCTTCCTTTCGGAAAGATGCTGTGAAACTTGAAAGGTTTCAGAGAAGATTTACAAAGGATGTTGCCAGGGTTGGAGGGTTTGAGCTATAGGGAGAGGCTAAACAGGCGGGGGCTGTTTTCCCTGGAGCGTCGGAGGCTGAGGAGTGACCGTATAGAGGTTTACGAAATTATGAGGAGCATGGATAAGATAAATAGACAAAGTCTTTTCCCTGGGGTTGGGGAGTCCAGAACTACAGGGTATAGGTTTAAGGTGAGAGGGGAAAGATATAAAAGGGAGCTAAGGGGCAACTTTTTCACACAGACGGTGGTATGCATATGGAATGAGCTGCCAGAGGAAGTGGTGGATTGCAACATTTAAATGGCATTTGGATGGGTATGTGAATAGGAAGGATTTAGAGGGATATGGGCCATGTGCTGGCAGATGGGACTAGATTAGGTTAGGATATCTGGTCAGCATGGTTGAGTTGGACCGAATGGTCTGTTTCCGTGCTGTACATCTCTAAGACTCTAATTAATTAGATCATAAGAAATCAAAGTCATTGCCTATCACCATAGAAGGTCTCAAACTCTGTTGTTGTCTCTGAGTAAATCAAAATAATTACTGATAGCTTTATGACAAGGTGTCAATAATGCTCCAGTGTCTTAAACTTAACGAATGAGTTTGATTTAACAAATGAGTCTCTGCAAAGGCCTGAGAATGGTTCCAATTATTGAAACCTTGCAATGTTCTGTCCATTTAGTATTTGCAGCATTTTGTTATGAAGTAAATTTGTTTTTGAAAACTCAACTCACGGGTAATGGACACTCCATTTAATAATACTTATTTTGGTGATAACCGCATTTTCCACTGTAATAATAAAAATGCATTAAGCTACCACTCCGATATATCATGGAACTTTTTGTGTGCAATTTTTCTTTTCTAAATGACATTCTGAAACACTGCCTGATTGCACAGGTTCATGGAAGGTTTCAAGTTGGTTGATGTGGAAATGGATCAGCAGAAACTGGAGCATAAAAAGAAACATTTCTAAACAATATAATAGACACAATTTCTGCCTGGGTGACAAATTCAGCGTAAAGAAGAAAACCTTTTTCAATAAATTAAAGCTACATATTACAAGATTCTACAGCAGGCCTAGCAGAAATGTTCAACACTGCAAAAGTAAAATTGTCTCGTTAGAGACTTACCTCTAGAGCAAGAATTATAATCACTACACTATGCCAAACCAATTTATACAGTTGGTCCAATTTTTGATCATTAGTAACCCCCAAGATATTGATGGGGATTTAAAGATGATAATGACATTGAATGTCAAGGTGTACTGCCCAGGCTAATATACCAATAAAAAGGCTATTTGTGAAGCCATGAGATGTAACGATCTGAGATTCCAAAAATTATTGTTCTTCCCTTCCTGAAACTTCATGGTGTCAGAACTAATTTTACACTCACCTTAGGTATGTTAAAAGGCATTCCTTCTTTTCACCTGTCTTGTTAAAGCCAGTCAGCTAAAATCTGAATCTCTATTGGTTTTTAAAAAATTGTTTACTGATGGACCAGCCTGTTTTTATTAAATAAATTAAATGTTGAACTTTGCCCATCAAATTTCCTGTTTTAAATCCACACAATAAAGCCAAAAACTTTGGAAATATTTTCCAATAGTAAAAAGACATATTGTCATACCAGATGGAAATGTTGAGGTACTCAAATGTTAAAAGTCAACAAAGAAATTTCCCTGAAATTTGTTGTTCTCAGCATAATAGCTACATATGCTGGTCCACTGTGGAGTACAAACAGGAACACAGGCCAGTTGGACCGTGTAGCCTGTTTCTATGCCATGATACCTTGTGTGATGTTATATATAAACGTCTGGATAGCTGAGTAGGCTGGACAACTGGTTTGCAGTGCAGTGTGACTTTAATAACAGCAGGTTCAATTCCCATGAAGGCCCTACAGTCTTGCTTGTCACCTCAGGTGTGGTGCCCTTAGATCCACTGCACTTCTGTAATCAGAAAGTAGCCCATGGTCTTCTGGGACTACAGCAACTTTCACTTTTACCTGAAAGTCTATCGTCTTACCAAGTAGATAATTGTACTTAACTATGCAAAAGGAAGCAATAGCCAAGTTTAAACTAATTTTTGGGTTTTCTTATAATGGTTCATATACATCTGGGTACAATTTTTAGGAACTTTTGTGTGGCTGACTGCAATAAATCTGTCACCTTAAGTTTTGAAATATCTGCAGATTCAAATATGGATGCATTCACATCTTCAGTAAAAAAAAAGTCTTGTTTTTCTCAACTATATGTCTGGAACGTCTGTTTACAAAACAGGCTCATGATTGGAGAACCCTTGTATTTAACCAAATCAAAGTTACAAAACATTTTAATCAAATTAAGATTCCATTTCAGCATGGCTTGACAAAATAGAAGGGATTCATTCTTTCATTCAGTTCCTGTGTGAGAAGTCACACCAGCTGATATTACTGAATTATTCACCATGTATATCATTGACACACTGAAGAAAATTTATGATTATAAGGAGTCATGGAATGTTTTCAGTCTTTGTTACCCATGTTGATATTCAATGGCAATATAATCACTAAATCTCCAAAGGGGGTGGCACAGTGGTTAGCACTGCTGCCTCACAGTGCCAAAGACCCGGGTTCAACTCCCGCCTCAGGCTACTGTCTGTGTGGAGTTTGCACATTTTCCCCTGTCTGCATGGGTTTCCTCTGGGTGCTCTGGTTTCCTCCCACAGTCCAAAAATGTGCAGGTTAGGTGAATTGGCTATGCTAAAGTCTAAAGTGCCTGTAGTGTTAGGTGAAGGGGTAAATGTAGGGGAATGGGTCTGGGTGGGTTGCGCTTCGGCGGGTCGGTGTGGACCAGTTGGACCAAAGGGCTTGTTCCACACTGTAAGTAATCTAATCTAAGTATCTTAGAGGTTACTAATGATCGGAAATTGAACTGGACCAAACATATAAATGCAAGAGCAGGTCAGAGGCAAGGAACCCTGTAATGAGTCACCTCATGACTTCTCAAAGTCTGTCTACCATTCACAAAGCACAACAGAAGTATGATGGAATACTCCTCACTTGACTGGGTAAGTGCAGCTCCAAAAAACACTCAAGCAGCTTGACACCATCCAGGACAAAGCAGTCCACTTAATTGGCACCACATCCACAAAATTTACCAGCAGCATCTTTAAGATGCACTGCTGGAAATAACCAAGGGTCTTTAGGTAGAACCTTTCACCAGTACCAATTAAAAGGACAAAGCAGCAGATACATAGAAATACCAAATACCCTCCAAGTTACTCACCATCCTGTCTTGGAAATATCATTGCTCTTTTAGTGCCACTGGAACCAAATGGGATTGTGGGTCTACTTACATCAAATGGACTGCAATGGTTCAGGAAGGCAGTTTACCATGACCACCTTCACAAGACAAGGAATGGGTAATAAATGCTGGCCAAGCCAGCAACACCAACATTCTCTGAATAAATAAACAAGAACTACTTAAAAGGGTTCAATGTTTCATGCTCTTTGGATTAAACATGCTTCAGTCCAAGCCTCCTCATTCTTCCTCCTGTCTCTTTAGATTTCAAATTTTAGTGGCATTGTGAAGACTTCAACTGAGATCGGATGGTTCAGCACAGAGCAGGAATCAAAGCTGGCATTTGGTAGCTTCGATGGTTCTGTACCAACAGGAGAATGAGAGGCACTTGCTCTGGTCTTTAGTCACATTTTAGCAGATCTGTATCGAAACACCATTCATCCAATTTGGCTCCATATTCATTAATACCCCAACAAACATTAATCTGTTGAACACCACTTTCAAACTTATTAATTTGAGGGAGCATGTACTGTTTCTCCAGAGAGACACTGTCATTATCATTTTTTGCAGAGCGTTTAACTTTCCTTGGCTCTTATTTTAAGGTTATCACCCACAGTAAAAGCTTTTCTATCTCGAGAATCAATTCCTTTCTTTAACATTTCAATCAAATTGTTTCTTAAGCTTCTATACTCTACAGCAAACAAACCTATCCTACATAGCCTCTCTTCATACTTTAATCAAAAGATCTCTGGAACATTTGAAAGTCTGCACGGTACTCTTTCCAGTGTGGAGTTAGTAGAACTAAATCAATCATTGTTTGGAGAGCTGGAATAGCTTTATTTTCCATAATCAGATACCTGGATCCTTCAGGTAAGATTTAGGTGACTTAGCCAAATAACTAGGGTTATGTGATAGCAGCATCGCTAAACCATCTAGTTCGATGGAAGGAGGGGAAGAAGTGGTGATTTTTTTTCCCCAAAGACTTTTCCCTTAACACAGACATTTACATCAATCTTTTTCTTGATGGAATATCTTACAGACCAGTCAGCTCAGTTGGCCATAACAACTAGAATGTCATTCAGAATAATACCAAGGGCATTGGTTACAAGGTCATTCTGGTTGAGTCAGATTTCAGACCTACCTCCTCATCTTTCCACAAGAGGAAGGTAAGGGCTAACCTCCACCAGAAATAACCAAGAAAATGGTCCTGGATAGAAGTTCAGCAGACAACGATCCAAGGACAGTGAGCAGCACAGTGGCTAGCACTGCTGCCTCACAGCGCCAGAGACCCGGGTTCAATTCCTGCCTCAAGTGACTGTGTGTGGAGTTTGCACATTCTGCCCGTGTCTGCAGGTGCTCCAGGTTAGGTGAACTGGCCATGCTAAATTGCCCATAGTGTTAGGTGAAGGGGTAAATGTAGGGGAATTGGTCTGGGTGGGTTGCGCTTCAGCGGGTCGGTGTGGACTTGTTGGGCCGAAGGGCCTGTTTCTACACTAAGTAATCTAATCTAAGTAATCTAATCTAAAAAAGACCTGCCTTGGGGCAGACAGTCATGGCATGTCTGAATTAACAAATCTTATCCCAGCCCTACAGACACTACATTCATTTGCTCAAAATAACAGTTTTAGGAGGGACACAGCAGGATCAGAGGGAGTAACTGACTGATCACATTTTAACTATTCTCTCCCTCTCAGTATTACCAGACTGGATGTAAAATCTGAGCCAAAAAGTATTGTTTAAAAGTTACACAATTAGTGATATTCGCAAACTGGTCCCTTATCTTTACTTTTCATTGCTTCTCATTCTCTCTGAAATTACTACAGCAATCTTTCCGAGAGCTGAATTTCTTTCAGAAGTAACATTTTAGCAAAGATATTTTTGTGGTAGCATATAGTAATAAACAGTGTCTGTGTTGTTAAGAGTCCAGGATGATGAGGTACGATGGAGGTTAAAAAAGATGAAATATGCACTTACATACTGTCTTTCACAACTTCAGGACATTCCAAAATTCTTTATAAACAAACAAATCCTGAGGTCCTCAGGCGAATTTGAATCAAAGGTTTAGTCAGATGATAAACTGGACCAAGGGGTGTGTTATTGGTGAGTTGACATCTTACCACTGTCATTGAGTGGGTGTTCAACCTCTGAGCAAGAGACCTGGACCCTATCTATCTATACTGGGTGTGCAAACACCACTTCAAACATGACTTTAACCAATACTCATACCTACCAAAAACAAGGTGAACTTATATCAGAAACACTCAATTTTCTTTCATATTATCTTTTTGTCCCCCTCTTCCTCACTTTGTTTGTTTTACACAAGTTATGTTCTGATCAAAGGTATTCACCAAAAAAAAAGGGAGAAAACAGCTATCCTCAACACACAGCCACAAGTACATGACTTCCATCCTTTCATGAGCTACCTGATCCACTGAACATTTTTCTTATGGTAACCAGAAAATCAAAATACACCTTCAAAAATAAATCAGAAAAAGGTACAATTGAGTAAAATGAAGAAATCTCTTCACTTTGGCTCAAGAAAGAAAAACTTTTAACGAGATGTATCATGAAACATTTAATGCTTCAACAAACACTAATAATGCAGAATGCAGAGAATGATTATACAGAGGTTATATTTGAATATTTTACATCCACATGAGTGTACTGACAAGACATTGAAGAAACAAGTGAGGATGTAGATTTTAATCCAGAGGATTTCGGGTGACACTCTGTTGGAGAGAATGATTGCAGAAATTAAATAATAAAAATTGTAAATCTAATAAAACTACAGTGAAACCCAGTAAAGCAAATGCAATTATTGGTGAAAACATTTTTTTCAAACCATACCTAAATTTACAAAAGTAAGATTCAAAAGTAAATTTATATTTTTGATAGTAAAATTGTTAATAAAATAAGGATTATTTTAAACTATCTACATCAATCAAAAAACATAGTCTTTAGAGATTGTTAGCATGGTTTTATTAAGGCCCCGTGCCTTTATAACTTGATTGAATTTGAGGAATTAACAAGGATGACTGATAAGGGTAGTGCAGTAGATATTATCAACATGGACTTTAGGAAGGCAATTGTCAAGCTCCCACATAGTAAACTGTTAAAAAATCTTAAGACTCATGTGCATCAGCAAAATGTGGGAAATTGGGTCCAAAATTGACTCAGTGAGAGGAAACAAAGGGTAATGTTTTTGTGAATGGAGCACTGTTCGAAAGAGCACAATACTGGTTCCCTTGTTGTCTGTTGTGCTCACTAATGCTTTACACTGAACTGTAGGAAGGCTTGATTTGGAAATCTGCAGGTGACACAAAAATTGGCTGAGGAGTCAACTGCGTAGAATATAGCTGCAAATGAGAGAGGATATCAATGGCTTGCTAAAGCTGAATGAGCAGTAAATGGAATTCACTCAGAGAAATGCAAGTTTGTGCATTTGAAGCAAGTAAGCAGAGCAAGGAAATAGAATATAATTAGGTGGTTGAGATCTTGGAGTGAATATCCTTAGGTCCCTCAAGGTAAAATGTTAAAGTCAACATTTGGGATATATGCCTTTTTTAGACAAAGTTATTAAATACAAAAGCAGGAATGTAATTCTAGAACTACAGAAGACACTGATTAGGCCACAGCTGGAGTTGTGTGTGCAAATGGTAGAAAGATTAAAAAGGACAGGAAGAAGAGCTTTTTCATCCAGAAGGTAATGTATGCCTGCATTTCACTGCCCAGTTTGGTGGTCAAGGCAGAAACTGTCAACCAATTTAAACAGGAACCTGGTGTTGCACCTTTAGGATCCGGTGCTGGAAAATGGCTTGAGAGTAGGTGGTCAGTTGGTACAGGCAATATCAGCTTTCCCATAAATGGTTACACTAACAAAAACAGAAGTCGCTGGAAAAACTCAGCAGGTCTGCCAGCATCCGTGGAGGAAAAACAGAGTTAACATTGATCCCTGTGACCCTTCTTCACAACTGATTACAAAGTCAGGGTTGGGTGCGAGAGCACAGAGTGTGGTTAGTTCAGAGGGAAATAGGTTTGAACGGGTGAGTGGGGCACAAAAACTAAGGTGACTATTGTCACGTTGACAGTTTTCAACGAACAGGTTGAGCGCAGCTAAAAGGGCTGTAGGAGGGGCCAAGGTGGAGGAAGAGTGTTGGAGATGGGTGAAGAGACCTGTAGGAGAAGACTGTGAAGAAATGGGCACACAGGCGAAGGTGACAGAAGAGTTCAATGTCTGTCATGCCTGAAATTCTTTGAGTTGGGGATCCAGGTAGAGAACATCAAGACCCTTGTTGAGTACAGAACATTCAGCAGCAGACAGCCGAAGGTCAGAAGGAACTGTAAAGACCTGGCAAGGAGAAATTGAGATTTTGGTTAAGAAAAAGATAGAAACAGGTACAGGCAAGAGAGATCGAGCGAATCCTAAGAAGAGTATAAAGGCAGTAGGAGTATAATGATGAGGGCAAAAAGGGGACATGAGATAGCTTTGGCAAATAGGGTTAAGGAGAATCCAAAGGGATTTTATAAATACATCATGGACAAAAGGGTAACTAGGGAGAGAATAGGGACCATCAAAGATCAGCAAGGCGGCCTTTGTGTAGAACTGCAGATACTAAACGAGTATTTTGCATCAGTGTTTTCTGTGGAGAAGGACATGGAAGATCTCGAATGGAGGGAAATAGATGGTGACATCTTGAAAAACGTCCACATTAAAAAGGTGGTGGTACTGGACAACTTAAAATAAAAAAGCGGATAAATCCCCAGGACCTGATCAGGATACCTAGAACTCTGTGGGAAGCTAGGTAAGTGATTGCTGGGCCTCTTGCTGAGATATTTGTATCATCGATAGTTACAGGTGAGGTGCCAGAGGACTGGAGGTTGGCGAATGTGGTGCCACTGTTTAAGAAGGGTGGTAAGGAGAGGCAAGTTGTTGGAGGAAATCCTGAGGAACAGCATTTACACATATTTGGAAAGGCAAGGACTGATTAGGGATAATTAGCATGGCATTCTGCGTGGGAAATCATGCCTCACGAAGTTGATTGAGTTTTTGGAAGAAGTAACAAAGAGAATTGATGAGGGCAGAGTGGTAGGCATGATCTATATGGGCCTCAGTAAGGCATTTGACAAGGTTCCCCTCGGGAGACTGGTTAGCAAGGTTTGATCTCATGGAATAAAGGGAGAACTAGCCATTGGTACAGAACTGGCTCAAAAGGTGGTGTTAGAGAGTTGCTTTTCAGACTGGAGGCCTATGACCAGTGGAGTTCCACAAGGATCGGTGCTGGGTCCACTACTTTTCATCATTTATAAAAATGACTTGGTTGTAAGAGGTATAATTAGTAAGTTTGCAGATCACACCAAAATTGGAGGAGGTGTAGTGGACAGTAAAGAAGGTTACCTCAGAGTACAACAGGATCTTGATCAGATGGGCCAATGGGCCAAGGAGTGGCAGATGGAGTTGAATCTAGATAAATGCGAGGTGCTGCATTTTGGAAAAGCAAATTACTGCAGCGTTTATACACTTACTGGTAAGGTCCTGGTGAGTGTTACTGAACAAAGAGACCTCGGAGTACAGGTTCATAGTTCCTTGAAAGTAGAATCGCAGGTAGACAGAATAATGAAGAAGGCATTTGTTATGCTGTACCCAATACTCTGACAAGTAAAGGAGTTGGGAGGTCATGTTGTGACTGTACAGGACATTGGTTAGGCCACTGTTGGAATACTGTGTGCAATTCTGGTCTCTTTCCTATTGGAAGGATGTTGTGAAACTTGAAAGGGTTCAAGAAAGATTTACAAGGATGTTGCCAGGATTTGAGCTATAGGGAGAGGCTAAATAATCTGGGGCTGTTTTCCCTAGAGAGTCGGAGTCTGAGGGGTGACCTTACAGAAGTTTGTAAAATCATGGTGGAGTCCAGAACTACACGGTATGTGTTTAAGGTGAGAGGGGAAAGATATAAAAGGGAGCTAAGGGGCAACTTTTTCAGAGGGTGGTGCGTGTATGGAATGAGCTGCCAGAGGAAATGGTGAAGGCTGGTACAATTACAGCATTTAAAAGGCATTTGGTTGGGTATGTAAATAGGAGGGATATGGGCCTATTGCTGGTAAATGGGACTAGATTAGGTTGAGATAGCTGGTCGGCTTGGACAAGTTGGACTAAAGGGTCTGTTTCCGTGCTGTATATCTCTATGACTCTAAGTGGAGTAAGGAGAAGGCTGAAGACAGAGGGAAAGGGAGGGGAAAAAGAAATGCCAGAAGTAGGTATCTCCGAGTTGTTGAAGTTTACATTACTTCCTTCCGGGCAATAAAGTATGTCAAGAAAAACCAAATAATGAAATGGAACTGGGGAGCAGGACAGCTCGGAGACAGCATGAGGCGTTGCTAATGGAGAGAGATTGAAAGGCTAAGGGCAGCATGGTGGCTCAGTGGTTAGCACTGCTGTCTCACAGAGGCAAGGACCCGGACTCCATTCCAGCCTTGGGCGAATGTTTGCGTGGAGTTTGCACATTCTCTCCGTGTCTTTCCTCTGGGTGCTCTGGTTTCCTCCCATAATCCAAAGATGTGCAGGTTAGGTGAACTGGCCTGCTAAATTGCCCGTAGTGTTCAGGGTTGTGTAGGTTGGGTGTGTTAGTCAGGGGTTAAATTTAGAAGAATGGGTCTGTGTGGGTTACTCTTCGGAGGGTCATTGTGGACTTGTTGGGCCAAAGGGCCTGTTTCCACACTGTAGGGATTCTATGATCTATGAATGTGTATATTGTGTTACACGGCATGGAGTGGAGATCCCAAGTTGCAGCAAGAACAGTTGTCTGAGAAGCTTTGTACATCACAGAGATACCAGTGATCCTGTGTGGATTTGAAACAAGAAGGATCAAACTTCAGTTGGAGTCCACCAAGGCAAGTCTGAGCTGGAGGCACTCACTGAGAAATGAGTTGTGGTTCTGGAAGCAAGTTTTGGCAAATGCTTTGTCAAATACTCGGAGGCTGAAAGAAAGTAATGATGGTGTGGAAATCCTGTTAGAGACAGAAGCAGAACTTCAACTTGTGCATACCTGGAAACGATATGGCAGACAGTTAAACTTTAAAACAAAGCAAAGTATTATGGACGGTGGAGATCTGAAACAAGAAAAAAGTAGTTGTGAAGAAGGGTCACAGGACTCAAAACATTAACACTGTTATCTCTACAGACCTGCTGAGTTTCTCTCACAATTTCAGTTTTTGCTTCAGATTTCCAACACCCTTGGTTCAGAGATTAAACCAATTGGTCTGTCATTCTGGGTTAATGCTGCTATCTCCTCATTTTTTATTAAACCTCCATGGAGTATGGCTGCAGATTTATGACCAGTGCCTTTGCAATTTCCACCCTTAGATGTGACCTATCCAGTGTCTTGCCACTAGCACAAAATGGCAAGTGTAATCGACTCAACAACATGGACCTTTTGAAAATGGCATTATTTACCTTAAAATTCTTAACCCAGCATTAGCAATGAAACAAAAAGTAATAAAAAACCAAGTAGTAAAGTGCCAGATGCAATCTTGTAACAGCTAAGTGCAATGGTTCCAGTGTTGTCAGCAAATGCAGCATAGACATGAGGACACTGCAGCCCTATCTATCCACTATTACCTGCTACTTGAACAATATTCATAACCTATAATGCTTCTCTGTTCCAATTTCCCTTTTCCAACCCCATCTTAAAAGTTGACAGTAAATTTAACCATTAATTTTACACACCCTCAAGTTCCTGTGCAAGAACATCTCTCTTGCTCTGACCTAAATCTCTCTAATGTAAACTTTGACAAATGTCCTAGAGATTCAAGACCCCTCAGAAGCAGGTTGTTTCAGCTATTCTTTGCCCCTCACTCTCTCTTTTAGCATTTGAAATAGCCCTATTGAATTAGCCACAACCTACACCATTCTAACAGAAACAGTCAAAATTTTAAGTCTTCCTTCAGACTTCTACTTCCTCCTACCAGGCAGCTATAGGTCTGGTTGGAATTTATGTATGGTTTCAAAATTCTTACTGTAGTACTTTCTTATCTCTCATTCAGCTTTTTCCAGGTTATATGGGGGTCACCTTCATATGAACCATCCTTTTTTGCTTCTTGCTGTTGTTCCAAGCCTAACACAGCACACAACACCTGAGCCATTAAAGGGTTTTACATGGATTTAATATTACTTCTTGATTATCAACCTTACAATCCGGTATCCTGTAAGGATTTTTTAAAAAATAAAATGTTATCTACTTGAGGTTCCACTTTAAGTGTTGTAAACTTGAAAGCCAAACATTTTCTCTTTGTGATATGGAAAGAGCAGACAAAGACGGGACTGAAACATTCCCAAATACCTTCATCTAGAAGAGTTCAGTGGATGATTTCAGTTCCTCTTAAAACACTCCCCACCAGATCCAGTTCAACTCACACTTCATTTGATAACAATATTTGGTTTATCCTGACAATCTTCTAGCTATAGTACACAAGACTCTAGAACTAGCCTGCCCCTATTCCTGATGAAGGACTTTTGCCCAAAACTTCAATAATCCTGCACCTCAGATACTGCTGACCTGCTGTGCTTTACCAGCACCACTCTAATCCTACCCCTACCCACAGTTGCATAGCTACAACAAAGATCCGCATCTACCCGGCTGCGTGGAAAACTGCTCAAGAATTCAACCAATTACTATCAGATTAGGCCACTCACAATGATCATAGTGAGGAATTTGTTGTCAACTGTACTATCAAGTGGCACTTATTCAGCAATAAGCAGCTCACAATGCCAGGGTCATACTGCTCAGATCATCTTACGGTCCAAGAAAGAGCTAAATTCCATAAGACAGGGTACCTGCTAACATCAGGTATCATTAATACCACTCTCAGTACAAAGGAGCCTGAGCAAAATTGAAGTAGATGGGAATAAGGCAGTAGGTTCTGCATTAGTTAGCACAGAGGAAAATGGTTGTGATTGCTGGAGATCAATCATTTCAGACTCAGAACAGATCAGTTGTCAGGGTAGTGTCCTAGACCCAACCATCTTCAGCTGCTTCATCAATAACCTTCCCTACATCATAATGTCAGAAGTGGGCATATTTGCACAATTTTCCGTACCAACTGCAACTTCGAGTCATAGAGCTATACAGCATGGAAACAGACCTTTTGGTCCAGCCCATCCATGCCAACCAGATATCCTAAATAAATCTAGTCCCATTTGCCAGCATTTGCCCCATATCTCTCTACACCCTTCCTATTCATATACCCATCCAGATATCTTTTAAAAATGTTGTAATTGTACCAGCCTCCACCACTTCCTCTGGCAACTCATTCTATATACGTGTACCACAATCTGCGTGAAAATTTTCAGATACTGAAGCAGTGTCCAGATGGAGCAAGACCTTTGTATCTTTCTGGCTTGGGCTGATGGTGGCAAATGCCATTTATAGCACACATGTGGGGAATTACCACTGATCAGAAACAAAACTCGAACAGTCAAATATACATGGGTGCAAGAGCAAGTCAGAGACTAGAATGTTATTTCCATGTTAGCTAATAACTCATCTACTGACATCAAAGCCTGCTCATCATCTACAAGGCACAATATATAATGGTTTTAAGACCATAATGTACTTGAAATTTTGTAATTTATTAAAAGTAACAATGTTGACACACACCAATGTCAGACTACTCGAACAAACTGTCCAAGGCTATATGCTGAAAATATTCTTAATACCAGCTTTTGTTCTGCCATAGCACAAATTTATTTGGGCATACATTCAATTAATAGTTCTTATTAACCCTAAATTAATGCAACATTTCTTACATATTCTTCTCAGAAAAATGTTAAAAGTGCTAGTTTTATGAAAGTAACAGCTTGTTCTCCAGGTTAATGTACAACAATACAGAGTCTAATGACAGGAAGGTCGGAGTTTTAATTTCTGGTCTGAGCCAAATTTCTCATTCCAAATCAAGTGGCAGTCAGGATACATAAGCGTTCTTATGTTTGGGGAGGGGTGTGGTAGGTGGGGGAGAAACTTGCCAGGGTTGCTTTGCAACCATATGTAGGCAAATGTGGGGACTACAGATGCTGGAGATCAAAGTCAAGATTAGAGTGGTGCTGGAAAAGCACAGCAAGTCAGGCAGTATCCAAGGGAGGAGGAAAATCAACTTTACGGGCAGGAGCCCTTCCCTGATGAAGGGCTTTTGCCCAAAACATCGATTTTCCTGCTCCTTGGATGCTGCCTGACTTGCTGTACTTTTCCAGCACCGCTCTAATCTTGCAACCATATATGTTCTAACCAACTGCACACCTCTGAGCAAATAGGACTTGAACCCAGGTCTTCTCGTTCAGAGGTAGGGACACTACCACTCCACAAGAACCCTTGCCTTGCAACTATTATATTGTCTGTAATAATGCTCACATTCTGTTTACATGACAGATAAAAATCAGGATGCGTTAGCCTTGAAGGCAGCCATTGTGCTCTGGAAAATGCTATTAAGATTCAGTGAGCCTCCAAAAATAAAATGAATCTGAAACTGAACAAATGACTATAGATCTTTCCACAAGTAATCTCTCATTTCAAAAATGTATTACTGGAGCACAGTTCTTTCCTCTGAATACGAAAAATATTATGTGACACGTTTTGCATGCGCAGAACCGCAGCAAAGATAAATCAACTCCACGTACTCCAAACAAAAATTGGTGATTTTGCCCTGATCAGGAAAGCTGGATAAAAAAAATAATTTTCTTTATTTAGAGTCATTTTGAACTATACTCATTATTTTTATCTGCGAGACTCTCGTGCAGGATTCATACTTTGGCTGTTTCAAAGGAACTGCCTTCTTATGCAAAAAAGTCAGGAGTGGAACTCAGCCTCTTTCTGCCTAATATTCTTGGGAGAAAGTCAGAAGGCTGAGGGGTGACCTTATCGAGGTTTACAAAATCATGAGGGGCACAGATAGGGTAACAGGCAAAGTCTTTTCCCTGGGGTTGGGGAGTCCAGAACAAGAGGGCATAGGTTTAGTGTGACAGAGGAAAGATATAAAAGAGTCCTAAGGGGCAACTTTTTCACACAGAGGGTGGTACGTGTATCGAATGAGCTGCCAGAGGAAGTGGTTGAGGCTGGTAGAATTGCAACATTTCAAAGGCATCCAGATGGGTATATGAATAGGAAGGGTTTGGAGAGATATGGGCCGGGTGCTGGAAGGTGGGGCTGGATTGGGTTGGGATATCTAGTCAGCACGGACGGGTTGGACCGAAGGGTCTGTTTCCATGCTGTACATCTCTATGACTCTGACTGCAGATGATGGAGATCAGAGTTGAAACATGTGGCTCTGGAAAAGCACAGCAGATCAGGCAGCATTCAAGGAGCAAATTTCTCCTTCAACCCAGCACCGTCCTCTTGAACTGTCCTACCTGTCCATCTTCCTTCCTACCTCTCTGCTCCACCCTCCCCTCTGACCTATCACAATTACCACCAATCTGCATCTATTTATCACTTTCCCAGCTACCTTCTCCCAGTTCCCCCTCTCCACCCTCCTATTTATCTCTCAGCCCCCTTTCCCTCCCCTTCCACATTCCTGAAGGGCTTATACCCGAAACATCGATTTTCCTGCTCCTCGGATGCTGCTTGACCTGCTGTGCTTTTCCATCGCCACATTTTTCAACTCTAATATTCCTGGGTCAAGGTGATCCATATGTTCAGATATATAACCAAGAAATTGCATTCCATTTCACTTGCTCCGCCAGCTTAATTTAAAAAAGACTTCTTGTATGTAGAGATTAAATATCCAAAATATGTATCAAGTATCTTAATATGAATCATACTTTCTATTTATGTTAAATTGATAAGCGCCTAAAACTGGCAAAACACCTGCAGAAAATGCAGACAGTACACCCATTTTAGCTGCATGTCCACACAAAATTTGATTAAAAATAACCAGTAACTTTGTTTCCCAAGAAGGATTACTGGTGGAACAACAGGATGGTCACACCTTGATCACAGGCAAGCAGTATTGAAAACTCGTCATTAAGATTAATGGGCTTTCTAAGTGAAAAATGGCTATAGTACAAATATAAAATGAAAACAACATATTGGCTGCATCACAATCCTGTGAAACACAATTGATAGTGGAACAGTATCAGAAACATCTAAAATGTGTAATAAATCTATAGCCAGCGACAACAGATGCATTAAGTAACAAGGGGTGACAAAAAAAGGGGGAACTTTGAGCCTGCATTGCCATTCAATAAGATATTGAGAGATTGGGTTTTAGATCAACTCCAGCTTCCTGCATACCATGAATAGATTCTAATAATTAGATTCAAATAATTGATTACCAAGAGCATGAAAAATTATCCACCTCTGCCTTAAAAGAGATTCTGCATCCAATGCCTCAAAAGAATGGAACTCCAATGATTCTCAACCCTCTGGAAGAAATATTTTATGCTCTTAAATCGGCGACCTTTCACTTTTAAACTATAGTGCCCTAGTTCTAGATGCGCCCAGAAGAGGAAATATTCTTTCTACATCCATCCATTCAAGTCCCCTCAGGATCTTGTGACATGTGAAAAACTAGACACTTTTTAAAAATCAAGAAGCTTAATGATGAACTAAAATTGAAACGGAGAACCACAGCATGTTTGAAAACAACAGAGATCAAGGCAAGAGAAGAATAATTAGAGGACAACGTGGATTTCAAAGTCAACATATTTTAGAAGGAAGGCACTTTAAAGGTAGTTGAAAAATATTATAAATGACAGTAAGGTGAATTTTGGATTTTAATTCACTAAGCACAGGGGATGAATCATCTATAAGAGATAGCTGTGGTTTAAGAGGAATAAGAGTCAAAAGTTGTGCCACGTCAACTTACAATAACCAACACTTGCTCCTGTAACCATGCCTCCAATTTCAAATATAAGTAAGCATTCTCCTTTTTTAAAAAAAATTCTTAATTCCAAAACATTGCAACATTAGAATCAGTACTTGAACAATTCAAATTAATGGATTTTGAAGTATTTCCTACATTGCTGCAGAAGAAAAAAAAGTACTCCATATAAAATTGAAGTATGTGGCTTACAACTGAAAACAGTAATTACAGAGGAAGTAAATTATACTGAACAATTTTTTTTAAAAAGCGGGATTAACTGAAGTAAGAAACATAATCCAAATGAGCTTCAGCAAGACGTTTGACAATGTTTCTCTAGATAGACTGGTTGGCAAGGTAAAGTCACATGGAATCACAGGGTATATGCCCTCCTTGAAGAGGGAGAACTAGCCATTTGGATTCAGAACTGGCGCGAAGGTAGAAGACAGAGAATGGCGGTGGAAGGTTGTGTTTCAGATTGGAGTCCTGTGACCAGTCTTGTCTTACAAAGATCAGTGCTGGGTCCACTGCTTCTTGTCATTTATATAAATGATTTGGATGGGAACATAGGAGGTATGGTTAGTAAGTTTGCAGATGACATCAAAATTAAAAGTGTAGTGGACGGCAAAGAAGGTTATCTCTGAGTAAAACGGGATCTTGACCAATTGGCCGAGGAGTGGCAGATGGAGGTTAATTTAAATAACTGTGAGGTGCTGCCTTTTGAGAAGGCAATTAGAGCAGGGCTTATAAATTTAATGGTAAGGTCCTGCTGAACAAAGAGACCTTAGAGTGCAGACTCATAGTTCCTTGAAAGTGGAGTTGCTGTAGGCAGGATAATGAAGGCGGCATTTGGTATGCTTTATTAGACAGTGCATTGAGAAAAGGAGTAAGGAGGTCATATTGCAGCTGTACAGGACATTAGTTAGGCCACTTTTGGAATACTGTGGGCAATCTGGTCACCCTGCTATAGGAAGGATGCTGTGAAACTTGAAAGGACTCAGAAAAAAGATTTACAAGGATATTACTAGGGCTATAGGGAAAGGTTGACTAGGCTAGGCTATTTTCCCTGGAGCATTGAAGACTGAGGGGTGACCTTATAGAGGTTTATAAAATCATGAGAGGCATGGATAAGGTAAATAGATGTCTTTTCCCTGGTGGGGAGTCAAAAAGCAGAGGGTATGGGTTTGCAGTGAGAGGGGAAAGATTTAAAAAGGGACCTTAGGGGCAACTTTTCACACAGAGGGTGGTGCATATATGGAATGAGCTGCCATAGGAAGTGGAGTAGGCTGGTACAATTACAACATTTTAAAGGCATCTGGCTGGGTATACAATTAGGAAAGGTTTAGAGGGATATGGTCCCAATGCTTGCAAATAGGACTAGATTTGTCTAGGATATCTGGTTGGCATGGTCGAGTTTGACTGAAGGGTCTGTTTCCATGCTGTATATCTCTATGACTCTCAGTACCTGTATAGTGCTTATCTCAATAAGAAAGACAGTTCTGTCAACTCTAGGTCAGAAAAGATTCAAAAAGAAGTCTACTCTGATTTCTTTGAAAATTTCAGTGGAAAGATGATAACTCTCCCTGCCCATTGGTTCATACCAGCATGCAAAGGATTCCCAAACTGAATATTTGCAGCATCAAAAGCAGATTTAGAAGCTACAAAATTATAGATGTTATACTTGTTCATACTTGAAGCAAGGGCAATTATCTCAAAAGACCAAGTTCTCAGTAACCATGAGGCATGTCATTGCAAACAAAAAATGTAAAGGTGACCTGCAATGCCTCAACTCAAAATAGAGATGAAATTGCTTTGTCATGTACAATTCTATAACTTGCACATTGCAACATGGGGCTTTCTTTTTCTTGTCAAACATAGCATTGTTCAATTCTATTCAAAGATTAAACTAGTCTTATTTCTTAAATCCCAATTGTTTACGGTCACTTCTTTTAAAAATAGATGTGGCAAAAAAATGGTATTCCTATTTCATTACAGCTATCATGTCATCGTTGCAGAAAAGGAAGTCTGGTTAACGTATTGTTCTGGACAACTAAAATAAAATTATTTGCTGAATTTTTTTCAGTCTAGATATCTTATAACCTATTCATTTATGCAAAAAGATAAGTTACAGGTTTACACTCAGTCCCCAAATGTGTAAACCGGCCACTATCTTGCGATAATCCATATAATGCTGCACTATACTTTATTACAATAACACTCCTACACATATGCACTAATTGATGATTTTATTAAAAGATTCCACTTGGAAAAGATTTTGTAGCATCTTAATGTCAACAGCACCTGGTAATTGGTATGAACCATTCACACTGCAGAAGGTACCAATTAGAGAAACCTCGCACTTTATGCTATGCAAAGTCTTTTGTTTCCCTTTCCCAGGTGCACAAATCTTAAATACTTCCCTGAGGAATTTAATTATGTCCACAATGCTTTCAAACAAGCCCTCTGTCCACCATTTAAAAACCTAAATTAATAAAGGAAATAGCTGGAACTTTCTTTTGCCTATTCAACCTCCAGAATAGCCACTAAAAAGCCAGGATTTGGTAAGAAACAGTGAATACCCCTTAACCATTCCTCCATTATGAAGCCATTTCCAAATATTAGATCATGTCCCTCTGTTAGTAGCAACATTCAATTACTGGTTTCTTAGATGACAGGAGGTTAATGCCTGAACATTATTTTAAAAAGGTCCCTCACAACAGTTAAATGTACGAAAGTCAACAGCATCACCTGAGCACTCAGGGGTACAAGAATTCCTCAGCTCTTGTTCAGGGATACTCAAGATTGCTCAACTAAGAAACCACATTCCATCGGTCATATATTTAGTCTTTGGTAATTTTATTAGTCTGTGGCAATACCATAGTCATACATAAAATGCAAATCATAACAACAATTGGTAATTCTATTGAAAGACTGTATTAAGACATTCCAGAGCCGATTACATTAGGATTAGGATTTGAAAACAGCATGGTATTGAGCATAACAAATTATTTTTACTTAAATAAGTATCACACAAAACAACACCAATGTTAGTTTCTCTCTTTTGTATGATCTGGGCTTGATTAATCAATCATACAGAATAAAATGTAAATTTACAAATGGATGAAATAACAGAGGGTAGGACTCTGAGCAAAACATCTTTCACTTCAAGAATAAATGCTAGGACCTTGAGAATTATTTATTACAGATAACTGATGCAATCAGAGTAAAGTTCAACCTTGTTGACCCAAACACAATCCTCTTGTTCCTCTATATAAGAAGTCAGAACTTGGCATACAATATGCTACCTAAATTTAATGATCACCTTTTGGGGAAAATCACAACTGGAATCCAAAAGCAAATGTTTACATACAATATCTTCACACTATACTAACTTGGCCACAGTCTGTTTTATAAAACAAAACATCGAACAAATACCTTTCCCAACTTCAGGATGACCCAAAACACTTGCAAAGTGGAGTCAGGAAATACTCACACACTAATGGAATCCATCAAGAAAGTCAAAGAAATATATTCCGAATAAAAATAAATTACATGCTACACCAAGCTTTGTGAAGTGAAACATCACTGATTTGTCAAGTAATTTGCTGTCGGTTATGACACACCCCTGTCAGAAACAATTATGCTCTGACTATATAATTTGAAGGATTACCAATTATCATTGAACTAACACAACAAGTTGCACCAAACACTTTGTTTAATCATCACACCACACTGATCCCTACTTTCATGTCAACAACAGATGGCAATCACATGAAAAACAAATTGGCATTTCTAACTTTCATTGATATCCTTTTTATCTGCAGAGAAGCATTTGGATTGGTTTTTTCCAAATTTAAAAACATTGGACACTGACTAATCACAACCCGATAGATACATGTTCACCACTGGGTCTAAGCACAGAGAGACAGAACTAAGATAAACTAAAATAAGAAAGAGCAATTCTGTACAATAGTCAAGATTAGAGTGGTGCTGGAAAAGCACAGGTCAGACAGCATCCAAGGAGCAGCAAAATCGATGTTTTGGGCAAAAGCCTTTCATCAGAGACATGCAAGAATTCAGTACAAGAGTCATACTTAACTCCAAGCTTTATTTCTATCTCCACAGACATTCCCAGACCTACCATTTCCAGCACTTTATGCTTTTATTTCAGAATGCTCCAGCTTTTATTTTTCTTTCTATGCCATCTTGTTCTGGACACCCTAACTAAAAGACAGAATTCTTCCTGCACACTTGACCAACTTTAATTACACAAAATGAAAATTAGAACAAGACTAAAAATAATTTAAAAATTAGTGTATAACACCTGAATGAAATCATAACTGAAATTATTCCACAATACAATCAACAACCACTTTAACATTTAGAAAAGCTATGTAACATTACTTAAGAGTTTCCATGTACATACATGAAGTGCTCACAAATAATAATTGAATTTGAACTGCCTCAAGGTGAGAAGTAATGTCAAGATACTAATAGCATTCTAGTTTTCTTTTCCCCAAGTAACCCATCATTACACAGGTCAATGGCATTCAATTACCAGAACATTTTTCATCCGTCACTTCTCAGTTACCTCTCTCTAATGAGACAGCAGCTCTATTGTCCATTATGGCTATGCCATCTTTAATTTTTATAACCAATCATAAAATTGACACCGCAAAATGCAAGAAATAACCTAAAATACATTTTATGTCAATTCATTCCTAATAAGTTTGTATAGCACCAATGACAATCTCACATAACCCAGGTCCTACAGGTATTTGTTATTGTGATTCCTTAAATCAATCAGTTTTCAAATGACATCAAGGCAGATCAAGTCTATTCAGAAGAATCAATTAACTCACAAACCTGTTCTAATTCCCCCTAAAGCTAGGATGCACTTGCTCCATGATAATAAACTGGTTGAAGTTCAGCAACTGTACAGGACTGGTCTTCTGAGCTGCAAAGCTGTGGTTCACTTTATTAGTTCTTGGGCAAGTATTGTTGCTGCCTCATGTCTTTCTGCCACCTCAAGTACAGAAGCTTCATCTCATAAGCCTGACCCCGTTTCTGGTTTCGTAAGTGGGCGATCAAATTTTAGAAATTTCGTATGAGAAAATGACACAGGAGGACTGATTATGTTGTGACTGATAAGAAAAGGAGGTATTTTCTCAAAATTATTCCAATAATCCCTCAAAATATTGCGCCAATAACATACATTCACGATCACTATCATCTATACACTTGTTGACAGAGGGTCATCCTAAAAATAAATTTTCATCTTAGATGGTCAGTTCTAAAAGAGCTATTTTGTGCAGGAATGTCGACCATCTCCCATTGGTTTTGTTGTCTCCTCTAGCTATTGAAAGCGCATGCTCCGATGCCGATTTGCACATCAATCCTTAAATCCAATCGTTCACCTCCACTCACTAATACCTACATCTCCAGTGCAGCCAGGGGCCTTCCAACATTTCACTGCAATCGAGAGTAAGCATTTGAAATTTCCTAAGAAAACATACCAAAGGTCAGGTGCACGATTTGCCTCTCCTGCCGGCTTTGGGATTTACAATGAAGTCTTGCTGAACCTCTCACTGTCTGCCAGTCTCAGTCTGTCTCACTGCTGCTGCTGCCGCTTATTACACCCAGTCTGGGAGCTCATGCATCTGACGCACGCAATGCGACGCCGGCAATCTCAATTAAAGGGACCCCGTCTTAACTGAGAAAAAAACAATTGCTCCTCCAGCAAATATTCCCAAAATCCAATAAAATTATAAGAATTTGTACATGTCCCGTTTCATATCAAAATACAGCTGATTTGCAACTGAAATAAAATGAACTGCGGATGGTGGAAACAAAGACAGCAACTGCTGGAGAAACTCAAGCAGGTCTGGCAAAACACTTTCTCTCCACAGACCTGCTTGAGTTTCTCCAGCAATTTCTGCTTTGTAACTGATTGTGCAAGTGAAGCAATAAGAAGCTGCTATTTTTGTTTTGATTTCGGAAATAATATTCTGATTGTTTTCAGCTCACGTTAAAATGCAACTGATGCCTCGAAAAAGTTATTTGGAAAAGCTTTCAATTCTGCCCCCCCCCCCCTCCCCCCTTCCTGTGTTTGACACTTTTCTATTTACTCATGAGTTGTGAACATTGTTGGCTGGGCCAACATTTATTGCCTGTTCCTAACTTCCCTTGAGTTCCAGGGGTGAGCTGCCTTCTTGAACTGCTGTATCCATGCTGTGTAGGTATACCCCAGAGTGCTGTTTGGAAGCAGATTCCAGATTCAAATTGAAGGAACAACGAGACAGTTCCAAGTCAGAATGCTGTCTGTGTCTTGGAGAGGAATTTGCTGAAAACATAATAAAGTAAGATCATAACTATAAAGTTAAAAATCACACAACACCAGATTACAGTCCAACAAGTTTAATTGTAAGCACTAGCTTTCAGAGCACTGCTCCTTCATCAGTTGGTTGTGGAGTAAAAAGGTGTAATCTTATAATCTTACAATCTTACACTCCACAACCACCCGATGAAGGGGCAGCACCTCAAAATCTAGTGCTTCCAATTAAACCTGTTGGACTATAACCTGGTGTTGTGTGATTTTTAACTTTGTACACACCAGTCCAACACCAGTCCAGCATCTCCAAATCATCATAACTATAAGACAGTCACAACATTGAAGAACACAACTATATCAGAATATTACTTGTATTTGAAAGACGGTATTCTTCTTACTTTGCCAAGTGTTAATTTTGGTTTGGCTCTCTCACATCTGAATCAACAGAGCATTGATCCAGTTCCACTCAAGCATAAGTCAAGAATACTACTCCAATATCAGGGTAATTTGGATGAGATATAAAACATTATAATTATCTATCATTTTAAGTTGATGTAAAAGATTCCAAGCTGATATTTCAAAAATAGTAAGATGCCTGTCCCCAGTATCCTGGTCGATATAGATCCCTCAGTTGGTACCTGTTCATGATCATTTTGCTGTTTGTGAGAGCTTGCAAATTAGCTACTGCATTGTAACAGTGACTGTACATCAAAACTACTTTGTTGGCTGTGAAGGGCATTGTAAGGTTGCAAAGGTTTTTTTTAAATAAAGTGTTTATTTTTCCTCAGTAACATTATTGCAAGGATAATAAGGCTGAGCTATTCTCTGCTAAAAGAGGGTCAAATGTTATTTCAATCCATGGCTTTTGACCATTTTGTGTAACATATCCGCTTTTATCCAAATGGCAATAAGCAAGACCTTAATGTCCCAAACCATTTGAACTTGACAATATATTAATTTTGTTACATGTTAGACTTAAAGGAAGAAGCTGCTTCTGCTCATTTTACTCATTTGTCTAGAAACCTACAGTTGAGAGTAAACCGCAATAACTTCATCACAACATTATAACAATTCAGCATATTCCACATATTATTAAATCATTATTGACCAATCTAATCCACTGATTAATCATTGCAGGTGTGGAATGCTCCTTTTTTGAGGAAAGATTTCTGATAATAATGTTTAATAAGACTTACACCAATCTGGAGTTGTGCCTCACTGTTCTAGGGTCATGCTCTAATTTGAAGTGATTGAGAATATTGTGGGATATGTCTGACCTCAAATACTTTGTGAAATAGCTGAAAGTGGTTGGGCCTTGAACATTAACTTGAGGAACACCTGCTGACATGCCTGTTAGGTGAGATGACTGACCTCAAACAGCCAAAACCATCTTCTTTTGTGCTAGGTATGAGTCTAACCAGCAGAGAGGTTTCCACCAATTCCCATTGACTCTAGATTTGCTCGGAAGCTTTGATACCACATGGGCTGCCTTGATGTCAGGGGCATTCTCAACTCCCCTCGAGTTCAGTTCTTTTTTTCAAGTTTGAATCGAAGCTGTAATGAATTGAATAGCTCTGGTTGAAGCCAACTGAACACCAGTGAGGAGGGTTTTCCTTTGCAATTGCTGTTTGATAACTCTTTAGATGATTCTTTCATTACTTTGGTGCTGACGGACAGTAGATTAATAGAGTGGTAATTCAGCAAATTGGATTTGTCCTCCTTTTTTCTGCACAGGACATTGCTGGGTAATTTTCCATGTTGCCACGGAGAGTCCAGTCTTGTAGCTGTACTGGAACGCATTGACCATGGGTTGGCTTGTTCTGGATCAGAAATCTTCAGCACAGTTGCTAGAAGCTGTAAGCACATTGTCTTTGCAGTTTCCAGAATCTTCAGTTACTTGATGTCATGTGGAGTGAATCAAATGGGTTGAAGCCTGGCAGTTGTGGCGCTGGGAGCCTCAGGAGGAGATGGATAATCAACTCTCAGCTCTTTCGGCTGAGGATTGTTGCAAATAAGACCAAAAGCTGTAGGAGCAGAAGTCGAGCACTTGGCCCATCAAGTCTGCTTTATCTTCCAATGAGATTGTGCCTGACCTGACAACCCTCAATTCTACTTATCTGCCTTTTCCCCTTAAATCTTAATACTCTTGGTTAGAAATCTGCCAATCTAATTGACACAACCTCCCCAGTCCTCCAGGGAAAGAATTCCACAGGTTCAAGACTCTCCATGAGAAGTAATTTATCTTCACCCGTTAAGAGTCAAACAGATTGCTATGGTACTGAAGCCACAAGTAAGTCAGAGCAGGTAAGCATGGCATATTTCCTTTTTTGAACGACATTAATGAACTGGACAGTTTCTTTTCATGAAAATTCTATTGTTGTCATTAGATTCCAGATTTTTATTGAATTCAAATTTCACCATGACACAACATGCTCACTCTACCTTAGCACGGGTCTGCTGGGATAAGTTGTACAAGGAATTGCCTCTCACAGGTTTGACATTGTCTTAGAGGGTGCTCAAATATTTCAAGGCAACTTTTCAATATATCTGCACTCTGAAACATGGAAGGTCACTGATGTTGGAAAGGTCAAAAGGAGATTCTTCAACCTTCTGGCTAACATAAGGGACTTCACTGTGCAACTCTCAGATGTCCTAAGAGGCAACGTTTTCACGCAGACGGTGATACGTGTATGGAATGAGCTGCCAGAGGAAGTGGTGGAGGCTGGTACAATTGCAACATTTAAGAGGCATTTGGATGGGTATATGAATAGGAAGGGTTTGGAGGGATATGGGCCAGGCGCTGGCAGGTGGGACTAGATTGGGTTGGGATATCTGGTCGGCATGGACGGGTTGGACCGAAGGGTCTGTTTCCATGCTGTACATCTCTATGACTCTATGTCACATTCTGCCAGATGCTTTAAAAGCGACATAACCTTAGCAGCATGCAAAGTCAGTGTACTGTCTCAAAGCTGCTTTTTCTTTAATGCTTATGTAAGGCAGTTGATGTGTAGATACTTTAAGATATCAAGCATACAATTGGATAGCTAATATGAAATTTACTCAGGGAAACAAAGAGTCAAGGACTGCAAAAGAATGTTTTTTAAATAAGTATATGTCCATCTGATATTGTTTTTTAAGCAATATGAATGCAATTCATAGCACACTGCATGTAGAGGAATCCAGAAATGGTGGCAAATCCCACTCTCTGAGCTGTTTGACCTTCCTTGCTATAGAGGGTAGGAGGTGAAGAGTTTGGCTCTGCCAAAAATGCCACCAGTAACGTCCCAAATGCAGTTGCAGGTCAACAATTGGTTGGATGCTTCAAAGGTCTCCAGCTGTTTCTTGAAAGAAGCAACTATAAAAATTCAGAGCAGCTGCGATCTTGACGGTCACTGGATGGGATTACCACCCAGTCTTTCTGGGTGCAAATCCACCTCCAGCAGAGGACACAGTTGGGTGATGATGGGCCAGGATATCCTTAATAGTCACAGTCTCAGAGAGTTGAATAAATTGCGGCGAGGTCGATACACCATAAACCTGCACCTCTTTTGATGAATTTTCAACCAATTCATCTCTCTATGGAAACTATATAGCAGCAGCAGCTACAAGTTGCTGTTCTTGCTGGGCTTGCTGATATTGTTCCATGTACGGTCACTTTCAGCATTTTCTTCACTGAATCATCAAGGCCACATTGTCTCGAATAATGATGTTCTCCACATGAGCTCTGTGACCAAATTATCTTTGGGAATGTAAAGGAAATTGCAAAGGAAATCTATTAAAGAAACTCCCGAGCCCTCAGTAAAACAAAAGATCAAGGACTGCAGAAGTATGTCTTTTTAAAAAACGAATATGTCCATCTGTCATTGTTCTCAAAGCAATATGAGTGCAGTTTATATTGTCCTGCATATACAGGAAGTCAGCAACGATGAGAATCCCACTCCCCAACCTGTTTGACTGTCCTGTTTGATTAGGATCCAAAAAGTGAGGCATTATGTTATGCCCTTGCACCGTGTGAATTAGAGGTTTCTCAAGGAGCTAATAGACCCATGTCTCAATAAGGAGCTCTGAACTATGTGACCTTGTGTAATTGTGTGGTGTGCAACCAAAGGATTCATATTATAAATTACTGTGAACAGGCTCCCATGAAAGCTCCTTTCCATAACACAGACCAGTATCCTTGCATTCTTCAATATGAGAATTTGGCAACTGTGATACATTGTCTTCCAAAGCTTACTATGGAATGTGGTTGGAAAATCAGAGCTTCAGGTTCCACCTTTAAGTTTATTGTTGCCATGAGACTTGTTCATGCGACATGACAAGGTGGCAGTTAGTGCCCACAATGTAACGCGAAGCCATAATTTTGAATCTGCAGTCTTGAGCAAAAAACTGACCTGCTGATAAAGTGCAAACTGAAGCTAGATGGATGGCATTTCTTGATCAATGAAGGCATGATGACTGTAGTTGCATTGAAGTCAACACTTTTTACTTCAATGTCCCAAGGAAAATACAGTAACTTAGCCCAACTGTCTTGCGTGTGGTTGCCGCTATTTTGTGAAGTTATTGTGCTTTCAATTCACCGTGGCAAGGTTCCAACTTCCTTTCAGTTTGAGTGACTTGCAGACTGTACCTGTGATGCAGCAATTTCATCCCATTCTTTATTTTCCCTTTTGTGCTGCTGCCCCCGTGGCACCAATGATTTTTCATTTCCTCCTGTTTCAATTGAGCCTCTTTACATCATTATTAATGTGCCCACAATACCCTCAGACCCCATCATTTTGTAAATTCTCATGGCCTTTCGATATGGCCCTAAACCCTCCCCACATATGGACCAGAGTTACCATGACCTGTTTAAACTCCTCTCCAAACCTCCCAGTCCCCTCTAATTAAATCTGAGATTCCCATCCTACTATCTGCGATTATCTCCTATTACTGTCACCATTCCCTCAGTGATCCAGGACAATGAAGCTCATCCCCAGATTTGAGCTGTCTGTTTTCCCCTGGAGTCCATGGGCTGTGTCTTAATCATTAATGATCAAGCCCACCTCTCCCCAGATTGACCTGGCAGGACTATGACTCACCCTCTTGTCTGATGTCTCAATAGCACTCCAACTGAACGACCTATAATCCTTTATATGGCTTGCACTTGACCTGCAAGACTGACTGTGATCCAATCCCATAACTGCAAGGCACAGATCCCTGCATTCATGTAGAAACAAGTATTTGACTGAACATGGCCAACCTATTGGACTGGAATACGATGAGCACTTTGATGCACTGTGACAGTATGCCCTGACTGACTGTGGTCCTCCTTGATGCATTAAGGGTGCTTCTGTTTAGATTTTCAGCTATGGGCATTTGTTAAAATACACATTTGTGTAGTGTGCTTGCTGTGTAATCATCTGGTAGGTGCTGTAGCTCCATAGCACAGTGCTATACAGTGAGAAGTCCTCCCCAGGACTGATACAATTGTTTGGCTAATACATTTGCTGCCCATTGCAGTCCAGTATCACAAGCTGCATGCCTTTCCCTTTGGTGCTGTGTGTAATGAGAGGTATGGAGACTGTCAGCCTTTAACTAAGAGCTGAATGAATTGAGTGCTAACAACACAATGCCATCCAAATGTGGTTGACAGTCTGTAATGTTGTGCTGAAGTCCAATGCTCAATGTTCAGCACTTTTCCTGGCTCCTCAGGTGCTGAGGCCGTTCTTGTCCAATTGCAACAATTCGTGGACAATCTCCAGGCTTGGCCCAAAAAATGGCAAAAAACATTCACACCACCGAAATACCATTCAATGGCCATATCCAATAAGAGACAATCTAATCATCGCTCCTTGACATTCAATGGTATTGTCATTACTTAATCTCCCATTAACAATATGGAGGGGGTTACCATTGGCCATAAATTGAACATCTTCTTTATTCACCCATGGGATGTGGGTGTCACTGGCTGGCAAGCATTGATTGCCCATTCCTAATTGCCCTTAAGAAGATGCTGGTGCACTGTCTTCTTGAACTATTGCAGCCAACATGCTGTAGGTTGACCAAACATGCCCTTAGGGAGGGAATTCCAGCATTTTAACCCAGACATAGTGAATGAATGACAATATATTTCCGAGTCCATATAGTGAGTGGTTTGAAGGAGAACTTGTAGATTGTGGTGTTCCCATGTATGGGTTGCCCTTGTCCTTCCAAAAGGAAATGGTCATGTGTGTGGAAGATGTTATCTAAAGACCGTTGGTGAATTTCAGCACTGCATCTTGCAGATAGTACACACTGGTACTCATGAGTATTGGTGTAGAAGGGAGTAGTTGTTTATGCATGTAATACCAATCAAGTGTGCTGCTTTGTCCTGGATGTTAACAAGCTTCTTGAGTGTTGCTGGAGCTACACTCAGCCAGGCAACTGGGCAGTATTCCATCACACTTTGACTTGTGCCTTATAGATGGTGGACAGGCTTTGGGATTGAGGAGGTAGGTTTCTCACAACAGTATTTCGAGCCCCTGACCTGTTCTTGTAGCCGCTGTGTTTATGAGGTGAGTCCACTTGATTTTTTGATCAATGGTAACCCCAAGATGTTTATAATGGGGAATTCAGTGATGATAATGGCATTGAATGTCAAGTGGCATCTGTTAGATTGTCTCTTATTGGAAATGATCATTGCATGACATTTGTGTGGCATGCATGTTATTTGGCACTTGCCACCCCATATAAATAAAGTGGTTACAGGAGCAGTTCAAAGGTGAGGAGCATTTCAGTGAGAACCTAATTTCCTGACTCCCCAAAGTCTGTCCACAGTCTGTAAGGCACAAGTCAGGAGTGTGATGGAATACTCCCCATTTGCCTGGATAAGTGCAGCTACATAGAGTCGTAGAGTCATAGAGGTGTACAGCACGGAAACAGACCCTTCGGTTCAACCCGTCCATGCCGACCAAATATCTGAACCCAATCTAGTCCCAACTGCCAGCACCGGGCCCATATCCCTCCAAATCCTTCCTATTCATATACCCATCCAGATGCCTTTTAAGTGTTGCAATTGTACCAGCCTCCACCACTTCCTCTGGCAGCTCATTCCATACACGTACCACCCTCTGAGTGAAAAAGTTGCCCCTTAGGTCTCTTTTATAATTTTCCCTCTCACCCTAAGCCTATGCCCTCTAGTGCTGGACTCCACAACCCCAGGGAAAAGACTTCGTCTATTTATCCTATCTATGCCCCTCATGATTTTATAAACCTCTCTAAGGTTACACCTCAGCCTCCTACACTCCAGGGAAAACAGCCCCAGCCTATTCAACCTCTGCCTGTAGCTCAAATCCTCCAAGCCTGGCAACATCCTTGTAAATCTTTTCTGAAGTCTTTCAAGTTTCACAACATCTTTCCAATAGGAAGGAGACCAGAATTGCACGCAATATTCCAAGAGTGGCCTAACCAATGGCCTGTACAGCCGCAATGGCCTGTATGTCCTCCCAACTCCAGTACCCAATACTCTGACCAATAAAGGAAAGCATACCAAACGCCGCCTTCACTATCCAATCTACCTACGACTCTACTTTCAAGGAGCTACGAACCTGCACTCCAAGGTCTCTTTGTTCAGCAAAACTCCCTAGGACCTTAGCATTAAGTGTATGAGTCCTGCAAAGATTTGCTTTCCCAAAATGCAGCACCTCGCATTTATTGAATTAAACTCCATCTGCCACTTCTCAGCCCATTGGCCCATCTGATCAAGATCCCATTGTAATCTGAGGTAACCTTCTTTGCTGTCCACTACACTTCCAATTTTGGTGTCATCTGCAAACTTACTAACTGTACCTCTTATGCTCCATCCAAATCATTTGTGTAAATGATAAAAAGTAGAGGACCCAGCATCGATCCTGGTGGCACTCAACTGGACACAGGCCTCCAGTCTGAAAAACAACCCTCCACCACCACCCTCTGTCATCTACCTTTGAGCAAGTTCTGTATCCAAATAGCGAGTTCTTCTTGTATTCCATGAGATCTAACCTTGCTCACCAGTCTCCCATGGGGAACCTTGTCAAATGACTTACTGAATTCCATATAGATCACATCTACCACTCTGCCCTCATCAATCCTCTTTGTTACTTCTTCAACAACACTCAAGCAGCTTGACACCATCTCGGACAAAACAGCCAATTGATTGGCATCACATCCACAAACATCCATTACCTCAGGGTAGCAGAGTTGCATACTGATGCACTACAGAAATTAACCAAAGATCCTGAGATAGCACCTTCCACAGTTGTGATCACTTCCATCTTGAAGGACAATGGCATCAGATACATGGAAACACCACAATCTACATGTTACCCTCTGAGCCACACACCATCTTGACTTGGAAATATATTGTCATTCCTTCACTGTCACTGGAATTCTCTCCCTATTGTAGGCATTGTAGGTCAACCTTCAGCACATGGACGGCAGCAGTTCAAGAAGGCAGCTCACCACCACTTCCTCAAGGTTAACTACAGATAGGCAATAAATGCTGGTCAGGCAGCAATGCCTACATCCCACAAAGGAAAAAAATAAAATCTGAAACAACCCAGTTGTTACTCAGATTTCCAAATCATTTGGGACAAAGCACATTATACTCAACTTACACTTTCCACTGTACGATGGACTATCTGTAAATGGAGTGCTGGAAAAACACAGCAGGCCAGGCAGCATCTAAGGAGCAGGAAAATCTGAAGAAGGGCTTATGCCCGAAACATCGATTCTCCTGCTCCTTAGATGCTGCCTGGCATGCTGTGTTTTTCCAGCACCACATTTTTTAACTCTGGCCTCCAGCATCTGCAGTCCTCACTTTCTCCTATCTGTAAATGGAGTCAACCCTTGAATCCAGAACAGTTATGTGTCAATCCACTCACATCCAAGAATATGCCTTGGCTGGAGTTTGAAGCTTACATTGTGAAACTATCTGGAAGAAAGGAATAGTTTCCTTATGTATGCAATAAATAGCACAGGATTCAACAGAACACTGCTCACAGAATATTGCAAAGAATGGAAACAGTAGTCAAGCTGTTTACAATCATCTGATCCTCAAAATATGATTACTTGCCTGGCATTTGGCCCCTGTATATATATTTTCAAAATAATATTTTAGCAAATTTCCTGTAGTATCAAACACAATAAGCCAGAGGCTATGTTAGTTTAAAGCTCAGGAACATCATGTCATGCAAAACCCAGATTTCTTTCACTGCTAAAGCTTTGAGATGTGTCGCCATAAGATTTCTGGTCCTAGTTTTTGCCAACATTGGCTGAGTTCAGACTGAGGTTGTTAGATCTTACAGTCATCCTGTATTCAGTAATTTCTGTTTACTTTGCTTCCATATATTGCAATTTCTGTAGTGTGATGAGAAAAATTTCATGTAACATTTGACATTGCTGTTACATCATGCTATAAATCACTATCTGATTATCATATCCTTTCGCACTATATTACAACTTGAAAGACAGAATTCTGAGGACACTACATCATATGTGACGTGTGAACAGTGAACAAAGATCAAAGAGAACAATACAGCACAGAAACAGGCCCTACAGCACTCCAAACTGCACTAACCCATTTTGTCCTTCCATACTAAAACTGTCTTCATTCACAGGATCCATATCCGTCTAGGCCCTTCCTATTCATGTATTTTCCCAGGTGCTTCTTGAATGCTGATATTGTAACTGTTTCCACCACCTCTTCTAGCAAGAGACACTCACCACCCTTTGTGTGAAAGACTTGCCTCACACACCTCTTTTAAGCTTTCCCCCTCGCACCTAGTAATTGACCCCTCCAGCCTTGGTAAAAACCTCATACTTTCCTCTCTATCCATACCATTTACAATCTTATAAACTTCTATCAGGTCGCCTGTCAATTTGCTGAGTTCTAGTGAAAACAAACCCAGTCTACCCAACCTTTATAGAGTCATAGAGACATACAACATGGAACAGACCCTTCGGTCCAACCCGTCCACGCCGACAGATATCCCAACCTAATCTAATCCCACCACCAGCACCTGGCCCATATCCCTCCAAACCCTTCCTATTCATATACCCATCCAAATGCCTCTTAAATGTTGCAATTGTACCAGCCTCCACCACATCCTCTGGCAGCTCATTATATACACGTACCACCCTCTGTGTGAAAAAGTTGCCCATTAGGTCTCTTTTATATCTTTCCCCTCTCACCCAAAACCTATGCCCTCTAGTTCTGGACTCCCCAATCCCAGGGAAGACTTTGTCTATTTATCCTTTTAATGCACCTCATAATTTTGTAAACCTCTATAAGGTCACCCCTCAGCCTCCGACGCTCCAGGGAAAACAGCCCCACCCTATTCAGCCTCTCCCTATTGCTTAAATCCTCCAACCCGGGCAACATCCTTGTAAGTCTTTTTTGAATTCTTTCAAGTTTCGCAATATCTTTTCGATAGGAAGGAGACCGGAATTGAATGCAATATTCCAACAATGGCCTAACCAATGTTCTGTACAGCCACAACATGTCCTCCCAACTCCTGTACTCAATACTCTGACCAATAAAGGAAAACATACCAAATGCCTTCTTCACTATCCTATCTACCTGCGACTCCACTTTCAAGGAGCTATGAACCTGAACTTCAAGGTCTCTTTGTTCAGCAACACTCCCTCGGACCTTAGCATTAAGTGTATGAGTCCTGCAAAGATTTGCTTTCCCAAAATGCAGCACCTCGCATTTATTGAATTAAACTCCATCTGCCACTTCTCAGCCCATTGGCCCATCTGGTCCAGAACCCATTGTAATCTGAGGTAACCCTCTTTGCTGTCCACCACACCTCCAATTTTGGAGTCATCTGCAAACTTACTAACTGTACCTCTTATGCTCGCATCCAAATCATTTATGTAAATGACAAAAAGTAGAGGACCAGCACTGATCCTTGTGGCACTCCACTGGTCGCAGGCTTCCAGTCTGAAAAACAACCTTCCACCACCACCCTCTGTCTTCTACCTTTGAGCCAGTTCTGTATCCAAATGGCTATTTCTCCCTGTATTCCATGAGATCTAACCTTGCTGATCAGTCTCCCATGGGGAACCTTGTCGAACGCCTTACTGAAGTCCATATAGATCACATCTATGCTCTGCCCTCATCAATCATCTTTGTTACTTCTTCAAAAAACTCAGTCAAATTTGTGAGACATGATTTCCCATGCACAAAGCCATGTTGACTATCCGAATCAGTGCTTGCCTTTCTAAATACATGTACATCCTGTCCCTCAGGATTCCCTCCAACAACTTGCCCACCACCAAGATCAGGCTCACTGGTCTATAGTTCCCTGGCTTGTCTGTACTGCCCTTCTTAAACAGTGGCACCACATTTGCCAACCTCCAGTCTTCCAGCACCTCACCTGTGACTATCGATGATACAAATATCTCAGCAAAAGGCCCAGCAATCACTTCTCTAGCTTCCCACAGAATTCTTGGGTACACCAGATCAGGTCCTGGGGATTCGTCCACCTTTAACTGTTTCAAGGCATCCAGCACTTCTACTCTGTATTCTGGACATTTTGCAAGATGTCACCATCTATTTCCGTACAGTCTATATCTTCCATATCCTTTTCCACAGTAAATACTGATGCAAAGTGGGTGGCACGGTGGCACAGTGGTTAGCACTGCGGCCTCACAGCGCCAGGGACCTGGGTTCGATTCCTGCCTCAGGCGACTGACTGTGTGGAGTTTGCACGTTCTCCCCATGTCTGCGTGGGTTTCCTCCGGGTGCTCCGGTTTCCTCCCACAGTCCAAAGATGTGCGGGTCAGGTAAATTGGCCATGCTAAATTGCCCGTAGTGTTAGGTAAGGGGTATATGTAGGGGTATGGGTGGGTTGCGCTTCGGCGGGTCGGTGTGGACTTGTTGGGCCGAAGGGCCTGTTTCCACACTGTAAGTAATCTAATCTAATCTAATCTAAAGTATTCATTTGGTATCTCCCCCATTTTCTGTGGCTCCACACAAAGGCCGCCTTGCTGATCTTTGAGGGGCCCTACTCTCTCTCCTTAGTTACCCTTTTGTCCTTAATGTATTTGTAAAAACTCTTTGGATTCTCCTTAATTCTTCATTGCTAAAAGTCCCCATACCAGGCAACATCTTGGTAAACCATTTCTATACCCTTTCCAAAACATCCATATCTTTCTGGCAGTGTGGTGACCAGAACTGTACGTAATATTCCAAGTGTGGCCTAACTAAAGTTCTTTCAAAATGCAGCATAGCTTGTCTATCCTTATACTCAATGCTACTTCCAATTAAGGCAAGCATGCCATAGGCATTTTTCCCTACCTTACCTACCTGCACTGCCACCTTCAGTGATCTGTGTATCTGCACACCCTGATCCATCTGTGTATCAATACTCCTAAGGGTTCTGCCATTCACTGTATAATTTCCACCTGTAACTGATCTTCCAAAATGCATCACCTCTCATTTGTCTGGATTAAACTCCATCTGCCATTTTTCTGCCATGCTTCCAGATGATCTAAATCCTGCTGTATCCTCTGACAATCCTCCTCTCTATCCACAATTCCACCAATCTTTGTTTCATCCATAAACTTACTAATTAGACCAGCTACGTTTTCCTGCAAATCATTTATGTGGATCACAAACAGCAGACATGTCAGCACTGATCCCTGTGGAACACCATTAGTCACAGTCCTCCATTCTGAAAAGCATCCTTCCACGGCTACTCTCTGTCTACTATGACTAAGGCAGTTCTGTATCCATCTTGCCAGCTCACCTCTGATATCATGTGACTTCACCTTTTGTACTAATCTGCCATGAGGGACCTTGTTAAAGGCTTTACTGAAGTCCATGTGGACAACATCAACCACTTTTCTCTCATCAATCATCTTCGTCACCTCCTCAAAAAACTCGATCAAGTTAGTGAGGCATGACCTCCCCAGCACAAAGCCACGCTGTTTATTGCTAATAAGCCCATTTGCTTCTCTTGTCCCTGAGAAACCTTTCCAATAACTTCCCTACCACTGACATGAGAATCACAGGCCTGTAATTTCCTGGATTATCCCTGCCACCCTTCTTAAACAGTGGATAACATTGGCTATTCTCCAGTCCTCTGAGACCTCACCTGTGGCAGAGAATACAAAGATGTCTGTCAATGCTCTGCAATTTGTTCTCTTGCTTCCCACAATATTTTAGGATAGATCCCATCCAGTCCTGGGGACATATCTACCTTAATACTTTTTAAGATGCACGACACCTCTTCCTTCTTAATAGCAACTTGGATTGGAAAATTGACATTCCTTTCCCTGAGATCATGCTCCACCAATTCCTCCTCTTTGATGAATACGACACAAAGTATTCGCTAAGGGGTGGAACAGCTGCCAGGACAAGAATATTCACCATGTGCACCTGAATGTCTATCACTGCTTCATTTTAATTGTAATGTTGGTCTTACACCTATTTTCATAGTTCCAGGGAAAAAAAGCAGTCAGCAAAATTTGTGCAGCCTAATCTCTGTTTTAATATTGTCTGGTGAGATGCTTCATTTGCAGCTGGTGTGCTTGGTGACCACCCTGGTGCCCTCGGAGACAGTGTGTGTTTGACCAGATCCCTGGGTAGCACCATGCGGACTGTGGTCTGGATGTCCCGGGAGGAGATGGTCGCTGCTTGCAGTAGCGGATGAGGCGAGAGACCTTGCAGGCGATATGCTTAGAAATGTCTTTAACGAACAAGTTGATGACAGTCATGGCGGAGAAGGAGATGTCTGCACCTTGCTTTAGCTCCTAGTAGATGTAGATGCTATAGCTCTCCTTCCAGCTCCCCTTAAGCTTCTTCTATCCTTTGATGTGCTTCTTGCTTTCCATTTCTTGGGACCCTTTTTGGGTGCCATGCCCTTGCCACTACTTCAGGCATATCGTAAATGAAGCTGAAGGTTTGTCTCCTCATCTATATGTTTTCAGCATTCAGCTCAGCATAAATGTGGTTGCTGACTGACTGTACATTCAGCAGGTGACAAAGCAATGTGCATAGGCACACAATGTCATCAAGCCATTGTTGCCAATTGTAGACCTAAACTTTGTGGAGCATCACCCAAGCAGCACTGTGGTGGACTCCCCACAAGTCAACTGGTGTATGACATTTGATTATCTAAATTCCTGATGGATTTCCAGAGCTTGTGATATTCTTTAAAGCTTGGCTTATTCCAGGAAAACATGGTACAATAATTGTCGAAGAAATACATTTTAAAACATTCAACGTAATTAGTGACAGCTCAAACTAGATGATGTCTACTTGCAGAAATACTTGCTGCATAAGTAAATGCTAGATATACAAATATAATAAACTATAACTAAACTATCTCATCAACATAATAATTTATCAATATAAAATAGGCCAATTTGTCATCCTTGAACTGTTTTTGTGTTATCATACCATTTTCGACTCAGAATACTGACTTACAGTGATATTGTTTTTCTCTAGAATATTGTTTTGCTTTATAATATTGAACTGGTTTGTAAAATAAGTGCTGATGCCTCAAATCTCAATTAGAGAAAGATTTGCATTTCTGTAGCACCTCTTACAGCCACCAGATATCTCAAATTGCTTTACAGTCATTGAAGTACTTTTAAAGTGTAATCACAATTGTAAAAACATGTCAGCTAACTTGCATGCAGTGAGCTTCCCACAATTAGTAGTACGATAATAACCAGATAACATGTTTTTGTGATGTTGGTTGATGGATAAAAATGGCCCAGGATACCAGAGGTACTCCATTACTCCTGTTTTAAATGGTGCCTGGGGATCCTTTAGATTCACTGAAATAACAGATGAGGCTTCAGCTTAACATCTCAGCTGTAAAATGGCAGCTTAGGTAATACAGGACTTCCTTAGTTGTTGTTAAAGTTGCTTTAATGCAGACTTTGAAAGGAGACTAATGCCATTTATACTGAAAAGTATGTAATTAAGCTTTATTAGAATATTACAAAGAGTAGTTGTCATTTTTAAAAAAGTCTATTTGATGTAGTCATGATTATAGGTGGAATTTTATAATTTAACACAGTTAAAAATCACACAACACCAGGTAATAGACCAACAGATTTATTTGGAAGCACGAGCTTTCATAGCGCTGCTCCTTCATCAGGTGGTTGTGGAGCGGCGCTCCAAAAGCTGATGCTTCCAAATAAACCTGATGGACTATAACCTGGTGTTGTGTGATTTTTAACTTTGTCTACCTCAGTCCAATACCGACTCCTTCACATCATAATTTAACTCAATATAGAGGAAATATTGGATAAGACCAGTTTTCAGGTGAGGAGACACGATGGGAGAATACCCCAGGCTCTGGGAGACAATGAGGACTGCAGATGCTGGAGATCAGTCAAAAAGTATGGTGCTGGAAAAGCACAAGCAGTCGGGCAGCATCTGAGGAGCAGGAAAGTCCGATGTTACGAGCATAAGATCTTCATCAGAAATATACCCCAGGCTTTGTCCTACTGAGGAAAACAGTAAGCAAATCTTGTGGTGTCTGCCCGTCTATCAGAATGAAACTGGCTACTGAGTGACTGCAATTCAGCAGGAGACCCAGCAGTGTGCATAGATGCACAATGTAGAACTAGCTTGGACACCTGAAATGCAACCTGCCACTTTTAAAGGGGAGATGCTCCCATTTAAACGGAGCAGCTGCACCTATCTCTGGCATACTCAGCTGAAAGGCGAAGCTCGATAAAGAAGCAGTCGGGAAGGAAGAAGGTTTCTGGGGCTTTTGTTGTGGTGCTGGAGGGATTTATGAAGGAGGTGGAAAAGAAAAAGTCGTGTTTCCAAAGGGAACAAGAACACCCTCATGACACGCCCTGAGGAGAGAATGGGAGCAAGTAACCAGCAAGAATCTCCACACCCAAGGCTAAAGGTTATGTTATTTAATAAGTTGCTCAAAAATATCAGCCTAAATTTTCTCCATTCTGCTGTCACAGACATGAAACATTGACCTGGATTTCCCAGACATGATACTGGTCCCATGTAAGGGTGCTCTGTGAGGATCTGTGTCAGGCCCAGTTATGTATATTCCTTTCTCAGCAAGGAAAGCTTGTGTGCTTCCAAGTAAACCAGTTGGACTATAACCTGGTGCTGTAGATTTTTAACTCAGCAAGGCCGGGTATGGAAGCCCCTAGGTGCAGACAATACTGAAGTCAAGATAGCAGCTATTCCATCCCAGAGGGGTCTTTTCATGAACTGAACTGTATCCAAAGCAATAGGGCCAGCTTCTAAAGAACGCTGCATAAATTGTAGTATCAAATATAAACATTACTGAGAAAAGAGACATTTCATTGATGCTTTTCATCAGGATGTTTCACAAATCCCATGTGAAAAACTAACATTTATACTGCACGAGGTACCAGTGCTGAGTGAGTGGCAACCAGAATCTGGTTGGGCCAAGAGCTACATTGAGAAAGTACCTTGAATACTGAATGACAGTTAACAGCCGAGCTCTGTTTAAATTTTAATCCAGGCAGGTTGACTCTGATTGGTCATAGCATTGAGGAGAAAGTGAGGTCTGCAGATGCTGGAGATCAGAGCTGAAAATGTGTTGCTGGAAAGGTGCAGCAGGTCAGGCAGCATCCAAGGAATTAGCGGTTCGACATTACGGGCAAAAGCCCTTCTTCAGGAATTCTTCAGGATTGGTCATAGCATTGCCCTGAGAAATGAACTTATGAATGGCTGGAACTTATTTTGTTGAGTTGAGAAAGGGGCAGTGCGTGCACATGTTCTTTCTGTCTGCACAGACAAGGGGCCCTGTGTCTTAACGAATGTAGCTTTCAGTAGATGTAAGATACTGTAAGTTTAATTGACAATCCTAACTTAGTTATCAGCATAATCCCTTATTTATTCAGGGTAGTCTAGGAAATGTTGTTGAAGTGATCATATGAATTCATCATATCTAATGTGAGATACAATGATGAGTTGTGCAAACATGGTTATGGTCAGTACGTTACATTGCTTATCGCGAATAGCTGAAAGGATTTTTTAAAAAAACAGAAGAACTACAGATACTGGAAATCACAAAGGTAAACAGAAATTACTGGAAAAACCCAGCAGGTCAGGCAGCATTTGTGGAAAGAAATCTGTGTTCACATTTCGGGTCTAGTAACCATTTTTCAGAACTGATGGTAGTGAGGAAAAAGTTGTTTTTCATACAGTAGACAGGTTGGTGGGAATGGGGAAGGAGTAAATGAAAGGTGATAGAGCCGAAAGAAAGAGAAAAACAATTAGACAGACAAAGGAGTGGTTAATGGTCGACCTAGCAGAATGAATAGCTACTACTGGGAACTATTTGTGACTGACAATGGATTGTGTGTAATAGCAGACCATGTGATAATAAAACCCGGTGTGTGGGGGTTGGGGTGAAAGCATGGGAGAAGGTGCCTCTAGCCTTAAAGTTGTTGAACTCGATAATGAGTCCAGAAGGCTGCAGAGGTCCCAAGCAGAAAATGAGGGGCTGTTCTTCCAGCTTGTGCTGAGCTTCACAGGAACACTGCAGCAAGCCTGAGATAAAGGTGTTAGCTATGGTAGTGTGTTGAAGTGTCAGGCAACTGGAAACTCAGGGTCTTTTTTGCAGACAGAACGTAGGTGTCCTGCAAAGTGCTTACCCAGTCTAAGATTAGATTAGATTAGATTAGATTACTTACAGTGTGGAAACAGGCCCTTCTGCCCAACAAGTCCACACCGACCTGCCAAAGCGCAACCCACCCACACCCCACATTTACCCCTTACCTAACACTATGGGCAATTTAGCATGGCCAATTCACCTGACCCGCACATCTTTTGGACTGTGGGAGGAAACTGGAGCACCCGGAGGAAACCCACGCAGACACGGGGAGAACATGCAAACTCCACACAGTCAGTCACCTGAGTCGGGAATTGAACCCAGGTCTCAGGCGCTGTGAGACAGCAGTGCTAACCACTGTGTCACCGTGCCGCCCATAGCTTCGTTTCCCCAAAGTAGACCAGAGTGTGAGCAGTGAATGCAGTAGATGGGATTGTGTGAAGTGCCGGTAGAGTGTTGCTTAATCTGGAAGGTGAGTTGGGGTCCTTGGATGCTGAGGAGGGAGAATGTAAACAGACAGGTATTACACCTTCTGTGATTGGAGGGGAATTTGCCATGGGGCTGTGAGGGGTTTGTTGGGAGTAAAGGAGGAGTGGATCAGGGTATCTTGGAAGGAACAGATCTTGCGGAAGGCGGACAAAGGAGGGGGGGGTGGAATATGTGGCTGGTGGTGGCATCCCACTAGTGGTGGCGGAAATGGAAGCTAATGACCCTCTGGATGTGGATGCTGGTGGGATGGTAGGTGAGAACAAAAGAAAGCCTATTGTTGTTGTGGGAGAGGAGAAAAGGACTGAGGGCTGAAGTTTAGGAGATGGATCAGTCCTGGCTGAGGTCCCTGTAAACCATGGTACTGGGGAATCCTTGCTTAAGGAAGAAGGTGGTCATGTCAGAGGTGCCCTTGTTGAAGCTGGTATCATCAGAACAGATGTGACAGAGGAAGAGGAACTGGGAGAATGGAATACAGTCTTACAGGAAGTAGGGTATGAGGATGCATCGTCGTGGTAACTGTATGGGTCAGTTGGTTTATAGTGGATATTGCCTATCCCCAGAAACAGAAACAGAGGTGTTGAGGAAGGGAAGAGACAGAGATGGACCAGGTGAAGATGAGAGTGGGGTATAAATTGAAAGTGAAGTTGATAAACTTGCAGATGAGAGAGGGAAGCAGCACCAATAATATCATCGATATACCAGTGAAAGAGTTGTATATGGGAGCCGGAATAGGACTGGAACAAGGAATATTCCACATATCCCACAAAGAGACAGACATAACTAGGGCCCATGCGGGTGCCTTTGACTGAAGAAAGTTAGAAATGTTGAAGGAGAAATTGTTCAGGGTGAGGGTGAGCTCAGGTAGGTGGAGGAGGATAGTGATAGATGGGGATGGTTCAGGCCTTTTTTCCAGGAAGAAGCAGTGAGCCCTGAGGCTATCCTGATGGGTGTGGACATGCAAAGGGATGGCACATCCATACCAGGGATCCTGATGATGTTGTCTGTGTGCCAGGTTTCACCCCCACTCCTTTCATCAATTTTTTTGTTGTAAGAACGAAACAATCTCTGGCTGCTAAACCTTCTGACACTTTTTAAAGTTGCCTTTAGAAAGGATGCTGTTAAACTTGAGTTGGTGCAGTAAGGAGTTCCGAGCTTAAAAATGTGTTGCTGGAAAAGTGCAGCAGGTCAGGCAGCATCAAAGGAGCAGGAGAAGGGCTTATGCTCGAAACGTTGATTCTCCTGCTCCTTTGATGCTGCCTGACCTGCTGCGCTTTTCCAGCAACACATTTTTAAGCTCTGATCTCCAGCATCTGCAGTCCTCACTTTCTCCCAGAAAGGATTTCTATAAATTTGCCAGGGCTATAGGGTTTGTGTTACAGAGAGAGGCTGAATAGACTGAGACTTTTGTCCCTGAAGCATTGAAGGCTGAGTGGTGACTTTATAGAACATAGAACATTACAACGCAGTACAGGCCCTTCAGCCCCTCGATATTGTACCAACCTATGAAACCAATCTGAAGCCCACCTAACTTACACTATTCCATATATTTATCCAATGGCCATTTAAATGTCCTTAAATATGGTGAGTCTACTACTATCACTGTGGTCTCCTCTACATTGGGGAAACAAAGCCAATACTGGGTAAGCAGTTCACAGGATACCTACGTCACAGTCAGGGCATTCATTGCCCTTACAACACTCTGAGTAAAGAAACTACCTCTGACATCTGTCCTATATCTATCAATTTAAAGCTATGTCCCCTCACGCTAGCCATCTCCATCCAAGGAAAAGGTTCTTACTGTCCACCCTATCTAATCCTCTGATCAACTTGTACGTCTCTATCAAAGTTATCTCTCAACCTTCTTCTCTCTAAAGAAAACAGCCTCAAGTCCCTCATTCTTTCCTCATAAGACCTTCCCTCCATACGAGGCAACATTCTGGCAAATCTCCTCTGCATTCTTTCCAATGCTTCCACATCCTTCCTATAATGCAGTGACCAGAACTGTACACAATACTCCAAGGGCGCCCGCACCAGAGTTTTGTACAGCTGCAGCAAGACCTCGTGGTCCCAAAACTCAATCCCTCTACCAACAAAAGCTAACACAGTATAGGCCTTCTTAACAACCCTATCAACCTGGGTGGCAATTTTCGGGGATCTATGTAGATGGACACCAAGACCTCTCGGTCATCCACATTACCAAGAATTTTACAATGAGCCCAGTGCTCTGTATTCTTGTTATTCATTCCAAAGTGAATCACCTCATATTTCTCCACATTAAACTCCATTTGCCACTTCTTAGCCCAGCTCTGCAGTTTATCTATGTTCCTCTGTAACCTTCTGCACTGTCCACAACTCCACCGACTTTTGTGTCATCCACAAATTTACTAATCCATACTTCTACACCCTCATCCAGATCACTTATAAAAATGACAAACAGCAGTGGCTCCATAGTAATTGAATTCCAGGATGAACATTTCCCATCAACCATCACCCTCTGTCTTCTTTCAGCTAGCCAATTTCTGATCCAAACTGCTAAATCACCCTTAATCTCATGCCTCCATATTTTCTGCAATAGCCAACCTTGGGGAACCTTATCAAACACTTTACTGAAATTCATATACACCACATCAATTCTTTACCCTCATCTACCTGTTTGGTCACCTTCTCAAAGAACTCAATAAGGTTTGTGAGGCATGACCTATCCCTCACAAAACTGTGTTGACAATCCCTAATCAACTTATTCCTCTCTAGATGATTATAAGTTCTATCTGTAATAACCTTTTCCAACACTTTACCCACAACTGGAGTAAGCCTCACTGGTCTATAATTACTAGGGTCATCTTTATTTCCCTTCTTGAACAAGGGGACAACATTTGCCATCCTCCAGTCTTCTGGCACTAATCCTGTAGTCAATGAAGACATAAAAATCAAAGCCAAAGGCTCTGAAATCTCCTCCCTGGCTTCCAAGAGAATCCTAGGATAACTCCCATCAGGACCTATCTATTTTCTCACTTTCCAGAATTGCTAACACCTCCTCCTTATGAACCTCAATCCCGTCTAGTCCAATAGCCTGTATCTCAGTATTTTCCTTGACAACGTTCTTTTTTCTATGTGAATACTGATGAAAAATATTCATTTAGCGCTTCTCCTATCTCTTTCGACTCCATGCACAACTTCCTGCACAACTTCCCACTATTGTCCTTGACAGGCCCTACTCTTACTCTAGCCATTCTTTTATTCCTGATATACCTATAGAAAGCTTTAGGGTTCTCCTTGATCCTACCTGCCAAAGACTTCTCATGTCCCCTCCTGGTTCTTCTTAGCTCTCTCTTTAGGCCCGTCCTAGCTTTCAACAATTGTAACACTCAGGTACCCTAACTCATGAGGAGCATGGTTAGGGTGAATAGCCAAGATATTTTTCCTAGGTTATGTGAGTCCAAAACTAGAGGATAGAGGTTTAAGGTGAGGGGGAAAGATTTAAAAATGATCTGAGGGGTAACGTTTTCACACAGAGGGTGGTGTGTGTATGGAACAAGCTGCCAGAAAAAGTGGTAAAAGTTGGTACAATTGCAAAATTTAAAAGGCGTCTGGATGGTGTACGAATAGAAAGAGTTTACAGCAATGTGGGCTAAATGCCGGCAAATAGGACTAGATCAGATTTGGATAGTTGATAAACTTGTAGAAGTTGGACCACAGGGTCTGTTTCCATGTGGTATGATTTTATGTCACAAGATCAAAACAGTGCAAGAATTAGGGACAGGAGTAGGGCATTTGGCCACTCAAGCCTAATGTACTGTACAACAAGTTCAACACCACTTTCCTGTCTTGACTCACTTATCAATCAGAAATCTATTTACCTTAGCCCTGAAAAAATCCAAAGACTCAATCTCCACTACACTCTGTGGAATAGAATTCCACAGACTGTCATTAGTCTGAAATAAGAGAATCCTCCTCAGCCCAGTCATAAATGGGAGACCCTAATTTTTTGACTGGGAACCCCTAATTCTCTACTTTCTTAGGAGGGGAATCTCCTCTCAGTGGCCGTCCTGACAATTTCTTTCAGAAATTGTTTCAAAAATGGTACTTTTCATTCTTCCAGTGGGTACAGGCCCAACCTGCTCAATCTTTCTTTGTTTGGTTTCATGTTATTTGAGTAATGATATCGCTCCCTCAACTGTTCTGGAGATTTAAAACAATCCCCAAATTCACCTACAGGTCTCGTTCCTGGCTTGGCTAACTCATGAAATGCCTCACCTAAGTCATTTCAATATTGCATCAATGCACAAAAATAATAGCTACTGAAGGTTAGGAGATTAGAACTTAGACTGTGCAATAAATTGAACGGCAATGGAAATAAAAATCAGGTAGAGTATAAATTGAGCTGCTCACTTGCCAATCCCCACTTTTCACTGCTGAACAGTAAAGAACACCTTCAGAATTGTGGGTATACCCATTTGCAACATCTTCACAAATTTATAATCTACTGCTCACAAGGTTTGCTTCTTTAAACCTTTGTGTGTTAACAAACTGAAATCAGAAGCTCATGTGGTTAGAAGTGAAGCCATAAGGTGCATGCCCCAATTGCAGGTTTGAGTGTTCGCTGTTCAGCATTACTTAATCATACCTGACACAGACAAAAGATTCCAGCTGGCGTCCCTGCTAAGAAGTAGCGTCTGCTCCTTTCTGAGCATGGAATAACAAAGGGAGGTAAATCATTTTCAACAACCTGTTCAGACACACTCCTGGAGCAGGTGGGATTGAAACCCAGGCCTCCTGGTTCAAAGTGAGAAACACAACCATTGAGCCACAAGAGCTCTTAACAAAGCAACGTTAAAAATTACACAACACCAGGTTATAGTCCAACAGGTTTAATTGGAAGCACACTAGCTTTCGGAGCGACGCTCCTTCATCAGGTGATTGGGACTACGGATTCGTAGTGACAGTCACCTGATGAAGGAGCGTCGCTCTGAAAGCTAGTGTGCTTCCAATTAAACCTGTTGGGCTATAACCTGGTGTTGTGTGATTTTTAACTTTGTACACCCCAGTCCAACACCGGCATCTCCAAATCTTAACAAAGCAAGGTATTCTTTATCAAATGGGTTAATGTGCCTGCTTCAGTTGCTGTATCCTTGACGATTGATTGACAATCAGGTCTTAGTTTTCACCTGAATAAGCAAACATCAGATTGTCAATGTGAGGAGGAGGAGGATTGGGGGTGAAATTAAGTCCCGAGAGATGCAGTACTGAGGTATTTCAGTTCAATGAGCCATGCTGTTCATGCTGAAGTGATTACACAGTTCTGTCACTTTTAAACACAACATATGGTTGTGTTCAAAACTCTGACTAAACAGGAGTAATGGGATATGCTATTCACTGTGGTTGGCTGAAGAACATAGAGGTGAGGTTTCACCCTTAATTGGTAATGGAGTTCAAGCGAGTGCTTCCTCCCAGTCTAGGCTGGAGAGGTGTCTTTTGCTGCACACTCACATTATTCACATCCATCTATTCGTAACAAAACCCTACTTATGTAGACGTGTGTCATATTAATGAAGGTCTTTAGCTCATGTTTCTAGCAGCACTTTTATCCATTTTTAAATGAAAAATAAGTTAGTCGTGATTTAAGGGGACAGAAACAAAGGTTCTAAAGTGCATTTTTGATGCAGTTGGCACATTGCAAATAATTCTTATTTTCCAGCCAACATTTAGCATATTAATATAATAACTTACATTTTTTTTAAACTTTAATTTGTCCTTTAAGCCAATCCTGTTACCAACATTGAGTTACTGGTCTGGGGTACCTGGAGTTATGGGAGTTTGTACAAGCACTGTCCCTAAGAATGTTTATTCTGTACCTTTAAATAAAGCTCTCCAACTCCTTATGTCCTGTAAAAATCCTTCATTTGTTTTTGTCCATAGGAAGTTATCAAATACTGATGTATCAAATACTCTGCTACCGCGTCTAAGATCTCCCACTTCACAGATTCATTTTAGACTGACGTCCTTTCCCTTCATAAAAGCAAATTACTCTGGATTCTGGAAATCTGAAACAAACACAGAAAAACTCAGCAGATCTGGCAGCATCTGTGAAGAGAGAAACAGAGTTAATGTTTCAAGTCCATTATAATTCTTCTTCAGAAATGAAAAGAGTTGGAAATTCTTCTCTAATATACTTTTGACAGAGGTTTTTTTTAATAGACTTATTTGATGTGGGCATTGCCGGCTGGTCTCTAATTGCCCTTGAGGAGGTTCTAGTGAGTTGGCTTCTTGAACCGTTGCTGTCCACCTGTTGTAAGGAGACCCACAATACCCTTAGGGAGGGAATTCCAGGATGTTGACCCACAGATAGTGAAGGCACGGCGATATATTTCCAAGTCAGGGTAGTGAGTGGCTTGGAGGAGAACTTGCAAATAGAGCTGTTCCCATGTATCTGCTGCCCTTGTCCTTCTAGATGAACGTGGTCATGCAATTTGAAGATGCTGTTGAAGGATCTTCATTGAATTTCTGAACTGTGTCTTGTAGATAGTGCACCATGCTGCTACTGAGCATCAGTGGTGGAAGGAGTGGATACTAGTGGATGTGGTGCCAATCAATCTGGCTGCTTTGTGCTGGATGGTGTTAAGCATCTTGAGTTTTGTTGGGGCTGCATTCATTGAGGCAAGTGGGGAGTATTCTATCACACTCCTGATGTGTGTCTTCTAGATGGGGGCAGGTTTGGGGAGGCAGGAGGTGAGTTATTCACTTCAATATTCCCAGCCTTTGACCCGCTCTTGTAGCCACTATGTTTCTGTGTCAGGTCAGTTGAGTTTCTGAGTAAAAAGTGAGGTCTGCAGATGCTGGAGATCAGAGCTGAAAATGTGTTGCTGGTTAAAGCACGGCATGTCAGGCAGCATCCAAGGAACAGGAAATTCGACGTTTCGGGCCAGAGCCCTTCATCAGGTTTCCTGATGAAGGGCTCTGGCCCGAAACGTCGAATTTCCTGTTCCTTGGATGCTGCCTGACCTGGTGTGATTTAACCAGCAACACATTTTCAGCAGTTGAGTTTCTGGTCAATGGTAACACTTAGGATGTTGATAGTGGGGAATTCAGCGATAGTAACACCATTGAATATCAATGGTGATTAGATTGTTTTTTACTGGTGATAGTCACAACCTGACATTTGTGTGGTGCAAATGCTACTTGCCACTTGTCAGCCCAAGCTTGGATATTGTCCAGAACTTGTTGCATTTGGATATAGATTGCTTCCATACCTGAAGAGTCATGAATTGTGCTGAACATTGTGCAATCATTGGCAAACAACCCCATATCCTACCTTATGATGCAAGTAAGGTCATTAACGAAGCAGCTGAAGATAGTTGGGGCTAGGACCCTACCCTAAGGAACTCCTGGAGCTGAGGTGATTGACCTCCAACAACCACAACCATCTTCCCATGACTCTAACCATAAGAGAGTTTGCCCCTGATACCCATTGATTCCAGTTTTGCTAGGGCACTTCGATGCCACGCTTGGTCAAATGCAGCCTCAATGTCAAAGGCTGTCACTCTCACTTCACCACTGGAATTCAGCTCTTTTGTCCATGTTTGAACCAAGTCTGTAATGAGGTGGCCCTGGTGGAACCCAAACTGGGTGACATTGAGAGGGTTTTTGCTGAGCAGATGCTCTTGATAGCACCGTTGAAGACACTTTCAAGAAGTGATGATCAAGAATAGATTGATGGGGCAGAAATTGGCTGGGTTGGATTTGTCCTGTTCTTTTATGTACAGGACATACTTGGGCAATTTTCCACATTGTTGGAAAAATCCCAGTGTTGTACCTGTACTGGAACAATTTGGCTAGGAGAACAGCAAGGTCTGGAGCTCACGTCTTCAGTACCATTGCTAGAATGTAGTCAGAGTCTTTGCAGTGTCCAATGTCTCCAACCATTTCTTGATATCATGTGGAGTGAATTGAACTGGCTGAAGGTACTGGTATCTATAATGCTGGGACCATAAGAGGAGGCCGAGGTGGATCATCCACTCAGCATTTTTGGGTGAAGATTGCTGCAATTCTTCAGCCTTATCTTTTGCACTGATGTGTTGGGCTCTTCCATCATTGAGATGCGAATAACTCACTCCTCCTCCAGTGAGTTGTTTAATTGTCCACCAACATCACCATTCACAACTGGATATGACAGGACTGTAGAGGTTAGACAGGGCAAAAGTGAGGACTGCAAATGCTGAAAATCAGAGTCTACATTAGAGTGGTGCTGGAAAAGCATAGCTGAAAAGCTTTTGCCCGAAACATCGATTTTCCTGCTCCTCGGGTGCTGCCTGACCGGCTGTGCTTTTCCAGCACCACTCTAATATAGACACTGTAGAGGTTAGGTCTGATCAGTTGGTTGTGGGATCTCTTAGTTTTGTCTATCACTTCCTGCATGTGGTGTTCAAATTGCAAGCAATCCTGTTTGGTCACTTCACTAGGTTAATGCCTCATTTTTAGGGAGGCCTTCCTGCACTCTCCCTTGAACCACGGTTGATCCTGAGACTTGATGGTAATTGTTGAGTGGTGGGTATGCTGGACCATGGGGCTACAGAATGTGGCAGAGTACACTTCTACAGTATTGATACACCACACCACCTCATGTATACCCAGTCCTGAGTTACTACATCTGTTTGAAGTCTATCCCACTTAGTATGATGGTAGTGCTACAAAACTCAATGGAAGATATAATCAATGCGAAGACAGGACTTGAGGTTAAGTATGTTTTTTCCTCTTGTTGATTCTAGTTTAGCAGCTTATATCCTTTAGGACCTGACCAGCTCAGTCAGAAGAGCTGCTGTTGAACCACTCTTCTTTGTGGATATTGAAATCACCCACCCAGAGTATATTTTACATCCTTGCCACCTTCAATGCTTCATCCAAGTGTTGTTCAACTTATTCATCAGGTTAGGCAGCATCCGAGGAGCAGGAAAATTGACTTTTCGGGCAGGAGCCTTTCATCCTGGCCGAATCGTCAATTTTCCTGCTCCTCAGATGCTGCCTGACTTGTTATGCATTTCCAACATCACTCTAATATTGACTCTAAACTCCAGCATCTGCAGTCCTCACTTTTGCCAACTTATTCATCAGCTGAGCGAGGATGGTACACAGTAATCAGCAGGACGTTTCCTTGCCCGTGTTTAACCTGAAGCTATGAGATCTCACGGAGTCTGCAGTCAATGCTGAGGACTCCCAGGGCAACTCCCTCCCAACTGCGTATCACTGTGCAGCCACCTCTGCTAGGTTTGTCCTATCGGTGGACAGGACATATCCAGGGATGGTGATGGTGGTGCCTGGGACATTGTCTGTCGAGTATGACTCTATGATTATAATTATGTCAGGCTGGTGCTTGACTAGTCTGTGAGACAGCTCTCCCAATTTTAATACTAGCCCCCGATGTACGTAAGGAGGACTTTGCAGGCTCAACAGGACTGTTTCTGCTGCAGTCTTTTTTAGTGCCTAAGTCAATGCCAGTTTGTCTGCCTTGTTTCATTTCTTTGTTGAATTGTCTTTTCCCTGGGGTGGGGGAGTCCAGAACTAAAAGGCATAGGTTTAGGGTGAGAGGGGTAAGATATAAAAGAGACCTAAGGGGCAAGGTTTTCACATAGAGGTGGAATGTGTATGGAATGAGCTGCCAAAGGAAGTGACGGAGGCTTGTACAATTGCAACATTTAAAAGGCATTTGGATGGGTATATGAATAGATTAGATTAGATTCCCTACAGTGTGGAAACAGGCCCTTCGGCCCAACAAGTCCACACTGACCCTCCAAAGAGTAACCTACCCAGACCCATTTCCCTCTGACTAATGTACCTAACACTACGGGCAATTTAGCATGGCTAATTCACCCGACCTACACATCTTTGGACTGTGGGAGGAAACTGGAGTACCCAGAGAAAACCCACGCAGACACGGGGAGATTATGTAAACTCCACACTGACAGTTGCCCGAGGCTGGAATTGACAGGGTTTAGAAGAATATTGGCCAAGTGCTGGCAGTTGGGACTAGGTTGGGTTGGGATATCTGGTCGGCATGGATGGGTTGGACCGAAGGGTCTGTTTCCATGATGTACATCTCTATGACTCTATGTTGTAGTGATTGATACAATCATGTGGGTGCTAGACCATTTCAGAAGGCAGTTGCGTTGATCACATTGCTTTGGGTCTGGAGTCACAGTTTGGCCAGACCAGGTAAGAATAGCAAATTTCCTTTCTTAAAAAGACTAACAGTAAGCAGAAGTATTTTTCCAACAATTGACAATGGTTTCATGGTCATCCATGCATTCTGCAGGATTGAGCAAGAATCCCCAAATTCGGAAATACTAGACCAAAATTGTAGACTTTTCAAATAACTTGTAAAAGTAATAGAACAAGGCAGGCAGCTGGGCTAGCTCTGGGTAAAATACACAAGACACAGAGAGAGCTGCCTGGAGCCATTGTTCAGCCTGAAAATCCAATTCACACATTCTCTCTAAAAGAACAATCAACCAGGCCTAAACCCCACCCAACCCAGACTGAATGGGGCCTCAGCAGATCAATTTCAATCAATATTCATGCACAGTGATACCAGACATTCTACTTAATCAGCATACATCCACACCTATTCTCAGGAGGCTAATTGATCTCAAAAGGGAAACACCAGAAACACAATGGCATCGCAGATTTGAGAGGAGATAATGGGGTGCACAGTCTGTATCACTGTTTGAGATGTCGGTGTTGGACTGGGGTGTACAAGGTTCAAAATCACACAACACCAGATTATAGTTCAATTAAACCTATTGGACTATAACCTGGTGTTGTGTGATTTTTAACTTTGTATCACTGTTAGCACTGATGTGTGTGTGTGTGAGAGAGAGAGAGAGAGAGAGACAGAGCCTTTTCCAACCTCAAGCTCCTGCAGAAACAGTTTCCCCACAGGCTCTAGCCCTAACCAGCAGCTTTGGAACCAAGAACCCCAAAGGCTGAACCGAGAAAGTGAATCAAGAAGGCAAACCAAGAGCATCATTGGAACAAAGGACATCCGTGAGGGTAGGGAGCCAACTACACATTATCCAAGTAAGACCTTCCAAACATGGGCCTGTTCCAAGCCAAGAGAACCAACGGCAAGAACCTCAGCAACTGGACATACTTTAAAACTGTGTTTTCCCCAGTAGTGAGCTGAAACTCCCAAGATCCCAGTTTCCCACCTAGCTAGAGGGAAGGGAAAGTGTGTGGTGACTCCAAGTGTAGGAAGCCTGAAGAAAGTGTGATTAAAACTGCTGTTTAATTTTGCATACTTTAACCTCTGTTTAATTTGATAGTGTATCTAATTACTGTCCTCTATATAATTGTGTTAATTTCACTGTTTTATCACATTTGCCTTTTTAATTTCTTACACTGTACTTACCTTTCTGTAGTTAAATAAATACAGAGATTTGTTTGCCCTGAAACACCTGTCTACTGCCTTATTCATTTCACGTTCCCTAACTGAATCCAGTGTCAATACCAGGGATTTGGCACTGATAAAAACCACCTAGAAAATCAGCAAATTACTGTTTGCAAACCAGAAACCCTACAATTCTTAGTTCCAGATATTTTTTATTGAATTTAAATTTGACCATTTGCTGTAGTGGGATTGAACCCAGATCCCCAGAACGTTTACTGAGTTTCTGGATTAATAGTTGAGCAATAATATCGCTAGGCCATTGCTTCCCCATAAAGGGAAGGTGAAGAAGAACGTACTTGTAGAACACATAATACTTGCCTATTCACTTCCTCCCTCCTCATTGTCCAAAGCTCCAAACACACCTTCTAGATGAAGCACCATTTTCATTTTACTTCTTTCAATCTGGTCCACTATATTTACTGCTCACAACGCAGTTTCCTTTGCATTGCTGAGGCCAAAGGCAGAATGGGTTTCCTGAACACCTCTGCTCTGTCTGGAGGAATGGTCCTGACTTCCTAGTTGCTTGCTATTTCAATAAACCACCTTGCTCTCAGGCTGACATTTCTATTCTGGACCTGCTGCAATGTTCCATGAAGCACAATATAAGCTCAAGGAACAACATCTCATACTCCACACTTTCCAGCCTCAAGATCTTAATATTGAATTCCACAACTTCAGAGTTTGACCACATGATGTCTGTTCTCCATTTTCTTAGCATTTTCTGACCCTCCACCCACACAACCCTGTGTTTGTGACTCATTTACTTTGCTTTTCTCACAGAGAGGACCAATTCTCTCCCTTTCACATGTTAATTTACAACCATTTTCATCTTGTTTTCTCTTTCACTGCTTTCACACCCCTTTGTCTTTTGCACTGGGTCCTTGCACCATCCGTTCACTTACTCCTCCTCTGCCTGTCAGAAGGATACATGGGAAAAACATTTTCCAAAAGCTTTCAATGCTGCAGAAGAGTCACGTCAGCCTGGAAACGTAAACCCTGTTTCTTTCTCCACAGATGTTGCGAGCTTCTCCCAGCATTCACTGTTTATTTCTTCTCTCTTAATTTTCTTTTAGATTCCTTACCGTGTGGAAACAGACCCTTTGGCCCAACAAGTCCACGCTGACCCTCAAAGAGTAACTCACCCAGACCCATTCCCCTACTCTATATTTAGCCCACACTAATGCACCTAACACTATGGGGTAATTTAGCATGGCCAACTCACCTGACCTGCACATCTTTGGATTGTGGAGGGAAACCAGAGCAGACTCGGGGAGAACGTGAAAACTCCACCCAGACAGTTGCCCGACTCGGGAATTTAACCCAAGTCCCTGGCGCTGTGAGGCAACAGTGCTAATCACTGAGCCACCATTTGTGAAACGTTTTGGAATACTTCTGTAAGGAGGCCAGTCATAGAATCATAGAGGTGTATGGCATGGAAACAGATCCTTCAGTCCAGATATATTTCCCTCCCCACCCCTATCCACTTTCTGCAAAGACCATTCCTTCCATGACTACCTTGTCAGGTCACGCCCTCCCCTCCTGGCACCTTCCCCTGCCACTGCAGGAATTGCAAAACCTGCACCCACATCTCCCCCCTCACCTCCATCCAAGGCCCCAAAGGAGCCTTCCACATACATCAAAGTTTTACCTGCACTTCCACAAATGTCATTTATTGCATCGTTGCTCCCGATGTGGTCAACTCTACATTGGGAAAACTGGACGCCTTCTCGCAGAGTGCTTCAGGGAACATCTGCGGGACACCCGCACCAACCAACTCCACTTCAACTCCCCCTCCCACTCTGCCGAGGACAAACAGGTCCTGGGCCTCCTCCATCACCACTCCCTCGCAACCCAATGCCTAGAGGAAGAACGCCTCATCTTCCGCCTTGGGACCCTTCAATCCCATGGCATTAATGTGGGCTTCACCAGTTTCCTCATTTCCCTTCCCCCCATATTACCCTACTTCTAACCTTCCAGCTCAGCACCATCCTCATGACCTGTCCTACCTGTCAACCTTTCTTCCCAGCTTTCTGCTCCACCCTCATCTCCGACCTATCATCCTTAACCCTACCTTCACCCCAGCCCCAACCCCCTCCCATTTCTTACTCCACCCCAGAGGGTCCCAGCCTCATTCCTGATGAAGGGCACCTGCTGTGCTTTTCCAGCATCACTCTAATCTTGACTCTAAACTCCAGCATCTGCAGTACCCACTTCCACCTTCAGTCCAACTCGTCCAAACTGACCAGATATTCCAACCTAATCCAGTCATATTTGCCAACATTTTGCCCATATCCCTCTAAACCATTTCTATTCATATACACATCCAGATGCCTTTTAAATGTTGCAATTGTACCAGTCTCCACCACTTCCTCGGGCTCCTCATTCCATATACGCGCCAATCTCTGCATGAAAAAGTTATCCCTTAGGTCCCTTTTATATCTTTCCCCTCTCACCCTAAACTTATGCCGTCTAGTTCTGGACTCCCCCACCCCAGGGTAAAGACTTTGTCTATTTATCCTATCCATGTCCCTCATGATTTTATAAACCTCTATAAGGTTGCAGGACAGAAAGGAAAGGCAAGAAGTAAACATTATTGCCAGACCCATAATAAAATGTCGATCGGTGCCTACAGAATATGTAGTGTTTGCTGAGGCCTATTTGTAATACCTGAGCATGGGGTTTGGCTGCTCATGGACTTCTGCGGCTGGTCTGGCCACATCTACAGAGCTTCATCGGTGTATTTCCAGCTCAGGAGCTTGGTCACACTTGGAGGAGTCTGACCCACAGGAGGCCAGCACCCCGCGCCTCTCCACCACTGCTCCATCAGGAAATGAGTCAGGACCCCATTGGTCAACTCAGAGCCAGAACCTGCCTGTAGACGTCCAGCATTAGAGGAGCTGTGGGACCCATGCAACGTGACTGTCTCCAGGTCAGAGTTGGTGGATATGGAAGTCATAATGGAGGTGCCGGTATTGGACTGGGTTGGACAAAGTTAAAAATCACGCAATGCCAGGTTATAAACTCTTGCAATCTTCTTTTTCTCTCTAGTTAGAGTCAATGACATAGAGTCGTACAGCACAGAAACAGACCCTTCGGTCCAGCTCGTCCATGCCGACCAGATATCCCAACCCAATCTAGTCCCACCTGCCAGCACCCGGCCCATATCCCTCCAAATGCTTCCATTCATTTACCAATTCAGATGCCTTTTAAATGTTGCAATTGTACTAGCCTCCACCATTTCATCTGGCAGCTCATTCCATACACATACCACTCTCTGCATGAAAATATTATCCCTTAGGTCCCTTTTAGATCTTTCCCCTCTCATCCTAAACCTATGTCCTCTAGTTCTGGACTCTCCCATCCCAGGGAAAAGACTTTGTCTATTTATCCTAGCCATGCCCCTCATGATTTTGCAAACCTCTATAAGGTCACCCCTCAACCTCCGATGTTCAAAACATCCAGAACGTCCTCCTCTGTAATATAGACATTTTGCAAGATGTCACCATCTATTTCCCTACATTCTATATCTTTCCTTTTCCACAGTAAACACTGATGCAAAATGCTTGTTTAGTATCTCCCTCATCTCCTGTGGCTCCACACGAAGGCTGCCTTGCTGATCTTTGAGGGGCCCTATTCTCTCCCTAGTTACCCTTTTGTCCTTAATGTCTTTGTAAAAACCCTTTGGATTCTCCTTAACTCTATTAGATTAGATTCCCTACAGTATGGAAACAGGCCCTTCAGCCCAACAAGTCCACACCAACCCTTCAAAGAGTAACCCACCCAGACCCATTTCCCTCTGACTAACGCACCTAGTACTTTGGGCAATTTAGCATATTTGGACTGTGGGGGGAAAACAGAGCACCCAGAGGAAACCCATGCAGACATGGAGAGAATGTGCAAACTGCACACAGACAGTCACCCAAGGTTGGAATCAAACCTGAGACCCTGGTGCTGTGAGGCAGTAGTGCTAACCACTGAGCCACCACTATCTCACATCCCCTTTTTGCCTTCCTGATTTCCCTTTTCAGTGTACTCCTACTGTCTTTATACTCTTCTAAGGATTCACTCGATCTGTCCTGTCTATACATGACATATGCTTCCTTCTTTTTCTTAACCAATGCCTCAATTTCTTTAGTCATCCAGCATTCCCTATACCTACCAGCCTTTCCTTTCACCCTGACAGGAATATACTTTCTCTGGATTCTTGTTATCTCATTTCTGAAGGCTTCCCATTTTCCAGCCGTCACTTTACCTGCGAACATCTGCCGCCAATCAGCTTTTGAAAGTTCTTGCCTAATACCGTCAAAATTGGCCTTCCTCCAGTTTAGAACTTTAACTTTTCGATCTGGTCTATCCTTTTCCATTACTATTTTAAAACTAATAGAATTATGGTCACTGGCCCCAAAGTGCACCCCCAGACACCTCAGTCATCTGCCCTGCTTTATTTCCAAAGAGTAGGTCAGGTTTTGTACCTTCTCTAGTAGCTGCAGATGTAGGATGGGAAAAATTTCTGGCTGTGACAGCTGCTCCTTTTTTTCAGGTGTTGTAGGTGTTTGGGGCAATTATGTTTTATATGCTGTTGCATTATTTTGGAACTTTTAAACAACAGCACTTTTAAAAGGAAGAAGAACAGACAAAGGAAGCACATGGTGAGGTCAGTGCGGGAGAGAGAGAGAAAAAAAACACATTGCTAACTGACAGAGTTAGCAGTAACTGCCTTTGCAGTTGAATTCATGTATCGCTGGACATCTGGGAAATTTAAAAAGAGTGAAATTCACAACTGATCTTGGAGGAACCTGTTGGGAGAGATCACAGCACAGAAACAGATAAGTGGATGTTTTAAGCACGGCCTTAAAATAAGGCTACAGTAGAGAGTAGAGTGGGTTCTTTCTTGATTATATGTTTTATTGAGCTATGTCTCTTGATTAAACTTAAAATATAAGCCATAAGTCTTAATTTAACCCGGACAGTGTTTTGTAGAGGAATAAGACAGTGCTGTTTTCTGGATCTGAAGATTGAAAGAAGCGAAAATGGCCTTTAGTAGAGTGAAATGCTCTTCTTGTCGGATGTGGGAGTTGAGGGAGAGCTTACGGGTTACTGAGAATTATATCTGCAATAAATGCCATTGGCTGTGAATCCTATCAGACCAAATAGATCGGTTGGAGAGGCAGTTAGAGGCAATGAGGAATTTACAAGAGCAAGGGCAGTTACAGGAAGATGGGTTAACTCCAGGAAAGGCAAGAGAGGTAGGCAGGAAGTGCAGGAGTCTTCTGTGTCTATCCCCATTTCAAACAAGTATGCTGTTTTGGAAAATGTAGGGGGTGATGGATTTTCTGGGGAACATAGCACAAACAGCCAAGTTTCTGGTATTGAGACTGGCTCTAATGCAATGAGAGGTACATCGGGTTCCAAGTGATTGATTGTCTTAGGGGACTCTCTAGCCAGAGACAAAGATAGACATTTCTGTGGCCAGCAGCGAAAAAGCAGAATGGTGTGTTGCTTCCCTAGTGCCAGGATCAAGGATGTCTCAGGGAGGGTGCAGAATGTTCTCACGGGGGAGAGGAGCCAGCAGGAGGTCATTGTACATATTGGAACCAATGACATAGGAAGGGAAAAGGTTGAGATTCTGAAATTTAAAAAGGAGGTCCTTGAGAGTAGTAATATCTGGATTACTCCCAGTGCTCCAAGCTAGTGAGGGCAGGAGTAGAAGGATAGAGCAGATGAACGCATGACTGAGGAGCTGGTGTATGGGAGAATGGTGTATGGATGAGCAATGGCAGGCATTTAAGAAAATAGGTCATGACTTGCAGCAAAGATATGGCCCTGTGAGCAAGAAGGCTTTCAGGAATGGGGTAAATCCACCACGGTTTAACTATTAGGTTACTGATAGTATCAAATTGAAACTGAAACACACAATTTGGTAAAGGTTGGTGAAAAGCCAGAGGCATGGTCGCCCAGTGGTTAGCACTGCTGCCTCACAGTGCCAAGGACCCGGGTTTGATTCGAGCTTTGGGTGACTGTCTGTGTGTGAAATTTGCACGTTCTCCCTGTGATTGTGTGGGATTGCTCTGGCTTCCTCTCACAAGAGATGGGGGAGATACTAAGCAAGTATTTTGCATCGGTGTTTACTGTGGAAAAAGAAATGCAAGATACAAAAAGTAGGGAAATACATGGTGACATCTTGAAAAATGTCCATATCACAGAGGAGGTGGTGCTGGACTGTGTAAAATGCATAAAGGTGGATCAATCCCCAGGACCTGATGAGGTGTACCCTAGAATTCTGTGGGAAGCTGGGCTTCTTGCTGAGATATTTGTATCATTGATAGTCACAGGTGAGGTGCTGGAGACTGGAGGTTGGCTAACGTAGTGCCACTGTTTAAGAAGGGTGGTAAGGGCAAGCCATGCAACTCCAGGGGAACCTTGATTATCCGAATACCAATTATCCAAAAATCGGATTATCCGAAGGAGATCTCGAGGTCCCGACAGAAACAATACATTAAGGACGTATTTCCAACACTGATCGTGTCGTTTGTTTACAGTGATTAAACGTATTGCCAAGAACAGTCCTGGACTGATGGGGGTACAGGCACTGTCTCTAAATGACTGACCTCCCACTCTCTCTCTCTCTCTCTCTCTCTCTCTCTCTCTCTTTCTTCCTAAACTTTTCCTGGAGTTCTACACAGGGGTGTACCGTAAACTTCCCTTCTCCACATAATCTCTTTAACATTGTCCTGCACAGGGCAAAGGTGGAAGCTGTCAAGAAGTTACAGTAAGAATGTGTGTGTGTGTGTGTGTGTGTGTAGACTCACCCCCCCCAAAGGCAATTGCAGCATCTGCAGTTGGGGGTTGGGGCGGACAGGGGGCAGTGTTGGGAGCAGATGGGGGAGCGGTGTTGGATGGGGTTTGGGGGGCAGGCAGTGGGCGGGGGCTCACGCATGGTATGCTGCTGCTAGTCTACTGAACAGGGAGCAGATTTAATAGAAAACTCCGAGCCCCAGAGGAAAGGCACTAAATCGATTAACCAAGTAATGAATTATCCGAATGATATAGTGCCCACCCATCTCATTCAGATAATCGAGGTTCCCCTGTATAGACCAGTGAGCAAGTTGTTCGAGGGAATCCTGAGGGACAGGATGCACATGTATTTGGAAAGGCAAGGACTGATTAGGGATAGCCTTTGTGCGTGGGAAATCATGTCTCACAAACTTGATTGAGCTTTTTAAGGAGGTATTGATGAGGGCATCACAGAGGATTGATGAGGGCAGAGTGCTAGACACAACCTATATAGACTTCAGTAAGGCATTCGACAAGGTTCTTCATTGTAAACTGCTGAGCAAGGTTTGATCTCATGGAATACAGGAGAACTAGCCATTCAGATACAGAACTAGCTCAACGGTAGAAGACAGGAGGTGGTGGTAGAGGGTTGTTTTTTAGACTGGAGGCCTGTGACCAGTGGAGTGCCACCAGGATCAGGGCTGGGTCCACTACTTTTCGTCATTTGTATCAATGACTTGGATGTGAACATAGAAGATATATTTGGTAAGTTTGCAGATGACGTCAAAATTGGAGGTGTAGTGGTCAGCGAAGAAGGTTACCTCAGATTACAACAGGATCTGGACCAGATGGGCCAATGGGATGAGAAGTGACAGATGGGATTTAATTCAGATAAATGCGAGGTACTGCATTTTGGGAAGGCAAATCTTAGCAGGACTTATACACTTAATGGTAATGTTCTAGGGAGTGTTGCTGAACAAAGAGACCTTGGAATGCAGGTTCACAGCTTCTTGAAAGTGGAGTCGCAGATAGATAGGCAGATAGGATAATGAAGAAGGCATTTGATATGATTTCCTTTATTGGTCAGAGTATTGAGTACAGAGTTGGGAGGTCATGTTGTGGCTGTACAGGACGTTGGTTAGGACACTTTTGGAATATTGTGTGCAATTCTGATCTCCTTCCTCTTGGAAGGATGTTATGAAACTTGAAAGGGTTCAGGAAAGATTTACAAGGATGTTGCCAGGGTTGGAGAATTTGAGCTATAGGGAGAGGTTGACTGGGCTAGGGCTATTTTCCCTGAAGCATCAGAGGCTAAGGGGTGACCTTATAGAGCTTTATAAAATCATGAGGGGCATGGATAGGGTAAATAGACAAAGTCTTTTCCCTAGGTGGGGGGAGGCATAGGTTTAGGATGAGAGAGGAAAGATATAAAAGTAACCTAAGGGGCAGCTTTTTTCACACAGAGGGTGGTGTGCGTATGAAATGGACTGCCAGAGGAAGTGGTGGAGGCTGGTACATTGCAACTTTTAAGAGGCATTTGGATGGGTATATGAATAGAAAGGTTTGGAGGGATATGGGCCGGGTGCTGGCAGGTATGTCTAGATTGGGTTGGGATATCTGGTCGCCATGGACAAGTTGGACCGAGGGGTCTGTTTCCGTGTTGCACATCTCTATGAGTCTATAAATGACAACATGAAATAAATCTAAATCTAATCAGGAAGACGAATGAAATATTGGCCCTTATTCAAAGGAGTTGAAGTTTAAGAGTAGAGAAGTCTTACTGCAGCTGTTGAAGGTACATCTGAGACTATTTTTGAAGTAGTTTGAGCAATTTTGGCCCCTTATCGAAGAAAATATTTTATTTCATTGGAGGCAGTTCAAAAAAGTCTCACTGGTATGGAGGGATTCTCTAGGATCAAAAATTAAACATTAAACAGCTTGGCACTCATTGGAGTTTAGAAGAATGAGAAGATCACCTTTGAAACATTCAGGATCCTTAAAGGGCTTGACAGGGTAAGTGCTGAGAGAATGTTTCCCCTCATGGGAGAGTATCTGACCAGAGGGCATAGATTCCGAATAAAGGGACACAAATTTAATACAGAGGCAAGGAACAATTTCTTCTAGAACATGTAGAACATAGAACATTATAATGCAATACAGGCCCTTTGGTCCTTGATGTTGCACCGACCTGTGGAACCCAAGCCTATCTATCCTACAGTATTCCATTTTCATCCACATTTATCCAATGACCACTTAAATGGCCTTAAAGTTGGCGAGTCTACTACACTGCAGGCAGTGTATTCCATTGCCCCTATTTCTCCCTGAGTACAGAAACTACCTCTGACATCTGACCTATATCTATCACCCTCAATTTAAAGCAATGTCCCCTTGTGCTAGCCATCGCCATCTGAGGAAAACGGCTCTCCCTATCCACCCTATCTAACCCTCAGATTATCTTATATGTCTCAATTAAGTCACCTCTCAACCTTCTTCTTTCTAAAAAACAACAGCCACAAGTCCCTCAGCCTTTCCTCAGAAGACCTTCCCTCCATACCAGGCAACATCCTGGCAAATTTCCTCTGCAATCTTTCCAAAGCTTCCACATCCTTCCTATAATGCAGTGACCAGAACTATACGCAATACTCTAAATGCTGCCCCATCAGAGTTTTGTAGAACTGCAGCTTTCTCAGAGGGTTGTGAGTATTTGGAACTCCATGCCATAGAGAGGTGTGGAGCAGAGTCCTTGTGTATATGTAAGGCTGGGTTAGATAGATTTTTAATCAGTAAGGGAATCCAGGGATATAGGGAAAGCGCAGGAAAGCGGACGTGAGGAGTGTTGGTTCAGCCGTGATCCTAATGAAGGGGAACCAGGCTTGAGAGGCGTGAGAGGAACTCCTGTTCCTATTTCTTATGGTTCATGGTCCTAACCTGCCCTACCCAAACCACAATGATATCCTGGGACTCTAGAAAGGTTGTGGTGTCCCAGGAAACTGTCAGAGAGCAACGTACCTCGGCCTGTGGCCCAGCCTGCAGGATCCTTGGATTTGATTACTTACCAGACCCTGGTAAAGGAGCTCGCGAAATCTCGCAGGATGTTGGGCAAGCAGATGGAGGAGAAGCTGGCCCCGATCTCTATCATGCTGCAGAAGCATGAACAGCAGCTGGGAGACCTCAAGAAAAGGGCAGATGAAGCAGAGTGCAGGGTCACAGCGGTGGAAGCTGATACTGATTCCTCCAAGGATAGGATCCAAGCCCTGGAGATGCAGGGCCGTAATTTGCTTGACCAGGTTGATGACCTTGAGGACAGGGGCAGGAGAAAAAAATATTCGGATCATCAGTCTGCCAGAGGGTAAGGAAGGTGAGCGGCTGGTGAAATTTATTGAGGACTGGTTGCTGAAATTTCTTAACTTTGAGGCTGGGATGAGAAGTCTAAAGATTAAGAGGGCTCACCAGGTCACGGTGTGGAGGTCAGGTCTGGACCAAGGACCTCGTCCTCTCTTGGTGTGGCTTCATCATTATAAAGATAAGGAGAGAATTATGGAAGCTTCCAGAATCCAGGGGACTGTTCTGAAAGCGGAAGTGTTTGATGGGGTTTACTTTTCATTTTCTAATACCAGAAGTAGGGGAGTGACTATATTGGTTAGGAGGAATCTCCCATTTAAATTACTAGAGTGTGTTAAAGACGCACACAGGAGGTTTGTAATCCTGACAAACGGGAAAGAATATGGTGATTTAAATGTTTATAGCCCTCCAGCCCATCCCCTCAAATTTCTAGTCGATGCGTTTTCTGAATTGATCAGTCTCTAAACCCGGCATATCGTTATAGGGGGAGATTTTAACTGTCTTATGGATCCCGCAGTAGACAGGTTGCCTGAAGGCCCCTCGAAACCCTCTGTACAAACAAACCAATTAATGGATCTCTGTGTGTGGAGTTAGGGTTGGTGGGCATCTGGAGGTCTCTCCATCCTATAGGCAGGGATTTTATGTTTTTTTCCAATCCACACAGATGTCACACCAGGATTGATTTTTTTCTTCTGACCCCTGTGGCAACCCTGGACTTGGTGGCATCTTGTATGATTGGTAATATTACCATCTCCGATCAGGCTCCAGTGTACCTGTTGGTTAAGGACGTTACAATGGGTCTGAGGCACTGGCCAATGGATCCCTTTATCCTTAAGGATAATAAGTTTGTAGAGTACTTCTTGAAGGAATTATGGCAATTCTAGGCATTAATTCAGGCTCAGTTAGCCTATCTCTCCCTTGGGAAACTGCCAAAGCCAATGCCGGGGGTTGGTTATGCCAAAAAGATTAATGAGGCATTCCAGAGATTTTACTCTGAATTATACTAATTTGAGAGTTGTGAGAAAGGCAGGCCAAGATGGAGTCCTATTTCAAGGATCTGGAACTCCTGGGTGTGACCCCACAAATAAGAGGTTTTTTTTCTCAATGTCCCCTCATCCGAGCAAGAGGTGCAGGAGGTTGTGAAGCAGCTTCAGATTGGAAAGATGCCCAGTCCTAACAGACTTCCCAGCAAATTCTATAAGGAATTTCTAAACATATTGTTAGGCCTGAGGCTCAACATGTTCAATGACTCGTACAGTCATGATCGTCTCCCACCATCTCTAAGAGAGGCCAATATTTCGCTTATTCTGAAAAAAGGGAAGGACCCGGAGGACTGTGCTTCTTACAGGTCCATTTCACTTTTAACTGTTGACTTTAAAATCTTCTCTAAGACTCTTGCATTAAGACTGGAGACTGTGTTACCTTCTATTATTAAAGAGGACCAGATGGGTTTCATAAAGGGCCGCTGATCCTCCAATAATGGTAGGAGGCTGCTTAATGTAATTCCAGCATGTCAACAGCAGTCAATACAGGGACTGGTGATCTCTCTAGATGCAGTGAAGGCATTTGACTGAGTTGAGTGACTGTACCTTTTTTATACTCTAGAGCGGTTTGGTTTGGGTGAAGCCTTTAAAAGATGGGTAAAAGTTCTCTACAGTGACCCTCTCACTGTGGTCATCACCATTGGGCTACGATCAAGCAATTTTAGCATTTTTAGGGGCATCCTAAAACAAGGCTGTCCCCTTTCGCCACTGCTTTTTACATTGATGATCAAGCCATTGGTGGAGGCCAATTGTAGTGATCCCAATATATCAGCTCCAGAAATGGGGTCAAAATTACATAAAATTTTGTTGTACACAGGCAACGTCCTCATTTTTTTGTCAAATCCAGCAGTTTCAGTGCCTCACCTGATACAAGATTAATTTTGCAAAATCAGAGGCTATGCCTACGGGTGATCCTAGGTCTTGAGAGTGAATCTCAATTCCCATTTAAGTGGTCACAGGGGGGTTTATGTATTTGGGCATATTCATCACTCCAGTTCTGGATCGGTTGTTTAAAGCTAATTTTGTTCAATCAAACAAGACCTTCAATGATGGGAGGTGCTTCCGGTCTCATGGTTAGGTTGGATAGCTCTTATTACGATGAATATTCTCCCCCGTTTGTTGTACCCTATACAGAAGCTCCTCCTGATTTTCAATAAGCAAACGTTCAGGAGACTGAACAGCTGGTTCAGCTCGTTTATTTGACATGATAAGCAGCCCCTCATTAAAATAGCTGAGCTGCAATTGCCTCACAGACTGGGGGGAGTGGACCTTCCAGACATTAAGAACTAACAACAAAGCTGGCTTTTATCTTACATGAGTGATCGGGCTTGTGGGGACCCTTTCAATATAGTTAGATATTAAAACCTCCCAGGCAAGGTGCCCCTTTACTAGTTTGCTGTTTTGGACAAAATGAGGACAGTTAAGGATTATTGTTATAACCCAATAGTTATCAATACTGTTGGATGATAGATTCAGGATTCAAACATTGGGCAGCTTCGAGTGTGCCATGCATGGATGATTTACTTGATGGAGACACAATGATGTCCTTTGATCAGTTAGTGTGGAAGTACGAGATACCTAGCATGGATATCTATTTTTTTCAAGTTGGGGATTTTATTCAAACAAACACTCCACTTTTGACTGATCCCTACAAATCCAACATAGAGAGGAGGATGCTCAATGCTAAAAGTACACTTTCTGTCAGTACTTTATATCATCATTTGGGGGATTCCCCCTCAAAGGAGTTCGATCAACTTTGCAGGATGTGGGAGAGAGAGCTAGGCATTGAGGCCTCCTCAGGGGCATGGGAAGATATTTGGGAAAATGCAAGAAAGATATCAATTTGCAATAGGATCCATGTTGAAGATTCTCCACAGGGCCCACTTGGCTCCGGACTGTTTGTCAAAATTTAAACCAGGGGTATCTTCAGCATGCCCCAAGTGCAAGGTCTGTACGGGCCCTCTTACCCATTGTCTCTGGTCCTGTGGTAAGCTTCAAACATACTGGAGTGCTGTGGCAGGCGCAATGGAGGGGATTATGGGTGTAAGGGTGGAGAAAGACCCGGCCTCTCTTCTTTCTGGCTTGCCCAGTGTATTCCCTGTAGATATGCATAAGAAAAAACTTTTCAACATCCTTACTTTCTGCGCAAGAAAGAATATCTTGTTAGGTTGGGTGTCTGAAAATCCCACGGGCCTGTTGACTTGGCATAAGACTGTTATGGAGCATATCCCCTTGGATTTTCTCACAAGTTAGGTACACCACAAAACTGAGAATTTCTCGAAGACACGGCAGCCCTTTTTGGAATACTTGGACACAGGTTTGTCTGCCTGACTAATAAGGGGTTTTATATAGCTGTAACAGTTGTGCTTTACAAGTCCAATATCCAGGGAGGAGGAACTGCAAGCATATGTGAAAATCAATGCTCTCGATATTCAAGAGTTAGTGTTTTGTTTTGCTGAGCTGTATTTGCAATATTTATTAGTTTTTTGTTAGTTATTATTTATTTAGTTAATAGGTTAATTTTAAAAAATATATATTTTTATATATATTTATACATTTGTACATGAGGGTGGTTTGAGTTTTTAAATTCTGGTGTTCTTTCTTTGTATTGTTTTGAATTGTATTGTTTTGTATTTGTTGTATTATTAAAGTATCTATTTTTCAGTAAAATATATTTAAAAAGGATTTCTAGGATTCAGTGACAGAAATGTCATCAAATAGACTAAGCACGTCAAGCAGCATCCGAGGAGCAGGAGAATCGACGTTTCGGGCATGAGCCCTTCTTCAGGAATCTTCCCTGGCTACCTTCTTGCTTTTTAGATATTTATTGGTGAGGTCCCAGCTCTGGACAATAGCCAATGTTATCCCATTGTTTAAGAAGGATAGCAGCAAAAATCCTGGAATTACATGCCTGTGAATTTCATGTCAGTGGTAGGGAAATTATTGGAAAAGATTTTCAGGGACAAGACTTATACATATTTAGAAGCAAATGGATTTATTAGCAACAGACAGCATGGTTTGTGCAGAGGAGGATGTGCCTTACTGTCTTGGTTGGGATTTTTGAGGGGGTGACAAAGATGTTTGATGAGGGAAAAACTGTTGACGGTGTGTACAATGTCCCTCATAGCAACTGGTACAAAAGGTGAACTCACATGGTATTGGGGTGAGCTGGCAAGATGGATACAGAAAAGGGTTACTGTTAGGAAACAGAGAGTAGCAATGGAAGGATGCTTTTTGGAATGAAGGGCCGTGACTAATGATGTTCCACAGGGAATCAGTGCTGGGACCTCTGCTGTTCGTGATCTACATAACTGATTTGGAGGAAACTGTAACTGGTTTAATTAGTAAGTTTGTGGCTGATACAAAGATTGGTGGAGTTGTGGATAGTGAGGAGGATTGTCAGAGGATACAGCAGGATTTAGATCAGCTGGAGGCATGGCCAGAAAAATGGCAGATGGATGGGGTGAAGAGGGAGAGGTGGACAGGTAGGGTGCATTGTGGGGTGGATGGGTCGAACAACAGGATTCATTCCTCCCTTTGACCAACCAGGTTGTAGCCTCTACCTGTCTTCCCCTATCCCCATCTAACCACCCTGTCCCTGCCACCCTCATTATCTGCAGCTCACCCTACACCTACCCCCAGTCCTAAGGAAAGGTTACACCTGAAACGTCGACTTTTCCAGCTCCTGATGATGCCTGGCTTACTGTGTTCTTCTAGCCTCCTGCCTGTCTACTCCACCACCTCCTCTGGCAGCACATTCCAGACATTCATCACCCTTTGTGTTAAAAACCTGCCTCGCACATCTCTTGTAAACATTGTTTGTTTCCCCCCACCCACCCTCACCTTTAACCTGTGTCCCCTAGGAAACTGACCCCTCCATCCTGGGAAAATAAACCACATACTTTCCACTCCATTCATGCCATTAACAATCTTATAAACTTCTATCAGGTCACCCCGTCACCCTCCTGCGTTCCAGTGAAAACAAACCCAGTCTAATCAACCTTTCTTCATAGCTAAACCTCCCCCCCCTCCCCCCCATACCAGGCAACATTCTGGTAAGCCTTTTCTGTACCCTCTCCAAAACATCCACATCTTTCTGGCAGTGTGGTGACCAGAACTGTACGTAATATTCCAAGTGTGGCCTAACTAAAGTTCTTTTAAAATGTAGCATAGCTTGTCTATCCTTATACTCAATGCTACTTCCCACTAAGGCAAGCATGCCATAGGCATTTTTCCCTACCTTACCTACCTGCACTGCCACCTTCAGTGATCTGTGGGTCTGCACATCCTGATCCATTTGCATATCAATACTCCTAAGGGTTCTGCCATTCACTGTATAATTTCCACTTGTACTTGCCTCCCCAAAATGCATCACTCACATTTGTCTGGAGTGAACTCCATCTGCCATTTTTCTGGCCATGCCTCCAGCTGATCTAAATCCTCCTGTATCCTCTGACAATCCTCCTCACTATCCACAACTCCACCAATCTTTGTATCAGCCACAAACTTACTAATTAGACCAGTTACAGTTTCCTCCAAATCAGTTATGTAGATCACGAACAGCAGAGGTCCCAGCACTGATCCCTGTGGAACATCACTAGTCACAGCCCTTCATTCCGAAAAGCATCCTTCCATTGCTACTCTCTGTTTCCTAACAGTAACCCTTTTCTGTATCCATCTTGCCAGCTCACCCCAATACCATGTGAGTTCACCTTTTGTACCAGTTGCTATGAGGGACATTGTACACACCGTCAACAGTTTTTCCCTCATCAAACATCTTTGTCACCCCCTCAAAAATCCCAATCAAGACAGTAAGACACATCCTCCTCTGCACAAACCATGCTGTCTGTTGCTAATAAATCCATTTGCTTCTAAATATGTATAAGTCTTGTCCCTGAAAATCTTTTCCAATAATTTCCCTACCACTGACATGAAATTCACAGGCATGTAATTCCAGGATTTTTGCTGCTATCCTTCTTAAACAATGGGATAACATTGGCTATTGTCCAGAGCTGGGACCTCACCAATAAATATCTAAAAAGCCAGAAGATAGCCAGGGAAAGGGCCAGCCCACTCAAGGACAAAGGAGGGAATCTGTGTGTAGCACCAAAAGAGGTAGGCAAGGTCCTAAACGAATACTTTGTGTTGGTATTCACCAAAGAAAAGGAATTGGTGAAGGGGGATCTCAGAGAAAGGAGTATCAAATTTCTAAGCCAACTTCCTAACTAAAAGGAAGAGGTGTTGATCATCTTAAAAAGTATGAAGGTAGATAAGTCCCTGGGTCCTGATGGGATTTATCCCAGAATATTGTGGGAGGTAAGAGAACAAATTGCTGGAGCACTGACAGACATCTTTGCATCCTTTTTAGCCACAGGTTTTGAACAGTCAAGTACAGGTAAAAGGCCAGAGGGAAGGGTCCAGCTGGAGGTGGGTGAAGAGCTTGGTGGGACAGGGAGAGGACTCTTGTCCAAAGAAATGGGCATGGAGGGGAAGGCGATGGAAGAAGAGTTCCAAGTCATGTTTTGCTAAAAGTCATTGAGATGGGGCACAGAGGGAGAAAGCTAAGACCTTTGCTGGGTGCAGGACATTCAGCATCAGAGAGCAGAAGGTCTGAAGGATATTAAATACCCAACAAGAAGTGGGATGAGGAGAAGGGGTGGAGACACAGGGAAAGGGAAGTGAAGGATAGTTTAGTGGATGTCTCTGAGTTTTTGCAACTTGTGTACTTTAATGCCTGAAAGGAAGAGAAAAAGTTTGTTGTTAGAATATTGAATGAGCTAGAGAATGAAGTGGAACTGGGTGGGCAAGGCAGCTTTGTTACTCTGGAATATCCCGATCCACTCATCCTTCACTCCCAACACACAACCCTCATACCACGCACCCACCCCTACACCCCACACACACCAAAACCCCACTCCCCCACCCTCCTCGTGGCACCTGCACATGCAATGGTGGAAGATGTGACACTTGCCTGTTTACTTCCTCCCTCCTCAGTATCCAAGGGTCCAAACACACCTTCCAGGTGAAGCAGCAATTCACCCACACTTCACTCAAATCCATATCTACTGCGTTCACTGCTCACAATGGCGATTTCTTCTACATTGGAGAGATGAAACAGAGGCTGGGTGACTGCTTTGCAGAACACTACATTCCGTCTGCAAAAGTGACCCTGAGCTTCCTGTTGCCTGTCACTTCAACACACCCTTTTGTTCCCTGGCTAACATCTCTGCTTTAGGCTTGCTGCAGTGCTCTAGTGAAACTCAGTGCAAGCTGGAAGAAAGCATTTCATGTTCCACTTGGGGACCCTTCAGCCTTCAGGGCTCAATATTAAGTCCAATAATTTTAGAACCTGAACATGTTGTTTATTCACTCCCACATCGCAGGCCCTGTCATGACATTCAGCACAGTCAAACCATTTCCACCTATATATGGACCCCATTATCCACTTTTCTTTCTCCCTGTCCTATTCTCATCCATCCCTCGATCTGCCTAACTGATGTTCTCTCTCTCTCTGTCTTTCTCTGGGCTTCATCTTTGACTATCTGCTCACTCCTTTATCCATCCGGTCTGCAGCAGACATATGCCATCTTTTCCTAGCTACGATCAGTTCTGAAGAAGGGACTTGTAGCATCAACATTGCTTTCTCTCCACAGATGCTGCCTGAACTGCTGGAGATTCTCCAGTAATTTCTGTCAAATGCTACTGATACGATTCAGATCATTTAGTCTTGGAAACATCATTTTGACTTGCCCTGTTTCTAAGCTTGTGGTGAGATGGGGCTATCAATGCTCTGAGTAAAGTTGAAGTGCACGGCATCTAGTGCTATTCTCACCAACATTTATAAATGACAATTTTAACACAAAGTTTTCATGGAATATAATTGATGAATGTGACATTGAGTAGTAAATAGTCAAGATGAATATATGAATTAGAACAAATAGTTAGCCATTTGGCTACTCAAAAAAGTACTGATGCTGGAAAAGGAGAACTGGGAACCTTCTGATCAGTTGGTTGGGCTGCTCTTTGTGATACACTATGCCCTTGGCAATCCTGAGAATGCTGGAGTTTCCTTTCCACACAGAGTGTGCTGAGCATGTTCCTATTGCTTACAATGGAATAATTGCTAATTTAATGCATCTTTGGACAGTCAGCTGACTTACAGTACCAGGACAGTTTGGGAGAGACTTGATGGTTAAAAAGGTTGAATTGAGTACTCCACTTAATAGGTACAGAAGAACTATCTTTGGAATTCTCAGCTGTGAATGGATGACATAACTTTATAGCAGTCTCCCTCATAAAGTGGAGATGCCCAAAACTGAATTCTTTCAAGATGTACAGGAAGGCCTGAACCCATTCTGTAATTGCAGATTCTGGGGTAAGGATACATGATGCCCAAGGTCTATTCATACTTAATTTTCCTGTTCCTCTCTGACTTGGGTTTTCAAGTTCAGATCAGGAATCACCAGTTGGGACTCACAAAGAAACTTCTGTCCTGAAGCTCTGGAACACATACCTGAAACTGGAGCTGGAAACAAGATTGATCGATAAAAAGTTGAAAATAAAAGTTTTACGATGAAAAATATGAAACTTAATTAGCACAAGAAATTAAGCAAACAAAGTCAGGTAAAAAGAATTAAACTACTTAACTTAGGGCATAGGTTTGCTCGCTGAGCTGTAGGTTTGATATCCAGACGTTTCATTACCTGGCTAGGTAACATCATCTGTGGTGATCTCCAAGTGAAGCGAAGCTGTTATCTCCTGCTTTCTATTTATATCTTTCTCCTGGATGGGGTTCCTGGGGTTTGTGGTCACAAACCAGGAACCCCATCCAGGAGAAAGATATAAATAGAAAGCAGGAGATAACAGCTTTGCTTCACTTGGAGATCACCACAGATGATGTTACCTAGCCAGGTAATGAAACGTCTGGATATCAAACCTACAGCTCAGTGAGCAAACATACTCCCTAAACCTCAACCTGAGCTACAAACCTTCACAAACCTTGCAAAAAACGATTTAATTATCACCAGAAGTGCCACTCAGCTTTAAGAAGCAAATTGCGAAAAGTGAACTCAATTAGTTCTTCATCGTATGCGGCATGAGGAAGCAACACCAAAATGGCAAGACTTTGAGTGGAGCTGATTAGCTGCTGGTATTGGAAAGCAAGTAAGGAAGAAAAGTCAGAGAGGTAACAGGAGAATTTGTAGCCCATAATTTCTGAACAAACAGATTTGGAAAAACCTAGAAACTATGCTGTTCATTGCCTAGCAACAGCCTCTGTATAGAGGTCGCGAGATGTTTTCACTGAAAGGGCTGAGTTGTTGGTGATACTTAGAGCAGGAAGCAGGCTCTTTCTCTCAGGAACAAACAAACATTAAAGCAGCTAAAAGATCTCTCTATCAGTGATGATTTGGAGGTGCTTCTAAATAAACCTGTTGGACTATAACCTGGTGTTGTGTGATTTTTATCTATCAGTGAAGTAGTTTGAAAACTACTGTAGTTTCAAAACTCAAAACTCATAACTATTTATGATCTAAACCTTAAATCTGAACTAAAGATTTATTATTTTCCGACTGTCAGTAATTTTACCTCACTGATGGCAAATCAGATAACTTTGAATTAATCTTCCGAATTCATAGCCTTGACCCATATGTTTTGCCTGATTTTTTGACCATAACATTTCTGCAGATTTGTATTGTCTTGTCTTGTTTGTGTTGGAATGTGTGTTTGGGTTAACTTCGTCGTCAACCATTACCTGCTACTTGTTTGAAGAATAAGTCCAGTCTATAATTACTGAGTTATTTTTTGAGTTTATTGAAGAAGCCTGGTGGGCATTTCTTTTACACTGCTATTTTGTATGATTCACGGACTAGTGGGGCCTGATTACCATTGTCCTCCTGCTGTCAGTGCTGGAACAATTTGGAGATATTTATTTAATCAGATGGCTAGTTCAATGAATTAAGACTTTCACATCTGCAGCTGCAATTAATTCATCAATGTCCGTCTGTTTCTGTGTGTCCTATTTTCAAAGATGCTATGTATGGCTGGCACAGCAGCTAGCACTACTGCCTCACAGTGCCAGGAACCTGGGTTCAATTCCAGCCTGGGGTGACTGTCCATGTGGAGTTTGTATGTCTATACGGGTTTCGCCGGGTGTTCTGGTTTCCTCCCACAGTCTAAATTAGGTGCAGATTGACCATGCTTAAAAAGAAAATTACCCTATAGTGTGCAGTTTAGCTATGTTACCTCTGGCAAGAACCCCATGTGGGGAAGTGGGGTGGGATGTCCTTTGTAGATTTGGTGGGGACTTGCTGGGCTGAATGGCCTCTTTTGGTACTGTAGGGATTCTATGAATTAGTGATGTCACAGAATATTTTAAAAGCTGGTGAATGTGTCTGGAATCTTTAAGTTGTATAAACTGAGAAAAATCCTTGAAGCCTATTTGTATCTGGTCAATACTCTATGTTTGTGCAGTGGTCACACTAACTTTTGTAATTTCTCGATTTAAAAAACAAATGCTGAATTGCAGACAGTTGGCACATGTGATACCATAGTGTGACCTGGAATGTATTCTCAAATATGTTCAGTTGTCCTCTGTAGGAAGCAGCAACAGTAAACAGCAGACATGTTGTGGTGGACAGACAAGACCATACATTCGGGTCCAGCACTGGCTAGTCTGATGTTCTTCATTGTCCCATTTGCCTTTCATCGCCATTATTTAATGTTGCAGCCCATGCTCCACCATTCTCCTTACCACTCCAAGAAGTCTTTACCAAAAAAAACTAGTACTTAGAACCAGTGTGATTCTGGGAAATGGGCTGCCATTATGCAAAATTCTGAGTTGACATCCAACAAATATTAGCATCTAGTAGATATGAGGACATCCTCACTCCCTCCCCACCACTGTCACATATTTCGGATATAGCGATAGTTAAAGCGGGAAAATATTGGAATATTATTCAATCTGCAAACCTTTCTACCAGTTCACATGATTGTCCAAAACAAGAGTGTGAGCATTGTATCCTGTACTCTGTTCTGTTACTTTGATCCACTTGTATAGTATGATCTGTCCATAAAGCACATAAGAAAACACTATTCACTGGACTTCAGTACATGTGACAGTAATAAATTGAAACAAGGCCAAACTGGCCATAAACAGGTCCAGGCAGCAGGCCTTGGAGGGAGTCGTCATGGCCGATTTCCTGCCCCGCTTCCCCTACTACATTTGAGCCTGGGTATCTCTGGAGAAGAAGCATGCAGTGTCTACCAACATTCTTGAGCTGTTCAGGGAGAGGTGATGAGTTGAAGATGGCAGTGTTGGACTAGGGTGGACAAAACTAAAAATCAGAGCTGAAAATGTGTTGCTGGTTAAAGCACAGCAGGTTAGGCAGCATCCTAGGAACAGGAAATTCGACGTTTCGGGCCAGAGCCCTTCATCAGGAATTCCTGATGAAGGGCTCTGGCCCGAAACGTCGAATTTCCTGTTCCTAGGATGCTGCCTAACCTGCTGTGCTTTAACCAGCAACACATTTTCAGCTCTGATCTCCAGCATAGAACATAGAACATAGAACATAGAAAGATACAGCGCAGTACAGGCCCTTTGGCCCTCGATGTTGCGCCGACCGAATCCTACCTAACCTACACTAGCCCAATAACTTCCAAATGCCTATCCAATGCCCGCTTAAATGACCATAAAGAAGGAGAGTTCACCACTGCTACTGGCAGGGCATTCCATGAACTCACAACCCACTGTGTAAAGAATCTACCCCTAACATCTGTCCTATACCTACCACCCCTTAATTTAAAGCTGTGTCCCCTAGTAACACCTGACTCCATTAGCGGTAAAAGGTTCTCAGTGTCGACCCTATCTAAACCCCTAATCATCTTATACACCTCTATCAAATCTCCCCTAAACCTTCTCTTCTCCAATGAGAACAGCCCCAAGTGCCTCAGCCTTTCCTCATAAGATTTTCCTACCATTCCAGGCAACATCCTGGTAAACTTCCTCTGCACTCGTTCCAATGCCTCCACATCCTTCCTATAGTATGGCGACCAAAACTGCACACAATACTCCAGATGAGGCCGCACCAGAGTCTTATACAGTTGCAACATGACCTCAGGACTCCGGAACTCAATTCCTCTACCAATAAAGCCCAGTACACCATATGCCTTCCTCACAGCACTATTTACCTGGGTGGCAACTTTCAGAGATCTGTGTACGTGGACACCAAGATCCCTCTGCTCATCCACACTACCAAGTAGCCTACCATTAGCCCAGTAATCCATCTTCTTGTTACTCCTACCAAAGTGAATGACTTCACACTTAGTTACATTGAATTCCATTTGCCACATTTCTGCCCAGCTCTGCAACTTATCTATATCCCGCTGTAACCTACCACTTCCTTCCTCACTATCCACAACTCCACCGACTTTTGCGTCATCCGCAAACTTGCTTACCCAGCTTTCAAGCCCTTCCTCTAGATCATTTATAAAGATAACAAAAAGCAATGGTCCCAAAACAGATCCTTGTGGTACACCGCTAGTAACTGCACTCCAAGATGAACATAGTCCATCAACTACTACCCTCTGTCTCCTTCCAGCCAGCCAATTCCTAATCCAAACCTCTAATGTATCCTCAATGCCATACCTCCGTAGTTTTAGCATTAGCCTACCATGGGGAACCTTATCGAACGCCTTACTGAAATCCATATACACAACATCTACTGCTTTACCCTCGTCCACTTCCTTAGTCACCTTCTCAAAGAACTCAATAAGGTTTGTGAGGCACAACCTGCCCTTCACAAAACCATGCTGGCTATCCTTGATCACGTTATTCCTATCCAGATGTTCATAAATCTTATCCCTTACCATTCTCTCTAAGACTTTGCCCACCACTGAAGTCAGACTCACTGGCCTATAGTTACTAGGGCTATCCCTACTCCCTTTCTTGAACATCTGCAGACCTCACTTTTTACTCGAAAACTAAAAATCACACAACATCAGGTTATAGTCCAACAGGTTTAATTGGAAGCACTAGCTTTCGGAGAGTCGCTCCTTCATCAGGGAGAAGTGGGCACCGCAGGAAGTGGAGTGCTTTATTTCCCCCCCAACTCTATCTTGATTTAATCCCTACCCTCCCCTTCACTTTTTTGATCACGCGGCATTGCCCTTTGAGAAGGGCACTGCTTGTCACTGGCCACTTGGGTGTTTCCTTTCTTCCTGGTGGCAGAATACAAATAAAGATGTACACACTGGTTGTTTTTCACTGTGCCCGACACCTACACACACACACACACACACACACACACGACATGGGTGCGGGGGAAAAATAAGCACTACTGCAGTTAGATGGTAATGTGGGGATGAGAAAAAAAAGAAATTGAATCAAATAAATTAAATGAAATTAAATAAGAAAACAACAACATGATGTCCCAAATGAAAGGTCTGCTGGCCCTGTGAATGCCTCTTTACCTGCAGGTAATTGTGGAGCTGTGTAGATGGGGCAGTGCATTTGGAAATACAAAACGTCAATCAATAAGGCAGCATCTAGCAACACAGCTAACTTCTATGACACCTGCTCAGGTATCTAAAAGGTTCCTGTGGAAGTGGTGACTTTCACTTTCATCAATAGTTCATTACAGGTCCAACAGGTCTCCATTGATCAGACTCTGTATTTCAGCTACAATGCTGATGCTGGGCTTGCTCAGACATTCACTGTCCTCCATCCCCAAAGACCTGACTCTGTTGAAAATCCGGACTCTCTGCGTGGTAACAGCTGCTGTGTTAGTCTAAGTTGCAGCTTTGTCATGACGAGGAGACTCAGATAAATTAGAAGTTTACTGAGTAACAAGAAGGCTGAGCTCATTAGTTGACCATACCCAGGGTTAATACACATCCACCACATACATCAAGCCATCAAGTTACTGGGTGCCCAGTACTGTTTGCCACCCAGAGGATTAAACAGTAAATGCCTGGAAAAACTGACTGATTACACTGGAGCTTCAGATTGAAGTACTCAACTTGGACCAGTATGTGCCATTTGTAAGCTCCTATGCTCCAGTGAAGAAAGTCCCAGCCTATCCAGATTTTCTTTATTGAGCTTTGTAAAATCGCGTGGGTTATAGACATGGTTAATGGTAGGTATGTTTTCTCTGGGATGGTGGATTTCAAGGCTGGGGGCATATTTTCAAGGTGAATGAAGTGAGATTTAAAAACTACATGGGGGCAATTTTTTTACACAGAGGATAGTTCACATGCGCAATGAACTTCCTGAAGAAATCGTGGATACAGATACAATTACAATGTTTTAAAGACACTTAGATGAGTACATGAATTGGGAAGGTTTGTAGGGATGTGGGCCAGGAGCAGGCTGGTTGGACTAGTTTAGTTGGGGATTATGTTCGGCATGTTGGACCGAAGGGTCTGTTTCCGTGCTGTATAATTCTATGACTCAATGACAGCGACACCTGCAGGTACATGTATTTGGTTGATTAGGAAGTTCAGTACCAACAATGTTCACAAGAGGTCGCCAAAATACATTATATGGTCAAACCTAAGAAAATTTGCAGACTAGCTACAATTCAGTGAGATGAAGCAAGAGGCTGCTTTAAGTATGGAGCTCTCATAATTCTCACAGGGGAGACAATAGCCCAGTGATGGTTCTCACCAAACTGTTAATCCTGATACCCAGATAATGTTTTGGGGACGTGGGTTTGAATGCTGTGATGACAAATGGTGAAATTTAAATTTAATTTAAAAAGTTCTGGCATTAACAGCCTAATAAGAATATAAGAAAATGCTGATGAAATATCTATTGCCAACTGTCGGAAAAACCCATCTAGTTCACTAATGTCCTTGAGGGAAGGAAATTACCATCCTTACCTGGTCTGGTCAACATGTGACTCCAGATTCAAGCAATATGGTTGACTCTTGACTGCCTTCTGGGCAGTTAGGGATGGACAATAAAAGCTGGCTTAATCAGTGATGGCCTCACCCTGTGAATGAATTTTAAAAACTGATTTTACAAGTTTTTAACAAAATGCTGCACCAGAGTGCAACCTGCAAATCTCTCTTCACAAGCAAATAACAACTAGCTGAAATAGAAACACAAATACTGGAATTAGCAGACCTCAACATCAATGGCCACAGAAGTAAATTTAATACTTAAGATTTGGAGATGCCGGTGTTGGACTGGGGTGTACAAAGTTAAAAATCACACAACACCAGGTTATAGTCCAACAGGTTTAATTGGAAGCACACTAGCTTTCGGAGCAACGCTCCTTCATCAGGTGATTGTGGAGGGCTCAATCGTAACACAGAATTTATAGCAAAAATTTGCAGTTTGATGTAACTGAAATTATACATTGAAAAATTGACTGTCTGTTAAGCCTTTCATCTGTTAGAATACAGTGATAGTTTCACTTCTTTCATGTGTAAATCACAAAACCCTTTTTAAAGTTGCATTCTCGCATTGGTTATGCAATAACGTTAAATGTTTCTGATGGTGCTTCCTATTGTGAAAGTGGCGACATTTTATTAACTGTAAACAGCGTTGCAATATCCTGGGGTTGTGAAACACTAATAAAAATACAAGTTTTTCAAATTTTGTCTGGTTAATGTGGCTTTCCAATATTGCACTAACAGTCTGTCCGAACACAATGACTGAAGAGAAAGGCAGACCTGTCTTCCAAGTACTTACAGTATGAGTTAAAATCAGTCTTCTCCATGCTCACCTGAACTCCCCCTGAATATTTAAATCTCCTCCCTTTCACAAGGTTGAAACAAACATTTTTAAAACACATTCTTCCTTCAAGGAGTTTAGACTCTGGGTGAGGTTAGTACATTTGTACCTGCTACTTGACATGCCATTTTCACAGTTACTGGGCAGGTTGGTTGGTCAGGTGCTGTATTCTGTCTGTCACCAGGCTGCACATTTCATTTTCGCCATACTCTTTGGACTTTTGTTTCATTCCAATCCCTTTTACTGTCTCCTTTCCTTTTTTTATCATTAACTTTGCCACAAACAGGTTACAGTATGAATTATTTTTTGAGTCCATCAGCAACCTGCCACTCACATTTGGCTGATTCATTCCCTTTAAATTTCACTAAATCAGATTTGACAGTTCACCCACAACACCCACACACACCCAAATTAGGACAGCTGTCCCAAACAATGCCCAATGCTGTACAGGGCAGTATGAATAGTAAAACAAATAAGCTGACTCAGAAAAACTGTGCACAGCCAGTTCATTATACTGCTGACTTGCATTAACACAGGATCACTTCCTGCTACAACAGCAGGGAAAAATACACTCTGTCTTCTCAAAAAATACTCCAAATCCCATCCAATACCCAGATCTTCTTCAAGGGTGGGGTAAAGGAGGAAACCCAGTCAGGAGCAAAAACCAATTTTATGTTTGTTTGTATCCCATTGAAGAAATAAGAACAGAAATTGCTAAGAAACTCATCAGGTCTGGCAGCTTCTGTGGGAGAAAATAGAATTAACATCTTGGATCCCGTGACTCTTTATTAGTGTTGATAGTGGCAAGGAAAGTTTCATGGGCTGAGCTTCACCAGCGGTTTCTGTTCTTGTTTCAGATCTCCAGCATCCGTAATTCTTTCATACATTTGTCCCATTGTAGGAATCTTGTAGTTTGTGCTCCTGATATCTGATCAGAAAAGGAGCTGGGGAGTAACAGATAGAGTTTAATTTAGATAAATGTGAGGTACTGCATTTTGGAAAGGCAAATCAGGACAGGACTTATACACTTAATGGTAAGGATCAAAATCAACTTGGAGAAAGTGAGGACTGCAGATGCTGGAGATCAGAGTCGAGAGTGTGGTGCTGGAAAGGCACAGCAGGTCAGGCAGCATCCGAGGAGCAAGAGAATCAACATTTCAAGCATCCTGACTTAATGGTAAGGTCCTAGGGAGTGTTGCTGAACAAGGAGACCTTGGAGTGCAGGTTCATAACTTCTTGAAAGTGGAGTCGCCGGTAGATAGGATAGTGAAGCAGGCATTTGGTATGTTTTTCTCTATTGGTCAGTGCACTGAGTATAGAGTAAAAAGTGAGGTCTGCAGATGCTGGAGATCAGAGCTGAAAATGTGTTGCTGGTTAAAGCACAGCAGGTCAGGCAGCATCCAAGGAACAGGAAATTCGACGTTTCGGGCCAGAGCCCTTCATCAGGAATGAGGAACTCATTGAGTATAGAGGTTGGGATGTCATATTGTGGCTGTACAGGACATAGGTTAAGCCACTTTGGAATAGTGTGAGCAATTCTGATCTCCACCCTATTGTAAGAATGTTGTGAAAATTGAAAGGGTTCAGGAAAGATTTACAAAGATAGAGGTTTGAGCTATAGGAAGAGGCTGCATAGACTGTGTCACAAAGCTAGTCCCTTGTTTTTCTGAAAGCTGTTCTTTGGCTCAAGGAGACCCTGTCCTCGATTTTTCTCAGAGGGACAATAAACATTGCTTGTCAAAGATAGTATTACAGCAGTGGAAAGGACGAAGGATGAAGACTCGCCATCTGAGGTAGTTTGGGCTGAGCTTAGAAATAGGAAAGGTGAGGTCACCCTGTTAGGAGTTTTCTACAGGCTTCCTAATAGTCCTAGAGACGTAGAAGAAAGGATTGCGAGGAAGATTCAGGAGAAGAGTGAAAGTATTAGGGTGGTTGTTATGGGGGACTTTAACTTTCCAGATATTGACTGGGAAAGCTATAGCTCAAGTACGTTAGATGGGTCGGTGTTTGTCCAATGTGTGCAGGAGGGTTTCCTGACACAATATGTAGACAGGCCAACAAGAGGTGAGGCCATACTGGATTTGGTTCTGGGTAACGAACCAGGCCAGGTGTTAGAATTGGAGATAGGTGAGCACTTTGGGGACAGTGACCACAATTCGGTGACTTTTACTCTAGTGATGGAGAGGGATAAGTGTGCACTACAGGGCAAGAGTTATAGCTGGGGGCAGGGAAATTATGATGAGGTGAGACAGGACTTAGGATGCGTGGCTTGGAAAAGTAGGCTTCAAGGGAAGGGCACAATCGATATGTGGAGCTTTATCAAGGAGCAACTATTGAGTGTCCTTGATAAGTATGTACCTGTCAGGCAGGGAGGAAAGGGTCGTGTGAGGGAGCCGTGGTTTAATAAGGAATTGGAATCCCTTGTTAAAGGGAAGAGGGCGGCCTATGTAAAGATGAGGCGTGAAGGTTCAATTGGGGCGATTGAGAGTTATAAGGTAGCCAGGAAGGATCGAAAGAGAGAGCTAAGAGCAGCAAGGAGGGGACATGAAAAGTCCTTGGTTGGTAGGATTAAGGAAAACCCAAAGGCTTTCTATAGGTATGTCAGGAATAAAAGAATGACTAGGGTAGGAATAGGTCCAGTCAAGGATAGTAGTGGGAAGTTGCGTCTGGAGGCTGAAGAAATTGGGGAGACACTGAATGAATACTTTTCATCAGTATTCACTCAGGAACAGGACATTGTTGCCAATGTGAATATTGAATCACAATTAACTAGAATGGATGGAAGAGGTGTTGGAAATTCTGGATAGGATGAAAATAGATAAGTCCCCTGGGCCTGATGGCATTTATCCTAGGATTCACTGGGAAGCAAGGGAGGAGATTGCAGAGCCATTGGCCTTGATGTTTATGTCCTCGTTGTCTACAGGAATAGTGCCAGAAGACTGGAGGATAGCAAATGTGGTTCCCCTGTTCAAAAAGGGGAGTAGGGATAACCCTAGTAACTATAGGCTGGTGAGTCTTACCTCTGTTGTGGGCAAAGTCTTAGAGAGAATTGTAAGGGATAGGATTTATGAACATCTGGATAGGAATAATGTGATCAAGGATAGTCAGCATGGTTTTGTGAAGGGCAGGTCGTGTCTCACAAACCTTATTGAATTCTTTGAAAAGGTGACTAAGGAGGTGGACGAGGGTAAAGCAGTAGATGTGGTGTATATGGATTTTAGTATGGTGTTTGATAAGGTTCCCCATAGTCGGCTACTGAAAAAAATATGGAGGTATGGCATTGAGGGTGAGTTGGAGGTTTGGATTAGGAATTGGCTGGCTGGAAGAAGACAGAGGGTAGTAGTTGATGGTAAAGGTTCATCTTGGAGTGCAGTTAGCAGCGGTGTTCCGCAAGGATCTCTTTTGGGACCATTGCTGTTTCTCATTTTTATCAATGATCTGGAGGAAGGGCTAGAAGGTTGGGTGAGCAAGTTTGCAGATGATACGAAAGTCGGTGGAGTTGTTGACAGTGAGGAAGGATGTGGCAGGTTACAGCGGGATGTAGATAAGCTGCAGAGCTGGGCAGACAGATGGCAAATGGAGTTCAATGTGGTAAGTGTGAGGTGATTCACTTTGGTAAGAGTAACAAGAAGATGGAGTACTGGGCTAATGGTCGGATACTTGGTAGTGTGGATGAGCAGAGGGATCTTGGTGTCCATGTACACAGATCTCTGAAAGTTGCCACCCAGGTAAATAGTGCTGTGAAGAAGGCATATGGCTTTTATTGGTAGAGGAATTGAGTTCCGGAGTCCTGAGGTCATGTTGCAGTTGTATAAGACTCTGGTGCGGCCGCATCTGGAGTATTGTGTGCTGTTTTGGTCGCCATACTATAGGAAGGATGTGGAGGCACTGGAACGGGTGCAGAGGAGGTTTACCAGGATGTTGTCTGGTATGGTAGGAAGATCATATGAGGAAAGGCTGAGGCACTTGGGGCTGTTTTCATTGGAGAAAAGAAGGTTTAGGGGTGACTTGATAGAGGTGTACAAGATGATTAGGGGTTTAGGTAGGGTTGACCATGAGAACCTTTTTCCACGTATGGAGTCAGATATTACGAGGGGGCATAGCTTTAAATTAAGGGGTGGTAGGTATAGGACAGATGTTAGGGGTAGATTCTTTACTCAGCGAGTCGTGAGTTCATGAAATGCCCTGCCAGTAACAGTGGTGGACTCTCCCTCTTTATGGGCATTTAAACGGGCATTGGGTAGGCATATGGAGGAGAGTGGGCTAGTGTAGGTTAGGTGGGCTTGGTTCAGTGCAACATCGAGGGCCGAAGGGCCTGGACTGCACTGTATTTTTCTATGTTCTATGTTCTATGTAAACCAGGCTGGGCTCTGATCAGTCTGGTTTGGTACAGAGATGAAAAGGATTTGGAGAGGCCTTTTGTTTACATGTAAACAGATGAGACTTCAGGCTAAAGTGGTCATGTGTTAAAAGTGACCTGTATAATGAAAGGGTAGTGGTTAGCTCTTCAGCTGGGCTGAGCAGTTTTAGTTCAGTCTTGAACTAGAAAGTTCAACAGGGAGCTGTGTGGAAACTCTCTCTCTTTTCTGCCCTTAAACTTCAACCTGTAAGCATGTGTTCCATTTATACTGGGTTTTAAAGGGAGTTTGCATATTGGGACTGTTCCGTGTATTTGGAACAGTATAATTAAGTCTGGTTGGATAGGTTGAGTTCTGTAGAGGTTCTTTATTCTGTCCTTTGTGTTTCATTGTGCAATTTTGTTCATAAATTTTTGTCTGTTTTAAAATCTAGTAGTCAACCTAGCTATCTTACACTTGGTAATTTTCACTGTACACTTACTTAAACAAATTGCAAAGTTATGGTCTGGGCTGCCTGCTAAAGAATGTTTTGAGTGGTCTGGCCTAGTCTGTAACAGACTGGGGGCTATGTGCGGGATTTCAAGCAGTGAGTAGTAGGTGCTAGTGTCTTTGTTTCGGGTGTCAGTTTGGTTGGGTAGACAAAACCTTGGAATAAATAATGCCTTTTTCAGTCACCAAAAGTTTTCTGGAAGTGGCTGTGGTGACTTTGGAAGTTTTGCAAAGAGTGACTAAGACCAAGTTGCAAGAATTAGCAAAGAAGCTGGAATTGGAACCACCTGCTTCTGTGAGGAAAGGAGAGATAATTCAAGAATACAGGCTACTAGACTAGGTGTGATTGAGATTCACAAGGAAGAGATATTAGAAATCCTGCAGAGTGTGAAAATAGATAGGTCCCTTGATGGGATTTATCCTAGGATCCTCTGGGAAGCTAGGGAGGAGATTGCCGAGTCTTTGGCATTGATCTTTAAATCATCATTGTCTACAAGAATAGTGCCAGAAAACTGGAGGATAGCAAATGTGGTTCCCCTGTTCAAGAAGGGGAGTAGAGACAATCCTGGTAATTATAGACCAGTGAGTCTTACTTCAGTTGTTGGCAAAGTGTTGGAGAAGGTTATAAGAGATAGGATTTATAATCATCTAGAAAAGAACAATTTGATTAGGGGTAGTCGGCACACTTTTGTGAAAGGTAGGTCATGTCTCACAAACCTTATTGAGTTCTTTGAGAAGGTGATCGCACAGGTAGATGAGAGTAAACCAGTTGATGTGGTGTATATGGATTTCAGCAAGGCGTTCGATAAGGTTCCCCAATTAGGCTATTGTACAAAATCTGGAGGAATGGGATTGTGGGAGATATAGCAGTTTGGATCAGTAATTGGCTTGCTGAAAGAAGACAGAGGGTGGTGGTTGATGGGAAATGTTCATCTTGGGGTCCTGGAATCCAGTTACCAGTGGTGTACCGCAAGGGTCTGTGTTGGGTCCACTGCTGTTCGTCATTTTTATAAACGACCTGGATGAGGGCGTAGAAGGGTGGGTTAGTAAATTTGCAGACGACACTAAGGTCAGTGGAGTTGTGGATAGTGACGAAGGACATTGTAGGTTCCAGACAGACATAGATAAGCTGCAAAGCTGGGCTGAGAGGTGGCAAATGGAGTTTAATGCGGACAAGTGTGAGGTGATTCACTTTGGTCAGAGTAACTGGAATGCAAAGTACTGGGCTAACGGTAAGATTCTTGGTAGTGTAGATGAGCTGAGTGATCTCAGTATCCAGGTACACAGATCCTTGAAAGTTGCCACCCAGGTTGGCAGGGTGGTTAAGAAGGCATACAGTGTTTTAGCTTTTATTATTAGAGGGATCAAGTTCCAGAACCTTGAGGATATGCTACAGCTGTACAAAACTCTGGTGCGGCCGCACTTGGAGTATTGTGTACAGTTCTGGTCACCGCATTATACGAACGATGTGGAAGCTTTGGAAAGTGTGCAGAGGAGATTTACTAGGATGTTGCCTGGTTTGGAGGGAAGATCTTACGAGGAAAGGCTGAGGGACTTGAGGCTGTTTTCATTAGAGAGAAGAAGGTTGAGAGGTGGCTTAATAGAGACATATAAAATAATCAGCGGGTTAGATAGGGTGGACAGGGAGATCCTTTTTCCAAGTATGGTGACGGTGAGCACGAGGGGGCATAGCTTTAAAGTGAGGGGTGATAGATATAGGACAGATACCAGAGGTAGTTTCTTTACTCAGAGAATAGTAAGGATATGCAATGCTTTGCCTGCATCGGTAGTAGATTTGCCAACTTTAAGTACATTTAAGTCATCATTGGACAGGCAAATGAACATACATGGAATAGTGTAGGTTAGAGTGGGCTTCAAATTGGTATGACAGGTCAGCGCAACACTGAGGGCCGAAGGGCCTGTACTGCGCTGTAATGTTCTATGTTTTATGTTCTATGTTCTATAAATACAGCAGTAGCTCAGCATTTAAACTTGCTGGAGAAACCATCAGAATCTATAGAGATGGCAAAAATTCAACTGCAAATGAAGCAGCTTGAGTTAAAGGTGAGAGATAAGGAAAGTACAGCAGAAATGAAACAGTTTGAGTTATGGTTAAAAGCAGAAGAGAAGGAAAATGAGAGGAGAGAAAGAAAAATAGTTTGATCTTCAAAACGACCCTTGAAAAGGAAAAAGTGAGGACTGCAGATGCTGGAGATCAGAGCTGAAAATGTGTTGCTGGAAAAGCGCAGCAGGTCAGGCAGCATCCAAGGAACAGGAGATTCGACATTTCGGGCATAAGCCCTTCTTCAGGAATGAAGGAAAGTCAGCTTAAAAGGCTGGAGATAAAAGCTGAGGGTAGGCTTAGTGAGGAAGAGCGTGAGGATGGACGAGCCCCTGATAGTCAGAAACCCAGTGCGATACTGTTTAAGTATGTTCAAGCATTGCCTACATTTGATGAGAAGGATGTGGAAGCCTTTTTCATCTCATTTGAAACGGTGGCTCGACAAATGCAGTGGCCAGTGGCAATGTGGGTTTTGTTGATCCAAACGAAACCTATAGTTAGGGCTAGTGAGGTATTTGCATTACTATTAGAGGAGGTATCTGGGGAGTATGAGGAGGTTAAAAAAAAGCCAGTTTAAATGCATATGAGCTTGCACCAGAAGCCGATCGACAACGTTTCAGGAATCTAAGGAGGGACACTGGTCAAACCTATATTGAGTATGAAAGGATCAAACAGAGTAATTTCAATAAATGGGTAAGAGCTTTAAAAATTGAGCAAACCTATGATGCCCTAAGAGAGGTAATTATTTTGGAGGAATTCAAAAATCTACTGCTTGAAGTAGTGCAAACTCATGTGGAACAGCCGAGAGTTAAAACATAAAGGTTAGCATCTGAAGCGGCTGATGATTATGAGCTGGTTCATAAAATTCGGTTTGGCTTCCAGCATCAATTTCAGTCCATGAGAAATAGAAACTGGGGCAAAGAGAAATGTTCACGTGGAAAGGGAAAGGTAGATCTCGGTGAAGTTCATAAGGATAAGCCCTAGTAACTATAGGCCAGTGAGTCTGACTTCAGTGGTGGGCAAAGTCTTAGAGAGAATGGTAAGGGATAAGATTTATGAACATCTGGGTAGGAATAACGTGATCAGGGATAGCCAGCATGGTTTTGTGAAGGGCAGGTCGTGCCTCACAAACCTTGTTGAGTTCTTTGAGAAGGTGACTAAGGAAGTGGATGAGGGTAAAGCAGTAGATGTTGTGTATATGGATTTTAGTAAGGCGTTCGATAAGGTTCCCCATGGTAGGCTAATGCTAAAACTTCGGAGGTATGGCATTGAGGATACATTAGAGGTTTGGATTAGGAATTGGCTGGCTGGAAGGAGACAGAGGGTAGTAGTTGATGGATTATGTTCATCTTGGAGCGCAGTTACTAGCGGTGTACCACAAGGATCTGTTTTGGGACCATTGCTTTTTGTTATCTTTATAAATGATCTAGAGGAAGGACTTGAAAGCTGGGTAAGCAAGTTTGCGGATGACACAAAAGTTGGTGGAGTTGTGGATAGTGAGGAAGGAAGTGGTAGGTTACAACGGGATATAGATAAGTTGCAGAGCTGGGCGGAAATGTGGCAAATGGAATTCAATGTAGCTAAGTGCGAAGTCGTTCACTTTGGTAGGAATAACAAGATGATGGATTACTGGGCTAATGGTAGGCTACTTGGTAGTGTGGATGTGCAGAGGGATCTTGGTGTCTATGTACACAGATCTCTGAAAGTTGCCACCCAGGTAAATAGTGCTGTGAGGAAGGCATATGGTGTACTGGGCTTTATTGGCAGAGGAATTGAGTTCCGGAGTCCTGAGGTCATGTTGCAGTTGTATAAGACTCTGGTGCGGCCTCATCTGGAGTATTGTGTGCAGTTTTGGTCGCCATACTATAGGAAGGATGTGGAAGCTTTAGAACGAGTGCAGAGGAGGTTTACCAGGATGTTGCCTGGAATGGTAGGAAAATCTTATGAGGAAAGGCTGAGGCACTTGGGGCTGTTCTCATTGGAGAAGAGAAGGTTTAGGGGAGATCTGATAGAAGTGTATAAGATGATTAGGGGTTTAGATAGGATAGATACTAAGAACCTTTTACCGATGATGGAGTCAGGTGTTACTAGGGGACATAGCTTTAAATTAAGGGGTGGTAGGTATAGGACAGATGTTAGGGGTAGATTCTTCACACAGCGGGTTGTGAGTTCATGGAATGCCCTGCCCGTATCAGTGGTGAACTCTCCTTCTTTATGTTCATTTAAGCGGGCATTGGATAGGCATTTGGAAGTTATTGGGCTAGTATAGGTTAGGTAGGACTCGGTCGGCGCAACATCGAGGGCCGAAGGGCCTGTACTGCGCTGTATCCTTCTATGTTCTATAACTTACCACAGAGTAAAAAAGAAACCTTTTGAGGGAGACAAAGAAGTTAAAAAGCTCTGGTGTTTGCATTGTAATAAAGTGGGCCACACAAAATCATAATGTTGGTCGGCTAGGAGAAAGTCAGATGTAGCAAAACCAGACAAGCCTGGAAGTTTTGTTGGACAGTAACAAAAAGCACTAGGGAAGTTAGACAACCGCCTCAGAGTGTACAAGATGATCAGAGATTATTTAAGGAGGAAGTGCCTGATTTACTTAAAAAATATCCATGCAAGGGTAAAGTTTATTCACATAGGCTAGGAGCAATGGATAAGGAGCTTACAATATTAAGGGACACAGGATCCTCTCAGTTTTAATGCTGAGGAATGAGGAGATAGGTACTCCTGAGGAATTATTGCCAAAAAAGATACTGGTAACAGGAATTCATGGTGAGACATAAAGAGAGTTGAGGGAAGAGTGGAGAATTTGTTGTAGGAGTACTGGACAAACTCTCATCTCAGTAATACAATTTGTCCTTGCAGATGATATAGCCAATTACTGGTAGGTGTGCTGCCTACTCTAGTTGAAAAGCCAGTGGAGATGCAGGCAACTGAAGACCTGGAGAATATTTATCCAGGAATTTTCCCTGATTGTGCGGTTGCAGGATCACAGAGGCACAAGCTAAAGCAGGAGAATCAAAAGGCATAGATAGGGAAGCTGACATAGTGTTATCCAAGACTTTTTTTGATCAGGTAAGTGGAACAGAGAAGGAGCAAATAGGTAAATATGCCAGTATCTTTAGCTTTACTAAGCTGACTGAATTACAGCAGAAAGATGAGGAGTTAAAACAGTTACATCAAAAGGCATTCACAAAGAAAGAAAGTGAATGGATTCCTGTGTTATTACTTAACAAAAGATATCTTAATGAGGAAATGGAGGTCAGCAAACCTTCAAGCTCATGAGAAATGGGCAGAGATTCATTAAATTGTTTTGTCAGTAGGATATAGAAAGGAGGTGCTGTGAGTGGCACATAAGCTACCACTTGAAGGTCATTTAGGGGTGAGGAAAACACAGGCTAAAATACAAAGACATTTTTACTGGCCTGGGCTACACAAAGATGTAGTTGAATTTTGCCAGACGTGTCATACATGTCAGCTAATCAATAAACCACAGGCAGGAATAAAACCTGCAGTTTTAATACCCATTCCAGCATTTGAGGAACCTTTCACAATTGATTGCGTAGATCCCCTACTTCAAACAAAAATTGTGAGTAAGTATTTATTAAATATAATGAATAGGTTGAGTAGATTTCCAAAGACAGTCCCATTACACAACATCACAGCTAAATGGGTTGTAAAAGAATGACTTAAAGTTTTTATTAGATATGGACTACCAATAGAGATCTGGTCAGATCAAGAATCAAACTTCATGTCCAAACTATTCAAAGAGGTCATAGATAATTTGGGAATAAAGCAATTCAAATCTACTGTGTACCATCCGGAATCGCAGGGAGCACTAGAGAGATGGCATCAAACATGAAAGAACATGTTGAGGGCTTGTAGTCAGGATTATCCAGATGATTGGGATAAGGGAGTTCCGTTTGTACTTTTTGCGATCAGCGATGCACTGAATGAATCAACCAAATTCAATCCATTTGAATTAGTTTTCTGGGCATGAAGCAAGAGGACCATTAAAACTGATTAAAGAGAAATTGATAAGTCAGAATTCAGAGACCACCCACTTGTGCTATGTATCAAATCGGGTATTTTTCCAGGAAGTTGAACGTTAATCAACAGGAATATTCAACGGTGGAGAAAGAGACTTTAAGCTTGGTGTTGGCATTACAACATTTCAGTGTCTATATCACCAGCAAGCATCAGAGACAATCGTATACACTGACCATAACCCATTGACACTTGTGGAAAAAATTAAGAACAAAGATACAAGGCTGCTTAGATGGAGCTTGTTGTTGAAGCCATTCAATGTGGTAGGGTCACAAAAACGTGATTGCCGATGTATTATCAAGACTGGAATGAGATATGGAGGTGTTCGGTGGTGGTGTACCGCGGCCTGAATTTTCATGTGGTTGTGCATGTTTGCATGTTTATAGTTAGTATAATGTATACATATGTTTAGACTACTAACCGGGTTTCAAATGGTTAAAAATGAAGCCATCTTTTGGTATTGATGGTTTTTTTTTAGGGGGGAGGTGTCTTAGCTATCTTATTCACTGTACACTGACCAAAACAAATTGCAAAGTTATGGTCTGGGGCTGCCTGCTTAAGAATGGTTTGAGTGGTCTGGCCTAGTCCATAACAACTGGGAGTATTTTCCCTGGAGCGCCGGAGGCTGAAGGATGATCTTATAGAGGTTTATAAAATCATAGGGGCATGGATAAGATAAATAGATAAGGTCTTTTTCTCAAGGTTGGGGTGTCCAAAACTAGAGGGCATATGTTTAAGGTGAGAGGGGAAGGATTTAAAAAGGACCCAAGGGACAACTTTTTCATGCAGAGGGTGGTGTGTGTATGGAATGAGCTTCCAGAGGAAGTGGTGGAGGCTGGTACAATTACAGCATTGAAAAGGCATCAGGATGGGCATATGAATAGGAAGGGTTTAGACAAATATGGGCCAAGTGCTGGCAAATGGGACTAGATTAGGTTGGGATAACTGGTCAGTATGGACAAGTTGGACTGAAGGGTCTGTTTCCATGGTGTACATCTCTCTGACTCTAAAGTCTGTCTGCAATAAAAAAAATCCAACCCAGCCAAATTCCACCCCATGAAACTCTCCATCATCACTAAGGTGATGGAAGGTGTCATCAACCGTGCTATCAAGCAGCACCTGCTCAGCAATAACCTGTGCAGTGACACCCAGTTTGGGTTTCGCCAGGACCACTCAGCTCCTGACCTCATCATTACTTTGGTTCAAACACAAACAAAACAGGAAAACAGATCGAATTCCAGAAGTGAGAATGATAGCCATTGATGTCAAGGCCACATTTGATTGAGGATGGCATCAAGGAGAACTAAAAAAATTGGAGTCAGTGGGAATCGGGGAGGAAATCTCTCCACTGGTTGGAGTCATACCTAGTACAAAGGAAGATTATTGCTGTTGGAGGTCTGTCATTTCAGCTCTAGGACATCTCTGAGGGAGTTTCTCATTGCACTGTCCTAAGCTCAACTATCTTCAGCTGCTTCATCAATAACCTTCCCTGCATTTTAAGGTCAGAAGTGGGATGCTTGCTGATGATTGCACAATGTTCAGCGCTGTTTGCGTCCCCTCAGATACTAAAGCAAGCCATATCCCATTGTAGGATGATCTGACAATATCGACTAATATTGTGCTGGTAAGTGACAAGTGACATTCATGCCACACAAATGCTCAGGTAATGACCATCTCCAACAAGAGAGATCTAACTATTACCCCTATTCAATGCTATTACCATCACGGAGTCTCCCAACATCCCTGGAGTGACCATTGACCAAAAACTGAACTGGACCAGGAATATAAATACAAGAGTCTCGAGTCTAAGAATATGTGGTGAGTAACTCGCCTCCTGAATCCCAAAGCCTGTCCACAATCTACAAGACACAATCTAGGGATGTGATGGAAGGGCTTTTGGCTGAAACATCAACTCTCCTGCTCCTTGAATGCTGCCTGGCCTGCTGTGCTTTTCTAGCACTACCTTCTCGACTGGAATACTTCCCACCTGTCCAGATGAGTGCAGCTCCAAAAGCACTCAAGAAGCCTGACCAGGACAAATCTGCCTATGTGATTGGCACCACAGCTACAGACATGCAATAACTTTCTCTACTTGCCAGCTTAGCATGCCACTCTGATACCTCCCATCTACTCTATCTCTGATACCATACTCAAGTCTCATCAAAACTCATCATCTACCACTCTCAACACCTTCCCTCGCTCACTGTCACCCAGCCTAATCCCCAAAGCCACAAACCCTACATGTCGTCTATTCTGTCAAATGACTCACTCAGGAGACAACCACACCCGTACCAAAAGGAACAACCATCTACTTTCATCTCCCTAAATACCCACCCCTCACCTATTCCAGTGAGAAAGCAGCACACAGTAAGGGACAAGGACTCAGGATGGGGATGATCTGTTTGACATTCAGCTCCCTTCCTTGTGTGGAGAGCTTCATGAATCTAACCATCTCAAGTAGATGATGGACTATTTCCAAGCCTCAGTAGTGGTTATGAAGGCTGCCATTGCCTTACTGTATCTAGGACCTGGAGTGAAGATTATTTCCCTTCAATTCACTGAGGCCTGCTGACAACCACCAAAAATTATCTGACTTTGTGTTTGTGCAAAACAGCAAGGCAAGGCAGAAGTAATATGAGAGTGGTAAAAGATTAGATTAGGTTCCCTACAGTATGGAACCAGGCCCTTCGGCCCAACAAGTATCTCGACTGAAGAGGCAAAGTTAAAAAAGGGAAGGCAGTGCAAGTCAGAGATTTTGGGAACTTCCAGATAGACTCAGTGTGGGTGAATGCTATAACAGCAACAAAGAGCCCAGAGCATCGGTTTGGTTCAGTCCATGAACCGGGCGCAAGTCCCTGAGTGCACTGTGTCCTTGTGGCTGCAGTACAATGATAGTTGCTTGTGCAACCTGAAGTAAAGCATTGAAGTACAGAATCATTCTGTCCATGGATAGCAGAGATGCCGTGAGAGTTATTAGAGGCTGGTACACATCAGGTGCCAATGTTTGTTGATGTGGGATATACATGGCCGATGCCCATGGCTCATACCTTGAGATGTTGGGGCTCCCAGTGTCCAACATGGAGATCATTTGGAGAAGCTAAATCCATCAGGTACACATTCTGGTTTCCATGTTAAATTTTCTCAGCGTCTAATTTGTTTGGCAGGTTTGGTAAGATAGAAAGCTGCGTATTAGTAAGGTGAGTTGGACCAGCAACAAGGCATTTAACAAGCAAGAATCTCCTTAATTGGCAACTTGCTGCTGCCCTGTGAGAAACCCATGACATAGCTCGTGAAAAACGTAAAAGTTGGCAAGAGTTACTCCCAATGTTGAGATCTCAAACTGGCCCATTGTTGCTTAAATAGGATTCAGCTCTTTACTTGACCATTCTGCTCCCTCATTAATATCTTAGTATATTTTGCCTCTTACTTTATTTAAGTGAAGTATATCACATTCAATTTGGTGTTGCCTGCAAATGATGGAATTATCCTTCCAATTCCCAATTAAAGGTTGTCAATGCAAATTGTGAATAACAGTGATTTCAAAAACTGATCCTTGTGGAAAACAATCCCCAGCCAGTCTAAGTAACTACCCTTCACCCCTGCACTCTGCTTTCTGGTTTAGTCACAAACTTAGAACTTAGGCCTTAGAATTACATAATATACAGAAAGACCATAACTGTCATGTACTTCTGAAAGCAGACTGTGAACATGATTACTTATTTAACATCAAAATTACTTATTGAAATTTCAAATGTCACTGAGCATTACTCTATGCTTCTATTATGCAATGCCATCCATAATAGATACTTTGGGTGCACAGCTGTAACTGTTGTAACACGTGCTTCAATAAATTTTTAATACATATTTCAAGAAAGAGAAAGAGTGCTTTTCCATTTCACTGCTTGTGGGAATTAAATGTCAGCCAGGGCATCGAGTTTTTGCAATGTTTTACTGAAAGTTCTGTGAAAGGAAGGATCAGAAAACTGAATTCATTCTCATTCATCCTTTGAAGATTCTCCAATTCAAACACCCCTGCAGTTTGGAGCTTGTGATGAGTGGTCAAGCCCGAGGGGGGTATATCCAGCATGGAGAACATGACACCACATTTATGCTCCTTTCTCACTACACAGTCCTGCTTGGGGCCCAGGGAACCGATTACCTCAGCCTCTTGCTCCAATGTCTCCGTCCATCAACATTTCAGGGAGAGTGTAATGTCCCTCCGTGGCTGGGCTGGGAGGAGGTAGAGTGTTTAATCAGGCAGGATGGTGCAGGGTGAACACTGTGATGACTTGGTCCTTTCTCCCTTCACTCTGATTAAGTTAGGGACAGGAAAGATCAAGATAGCCTTCCCACCCACTTAGGGCCTTCAGCCCACAGCCACTGTACCATCTTAGCATGGTCTCCTCTTTCGAGGGCCCTGTCCAACAGAGTGACATGTCAGCATCAAGGATTGCCCATGAGGGAAGACCCTCACTTCACTTCAATGCCTCTTTCCTCCCCTTGCCCTCTTGAAGAGGCTGAGGACTCCTGAACAAAAAAGGTAAATGTCTGATTAGTGCAAAATCATGTCCACCTTTTTTTAATTCACTCATCGAACACGGGCATTGCTAGTTGGCCAGCATTTATTGCCCATCCCGAGCTGTCTTTGAACTGAATGGCATACCAGGCCATTTCAGAGGGCAGTTCAGAGTCAACCACATTGCTGTGGGTCTGGAGTCACATGTAGTCTAGGTCAGGTGAGGATGGCAGATTTCCTTCCCGGAAGGACATGAGTGATCCAGATAGATTTTTCTGACAACCAGCAATGGTTTCAATATTATCAGTAGGTTCTTAACTGTAGACTTTTTTTGTTGGATTCAGATTCCACCATCTGCCATGGCTGGATTCAAACCCAGCTCCCCAGAACATTCCTTAGGTCTCTGGATTAATATTCTAGCGATAACATCACAGCATCATTTCCTCCCCAGTAGCATGTCCAAAGAAGGGTTCCCTCCAGTTCTGTAGCCGATAGAGGAACCAACTACTGAAATCTTTAAGCACTGTCACTTCCATGGGTTTGCAAGTGGGTGCATGATAAGACTATGTGAGTGAGCAAATTGATCATACTGTATTTCTCCGTTTGTGTTCTAATATCCTAAGGGATGCTTATTCATTCTAGTGATCCTAAGAGATCACTGAGAACTGATAAAACGTATTTTAAATTTAAAAGATTGATGGCAATACAGATGCCTGGGGAGGGTCTATGGATGATTTTGTTCATCAAACTACTCTGCTCCAATTGCTTTCCTCTTTTGTCTATCTTACTGGGATTGCCCTCACTTAGTTCTTTTAATTTTTATCTAAAATGGTTTTTCTTTCTGCTCCTCCATGTAGCATTCTAAATACCTGTCCTATGTTACCTCCTATATCTGATCTATTAGCTGTGCTATGACAAAACCACTTAATTCTAATACTAATTCAGATGTTTCCACCAACTTGTAATTTCTTCACAGCTTTTGTTGTCAAACTGCTGATACATTTCCAATTTTGATGAGTGGCATTTTCCTGCAATAATTTACTGCTACTTTTTTTTACCATTATCACAGCTAAACCAGACCTTTAACACTCTTGGCATCTTGTTCATCCCCAAATTGAGTTTTTGGACCCATCATGTCACTATTACAAAGATTCCTTACTTCTGCCTCAGAGTGACTGCCAATCAAACTTGACAAATGTTTCCAATGGGAGACGAAATATTGGTGTTGTAGCCTTTGTGAGGTGAACCCCTGAAAGCAAAATGAAAGCAAAGTAGCATGGGAGTTAGTCAGATAAATATTCCTAATTGTAGAAAGAAGAGTAAACATAAACATATTGAGGAGGTATCATCGTAAGAAACAGGATAATGTCCACCTAGGAGGATAAGGGCACTTGGTTCTCTGGGAATACCACCACCTACAAGTCCTCCTTACCAAAAATAAAATCATTGAGAATTAGGGAAAATTCCCCACTGATTGGGGTCATAATCAACACAAATGAAATGGTTAGAGCTGCTGGAGATTGATCCTTGGACATCACAAATTTCTCAGGCTTGACTAATGCCCTTTCCTCCATCATAAGGTCAGAGATAGGAATGACCCACTAATGACTTTACAACCTTTACCATTATTCATGACTCCCCAGATACTGAAGCACTTCATGTCCAACTGCAGTGCATCCAGGCTTGGGCTGGAAAGTGGAAAGTAATTTGTGTAATAAGTGCCAGTTAATTACCTTTTCCAACAAGAGAGAATTTAACATTCAGCGTTACCATTGGCATTAGCAATAGGTGTGTTAATTACTGTATAATGATAGTGAACACAAGAACAGGTCAATGGAAGGGAAATCTGTAGCAATACCTCACCTCTTAACTCCCCGGGAAGGGACAAATCAGGAGTGAATGGAATACTGTCCACTCACTGAGTGAGTTCACCTCCAATAACACTCAGGAAGGTCAACACAATCAGGGAAAGACAACAATCCACCACTTTAAGCATTCATTTCTTGCAGCACAAATTTACAGTGACAGCAGTATGTACAACAGATGCTTTGTAGAACTTCACTACACCTTCCAAGTCTATTACCAAGAAAGACAAGGACAGCAGAGATGTGGGAACATTACCATCTTCAAATATCCCTCCAAGCTGCACACCACCCTGACTTGGAAATGTACCATCATTTCCTTATTATCACAGGGTTAAAACCTTACGGGTGTACTTATACCATATAGACTGTTACGGTTCAAGAAAGCAGCTAACCATCATCTTCTTAGGGACAATTGTGGAATAATCATTAACCAGAGGACATAAATTTAAAGTAAGGGGCAGGAGGTTCAGAGTGGATTTAAGGAAAGTAATTTTGGCCCAATGGGTGAAACAGAACTCACTGCCTGAAAGGATGGGAGAGGTGGGAACCATCACAACACAAGAAGTATTCAGACGAACAGTTGAAAGGTTGCATACAAAACTGCAGATAAGGTACTTGAAAACTGGGCTAGGATTGATAGGTACCTGATGACTGGTGCAGATATAATGGGCTAAAGGACCTCTTTCTGTGTTATAATAGTGTGATTTTTGATTTAATCCCTGCCTTCCCCTTCACTGCTTGATCACGTAGCATTGCCCTTTGAGAAGGGCACTGTTTGTCACTGGCCACTCAGATGTTTCTTTTCTTCCTATATATATATATATAAATATATATATCCCCAATTTCAGTGTGAAAGCAGACTGTTTAGCCCATCGAGTCCACACTGATCCTACAAAGAGCATTATACCCATTCCCACCCCCTACTCTAACCCTGCTTTTCCTGTGGCTAATCCTTCTAACCTACACAACCCTAGACACTATGGATGATTTAGCATGGCCAATCCACCTAACCTGCACATTTTTGGACATCAGCCATCACCCTTGAGCTCATAGACCTATATTAGGACCTAGTCTGCCAACACCTCAAATTTAAAACTCTCTTTGATTTGTTAATTTTTTTAATGCCATGACTTGTCTATCTCTGTAACAGTAGAAAAGCGTGATACCCTGATGAAGGGCTTATGCCTGAAATGTCAACTCTCCTGCTCCTCAGATGCTGCCTGACCTGCTGTGTTTTTCCAGTGCCACACTTTTCAACTCTGACTATCCAGCAACTGCAGTCCTCACTTTCTCCTATCTCTGTAACCATGATACCTGAGCCATCCAGCATTTATTCCCTGCAATTTCTTTCCTAAATTTCCCTGTTTCTCCATCTCATTCTATCCTCCAAAAGTCACTTCCACTCTTTAATTCTTTGACTGAGGTAACAAAGTAGGCAAGTCCAGGTAGTTTTAACTTATTCATTGGATGAGGGTATTGCTGACAAACCAAGCCTTTATTGCGCAGAGGGCAGTTAAGAGTCAACCACATTGATGTAGGTCTGGAGTCGCATGTTGGCCAGACCAGGCAGTTTCTTTCCCTCAAGGACATTAGTGAACCAGATGTGTTTTTTTCCTGCCAACCAGTAATGATTGATCATCATTAGACTTTCATAATCATCATTAGACTTTTAATTCCAGGTATTTATTGAATTTAAATTCCACCATCTGCTGTGGCAGGATTAAACGCAGGAATCCTGATGAAGAACTTTTGCCCGAAATGTTGATTTTCCTGCTCCTTGGATGCTGCCTGATCTGCTGTGCTTTTCCAGTACCACACTCTCGACTCTAATCTCCAGCATCTGCAGTCCTCACTTTCACCTTTGGATTAACAGTCCATCAATAATATCACTAGGCCATTGCCTCCCCAGTGAATTAAATATACTTGGACTTTCAGAAAGTCTTCAACAAAGGGTCATATAAAAAGATTACTAGGAAGAATGGAAGTCAAAGGAATTAAAATGGAAGTGGTAGTAAAGGTGTAAAATTGGATCAGCAACAGGAAGCAAAGGATGACCGTGGAAAGATATTTTCCAGATTGAGGTAGTTTGCAATGGTGTCCTTTAAGGGTCAGTTTTACATCTTGTTCTTTTCAAGTTAATACATAACCTTGATTTGGATGTGGGGAATTACTTTTATGAAGCTGGTAGTTGATAGAAAACATGGCAAAATATCAGGTAATGAGATAGTCTTCCACCTTTTAAGAGGATGGTTTGTGACATGCTGGTCAACTCTTGTATTACTCGTCTCCTGCAAATGCCCAGAGTCCAAGCCTGAAGTGGCAATCTCTGCCTCATTTTTTTGTTTGAGATGATACTCAATGCAGTGTCTTCTGTTTTCTCTGGGCTCTCTTAACTAGATGAGGTTTTTATTTCAGCTCTTTGAAGAAGTCCTTTTTGCGATGTGAACATCACTGGCTGGGCCAGCATTTTACCACCATTCCCTATTCACCCTTAAGAAGGAAGTGGTGAACTATCTCCTTGCTCTTCCATGACTTGCCAGTTCTACTTCCAGGCAGCTTCCAGACTTCATGGGCATCAGCTACTATCTCCTACTTCTCAGTATCAATGACTGCCATCTTCATACCTCATTTGTATGTGTTCACAGGCATGTGCAGGTCTGCTACTGAAGGTGTTCCTTGACTTGGAATGCTAGTGTAAAAATTGTCACTATAGAGCAACCGTCTGGTGAAGATTTATTTTTATTGCGATGACAAGTGAGCAAGGCTGGGCAGCATTCTGGTGTGTAAGTAGACACACTTTGTAAATAATGCGAAGTCGTATGACAACAGCAAATAGAAGGATATGCCAAGAGTGTTAGGGCTAGACCATATTCTGTTTGATTCCACTGTGTGCCTCGCTGGGTAAAAGGTCCAATGTGGCCCTGATTGCATGGTTCATATTACACATTATGTTGACATGGAAATATGAGATCGCCTTGAACAGCTTCAGAGGGCAGCCAAGTTTCTTCAACAGTTTAAAAAAAACAGCACTGCTCATATGATCATGTACTTTAGCCAGATTGCTGAAGGCAATGTGTAATGGTTTCTCTTGCAGCTGTCAGACTGAAATGGTCATGTCAATTGTAAATCTCCCACTCCTGAAAAGACACAGAGATCTGGGATAGATACATTTAACCAGGATCTGCAGTCTGACAAAGGAAACATTGGCACTGGTCACAATTTTTGCATCACGCATATTCTAGGCCAATGATGTCCCTGCTATAGAGACAGAGAAGTTTATGCAGGTGCTGATTCTGAAGAAAGGTTAGCAGACTCAAAAGATTAACTCTGTCTTCTCTCCACACATGCTGCCAGACCTGCTGAATTTCTCCAGTAATTTCTGTTTTTCTTTGTTTCAGATCTCCAGCATTTTTTTAGTTCTTAGCCATCACGGCGAAGCTACCCTCAAAGCAGTCAGCGTGTTTCTGCTCATTTTCATATGTTGCAACTGGAGTATAGCAGACAGATGGTTTTGCTTTCCCACTCTGTTTGGAGATGTCAGAGTGTACCTTTTACCTGAATTGAAGAATGGTTGGTTTTTATCTGGTTCAATAATATAGCCAGCAGCAAAATGAGGGCAGTGCTTCTGTTTTGAATAAAAACATCAAGGGTTATATTTGTGAAGTACACTATGGCGTATTCTGTATGCAGTTTGCAAATGAAACAAAACAAGGCAAAATAGCAGGGGGTAGTTATAGGCTTCAAGAAGAAATGGACAGAAGCATGGCAGATGCTGAGGTGTTCTGAGGACAGTTGATGGAGAACAGTTATCCTTTCTGGCAAGTTGGTCAGAAACAGGATTGTAGATTCAAAATCATTAGTAAACATCTAAATGGGAGAGGAGATTTTTTTTCCACTCAGAGGTGTCTAGATTTGGAAAGCTCTACTGAAAAGGTGCTTGAGGATATAATTGAAGAACTTACTAGTTATATATAAAAGTTGGAGATGTTGAACTAAGTGCACATGCTCTATCAAAGAGCCAATATGGACATGAAAGATTTAATGGTCTCCTTCCATACCATAAGTTCACATGAATCAAATGAATGCATGCAGCTGTTGCTCGGGTTTCAGTGATTGATGAGCTGCTCCTTTTTATGTACTGAGGGATCCTAATACTGATGGATTACTCAAGTGGTTTTATTTTTTTCAATCTATAATAAAGCACAAATCATTTTTCTGCTTTATGGATGTAAGTATATAAAAGAATACTGTCTATTGCTTTTTAAAAATTGAATGTGTTAAATAAAACATTGCATGATTGATTCATCACTTTATTTTTTCTCACTTATGAAATTAAAGTTATTAACTCAACAAAATATAACACATGGGCTGCCCAAAGATCATGAAGCAGGGAATGTTTTATTTCATTGGTGTCAGGTGATTACAAGCACGAAAAGCAATTAAAGTTTAAACAAGGAGAAGCATATAGTATGTACGTGGAACAAAGCCTGTTTACATTGGATTGAGAATCATTTGTCCATCTGCTCTTTCTGCCCATGAAGCCTCCTTTCCCCAAAGACAGCTTCTTTTCCCCCAAGAAGTTTAATTTGACCACTCTGACCACCCTCCCTTCTCGACACCACCTGCTGGTGGAAGTCCTGCTCATAGTTACTCATTCTCCCCTGATCCACACACTCCCTCTTACCATCACACTTGGTGCTGGAGCTTCTGGTACACATTTCCTTCAGTGAAATCCATAACTCCACACAGCATACAGTGGCCATTTGCTAAGCAATTGTATGTTTATAGGGTCTCCTTTGACATTACAGCCCTTTTCACATCAACTAACATCAACTTGGCCAAGGAAACACTGGCATCACTACTAGGAAAACCAGGACCACAAACACCAGACAGCATCAACTTCGCCAGCAAAGACAACATCCTCAAGCTAGTGGACCACCCACTTCACATTCAATAACAAAACCTACAAACAAGTCAACAGAACAGCCATGGGATCACCAATATCAGGGCTCATAGTGGAAGCATTAATTCAGAGACTTGGAACAAGCTGCCCTCACATCTATCCAACCCAAACTTTGGGTCCGCTACATTGATGACACTTTCATCATCACAAACGGAACAAATTAGAGGAAACATACAACACCATCAATAATATCCTGACAGGCATAAAATTCACAAAAGAGGAGGAGAACGACAATAGACTCCCATTCCTGGACATGACAGTTGAACGTACAGTTAACAGAGAGCTTCAATCCAACATCCACAGAAAAATAAACACACGGACCAAATACTTAACTTTAAAAGCAATCATCCCAACACCCACAAACAGAGATGCATCAAGACATTATTTCAATGAGCTACATCACACTGCAGCACCCAAGAACTACAAACAACAGAAGAAAAAAATCTATACAACATTTTCAAGAAAAAATAGGTATCCAATAAACACAATCAGCCAATTCCTCAGAAACAAACCCAAACAAGCAGACACAATGCAACAAGAAACTATAGCCACGTTACCTTACATCAAAGACATATCAGAAATGACTTCCAGACTACTCAGACCCTTGGCATCATGGTAGCCCACAAACCAACCAACACACTTAAACAGCGACTAATGAACCTAAAGGATCCATTAGATACTACCAGCAAAACTAACGTCATTTACAAGATACCATGCAAGAACTGTAAAGACACTACATCGGACAAACTAGCAGGAAACTTGCCACCACGATACATGAACACCAAATGGCCACCAAAAGACACAACCCTCTATCACTAGTTTCCATACATACTGACGAAGAAGGATGCCACTTTGACTGGGACAACACACACATTCTAGGATACCTGAAACAAAAACACGCACAAGTATTGTTAGAGGCATGGCATTCTAACCAGAACTCCATGAATAAGCACATCAACTTAGATCCCATCTATCTTCCCTTGAAACAAAGAACCGATAATGACATCACTGACCTGAAGAAACCAAGACCTAAAAATAGAGAGGTGGGACATCCCAGCAGCGCCTCACCGGAGATTCTCACTGATGATGATATCTAGTCATGGTGACAAAAACATCTGAAAACAAACCTTCCAGCTCAGTAAACTAACTTACACACCAATTGTATAACTAAAGATTCAATTTTGCTATGATGCTAGAATGTTTGAGATCACTTTAGTGACAGATTTTCTTTTTGTTTGACCGATAAAGGTTGGAGTGATATATGACAATTGCTTGAGAAGATGTTCACAGCATCTTATCTGTACTGGTAACTTCTAAGTCTTCAACGATTTGTGGCAGATCACCCACATTGTGCTCTAGGTTAATCAAGTTCCCAGAAGCCATGTGGTTGATAGCATAATGACTGAAACAGTGCATTGTCCGAAGGCAGTGAGATCTACACCTATGGACTTGAACAACTTGGCCAAATTTGTGTTCAGGATGATGAAAGAGTAGGACACTTCAGCTGGACCTCGTCCACTCTGTACTATTTCCTTCTCCTCTTTTTTATTTCTTTCTGTCTTACAGTTTCTTCCCAGCCGCAGCGTGGACCTGGTGAGGCACCCATGGCGGTGTCTCAGTCTGGTTTATCAATGACTTGTGGTAGTTTCCTGGCCCGGTCTCTCAGCGGTTTGTGGTAGTGTCTCAGCGCGGTCTCCACGTCCAGCATGACAATGGGTCAGCTTGGAGTGGAGGTCTCTCAGCGTGTGACCAGGTCCTGCCTGGCATGTTCCTGAGGCAGCAGGGGGAGATGGAGGATGTGGCAGCTTCAGCAGCAGCAGTGATAGGATTGGGGCCCGACACAGGAAGAGCGAGGGTTGAGGGAAGTCCTCCGGTATCTGCAACGACAGCATCAAGAACAGGCAGCTCAGGTCTCCCTGAGAGTGAGATATGCACAGGATCCATCAGTGATTGTTGAACTTCCAACTTTATTCCTTTACTTTTTGAGCTTAAACTAAGAAGGGCTTTAATGCTAACAATTATCTTATTTCTATATTTTTCAACTTATTCTATGAAAGTAATGTTTAACCTTTTAATTCTGTTTCTCTTATTACTTTGAACCTAAGTTTTTTGTATCTAGGTAACTTTATACCTGAGATAACGTCATGTGTAGTGACACTATACACTCTTCACTGTACTTCTGTACATTTGTTTACGTGACAATAAATATAAAACACATCGGTAAAATGGTCGAACCTGTTGAATCTACAAGAAGCAGGAACTGGGCTCTGAGAATGGAATGTATTGAAACTGCATGAACTGTAGCATGAGGAAATTACAGGACAATGGATGCAAGAAGTGAAAACTGAGAAGTTGGTCATTTTGGAAGGGAGAACAAAAGAACACAGCATTATTTAAATTGAGAATACTTGTAGAAAACGGCAACACAAAGGGACTGCAGGGTACTTGTCCATGAAACACAGCAAGCTAGCACATGGGTGCAGCAGGTAATCAGGAAGGCCCATGGAATGTTAGCCTTTAATTCAAGGGAGTCAGAGTATAAGAGTAGGGAACTTACTGCAACTGTACAAGGTGCTACTGAGGTCACATCTGGAGTACTGTGGGCAGTTTTGGTCCCCTTATTTAAGAAAATATATTATTTCATTGGAAGTAGTTCAGATATTGTTCACAAGGATAATCTCCAGTATGGGGGGATTATTTTATGAGGAAAGATGAAGCAGCTTGAGATTCTACTCACTGGACTGTAGAAAAATGAGATGTGATCTCATTGAAATTTATAGGGGCTTGACAGGTAAAGGCTGAGAGGATGTTTCCCCTCATGGGACAGTCCAGGACCAGAGGTATAGTCTCAGAATAAAGGGGCATCAATTAAAGACTGAGATGAGAAGGAATTTCTTCTCTCAGAGGATTGTAAGTCTTTAGAACTCCTTTCTATAGAGAGCTGCAGAAGACAGAGTCCTTTAAGGCTGAGATAGATGATTCTTGATCTGTAGAGGAATCTAGGGTTATAGGGAAAGGGCGGCACGGTGGCACAGTGGTTAGCACTGCTGCCTCACAGCGCCAGAGACCTGGGTTCATTTCCCGTCTCAGGCGACTCTCTATGTGGAATTTGAACATTCTCCCCGTGTCTGTGTGGGTTTCCTCCCACAATCCAAAAATGTGCAGGTTAGGTGAATTGGCCATGCTAAATTGCCCATAGTGTTAGGTGAAGGGGTAAATGTAGGGGAATGGGTCTGTGTGGGTTACGCTTCGGCAGGTCGGTGTGGACTTGTTGGGCTGAAGGGCCTGTTTCCACACTGTAAGTAATCTAATCTAACTGGACTTGAGGAATGTTGGATCAGCCATGGTCCTATTGAATGGCAGAGCAGGCTTATGAGGCTGAATGGCCTACTCCAGTTCCTATTGCTTATGGTCCTACGGTGTTAGGAACACACAGGTCACTCTGGGATTCCACATTACTATCCAACTCCATTTTCCTTGAGCCATCATGCATCACCTGTTCACATTCCATAACTCCTCTGAGTAAGCTGCTCAGATGTCTAGCTTCAAGCAACTTATATCACTGTGTGACCCATTTTCTGAGGCAGCCCTCAAGTTATTGATTCAACATAGGGGTGGTCACCTGTGGCCAGATGCCTGTTGACTCTGTGAGACCCTCACATCTAGATCTTATTCTGACTCCTGATATTCTGATTTTGGAAGAATACCTTTGTGCTAATAATGATGTAGACATGCGGATGTTGGACTGGTGTGGTCAAAGTTCAGAAGTCATATGACATCAGGTTATAATCCAATAGGTTTATTTGAAATCACAAGATTTCGGAGCACTGCTTCTTTGTAAGTTGAAGTGGAGAGAAGCACACAGGCAGACAATTTGTAGGCTGAGAGATCAAAAGGTAGTGTAAATGGTGTGAGTGGAGTGTCAACAGGCTGAATAACAAGTCTCCGCAGGTGATCAAAAGTGTCAGACGGTGTGAGTAAAGGGTTGAAAGGTGTGATGGCAGAGTCTCTCAGCGTAGTTCGTGTTGTAGGTTAACCTGAGTGGGTTTGTGGTCTATAGTCCTTCTGGAATCTTCTTGGCTTTCTTGCTTCTCTGCAGAAACTTGATGCTTGTGTCAATATGCGGGATCTTCATGGAGATCCTCTTCACCTTGAGCCAGCAGTTTGTGGTATCGATGGGCAGCCGTGATGTGGAGGTTGAAAGGCCACTCCTGTTAACCTTAAGATCATTAAATAGTTTCTTCTCAGCATTCACGTAACAATCTTCTTGGATGCTGTCTCAAACACCTGGATTACCTTTCTTGAATGCCCACTGACCTGGTATTCCCATCTGAAGGCGTGGTAGTCTACAGGAAGCACTGGATTTCCAAAGAAGAAATAGTATGGAGAACAGTTTGTGGATGGAGGTGGGGTAATATCATAAGCATAAACCAGCTCTAGAAGGTACTCAGGCCACTTTTGTTAACTCTCAGCAGGTAAGGTGTTTCTGAGTATAGTTGAATCACTCACACTATCATTACCCTCTAGATGCTACAGGGTGGTGCGTCAGTGTGAGTTGTAATTTATGGAGAATTACAGCTTGTTAAACACCTTAATCATGATATGACTCACCTCATTACCATCCAATTTATCATCCAGCTTCCTATCTTACTGAATGCGTCCAACAAACATGGAGATTGATAAATCATGACATGGAAGTCAGATCTAGTACCCACAGTTCATCAACAAACAGCAGCTCAGGGCACCAGTCACAATGCACAAACCTTGCAAATTCCCAGTCCGAAAGCTCCCCCCACCACCCTAACCACACCCCTCTCCCCCACCCAAACACCCAGCCATTTATCATCAATCTGACATGGAACACCATCACAGATAAACTAACCATGCATTAACACTCTGGCCATAGTTGAGAAATTCCCAAGAAACAGCTGTACATAAAATAATACCTGACATTTCTGTACATTGAGAATTAACGCTTCTTGACTTAAAATAATAGCTAAATTCAAAGTAACTCAATAAAAATGCAGCTTTCTACAATTATTAAAATAAATATAGTAGTTCCTGAGGGCAGTAATGAAAAATACTGGCAGCAGACGGAACAAAAACATTAATCTGAGGGGCAAAAGTGATAGCAGAATTCTGTGGATGTCTGAACAATGTGGTTTATAGTGAAATTTGTGACAAAATGGTGTGAGAATTCCAGTGAGGCCCATTTCAGCATCTGGAGCAACTTGCTGCTGGTTTTATGCATTGCTAAGTACTGAGGTAAGTTTCTCACTCATCAGTGTGAGTTGTCATTTATGGAGATTTACTGCTTGTTAAACACCTTAATCATGATATGACTCACCTCCTTACCATCCAGCTTATCATCCAGCTTCCTATCTTACTGAATGTATCCAACAAACATGGAGATTGATAAATCTTGACATGGAAGTCAGATCTAGAACCCGCTACCCTCAGCTGGCTGAAACGTCTTGTTCATCAACAAACAGCAGCTCAGGGCACGGGCCACTGGCATCAGTCACCCCTCGTCCATTCCCCAACCCCTCAGGATCCACATGGATCCTCTCTGATCCACTTGCAAGGTACTTTGCAAGCCCAGACTTGTATTTGCTGAACACATTAGCACTGAGCTTTGAAAGAACATTTTGCAAACAGGGATAGGCACCCCCAGATCATGGACTGGATCTGGCGCAAATCAGGGCTGTTTGCTCACTCTCTTTGCACTTGCTCACATAGCACTTCACTGCATCCATATGTTGCCTTACCATGCCATGCCTGACTGCACATTGGCACTTCAGCCAGCGTTAAAGGTTATCAGGTACTGTTGTATTGATGTGCTCTTCAATACAGACTCACAGACAGGCTGTGTGTCAGTAGCCACCTGTCTGTTGGTTTTTGATGTAGAGCAAACTAAGATATCAGTCTTAGTGACACAAACACTCCACAATTTTTCAACCAAATGGGTGTTTGGTTGGCAAGTGAATTCTTTCCAATCAATTGGGACTGCTCTCTGTCAGGGAGTTCCAATACTGTCATGGACACATTCTGCATACAGTCCAAGGGCTTGGTCATGGTCAGTCATCTTTTCAGGCTGGACACGGTCAGGAGAAATGTCTAGCTACTGTTTGTGAAGTGATCAGTGGCCAGCCTTGTAAACTCATCACAGGCAATCAGGAGAATCGCATATTGTCCATCAAGGAGCTCCAGGCACATCAAGGGTCTGGTCAGCTGGGAGAAAGTGAGGACTGCAGATGCTGAAGGTCAGAGTCAATAAATGTAGTGCTGGAAAAGCACAGCAGGTCAGGCAGCATCAATATTTCGAGCATAAGCTCTTCATCAGTAATGTGGGGATGGGGTGAAAAGGCGCTGAGAGATAAATGGGAGGAGAGTGGGGCTAGTTCCTTGCAGAGGGATGACCTATCACCATCACACCCCCACTTTCAGCTACCTACTGCATTCCCAGCTACCTTGCCCCTACCTCCCCCCCCCCCAAATATTTCTCAGGCCCCTTATACCCCCCCGCCCCCACATACCTGATGAACAGCTTATGCTCCAAATGTCGACTCTCCTGCTCCTCGGATGCTGCCTGACCGACTGTGCTTTTCCAGTACCACACCTTTTGACAGGGGTCTGGTCAGTCATACCTCGGGACTATTTGTTAAAGTCAATCAGATATCCAGGGAAAATACAGTCCTGGGGCTCCATCTATTGATCGAGGAGCAGAGGTCAGTAGGGACAAACTGTCAAAAAGGGTGAGGGATTCAGGATTGGATGAGAAAGCAGAGTTATATATAGGAGTGGGATAAAGATGGTGATGGGGTCACTCAAGGTGTTTTGGGACTATGTGGAGCAGCATTGTAGACAAAGGTGTGGGAGTTATTGGCAGTGACCATCACCATGGCTTCCACAGATGGAGAAGGGAGAAGCAGGGTAGGTATTACTCAGGTGCAAGATCAGTGCTCAGGGTCAAAGTTCAATAAGACGGACCTGGCGGAGGAATGAGCAAGGTAAGATTGGACACAGAGGGTCTGGGAGGTATCTGGTGACCAGGCGGAGTTCCAGCTGCCATGATGTGCAATTCTCCAGATGACATGGAAAATAACTGGGACAGTGCAGGACCCATGTCTGCTGGACATTCAGATATTGAAGGGGCAAATATGCAAAGCATGGGTTTGCAAACTCTAACTATATTTCATTTGCAAACATTTCTTCATCCATTTGCAATGCATACAGAGTGAAAGTGCTGAGGTGTCAAATGCTTGCCAATCTAACATTGCCATCTCAATGATTCAGAAGTTAACAGCAATGAATTAAAAGGGAATATTTTTAGGTTTCAAAACACAATTTTAAATTTGTTCACACCAAAATGATGTTTCAGATCATAACAAATGCAGCCGTATTTAAAGAAGCTGCTTGTTCCAGTGAGGTGGTGAGAATGATGGATGAATCATACAAGGTGTGCCAATAAAGGCTATTCTACTCTATCAAAAACTAATCCCTTTCTTTTATATTGTTTTCCCAGTACAGTAAACACCTTTATTAACATTAGTGCATTGAGCACTGTTTGTTCATTAAAACGTGACATGGGCATTTGTTGATAAAATACCATGATATGCTGATCACTCTTCAAACAAGCAACACATCTTTGCACTATTGTTGGACAACTGTTTGAAAAAAATCCAGAGATTGGGTTTCTCAGTGAAATTGAAGTTCATGGAATACAAGGGACAGTGACAACATGGAGTCAAAGCTCACTAAATGGTAGGAGAGAGAGCAGTGGTGAATGGTTGATTTTTGGACTGAGGAACATTTATCATCAGGGCAGACATTGAGACAACTGTTTTCCTTTATATGCACCAATGATGCAGACTTGAGTGAGCAGGGTACAAATTCAAAATTTGCAGAAACTAAGGAACTTGTGAAAATTATGAACCATGAGCAGGATAGTGATACCCTTCAAGAGGGCATAAGCAAGCTGGTAAATAGGTAGACACACATCATTTGAAGTTTAACACTGAGCACAGTGAAGTGAAACACTTAAGTGGACCATATAAGATAAAGAGCATGATTCCCAAGTGCAGACAGAAACAAAGAAACTTGTTGAGTAGTTGCAGTGCACCTTACCACTCCTAAATACTTTTGAAATGTCCTCCACCTGTACCATTGTTACAGGCAATGAACTCCATATTCCCACCAACTCCTGGGTGAAAAAAGGATCATCATACCTCCGCTATACCACCTCCCCCTTTTCTTAAATTATGTCCCATGGCAATTGGCTCCTTGCAAAGAGGAAAGGGTGCCTCCTGTCTAACCTGTTTGGGCTGCACATAATGTTATACATCACAGTCACATCTTCCCTTAGTCTCCCCACTCCAAGGTAAACAACCCCAATCTGTCCAATCTCTTTTCATAACCGAAATTCTCCAACCCAGGCGATGTCATGGGAAATCTCCTCTTCACCTTCTCTAGTGCAATCACATCCCTCCTGGAAGGTGGATTCCAGAGCTGCATGCAATACTGTAGCTGTGGCCAAACCAAAACTTCCAGCATTAATCCACCTGTTCATCAACTCTATGCTTTGGCTCGTAAAGGCAAGTATGCCATATGCCTTCCTCACCACTTTGCTGAGCTTGTCTTGGATGGTGTTGAGATCCTGAAGTGGTGTTGGAGTTGCATTCATTGAGACAGATGAAAAATATTTACTCACATTCCGGATGTTTGCCTGGGAGATAGTGGACAGGCATGAGGGAGATGGGTGAGTTATTGACCACTGAATTCTAAGCCTCTGATCTCTTGGAGCGTTTCCCTTGCACCCGTCCTGATACATACTTTGATACTCAAAAGCTATAGCCCCATCAATGTCAATATAGCCCTGATCAAATGAACTGTTGAATTCTTGAGGATTTAACAACTGTCAGCTATGTCCAAAAGGTCTACCCCTCCAAGGATTTCATGGGATTTTTCTTCTTCCTTCTTCGGGCTCATTATTGTGAAAGAGAAATTTCTAGCTGCTGCCCAGCTTGCAAACAAATCCATCAAAACTAGCAGATTCTGCATGAGGAAAAGAATATATACTCCTTTGTAAAATAACATCCTGATATGCTTTAACCTGCTGCTTCATATGCCAAACCTCGAAGGGAAAGCATGAATACAACTCCACACTTCTCGGAAGTCAGGTCAGCAAATACCAGAAGACAATAAGACAGAGGAGCAGAAATTAGGCCATTCAGCCCACCAAGTTTGCTCCGCCATTCAATCATGGCTGATCTCAACTCCATTCTCCCATTTTCTCCTCATAGCCCTAATCCCCTTGACAATCAAGAACCTATCTATCTCAATCTTAAATATACTCAATGACCCGGCATCCGGAGCCTTCTGTGGCAGTGAATTCTGAATACTTCACAGTTGTAATACACTTCATATATCAAAGCTGGCCTCACAGATCAGAATTTCTGTCCTTCCAATAAATGTAAACATCAATGAGTAAGACTTCAACTCCTAGATGCACCAAATTGCTAAACCAAAGCTTTGTTTGCGTGGGGCATTTCCTCTGTTGAAACAGATAGAATCAAAGGACAGTACAACAGCACAGCAGGAGGCCAGTTGGTGCAGTGTCCTGTGCTGAGTCTTTGGTAGAGGCAATTAATCCCAAACTGAGAGAAAGTGGGGACTGCAAATGTTGGAGAGTCAGCGTCAAAAAGTGTGGCGCTGGAAAAGCACAGTAGGTCAGGCAGCAGCTGAGGAACAGGAGAGTCAATGTTTCAGGCTATAGCCCTTCATGAGGAATGTGGGGCAGGGGGACAGGGTGAAGGGGACTGAGAGATAAGTGAGAGGGTGGGGGTGGGGGTGGGGCTGGTGGGAGGTAGCTGGGAAGGCAATAGGTGGATGCAGGTGGGGGGTGATTGTGATAGGTTGGTGAGGAGGGTGGAAGGTGGGAAGGAAGATGGACAGGTAGGACAGGTCACGAAGATGGTGCTGAGTTGGAGGGTTGTATTTGTGATGAGGTGGGGAAGGAAAGATTTGGAAACTAGTGAAGTCAAGAGAAACGAGTGTAGAACAAATATTATTTGTGATCCAGGAGAATTGCTTATAAACATTTCAAATGACTTGTTTATTATGCCACAAAGCGCATTTGTTTTTAAGTTTGTTTTTAATTCCATGAGTTGCCAGTTCTGGAATTGGCAAAATATGGTCGACGTTCTGGGTTTTTTTCAAGTTTAACTATTTCCACTGAACACTCTCTGTTCAGCAATATAATTTGCTGCGAGGATATTTGTCCTGTCTCATACATATTATTTGGACAAGGCAATATAGCAATTTTGCTACTTTTGAAGTCATACTTACAGAAGAGTAGACAGTCTCAGGGGAAAAATGAATTAAAAAAAAATTATAGCCTGTGTTTAAAAAAAAAGTGTATCTTTGGCTCAAATATTCCTGCTCCCTTAATATAGACAATTCCTGATGAAGGGCTTTTGCCCAAAATGTCGATTTTCCTGCTCCTTGGATGCTGCCTGACCTGCTGTGCTTTTCCAGCACCATTCTAATCTAGACTCTGGTTTCCAGCATCTGCAGTCCTTGTTTTTACCAAGTAACTTAATGCTGTTGTGAGGCACCTCACTACACAGTTGTGATAGCACATTGACTGCTCACAGAATCCCTACAGAATGGAAGCAGCCCATTTGGCCCAATAAGTCCACAGTGAACCTCCGAAGAGAAGAGAATGTCACTCAGACTCCCTCACCTCTTGGTAAAATCATCTGTTTGAATTGTTGGAGGTAACAAGCAAGTTAGACAAAGAGGAGACAGTCAACATGATCTATTTGGATCTCCAGAAGGCCTTTGACAATGTGCCATGCAGTAAGCTGCTAAATAAGAGCCCATGGTGTTGGGGCAAGGTACTGGCATGAATAGAGGATTGGCTGACTGGCAAAAGGCAGAGAGTAAGGATAAAGGGGTCTTTTTCAGCTGGTAGCTGGTGAGTGCTAGAGTACCGCAGGGGTCAGTGTTGAGACCACAGTTAGTCACATTATTCATTAACAATCTGGACAAAGGAACTGAGGGCATTATTGCTAAGTTTGCAGATGACACAAAGATAGATGAGCAGGCAGGTAGTGTTGAAATGGGGAGACTACAGAAGGACTTAGACAGGCTAGGAAAGTGGGCAAAGAAGTGGCAGATGGAATAAAACATGAGAAAGTATGAGGTTCTACACCTTGGTATAAATGGGGAAAGTCTTTGGAAATCTGAAGTACAAAAGGACTTGGAAGTTCTGGATAAGTGTTCTCAAGGCTAATATGGAATTCCAGTTTGCAGGATGTACCGCTAAGGCCGAGGGTTGATACTGTATCAGACTGTATTTGGAATATCATGAGCAATTTTGGGCACCATATCTAAGGAAGGGTTTGATCATCTTGGAGGGTGATCCACAGAAGGGTTACAAGAATGGTCTCTGGAATTAAAGAGCTGTCATATGAGGAGTGATTTCGGACTTGAAGTTTGTGGGGGTGTGGAGGGGTTGGGGGCTGTGGTGAGGGAATGTCATTGAAATGTACAGAATACTGAGAGGCTTGGTCAGAATGGACATTGAGATGATGCTTCCACTCATCAAAGAGACGAGGGTATGAGGGCACAGCCTCAGAGTGAAGGGGTGACCCTTTAGAACTGCGATGAGGAAGAATTTCTTTAGCCAGAGGGTGGTGAATCGGTGGAAATCCATGCCACGGAAAGCTGGCAAGGCAAATTTATTGAGTGTGTTCAAGACTGAGACGAGTTCTTGATTAGTAAGGGGATTAAAGATTGGGAGAGAAGGCAGGAGGCTGGGGGTTGACCAACATCAGCCATGATCGAGTAACAGTAGACTTAATGGACCAAATGGTCTAATTGTGCTCCTATATCTTATGGCAAATCAAAGCATATCAAATGCTGGCTTGGTGTTAATTAATGCTTCAGGAGGCTCTATAATTTCGCAAAGCTACCTCCTTAATCCATTTTAAGTAATGTCTCAGGCTGGCTGTTCAACCTGGATGAAGTTAATGCCAAGAAATCTCAGGGCCCCTAGCCACACCTGAGGCAATACCAACTGACCTACAGTTTCTTGCTCGATCTGAATGGGATGGAATGTTTGCCACTCTTCCTTCCTTTTTGAAGATTGCTTTTATCAGGCACAATTAATCTTTTTCTTTCGCCCCCCCCTCCCCCACCACCCTCATCAACAAAACACACCTTCTAGCCCCATTTAATTTTTTAATGATAAAAATTCTTATTTGCCAATTGCCAGTACATAAATCCGTCTTCTCTTGTAATTTTTTGACTATAAGGTGTTTTTTTTTCCCCTTCCTGAGTGGTTTCAGCTTTTGATCGTCCTTTTGCCGTACTGACTAAAAGGAAGTTGGGCTTTCATGTCGACTCTTTTTGTGCTTTCTCCAAACTGTCTCCTAATCTTCATTTTTATCTCTTCAATATTTGGTTTAATACACCTCAGTTTTATTTGCATCCTTTTGTCACCAAACGTCACTGTTGGAGAGACAATTAAAAAAATTTTGTTCTCTTGTCAACTTGTTGAATGTCACAGTTCATTGAGTTTTATTTTCAATTCATACTCCAGATATGACTGATTCTCCACATACTGTGCATCAACTGTTTTAATTTATTTTTGAAGAAAAACTAAAATATAAAAGTATTTTCCTTAGGAAGGCTGAATTTTCTACTTTCCTTCTATACTTCTCCCCCCACCCTTCACTCCATCCAATTTTTATATTGAAATTTTAAACTCCACAATAATATCAATTGAGAGATTCACATTGATAATTCTGAGTTGTAGAGTCACACAGCATGGAGACAGAGCTTTTGGTCCAAATAGTTCAATGCTGGACATAATCCCAACCTGAACTAGCCCCACCAGCCTACTGTCCATATGTTTCCAAAGCTTTCATGTATTTTTCCTTTTTAAACGTTATGGCTGTGCCTGTGTCCACCGCTCTCTTAGGAAGTTAATTCCACATACGAACCACCCTTTGTAATTTTTTAAAAATGCCCTCGTGTCTTTTTTTTAATTTCTCTCCTCTTACATTAAAACTATGCCCCCTAGTTTTTAAATCTCCCATCTAAGGGAAAGTCACCCACCATTAACCAAATTTGCTGTATATTAAAAATCCCGTTGCAGAACTTCAAAAGTAGCAAAATTCATCAATGCTACCTTCTCATACTTTGTCCATGGTGGCCAATTTTGTCTGTCTCTCTGTAAATTTTTCTTTCCTCAATCACACCATCCTACTCCAAAAATTCTCTACCCTTGTCCACCTCAGTTGAATTGCCCTTTTGTCACAATACAAGTACCTATGCAACATCAACTGCTTTTCTCGTTCTCCCCACAACTGTCCTTGGGATTCCCCAATTATTTATCCTCCATCCTCTTCTGTCTATTCATGCACAGTCAACAATCTCCAGCTCTGCCTCTGTATCACATGCTTTTCACTGCTGCATTGCTGATGTTTTCATCATTAAGCGAACTTTGGTTTTATTCAGTAAAAGGTTGGAAGGACAAGGTCTATCCTTTGGCCTCATTGCACATTTAATGCTATACATTAGTTCAATCTCCTACTTCACATTCTCAGCTAGAACTTGATTGAGAATGTGAGCAATGTTCTATTCACATCCTCGCCGAGTCCCAAATGCCACTAGGTTCCATCTAGTCAGTACAACATCGAGAGCCAAAGGGCCTGTACTGCGCTGTAATGCTCTATATTCAATGTTCTCTCTCAATGTTGATGTGGTTGAAGGGTCCCAAGGCGGAAGATGAGGTGTTCTTCCTCCAGATGTTGTCTGGTTTAGATTTGGTGGCGGATGAGGCCCAGGACTTGCATGTCCTTGGGGAGTGGCATCCTCCACCACCAAATCCAAGTCATCCAACGACTGAAGGAAGAACGCCTCATCTTCCACCTCGGGATGCTTCAACCACACAGCACCAATGTTGACTTCGCTAGTTTCCAAATCTCCCCTCCACCCATCTCATCCTAGATCCAACCCTCCAACTCAGCACCACCCCCTTAAACAGTCCCACCTGTCCATATTCCTTCTCACCTATCCACTCCACCCTCCCCACCGACCAATCATAATCACATCGCACCTGCATCCACCTATCGCCTTCCCAGCTACCTTCCCCCAGCTCCACCCTCCCTCCTATTTATCTCTCAGCCCCTTTTCCTTCACCACATTCCTGATGTCCGAATCATTGCTCCCCAGATGCAGTGCTTTTCCACTGCCACACAACTCATTCCAACCTCTATTTCAGGAGGAAGTGGATAGAATGACAAAAAATGAAGAAATTCTTAAGTTTGGAGACAGATCATTTAAGAATGAAATCAGGAAACTTCCTTTCATAAAATGTTGACTGAAGATCTAGAACTTGCATGTATGGGTTTGGAAAGTGTAAAATTCAAATTTTCACGGTGTTTTTTTGTTAGTTGATGAAATCTAGGTGTGCAGAAGGAAGTAAGCAAACAAAATTAAATTACAAATTAACCATGTTTCATTGAATGGTGATTTTTTTTTCTCCTATTACCGTACTTTACAGAGCTCATGGATTGAGGGTGAGATATAGATTCACTGAACGCAGCAAAGTCCAATAGCTCACAGTTTTCATGTTTAGTTTTCCAGCTACTCTGGCCCAGATGATTCTGATCCTAACCACCCTAAGCGTCTAGTGTACAGGAAATCTCCAGCTTCTATAAATAGCCAGGTTGAGATCAGTTAACTCAACTTGAGATGTACATCAGTTAAAACCTGATATGCATAACTCGCAGTTCTTCTTCAACAATTAACACATTTCAAGGTTAAAAGATCATTCTATTCAATACTGCTACTATTTGTCTCTACAAGTAGATTTTTATATATCAATCTTGTGTTAGCCTCACACAAGCACTGCAAAGCTCTGTGGCATTCAGTATACTACTATCTCTAGGTCAACACTTATTTCAGTGGATGTCCCATTTGCTTTCCAGAAAAGAACCTCTGTTGCTTTTTAGTTCTAGGGATTTTTCAGCGGTATTGTATTTTTTAGCAGATATACGAGCATCCTCATTTCAAAGGCCTCTAATTTCTTCCACGAATCTTCATTTGTTGTCCAGCTCTTTGCAGCAAGTAGATAACATTTGCCATCGCATAAGCTTTTTCCTGGCAACTAGCTTGAGTTTTCTTGTTGTTGCATTAAAGTACAGAAGAATTCACAGACATTGGTCAACGGTGTTCTTGGTCACTCAATTTCAATGAAAAGGAATCTCTGAATTAGTGAATGAATAGAAACACAATCTATCTTCTAAGGTGGTGTAGCACATTTGTTTTCCCAAAGTTCAGGTGCAAATCTCACCACTTTCCCACAGTAATAATATTCTTTTCACGTGACATGGGTCATGATCTGAGCTTGAACTGTTAGCATTAGTGATGGATGTTTGAGTATGAAGGCAAGGGCACCTCAAGATGGAAGCCCCCTCTGAGGAACTGGAAATCATTTCAAATGATTTGTGCCCACAGCTTCCAAACCATCATTCTGGAGGGACAAACCTTCTGCAGGACTCTCTGTGGCTGTCAGATCCTGCCGTTTGGCAGACGCTGCCTGGGTAGTACCTTAGGTGGTGTGGGATGGGGTGGAATCGACAGGCTACCTGGCTCTGAAATGGCAATAATACGCCGACCAAAACCATCAGAAATGTCACTATTTCAACCATGAGTGGACAAGTGGAATTCAGGACAGGACGTGTGTACATTGGAATTCATTATAACTCGCAAAAGAAAGATGTGTGTGTACATGTGAGCTTGCAGTTTTAAATGTAAAGCCTTTTCATAACTCTAACCTGCTTTGGGGACCCACTCAATTCCCAGTTTCTTCAGAAGTGCTTTGAGAATGGCGGGGTGGATAATCAATCCATTGTCAGGAAACAGAAACAACTTCTAAGAAGTCTGTATCTGTCTCATGTCAGGACATTCTTATCTTTAACTCACTCAGCTGGGGATACCTTGAGCAAAAGAAGAGGAAAAGAGCCAAAGCAATGTAGGGATTGTATGTGCAGCACTGCCGGAGGGTGTGGAGTGGTGATGAAAGAAGATTTTAGGGAGCGAAGACAGAGGTTAAAAAAGCAGGATTTCAAAAGCAAGAATTTTAGGATTATTCCAAGTCCCACATGCCAGTGAGCATAAAATTAGATTGAATAAAGTGACTGATTATGGCCTGAAAGCTGATATAGGAGGGTGGGCATTTCTGAGGGACTTTTTCTGGTGAATGTGGGATCTATACAAGCCAAAGGGTAGGCAATGACCTAGTGGTACCATTACTAAATTATTAATCCAGTGACCACAGGTAAGGATCTGGGGGCCTGTGTTAGAATCTTACCATGGCTGATCGCGGAATTTGGACTCAATAATAATCTGAAAATAAGAGTTTAATGATGACCATGAAGCCATTGACAATTGTCACAAAAATCTCATCTGGTTCACTAATGTCCATCCTTACCTGGTCTGGCCTACATGTGACTCCAGACACATAGCAATGTGGTTGATCCTTAATTGCCCTATGAGCAATTAGGGATGGGTAATAAATGTTGACCTAACCAGTGATGCCCACAACCCATGAATGAATAAAAAAAACTTTACATGTGAACCTATTGCTGAACATCCTCGGGGGAAGATTTGTTAGTATTGTTGAGGAGGATTTAAACTAGACTGACAGTGTGACAGGAAACTGAGGGTAATTTCAGAGCAAGGATTGGAAGATAGTGCGTGTCTCTGAAAGACAGTAAAAGCACAGGTTAAAATGTATTCAACACAGAAATTTAGCACTATTAACAGATGTATGCAAGGAGCATTTTGAATAAAGGCAATGAGTTGAGGGCACAGGCAGACACATGGCAATGTGATATCATTGCTATAACAGAAAATTGGCTAATAAAGAGACAAGGGTGGCAGTTCAATAGTCCTGCAGATAAAGTTTTTAGGAAGATTGGAGAGGGGGATAAAATAGATGGCGATGCAGTGTTATTGGGTAAAGAAACAATCTGTCATGAGGAAGAATTTAAACTAAATAAATCATCAAATGAGACCATATGGGTTGAGCATATAAATAACAGAAGATAGCCACACAGCTAGAAGTGTACTAAAGAATCTCTAATTGTGAGAAGGAGTTAGAAGAGCAGATATGGAGGCAAATCTCTGAATGAAAAAGTGTGGAGCTGAAAAAGCACAGCTGGTTAGGCAACATCCGAGGAGCAGGAGATTTGATGTTTCAAGCATTCCTGACATTCCTGATGAAGAGCTTATGCTCGAAATGTCAACTGCCTGACTGGCTGTGCTTTTCCAGCACCACCCTTTTTGACTGTGATCTCCAGCATATGCAATCCTCACTTCCTCCAAATCTCTGAGTGCAAAAGCAACAATAATCCAATGATGAGGGAAATTGTCCAGGTGTCTCCTGTACACAAAAACCAAGATAATCCAACTTGGCCCGTTGCTGTCCCATGTTTACTCTCAATCATCAGTGACATGATTTTAGGCATCATAAACACTTGATGAACAATAACTTGCTCATGAGCACTCAGTTTGACTTCATTCAGCTCCTGATCTCAACTATGGCTTTAGTTGAAGAAGAGATGGATTCCAGAGGTGAGGTAAAAATATCTGCTCTTAGCATTCAAGAGTGGCATCAAGAGGCCCTGGAAAGACTAGCTTCAATGGAATCAAGAGCAAAGCTCTTCATCGGTTGGAGTCATACCTGGCACAAAGGAAAATGGCTGTGTTGTTGGAGATGATCATCTCAGTTCCAGGAGCTCCTCAGGATAACTGTTTTTCTAACCAACCTGTTCAGAGATGTTATAGAATGCCTATGAAGTGGGTGGGAATTGAACCTAGATCTCTAGGTCCATGTCCAGAGGTAGGGACAGTACCACAGTGTTACAAGAGGGCCAGTTCCTCAGAGTAGTATCTTTGACTTGACCATCTTCAGCTGTTTCATCAATGACCTTCCCTCTCTCATAAGGTCAGAAGTAGGGATGCTTGTTGCTGATGATAAAATGCTCAGCATCATTTGTGATGCTCAGATACTGAAGCAATCTACACTTACCTATAAAAAGACCTGGACAATATTCAGGCTTGGATTGACAAGTAACATTCACACCACAAAAATGATGGGTATTGACCATCTCCATTAAAGGAGAATCTAACCATTGTTCCTTGACGTTCAAAGGGATTACCAGCACTGAATGCCCTACTATCAACATTCTGTGGATTATCATTGATCAGAAACTGAACTGGACAAGCCATATAAATACTGTGGCTACAACAGCAGGTCTGAGGCTAGGTGTGCTGCAGCGAGTAACTCCCTTCCTGATTCACCAAACCGTGTCCGCCATCTCATGTGGCTCACTGCTGCCTCACAGCCCCAAGGACCTGGGTTCAATTCCACCCTCAAGTGACTGTCTATGTGGAGTTTGCATATTCTCCCCATGTCTCCGTGAGTTTTCTCCGGGTGCTTCAGTTTCCTCCCACAGTCTAAAGATGTGCAGGTTAAATGAATTGGCCGTGTTAAATTGCCCAAAGTATTGGATGTATAAAAGCAAGGGAGTTTTGCTAAACCTCTTTACAATACCAGTTAACTCACAGCTGATGTATTGTGTTCAATTCTGGCACTATATTTTAGGAAGTGGAGTATTGCAGAGGGCGTAGAGATATTTTCTGAAATGGTACAATGGATGAGAGGCTTCTGTCTGTGGAATTGGAGCTGAGACATTTAAGCAGAGATTTGTCTGAGGTGTGAATTGAGTAAATAAGAAAGAAATCTTTCCAAAGACAGAAGGCTTGGTAATCGGACAGGAACCCAGATTTACACTGACAGTCTAAAGAACCTTGAGCTAACACGAGAAGCTTTTTTTTGAACCTAGCAAATCGTGATCTGAAAAATACTGCCTGGAAGGGTGGTGGGAGCACCAATAACTTTGAATTCAGAACTACATCAGTACTTAGAGGGAAAATGATTAATGGGGCCACAGGGAAAGAACAGGACTCTACTAAAATGTTGGGAAAGGCATATGGGTTGAATGACCTCTTTCTGTGCTGTATCATTCTATCATTTCATGTCGGAGTGGAGCTAAGTAAAGAAGTAACTTAAGTGAGTCAGTGTTCTGGTGGTGCACCTGGCATATGCCGAAAACACTTTTCAAGCCCTTTAAATATACAAATAAGATCTCACCATGACCTTGATAGAATATTAACTTCACATGAGGTAAGTTTCTGCACTTGAAGGGGTTCGCTAAAATGAGCCTCACAGCCCAATATCAATCTGGCTGTGGACTTACTTGTTACAGCACGGGGAGTTTACCCTGTCACAAGCCAGCACAGACCAATTGTGTAGTAAAGGTTTTTGAGGAGTATTACACATTATGCTGGGATAGTATGGCAAACGAACACGGAATTGTATTACAGATCACAAAGGGTTAGCACTAACTGAATCTGCAGATAGAGCTTGACTGAAGGACTTGGTGGGTAAATTCAACATTCCATCTGAAGATGTGAAATACATAAATGTCTTGGCCTCATAGTCAGGCTCGAGTTTACTTGATTTGTATTAGGTTTCTAAAAATTATTTTATGATGTATATGTGCAAGTATTGTTGTTACATTTCTGTTAAAAAGTGGGAGATTGAGTTATTGGTCATATTGTTACAGTCAAGTATCATGCTATTCCACTTTCACTCTCTAATAATTATAATAATCTATAATAATAATTGTAATAGTCTATAATTATCATGTCACTTCTCATTCTATCCATTTCATAGGGTGCTGCACAATCTCATTGGGAATTTTGTTGTCTCCCAGCTATTCATTTAGAGTCAAAGAGTCATAGAAATGTATAGCGTTGAAGCAAATCCTTCGGTCCAACTTGTCCATGCCGACCAGATATCCCAACCTAATCTAGTCCCATTTGACAGCACTTGGTCCATATCCTTCTAAACCCATCTTATTCATACACCCATCCAGATGCCTTTTAAATGTTGCAATTGTACCAGCCTACACCACTTCTTCTGGCAGCTCATTCCACACTCACACTACCCTCGGTGTGAAAAAGTTGCCCCTTAGGTCTCTTTTATATCTTTCTCCTCTCACCCTAAACCTATGCCCTCTAGTTCTGGATTCCCCACACCAGGGAAATGACTTTGTCTATTTATCCTATCCATGCCCCTCATGATTTTATAAACTTCTATGAGGTCACCCCTCAATATTCGATGCTCCAGGCTCAACCTATTCAGCTTCCCCCTATAGCTCAAATCCTCCAACCCTGGCAGAATCCTTGTAAATTTTGACTGAACTCTTTCAAGTTTCACAACATCCTTCAGAATTGCACGCAATATTCCAAAAGTGGCCTAACCAACGTCCTGTTGAGCCGCAAGATAACCTCCAAGCTCCTATACTCAATGCTCTAGCCAATAAAGGAAAGCATACCAGATGCCTTCTTCACTATTCTATTTACCTGTGACTCTATTTTCAAGGAAGTATGAATCTGCATTCCAAAGTCTCTTTGTTCAGCAACACTCCCCAGAACCTTACCATTAAGTGTATAAGTCCTGCTAAGATTTGTTTTCCCAAAATGCAGCACCTCGCATTTATCTAAATTAAACTCCATCTGCCACTCCTCAGCCCACTGGCTCATCTGATTAAGATCCGGTTGTAATCTGAGGTAACCTTCTTCGCTGTCCATTACACCTCCAATTTTGGTGTCATCTGCAAACTTACTAACGAGACCCCTATGTTCATATTCAAATCATTTATATAAATGATGAAAAGTAGTGAACCCAACACCGATCCTTGTGGCACTCCACTGGTCAGAGGCCTCCAGTCTGAAAAACAACTCTCCACCACCAGTCTCTGGATTCTACCTTCGAGCCTGGTCTGTATCCAATGATAATTTGGGTTGATTCTGTCAATGGATCATTTTGGAATTAAAATTGTGCTTTCAACTGATGTTTAGAATTAAAAGCCTCATCTTCCACTTGGAAATAAATGAAAAATATATTTCCTTTAGTGTGATTCTTAGCAGTGAGATCCTAGAAAAACAATAATTCCAACACAGTTCATTTGATCTTACACTGTTACATTTGGCATATATTAGAGTCATAAAGATGTACAGCATGGAAACAGACCCTTTGGTCCAACCCGCCCATGCCGACCAGATATCCCAACCCAATCTAGTCCCACTGGCCAGCACCCGGCCCATATCCCTTCAAAGTCTTCCTATTCATATACTCATCCAAATGACTCTTAAATGTTGCAATTGTACCAGCCTCCACCACTTCCTCTGGCAGCTCATTCTATACACGTACCACCCTCTGCATGAAAAGGTTGCCCCTTGGTCTCTTTTATATCTTTCCCCTCTCACCCTAAATCTATGCCCTCTAGTTCTGGACTCCCCGACCCCAGCGAAAAGACTGATGTTATTTTTGCAGGGAAATTCTCCTGATGTCTCACAGATACTTTGACAAGAGATGGAGAAGTACCTGACAGAGTCACAAGCTTTTTAATAGATTATTGCACCATGCAGATAATGTGGGGTCAAAATTATACCTAATTTTGCATTTTAGGAGGGTGAATGGAATATTAAGTTAGCTTCATTTATTTGACCAGAACTACTAGAATATATGTTTGGGCTATAACTTCCCATTGCTACCCCAGTGATGGTCAGAAAGTTCAAAACATCAGCCGATCTCTGCATCTCACATCTCATTAACAAGACATGCAAGGTTCTATGGTAAGAGCATGAATGAACAAAATTACCCAATAACAGTAACAATTATTAAGAATAACCCTAGAGTAAATGAGGTAGGAAAGTTTGCCTGGGTATTAACTGGAAAGTTAGATTGCCCTTGCCTAATGTAAAGGGAGAAAGTGAGGACTGTAGATGCTGGAGATCAGAGTGTGGTCCTAGAAAAGCACAGCCAGTCAGGAAGCATCAGAGGAGCAGGAGAGTCGACATTTTGGGCATAAGCTCTCCATCAGGAATGAACCCTTTATTAGCGCTTAGCCCTTCATCAGGCCTAATGTAAAGTCCAATAATCCCAGTTCACTGAGAAGTGCTTAACTAAAATGCAAACAAATGCATGCAGCTACATTTCTCCTTTCCCTAGCATGAGATATGACCTCGATATCATTTTGTTCAATACATTTATATGTGATCATTATATTTTAAATACATTAATTAACCACCATTCAATCTCTGATGTGTTTCAAATAGGTGCACAAAGTGTTCTCTCTTCTTAGTCCCTGCTATTTTTGGATTGCTGCCTCTCTTATGTTTTTAGCCTTCTCTTCTCATATTTTCTTTTCTTCTTCCTTTTCAGGTTGAGATGGTTGATAGTATAGCATGGTCTGGTAGGGGAACAGAGGCACCAGGGGCTGTTGTCCACAACTGGAGTTAGACTGTTACAAAAATGTAGCCCTCAGTCAATCTGACTCTCACCTCCCCCAATTATTCATATGTCTGCCTGCTTCTTTAGCCCTTTTCATTCCAACTCACTCTGCTGTAACTCATCACGTCTGAAGCCCAAACTGACACCTATCCTACATAAGGGTTGTTGGCAAAAACCAAACATCCCCTCACTGTCCAAATGTATTGTTCCTGCTTCTTCTTTCTCCGCCTGGTTTTCTTAAATATATTTTATTTACCTTCAGAACTCAGTTTACACATATTTTTAGAAAGCTCAAAATAGAATAAGGAAAGATACTAGCTGTTTACCTCCCTCCTCTTTTTATTTATTCATGGAACGTGTCATCAGTGGCCTTATTGCCCATCCCTAGTTGCCCTGGAGGAAGTGATAGTGAGCCGCCTTCTTGAACCTCTGCAGTTTAATTGCTGTCAGGGAGGGATCTCCATTTCACTCAGGGTTAGCAATTACTGTTTCTCTCTGACATGTCCAAGCATTTCGTATTTACATTCTCTTAACAAAATGCTACACAGATAATTAGTTGGCTTAAAAATTCAATTTCTTTTAAAATATTGAACATTTGGAACTGGAATTTTTTGATGTTGATTGCCTGATGGAACCTATGCTAATTGTAGAACTTACTCCAATTACCCTCCCATTGAATTGTATTTTTAATGCTTGCACATATCAATTGTCACGTGTAAACACCCTATAAACTATCTCAACAAAAACAGTGAATAGAAACTGAATCTGCTCAGTCAGTATGGCTCAGCTATTATCCTGATAAACTCTATTACATTGGTAAAATTCACATGGTAGAATTCTGTTATAAAATAGAATCCAGTAGCTGCCTCAGCAAATGATAGAGTGCTGCCCATGCCTCTGAATAATTACACAGAAGCACTAATGTAGAAATGAAAATGTGGAGTGACACTTGTATTCAGACTGAAAAATGTGCATTTGTTCAATAAATGTACTCACCACATAAAAGCCACCTGAATGGAAGCCATGGATGAATACCTATCTCCTCAATTATTGATACCAGCATATCTGTCCCTTTTGCATACAGGATGTGTTTCTAAAGAGAAGCTGCAATTTGTTCAGCTACTTACAGACAAAGGAGAGAGAAGGCTCAGTACTTTCAAACTCCACCTTGTTTCACCCTTAACACTGTTGCCTTACCTAAACAAAAGTCGTTGAATTTTTGTCAGCAAACCACATTATTCATCATCTGAGTTCTCACCCCTCCCTTTTGTGTCATACCTCAGTCTTTCCATATACTTAGGATTAGAACAGAACAATGCTCAAAGCTTTTTCTACTCATACAAACCATGCATCTTCAACCTATATTGTTAAGATAACTGCTTCCATCGTTCTCTGTCAGCCTGAGTATAAATAATTCCACTTACACAATGTTACAGACAAGGCCAGACCACTCAAAACATTCTCAAGCAGGCAGCCCAAGACCATAACTTTGCAATTTGTTTTGATAAGTGTACAGTAAAAGTTACCCAGAGTAAGTAGGCTAGGTTGACTACTACATTTTAAAGTAGACAAAAATTTATTTACAAGGTTATACAATGAAACACAAAGAACAGAATAAAGAACCCCTACAGAATTCAGCTATCCAACTAGACTTAATTATGCTGTTCTGAATATGCACAACAGTCCCAATTAACAAACTCCCTTTAAAGATCAATATAAATGGAACACCTGCTTACAGGTTGAAGTTGAGAGGCAGAAAAGAGAGCGTTACCACACAGCTCCCTGTTGAACTTCCAACCAGTTCAAGATTGAACTAAAACTGCTCAGCTCAGTTAGAGAGCTGACCACTCCCTTTTCTTTATACAGGTCACTTCTGAAGCAGGACCACTTTGGTCTGAAGTCTCATCTGTTTACATATAAACAAAAGGCCATTCCAAATCCTTTTCATCTCTGTACTAAACCAGACTGATCGCAGCCTGGCCCAGTTTATTGGCCCTCTGAAAAAAAATCAAGGACAGATCTCCTTGAGCCAAGGAACAGCATTTAGAAAAACAAGGGACTAGCTTTGTGATAACAAAGGTTCATTGCTGCGGAGTAGTATCATCGAATATCTAAAATTCCTGTCTAAGCAATTTTAACAAGCCTTTATTTATTAACTTACAAAAGCTAAAATATTATATAATGTTTACAATTTCGTTGAAGCATCAAGTACTGAATTTCTTTTACATTTTCATGGCATTACTGAGACAGTCAGCAGTTGGTTGTCTTTGGATTCAATGGTATGTTGGGCCATCTCAGAGTAGAAGTAACATTGCAGACCTCCTTCACAGGAGGGTGCAATCGACCCGAATGGGTTTTTAAGTTGTTGGGAATACATACTTATGTTTACAGACTACGTATTTGGAAAACACTGGAGGTTTTTGGTCTGTTTGGATTGAAAAGTACTTTTACATGTGGCTTGTTGGAAATGAAGCCAATAGTTTAATGTTTGGTCTAGGCTACTTCCTGTTATTACTGGAAATGAAATGACTTTGTAGAAACAGCTAATCAAAGCTTGAGATGGGAATAAGAGGTAGGGTTTACTGTCTAACTTATTGGGAAAATATAGCTTTGAGAGGACCAGGGACTGCTACAACAATAATTCATCACCAATCCTCTTTGGGCTTAGAATTCTGTTTTATAGATCCAGAAGTCAGAGAAAAGAAGACACAACAGAAGCGATAAACTCTCTCCTGGAATCCTGATTTGCAGTAGTTTCTGAAACCTGACAGTGTTTCCAAATTCCAGTATCTCAGTATGCCTGGTAAAACATCAAAAGCTGGAATGTGACTATGTTCTAGATGCTCAAATTCATGTTGCTTGGAATCATATCCTTAATCTACAGCTATCAGCTTCATCAACAGACAAAAGTGGATGTGAGAAGGCATCACATTCTCTTGTTTGATTCCAGATCTTTGGTCCATATGGATTCTTTTTTTACCTTTTTGCTTTTTTAAAAAACATATCAAGTTTGCCCATTCTTATTCTTTCAGTAGGGTGCCCGTGTGTGGGATATTGTGGGGATATAGTTTTCTTTTTGGATCATGGCTTAGATATTAAACAGCAATTGCCACTTACTTTAGGAATAGGTTTTGTTTACAAGGAACAGAGTACTATGAGTTCAGTAAAGAAGACTTTTTTTGTGGACTTCTTCTATACTGCATAGTCGTACAAAGGAGTGGATTTGGCCATTTTGGTAATTCAATCAATAGATTTATATTAATGGTGTGATTGATGGAATAGTTCACTGCTTCCATCACAGCTATAACACAACAATCTATGATCACTATCATGGATAATGGTTTTATATTCTTTATTTAAGTGAATTGAACTTCTATCAGCTACTACAGTGGATCTCCAGAACATTTGCCTGGGTCCTTGGATTTCCAACCTCATGGTTCAGAAAATCCGCACCGTCCGGTTCTACCTCCTACCCAAGATCCACAAGTCTGACTACCCTAGCTGACCTAGCTTCTAGGTCTGCTCCTGCTCCACTGAATTCATCTCTACATACCTTAATACTGTCTTACCCCCCTTGGTCCAGGAACTCCAAACATACGTTCAGGACACCACCCACCCTCCACCTTCTCCAAGACTTCTGTTTCCCCGGCCCCAATGCCTTATCTTCACCATGGACATCCAGTCCCTCTACACCTCCATCTACCATGACCAGGGCCTTCAATCTCTCTGTTTCGTCCTCTCCCGACGTCCCCAACAGTTCCCCACTGACGCTCTTATTCGCTTGGCTGAACTGGTCCTCATTCTCATCAATTTCTCCTTCAAACCCTCCCACTTCCTCCAGACGATAGCAATGGTCACCCGCATGGGCCCCAGCTATGTCTGTCTCTTTGTTGGCTATGTAGAACAGTCCATCTTCCATAGTTACACCAGCACCACTCCCCACCTTTTCCTCCACTACATTGATGACTGCATCGATGCCACCTCGTGCTCCCATGAGGAGGTTGAACAATTCATCAACTTCACCAACACATTCCACCCCGACCTTAAATTCACCTGGACCATCTCTGACACCTCTCTCCCCTTCCTGGACCTCTCCATCTCCAACAATGGTGACCAACTCAATACTGACATTTTCTACAAACCCACTGACTCCCACAGCTACCTGGGTTATACCTCCTCCCATCCTGTCTCCTGCAAAAATGCTATCCCTTATTCCAAATTCCTCTGCCTCTGCAACATCTGTTCCCAGGAGGACCAGTTCCACCACAGAACGCACCAGATGACCTTCTTCTTTAAAGACTGCAATTTCCCATCCAATGTGGTGTATGGTGTCCTACAGCACATCTCACCCACTTCCTGCACCTCTGTCCTTGAACCCCACCCCTCCAACTACAACAAGAATAGAACCCCCGGTCCTCACCTTTCACCCCACCAACCTCTGTATATATTGCATCATCCTCCACCATTTTCGCCACCTACAAACGGACTCCACCACCAAAGGTATGTTTCCCTCCCCATCCCTATCCACTTTCTGTAGACCGTTCCCTCTGCGATTACCTCATCAGGTCCCCAACAGCCCACCCTCCCCTCCCGGCACCTTTCCTTACCACCACAAGATTTGCAAAACCTGCACCCACACCTCCCCCCACACCTTCATCCAAGGCCCCAAAGGAGCTTTCCACATCCATCAAAGTTTCACCTGCACTTCCACATGTCATTTACTGTATCTGTTGCTCCTGATGCGGTCTCCTCTATACTGGGGAGACTGGATGCCTTCTCTCAGAGCACTTCAAGGAACATCTCCAGGACACCCGCACCAATCAACCCCACTGCCCCATGGCCGAACACTTAACTCCCCCTCCCACTCTGCCGAGAACATGCATGTCCTGGGCCTTCTCTATCGCCAGTCCCTTACCATCCAATGCCTAGAGGAAGAACGCCTCATCTTCCACCTCAGAACCCTCCAACCCAATGGCATCAATGTGGACTTCACCAGTTTCCTCATTTCCCCTCCCCCCACCTTACCCCAGTTCCAAACTTCCAGCTCAGCACCATCCTCATGACCTGTCCCACCTATCCCTGTTCCTTCCCCCCTATCCATTCCACCCTCCTCTCCAACCTATCACCTTTACCTCTTCCTCCATCCACCTATTGCACTCTCAGCTACCTTCCCGCCAGCCCCATCCCCCTCCCACTTATCTCTCCACTCCCGAAGCTCCCAGCCTCATTCCTGATGAACACCGATTTTCCTGCTCCTCAGATGCTGTCTGACCTGCTGTGCTTTACCAGCACCACATTCTTGACCCTAATCTCCAGCATCTGCAGGACTCACTTTCGCCTTGGATTACCAGTCTAGTGACATTACCGTTATGTCAAAACATTGACAAACTAATATATTGGCCCAGATCATCTGATCAGAATCTGAAAGCACACAGATGATCCTGACTGGACAAAACAACTGCATACTTATCCTGAGAGGAGTTTAGATTAGATTAGATTACTTACAGTGTGGAAACAGGCCCTTCGGCCCAACAAGTCCACACTAACCCACCGAAGCGCAACCCACCCATACCCCTACATTTACCCCTTACCTAACACTACGGGCAATTTAGCATGGCCAATTCACCTGACCCGCACATCTTTGGACTGTGGGAGGAAACCGGAGCACCCAGAGGAAACCCACGCAGACACGGGGAGAACGTGCAAACTCCACACAATCAGTCGCCTGAGTCGGGAATTGAACCCGGGTCTCAGGCGCTGTGAGACAGCAGTGCTAACCACTGTGCCACTGTGCCACCCTTCCGGTAACTTCTGGGCTAGGAGCATTCCCAGCCATAGCAGTCTTGTTCAGGCCAGGAATGTATGTAGCCAACATTGTGGTTAACTGCCATTGAAACGACATCTTTTTGATACAATTTCTGGCATTTCTTTTAGCATTCAGATGTCTTTTACAACTACTGAGAGAAGTGTGAATGGTACACAGGTATGAGAGATTATGATTCAGGTGAGTGAATGGTTAGGATGGCAAGTGGTTGGAGGGTGGGATGTCAGGTGGGTGAGGGGTTGGTACTCGGATGGTTGGATCCAGAGGTGTTGTTGGCTGTCTGGCCTGTTTGAAGAGGGGATCAGTGGTGAATTGGTGTTGTCAGTTTAATTGTTACCCAGGATTTACAGGAGGTTTCACTTTCTCTCAGGGTTCCTGTGTAACTATTAAACGAAGTCAGTCAGAATGACCTGAGCTCCAACCCAAGCAACCTGGTCTCCTTCCTATCAGAAGGATGTTGTGAAACCTGAAAGGGTTCAGAAACGATTTACAAGCATGTTGCCAGGGTTGGAGGGTTTGAGCTATAGGGAGAGGCTGAATAGGCTGGGACTGTTTTCCCTGGAGATTCGGAAGCTGAGGGGTGAACTTATAGGAGCTTATAAAATTATGAGGGGCATGTTTAGGGTAAATAGACAAAGTCTCTTCCCTGGGATGAGGGAAACCAGAACTAGAGGGCATAAGTTTAAGGCGAGAGGGGAAAGATTTAAAAGAGACCTAAGGGGCAACTTTTTCATGCAGAAGGTGGTGCGGGTATGGAATGAGCTGTCAGAGGATGTGGTGGATGTGGTACAATTACCATATTTAAGAGGCATCTAGATGAGTAGATGAATAGGACGGGTTTGGGGGGATATGGGCCGGGTGCTGGCAGGGACAGCGCCAGGGACCCGGGTTTGTCCAACCTTGGGCTACTGTCTGTGTGGAGTTTGCACGTTCTCCCTGTTTCCTCCTGCAATCCAAAGACGTGTGGGTTAGGTGAATTGACCATACTAAATTGTCCATAGCATTCAAGGGATGTATAGGTTAGCTGCATTAGTCAGCGCTAAATGTAGGGGAATAGGTTTTGGTGGGTTATTCTTCAGAGGGTTGGTGTGGACTTGTTGGGCCAAAGGGCCTGTTTCCACACTGTAGGGATTCTATGATTCTAAGGGTCTAGAGGGATATGAACCAAGTGCTGGCAAATGGGACTAGATTAACTTAGGATATCTGGTCAGTATTGACGAGTTGGACCAAAGGGTCTGTTTCCATACTGTACGTCTTTATGACTCTAAGTGACCATTGGAAAACCTCCAGGAAGGTTAGCTGTATCAAGACTTCCACAAGACCTCAATCCATAGCTCCTGTCTTCCCTGCCGCAATAATGGATCTCCGATTAACTATTGCATTAAAGTTAGTTCACAGAAAAAGCTTAATCCCATCTGCAATGACATTCAAAAAGATTATCGTGATGCATATGTCATTAGTGTATGTTAGCACACTCAAGCGATGTTGAGGTTAATATGCATTTTTGTGCCTTTAGAGTGATTTACATTTATATTTCTCTTTTCAAAGAAACATAGGAATAGACTATTGGCCCCTCTAGCCAATCTTTGACCTAAACCAATAAACTAGCCTTTTCCCCATTATCACTTAATATTAGATTAGATTAGATTACTTACAGTGTGGAAACAGGCCCTTCGGCCCAACAAGTCCACACCGACTCGCAGAAGCGCAACCCACCCATACCCCTACATTTACCCCTTATCTAACACTATGGGCAATTTAGCATGGCCAATTCACCTGACCCGCACATCTTTGGACTGTGGGAGGAAACCGGAGCACCCGGAGGAAACCCACACGGACACGGGGAGAATGTGCAAACTCCACACAGTCAGTCACCTGAGTTGGGAATTGAACCCGGGTCTCAGGTGCTGTGAGGCAGCAGTGGTAGCCACTGTGCCACCGTGCCGCCCACAATCTAATCTAATCACTGATATTAATATATTTGGTTTAAAAAGATCTACCAATCAGATCTAATAATTCATACAGAATCAATTGCTATACAGTAAAAACCTTTTACCACAATTTGCAGATCCTGAATTTCACTTCTGAAAAGTCTGGCTAGAATTTATAAACAATGCTTCTTGGCCCTAAGTTTGCCAACCAATGGAAATAGTTATCCGAGCACTACCCTATGAGTCATCACAATGGTGAGACAGCAACAGCAAAACAACCCAATAAGTTTCATTGGGCTGTTCTGTATTGCTCTCCCTTATTCTTAATCTGCACAAGCTCTTCTGCCTCTTACATAGCTAATTCCTTCTCTTCTTTTGTGCAGGTACTAATAACCACCAGAGGACCCCCAAAAGAGGCCATTGCCAGACACCATCAGCTCCAGCTCTACCTCTGAGGAAGAAGCCAGTGAACCTGCAGAGAATAGCTCAGCCAAGTTTTCACCTTCACCCTCCACCAGCTCAGAGACTTTCAGCTTGGTAGTTACTCCCCCTAGTCTCGAGAGCACAACCTGGTGAACACATCACTGTCATTTCTCTGCAACAGGTTGAGGAAGAAGTGCCCCACATTGCTAGCAGTCAGAGGACAGACTGGTACCAGGCACCTGCTCAGTTCCAGGCAGAAGACGATCCCATGGTCTCAGCCATTAATGACTTTGTTAAAATGCACAGGCATAGGAACAACCTACAGATTTCTTCAGAGACAGTTGGAAAACTGAATTGAAGAATAGATGTGTCTATCACTATTATTGGTATCATACTGCCTGTCCATGGAGAATCCAGTCCAGCACATTCAGGGGCTGCTGGATATGCGCACATGCCTGCACTCGGTTGCTCCGGTCATAAATGGCAAGTGAAGAGGGGTAGAGGACCTTGGCTTCACTCCTAGTGTCTCATCTCTCAGGGAGTCAGGGTGTCCAGAGAGCGGCGGTGGTGGGCGGAAGTGAAGGCAGAGCGCAAAGCCAGTCGGGAAGGTAAGCGATTGTTATTTGAGTGGGTGTGTTCTAGACCCCAGGTCCTACAAAGTATGGCCTCCCTCCCTCCTCCTCTAACCTAAATTAAAAGTCCACAGACCTGTCCCAAAAAGAGGGTCCAAGGAAGTTCCTGTGGATTGAAGAATGAGGCTTTAGCTCAGGAGTCTTCGACAAGGAGGTTGAGTGAAGTGATTACGCCACAGTAGAAGAGGGTGAAGACATGACTGCCCAGCTGGTTCAGTGTGCTACATGCTTGAAGTGGGAGGTCAATGACTCTGGTGTGTCTGGCTCGTGTAAGTGTGGAAAATGTGTGCAAGGTCAGCGACTGACAGAGCATATCGCAGCACTGATGGAAGAACTCGAGGACCTGAGGCTCATCTGAGAGAATGAGATCTTTTTGGACAAGACCTTCAGCGAGGTTATTACACCAATTGTACCAGAAGAGAGCAGAAGAGAGAAGACGATGAGGAAAGCAGAGAGGAGACAGGTGCAAGAGACCCCAGGGGAAGTATCTGTCAGGAACAAGTTGAATCTTTTGGAAACAGTAGAGACAGATGACACTGCCAGTCCGCGAGGCGGTCAGGTCTGTCAATCAAAGATTGGTGTGGAGACAGAGTGGAAGAGTCGTACATCGCACAGAGCCGTGGTGATAGGGGACTCCATCGTGAGAGGAACTAACCTGGGTTTTTGTGCTAGCAGACAGGACTTAAGGATGGTGTGTTGCCTTCCTGGTGCCAGGGTTAAAGACATCACTGACAGAGTGCAGGAAATCCTCAAGGGCGAAGGTGAAGAGCCAGAGGTGGTGGTACATGTCGGCACAAATGATGTCGGGAAGAAGAGGAGGAACATACTACAGCGGGACTTCGGAGAACTAGGAAGAAGGCTGAAAAGCAGGATGTCCAGAGTGGTTATCTCCGGTTTGCTTCCAGTTCCTCGGGCTGGTGAGGCCAGAAACAGGGAGATAATGGACTTGAACGTGTGGCTGGGGAACTGGTGCAGGAAGCAAGGATTTAAATTCTTGGATCACTGGGATATGTTCTGTGGTACGCATAAATTATACAAGAGAGATGGTTTGCACCTTAATAGGTTAGGGACCAGCATTCTGGCAGGCAGGTTTGCTACTGCAACACAGCTACGTTTAAACTAAGTAGCGGAGGGGAGGGGACAAACTAGATGTTTAAGAAGGAAATTGGAGGGAACGTTAGAACAAGGGAAGTCAAGAAAGACAACTGTATCAATGAGGCAGAAAACTCAGAAAGGGATCATGCTGTAAGGTTGAGTGAAAAAGAAGTTGATGGGAAGGGTGAGGGCAGTAACAAATTCAAAATACTATACATGAATGCACAAAGCATTAGAAATAAGATGGATGAGCTTGAGGCTCTTATGGAAATTGGCAGATACAATATTGTGGGGATAACTGAGACGTGGCTTCAAGTGGACAGGGCCTGGGAAATGAATATTCAAGGCTATACGTGCTATTGTAAGGACAAACTGACAGGCAGAGGGGGTGGGGTGGCCATGTTGGTAAGTGATGATACTCAGTCCCTTGCGCGGGGGGGACCTAGAACCAGGAGATGTAGAGTCAGTGTGGATACAGCTGAGAAAAACGAAGGGTAAAAAGACCCTCTTGGGAGTTATCTACAGGCCCCCAAACAGTAGTCTGGACTTCGGATGTAAGTTAAATCAGGAGCTGAAATTGGTCTGTCGCAAAGATGTTACTACAGTTGTTACGGGGGATTTCAACATGCAGGGAGACTGGGAGAATCAGCATGATATGGGACCTCAAGAAAGAGACTTTGTGGAGTGCCTCAGAGATGGATTCTTAGAACAGCTGGTGCTGGAGCCGACCAGGGAGAAGGCAATTCTGGATCTGGTATTGTGCAACGAACCAGAATTGGTCAGGGACCTCGAAGTGAAGGAGCCATTGGGAAGTAGTGACCATAATACAATAAGCTTCAATCTGCAATTTGAGAAGGAGAGGGTACAATCGGAAGTGACAATATTTCTGTTGAATAAAGGGAACTATGGAGCTATGAGGGAGGAGCTGGCCAAAGTTCAATGGTGCAATACCTTAGCAGGGATGACAGTGGAGGAACAATGGCAGATATTTCTGTGTATAATGCAGACGTTGCAGGATCAGTTTATTCCAAAAAGGAAGAAAGATCCCAGGAGGAGGCATGGGTGGCCGTGGCTGACGAGGAAAGTTAAGAAACATATAAAGTTAAAAGAGAAAAAGTATAACATAGCAAAGATAAGTGGGAAAACGGAGGACTGGGAAGCTTTTAAAGAACAACAGAGGTTTACTAAGAAGGAAATATGCAGAGAAAAATGAGGTACGAAGGTAAACTGGCCAATAATATAAGGGAGGATAGTAAAAGTTTTTTTAGGTATGTGAAAGGCAAAAAAATGGTTAAGACTAAAATTGGGCCCTTGAAGACAGAAACAGGGGAATATATTATGGGGAACAAAGAAATGGCAGAAGAATTGAATTGGTACTTCAGATCTGTATTCATTGGGGAAGACACCAGCAATCTCCCTGAGGTAACTGTGGCTGAAGGACCTGAACGGAAGGGAATTTATATTTGCCAGGAATTGGTGTTGGAGAGACTGTTATGTCTGAAGGTTGATAAGTCCCCAGGGCCTGATGGTCTACATCCCAGGGTACTGAAGGAGGTGGCTCGAGAAATCATGGATGCGTTGGTGATTACTTTCCAGAGTTCGATAGATTCAGGACCAGTTCCTGCAGATTTGAGTGTGGCTAATGTTGTACCACTTTTTAAGAAAGGTGGGAGAGAGAAAGTAGGAAATTATAGACCAGTTAGTCTGACCTCAGTGGTGGGAAAGATGCTGGAGACTATTATAAAGAATGAAATTACGACACATCTGGATAGTAGTAACAGGATAGGTCAGAGTCAGCATGGATTTATGAAGGGGAAATCATGCTTGACTAATGTATGGTTATCCATTTTGGTGGCAAGAACAGGAAGGCAGATTACTACCTAAATGGAATCAATTTAGGTAAAGGGGCAGTACAGAGAGATCTGGGTGTTCTTGTACACCAGTCAATGAAGGTAAGCGTTCAGGTACAGCAGGTAGTGAAGAAGGCTAATAGCGTGCTGGCCTTCATAACAAGAGGGATTGAGTATAGAAGCAAATAGGTTCTTCTGCAGCTGTACAGGGCCATGGTGAGACCACATCTGGAGTACTGTGTTCAGTTCTGGTCTCCAAATTTGAGGAAAGACATTCTGGCTATTGCGGGAGTGCAGCTTAGGTTCTTGAGGTCAATTCCTGGAATGGCGGGATTACCTTACACTGAAAGACTGAAGCGACTGGGCTTGTATACCCTTGAGTTTAGAAGACTGAGAGGGGATCTGATTGAGACGTATAAGATTATTAAAGGATTGGACACTCTGGAGGCAGGAAACATGTCTCCGCTGAAGGGTGAGTGCCGAACCAGAGGACACAGCTTAAAAATACGGGGTAGACCATTTAGGACAGAGATGAGGAGAAACTTCTTCACCCAGAGAGTGGTGACTGTGTGGAATGCTCTGCCCCAGAGGGCAGTGGAGGCCCAGTCTCTGGATTCATTTCAGAAAGAGTTGGATAGAGCTCTCAAGGATTGTGGAATCAAGGGTTATGGAGATAAGGCAGGAACAGGATACTGATTAAGGATGATTAGCCATGATCATATTGAATGGTGGTGCAGGCTCGAAGGGCAGAATGGTCTACTCTTGCAACTATTGTCTATAGTCTATTATTGTCTATTGTCTATTGTCCCAACAGGCACCCATAAAGAGGAGGAAGAGACACAATCAGAGCCCCCACAAACTGTTTCTCAGTAAAGTCTAGAGAAGTCAATCCTCCGCCTTCCCTCTGCCCTACGATACCAAAGGATGCTAACATTCCACTCAAGGAGACTGAGCCTGCATCTGGACAGGACAGTCTCACCAGCCTGTATCCTCTAGGCCCAAAATTCCCTTGGGATGAACACCTAGGTCTTACAGGACAACAGACCAACTACAGATTTGGGGAAATGAGGAATTTCTTCAGGCAGTGTAAAGATGAAAGAAGTTAAAATCAAAAAGCATTGCTTATCTCTCACACTCAACCAACTCCTTTCCACCTTCAACACCATAATTCCAAACAAACTCATCTCCAAACTCTGGGACCTCTCCCCACTGCAACTGGATCCTTGACTTCCTGACCAAAGATCACAGTCAGTAAGGATGAGCAACAATATCTCTTCTACAGTAATCCTCAATACCGGTGCCCTGCAAAGCTCCCTACTGTACTCCTTATAAACTCATGAATATGTGGCCAAATTCCACTCCAACTCCATTTGTAAGTTTGCTGACAACACCATCATTGTAGGTTGGATCTCAAACAACAATAAGACAGAATACAGGAAAGAGTTTGAATACTTAGTAGCCTGGTGTAAAGACAACAATCTCTTCATCAATGTCAGCAAAATGAAGGAACTGGTCATTGACTTCAGGAAGTGGAATGGAGGGTATGCCCCTGTCTGTATCAATGGTGCTGAGGTGGAGATGGTCAAGAATGTCAAATTCCTGGAGGTGATGATTACCAACATTCAATCCTGGTCCACCCACATTGACACTGCGGTCAAGAAAGTACAGCCCCTTGACTTCCTCAGGAAGCTAAGGAAATTCAGCCTGTCCATAAAGACTCTTACCAATCTTTATAGATGTACCATAGAAATCATCCTATCCAGATGCATCACTGAGTGATTTGGCAATGGCTCTTCCCAAGACTGCAGAAACTACAGAGGTTGTGAACACAGCCCAGGTCCATCACGCAAACCAGCCTCCCATCCATATACTTCCCGCTGCATCAGGAAAGCAACCAGCATAATCAAAGACCCCTCCCACCCTGGTTATACACCCTTCCATCCTGTCCTGTGAGGTAGAAGATATAAAGGTTTGAATACATGTACAAACAGATTCAAAATCAGCTTCTTCCCTGCTTTTTCAGACTTTTAAATGGACCTCTTTAATGTGGATCTCTTTAATTGATCTCTCTCTGAACCTTCTTGGCAGCTGTAACACTCTATTCTACACTCTGTTCTGTTACCCTGATGAACGTGTATAGTATGATCTGCCTGTAAAGCATCAGACAACATTTTCACTGTACCTTGGTACATGTGGCAGAAACAAATCAAATCAAAATCAGAAGAATCCTTCCTAAGATAACCTCAGATGTCACAGAACCTTGAACTGTGGCATTGAGGACGGCAGCCAAGGCAATGCACTTTGACTGGGCATTACTGAGGTTAAATGTAGCATGCAGAGATTATGCTAGGGCCTGGTCAGACTTACATTTACGTTGTGAGTTACAGTACAGAATCAGTGATGATTCCACACATCCCTGTAGGGTAAGATTCATTCTATATGTCTGCTTTTCAAGAGAATGTACTGCCATTAATAATTTTTATACTGTGTTAACATTGTTTTGATACTTCTGTAATGCTTTTAGCAGGATTAATTTCTAAAGTCTTATTTTGTTTTAAAATACATAAGAACTATACTTCAGAGATCCAGGGTAGAAGGACCCTAGAATTAATATCATTTGTGTTAAAGTGCAATCCAATCATTTAACCTAAAGGTATACACAATGAAAGGAGAGCTCAAGACGGTGGTTTGCTCCCCAGGCTCTATGTCGAATGTTGGGCACGGTCCAGTGCTCAGGACCAGCATGTGTCCAGAAGTGTCTCCAGCTGCAGCTCCTGGAAGCTGGGATTCAGAGCTGGGGCAGCGGCTGTAGACACTGTGGAGTATATGTGTGGTTGGGAATATTATTGATAACACGCTTAGAGAGATGGTCACTCTGCAGGCAGCGGAGGAATGGGTGGCCAACAGACAGAGTAAAAGGATGGGACATGTAGTACAAGATCCCCTGTGGCCAATCTCCTGCAAAACCTGTATGTTGCTTTGGATAATATTGTGGGGAATGACCTCTCAGAGGAAAGTGGCAGCAGCCAAAGCCATTGTATCACAGTTAGCTCTGCTGCATTGGAGAGGAGGATAATGAGAGGGGATGCTAAAATAACAGGAGATTCAATTGTAAGGGACTGGAAATGAATTTCCCAGGATTATATGTTGCCCCCGAGTGCTTGGGTCCAGGATGTTTCTTAGCAGTTACGGGACATTCTGAAGCAGGAAGTTGGATAGGAAGTGGTCATGGTACACATCAGAACCAAAAATATAGATAAGAAAAGAAATGAGGTCCTGAAAACAAAATATAGGGAGTTTGGGAACAAGTGATAAAAAGGACCTCAAAGGTAAGTGATCTTGGGATTGCTACTAGTATCATGAGCTAGTCAGAGTAGAAACAGCAGGATATATCGGATGAATAGATACCTGTAGAGATGGTGAGAGGGGGACAGTTTCAGATTCCTGAGCCATTGACACTGGGTCTGGGGGAGGTGGCACCAGTACAAGTTGGATGGGCAGAACCAGAACTGATGTCCTAGGGGACATATTCACAATGAACTCAGGAGGGTTTGGACTAGGATTGCAGAAGGTTGAGGACAGGGAGCCAGTAGAAAGGGAAATATGGACAAATAAAAAACAGATGAGAAATAAGAAAAGTTATAGATAGAGAATTCAAGGGTTAGAATCGAGCAGGGTCACAATGATTGGGACTAAGAATACAAAAAGACTAGCTTAAGGCCTTGTATCTTAATGCACAGATCATTCAGAATAAAATGGATTAATTAGTCACGAAAATAGATCAAAACAGGTATGATATGATAGGTTTTACAGAGACATGCCTGCAGGGTGACCAGGAATAGGAATTCAAAAGATGGACATAAAGGAGAAGGTGGTAGGGTGGCATCCCTGATTAAAAAGGAAATTGATGTAATTGTGAGGAAGGATCTTAGCTCTGCTGAAGTGGAATCTGTAAGGGCAGAAAATGATAGCAGGTGTTGTATTTAATGTTGGAGTAATATTGAGCTTTATGGATTAAATGTTTAGGAATCAACTCGAGAAAAGGCCATCCTTGACTGAGGGTTGTGTCCTATACCGTTTTTTACCAGCCCATACTCGTAGCGTCTTGTTTGTCTTTCTGCTCATACTGTATGTGTACACCGATATCATTTGAATGCGACTGTTTCCCTAACTCACCTATGCAAATGTGCTTTTGAAGGAATGGAAGGAAATGGAAGGAATAATTGACAATCCCCAATTGTGTATGGACCCTTAGGGAGGTGTGACCATGTTGGTTAGAATTCTTCATTAGGATGGAGAATAATATGTTGCTTCTGAGCTTCTGAAATTTTGAGATTACTGACTTTAGAATCAACTAAATTGCAATGATATAAGGCACAAGCGAGCTAACTTAAATTGGGGAGCGTTACATAAAGGGATGAAGTTAGATCAACAAAAGCAAACATGTAAAGAGTGCATGGACAAACGTAAAAATTATTCATTCCAGTTTGGCATAAATATAAAATAGGAAAGATGGTCAGACCATGGATAATGAAGGAAATTAAGGCCAGTAATAAATCCAAAGACGAGGCTTACAAATTGGTTCAAAAAGCATCAGCCCTGAAGACTGGGAACAGTTTAGATTCCAGTAAAGGAAGACAATGAGATTGACTAAGAAGGGGAAAATAGAGTATGAGAATTAACCTGCAGGATACATACAAACTAATAGTAAAAACTTTGATAGATATGTGAAAAGAAATATTTTGTAAAGATGTGTGTACATCCTGTAAGAATGTCAGAAACAAGAATTTAAAATGGGGATCAAAGAGGTGGCACACCAATTAACTACATATTTCTGTTCTGCCTTCACAAAGGACAATACAAATAATAGCCCCAAAAAATGGGGAAACTCAGGGTCAAATGAGAAGGAGACATTGACAGAACTGGTATAAATAGAGAAATGGTATTAGGGAAGCTAATGGGATTAAAGGCAAATAAGTCCCCAGGACACGATAACCTTCATAGCAGAGTACTTAAGGAAGTGTCCCTATAAACTTCAGGTGTGATAATGGTTATCTTTCAAAATTCAAAATTATAGACTCTGGAACTGTTTCCCAAGAATTTAAAGCTCCTTCTTACCCCATGTTTCACGCCAATATATTTGTGTCTTACTTCCTATTTCTGAACTCACTGGCACATGGCATTGTGACCAACCTGAAGATTACACCTCTTAAGGTGCAATTTCTACCCAGCTCTCAAAATTCTGACTGCAGGACTATATCCACACTTTCTACATACATTGGTTGATACCAACTTACATCTTGACCTCTGGGCAATGACCCTCCTTTGGAAGAATATCCTGCAGTCACTATGTGATAGTATTGACCTTGGCATTGGTAAGGCAACGTAATATTGTAGAGTCACGTCTTTGGCCTCTCAAATACCTGTCTGTCCGCCTAACTACTGAACCTTCTATCAGTAGTGTTCTTCCATTCCTCATTCTTCCCTTACAGTTGGCTCATCAATGGTGTGTGTCTTGTATGTGCTGCACTTCTCTAAGGAACCATCAGTGTCACCAGTATCCCGACAGAAAACTAATTCTTGAGCAGGACTCCATTGGACTTCTGCACTACCTGCTGGTTCCACTGGACTTCCTGGTTGTCACCCAGTTGCTAGCTTCCTGCATTGCCCTAAACCACAAAGTGACCACCTCCCTGCCCTTGTTATCCATGGCTTCACAGATGACTCCAGCCACTGCTCAATTTTCAAAACCTGTTTCTGCAGCTAGTAACACAATCTGCTCATCAAGGTCACAAGAATGTCAACAATGCAACAGGAATGGCATTCCTGAAGCTGACCTGACCTATTGCAATTTAATCTTCAAGTAAAAAGTGAGGTCTGCAGATGCTGGAGATCACAGTTGAAAATGTGTTGCTGGTTAAAGTACAGCAGGTCAGGCAGCATCCAAGGAATAGGAAATTCGACGTTTCGGGCATAAGCCCTTCATCAGGAATGAGGCTGCTGCAATTTAAGATTACTTTTGGACTATTTATTATGAACTAACAATTAGAGATTAACGCCCAGAAGGAAGAATCAAGTAAAATTAACAGAAAAAGCGATAATGTTGACCTGAGCTTGAACCAGAGTTACCTGCTCGTACCAGGAGCAACCAGAAAAACTACTAAATCAATACAGAAATAATTTAGATCCAAAATATGGTAGTTTGACATCAGATGTCCCACCCAGTCTTGTGAGCTGCTTCGTCAATGCTCAGTCAAGCTGACAGGAGATTGTATTTTCTTTGTAAATGGCATTCAGTAGGGGCAGTTAATTTGAATCAAGATTGTATGCCATGACATGGAGTCAGAAAAAAGAGACAGAGAAAGATCTCAGCTTTTAATCAACATTCAAAATCTGTAATTAAGTCTCTTTATGTTATCACATTATTTTAATGTATTTGCTTTGCAGGGTGGGGTCAGGGAGGTCAGTCTATGGGAGGCTGTGTTGTGTTAATGAACCGTGCGAACATTGTAAAGGCAGCACTTTTACCAGCTATGCGGCTGTGCATTTGCATTGTGACTATAAGCTTATGGCTCAGCATGGCTCAACCCTTTGTCTTCTACATCCACAATACTCGGCACACACTACCTCCACAAGCAGGGGCTAAGCTTCAAATCAGATAAGCTCCAAGATTTTAACAAGAAGCCACTTTCATGAGGTTAACTTGTAAATAATTGTTGCAATTATGTTTTCATTTTGTAAGTAACTGTTGCAGCTGTGTTCATTGTTGCATTGTATTTATTAATCCATGGAAATATATTTAATCTCATGTTTTAGAGTAGGGGTTTTTTGAGATTTTTAATCAAAGTTTAAAATTAAGCTATCCTTGCTTCATCACAATCCTTTAAGTTCAATGAAGTTCATGGCTGAAATCCATCAATTGTCTTTGAGTTTGCTTCAGATATGAAGCTTAAAATCCACATTAACAATGAAAAAGACATTCGTATAGGCATATTGGCATATCACATTCAAACTATAATGGTGTACACGTACTTACACAGTGTGAGCAGAAAGACCAACTGGATGTTACCAGCTTGAGCTGGTAATAATGGCCAATGACAGCTAGTGTGTGATGCAGAGTGACACCAGCAGTGTGGGTTCAATTCCTGGCTGAGGTTACCATGAAGGATTCCCAACTCGACTTCTCCCCTCACCTCAGGCATGGTGACCCTCAGGGTGGCACGGTGGCACAGTGGTTAGCACTGCTGCCTCACAGCGCCAGAGACCCAGGTTCAATTCCCGACTCAGGCGACTGACTGTGTGGAGTTTGCACATTCTCCCCGTGTCTGCGTGGGTTTCCTCCGGGTACTCCGGTTTCCTCCCACAGTCCAAAGATGTGCAGGTCAGGTGAATTGGCCATGCTAAATTGCCCTAATGTTAGATAAGAGGTAAATGTAGGGGTATGGGTGGGTTGCGGGTCGGTGTGGGCTGAAGGGCCTGTTTCCACACTGTAAGTAATCTAATCTAATCTAAACCACTCTGAGTATTTCTAATGAGAGAACAGCCCTATGGTTTGGTAAGTCTATGGTGACCATACCTTTAATGGATGAGCGGACAGCTTCAACTGCTCGTGACAACTTTTGTTCCTTCTAATTATTCTTGCCACTGCACACAACTCCAAGATCCATACATAGCAACAGCTTCTGGAACTAGTCATCAATGAATTCACAAGTCACTACCATTTCTCTAGATCCAGTGAAACTGTCTTTCCTTCTTCAACAGCTGTCTCTCTTTGTTGCTCATTCAGGTTTTCTTTTCAAACTCGGTTCTCTCTTGGACCTTTTCAATTCCTAGTCTCCTGGATTCTGACAGAGAATGAAAGTAACAGCCCCTCCCCTTCACCAAATTTCTAGAGTCACAAAACCCACTGTGATCCCATTGTGTCCTGGTGTACTCCATCAAATGCACAAAAATTCTCTTGCTATCTCAGATACCACTGAGATTAAAATGATTTTTCTATCTGATAGTTGAAGAACTAATTCTTAGGCCATTTCCATCATACACTAAATGATGGCTGGTCTGGTTATGGGTCCAGTCCCACTTTCCTACCTGCACTAATTGTGATAATCCTTGGTTCCCTCACTGATTAACAATCTGTCAATGTCAACCTTGTGTATTCTTAACAATCTAGCCCAGAGAGGACATGTAGCTGAACGACAATGTGCTGTCTCAATATTAGAGTTTCAGCATGTACCAGCAGCCTACACAACAACCACACTGCTTGTGTTTCATGTCTAAAAGATAATGGGACAAACCTTAGAGGGGTCAAATGGGACTGTCAGTGAGGGGCTCATCCAATGCACTAATGAGCTAGGCTAAAGACAGTCACTTGATCCTACTCCTGTATGGGTCATAGTCAGTCCTGTCAGTCAACTCCAACCTGTCTGGGACTACAGATACATCAATTGGAGAGCTGTGGAGCCATCAGTCCAGAGGCTCATTCCTATTCAGACATGGCTATCTTCAAAACTCAGTCCAGGGTTGGAACCAGGGTCAGTTCTGGGCTTTGGACAATAAAGATCAGGGGTCTAATGAGGAGGTTTCAGCCCATGGAGTATTGAGCAAAGTGGCAAGTTTAAGTCTGGGAAATGAACTGCATTACATTGTGAATCTGAGGGGATAGTGACAATTGAGGAGGCAGCTACAAATTCTGAGAAATGGCACTGACTGAAGCTGGTGTCTGGGTCCAGATTAGCTGGGTCTGGTAGGATGGCCTGCTTTGATGGTTTGCAGGATAGAGGATGGCCCTCCTCCCCAGCATCCTGTCCCCAGCACCTTAGGATCACTATCCATAATATGAGGCCTAAGCTTCCCCTTCGGGGCAATGTCCTCAGTGATAATGGTCTTGAACCACAATGTGATGGGCAGTTCCTGGCCACTGCAAAGTACTAAAGGCAGTGTACATTTCTGTCACTCCTTCATGAATTGAACGCCAAAGAGGCAGATTGCATATTTAATGAGCAGTGGAGCAAATAACTGAGCTGGAGAAATTCACACGGGCCAAATGGACCCCCACCAAGAACCTCCCTGAGAATGACACTTTCCAAAAGATGGGACATTTGAGTTCAACAATGATGTATGTAAATTTGCATTCTATGCTTGTCGCTGGATACATTGTAGGTTTTCAATATCTCACTCATCATGTGGTAAACTCTTCCAAAAAACATAGTGCTAAATGTGCTCAACTGAACTTAGAGCCAGGAAGAGTAGAGTTATGAAAGAATGTCCACAAGGTCACATTTTACAACCCTCTGTACCAAAAGCTGCTGAGTCACCAGCCCAAACATCTGCAAGATCCTTTCAAAGTTGCATCCTCTTTCTCAATTCTTCCATTCTTTGTCCTAAATACTCTCTCTTCAATCTTTTAAAGCTGTCTATCTCTCTTGCTATCTGTTAGATTCTTTGCTCTGCTTTACAGATCTCACCTGACATTTATCTCCTTCTATCACCAAATATCCCTCAGTTTCACCAATATTTTCTAATCAACCAGTTCCGAGATGTTATTAAACATCTTTGTATCAGGTGGGACCTTCTGGGCCTACTGGCACAACGGTAAGGACACTAGCACTGTGCCAGGAGAGCCCTAACTCTCTCAGTCCTATATTTGTCTTATTTCCAGTTCATTCTACTGGTCTGTTTACTCCTGGATAATTGACAATGTGTAGAGGATTTGTAGAGGATTAGAATATTAAACCCTGACTGTCAGTTAGCTAAATAAAAGAAAAACTAACTGCCTTTCCCTAACTATCAGTGGCACTGACATTTTCAAGTCTTTCACCATTAATGTATTGGGGAAAGGTGGTTATCAAAGAATGGAGTGGCTGTCACCCATCACAGCTTAGTTAGACCAGATTTTACATAATGGTGACCACTGAGAGAGGGCAGGAAATGACTCATCTCCTTTCTTCCGAGAGCCTCTCCATCACCTGCAAGACTCAAGTCAAGATTGCGATGATGGTTCTTATCTCATGGTTCTTGAAGCAAGAACTTAAAAAACCTTAGTACAATGCAGAGCATGCAATATTAGCAATGCTGCTTGCACTGGATTCTATCCAATTCCTAAACAGTAGTGATTGTTGTAATATGTACCGTGCACAGGATGTATAAAATTAATTGCATTTCTGAGTCTCATGATGTACCACACTGGGAAGGGTAAAAATTAGCATTGTCACCAATGATTGGTGTTCCTTCATCATCACTTGATCAAAATTCTGGAATTCCTCAGAAAACAGTTGCAAGAAGGCCGTTCCGACCAGGTCCATTGGTCAACCACCAGCTTTTCAGGCAAAAATAAACGAGCAAGGAATGCAATCTGGTCAGTGGCATCAACATACCAGACAATTTCAAAACATATCAGTGATGAATTCAATCTGTCTTTTGGCTCTTGCTTTTTGTGTAGTCAGTTTCAAATTGTCTGTGTATTCTTCAGCAAAAGCTAATATTTAGGGTTGATAGCATCAGCTTTCATCATTCAGTAAGAGATGTAAAACTGACAGCAACGTTGTTTATTTTTCTCAACAGCAATCAGAATAATTGCACAACCACTGGGATAACAGCAAGAACTTAGCTGATACAATGACACTTTATAAATCAAACTGGTATTATAATGTCCTTAATAAACACTAGGGTCTTGCCACAATAATTAAACAGCCCCTCGTGAAATCTACTTGCTTGCTTTGTTTACATTCAGTGATGAGTTTATATCCATGCAATATTCCATTCAGTACTTTTCCACACTACACATAAATCTGCCAGAAGTGCACAAACAAATCTTCCTTTATGAAAAATGGCCCGTGGCCAATTATTTCCATGAAGCAAGCAAAATACAGACCTCACAAAGTCAACATGAGTCACAAAGCAGTATCTTATTTGTCTATCATTTCAATGTATGAATGACAGCTCCATTAAATGCTGCCAAACCCAAATACCATGGAAATACCCAAACTATACATATAAATAAATAGAAATTCCATGTCTGATTCAGAAAGGAAATGCTGTAACTTTGGTGAGCTTTTATTTGATTCTAAAATATGGCCAAAACATTTCTGAAGAAAAAGAGTCACATTTGGTTGAATAATTCCTGAAAGCAAATCATTATGGGAGTGATCGTAGCTCTCTCTGAACACCAGGAATGGAGCAGGGCTGCGGGCAATGAAGAATGGTTGAAGTTAATGGTCATTTCTGCAGCCTGTGAGATTGACACTTCAGGTTTCAGGAAAGGTTAAGTATCCTATAACTTAAATCCCCTCCTAAGTTGATACCACTGTGACCATCCTACCAGGTGAGGCATCCCTTAAGTCAGTAACATCAATAAGGAATTTTTTTTAAAGCCTCAGTACGGCCTACAGGGATAGTAATGGCTGGTTCTGAGCCTAGGGATGGTTTGGATAGAGCGCAGATTCACTAGAATGTTACTGAGGCTTAAATTGGAACTGTTTGGGGTTTATTTTATTAGAACAGAGACTAAGGGCAAACCTTTCCTATATGCAGTGTTTTTACCAAGTGAGATTCAGCCAAAATCCAATCCTTCATGGCTCAGAGTGACTTTTTTTACACAGCCTTCTGCTTTTTGCCTTATGACTTATGCAAATTACCTCCTGTGGTACTACATTCATTGTCTCTTCTTTATAGCTCACAATCAACTCACCTTCCCAAAACAGGAACCCTTTCTGCTTCCTATTCACTGTAGACACCTCAGCACATCCCTTGGTCTTGCATCCCACCAAATGCTCTTCCATCTGCTCCCATCAGTTCCTTCTATTGTCTCATTAATTGAAAAACTGGCCTACTTAGTCTGTAGGGGGTGAGATGGCTGAGTGGTATTATCATGAGACTATTAGTTCAGAAACTCAGCTAATATTCTGGAGTTTGAATCTGGCAGAAGGTGGAATGTAGATTCAATTCTTTAAAAAATCTGGAATTAAGAATCTACTGAAGACCATGAAACCATAATAGGGGATAAATATTCTCCAAACTGCACTGTAATACTGACTGTTAACAAATATTAGTCTGGGTGACAGACATCTGCCAAAGGCTAGTCCATCATTCCTATACACATAATCGAAGGGTCATAGAGTCATAGAGTTAGACAGCAGTTCAACTGATCCATGTGAACCAGATATCCGAAACTGATCTACTGCCATTTGCCAGCACTTGGCCTATAGCTCTCTAAACCTTTCCTATTCATTAAATCACTTTATCTGAATACACACAGAATTCATAACAAGTTATAAATTCATAGAGATGTACAGCACAAAAACAGACTCATCGCTCCAACCTGTCCACGCTGACCAGATATCCTAACGCAGTCTAGTCCTATTTACCAGCACTTGGCCCATATTTCCCTAAACCCTTCCTATTCATATACCCATCCAGCTACCTTTTAAATGCTGTAATTGTACCAGGCTCCACCACTTCCTCTGGAAGCTGATTCCACACATGCACCACTCCCTGCGTGGAAAAGTTACCCCTTAGGTCTCTTTTATACCTTTCCCCCTCACCCTCCAGTTTGCCATCCAGTTCTGGACTCCCCCACCCCAGGGAAGAGACTTTGTCTATTTACCCTATCCGTGCCCCTCATGATTTTATAAACCTCTATAAGGTCGCCCCTTAGTCTCCGATGCTCCAGGGAAAACAGCCCCAGCCCCAGACACATCAACCTTGGCAATGCCCTTGTGAATCTTTTGAACCCTTTCAAGTTTCACAACATCATTCTGATAGGAAGGAGATCAGAATTGCGCACAATATTCCTAAGTGGCCTAACCGATGTCCTGTACAGCTACAACATGACCACCCAACTCCTAAACCCACTCTGACCAATAAAGGAAAGCATACCAAACGCCTTCTTCACTATCATATCTAACTGCAACTCTACTTTCAAGGAACGTTGAACCTGCATTCCAAGGTCTTTTTGTTCAGCAACACTCCCTAGGACCTTACCACTAAGTGTATAAGTCCTGCCCTGATTTGCTTTTCCAAAATGCACCACCTCGTATTTATCTAAAGTAAACTCCATCTGCTACTCCTCAGCCCATTGGCCCATTTCATCAAGATCCCATTGTATTCTGAGGTAACCTTCTTCGCTGTCCACTACACCTACAATTTTGGTGTCATCTGCAAACTTATTGACTATAACTATGATGAAAAGTAGTGGACCCAACACTGATCCTTGTGGCACTCCACTGGTCACAGGCCTCCAGTCTGAAAATCCACCCTCCATCACCACCCTCTGTCTTCTACCTTTGAGCCAGTTCTGTATCCAAGTGGTTAGTTCTCTCTTATTTCATGAGACCTAACCTTGCTAATCAGTCTCCCATGAGGAACCTTGTCGAACACCTTATTGAAGTCCATATAGATCACATCTACCGCTCTGCCCTCATCAATCCTCTGTTACTTCATCAAAAAACTCAATCAAGTTTGTGAGACATGATTTCCCATGCACAAAGCCATAATTAGTCCTTGCCTTTCCAAATACATGTATTTCCCATCCTTCAGGATTCCTTCCAACTACTTTCCCACCACTGACATCAGGCTCACCGGTCTATAGTTCCCTGGCTTGTCCTTACCACCCTTCTTAAATAGTGGCACCACATTAGCCAACCTCCAGTCTTCCAGCACCTCACCTGTGATTATCGATGATACAAATATCTCAGCAAGGGGCCCAGCAATCACTTCTCTAGCTTCCCACAGAGTTCTGGGGTACACCTGATCAGGTCCTGGGGATTTATCCACTTTTATGCATTTCAAGGCATCCAACACGTCCTCTTCTTCCTGGACATTTTTCAATTCTATATCTTCCATGAACTTCTCCACAATAAACACTGATGCAAAATACTCATTTAGTATCTTCCCCATGTCCTGCAGCTCCACACCTACATACACTTCCATAAGATTCCCCCCCCTCAGTTTTCTACTCTCGAAAGAAAAAAGTCCTACTTTGTCCAACCTTTCCCGTAACTCATATCGTTGAGTCCTGGCAACTGTTCACAGTATTCCGGTGCGATATGACTAAAAACTTACATTGTTTTAATAAGTTTATACATCCCCTTTTTTTATGCACCATTCTCTTTAGAAATAAATACCATTAGTCCATTTACTTTCCATATAACCTACCGAAGTTGGAGGCTAGCTTTTTGTGATTTATGCAAACAAACTACAAAATTCTTCCGTGCTGCAGCTTTCTGCATTTTTCTCCATTTACATAATATTCAGTCCTTTTACTCTTCCATCTAAAGGGCATAACTTTACATTTTCCCACATTTTATTCCACCTGCCAAATTTTTGCCCATTCACTCAACGTGGATTGATTTCTTTGTAAAATTCTGATGAGGAGGGTCACTGGACCCAAAATGTAGATTTTGCATTCTCCTGACAGGTGTTGTCAGACCTGCTGAGTTTCTCCAGCAATTCCTGCTTTTGTTTTTGTTTTATGTATCTTTGTACCATTTTGTACTATCCACATGATTTGCCTTCCGACTTATTTTTTATCATCAGCAAACCTGGTGACAGTAGATTCAAACTGTTCATCCAAGTTATTAATGTATGTCGTAAATGATTGTGGCCCCAGCACTGATCCCTGTGGAATTCCACTAGTTATAGGTTGTCATCATGAAAATGGCCCCTCAACCCCAGCTCTCTGTCTTCTATTAACTAGCCAATCTTCTATCCATGCTATTCCCTAACACCATGGCTGTTATCTTATTAAGCAGCTTTATGTGTGGTACCTCATCAAATGTCTTTTTGAAAATCCAAATATATTATGTAAGATTAGATTCCCTGCAGTGTGGAAACAGGCCCTTCGGCCCAACAAGTCCACAACGACTCTCCGGAGAGTAACCCACCCAGACCCATCTCCCTCTGACTAATGCACCTAACACTACGGGCAATTTAGCATGGCCAATCCACCTGATCTGCACATCATGGGACTGTGGGAGGAAACCAGAGTGCCCAGAGGAAACCCACACAGACACTGGGAGAATGTGCAAACTCCACACAGACAATCACTTGAGGCTGGAATCAAACCCGGGTCCCTGATGCTGTGAGGCTGCAGTGCTAACCACTGAGCCACTGTGCTGCTCCTTCTTTATCTATTCATTACAATTGTAATGAATTTGTCAGGTGTAATTTCCCCTTCATAAAAGTAATGTTGACTCTGCTTGATCATGCAATGCACTTCTAGAAGCTCTGCTGTTATATCCTATCAAATCTAACATCTTCCCAATGACATATTACAGTGACTGATTGTTGTCTCCTTCCCTGTTTGAATGAAGATGTTACATTGGCAGTTTTCCAGTTCTCTAGGACTTTTCTAGAATCTAAGGTTTCCTGGTAGATTATAACCAGTGCATTCACTGTGTCTGTTGCTACTTTAAAGTTCTAGGATGCAACTCATCAGGCCTATAGCACCATTGGTTTCTCTGGATTTTTTTCTCTAGTGATGGTCATTATGTTTATTTCCTGTTTCTCCCCCTATTTTAGCCCTTGATTATTTAGTACCTTTGTAATGTTACTGTTGTCCTCCACTGTGAAGCCTGAAGTAAAATATTTATTCAATTCCTCTGCCAATTTCGGGTTCCACGCTATTATTTCCCAGCCTCTTTGTCTAAGAGGCCTATGTTCGCTTTAGTTTCTTCCTTTTTATATGTTTAAAGAAGCACAGACAGTCTGCCATGATATCATTTGCAAGTTTACCCATGTAATTTATTTTCTCCTTTTTTTTGCTCACCTCCATGACAGTGGCTTGGTCAGGAACACTGGTGCAGGGGATGGAGTGGTCGCAGGGGGTTGTATGTTGTCGTCAGGGATTTGGAAGGTCAGGGCTGGGAGTGACAGTGTCATGGGTGAGTGGGGCATGGGTAGTGTTCAGCTCGGGAAGCCTGACCATGATATCCATGGGCTCCAGGGATTGGTGCAAACTAACCATCACAAGAACTGTATGTTCTGGCATTCTGGCTGAAGATTACTACACACGAAGGGAAGGATAACAAGAGCTGATTGTAGTGTTGCTGGCAGGGATTTCATTCCAAGACCACGCTTGACAATTCAGCTTCGAGCCTTCCCAAAGGGAAGCTGTTGGCTGTGTATGGGAAGCTGGACTGGCCACTTACAGTCCTCCAAGCATTGTGCCCGGCCACAAACAGCCTTTTGTTGCTCACAAGGAACTGTCCTTTGAAACCAAACAAGATGCAACTCCTCATGGAACATCTGATGCTTGGGGAGGAAGCCAAGTGGAAAACGTTGTGAGCTTATGGCCCTTCCCAGACATCATGGGCAGGTTGGCAGTGCAAACATCATGACTATCTGCATGACATTGCTCTTTCCACAGTATTCTACCATGAAAATTTCTGGTTAACTTGTCCCTTGGAACCTTTCTTGTTGAAACAAAATTATTCTGCGTATGTGGAAACATCTCCGTAAATAATAGAGTCATAGAGTCCGACAGCACAAAAACAGACCCTTCGGTCCAACCAGTCGAGGGCGGCACGGTGGCACAGTGGTTAGCACTGCTACCTCACAGCGCCAGAGACCCGGGTTCGATTCCCGTCTCAGGCGACTGACTGTGTGGAGTTTGCACGTTCTCCCCGTGTCTGTGTGGGTTTCCTCCGGGTGCTCCGGTTTCCTCCCACAGTCCAAAAGTGTGCAGGTTACGTGAATTGGCCATGCTAAATTATCCGTAGTGCTAGGTAAGGGGTAAATGTAGCTGCAAATGTGTTGCTGGTCAAAGCACAGCAGGCCAGGCAGCATCTCAGGAATAGAGAATTCGACGTTTCGAGCATAAGCCCTTCATCAGGAATGGGGTAAATGTAGGGGAGTGGGTCTGGGTGGGTTGCAGGTCTGTGTGGACTTGTTGGGCCGAAGGGCCTGTTTCCACACTGTAAGTAATCTAACCTAATCAGTCCATGCTGACTTTAATTCCAATCTAAACTAGTCCCACCTCCCTACACTTGGCCCATAAATAAATACCACCTCATGACTCTTCAGCTCTGATGAAGAGTCATCTAGATTTGAAATGTCAGCTTGCTTTCTCTCCATGGATCCTGCCTGAGCTGCTGTGATCTCCAGTATCTTTTTGTTTTCATGAGTATTAGCCCAGCCTTTAACCTAATTTATCAATTCACTGCAGCCAGTTCTGCTTATATGCCTCATAGTTACTTCTTTGTAAATTAAAGAAAAAAATCAGAATCACTTTCTCTCCTTCAAACTGAACAGAAAATGTAATTATATTATGGTCTGTTCTACCGAGGAATCACTGTGAGTTCATTGCTTAATCTTTTCTAATTACACAGTATCAGGTCTAAGATCTAAGACCTTCCTTAAAGTACTGTATATACTCGGGTAAAAGTCAAATTTTTTCGACTATTTTTTAAGGCTAAATTGATGAAGTTGACTATTACATGGACACGACTTTAGATGGGCTGAAATTCATGCTACAGTCCAAAACACAGTATCATTAGCAGAAGCCCAGCTGATCACTAAATGATAAAGACAAAAGACACAACAAATTACGGTGATTACCAGATAAAGACAGTAGAAACAAAAATGAATTTAGAATTATTCTGTCCATTTTTTCTTTTATCCTCTTGTCGTTGGAGTAGCGATGACATCATCGATGCAGCTGAGGCCCAAAATGCAAACAGTTGGAGACTGGGAGCAGAGCGGGATGACCAACAGGCTGGAGACTGGGAGCACAGCAGGATGGCCAACAGGCTGGAGATTGGGAGCAGAGCAGGATGGCCAACAGGCTGGAGACTGGGAATGGAGCGGGATGGCCAACAGGCTGGAGACCCGGACGGCTAACAGGCTGGAAACTGGGAACGGAGCGGGATGGCCAACAGGCTGGAGACTGGGAGCATAGCAGGATGGCCAACAGGCTGGAGACTGGGAACGGAGCGGGATGGCCAACAGGCTGGAGACCCGGACGGCTAACAGGCTGGAAACTGGGAACGGAGCGGGATGGCCAACAAGCTGGAGACTGGGAGCATAGCAGGATGGCCAACAGGCTGGAGACTGGGAGCATAGCAAGACGGTTAACAGGCTGGAGAGTGGGAATGGAGTGTGATGGCCAACAGGCTGGAGACTGAGAGCAAAGTGGGATGGCCAACAGGCTGGAGACCGGGAGCAGAGCAGGATGGCAAAAGGCTGGAGACTGGGAGCAGAGTGGTTCAGCCAACAGACAGGAGATTGGGAGCAGACTGTGATGGCCAACAGGCTGGAGACTGGGAACGGAGCGGGATGGCCAACAGGCTGGAGGCTGGGAATGGAGCGGGATGGCCAACCAACTGGAGACTGGGAGCAGAGTGGGACGCCCAACAGGCTGGAGACTGGAAATGGAGCAGGATGGCCAACAGGCTGAAAACCAGGAATGGTGTGGGATGGCCAAGAGGCTGGAAACTGGGAGTAGAGCGGGATGGCCAAGAAGCTGGAGAGTGGAAACAGAGCACGATGACCAACAGACTGGAGACTGGGAACAGAGCAGGATGGGCAACAGGCTGAAGACTGGAACAGAGCGGGATGGCCAAGAGGCTAGAGACCGGGAGCAGAGCGGGATGGCCAATGGACTGGAGACTGGGAGCAGAGCGGGATGGCCAACAGGCTGGAGAGTGGGAGCAGAGTGTGATGGCCAACAGGCTGGAGAGTGATATCGGAACAGGATGGCCAACAGGCTGGAGACCGGGAGCAGAGTGGGACAGCCAACAGACAGGAGATTGGGAGCAAAGTGTGATGGCCAACAGGCTGGAGACTGGGAGAGGAGCGGGATGGCCAACAGGCTGGAGACTGGAAACAGAGCGGGATGGCCAACAGACTGAGGATGGGAGCAGAGTGGGATGGCCAACAGGCTGGAGTCTGGATGCAGGGCGGACGGCCAACAGACTGGAGACTGGGAGCAGAGCGGGACAGCCAACAGACTGGAGACTGGGAGCAGAGCGGGACAGCCAACAGGGTGGAGACCTGGAGTGGAGCAGGACGGTGTAACAAAAAGTGAATACTAATTATACTAATTACAGTGTTCATTTCAGAATGAACTTCAGAAATCCGTAGCCTAACATTGGTGTGAATTGTATATCACAACACAGAATAGCACAAAAAAAAACCATTGTCTCAACGTAACCTTCATGTACTGGATGATATCTTGACTCATAAATATTGATCTACTTTCCATGATGAATTAAGATCGATTTTTACACAAGAGATATGGAAAATTCCAGAATTTTTGGCCAAAAATAGGGGGTTAACTTTTACAAGAGATCAACGTTTATTCGAGTATATACAGTACCTCAAAACAAAATAGAGGAAGCAGCTGTTTGGCAGATCCTGTTAGCTTAGTTTTGTGGATTAGATACACGCTTAGCAAGGCAGTCACAATCACATAAATTAAAGTAGCGTAATGTTTATGAGGCTAGACTAGAAATGTAGATGTTGTGAATTAAATTCCATGGAACTACATTCATTATGTCTGATGATTTATGATCTGGTTCAAGCAGGACGACAATGAAAGCTATTGGGTTGTCATCAAAACTAACTGGTTCACACATATCTTTTGTGAAAGGGAACTGAGCTATCTACACTTGATCTAGCCTCCATGTGACTCCAGTCACACACCACACAATTATCACTTAATGCTATCAAAACAATTATGGATGGCAATAAATGCACCCTTGATAATTTTATTTACAACTAAATAAATCATGAATAAATAAGAATCGGGCTAAAATCCACAGAACAATGAGTTTTGAAGGAAATCTCAAGAATCCTTCCTTGCTTTCTGATTTAAGAATTTTTACCATTCTCCAAGGGAGCATTATCATATCTCAGTATTCAAAAGGAATTAGAAGTTTATGATTTCCAAACTTGTTAATCTAAGAACTATTGATGAATTAAATTAAGGGAGGGATTTAAACTCTACCTATCTGGCAGAGACTGAAGGAGTGAGCATTTGGAATTTCCCAGGACGACTAACTGGTGGTGGAGACCCTGGGAGCTGATTCCTTGTGCTTTTGACTGGCTTAAATGAGCAGAAAAAAAGGATTTACTGCAATTCATTTTATTGCAGCAGCTGAAGTGAGCTTATTTGATTTTGGTTGCATCTATAACTTCTAATAGATTTTGACAAAAGCAATGAAACCCAGGGTCTTGAAAAGTTAAAGTGACCTTTTAGCAATGTACACTTAAGTAGAGAACAAGAAATTGCACTTACAATGTTAACTGTTTTCAACAGAATCCAATGAAAATGAGCAACTCACTTAAACAGAAATGCATTCAGAACTCCTGCAATGAGCACTGGAGTTGAAATTGATTAACAGACATTAATTATAAGCAGTGGCATATTCATCTGGCATGTTAACACAACTGTTTCTAACTGACCTTCACAATGTCGTATTGATTAATGTTGCACAGGAAATATTTTTCAATATAACAGACAACGGATTTGCCCAAACAGAGCCAGGATTTAACCTCTAATTGCTGACATTTGAGGCACGCAGTGACAAAATGTGTATCATCGCACAAGTGATAGATTATCTCAGCATAGGTACACATAGATTTGTTCTTAGAATCATAGAATCCCTACAGTCTACATGGACCCTCCAAAGAACATCTCACCCAGATCCATACCCCTAACTCCACATTTCCCAAGGCTAACCCACACAGCCTGCACATCACTGGATACTATGAACAATTTAGTATGGCCAATCCATGTAAATTGCACACCTTTGGACTGGAGGAGAAACCTGGAGTACCCAAAGGAAACCCACACAGACACACGGAGAAACTCCGTACGGTCACCTGAGGATGGATTTGAAGCTGTGTCTCTGGCGCGGTGAGGCAGCAGTGCTAACTACTGAGTCACTGTGCTGCCCCTGAGTTTACTGTGCTATAGGATGTGCATGCATGTTTACCCTGAAATAGCATTCCAGAATAGCTATAGTTTAAACTTGTGATTACATATGTTGCAAAGTTGATGTGTGTAAAATTGTAAAACGGCGTAAATTATTGCGTGTTCCCTTTAAAAGACAATGACTTTCAGTGCTTAGAGTTAACATGGATGTCTGAACAGCAGTTTAAAGTCCAGGTGCATAGATAGCATCTGAATTGAAACATTTTGTATCGATCAGCCAAGCTGCACTTTTACCAAGACAACAAGTCTTTTTAAATTTAGCCAAACAATTTAAATTAAGCCCTTAGATATTAAAAACCAATGAAATTTAAATCTGATAGTTTTGACTACCTAGAAACAATCCGATTGTAAAGACATTAATAGGTCATCAAGGGTATAAAAGATGAGGGCATTTGGAAAATCAGAGAGATAAAAACTTTCAGTTCTCAGATAAAGCACCATCTAATTAATAAAAGTACTGTGGCACACTTAGCTCATAATCCAGACAGCAGAATTCACAGAGAGAACATTCCTGACAGAAGAATTGACACAAGGATTTGAAGGAGAAAGGGCATTCCTGAAAGAAGATCAGCAGAGAGGATGAGGAACATTCTGGAAGACAAATCCTAGCTGTAATTTTGAGAAATTAAATGTTATTGTTTTGTTATGTAATTCGGACTTATATTTATTGAAACAGCATTTTGTTTTGTTTCATTAGGGAATAGTTAGTAATTAGAGGGGAATTGCTCAGTTTGTTAGTGGTTTGTTAATTTGTGCACTGTTGGAATTAGATAAATAAATTGTTACTTGTTGATTATTGAGTGAGTGAAATGACTTCAATTTATTTAACCACTCTTTTATAACAGTTTGGGAGGTGAGAGGTAGATAAGACCATAAGACCATAAGACATAGGAGTGGAAGTAAGGTCATTCGGCCCATCGAGTCCAGTCCGACATTCAATCATGGCTGATGGGCATTTCAACTCCACTTACCCGCATTCTCCCCATAGCCCTTAATTCCGCGTGACATCAAGAATTTATCAATCTCTGCCTTGAAGACACTTAGCGTCCCAGCCTCCAATGCACTCTGCGGCAATGAATTCCACAGGCCCACCACTCTCTGGCTGAAGAAATGTCTCCGCATTTCTGTTCTGAATTGACCCCCTCTAATTTTAAGGCTGTGTCCACGGGTCCTAGTCTCCTCGCCTAACGGAAAAATTTCCGAGCGTCCACCTTTTCCAAGCCATGTATTATCTTGTAAGTTTCTATTAAGTCTCCCCTTAATCTTCTAAACCCCAATGAATACAATCCCAGGATCCTCAGCCGTTCCTCGTATTTTATACCTACCAATCCAGGGATCATCCGTGTGAATCTCTGCTGGACACGCTCCAGTGCCAGTATGTCCTTCCTGAGGTGTGGGGACCAAAACTGGACACAGTACTCCAAATGGGGCCTAACCAGAGCTTTATAAAGTCTCAGTAGCACAACGGTGCTTTTATATTCCAACCCTCTTGACATTGCATTCGCTTTCTTAGTCATGGACACAACCTGCATGTTTACCTTTAGAGAATCCTCGACTAGCACTCCCAGATCCCTTTGTACTTTGGCTTTACGAATTTTCTCACCGTTTAAAAAGTAGTCCATACTTGTATTCTTTTTTCCAAAGTGCAAGACCTCACATTTGCTCACATTGAATTTCATCAGCCATTTCCTGGACCACTCTCCCAAACTGTCTAGATCCTTCTGCAGCCTCCCCACTTCCTCAGTACTACCTGCCTGTCCACCCATCTTCGTATCATCGGCAAACTTCGCTAGAATGCCCCCAGTGCCTTCATCCAGATCATTAATATATAACGTGAACAGCTGCGACCCCAACACTATACCACTTTTATACCACTTTTCACATTTCTTTTAACAGATTATGAGATGACCTGAGCCTCTCTGGGTGTTTCAGTTTTAATTATCAGAGAGGGGGTGACCATCCCTTTATAACACATAGTGACCTTTATAGCCACAGGACATCACAAAGCATTTAACAACCAATGATGTACTTCTGAAGTACAATCTCTATTGTAATATGGGAAGCAGGGCAGCCTCTTTGCATACAGCAAAATCCCATAAATGTGAATATGATAATAACAAGATCTTCTATATTTTGTAAATGATAATTCCCTTGATCATGGCCACCACTCCACCCCACCCCGACTAATTACAGGGTTTTAAACTACAAAGTGGAGACAAGGGATCTAATGAGGAAAGATGAAGTAAGTTAAAGGAAAAAGACAAAGCAGGAAACCAAGGCAGCAATACCACACAAAAAAAAACTTCATGCTCCTTTCTTTCTTTAAGCAAAAGCACAGTTAAAATGTTTAATTACAAAATAACCTAAACAACATATTATTTTTCGTCCATGTTTTTATAACATCTCATACTACCAAGTGGATCTTTTTGATGGTCTCCAATAATTTCTTTGAACAAGCACCATTTTTGTGGATTACTCTGACATCCTGAGAGATAAGATGTACATGTATTTGGAAAGGCAAGGACTGATTAGGGATAGACAACATGGCTGTGTGCATGGGAAATCTTGACTCAATAACTTACTTGGGTTTTTGAAGAAGTCACCAAGAGGATTGATGAGGGCAGGGCAGTGGACATGATCAATATGGACTTCAATAAGGTGTTCGACAAGGTACCTCATGGTAGACTGGGTAGCAAGGTTAGATCACATTGAATACCAGCAGAACTAGTTATTTGAATACAGAACTGGCTCGAAGGTAGAAGACAGAAGGTGGTGGTGGAGGTTTGCTTTTCAAACTGGAGGCCTGTGACCAGTCATGAGTCGGAGGAATCAGTTCTGGTCCACTGTTTTTCGTCATTTATATAAATTATTTGGATGTGAACGTAGGAGGTACGTTTAGTAAGTTTGCAAATGACACCAAAATTGGACGTGAAGTGTACAGCAAAGAAGGTTACCTCAGAGTACAATGGAATCATGGTCAAATGGGCGAATCAGTTAAGAGTGACAGATGGAGTTTAATTTAGATAAATGTGAGTGCTGCATTTTGGAAAGGCAAATTAGGGCAGGACTTATACACTGAATGGTAAAGTTCTGAGGAATGTTGCTAAACAAAGAGATCTTGGAGTGCAGGTTCATAGTTCCCTGAAAGTGGAGTTGCAGGTGGATAAGATATTGAAGAAGCTATTTGGCTGCTTGCCTTTATTGGTCAGACTATTAAGTATAGGAGTTGAGAGGTCATGTTGCAGCTATACAGGACATTGGTTCGGCCACTGTTGAAATATTCTGGAGTCCTTGCCATTGGAAGAATGTTGTAAAAGTTGGAAGCGTTCAGAAAAGATTTACAAAGAAGTTGCCAGGGTTGGAGGGTTTTAGCGATAGGGTGAGGCTGACTAGCCTGGGACTATTTTCCCGGGAGCGTCGGAGGCTGAGGGCTGACCTTATAGAGGTTAATTAAATCATGAGCGGCATGGATAGAGTAAACAGACAATGTCTTTGCCCTGGGTTTAGGGAGTCCAAAACTAGAGGGCATAGGTTTTAAGTAACAGGAGAAAGATTTAAACAGATCTAAAGTGCAAATATTTCAGGAAAAGGCTGGTGCATGTATGGAATCAGCTGCCAGAGGAAGTGGTGGAGGCTGGTACAATTACAACATTTAAAAGGCATCTGGATGGGTATATGAATAAGAAGGGTTTAGAGGGATATGGGACAAATGCTGGCAAATGGGACTAGATTAATTTAGGATATCTGGTCGGCATGGACAAGTTGGACCAAAGGCTCTGTTTCCGTTCTATGCATCTCTATGATTATGACTGTATAACTGGAGACTTGTGTTCACCCAATTTATTTTGGAAATCTGTTTACTTTCCAGCATTATCTTTATCCTGGCAAGTCAATCCTCAGTCTCTTCTCAGTGACACTCATTTTTGAATGTGCATTTGGACAAAGAGAACGTTTCTTCTGTGGACAAAATTTTCTCAAATTTTCCCTTGTATCAGATGCCCTTGAGAATATTAGACAAGTACACACCCATATCTATTGCTTCCACCTGTGCCAGCTTCTCAGCAGCTAAGGCACCTTAAACCACCCTTTTTATTTTCTTGGCTTCCTAAAACAATGGGCAATTTGTTATTTTCCCCACAGAAAATGCAAGAAATCTACCATACCAGAATATCCATCCAGAAAATCAGCATTTGCAGCATCGCTTCATACTTTCTGTGTCCCAAGGCTTGAAAGTTGCGTGTGCATTTTTCAGAATTTAGTTTCATTAATGTTTTATTTGGTCTCAGTATTTTTTCAACAGTAATATATTTCATCAGAGGACTGAGTTCCAATATATCAATTAACATCAGGTCTAATCTGCTTGCACAGCCAGTTTAGAGACAAAAAAAAATGCAGATGCTGGAATCCAAAATAGACAGGCAGGAGGCTGGAAGAACACAGCAAGCCAGGCAGCATCAGGAGGTGGAGAAGCCGATGTTTAGGGTGTAACCTTTCTTCAGGACTGGGGGTGGATGTAAGGGGAGCTGCAGATAAAGGGGTGGTGGGGGCAGGATGGTGGTGGGGAGAGGTGAAGACAGGTACAGGGTACAACCTCAAGAGTGTGGTGCTGGAAAAGCACAGCAGGTCAGGCAGCATCCAAGGAGCAGGAGAATCACTGTTTCAGGCATAAGCCCTTCATCAGGAATTTCCACACTCTCGACTCTTGATCTCTAGCATCTGCAGTCCTCACTTTCTCCTAGAAGGTGCAACCTGGTTGGTCAATGAGAGGAATGAATCGGATTGGTGGCAGGGAGGTGTGGAAGGGAGGGGGAGGGGATGGGAAGGGAGGTTATTTGAAATTGCAGAACTCAATGTTGTGTTCTCTGGGCTGTAGGCTGCCCAGGTGGAAGATGAGGTGCTGTTCCTCTAATTTGCGGTGTGGTTCATTGTGGCAATGGAGGAGGCCAAGAATGTTCATGTCAGAAAGGGAGTGGGAAGGGGAATTAAAATGGACAGAGACTGGGAGGTCTGGTCAGCCCCTGCACAGCCAATTTAATATTCATATTCTTCGCTGAATGCAGCCTTCACTCTGTGAGGACCTGGTCCAATTTATTGGGATGTGATTAATGGCATTCAGGAAAGATTAATGATCCAAAGTTACTCCTGCTTTATGCTGGTATTAAAGACCCCTGAAGCCTGACTTCCAAATTTAAATTTCCATCAGGGAACTCCTTTTTGGTGCATAACCATTTACAATAAGGTTGGCTGCCCCCTTGATGTATACATCAAATTCCTTCCAGTTGGCCAACACTTCTTCTTTGCTGACTTTAACCAATTGATCATCTGTATTTGTAGCCACAAGCATCTGATCATAAGGACTTCTACTTCTCATGAAATTCCCAGTCTGTTCTATAGTCTTTGCTGTTGTCAAACTCTAAACTCAATTCACCTTCCTATCTCAGTCTACATTATTACTACAAGATCTACCCTTCCTATGTTTAGAATTCCTTTTGTATATTTGCAATCTTTTCTGCAGGGCCATGTTCAGAACTGATGCCACACTTATTGGTCTTCTATATTTCCACTTTATTTCACCAGTGCATGGCTCCTGCCTCCTGTTCCTTTCCTGAAGAAGGGCTCATGCCCGAAACGTCGATTCTTCTGCTCTTTGGATGCTGCCTGACCTGCTGCGCTTTTCCAGCAACACATTTTCAGCTCTGATCTCCAGCACCTGCAGTCCTCACTTTCTCCTCCTGTTCCTTTTAGCCAATGTTGCTGTTTGGGAACAGCTTTCCATAGTCTTCCTATAAAGGAGTCATTCCTTCATTCATTGCAACCAAAAGTAGGCATATATGCTACTTTGGTGCCTACCTTTGTTTGTTGTTCTTTCAGGTAAATAATATCATCATTTGGTTTTGCATCGATTTATCCATCTTTACTCAGCCTTTCACCTGCCTCAATCTGATTCTCATAATTTTCTAACATGTATATGTGCAATGTGCTTGGTGTCTCATTACTTTCTATGACTTGTTATTCTGTAAGGGTGTAATTATTGCAAATTAATCTTAAGGAATGTACACCTAGAGTTTAATTTCCATAAAGCAAAATTACTATTTTTCAAACATTGCTGATAACGTTGCTTAGATATTTCACTTTTTTTTTGCCTTTATCTTTCATAATATTTACTATTTCCTATGTTATTCAAAAGTACATTGATGATTATTTGGATAGAAATAGTGTACAAGGGTATTGGAAAAATGCAAGTGAATGGCACCAGATCATGACTCTCAATTGAATCACCCCCTTCTGTACCACAACAGTTCTGCGATTATGTAATGTCCCCTGGATTAAATTTATTTCTGATGTCCTCATATACGCTAAGGCTCATCAATTTTTCTATGAATTCTCGGCCTTAATGATTGCAGAGCATTGAATTGCTCAGAAAAAGCAAAGGCAATTGTAGTCCCTTCTCATCCAAACATTGATCATTCACTGCTGAAAGAATTTTTGGATTTCTCCCGAAGACTAATTGACTTAGGCTGCAGCCCTCAGTCATTTGTGTTGTACGGTTGATGCACATCCAGAATGTGTAGTGGATTGGTTAAAGTGCTGTCTTTGTATCTTCTGCAAATTTGGAGATATTACATTTAGTTCCTTCATCAAAATCATTAATATTGTGAATAACTGAGATCCTATAGCAGACTTACACACTTAATGGTAAGGTCCTAGGGAGTGTTGCTGAACAAAGAGATCTGGGAGTGCAGGTTCATAGCTCCTTGAAAGTGGAGTCGCAGATAGATAGGATAGCGAAGAAGGTGTTTGGTATGCTTTCCTTTATTGGTCAGAGTATTGAGTACAGGAGTTGGGAGGTCATGTTGCGGCTGTACAGAACATTGGTTAGACCACTGTTGGAATATTGCTTGCAATTCTGGTCGCCTTCCTATCGGAAAGATGTTGTGAAACTTGTAAGGTTCAGAAAAGATTTACAAGGATGTTGCCCGGGTTGGAGGATCTGAGCTACAGGGAGATGCTGGACAGGCTGGGGCTGTTTTCCCTGGAGCGTCAAAGGCTGAGGGGTGACCTTATAGAGGTTTACAAAATTATGAGGAGCATGGATAGGATAAATAGGCAAAGTCTTTTCCCTGGGGTCGGGGAGTCCAGAACTAGAGAGCATAGGTTTAGGGTGAGAGGGGAAAGATATAAAAGAGACCTAAGGGGCAACTTTTTCACACAGAGGGTGGTACATGTATGGAATGAGCTGCCAGAGGATGTGGTGGAGGCTAGTACAATTACAAATTTAAGAGACATTTGGATGGGAATATGAATAGGAAGGGTTTGGAGGAATATGGGCCGGGTGCTGGCAGGTGGGACTAGATTGGGTTGGGATATCTGGTCAGCATGGACGGGTTGGACCGAAGGGTCTGTTTCCATCCTGTACATCTCTATGACTCTATGACTCTATCTACCCCAGTAGTCACTGCCTGCCATTAGGAAAAAAGATCTGTGTTTTCCTACTCCTTGTTGCCTGTCTGCCAATTAGTTTTGTATCTTTCTCAATATATTACTCCCAAACCGATGTGTTTTAAATTTGCACGCTAGTCTCTTCATGGGACTTTGTGAAAAGCTTTCTGAAAGTCCAAAGAAACTGCTCCCACTGGCTCCCCTTCATCAACTGTACAAGTTACATCCTTGAAGAATTCCTGTGGATTTGTCAAGTATGATTTCCCATTCATAAATCTATGCGAATTCTGATCCTATCACTGTTTTCCATGTACTCTGCTATTAGATCTTTTATAAAGGACTCTAGCATGTTCCCAAAAACTGACTTCAGGCTGACTGATTTATAATTCCCAGTTTTCCCTTTGCCTCCCTTTTTAAATAGAGGGGTGACATTAGCAACCCTCCAAAATAGGAACAATTTCAGGACCTATAGAATCTTGGAACATAACCATCAATTCATCCATGATTTCTACGGCCGCTTCCTTAAGTACACTGGGATTTTGATTATCAGGTCCTGGAGATTTATTAGCCTTCAATCCCATCAATGTCCACATGCTATTTCCCTATTAATCCTGATTTCTTTCAGTTCCTCCCTCCCATGAAACCCTTTCTTGGTACGCTTTTTGTGCCGTCCTTTGTGAATACTGGATCAAAGTAAGCATTTAGTTGGTCAGTAATTTCTTTCTTCCCGAATATAAATCTGACAGTAAGCAACCCACAGAATGAAATGTTGAAAGTGAATACCCAACATCTAGAAATAGGAGGTAAACCTGCGATTGATGAGTCACCAACTAGAGTTATCGAAGCAAAAACAAAAACAGAAATTGCTGGGAAAGCTGAGCAGGTTAGGCAGCATTTGTGGAGAGAAAGCAGAGTTAACATTTCAGGTCCAGTGACCATTCTTCAGATCTGATTGTAGCGAGGAAAAGGTTGGTATATATGCTAAACAACGATTGGGGGAAGTTGAGGTGCGTAAACAATAGGTGGAGATGAAGCCCTGAGAGAGAGAAAAATAGTTGTGCAGACAAAAGAATGGGTAAAGATCAGTGTGGGAGAAACAATAGCTGCTAATGGGAACCATTGTTTGCTGACAATGGGTTGTTTGTGGTAGTAGCAAGTGCGATGACAAGGCCTGGTACGTCAGGCTTGGAGAAAGGGCAGGAGAGAAGGTGCTCGGGCAACTGCTCTGCCCAGGACTGTAAGAAACTGCAGAAGGTTGTCTGCACAGCCCAGACCATCACAGACGCTGACCTCCTATCTACGGACTCCATTGACATTTCTTGTTGCTGTGGAAAGGCTGCCAACATCACCAACGACCCCTCCCAGCCTGGCAATGCTCTCCTACAACCTCTTCTGTCGGGCAGAAATATAGAACCTTGAACACGTGCACGACCAGTTTGAAGAATGTTGATCTTGCTTCATGTAGTTCCTGTGCAGTGTAACCTAGATGCATTAGTCTATCTAAGTACCCTATGAACTGTATGCCCTTGCTTACCACGATTTTCTTGTACTGCTCGCAAACGAAGCTTTTCTCTGAACTTAGGTACACGTGGCTACAATAAATAAAATCAAATCAAAGTTATTGAACTCAGTGTTGAGTCTAGAAGGCTGTAGAGTTCCCAAGTGGCAAATGTGATGCTGTTCTTCCACTTAGTGCTGAGTTTCGCTGGTGCACTGCAAGCCTGGTGCATTTGCCTGCTATTTCGACACAAGACTGTGATCCCCATTAGCTCTATTGACTCTAATGAATTCTCACAAGTTTTGAGAAGATTTGTAGCTCAGGTTGAGGTTTTGGATATAGGTTTGCTCACTGAGCTGGAAGGTTCGTTTTCAGATGTTTCGTCACTATACTAGGTAACATTTTCAGTGAGCCTCTGGATGAAGCACTGCTGATGTTTCCTGTTTGAGGAAATGACATCACCAACCCGAAGAAGCTTAAACATATAAATAGAAAACAGGAAACATCAGCAGTGCTTCATCTGGAGGCTCACTGAAGATGGTACCTAGTATGGTGGCAAAACGTCTGAAAATGAACCTTCCAGCTCAGTGAGCAAACCTACATCCAGAACTATTGATTCTCCCAGGCTGACATTTACCCATGCCTTTCTCTGCTCAACTATTTTTCTCTCTATCTGTGCTCCATTTCCACATATCGTTTATTCCTTCTCCCTTCTTCTGCATATATACCAAACTCTTCCTAGCTACCATCCGATCTGATGAAGGGACACTGGACCAGAAACATTAACTCTGCTTTCTTTCACAGATGCTGCCAGACCTGTTGAAATTCTCCAGCAATTTCTATTCTTGTTTTTAATTTCCAGCATCTACTGTTCTTTAGGATTTTTTTGTTTTAAAAAACTCAGTCAAAATGAAAAGAAAACTGAATTTGAGAAAAAAATGGAAAAGACATGTGAAAACTGCTTGAATTGGAAGAAAAAGAGAAGAGAAATGGAAAGGGAAACAAAAGAAGATAAGAAGTCAATGAAGAATGAAGAAATGAGAAAGGGAGCTTGAATTCTCAATAGTGGAGAAAGAAAAAAGGACAATGGAAAGGCGATTTAATTTTAAAATCTTGTACTTCAAAGAAATAGGTAAGCAAGCAACATAATCTGGCTCAAGGAAGACTTCAAAGAAAGAAAGGAAGAAGAGTGAATATTTTAGAGGAAGATTCTGATTCCAATGAGGGATATGATTAGCTAAAAAATCCTAATTTAGTGCCTACATTTACAGGGGATGAAGCTGACAGATATTTAAACTATTTGAAAAGAAAGCTGTGAAGTTGAAGTGGTCAAAGGATGCCTCAATCTTAATTTGATAAGTGCACCTGATCTGTAACTTAAGACTTCTGCCCTACTGCTATCCAACCAGCCAACCTTTGTGTCATCTGTAAATTTACTGATCTACATACTATGATCTGCTGTGGTACACCACTGGATACATGCCTCCAGTCACACAAGTATCCTTTAACCATTATGCTTTCTCTCATGCCAATCAGCTGATTTTGGATCAAACTCGCCAAGTTATCCTGGATCCCATGTGCATTTACCTTCTTTATCAATCTCCCTGATGCAACCTTGGCAAACACTTTGCTGAAATCCACATGAATTACATCAACTGCACTACCCTCATCTCCACAGCTGGTCACCTCCTCAAGAAATTCCATCAAAGTTGTTAGGTGTGATCTCCTACTGACAAAGCCATGCTTATTAAACCCTGCCTCTCCAAGTGGAGATTAATTCACTTCCTAATTTTCTACAAAGGATCCCCTACCACTGATGTTAGGCTGACTAGTCCGCAATTCCGTTTTATCTCTAGTACCCTTCTTGAAAGGTGGAACCGTGTTAGCTGTTCTCCAGTTCCCTGCCACTTTCCTCAGGCCAGAAAGGAATTAAATATTTCCTCCCTTCTCTCCTACTGCAGTCATTTCTTTGTGCAGCCAGTGTATTGACAACTCATTTGACACCCAACACAGTGTAATAGTTTCTACAAACATTGAAAAAAGACTGAATAACTAAACTGACTGTAAAAGTTAAAAATCACACAACTCCAGGTTATAGTCCAACAGGTTTAATTGGAAGTACGCTAGCTTTCGGAACATCGCTCCTTCTATCACCTGATAGAACAGCATCAGGTCCAACGCCAACATCTCCAAATCATAAATTGACTGTGGTTCCTTGAAAGAATGAGTCTGGGGAACTAGTGAAGGGAAATAAGGAAGTAAAGGAAGCATGGGTGGCACAGTGACTCAGTGGTTAGCACTGCTGCCTCACAGCACCAGGGACCTGGCTTTGATTCCAGACGCAAATGACTATGTGTAGCCTGCATGTTCTCCCTGTGTCTGTGTGGGTTTCCTCCGTGTGCTCTGGTTTCCTCCCATTGCCCAAAGGTGTGCAGGCTATGTGGATTAACCACAGGAAATGTGGGCTAATGAGGGTGGGTTTGGGTGGGATGCTCTTCAGAGGTGAAAATGTGTTGCTGGTTAAAGCACAGCAGGTCAGGCAGCATCCAAGGAACAGGACATTCGATGTTTCGGGCCAGAGCCCTTCAACAGGAATTGTTTCCTGATGAAGGGCTCTGGCCCGAAACGTCGAATTTCCTGTTCCTTGGATGCTGCCTAACCTGCTGCGCTTTAACCAGCAACTCATTTTCAGCTCTGATCTCCAGCATCTGCAGACTTCACGTTTTGCTCTTCAGAGGGCCAGGATGGGCCGAATGGCCTGCTTCCACACAGCAGGGATTCGATGAATTGAATGGATATTTTGTGTCTGTCTTCATTGTAGAAGACAAAATAAACATTCAAGAAATACTTGGAAATCAAGTTATGACCAGAAGAAGGAACTTAAAACAATTACGTGCACGCGTGAGAAGACGATCAGGCCGACAGGCTGATGAGTCATGAGGATGTGATGGACTCAAAGCAAACTTTCTACAATTCAACCAGCTAACACAGAAACAATAGAACAGTTAGACACTATGTTCTTGTGTCGTGGTGCTGGAAGAGCACAGCAGTTCAGGCAGCATCCAAGGTGCAGCGAAATCGACGTTTCGGGCAAAAGCCCTTCATCAGGAATAAAGCCTGAAGCATTCCCAGCATCTGCAGTCGTTGTTTTTACCACTATGTTCTTGTGTTCAGAGAAAGGACATCAGTTCCAGCAAACAAAGGTTAACTTCAGGAGTGTGCGAGTGGAATCCACTAATCCTGAGAATCTTTGGTTCAGCCCTCTATGTTTTATTTCTTTTCAAACATTGGCATCTCCTCTATGTATGCCTGACACATCTATTTCCAATCTAGACTTTAGATTGAGCAGATTGCTTTGTACTGCTGGAAAAGAAAGGAACATGTTGCATAGAATAGCCTTTATTGTCATGTGCACTCAAATTAGTTCAGTGAAAAGTTTGTATTGTCGCCCCTCTTTGGTAGCGGGTATCTAGATACAGTCTTGTCACTGAACTGAAATAGTTAAAAAAATAAATTAGCAAAGGAATACAGAGTTTTAAAGTCAGGAACAAAAATAAGAAGGGTCTTTAAAGTACTCAAGTTATAGTCCTTTTCCAACATGGGTCCATACCTGTTGAGGTTTGTAACACAGGGCCACTCTCCCTCCACACTCTGCTCCCACTTGGGCTCCAGCCGTGACGCGCTCTGCTTCCATTCCCAGTTCCGGTCATGACATGCTTTACTCCCCGCTCCGGGACTCGGCCCGTGACATGCTCTGCTCCCTGCTCCGGGACTCGGCCTACACTCGCTCTGCTCCCAACTCCAGGACATGGCCCGTGACATGCTCTGCTCCCCGCTCTGGGACTCGGTCCGTGACACGCTCTGTTCCCCGGTCCGGGACTCGGCCTACACTCGCTCTGCTCCCTGCTCCGGGACTCGGCCTACACTCGCTCTGCTCCCTGCTCCGGGACTCGGCCTACACTCGCTCTGCTCCCCGCTCCGGGACTTGGCTTGCACTCGCTCTGCTCCCCGCTCCGGGACTCGGCCCGTGACTCGCGCTGCTCCCTGCTCCAGGACTCGGCCTGTGACTCGCGCTGCTCCCCGCTCCAGGACTCGGCCCGTGACTCGCGTTGCTCCCCGCTCCGGGACTCGGCCCGTGACTCGCTCTGCTCCCCGCTCCGGGACTCGGCCCATGACACACTCTGCTCCCCGCTCCAGGACTAGGCCCGTGACTCGCTCTGTTCCCCGGTCCGGGACTCGGCCTACACTCGCTCTGCTCCCTGTTCCGGGACTCGCCCCATGACACACTCTGCTCCCCGCTCCGGGATTCGGCCTACAGTTGCTCTTCTCCCCGCACCGGGACTTGGCCTACACTCGCTCTGCTCCCTGCTCTGGGACTCGGTCTACACTCACTCTGCTCCCCGCTCTGGGACTTCGTCTGTGACACGCTCTGTTCCCCGTTCCAGGACTCGGCCCATTACATGCTCTGCTCCTTGCTCCGGGATTCGGCCCGTGACACGCTCTGCTCCCCGCTCCGGGACTCGGCCCGTGACTCGCACTGCTCCCTGCTCCGTGACCTGGCCTACATCCGCTCTGCTCCCCACTCTGGGACTTGGTCCGTGACACGCTCTACACCCCACTCTGGGACTCGGCCTACACTCGCTCTGCTTCCCGCTCTGGGGTTCGGCCCGTGACGCGTACTGCTCCCGCTCCGGGGCTTGACCTACACTCACTCTGCGCCCATTCTGGGACTCGGTCTATGACACACTCTGCTCCCCGCTCCGGGACTTGGCCGGTGACACGCTCTGCTCCCCGCTCCGGGACTCGGCCTACACTCGCTCAGCTCCCCGTTCTGGGACTCAGTCTGTGACACGCTCTGCTCCCCGCTCCGGGATTCGGCCTACACTCGCTCTGCTCCCCGCTCTGGGACTCGGCCTACACTCCCCGCTCCGGGACTCGACCTACACACGCTCTGCTTCCCGCTCCGGGACTCGACCTACACTCGCTCTGCTCCCTGTTCTGGGACTCGGTCCATGACACGCTCTGCTCCCCACTCTGGGACTCAGCCTACACTCACTCTGCTCCCCGCTCTGGGACTCAGCCTACACTCGCTCTGCTCCACGCTCCAGGACTCAGTCTGTGACACGCTCTGCTCCCCTCTCCGGGACTCGGCCTACACTCGCTCTGCTCATGGCTCTGAGACTCGGCCTACAATCGCTCTGCTCCCCTCTCCGGGACTCGGCCTAAACTCGCTCTGCTCCCCTCTCTGGGACTCGGCCTACACTCGCTCTGCTCCCAGCTCCGGGACTCGGCCTGTGACTCGCTCCGCTCCGGACTCAGGCCTTTGACCATGACACTTCTTTCCAGTCCCAGCCTCGACTGACACACTCTGCTCTCACCAAGGCTCTAGCATGACACTTCTTCCTTCACCTCGCCTTTTGTCCAGGTAGGGTTGGATAGTTTAGGAAGTTAAAAATTGGGTGGCAGGGAAGAAAAACTCTCCAAAGAGGAAAGAAAAAGGAAAAGGAAAAGGAAGTGGGGAGCAGAGTTGCTCTCGCTGGAGCGTCTGACTGTGCTGCCATCGTGAATAGCTATACGTCATTTTGTCATCAGTACATGTCAGGGAAATTTGCCCAATAGGTTAGAGATCACAAAACACAACTCAAACTGAAGTTGACAGACAGTATCGTTGGAGAAGAAAACAGACCAGCTGACACAGAACGGACAGTCTGCACTGAGATCAGATTTCTCCCCCCAGACCTGAGGATGAGACCAGTTTTATAGTAATGCTGCTCAATGACACTGATTAAGAAATGGGAAACTACAATGTTTCTGGAAATGGAGTAATTTAGTTGCAAGGATGCTAATTGGAAAACAGGTTAAAAACGAAGACTGCTGATGCTGCAAACCCGAGTCTGAATTAGAGTGGTGCTGGAAAAGCTCAGCAGGTCAGGCAGCATCCAAGGAGCAGAAAAAAAGTCGACATTTCGGGCAAAAGCCCTTTAACAGGAATAGAGTTTATTCATCAGGAAAACAGCTTATCGGATGAATGCCCTGTTCCTTCACACAATGCAACATCCTGACGGTATCATGGTCCCATTCATCTTCACAGGTAGGTATTAAAGTCTTTTCTGAAGTAGTGAGGTGCTTCCATTGTCCTGTGGTGCCAGTCTGTCTGTCCTGCTCTTAGTGTTGCTTTTGTGTTGCTAGGTTGTGAAACTACCCTTAGGGCTTTGAGATCTCTTGTCATGTCCATGGGAGCTTAAAGCGTATTCCATTGTCTGTGTGCCATCTGACCCAGTTCATGAGCCGCTCGGGAATTCTGGCCAATTTGCTTTTGTGGGCCTATCGTGGGTTCGCAAATCTTTTCCTACAGACAGAATTGCAAATATTACAAATCTCCGAGGAAACAACTATTTATACTGTATGAACAAGAGGCTGTTAATTGGTTGGCAAGTGGATTCTAATTGATAGAAATTTTGCTGTGGAGCATGTACCAGGAAACAGTAACAGGTAAACGTTTTAACATTCAAACCAGGCAAGTTGACTCAGGTTAGGTGGTTATGAACATAATGAATTTGTTTTGCAGCTTCTACTATGTACCTTTCCATTTTGGAGCCATTTATTTCACCCATTGTCTTTCCCATTGTCTCTTTACACACCCAGATAGATTTATCTCTAAATAGTAAGGCATCAAAATGACCTTTAATAGATATTTTCAGCATTTTAAAAACAAATTGCCATACAACTGATCTCCTCATTTGCTCTTGTCTGCATTATGTAAAAACTTTCTCAACGTGAACCAGTTTTTCTCCTTCTGCCTTGTTTTGGTGAGTCACATAGTGGGATTGTTCATTTGACCTGAATAACATAGGCCAATCATTTCACATAAAATATTAATCAATCATTGACCCTCTGCATCTTTGCTCCTTTGTCAGTTTTTATTTTTGTCCTGGCAAAATCTAGCAATCAGCTAATGCCTGAGAAATACTTTGATGAACAGACCAAAGTATCGTGCATGATTGTGACAATTAGCTGATTGCCAGAGAAATAAGCATATCTTAATGAATCTGAAGCAGAAAGTGCATTTCTGAGTGACTGATGATTGTTCTTTCCCAATTCAGTCTTCTAAAAGGACTATTGAAACAACAGAAAATTGATTTTTTTTTCATAGTGAACATATGTCCATTTTGTTTGGTCCACATCGGCAGTTGTTGAACATATTGATTCCTCCCCTTCTATATAAAAGGAAACCAATATTCTATGTTAGTGTGTACCAACTCATCCCACCATCCACCTCCAGGCGCACCCCACTATACAATGTTGACTTTGTTCTTGGCAGATGAAAGCCAGAACCTACCGTATCCAGGACCAAGTCTATTCTCCTGCCCATCTGGTAGTTCTTGATAGGTGAGGATACACAGAGACAATCAAAGATTTTCAGTCTTAATTAGGTCTGGTGATCAGTGAATTTATTGACAATGACTTGTGCTCTTCTCCATTAACCTCACAATGTGTTTTTATTTTACAGCTAAATATATCCTTACTTATAATCATATTCTATCGTTTGCATTTTATATAAAGAATAAATCATTCATTTCAATATCAAAAATCATTTTACTCACTACCAAAGGAAATTCTTAGTATTACACACAATTCATAAGGAGCTTAGTAGAACTCCATCTTTGTTGCAACCAAGTAAGATATTGTTTTTAAGTTAGTACAACTATCATGAATATATTCTCTAGTAAATTAAATACAAATCATCAACAGAGACAGAAGCTTTCAAAAGGAACTTAAGATATTGATATTGTTACAATGATTTTGTCATACTTTAATATGAAATAACATTTATTGGACAGAGCAATAACTTGAAATTTAGAGTATTTTAACCTCGAGGTATGTTGTAGGACACAAATCAATTACGTAGCGGTTTTGGACCCAGATTGGATGGCCCTCAGGAAAACCCAAGCTTGATGTCTGGGATTCTGGGCTCCACACTGCAGCTGTGGTTTGTGTTCATTATTCTTAAATTTCCCAAATGTCTCTTCTACCTGAGTCATTATAAATTAAATAATTCATACTTGCAAATTTTAAATATACAAAACCATTGACACTTGTAAAATTACCATATTGTGTTACTGGCAAACGCTATTTTCACTCCTGCTTTTCTGAAACCTATACCTAGTACTTTATCCTGTTTCAAAAAGTAGCATCAAATAGGTTAGGAATTCAGAATATTGCAAGAGTCATGAGCTGCATTTCCAATGTTTCGATGCAGCCTTTTGGTGGTCATTACTTATTTTTGTCCCATGGTTGGTACCAAGGTTTGCAATTGAAGGACAATGGTATTTTTGTACATAAGCCAGGGTGATGGTCCAAATGTTGTGAAAAGACATGAACACGTAAATTTAGAGTCCTTGTGTGTGATAGATGTCACAAATTTGCTTTTAGTCAGGTCTATCGGAAATGTGGACCTTGCTGTCTCCCACATCAGAAGCATTTAGCAGATCTGCTGAAACACAATATTCTGATTCTTTTCTGCAAATGTTCAATAATTAATGATTGGCTTTCAAATTTCAGAGGTTTCCACATCAGCAGAATCCAGTTTGTAATTAGGATTAAAAACTGGATGCAAAGCAGGAACGAGGTAAACACGCCCTCTTATTTCATGTTGCTATCTTAATTCCATCTGGTTTAGAATTCTTCAGATCAGGTTCCCATGAGGAATACAGTACAACTCTCAAAACAATGCTCATTTCAGTGGGCAAATGAATGGCATAATAAGGTAATGAGCCACACAAATAAGGACAGCCGCAAATTCATTCTGCCTCAGCTATTGGGACAAAGACAGGTGAGCCAAGTGAGGAGAGATAGCTGGTAAGATTATATGCATCAGCAAGGTTAAAATCAGGATTGGTGAAAGAGCTTGTTATAACACACAAACTCCATGACAAGTGATAAGTGGAAATTCGGACAATGTCCAAAGGGTAGAAATTTGTTTGGAGTGGTATTGAATCAATTATATGCTATACCCCCTCCTTGATATTGAGTTTCCATAAGACCGTATGATAAAGGTGCAGAAGTGGACCATTCAGCCCATTTAGTCTGATCCCGCCATTCAATGAGATCATGGCTGATTAAAAATATATCCACTTTCCTCACTATCCCCATAACACCTAGAATAATAGAGCACAGTACAGGCCCTTCAGCCCACAATGTTATGGCGAGTACTTAGAGTCATAGAGATGTACAGCATGGAAACAGACCCTTCGGTCCAACCCGTCCATGCCGACCAGATATCCCAACCCAATGTGTTGCAGATATGTGCATTTTCTTTCCCCATGTAAATTACATTCTTCCTGCCAAACTGCATAACCTCACATTTTTCCACATTATATTCTACCTGCCAGGTTTTTGCTCACTCACTTAACCTGCCTGTTTCAGAATGACAAGAATAAATTGAATTTGTATAGCACCCCAAACACTGAAAAATGCTAAGTGGCTTCAAAGTAGTGTAACCAAACAAATTTGACATCAAACCACAAGAGGATCTATCAAGACAAACAACTATAGGCTTGGTCAAAGAGGAGACTCTTAAAGGGAGAGGGAGAAGTTTTTTTCTTTATTCATTTATGGGATAGTGACATTATTGACAGGGACAATATCAGTCCCAAATTGTTCTTGGAATGAATGGCTTGCATTGTTGTGGTCTGGGGTCACGTGCATACCAGATCAGGTATGGATGCCAGATTGCCTTTCCTAAAGGTAATTAGTGAACCAGATGGGTTTTTACAGTGATCAATAGTAGTTACTTAGTCACCATTAAGCTAGCTTTTAATTTCAATGGTTAAACAGGATTCTTTAGTGTGGCTAAGAAGCTGAGAAATTCAGACCTTAGGGCCTATGCTTCTGAAGGCACAGCCTCTATGGTAGAGTATTAAAAAATTGGGGATATACTCAAAGCCAGAATTAGGCAGACACAGATATTTTGGAAAGCTGTAGGGCTGGTGATAAGGGAGGGGTGTGATCACAGAAGAATTTGAAAAGAAGCATGGGTAATTTAAAATTGAGGCATTACTCAAAACAGGGGCCAATATAGATCAGTGAGCACAGGAGTCATGTTTGAAGAGAACTTGGTAAATGAGCCAGACAGGAGCAAAGGTGAGAGCTGTTAGAGATGGAAGTCAGAAAAACTTTGTGATGAAAACTTAACGCTGGGTTAAATGGGACGCTGAGTTTGTGGATAGTCTGTTTTAAGCTCAAATAGTAGTCAGTGCAACACTAGCCATTTTATACTGACCTCAAGATGAATAACTGCACTTTGACTGCTCTTGGCAAGTCTTGGTTGGCATGGACGGGTTGGACCGAAGGGTCTGTTTCCATGCTGTACATCTCTATGACTCTATGACTCTAAATACTCCGCATAACATTGTGGGCTGAAGGGCCTGTACTGTGCTCTACTGTTCTAATTGCTATGGGGATAGCGAGGAAATGGATATATTGACCCAGTATGACTTCAAATGTCAGGTACTGGCCCAGTCAGTTAGATGGTTAAAAACCCAAACTAATATTGACAAAATGCTCAGTCACAGGCTATTTTTATTGGTCAGTCATCTCACATAATTATAGATGCAGAATAAAATGCAGACACAATGAACAGAAACGTAAGGGAATGAAATACGATTAAAAGAAAGCAACAGAATGAGAATAAATATGTATTTTGATAATATATAAGTAAAATGCTGTATCTGCTGGAGGACTAAAATAAAAATTTAAACTGTTGGGAAAATCTCATCAGGTCTGCCAGCATTTGTGAAGATAGAAACAGGGTTGATGCTTTCAGCCCAATTCTGGATCAGTGGTGCTGGAAGAGCACAGCAGTTCAGGCAGCATCCAACGAGCAGCGAAATCGACATTTCGGGCAAAAGCCCATTCCTGATGAAGGGCTTTTGCCCGAAATGTCGATTTCGCTGCCCCCGGATGCTGCCTGAACTGCTGTGCTCTTCCAGCACCACTGATCCAGAATCTGGTTTCCAGCATCTGCAGTCATTGTTTTTACCTTGCTTTCAGCCCAATGACTTCTTTACTGTGATGGATTTTACGTTGTAGAAAAAAAGTAGGGGTCAATGGTGGGAAGGTCAGATGGAGCAGAAGGGAAGGTCAGAGATAGGTCAGGGGGCAAAAACAGATTAAATATCAAAAGCAAGAGGTAATGGTTGCAACAAAGAAACAAAACATTTATAGCACAATAGGGTATTTGGAGAGACTCAAAAGGCACATGAACCCATTGCCAACAATATCCAAAGTTAAATAGAGAGGGAAAGGACCAAGAAGCAGCAGACCAAAATAAAAGGCGAAGAGACCCAACGATGAATCTGTGGGCAAGTGTCTCAGCAGTCCAGGACTATTTCACCATGTAGGCCTTGGTGATTAGGTACAAACCAATTCTGATGTGGACTAACCTCTTTGCAACCTGCAGCCTCTCTTTGTGACCGACAAAACTCAACAATATTGATGTTCCAGAGGAACATTGCTGCTGGCACAAATGGAGTTGAATAAAAAATTAGATTAGATTACTTACAGTGTGGAAACAGGCCCTTCGGCCCAACAAGTCCACACCGACCCACCAAAGCACAACCCACCCAGACCCCTACCCCTTTACCTAACACTACGGGCAATTTAGCATGGCCAATTTACCTAACCTGCACACCTTTGGACTGTGGGAGGAAACCAGAGCACCCGGAGGAAACTCACGCAGACACAGGGAGAACGTGCGAACTCCACACAGTCAGTCGCCTGAGTCGGGAATTGAACCCAGGTCTCTGGCGCTGTGAAGCAGCAGTGCTAACCACTGTGCCACCGTGCCACCCTAATGTGCAACAGAGAAATTACCAGAATGTTCTTTGAAAAGATTGAAAACAAATATTGAGGAAATAGATGGAAGAGTAATATTAAGCTATTATAGAGTTATTGAGGTGTATAGCATGGAAACAGACCCTTCGGTCCAACCTGTCCACGCCGACCAGATATCCTAAACCAATCTAGTCCCACCTGCCAGCACCCAACCCATATCCCTCCAAACCCTTCCTATTCATATACCCATCCAAATGCCTCTTAAATGCTGCAATTGTACCAGCCTCCACCACATCCTCCTGCAGCTCATTCCATACACATACCACCCTCTGTGTGAAATAGTTTCCCCTTAGGTCTCTTTTATATCTTTCTCCTCTCACCCTAAACCAATGCCCTCTAGTTCTGGACTCCCCCACCCCACGAAAAAGACTTTGTCTATTTATGCTATCCATGCCCCTCATAATTTTGTAAACCTCTATAAAATCACCCCTTAGCCTCCGATGATCCAGGGAAAACAGCCCCAGTCTGTTCAGCCTCTCCCTGTAGCTCAAATCCTCCAACCCTGGCAACATTCTTGAAAATCTTTTCTGAACCCTTTCAAGTTTCACAACGTCTTTCCGATAGGAAGGAGACCAGAATTGCATGCAATGTTCCAACGGTGGCCTAAACAATGTCCTGTACAGCCGCAACATGATTTAACTTTTTTGCTTTCCCTTCTTAAATTACCTTTCTATGGACCTCTTCCCATAATGATGTTTTATGCAAGGCTTGGAAGCAACAACAAACAACTTCAAGGCCAGAAAAAGACATAAGTTCATACAATGTTGCAGCCAGTGGACTAATTCAGCCCTTCAAGTCTGCTGTACCATCCAATGAGAACATGTCTGATCAGTCAATCCTCAAATCCACTTTATCCCATTCATTACCTTTGATTTCTTTCCTGATTAAAAATCTGTCTGTCTCAGTTTTGAATATACTTATATGTCCCAACATTTCAGCCCTTTACAGGAAAGAATCCCAAACAATCACTACACTCTGACAGAAGAAATTCTTCTTTATTTTTGTCTTAAATGGATGATCCCTTATTGTGGGATTATACCCATGGCTCATGACTCTCCCACAACATTTCTGTATCTACACTGTCATGACCCCTAAGAAACTTGGATGTTTTAAGAAGGACTCCTCTTATACTTCTAAACTCTAATGAGTACAGGCCCAACCTCCTTGACCTTTCCTCAGCAGATAGCTCATCCATCATACCACACCATTTCAATGTTATTAGGAGCAGTGCTTGGTGAGGTTTGGTGGTTTGTGAATATTGTGCTTATCAGGATGTGGAGAAATTGACTACTTTCTCATATTAGGCACTCCATGCTAACATTCCAAGATCAGGAACTGGAGTTTTCAGCTCATATGCCTTAGACCCGATCTCTAATTGATCTGTTTGTGGGACATTTTTCCATTCTGATACCCATGAGTAGCGAACCAGAGGAAAATGTATTCAGTCAGCCCTCCCATTTATCTCCCCACCCTGGAGGCTTCCTGCCTCTATTCCTGATGAAGGGCTTTTGCCCGAAACGTCGATTTTCCTGCTCCTCGGATGCTGCCTGACCTGCTGTGCTTTTCCAGCACCACTCTAATCTAAACTCTGGTTTCCAGCATCTGCAGTCCTCACTTTTGCCTAGTTGATTTTAACCTTACCGCGAATCCTCTTGCAAGGATGCCTACCTTGAAGAAGTTCTCCTCCTCACTCCACAAGAGTCTCAGTGAGTCTCTCTTTCACTGCAACCTCCAGGTCATCTCCTCCCCTCCCATTTATCTCTCCACCCTGGAGGCTTCCTGCCTCTATTCCTGATGAAAGGCTTTTGCCCGAAACGTCGATTCTCCTGCTCCTTGGATGCTGCCTGACCTGCTGTGCTTTTCCAGCACCACTCTGATCTAAACTGATTTCCAGCATCTGCAGTCCTCACTTTCGTCTATTCCTCCAGAGTTTAGTTTGCTGTTCCATCTCATTAGATCAGGTAGATTCCAGGGCTCAGGGTTGAAACATCCAATAAAAAACAAGCCAATGTTCAACCCAATACAAATTCACCAAGAATCCACTACAGTTTTCACATGGGCATAATGATAAAATCACATCAGATAAATCAATTTTTTGGTTGCACAGCAATATTTACACCATGTACTGAACCTTCAGATAAAATTATTCCCTCCTTACCCATGCCAATACCGATATTTTTAACAAAATCAATGCAAGTAAATGCTACACATTGATGGCTCTGGGAATTTCAATTCTGCTTATAAAGCAAATTGGCCCAACTTACTGGAGGTCTGCTTGCAGCTGAGAGATATTGTCATATAGGCTAAAGTCAGGACACACTACGGTGGCTTGACATTGATGGAAATTGCTTACCAAAGCCTGCAAACCTGATATTGTCAAAGCAGATCACATTACCAAAGCCATAAATTATTGAAAAACATTCAGTAGGAAACATTTGAATGAGAAAATGGATTACATTATTACATCAAGTTCTTCAGGAAACAACCTCTTTTCATTAAAGCACAGCCAAGTGTCCTGAAAATGACATGTTTAGTTTCCACTTTTTGGTGTGCACCTTATTAATAATCTAATATTCCACCCTTCAATCTTTAACTTGCATCATGTTAAATCATTTGCAGCTTTAAGAGATACCGGTTATGGCATAACATTATTACATTTCCAGCATCAAGGACAACAGAGGATCATACACTGAACATAGAAAATACAAAACATGAAATTTCCATTGTAGTTTTCACCCTTATTCTTATCATTGACTGTGTAGTACACTCTCCATCCTACATGTGAACAATGAGCTATGATAGTATCAGATTCACATACAGGATAAAGGAAATATCTAATACTTCAATAATTGGCACCTTCTGTCCATTACCAATAATTGTATCAACTGATACCTAGCAAGCATGTTTTATTTATTTATTAACAGGATATGGATGATATTGACTAGACAGACATTCATTAGCCATCTCTAATTGCCCATAGTGCAGTTAAGAGTCAACCACATTGCTATGGGTCTGGAGTCACATGTGGAACAGATCAGACAAGAGTGGAAGTTTCCCTCGTTAAAGGCTATTAATGAAGCAGATGGGTTTTTTTTTCAGACAATCTACAATGGTTTCATGGTCATCATTAAACTCATAACTCATGATAGCCCCATGTTGATACCACTAGCCCATATGATTTTCATGTTACTCTTTGTAAATTCACTGATTCAGCTTTTCACAAAGTTGGAAAGAACATCACTTGATTTTGTATTTGCCTTTCAAGCTTAAGCTAGTGGACACCTCTGACACAAAATGTTACATTACTTCAGCCCCAAAAGTTTTCACTATGATTATAAATATAGAATTTTTGAGGATTCAAATCTATCCAAAAGTACTGGCGTTCTCTAATCTTCAGTTCCAAACATTTAATTAATACAGGGTCCACTTTGGAGTCAAATTTATTAGCAAACCAATGGCCATAGTCAAGGAGCCACCTGAGCTCAGCAGAGCCGTAGATGCAGACGCTGCGGCGGTGAGTGCCTGTGCAGGGTGGGTATAGCGCCTCCTCCAGGTAGCTCCATTTCACCAGCCTAACCTTACTCTGCAGATCAGTCACTTCAGCCTCCGAGCGGGAGATCTCACCTGGCACCCCAGGAACCCGGACCATGCTTGCCCAGAAGTGCTCGTCTGGTGAGTATGTATCTGCGGACCAGGCAAGAAAATCTTTGGCCACCACACTGGAATTGATGTATTTGACAAAATCGTAACTCAAAACAAAATAGGCACTGCCAGTAAATACTTCAATATTATGGGGGGCGGGCTCCTTCTCAACATCAGTTTTGATGAGTATCTGTCCATCTTCGTTTGAATTATCTGAAAGCTTGTAACAGTACAAGAATCGCTCTTTTTTAGTATCGCTGGGTTTCATAGATTCCAACATGTTAGCTCCATTCAGTTTCTTCAACTCAGACACCAGTTCAAAATTGGACCTCAAAGGTAAATCTTGGCCACATAAGTTGATCACATACTTCCATTGGACAGACGACTCAAGAAGATCAGACAAACAATTAAGATCTGCTTGTAGTCTGGAAATGTGAGCATAATGTACCAATTCCAACTTTGATGCGATGAACACATTCGGAAAGCACTTAGCTAAGTTGTCCATGGCGGATTTGAATGAGTTTGAGGATTTCTGGTCATAATGAATGCAGTATACATTCTGAGGCATGTAAATCATTTTTAAGCTCCTTTCCACCATAATAGCATCTTTATGAACCACCATAGAAAATGCCAAAGGGTACTCCTTTTCCACTTCCGAGATGAGATTGTTTCGATATCCTCTTTGCAAAAGATATTGATCACAGTCAGATGTCATCAACTCAACATCTTCGTCTTCCAGGTCAATAATATTACCCTTGCGTATTTCTAATGTTTTACCCACTTCCACTGGACTACATTCATAGATGGCAGTGCAATTAATTTGAAGGTTTAGTTGCAAGTACTTGCTGTTCTTTCTATTGTGCACATACTGAGAGGTGCTCCAGAAAGGTTCGACCAACCATGTTTTCTGTGAACCTATGACCATTCCATGATTGTAGAGAAGTTTTAATAGGCAAGGCAGTGCAAAGGACAAAAGCAGTAAAATGATCTTCTTCAGCTTAAATTTCACAGTGGAACACTTGCAAAGCATTCTGCAAAATGTAAAAATACCATTGGCTGTCAGTACAAACAAATTTGGGCAACATTTAGAATACAAGACTTCATGCTTTAAGTTTAAATACAATCATCAAGTCATTCAGATCAACATTTTCTTGAATCCTTCAGTTAGTCTCACCATTCTTTCTCCTTATTCTTGAAAATCTTTGACCTTCAAGTAATTTTTCAATTTTGATTTAAAGGTCACAATTAAATTGACATTCATTCCCCCATTAGAGAGTACAGTCAATATCCGAGACCTTTGTTGAGTACAAAGGTTTTTCTTCTAGTCACCTCTAGTTCTTCTTTTCAAATCATCTTAACTGTGTGCTTTCAGCCCTTGACAATAATTTCACTTTATTCATTGTATCTAAAGCCTTTATGATCTTAAACACATCTATTAAATATCCTATTTGATGGTTCTAAGGAGAATAACCTCAGCTTCTCCAGTTAATACATTGATATATTGATTTTTTTTGTCACATGTACTTAAGTACATCGAAAAGCTTTGTTTGTCAGCAGTACAGACAGATCATAATGAGCAAGGGCATACAGATCATAGGGTGGAAAAAAAACTTGGACAGAGTAAGGTATACAAGTTATACTGCACAGGATGTGCGCTAGGCAGGATCAACATTAACAAGATCAGCATTATTTGAAGTTGGAGAGTCCACTCATCGGTCTAACCACAGCAGAGAAAAAGTTGTTCTTGAAACTGCTGGTGCATGTGATCAAACTTCTGTATCTTCTGTGGAACTGTAACCAGGGCTAGTAAATTTACGGAATGAGCAAAGCTCTTCAGTATCCTTGACAAAGCTTTCCCTAAAGTACGGTGCCCGGAATTACACTTAATACTCCATTTGGGAATGAACTAGTGCTTTACATAGGTTTAGCAATAACATCCTGACTTTGTACTTTCAGGGCTGATTTATTCAAGATGCCGGATCCCCTAGCCCCACCTCCTGATCGAAAGGTCCAGAGCAAGACTGCTGAGGGAACAACCTGGACACTTGGCATGGGTCTCCCAGAGTTAAATCCAAGTGGTGATGAGATGAGCATTAATCAGCCACTGTCAGTCAGGCTGCCCAAACACTGCTTTATCAACCAGGTAGGGAGGGAGGCAGTGGGTGCTTGCCTGCTGGGCCTTCAATTCATCTGCAGGGGGTAACATTACATCTGGTCCACTGCATCTATCAAGATCAGGATCCCAAGTGTTTTTATTATTTGTTTTTAGTGTAATTATTTATTTGTTAAACTCTTCAGCCACGTTCAAAGATTTCTGCTTGAACAAATCCAAATCTCTGTCTTTTTGGAGCTCCTTTATATCTATAGGAGTTGGGAGGTCATGTTGCAGCTGTACAGGGCATTAGTTCGGACACTTTTGGAATATTGTGTGTAATTCTGGTCACCCTCCTATAGGAAGGATGTTGTTAAACTTGAAACGGTTCAGAAAAGAATTACAAGGACATTGCCAGAGTTGGAAGTTATGAGCTATAAGGAGAGGCTGAGTAGACTGGGGCTATTTTCCCTGGAGCATCAGAGGCTGAGGGGGTGACCTTATAGAGGTTTATAAAATCATGAGGGGCATGGATAGGATAAATAGACAAAGTCTCTTCCCTGGGTTGGGCGTCCAGAACTAGAGAGGATAGGTTTAGGATGAGAGGGGAAAGATTTAAAGGGACCTAAGGGGCAACGTTTCCATGCAAAGGGTGGTACATTAATGGAATGAGCTGCCAGAGGAACCGGTGGAGGCTGGTACAATTACAACATCTAAAAGACATCTGGATGGGTATATGAATAGGAAGGATTTAGAGGGATATGGGCCAAGTGTTAGCAAATGGGACCAGATTAGGTTAGGATATCTGGTCAGCATGGATGAGTTGGACTGAAGGGTCTGTTTCCATGCTGTATATTTCTATGACTCTGTGACTCCAGTTATCTCTTCCTATATTGAAGGCAGGTATGTGTGAAATGGGATACTGAGCCTGCACTTAATGGTACATTCTCTTTGGAGCCAGCCTCTTATTTGGTAACTTCTCTGTTTACTAGGCAGGCAGCCTGGACAAGAGAGGAGTGCTACTGTTGCAGGTCAGGAACCAAAAATAAACTCCTACTACAGTAGTCCCACTGTCCCACATTAGGCCAGTGAGCCCTGATGTTATGACATTGCAAATGATCGTCCAAGTACTTTTGTAAGGTTGTAAGGTTACCTGCCTTAACTACCCGCCCAGACAGTGCATTCCAGACCACCACCTTTGGGTGAAAAAGGTTTTCTTCAAATCCTCTCTAAACTCATTCCTTTCACTCTAAAATTATGCACCCTTGTTATTAATCCTTCAACAAAAGGAAACAATTGCTTTCTATTCACCCTCGTCATGCCCTTCAAAATTTTATATACCTCAGTCAGGTCCCCCCTCAATCTCCACTTACTCCAAAGAAAAGCTTGAGCTTATTCAACTAAAATGCTCCATCCCAAACAACATATTGGTTTATATCCTCTGCACCCCCTCCAGTGCAATCATGTCCTTCCTATAGTGTGATGACTAGAACTGCACAGAGTACTCCAGCTGTGGTTAAACCAAAGTCTGTAGAGCTCCAACATAACATCCCTGTTCTTACAATGTATGCTATTACTGATAAAGGCAAGTGCTCTGTATGCCTTCCTAACTACCCTATTAACCTGACCTGCCACCTTCAGGGATCTGTGGACAAGAACTCCAAGATTAGATTAGATTAGATTTCCTACAGTGTGGAAACAGGCCCTTCAGCCCAACAAGTTCACACTGACCCTCTGAAGAGCAACCCACCCAGTCCCATTCCTCTACGTTTACCCCTGACTAATGCACCTCGTACTACGGGCAATTTAGCATGGCCAATTCACCTAACTTGCACATCTATGGAATGTGGGAAGAAAACGGAGCACTCGGAGGAAACCCATGCTGATAAGAGGAAAATGTGCAAATTCCACACAGACAGTTATCCGGGGTGGGAATTGAACCCGGGTCCCTGGTGCTGTGAGGCAGCAGTGTTAACCACACCCTTCTGTTCCTCTGAGCTTACTACCATCCTACCATTCATTGAGTTCTCCCTTGTCTCATTCCATCTTTCAAAGTGTAATAGATCACATTTATAAGGATTAAATTCCATCTACCACTGATCTGACCATCTGGCCAATCCATTTATCTCCTCCTGCAATCTAACACCTTCCTCTCACTGTCAACTATCCAATTACTCTTTGAATCATCCACAAAGATACTTACCATCACTCCCACATTCTTCTCAATATCATTTATGAATATCAAGCAAGATAATGAACCCAACAGTGATTCCGGTGGTACACCATTGGACACCAGTCTTACCAACAGCATTCTATCACTCCACTCTGTCTCCTGCCATAAGGCCAATTTTGGATCCAACTTACCAAGTTACCCTGAATCCCATATGCTTTGACCTTCTTTATCAGTCTCCCATGTGGGACCAAATGTCTTACTGAAATCCATATTAAATGACATCAACTGCACTACTTTTTACACAGAGGATGTTAACATGCAGCTGGGGAGGTGACAGAAGCAGATAGTGATGCTTCAGAGGCATTTAGATGGACACATGAACAAGCAAAAAATAGAGGAATATGGACCATGGACAGGGAAACAGGATTAGTTTAGAATGGCATCATGGTGGGCACAGACATGGTGTTCCATCTTCTATGTACCCCGATTTGTTAGATATTACCTCCCTCTGACAAAGCTATGTTTACTATCCTTGTTCAAACCTTGCCTCTCAAACTGGAGATTAATTTTCTCTTTCATTATTTTCTCCAATAATTACCCTGTATTGATATTAGATTCACTGGTCCATAGTCTCTTGGTTTATTGCTATCCTCCTGCTTTTAAAGTGGAACGACATTTGCTTTCCTCCAGTTTTCTGGCACCTCTCCTGTGGCCACAGACAATGTGAAGATTTGGGTCAGGTCCCCTATAATTTCCTCCTTCATTTCCCAAAGCAGCCTGGGATACATCTCATCCGAATCTGGGGATTTGTCCAGTTTTAAATTTGCCAAGATCTCCAATATCTTCTCCTTTCTTTTTATATCAATCTGCTCAAGAACTTCACAGTCCATCTTCTTGAATTCTAGTGTTGTGGTCACTGTTACTAAGATGCTCCACCACTGTCACCTCAAACACCAGTCTGCCTTCATTCTCCAGAATGAGGTCCAGCACTGCACTGTTCCATGTTCGACCATTGGCATGTTAACATAAAAAGTTCTCTTGAATACATTTCAAGAAATCTGCTCCTTTTAAACCCATTACACTATAATTATCCCAACTGATATTGGGGTATCGGAAGCCCCTAATATAATGATCCTATTAATACTTTTACATGCCTTTGTGAATTGTCTACATTTCTGCTCCTCTATTTCTTACTGACTCTTTGGGGGTCTATCATTCACTCCTAACAATGTGACTGACCCCTTTTTTAATTCCTAAATTCTACCCACAAAGCCTCATTGACAATCTGTCCTCAATATCATCCCTCATTACTGCAGTAACTGACTCCCTAACTAATAACATAACAACACTTCCACATTTATACCCTTCCCTGTCCTTCCTGAAGATCCCAGAGCCTGGATTGGCCAGTTCTGTCCCTTCCTCAATCACGTCTCTGTGAAGGCAACAACAACATCACAGTTCCACGAGTCTAACCACACCCTCAACTCATCTGTCTTACTTATCATACTCTTGCCTTTAAAGTATAGGCCATCTAGCCTTGCCTCGCTCTCGTGACACAACATAGAAAAGGAACCAAGGCAGAGAGAGTTCCGCTAAATTCTGCTAAGTTGCTATTGAACTAACCCACTGTGACCCCTGGCCCTGCTGAACAGCACAAGCAAACCCACCTGCAAGGCTGTTAGTCCCATTCTGGTTCAGACCATCCCACTTTCATCCTCCCCAGAAACTGACCCAGTGATCCCAGAATCTAAAACACTCCTTCCTGCACCAACTCTTGAGCTATGTGTTTAGCTGCCCTGTTTTCCTATTTCTGTAATCACTAGCCTGTAGCATTGGGAGTAATCCTGAGATTACAACCTTGGAGGTCTTGCTTCTTAATCTACTTCCTGGCTCCCTGAACTCTTGATGTAAAGCCTCATCCCTCGTTCTACCTACATCATTGACACCAAATGTGTACAACAACCTCTGTCTTATTACCCTTCAGGAAGCCCTGTAGCCATTCAGTGAAATCCCTATTTCCAGGCTACTATGGGATTTGAATGCACTTCCTCAGATCATTAGCCTGCACCACTTGATCACTAATCCAGGGACAACACTACGTCACCATCTCCCATCACCACCAAGATGTGACTAGTGGAGACATTCAGTGATGGTAACACCTTTGAATTAAGTTGGGGTATTGTTGGCCTCAGTTCTTACAAACGATGTGACGGTGGGGATGATCACTTCGGGAGCATATATGCTATTTCCCAACATCAACTCAAATCTGGATGTGTCCAGGTCTTGCCAAATGCGGACATAAATAGCTTCAATATCGGAGACATTGCAAATGGTGCTAAACGTGGCAATCATCAGCAAACATCCCAATTCTGACCGAATGATAGAGGGAAAACCATGGATGAAGCATGTTAAGGTGTTTAGACTTAGGTCTCCGCCCTGAGAAATCCCTGCAGAGATGTCCTGGAGCTGAGCTGACTGACCTCCAATGACCACAGCCACCGTCCCATATGTTTTATATCTGCATGTATTCAGCCAATGGACAGTGCTCCCAAACCAAACCCCACTGATGTCAGGAGGGCGCGTCACATACTCCCATCACCTCTATAATTCAGCTCGTGTGTCGTTGTTTTTAAAAATAGATTTAACTATTTTTCATGTATCAAATTACAGATTTTTAACGGATGAAAAGCGAGATAAAGTGTTCTTTTTTGAAGAGATTTCGAACAAACTAAAAGAGAGTCAGTTTCCAGCAATTTACTTCATCTGAAAGAAGGGCTGGGCCAGAATTCAAAGATTAAGGGGTCACTGGAACCGAAATGTTAGCCCTGATCTCTCTGCCTGGCTGGTGGCGGTCCTGCTGAGTTCCTTAAGGGCTGGTTCAACCGACTCTTTCCGGAAAAGATTGTGTCACGAGTAGTGAGGAAGCTGATGGGAAGCAGGGCTCAACTCCTGTGCCATGTGTTCCTCTGGCGAAACTTCAAGCCGAGGCGAGATTGCGGAAGTAGGTGCCTTGAAATAAAAAAATGAAACCTGAAACGCTCAATCCTTGATGGGGAGAACCCTTTCAGATTCCTCTCGGCCGGTGACTGCACTCCCATTTCCCAAAAAAAAACCCGAAGAGCTCGCTTTGAAATTCCAAGAAAAGTAGAAATGGACTCAGTTGAGCATTTTGTGGAGTGAGGGAGGAGGTGAAGGGCTCACTGTGATCTCCAGTATTTTTTCTCTTTTCAGTACAGATTGCAGCAACTGCAGTAATGTGTTCCTACTCTGCCAAGCCAACGGATCACACAGTTGGCCGCTACTTGAACCAGTTACGGGTCACCACTGACACGTCCCACCCACCAACAGGCGAATATCAACTCCAGCTGGGGAAACAGGCCAAAACCGAATAACTGACTAACTCCACCGAGCAAGTCCACACACGGGGCTAGACCCAAGTGCACAAGGTGGGGAGTTCACATGGGGGAGACTGGCTCGCCTCCTTTATCCTGGAATGGCTCTGACTTCAAGACCAAGAAAGGTCCCAGTCTCCACCATGGCCCACCCCACGAGCTGTCAGTGAGACCCCTGTCCTCCATAGGACCTACCCCCTCCAGCTTACCTCTGTCTGTCTGCCAGCCTGTGTTTCTATCTCTCTCTCACACACACCCCCCCACATCCAAGCAGAGTCACTTGCGAAAGTATAGTGGCGCTGGACTCTTTGGGAATGTTCCGAGGGAACTCTGCAGCAGCTCCGTTCGCCGCCAGCTCCTTCATGGAGCTGCCGCTTTCGGCTTCCCGGCCCCGGGACTGGCAGGGGGGGAGCGGCGCTAAAGCTTTCCGTCAGCCAGCCAGGCTGCTGTCATTCGCTTCGGAGCATCGACTCGGACTGCAGCTCTCCGCTGTTTCCCCGCGTCCTGTCCAATCTACTGGGTCTTGTGGAGCACTGTACGGCACGCCATAGATTTGATCACAACAGAGACACACCCACCAGCCATCTCCCAAACCGGGAAAACACTGGTTTCCCTCTATCTGCAACCCCCCCTCCTTATTCAACTCATGGTTACAAAGTGGTGAGTGTTCACGTTCCCTGTGCAGGAGGTGCCGGTGTTGGACTGGAATGGACAAAGTTGCTCTGAAAGGTAGTACAATCCTTTCAAATACACCCATTTGAACTATAACCTAATGTTGGGTGATTTTTAACGCTGTAAAGGATATAGACACAACGTTGGAAGTGATGACTTTTGCTCACTTGTCATTTACTTAACTCAGTTCCATAATCGCTCCAGTGTAAAGCTTTTTAAAAAGTTTTACTAAACAAGAAGACGCTATAGACAAGCTGTTTGGAAAAGCATTAGGAAACGGGGCACGAACAAACGCCTCTTAGAATAAAAGCAAATTACTGCGGATGCTGGAATCTGAAACCAAAATAGAAAATGCTGGAAAATCTCAGCAGGTCTGGCGGCATTTGTAAGGAGAGAAAAGAGCTGACGTTTCGAGACTAACGGACCCTTTATCAAAGCTCAACACATTTTAGAAAATCGCTCCCAATGAGAGACACTCGGGTGGGTTTTCTGAAGGAGCTGCAGGAATTTCCTCAGTCCAATTTGTTGTTCAAACTATCACCCTGAGGAAGAGATAAGCTAAACACTTGGAGAAAACAAAACCCACACTTGACTCGAAATGTTAACTCCGTTTTTCTCTCTGCACAAATGCTGCCAGACCTGCCGAGTTTCTCCAGGACTTTGTATTTCAGTCTTCTAGCAATATTTTGCTTCTTCTGGAATCATGGTGTTGAGGCGGGTAAGTTCTACGTTCCTTGGATCAGTATCGGAGCCTAATTCTAATCGATGGCAATAGGCTGGAATCAGAGGCTCTCTGGAATTGATTAAATTGGACTAAACTTTGGGGGGGACACTGTTTCAGCTGCAGGGTCAAAGTCATGTCAGACATTTGCGCTATAGGAATAGACTGAAGTTTCTTGTTAAAGTAGCCTTTGGCTAATCCATATCAGCATGTCAGAACTCCAATCTACTGTGAACATTCATTTCAAATCTACATTTTGCTGATAGTGTCGCAATATTTGAGGATGGGGGTGTGATCCACTTAATGGATATCAGTGCAGGGAAATAGCCAAAACATAACGCCACCATCACTCTCAGATAATGTGCAAGGCGGTTAGTTATAATGCAAAGCTCGTTTTATTCAACTCCAGCAGCACAGCTTAACCTGAACCTCAGAGAAAAAAAATCTTCTACAGCACAAATCTCTCAGTTAAGAGTCCCAGAGCAGTCAGTCATGTGGCCTTTCTGTGAGATTCCCAGTTGAGTGCCAAATTAGCAGCAATTTAAGCCTTTGGGCAGACATCCACTGAGAATAATGGGGTGATCATTCAGGCTGATTCAAATTCTAGGATATTGATGCCAGCAGAAAGAAAGAATATTCATCTCATCAGCCAAGGTTGGAACCAGAGAGAAAAGGATATTCATCTTTAGTTGTAGCTGCTTCACAACTTCCAGATTGAAGTTACAGTTCTGTCCATTGAAGAGTGAATCAGTTGTTTTCAATAATGGCCCAGGTTTTGCATTCTTCTGCAAAGGAAAGATGCACTCAACATTCACTGTGCTGAGGATTGGCCACAGGTCTTTCATAAATTCCCCACAAATCCACCAACTCTCACAGTTACCTGGACTATACATCCTCACACTCTACTTCCTGTGAAGACTCTATTCCATTCTGCCAGTTCCTTCATCTCTGTCACCTCTATTCCGATGATGCTGAATTCAACAAGAGAGCCTCCGAAATGGCCACCTTCTTCCTCAACTAAGGATTCTCCAGCACCGTGGATGACAGAGCCCTCAGCCATTTCAGGCCTGTTTCTCATGGTTTGGCTCTTACCCCTTCACTTCCCTTCCACAACAGCAGTAGGCTCCCCCTTGTCCTTAACTCCCATCCCACCAGAATCCATATCCAGAGGATCATTAGCCACCAATTCTGCCCTCCTTTGTCAGCTTTCTGCAGAGACCGTTCCCTTTGGGAGACCCTGGATCTGCTCATCCCTCACTCCCAGCATCCTCCCACAGCCTCATGGCAGCCTCCCCTGCATCCACAGAAAGTATAACATCCGTCCACTTACTTCCTCCCTCCTCAGTATCCAAGGGCCCAAACACACCTTCCAGGTGAAGCAGCACTTTACCTGCACTTCACTCAATCTAGATTGGAGTGGTGCTGGAAAAGCACAGCAGGTCAGGTAGCATCCGAGGAGCAGGAAAATGACATTTCAGGCAAAAGCCGTTCAACAGGAATGGAGGCAGGGAGCATCCAGGGTGGATAAATAAATGGGGCGGTGAGGCTAGGGAGAAGGTGGACCATCTCTGACACCTCCCTCCCCTTCCTGGACCTCTCCATCTCCATTAATGACGATCGACTTGACACTGACATTTTTTACAAACCCACTGATTCCCACAGCTACCTGAATTACACCTCTTCCCACCCTACCTCCTGCAAAAATGCCATCTCGTATTCCCAATTCCTCCGCCTCCACCTTATCTGTTCCCAGGAGGACCAGTTCCACCACGGAACACACCAGATGGCCGCCTTCTTTAAAGACCGCAATTTCCCTTCCCACGTGGTTAAAGATGCCCTCCAACACATATTATCCACATCCCGCACCTCCGTCCTCAGACCCCACTCCTCCAACCACAACAAGGACAGAACCCCCTTGGTCCTCACTACCACCCTACCAACCTTCACATAAACCACATCATCCGCCAACATTTCCGCCACCTCCAAACAGACCCCACCATCAGGGATATATATTCCCTCCCTACTCCTTTCCACTTTCTGCAAAGATCGTTCCCTCCATGTTTGCCTGGTCAGGTCCACACCCCCACAACAACCCACCCTCCCATCCTGGCACCCTCCCCTGCCACCGCAGGAATTGCAAAACCTGCATCCACAACAGCCCCTCACCTCCATTCAAGGCCCAAAAAGTGCCTTCATCAAACCTGCACTTCCACCAATATCATGTATTGTATCTGTTGCTCCCGATGCGGTCTCCTCTACACTGGGGAGACTGGATGCCTCCTCGCAGAGCGCTTTAGGAAACATCTCCAGGACACCCGCACCAATCAACCCCACCGTCCCATTTCAACTTCCCCTCCCACCCTGCCGAAGACATGCACATCCTGGGCCTCCTCCATCACCACTCCCTCACCACCCGATGCCTGGAGGAAGAAAGCCTCACCTTCTGCCTTGGAACACTTCAACCCCAGGTCATCAATGTGGACTTCACCAGTTTCCTCATTTCCCCTCCCCCCACCTCACCCCAGTTTCAAACTTACAGCACAGCATCATCCTCATGACCTGTCCTACCTGTCAATCTTCCTTCCCACCTATCCACTCCACCCTCCTCTCTGACCTATCACCTTCAGCCCTACCTCCATTACCCATTGTACTCTTTGTTACCTTCCCCCACCCTCCTCTCTGACCTATCACCTCCATCCCCACCTCCATTCACCCATTGTACTCTTTGCTACCATCCCCTACCCTCCTCTCTGACCTATCACCTCCATCCCCACCCCCATTCAACTATTGTACTCTTTTCTACCTTCTCCCCAGCCCCACCACCCTACCCCCTTTATCTCTCCATCCTGGAGGCTCCCTGCCTCTATTCATGATGAAGGGTGTTTGTCCGAAATGTCAATTTTCCTGCTACTCGGATGCTGCCTGACCTGCTGTGCTTTTCTAGCACCACTCTGATCTCTACTCTGGTTTCCAGCATCTGCAGTCCTCATTTTTGCCCAGAAGTAATATGGGTCTGGTGTCTCTGGCTGAGGAGGAAAATCACAAAACAACTAGGCAAGGCAATGTAAGGCAGGGTGCATTAAACAGCCGAGTAAGCTTAGAGCGAGTGAGCACTATGACTGTGAGCGTACAACCTGGAGATGCAGCCTGGTGCAGTCCATGAGCTGGGTGCGAGTCCCTGAGTGTCCTGCTGCACCATTACAGTGAGAGTCCAAAATGTAGTATTGAAGTGCAGAAATGTCTTTGTAATTGGTTCAGAGATATGCCATAAGGATTCTTAGACACTGGCATATGTTGGATGTCGGTGTCCGTGAATATGGGGTACATGTGTCCCGGTGCGTGTTGAATATGAGGTACATGTGTCCCGGTGCGTGTGTGAATATGGGGTACATGTGTCCCGGTGCGTGTGTGAATATGGGGTACATGTGTCCCGGTGCGTGTGTGAATATGGGGTACACGTGTCCCGGTGTGTGTGAATAGGGGGTACGTGTGTCCCGGTGTGTGTGAATATGGGATACGTGTGTCCCGGTGTGTGTGAATATGAGGTACATGTGTCCCGGTGCATGTGAATATGGAGTACATGTGTCCCGGTGCGTGTGAATATGGGGTACATGTGTCCCGGTGCATGTGAATATGGGGTACATGTGTCCCGGTGTGTGAATATGGAGTACATGTGTCCCGGTGTGTGTGAATATGGGGTACATGTGTCCCGGTGTGTGAATATGGAGTACATGTGTCCCGGTGCGTGTGAATATGGGGTACATGTGTCCCGGTGTGTGAATATGGAGTACATGTGTCCCGGTGCGTGTGAATATGGGGTACATGTGTCCCGGTGCGTGAATATGGGGTACATGTGTCCCGGTGCATGTGAATATGGGGTACATGTGTCCCGGTGCGTGTGAATATGGGGTACATGTGTCCCGGTGTGTGTGAAAAGGGGGTACATGTGTCCCGGTGCGTGTGAATAGGGGGTACATGTGTCCCGGTGTGTGTGAATAGGGGGTACATGTGTCCCGGTGCGTGTGAATATGGGGTACATGTGTCCCGGTGTGTGTGAATAAGGGGTACATGTGTCCCGGTGTGTGTGAAGCAGACCCTGCAATGTTTTTGTGCAGTGACCAAAATGGAGGTCCTTTGGAATATGCTGAAGTCATCAAATGCCTGGTCTGAATTCTAGAATTCTTGATGTCTAACGTGTTCTGCTTTTTTGATAAGATAGCAAGTTGATTATTAATGAGATGAGGTGTGCCATTATAAGGCATTTAAGAAACCTTAATCCCTCTTAATTGACATTTCACCAGTGCCTAGAGAGGAACGCGCCACACCGCTTAACAAATAAATGAAAGATGCAACAATTTGCTTGTGAGATCGAGGTGAGTGTCACAGGAAATTTTGCCAACGATCTCACCATAGCCTACATTGTTCAGGCCTCTAAGATTCCAACAGTGGAGTTGATGAGGAGGACAAGGCAGAAAGGAACATGGAAGTTTGGGGGTGTCAGTGACTCACTCGGTGAAGCACTATCTATCTCATCCAAATCACAGGATAAGCAACACCTGCACTGGGGGAATTAAGTATTTCTTTCTTGCTGTACAGGAGAGTTCTCCACTTTTGTGTGATGTGAGACCCCTCAAGAGGCAACAGTATTAAACAGACATACACACGCAGTACAGATGAATTACATCTGTTATCACATAACACCGTATGTGGACCTCATGCATTGGCTTTTTTTGTTATTCATTCTCACGTGTGGATGTTGCAGGCCAGGCCAGCATTTATTAGCCATCCCTAATTGTCTTCATTGTTGCTGCTACACGGACAATCTCCCAATGAATGTGCCCCAAAAGACCTGAACAGTTTATGTCTGAATCTGGGCCGCCATAGGCAAGGTCACTGTAGAAGCATCCCATTGGCCTTCTAGTTGGGATCCCCACATCCCAGTGTTTGGAGGATGCTGTTGAAATATTTTTTGTGATTGCTGTGACAGCTGAATGATTGAGGAGCTGCTTTGTATCTGATATTGGGAACATCGCCAATGGATCCAGGCACAGAAGCAATGGTCATCGGTGTGGCTGTAAGAGCTGTTAGAGGAATGAATGAGAAACACATGGGTCTGAAGCTCAGGACCACATCGACCCCCAACAGAGGTTGAGCTGCCTCTCAATGCCAGCTGTAGGTGGTCTCATGATGTGATGAAGATGAAGGAAACCTACAGTCACTGGTCTTTGATGGATTGCTGTACAGATGTGGGACGGTCGGTGGCACCATACCCTGCTTAGAGATGGCAGTCGGAATGACACGTCATGATGTGCAGTGTATCTGTAATGGAACACCTTCTTGCACTAGGATATCCTGTCCACAGCAGCATCATGTGGGTCATGTCTGAGGATTACTACCATATTGTGCAGATAAAGACGCTGCTTAATCCATTGAATCCCTGCTCTGGAAAACCAGAGGACCACACCAAACAACGTGACAGATGATGAGGATTGTGCTGAGTCAGAAAATGAAGACATTCTTCAGAAGCTACAGCACCTTACAGAGCATCGGACAAAGTGACACAGGCAGAAAGTCTTCACGACCATCACTGAAAGGAACTGAGTTGTGTGAAGTTATCTTTCACTGACTAAGTACTTTGATGCTGCAGGGGCCTGTGTACCCCCTGTATTCTCAATGACTAATGTAGCTTACAGCATTGAACTTTCTATGTAGTTCACATTGATTAAATGTTGTTGAACATCAAACTGATCTGGGTGTTCCTGACTGTGGACAACACACTGATCTAGCTGGCAACTATCCTCTGGCAGTCCTGAAGAAGAATGACTCTCTCTCCACCACCTCCCCCAGTACCTTTAGGAAGCTGTCAGCAAGTTGAGGTACCTACTTGCTTCTGTCAGCCATCTTTGGGGCAGAAGTTCTGAAACTGCAACTGTGGCTGGCTGCAATTGACCTCGTGCACAGCTCGGCTTTATATCCCAGACTCACCTTGGCCATGGTGAGGCCATTAGTGAGTGTCAGATAGTGTAGGCACAGTATCACAGGAAGTGAGGTGCATTCGTCATGTGTGTAAGAAAACCCACTTGAGTTAGCAGAGAGAAACCCTCCATGAAACTCCCCTTGGTAAAGGTCTGCCCAATCTTGTTCTTACTTTATCTGAGTTTTCTGTTTGTGTCTAACCATACCCTCCAATTTCCTAACATTCTAAGTGTTCACCAGTTGTGGGAAATGGTTAACTCTTCTCCTGTACAAAGGGGTTATGAGACTGAGAAGGCCCTCATCCAAGGCTCAGTGCACTAGTGTCTACATCACTAATGTACATCAGGAAACTAAGTGTAATGGTTGATGGATTTTTTTAGGCTGGAGGAAGATTTGTATTGGAATTCCCCGAGGTTCAGTCTCTCATCCTTCTAAATTCCGATGAGTACGAGCCCAATCCATGCAGCCTGTCCATAGCTGGTATCAGCCTGGTGAAACCTGCCTGGATGACACCAACGCCAATGTATATTTTCTTAGATAAAGGTTCAAACAGTTGGAAGTATTCCAGCTGAGGTCTGATTTGTGCTTTGTACAGTTTTCAGAAAATGTCCCTAATTTTATTCTTCATTCCTCTTTAAATAAAGACCAACATCCATTTGCCTTCCCTGTTACACACTGAACCTGGATGCTAGCTTTTTATGATTCATGCATAACAACCCCCAAATCCCTTTGTTCTGTAGTTTTCTCTTTTTTTTTAGCTACATCTCTAGTTAGCTGAATAAGTGCCCCATGGACAGACAGGGCCTAGTGGGAGAGTAACTGGTAGATGTTTTAATCTAGAAACCATACTGAAATATTAGGCTTTTGATTTAACTTTACTTTGTTACAAAGCTTATGAAATAATAATGAGTGTATGACTGCAGGATGGAAGTTACTTTTCGTCATTTAGTACAGAACTTAGCTGCTAAGAAAAGGACATATTTTGTCAAAGCTTTTCATTTCGAGTACACAAGTCACTTTAGTGAATAGCTCCATAGTTCAACTGTTTGATGAGAAACACTGAACTGAATGGCCATTCTGAATATTTGAATAAAATGACATATAAACACTCTTAAATATAAATAACAAGTAGCAAAAAGATACAATAGTGAAACATCTGCAACTTGGCTTTGAAGACAGAAGTACATTTTTCTTGGGAAGATGGAACTGATTATGTTTAATGGTCGATGGATATTTTTTAAGGTGGAGGAAGGTTTGTATTGGAATTCCCCAAGGTCCAGTCCCTCATCCCTCGAAATTCTAATGAGTATGGGCCCAATCTACTCAAGCTCTCCTCTTAAGACAGTCCCTCCACACTTGGTTTCAGCCGAGTGAACCTCTGCTGGATGCCTATATAGCTTGAGGTATGAAAGGAGATGACATAAACACAGATCAAATTGTTCAGAGCAGAAGGTATATGTGAAAACAGTTGAACTATGGAGCTATTCACTAAAGTGATGGTTTGAGAATCTAATGGCAGGGGAATGATTTCACAACAAGGTCTTGATAAATAACTCATTGTTTTATAGGGTTTTACCTCATCCTAAATCTGTGTTAACCATCAGACTGGGTGGAGCTAAGTACAGTTTACTCTGGGTAGCCATAATTTACATCTGTCTTTTTGTTTTAAAACAGTCTAACTCTAGAGTGGCTCTGTTCTTACTCTAGAACGCCATTTCAACACGATCTCTGACCCGGCAGTCAAATGTAGAAAGCAATGCAGTTTCTTATAGCTGTTGGCAGGCCTCAGTCCAGTCAACATTGTTAGCCTCTGGCTCAGAGGGTCCAGGCACAGTGAGTGCAAGACCTGTCTCCAAGACCTGTCCAGACCCTGCTCAGGGCAGCCATAGACACAATGCCCTCCTCATAAGGGATGAGGAGCCAAATGATAGGCAGCACACCACCCAGCTTGACTCTTTCTACCATATTGTGGGTTGTTTTGCCCTTGGGATGAGAGAGAAGTGAATATTATGGAAGGTTAAAGTAGGTGACACAGCTATTACAGTAGAGGAAGTGAGCAGTGGAAGGTGGGTCGAGTAGTAGAGATAGTGTCAGATATTGGAGATAAGATGGTGAAACCTATGCTGGCTGAATGGAAAAGTACATTGACCATATTCCTACAGTGCTGGGCATTTCTCCAAACGGCTGAAACAGAGCAGGCTGGCACAGTCTGATGTCATGGCCTCCACTGCTGGCCCTGGGGCAAGAAAAGTCCTGTCTGTGCACCACCCTGTCCAGCAGCAGCTCCAGGAGCATGCATACAAAGCCAAGAGACAAACCCCCTTTGTCCACCATGTCCAGGGCAAATGTCAGAACCATGCAGGGCAGCTCTGGTCTTATAGTTCTTGTCCAGGTGCACAGCAGCAATTTAAAGATTGCGTGGGTGGAATGGATGCCAATGAATTCCCAGAGCTCCGGTGATTTGTCAGTTGCTTGGGAACGGTGTGAAGAAAGATGAGATGGAAATAGGGCAGAAATCTCACTACATGAGCTCAAATAGCAACTAAAGTAGGGATTTCTGTAAGACCTGGTGAGATATCTCACCCAGCCTTGCAGCAGGAATCACTCCACCAACCTCAACATGACTCCCACTTTGCCACAAAATGCTAAGAATCTGCCCAAAATGTGGGGAATGGTACACTCCCATGAATGAAATCCTGACCTATGTAACTGCACACTTTCAAGCCCGGCCCTGTAGCATCAGCTGCATTTATTGAAGTGGATGGTAATCCTTAGTGTTGAAATCCAAAACAGAGGCACAGCACAACTCTGAGCAGGGCAAAGCACTATACAGAGACAGCCTGTTCTTTACACAAAATAACAGTGGAGTTAATTCAACTTTGCAACATAAATGATTCAGCACAAAAAAGAACATGGTGAAATCCATTTGATAGTAATCACATCTTTGCTAAAAAAAATTTGAGAAACATAGCAATGGCTTTTACACAGCTATAAATAAAACCACATGCTTTAAAATTGTTAAGTTGACCTTTTCTTGTTAAAATTTATGCCAAAGTTTCTCTTTTGGGATAAACACTATATTAACTCTCAACAAGCATTTAAACTACCTTCCTATCTTAGTTTAACCCTTGCAATTTTTAGAATTGCAGACTCCGTCACGTCACATCTTCTCCCTCCCAGTTAACAAAAACCAGCACATATTACCACCTGGATGGTCATGCCAAATAGGTTCATGATGTTGGCGCCACTGTTGGACACTGAGGAGCACTCCTCTGAGTAGAGTATAATACGTTGGTGTTTGGTGCTTAGCGTTGGGCGGGACAGAAATTCATCACCGAGAGTAGGAGTCTCCAAACCAAGTTTTCCATCTGACCTTAATTATAGTAGACTCTCAGTGGCCTGGGCCCAACCCCATTCCTCCTGGGCCCTGCTCGTGCAGTCAGACCAATTGGAATATTTCAAGCAGACTCTGTTAGAGAACTAATTCCATGGAGGGGAGAAGGAAGATTGCAACAACAGGCCACTTTGCCTGCCACAGGATTATGTGCCATGTAAAAACATAGAGATTGTGCAACACTAAAGGAGGTCACTCAGTCTTGGGGAGTTGAAAAGAGCAGAAAACATAAACAAAGTTACAAAGTCCCAGCTCTCTGGAGTTAAAATTGTAAGCTTCACCACATGTTGTAGCAACATTGAACACCAAGAATGTTCCTTTGCCCTTAGTGACCTAAGATACAATGAGCCAAATCCTGGGTGATACCTCATTGTCAACAATTCAACTATTCCAAGTAACAAGACTAGTTTCTGGTTAAACTTTCAGTGCAGTCATGGCTTGAACAAAAACTAATTCAAAACATCACAAATACAAGGAGAGAAAACATTGGTTGAGAACGATATAGCAATTCCTGATCTGAAATAATGAGAAAATAAACCTTGTTAGAACATGCCCATTTGCTGCACACACACACATATTTTGCCTTCTCTTTTCCCCTCCAAATGCAAATGTTTGTTTGTTTTTGATTAAATTTATGTTGCATCCTCAATAATTATTTCTAGCAATAAATCCCAGAAGTGACACTTTTAAAAATTCCCTTATTGGCCCGGCAGTGACGTAGCCATAGTTGGCTGGCCACCATTTATTGCCTGTCTCTGGTTGCCCTTGAAAAGCTGGTGTGAGCTGCCTTCTTGAACCTGCTGCCGTCCACCTGCTGTAGGTAGGCCCACAATGCCCACAGGGAGGGATTTGGGTGTGAACATCCCTGAGAACACAGCATCGTTCCACAATTTCCGTAGCACGTGTTGCATGAGTACCCATATTTAGGATCAATGTACAATATTACACCAATTGTTTCAGAGTTTGCTCATTGGCAATGCAATGGGCATTTGTTCCCACTATGGTGGACCATAGTAGATATCCCGGACTGGATGTTCATCATTGATGTGGGTAGCAGGAGCTAGGAAAACTCCTGGCTTCACACACTGACCTCAGGAAAGACTGGCTCCAAAACTGCAATTAATACTCCAGAAGGATGGTAGATTGTTGGCAGAGAAGAAAATGTTGGACTCTCTTTAACTTATTTTATTTCTTAATTTTTATTTTAAGTTCATGTGAATTGTGCCTATGCATGGTGACGGTACACATTTTTCACTGTATTTTATATTGAATATATGTGCCCTAAATGATTCAATTCAGTGCTAAAGTTAACCCTGCAGTCCCCAGAAAGACTTCTGCTGAGTGAAGGGGTGGCTGTTTAGAAGGCTGACCTTGTCCCATTCATAGTAAATATACTAATCCTTAGTACTCACATCCCTTACACCCCCATGCCTCAAATTAATCACTTCATGCCCTCCATCCACCCTCCATGAGTCCTCGCCTCATCCAATGCCAATGTATACCCCTCTGCTTACATCCCAAGACTCCTTGTACACTCTATGCCAAGCTTCTCCCTCCACCTCATCCTCCCTTCTTATACCCCATATCAAGCAATTGCATTTCCATGTCAATTCAATGATTATGAGCTCTGTTTAGAATGAACAAATCCTATAATGTCAGTAGGATGTGTTTCAAAAAGAGCTTTACTAGTCATTCATTGATTAAAAGGTGATGGCATTGTGAGTCTACCTATATCAGCAGCATTCACCGAGGCAACTCTTCAGCAGTTTCTCAAGAACAAATAGGGAATGGGAAATAAATGCTGGCATGGCTAGTTTGCATACATCCCATGAATGAAAAATATGTCTTGGCCACCTTTTCTAAAATATAGCAGCACTAGAGGCAGTCTGGCGAAGGTTCACTAAGCTGCTCCTGTACAGAGGGATTGCCTTATGAGAAGAAGATGTAAAAGTTGGCCTATCCTCATTGAAATAAAGATGAATGTGTGGTAACCTTCTTGAAACATACAGGATATATAGGGGAGAAAGTGAGGTCTGCAGATGCTGGAGATCACAGCTGAAAATGTGTTGCTGGAAAAGCTCAGCAGGTCAGGCAGCATCCAAGGAACAGGAAATTCAACATTTCGGGCATAAGCCCTTCATCAGGAATGATGAAGATTCCTGGTGAAGGGCTTATGCCCGAAACGTCGAATTTCCTGTTCCTTGGATGCTGCCTGACCTGCTGCGCTTTTCCAGCAACACATTTTCAGGGTACATAGGGGGCTTACCACTGTAGTGCAGAAAGGTTATTTTTGGACTGTTTAGCACCAGAGGACATTAATTCAGAATAAGATGGAACACATGTAGGACTGAGACGAGGAGGAATTTCTTCTCTCACTGGGTGGTGAGTTTGTGGAGTTCCTTCCCACAATACAGGCTCGGTCATTAAATCCTAAATCTGTAGAATTCATTCCCACATAACACTGTACAGGCTAGGTCATTAAACATATTCAAGGCTGAGATAGAGTTTTAATTAGTGAAGGAATCAAATGTTATGGTGAAAACACAGGAAAATGGAGTTGAACATTATCAGAAGCTAATTTAACCTGCGGGTCCATGCTTGTAGCTCCAAACTTTAAACAAGCAATGAAAGTAGCCATCATTGCGAGTGACATCAGGTAGGGTCCTCCTGATGAATCAGGAATACAGAGACCAATCGGGCACTTCTCCAAAAAACTGGACAAATCTTAGAAGCAGTACTCCACTGCAGAGGAGGAAATTTCTGGTTTATTACTGGCTATCAAACAGTTCAAGATCTACGTCCTAAATCTGTACAAAGAGAGCACAGTCCATATTGAGCACAACTCATTAGCTTTTGTGGTAAGGTTTAAGACACAGAATACTGAGATATACCACTGGAGCTTGTGCTTCAACTTCACCACTTAGAGTCTTAGAGTCATAGAGATGTACAGCATGGAAATAGACCCTTCGGTCCAACTCGTCCATGCCGTCTAGATATCCCAACCCAATCTAGTCCCACCTGCTAGCACCTGGCTCATATCCCTCCAAGCCCTTCCTATTCATATACCCATCCAAATGCCTCTTAAATGTTGCAATTGTACCAACCTCCACCACATCCTCTGGCAGCTCATTCCATACACGTACCACCCTCTGCGTGAAAAAGTTGCTCCTTAGGTTTCTTTTATATCTTTCCCCTCTCACCCTAAACCTATGCCCTCTAGTTCTGGACTCCCCAACCCCAGAGAAAAGACTTGGCTATTTACCCTATTCATGCCCCTCATAATTTTGCAAACCTCTATAAGGTCACCTCCCAGCCTCCGACGCTCCAGGGCAAACAGCCGCAGCCTGTTCCGTCTCTCCCTGTAGCTCAGATCCTCCAACCCTGGCAACATCCTTGTAAATCTTTTCTGAACCCTTTCAAGTTTCACAACATCCTTCCGATAGGAAGGAGATCAGAATTGCACGCAATATTCCAACACTGGCCTAACCAATGTCCTGTACAGCCGTAACATGATCTCCCAACTCCTGTACTCGATACTCTGACCGATAAAGGAAAGCACTTAAAAATCACTGACGTTACCAGGAAATCAAATGTAATCTGAAATTTCCTGCCAGAACTTAAGGAGATCTAGTTTTAATTGAAAATATAATAATGATCAAGCTTAAGCGAATGAGTATCTATGTGGCTGTGTCTTTTATTTTATGATTTGGAGATGCCAGTGTTGGACTGGGGTGTACAAAGTTAAAAATCACACAACACCAGGTTATAATCCAACAGGTTTAATTGGAAGCACACTAGCTTTCAGAGCGACGCTCCTTCATCAGGTGGTAGTAGAGGGCTCGATATGTTAGTAGCTCAAAGTGGAGAGGATCTACGATCGAGCCCTCCAAAATCACCTGATGAAGGAGCATCGCTCCGAAAGCTAGTGTGCTTCCAATTAAACCTGTTGGACTATACCCTGGTGTTGTGTGATTTTTAATTTTTAATTTTAGATATTCATCACTTTTTCACCCTTTGAAGTGAAATTAGAATGGATCTCATTTCATTAGTCTGGCAGGAGTAGTGCTATAATGACAGGTCACAACTCTGAAAGCCTATACACATTTTGATCCTTTAATTCCAAAATGTGTTTTTTCAAAGAGACAAAATTACTGCAGATGTAAATTCAGTGGTGGCTGACACAATTTCTCAGTGGGTGTGATGAAATATGACACCTAAATGTGTCAAAGAAATTTAAAACACAGGTAGTGATTCAAGCTGTTGAGGTGGCTCCCTGTTACCAGCCCATACCACGTCCCTCAGCAGAAAGCCACCAGTTGCAGACATTTAATATGGTTTCCCCTTTCCAGAAATATACAAAAGAGGGGTCAAAAGATTATTTCAGTGCGATTGTTAGTATCCTGTGAACTAGAGCTTGAGTAGCTTCTTACAGAAGTCACGCCTTGGAAAGAACCAATAAGCACCTCTGCACTGCAGGAGAGAGAGAGAAGCAGGACTCTCACTGAGCATGCTGCAAACCAGTTTTATAAAAGGAAATTAGGATAAAGGAATTTTTATCGACCTACAAAGCCAAGAATCTCAAACTCAATTGTTGAAATGCTAATGTCAACATTACAGATGCAACCTTACAACGATCACAATATTACCCTTTCATGAACAATTCAGACACAGATCTGTATAGCCTTATTTTCTAGCCTTTGTCTTTTTTTGTACTTTGCTTATTTATAATATATGTTTTGGTTTAATATTGATTCTTGTGTGAAGTATTTAATAAGCTCACTCTTTTTTTGTTAATTCAAGAAATCTTGGTTAAATTGACATCTTTTACATCATTTGTTAATGTGTTTTGGCAGAAGGCTACCCACAAAGTAAGGAATCCTTTTTTTAAAACATTGTCTACATTGCAATAAACTGAGAAAGGGATGGGTGTATAAGGAAGGGGAGTCAGTCCATCCCTCCTCACCCGGGAGCTTAATAGTGTAGGATATCCTGTTTAGAACTGTAATGAGTTGGGGAACTTTGCATGGGCTCTGTTCACAGAAATATCCCAATTAATTGCCACATTCCAGGCTTACCAACGATGAGGGGACATAGTGGTAATGATACTGTCAGATTCTTTATTGCAACTTGTTGGCCCTGCCCTGTCCCTATTTTATTCTTGAATGTGTTCCACTGTTCATAGAATCATACAGTACAGAAAAGACCCTTTGGTCCATCTAATCTATTCTATAGCTACACTAAATCTTCACTATTCCCACCTTTCAGCACTCGGTCCATTGCCTTGAATTGTATGGCATTTTGAGTGCTCACCCAAATACGTTTTAAGGGTTGTTCAGTTACTTGCCTAACAGCCCTCCCAAGAAATGCATTCCAGACCCACATCACTCTCTGGGTGAAAATATGTTTCCTCAAGTCACCGAAACCTTTCACCTCAAGACGATTCCCACTTGTTATTGATCTTCGACTCAGTGATACAGCTGCTTCCTATCCATTCTGTCCATGTCTGTCATAATCTTATCCAATCAGGGCCCCCTGCAACCTTCTCTGCTCTGAAGAAAACAACCAAGCTTATCCTGCCTCTCTTCATAACTAAAGTGCTGTATCCCAGGCAGCATCCTGATAAATCTCCTCTGCACCCAATGCAGTGCAACCATATCTTTCCAATAGCGTGGTAACCAGAACTGCACAGAGTGTTTCAACTGTGGCTAACCAAAGTTATGCATAGCTCCAACATAACTTTCCTGCTTTTATAATCTAGGCCACAACTGAGCTTCCTAGAGTCCCTCTGTTCTCTTGAGCTTCCCAGGGTCCTGCCATTCATTGACTAGTCTCTTGTCTTGTTCCTTCTGTGAAAGTGCACCATCACTCACACCTATCAGGGTTAAGTTCCATCTGCCACTGATCTGCCTGTCTGGCCAATCAGTTTATATCCTCCTGTAAACTAAGACTTTCTTTGACTCTATCAATCACCCAGACAATTTTCATGTCATCCATAAACTTACTTATCAAACCCTTGCAATCTCTTCTGCATCATTAATATATACCACACACAATAAGGGATCCAGCAGTGATCCTTTTGCTTTACACGACCCATTTCATCTGTAATGTAATCTTCCTTGCCTTTCACTCTATCCCAATCCTTCACCTTTTTTCTTCATTCCACTTCCCCTAACTCTTCACATCCTGGAAACCAGTTACATTTCTAATAATTTTCCAGTTCTTACAAAAAGTCATTGATTAGAAAAATGAATTTGGGTTATTTTCCACAGACATTATGAATATTCCCAATATTTCCTGTTTCCATATGGATGAATTTTACGGGGTGTTGGAGCCTGGACAGCTGCTCACCAATCTCCAAGTCCAGAAGCAAAAGAAGCAGGTTGTGCTCAATGCTGTTGGGACCATAAGCAATCCGAGAGAAGATGACTCTTCAACTTGGATTGAGTCTGGGGAGGCTGGTTAAGACTTCACAGACTGGCAGTACAGGAGGTGGGGGTGCAGTGTAGGCAGGCCATGGTCAGTACAGCACACCCCATGAGATGGGCACAGGGAACTCTGCAAAAAGAGATAACCCCCTTCCTGCCTGACAGATATCCCAGCAGTCAAAGCTGCCAAGCTTTGTGCCCACCGTTCCCCACAGAGCAAGAAATCATGGTGGAGGCGGAACGAGGCAGCAGTTAATTGGCCACACAAAGGCCTCGATAGGCCTAAGGGCAGAAATGCCACCCGATACCTTCTTGTCTCCTCAAATATAAGGGACAGGTCCGGATGGGCAGGATGGTGGGGACCTGACCAACCACTTCATTTTATGACTGGCCACCACATCAAATGTTCTGGGAGCATGTGGGGCTAAAATTCAGACCACAGTCTTCCTTTTAGGTTTGTTCCTTTGTATTATGGTTAACATTGAAACAGCAAAAAACAACCAAAATAAGTGGTAACCAATGGTAGTAGAAGAATCAAGCTCAAGATTCCCAGAAAACAATTTTCTTGTTGTGTTGATCAATACTTGTATTTCCAATGCTGTGAAATATGAGACTAATCAAATATTAAGATACATCTCAGGAAACAGCAAACGGATTAAACTAGCTTATGCCTCATTTATTAGGCCTGATCTTGAATATTTAATTCTGGGAACTATTTATTTAAAATGGCATCAAGGCATTCATTTGAGAGATTACAAACCTGGGGCTCTAAGATTGTAAAGATTCTTAGAATTGAATTTGGTTTCAAAAAATTAAGGGGATATTTAGTAAGGGCTGAGTGGCCTCCTTTGATTCCTTGTTCATAATTAAAACACAGATGGAATTCAAGATTAGAGTGGCGCTGGAAAAGCACTTCAGGTCAGGCAGCATCCGAAGAGCAGGAAAATCAACGTTTTGGGCAAAAGCCCTTCATCAGGAATGTAGCATAGAAGGTAGTCATTTGGCCCATTGTGCAGTTTGCCAAGCTTTTTGAAAGAATGATCCGATTGGGTCAATAACAGAGGAATAATCTCCAAATTTGTGCTGCTGGTGGATAAGTACTGAGATCGAAAATTCAATGGATACCTGCAATTATCCTATTATTTCAATAAGCGTTGGCAATTCCTGTGTCACAATGCATGTTCATAAAATTAATCTTATGATCCACAGCATTGTTAATGAAAATTGGATTTGTTTGAAGGAAGCTGCACTTTCACATACACAGTTTCTCATTGATTTGCAGTTCACTGAGCTCTCAAAGTTCCATACAGGCTTAAGCAATCAAACAACAATCAAGCGATCAATTCAATTCAACAATTGAGTACATAAATTAGTTATCAGACTAACATAATTGAAGACTAGTATAATCTGCAGTTTCCCATTATTCCACTCACCATCTAGAAAGTTGACAGCAATAATTCCTGATGAAGGAATGAAAACTTAGCATTCCAGCTCCAGCCAGCAAAATCTTCAGATCCTTGTTGGCAATGCAGGGAGCCAGTTACCCTTTATCCAACATGTACAGGGCAAATAAAGCAAACAGCTGCGGACATGCCGGTCTTGACCAGACCTTCACTGGGCTTAAACGTTTCACCAGGATACCCAGGAGATCCTAGCAGTGGTCAATACCTCTGTCGTGAATAGGACAATATGATAAGTGCAGCAAGTTTTGGAAGACAGCATGAGATAATGGACAGAAGTCCTCCATGAAATTTGCCAAAATTGACACAGCTGATTTCTACCAAGATCCAGCCACAGAGGTGCATCTTTGCAATGTTTCGAAGGACTAGCAGCTATGTTATGTTGAATGCGAATTCCAACTGCAGTTGGCTGTTTCAATGCTGAATTAAAGTATTCTAACCTCTTCAAAGTCCAAACATTAATGAAAGGAGGTTAAACCTCTACTCTCTCATTCACCTGTAACAGTGAATATTTTATCTTAATATGACTAAATTTATAACAGGACATATACCTAGTGACAAATCAACAACAAACACATGCATTTTAAAGTATCTTCAACATAGAAAAACATTTCAAATTATGTCTTTTAAGGACAAAGTAGATTAGGGATTTTAACAGGGGTAACCAAATGCATCATTGAAGAAGTGGGTTCTGAGGATAGTCTTAATAGCAGACAGGGAAAATGAGACATAAATAGCCATTGGGTGATGTATGCACAAGAGGCAAATTCTGCTGTTTTTCTCTGTTACAAGAAAAAAAAATGCACTTTATTCTCTCAAACTGCATACCCATTCTGCCCATTGCACCTCTTACTCACTTACTGCAGATGGCGCCCCATCTGGCCTGCTCACAAACTACTCCTATACCCACACATGTAACACTAAACCCTTTCTCACAGGAAAATCTGACCCGGAATTGTGATAAGAGCACCAAGACTAGGTTACAGTGGGTGTAGGGAATGTGGGGTTAGGTGTGGGTAGTGATGAGATCCTCAGGGCAGTTGTAGTGGCTGGAATTGGTCAGGACCATTGGTGTGATCACAGGGGGGCAGGAATGAGCGAGCAACCCAGAAAGATGCATTGTGTCTGCACTTCTGCGATGACCGAGTCCTGCACACGGGCTCAGCCTGTGCTGCTGGAACAAACTGCTGTCAGTGAGGATTTAAAAAAAATCATTTTTGGTTTGGGTATTGTGTATCCTTAATTGCCCTTGAGAGGGTGATGAAGAACTGTCTGCCTGAACTGCTGCAGTCCAAATGGTTTAGGTACACCCACAATGCTGTTCGGGATAGAATTCCTAGATTTCACCCAACAACAGTGAAGAAATGGGGATATATTTCTAATTCTGGATGATTAGGGGTTCTGAGAAGAACTTGGTGGTGATGGTGTTCCCATGTATCTGATGGCCTTGTTCTTCTAGATACCAGTGGATATGTGTTTGGAAGGCGCTGTCTAAGATGTTTTAGTGAATTTCTGCAGTATACCTTGTAGAGGCACACTCTGCTCAGGCTTTGCGATGTACAGGATTGGATAAAGAAAGAAAGTTTATGGAAAATACTGGAAGGGTCAAAACAGTGGATACCGTTGAGGAGTACATAAAGTGCCGAGAATTACTCCAAGAAAAAAATTCAGAGATTGAAAAGGGGACAAACACACTGGTGGGTAACATTAAGAAAAGTCCAAAGGCTTTTTATAAGTATATTAGGGACAAAAAATTAACCAGGGAAAGAGTAGGGACCAGATGGTAATTTATGTGAGGAGCAGGAGGACATAGAACATTACAGCGCAGTACAGGCCCTTTGGCCCTCGATGTTGCGCCGACCTGTCATACTAATCTGAAGCCCATCTAACCTACACTATTCCATGTAAGTCCACATGCTTGTCCAATGGCGACTTAAATGTATTTAAAGTTGGCGAATCTGTTACCGTTGCAGGCAAAGCATTCCATACCCTTACTACTCTCTGAGTAAAGAAACTACCTCTGACATCTGCCCTATGTCTATCACTCCCCAATTTAAAGCTATGCCTCCTTGTGCTTGCCGTCACCATACTTGGAAAAAGGCTCTCCCTGTCCATTCTATCTAATCCTCTGATTATCTTGTATGTCTCTATTAAGTCACCTCGCAACCTTCTTCTCTCTAACGAAAACAGCCTCAAGTCCCTCAGACTTTCCTCGTAAGATCTTCCCTCCATACCAGGCAACTTCCTAGTAAATCTCCTCTGCACCCTTTCCAAAGCTTCCACATCCTTCTTATGATGCGGTGACCAGAACCGTACACAATACTCCTAGTGTGGCCGCACCAGAGTTTTGTACAGCTGCAGCATAACCTCATGGTTCTGGAACTCGATCCCCCTATCAATAAAAACTAAAACACTGTATGACTTCTTAACCACCCTGTCAACTGGATGGCAACTTTCAAGGATGTGTGTACATAGACACCGAGATCTCTCTGCTCATTTACACTACCAAGAATCTCACCATTAGCCCAGTACTTTGCATTCCGGTTACTCCGACCAAAGTGAATCACCTCACACTTGTCCACATTAAACTCCATTTGCCACCTCTCAGCCCAGCTCTGCAGTTATCCGTATCTCTCTGTAACCTACAACATCCTTCATCACTATCCACAACTCCACTGACCTTAGTGTCGTCTGAAAATTGACTAACCCACCCTTTTACACTCTCATCCAGATCGTTTATAAAAATGACAAACAGCAGTGGATCCAACACCGACCCTTGCGGTACACCACTAGTAACTGGACTCCAGGATGAACATTTCCCATCAACCACCACCCTCTGTCTTCTTTCAGCAAGCCAATTACTGATCCAAACTGCTATATCTTCCACAATCCCATTCCTCCGCATTTTGTTCAATAGCCTACTGTGGAGAACCTTATCGAACGCTTTGCTGAAATCCATATACACCACATCAACCGGTTTACTCTCATCTACCTGTTTGGTGAGGTTTTAAATGAATCTGCATTCATTGTAGAGAAGGATAATGTAGGCAAAGAAGTCAGTGAGGAGGACTGTGATATACTTGAATGAATTAGTGAGAGAGGGGAGGCATTAGCAGATTTAGCAGGCTTGAAAGTAGATAAGTTCTTTTACCCAGATGAGATGACACGGGGGTAAACCGTCCTCCTGCTTAATTTGCCCTGGACCAATATTAGCACGAAAATAGATTGTATATAGTTCGCATTTCCATTGCCACACCCTCCTGGATGTTTGCAACAAAATGATCCTTGCGTAATAAACATATGAATCACATCCAGGAATCCACTCCCTGCTGAATATGACCAAGTTGTGCAATATTCTATTACTGCTCCTTATGTGGTTTACATCCACATTTCCTGTAGTGCTTCAGAATGAAATGAGCTTAATTGTACAGTTTTCAGAACAAGAAAGAGGCCATTTGACCTATCATATCCACACTGGTAATCAAACATTCATCTATTTTAATCCCACTGGTGACTTCTCAGGTCATTTGAGAGAGTAGTTCAGAGTCAACTGTATCCAAACTTACATGGAGGCTAGACCAGGTAAGGAGGGGAGAATTCCTTCCTTCAAGGACATTAGTAAACCACATGAGATTGTCCAGCAATCTCGTAGTTTATGGTCCTCATTACCTGTACAAAATTTTTAATTCCAGATTGATTTAATTAACTGAATTCCAATTTCCTAACCTCTTCCGATCTCATGTATCTGGCCTGAAAGTTTAGACTTCAGGGTTAACACTCCAGTAACATAACTACTGTTCCATTGCCCATTATATCAAGCAATGTGATATCACTCAGCTCGATTTTATCCCTGAATCTCTCCATCTCCTCCTTCAGATATTCTAAGTTTTTAGTTGCCTGTCTTAAAAGCTCCTGCTCTGGCTCTGTGTCCACTTTTGTCACAATAACAAGCCTCACTGCCCCAACCCACATGAAGTGCCTCACAATTTTTCAATACATTAAAGGCGCCATGTAAATTCAATTTGATAAATAACATACATAGATCAATTGTTGTAGCTACAAAGTGGCTTAATTTTAATTAGGCATTCTTTATCATCTAACTTCTGCACTAAGCAGTAATTGCTTTGAAATAGTGATCCCTAAACTTTCTAAATATACCTGTACTTCAATATAAATGGCACGGTTAAAAAAAAAGGAAGTAAAATGGTCAACTTGCAGTGAAGCACATTTTCCTCTCAAATGATCATTGTCCCTTTTATTCTGATAATACAAGCACACAATGCAAGAAGAATAAAAGCAATAACTGTTAAACATGTGACAATTTTAACTGAATTACATTGCATTTTGGTAGAGAAACACAGAAAGACCGAATGACAAACTCTTCAGCTAAAAGAATCCGACTAAATATATCTTTTAACTTGTGTAATGAAATACATTGAATTAAAGCAGAATCACACACTTCGTTTTTGTAATTTTCAGAAACGTATTCACATTTCTTTCATATTTGTCGATCTCTCACTGACATATTGATGTTCATTATTTAAATTTTACTACCTGCAAAGGTCGAATGGGTAAGTGAATGATTTCAACAGATTTTGTTTTGGTTATGACCAAAGCCTCAGTTTTAAAGTCATTATCCAGTTTAACATGGGAAAGTATCAAAACCAAAGTAAATAGAAAAACCATAACCAAATATTAACCTTTATTGCAATTAACGCTGGGGAAGGTTTCAAAAATCAGCATTATGAAAGGAAACTATTAACATTGATTTCAAATTACAACATCCATGTTTCTACAATGGTTTGTTACTGCTTATGAACCACAATTTTGAGAAAGAGGTGGATATTGCCCTGACTGATTTGTATTAAAAGTAACTTTAGAAATTCCACTCGTCACACTCTGTGTAGAATTTCCAGTACTGATCCATAATGTGACATGGCAGAAATTCTTCATTTCTTATAAGGAGAATCTCATGAAACTGCATGAAATTGCTGCTGGATTTCTCTTTCTGAATCTTGGGAGAGGGATCTGTACAGGGATCAAAAATTATCAATTTACACAAACACAAGTTTAAAAGGTTATAAAAGTTAAAGTCAGGTAGGAATCACAAAGAAAGAACTGACTTTTTAGAAAAATTATCTATTTTATATTTGATTTTATTCTATTTTCATTTTCCACTAGCAATTTATTACAACTGACTACTGTATGTTCAGTTGTAGGCCATATTCAGGGGGCAGTTAGGAATCAACCACATTGAGAGTCATATATAAAGTACAAGACCAATTGATTTATTTCCCTTCAGGACCTTATGAATTAGATTTCTTTTTTAATGACAATGTAGTAGCTTGTGAGTTCTTAAAATTCATGGTTAATTCATTAAGGTTGAATTCCATTAACTACTGTAGGTGCTATTTGAATCCCTGTCCCTCAAACTGTAACATGAGCTCCTAGCTTATCAATCTGGTAACATGCCCATCAACCACCGTCCCCTCTTTAGCAATTCTCCCGTAAATTTAACTCCTGAGTAACTAGTTAACAGACCCCATACTTACTCCAAATAACCCCCCTGACTCCACCTTCCCCAAAGCACATGCACCCTCAGACCTTCACCAACCACACCAGCTCCATTTCACCCTGAAGCACACCATCCAGCCGTACCTGACGTCCCTCAACACTGCCAGACCTCACCCAATCATACCCACTCATTCACCAATCCCAACCTGACAATTCCACTCCCTCACCAATCCCAACCGACCTTCCCCACTCACTCACTGAATGCAACCTGACCAACCCCATTCACTCACCAATCCCAACCTGACCAACCCCACTCCCTAATCAATCCCAACCGACCTTCCCCCATTCACTCACCAATCCCAACCTGACCAACCCCACTCCCTAATCAATCCCAATCTGACCTTCCGCCATTCACTCACCAATCCCAACTTGACCAACCCCCATTCACTCACCAATTCCAACTTGACCAACCCCACTCCCTAGTCAATCCCAATCTGACCATTCCCACTTACTCACCAATCCCAACTTGACCAACCCCACTCCATCACCAATCCCAAACTGACCTTCCCCCACTTACTCACAGAATCCAACCTTACCATTCGCACTCACCCACCAATCCCAACCTGACCAACCCAGATCACCCTGAAACACACCATTGAGCCTTATCTGATATACCCAAGCACTGCCAGATCTCACCCAACCATACCTAATCAATCACCAATCCCTACCTGACAATCCCATTCACTCACCAATCCTAACCTGACCAACCCCATTCACTCACCAATTCCAACCTGACCAACCCCACTCCCTAATCAATCCCAAACGACCTTCCCCCACTCTCACCAATCCCAACATGACAACCCCATTCACTGATCAATCCCAATCTGACCATCCCCACTCATCCACCAATTCCAACCTGACCTACCCCTCGCCCTCACCAATCCCAACCAACCTTCTCCCATTCACTCACCAATTCCAATCTGATCATCCCCACTCTCTCACCAATCCCAACCGACCTTCCCCCACTCACTCACCAATCCCAATCTGACCATCCCCACTCACTCACCAATCCAACCTGACAATCCCTTTACTTACTAAACCCAATCCAATTATCCCCTCACCAAACCCAACCCAACAATCTCCACTCACCACCAAACCCAATTTGACAATCCCACTTACTCACCTGACAAACTTCACCAAACCTGACATCCCCCAGCCCGACTGGATCTGATTCGACCAAAGGATTATTATTACATCATACTCAGTGCTAATGCATGGTTTGACAGCATGTGGCTAAGTGGCTGCCAGAAGCTTTAAATGTCAGAATATGGCAGCTGACTACTGTGATAAGAGGGCATCGTTTGTTTTCCTCTGACAGTTCTGCAGTGTTAAGGAACTGTCAGAATGGAAGTATGGCTCTACAATTCTCAAGGAGACTTGAGAGGAATTTCCTGCCAGAAATGCAGAACTCCCTTCGTTCGTAAAAGATAAAGTGCCAGAAAATCCAGTTCGCTATCTCCATGAAACAATGTTGAAGGAGGTAGGTCAAGGCTGTTGATATGGAGTCCAAAATCTATTCCAGGTTCTAATTTGTAATGGATATGTGAGTTGCTCCACCTTCCACCCCACCAACCTTCGCATAAACTGCATCATCCGCTGACATTTCCGCCATCTACAAATAGACCCCACCACCAGGGATATATTTCCCTCCCTACCCCTATCTGCTTTCCGCAAAGAACTGTCCCTCCATGACCACTTGGTCAGGTCTACGCCCCACAACAACTCACTCTCCCCTCCTGTCACCTTCCCCTGCCACCACAGGAATTGCAAAACCTGTGCTCCCACCTCCCTCTTCACCTCCATCCAAGGCCACAAAGGAGCCTTCCACATCCATCAAAGTTTCACCTGAACTTCCACAAATGTCATTTATTGTATCCGTTGCTCCCGATGCGGTCTCATTTACATTGGGGAGATTAGACGCCTTCTCACAGATCGCTTCAGGGAACATCTCCGTGACACCCGCACCAATCAATCCCACCGCCCTGTGGCTGAACATTTCCACTCCCCCTCCCACTCTGCCCGAGGACATGCAGGTCCTGGGCCTCCTCCACCGCCACTGCCTCATCACCCGACCCTGGAGGAAGAATGTTTCATCTTCCGCCTTGGAATTCTTCAACACCAGGACATCAATGTGGACTTCACCAGTTTCCTCATTTCCCCTCCCCCCATCTTACCCCAGTTCCAAACTTCCAGCTCAGCACCATCCTTATGACCTGTCCCACCTGTCAATCTTCCTTCCACCTATCCGCTCCACCCTCCTCTCCGACCTATCACCTTTACTCATTCCTCCATCCACCTATTGCACTCCCAGCTACCTTCTCTGCAGCCTCACCCCCTCCCATTTATCTCTCCATCCCGAGGCTTCCAGCCTCATTTCTGATGAAGAGCTCCAGCCCGAAATGTCGATTTTCGGATGCTGCCCGACCTGCTGTGCATTTCCTGCACCACTCTAATCTAGACTCTAATCTCCAGCAGCTGCAGTCCTCATTTTCGCCGATGTGAATTGTTACAACCAGTCAACTGGACAAATAATATGATTTTAAAATGCCCCCTTATTTGGATCATGCAAAGTTTTTTGTTCACATCAGGAATATTGGAAAGAAATTTTTATCTAGGTCAGTTCATCTGAAAAGAGGAGATTAATGAGAGATAGTGTGAATAAAGAGAATAGGCCTGCTAACATATTAATATTTAATTAAATAAATTAATTAATGTATTAATTAAATAACTGAGATATGTCAACGGGAAGATAGGTAAAATTAACATGCATGGAATACACTGTTTTCCTTTGTAGCTAAAAATCACACAACACCAGTTATAGTCCAACAGGTTTAATTGGAAGCACACTAGCTTTCGGAGCGACGCTCCTTCATCAGGTGATAGTGACTATCACCTGATGAAGGAGCGTCGCTCCGAAAGCTAGTGTGCTTCCAATTAAACCTGTTGGACTATAACCTGGTGTTGTGTGAATTTTAACTTTGTACACCCCAGTCCAACACCGGCATTTCCAAATCATTCCTTTTTAGCCATAGTGTTCATATAAACAAACCTCTGAAAGTTCCGCACTGTGGAGGCATTGAAGATGTTTTATCTGTTAATGTAGTTGACTGTGAAATAGGATGTATTTCTGGAAGCTTGGATGATGATTTAGTCATTGAACTGTATTCAGAAAGTTCTTTTTTTTTGTATGTAACCTGAAAAGTAAACAAATCCACGTAAAGCCTCACTTTGAAATGAAAGAGCTTTTCCCTGCAGTGATATTTCCTACCTTCAATTCTACAAAATGGCCATACTTTTGTAACTCAGCTAGAAGGATTCCAAAGAGTGAGTATGTATAATTTTTCTGAGGATCCAAACAATTGTAATACAATGGAAAGGAGCAAAGAAAATTGGCCATAGCCAGTCATAAAATATTTGCAATATTTTTTTCACAATGCTCAAGTAGATAGATTGCTGTTCCTCATTGAGAATGACCAATAATTAATTTATTCAGCTGAAGAGAATACATAAGTTTTGCTAAAACAAAGATTTTGGAAAACTTATTTTGCTAAACAAGACATGATAACATCAAATTTAACTGGGGGCAGCTTTTGGATGGGCAAATGGCACTTGTTGACCTAAATTTCGAATTCAAGGTATTTTAATTCCTGGGCCTCATGTAAATGCCTTCAATCAATTTCATACTTGGGATTAAGAGAGTACGAAATGGGCAAGTGGGCGCTCAATTGGTGCCCCTGCCAGTATCCAGCAAAGTGATGCAAATGTGAATCATTCACTGAGGATCCCACCTCATGTAGTTGAATCCCTCATCTTCCTGGAAAACACAACAGGTTAAATCAGAAATGGACAGGTTATAATAAGTATCACGTAAATTTTTAACTACCTGACCACTGGCTTCTTCCAGGTAGGCTGAGATAACATTCAAGCCAGGTAGTATTTTGCTTTGATGTTTTGGAAGCTATCTGAGCAATCCTTTGCCTTTAAAACTGACATTTTTAATAATTTTATTTTACAAATGCAGTGGGAGATGTCCAAGTCATAATAATTCTACATTCCTGGAGTAAAACTGACCAAATTATCCAAGTAATTTTCTTTACTACAGTTTTTATATCTTGTACCTTGCTCCATGCGAATTTCTTGCTGACTGGTATTTGATCTCCTAGAAGTGCTTTGATCCATTGCACAGGATTACGATGGATGGCTCCATCTTTGCTTTTGATTAAACCAGAAGCCAGTAATTCAGCTTTATGACAAGATCCCTATGGGTAAGAAACCAAGATTTTTTTATTACCTGGACTTTTTATAAAACCAAAAATAATGATGCACAAGTTCATCATTCGTCATGATTGTAGAATTATACATATTTAGTACTTCTTCATAAATGGTAGCTAATGAAAGCATATGAAATGCATTTACTCTTTTAGTCAGAAATAATAAACAGGTGTATTTTCTGACTAGATAGAATAACACAATTGGGTATTAAGCTATTTGCTTTTCTTTTTACACATGAATGATCTAGGCTTGGGTATGAGAATAAGATTTTAGAGGTTTATAGATAACATAAAATTTGGCAACACAGTAAATACTGAAGAGGACAAGAGAAGACTTCAGAAAAATACATAGTGATGACAATTGAATACAGGTAAAACCATTAGACACAAGAACAGAAATAGGCCATTCAGCTTATTGTGTCTGTTCCACAATTCTATGAGATCATGGTTGATCTAATAATCTTCAACTCTACTTCACTGCCTTTCCTGTATAACCCTTGATTCCCTTACTGATAAAAAAAACTGACTATCTCAACCTTGAATATACTTAATGACCCAGCCTCTAAGCCCTTTGTAGTAAAGAAGTCCACAGATCCACACATTTCTGAGAGAAGGAATTCCTTCTCATCTCTGTCTTAAATGTGCCACTCTGAACTCTGAGATTATGCTCTCTGGTCTTCACCAACAAAGGGAAACAATCTGCATCCATCCTGTCAAGTCGTCTAAGAATTTTATGTTTCTTATTCTCATACATACCAATGAGTACAAGCCCAATCTACTCAACCTCTCCTCATAACTCTGTCCTTCCACACATGGTATCAGTGTAGTGAACCTTCTCTGCACTGTCTTCAAAGCCCGTATATTTTTCATTAAATAAGAGACCCAAAACTGCCAGCATACCAGCTGTCGTCTGACTAGTGCGTTGTTTGGTTTTAGCAAAACCTTTCTATTTTATACTCCATTTCCTATAAAATAAAGGCCAATATCTTGTTTACCATCATTTCCCACTGAACTTGAAAGTTAGTTTTTTGTGATTCATGCATGAGTACGAATAGTCAAGGCCTTTTCCCAAGGGTGAAGCAGTGTAAAACTAGAGGGCATAGTTTTATGATAAGAGTAAAGGCTGGTCCATCTATGGAATGGCCTACAAGAGAAAGTGATGAAGGAGGGTACAATTACAACATTTAAAAGGCATCCGGATAGGTATATGAATAGGAAGGGTTTATAGAGGTATGAGCTAGATGCTGATAAATGGGACTATGTAAGATTGGGAATGTATGGTCAGTGTGAATACGCTGGACCGAAGGGTCTATTTCCATGCTGTATGACTCTATAACTCTATGAGTTCTCAAAAATCTGTTGAGTGGTTCTCTGCAAATTTTTTCTTGTTTAAATAATATTCAGCTCATCTATTCTTCCTGGCAAAGGGAATAACTTCACAATTTCCCATATTATATTTCATTTGCCAAGTTGTTGCTCACTTGCCTAATCTGTTCACAGCCCTCAGTAGACTCTTTGTGTCATCCTCACCGCTTCCCTTTCCACTTATTTTTGTATTATCCACAAACTTGGCTACAGTACATTCACTTTCCTCAACCAAGTCATTAATATATTCTGTAAATATGTCACTCCAGCACTGATCTCGGTGGCACTCCACTACTTACAGGTTGCTTCCCTGAAAATGCCTCCTTATCTCAAACTTAAAAATCACACAACACCAGTTTATAGTCCAACAGGTTTATTTGGAAGCACTAGCTTTTGGAGCACCGCTCCTTCATCTGATGGTTGTGAAGTGCTGCTCCGAAATAACCCTGTTGGACTATAACCTGGTATTGTGTGATTTTTAATTTTGTCTACCCAGTCCAATACCGGCACCTCCAAGTTCGTATCTCAACTCCATTTTCTATTAGTTAGCTGATTCTCTCGCCATGCCAATATTCTACATCCAACAGCAAAGGTTGCTATCTTATTAAACAACTTAATTTTTGACACTTTATCAAAATCTTCTGAAATACAAAGATATTATATCACTGCTTACCCTTTACCAATGCTGCATGTCCTCAAAGAATTCTAGTAAATTTGTCAGGCACGATTTCCCCTTCATGAAGCCATGTTGACTCTGCTTGATCATACTATCTATTCCTTTATTGTAGACTCTAACATTTTCCCAATAACATTAAGTTAACTGGCCTATGGTTTACTGTTTCTCTTTCCCCTCTTAAATAAATATGCTACATTGGCAATTTTCCAATTGTCTGCAACTTTTCCAGAATTTAAGGATTTCTGAAAGATTACTGCCATTGCATCCACTATCTCTGTGGCTATTAATATCTCATTAAGTCAATCATCCCTCTTGGTTTCCCTAGCACATTTTCTCTAGTGATTGTTACCATATTTATTTCTATCTTCCTTTTGCCCCTTGAACATTTAGTCATTTTGAAATTTTATTAGTGTCTCCTACTGTGAAGACTGATGCAAAATATTTGTTGAGCTCCTCTGCCATTTCTTGCTAAACATTATAATTTCCCAGTCTCATTCTTTCAGGGGCCTATGTTCACTTTGGCTTCTCGCTTTCTCTTTAGATATCTAAAGAAGTTCTCAATACCCATCTTGGTCTGACTTGCAAGTTTACTCTCAAAATTTGTTTCCTCCCTCTTTATTATTTTTTGGCCACCTTATGTTGAATTTTAAAACTTCCCTGATCTTCTGGCTTACCGCTAACTTTTCTCTATTGTAGGGTTTTTTTAGTCTCAATATGATGGTATCCTTAACTTCCCTGATTAACCCTGGTTGGCTTATTCCCTTTCTAGAATCCTTCATCCTCACTGGAATATGTCCTTGATGTTAGCCATGAGCTATTTTCTTAAATGACTGCCATTGTGCCTCAACCACCATTGCTGCTAAACTCCTTTCCCAGTTAACTTCAGCCAGATCTGCTCTTATTCCTTTGCAATTACTCTGATTTAAGCTAGGAAAATTGTTTCTAACCAAAGTTCAACCTTCTCATACTGAATGCTAAATTCTACCATTTTATGATCACTGTTTCTGAGGAAAACTTTTACTCTGCGATCACTTATTAAACCTGCCTCGTTACATATCACCAAATCTAAATAAACCTGATCCTGGTTGGATCTGTCGCATATTGTTCTAGAAAACTGTCTGTGAATTCTTCCACATGACTCCCAATATGACTATCTCAATACATGAACATTAAGATCATCCATAATTATTGAACTGCTTTTGTTACATGCCCTCACTATTCCCTGAATCAGCTATTGATCGGAGACAAATAGACCACTCCTACCAGTGTCTTCTTTCACTTCTTAGCTCTTGCCTCCACCTATATGAATTCTACATTTTCTGATTCAAGATTATTTCTTACTATCATATTTATTCCATCCCATACCACCCCCACTACCATATTATCCTTTCCTTCCTGTCTCAAATAGATCACTACATCTTACCTCACCATAGCACTGCTCTCTCATTAAAGAGAGATGGCTAGTGGTGGTTTAACCTGGGGGTCACCATAACTCAGGAAAGGGGAGAGGTTGAGAAGGAGAGTCCTTCTTGGTAACCTCAACTAGTGATGGGAATTGAACCCATGCTGTTGGCTTTGTAAACCAACTATCCAGCCAAATCAGCTAAAGTAACATATCTTGAACACTTAGTTCTCACCTTTGATCTCTACGTAACCATGTCTCCATGGCTATAAGATCATATCTATTAAACCGTATTTGTGCAAATAATTCATTTACTTTGTTATAAGTACTGCATGCATTCAAGTAAAGAACCATTAATTTTGCCTTTTTAAAACTGTGATGAACCCTGAGAGGAGCGACAGGGAGCATAATCTTATATAACCCTAAATGGGAGTGAGCCACCAGAGGATTTTGGGCATACATGTTCATAAATCTTTGAAGATAGGTTGGCAATGGGCAGTGAAGGGTATGTACAGATACTTTGCTTTGTACTACAGAATCACTGAAGACAAAAACAAGAAAGTTGTGTTAAATTTCTGTGAGGCACTGGTTGAGCCTCACTTGAAGTATTGTGTGAAGTTATAGGAACCATACTTTAGGAATGTGATCAAAGATCTGGGCATGTGACAGACCTTGTAAAGAAGATGTAACAGGATGACAACATGGATCAGTTATTTGGATAGCTTGGAAAAGCTGGGGTTGTTCATCTTATACAAGAAGAAATTAAGGAGGAGCTTTATAAAAATATTTGAAATTATGAGGGGGTTCAATCAAGTAGGGAAAGTTGTTTATGCTGGTCATATTTTCATAATAGTTTTGGATTTTATTTGTTTTCAGAATGTAACTAGTGTGGGATGTTAAATAAGAGGCTGAAGTGTGAAATTGAATGCAATGGATTTACTACAGAGAGCAGGACAATGTTATTTACAGAGGGTTATGAGGCTGTACAATTAGTAACTGAAGCAGCTACTATGTCAATATTTAAGAATATTTTAGCCAGAAATTAAGGAAAGGGAAAGAGCGAACTTCAATGCAAAAGAGTTTAAATGTGAAATTAAAAGTAATGGATTTAATAAGGAGAGCATGACAATCCATTTATAGATGGTTGTCAATCTGTACAGTGAATGATTGAAGGAGACACTGTCAACATTTATGAATATTTTAGTTTGTTAATTAAAGAGAGAAAGAAAATGAAATGGAAACACGCAATATGGGAGCAGAAGATTATTCAGCCTCTCAAGCCTGTGCTGCTATTCATTAAGGCTATGGTTGATCTGTTTGTGTTTTGAATTCCAATTCCCATTCACCCCAATAACCTTTGATTCCCTTGCCTAACAAGAATCTATCCACCTCTGTCTTACAAACCTTCAATGACCTTGCTACTACCATCTCCTGAGGCAGAAAGTTCCATAGTCACACAACATTGTGAAAAAAAATTCTTTTCATCTCTGATCTGAAAGAGCCACCCATAACTTTAAAACAATATCCTACTATTTCCAGACTGATCCACAAGAAAAGAACAGCATCTCAGTATCTTGATCTCCTTTCCATCTCACTCATATAAACTCCAGTGGAAACAAGCCCAGCCTGTTCAATCTTTCCTTATAAGATGACCCACTCATTCCAACTATCAAGCTAGTAAACTTCCATTGATCCTCCTCCAATGCAGTAACATCCTTCCTGAGACAAGATGACCAAAAATGCACACAATATTCAAGATGGAGACTCACCAATACCCTGCATAACTGGAGTATACATTATCATTTTTAATGTTAAAGTCTTCCACTAATAAAGGATAACATCTCATTAGCCTGCTTGGTTACTTGCTATACCTATAAATTAACATCTTGTGATTCATGCACCAGAACCCCAAAATCCTAATTCACCTTGGAAATCTGCTGTACTTCATTTAAGTAATATTCTTTCACCAAAGAGAACAACTTCACATATTCCCACATCACACTCCATCTACATTGTAAGCATTCACTCAACCTATTTAAATCTGCCTGGAAGTTCCTTATGTCTTCTTCATAATATACTTTCCTAACTATCTTGACACCATCTGCAAATTTAGCTACCATCCTTTTGCTCCCATCATCTAATCCAATTATGTAAATTGAAAAAATTTGAAGCTCTCTTACAGACTTCTGAGGGACCCCACTTATCACATCCCTCCAATCAAAGATCAATTTGCGCATTCTGTCTGTTTTCTACCAGCCAGCCAATCTTCTCCCATGCCAATATATTACTTATCAACAACTTGAGCTTTTATTTTCCATGATAACCTTTGATGTGGCACCTTATCAAATATCTTCTGGAAATCCAAGTGCAGTACATCCACAGACTCCCCTTTATCCTAAACAAATGTTACTCCTTCAAAGAACTCCAATAGGTTCATAGATTCATACAGTGTAGAAAAGACCCTTCAGCTTATAGAGTCAGCACCGACAAACTGGTGAACATATTTTCCTTTAACAAAATCGTGCTGACTCTGACTGATTACCTTAAGTTTTTCTAAGTGTCGAATTATAACTTCCTTAATGATTGGTTCTAACAGACTTCACATGGCAGATATCAAGCTAACTGGCCTGTAGTTCTTGTATTCTACCTCCTCCCCTTCCTGACTAGAGAGTTTATCTTTGAAAATTACCAATGTGATAGAACCTTTTCAGAATCTAAGTAAATTGTAGAAAATTGACACCAACACATTTACTAACTCATTAGTCACTTCTTTTTAAATACTAGGATGAAGTCCATCAGGACCTCGGGACTTGTCAACCCACAGCTCCATCATATTGTTCAGATCTACTTCCCTAGTGACTGTAATTTCCAAAGTTTATTTTCCTGGAATATTTCTTGTATGCTGTATCATGAAGATAGAAAGAAAGTATTTGTTCATTTTATCTGCTTTTTTCTTAATGTCTATTATTAACTCCTTATTCTCGCTGTTCAGAGGGCACTCACTTTTCTTAATCTTTTCCTTTGTAAGTACCTGCAAAAAGCCTTTTCATTTTTACATTTCTAGCTAGCTTTCTCTCAAATTTCTTTCCCTGATTAATCTGATCTGCTGATCATCTTTGTGTAGCTCCTTAAGTTTTTTCTTATGTTTAGCTTAACTTCTTTAATCACTCACGGGTGGTGCATTCTTCCTTTCAATTAGACTTAGCAATAGATAATTAGTAAATCGTGAACGAAATGAACAAATATATTGCTTCTGTCTTCACTATCAACAATACAAAAAGCATATCTTAATGACTGTAAGTCAGGAGGTGGGACGGAGAGAGGAACATTGTGAAGTGCAATCATGAGGGAAGTATATTGAGCAAACTGACAGAGCTGAAAATGTGTTGCTGGTTAAAGCGCAGCAGGTCAGGCAGCATCCAAGGAACAGGAAATTCGACGTTTCGGGCAAAAGCCCTTCATCCTTGGATGCTGCCTGACCTGCTGGGCTTTAACCAGCAACACATTTTCAGCTCTGATCTCCAGCATCTGCAGACCTCACTTTTTACTCAAACTGACGGAGCTATGGGCTAACAAGTCTCTGGGTTCAGATGGAATTCCTCCTAGCATTATAAAAGAAGTTGTTGATGAGATGGTAGATGCATTGGTGTTAACTTATTTTTAAATCCCAAAGATTCAGGCAAGTTTCTATTAATTTGAATGTAGCAAATATAACCCCTCTAATCAAAAAGGGAGACAGAAAACGGAAAACTAATGGCCAATTAGCTAGACATCTGTCATGGGAAAGGTGTTTAAATTGGTCATTAAAATCACACTTTGAATACTGTGCAGTTTTGGTCTTCTTGTTTCAGGAAGAATGTAAATGCCTTGGGTTCAGAGATTTGATGTTATAGACTTGTTTTCACAAGGCTACAGATGTATAAGAGGTGACTTGATTAAAGTACAGAATATAAAAGCCTGAAATAAAATCAGAAAGTGCTGCAGAGCTTCCACAAATTTCGCAGCATTTCTGGAGGGATAAAAATAGAATTAACATTTTGAGTCCAATGGCTTTTCTTCAAACAGTGTTTCTGGTTTTCACTCTGTACAAATCCTGCCAAACATGCTGAGTTTTTTCAGCATTTTCTGCTTTTACTTTGGATCTCCAGCATCCACAGTACTTTGTTTTTATATAGGGTCCTGAATGGTCTTGTGGGTGACACCAGAACTAAGGGCGACTGTTTAAAAGTTAGCACAGAGATGAGTTTTTTTTTGTTACCAGGGTTTTGTGATTTTGGAACTCTCTGTATCTAACTCTGACTCTATTGGCTGTATGTGTGATATGATCTGTCCTCACCAGATTGTGCTTTCCATTGTTTTGAAGAGCAATTACCCATCAAGGTGCTGGCATCTGCACTGGTACTGACTGCAGATTAGGGATGTGCCACTACTCTCTCTGTGTCCTTCTCTTTCCCCTTAGAGATTACTGTCAGTCTCCATAGAATGTGTCAATTAGCTTCCGGTAGTTACCTCTGCAGCAGGCAGAAACACAGGGATCTTCAACATCCAACTTGAGTACATATATATTCTGCACTTGACATGTAGCTTTCAAATTAGTACATAATGTCCCCTGCAGTCTCACCAGCCCTAGGCCATCCTTGTATCTCCCTTTCTCCAGTGGACTAGCTCCAAAGCCTTCTGCTTCACAAGCATGAAGACCATTGGGTGTGGCACACTACCTCCTGTACACTGCCTCTTGCAGGCATTGTGAGCCATCTTCTCCTTAACAGAAAGGCAACTTTGTAAAGATTTGGTATATACTGCTCTTGTCTGACTTCTGCCAATTCCATAATGCAGGAATCTGCAGCACCAAATGGATAATGAATCTTTCACACTTCTTTCCCCTGCCCTATTAGGCCTAGAGTATATAGTGACATCAGCTTATCATGGAACCTTACACTTCTGACCAGTTTAACATCATAGTACCCTCATTGAGCCTTCTCACATCTCTCCATGCTTGTGCATCTCCAAAGCAAAGCCTCCCTCAGTCTGTGAGATCATATAAGGTTATTGAGACACTTCCTTACACTGCATCCAAGTTCCTCATATGACTCCAAGACTATTGACCTCTTCTCAGACTGCTTTAGTCAGGTTATGTGATGCCTGTTGCTGTCAGGTGGCATTAGGATCTCTCACTTCACATTTAGAGGAGGACTCACAGGATTTGACATTGAACCATATCACTGTTTTTTCTTTCCATGCTGTTCAGCAGCAGTCTGCCTTTTCTTGGCCACTTGTGAAGCCACAAGTTGACAGCACAAGAAAATGTGACTGATTCACCAGAAATTCCTGCAATACTCAGGTGTCTGTCTGAAATACATTCAACTTTCTCCAGCCTGCTGCAGTTCCATTGATTGACTCACAGATAAAAATACACAATTACATAAACGTTAGCACTCACCCCATAAATCAAAATCTTACTCACAAACTAAAAATTCTTTCTTCACAAATTCTCAGGCCTGGTGCCCCTGATATTCCTTTAAATCAGTGGCTACGGCCTCCTTCCAGGTCATGGCCTTCCAGTTTGGTGGCCGGACTCCCCATCCTTAAGAACTCTTGTTGGTTGAGAACGTACTCAACACCTGTTAATTTCACAATTTATAATATGTGTCTAAGTCTATCCAAAGTGGACGGTGGAGTCCGTAATTTAGACAATTCCAGGTTTGCTACCCCGATGGGACATTAAATTCAGCCTGTGATACTGTGGCTAAAACAGAGACCTGGCTCAAAGAAGGGTCTGGATATTAAAATCCCTGGATCCAAGCTGTTGAGGAAAAGGGAAGAGGTATAGGTATTGATTAGAGAGAATATTGCAATGCTGGAGAGAGAGAGAGAGAGAGAGAGAGAGAGAGAGAGAGAGAAAGGGAAATGATGTTACAGAGGGATCAGGGACAGAATCTTTTTTCCCCTAGAACTAGGGAACAAAATGGTGTAATTACATTGCTCAGTGCAGTCTATAGACTGTTGACTAGTGGGAAAAATGTAGAGGGACAAATTTGCAAAGAAATTACAAGAATTATCATCATATTTGAGGACTCTGATTATGCAAATATAGAAATGAATAATAATAATGGTGTAAAGTGCAGAGATAGCAAGATTTCCTAGACTGTGTTCAAGGAAGTCTCTACAGCAGTGGTGTTGCCTACTGAATGAAAAAGAAAGCAATGCTGGACCTTTTCCTTAGGAATTATGCCCTCTTGTGATTAACAATTCAACCAGGAGAAACAGCTACCTCCTCTCCTGGGGGGTGGGGGGGGGGGGGGTAAACGGTGGTTAGCACCATTGCTTCACACTACCAGGGACCCGGATTCATAAGAATTGTTCCAGGGATGAGGAACTTCAGTTAAGAGGCTAGATTGAAGAAAGTGGAACTGATTTCCTTGGACAAGAAAGGCTGTACAGAGATTTGATGATGAAATTCAAATTAGGTGTAGTGTGGACAAAGTAGAGAAACAAAAGCTGTTCAAGGATCAAGATAAAGAGGGCACAGTTTACAGATAATTGGCTAGAGAAGCTATGGCGACCTGACAAAAATCCTTATCATTCAGTGGGTGGTTAAACTTTGAATGCATTGACCAAGTGTGGTGGCGACAGATTCAGTAGAGGTGGTTACAAGTGAACTGCAATATTGTCTGAACAGATAGAACATACAGGGTTATGGGGAGGAAAACATGGGAGCAGAACTATGTGAATTGCTCATTTGAAGAGCTAGCACACACACAAAGGCCAAATGGGCTCAAACTAGGCTGTGCCATTCTATAATTTTGGAAATAACTTTATCTAACAAAAAATTAACAGTTTTTTTAGGGAGACAGTTCTCTATGTCCACTTATGATATGTCACATCAGGTAGGAAAATCAATTTATTTAATGTAAAAGGAGCACTTTTTAGCAAAAATATTTCTTGCCATGACATTGTTTTGTTTTAATGATTTACCTGCAGTTTGACTTCCAAGACATCTTCTCCCGGCTGAATTAATCCATCACTGATTAAGTCTATTAAGTGTAGCTGCTTTCTGTGTCCACTTCTTTTATCCTCTGGTAGAGATTCTGAATCAGTCTGTTTTCCAGACAGAGTGGAAACACTCACCAAGTTGTCATTTTGAATGTTCTGGGTAACCTGAGTGGTCTTTACTGGCATAGTGCACTGATTTGTATTAACAGCATTTAATATCCCAACAGGCTGACATATACCACTCAGTTTTGCAGTGTTAGAGTGCAAACTCTGTTGGTGATTCCCGACCCAACGTGATGTACTTGGCAACAATGATTTTGATTGTAATGTTATGGTTTGGATAGTACATGTCTGCCCTGAATTCTTTTGTGGAACTGTTATTACAGGTTGTGTGACAACTGATGGAAAATTAATATTTTGACTGTTCTGGCAGATTTGAATTGGATTTGTGTTGACAACCTCCTTGTGATTAGCACTGGATTTTTCTGCGTTCAAGAGTGTATAATTATTATTATTTTCAAAATTCTTTTCTATATTATTAGTTGACCGTATGGTATTTAAAAGACTATTCTGGCCAGAGGTACTGCATGCTGTTAAATTTGTGTAGTCAGTTTGTTTTGTGTTTAATGTTTCCATTTGAACACATGATGTGTCTAGAGAATGTAGCGGCAAAGTATTTGCATTCTGTTTGTTTGACGCAGATTTGGAAATACCTATTGCTATTATATTGCTGTTACTACTTGTGCCGTTTAACAGACAAGCACTATCAGATCTTGCACTGCTACACCCAGCTGTATTTTCTTGCAGAATATCTCTTTGATTTGTATTCTGATTGGCAGCAATACCTGTCTCACCCTGATTCAAACAAATCTGTTTTTGTATGCATTCTGGATTGGAAGATGGACAAGGTCTGTATGATTCCTTAGATGTTTCTACGGCAGAATTAGCACTCAGTTCCTCACTTTGATTCCAAACTTGTCCTTCTTTTGAGCTGGTGACAGTCCTGATGCTGCTCTCAATAGTACAAGCCAAACTTTTGGTTGGGTTTACTGTATTATTTTGCTGCACTTGCTGTTTTAATTTGTAATTGCGCAACTTCTGATCTAATGCTTTTCTTTTCCGTAGCAGATTTAGAAATCTCCTTTGTCGAGAGACTAGAGCTGTCAGTTGTTTCTGTAGTGTGCCCTGTTTGAATGATCCTGGAGATATCCTGTAAGATAAAAAAATGGGAACAAACTGATACAGTTTACATGCAACATATAGTTGTTGAGAAAGGGCAGCAAGGATGTAGAACAATAGTAAATACAACCTAAATCATTTATTTTATTTTACATCAATTTATTTAATCAATTAGTTCATTTTTCCTATCATGTACAGTCCCACAACAGACGTCATCATAAATAAATAAACTCCAAAAATTAGGGCTTAGGTAAGAGTCAAAATTTAATGATGATTCTCTATCAAGTGGATGATGATAATCAAAATTATATGGCTGCTGTGCACATTATTCTCAACAACAGTTTTCATGCTAAACTATTTTTTTAGCAAGCTAAATTCGGAATTGATCAGATCAGGAGAAACAATCCTCCAGTAGCACATTAGCTCACACATAGACTAGCCTTTAGAATCATTTTAATTCAACAAAATTTTTAATAAGTGACAGAATTTCTAATACAAAGTCAGTGTGCGTACCATAATGATGCATGTGGAGATACCATGCATCAGTACCTTTGGAGTTCTCTCGTTATTTACTACAATAAAATACCCCAAAAAATTATCTGATTCATGAATACATCATTCCAAATGGAAACAAATTAATACATCAAACAGCACATGGAAGGAATAATGTACTGGTTCCAAATGAAAAAGAAACACACCTCACAGAAGATCAAAAGTCAGAGGTGCAGTAGTAGGTCATTCAGCCCACTGAGCCTTCTCCGCCATTCTATTAGATCACGGCTGGTTTGATAGTTCTCAACTTCATTTCCCTGCACAACCACCTCTCTGGGGGAGGCAACAGTGTGGTGGGATTAGTGCTAGACTGTTAATCCAGAGACCCAGATAATGTTCTGAGAGCTCAGGTTTGTATCCCGCCATGGTAGATGATATAATTTGAACTCAGTAAAATCTGATCATGAATCCATTGTCGATTGTGGGGAAAACCCATCTGGTTCACTAATGGCCTTTACTGAAGGAATCCACTATCTTAACCCGGTCTGGCCTACACGCGACTCCAGATCCACAGAAACGTGGTTGACTCTTAACTGCCCTTTAAGCAATTAGACCTAGATGGACAATAAATGCTTGCTTGGCCAGTGACGCCATCATCCTGTAAATGAATTTTTAAAAACATTCCCTGTATTCCTTGATTCCTCTACTGATTAAATATTAGTTTATCTCAGCCTTGAGAGTGCTTTCATAGAACAATACAGCAGCACAGAACAGGCCCTTCGGCCCACGATGTTGTGCCGAACATCTATCCTAGATTAAGCACCCATCCATGTACCTATCCAATTGCCGCTTAAAGGTCATCAATGATTCTGACTCTACCACTGCCACGGGCAGCGCATTCCATGCCCCCACCACTCTCTGGGTAAAGAACCCACCCCTGACATCTCCCCTATACCTTCCACCCTTCACCTTAAATTTATGTCCCCTTGTAATACTCTGTTGTACCCGGGGAAAAAGTTTCTGACTGTCTACTCTATCTATTCCTCTGATCATCTTATAAACCACTATCAAGTCACCCCTCATCCTTCGCCGTTCCAATGAGAAAAGGCCGAGAACTCTCAACCTGTCCTCGTACGACCTATTCTCCATTCCAGGCAACATCCTGGTAAATCTTCTCTGCACCCTCTCCAAAGCTTCCACATCTTTCCTAAAGTGAGGCGACCAGAACTGCACACAGTACTCCAAATGTGGCCTAACCAAAGTCCTGTACAGCTGCAACATTACTTCACGACTCTTGAATTCAATCCCTCTGCTAATGAACGCTAATACACCATAGGCCTTCTTACAAGCTCTATCCACCTGAGTGGCAACTTTCAAAGATCTATGTACATAGACCCGAAGATCCCTCTGTTCCTCCACCTGACTAAGAACTCTACCGTTAACTCTGTTTTCCGCATTCTTATTTGTTCTTCCAAAATGGACAACCTCACACTTGGCAGGGTTGAACTCCATCTGCCACTCCTCAGCCCAGCTCTGCATCATATCTAAGTCCCTTTGCAGCTGACAACAGCCCTCCTCACTGTCCACAACTCCACCAATCTTCGTATCATCTGCAAATTTACTGACCCACCCTTCGACTCCCTCATCCAAGTCATTAATAAAAATTACAAACAGCAGAGGACCCAGAACTGATCCCTGCAGAACTCCACTTGTAACTGGGCTCCAGGCTGAATATCTACCATCTACCACCACTCTCTGACTTCGACCGGTTAGCCAGTTTTCAATCCAATTGGCCAAGTTTCCCTCTATCCCATGCCTCCTGACTTTCCGCATAAGCCTACCATGGGGAACCTTATCAAATGCCTTACTAAAATCCATGTACACTACATCCACTGCTCTACCCTCATCCACATGCTTGGTCACCTCCTCAAAGAATTCAATAAGACTTGTAAGGCAAGACCTACCCTTCACAAATCCGTGCTGGCTGTCCCTAATCAAGCAGTGTCTTTCCAGATACTCATAAATCCTATCCCTCAGTACCCTTTCCATTACTTTGCCTACCACGGAAGTAAGACTAACTGGCCTGTAATTCCCGGGGTTATCCCTATTCCCTTTTTTGAACATGGGCACAACATTCGCTACTCTCCAGTCCCCTGGTACCACCCCCGTTGACAGTGAAGACGAAAAGATCATTGCCAACGGTACTGCAATTTCCTCTCTTGCTTCCCACTTAATCCTAGGATATATCCCGTCAGGCCCGGGGGACTTGTCTATCCTCAAGTTGTTCAAAATGTCCAACACATCTTCCTTCCTAACAAGTATCTCTGCTAGCTTACCAGTCCGTTTCACACTCTCCTCTTCAACAATACGGTCCCTCTCGTTCGTAAATACTGAAGAAAAGTACTCGTTCAAGACCTCTCCTATCTCTTCCGACTCAATACACAATCTCCCACTACTGTCCTTGATCGGACCTACCCTCGTTCTCGTCATTCTCATGCTTGTCACATACGCATAAAATGCCTTGGGGTTATCCTTGATCCTATCCGCCAAGGATTTTTCATGCCCCCTCTTAGCTCTCCTAATCCCTTTCTTCAGGTCCCTTCTGGCTATCCTGTATCCCTCCACTGCTCTGTCTGAACCCTGTTTCCTCAACCTTATGTAAGCCTCCTTCTTCCTCTTTACTAGACATTCAACCTCCCTCGTCAACCAAGGCTCCCTCACACGACCATTTCTTTCCTGCCTGATAGGTACATACATATCAAGGACGCGTCGTATCTGCTCCTTGAAAAAGTTCCACATTTCCACCACATCCTTCCCTGACAGCCTATGCTCCCAACTTATGCTCCTCAAATCCTGTCTTACAGCATCGTAATTTTCCTTCCCCCAATTGTAAAATCTACCCTGTTGTGCGCACCTATCTCTCTCCATGACCAAGGTGAAAGGCACAGAATTGTGGTCACCATCACCAAAATGTTCACCCACTAACAAGCCCATCACTTGTCCCGGCTCATTACCGAGTACCAAATCCAATATGGCCTCCCCTCTGGTTGGACAATCTACATACTGAGTTAGAAAAGCTTCCTGGACACACTGCACAAACACCGCCCCATCCAATCTACTTGATCTAAAGAGCTTCCAATCAATATTTGTGAAGTTGAAGTCGCCCATGACTACGACCCTGTGGCTTCTGCACCTTTCCAAAATCTGTTTCCCAATCTGTTCCTCCACATCTCTGCTGCTATTGGGGGGCCTATAGTAAACACCCAACAAGGTGACTGCACCTTTCCTATTTCTAACTTCAGCCCATACTACCTCCAAAGGCAGTAAACAATTCCACAAATTCACTAATCTGTCAGTGTTATGGACTAGGCCAGACCCCCTTAAAACATTTCAAGAAGATAGCCCTGACCCTACCGTTTCTACTTGTTTTAAGCAAGTGTGCAGTGGATAATTCAGGAGGGATGCAGGTGGTCAAAAACCCTCAGTTTTAAACAAAATAGAATTTATTTACAGAAACACAAACAAAAGAGAACAGAATACAGAATAACTTAACCTATCCCAAAACCCATAATATATTTACTTATATTTATTTATTATATTTATATGTATTTATTTATTTATTGGTTTAGCAAAACTTCCCTTCTGTTATGCTCCATTCCCTTTGAAATAAAGGTCAACACTCCATTTACCTTCATTACTGCCTGCTGAACTTAGATGCTACCCTGTTTGTGATTCATGTCGCGTTCTGCAATATTTCACTACTTAGGAAATGGTCAGACCTCTTTTTTTCTCTACCAAAGTGCATTATAATCCACCTGCCAAGATTTTGATTCACCTCTCCATACCATTCTGAATATTCTTTGTATCATCCTCACCACTTGCTTTCCCATCTATTGTCAAGTCATCTGGAAACCAAGTTATAGCATATTCACTTTTCTCATCCAAATCATGAATATATAGAAGATATATTGCATATAATTGTGGCCCCAGCACTGATCTCTCTAGGACTCCACTAGTTACAGGTTGCCATCCTCACAATAACCCTCTTTCCCCCACTCTCTATCTTAATCATAGAATCCCTACAGAGTGGAAACAGGCCATTCAGCTCATCCAGTCCACACTGACTCTGCAAAGGGTATCCCACGCAGACCTACACAATCCCTGTAATTCCACATTTCCATTGTTAACCCACTTCACCTGCATATCCCTGGTCACTATGAGCAATTTAGCATTGCCAATTCACCTTAACCTGCCTGCATAGCTTTGGACCGCGGAAGAAAATTGCAGCACTCAGAGGAAACCCATGCAGACAAAGGGAGAATGTGCAAACTCCACACAGACAGTTGCCTGAGGCTGTAATAGAACTCAGGTCCCTGGTGCTGCAAGGCAGCAGTGCTGATCACTGAGCCACCGTGCTGTCTTCTATAAGTCAGTCAATCCTCTATCCATGCTAATATATTACCTCCAAAACCATGGGCTCTTAAGTAGCCTAATGCGTGGTACCTTATGAAATGCCTTCTGAAATCTATTTGTATTATATCCCCTGTTTCTCTTATCTATCCTGTTTGTTACCTTGAGTCATAGAGTTCTACAGCACAGATACAGACATTTTGATCCAACTTGCCCATGCTGACCAGATATCTACATTAATCTAGTTCCATTTGCCAGCATTTAATAAATATCATTCTAAATTCATCCTAGTCATGTAACATTCAGATAGCTTTTAAATGTTGTAATTGTACCAGCTTCCTCCACTTCCTCTGCAGCTCATTCCATACATCCACTACCCTCTGCGTGAAAAAGTTGGCCCTTAGATCCCTTTTAAATCTTTCCTCATTCGTCTTAAACCAAAGCCCTCTAGTTTTGGACTCGCCTACCCTTCACTATTTACCCAAGCTATGCCCCCCCATCCAAAAACCTCTATATGCTCACCCTTCAGAGTCCGACACTCCATGGAAAACAGCCATAGCCTATCCAGTCTCTCCTGATAGCTCAAACCCTTCAACTCAGGCAACATCCTTGTAAATCTTTTCTGCACCCTTTCAAGTTTAACAATATCTTTCCTACAGTAGGGACACCAGAGCTGAATGCAGAATTCCAAGAGTCACCTAATCAATGTCCTGTATAGCCTCAATATGACCTCCCAACCCCTTTACTCAGTGCTCTGACCAGTAAAGGCAAGCATACTGAACGCTTTCTTCACTACCGTCTACTTGCTACTCCACTTTCAAGGAACTATGAACCTGCACCCCAAGGTCTCGTTGTTCAGCAACATTATCCAGGACCTTACCATTAATTGTGTAAGTCCTGCTTGGATTTGTCTTACCAATATGCAACAACTCACGTTTATCTAAATTAAACCCCATCTGCCACTCTTCAGCCCGCTGGCTCATCCGATCAAGATCTCATTGTACTTTGAAATAGCCTTTATCACTGTCCACTATACCACCAATTTTGGTGTCATCTGCACATTACTAACCATACCTCCTGTGTTCACATCCAAATCAGTTATATAAAATTACAAAAAGCTGTGGACCCACCGCTGGTTACAGGTCTCTAGTACGAAACAAACCCTCAACAACCACCCTGTGTCTCCTAACTTCAAGCCAATTTTTATATCCAAATGGCTCACTCTCTCTGGATTTCATGTGATCTAACCTTGCTAACCAGTCTATCACGCAGAACCTTGTCAAATGCCTTGCAGAAGCCCATACAGCCAACATCTACCACTCTGCCTTTATCAAATCCTTTCAAAGAATTCTAGTAAATCTGTGAGACTTGATTTCCATTCATGAAGCCATGCTGACTCTGCTTGTATGTATTTTAAAATGCTGTGCTATTATATCCTTTATAATACTTGAACATTTTCCAATAACAGATATTAAGATAACTGGCCTATAGTTATCTGTTTTTCTCATCTGCTTCCATTGGCACATTAAAATAGCACTACGCATATAAAAATGCACCTATTGATATAAATGTTTCAAACAAAAAATAACCGGGGGATGAATAGAATGTTAACTGGCAGGTTTGACTCTAAATATGTAGGGGTCAGTAGAGAATAAGTAACTGAGTTAGGAATAACTGGAAAGTAATGAGCAACAAGACATATTGAGAGCTAAAGTTAAACACTAAAGTGTTCTATTTTCAGATGCCATTTGGAAACCTGACCGGAAACCAATTCACCACAAAGTAAAAGAATACGATTTAGAAGCCTATTTCAAAATATGGAGTATTTGAATGATTCTACATACAAAGCCATCAAAAATGCGATTACAGGAGTTATCCTGGAGCTTTGACTGACATGGAAAGTATAAAGCTTCAAGATACTTTGTATACAATTATGGCTTCAGATCAATAAAGCATGAAATTTTGGACTGTAGTCAGGAAACCAAGATAATACAATAATGCAACAGATGGCCACACCAAGCAATCTTATCTATGTAAAAAAAATCAACAAATGATGATTCAAATAGACTGGAATGTTAGAAAGGTACTACGGTGAATTTTCTAGGATTCTATGGAGACATGAATGGAAACTGAGTGGATTTACAAATATCAGTGTCAATTTCAAGGCACTGATACTGGTACCGGCAATAATGAGTAACACGGGAGAAGGTTGAGACAGGAATCCATTCTTATCCCTACTCCTATTATAATTGTTAAAATACTCATGCTACACATGAAAGAATGGAATATTTCAGGGCCCAGAATAAGGAGTCTGTCATGCCTGCTGGAAACATCCCCTCGTCCTTGTAAGTGGATCTGGAGGCAAAAGATGAGTGCATACATGGTTGAGGTAAAAGGCGAGTGGGCAGTTTGTGACTAAGCTTTGAATGTAATTGGCATTGAGGAGACAAAACAGCCAAGATCAATAAGATGGCCAGCGATGGTAAACAAAAGCTTCAGCTGACAACGAGAACAAGACTGTAAGATATTGTTCCCCATGACATGAGGGACAAAACCGTCTGCAGGAAGTCACTGTGGTCTTAAATGTCTTCATTTCTGGCACCAGACCTCAGTATCATTCTACAACACTTGCGCTTATCTGTATTGCAAGGGTCACTTTTTAACCAAAATCTGACAGCATATTCCTTTAATAACAGGCATGCCATTGGGGGAACATAGTGCATTGCCACCTCCATCATTGGATCACTCCAGGTTCAGTGCTTCTTCAACTTCACCTATGCAACCATCAAGGAACCAAGTGATTCACCAGTCAGATCTTCCAAAAGGGAGGGTATGCAATCTCTTGATGTTCAACTAGTTTTCTTCCACATGAGCTTTTTCCATCTGTGCGCTCACTTCTTGGCAGTGGCCATGACATTTGCCTCAGGCTGTCTCAGATCTTCACTCTAACCCGTAAAGTGCAGATTGATCCTAGAATACAACAGAGGCCCATGAAAGAATGGCTGCTAACCCCTCTACTGGAGCCCCAAACAGAGGCACAAAAGCAAAATGCCTAATGCCAACGATTCAGCAGGACATCCATTAGTGGTGAGATGGTGCAAAAATACAGATAATCTTTGCTGTATATTTAGTTAGTAAACGTTATCAAGTCTTCAATTGTTTGAACAATAATTAGTTCTCTCTCACATAATCCCTTACATCATCAGAGTGGGATATGTTACACTGTTTCAGATTTTAACCCTTTCAAAGACTTATCCTACATCTCCTCTCAAAGTCTATACATATATATATTAATATAACAATTTTTATATTTACATATTACCTAAATCCACCATGTCTCTGAGACCATTGATTCAATCTGTCAAGAGGCTTCACTCTCTCTGATTGTATTCTTGTCAGATTTAGAATATTGATTCTTTCTCTGAATTCTCGTTTCTTGACTTAGAAAGCCTTCATTGAGATTTGTCATATCAGCTTCTGTCTGAGTTTCAGACTCAACATCTGGTTCATCAAATGTATTGACTGATTGACATCTTTGTTGAATAGAAATAAGATGTCTTCTTTTACAGCACTTGTTGAGGTATTTACAAAATAAGGTCTTTGTTGATATTATCTCCTTGCATGACTACTCCTTATCTGCCTTGATCTTGTATCATTATGTTCCATTGGGTACATTCCTGGTACAATTTCTGTTGTTATAGTTTGTTATTGAAGCTTGTGGGCTTCAATAAGACTTCTCTGTGGTTTGCACTCAGTGATAATCTTTAACTACTTGCCCTGGAGATAATTTTTACTGTAGAATGGAAAGTTGCATTCTGGCCTTTCTTCTGTCCACAGTTTGTGCAGACTTGATTGGATCTGTAATTTAGGCATGCTGTTTGAAACCCTCCATTATTCATTAACAATTTTTTGATTCTCATTCAGCTTTACCGTTGAACTGAGGATATCATGGGGAACTTGTAAGGTGTATAACTCAAATTTTCGGCAAAGTGCAAGAAATATTAATTTGCAAATTGCAGATTGTTATTGGAGGCAATCTGGTTAGAAGTACTATATGTAATTGTTTCAATAGTGGACACTGCTGGCTGGACCAGCATTTATTACTTATTCATAGTTGCCCTTAAGATGCTGGAGGTGAGCTGCCTTCTTGAACAGCTTTAGTTCATTTGCTATACATAGTTGTTAGGGAGGGAGTTCCAGGGTTTTGACCAGTGACAGTACAGGAATAGCTACATATTTCCAAGTCAGAATGGTGAGATGAGACAAACCTGCAGATGGTAGTGTTCCAAAGTGTCTGTTTCCCTTGTATTCTAGATAGTGGCTTAAGTCAGAAGTCACACAACACCAGGTTATAGTGCAACAGGTTTATTTGAAATCCCAAGCTTTCATAGTGCTGCTCTTTTATCAGGTGACAATTCAACTGATGAAGGAACTGCATACGGAAAACTTGTGATTTCAAATAAACCCACTGAACTATAACCTGGTGTCATGTGATTTCTGACTTTGTCTACCCCAGTCCAACACCGGCATAGATAGTGGCTTGTGGTGGGTTTGCAAAGTGCCATTGAGACTACAACAATCTTACTGAATTGCAGAGAAAGTCTAAAGGGACTGAATGGCCTACTTCTCCTGCAATTTATAGAGTCAAAAAGTCATACGGCACGGAAACAGATCCTTCGGTACAATTCGTCCATGCCGACCAAGTTTCTCAAACTAAACTAGACCCACTTGCCTGCTATTGGCTCATATCCCTCTAAATCTTTTTTTTGTAACTGTACCTGCATCCACTACTTCCTCTGGCAGCTCATTCCACATAAGAACCACTCTCTGTGTGAAAAAGTTGCCCCTCAAGTCCCTTTTAAATCATTCTCTTCTCACCTTAAAAAGACGCCCTCTAGTTTTGGGTTCTATCCTAGGAAAAATATCTTTGCTATTCTCTGTATCTATGCCCCTCATGATTTTGTAAACTTCAATAAGGTCATTCCTCAATCTCTTACATTCTAGTGAAAAAAATCCCAGTGTATCCCACTCCTTATAACTCCAACACTCCAGTTCAGGCAACATCCCGATAAATATTTTCTGAAACCTCTCTAATTTTATAATATCTGTACTATAAGAGGGTGACCAGAACTGTGCACAGTACTCCAAAAGTGGCCTCACCAACATCCTGTACAACTGCAACATGATATCGCAACTCCTATACTCAATGTACTGAGCAATGAAGGTTAGCATGTTAAATGCCTTCTTAACCACCTTTCAGTTTTATTGGTCAAAGACTGTCGAGTCTGTACATTTTATTGAAGAAACAGTTTTTCACATTCACACATCTATTTGACTTTGATGAGTTGCTGATAGTTCAGTAAAAAGTGCTCTGGCTGTTAAAAAGTTAGAAATTTAGTTTAAAAAAGAAGCTGGTGACCTAATTACAATTTGACTTTGAGTTACCAAGCATATCCAAGGAACTGCTTCATTAGCCTGAAATGCACCCAGGTAAAGTAAACAGGATGACACTGGGACCTCAACCAGTTATCACTTTCAGAAAAATTAACTCTGCACACATCTTCACCTAACTGTTAAAACTCCCTTCTGTGTGCTTGGTTATTAATAATATCAGCTACTGAGCAATCTGCCCATTTTTGTCTGCAAACAAAATATAAGCACTTGATGGAAATTGAACAATTTCAGGTCAAAATTGTATTTGATCTTGTGTAAAATGACCTGTGTGGAAGCAGGCTCACATTTCAGTCCCAATTGATATGAATATAACTTTTTCATTGTCAATAACTGATGCTGTTGTTTCCAGGGCTGCATTACTAAACAGAAGGAGAGTTGAAGGCTGTCACCAGAAAGAAAAAGGTTATTTGAAAATATGAATTTATAAAGTGGTAGCATGGAAAAATTGAATTATATACAAAGTAGATTCAAAATTTAATCATATTACTGGCAAAAGAATAGAAATGATGCATTGACTCCAATTTCACTTAAAAACCTTGTATGCTCATTTGAAATTTCATTTGTCCCTGTAAATGTTTTCTTTTCCAGCTACCTACCTGTATAATTAGCAATGTACAATAGTACCTTTTCATGCACGAGGTAACAAATGTATAATTTAATCCAGTAGTAAACAATAAGACATGTTTATTGGAAAGTTTAGCACTGATCCATGATCAATGTTTCACGATCCTTGGTGAGGTGAACTCCCTCTGTTTCACCTTCCTTCTCAACCTGATGGCAGATTTTGATTCACACTGCCACAGTCTCCACCATGTGTAGGGAAAGGAGACAGGTCCCAATCTACCCCAGCTGGAACAAAAAGCGAAAACTCCTGTGTTATTGGCAGCACTCTGATCCACACCAGCTGTCCAACCAGTGGAGCCTGCTTGACCTCCGAATTGTTCAGGCAACATACACTCTTACATGCATTTTGTAACCTGGAGCAATAGTGATGATAGTGTCTTCAATTTCTTTCTATAATTTAACTGACCAGGAATCTGTCCCACACTTATTGCATACCATTGATGTATGCTACAAGGATTTACAAGTTTGTTACTTAATCTTTTTTAGTTGTGTACTGAATGTGTCTTCCATGGTCATGGACTTAAAACACAAGCATCTGGCTCAGAGGCAAGGATGTTACCCACTGCATCACAATATGTCTTCTGTGTCAGAATACTCACCATTAAATATTTTTTCATTCATTAGAACCTTTTCTTTTGTTAACTATCTAACTTGAATTAAATTCTACAATATTTTGTAGTAATTTAATACATTAGCATTTCTGCTCCAAATGTCTGCAAGACAGCAGCATAAATCAGCCATGTACACATATCAGCATAACCACACAACCTATTTTTGCATTTAGTTAAACAAACGGACAGAAAATTATGAAAGGCACACTGCAGTTTATCACAGAATACTCACCATCACACTTTTAATGCATTTAGTTTTACAATTTGAATCTTACCTAATTTTTTTCACAAGATCTTCCTTTTCAGCCTTATGTTTCGTAAGTACTTCATTTAAAACCTTCTGCACCTGGGACAACTCCAGCTCAAACTGAGCTGTTCAAACAAACAAAGCAGATTATTCAATCTGATGAAATCTATACTATGCTTTGCTGTTATCTATTTTATGTCACTATGATAGGAACCCCATAAAAATTGTACAACTTTATGAATTGAATGTATTATTGAACCCCATTATGCTGAAGTTACAAGCATTTCATCGTCCTCCCCAGAAAAATCTAATAGCAAATACAAACAGAAATGTAGAGTAAATGTAATTTGTCCAGAGTATTGCAGAGAAGCTAGGACATTTTTTTTCAGAAGCTCATCATATCATTCCAGGCTGTTGTTAACTCAAACGACTTTCTAATACATCAGAGTTCATGCAGAACCATTCAGCTCCTGAAGCAAAACACCCAGCAGAAGAAGCCTAGTACTGTTTCTGTCCCATATTTTAGTGTCACTCATTCTTTGGAGGACAACTGGAGTATTTGTTGCACCAACACTAGATTAGATTGTGTACACCATACATCAAATATTTGACAGAGGGAAGGATTGAGGTCACATATATTATACACAGGAACATTAAGAGCAAGCAAACAATTAATCCCCGCATTAGGTACAATTTAAAAAAAATTATTTTAGGGGATGTGGGAATTCTTGCAAACACAGCATTTGTTGCCCATTCCAATTGGAAAGGTGAGATGAGTCGCTTTCTTAAAATGCTTCCGTACAGCCAAATTGCAGGGTGTTTCAGGATATAGTTGCAAATCAGATTGATGCTTGTAGGAGAACTTGTAGGTGCTGGTGTCCCTGTGCATCTGCAGCCCTTGTATTTCTGTAACGCACAGGTTTGGAACGTGTAGTTGAAGGTGTGTTACTGCAGTGCTTCTTGTAGTGGTACACACCTCTGCCACTTTGCATCAGTGGGTGGGGGTGGGGGGTGGGTGAATGAATGTGTAAATTGTTGATGCAATGCTGATTGGTGGGCTGGGATGTCCCGAATGGTGTCAAACTTCTTGAATGTTATTGGAAGTCACACTAATCCAGGCAAGTGAGCAGACTTTTTTGGAGTCAGGAGGTGAGTTAGTTTGCTGCAAAATTCCCAATTGCTGACCTCCTCTTTTAGCCATGGTATTCTTATGGTCAATGATAACTCACAGGATGTTGACTATAGGCTGTTCAGAGATGGTAATACAATTGAATGTCAAGGTTAGATTCTGTCTTGTTGGGGATGGTCATTGCCTAGTAATTGTGTGGCATGATCATACAGTTGGATCATGGGTGATCTGCATTTTCTGACAATTACATATCATTACTTCATACATATTGATATCCATATTCAGCGTAAACAGCTGGCTTATATGGCTGATCTGGTTTAATTTCTGCTCCCTGGTAACTTTAAGATATAAATGATGGAAATTTGGCAAAGATCATTGGAAATGCATGGTCAAAGTCAGACTTGAGGTCAAGGCAAAATCAATCTGATTGCATTCCTGGAATTGAACACAATTTGTCAAAGTCTGTATCGAAATGTGGCCCTGAGGTGTTTTCTCAGATAGTGTTGCTGTGAGCCAAGCAGTGAATCCTAAATAAATCTTAAACAACCAAAAAAAAACAGAAATGAAACCAGCTGCAAATGCAATGAAATGAGTAAAAAAAAGCTGAATAAACAGTACTGAAATTTTAAAAAGTGATTTTAAGGATATAATATGGAAAGTGACTGAAAATATCCTTACTGAAAAACATGTTTAAAGGATTACTTAACAAGTTAAGTGGACTTCTGGCAATGGTCACAGAAAACAGTGCCAATAAGTATTTCTAATTTTTAAACGCTTGATGTACATATCAGATATATATCACACAAATAAAATTCGCCTCGACACAAAATCTTGTGGAACGATTTTCTCCAAATATTAGTTCTAAGACCTGTTTGCCTGATTCTCCACCCCTCATTCACCTGAAAGGTATTCATGATTTGGAGACACCAGTGTTGGACTGGGGAGTACAAAGTTAAAAATCACACAACACTTGGTCAATTTGGAAGCACTAGCTTTCGGAGCGCTGTTGACAATCACCTGATGAAGGAGCAGGGATCCGAACGCCAGTTGGACTATAACCTGGTGTTGTGTGATTTTTAACTGAATGGTATTGGCTTCAAAATATGTTCTCAAGTAATTGACTACATAATTAGACCATGGAAATAAAACATAGTGTTCTATGTCTGGGGATTCCTAGTCCCTGTTCTAGTTTAAAGAAATATAACATTTTGGTTTCAGCCATCTTTTTCTGATGACCCATTTCAGTTGTTCATCACCCTTGTGATTCTGAAATTCAGCTTCTGATATTTATCCTGAGCACGATCTTCATCATCCTGAACATATGCCATCATTACGTATCTGAAAGTTTGCAGACAATTTTGGTTTCTCAGCATTTTCGACAGGATCAGGTGCAGTACCAAAAAGAAAGGTTCACAACCTTACCAGGCGCAGGGAAGGGACAATGAGCATTTGTTCAGGTTTTGCACACAGGCAATTATGACAGACGTACCTGACAGACCTAAGATATAAATGGACTCATCTGAGCCAGTGGATAGTAAGTTGACCACAAGGATGAACGACTATTCACAAAGAAATAAATAACTATTGCAAAACAGCATTATAACCAGGGATAGGGATATTCCGGGTAACTACAGACTAGTGAGCCTGACGTCAGTGGTGGGAAAATTACTAGAGAAGGTACTGAGGGATATGATCTATTTATATTTAGAAAAGAATGGGCTTACCAGTAATAGGCAACATGGTTTTGTGCCGGGGAGATCATGCCTTACCAACTTAATGCCGTGTACAGTTCTGGTCGCCACATTACCAAGAAGATGTGGATGCTTTGGAGAGGGTGCAGAGAAGGTTTACGAGGATGTTGCCTGGTATGGAAGGTGCTAGCTATGAAGAGAGGTTGGGTAGGTTAGGTTTATTTTCATTAGAAATAGGAGATTTAGGGGGGACCTAATTGTGGTTTACAAAATAATGACGGGTATAGACAGGGTGGATAGAGACAAGCTTTTTCCCTGGGTGAAGGATTCAATAACGAGAGGTCACTCTTTCAAAGTGAGAGGTGGAAAGTTTAAGGGGGATACACGCTGCAAGTACTTCACACAAAGGGTGGTGGCTAGCAGAAGTGGTAGAGGCAGGCACAGTAGATTCATTTAAGGTGCATCTGGACAGATGCATGAGTAGGTGGGGAGCAGAGGGATACAGATGCTTAGGAATTAGGAGATAGGTTTAGACAGTTGATTTGGATTGGCTCAGGCTTGGAGGTCCGAAGGGCCTGTTCCTGGGCTGTAAATTTTATTTGTTCTTTGTTATAACCAAATGTAAGTTCAGTTGAGAAATTTGAAAGGATTCCTACAGACCTTTGTCTCCAGGCTAATCTAATCTCTGCCAATCCCACATAGTGGAAAATAGTACAGCTTTGAAAATGCCTAGCCATTGTGAAATGGATAACTAACTGAGTTGCTGGCACTCAACCCTATAATTAAATTGACTCTGCCCCCAGTAATCGAGATGGAAGTCACAAGAATATTACAGTAACTGAGTAGTTCCAACTCGCTGCACTTTTGTTTGTGTAATGGTGTCATGATATTTGTACTCCAATCAGAAACTTATGCAAATAACCTCACAACAAAATACATAAGTCCAGTTATAACGGCATCTTACAGGAAATTCAGTTCAATAATTGACAAGTAATACTTTTATTGGAATGAGTAGACATTTCAAATATTCTTACACTTTCAGGGTTACCTCTACACTTGTGCACAGCATGTGACCTTGAAACCCTTGCCCAATTTCCTTAGATACTTTTCTGTTGCTACTTCAGATACTGTTGGAGGTGAGGATTGGAGAAGGTATTTCACTGCTCATTTGGATACTCAAATGCTTTGAAGCAATACTGTGCCTGTTTTGCTCGCAATATGTAAGCAGTCTCAGTCAGGCTGATTGTGATGAATGCTTGTACATTGTACTGCTTTCAATGATAGCTTTTAGAAGTGTGAAATTTTTATAGTCTGAATTCTTTCAGAAACATTGAATTCTTTATGTTAATAGGTGCCACATATGATGGAGATACTACAGAGAGTTACTGATGAAAAATTATCAAAATGCATTTAAAAACAGGCCAATGTCCAAATTACCTATGGAACCACAAATCCTGGTATCTTGCCCCGAAAGCCAAAGTAACACTGGTGTAAGCTCAAAGGGTATAGCATAAATTTCTTTCTGTAGCCTTTCTGCCTGGTTATATACTTCACCAGCTATCCTCCCAACCACTAGAGTGGTGCGATAGCCAATACCACCAACAATGCCTTTCTCCTCTGGCATCTATTTATTCTTCAAGCATCATTAGCTGAGGCCATACTGCTGGCTGCCCTTTAATATTATTAACATATACCAATACCCTGTTTCTCCCTCAGATACCTTCCATTCTTCTAATCCTCAGCATCTACACTGAGCGACTTCTCAATCTCCTTCAAGAATTGCTGCCTCGAATTCAACACCATTGAACTCTCTTTTCATTGAGCTCTTGTGCTCACTTAACTTTTCCCTTCAAACAAATTATTCCCCCCATATCTATCACCATTTCCCCAACATTGTGAGCAAATAGTCTCTTTAGTCAAATAGTTTTGATCACTGTTGACCAAGTTCTTATGAACCATACCACTCAACTCTGCTTATACATTTCAATTATTATTTTTTCTAAAGGTTCCCGCAAAATTCTTTCTCCCATGCAGCTAATAACTCCATTTTTAAACTTTGTTTGGTCTTTTATTCACCAAGGTGCCATACAGCCACAGGTGATTTACTCAACCACACTCTCACTTCCATCCTTGAAGTGCTTGTCCCCTATCTTGATTTATTAAACCAGCAAAGCCCCCATCTTCAGTTCTGTAATTGGAGAACTGCAGGCATAAGTATATCCTGAGTTTACCTATCCAACACCAGATAAGTTGAAATACGTAAAAATCTAACAGGGCCTCACTCTCATTTATCATAACCACCTACTATGCAAAGATTACCCCAGAGAACGACAGCAAATCCAGCTTCTTTTTGTCATGATCAAGACTCTCCTGAAACCCCTCCACCCTAACCTCTAACAAGTTAATGGAACTCTTTATGAAAAAGATCATATGCTCAGCTGCCTCTCATTTCATTTCAGCCTTCAGCCAAACCTTTACCACATTACCCTTTTGCTCTACTAGAATACAAATCCCTCTCGAGATTCTTCTTTATGCCTTTTCCAAGTTTATATTATACTTGTTCCTGTAATCCCATTTCCGACAGATTAATTCAAATCATTGTGTTAGCCAAGATTGTAAAAGATTCCTTCTTCTTAAGCATTCATATTTTTAATGATTGTTATCATTACTCATTCCCTCAGCCTTTACTCTGCAGTTCACCATAAGCTACTGCTCCAGTCTCACCTTGTTTTCCTCTCCAAGGTCTGTATATCATCTGAAAATGTGTTGCTGGTTAAAGCACAGCAGGTTAGGCAGCATCCAAGGAACAGGAAATTCGACGTTTCGGGCCAGAGCCCTTCATCAGGAATGAGGAGAGTGTGCCAGGCAGGCTAAGATAAAAGGTAGGGAGGAGGGACTTGGGGGAGGGGCGATGGAGATGTGATAGGTGGAAGGAGGTCAAGGTGAGGGTGATGGGCCGGAGTGGGGTGGGGGCGGAGAGGTCAGGAAGAAGATTGCAGGTTAGGAGGGCGGTGCTGAGCTGAGATAACCGACTGAGACAAGGTGGGGGGATGGGAAATGAGGAAACTGGAGAAATCTGAGTTCATTCCTTGTGGTTGGAGGGTTCCCAGGCGGAAGATGAGGCGCTCTTCCTCCAACCGTCGTGTTGTTATGTTCTGCCGATGGAGGAGTCCAAGGACCTGCATGTCCTCGGTGGAGTGGGAGGGACAGTTAAAGTGTTGAGCCACGGGGTGGTTGGGTTGGTTGGTCCGGACGTCCCAGAGGTGTTCTCTGAAGCGTTCCGCAAGTAGGCGGCCTGTCTCCCCAATATAGAGGAGGCTACATCGGGTGCAGCGGATGCAAGAGATGATGTGTGTGGAGGTGCAGGTGAATTTGTGGCGGATATGGAAGGATCCCTTGAGGCCTTGGAGAGAAGTAAGGGAGGAGGTGTGGGCGCAAGTTTTACATTTCCTGCAGTTGCAGGGGAAGGTGCCGGGAGTGGAGATTGGGTTGGTGGGGGGTGTGGACTTGACGAGGGAGTCACGGAGGGAGTGGTCTTTGCGGAAGGCTGATAGGGGAGGGGAGGGAAATATATCCCTGGTGGTGGGGTCAGTTTGGAGGTGTTGGAAATGACTGCGGATGATACGCTGTATACGGAGGTTGGTGGGGTGGTAGGTGAGAACCAGTGGGGTTCTGTCTTGCTGGCGGTTGGAGGAGTGGGGCTCAAGGGCGGAGGAGCGGGAAGTGGAGGAGATGAGGTGGAGGGCATCGTCGATCACGTCTGGGGGGAATCTGCGGTCCTTGAAGAAGGAGGCCATCTGGGCTGTACGGTGTTGGAACTGGTCCTCCTGGGAGCAGATGCGGACTTCCCGCTCCTCCGCCCTTGAGCCCCGCTCCTCCAACCACCACCAAGACAGAACCCCACTGGTTCTCACCTACCACCCCACCAACCTCCGTATACAGCGTATCATCCGCAGTCATTTCCGCCACCTCCAAACGGATCCCACCACCAGGGATATATTTCCCTCCCCTCCCAATCAGTGTTCCGCAAAGACCACTCCCTCCGTGACTCCCTCGTCAGGTCCACACCTCCCACCAACCCAACTTCCACTCCCGGCACCTTCCCCTGCAACCGCAGGAAATTTAAAACTTGCGCTCACACCTCCTCCCTTACTTCTCTCCAAGGCCTCAAGGGATCCTTCCATATCCGCCACAAATTCACCTGCACCTCCACACACATCATCTATTGCATCCGCTGCACCCGATGTGGCCTCCTCTATATTGGGGAGATGGGCCGCCTACTTGCGGAACGCTTCAGGGAACACCTCTGGGATGCCCGGACCAACCAACCAAACCACCCCGTGGCTCAACACTTTAACTGTCCCTCCCACTCCACCGAGGACATGCAGGTCCTTGGACTCCTCCATCGGCAGAACATAACAACACGACGGTTGGAGGAAGAGCGCCTCATCTTCCGCCTGGGAACCCTCCAACCACAAGGAATGAATTCAGATTTCTCCAGTTTCCTCAGTTCCCCTCCCCCCACCTTGTCTCAGTCGGTTCCCTCAACTCAGCACCACCCTCCTAACCTGCAATCTCCTTACTGACCTCTCCGCCCCCACCCCACTCCGGCCCATCACCCTCACCTTGACCTCCTTCCACCTATCACATCTCCATCGCCCCTCCCCCAAGTCCCTCCTCCCTACCTTTTATCTTAGCCTGCCTGGCACACTCTCCTCATTCCTGATGAAGGGCTCTGGCCCGAAACGTCGAATTTCCTGTTCCTTGGATGCTGCCTAACCTGCTGTGCTTTAAACAGCAACACATTTTCAGCTCTGATCTCCAGCATCTGCAGACCTCACTTTTTACTCTGTATATCATCTACCAACTGCACAACAACAAAGTGAAGAACAATATTTTCTTTGACTATAATAGATTATCCCTCCTTATTAACTTAACTTTAGTATAGTTTTTGACATGGTTGATCACAAAGTCTCAATTGTACATCAGCTTTCATGGTGTTTCACAAGCCTTACTACTTTGAGATTCAAATTTACTGACCTGCGTTTTCATGCTCCTTGAGTTTACATTTCATCATCCTTTCTTCCTTCATTTCTATTTCATTCAATGTCATTGTAATTGCCTCATGCTGTAAAATATACTGAAATAACAAGTAGTATTGTTCACTAGCATATAAAATACATAAGACTTGTACTCTTTGCCAGACCACTTCAATACAATATTCATATTTATCAAATATTCAATATACTTGCTGTGGTACTTACATTGGGTGGGCTCTCTAAGTCCTTTGCATTGTGTAAAGGTGGTGGAATTTGCTTATCATCACAAGAGGCACAGTTGTCATTTGAAGGACCTGTAAAATACATAACAGATGTCTACTTGGAGAAACATCAAACTTACATTTACCAAACAATGATCTTTGTTTTCTTGACAGAGGAGGCTGTAATCCAACCAGACTTGCCCAATAATCACCCTTTATAATGCGTTTTTCTGATTATTACACTCGCATGCTGTAATTTAAAAAAAGTTAAATAGCAAAAAGGATGTAAAAAAATTTCACCTTTCATCAGTATCCACAAGGTCCATGCTACCAACCCAAATGAGCCTCACTGACAATGCAGAATTCCCTTATGGAACCCTTCTCCTCTGATGCTAATCAATTTTGCCCACTCTCTGTAGGCAGAAGTACTTACCAGGACATTCCAGAATGCCTGGCAAAGTGCTATCTTTGAAAGGCAGTTGTGCATCTGGTAAAGGGCCATGCTTTCTGGAGCTGTCCAGCAAGGTTTGTGACTTTGCCACTGAAATGGCAGATAAGGGGAAATTGATATCCGGGTTATGGTGGATGGAGTAGTACAGAGGACAACTGTTCTATTCCCTCAGTATTGACAGAAGAGTCAACAATACTAGATCCTGCCGGTTTGGTCTGAAGTTGCCACCCTAGTCAGTGGAGCCTCCATAGACTAGAGAAGTGCCCAGCAACTCAAGAAGAAAGTCAATGACCTTCTCGGCTGTGCCATGGTAAGTACACTATATCTTCTCTGATACCTCATACTTATTCTATCTCTGCTACTTTCACCATTACTTATGCTCCATCATTCTCCTTGTCGTATGCAATATCTTCGCTTGCTTGCTCACAGCCATTTAATTCCCCAAGACTCATAACAATGGATGCTTTCCATATCTCCTACGCACTCACTTAGGACACCTCACAACTTGCCTTTCCACCACTCGGAACAGCACTAACAACTGGGGCAATCACTTGCACCTCACTCAATCCCTCCCTTTGTCTCATGCCATGAGAAAATGGCTCACAATAATATTTGACTCCTCACCCCCTGCAAGGACAGGATCCTGACTGTGACCACCCCAAATAGTTGACTGTCCATGCCCGAGCTGCTGGACACATAGTGCTGGGAATCCCTCCCTGAAGAATGGTTTTCTTGACTTGACTGAGGACTACTCCCTTAGGCTATGAGATATGGCCATTGCTAGCATTTTGCAGCCATCATTGCTAGTACACGATGCAGATGTGAAATTGTCATAGCATGACAAGCTTACTGGCTTTGAGGTATTGCTCAAAGGCAAGGTGGAACAGAAGGAGTGTGAACATGTTAGCTATGGCTGAGGGAGCAAAGCACAGCAAGACGAGGCAGAGCAAAGACGCTAAGATGCATTGATTTGAATCAATGCGAGTGAATGCTAAGACAGGAAATGTGATCCCTGAGATGCAGCCTGGTCCAATTCATAGGACAGCTGCCTGGGCCTGCACACAAAGTGTCTTGGCAGCAGCATTTGCAATGAAAGAAAGAATCAAGCTGAAGTTTCAAGATAACTACACTGAATTTCATGTTGGGAATTCTCAAAGTCTACTTTCTATCCAGTAGGTGCGAGAATGGAAAACTGTAGATTAATGAGGCAAACTTAGATAGTAATTAGAAAATGATAATGGGTGAGCCATGCAAATGGGCCTCTCATAGCTCACTTGGGAGAATCTCATCTTGTCACTTTGGAAAATGGGACTTTTTGTTTTTAAGTCAAGAAAGTACTTGCTTAACTTCTCACCTGAATTTCTCAAATTTCTCATCACAGACCATATCATGCAGAAAGATTCCAATCATTAACCCCATTTCAGTTTCCACAGATATTGCAAGCCTTGTTTAATATTTCCTATATTTTCTACCTTTTTTCTTTCAGATTGTCAGCATTGTGTTTTGCTTTTGTGGTTACAATAAACATTTCTGACATTAGATTCTTCCAAACCACACTGATCACAGTTCTTCACAAATTCACCAAACAAATAAAGAATTCCCAATTTGTAAAAGACAGGACATTAACCACTTTCCACAACAAAAACTATGCCATTCGACAGAATGCAGGATATTTCCTAGGTGCCAAGGCTTGCAATAGTATATGGCACCCGTTAACTGCACATAACCTGGGGCAGAGCATCCATCTCCTGACTAGCAAAGTGCACTGCTGTCCTTTGCACGAAATGCCTGAAAGTTCTAAACAGGAAAATATTCACAACCAACTCAAATGTGCGACAGAAGGGGACAACAGCTTGCCTGTTTTACTAACAGTGAAAGAGGTATTCGGGGCATTATTCTCTTCGATTGCAAACACCCTGATTTCATTTTGTTTCTTATAGCTTGGTAAAAGCTGACAAAGTTTTAAAAAAACATGTAAGCAATTACAGCTAAGTACACTGCCAAATCTACTTGGATATATTCCCGGAGGTTGAACTGCATGACTTCTCGTATGCAGTGATCCGTCATTTCCAACAACATGTCAGTACAGGGTTGGCTATGAAGAGGAGTAATTTGATTATTCTGTATTTTAACTCCTCCATTGGTAATTATCTACCAGGAGCATAGATTGAGATATATTTTAACAGAAGGAAAAATAATTGCTGAGTCTTAATGTTGTTTGGTTCTTCACAACGGAAATCTAACACCTGACTATGCAATCATAAATGACATGAGAGCATAAAGTTTCTCATTGCGGTGACCAAGGAAAGTTGTTGCTTTGTGCAGCAACTGAACTTTGTTTCATTCGCACACGCATAGGCAAACTAGGAGGTAAAAAGTAGTGAACAAAAACATGTTTATAATATTGGACACAAAGTGAAAGATTGGGATATACATGATAGATAAAGGAAGACTGAACAGTGTGCCCTGAGAGAGAGTGGGATATCTCTGACAACTTCTGAATTTTTGCATTGAACTAAGAACACACTGGTGCCAGGAATCAATTCTAACCAATATTAACGGTAAACATATTCTGCAAATTCCTCCTCATCTATTTATCTGGGTGACTCCTTATTCTGAGATTATACCTTCTGGTCCTAGATTCTCCACAAGACCCGTTTTTGATAAAGTTGCTTCTCATTTTTCAAAATGCTAATAAGCATAGACCCAATCTACTCAGCCTGTTTAAATAAGAATACCCCTCCGTACTTCTGATCAAATTAGAGAACCTTCTCTGGACTGTCTCCAATGCTAGCCTATTCCACTATGCATTCCACTAATTATAAATTGCCATCCTGAAAATGATCCTCTTTTCCTAAATCTCTATCTTCTATTCGTTAGTCAAACCTCTATCCATGCCAATAGATACACTCATCATCATGAGTTTTTATCTTATTAAGCAGCCCAACCTCTAGGGTTGTAATCTCTGGATTCTCCCTGTGCCGTGTGCTAGGAGGTTCGAAATAGGAAGATAATACAGATGAACACGGCGCTAAAGAGGGAGGTCGTCAGGCAGCTGGATCATTGAGATCTCTTCCAGGACAGGAGGGTGGCACCAAAATTAAGAATATTCTTGCAGGGACATTTGATAGGGCCATTCAAGAGAGTTTTAACAAGTGTAGTGTGGTGGGTAACCAAAGCAGTGGGTCAGCATGAGGAGGGATTGAGGAGAAGTTACAGTTTTAGAAGTTACAGGCAAGTAAATATAATTAGGAGAACAGGCAGGACCATGTTAATGGTGGTCCAAAGTATAATTATTTTAATGCAAAAAGTATAACAGATAAGATAGAGGAGTTTAGAGGCTAGATCAGTACATGGAACTACAATGTTGTAGCCATTAGAGAAACTTGGTTGACAGAAGGGCAGGATTGGCAGCTTAACGTTTCAGGGTTTAGATTTTTCAGGCATGATAAGGAGGGATGTATATGGGGTGGGAAAGATGTGAGTCTGCCGATTTCTCAGCAACATACCCAAACAAGCAGACAAAACATGTCCAGAAACCCTAGTCACTCTTCCCTACATCAAAGACATCTTTGAAATGACTGCCAGACTACTCAGATCCCTTGGCATCATGGTAGCTTTGAAATACCCTATACAGAAAACATGCAAAACGAATGTCATTTACAAAATATCGGGCAGGAACTGTAACAAACACTACATTGGACAAACAGACAGAAAACTAGCTACCAGGATAATTGAACATCAACTAGCCACAAAACGACATGACCCTCTCTCACTATTAGTCTTACATACAGATAAGGAAGGACACCACTTCAACTGGAACAACACATCCATCCTAGGGCAAGCAAAACAGAGACACGCACAAGAATTCCTAGAAGCATGGCATTCCAACCGGAACTCTATCAACAAATACATTGACTTGGACCCCATTTACCACTCACTGAGAAAAATAACAGGAAATAACATCACCATAGGAAAGGATGTCACCACAGGAAATGACATCACTGACCCAAGAAACCCCAAACATATAAAGAGAAAGCAGGAAACACAAGCAGTGCTTCGTCCGGAGGCTCACTGAAGATGTTACCTAGTATGGTGCCAAAATGTCTGAAAATGAACTTTCCAGCTCAGTGAGCAAACGTACATCCAGAATTGTTGTAGTAGGTGATTTTTAATTTCCTCAATATTGACTGGGACTCCCTTAGTGCTGGGCTTGGATGGGGCAGAATTTGTCAAGTGCATCTAGGAGAGTTTCTTCAAATAATATGTAAACAGTCCAAATTGGGAAGGGACATAATAGATCTTGTATTGGGGAATGAGACTGGCAAGGTGATCACATTTTCAGTGGAGGGCATTTTGGGATTATACTTCTGCATGTTTTAAGATTGCTATGGAGAAGGGTAAGACTGGTCCTTGGGCGAAAGTGCTGAACTGGGCTAAGGCTAATTATAACTGTATGAGGCAGGAACTGGTTAATTTAGACTGGGGTAGCTGATTGAGGATAAATACACACCTGACATTTGGGAATTTATTAAAGGCCAGTTGATCATAATTCAGGATCAGCACAGTCCTGTGAGGTTAAAATATAAAGATGGCAAGATTTGCGAACCCTGAATGACAAAAGATGTTGGAAGTTTCATCAAAAAAGAAAAAGGAAACATATGTAAAACTATTAAGATTAGAGAGGGGTATTCTAAGGTTTTGTATTTTCTTTAGCCAGAGATTAGGTTCCAGAAGACTGTAGAAGAGACTTGTTTGAAAATGGCAACAGGGATAATCCGGGAAATTATAGTCTGGTGAGCCTTACATCAGTGATTTGGAAATTATTGGAGAAGATTTTTAGGGATAGGATTTACTGGCGTTTGGAAATGAATAGGGATGATCAGTAAACCTTTTTGTTGGAAGGTCTTATCTCACAAATTTGATTGAGTTTTTTGAGGAAGTGACACAGATCATCAATGTGGCTAGGGCAGGGGATGTTGTCTGCATGGACCTTGCTAAGGTCCCTTGTTGTAGGCTGGATTAGAAGATCAAGTCACATGGGATCTATAGTGAGTTGGTAAATTGGACACAAAATTGGCTTAGCCATAGACGATATAGGCTAATTGAGAAGGGCTGGTTTTCTGACTGGAGGTCTGCAGCCATGGGTTTTCCACAAGAATCAGTGCTGGAACCTCTGTTGTTTGTAATTTAAATGATTTGTTTAGAAATGTAGGTGATCGGATTAGTAAGTTTACAGATGACATGAAAATTGCAAGAATTATGAATAGTGAGGAAGGTTGGCAAAGGATGCAGTAGGATATAGATAATTGGAAAGCTGAGCAGAGAAATGGCAGATGAGTTTAATTTGGACAAGTGTGAGGTGATGCATTTTGAGAGGTCAAATGCAAGAGGCAAGTATTCATAAATAGCAGGACATTTATGAGCATTGATATATAGAGAGATCTTGGGTGCAAGTCCATAGATCTCTGAAAGTGACAATGTAAGTGGGTAAATTTGTAAAGAAGGCATACACCAAGTTTGCCTTCATTGGTCAGGGCACTGAGTATAAAAATTGCCAAGTCATGTTGCAGCTGTATAAAATTTACAATAGGCCACTTTTGGAGTATTGGGCACTGGAAGGATGTGAAGGCTTTGGAGAGGATGCAAAATAGGTTTACCAAGATGTTGCCTGGATTGGAGTGTATTAGTTGTAAGGAAAGGTTAGACAAACTTGCATTGTCTTTGATAGAATGTTGAAATTTGAGGGGTGACCTAATAGAAGTACAGTAGTCCTCCTGTACCTGTGGGGGATACATTCCAAGACCTACTGTGGAAACCCGAAACTGCGGATAGGTGCAAACCCATTCATTTAAATAGGAACGTCCCTTCCTGGCAGCCTCCTGGTCCCTGGTCCTCGAACGTTTCCTTTTAAACATCCAGGTTGTGGTAAACTGTGGGTAACTGAAACCACGGTAACCTGATCCATGGATTTGGAGGTCGCCCCGTATATAGAATTATGAGAGGCGTGGATACAGTTGAAAGTGACAGTCTTTTTCCCAGGGGTGGAAATGTAATATACTAGGAGGCATAGATTTAAGGTGAGGGGGGAAAGGTTATAGGAGATGAGCAAGGCAAGATTTTATACAGTGGTAGCTGCCTGAAATATGCCTCGGGGGAAGTGGTAAAAGCAGATAAATAGCAACATTTATGAGGCATTTAGGCAGACACGTGAGCAGGCAGAGAATAGAGGGATGCAGACCACGTGCAGGCAACTGAGATTAGCTTAGAATGGCATCATGGTTGATGCAGGCATGGTGGAACAAAGAGACTCTTTCTGTTCTATCCTGTTCTATGTTCTGTCGGTATGTCATGAAATGCCTTTTGGAAATCTGAATTTATTAGATCTACTGGTTTCCCTTTATTGATCCTGCTTGTTACCTTCTCAAAAGCATTCTAATAAATTTGTCAGACATAATTTCCCCTTCACATGTTGATTCTGCTTGATTAAATGTTCTGTTATTACATCCTTCACAATTGACTCTCACATTTTCTTAATAATGGGTGTTAAGCCAATTGGCTTATAGTTACTTGTTTTCTGCTTCTTTCCCTTTTTGAATGAGGGTGCTAAATTTGCAGAAAAGAGATAAAAGTTAAACAGATTTTTAAAAAAGTAAAAATGGAGCATGATTGCAATTATATGAACTTGAGCTGATGTGAAGAAATGAGATTGACTCAATTTGATTTGTACACAGAATTTTCACTTTGTACTTAAATTTAATGAAGAGCATAGATGTACTTTGTGTCCTTCAAGAAAATTACCATAGATATGAAATATCCAAAAAAAGTGGTCTAACGCTCCTACAAAGTGTTGATGGGGAAGTCTTTGAGTTGTCCTCTTCTTTTTAAGTACAGAACTTGTGTGATTACCAGGGAGCAATCAAGAGGAGGCGGTGTCATGGTGATAATATTGTTAGGCTGATAATCCAGAGCTAATGCTGGAGGGACATGGGTTCAAATCCTAACATGGTGAAATTTGGACTCAACAAAAAACTAGACTTAATGCAACCATGTAACTATTGTTGATTGTCATAAAATCCCATCTAGTTCATTAACATCCATTAGGAAAGGAAATCTACCATCCTAACCTGGTCTGACCAATATGTGACTCCAGACCACGGCAATGTGGTTGACTCTTAACTGTCTTCCCTGCCTTAATGTAATTAGGTTTGGATAATAAATGCAAGCCAATGATGCCTTCATCCCATTTTTAAAAATGTAAAGACCATATGATCAGAAATGACTGACGATCAAGAGGTAACTTATAAAATGATCAATGACATCCCCTTTTCAGCAGGAACCTAGGGAAACTGACATGATGATGTCAAAAGGAACAGATTCAGGCTGTTCCTGGTTAAGTAGAAGTAAGGATACCTTAACCTACTCCAGCAGTCCCACCTCTGTTCTTCTGCCTCAAGAACATGTAATGTGGGAGTTGCATTCTTCAAGGGAACTTGGTCTAAGGAGAAACTAAACCTCAAAATCATGTTAGCAACCATCAAAGCACCAAACAAAACTAACCAGTCTTATTTGGGGCTCTACTGCATTGATTACAGAGCTGATTACTCATCCATCATTTATTAGAGGGCCTAATGGCTTGCTGAATGGCCCTATACAAGCTGGAGTCAATCCCCACATGTTCTGTGTCATTGGGTACAAGCTGTCTAGCAGACAACCTGTGGGTTGGAAAGGTCTTTGACTATAAGCATCAGTCTTTGTCTTCAGGGTATGTTCTTAAAATTATCTTCTCTAACCTCTCCCATTAATCTAGTCTATGACTTCTCCTTCTAGCAGACGGATCCTATCCTATAATCCTGCCATTACTATACCAGATGAGGCTTTCACTGAAGACCTGACCAGCCCATCCTGAGGCATCTGCTTAGTTAGGTCATGTGGTGCAGTTGGATCTCCTGAGATGCTTTCTGTCAGCTCCTCTTCCTCCCGGTACTCTACATTTTGTTGATCTGGAAGGAATCAGAAGGACAAGGATTAGATTTTTCAAGAACTTATTAAGGAGCAAAGATAGACAACTGGGAGTGGCCACACTTTGCCACTCGGTGTGTGAAGATGAGATGTGAATGAACAAGAGTGAAATGTAGTCAATAATCTTTGTAAGATGCATCCTCTGGCTGGCCATGTATGACTGCCCTGAGCCCTCAGAATTTCCATGACTTACTCCTCACGTATGGAGAAAACCCAAACAGATTCTATGCCTCTACCTTTCAACATTTCCTGCAGCCAAAATGAACATCTCTTTTTAAGACATTTTAAACAGTGGCATGGACACCAGATAACCTGACAATTAACAGCAGGAATAATGATGCCAACCCACTGCTTTAAGTATAATGAAAATTCTTGATGCTTCTATTAATGTACTTGGCTTTACATACATACTTCATTTAAAATTTTAGTTGCGAGCCAGACCTCTCAACATTCTGGATTAGTGGTGCTGAAAGAGCACAGCAGTTCAGGCAGCATCCAAGGAGCAGCAGACCTTTCAATACCCTCACTAGTTTCCACCCCCAAAGAAAAGCTATTCTAGAACCTTATACTAAAGATATAAGGAGACTAATCCTACAAAAAGACCATTATTACTTCCGATGACCAACACTGACTGGGCATTTTTCTTGATGCAGCCTGAGATGAGTTCATACTTTAATTGCCTCTGCTTCCCACTCACCCACCCAAGTTAAACAACTGTCTTACCCCATATCCACAATATCTGGACAAACAATAAACAAAAATGTTGAAGGTTTTTAAATAAAGATAATATTTTTTTAAAGTACATATAGTAGCATGATTTTTGAATACATGGAACTGCCCAAAGTTCATGATGCAGGGATCTTTATTCCACTGGCATTAGCTCATTACAAACATTAAGGGAAATTACAGTTAAACAAAGAAGTATTTCTGTGGAATGAAGCCTGTGGTTTACACTGGACTGAGGAATCCTTTATCTGTCTGCTCCTCCCTTTGTTCAAAGACATCCAATTAACCAAAGGTTCCGTTTGACACCTCCTTCATTATTGCCACCAACTGATGGAGGTCCCAGCAGAACTGCTCGGGCTCCCTAGCTCAGCATATTCCTTCACTGTTGCCTTCTGCTGCTGGGGAAGGATACAATGATCATTTGTCAAGCAGTTGCCTCTCACAATTTATTCCTCTCACAGATTGACAGCACTCATCAATATCAGCAGCCATCTAGGTCAATAACACCGCTTTATGGTTGGTCTTCCTATTACTTGATGGTTCGCTTGATTATGATTTGCTATCAATGCTTGACACTTCAAGCTATCAGTAAGGATGAGTTGCTTCACCTCACTCTCCTTGACATAAAACAAGGTTGAAGAATGGTTGAAGACTCTATCCTTCCCCCTATTCCTCTCCGGCACATCAATAGTTCAATGCCTATTTGGACTCCTTTGTCAGTTCACACTGGCTTGATGGATGGTGAGCCTTCCAGTAATGGTGCACTTTACTGAAACCTATGAAAATTAACTAAAGCTGTCTGAGGTCTTCTTTCAATTTTGATGACAAAGATGAAACCACATCTGGCTCCATCTGTCTGGACCTAGTTTCAATTTCACTCAAAAGTACATCAGTGACACTTAGCTGAATCTTAGTCTGGTATTCAATTGCCTATTGGGTCTCCAATGCTCTAAGTTTGACAGATGTTTGAATTAGCTGAATAGATTATTGTCTGTAAACACTTCAAATTTGGCACTGATGAGAGTGTTTCTGAACTTCTGGAAAACAAAGTACCTCAAAGCTAGAGTCTGAGTTCCATACTGAAGTAAATTTCTGCATTCCTCACTTTCAGCTTGAGACTCTGATTGGCATAAGCATTAACTACTCATTTCAGCTGTTGAACCTGTGACAGCACTCCTAAGTCAACCAGGGTCAGTTTCCTATGAAAGTGGGTAGCCAAGGGCAGGTGATCAGATAAGCTTCTGCTTGATGGTGCAAAGTCTTCACATGCTGTAGTCCAGCTCGCTTTGATGCTCAGTGAAGTATGCTGCCACTTATATCCTTTCTCAATCTCACCTGCAACATTCTCTGATTTCCTCAGCAAATCTTGGAATAGGGCATCTGATTGTACATAGCCTTGCATAGACCTCCTGTGGAAGTGAATCAGTCCAAGAAATGCATGTAATTCCATTCCCATATTAAGCTGGGGCAATTCTCTACCACTCCGATTTTCATATCATCAGGAATAATTCCTTCCTTACTAACAAAATTCCCACAGACTGGAAAGTTGACACTTCTTTGGTTTTTTTTTTAAGTTAATGTGTGACAAGCGGGCTAATGATGTCTAGTCTTGAAAGGATCTCTTCAAATGTCAAGCTGAGGGTGAGTATATCATTCATATACACAAGGATGGACTGGAAATGAAAGATTTCCTGAAGTTTTATCCATCACATGCATGAATTAACCACCCCAAAACAGCGTTCTTCTGTATTCCCCTTGTGGTCAGGAAAGTCATCATTTCAATGTCTTGTTTAGTGATGGGCAGCTGGTTATTATTGTGAGTCAAAGTGAGACCAGAATTATGTTGCACTTTTGAGGATTTGCAATCCTTCCTCAGCCTCCATCAAGGTTCAGCATCCCTTATGAGGCTTTCTGTTGAGGGCCTCATAACTGACACGGATCCCCAGGTTTCTGTCTTTCATCTGAATCCCGAGGACTATAGGAGTACACTTCACAACTCTTGGATGACACCTTGCTCCAAAGGCTTTGGCAGGTAGTCTTGAACTTCCTTCCAATGATGACATGGGTAAGGAATCTTTCCTTTTAGCTTGTCTTCAGTCACCATCCTGTAGTTTACTAGGTCAAATATCCATAGTCATCATCATTATTGTTACTTGGGAGTATTTACATGGGTGTTTACACGGGTTGAGAAATCTTTGTCTGTCTGCTCCTTCCTCCCATGAAGATGCCCTTTCTGTTCAGTCCAGCTGCCCTCACTCACCATCTCCAACTGTTGCTTGAGGTCCCAGTACAACTGCTTGAGCTCCCCTACTCAGCACTCATCCTTGCCACCTGCTGCTGGAATGTTCCATTACTCTATGGTTTTACTTCCAAATTCTCCAGTAGGTTAACCTTTACTTCCAAAAAAACCTCTGGAGAGTCCTGTAGGATTGATTATGTCATTTGTCCTGTGACTAGCTTGGAGCCTTGTAACCAATCACGTCCAACTTGTTTGTTTTCAACTCACGAAATGGGAGTGACAGTGAACTTCTGCAACCCTGAATTGTTAGAAGACCCTAACACACATTATGGTCAGCAACCAAAGGTTTCTGATTCCAGTCCATCATCAAAGCATCTTCTTTGTAAAGAAATAATTTGTGGTCCATTAAAACTCTACCACAAGAACATTTTAGAAACTCAGTGCAAGCTTTTGAAACCCACATTTCATAATGGATTGAATCACTGGAGAACCAACCTATAATTGGCTGTGATTGTTCATGAACAGTCACCTCACCATCACAGTGAGTCGCAAGTAGATCTTTAATCTTATCATCAGCAAGTTCATCAAAAGCACTCCTTCCAGCTGCATTCTTCTGTTTAGGATCAGCTCCATACTGTAACAGGAGTTTCACAGCCTAAAAAATACAATATACCATCATGAAAACTCATTCAGCTAAAAGGGTGAGGAAGATTTGGGTTAAATCACTTTGTAATTTATATATTTTGCTACTTCACACTTCTTACACTTAAGGAGCTAAAAACTATCAAGTAATGATCTGACTTCTGGAATTTAGGAGTGTGTTCTTCTTAATGGTACATTTGTGGCTATGGATAGAATTTAGTTGCATGACAGATTGGGGAACACCACATCCTTTCTCAGTGGAAGGTCAAGACATTTAAATCCTGATGATTTTAAGAATAATTGGATTTAAGAGGTTCCCTAATGAGCGTAATCATCTTCCCACAACAAGCGGGCAAGTGACATGCACTGGCTTAACTCAATATGGGATTGTTTTACCTTTGCTGGGATTTGGATTGCAAGATTTTCAGAGCTCGTTCACCAGCTTGCCTGTTCCAGTGGGCTGTGCTGAATTCTGCCCTGTAAGTGTTGTTTTGCATGTGCTGTGACAATATATTGAAACACTTAAAAATCTGTGAGAGACTTTCTAGTAGTCAGCCATTTTCCTCAGCCACCTCATATCTTCTATAGGGCAGTGAGGCTGTATTAATAGAACGCACCCACTTCACTTTATCATCAACAAAATAAATGGCTTTTGGATCCCTTCAATCATAAAATATAATAACCTATAATTCGTACACTTATGAAAAAGAAGTATTCATCAGAGAAAATAATGCTTGACTTTGTTTTATTTTAAAGTAGACACTCATTAAATTGGTTAAATTTGTCCAAAAAGGCACTTTAACTGCCTCTAATTCTCATTATGGTTGAAAATAATACCGACAAAAGTAATAGCCACAAGAGTGCCAGTCATTAACTCTGGAATTCATTCTGCTACCATGCCTGCTACCACATGATAGAACTGGAAGGAATTTCAGGAAATGTGTATAGCATTTGAAGACCACTATCTCATTTTAGCTTTACCACTGAGTTTGGCACTGATTGCATGTCAGAGGAAGAGTGTTGATCCACACTCTGCACTCACATCTCCAAAATTTAAAGAGTCAATTCATTTTAGGAATTTGGAGAGTTTGGGAGTTTCTGCACAGAGACAACCAATTGTAGAGGATGGCCTCAGATAACACAAAACTTTAATCATGTGTCCCTGATGCATGACTAGGAGCAATAAAGAATCAGAGAGAGATAACTTTGCCCATTAAAGGGAGGAAGCAACCCAACTACTGTCACAAGGAAGGTGTGGCTGGATAAAGCCAAAAATATAATTCACAATATAATTTTGCCTGATTTTAATGTAGAAAATACATTAATAATTTAACCTGGTCAGGAAAAATTAATACAGCTGCACATTCATCTACAACCTGTCGTGTACACCGCAACCACTTTCCACATTCACAGCTCTGCCTCACATCTTGCAAACATGTCTTTTTGACGTTTCACAATAACCACCCTCGCCAAATCCACTACATCCACAGGTGAGCACATGCCATTACACTCACATCTAGGTCTGTTCCCCCCCGCACCCCCATCCACCCACCTCCCCTCAAGAGGGAAAGAGAATGCTGGTGATCTTCAAAGGGTGTTCAAGAAACAATTTCCTAACAGTGAGGAAGAACATGTGTTGTCTGCACTTGAGAAAGTCACTAAAAGTCTTTTTCAAGTTCATCTGTGGGACATGTGCATCGTTGGCTGGCCAGCATTTATTGTCTGTCCTAGTTACCCTTGGGAAGTTAGAGGTGAGATGCCATCTTGGACCAGTCCATGTGCTGTAGGTAAATCCACTGGGAAGAGAATTCCAAGATTTGGACTCAATGACAACATATTTCCAAGTCAGGATGGGGAGTGGCCTGGTGGGAAACTTGCAGGAGGTGGTGTTCCCATGTATCTATTGTCCTTGTTCATCTAGTTGGAAGTGGTCATGGTCATGGTTTAGAAGTTGGCTAAGGATTTTTCCTGAATTTCTTCAGTGTATCTCAACAGTACATACTGTTGCTATAATAAAACACAGACCTATGGATGCTGGAGATCTGAAACAAAAAGTTAAATTACTGGTGAAACTCCGATCTGACAACATCTGTGGAAAGAAAGCAGAGTTAACATTTCAAGTCAGTGACTCCAGGGGTTATGCTTCCTTCCCACAAATGTTGTCAGCTCTGTTGAGTTCTGCCAGAAATTTCTCTTTTGTTATATATTGCTGCTACTGAGTGCCAGTGGTGGAGTGAATGTCATGGAGTGTAGGTTTGCTTGCTGAGCTGTAGGTTTTATATCCAGACGTTTCATCATTAGTGGCGACCTCTAAGTGAAGCAAAGCTGTTGTCTCCTGCTTTCTATTTATATGTTTGTCCTGGATGGGGTTCCTGGGGTTTGTGGTGATGTAATTTCCTGTTCGTTTTCTGAGGGGTTGATAGATGGTATCTAGATCTATGTGTTTGTTTATGGCGTTGTGGTTGGAGTGCCAGGCCTCTAGGAATTCTTTGGCATGTCTTTGCTTAGCCTGTCCCAGGATAGAGATGTTGTCTCAGTCGAATTGGTGGTTTCTTTCATTCGTAGGTAGGGCTACGAGAGAGAGAGGGTCGTGTCTTTTTGTGGCTAGTTGGTGTTCATGTATCCTGGTGGCTAAGTTCCTTCCTGTTTGTCCTACGTTGTGTTTGTGGCAGTCCTTGCATGGAATTTTGTAGATGATGTTGGGGATTTTGGCCATGGGTTGTACTGGGTCTTTTAAGTTTGTTAGTTTTTGTTTGAGAGTGTTGGTGGGTTTGTGTGCTACTAGGATTCCGAGGGGTCTTAGTAGTCTGGCTGTCATTTCTGAAACTTCTTTGACGTATGGTAAGGTGGTTAGGGTTTCTGGCTGTGTTTGGTCTGCTTGTTATGGTTTGTTCTTGAGGAATCTGTGCACTGTACTTTTTGAGTATCCGTTCTTCTTGTATAGGTGGTTCTCCTCTGTTTTCCGAAGTTCGCCTGTGCTGCAGTGTGTGGTGGCTCGTTGAAATAGTGTTCTGATACAGCTTCATTTGTGTGTGTGTGTTGGGATGGTTGCTGGTGTAGTTAAGTATTTGGTCAGAGTTTGTCAGTTTTCTGTATACGCAGGTTTGTAGTTCTCCACTGTCCTTTCTTTCCACTGTGACGTCCAGGAATGCGAGTTTGTTGTCGGTTTCTTCCTCCTTGGTGAACGTCATGTCTGTGAGAGTGTTGTTGTAGCTCAGGTTGAGGTTTATGGTGTAGGTTTGCTCGTGAGCTGTAGGTTTGATATCCAGGCATTTCATTACCTGGCTAGGTAACATCATCAGGATTCATAGCAGAAGCGGTAATGCAAAAACGAGAACAAACAGCTCTACCAACCATCAAACCAAAAATCTGGGTCCGCTATGTAGATGACACCTTTGTCATCACAAAAGGAAACAAGATAGAAGAGACATTTAACATCACCAACAACACCCTCTCAGGTATAAAGTTCACCAAGGAGGAAGAAACCGACAACAAACTCGCATTCCTGGATGTCACAGTCGAAAGAAAGGACAACGGAGAACCACAAACCTGCGTGTACAGAAAACCAACAAACACTGACCAAATACTTAACTACACCAGCACCATCCCAACACACACAAACAAAGCTGTATCAGAGCACTAATCCAATGAGCCACCACACACTGCAGCACAGGCGAACTTCGGAAAACAGAGGAGAACCACCTATACAGCGTATTCAAGAAGAACAGATACTGAAAAGGACAGTCCGCAGATTCCTCAAGAACAAACCACGACAAGCAGACCAAACACAGCCAGAAACCCTAACCACCTTACCATACGTCAAAGTAGTTTCAGAAATGACAGCCAGACTACTAAGACCCCTCGGAATCCTAGTAGCACACAAATCCATCAACACTCTCAAACAAAAACTAACAAACTTAAAAGACCCAGTACAACCCATGGACAAAACCAACATCATCCACAAAATTCCATGCAAGGACTGCCACAAACACAACGTAGGACAAACAGGAAGGAAGTTAGCCACCATGATACATGAACACCAGCTAGCCACAAAAAGACATGACCCTCTCTCCCTCATAGCCCTACACGTGGATGAAAAAAACACCAGTTCGACTTGGATAACACATCTTCCTGGGATAGGCTAAGCAAAGACATGCCAGAGAATTCCTAGAGGCCTGGCACTCCTACCACAATGCCATAAAATAACACACAGATCTAGATACCATCTATCAATCCCTCAGAAAAAGAACAGGAAATGACATCACCACAAACCCCAGGAACCCCATCCAGGACAAACATATAAATAGAGAGCAGGAGACAACACTTGGAGGTCACCACTGATGATGTTACCTAGCCAAGTAATGAAACATCTGGATATCAAACCTCTAGCTCAGCGATCAAACCTACACTCGAAACCTCAACCTGAGCTACAAACCTTCACAAACCTTGCAAAAAAGTGACTGTAATGTCAATCAAGCAGGCTGCTTTGTCCAGGATGATGTCAAGCTTCTTAAGTGTTATTGAAGCTGCACTCATCCAGGCAAGTGGGAGTATTCTATCACACTCCTGACTTGTACCTTATAGATTGTGGACAAGTATTGGGGAGTCTGGTGGTGTATTACTAAATATATTGAGTCATATTATTTACATGGCAAGTCCAGCACAGTTTCTGGTCAGTGGTAACCTCCAGGATGTTGACCTTTTGGAGATTTAGTGATGGTATCACCATTTGAGTGTCAAGGAGTGACGGTTAGATTGTCTCTTATTGGAGATGGGAGGTTAGATTAGAGTGGTGCTGGAAAAGCACAGCAGGTCAGGCAGCATTCAAGGAGCAGGAAAATCGACGTTTCGGGCAAAAGCCCTTCATCAGGAATAGCCGTGTAAACCTGCCTTCTTGAACCAACATAGTCCATGCTTGGTAGGCATACCTGCAATGCTGTTAGGAAATGATGCTGAACATTGTGCAATCATTAGTGAACATCCCATTTGTAATGTTATGATGGTAGAAGATCACTGCTACATTCTAATGCACTTCAGATCCTATTACCAATATTCTGGAGAGCTGCTATTATCTACCATAGTTTCATATACAGCCTGGCCATTTAAAAATGTGAACCTGAGCCCATTTATCTAGGAGGTTTCAAATGGAGGTTGGTGTGGTGATGGTGGCAATGGTGGTAGTGAGGGGGATTGTGCCAAGCGTGAGGAATATGGAGTTTGAGAAATACACTTGCTCGTCTAAGCTTCACAGGAACGTTTTTATTGAGAAGCTAAATTTTTTGACAAGTGTTACTGCTAAAAAGCACAATACCTCATAATGAGACCCGCTCACAGCATCATGCAATGGTAACACCCCGTGCATTCCACGACTGTTGACATCAGCACCGGCTTTCAGTAATTCTTGTATGATATTAATAAAGCCTCTGCTACAAGCTTCATGAAGCGCTGTCCAACCTTGTAAGAAAATTGCAGCATATACAAAATCAGATATCACCAAAGTTATGTCACATACCAACATTGACTTCAGTAATTTAAACTTTCAAACTCTGACTTCCTATCCCTGGCCTGACATTAACTTGTATATTGCAGTCAGCAGGGAGATAGTTATACAACAGACCAAAGGTACTGGGCAGGCATGGGTCATGATCATGGCAGTTGCCCCACACACTACAAGCCTGTGACCTTCAACGCTGACTCTGCTGTATTTTGTGAGACAGCTTCATTAACATAGAAATCTATATGGTGCATGCATACAGCCAGAAAATCTGTGTATATTCCCCGGTCTGAATTTGGGGGTGGGGTATGTAGAAACAGCTCTGCTGTAAGCTTTCTCCTTGAACTTTAAGAGCATTTTATTTCTTTAGGAATGTTGACTAAGTCAAAACAGTTATATTTTAATGTCTGAAATGGGAGATATTTAAAAGTCTACCAATGAGATGTTGTGTTACAGTGGTAGCCATATAAAACATTTTGGTAAATATTAATGAGAAAACCAGAAAGATTACATATTTCTTTCTCAAATATTGCTGAGAGACATGTTGCTAAAGCTTTTTGTCTCGTACTTCCTAGGACAAATGTAGGAACAACAAATTTCAAATCATTGCAACAATTTGTACAACAGGAGAAACTGGATCTGAACAGCTGACAAGTCAATTCAAATGGGCCAAGATATTGCCACATAGATGGCAGAGGGGAATTCCCTTTGGCTCCAGTTAATTCAGAAAAGGCACAAGGTTTGAATATAGTCCTTTTATTTACAGAGAACATGACGCTGTATGCCATTTCTTAAAAATAAATGAGCAACATTGCAAGGTCAATGTGAGCATAAGAAATATAGTTAGTAAGTTTGCAGACGACACCAAAATTGGAGGTGTAGTGGACAGCAAAGAAGGTTACCTCAGATTACAACGGGATCTTGATCAGATGGGCCAATGTGCTGAGAAGTGGCAGTTGGAGTTTAATTCAGATAAATGCGAATTGCTGCATTTTGGGAAAGCAAATCTTAGCAGGACTCATAAACTTAATGGTAAGGTCCTGAGCAGTGTTGCTGAACAAAGAGACCTTGGAGTGCAGGTTCATAACTCTTTGGAAGTGGAGTCGCAGGTAGACAGGATAGTGAAGAAGGCATTTGGTATGCTTTCCTTTATTGGTCAGAGTACTGAGTACAGGAGTTGGGAAGTCATATTGTGGCTGAGTACAGGACATTGGTTAGGCCACTTGTGGAATATCGTGTGCAATTCTGATCTTCTTTCTATTGAAAGGATGTTGTGAAACATGAAAGGGTTCAGAAAAGATTTACAAGGATGTTGCCAGGGTTGGAGGATTTTAGCTATAGTGGGAGGCTGAAAAGGCTGGGGCTGTTTTTCCTGGAGCGTCGGAGGCTGAGGGGTGACGTTATACAGGTTTATAAAATCACGAGGGGCATGGATAGGATAAATAGAGAAAGTCTCTTCCCTAGGGTGGGGGAATCCAGAACTAGAGGGCATTGGTTTAGGGTGAAAGTGGAAAGGTATAAAAGAGACCTTAGGCAACATTTTCACGCAGAGGGTAGTACGTGTATGGAATGAGCTGCTAGAGGAACTTGTGGACGCTAGTACAATTGCAACATTTGAAAGGCATCTCGATGGGTATATCGGAAGGGTTTGGAGGGATATATCCTGAGTGCTGGCAGGTGGGACTAGATTGGCTTGGGATATCTGGTTGGCATGGACAAGTTGGACCAAAAGGTCTGTTTCCATCTGTACATCTCTATGACTATAATTGACAATGCCTTGGTGAATCATAACTAATCATGTGGATTCATGTGCTTATTCATATATTCAAACTCAAAGCCTAATTCTCTAAATGAAAAAAACATATTTGTCCAGGCACTGCACTCTTCCAATTAAACAAAAACTTTGGAAATACTATTCCTTGATGCAGTCCCTATTGTATTCTCAAACAACCATAGACAACATGGCCATTTTTGAAGTTAAACCAAAGCTTTGAGGTCTCTGTCTCCTGGTACATTCTCCTTGACCAAAGCCAAGCAATCAGCAACCTGTTTCTCATGTAATACAAATTGTTGTTCGCTTTGAAATGTGCTTTTCTTGCCTCTGTTCTGATAGCTGCAAGGCTGGCACTTCTGTTTCTTTTCTGCAATGCTTAAGTCCTATTCTACCTTGGTATTATTTAAATTCATTTTAAAGTCAGCAAACCTGCATTGTCCTTGCTATTTATATCGATTCCAGCTGAGATTAGAGATCTCACAGAAGTTAAATCTCCCTTCATCACAGCAAGGTGTAGACGAGTTTCTCCCTTGCCATTTTTCTTGTTCAGCGCACTTAGTTTTGGAATATGAGACTCAGAGATTGGTGTAAAAATATCAGCTGCAAATGTGTTGCTGGTCAAAGCACAGCAGGTTAGGCAGCATCTCAGGAATAGAGAATTCGACGTTTCGAGCATAAGCCCTTCATCAGGAATAAGAGAGAGAGAGCCAAGCCGGCTGAGATAAAAGGTAGGGAGGAGGGACTAGGGGGAGGGGCGATGGAGGTGGGATAGGTGGAAGGAGGTCAAGGTGAGGGTGATAGGCCGGAGTGGGGTGGGGGCGGAGAGGTCAGGAAGAGGATTGCAGGTTAGGAGGGCGGTGCTGAGTTGAGGGAACCGACTGAGACAAGGTGGGGGGAGGGGAAATGAGGAAGCTGGAGAAATCTGAATTCATACCTTGTGGTTGGAGGGTTCCCAGGCGGAAGATGAGGCGCTCCTCCTCCAGCCGTCGTGTAGTTGTGTTCTGCCGGTGGAGGAGTCCAAGGACCTGCATGTCCTCGGTGGAGTGGGAGGGGGAGTTAAAGTGTTGAGCCACGGGGTGATTGGGTTGGTTGGTTCGGGCGGCCCAGAGGTGTTCTCTGAAGCGTTCCGCAAGTAAGCGGCCTGTCTCACCAATATAGAGGAGGCCACATCGGGTGCAGCGGATGCAATAGATGATGTGTGTGGAGGTACAGGTGAACTTGTGGCGGATATGGAAGGATCCCTTGGGGCCTTGGAGGGAAGTGAGTGTGGAGGTGTGGGCGCAAGTTTTACATTTCCTGCGGTTGCAGGGGAAGGTGCCGGGGGTGGAGGTTGGGTTGGTGGGGGGTGTGGATCTGACAAGGGAGTCACGAAGGGAGTGGTCCTTGCGGAACGCTGATAGGGGAGGGGAGGGAAATATATCCTTGGTGGTGGGGTCCGTTTGGAGGTGGCGGAAATGGCGGCGGATAATACGTTGTATGCGCAGGTTGGTGGGGTGGTAGGTGAGAACCAGTGGGGTTCTGTCTTGGTGGCGGTTGGAGGAGCGGGGCTCAAGGGCGGAGGAGCGGGAAGTGGAGGAGATGCGGTGGAGGGCATCGTCGATCACGTCTGGGGGGAATCTGCGGTCCTTGAAGAAGGAGGCCATCTGGGTTGTGCGGTGTTGGAATTGGTCCTCCTGGGAGCAGATGCGGCGGAGACGAAGGAATTGGGAATATGGGATGGCGTTTTTACAGGGGGCAGGGTGGGAGGAGGTGTAGTCCAGGTAGCTGTGGGAGTCAGTCGGTTTATAATAGATGTCTGTGTTGAGTCGGTCGCCCGAGATAGAAATGGAAAGGTCTAGGAAGGGGAGGGAGGAGTCTGAGACAGTCCAGGTGAATTTCAGGTCGGGATGGAAGGTGTTAGTAAAGTTGATGAACTGTTCAACCTCCTCGTGGGAGCACGAGGCAGCGCCGATACAGTCATCGATGTAGCGGAGGAAAAGGTGGGGGTGGTGCCAGTGTAGTTGCGGAAGATGGACTGTTCCACATATCCTACGAAGAGGCAGGCATAGCTGGGGCCCATGCGGGTGCCCATGGCAACTCCTTTAGTTTGGAGGAAGTGGGAGGATTGAAAAGAGAAGTTATTCAGGGTGAGGACCAGTTCAGTCAGTCGAAGGAGGGTGTCAGTGGAAGGGTACTGGTTAGTGCGGCGGGAAAGGAAGAAGCGGAGGGCTTTGAGTCCTTCGTGATGGGGGATGGAGGTGTACAGGGACTGGATGTCCATAGTGAAAATAAGGCGTTGGGGACCGGGGAAGCGAAAATCCTGGAGGAGGTGGAGGGCGTGGGTGGTGTCCCGAACGTAGGTGGGGAGTTCTTGGACTAAAGGGGACAGGACCGTGTCGAGGTATTGGGAGATGAGTTCGGTGGGGCAGGAGCAGGCTGAGACAATGGGTCGGCCGGGGCAGGCAGGTTTGTGGATTTTGGGCAGGAGGTAGAAACGGGCGGTGCGGGGTTGTGGGACTATGAGGTTGGAGGCGGTGGATGGGAGATCCCCTGAGGTGATGAGGTCCTGGATGGTCTGGGAGATGATGGTTTGGTGGTGGGAGGTGGGGTCGTGGTCAAGGGGGCGATAAGAGGAGGCGTCCGCGAGCTGGCGTTTGGCTTCAGCGGTGTACAGGTCAGTGCGCCAAACTACCACCGCGCCTCCCTTGTCTGCGGGTTTGATGGTGAGGTTGGGATTGGAGCGGAGGGAGTGGAGGGCTGCACGTTCTGAGGGTGAGAGGTTGGAGTGGGTGAGAGGGGTGGACAGGTTGAGTCGGTTGATGTCACGGCGGCAGTTGGCTATAAAGAGGTCGAGGGCGGGTAGGAGGCCTGCACGGGGTGTCCAGGTGGATGGGGTGTGTTGGAGGTGGGAGAAGGGGTCGTCAGAGGGTGGGCGGGAGTCTTGGTTGTGAAAGTAGGCACGGAGGCGAAGGCGGCGGAAGAATTGTTCAATATCTCGCCGCGTGTTGAACTCATTAATCCGAGGGCGTAGGGGAACGAAGGTGAGGCCCCTGCTGAGGACTGATCTCTCATCCTCAGAGAGGGGGAGATCTGGAGGGATGGTGAAAATCCGGCAGGGCTGGGAGCTAGGACCTGGTGTGGGACTGGAGCTGGAGCTGGAGCTGGGGGCGGGGTTAGGGGCGGGGACAGAGATCGAAGTAGGGGCGGAGTTAGACGTGGTGACGTTGCTCGACGTGGGGGCGGGGTCATGCGTCGTGACGGAAATAAGCGTGGGGGCGGGGTTACGTGAAGCGACGGGAGATGGCGTGGGGGCGGGGTTATGGGCGGGGTTATGCGTAGTGACGAAAGACGGCGTGGGGGCGGGGAAACCTGAGGATTTGTGCTCCTGCAGGTTAGTGATGTCAGTGGGGGCGGAAGTGGCTGCGTCGACGGCAACCGGAGGGGCGGAAATGGTTGCGGCGACGGAGGAGTGGTGGTCATTCCCGGTGGCCGCGTGGGTCGCGGGTCCGTCGGCGATTGTGGAAGCGGTTGTGTGTGTGGTGGTCACCGGGGCAGTTGTAGGGGCGGCGATCGCGGGGGCTCCGAGGTCGGTGGGGGCGGAAGTGACGTCACGGTCGGCGGCGGCCTTTGGTGCCGCGGGCGCTGTGGAGGCCACATGTGTAATGGCGTCCGACAGGCCTGTGGAAGATTCTGGAATAGTTGAGGGGCCACGAGTGTGGGGGTAAGTACATGAAAGTTTTTGGTACTTACTGTCTTTAATCTCTGATAGGGCTAGGAAGAACTGTTTGTTGAGTTTGTGGATTCTTCTGTAGATGAAGAACAGCAGGGGTCCTTTGCAGGTCTGTGAGAGTGTTGTCCTGAGCTGGGGTAGGGCTGATTGCAGGGAGTGTAGGTAGCGACGCATGGCTGCAAGGGTGGAGCGGAGGATCCGGAGGGAGGTCTGTTGCTGGAGGCTTCGGATTTGTTGTAGGTACAGGTTGTCCACCGAGGACATGCAGGTCCTTGGACTCCTCCACCGGCAGAACACAACTACACGACGGCTGGAGGAGGAGCGCCTCATCTTCCGCCTGGGAACCCTCCAACCACAAGGTATGAATTCAGATTTCTCCAGCTTCCTCATTTCCCCTCCCCCCACCTTGTCTCAGTCGGTTCCCTCAACTCAGCACCGCCCTCCTAACCTGCAATCCTCTTCCTGACCTCTCCGCCCCCACCCCACTCCGGCCTATCACCCTCACCTTGACCTCCTTCCACCTATCCCACCTCCATCGCCCCTCCCCCTAGTCCCTCCTCCCTACCTTTTATCTCAGCCGGCTTGGCTCTCTCTCTCTTATTCCTGATGAAGGGCTTATGCTCGAAACGTCGAATTCTCTATTCCTGAGATGCTGCCTAACCTGCTGTGCTTTGACCAGCAACACATTTGCAGCTGTGATCTCCAGCATCTGCAGACCTCATTTTTTACTCGTAAAAATATCAGGCATTGGACAATCTGTTACAATTAAAAAAGGGAATACAAGTTCATAACTTTGAAATTGAGTTTCCTGTAGATTGAAGCAAAAATATCTATGATGCTTATTGGCGTAGGAAATAAACTTCATTGTTCTCATAACAATGACCTCTTTTTCAGACCAAAATTAAATGTCTGAGCTGCCAATGCTTGAAGCATACTAGGTACAACAGCTAAACAAAGTGAGATGAGCAAGAGGTGTTTGCAATTAGAGTAAATCAAGTTCAGGTGCTCAAGAGAAGGAGAAGAAATGATGCAAAGAATCTAAGAATATATTTTAAGAGGGAAAAACTGGACGAGTCAGAAGTGTTTCAGTGAGAAAAAATATTAGACCGGAGTTTGGGAACTGGGGATAAAAATGGTTAGGTTTCCTCCATGACGAAAGAACAAAGGGAAGAAAATGGGAATATTTAATTATCCAAATAAGTGAGTGCAGTCCTTGATAAACAGTGGTTTTGTCATTGACCTACTTGATCACAATCCACTCCAGCTGAAGCAACCCTCCTAATAGCTTGAAAACACTCAGAGCAGATAGTGACTCACTAGACTTCAACTCAGGAGAACATAGCTGCAACATTAATAATTTACACTTGCTGAAATGTTTAAAACCATATTTCATCTGCAATGCAACAAAAGCATAATATCCTTAGTAGTTTTGGCAGTGTTGCCTACCAGATCTCTTTGCTGTCTTGTTTTCAGTTTTCATATTTGTAGGTTGTATGCTGTGCATTCTCTTAGTCACTTGCAGTTTATTCGTTTGATCATCATTGCCTTCTGTTTGAGTTACAGGGGCAGAGCCATTTTTAATGAGGTCTTGCATTGATCCTTTGCACTTGTTCCTTGCAAAGTTATCTCTGGCTTCACTTACATTTGCTTCTTTATCTATTTCCATGTTAATTTCCATGTTAATGGACAAGGGGCATGCAACATGTAGCTTATTGATTCTTAGTCCAGTTGTGTTGGCATTAGATTCATTCAAACATGTTTGAGGGCCTGGGTGTGAATTTGCAGCTGCAGGACTAAACTCATAAATTGAGACTGTCTCACAAGTGGAAGCACTGCTAATAGATTGATCAGTCACAGACACAACTCCTTTGGGTTTTTCTCTGAGAGTAACTGGTTCAAATATCACTGCCTTACTAACATCTCCAGTAGGGACCACATTGCTACTTAATTTATATTCTGTGATTCCGTTATCAAGTCTTTCATTATCTGACAGTGTAGAACAATTGGATTCTTGCTGTGAGATCATAGAAACAAATGGCTTCTCCGCAAATTCATATTCAGAAATCACGGAGTCGCTACATCTCTGTTTTAATATGAAAGAAGCTTCTACACTGCATTCACAATTCTCTTCTGAGACTTTGTTTTTGGTGGGTTCGTGCTTCCTACTCTCACCCATTGTATTCGACTCAGTAGTTCTACTATATTCCATGCTTGACAAATGTCTAGCAGAGTCAGAGTATTCTGCGGAGTCAACACCATTGTGAAAATTATATTTCCCCGTTTCCAGTGAAATTGCATGATCGATGGAGTGATCATCGATGTTGTTTTCTGTGTCTCCTTGAACAAAGGTTTTTGGAACCAATATCACATTATTCTCACAAATGGTTTTTATGTTCATCACATCGTCTTTAGTTTGTGTTTTTGGTGATGAATGTTGCGAATGATTTGAAGTTTTTTTCAGCTGTGCTGGCTGCACATTACTGTTGCTTGCATCCAGCATTTCTATTGTACCTAATTTATTGTTTGTTGTGTTGTTGATATTGGATTTGTTACTCACACTTTGTAACATGTTCACTGTGCAAAATTTATCAGCTGACTTAGTTTCCATATTTGGAGAGTTTAGTCGATTTGCTGTGAGTACCTTGAAACTTTCTTTATAGTTCAGAGGGGCGATCATTCTATTTTCACTCCCAGCCATGCAGGGTTTAACTGTTAATATACTTTGTTGGAGGTTTTCAGCACTGGGTTGTTTGGATTCTGTTGATGTTTTCTCCGTTTGGTCAGAAAGTCCACACATTGAATTTCTGATCCTTATAGATTGTCTCAGTGCTATTTCAGCTTCAGATGTGCCATCAGGAATTACAACAAAACCAGAAGTGCAACTAATGGGTTTTGTCTTGATCTCTTTCATAGTTACAGAGGAAGCTCCGGTCTGATTTACATCTCTGCCTGCAGCTTGAGATTTGTTATTTAAAGAGTTACATTGTATTATCTGTTGTTCTGAATGACTAGAAAGCTTCGACTGTAATTTCAATATGTGATGAGGAGTAACACTTTTCTGAGGCAGTCTAACATCCACAGACTTCATCTGATTTTCCATTACAATACAGGTAGCTACTGTATTTTGGATCTTTTTTTTGGACTCTACGTGACTTTCTGCTTGGTGTGTGTTTTCTGTTTTTCTCTTCAGGGTCAGGGTTCTGTCACTCATTTTAGCAATTTTAGAATTCCTGCTCTCCTGGAATTGAATGCATCAGAAAATAAATATAATTAACTAAAAGAATCAGAACAAATTAACAATAATAGTACTAGCTTCTACATGTATCTGTTCACATCACTTGAACAAATAAAAGAAGTTATGAAATATGCAAGCTCTGAGACACATGTCTGACCACATGTGGTAGTTCACAGGCGTAGTTCTTGATTTACATTTTGTTTGCAGCTCCCTTTTTTGTTCAAGGCACAAAACTATGTTGAGTTCATTACACTTTGCTGCTCAATCCAAAGAAAGGCAATTGTAGTTAATCAAGACTTTCACATTCAAGGAAGAATAGACTTCAGCTCTGGCACAACAAGGTGGAGGAAGAAAAAGCAGCCAGTACAGCAACTTCTCTGTCATGGATTTTCACATTCCATTCATGGTCACTGGGAGGCCCATCCGGCTTATCAGTGCATACAGATCCACGACCTGGTGGAATGACAATGGCTGAATTTGACCCACCTCATGTTGCTGTCTCACAGGACTACAGCAATAGCCAGGCCTCTGGACCCCGGAATTGAAACATACAATCATACAATACAGAAGCTCTCAGTCTGCACCGACTAAACTGCACTAATCCCACTTTCCAGCACTTGGTCCTTATGTTTGAATACCATGACATTTCAAGTGTTTATCTAAGTACATTTTAAAAGCTGTGAAGTTTCCTACCTCATTAACCTCCCAGGCAGTGCAATCCAAATCCCATCACCCTCTGAGTGAAAACACATTTTGTCACATCCCCTCTAACTTCCTGCGTTTCACCTTAAAATTATGCAACCTTGCGACCCTTCAACTAAGTCGAGCATGTGCTTCCTATCCAGCCTATCCCTGTCTCTCTTCAATCAGGCACCCCCACAGTCCTCTCTGCTCTAAATAAAACAAACCATGATGAATCAGTGTGCATTCATAACTAAAGTGATCAATCCCAGACCACATCCTGGTGAATCACCTCTGCACCCTGTCCAGCGCAGTCACATCCATCCAAAGTGTAGTAACCAGAACTGTACACAGTTCTTCAGCTGTGGCCTAACCAAAGTCCTGTATAGCTACAACATGATATACCTACTCTTATAATATGTCACAACTGTAAAGGGAAGTTGTGTCTTTTTATCACCCTATTAACCTACGCTGCCCTCTTTAAAGAGCTGTGGACAGGCATCCCAAGATCCCTCTGTTCCTCTGTGTTCCCTTGTGTCCTGCCATTTATTGAGTACTCACTTGGCTTGTTTCTTCTTCCATTTCTATCCGTTCTTGATAGTTCAGGGTAGCTTTTGTTGTATTTTTACTCACAGTCATGCAGGGTTTAACTGTTAATATATTTTGTTGGAGGTTTTCAGCACTGGGTTGTTTGGAATCAGTTGATATTTTCTCAGTTCGGTCAGAAAGTCGACACATTGAATTTCTGATCCTTATAGATTGTCTCAGTGCTACCTGAACGTCAGTTGGACCATTAGGAAGTACAAGAAAGCCAGAAGTGCAACTAATAGGTTTGGGTTTGGTTTCCCTCATAGCTACAGAGGAAGTTACATTCTGAATTTCATCTCTGCCTGCAGCTTGAGATTTGTTATTTAAAAAGTTACATTGTGTTATCTGTTGTTCTGAATGACTGGAAAGCTGAGACTGTATTTTCAACATGTGATGAGTAGTAACATTTCTCTGAGGCTGTCTCATATCCACAGATGTAACCTGATTTTCCATTACAATACAGGTAGCTATTGTATTTTGGGGTTTTTTGTTGGACTCCACGTGACGTTTTGCTTGATGTGTGTTTTCTGTTTTACTCTTTAGGGTCAGGGTTCTGTCATTCAGCGCAGCCATTTTAGAATTCCTGCTCCCCTGGAATTGAAAATAAACATAGTTAACTAAAATAATCAGAACAAATTAACAGTAATAGTATCTACACATATCTGTTCACATCCCTTTAACAAATATAAAAGTTATGAAATATACAGTCTCTGAGATATGTCTTTGATCACATGGTAATTCTCAGGCATAGTTCTTGAGTCTACAATTTGTTTGCAACTTTTTTTTTCAGGGCAAGTTGCACTGTGCAGCAGAATCCAAAACAATGCAACCAAGGGTTAATCAAGACCTTCACATTCAAGGAAGAACAGACTTCATCTCTAGCACAACAAGTTGGAGAAAAAAACAACAGCTTCTCTTTTCACAATCCATTAGTGGTCATTCGGAGCCTCATCCAACTTAGCAGCGCACAGTTCCATGGCCTGGGAAATGAAAAAAGACTGAATTTCACCTACTTAATGTTGCTGTTTCACAGGACTGCACCAAGTGCCATACCTCCAGACCCCAGCATCGATTAACAAAATCAGACAGTACAGAAAGGCCCCAGTCTACACCGACTAAATTATCCTAACTCTACACTAATCCCACTTTCCAGCACTTACTCTGTAGCCTTGAATGTTGTGATATTTCAAGAGTTCTTCCATGTCCTTTTTAAAAACTGTGAGGTTTCCTGCCTCAACTACCCTCCCAGGCAGTGTATTGCAGCCCCCACCACCCTCTGATTAAAATCACTTTTCATCAAATCCTCTCCAACTTCCTACCTTTCACTTTAACATCTTACAAACTTGTGACCCTGCAAGTAAGCTCAACAGGCGCTTCCTGTCTAGAATAAGAAGGTATAGGACACAGCCTCAAAATTAGGGGGAGAAGATTTAGGACTGAATTGAGGAGCAACTTTGTCACCCAGAGAGTTGCGAATCTGTGGAATTCCCTGCCTGGTGAATAGTTGAGGCTTCCTCACTGAATGTTTAGTTAAATTGTTTTTGAACAGTAAAGGGTTATGGTGAGAGGGTGGGTACTTGGAGCTGCGGCCACAAAGAGATCAGCCACGATTTCTTTGAATGGTGGAGTGGACTCAAAGTGCTGGACTGTGTAGTCCTACTCCTAATTCTTATGTTCTATTCACCATGTTCACATCTTTCATAATCATAAATATTTCAATCACACCCCCGACCTCCCATAATCATCTATGCTCTAAATAAAACAAGCCACATTCATTCCACATCTATTCATAGCTAAAGTGCTCTATCACAAGTAACATCCTTGTCAATCTCCACTGCACCCCTTCCAGTGCAGTAACATTGTTCCAATTGTCTGATAACCAGAATTCACACAGTTCTCCAGCTTTAGCATAACCAAAGTCTTGTGTAGCTAAAACATAACCTCCCTGCTCTTATAATCTATGTCACAACTGTAAAGGCAAGTGTCCAATATGTCTTATCACCAGCCTATTAAACAGTCCTGCCCTCTTTAAGGATGTGGACAAGGATGCCAAGATAACCCTGTTACTCTGTGCATCCTAGTGCCCTGCCATTTATTGAATACTCACATGGCTCATTCCTTTTTCCATTCTTATCTTTTCCTGATAATTCATAGTAGCTTTTGTTGTACTTTTGCTCAAAGCCACACAGGGTTTAAGTGTTAAAATATTTTGTTGGAAATTTTCAGTACTAGGTTGTTTGGATCCTGTTGATGTTTCCTCAGTTTTACTAGTAAGTCCACTAATTGAATTTCTGATCCTTATAGATCGTCTTGCTGTTTGAGCTTCAGTTGTACCATCAGGAACTACAACAGAGTCCGAAGTGCAATTAATAGGTTCAGGTGTCTTGGTTCCCTTCACATCTGCAAAGGAGGCTACATTCTGAATTTCATCTCTGCCTGCAGAGTTACATTGTGTTATCTGTTGTTCTGAATGACTAGAAAGCTGAGACTGTAATTTCAACATGTGACGAGTTGTAACGCTTCTCTGAGGCTGTCTCACATCCACAGATGTAACCTGATTTTCAATTATATTACTGGTAGCTATTGTATTTTGGGTATTTTTGTTGGACTCCATGTGACTTTCTGCTTGATGTGTGTTTTCTGTTTTTCTCTTTAGGGTCAGGATTCTGTCATTCATCACAGCCATTTTAGAATTCCTGTTCTCCTGGAATTCAACACATTGGAAAATAAACATGATTAACTAAAATAATCAGAACAACTTAACAATAATAGTACTAGTTTTTATACATACCTGTTCACATCCCTTTAAAAAATAAAAAAAATGATGAAAGATAAAGGCTCTGAAATATGTCTCTGATCACGTGTGGTAGTTCACAGGCATAGTTCTTGAGTCTACAATTTGTTTGTAGCTCCCTGTTTCTTTTCAAAGCACAGCACTATGATGGCATCATTGCAATTAGCAGCAGAATCCACAAAAATGCAACCAGAGAATAATCAAGACCTTCACATTCAAAGAAGAACAGACTTCATCTCAAGGCTTTACAAGGTGGAGAGAACAAAGCAGTCAGCACAGCACCCTCTCTGTCATAGATTTTCACAGTCCATTAGTGGACATTGGGAGGCTCCTCCAGTTTATCAGTGTACATAGCTGCATGGCCTGGTGGAATGACAATGACTGAATTTCACCCACTTTACATTGCTGTCTCACAGGACTGCAGCAAATACCAAGACTCTGGACCCAGCACTCATTAATAGAATCATACAATAAAGAAAAGGCACACAGTCTGCACCAATTAAGCTACTCTACAATAATCCCACTTTGCAGCACTTGGTCCATAGCTTTGAATGTTATGACATTTTAAGTGTTAATCCAAGAACTGGTCCATAGCTTTGAATTTATGACATTTCAAGTGTTAATCCAAGAATTTTTAAAAAGTTGTGATGTTTCCCGCCTCAACTAACATCCTATGCAGTGCATTCCAGATCCCACCACCCTCTAGGTGAAAACACTCTTCATTGAATCCACACTAGTTTCTTGCATTTCACCCTAAAATTATGCAACCTTGTGACCCTTCGAATAAGGAGTGCCAATGCTTCCAATTCACCCCGTCTACATCGCTCATAATTTTAAATACTTCAATAAGACACCCTCTGAGCTCTCTCTGCTCTAAAGAAAACAATCCACCCTCATTCAGCTTCTATTCATATCTAAAGTGCACTATCCCAGATAACATCCTGGTGAATCTCCTCTGCACCCCTCCAAGTGCATTCACATCTTTCCTACAGTGTGATAACCTGAACTGCACAGTTTTCCAGCTGTGCCTAAGCAAAGTTCTGTATAGCTGCAACATAACCTCCTACTCTTATAATCAATGTCACAAATGTAAAGGCAAGTGTCTCATATGTCTTTTAACCACCCTATTAACCCATCCCACCCTCGTTAAGGATCTGTGGATAACCATTCCAAGGTCCCTTTGCTCTTCTGCACTTCTAGTGTCCTGCCATTCATTGAGTACTCACTTGGCTTGTTCCATCTTCCATTTTTATCTTTTCCTTACAGCTCGGTGTAGCAAATGTTGCATTTTCACTCCCAGCCATGCAGGGTTTAAGTGTTAATATATTTTGTTGGAGGTTTTCAGCACTGGGTTGTTTGGATTCTGTTGTTTTCTCCATTTGGTCAGAAAGTCCACACACTGAATTTCTGATCCTTGTAGATTGTCTCAGTGCTATTTCAGCTTCAGTTGTACCATCAGGAACTACAACAGAGTCTGAAGTGCAACTAATGGGCTTTGTCATGATCTCTTTCAAAGCTACAGAGGAAGCTACATTCTGAATTTCATCTCTGCCTGCAGCTTGAGATTTGTTATTTAAAGAGTTACATTGTGTTATATGTTGCTCTGGATGACTAGAAAGCTGAGACTGTAATTTCAACATGTGACGAGTTGTAACGCTTCTCTGAGGCTGTCTCACATCCACAGATGTAACCTGATTTTCAATTATATTACTGGTAGCTATTGTATTTTGGGTATTTTTGTTGGACTCCATGTGACTTTCTGCTTGATGTGTGTTTTCTGTTTTTCTCTTTACGGTCAGGGCTCTGTCACTCATTGCAGCCATTTTAGAATTCCTGCTCTCCTGGAATTCAATACATCAGAAAATAAACATGATTAACTAAAATAATCAGAACAACTTAACAATAATAGTACTAGTTTTTATACATACTGTTCACATCCCTTTAAAAAATAAAAAAAATGATGAAAGATAAAGGCTCTGAAATATGTCTCTGATCACGTGTGGTAGTTCACAGGCATAGTTCTTGAGTCGACAATTTGTTTGTAGCTCCCTGTTTCTTTTCAAGGCACAGCACTATGATGGCATCATTGCAATTAGCAGCAGAATCCACAAAAATGCAACCAGAGAATAATCAAGACCTTCACATTCAAAGAAGAACAGACTTCATCTCAAGGCATTACTAGGTGGAGAGAACAAAGCAGTCAGCACAGCACCCTCTCTGTCATGGATTTTCACAGCTGGGAGGCTCCTCCAGCTTATCAGTGTACACAAAAAAGAGAAAATGCTGGAAAATCTCAGAAAGTCTGGCAGCATCTGTATGGAAAGAAAAGAGCTGACGCTTCGAGTCTAGCTGACCCTTTGTCGAAATGTCAGCTCTTTTCTTTCCTTATAGATGCTGCCAGACTTGCTGAGATTTTCCAGCATTTTCTCTTTTTTGGTTTCAGATTCCAGCACCTGCAGTAATTTGCTTTTATCAGTACACACAGCTCCATGGCCCAGTGGAATGACAATGACTGAATTTCATCCACTTCGTATTGCTGTCTCACAGGACTGCAGCAAATACCAAGACTCTGGACCCCAGCATGGATTAACAGAATCATACAATAAAGAAAAGGCACTCAGACTGCACCAACTAAACTACGCTTTAATAATCCCACTTTGCAGCACTTAGACCATACCCTTGAATGTTATGACATTTCAAGTGTTCATCCAAGAACTTTTTAAAAGCTGTGATGTTTCACGCCTCAACTAACATCCTATGCAGTGCATTCCATATTCCACTACCCTCTGGGTGAAAACACTCTTCATTGAATCCCCACTAACATCTTGCGTTTCACCCTAAAATTATGCAAACTTGTGAATATTCAAATAAAGTGTGCAGATACTTCTAACCTACCCTGCCTACATCTCTCATAATCTTAAATACTTCAATAAGACACTCCCTCGGACCTCTTTTATCTAAAGGAACGACCCACTCTCAGTCAGCATTGGTGCATACCTGAAGTACTCTATCCCAGACAACATCCTGGAGAATCTCCTATGCACCCTCCTCCAATCCATTTGCATCTTCCCTACAGTGTGATAACCAGAACAGCACACAGTTTTCCAGCTGTGGCCTAAGCAAAGATCTGTAGAGTTACAACATAACCCCCTGCTCTTATAATCTATGTCACAAATGTAAAGGCAAGTAATCCATATGTCTCTTAACCACCTCATACCCTCTTTAAGGATCTGTGGATAAGCATACCAAGGTTCCTTAGTTCCTCTGCACTTCAAGTGTTCTGCCATTGGCATTCATTGAGTACTCACTTGGCTTGTTCGTTTTTCCATTTCTATCTTTTCCTTCCAGTTCAGGGTAGTTTTTGTTGTATTTTTTCTCACAGTCATGCAGGGTTTAAGTGTTAATATATTTTGTTGGAGGTTTTCAGCACTGGGTTGTTTGGATTCTGTTGATGTTTTCTCCGTTTGGTCAGAAAGTCCACACATTGAATTTCTGATCCTTGTAGATCGTCTCAGTGCTATTTCAGCTTCAGTTGTACCATCAGGAACTGAGTCCGAAGTGCAATTAATGGGCTTTGTCACGATCTCTTTCATAGCTACAGAGGAAGCTACATTCTGAATTTCATCTCTGCCTGCAGCTTGAGATTTGTTATTTAAAGAGTTACATTGTGTTATCTGTTGCTCCGGATGACTAGAAAGCTGAGACTGTAATTTCAACATGTGACGAGTTGTAACGCTTCTGTGAGGCTGTCTCACATCCACGGATGTAACCTGATTTTCAATATTACCGGTAGCTATTGTATTTTGGGTTTTTTTGTTGGACTCCACGTGACTTTCTGCTTGATGTGTGTTTTCTGTTTTTCTCTTTACGGTCAGGGTTCTGTCACTCATTGCAGCCATTTTAGAATTCCTGCTCTCCTGGAATTAAATACATCAGAAAATAAACATGATTAACTAAAATAATCAGAACAACTTAACAATAATAGTAATAGCTTCTACACATATCTGTTCACATCCCTTGAACAAATAAAGAAGTTATGAAATATGCAAGCTCCGAGATGCATCTTTGATCACTGTGAGATGAATGGACTCCCACTGGGGTCTATTCTGGGACATCAACTGTCTACAATTTACATCAATGATTAGACGAGGGGAGTGAAGCCATGGTAGCTGAATGTGCAGATAACAGAATTATTGTTATAAAATATGTTGTGAAGAAGACATAAGGAAGCTGCAGATAAATATCGATAAGTTGAGTGAATTGGCAAAAATCTGCCAGATGTAGTATAATGTGGGAAAATGAGACAATGTTCACTTATTCAGAAAAAGTAAAAAAGCAGAGTGTTTTTAAATAGAGACTGATTACAGAATTTCCAATGGTTTAGGTGGTCTGGTTCCTCTCTCAAGAGGTTAGTGTGTACCTACAGCACATAATCAAGGAGGCTAAAAAGATGCAATCTTTTATTAAGAAAAAAATTAACATTCAAATAAGGATGTTTCAGTTGTACATCGCATTAATGAGAACTAAATCTCTCAAACTGTATGCAGTTTGGTCTCCTTATTTAAGGAAATATGTAAGTGTATTGGTGCCATTTCAGAGGAGGTTTACTAAATTTACACCTCGAAGAGGTAGGTGTCTTATAAGAATAAGTTGGGCAGGGATTAATTCCATTGGAGGTTTGAAGAGTCAAAGGTGACTTACTTTAAGTGTATAAGATCCTGAATGGTCTTGACATGGATTTCCTCTTATGGTCAGTTCAGAAGTAGGAGACCTTGTTTTAAAATTATGGATTCCTCTTCCAGGACAGGAATGAAGGGAACTTTCTTTTTCTAACAAGGGTTGTGTGACTTTGGAACTCTGTGCCTCAGAACATGATGGGATGAAGTTATTGAATCTTTTTAAGACAGAGGTAGACAGATTTTTGTTAGACTGGAGAATCAAGGGTTATCAGAGATAGATGGGAATGTGGAAATCAAAACACAAACAAATCAGTCATGATTTTGGTGAATGGCGGAGCAGGTTTGAGGGGCTGAATAGTCTACTTCTGCTCCCATTTTGTATGTTTGTATGTTCTTAATCAGGAGTTCAGTAATGTGTATTGTGCAATAATTGTGCTGAATCTATTATAACTTTTCACTTCAAACTATATTTCTCAGATCTGCTAAATAGAATTGACACTTACCTCAAGCTTTTTACTGTCCATTGAATTTTTAAAGCTGTTACTATTTGAAATGTTCCTGTTAGCTCCAACTTTAGCAGCAACTAAAATAATAATAAACAAAAATAGATAAGGTTCCTCCTCTGCAACATGGATGAATTTAGTAGGCCATTACTGGTGGGAAAGAAGATATATGGACCTATAAGTTACGAAACTATGCTATCAGTATCATGCCATCTACTTGCTTCAACATTTCACTGATGGGGTCATGCTGAATGAGTCACCTCATCCTGCCATCACCCTGGTCTAATGAGCTGCAGGAGAGGTCAATGCACAACGTGCAACCTAGTAGGATATGATCCTGTGGGTTGCTGTTAAGTTATATGTAAGAGTTGCATCTTGCTTCGCCCCGAGTGCCAATTAGAGGCCCTTCCTCACATTTTGGCTCTTTACTTACACCCTTCCTGCTGCCCTATCCAACATGCCTCCAATCACTTTGACAAGGATTGTAGATGCACAGAGTGCTAGCCTCCAATTAGCCAGTGCTCTATGAGGCAGATCCATCTCCTGGAGATTGACAAAAATGCCGCTTCATACTAGCTATAAGGCCATTGTGGGAAAAATTAAACAGTGCAGTGTAGCAAAGCATACACAGGTTCGTCCCCAATTTTTGTGCTAGAGTGCAGGGAGCCTATTTCTTAACAATTGATCCAGCCCCATCTGTAGTGCTGTCAGTACAATAATCAAACCTACTTCAACACTTAAATTGTAACAATTTCCTCTTTCTGGGACTGTTGGCATTGGATTGTCTAGGTGCAGTGAATAGAGAAAACATGAATGGGAAGGGCTTTAATTATACAGAAAATCAGGAAAGCTCCCTTACAAACCTTACTCCCAAATTTCCTCTTTTCACGTGCTCAGGCATTCCAGTACATTCAGGGACAAGAACAGGAAGTGTGTGTTACATTCAGAATTAGTCATATAACTTAGTGGCAAGAAGCTAGAGCAATATTGCTCAAACCAACAGTACTATTAATAATTGACTCTAATAGGTAACATCGTTAGAAAAGAGAACTAATTTCAAATTGAAATTTGATTCCAATCCAGTTTTCAGGTTTTTTGCTCGATAAGAGAACTGAGGTTTGTATCAAATCCTATTTTTGCAACTTAAATCAGAATCTCCCACAGTTTTCAAGAATTGCTTTACAATATAGCAATGAAAGCAGTTTAATCAAGGTGCAGTCTCTTTTATAAAAATGCTCTACAATTACGTTTGAAAACAGCTAGTGATAGTGTTTACCAGTGGTTTAGTTTAGCCATCAATTACTATGACATACCTTGAGAACAAGTGGAACTTGAACTCAGGCGTTCTGACTCAGAGGTAAGGATACTATCACTGTGTCACGACAGCCTCTTTTAAATTCCAGTTTTTTTAATAATTGAATTCAGACCTTACCACCTGCTATTGTGAGATTCAAGCCCATCTCCCCAGAACACTGGTCTGAGTTTGCAACAAAAGGCTTGATTGAGCACACATGTGCAGCAATGATGTATGCACATGTATGCTTTTGTCAGGGTGGACTGACTTACGAAAGTCTTCAAAACAAATCAGTTATTTGATTTCATAGAATCATATAGTGTAGAAGAGGCCCTTCGGCCCATCGAGTCTGCACTGACACCTGTGAGAAACACCTGACATTCAACCTAATCCTATTTATCAGCATTTGGTCCATAGCCTTGAATGTTATGATGCTATTTCACTTTGGGGTTCAATGATATGACCACGCCAGCTGGGTGCACCAACAAGAACAATCCACACTTACTCCTCAAGGCACACTTAGCAAAGTCTTAGTTTAAAACACAGGAACAGGAATAGGCCATTTAGCCCCTCAAATCACTTATCCAAAGGGATCATGGCTGATCTTTGACTTAACTCCTCTTAGCCCCATATACCTTAATACCATTGGTGAACAAAATCATCAATCTCAGAATTAAAATTAACAACTGATCCAGCAACAACTTCCATTTTACTGACTTCGTATTTCCAAATCTATTGGCGAAATCCAGTCCAATGAGTATGTCATTTAGGAATTAAGGTGCAGACTTTTCTAGTTGAAACAAATTTAGAAAATAAAGGAAATGACCTAAATTAAGAGTAACTGTAAGAGATTTCCTCTTTATGCATTAGCTTCCTTTACACTGATCCCTTACAATTTTGAAGCTAAGACAGGGAGATAACCTCCAGTCACATTTATCCAAAAGTGATCTATAACAATGACCCAGTGATGATTTGCTTTCAAACTTAACCTTCCTTCCTGTAAGATACCACTGATCTCTACAATTTGTTTTCCATTTCAGTATGGTTGAAAACTGTAATACAGTACACAAGGCATGATAGTCAAAATTCTTTAAAGACATACAGAATAGACTCATACCTGCTCTTCCTTGTAGACGGCTTCTGATTAATCTCTTCATTTGGATTTCCATTGTTTCTTGTAATGCACATTCCCCTAATTCATTTTTTTCAAAGGGGTCAGCTCCATGCTGCAGCAGCAATCTGACTACCTATAGACATAACAAATAATTAAAACCTTAATGTTTGGATATTCCTGTGGGCAGGTAGCAAAATATTACTTCTGATTGTAAATTTGTTCATCCATCACATTGTGCATTTTCTTCTATTCCCTGGTAACCACAAATTTCAGACTTTATTAGACCAGCTACAGCACTAATAACAATGATCTTATCAGAGTACAAAGGAGTAAGATTGCAAAACAAAAATTCTGTTCAGATTTTCCCATTTCTCCATGAATGTTTGAAACAATAAACTGCACCCTTTGAAGAGATTTACTGCCATTGACTGCATTTTATTTAAACATGTGAATTAACAGGCAATAATAGTAAGTACTGATATTAATATTAGGATTTTTACAAAACCATAAGATATAGGAGCTGAAGTAGGCCACTCAGCCCATTGAGTTTGCTTCACCATTCAGTATCATTGCTGATCTAATAACCTTCAATTCCATTTTCCCACATTTTCAATATAACCCCCAATTCCCCTACTGATTAAAAATCTGTACATCTCAGCCTTGAATATACTTAACGACACAGTCTTGACAGCCTTCTGTGGTAAAGAATTTCAAAGATTCCCTCCCCTCTAAGAGAATAACTTTCACCTCATTTCTGTTTTAAATAGACAACCACTTACTGTGAGATTATGCCCTCTGGTCCTAGAATCTCACACAAGGGGAAAAACCTCTCCACATCAACCCTATCAAATCCCATAAGTATCTTTTGTAAGGTAATTTCTCATTCCTCTAAATTCCCATGAATGCAGGCCAAACTACTGGACATCTTCTTGTAAGATAGCCCCTTCCTGCCCAATACTAGCCTTGTAAACCTTCTATGGACTGTTTCCAATGCTAGCAAACTTTCTTTCGATAAGGGGGTCAAAATTGTCCACAGTATTCCAGTTTTCGTGTGACTCGCACCTTGTATAGTTTTCTCAAAACCTCCCTACTTTTGTACTCTATTTTCTTTGATATAAAAGTCAACATTCCATCTGCCAGCCTTTTCCCCCTGAACTTGGATGCTAGCTTTTAGTGATTCATGTGCAAACACTCCCAAATCCCTTTGTGCTGCAACTTTCTCCAGTTAAATAATGTTCAGCTCCTCTTATTCGTCCTGCCAAAGTGTACACCCTCACATTTTCCTACATTTTATTCTATTGACCAAGTTTTTGCCCATTCAGTCCATAACCATCTACAGACATTTTGTATCATCCTCACCACTTGCCTTCCCACCTACTTTTATTTCACCTGCAAACTTGACTATAGTACATTCAATTCCCTCATCCAACTCTTTAATGTATATTGTAAATAACTGTGACTTCAGCACTGATCTCTATTATTGATGGAGAAAAAAATCAATGGATCAACACTGCCAAGGTACACTGTATGTAGCTTTAAGAGTCCTGCCATATTATGAGTTACATCATGTGTGCCTATTTTCCCATTTCAATTACTGGGGTCACGAGTTCAAAGTGAGAGGAAACATTCAGGGGAGATATATGGGGAAAGTTCTTCATGCAGAGGGTGGTGAGTGCCTGGAATGAGTTGCCAGCGGAGGTAGTGGGGCAGGTATGATAGCGTCATTTTAGATGGAGCTAGACAGATACATGAATGAGCAGGGAGCATAGGGATACAGATCCTGAGAAAACAGGTGACAGGTTTAGATAGAGGATCTGGATCGGCGCAGCCTTGGAGGGCCAAAGGGCCTATTCCTGTGCTGTAAGGTATTTTTTTCTCTTTGTTCTTTGTTCTCAAAGAAGCTGAAAATCATTGTTTGTTTTATTGGCGCTTTCCCAAGCATTGGGGACACATTGAACTTTGGTCCTAATGAATTATCGGTTCAGCCATTTTGAGGGGTGTAAAATAAATAATTGAATTTGCAGAGATGTATAAAGGTTTTCAAAGGTACCTCAAAGTGTCCACCTTTCACTGCATCCTGTAGAGGTGTCACACCGTTCAAGCCTTTACAATCTACATGTGCTCCAGCTGACAACAATAATCCCACAGCTTCATGAAAACCTGCTACACTTGCTTCATGCAGAGCTGTCCAACCTAGAGCACAGATTAACATTAAGATATAACAATCTAGAGTTATTCTTCCATTATCATAAAATTAGTCTTAGGATCGCTTATGTCATGGTAATCAATTAAACAATCACATTGAAAATCACACACTTTAAAAATCTTCTGAAATAAGGTGGTTAAGTACAGAAGAAGTGGTGGATCTGCCTGAACGTGTTCAGCGCAATTGAAGCCCAATTCAGTATCTTCTGAATGAGTTGTTCTTCCTATTATGTAGTACACAGGAAGAATCACATCATCACCCCATCCCCTCCCCAACCATTCCCAAAGAGATAACAATCATTCTACTCAGAAAGAGTCGGATTAAAGTTATGAGCAGCTAGAAATGATGAAGAAAAGTATTATTTTTAGAGCATCATACAGAAAACAAAAACAATTTTTTCTCAATGGAAAAATGTAAAGCTTTGATCCACAACTTCGGTGGGCAAGGTCAAGGGAGTTCAGCTCCACCTAGTTTTTATGCAGAGTCACAGTTGAAGCTATAACTTTATACAACTTATTTTAAGCTCCTAGGATGCAATCCACTGGGAAGCTACAGCTCCAAGAATTTTCTCAGTATCACTTCCCTGTTGACTGTATTTTTCATGCATTCCTCCATGTCTTTCATTTACTGATTTACAACTATTTCTGAAATGTTACTTGTATCCTTTATATTGTCCTTTCATTATTTACTTCGAGACCTGTCTGTGGATTTGCTCTTAAATTTTAGTTTTCTTTCCTTTCTGTCACAGGTCTATAAATAACTGGATAAATAACATTTAAATGAGACTGCCTGTGCTGATTACATAGCTGTTTTCCCAGGAGACTGATTGAAGATGCAAGGTTAGCTGATTAAATTTCTGAAATGTACCTGTTAAAAATGAAATTTTAGATGACATGTTGGGTTGGGGTGGGGAGATGAAACATTAACTCTGATTTCTGTCCACAGATGCCTGCCAGGCCTGCTGAGTTTTTCCAGCAATTTCTGTTTTTCTTTGTCACAAAATTCTTCTTTCTTAGTGAGCATGATTTTCTCCCGTCAGTGAAGGTGAGATGAATGGCAGATATGAGAACTCAATCAGGTAAAAAAACCAAAAATCAACCTCTCGCTCTCGAGATAATCTTTAGCAATTAAGTTATCCACCTCAAAATGCAAGTCAACCTTCTCATTATTTATACAGCTAGCTGGAATTAATTCAGGCTTCTGCCCAATCAAGATACCTCAACATCACACAAATGTGACCACCTAAAACAGGCAGCATTGTCTTCAGCCTCCAGTCTGGATAAGCTCTTTGCCTTTGTTTCTTCTAAGGAGACATTATAAACATTCATTGTCTTTTTAACTTTTGATGTAAATTCTACAATTGGGTGCATCCAAGGGGACCAACTGAGAATGGCAATGCAGCAAATTATGCTTTTAAGGTGGCAAACTTACACAGAAGGTAAGGCAATAGCTTGCATCTGAGAGGAGCAACGTAGCGCACAAGGTAAAATTTCAACTGCAGAATATGGACAAGCCTCAACATGAAAGGGGGATACATGTGGTTTAAGAGCATGATGCTGCGTCAACATCAGAGTGCCTGCACAGCATGTGGCAGAGGCAGTGCATGTTGATCAAAAGCATGGTGATGCGTAAAAGGAAAAGCATACGCACGATTACTGGGGTGAATATGGGCTCCTATTAATCAGGGTGGACCATCACTGTCAGTCCAGAAGCTAAGCCGTTTCTAACCCAGAATATTAGCCAGGCAGTTAAATCCAGCGATTGGCACCTTATCAGTCCGGGGAGGGAAGGGTTGAGTCAGTTCTACAACAATCAATTTTAGAAGCCAAGCAAACAAAGCTTTGTTTATGGCCTATCTGACAGGAAGTCTTGTTAATTGCATCTGGGGGAGTGGGCCATAGTTAACAAGGGCTGTTGAGAAAAAGCAGTCCTGGAGAAATAGTCATTTCAGTAGTCATAGATGCACAAGGGAAATTGTAGGATCTAAGCATGGCAGGCAGCTCAAGTCTGGGGATTGGCCTCATGGTACTGGCGAGCTGGAGGAATGATTACAGCTATGGGGTAACTGAATGTAGTAGAGTGGGATACTGTAGGATAAGATAGAAGTGTCTAGAAAGGTTGGGGTGGGTAGTGGGGACTGCAGTCAAAAAAATTCAAGGTGACTAGCCTGAAATGTGGGGAGAATACAGGGCCAGCAAAGGTATCAGTATCTTGACTGGAAGGGTTCTGGGTGTAAAATTGGAACATTGATAGTAACATAGAGGTGGAAAATAAAAGGTCATTGGGAAAAAAAGGTTCCAAGACACTGGGAGTGATTCAGACTGCAAGTACATGTGGGTCGCAGGGGAAGCTGCAATTCACCGCAGTATATGCAAATTCTGAAATTTACCACCTTGATCTGGAAATCAAATGCCCATTGTACTTTCAATTTGATTAAAGCTATACACAAAGTGAGTAACTTTATTTTTTGAAAAGGTGAGTGGTTGACAGCAAGAATGTGTGGCCAGAATTCAGAAATCCTGTAACTGTTTCATAGAATCCTACAGCATGGAAAGAGGCCATTCAGCCCATTTGAATCCCACCAAGATCTAGCACCAACAGCCCCATCCTATCCCCATAATCCCACTTTCCCACCGAGCCCTGCACATCTCTGAACAGTATGGGCAATTTAGCATGGCCAATCCATCTAATCTGCACATCTTTGGACTGCTGGGGGAAACCGGAACACAAAGTGGGAACCCATGCAGACAGATGAAGACTCTGCAAATTCCACACTGACAGTTACCCAAGGTTGCAATTGAACTAGGGTCGCTTGCACTGTGAGGCAGCAGTGCTAATCACTGTGCCATTGTGCCACCCAATTGTTGTCCAATTGTTTATCATCTACCTTCACTTCCCACATAAGCAGTATGTCTACATGTCTTACATCTTCCAATTATAACTAAAGTTCATGAAGCCTGACTGACATCTCATAATGTCACAGGTCTATAAGAGCCAATGGAGCAGGAAATATTCAGTCAATACCACATTGTCCCCATTGGCGACGGCAGATCCCCAACAAGGAATGCAAGCTATAACAGGTTGACTTGCATCCTTGCACACGTGGTAAAGACAGCTATGAAGACATGGCAAGTGTTCCTGTTAGTTGCTGCATGCCAAAGCCACATTGTCATTTTCTCAGGTGATATAAATTAAGTCAGGATAACGTTATGGTTCGAAAAGGGCATTGTTAGAAGGTACTGCAGCAATTGTATATTTGCCCAAGCACTTGTGATGTCAGTGGCAAGAAGCTGCCGTCTCAAGGTAAACATCAGTGCAGATTCACATAAAGCATGTACTGCTTGAAGACTTAGTTAGGTGCAAGACCAAACTCTGAGGGCATAACTTAGAACCTCACAGGAAATGATGGCAAGGATTAGGCATAAGGTTAATACGATTGCGTACTTTCATTTAGTGTTTTCACAAATCTCCTGAAAAAGGAAGAATTATAGCACAGATCAACACTGCCATTCTTCTTATGCTCCAGCTGTTTCAAAGGAATCCAGTGCACTACTGGAGGTAGTATTTTGCAAATGAGATAGAGAACAATACAGCGCAGAACAGGCCCTATGGCCCTCGATGTTGTCCCAACCTGTGAACTATTCTCAGCTCGTCCCCCTACATTATGATTAAACAGAGATTTGCTCTCCCTTTTCAAGTGGACAAACAGATCCAATGACATGATTTTTGAAGAGCGGGGAGTTAGCCTTGGCTTCCTGGTCAACATTTATCTATCAATCAATATTGCAAAAACAGATCATTTGATCATTATCACTTTGCTGTTTATGGGAGATTGCTGTGCATAAAATGGTTGAATGCATTGCATATCTGTGATTACACTTCAAAGAGACCTTGGAGTGCAGGTTCATAGCTCCTTGAAAGTGGAGTCGCATGTAGATAGGATAGTGAAGAAGGCGTTTGGTATGTTTTCCTTTATTGGTCAGAGTATTGAGTACAGGAGTTGGGAGGTCATGTTGCGGCTGTACAGGACATTGGTTAGGCCACTGTTGGAATATTGCGTGCAATTCTGGTCTCCTTCCTATCGAAAAGATGTTGTGAAACTTGAAAGGGTTCAGAAAAGATTTACAAGGATGTTGCCAGGGTTGGGAGATCTGAGCTATAGGGAGAGGCTGAACAGGCTGGGGCTGTTTTCCCTGGAGCGTCGGAGGCTGAGGGGTGACCTTATAGAGGTTTACAAAATGATGAGGGGCATGGATAGGATAAATAGACAAAATATTTCCTTGGGGTTGGGGAGTCCAGAACTAGAGGGCATAGGTTTAAGGTGAGAGGGGAAAGATATAAAAGCAACCTAAGGGGCAACTTTTTCATGCAGAGAGTGGTATGTGTATGGAATGAGCTGCCAGAGGATGTGGTGGAGGCTGTTACAATTGCAACATTTAAGAGGCATTTGGATGGGTATATGAATAGGAAGGGTTTGGAGGGATATGGGCTTGGTGCTGGCAGGTGGGACAAGATTGGATTGGGATATCTGGTCAGCATGGACGGGTTAGACCGAAGGGTCTGTTTCCATGTTGTACATCTCTATGACTTTATGATTCTATAAAAGTACTTTGCTACTATACAGGACATTGAAATGCCAGCGATCATGAGTGGTGCTATGTAAACATCTTATTCTTTTCATGCTGCACTTTCTAATTCCTTCTCTCATAGTTTAAGCATCGAGAGTGTGATGCTGGAAAAGCACAGCAGGTCAGGCAACATACGAGGAACAGGAAAATCGACGTTTTGAGCATACACCCTTTATCAGGAATGAGGCTCACAGTTCATACAGTTTAGTTTGCCAACTCCTCACAGAGGCGCTGCTGTCCTTCCCTCATCCATATTACATGTATCATGTTGGTACTCTTTCATTGTCTTGCATTTCAAATCAGCAGGCCAAGCCCCCTTTCTTTGAATTGGTACTCATCTCCTTGTATTCAGTTGGAGCTGCAAAAATTCTGCACCCCTCCAATTGCTCCATTCTCTTAGAAGCCAACACCACATTACAGTGTTCTGCATGTTTTGATTGCTTTTCCCGACATGTTCACTGGAAAACTCTAGTGCTGCATGTTGGATTCACTGAAGTCCATTGATAAAATCAAAATCATACATGGCATCATCCAAAAATAATTTAGTACATGTTCATTAAAATTGTCAAACAAATACAGAGAATCTTGGAGAAATTCAGCATCCCTGGCATCACCTGTGAAGAGAAAAATTGAGTTAAGGTTTCGAGTCCTACATTTCATCCAAAATTGCTGATATGTTTGCAGTATAAAACTTTCAGAAGTGATGGAATCCTCCCTACCTGCATAATCTACCAGATTTACATTGGCACCTGCTTGTATGAGAGCTCGAAGCAGATCTACATCCCCTTTTAGAGCAGCTTCATGCAACTTTGTCTCTCCATATATGTTCCTTTTATTCATAATCTTGCGACAATTTATGATGATAGAATGGCTGGAGGCAGATCGAGTCTGCACGTGTTCACCATCTGATGAAAACAAATTAAGAAAAATTGGCAATAACAACATCTTATACCAGTGAAAACCAAATATATGGATTCTACTTTTTTTATTTCAAAATATACTTTATTCATAAAATATTTTGATGATCTGTACAACTGGTCATGGCATACATCTGTAAACATTCCATTTCTTGTTATACAGAGACAGAGTAATCATTCATATATACAGGTCTGTACGATTACATATTTAGCTGAGGCGTGGGTCCCCTGTTCTTCTTAGGCAGACAGATGTTACATGGTGGTCTTTCCCCACCGCGCCTTGGCGGCAGTTGCCCCAAGATTTAGCGCGTCCCTCAACACGTAGTCCTGGACCTTGGAATGTGCCAGTCTGCAACACTCAGTCGGAGTCAACTCCTTCAGCTGGAAGATCAACAGGTTTCGGACCACCAAGAGAGCGTCCTTCACCGAGTTGATGATCCTCCAGGCACAGTGATGTTCGTCTCGGTGTGTGTTCCGGGGAACAGACTGTACAGCACTGAGTCCCGCGTTACAGTGCTGCTCGGGACGAACCTCGACAAACACCACTGCATTCCTCTCCAGACGTCTTCTGCATAGGCACATTCCAGAAGGAGGTGTGTGACAGTCTCGTCCCCCCCCCGCAGCTGCTTCGAGGGCAGCGTGCGGTGCGGCTGAGAGTCCGGGCATGCATAAAGGATCTCACAGGCAGAGCCCTTCTCATCACCAGCCAAGCCATGTCTTGGTGCTTGTTGGAAAGTTTTGGCGATGAGGCATTCTGTCAAATGGCTTTGACAGTCTGCTCAGGGAACTGCCCTCTCCTTTTCCTGAAGGGTCTCAAGGACACTACATGTTGACCACTTCCTGATGGACTTGCGGTCAAAGGTGTTTTTCTTCATAAACTTCTCCACGAAGGACAAGTGATACAGAATGTTCCAACTACTTGGAGCGTAACGCGGCAGCGAGGCCAGGCCCATCCTTCGCAACACCGGGGACAGGTAGAACCTCAGTACATAGTGACACTTGGTGTTTGCGTACTGGGGATCCACGCACAGCTTGATACAGCCACTCACAAAGGTGGCCGTCAGGGTGAAGGTGGCATTGGGTGTAATTTTTCGCCGGTTGCCCAGATCTTTATACATCAAGTCCCTTCAGACCCGGTCCATCTTTGACCTCCATATAAATTGGAAGATGGCCAGGGTGACTGCAGCGGCACAGGTTCTGGGAATAGGCCAGACCTGTGCCGTGTATAACAGCAATGACAGTGCCTCACACCTGATGACCTGTTTTTTTCCCGCGATGGAGAGCGACCATAGCTTCCATCTGCCCAGTTTCTGCTTCACTTTGCTGAAATGCTCCTCCTAAGACTTGGCGCACGTCCCAGCCCCCCCGAAACAAATACCCAGCACCTTCAGGTGGTCGGTCCTGATGGTAAAGGGGATTGAGGATTGGTCCGCCCAGTTCCCAAAGAGCATGGCCTCGCTCTTGCCTCGGTTTACCTTGGCGCCCGAGGCCTGTTCGAACTGGTCACATATGCACATGAATCTGTGCATGGACAGCGGATCCGAGCAGAAAACGACGACGTCATCCATGTACAGGGAGGCCTTAACCTGCAGGCCCCCGCTGTCAGGAATAGTCACACTCTCAGGCTCGCATCCTTCCTGATAGACTCGGCAAATGGCTCTATGCAGCACACAAACAAGGCGGGAGAGAGAGGGCAGCCCTGCCTAACTCCAGATCTGACTGGGAAGCTATCTGATTCCCACCCATTGATTGAGACTGCATTGACAATGTTGGTGTGGTGCAGTCTGATCCAATGCAGATTCTCCCGCTAACATCTTGGTCAGAACATCTCTCATATACGTGTGTGATTTCCTGTCAAAGGCTTTCTCCTGGTCCAGGCTGATCAGGCAGGTGTCCAACCCTCTGTCCTGCACGTAGGCCCTGAGGAGTGCAAGACTCTCAGCGATCTTCCTACCCGGTACAACACAAGTTTGGTCAGGGTGAATCACCGACCCCAGACTATACCTGACCTGGTTGACGATAATCTTCGACAGAATTTTTTAATCTGCATTCAACAGTGAGGTTGGTCTCCAATTTTTGAGTTCCTCCCTCACCCCTTCCGCTTGTAGATGAGGGTGATGATGCCTTTCCTCATGGATTCACTCATGATACCTGCCTGAAGCATTCTGACATACACCTCCAGCAGGTCCTGGCCAATCAAGTCACACAGAGCAGAATAGAGCTCCACCGGTAAGCCGTCGCTTCCAGGAGTTTTATTCTTTTCAAAGGACTCGAGGGCCTTGGTCAGCTCGTCCAGAGATAGCAGCTGGTCCAGCCTCTCCCATGTTCTGTCATCTAAGACCTCCATGATAGAGGACAGGAATGACTGGAAGGCCGCGCTGTCAGTTGGCTTCGCGTCATACAGACTGGCATAGAAGGATTTGCTGATCCTCATGACGTCATCGAGCCATCTTCTTCCTTCAGGCTGCTGAGCACGAAGTGGGCGGCACGGTGGCACAGTGGTTAGCACTGCTGTCTCACAGCGCCTGGGTTCAATTCCCGACTCAGGCGACTGACTGTGTGGAGTTTGCACGTTCTCCCCGTGTCTGCGTGGGTTTCCTCCGGGTGCTCCGGTTTCCTCCTACAGTCCAAAGATGTGCGGGTCAGGTGAATTGGCCATGCTAAATTGCTCGTAGTGTTAGGTAAGGGGTAAATGTAGGGGTATGGGTGGGTTGCGCTTCGGCTGGTCGGTGTGGACTTGTTGGGCCGAAGGGCCTGTTTCCACACTGTAAGTAATCTAATCTAATCTAATCTAATCTAATCTAATCTCTTTGTGCACCTTCTGGAAGAAGAAACGTGAGCACGTCTTGTCCTGCTCCAACGAGTGGACCCTGGACCGGAAGATTATCTTGGAGGCCTCTGAGGCAAACAGCAAGGCTTGCTGGCCCTTCACCTCCTTGAAGTCCTCTGTGACATCGACCCCCATCGTCTGCAGCAGGAGCAGGTTCTGCATACTTTCCTGGAGCTGGGACAGTTTTCCCCGCCTCTCTCTCGCCTCCTGAAGACCTTTGAGGATGAAGAACCTCTTGATGTTCCCTTTTACTGTTTCCCACCAGTCTGCTGGGGACTCAAAGAGAGGCGTCACGGTTCTCCAACCTGCGTAGTCCCTCTTGAGCTCCTCAATGATTCTATTAGATTGAAACTTTTTTATTTTGAATAATTGCAAATTCTTCATGCTCTTGCTTACAGTGAGTCATAAGTTACACATACCACAGTAATAGTGTAGTAACTGAGTAAATCAAATATTAAATGGGTATCCTGAGACTTTTTGTTTTCAGTACTGACTCTATCCATTATTTTGAAAACCAGAAATGAGTGCCCAATACAGATATTTCATTATTAACCTTCACTGATTTTAATGCTGAGAACTCATATAAGGTAATGTTAAGATGTACTAATTGGAGCTGGATAATAGATATCACAGAAGTGTTATGGTGCAGAAGAAAGCCATTTGGTCCATCATGTTTGCATCGGTTCTTGTAATTAGTGCCATTTTCTTGCTAGGATCATTTCCTCCTGATCTATTCCATCCAGCCGATCATGATTTGAAAAATTTTCGTTGCATTCTTTCTAAGAAGAGCAGTCCCAAACTCTTCAATCTACCCTAATAATTGAAATTGCTCATCCATGGAACCTGTCTTGTAAATCTCTTCTGAACTCTTTTATGATGCGTTCACATCCTTCCTATATCATGGAATCCAGAATTGTACACAACAGTCTAGCAAGTGCCTTATACAAATACAGCATTGTATGCTCCAGCATCTGCAGACCTCACCGTCTCCTATTGTATGCTGGGTCTCAGCACTGAGGGGAAGTGTATCTGAAAGTACTGTGACTGTCTGTCTATCACTTTTTTCAACCTATCGGAGGGGAGGATGGAGCAGCTAGGTGGGAAGGACGATGGACAGGTAGGACAGTTCAAGAAAGCAGTGCTGACTTGGAGGGTTAGATCTGGGATGAGGGGGTGGGAGGGGAGATGAGGAAACTGATGAGGTCAATGTTGATGCTGTGTGGTTGGAGGGTCCCAGGGTGGAAAATGCGGCATGCTTCCGCCAGGCATCGGGTGGCTTGGTTTTGGCAGTGGAGCAGGCCCAGGACTTGTGTGTCCTTGGCGGAGTGGGAGGGTGAGTTAAAGTGGTCGGCTGCAGGGCGGTGGAGTTGTTTGGTACGTGTGTCCCAGAGATGCTCTCTGAAATGTTCCACAAGTTGGCATCCTGTCTCCTCAACGTAGAGGAGACATCAAGAGCAACGGACACAGTAGAGGTGTTTGGGTGCACAGGAAAATCTCTGCCAGATGTGAAAAGATCCATTGGGGCTCAGATTGAGGTGAGGGTTACAGGCTTCACACCTTTTGTGGAGCCAAGAGAAGGTTCCGGGAGTGGAGGGTAGGTTGGAGGTGGGCATGGACCTAACGAGGGAGCCTTGGAGGGAATGGTCTCTGCGGAATGCCAATTGGGGTGGGGAGGGAAATATATTTCTTGTGGGGAGGTCTGATTGTAGGTGGCAGAAATGGCAGAGGATGATGCACTGTATCCAGAGGTTGGTGGGGTGGAAGGTGACGACCAGGGGGTTCCATCCATGTTGTGGTTGGAGAACTGGAGATCAAAGATGGAGGTGTAGGAAGTGAAGGAGATGTGCTAGAGATCATTGTTGATTATGTGAGAGGGGAAATTACGGTCCTTGAAATAGGAAGCCATCTGGGATGTCCTGGAGTGAAAATGCTCCTCTTGGGAGCAGTTACGGCGGTGGAATTGGGAGTAAGGGATAGTGCTTTTACAGGAGGGGATAGGAGGAGGTATAGTCCAAATAGCTGTGGGAGTCGGTGGATTTGAAGAATATGTCTGTGTTGAGTTAGTCACCAGAGATGGAGACAGAAAGGTCTAGGAAGGGGAGGGTGGTCTCTCTGATGGTCCAGGTGAACCTGAGGTCAGGGTAGAAGGTGTTTGTTAAGTTGTGTAGATGTTTTTTACCTGCCACGAAGATACAATCTTAAATCTCTTTAAATCATTTGGACAGAACCTGAACATTGATGAAAAAAGACACATTTTGTCAAAGCTTTTCAGCTTCCTGTCTTTGGAACAATTCACAAGAAATATCAATGTAATGGGAAAACAAAATTTACTACTGTACAATAACAGAATGCTGGTTGATTGGCAAATTAACTCTGATTCATTGAAGTGTTGTCACGGATATGCACTAATTAGATGGGGACAGTTGTAGCTAAATGGTTGCATTTTATTTCCAACATAATTCCAGAATGGTTAACAGCTAACTCTCTGCAAGGATGATGGAAAGGAGTGGACAACTTCACAGGAACAAAAGCTTGCTGTGCAAGATACTGCTCATCAAGCAGGAATTTGATGATAAGGTTTGCTAAAGGGTTTCTTAATCTTTGTAGGTCCAAAGGCTACTAAATTAAAGACAGAAGGGAGGACAATGAAACAGATGCATCTTGTTTATACAACAGTTGGATAGAAGTTCTTAGAGTTAATGGGTCTTGGTCAGGAATCACACTTTCTGGAACTTTCAAGAGAAAACACATAAAAATAACTGTTTTCAAGACATCAGCAAATGTAACCTAGGAACAACCATCATGGAAGCAAGATCCCAAGCTGCGAGTTCAGAGAAGAATGACTGATCAAACTGAGTGACTGAAGCCTGACCAGCTATCCCTCACCGGTGTGGGTAATACCTCAGCATCAATAGTGAGACTGAGACAGCTTTGTTTGTAACCTGATGCAATTTATTCTGTTGTGTTAAACTTAGTGAATGATAAATAAAGAAGTAGATTGCAGTAACAGTACAAGCTGTAATGACTGTTTTCACTGGTATTGATCTGGGGCAGGCAAGAGCCACACAGTTTTCTGCCTAGTCTTAAATTAGAGTGGCACAGTGGCTCAGTGGTTGGCACTATAGCCTCACAGAGTCAGGGACCCAGGTTCAATTCCACCCTCAGGCGACTCTCTGTGTGGAGTTTCATGTTTTCCCTGTGTCTGTGTAGATTTCCTCCCATAATCCAAAAATGTACACGCTAGGTGGATTAGCCATGGGAAATGCATGGATAGGGTACGGGGGTGGATCTGTGTGGGCTGCTCTTCAGAGGGATAGGATGGGTTGAATAGCCTGCTTCCACACTGTAGGGAATCTATGAAATTTTATTCAGGCAAATTGACAGTGAATAGTCAATGCATTACCCTGAGAAACAAACAAGAGAATGTCTGCTATCTATTTTTTTAAGTTCAAACAGGTGCAATCTACATGTTCTTTCTCTCTACAAAGAACAGGATCCTATGTATTAATATATGTTAGTTAAATCTAAGTCTCCCTTAAAATAATTCAAATGGCATCCATTACAATATTATTTTTTCACCAATCTGGACTAAATTATATTGCATTGCATAATTTAGCACCAGCAGTGAGCTTACAATCAGTGTAATAGAAAATCATACATGAACAGTTCAGTGGTTATTGTACAATAATCTACTTGTTTTCAAAGGAATGGATGCAATCAAATTCTGAGAGGGTGGGGATTTTTAGATGCTGTAACAACTATTTGTACCTTTAACATAATTAAATGGTACAAGGCACTTCACAGATACATTATCAAGGACCCTACTGTGGTGCAGTTGTAGTGTCCCTATTCCTCAAGTCCCACCTGCTCCAGAGGAATGTACTAACAACTCTAAATACCTTGATTAGTAAATAAGTAGAATAAAAAAAGTTAAGTAAAAATTGAAATTCAGCTACAGAAATGGATGCAAAAAGAGCAAGAGAAACTCAGCAGGTCTAGCAGCATTAATGGAGAGAAAGCAGAATTTATGTTTCAGTCCAGTGACCCTTCTTGATTACAGGTAGGAAAAGGTCATTATATATGTTAAAGGTGGGGTAGAGCGATGGGGGAGGAGTAAACAGCAAATGGAGAAACAGAAAGAGAGAACAGCAATTGGTGAGACAAAGGAATGTGCAATGGTCAGCCTGGGAGAATCCATGACTGCTCATGGGGACCATTAGTAGCTGACAATAGATTGATTATGGTAGTAGCCAATGTGATAACAAGACCAAGTGTGTGAGGGTTGGGAGAAGGGCATGGGATAAGGTGCTCAGGCTCTAAAATTAGTAAATCAATATTGGGTCCTTCAATAGCAGCTACTGATTCTCCCAGGCTGACCATTACCCAATCCTTTGTCTATCCAACTGTGGTTGTTTAGATTACTTACAGAGTGGAAACAGGCCCTTCGGCCCAACAAGTCCACACCGACCCGCCGAAGCGCAACCCACCCATACCCCTACATTTACTCCTAATCTAACACTACAGGCAATTCACCTAACCTGCCATCTTTGGACTGTGGGAGGAAACCGGAACACCTGGAGAAAACCCACGCAGACATGGGGAGAACGTGCAAACTCCACATAGTCAGTCGCCTGAGGCGGGAATTGAACCCGGGTATCTGGCGCTGTGAGGCAGCAGTGCTAACCAGTGTGCCACCGTGCCGCCCACAGGTTGTGTCTCTCAGGGCTCTATCTCTACCTGTCGTTTACTCTTCCCCCTACCTCCACCCCATCTTTAACATATATACCAATCTTTCCCTAGGTACAATCAGTTCTGCAGAATGGTCACTGGACCCAAAATGTTTACTCTGCTTTCTCTCCACATTTGCTGTCAGATCTCCTGAGTTTCTCCAGCAATTTCTGTTTTTGTTTCAGATTTCCAGCATCTGCAGTTATTTGCTTTATTGGGTTTTTAAAAATTTCTTTTCTACAGAAATCCAATGTTAGGAAAGATCAGATAGGTTTTAATAAACATCTTTAAAGCGAAAGAAGAGATGGAAATAAAGGATTAATGAGGGAATTCCTTCGCAGTGGAAGGCAGAGTTGCCAATGGAGCAGCCAATGAAATTGGGATTGTGCAAAACGACTGGAGAAGTGCAGATACTTCAAAAGGCCATCAAGTTATCAGAGGTTACAGAGAAAGGGAGGGCCAAGACCATGAGAAATTTGAAAACAAGGCTGAGAACTTGAAAATGGAAATGTTGCTTAACAGGAAGCAAATATAGACCATAAGCACAGAATTGATGAGTCTGTGATACTTGGGGCAAGTTGGGATGTTTTGAGATTAACAAAGGGTAGAAAATGGTGGTCAGCAAGAAGTGCTTTTGGATAGTCATGTCTAGGAGTAACAAAAGTAGGGATCCTGGTTGTTTTAGCAGCAGATTACCTGAGACAAGAAACTCAGCAGGTCTAGCAGCATTAATGGAGAGAAAGCAGAATTTATGTTTCAGTCCAGTGACCCTTCTTGATTACAGGTAGGAAAAGGTCAGTATATATGTTAAAGGTGGGGTAGAGCGATGGGGGAGGAGTAAACAGTAAATGGAAAAACAGAAAGAGGGTCAAACAATTTTATGGGTGCAGAAATAAATGGTCAAAGTGATAATCTATTAGTGACATTCAGGTAAAATTATGCTCACCAGGTTCTGCTTCATTCCTAAGATTTCTGTCCTGGCATTGGACATGATGACGCTCACCATTTTCTTTTTGAGCTTTTGAACTCTGACATGCATTCATTACAGACATCATTCCATGTTGTAAGGCTCTTTGTGGATTTTCATTTTCTACATTAGCTATGTTTTTCCTTTCTTTCTTGATTTTGGCATTTCTTAGCAAAACTGTCTCCCTGAATGAAAAGAGAAACTTATTACAATAAATACTGCTATGCTTATACATGTGATTTTAATATTTGAAGATATTACAGTTCCAAATTATCTTTCTTCTCTAAATTGGTTGCCTTAAAAAGCATATTTGCACCTGTCAGTGGAGGGGATAAAGCATTTTTCTTGCCCTAAACAAGACCTGTGTCAAAACTACTTTTAAAAATAGAGCAGGACTTTTAAAAATAGAGCAGGAAGCAACAGTGCAGCTGCAAACATGAAAAGTGTTTATTTAATCTTTTCATGGGTTGTGAGCATCACTGGCAAGTTTGCCCATGTGCATTTGTGCTCTGAACAAGACCCCAAAGCCAGAGGATCACCTACAGGCTTCAAATCTTGGAAAACATTAGTGCTACAGTACACACTTTGATTTCTATATGCCCTCTGCACTCCTGGTACTGGTTCTTACACGAGGTTTCTTCAAGAATGTCCATGCTGGGAGACACAAAGTACACTGGAAGAGCAAAGTGAGGCAAAAGTTAGAAATGCTTTGGTTGCTATAGCATTGGAATGCTCAGTCCCAATGGAGTATCTTAGAGGAGCCACAGGGGATGCTGGTATAATGCAATGGAGTTATACACCAGAGTGTGAGTTGCCTCTTTTTACCTTTCCATTATAACCGAGTACTGTCAATTCCAGCCAATGACCAGGAAAATGCAAACTCATATAATGAATATAAAACTAGTAATTTCATTCTATTATTCCTATTGTCACTTAAACTATTACCAATAAATTAATGAAACGTATTCTACTGGGACAGTTGAAATGTGTTTGTTTCAACATTTATGCATTCCCCTTTTACCAGCACATAATGAGCACTTAATAATAGTCTATCATATTTCTTGTCAAAATATAACAGATTATTATTAAGTGCGGTGAGCAACATGGGCACACTCCACCATTCCACGATGAAAGTGTTTTGCCCATCATGTTGGATCGGTCTTCTCTAAAAGTACAACCAAGGATCATGTAAAAGACATAATATGTTTGAATAAGGCACGTAAGCTTCTTTAGGAAATTGATTTGCACCAGTGTCTGAATTTTCACACTTTCATCTCATTTAGCAACTCATGGCACTGGCAAAGGTGTTTTTTTTAAAAAAAAAGTCATGTTACAGCCAGAAGGCAGCTAAGAATTAAACACCATGGGTTTGGTGGCACGTAAACACTAGAAGATTTCCTTCCCTAACAGGACATTAGTGTACTAGATGGATTTTCACAACAATCAACAGTGGTTACATGGTAATCATTAGATTATATTTAAATTGCAGATTTATATTAAATCCAAATTTCCCTACATGTCATTCCATAGAATGTTGGACTCGGGTTCAAGGCTACTAGTCCAGGGATGTTAGTAGTCGGGTATGAGCACCTCCCACTACTTTATAATTTATATTTCTAACTTAGTTATTGGTTTGATGAGAAGTCACAACCGAAGTGTTAACTCTATTGATCTCTCCAACTTGATCTTACAGATCAGATGAGTATTTCCAGCATTTTCTGTTTATAGCATCATTTCCGATTTCTAGCATCTGCAGTAATTTTCTTTAGAGTTTCTGAGTTGTTCTTTTTGACCGATGGTTACTATCTAAGTAATATCTGGCTTGTGACCTCCCGTCTATAACTTAATTTTGACTTCTCTTAGGTTTGGTCTGGAACTGAACTATTTTGTTTATCTTCAAGTAGATGTATGCATGTAATAATTGTGTAGTGCTGGAGGACGATGGAGCCAGCAAAGAAGATTAGATAGAGCTGGTGCAAAAGAGGAAAGAAGAGGTCAACACTGAATAGGATCCTTCTCGAAGGATCCTCAGTGAACACGCCACTAACTGAACTTCACTAGGAGGTAATATGTCAGTCACCTTCACTTCACCAAGAAGAATATCATCAAAAGGTTCTTTTTCGGAATGGCAGCCGGTGACAAGCGGTGTCCCGCAGGGTTCAGTGTTGGGGCCCCAGCTGTTCACATTTTATATTAATGATCTGGATGAAGGGACTGGGGACATTCTAGCGAAGTTTGCCAATGACACGAAGTTAGGTGGACAGGCAGGTAGTACTGAGGAAGTGGGGAGGCTGCAGAAGGATACAGACAGTTTGGGAGAGTCGTCCAGCAAATGGCTGATGGAATTCAGCGTGAGCAAATGCGAGGTCTTGCACTTTGGAAAAAAACATAAAAGCATAGATTACTTTCTAAACAGTGAGAAAATTCATAAAGCCAAAGTACAAAGGGGTCTGGAAGTGCAAGTTGAGGATTCTCTAAAGGTAAATATGCAGGTTGAGTCCGTGATTAAGAAAGCGAATGCAATGTTGTCATTTTTCTCAAGAGGGTTGGAATATAAAAGCACCGTTGTGCTACTGAGACTTTATAAAGCTCTGGTTAGGCCCCATTTGGAGTACTGTGTCCAGATTTGGTCCCCACACCTCAGGAAGGCCATACTGGCACTGGAGCGTGTCCAGCGGAGATTCACATGGATAATCCCTGGAATGGTTGGTCTAACATTCGAGGAATGGCTGAGGATCCTGGGATTGTATTCATTGGAGTTTAGAAGATTAAGGGGAGATTTAATAGAAACTTACAAGATAAGGCATGGCTTGGAAAGGGTGGACGCTAGGAAATTGTTTCCGTTAGGCGAGGAGACTAGGACCTGTGGACACAGCCTTAGAATTAGAGGGGGTCAATTCAGAACAGAAACGCGGAGACATTTCTTCAGCCAGAGAGTGGTGGGCCTGTGGAATTCATTGCCGCAGAGTGCAGTGGAGGCCGGGACGCTAAATGTCTTCAAGGTAGATATTGATAAATTCTTGATTTCAGAAGGTATTAAGGGCTACGGGGAGAATGCTGGTAAGTGGAGTTGAAATGCCCATCAGCCATGATTGAATGTCGGAGTGGACTCGATGGGCTGAATGGCCTTACTTCCACTCCTATGTCTTATGATCTTATGGTCTAAGCAATATCAGCTATTACAGTTACAACAGAAGTCCTCAAATCAGTGTTTAAGTCTTGAGTCACCATGGTCTTTAAAGCTAATGCAATAGATTTCTTCCAGGATGAAGCAAGTGACCAGAACCCATCTCCCTGTTTGATGTTATGGACCATTTAAAAGTATGGAATATGTATCCAGACTTGTGGTTGTACTATATGTTGCACATATTTACAATAATGAGAGAACTTATTACTAGCGAAGGCCGCAAATATTTAGCAGATGATGGAGGAAGAGCAGCAAAAATAAGAAAGAACAGGAGCAACTTAGTATAATTCATTCACATAAACAATCCCTCTAATTCTCAAATAATTAACACTCCTTTAATCCTTACCACCACCATTCGTTGTATTACTGTTTGGCTTCACGAAAGGGAAATTAACTCTGAAGAAGTCTCAAACAGAATGGATGGAGGCGAACCAGTAGATGTTCCATATTTGAATTTCCAGAACGTGTTCAACAAGGTACATCACAAAAGGTTAAGTCATAAAATAAGAATCCATGGTGTCAGAGGTATTATATTGGCATAGATAGAGAATTGGTTATTGGGCAGGAAACAGCAAGTGGAGATAACAGCAAGGGTTATTTCTCAGGCAGACGAACTGTGACCATTGAGTTTCCATAGGAATCAGCGCCGGCACCATAACTTTGTACAATATTTATTAATGACTTGGAGGAAGGAAGTGAATATACTGTAGCTAAATTTACAGGCATCACAAAAATAGGTGGAAAAGCAATTCCTGTGAGGGATACAAATATTTACAGAGAGATATTGATAGATTCAGTAAGTAGTCACATAGCTATGGAGAAGGATAGGATTAGGCAAAATGGGAGGATATTTAATTGGGGAAGAGGAAACTATGATGCGATTAAACATGATTAGGAAGCATGGATTGGGAGCAATTGTTCCATGATAAAGGCACTATAGACATGTGGAGACTGTTTAAGGAACAGTTGTTGCAAGTGAATGAATAAATATATCCCTCTGAGACAAGCAAGAAGTGGTAAGATAAAGGAACCTTGGATGATGGGAGCGGTGGAGCTTCTCGTCAAAAGGAAAAAGGTAGATTACATAAGGTGGAGGAAGCTAGGGTTAAGCTCAGCTCTAGAGGATTACAGGCAGGCGAGGAAGGAGCTCAAAAATGGTCTGAGGAGAGCCAGGAGGGGGTACAAGAAAGGCTTGGCAGAACGGATTAGGGAGAACACAAAAGCATTTTACACTTACGTGAGGAATAAGAGAATGGTCAAACAGAGTAGGGCCGATCAGGGATAGCATAGGGAATTTGCATGTGGAGTCTGAGGAGGTAGGGGAAGCCCTAAATGAGTTTTTTGCTTATGTCTTTACGAAAGAAACGAACTTTGTAGTGAATGAAACCTTTGAAGAGCAGGTGTGCATGCTGGAATGGATAGAGATAGAGGAAGCTGATGTCCTGAAAATTTTGTCAAACATTAAGATTGACAAGTCGCCAAGTCCGGATCAGATTTGTCCTCGGCTGCTTTGGGAAACGAGAAATGCAATTGCTTCGCCACTTGCGAAGATCTTTACATCCTCACTCTCCACTGGAGTCGTACCTGAGGACTGGAGAGAGGCAAATGTAATTCCTCGCATCAAGAAAGAAAATAGGGAAATCCCCGGCAATTACAGACCAGTACGTCTCATGTTTGTCGTCTGCAAGGTGTTAGAAAGTATTCTGAGGGATAGGATTTATGACCATCTGGAAGAGCATGGCTTGATTAAATGCAGTCAACGTGGCTTTGTGAGGGGCAGGTCATGCCTCACAAACCTTATCGAGTTCTTTGAGGATGTGACTAGAAAGATTGATGAGGGTCGAGCTGTGGATGTGGTGTATATGGACTTCAGCAAGGCAATTGATAAGGTTCCCCATGGTAGGCTCATTCAGAAGGTCAGGAGGAATGGGATACAGGGGAACTTAGCTATCTGGATACAGAATTGGCTGGCCAACAGAAGCCAGCGAGTGGTAGTAGAAGGAAAATATTCTGCCTGGGCGTCTATGGTGAGTGGTGTTCCACAGGGCACTGTCCTTGGGCCTCTACTGTTTGTAATTTTTATTAACGACTTGGATGAGGGGATTGAAGGATGGGTCAGCAAGTTTGCAGATGACACAAAGGTTGGAGGTGTCGTTGACAGTATAGAGGGCTGTTGTAGGCTGCAGCGGGACATTGAGAGGACGTAGAGATGGTCTGAGAGGTGGCAGATGGAGTTCAACCTGGAAACATGTGAGGTGATGCATTTTGGAAGGTCGAATTTGAAAGCTGAGTACAGGATTAAGGATAGGATTCTTCGCAGTGTGGAGGAACAGAGGGATCTTGGTGTGCAGGTACATAGATCCCTTAAAATGGCCACCCAAGTGGACAGATTTGTTAAGAAAGCATATGGTGTTTTGGCTTTCATTAACAGGGGATTGAGTTTAAGAGTCATGAGATCTTGTTGCAGCTCTATAAAACTTTGGTTAGACCGCACTTGGAATACTGCGTCCAGTTCTGGTCGCCCTATTATAGGAAAGATATGGATGCTTTGGAGAGGGTTCAGAGGAGGTTTACCAGGGTGCTGCCTGGACTGGAGAGCTTATCTTATGAAGAGAGGTTGACTGAGCTCAGACTTTTTTCATTGGAGAAAAGGAGGAGGAGAGGGGACCTAATTGAGGTATACAAGATAATGAGAGGCATAGATAGAGTCGATAGTCAGAGACTATTTCCCAGGGCAGAAATGACTAACACGAGGGGTCATAGTTTTAAGCTGGTTGGAGGAAAATATAGAGGGGATGTCAGAGGCATGTTCTTTACACAGAGAGTTGTGATAGCATGGAATGCATTGCCAGTAGCAGTTGTGGAAGCAAGGTCATTGGGGACATTTAAGAGACTACTGGACATGCATATGGTCACAGAAATTTGAGGGTGCATTCATAAGGATCAGTGGTTGGCACAACATTGTGGGCTGAAGGGCCTGTTCTGTGCTGTACTGTTCTAAGTGGATAAAAAGCAAATGGAATATCATGTGGGAAAATAAACGTTAATTTTGGAATGGAGAACAGAAGAACAGTATTATTTCAATGAAAGCTGCAAAAAAAGGGACCGGGGTGGGGTGTGGTGGAGAGTGCTTGTGCATGAAACACCGAAAGCTAGCACATAGATGCAGCAGGTAATCAGGAAGGATAACGGAATGGTGGGTCTTATTTCAAGGACGTTGGAATATAAGAATAGGGATATAGGATAGGTATAAGAACAATCTTATGCAAAGCTACAAGGTGCTAGTGAGATCAAATTTAGAGTACTGTCAGCAGTTTTGGTTCCCTTATTTAAGAGAAGATATTACTATTCGGTGGCAAAAGGTTCACTAGGACGTTCCCCCAACGTGGAGCAAAGGCTAAACAGATTGGGACTCAACTCACTGGAATTTCGAAGAAATGACAGGTGATCCCATTGAAACATGCAAGATTCTTAAGGAGCTTGAATATAAACGTTGAGAGGATGTTTCCCCTCATGTGAGAGTCCAGGATCAGAGGGCATGGTCTCAGAATTCAGGGGCACCAGTTTAAGACTAAGATGAGGAAAAATTTTCTCTTTCAAAGAGTTGTGGACCTTTGGAACTCTTTGGCACAGAGAACTGTAGGCAGATTACCTGTGTATACTTAAGGTTGAGCTTTCCCTAGAGTCTTCATACAATTGAATTTAGACATTCTCACTTCAAATAACTCCTCCAGGTTTGTAACCAAATACTTCTGGTCTGTAACTTCCAAACTAAATCACATATACTGCAGTAATTTTTTTTATCAGTGTGTAAACAGATTATTAACAGTTGCCTTTCTTTAGAGGCAACTGTTTACACATCCAGCTTCAACAAGGGCTTCTTCAAAACTGCCAAAACAAAACTCAAACATTTTCCTCAAGCCAAGGGTGTTTCCCTAATCTAAAGAGGAAAGAAACAACCTCTGGGAAGAGACTATCAGGTTTTCAAATGAGTCAAATTAAGTCCTATAGGTGTGGAACAGAAGGGAATCCTCTCTGCTGTTCAGTACTGTAATGGGATTATACTTTTGTCACACAAAAAGCCTAATGTGTAACAGTTTACTGCATTTGCTTGTAAACTTTCCCAATGAAAACAAAACCCCATTACTCTGGAACGGCTCTCTCCTTAAAAGAAACAACTTGGCTAGAAAAACTGACAAGTTAATCATTAAACACTTCCATAACACAGATAAAATCCAAATATGTGTATCGCACTTACTTGTTCCTGGTATTTGTGCAACCTCGTACACAATTCAATATTTGCTTGGACTGTCTTTGATGATTCAGAGGCTGAACAACAATGTTAACACTAGTTTTAGGGTTTGGTCTGTTGTTAGAATGTGATACTTCATTGCAAGCTGCTTGTTGGCCACTGGATGTTAAATTATTCTTGTAAGTTGTTCCTGATCTTTGTGGTTTTGAGAGATCTTCATGTACAGGAGACATTGTTTTTCTCTTTTTACCTGCTGATCCATCGTTAAAATCAAAGTTTTGTATTCTAGAAGCAGAAAGCTCACAGCTGGGACAGGTAAAGTCAGTTAAAGCTCTTTTCCGAGATGATTTCCAAAGGGGAATAGAACCAGCTACATTATCTTGTTGGGAAGAGGTTGTTAAGTCTGTGTCTGTTGTATGGAGAATTGGCTCTTTCGCTAACTTGTCCATGGTCTCACATTTAGAAGTATTCACCTCAGTTTCACTCTTATTTGAAAACTGTAGAGAAATAAGAGAACAAAGATTTCCTTGAACTTAATTTCCTTTTTGCAATTTCACACCTACAAAGGGAGCCACCACCTTAATATGTTCTCACTGTAAAATACCCTTCCTAGCCATCAAAACTGAAGTTGCCACCCTAAACTGCCACAGTGCTTGGGGTGTAGCAACATCAGCAGTGTTGCAGGGGAGAGAGCTCCAGGATTTTTAAGTTAAAGAATATTGATCTATTTCTAAGACATAATGTTGTGTGACTTGAAGGGAACCTGCAGACAATTCTATTCCAACACAGTTGCTACTCTTGTCCTTCTGGGTGAAATAATTGAAGGTTTGGAAGATGCTATCAGAGGAGCCTTGATGAGTTATTGCAGAACATCTTGTACTTTGTACACGTTGTTACCTTGGTGTGTCGGTGGTGAAGAGAGTAAATGTTGAGGGTGGTGGATCCAGTGCCAATCAAGCAGGCTGCTTTATTCTGCTTGGTGTAAAGATTCAAGCTTTATTGGAGCTATACCCACTCCAAACAAGCGGAGAGTTTTCCATTACATTCCTGATATGTGCCTTGTAAATGGTGAACAGGTTTTGGGGAGTCCTGAGATGAGTTATTTGCTACTAATTCCTAGCCTCTGGCTTGCCATAGTATTTATATCGCCAGTACAGTTCAGAGTCTGGTCAATGGTAATCCCTAGGATATTGAGAATGGGAGAATTCAGTGACTTAATGTCACTGAACATTAAGAAGACAATACTAAGGTACTTTCTTGTTGGAGATGGTCAGTCCCTGGCACATGTGTGGCAGAAATATTGCTTGACACTTATCAGCCCAAATCTGGATGTGGTCCAGATCTTGCTGCATATGGATAAGATTGCATGACTATCATCAGTAAACATCTCCACGTCTAACCTCATGATAGAGGGAAGATTGAAGCAGCTGAAGATGATTGGGCCAAGGACCTGAGGAACTCATGCAGAGATGTCCTGGTGCTGAGATCATTGATCTCCAACAACTACAACCCTCCTTTTTTGGGCTAGGTATGACAACCAGCAGAGAGCTTACCCGATGCATACTGACACCATTTTGCTAGAGATCCTTGATGCCATACTTGGTCAAATGCTGCGTTGATATCAGAGACTGTCACTTTTACTTCAGCAATTTTGTCCATGCTTGAACCAAAACTGTATTGAAGTCAGCAGCCAGGTGACCCAATTTGAGTGTCAATGAGCAAACGTATTGGAAACTTTTAAAATAAGGTTTGCTAGACTATGGTGTAGGTGTGTTATCTTACAAGGAAAAGTTGAAAAGGCTTGGCATGTATCAGCAGGAATTTAGGAAATTAGGAGATGGTTTGATTTAAACATATATGTTTCTGAGGTTCTTGACAGGGTGGATGTAGAAAGGATGTTTCCTTCTGTGGGAGAATTTAGAACTAGAGTCACTACTTAAAAACTAAAGAGTTGCCCAATTAATGATGGAGAATGAGGATTCATGAAATGAGGAGAAATCCTTTTCCACAGAGTGTTGGTGATTCTTTGAATTCTCTTCCTGAAAGCCAAGTCTTTGGATATTTTGAAGGCAGAGGTAGATAGATTCTTGGCAAAAGTGAGGACTGCACATGCAGTCAGAGTCTAAATTAGACTGGTGCTGGAAAAGCACAGCAGGTCAGGCAGCATCTGAAGAGCAGGAAAATCGACGTTTCGGGCAAAAGCCCTTCATCAGGAATTGTTAAGCAAGGGGTTTAAAGGAGGTGAGAATAAGGAGTGACTATGATCTTACTGAATGGCACAACAGGTTTGTGGGGCTGACTGGCTTATGTTTGCTCCTAATTCATATGTACTAATATGTTTGTTGCATCTTGAGATAAAGTGGGATAGGAGAAGGCTCATATGGAGCATAAATGTCATCAGAAACCAATTGGACCAAATGACCTATTTCTGTACTGTAAATTCTACACAATTCTGGTAAACATGTTTGTCCATGATTATGTATTTATTTTTTGTCTTTTTGAGTTTTAAGGATGAAAATACACTAATGGCATGTGTGGTTTTTTACAGTTTGAGGTAAGTACTCGACTAGTAATCAGTCTAGTGGTGTCACTGAAAATGTGGTAGGATTCAACCTGATGATCAGTCTGATGATCCTGCCAGGCTCCAAACCAATTTCTTGTGGTCATCATTAATTTGTTGGCAGCAGTGCCAACAACTTCACAACATCCAGGATCAGAAATAGTTAGGAAGTTGCCACTCAACATGGGAATATGTTGAACATCAACTGGAAGAGGTTCTGAGGTGACAAGAGCATAGAGTGTGTTCCAAATGGGACCTTTATTTTCGACACCAGAATAGATTAGTAGCACCACCTTTGACTAAACTGGCCAGGTTCTGAAGGATATAACTGCTAGATTACAACTGCTGTAGGTGATGATCACTCCTGTGGAGACAAAGTTTTATCTTCACACTGAAGCTACCCTCCAGCATCACCATTCTAAACGGGATAAATTTCAAACAAATCTAGCAACTGAAACTCAGAATCCATGATTGACTGAGGCCCGTTGGCAGTAACAGAAATGTATTCAACTCCAATCTGTAATATCATGGCCCAGCAAATTTTGCACCCAACCTTACCATCAAGTTATGGGATCAGTCCTGTTCAATGAACAATGCAGAAAAACATACCAAAAATAGGATTGGACATACCTAAAAATGAGGTGTCAATCTGGTGAAATTATGACACAGGACTATTTGCATGCCAAATATTGGAAACTGAATGTGATTGACAGAGCAAAGTGATTCCACAGCCAATGGATTATTTTTAAGCTCTGCAGTCTTCCACATACAGTCATGAACGGCGGTGGGCAATTTAACAACTAACGGAAGAAGAACGTTCCACAAATATTCCCATCCTCAATAATGTGGGAACGCAGCACATCATTTCAAAAGATAAGGCTCAAGAATTTGCAAGTATCATCAGCTATAAGTTCCAAGTGGGCAATTTTATTTCAGACTTGTCCTGAGGACCCAGTATCACAGATGCCAGTCTTTAGCCAATTCAATTCACTCGACGTGACATCAAGAAGCCACTGACAATACTAGACACTGCTATGGGGTTGGAAAACATTCCAGCAACAATATTAAAATTGTGTATTCCAGAACTAATCCAACCTGACCTAGCTGTTCCGGTACATGCTGACATCTAGATTGCCAGGTATGCTTTCTTCACAAAGTTAATTACCACAGCTTCAGTCTATTCCCAATCTTCAGAAAAGTGATGACAAGATCATTGAACATAATATCAAACAGAACTTACTCAGCAATAACATACCCAATGATGCTCAGTTTAGATTCTCCAAGGGCTACTCTGCTCCTGAGTTCATTACAGCTCTAGTTCAAATATCAACAAAGGAAATGAACTCAAGAGATGAAGTGACAAAGCAGCCTACTTGGTTGACACTCCATCCAGCACCGATGCACAGTGGCTGCACTGTACCATTTACAAGCTGCAGTGCAGCAACTTACCAGGGTTCCTCAACTGTATCTGCCAATCTCAGAGCCTCTAATATCTAGGTGGACAAAGGCAGCAGAGACACAAAAACACCACCATCTGCAAGTTCTGCTCCAAGCTGAAGGCCACTTGACTTGGAATTATCTTGTTACTTCATGGTTGCCGGATCAAAATCTTATAACTCCTTTCCTAACAGCACGAGAGATGTACCTACACTACATGGATTGTAGTAAATTGTAGAAGGCAGCTCACCACCACCTTGTCAAGGATAATTGGGGATGGGAATAAGTGCTGGCATAGGCAGTAACATCCACATCCCAAGAATGAATAAATAAAAATAAAAGCACTATGGGTGTACCTGTGTTGCAGTGGTTCAAAGTGCTCACCATCACCTGTTCAAAGATAATTAGGGAAGGCAATAAATGCCAGCCTAGCCAGCAAGATCACAACCCATGAACAAATGTTAAAAATCTGTATTAAAAGAAAACAGAATGCTATTCTTGTAATTCATTGCTGGATGCTCAGAATAGATTTGGACTCCCTTACTGAATTCATACTTAGCAGGTCCGACTTACAACTTCAAACAGCACTGATGTCTGTGCTCTCCCCCCAGGCTGATTTTTGAGGATAAGAAATAGGTTGAACGATTCATTTGTCTCACTTCACAATTTTCTCGAGCTAAACGGAAGGATCACAATTTGAAGGAATCGTTCCAAATTCTGATGCCTCCAGCAAATTAGTCTAAAGTCTTTCCAGCAAAGGTACTGTTTCGAGCATCTGGCATTTAACAGTATTCAACTGGATTAGCAAAATTGGAAATGATATCAGACTTCACCAGTTCTGGACTTTAGCAAAATGTTGACTAGTTGAGATGGGATTTACAATGATTAATGCTGACAAAGATAATTCCATTATAATAATTGATTTCTTTTAGTTTCAATGGTAAGTGATTTTAAAAATGTACCTCAATACTTGTCTGTTCCGGGTGATCAGTTTTCCTCAAAGTCTGAGAGTCTGGTTCACAATGTGTTATTTGTGTGAGGTCATCATCATCTTGTGGATCATTATCATGCAGTGTAACTGTTCCAGTCTTGAGTCCTAGGTTGTCTTGAATGCCAGCATCAATTGCTGATTTGCCATTTGCTGATGATAATGCCTGAATGACTGGTGTAACTGACACCATTAATGGCATTTTGTTCAGTGCTGCCAACAAATCTACAGGCAATGCATCCTTTCTTTCTGCCAATGGTTCAACTGTTGTTGAACCATCATTCAGTGCAATCTCAGAATCCATTAAAGGTGACATAGTCATCGGTGTAAATGTATTAGTCATAGATTCATTGCTCAGTGGCCTCAACAAATCTGTGACAGTTAACTCACTGTCTCTTGAATGTGAATTTGTTTTCTCATTAACAATGCCTTGTGCAACTAAATTCTCTTCCTGGGATGAGGTAATGCTTAGAGTCAATGAGCCCTGCATTTGTTGTTCAGCCATTTCTGCTTCAGGTGGCAATGTATTTGATATCAAGGTTTCCACCATGGACGAGTCACCAGGATCCAAAGAAGATGCTTGTCTTGAGAGTACTGATGGTACATTCTGTACTGTGCAGTGTGTTTCTGACATATCTTTAGATAACGAAAATCCCCTCTTTTTTGTTGACATGCCTGGGGTAATAACAGCGCCTGTGAGTAGATTTATTTCTGGAGAGTCTTCTTCTTCAGAAATTATCTAAGAAAAATTAACAGTCAGTTTGTTTGATGATAAAGACCACGGAGACAATTTTAACTTAAATCCCCTAGTGAAAAATACAGTAGATGGTGGTTTTACATCTCACTCAATGAAGACAACCTGATTTATCCAGAAAGTCAGGAAACTGATGAGATTCAGTAAAATGTTTGGTTTCCACCCTAGCCTATATGAAGATATCAGATAGTTGAAGTTAACCATTGAGAGTTCAACCACAGCTGAGTGCTTAATGGGTACCGGATTCATAATGCAGAACAGATGAAGGTATTGACAGATGACCTTACTAGTTCTACAACATGAACTTACTCATGTTTTTACAAAGTAAAAGACCACAACGCCTCTCAGAACTTTAGTAAACAAAATTTAACATAGCTACACAAGGAGATGAAAGGGCAAGTGGCCACAGATTAATTGAAAAGGTAGTCTGAACCAGCATCCCAAAAGCAGGAAACAATGAAGACAGAGATATTTATGGTGGCTTTAAGGGTTGCTGGAAGAGAAAATCAGAGAAGAGTTAAAAAAAAGATGAATTCACGTTAGTTACGAGAATGTAATTGATTTTTAAGAAATTACTGTTACAAAATCATGACAAAGAAACAGCTTGGAAAGGTCAACTAGATAGACCTGTGTTCCTTGCTTATACAAATATAACTCTATTAGTATTCGTAAATAACTCAATTTATTAGAGTACGAATCCTAGCGACAAGCATCATCGTGGCTCAGTGGTTAGCAATGCTGTCGCACACACCAGTGACCCGGGTTCAATTCCACCCTCTGGTGACCCTCCGATGATGTTTGAATACTTTCCCCATGTCTGTGTGGGTTTCCTCTGGGTACTTCAGTTTCCTCCTCCAGTCCAAAAATGTGCAGGCTGGGTGGACTGATCATGCTAAATTGCCAATAGTGTTCAGGGATGTGCAAGCTAGGTGGATTTGCCATGGGAAATATGGGGTTCCGTAGATAGTAGTGAGTCTGGATGAGATGCTTTTCAGAATGTCAGTGTGAACTCGACGAGCCAAATGGCCTGCTCCCACACTGTAAGGATTTTAAGGCTTATTTTAGACTCCACTGAGGTCAATAAGTAATACTGAGCAAGGTGTAAAATCATAGTTCCACCTTATCCTGTAGACTTTGTAACTGGTGGGTTACGTTAAAATTGCCACAACAAAAACATTACCACACAGAAGATAAGGCCATTTAATGTCTAGCAGTATAAGAAAACAAGTAGCTTTTGTCATCACTTATGCACTCTGGTACAACCTTTAATAAGGTAGTGAAGCCAAGCTTAGAGTTGGCCAGACTGGCAATTTCTCCCTACCAGTCGCTTTACCAGTTTACTGGCATGTTTCCGCCTCCAGCATACTTTCAATTTCTGGGAAGGTCAGCAGGAAGTTGTAATTTAGCCTTTGTCTTTATGAAGAGGCCATGGGGTTCAACTTTACAGCTACTACATTGCCTACCCCATGACTACAAGGTCGGTTAAAAGTGGATAAATCCCCAGGACCTGATCAGGTGTACCCGAGAACTCTGTGGGAAGCTAGAGAAGTGATTGCTGGGCCTTTTGCTGAGAGATTTGTATCATCAATGAGGTGACGTGCAGGAGGACTGAAGGTTGGCTAACATGGTGCCACTGTTTAAGAAGGGTGGTAAGGACAAGCCATGGAACTATAGACCAGCGAGCCTGACCTCAGTGGTGAAAGTGAGGACTGCAGATGCTGGAGATCAGAGCTGAAAATGAGTTGCTGGAAAAGTGCAGCAGGTCAGGCAGCATCCAAGGAGCAGGAGAATCGATGTTTCGGGCATGAGCCCTAATTCAGGCTCCTGAAGAAGGGCTCATGCCCGAAACATCGATTCTCCTGCTCCTTGGATGCTGCCTGACCTGCTGCGCTTTTCCAGCAACACATTTTCAGCTCTGACCTCAGTGATGGGCAAGTTGTTGGACAGAATCCTGAGGGACAGGATGTACATGTATTTGGAGAGGCAAGGACTGATTAGGGATAGTCAACATGGCTTTGTGTGTAGGAAATCATGTCTCATAAACTTGATTGTGTTTTTTGAAGAAGTAACGAAGAGGATTGATAAGGGCAGAGTGGTGGATGTGACCTATATGGACTTCAGTAAGGTGTTCAGCAAGGTTCCCCATTATAAACTGGTTAGCAAGGTTAGATCTCATGGAACACAGGTAGAACTAGTCATTTGGATACAGAACTGGCTCAAAGGTAGATGACTGAGGGTGGTGGTGGAGTGTTGTTTTTTCAGAATGAAGGCCTGTGACCAGTGGAGTGCCACAAGGATCGGTACTGGGTCCTCTACTTTTTGTCATTTACATAAATGATTTGGATGTGAACATATGAGGTATAGTTAATAAGTTTGCAGATGACACCAAAATTGGAGATGTAGTGGTCAGTGAAGAGGGTTACCTCAGATTACAACAGGATCTGGACCAGATGGGCCAATGGGCTGAGAAGTGGCAGATGGAGTTTAATTCAGATAAATGTGAGGAACTGCATTTTGGGAAAGCAAATCTTAGCTGGACTTATGTTAAGGTCCTAGGGAGTGTTGCTGAACAAAGAGACCTTGGAGCGCAGGTTCATAGCTCCTTGAAAGTGGAGTCGCAGGTAGATAGGATAGTCAAGAAGGTGTTTGGTATGCTTTCCTTTATTGGTCAGAGTATTGCTCAGGAATTAGAAGGTCATGTTGTGGCTGTACAGGACATTAGTTAGAACACTTTTGGAATATTGTGTGCAATTCTGGTCTCCTTCTGATCGGAAGAATGTTGTGAAACTTGAAAGGGTTCAGAAAAGATTTACAAGGATGTTGCCAGGGTTGGAAGATCTGAGCTATGAGGAGAGGTTGAATAGGCTGGGGCCATTTTCCCTGGAGCGCAGAGGCTGAGGGGTGACCTTATAGAGATTTACAAAATTATGAGGGGCATGGATAAGGTAAATAGACAAGGTCTTTTCCTAGGGTGGGTGAGACCAGAACTAGAGGGCATAGGTTTAGGGTGAGATGGGAAAGATATAAAAGAGACCTATGGGGCAACCTTATCAGACAGAGGGTGGTATGTGTATGGAATGAGCTGCCAGAGGAAGTGATGGAGGCTGGTACAATTGCAATATTTAAGAGGCATTTGGATGGGTATATGAATAGGAAGAGTTTGGAGGGATATGGCTGGGTGCTGGCAGATGGGATTCGATTGTGTTGGGATATTTGGTCAGCATTAGCGGGTTGGACCGAAAGGTCTGTTTCTCTGCTGTACATCTCTATGACTCTTCGATCCAGCCCAAAAAGCCAGCCGCTCTTCAGTCTTTTTACATAGCACAGCATTAACTGGCTCAAGGTGAGATTTACACCTCCAACTAAGGTGCCATTTTAGACAATTGCTGGCCAATCTAATTTGCCTGGTCAGGGCGGTGCCAGGTTCAAGCAATGGTCATTGTTAGAACGGGGCAAATCCACAAAGAAGAGGAGGTAATAGAGACCAGACTTCAGAACCCATGAAGGAATGCATTCCACTAAAAGAGATGGCAGAAGATGGTGGGAGAAATAGCAAGTGCACTTGTGGTAATTTTCCAAAATTTGCTGGACTCTGGGGCATTTCCAGCAGATTAGAAAACAACAAATGTAGCGCCACTGTTGAAAAAGGGTGGTAGACAAAAGATGGGGAATTATAAACCGGTTGGCTTAACCTCAGTTGTGGATAATATGTTTGACAAAGGCAAAAGTGAGGACTGCAGATGCTGGATAAGATAGGATGCTTGAGTCAAGATTAGAGTGGTGCTGGAAAAGCACAGCAGGTCAGGCAGCATCCAAGAAGCAGGAAAATTGACGTTTTGGGCAAAAGCCCTTCATCACCGAAATGTCAAATTTCCTGCTCCTTGGATGCTGCCTGACTTGCTGTGCTTTTCAAGCATCACTCTAATCTTGACTGTGATCTTCAGCATCTGCAGTCCTCACTTTTGCCCGGTAAGATACTTGAGTCTATAATCAAGGAAAAAATAGTATGGCATCTAGATAGAAACTGTCCCATCGGGCAGATGCAGCATGGGTTCATGAAGAACAGATTATGCTTAACAAATCTTTTGGAATTCTATGAAAACGTTACAAGCAAGATGGATGAGGTTCCAGTGGATGTGCTGTACCTAGTTTTCCAAAAGGCCTTCGACAAGGTGCTGCACCAAAGGCTGCTGCATAATATAAAGATGCGTGGTGTTACCAGTAAAGAATTAACATGGATAGAGGATTGGTTGACTAACAGGAAGAAAAGAGTAGGGATAAATCAGTGCTATTCTGGTTGGCAATCAATAACTAGTGCTGTGCCTTGGGGATCAGTGTTGGGACTGCAATTATTCACAATTTACATAGGTGATTTGGAGTTGGGGACCATGTGTAGTGTGTCAAAGTTCGCAGATGACACTAAGATAAGTGGCAGAGTAAAGTGTGCACAGAACTGTGAAACTTGCAGAGGAATATAAATACTTTAAGTGAGTGGGCAAAGGCCTGGCAAGTGGAATACAATATTAATAAATGTGATGTCATCCATTTTGGTAGGAGTAAAGTTCCACATTGCTGTTATGCAGAGGGGCTTGGGTGTCCCTGTGCATGAATCACAAAAGGTTGGTCTGCGGGTACAATAAGTAATTAGGAAGGCAAATGGAATTTTGTCTTTCATTGCTAAAGGGATTGATTTTAAAAGTAGAGAGGGTATGTTGTAGCTCTACTGAATGCTCGTAAGGCCACACCTAGAGTACTGTGCGCAGGTTTGGTCTCCTTACTTGAGAAAGGATGTACTGGCACTGGGGAGGAGGTTCACTAGGTTGATTCTGGAGTTGAGGGGTTTGGCTTATAAGGAAAGACTGAGTAGACTGGGATTATATTCATTGGAATTCAGAAGAATGAGGAGGGATCTTACAAAAACATATAAAATTATGAAGGGAATAGTTAAGATAGAAGTAGAGAAAATGTTTCCACTGGCAGGTGAAACTCAGACAAGAGGGCATAGCTTCAAACTTAGGGAAGCAGATTTAGGACTGAATTGAGAAGGAACTTCTTCACCCAGAGGGTTGTAAATCTATGGCATTCCTTGCCCAATGAGATAGTTGACGCTACTTCAGTAGACATTTTTAAAGCTAAGATAGATTATTTTGGAAAAATAAAGGAATTAAGGGATGTGGTGAGAGGGCATATAAGTGGAGCTGAGTTCACTAAAAGATGATCTTATTGAATGGCAGTGCAGGCTCGAGGGGCCAGATAGCTACTCTTGCTCCTGGTTCTTACGTTCTTATAATATCTTAACTGAGGCAAAATTCTAAAAATGTTGATCTGATCTCTGTTGAAATTCAACATCACTTCCCAGCTTAATATGTCTTCACCATTGCTTTCATAAACAATGTTACTTTATGATTTAATTGCCTGTATCTTTTATTATGAAACCAGGGAAACCTGCCACAGAGACTGTAAGTGCACCTTCTGTTGTGCTCTGCGTATTCCACTTGTAATTAGGGATGTTCTTGGCAGTGTGAATTGAAAATTGAGATTCAGAATCATAGTCATGTGCACTCAAATTTTGAATATCAATGTCATTAATTGAGACACATCACAGGCAGCATAAAATCATAAAAGCATCCCTCATAAATTCTATCCCCTGTTCATTTCTGTAGGTGACCAACAGTAATGCCATTTTGCTATAATTAAGTAACTGGAATTTAAAAAAATATTCTTGATGACACAGGACTGGCTTTGTATAGCTGCTAATACAATTTTATATTTTGTTTATCGTTATAAATGAAGCAGTGTCATCTTTATTTCTTTTCCACGATTGTGGGCGGTACAATGATACAAAGTTAGGTGGACAGGCAGGTAGTACTGAGGAAGTGGGGAGTCTACAGAAGGATCTAGACAGTTTGGGAGAGTCGTCCAGCAAATGGCTGATGGAATTCAACGTGAGCAAATGCGAGGTCTTGCACTTTGGCAAAAAGAATAAAAGCAGAGACTACTTTCTAAACTGTGAGAAAATTCGTAAAGCCAAAGTACAAAGGGATCTGGGAGTGCTAGTCGAGGATTCTCTAAAGGTAAACATGCAGGTTGAGTCCGTGATTAAGAAAACGAATGCAATGTTGTCATTTTTCTCAAGAGGGTTGGAATATAAAAGCACCGTTGTGCTACTGAGAGTTTATAAAGCTCTGGTTAGGCCCCATTTGAAGCACTGTGTCCAGTTTTGGTGCCCACACCTCAGGAAGGACATACTGGCACTGGAACGTGTCCAGCGGAGATTCACATGGATGATCCCTGGAATGGTTGGTCTAACATACGAGGAATGGCTGAGGATCCTGGGATTGTATTCACTGGAGTTCAGAAGATTAAGGGGAGACTTAATAGAAACTTACAAGATAATACATGGCTTGGAAAGGGTGAACACTAGGAAATTTTTTCCGTTAGGCGAGGAGACTAGAACCCGTGGACACAGTCTTAAAATTAGAGGGGGTCAATTCAGAACAGAAATGCAGAGACATTTCTTCAGCCAGGGAGTGGTGGGCCTGTGGAATTCATTGCCGCAGAGTGCAGTGGAGGCCGGGACGCTAAATGTCTTCAAGGCAGAGATTGATAGATTCTTGATGTCACGAGGAGTTAAGGGCAATGGGGAGAATGCTGGTAAGTGGAGTTGAAATGCCCATCAGCCATGATTGAATGGCGGAGTGGACTCGATGGGCCGAATGACCTTATTTCCACTCCTATGTCTTATGGTCTTATGGTCTTAATAGCACGGTGGTTCATGACGCCAATGACTCACATTCAATTCCAGCCTTCAGTGACTGTCTGTTGAAGTTTGCACATTCTCCCATGTCCGCAGGGGTTTCCACTGATTTCCTCCCACAGATCAAAGATGTGCAGGTGAGGTGGATTGGCCATGGCAAATGCAGGGCTATGGGGGAAAGCTTTGGGGCATGAGTCTGGGTAAGATGCTCTTCAGAGAGTCAGTGCAGACCCAATGAGTTAAATAGTCTCCTTCCACACTGCAAGGATTCTTTATACTATACTTTTGCCGCAGTAAACATATAAATACCGAAAGAATTGTGGATACTATAAATCAGAAACAAAAACGGAAGTTGCTAGAAAAGCTCAGCAGATCTGGCAGCACCCATGAAGAGAAATCAGTTAACATTTCAGATCTGGTGACCATGCCACAAAACTTGAGTCACCGGACCAAATGTTAACTCTGAATTCTCTTCACAGATACTGCCAGAACTGCTTAGCTTTTCCAGCAATTTGCTTTTGTTCCTAATAAATTTGTGTCTTACTTTAGTTTGTTGATTCCATAATAATTATGTCTTGCCTCATCGAACTGCATCTGTTGCCTAATGCCTCTAAAGAGTGTCATCCTTCTGAATTCAGCGCATCTGCTCCACTTTATTTGGCTTGTCTTCTATGTTTAAAGCAGGGGGTCTTGTAGCACAATAGTACTGTCCTTATCTTGAGCCGGGGGCATGGGTTCAAGTCTTATTTACTCCAGAGGTGAGTGATTGATTGAGTGTTGTCATATGTATCAAGAAAAGTGTTCTTTGTACTACACAAGCAGATACTACAAAACAAAGTGCATCATGGTAGCAGAACAGAATGCAGAATTCAATAACACTACCACAGAGAAGGTGCAAAGAGAAAGAGATCAGAATTAATATTTGAGAGGCCCATTCAAAAGTCTGATAATAGTGGTGAAGAAATTATTTATGAAACTGTTCGCATGTGAATTCAAACTTTTCTATCTTCTGCCTGACGAAAGAGGGTGGAAGAGAGTATAAACGGGGAGGAACAGGTTTTTGATTATGCTTTCCCAAGCCAACGGGAAGTATAAATGCAGCCAACAGATGGAAGGCTGGTTTGCGTGATCAACTGGGCTGTATTCATGATTTTCTGTAGTTTCTTGCCATTTTGGGAACAGCAGTTGCCAAACCATTCTGTGATGCATCCAGGTAGGATGGTTTCTATGGTGCACCTATAAAAATTGGTAAGAGTCCTTGTGAGCATGCCAAATGTCTTTAGTGTCCTGAGGAAGTTGACATTTCTGAACAGGTTGATTAGAAATATCTATTTTCATAGCATCGTTACACTGAAACCCATTAACTACACTAATAGCTAAATCATTAAATATTTGAAAAGGAATGATAGCTCTTAAAATGATTTCTTATATTCAATGATATTCAACATCTTTAAGGGTATAATATTTCAGACCTATTAGAAGAAGGTATGCTGTTTTGGAAAATGTAGGGGATGATGGATTCTCAGGGGAATGTAGCACAAACAGCCAAGTTTCTGGTGTTGAGACTGGCTCTAATGCAACGAGGGGTACGTCAGCTTCCAAGGAATCAATTGCGTTAGGGGATTCTGTAGTCAGCGGTACAGATAGATGTTTCTGTGGCCAGCAGAGAAAAAGCAGAATGGTATGTTGTTTCCCTGGTGCCAGGATCAAGGATGTCTCAGAGAGGGTGCAGAATGTTCTCACGGGGGAGAGGGGCCAGCAAGAAGTCATTGTCCACATTGGAACCAACGACTTTGGAAGGGAAAAGGTTGAGACTCTGAAGGGAGATTACAGAGAGTTAGGCAGAAATTTAAAAAGGTCCTCAAGGGTAGCAATATCTGGATTACTCCCAGTGCTACGAGCTAGTGAGGGCAGGAATAGGAGGATAAAGCAGATGAATGCATGGCTGAGGAGCTGGTGTATGGGAGAAGGATTCACATTTTTGGAACATTGGAATCTCTTTTGGGGTAGAAGTGACCTGTACAAGAAGGACGGATTGCACCTAAATTGGAAGGGGACTAATATACTAGCAGGGAAATTTGCTAGAACTTCTTGGGAAGATTTAAACTAGTAAGGTGGTGGGGGGAGGGGGTCGTGGGGGGGTGGGTGGGACTCAGGGAGATAGTGGGGAAAGAGATCGATCTGAGACGGGTACAGCTGAGAACAGAAGTGAGTCAAACAGTCAGGGCAGGCAGGGACAAGGTAGGACTCATAAATTGAACTGCATTTATTTCAATGCAAGGGGCCTAACAGGGAAGGCAGATGAACTCAGGGCATGGTTAGGAACATGGGACTGGGATTTCTTAGACTTAGACTTAGACTTAGACTTACAGTGTGGAAACAGGCCCTTCGGCCCAACAAGTCCACACCGACCCGCCGAAGCGCAACCCACCCATACCCCTACATTTACCCCTTACCTAACACTACGGGCAATTTAGCTTGGCCAATTCACCTGACCCGCACATCTTTGGACTGTGGGAGGAAACCGGAGCACCCGGAGGAAACCCACGCAGACACGGGGAGAACGTGCAAACTCCACACAGTCAGTCGCCTGAGTCGGGAATTGAACCCGGGTCTACAGGCGCTGTGAGGCAGCAGTGCTAACCACTGTGCCACCGTGCCGCCCCGGGATATCATAGCAATTACAGAAACATGGCCCAGGGATGGGCAGGACTGGCAGCTTAATGTTCCAGGATACAAATGCTACAGGAAGGATAGGAAGGGAGGCAAGAGAGGAGGGGGAGTGGCATTTTTGATAAGGGATAGCATTACAGCTGTGCTGAGGGAGGATATTCTGGGAAATACATCCAGGGAAGTTATTTGCGTGGAACTGAGAAATAAGAAAGGGATGATCACCTTTTTGGGATTGTATTATATCTACTATACTATACTATATTATATACTATACGAATAGTCAGAGGGAAATCGAGAAACAAACTTGTAAGGAGATCTCAGCTATCTGTAGGAATAATAGGGTAGTTACGGTAGGGGATTTTAACTTTCCAAACATCGACTGGGACTGCCATAGTGTTCAAGGTTTAGATGGAGAGGAATTTCTTAAGTGTGTACAAGACAATTTTCTGATTCAGTATGTGGATGTACCTACTAAAGAAGGTGCAAAACTTGACCTACTCTTGGGAAATAAGGCAGGGCAGGTGACTGAGGTGTCAGTGGGGGAGCACTTTGGGCCCAGCGACCATAATTCTATTCGTTTTAAAATAGTGATGGAAAAGGATAGACCAGATCTAAAAGTTGAAGTCTTAAATTGGAGAAAGGCCACTTTTGACGGTATTAGGCAAGAACTTTCGAAAGCTGATTGGAAGCAGATGTTCGCAGGTAAAGGGACGGCTGGAAAATGAGAAACCTTCAGAAATGAGATAACAAGAATCCAGAGAAAGTATATTCCTGTCAGGGTGAAAGGGAAGGCTGGTGGTATAGGGAATGCTGGATGACTAAAGAAATTTGGTTAAGAAAAAGGAAGCATATGTAAGGTATAGGCTGGATAGATCAAGTGAATCCTTAGAAGGGTATAAAGAAAGTAGGAGCATACTTAAGAGGGAAATCAGGGGGCATGCGATAGCGTTGGCAAATACAATTAAGGAGAATCCAAAGGGTTTCTACAAATATACTGAGGACAAAAGGGTAACTAGAGAGAGAATATGGGCCCCTCCAAGATCAGCAAGGCGGCCTTTGTGTGGAGCCACAGAAAATGGAGGAGATACTAAATTAATATTTTGCATCAGTATTTACTGTGGAAAAGGATGTGGAAAATATAGATTGTAGGGAAATAGATGGTGACATTTTGCAAAATGCTCAGATTACAGAGGAGGAAGTGCTGGATGTCTTGAAACGGTTAAAAATGGATAAATCCCTAGGATCTGATCAGATGTACCCGAGAACTCTGTGGGAAGCTAGAGAAGTGATTGCTGAGCTTCTTGCTGAGATATATGCATCAACAATAGTCACAGGTGAGGTGCAGGAAGACTGGAGGTTGGCAAACGTGGTGCCACCGTTTAAGAAGGATGGTAAAGACAATCCAGGGAACTATAGACCAGTGAGCCTGACCTCGGTGGTGGGCAAGTTGTTGGAGGGAATCCTGAGGGACAGGATGTACATGTATTTAGAAAGGCAAGGACTGATTCGGGATAGTCAACATGGCTTTGTGCATGGGAAATCATGTCTCACAAACTTGATTGAGGTTTTTGAAGAAGTAACAAAGAAGATTGATGAGGGCACAGTAGTAGATGTGATCTATATGGACTTCAGTAAGGCGTTCGACAAGGTTCCCCATGGGAGACTGATTAACAAGGTTAGATCTCATGGAATACAGGGAGAACTAGACATTTGGATACAGGACTGGGTCGAAGGTAGAAGACAGAGGGTAGTGGTGGAGGGTTGTTTTTCAGACTGGAGGCCTGTGACCAGTGGAGTGCCACAAGGATCGGTACTGGGTCCTCTACTTTTTGTCATTTACATAAATGATTTGGATGCGAGGATAAGAGGTACAGTTAGTAAGTTTGCAGATGACACCAAAATTGGAGGTGTAGTGGACAGCGAAGAGGGTTACCTCAGATTACAACAGGGTCTGGACCAGATGGGCCAATGGGCTGAGAAGTGGCAGGTGGAGTTTAATTCAGATAAATGCGAGGTGCTGCATTTTGGGGAAGCAAATCTTAGCAGGATTTATACACTTAAATATCGCAGGGAGTGTTGCTGAACAATGAGACCTTGGAGTGCAGGTTCATAGATTCTTGAAAGTAGAGTTGCAGGTAGATAGGATAGTGAAGAAGGCATTTGGTATGCTTTCCTTTATTGGTCAGAGTATTGAGTACAGGAGTTGGGAGGTCATGTTGCGGCTGTACAGGACATTGATTAGGCCACTGTTGGAATACTGCGTGCAATTCTGGTCTCCTTCCTATCGGAAAGATGCTGTGAAACTTGAAAGGGTTCAGAAAAGATTTACAAGGATGTTGCCAGCGGTGGAGGATCTGAACTACAGGGAGACGCTGAACAGGCTGGGGCTGTTTTCCCTGGAGCGTTGGAGGCTGAGGCGTGCCGTTATACAGGTTTACAAAATTATGAGGGGCATGGATAGGACAAATAGACAAAGTCTTTTCCCTGGGGTCGGGGAGTCCAGAACTAGAGGGCATAGATTTAGGGTGAGAGAGGAAAGATATAAAAGAGACCTAAGGGGCAACGTTTTCACGCAGAGGGTGGTATGTGTATGGAATGAGCTGCCAGAGGATGTGGTGGAGACTGGTACAACTGCAACATTTAAGAAGCATTTGGATGGGCATATGAATAGGAAGGGATTGGAGGGATATGGGCCGGGGGCTGGCAGGTGGGCCTAGATTGGGTTGGGATATCTGGTCGGCATGGATGGATTGGACCGAAGGGTCTCTTTCCATGCTGTACATCTCTATGACTCTATGTGATATACACAAACTATAATTAATTTGCCAAATAACGTTTACATAAAATATTCAATGTTTTGCTCGTTAGCAAAAAAAACGATTTACCCACTTGTTCAGTAGTCTCTGCTGGCACATTGTTGATAATATCAATATCCAACATTGTTTCATCCTTATGTTTTGAACTTCCTGAATGGTAACATGAATTAGCAAATAAAACATAATTTTAACATTGCTATGATAGTATTATTAAAATCACATGAAAAACAAAAATTTTAAGCCAACTTTTATAATAACAATGTAATGATTTTCATAATAAAGTATTTAGGTCAGGGCTGATAAGCTACCTGTTCCTAGGCTCATCTGTTGTCAGATAGGCAGATGCTTGGCTTTTCTCAACTGCAAAGTACAGTCAACCAAGGCTAAACCATAGTTCACAGCACTAGCTGAAATACAAATTAGGTAACGGAAATGGAGTACCTATCCATCAAAATGGTCAGTAAACCACTATTGATTGTCATATACAAAAAAGTCTGGTTCATTAATACCCTTCATGGATGAAAACCTTCCATTCTCATCTGGACTTGCCAACATATGATTCCTGACTCACAGCAATGGGGGTGGCTCTTAACTCTTTTGAGCAATTAGTGATAAATATTTACTTAGCCAGTGACAACCACATGCCATACACAAATTAGTAAGAACCTGTACGTCGCCCTCACCGCGATACTCACATCGCATGAATGAATGTTAGTAGCTGGTGGGCAAGCAAGTCCTAACTTTTGCACAAGCCTAAATTTGTTTGTAGTTAGTATTTAACTGAGAACCACAGCTTAAATTCTGATGTTCCCAGCCTTAAGGAAGGGTCTAAAAGATTTCCATTGAGGGGTAAATTAATTCAGAGAACAGTCAAAATTGGTGCTCTACAACTGGTTTTCTGTTAAGAGCAAGTAAAACTAGCCAACTTAATGTGACTTAGCACTTGAATGTGACTTTTTATAGTGTAGAAGCTGGATGATTAAGGGAATTTGTTGTGGATTAGGCCAAACTACTCAAAAACATTCTTAAGCAGGCAGCCCAGACCTTTGCAATTTGTTTCAGTAAGTGTACAGTAAAAATTACCCAGAGTAATTAGCTAGGTTGACTACCAGGTTTTAAAACAGACAAAATGTTTTTCACAAAATTATACAATGAAACACAAAGAACAGAATAAAGAACCCCTACAGAACTCAGTCTATCCAAACTAGACTTAATTATGCTGTTCCGAATATATATAACAGTCCCAATAAGCAAAGCTCATTAAAAAAACAGGACAAATGCTTACAGGTTGAGGCTAGAAGGGCAGGAGAGAGAGAGAGAGAGAGAGAGAGAGAGAGAGTTTAGCAACCTGATTCCACACAGCTCACTGTTGAACTCCTAACTAATTCTGGACAGAACTGCTCAGCTAGAGAGCTGACCACTCCCCTTTCATTATACAGGCCACTTCTAAAACATGACTATAGATGTACAGCATGGAAACAGACTCTTCAGTCCAACCCGTCCATGCCATCCAGATATCCCAACCCAATCTAGTCCCACCTGCCAGCACCTATCGCTCCAAACCCTTCCTATTCATATACCCATCCAAATGCCTCTTAAATGTTGCAATTGTATCAGCCTCCACCACATCCTCTGGCAGCTCATTCCATACACGTACCACCCTCTGCGTGAAAAGGTTGCCCCTTAGGTCTCTTTTATATCTTTCCCCTCTCACCCTAAATCTATGCCCTCTAGTTCTGGACTCCCCAACCCCAGGGAAAAGACTTTGTCTATTTGTCCTCTCCATGCCCCTCATAATTGACCTCAAGTCTCATTTGTTTACATATAACAAAATGACCTCTCAATACCCTTTAATCTCTGTACCAAGCCAGTCACCTTGCAACCGGGAGAGTTTTATGACCCCTCTGAAAAAAACCAAGGACACAGTGTCCTTGAGAAAAGGAACAACTTTGTGACAAATGCAACTTGCAATAGAGTAGTAGAGTTGCATAATTAAGGGTGAGCAATTCACAGCAGAATGTGGGACTTGGGTGACTAAGGGAGTTAGGGAAAACGGTAAAGGGGTGCCCTTTTGCTTTTACTTCTTTTAATTTTATCAATGTCCAGAAACTGATTCTTATCCTTCAAAAAGAGGACAGGCAGCTAATTATTTGGTAAGCACCATGTAAGTAACTAACGTTTATTCTATTCCTGACATGAAAATTCCAGTAGTGTAGAATTTTTACTAGCGCGCACGGTGGTAAAATTAATAAATATGTAAAAACACAAGTAGATATATAATTGAATTGCATAATTAAATAATTAATTAGAACATATTAAGCATGACAAGATGAGTTACGTTACATTAAAGAAGCTTGTGGAAATGCCAGTTTGTTCCACAGAATACACACCTTCAGTAAGTGCTGAAGATCAAACAACTTCAATTCAAAGTTTGTGAGCTGGACATTGAACTTCAAATGCTATGACCCATCACAGAGGGGGAAAATTGTCTGGAGTTTTTAAAATAGGAAGCAGTTGCACCTTTTAGGATGTAGCTTTCTGATTTGGTCAGTGTTCAGTGATATAAGAGTGTGATTTCAAGTCAGACAGAGAGCAGAAGAACATTGGCATCAGACTTTGCAATTACTCAACAGGTTTCAATTTGTGAAAAAAAAGGGCCTGCAGGGTGGGTGAGCTAATGGACCAGAACACCATGGTACTGGATGCCATTCAAATGAAAACAACAAAAATTGATGTAGTGGTGATAAGGAGCAGTACAGTCATAGGGATTGACACTGTTCTCTGCAGAAAGAGTGAGAATCCAGATGGCTGTGTTTCACACCCTCTGCCAGGGTGTGGTACATCTCTTCTGCACAGGAGAGGAACTTGCAGTGAGAAGATCCAGTCACCATGCTATAGGTAAATACCAACAACACTGGCAGGATAAAGAAGATGTTTCTGCATAGTCAGTATGAGAAGCTAGGCACCAAGTCAAAGCAGAATCTCAAAAGTCATACTTTATGCAATATCATCTGAGCCATGTGCAATTTGGCAAAGGCAAAGGCAGATCAGCCAGATGGAAATGTGGCTCAAAGTGTTGGGGAAAACTGAGTTCCAACAGCACCACTAGTGGGGCAACTGTGATCAGTATAAAGATGATGGTCTCCATTTGAATCCTGCTGTGGACCATGTTTTGCAAACTGCCTAACTAGAGTGTAAAAGGGACTTTAGTCTAAATAACGGAAGCAAGAGATCAACCTTTTAAGACTGAGGCCTAATCATTGCAAGAGGCTTTATCTATCATCTTTCCTCCATATAAGGTCAGAAGTGGAGATATCATTCATGATTGCACAATGTTCAGCATCATTCGCAATTCATCGGATGCTGAAGTAGTCCATTTCTGAATGCGACATGATCTGGATAACAGCCAGGTTTAAGCAGACAAGTGATAATTAACATTCGAGCCACACAAGTGCCAGACAATGGTAACTTCCAACATTAGTGAATCTTAACCATCAATCCTGGACATTCAATGGCACTACCATCAGTGACACCCCACTATCATCATCCTGGAGGGATGCCCTTTGCCCCTTAGGTCCTTTTTAAATTTTTCCCCTCTCACCCTAAACCTGTGCCCTCTGGTTCTGGATTCCACTATCCTATGGAAAAGACCCTGTTCATTTACCCGATCCATGCCCCTCATGATTTTCTAAGCCTTTAAAAGATCACCCCTCAGCCTGATGATCATGTGTTATCAGGATGCTTAGTAAATGGCTGAAATAGTCTTTGATTTACCTCAATGTCTTGGTGGCTTGCATGGACACACTTTCTCAACTCTCCTTTGAACTCCTTAGCAATGACTTTGTTCCCTTTGTAAAATATGTCTTCTTGGGTGTTCAATTCATCTCTGTAGGTCCAATATGCTCCTAAAGCAGCAGGTCTGTCCAACCATAACTACTTCTTGCAAAACTTGGAGAGTTTCACCTTGTTGGGTAGTTCACTTAATTTGAACAAGTTGTTTGTCTGTTGACAACTTTCAAAGCATGTTGAGCTGTTTCTCATTGCATCTGTAAGGTTTCACACTCTGCCTTAGGCATCTTCTCCTTTCATCATAGGGAACATTACTCTCAACCACATATTAGTGATATATGTCTGTTTCACTTGGTCATATCTTCGAGGAGAAAGTGAGGACTGCAGATGCTGGAGATCAGAGCTGAAAATGTGTTGCTGGAAAGCGCAGCAGGTCAGGCAGCATCCAAGGAGCAGGAGAAGGGCTCATGCCCGAAACATCGATTCTTCTGCTCCTTGGATGCTGCCTGACCTGCTGCGCTTTTCCAGCAACACATTTTCAGCTCACTTGGTCATATGTCACATCCAGTTGATATCTCCGTAATCAGAGGAACACTCCTTGAAGACATTTTGGAGCATACATCACTGGTTTAAGAAAAACGCTTTAAAGTGACATGTGGTAAGACTCAATTATCATTTTATCTCTTCCAAGTAGGTATGTATTCACAGACAAAGACAGATCTCTTACTTAGTCTGAAGAACCATTGTTCCAATTATGTTATCACTCTGGATGCAAATACAACTGGTTGTCCTTGCAGTATTACAATTGCTCCAAGTTCTGTCTAGCTGGCATCACAGTGCAGGGTGTTGTGATCTTTTATGTCACAATGTTTCGGCACTGGCTTTGCTGTCACCACTTGCTTAGTATTAGTGGTTCTGTGCCCCAATATCACTGTACGATTTTGCCAATAACTTGGAGAAATGGCTCATAGTTTGGCAAGTAATTATGCAAAAATTTTGCTGAGTAGCTGATGAATCCAACAAATTGTTGCATTGCTTTGTGATTGTTGGTCACCGCATCACTGCTTCAGCTCTCACTTTTCCACTCAGTACATCATTTATGCACTTCACCTTAGATACCTTTAATTGCAATATTTTCTTGTTGCAGTGAGTCTGCTAATAGTCACACTAGATTGTGATTGTAGTGAGCAGTAGCTTTTTCCATTTTATTTCCACATCAATAAACTTGCATCCATTATAGCTTCCACTCTAAGTCAAAATGCCCAACACATCTTCCTTTCTAACAAGTATCTCCTCTAGCTTACCAGTCCGTTTCATACTCTCCTCTTCAACAATACGGTCCCTCTCATTTGTAAATACTGAAGAAAATTACTCATTCAAGACTTCTCCTATCTCTTCCAACTCAATACACAGTCTCCCACTACTGTCCTTGATCGGACCTACCCTCGTTCTCGTCATTCTCATGTTTCTCACATACGCATAAAAGGCCTTGGGGTTATCCTTGATCCTACCCGCCAAAGATTTTTCATGCCCTCTCTTAGCTCTCCTAATCCCTTTCTTCAGCTCCCTCCTGGCTATCCTGTATCCCTCCAACACTCTGTCTGAACCTTGTACCTCAACCTTATGTAAGTCTCCTTCTTCCTCCTTACAAGATATTCAACTTCCCTCGTCAACCAAGGTTCCCTCATACGACCGTCTCTTTCCTGCCTGACAGGTACATACATATCAAGGACACGTTGTGTCTATTCCTTGAAAAAGTTCCACATTTCAACGACATCCTTCCCTGACAGCCTGTGCTCCCAATTTATGCTCCTCAGATCCTGTCTTGCAGCATCATATTTACCCTTCCCCCAGTTGTAAAACCTGCCCTGTTGCACGCACCTATCTCTCTCCATAACCAAGGTGAAAGGCACAGAATTGTGGTCACCATCACCAAAATGCTCACCCACTAACAAGCCCATCACTTGTCCCGGTTCGTTACCGAGTACCAAATCCAATATAGCCTCCTCTCTGGTCGGACAATCTACATACTGAGTTAGAAAAGCTTCCGGGACACACTGCACAAACACCGCCCCGTCCAATCTACTTGATCTAAAGAGCTTCCAATCAATATTAGGGAAGTTGAAATCGCCCATGACTACTACCCTGTGGCTTCTGCAACTTTCCAAAACCTGTTTCCCAATCTGTTTCTCCACATCTCTGCTGCTATTGGGGGGCCTATAGTAAACACCCAACAAGGTGATTGCTCCTTTCCTATTTCTGACTTCAGCCCATACTATCTCCAAAGGCAGATCCCCCTCGAACTGCCTTTCTGCAGCTGTTATACCATTTCTAATTAGCAATGCCACCCCCCCCCAATCTTACTGAAACATCTATAACCAGGAACCTCCAACAACCATTCCTGTCCCTCTTCTATGCATGTTTCCGTGATGGCCACAACATCGTAGTCCCAAGTACCGATCCATGCCTTAAGTTCACCCACCTTATTTCTGATACTCCTTGTGTTGAAGTATACACACTTGCGCCCATCTCTGTGTCTGCAAGTATTCCCTGTCAGTGCTACCTTCTCCACAGCCTCCCTACATTCTTGGACATCCTGAAAAACAGCTCACCTACTTGCTGGACTACAAGTCCGGATCCCATCCCCCTGCCAAATTAGTTTAAACCCCCCCGAAGAGTGCGAGCAAACCTACCTCCCAGGATATTGGTGCCCTTCTGGTTCAGGTGCAACCAGTCCTGCTTGTACAGATCCCACCTTTCCCATAATGCAGTCCAATTGTCCAAACACCTGAAGCCCTCCCTCCTACACCATCCTTGCAGCCACGTGTTCAACTGCACTCTCTCCCTATTCCTTGCCTCACTGTCACGTGACACCGGCAACAACCCAGAGATGACGACTCTGTCCGTCCTAGCTTTTAGCTTCCAGTCTAACTCCCTGAGCTCCTGAATGACCTCCCCACCCCTCTTCCTACCTATGTCGTTGGTGCCAATGCGCACTACGACTTCTGTCTGCACATCCTCCCCCTTAAGGATTCTGAAGACACGGTCCAAGACGTCTCGGACCCTGGCACCTGGGAGGCAACAAACCATCCGAGAGTCTCGCCCATGTCCACAGAACAGCCTGTCTGTCCCTTTAACTATAGAGTCTCCTATAACTAGCGATCTCCCCCTCTCTCCCTTTCCCTTCTGGGCCTCAAAGCCGGACCTCATGCCAGAGACCCGGTCACTGCAGCTTACCCCTGCTAGGCAGTCCCCACCAACAGTATCCAAAGCGGTATACTTATTGTTGAGGGGAACGACCACAGGGGAACCCTGCACTGCCTGCTTCCTCCCCTTCCCACCTTTAACTGTTACCCAGCTACCTCTGTTCTCTGGCGTAACTATGTCCTTGTAGCTTCTATCTATCACCCTCTCAGCCTCTCGAATAATTCTCAGTTCATCCAACTCCAGCTCCAGTTCCCTAACGCGCTCTGTGAGGAGCTGAAGCTGGCTGCACTTCCTGCAGGTGAAGTCGGCAGGAGCATCGATGGTTACCCCTACCTCAAACATCCTGCAGGAGGAACATTCCACTGCCTGCGCTGCCATAACTCTACACTTAGTCTCCAAAACAAGAACACTAAGTAACTTACCTGTTCAGCCGACTAAGTCCTTTTTTTTAGGTTTTTTTAGGTGACATGTTGCAAATCTCTTTAGGCTTATTGAGAGTTACCAGTCCAAAGTTTAGATTTGCACTAGTTAAAGTAAGTAGCATTTGCTTGCCATCTGCAGTTTGGAACTCCAGACACTTATTTTTGCAGGTGCAAGGGCTCTTGGGACAATTCCATCATCTAACCCCAACCTTACTTTTGAGGGTTTTCATTTTGGATTGGCATGTTGAGCCACCGTGCACAGATCTGATATTCCATCGCACACCTGTGACTACCACTTTTATTGACTTGATATTCTCCTGCAGTTATTGGTCCAACAGTGACAAATAATTTTATCCATATTGACCTGACTGTACCAACCTGCTGCTTGGTGTACAGTAATGCATCAGAACCTTCAGCTGATAGTCTTTTTCATTGTTTGACATGTCCTGCAATATTTGTATCCTGCTGTTTCTCCATGATTGTTCTGTCCTTTGGCCTGGGAAAGTCTGTCAGCATAATGCACAGCCTGGTCTGTTGCTCAATAAGTTCTAGCTGCTGATTTACAACCTCAGCATTTCTGTGCATGACAGTTACTTTCATATCAGTAAATTTCTTCTTTCTCAGTGGATGCACTCTCACTGGGGGACCTGTTATCTGTTATACAATTCTTTATTTAATTTGATTATCTATTAGTGGCACAATATCACAGGATACTGTGAACTGTATTTATGCCATCAAATATACTCTTTTTTTAATCATAGGCTCCAAAGTTTAACAGGTACTGTTAATTAACAACAAAATCAGAAATTGCTGGAAAAATTCAGCATGTCAGGTAGGATCTATGGAGAGAATAACATTTCAGGTCCAGTGACCCTTCTCCAGAACTGATTGAAGCTAAGAAAAGCGAATGGCGGGAGAGAGAAAAAGTTATGCAAAGCAGTGGGTAAAGGCCAGCCTGGGAGAATGAATAGATGTTAATGGGGATTGTTAGTGATTGATTGCAGCAGCAGGGCCTAGTATGTGGGGAATGGGCATACGGACATGGGAGAAGGTGCTTAGGCTCTAAAATTATTGAACTTGATATTGAGACCAGAACGTTGCAAGGTTCCCAAGCAGAAAATGAGTTGTTGTCCTTCCAGCCTGAATGAGTTTTGCTGAAGCACTTTAGTAAGCCCGAAACAGAGATGTTCACTAGGGAAAATGCTAGTGTGTTGAAATAGCAGGCAACCGCAACTAGAAGCTCAGAGTCATTTTTGCAGACAGATTGTGGGTAGTCTGCAAAGCAGTCACCCAGTCTGCACTTTGTCTCCCCAGCGTAGACAAGGCTACATTGTGAGCAGCAAATACAGATTGAGTGAAGTACAAGTAAATCACCGCTTCATCTTGTAGAGAGAGGAGGAGAACCTCTTCAAGATAGGCATCCTTGGAGGAGGCTTCGCAATAAGGTTGAAATCAACTAGAAGAAAGTGAGTACTGCAGATGCTAAAGATTAGAGTGAGAGTTTTAGCTGCTCTCAAATGTACTGTGAAAGACAAAATATGTCTGGCCTTGGTTGGTAAAGAGTGAGGATGTGAATGAGTCGGTGTTACACCTTCTAAAATTGCTTGGGAAGATGCCGTGGCGATTTGAGAAGATATTGCAAGTGCAGGAGTGGACTAAGGTGACCCATAGTTGTGGGTGAAGACAGAAGGTGAGGGCTGAAGTGTGGGAGATATGTCAGACTCAGCTGAGGGCCCTGTCAACCACAGTGCTGGACATTTGGGAGGCCTCCTTGATGAGGTTGGCATCATTGGAACAGATATGACAGAGGAACTGGTTTGATTTATCATTTATTATTGTCACATGGACCTGTGCAGAAAAAAATTTTGATTTGCATGCTATACAGGCAAATCATTCCATGCAAAATGCATGGAGTAATAGAACAGACCGAAGGACACCATGTTACAGCTGCACAGAGGGTGCATAGAAAGCGAGATCAATATTAAATTTAAAATTTGAGGTCCATTCAGAATTCTAATAACTGCAGGGAAGAAACAGTTCTTAAATCTATTTGTACATACATTCAAATTTTTACACCTTTTGATTGGCAGAAGAGGGTAGAACAAAGTATAGCCATGGTTAAAGGGGTCTTTGGTTATCTTGATTGTTTTTCTCAGGCAGCAGGAAGTATAGACAGCATCAATAGATGGAAGGCTGGTTTGCATGATGGCCTGGGCTGTGTTCATGACTCTCTGTGGTCTTTGGAAGAGCAGTTGCCAAACCACGCTGTGATGCATCCAGACAGAATGCTTTCCATGGTGCTTTCATAAAAATTACTAAGTCCTTGTGGACATTTCAAATTTCCTTAACATCCTGAGGAAGTAGAGATGTTGTTGTGCTTTCTTGATCATTGCATTGACACAGGTGGCCCAGGACAGAACTGGGAGAGTGGAATAGTGTCTTTACCAGAAGCAGGGTATAGTTGAGGTAACTGTGGAAGTCACTGGGTTTGCAGTGGATATTGGTAGCCAACCTGTTTCCATTTCTGGGAATAGAGATATCAATGAAGGAAAGGGAGGAGTCAGAGATGGAACCAGGGTGAAGGCGAGAGTGGGGTGGAAACTGGAAGCAAAATTGCTAAATTTTTCCAATTCCAGACAAGAAAGGAAAGTAAGTCTGATGATCTCATTGACATACCGGAGAACAAGTTGTGGTTGGCAGCTAGGAAACAAGGAATATTCCATGTTTCGCACAAACAGGCAGATATTACTACAACCCAGGAGGAGAAAGTGAGGTCTGCAGATGCTGGAGATCAGAGCTGAAAATGTGTTGCTGGAAAAGCACAGCAGGTCAGGCAGCATCCAAGGAACAGGAAAAGTCCTGATGAAGGGCTTATGCCCGAAACGTTGAATTTCCTGTTCCTTGGATGCTGCCTGACCTGCTGCGCTTTTACAGCAACACATTTTCAGCATTACTACAACCCACTCAGGTACCCATGGATGTACCTTCGACCAGAGGAAAGTAGGAGGAATTAAGGAGAGGTTGTTCAAAATAAGGACAAGCTCAGCCAGGCGGAGGACGGTAGTGTGGATTGGGACTTATCTAAGATTGGAGCTGAAAATGTGTTGCTGGTTAAAGCACAGCAGGTTAGGCAGCATCCAAGGAACAGGAAATTCGACGTTTCGGGCCAGAGCCCTTCATCAGGAATGAGGAGAGGGTGCCAGGCAGGCTAAGATAAAAGGTAGGGAGGAGGGACTTGGGGAGGGGCGATGGAGATGTGATAGGTGGAAGGAGGTCAAGGTGAGGGTGATAGGCCGGAGTGGGGTGGGGGCGGAGAGGTCAGGAAGAGGATTGCAGGTTAGGAGGGCGGTGCTGAGTTCAAGGGAATCGACTGAGACAAGGTGGGGGGAGGGGAAATGAGGAAACTGGAGAAATCAGAGTTCATCCCTTGTGGCTGGAGGGTTCCCAGGCGGAAGATGAGGCGCTCTTCCTCCAGCCGTCGTGTTGTTATGTTCTGGCGATGGAGGAGTCCAAGGACCTGCATGTCCTCAGTGGAGTGGGAGGGACAGTTAAAGTGTTGAGCCACGGGGTGGTTGGGTTGGTTGGTTCGGGCGTCCCAGAGGTGTTCCCTGAAGCGTTCTGCAAGTAGGCGGCCTGTCTCCCCAATATAGAGGAGGCCACATCGGGTGCAGCGGATGCAATAGATGATGTGTGTGGAGGTGCAGGTGAATTTGTGGCGGATATGGAAGGATCCCTTGGGGCCTTGGAGTGAAGTAAGGGAGGAGGTGTGGGCGCAAGTTTTGCATTTCCTGCGGTTGCAGGGGAAGGTGCCGGGAGTGGAAGTTGGGTTGGTGGGGGGGTGTGGACTTGACGAGGGAGTCACGAAGGGAGTGGTCTTTGCGGAACACTGATAGGGGAGGGGAGGGAAATATATCCCTGGTGGTGGGGTCCGTTTGGAGTTGTTGGAAATGACGGCGGATGATACGCTGTATACGGAGGTTGGTGGGGTGGTAGGTGAGAACCAGTGGGGTTCTGTCTTGGTGGCGGTTGGAGGGGCGGGGCTCAAGGGCGGAGGAGCGGGAAGTGGAGGAGATGCGGTGGAGGGCATCGTCGATCACGTCTGGGGGGAATCTGCGGTCCTTGAAGAAGGAGGCCATCTGGGCTGTACGGTATTGGAACTGGTCCTCCTGGGAGCAGATGCGGCGGAGACGAAGGAATTGGGAATATGGGATGGAGTTTTTACAGGGGGCAGGGTGGGAGGAGGTGTAGTCCAGGTAGCTGTGGGAGTCAGTCGGTTTATAGTAGATGTCTGTGTTGAGTCGGTCGCCCGAGATAGAAATGGAAAGGTCTAGGAAGGGGAGGGAGGAGTCTGAGACAGTCCAGGTGAATTTCAGGTCGGGATGGAAGGTGTTGGTAAAGTTGATGAACTGTTCAACCTCCTCATGGGAGCACGAGGCAGCGCCGATACAGTCATCGATGTAGCGGAGGAAAAGGTGGGGGATGGTGCCAGTGTAGTTGCGGAAGATGGACTGTTCCACATATCCTACAAAGAGATAGGCATAGCTGGGGCCCATGCGGGTGCCCATGGCGACTCCTTTAGTTTGGAGGAAGTGGGAGGATTGGAAAGAGAAGTTATTCAGGGTGAGGACCAGTTCAGTCAGTCGAAGGAGGGTGTCAGTGGAAAGGTACTGGTTGGTGCGGCGGGAAAGGAAGAAGCGGAGGGCTTTGAGTCCTTCGCGATGGGGGATGGAGGTGTACAGGGACTGGATGTCCATCGTGAAGATAAGGCGTTGGGGACCGGGGAAGCAAAAATCATGGAGGAGATGGAGGACGTGGGTGGTGTCCCAAACGTAGGTGGGGAGTTCTTGGACTAAAGGGGACAGAACCGTGTCGAGGTACGCGGAGATGAGGTCAGTGGGGCAGGAGCAGGCTGAGACAATGGGTCGGCCGGGGCAGTCAGGTTTGTGGATTTTGGGCCGGAGGTAGAAATGGGCGGTGCGGGGTTGTGGGACAATGAGGTTGGAGGCGGTGGATGGGAGATCCCCTGAGGTGATGAGGTTATGGATGGTCTGGGAGATGATGGTTTGGTGGTGGGAGGTGGGGTCATGGTCAAGGGGACAATAGGAGGAGGCGTCCGCGAGCTGGCGTTTGGCCTCAGCAGTATAAAGGTCGGTGCGCCAAACTACTACCGCGCCTCCCTTGTCTGCCGGTTTGATGGTGAAGTTGGGGTTGTAGCGGAGGGAGTGGAGGGCTGCACGTTCTGAGGGTGAGAGGTTGGAGTGGGTGAGAGGGGTGGACAGGTCGAGTCAGTTAATGTCGCGGCGGCAGTTGGCTATAAATAGATCGAGGGCGGGTAAGAGGCCAGCACGGGGTGTCCAGGTGGATGGGGTGTGTTGGAGGCGGGAGAAGGGGTCGTCAGAGGGTGGGCGGGAGTCTTGGTTGTAAAAGTAGGCACGGAGGCGAAGGCGGCGGAAGAATTGTTCAATATCTCACCGCGTGTTGAACTCATTAATCCGAGGGCGTAGGGGAATGAAGGTGAGGCCTCTGCTGAGGACTGATCTTTCATCCTCAGAGAGGGGGAGGTCTGGAGGGATGGTGAAGATCCAGCAAGGTTGGGAGCTAGGACCTGGTGTGGGACTGGAGCTGGGAGTTAGCTAAGATTACAAAGGGACCTTAATCAATTGGGCCAATGGGAAGAGGAGTCATGGATGCAGTTTAATTTGGATAAATACGAAGTATGTGTGTTTTGGTAAAACAAACAAAGGCAGGACTTATACGGTTAATGGTAGGGCCCCAGGTAGTGTTCCTGGACAGACAGACCGAGGGATTCAAGTACACAGTTCTTTGAAAGTTGCATCACAGGTAGACAGGATAGTCAAAAAGGCATTTAGCACACTTCACTTCATTGGTCAGACCACTGACTATAGGAGTTGGGACATCATGTTGAGGTTGTACAGTAAATTGATAAGGCCACTTTTGGAGTACTGCGTACAGTTCTGGTCATACTACTTTTGGAAGGATGTTATTAAATTGGAGATGGTTCAGAAAAGATTTACCAGGATGCTACCAGGAAGGTTTAAGTTACAAGGTTAGGCTGGGATTTTGTTCACTGGAGAATAGGAAGTTGAGGGGTGACCTTATAGAGATATAGAAAATCATGAGAGGCATGGATAAAGTGAATAGCAAAGGTCTTTTCCCTTGGGTGTAGGAGTTCAGAACTCAGGGACCTTTTTTAAGGTGAGAGGAGAAAGATTTAAAAGAGACCTGAGGAGCAATTTTTTGTATGTGGAAATGAACTGCCAAAGTGATAGATGCCATTACAGTTACAATATTTAAAAGACATTTGGATAACTACATGAATAGAAAAAGTTTAGAGGGATATAGGCCAAACACAGCAAATGGGACTAGTTTAGTTTGGTTGGCATTATCGAGTTGAACCGAAGGGTCTGTTTCTGTGCTGTATGACTCTATAAATGCCAAATATATTTTAAAATGAGGTATAATCTACTGAAAAATTTGCATGCCAGGCTAACAGATCAGATATACATTTTGTAGTCCTGCCACGAGTGGTGAATGGTGGTGCACAATTAAACAAGTAAAACGTGAAGAAGAACAACAACACAAAAGACAAGACAGAGCTATTTGCATCCATCCTGAGCCAAATTTGTCATGCAATTGGGGGAGTTTGCTCATGATTGCACACTGTTCTTTGCTATTCTCGACATGTCAGATACTGAAACAGTCCATATAAAAATAGAGCAAGACCTGACAACATCCAGATTTGGGGTGATATGTAGCAAGCAGATGCCTAGCAATACCCATCTCCAACGAGACAGAATCATCACTCAACAATCCATGACATTATCATCACTGAATTCCTCACATTCAACATCTTGGGGATCATTATTGACCATAAATTGAACTGGACCAGCCATATAAAAGTCAGAAGTATGAATAACTCACCTCCTAACTTTCCAATACCTACTCATCATCTTCAAGATACAAGTCAGGAGTGTGATGTAATATCCTCCATTTATGTAGATGGGTACAGCTCCAATACTCTATAAGCTCAACACCATTCATGATAAAGTAGTCCACTTGACCAGCACTCTATCCAATACCTTCAAGTAACTCACCAAAGCTCTTCTGATAGCACACTCCAAACCCATAATCTCTACTACCTAGAAGGACAAAGACAGCATATGCATGGGAACACCAGCACATTGAACATTCGCTCCAAACTACACACTATCCTGACTTGGAACTATATCACCACCTGTTCAATGTTGCTGGCTCAAAATCCCAGAACTCCCTTCATAATAACAGTACGTGTGTCCCTACATCCCAAGGAGTGCAGCAGTTCATAAGGCAACTCATAATCATCACCATTGCCAATGTGTTAGTAATGAAGGGAGTGAATGTTGAAGGTGGTAGATAGAGTGCTGGCAATTAGGGATAAGCAATAAATGTTTGCCTGTGACTTTACAGAAACTGACTACAAGATGTCTCAGGATAGTGGTCACATGACTACAACAAGCCAGACAGCACACTGGGACAATATCACATTCTATTCCAAACAGTATCAGTGAATAGGGGTAGGTGGGGATTCAACAGTGAGGAATGCACTGCAGTTGAAAGAAACATATTTGCTTTGCCTGGTTCCACCTGACTTTTATTTAAATGTATCTTTTCAGTGGCAGTCAATTTCCTACATGAAGAAAATCTCAGCAAGATAGGCCCCCCACTATCCCTACTTGGACCAATCTAAATTCTAACTCAGAGATTTGAATTAATTTCAATACAGATTCTAATTCATAGATTTGGGACTTCCTTTCACACAAAGGACTTGTTTTAGTTTGGTAGTCTTGGATATCCGAATGTTAACTAAGGTCAGCGAGCCGTTTGATGTTATTCAGGCTTTCTTGGTGTGTAGAACGTAGCCCTTCGAAACAAATAACTTTTGCCCACTGTTTTCAGTCTGAAACTAAGATGAAGAGTTGCTACCTAAGGGCTAACTACTTGATATCTACATAAATTAGGTTCTTGCAAAATTTCTGAAATATGCGTTGAAAAATTACAAGCAATTTATTTGTATTAAATTTATCTTTTGGCCATGCAGATGCATATCACAAAAAATGCTGAATTCTAGAATAAGGCATGAATTTAAAAACTTATTGTTAATGTGTTAGACACATGCACAGTCTACAATTTTTTCTAACACTACATAGATATTAACTAAACTTTTATGACAGTTTTATTCAGAACATTTTGCTCCAAAGTACATTTACAGTCAACTTTAGTGTGAGCATGTTTTCTTTTCTGTGAATGCACCATTAACTTTTTTCCACATCTTAGGTTAGAACTTAAATCAAGTTTACCTAATTCCACACTATATATTTTTACCCTGTTCAAAATTGTAAGATACAGGACATGAAAATGAATTTGGTAGTCTTGAAGGTGCACTAGAAGTATTAGTATACTAATACTTAAAATAATTTTTTGAAACTTTTGTAACTTATCTAAACAGATTAGTATCTCAGTTAAAATAAAGTGATAACAAAAGTGCAAATAAGTCTTTGCAGTCTGATTTCCGTACTAAATTATTTGGAGACCAGTGATGTTGGATACATAAGAGGAACTGAATGACAGAGATCTGGATCAATGTATACTTTACAGTGATTATTATATGCTGTCACCAATCTCATGTATATCCTAAGACATGCATTATATTTGCAATTTATTTTAAAGTATTTGATATTTGTTAATTTTTAAAAAAAATACAAGAACAGGTGGTTTGCTTTGGTTGACATTGAAATACATTCAATGTGTGTGTTTTTTGAAGCAGTTTATAATTTAAGTAAACTTAGGAATGAGAGATAGTCAACAGAATGAAATAGACAATGCATCTTGGAACTGTGAAAACTACTAGGTGAGAATGAAGCATTGTGAAAAGTAGTGGAAAATGGGTGAGCAAGACACAGTTCTAGAGGTACTCTGCAAAGAAGTCTGTACAATAAACATAAGAGCAAAAATGACAAATGGGGGAAAAGATTCAAAGATTCTATGAATCACCTTTGAAGTTATTTTGTAGGTAAATTTATTCAGCCAATTTACAGCCCAACGAGGTTTAACAAAAGGCAATGAGTTGAAGTACCAAATGATTCAAATGCTTTTAACCTGATTTATTATTCCCTCCAATTTTACATTTAATTTGTTGATTTGAAATATAATTTAAAATACTTGTTTGTAACTGTTAGCAAGTGAAAATGCTACTAGATTCAGAAATAACCTACTATTAAGAATCCAAGACTCGATTTTCCAGGGATCTTGTGGCACACTATGTTGGAGGGGGTTCCCTATGAGTCACAGAGAGTTGTATAGCCATACAGCATAGAAACAGGCCCTTCAGCCCACCAAAGACATCAAACTACACTAACCCAATTACATACACTTGGTCCATAGTCCACTATGTCTAGCATTTTAAGTACTCTTCCAGATGCTTCTTAAATGTTGTGGAAGTACCTGCATCCACCACACTTTCAGGCTAGACGTTCCACATCTACCACCCTCTGTGTGACTATTTTTTTCTCAGATCTCCACTAAACCCCTTGTGTCTCACCTTAAACTTATACACTCTGAACTTAGAAATGTTTGCCATGGGGAAGAGATTCTCAGTCTACTCAATTTATGCCTCTCATAATTTTGTATACCTCAAACAGATGCTCCTCAACCTCCTCTGCTCCAAGACAAAAACTCCCAGCCTATCCAGTCTCTCCACATAACTGAGACTTTTCATCCCAGGATACGTTCTGGTGAATATCCTCTGCACCTTTTCCAGTGCAATCACATCCTTGTGATAATGTGTCGAATGGAACTGCACACAGTATTTCAATTGTGGCGTAACAAATATTTTATAAAGTTGTATCAAGATTTCCTTGCTTCTATATTCTACATCCGGCTAATGAAAGCAATCATCCCATATACATTCTTCACCATCCTGTCTACCTTTGCTGACACCTTCAGATATCAATGTACACAAAGGTACCTTTGTACCTCACTACTCCTGAGGAATCTACTATTCAATGTGTATCTCCTTCCCTTATTAGACCTCCCAAAATGTATTACCTTACACTTATAAGGATTACATTTCATCTGCCATTGCTTTGTCCAATTTATCAACTGATCGATAAGAGACTAACCTGAGATCATGATCCTCCTCACTATGACACCCCTAATTTATGTGTCATCTGCAAACTTACTAATTAAACTTTGTACATTTACATCCAAGTTATTAATGAATAATCAGGGGGAGATAGAGGAGCAGATATGAGATTAGATTCCCTACAATGTGGAAACAGACTACTTGGCCCAACAAGTCCACACCGACCCTCTGAAGAGTAACTTACTCCCCCACATTTAGAAACAGCAAGAGTCTCGGCACTGATCCCTGTGGTACACTGCTTGGTATAGCTTCCAATTTCAAACCAAATCACCACCATCACCCTTTGCCTCCTATCTGTGACTCAATTTTAGACCCAGAACCTTATCAAATGCCTTACTGAAATCCATGTAAACCACAACAATAGATTTTGTCACCTTTTAGAAAAATTAGTCAGTCAGACAGGATTTCCCTCTAACAATACATGCTGACTATCCTTGATGAATTTCTGGAATTCCAAATACTGATTAATTCTTCAGACTTTTTCCAATAAATTCCTTACCATTTGCACCAGACTAGCAGATCTGTAATTACCTTGCCTATCTGTGCTGCCTTTCTTGAACAAATGAATTAAATGAGCCATCCTGCAGTCATCTGGTACTTCGCCTGTTGCCAGCAAAGTATTAAATATATCCAACAGGGGCCAGCAATCTCTCCCATTGACTCTGCAGAATGGGATACATCTCATCAGGCCCAGGGATTTACGCACCTGCACATCACGAGAATATCTAATACTTCCCTGGTTTGATGTCAGATTCAGGCGACTGTGTTGAGTTTGCAAAATTTCCCCATGTCTGCATAGGTTTTTTCCGGGTGCTCCGGTTTCCTCCCACAAACCAAAGATGTGCCGATTAGGTAAATTGGCCAAGCTAAATTGCCCATAGTATTAGGAGCATTAGTCAGGGGTAAAGGTCAGGAGTGAGTTACTCTTCAGAGGGTCGGTGTGGATTTGTTGGGCCAAATGGCCTGTTTGCACATTATAGGGAGTCTAATCTCATATCTGTTCCTCTATCTCCCCTTGATTGTTAGGAGGCTTGTAGTATTATCCCAGCAAGGTAGTCATTTTTTTTATATTTCAGGATCCAGATGGCTTCATTTGAAAACTCTTCTAGGATGTCCTCCTTCATTATGGATTGTTTCTTGTTGGGCATTTTCTTGGCATCTTTAATGACGTAGACTTGAGATTAAGCTGTGTACAGATCTGTTTAGTGATACATCCTAAACAAAAAAATTATGGTCGCATTCTAGTTGTTCAAACCCTTAATTCATGACAACTGGCTGAAGCAGTTAAACAGCAGCTAATGTCAGCTGCCAAAAAAAGAGTAACTTGCTTCTGCATCCTTTGCTAACAAGTTACCGATGAACCAATTGTACTGCATGAGGCAGAAAGATTTTCCAGACTTGAATCTAAGTACGATAGCAATTCAAATAAAGTAAAGAAATAATTGTAGAAATTAAATATTTAATTTACAGGTCTTTAATTCAGCACTATATATATTAGGATATATATTTTCATTGAGATTTTTTATAGATGGTTTCCACCACTTTCTGATTCCTGATGAAGGACTTTTGCCCAAAATGTCAGATGCTGCCTGACCTGTGCTTTTCCAGCACCACGCTCTCGACTCTAATGTCCTGCATCCGCAGTCCTCACTTTCGCCCATCATTTAGTTCTTCACACCCAAACTACCTTAAAGCTGTAATTTATACAGGAATAGGAGGTGGCCAATCAGCCCCTTGAGCCTATTTCACCATTCAATGATATCATGGCTGAACTGTGGTCCAACTCCATATACCTGCGTCTGGCCTATAACCCTTGATGCCTACGTTTAACAAAAATGTACCTAGCTCAGATTTAAAATTAACAAATAATGCAGAATCCATTGCCATTTGTAGAAGACAGTTCCAAGTTTCTACCACCCCGTGTGTGTAGAAATGCTTCCTAACATCTCTCCTGAACGATCTGGCCCTAATTCTCAAACTATGCCCCCTAGATTTAACAAATTTTAAAGCTACAATTATAAAACTATTGCCAGCTCTGAACTTAAAAACACATGCAATTACAAAAGATTAACAAAACATCTCTGCAACATTCATGAGTAGCATTCTCAGTCAGCTGCAATTTACTTTTTTCCTTTAAACTGGAAGCAAGCTTAAATACTCAATATCGTCATATTGTGCATATTCTACTATTAAGTCAGATTTCTTTTACTTCTAATCAGCAATAGATACTCCAGCACACATTTCATTAGAATTTATTGGGTCTTTTGCCTAAATTCTAGCGTAGCCACGGCATCAGCCACAATTACCCAAAGTTGTTCTCTTGTATAAATATATAACTGCACAGATGGATGGAAAGCATGTTTAAATATTTTATTAACTCACAATGGCAAAACAATGATCGAATAAAGCCATTGTCAAAGTGCTTTGCTCATGTGATTGAAAGACTTTGAGGGGTATAGCTGGAGGAAGTGTCCAAATCACAGTACAGTAAATAGTATGTAACAAAATAAGTTTAAAACAACATTTACTATGTTTAAAACTGTTTGTGCATAAATCTAACATTCCATCATATAAATAAAACAGCTCAGCATATCTTTCAACATTATAAACAGACAAAGGATAATCTTTGCAGAAGTGTAAGATGCCACACAAAATTTGAATAAAAGGTTTAATGTAAGTCATCTAAACCCTGAGCTTCATTACTTGTTTTATTTAGAAATTCCTGACATGCATAAATTTTTTTATTTAATTTGCTATAGGACAATGGTACAGAGTGAAGACTGTAGATTTGACACCAACAAACACAGGTAGATTAGCCATGTTTTAATAAGTTATAGAAAGTTAAGAATCAAAATGATAGGCCAAATGATTGATCAGCTAATGTGCTTTCCAAAACAGTTAGTGGAAAGCATCTTTTCTCCTCATAATGTTTGGCAGCACCACCACAGAACAATATTGATATATATCACCACTGTTCTCCAAGTCGTTGAGTGAGATGTGAGAAAAAAATTACCAAAAAAAAAGTTAAAAAATGAATCAATACATGAATCCTATCAAATTACCATGCAGGAAAGCAACTGTTTAAGGCATCATTGAGATTGCACTTCGAGTATTGCAAATAATTTTGGTTGAGGAGGGATATAGTTGCACTAGAGGAAATTCAGAGAAGGTTCACTAGATTAATTCTAATTTCTTATAAAGAAAGATTGAGCAGTTTAGACCTAAACTGTCTAGCATTTAGAAGAATGAGAAATCTAATTGAGGTAAGTCAGATAATAAAGGGGATTAACAAAACAGATGTAGAGGGGATGCTTTCTCATGTGGGGCAATCTGCAACACAAGGCCACAGTTTTGTGTTAAGGGGTGGCAGATTTAAAAGAGATGAGGATTAATTAATTTTCAAAGATCATGAATCTGTGGGATTCACTAGCGCAGAGTACGGAAGATGCTGGGACACTGGGTAAACTTCAGGAGGAGATAGATTTTTAATTCGTAATGGTTGAAGAGTTATGGAGAGTGGGTGGGAAAGTAGAGATGAAACAGAAAACATGTTTGCATTAAATAGTCAAGGTAGCTTAAGGAGCTGAAATGCCTACTTCTATTCCTAGTTCTTATGTTCTAGGGTACAATATCACACTAAAGCATTTGAATAACATTATAAACTAAAAGAATATTCAAATCACGCCACAAATTTCTTTATAGCCTTGCAACATTTTACAAATTATTAATCTCCATATGTACTGATAGACTATTAATCATGTGATCTGAGGCACAAGGCTGCTGGTTTTTCACATTACTAATTTCAATGCACACTGCAGGGAAAATGTATTTGCATAAAACACACAAGTATACTAACTACACTTGTTAATACCAGTTGCAGCTTATAATACCAGCAATGAGATGCAATATTGAATAGTTTTACATATTTTCTCTGATATCAGGTATGCACAATTGCAAATTTACTTAATGGATACTTGGAATTGTAAAATATTTGACCATTTATTCCAGTTAACCCCACAGTCGTTGAGGCTGGGGCTGACACAAAGATAGGAAAGTAAGTTGCAAAGAGAATATAGTAAGGTTACAGTTAAGTGGGTGAGTGGGCAAAAAGTTCCCAGATGGATTAGAATGTGGGAATATGTGAACTTGTTTACGTAGGCAAAACAAAACATAAGCAGCATGTTATTTCAATGGAGAGATTGCAGAATGGGAGTACAGAGTTTCTGCATTCAGATACATAATCAACAGACAAGTTTGAAAGTACAGCAAGTGATTAGGATGGCAAATAAAGCATTATAATACATTGCAAGGGAAATTGATTAAACATAAAGGACATTTTACTAAGATGTATGGGGCAGCATTACCTCTCATTTCCTTTGGCCTTCAAGGTCCATGTGAACTAGCAATACCAGAATCAGAAGTAAATGCCACGATTGCCATCAGCACACCGAGTTCCACACATCAAACATTGAAGCCGCAGCTTAAAGGGAACGTCGGTTCTGTATTTAGAGTTTAGAAAACTATGGAGGATTCTCACTGAAACTTACAGAATACTGGGAGACCTAGATAGAATTCACATGGAGTTGATGTTTCCATTACTAGGAGAGATAAGAACTGAAGGGCATAGCCTCACTGTAAAGGGACATCTCTTTAGGACTGAGGTGTGGAGGAATTCTTTCAGACAAAGGGTGGTTAACCCGTGAAATTCATTGCCCAGAAGGCTATAGAGACCAAAACATTGAGTATCTTTAAGACAGAAATGGATAGGATTTTCGACCTGTAAGGGGATCAAAGGTTACAAGGGGGTCAAGGGGAACAGGTATGAGAAACACATCAGCCATGATCGAATGGCGCAGCAGACACATTATGCTGAATGCCCTAATTCTGTTCCTATACCTTATGGTCTTATGGCATAGGGCACTGTTAAGAAACATGTAAAATACAATGCACAGATTTAGTCTCCTTGTTGAAAAAGGGGCATAATTGGATTATAAGTATTTCTGAGAAGGTTCTTTCATCTCATTCCTAAGACTTGCCTTCATTGGTCAGTGCATTAAGTATAGGAGTTGGGGCACCATGTTGTTGCTGTACAGAACATTGACAAGCCACTTTTAGAATACTTTGTTCAATTCTAGTCATCGTTCCATAGGGAAGATGTTGTTAAACTTGAGAGGTGCTTTAAGGATTTACTTGGATGCTGGGTCTGGAGGGCTAAATTTATAGGGAGAGGCTGAACAGACGGGGGCTTTATTCCTAGAAGCATGGGAAGCCGAGGGGTGACCTTATAGAGGTTTATAAAAACATGGAGGGCATGGAAAGAGCGAATAGCCAAAGGACTATACAGTGGATGTTGAAAAAAATGCTTCATCCATGGGAGACACTAGAACTAGAGAAAACAATTTGAAAAATGAGACTTCTCCTGTTCAAATTGTAAATAAGATTTATCCAACAGGTTTATTTGGAAGCACTAGCTTTTGGAGCGCTGCTCCTTCATCTGGTGGCTGTGGAGTATAAGATCATAAGACACAGAATTTATAGCAAAGGTTTACACTGTGATGTAATTGAAATTATATATTGAAAAGGATCTGGATTATTTAAGTCTCTCAGCTTTTAGGATGAACATATTGGTTTCAGTTCTTTCACATGTAAATTGCAGAAGTTTTTTAAAAGTATGAGGGTTATGAGTGTCTGTGAGAGAGTGTGTATATATGTGTGAGAATAAAAGAGTATGAGTCTGAGAGAGAGTGCGTGTGTTTGTTACCCATGGGGATGGCCTCAACCAGGACCTTAGGTTCATGTGACATTACAGCTGACTTCATTGCACTCTACACACACACACACACACACACTTACAGATCCATACACTCACGCAGACCCTATCTCATATACTCACACAAATACTCCCACAATCTCACACGTACCCTCTCACAGATTTATACTCCTTTACACTCACAAACACACATTTTCTCACAGACACTCATAACCACTCCCTCCCACATACACGTACGTATATAAGTTTGTGCGGTGAATTTGTACTTGCAGAACTACATTTTATTTTGGTCAAAAACTGCATGAATCCATGTAAGATTCTGTAAATCCATTTTTTAGATGAGAATTAGTCTGACCATCTGATGCAGATCACACTTTAAATGCATTATCTGGGCCGGCAAGTTCACTTGAGAATGTAACTTTTAAATGTTCTGCGATTTACACATGAAAGAACTGAAACCAACATGTTAATTCTAAAAGCTGAGAGATTTAACAAACAATCCAGGTCCTTTTCAATATAATAATTTCAGTTACATCACACCATAAACTTCTGCTATAAGTTCTGTGTCTTACGATCTTATACTCCACAATCACCTGATGAAAGAGTAGTGCTCTGAAAGCTAGTGCTTCCAAATAAACCTGGTGGACTATAACCTAGTGTTGTGTGATTTTTAACTTTGTACAGCCCAGCTGAACACCAGCATCTCCGAATCTTGGCAATGGCCGATCTTCTTTTCCCAGAGGGTTTGTGTGTGTGGAATCCTTTCTCAAAAAGCATTGAAGAAAGGGTCATTGAATAATATTTAAAACAGAGTTAGATAGGTTCTTGACTAACAAGGAAGTCAAAGGATTACTGAGGTTATGCAGGAAAGTGGGTGGAAGCTAAAATCAGATCAGCAATGATCTTAATAAATGACAGAGCAGGCTCAAAGAGTCAAATTATCTTATTGTGCTTAAAATTTTTATGTTTGCCTTGTTGAGAGATAAAGGCAAAAAGACTGATGAAAATTCTAACAGGATAAATTTCCAAATAAATTTAGCCCTTTGCATTTCATTCATTTCACCAAGGAAGATTTTCAATATAATTGCAAAGCAATTTGCAAGAGCCATTATACTGCCTAAATGTAACTATTTAAGGAGCAGTTGTTGTGAATGATGCACGAGTTTGTTCCTCTGTGACAGGTAAGGAGGGGTAAGGGAACCTTGGATGACGAGAACAGAGGAGCTTCTCATCAAAAGGAAGAAGGCAGCTTATGTTAGGTGGAGGAAGCAAGGATCTAGCACAACTTTAGAGGATTACAGCATTGCTAGAAAGGAGCTCAGAAATGGACTGAGGAAAGCCAGGAGGGGGCAGAAAAAAGACTTGGCAAGAAGGATTAGGGAGAACCCAAAGGCGTGAGGAATAAGAGAATGATCAGGGGAGAAGGTAAGGCCGATCAGGGATAGCAGAAGGAACTTGTGCGTGGAGTCTAAGCAGATAGGGGAAGCCCTAAATGAGTTTTTTGCTTCAGTTTTTACCAAGGAAAGGGAACTTGTTGTAAATGAAAACTTAGAGGAGCTGAGATACAATCTTGACCAGATCAAGATTGATGAATATGATGTGATAGAAATTTTGGAAAACATTAAGATTAATAAGTCCCCAGGGCCAGACCAGATTTATCCTATGCTGCTCCGGGAAGCGAGAAAGAAGGTTCCGCTGGCAAGGATATTTGCTGCTGGCAAGGATATTTGGCTCCTCACCCTCCATGGGAGTCGTACTGGAGGATTGGAAAGAGGCGAATGTTGTTCCACTTTTCAAGAAGGATAGTAGGCAAATCCCTGGCAATTACAGACCAGTCAGTCTCCCGTCTGTGGTCAGCAAAGTTGTGGGAAGACTTCTAAGGGATAGGATTTATGACTATTTGACAAAGCATAGTGCGATTAAAGGCAGTCAGCATGGCTTTGTGAGGGGCAGGTCATGCCTCACAAATCTTATTGAGTTCTTTGAGGAGGTGTCAAGACAGGTCAACAACGGTCAAGCAGTGGATGCGGTGTATTTGGATTTCAGCAAGGCATTTGATAGGGTTCCCCATGGTAGGCTCATTTATAAAGTCAGGAAGTATGGGATACAGGGAGATTTGGTTATCTGGATTCAGAATTGGCTAGCTGACAGAAGGCAGAGAGTGGTTGTAGATGGAAAGTATTCTGCCTGGAGGTCAGTGTTGAGTGGGGTCCCGCAGAGCTCTGTTTTTGGGCCTCTGCTCTTTGTAGTTTTTGTAAATGACTTGGATGAGGAAGTTGAGGGGTGGGTTAGTAAATTTGCAGATGACATAAAGGTTGGAGGTGTTGTCGATAGTATAGAGGGCTACTGCAGGCTGCAGCGCGACATAGACAGGATGCAGTGCTGGGCTGAGAAATGGCAGGTGGAGTTCAACCTGGATAAATGCAAAGTAATGCATTTTGGAAGGTCGAAACCGAATGCTGAACATAGGATTAAAGACAGGATTCTTGGCAGTGTGGAGGAACAGAGGGATCTGGGTGTGCAAGTACATAGATACCTCAAAGTTGCCCCCAAGTGGATAGGGTTGTTAAGAAAGCATATGGTGTTTTGGCTTTCATTAACAGTGGTATCGAGTTGAAGAGCCACAAGGTTTTGCTGCAGCTCTACAAGTCCCTGGTGAGACTACACTTGGAATATTGTGTCCAGTTCTGGTCGCCCTACAATTGGAAAGATACAGAGGCTTTGGAGAGGGTGCAAAGAAGGTTTGCCAGGATGCTGCCTGGACTGGTGGGCTTGCCTTATGAAGAAAGGTTGAAGAAGCTCGGACTTTTCTCTCTGGAGAGAAGGAGGAAGAGAGGAGTACAAAATAATGAGAGTAACAAATAGAGTCAATAGCCAGAGACTTTCCCCCAGGGCAGGATTGACTGGTGCGAGAAGTCATAGTTTGAAGGGAGGAAGGTATAAAGGAGACATCAGAGGTAGGTTCTTTATGCAGAGAGTTGTGAATGCATAGAATGCATTGCCAGCTGAGGTGGTGAAAGCGAAGTCATTGGGGACATTTAAGCGACTGCTGGGCATGCACATGGATAGCAGTGAGTTGAGAGGTCCGTAGGTTAAGTTACTATATTTTACATTAGGATTAAGTCTCAGCACAACATCGTGGGCCTAAGGGCCTGTTCTGTGATATACTCCTCTATGTTCTAAAACTCTACACTTCAAGTGGTCACTGTTAGATTAAATGAAAAATAAGGCTGGTTGTTTTTGACATTTCTGCTTGAAGGAATTTTAACCTCCAAAGAAAATGTTGGGCAGAAAGTTAAAACCTTAAAATCTCCAAACTCAAATCTACCTTCTATGTAATGGGAGAACAACACATTCCCAAAAGGCGAATTGCTCAATTAATTTCTTAAATGAGGTTCTGTACCTCAGAATTTACCTCTGTACCTCCACTGTAAATATGATGCTGACCAGCCAGGATTTTTCAGGTCTCAGAAATTCCTGCAGCTAAAAGGCATTGCACCTATCCTACTTTTCCAAATACCTCTTTCCCTTTCTGTGCTCTCCAACTCAAAACATCCCTCCCTTTCCTTCCAACTTTGTACCACCGTGCAGCTTGCAATTTCCACATTGCCTTTCCTCTCACACATTCCATTTGGTGAGGACTTAATTAAAAATTGGAGTTACCTTTGGTCAGAAAATATACTCAACCACATTTTTAATTGGTACCCTCTGTAAATTGATAATCATTCAATGGTGAGTAATATATGCCATCTGTACTAAATCCCTTTTAATGTGGAGGTTTTATCCCTTTTTAATGGAGTTAATTGACTCCATTAAAGAGAGGAAAATAATCTGATACAATTCACAGTTTATAACTTCATTATTGAGCCAAAATAATGAATTGTGATATTTTCTTTTATAAGGAATCATGTTAATCTACCTGTGAAATTAGAAGTATTTACTGATTTCGATATTCTAAGTACTATACTAAATTTCAACATAACTAACAAAAGAGAATTCACAAACTTGATAATTTTTACTATGTTCAACTTAAATTTTTAAACACAAATTTTCAAATCTTTATGTAAATTACAAACAATATAAATAAAACCATTATTCAAACTCTTACAGTAAACTTTGGCAAAACATACAGAACTTCATTTGTGTTAGGTGATTAAGCTATTTTTGGGGATGGAACTGTTGATGCAGTGCTTGAAGTTTGTAGATTCTGCTTTTGAATGTCTAAAATATCTTTCTGTAGAACAAGCACTTTGTTCCATAATTTGGCATTTAGTATTTCCAACTGTAACTTCTCTTTCTCCAGTTGAAGAAGTTCCAAATGCATATCTGTTGAATTATCTTCAACTGCTTTAGGAGAAGAATAACAATGCTAGTGGATGTTTCACAAAGTTCATGTATAATTATCATTCAAATCAGTTGTAAAAATATATCAGAACATTTCAACATTCAACAAGCATGGTCAAGTTATTGGCAATTTTATTAGATGCTTTCCTACACAAGTTGTCAAAACAAAATGATGGGATGCAAATTTTTTAAAAATTAAAAGTTATTCCAGAGAATAATCTCATCCAGAATGGCTCCATCAATCTTAGATTATTTGGTGCTGCAAGAGTTTTATGAACATCCAAAGAATTGTTATCTAGACATACAAAAGACGTCTCTGCCCACATCTACAGCCTTTACATCATTACCTTTTCTGCTGTGGTTTTCATAACATTTGCACAAAATTTCAATTAATGTTATTTCATGATTTAATGTACGCCAAGTTTTGAGCTCATCAAGTGACTATCTTTAAACATTGGCCAGATTTCAAATTCCATGTCATTTACTTTTATTTGGAGCTAACATAAAGTAAAGGTGCTGCCTCTCAACATTAAGTTGTGGTAGCCTCTCAAAATAACAGTATAAGCATATTATTTATTTCAACTATTACTTTGAAAACATTTGAGAAAATAACCTGCAGATTTCTTACAGATCTTTTATGCAATTATTAATACTTAAAGACAGTAGACCAAAACTCAATTTGATATTTTAGCAGATTGAGAGTGAAAGGGTTCCAAATTCTTCCTCCTTATTCTTCTTATGGTGACATTCTGATGGTCTGATAATGAGAGCTGCACCCGGATGACAGCAAGTTTGGCAAACGGAGCAGAGAACCCTACAGGTGGAGACAAGGCCAGGGAGTAGTGGAAGAATTCCTCTTTAAGTGGTCCAGATAGAACTATTGTTTGAGATAAATAGTTTGCTCAGTGATACTTCTGGTATGTAATGATAGCTCTCATTGTATGCATGCCATTCACATATGGGCAGGTAGCATAGTGGTGTTGTAAGCCAGGTGCACAGCTGTCAACAAACTGGTTGATAAGTCTAACCTCTGTTTTTATCATGGTGGCTCAAATAACAGTACAAGGCGAAATAGCTGTGGCTACTGACAGATAAATGAGCATTCATCACCAAAGTGATCTGTACATGGTTAATACCAATTGCACAGGTAATGAAAGCATGTATTGTTGCAATAATCTTCATAAACTTGTGGGGACTGCAGAACCATGAAAATAACTGGAGCAAAGCCACATCCCATTTCCTCCTCCTTTTTAGTGAAGTCTATGATGTTCCCGCTTTTAGAACATGGGGGTCTCTTTCGGATCCATAGTGCAGCAACATATAGCAAAGAAAATTCTAATATATCAGGAATATCATCAGCACTTGCCTGGAAGGAAATACTGAAGTAGAAACTGAGGGCCATAATGATATTCATGGTTTTGGTACTGCCATCCTTGCACTGCTTTGGGGCTGAAGGTCCAATGTAGGAGTTGACAATCCAGTCACCACCCTCAAGAATCCTGAGAAATCTCTAGGTTAGGTAGTCTTGCTAACTAATGCAAATTAACTTAAATATAGTGACTGACTTATTTTTTCTTCATTCATGAAATGTGGGCATCACAAGTTAAGCTAACATTTATCACCAATCATAACTACATATGAACGGGAACAAAAGGAGATCAATCAGTTCCTCAAGCCAGCTCTGCATTTAATAAGATCATGGGCTGATCAGATTTCAATCTCAAACCTACTCCTGACATTTCCACCTACTCCTGACAACCTTCCACCCCTTGGCTTAACAACAATCCATCCAACTTTGCCTTCAAAATATTCAAAATCTTTTCTTCCACCACTTTTCATGAAGACAGTTCCATAAACACTCAATCATCAGAAAAATCTTGCTCTTCTAAACACCAGCAGATCCGAGCCTAGTCTGTTCAATCTTTCTTCATAAGACTACCCATGCATTCCTCTGAATGGTCTCCAATAATTATATCCTTCCTTAAATAAGATGTTCAATGCTGTGCAGACTACTCAAGATGTGATCTCACCAGCATCCTACAATAACTGAAGCATAATCTCCCTACTTTTGCATTCAATTCTCCTCACAATAAACAATGACAACATGATAGCATAAATTATAAAGGGATATTGATAAATTGGGTCCAGTGGGCAAAACTGTGGCAGATGGAGTTCAATATAAGCAAGCGAGAGGTCATCCATGTTAGACCAATAATGAATTGATCAGGGTATTTTCAAGGTGGCTAAATACAGTGGATATCCAAAGAGACTTGAAGATTTAGGTACACAGATCTTTAAAATGCCACACACAGTTGCAGAAAGTAATCAAGGCAGGTAATGACCTTGAGATATAGAGGACTGGTCTCCTCTAAGTTATGCTATATGTATGCAAAATCCTGGTTAGACTCACTTGGAGTAAGCATTGTGAGCAGATCTGGGCAACATATGTTAGGAAGAATATATTGGCATTGGAGGGAGCACAATGTAAGTTTAAAAGAGTGATACCTGGACTTCAGGGGTTAGATTATGAGGAGAGATTATATAAATTAGGCTAATTTTCTCTAGAATTTAGGAGGTTAAGGTATGATCTAATCACAATCTTTGAGATATTAACAGGAATAGATCTAGAATGAGAGGGCATCGTTTATGAATTAGGAGACCATTCAGGAAGCACTCCTACATACAAAGGGTAGTAGAGGCTTGGAACTGTCTTCTACAAACAGCAATTGATGCTTGATCAGTTGTTTGTTTTAAATCTGAGGTAATTAAACTTTTGTTAAGCAAAAGGTATTAAGGGATATAGGCCAAAGACAGGTATAGGGTTAAGCCACAGATCAGCCATGATCTTACTAAATAGCAGACAGGCTAAAGGGGCTGAATGGGATACTGATGCTCCTATATTCTATTATCGTGCTGTACCTGCATATTAACATTAATCATGCACTGGGACTCCCAATTCCTCTGCGTCTTAGAGTTCTGCAATCTCACTCTATTTAAGCCTTTTATTCTTCCTTCCTGTCAAAACTGACAATTTCAAATATACTCCATTTGCCATGTCTTTGCCCACTTACCTAACTTACATATATCCCTCTGTAGCATCATTATGTCCTCTTTACAACTTACTTTCCTACCTAAATTTTTGTCTTCAGCAAATTTTGTAACCATTCTTCTTTCTTTTCATTCAGGTTATTCATACAAGTTGTAAGCTGCTACGGTCCCAGCACTGATCACTGTGGCACACCATGTGTTACATCTTTCCTAACCGAGAAGGACCCATTTGTGTTTATTCTGCTTCGTGTTAGCCAATCTTCTAACCATGCTCTTCTATTCATTAATGAACTTTTATTTTCCACAATAACCGTTGATATGGCACATTATCAAATACCTTGTTGAGATGTGAGTACAGTATATCCATCAGCTTCCCTTTTTCCCCAACACACGTTAACCTTCTTGAAGAACTCCATAGATTAGTCAAAATGATTTCTCTTTCACAAAACCTTGTTGATTCTGATTACCTTATCCAATAGCCTTGCCATAACTTCTTGAATAATTTTTCTACCAAAAGTTTCTAATATTTTGCCTCTGACATGACTATAACAACTAAGAGGCTAATAGTTTTCTGTTTGCAGTCTCCCTCCTTTTGAATAAAGGAAGCACAATTGATATCTTCAAATCTAATGTGATTTCTGAATCACAATCCCACAATGTTGTTAGGAAGTAAGCTTCAGGATTTCGACCATGCCATTGATGGATGCCATAACAGAATTCCAATTTAGGTTAGTGTATAGCTTGGGAGAATAACCTGTAGGTAGTAGTGTTCTCAAACATTGCTGGCCTTGTCCTTCTAAGATAGGAAATGACTGCTGAAGGATTCTGAGACCAATTGCAACCTAGAATGTTCCTTAATTGTGACAATGAATTGAACTTTTCCTTCCAGTTTATGACATATCCTGGTTAGAAATGATTGACAATGTGACTTGATGACTAAATTGGGCTTTTTAAGCCAAAAGTTTAATTGACACCAAAGGTTTTCAAAGCTTCAACAAGGTCACTGTGACAGAACTGAAACGTAAACTCCTTTGTATAATTCCAGACATAGGTGTACAGTAGAAAATTCCAGATAGCCAGTAGTATATAAAGTAAATGTTTTCTTCACTCTTGTCAGGCATGAACATTGAAATACGTGTCTAAAAGTTGAGAAACAGACAGCTTCAGGAATATTAAGACACTGATCTGAAGAAGTGAGTTGATGGGTCTGTGTTTTTCTTTCAAATGATCAGTTCAAATCACAGGAGTTACATGGTGTCCATATGCTTTGCTATGTAAATAACATATGAGAAAAGGTGTTTTAAGTACTTAAGGTACAGAGATATTTGAACAAAAGGTTTGGGATAATTCTACAAATAAATCCATGCTGAAGAATGAGCTGACAGAGGGTCTACATGTGAACGTGTAATACAGACTGATGGTAGTTCCTGGAGCATGACCATTTGTAGTAATTAAATACTATTTGCTCTTTAATGTAGAGCGTAACGGTCCTGAGCTTTGATTCATCTGCTCAGACTTTACTGTGTGTCAAACCTTGACTGTACAGTACTGATAAAATGCAACTATAATCACAGAATCATCAAATCGAATCACAGAATCATTACAGCATGGAAGCAGGGCGTTCTGCCCATCGAGTCCACACCGCCACCCAGATCCACCACCCCCCCCCCCCCCCCACCCTATTCCTGTAACCCTGCATTTCCCATGGTTAATCCACCTAGCCCGCACCTCCTAGACACTATGGGTAATTTAGCAAGGCCATTCCACCAAACCTGCGCATCTTTGGACTGTTGGAGGAAACTGGAGCACCCAAAGGAAACCCACGCAGACATGGGAAGAATGTACAAACTCCACATAGATAGTCCAAGGGTAAAACTGAAACCAGATCTCTGGTGCTTTGAGGCAGCTGTACTAACCACTGAGCCACCATGCTATCCTAAATTCATCAATAAGGATATCATTTCGTATTATCTGAAAATGCAGAGTAAGGAAGGTAGGGGTAATTGATACTGATCTTACCCAATAAACTGCTATTGCCTGAGATGGAGGAGAAAGGCTCCCTGAAAACACCTAGTGGTTATTAAGATCCATCTCCTCCCTCTATTGACTGTCTCCCATGTCCACCATGATTACTGACAGAAACTATGTGCTAACAGGCCTTCAAAAGTCTCCAGCCTTTTTGTCAAAGTGCACCAGCAATACTTTTTAATTCTAAAACCTTTTCTAAATTTGTCTAACAGAAATAAACGCTGTATTCTACTCATTATGCATCAATAAAACAATTCATCTGGAAGTTTCATGGTGATTCCTTTCAATCACATTATTAAAGATAAATGCATGTTTGATGCAAGGTGTGTTCACAAGAAGTAAGAAATCAAAAATGGCAGATTGTGAAGCAAATCACTGTTGGATACTGCTCTGTTTCCTGGATACGCCTTACCATTCATACAATCACTGAGCACTGCATGCATCACACTGGCAGCTATCACGCACCAATTTACAAGTTGTGGATTTCCATAGCACCAGCCAGATGAAATATAGAAGGGTGGAGCTGAGAAATAACAAGAAGCTGAAAACGTTGAGAGTATTCTCATCATAACAGTAGTTTGATCCTTATTACGAATCTTGATATGATCCTTTTCTGCAACTTCTCTTTTCGCTAAATATTTTAGTTGACTCAATAGTGTAAATAGAATACTCCAGTAGTGAATGTACTATGCACATTTTACACTCATTTCCATAAACATTGATAGCATAGATTAATGCAAAAGGTTCATTTCTTATGGAATGTGGATTAAATACATAATATAGCACATCGGCTACATTCTAGCCTCATGAACAGAAATCTCTAATTAATGGTAGATTTGCAAATTAGAACTAGAAACTGAGTTGTCTAGATTAAATACGCTTATTCTGCAATTTAAACTAGGTTTTGAAATGCTGAAAACTAAAGACATTACTGAATTTGGGATAAGAACCAATGTTTGAACCTCATTACTAGGATGAGGGGTTTATGTTATGAAGAAACAGAGTCAAACAGAATGGAAACAGACACTTCAGTCAACCTCATCTCTGCCAACCACATTTCCTAAACTAAACGAATCCCACTTGCCTATGTTTCGGCCCATATTCCTCTAAACCTTTCATATTCATGTACCTAACCAAATGTCTTTTAAATGCTGTAACTGTACCTGCATCTATCACTTCCTCTGGCAGTTCATTCCACATACCAACCACACTCTGTGTGAAAATATTGTCCCTGAGATCCTTTTAAACCTTTCTCCTCTCATCTTAAAATTATGCCTCCTCGTCTTGAACTCCATCCAGACCTTTGCTATTCACCTTATCTATATCTCCCTGATTTTATAAACCTCTGTTAAGTTCACCGCTCAACCTTCTATGCTCCAGTGAAAAAGGTCCCAGTCTATCCAGCCGATCCTTATAACTTCCAGTCCCAGCAACATCCTGGGTAGATAATCAACCCGCTCAAATTTAATAATATCCTTCTTATAGTGGGACAACCAGAACTGTACACAATAGTCCAAGGGGCCTCATATCATCATGTACAACCTCAATTTGACATCCCAACACCAATACTCAAAGGTCTGAGCAATTAGGCAAGTGTACTAAACGGCTTCTTAACCACCCTGTATACTTGTGATGCAACTTTCAAAGAACTATGTAAATAAACTCCTCGGTCTTTCTGTTCAACAACACTACCGACAACACGACTATTAAGTGTACAAGTCCTGCTCTTGTTTGTTTTACCAAAATGCAACCCTTCACATTTATCCAAATTAAACTCTCTTTGCCAGTCCTCAGCCCATTGATCAAGATCCCTTTGTAATCTTAGATAACCTTCTTTACTGTGACTAAACCACCAATTTTGGCATCATCCAAAAACTTAAGAACCATGCCTCCTAAATTCTAATCCAAATTGCTTATATAAATGACAAACGAAAGTAAACTCATCACTGACCCCTTCAGAAGACCTTTTGGTTAGACTCCCTACAAACTTTAGACTCCCTACAGTGTGGAAACAGGCCCTTTGCCTCAATAAGTCCACATCGACCTCCGAAGAGTAATTCACTCCACTCTGACTAATGCACCTAACAACTATGGACAATTTAGCATGGCCAATTCACCTGACCTGCACATCTTTGGAATGTGGGAGGAAACTGGAGTACCCAGAGGAAACCCACACAGACACAGGGAGAATGTGCAAACTCCAGACAGACAGTCACCCAAGGCTGGAATTGAACCTGGGACCACGGTGCTGTGAGGCAGCAGTGCTAAACACTGAGCCACCATGCCCAAAACATCCTCAAAACACTCAATCAGGTTTGTGAGACATGATTTCCCTAGTCCCTAATCAGTCTCTCGAAATACATGTAAATCCTACCTCTCAGAATCTTTTCCAATTTCTTACCCATTGCTGATGTTAAATTCACAAGTCTATAGCTCCTGGGCTTCTCCTTACAACCTTTCTTAAATAAAAGTACATTAGCCACCCTCCAGTCCTCTGGCACCTCATCCCATGCAGTAGACAATACAAATATACCTGCTAGGGACCTCACAATTTCTTCCCTAAGTTCCCTCAACAAGGCTTGGTAAGGTAAGGCTGTTTTTAAAATGTTTTTTGGCAATTTAGAGCAGAGGGGATGGAAACTAGGGCAGTTGCATGCTCCTCTTGCAGGATGTGGGAGGCAAGGGTCACCACTAAGATCTCTGCTGACTTCACCTTCGAGAAGGGTACCTCACATACCGCATTAGAAAACTGGAGCTAGATGAATTTTGGATCATTCGGGAAGCTGAGGCAGTGATAAAGGAGAGTTACATAAAGAGATAGTCACATTTACATTACAGGATACAGGTAGCAGGGTGACTGTCAGGTGAGGGAAAGGGAAGCGGCTGGCAGTGTAAGGACCAGTAACAAGTATGTCATTTTGGATACTTTTTTGGCAAGGTCCTACCAGGGTCAGGTCTCTAGCACTGAGCCTGGCTCTGTGGCTCAGAAGGGAAGAGGGGAAGAATAGTGATTGGAGGTTCAATGGTTAGAGGAATAGACAGGAGATTCTGTGGTCGCAAATAAGACTTGTGGATGGTATGTTGCCTTCTGGATGCCAGGGTCATGGATGTCTCGGATCAAGTCTACAGGATTTGTAAGGAGGAGCCGGTAGTTGTGGTACACGTCAGTACCAATGACATAGGGGATGAGGACCTGAAAAGTGAACATAGGATATTAGGTTTGAAGCTAAAAGGCAGAAAGAGCAGAGTAATAATCTATGACTGCTCCTTGAGCCACAGGGTAGAGAGGCTAGGAACAGAGAGTGAGTACAGCTGAAAAAGTGGTTGCAGAGTTGGTTTAGGAGGGAGGACTTCTGAAATGTGGATCATTGGGATACCTTCTGGGGAAGAGGAACCTGTACAAGGAAGATGGTTTGCACCTGAACTGGAGGGGCACCAATATCCTGGGCGGGAGGTTTGCAAGAGCTCTTCAGGAGGGTTTAACCTACTTAGCTGGGGGAGGGGTGTCAGAGGATTGGGTAGCTGGTGAGGAAGCAGATACAGTGAGCAGAGAATCTGTGAGGAATGATAGACATGATAGGTCAAAGCGAAAGGTTGAAGTGTGTCTATTTTAATGCAAGATGTGTCAGGAATAAGGGTAATGAACTTAGAGCATGGATCAGTACTTGGAGCTATGATGTTGGAGCCATTACGGGAACTTGGATAGCATAGAGTCAGGAATGGCTGTTGGATGTTCGGGTTTAGATGTTTCAAAAGGAATAGGGAGGGAGGTAAAAGAGATGAGGAAGCAGCATTGATAATCAGGGATCATATAACAGCTGCAGAAAGGGAGATTGTCAAGGAGGGTTTGTTGACTGAGTCATTATGAGTGGAAGTCAGAAACAGGAAAACAGCAGTCACTTTATTGAGAGTTTTCTATAGACCACCAAAAGCAACAGAGACACAGAGGAGCAGCCTGGGAGACAGAGTTTGGAAAGGTGCAGAAGTAACAGGGCTGTTGTCATGGGTGACTTCAACTTCTATAATATTGATTAGAACCTCCTTAGTGCAAATAGTTTGGATGGAGAAGATTTTGTCAGGTGTGCATAGGAAGGATTCCTAACTTAATAGATAAGCTGACTATAGGGGAGGCTACATTAGATTTGGTGCTTGGTAACGAACCAGGTCAGGTGTCATATCTCTTGGTGGGAAAGCATTTCTGTGATAATGATCACAACTCCCTGACCTTTATTATAGTCATGGAGAGGGATAGGAGCTGACAGTAATGGAAAGAATTTAATTGGAGGAGAGGGAATTACAATGCTATTAGGCAGAAACTGTGGACCATAAATTGGGAACAGATGTTCTCAAGAAAATGCACACAGAAATGTGGAGGCTGTTTAGGGGGCACTTGCTACGGGTGCTGGATAGGTTTGTCCCACTGAGGCAAGGAAGGAATGGTAGGGTGAAGGAACCTTGGATGACAAGAGACGAAAGGGGTATCCCTAGGCACCCACATGGGTCGGCTACGTAGAACAGTCCATCTTCCGTAGTTACACCGGTACCACTCCCCACCTTTTCCTCTGCTACACTGATGACTGTATCGGCACCACCTCATGCTCCCATGAGGAGGTTTAGCAGCTCATCAACTTAACTAACACATTCCACCCCGACCTTAAATTCACGTGGACCATCCTGACACTTCCCTTGCCTTCCTAGACCTCTCTATCTCCATCAACGACGACCAACGCAACACCAACGTTTTTTTACAAACACACTGACTCCCAAAGTTACCTGGATTACACCTCCTACCACCCTACCTCCTGCAAAAATGCTATCCCGTATTCCCAACTCCTCCACCTCTGCTGTATCTGCTTCCAGGAGGACCAGTTCCACCACAGAACATGCCAGATGGTCTGCTCTTTAAAGACCCTCCCATGTGGTTGAAGATGCCCTCCAACGCATCTCATCCACATCCCAACACCTCCGCCCTCAAACCCCACCCGGGTCCTCACCTTCCACCCCACCACCCTCCACATAAACTGCATCATCCGCCGACATTTCTGCCACCTACAAACGGACCCCACTACCAGGAATATATTTCCCTCCTCATCCTTATCCGTTTTCTGCAAAGACTATTCCTTCAGTGACTATCTGGTCAGGTCCACGCTCCCCCAACAACCCTCCGTCCCCTCCTGACACCTTCCCCTGCCACCGCAGGAATTTCAAAACCTGCGCCCACACCTCACCTCCATCCAAGGCCCCAAAGGACTCTACACATCCATCAAGGGTTCACCTGCACATCCACCAATGTCATTTATTGTATCCGTTGCTCCCGATACAGTCTCCTTTACACTGGGGAGACTGGATGCCTTCTCGCAGATCGCTTCAGGGAACATCTCCGTGACACCCGCACCAATCAACCCCAATGTCCCGTGGCCGAACATTTAAACACCCACCCCCCACAACCCCCCACTCTGCAGAGGACATGCAGGTCCTGGGCCTCCTCCACTGCCACTCCCTCACCACCCGACGCCTGGAGGAAGAACGCCCCATCTTCCGCCTCGGAACCCTTCAACTCGAGGGCATCAATGTGGACTTCACCAGTTTCCTCATTTCCCCTGCCCCCACCTTACCCCAGTTCCAAACTTCCAACTCAGCACCATCCTCATGATCAGTCCCATCTGTCTATCTTCCTTCCCACCTATCCGTTCCACCCTCCTCTCCAACATATCACCTTTACTCCTTCCTCCATCCATGTATTGCACTTCCAGCTACCTTCTTCTCAGCGCCACACCCTCCTAGTTACCTCTCCACCCCCGAGGCTTGCAGCCTCATTCCTAATGAAGGGCTCCTGCCCGAATCGTTGATTTTCCTGCTCCTTGGATGCTGCCTGACCTGCTGTGCATTTCCAGCACCACTCTAATCTCCAGCATTTGCAGTCCTCATTTTCGCCCGAGAGATGTGGAACATCTAGTCAAGAGAAAGAAGGAAACTTATTTAAGGTTGAGGAAGCAAGAATTAGAGGGTTACAATGTAGCCAGGAAGGAACTGTAGAATGGACTTGGGGGAGTGAGAAGGGAGCATGAAAAAGCATTGGCGGGTAGGATTAAGGAAAACCCCAAGGCATTCTACACACATGAGGAACAAGAGAATGACCAGAGTGAGGGTAGAGCTGATCAGGGATAGTGGAGGGAAGCTGCATCTGGAGTTGGAGGAAGTAGGGGAAGTCCTTAGTGAATACAGGGGAAATTCGGTTATCCGAATACCAGTTATCCGAAAATCGGATTACCCGAAAGAGATCTCGAGGTCCCGATAGAAAGATTACATCAAAGACATGTTTCCAGCAGTGATTGCGTTTTTTTTTAAAACAGTGATTAAATAGACACCATCTTCAACTGACTGACCCCGTGCTCCCTCTCTCCCCCCACACTTTCTCTGGAGTTCTATGGAAGGATGTACCCTAACATCCGTTCCCACTCCCCCCCCCAACACACACACACACACACACAAAGGCAGCAGCAGCAGTCGTGTTGTTGGCGTACAGTCCGGATGCCCCGGATAGGGGCTAGGGGTGGGGTGGGGAGGGGGAGGGGGGGGCTGTGTTTGGAGCGGGGGCTTGCGCGCTTTGTGCTGGGGGGAGGGGTTGGACTGGGTTGGGGGGTGGGGATTGTGCGTTTTGTGCTGGAAGGCGGGGGTGGTGTTGGACTGGGTTGGGGGGGGGTAGTGTTGGGGACATGGGGGTTTGCACACTTTGTGCTGGAGAGCGGGAGCGGTATTGGACCGGGTTGGGGGGGGCAGGGTTGGACGGGGGTCAGTGTTGTGGGAGGGGCTCATGCGCTTTGTGCTAGGGGGCGGGGGCGGAGGTGGTGTTGGAACCAATTGGGGGGTCAGGGGCTCCGCACTTTGTGCTAGGGGGCTGGGGGCGGTGTTGGGGCTGGGTTTCGCGCACTGTACAGTGCTGCATTCTCCTGAATAGGGAGCAGACTTTAAAACTCCCAGCCACAGAGGTAAGGCATTTAATCGATTTTCCGAATACTTGATTATCCAAACGAAATAGTGCCTGCCCATCACGTTTGGATAATCGAGTTTCCACTGTAGTTTGCTTCAGTATCCACTAGTGAGAGGAACCATGTCATTTGTGAAGACAGCATGAAACAGGCTTTTATGCTCAAACAGGTTGATGTTAAGAAGTAGGATGTGCTGGAAATTTTGAAAAACATGAGAAAGAATAAGACCCTGGGCGAGATGGGATATACCCAAGGTTGCTATGGGAAGCAAGGGAAGAGATTGCTGCGTCTTTGGTGATGATCTTTGCGTCCTCACTGTCCACTGGAGTTGTATCAGATGATTGGAGTGTAGCAAATATTATTCCCTTATTCAAGATAAGGAATAGGGATAACCCTGGGAACTACAGACCAGTCAGTATTACATCGGTGGTGGGCAAATAATTGGAGAGGATTCTGACAAAAAGGATTTATTATATTTGGAAAAGCATAGTTTGATTAGAGATAGTTAGCATGGCTTTGTGAGGGGCAGATCCTGCCTCAGTGAATTCTTTCAGGATGTGACAAAACACATTGATGAACGCAGAGCATTGGATGTCGAGTGTATGGATTTTAGCAAGGCATTTGATAAGGTTCCCCATGGTAGAATCATTCAGAAAGTAAGGAGGCATGGGTCATAGGGAAATTTGACTTCTGGATTCAGAATTGGCTGGCCCAAAGAAGACAGAGGGTGATAGTAAATGGGAAGTATTCAGCCTAGAGCTCGGTGACCAGTGTATTCTGCAGGGATCTGTTCTGGGACCTCTGCTCTTTGTGACTTTTATAATGACTTGGATGAGGTAGCAGAAGGATGGATTAGTAAGTCTGCTGATGATACGAAGGTTGGTGGAGTTGTGGATACAGTGGAGGGCTACTGTAAGTTGCTACGGGACACTGACAGGATGCAGAGCTGGGCTGAGAAATGGCAGATGGAGCACAACCTGGAAAAATGTGAAGTGATTTATTTTGTAAGGTCGAACTTAAAAGACGATTAAGGATCAAAAGCAGAATTGTTGGCAATGTGGAGGAACAGAGGGATTTTGGGATCCACGTCCATTGATACTGCAAAGTTGCCACTCAAGTTGATTGGGTTAAGAAGGCATATGGTGTGTTGGCTTTCATTAACAGGAGGATTGATTTTAAGAGCCACAAGGTTATGCTGCAGCTCTATGAAGCCCTGGTTAAATCACACTTGGAGTATTGCGTTCAGTTCTGGTTGTCTCATTATAGGAAGGATGTAGAAGCTTTAGGGAGTGTGCAGAGGAGATTTACCAGATACTGCCTGGTCTAGGGGGCATGTCTTATGCAGAAAGGTTGAGGGAGCTAGAGCTTTTCTCATTAGAGCAAAGATGATGAGTGACATACATAGAGCTGACGACCACAGGTTTTCTTCCAGGGCAGAAATGACTGTCATAAGGGGCATTGTTTTAAAGTGATTGGAGAATGGTTTAGGGGAGATGTCAGTGGGAGATTCTTTACATGGAGAGTGGTGGGGGAGATGTGGAATGGACTGCTAACAGTGAGAGAAGAGTCAGATATATGAGGGATATTTAAGCTACTCTTGGACAGGTACATGGACAATAGTAAAATGTAGAGTTTCTAGGTTAGTTTGATCTTAGGGTAGGATAAAAGGTTGGCACAACATCGAGGGCTGAAGGGCCTGTACTGTGCTGTATTGTTCTATGTTCTACATTCCCTTAATGTCTGGGAATACACTTAAGACCATAAGACCTTAAGACATAGGAGTGGAAGTAAGGCCATTCGGCCCATCGAGTCCACTCTGCCATTCAATCATGGCTGATGGGCATTTCAACTCCACTTGCGCGCAATCTCCCCGTAGTCCTTAATTCCTCAAGACATCAAGAATCTATCAATCTCTGCCTTGAAGACATTTAGCGTCCCGGCCTCCATTGCACTCTGCGACAATGAATTCCACAGGCCCACCACCCTCTGGCTGAAGAAATGGCTCCGCATTTCTGTTCTGAATTGACCCCCTCTAATTTTAAGGCTGTGTCCACACGTCCTAGTCTCCTCGCCTAATGGAAAAAAATTCCTAGCGTCCACCCTTTCCAAGCCATGTCTTATCTTGTAAGTTTCTATTAAGTCTTCCCTTAATCTTCTAAACTCCAATGAATACAATCCCAGGATCCTCAGCCGTTCCTCGTATGTTAGACCAACCATTCCAGGGATCATCTGTGTGAATCTCCGCTGGACATGCTCCAGTGCCAATATGTCCTTCCTGAGGTGTGGGAACCAAAACTGGACACAGTACTCCAAATGGGGCCTAATCAGAGCTTTATAAAGTCTCAGTCGCACAACGGTGCTTTTATATTCCAACCCTCTTGAGATAAGTGACAACATTGCATTCGCTTTCTTAATCAAGGACTCAACCTGCATGTTTACATTTAGAGAATCCTTGACTAGCACTCCCAGATCCCTTTGTATTTTGGCTTTACAAATTTTCTCACCGTTTAGAAAGTAGTCTATGCTTTTATTCTTTTTGCCAAAGTGCAAGACATCACATTTGCTCATGTTGAATTCCATCAGCCATTTCCTGGACCACTCTCCCAAACTGTCTAGATCCTTCTGCAGCCTCCCCACTTCCTCAGTACTACCTGCCTGTCCACCTAACTTCGTATCATTGGCAAACTTCGCTAGAATGCCCCCAGTCCCTTTATCCAGATCATTAATATATAATGTGAACAGCTGCGGCCCCAACACTGAACCCTGCGGGACACCGCTTGTCACCGGCTGCCATTCCGAAAAAGAACCTTTTATCCCAACTCTCTGCCTTCTGTCAGACAGCCAATCCTCAATCCATACCAGTAGCTCACCTCGAACACCATGGTCCCTTAACTTGCTCAGCATCCTCCCGTGTGGCACCTTATCAAAGGCCTTTTGGAAGTCGAGATAGACCACATCCACTGGATTTCCCTGGTCTAACCTACTTGTCACCTCTTCAAAGAATTCCAACAGGTTTGTCAGGCATGACCTCCCCTTACTAAATCCATGTTGACTTGTTCTAATCAGACTCTGCTCTTCCAAGAATTTAGAAACCTCATCCTTAATGATGGATTCTAGAATTTTACCAACAACCGAGGTTAGGCTAATTGGCCTATAATTTTCCAGATTCATCCAGCTTCACATTTAAGATCTCCAGTAATTCCTAATCTGTAATGCTGACTGCTTTCAACACACCAATATTTATTTCCCAGATTCTCTGACCTCCATTTCTTTTTCCACAGTAAATACTGATGCAACATATTAATTTAGTACCTCTCCCATCTCCTGTGGTTCCACACAGACAACCTTGATCTTTAAGATGCTCAATTTTCTCCCTAGTTGCCCTTTTGCTCTTAATGTATTTGTAGAATCTCTTTGGATTATCCTTAGTCTTGACAGATAAGGTTTTCTCATATCCCGTTTCGCCCTCCTAATTGTCCTCTTAAGTTTGAACAGTTTAGACAATATCCATTGGACATTCAGAAGAATTCTAGATAATCTTATTTAAGTGTAAGATCTTGAGGGAACTGGAGAAGTTGAATACAGGATAATGCTGCGTCCTCAGGCCGAAGATTGAATCTAGGCAATAATGTCTTTAGAGCTCTTACTTGTAAACTGTGGTGAGAAGAATTTTTCTTTTGAGTTGTCAGTGCTTGGTATGTTCTTCCCAAGAGGTAGTCATTTCTGGGTCTTTAAATTTATTCAATGTGGAGTTAGACATTTTTATGATGGACAAGAGAATAAAGGATTATGGGGTACAGAAAGTTAAGTGGAGCTGAGACCACAACCACATCGGCCATTATGTTAGTTAATAGTACAGCAGGACCTGACAGTACAAATGGCCTATTCCTGTTCCCATGGTCCTAGCTGTTATACATGGCAAAGTACAAAATAGAAAATTATGGTGCACCCTTTAAGAGTGCAATGGGACTGCCAGACTGACAGTGAAGGAAGGCAGCTCCAACAGCACATGTTGGCAGTAAGAAAGAGCACCCAGCAGGATAGATGAAGCAGTTGAATGGACCTGATCTTGAGGTAAGTGCGTCTTTGGAGAAAGAGTCCTCATGGGTAAAAGGATTAGACAGACAAAGGGTTTCCTCAAACAGATGTAAATCACAGATGTAATTCCATGCAAGTACTGTAGCTTTAATTTCCCTTCACATTTGTAATGACCTGATGGCAGTCAAATATTGAATTCCTGCTCGATGATTTTTGATCCATCTGGATGTTCAAACCTCAAGTTACAATAGCAATACAGCATCATTGCAGATGTCACAAAGTTGTTCTTTTTCTCAAGGATACTGTGTCCTTGGTTTTTTTTCCCAGAGGAGTTGTAAACTAAGTCCTGGCTCCTAGGTGGTTAGTTTGGTGCAGAAATGAAAAAAGGATTTTCAGAGGCCTTTTGTTTATATGTGAACAGATAAGACTTCAGGCCAAACTGGTCATGTTTTGGAAGTAACCTGCATAATGAAAGGGGAATGGTCAGTTCTGAAATCTGACGTTTGACAGAGTTCAAATGTGGGCTGTGTGGAAACAGGCTGCTAAACTTTCTCTCTTTCTGCCCATTTCTCATCTGTTAGAATGTATGATAGTCTTCATTTCCCCTTTAAGACATAATTTGTTAAGTAATAACACAGAGATGCATTCTCTTTCTTATCTGTATATGCCTTTTGATATAACTGTTTTAAATTCTCATCTTTCTGCTGTAACTCGATAAGTGTAGCAGAGCTAAGTATACTTGCATGTTTACCTATTTGCTCCTACTCTGTACCACTTATCTGATCAACAAAGTCCCTGATAAAGTTATGTCAGCTTCCTCACATGTACCTTCTGATCTCTTCTACTTTAACTTGTGACTCTGTGACCTCATTAAGACACAATCTGGGAAAATTTCCAAATAAGACTCCTACATTTCTTCAGTTGCTTGAGTCTCCACTGGCTTTTCAACTAGAGTTGGCAGCACGGCTACCAGTGAATCAGCTATATCATTTGCAAGGACAAATTGTATTCCTGGAGCTGAAAGTTTGTTCAGTACTTCTACCACAAATTCTCCACACTTCTCTCGACTCTCTCGCCTCACTTTACATAATTGAGCACTTTTTGTCTCACCAGGAATTCCTGTTACCAGTACCTTTTCTGGCAAAAGTCCTTCAGGAGTACATATCTCCTCATCCTTCAGCATTACAGCCTGAGAGGTCCCTTAATATTGTAACCTCCTTACCTGCTGCTCCTGGCCTATGTGAATAAACTTTGCTCTTGCATGTATATTTTTTAAGCAGATCTGGCACTTCCTCCTTAATCAACCTCTGATCATCTTGTACCCTCTGAGGCAGTTGTCTAACTTCCCTTGTGCTTTTTGTTACTCGTCCAACAAAACTCTCAGGCTTGTCTGGCTAGTTTTGCTACATTTGGCTTTCTCCTAGTCCACCAACACAATTATTTTGTGTGGCCCACTTTATTACAATGAAAACACCAGAGCTTTTTAACTTCTTTGTTCCCCTCAAAAGGTTTCTTTTTTACTCTGTGATAAGTTATCCTTATGATCTTCACCAAGGTCTACCTTTCCCTTTCCACGTGAGGATTTCTCTTTGCCCCAATTTCTATTTCTCATGGATTGAAATTGATGCTGGAAGCCAAACCGTATCTTATGGACCAGCTCATAATCATCAGTCACTTCAGCTGCTAACCTTGCCGTTTTAACTCTCTACTCTACCACATGAGTTTGCGTTGCTTCAGGCAGTGAATTTTTGAATTCCTCCAAAATAATTACCTCTCTAAGGGCTTAGTAGGTTTGCTCTATTTTTAAACTCTTATCCATTTATTGAAATTATTCTGATCCTTTCGATCTCAATAGAAGTTTGACCAGAGTACCTCCTTAGATTCCTAAAACATTGTCCACAGGCTTCTGGTACAAGCTCACATGCATGTTAAGTGGCTTTTTTCGCCTCCTCATACTCCCCAGATACCTCCTCTAATAGTGATGCGAAGACCTCACTAGCCCTACCTACAAAACCCACATTGCCACTGGCCACTGCATTTGTCGAGCCACCGTTTCAAATGAGATGAAAAAGGCTTCCACATCTGTCTCATCAAATTTAGGCAATGCTTGAACATACTTAAATAGTATCTCATCAGGCTCACCATGGGTTTGCTCATTCCCGCTCTCTTCCTCACTAGACTTGCCTTCAGCCTTCATTCCCATGCTTTTAAGCTGACTTTCCTTTTTAAGTGTCGGTTTCTGAAGTTCAAACCCTTTTTCTTTCTCTATGCTAAAGCCCTTCATTCTTTTTATTTTTCTTTTGCTTTTAATCGTAACTCAAACTGTTTCATTTCTGCTGTACTTTCCTTATCTCTCGCCTTTAACTCAAGCTGCTTCATTTGCAGTTGAATTCTTGCCATCTCTATAGATTCTGATGGTTTCTCCAGCAAGTTTAAATGCTGAGCTACTGCAATAATTCTCTCTCCTTTCCTCACAGAAGCAGGCAGCTCCAATCCCAGCTTGTCTGCTAATTCCTACAACTTGGTTTTATTCACCTTTTGCAAAACTTCCAAAGTCACCACATCCATTTCCAGCAAACTTTTGGTGACTGAAAGAGCCATTACTATCCCAAGCTTTATCAACCCAACCAAACCAACAGCCGAAATAAAGACACTAGCACCTACCACTCACTGTTTAAAATCCCACAAAGAGCCCCCAATCTGTAATGGAGTAGGTCAGATCACTCAGAACACTATGAAGCAGGCAGCCTGGACCATAACTTTGTAATTTGTTTCAATAAGTGTACAGTGAAAATTACACTGAGTTAGTTAGTGAGGTTGACTACCAGGTTTTAAAATAGACAAACATGTATTCACAAAATTACACAATGAAACACAAAGAACAGAATAAAGACCCCCTACAGAACTTAGTCTACCCAAACGAGACTTAATTTTGCTGTTCCAAAAATGCACAACAGCCCCAATAAGCAAAACCTTTAAACACAGTAAAAATAAAACAAAGGCTTACAGGTCGAAGTTAGAGAGGCAGAAGGAGAGAGTGTTTAGCAGCCTTTTTCCACATAGCCCACAGCCAAACTCCCTCAAACTTAACTTTAACTTTCAGAACTGACCACTCCCCTTTTATTATACAGGTCACTTCTAAAATATGATCTTTTTCAGCCTGAAGTTTCATCTGTTTACATATAAACAAAAGGCCTCTCAAAATCCTTTCTCATCTCTGTACCAAACTAGCCATCTCGGAGACAGGGCTTGGTTTATGACCCCCCTGAAAAAAAATCAAGGACACACTATCCTTGAGAAAAAGAACAGCTTTGTGACACAAACTGAGAAAATCACATGTACGAGAATCACATTGAGAACAAGTTTATGTAATGTGAAAAAGATAGTTTTTTAAAATCTGTATATCAAGGAACCAGCTGGGGGGGGGCAGTTATTTAGATCGGGCTAGTATTGCATAATTAGAAATAATCTTGTAGTTTAGGGATGTCTAGGAAAGAGTGACCATGACAGAATAAATTATTTAGAATCTAAGAGTGATTAAGTCAAGTCTAAAACTTGGATCTTTACTCTAAACAAAGCAATGTTGGAAAGTTACATTTAAAGATATTTCTGTAAACAAGGAGTGGAGAGCATTTAAAGAATACATAATTTGGAACAATTCACATTCTTCTGAGATATAGCATCTCCACCAGAAACACACTGCTTAACCATGGCTAGCTAACAAGAGGAGTTAAAGATTGTATCTGGTCAAAAGAAGAGGCCTTATCATAGATCATAGGTCTTGCAGTACAGAAGGAGGCCATTCAACCTATCATATCTGTACTGCCTCCTAAAAGAGTTACTCAGCTAGTCTCACTCTCTAGCCCTATCTCCAAAGCCCTCTAAATTCATCACTTTCAAATATATATCCAGCTCTCTTTTGAAATCCCTCATATGAAATCTGCCACCACCACTCTCCCAAGCAGCACATTTCAAATTCTAACAAATCTCCAAGAAGTTTCTCCTCATCTCACCACTAACGTTCTTGCTGACAATCTTGAAACTGTGACATCTTCTAATGAGACAAAAAAGAACTGTAGAGTTGGAGATTTTCGGAAAATTTTAGAATTCAGCAAGGCAGGATCAAAAAGTTGATAAAGGAGTAAAGAATATACTATTAGAACAGACTATTTGAATTAGGCTACTAGAATTGTAATAGACTATTAACACCTGCAAAAGTAGATTGCAAAAGCTTTTATAACTATTTAAAATGCAAGAAATCAGAAATCATAATGAGATATACAGATAGGGACAGATGAAATTATGATGCGAGTAAGAAAATAATAGAGACATTAAACAAATAGTCACTATCTATCACAATGGAAGACATAATAAAATCCAGAAATGGTGCAGATTCAAGGACCTAACAATACTGAGGCATTTAAACAAATCATCTTGAGGAACAAAAATTAGTGTAATTCATGGGACAAGGAAAAGACAAATCTCCTGGACTGACAACCTTGCATCCTAGAGATTAATAAAAATACGCTGCTGCTGCTGCTGCAGTAAATAAGTTGGCTTTGATCTTCCAAAACATCCCTCGAGTCTGCCACGGTTTCCAAGGATTGGAAGGTAGCAAATGTAATCCCACTACTTAAGCAGCAAGAGAAAAATGGTAATAATTAGACTAATATTAGAGTTAGGAAAATACTAGAAAGCATTTTCAGGTAGTACTGCACTTAGAAAATCATATTATTAAGCAGAGGTGATATGGATTATTCCAAGAAAACCAAAGTTTTACAAATCTCTGAAGAGATCTTTGAAAACAAATCTTGCAACGTGAATTTGGGATAACCAGCAGGTACGCTGGATTTGGATTTTGAAAAGGTTCCAAAAGATTATTGCATGAAATTGTCAAGAAAAGGTGCACAGTCACAGCCCGAAACGTCGAATTTCCTGTTCCTTGGATGCTGCCTGACCTGCTGTGCTTTTCCAGCAACACATTTTCAGCTCTGATCTCCAGCATCTGCAGACCTCACTTTCTCCTCGCACATTCACAGGGACCTGGATCACAAAACGTTGCTATAAGGAATTTACGCAGGAAAATAGTAAGTTGAAGGGGCTGGAGTGCAAGAGTAAAGATGTCCTACTACATTCAAAGCATTGGTGAGGCCACATCTAAACTACAAGCAAAATATTGCAGATCCGGCAAAACTGACCTGGCAGCATCTGAGGAGAGAGAGAGAGAGAGAGACAAACAATGCTCTCTCTTTCCAGTATACTTTACTTGAAACTCCCTTCCATGGATTGGAACTGCCACTGGAACTGGATCTACCTTCTGTCGAGGACCACGTGTCTGATGTGCAACAGCAATTCCACATTAAAAGATATCTCACAAATTCAGGCATGTCAATGCTGATATCATTGCCCTACAGAAGACTCCAAGAGCAGGTGAAGGTTAGCTGATGGAACCAATGGTGGTTAGTCCTTCTTCTGGACAGGAAAACCCAAGAATCAACCCAGGAAAAATGGAATTAGATTCACCATCATAAATGCATCTATTTTCATCAAGAATCGTTTCATAACTATCTGTCTACAACTTGCCAAGAATTAGCAGGCCATGGTTGAGTATGCGTATGCTTCAACCCTTGATGCCATAGATGCATCTAAAAAAGGCCATACTCACCAACATATCTAGGAAGATAAAATTATCCTCCTTGAAGACTTCAAAACAGTGTTGAAAAGGACTGCCAACTGTAGAAAGGAAGCATCGAAGGGAAGGCTTTGACATCTGCAATTCCAACAGGTTTCTGCTGCTTTCCAAACGTGCAAACATCAACTGATCAATACCAACACATCATTGCGCCAAAAAGTCAAGTTCAAGACTTCTTCAAAGAATCTACAATCAAAGCACTGGCACATGATCGACGACATCAATATTCGATGCTGAGACCAAAAGGATGTCCTCATTACCAAAGCAATGATCAGTGTAGGACCTACTGGCTTATCTGTTTTCCTCTACCTCCATCAGATGCCATCAGAAGCACCTGAAGATGAAGAAACATTTCAGAAAAACAGCTCAACATTGAACAGTTTCAAGAGTAGAGTAAACTAGCAAACTACAATGTCTTCAACAAAATCTAGAGTGGAGGAAATCTGGAAAGAGCCGGAAATAGCCTTATGCTGTGAAGAAATCATCAGCTTCAAGACCAAGAAACACAGACTGGTTCAACAAGAGTGACTATCTCATCCAAGACCTCATTGAAAGGAAAATGTAAGGTCTTTAAACCTGCAAAATAGCATCGCCAAGTAGTCAAAAAGGAGATCTCAGCAAATAACAAAGGCAGAGTTAGAAAGAAGAACTAGGGAAGTCAGAACCAATGGTATACAAAAACAGCTAAGGATCTGTGACTCCTCACTGAAAAGCATGACATCCAGTGTGTCTTCAGTGCCATCAAAGCAACATATGGACCCAATGTCTTTGGCTTCAAACTGGGGTGCAGAGTAAGAAAGGAACCTTGACAAGAGACACTTCATAGAACTCCTAAACCATGATGCAGTTGTCAATGAGGGCACATTTCTTGAAGTCCCCCAACTCCCCTTCAAAGATGATACTGGACTCCCACCTAGTGTGGCAGATGTTTAAGCCAATATTAGATATATGAAGACTGGGAAAACTCCTGAAGTAAAGAGGAGTCCAACAGAGCTTTTCGAACTTGCAGGAGATAGCTTACCTGCAATCTCATCAACCCTTTCCTGAAAATCTGAGAAAAATAAGAAATCTTGAAGATGCTACCATCTTCAAGAAAGGAGACAAAGTGGACTGTGGGAACGACCAAGAAATTGCTCTACTCCCCATCGCTGGAAGATCAACGTCTGAACTATCTCAAGGCACCTTCTCCTAGTCTCTGACCAAATCCTTCCTGAAACCCAATGTGGCTTCCAACCAAACCAGAGAACTATGGCTATGATTTTTATTGCGAGGAAGCTCCAACAGAAATGCCAGGGACAACACCAGCCACTTTATTTGGCCTTCAATAATGTGGCAAAGATTTTTGATTCAGTCAATTGGGAAGTACGACAGAAGACCTAGTCAAAGGCAGGCTGTCCAGTGAAAGTTATCAGCATCCTCAATCTCTACCATGATAAAATGTCAGCAACAGTAATATGACAAAATCCTTTGAGGTCAACACAGATGATAAGCAGGGATGTGTCTTTATCACCATCATTCTTCATCTTGTCAAGAACAAGTTTCCCAATGGTATGGACATTGGCTATGTGATGAACCAAAAACTTTTTAACTTCAACTAGTTGAAATCCAAGAAATCGACACCAGTTTTGCTTGTGAAATTTCAATGTGTGGATGATGTCATTACCACTCTTCTTGCAAGAGAATCCTAAAGCCTCACTTAATTCCTTTGTGAAAGCATACTGAAGAACTAGTTCTGGATCTTTGGAATTCTCTGTGCCAGAAAGCTGTGAATGCTCTGACATTGATGTTCAGTGTACTTTTGATATTGTGTTCAACATATTTTTGAGTACTAATGTACTTAAAGGGTGGTACAGAAAAATGGTGTTGTGGTAGAAGATAAGCCATAATTTTGATGAATGCTGGAGAAAATTCAAAATAGGCTAATCATTTGCTATTTTATATATTAGATTCAAATTGCTATTGGTGTTGGGAGTCAAATACATTCCAAATGCAACCTAATGGTCAGAGTCTACAACTACCATGTTACAGTTAGACTTGACAACACTGAAGTCACCAGAAGTTGGAAACCTCGCCAGTTTTTTTTCCCCTAACAGATCCCAAGGGCACTACAGGAATTATTGCCCCTGCTGAAATCAGCTAACAACCCAAAGTCAGAGTCAAAGCTGTGGTCATCTCAGTTTATAAGAATCAGACTGGAAGTAACAATGGTATAGCTAAATAATATGGCACAAATTTTGTTTGCTAGTTAGTTTTGTGGTGTTACAATGCTCACTAAAAATGTGTTCTGCTTCAGAATATTTAAAATCTACTCAGCAAATCCAGTGACCAGTATGCTATTGTGATTTTCAGTTTCAGAAATAAATTTTATTACATACCTTGACTGTAGTTATGATCAACATAAACATGAGTCACTGCAGAGTTAATGTTTTCACCATTTGATACATCAGCCAAACAGGTCACATCAGGCCTAAGGAAAATTAAATTCCTAAGTAAATCATATGAATTATAATTAAGTAGTAATAATTAAATTAAAAGCCCATTTACATTTGACACTTGCAAGCCAGCTCATTATCTTAGGAATATAATTCATTTAAATTTACAAGCATTGAGATATTGAACTGCATCCCTCACATATTTCTCATATCTCATCTTCTATAAATAAAATTGTATGTTGGAGACCTGAATTAAAAACAGGAAACTTAGCATATGCAGCTTCAAGGTCCAATTGCTGGCAAATGGGACTAGGTTAACTTAGGATATCTGGTCAGCAGAGACAAATTGGACTGAAGGGTTTGTTTCCATGCTGTACAACGTTTTGACTCTGTGGGGACAGGCATGGAGTTAACCTTTCAAGACCAATACAACTCTGCTTTGGAGCTTCCTTTATCTTTTGTTCCATGACATCTTTGATCTCTGATCTCTGATCTCCTTTGCCTCACTAACTTGTCCACCCTTCCCCTTTTTCCAACAGCTCATTTCCACCTCCCTTCAATTCTGAAGAAGTCATATTTAACAAGAATCATTCATTTAGTTTCTCTCCCCATGGGTGTTGCCAATCCTGCTGGGTTTCTCCACCACCTTCACCTTCTACACAGCTGGTCTAAATTTTATTGGAAAACTGGATTATGGAACATGACAAGGCAATTTTCTTTGAGAAGTCAGTGGATTTACAGTTTACATAATCCAGACATTTTAAAGTTTATTTTCTAATCAACCTATTCAGACACAACTTGAACGGGGTCTCCCACACCAGAGGTAGGGGCACTCAAATGCTCCAAAGAGTGATCCAAGACATTGCTTAACTATCCTAATCTTTGAGTGTTAATTATTTTCAATCAACCTGCTCAAGACAGAAATCTGTCAATGGTGAAAATTGTTCTACTTGGTAACTGATTATTAGATCAATTCGTGCTCAAACAACTAATTTTCACAATCTTTATCAATGATTTACATGAAGGAATTGAATGAACAATCCAGGTTTGACAGCATCGATGGAGTGAGAAACACAAGTAATATTTTGAGTCCGATATGATTCTTCTTTGCTTCTGGAGAACAGTTATATCTGATTCAAAATGTTAACTATGCTCTCTCTCCTGATAGTGCCAGATCTGCTAAGTTTCTCCAGCATTTTGTTTTTATTTTAGATCTCTAATATTTACAGTACTTGCTTTTAATTGGATGAGCAGTCCATGTGTTTACAGAAAAAATAAGAATTTTTGCAGGTGTTAAAATTTTAGATGGAGGCAAGGTCTTGGCTTGGTCTGGTTAGGATGTGGAAGTGGGCCAATTTTGGCAGGTATAACTTATGTAAATGGGTCTAATGACCCATATATGGTATCTTCAATAGGAGAAAAATCCATATGACATAGTACATGAATCACTACAAATTAATTCCAACTGCCATTCCCAGCTCATGTGAATAACAAAAAAGGGGTAAGATGATGAAAAAGCAATGACCGATACTGATTAAAGATAAATTTTCCCTTTTCCAGAGGTAGAATCTTTTCTGCTATAAAGAGAGTTTCTTCAACTCAAATTGGCTATAACGTGATTGAAGGGTTCAGATTATTATTTGTGGAATGCGAACTTTCCTTACCTGTCTTGGCTATAATGCAATTCCAGTCCCATTGGTCTAAACGGTGCTGCTATTATGCAATTTTCTTATGACACGGAATCATATAAGAATGAAACTATTTCATTATATCAGAACAGACTGTAGTGGCATAGTGATGTTGTCACTAGGATAGTAAATCAGAGCTCCACACAAATGCTTTGGGTACAAAGGTTCAAAATTCATCACAGCAAATGGTGAAATTTTAATTCAATATACTCCAGAATTTAAAAAGCTATTCTAATGGTGTCCATGTAACGAATGTCGATTGTCACTTTTAAAAATACCCATCAGGTTCACTAATGTCCATTAGAGAAGGAAATTTATATACCTTATCTAGTCTGCCCATACACCTGAGTCCAGATCCATAGAAATATGGTTGACTCTTAAATGCCCTCTGAAACAGCCTTGAGGGCTAATCAGCTCAAGAGAAATTATGGATGGACAAGTGCCAGCTTTGTCACTAACTTCCACACCCCATATAAAATTAAAAAGTAAATCGCCACATGATTTGAGCCTTCCAATCTTTCCAGTGACAGCTAGAAAATGTAAGTTTCCAGCTAGGAAGGCAGATGCATTAGTTTTGAGAAGATTTGTAGCTCAGGTTGAGATTTTGGACGTAGGTTTGCTTGCTGAGGTTGAAGGTTCATTTCCAGATGTATCGTCACCCTACTAGATGACATCTTCAGTGGGATTCAGGCGAAGCACTGCTGAAAATTCCTCCTTTCTATTTATATGTTTGGGTTTCTTTGGGTTGGTGAAGTCACTTCCTGTTCCTTTTCTCAGGGAGTGGTAGATGGAGTCTAACTCGATGCCATGCAACTAGGAATTCTCATGCGTGCCTCTGTTTGGCTTGTCCTAGCATGGATGTGTTGTCCAAGTCGAAATTGTGTCCTTCCTCATCCTAATGTAAGGATACTCATGAAAGAGCGTTACGTCGTTTTGTGGCTAGTTGGTGTTCATGTATCCTGGTGGCTAGTTTTCTGCCTGTTTGTCCAATGTAGTGTTGTTAAGGTCCTTGCACAGTATTTTGTTAATGCCATTAGTTTTGCTTGTTGTCTGTATAGGGTGTTTAATTAGTTGCTGTTTTAGTGTGTTGGTGGGCTTGTGGGCTACCATGATGCCAAGGGGTTTGAGTAGTCTGGCAGTCATTTCCGAGATGTCTTTGATGTAGGGGAGAGCGGCTAGGGTTTCTGGACGTGTTTTGTCTGCTTTTTGAATACACGGTATAGGTGATTTTCCTCTGCCCTGTGTAGCTTCATTTGTGGTTGTTGGGATGATCGCTTCTGTAGTTCAATATTGATCCGTATGTGTTGTTTTCCTGAAGACGCTGGTTTGAAGTTCCCTGTTGGCTGTTCGCTCTACTGTGACATCTAGGAATGGCAATTTGTCGTTGTTTTCCTCCTCTTTAGGTGAATTTTATGCCAGTAAGGGTATTATTGATGGTCTTGAAGGTTTCCTCTACTTTGTTTCGTTTAGTGATGACAAAGGTGTCATCTATGTAGCGGACCCAGAGTTTGGGTTGGATGGTTGATAGAGCTGTTTGTTCAAGTCTCTGCATTATTGCCTCTGCTAAGAACCCTCATATCGAGATCCCATAGGTGTTTTGTTGGTTTGGCTGTAGGTTTTGTTGTTGAAGGTGAAGTGTAAGGTAAGGCACAGGTCCACTACCTCGATGATACTGTCCTTATTGATGAAGTTAGTGATGTTTGGTGTATGTGTCTTTGGGTCTTCTAATAGTGTAGTCAGTGTTTCCTTGGCCAGGTTAATGTTGATTGATGTAAACAGGGCTGTTATATCAAAGGCTGTTATATTATTTCATCCTCTTCTATCTCAGTGTTTTTGATGGTCTTTAAGAATTCTTGCGTGGAGTGGATGGAGTGGTGTGAGTCTTTTACTAAGTGTTTTAGTCTTTAGTGTAGCTCCTTGGCCAATCTGTAAGTTGGTGTTTCCAGGTAGCGAGTCTGAGTCTGAGGGGGCTCCTGGTTTGTGAATTTTGGATAATCCGTAGAAGCGTGGTGTGTTAAATCTGTCTGTTTTCGTTTTTTGGAAGTCGGTCTTATTTATTTCTCCAGATTTCTGAAGTTTTTGATTAGGGCTGTGATTCGGTTCTCTATTTGTGGAGTCGGGTCTATCGCCACCTGTTGCTAAGTGTTGGTATTTGTAAGTAGTGCATTTGCTTTTTCAATGTAGTCGCTTCGATTTAGAATGACTGTCAAGCGTCCTATGTCTGCAGGTAGAAAAACAATGTGTTTATCTTTTTTTAGTCTTTTCAGTACTTTCCTTTCTTGTGTATTGAGTGGGTTTCCTTCCTTTTTTCTGCATAATGTTGGTGCAACTACCAGTCTGATGGCTTATTGGGTTTCTTCTGAGTTGGTTCTTTTAGTGTTGTTTCTAATGCTAAGAAATCTTTCTTGTCCGCATCCTGCCAGTTGTAATGTAATCCTCTTAGTAAGACGGCTTTTTCAGAATCTGTTCAGGGTCAGTCAGATAAGTTTTTTTAATCCATTTTTCTGCATTGTCACTGTTGTTACTTTGTGTAAGTTTGTCTAGTTTTTTCTGCAAGTCTAGTTTCTTAATTTTCTGTGTTTGTCGCTGTCTAATGTCGCTCGTTGTACTGTGTCTATCCATTCATGGTATGTTGCATAGTGAATAAAGATTTTTGGTGCAAAATTTCCCGATTGTATTTACTGAGTCTTTTGTGGGCATCATTAATCATTTCTCAAAGCATTCTGTGGCCATTTTGCTCTGCTATTCTTTTGGCTAGTGGGATGTTAAGGGGAGGTTTGCATTGAAGACATTTAGATAGTACCAGTTTTCTTAGGCATTCGTGTAGGAAGTACAGCTGTTTGTGGGTAGCACTCTGTCAGATAGTATTCGTTTCCCACTTTCGGGCCATTTTTAGCATATTGCGCCCATAGATCTGAGCGAGTTTTGAGAATATATGTTGCTCAGGTTGAGGTTTTGGATGTAGGTTTGCTCGCTGAGCTTGAAGCTTCATTTCCAGACTTTCCGTCACCCTAAGTAACATCTTCAGTGGGCCTCAGGCAAAGCACTGCTGAAAATCCCAGCTTTCTATTTATATGTTTGGGTTTCTTTGGGTTGGTGATGTCATTTCTCAGTAGTATCCTTACATACGGATGAGGAAGGACACCACTTTGACTGGGACAACGCATCCATAAGTCAATCAAAGACACCCACGAGAACTCCTAGAAGCATGGTATTCGAACCAGAACTTTATCAACAAACACATCAAGTTAGACCCCATCTACCAACCCCTGAGAAATGGAACAGGGAGTCACTTTGCCACAGGAAATAACAACACCACAGGAAATGACATCACCAACTCAAGAAACCCAAACATATAAATAGAAAGCAGAAATTTTCAGCAGTACTTCGCCTGAGGCCCACTAAAGATGCTACCTAGTAGGGTGATGAAATGTGTGGAAATGAACCTTCAAGCTCAGCGAGCAAACCTACATTCAATGCAGATGTTCAGATCCTGACATGGGATGGGTCAGGAACAGGAAGGAGTAGTATCCAGGTTATGTAAATAACGCCAGATAGCAGACAAGGCAAATCTAACCCTCTTGCAGCAGAGTGCTCCTTGGCTACATCTCACTTCTCTAGTGTTTGTCATTTTATCTTAACTGAAGTCAGGCAAAATCAGCTCGAAGAATCTATATCTGATGACATTGTCAGCAATTCTATAGTTCAGGATATAAAATTACTCAAACTTAGCTAGCGTTTCACAAAATAATAATGTACAGCCAGTTACTATTTTGAAAAACAATTGATTTCTCAAGTATTTATATAACCTTACCTCAGTAAAGACTGAGATTGCTCTGATTCTGTTACCTCATCACAAACCTACAGAAACAAAAACAGCATGTTAAAAAACGTCACAGGGACCCGAATCAAAAGATTTTTCAGTTCTAGGAAGATCACACTGAATTATTATAGCTCAGGAGGCATTTGGCCCATTGTGCCTGCCAATGTCCTGCCTTTCCTCATATTCCTGCACACCATTACTATCCAAATGACCACTCAATGCCCATTTGAATGTCTCAAATGAACCTTTGTACACATTTCAAGGCAGTGCATTCCATATTCCAACAACTCGCCGTGTGAAAAAAGTATTCTCTCACATTACCTTTGTTTCATTTGCATATTATAATAAATCTATGCCCTTCCTTTCTTGTTGCTTTTACGAGCAGGAACTGCTTCATCCCATCTACTGCCCAGCCTGCTCATGATTTTGAAAACCTCAATCAAATCTCTCAGTAACCTTCTTTCCAGGAAGAATGTTCTTCAATCTATACTCAGAGCTTCATAGCAGCGGTTTCTTATACCTGGAACTTTCCTAGTAAATCACTTCTGCACACTGTCCATTGTATTTGCATCTTTCCTGTAATGTGGTGCCCACAACTGTACACAGTACTTTAGCTGAGGCTTAATAAGTATTTTATGCAAGTTCAACATCAGCTCCTTTCTCTTGTACTCAATGCCTTTTTACTAAAAAGAGATTGAGATATAACACAATCAGAACAATCTCACGCGACACTTTGTTTACTCCTCTCTCTAGATATCCTGCCATCTTCAATGATCTGAGCAGTTACACACCCAGGTCCCTCTGCTCCTGCATTCTCTTTAAAACTGTAAATGTCTTTGTTTTAAACTTTGCACATTTTGGAAAGGTTTGTTTTAATGGAGATCAGACAGTTTAGAAAATGCAGCAAGAAAAAATATGCATGGAAGGTTCTTTGCCAAATTCGTATGTCTTCCTCAACCTCAAAAACAAAACCTACTCATTTACTGGTAACTTAGTCCCTCATTCCTCAGCTCCAGATTTTGGTCAAGGGCAGTCTGGGATCAAACTTCACAGAATATTATTTGATTATATTTTCTTCATTACAATATAAATGAGACTGCTTCTTAATAGCTTTAAAGTTCTTCTAAAAGCTTAAGATGTTTCAGAAGTAGAATTGTGAGAAAACACAGGTTTTCAATGTATTTAATGGGAAGGCATCTATAGGTAAAAATGGCCCATAAAGATTTGAAACAGGTTCATTACTCATCTCAGCCATAATAAAAAAACACCAAACAAATAGATGGAACCATACTAACTAGATGAGAACCAACTGAAATGGAGTGAGAACAGATCTCTTCCCATGTAATGTATCAAGGGTAAACAATACTGCAATGGAACAGAAGAGAAGGTAGTTCTGGCAGGGATGGTGTACATTCCCACCAATTGTAAAGGTAGTTCAGGCAAACAAGAGTTCATGCAATCTCATGCAAATTGCCACTCTATCTTTTCTATCTTATGAAAAGAGAGCACTCCACATTTCTGACAAGAAATTCCAATCAGGGCTCTTTCTGAAAAGCTATATTTCCATTCTGACAGATTTCTAATATTGGGGGAAGGAAAACCATCACATTTTCATAGAGGTCAGCTTATTCTGAAATCTGAAAGCTGGAATCCCAGTCTTGTAAGAGGTTATGGTGTCAAGATGGTGGAGTGCCAGCTGCGTAGAATGCTAGGGAGCTAAGTAAGGTGTGTGTAAGCTGGCTAACATTCAAGTTGCATTGGATGCCTAGTAGGTATCATTTCAAATGAGTAGGGGCAGGATGCCAGGTAAGTAGACTGCCAAGATGGGTAGAGTGTAGCGTGCCAAGGTGTTGTTGGATATCAAATGAATAGGGTGCTAGTTGGTGTGTACAAGATGAGTAGTATGAAAGGGGGCTAGTGGTCCAGGTAGATAATTTAGTTTAAGGTATGTCCAGATGCTTGGGTGAAATTGGGTGGGATAGGGTGGATATTATGTCCAGAGCAAAGGTGGAGATCAGATCTGTTCCTGGGAGATAAAGCGGATGTCAAGTCTGGAATGAGAGGTTTGTTAAGTGGCAAGGGTTAGGGAATCAATGATGGGAAAGGGCAATTGGGTCTGGGGGAAACAGTATATCATCCACAGAGTAGAATGGAGGCCCAAGGTTAGAGATGGGTGTCAGGTCAAGGTCTGAGGGCAAGTCATCTGGGGGAGAACATATGGGGATTGTGACATTAAAATGGGGTCAGTTGAATAGTTATGCATGAGTTAGACTAGGCATTGAATGGTCTAACTTCTCTTAAATAGTTACTTAATTTCAATCTGAACGTTCCAAATTCTCAGATTTATATTGGGATTCTGAGGTTTCACGCATGGGGATCTGCCAAATGAATCTTCAGGGCTTTCCTTCAGAGTCTGTTAAAATGGGGATTCTGCAGAGTCATCATGTACAACTCCAATCTACACTGAAGTAAGAACTGCTCAGCAGGTCTGGCAGCATCTGTGGAGAGAAATCAAGAGTTAACGTTTCGGGTCAAGTGACCCTTCTTCAGAATCTTGATGGTCCCAAGGATGCAGAAGCAAACAAGATGCTGGCCATAATTTTCCAATTCATTTAAGATATAGGGATGATACCAGAGGACTGGAGATTGAATAGGGGAGAAAAACTGGCAAAAAAGGACACAAGGAACAGAAGAAGCTGCAGATCGATTAGTTCAAACTCAGCAGTGGAAAATCTTTTGATGATAATCCAGGCTAAAACTAATAATCACTAACAGACAAATGAGGATTAATTCAAGAAAGCTAGGAGAGATTTGTTAAAGGCAAAATCATGTGCAACTACTTGCAGTTTTTAATAGGGCAACAGTGATGATTATGAGGCTAATTCAGTTTATTCACTGAAAATGAATTTCCAGAAGTCATCTGTGAAATACCACATAACAGACACTGCAGAGTTGAAGTGCATGGAATAAAAGAGATAGTAGCAACATGAAAATGAAGTTGGCAGTATGACAGAAAACGAGTAGGGTGAATGGTTCTCCTTCAGATTAAAGAAAGCTATAAGTGGAATTCCCTAGTGGGCGTTACGAGTAATACGTGCATAATTTTTGAGAAATTACCTAAACTTGGGCATGTAGGGCACAATTGCTAAATTTGCAGACAACATGAAACTTGGCAATTAGTGAACTGTAAGAAAGCTGGTGATAAACTTCAAGTAGTGATGTAGGAAAAGTGTCATATAGTGCACTTGGTAATAAGAATGATGAGAGGTAATACAGGAACTTCTGCTTAAAGACAACACACTTAGAATTGTTTTACTTTAACGTTGTAAATGAAACAGTGACAATATACATAATACTGAGAGTTCCAATTTAATATTGTTTCCTGTAGGCTTCATGTGTGGCCTACCTGATCTCAATAATATACCCAATGATTCCATTTCCACATTCAGTTACCCGGCCTCCCTTCCTCAGAACCTCTTCATACCCTTCCCCCTTTTAAAGTTCTTATCTTCAAAGCTCTGGTATCAGCTTTCTCTGCTGCCTGCCATTCCAAATTTAGAATTGAGTCCTGGGCTTTACCTAGTTGGGCGGCACAGTAGCTCAGTGGTTAGGACTGCTGCCTCAGTGCTAGGGATTCAGGTTCAATTTGACACTCAGGTGACTGTCTAAGTGGAGTTTGCACATTCTCCCTGTGCCTGTGTGGGTTCCTCCCAGAGTCCAAAGATGTGCAGGTTAGGTGGATCAGCCATGCTAAATTGCCCACAGCGTCCAGGGATGTGCAGGCTAGATAAGTTAGCCATGAGAAATGAAGGGTTACAGGGATAGAGTAGGGGGATGCTTCTGGTGGGATGCCCTTCAGATGGCTCACGTGGACTCGATGGGCTGAATGGCCTGCTTCCACATTGTAGGGGTTTGATGATTCTAGTGTCAGAAGCTATTCAGTGCAAGCAGAACTACTTACGTTTACCACATCTACCACTAGATGGAGACTGTTCAACTAAACGTTTAACATTTCTGAAAAGGTTGATGAAAAAAATCTCTAATTACAACATGGAGAGCTCTTGTTGCACAGTGGTAAGGTCCCTACCCTTGAGCCAGAAGATCCACATCCAAATCCCACCTGCTCCACAGATGTATAGTGTCTGAACAAGCTGTTTTAAAAATATACTTCTTGGGATTAGATTACCTACAGTGTGAAAACAGGCCCTTTGGCCCGACCAGTCCACACCGACCTTCTGAAGAGTAACCCACCCAGACCCATTATTTCCCTCTGACTAATGCACCTAACACTATGGGCAATTTAGCATGGCCAATTCACCTGAATTGCACATTTTTGGACTGTGGGAGGAAACCAGAGCACCCGGAGAAAACCCACGCAGACACAGGGAGAATGTGCAAACTCCGCACAGAGAGTCGCCCAAGGTGGCAATCGAACCTGAGACCCTGGTGCTATGAGGCAACAGGGCTAGCCACCATGCCGTCCTAATGATAAATCGGTAGTGTCTCCACCTCTGAGCCAGATCATCCAGGTTCAAGTGTGTAATACCACCTCTAAACAGGTTGGCTAGCAGGTAGCTCCTAGGTAGGCCACACAGGAGGCCTATAGGAAACAATACTAAATTGGAACTCTCAGTATTATGTATATGGTCACTGTTTCATTTACAACATTAAAGTAAAACATTAAAGTAAAGTTGTAGTGGTTCTGTTCGCCGAGCTGGAAGTTTTTGTTGCAAACGTTTCGTCCCCTGGCTAGGAGACATCATCAGTGCTGTGCAGCCTCCTGCGAAGCGCTTCTTTGATGTTTCTTCCGGTATTTATAGTGGTCTGTCCTTGCCGCTTCCGGGTGTCAGTTTCAGCTGTCCGCTGTAGTGGTTGGTATATTGGGTCCAGGTCGATGTGTTTGTTGATGGAGTTTGTGGATGAATGCCATGCCTCTAGGAATTCCCTGGCTGTTCTCTGTCTGGCTTGCCCTATGATAGTAGTGTTTCTCCAGTCGAATTCATGTTGCTTGTTGTCTGAGTGTGTGGCTACTAGGGATAGCTGGTCGTGTCGTTTCGTGGCTAGTTGGTGTTCATGTATGCGGATTGTTAGCTGTCTTCCTGTTTGTCCTATATAGTGTCTTGTGCAGTCCTTGCATGGTATTTTATAAACTACATTAGTTTTGCTCATGTTGGGTATTGGCTCCTCTGTTCTAGTAAGTTGTAGTACACCAGAACTGCGAAAAGAGGAAGAGGAACACCTATACAAGGTATTCGCCAAAAACGGATACCCGCGCAACTTTATCAACAGATGCCTAAGAGATAGACCACGGAACGAGGACATGCCACAACCAAAAGGACTAGCCACACTACCATACATCAGGAGCGTTTCAGAACTGACAGCCAGACTACTGCGACCCTTAGGACTCATAACGGCACACAAACCAACAGCCACGCCCAGACAACAACTTACTAGAACAAAGGAGCCAATACCCAACATGAGCAAAACTAATGTAGTTAATCCAGCATCTGCAGTCGGCACTTTCTCCTATCAGTCAGCAGATTATTGCAAAAAGCAAGTGCTGCTTGCTTTTAAAAACCCCCTCCAATACTTCACTGATTATTAAGAGAGGATTCTTAATCCAAGATAGAGGACAGGGAAAGTTTCTGGCTGTAACAGCTGCTCCTTTTTTGAGGTATCTTAGGTGCTGGAGGTGATTTCCTCAAATTGCAGGAGCAGCAATTACTGTTTCATAAGCTAATGCATTGTTTTGGAACTTTGGAAAAAAAAGTCAAAACAACAGTATTTTTAAAAGGCAGTAGAACAGACAAAGGAAGCACATGGTGAGCTCATTGCAGGAGACAGAGAGAGAGAGAGAAGAGAAAGACTGCACAGTTACTGCCTTTGATGTTTGAATTCATGTATCGCTAGACATTGGAGTGCATCTGGGAAAACTAACAAACATTGAAATTCACAACTGATCTTGGAGGAACTGTTCGGCAAAGTTCACAGCACAGAATCAGATAAGTTAATCATGTGGCCTACAGAGAATCTGCAGTAGTGGGTGGAATGGGTTCTTTCTTGATTACATGTTTTTGTATATACGTCTCTTGATTAAACTTAAAATATAAGCCATAACTATTATTTTAACCTGGGGCAGTGTTTGTAGAGGAATAAGACAGTATTATTTTCTGGGTCTGTAGATTGAGAAGGAGCAAAAATGGCCTTTAATAGAGTGATATGTACTTCTTGTCAGATGTGGGAGTTTAAAGAGAGTTTAAGGGTTACTGTGGATTATATCTGCCATAAATGCTGCTGGCTGTGAATCTTATCAGATCAAATGGATCGGTTAGAGAGACAGAAAGAAGCAATGAGGAATTTGCAATAGCAACAGTATGTGATAGATGGCAGTTACAGGAAGGAGGAGAAAGTCTCAGAGACAATCACATAGATGGGTTAACTCCAGGAAAGGTAAGAGGTAGGCAGCTAGTGCAGGAGTCTTTTGTGGATATATCCATTTCAAACCGGTATGCTGTTTTGGAAACTGGAGGGGGTGATGGATTCTCAGGGGAACGTAGCACAAACAGCCAAGTTTCTGGTATTGAGACTGGCTCTAATGCAACGAGGGGTATGTTGTGTTCCAACAGATCAATTGTATTAGGGGATTCTGTAGTCAGAGGTACAGACAGACATTTCTGTGGCCAGCAGTGAAAAAGCAGAATGGTGTGTTGCTTCTCTGGTGCCAGGATCAAGGGTGTCTCAGAGAGGGTGCAGTATGTTCTCACGGGGGAGAGGGGCCAGCAGGAGGTGATTGTCCATATTGAAACCAACGACAGAGGAAGGGAAAATGTTCAGATTCTGAAGGGAGATTACAGAGAGTTAGGGAGGACTTTAAAAAGGAGGACCTCGAGAGTAGTAATATCTGGATTACTCCCAGTGCTACGAGCCAGTGAGGGCAGGAGTAGGAGGATAGAGCAGATGAATGCATGGCTGAGGAGCTGGTGTATGGGAGAAGGATTCACATTTTTAGATCATTGTAATCTCTTTTGGGGTAGAAGTGACCTATACAAGAATGATGGATTGCACCTAAATTGGAAGGGGACTAATATACTGGCAGGGAAATGTGTAGAGCTGCTCGGTAGGATTTAAACTAGTAAGGTGGGGGCGGCGGGGGGTGGAGGGGGACCCAGGGAGATAGTGAAGACAGAGATCAAGCTGACATTGAGTAAAAAGTGAGGTCTGCAGATGCTGGAGATCAGAGCTGAAAATGTGTTGCTGGTTAAAGCACAGCAGGTTAGGCAGCATCCAAGGAACAGGAAATTTGACGTTTCGGGCATGAGCCCTTCATCAGGAATGAGGAGAGGGTGCCAGGCAGGCTCAGATAAAAGGTAGGGGGGAGGGACTTGGGGGAGGGGCGATGGAGATGTGATAGGTGGAAGGAGGTCAAGGTGAGGGTGATAGGCCGGAGTGGGGTGGGGGCGGAAAGGTCAGGAAGAGGATTGCAGGTTAGGAGGGCGGTGCTGAGTCCAAGGGAATCGACTGAGACAAGGTGGGGGGAGGGGAAATGAGGAAACTGGAGAAATCAGAGTTCATCCCTTGTGGCTGGAGGGTTCCCAGGCGGAAGATGAGGCGCTCTTCCTCCAGCCGTCGTGTTGTTATGTTCTGCCGATGGAGGAGTCCAAGGACCTGCATGTCCTCGGTGGAGTGGGAGGGAGAGTTAAAGTGTTGAGCCACGGGGTGGTTGGGTTGGTTGGTCCGGGCGGCCCAGAGGTGTTCTCTGAAGCATTCCGCAAGTAGGCAGCCTGTCTCCCCAATATAGAGGAGGCCACATCGGGTGCAGCGGATGCAATAGATGATGTGTGTGGAGGTGCAGGTGAATTTGTGGCGGATATGGAAGGATCCCTTGGGGCCTTGGAGAAAAGTAAGGGTGGAGGTGTGGGCGCAAGTTTTGCATTTCCTGCGGTTGCAGGGGAAGGTGCCGGGAGTGGAGGTTGGGTTGGTGGGGGGTGTGGACCTGATGAGGGAGTCACGAGGGAGTGGTCTTTGCGGAAAGCTGATAGGGGAGGGGAGGGAAATATATCCCTGGTGGTGGGGTCCGTTTGGAGTTGGCGGAAATGGCGGCGGATGATACGCTGTATACGGAGGTTGGTGGGGTGGTAGGTGAGAACCAGTGGGGTTCTGTCTTGGTGGCGGTTGGAGGGGCGGGGCTCAAGGGCGGAGGATCGGGAAGTGGAGGAGATGCGGTGGAGGGCATCGTCGATCACGTCTGGGGGGGACCCTCACCTTGACCTCCTTCCACCTATCACATCTCCATCGCCCCTCCCCCAAGTCCCTCCCCCCTACCTTTTATCTGAGCCTGCCTGGCACCCTCTCCTCATTCCTGATGAAGGGCTCTGGCCCGAAACGTCGAATTTCCTGTTCCTTGGATGCTGCCTAACCTGCTGTGCTTTGATCAAGCTGACATTGGTACAGTTGAGAACTCAAGCGAGTCAAACAGTCAGACAGGCAGGGACGAGGTAGGACCAATAAAATAAACTGCATTTATTTCTATACAAGGGGCCTAACAGGGAAGGCAGATGAACTCAGGGCATGGTTAGGAACATGAGACTGGACATCATAGCAATTACAGAAACATGACTCAGGGATGGGCAGGACTGGCATCTTAATGTTCCAAGATACAAATGCTACAGGAAGGATAGAAAGGGAGGCAAGAGAGGAGGGGGTGTGGCGTTTTTGATAAGGGATAGCATTACAGCTGTGCTGAGGGAGGATATGCCTGAAAATACATCCAGGGAAGTTATTTGGGTGGAACTGAGAAATAAGAAAGGGATGATCACCTTATTGGGATTGTATTATAGACCCCCTAATAGTCAGAGGGAAATTGAGAAACAAACTTGTAAGGAGATCTCAGCTATCTGTAAAAATAATAGAGTGATTATGGAAGGAGATTTTAACTTTCCAAACATAGACTGGGGCTGCCATAGTGTTAAGGGTTTAGATGGAGAGGGATTTGCTAAGTGTGTGCAAGACAATTTTCTGATTCAGTATGTGGATGTACCTACTAAAGAAGGTGCAAAACTTGACCTACTCTTGGGAAATACTCGTGGGGCAGGTGACTGAGGTGTCAGTGGGGGGAGCACTTTGGGGCCAGCAACCATAATTCTATTAGATTTAAAATAATGATGGAAAAGGATAGGCCAGATCTAAAAGTTGAAGTTCTAAATTGGAGAAAGGCCAATTTTGACGGTATTAGTTAGGCAAGAACTTTTGAAAGCTGATGGTGGCAGATGTTCGCAGGTAAAGGGATGGCTAGAAAATGGGAAGCCTTCAGAAAAGAGATAACAAGAATCCAGAGAAAGTATATTCCTGTCAGGGTGAAAGGGAAGGCTGGTGGTATAGGGAATGTTGGATGACCCAAAGAAATTGAGTGTTTGGTTAAGAAAAAGAAGGAAGCATATGTAAAGTATAGACAGGATAGATCGAGTGAATCCTTAGAAGAGTATAAAGGAAGTAGGAGTATACTTAAGAAGGAAATCAAGAGGGGAAAAAGGGGACCTGAGATAGCTTTGGCAAATACAATTAAGGAGAATCCAAAGGGCTTTTACAAATACATTAAGAACAAATGGGTAACTAGGGAAAGAATAGGGCCCCTCGAAGATCAGCAAGGCGACTTTTGTGTGGAGCTGCAGAAAATGGGGGAGATACTAAATGAATATTTTGCATCAGTATTTACTGTGGAAAAGGATATGGAAAATATAGACTGTAGGGAAATAGATGGTGACATCTTGCAAACTGTCCATATTACAGAGGAGGAAGTGCTGGATGTCTTGAAATGGGTAAAGGTGGATAAATCCCCAGGACCTGATCAGGTGTACCCGAGAACTCTGTGGGAAGCTAGAGAAGTAATTGCTGGGCTTCTTGCTGAGATATTTGTATCATCAACAGTCACAAGCCGGAAGACTGGAGATTGGCTACCGTGGTGCCACTGTTTAAGAAAGGTAGTAAGAACAAGCCAGGGAACTATAGACCAGTGAGCCTGACCTCGGTGGTGGGCAAATTGTTGGAGAGAATCCTGAGGGACAGGATGCACATGTATTTGGAAAGGCAAGGACTGTTTCGGGATAGTCAACATGGTTTTGTGCATGGGAAATCATGTCTCACAAACTTGATTGAATTTTTTAAGAAAGTAACAAAAAGGATTGATGAGGGCAGAGAGGTAAATGTGATCTATATGGACTTCAGTAAAGCGTTCGACAAGGTTCCCCATGGGAGACTGATTAGTAAGGTTAGATCTCACAGAATATAGGGAGAACTAGCCATTTGGATAACAGGACTGGCTCAAAGGTAGAAGTCAGAGGGTAGTGGTGGAGGGTTGTTTTTCAGACTGGAGGCCTGTGACCAGTGGAATGCCACAAGGATCGGTGCTGGGTAGTACACAAATGATTCGGATGCGAGCATAAGAGGTACAGTTAGTAAGTTTGCAGATGACACTAAACTTGGAAGTGTAGAGAGTTACCTCAGATTACAACAGGATCTGGACCAGATGGGCCAATGGGCTGAGAAGTGGCAGATGGAGTCTAATTCAGATAAATGCGTGGTGCTGCATTTTGGGAAAGCAAATCTTAGCAGACTTATACACGTAATGGTAAGGTCCTAGGGGGTGTTGCTGAACAAAGAGACCTTGGAGTGCAGGTTCATAGCTCCTTGAAAGTGGAGTCGCAGGTAGATAGGATAGTGAAGAACGCGTTTGGTATGCTTTCCTTTATTGGTCAGAGTATTGAGTACAGGAGTTGGGAGGTCATGTTGCGGCTGTACAGGACATTGGTTAGGCCACTATTGGAATACTGCGTGCAATTCTGGTCTCCTTCCTATCGAAAAGATGTTGTGAAACTTGACAGGGTTCAGAAAAGATTTATAAGGGTGTAGCCAGGGTTGGAGGATTTGAGCTATAGGGAGAGGCTGAACAGTCCGGGGCTGTTTTCCCTGGAGTGTCAGAGGCTGAGGGTGACTTTATAGAAGTTTACAAAATTATGAGGGGCATGGATAGGATAAATAGGCAAAGTCTTTTCCCTGGGGTTGTGGGGTCCAGAACTAGAGAACATAGGTTTAGGGTGAGAGGGAAAAGGTATAAAACAGACCTACGGGGCAACCTTTTCACACAGAGGGTGATTCGTGTATGGAATGAGCTGCCAGAGGAAGTGATGGAGGCTGGTATAATTACAACATTTAAGAGGCATTTGGATGGGTATATGAATAGGAACGGTTTGGAGGGATATGGGCTGGGTGCTGACAGGTGGAACTAGATTGGGTTGGGATATTTGGTCGGCATGGACGGGTTGGACCGAAGGGTCTGTTTCCATGCTGTACATCTCTATGACTCTATGACTGATGGGGTAGTAGTTGAATAGGTTGGATTTTCCTGCTTTTTGCAGACAGAAAAAAACCTGGATAATAATTTTCCACATTGTCTGGTACATGCTAGTGCTGCAGATGGACTGGAACAGCTTAGATAAAAGAGAGAAGGTGGTGGCAGAGTAAAAATACTTTGCCGGAGCTCCTCTGCTCTGCCTATTCTTTTTCTGTTTTTCCTCACATTTTTCTTTTTCTCTCCCCTTAGCCCCAGTGGTGAATACCAGAGCAACACGTGGAGTGCAAGCCCTGGAGCAGCGCATGAGGAAGCAGCCCTGAAGCTGTGCGGGCAGCAAGTCTCAAAGCAACATGCAGACAGCAAATCACAAGCATTGACTGGCAAAGAGGAGACAATCCTGGAACTTGCCTTGGAGCAGTTGAATGCTGGTACGGAGCAGTCTGGAGGCTTGGAGTGGAGTGGGGATGGCTGTTGGACTGAAGTCTGTCTCAAGCGGTCAGACCATGTTCAAAGGCCCTGTGCTGAGCTGCTATAATGTAATGCTTATTTGAAATACTTTTTTTACCTGGCTGAGAAGTCAACCTTTTAACAATGTCTTATTTCTTAGGTATCTTTCAAACTCTGTAAAGTAATGCCACTACTTTTTAATCCTCTTCTGTATCCAAGGTTTGTACCTAGGTACTTGTACCTAAGATGGCACCATAGCAGGCAGACATTGTAAAAGCATTTCATTGTACTTCTACAATGAAGTACACGTGACAATACAGGATATTTTATTCTATTCTAGATAGGATTAGCAGCTGGTTATTGAGCACGTCTTCAGTACTATAGCTGAAAGATTGTCAGGGCCCATATCTTGCAGTATCCAGTGTCTCCAATCATTTTTTTGACATCATACAGAATCAGCCAAAGTGGGTGAAGATTTGCAATGGTGATGCTGAGCACCTGGGGAGGGAGGGTGGGTAACAGCAGAGATGAATCAACCACTTCGAGCTCAGGCGAAAGATGACCATAAATGCTTCAGCCCCATTTTTTGGACTGGTTTACTGGGCTCAAACATTATTGACAAACGAAATATTTGTGGAAGCTCCTCCCCTAGTTTGTTATCTAATTGTCCACCATCATTGACCGCACAGCTTAGATATGGTTATGAGACTGCTTAGTACTGGCTTTCTAGACTTGCCATCTTGTGACATAAATGACGTTGCACAAATATTGATTGACTTATTAGAATTAAATATAAATGATGAACTTTCATTTAACATAATTCTTCTCTTTTGTTACATTCCCTCTAATTTCACCAACTGTCGTGCAGATTTCTAAAGTCCATACATAGCATTGGCTCAAGAAACTGGAATAAATGTGTCAGCATACCAATCAGCGTGCATGAATTCTTAGAACGGCTTATACAGCATGTTGGTCACTCGTATATTTATCAGTACCAAGCACAAAGTTCACCTATTTTGATGTGAGGAGAAAATATGGACAGGTTGTGGTCAGAATACCACAGATGATCACCATAAACAGCATCTAAATAAGTACAGACAGTAGGAAGAATGCCAACAACATATTAGATTAGACTTACAGTGTGGAAACAGGCCCTTCGGCCCAACAAGTCCACACCGACCCGCCGAAGCGAAACCCACCCAGACCCCTACATTACCCCTTACCTAACACTACGGGCAATTTTAGCATGGCCAATTCACCTGACCCGCACATCTTTGGACTGTGGGAGGAAACCGGAGCACCCGGAGGAAACCCACGCAGACACGGGGAGAACGTGCAAACTCCACACAGTCAGTCGCCTGAGTCGGGAATTGAACCCGGGTCTTCAGGCGCTGTGAGGCAGCAGTGCTAACCACTGTGCCACCGTGCCGCCCTATATTTTCAACTGAAAAAGCAGAGAGAAAGAAAAGCCTCATCTCAACAATTGAAGGGGTCAATGGGGAATAGAATGTAATTTTTACCTATTCATAATTGGGTCATTGACCCTGTTCCAATTCTGGGGTCAGGACTGTTAATCCTACATTCATCAGATGGGCTCAGATTCGGAAAGAAAGAGATTTCTCTGTGGTACTACGATCTGCATTGGCTGCCCAAGGAAAACTACCACAAACATAATAGTATTGAGGGGCAATTAAGAGAGGGACAATTCAGGCAAATAACCTATTCACATAAATCTAATTCCCAAGATCACCATAGAAGACTCCATAAAAGTATTTCTTCTGATTTCATTTAACCACAAGAGAAGTTCTGATATCATTGAACAACTTGGTTACAGTTCAAATTCCTTCAGACTTTATGATTCTAGCCAAGCAGAGACATTTCATGACTGAAAAATCCCACACTCAGCCTTTATTCCATGCCAAAATTTGATCTTATAATTCATACCAGACTTCTCTCTTGCTGTTGACAATTTTCAAGATGTATTCGGAAACATTTGGTTTTAGGAATCAACTGTATCACAGGTGAAGAACTTCCTAAAAAGAAAAGCAATTTTAAGTGGTCTGCTTTCTTTAAGTTATGATACACTTCATGTACTAACCTAATCCAGGAAAAATTAAATACAATATTTCAATTAACAAATTTTGGTGTAAAGGAATCAGAGATAGAAACCATAATATTTATGTAGCGGATACAGCAAATGCCAGAAACAATTAATCAGCTTGACTAGGCACAGAAATCCTGTTGAACTAAAAGCATTCTAAGATTTTTGATCCATTCCCATTCAGTAGCTGGCCAAAATAACATCCGAAGGGAATGATTCCTAGCAATCAGAGAAGAAACAAAGAGAAGCCACAACAGGGACCAAACATTGAGAGGCCTGAGGGAGCACTCCTGCTTCTCTACTTATAAGAAATCTGAGAATATCATAATGCCATGACCCATTTGAGCACCAATAATCCTTGGGTCATCACAAAAGTTAAAAATGTAATCAAGTTAATCAAGTGCTGAAAAATGTGTTGCTGGAAAAGCGCAGCAGGTCAGGCAGCATCCAAGGAGCAGGAGAATCGACGTTTCGGGCAGAAGCCCTTCTTCAGGAATGAGGAAGGTGTGCCAAGCAGGCTAAGATAAAAGGTAGGGAGGAGGGACTTGGGGGAAGGGCATTGGGAATGCGATAGGTGGAAGGAGGTTATGGTGAGGGTGATAGGCCGGAGAGGAGGTGGCGGTGAAGAGGTCGGGAAGATAATTGCAGGTCAAGAAGGAATTACTTTCTAACTGAAGGGAAATAGGGGACATATTTACAGGTTAAAACTTAAAGACCAGTAGGATATATTTTAAATCCAACTAAGAGATTTCTAAATCAAGATGAAGGGCCAGGTGGTGCGTTATACCTGCATGGTGTGATAACTGGTTGACCCATTATGGTTCATGGTAATTATGCCTCAAGTAGGTCGTACTTACTTGAGGAACTAGAGGAGGAGAAAGTAAGGACTGCAGATGCTGGAGAAACAGGGATTCCAGCCAGTCTGAGCTCTGAACATTTGGTATCAGGAAAGGGGAAGAGTCACCTGAATACTGTCTCCAGAGGTGGTCACACCTCTTAAATTAACTATTGTGAACTTCCTCAGCCGGGAGGATTTGACTACAAGTGAGGCAGATAATGGGATCAGGAAATAGTGCTGAAGGAGCTTCTTTTAGATTAGATTCCCTACCATATGGAAATAGGCCTTTGGGCCAACAAGTCCACACTGACCCTCTGAGGAGTAATCCTCCCAGACCCATTCCCCTACATTTACCCCTGACTAATGCACTTAACACTATGGACAATTTAGTATGTCCAATTCACCTGTCCTGCACATGTTTGGATTGTGGGAGGAAACTGGAGCACCTGGAGGAAACCAATGCAGACAAGGGGAGAATGTGCAAACTCCCAGAGACAGTCACCCAGAGGCAGGAATTGAACCTGGGTCCCTGGTGTTACAAGGCAGCAATGCTACCCATGAGCCACTGTATGTCCCATTCTTGCTCCATGTGGGTGAAGGTAGGGATGGCAAGGAAGATGAGCAATGTGATCATTGCTCTGTTGTACAGAGAATCATTCAAGAGGGAGTTTTTGGGGGGGGGGGGAATGAAGTAGCTATAAATGGGTAAAATACAGTCAAGGACATGGATACTGTCCTACGGCCAGGATTGAATTTTGTGAAAGCAGTGCCTACCTGGTGCCTTGAGTTCAGAATATTGCTAGGCTGCAAAGGAATTTAGCATAGGAGGGGTAGATCTAGTTATTGTAGGTACTGATATAGATAGAACAAAAAAAAAGGAAATACAAGCAGTTAAGTGCTAAATTTAAAAACCAGAACTAAAGTAGTATCCCTGGACTAGTGCATAAGCCACGAATAAATTGGTTGGGGTTCAAAAGATTAGAGGAAAATATACGGCTCAAAGATTAGTTTGATCCCAATTTTAGGACACTATCCCCAATAGTGGGAAAGGAGGGAGCTAATCTGACGGGAAAGGCCCCATCTGAATCATGATGGGACCAAAGTCCTAGTGATTAAAAGAACTATTCCTGTGGATAGGGCTTTAAACTAGTGGTGGGATGGGTTTAGTTACATGGAAAACTATGGAAAGGATCAATAGAGGGAGCAGAGGCTATCAAACATTCCAGAACATCTAACAGGATAGAGTATGGAAAGGATGAGGGATTTAGCAACTTCTCCTACAGATAGGGGATAAGTGTGAGAAGGTTGCGGGCAATCAATGTAGAACTGAGGATGTTTATTTATGGTCTAAAATTGATCACTGTAATGGTTTAATTAGATACTTTCATATCTGTGACTACTCATCAGTACTCTTCCCCAAGTGAGTCTTTTGCTTCCTACTGAGCCAATTGTGTACCCAGCTTGTTGTCCCTTTAATCCTAGAGGCTTTTCAAACCAGTCTGCCATGTGAGACCTTGACATAGGTCTTGCTAAAGTCCACAGACCAGATCAACTGTACACCCCTCAATACGCCACCTTACTAATTCCTCCAAAAAACTCATTCAAGTTACTCAGATGTTTTTCTTCTTTACCCTAAAATACCATCTTGACCAGCCTTGATTAATCTGATAATTTAACAGGTCTCATTATTGTCCACTACCAAGGTTAAACTGACATGTCTATAATAAGGTTTCTCCCTCACTTGTTTAAAACATTCACAGTTAGCCAATAATCTGGCACTACCCTGTATCCAGAGTGGATTGCAAAGCAGTATCCTTTTGCTACTTCCTCTCGAGACTAACAGTATTTACATGGAGAAAAAACTGCAGAAAGATACAACACAAAGGAATTTTGGTAAATTGTGCATGAAACAAAGTTCACGCACAGGTCCAGCGAGTCATAGGAAGGTTAATATTTCACGAGGAATGGAGTATAACAGTAGGGACATCTTACTGCAAGTGTGCAGGTGATGAGATCATATTGGGAGTACTGAGTAGTTTTGGTCCCCTTCAAAGAAATATATCATTTCATTGGGGGCAGCTGAGAAGGTTCACTAGGATGACCCCTAGAATGGAGTGATATAAGCAAAGGGTAAACAGATTTGGGACTCTATTTGTTGGAGTTCAGAATCCCACATTTCAACGGAATCACTTCATTTTTCTGAAGGGGCTGAACAGGGTAAATGCTGAGACTGTTCCCCCTCTGAGTCTAAGACCGGAGGACAGTGTCAAAACAGAGTTACCGTTTAAAGAGGAATTTCTTGACAGTCCTTGGAACTCCTTGTCGCAATAAGCTGTATCGACAGAGTCCTTGTGTATATTTAAGGCTGTGATACGTAAAATTTTTGATCGTTAAATTGGAAATTGAACGTTACAAGGGGAAAGGCAGGAAAGTGGATGTGAGGCATATTGGATCAGTCAAATCCTACTGAATGGTGGAGTAAGCTCTGATGTAAATGGCCTCCTCCTGTTCCCATTTCTATGACCTTATGGACTATGGTCACATGGTATCAGCATCTATATACATTCCTGAACTCAACCTGCAATCAATAACACCTTGATACTTTGTAGTTAGTAACTATTTCAATAACCACATCATGAATCTTCTATTTAACTAGCTTTTTCCTAAAGTCGACATCTAATTTTTGGTGGGCTAGCACTTATCCATCCCTAGTTGCCCTTTAAGGTGATGAGCTGCTTTCTTAATGCTGCAGTCCATTTGTGCAGGTTGCCTGGGGACTCAACTCCGTTAGGGGAGTTCCATCACATTAACTCAGTGCCACTGAAGGAAAGGCAATATATTTTGTCAGGGTGATAAGTGGCTTTCAGAACATATATGTGGTAGTGTTCAAATGCATCTACTGCCCTTGTCCTACTACATGGTAGTGGTAGGATTTAGAATGTGTTGTCTTGAAGTCTTTGGGAAATGTTGCAGTGTCTAGTAGGTGGCACACAGTTGTACACTGGAGTTGTTGATTGGCACCTCATCCACAAACAATTAAGTGGGTTGCTTTGCCTTGGATGGTATCTAGTTGCTTCAGCAAAGCTTTACTCTCCCAGGTAACAAACAGTTATTTCATCTCAGTCTTAAATTCTGACTTGAATAATGAACAGGGTTTAGGAATCCAGGAGAGATAATCACTGCAGGATTCTTATCCTCTCATCTGCACTGAGTATGGCTAGTCCAGTTCACTTTCTTGAGGATAACTCCAAGAATGTTGAGAGACTCTTAGTAATGTCATTGAATGTGAAGGGCTAACGTTTATAGCTATTTGCTGACACTTGTGATGTGAATGTTACTAACTGCACTTTGGATGCTGCCTGAACTGCTGTGCTCTACCAGCACCACTGATCCAGAATCTGGTTTCCAGCATCTGCAGTCATTGTTTTTACCATGTGAGCGTTAGTCAATTGCCAGCTCAAACCTGGATATTATCTAAGACTTGCTATTTTTGGTATGAGGATCTGTGAATGGTGCTGAACATTGTGCAATTGTCAGCAAACATCCTGTCTTTTGTCCTCTGGAGAGAAGGTCACTGTAATAGCTGAAAATGGTTGGATCTAGGTCACTATATAAATGCCTGCAGTGATGTCCTGGAACAGATAAGCTTCTTCATTTGTGAGGTATGTCTGCAACAAGTGGAGATATTACTCCAATTTCTATTGTCTCCAGTTTTCCCCACGTTTCCCACTGACTTCAGTTTTCCTCCTTGACATCACGCACAAATGCAGCTTTCATCCAGAACAATAATTTTCACCTTCATTCAACTCTTATGTTTAAACTATGGCTGTATTGAAGTCAAGAGTGGAATGGCTCTGATGGAACAAACTGAATGACAGGCTAATGCTTGGTAGCATTGTTGATTCCATCCCTTTATTCCTCGAGTCTACTTTTGATAAATCAGTAATTAGCCAGGTTGGATTTATGAATTAGGTCAAGGATACATCTGGGAGAAAGTGAGGACTGCAGATGCTGGAGATCAGCTTAAAAGTGTGTTGCTGGAAAAGCGCAGATCAGGCAGCATCAAAGGCACAGGTGAATCGATGTTTTGGGCATAAGCCCTTCTTCAGGAAATGTCGATTCTCCTGTTCATTTGATGCTGCCTGACCTGCTGCGCTTTTCCAGCAACACACTTTTAAGCAAGGATATATCTGGGCAATTTTCCACATTGCCATCTAGATGCAAGTGTTGTAGCTGTGCTGTAACAGATTTGTCTGAGATATGAAACACTTACTTCCAAAGAACTTCTGTGTAACAATGGGCACAAGATATAATACTAAGGCACATTCACCATAAAATTTGGATTTAACTAAATGGTTTATATTGAACTCAAGAACAGCTGGCAAAATTACACAAATTAGTTCAATCCCACTGACCTGGGGAGAGGAATCAGCATTTTAAAATTAAATCATTTTGTAGCACAAACCCTTGTCTGTCAGCTTTTTTTTTGTAACTACCTGTTTGGTAACTTTCTATTCCTACCATTTTGTTAAAGCTGTGTATATTTCAATATTTTTCTCCACAATAAACATGGGATCTCAGATTTCCATCACCTCATGTCATGTCTATGACCTTTCTGGAAAAGTTCTTGTCTCCCTCTTTCCGATCTTAAATATCATCCTCCTCCAAGTAACTGTGTTACCAACAGTAGAAAGAATTTTTCTCCATTTCTTCAGTGTGACAAAAATGAAGACACTTCTTTGAATAGACTTCTGGTGTTTTTCTGCTGAGGGAAAAATGTGGCCAATTATATAAACAAAGCTGGTAAGGACAATGATAACCAAGTTGAAGGGAGAATTTTTCTCCATCTCTAATCCATTTCAAACATTTGTGTAACCTTATTTAAATGATGGTCTCCCATCTCAATTTTTTTATTATTAATGGTTCTTACACAAAGTGATATCTTGTGCTGCTTCCCAGTTCAATTAATAAGTTTGGCCCCATTGGGCTTAATGTCCATGCACGCATTGTGAAAGGAAAAGTTTTGATTCAACTGTGATGCCCTGTATAGGGTATTCAACTCAATAAGACAGCTTAGGCTAAATAACACCATGTAGGTTCAAGTAAGATTGCTGACACCTGCAAATTGTAGTTTAGATGTCAATGCCATGATGTGTTCTGGAAAGGGATGGGAGTGGGGAACAAAGTGACAAGAAAAGATGAACACATATACTTGTTTTTATTGGATGAATAAAACTGAAGAAATATTACCTCCAAATGTTGCTTCCTTGCCTGAAGTGAAATCACTCATTGTATGATAAAGCTGAAAAGCATTTCTTTGAATGAACAGCGTCCTATAGAGAATAAACACAAACGTAATTTTAATAGTAATACTAAAAAATTGTAACCTAACCTGCTACAATAGTCATAGATCTGTATAACTGATAGACCACTGTTGAATTCAGGCCCATTGCTGCAGTGGCATTCACTAACTATCTCACCAGCAAATGTTGGGTCCCTGAGACGAACGCGGATGACAAAGGTGCTCGAAGTGAAAAATGAGGGGCACAGTTTGGCGAGAGATGGGCGCATTTGAGGGGATACAAGGCTGGGGAGATGGGTGAGGGATGGGTTCTGAGGGGACACGAGGCTGGGTGGGTGGGCGAGGGTGCTGGTATTTGAGGAAGGTGCCATGGGGGTGGGTGGGCGCCCTGAGGGGATGTTGCTGCGCCTCTGGGAGGGTGGCAAGGCGTGAGGGCTGTGGACAGCAGCTGTCCGTCGACGCCCCGCTCGGGTTTTCACTCGGATACCTGTCCAGTCGGAGCTCTTCGTCCTCGCCGCCGCTGTCCGGGAGCGACGCCTCCACAATCGTCTCCTCACTGTCACAGTCCGACACCTCCTCCATCGCCAACACGACCACCACCAACACTGCGCATGCGCCCCGCGCGAGAACTGACAACCACTGACCAGGCGGTCACCTCGACGCATGCGCACCGTCTCAGCTCCTCTCAGTGTGAGAGGTCCAATTGTGTTCACTGGCTTCTCTTGAGATCCTGTCAATCAGTCGAGTTTTGCTCAAGGTGCCTTACAGCAGGGTTGAGGCTGGGAATTTTGAAGTGAGTACCTCAGCTGGTGACTCCTCAGTCTGGTTTATCATCTATAACGCACAATTCATTAGAGATTTGGAGCAGAGACCCTTTGGTTTATTCCATCTGGACCAGTCAAAAGCAACTAATTCCTTTATTTTAAATTCATTTGGCTCATGGCCTTGTATGCCTTGGCTTCGCAAGTGCTAACTAAATACTTTTTAAAGTGTTTTGAGGATTTCAGCCCTTCCCACCCTCCAATTCTCATCACCCTATGGGTGATGGGTTTTTAAAATGGGATTTTCCTCACATCTTTTACCCCGATCTTTCTTTTAAACCTATGAGTCCGTCAAGGTCAGGTGTGTGGTGGAATACTCCTCACTTGACTGGAAGAGTGCAGCTCCAAAAACATATCAAAGATGCTTGATACCAACCAAACAAAGCAGCTCACCTGACTGGCACAATATCTAAATCAATCCCTCCGTAACTGACTCTCAGTAGCAGCTATGTGCAATTAACAAGGCACACTGAAACAACTCACTGAGGCTCCTTGGACACCACTATAGTTGAAGGACAGTAGTTACATTGGAATGTCACCTTCCTACCCCACACTACAAAAACTCCCCTCAAAGTTATGTACCGCCATCATTTGGAAATGTCAGCATTCCTTCGGTGCTGCTGGTAAAATAATGGAGCTCCTTCTCTAACAGCATCGTGGGCTTACAGTTCAAGAAATGCAGCAAGTTCGGGAAGACAGTTCGGTACCACCTTCTTGGCTTATGCCCAAAACGTCGAATTTCCTGTTCCTTGGATGCTGCCTGACCTGCTGCGCTTTTCCAGCAACACATTTTCAGCTTTGATACTCCAGCATCTGCAGACCTCACTTTCTCCTATAATGACTGTGAGTTTACTTCCGTTTCTTTTTAACTATAAAGTGTTCAACAAATCTTCAGTGGTTCACCCAACATGGGCAACAGAACTATAACCACATCTCTGGAGGCAGGGAGAGTCCTAGAGGACTGGAAAATGGCTAATCTAACACTTCCGTTTGTGAAGTGAGGGAGAGATAGCCTGACCTTGGTTGTTGGTAAGATTTTAGAGCCTGTTATTAAGGATGAGATTGAATACTTAGAAGTGCTTGGTAAAATATGGCTTCCTGTTTGGAATATTTTGAAGAAGCAACAAGCAAGTTAGACAAAAAAAAAGCCAGTGTACATGGCCTATTTGGATTTCCAGAAAGCCTTTGACAAGATGTTGCACAGAAGGCTGCTAAATAAGATGAGAGCCTATGGTGTTAGGGACAAGGTATTGGCTTAGATAGAGGAGTGACTGGCAGAGGCAGACAGTGGAGATAGATGGCAGCTATTGATGATAGGGCAGTTTTGGAACCACAGTTATTTGACAATCTTATTTGACACATTAACAACTTGGTTGAAGGAACTGAGGATATTATTGCTAAGCTTGCAGATGGCACAAAGATAGGGACAGGTAGTGATAGAGTATTGGAGAAATAATAGCCTTGATCCTCCATTTTGCAAGTGTCCATTTTGTAAGAATGACTTGACTTCTAAAATGGCTAAGTGCAGTGGCTATGAGAATGAAATAAAGAATGCACACATCTTGGTTTAAAAACTAGCATTTGTCTCTTTACCAGACAATTGGTATAATGTAATGACCAGAATCCTGATTGTAACCTAGATGTTATCTATGCTGATGTAAATGACAGCCATTAATGGCTTTGTTTAACCTATGTGAAACTGTACATGCATTATTTATCTGGTTCATATGCAGTGGCGCAAACGAAAAGACGTCAGCTTTGTTTAACAAAACTAATTAATTATCTAATGGTAATCTAATTAATACAAGAAACATTATATGGTGGGAATTAGAGATAATGCACATTAAGGGTTGAATTATGCTGCCTCCTCAGTAAGAATTATAGATGTTTTAACATATTCAGGGATATCTATGACTGATACTCTGGATTATTGACAATTGATCTCGCTCTGGCTTAATCACAATAAACTGGGTTTAGTTTGTAACTTACGTGTGGTCTGAGAATTTGAGTTCATAGTGTTGAGGCAGAGAGGTTGCAGATGAACTTGATTAGGCTAGGAGAGTGGGCCAAGTGGTGGCAGATGGAAGACAAATGTGGCAAAGTGTGAGGTTATTAACTTTGGTATGCAGAATTGAGGTGCAGACTTTTTTCTAAATGGGGAAGGGTTTCAGAATTCTGAAGGACAAAGGGATTAGGGAGTTCTGCTTCAGGATTCTCTTAGCCCAGGTTAACATGCAGGTTCAGTTAGCAGTTAGAAAAACAAATGTCATGTTTGCATCTTATTCTGAGCAAGTTCGAATAGAAGAACAGGGATGTACTGCTGAGGCTATATAGGCTGTAGGAGAAAGTGAGAACTGCAGATGCTGGAGACCAGAGTCAAAAAGTGTGGTGCTGGAAAAGCGCAGTAGGTCAGGCGGCATTTGAGGAGCAGAAGAATTGACATTTCAGGCATAAGCTTTCATCAGGAATTCCTGGTGAAGGGCTTATGCCCGAAATGTCAACTCTCCTGCTCCTTGGATGCTGCATGAGCTGCTGTGCTTTTCCAGTACCACACATTTCAGCTCTGTGTATAAGGCTTTAGTCAGACCATATTTGGTTTGGAATATTGTGACCAGTTTTGGGCCCCTATCTAAGGAAGGATGTGCTAGTCTTAGAGAGGGTCCAGAGGACGTTTACAAGAATGATCCCAGGGATGAAGAGGTTATCATATGAGGAGCAGTTGAGGATTCTGAGTTTGGTCAATGAAATTTAGAAGACTGAGGGAGGAAAAATCTCATTTAAACACAGAATACTGAGAGATCTGGGTAGAAATAATGTGGAAAAGATTCTTCAAATAAGTAGGAGAGACCAGGAATTGAAGACCCAGTCTCAGTGAAGGGATGACCCTCTAGAACTGAAACGAGGAGGAATGTCTTCAACCAGAGTGGTGAATCTGTTGAAATCCTTGTCACAAAAAGTTGTGGAGGTCAAGCCACAGTGTATTTAAGACAGATCCTTGATTAGTAAGGGGAGAAGGCAGGAGAATAGAGTTGAGAAAAATTAGCCATGATCAAATGGTAGAACAAATTCAATGGGCCAAATGGCTTAGATCTGCTCCTTGTCTTATGGTTTTATGATCTCCAGGTTTTAAAAGTGCACTTTATTTCAGTTGTCTAATCTACTTGTTTCTTCATTACCCATTGGGAAATATTAAAGTGTTCTCAATTAACTATTCACATTTTTGACAGTCTGTCTCAGTCATAGAGCATGGAAACAGATGCTTTGGTCCAACCAGTCCATGCTGACCATAGTCGCACTAAGTTAGTCCCTCCTGCCTGCTCCTGGCCCATATTCCTCCAAACCTTTCCTATTCACATACTTAAGTGTCTTTTAAATATTGTAACCGTGCCTGCATCCGCCACGTCCTCAGGAAGTTCATTCTCACAAACCACCCTCTTAAATATTGGAAAAACTTTGTCTTCCTAATTCATGAATGTTTGTTTAATAAATTTAAGTGGTTTTCTTACCATGTGTCCACAAGCTAACTAAAAGGGACTGAAACCAGTGATTTAATTCTATTTCCTTATTCAGTAAATAGCAAAGAATCACCTACCCTAGCCTAATAAATGATATTGGTAAAAACAATGACTGCAGATGCTGGAAACCAGATTCTGGATTAGTGGTGCTGGAAGAGCACAGCAGTTCAGGCAGCATCCAAGGAGCAGCGAAATCGATGTTCGGGCAAAAGCCTTTCGCTGCTCTTTGGATGCTGCCTGAACTGCTATGCTCTTCCAGTACCACTAATCCAGAAAAAAAATGATATTCACCATTGTACTGATGAATGCATCTGCAACTATACTATTGCTATGTATTTACTACTCATTTATTTTACCATTAGTCTTTTAAGATTCCTTGGGTAGTCCTATGACATCAACTTGTTCTTTTAAGTTTCCAATAATTCATTGTCATGTGGCCATTTCTTCACAAAAGACACATACAAACTTCTTTACACCACTTTATTACTGACCATCCCAAATTGAAATTGTTATGCCTCAGTAACTGGCTCAAATATTAAGTACTACATTGAGTCTCATTTCATGAAATACTTTAATAAACGTCCAGTACTTTTTCCCCTATCAAAGCAGGATTTTCAAAAGCAAAACCAAAATGATACTGTTTGAGAGTGTGGGAGAGAAAAGAAACCTGGATGTACATAGGCACATAATTAAAGGTGTCAAGACAGAGCAGGTGCAGAGGGATTAATAAAGTATTTGTAATTCTGCATCTTATTTGTAGAGACATGGATTACATGAGCAGGCAAGTTTTATGCTGAGCCTTTTGGTCACCAGGTAGACCTCACCTGGAGTATTGTGGTCAGTTCTGGGTGTCACACTTTAGGAAGGAGATGAATCTATTGAACAGAGCATTGAAGTTATGAGAAGTTTTCTCTGAATGAAAAGCTTCAGTTTTGAAGGAAGATTTGAGAAGTTGGGATTGTTTTTCTTGGAGGAAAAAGCAGAGATTTGATAGAGCTTTCAAAAGCATTAGGATTCTGGACAGGGGAAAAACTGTTCTCAAAGGATCAAGAACCAGACGGCAGTCTTAGTGCTTTTTTTCCAAAAGGAAAGGGATCAAGAGTTCTGGGTAGAAGGCAGAAGGAGGAGGTTAAGAGACAAATCAGCCATGATCAAATGGTGGGCAGAAGGCTGGAAGAACGCAGTAAGCCAGGCAGCATCAGGAGGTGGAGATGTCGACATTTCGGATTTAACCCTTCTTCAGGACTGGGATTGGATGAGGGTGTGCAGCAGATGAAAGGGGTAGTGGGGACAGAGTGGTGAAGTAGATATAAGACCTGATTGGTCAAGGGGAGGAATGAATCTGGTTGGTGACAGGGAGGAGTGGAGGTGTCCCCAAACAGTCCGTCCAGGTGAGGCAGAGGTTCACCTGCCTCTCTTCCAACCTAATATAATGCATCCGGTGCTCCTGATGTGCTCTTCTCTACATCCAGGAGACCGGGCCTAAACTTAGAGAATGGTTCACCAAGCATTGCGGCCAGGCCCACAGGTGCTGACTGGACCTCCAACTCACCACCCATTTTAATTCCCCTTTCCATTCCCTTTCTGACATGGACATCTTTGGCCTCCTCCATTGCCACAACGACCCACACCGCAATTTGGAGGAACAACATCTCATCTTCCACTTGGGCAGCCTACAGCTCAAGGACTCAATGTTCAGTTAAATAATTTTGAATAACCTCCCTTCCTGTCTCCTGACTCCCTTTCCAGCTCCTCCCCCTTCTTCCACTCCACTCTGCCACCAATTGGATTCATTTCTCCCACTGACCAACCAGATTATACCCTCTACCTGTCTTCACCTATCCCCAATACACCACCTTCTCCTGCCACCCCCTTTATCTGCAGCTCACCCTACACCCACCACCAGTCCTGAAGAAGGGTTAAACCAGAAATGTTGACTTCTCCACTCTGATGTTGCCTGGCTTGCTGTGTCCTTCCAGCCTCTTGCCTGTCTATTTTGGATTCCATCATCTGCAGTTGTTTGTTTTTTGTCTCATGATCAAATGGTGGAGCAGATTCTGGGCCAAAAGGCTTAATCCTGCACTTATAATCTTGTGGCCTCCTGGATGGAGGAGGAAAATGTTTTCACACAGTGAGTGGTTCAGATTTGGAATGCACTGCCTGAACATGTGGTGAAGGCAGTTCAGTTGCAACATTCAAGAGAACATTAAATGATTATTTAAAATGGAAAGAATGTTCAGAGTTCCAGGGGAAAAAACTAGATATTGGCATGAAGTCAAAATGATCAGGGAGTCAGTGCAGAAAACACTGTAGGGTGTTTGGTCTGTTTCTTCACTATAACAATTCTGGGAAAATCAAGGTTGATACTTTTGTGGGCCTCCAACTATGTTGCAGCCTCTTCAAATAAAATAAATTTATGCATGAGGCACGTATCCTTTGGTTTACATCCAATTATTGACTTTATTTGATATTGTCCAACCATCAGTTCTTTATTCACCAGATAGACTGAGCATTTCTCCATCCATAGCAAACAACAATCTCTTCCTTTTTTTTCATTCAGTCTCAAATTCAAGTTTAAATTTCATTTGTTTCCTCTTCTTTTGCTACCTTCAATTTCAAATTTTCACATTTCTCTTCCTTTCTATTCCATCTGGCTTTCATTTTTTTTCATTTAGCTTTCTTTTCTCCTTTTCTTCCAATTCAACATTTTGGTTTTCTTTGTACCTTTAACAATCCAAGTTATCTCCCTTTACAATTGCATTTTAATTATCTCCAATCTGTGCTTTACCTGATTTTAACTTATTCAAAATGTACTAAAATATCCCTTTTGCTTTTGCCCTTGCTTATAACTGTCTTCAATTTTTCTGTTCATGCTTTTGATTGTAGCTGTGTTTGCTTGTCATAAAACACTCCGATGTGAGAAATCCCTCTTTGAGAAATAGTGTTCACCATTAACAAAGCCAGACTGCTGTTCACTTAGTATAATGAAAACCAGCAATATCAGTTAATTTTTAACTCTAACCACACCTCAATCTGTGATTTTGTTAGAGCCACCAATTGTTACAACCTCAGTAGGGACTTTTTGGTTTTTGGAAATCCAAGCACTTAAAGGAATGGTGCCAAGGGTTACTTTCTTATGCAGCAACTTTACAAAAAAAACAAAGAACCTTTTATACTATATGGCACTTTATCATATACAGTCAGTTTTATTAGAGACATTAAACCACAGTGCAGCAGTGGGAGTAGTGAGAGCAAGGATCAGGGGGCTGCCAGGAGGTAAGTTTCCCTTTCATTTTGGCAGCAGAGCTGAGTGGGAGTGGTCAAATTGCACTCTGGGAAGGTGAGTGAACTGATAGTTGGGCAGCATATTTAGCAAATTGGTCACCTAGCTGAGGGAGAAAGGAAGTGGGTGACTAAGAGGCAGAGAAAGAGCAGGAACGCAGTGCAAGTGTCCCTTGCAGTCATCTCCCTCTAAAATAGGTATACCATTTTGGATACTGTTGGGGGAGGTGCCTCACCAGGAGAAGGCAGTAATAGCCAGGTTCATGACAATCTTCTCTATAGATGGATGGGAAAAGGAATGGAAGGGCAAAAGTCATAGGGGATTCAATTGTAAGGGGAGTAGATAGGCGGTTCTGTGGTGGAAAATGAGACTCCCAAATAGTATGTTGTTTCCCAAGTGCACAGGTTGGGGTGTCTCCGATCAGCTGCAGAACATTCTGAAGTGGAGAAGGGTGAATCGCCGGCTGTCATGGTACACGTAGGCACCAATGAATATAAGTAATAAATGGGATGAGGTCCTACACGCAGAATTTAAGATTTAGGAGCCAAGTTAAAAAGTAGGACCTCAGAAGTAGTTATCTCCAAGATTGCTACCGGTGCCATGTGCTAGTCAGTAGAAATGAAAGAATGAGCAGGATGAATGCGTGACTTGAGTGTGCAGGAGGGAGGGGTTCAGATTTTTGGAAATTCTGGGACCAGTTGTGGGGCAGTTGGGACTATTACAAATTGGATGGTCTTCACCTGGTCCAGACTGGAACCAATCTCCTCAAGGGTGCTTTTGCTAATGTTGCCAGAGAGGGTTTAAACTAATGTGACAGGGTGATGGGAGCCAAATGAGGATGTTAGCAGACAGTAAGGAGGTAGTAACTAAAGTCTGAAAGGAACTAAATAATGAAGTCAGCGTGACTTAATGGAAGAATCAGCAGGGAGCAGATGATAAACACAAAGGGATGGGTGATCTGAGGTGCATTTGTTCTAACACGGGAAGTGTAATAGGTAAGGCAGATGAATTTAGGGCTTGGAGTAGGATGTTATTGCTACTCCTGAGACTTGTTTGAGTTAAGGGCATGATTGGAAACTAATTATTTCAGGATATAGATGCTTCAGGCAGTACAGAGGGAGGTAAAAGGGGTGGAGGAGTTGCATTACTGGTCAGAGAATATCACAGTTGCGCTGAAGGAGGGCACTGTGGAAGACTCAAGCAGTGAGGCAATATGGACAGAGCTCAGAAATTAGAAGGGTGCGGTAACAATATTGGGACTGTACTACAGGCCTCTGAACAGTGAGCGTGAGCTAGAGGTACAAATATGTAAACAGACTATGGAAAGAAGTAGGAGCAACAGGGTGGTAGTGATAGGAGATTTTAATTTTCCCAACATTGACTGGGATTCACTTAGTGTTGAAGGTCTAGATGGAGCAGAACTTGTAAGGAGCATCCAGGAGGGTTTTATAGAGCAGTATGTAAATAGTCTAACCCAGGAAGGGGCCATACTGGACCTGGTGTTGTGGACTGTGCCTAGCCAGGTGGTTGAAGTTCCAGTAGGGGATTACTTGGGAACAGTGATCACAATTCCATAACTTTTAGAATACTCATGGACAAAGACTGGAGTGGTCCTAAAGGAAGAGTGCTAAATTGGGGGATGGCCAACTATTGTAAAGTTTGGGAGCAGCTATTTGAAGGTAAATCCACATTTGGTATGTGGGTAGCTTTTAAAGAGTGGTTGATTAGAGTGCAGGACAGACATGTCCCTGTGACAATGTGGGATAGAAATGGCAAGACTAGGGAACCATAGATGACTGGTGAAATCGTGAGACTAGCTAAGAGGGCAAAGGAAGCATTCATAAGGTCTAGGTGACTGAAAACTTACAAAGCTTAGGAAGAATATCAGGAAAGTAGGACCAATCTGAAATGAGGAATTAAGAGGGCTAAAAAGGTCATGAAATATCTTTAGCAAACAGCTACCTGATGAGAGAACAGTGCTCCAACCTGTTTGACTATAACCTGATTTGCAGATGCTGGTGTTGGACTGGGGTGTACAAAGTTTAAAAATCACAACACCAGGTTATAATCCTACAGGTTTAATTGGAAGCACTAGCTTTTGGAGTGCTGCTCCATCATCAAGTGGTTGTGAAGGACACAATTGTAAGACACAGTCTGTGATTCACAATTGTGTACTCCACAACCACCTAATGAAGGAGCAGTGCTCCAAAAGATGGTGCTTCCAATTCAACCTGTAGGACTATAACCTGGTGTTGTGTGATTTTTTTATGTTAGCAAAAGAGATTAAGGAAAATCCCAAAACCTTTTATTTATATATGAGAGAAAGAGGGTAACTAGAGAAAGGTTTGGCCCACTCAAGGACAAAAGAGGAAAGTTAGAGAAAATGGGTGAGTACTTTGCATCGGTATTTACGAGGAGAGGTACATGACGGATGTTGAGGTTAGGGATAGATGTTGATTACTTGATCAAATTGGCGTAAGAAGGAAGTGTTGGGTATTCTAAAAGGCATTAAGGTGGACAGGTCCTCAGATCCAGATGGGATTTATCCCAGGTAACTGAAGGAAGTAATAGAGGAAATACCTGGGGTCTTCTCAGATATCTTTGCAGCATCCTTGAATATGGGTGAGGTCCTGGAGAGCGGGAGAATTGCTAATGTTGTTCCTTTGTTTTAAGAAGGGTAGCAGGGATAATCTAGATAATTATAGACCGGTGAGCCTGATGTCTGTGATAGGAGTGCTGCTGGAGAAGATACTGAGGGATAGTATCTATTCCCATTTGGAAGAAAATGGGCTTATCAATGATTGGCAACATGATTTTGTGCAGGGAAGGTTCATTTCTAACCAACTTAATAGAATTGTTTTGAGGAACTGACAAAGTTGATTAAGAGAAGGGCTGTAGTTGTCATATACATGGACTTCAGTAAGGCATTTGATAAGGTTCACCATGGTAGGCTGATGGAGAAAGTGAAGTTGCAAGGGGTCCAGGTACTAGCTTGATGGATAGAGAACTGGATGGGCAGCAGGAGGCAGTAGTAATGGACGGGGGTTTCTCAAAATGGAGAACTCTGACCAGTGGTCTTCTGTGTTGGGACCATATATAAATGATCTGGCAAAAGTAGAGGTGATCCGATTAACAATTTTGTAGATGCCACCAAGATTGGTGGAGTAGCAGATAGTGAAGGGGACTGTCAGAATGCATTAGAATTTAGATTGGAGAGTTGGGCAGAGAAGTGGCAGATGGAGTTCAATCCAGACAAATGCGAGATGATTTATTTTGGAAGATCCAATTTTACAGCAAACAGTAAGTGAAAAAGTCCTGAAGTAAATTGATCTACAGAGGGATCTGGGTGTTCAGGTCCATTGTACCCTGAAGGTTGCAACGCAGGTCGATAGTGATCACGAAGGTACACGACATGCCTTCCTTCATCAGATGGGGTATTGAGTACAAGAGTTAGCAGATCATGTCACAATTGTAACGACTTTGGTTCGGCCACACTTGGAATACTGCATACAGTTCTGGTCTCCACATTACCAGAAGGATGTGGATGCTTTGGAGAGGGTACAGATGAGGTTCACCAGTATGGAGGGCGCTAGCAATGAAGAAACTTTGAGTAGGTTAGAATTATTTTCAATAAATAGATGGGAGTTGAGGGGGTACCTGATTGAAGTGTACAAAATTTGAGGTATAGACAGGATGGATAGCAAAAGCTTTTTTCCCAGTGTGGGGGACTCCATTACCAGGAGTCTCAAGCTCAAGGAGACACGGGAAAAGCTTAAGGGAGATATGTGTGGAAAGTTCCTTACGCAGAAGGTGGTGGGTGCCTGGAACACTTTGCCAGTGGAGTTGGTAGAGGTGGGCGAGATAGTGTCATTCAAGATGTATCGAGGCAGATACAGGAATGGGCAGGGAGCAAAGGGATACAGATCTTGAGAAAGTAGGTGACAGGTATAGATGTAGGATCTGGATCGGTGCAGGCTTGGAGTGCCGAAGGGCCTGTTCCTGTGCTGCAATTTTCTTTGTTTAACATAATTGTATTAACGTTTAATTAAACTTAACTCAATTTTCATTCTTGTAGACATTTAATTATAGAGTCATGGAGATGTACAGCACAGAAACAGACCCTTCAGTCCAACTTGTCTATGCTGACCAGATATCCTAATCTAATTTAGTCCCATTTTCTAAAAAAGGTAATCAGAACTTGAAAGATCAACCACTTGATCTGGGTATGATTTCAAATATTTATAAGTACTGAGATTTCTTGGGCAGTTTGCTTACTTGTAGCCAAGCTGTTATTTTAATAAATTTTACAAACATCTAGGATTGCGCACTCAGCACAGGCAACATTAGCATCTTAAGAAAAACTGCCTAGGTCAGGGACTCTCCTTGTTCTAATATTCTTCATTTCTGGAGTTTTAATTCAAGGAATGCCATGGATGTTTGTCTTTGTGATCCCCTTGCTTAGCTAAGGGAGTTCTGCATTATTAATGTTTTCAATCTGCTCTGGAAGCAGTCCTAGAGCTGGGTCTAGCATAGGGAAGGAGTCTGATACAGAAGCAGGCACAGGAAAACTGTTGCAGAGAGAACTTACCTTGAAGCAGCTCAGAGCTGGCTTGGAGTGGATTGGAGGCTTTGGAGCAGAGCAGGGATGGTTGTTGGACTGGGGTCTGGTGGGGTGGTTCAGACCACATGTGGAAGCCCCTGAGGTCAGCTACTGCAATATAATGTTTGTGTAATTTGTTTATATAACTAAAGACTATTAAGTATATCTCTTATTTCTAACTTATTCTATGAAACACTGTGAAGTAACACAACTACTTTTTTATTCCTTTTTTAATCTAAGATTTGTATCTAGGTACTTAATATGGCACACTAAGAGGTGATGTTGTAAAACTTTTCACTGTACGTCTGTGTGTCTGTACTTGACAATGAATATTTTACTTTTAAACCCTTTTTTAACTAGTACACAGACCATCAAATGAACTCTGGTTAAAATAAAGTTTTCCTGCAGCCAGTTTAATCTGAAGTAAACTTCTTGAAAATAGAAGCAGACCCAAGAATCGACCGCCCACCCTTGTGGAATTAACTTATTGTTCACCATTTGCTTTACTACTGTTTATCACTAAAGATAGGTGGAGATAAAGCCCAGACAGAATGAAAGAGGTAAGCATACAGGTAGATTATTGATGTAAGCCAGGATACAATAAAAACTGAATAAATCATCTTCCAAGCTGACAGTAGGAGAGTGAGGTAGGTTTGTCTTAAAATCAAAGTATGTCATGACAGAACCAGGATCCATCAGAGTGTGAAAGATAGAATCAGGCTCTAAATCAATTTGATGTTGACTGCTAGAGGCTACAGAGTCCCTAAGTGGCAAATGCGATGCTGTTTTTTGATCATGTGCTGAGGCCCGATACAACAGGCCCAGACAGAAATGTTGGCCAGGGAGCACTGTGTTCCTGGAGTGGCCAGCAAGTGGAAGCTGTGTTATTCTTACTGACAGAGCATAGGCGCTCTGCATTGTGGTCACCCAGTCTGCACTGAATCCCTCATTTCCCCCCACCTGCCCCACTGTAGAGGACACTTCCCTGTTCACAGTGGAAAGAGTAGATTGACTGACTGCCAAATTACTGCTTTAGATATGTCTGGAGTCTTGGATATTGAGGAGAGGAGGTAAGTGGGCATGTTTTAAATTTTGTGATTGTGATTGTAGGAATGAAGGAAGAATGCACCACAGTGTTCTGGAGGGAATGGTCCCTGCAGAAAGTTGATAAGGGAGGGGACAGCAATATGTCTGTTCATGGCATCCTGCTGGAAGTGATGGAAATTGCGGCTTACGATCCTTTGGATGTGGTGAGTAGAAATTGAGGATTGAGTAGTCTATCCCTATTGCGGGAGATTAGAGAAAGGGTGAGTTTAGAAGAGTGGAAGGTGGGCTGTGCATGCCCCGTCAACCATAGTAGCAAGGACTCCTCAGTTGAGGTGAAAGTGGGGACTGCAGATGCTGGAGATCAGAGCTGAAAAGGGCTGAAAAAGGGCTCATGCCCGAAATGTCGATTCTCCTGCTCTTTGGATGCTGCCTGACCTGCTGCGCTTTTCCACCAACACATTTTCAGCTCCTCAGTTGAGGAGAAAGGTGGACATTCCTGAGGACTGCATGGATGGTGACATTATCGGAATAAATGTGACAAGAATAAAGAAAGTGGGAAGATGGGATGGAGTCCTTATAGGAAACAGAGTGCGAGATGTCTAATGTGGGTAACTGTGCGGGAGTCAGTGGATTTGTAATAGGCTGGCCACCAATGTCCATCGCCAGAAATGGTAACAGATGTCAAGGGAGGACTGAGAAATGGACAGGGTGAAAATGAGAGTCAACTGGAAATTGGAAGGTGCACTTTGGATGCTGCCTGACCTGCTGAGCTTTTCCAGCAACACATTTTCAGTCCTATGACAGCAACTTGTTCTTTTAAGTTTCCAATAATTCATTGTCATGTGGCCATTTCTTCACAAAAGACGCATACAAACTTCTTTACACCACTTTATTACTGACCATCCCAAGTTGAAATTGTTATGCCTCAGGAACTGGCTCAAATATTAAGTACTACATTGCGTCTCATTTCATGAAATACTTTAATAAACGTCCAGTACTTTTTCCCCTATCAAAGCAGGATTTTCAAAAGCAAAACCAAAATGATACTGTTTGAGAGTGTGGGAGAGAAAAGAAACCAGGATGTACATAGGCACATAATTAAAGGTGTCAAGACAGAGCAGGTGCAGAGGGATTAATAAAGTATTTGTAATTCTGCATCTTATTTGTAGAGACATGGATTACATGAGCAGGCAAGTTTTATGCTGAGCCTTTTGGTCACCAGGTAGACCTCACCTGGAGTATTGTGGTCAGTTCTGGGTGTCACACTTTAGGAAGGAGATGAATCTATTGAACAGAGCATAGACGTTATGAGAAGTTTTCTCTGAATGAAAAGCTTCAGTTTTGAAGGAAGATTTGAGAAGTTGGGATTGTTTTTCTTGGAGGAAAAAGCAGAGATTTGATAGAGCTTTCAAAAGCATTAGGATTCTGGACAGGGGAAAAACTGTTCTCAAAGGATCAAGAACCAGACGGCAGCCTTAGTGCTTTTTTTCCAAAAGGAAAGGGATCAAGAGTTCTGGGTAGAAGGCAGAAGGAGGAGGTTAAGAGACAAATCAGCCATGATCAAATGGTGGGCAGAAGGCTGGAAGAACGCAGTAAGCCAGGCAGCATCAGGAGGTGGAGAGGTCGACATTTCGGATTTAACCCTTCTTCAGGACTGGGATTGGATGGAGGGGTGCTGCAGATAAAAGGGGTAGTGGGGCAGAGTGGTGCAGTAGATATAAGACCTGATTGGTCAAGGGGAGGAATGAATCTGGTTGGTGGCAGGGAGGAGTGGAGGTGTCCCCAAACAGTCCGTCCAGGTGAGGCAGAGGTTCACCTGCCTCTCTTCCAACCTAATATAATGCATCCGGTGCTCCTGATGTGCTCTTCTCTATATCCGGGAGACCGGGCCTAAACTTAGAGAATGGTTCACTAAGCATTGCGGCCAGGCCCACAGGTGCTGACTGTCACCGCCCATTTTAATTCCCCTTTCCATTCCCTTTCTGACATGGACATCTTTGGCCTCCTCCATTGCCACAACGAACCATACCGCAAATTGGAGGAACAACACCTTATCTTCCACTTGGGCAGCCTACAGCTCAAGGACTCAATATTCAGTTATCTAGTTTTGAATAACCTCCCTTCCTGTCCCCTGACTCCCTTTCCAGCGCCTCCCCCTTCTTCCACTCCACTCTGCCACCAATTGGATTCATTTCTCCCACTGACCAACCAGATTATACCCTCTACCTGTCTTCACCTATCCCCAATACACCACCTTCCCCTGCCACCCCCTTTATCCACAGCTCACCCTACACCCACCACCAGTCCTGAAGAAGGGTTAAACCAGAAATGTTGACTTCTCCACTCTGATGCTGCCTGGCTTGCTGTGTCCTTCCAGCCTCCTGCCTGTCTATTTTGGATTCCATCATCTGCAGTTGTTTGTTTTTTGTCTCATGATCAAATGGTGGAGCAGATTCTGGGCCAAATGGCTTAATCCTGCACTTATAATCTTGTGGCCTCCTGGATGGAGGAGGAAAATGTTTTCACACAGTGAGTGGTTCAGATTTGGAATGCACTGCCTGAACATGTGGTGAAGGCAGTTCAGTTGCAACATTCAAGAGAACATTAAATGATTATTTAAAATGGAAAGAATGTTCAGAGTTCCAGGGGAAAAAACTAGATATTGGCATGAAGTCAAAATGATCAGGGAGTCAGTGCAGAAAACACTGTAGGGTGTTTGGTCTGTTTCTTCACTATAACAATTCTGGGAAAATCAAGGTTGATACTTTTGTGGGCCTCCAACTATGTTGCAGCCTCTTCAAATAAAATAAATTTATGCATGAGGCAAGTATCCTTTGGTTTACATCCAATTATTGACTTTATTTGATATTGTCCAACCATCAGTTCTTTATTCACCAGATAGACTGAGCATTTCTCCATCCATAGCAAACAACAATCTCTTCCTTTTTTTTCATTCAGTCTCAAATTCAAGTTTAAATTTCATTTGTTTCCTCTTCTTTTGCTACCTTCAATTTCAAATTTTCACATTTCTCTTCCTTTCTATTCCATCTGGCTTCCATTTTTTTTCATTTAGCTTTCTTTTCTCCTTTTCTTCCAATTCAACATTTTGGTTTTCTTTGTACCTTTAACAATCCAAGTTATCTCCCTTTACAATTGCATTTTAATTATCTCCAATCTGTGCTTTACCTGATTTTAACTTATTCAAAATGTACTAAAATATCCCTTTTGCTTTTGCCCTTGCTTATAACTGTCTTCAATTTTTCTGTTCATGCTTTTGATTGTAGCTGTGTTTGCTTGTCATAAAACACTCCGATGTGAGAAATCCCTCTTTGAGAAATAGTGTTCACCATTAACAAAGCCAGACTGCTGTTCACTTAGTATAATGAAAACCAGCAATATCAGTTAATTTTTAACTCTAACCACACCTCAATCTGTGATTTTGTTAGAGCCACCAATTGTTACAACCTCAGTAGGGACTTTTTGGTTTTTGGAAATCCAAGCACTTAAAGGAATGGTGCCAAGGATTACTTTCTTATGCAGCAACTTTACAAAAAAAAAGAACCTTTTATACTATATGGCACTTTATCATATACAGTCAGTTTTATTAGAGACATTAAACCACAGTGCAGCAGTGGGAGTAGTGAGAGCAAGGATCAGGGGGCAGCCAGGAGGTAAGTTTCCCTTTCATTTTGGCAGCAGAGCTGAGTGGGAGTGGTCAAATTGCACTCTGGGAAGGTGAGTGAACTGATAGTTGGGCAGCATATTTAGCAAATTGGTCACCTAGCTGAGGGAGAAAGGAAGTGGGTGATTAAGAGGCAGAGAAAGAGCAGGAACGCAGTGCAAGTGTTCTATGCGGTCATCTCCCTCTAAAACAGGTATACCATTTTGGATACTGTTGGGGGAGGTGCCTCACCAGGAGAAGGCAGTAATAGCCAGGTTCATGACAATCTTCTCTATAGATAGATGGGAAAAAGAATGGAAGGGCAAAAGTCATAGGGGATTCAATTGTAAGGGGAGTAGATAGGCGGTTCTGTGGTGGAAAATGAGACTCCCGAATAGTATGTTGTTTTCCAAGTGCACAGGTTGGGGTGTCTCCGATCAGCTGCAGAACATTCTGAAGTGGAGAAGGGTGAATCGCCGGCTGTCATGGTACACATAGGCACCAACGAATATAGGTAATAAATGGGATGAGGTCCTACGCAGAATTTAAGATTTAGGAGCCAAGTTAAAAAGTAGGACCTCAGAAGTAGTAATCTCCAAGATTGCTACTGGTGTCATGTGTTAGTCAGTAGAAATGAAAGAATGAGCAGGATGAATGCGTGACTTGAGTGTGCAGGAGGGAGGGGTTCAGATTTTTGGGACATTCTGGGACCAGTTGTGGGGCAGTTGGGACTGTTACAAATTGGATGGTCTTCACCTGGGTCAGACTGGAACCAATCTCCTCAAGGGTGCTTTTGCTAGTGTTGCCAGAGAGGGTTTAAACTAATGTGACAGGGTGATGGGAGCCAAATGAGGATGTTAGCAGACAGTAAGGAGGTAGTAACTAAAGTCTGAAAGGAACTAAATAATGAAGTCAGCGTGACTTAATGGAAGAATCAGCAGGGGGCAGATGATAAACACAAAGGGATGGGTGATCTGAGGTGCATTTGTTCTAACACGGGAAGTGTAATAGGTAAGGCAGATGAATTGAGGACTTGGAGTAGGATGTTATTGCTACTCCTGAGACTTGATTGAGGTAAGGGCATGATCGGAAACTAATTATTTCAGGATGTAGATGCTTCAGGTAGTACAGAGGGAGGTAAAAGGGGTGGAGGAGTTGCATTACTGGTCAGAGATAATCACAATTGAGCTGAAGGAGGGCACTGTGGAGGACTCAAGCAGTGAGGCAATATGGACAAAGCGCAGAAATTAGAAGGGTGCGGTACCAATATTGGGACTGTACTACAGGCCTCTGAACAGCGAGCGTGAGATAGAGGTACAAATATGTAAACAGACTATGGAAAGATGTAGGAGCAACAGGGTGGTAGTGATAGGAGATTTTAATTTTTCCCAACATTGACTGGGATTCGCTTAGTGTTGAAGGTCTAGATGGAGCAGAACTTGTAAGGAGCATCCAGGAGGGTTTTATAGAACAATATATAAATAGTCTAACTCAGGAAGGGGCCATACTGGACCTGGTGTTGTGGACTGTGCCTAGCCAGGTGGTTGAAGTTCCAGTAGGGGATTACTTGGGAACAGTGATCACAATTCCATAACTTTTAGAATACTCATGGACAAAGACTGGAGTGGTCCTAAAGGAAGAGTGCTAAATTGGGGGATGGCCAACTATTGTAAAGTTTGGGAGCAGCTATTTGAAGGTAAATCCACATTTGGTATGTGGGAGGCTTTTAAAGAGTGGTTGATTAGAGTGCAGGACAGACATGTCCCTGTGACAATGTGGGATAGAAATGGCAAGCGTAGGGAACCATAGATGACTGGTGAAATCATGAGACTAGCTAAGAGGGCAAAGGAAGCATTCATAAGATCTAGGTGACTGAAAACTTACAAAGCTTAGGAAGAATATCAGGAAAGTAGGACCAATCTGAAATGAGGAATTAAGAGGGCTAAAAGGGTCATGAAATATCTTTAGCAAACAGCTACCTGATGAGAGAACAGTGCTCCAACCTGTTTGACTATAACCTGATTTGGAGATGCTGGTGTTGGACTGGGGTGTACAAAGTTTAAAAATCACAACACCAGGTTATAATCCTACAGGTTTAATTGGAAGCACTAGCTTTTGGAGTGCTGCTCCATCATCAAGTGGTTGTGAAGGACACAATTGTAGGACACAGTCTGTGATTCACAATTGTGTACTCCACAACCACCTAATGAAGGAGCAGTGCTCCAAAAGCTAGTGCTTCCAATTAAACCTGTAGGACTATAACCTGGTGTTGTGTGATTTTTAATTTTAGCAAAAGGGGTTGAGGAAAATCCCAAAACCTTTTACTTATATATGAGAGAAAGAGGGTAACTAGAGAAAGGTTTGGCCCACTCAAGGATAAAGGAGGAAAGTTAGAGAAAATGGGTGAGTACTTTGCATCGGTATTTATGAGGAGAGGGACATGACGGATGTTGAGGTTAGGGATAGATGTTGATTACTTGATCAAATTAGCGTAAGAAGGAAGTGTTGAGTATTCTGAAAGGCATTAAGGTGGACAGGTCCTCAGATCCAGATGGGATTTATCCCAGGTTACTGAAGGAAGTAATAGAGGAAATACCTGGGGTCTTCTCAGATATCTTTGCAACATCCTTGAACATGGGTGAGGTCCTGGAGGGTGGGAGGATTGCTAATGTTGTTCCTTTGTTTTAAGAAGGGTAGCAGGGATAATCTAGATAATTATAGACCTGTGAGCCTGATGTCTGTGATAGGAGTGCTGCTGGAGAAGATACTGAGGGATAGTATCTATTCTCATTTGGAAGAAAATGGGCTTATCAATGATAGGCAACATGATTTTGTGCAGGGAAGGTCATTTCTTACCAACTTAATAGAATTGTTTTGAGGAACTGACAAAGTTGATTAAGAGAAGGGCTGTAGTTGTCATATACATGGACTTCAGTAAGGCATTTGATAAGGTTCACCATGGTAGGCTGATGGAGAAAGTGAAGTTGCAAGGGGTCCAGGTACTAGCTTGATGGATAGAGAACTGGATGGGCAGCAGGAGGCAGTAGTAATGGACGGGAGTTTCTCAAAATGGAGAACTCTGACCAGTGGTCTTCTGTGTTGGGACCATATATAAATGATATGGTAAAAGGTAGAGGTGATCTGATTAACAATTTTGTAGATGCCACCAAGATTGGTGGAGTAGCAGATAGTGAAGGGGACTGTCAGAATGCAGCAGAATTTAGATTGGAGAGTTGGGCAGAGAAGTGGCAGATGGAATTCAATCCAGGCAAATGCGAGGTGATGTATTTTGGAAGATCCAATTTTACAGCAAACAGTAAGTGGAAAAGTCCTGAAGGAAATTGATCTACAGAGGGATCTGGGTGTTCAGGTCCATTGTACCCTGAAGGTTGCAACGCAGGTCGATAGTGGTCATGAAGGCACACGGCATGCCTTCCTTCATCAGATGGGGTATTGAGTACAAGAGTTAGCAGATCATGTCACAATTGTAACGACTTTGGTTCGGCCACACTTGGAATACTGCATACAGTTCTGGTCTCCACATTACCAGAAGGATGTGGATACTTTGGAGAGGGTACAGATGAGGTTCACCAGGATGGAGGGCGCTAGCTATGAAGAAACTTTGAGTAGGTTAGAATTATTTTCAATAAAAAGATGGGAGTTGAGGGGGTACCTGATTGAAGTGTACAAAATTTGAGGTATAGACAGGATGGATAGCAAAAGCTTTTTTCCCAGTGTGGGGGACTCCATTACCAGGAGTCACAAGCTCAAGGAGACACGGGAAAAGCTTAAGGGAGATATGTGTGGAAAGTTCCTTACGCAGAAGGTGGTGGGTGCCTGGAACACTTTGCCAGTGGAGTTGGTAGAGGTGGGCGAGATAGTGTCATTCAAGCTGTATTGAGGCAGATACAGGAATGGGCAGGGAGCAAAGGGATACAGATCTTGAGAAAGTAGGTGACAGGTTTAGATCTAGGATCTGGATCGGTGCAGGCTTGGAGGGCCGAAGGGCCTGTTCCTGTGCTGCAACTTTCTTTGTTTAACATAATTGTATTAAAGTTTAATTAAATTTAACTCAAATTTCATTCTTGTAGACATTTGATCATGGAGTCATAGTGATGTACAGCACAGAAACAGACCTTTCAGTCCAACTTGTCTATGCTGACCAGATATCCTAATCTAATTTAGTCCCATTTTCTAAAAAAGGTAATCAGAACTTGAAAGATCAACCACTTGATCTGGGTATGATTTCAAATATTTATAAGTACTGAGATTTCTTGGGCAGTTTGCTTACTTACAGCCAGGCTGTTATTTTAATAAATTTTACAAACATCTAGGATTGCGCACTCAGCACAGGCAACATTAGCATCTTAAGAAAAACTGTCTAGGTCAGGACTCTCCTTGTCCTAATATTCTTCATTTCTGGAATGCTTTTAATTCAAGGAATGCTATGGATGTGTGTCTTTGTGATCCCCTTGCTTGGCTAAGGGAGTTCTGCATTATTAATGCTTTCAATCTGCTCTGGAAGCAATCCTGGAGCGGGGTCTAGCATAGGGAAGGAGTCTGATACAGAAGCAGGCACAGGGAAACTGTTGCAGAGAGAACTTACCTTGAAGCAGCTCAGAGCTGGCTTGGAGTGGATTGGAGGCTTTGGAGCAGAGCAGGGACGGTTGTTGGACTGGGGTCTGGTGGGGTGGTTCAGACCACATGTGGAAGCCCCTGAGGTCAGCTACTGCAATATAATGTTTGTGTAATTTGTTTATATAACTAAAGACTTATGAAGTATATCTCTTATTTCTAACTTATTCTATGAAACACTGTAAAGTAACACAACTACTTTTTTATTCCTTTTTTAATCTAGGATTTGTACCTAGGTACTTAATATGGCACACTAAGAGGTGATGTTGTAAAACTTTTCACTGTACTTCTGTGTGTCTGTACTTGACAATGAATATTTTACTTTTAAACTCTTTTTTAACTAGTACACAGACCATCAAATGAACTCTGGTTAAAATAAAGTTTTCTTGCAGCCAGTTTAATCTGAAATAAACTTCTTGAAAATAGAAGCAGACCCAAGAATCGACCACCCACCCTTGTGGAATTAACTTATTGTTCACCATTTGCTTTACTACTGTTTATCACTAAAGATAGGTGGAGATAAAGCCCAGACAGAATGAAAGAGGTAAGCATACAGGTAGATTATTGATGTAAGCCAGGATACAATAAAAAACTGAATAAATCATCTTCCAAGCTGACAGTAGGAGAGTGAGGTAGGTTTGTCTTAAAATCAAAGGATGTCATGACAGAACCAGGGTCCATCAGGGGGTGAAAGATAGAATCAGGCTCTAAATCAATTTGATGTTGACTGCTAGAGGCTACAAAGTCCCTAAGTGGCAAATGCGATGCTGTTTTTTGATCATGTGCTGAGGCCCAACACAACAGGCCCAGACAGAAATGTTGGCCAGGGAGCACTGTGTTCCTGGAGTGGCCAGCAAGTGGAAGCTGTGTTATTCTTACTGACAGAACATAGGCGCTCTGCATTGTGGTCACCCAGTCTGCACGGAATCCCTCATTTCCCCCCACCTGCCCCACTGTAGAGGAGACCTCCCTGTTCACAGTGAAAAGAATAGATTGACAGACTGCCAAATTACTGCTTTAGATATGTCTGGAATCTTGGATATTGAGGAGAGGAGGTAAGTGGGCATGTTTTAAATTTTGTGATTGTGATTGTAGGAATGAAGGAAGAATGCACCACAGTGTTCTGGAGGGAATGGTCCCTGCAGAAAGTTGATAAGGGAGGGGACAACAATATGTCTGTTCATGGCATCCTGCTGGAAGTGATGGAAATTGCGGCTTATGATCCTTTGGATGTGGTGAGTAGAAATTGAGGATTGAGTAGTCTATCCCTATTGCGGGAGATTAGAGAAAGGGTGAGTTTAGAAGTGTAGAAGGTGGGCTGGACATACCCCGTCAACCATAGTAGCAAGGACTCCTCAGTTGAGGTGAAAGTGAGGACTGCAGATGCTGGAGATCAGAGCTGAAAAGGGCTGAATAAGGGCTCATGCCCGAAACGTCGATTCTCCTGCTCTTTGGATGCTGCCTGACGTGCTGCGCTTTTCCACCAACACATTTTCAGCTCCTCAGTTGAGGAGAAAGGTGGACATTCCTGAGGACTGCATGGATGGTGACATTATCGGAACAAATGTGACAGTAATGAAGAAAGTGGGAGGATGGGATGGAGTCCTTACAGGATGCAGAGTGCGAGATGTCTACTGTGGGTAACTGTGCGGGAGTCAGTGGATTTGTAATAGGCTGGCCACCAATGTCCATCGCCAGAAATGGTAACAGATGTCAAGGGAGGACTGAGAAATGGACAGGGTGAAAATGAGAGTCAACTGGAAATTGGAAGGTGCACTTTGGATGCTGCCTGAACTGCTGTGCTCTTCCAGCACCACTGATCCAGAATATGGAAATTGGAAGGGAAATTGATAAACTTTTCCAAGTCCTAAAGAGAGAGTGAAATAGCGTCAGTGATGTCATTGATGTACTCTAGAGCTTAGTGCTGGTGCCGATATGTCTGGAACAAGGACTGATGAAAAGTTACTGGATCTGAATCGTTAATTCTGCTTTCTTCCTCTTCCCCTTCCCCCTCAGGTGCTGTCAGCCCTGCTTAGATTGCCAGTAATTTCTATTTTGGTTTCATATCTCCAGGATCCACAGTGTATCTCTGGATAGGGAATCTCTAGTCTGTATCTCTATATCCATTTATCTCTATATGTAGTAAAATAAAACAGAGATACAACGTAAATATTCTATATGGAGATAGATGGATGTAGAGATTCAGTGAAAATGTAACGAGTTTCCCCGAAACCAGTCTGTGACGTCACCTCATTGTGAACGCATGCGGCTGGTTATGATAATATATGCATCATGGTACAGGCTACAGACCAATCAGATGGATCGCCGGCAGTCACCGATGGTTCTCATTGGGGTAGCCAGTTCTCACAAGGTCCCGGAAGATAAGAGGATGCTCCAATGAAACAGGATCATGGCGAACAGCTCCGGACTGTCCGCCAATCAGAGCGCAGGATCTATCGGGCCATGGGCGTTCGCCATTTTAGCGGCTGGAGGTCGGCAGCGAGAGGAGAGGCAGAGCGATTGCTGAGGGTTGCTGCCTCTGGACCGCTTGTAAAATCTGGGGTTTCCCTCCCTCCCCTCGTCGCTCTGTTATAATTCGGGTGAGTTTTTAAAAAGCAGTTGATGTATTTTTGTTGTTGTAAAGGTGTGTCGCTGTAGCCAGGCTCTGTGTGAGGTGCGGCTGGAGGTTGGTGTTTCAGCCGGTGACTGTGATGTAACGGCCGCCGCTTTGTTTTACCCGGAGCCTGGAGGGCGATTTCATCATCGGGCTGGAGTTAGAGAGAGGGGGAAATCTCCGTACTGTACACAGTACACCGAAAGCCTGGGTTTCACCCCCTCCTGGAGGAGGCCCACCGCCCATAGCAACAGCCTGGATGGGTCCTTCTCCCTCCCCTCGCAACATCCGCAGTACCAGCCCGCGACGCCGTTTCCTTCTGTCGGAGGATCATCGCTCTCCTCCTTTTAACTGCCGTCCGAGGCTAGAATCCATCTCGTAGAATACCTACGATACGGAAGCAGGCCATTCGGCCCTTCGATCCTGTGAAGAGCATCCCACCTCTTTCCCCCCCCAATCCCCATGACCCTGCGTTTACCCTGGCTTGTCCGCCTTGGCTGCACATCTTTGGACTGTGTGGGAAGAAACCCACGCAGACACAGAAGGAACGTGGAAACTCGACACAGAATCGCCCCGGTTTGGCATCGAACCTGGGACCAGTGCCGCACTTTTACAGAATCTCTACAGTGTGGAAGCAGGCCATTTGGCCCATCAATTCCGCATTGACCCTCAAGAGCATCCCACCCAGACCTGCAGCCCTGCACTTTCCATGGCCAATCCGCCAAGCCTGTCCATACCTGGATGCTATGGGCAATTTAGCACCTAACCTGCACATCTTTGGACTGTTTCTGCATTCAGCACAAACCCATGTAGACAAGGAGAGAATGTGCAAACTCCACATAGGTTGTCATCCGAGGCTGGGATTGAACCTGGATCCCTAGTGCTGTGAGGCTAGCCACTGTGCCCCTCTAGTTAATTTGTGTGTTAATTTTGGATGCAAATTTCTCCCTTCCTTCTCCCTGGCCCCACCCCATATCCTTTTGATGCATTCAAAGTCTTCTTTGAAAGCCCTAATTATTGTTGACAATTGTATCTTTTTGCACTGCCATTATCATTTTGGAATATACATTAGTCCTTATTGCACAAAACCTAAGTCAGTGTTATTTGCAGCACTGATGTTGATCAGGTCATCAATATGCCATTAAAAAGGTATATATTTTTATATTTTAACACTGAATCTGGTACCAAAGCTGGATATTGTGTTTGAATATTTCAATGTTTTGTTTACTGAAATTTGCAAAAGTTTAGTTGCCTCTATTTAGTAAAACTGTTAACAACAGTTGAATGATGCCAAATAATTTTGGATATTCAATGTTTTGATTAAATACCATTTTTAAAGTTTTGTGGATGAAGGATCTGTTGTATTTTACTATATCGTTTTGGTTTTCTAATATGCACACCCTCTGTGCTTCACATAAAATGTAGGTTATTGCGATCCCCTTGGTCCTTTTTCAAGTCATGTATGTTTTTCACTTTCAAGCATCATAACTGAGATTACCATATATGATTGGTTTGATCTATTAAATCTTTATGGGTCAATATAATCTCCATTGAAAATATTGGTCCCATAAGTAATTGAATAATTTGTATTACATCATACCACCCCATGCTTCGTATTGCTACTGACCTGAGTGCCAAAAGTTTCTGTGGAAATAAAGTTGTTTTTCCCTCCCCTGTCTCTTGCACTAGAGCTGTATATTCAGTATAAGTGTTATATATTGGCACTATTGATTGTGTGCAGGATGTCTAATTGAATAGAAAAAAAGACCTTATTCTGTTTCTTTTTACTTATTTTGCTTTCTTTAGCTGTCATTTGCCATGTGTGTCTGAATGGCCCAACAATACAGTTCCATAGAACTTGGATTCTACTCCTTTCTCTACAAATATTTTTTGGTGAGATAGCTAGGGGGCTTTAAGCATTCCTGAAAAGAGTTTTTTTTTTAAAAAGACTCCTCTTGCACTAGCCAGCAGGATAATAAGTGACCATTCTCCTGCCAGCAAAATCTGGCAATACTGCCAGTGAGGAAAGTGAAAGCTGGTACTTTAAAAAAGCATAGTCTATTCTGTTTACAATTCACTTGTACGCTGGAATCATTTTAAGGCAAATATTTGATATTTGACTTAAATTTAGACCTCTGGTAGTCTTTCAAATTAAGCCCCTTGTTTCTAATGAGTGAAAAATTTCACTTTTTATGTGAAGTCTGTCAAAATTTATTTGTGCCTTTGCTCCCACTTATTATATGACAAAATAATGGTGGCTCTTCAAACGAATAAATCAGACTTTGCATTACTCTGGTGTAACTGTAATTGGTTCTGCTGCTTGGGTGATAAGATGTGCTGCCAAATATGTATATCTTTCACTAACATGGTTAAACCTTGTGCTAAAATAAATTTTATAAACTTTGTTACTTTTGTAGTGAATACATTGCTCTTTTTGGCAAATGTTAATTTACTTCTTCAGATTTTTCTGTAGAAAGACATTTTGGCCTATGGAATCTACCATATTTCTCCACGGTTTTTTCAATCATCTAATTTCTGTTTAAAAGAATAGTTGGATTCTAGCAGACATGGTATTGAATTTCACTTTATGACTACATATTCCGTTTAAAGAAAACCTCACTTTAATCCTTTAACCATCTGAAGGTTATGTCTTTGCTACTGTCTGAGCAATGCAAGCAGTTTGTCACTTTAAAACATCTCTGAAAAATATTATAAGCTGTGCTGCACCCTTTCCATATTTTTAATATTTTGCATACCATGATTCAAAAGTGAAGAAAATAGCAAGTTTTGAGAAGATTTGTAGCAGAGGTTGAGGTTCTGGATGTAGGTTTGCTTGCTGAGCTGGAAGGTTCACTTTCAAGCGTTTTGTCACCATACTAGGTAACATCTTCAGTGAGCAAACCTACATTGAGTGAAGAAAATGGCTCAGGAACAATGAATGAGAAACTAGGGATTGAAAACTATTCATCCTGTGCTTTTTATTTACGTTCTTTAACAGTGAGATTGTTTAACAACAAAGGAGTTGCATTTCCTTTGCATGTTCAATATAGATTTTGATTGTTAAAATCTTGATTGAACTTGCCTAAACATTTTTAGAATGAAAACCAACATGCCCATTCTAAGCGATGAGACGTAAACAATCTAGGTCTTTCAATATATAATTTCAGTTACATCATACCGTAAGCTTTTGCTGTAAGTTGTGTCCTGCGATCTTATACTCTGCAAACTCCAGATGAAGGAGCAGCGCTCTGAAAGCTAGTGCTTCTAAAATGAACCTGTTGGTCTAAACCTGGTGTTGAATACATTACTGGCTTAATTTGTTAACTTGAGCAGCCAACTTGTACTTACCAATTTTGACATCTCACTTCTCAACATAATTGATCTCCTGAAAATAGTGTGGGGAAATCAAATTCTATCCCTTTTGATTTTTTTTAAATGAACAGGCACCAGCTAACTGCAAATTAATCCTTTTGTGTTTAACTTTCACATATCAATTTATTACACATTTTTGCCTCATTGAGTGGCAGGGCCATTGGAGAATTGTCACAGCTTACTTTAATTTTGTATCCAGAATTCAAAACCACTTGTTTGTAAAATACTGTTGTTTTAATGCCAAATAATCAAACATGGGTGAGCAGAATTTCAGCTTTTAATCTTCTCTGCAAGCGATGAATGCGAGTGTGTTTCCTTATGCTGCTGTTTCCACTAGGGGGATTGGTCTCATTAATTTTAATATAAATTTGTATAAACAACTGCTAGGGGTAGATCTGTTTCTGGAGCTGAAGTGTGACAGGAAATTTTGCGCAGTCATTTGGCGCCATGTTCTTCACGGCCAGCAACACCTTTTATCGATGAGAATGAGCATTTTGCCAAGACCTTTCCCATGCCTCCACTTGGCTTTTAAATAGCCACCAAATCTGAAACAGATTATGGTTTGTAGCAAACTGCCCATCCTTCAGGACAACAATACTGTACAACCCTGTCAAAGCAGCTGCTGCAAGGTGTGTCAGAATATCGACGCAAGTAACACCATCATCACACGTGGGGACACCTCCCACCATGTACACAGTATTCGTGTGACTCTGCCAATGTGGTCTATTTCATATGCTGCAGTCAAGGATGCCTGAGGCATGGTACACTGGCAAGGCAGAGCAGACGCTACGACAACAGATGAATGGGCGCTGCACAACAATCACCAGGCAGGAGTGTTCCTTCCCAGTTAGGAAACACTTCAGTTCGGGACACTTGGGCTCGGTTCTTCGGGTGACCATCCTCCAAGGCAGTCTTCAGGACAAGCTATAATGCAGAGTGGCTGAGCAGAAGCTGACAGCAAAGTTCGGTACTCATGGGAATGACCTCAACCAGGACCTTGGGTTCGTGGCACACTACAGGTGACCCCACTAAATGAGAGAACCATGGAGTGTTTACTGTATCATATCACCATGGCACTGGACCCCTTTGGCTATAAATTCTGAATGCATGATCTTCACCACCTCCCCAACCACCTGATGGAGTGGTGCTCCAAAAGCTAGTGCTTCTAAGTAAACCTGTTGGACTATAACCTGGCATATGTGATTATTTTGTTTTTTTTTAAACTTTGTCCCCTCGGATCGCATTTGATATTATAAATTATAATTTTGTACAACATTCATGGTTTTTGAGTAGGCCAGATATTGGACCATTAAATTAAGAACATAATTTCCTCAAACTAAAGATCAAGCCTAGAGTGATGTTTTTAATGAACACTGCCTGTGTTTGAACATGAGCAAAAGTCCTGAACTTTGGTTATGCTGTTGGTTCTTGGAAAAATGCTAATGTCTGAGGGTTTTATCCACCATTTACTTGAAAATGTAACTTGTGGTCTGGTGAGTCCTGCATTGTCACTTGACCTGCTTTGCCAGGAAAGTGCTAGTTCTGGACACATTGCTTTCAGAACATGAAATATCTAGTTCAGAACTGAATGTTTTCCTTTTTGGCATAAGCCACAACTGTAATACACATTCCATTATTTTAAGTCAGTATTTTTACAGATTATCTTCACATCGAACTTTGCTTTTAAAACTTATCTAACACAGTGGATTCTTGAATAATCTGATTTTTGTTTGATCTCTGCATTAACAGGTTTTCATTGTACAAGTTGTTTTAATTCCAGCTGAAAAATTGTCTATGTCTTACACATTATTAATAAAAAGAAGTGAACTCCTAAGATTCTGTTAGTGAGGATGGCAGGTGCAGGAGATCAGAGTGGAGTGTGGCGCTGGAAAAGCGCAACAGGTCAGGCAGCATTCGAGAAGCAGGAAAATCGATGTTTCAGGCATGAGCCCTTCATCAGGGTTTATGGCCGGAACATCGATTCTCCTGCTGCTCTGATGCTGCCTGACATGCTGCGCTTTTCCATTACCATACATCCGAGTCCCGAGTTTTGCTGTTCAGTAGTTCAACAAATTTTAAACACTTTTTCTTTTTTTTCCCAGAAACAGACCATTCATCTCAATTAAACTATCCTAGTTTATGCTTCAACACAGGTCCTCTCACATTTTACTACTTTGATTCCTTTCTCCTTCATGCACTTAGCCTCCTGTCAACCAATGTCTATAACAGAACAATGCTTCACAGTTTTATTTTTCACTGTGACCTGATACAGAACCACAGGGCTAACGGGGCGGCGGGGGGGGGCAAAGCATTTCCTGCCACAGGAAGTTGATAAACTGAAATTATTAAGATGCATCTGAAGTAATAAGTCATCTATTCCATTAATAGTCATGTGCTGCAGCTGACATCACAGTTGCATTCACAGTCCATTGCTACCCCACGGTGACCTTGGTTCACCATGTCGATTTGATGTTTTTCTCACTAAATTGCCCTTGTTAGGTGCTTGGTTTGCTCCCCAACTCCAATGCTTAACATATTGCTTTGCTGACCTGCTTGACTCCATTTAAAAAATACAGAAACGAGCTGAGTAGACACTATCACTTCTGCAGTTGTTAAAAGGCTTGAATTGTTGTTTGGTGATACTGATCCCCCTCAAGCAGAACAATCAGTATTAGTGTTGCATGATTGGTGAGGGCATATATGGCGGCAGCAAATTCTGGACATAACATAAATTACAACACAGAACAGGCCTTTTGGCCCACCATGTTGTGCCGAGATTTAATCCTAATGTCAAATATAATAACTTAACATATGCACCCCTCAACTCACTGCTATCCGTGTGCATGTCTAGCAGTCGCTTCAATGTCTGCAATGACTCTGCTTCCACCAACACAACTGGCAATGTAGTCCATACATTCACAACTCTCTGCATAAAGAACCTACTTCTGTCTCCTTTATATCTTCCTCCTAATATCTTCAAACTATGACTTCTTGTACCAGTCAATCCTGCCCTGGGGAAAAGTCTCTGGCTATTGACACTAACTATTCTCTCATTATTTTGTACACCTTGATCAGGTCTCTCTCTTCCTCCTTCTCTCCAGAGAGAAAAGTCTGAGCTTATTCAACCTCTCTTCATAAGGCAAGCCCTCCAGTCCAGGCAGCATCCTGGTAAACCTTCTCTGCACCCTCTCCAAAGCCTCTGGTTGCCCTAATATAGGAAATATACAGAACTGGACACAATATTCCAAGTGTGGCTTCACCAGGGACTTGTAGAGCTGCAGCAAAACCTCACGGCTCTTAAACTTGATCCCCCTGTTAATGAAAGCCAAAATACCATATGCTTTCTTAACCCTATCCACTTGGGGGCAACTTTGAGGGATCTATGTACTTGCACACCCAGATCCCTCTGTTCCTCCACACTGCCAAGACTCCTGTCTTTAATCCTATATTCAGCATTCTGCATCGACTTCCAAAATTCAGCACTTTGCATTTCTCCAAGTTGAACTCCATATGCCATTTCTCAACCCAGCTCTGCATCCTGCCTATGTCGCACTGCAGCCTGCAATAGCCCTCTATACTAGCGATGACCCTTCCAACCTTTGTGTCATCTGCAAATTTACTAACCCGCCCCTCAACTTCCTTATCCAAGTCATTTATAAAAATTACAAAGAACAGAGCCCTATGGGCCCCCACTCAGCGCTGACCTCCAGGCAGAAGACTTTCCATCTACAACCACTCTCTGCCTTCTGTCAGCCAGCCAATTCTGAATCCAGATAGCCAACTCTCCCTGTATCCCATACTTCCTGACTTGATGAATGAGCCTACCATGGGGAACCCTATCAAATGCCTTGCTGAAATCCATATACACCACATCCGCTGCTTGACCATCGTCGACCTGTCTTGACACCTCCTCAAAGAACTCAATAAGATTTGTGAGGCATGACCTGCCCCTCACAAAGCCATGCTGACTGCCTTTAATCACGCTATGCTTTACCAAATAGTCATAAATCCTATCCCTCAGAATTCTTTCCAAAACTTTGACCACAGACTTAAGACTGACTGACTGACTGTTCTGAAATTGCCAGGGATTTTCTCTTATCCTTGAAAAAAAGATTCAACATTCGCCTCCTTCCAATCCTCTGGTATGACTCCTGTGGAGAATGAGGAGGCAAATATTCTCGCCAGCAGCTTAGCAACCTCCTTTCTCCCTTCCCAGAGCAGCCTAGGATAACTCTGGTCTGGCCCTGGAGACTTGTCAATCTTAATGTTTTCCAAAGTTTCTAGCACATCAAATTCATCATCAATCTTGATCTGGTCAAGACTGCATCCCAACTCATCTACATTTTCACTTACAACAAGGTCCCTTTACTCGGTGAAAACCAAAGCAAAAAACTCATTTAGGACTTCCCCGATCTGCTCAGACTCCATGCACAAGTTCCCTACGCTATCCCTTATTGGCCCTACCTTCTCTCTGATCATTCTCTTATTCCTGACGTATGAGTAAAAAGAAGACTTTCTTAACAAACTGTCTTAATAGAATGGAGTGATGGTATGTGTGGCAAGAGAGCTACTGTGTGTATGCAGCTAGGGGCATCAGCTGATAGTGAGAAGTCATGTCGTTGTGGCCATATTGGGTGACGAGCACTTGTAGTATTGATGAGGTACAGGTAGACCACTCTTTATCTGAAATCAGAAAAGCTCCAAAGTCCAAAGACTTGCTTATAAAGATTTTTTTTCTCTCATTAACAAGGTTGTTTGGTGTTCCATCAATTAACCCAAGTCGACATCCACTCGATGCGTGTCACTCAGATGTGACTTTTGGGAGGGAAGGGGGGGAAGAGGTAGTGTGGCCCAGTAGTGTGGCAGGCCTCAATTCTGTTTCAGGTCCTGTTTTACTCAGTGAGTCTGCTCCTCCAGTAAGGTGTAAAAAAAAATTCACTATCAAACTGTCACTTATTCTGAAATTCGAAAAATTCTGAAAACCAGCTGCTCCTGAGCATTTTGAATAAACCATTGTGTACCTCTATCAGTAAGGTGGCAGGCTGGGCCCCAGCTGACGTAGGACAAGGGCTGGGGGCTGACCCCTATTGTACATTCTTTCAAAGAAGTTATGTCTTGGTTTTTATCATCTCTTTCCATTGAGAATACTACCAGGTACAGAATCAATTAATGTGGCCTTTCTGGAATGGGAATCAGGTCTGTCAAATTGGCACACTATATAAATGGGAGAATTTAAAAGGGAGCCTAGCTAGCAACTTCACCTGACACTTGGTCAGCGTGTCATGGTATCTCATGATTTACTATTCGGGAAGTACTGTACTAAGTGGAATGTTCTAATAATTGAGTTAAGGGATTTCTCTTGAATACTTTACTAGCTTTGTTAGTAGTTACCTTGGCATTTAAGGTTTCTCCTTTGGTGCCTTTAACATCTTTATATCTTGGGCTTGTTTTTCAGGAACCACAAAGTATAGTGTGTCAGTCTTTCCCATTAGTCATGTTTTCATTCAGGACTTGTCCTGCATGAAATAGTGAACTGTGTTTATGTCATACTGGATCAGTTAATGGACAATTAAGTGTGCAGTTGATTTGTATGGGTAAATGACATTCAACGTAAAAGTGGCAGCTTGAAGTCTTACTTTACAGCCGCCTTGACTTAATAGAGTAATGGAGATGGGCAGCATGGAAACAAACTCTTTGGTCCAACCTGTCCATGCCAACCAGATATCCCAACCCAAGCTAGTCTCATCTGTCAGCACCCGGCCCATATCCCTCCAAACCCTTCCTATTCATATACCCAGCCAAACGACTTTTAAATGTTGCAATTGTACTAGCCTCCACCACATCCTCTGGCAGCTCATTCCATACATGTACCATCCTCTGCCCAAAAAAGTTGCCCCTGAGGTCTCTTTTTACATCTTCCCCTCTCACCCTAAACCTATGCCCTCTAGCTCTGGACTCCGTCACCCTAGGGAAAAGGCTTTGTCTATTTATCCTATCCATGCCCCATAATTTTGTAACCTTCTGAGGCCACCCGTCAGCCTCTGATGCTCCAGAGAAAATAGCCCCAGCCTATTCAACCTCTCCCTCTAGTTCGATGCTCCAACCCTGGCCACATCCTTGTGAAACTTGAAAGGCTTCAGAAAAGATTTACAACATCCTCCCGATAGGAAGGAGACCAGGATTGCACGCAGTATTCCAACAGTGGCCTAACCAATGTCCTATACAGCCACAACATGACCACCCAACTCTTTACTCAGTACCCTGACCGATAAAGGAAAGCATACGAAACACTGCATTCACTATCCTATCTACCTGCGACTCCACTTTCAAGGAGCTATGAACCTGCATTCCAAGGTCTCTTTGTCAGCAACACTCCCCAGGATCTTTCCCATTAAGTGTATAATGCCTGCTAAGATTTTATTTCCCAAAATGCAGCACCTTGCATTTATCTGAATTAAACTCCATCTGCCACTTCTCAGCCCATTGGCCCATCTGGTCCAGATCCCATTGTAATTTGAGGTAACCCTCTTCGCTGTCCACTACACCTCCAATTTTGGTGTCATCTGCAAACTTACTAACTGTACCTCTTATGCTCGCATCCAAGTCATTTGAGTTTAGCACTTTCTTTAAATTGTGAATCAACTCTCATTTTCTTCCCTTTTTTAGCTTATCATGTCCTCTCCTCCCCCATTTTTTTCAAGTCTGGCAGGAGACAACCGTTCTCCTATTCTGATCACTATCTGAAATTCCAACATCTTTTTCTCCGTCAGCACCCATTGTCCACTACCCCCACCCCGACCCTTTTCAAACCATTGCATAAAAGCTGTCCCTTCTGCACTTCACCAGCTCTGAAGAGTCATCTCTACTCAACTTTAGCTTGCTCTCTCTCCATGGATGCAGTCTGACCTACTCTGACCTCCAGCATTTGTTGTTTTCAGATTAGTCATTTATCAGTTCTTTTCAATGTAATTACTTTTAATTTTCAATTTGGGATGGGCATTACATGGTGGCTTCGTCAGTGATGTCAGATATTAAACTGTTCAATTTACGCTTTGCTCAAGCAAAGCCACAGCCTTGTTTTTCTTTGAAGTCATTTAAAGTGTCCTGAAAGAAAGCTGTGTGATTTGAAAAAATATTATTGCACACAGCTAGACATAATGGGGAAGTTGGTTGGCTTTCAAATCCGATTTGGATGATTATCTGATTAAATTTGCAGACAAACGTGTGCTGCAAGCTATCGTGGAGGGCCAACGTAGATCCCCTGGTTAAATGGTGTCCTATATTGACTCTTATTTCTAAGGTCTCCTTCACCAACGGAATAACTTCACTGACTTTTAGTTTAATCTTAAGCTCCTTACATTGTACATCTTTCTTAAATGATGCAGTGTTCAGTTATCTTTAAAGTATATTCTGCTAGTCAGTGCAGTGTTCATTTGAAGCATGGTTCATTGGGTTTTGTTTACCTAGTTTGTGGCGATGCTTAACTATGATGTCTTCCACTTTTGCAGATGAGATGAGTTTAACTATTTTGGTAGGAAAACCAAATTCAACTTGCTTCTCCATTTGAGTTGGAAAGAATTGTACTTCAAAGGAACTTGGGTGCCTTGCTCAGGAAACTCTGAATGTTGACATGCAAATCCAACAAAAAAGGCAAATTAGTTGACTGTTTTATTACAAGAGGATTTGTATATTGAACTCAATCAACAAGCACATAAATCTAGACCCAATAGACCGGGCACTACAGTGAACAACTGGAAGTAACATTAACAGAACAAAATAAATTCCAGAAGAGACAGTACAGCAGCACTTCACAGGAGACTCCAAAGCACTGAAGATATTACCTAGACAGGGGACGAAATGTCTGCAAATCAACTTCCCAGCTCGACGAACAAATCCACAACTATGATGGGGAGCAACCGAGCTACAAATCTTTATGCTAACCTTGAATTGTACCTAATCTATAGCTTAGGCACCTTAACTACAGAAAGATACACTTACCATAGAGGGAATGCATTTGAAGGTTTACCAAACTACTGCCTATGAGCAAAAATTAACAGATTTGGCCAGTATTCTCTGGAGTTGAGAATGAGAGTTGATCTTACTGGAACTTTAGCAGGGCTTTCTTTCTATTCCCAGCCTAATGGCAATGTGTGGGTCTACCTATGGTTCAGCAAGGCTGTTTACCATCAAGGGCAATGGATGGGAAATGCTGGCCCAGCTAGTGACATCCAATTCCCATGTTAGAAATTTAAAAAAAAAAATTTCAGTGAGGGCTCAACAAGAGATTCAATTGGGATATTCTTTCTTTCCTGTTTTGGAGAGCCTAGGTCCAGGATAACAGTCTCGAACTAAGGGCGGCACCCACCACCACCTCCATCCAAGACCCCATAAGTCAGTCCAGGTGAGACAGATGTTCACCTGCCTCTCTTCCAACCTAGCAATTGTCAGGTGCTCCTGATTGGTCTCCCCGATATACAGAAGACCACAATGTAAACTTAGGGGACGGTTCACCGAGCATCTCAGCCAGGCTTGGATGTGCTAACCGGATCTCTGTCACCATCTATTCTAATTCCCCTTCCCACTCCCTTTCTGACATGACCTTGGCCTCCTCCATTGCCCCAACAAACCAAATACAAATTGGAGGATCAATGCGTCATCTTCCGTCTGGGCAGTCTACAGCCTGGAAGACTCTACATTTGAGTTCTCCAATTTCAAATAACCTCCCTCCCCATCCCCTGACTCCCTTCACAGCACCCCTCTGTCCCTTCCGCTTGTCCCATTGACCGAAGAGGTTGTACCCATTACCTGTCTTCACCTATCCCCACTTCACCTTCCTGCCCCTGCCACCCCTTTATCTGCAACTGCCTTTACACCCATCCCCAGTCCTGAAGAGGAGTTACACCTGACACATCGATGTCTCCACCTCCTGATGCTTCCTGGCTTGCTGAGTTCATCCAGACGCCTGCTTATTATCAAAGTAAGGGGAAGCTAATTAAAATGATTTGAAGACTAATCTCTTCAAAATCCCTTACATTTTGATTTTATATCCAATTGGTAAACTGCCCCTGAATCCCATGTATTAGAATTTTACTAACCAGTTTACCATGTAGAACCTTGTCAAAGGCCTTGTTAAAGTTTATGTAAGCAATGTCACCTGCTCTGCCCTCATCTACTTTATTGATCCAATCCTCAAACTCTGAAGTTTGTGACACACACAATTTCCTATGCGCAAAGCCATGCTGACTGTCCCCAGTCAGTCTTTGCCTCTACAAATGCATGTAAATCCTGTTTCATAATCTCATCAATACCTTAAGCACCAATGACATCAGACTTACTGGTCTGTAGTTCCCAGGCTGCCGCTTTATTTATTTATTTATTTATTTATTTATTTATTTATTTAGCAGCCTTTCTCAAAGGTGCAATGTTAGCCACTCCTCCAGTCTTCTGGCACCTCATCCGTAACTATAGAGGATACAAATATCTCTGCCTGGGGCTCTGCAAATTCTTCCTTAACTTCTCACAATGTCTTAAGATACAAAGATTTATAAGGGTTGGAAGATTTGAGCTAATAGGCTGAATAGGCTGTGTCTGTTTTCCCTGGATTGTCAGAGGCTGAAGGGTGACCATCGAGGTTTATAAAATCATGAGGGGCATGGATAAAGTGAATAAATGAGGTCTTTTCCCTGAGGTGGGGGAGTCCAGAACTAGAGGGCATAGGTTTGGGCTGAGGGGGAAAAGATATGAGAGACCCAAGGGGCAATTTGTCACACAGGCGATGGTGCGTGTATGGAATGAGCAGTCAGAGGAAGTGGTGGAGGCTGGTATAATTGCAGCATTTATAAGACATTTTGAATGGGTATATGAATAGGAAGGGTTTGGAGGGGTATGGGCTGAGTGTTGACAGGTGGGACTAGATTGGATTGGGATATCTGTCAGTATGTACGAGTTGGACCAACGGGTCTGTTTCCGTGCTGTACATCTCTGACTGGATGACTTGGTCAATTGGGTACTTGTGGAGAAAATAAGTATTTCATGTTTAGTTTTTAAATTATAGAATACTGTAAGAAGATGTTAAGATGGGGCTGAGGGGAAAATTTCTTCTTAGTGTCATGAATCAGTGGAATTCTTTATTGCAAGAGGGCCAATGAGGCTGGGTTGTTAAGTATATTGAAGGTTGTGAAATACGTTTTTTTTCAATCAATAAGATAACCTAAAGGTTTGGGGAAAAGGCAGCAAAGTGGTGTTGAAGCCTATCTGATAGGCCATAAGCTCGTTGAGGGGCTGAATGGCCTATTTCTCTCATGAATGACAGAATATCAATTGAGCAAACTGGACTACATTTAGTCTATTATAAAAGATAACAGTACCCTTGGAAAGCATCAATAGGATTAGACAAAGTATCAACGAGTTTATGGAAATGAAAGTGTGCAAAATTAATCCACTGGAGTTTTTTTTTGTTGGGATGCAGTAAGTAGAAAGGAGAACCAGGTGTGATGTATTTGAATTTCAAAAAGACTTTTGGTATAGTCCCACATCGATTAGTGGGTAGAAATACAGTCAGTTTTGCCAAAACATGGTAGTTCCATTCTCGTGCAATCCTGTGTTATAAGAAAATCGTGTAATGATAAACCATTCATACTAATGGGACCAAAATCACAGTATAACCAATAAATGCTTTAAGAGTTCGCACTTTAGAAACCGTGTCCCCGATTCATCAATCGCGTCATAGTAAAATTGTGTTAACAAAACATGTGCTATAGCAGAATGACTTGTAAAACACGTCGGCTTGGGGTTAATAAAGCTACATGCAGTTACTATAGTGGAAGGGCAGCCTAGGTTCATTAGGCTGAGACCAGGGATGGCAGAACTGTGTTGTATGAGTCGAGATTGTGAATACAGACCGATTCAAAGTACTGTTCAGAAGAGTAAGAGGGAATCTGACTAATACGTATAAAATACTGAAAGGGCAGAAAGGCTGGATGCAGGGAGGGTGTTCTCCCTAGTTTGGGAGTCCAGGACTGGGATCATGGCCTAAAGATAAAGGGACTGAGGTAAGGAAAGACTTTCTTACTGGTACAGGCTGATCCACCACATATCTACAAATGTCAATTTTTTCTTGAACATATTAAAGGCACCACGGGATATGGAGAGAAAGTGAGACTATAACTTAGAGAATGATCATTGCTGACCCCAGTGAGCAGATCAGGCTCGATGGGCTGAATGGCCTACTTCTGTTCCTAGTTTCTGTTTTGGTGTTTCATAATTCCTTTCTGATTCCTTTCAGATATCGTGGATGCCAGTAAATATACTTTTTTAAAAATTTGATGTTTTACCAGTTGTTTTCTTCTTCTACCCAAACAGGTAAAGTTTAAAAATGCTGTCCAGGCTGTTCCGCATGCATGGGCTTTTTGTTGCCTCCCACCCTTGGGAAGTGATTGTTGGAACAGTTACAATCACGATCTGCATGATGTCCATGAATATGTTTACTGGCAATAATCAGATTTGTGGATGGAATTTTGAATGTCCAAAGATTGAGGAGGTAAGAATCCTGCCATAACTATTTATCCTCTTCCTGGGCTCCTTGAAATCTAATTAGCGTTTATAGCTAGATTGGCTTCACATTTAACGTTTGTTTCACAAAGGGCATCTGCTAATATAATTCAAAACCAGTAGAATTGAGCAAAAAGCTTTGAAAACAAATTGAAAAAAGTCTTCAAGATTATGTAAATTGACACTTTTATACTTCTGCAAAGCTTATAGTGTTTAAAGATAATATGTATTTTTATTTGTGTGTGCTATATATATTTATACTTTTAAATTACTGTGAATGTTAAGTTAAAATACTCTGTGCTGCTTTCTAAACTAACTCTGGAAAATGTGAATGTAAATCATTTCAAATGCTTTTGCTGGGCCCATAACATCCTTTGCAATCTGTATGATATATATTTTACTTGGATTTTTATGTTAGGGATGCTGGTTTCAATTATTCCTTGTAATTTTTTTTTTCCCCTGTGTCCAAATAACATTGATCAAGTGTAAGTATCTTCTCCTCACCTAGATTTAGTTTCTTCCTTGCATCTAAATAGGGTGAGACAATATTTGTTGAGTATCCATCTCTTCCTTTGTGGAGATCCAAGTATCCATCTAAATGTAGATACAAAGAAAACAATTGGAACTAGAAGTAGGCTAATCAGCCCTTCAAGCCTATTTTGCTATTCCATTAAGATCACAGGTGACCTGTTTGCTCTGAAATCCATGGTCTTACCTTTCCCTGATAACCTTTTTATTCCCTTGCCAAATAATCTATGTCTGCTTCAAATTTTCAATGGCCCTGCCTCCAGTATCTTTAAAAACTTCTGAAGTCTCACAACCCTCAATGATTCCCCTCCTCTCTGACCTAAGAGGGTGACTCCTAATGACTAAAAACTAGGGTGATCTCTAGTTCTGGACTACTCCAAACATCCTTGCTGCATTCACCTTATCTCGACCATATCAGGATCTTTAAAATTCAATCGAATCACTAATTGTTCCTTTAAGCACAAGAGAAAACAATCACAGCTGCTTATTCCTCTTTCATATGATCATTTTGCTAGTTCAATGTATCAATCTCATAAAGTTCCTCTGAGCTGTGCCTCCAGCGTCTTTCCAGTTGTCCTTCGATAAGGAGACTAAAATGGCGCAAAATGTTCAAGATATGGTCTCACCAATGCCCTGTACAACAAAGGTATAATGTCCCTCAGTGTAGAGTTGCCCTCAGGATAGCATTCCTTTCACATTCATTGCTTGGTGTATCTGACCACCTTTTGAGACGCTTGCATTTAGAACATAGATGCCTCTGTACCTTGGAGTTAAACAGTAGTTCAACGTTGAAATAATCCTTTTTTTTTCAAGACACAAACAAGACAAGGCTGTAGGGTGCAGGACAAAATATAAGAAGTGGAGAACAGACCATGCAATCATTTTCTGAAGTTATGGAATTCACTGTTTAGACCTTAACTGTAAAGTGGCTAAGCAGAAACGGCAGTGTTGTTCTTCAAGCTTGTGTTATTGCAGCAAAGCCTGGGTAAAAATATTGGCATTAGAACAAGGGGTTTATTGAACTGTCTCGCAACCAGAAGATTGAGAATCATTTCTTCTAATAGAGTGGAGATGATCATCAAAGTGGTCAGTCTGTGTTTACTTGCCAATTAAAGCAGTCTACTTTGTAAGCAGCGAATGCAGTAGACTAGATTAGGAGGGGAAAGTAAAATGTTCCTTCACTTGGAAGGTGTTTGGAGCCTTAATCAGTGAGGAGGCAAGTGTTATATCGACTGCAATTTTGTGGGAAGATGTCATGGGGGAGTGAGGAAGTGTTAGGAATGATTAAAGGAGTGGACCAAGGTGGATTGGAGAGAATGGCCTCTGGAATGCTGACAGTGCAGGGAGGGGAAATTGTGTTTGGCAACACCTGCTGTAGGTGGTGGAATTGACAGAGGAGCTGGTGCAAGGGAGAAGGGTTCACTTTTTTTTGGATTATTGGGATCTCTTCTGGGGTTGAAGTGACCTGTGTAAGAAGGATGGATTGCACCTGATTTGGGAGGAGACTCATGTACTGGCAGGGAGATTTACTAGCGCTGCTCTGGAGGATTTAAACTAGTAAGTTGTTGGGGGTGGGGGAGCTGGGATATATCTTTGAGATATTTGTATCCTCAATAGTCACAGGTGAGGTGCTGGAAGACTGGAGGTTGACTCAACTGGTGTCACTATTTAAGAAAGGTAGTAAGGAAAAGCCAGGGGACCACAGACTGTTGAGCCTGACATTGGTGGTGGGCAAGTTGTTAGAGGGAATCCTGAAGGACATGTATTTGGAAAGGCAAGGACTGATTAGGGATAGTCAACATGGCTTTGTGTGGGAAATCATGTCTCACAAACTTGATTGAATTTTTTTTTGAAGAAGAAGAAACTAGGATTTTATCCCAGGATTGAAACTGAAAATGTGTTGCTGGTTAAAGCACAGCAGGTCAGGCAGCATCCAAGGAACAGGAAATTCGACGTTTCGGGCCAGAGCTCTCTGGCCCGAAACGTCGAATTTCCTGTTCCTTGGATGCTGCCTGACCTGTGCTTTAACCAGCAACACATTTTCAGCTCTGATCTGCAGACCTCACTTTTTACTCGAAGATTTTATCCCAGGATTCTCTGGGAAGCAAGGGAGGAGATTGCAGAGCCATTGGCCTTGATTTTTATGTCCTTGTTGTCTACAGGAATAGTGCCAGAAGACTGGAGGATAGCAAATGTGGTTCCCTTGTTCAAGAAGGGGAGCAGGGATAACCCTAGTTACTGTAGGCTGGTGAGTCTTACCTCTGTTGTGGGCAAAGTCTTAGAATTGTAAGGGGTAGGATTTATGAACATCCGGATAGGAATAATGTGATCAAGGATAGTCAGCATGGTTTTGTGAAGGGCAGGTTGTGCCTCACAAACCTTATTGAATTCTTTGAGAAGGTGACTAAGGAGGTTGACGAGGGTAAAGCGGTAGATGTGGTGTATATGGATTTTAGTAAGGCGTTTGATAAGGTTCCCCATGGTAGGCTACTGCAACAAATATGGAGGTATGGTATTGAGGCTGTGTTGGAGGTTTGGATTAGGAATTGGCTGGCTGGAATAAGACAGACGGTAGTAGCTGATGGTAAAGGTTCATCTTGGAGTGCAGTTACCAGTGGTGTTCCGCCAGGATCTGTTTTGGGACCATTGCTGTTTGTCATTTTTATAAATGACCTGGAGGAGGGGCTAGAAGGTTGGGTGAGCAAGTTTGCAGACGATACGAAAGTCAGTGGAGTTGTTGACAGTGAAGAAGGATGTGGCAGGTTACAGCGGGATATAGATAAGGTGCAGAGCTGGGCAGAAAGGTGGCAAATGGAGTTCAATGTAGCTAAGTGTGAAGTGATTCACTTTGGTAAGAGTAACAAGAAGATGGAGTACTGGGCTAATGGTCGGATATTTGACAGTTGTGGATGAGCAGAGGGATCTTGGTGTCCATGTACACAGATCTCTGAAAGTTGCCACCCAGGTAAATAGTGCTGTGAAGAAGGCATATGGCGTACTGGGCTTTATTGGTAGAGGAATTGAGTTCCGGAATCCTGAGGTCATGTTGCAGTTGTATAAGACTTTGGTGCGGCCGCAACTGGAGTATTGTGTGCAGTTTTGGTCGCCATACTATAGGAAGGATGTGGAGGCACTGGAACAGATGCAGAAGAAGTTTACCAGGATGTTGCCTGGTATGTTAGGAAGATCGTATGAGGAAAGGCTGAGGCACTTGGGGCTGTTTTCATTGGAGAAAAGAAGGTTTAGGGGTGACTTGATAGAGGTGTACAAGATGGTTTAGGTAGGGTTGACCATGAGAACCTTTTTCCACGTATGGAGTCAGATATTATGAGGGGGCATAGCTTTAAATTAAGGGGTGGTAGGTATAGGACTGATGTTAGGGGTAGATTCTTTACTCAGCGAGTCGTGAGTTCATGGAATGCCCTGCCAGTAACAGTGGTGGGCTCTCCCTCTTTATGGGCATTTAAATGGGCATTGGATAGGCATATGGAAGGTAGTGGGTTAGTGTAGGTTAGGTGGGCTTGGATCGGCGCAACATCGAGGGCCGAAGGGCCTGTATTGCACTGTATTTTTCTATGTTCTAAACAAAGCGGATTGAGGGCAGAGCGGTGGATGTGATCTGTATGGACTTACAGCTTCAGCAAGATTTCTCATGGTAAACTAGTCAACAAGTGTGGATCTCATGGAATACAGGGAGAACTTGCCATTTGGATACAGAACTGGCTCAAAGGTAGAAGGCAGAGGGTGGTGGTGGAGGGTTGACTTTCAGATTGGAGGTCTGTGACTAGTGGTGTGTCACAAGGGTCAGTGCTGGGTCCAATGCTTTTTGCCATTTACATAAATGATTTGGATGTGAACTAGGAGGTATAGTTAATAAGTTTTCAGATGACACCAAAGTTGGAGGTGTAGTGGACAGCCAAGAAGGTTACCTGAGAGTACAATGATATCTTGACCAGCTGGGTCGAGAAGTGGCAGATGGAGTTTAATTTAGATAAATGTGAGGTGATGCATTTTGGCAAGGCAAACCTGGGCAGGACTTTAATGGTAAAGTCCCAGTGAGTGTTGCTGAACAAAGAGATCTTGGAGTGCAGGTTTATTAGTTCCTTAAAAGTAGAGTCGCAGGTAGGTAGGATAGTGAAGATGATGTTTGTATGCTTTCCTTTACTGGTCAGAGCATTGAGTTTAGGAGTTGGATGTCATGTTGTGGCTGTACAGGAGATTGGTTAGGCCACTTCTGGAATATTGTGTGTTTCTGGTCTCCCTCTTACTGGAAGGATGTTGTGAAACTTGAAAGGGTTCAGAAAAGATTTACAAGGATGTTGCCTGGATTGGTGGGTCGGAGCTATAGGGAGCGTTAAAGGCTGAAGGGTGACTTTAGCCTCTTTTTAAAAAAAAAACACATGAGGGGTATGGATAGGGTAAAGAGACAAAGTCTTTTCCCCAGTGTTGAAGTCCAGACTGAGAGGGCATAGATTTAAGGTGAGAGGGGATAGATTGAAAAGGGATCTACTGGGCAGCATTTTCATGCGTGTATGGAATGAGCTGCCAGAGGAAGTGGTGGAGGCCGGTACAATTACAACATTTTAAAAGACATCTGAATGAGTACATGAATAGGAAGGGGTCATAAGGATATGGGTCAGTTGCTGACAAATGGGATTAGATTAATTTAGGATATTTGGTCAGCATGGATGAGTTGGACCGAAGGGTCAGTTTCCATGCTGTACATCGCTATGACTCTAATTTTTGTTTTAAATGTAGAGACTTAGTGGGATGAAAATTTTTAAGGACAAGAGGAACCCCAATTTGTTCTGGAAGAGGTGAGGGCAAAAGTGTGGGAGATGGTCTTCAGCCTGAGTGCAACCTGACAACTACAGTGGGGTGAGAGGTTTCTCTATTAAGGAAAAAGGTCATTTCGGAAGCAGCCTGATACAAGGTGGCATCATGAGCAGAGATGAGCCTGAGACTCGGTGACTGGCATCTTTAAAGAAAGCAAGGTGTGAGGTAGTGGGCTTGTCATGGGATATTGGTGGACAGCCTGTCCTCAAAGGGAAACAGTGAAATTAATAAATGGAAGCCAAGAGTCTGAGATGGAGCACTAAAAAAGTGAGAGAGGGGTTGAAATTGGAAGCAATGAGATTATGGATGCACTGATCATCCCTAACTTACTTTCCTGCCTTTTTCTCCTAATCCTTAATGACTTGAAAGTCTCAGCCTTGAGTATTCTTAATGTCCCAGTCTTGACAACCCTCTGGCTAAGAATTCTGCAGATTCATAACTCTCAGAAGAAATTCCTTATCTGTATCAAATGTGTGACCTATTATTCTGGGTTTATGCCCTTTAATCATAGAGCCCCTCCTACAGAGGGAAACTGCATTTCTATATTTACCTTGTCAAGTCCTCTCAGAATATTCTATGTTTCAACAAGGTTGCCTCTTATTCTTTTGCAATAAGTACATGCCCAATCTAACCAAATCTCATGGGACAGTCCCTCCATACCTGGTATCAGTCTAGTGAACCCTCTAGGTTGTCTCCAAAACAGTACATTTTTCCTCCCATAAGGGGCACAGAATTGTTTACAGTAGTCTACCTGTGGTCTCACTAGTGCCTTGTGTGGTTTTTAGCAAAACTCCTACTTTTCTACTGTATTCCCAGTGAAAATAAAAGCCAATGATCTAATTGCCTTCACTGTTACTTGACGAACATTGCTAACTTTTGGTCATTCGTCTCCATAGCTTTCTGCAGTCTTTCTCCATTTAAATAATATTCGGCTCCTCTATTCCTCCTGCCAAATGCATAACCTCCCGTCTCCCCACATCATATTCCATCTGCCGAGTTTTTGCCCACTTGTATAACATGTCTATATCCCTTTGCAGACTCTGTAATGCTCACCATTTGCCTTCCCACTTATTGTTGTCTCAGCCCCAAAATTGACTATATTACACTACTTTTCATCATTGAAGTCATGAATATATATTTTAACTAATTGTGGCTCCAGCACTGATCCCTGAGGCATTCTGTTGCCATCCTAAAAATAGCCCCTTTATCCAATATCTTCTATCTGTTAGCAAATCCTCTCTTCTGCTAATATGACTCTGATACAATCGGCTCTTATTTAAAACAAGCTAAAATCAAATGTCTTTTCAAAATTCAAATATATTACACCCACTGCCTCCCCTTTACCTATCTGACTAGTTGTTACTCAAAATTAAAGTAAGTATTTTGGGCTTTTTTTTTCCCTTGAAGCAATGCTGACTCTGCTTAATCAATATGTATTTCTAAATGATCTGCTATTACATTTTTTAAAACTGACTCAAATATATTCCCAACAACATGTTAATCCGATGTCTAATAGTAACCAATTTTGTCTCTAATCCTTTTTAAATAAAAATGTTACATGGTCACTTTTCGAATCCTCTGGATACTTTCCCAGAATAGAAGGATTTCTGGAGGATTGTCAGCAGCGTTCCCTCTGAGCAGCTGTGCGGACATCCAAGTCTGGTGCACAGCACAAATTTTGAGAATCGGAAATCAGTGCCATAACAGTGTGCTAATTACTTGGCAATGTGTTGGTGTCGAACCCATGACTTTCCATCTAGAAGAACTAGGGTAGCAGCTATGTGGAAGCACCACATCCTCCAATGCACTCCCCTTACTAACTTGGAAATATACATCTCTGTTCCTTCAATGTTTCTGAGTCAGAATCATGGAACTTCCTCCTTTTAACGATGTTATTGAAATACCTACACAAATTGTAATGGTTCAAGAAGACAACTTCCTACCATCTTCTTGGTGGTTAGGGATGGGCAATAAAATGCTGGTCCATCAGTGATGTTCTCTTCCCATGGTTGACTTTATATAGTCATAGAGATGTACAGCATGGAAACAGACCCTTTGGTCTAACCCATCCATGCTGACCAGATATCCCAACCCAATCTAGTCCCACCTGCCAGGACCCGGCCCATATCCCTCCAAACCCTTCCTATTCATACACACATCCAAATGCCTCTTAAATGGTGATTGTACTAGCCTCCACTACATCCTCAGTGTAAAAGAAAATATCCTCTTTGGTAAATGTGTCCTTTCTTGGGAATGGGGATCAGCTTCTATACAAGTGAAGAACAATTTCTCTTGCTCATGTACTCTAAATCCACTTTCTGATTGATTGTTTACTGACTTTCTTTACTAACTTGCATGGTAGCTTTCAGTGCCTTTATAAATAAAGAACTCCTAAGCATAGCTTGTTCTGGAACTAACTGTGATTTTGTTTAAGATGTTGACTACATTTCACTCTTGTAATTTTGTTTTCATAGGAGATATTAAGTAGTGATATCATAATACTGACCATCACGCGATGCTTAGCAATCTTGTACATATACTTCCAATTCCAGAACCTCCGACAACTTGGTTCCAAGTATATGCTAGGTCAGTGACTGCCTGTCCTTGAATACAACTGACACTTGCATTTGCTTATATATGCCTATTTATACAATGTGTTTACGCAATTAAATGTTCTCTTTAAATTTGTTCTTTTAGGGATTGCTGGCCTCTTCACCATTTTCTCCAGCTTTGTTTTTAGTACTGTTGTAATTCATTTTCTGGATAAAGAACTAACTGGCCTCAAGTGAGTATGATAATCCACAATTCAACAGTTTGGGCATGTGTAGATATGCTAGTATATTCACGTTATGACTGTAGCTGTACCTTTTTTAGGGCTACCATTTGCACTCTAATAAAAATTACACTGAGTAGAAGTCCAAATTGTGCTCAATAATGAATAGAATGTCCAATGTTTGACTTTTTTTAAAAGTGACTAGTAACTACACTTGCAGGTAAATAGACAGTTTGAAATAAATTGGCACTTGTTTGCTGTCATTTACAACATTTGTCAGTTCTAAAGTGCTTCATAGCTAATTAAGTATTATGTAGAAAATGTGGCATTCAACTTGTAAAATTAAGGCCTTACAAAGGAAATGAAGTAGTAAATAACCAGTTTTATTCATTCACATGTTGATTGAGAGATTATTGATGGCTTGTACACCAAGAGAATTGCTTGGATGATCGAATAATGCCTTTGGAAGAAGGGAAGCATGCCTTCATTTTAACACTCTGTTCAAACAATGGCATTTCAAGTGCAACATACCCTCCACATGGCTGGCTGATGTGTGCAGAAGAGCAAGGGTAGACCATTCAGTCCCTCTGTTCTACCATTTAAAGAGATTTTAGCTGACTTGTGCCATGGCTCAATATATTTTGCCCTTTGACCAAATGTCTTTTTTGACCGAATGTCTTTTTTTTGCTTTTTCTTAAAAGAAGGCAATCTGAAATTTAGAATTAACAACCGATCTAGCAGCCACTGTCATTTGTGGAATACAGCTTTTACCTATTGGTAACATTCTGTCCTGTAATTGAAGATTTCAAATTGGCTAAGATTTTATGTTTGAATGGATTTCACAGGAATATTTTATCCAAGATTAACTCTAAATTAATATTTCTTCACAGTGAAGCCTTGCCTTTCTTCTTGCTGCTTATTGATCTATCGAAAGCCAGTGCCCTAGCCAAATTTGCACTGAGCTCCAACTGCCAGGTACTGTTACAATTGTGTGACTGAAAGTCTTTTTAACTGATATTGAACAAAAACTGGATTCAAACAGTGTTTTTAAATCAAAATTAGGTGCTGGTTACAAAGAAACATAAAGAAGGAAATATTTAATTTGTGTAGCATAGCTTCTAATGGTCACAGTGGGACTTGTAACAATTCTCTTGAAATGAATAAAATTGTGGCTGCTGCTTATGGGGCAAACTCACCATTCCTGATTAACTGTAGCATGTTTTGTTCTTATTAATGGTTGGTACATTATGTAGCATGTTACATGGGTTTTTTAAATTACTTGTTCATGGGACATTTGAATCACCTGGCTGGGCGAGCATTTACTGCCCATCCTTGATCACAGTGCAGAAGGAGGCCTTTCGACACAGTGTCTGCGCTGGCTGTCTGAGTTCGGAAATCTAATCCCATTCTCATGTAGCTTTGTATGTCGTTTCTTGATTGATTGCCATTGAAGGTGGTGTTGAGGTGTCACTATGACTGCTGCTGGACTTGGGATGTAGGTGCACCCAGAAAGCTGTTGGGGGAGAGTTGCAGATTTTTGAATGAGAGACTGAATGAACAATCAATATAGTTCTAAGACAGGCAGGTGTGTGGCTTGGAGGTTAACTGCATCTGCCCTTGGCCTTCAGGTGGTGAAGGTCACAGGTTTGTAAGGTGCTTTGGGAGGAGCATGAGTGGTTGCTGCAGTGCGTTTTGAAGGTGGTATGCTTTGTCACTACATTGAATTTCCCCTCCAGTGTCTTTAACTTGATATTTGATTCTAGGCCAATGTGTGTAGACTCGAAATTTTTTTTAAACTATAATTGAGGTAGTGGATTACGGAGCAATTCATAATAATCAAAGTTGGTGTCATCTTACAAATTGGATATCTTGTTTGAGAAACTTAGCAATTTTCTGACAATGCAGTGATAGAATAAATGACGCAAAGCAAAGGAAATAGGACCAAAAATAAGCCATTCAATCTTTTGAGCCTGCTCTGTCATTCACTATGATCATGGCTGAACATCTCTCTCCATTGAACCGAAGGGTCTCTTTCCGTGCTGTATGATTCTACGGCCTATTGCTGTTTCCTCCCCACAAGAATTATATCTGACCCCTTTTAAAACATTTTTTTCAGCATTTTGGCCTCGACTGCTTTTGTGACAAGCATTCCACAGATTTACCATTGTCTGGGCAATGCTCCCTTTTAAACTGTGCACACAGCCGTTCTGATATTGTTTGGCATCAGCATGCCAACGTGGGTGAAGAAACTTCTCCTCCTGTCAATCATAAGTGGGCTACTTTAGTCTGTAGGAAACATCCTATTACATTTAATCTGTCTAGTCCTATTCAAATCTTTATAGATTTGAGATTCCTACGGCATGCGTGCACATCCTCCCCACCTTCATGCTTCTAAATTCCAATGAATGCAGTCCTAACTCGACTGGTTTATCTTCGTACGTGAGTCCTGCTATTCCAGAAATCAGTCTGATAAACATTTGTTGCACTCCTTCCACCGCCAGAACATAGAATTCCAATAGGAAGACCAAAATGCACACTATTCCAGATGTGGATATTCCCTGTGCAACTACAGCAAGGTATCCCTACCCTTGACTCTTAACTGCACCAAGGCTGACATTCCTGGACACTCCTATTGAATGGTCCACTCTTGTTCCTATGTTCTACATTTGTGTACTATTTGCCATCTTCACTGCCTGCTGTTGTCTTTTGGAAAGCCAAATCGAATGCATTCAGTAATTGCCACACAAAAGGCTGGTGTACAAGTTGTGGGCTTATGGAGTTAATAATATATTGGTATGGTTAGAGAATTTGTTAACTGATGGAAGGCAAAGAGTTGACGTAAATAGGTCATTTTCAAATTGGCTAGCTGTGAATAATGGAATGCCTCAACGATCAGTATTGGAACCTCACCTTATTTAATTGAAAACTAGCTTCTGAGGTTTGATAGGATAAATACAATGTGGATGTTTTTCTTGGTCTGGGAATTTAGAGAATTGGGACATGGTCAGGATCGGGGGCTGATCATTTAGAATAGCAATGAGGAGAAAGTACTACACTTAAAGGGTTGAGTTTGTCGCATGCTGTGGGTGCTCCACTTTGGAATCTGTTTGAGACTGGATTTTGGTGCCTTAAACAGGGAATTAAGGGAAATGAGGTACAAGTGGGAAAGTGGAGCTGAAGCCAAAGGTCCTATTTAATGATGGCGTAGGTTTGATAGACTATGTTGGCTGACACTCCTATTCTCGTATTATAAGTCATTCTTTGACCTTAATTTGATTTCAAATTAGAAATGTTTTTCATTGATCTCGAAACACCAGAATTGCACCAATGGGTAGGAGAACTAATTATGGCTTTTTTTGTAAATTTGGATGTAAATGTAAAGAATTGTGTTTGTATTTTTGAAAATGTGCATTGAATCTATTCATGCTTTATTTGTTTTTGAGTTCAGAAGTTTTTGCAAACAAGTGGGCAATCATTAATTTTCCTGTGAGCTAATTCTAAGTATCTATTTAACAGGATGAAGTAAGGGAAAATATTGCACGTGGAATGGCCATTCTGGGTCCCACTTTCACTCTTGATGCTCTTGTGGAATGCCTTGTGATAGGTGTTGGTACTATGTCTGGTAAGCCACATGAAATCTATATCCTTGTGTGCACCTACTGTTAGTTTTATCGAAAGTAGCTGGAAAGTTAAAGCTTAGAAAGGGTTTTGTAGGGATTTTCACTTGTTCCATTTTTGTGGGTGCATGAGGATTTGAAACTGTGCTTCCATCGAGTGAATAATTGCTCTCGGCGTGACTTTTGGTGGAGGTGCAGAAGCCACTGTTGAAAAACTTCTCTTAGCTGTGGCTTTAGCTACAGTGTCAAACCCAGCCACAAGTGCACTCTTCGCTATGTAGAAGGTGAGAATATTTAATTGATCAGTAGCAGGAAAGGTTCATTAACATTTATAATTTTTAATATTTTAGGGGTGCGACAACTAGAAATCATGTGCTGCTTTGGATGCATGTCAGTTTTGGCAAACTACTTTGTCTTTATGACATTTTTTCCAGCTTGTGTCTCCCTTGTATTGGAGGTAAGCATGAAGTTCAAAATCTTTTCAATACTGCATTTGACAAAATGTTAATGGCAATTAACGTGTAATTGATAAGAGCTGCACAGTTTAAGTTCAGAGAAAGTTGGCAACCCTGTTTGGCTTGCAAGTGAAGCGTGAAGTAGCACACCATACATGGGATGTGGTCTGTGCTCTAAGTTAGAGGGAGGGTGTTATTGGAGTATGAAAGAAAGCTGGCCAGAAGAATTTCAAAAAACATTTTCTATAAATAACTTGAAATGAGCATGGGTGAGTTTTGAGAAGACTTAATAGCTCAAGTTGAGGTTTTGGATTTAGGCTTGCTTGCAGAGCTGGAAGGTTCATTTCCAGACATTTCATCACCCCACTCAGTAACATCTTCAGTGGGCCTCAGACAAAGCTCTGAAAATTCATGCTTTCTATTTGTGTTTGGGTTTCTTGGGTTAGTGATGTTGTTTCCTGTGGTGAAGTCACTTCCTGTTCCTTTTTCTGAGCATGGACCTCTAGAAAGTCCAACTGGAGATTTAATGGAAAGAAAGGGCATAGATGAATTGAACAAGTATTTTGCAACAGTCTGTAGGGAGTACAAGTAACATCCCTGTAGCAGTGACAAATCAGGAAAAGGAAGGGAGAGAAGAACTTAAAATCATAATCACCAGAGAACTGGTATGGAGTTAGCTGTTGCCTCTGTTCTGATTTATTTCAACCTGGTGGCTTGGAAGAGTTGTTTCAATGGGATGGAGACAGGAAATTGCAGCATAGTTAGCTTAATATCTGTCATAGGGAATTATTAAAGTTATAGCAGGGCACTTAAGGTTTTAGATTTTTGAGAAGATTTGTAGCTCAGGTTGAGGTTCTGGATGTAAGTTCAGCTCAGCTAGCAAAAGGTTTGTGTCCAGATGTTTCGTCATCATACTAGGTAACATCTTCGGTGAGCCTCTGGACGAAGAAGCATTGCTGCTGATTCCTACTTTCTATTTATATGTTTAGGTTTCTTTGGGTTGGTGATGTCTTTTCTGGTGGTGGCATCATTTCCTGTTCTTTTTCTTGGAGTGGTAAATTGGGTCCAAGTCAGTGTGTTTATTGATAGAGTTCCGGTTGGAATGCCATGCTTCTGAGTTCTGGTGTGTCTCTCTGTTTGGCTTGTCCTAGGATGGATGTGTTGTCCCAGTCAGTGGTGTCCTTCCTCATCTGTATGTAAAGATACTAGTGAGATTGTGTCATGTCTTTTTGTGGCTAGTTTTCTGCCTGTTTGTCCAATGTAGTGTTTGTTACAGTCCTTGCACGGTTTTTTTTAAAATGGCATTTAGTTTTGTTTTGCCTGTATAGGGTCTTTCAAGTTCATTAGCTGCTGTTTTAATGTGTTGGTGGTTTTTGGGCTACCATGATGCCAAGGGGTCTGAATAGTCTGGCAATCATTTCCGAGATGTCTTTGGGATAAGATTTTAGAATAATTTGGGAGTTTCGACATAGTTTGGTGAAAGGGAAATCGTGCTCAGAGTCTTTTGAGAAGAGAACATCCCGGAGCACGTTTATTTGGATTTCCAGAAGGTATTTGATAGGGTACCATGTCAAACGTTATTGTGGAAAATAAGTGTTTATGATTATGACATTGCCACCCAAGTAAGCTATCAGGAAGTATACAGAAGATCTAAATGTCTTTTATTTAAGTATGGCAAGATGTAATGAGAGATGTTGCACAGGGATTGGTGCTGAGGCTGCAACTATTCATACATTATGTAAATGACTTGAAGGGATAAAAGGTTTGGTTACCTAATTTGCTGACCGTCTAAGGATAGGTAGAAAAGTTAACTGTGAAGGAAGTATAAGGCATTACAAAAAGACCTTTGTTAAATGAGTGGTCAAAGGTATGGCAAATGGTGTGTAATGTGGGAATATATGAAGCTGCATTTTGACGGGAGCATTAAAAGAAGCACATCATCTTAATGGAGGGAGATTGCAGAGGGATATATCTAGACACTCTTGTGCACAGATTGCAAAAGATTAGTATAAATATGCAACAAGTAATCAGAAAAGCTTGTAGAATATTGTTACTTATCGCAAGGGGAATTGAATACAAAAGTGGGAAGGTTATGCTTTAGTTAGAGTTCTGGTGACTCCACATCTGGAGTACTCTGCACAGTATTGCATACCTTATTTAAGGAAGGATGTGAATGTGTTGGAAGAAGTTCAGAGAATGTTTACGAAACTAATAACTAGGAAAGGTGAGTTTTATGGTGAAGAAATGCTGAACATGCTAGTCTTGTAACTGCTTCAGTTTAGAATAGCAAGAGGCATCTTCATTGAATAAATAAAATCCTTAGGGGGCTTGACAAGATTGATGTGGAATGGATATATTTTCCTTGTGAGAGAGTCTAAAACATACAGGGGTTGTCCATTTAAAACAGATAAGCATATTGCTTTTGGAGCTTGTCTTTCTGAAAGCAGAGTCCTTTTGTTTTAAGGTAGCGATAGGTTGATTCTTAAGCTTGGCATGAAAACTTATTGAGAATAGGCAGGAATGTGGATTTGACATTACAATTGCATCAGTCACAATCTTACAAATATGGAGCGTCAAGTCTGCCTACCACCCAATATGTTCAGTTTTCAGCAAACTATGTATTTTATTTTCAAGATCACTGACTATCACATTTCTTCATAGCTTTCCCGAGAAAGCCGTGAGGGTCGTCCAATTTGGCAGCTGGGTCATTTTGCTCGTGTCTTGGAGGAAGAGGAAGATAACAAACCCAATCCTGTAACACAGAGAGTGAAAGTCATCATGGTAAGCATTGAAATGCATCTGCTGTACACAATGTGGAATTAATAACTTTGAGCACTGCACAATTGAATTTTTATGTCTTGCAATAATTGTTTCTATAAATATTACACAATAATACCAAAATATTGTGGGGAAAATGACTCCATCAATAATCTAGTTTTCTGGCTGTTTAAATGTTATGCTGTCAATTTAGTCTGAATTTGTAGTGAGTTCAATAAATTGTCAATTAATGATTTTTTTTGTTTTATTGGGATCACAGTCTCTAGGGCTAGTCCTAGTTCATGCTCATAGTCGCTGGATAGCAGAACCATCTTCACAGGATAACCCCTTAGAAGTGCCTAAGTCTGGAACAACCATTGATGGAAGTATGCCGAAACGAATTGATCCTGGTGTACCACTCTGGCAGTTCTATCTTTCCAGGTAGCTGAACATTTATGCCAATAGTTGTCACTTCAAACAATGACAGTAAAAGAATATTTTAAGTGGCTACTCACGGGTGCAAATGTGGAAGTTACTTTTAAAATTATCTTAAAATACCAATATTAACTTCAATCAAATACTCAAACACTTACAGTACAGGAGGAAGCTATTCTGCCTGTTATGTCTACATTGGTAATCTAATATGTGACTACAGTTAATTCAACTTTCCAGCTCTCTGTCAATAGCCCTAGAGGCAAGTCAATATTTAAAAACTACTTTTAATGTTATAGGAGTTTGACTCAACCACCCTTTTTCAGGTACTGAGTTTCAAACTCCCACTATCCTCTTGGTGAAAAATGCTTTTTCCTTAACTCTCTTCTTGGTGTTACTCCTCTTGGGCTGAATCCAAAAATGTGGTGCTGGAAAAGCACAGCAGGTCAGGCAGCATCCAAGGAGCAGGAGAATTGACATTTTAGGCATAGGCCCTTCATCAGGAGTGTGAGGGGGAAGGGGACTGAGAGATAAATAGGGTGATGTTGGGGCTGGGATTTTCTATAATTATACACTAAATTTAAATCCAAATTATTCAAATAGACCTCAACCAGCAAGGCTCTTAGCTCAGCCCTGTGGAACTTTGACTAGGAACAGAGTTCCAGTCTCACAAGCATCCTTTTCACAAAACCCCATTTCTAGCCCCTCAGCCAGTTTTGGATCTAACCTGGTAATTTGCCCTGGGTTCTGTGATCTTAGTTTCTTAACCAAACTGCCATAAAGGACTTTATTGAAAGCTTTGCTAAAGTTCATGTAGACTCCATAAAAGGTTTGTGTTGGCCACCTATTAGTCCTTTTTCAAACTAGAGATTGTCCTGGTGACCTTTCTTGTTCTTGAACTGTACTGGATGCAGTATTTTAACTCTATTGGACAAGGCAAGTGTTTTGAGTTTGTAGCCCAATACGACTCCATAAATGAATCCTACAGGTTAATGCATCATTTCCTTTCTTTTGTTTCACCTGATATAGGATGGTCAGCATGGATATTGAACAAGTAATTACTCTTGGTCTAGCACTCTTTCTTGCTATCAAGTACATCTTCTTTGAGAAGGCAGAAACTCACTCGTCTTTCTCATTGGTGGTACAGAAGAAGGATATTGATAACTGCACGAATAATACTGGAATGACCAGATTCCAATCATGTTTAACAGATGAACCAATTAATAAAAATACAGGTATGAGTTTGTATATGCTTTTTACAGTTGCTATGCACTAAAATAGAATTTACCATAATTGAGGGACTGGGATGTGCACAAGTTAAACTAAAGGGGGGCAGATTTCATTTTTTAAAATACTTGAATGAATTAGTTCTTTAATCTGTTTTGTATTTTCATGTTTTTGACTGAATTCAAATTCTTACGCTGGTAAAATTCTTTGGCTTTTAAGTCTCGCCTTTTAAAAATTGCATGATAGTATAGATAATACATTTTTGAGCTTGTCTGAGGCTTACATTTTCATTGGGTTTATACAGTCCTTCTGATTACAGATATTGGGTTCATATTGTACAAGTTGATGATTTTGTTTTGAAATGAGACAGTTCACTTTTATTTCCCTTGCTCTATTTCATAAACTAATCACGGGTAATTTTTTTCTGCAGACCAAGTCATAAAGCCTATTGTGTATTCGATCCCAAAACCGGTCAATCGTTCATCAAAAGCAAATTTTGTGTTCGGAGACTTCACGCCTCCTAGCTCTTCATCTTCAGGAACACCTGAAGAACTGGATATTGAGTTTCCATTAGGACCACGATCAATTGAAGAATGCTTGTTCATACTCCGAAGCCCAGAGGTAAAAGATCTCATTTTCTTAGTCACCGTTTCAACAATTTAGTATGTTTGTCTTTTGAAGAAATATGAATGTTTTCTGTCTGATTTGAATCATGTTCAATGACTATCAGCATTTGACTAAACATTGTTTGTGCCTGTATCAAACTCAGTTACAGTGGATTCATTTACTTTCTATTCATTCAAGGTGTGTTGTTCTTTGCCTATTGCCAAGTTGCCCCTTAGAAAATGGTGTGAGCTGCCTCCTTGAACTGTTGTTGGTGTATGTGTGTCATGGCACAGCATGAACAGCAATAATTTCCAAGTCACGATGGTGAGTGGCTTGGAGGGAAACTTGCAGAAGGTAATATCCACATCTACCATTGTTCTTCAAGGGTCATGGGTTTGGAAGGTACTATTTGAGTGAGTTTCTGCAATGCATGCTGGAACTGGACAGCAGTGTTCGAAGGAGTAAATGTTTATGGATATGGTGCCAGTCATTTTGGCTACTTTTGTCCAAATGGTGTGAAGCTTCTGAATATTATTGGAGCTGTGCTCAGCCAGACGTGGGGAAGATTCTGTCGCACTCCTGGTGCCTTAATGGTGGGCAGGCTTTGGGGAGCCAGCAAGTGAGTTATTTTCCACAAGATTCTTGGCTTCTGATCTGCTCTTGTATTTAAGTGGCTAGTCCAGTTCAGCTTCTGGTTAATGGTACCTTTCAAAATGTTAGGTGGGGATTCAGTGGTAATGCCTTTGAATATCAAGGTGTGATGGTTGCATTCTTTGTTTTAAATGGTCATTTCCTGGCACTTATATGGTGTGAATACCACTTGTCAGACCAAACCTGAAAATTGGCTTCATTTAGACATGGACTGCTTCAGTATCTGAAGAGTGGTAAATATGCTGAATATTAAACAATCATTTGCAAACATCCTCACTTCCGATCATCTTATGGGAGAAAGATTATTGAAATAGGTGACACTGGTTGCATCTAGGATTCTCCCCTGAGGGACTCATGTGGAAATGTCTTGGAGCAGAGATAACTGATCTCCAAGAACGACAACTATCTTCCTTGTATAACATGTAGGACACCAAGCAGTGGTATTCTCCAGATTCCTAGTGACTCCACATTTCCAAAGACCCCTTTGCTACACTGTCAAACACAGCTTTATTTTGAAGAATAAATTTAACAAAATGAAGTGAGCTGGATTCTCTCTCAATGTCTTTATAACCCCCATTGCTGTAAAGCTGTAATGTGGTTAGGAGCTGATTTGCTCTGGTTGAACCGAAGCTGAGCTTCAGTAAGCAAGTGTAGCTTGATAGTATTGTTGATGACTCCTTCCATTGCTTATCAATCGAGAATCGACTGGGACAGTAATTGGCTAAGTTGGATTTGTCCTGCTTTTTGTGTACACTGTGCCGAACGTGTTTACAAGTCTTAGGACTATACACCAGGGTGCTGTCAAATTTGCTGTATCAATCCTGGTGGTGTGACAGGACCTACCTATGAATGGTGTTTTATAGGCATTATGTGTAACTGTATTTTGAGTGTATGATTGTCAGGCTGTTGCTTGACCAGTCTGAGTCAATTCTCCAATTTTGGTATTAGCCTGTCGACCCTGCTGAGTCCGTTGTTTCTGGCTTATCCAGTTGTTTTAATGATTTGTTACACTAGAGCTTGAGCACCACCCACCATTGCTGTGGGTTTCGAGTGACATGTAGGCCAAACCAGGTAAGATGACCATTTTCCTTCCCAAAAGGATATTAGTGAATCAGATGGACTTTTATACATCAATGATTTGATGGTCATATATAGACTTTTTTAATTGTAGATTTAAATTGAGTTCAAATTCCACCATCTGCAGTGGTGTACTTAAGCCCAGGTCCTCAGAATATTAAATGGCCCTCTCAATTTACTAATCCAGTGACTACCACTGCAGTATTCAGCTCACCTTATTGTAGATAACATATATTATATGCTGAGAAATAGGCACCAATTTCTAAACTATGCCTTCTTTATTGCATTTAACATAGGAACTTCTAAGTTTTTTGCCAATTCTACTAATTATGGAAGGTTCACAGTTAAATTTAGTTGAATTTGGATGTTTAATTTCCCAATTTTTGATACATGTCAACAGCTGAATGAGGAATTTTAATCACTCCTAATTAAAAGGGCTCTCTAAATTGAATTAAACAATTTTTTTTAAAGATGCACTATTATTTTGCCAATTTTGAGTTTCAAGGTTAGATATTTTCTAATCAATACTTCCAAATGTGTTCCAAATACCTCTGGAGCAGGCGCTTATAGTAAATTGGTAGCTATTTATTTCAATTTCAATTTCAATTTCAATAAAACCTGCTAAAGAATAAATGTTAATGTAGAGCTCTTGTGATTAAATCACTGGTAAGGTAGTCAGTCAGGGTTCAACAGCACACAGAAAAAGGCCCTTCAGTCCACTGACTCTGCACCAGTCAAAAACAAGCATCTAACTATTCTGACCAAATGTTCCAGCACTTGGCCCATAGCCTTGCATCAGCATCACCAGCACACATAAGAATGCTTGTAAAATGTGTAAGGTTATGTGAATGCTAATGATTTAAATTAATTTCAAGTTTTTTTTTATAATTACGTCCAGAGAGGGGCAAAATACCTTACTGATGCTGAGGTAATCCGTCTGGTGAATGCCAAACACATTCCGGCTTACAAACTGGAGACTATGATGGAAACTCCAGAACGTGGTGTGTTCATACGTAGACAAATCCTGGCTGAAAAACTGCCAGAAACTACTGCACTACAAATGCTTCCTTACAAGGACTACGATTACTCACTGGTAAGTCAGTTCTTAATTTTAGTGATTTGGAAGAGTGAGATTGAAACGCGTTGAGATATGGAGGCACTTTTAAGAGTGAGCAGTTAGAGATCTGTGGAAAACGTATTCGTCTTTTTTTTTTCTCCGAATGAGGTAAACTGCTTTAAAGGAAAACTAATTATAAATGTTAGAATATCTTCAATTGTATTTTTAAACTTTGACCAGTTTAGTTGAAGCATATTTTAGTTTTCCAAGAGTGAAATGAATAATTCTTGTCAAGATTTTCACTTGATGTGAAGGCAGGATATTGAGTTTGTGTGTGCAATTTTTAGTTCCCTTTCTTCTCAGTCAGTAGTGACTCAATCCTGCAACGAGGGATTGTAAGATTTTCTAATCGACCTGTTCAGAGATGTTATTATGTACCTCCCTGAAGCAGGTGGGACTTGAACCCCACTCTCCTGGCTTAATGTCTCCTGTGGATATTACTGCTGCACTACAAGAATCAGAGGTCTGATGGAGGAATATGACAACTCTACACATCTGTGAAACTCCAAACATCTCTATTGACCCTTTTTTTTCCTTCAGTGATTGTGGAATAGGAGATCAAATTTTATATCAAGCTCCTTCCAGTTGTACTTCATATGTGTCTATTAACTTTTTAAACCATATGCTCCCAATGGAGTTGACTTCCCTATTTCAGGTATCTGCACTTGATCTTGCATGCTTTGTGCGTGAAGTTTTTAATAAACTGGAGTGCAGTTTCTTCATGGCCTTCACTTGACATCCAAGTGGATACTGTCATCAAATGTTATTGACATGCATCCTGAAGTAGGAACTGCTTGGTTAGTTTATTTTTACCAAGGGCACTGAGGCCATTTATACCACCAATTGATCTCTGGAAAATTTGAGTGAAACTGGGAATATCTAGATATGAATGAGTCATTTATTTAAGCAGCTGAGCTTTGACAGGAGACATTTAAATCCAGGATTTGTAGTTTTGATTTTGAAATTTTGAATTCCACTTCTTTTAATATATGTGAATTTTACTTTGTCTAACCTGATCTGTTAGGTTATGGGCACTTGCTGTGAGAATATCATTGGCTATATGCCCATCCCAGTGGGAGTTGCTGGTCCACTTTTCCTGAATGGGAAGGAGTTCCAAGTGCCCATGGCAACTACTGAAGGCTGTCTTGTGGCAAGCACTAACCGTGGTTGCAGGGCAATATGTGTAAGTAGATGTAAACTTTTCCATCGTTACATCAAACAGATTCAGGAACAGGTTCTTCCCCTCTGGTACCTGACTTTTGAATGGACCTCTTGTTAATGTTAATCTCTTTCTCTTTATGCCTCGGTAGCTGTAAGATTGTATCTAGCACTGTTCTAAACTGTAGGCACTTCTATAGTATTATATGTCTCTAAAGCACATAAAATAATACTTTTCACTATATTTTGGTATGTGACATTTAATACATCAAATTAAATAAACAAAATCAAATGCTTTAGAGTTGAGTACTAACTATTTTAATTTTTTAACTTTCATGTTAGTGCAACTAAATATTTTAAACTTTCAATCTAAGCTGGGTGGTGGAGCGCGGAGTCGCGTTTTGGCAGATGGAATGACTAGAGGGCCAGTTATAATGCTTCCAACTGCATGTGAGGCAGCAGAAGTGAAAACGTGGCTCGAGACCCCCGAAGGCTTTCAAATTATTAAAGAAATGTTTGACAGCACTAGCAGGTGAGGTTTTGTGTATTCTACCATATTAGTTTGAGACTCTTGAATTTAAGATTTTTCTGTTATTCCGTGGTGTAAGGCTGCCATGAAGTGATAATATGGGTCTGTTTCTTTTCCATTTCCTCTTCCCAATTTCACCCTGCTTTCTGCCTCCAAGGTCTTTGTTTCAATTACCTTGGAGCCTTCCAGCAGAATATACGGACTGAGAAATGTACACTGTTTTAAAATTTGAAGTATTGCTGCATTGTGTTTGAAATAAAGTTAGATTTTGTATTTATATGAGACATTGTGAATTTCTGCAGTAGTTTCAAGCATTGTATAACTTAAGAACATGGTTCTATTATGTGCCTGGAGGAATTTATTTAAAGTGACATTAAATCACTGTATACCAATTGCATGACTAGAGTTTTGAGTTTGGTCTAACTCTAAATCTAGTTTAAAGCAACTTCTGGCTTCTTGGAAAGAAAAGATATCATCAGCTTCTCACTATCTGAGTTTGAAACAGAGTACAACCCATTTCCATGAAGAAACTTTCAAAAGTATCTAGAAGACTGGATGATTTTAAACATTTGGGAAACATCAATATATTTCTATTAGTGAAGAAGTCTCTGAACTTTAGATTAAATGTTTGGAAAGTATGAAGTGCACATTGTACTCTGTCGACAAACCACAATTGTGATGAGAACAAAAGAACGAGGACCAGGCGTAAGCAATTTACTCATTCAACCTGCTCCACCATTTACTATAGTCCTGGCTACTTTCATCTCTATTTACCTGTCTGCTTTCCTTAACCCTTTAGTAATGGGTTAATTTTTTTTTAGAAATCTCTCCCAAGTTTATTCAATGCCCTGACATCCATTGCACTCGAAGGGAGTGAATGTGATAGATATACACCTGTTTGAGTGAAGAGATTTCTGCTCCTTGCCATTTTAGGCTAAAGGGCAGAAAATTTAAAACTATATCCTGTCACTCTAGATTGCTTGACTTGGTGAATTATCCGCTGTCTACTTTGTCAATCCTATTTATCATCTCTTATACCTTAACTGGATCTCTTCTCATCTTTCTAAACTCTAGCAAATATAGACCTAACCTGCTCAATCTCTTGACAGAAGGTGACCCTTTCACATTTGGAATTAATCCAATGAACCTTATTTGAACTGTATCCTTCCTGAAGTAAGGGGGTAAAAACTGTATGTCGTCCTCCAGTTGCAAGTTCACAATGCTTTGTATAATTGCAACACTACTTCCATTGTTATACTTCGTTCCTTCAGCAATAAATGTCAAAATCACCATTTGCTGGTCCAACCTGTCCACGCTGACCAGATATCCCAACCCAATCTAGTCCCACCTGGCCCATATCCCTCCAAACACTTCCTATTAAGAGGCATTTGTATGGGTATATAAAATGTTGCAATTGAACCAGCCTCCACCACTTCCTCTGGCAGCTCATACCATACACGTACCACCCTCTGCGTGAAAAAGTTGCCGCATAGGTCTCTTTTCTATCTCTCCCCTCTCACCCTAAACCTATGCCCTTGAGTTCTGGACTCCCCGATCCCAAGGAAAAGACTTTGTCTATTTATCCTATCCATGCTCCTCATAATTTTGTAAACCTCTATAAGGTCACCCCTCAGTCACCACTCCAGGGAAAACAGCCCCAGCCTCTCCCTATAGCTCAAATCCTCTAACCCTGGCAACATCCTTGTACATCTTTTCTGAACGCTTTCAAGTTTCACATCTCTCTGATAGGAAGGAGACCAGAATTGCATGCATTATTCCAACGGTGGCCTAACCAATGTCCTGTACGGCCACAACACGACCTCCCGACTCCTGTAGTCAATACTCTGACCAATAAAGGAAAGCATACCAAACGCCGTCTTCACTATCCCATCTACCTGTGACTCCACTTTCAAGGAGCTATGAACCTGCACTCCAAGGTCTCTTTGTTCGTCAGCACTCCCTAGGACCTTACCATTCAGTGCATAAGTCCTGCTAAAATTTGCTTTCCCAAAATGCAGCATCTCGCATTTATCTGAATTAAACTCCATCTGCCGCTTCTCAGCCCATTGGCCCATCTGGTCAGGATCCTGTTGTAATCTGAGGTAACCCTCTTCACTGTCCACTACACCTTCAATTTTGGTGTCATCTGGAAGCTTACTAACTGTACCTCTTATGCTCGCATCCAAATCATTTATGTAAATGATAAAAAGTAGAGGACCCAGCACCGATCCTTGTGGCACTCCACTGGTCACAGGCCTCCAGTCTGAAAAACAACCCTCCACCACCACCACCACCACCACCACCACCCTCTATCTTCTACCTTTTTGATACCTCTAGATTAGATTACTTAGTGTAGAAACAGGCCATTCGTCCCAACAAATCCACACTGACTCTCCGAAGAGCAACCCACCCAGACCCAGTCCCTTACATTTACTCCTTCACCTAACACTATGGGCAATTTTGCATGGCCAATTCACCTAACCTGCACATTTTTGGACTGTGGGAGGAAACCAGGGCACCCAGAGGAAACCCACGCAGACACTGGGAGAATGTGCAAACTCCACACAGACAGACGGTTGCCTGAGGCGGGAATTGAACCCGGGTCTCTGGCGCGGTGAGGCAGTAGTGCTAACCACTGTGCCACCATGCTGCCCTTATCCAAATGGCTAGTTCTCCCTTTATTCTAAGAGATCTAACCGTGCTAATCAGTATCCCATGGGGAACCTTGTTGAATGCCTTACTGAAGTTCATATAGATCACATCTACTGCTCTGCCCATATCAATCTTCTTTGTTACTTCAAAAAATTCAATCAAGTTTGTGAGACATGATTTCCCATGCACAAAGCCACGTTGACTATCCCTAATCAGTCCTTGCCTTTCCAAATACATGTAAATCCTGTTCCTCAGGATTCCCTCCAACAACTTGCCCATCATCGAGGTCAGGCTCACCAGTCTATAGTTCCCTGGCTTGTCTTAACTGCTCTTCTTAAACAGTGGCACCACATTTGCCAACCTCCAGTCTTCCGGCACCTCACCTGTGACAATCGATGATGCAATATCTCAGCAAGAGGCCCAGCAATCACGTCTCTGGCTTCCCACAGGGTTCTAGGGTACACCTGATCAGGTCCTAGGGATTTATCCACCTTTTAACCGTTTCAAGACATCCAGCACTTCCTCCTCTGTAATCTGGACATTTTTGCAAGATGTCAGCATCTATTTCCCTACAGTCTATATCTTCCATATCCTTTTCCACAGTAAATACTGATGCAAAGTACTCATTTTAGCCCCATTTTCTGTGGCTGTACACAAAGGCGGACTTGCTGATCTTTGAGGGGCCCTATTCTTTCCCTAGTTACTCTTTTGTCCTTCATACCTGTTTGAATGCAGGTATTCTGTTTTAGAATATGTAGGGGTGATGGATTCTTTGGGTAACGTAGCACGAACAGCCAAGTTTCTGGTATTGAGGCTGGTTCTAATGCAACAAGGGGTACGTTGGCTTCCAAGAGATCAATTGTGTTAGGGGATTCTGAAGTCAGAGGTACAGACAGGCGTTTCTTTGGCCAGCAGAGAAAAAGCAGAATGGTGTGTTGTTTCCCTGGTGCCAGGATCAAGATGTCTCCAAGAGGGTGCAGAATGTTCTCACAGGGGAGAGGGGCCAGCAGGTGGTCATTGTCCACATCAGAACCAACGACATTGGAAGGGAAAATGTTGAGACTCTGAAGAGAGATTACAAAGAGTTAGGCAGAAATTTATAAAGGAGGTCCTCAAGGGTAGTAATATCTGGATTACTCCCAGTGCTACGAGCTAGTGAGGGCAGGAATAGGAGGATAGAGCAGATGAATGCATGGCTGAGGAGCTGGGGTATGGGAGAAGGATTCACATTTTTGGATCATTGGAATCTCTTTTCGGGTAGGAGTGAGTTGTACAAGAAGGACAGATTGCACCTAAATTGGAAGGGGACTAATATACTGGCAGGAAAATTTGCTCGAACTGCTTGGAGGATTTAACCTAGTAAGGTGGTTGGGGGTGGGGGACCCAGGGAGATAGTGAGGAAAGAGATCGATCTGAGACTGGTACAGCTAGAACAGAAGTGAGTCAAACAGTCAGGGCAGGCAGGGACAAGGTAGGACTAATAATTAAACTGCATTTATTTCAATGCAAGGGGAAGGCAGATGAACTCAGCATGGTTAGGAACATGGGACTAGGATATCATAGCAATTACAGAAACATGACTCAGGGATGGGCAGGACTGGCAGCTTAATGTTCCAGGATACAAATGTTCAGGAAGGACAGAAAGGGAGGAGGAGGCATTTTTGATAAGGGATAGCATTACAGCCATGCTGAGGGAGGATATTCCGGGAAATACATCCAGGGAAGTTATTTGGGTGGAACTGAGAAATAAGAAAGGGAAGATCACCTTATTGGAATTGTATTATAGACCCCCGAATAGTCAGAGGGAAATTGAGAAACAAACCTGATCTCAGCTATCTGGAAGAATAATAGGGTGATTATGGTAGGGGATTTTAACTTTCCAAGCATCGACTGGGATTGCCATAGTGTTAAAGGTTTAGATGGAGAGGAATTTAAGTGCGTACAAGACAATTTTCCGATTCAGTATGTGGATGTACCTACTAGAGAATATGTAAAACTTGACCTACTTAAAGTCTGGTTGAAGATTTATAGCTCGGGTGTCCGTTGTAGTGGTTCTGTTCGCCGAGCTGGAAGTTTTTGCTGCAAACGTTTCGTTCCCTGGCTAGGGAACATCATCAGTGCTATTGGGGCCTCCTGTGAAGCGCTGCTTTGATGTTTCTTCCGGTATTTATAGTGGTTTGTTCTTGCCGCTTCCGGGTGTCAGTTTCAGCTATAGTGGTTTGTATATGGGGTCCAGGTCCGTGTGTCTGTTAATGGAGTTTGTGGATGAATGCCATGCCTCTAGGAATTCCCTGGCTGTTCTCTGTCTGGCTTGTCCTATGATGGTAGTGTTTTCCCAGTCAAATTCATGTTCCTGGTTGTCTGAGTGTATGGCTACTAGGGATAGCTGGTCGTGTCGTTTTGTGGCTAGCTGATGTTCATGGATGTGGATTGTTAGCTGTCTTCCTGTTTGTCCTATAGGAGTATACTTAAGAGGGAAATTAGGAGGGCAAAACGGGGACATGAGATTGCTTTGGCAAATAGAATTAAGGAGAATCCAAAGGGTTTTTACAAATACATTAAGGACAAAAGGGGGAAGAATAGGGCCCTTCAAAGATCAGCAAGGCAGCCTTTGTGTGGAGCCACAGAAAATAGGGGAGATACTAAATGAATATTTTGCATCAATATTTACTGTGGAAAAGGATATGGAAGATATAGACTGTAGGGAAATAAATGGTGAAATGTCCAGATTAGAGGAGGAAGTGCTGGATGTCTTGAAAACAGTTAAAAGTGAATAAATCCCCAGGACCTGATCGTGTATCCGAGAACTCTGGGAAGCTAGAGAAGTGATTGCTGGGTGTCCTGCTAAGATATTGGTATCATCGATAGTCACAGGTGAGGTGCCAGAAGACTGGAGGTTCACAAACGTGGTGCCACTGTTTAAGAAGGGCGGTAAAGACAAGCCAGGGAACTATAGACGGGTGAGCCTGACCTCTGTGGTGGGCAAATTGTTGAAGGGAATTCTGAGGGACAGGATGTACGTGTATTTGGAAAGGCAAGGACTGATTTGGGATAGTCAACATGGCTTTGTGTGTGGGAAATCATGTCTCACAAACTTGATTGAATGTTTTGATGAAGTAACAAAGAAGATTGAGGGCAAAGCAGTAGATGTGATCTATATGGACTTCAGTAAGGCATGCAACAACGTACCCATGGGAGACTGATTTGCAAGGTTAATCCTCATGGAATACTGGGAGAACTAGCCATTTGGATACAGAACTGGCTCAAAACGTAGAAGACAGAGGGTGGTGGTGGAGGGTTGTTTTTCAGACTGGAGGCCTGTGACCAGTGGAGTGCCACAAGGATCGGTGCTGGGCCCTCTACTTTTTGTCATTTACACAAATGATTTGGATACAAGCATAAGAGCTACAGTTAGTAAGTTTGCAGATGATGACATAAATTGCAGGTGTAGTGGACAGCGAAGAGGGTTACCTCAGATTACAACAGGATCTGGACCAAATGGGCCAATGGGCTGAGAAGTGGCAGATGGAGTTTAATTCAGATAAATGTGAGATGCTGCATTTTGGGAAAGCAAATTTTAGCAGGACTTATAGACTGAATGGTAAGGTTCTAGGGAGTGTTGACAAACAAAGAGACCTTGGAGTGCAGGTTCATAGCTCCTTGAAAGTGGAGTCGCAGGTAGATAGGATAGTGAAGAAGGCGTTTGCTATGCTTCCCTTTATTGGTCAGAGTACTGAGTACAGGTGTTGGGAGGTCATGTTGCAGCTGTACAGGACATTGGTTAGACCACTGTTGGAATATTGCATGCAGTTCTGGTCTCCTTCTTACCGGAAAGCTGTTGTGAAACTTGAAAGGGTTCAGAAAAGATGTACAAGGATGTTGCCAGGGTTGGAGGATCTGAGCTACAGGGAGAGGCTGAACAGGCTGGGGCTGTTTTCCCTGGAGCGTCGGAAGCTGAGGAGTGACCTTTTTTATGGAGGTTTACAAAATTGAGGGGCATGGATAGGATAAATAGGCGAAGTCTTTTCCTGGGGTCAGGAGTCCAGAACCAGAGGGCATAGGTTTAGGGTGAGAGGGGAAAGATATAAAAGAGACCTAAGAGGCAACGTTTTCACGCAGAGGGTGGTATGTGTATGGAATGAGCTGCCAGAGGATGTGGTGGAGGTTGGTACAATTGCACCATTTAATAGGAAGGGTTTGGAGGGATATGGGCTGGCAGGTGGGACTAGGTTGGGTTGGGATATCTGGTCGGCATGGATGGATTAGACCGAAGAGATGTACAGCATGGAAACAGACCCTATGATTCTACTAGCTTCCTGTGACACCCAGATCCCACTGCACCAAGGCATTTTGAACTGTCTCTATGTAAGTTCTCTTTTTTTTAATTTTTTTTCCCAAAAATGGATAACCTTGCACTAATGTCCTTAAACCCCATCAGTCAAATTTTGATGTGTTTAATCCATATCGATTTATAAACTTCATATTTCTTCACTAACTGCCCACCTACTGTATGCACTTTTTTTTTTATCTGAGGATGCATACTCCAGAAAACCGAACAATGCGTTTGCTGCTTCAGAAGTTGAAATGAGGCCCAGGAAGGATCAAAGAGAAATAGCGGTGGTCATCTGTTTTCCTCTGCAATCGACTCTGTCTAGTCCTTCCTTGTCTTTGTTAATCCCACACCACATCTTTCAGCAAGCAAGCATCAATTAGGTTTAATTTGTAAAGTTACCACAAACTCTCCTCAGCTCAGTTGAAACCTGGAAGATTGTCACCTCTCCTGCACCTACTCCAACCAGCAGAAATGTCACCCTATAATCATTTGGAATTAAGAAACAAGACAATATTAACTGACTGCAACTTCTGACCTCTACAAATCAACTGTGGTTTACATAACAAAGTTGTTTTCCATTGAATCTTGCAATGTTTCATCTGCAGATATGCCCGGCTTCAGAAGCTGCAGATTGGGCTTGCTGGACGCAATCTTTATATCCGTTTTCAGTCAAAGACTGGGGATGCCATGGGCATGAACATGATCTCAAAGGCAAGTATAACTTTTTAAGATACTGGAGATAGTCAATAGGTTATGGAGCAATTGTGTACAGAAACTGTGTTTTAATATGTCAGAACAGGAGTGGGATGGCTAGAGAACAATGGAAAGGCTTATTATATGGGGAAGTGATGCTATTAGCACTAGATCTTTTACTCTAGAGACCCAGATTTGAATCCCACCATGACAGATGCTGCAATTTGAAGTCAATTAAAAAATCTGGAATAGATTGTGTAAAGAATCTGACTGTAAAACGATTGTTTGGTGAATGATATGGATTCATTGACAGCTTCCTTTAGTAAAGGACACTATAATGTCCTTTTTAAATAAGGCGGCCAAAATTGCACACTGTATTTGTGGTATGGTCTATCAAAACCTTGTATAAGTGGAGTGTACTATGCTTTGATTTCCTCTCAACAACCATAGCTTTAGCTTTGTTCATTAGCACTGTGCTTTCAAACTAATTTTTTTGATTTGTGCATCAGAACACCTCAATTCCTCTGCATCTTAGAATTCCACAGTTGTTTTTCATCCTTTCTCCCAAAGTGAACAACTTCATGCTTTTCCACAACCTACTCTATTTGGCAGATTGTTTACTTCTGTTCATCTGCAAACTGTCTGGACGTGTCTATACTTCCCTATTTGTGGTATCATCAAATTAAGCTTTGACTTTTTGGTCCCCTCAGCCAGGTCATTGGCATAAATTGTAAAATGCTAATGCTCCAGCACAGACACCTGCCGGACTCGCTACTTTATATTCTGCCAATTAAACATCTATATGCACACAGCCTTTTTGCCAGACAGCCAGTCTTCTATCCATGATGACATAAGATGGTGGCAGAGTAAGACACTCTCTAGCTGGAGCTCCTCTGTTCCACCTGTGCTTTTTGTCATTTCTTCCCCCCCCTTCCCCCCCCCCTTCTTTCAGCATCACAGGGTACCAGCGGCTGTAGTATGGTAGCACTCAGACTACACAGAGATCCCACACAGCGAGAGACCGTGATCTTTTGTTTTTAACTAGCTTTTTCTGACCTATGGTTATGCTATGTATAGCTGTAACTTTTCTTTATTACTCTATTCTGTAACGAAGCTGTGTATCTAGGTACCTTTTTTGTACCAAGATGGTGCTGTAAGTGGTGACTTAAGCTTGAGGACATGTGACAATAAAGCTAACTAAGTTCAGTAACCTCACAGACTCCCATTTAGCCAGTGCAAATTATTCCTCCTTTTAAAGAAATTCTTCAAAGAGCACTAAAAAAAACTTTTTTTTTTAAAAACCCAATGAGACAAGCCATTGACTTCCAGGTTGCCATTTTTAATCTGTAGTTTTTGAATGTTATTTGCTTTCAGTCTTCAAGAATTCCATTACCTTTGTTTTAAATATAGTAAGCTTCAGTCTGGCAAAGTGTGTTGATGCAACAGTCATTTTCTGGGAAACAATATTGTGGATAGTAGGAAAAGCAAGACGCTGTATAAATTATATAATCTATCCAATCCACACAGAACATGTGCTTAAGAGAACGTTTTGCATATAATTCAGAAATTGATATCTTAGATTTGCTTTTTTGCCTTGTTTTATAGGGCACAGAAAAGGCTCTCTCCAGGTTGCAGGAAGAGTTCCCATCTTTACGTGTACTAGCAGTCAGTGGCAACTACTGCACAGATAAGAAACCTGCTGCAATTAACTGGATTGAGGGAAGGGGGAAGTCTATTGTTTGTGAAGCAGTCATTCCAGCCAAAATTGTGTGTGAGGTATCAGTGTGTTCAAATGTTTGCACAGTGCATGGTTCACATTTTCAATGAGATATACACCAATTGATTTTTTTTTTAAACCAATCATTTGATAATAACAAGTAATTCAGTTCTCTGCATTTTGTTTTCTTTAGGTATTAAAAACTTCTACACATTCTCTTGTAGAAGTAAATATCAACAAAAACCTAGTGGGTTCAGCAATGGCTGGAAGTCTGGGTGGTTACAATGCACATGCTGCAAATATTGTTACAGCTATTTATATTGCCTGTGGACAGGTAGGTGTAGGATTTTTTTTTGATTTTACTGCATTCACAATAGTACAGGTTTTGCAATAATGAAAATCCTGCGTTTCTTCAGTGAGAGCAGAGCTTACTCTAAATATACTGGGAAAGGAGCTAGAGGATTATTTGGATCTAGACCTGAAAAAATGAGACCCTCCTTTTAATTGTCTCAACTCAAACATGGTATTATATAGACTAATGTTGGTGAAATAATTTCTAAAGCCATAGTTACTTAATTGTCCATTCAACTATTTGGATTTTATTGATAAAGATTGGATTTAGGATGTAGTGTTGCAGCTGTAAGAGACATTAACAAGGCCACATTTGGAGTACTACATTCATTTCTGGTCACCCTGCTATAGGAAGGATGTTATTAAACTAGAAAAGCAGCAGTAAAATTTACTAGGCTATTGCCAGAATTGAAAGGTTTGAGTTATAAGGAGGGGCTGGACATTTGTCCCTTGAGCGTCAGTGCTGAGGGGGTGACTTTTTATAGAGGTTTATAAAATAATGAAGAGCATAGATGAGGTGAATAGCAAAGGTCTTCATCAGTTTAGTTTTGGACTCCATTACCAAAGGGCATAGGTTTAAGATGAGAGGGGAATATTTAAAAGGACCAAAGGGGCAACCTTTTCACTATGGTGTGTGTATGGGATGAGCTGCTGGAAAGTGAGGGGTGGGTACAATTACAACACTTAAGACATTTGGACCGGTACCCAAGCATGGCAAATTAGACTAATTAAATTTGGGGATAGCTGTTTGGCATGGATGAGTGGACTGAGGTTCTGTTTGATTACAAAATTATATAGTTAGAATCAAAGTGTGGCGCTGGAAAAATCACAGCAGGTCAGGCAACATCTGAGGAGGAGAATCTGTTTTTTTTTGGGCATAAGGAATTCCTACTGAAGGGCTTTTGCATGAAGTATTGACTCTTGACTCTCCAGCATGTGCAGTCTCACTTTCTCCTATAGTTTTGTAATGACTTTTCTACCTGAGTAGTGTCATTTTAACTGTCTGATCTTACTGATTTTAACTAAACTTTATTGTTGGTTTCCCTTTTGTTTTTAAACTATGAAAGCCTACTGTTATCGAAAACAGAAACAAGTGAGGCAGCAATGCAACCTCGGGAGATTGAGAGATCCACCTTTCCTTGAATTCTTTAAGACCATATAGTCCTTGTGCTGTTGGTGCATTGAATGCTGCCTGACACTTGCTAATCATGTTTTCTGTAACCACTGGATATATACCAACCATAAGCTCCAATTTTAATAACCCAATAAATTTACACGTTTTGTTTAACTTCTATGGCATATTCCAATATAATCATTCCTGAAGCTTGTTTGTTTCCGAAGTGGTATCAATGACTCTACTCACCTTTTGATCTTAACTTCATGCTTTGGCTGACTGTATAAACAAGTACACTATAAATATGACCTCAATCTATTTCAATGTTGCCCAGTAGCGCATATGTAAGGTTATGAAAGAACACAACCTGACATTAGTTTCTTGTATCACAACATTTTACTAACCTACAAGCATTTAATTCTGTACCCAGTTTTTTGTTGTAATTTGTGGATTACATTTGTAGTTTACATACTGTATTGAAAGAGGTTGATACTACATGTTTCTAATTTAGGATCCAGCTCAGAATGTTAGTAGCTCGAATTGTATTACATTAATGGAATCAACAGGCCCCAATAATGAAGACTTGTATATTAGCTGCACCATGCCATCAATTGAGGTTGGAACTGTTGGAGGAGGAACCAACTTACCACCACAGCAAACTTGCCTGCAGGTGAGGATTCATGTAACTAACTTATACTTTTTCATTATTTTTTTGTTGCAATCTACATCAAGAAGTACATGAAGAACAAATTAGTTTCGGCCAAATACTTGGCTTTTAATATCCTGAGAGCAGAGTACATTATAATGACTTGTGCATTTATATGAAAATCAACAGCCAATTGCTTAGTAAGGAGTGATGCAAAACATTAGTGACCTGAAGTGCACAAAACCAGGCAATCCGTGAAATTTTCAATATTCAAACCTTCAGCACAGCTTTAATTTCACATTTCTATTAGACAGTGATGGAGTTGAAATTAAGATAATTCAAATCTTTAATGTCTCGAAGTGAACAATCGGGCATATTCTGGACCAAAAGTAACTTCAATGTACGTGAATATTGGAACAGTAACATAACTGAACAAGAAATCATTGAACGTTATGGTATAGGAAGGAAGACTTACTTTAGAAGAAACTAAACATTGGAACAGGAGTAGATCACTATTGTAAATTACATCTGATCTACAGCCATCTCCCATATCTCTTGATGTCAACTTCTGTCTTTAATTTGCTCAATGATTTAGCTTCCACAGTCCTGTGGCAATGAATGCTAAAGGTTCGCCACCTGTGACATTTTCTTAATCTCTGTTTTAAATGGCTTACCCATCTATGCTGCAACAGAATGGATAGTTGAGACACTTGTGGGTCTCAAACTTTTTTTTTTGACAGTTACACTTCCCTGCTGATTAGTCCAAGATCCTTTTTTGTTTTTTTTAGCCACTCCTGAGAGTTTATCCCCAGTTTCTGATCAGTCAGGAGAAACATTTCCATCGATCCTGTAACACATCACCTCTTCTGCTTTTGAAATGTTGAGGAAACTGGGTCTGAAAGAGAGGCTGCTGCTGCTGCTAAGTTAAGGGGGCAATAAATGCTGGATGAGTTACTAATGAGAAGGGTGAATGGTTTGAAGTGGGTTGGCTGTGCTGGGAGCAGCCCACACACAACAGGACCTGGGGTGGTAGGGTGGATATTGAACATGAGGGAATGATGTTCATGTTCTCATTATTACTCAGTGCCTTGAATCTCGAAGCACTAAAGCAGGCCTGAGTTAAATGTTGGCATAAGAACAGTATGCTGAAGTGGCAGGCAACTGGAAATGTAATTTTTTACAGCCACAAATATTATGTAAATCAGGATATTCCGGGCAGTGTTTCATCTCCTCTAGTGTAGAAAACTAGATTAGTAAATGCAGGTATCGTGCAGCTTCACTAGAAAGGGGTGTCTGGGGCCTTGGATAGTGAAGAGAGGTAGTAAATGAACAAGTGTTACACCTTCTGCGATTTGTGGGGGAAGAAGTGGACAGGGTCTCCCAGAACGAGCATTCCCTGCAAAAGGTAAACAAAAGGGATTTCTTTCTTCTATCCATTACCTAATTCCCCATTCTCCACATCTGCTTACACTATACTGTTTAAATATTTCTACGTTTTCTTCTTAGATGCTTGGTGTTCAGGGTGCAAGTCAGGAGTGTCCTGGTGAAAATGCACGGCAGCTGGCCGAGATAGTTTGTGGTACAGTAATGGCAGGTGAGCTGTCTCTCATGGCAGCCCTGGCAGCTGGACATTTGGTGAAGAGCCACATGATTCACAACAGGTAAATCATTTTCACAATACACTGTGTGAACTTGATTAAACTTGAAAAGTAATTTTATCTATATGTTTTGAACACTGCCGTTAATACTTGAGTACCATGTCATTCAACCATTTATGGCTGTGGTGACAGTGGCTCAGTGGTTAGCACTGCTGCCACACAGCACCAGGGACCCAGGTTCACTTCCAGCTTCAGGTGACGGAGGGCAGAGTCTACACATTCTCCGTGTCGGATTGTGGGAGGAAGCACACTCAAAAGATGTGTAATTCAGGTGAATTGGCTATGCTAAATTGCTCATAGTAATAGGTGCATTAGTAGGGAGTAGGGGATTGGTTCTGGGTGGGTTACTTCTCAGAGGGTCAGTGTGGACTTGTTAGGCCGAAGGGCATGTTTCCACACTGTAACCTAGTTTGTCCTATCCAGCCAAAACTTGCTGCTGTAAGTTTATACTTTGAATTACAGCAATGTATTGTTTAATGCTCATTAAGCTGTACATCAGCTATTTTTAAATGTTTTCTTCCTCCTTTTGGCTTCTGCAATGTAGCCAAGGAAGCAGTTACATATTTTTGGATCTAACTTCATGGTAACTGTTAAGTCTCTCAACTTAGCCAGTGCGTACTTTAATATGTTTGTGGGGGTAGGGGGCAGAGGAGTGGTAGTCCAAACAATCCAGCTAAACTCACTGGATTGAAACCAGGAATGAGTCTGAAAACATCTAGCTTGTTCTCCACTGAGATGCTGAAGACTCTCTCCTTCATCTAGTGAGACTTAATCAGTCAGCTCAGCATATTCTAAGGATAAGACCGTATGTAGCACTTGTCTCCCTATAGGTTAGTAGCCACAACTTCAGAAAAGTACTTTATACCAGCTGTAACCCCTGCTAGCTATGTAGATAATAACTAAACATACAAATAAGGCCCCATGTTGATCAGTGCCACCTTGATTCACCTCAGCAGGGACTAACAATTTAGCACAGTTAATCCACCTAACCCCCACACCTTTTGGACTGTGGGGGAAACTGGAGCACCTGCAGAGAACATACAAACTCCAGTCTGTCATGGTTGGGATTGAACTCCGGTCCCTTATACTGTGAGGCAGCAATGCTAACCACTGAGGAGTTTTCTTGGGCCCTGTAAGTAACCCTAAGGCTGTCAATCTGTGCAAGAATGACAGATTCTTTGCCTGTTTTGATTTTACAAGATGCAATTTCATGACTACCATTGCTAAGACTTTTGAATCCTGAATTGCTGATCCAGTAACATTTCCACCATACACATTCCCTTGATAACTTGACAGGATTGATGCTAGAAGGTTACTTCCCCTTTGTGGAGGTCTTCTATTAGATGAAAACAAATTTTGAAGGCTGTTGGTCAATGAAAAGCTGAATAGTCTACTTAAAAGTACATACCTTTTGCATATTGCACTTGTGGGAAGACAAATTTGATTAATGAAGAAGCCAATACCAATTAATAATGAAAAGAGAATATTTATTGGTTCAAGTAACTAGATGCAGATTTAAACTGCCACTCTACAATAGGTTAAACTAATCTGCAAATGTTGTTCTGCTTAAATCTACAGATCAAAGGTTAATCTCCAGGTGCTCCCCAACAGCTCTACGAAGAAAGCAGCTTGATTATGAAAGGGATTCACTATAAAGACTGGCACTTGTACACTGGAAAGATGCTTTGGATTTTTGTTTAGAACTAAGGGACAACTGAGTGTTTTCATGACTTTTTGAAATTGCTGGTTTGTACGATTTTGACCAGTATATCTGAAATGGAGTTGACATGGTTCCAAAGCAAAGATACCAATATCCAGTAGTGTGCCCAGAAATCATAGTGGTACAAAAGAGTAGCCTGCAGAACCTACAATAAGAAGAAACTGTAAAATGACCTTGTGAATGTTTGCTAGTTCTGCTTAATCATATTGTCTTAACTTATGACAAAGTTTATTTGTTTTTTTGATGTTGACATAGTTTCAAAGCTTGCAATAACTCAAGTCTTGAGTGAAAGGTTTACTAGAAACAATTACTGCAATCTAATTAAAAACAAATCCCTGGCTGTGGTTACTGGAGTAAGGTTAATATTGCCACAGACTCTCTTTTTGAAAATTGTTCATTTTGTGCAAAAGAACAGATGTTGTACAGTCTTCAAGAGAAGTTCAAAAGTAGGTAAGAGTTAGTACATGTAAATCTCTGGAGAAGTCAAAATGCCTATACTGAGTTTTAGCACACTTTGAATTCAAACAATTAACTTTAGCCAAAAATACTTCATCTACTTCACTGCTTGAATCAGATAAAACTAAATCAATTTTCAAAATTTGGTAAAGTTCATGATATGAATAAGCCTTTTGGTGTGAATATTATTCTGCTGATAATTGACCTGGAATTTCCTGACTGACCCTTTGTCTCAAACAGAAACCTCCTTAACCACTTTTGTGCTGTTTTAAGTCCTCTAATAGTATGAATTGACCAGTTGTGACCAAGCTGGATTTTTGTCAGATGTTTAACCACAACTGAACCTATAATTGTCTGTCTTTTCTGTACTGTACATCATGACAAACTTAAGATTTTGAAGGTTTTATTTATGGCTGTGAATTTCATGACCCTTACCTATATATTGTATTCGAACGTGTGAAGCTGGTACTTGATTCCTGGCCAGTTGTTACAAAGAGTTTGTTCATTCATCCAAAGTTAAATTATTTTAATTTTTACTCTTATTACATTGCGATTAGAGTTAAAGGTATGCACACAATTAAGGCTGTCTTCTTTCAGGCAGATACATTTTTTTAAAGTTTTAAATTTCAGATACAACCATATCACTTATCTACCCCAGAAGTAGATAAAGATAGATATTCCAGTTTGTATGCTTAGGAGGGAGTGAACACTACCCTGGTTTGTCCCTTTTTGTTAGGGAATCTATTTCTACTGGGCACATATCTGCTTTACTAGTAGTTTCAAACAGGAAGTAAATGTAGATTGTTTATTCTAATCTTTCACCTGCAGTTTTAGGGTGTTCTGCAATATTGTTGCTTAAGATGGATGGGTCATTGACATTATGGCCTTCTATGCAACAGACATTAATAATGATTTTACAAAGCAAAGACTAAAAATTCAACTGACATGGAAAATGCATCTATAACCAACAGTGCTGTTAAGCCAGGGTAAAATAAGTTTTCAATCAAGAAATATTTTTCATTGTTTGACTTATACACTACTCCAAAAATCAATGCAGCTTGAACAGCATACAATTGGAAACATTTGTCAAGTTTGTTATTCTTTCTGCCTTAGCAAATGTAAACACCAATTTTTTTCATACTTTCCTGAGCTATGTTTTTGAATGGTATGTTGGGCCGTTTGTGTAGCAGTGTCCTTATCCCTGTATCAAGAGGGCTGGGTTCAAGTTGCACCAGGTGTGTAACAGCTGAAGAGGTTGATTCAAAAAAAATATGTAAATGACTGTTTAGAGAGGCCCAAGACTTTATATGCTTGAAAGTATCAAAACAAAAACTGTACTGTGATGTATTGAAGTGTCAAAAAGTAATGGTTTTTGCTAATGAAAAGCAGATTGGAAGCAACTACCAGTATACCAATTCTAGTAAAAATGTTTACAATGTGAAAAATTCATTAAATACATTTTTGTAAAAGACTTTGATTTGAAACTTCATATTTCATTTGATAGAGATTGATTTTATATCGAGTATTAATCTACACTGTTTTCATACTATTGCTGAAGAGAGATTTCCTGATTAGTGCAGGATAATGAAAGAATGCCAAATTCCAGATAACAGTTAAGTGATTGGTCATAGTATTCCCATGGAGAAAGGAAAACATACTAGAATAGTTCCAAAGGGGGGAGATATTGGAGTGGAAACATGAAACATTTCTCTTTCCACAGATACCTGAGTTTCTCCAGCACACTATGCATTTACTTTGCTCTCAATGTTCCTTAAAGATTTGATCAGTCATGAGCACTAATTTATACACTAGGTGTAAGATAATAACTACTTCAACAGATGAAGTCTCTTTACTTCATAATGGAGATGCTTTATAGTTACTCTTCATGATTTTAATTTTCTCCATCAATTGGAATAGTGAGACCAAGAAATGTTAAGCAGTTACCTATCAGAGGATGGGAAGTTCCAAGTCATTTGCATTTGAATACCAAATCTACCCCCCCAGCGAAGTTTTAGTAGAAGATTCCACTTGAAAATACATCAAGCATTTTTCACTACTACTGATTCTGTAGGAAGGGAAAATGATTCCAAAAATGAAGAATTATTGTGTATTTGCAAAAATTAAGGTCACCAGCAAGAAATGGTTCATGAAGCATGGAAAACGTTTTACAGACACCAAAAATAGACATTTGTTATACAATCTTATAGTGGAGCGAGACAACTGGAGTCCTTTTGAAGAAGTAAAATAATATTATTTGAATCTGATTTTATGATATTGATCCTAGAGAGAAAATAAAAAGGTTGAGGCAATACAAATGTAACTCGCAGATAAAGTGGAAATAGTGAATAGTTTTGCAACCGTTAAGAGAACTCAGGAAAAAAATTGGTCTGAATGAGAATGAAAGTATATCAAGTAAAACTGAGTACTTTGCTATTTTCACAATTAAAAACTGAGGAAAAAGGGAAAAACTAGCCACTGTTAACCTAGGTCTGGAACAAATAGGCTATGTTTAAGCTGCAAGTTGAGAGATGAAAGAATGTTAAGCCAATATAATATTAGCACTGGGTAATCTTTTGGAAGCTATATATAGCAAGTCAGGCACACAAACTCATAAGTAATGCTTACCAGAGTGAAGCAAGTCATCCTTAACAATGAGGAACTGCCAAAGAAGTTTGCACTTGGATACAGGCCAAGTAACAAGTTTTTGCAATGCATTTAATTCTCTAATAATGCTCTAAACAAAAATTATTTGCCACAGTCATTTATTTTTGTATTAAAAATGAACTGCAGATGCTGGAAATCAAAAAACCCCAGAAATTAGTGGAAAAACAGGTTTGTCAGCATCTAAGAAAACGCAAAATTAATGTTTTGGGTCTAATTCCAAAGAGGAGTTAGTATTGGGCCAAATACTAACTATGCTTTCTCTTCACAGATGCTGTCAGGCCTGCTGAGTTTCTCCAATTTTTTTTAAGAAACATTTTTATCTCTCTTTATGGTCTCCATCTTTCTAAGTAGCAACTGCATTCCCTACTAAAGGTGGCAGTTAAACTCAGTGAATTTCTTATGGAAGTTAGGAACAGGCAACAAATGCTGGCTTTGCCAGTGATGCCCACATATCATGAAAGTCAAAAAAAAATCACCTTTGAGAATTACCATTTGAAATTTGAAGACCATAGAGAAAGTTCTTAAAACAAAACATGAAATTCAGCTGATACTTTTACCACAATGGACATGTTAAAAGCTTTTTAATTCTAAAAGACCATCCTCTGCCCTTCAATATATAATTATTTGATAAAAAAACAAATGTCATTCAAAATTATTTTTGAAAAATAATATTTTCAAAGATGTTATATAAAGTATTTTTAAAGAATGTTGCTGGATAGTGGCAGATTGTGTCCAAAATGTGCAAACTTGAAGAGGAGAAAAGTACTTTCTGAATGGGTACCATACACCAATTGTACTCAAAAGTAGAAGCTTAGTCCTAGCCACAAAATATCTGGGTTTGCATCCAAAGCTGAACAACGAAGTCTTTCACCTATGGTATATGCACAAAGAACTGTTAGGATTTCATTATATGTTCTCAGTCATCCATTATCAACACGTTTATTAAAAGCAAACAAGTGTTTAGAAAATCAACAGTATTTAACTCATTAAAAATGTAAACTTGAACACAAAAAAAGACATTGCTGGAGAAACTCCAGGGTCATTGGACTCAAAACATTAACTGCTTTCACTACTCAGATACTGTCAGATCTGCTAATTCTCTCCAGCAATTTGTGTGTTTCTGACATTCAGCTTCTACAGTTTAAGTTTAAACATCGTTGCACCATTGTTCTCTTCAGTAATTCCAAATGGAGTTCTGAGAAAAATAAAGCAACTATTAATTCAAGAAAGTTTAAAGATCAGGGACACATTCCAAATAGAAGTTCAACTTTTTATTCATTGATGTCCTTGCAACCATTGAAGAATTTAAAAAAGTATTCTTCACAATTAAATCTACAGCACTGACTGAGCTGACCTGCACAACTCATTTTTTAACTCACATACAATGTTCATGTTTCATCTTCAAGTGACAGAGTTTCCCAAATTAGCAAGACACCAATGAAACAGAGTAACTCATGACTGAGCTTGAATTTGTGTCTTAAGTTTCAAGCAATGACCATCTCCAGCAAAAAAGAATACCATATCAATGTTCAACAGCATTAATATTACTGAATCCCCACTATTAATTCCTTTGGGGTTATCACTGATCAGAAATGGAATGGGACTAACTGTTCTATGTGGCTGTGATTCCTCCAGTTAGTAATTTAATCCAAAACTTTGTAAGGCCTCACCATCTGCAAGCACAAATCTACACTGGTGCCCTTTCACTCCCTATTGATGGACAGAGGCAGAAGAGTGTGATAGTAAGATGGTAATTCACCAATGTACCTTCCAAACCCATAACCTTGACCACTTAGAAGGGGTGCAGATTAATGGAAATATCACCACCTGCAAGTTTCACACCATCCTTCACTGTTAGGGGAGAGACTTGCAGGATTTTGATCATCCAACAGCACTGTGCAAGTCCCTATACTGCAATGGTTCAGGCAGCAGCTCACCACCACATTCGCCAGGATAATTCAGGATAAGCAAATTCCAGCCAAACTAGCGATGCTCTCACCCCATGGATGAAGAAAGGAAAATGCTGACACCTGCCCTTAAAGAATCCACATTGCAAGGATAGAAAACATGGATAGAGTTTAAAGGATTGATAAGGCAGAAAGTAAGTACCTTATGTAGACCAATGTAAAAACAAAAAAAGTGGAGATACTCAGGAGATCAGATATCTTTGAGAAGAGAATGACAAAGTTATTATTTCAGGTTGCTGATCTTACATCAGAAATTATCATGGCCAAAGTCACCAAATCCCAAGGCACTGGCCTAATTACAATTTCATTCAAAATATTAAGCACTCAAACTAAGAGATCCTTGGTTTATTAAAAATTGCAATAAAGCATCAAAACATTCACTTTTGTCGGACTCACTGAATACTTCTCACCTGTATTTTCTTGATCAACTTCAAAAGAACTATTGTGCTGGCACCAGCACGTAGAATGGTCTCTATCTGTGCTGTGTATTTATAAAATTATGTCAGAGATACAACACTAATTTGTATCCACTACTGCTGACGCAGAAAGCCCTTGCCTTGGCAGGTGAAAGATGGACTGAAAATTTGATTCCCTGGTTAAGGATTCAGATTTTTCAAAAGCAACTTTAAAGAAAATTCCTAACAAACACTGAGCACATGCGGCAAAGATTCTAATTGGAGAAGAGTTCACAGATAAAATACCCAAAGAAACTACCAATTCCAAAATCTGAATCCTATTTATAAATGCACTGAAGATTATTATACTGTGGTACCCAGAGTATTTATCCACTCATTTACTAAAAGTAGAGCTTTTCCAAAAAAGGAATGATCAATTGGAAAATTAAAGTGCAGAATCAGGGTGGTGGAATATCACCTATGTTTATTGAAATAAATCAGAGATACTTCAGCCTATCAGCTTAGGTTTCATCATCTCTCACCATTTTTTCAGTTACATAGGGCGTTTAACCCACTGAAGCCACAGCAGAAAAAGACTGCACTGCTTATTTTACTGAACGCAGATAAATAAAATACTTCTAACTCACAGCAATAAGTGAATTTAACAGTCTTGACCGAAAATAACACCACCCCAAACAGGTTACGATTAAAAAAAATCACAAGAGATGAATAATCTTTACATTTCAGTATTACAAATTGAATGATGTACCTGTGACATACAAAATATTTCTCGCAGTTCAAACATATTTAACTATTAATTTTGATTGCATTTTACTCATTTTCTTCCCGAATCTCCCCAACCTGAAGGTTGTTTTCAAATCAGTCATGAATTACATAGAAGCTGCTTCTTATGAACATCCCTGAAAAAAGCTCCTCATTCTTCAAACATTTCCTGCAAAATTTTCCCAGAGATAATGGAACCAATTATGAGTTACAAGGAAAAAAACTAAACTGCCTACTCTGCAGTCAGCTCTTGGCAGAGTTAAAAGTTCAGATTTGAACCTTAAACCAAACATTTGAAGTCATAATCTAGGCTGACACTTCATTACAGTGAGGAGACCTGCACTGTAGAGTTGTTGCCTTTTAAATTAGACATGAAAGCAGACATGCCATGCGTGAACCCTCGGGTGGATATGACATAACATCCTTCAAAGATCAGAGATCATCTTTTTCCTGGTGTCCTGACCAGTCCTCACTCCACACATCAGAAATATAATGTAGTTGTTTACTCATTGCTGTCTGTGGGACTTCACGCAATTTTCTTTTCTATAGTAGTGATTACAATTCGAAGTATACCATGCGGAGAAACAAAATGCAATGCTAAAGTCATGAAAGGTACAATTACATATGTCAAGCTCTTATTCCCAATCAACAATCATGTCATCTTCATGAGGGAATACTGAAGTGGAAACTGATCAATACACTTACATTGTATTGAAACTGCAAGAATTTACTATTTATACATAATTAACATTTCCAAAAAAGACAGACAAAATATCCAAGATATTCTATAATGTTTTAATACTTTTCACTTTTTAAATACTGGATTTTAATTTGTGATAACATGGAGGAACTAAACTTTATAAACTTTTGCACATTGCTGATTGGAAAAAACTGTTTTACAGTCCAACATCACAGACACATATTAACCAGTGTTTTGCTGTACACAAAGCTAAATCAGGATATAAAGCTTTCATAAAACAAATCTCTGACCACATTCTACACACTCAATAGATTTTGAAATAAAAGTCCATTTTTTAACCTGTAAATGACGTGTTTTTACATTCCAGAAACGTTTCAATACTTTACAATCCCCTTTTAGTGTAATCACTTTATACCAGAATAATTTCAAAATTACATCACATTTAGTGCAATTGTGACTAGCAATATCAAGTTCTATACACGTAAACTTCCCAATTTATTAAAAGTTAGCTCAATTTAGCTTAACAGGTTTTTAACCTGGATCATTGCTAAAGTTCTCATTGATAAATTAGTCAGGTATATAACAGCTTTTCATTTGGAATAATCAATTAAATTTACAATTTCCTCCCACCAAGTTCCTGATAATATATTGGTTACTCACTGTTGAATGCAAGGGTTTTTAAACAACCTGAAATTAACAGTTGCTGAAAGTAAGCAGCATAATAAACCAGTTAGTTCTGTAAACTACTGAACCTCATGTATTGGATTCTACATTAACATTACTCATTTATGCAATTGTGACAATCTCCTTATTTCCATTCCCATTTGTAACTTATTGCACAAATGAAAAGCATTACTACACAGGGCGGACAAAAATAATTTCCACTACAAACAAAATATCAAGTTAAATTATCCCAAAAGCTTAAAACCTGGTCAGATGTAAACTTTTCATATCTATGCTAATGGTAGAATTTGGGTTTACCCAACTTATCTTACTAATGTTTGTAGTAAGGTGCTTTTATGCGTAGTATCCCTCAAAACACAAATATTCCCCTTTTTTGTTGAAACAATGAATGCCAGAAAATTGTCACATGATGGAAGTGAACTTCTGAGATTTGCCATGAGTGCTCTGCTTCAGAACTCCCAAAGTATGACACTGCAATGTTAAGCCTCACTTGCTGTACTCCACAACCAACACCATTCCTTTATGATAAACATCACTCACTGGGATGTATCGTTAACACGATTTCTCAATGCTAGAGGTTTCCAAACCGATACAAAGAGGCCACACAATATCCAATTTACTGTCTTAATTCTGGTTTTCATGTATATTTTAATACCTGCAACTGGAATATCAATTTTATATAAAAATTGTTCAAGGAAATAGGGAAATTCTTGCAAGAAATAATCCCTTTTTAAAGAATTACTTGGAAGACAAAAGTTTAAAGATAGAGGGCACAGAGTTGAAAAAACTGATCCAGTTAGCAACTTGGATGTGTTTTTTGGGTGAGGGGCTAGTGGAGCATATCTATTTAAAAACAAATCTGCACATAGTTGGAATTGTAATAGATACTCTGGGAAGTGCACTGTGAATTTAATTTCATATCCTCATCATGCAACCAACTAGCATTGACTTCTCCTACATTCCCTCAATGTCAAAGCAAACAAATCATACAGTTTGCTGCATTTTAATGGTACAGTAGGTCCACATAACCAGTTAATCTGGTTGAATAGAGCAAAACCATTGCATTCAAGAAAATCTTACTTCCTGTTGATTTATTGTTACTTATTACAAATTAAGTTTAAATACAGATATGAAGTGTATTTGGTGAAGTATGGAGCTGATCAGAAAAATTTTCATTATAAAAGTTTGGGTTTATAAGGTATAGCCTAGAAGTTCAAGGATAATTTAAGTATAAAGTGTTCTCAATTAATCTTCACCACACAGTATTCTTACATACCAGCTTTAAGAATCAATTTACTGAGTGCATAACAATCCTCAAATTTAGGCACTTTCACATTTGAATCGGTTATATATACACAATATTGTTAGCGATGATCTTGTGCTGCAAAAATAAAGTCTGCTGGTCAAATTACTGATATTCATATGCTTATATTAGTTATAATAACCAATTATTAATATTAAATGGTTTATGTGGCTCTAAATGCTAGATTTATTAAAATAAAAATCAATTCTTAGCTGCAAAACAAGTGGGGAACATTGTAAAATTGTGCACAATTTTACAATGTTGTGTACAACTTCACAATGAAAGATTTCTGGAATCCAGCAGTCATAAAAACTAAGTCTAATTTTAGCTGCATCCAGTAACAGACACAGCATAAAAGTATTATATGGAAATCAACAGGAAGAAAGAAAAGGTCTGCACAGAATTTCATGGGAATTGAGGTTCTACAAAGTAACATATCAACATCATGTAAATGTATTCCTGAAACACAACTGGCTAGTTCTGATTAAATATCAGGAATTCTGTTTCAATTCAGAACAGATTTTGCACAATTGCATTAATGAACGGAAGGTGTGCACCTTTTGAAAGTAGTGCGCAACAATTTATGCAATGGGCTTCACCTAAGCTTAGCTGGCGTACCTTATTCACAATAATGTACACCCCTTCTATCAATATTGCTTAAAACAGTTATTCACCTTTCAACAGTATGTCTACACTGGTCATAACTAAAACTCCAATCTGTTACAACATGAAAAATTCTTATTTGACATGTTTCAAGTAATCCTCCTTCCAGCCCATACCATCATAAAAGATTTCAGAACTTTCAATTACAACAGAAAATACATATGTAACAAATATACAAACTAAAAATGCAGTAGAAATATAGTTTGTAAACAAAACAGAAATAAAGCTTTTCAAAATCTCCATCAGAACTAGACGTTCTTCATGGGAGATCGTAAGAAAGAGAAAGGGCAAATGCCAGAGGTCAAAAGGGCTTAGACATCCCTGAATTAGTTTTTATAAGAAATCAGTTTCGATGTTAGAAGCTAGGACTGGCTTTAGACCAGAAAAAGAATGTAATGAATTCAGTGATTATAGAATGCTAATTAGAAAGACTTGAGTAAGACTTAAAGAAAGTACACCTTACTGTAGACCCCAAAGATGGCTAACATTTGAGCAACTTAAGATCACAAATTCGGTTTTGTTTGTTGCAAAAATGTTGAAATTTTGGCCATGATTATGTCGGCCTACAACAACAAACATGCTTTTTTTTAAAAAACAATTAACGCCTTCAACTTATTGTTTTTGATCCAAAATGAGATTGTTTTTGTAAAAAAATGCTTGGTTAAATTGTAAACAGCAGATGAACTTCACATACAGATGAACTTCACATACAGATGAACTACACACAGATGCTAAAATGGAACAGATCAGCCACAGATGTCAAATGACAGCCTACATCAGATTAGATGCAGACTGAGGACTGCGACTGGCTTACGAGGGGGAAGAATGCTGGAAATTCAATGCATCAGCATGAAGTCACTGTGATCCTCAAGCGTAGGAGGGCACCTTTTTGTCTGCATGTTGGTCGCTGGGGAAAGCATGGTAGAAACAGCAGCAGATCCATGCTGAAAACTAAAAGGCACAAGATAAATTACTTCAATATTACTATGATGACTGTTTGAACATGCCATTTGTATACTTCCTTAAACACAAGAACAATTTCATGACAAAATGGAACATTAATGTAGGCTATTTTTATTCTCAACCTCCTAAATCCATTAAAAACTATTTCATTATAGAATCTTCCTCACATTATTCATCTGTAAAATATCATGGGCCATTTCAGGCAGCAGAGTAGTGGTGATATCACTAGACCAGTCAACCAGAAACCAAGGTTAAATGATAAATTTTAAATTCAATTTAAAAATTCAAAAGCAAGTCTCAGTTAGTGAATACAAAGCCATTATTTTTTTTAAAAATCCATCCGGTTCACTATTGTCTTTTAGGGAACAATAAATGTCTGGAATTGAGAGTCAATGACACCACAAAACCATTGTTGTTTCCCTTCAGGGAAGGCAACAGTCATTATTACTTGCTCTGGCCTACATGTGACTCCAAACCCACAGCAATGTAGTTGAATCTTAACTGCCTTTAGTCAATTATGGATGAGATATAACACTGGCCTAGTCAGTGACACCCACATCCCATGAGGAATTTTTAAAAAATTGCCATATTTACCTTGTCTGTTCCAGGCCTACAGCAATATGTTTGACTTCAAATTGCCCTCAGAAACACCCGAACTTAGTTCAATGGTAGTTAGGAATGGGAAACAAATGCTGATTTTTCAAGCAATGCATTCCATTCACAACATTTCATAGAATGATTCATTTGTATCAGTGATTTTGGAGTGAAGTTATACTCTGCTTTCTTCCTTGGAGTACAGTTATCATTCAGGAAGCAAGGAACATGCTTTTAAAAGCTGGATTAATTCTAATAAGGCAGTTTATATACTCAGAATCTTCAGAGTCAAACAACTAAAACAACCCAATATCTATGAACTACAATCTTCAAATTTCATGATTTGACAGTTACTAAAACATTAAGTTGTTTATTCTCACGTTCCCATTGGCATTCCCACTTTATTGGAATTTCAACAGAAATAATAATGTTACATTATACCTCTAGATACTAGAAGAGAATATCTTTGCCTGCAGTTTTCTCCTGTACATAGGATGTGAAACGTTTGAGAAATTTGGGATATTCACGTTTTGCAACTGCTCGAAGTACTGATGCTGGCGCCCATCCTCCAGGATTTACTAAGAACAAAATAAACAATTTAGTCACCATTTATTGGACAAATTAGACTGTTTAAAAAAGACAGAATAAAATGATGCACCTCCAATATTTTAAACAATGTCAAAAGTTTATTTAAATTAAAGATGCTAGATGACAACATTTACAGAATGCCCATTTAAAAAAGCATCCACTATATCAAATCATAATGCAAGGCCAAATCTTACATTTCAAAACACACTATTGTAAAGATCACATCTCCCTATTTAATTATTCTTGAACTATGGATGAAAAGAGAGGAAGATACTCCTCAAACCAAGGGGACTGTGCAAAGTGATGGCTAGAGTTCTAAAAATTATATTTACTGAAGCACACAGTTATAAACAATGCTATATTTTCCCTGGGAACACAGAGACCAAAAGCAGATGTCACGGTGCTCAGGGATGCCTGCTTGACAGCACTGTTTAGACTGGTTCTTAAGCAGGTGACCACAGCTTGTGTGAGGCTAGTGCTGCAGAGAACCATGCAGCCCAGAAAGAGAAAGCATTAAAAAACCACTGTCTCCCTCTGTCCTGCATGGGGGCCAGAGTTTCCAGTAACAAACAGCTGTCTCCCACATATTTAACTCTGCAAATCCCTTGGAATAAAAGGACATCAAAGACAGTGTCAGGATAGAGGACTGGCTAACCAACAGAACGTGGAGTGTCAAGATAATTGGGTCTTTATCTGGTGGGCAAGTTGTAACCAATGGGTTTCAATCCTCTACTCCAATTATTTATTTGCAGGGATAATAGATACTATAGGGAAATTTACAGATGACACTGAAATAGGTAGGAAAGTAAGCTACAATAAAGAAAAAAAAAGAAATTTACAAATGAATAGAGATAGTTAAGTGACTGGGTGATCAAGTTTAACATGGATAAATGTTCTCTATTTTGGTCAGAGAAATAGAATGCCAATTTATTATCTAAAATGGAGAGAAACTTCAATGCAGAGGAATTTAAGTGTCTTTATGTATGAATTACAGAAACTAAAATGTCGGTATAGCAGATAATAAAGGAAGGCCAATGGAATTTTGGCATTTATTGCTAAAGAGATACAATGTGAAAGTAGGGAAGCATACAAGGCATTAGTGAGATCACATCCTGAGTAATGCATCCTTACCTGAGGAAGGATGTATTGCTTTGGAGGATGTTCAAAGATGATTCACTAGATTGATTCTAGAGGGGAGGGGTTTGTCTTAAGAGGAGAGATCAAACATTTTAAGTCTGTATTCTTGAGTTTAGGAGAATATGGAGAGATCTAATTGAGGTGCATAGATGATTAAGGGACTTTATGAAAAATAGACAGATGTTTCCTCACGTGGGCCATATCTAGAAAAGGCCATTGTTTTAGGATAAGGGGTTACAGATTTAAATCCAAGATGAGGAGAAATTTTTGCTCAGTCACGAATCTGTGGAAGACAGATTTTTAATTAGTAATGCGTTGAAGGATCATGAAAAGTAGGCAGAAAAGTGGAGTTGAGGCCAAAATAAGATCAGCCAAGATATCATTGAAAGGCAGAGCAGGTTTGAGGGACTGAATTGTCTACTCCTAGTTCTTCTGTTACGAATGGACAAATTATCATCAGCAAATGAGATCATTAGGGTGCAAACACTTGTGTAAACAAAAGGCTCAGAAATTGACAGAAACCAGACTGATGTTGTTGAACTGTTTCCCTCATTAATTTTTTTCCTTCTTTTTCCACCCTTCATAGCCATATCTTGTCTCTGTTTGTGTCTGTACTGAGGGGTTAATTTAAGGGGTAGAGTTTAAGAATAGAGTTATAAGTCAGCAATTCATATTTCCTTTTTGCAAATAAAGAATTTATAATAAAGTTATTTTCTTGTTAAGAACAGAGACCTGACGACTGGGTTCTTCTAGAACTTGACAAATGGAGTAGATAACATTGTAACTTTGTTTAAAAATGGATCAAAGGATGGACTGAATAAATAGAGGCCAGTCAGTCTGGCCTCAGTAGTGGGCAAATTATAATACTCAGTTCTAGGACACAGGATACACTCTCTCAGAAAGGCACACAATCAAGGACAGCCAGTTTGGATTTCTTTGGGAAATATCTTGTCTGACTAAGATGACTCCATTTTTAGAGATGGTAACAAGTAGGATTGAAGAAGATATTGTCGTTAATGCGATCAACATGGATTTTTAACAAGGCTTTTGAGGTGGTCACACATGGAAGACTTAGTGTTGTGGTTCTGTTCGTCAAGCTGGGAGTTTGTGTTGCAAACGTTTCGTCCCCTGTCTAGGTGACATCCTCAGTGCTTGGGAGCCTCCTGTGAAGCGCTTCTGTGATGTTTTCTCCGGCATTTATAGTGGTTTGTCTCTGCCGCTTCTGGTTGTCAGTTCCAGCTGTCCGCTGCAGTGGCCGGTATATTGGGTCCAGGTCGATGTGTTTGTTGATAGAATCAGCGGATGAGTGCCATGCCGAGGAATTCCCTGGCTGTTCTGTTTGGCTTGCCCTTTAATAGTAGTGTTGCTTGTCATCTGCGTGTGTGGTTACTAAAGATAGCTGGTCGTATCGTTTCGTGGCTAGTTGGTGTTCATGGATGCGGATCGTTAGCTGTCTTCCTGTTTGTCCTATATAGTGTTTTGTGCATGGGACTTTGTACACTACATTGGTTTTGCTCATGCTTGGTATCGGGTCCTTCATTCTGGTGAGTTGTTGTCTGAGAGTGGCTGTTGGTTTGTGTGCTATTATGAGTCCTAGTGGTCGCAGTAGTCTGGCTGTCAGTTCGGAAATGCTCCTGTTGTATGGTAGTGTGGCTAGTCCTCTGGGTTGCGGCATGCCCTCGTTCTGTTGTCTTTCCCTTCGGCATCTGTTGATGAAATTGCGCGGGTATCCATTTTTGGCGAATACATTGTATAGGTTCTTCTTCCTCTTTTTGCAGTTTTGGTGTGCTGCAGTGTGTTGTGGCCCTTTTGAATAGTGTCTTGATGCAACTTGTGTGTGTTGGGGTGGTTGCTTTCATAGTTCAGGACTTGATCTGTGTGTGTGGCTTTTCTGTATACCTTTGTGCTGAATTCTCCATTCGGTATTCTCTGTACCATCATGTCTAGGAATGGGAGTTGGTTATCCTTTTCTTCCTCTCTCGTAAATCGGATTCCTGCGAGTGTGGCGTTGATGATCCGCACACGCAGATGATAAGCAACATGAATTCGACTAGGACAACACTAATATTATAGGACAAGCCAAACAGAGAACAGCCAGGGAATTCCTAGAGGCATGGCACTCATCCACAGATTCTATCAACAAACACATCAACCTGGACCCAATATACCGGTCACTGCAGCGGACAGCTGGAACTGACAACCGGAAGCAGCAGAGACAAGCCACTATAAATGCCGAAGGAAACATCACAGAAGCGCTTCACAGGAGGCTCCCAACCACTGAGGATGTCACCTAGACAGGGGACGAAACGTTTGCAACACAAACTCCCAGCTCGGTGAACAGAACCACAACAAAGAGCACCCGAGCTACAAATCTTCTCCCAAACATGGAAGACTTATTTTAAAAATTTTAATGGGATCCAATGGTATGTAGCAAACTGGATAGAAAATTATCTTAGAGGCAAGAAAGAAATAGCAATGAGTGACTGGATGGCTATTTTCAGTGGGGTTTGGCAGGGCATAATGCAAAGTCCTTCGCATTTTTTTCATTCATGGAATTTGGACACCATTGACTAAGACTAGCATTCATTACCCATACTCAGTGGCCTGGAGACCATGGTAAAAATCTGCCGTCTTGAACCACTGGAGTTCTTAGGTGCAGGGAAACCTTCAGTGCCGTAGCATAGAGAAGCTGTTTCCTCTGGTGGAAATCCAGATCAAGGGGAAAAATCAGGATAAGATAGCTATTGAGAAGTTAAATCAGAAAACATTTACTTGATACAGAGGAGATAATGGAAATCTGCTACTCTTCAGATGTCCAGGAAATTTGCAGGATTTTGGTTGGGATGTGTGTATTAAGTGACATGGGATCTAGACAGGTTAATAAGTTCAGATACAGAACAATCATGATTTAACAGAATGGCAGAATAGGCTCATCAGCTGAAATACCAACCATTCTTAAGATGTCACTTCAGGTTTGTCACACTCCTCCTGGATTTAAGAGGGTGGTCATCTGCTACATGACTTTGAAAAGGAGCCATCCAACTTCCTACACCACAAACCTGCAAGGAGCACTTCCTTGCAGTTGTTCATTTGATTGTAATTCAGTAAAACAAGGTGAACTCGGCCTGGATAATCACAAAGCCCAATCTCATATCTATAGAATCCATTTACCAGGCCCGCTGTCAAGGAAAGGCCGTCAGCATTCTCAAAGATCCATCCCATCCTGGCAATCTTTTTCTACAACCTCTACCATCGGGGAGAAGGTACAGAAGCCTGAACACACGCACCAGCCAGTTTCGAAACAGTTTCTAACCTACTGTTGTTAGAATACGGAATGAACTCTCAAACTCTTAACATTAGCCTGTACCTGCATTTTTGTTACAGCTGCTGTTTACCTATTATTTACTTGTCTATGCTACTTAACCCTATGATCTGCCTGTATTGCTCACAAGACAAAGCTTTTCACTGTGCTTCAGTACATATGACAATAAATTCAATTCAACTCACCATTAGCTACATACGTGATCTTGCATAGGATGTTATCTCTGCTGATTGCCTGGTTCCCTTCTGGAGGGCTTACTAGTGTCTGGCAGATCATGGCAATGTTTATTTTGGCACGCACACATCTGTTATTCTGCTGTGAAATAGGTGGAGTTAATGCAATTTTGAACAATACACAAATTGAATCCTCTGCAATTACTTAAGAAATGTTACATTTTAGCATGAACAAATTGCAATATTTTCCATTTTAACCCTAAAATAGAATAGTCTAATTTCAAACTCCTCTATGTGCATAGTTCCCCTTTGAGCTGTAGCTAACTATACATAAGGGAATGAAGAAACCAACGAGGAAAGGAAAAAACAGAATATGAATACAAGTAGAAAGTATGGGGATCAATAATCAGGGATTTCTGATAAAGGACTTATGGCTAAAACATCAGCTCTGCTGCTCCTCAGATTCTGCCTGATCTGCTGTGCATTTCCAGTGCCACACTTCTCAACTCAATAATCAGGGAGCAGAGTTTTAAGGTACAGAGCAGGAGATTTAGAGGGGATGTGAGGAAAAATGTTTTCACTGAAGATGGTGGGTACCTGGGGCTCACTGCCTGAAACAGCAGTAAAGGCAGCACGCCTCAAGGCATTTAAGAACTACTTAGATAAACACTTGAAACACCATAGCATAGGTGGCTACGCAGCAAGTGCTGAAAAACAGGAACAGAGATTTGATGACTGGAATGGACCGAAGGGCCTCTTTCCATACTGTAAAACCTGATCCATGAGAAAGGAGGTACTGTACTGGCATAAACTAAAGATTAGCTAATAGGAAGAAAACAGCCTGGGGAAAAAAAACTGTTCCGTTTTTAATTTTGGTCTTCTCTGTACCTCAGGATGACTATTATTGCGGTAGTAAAAGTGCAACAAAGTCACCTGTCTTGTTTCTGGGAATGGCAGGACTGTTATAGATGACAGTTGGAGCAAATTGGCTTGGATTCTCCAGGGTTTTGAAGAATAAGGAGGGACCTCTTTAAAACCTTCAAAAAGCTTAAAGGAACAGGCAAGTATTAGGTTTCCCTTGGTTGGGGAATTGGGATACTTAAAAATAAGGGAAGTTGCATTTAATTCAGAAGGCTGCAAGTCTTTGGAATTCTCTAATCCGGTGAAATTTGGAAGCTCAGTTTTTGAGTATGGTTGAAGTAGGGATTGATAGCTTTGACTACCCATGATCCAAGAGTTCTGAAAACAGTTTGGTAAAAGACACTGAAGAGTTTGATCAGTCATAATTGTATGAAATGGCAGAGCTGGTTCAAAGGACAGAAGGCCTGTTCCTTAAACTCCCTACGAAAATCTTAATGAAAATAGACACTTACAGGTGCACTGTCATGTTCCACAGAAAAATTGCAGACAAGCCACGTATCTGGATCATTTTCATTTGTAGCTGGAACTTTTCGAATTGCAGATAAGTAAAGTACATCTCTTTGCGAAGCTGGCCAAACTCTCTGGAAGAAAAATCAGATAAAACGGCTGAGCTGCAGCAAACACCTTCCATCACATTAGATCCCCGACACAATGCAACAACCATATACTGTGAAATAATTACACATTTGCAAATCACTTGTACAAAATTTAATGCAATTGCCTAATTTGTCATTTTCCCACTGAAAACCTCTGAATCGATGTATCTACCTTGTGGAGATTGCTACTTTTGCCAATGATACTACCTTGCACTCTAATTCTAATGTTTCAACATTTATGCAAAATATTATAGAAGCTAGCGATCTGAAATAAAAGCAAAAAGCTCTGCTATTAACACCAACAGGAGAGCTGCAAATCTTTGCTTAAATAATTCTATGACTTTAGGTGATCTCAACACCAAACAGTTCTTAAATAGTTAGCTCCATAAGTATAGAAGAAATACACTAATCTATCAGTATCGCTCCTATTCTTGCTTTTGGACTATTCCGATTAACCTATTCTTCAAAAGATGGAATTGAGAGACAGCAGTACCAGGGGGTTGGTAGATCTCGAAAATGTTAAGCTCAGCTTTTCTGACTAAAATGTGAGCAAAAGAAATAAGGAAGATGAGTTGTGCAACTTCCCAAAGATGCTCACCTTCTCAGAAATAATATAAAACTTATGACTTAAAAAGCCTGTGCCTTGGAGGCCACAAACATTAAGAAACTAATTCAACTAAGAAACAAACTATTTCCATCAATTCACAGAAAAATCTAAAAATCACACAACACCAGGTTATAGTCCAACAGGTTTAATTGGAAGCACACGAGCTTTTGGAGCGACGCTCCTTCATCAGGTGATTGTCACCTGATGAAGGAGCGTCGTTCCGAAAGCTCGTGTGCTTCCAATTAAACCTGTTGGACTATAACCTGATGTTGTGATTTTTAATTTTGCACACCTCAGTCCAACACTGGCATCTCCAAATCAGATAAATCTAAACATTTTTGTAAAGTTCATTCTTCATAGCATTATTTCCAGAAGTCAATTGTCTGATGTAGTGAAGGTTAGATTGGAGATTGGTGGCATTATGATTCATTGGAATAGAATAAGGTTTACTTTGTATTTGGTCATGACTGATGTCAACACAAACAGAATGTGAGGACTGGAGGTGCTGGAAAAGCACAGCCAGCCAGTCAGGTAGCTTCGGAGAAGGAGAGCTGACATTTTGAACACAAGCTCTTCATCAGGAATGTCATGAATGTGTTCGAAACATAAACTGTCCTGCTTCTCAGAAGCTACCTGACTGGCTGTGCTTTTCCAGCACCACACTTTTTGACTCTGATGTCAACACAAGGTGGAAGAAGGAAAAAAAGCTTAACTCCCTGTACTGACCATCACACAGAAGGACAGTTAATAAAGCCATTTAAAATATAGAACAAATTTAGCACACTTGCGCAGTAAAAGAACTACACCAAGTCACCAGCTATAATGTTTTAATATCAAAAAAGGACATACCTTGTGTGTCTGATAGATGATGATTGCATTATCTGATAGAATTTCTAGTACATGGAAATTCTCAATGGTTGCTGTGGAGTGTAAATGGATACATTCTTTGTCAAATCACTGCATATAAATGAATGAGCACTTAGAACATGAAATAAGTCATTGACTGATTTGATTTGGTGGAGGGAAGTAGGTCGAACGAAGAAATCCTGAAAAGAATGTCTGGTGTGCTTTAAAGGCAAAAATGGGCTCATAACAATCAACTGAATTTCTTAAATAGAACAGATTACATCATTTACTATTTCATCCAACGCCAGCATCTCAGGGCAGTGAGCACCCCCTCAATATTGTACAAAGGTTCAAATTTGAGTAAAAATAACCTTCTGAAATTTGATAAAGGTGTAAGATTGGGGATCACCTACACATAGGGAAAAGTGAGATGTCAGAAACCAATGAGTATCATCCATATTAGTAATACTTTGAGTGTTCATCGTGGTCTACTGCATAAGGAGGAGGGCAGAACTGCAGTTTACCTTAAGTCTGCTGTGTTGAATGGTCATGAATCATCATTTTACCAAGATCACCTCAAGCAAAATTTCTTTTATCTGTTAAATATGGGCATCACCAACTCAGCCAACATGCTTTGGCCATCTTTAACTTCCCTCGCGGTGGTGTTTTAGACAAATTAGCAACATGCTAGTTTATTTTAGAGAGCAGTTCAGAGTTAACGACAATGCTGTTGGTTTGGAATCACGTGTAAGCCAGATGTTAGCGAACCAGATAGGGTTTGCACAGTGATCAACAATTGTTATGTGCCTGCCATAATATTCCAGATATTTACTGAATTCAAATTTCACCATCTGCCATATTTTCAGAATGTTAGCCTGGGAATTTTGGCTTACTGGTCCAGTGACACGATCACTAAGCAACTGCTTCCTTAAGAGATTACTAAACTGCATAAAGCACATCTGGACCTTGAATGCTAAAGTCAGTGTCTAAAGAGGAAGTGCTTGCATTGCTAGGCCAAAGTCATTACCTTGGAGATTCAACAATGAATTACAAGTATCTACTGTAATTAAAAAGAAGAGGCCGGATTTAGCTTATGAGCCACATGCCATGTTATGCTATTGTACTCAAAAGGTTTGCTTTTACTATCAGACACCACAGACAGCTACTTATCAATGAACTCAAATTATTTAAATAACTTCCAGAAACTATCAAATTGAAATTATTCTAAAATATTCTTACTTTCCCAATCATTGCGAACATCGACATTCCAGAAGTAATGGCATACTTCGTGACCTGTAACTCCTTTGACAGAATGCGTTGCTTTGAGAGGATCTAAGACAATCCCATTTTCTTCCACTTCTCTCCTGTAAACCTGTACAAAATAGAGGAGGAAGGGTGACTGGATGAATCTGGGCTTTAAAACATTAACAAATAGGTACTGTATTCAACTCAAGTTTGCTACTGTGTAGAATGCGACTTGAAAAGCCAGCACCCCACACTCAACGAGAAAATAAGAATACCTACTTTTTTTGAAGAATATAGTGCTGAATTTTAAACTTTCAAAAAGTACAAACATTCCTCACCTTCATTTCTCCCTCTTCCACCACCAACTGCCAATTAGCATCACCACCTACATCTTGTAGAGAATATTGCATGTGATTTTGCACCATTTCTTCAACCTGTAAAGACAAAGAGCACTGGTGTTAACAACCTGCACTGTAGCTGACTGTGCATATCGGCTACAGTCTTGTTTGTGGCATAATCAACAAGAAATCAGCTACTGCTGGAAATTCAGACTACTTTGACCAGAATGTTTCAACAGTATCTACTGCCCACGGACAATTTCAGAGAAAAAGAACAAGTGATTTGTCTCAAGACAACTGGCTCATTTTGGGGCATCACTTCCAATTTCTCACCTTTCTCTATACAGTATTACCAAACTGCAGAATATCCAATTGATTCAGCAGTCTTTCCTGCTAACCTATTGACATGTACTGATCATTAGCTAAAAAAGTAAATAAACCGGAATTCCAAATTTACTCCATTTTCTCCCCTATCAGTTTTTGAAAATTGAAAAAAATAATTTGGATCAGCAATTTCTTCCTTAAGTTTGAAACTATCCATCAGATTACCTTCATGTCTGCTTCTTTGCAACAAAAATGTTCTTTCCTCAAATGGAAAAAACTGTGTGCCTTTGTCTCATTACTTTTACTGCACAGTATTCTTAATTGAGTCATAGCAGCAGCTAAGGCAAAAACTTTGCTTTACACATGGTTTGCATTTCAGCTAAAGCAACTTAGCATATGCTTTGTTTTCAAAATGGGCTGATTGACAAGGAAGTTTGGCTTGCAATAAACTATCAGTAATCTATCATGTTACAGCTAGACAAGACATTGGTAAGACCACATTTGGAGTACTGCATACAATTCTGGCTGTCCTGCTATAGGATAGGCATTATTAAACCGGAAAGGTTGCAGAAAGGATTTACAAGGATATCAAGGCTGGAAGGTTTGAGTTATAAGGACAGGCTGATAGCTGTGACATTTTTCACTGGACTTAAGGGTAGGAGCTTAAGGGTAACCTTATAGAGAGGTTTATAAAATCATGCGGGGCATAGATAAGATAAATAATCAAGGTCTTTTTCCCAGGGTAGGGGAGTTGGTAGAATGGAAGGGAGTCAGCGGGGCTGGAAAGGGAGCGTGGGATGGTTATTTGAAATTCGAGATCTCAGAGTCAGAAAGATGAACAATCTGTCCATGCTGACCAGTTATCCCAATCCAATCCAGTCCCACCTATCAGCACCCAGCCCATATCCCTCCAAACCCTTCCTATTCATATACACATCCAAATGCCTATTAAATGTTGCAATTGTACCAGCCTCCACCACTTCCTCTGGCAGCTCATTCTAAACACGTACCAACCCCTGCCTGAAAGAATTGCCCCTTAGGTCTCTTTTATATCTTTCCCCTCTCACCCTAAACCTATGCCCTCTAGTTCTGGACTCCCCGACCCCCGGGAAAAGACTTTGTCTATTTATCTTATCCATGCCCCTCAATTTTGTAAACCTCTATAAGGTCACCCCTCAGCCTCTGTTGGTCCAGGGAAAACAGCCCCAGTCTGTTCAACTTCTCCCTCTAGCTCAAATCCTCCAACCCTAGCAACATCCTTTTAAATCTTTTCTGAACCCTTTCAAGTTTCACACCATCTTTCCATTAGGAAGGAGACCAGAATCGCACGCAATATTCCAACACTGGCCTAACCAATGTCTTGTACAGTCGCAACATAACTTCCCAACTCCTGTACTCAATACTCTGACTATTGAAGGAAAGCATACCAAACACCTTCTTCACTATCTACCTGCGACTCCACTTTCAAGGAGCTATGAACCTGCACTCCAAGGTCTCTTTGTTCAGCAACACTCCCTAGGACCTTACCATTAAGTGTATACGTCCTGCTAAGATTTGCTTTCCCAAAATGCAGCATCTCGCATTTATATGAATTAATCTTCATCTGCCACTTCTCAGCCCATTGGCCCATCTGGCCAAGATCCTGTTGTAATCTGAGGTTACCCTCTTCACTGTCCACTACACCTCCAATTTTGGTGTCATCTGCAAACTTATTAACTGTATCTCTTTTGCTCGCATCCAAATTATTTATGTAAATAACAAAAAGTAGAGGACCAAGCACAGATCCTTGTGGCACTCCACTGGTCACAGGCCTCCAGTCTGAAAACACCCTCTGTCTTCTACCTTTGAGCCAGTTCTGTATCCATATGGGAAGAAATGAAGGAAATGTTAAGGAGGGGGGGGACAAATTCAGCAGAGGTGGAGGAGGGTATCGGAGATGGTGGTTGGAGGACACAGATGGAGGAATAGATGGGTCTCTTTTGAAGCTGAAAAAACTGAGGGCCTACAGGCCGTCACTGTGCAGTACGGACATGTATAAGGACTGCACATCCACTGTGAAGCAGCAGCACTGGGGGGGCCAGGGAATTGTAAGTTGTTGAAGAGGTGGAGGGCACATGTGTGTTCCAGCTGTAGGTGGGAAGCGCCTGGACCACTGATCTCTCCAGCTGAAACAAGAGGCACACAAGTGTGAATGACACTCCAAGATCCAAGCTTCATTTGCTGTCCAAACGTAATAAGATTTTTCTTTGATCTTTTCCTACCCTAGTCCCACCAGTGCCACCAACACCTTAACATATACAATCATTACGCAGCTAGGTTTTCAACACTTTCACCACTCATAAACAAGTCGCTCAGCAACTATACCCAAGCCTTCATCCATACTGAGGCTAACATTGACAATGTTTCTCCTCTTCAAATTCCAAAGGACTCCCAGATTAAACAGATTTACCTCTCCCATCTCGGCTCTATTTGTTGCAACCTGCCCTTCACTGCATAGCCACAGGTTGCACACACCCTCTTAAAATTTCCTCAACCACCCTCAACTATGCTCCTTCACTTAAGTATATTCTCTTCAACTGAGACTCCGGTTACTTATTGACTCCCATCTGTCCTGTAAGTCAGGTATCCACTCACTTTTAGAAACACCTTTACTTTCTTTGCAAGATAGTTATGTTAAAAACATTGTGTACAGTAATGTAACAGATATTAGTTTTACTAGAAAGCACTATGCTGCTCTCTGGTGAAATGAAGCGGGTTCTACATTTACAATCAACAAATGAAAAATAAACTTAATCACCTGGTTCATAAACTACATTATGAAAGATGTGATAACTGCAATTTTGAAATGTATAAACATGTTTAACCGGTCAACTTTCGAAAGTCTATATTGCTTTATGTCTTATGAATATAATGTCATGCTTATCCATGGGCAACATCAACTTGTACACGTGCAATGATATCATAAAGTATAGGGACCACTGCAACTCTACTAAAATCAAACAAGGAATACTAGTGTCAAAACACTCACCATTCCAATTACTGAATCAAGGAAGAACTATAATGGTATAATTTAAAATAATGCAGCTAGTTTGCAGGAAACATGGAAATCCTGAGTGATGAGTGGGCGACTGTGCAACCATAACAAACCTTTCATTGGGATATAGATAATCCCATTAGATTAAGTTTCAATTACTTGGAGATTGCAGAAGGCCAATATCAAATTATATAACTGACAATCAATCTCCAGCATCCGATGACGAAAAAGTGATGCGGCCTTAAACAATTCTGTCAAGGTAAAATTGCTTAATATCTTTATGATTGAAAGGCATTAATCTGTCTTGAGGAGTAAACTCAAAGCATGCAAACCAAGAAAATCTCAAAACTTTAGAACAATTTGGGAACTCCATCATCAGGGAAAAAGCTCCATGAATCTCAGTGGTACTGACAGTAGGCAGTCAATGATCTTCAAAAGTGATGAATCTATTAAGTAACAAGGTCCACTCGTCTGCAAAAATGTCACTGACAAAGCGTTCATCACTCTTGGCGAACCCTTAGGATTACTGTTCTTTTACTGTTTACTCAAGTATAACGTTTTTGCTGAGATTGGTTCTTGGACCATCAATTCTACTTTACAAATATGGAGGGGAACATGGAACAAATTAATGCCAAGACGTCAGTTCTGCCACAATCAATCAGAGCAAAGTTGCAAACATTGACACTTCGTGAAAGTGCATAATTTTAGATGCTAATATTTGTCTGACTGGGAAGACCACATTAAAAAGGTGGCTCCCTAAATCTTAAAGATTCCTACAATACCTATTTACTGAATATAACAATTAATCTCAATGTACAGTGGAATTAAATGGCATGAGTTTGAATCAATGATATTAGGATGTGAAACTAAGCTCACTAAACTAGTACTTTGTAGACAAATATAATAAACTATTATAATCATCGCAAAAAGTCAATTCCATCTTTAAGGGAAGGAAATCTAAACCCTTACTTAGTCTGCCTCACAGATGAACCTTTAAGCAATAAATGCTGCTTTTTCCACATATTCTCGGACGAAAGGTTTAAAATACAATTTTCAGGCAGAATAAAGAACATAATGGAGATTGTTCCAAGGTTCTAATAGTTTTACTTGAATTCTGAATTTCTGTTCAATTGGTCTTCAAAAATGACCTCCTTAAAAGGCTCATAGATCTGTGGGAACAAGAGCACTACATAACTATAGACAGAACACTTACTGTTGATTATTCCAATTTTCTTTTCTGTATGTGTTATACATTATCTAGAGGATTACCCAGAGGATTTCAAAGCATGGTCCATACAAAACGTACAACTTTTGCTCGTGAATAACTTTTACTAGGTAGCGTTGGGTAAATCTAGCACAAACCATGCCATCTCCCCATAATAATCCATGTTATTACTACAAATACAGGGTCTGTCTGATGAAAGGAAACATTTACTGTGAGTGGAGTGCCTCTGAAGGCAGGGTAATAGTTGAAGTAAATATGGAGGGAAGTTCAGGGGCTCTAAGTTTTCTCCTCTCAACACCCTCAGTTGAGCTCATTGTTAAGCCAAGTAGCCAACCACCTCTGCTACTCGGTCCCCTCTGCTAGTAGAGATTGTAAAACGGTTCCCTTTCTATGTGTATTACCCATTGCACATCTGCACTACAGCACAAAAAACTCATTAAAATTTACAAGAGATATCTTCTCTGGCATTGACATCTCTCCCCATTACAGAATGGTTAAACCACACAGGAAACAATTTGGTAGGTTGTGCATTTGTGCTGACCTTTAAAGAAGCAATTCACCAAGTACCATTCCACCAACGTTTCCCCTCAGTTCTGCATTACCTTCTCTTTCAGATAAGAATCCAATTTTCTCTTCAATGTGACTGAACCTACTTAAGCAGGGCACTCTTAGTGCATGTAATGTTTTTCCTTAATGTTGCCATCACCTCTTCTGCCAATTTTATTAAATCTTAAACATTGTTAAAAGAGACAAAGTCAAAACTTGCTTTCAAGTTTAAAACTATAACAAACTTTGTCTTGAAATCTCTGCCCCTGTTAAGTAAGCCTATGATGCCTGTCGCAGTTGCACATGGCTGAATTGGACAAAATAGTTATGCCGGGTTTTCTTTTTAACTGACAGACAATCAATGGAAATTTTAGCTTACATAGTATTTTCGATAGCTCAAAATCATGGCATTCACAGCCAGACAACAAAATGTTTCTAAGTCTTAGTAAGATGGGACAAGAATGCAAACCGTAAGACTTTGATAAGGCAGCTCCAATGAAAGCCATTGGATTTGAGATTGCAGATTTTTATGAAATAGAAAAAGGGAACAAGTGACTATCTGGAATGAGGCATTTTAAGTAATTATAATTGCATATTCTTACAAGAATAAGTTAAAATTTTAGACATTGGGGAATCAAATTTTTGTAGGTAATTAGCCTTGGATGCAGAGACTAGTTTCAGTAAACACCCTTGAAGAAACTTATATTTCCATGAGCAAGATCAGAACAACAAAAAGATCTGAACAAAATATCTTCGTATGAGTACCAAGTAACAAATAATGTAGCAAGGGGGACAAACTATTTTGAAACAAGGTCACTATGACCTCGAGAGAGTAAACAACTGTCGCTTCACAAGTCAAATCAGGGGGCAAGCTGTTCCCAAAATTGCTAGCTTTGTCACCGAATCATAGCACTAGGTTTAGCTATGTATAACTTTTTTAGTAACTTTATTTTGGAGCTGCTATTACTTTTGCCAAGTCTACTCAGTCTTAAACATTGCTAAAATGAGACAGTCAAAATTTCTTGTTTTCAAGTTTATACAATTATAATAAAATAATATAACAATTGATAAAAATTAACATCCTTTTAATGTTCTGTACTAATGTCAGCAAAAGTTGTGAATTGCATGATCAAATTTGAAGAGTCATTAGCAATGGAGTAGAAGATGTAGCTAGCAAACACGTCGGAAGGAACAGGACATAAATCAAAGTTGGAACATGGTCAACAATCCCTAGAGCCCAAAGGCAGGTGATGGAATTCTGCCAAATATCATAAGATAATGGGAGGACCTAAAGTGGACCAAGAAGTTGTTTATCAATGAGCACTGATGTCAACGTTGCATGTAACCATTTAGTGTGGTATGTGTAAATATTCTGCACTTTACTGGGAAAGGTAGAGTGTGCCACTGACCTTTGATCGGAGTTGTATTCGAGGGGGCAAGTGGGCCCCACATGAAAGCCAGACTTGGAGCAGTCTTCAGCGTCTCTCATACATATGGTAAAGGAGCTTCAAATAAAGATTGATTTGTACTCCTGAACATAGAACACAGACTCCTCTTTAAAAATCTGTCTCTAACAAAGCCAATATGCTTTACTGAACGCTCTCCCGAACTGCCCTGTCACAATCAATCATTGATGTTTGTGTATATGTCCTGGTTCCCATCCCCCACAATCCATTTTAGAATTGATGTTTTGTTTAAATGTTGTCTTTGCTTTTTTCCTACAAAAGGTAAGCCCTTCGCATTTCTGTATTAAATTTCAATTGCCACCTTCCATTTATTATCTCCGATGTCCTTTTGAAGTTCTCCACTCAGTTCTCCTCAAAATTCACTAACATTTCAAGTTTTATACCATCTGAAAATTCTAAATTTGCACCGTGCAGAGAAGGATCTAGGTCATGAAAAGCCTATGTTCTAAGACCAATTCCGAGGGCCTCTGTACCTTTGATTCAATGAGCTGACCTTTCTCACGAGTCTGTTGCAATCATATTATAAGCTATGAAGACTTCAAATTCACAATGCTAAACTCACAAGTACCACCTTCCTAGGAAATAGCAACTGAAGGGAAAAAAAATGATATATTTAAAGGAAGGAAAAGGAAAGCCTGAAATGGGTGGCAAAACTAACCGTGAGCATAATTATTAAAGAAAAGATGTGTGTTCATGGTTGTTTTTGCTGTTCAGAAAAGGCATTTTACAAGCACGGCCCAGTGTATAAACGGAAGGCTGGGCAAGTCCATTACCTGGACATATGGTTTGTGATGCGGGTGAGGCTAACAGTATGGGTTTAACTCCCGCTCTGGCTGAGGTTACAATGAAGGCTTGGTGACCCTCAGGCTAAGGCATCTCTAATGAGAGAGTAACCCTGTGTTCTGTTAAGACTTTATCTAAAGTTTGACTCATGACACTTCACCTGTAGCTCAGCGGAAATCATTATACTTTAAGCACTAGTGCTTACACAGTACAATACCTCACTAAAATGAAATGGTACATGTGACCATGATACATATTTTGATCATGTTAACATTTCAAAAGATGAAAAGATCTTCATGTAGTGGTCAGTGACTTGGAAACCTATAATTGCTCATCAACACATACCAATACTATCCCCCAGTAACCTGTGGTAGAATCTGAGCAAACCAGTGTTGGTGGAAGAACTGCAGCAACCAAACGAATGAAAGCCAACAAAGTTTGAATTCCTAATGGTATTCCAACCAAAGTCCAAAAGACCATAAGATATAGGAGTAGAAATTAGGCCATTTGGCCCACTGAGTCTGTTCCGCCAGTCAATCATGGCTGATAAGTTTCTCAACTCTATTCTCCTGCCTTCCCCCTGTAACCCTTGATCCACTTACGAATTAAGAACCTATCTTGGTCTTAAACATACTCAATTACCTGGTCTCCACAGCCTTCTGTGGCAACAAACTCCACAGATTCACTAATCTCTGGCTGAAGTTTCTCATGATCTCCATTCTAAAGGGTCTTCCCTTTACTTGAAGGTTGAGCCCTTGGGTCCTAGTCTCTCCTACCAATGAAACATCTTCCCAACATCCACTTTGTCCAGATCTTAAAAGCTGGAGGGCTTTTGCTCACATTAAGACACCATGACTCATCTTAGGGATTTGCAAACCCCTCTATCTCTTCAATAGAGTCACCAAAACAAAATGTATTATCTACTATACTTTTCAGCCAAATATTCCACCTCTGATATGTGGTGAAGGATAGATTCTGGATAATGTCAAGTACTTTCCTTTTCATGGCAGCTACCTCTCCTAAAAAGGTCGGCGTCAACTAGGGCTCCAAATTCAGATCACCTGTGCCAGCTCAGCCTTCTACAAATTGCAGCAGTGAGTGTTTGACAACAATGTTCCCCACAAGTCAACAAAAGTCATGGGTATACATAGCAATTGTGATCACAACACCTGCCCTGCAGTGAGACCTGGACTGTGCATCAGAGACATCAGAAATTTCAGCCACTTCCTCTGGACTCAAAGGTGAAACTGCTAAACAAAATTAGTGTATTTCTTGCTCCACAAACAAATGTTCTACAAAATAAATTACATTGGACAAGACAGGTCTGGCTGGCCAAAAGTATACCCCCTGCCATGCCCTGTTTTCTCAACTCTGAAATAGCTAGTATTACAGGGGAGGACAAAGGAAACACTACAGAAACAATCAAGCACTATGTGAAATGTGGTAGCATTGACATTAATGACCGGAGAAGCTTACCTAAATGCAGCCAACCTGTCCATAAAGCAGAATCATTTTGAGTCCAAATGTCTGGGTAATGAGAGACAGCGAAGAAACTCAGTTTCTTCAGACAATACTCAGACAATGCATCAGGACAGATGCACGAGGAGGTGGGGAGTGGAGGGATACAGATCCTTAGGAATTGGGCAATAGGTTTAGACAGTGGATTTGGATCGGCTCAGGCTTGGAGGGCCGAAGGGCCTGTGCCTGGACTGTAAATTTTCTTTGTTTCTTTGATCTTTGTTCCATTGTTTCTGGCTCGTTTAGCTCTAATTTTACCAATCTAAATCAAAGCCACAAAAACTCAAACAATGACTTCCCACCACTACTTGAACAACTCAGGACTGACCCAAGGATTAGCCCTCTTAAATTTATGCTGTCACTTAGCAATACCTTGTAAGCAGAAGGACATTGGAACATTGAACAATGAAGCAGGAGTAGGCCATTTGGCCCTTTCAATCTGCTCTGCTGTTTGTTACAATTATAGCTGATCTCCCAACTCAGTACCCTTTTCCTGCTTTCACCCCATACACTTTGGATCGCTTTAGCCCTAAGAATTATATCCAACTCCTCTTTGAAAACATTCAATGACTTGGCCTCAATTGTTTTCTGTGGCAGAGAATTCCACAGGCTGACCACTCCCCCAGCAAAGAAATTGCTTCTCATCTCAACCCTAAAGGACCTCGTATCCTTCTAATGTAACCCCTGGATCTGGACTCCCTAGTGATTGGGAACGTCCTTCCTGTGTTTATCCTGTCTAGTCCTGTAAGACTTTGAGAGGTTTGTGAGATTCACCCCTCATTCTTCTGAACGCCAATGAATATAATCCTAATCAATCCAGTCTCTCTTCACACTTCAGTCCTATTATTCCAGGAATTATTCTGGTAAATCTTGGTTGCACTCCTTCCACAGACCAAAACTGAACACAATACTCCAGAGGTCTAGCCTCACCAAGATCCTTCAGAATTGCAACAAGATATTTTTGCTCCTTTACTTAAAGTTCTCTTGTTGCTCAACATACTGATGGTTGAGCTAACTCCATGCAATTGCCTGGATGGCCGGTTTGCAATACAGAATTACACCAACAGCACAGGTTCAATTCCTGCACTGGCTGAAGATGCCATGAAAGTTCCGCCTTCTCAACCTCACCCCTTAATCCAAGCATGGTGACAGTCAGTTTAAACTCACCACCAATCATCACTCCCTAATGAGAGGGCAGACTAGGGAAACATTACCCTTATGAAGGCAGAACCAAATTATGTATCGATTGTTCCTCATTACAACTCCCACTATTTGAAGCAGGTTATTCTCAAGAAAGAGAGAGATTTTATCCTCTTTCGCCAAAAGAAACCCAGATACTGAAAGGAGGCATTTTTGGAAGACTTAATGGTGGTGGTGTTTAAAGAGTATCCACACACCACTCTAGAATAAATTTAATATCACAGCAAGAATTTGCCATTTGCTTTCATTATTCATGATCAATTGTCACTGAGTCTACTAATTCTATAACCTCTGCTGACGATCGCATCAAGTGTCGAGATTTATATGAAGCTACAGCAGTAGTGCATGCAACAAAATGAACACTTATTCAATTGCAACAAGTGTTTCAAAGTCTAACTATCTTGTTTAAGATTCAAAGCAATCATTGCAAATACAAAAATTGATTTTGCAAGCTTTTTTCATGATAGCCCTGCATCACAGCATCTTTTCTACTACACATGAACCCATTCAATTAGTTTACAAATCCAAAGATTTTCCAACATCAGTTCTGAACTTCTTTTTCTATTTAAACTCACATTCATTATAACTCTGTCACTACTTAGTAGTATGTAGTAACTTGAACGGGGACTTCATTACACAATGGCAAAAATCTGCCCCAATGGATATATAGTACACCAGAACATTTTGAATGAAGCATCCCAATGCTCAAACCGACCAAGGGTCTTGTTACACCAGTGACAGAATTCACGATGGTGTTTTAGAAAGCTTAAATCTATTTCTAAGGACATGAAATCCAAAGAGGAAGTGAAATAGTGAATAAATCAAACTTAACACAGCATTTGGATCGATCCTTTTATTACTGCATATCATAAATTCAAACCTTTTCTACATTAAAAAACCTGTTTTATGAAATAGGATAGTCACCTATCTTGTTTGGAGTCGGCAATCTCCTACTTCCTGCATGTTATTTCATGTTTTGTTGACGTGGAAAACATTCTTTGTATATAAATACTCAACAGCTTTGTATAAAGTTACTGAAGATGGCCAGTACTGCCAAATGTGACACTTCCATAAAAGCTTATGAGTAGTAATACCATGCTATTAAAAGGTCTTTTAACCACCAGTGGAAACATAGCCAACAACAGTTATGTATTCAAAAAGCACCTGGTGTTAGCGATTTTTGAGACGATTTGTAGCTCAGGTTGAGGTTCAGGTTGTAAGTTTGCTCACTGAGCAGGCAAGTTTGTTTCCAGATGTTTCGTCACCATGCTAGGTAGCATCATCAGTGAGCCCCCAGTGAAGTGCTGGTGTTCCATCCCATTTTCTGTTTGGGTCTTGGTCTGTTAAGGTGGGTGATATCATTTCTGGTTCTAACAGTTTGGTAAATGGGGTCCAAACCTGTGTTTATTGATGGAGCTCCTGTTTGAATGCCAGACCTCTACGAATTATTTTGTGTGTCTCTGTTTAGCCTGTCCTAGGATGGACATGTTGCCCCAGTCAAAGTGGTGTCCTTCTTTGTCTGTAAGGATACTAGTAATAGTGGGTCATGTCTTTTGGTGTCAACACCTTCTACACAAAGGTAAGGTAAGCTCTAGAAGGACTCAATAGACAGAAATATTGTAATCCTACCTGCAGACAAAGGGTGCACGACTGTCATCCTTAACATAACACAGGACGCTGAAAAAACAAAGTCACTGCTCGCAGTTACCGACACTTAGGTGGCGATAGACCCGACTCCACAGCTCATTGAAGCAGCTTCATAAATTAGGCCAGGTTAACAAGACAGATCTCCAAACAATGAAACCTGATGGATCCTACACACTCACTACTAGCGATTACCAAGGTACACAAAACAATGGTTTTGAAAATTTGAATTTTGGTAAATTTTAGTTCGAGGGTTTTATCGGACTAGTATTACAGAAGGGGAAGGTAAAAGATAGGTTAGAGGAAGGATCTGTAAGTAGCTTGGAATAATTATTCTGTTATACTTGAATAAAATTATTAATTTTTACTTTAAATCGTTCTTGGAATCTCAAATGTTCACAGATTATTGAACAGGATAAATCTTGTGATGCTGGTTTGTAACAACTAGGAGGGTTTACCCAGTGACATAACATGGGCAAAGGACCTCCACCAAAAACTGAAATACCTAGAAGACTTATGCCACTCCACCCAAGGTCCAAATTTGTGTGTATTGATGGAGTTCCAGTATGAATGCCAGGCCTCCAGGAATGCCAGAGTGTGTCTCTGTTTAGCCTGCCCGACGATGGATGTGTTGTCCTAGTCGAAATGGGACACCCGAACACCAAAGACACCAAGATAGAAGAGGACAACATAAATGGTCTCCTTTGACATTAACAGCTCTATTCACAACAATTAACATCAACCTGGTCAAAGAAACACTTACCCCACTACTAGACAAACCAAGGACACAAACACCAGACAGCACCAACTTCATCGGCAAAGACAACATCCTGAAGCTGAAGCCTCACTACCCACTTCACCTTAAATGACACTACCTAGAAACAAATCAACGGAAGACCCATGGAATCACCAATATTAGGATTCTCAGCAGAAGCAGTAATGCAGAGACTTGAATGAACAGCCCTCTCCATGATCCAACCCAAACTTTGAGTCCGCTACATGGATGACACCTTTGTCATCACAAGACGGAACAAATTAGAGGAAACCTACATTACCAACATCAACATCCTTACTGGCATAAATTTCACAAAACAAGAACAGACTTCCCTTCCTAGATGTCACAGTGAAATAAACAGTTAATGGAGAATGGCAGACCAACATCTACGGGAAAACAATACACAAAGACCAGATACTTAACTGCAGAAGCAATCATCCCAACACTGACTGACAGAGCTGCATCAGAACATTATTTAAATAGGCTACAACATACTGCAGCACTCAGGAACTATGAGCAGAAGAAAAATACCTATACAACATAGTCAAGAAGAATGGGTACCCGATAAACACAGCCCAATCCTTAAACAACAAACCCAAAAAAGTAGACACAACATAGCCAGAAACCCTAGCCACACTATCATACAAAGACATCTAAGATGACTGCCAGACTACCCCAGTCCCTTGGCCTCATGATAGCTGACCAAACCTACCAACACACAAACAGCTACTGAGCAACCTAAAAGGACCCTATACCAACAACCAGCAAAACAAATGTCATATACAAAATACCCTGCAACAAACACTAAATTGGACAGGCAAGCAGGAAACTAGCCACTGGGATACATGAACACCAACTAGCCACCAAAAGACATGACCCACTATCACTAGTATCCTTACATACCGATGGAGGAGGACACCACTTCGACTGGGACAACATATCCATCCTACAGACAAGCATGGAAATTCCAAGAGGCCTGGCATTCAAACCACAACTCCATCAATAAACACATTGATTTGGACCCCATTTACCAAACTCTTAGAAAAAGAACTGGAAACGATATGACAGACATTAAATAGATCAAGACACAAAAAGAAAGCAGAACAGAACGCCAGAGCTTCACTGGAGGCTCACTGATGTTGCTCAGCATGGTGACAATACATCTGAAAACAAACTTGCCAGCTCAGTGAACAAACTTATAACCAGTACCGGGTGCTTGGGACTGGAAAAGCAATGTTCTTATAGGACTGATACATTAAGTTTTGGGAACAGATTAGCCACAGAAGAGTCAGGTATTTTCTCCGATAATGCAGTGCATCAGGGGCCAGATTGCACCACGATTGAATGAGTCATTCACCTGGTGCCATTCCCCAAATTTTCCCTATAAACCTGCATTTTATCCTTCTCAGGCAATCGAAAAGAAACAGTAGCTTGCTAAGCCAGTTTAGAATCAAGCACATGCTGTGGATCTGTTATCACATGCAGGCCAGGCTAAAAAATCACTGATTCTTTTCTCTAAAGGTCATCATTGAACCAGATGGTTACAACAATCCAATACATTCATCATGGCCATTATTCAAAATGTACACTTATGCATGTAGGGTGCGTATGCGCATGCATAGAGTCATAGAGATGTACAGCATGGAAACAGACCCTTCGGTCCAACCATACATTCTAGAACTGTCTCAGATTGAGGGACAAACCAAGGCTGCCCACATCAAATGCAAAGTACACAAAATTTTTCAAGCAACGTTGAATATTGCAAGGACATCCAACAAAACATACAGTAACTCTTAGCAACAAAACAGCACATCTTGTCACTGTCCTAAATGTAAAAATGAATTAAGAAACATGTAAATTTAAGAATGGTTTGAAGGATGTGGAATCAGGAAGATATCAAATAATTTTCCCCATTAAGTTTAACGTCAGGAGACACCCTATAAAAGTTTGGCAATAGTACACTCAAAGTCCTGCAGCTCGGAAAAACATTCAGATACTAGCTGGTTAATTATTTGCATAGAATGCCACTGGATTTTCAGGCAGAAGAATATGCATATAGCTGTTTTTATACAAGCAGCATTTGGTCAAGCTTAAAAATAACTATTTGATACCTGTTAAAATTTTAAGAGCATTTGATATATGGTTTTGTAAAATGAAGAGGGTAAACGGGCACAATTATTGACAACTCTCCCAGGTAATTATTCATTGGATTGTGCTCTGTTCAGTTTTAGAACAGCTAACAGCAGTGAGGGTAGAAAGTAATTTCCTGCCTTAAGAATTTTCTCCCTGGTACAAACCAGGGCTGATTTCAAAACAGACTAGAATTTTTGCAGCAGGAAAATATCCTTCACTAGGTAGAATCGATAAACAGTTTACAAAAAGGAGACCAAACGCCATTGACTCAAATATGTACATTCCCCACCTTGCTTCTGCCAATGCACTTTTGCCTTCGTAAGTGTGCAAGTATTTTTGAGAAACAGAAAACTAACTTATAATTTGTCAAAATTGAACACAATATAAGTATAATTCAAAAACAAACAAACCTATTCTTTCATGTTTTAAACTGCCAGCAGTTTTGAAAAGGATTTTGAAAAATGCATTGTTTATATTAATAGTATTCAACTGTTTCACCCACTTTTCTCACAATATACTTAATGATGGGCTTTTTGTCTAGCTTTTACCAGGAATGAGAGAACTGGGGCAATAAGAACTCCAGAATCTGAAGGACAATGTCAAGAGTACACAAAAGCTTATGTCTGCTGGGACTTACCTTAAGTTCACATGGTAGGCAGCCATAGACACTAACAAGATTACAAATTCCTTAAATTAACATGGTACCTTTGTTATCTATCCAAGTATATAACAATCACAGAAACTGGTGAAACTAGGTCTGGAATCATCTGTGGACAGAAAGCAGAGCCGACATTTCAAGTCAAGCAACTTTCTAAACTACTTCTTTCTCCCTACAGATGCTGCCACACCTGCTGAGTTTCACAAGCAATTTCTATTTTCACTTCAGACCTCCAACATCTGCAGTTTTTAAATTTATGTATGATCATTGTTGTATTTGTCAATAAAATAGGACCTTAAAGATGCTTCCTGGAAGATGTCACCTATCGCCATCAACCTCTTCAAAAGAAGTTTAGGGCACTGCCCTAATGGGGTACTTAGTGCTTTAATAGCTGTCCAGATTGAGAAACTTTAAGATTGAGGATATGTGGCTGGTAGTATACTGCAATCAGAATTCAACTTGGTCATGTTCTACAGTCAAAAAAAATTAATGTTTGGGATTGGGATAGAAGTGACCAAAGCAAAAAAGATGACAAACTTCATTGCAACAGGGCATGGTTCTCCCAACAGGAGAAACAAAATCTGTAGGTGGTCCTGCTTCAAAAATGGCGATGATTCTAAAACAGTGAAGAATAACTAAGGCACAATTTTCTAAGAAAAGACAATGTGTTAAGTGAATTTCTTTTCCTCTCATGAGGATGAAGCAAATTTCCAACTTTGCAAACAAGGTAAACAGCTAAAAATGATTGAAATTTAGTCGCAATAGTTACATTTCTAAAACTAAAGGCTTTCAGCAAGTCACATGTATAAGTGAGTTTAAAGGCTTTCAGAACATTGCATTAGTAATGGTAGGTTTACGGCATGGCATGCTGTTATGTTACTATACCAGTGATGCTTGGATTAACGTATTCCATAGAAATGCTAACAGCACACAATTGTATTTCACAGCCAAGCTGTAATTTGGCTATTTTCTTCCTTAATATCAAAGCAACGTTGAAAACGAGAGCATAAAGTTGGATTTGAAGAAATGTTATGTAATTCTTTACTCAAATTTTAATAAATTGATGTTCATGACAAGAGCAATTTTTAAGTAATACTGCAATAGTGTCATGCAGCTGGTACACTGTCATACGTCAGGGAATAAGTTATAGTCAGCAAACATCACCAACACTATGAAGATGTAGACGCAAACCCAGGTGAAGTAGTCAAGAGAAGTGAGCTGCAGAGAAGGACCACTCTGAGTTTGTACAGTACCTGGGTGCTGAATCTGTGATCATCTGAGGCACTGACTAGATCAATGGAAGACATGGAGGAAGAGCGACTAAAGGGCTACCACAGAGACAGACAAAGAAAAACCCAGTTCAGAACAACAGCACAACAAGGCATTCAAACATTAACCTTCACCACAAAAAAATGCATTAAAGAGCCAATAAGCTTTAAAGAAATGACAACAGCCGCAATGATATCATGCAACTATGTACCATACTCATGGAATCCTGAAGTCGACAATTCTGATAATAGCCACAATTAAGTACAAATATTTGATGCCTTATCTTTTAAGTACATAAAACAATTAGTGCCTTGTTTTAAAAATGATTGTGATGCATATAAAAAGGTAGTATATGAGCCATCAAGCACATATTATAGTACTTCTGCACAACATTTTTGTCTCCACTGCTTCTGATATTGGAAAAAAGTATTAGCTTTAGTGATCTGGTGAAATCCACAAAATCCTTATGCAAAGCTTTCTCTTAAATATTACATTTCAAAAATTGAAGGCATTTAGATACATTCTTAATAATCCTCCAGATAAAAAGACTGAAAATGGCAAAAGTAAATCTTTTTCATACAAGTAAAATAGTTTGTCAACTGCAAAAACAAATTTCATTTAAAATGTCGCAATGGCCTTGTTTCATATGTTGTAGTGCTAAAAATGTACATCAATTCTTTACCAGCTTGTAAATGCAAAATCAAATGGATTTCACTATTAATAAAACTGGTTCATCAAAACAAATTACGAAAAGGAAACTAAGGAAAAGAGATCTCACTGCCACAATAGAAAACAACCACGACAACTTCTGAATGGCATTTAGAATGAGATAGTTGAGAAGAAAATTTCCAATAACTTTCAAAGTCCCTCATTTTTATGCATTGAGCAAACAGAATCAACAATTAGAATGGATGACCAAATTTACACATGTACCATGACCATGGAGTTCTGGATCACATCACCCAAGGGATGACTAGTTCAGGCTTTTCAGCACATCCTGTTTATTCCAGTGACACTGAACTTCAAAATTCCCTCTTTTCCCCCTCCCATGCTGATACTTCACACCAGGCAGAGAGTCTGGTTACATTTATGAAAGTATCAACTAACCAACACTACCACAAGCAGTGCTTCAGTGACATCACAGGATGAGTCGGCAACTAACTGGATTGCAGATCCTCACATTGCATTCTCCATAGGAACTGCTGATTTCAGCCTTCTACACTAAAAAGTTTAAAACAATTAAATACTTTTTTCAAAATTTTTATTTCTAGATTAGAATCTCAGCAGCAACTGAGGATTTTGCTAGCATAATACATAGGTAATGCCAATACTAAAGCAATTTCCTACATACCAGTGAAATGATCAGGTCACCATACCTGTTTGGCAAATCTGTGTACACCAACTGCCGTGAAGGAATCTCCAAATGGCAGAGCAGCTGACCAATGAATTCTTGACTTCTCCGTGTGAGACTAAAAATTGAAATTATTACAGAACTCAGTTACAAACCAAAAGTACCACTAATTATTCCATCTGACTGATGTTGTTATGAGCAAAAGCACATGCCTAAAAAGCTTTAGTGATGGCAGAAGGTTGATTAGAATATATAAAACATTAAATAATTTTAGAACTACAATGGAAAACTACCTGTTCTTCAATTTTGTCTTGTCTGTCAAGAGCAGCTTCAACAGCATCAAAGAATTCTTCCTCATTAATCAAACTGTTCGGACCTTCCTAATAAAGCAAATCATTCCAAATAAAGATAGTGAGCTGAAGGGACTTGCATTCATATACTCTCTTCACATCTCAAATACCTTAAAAACACTGGATTTACAATGAATTACTTTGAAACACAGCAGGTCAATATAGTGCAATCCCAATACTAATATAGAATAAACAGCAACCACAAAGACTCTACAAACAGTAACAGAATAACAGTTAAATAAAACAAAAGCAGAAATTCCTGGAGACACTCAGCAGGCCAAGCAGCATCTGTAGAGATAAAGCAAAGTTAATGCTTCAAAGTCCAATGACATTTCCGATGTTCAGGGGAATGAGGAAGGGTTTCTGGACTCAGTGTTAACGCTATCTCCACAATTGCTGCCAGATCCATTGGTTTCTCTAGCAATTTCTGCTTTTGTTTACTAACATTAAATCTGCTTTTGTGCTACTGGTTGAGGTTAAACAGAACACTTCAAATTTCATTATGGGATCTTTAATAGCGACTAAAATAGACAAGCACCTTAATTTTAATACTTGAAAGAATTTTTAAAACAGAAAAATGCATCAAGAAATGCAGCATTGCACCAGCTTTGGTCCGTCAGCCAGGATTTACAGATTGTAGCATGCAGCTCACACTTCAGCAAGGAACTCATCAGAACGTTTTGAGCAGATGAGTGCAGAAATTAGTCGAGCTGGGCCCATCAGATGTGCTGTTCAATACCTTTTAGATCAGCAAACCTAATATTAGTTTTGTTTTAAAATAAATAAATGAGACAGGATAGATATATCTCCAGGACCTTATGTTTATTAGTCCAGGTATTGGAATTGTTTACCACAAATTAATTAACCACCAAGTTCCTTGCTCCCATTGTCATTTGGTGATCCCTAAAAGGAAGTCTTTTACATGAAAACTGGATGGTAACAGGATCAAGTCCTAGTTACATGACTTCATTAATTGCTCAATTGTGAAGAAAGGCAATGTAAGAAAAGATATTGAAATGCAACAATAAAATCATAACCAGCTTCAATCAGCATGTTTATAAATTGTGGGAGATTCAAATGTAAAAATCAAAGCAGGCTCAAAACTTCGCTAAAATAAACAAACTTTCAAAGATACTGTCTAATGTTCATGTCATCAAAATGTTCACAACTAGGAAGGCGTTCAATCAATAAAACCAATATTCCCAGCGTTCAAGACAGTTACTCTGTGGGCAAAATCCTAAGTACTGATGACTGGTATGTGGAAACAAGTTTGATAAGCCACAAGATTTCCTATCACTATTTTCTTCTTGGGTTATCTTTCTATTCAATTCAGAGCAGCCAGAATTTGACAGCAAGCTCCAAAAAAAAAGCCAAGCAATTTGGCTGGAGGGACACAAATTGACAATTTGAATTCTTACCTCATAATCAGGTCCACCGAAGTGGCATTTTTTCTTAAGCTCTGACAATGCATTCTTGTAAGCATCTTCCACTCTTCGCCTCTTTTCAATTTCCTGGAAGTTCATAGATTAAAAGTACATATATTTTTCAGTTGACTGTGCATTAGATGTTGTACAAGATTTACAAAAAAAGCTATTTGCAGCTCAGTGGTCATTTAGTTTATACATTAATTATATAACAAATAAAGTTCACACACAAAATATAAGATGTCAAACCTTGCCCCAATGACAGACAGCTGTGTCTTGTAAGTCTCATTCCAAACTACAGGGCTTCCACTGTTCACACAGTCCAGATAGGTAAATTGCTGTTCATATTTTAAATTGTCTTTCTGCTTTTACAGAAGAAATATATACCAGTTCCTTGAGGTATTAGGGCAGACGGTTAAGAAAGGATATGGTATACTTGCCTTTATTAGTTGAGGCACAGAGTTTGAACAGTAAGGTTATGCAGGAAAGGTTGGTTAGGCCATAGCTAGGAATATTGTGTGTAGTTCTGGAATCAACATTATAGGAGACATGTGATAGCACTAAAGAGGGTACAAAGGAGATTTACCAGTTGGTGCCTGGGTTGAAGAGTTTCACTTCTGTAGAGAGTTTGGACAGTCTGAGGTTGTTTTTCTTTGAGCAGAGGAGATGGAGAGGTGACATGATTGAGACGCACAAAATTATGGAGGGATATAGATGGGAAGAAACTTCTCTTCACAGAGGGATCAATGACTGGGGGCATAGATTTAAGTTAAGGGGCAGAAAGTACAGAGGGGTGAGAGGAAAAACTTTTTCACCTCAAGAGTGGAGGCAATCTGAAACTCACTGCTCGTAATGGCGGTAGAGGCAGAAACATTCAACATTGAAGCAGTTAGATGTGGACTTGCAATGCCAAGGCAAACAAGACTATGGGCCAAATGCTGAAAAATATGTAAGAGTATTTGAATGGCTGTTTTTTGACCGATCTGGATGCAATGGTGTGTTACAGATCTTTGATTCTATCAAGACCAAAGACAATGCTTCAACGAAGCATCATTTGAAGTGGGGCAGCATTGGCTGTAATGACTGGGAACCCCATCCTAAGCATTCAACTTGATGACAATCAAGCTGAGTCTGAATGCTTTATGAAGTTTAGCAGCTGCAAAAAAAAAGGAAAGGAAGGAAATCAAGAACTGCACTCCAATCCCACTATTTTGTAGAACATTCTGTCTCATTTTACCAAGATCTGAGTGTCAAGGATTTGACCTCTTCAGTCACAAGAACACCCAAGGCAGGAATTCACAAACCTGAGTAGACTTTATCCTTGAATTCAGGTATAGCCAGCAACAATGACGACAAAAGGAACTGAGTTTTTTAAACATCATTTTTGTGTACAAAAGCTAGCATCAAGAAAAATTAAAGACCTGGACATGCCTCTTGAAGATAGCAATATCACAGCATCATTGCTGGGATAAATATTCCAGGAAATTGGTTACTTTGTAGTCAGTATGAGAAGAAATGTAACTTTTTTGTGAAAAATAACAATATCTGAGAAGGTTAAAGTTCTCCTTTCTACATCATACAATCATTCATTGACATTATTTTTTCCCCAATTTAACTCGTGCACAAACATAATCCTGAGATCACTACGCACTTGTCTACACTAACCTAGAAACTACCTCAAATGAACTCATTTCTCTGCAAACCTACAACCCACTCTTTACTATGTCAACTAGTTTTTCTCCCTTTAGAGATTTTCCACCTGTTCGCTTGTATCTCTCACTTTCATATGTCTCTACAAAGAAAAAATACATTGTTACACACACAATGATAAGTATTTGTGGAAATTCACAATTTTAAAACCAAAATATTGTCAACAGATACTTTCAATGTTACCTTATCAATTCTCTTCTGCCAGCTGTCTTCTCGCTTTACCATCAGTTCAATGCAGTGAGAAAGTGTAGCCAGAATTCCTGCTGTAGTAGCCTTGAAGGTGATCGCTTCACCTTTAAAATCTATTCCATTAATCCCTTTGGGTGTCACAGATGGAAATACTGTACAGTGGATATCAAGATACATACAAGATTCTGAGAATGTAAAACTCAATTGGCTGAAAGAAAACCATGACAGTAACATGTAAATCAGTTAATAATCTTTATAAACAAAAATACAACACCAAAATAATAGATGTAAAAGTTCAAGTATTTCGTAACATAAGGCCAATTTTCAAATGATCGGTTCATTTCACATTTTTCAACAGTGAAAGAAAGGATCATTGAAGCCATTCATTCAAGGTCACAAGAAGCCCAGTTTGAGAAACACAATCATTGTTTTGCTTGCGCAGCTTTGTTTCAATTGAAAAATATTTTATTGCTCTGACATTCACGGTTGGTGCGTTGCCTCCCAAGTGCCAGGGCTCGTGATGCCTTTGATCGTGTTTCTGGGATCCTTAAGGGGAAGGGGGGGCAGCCCCAAGTCGTGGTCCACATAGGCACCAACGACATAGGTAGGAAGAGAGATGGGAATTTAAGGCAGAAACTCAGAGAGCTAGGATGGAAGCTTAGAGCTCGGACGAACAGAGTTGTTGTCTCTGGTTTGTTGCCAGTGCCACGTGCTAGTTAGGTGAGGAATAGGGAGAGAGAGGAGTTGAACATGTGGCTACAGGGATGGTGCAGGAGGGAGGGTTGTGGATTCTTGGATAATTGGGGCTCTTTCTGGGGTAGGTGGGACCTCTACAAGCAGGACGGTCTTCATCTGAACCAGAGGGTTACCAATATCCTGGGGGGGGGGGGGGGATTCGCTAAGGCTATTGGGGTGGGTTTAAACTAATCCAGCAGGGGGATGGGAACCAAAATTGTAGTTCGGGTATAGAAAAGGTTGAAAGTAGGGAGGTCCGAAATCAAGTTTCAGGGATGCAAGATGGCACCAGCAAGCATGGAGTTGGTTTGAAGTGGGTCTAGTTCAACGCCAGGAGCATCTGGAATAAGATGGGTGAACTTGCAGCATGGGTTGGTACCTGGGACTTCTATGCTGTGGCCATTTCGGAAACATGGATAAAGCAGGGTCAGGAATGGTTGTTGCAGGTTCCAGGATTTAGATGTTTCAGTAAAAACAGAGAAGATGGTCAAAGAGGGAGAGTTGTGGCTTTGTTGGTCGAGGACAGTAACACAGTTGCAGAAAGGATGTTTGGGGACTTGTCAACTGAGGTAGTATGGGCTGAGGTTAGAAACAGAAGTAGAACTCACCCTGTTGGGAGTTTTCTATAGGCCTCTGAATAGTTCCAAAAGATGTAGAGGAAAGGTTAGCAGAGATGATTCTCGATAGGAGTGAGAGTCAGTGTAGTGGTCATGGGGGACTTCAACTTTGCAAATATTGACTGGGAACACAATAATGAGTACTATAGATGGGTCAGTTTTTGTCCATGGTGTGCAGAAGGTCTTCCTGACACAGTATGTAGACAGGCCAACAAGGGACGACGCCACATTAGATTTGGTCCTGGGTAATGAGCATGGCCAGGTGTTAGATTTGGAAGTAGATGAGCACTTTGGTGATAGCGATCACAACTCCATTATGTTTACTTTAGTGATAGAAAGGGATAGGTGAATACCACAGGGCAAGATTTACAGCTGGGGGAAAGGCAATTACAATGCGATTAGGCAAGATTTAGGAAGCATAGGATGGGGAAGGAAACTGCAGGGGATGGGCACATTAGAAATGTAGAGTTTATTCAAGGAAAAGCTCCTGAGTGTCCTAGGTAAGTATGTACCTGTCAGGCAGTGAGAAAGCTGTAGAGTGCGGGAGCTGTGTTTTACGAAGGAAGTTGTTGGCAGATCGGATCAGGGTAAACCCTAAGGCTTTCTATAGGTATTTAAGGAATAAAAGAATAACCGGAGTAAGATTAGGGCCAATCAAGGATAGTAGGGGGAAGTTGCGTTTGGAGTCAGAGGAGATAGGGGAAGCACTAAATAAATATTTTTCGACAGTATTCACTCTAGAAAATGACAATGCTGTTGAGAATACTGAGATACAGGCTACTGGACCAGGTGGGACTGAGGTTCACAAGGAAAAGGTATTAGAAATCCTGCAGTGTGTAATTAGATAAATCCCCTGGGCCGGATGGGATTTATCCTAGGATCCTCTGGGAAGCCAGGAAGGAGATTGCCGAGCCTTTGGCATTGATCTTTAAATCGTCATTGTCTACAGGAATAGTGCCAGAAGACTGGAGGATAGCAAATGTGGTTCCCCTGTTCAAGGGGATTAGAGACAACCCTGGTAATTATAGACCAGTGAGCCTTACTTCAGTTGTTGGCAAAGTGTTGGAAAAGGTTATAAGAGATAGGATATATAATCTAGAAAATAATAATTTGATTAGGGATAGTCAGCATGGTTTTGTGAAGGGTAGGTCGTGCCTCACAAACCTTATTGAGTTCATTGAGAAGGTGACCAAACAGGTAGGTGAGAGTAAACCAGTTGGTGTAGTTGATGGATTTCAGCAAGGCGTTCGATAAGGTTCCCCACAGTAGGCTATTGTACAAAATGCGGAGGAATGGGATTGTGGGAGATATAGCAGTTTGGATCAGTAACTGGCTTGCTGAAAGAAGACAGAGGGTGGTGGTTGATGGGAAATGTTCATCCTGGAGTCCAGTTATTAGTGGTGTACGGCAAGGGTCAGTGTTGGGTCCACTGCTGTTCGCCATTTTTATAAACTATCTGGATGAGGGTGTAGAAGGGTGGGTTAGTAAATTTGCAGACGACACTAAGGTCGGTGGAGTTGTGGACAGTGACATTGGACGTTGTAGGTTACAGACAGACATAGATAAGCTACAGAGCTGGGCTGAGAGGTGGCAAATGGAGTTTAATGCGGACAAGTGAGAGGTGATTCGCTTTGGTTCGAGAAACCGGAATGCAAAGTACTGGGCTAAATGGTAAAATTCTTAGTAGTGTAGATGAGCAGAGAGATCTCTATGTCCAGGTACACAGATCCTTGAAAGTTCCACCCAGGTTGACAGAGTTGTTAAGAAGGCACAGTGTTTTAGCTTTTATTAATAGAGGGATCGAGTTCTGGAACCATGAGGCTACAGCTGTACAAAACACTGGTGCGGCTGCATTACCAGAAGGATGTGGAAGCTTTGGAAAGGGTGCAGAGGAGATTTACTAGGATATTGCCTGGTATGGAGGGAAGGTCTTACGTGGAAAGGCTGAGGGACTTGAGGCTGATTTCATTAGAGAGAAGGAGGTTGAGAGGTGACTTAATAGAGACACATAAGATAATCAGAGGGATAGATAGGGTGGACAGGGAGAGGCTTTTTCCAAGTGTGGAGATGGCAAATACGAGGGGGCATAGCTTTAAATTGAGGGGTGATAGATATAGGACAGATATCAGAGGTAGTTTCTTTACTCAGAGAATAGTAAGGGTATGGAATGCTTTGCCTGCAACGGTAGTAGATTTGCCAAGATTAAGTACATTTAAGTTGTCATTGGACAAGCATATGGATGTATATGGAGGAGTGTAGGTGAGATGGGCTTCAGATTGGTATGACAGGTCGGTGCAACATCAAGTGCTGAAGGGCCTGTACTGCGCTGTAACTTTCTATGTTCATCTTCATAACTTGAGGTAAAATTGTTAGGACATGACTACGGGCCCATTTAATTCCTATAATCTTCCATGCATAGTCATAGCAGTTTAGTGAGAAGAGCATGTAGTGGAGACATGGATTTTTGCCAAATCGTGTAGGGATCGAAAGTAGTCTTGCCAACCCTATTTGCCATTTAACCATAAAAAGATATCATAAGGGTACGCCCCTGTGTATGTCAGAAAAGGGTCATTAACTCAAACAAAAATTCTGGGGAAGTTTAACTTTGCCCTTGCAACTTCAAATTTGAGCGATCACCACAGAGTATTTTCTTTAATTCACTGAGGCACGGTGGCTCAGTGGTTAGCACTGCTGCCTCACAGCACCAGGGTTCCATGTTCGATTCCAGCCTCGGGCGACTGTCTGTGTGGAGTTTGCACATTCACCCAGTGTCTGTGTGGGTTTCCTCCCACAGTCCAAAGATGTGCAGGTCAGGTGAATTGGCCATGTTAAATTGCCCATAGTGTTAGGTGCATTCGTCAGAGGAGAAATGGATCTGGGTGAGTTGCTCTTCGGAGAGTCGGTGTGGACTGGTTGGGTCAAAGGGCCCATTTCCAAGCTGTAGGAAACCTAATCTAATCTAATTACTTGAAGAATGCCTTCAATCAAGAAACCACATGAAAACATATTATATCGGAGGGAAAAAAAAATGCATGGCAATGAACCATTGGGTGAATTGTGCAAAACATTTGAAAGTTTAGTCAAGAAGATGAGTTTGGTAAAGTTTTGGAAGAAGTACAAAGTATACTAATACGCAAAGTTGTTTCACATCAATGAGTCTTCCCAAAAGCATAATTAGTGGGAGATTTTACAATGTAATCTCAGGTGAGAAGTATTATACAAAATACACTATTCAGTAAACCCTTCATTTCTCTTCTAAAAATCATCATATTTTGCAACATACTGTAATATGGTTAATGTCAAAACAACCATAATTGACCAATGCTTTTAATATCATAGTTATAATCAAATAAATAAAAATAGTGTATGTCATGAATTATTTTTATAGATCACCACAATTTAGCATCAGCAGCCAAAGGAATATTTCAGTAAAGTAATTATCGACTAAAAATGGTATGAAATCTGCTCATAAGATTGAAAGGATCTGGTTTACACATCCAAAAGTCCAGTCAGTGATACAGCACAGAAACAAATATTTTTTGGAAAAACATACTAATTTAAAAGCAGTAGAAATGTTTTTCATACACAAATATTAAACGTACTACATTAGAAAGTTAGAGTAGTAAAGCAATTAAGCTGCAAATTTTAAAAAAGTACTTGCATTTCTCTTTGCTGCCATTATTATTATGTATAAAGTCACCATCCGACCGTGTGGTTGGAAAAGCATCTTCATCATCTTCCACTACTAAAACAGGAGATTTGAACTTTGATATATTATTCCAGACTTCTGCCAAATAAACCAATTTTTACTCAGCTTCTATATAAGCGTCAGCCTCATCTTCCTACCAGTCCTACGTACACTGCATTCACACATTCCAATAACAGCAGTCTTTAAGCGTTGAGTTTTATGAATGATGCTAAGCTGATGAAAAGCTACAATAGTTACACTTGAATTTCTCTGTATACATGACTGGTACCAACACTGTTACAGTTACAGAGCAGCACTACCAGGAACGTTGATAAAATAGTTTACCAATGCTCCCAAGGTCTTAACATATAACTTCAGATATTAACTCTTTACTACAAAATTGGAAAACATACCCAATAAAGTTTGAACTTTGCTGCAAAAAGTCTAATGCTTGTTATTTAAATTTATGTTTCAAAAGCTTCATAAAAGATAAATATTGCAGTTTAATACCCTAACGACCCGATATATCCACTGAAGTACTGTTTTCTCTGAAAGACAGTAAACACTAGCCTCAAATAGTTAAATTATGAGTAAAATTAAGACTTTTCAAGCAAGATTAAAACAGGTATGCAACTTCAAACGTCCAGTAAACAAAACGTTTGTTTTGCAGAGTTTAATTCTGAAAACATTAAAAACCCAAATTACTCTAATTTCTAGAATTGCATGAAAACTCAAAAACATGCAGGTGTTGAGTGAAATAAAGAAATATAGTCAACGTGCTGCACTGGCCATTTTTCATTTCTTTCTTAAATTCATTAATAAGAATTGCATTTCTTTTCCCCCCCCAAAAGGTATTCTGAAATCATATCGCACCAACAGTTCAAAAATCCCATGCATAAGAAAACATGAATGCACCTTTATCTCTCTGGAGCTCATCTTTAGAGACAGCATCCGCACAAGCGTCAAAGTACTTCTGTAGTGTATCAACTTGTCTGCATAGGATATCACGAAAGGTTTCCATTTCAGCGAGTTTTTCACGTAAGCTATGGCCTTTCTGAAATTAGAAAACAAGTTACTTATGACTCCTGTAGAAATGTGAAGTTTATTATATGTCCTGAGCTTCTACAAATAAATGGTAAAAGAACTACAACAGATAACATAATTAAACTTACTGCAGTCAATTGGAGATGCTGACAGACATAGCAAATAGCTATTGCAATACCAGTAATGACTAGCTGGTATTTAGCAAGCAATTGGGCTCCACCTCAGATTTTTGTCCATATACAAATAAGAATACTTAGGCCTTTGGAAACTGTAGCACACAGTTATTATGTAATTGGATTTATAACCAGAGGCCTGGACCATGAATCTGTGCACAAATTTAAATCCTAAAACAACAGGTGGGAAATTTAAGTTAAATTAATCTGAGCATAGATTCAGAAGAAATGAAAGTGGGAGTAAATGGAATGCACAAAATTAGCAAGAGACTTTTGGAAGGCAGAACAAAGGTTGGAAAATAGACAAAAGGATCTTATGCAAGAATATAGTAGACGAGGCAAATGGGATAACAGCACAGATTGGCACATGGAAGTTATGTTTTTTTTTAAAAAGTTACTCCAAAAACAACTTCAAGGAGAACAGGAACAGCACCTTAATTTTCCTGGTTACAATGTTTTCAGATGAGATAGCTAGGGTATAAAAAGTTGATTTTGAAAAATATACACTGCATTTAAAGATATATCAGGAAGATCATCAGATGGGGTGGGTTAGATTGAACTAAGGGACAACAAAGTGGCAACAACACGGGTGGGAGCATACTAATAAACATTTAGTTTGAGGTGCGTGGAAGAGCAAATTTGCAGCAAATGTGTGACAAACCATACTACTGGAGAATTCCAAATATTCTAATCAGAACCGGTTATAATGAGTGTAACAAAGTACACAGGACACACAATTCCTAAATTACACTCAGGAAAACCGGAGAAGTGATGTTGCAGTCATCACAATCATTAGATTTATCATAGTAATGGTGAAGGACAAAATAAGAGAAAAGGTATCAAAATGAGCAAAAGCAATTTCGGTATTTGAAGTGAAATTCACGTCAAAGCAATAGGAGTCATTTAAGTTTATGTAAACTTGTTCCCACAGAAAACTTATGGAACACAAATCCAGAGCTCCCTGGAAGATCAGCCATATAGATGCTAAATATGGTAAAAAGGGAAGCTTATGTCAAGTGTGAAGATTAGATTAGATTCCCTACAGTATGGCAGCAGGCCATTTGGCCCAACAAGTCCACACTGACCCTCTGAAGAGTAACCCATTGTTTATCCCTTACTAATGCACCTAACACTATGGGCAATTTAGCATGGCCAATTCACCTGATCTGCACATCTTTGGATTGTGGGAGGAAACGGAGCACTTGGAGGAAATCCACGTAGACACGGGAAGAATGTGCAAACTCCACACAGACGGATGCCAGGAGTGGAATCAAATCCAGGTCCCTGCCACTGTGAGGTAGCAATGCTAACTACTGAGCCACTGTGGTTAACACTGTGCCCTTCAGCTTAACACTGAAAACCTGGAGTACAGAAACTGAATAGAGAAATTAAAAGGAGAATTAAGAAAGCAAAGGCAGGACACAAACAAGCCAAATAAAATCAATAAAAATTCAATTTTTTTTTAAATCAGAGAGCAAGCAAGCATGACACATAGGCAGAGTAGGCTGGTTGGCCCAGTGAATCTGCAGCATCATTCAAGATCATGTCTGACCTGAATCTTTAACTGTTTTCCTTCCTTTTCCAGTGACCCTTTTTCTCCTTACTGATTAAAAGTTTAATGTGAAAGTCTAACTACCTTATCCATAAATGTGCTCTCAGCTCAGCCTTGACAGTGTTCTTCAGGAAAATAATTCCATATAATCACAACCAAATATCCCATATATTCAGGATAGGGGAACAACCTCTCAGCGTCTATCTTGTTAAGTTCTCGAAGAATCTTGTGTTTCAATGAAGTTATTTCTCATTCTTCTAATTTAAATGAGCTCTACAACCTAAGCTCATATGAAAATCCCTCCATACCCAAAAAAATAATCAACCTGGTGAACACTCTCTGGATTGCCTCCAATGCTGGTATATCTTTCCACAGACAAGGTGGGAAAAACTCCAGCTGTATTCTAATCAGTGTCTTATATAGTTTTAGCAAGATTGCTATATTTTCATATTGTAACCCCTTTGAAGTAACTGTCAGTATTCCATTTACCGATGCTATGACTTGAACTTTTATTTTAGCTTATGATTTATTTGAGGTCCCAATTCACTCTGCTGTAGCTTTCTGCAGTCTGTCTCCATTTAACAAATGTTCAGCTCTATTTTTCCTGTCAAAGTGACAAATTAGATATCATCTGCAAAGTTCTTGCTCACTCTTGTCATCCTTACCAATTGCTTTGCCATCTATTTTTATGTCATCTGCAAACTTGGCAACAGTACATTCACTTTCCCATCCATGTCTTTAATAAATTTTGCAAGTAATGGTGACCCCGGCACTGTTTCCTGCTGCACACTATGAATAACAATCATTCTGAAAATGACTCCTTATCTCAACATTCTATTTCTTAGCTCATTCTCCATTCATACTACAAAACCATGGGTTCTTAATAAGTCGCCATTTGTGCGATACCTTACTGAACATCCTTTGAAAATCCATAAATATAACATGCACTGTTCCCCATTTCATTAATCCTTGCTTGTTACATCCTCAGAGAATGCTAATAAATTTGTCAGGCATGATTTTTGTCCTCATGCGCTTTTTGACTCTGCTTGAATAGATTTATTTATTTTTAAATGCTCTATTAGTCGCTTTACAATAGTGCAACTTTCTTCAATTGACAGATGTTAAGTGATCTATATGTACTTACTTTTGTTTCCCTCCATTTTAGAATAAAGGTTGCACTGGAAGTTTTCCAATCCACTGAGTTTTCCCAAACTCTAAAAATTACAATCATTTGAGTAATACAGCTTGAAACAGACCTTTCAGTCCAACTAGTCCATGCCTCCCATGCTCGCAAACCAAACTCGTCCCACTTGCCTGCGATGGTCCGTATCTCTGAACCTTTCCGACTCATGTACTTTTACAAGTGTCTTTTAAATGTTGTAACTGTACCTGCATCTACCACTTCCTCTGGCAGTTCATTCCACATAAGAACCACTGTGTAAAAAAAAAAGTTGCCCCTCATATCCTTTTCAAAGCTTTCTTCTCTCACATTAAAAATATGTCCCCTAGTTTTGAACTCACCCACCCTAGGGAAAAGACCTTCGCAATTCACCTAATCTATGCCACTCATGATTTTATAAACTTCTAAGGTCACATCTCAACCTCTTGTGCTCCAGTGAACTAAGTCCCAGCCTATCTTTACAACTCAAACCTTCCATACTGGCAGCATCCTGATAAATCTTTTCTGAACCCTCTCCAATTTAATAATATCTTTCCAGAAGAGGGTGACCAGAACAGTACATAGTGCTCCAGAAGAGGTCTCACGGATGTCCTGTTTCACCTCAGCATGACATCCCAACTCCTATATTCAGAGGTTTGAGCAATGAAGGCAAGTGTGCTAAATGCTTTCTGAACCACCCTGTCTAGATTGACAAATTTCAAAGAATTATATACCTGAACCCAGAGGTCTCTGTTCTCCAACATTATTCAAGGTCTATCATTAATTACACAAGTTCTGCTCTTGTTTATTTTACCAAAACGCAATTCCTCATATTTATGCAAATTAAATTCCATCTGCCACTCCTCAGACCATTGATGCAATCAATCAAGATCACTGAAACTCACTTGTTCCCTTCCAACCTTTTGTATTTTTAAAGCTGATATTTCTTACTCTTCCCGATCTGACCTCCAGAACATTCTGAAAAACCAATTGCGATCACATCTCTCTTATGAGAATCTATCCATGGTTACCCGCATGTGTGCCTATATGCAATGGTTTAGTTTTAAACTTGAGACACGGCAGGCCTTAACAGCCATCACTTGTACATGAGCTCTTCTTAGATTACTACTAGTTCATGAACTACTTCTGCAGCTACCACCTTAAATAACATGGGGTACAACCCATGATTAGGTTGAGTGAATTTGTTGGCCTTTAAGAAGCCAATTAAGGATCCAAAAAAACTAATATTTGTGGAGACAGCACACTCTATACTAAAGTTTTGGGATATTACTCGTGTCTTCGACCGTGAAGACTGATGTGAAGTAATTATTTAGTTCCTCAGTCATTTCCTTGTTCGCCACTACCATCTTGTCAAGGTCATTTCCAGCAGCCTAATGTCCACTTTTGCCCTTATACATCTAAAGAAACTCAAAGTCTTCATTTATATTACTGGCTAGCTAAGCCTAATTTAATCTTCTCCCTCATTTGTTTTGTCACCCTCTGTTAGCCTGCATAAGTTTCCCAATCCTCAGGTTTCTCACTGCCCTTCGCCACATTATATGCTTTCACTTTTGTTTTTATGCTATCCCTGACTTTCCTAGTCAGCCATGGTCATCTCATCCTCCCTGTACCAAGCTTCTTTTTCCTTGGGATGAATCTCTGTCTCCTGAATTACTTGCAGAAACTCCCGCCATTATTGTTCCACTGTCTTTCCCGCTAGTCTCCTCTCCCAATTCCACCCAGCTTCCCACTCATAGCTCTGTCGTTGCCTTTATTCAGCTGTATCTCGTTACCTCTGATTCTATACTCTCCCTTTCAAACTGCAAAGTAAATTCAATCATTATGACCTCTGCTTCCTAAGGGTTCCTTCACCTAAGCTCTCGTATCAAGTCAGCCTCATTACACAACACTAAATCAGAATTGCCTGTTCCCTAGCGGGCTCCACCACAAGATGAAGAGCTAATGCTCAAAACTTCACTTGCCTGCTCCTCGGATGCTGCCAGCTGTGCTTTTCCAACGCCACACTTTTTGACTTATCGCCAGCATCTGCAGTCCTCACTTTCTCCACAAGCTGCGCCAAAAAGCCATCTTGCAGACATTCCACAAATTCCTTTTCTTGCAATCCACAACTTGTACCATTGCACCTAACTGAAACAGAACCACTCATTTGGTGGCTTTGCTGACATATTAGGTGTAGCACTAAGATACCTTGGCACCAGATGTTCCTGCCAAAATGCACTCCACTTAATTAGTGTCTAATATGTTCCTGATTTTGGTTACTTCAACTGGTCTTCTCTAGATAATTAAGCTAAACTGTTGGAGAGGCTCTAAATTTTGGGAGAAAGTTGGAAGAACATGCTTAATAGAAGCAAATAGGTTTAATATTTAGATCAGACATCCTCAAGGATCAAATATTCATGGCTGCTTAATAAAGAGGGATTGTACATCTGTTGGAAGAAAAATGTCACCAGTATACACCTAACTGGGGATACCTCGGCTGACAGGTATCGCTGTAGAATTCAGTACGAGAAAGGTGCAACTTGGCTGTAAACAAAATGGATTCTTACAACCCTCCTGTGGAATTGACCCAGACATCCAATAAAATTCCAAAGTATAATCTTTGTCTCAGGACTTTTGTTTGAACCCTGGCATCAAATCCAAGGGAAAGGTCAAATTGATCAAACAATATCAAGGGATCGTGCATACCAATTGCTTAATAAAAAAAATGTCTGACCCAAGCAGAAGCAGTCAGAGCAGTCCTGGCCACATCGCAGTCTTTTCAGGTAACCCAAGTGCAAACAATAAAGTGTGGCTTGCTAGTATCGTCAGTTCATACTGTCACAGATGTACAGCATGGAAACAGACCCTTCAGTCCAACTCGCCCATTCCAATCAGATATCTTAAATTAATCTAGTCCCACTTTCAGCATTGGCCCATATCCATCTAAACCCTTCCTAATCATATAACCATCCAGATGCCTTTTAAGTGTTGTTTTTGTACCAGCTTGGTACCATTGTACTTGCTCTGGCAGCTCATTCCATACACATCTCACCTCTGATTTAAAAGGGACACGAGGGGCAAATTTTTCAATTTTTCCCCTCTCACCCTAAACCCTCTAATTATGCCCTCTAATTCTGCACTCCCCCACTGAAAAATACCTTATCTTTTCACCCTATCTACGCTCATGATTTTAGAAATCTCTAAAAGGTCCCTCCTCAGCCTCTGACATTCCCAGGGAAAACAGCACCAGCTTGCTCTCCCTCTTGCTCAACCCTCCAACCATAGCAGTCACTTTTTAAAAAAAAATCAATTCCACGTGTATACTGCAGACTTATCTGGTTGACACTTCAGATTACCAAACTGAATTTCAAAAAACCTGTTGCTCTTGATGGGGAAGATGATTGGAAAATTGGCTGGTTATTGGTGAAGGCCAGTCTTGGAGAATAAAGTTTAATCTCTTAAGATTTTGTTGAGTTGTAACGTAAATCTATTTAATGGGTTGACAGGTTCTCTCCCCACTTTTTGCCTTGCTTATGAAGGTAATTTTTCCCTGCCTTCCTTTGAAGCAAAAAGAACCAGAATTGGACTTTCCCACAAATTAATTACAATTGTTATACATGAAAAGACACATGCCACACAAATGGAAAAAGAACCACCTGGTCCCTTGAATCTTGAGTACCTTAACACTCCATTATATCATTCTGGAATTTCTGCTTGACCATTATTCCAAACCATCACTGAAGTTTTTTCCTAATACATTACTAAACTTACATCCCTCTCCTTTCATTGATTTCCCTAATCTTACTAAAAAGCAAGTTTGTACTATAGAAAGCTAAAAATACATAATCCGTGGGTTTTAAGGGAAGTTTACTAATGAGAGCAATAGGTGTACAAGAAATACCCACTGCAATTTAAGCTAGTATACAGCTGTATTCTTTTGGTGTAAGTCTCCAGAACCAACAAAAGGATGCTCAACAGCAATGGCTTTGAGGTAGCTTGCCTGTCCTTTATGAATGTAAATGGTCTTAGCTGGCCATGGACCGAGTTGCACTCTGATTTTTGATATTTTTTAAAACATCATTAAAAGTAACATTCAATGTTTTTGATTTGAAGTTCAATATCCCAATACAAAATTTCCATCCCAGGCTAACTTTTAATTCTGATTTGGCAGAGCAACTCATAGAAACCATAGCGATGGCAATGAAGCCATGTGGCCCATTGTGTCAGTGCCATTTAAAGAGGTTCCCAGCCTAAACCCACCTGGGAATCTTAGTGATTTTGGTGTATGAAAAGGACGAGCGCTTTCTACTCACCTCATGCCACTCACCTGTAATTTCCTGTAGCTCAGCAAACTTTATTCTCTTAATAACTCTTTAGTTGTCTTTAATAACCAACATCCTTCCAAGTAGCAAATTGCAAATCCTAATCCCTCATTGTGTTTAAATACAATTGTTTGTACTCATGCCATGATTACTTGTTCTGTCAATCATCTTAAGTGGGTGTTCTCTAGTTCTCTATCCAAGATATTTTTATCTCTGCTTTTGCACATTCCTTGAAGGTTGTTGGAAGCATGCAGTTAGTTGATCAAATGATGACTGTTCAAAGGGAAGCTGCTTGTCTGCAAAGTAACAAGTGCCTTCATTCTTCCCTCATACAAGTAGACTTGATTTGGAGATGCCAGTGTTGGACTGGGGTGCACAAAGTTAAAAATCATCACAACTATAACCTGGTGTTGTGAGATTTTTAACAAGTAGACTTGGCTGGCAATGCTGGTTGTTGGGAACAAAGGTGTGAACCCCGAGGAATGAAGAATCACTTTACACTGATTACAGAAAAATTGAATGTTTACCTAATGGACAGTGTAAAGTATACCCCTCATGCATTTTCAGTTATATGAAAAGGATGCATGTTCTCTTTTAAGGCAATAAAAGATGAGACTAGAAGAAGGCCATTCAGCCCATGATTCTGCTCTGCCATTTGATCCGATAATCGTCAATGCTACTTTCCTGCCTGATCGACGCAATCTTGATTCCCTCACTGATGTTAAATCCGTTTGTTTTAGCTGTGAATATACTTACTGGCTCAGCCTTGACAGCCCTCTGCATAAAAGCATTCCAAAGAATAACTACCTTTGAGAGAAAAATTTTCCTTCTCATCAGATTTTGTTCTGTGATCCCAGAGTTTCCTATGAGGAGAAATAATCTCTACATCTACCCCATCAAGCCCTCCAAGAATCTTCTGCATTTCAAAATTGATACCTAAAATTTAAGTTGCCAACTAGGACATGATTAGGTTCAGTTGTACTTTTAGTATGTTTTTGCGTAAAAGTATTAAAACATGAAATCATCTCCTGCCATACTTTTGGCTAATTGGCTGTCCAAATTTACTTTGCAAAATTATTGGTCATTATGGATTTTATCGCAATAGCAACGGGGACTGAACACAGTTCAGTTCTCAAGCTGTGCTTAACGAATGCTGTATATATTTCTAGCAAACTTACATCTTTTATCATTTATTCTGTCACGGGATGCAGGCAGTACTGGCAAGGCCAGCTTTTTGTTGCTTATCCCTAATTACCCTTGAATTGAGTGGCTTGTTACGCCATTTCTAAAGACTTAAGAATCAACCACTCGTGTGAACCTGGCATTAAACGCTGGCTTGACCAGTTACGAACAGTAGATTTCCTTCCCTAAGGGACATGAATGAAGCAGATAGATTTTTATCACTATTGATGCAGTTTCATGGCACCATTACTAATTTTCAATTCCAGATTTAACTGAGTTTAAATTCCACCAACTGCCATGATGGGGTCTAAATTCATGTACACAGATCGTTAGCCTGGCTCCTGATTGCGAATCCAGTTACGTTAACAATGTGTCACCTTCTCCCCTATTGGGCTAATAAAAGGAAATATACTATTTGCTGCCATTTTTTAAAGTATCAATGATAATAAAATTCCAATGTTCTTAGTAATTTAGTTTCATCCCATTTGTTCAGCATTTACTCATCTCACTTCCCAAAATGCATTGCTTACTGCCTCGCTGATTCGGTTGTGTTTTCTTTTTCTTTGCTTAACTGATTAGACTATGAAAATCTTCCTGCAGTATCAAATTTTCTTCTTTACTGTTAAGTTGATGGGTATTTTTGCATGGCTGACATCAATGGAGGTTCTCCTGGCTCAGTACCCGCTGCCTTACTTCATGTTGCTAACATTAATAGCTCAAACTCAAATGCAAGGAGGCATGATAATGTTTGCAGATGGTTGAAAAATTTGGTGTGCATTTAGGAATCAGAGGTACAGCACAGAAACCCTTCAGTCCAACTCGTCCACGCCGACCAGACATCCCAAATTAATCTAGTCCCATTTGACAGCACTTGGCCCATATCTCTTGAAATCCTTCCTATTCATAAGATATGTGGATGGCTATATAAATAGAAAGGTCACCCCTCAACCTCCTAGGCTCCAATGAGAAAGTTCCAGCCAATCCAGCCTTTCTTTGTACTCAGATCTTTCATGCCCTGCAACATTCTGATAGATGTCTCCTCTAAAATTTCTCCAGCTTAATAATATCTTCCTGTAGCTGAGACACCAGAACTGGATACAGTATTCCAACATGAGGAAATATTAATTTGAAACTTTATCTGTTCCTCATTCCACAGATATTCCCTCACCTGTTGAGTATTTCCAGCAATTTGTTTTTATCTCAAATTCCAGAGTCTACAGTATTGAGAGTTCTTAGAATCTTTACCACTGGCACAGATAAACATCCCTAACGAAAAGCTACCACTCTTTCATCTCCCCTTAGTTTAGGAGACCATCCAATTTTTCTCTTTGCATTCATTTGTAACAATAAAATTCTTCTGATACCAGTAAAATCTGTACTCCAAATATAGTATTCATTTCTCTGGACTGTCAAGCTGCCTCTATTGTGCTACTTACCAGAATCTACTGTCCCTCATTAAACTGTAGATTCTAAGCATTCTGCATCATTGAAGACTTTTTAAAAATTCTGTTGCTCCACACCATGCAATCCAGTTTAAAAAAAAAAGTCACTTTGTATACATGGTACTGTTCACAGGAGTTGGGTATGCACCAATCAAAACTGCCAGCACTGCTTACCACAAAGATAGGTTTCATTCAGATAAATTACACCCATGCCACAGTTGCTCCAACAGCTCAAATAGACACATTGGATAAGCGTTATGTACAATAGATCATGATATCCTTTCAATACAACATTTTTAGCTACACACCCAAAATAATATAATTGCATTGTCTCCTACCCTTCCCTTTAGTCATAATTTGCCAAGGTACTTATAATACCTATTTTTTTAATGATCTTTGAACTTTCAAAATTAAAAATAGTAACTTAGTTTATGCAGTCTGAAGTAGCCCCAAATCATAAATGATTTAATTCCTCTACATTTCTGCAATTAATCATACAAATATTATTTTGCATAAAGTTCAGCTGAGTTGGAACTTCTTTGTTGAAAGCATTAGGGATCGACTAGAGTCACCCAACGATGCATTTTGCTTATGTGCAAAATTTAAGCTTTCCTACCTGTTGGTTGAGATCTTGGACTGGCCCAACGGAAGTCTGTGATAACAAATGAAGTTCTGTATAGTTTTTCATCTATGCCAACAGTTTACAAGTTTCTATTATTTCTGGGAATTTTCAACACAGAGATGCATTTTTTTGCTGATAGCAGCTATGCAAAAGTACAAAAAAGAAAATTTGAGTGAATGGGTTCACATTGAAGAATTAGTTTAATTTCAAGAAGCCGATTTAGTCCATGCTATGATACAACTTAAGGTCTCCACCCAAAGCAAAGCTCACCGAAAACTGTTTAATATGCAGAAAGAGTTTTCCACAGCAAGAGGGAGGATAAAATTATTAATTGAAACTTCTACCCATCCTTAAAATGACTCAACTGTTTTTAAAAACATTTGCATTATAGCATCTGACTTTGGTTTCAATCTGAAGCCTTTAAAATGTAGAACCCTTCCCCCCAACTCTGCTTAGATTTATTAAAAATTATCCAATCACTGAAGTTAGGATTGGACAGTTCCACAGAACAGAAGATAGACCATCAGCAATCTGTTTTACAGTGCCCAATTTTCTCTACTGTTGAACATTATGATTATAATAGCATCAAGTGTGGTACTGGAAAAGCACAGGTCAGGTAGCATCCCAGGATCTGGAAAATCGACATTTCAGGCATAAGACCCTCATCAGGAATGTGTTGGGAAGGGTGGGGTTCAAGGTGGTGTTGCGGGAAGTGGAGGAGATATGCTGGACGGCATCAATCACTACGTGGGAAGCGGAATTGAATCTTGGAAAAAGGTGGCCATCTGGCATTTTCTAAGGTGGAACTGGTCATCCTGGGAAAGGATGAAGCGATTATAGAACAGGCTGAGCTTTATTCACAGTTTACGATCTTGTCCCTGCAAAAACTTGACATACTCTCTCCCCATTTATTACGCAATGTCACACATCCCACAGATTATACTAGGGTCATCAAACTACTGTACACATTTTCTAAACTAGATACCTTTGTGATGAAAGATCACTAACTGGAGACATATTTATAGCTTGGCCTTTTGGGAAAGGCTTCGCAACTGAAAGACTGACTAAAGCAAGGAAAGACTTTTTCACAAATGCAACAACTGCTTGCATGAAATCAGTCTGTGGTTACAGATAATGGTCACATGACCGTGTTTGGGCAACAAATGAGGTTGTTGGATTTGAACACAGTTACAGAGATAACTTGTCCAGAGCAATAACCTTTTCGTCCCTCCTTCTCTCTTTTTTTTCAGAAATCTCTTTCATCCAAGTGTGAGGGCTGAAAACTTACTGGAAGGTATCACCACCCCAGATGGAGAATTCCTAAAGGGGAAGTCAAAAACCTATATTGCGCTCTCTAGGAAAATAAAGTCAGCCAACAACAAAGGATTCAAAAGACACCCGAACGCCAACAGTTGTATGAAAAGTGATTTTCACTACAGATTAACATTTGCATAGTTTGTGAATAATTATTTTTTCCAAATTTAACTGTTGTTCGGTCAATGTAGTTTTAAGGTAATACTATGCAGAGCTGCATGTACACGTGAGCATCTACACGTTTACATGTGCATGAGGGTGTGCGTGCAGTTTCTCAAGAAGGGTAGCTGTAAAGTAATAAGTTTTGTTTGCAGTAAACTTGTTCTTTTATTTGTATTTAAAAAAAACCTGACTGTTTTGCCTCTGACTCAGTTTTATACCATCGGATAGACAAAATTGGAAATATCATTTTTGTCAATCCAAACTTTTTTCTGACCAGAGAAGGAGTCACATTCACCACCCCTAACTTCTGACATTACAAAATAGAAGCATTCTGTGCTCAATTCCACTCCTGAACACCATTACTTGTAATACGTTGTGCTCATGGATTATTGATAACAACAGTGTCAAATTATGATAAGGATCATTAAAAAGCCTGAGGAGAAATAATTTTGGCAGCAGTGTTGCTCAAGTAGATAGATTTACTTCAGGTCATAGTCACAATGACTGAAGTACAATTTATTGTATCATAACTGGACTCGCACCCTCTCGCCCACCTCAAAAGATTATATCAACAAAACAACCATATTCTGCTAAACAGCAAAATCAGAGATTTGAATATACTATACAAGTCTGATCTTACACTGAAAATACAAATTATTCTCTCCCTTACATCCCTTCCAAAGTGAAGGCGTAACTTTCATGGTCAGCAACCCTACCACAGGCACAATGACATTTTGCCATCTAGAACTATACAGTGACTGAAATTTCCCTTCAACCTTCAAGGAGGAACAACTTCATTCTGGTTTTAGCTAAGAATTGAATGCTTTACTGTGTTAACTAATGCTATATTTGAAATTAATTTCTCAAATTTGGAATACTGAATTCCTCCTTTTGTCTCACAGCAACAGATTACGCAAAAGAATCATATCAATATTAGGTGGAATGGGGGAATATTCAATAAATAAAAATGACAACATTCCTTACCTTAAATGATGAGGTGGACGTGGCAGAATAACCACTTGCTGCAGACGTGAGAGAAAGCATGGAGCCATGACGCCGCAGACTTGATTCTGACCCATAGCCTGATTCTGCCTATTAAAAAGTGATATTTTAAAACAAAAAATTAGGCAAGGATGTATGAATAATAGAGTACATACTTCATATTTCTCAACTAATACATGCATTACTTTGTCAATGTGTTTATTGAAGATACATGCGGTTTGATTAAAATGTGTAAAGAATTGAAACGTTGTATCACAGCTCACCATTTCCTATCCTCCTCAGTTTTAGTTTGAATTCTATTCTAATAAACTCAACATGTGTTGGGGGTGCGTGTGCACCGCATTCATTCAAAGACATGGATCTCCATTGTAACTAAAGAATGAAAATCCTAGCCAAACTTTCCAGAAGTGATTTAGACCCAGAACCATGTGATGTTTTTCCCCTCCTAGCCACAGGCAGAAAGTCATCCATATGATCACGTAAATGAGGTCAGCTGGTTCAGCATAGACCTATCAGTACTATATGATACAATACCATACAATGCAACAATGTAAAATAATCTCAAGTAGTTTTTGGTGATGTTTTAGAAGCTTTCCAGGGTTGCTGTGACTTGGTTCTAAGGACAAGCAATCCCTGAAAAAGATAGTTCCCGCCTTTCACGTAACCATAACATATACAACTGTTATTCCTAGTTTTCCAGATTATCATGGAGTAAGACTGCACAGCACAGCTCCTATATCTACATATTTCCAAATGACTGTTATACAACCTCACTCATTGCATGAATTCCCACAGTAGCTCATACACTATTCATTGCGTAGTTAGAGATCTAATCAAGTTCAACAAAGTACTGTTTAAAATTCACCACCGAACCTAATAAAAGGCAAATGAACATGTGATTCATTTCAAATACAACTTTCATTCTTAAAGTGCCTTTAATGTAGTAAGACATCCCGAACTATTTCATCGGAGAAATAACGGGCAAACAGACTCAAGGCCATAAACCCATATCATAGACAGCCAACTCAGATTTAAAAAGATAAGCTTTAAAGAGCATTTAAATTGAGAAGTAGGAGCAAGAGAGATTGGAGATTTAGAGAGGGAATTTCAGAACGTATTGTCTCAGTAACAATGCACTATTTAATTTTTTTTTCTAATCAACGTGTTTAGAGGTGTTACTGCACACCTCTCTCAATCCAGGGGTAGGAACCTCTGCACCACATGAGGGCCCTAACAAAGCATAATTAAAAATGATTGATAACAGGGATGTTTAAGAGACCAATATTAATTGTGCCCAAATTAGCTTAGAAGGCTGTGAAGCTGAAGGAACTTAGAGATAGGGTTAGGCTTAGCTATGGAGGGATTTCAAAACTAACATGGGCATTTTTTAAAACAGCTATAAATGAACACAAAGGCGATCAGTGAACAGGACTGCATCTAAGGAGAGGGGCAGAGTTTTGGATGATCTCAATTTTAAGAGAGTTGAATGTGGGAGGTAGGCCAGGAGTATGCTGGAACAGTCAGAAGTTGAGGTTAACAAAAAGGATAAAATTTTCCACAGTAGGTGGATTGAGGTATTGTTTCTTATTTCTCAGATAAATTGTTTTGAACACTCTTTTGAAAGGGGCTGAAGTTTTTTTAAGTAGGTTAGCTGAAACAGTTCAAGTGTAGTGCTTAATAATGCTGATGACAACACTATTCCCTGAATTGACGGAGGTAGTTCTTGTGGTCTGGTTCTTTGACATGCCCATTGGGATGCCATGGCATCGTGAAAGACGGTCAGAGATAGAAATGCATCTGGAGTATGTATTCTGGCCAGAGAAAGCTACCTAAAGAGAAGCTTTCTTGTATCAAAATGACACTCTGCATTTCACCCATACTTTTGGGCATCTGTCAGGCGATGAGAAAATCAACGGAGTCTCGTCAATACTTAAAGCTAGCAAGACTCTTGAGAACACTTTCAGATTTGATGAACCTTCAGAATGCAGAGACACAAACGCAAAGATCAAGTGAACCAGAAATGTTAATCACAACTAATAAGAATTACTAAACGGGTTATTTAATTAATCATAGATTCAAGTTAACTGGAATGAGCAAATATTACTCAAATGTAGCACAGTGCATCAGTATCAAAACAATTCTGAGCTTTGAAAAATTCATGGAATACTTTCCTGTTTCCAATTCCCCCTATACTAGTTATGCAGTTTGCTAATCTTTAAGCAGCATGACCACAGGTGAAGCTCAAGTTACAACTCAATTGTCTGCTTCTACCCAATAAGTAACAATGACCTCAGATTTTAACAAATCACGGATTCAAACTCCACTCCACAGGTTTGATGACATCTAGATGAACAATGAACTCAATACCGAGTGAGGGCTTCCAGCCAGAAGTAGTTCTGCCTTGATCATGGATACATTAGGGATAACTCAAGAAATCATGTGCCAGATCAGGTAAATGCAAAAGATCCCATGGCACTATTGAAAAACAACAGGGAATTTATTCCTGGTCTCCTTGGTATTTACACCTTAACCAAAAACATCAAAACAAAGTTATTTTATAACTCAAAAAAAGTCATGGGGCATCAAAAATAATCTTTGAACACCTGCATTCAAAAAATAAGCCCTGCAATCTGCAGTGGTGATGAGAGACTGAGGAGAATGGTTGCTTGATTAGACAGTCAAGAATCTTCTAATTATGTCTTCACTTTCTAATTTATAACTGCAAAGATAGACATGTTAGGCAACCAAAATGAGGATTGAAAAGACAAGGTAGGGTGCAGTTGTTGGCAGCAAGAGGTCACATACTGAAACCCTCTGAAGTACCACACCAGGAAAAGCTATTATGAATTATGGTTCTCATGAAGAAAGTTCTGAATACTGTGCCAAGCCATGCAATGTTTTAGTGAACAAACTATTTTTCCTCCATTTGCTTATCATATGCCAATCTATAGTTAAATAGTACACATTTTGTGAAAAGGTACAAATCCAGAAAGCTCAACGTTCCCAGAAAATGTGCAGATTACATGGAGGAAAAATAAGGCACAGTTATAGAAAATTTACATGTTTCAAAAAATGCCTGTGCATTAGAAAACAATAAATGCAATAGAAAAAAAATTGAAGATTATGTAAAAATATTCATGTTGATACTGGTAGCTAATCATGGAAATTATAAGCATTTTCACAAGGTTACCAGCTCAAAAGTCAAGACTGCTGCAACTTCAATTGCTGCATTGTTTGGAAAACAGCCATGATTCTGAGTAGAGCCAAGCAGCAGTCAGCTAGGTTCAGCAAGCTGTACAAGACATTGGTTATTCAGCATATTGAAGAAATGCATTTCTGAAATACAAATTACAAATCATTTCTTTACTTGCACTTTACCTCCTGCTTTTGAGCAAAAATGGCACATTTCATACCATCCACAAAAGGGTGTTTGAATTCAGAAAGAATACAAGCTTTAGTTATATATAGCAGTTTAGAGAAATCAGAAGTTAGGCAACAAATATACTGGCACACAAATAATTCCACAGACAACTTATAACGAGACTTGATCAATACAAACTATATCAGAAAAATGCACAGGGAAAAAAAAATGCAACATGCAAAGCCCACCCTGTGACTGCAAGATATGCAACTAAAGCAGAGCTGATCCATGCCACAATCACGACTTTTGGTGTAAGTCATTAGCTGCTCACTGCAAAGCCAGCACAAATTGTAGTAGTGATGGATAGAAGGCTCCTTCCCTCAGTCACACCAGTAAGCCCAGTGCTTCAGGAAATAAATCATGAAATGTCAAGGGAGGGAGACGGTTAACAGCAGATCCTTGGCCTTATCAGGAGGAAAGCAGACATTAGATGAAGTGCTGATATTGCTATAAAAACAGCAACTTAATTGTTCAGGTTACCATGCTGAGAGTCTGGATGCTTTTTCAAGAGCTGAAGATCCATGCAAAAACTATACAATATGATTCTCACGGACTAACATTGATGGTGCATTGCAACGGTGGCTGCTGTTGCCTTCTACATTCTACCATACGATCCATTACAGCTTCCTTCAGTTTCAACATAAAATACTGCAACATGCAGTTAAGCATTTTGTGACGTAAACTTAATTCATCACTGCGTGAAAATGCTATTGGCAGCTAACACACAGAGCATCGGTTTTCAGCTTCTGCATTAAATGTCTCCAACATAGACAATGAAACCTCACCCCACACGTCTGAACTCTCAACATCCTAAAGTAGGTCAAAACTCCAGCTCAAAACAAAGCACCATGGGAATTAAATTAAACTGACACTTTTAAACAACTTTTTTCTTTGTCTCAAATAACAAATACAATTTACAATTTCCTTAAATGACCTGAGTACTTGTGTTTTCAAAAGAACACACCAATGCATAAGATTTGCAGCATTCAGTTTGAATATTTATGGGCTGACTTAAGCCAAAAAAACTGCATTCAGCAACACTGATTTCTCTGCAATCATCTATAGCTTTCATGTAATGATAATGCCTGAATTCATTACTCACAGGAGTTAGATAAGCTTTCTTCAAGAAAACTCTTAGCAGTTAACTTGAATTGTCACACTTTAATCAGTTACACGGAGTAGATACTACATTCTAACTACATTCCAGGTAATCAATAAATACAATGTTGTAAGGTACAGTACCTCCAGTGACATTTGACCAATGAAGTGCTATAAAAACATGCCACTCCACAAGTGCAGATGCTTCTAACTGCTTATCAAAAAGCCATAACTGCAACTCAAGAATGATGTTTATATCTCTTCATGTGTCTCTTCATTCAAAAACAAAAGTAGCATACTTTGCTTTCATGCGTACAGTTTACTAACTTGGCTAACAAAACGAGCTTATCCTAAGTGGGTATTTTAATATATTTTTCAGCCTATTGATAAATATACAGCACTATTTTCTCTGGGTGGTTAAGTGGTTTCACTTAAACATGAGTGAATGTCAAATCATGATCACTATCAATTGGAACTTAATAGCAGATACCACTTTACACTCTAACAATAGATCCAAAATTGAGGCAAACCCCTAAACCCGCAGACCTGTGACTTTTCTAATCGACAGAAAGTGCTGACATGAACTGAGATGGCAATTTTGGGTTGAGCTAGTGAGTCCATACTTCTCCTTTGATGCCTGAGCAAATTCCAGTGGGGCAACCAGTTTTGAGGGTAGCCAGTACAACACACAGCACTTGCACGTGGAGTTCTGTAACTGCACTGTCAAGACCAAGCAACCACTTGGTCTGGGCAAGGGAGCGAAGTCAGTGATCCTGCAACCCATGAGCCTGTATGGGAATAAGAGGTGCAATACCAAGGGAGGAGGACATAAAGGCTAGTTCTCTATGTAAAAGGCAGAAGACACTGGGTGTGGCTTCAAATCCTTGAAAACAATTGACTTAATTGGCCGACAAGGCACAGAGCATATAGGGCAAAAGCTCATTATGGAGGCATTAAATCAAGCATTTGTCGTAGATCCGCATAATCAAGACAAAAGGGAGAAGAACAGAGATTGCTCTGAAGAAACATATCACTTTATTGAAGGCTACAGTCACATGGAATTCAGGTTTAGTGCAATTTGCTGTCCGTTGAGATTGATGGCTAAACCCTTGAAAGGAGCGGGCATGCTTTGGAGAATGATCAAAATTAGACATGTTAATGGGCTGAAGAGTGGCAGACGGAGTTTAATTTAGATAAATGTGAGATGCTGCATTTTGCAAAGGCAAATCAGGGCAGGGCTTAAACACTTAATGGTAAGGTCTGTGGAGTGTTGCTGAACAAAGAGACCTTGGAGTGCAGGTTCATAACTCCTTGAAAGTAGAGTCCCAGGTTCATAGAATAGTGAAGGAAACATTTGGTACGCTTTCCTTTACTGAACACAGCATTGTTTCATGTTTTGGCTTTTGGACATTGTTTTGGCCACTTTTGGAATATTGTGTGTAATTCTAGTCTTTTTCCTATTGAAAGGATGTTGTGAAACTTGAAAGGGTTCAGAAAAGATTTACAAGGATGTTGCCAGATTTGAGGTATCGGGAGAGGTTGATTAGGCTAGGACTGTTTTCGCTGAAGCATCGGAGGCTGAGGCGTGACTTTATAGAGGTTTATAAAATCATGAGGGGCATGGATAGGATAAATAGGCAAGGTCTTTTTCCTTAGGGTGGGGGAGTCCAGAACTAGAGGGTATAGGTTCAGAGTGAGGGAGGTAAGATTTGAAAGGGACTGAAGGGGCAACTTTTGCATGCAGAGGATGGTGTGTGTTTGGAATGAGCTGTCAGAGAAAGTGGTGGAGGCTGGAAATTCCAACACTTAAAAGGCATCTGGATGGGTATATGAATAGGAAGGGTTTGAGGGATGTAGGCCGAGTGTTGTCAAATGGGACTAGATTAGGTTAGGATATTTGGTCGGTATGGACGAGTTGGACCAAAGAGTCTGTTTCTGTGCTATATGTCTCAATGACTCATATGCTGTATTTGACGTCTGATAAATCTGAGAAGTCCATCTTTGTTGTCTCTACTGTTAAGATTAAGTGACAGTGATCATGGATTTGCCTGTTAACTCATCTTTAAAGTTACGCTCATGCTGGTTTGCTTTACGAAGAGAAGTGAGATTAAATAGTGTCCAACAGTTTTACATTGAAGTCATTCAGCAAATTTGATTCTTTACGTCTATGTAACCCAAGCAGCATAAAGAATCATTATTATTGCTCTCCACTTGCCATATGAAATCAAAGAAATTAACTGCTAATTACTTGGTTATTTTCCACTTATTTTTCCTCCACACTTATTCCCTTTAGCCTCTCCATGCCTGAACACTTAAGGTAACATATGCCCCCATGACTCCTTTAAACAATGGTGTGAATCTTCCACTCTGCGATGAAATCCCATTTGGTGGAGATTGAATATCAGGTTGGGAGTGTTGACTTGTCAGATTGGAATCTATAGGGGACTGGGAGCACGAAGTCTCATGGCATCAGGTCAAATATGTACAAGGAAATCTCCCTTTGGGAGTATTCTCCATATTGAACACTTGAAGTGATGGTAAGGACACAATGTGCTCCTTTTGTCTTTACTAGTACCTGAACTTGTATTCTAGTTCCTTCAGATTTATGCACAAGGTCTCCCAGATTGATCTGTTCTGCAGTTTACTGCAGTCTCTCTCTAAATAATATTCAGCTTCTCTATTCTTCCTGCCAAAGGGCATAACCTAACATTTCTCCACATTATATTATATCTGCCATGTGTTTGCTAACTTTCTTAACCTTTTAATTGTCCCTCTGTAAATGCTGCCCATCCTCAGCACCGTCTTTCCATCTATTATTGCCATCTAAAAACTTGGCTGTCGTACATTAACTATCTTCAAAACTGTTGATGGATAGTATAAATAGACAAAGTCTTTTCCCTGGGATCAGGGAGTCCAGAACTAGAGGGTTTAGGGTGAGAGGGGAAAGATAAAAGGGACCTAAGGGTCAACTTTTTCACACAGAGGGTGGTACGTGTATGGAATGAGCTGCCAGAGGATGTGGCGGAGGCTGGTACAATTGCAACATTTAAGAGGCATTTGGATGGGTATATGAATAGGAAGGGTTTGGAGGGATATGGGCCGGGTGCTGGCAGGTGGGACTAGTTTGGGTTGGGATATCTGGTCGGCATATGACTCTGACACATTAATGCCCAGTACTGATCCCTATGGCACTCCACTACTTGCAGATATCCATCCTCAAAATACCCCTCTTAACCCAGCTTTATTAAAACAAACAAAGGAATAACTGTGGATGCTGGAAGTAGGAAACAAAAGCAGAAATTGCTCCATCTGTGGAGCGAAAACATTTCGGGCCTTCTTCAGAACTGAATCACAAAAAGCTAGCATACAAGTTCAGCAGGTTATAGGGAAGGCAAATGAAATGTTATTCGAAAGAGAATGTGGTATAAAAACAGGAAAGTGTACAAGATATGAGTTAGACCACACAGCTTTGAATAGTGTTAATCTCCTTATCTAAGGGGAGGTATATCAGAGGTAGTCCAGAGAAGATTCACTAGGTAGATTGTGGGTATAGAGAAATTTTCTTAGAGGGAAAAGTTGAATAATTTAGACTTATACTCACTGGAGTATAGAAGAATGAAACACACTGAAATGTACTAGATTCTTAAGGGGCTTGACAACATAGACGTTGCTCTCCCTTGTGGAAGACTCTAGGATCAGAGGACATAATCTGAGTAAGGCTTCACCCAGTTAAGACAGAGGACAGGAATTTCTTCTTAAAAGCAAGTGAATTGATGGAATTCTTTACCACACAGGGTTGCTGAAGCTTGATCATTTAGTCAAGGCTGAGAGACACAGGTTTTTAAATCAGTAAGGGAATCCAGGGTTATGGGTTATGGCAGCAAAGTGGAGGTTTTTTTTAGATTACTTACAGTGTGGAAACAGGCCCTTCGGCCCAACAAGTCCACACCAACCCGCCGAAGCGCAACCCACCCATACCCCTACATTTACCCCTTACCTAACACTACGGGCAATTTAGCACGGCCAATTCACCTGACCCGCACATCTTTGGATTGTGGGAGGAAACCGGAGCACCCGGAGGAAACCCACGCAGACACGGGGAGAATGTGCAAACTCCACACAGTCAGTCGCCTGAGTCGGGAATTGAACCCGGGTCTCAGGCGCTGTGAGGCAACAGTGCTAACCACTGTGCCACCGTGCCGCCCACAAGTTGAGGATTACCAGATCAGCCATAGTTGCACTGAATGGCAGAGTGGACATTATCAGTCAGGAGGTCTACCTTTGCTCCTACGGTTGTAAGGCAGATAGTAGAGAGTGGTGGTGGAGGGTTGCTTTTCAGGCTGGAGGCCTGTGACCCCAGTGGTGTACCACAAGGATTGGTACTGGGTTCACTGCTTTTCATCATTTATGTGAATGATTTGGATGTGAACATATTTTGTGCTGCATATGGAAAATAAAGAGCATGAAAGCAATGGAAGGGTCAAAGCATGAATACCACTGGCAATCTATGGTCTGTGGAAGGCAAGAAGGGATAAGAATAGTCGAATGCTCTTACACCAATTAGCAGAGTTTGGTTAAGGCTGAAAGGGCTCTATGGTGAGATGAGATAACAATTGATAGAGGTAGTTTCCTGTTAAGTGTCATTGTGGGACCATAAATATTTGGGACATGACATTAAAATATTTAATTAATATTTAGTAGAGTCAGCATGAGACTGGAGACTATTGTAATAGATGGAATAGCTAAATATCTATCATGACTGGTTAGTCTGGAATGGAAGATCACTGTAGCAGAAGTAATAATAAATATCTAACTATGACATTAGGAAAATATTAAGTAGGGTCTGGAATGAAAGAGCATCGTTGCAAAGAGTTAGCAATAAATATCTAACCGGTACATTAGAATAACATTCAGTAGAATGTACAACTAAAGAGATAATGGAAACTAACATCACTGGTTTATTGTGTAGCTAGAGTGAGGTACTTTGATTAATATAGTTGGACATGCTGATAAGTTAACAGAAACATGATAAAAAAAATATAAAAATCTACGGACCCTGAGGTCCGTGGGCATTCAAGAATCTGCTTTCTCTGTCACGGTTTTTTGTGTGCAAATAAAAGACCCACTTCTTGAAGAACTCTCTGCGTCTCCTGGTGATTCTCTACATTTTCTCCACGAGATGCACCACTATTTTCTGGCAGTAAATTCAAGTGTTTCATCAATTTAAATACAAGAACCAGCAAACACTGCAGGTCTACACTACTCCAGTGCAAACCATCCAGTTAGAAACAAAAGGTATTGGAACACATTGCTATCAAATTACATTTCCTCATTTTCCTTTTGAATGCAGGTGGTGCTACACTTCAGCATTTGAGCACAAATTTGAATTTATCAAACACCTCGCCAGAAAGGAAAATTCCCTGCTCTATTTCCTTGAACCCAGTGGGTCCCTCCTTTGTCATTCAAAGATTACCTCTCCTTTTGCAGTGCACTGAATGGTGTGGTTAGTTTGTGCTCTTCTGGAGTAGCACTCAGTTGACAGAGCTGCAACTGAGCCACAACTGGTACGTAAAGGCACAGACAAGTGTAAATGCAGCAGTAAGAGAAAGCCATATGATTTTTATTTTTATCACCTCCAACACAGTAAAACAGCTCAAGCACTTCGCATTTCAAACAATGCTGACACTGAAAGAACTATGCCTGTTCCTATGTTCCGAAACCAGTACTTCGAACAGAAGGGATGGATGAGAAATTGCTCCTTCAATCACAGGCTGGATCTCTCCTCTGCTTGCTGTGAATAGGCTCATTAAACACAGAAGAGGAAAAAAGAATGAATTGAAAGAGCTCCATGACCCAGGTAAATGCCAGCAGTTTTGGGGGGGGGGGGGGGGGGGGGGGGGGGGGGGGGGGTTGAGGTCCAGGGCAGAGAGTGAAAGAAATCAAGCTCTGGCAATAGGAAGCTCAGGTCCCATACCAGCTAGGCAAAAGTGGGTACTGCAGATGCTGGAGATTAAAATCAAGACTAAAGTAGTGCTGGAAAAGCACAACAGGTCAGGCAGCATCAGAGGAGCAGGAAAATCGACGTTTTGGGCAAAAGCCCTTCATCAGGAATCTATCATTTTACAAATTTGAATTGGGGAAGCTATGCTGAGAGCAGCCTTTTTGTGATGCTATGAAGGGGAAAAGCCTTTTTGCCTTCAACTATATGGGTTCAAAGAAGATGGGGGGGGGGGGCAACAGGACACTAAGAGTGCGGCGATACAGGGGGCTGCATAGAGACTGAGAGGACCACAGGGAGGAATGATTAGGATATAAGGACAATGGGGCTGAGGGCAGACACTGACAGAAGACAGACAGGGACAGATTACAAGGCTGAAAGGGAAATGAGGACCAGTGTTTGTTCAGCTGAGATGACACTCTCAAGTAAAAAGTCAGCTTACTGCAGTGACAACCTTGAGGTTGTAGAATACATTACTGCCTACAGAATCAGATCAGCATAATTCACTGCCTTCAGAGAAGGTACAGGGTAAAAATGATTTATTCCAAATAATTAAGACTGTAGAAGAATATACATTAACAGATATGCAACTGCATTCTAGACTGCATGTTCAGTTTGCCTAAACCACAGACTGAATGCTTCTGGAAAAATAAATACGAAATGCAAAGAGAGAGATATGATCCAGCCATATGTTATGAACAGAGGCCAAATTTTCATGTTCTTGCCCTCAGTCTTTTTTCCTGCCTAGCACAGAAACAAGTTTCTTTCAATTCTCCCAATTCTGTTTTTCAGCGTGAAGAGTAAATAGGAGCAACTACGTTTGTTTTTCTTCTCTGCAATTAGTGGCCCACTTCTTACTTTCCATTTAATTTGGTTTGAGTGGAGAAACTCCAGGAAGTCAAGTAGCAGATGCTAAGTTCAATAATTGTTTTAAACTTGAAATCAAGGAAGTTTTGTTAGCCTTGGAAATAAAGCCAAGGCAGATGATGGAGTTGTGATACTGATCCGCCCAGATCTCACTAAATGATCAAACAAGCTTATGGGAATGAACAACCTATCCCCCTAAAAAGAGCAAAACAAAATCATTCCATTATTTTGCTTATTGTTTTATAAAGCCATTCATGTCATCAACGAACATTTGCTTTGGACACAATACTAGACATTAGTATACCAATGGAAAGCTATATTATATTCAGATTGCTGTCACACATCCAAAATGATATAGGCAAAATTAAAGAATCAAATGTCCTTTAGGACTGAAATCAGGAAATTACATAAATTCCAGTCTTTTTGTTCCCATATTACCACTGTAAATTTCTGCCTAGGGATGTGACCGATCAAAATACGTATTAATAAAAATCAGGTTGAACAACTGAGACCAAAGTATAACATTCTTCTTTAAATTATGGCTATTACTATAAAAAGTATGTAAATTCAGCCATATGAATTCAAAAACATGCAAAGAAACGGATAATAACTGATTCTTCTACACCTGAAATTCTAAGCATAGTTTTACATTTCTTTTGAACCAGTTTGATCGAAGAGAAATCCATGTCTCCAGCATTATCAGAAGCTGGGAGGCAGTCAAACACTGAGGTCAACAGGTGGGAGCACAAGATGGAGGAAAGTCAAGTTGAACATAATCTCAAATATTGCACTGGCATGAAGCCAAGATTCCTGAATTTAATAAGGGTCTTGTGGCACAGTGGTTGAGCAGAAGGTCCAAGTTCAGGGCACACTTCAGGATACAATGGCAACAACGTGTCCTACAATGTCCAAACCAACCAGTAAAATTTTCCAATTTTTTTAAAATATAGAATCTTTTCTGTATATCTCAAATGCTCATATCTCAATGAAAATGCACTGAAAAGTCCTTAAAAATACACTCAGCTACAGATGCAGAATTGGTTTATAGCTGATTTTTCCCCAATTAATTTAAATTCTATTTTGCACTGAAAATACAATTCATTCAATGTAAACTGAATGACAATACAACGAAGTTATGATTTAGTGAATTAAGCAACTTTGAATTGAGTGATTTATTGTTAAAGTAAACAGTTATCACACCATTCTATTCAAACAATAAATTGTCATTTCTTGCAAAAAAATTACAGTCCATGTTGCATCACCAGCAGACAATATAGTTTTTCCGCCTCATGTGACATTTGCTACAGGCTGTTACAAGAAGATATTGTAGGAGAACAGAAGTTCATCTTAGATGAGAAAGCTCTACAACCAAACATTAATAATTTAAAAAATTTTAGGTTAAAAAATTGAATGCTCAAAGCTACCAAACACGATCTATGTTAGTGTAGTCTGTGTTCATGTACCCACAATTTAGAAATGAAAGCAATCAGAATATATTAAATGACAGTCATTCATGTTCTTTAACATGCACTATATTCAAAAAGACTACTCAGGAATATATAGCAATACAAGCTCAAAAACATTTATCTTCTGCTATAAAACCAACAGAGGGCGCTGTGTAAAGCTTACATACAAACAATCCAACACACTGAAGGTTACTCCTGGTCAGTGACTGCAAATAAACCCTGGCAGTTCTATTAAGTCAGTTTGCAAATTGTCAGATTCACCAAGGCTGATGGCAATGATAGCAAGTTTGTGTGTTAAAACGAACCAAGAAAAAGATACAAAAAATTGCTGAATTAAGTATGCAATCTTCAGGTGCTAAATAAAGACACAAGTCAATTCTCTCAAATGGAAGCTTCTCTGCCAGTTTTGACATTACTTTTTCAGCAATTTTGAATACAACTGATATTTTCAACCAATGTAACACTTCTGCTCAATAGTCAACACATTGATCATAAATCTACCTTCACATTTTTCCACTCTCGTGTTCATCGGCAAAGTACCTGGTCGAGGAAGTTGATTAAACATTGTTTTGTTTAATGCTTTGTTCCTTAAATAGTGTTTTGGCCTTGCAAACAGTTTAGCTTAAAAAAGTTATGTTCATGAATGAAGTTAAGTGCCTGTTATGATGAACACAATGGAAACAGCTTCACCTCCTTTTTCTCGTCTTTCTCCTGAATAATGTTTAATTAAGACATAGCCAGACTCCCTCACCACTTGTTCAGCTCCTGAGCACGAGCACAAGGGAAACATCTGTCCCACTCCCTTTCTCCAAACATTCCACAATGACTCAAACAAATCAAAAACATCTGCAAAAAAATTACTTTGAGTAAAGAAAACTAAAGAAATGCATTCTCAAACAGATATTGATTCTAAAATATTCCCACAATTATTTTTTTCCACAATGTATGTAGCAAAATATAAGGATGCTGATCCAAATTGCCAATAATTTATGTTTCTATAAAATTCAAGCTACATGAATAGAGGGAGGATATATAGTTTCAGATATAAAAACAGCCTAGCTGAAACATAACTAAAGCTTTCTTTGTTTCAAAACATACAATCCCCAGTGTGGAAATAGGCCATTCAGCCCAATAAGTTCACACCAACCCTCCAAAGAGCGTCCCACCCAGACCCATCCTCATCACCCTGCATTTACTATAGCTCATGCACCTAACCTACACATCCCTGAACACTGTGGGTAATTTAGCATGGTCAATCTACCTAACGTGCACATCCTTAGACAGTGGGTGGAAACCGGAGCACCTGGTGGAAACCCGCACAGTCACGGGGAGAATATGCCAACTCCACACTGAGTCACCTGATGCTGGAATCAAATCCAGGCTCCCGGCACTGTGAGACATGAATGCCACCTGCTAAGCCACCATGCTGCCCCAAGGTAGACAAGAGTAATTTTTTGTAGTCAAAACTAAGATAAAGCTGCAATTCAAATTACATCACATCACATTATTACAACATTCCACCTCAGCCTATATTAATAACTTTAAACACAAATCAAAAAACTACAAAAACTAATTGAACTCTTACTTAGTAATGTTAAGAAATTCAACACAATCAGTGTTCCACATTTTTGTAAACAACTAGACATTTATGGCATTACCAGTCTATTCTTTCCGTCATCTGTACCCCAAGCCTATATAGCAGTCCATACTCGTGGACAGAAAAGGTCCAAAACAGAACTATGTACTTGTTACATGAAGTAGACAACAACAAACCATTTGCCCCAACCTGTTCAAGCCTGAATTTGTACTCCACTTAGTCTCCTCTCACCTTTTCTCATCTAACTCTGCCTTTGTAACCAGGTGTTCATTTCACCGTTCTATACTTTGCTAGTTTCCGCTTAAATGTATTCATTCTATACACATCAATTGCTCCCTGTAGAAGTGGGTTCCACATTCTGTTGTGTGAAGATTCTGTTGAATAATCTATTTGATTTCTTGGTGAATATCTTGCACCGATAGTCTCAAGTTATTCTTATCTCCACTCGAGGAAACATTTGCTTTGTCTCTGTTGCCAAAACCCTTCAACAGTTTTGAAGACCTGCATTACATCAGCACTTACCTTTATTCAAGAAAAACTCAGTTTGTTCAACATCATCCTTGCAAATATCTACACCCTCAAGTGCCTTTATTTACCTTTAACAAAATGGCAACCAAAAACACAATGTGGTTAGCCAAGATTCAATATTGGCTTAACATTACATCCTTTTAACTCTATCCTTCCAGACGATAAAGCTTGTGCTTAATTTGTTTATTTTTCAGCGGCCTTGCTAAATTTGGTTCTTGTAGCAGGGCCGGCTATTTGTATAACAGCAAGATCTAAAGTGCTCCTAGCACGGAGTGAAAACTAAGTAAAAACATGGAGTTGAGCCAAGAGTAGGAGGTTGGTTAAGTGGGAGGGGGAGGTATTATCGTGCCTCGTTCCAGCAATTTTTATAAGGGGCTACTTTGTGGTTAAGGGGCTTCTGGCTAGATTCAAGAGTGGGCTGAGATGAATAACAGGCTTTGTTGAGGATGAGCAGCAACAAGTTAAGGGCAAGGTAAGACCTTTCTTTAGAGGGTAGCAATCTCTGGATTACTCTCTCGGGCACAAGCTAGTGAGAGTAGGGATAGCACGATAGGGCAGGCGAATGCATGGCTGTGGAGTTGGAGCTGGAGTGGAGCTGGAGCTGGTGCAAGGATAGGAATTCAGATTTTTGCTAAGACAAACCAGTGCAGGATTTATAATTGATGATAGGGCCCTGGGGAGTGTTGTCAAACAATGGTACAGGTACATAGTTCTTCAAATGTGGTGTCATAGGTTGATAGAGTGGTGAAGGTAACATTTGGCATGCTTGCCTTAATCAGTCAGAGCACTGAGTACAGGAGCTTAATGATGTGCTAAATAGTAAGCAAGGCTTTATACCTGAGGACACACAACATAACTGATGCAATTGCATGAGATACAGCACAGAGGACACTGAACAGAACATGACCTGAGCTGAGCTGGCATGTTTCAGCTAAAGAGAGAGAATAGGTAGCCTGGAGTTGCTTTCTTTAGAGCAGAGAAGGTCAGTGGGGTAACTAACTAAACTATATAAAATTATGAGGGGTTTCGGTGGAAATAAACTTCTCTCTTTAGTAGAGTGGTCAAAAGATGGGACAATAATTTGAGAGGCAAGATATTTAGAGGATACTTAAGGAATAACATTTTTGCCCAGAGGGAGGGGCTATCTGGAACTCATCACCTGAAAGAGTATTAGAGGTGAGTAACATCAGAACATTTTAGTCGTACTTAGATGAACATTTGGAAAGCCATTGCATACAAAGCTACAGGCCAGGGTAAGGAAATAAGCCTAGAATAGATAGGTGCTTGATCAGTGTGATCACAATAGGCTGATTGTTCTTTCGTGCTGCAATATTCTGACTCAGAACAGGTGTTGCTGTCATTATTTTTGTTAAGGCAAGGGAGTATTAGTTTTGCTTATAGTTTGATGGATCCCTCGGAGAACTCCTGGGATAGTGTGTGGTGTAAATTATAAACCTCAAAAGATCAGTCCCAACACTGGAGAAAAATTGCCACTCCCACAGCATTTGAAAACAAAAAAAAAAGCATCATTAGTTAACTGAATAGAATTACTGTCTTAACTGAGAATTCTGAAATAGACTGTATTCATTAGTGTGAGACAAAATAAACAAAAAATTCAAAAAGCGTACTGAGAAAAGAATTGTATTTTACAACTTCAATGTTTCTACAGCCTCGCAGGCTTCAGAACGTGAATGAGGGAAATGAGATTTAGAAGTTGAACGAGATGTCACTTAACCAACTTAAAGTTAATTTTCAACTTAGAATCCTAAACTCTTATAAAAAGATCGTCATTTTTAGGTCATATTATGCATACTCTTTCAAAGGACTAACCAATTCAGTTCTGCTTCTACATCAATATTTTAAGAATTTAAAAATAAACAAAATGTGGGAAGTGTTGCCAAACAAACAGACCTTGGGATACAGGTTTATAGCTCTTTGAAAGTGTAGTCACAGGTAGACTGGGTGCTGAAGGTGGTGCTTGTAAGCTTGCTTTCAGTGGTCAGTGCAGTGAGTGCAGGAGTTGGGATGTCATGTTGCAGCCATACAGGACAGTAGTGAGGCCACATGTGGAATACTGCATTTAATTCTGGTCTCCCTGTTGTACGATGGGTGGTGTGACATCTTTCAAGTTTCACAAAAGATTTACAAGGATACCACCAGGGTTGGAGGATTTGAGCTATATAGGGAGAGGCTGAATAGGTTGGAGCAATTTTCCCTGGAGCACAGAGGTGAAGGGGTGACCTATACGAGGTTTATAAACTCAATGGGTATAAATAAGGTGAATGGCAGGTATTTTTTCCCTGGAATGGGGGATTTCAAGGTGAGAGGAGCAAGATTTAAACATGACATGAGGGGCATTTTTTGTTACAGAGTGGTGAAGTGCATGAATAAGATATGTTTGGAGAGTATAGCCAAGCGCTAGCAGGTGCGTCTAGTTTACTTTAGGATTATGGTCAGCATGGACTGGTTGGACTAAAAGGTGTATTTCCATGTTGTGATTAATGGGTGAATAGCCAAATTCTTTTTCCCAGGGCAGGGGAGTCCAAATCTGGAGGGCATAGGTTTAAGGTGACAGGGGAAAGATGTAAAAGGGACTTAAGGGGCAACATTTTCCACGCAGAGGGTGGTGTATATCTGCAGTGAGCGGTCAGAGGAATTGGAGGAGGTGGATACAAGTACAACATTTAAAAGGCATCTGGATGGGTACATAAATAGAATAGGTTTAGAGGACTATGGACCAGATCCTGGCAAACAGAACTAGATTAATTTAGGATCTCTGGTTGTCATGGACAAGTTATTTCTATGCTGTACAGCTCTATGACTTTATAACATTGAGTTCACATGTAAGTTCTTCTATTAATGCTTTTGCAAAACAACAATTTGCAAGGTGAATCCAAGTTAGGGTAAAGGTGTCAAGTCCACATATAACATGTATCAAAGATCTTCCTGTCTTCAGCTAAAACTGCTCATACTTAGCTAAGCAGACTGATTTTTAATTAGTTATATGTTAACTGAAGAGCTATGGAGAGTAGGCAGGAAAAGGAAGTTGAGGCTGAGATAAAGTCAGTCACGATCATATTAAATGGCAAGTGAGCTCAAGAGGCTGAATTGCCCACTCCTCATCCTAGTTCTTACATTCTTTATCCATGTGTATTTTGGCATAGCTTACTTTGCACACTTTTCCACAGGTTATTTTCACAAATTTAAGCATGCAGAGATCACCCCCTAAAACAAGGCTAGGCTAAAGAAACAGCAAAGTACTGGATTCTTCCACTTTCCGTCCTTAAAAGCCCAACAAAAATAGATGGTATTAACTTAAACAATGAGTACTGAGCTAAAGCAAGCAGTTAAAGATCTCTCGTTGAAAAGAATCATTGAACAAGACAATTCACTGTTGCAGGCAAAAGTGAGGACTGCAGATGCTGAAGATTAGAGTGGTGTTGGAAAAGCACAGCAGGTCAGGCAACATCCGAGGAGCAGAAAAATTGACATTTCGGCCAAAGGACCTTCATCAGGAACGAGTCATTCTTGATGAAGGGCTTTTGCCCGAAACGTCGATTTTCCTGCTCTTCTTAATTCACTGTTGAAGGCCAGCAATGCTCTTTTACAAGTTAAACGTTATATCCTGTTTGTGTAAAAACAATTGTATACAAAACCAAAAATTCATGTATACTGTTCATGATAATTACCATTTCCTGCACCTTTTTATTAAACCTATTTAAACACATTTGTAACATCGGAGTTGTACCTACCTCCAAAAGGCCTTCCTGAATTCCATCACAATCCTACTCAGTTTGCTTTACACCTCAGTTTACTATTAGCTTTCATTAATGCCTTCTAAATTCAAAAGAGTAAAATGAGAGTATAACCATTGTGGATGTCTTCTATACAAAAGCTGGTACAGAATAGACAAGCACCAAAATTAAGTTCTTTGGAAAGAAAGCCAACGAGTTAAGTTCTCATCATGAAATTGATGGCTGAAATACACGCGTTTCCATCTGGTCAACTGAGCTTTCAATTCTGTCCTCTCCCATTCTGTTTTGTAATTTTTCTGACCAAATGACTAAATTTATGCTGAACTTAGAGTCAGAGACCTCACATTTATCCAAATTAAACTTTATCTGCTATTCTTCAGCCCACTGACCCAGTTGATCAAAACCTCTTTATAATCTTAATCTTTTTCACTGTCCACTATAAACTCCAATCTTAATGTCATTCTCAAACTTACTAACCATGCCTTCTAGATTCTCATCTAAATCATTTACATAAATGACTAACAGGAGACCCAGTACCCATCTCTGTGGACCAGCACTGGTCACAGGGCTCCCGTCTAAAAACCAATCCTCTACCATCACTTTGTCTCCTGCTGCTAAGCCAAATTTGTATCCAAGCTCATCCTGAAGCCCTGATTTAACTTTACAAATTAGACTACCATGCAGAACCTTGTCAAAAGGCTTTACTAAAGTCCAAGTAAACTATGTCTACCGCTTTGCCCTCAATCTTGGATAAAAGCAAATTACTGCGGATGCTGGAATCTGAAACCAAAAGAGAAAATGCTGGAAAATCTCAGCAGGTCTGGCAGCATCTGTAAAAGGAGAGAAAAGAGCTGACGTTTCAAGTCTAACGGACCCTTTGTCAAAGCTTTCACATACGGTCCGTTAGACTCAAAACGTCAGCTCTTTTCTCTCCTTACAGATGCTGCTAGACCTGCTGAGATTTTCCAGCATTTTCTCTTTTGGTTTGCCTCAATCTTCTTGATTATTTCAAAAAAATCTCAATCAAGTTTGAGACACACTATTTCCCTCACATAAAACCAAAATTTGCCATGTACATCCCACTAAGTTGTCAGTTTTTGCTTTGTTGAAATGTATTCAAAGTTGACACACATCCATCACCCCAACATGGAGTAAAGAAGAAAAGTACTCAGAGGTTGAATCAGATTTTTACCACACAAAACATTGATAAATTGAAATGTTTCACAAATTTTCCATTCAACCCAACAGTTTTTATTAATTCACATTACTGGCTCAGCCAATAATTGTTGTTCATCCCAAATTATCTTCAATACTTCCAAATTCTCCTTTTACCTTGTGTTGTTCAATGGCCTCTATCCATTGTTGTCTATGGTCTGGGTCTTGGGCACGGAGGTACCACACACTGTCGTTCACACTGATATCAAAGCGACATTCATCAAACTCATGGGGCTGTGGAGAAGACCAGACAAGTCATGAGAACAGACTTGGATTAACAGAATAGCATGCAGCTTTCAGATAATATGACCTGCATTCATAAATAAGGAAGCATTAACTAATAAGAAAATTAATATATCACCTAGTGCACCCAGACCCTCTTCAACTTGTGAACCAGTAGCATTTCATCTTGAACACCACTTGGGACAGGGACAGAGGGTGACGGAAACACTGAAATTATCCATGCTGAGTATATTCTATGTTTAACCAGTGGCACCATAACTGAGCAGAAGTTAGAAAGGACCATCAAGACAGAAAAGCCTAATTAACCTTGCCTTTGCAAACCTATCATGGATGCATCTGTCCATGGCAATATTGGTGTGACTGACCACTGCACATTGCTGACCAAGTCATGCTTTCACATTGAGGATAACCACCATTGTACTGTATGGCAATACCTGTCCTAAATGGGGTAGATTTAAAACAGATCTAGCATTCAAAACTGGGCATCTACAAGGTCAAGTTGGCCATTACTAGAAAAATTGTTTTGAACAATCGAAAATACCTTGGTACAGTATAAAAGCAGCTCCTCCCATCATCACCAAGCCAGACGATCAATACTGGATCAATAAACAGTGCAGGACTGTCAAGTAAGGAGCAACACCAACTCAATACCTAAAAATCTATCAAAATTGTAACCCTAAAACACAGGACTTCTTGCCTGACAGTGAAAATAGCATAAAACAGAGTTACGTGGTCCCACAACCAGCCAGATTCTGTAATCCAACTTGAATAATGGTGGATAATTTTAAAAAAGGAAACAGCTCCAAAAATATTCTCATCTGCAATGATCTAACTTATCAGTGTGAAGACAGGGCTAAGCATTTGCAACAATTTCCAAAAAGGTGATGTATACTGAGTCATGCATCTCAGCCTCCTTCTGAAATCCTCATATGGCACATGCCAGTTTTCAGACAATTCAATTCATACCACTTCATATCCAAGAAATGTTTGGAGACACTGTGTACTGCAAAGGCTGAGCTCTGAAAACATTCCAAGAGTATTGAAAAATGGTGAGCTGAATTATCCAGGCTATTCAAGCATGGCTCCAATATTGGCATTTACCTGACAGTCTAAACAAAATTCCACAAAATGCAGCACAAACTCAAAACAGCCAATTATCACTACATCGGTAGATTCTCAATTAACAAAGTAATGGAAGGCCTTATCAACAGTGCTATCAGGCAGGACTTAGCAATAGCCTGCTTGGTTTGGATTCTAGTAGGACAACTCAACTCCTGACAAGTCCTGGTCTAAGAATCATAGAATCATTACAGTGCACGAGGTGACCATTCAGCCATCACGCCTGAAGCAGCTCTATTAGCTAGTCTGGCTCGATTATCCAATAGGTAAAAACAATGACTGCAGATGCTGGAAATCAGATTCTGGATTAGTGGAGCTGGAAGAGCACAGCAGTTCAGGCAGCATCCAATGTGCAGTGAAATCGATGTTTTGGGCAAAGGCCCTTCAACGGGAATAAAGGCAGTGAGCCTGAAGCGTGGAGAGATAAGCTAGAGGAGGGTGGGGGTGGGGAGAAAGTAGCGTAGAGTACAATAGGTGAGTGGGGGAGGGGATGAAGGTGATAGGTCAGGGAGGAGACGGCGGAGTTATAGGTGGAAAAGGAGCTAGGCAGGTAGGACAAGTCCGGACAAGTCATGGGGACAGTGCTGAGCTGGAAGTTTGGAACTAGGGTGAGGTGGGGGAAGGGGAAATGAGGAAACTGTTGAAGTCCACATTGATGCCCTGGGGTTGAAGTGTTCCGAGGCAGAAGATGAGGTGTTCTTCCTCCAGGCGTCTGGTGGTGAGGGAGCAGTGGTGAATGAAGCCCTGGACCTCCATGTCTTCGGCAGAGTGGGAGGGGGAGTTGAAATATTGAGCAACAGGGCGGTGTGGTTGATTGGTTCGGGTGTCCCGGAGATGTTTCCTAAAGTGCTCTGCTGGGAGGCGTCCAGCCTCCCCAATGTAGAAGAGACCACATCGGGAGCAACGGATACAATAAATGATATTAGTGGATGTGCAGGTAAAACTTTGATGGATGTGGAAGGTTCCTTTAGGGCCTTGGATGGAGATGAGGGAGGTGGTGTGGGTGCAGGCTTTGCAGTTCCTGCGGTGGCAGGGGTAGGTGCCAGGATGGGAGGGTGAATTGTAGGAGGGCGTGGACCTGACCAGGTAGTGCTCCAATACCAAATCTCCTGCCTTTCATTCTTATCTCAGCATGCCATTACTCTTCAAAATACTATCCAAGACAAACCAATCACTTGATTGATATCCCATCCACTCTTTTCCCCAGTGACACATTGGCACATAGTGCACCATCTACAACATGCAATGGACTACATTAACTCACCCTAGGGTCCTTTGACTGCATTTTCAAAACTGTATGACCCAAACATACAAGGGCAGATGCCTGAGTGGAAAGGTCTTTTCTCACATCAACCTTTCTTCATTGGCACGTCACTTAAATCTATTCCCTCTTGTTTTTGTTTCTTTTACAAGCAGAACCAGCTGCAACCTATTTACTATGTCCATCCCAGTCATGATTTTGAAACTTCTATTAGATCTCTTCGGAGCGTTCTTTTCTCCAGGAAGAATGATCCCAACTTCTTCAATCTATTCCGAAAGCTGAAGTTTCTCATAACTCAAACTATTCTTGGAAATCACTTATGCACTCTCTCCAATGCATTCGCAAATCTTTCCTAACATGTTAGGCCTGCAACTTTTCCCAATATTCCAACCAAAGTCTAAAAGTGGCTTGTACAAGTTCAATATCACCTCCACCCTTGTATTCTATGCCCGATTAAAAGAATTAACATAATATACTTTATTTACTGCTCTCTCCACCCTGTCCTGCCACTTTTGATGATCTGTGCACATATACACCCAAATTCCTCTACTCCTGTACCCCCTATCGAATGGTGTCCCCTATTTCATACTATTGGTTCTGATATCATATGATAGTTCCATTCTCATGAGATCTCATAAGAAAATCACACAATAGCCAAGCCATTTAAATTAATGAGGCCGGAATCACATTATAACCAAAACATAAGGAAAGTTCGCGTTCTACAAATAACGGTCTAAATTCTTCAACAGCATTAAAGCCAATTCACACTGAAGAAACATGAATTATAGCAGAACTGACTGTGTTGTCTTTCAGTGTTCTTCCATTCAAAGTTCATCACTTCATAAGTTTTTTTTTGCAATAAACCTAGTCTGCCACCTACCTGCCCACTCCACCAGCTTGTCAATGTTTTTAGAATTCCATACTATCCAGCTCACAGTTTACAATCTTTTCAAGTTCAGTGTCATCTGAAAACTTTGAACTTGTCCCCTGTACACCAAGATCCAGCTCTCTATCAGGAAAAGCAAGAATTTCAAAATCGATCCCTGAGGAAACCCACTACAAACCTTCCTCAGACCCAAAAAAATGTCTATTGACCATTACACTGTTTCCTATCATTCAGCCAAAGTTATATCCATGCTGCCACTGTTTCCTTTTACACAATGGCCTATAACTTGCCTCTCACGTCTGCAGTGTGGCACTGTATCAAATGCCTTTCATTTTCACCAATAACAAAAAAACTTTGACAGTGGAATTTGGCACAAACCGATTTGTCAAACAAGGCCATCTTGTTTGTCAATCCATGGGTTTGGAGAATCGGGTTGCAAGGCAAAAATGGTTAAATAATAACTTCCATTTGACAGGAATGATAAAAACAAAACTTCCTCTGCTAATGAAATGCAAAAATGAAAATCCTATTTGCAAAAACAACAAATTGCATACTGAGTCACCTCTACAAAGATTGATAGTTTCATAGAATCAGTCCATCAAACAAAGTGAATTTGGTAAGATAAATTACAGATTTAAAAGCCTTAAAATGGGAAATCTGGGAAGTATTCAATGCACCTATGTTAAAAGATACAACATACATAAAAGTTGTTGTAAAGCAGTCTTCTGTATGCCAATTATTGAGGATAGAAGACAAAATTAAAAATAGTGGGCATTTGAGAACGGTACACCAAGTTGGATCCCAACAGTGGCCTGAAGCATTCAGCAGCAAAACATCGCATTTAATGACACCCAGCAACATCATGGCATGCCAAATCTTTCACTACATTGTTAGGATTTGGAATGCACTTCCTGGAAGAACGGTGGCAGATTCCATTGGAGATTTCAAAATAGAGCTAGATGTATTTAGAGGGCCACAGAGATAGAGCTGAAGAACAGGAATAGCTGGGTAGTTTTTTTGGGAGCTGGTACAGACACGATGGCTTGGTGAATTTCTTTTTCGCATGTAAAATTCTATGATTGTATACAAATCCCAGGATCTCAAAGGGAAGAGGGAAGAAATCAGTGCAAAAGATGAATGTGAAGCTTTTACACCAATCTTCAGCCACAAGTGCTAAGTGAGTGACCCATCTCAGCCTCCCGAGCCCCTGACCAGCAGAGATACTGGTCTTCAATCAATTCAATTCACTCCACGTGATGACAAGGAACCATTGAAGGCAATGGATACTGCAAAGGCTACGGGCCCTGACAACAGTAATTCTGCTCAAATACAAGCTCTACTCCTGTCAAGTTCCAGTACCTTTGTAACATTGGCATCTGCTCCTTAACAGCTATGTCAACAAAACACAGCATAATTCAACTTCGCCAATGAATATCCCATCATTCTACTGTCGATCAAAGTGAATGAAAGGAGTCGCCAACAGTGCTATTAATTGGCACTTACTCAGCATAACCAACTCACTGATGCTCAGTTGGATTTTGGAAGTGGAACCTGGCACCAGATCTCATCAGCCTTTGACACTGATTGAGAGTTTCCAATTGGAAAATTGGAAATGTGAATCGTGCACAAAAACAATGGGACATGGCAGATGGATCTGACTTAGATAGATGAAGGCAATATGGTAGATATTGTCTACATGGAGTTCAGCAAGGCCTTTGACAAGGTTCCACATGGTACAATGGTTAAAGGTTATATCACATGGATCCAGGGAGAGCTAGATGAAAATGTGTTGCTGGTTAAAGCACAGCAGGTTAGGCAGCATCCAAGGAATAGGAAATTCGACTTTTCGGGCATAAGCCCTTCATCAGGAATGAGGAGAGGGTGCCAAGCAGGCTAAGATAAAAGGTAGGGAGGAGGGACTTGGGGGAGGGGCGATGGAGATGTGATAGGTGGAAGGAGGTCAAGGTGAGGGTGATAGGCCGGAGTGGGGTGGGGGCGGAGAGGTCAGGAAGAAGATTGCAGGTTAGGAGGGCGGTGCTGAGTTGAGGGAACTGACTGAGGCTCAACCCCGTGGCTCAACACTTTAACTCTCCCTCCCACTCCACCGAGGACATGCAGGTCCTTGAACTCCTCCACCGGCAGAACATAACAACATGACGGCTGGAGGAGGAGCGCCTCATCTTCCGCCTGGGAACCCTCCAACCACAAGGTATGAACTTGGATTTCTCCAGTTTCCTCATTTCCCCTCCCCCCACCTTGTCTCAGAGGTAAGAAAGACAAGTGTAAGGGTAACGTGTCAGCTGGATGTAGGTGTACCATGCCAGGTGGTTAGAGAGCAATGCTCCATCTAAGTGCTGCCAGGGGGTCTGCACATGCCAACTGGCGCACAGATACATTGATTTTCAGTTCTCTAAGCCAGCAGCAGGAAAGTCAGAGGTAACATGGGTAAGGTGCAATTTTCCCTCTAAGCTCTGCTGAGAAGATTCACTCATGCTAATTGGCATGCCAATATTTTGACTTCTGGTTCCCTGGCAAAAGGAGTGTCTGGTCCTAGCATGAGGAATCAGGTCCAGTGTAGGCAATGGGGGCTTACTGACGTGCAGGTGGTCATAAATTTTCTTTGAGGGCGACTGGTGAAATTTAAGGGCTACATTATTTACATATGCTACTTTTCCACTCTCTCAAGTTCTTAGTTCATTTATGAAGTGATTCAGTTCTCTTGCAACATTTGTACTGAACATGTTTCACTTGTCTTTCTTTAGACAGGGAAGGATTTCAGCAGTTCAAGGTGCAGCTCACCACCACATCTCGTGGGAAATTAGGATAAACAATAAATGCCTACAAAGCCGACATTCCCTGAATTTAAAATGGCCCTGTGCTTGTCGTCAATTCAAAGTTGACTGATTTAACTTTTAAAAAAGAATGTTACATTTTAATTTGCAGAAAAATCTTTAAATCGTGGGTAATAAAACATTAAAAAAATCTATAAACAAGCTGCAACCATTTTGGTTAACTGCATTTAAAATGAAATATTTACAGTCTCAGTTAGTTTAACAGAAATGCCGACATTATTTTTTAGCTCAGTTAAAGAGACCACTTCTGCAACTCATCCTTCTTGCAACCTGCTAAGTTGTTAGCATCATATTAAATACCTCAAGGTTGTCTGTACAGACCAAGTTCCCTTCAATTTCAATATGCAAGCTGGTTTTGTTTTATTAGTTCTCTCTATCCTAAGCCAAACACAGTAGACTGAAACTGATTTGTTACATTGAATCTAAGAATTTTATTGACCAAGTCATTAATGTAAACCAGAGTCACTTTGTCATTTTCTGTTTCCTCAATTTTCTATGTGCAGTCTCCCTTATTAGCACTTAACAGATTCCACTGCAATGACAGACTCAAGGGAGATTCTTCCTTAATGTGACTTCTGAAGCTTGTTAGTGTTAGTTTCTCACTGTCGGCAAAATCCTCATGCTCAGTTGACTTCCCCGCACTCTGACAGCAAAGCCTAACAAAAAGTGAGTTGAGACATAATAATTCTTTAAAAACCTCAAGTCAATAACAAACAAATCAAAAAGCCAAAAGGGTAAAATCAGAAGCTTTTGGACACAACTTGAAACTGGCTTCTTCTGAATATATGTTGGAAGAACCTGACCCTGGCTTGATTGGAAAATTGAAAGAAAGATTTAGCTTCTTGTCAATACCCTCAACAGCTCACAATTCGACTGCTGAGCTCTGGAAGATTGTTATTTATAGGTTTGTGTATCAATCTCAAATTAAATGATCAGGAAAACAGAAACTTCCACTCATGTCTCACATTTCACATCTTCACAGTTGATGAATTAAACATGATCACAGACAGATACTGGTTTTGGCTGTTTTACCTAATGCAGTAGAATATGCAAGCAAATATACAAGGAGAAAGCTCCTGATTTTCAAATTATGCAAGATATCAATCTAGATCTATTTGATAACATTTCGCCCATCTCAGCCCAAACCCTTCCGAAACATAGACCCATCCAGATGCCTTTTAAATGCTGTAATTGTACCAACCGCCACTACTTCCTCTGGCAGCTCATTCCACACACATTGAAAAACATTGCCCCTTAGGCTTAAGGTGAGAGGGGCAAGAGGGACCTATGTCCTCTAGTTTCAAACTCCCCCACTCCAGGGAAAAGACTTCGTTTATTCACTTTATCCATGCCCCTCATGATTTTATAAATCTCGACGGTCACCCCCTCAACCTCTGACACTCCAAGGAAAATAGCCCCAGCCTATTCAGCCTCTCCCTCTTGCTCAAACCCTGTAACCATGGCAACATTCTTGTAAATCTTTTCTGAACCCTTTCAAGTTTCACAACATCCTAGGGTGGCACGGTGACTCAGTGGTTAGCACTCATGCCTCACAGCACCAGAGTTCCAGGTTAGATTCCAGCCTCAGGCAACTGTCTGTGTGGAGTTTGCACATTCTCCCAGTGTCTGCATGGGTTTCCTCTGGGTGCTCCGGTTTCCTCCCACAGTCGCAAAGATGTGAGGGTCAGGTGAATTGGTAGTGCTAAATTGCCCATAGTGTTAGGTAAATCAGTCAGAGGGAATTGGGTTTGGGTGGGTTACCCTTCGGAGGGTCGGTGTGGATTTTTTGAGCCGAAGGGCCTGTTTCCACTAATCTAATCCTTCCTAAAGGAGGAAGGCCAGAATTGCACAGAATACCTCAAAATGGGCCTCACCCAATGTCCTGTACAGCCGAAACATGGCCTCCCAACTCCTATTCTCAAATCAATAAAGGAAAAGATACCAAATGCCTTCTTCACGCTATCTAATGGCAACTCCACTTCCAAGGAGCTATGAACCTGCACTCAGAGGTCTCTTTGTTCAGCAACACTCCCTAGGACTTTGCCATTAAGTGTACAAGTCCTGCTATGATGTGCCTTGCCAAAATGCAGCACCTCACATTTATTTAAAATAAACTCCATCTGCCACTCCTCGACCCGTTGGTCCATCTGATCAAGATCCCGTGGTACTCAGGTAACCTTCTTCGCTGTCCTCCGCATCTCAAATTTTAGTGTCATCTGCAAACTAACTATATCTCCTAAGTTCATCAAATGAAATATAGAACCAGCACTGATCTGTGTGGCACACCACTGATCCCAGGCCTCCAGTCTGAAAAGCAACCCGCCACCACCATTCCATCTTCAACCTTCGAGCCAGTTCTTTATTCAAATGGCTGGTTCTCCTTCTATTCCATGAGATTTAACCAGTCTCCCAAGAGGAACCTTGTCAAACGCCTTATTAGAGTCCATAAAGATCACATTCAATGCTCTACCCTCAATCCTTTGTTACTTAGGCAAAAAACTCAATCTATGACTCTAAATTATTAAGTCATGATTTCCCACGCAAAACACTATGCTGACTACTCCTAATCAGTCCATGCCTTTCCAAATACACGTAAATCCTGTCCCTCAGGATTCCCTCCAAAAATTTGCCCACCACCGTCAGGCTCACTGGTCTATAGTTCCCTGGCTTTTCCTTACTTCAGTAAATACTGATGTAAAATACTCATTTATAATCGCCCCCATCTCCCGCTGTTCTACACATAGGCCGCCTTGCTGATCTTTGAGGGGCCCTATTCTCTCCCTAGTTACCCTTTTGTTCTTAAATGTATTATACAATCCCTCTGGATTCTCCTTAATTGTATTTGCCAAAAGCTATCTCTTGTCCCTTTTTGCCTTCCTGATTTCCCTCTTCAGTATACACCTACTACCTTTATACTCTAAGGATTCACCCAGTCTATCCTGTCCATACCTGACATATGTTTCCTTCTTTTTCTTAACCAAACCCTCAAATTTCTCTCTCCATCCAGCATCCCTTACACCTACCAGCCTTGACTTTCACCTGAACAGGAATACACTGTCTCTGGATTCGCATTCTCAATTTCAAGGCTTCCTCTTTCCCAGTTGTCCCCTTACTTGCGAACATTTGTCCTCAGTCAGCTTTTGAAAGTCCTTACCCAATTTTGTCAAAATTAACTTTTCTCCAATTTAGAACTTCAACTTTTAGATCTGATCTATTCTTTTCCATCACTATTTTAAACTTACAGAATTACAGTCGCTGGCCCCAAAGTACTCCCCCACCAACACCTCGGTCACCTGCCTCCCTTATTTCCCAAGAGTAGGTCAAGTTTTGCACCTTCTCTAGTAGGTACATCCACATACTGAATCAGAAAATTGTCTTTTACACACTTAAATTCTCCATCTAAACCTTTAACACTATGGCAGTCCCAGTCGATGTTTGGAAAGTTAAAATCCCCTACCATAAACCCTATTATTCTTAGATATCACATCTCCTTACAAATTTGTTTCTTAATTTCCCACGAACGACTGAGGGGGTCTGTAGTACAATCCGAATAAGGTTATCAGCCCTTTCATATTTCTTAGTTCCACCCAAGTAACTTCCCTGGATGTATTCCCAGGAATATCCTCCCTAAGTAAAGCTGTAGTGTTAAGCCTTATCACAAATGTCATCCCCCCCTCCTCTCTTGCCCTTCTATCACTCCTGTAGCATTTGTACCCTGGAACATTAAGCTGCCAGTCTTATCCACTCCCAAGTCATGTCTCTGCAATTACTATGATATCCCAGTCCCATGTTCCTAAATAGGCCCTGAGTTTGTCTGCTTTCCCCATTAGGCCTCTTGCATTGAAGTTCTGCAGTTTCCGTTCTACCTCATTCTGTTTTGTTCCTGCCTGCCCTGACTATTTGACTTGCTCCTTTTCCCAAATGCACTAATCTCAGGCTGATCTCTTTCCTCACCACCTTCTCGCTGTTGGCTGGAAAAATGTCTGTTTGCGCCTCTGACTGGAGTCCCATATCACTGCCGATGTTAGTCTGTCAGTTGGATTGCTTGCATAATATCCAGACGTTGATGAACTGCAATTTCAAGCAAAACCCTTAAAACACCAAAGCCCTTACCTTCAATCCAAACACTTGCCAAATCCATTTCTATCTGGTCCTCTGCTCAGCCCAAGATCAAAATTAAAAACCACACTACGCCAGATTATAGTCCAACAAGTTTATTTGGAAGCAGAACAACCTTGATTATCCAAATGAGATGGGTGGTGAGTATTTTGTTAAGATACCTGATATAAACAATCAGTTATTCGAACAAAGGAAGCCATACTGAATACTATGTAAAAAAGCATGTTGAGAGTGTTTTTATTTCATTCAATCAATAAAATGTGTACAAACACTGGATATCGCTTAAAAATTCCTATTTTACAAATAAAATAACTTTTTGACAAGAGCTTGACTGAAGAGTTTCAGTGACATTTTCCTCGTTTTTATCCACTCCTCGACAGCAACTGGCATCTTTGTTTGGTGTCATCCACCTTTCAGACTAACCAAGTGTTGACCCTGGCTCCTCAGCAACCGCCAAGCCGTTAGAAAAAGGCACAAAATACATTGAGAAACGAGAGGGGGAAGATTTTTTCCCCGCCGCTGACTTCAGTTTCTGTCCTCAATTTTACTTAGGGGGTTAATGTTTACCTCATGTTTCCTCCAGTCAGTTTTTCCTTGTTTATTTTCACATGTGCTAACTCACAATGATTTGTTCTCCCTCATCAAAAAAAGTTACATGAAATTTTCTTGTCATCTGAAACATATTGATCTACTTTTCATCTAGAAAAGTCATGGGATAACAGAGGAATGAGCAACAGAAACGAAAAGTGCAAACACATTTTGATTTAACTCTCCAAAAAATGAGGGGAAGAAAACAGTTGTTGTGTTTGCAAAACGGAGTGAGTCAACGTTAAGCAGGAATCTTGCTGTTCGAGTGCGCAGCTTGGGCTTGCACAAATGTTGTTCTTGTGTTCAAGTCACAAACCCTTGTCCCCAGGGAGAAAATTTATAAGAGAGCCTTTTTATAAAAAGCGTGAGACTGGAGTCTAACATCATGTCTGAAGTATACATTTGAAGTTAATTATGTTTTTAACGTGTAACCTTGCTCTAAGTCTTTAGTGCTGAATACAGTGGGTTCTTTCTTGATTATGTTAATGAAATCTCTTTATTATGATTCTTATTTTTTAAAATTTAAGTACTAAGTTAGTCTGGAGCACTTTTTTTTGGGCAAAAAGACAATGCTATTTTCTGCAGCTGTGGATTTTGGAGGAGCAAAAATGGCCTTTAATAGTGATATGTTCTTCCTGTCGGATGTGGGAGTTTAGCGAGAGTTTCCATGTTACAGATCATTGTGGCTGCAGGAAATGTGTTTGATTGCAAAACACATCGGATCACATGGATCGGTTGGAGTGACAGTTAGAGGCAATGAGGAATTGACAAGAGCGAGGGGGTGTGATGGTCAGCAGTTTTTCGAAGGGAGAAAAGCCGCAGATACATTCAGGTAGACGAGTTAATGCCAACAAAGGTAGGAAGGGTAAGCAGGTAGGAGTCTACTGTGTCTATCCCCATTTCAAACAGGTATGCTGTTTTGGAAAATGAAGGGTGTAATGGATTCTCAGGGGAACGTAGCGCAAACAGCCAAGTTTCTGTTATCAAGACAGGTTCGAATGTAATGAGGGGTACGTTGGGTTCCAAGTGATCGATTGTGATAGGGAACTTTCTAGTCAGAGGCACAGACAGACGTTTCTCCAGCCAGCAGTGAAAAATCAGAATGGTTTGTCGTCTTCCTGGTGCCAGGATAAAGGATGTCTCAGAGGGGGTGCAGCATGATGTCAAAGGGGAGAGGAACCAGCAGGAGGTCATCATTCCAATATGTACAACTGAGATTGGAACAGAAAAAGATGAGATTCTGAGAGAATAATATATAGGGGGAGGGAGGGAGAGAGGGGAGGGAGGGAGAGAGGGAGGGGAGATTGGCAGCTTCCTGTTCCAGGGTAGAAATGCTTTAGGAAGGATAGAAAGGAGAGCAAGAGGGGAGGGGAGTGTCATTTTTGATAAGGGATAGCATTAAAGCAGTACGGAGGGTGGATATTCCTGTGAATACATTTAGGGAAGGTTTTAGGTGGAACTGAGAAATAAAGAGATCACCACCTTATTGGGATTGTATTATCGACCCCCTAATAGTCAGAGGGAAATTGAGAAACAAATTTGTAAAGAGATCTCAGTTATCTGTAAGAATAATAGGGTGGTTATGGTAGGGGATCTTAACTTTCCAAACATCGACTGGGATTAACAGAGCGTGAGAGCGAGAGAGCGCGACAGAGAGAGAGAGCGCGCGCGCACGAGCGAGAACGAGAGCGCGAGCGAGAACGAGAACGAGAGCGCGAGCGAGAACGAGAACTGTTAAGTGCACACAAGAACGTATTCTGATTCAATACGTGGATGTACCTACTAGAGAAGGTACAAAACTCTTGAGAAATAAGGCAAGCTAGTCACTGAGGTGTCAGTGGGGGAGCACTTCGGGGCCAGCGACCATAATTCTATTAGCTTTAAAATATTTATGGAAAAGAATAGACCGGATCTAAAAGTTGAAGTTCTAAATTGGAGGAAAACTAATTTCAATGGTATTAGGCAAAAACTCAAAAGTTGATTGGGGCAGATGTTTGCAGGTAAAGTGACAACTTGAAAATAGGAAGCCTTCAAAAACGAGTTAGAGTGTTCACTGACAGTATATTCCTGTTCAGGTGAAAGCAAAGGCTGGTAAGTGTAGAGAAAGCGGGAAGAGGGATATTGAGGTTTTAGTTAAGAAAATCAAAGGCAGTAGGAGTATACTTAAGAGGGAAATCAGGAGGGCAAAATGGGGAACATGAGATAGCTTTGGCAAATAGAGTCAAGGAAAAATCCAAACAGTTTTTATAAATACATTAAGGTCAAAACGGTAACTAAGGAGAGAATAGGGCCCCTCAAAGATCAGCAAGGCAGCCTGTTTGTGGAGATGTGGGAGACACTAAACGAGTATTTCGCATCAGTATTTACTGTGGTGAAGGACATGGGGCATATAGAATGTAGGAAAATAGATGGTGACATCTTGAAAAATGTCCATATTATAGAGGAGGAAGTGCTGCCAGGACCTAGTCAGGTGTACCCTAGGACTCTGTGGGAAGCCAGGGAACTGATTGCCGGGCCCCTTACTGAGATTTTTGAGTCACAGGTGAGGTGCCGGAGTGCTAACGTGGTGTACTATTTAAGGAAGGCATTAAAGAAAATCCAGGGAACTACAGACTGACATCAGTGAGCCTGACATCAGTGGTAGTAGACAAGTTGTTGGGAGGAAATCTTGAGGGCGTGTGTGTATTTGGAAAGGCAAGGACTAATTAAGGATAATCAGCACGACTTTGTATGTGGGAGATCGTTTCTCTCAAATTTGATAGAGGCCAGAGCAGTAGACGTGATATAGATGGACATCAGTAAGGCGTCTGACAAGGTTCCTCATGGGAGACTGGTTAGCAAGGTCAGACCTCATGGAATTGAAGAACTTGCCATTTGGAGACAGAACTGGCTTAAAAGATAGAAGACAGAGGGTGGTGGTGGAGGGTTGCTTGTCAAACTGGAAGCCTGTGACCAGCTGTGTGCCTCAAGGATCAGTACTGGGTCCGCTGTTTTTCATCACTTTTATAAATTTTTTGATGTAAACATTGGAGATATAATTATTAAATTTGCAGATGACACTAAAATTGGAGGTGTAATGGACAGCGAAGGTGGTTACCTCAGTACAACGGGATCTTGATCAGATGGGCCAACAGGCTGAGGAGAGGCAGATAGAATTTAATTTATATAAATGCGAGGTGCTGCATTTTGGAAACACAAATCAGAGCAGGACTTACACACTATACAAGATCCTAGGGAGCATTGCTGAACAAAGACCTTGGAGTACATGTTCTACTTGAAAGTAGACTTGCAAGTAGATAGGATAGTAAAAGTGGCATTTGGTGTGCTTTCTTTTATTGGTCAGAGTATTGAGTACAGGGGTTGGGAGGTCATATTGCAGCTGTACAGGTTGTCAGTTAGGCCACGGTTGGAATATTGTGTGTGCAGTCCTGGTCTCCTTCCTATTGGAAGGATGTTGTGAAACTTGAAAGGGTTCAGAAAAGATTTACAAGGATATTGCCAGGATTGGAGGGTTTGAGGTATAGGGAGAGGCTGAATGAGCTTGGATTGTTGGAGGCTGAGGGGTGCCTTTACAGAGGTTTATGAAATTATGAGGGGCGTGGAGAGGACAAACAGACAATGTCTTTCCCCAGGGTGGGGGATCCAGAACCAATAGGATTAGGTTCAGGGTGAGAGGAAAAGATTAAAAAGGGACCCAAGGGGCAACTTTTTCATGCCAAGGTGGTGCATGTATGGAATGAGCTGAGAGGGGAAGTGGTGGAGGTTGGTACAGTTGCAACATTTAAAAGCCATCTGGGTGGGTAAATGAATAGGAAGGGTTTAGAGGGATATGGGTCAGGTGCTGTCAGGTGGGACTAGATTGGGTTGGGATATCTGGTCGGCATGGACCGAACATCTCTGACATTACTTGTATCTATATTCCTGTTCAAATATAGAAAGTAATGCATTAAATGGATGAGGAATAGAATTTTCCCACATCATTTGCAATGCATGTGCAGTGACATTGAGGTCTTGTTGAGATAATTGATGTTCAGTTATGTAAGGTTGTTCTGTACTAGCTTTTGGAGCGCTGCTCCATTAGGTAGCTGCAGAGCAGGATCATAAGACAGAAGTTAAATGAAAAGATCACAGGGTCATGCATGCAACTGATAAAATATATTGAACCTAGAATGCTGTTAAGTCTTTCATTTTTTAGAATGGGTTGCAGGTTTTGGTTCATTAATATGCAAATCCCAGAACTTCTTTCAAATCACATTCGAGATAACTTAAGGTTTTTTAAAAAGTGACATCTCAGCTCAGACACTACATTAAAAGGTGAGAGGTTTCTGTCTGTCTGTATATCTGACTGGTTCTACATCCAAAGTAGGAGTTTTTAACATATGACCTGGATTGACTGACTGCAGATTGTGCGCTTTTGAACAAAAATAGAATGTATCTACAATTACAATTCTGCAAACGCCAAGTCACCCCACTGACATGTGTCCCAAGATCAACAATTCTCAACATTAGCATTCTGTTCAATCCCAAGCTAAGGCTTCGAATGATATACCCACCATCTCAATAACAGTCTACTTTCAACTCCACAACATCTCCCATCACTTGTTTATTATTGTCAAAATCTTGAGCCACACCTGGATCTCCGCTGGACTCAACTATCCTTGGCCAGCCTTCCATCTTTAGCCCTGTATTTCCATTAGCTCAATTCTTCTAGGTCTATTCTATCCCACGTTAAGTTCTGCTCACCCATCACCCTGTCCACATTGACCTACATTAGCTCTAAGATTTCAAAATGTTAAGACAATTTATCACAAGATAGTTTCAAAGCTTTCTTCTCTTCAGTTCATCTTTTTCCATATTTTAATTCCCAACTACCCTGCTGCAATGTACAAAAACCCTGATTCTGATTACAGAAAAATGGATTTTGCAAATATGCAAATGAATCTTGCACATTTACAGCACAAATGTAAATTACGTTTAACACACAAAAGACTTCAATAAAATATCCTTAAGTATAATTAGTTGTCAAAATGAAATATAGCCAAACTTTCAATTACAAAAGGAATAAGTCAGACTAGAAGGAATAATTTACTAAATACAATTGCATAATATAATGTTTTAGTACCTAGCGTACTAGCAGATTGTCATGCAAGTGTCTGAAAAGATCAAGTGATTACTTGGTTTGGAGTGTTTGCAATTTCAGGTTCAGATTGATTATTTAATGTAATAATTGATGCATGATGTAATGTTACATGATCACTTTCTTAAAAAGGAATATTTTGATTCATTTGGCCTCAAAACTCATGGCGCAAACTTCAATGTCAAGGTTAGTACTGTCTCGCTTCTGCATACATGACACAGAGTTTTTATTGCAAAGTCCACGATGTGCTATTTTGTGGATTTAGTTACAACCGAGAATGTGAAATGCTACAAGGGCAGGTAAAAAGGAGAGCTTGGTTTGACAATGAATGATAAATGATTATGCTTCCTAACACAGAGTTTAAGTGTCTCAAGTATTTCTGAGAAAGTAATATTTCTGTGTCCATTTCAAAAATGAATTAGTGAGTGAATAGTAATGTTGTTATTAACATATTGGAAATTCTATCATTTTAAAACTAAGAAGTTTTAATAAGTAAGCTGGCAGATGTAAAATAGATTTGTTTTTAAATTGCAAATGTATAGTTGTCACAGTCTTAAATGACAAGACTTTCAAAAGAGGTTTTTTTTGCAAATAGAAATAACTCTTGAAGAGTTTAATTTGGAAAAATGCTAGGTATGGCATTTTGTAAGATAAACAAAGACAATTGTCTTCTACAATTAAAAGTAGAGCCTTGGGCAGTGTTGTTGAACAAAGTCCTGGGGTTCATGTACATATTCTCTCAAATTTGCATCACATATTGAAAGGGTAGTTAAGGAGGCGCTTAACATGCTTGCCTTCATTGCTCAGTTCCTGTACTCAAAAGGTCTGAGCATAGTTCTAAGGAAGGTACACCAGACCCAAAACATCAACTGATTTCACAGATGCCTCCAGAGCTGCTGAGCTTTTCCAGCATTTTCTGTTTTTGTTTGATTTACTGCATCCACATTTGTGTGTTTTTATCTTGGAGTCTAGGTGGTTTGCTTGGGAATATGGTCAGCATGGACTGGTTGGACCACTACGACTCAAACATTGGCAGGAATAAATTTGTAAGTTTACAATTTGAGATTTTTACTAATAGGAGTTTACACTATAAGTCTAAAGATGTATGGTCCTGCGATTATCCTGCGTTCTAAGTTAGTAAATTCTGTTTTAAAAAAAGTAGAATCCAAATATACAATGAGAAATTTTTTTAATAGAAAAAAATTACTGCACAAATTGAGAATCAAACTAAAATGCTGCTATCATTGATCTGTTTTTAATAGCTCAGGATGCAGTGGAAAGGAAATCAAAGTTAACATTTCGTGTTAACAGGTCATTGACCTGAAACGTTAAGTTCACTTTTCTTCCAAAAGAGAAACATTTTATGTTTTGGTAGTTTAGATAGTATCAAAATAAGAAGAATTGAAACAACTCTAAGGAATAGTTAAACCCACTAAGTCAGAGTTCTACACTGAGTGAAATAGATTCACAGTGAACAGTTGATTTTCCAAAGTACTCAATTCTTTTCAGTGAAAGTCACTGAACAGTAGTTACAATTGTTCAAATTCCTTAGAGGCTCCTTTATAGGCTATCACATTTTTCCAAAAATTAAACATCTTGGCAGTATTTCTCAAACTAAATGGAAATGAAATTGTATAAAACAGATTTAAAAAGGCTGCTGATTCACTGAGCCAATTTCACATTTTCAACTATTCCCCTTAAATGTATTAAAATACCAGAATAAATGGGACAAGAAATAAAGGTGGAGCACAAACGTTATAAAGTGCAAATATTAGAGAAAAAAGACAAAAGATTAGCAAATGTGAGAAGACAAACATCCATGCAGATTCTTAATTTAACTTAGCACGAGTTGTAAATCAAGGTAATATCAAACCTCTCTTCAAATCAAGACACAGATTTACTTTCATTCCCTCAGTTTAAGACTTTTCCAATCTTTCATTCATCAGTGCAAGCAGCCTTGGCAAGCTGCTACCCAGAATGTATTTAAAATTAGGGATTGCAATCTATTATTTTTATTCTGGCATATAGAGTTAGAGATGTACAGCATGGAAACAGACCTTTCGGTCCAACTTGTCCATGCCAACCAGATATCCCAACCCAATCTAGTCCCACCTGCCAGCACCTGGCCCATTTCCCTCCAAACCCTTTCTATTCATATACTTTTATTCTGGCACTCTTTACCATATTGCTCAATTGCATTGATCAGTAATGTGTACATTCTTTTTCCACAATCTCAGACTATTCTCTGATGGTTGCACGTTTGATAAATCAAAACTTCTAGCTCAAAATTGAAAAGGGAGTCATTGTCTTTAGACACCATCACAAACATGATTGCATTTACTAGCCCAGCCAGTGAGTCAGAATGAATCATGTGAATTCATAACCTTAGCATCATGCTTCACTCCAAACTGAATTTCATTTCCCACATCCAATCTATAACAAAAGGTCAATCTCAACTTCTACAAGAACACCTGCTTTTAAAATAATCTTCCCTTACATGACCCCTGCCCTCAAACAGATATGGACTATCAGAAGTGTTACTGTTCAGATGAAACAATCAAGGTCCAGCTTACCTGCTTGACTGGATATAAAAGATTCCATGGCACTATTTAGAACAATTTTCGAAGTATTGCCCCTGCAGTCCTGGCAATATTTAACCTTTAGATAATCTATTTTTGTGATGTAGATTAATCATTTCTAAATGCTGCTGTTTGAGCGAATTGGCTGCTGTGATTCCTACATTATATTTGCAGCTATGCTCAAAAGTACTTTGCGGACCATCAAGTTCTTAGAAAGCCTGGTGATTGAAAAGTGGAATATAAATGTAAACTTCTTTTACCATTTTCATCTTCTCTCTGTTTATATTTTCTTATATGACAACTTATTGTTTCAGCCCAAATAACAAAGACTAGACCAAATTAACTATTTACCTTCAGTATCACTTAATTACAAAAATTGTGTTCAATCCTAGTACTAAAATGACTTTTTGGTATCAATTAAAATGGTGATAGGCTACTTTGCATTAGCATCTCCAAATTAAACAACTGAGAAACATTCATGTGCAGAGTTTCAATTTGCTTGATAAGGTGTAGAAACTTGACTTCCCCAGGACAAAAATTTTAAACAGGGATTTACTGGAGCCAAGACTCAGAACAATCAACTCCAGTAGCCCTGTGTGAAGTTTAAAAAGCAGAAAAATACAGATATTTACCAAAGTACAGTGAGTAGCCTAATATGCTGCCACGTACTAGGTTGCAGTGCTGTGGAAACAACAACAGCATCTTGTAATCAACCTACTCCTTGTTGTTCCATTCACAATGAATTGGACCATCAGCAGTATCCTGTGAACGAACCTGGTGAGGTACGAATTCAGTCTCCCACAAAAATGTGACTTGGTTTCAAACTTCCAACATCAGACACATCCAAAACTACCTCAACGTTTGAAAGATTTAATTCATTGTTTAACATTGAAATGCAATAGGAAGTAAAATAGTTCCTCAACTTCAGTTTTGAAGAAGGGTCACTAGACCCGAAACATTAACTCTGCTTTCTCTCCACAGATGCTGTCAAACGTGTGGAATTTTTCCAGCAATTTGTTTTTGTTTATGATTTCCAGCACCTGCAGCTCTTTGGGGACTTATTTAAAATTTAGTTCCTAATCTGAGTTTGCGAGAAAACCTAGTAATCAGCACAATATGTACACCTTCCATATTCCCTCATTGCTTTCAGATCCATTTGAGCAAAATATTTGATCAGACCCCTGAAGTCCAGCAGACACTACAAAAATGTATAAAACCGGTTTCTAAATTAATACATTGCTGCAAAACCCAATCAGACAACATCAGTTTGAGGATTAATGCGACGCTTCCCACCAATCACAAAATACACAAAATGAAAATAAGATAACAAGTCAGATTTCCTCAAGGGAAAACTATAAAATTAATTACTGAATTCCAAATTGCAATTCAGGAAAAATTAGTTCACTTCTCTCTCTCGCTGCACTTCCTCTGCCAAACTACATGTCAAAAATTTTTATACAGGCTGTACTCAGCTTCGCAATACATGAAAACATACATCTCAAAGCCCCATTCCACAAACACAATAACTGATCCAACCTGTTTTACAAAAAAAACTTCACCTCACACAAAGGTGTGAAACAGAGCTTGATTAAAAAAAACTTCAAAATTGACATTTCAACAGGAGTGCCTTCTTCAAAAAGCATTTGAAGTAGCAGCTTTCAAATTAAGATATAATAATGAGTGGTAAATGAATATTAAAAGCAGGCAAAATCTACAGTCTAAACTGGCTTCCCAGGATGGCAAGCTGCAAAAAACAGCCTACAAAATGCATTTAATGCAACAATGCTACTTGATTCTAAATTTAAAAACACTGTGCTCAAAATCAACAGCAGTAACCACATGCCCTTGAATTCAACATCCCCTTTCTAAAAAATAAATCGAATCCTAATATTTTACAAAATTTAGCTTTTCAAGAAGGCTCATACAACATCCAGCAAGTTAAAAAGGTAATTATAAACCTGAGCTTATACATTAGCAAATGGTAATACACTGTTCATATACAATAAAGGCTTGCAAACGGGACAGATATTTTTTAGTAAGCATGGGTTAATTATCAAGAATAACACCCAAAACCTACCAAGATATCAAGGGTAATAACAGCTGTTTCAAGTTACTCAATGTCAAGTCTCAATTGCCAAACCATTGTGTGTGTTTTGATCCAATTTGTTTTCAGTGTAAAATCTGACAGCATCTCAGTTCAGGCTCCAAAGAAGAATCGTTGGAATCAATGTTGTCTCTATTTCTCTTGACAGATGCTGCCAAATTTGGTGCTTTTTCTGACAATCTTATTGCAGATCTCCAGTATTTTGTTTTTATTTCTTTCTTTTAGGACAAAGTTGGCATTGAGGGACCTCCAAAAATAAGAGGAGATGCATAAAGTATTGTCAGAATGATATTTATTCACATTATGACTCCGTTTCAAATACATACTGGCCAATTTGTTTCACTCTCTGAAAGACAGTTAAAGCAGTTTCTATATTAGCCATTTCTCATCCCAGTGCTCCTGTCTATTTCATTCCTCTCAATATTAAGGAACAAATTGGTAGGTACAGCACAGGAGCAGGCCTTTTGGCCCATCAAGCTGCACCAACACATGTTGCCTTTTTAAACTAAAAACCTTTTGTCTCTATCCTGTCGGTATCTCTGCATTCACAGCTGATTCATATCTGGAAAGATGCCTCTTAAAAGGTTGCTATCATATCTGCCTCCACATCTCCTCCAGCAGCACATTCCAAGCACTTACTAGCCTCAAAAGAATTGCCTCTCATCTCCTTCAAACATATCCTCTTTTACATTAAAAATATGTCCCCTAGTAATTGGCATTTCTATCCTTGAGGGAAAAAGCTTATCCATTTTATCCATGCCTCAATTTTGTAACCTCTATCAAGTTGACCCTCATCCTTCAAAATTCAAGTGAAAAGAACCCAAGTTTGTCTAATCTTTCCTCATAGTAATATCCTCCAAAGCAGCAACATCCTGGTAAACCTTCTCCAAAGCCTCCACATCCTTCGGTTAGCATGGCAACCACAATTGCCATGTGCCACATTCCAAATGTGGCCTAACTAAAGTTCTGCATAGCTGCAACATGACTCGCCAATTTTTATCCACTATGAATGCAATATTTCTTCCATATTTCTTCTTGACCACTTTATTCATTTATGTGGTCACTTTCAGGGAACTGTGGATCTATATGCCTTGATCCGTCTGTATGTTGAGGTCATTAAGTGTTTTGCCATTTTCTGTATACTTCCCTCCTGCATTAGATCTCAAAACATATCACCTCACATTTGTCCAGATTAGATTTTGTTTATCATTTATCCACCCAAGTCTCTATCCTATATTTTGCTGTATCTTCCAGCAATCCTCCTGACTATCTGCACTAGATCCCAGTCTTTGTCATCTACAAACTTACTAATCGGGCCACCTATATTTCTCCAAGTCATTACAGTTATATTACAAATAACAGGGATCCCTGCAGAAATATGCCATGAGTCACAGATTTCCAATTTGAAAAACACTCTTCTACCACTACTATCTACCTTCTATAAATAATGTCTAATGACTTCTGTATCCATTTAACCAGCTTACTGTGGATCTCATGATTTCATCTTTTGTATCAATTGGCCTTAAGTGACTTTGACAAAGACTTGCTAAAGTCCATAAAGACAACTACCACCTCACCCTCAACCATCTTTGTCACAAATCCAATCACAACCCAAAAAATCCAGTAACGTTTGAGACACTACCTTCCCTGCACAAAGTCATGCTGCCTCTCACTATTAAGGTCATATTTTTCAAAATGAGCAAATCCTTTCCTTACTGATAGTTTCCACTCCTCCAACCCTGTATTCCCATAGTCATGTATATCATTATTTTTGTTTTATTTTATGTTGCCCTGTTTGCTTCTTCGGAAGTAACAGAATAGTGCTTTAAAAGCAGGATAAACAATAAAACAGAAGACCAACTAATAAACACTGAAGTATAAAGAAAAGCCTGTTAAATGCTTCTTATTGCTTCTTGCATGCTGCAACACAAGAAAAATTATCAGCTTGTCAACATAAAAAAAAATCATGTTGGAAACAGTCAGATCTGGGAACATTTGTACAGAGGGGAACAGAGTTAAGTTCTGTTAGAACTTGAGTATTAAACATCCAGTATCATAACTGAAGGTCAAGCGCATGAACTTTAAACATACAAAACCTGAGCTGTGTATGTCACTCTCATCCCAGAATGCATGCTGCCTTTATGTTTAAAATAAAATTTTAAAAGGATTGATCTTGCACACAGGGTAAAAATTAGTGCCTGAATACAAGGAGCACTAAGAGCAGATTTAGCTATAAGTATTGACTGGTAGAAGCTCTGCGCTATGATGAAAATAATAAACCACAAATATATGTCAGTAAAAATGTGAACGCCGTAAGAGTTTTCAATTGAAACACTGCCAGTTAGTAAGCATGGAGCTCTTACTGCATCACAAGATGTCATGACTGAGTACAGCTGTGGGCAGCACGGTGACACAGTGGTTAGCACTGCTGCCTCACAGCGCCTGAGACCCGGGTTCAATTCCCGACTCAGGCGACAGACTGTGTGGAATTTGCATGTTCTCCCCGTGTCTGCGTGGGTTTCCTCCGGATGCTCCGGTTTCCTCCCACAGTCCAAAGATGTGCAGGTCAGGTGAATTGGCCATGCTAAATTGCCCATAGTGTTAGGTAAGGGGTAAATGTAGGGGTATGGGTGGGTTGCGCTTCGGTGGGTCGGTGTGGACTTGTTGGGCCAAAGGGCCTGTTTCCGCATTGTAAGTAATCTAATCTAATCTGTGAATCATAAATGTGATCAATGATTTTTGTTCTAACAATTAAACCATGAAAATCAGTGCAGTGATATTTTGTTCTTCACAACTCAATAAAAACTAACTTGAATTCAGAGCACTTTAACAATGTTAGAGTGTTTGCCAGACCTCAAAAGTGTTTACTGTACTTTATTATAAAGTGCAGTATTAGCTACAAAGATTCATATTACATTCAACATATAAAACAAAAAAGGTTGATTCTATAATTCTAACATGGGTAACTGAATCCAAGAAATCAGCTTAGAAGTAGCATTCCTGTTTATTCTACAAAAGGGAGATCAAAATAAAATTAAGAAATGAAAAGATTAAACAACTGAAAAAAAATCTGCAGCATCAGGTGAAATTTCTAATACAGAGAGTTTGACCTCATTATATGGTAACTCCTTGTTTAGAAAGAATTGCTGTAGAGTCATCGTCCATAGATCGCTCCACGTATGTGATAGTTGGGCAATGAAAATTCAGTTAAGACCAAAGTGCATGAGACATCTCAGCCAATCTTAATCCTCTCATTCAAGGCCCATAACAGTCTACAGTAAATGTTAAAGTATGTCGGGAACACTGAAATGTTTCCTTTTGAGCCCTGAAGCCAACTACCACATCATCTGAAATCAGATAACAGTGGAAATTGTAAATTTACTCAAATAGATTTTATAACTCAGCTATTCTTAACTTTTTCCAACCTCAGATCACATTTTCAAAAGGTACACTGATTTGAAAGAATCCTTGGCACTGCACTATACATCACTGCTTAGAACACGATTTTCTCAGCTTTAGGACCTTGTTCAAAATCAAGCTTCAGTTTGAACCCTCAACCTTGATTGATTTTTCTTGTGGACACAATGCCCAAAACAGAACTGTACAAGTTTACTATAAAACATGTTTCCAAATTGGTAGCTTCAACCAGAATAAGTGCAGGAAATGGAAACTTCTACATCGATTAAGTAGAATGCTTGGAAAATTCAACCTTGGGTAAAACTTCATTTAATTATGATTTCTACAGGGAACACTAAGACGACACCTGGTATCTAAAACACAAGTTATCAGCACCAACTTAATTCACCCTGGGGAAAGAAACCTACCAAAACATTTGAAACAACATTTGTTTGTTTCAACAAGTGAACAGAGTTAATACCTCAAGTCCAATTTAGCATCTTCAGAACTGTTGTTTCTTTCACCATTACCAGAGCTGCTGGGTTTCTCTAGTATTAGAACATAGAACAGTACAGCATAGTACAGGCCCTTCGGCCCATGATGTTGTGCCGAGCATTCATCTAAGATCAACCTAACCTACACACCCCTCAATTTACTGCCGTCCATGCGCTTGTCCAGCAGTCACTTAAATGTCCCTAACATCTGACTGTACCACCAGCACCACTGGCAGTGCATTCCACGCACCAACCACTCTGCATAAAGAACCTATGCCTGACAGCTCCATGATACCTTCCTCCAATCACCTTAAAATTGTGACCCCTCGTGACAGCCATTTCTGTAATTACCTTGTATACCTCTAGCAAGTCACCTGTATTCGGTCTTCTCTCCAGTGTGAAAAGCCCTAGCTCATTCAACCTTTCTTCATAAGCCAAGCACTCCAAGCCAGGCAGCATTCTGGTAAACCTCCTCTGCACCTTTCCTATGATGAGGCGACCAGAACTGGATGCAATATTCCAAATGTAGATTAAACAGGGTTTTGTAGGGCTGCAGCAAAACCTTGTGGCACTTAAACTCAATCTTGCTGTTCATGAAAGCCAACACACCATACGCCTTAACAACTCTGTCAACTTGGGGAGCAACTTTGAGGGATCTATGTACATGGACCCAAAAGTTCACACTGTTGGTCCACACCACCAAGAATTCTGTCTTTAACCCTGTAATCAGCATTCAAATTCAACTTTTCAAAGTGATGCATTTCACATTTATCCAGGTTGAACGCCACTTCTCATTCCAGCTCTGCCTGCTGTCAATGTCTTGTTGTAGCCTGCAACAGCCCTCGACACCATCTACAACACCACCAACCATCATTACTAACACACCATTCCACTTATTCATCCAAGTCATTTACAAAAGCTACAAATAGCAGAGACCCAAGAACAGATCCCTGTGGTATCCCACTGGTTATGACCTCCAGGTGGAATATTTTCCATCCAATACTACTAGCTATCTTCTTTCAGCCAGCCAATTCTGTACCCAGACAGCCAAATTTCCCTGTGTTCCATATCTCCTCATTTTCTGAATGAGCCTACCATGGGGAACCTTATCAAATGCCTTCCTGAAATCCACATACACCACATCCACTGCTGAACCTTCAATTTGTCTCATCACATCTTCAAACAACTCAATAAGGCTTTCAAGCATGACCTGCCCTTCACAAAATCATGCTGACTCTATTTAACCAAACTATGTTTTTCCAAATAGTCAGGAATCCTATCCCAGAATCCTTTCCAGTATCTTGCTTACCACAGACCCAAGACTGACTGGTTTGTAATTTCCAGGGATTTCCTGATTCCTTTCTTGAACAGAGGAATAACATTCAGCTCCCTCCAATCATCCAATACTACTCCTGTGGAGAGCGAGAATGCAAAGATCATCGCCAGAGACAAAGCAATATTACTCACTTCCTGCAGAACCTTGGATCTATCTGGTCCAGCCCTGGGAGCCTATTTTGATGCTTCCCAGAATTTCCGGCACATCTACTACTTTTCAAGCTAATAACCTGGTCCATGGTATTCGCACTATCAAGATTTTTCTGTCTAGTGAGTACTGAAGCAAACTAAACTCATTTAGGGCCTTCCCTATCTCTTTAGACACCAGACACGAGTTCTCTCCACTATCCCTGAAGTTCATATACATGTTCCACCTTCTCCAGAGGGTACCCAATGATCTATATTTCTGAAACACTCCCTCCTGCCCAGCCCTGTCGCCACATGTTTAGCTGCACTCATTCCCTGTTCCTCGCCTCTCTCACATGTGGCACCCGTGATAATCCTGAGATTACTACTCTGCTTGCCTTGATTTTTAGCTTCCAACCTAACTCCCCGAAATCACTTTAGACCTTCATCCCTTTTCCTAACTATGTCATTGGTGCCAACGTGCACCATGACTTCTGGTTGCTCACCCTCTCCCTTCAGAATCTGGTGCATTCAGAGACATCCTGGATCCTGGAAGGCAACGTACCTTCTGAGTCCTGTTCGCAACCATAGAATTTGCTGACCGTTCCTCTAACTCTCGAGTCTCCTTCCACTAGGGCTTTTCTACTCTCCTCTTTCCCTTCTGAGCCACAGAGCTGGGCTCAGTGCCATTATGGCTCTCCCTGACAGGTGTTCCCCTCCCCCCAAAACAATATCCAAAATGGTATACTTATTGAGGGGAACAGTCACAGGGGATCCCTGCACAGTCTGCCTGTTCCCTGACTGTAAACCATCTATTTTTTTCCTGTAGGTAAAAACAATGACTGCAGATGCTGGAATCCAGATTCTGGACTGCTGTGCTCTTCCAGCACCACTAATCCAAAATATATTTTTCCTGTACCAGAGATGAGACTACCTCCCTGCAACTCCTCTCTATTACCCCCTCCAGAACGATTTGAAGTTCATCCAGCTCCAGCTCCCTAACACTGTTTCTGAGGAGCTAGAGTTGGGTGCACTTCCCTCAGATGAGGTCAGTGGGGACATTAGTGGTGACCATTACCTCTCACATTCTACTGGAGAAGCATGCAACTGTCCTAACATCCATTCCCACTGTTCTGAATTCGCAAAGAGACAATTGAAAAAACTAGTAACCTGACCGAATCGGCACATTCTCTATGCACTAGATTTAGTGTCCTCAGTATTTTGCATTTATTCTACCAAAAACATTTCAAGTACATCAATGTATGTAATACAACAAGTTGAATTATGGAACATAGATCTTATAACACTATGGTACATTTTCTGTTCTTTGGCTCTAGGCTAGACCAAAACTATGAAATTGCACAATATTGTATAGCCCTTTTCTGTTTTCATCACCTTTTCTGTAATGGCATACTGTTTTCTGCTTTAATGCTTTCATGACTTGCATTGTACTAGAGGAGTTTAAATCTGTGACATGCATTCAGCAAAATGGTGAAGTGGTTTCTCATGATGTCAAATATCGTCATTGAGCACCTTGAAATGCCTCAATCTTTCACAATCCAATGAGAAAATATCATTTTTTGATTTTTAATTAAAAACTCAAAAATTTGATCTCAACTTCACAAATCTTGTGTTTCTCGACAGTCCTGACATGCTTTATTATACGGGCACCCAAAACTGAATAACATTGCAAATCCTGCAAACACAATCCTCATTGGGCAAAGGCCACAATTTATCAAACACCATTGCTCTTCTTTCCAACAGTGAAGTGGCCAAAATGAAAATGCCACATGTTCCATTTTGCAATATTTGAGGCTAAAGTTAACAGTACAATGTCCATTGCACACTAAGGTCAAAACATAGGATGACAAATGCAACTGCTGGCAAAATTAGTTTCAAATATGTAATAACACTTCACTTTCCTGGATCAAATAAACTCATTTAAGCTGCTCACTACTTAATCCAAGGTTAAAAGCTTATCCCGATAATGGGTTTGAAATGTGTCCACAGTCCCCAGAAAAACGTCCTCTATTCTTGATAATAATTAATCACTATTTGCTTGGTTGCTGATATTTTGTGTAAGAGAAACTATTGAAGGTTTAATGATCTTTTTACATAATGCACACTTAAACATGTCCATCCTTCTAAAACAAAGTGACAATATACTGAGCCAAGATGTGGTGATAATGGAGAATAACATTCTCTAACATTATATCACCATTTATACAATATATAATCAATACAGCGCAAGAACAGGCCCTTGAGCCACTGTACTAATTCCAAATCCTCATTTAGACTAGCTACTAATGGCCCTGCATACTGCCTATCCATCTGTTTGCCTCCTGTTCATGTGTCTATCAAGATATACCTTAAAAGTTGCTAACATGCCTGCTTCCACTTAGTGTCTTCAGACAGCCACCACCCTTGTGAAAAATCTTACCCACACTTCTCCCCTAAACGTTCCCCTCTCAGTTTCAACCTATGCCCTCTTGTACTTGAACGTTCTGCCATCTCAGTCTTTCCAGTGAAAGAAAACTCAGTTTATCCAACTTCTCCTCATAACTAAAACCATCCAGGTAAACTATTTCTTCATTGCTTGAAGGACATTGATGTTTTGGAGACAATGTGGCGACCAGAACTGCACGCAACATCCGCAATGTGCCCTAAAGTTTTATATAGCTTGAACGTAACTTGCTAACTTTTAGATTTGATGCCCCAATGAAGGCAAGTGTGCTGTATGCCATCTTAGCCATCTGTGTTGCCAGTTTCAGGGGATCTGTGGCCCTGTATTCCTCGGATCGCCCAGCATAGTAATGCTTCTGGGAGTTCAGACCAGATATAATTTGATCTTCCAAAATACATCACCTCACATTTGCCCAGATTAAATTCAATCTGCCATTTTTCTGCCCAAATCTAGTACCTAAAGCCCATTGTGCCCTTTGACAATGCTCCTCACTATCTGCAACTGTCAATTTTGGTGTCACCTACAACTTACTCATCAGACCACCTAAATTTTCCTCCAGATCATTTAAGTATTACAAAGGCACTGATGCCCGTGGGATACCATTCCAAAAGGTGCCCTTTCACAACTCTGTCTTCTATGACCAAATTAGTTTTGTATCAAATCTAGCCAACTCAGCCCATAATCCAAGAGACTGCTTTTGTATCAGCCAGGCATGAGGCATCATTCTCAAATGCCTAACTAAAGTCCATGCAGACAACATCCATTGCCCTTCCCTCCATCATTCTTTGTTGTAACAATGAGTTCAATATGTAAATATTCTATGTAAATCAGAGAGAGAGAGCCGGCACAACCACACCCAAGGTCCCCTATTTAATGTTTATCCTAAAGCCACTAGCCTGAACTTTATAGGTTTTTGAAATCTTAATGTCCTCAGGGTGAACAGAAAGGGGCAGGACTTATTAACTAAATCATTGACCAGTTATTTATTAAGGCAAGCACGACTATATTTGACTAAATTGCCACCTCTTGACTCAACAGCACATAAGGTTCATAATCCAACTCAGGAGAAATCGCTACTGGAGTGCTAAAACATCTAGAACAAATCACTAACTTGCAAGGAGAAAACAAAGTTTTATTGAATGCTTGAACCCACTTGAAAATTTGCCCACTTCTAATTATAAATTTTGATTGCTGTGCTGTCTTGGTACAGACTTAAACATTAGGCACAATTACAGCTTCAGTTAAGCAAGCTATGTACATTAAAATTGGCAAGTGTTTATTGAAAATAAACTATAATAACTGTAGATACATATTAAATGTCTCATCTTGTAAAGACAAAGAAAGAACATGAAACTCAACTCTGGAAACCCTGAAGGATCTACCCTTGCCTCCCTTCAGTGGTATTATGAAAAAATCAAAATATATAATCAATGCCAGCAACACAATCCTACCTCAAGCACTCCTGAAGCTCTCTATTTTTTTTTTATTTGTCACACTGTCATCCAATTTTGGATGAGCAGACATGTCCTTCAACTAAATATTGCACAACTGTTGCCAGGATTGGAGGATTTGAGCTAAAGGGAGAGACTGAACAGGCTGGGGCTGTTTTGCCTGGAGTGTTGGAGGCTGAGGGGTGACCTTATCAAGGTTTACAAAATTATGAGGGGCATGGATAGGGTAAACAGGCAAAGTCTTTTCCCTGGGGTCGGGGATTCCAGAAGTAGAGGGCAAAGGTTTTAGGGTGAGAGGGGAAAGATATAAAAGAGACCCAAGGGGCAACTTATTCAGGCAGAGGGTGGTATGTGTAGGGAATGAGCTGTCAGAGGAAGTGGTGGAGACTGGTACAATTGCAACAGTTAAGAGGCATTTGGATGGGTATCTGAATAGGAAGGGTTTGGAGGGATATGGGTTGTGTGGCAGGTGGGACTTGATTGGGTTGGGATATCTGGTCAGCATGGACGGGTTGGACCGAAGAGTCTGTTTCCATGCTGTACACCTCTCTGACTCTATGAAGTTAATGTCTTTGGTTCCCACCACAAACGTTTTTTCCGACCATCATTTTCATCCCGGCAATTGCCTTCAACTGTGAAGGACATTCACAACTTTAGCTTTGTTTGATCTGAAGTTGAACTTCCAATTACATCATTAAACTATCATAAACACTGCCTCCTTCACCCTATGTAATGTCACTTAATTTCAATCAGGCCTAACTTTGCCTGCTGCTGAAAATCAATTTTAGCCTTTATCATTTCTAGATTTAACAATTACAATCCTTGACTGACTAGCTTCTGAACCTACAATCATACAAACATTTCAGCTGCCTGCATTCTGATATTCCAAATCTCTTGTTCATGTTGTGCTTGCTTCCGTTGCCTTTCAGTGAAACACTTCAGTTTGAAAATTCTCATCCTTCAAATCTCTCCATGTCCTGCAACATTGTTATTGCTCATTCACAGTATGTGGGATTGGTAGGTAGAACAGCAGTTATTGCCCATAAGAATTTGCTCTGAAGATGGAGTTGCGTTCTTGAACTGTCTCGGTACATGTAATGTAGGTGCACCCACAATGCTGTTAGTAAGGGATTCCAATACTTTTACAGTGACAGTGGAGGAACAACTGCACTCATCCAAGTGCAGATTGTCGCATCACACTCCAGTCATGTGGATAGGTAGTGGGTTAACGTTCTGGCTTCATTTGGAGGCTCACTGAAGACATTACCGATTATGGTGACAGTGTCTGAAAATGAACCTTGCAGCTCAGCAAGCAAACCTACATCCAGAACAATGGATGAGTTACGTGCTTCAAAATTCTCAGCCTCTGACCTGTTCTCCTAGCTTTATTACGTGACTGGTCCAGTTCATTTTCTGGTCAATGGTAAATCCCAGGATGTTGATTGCGGTATTATCACCACTGAATTCCCATTTAGATAGTTTTCTTACAAAGCCATATTTGCATCACAGTTAAGTAGAAAATTGCTTAACATAAATAATGCTGCCTACAGGAACAGTGGGGTTAGGGGCAGACCAGCAAAACAACAATCACTCACAATTATTCAAAAATCACCCAGAGATCTAACAAAGTATGAAGATATAAATCATATTGCAGTCAAACAGAAGTAAATTTAACAGTACACTTAAAAAATATTGTTAGTGCAGGGACTGAGAATCATCATGGTGCATAAGATAGACTCCCTCATTCCTGTTAAGTGAGCTGTATCATATAATCGCTCCTTATGCTCAAAACGCTTTATAATAGCTAGCTTCTCTTCCAGTGTTTCAGCCTCTCTTTTGCACTCACCACCTGCAATTTTATTACCAGGACACTTCTTGCTAACGTTCTTGTCACTATACCCCTCCATTTTTTTCCAAAAATGCTCTAGAAGTAGAGTACCTTTCACAGGAAGCTGCTCAATGTATCCATCTCAGGGAGTTCCTCTCTGTACAGTACCTCTCTCAGAAACCTGCTGTAGCTCACTAACATCAGTGCATGTGCAGAACGAAGCTCGCAGAAAGATCACCACTGAAGTTGTGCTATTGCACCGAGGGAAACATTCTCGAAAATACCATTTCCTAATTCCTCAACAACATTTTAGCCAAATCATACTGACACATGCGTTATCCGAGAATTACCTGTACTATGTCCCAAACAATGAAGCATCCTCCAGCATTACAAGTCACAAGATATGCATGCTCGCCCAATTTTGGCCTCTTGAACACAGATTTTACATGCTTCAAGATTAGCAGACATGCTTTCAGCTTCCTGGGCTTTGATCTCCCTAGACATCTGCTCCACTCCATCACAAATCCTGCTTTGTCACTCCTGAAAAACCCACCTCTGATCAAAATATTTGGTCAGCTACCCAGATACCTCCTTGAGTAGCTTGGTATTGTTATTGCTCCAGCTCTTGTCTAGCATTTAATACACCAATTAAACGTTGGTGGTTGTTGTTGCTAACTTCTGATAATTAATCTATGGCAACCCAAATGTATTCAAGGAGCAGGGAATATTTTACCTCAATATTTCAAGCACAAGTTAAGGCCAGAACAAACGTCACTCCCTTAACCAAGGGAATCTAAGTAACTCCATCAGGTGAGTAGAAAGATGATAACATGACTATAAAACCAGCTTAGTTTTTTTTCCCTGCTACGATACCTTATCTATTGAGAACTTTTTAGTCTTCAGGTACAACTTAATATTTAGGTAAATTGGGACATACTTTAGAGATAAGTCAGAAATAACTGCAAACAAAGTTGCTCTCCCAAATAAATGCTAGAGATTAACATTGCCAATATGGCACTGGTGAGCCATTTCAGAATTCTTTGCTTATATCCACATCAGGAAAGGCAAATTTCAGATTCCTGAAATACCTATACTGCAAAAACTTGGGTTTGCCCAAACATTTCCACGACTTCATGGAGTGGCAATTTTAATGGGCATTGGTCAGTCTACTAGATGCACATTTTTGTCAAGAAACTATCCTTTGCCAGCACCCCCCTCTCACTTGCAACTCCCAGACAAGCAAAGTATGCTATTTCTCAATCCTTTTTACCGCAGGGATAGGTGAGAGAAAAGTAAAAGCTGGTTGCGATTATCTCAAATCAAATCAGACCGTAAGCACAATTCCATTGGATTATTACTGACTCAAGCTGTATACACGACACTAATACCCAGTTTGCAATTAAATTACTAACTTACAAAAAGCAATTAATTGGCTATAGTGCTTTGAGACATCCTGAGGTTGTGGAAGGCATCAAAATGAACTTTTCACGGCCAGACTCATGTGAAAGAACTGGGAATCAGAATACGGTTAAAACATTCTTATTGGTGAAATGCTCACTTCCTATCCACATGAGAATCAATTTAAACATAGACTGCTTAAATAATTAAAGCTAAATTGTAGAAGGGCAGCTCAGTTGTTACCTGCACTCATCTAAACAGCTATCACCCAAGATCATATGGTGAAAATAAATCAACCTGAACAAATCGACACAAAATAAGTTGCATGCCCAATCATCTCTCTACATAAAGCTGCTGAAAAGGTACTAAGATTTATTAATCTGCTGTGTTTTTTCACACAGGGTATATTGCAGAATTCAAATTAGTAAAACTAATTTATTGCATATTATACAATGGAAACAGCAAACAAACATTCGACAAACTTACGGTAATGACAGCCTTGCTTAGGCAGATTGATCCCCTACAACCATATTCCGTCTCATCCTCGGATTTGTAGTAACTCAAAGTATTGGTTTTTAAAACCACCCATCGGTCCTGCCACCCATGGATATAGTTGGTCCACTGAAAAGACATGAAAACAAATTAGTAATAGAATACTAAGATATAGGTTGGATTAGATTCAAATGTTCAAAAAGATCAAAATGTTTCAATTCGTATTGTAGTCTTCCTGTAAGATTGACTTATTTTATAAGCCCTTCGAAAATTACCCTTTCCAGTCAGTCAGCCAGCCACTTGATTCAAGTACAAACGGCAGAGGGCTGAGTGTATTCCTCACTCCAGCACCAGTGTTACACGCCCGCGTTCACAGTAAAGTTTTAAAGCAAAAAAAAGGCTCCGACATATCGGCCAACACCGGGTCCACGAATACTTTGGACTCAGGATTAAAGAGAAGACATAGACCAGGAAACAACTTTGACTTCGGTACAAACACGAGGCACGGAGCTGTCAAAACAAAAATACCTCTTTCATTACTAAAAGGAACACCAAGCTGTACACAACAAGACTGAAGCTCTGCGTATGCGAAGACTCCCACTTCTCATAACTTTCCCTCTAATATTACACCATGTAATTAATCAGCCAGTTAGTAGCTGGCAATGAGCGACAGGCCACGGAGCTCCTGCCGTCGCCTCTCCGTTACCGGGGAGACAGTGAGAAGCTTGCCAAGGATTTTAACGGAATATCAACGGGGTCCCGGGGGAAGGGGGTCCCAACATGATGAAGGCTGAGAGTGACTGGGCCAAACCTCTTCTCGGGGGGACCGGGCGGGAGGGGGGTGGGGGAAGAAGAGGGTACGGGATGCACAACCCTGAAGGAAGGGAATGAGAGTGGTGGAAGCTGCGGGCCCCGGTAATGGTGCTGAGGCACCCCATCCCCGGGCTCACCTTGCTCAGTATCCCGCACAGCTCAACAGGCGGCCCGGACTCAGTGTCCAGATCCTCTTCGGAGGAAGAATTCCAGCTCTGGTTATCCGACATCGAGAGAGAAAGGGAAAGAGACGGAATGAAGTGACGGTCCGGTTGGGGGAGGGAGAAGGGGCGGGGGCGGGAAGGGAAAGGAAAGGGAAGGCGGTGGCAGCTCTCGCTCCTGTCGTTGCTTTTCCACTTCTCACTGGCACTTGAAGCTCATAGCACCGCCATTTTGGTGACGTCAACCTCCAGGAGCTTGGGCGAGCGGGCACACGCAAGAATGGGGCGGAGCCGTGAGCGCGCCGGATTGCGAGGGGGTGGGGGGAGCGCGAGGCCGCACAGCAAGGGGGGCGGAGCCGGAACCGCGCCGGGTCGTTATGGTTTGGGGAGCGCGAGGCCGCGCGGGAAGGGGGCGGGGCATTAAGCATCATCATGACAACAAGAACTGAAAATGACAGCAAGGTTTCCCTGGGTGAGGGTACGAGGAGAAGGTGGGTGTCACACCGCCAAACCGTTATCATTTTCACCAACCTTCAAGGAACGCACAAAGTGTTGGCGTTGTTGGGGATGGGAGAATGTTTCCATTGACGGAAAAACCAAACGTCCATCCAATGAGATGGTTAGCAAAAGAAGTGATGGTGGCATGAGGAAAAAATACTTATGGATATTTTTAGTGCTGTGTCAGTATCCCTATCTTTGGACCGGGAGGCCAGGGTTCAAGTCCTATCTGCTCCAGAGGTGTGTAAGAACGTCTCCAAACAGGTTGATTAGAAGCAGATGTTTTTTTTAAAAATGCCAAGGCATACAAGGGTATGGGCAAATGGCATTAGAATGGCCAGGCGCTTAATGTTTAACTGGTGCACCTTGATGTACTAAAGGGCCTTTTTTCTTGCTGAAGACCTCTATGGCAACAACACAGCTAGGACACAGGATCTGGAATTCACGTGGTGGAAGTGGTAGCTTTCAAAGGCGCATTGAAGACTTATCAGAATATGTACAATGTGCAGAGCTACGGTAGGAAATGATGCGAAGTGAACTGCACTTGCAGCAAGAAACAACGAACCAAATGCCATCCTTCTGAGCTGTAATGATTATGTGGTGGGTTGTGGAAGGGCCAGTGTTTACTCCATAGATGCTCACTTTTGTCTTGACCAATAAGGTTCAAAATGTTGCCAACAGTAGGCAATAGTCAGGGAACAAATATAACAATGCAAACAAATTCTGTACAGCAGTATTTCTATGAAAAGTGTCAATAAATGGACAATTCATAAAAATAAAATATTGCAGATGATGGAAAATAAAGAGAAAATGCAGGAAAATTCATTAGGTTTGACAACATCCTTGCAGAGAGAAACAGTGAAAGTTTCAATTGTTGGACCTTTTGTTGGACCTGTGAAAAGTTAGAGATATCTCAGAGCTGTTATAGCTCTCCAAATAAGCACATCACCTAGTGCCGTTCTCCTGCCTTCTCCCTTTTCAAAAAAACTATCCAATTCTCCTTTGCATCCACTGAATTTTCAGACAGTGTGTTCCAAATCTGAATCACTTCCTGCATGAAAAAACTTTTCCTCATATTTCTGTTGCTTCTGTTACTCATTACTTTAAATCTATGCTCTCTCATTCTTGATCCTTTCATGCGGGAACATTTTCTTCCTAGTTTCTGCGACTAGATCTCTCATGGCTGAATACTTTAATGAAGTTTTCTCAAGGAGACAAATCCCAGATTCTCCTATCTACATGACTGAATTTTCTCATCTCTGGAATCATTCTCATAGACCTCACGCTCTGACTCCAATACACTCTGCAATGTATTTACATCCTTTATAAAATATACCACTTAAACCTGGATTCAGTACTCCAGCTGAGGCTAAACTCCTGCCTGATATAAATTGATTATAACCTCCTTGCCCTTGCCCTCCATGAGCATTCCGCACAGACCATTTCCTCCGTGACTCCCTTATTAGGACCATAGCCTCCACCAACCCACCCTCCAATCTCTGGCACCTTCCTTTGTAGCTGCAAGAGGTGTAAAACCTGCACCCACACCTCTCCACTCACCACTGTCCAAGCCCTGAAAGGATCCTTCTACATCCGAAAGAGATCTTCCTGCACATGCAAACATCTCATCTACTGTGTGCATTGCTCGCGATTTGATCTCCGCGACATCGAGGAGACTGGATGCCAACTCGCAGAATGTTTCAGGGAACATCTCTGAGACACACGCCAAACAACTCCACTGTCCTGTGGCCTACCACTTCAACTCCCCCTCCCATTCCGCCAAGGACATGCAAGTTCTGGGTCTCCTCAACCACCAAATCTAAGCCACCTGATGACTGGAGGAAGAAAGTCTCATCTTCCACCTTGGGACCCTTCAACCACATGGCATCAGCGTCGACCACCAGTTTCCTTAACTCCCCTCCCCCACCTCATCCTTCCAACTCTCCAACTTGGCACCACCCTCTTGAACTGTCCTACCTGTCCATCTTCCTTCTCACCTATCCGCTCTACCCTCCCCTCCGACCTATTACCATCACCCCCCACCTGCATCTACCTATTGTCTTCCCAGCTATCTTTCTCCCATCTCCAACCTCACCCTCCTATTTATCTCTCGGCTCCCCTTCCCACCACATTCTTGATGAAGGGCTTATGCCCAAAATGTTGATTCTCCTGCTCCTCAGATGCTGCCTGACTTGTTGTGCTTTTCTAGTGCCACACTTTTCAACTCTTGTACTCTATAACCATATTAGTAAAGATCAAATTTTGAATGTTTTATTTATCTCTCAATCTGTTCTGCAACATTTAATGACTTATACACCCCAGTACCTCTCTTCTTCACCCCTTTAGAGTTGTACTCTTACTTTTATATCATCTTTGCATGTTCTTCTACAAAAATGTATCATCTGACTCTTCCCTGTTTTAAATTTCATTTACCACTTATCTGTCCACACCACCAACTTGCCTTTGTAGTTTTCAGGTTTTGCACTGTCCACACAGTTTCGATTGCGTCCAAGTTTTGTCGCATCCACAAATTAAGAGAATTTGCCCTGTATACCAAAATTTGAATTGTTAATATATATCAGAAAAGGCATTAATCAAAATATCGATCAAGAACAATCGTTCCCAAAAAACCCATTGTTAACTGAAACGTTCTCTTACCTACCACTCAACCAATATTAGTTCCACGTTGCAATTGTATTCCATGAGCCCTAACTTTGTTTATAAGAATATTGTGCAGCACGACATCAAATATTTTCTGAAAGTCTATGTACACTACACCATGATATTGGCCTGATCAATCCTCTCTGTTGCATACAAACATAGAAAACAGGAACAGGAGTAGGTCTTAGAGTCATAGAGATGCATAGCACAGAAACCGACCCTTCGGTACAACCCATCCATGCCTACCAGATATCCCAACCCAATCTAGTCCCACCTGCCAACACGTTGCCCATAAGCCTCCAAACCCTTCCTATTCATATACCCATCCAGATACCTTTCAAGTGTTGCAATTGTACTAGCCTCCACTACTTCCTCTGGCAGCCCATTCCGTACATGTGCCACCCTCTGAGTGAAAAAGTTGTCTCTTAGGTCTCTTTTATGTCTTCCCCTTCTCACCCTAAACCTATGCCCTCTCGTTCTGGACTCCCCCACACCAGGGAAAAGGCTTTGTCTGTTTATCCTATCCATGCCCCTCATGGGGTCATTTCACCCTTCAGGTCTGCTGCATCATTCATGATGATCACAGCTGATCATTCAACTCAATAACTTGTGACTATTTTTCCTCCATATCGTTTGATTTCTTTACCTCCATGTGCTAACATCCAACTCCTGCTTGAAATCATATAATGTTTTGGATTGACTGCTTTTTGTGGTAGTGAATTCCACAAGCTCACCACTCTCTGAGTGAAGAAATTTCTCTTCATCTCAGTTCTGTGTTTACCCCATATCTGCACACCCTGCCATTGGGAATATCACTCCTGTATCTACCCCATCTAGTCCTGTTTGAATTTTACAGATTTTTATGGGATCATCCCTTATTCTTCTGAACTCCAGCGAAGATAATCCTAAATGATTCAGCCTCTCCTCAATGTCAGTCTTGTCATTCCCAGTATCAGTCTGGTAAACTTTCACTGCACTCTGTGTACAGAAAGAGCATCCTTTATAGATAAGGAGTCCAAAACTGCACAAATATTTAGGTATGGTCCCATGAAGGCCTGTAAAACTGCAGCAAGACATCCCTGTTCCTGTTTTCAGTCTTCTTGCTGTGAAGGTCAACATACTATTTACCTTCATTACTGCTACTGGACTTGAATGCTTACCTTCAGCGACTGGTGATTGAAGACAATTTATAGCCATACCCATCATTACCTGCTTTCCTGTTTTTGGTACCAAAATGGACATTACATTTATCCACATTATTATTTGCCCACTTGCTCAGCTTGTCCAAATTGCACTTAAGGATGTCAGCATCCTCCTTACTAGTCTCCCTCCCACCCAGGTTTGCTTCATCAGCAAATTTGGCAATATTTAACTCCCTCATCCAAATCATTAGTATACAATAGGACTCGGAGTCCTAGTACTGATCCCTATGGTATTGCACTAGTTGCAAAACAAGACCCATTTATTCCTACTCTTTGTTTCCTGCCTGTCCTCCAGTTTTCTATGCAACTCAATTGACTACCCCATTGGTTGTGGGTGTTGCTGACTGGCCAACTTTTATTGCCTATCCCTAGTTCCCTATGAGAAGGTGATGGTGAACTGCCTTCTTGAACCACTGCAGTCCACCTGTTGTAGGTTAACTTATAATGCACTTAGAGAGGGAATTCCGGGATTTTGATCCAGTGACAGTGAAGTCCTTACAGTGGTGATGTATTTCCAAGTCAGAATGGTGAGTGGCTTGGAAGGATTCTTGCAGGTGGAGATGTTCCCACATATCTACTGCCCTTGTCCTTCTAGATGGAAGTGGTTGTGGATTTGGAAGGTGCTTTCTAAAGATCTGTGGTGAATCTCTGCAATGCATTTTGTAGATACACACTGCCACTACTGAGTATTGATGATGCTGGAAATGGATGTTTGTGGATGTGGTGCCAATTAGTGGACTATTTTGCCTAAGATGATGTCAAGCTTCTTGAGTGTTATGGGAGCTGTACCATTCTGAACAAGCAAGCTCCAGCACACTCTTGATTTGTGCCTTGCAGATGGTGGGCGGGCTTTGGGGAGTCAGGAGTATTCCTAGCCTCTGACCTGCTGTTTTAGCTATTCTGTTCATTTGATGAGTCCGTTTGAGTTCAATCTATGTCATCAGTTCCAATGTGTACATGACTGCAGGCTGTTTACCAGAACTGGTTTTAAGCAAACAAGGGGTAAATGTGGGAAAAAGAATGAAAGAGAAAGTCTATGAGAAGCTGGTAAGTCAGAGAGACAAAAGGATACATGTTGGAAGGCCAGAAGGAGTGGAAGTAGTAACCAAAGTAACAAAAGGAATCAAAGATGTATGAATTGTAAGTTGTTGCCATCCAAAAATAAACAAAAAGGGGTAAAAAGGAGGGGGGGGAGCAAGAGAACAATTTCTTAAAACTAGAAAAGAGAAAGGAAACTGAAATAACTCCACAGGGGCTGGTATCCCTTCACTAAATTACCTTTATTTACACTCGGAGAGTCCTTGACACTGATCCAGCTCCCTCAGTGCCAGCACTCAGAGTGAACAGAACCTCTGACACTCCTGTTTGTATTTTTCAGCCAAGGCAGTGCAGTCCTCCTAGCTGACCTTGTTACAATCAGGACAGAAACAAAGTTGCTGCAGGGGTCATGATCTAAAATAGTTGAACTGAAGATTGAGTGCAGAGTCTGTAAAGTACCCAAACAAAAAGGTACTATTCCTCAAGATTGATTTGAGTTGACAAACTATGTAAAATTCCCATAATTAATATTATTGTTACCAAACATTCTGTTTTCCTGCTATAACTAGATGCATCTGTGGTTGAGGAAAAATCCATCAATTTTCCTATTCACGATTCTCCCTAAGTAAATTCCTTCAATATAAAAAAATGTGGTAGTGTGGATATAGTTTTTATATTTTCTGTTCAACCTACTTGTACAGACGTCTGAAGCAAATGGGATTTGAACCCAGGCCTCCTGGTTCAAAGGCTGGGATACTACCACTGTACCACAAAACCCCTAACTGGCATAATTTTTAGTCGAGAATGTAGTGCTGGAAAAGCACAGCCGGTCAGGCAGCATCCGAGGAGCAGGAGAATCAATGTTTCAGGCTAAAGCGATTCATCAGGAATCCATCATCTTTTCTATTTCCAAGTGGTCCCTTGTTGACCTACTGTACATTTCAAGCTTTCAGCTTCTGCAGTTTTTTGTTAAAGCATTGAGCATAATATTTGTTTATATTTGCTGGAATCAAACAGGACTAATGCTGATCCAGAATTTTCTAGATTGGGGCATACCAAGGTCTTCGTCATTTAGTTCTAGTTAGTTTTGTGCCCCACATGACTGAAAGTGCAGACTGACCCTGTGAGGACAATAGGGATCTGGGGCCTTGGTGAACCACAGGACCAATAAGCCTCTTCCTTAAGAACAGAGAATGAGATAGTGAATGATGGAGAAGCATATGGTGTGAATTAGAACCAAACTGGATGCAGGAAGATTAGTGGAAGGAAAATCATTGGAGAGAAAGAAAAACATTAAAAATGAAAAAATGGGATCTAAGATGGCGGCGATCTGAGAAGATCACACGTTAGAGCTTCGCATCACAGCAGGAGCAGGACGGTCCTTTAACCCACCCAACCCAGGTCATCAGGATTTCTTTGGACGTTGGAAAGGTTGTGGAGCCCCAAGAAACATTTAAAAATTGACTTACCTGTATTTTCAGCTGTCCAGAAATGCCTAAAAAGGGAGGAGGATCATCCGAGGCCGGGTTTGCAACTCAGCCTGCAGCAGCCTTGGAGCTGATTACTCTCCAGGACCTGGTGAACCAGCTCTCGAAATCTCGCGAGATGCTGGGGAAACAGATTGAAGAGAAGCTGGCTCCAGTCTCTCTTATGCTGCAGAAGCATGAGCAGCAGTTGGGAGACATGGAGAAGCGGACTGATGAGGTGGAGCACAGGGTCACAGTGGTGGAAGCTGATGCCAGTTCATTCAAGGATGAGATCCAAGCCCTGAAGACGCAGGTTCATAATTTGCTTGACCAAGTGGATGATCTTGAAAATAGGGGCAGGAGAAAAAACATTCGGATCATCTGTCTGCCTGAGGGTAAGGAAGGTGAGTGGCCTGCGAAATTTGTTGAAGATTGGCTTCCAAAATTCTTTGACTTGGAGACTGGTGCCATAAGAGGATTGAAGATAGAGAGGGCTCACCGGGTCGCAGCGCGGAGGTTGGGTCTGGATCAATGCCCTCATCCTTTTCTGGTGCAGTTCCATCATTACCGGGATAAGGAGAAAGATGTGGAAGCTTCCAGACTCCAGGGGAAGGATCCAAAGGCCCTAATTTACGAGGAGTCTAAGATCATGTTTTTCGGGATTTTTCAGCGGCGGTGATCCAGAAATGAAAATCGTATGATGGTATCAAGAGAAGATTGAAGGAGCTTGGGATTCAGTACCCTCCCTGAGATATCTGGTAGTGCTTTGGATCACCTTAGATGGATCCATGCATCTCTTTGACACATCGGAGAAGGCAAGATACTTTGTGGACAAAGTAACCGATTTAAACAATTATAGTATGTATAAATATTGTTGCTTGGGTATGCGTTTATCATTCTGTAAAAGAAATGGAGGAAATCTGGTTGGAGCTTTGTTTTTCCCCTTTTTTTTCCTCGGTTGATAATAATTTGGTTTAAACTATGTCTGGCGGTGGTTAAGACGTCCATTTTAAATTTCTAAGTTAGGACATACCAAGGATGGGTGGGGTATTTATTCCCCCTTTTTTTATAAAATAATGTTTTTTTTATTCATATTGATATTCTATGGGGTGTTTATTCTTTTTAGCTTGTGCTTGCGATGCGGCTCTAGCTGGGAGAAGTGAAGGTGGTTGAGATGGTTAGATGCCTATTTATGGGCAGTTCGGGATGGGTAGTTGCCCCCTCCGGACAACTGCCGGTGAGTTCCCCTACTCAGCGCTATTGGTGCTTTATATGTTGGTTTGTTTTCTGGTTTTTGTTGTTTTTTATTTTTAATAATTTTGTATGTTTGTTAAATTGGTGGTTTTAGTTTATGCTGTTTTTATATTTGGTGGACCATGCGACACTAAGGCTCAGCAGTTTGTGGTTCGGGTTCCTCCTCTCTGGAACTTAAATGTAATTGCAGAAGATTATGGCTAATGATTTGATTAAATCGTGTACCTGGAATATCAAGGGCAGTCACTCACCAATTAAGAGGAAGAAGGTACTCTTGAGTCTTAGAAAGGAGAAGGTGGATATTGTTTTGTTATAGGAGACACATTTGGATGACAAGGAGCATCTGAAATTACAGCAGAATGGCTTTGACTGAGTTTATTTTTCATCATTTAATACCAGAAGTAGGGGAATGGCTATATTGTTAGGAAAAATCTCTCATTTAAATTTTTGGAATGTGTTAAAGACACATACAGGAGGTTTGCAATTCTTAAAGCCTTGATAAATGGGGAAGAATATGGTATTTCAAATGTTTATTGTCCCCCAGCCCATCCTCTTAAATTCTTGGTAGATGCCTTTTCTAAACTGATCAGTCTCAAGTCTCGGCACATCATTATAGGGGGAGATTTTAACTGCCTCATGGACCACACAGTAGACAGGTTGCCTAAAGGTCCCTCGATACCCTCTGCACAAACTAAACTGTTATTCGGTTTGTGTAGGGAATTAGGGTTGGTGGATGAATGGAGGTGTCTCCACCATACGGGTAGGGATTTCACGTTTTTCTCCAATCTGCATAGATGTCACACGAGAATTGATTTTTTTCTGACCCCCTGCGGTAACCTGGATCTGGTGGCATCCTGTACGATTGGTAATATTGTCATCTCTGATCATGCTCCAGTGTACCTCATGGTTAAGATTAAGGATGTTACAGTGGATTCAAGGTACTGGTGAATGGACCCCTTTATTCTCATGGACAGTAAGTTTGTGGAGTATTTCTCTAGCGAATTTTGGGCATTCCTAGACATCAACATAGGCTCGGTTGATAGCTAATCTGTTCTCTGGGAAACTGCCAAAGCTTATGCCAGGGGGTTAGTTATTTCATATTCCACCAATAGGAAGTGGTAGAAGGGTAAGCATTAACGTCTCTTTGAAGCACGGTTGAAGGCTGCCGAGAAGGCCTATTTTGACAGACCCCCCCGTTGGTCAAACTACAGAGGATTACTGCACTGCGGTCTGCACTAAATTCCGTGCTCACGCAGAGTGCAAAGAAGAAGCTGGCTTTTGCAAAGCAAAGGTTACACAAACATGGTGACAAGCTAGGCAAATACTAAGCATACCTTGCCAGAAACAGAAGCACCCCACAAACCATTACAGCGATTAGGGAAGGGTCTAGGAATCTAACATGCGATTCTGAAAACATTAATGTGGCATTCCAGAGATTCTACTCTAAGCTATATCAGTCTGAGAATTGTGAGGAGGGGCAGGCCAAAATGGAATCCTTTTTTAGAGATCTGAAGCTCCCGGGTGTGACTCCCGAACAACAGTCCTTTTTCAATGCCCCATTATCAGAGCAAGAAGTGCAGGAAGCTGTGAGGCAGCTTCAGAGTGGAAAGGCGCCTGGTCCTGACGGACTTCCCAGTGAATTCTATAAGAAATTCATAAGTATACTGTCAGGCCCGATGCTGAATATGTTTAATGATTCATACAGTCATGATTGTCTCCCACCATCTCTGAGAGAGGTCAATATTTCACTTATCCTTAAAAAAGGGAAGGATCCAGAAGACTGTGCTTCATACAGGCCCATCTCACTCTTAAATGTGGACTTTAAGATCCTCTCTAAGGCTCTCACGTTAAGGCTGGAGACTGTGTTACCCTCCATTATTAAAGAGGATCAGATGGGATTCATAGAGGGTCGCAGATCCTCCAATAATGTTAGGAGGCTGCTTAATGTAATTCAAGCATGCCAACAGCAATCAGTACAGGGATTGGTGATTTCTTTAGATGCAGAGAAGGCATTTGACCGAGTTGAGTGGCTGTACCCTTTCTATACTCTAGACCTGTTTGGTTTGGGCGAAGTTTTCATAAGATGGGTAAAGGTTCTCCACAGTATACCTCTCATGGTGGTCACTACCAATGGGGTACAATCAAGCAACTTTAGAATTTCTAGGGGCAGCCGGCACGGCTGGCCCCTTTCACCATTACTTTTTACATTGGTGATTGAACCGTTGGCAGAGGCCATTCGTGGGGATCTCAATATATCAGCTGCAGAAGTGGGGTCAAAATTACATAAGATCTCGCTGTATGCAGACGATGTTCTAATTTTCTTGACAAATCTAGCAGTCTCAATGCTTTGCCTGATACAATGCATTCACGCATTTGGCGTGAATTGGTTATAAGATTAATTTTGCTAAATCAGAGGCTATGCCTATTGGTGGTCTTACGAAAGAGTTGGCTCTTTAGAGTGACTATAGATTCCCATTTAGGTGGTCACGGAGGGGGGGGGTGGTGTTGTGTATTTGTGCATATTCATTACTCCAGTCCTGGATTGGCTGTTCAAAGCCAATTTTACTCAATTATTTGAAAAAATTAAACAAGATCTCCAAAGATGGGAGGCACTTCCAGTCTCATGGTTGGGTCGGATAGCGCTTATTAAGATGAATATTCTCCTTCGTTTGCAATACCCTGTACGGATGCTCCCCCGATTTTCAATAAACAAACACTCAGGAGACTGAACGGTTGGTTCAGCTCCTTTAACTGGCACCGTAAACAGCCCCTCATTAAATTATCGAGTAAAAAATGAGGTCTGCTCATTAAATTAGCCAAACTCAGTTGCCTCACAGTTTGGGGGGAGTAGACCTTCTGGACATTAAAAATGACCAATTAAGCTCACCTACATGAGTATTGGGTTTGTGGGGACCCTCTTTCAATATGGCTAGATATCGAAGCCTCCTAGGCAAGGTGTCCCCTTACCAGTTTGCTGGGAATATTGCCATAACCCAATAGTCATCAATATTGTTAAAGCATGGAGGGCAATTCGGCAGAGGGAAGGTAATATTGGCAAAACATCTATGTTTACACCTTTAGTGGGAATGCCGGGTTTTCAACCAGGTATGATAGATTCAGGATTTAAACATTGGGCAACTAGGGGTGTGTCTTGCATGGGTGATTTATTTGAGGGAGATAAAATGACGTCCTCCGATCAGTTAGTATGGAAGTATGAGTTACCTAATAGAGACCTCTTTCGTTTTTTTCAAGTTAGGGATTTTATTCCAAAAAAGACCACACTTTTGACTGAACCCTACAAATCTGACATAGAAAGAGGGGTACTAAGGGCTAAGAGTACACTCTCTGTCAGTACTTTATATCACCAATTGGGGGTGCCACCTCAGATGAATGTGATCGACTCTGCAAGATGTGGGAAAGAGAGCTGGGTGTTGAAGTTTCTTCAGAGGCTTGGGAGGATATTTGGGAGAATGCAAGGAAGATATCAATTTTCAATAGGACCCATGCTTTACACTTGAAGATTCTCCACAGGTTCCACTTAGCCCCAGACCGTTTGTCAAAATTTAAATCAGAGGTATCTTCAGCATGTCCCAAGTGCAAGGTCTGCACGGGCACTTTTACCCATTGTCTTTGGTCTTGTGACAGGCTTCAAACATATTGGAGCGCTGTGATGGGTGCAATGCAGAGGATTTTAGATGTAGGGGTGGAGAAGAACCCTACTTCTCTCCTTTTGGGCCTACCCATTGAATTTCCTGCAGACGCGCATAAGAAAAAACTTTTCAATATTCTTACGTTCTGTGCAAGGAAGAATATCTTGCTAGGTTGGATATCCGAAAAACCCCCAGGCCTGTCGGGTTGGCGAAAGATTGTTATGGAGCATATTCCCCTGGATTTTCTCACAAATATGGTACACCACTAAACTGAGAATTTTTATAAGACATGGCAACCCTTTTTGAAATACCTGGACATTGATTTATCTGCCACACTCACAAGGGCTTTTATATAGCTGTAACGATTGTGTTTCATGAGTCCAATATCCAGGGAGGAGGAACTGTGAATGTATGAATGTTTTGTTTGGCTGGGCTGAGTTATTAATATTTATTTGTTTGTTATTAGGTACTTATTTATTTAGTTAAGTAGCTAGTTTAGTTTTTTTTAAAAGTTATAATTCTCTATATATGTGTATACATCCGTATAGGAGGGTGGGTTGGGGAATTTTTTTATTATTTGGGTTTAGTTTTGTACTATTTTTGTACTGTTTTGAATTGCATTGTTTTGTATTTGTTGTAATAGTTAAACATCTATTTTTTCTTAATAAAAATATATTATAAAAAAAATTTTAAAAAAGACCTTTAAGCACAAAACTAAACTGTGAGAGTCCACAGTTCAAATTGTTACCTTTCAGGGCCAGCAGGATGGTAAGGCAAATCATGAACATTAATCTTGTCATTAAAAGGGACCATAAAATTGCAGCCCCAAGTCTTTTAGGATGAGATTAGTTCATTTTTACAAATCAAATGCCAGCACTTTTTTAAACAATAATAGTGGTAGACTGTGAGCTCTGGCAATGACTGCAGTCATTGTTGTGTAAATTCATTCAATCTAATGCAGTAGAGATAATCTAAGTGAATTTGCTTACTTCAGGGAGGAAAATTGAATTTGGGTTTCTGCTCTTGACTTATCCATTTATTTATTTGATTAAATATGCTAATGTGGACATTGAGTGATATTACATTAATATACAATACATAGTTCAGCTCAAACAGCCCATGTCCACGTATATACTCCATGTCAGCCTCTTGTGTTTTCTAGTTATTAGGGTTACGTTCTATGTATCACTACCACGAAACTCTACACTAAATTTATACTATTTGCTTCAACCACTTCCTGTGGCAACGATTCCACATTCTCACCACTCTCTGGCAGGGGAAATACTGTTAGAACAGCACAGGCAAGTTAGTGTAGTTTAACTTTTAGAAGGTCAATATTGCTGCAATTCTGAACTTGCGGATTGATTAAATGTTTGTTCTGGATGGGATGCTAATGAAGCAGCTTTGTCCTGGATCGAGTTGAGCTTTCTGAATGTTAGATGGAGCTTCACTCAGCCACAGAAATGCAGAGTATTCCATGACACAACTACATTTATGCCTTGTCATATTATTAGAAGTAAGGTATTTGCTGCAAAAATCCTAGCATCTGATATGTTCTTGTGGTCACAGGAAATTGCTGAAAAAGAATGACATTGATATGAGCAAAATAAATAACAGAAATCAGCAACAAAACATTTTAAAAACATTCATGTGTATATTCTTGTGCAACTACCATGCCTTACTTGTCCTTTTCCTGTTACTCCTGTGTGGTGTAATTCCAGTAGCTGCAGCAGAGGTGAAGACAGACCACTCCTATTCAATGGGAAGTGGTCGTGCTGTTGTAACATTTCTGGAATAGTAATCCAGAACCCTCAGACTAATGTTCTGGAAACAGGTGTTCAAGTCCTACGATGACAAATGGTGAAATTCGAATTCAATAGAAAATCCGGGAATGAAAAAATGCTCGCCTTATGACAACCATGTAACCATTATCAATTGTTATAAAAACTATCCGGTTCACTAATATGTTTTAGAGGATGAAAACCATCATCCTTAACTAGTCAGTGACTCCAGACCGAGAGCAATGTGGTTGACTCTCAACTGTGCTCTGGGCAATAATCAATTGGCAATAAATGATTCCTTAGCTGGTAATAACCACATCCTGTGAATGAATAAAATATATTTTTGCTCTATCAGCTGAAATGCTCTTGGCTGACTTCTCCTAGGTTTTGAACCTATGAGGACCCTCCCTAAGGCTGCATAACTGTGCAGAAACATGGATGGTTTCGAGATGGTTTGTGGGTCTATTGCATGCATTGCATGTATGTTTGGAGTGCGGGTTTAGGGTGTTGGGTGGTGCTGCCATAGTGGTTTTCGTGGCTGAAACAGCATGCCCTTTTACCTTTTCATGACCTACCTATGCTTAACTCCCATCACACCATGCTTGAGAACATTTCTCAAGAACTATGCCTCCCAAAGGTTTGTGAATCTGTGGAATTTGTTACCCCAAAGTGTGGTGCATGCTGGGACAGTGAGCAAATTTAAGGAATTGTTTGACAGATTTTTAATTGGTTGTGGGTTGAAGGGTTATAGGGAGAAGACAAGAAAATGGGGGTGAAGAGCAAATCAGCCATGATCGAATGGCAAAGCAGATTTGATAGGCCGTATGGCATAATCCTCCCCCTAAATCTTATGAATTTTTGGGTTGGGGGACTGAGTTCTATCAGGTAGGCTGTATGGATAGGGATGTGACATACAGACAGGGGAATAGAGCCCTGGTTCTCACATCTCTACAAAGTATCACCGTCCACACCAACAACTCCTCACATAGGTTATAAAAATCACTTGCCTGACTGCCCAACCAAATCTTATTTTATTGGCAGCATATTATTCATGTCAATGGACTTTAAAAAGCAGGGCCACCAGGGAGCGGGGTGGTGTTTGGTGAGGTGTTGAGTCACTTGTCTTTTGTGATTGTGAGCTATGGAGAAGATCATATGTAAAAGGTGCATACATCCTTTGGAACTTATTAATATATATCCACCTGCCAAGACACAGAGATGTACAGCACAGAAACAGACCATTCAGTTCAACTCGCCCATGCCAACCAGATATCCTAAATTAATCTAGTCCCATTTGCCAGCACTTGGCCCCCATCCTTCAAAACCTTTCCTGTCATACATCCATCCATATGTCTTCCTCCAAGAGCTCATTCCATACACGCACCACCCTCTGCATGAAAATATTGCCCCTTAGGTCTCATCTAAATCTTTCTCCACTACCCTAAACCTATACCCTCAAGTTCCCAGCCCATGGAAAAGACCTTGTCTGTTTGTCCTATCCATGTCCCTCATGGTTTTATAAGCCCCTCTAGGATTACCCCTCAGCTTCCGTCACTCCAGGGAAAACATCCCAGCCTATTCAGCTCTCCGTAAACCTCAAACCCTCCAATCCTGACAACATCCTTGTAAATCTTTTCTGAACCCTTTCAAGTTTCACAACATCCTTCTAATTGGAGGGAGATCAGAATTGCATGCAATATTCCAAAAGTGACCTAATCAATGTCCTGTACAGACAGAAGATGACCTACCAACTCCTATACTCAATGCTCTGACCAATGAAGGAAAGCATACCAAACGCCTACTTCACTCTCCTATCTACCTGTGACTTTCAAGGAACTATGAACCTGCACTCCAAGGTCTCTTTGTTCAGCAACACTCCTCAGGACCTTACCATTAAGTATATAAGTCCTGACCTGATTTGCCTTTCATGTTGATGCAAGAAGAAATTTCAACAACTATCAGCATATCAAATATATTTTTACAAATGATTGAATTAATTTTCTCAATAGAGTGTAGTCTACAACATAACATTTTAAATAATGGGGCTTCATTTGTTTTCCTGTGTGCATGGATTTTTGTGGATACTAGGTGAGTTGACATGGTAGGTAAAGGAAGAAAGTGTAAGTCGGAAGTAGGCAGTAAAGGGAACATGAGGTGCCACAAGGAATGAGCAGAGGTCTTTAGGAGTTGGCTTTCCTTAAGTAATTATGCCACCCTCCTCCTTTCCTTCCTTTCCTAACTTTTCTGAAGTCCTTGTACCTAGGGATGTTGAGCACTCAGCTTTGCCCTTCCTGGAACTAGATTGCTGTTATTGCTACAACATTATATTTCTGCATGTCAATCTGTGCCTGTAACACCCCTTGTTATTGACTGTGTTATTCACATAAGAGTTTAATGCGGAAAATTAAAACACATAGCATTGTGGGTAGTGTATTGAGATGGATCGAAAACTGGTTGGCAGACAAGGAAACAAAGAGTAGGAATAAACAGATCTTTTCCCAAATAATAGGCAGTACCTAGTGGGATACTGCAGGGATCAGTGCAAGAGCCCCAGCAATTCACCATGTTTGTTAATGGTTTGGATGAGGGAATTAAATGTAATATTTCCAACTTTGCAGATAACACAAGGCTGGGCAGAAGGGTTAGCTGTGAGGAGGTTGCAGAGATGCTTCAATGTGATTTGGATAAGCTGAATGATTGGATACATGCATGGAAGATTCAGTACAATATGGGTAAATGTGAGGTTATCCACTTGAGTAGCAAAAGCAGGAAGTCAGATTTTATCTGACTGACTATGAACAGAGAGAAGAATGTGCAATGAGACTTGGGTGCCCTTGTGTGCCAATTGCTGAAGATTAACATTCAGGTGTAGCAGCCAGTAAAGAAGATAAATAATGTGTTGGTCTTCATAGCGAGAGGATGTCTTGCTACAATTATACAGGCTCTTGGTGAGACCATACATAGCATATAGTGTGCAGTTTTGGTCTTCTTATCTGAGGAAGGATGTTCTGTACTGTACTGCGCTGAAGGGCCTGTACTGCGCTGTATTTTTCAATGTTCTATGTTCTTGCTACAGAGGGAGCGCAGCAAAGACTTACCAGACTGAATCCTAGGATGGCAGGACTGACCTTTGAGACAATGTTAAATCGGTTAGGATTGTATTTGCTATGTTTAGAAAAATGACAGGAGATCTCATATAAACCTGTAAAATTTTAACAGGACTAAAGAGGGTAGATGCAGGATGGATGTTCCTGATGTCAGAGGAATTCAGTGCCGGGGTCACAGCCTAAGGTCCCCAGTAAACCATTTAGCACTGAGATGAGGAGAAATCACCCAGTAAGTGGTGAACCTATGGTATATGCTACCACAGAAAGGAGTCGAGACCAAAACATTGCATGACTTCAAGAAGGAATTGGATAAATCACTTGCGACTCAAGTGATCAAAGGATATGGGGGAAAGCAGGAACAGGTTATTGAGTTAGATGATCAGCCATGATCATAATGAATGGTGGCGCATTACTCTTGATCATATATTCTATGTTTCTAGGTTTGCACCTAGCCCAAGTTTCACTCAACTTATTTTTGCAGTTAACTTAAATTTATCCTCTTTTTAGGACACTACTGATTTTTCTTTTAGTGAATCACTAAATAATAGTCTTGTGGTAATTGTGGCTGCCTCAATTAGGCAGGCTAGTAGGCCTGATAAGCTTTCACTGCTTACACTGTTATAATCCTATTGCAAAGAGCCCGGTGGCCTATGAATGTGTCTTTTTTCATGAGTTACTGAACATGGACAGCCTTTAGCCCTATCCTTGTAAACATTTGTCCAATGAAACAGCTTGTTTCTAAAGGAGCCAAGTAACAGGTTAGTGTTTGCTGATCAGATCTGGCAAGAAGCAGTTTACTTTGCCAGGTACTCATCTTGGATTTGTGAACATGAATTTTCCTTTTTTGTGAACATAATTCCAGCGGGCTTGGCATCCAACGAATTTTTTTTATTGTGTAATGAATGGAAAACAAATTATTGACCATTCCAACCGTCCAAAAGGTTCTAATCCCAAAAGTTTAACACCACTTCCCTCCCCTCCAAACAAAAAAATCAGGAAATAAAAATTTTGCTTTTCATCCAAATTGGTTTCCCCACCTATTCTTGGAAAAACACCACGTTAGCTGTGTTCGTACCTATGTTCTATTTTTGAGTCAATGTTTTAAGACTGAAATAACTTCACAGCGGCTAGTATCCCATCACGAAGTCACCCTTTATTTAGACATGGAGAGTCCTTGACACTGATCCAGTTATGTCAGAGCTAGCTCTCAGATGGAACAGAACCTCTGACACTCCTTAATATTTATCTGTCAGCTAGGGCTCCCTGATTAGGCCAGATTAACAGCCCCGATCAGGGAATCATATTCTGTGATGTCCACCTGGCTGACCATGTTACAATCACTACAAGAACCTTTAGTTCGAATTGGTCTTTGATCACTTCAGATATGAAACTTTTGGTATGGGCAGTCATAGCATTTATTAAGCAGAAAGACAAGTGGTTTAACAAAATGGTACTTAGCAAAGCAGCAGTCACAATCTGTTCTTAAATGCACCAGCTTCAGACTCTTCAGTCCCTTTAGCAAAATAGTTAACATAACATAGCTCTTTATCTTTGCTGTTATCCTGGAGTTCAGCAAACAAAAATGCTTATCTAAGCTCCCAATCAGCCAAAGGTCAGAATACTTTCTGATCGTAGTTTTTATAACAGTTTGACATTTCTTTCTACTGTACCCCATGCATCGAAATCTTATAATTATTTTAAAATTATGCCTTGCCACTTGCCATTTTCTGAGTCTATGCTTACATATTCATTGTTGTTTATTTCAGAAAGACTGACAACAACTGGATTTTCCCTCTTCCTTTTCAAATGTTGAGATATTTCCTTACCCTAGCACTAAGCAGATACCAACTCCTCAATACTGTCACTCACAGATACAGAGGATTCTTTTAATCTCATGTCCTTTATCACTGCCTTATTCTGCTTTTCTTCTTCTTCGATAACATTGAGACTGTTACTGCAGCTTTCCTGTCAGTGTCTTTCTCCTTGTCTTCTTTAGTGGCAAGAACATTGTACTTATTGAATGGGACAAATGTCTGTGGGGCCTCCTTTCCAACTTCACCACATTCTTACTGTTCTAGATTCCTCACAGTTACACCCTTCTCTTCCTGAATGAGGGCTTTCCTCTGGGTGCATTCTTGTGGATAAAGCTGTTCAGGTACCCCTCCCTCTCCCTTACATTTTGGAATGTCTCTAACTGGTATTCCAGCGCAATGACTTATGTGCCTGAGGCAATTTTCTGCAAATGTGGGAAACTGATCTTTGTCACAGACATACCTCAGTACTGACTCACAGCATATCTTACCACGCCTTTTTTTTTAAACATTAATTTGTTTTTGAATAGGCTGAATTAAAATTAAATGGCCAGGCCTTGCAAAACCAAATACAAATTTATTTATTTTTAATTACCTGATTATTCACCCTCAGACAGTTCCTTCTCTATGCTCTTGCTTGGCTTTTAAAAATTCCTCATTTTATTGATTCCTGTCAATTTGTTCAGTGTTTGTTTTTTCCTCTGCCACAGCTTCTTGGACAATTTTAAGCCCACTTCTCTTCATAGCACACTTCCTTCAAAGTCACACAGGCAGAGATGTACAGCATGGAAACAGACCCTTCGGTCCAACTCGTCCATGCCGACCAGATATCTAGTCCCAATTTCCAGCACTTGGCCCATATCCCTCTAAACTATTCCTATCCGTATACCCATACAGATGCGTTTTAAATGCTGTAATTGTACCAGCCTCCACCACTTCCTCTGGCAGCTCATTCCATACACACACCACCCTCTGTGTGAAAAAGTTGCCCCTTAGGTTCCTTTTATATCTTTCACCTCTGACCCTAAACCTATGTCCTCTAGTTTTGGACTCCACAACCCCAGGGAAAAGACCTTGTCTATGTATCCTATCCATGCCCCTCATGACTATATAAACCTCTACAAGGCCACTCCTCAGCTTCCGACGCTCTCGGGAAAACAGCCCCAGCCTATTCAACCTCTCCCTATAGCTTAAATCCTCCAACCCTGGCAAAACCCTTGTAAATCTTTTCTGAACCCTATCAGGTTTCACAGCATCCTTCCGATAGGAAGGAGACCAGAATTGCACACAATACTCCAAAAGTAGCCTAACCAATGTCCTGTACAGCCGCAACATGACCTCCCAACTCCTATTCTCAATGCTCTGACCAATAAAGGAAAAAATACCAAATGCCTTAAATTAAACTCCATCTGCCACTTCTCAGCCCATCTGATCAAGGTCATGTTGTATTCTGAGGTAACCTTCTTCACTGTCCACTACACCTCCAGTTTTAGTGCCATCTGCAAACTTACTAACTATACCTCCGAAGTTCACATTCAAATAATTTATATAAATGATGAAAAGCAGTGGACCCAGCACCAATCCTTGTAGCACACCACTGGTCACAGGCCTCCAGTCTGAAAAGCCACCACCATTCCTGTCTTCTACCTTCAAGCCAGTTCTGCATCCAGATAGTTCTCCCTTTATTCCATGTGATCCAACCTTGCTAGCAAGTCTACCAAAGGGAACCTTATTGAACACCTTGCTGAAGTCCATATCAGTCACATCCACTGCTATGTCCTCATCAATCCTCTTTGTTACTTCCTCAAAAAACTCAATCAAGTTTGATTTCCCATGCCCTTGCTTTTCCAAATACATATTAATCCTGTTCCTCAGGATTTCCTCCAATAACTTCCCAACACTATGTCAGGCTCACCAATCTATAATTCCCTGGCTTTTCCTTACCACCTTTTTAAAATAGTGGCACCACGTTAGCCAAACTCCAGTCTTCTGACACCTCATCTATGACTATCAATAATAGAAATATCTCAGCAAGGGATCCAGCAATCACTTCTCTACCTTCCCACAGAGTTCTAGGATACACCTGATCAGGTCCTGGAGACTTATCCACTTTTATGCCTTTTAAGTTATCCAGCACCTTCTCCTCTGTAATATGGATATTTTTCAAGATGTCACCATCTATTTCCCCATATTCTATGTTTGCCACATCCTTCTCCACAGTAAACACTGATACAAAATACTTGTTTAATTTCTCCCCCATCTCCTGTGTTCCACACATAGGCTGCTTTGCTGTTCTATGAGGAGCTCTATTCTCTCCTTAGTTACTGTTTTGACCATAATGTATTGATAAAATCCCTTTGAATTCTGCTTAACCCTATTTGTCAAGCTATCTCATGTCCCCTTTTTGCCCTCCTTAGTTCTCCCTGTATTCCATGAGATCTAACCTCACTAACTAGGCTTCCATGACGAACCTTGACGAACATCTTACTGAAGTCCATATAGATCACATCAATTGCTCTGTCTTCATCAATCCTCTTTGTTACTTCTTCAAAAAACTCAATCAAGTTTGTGAGACATGATTTCCCATGCACAAAGCCATGCTGACTATCTCTAATCAGTCCTTACTTTTCCAATAACATGTAAATCCTGTCCCTCAGTATTCCCTCCAACAACTTGCCTACCACTGAGTTCAGACTCACCGGTCTATAGATCCCTGGCTTTTCCTTACCACCTTTCTTAAATATTGGCACCACAATAGCCAACCTCCACACTTCCGACACCTCACCTGTGACTATTGATGGTACAATTGTCTCAGCAAGGGGCCCAGCAATTACTTCTCTAGCTTCCCACAATCCTTATTGTATTTATATTCCAGGTATTACTTTTCTTTTAACTCTTTTTAAAATCTCTTTATGGGAAGGAAGTGGGGTGTTGCAGGGAGACTTCTTTCCCCAAGCTCTGGTGAATGTAAATGGTTTCACTAACTTGGCTTCTTAAAGAGAAAGCCATTCTCTTGCACGTACATTGACAGTGTTGGAGTTGAAAATTCTATGACGAGCTCATGGGACTTTTCCATTACATGGAGTCTGGCTTATTGTAATACACTTTCAGTGTTAAGAATAGAGCATGACCATGCTTTCCCAAGCAAGGCAGCTGAATTGCCTGACATCATCAAACCTGACCAGGACAGACAAGTGGACCTGAACATAAAATGGGCTCAACTTAAAAGGCCATCTTTTGTGTTTCTGCCCTTGTTCCTTTGATAATGCTAAAAAGCTGTGTACATTCTCCTCGTTGTGATGAAAGGGCAGTGAGTAGATGCTGCTGATTGTTGCATTTCATTTTATGCTTTAAGTGTGAAACTTGGCAGATGAGTGGGAGGTGGTGCCAATATTGCCAAAATATTAGTTGCAATAAAATGACAACGATTGCACATGAGGCTCATGGATATGCCGAATCAATCAAGTCTCTAAGCATCCTCTACAGTGATGACTTTATAATGCTAACTCACACAAATAGGAGCATGAATCATTGATTTGACAGTAGCACATATGTTTATAGAAGACAACAGTTGTCAGGACAGCCTTTTGTTACCATTCGTATGGGAAAAAAGACTTCAGTTCTCTCCTGTACAGCTTTCAGGAGAATCTCTAGTGAGGCACTGCTGAAGTATGTCACCACCATCTCCCGGGTGTGTGGGTTTGATGAGCAAGATTGATTGATGATCTTGGGCTGCAGAAAGTGAAGTGCAGTCCAGGTTTGGATTTAGGTGTTTCTGGCAAGACCAAGGTTTATTTCACATGCCTAAGTTTCCTTGAAAAGGTGGTGGTGAGAGGATTTCTTCTACTGCTGCAGTTTCTGTGGAGCAGGTTCCACCACAATGCTGGTGAAATAATTTAACAGTATCCTAACTGGGCAACTGCATGGCAACTTACATTTACATAGCATCTTCAATGAAATGAATTATCCCAAGGTGCTTTGCAGAAGCATCATAAAACAAGCACGACAATGAATCAGATCTGGAATTATTAGCTTCAAAGACCAAAGAAGTCAGGGGAGAATGTCCCCATTTAGGCCAGGAGAAAACAAAAGATTGAAATAATGTACTGAGTTCTGGACAATAATCAAAAGAGATTTACAAATGGATACAGAGGGATTTCATATTACAGGGATATACTAGAGATTAAGAAACATGTCCTGTTGTAAACAAAGGATCTTCACTTGTCTTCAGTGTACCTAGTATTGAATAGACAATAAATGGTTACACTCAGTACACTCAGTACTTTACTGTTACAAAGAAATGTAACTAAATCTCATTGACAAATTGTCTAATTGCAGGTGCAAAACATCACAGGATCACAAACTTCTGCAAAGTACTCCAAAACAAGATTCACAAATTCAACAGAAATTTCCTTTAGCCTGAATTTTTCATGACATTCAACACGCTGGGGCATATATGCATAGATAAAGGATTATATTTTTCTTAATTCCTGATCTAAGTTGTACTGAACAGACTTAGCATCAGGCTGAAGAGAAGCGCACAAACAGAAATGGACCATGTAGTATTGACTGTGCCTAGAATTCCCTTAGAAAATTTTGAATGTTCTATACTTTCATAATTCACTTGTGGGATGTGGCAGTCACTGGCTGGCCAGCATTTATTGCCTGTCCTTAGTTGCCCTTGACATGGTGATGATAGTAATCTGCCTTCTTGAACTTCTGCAGTCTGTGGTAGGTTGACCCAAAATACTCTTAGGGAGAGAATTCTAGGATTTTGACTCAGTGACAGTGAAGGGACGGCGATAGACTGGTGTCCCCTGTATCCGCGGGTGATACGTTCCAAGACCTACTGCAGACTCTGAGACCGCAGATAGTAGCAAACTCTATCATTTAAACGGAAAAGGTTCCTCCCCAGTAGCCTCCTGGAATTATTTCTGAAATGTTCCATGGTTGGGCCGCGGTAAACCACAGATAACTGAATCCATGGAAACTGAATTCGCAGATACAGGGGTTCTAATGTATTATTAAATCAGGATGGTGAGTGGCTTGGAAGTGAACTTGCAGATGGTAGTGTTCCCATGTATCTGCTTCCTTTGTTCTTCTAGCTGGAAGTGATCATGAGTTTGGAAGGTGCTGAGGATCTTTGGCGAATTTCTGCAGTGCATCTTGTAGATAGTACACGCTGCTGCTACTGAGCATCAATGGTGGAAGGAATTGATGTTTGTGGATATGGTGCCAATCAAGTGGATAAATAGTGTCAAACTTCTTGAGTGTTGTTGCATCTGCACCCACCCAGGAAGGAGGGGAATATTCCATCACACTGGTGAACAGGACAGGGGGAATCAGGAAGTGAGTTACACACCACAGTATTCCTAGCCTCCGACCTGCTGCAGTAGCCACTGTGTTTATGTGGTGAGTGCAGTTCAGTTTCTGGTCAATGGTACCCCAAGAAGTTAATAGTAGGACATTCAGTGATGGTAACACCATTGAATGTCAAGGGACAGTGGTAAGATTATCTCTTTCTCGAGATGGTCCTTGCCTGGTATTTGTGTGGTGCGAATGTTAGTTGCTACTGGATATTGTTCAGAACTTGTTGCATTTGAACGTGGATTGCTTTGGTATCTGAGGAATCGCCAATGGTGCTTAATATTGTGCAATCATCGGCGAACATCCCCACTTCCAACTTTATGATGGAAGAAGGTTATTGATGAAGCAGCTGAAACTGTTTGGGCCTTAGAAACTACCCTAAGGAACTCTTGCAGAGAAGTCCTGGAGCTGAAATGACTAACCTCCAAGAACAACAACTATCATCCTATGTGCCAGACATGAAACCAACCAGAGAGAGTTTTCCCTAATACCCATTGATTCCAGTTTTGTTAGGACTCCTTGATGCCACACTTGGTCAAATGCAGCCTTAATGCCAAGGGCTGTCACTCTCACCTCAACTCACCTCACTGTGAAAAAAGTCCGAACATAATTCTCCCTCAGCAGCAAAATGCTACAGTCTTTATTCAATGCCTTATCTATCCTATTTTACAAATGTGACGATCCAGCTGGGAGTACAACTGAACAAGTCAGATCGCAGAATGGAATCCTGCCTGAAAAATTGTACTTTTAAAGTTTAGTAAACATTTTGATATTCACCGAAGCACAGTGACAAGGGGATGCAGAGTTTCTTGAATAGAACAGAAGTTTATTACACAAAAGTCGAAAACAAAAAAACACACAAACCAAGTTACCTTGTTATTGATCACAGTTGGAAATAAACTTAAACACTGAGCAGAACAAAATATCATTCTGCTCCCCAATATCATCATCTTCAGCTATTCAAATCCAGAGAAATGATCCTCTCTAGTGAACCTTCACATTTTAAGAAGTTCCCACTTCTTTCTTGTGAACTGTGAATTTTTTTTTCGCACAAATTTTCACAATTCTGCGACCTGAGGCTTTCTCAGCTTTTCAATAACCTGTAGATTTCTAATCAAGCACTCATGGTGTGGAAACTACACAAGCTAAGCTTTTCTACTGAGGTAACTGTGCTTTCCCTCGACTGTTCAATAATCATTTATTAGGAGGGAAACTATATTTACTTCTGACTTTTGTCAGGTCTTCTCCAAAATTGCCTAAAATTCTCAATCCTTGGGTTTTCTGAACTATCATCAATCCTTGATTAGTTTGAACCAAAAACAAGCTGATGGCCCAATAGATCGAAAAGGGCCCTGTTCCCTGACACAGGCTGGAAAGACTGTTATTACTAGTTTTTTGAACCCTTCACAAAAGTAACCAAGCCTGTAAGTCTCTACTCAACAAAGCACAGTGGACACTTCAGCACTTGCTTGGCCACATTCAGTTAATGGATGACAGATGATTCTCCTCGTGATCTTCTGTACAGTGAGGCCACTGGGTCAAGACATGCTCATCACAGATATCTGTGCTACAATGACACTTGCAATTGAGATTTGAAGTTGATGGACACTGATATTCATGATCTTTGGGGACTAATTGTTTGGCGGAATACTGAGCGAGGCAAGATGAAATGGAAAGCTCAGCTTGTTGAAGTAAGGAGCCACAGAGAAAACAGAGGCCAGTGAATCATTCTCAGCTTACTAAAACAAAGAACAGTTCAGAACAGGAACAGGCCCTATGGCCCACCAAAACTACACTGACACATGATGCTTTCTTAAACTAAAAACCTTTTGCCTTTATGTGGTCTGTATTCCTCTGTTCCCTGCCTATTTATATATCCGTCAAGATGCCACGTAAGCATTGCTACTGTATCTGTTTCTACCACTTCCTCTGACAACACATTTCAGGCACTTACCAACATCTGTGTAAAAAACTCGCCACTCATATCCCCTTTTACCTTAAACCTATAGCCCCTAATAATTGACATTTCTATCCTGGGATAAAGACTCCGACTATCCATTTATCCATTTACCTCTCATAACGTTGTAAATTTCTATCAGGTCACCCCTTATTCTTTGATGTTCAGATGAAAACAAACCAAGTTTGTCCAATCTCCTCATAGCTAATACCCTCCAAAACAGGCAACGTCCTGGTAAACCTTCTCTAAAGCCGCCACATCCTTCTGATAGTGTGGCAACCATGACTGCACACAATATTCCAAATGCGGCCTAACTAACGTTCTGCACAACTGCAACATGACCTGCCAATTTTTTACACTCTATGCTCAAACAATGAAGGCAAGCATGCCATATGCATTCTTGACCACCTTATCCACAGGTGTTCCCACTTTCAGAGAACTGTGGATCTGTACACCTAGATCCCTCTATATGTTGATGCCTTAAGTGTCCTGCCATTTACTGTATACCTCCCTCCTGCATTAGATCTTCAAAAATCCATCACCTTGAATTTGTCTGGATTAGACTCCATCTGCCATTTCTCCACCCAAATCTCCTGCCTATATCATGCTGTATTCTTTGGCAATCCTCCTCGCTATCTGGAGCTCTTTCAATCTTAGAAATAAAATCAGATTTCATTGTCATTGTACTCAAATACAAGAATACAGTGAAAAGTGCACAAATTCGCCATTCTCCGGCACTATCCTAGGTACAAAAAAACCCAAATTAACAAAAACAGTTATCTTAGATTCAAAACCAAAACAATCATTTTAGATACAAAAGACTTAATTAAAATAAAAACAAACACAGTAATATAAGAATCAGAGCCAAGAAGAAAGAGAAGTGTCTGAATTTTAAAGCTTTAACACCATATGGTAAGTGGGCCTCCATCACTAAAACCACAAGTAACAGCGCAGTGTCTGGGCTGCTGAGTTGGGGCTCATCCGCTTCGGTCTGCTTTTCTTTTCTTTCACTTTTACTTTTCCACTTTTTATTTCATTTCTTTGAAGCATTTTGCAACTTTGGAGGGGTCTCGGTGGCATCGGGTTGGCAGCAATGAGGTGGTGATTAAGGAATGAGTACAGGAAGCTGGTGGCAGCAACAGCAGAATTGGACACAGTGTGAGTTCAGGAAGCTGGCCATGACAGTAGCAGGAGGGAGTTCCATGGATTGTGCCATCTACCAACTTACTGATCAGGCCACCTATGTTTCTCCACCAAATCATTTTTATATTATATTTATGTAATATAATATATTTATTCATGTATTAAAAGCAACAGGGGACCTTCATAGTGATCCCTCCAAAATACCACTGGCCACAGATCTCCAGTCAGAATACCCAACACATGACTATCTTCACAAAGTATCAAGTGTACCCAGGAAATTGTATGGCTTATGCACAGACAAATGTAAAATATTCAGTTTATCAATGGTATTTTTAAGCTTTCCAAACAAGAACACTCTAAGTTAAAGTAAATGTAGTCTCCTGAAACACATTTTTAAAAATGCTTTTCTGTGAAAACGAATATCCACAGAATCCTGTGTTTGTCCTGTTCATATACTGAGCTAGCAAAAAGGAAATTAAAGAATAAACAAACTGAGACCCTGCTTTTCTTGATTTTTATTCAGTCTGGAACAAAAGAAGACTTAAAATATCAATCTTAATTAAGCAACGCTACTTCCACTTACAAGCTGAAAACCCACTGATCAGCTTCTCCAGGAACAGACTCAGATTTTTGACATACATTGTCCTGAGCAGGAAGGACAGGAAAGTCTGACCGTTAGTCTTTCATATCTTATCTGATTTGGTCACATCAAAGCAGCCTGCTCTGGTTGTTGCAAACTGTGTGCCTCTGACATCACAATATAAACATTGTGAAAGAAAGCACATTCAGTTCAGATCTCTTCTGCAGACTTGCATATTTTTTTCAAGTGTAATTGGAGATACTATGGTGGTGAATTGGGGTGGAGTACTAGGGGAAGGTAATATTTAAGTCATTATGATTCAGGAAGCCAAAACAAACATGCCCCTCGAAACAGCAAAATGAGAAATTTTCTCCCAGGAAGTTACATTTAAACCTTTTACAATTAAATATTGAAGATTAAATCTTACTAGAAATCGGCTAATTGTTATTTTTCTTGAGTTTCATGGAGAATTTCTCTCCTCGAGGCTTCGTGAGTTTTCTTGTGTAGTTGTCCCAAACCTGCCTCATTAACTATCTACCACTTCACTACGGTGCCCCAATTGTCCAGTGTTACCCCAATTTTCCCACTGATTGTGGGAAAGGTTTGGAGGGGTATGGGCCAAGACGCAGGCAAGCGGGACTAGTTTAGTTTAGGAACATGGTCGGCATGGACTAGTTGGACTAAAAGGTCTGTTTCCATGCTGTATGACTCTGTGACTCTAATAATGCGTGACATCATTGGAGGTGCTATTTTTAAAATGAAACATTAAATCAAATCGTTATCTATTTGTTTTACTAGACTCAAAAGTATCTTCTGAAACTAATGAAAATAGGTCTTTGTTGTGGCCAACTTTTATCTCTCAACTGGGACCACTGGAAAAGATTTGTAGCTCAGGTTGAGGTTCTGGATGTAAGTTTGCTCGCTGACCTTCCAGCTCAGCGAGCAAACTTACATCCAGAAGATTAATTTATTTCATTAATATTGGTGCAGAACTCAAAACATGAATAGGAAAGGCAATTTTGGCTAAGTCGTGAAATGTGCACAGAATAAATCATGCTGACTGTTTGGAGAAAGATTAGAGTTGCAATTGTTATTAAATCTATTCTTGGATATTTCATCCCATGACTTGATCCATACTATATCTATTAGTAGGAATTGAGGACTGCAGACGCTGGAGATCAGAGCTGAAAATGTGTTGCTGGAAAAGCGCAGCAGGTCAGGCAGCATCCAAGGAGCAGGAGAATCGACGTTTTGGGCATGAGCCCTTCTTCAGGAATGAGGAAAGTGCGCTTTCTCCTTGGATGCTGCCTGACCTGCTGTGCTTTTCCAGCAACACATTTTCAGCTCTATATCTATTAGTAGGCAGCCAGATCCATCGTTCTGACGTATTGCCTTCCTACTCCAGTTAGAAAGCAAAAAGACTCATTAACCCATTTTATGATGTTTGACTGTCATCAAAACAACTTTTCCTTCCCCAATATTCAACATTTTTATTGACGATTATGATAAATGTTCAAAGAAAATGACAAAAATAATTTTTTAACGTTCTTATATTTTTTTTCCATGGGGTTACACACAGCAAAAAGATTTCATGAGATTGATCTTCAATTCCTGGAGACTGAGGCCAATCCTGAATGTTAGCAATGAAGGCACTGATTTTTGATATCTCACAGTTGTATGGCTGTGAAACATGGATGACTTGCAGTGTTTACAAACTTTTTCTCACTGTGAACACATTTTGAGGCTTGAAAACTGTCATTATACCCCAGTGAGGATTATGAGATTGAGGATCTGTTAAAGAGGGAGCACAGCTGGTATACGTTGGTCAGAGCTCCACACTGTTGCTAATTCAGAGCTAACATCTCTACGTTTTCAGCTCACGACCCCACTTGTGTTCCTGATCTCCTTTGAATCTTTGGAAAGTCCTGATTACAGCTATGGGAAACTGAACAATCTTTGCCCTTTGTCACACATTCTGGGCAATTTATGGAAGAACAAAATCATAGATATGGCAGTTCTCTCAAGTATGTTGATGACTTTGCCAGCTCAGTCACATTTGGAGTATAAATGGCAATGCATAACCAATGATTTTCAGTATGTCAAGAATGCATGCAAATGTATCCTAAATGTTGAGACATTAATGAAATACTATCATCACTGATGTGCCATCATGATTATTAGTGCCTACGCAGGTTGTCAACAGGTGGCTGCAGCAAAAATGACAGTACACAGTGACAACTGATAATCACTGATATGTGGCATTTGTGTCAGAACTTGCCCCTTAATGATTGGTCCCTCCAGCCATTAGTGAAAATGCATCACATTCCTCCACGTCATCCCCAAATACAGTAGCTCACTATTGTTTATTATGTCAACATAGTAACAGGCATGCAGATTCCTGTTTGATTCAGCAATGTAATTAACATAATTCAGTGACTCCATCCCCAGTGGATTTGATTTGCTCTTTTGTCTTTTGCTGTGGGCACCTCCTTTCCTATCTGTCTCACATGTTACTCCTGTACCCTTCTCAACAGCATAAACTATCAATTTATCCAACCCCCTTAAGTTCTGAACAAGAGTGAAATTTGACTCGAAACATTAACTCAGCATCATTTAGATGCTGCCAGACCTACTGAGTTTCTCCAGCACTTTCTGTATTTATTTTGATTTGGCTTGCTGCATGTTCATCACCTGAAGTAGATGAAAGGATGTGACAATGGCAGTAAAGTGTTCCTGGAACAGTGACTGCAAATCAAAATAAAAAATCTGTGAAACATATACCTGAGAAATGGGACCACAAAAAAGAAAATTCCTTCTTGAAGAAGGGATCTGCAAACTTTCCTTGCCAAAGATTAACAAAGTAAAATTCTAGAACATATAAACCTGCTTCTCCAGCGTTATGCCCTCTTCTTCCAGAGAACAGATTACAGATAACTTATAAGCCTTTAAACATCCCATCTATCAACCCTTAAAACATCACCTGCCTCATAAAGTCTCGATTGTGCATTGGAATTATGAGCCAACTCAGAACATACGAGAGTGGAAATATGTTGTCTCTGATCCTTAGCAATCGCCTAAGAAGTGATATACATTTTAGTCCCCCACTTATAAAACTTTGTTTTGTACCACATCACCATTTACAAATTGTAATCATGTCCAGTATGATTATATAAAATAAGCTAGTTGGCAATAAATTAAATTATATATTATGTGTAACTATAAGTTTTATGTGTGTCTGATTTACTTATTTGCTTCCTAGGAATTGTTTTACACTAATAATGAGATGTGGTTTATTAGCTTTGAAACACAAGATATATTTATACAATGCTGTGAAACCCATCTTTCCCTTTAACTTCCCAAATAACCTTACACTTCTTAAATTAGTTTGTTGTCATTCCTGGTTTAAAATCTGCTTTGGAAGTGCAAGATAGTAAAGAGCTGTATACTGTCCCATTTGCAGCTGGCCAAACTAAGATTGAGGCTATTCATTTTGCTCCCAAGGTTACTGTTTCTTGTGCTGACATTGTGTCTGATTCAAGCGGCCCCTGTAAATACATTCCTCCACGTCATCCCCAAATACAGTAGCTCACTATTGTTTATTATGTCAACATAGTAACTGGCATGCAGATTCCTGTTTGATTCAGCAATGTAATTAACATAATTCAGTGACTCCATGAAAATAAGTTTTTGTTGCAGTAAAAGGTGTTACAAAAGGCAGCACTGGATACTGTAAATTCCTTACTGATTGAGCAGCCTCTAGGAGCCTGGCTGTCTAAAAAAAATTCGACCAAAGTTTTGAGCTATTGTTCCATCCAAAACCAGATAGCATTGTCTTATCCACACCGATTCAATATAGTCAATCAAGGTAAATGGCTTACATATCTGTCTGGCCTGATCCAGTTTGTCAGTGAATTCTGCAAGCTTCCTGGCTTACCATCTTGGTTCCCTTCCCAGCACACCATTCAGTTGGCCAATTTTCTCAGCATGTTGTTCAATTCACTAATGTCGCTTTTAGTGTCCCAAAACAGCTGTTATTTTATTAAAAATACTACCTACATGTGGAACTGGAGAGTTATTTGTTTAAAACACACTACAGAGAGACACAGACAGCCTTTTAGCACAACAATGGGTTCTGGAGGCAAAGCGAGAAATGAATGTCAATTTTAAACACTTATGTATACACTACAGTAAAATCCTTTTGCAATAAATACTGAAAGAGATAAGAACATTTTGAGCAAACCATACAAAAAGTTGAAGTTCTGAAAACAAAAAGTTCTGGAAATCACAGTGGGGTAGGCAGCATCTATGGAAAGAGAGCAAGCTAATGGTTTGAGTCTAGATGACTCTTCTTAGAGCTCAAGAAGTTGAAGTTTTTTACTCTGCTAAATGTTAGGAGATATTCTGGCAGAGACGTAAAAAAAAAGTTAATGATGATCTGAAAGGACAACAGCTAAAGATAAGATTGTGTATTCATTAATCTGTTTGATGAGTTAAAAATCATAAGGTGTTCAACAATGCTAAACTCAATGACCTTAAAGTGAAAACATGATGAGTTATGTAAATTGTGGAAGCTGCTAATGTGACCAGAAATTGATAGCGAACTGACTAAGTTAATAAAAGTGACAGCATATGGAACTGGAGGCAATTAACATTTGTTGAGAATTGCTTTAGAAACAGAAGTCAGATTAGTGATAAATAGTTCATATCCCAATTGCTGGAATGGGACTGGTTAACTCTTGTTTACTATTAATTATAGGTATTGTTAATTAACCTGTTCAGGGATGTTTTGGCACACCTCTGAAGCAGCTGGAACTTGAACCCTGGTCTTCTGGTAGTGGTAGGCACATTATCACTGTACCACAAGAACCCTCTGTCTCTTATATGTTGTTTCTGATGTTTCCACTGACTGTATGTCTCCTGGGTTAGTGATGCAATACTTAACATACTCTTTCTTTTCTAATTCATTGTTTATTTCACAATAAATCATATCTTACTAACTTGGTTGTTTTTGAAGAAGTGACAAAGAAGGTCGATGAAAGCAGAGCAGTCGATGTTGTCTATGGGGATTTCAACAAGGCGTTCCACAAGGTAATCTGGTTAGCAAGGTTAGATCAAATGGAATCCAGAGAGAGCTAGCCATTTCAATACAAAATTCACTGGAAGGTAGGAGGCAAAGGGTGGAGGGTTGTTTCGCGGATTGGAGGCCAAGAGTGGCAGATGGACTTTAACTCAGATAAATGTGAGGAGTGCATTTTGGTAAGGCATATCAGGGCAAGATTTATGCAGAGTCGAAATATGTGGCGCGAGAAAAGTACAGCAGGTTGGGCAGCATCCAAGGAGCAGGGGAATAGACGCTTCGAGCATAAAGTCTTCATCAGGATTAGATTAGATTACTTACAGTGTGGAAACAGGCCCTTCAGCCCAACAAGTCCACACTGACCCGCCGAAGCACAACCCACCCATACATTTACCCCTTCACTTAACACGGTGGGTAATTTAGCATAGTCAATTCACCTAACCTGCACATCTTTGGACTGTGGGAGGAAACCGGAGCACCCGGAGGAAACCCACACAGACATGAGGAGAATGTGCAAATTCCATACAGTCAGTCGCCTGAGGCGGGAATTGAACCCGGATCTCTGGCGCTGTGAGGCAGCAGTGCTAACCACTGTGCCATCGTGAGGTGACACGGGGTCGGGGTGGAAGGTAGGTGGGAAGGTGTTAGGCAGATGCAGGTGGGGGTATTGATAGTGATAGGTGGGAGGGGAGGTGGAAAGGAAGATGGACAGGTAGGACAGTTCAAGTGGGCAGAGCTAAGTTGGAGGGTTCGATCTGGGATGAGGTGGCGGGAGGGGAGTTAAGGAAACTGGTGGTTGACATTGATGCTGTGTGGTTGAAGGGTCCCAAGGTAGAAGATGAGGCGTTTTTCCTCCAGTCGTCAGGTGGCTTAGATTTGACAGTAGAGGAGGCCCAGGACTTGCATGTACTTGACAGAGTGGGAGGGGGAGTTGAAATGGTCTGCCACAGGGCAGTGGGGTTGTTTGGTATGTGTGTCCCTGACATGTTCTCTGAAATGTTCCGTGGGTTGGCCTCCTGTCTCTGCAATGTAGAGGAAACCATATCAAAATCAATGGACCCAGTAGATGAGGTATTTAGATTTATGCACTCAATGCAGGATGCTGGGGAGAATTGCTGAACAAAAAAATCTTGGGGTGCAGGTTCATAGTTCCTTGAAGGTGGAGTCAGAGGTAGACAAAGTAGTGAAAGAAAGCGTTTGGTACACTTGTCTTTATTGGTCAGTGCATTGAGTATAGGGATTGGGCCATGGGTGCCCACAAGGGCCCCAGCTATGCCTGTCTCTTTGTCGGTTATGTGGAACAGACCATCTTCCGCAGTTACACCGGCATCATTCCCCACCTTTTCCTCCACTACATTGATGACTCTGTCAGCATCACCTCGTGCTCCCACGAGGAGGTTGAACAGTTCATCAACTTACCAACACATTCCACCCTGACCTTAAGTTCATCTGGACCATCTTGGACACCTCCCTCCCTTCCTGGACCTCTCCATCGCCATCAATGGTGACTGACTCATCATGGACATCTTGTACAAACCCACCGACTCCCACAGCTACCTGGACTACACCTCCTCCCATCCTACCTCCTGTAAAAATGCTATCTCTTATTCCCAAATCCTCCACCTCCGCCGCATCTGCTCCCAGGAGGACCAGTTCCACTACAGAACACACCAGATGGTCTCCTTCTTCAAAGACTGCAATTTCCCCTCCCATGTGGTTAATGATACCCTCCAGTGCATCTCATCCACTTCCTCAAACACCACCTCTCCAACTGCAACAAGGACATAACCTCCTGATCCTCATTTTCCACCCCACCAACCTCTATATACATCGCATTATCCTCCGGCATTTCCGCCACCTACAAACAGACCCTACCACCAGAGATATATTTCCCTCCCCACCCTTATCTGCATTCCAGATAGACCATTCCCTCTGCGACTCTCTTTTTAGGTTCACGCTCCCCACCAACCCATCCTCCTCTCCACCACAGGAATTGCAAAACCTGTGCCTACACCTCCCCTCTCACCTCTGTCCAAGGCCTCAGTGAAGTCTTCCACATCCATCAGAGTTTTACCTGCACTTCCAAACATCATTTATTGTATCCGTTGCTTCTGAAGTGGTCTCCTATACACTGGGGAGACAGAATGCCTACTTTCAGAATGCTTCAGAGAACATCTGCGGGACACCTGCACCAACCAACCCCACTGTCCCATGGATGAACATTTCAACTTCCCCCTCCCACTCCACCAAGGACATGCAGGTCCTGGGCCTCCTCCATTGCCAAACCCTAACAATCTGATACCTGGAGGAAGAACACCTCATCTTCTGCCTTGGCACTCTCCAACCAAACAGGATCAATGCGGATTTCACCAATTTCCTCATTTCCTCTCTGTCACCTTATCCCAGATTCAACCTTCCTACTAGACACCACCCTCATGACCTGTCCATCTTCGTTCCCACCTATTTGCTCCAGCCTCCTTGCCGACCTATCACCATTAGCCCCACCTTCATCCACCTATCGCACTCTGAGCTAGCTTCCCTCCAGCCCCAACCGCTCCCATTTATTTCTCCACCCCCTTGGCTCACAAGCCTCATTCCTGATGAAGAGTTTTGCCCGAAACATCAATTCTCCTGCTTCTTGGATCCTGCCTAACCTGTTGTGCTTTTGGAGTTGGGTGTCATCTTGCAGCTTACAGGATATTGATTCGGCCAAGTTTGGAATATTGCATTGAATTCTGGTCTGCTTGCCATAGGAAAGAGGTTGTTAAACTTGAAAGGGTTCACAAAATATTTACAAAGATTCTGCTGGGATTGGAGGTTTTGAGCTATAGGGAGAGGCTGAATAGGCTGGGGCTTTTTTCTCTGGAAGTTTACAAAATGATGAAGGGCATGGATAGGGTGAATAGCCAAGGTCTTTTCTTCGTGGGAGGGGAATCTAAAAGTTGAGGGCATAGGTTTAAGGGGGGCGGGGAAGAAATAAAAGGGACATAAAGGACAAATCTTCACACAGAGGTTGGTGCGTGTATGGAATGAGCTGCCAAAGGAAGTGGTGGAAGCCAGTACAATTACAGCATTTGAAAGGCATCTGAATGGGTATGTGAATAGGATTAGGGTTTAGAGCGATATGGGCTAAATGCTGGCAAATAGCATTAGATTAATTTAGGATGTCTGGTTGGCATGGACAAGTTGGACTGAAGGGTCTGTTTTCATGCTAGACAACTTTATGACTAATTAGCTTGATAAAAATATATGAATTGGTTAGGTTCTTTAATGTTCTTGAATGTATATTAGAGGTAAAAGACTTAATATTTAATTGACATGCAACACTAACTACCCAGCCTCTCCATACTTTTGGGAGAATTTCCTGCCTCACAGCTACTGTTTTATTTCTTCCATTACATGTTGACTACAAGAACACTTCCTGACAATCAAGAAAACATGGCATGGATCACTGAACCATACAGTGCTCAGTGAAACAATTATGAACAACTGGATTTTCAGACTTGAAAAATGCATTTATTTAAACCAAACATTATAAAATATATTACGAAATAATGACAACACATTTACACCACAAATTCCATTGTAAAAAGACTTATTTATTTGGCTGAGTATAAATAAACTTTCATAGAGAGATTTCATGTGTTGGTATTATTGACTCTCCCTTGATTTGAGGATATCTTCAGCAAGGTTTCTGCTTGTGTCAACATATAAGTTTATGCTACTGAACTAACATTTAGCGTTTTTATCATGCCATAATTTTGCTTTGAGCTTGTGAGGAAAAACTATTTGAACAAAAACAACATTCAGAGTAATTTAATTGCTGCAACTTCTTTCGTTAGTTGGTTCTCTCTATATAGCTACTGCTAGATCCCCAGTGAACATGGAGGCAGACATTCACTTCTGACTCAGAAGTCCACTGCATAGCAGAAGCTTGAGTCTGGATGGAACACAAGGGTGAGAGAGTGCAAAAGCAGCAAAAAAAAAAGCCTTTCCATTCAGCATGGAATGGCTTGGAGAAAATTTCTGGTGTGCTGGTCAGCTTGTGAAACATGGACTCTTGAGGGAGGTATTGAGGCCTTGGCATCAATCAGAAATTCTACCCAAAGGTGTTCAAGTTCAGATGGTATCTGTCCACATGCATGAGCCTCCTTGACAAACTTGATTAAATCTGGGTCCAAGTGTGGACTTTACAGCCTGCTGACATCAGCCACCTATAAACTCTGCTCTTTGTTCTCAGCCAGCTGCATGTTTCCTAATCTTGACATTTGTTTATTAGTTCTTTCTTTCTCTTACTTCTCTTGCAATGTGCCTCTACTTGGTGTTATCATCACCATCACTTATGGGACAGGATTTGCAGTTTCTGCCTCTTACATCTGTCAAAATGATTCTGATTTTCATCATACAAAGAAGGAAAACTGGATAAAAGATGATTGTTCAATGTACAACATAATAATCTTTTCAGTCTTGGAAAGTGGAGGGGATGAGTGCCAGGATAGAATAAGGGAAAGATACCTATGTGAACATGGGACAGAAATGTGATGAGACATAGGGTGGGATCTTGTGAAGTTTTTGGGAGTGGGAAATGAACTGGCTGGGGGACTTAATTGAATAGGAAACAAACTGTCGGCTTTCAAAAGATGGGATGAAAATTGGTTACGAAGCTGGCTCAAAAATGTATCCTGCTTCCTGATGAAAGCAGCAATGTATTTTTAATACATTGGCACATCATAGCTCATTAAAACACTACTTTGCCAGATTAAATTGTTTCATTGGAATTAAGTACGCAGCAAATCATAAACGTGCCTTCACATTCACTAGGTGACCTTTCTTGTATAGTCCAGCTTTGGATTTGGGCTAACAAGTAACATTTTTGTCATACAAATACTATCAACATCCTGAGAGTTATTATTGACCAGAACCTTTACTAAATGGTTGACAATCCTATGCATTTTGATGCTCTGTTCAAATAGACTGATATCGTAATAATAAGCCTGAATTGGATCTATCCTGCCTGGACAGGACATACAAGTACTGTCGCTACAAAGCAGAATCCAAGGATAAGAATTCTGTTTTGAGTAACTCACCTTGTCTCTCCAAAGCCTGCCCACCATCTAAAAGGCTCAGTGTGAAGGAAGATTCTCTACTTGCTTGGATGAATGCAGCTCAAACAAAATTCAAGGACAAAGAAGCCTGCTTGAATGGCATCTACCACTTTCAACATTCACTCCCGTCACCACTGTTGCCCAGTACCAGCACTGTGAGCTATCTCTCAACTGCACGTAGTAATTTGTCAAAGCTCCTCTAACTGCACCTTCCAAAGTGGCACCCTCTATCATCTGGAAGGATAAAAATCCTCTTCCAAGCTACATACCATTCCTGGATCGCTGAATCAAAATCCTGGCACTGCCTTCCTAACAGTAGTGTTCGTGTCCTACACCAAGAGGCTTGCAGCAGTGTTAGAAGACAGCTTGCTCTCAGCTTTCCAGGGCAATTATGGCTGGCAATAAATGTTGGCCTACCAAGTATCACCACATCCCATGACCAAATAAAATTAAATTGTGTTTTTCTACTAGTTTCAACTTATATTTCCATCTGGGTAAGGTCAACAAGTTGGAACTGAATATGCTGGAGAATACGGAGTTGGACTAAACCGAATGATTTCAGAATGCAAGGTTTAAGGAGGCTGTTTAGCAACAAGGGTCTTTGATGACCATTCCATCAATAATATGATCATGGAAGGGTTACACCTGAAATGTCGACCTCTCCATCTCCCGATGCTGCTTGGCTTCCAGCCTCCTCCTGGTCTACAGAGCAACTCAAGACCAAATATGATTCCAATTAAACCTGTTGGACTATAACCTGGTGTGTGTTTTTTAACTCAAAGACCAAATATAGTATTGAGGTGATGGTGGAATCAGACGATGGGATTGAACTGGATTCTTCTCAATGTTTACACTAACTTTTACATTCCCATTATTATAAACTCCTATTTGACATTACTCACATGATCTTACCACATTATGATGATACTATTCTTCCTGTAATGGTGCTGCCACAGTTCAGTGGCAGACAAGGAGGGATGTAGAAAAACAGAGAGCGTGACAAATTTCCACAGTCAAGGGTAAGAATGTAAAATGGAGACAAGAGGGAAGAAGTTAAAAACAATAAAGAGAACACACAAGTTTCAGGTGGTATAAGCAGAATCGATGCATTTGTCTTTGCCAGACTGCAATGTCACCATGTTGTACAACCACAAGACTAAACTCCTCACCACATCCGGGTGTGTTCTTTGGTAATGTTACGTTGCTGGGAAGTGACACACGGGTTACCAGGAAGTGACGTTGTGCCGGAACAAGCAGGATGCGGACGGTGTAGCTGGCGGAGAGAGCGATAACAAAGTGAACGGTTAATTCTCACAAGTGACAGCCTGGGTAATGTCTCTTAGTAAGAAGCAGCCCTTATTTCGGAGGATGCTGTTTGGTTTGTGGCCAGCCTGTGTGCAGCTTCTCCCAGTCACCCGCATGAACGATAAAGAGTGGCAGTAGGACAATACCCGGCTGTCATCAGAGCTGATGTCCTTGAGGCAGATCTGCCTTGTAGCCGATTCACTAGTTATGAGGCAGACTAATGTTTATAAATGCCTCACCAGTTAGGGATCAGTATTTCCAACATATCAAAGCACACTGTGATGAGATGGGAGGGAGTCTTTGTCACAAACTTCTGAAAGAGGAAGTGAGTCAGGACTATTCCAGGATATTCAAACCTGACACGTCCTGTGACTTATACTGACACGTATGTCATCTTGCGTTTTGATCGGATTCCGCGACGTGTTATGCAATGTTGTTTTATTTATAAATGCAACACTGCACACGAGTCCACCCTTGCTGAAGAAACCTTTGTGTTTATGTAAAAGCAAAAAATACTGCAAGTGCTGGAAATCTGAAACAAACCCAGAGAATACTGAAAGAACTCAGCAGGTCTGACAGCATCTGTGGAGCCAAAAAAATGAGTTAATGTTACAAGTCCGATATCACTCTTCTTTAAAACAAAGAATTACCTGTTTCTCGGCTGGCAGGCCTGCTTAATTTCTCCAGCCTTCTATGTGTTTGTTTGCATTGCTCTAAACCCTAACCATAATTTATCATCAATGAATTACATTTTAAACTTTTCAGATCTTTGGAATATTAAATGGACCAAGTATTGCTGCCAGAATTAAGGGAGTGAGTTAATGCACTTGTTGTTATTAATGTGCAAGTTATTTAGTCGCGTAATGAGAGGATGTCCTGTGAATTAGAAATATATGTGAGTTCCCAGACATGTTCTGTTGCTCTGCCATTAAGCTCATGAAAATACTGGTTCACACCCAACCTCCCCAAGTTTCGTGAATTTGACACATCTGCATATCATTTGTAAGTTAAGCTTATTGCAGAAAGTTAGGGTTGGAATTCAATGTTGTAAGAACATTCTTGGTGGTTAAATTATGTCCCTGAAATTCTTCTCTATCTCCCTGGCTCAGAAAGAGAGCTGTCTCATCCTGCAAATAATTGAGAGATTTTAAATTCTTTATTATTACTTTGTCTATTTTTCTCTATCTGTTTTTTTTTCTGTATTTCTCTTTTTGTGCTGCATTTAACAATTTCACTATTTATTTCTCCCTATTTCCCAGTCATTCAAATAAAGAAGTTAGATATAATAGTCCATCATTCAGTAGGCTCCCAGATGCCCTTTTGCCCATCCAGCAACTCATGGACAAAATATTTTCGAGCATAAAGAGAAGGAATAGATACTGATAGATGCTGTGAGATATCCCCTCCAGAAAAATCTAGATTGATGTATTCTAATCTCCCTTTACTGAGCCTGTTTGGACAGTTTAGTAAAATGTTGCTGACAGCTAAAGAACTAGGAGAACGGGCGTGTCACAATTTAACAAATAACCTTAGCAGTACAAAAATCTCAAGATATTGCACAGCAAGATTTAAATCAGAAAAACAAGGTCAGATTAGCACAGAGCCCATTCTCTAATCAGACCCCAGATAAAAAAAATTAATTTCATTTAAATGTGGTATATTGTCTTAAAGTTTGAACGTAGAACACTATAACTCACGAGCTATTCCAGACGAAGAGCTCATGCTCGAAAAGTCGACTCTCCTGCTCCTTGGCTGCTGCCTGACTGACTGTGCTTTTCCAGCACCACACTTTTTGACCCTGATCTCCAGCATCTGCAGTCCCCACTTTCTCCGTGGCCCACTATGTCTGTGCCAACCACGATGCCATTCAAAACAATCTTATCTGCCTACATTTGATCTGTATCACTCTATTCCCTGCCTGTTCATGTGTCTGTCTAGATGCCTCATATATGTTGCGATCGTATTTGCTTCTACACACCTCCCCAGTAGCATGTTCTAGGCATCTGTTAGCCTCTGCGTACAAAAGAAAATTCCCCCACATATGTCCTTTAAACATTCCCTTCTCACTTTAAAACTACTGGGTAAAATACTCCAATTATCCATGCCTCTCATAATTTTGCATACTTAGTAAATGCTGCACTTAAATGGCCATGTGATTCTATTTGTGCAAGACCACAACGGATAAGAAATGTGTAAGGCATATTACCAGAGCAAGACACTCACTATTACACCATCCTATGGAGATTATCTGTAAACATTTAGGGATTCTGACACGTACACCAATCAGAACTGGATGGATGCCATCTGCACAGTGGGTGGAGGATAGAGGGTTACTATACCTAGCTTTGACATTGCACGAGTCACAGAATGAGGAATTTTATCATTAATTAGCTTCACACACTCACTGGAAAAACATCCAACCTGAATCCCATGCTTTCTTCATTATAAATTCAGATTATAATTGTTCTTTGATTTTACTCATGCATTTCACTCTGTGTTCTCATAAATGAGGGAGCTGTGGTCAACAGCTCAAAAATTCTTAATTTGAATCTAATTTTGCAGGTGATTTAATCACAGAATTCTGCTTATGATACCTGATCAGGATAAAGAGATGACCATACCTGTAACAAGTCACTGCAATTAACTAACGTTGTTTGAAAATGTAATGGACTCATTGCAGTTCTTTTCCATTGCTATGATTGAGTATATTTCTGAGATGGTTCAAACTCATTCTCTGCAGGAAATCTGATTACAATTATTAGATGACATAGTGATGTGAATTCCTACTTATTGAGCTAGCCTCTCCTATATTAAGCTTTGGGGGGAAAGATGTGTTGACATATTTGGCCTGTGACTCTGGCTATTTCTTGTTCAGTGGTAGACATGTTGCTTGCAAATGTGGTTTGGAGGAATTAGTTTTAAATTTCTAAAAATTAAATCCTTCCTCTTTCTTTCAAGAAGTATTGAGAGTTATCTTGCAGTCCTTCCTCTGCTCTGACAAAGGACAGCCATTTACCAGTCAAGAAAGTAAGCATGTGATAGTGGATCACTGTATTGTTAATTGATAATTTTGCCCTGAAATATTGATGTGCCTAACATATTTCATATTCAGGTGTGGTTTTTTTTAAGATTACAGGCCCTTCAGCTCAACAAGTCCACACCGACCCTCCGCAGAACAACCCACCCAGACCCATTCCCCTACATTTACCCCTTTACTTAATTGACTATATTTAGCATGGTCAATTCACCTAACCAGCACATCTTTGTGATGTGGAAGGAAACCAGAGCACCTGGAGGAAACCCATGCAGACATGGGGAGAAGGTGCAAACTCCACACAGACAGTAGCCCGAGGCAGGAATTGAACCTAGGTCTCTGGTGCTGTGAGGCAGCAGTGCTAACCACTGTGCACAAACACGAATCATATCTCACATGGCCATTTAAGTGTAGCATTTACTAAGTATATAACATTACAAGATGCATGGATAGAGTGAATAATTTGAGTTTTTAGTTTTAAATCAGGACATCTAATTAAGATGTCCAAATTATGATATCTATTTTGTAGTGATCTCACTATCAATGCCAGGTAACTCTGTGATGTTGCACTTGTCACTTATTTTCTGCTTTGTTGTGTTTGAATTCTGAATCTGGATATTTGCACAGGGCTGCATTGAAAATTGTTTTCTTATTCATGACTAAATTTGACATTGTAATGTCCAAGATATGGATGTATCAATAATAGGATGGGTGTAAATTAAATGAAAATAGATATAAACTTTGTATGGTCTCAAGGCAGTGATGTTTATATTTATGGCATATGACGATATAAAACTTAAAAAACGCTGGTTTTACATGAGATAAAACTTCTCTTCACACAATGGTCGTATACCATATTAAGAGATACACTTTCCACAGTACCCACCTTATTGTGAGATTTTAAATTATAATGGTTGAATTGTATAATTAGTTTAAGAACAATGGTTTTGCATCCATGATATGTACAACTGGCCACTGCCAGCTTCCCATCCCCACTCCACTTCTCTGATAACTGAGTGGGCAAATGAGTCATACGGCGTGATTTGGATCCAAGCAGTAAAAGGAGGTCATAGATTTGATCCTTGTTAATAACATTTGGATTTTACTGTTGAAACAATTGCTGGGAGAGATGTTGGTTAGCTTAGTTGGCCGGACAACTGGTTTGTGATAGGCACTGTTGGTGCCAACAGTGTGGGTTCAATTCTCACATTGGCTGAGATTACCATGAAAGACTCTCCTTGTCAACCCTTGCTTGAGACGTACTTACCTTTAGGGTAAACATCCTCCAGTCATCTCTCCCTAATAAAAAATCAACCCTACGGTAGAGTAGGATTAAAGACAACTTTACTTTTTGCATTTAAATTGCAAGGGAGGAGCAAAATTGACCTAAATTCAAATTGGACAGGGGCCATTGGGAAGATATTCTGGAGAGAAAAAATGTGAAGCTGACATTGTGTTCCTGTGCAATCTTAGTATTGGCTGCTTGCCAGGTTTTTCTGTCCTACTTAATAAACAGTAAGGTTTTACATACCGCAGCAGCTCATCATTAAAGAATAGAGAGATTGTGTGATAATTTCCCTTCCTGAACTGTTAAAATATTGCTTGTTTCAAAGTAAGACTTGTTATGGAAGGACATCCTTTGAAATAGATGGTTACAGAAATCTACAAGTACTGTTCGCTGAGCTGCATGGCATTATACAGTAGTATAGAATTTTAAACAAAACAAAAGCCATACTGGCACAAAACTTAAATGTGCAAAAAGAAAGAGACTATGTGATTACCCCCATCTTCAATTCCTGTTCCTGTTCTTACCACATTTCCCTTTCTGCTTCTAGCTATTCTCTCTGTTACATCATTTCATGTTTTGGCTGCTCTTACTCTGTTTTTCTCTCCTTTTTAAGATTAGTGCATGGTCATAAAGATTCCATTATCTTTGAAAATACAATCTCCATGTCTTTTACATATATGATTCAAATTTTGTGCTGCCAGGCTAATGTCCTGGCAACAATACACATTTATTGTTTCAAAGTCATATTCCTCTGAAATGTTTTGTTCAAAATCTTTGCTTTCCAATGATCTTGCTTTCGTACAGCAGTTCATCTCTTTTTTTAATCTGTTTATGACCTTTGGTGACATTTACTACCTATTCAGAATTAGCCAAAGAAGTTGGTGGTGAACTGTTCTTGAACAGTGTTGTGCATATGGTATGTGTATAATGGTAATATTGATTGTAAGAAATTCCAGTATTTTGTCCCAGTAATGATTGGGGATTGATGCTTTATTTTCATGTAAAGATAGTGTGTGGTTAAGAGGAAAATTTGCAAGTGGTAGTGTACCCTACTTCTAGGCTTGCTGGTTTTGGAAGGTTTTGCCAAAGAAGCTTTACTGGATTACTGAAATACATGTAGTGGATGTTACACATGCAGCCACATTGTATTGGCAATGATGAGTTTGAATGCTTAAATTGATGGGTAGGTACCAATCAAGCCAATGCTTTGGCTTGACTGGGGATGAATTTCTTGAATGTCATTGGAGCTACATTTATTCAATAAATGAGTATTCGACCACATTCCTCATTCATTTTGTACATCATGGAGGGACTTTGGTGAAGTAGGTGGTGAGTTACTTCTCACAAAATATCCAGCCTCTGACCTGCCTTGAGCCACAGCATTTTATAAGGTTCATTTAAAGTTTTGATGAACGATAATTTACAGGATGATGTGGGAAATTCAGTGACAAAAAATATATTGAGTTTGAAGGGAATAGACTCTGGTGCTATCTGGTTAGAGGTGACAATTGTTTATCGATTGTGGTGTAGATTGCAACTTATTACTTGGCAGCCAAAACATGAATGTTATGCATGCCTCATTGCATATGAGTATGGATTGCTTTACCATCTGAGGTTTTGTGAATGGTTTTGAATACTTCGCAAACATAAGTGAACACCCTCTTCATTCACTTAGTGATGGAGCAGATGAAAGTGTTTAGGTTTAAGCTGCTTTCCTGAAGAATTCGTACATTGATGTCCTGAGGCTGACATGATTGACCTCCAAGAACAACAATCATCTTCCACTGTGTGAGAACTCCAGTCAGTGGAGATGTTTCTTCCAATTCCATTAATTTCAATTATATGAAGATTCCTTGATACTTTCCTGATGTCAAGGGCAATAAACATCGCTTCACTCCCCTAATTCAACTCTCATGTCTATGTTTGGCTCCAAACTGAGCACCAGAAAGCAGGTTATTGTTGATTAAACACTGTTTAATAGCACAATTGTGAAACTTTCTCTCGCATTGCCTATGGATTGAGAAAAAACTGACTTAAGTAGTTGGTCAGATTCAATTTGTCCTGCTTTTGCTGGATAGAAGAAATTATTTTGTTCCTGGTGTTGGTCTCTATTTAGAGGATAGAAATAGCTCTAATTTTCTCGGGGGTTCAGCAGAATTAACTATAGGAATCAAAATACCTCTGGAGTTTCTCTGCCTACTTATGAGGTGGCCAATTTGTTTTTTTTTGTTTACAGGATGTGGACACCACTGGCGAGGCCAGCATTTACTGCCCATCCATAATTGCCTTTGAGAAGAAGGGGTTGCATTCATCATCAACATTATGTCATAGTGTAGTATACCAAATTGCTGTTAGATCAGGAAATAATAATATTAACATACTGAGCAATTCCATTCTGATATTGAAATGTGATTAATGTGAATTAGTTACACAGGGTGGCACGGTGGCTCAGTGGTTAGCACTGCTGCCTCACAGCACCAGAGACTAAAGTTTGATTTCACCCTCGGATGACTGTATGGAATTTGTGCTTCCTTCCTGTGTCTGCCTGGAATTTCTCCAGGTGCTCCGGTTTCCACACTCCAGAGATCTGCAGGTTAGGTGGATTGCCAATGCTAAATTGGCCATGGTGTCCAGGGATGTACATGCTAGCTGGGTTAGCTCTGGGAAATGCAGGATTGCAGGGATAGGGGAGAGGGGTTGCTCTGGGTGGGATGATCTTTGGAGCGTTGGTGTGAACCCTATGGGCCGCATGGCCTACTTCCAACTGTAGGGATTCTATGATTCTATGAAACAGACTGCAGACTAAACAGAGGAGGTGGTGACATTGGACAAACTTATTTGGAAATTTCTCTGTATCCTGACACAAATGGTGCATCTGAAAAAATTGAAATTCATCAAGTTAGATCATTAGGGAGGTTGAGCAGAGAGATGAGGTAATGTTGTCCATTGTGCCAAACTTTGTTCAAAAGCATATTTATGATCAGGATTCTCTGCATTATACATTCTTTCTTGTGGAGGCTGAGAAGTTTTTGACAGTCATAATAAGTTGCCAAATTGCTGCTTCCTGCCCTGGAACCTGTTTGGCCTGAATTAGAGAAACCAGTGCCAAGAGACAGTTTGTACATTGAAATATTTGTATTTCAGGCCCTTCTTCAGCATTCCTGTCAGCAGTGATAGTTTTTGTCTAGTATATGGGTGTTCATTATCATAACCAATTTCCAGTATGTTATGAAGTAACGAGAATTGACAACCTGATGAAAACCATTTCTGCCATGATCATCATCTTAACAGATGCTTTGTTTAGCATACTTCTTGTGTGATGTGTTTGACATCAGGAGTTTGGCAGAGTATTTGATTGTGCCAATGTAGTTCTGGTTGCGTAATGGACCACTTCTCTCAGCAACTATTACAATTATGACATAGTCCAGAGGGGATATTGAACGATGTTTGAGAATGTTATCTCCGAGCTATATTATGCAAATTTTCTAATCAATCTGTTTAGAGATGTTATGACATACCTCTGGAGCAGGTGGGACTTGAACCCAGATTGCTTGGATGTAGGGATACTATCACTGTACTGCAAGAGCCTTCCTAGCTGTAATATAATGAAGTCCTACCTCCACCTGTTTATTTACTGAATCGGTGATGTGGTGCAGCATTGAGTCTTATTAGTAATACTCCTCTTAAATATTGCTGCTTCTCTAGTTCCCATTGTTGCATCAGTTAAATGGTAATTGGCAGGCTGTAGTCCATCGGGAATGCAATAGCCTAACAAATCATCAATTGACTGTTTTATAGTCTAAGCTTATTGCTTTAACTAAATGCACTGGGGATTTTTGAAATAAAAATAAATTGCAGTGGGGAGAGATTAAATGTGAGTTGGACCGGTAAACGTCTGTTCCTCACATCTTCCCAGAAACTCAGACGATAATAATAACTATAGTTCAGTAAAGTCAATTGGTCATCTGAGGAAAAAAAACGAGGAGAATGATCCCAGCCTTAAAATTCGTGCAGTTGAAGGATAAGTAATGGCTGCTCTTCAGTTTTTTTTCCCCCAAACACTATTCAGGGAACAATGCTTTATGTTTGGAAATGTAAAACAATTTGAAGGCTTTGCATGCAAGAGGAAGGGAGATTTATGGGATAGACCAGAGAAATATGCAGTTCATGTTTAATCTGTGAGCTGTGTTTTTTTAAACATTGCTGTTAATTTAAAAATAATACAGTCAGTCAATTCTGTCAAAGAAAAATAATTATCAAAATACAATACGTGGGTATTTATGTTGTAAGTGCTTTCCATTAAGAAATACATTTGTTAGAGCTGTATTTAAAATCAATTATTTACTTAGATTCCTGAAATCTATTGTGAGATTTTGTCCTAATTGATCAAACCATTGTTCTGTTTTCATTTATTTAGGACTGACCTAAACAATAAGAAAGGATAAAGGTGTTAAAAATTTGGAAAAAGACGTCAGCATGGAACATACTGCAAAAGATACCACAGAAAGCTCTGATCTCAGTGATGGTGGCATTCTTTCCAGAATGGCCCTCAATGACAACAAAGCTGGAATGGAAGGGTTGGATAAAGAAAAGATTAACAAAATAATTTTGGAAGCATCTAAGGTTAGTTATCCCCAACATTCACTTTTTTCAAAGCAAAGCAACGCAACAGTGACATTTTAGTGCTTTTCTCTTTTGGATTGCACAAACAATACATCTGATAAATAGCTTTTTTTTAAATTCCAACTGTAATGATGAATATTAATTTAAAAAAAGGAATAGGTTTAATTAGAAAGATAATGACAGATAAGGAATGGGTTTCCAGCTTTGCAGCTGATACAAACGGGGGTCAATTCGAAGCGCTCATCAAAAATGTTTCTGCAGCACACAATTATAAAACTTCTGTAAAATGAAAATATTCTTAAACTGAAGCCGCCATATTATCTTCTCTTTCTCTTACACATATTGATCCCAAAACTACCTATTTCCATCACCAAAGTCTAAATCTCTAATATATCCTAATTAATGTTCTCTCCGTGGTTATGCAGCAATTCTGATTCCCACTAAAATCCTCTCACAGCTCCAGTTTTTTAGTTTTCTAAAATCCTCCATGCGGATCTCTCAAGCACTTCGCATGCTCTAACTTATCAAAATCCCTTCCATCTCCATCTTATCCCATGTCAAATATCAATTACCAATCCCCACTGGCCTCCCATTAATCAAAATATTGAATGATCTTATTGAGATGATAATCCTGTTTACTACTTTCCTCTTAATATGTTTATTAAACAAAAATTACTTGATATTGTTTGCAAGGGCTTTTTATTATCCATTCTTGTTTGAACTCCAGTTATATTCTTGGCCGCTCCTTTTGCCTTTGTTCGATTTGACTTATTATTGTCGCATGTACCAAGGTGCAGTGAAAAGTTTTTTTTTGCATGCAATACAGGCAAATCATACCGTATCAAATGAATAAGGGCAATAGAACAGAGTGAAGATTACAATGTTACAGCTGCAGAAAAAGTGCACAGAGAATGAAATCAACATTAAATTTAAAATTTGAGAAGTCCATTCAGAAGTCTAATAACAGCTGGGAAGGTATTCATACATGTATACAAACTTGTATATCTTCTGCCCGCTGAAAGAGGGTGGATGAGAATATAAACAGGGTGAGATGATTTGGAGGTGCCGGTGTTGAACTGGGATGTACAAAGTTAAAAATCACACAACACCAGGTTACAGTCCAACACGTTTATTTGGAAGCACTAGCTTTCAGAGCGCTGCTCCTTTATCAAGTAGTTGTCCACCTGATGAAGGAGCAGCGCTTCAAAAACTAGTGCTTCCAAATAAATCTGTTGGACTGTAACCTGGTGTTATGTGATTTTTTAACTTTGTACATCCCAGTCCAACGCCAGCACCTCCAGATGGGTCTTTGATTATGCTGGTTGCTTTCCTGAGGCAACAGGAAGTATAGATGGGGTCAATAAATAGATAGTTTCTTGCGGTTTTGGGAAGAACAGTTGTTGTATGCTGCTGAATTATCAGTTTTCTTGCATTTGTGTAAATATTTTGGGTTTGCTTGATGTGTTTAACCCATTTGTTTTTGTAGATTCTCAAATGCACAAGCTTTTGTCTTTTTGGAGTCACATTAATTTGATACTACACCAAATACTCCTTTGAACATTTCTTACATTTTGCAGGTTTATCTTCAATATTTCAGTCCAATTCAGAGTAACAAGTTTATTTTACAGCCCTCAGTGCACCCAAGCAATTCATATCCAGTGATACAAAAGAACATGTCAATCCATTGCGCAATTGTTACAATGCAGGCCTTCAGGAAGGCCATTCATCCCATCATGTTTGTACCAGCTCTCTGAATGACTTGAGTTTATTATTGTTACGTACCGAAACAAAGGGAAAAGTATTGTGTTGCACGATAACCAGACATTATACCATATAAAAGTACATCAGGGTAATAGAACAGAATACAGAATATATTTTTACAGCTACAAGACGATTCAGAGAAAGAGGACCTCAACTTAATGTCAGCCTTCCAATCTTTCCCCAAAGTACTGTACATTGTTTCTATTTACATTATCATCTAGTGTCCACTTGAATACTGTATTTGAACCCACTTCCACCATTTCTAGGCAGTGGACCCCAGTGTATCAATTCCAAAATGAAAATGTTTCTTTACACGTTACATTTACGTCTTTCCCAAATCACTTAATCTCTTTGAATTTTCTCCATGCTTATTCTGTCCAAACCCCTAATTATTTTGAAAACTTCAATCATGTATCTTCTCAGCCTTCTCCTTTTCCAGGAAAACAGATCTAACATTTTCAATCAATCATCAAACTGCGACTATCATATTAACTCGAAATAGTGTTATAAATGTTCATCTGCTTGAAATGATTGCACCTATTAACAGACATATTTCCAAAATTCAAAGATAAAAGCCATGTAATTCAAAACAATAGCAAAACTTGAAGTTATTGCTAAAAGATTGAGGCAAAAAGAAGACGGAAAGAGGCTATGAAGTGAGGGAACAAAGATCTGGCAAGTTGAGTATCATGTAGGAAATTTGTAATTCTCCATTTTGGCAGGAAGGATAATAAATAAGCAAGTAGGTAGATGGTGAGAGTTTACAGCGCTCCATGATACAAGGGATTCGTGATGCCCCAGTGCATGAATTACAAAAGTTAGGATGTTGATACAGCAACTAATTTGGAAAGCTAATTGAATGTTATCAGCAGAATGTTATTGAAAGTGGAATTGTACACAAAACTAGGGAGGTTTTGCATCAGCCATTCAGGACATTGATGAGACCACATTTGCAATGCTGTGCAAAGTACTAGTTTCTCTTTTTTTTATTGATGTATTGGGTGTGGGCATCACCAGCTAAACCCACACATTTGTTGTCCAGAGAGCAGTTAAGAGTCAAACACATTGGATTAACATGTAATTCAGACTAGGTGAGGATAGCAGATTTCCTTCCTTACATTAGTGAAACAGATAGGTTTTAATGACAATCATTGATGGTTACACAGTCATCATTAGAGTCATAGAGATGTACAGCATGGAGCAGACCCTTCGGTCCAACTCTTCCATGCCAACCAGATATCCCAACCCAGTCTAGTCCCACCTGTCAGTACCTGGCCCATATCCTTCCTATTCATTTACCCGTCCAGATGCCTTTTAAATGTTACAATTGTACTAGCCTCCACCACTTCCTCCGGCAACTCATTCCATTCATGTACCACCCTCTGTGTGGAAAAAGTTACCCCTTAGGTCTTTTATATCTTTCCCCTCTCACCCTAACCCTATGCCCTCTAGTTCTGGATCTCCCCACCCAAGGGAAAGATTTTGTCTATTTATCCTATCCATACCCTTCATGATTTTATAAACCTCTATAACCTCTATAAGGTCATTCCTCAGCCTCCAACGCTCCAGGGAAAACAGTCCCAGCCTGTTCAGCCTCTCCCTACAGCTTATATCCTCCAACCCTGATAAAATCCTTGTAAATCTTTTCTGAACCCTATCAGTTTTCACAACATCCTTCTGATAGGAAGGAGGCCAGAATTACATGCAATGTCCCAACAGTGGCCTAACCAATGTCCTGTACTCAGCCGCAACATGACCTCCCAACTGCTGTACTCAATACTCTGACCAATTAAGGAAAGCATACCACACGCCTTCTTCATTATCCTATCTACCTGCAACTTAACCTTCAAGGAGCTATGAACCTGAACTCCAAGGTCTCTTAGTTCAGCAACACTCCCTAGGACCTTACGTTAAGTATATAAGTCCTGCTAAGATTTGCTTTCCCAAAATGCAGCACCTTGCATTTATCTAAATTAAATTCCATCTGCCACTCCTCAGCCCATTGGCCCATCTGATCAAGATCCCGTTGTAATCTGAGGTAATGTCCTTTGCTGTCCACTGCACTTCCAATTTTGGTGTCATCTGTAAACTTACTAACTACACCTCTTATGCTTACATCCAAATCCTTTATAAAAATGATGAAAAGTAGTGGACCCAGCACTGATTCTTGTGGTACTCCACTGGTCACGGGGCTTCAGTCTGAAAAACAACCCTCCACTACTACCCTCTGTCTTCTACCTTTGAGCCAGTTCTGTGTCCAAATGTCTAGTTCTCCCTGTATTCCATGCGATCTAACCTTGGTAACCATGGGGAACCTTGTCAAATGCCTTTCTGAATCCATATAGATCATGTCCACTGCTCTGCCCTCATCAATCCTTTGTTACTACTTCAAAAGACTCAATCGAGTTTGTGTGACTTGGTTTCTCATAGCCATGTTGACCATCCCTAATCAGTCTTTGCCTTTCCAAATACATGTACATCCTGTCCCTCAGGATTCCCTCCAACAACTTGTCCACCACTGACGTTAGGCTCACCGGGCTATAGTTCCCTGGCTTGTCCTTACCATCTTTCTTAAATAGTGGCACTATGTTAGCCAACCTCCAGTCTTTCGGCACCTCACCTGTGACTATGGATGATACAAATATCTTGGCAAGAGGCCCAGCAATCACTTCCCTAGCATCCCACAGAGTTCCAGGTACACCTGATAAGGTCGTGGGGATTTATTCACTTTTATGTGTTTCAAGACATCCAGCACTTCCTCCTCTGTAATATGGAAAGTTTTCAAGATGTCCCCATCTATTTCCCTACATTCTATATTTTCCATGTCCTTTGCCACAGTAAGCACTACTATCTACCCCCATCTTCTGCGGCTTCACACATTGGCTGCCTTGCTGATCTTTGTGGGCCCTATTCTCTCCATAGTTACCCTTTTGTCCTTAATGTATTTGCAAAAACCCTTTGGATTCTCCTTAATTCTATTTGCCAAAGCTATCTTATGTCCCCTTTTTGCCCTCCTGATTTCTCTCTTCAGTATACTCCTACTACCTTTATACTTTTCTAAGGATTGACTCGATCTATCCTGTCTACACCTGACATATGCTTCCTTGTTTTTCTTAAGCAAACCCACAATTTCTTTAGTCATCCAGCCTTTCCTTTCACCTTAACAGGAATGTACTGTCTCTGGACTATCGTTATCTCATTTCTGGAGGCTTCCCATTTTCCAGCCATCCCTTTACCTGCGAACATCTGCCCCCAATCAGTGTTTGAAAGTTCTTGCCTTCCTCCAATTTAGAACTTCAACTTTTAGTTCTGGTCTACCCTTTTTCAAGACTATTTTAAATCTAATAGAATTATGGTCGCTGGCCCCAAAGTGCTCCCCCACTGACACCTCAGTTACCTGCCCTACTTTATTTCTCAAGAGTAGGTCAAGTTTTGCAGCTTCTCTAGTAGGTACATCCACATACTGAATTAGAAAATTTTCTTGGACACACCTAACAAATTCCTCTCCATCTAAACCCTTAACACTGTGGCAGTCCCAGTCTATGTTTGGAAAGTTAAAATCTCCAACCATAACCACCCTAATATTCTTACAGATAACTGAGATCTTAACTTTTGATTCCAGTTTTTAAAATTGATTTCAACTTTCATTAACGTTGATGGTGGCTTTTGATTCTATTGCCAAAACATTAGCCTGAGAATCTGATTTACTGGACTAATGACATGAATACTGTGTAATGTAAATGCATTGGAAGCAGTTCAGAGACGGTTACTGGCCTTGTACCTTTAATTGGCAGGTTATCAAATGAGGAAAGGTTGGATAGGCTGTGCTTGTGTCATCTGGAGTTAGAGCAGTTGGAGACGACTTGATTGAAACATATAAGATCCTGAAGATCCTTGACAGGGTGGATGTGGAAAGGATATTTCCCTGTCAGAGAACCTGGAATTAGGAGTTGCTGCTTAAAACTAAGGGGTCACCTATTTTGACAGAAACAGGAGAATATTTTTCTTTCAGAACATCCTGAGTCTTAGGAACTCTCCTCCACAAAAGGGCAGGAATGTGGAATAATCAGATCAACCAAGATCTCATTGAATGACAGAGCAGGCTTGAGAGGCCTTGTAGCAACGTCTGCTTTTGACTCATACATTCATGTGCTGTATTCCGCTGCATTCTCCCACTCTGCTTCTCTGTGTCAAGTTCATAAAGGCAAAATAGTGCAGAAGGTAGGAATCTGAAACAAACGTAGAATGCTGGAGCATCAGCATCTGGCAGCATCTGTGCTGCAGGAAACTGTTAATATTTCAAATCTGGTGTGACTGTTCAGAATTGAAAAGTGTTGATTTTTTTTAGGCTTTAGATGGAGGCAGAGGAGGAGCAAGAGGGCGGATGGTATTAAGGTCCAGTGCAAAAGACGAAAGGATTGTCAATTGTAATCCTGAAGAAAGGGGAAAAAAAGAGGGTGATGTAAGAAAGGTCTGTAAATGAAGGTGTTAAAATGAGAGAATTAGTCCTTACCACTAAGTGCACAGTCAACAAGATATAAACACACCAACACCACATTATGTTGAGGAAGAGTAGGGACATTGATTCTTGAGGTAAGGGTTTTGTCTTATGAAAGAAATTGAGTAGTTTAGACCTCCACTCTCTGGAGTTTAGAAGAACGAGAAGAGATCTAATTGAGATATATAAGATGTTACAGGGATTGACATGGTGGACATAGGAAAAAGTTTTCCTCATAGGGGACAACCTAGAACAAAATATCGTAGTCTTAGAATAACAGGTAGCAGACTTAAAACTGAGTCGAGGAGGAATTACTTCTCTCGAAGGATCATGTATCTGTGAAATTCACTACCCCAGGTTTGGTGGATGCAGGGAGATTGACTCCTTTTAAGGAAGAGATAGACAGATTTTTAAATACTTATGGATTGAAGGGTTATGGAGAGCAGGCAGAAATGTGGAGTTGAGTGCAGGATGAGATCAGCCATGATCAATTAGTGGAATAGGCTTGAGGGGCTGAATTGCCTGCTCCTAATTTTTATGTTCTTATGAGAGAGAATGTAAAATAACTGAGAACATAATATAGTCAGTTTATAATGTTACTGAATTCCATGTAGATACCTTGAGGCTGTAAAAAATGCCTAAGTGGAAAATTAGTTGTTGTTCCTCAAGCTTGCATTGAGCTTCATTGGAACATTGCAGCAGGCTCAGGACAAAAGTGTTAGCGTGAGAACACGGTAGTTTTTGAAGTAGTGAGCAATTTAGAGCCTGGGGTCGTTTCCACGGACACAATGTGTACCGCAAAACATTCATCCAGTCTTGCCTGTGGTGCAAATGAAGTTTGAACTCAGACTTCCTGGCCCAAAGAAAGGAATATTACAGTTGTGTCACAAGAGCCCAACATTTCAAATTTAGATATTTTTTCAAATGCCTGTTAAACAACCACCTCTAGAGCATGTGGGACTTGAATTCAGGCCTTCTCATTGTCAGGCAGGGGCACGACCACTTCAGTACACGGGCCCATATATGCAAAACACTCATGATAATCATTACATGCCAGATATCGATGTCCCATCTCAGCTTGTATAACGACATTAATTGCTATGAATTGAGAACATTACAAGTCTTAAGGAGTAGGGAGCCAGTGGTAATGCATTGTTTGCATTTAGATAACTTAAAGTGCCCTTGATTTCTAATTGATCCTGAGTGGTGATTATTTTTTATCATAGGGATCAAGGTTTTATGAAAATGAATGCAAGAAAGAGCAACAGGTGAACCAGCGAATTGAGAAAATGTTACAGCAGAAAGCACAAATTACAGAGCAACATCTAAAGAAGAAGCAACAGCAGGTAAGAGGCCAAGGAAAAATAAATGCAGATTTCCAAAGAGATTCAGAATCTGCCAATATTGAATTTATTAATTTGCTCATTGGTTAAGAAAGAGAAATAGACAAGAAAGATATGTTTAACAGAGGAAAAGTTTTTTTTAATTTAAAATTTTTAAAACTAATTTAGTATGGCAAGTTTGTCAGTAATCAGAGCTAATCAATTTAAAATAATTGGTAAAAAGACTACAGAGAAAATTGGATTTTTGTTTTCAAACAATGGTTGTGAATATCTGGAATGCATTACCTGAAAGTATTGGAGTTAGATTCTTTTGGAGTTTTTAAAAGGCGATGGGATAGGAATTTATAATGAGAGAGCAGTCCTGTGGTCCTCCAGGACGATGATTACTTTACCAAATAAATTTGTCCTCTACAAGTAAAGGTAATGAGTAAACAGTTTGGATGTGGGACCAAAATGAAGAGGTCTTTGAAAGAACATGCAATGGTATAATGATCTGAGTGGTCATCTTCACTGTAACATTCTAAAGTTTCCAATAAGTAATTGAAATGTGAAGGAATGAAACAACACACTTGTAAAATTCATTTTAATTGCAAGAAAGCTTGATTGAGAATATAGGAATAGAAAAATTTGGCAGGTGTATATGCATGACATGTTTAGAAAGTGGTTAAGAGGCATAATAAAATCACATGTCTTATAAATAGATGCATAAAGTACAAAACCAATGAAGTTATAATGGGCTGTTATAAAAGAATGGTTTAGTATCATCTGGACTATTTGTTTAATTCTAGGCACTGTATTTTAGGTTGTAAGACTTTAGAGAGGATGTGTTAGTGATTTATCAGAATAGTTCCAAGGCTGAGGGACTTGGCTTACTTAGTTATATTGGAAAGATTGGGAATGGTTTCCTGTGAAAATCAAATCGAAGGAGATTTGAGGAAGGTGTTTACAACAATGAGTGGTCAAGACAGAGTAGATAGACAGCATTAGATCTCATAGGCCTAAGGGTCAAGAACATGTGGACATCAGTGTAATGTAATGACAAAATGACCAGAGGAAAAGCATTTTTACATGGTAAGAGATTATGATGAAAGCAGTTTCGTTGAAGAGAGAAACTTGGCAGGGAAAGGATAGGAAAGTGAGACTAACGGAACTCCTCTGCCAAACAGCATTAGTTTAAATGGCCTTAGAGTGGTCTTCAGACCAAGGACCAAAAATAGTGCCTTCACTTATGATGCCACTTATTTTAAGGAATTCTGTGCAATCTGATAATGTAGCAGGACTGATGGAATTGGGAGGCATGACATTGATGAAGAGCTGAGTGTTATCAGTGTACATGTGAAAACTATCACTACCATTTATAAGGGCATTTCCATTGTGCGAAGAGAAAGTGAGGTCTGCAGATGCTGGAGATCAGAGCTGAAAATGTGTTGCTAGAAAAACGCAGCAGGTCAGGCAGCATCCAAGGAACAGGAGATTCGACGTTTCGGGCATAAGCCCTCCTTCAGGAATGTGAAGAAGGGCTTATGCCCGAAACGTTGAAACTCCTGTTCCTTGGATGCTGCCTGACCTGCTGCGCTTTTCCAGCAACACATTTTCAGCCCATTTCCAATGTGCAGCATGTTGATAAGAAATAGGAGCAGGGAGTAGATTCTTGGAATTCACTGAATTAAATAGATGAAAATGGAATTATGTTTGTAGTCCCATCCAGATGGATAGTGCATGAGAGACAAAATGTAAGTATTGTTGCCAGAGAGGCCCACATCCTCTGAATTTTTATTCATTCAGAAGATGTGAGCCTTGCTGGGTAGGTCAATACTTGTTGTACACCCCTAATTTCTCTTCGGAAAGTGGTGGTGAGTAACCTTCTTGAACTGCTGCAGTTCACATGTTGGAGGTCAGGCCCCAATGTTTTAGGGAGGAAATGGTGATGTAATTCTAAGTCAGGATGTTGTGTTATTTGGAGGGCAACCCCATGTATGTGCTACCTCCTTCAAGATGATAGAGGTTGTGGATTTGGAAGGTCTGGTCTGAAAAGCCTTAGCAAATTGTCACAGTGCATCTTGTAGATGGTACATGTTCCACCATGTCAATTTGAGCTTGTAGGAACAATATTTTCAGGAAAATTGCTGAAATTGTTATATGATGCTTGATAGAACATGGTAGCTCCAGTCATGAGTTACTCTTACTTTATGCCTATGCTTTGCATTTAAAAGAATTTTGGGACATTTCAATATTTTAGAATGAGTTGTTCATATGCCACTACCCATTAGTTTACAAAGAGAATTCTGTGCTCAACCCCAACAGAATAAATTATGCTTGTGTTGTGTTAATTGAAGTAACCAACACTGGTAATTTTGGTTTATAGAATTGTATAGTATAGAAGGAAGCCACTTCAGCAAGTCTGATTTGGAGGTGCTGGTGTTGGACTGGGGTGTACAAAGTTAAAAATCACACAACACCAGGTTATAGTCCAACAGGTTCATTTGGAAGCAGTAACTTTCGGAGTGCTGCTTCTTCTTCAGGTGGTTGTGGAGTATAAGATCATAAGACACAGAATTTATAGCAAAACTTTACACTGTGATGTAACTGAAATTATATATTGAAAAAGACCTGGATTGTTTGTTAAATCTCTCATCTTTTAGAATGAACATGTTGGTTTCAGTTCTTTCATATGTAAATCGCAGGACTTTTATAAAAGTTACATTCTCAAGTGAACTTTAACAGTTGTCGTCATGTCGGCCCAAATAATGCATTCAAGGTGTGAGCTGCCCTGTGTGAGACTGTCTGTGCCGCAGTGCTCAGACTGATTCTAATCTAAAAAATGGATTGACAGAATCTTACATGGATTCATGCAGTTTTTGAGCAAAGTAAAATGTAATTCTCCAAGTACAAATTCACTCCACAAACGTGTGTGTGTGTGAGAGAGAGAGAGAGAGAGAGAGAAAGAGAGAGAGAGAGAGAGAGAGAGACAGTCAGTCAGGGGAGGTGGTGAGATTATGAATATCTGAAAGGGAGTGTGCGAGTGAGAGTGTAAAGGGCTATAAGGCTGTGAGAGGGTGCATATGTAAGTGTGAAAATGTGTGTGACCGTATAAGAAAGGGTCTGCAGGAGTGTGTGTGTGCGTAGGAGAGTCTGTGTGTGTGTACATATAGTGCAATGTGGTCACCTGCAGGTCCAAGTTTAGGTGATTACCATGGGTACCGAACTTGGCTATCAGCATCTGTTCGGCCACTTTTCAATGTTGCCTGTGGCAAAGTCCGCCTTGAAGGATGGTCACCCAAAGGTCCGAGTTCAAATGTCCCCGACCACTGAAGCATTCTCCAGCTGGGAGGGCACACTCCTGTCATTTGATTGTTGATTGTTGTGCGGTATCCATTCATCTGTTGCCGTAGCCTCTGCTTCATCTCGCCAATGTACCATGCCTTATGACATCCTTACCTGCAGCATGGTGGTTGTTTAAAGGCGAGAAGTGGAAGTGTGGGGAAGATCTTGGCGAGGTGCTTATCCTCATTGATAATGTGTTGCAGGCTGCGAAGAACATGGCATAGTTTTTCGGCTCCTAGGAAATACTGGACAACGTAGGGTACCCTGTTGGTTGCAGCTCGTGTCTGTCTCCTGAGAAGATCATTACAGTTTCTCGGATTTCATTTAACTTTGCTCAAAAACTGCATGAATCCATGTAAGATTCTGTGAATCAGTTTCTGAAATTAGAATCAGTCTGAGCACTGCGGCACAGACAATCTCACACCTTGAATGCATTATTTGGGCCGAAATGATGACAACTGTTAAAGTTCACTTGAGAATGTAACTTGTATAAAAGTCCTGCGATTTACATATGAAAGAACTGAAACCAACATGTTCATTCTAAAAGATGAGAGATTTAACAAACAATCCAGGTCTTTTTCAATATATAATTTCAGTTACATCACAGTGTAAAGTTTTGCTATAAATTCTGTGTCTTATGATCTTATACTCCACAACCATGTGATGAAGAAGCAGTGCTCCAAAAGCTAGTGCTTCCAAATAAACCTGTTGGACTATAACCTGGTGTTGTGTGATTTTTATCATCATCTGCACAGAGGAATAAAAAATTACCGTTTCAAGTCTGATATGACTCTTCAGAGCTGAAAGGGGCTGGAAATATTCTGCAGTATTTTTCTCTTATTTGCAGCATTCTATGTTTCTAAATTAAGGAAATTTCATTATTTCGGTGTCCTTGCAATCTATTCCATTTTTTATTTTCTATTTCTCTTACCTGGTTTCCTACTTTTCATCACTTGCAGGAAATAGATTAAAACCTGTGCTGAATAAAATGGGCCGTACTATTCTATGGTATAATTTGGAACATCAGTAGGGTTAATACATTCATTCCTGATGAAGGGCTTTTGCCTGAAACATCGATTCTCCTGCTCCTCAGATGCTGCCTGACCTGTTGTGCTTTTTCAGCACTAATCTCCAGCATCTGCAGTCCTAGCTTTCACTTAATTCATCATATTCCCAGGTGATCACAGGGTTGCTCTCTCATTAGATAGAAGCAACTGGTGGTGAGTTTAATCTGAGGGTCACCGTATCTTGGGTGAAGGATGAGGTTAAGATGTCACCATGGTGTCATTCTGCTTTGCAAACTAGCCAACTGACTTCACTGAGCCTCTTGTGCTAATCTGCTAGTTAACAATTTCAATTTAAATTTTGTATAAAATTAATGCAGTATTGGATTTATTTAGAGCAGTACTTCTCTGAAACGTATTTAATTTTTTCTTGCATAAAATTTTAAAACAATTTGTAATCCTTTGCCGTGTTTCCTAGAAAAGATCATTCGGTAATTATCATAGTGTGTTCCTTTTGTTAAGTAAAATTAGAATTTTGATGAGTCATCTCCTTGTGTCATGAATCAAATCATGAGTTTCACTGTGAAGACTTTTCAATGATCACAAGATCATGAGCATCCAAAGGGCACGCTGTTAGGAAACATTCACATGGTAACACTTAGTCCTTTTATCTTAATTACAGTCATAACTGGACTAGTTGTGTAAGGTCAGGGTAGTGTGATTGATATGTGCAACTTTTCAAATTTATTAGTGTTTAAAATAGACTGCAGAAAATCTCGAAATACTCGCAGATCTGACATCTATGGAGAAAGAAACAGAGTTAACATCCCTGGTTGATGACCTTTCATCAGAACTCTTTCCACAGATATTGTATCTCATGCACTTTCTTGTAAAGGTGTTGGATGATGGAAAGCAAGTGTTAGGGTTGAGGAAAAATCCAAAGTCTCCCTGAGGAAATGGTGGCAACTGACTGTGAAAGAGACAGTGATGAGATGTCATAGAGTCATAGAGATATACAGCACAGAAACAGACCCTTCAGTGTAACTTGTCCATGCCGACCAAGTATTCTTACCTAATCTTGTCACATTTGCCAGCACTTGACTCATGTGCCTCTAAACTCTTGCTATTCGTATACCCATCTAGATTCCTTTTAAATGTTGTCATTGTACCAGCCCGCACCAGTTCCTCTGGCAGCTCATTCTATACATGCACCACCCTCTGTGTGAAAATGTTGTCTCTTAGATCCGTTTTAACTTTTTCCCCTCTCACCCTAAAGCTATGCCCTCTGGTTCTAGACTCTCCCAATGTAGGGAAACGACTTTGTCTATTTATCCTATCCATGCCTGTCATGATTTTATAAACCTCTAAGGTCGCTCCATCAGCCTCTGATGCTCCAGGGAAAACAGCCCCAGCCTATTCAGCCTCTCCCTGTAGCTCAAATCTGCCAACCCTGGCAACATACTTGTAAATCTTTTCAATTTTCACAACAACCTTCCGAAAAGCGGGAGACCAGAATTGCACACAATATTCCAAACGTGGCCTAAACATGTACAGCCACAACATGATTTCCCAACTCTTATACTCAATGCTCTGTCCAATAAAGGAAAGCATACCAAACGCCTTCTTCATCTATCCTATCTTCCTGTGACTCCACTTTCAAGGAACTATGAATCTGCACTCCAAGGTGAATTTGTTCAGCAACACTCCCCAGGACCTCCCCATGAAGTCCTGCTCTGATTTGCCTTTCCAAAATGCAGCACTTCTCATTTATCTAAATTAAACTCCATCTGCCACTCCTCAGCCCATTGGCTCATCTAATCAAGATCCCGCTGTACTCTGAGGCAACATTCTTCGCTGTGCTCTACACTACCAATTTTGATTCATCTGCAAACTTACTAACTCTCCCTCCTGTGATCACATCTAAGTCATTTGATGTTTGATGTTGAGGACAGAATAGAATATAATTGGGTTTATTGTCATGTGCTCTCAAGTACAGGAGTACAAAGGCTCCGGTCCGAAACTTTGATTTTCCTGCTCCTCGGATACTGCATGACCTGCTGTGCTTTTCCAGCAACACACTCACAACTCTGATCTCCAGCATCTGCAGATCTCACTGTCTCCTACAGGAGTACAGTGAAAAGTTCACAATGTCACCCCACATGGCACCATCTTAGGTACACCATCTTACCTAGCTACAAATCTTCGATACAAAATAGAAAAATAAAGAAAAATAGTTACGTTACCTTACAGTTATTCATAGTATATGTTAGGGAAATAAAATTAAAAATATAAACATCGCAATCTTTCTGTAGAGGGCCTGCAGAATGGTCTGACTGGGCATGCAAGCTGCTGACCACCAGCATGGGTCCTCCGCTCAATAACTGTCCCCACTCTGATTCAGGCACCCTGGCCACCCCTGCTCTGCTCGGGCATAATTACCAGAAGTCATAAATAATAGAATGAAAAGTGAGGATGTGGAACCTCTATGAAAGAGATGGTAGGGAAGTGAAAGGGGAACAACGAGAAATGTGATTGACATGATGGAGGGCACTGTCTATGATGAATGGCTGAGGATCCTGGGTTTGTATTCATTAGAGTTTAGAAGGTTGAGGGGAGATCTAACAGAAACTTACAAGATAATGCATGGCTTAGAAAAAGTGGATGCTGGGAATTTGTTTTCGTCAGCTGGGGATGCTAGGGCCAGTGGGCACAGCCTTAGAATTATAGGGGGTCAATTTAGATTGGAAATGAGGAGACATTTTTTCAGCCAGAGAATGGTGGGCCTGTGGAATTCATTGCAACGGAGCGCAGCGGAGGCCAGGACGCTAAATGTTTTCAAGGCAGAGATTGATAAATTCTTGTTCTCTCGAGGAATTAAGGGATACGGGGAGAGTGCAGTTAAGTGGTGTTGAAATGCCTGTCAGCCATGATTAAACGGTGGAGTGGACTCGATGGGCCAAATGGCCTTTACTTCCACTCCTATGTCTTAAGGTCTAGTACAGTGAAAAGAGAAAAATGGAGGGCATTTAAGAAGCTGTCATGTGCAATGCAGCATGATTGGTTGCTTTGCTATCACAAAGAAATAAATGGAATTGTTACAGGAAGAAAAGTGTAAATAAATACATTGGATAGTATTGTAGTAAATATGAGTGTTTGGTAATATGCAAATTAACTGTGATCTTGCATTTGGATGGAGAGTTCAATAAGCTAATTGCACTAATTTAATAAACTAGATTCAACTACATAAAGCACCCATTTTCTAAATCACAGTTTTCAAGGAATTAGCAGAGGTATTATGTAGACATTATACTCCCACTTTGCAAGATACATATTGTGCCCACATTCTGTTGTGTGTATACTTTTAGTTGCAGAATGAATGCAAATCTGGTTTAGCATTACCAGCACAGTGATCTGAAGTGTTGCTGGAACTTAATATATATTTGTACCTGGCAATGGTGTGTTAACCTTTTATTCCGTTGTAACCAAAAATGTAATTTTCAGTGCTTTTTATTGCTGCCAAGAAAACAGTCCATTATTAGTAATAGCAAGCAGCTGCTCAATGTAGCCTTTATCACATTGATGAGTGTATGAGTAGTGTTGAAAAACTGCTCACCAAATTCTGATATTGATCCTGATTCTGAGGGATGACAAAAAACAGTAAATACAGGCAGTCTCCGGGTGAAGAGGTACTTCTTTTAAGATAGCAAATTGGTTCATATGCTAGTCAGAACACAATGTAAGAGAATGTCAAGGAGGGTTTAATAATTATGGGAAATGTTCATATATTGGATCTTTGAAATTACATCTCTGTTTGGGAATGTTTTTGTAACTATGTGTGTTTGTAAGCTGGATGCCCATAAACAAGGGACCCCCAGTTATTTATCCATCCATCTGTCTGTCTCTTCTCACTACCCTTTCTGTCACAGAATCTCTTAACATATTAACTTGCTGACCTTTTTCTCCCCTGTCCACAGTACTAAATAATTCATGATTGTGTGATAAGTCCGATGAACTTTGCTTTTGTTGGTTCCAGAGAGACCAGTAACAGTACTAATATTTTACCTCCAGCAACTAATTTCAAGCTTTGGCCATCTTATCAAATCTAGTTTTTATCGATTGTTATGCATTTTCAAGTGCTTTTTGGGCAGCTCTCAAAGTTTGTTTAATTTCTCTCTGAAATCTGACACGTTGGTCAGCAAGATTTTACAAGGTTTTCTTTCATCAGTTTGAAGGATTCTGACCCCCTCATGCCCATGCATTATTTCAAATCGATTGAATACTGGGGACATCGTGAATAGAGTCATAGAGATATGCAGCACAGACCCTTCAGTCCAATTTGTCCATGCCAACCAGATATCGTAAATTAATCTAGTCCCATTTGCCAGCATTTGAGCCTCCGTTCCAGGAGAAACAGCCCCAGCCTATTCAGACTCTTCCTAAAGCTCAAACTCTCCAACCCTGGCAGCATCCTTGTAATGGCAAACCGTCATGAGCAAATTCCTTTGTCTTGGCCACTAGGGCATTGTCAATAATAAACTTCAATTATGCTCTTTAAAGTTGCCATCCTTCAGTTGCTCCTTAAAATTGTGGAAGATGTAAATTGTTTTATTCCCAAACTATAAATTATTTATTTGAAAAGTTGCAACATAAAATTTGGACTTTGATTTGATTATATATCTGAGGGTTATCTATACCTTGTGAAAAAAATCAGAAGAATATTTTCAGTTTAATGGCATAATTTTCCTAAGACTGATTCAGGAAATCATATTGAAACATGCATAATTATTAAGGATATTTAATTCCACTGTTGGTTTTAGCGGGTGTTCCTAAGCAATCTGTTAAGGTCCTGGACTGCTTTTCTTCAAAAACTGGAATTAGAATTCAAGGTGAATGTTTAATTGATGGTTTTAGTTTCACCTCTATCACATGGAAGGCCTGGTAAAATTTGACTCTATCTGTTTGTAACTGTGGCCAATAAAAGTGTTCTAGTACTTTATCTTTCATTTCCCAAATAGCTGTACTTAAGTGATCTGACATTGGTAGCTCTTGAAACACTCGTATAATTTAATTATGATATCAGGAGAGAAATACGGCCTATTTCTCATCAGCTGGTATTTATAGTGGTCTCTTTTTCCTCATTATTACTTTGTGTTTTCAGTAATAACACATTGGTTCTGATTCAGTTTCATTGTAGACTCTTTGTTATAACTTAATCAATTTAGGATCCATCTTTGCATTTTTATTAAGACTTGCTAAGCATGTCAGCATCATTCTTTTTACCTTCATCCTTTCTTTTAAGTTAGATGACCAAGTTAGAGGCCCAAACCTACGAAACAGACTCCCACTGCCTATGGCAAGGCCTAAACAACATTACGAGGTACAAAATGAAGCAGAGCAAGATAGCATTCAAAGACACATTCCTCTCTTATGCAGTCAATGCTTTCTATGCCCAGTTTGAACAGAATGCCAGTGCGGTGACGCCTGCCCTGACAGCCCTGGACAGTTGTTCCCTTGGTCACCATTGCAGACATCAGATCGGTCTTCCTGGAAGTCAACCCAAGGAAAGTGAGGGACCGAGATGGTGTCCCCGGCCAGGCACTCAGATCCCATGCAGACCAACATCTTCAACTTCTCCCTCCTTCAAGCCGCAGTTCCCACTTGCTTCAAGAAGGCTATCGCCATCATGGGGGTGGCATGGTTTGTTCAGTGGTTAGCACTGCACCAGGGCCCCAGGTTCAATTCCAGCCTCGGTGACTGTGTGGAGTTTGCACATTCTCCTTGTGTCTGCGTGGTTTTCTTCCGGGTGTCCAGTTTCCTCCCACAGTCCAAAGATGTGCAAGTCAGGTGAATTGGCCATGCTAAATTGCCCATAGTGTTAGATGCATTAGTCAGAGGGAAATGGGACTTGGTGGGTTACTCTTCGGAGGGTCGGTGTGGACTTGTGAGCTGAAGGGCCTGTTTCCACACTGTAGGGAATCTAATCTAATCCCTATACCTAAGAAAGCATATGCAATATCCCTTAATGACGACTGCTCAGTGGCTCTGACCTCTATAATCATGAAATGCTTTGAGAGACTGGTTATGGCTCACATCAACTCCAGCCTCCCAGCCTGCCTAGATGTCCTACAATTTGCCTAACAACGTAATAGGTCTACAACGGATGCCATATCCTTTGCCCTGCACTCATCCTTGGAACATCTGGACAACAAGGATACTTCCGTCAGACTCCTGGTCACTGACTATAGTCCTGCCTTTAACATCATTATTCCTCCAGACTGATCTCAAAATTCTGTGACCTTGTTCTCAGCCCTACCCTCTACAAGTGGATCCTCAGCTTTCTGACCCACAGCTACAATCAGTGAAGATAGGTAAGTGCACCTCCATAAAACACTCAACACTGGAGTTCCCCACCACCCTATGGATGCATCCTCAGCCCCCTACTGAACTCACTGTATACCTATGACTGTGTTGCCTAATTTCAAATGTATGCCATCTACAAGTTTGCTGACTTGTGGTGCAAAGAGAACAACCTCTCTCTCTCAACCTCACCAAAACTAAAGAACTGATCACTGACTTCACATCGCCAAGTACATCAACGGAACTAGGGCGTGGAGAGCATCAAGTTCCGTGAAGTGAGATAACCAACAACCTGTCCTGGACTTCCCACGTAGATGGTCAAGAAAGCACAACAACACCTCTTCTTCCTCAGGTGGCTCAGGAAAGCTGGCATGTCTAAAAGGACCCTCACCAACTTTTACAGATGCACCAAAGCATAGTGTCCGGGTGCTTTACGGCCTAGTGTAGCAACAGCTCTCCCCAGGACCGTAAGAAACTACAGAAAGTGGTGTACACAACCCAGACCATCACAGACTCCATTTATCTAGCACAATGTCGCAGAAAGGCTGCCAGTATCACCAATGTCATCTGCTCCTCAGATGCTGCCTGAACTGCTGTGCTTTTCCAGCACCACTCTAATCTAGAGTGTCATCAAAGACCCATCACACCGCGGTAATGATCGCTGACAACTACTTCCTTCAGGCAGAAGATAAAGAAGCTTAAATATGCACCAGCAGGTTCATTTACAGCTTCTTCCCAGACATTATTAGACTGATGAATGGACTTTCTAGCTTCAAATAATGCTGATCTTGCTAACGTCGATGTCACCTAGTGCACGCCTTGTGCATTATAACCTGTATGCATCATAAGTCTTTTTACAACCTCCAATCTGAACATTTTTGCTTACTATGATCTGCCTGTTCTGCTCTTAAACAAAGCTTTTCACTGTACTTCAGTGCATGTGGCAATAAATCAGTCAATCAAATTTTTGATAATTATTGTCAGATAATATAGCACTTATAGGTTCTAGCTTATTCCTCTGATATGGTGTCCTTCTTATTCCCTAAAGTTACCTTTTCCATCCCAGATTTCTTATTCCTCCAATTCCCTTGTGGATTCCTATTTGACCATTCCTCCACATATTAGCTGTTCATGTGAAATATACTTAGTGTCTACCAGAACAGCAGCTGCTTGAAACTTTAGTACTTGATGTTCATGTAAATAAATCTTGTAGATTTTTTGAATAATATTTCGGAATGCTTCAACAATCATTCCTCTTACTTTCTCAAATGTTGTTATCTAACTTCAGTGATCAAAACTACTGATCCAATGCCATTTCTTTCTCTCTCGCAAATTCTACAAATGTCTGATTAGACTTGTAAACTTCTAAATAGTAATTGATAGCTTCAGGAACAAGCTAATAAGCATTGAGGGTTGCTTTATCAATCCTTTCATAGTCTGCAGTTTGTTCTTTTGAAAACTGTTGTGCACATTCATTGCTGTACCTGTCAAAGCCCGCTAAAATCGAGGTCCAAACATCTTTTGGACCTTTGATCTGGCTAGCTACCTTTTAAAATGAAGTAAATAATCTTTCAACTCCATTCTCTGTAAATTTAGATACTAAACACAAATTTCTAATTTAATCAAACTCCTTAGAGGATACAGAATCATTCTCTAAGTTACTACCTTTTCTTTCTCCCTCCTTTCTAAACTTTCCTGTAGCCAAGGCAATTTGATTTTTGTATCTCTTTAGCGCTCCAACTTTTTTTTTACAAAATTCCACTTTGCTTTCCGTTGATTTTTTTCTTTCCTTTGTCTTTATCTTTTCTCTTTGATTTTCTTTCTCCTCTCTTTCCATTTATTTGCCTTTTCTCCTTTCTTTCCAATTCCAACTTTTTTTATTTCAATTGCTCTTTTCATTCTCCTTTTCTATTACTGTTTGTTCTGGTTTTCTTCTGATTCAAGGTTTTATTTTCTCTTTTGTCTTCTAATTCAAGGTATTTTAATTTCTAACTTAATCTTAGCTAATTTTAGCAATAGCATCTCAATTTCATACTTCTTTAACTTTATTTCTAAATGCTGGGTAATCACTCAATCAAAGATTTCCCAATTTGAATTCACAATAGTCAAAATGATTTTGAAATTACAATTTTTGTGTTATATTTAACAATTGCTCCTGTTTTTAAGCCCAATACCTCTATGTACACATTTCTGTAAAGGTGCACAGGATTTTATGTTAGTCATGTAACTCAAGGAATTTAAGGTGTCAGTTGTATGTTGTCCATGTCTGCAGCTTCACAGACAATGGGCTTTTTGCTTGGTTTAGGATATTTGTCATCAAATACTTTTTACCTCAGATTCTGGAAGGCTGTGTCAGCACACTGGAAGCAAAGCTGAGTTTCATTCAGTGTTAGCTGTATATGAGTGGAGGTTCCCATGTTGTCCAGAGGCTCACTGTAAAGCTTGATAGTTTTGGGAATAACAGAAGTTGCCAAATTTTACTGGATTGAAGGTGAGACATGTTGAGCAGTTTGCTCACTCATCCTGGAGATTAGCTCCACTCTGTGGAAAACTCCATTGATATAAAATGGAAGCTGAGAGGCAGGTGCATATGTGCATTGATGTGATGACACACCTTTGTTTGACACCAATTTGCACTGGTATTGCAACTTTGATGGATCTTTTGGTGAGGATCATAACTTGCATGTTGTCATGCAGTAGGCAGAGAATAGTAATGAATTTTTGCTGGCATCGATATTTGGAGGGGAATTCCAGGTTGACAGATTTTGAAGGGTTTTGCACAACCAAAGACCATATAAAGAGGTTACCTGCTGTTCCCTACATTTTTCTTGGATTTATCTTGCCGTAAAGATCACGGTCACTGTACGTTTTGGTGGGTGGAACATTGTGACTCTGGAATGAGTTCTTCAGTCCCTGGGAAACTGGGGTAAACCGGAAGTAAGCAAAACATTTTGGGTACCACCTTTAACAGGCAAACATGGTCGCTTCCTTTCCAAAATATTCCACGAAGAAATGATGTATCATGATGGGTCTAATGTCTTCAGTAAAGTTCTGTCATCTGATATTTATAGAATGATGTATCATGAAAGGACATTATTTGGCTCATCATGTCTCTGCTAGCTGTTTGAAGGAACTGTCTAATTTGCCCCACCCCTACTGTTTTTCCACACTGCTGCAAGTATTTCCTTTCCAAGTATTTATTTGTTCCACTTGAAAATTATTGAATCTGCTGCCACTACCCTCTTGGGAATTGCATTACTGATCTTAAAGGTAGCTACATTGAAAGAAAGTGAATTTTCTTCATCTCCCGTTTGGTTCTTTTGACTGATATTTACTCACTCACATTACTCTCTGTGGGAAGCTAGATAAGTGATTGCTGGGCCTCTTGCTGAGATATTTGTATCATCAATAGTCACAGGTGAGGTGCCGGAAAACTGGAGGATGGCTAACATGATGCCACTGTTTAAGAAGAGTGGTAAGGACAAGCCAGGCAACTATAGACCAGTGAGCCTGATGTCGGTGGTGAGCAAGTTGTTGGAGGGAATCCTGAGGGACAGGACGCACATGTATTTGGAAAGGCAACAACTGATTAGGGATAGTCAACATGGCTTTGTGTGTAGGAAATCATATCTCACAAACTTGATTGAGTTTTTTTGAAGAAGTAACAAAGAGGATTGATGAAGGTAAAGCGGTAAATGTGATCTATATGGACTTCAGTAAGGCGTTCGACAAGTTTCCCCACGGGAGACTGGTTAGCAAGGTTAGAGCTCACGGAATACAGGGAGAACTAGCCATTTGGAAACAGAACTGGCTCAAAGGTTGAAGACAGAGGGTAGTGGTGGAGGGTTGTTTTTCAGACTGGAGGCCTGTGACCAGTGGAGTGCCACAAGGATCGGTGCTGGGCCCTCTACTCTTTGCATTAATGATTTGGATGCAAGCATAAGAGGCACAGTTAGTAAGTTTGCAGATGACACCAAAATTGGAGGTGTGATGGACAGTGAAGAAGGTTACCTCGGATTACAACAGGATCATGATCAGATGGGCCAATGGGCTGAGAAGTGGCAGATGGAGTTTAATTCAGATAAATGTGAGGTGTTGCATCTTAGGAAAGCAAATCTTAGCAGGACCTATACACTTAATGGTAAGGTCCTAGGGAGTGTTGCTGAGCAAAGAGACCTTGGAGTGCAGGTTCATAGCTCCTTGAAAGTGGAGTTGCAGGTAGATAGGATAGTGAAGAAGGCGTTTGGAATGTTTTCCTTTATTGGTCAGAGTATTGAGTACAGGAGTTGGGAGGTCATGTTGCAGCTGTACAGGTCATTGGTTAGGCCATTGCTGGAATATTAAGTGCACTTCTGGTCTCCTTCCTATCAGAAGGATGTTGTGAAACTTGAAAGGGTTCAGAAAAGATCTACAAGGATGTTGCCAGGATTGGAGAATTTGAGCTGTAAGGAGAGGCTGAATAGGGTGGGGCTGTTTTCCCTGGAGCGTCGGAGGCTGAGGGTGGCCTTATAGAGGTTTACAAAATTATAAGGGGCATGGATAGCACAAGTAGATGAAATCTTTTCCCTGGGGTCGGGGAGTCCAGAACTAGAGTGCATAGGTTTAGGATGAGAGGGGAAAGATAAAAAAGAGACCTAAGGGGCAATGTTTTCGCACAGAGGGCGGAATGTGTATGGAATGAGCTGCCAGAGGAAGTGGTGGAGGCTGGTACAATGCAACATTTAAAAACCATTTGGATGGTATATAAATAGGAAGGGTTTGGAGGGTTATGGGCCAGGTGCTGGCATGTGGGACTAGGCTGGGTTGGGATATCTGGTCGTCATGGACGGGTTGGACCGAAGGGTCTGTTTCCATGCTGTCCATCTCTATGACTCTATGCCAGTGAACAGTTTTTCCTTACAGGGTGTTCTGCTATAATGTGGGTTTCATTAACACGAATTCGCTAAAACACATTGATGAATTGAGGACACTTTTCTAAAGTGCAAACTTTTAAAATATGTGTTGGCTGTAAAGTGATTACATTGCCAAAACCTTAAGCACTGTTTCTGTAGCGCGGTTTTTCTATAATACAGGGTTGCACCAGAACTACCTGTATAAACTTTCTCATTACACATCATAATTTTGAAAATAATTATTTTTTCCTGCTTTAAAGGGACCCAATCAATTTTCTGTAGACTGTCTATACAACTGAAGTCTATAGTACCATGCTAGCACAATATGAGAGACCTCTACATGAGAAAAGTGAGAAAACTCTTTGAGAATAAATAACCTCATTCTTGCAAGCAGGTTTGATCATGGATAAAAATAATTGTGCATAGCATGAATCACTGTCTGATTTGTTTAAAAATGAATGGTTTGATCTTGTTATTGATCATTTAGGTGGAGCAACTTGCAATTGAACTGGAGAAGAGCCGTGACCTTAGTCGCACGGTTGTACATATTGACATGGATGCTTTTTATGCTGCTGTGGAAATGAAAGATGCCCCAGAGCTGAAAGATAAACCAATGGCTGTTGGATCAATGAGTATGCTGGTATGGATTGTAATTGTAATTTAAGAATAACATTAATCTCATAAAAACTCTTGGAATTTTTTGTCATGCTAAGAAATATATTGTTCTGCAATCTCCACATGTAGTATTGGATTTTAACTGCACAATTTTTTTGCAAAATATAATTTTTCAATGTTGGAAGTGAAAATTTGTGGGCATACTGCAACAATTAACTTCTTTTAAGTATTAGCAAGTAGAGCTCAAAAGCATCACAGTTCATTTCTTTGTGAACAATGTTGGATGCATCTCTAACTTATGCAATGAACATATCAGTCATAAAATTGAAACAGTTGTATTTGGAGTATATTGAGTTGACTAAATTGTTCTTGTGCAATTTTCTAAAATAAAATCAAATTACTACGCATTTAGCAGTATTAAGCAACGGCAGTTACAAGAACCACAATATGTACTCCCAAGCACAAAATACAATTTTGTTTCTATTTTTTCTGAAGAAGAAGGAAATATTGTGACAAATTTGATTAAAATACAGCTGCAGCCTGAGTATGTTAGTGAAAAGAATTCCATTGCACAATCATGTTAACTTTAGACCATTGTTCATCAATAATACTATATATTTTTGCAGTTGAATTAAAATTACTGTTGTACTTTGGCAAAATGAGATTTTGTAGAGTATAAGTGAAAGAGAACAAGTCAAGGTCATATTTGGACAGAAAACTATTTTCATAGTAATTTGTTTCATTTCAACAATCTTTATTATTCTATTGATATGAAGTTAGGAAATGTTTAAATTCAACAGATTTCTTCTTAAGCATTTTGCGACAAAAGGTCTGATTGTTTATTTACAGTTCTTTAAGTATTATATACATTGAATTTATTTTGGCTTTGTACTGATAGTGCTTTCAGAGTCTAAAAAAATTTGGTGACTTAATATTTACACATTTAAATCCTTTAAATTAATTAGCCAGTATTTATTAATCAAATCTTGAGATATATTAGCATCCATATTTGAGCTTCATTAGCATGTAAAAGACAAGAGTCTAAAACTTACTGCTGATATAATGGTAGACTGTAATGGGCATATAAAATCAAGAGTATAATATACTGTTTCCTGATCCTTGAAGGCTTTTCTTCATATTGGCGGCAATGGGAAATTTTAATGCCTTATGAATCATAAGGTGCGTTTATTAAAATCTAATGCTGTGATATAAGAACGTAAAAACTAGGAGCAGGAGTAGGCCATCTGGCTCTTCGAGCCCACTCCGCCATTCAGTAAGATCATGGCTGATCTTTTTGTGGCCTCAGCTCCACTTATCTGCCCTCTCATTGTAACCCTTAATTCCTTCATTGTTCAAAAAAAATCTATCTTAACTTTCAAACCATTTACTGAAATAGCATCAACTACTTCAGTGGGCAGGGAATTCCGTAGATTCACAACCCTCTGGGTGAAGAAGTTCCTTCCCAATTCCTGCTCCGCCTAACTTTGAGGGTATGCTCTCTTGTCCTAGTTTCACCTGCCAACCAAAACATCCTCTCTACATCTATCTTATCTATTCCCTTCATAATTTTATATGTTTCTATTAGATTCCCCCACAAAATTTTCCAAATTCCAATGAACATAATCCCAGTCCACTCAATCTGTCCTCATAAGCCAACCCTCCTCAACTCTGGAATCAACCTAGTGAACCTCCTCTAGTGCCTTTCTCAAGTAAAGAGACCAAATCTGCACACACTACTCCAGGTATGGCTTCACCAGCACCCTATACAGCTGCAACATAATCTCCTTGCTTTTAAACTTAATCTGTTTAGCAATGAAGGACAAAATTCCAATTGCCTTCCTAATTACCTGTTGTACCTGCAGGCTAACCTTCTGTGATTCAAGCACAAGGACACCCAGGTCACTTTCACAACAGCATGCTGCAATCTTTTAACCATTTAAGTAATAGTCCTTTTTACTGTTACTCCTACTAAAGTGGATGACTTCACATTGTATTCCATCTGCCAGATCTTTGCCCACTCACTTAAAGTATCTATGTTCCTCTGCAAAGTTTCACAGTCCTCTGCACACTTTGCTCTGCCACTCATATTAGTGTCATCTGCAAACTTTGACACACTACACGTGGTCTCCAACTCCAAATCATCTGTGCAAATTGTAAATAATTGCGATCCCAACACTGATTCCTGAGGTGCACCATGAGTTATTGATTGCCAACCAGAGCAGCACTCATTTATCCCCACTCTTTATTTCCTGTTAGTTAAACAATCCTCTATCCATGCTAATTCTTTACCTGTAATTCCATGCATCTTTATCTTATGCAGCAGCCTCTTGTGCGGCACCTTGTTAAAGGTCTTTTGGAAATCTAGGTTCACCACATCAATTGGGTCCCCGTTGTCCACCGTTCATAGATTGTCTTCATACAATTCCAAAAGATTAGTTAAGTATGACTTGCCCTTCATGAACCCATGCTGCGTCTGCCCAATGGGACAATTTCATCTAGATGCCTTGCTATTACTTCCTTGAGAATAGACTCCAACATCTTCCCCACTACAGAGGTTAAGCTAACTGGTCAATGATTCTCCATCTTTTGTCTACTGCCCTTTTTAAACAGTGGCATCATATTTGCTGTTTTCCAATCTGCTGGAACTGCCCCAAAGTCAAGGAAGTTTTGGAAAATTACCCCATATGCACTTGCTATTTCTCCAACCATCTCTTTTAGTTCTCTGGGATGCATTCCATCAAGGTTCCTGTGATAATGATTGTTTCCATGTTTTCACTTACCTTCGTCTCTGTCAATTACTGGCATGTTATTTGTATCCTTCACTGTAAAGACTGACACAACATACCTATTCCGTGATTCTGCCATTTCATCATATCCCATGACTAATTGCCCCTTCTTATCCTCTAAAGGGCCAATGGTTACTTTAGCCACTAGATAATTCTAGATAACAGAAACTAAAGAATTATGTGTATTTATATGGCCCCTTTCATGTCGTCTTGGTGCAAATTAATTATTTTTGAAATGCAGTCGCTATTGTAATGTAGAGAATGCTACAAAACTGTGAGCATTGCAAGTTAGTGCTGCTAAGGAAAGGATCCGTATTCAAGATCTTCCAAGTATGCCATCTGTATTAAATGTTTGTGCAATTGAATCAAAATCTTGTTGAGTATGAGAAGTTAACTGCTTGTTTTGAATTCAAATACACATTGCATTGCATGTTCTTGTTGCATTCAAATTGATTGAACAAAATCAACAGGCAAGGGCAAGCACAGATTTAAAATAATGGTGACATGTTTTGTTAGCTTCTGTGGCCTAAGCTATTATAAATAGTATCCCAGGCAGAGTTATCCAAGGCAAATAGCCTTAGCAGGCCCAAAGAAATCAATGAAAATAAGAACAGAAGAAGTAGGAGGAAGAGTAGGTCATCTGGCCCGTCACGCTTGCTCTGCCATTCAATAAGATCACGGCTGACCTTTTCATGGACTCGGATCCTCTTATTCACCCACTCAATATTATCTTTAAATCCTTTACTGTTCAAAAATCTGTCAACCTTTACCTTAAAAACATTCAATGAGGTCGCCTCAACTGCTTCACAGGCAGGGAATTCCATGGATTCGCAACTCTTTGGGTAGAAGATGTTCCTCCTCAACTCTTAAATCTGCTTTTCCCTTACTTTGAGGCTACGCCCCCTCATTCTAGTTTCAACCTGCAGTGGAAACATCCTCCCTGCTTGTATCTTATCTATTTTCTTCATCATTTTATATGCTCGGATAGATCCCTCCCTCATTCTTCTAAATTCCAATGATTATAGTCCTAGTCTACTCAATCTCTCCTCATAAGCCAACCCTCTCAACTGCAGAATCAATTGATAAACCTTCTCTACTCCTCCAGTGCCGGTATATCTTTTCTCAAGTAAGAAGACTAAAACTGTACACAATTCTGAAGGTGTAGCCTCACCAGCATCCTATACAGTTGCAGCATTACCTCCCTGTTTTTAAACTCCAAGCCTGAAGCAATGAAGGACAATATTCCATTTGCTGCCTTAATTATCCGTTGCACCTAAAAACTAATGTTTTTGTGATACATGCACAAGACCACCCAGGTCCCTCTGCACAGCAATATGCTGTAATTTTTCACCATTTAAATAATAGTCCATTTTGTTGTTATTTCTATTGAAATTAATGACCTCACATTTACCAACATTGTATTCTACCTGCCAGACCTTTGCCCACTCACTTGACCTATTTATATCCCTCTGCAGACTTTCAGTGTCTTCTGCACACTTTGCTGTCCCACTCATCTTAGTGTCATCTGTGAACTTTGACATACTCCAATTGGTCAGAAGTGGATACTGCAGATGCTGGAGATTAGAATCAAGATTAGAGTGGTGCTGAAAAAGCACAGCGGTTCAGAGGGAGCAGGAAAATCGATATTTTGGGCAAAAGCCTTTCATCAGGAAAGGCTGACCTGCTGTGCTTTTCCAAACCACTCTAACCTTGATACTACAATTGGTGCCCAACTCTAAATCATCTGTGTAAATTATACACAATTGCAGTCCTTGAGGCACACTACTCGCCATGGGGATCTCCAACCAGAAAAACATCCATATATTTCCACTCTTTGCTTTCTGTTAGTTGACCAATCTTCTATCCATTACCCTTCGTGCTGTGCATCTTTATCTTATGCAGCAGCCTTTTGTGTGGTATCTTGTCGAAAGCCCAAGTACACCACATACACCAGTTCGCAATTGTCCACCATGCTCGTAATGTCCTCAAAGAATTCCAGTAAATTAAACATATCTGGCCTTTCATGAACCCATGCTGCATGTGCCTAATGGGACAATTTCTATCCACATGTCTTGCTATTTCTTCCTTAATGAAACTTCTGCGTGGGGAAAATGCTTGAATCTAGGCTAACTAGCCTATAATTACCCGTCTTTTGTGTACCTCCTTTTTTAAACAGTGGCGTTGCATTTGCCATGGGTTTCGCGTCACTGAGAAGAAAAATAGTTTCGAAGCATTGCCAGTAACTTCCAAACCATCATGGCTGCAAAGTTTAATGTACCCAGCTCTTTTCACTTTTCTTTTCATACCTCTGAATTCTGAGAGTATGGTCTGCAAAGTAAGTGGTGCTATTGCTTAATTAGTTGTGACACTCACTAGTAAATGAGGTAGTAGTGCTGGTCTCCTCATCTGCAACTTGGAGGTGCTGCACCTTTTCGGAGTTGTCATCTTGCACTAGTAACTCTTCTCTTCCCACAAAGTAAAGCTAAAATCTTAAATGTTAAAACATTGAATGACTTGTCTCCATTGTCTTCTGACACTGGTGTCATCAACCAAGCACTATCAATCCATGTATCTCAGGACTGCTGAACACAATTTCTGTAATGTACCTTGAAACTGTGATAACTTCTTTTCCATCATTTCAAGATCATGTTTTTTTAATAAAACAATTAAATGAATCAAATAAATTCACTACAAAAAGAATTGAGGGTACGAATTTACAGTTGCCACATAAATAGGTTACAATTGTGAAGAGGTAAAATTAGTCATTTACCGTCACAATAGATGATTCAGCATAGCAGGATTTTACTTGAGAATTTAGAGAGGCTATGCTTTGCCTGTAAGTGTACTATCATATTTACATACAATGAAGAATTTGCTCCAATGGACTTCCTTCAGTTAAGCAAAGTACTTCACACAGAGGGTGGTGGGCGTTTGGAACGCATTGCCAGCAGAGCTGGTAGAGGCAGGCACAGTAGATTCATTTAAGCTGCGTCTGGATAAGTACATGAGTAGGTGGGGAGTAGAGAGATACAGATGCTTAGGAATTGACCGACAGGTTCAGACAGTACATTTGGATCAGCTCCGGTTTGGAGGGCCGAAGGGCCTGTTCCTGGGCAGTAAATTTTCTTTGTTCTTTGTTCTTAATAATGTAAGTTTGTTCAAACGATTTTTCCCAAGTTAAAAAAGAGTAAATAAGACAACACCATTTACATAATCAGATACATTCACTAATGCACGTTAGCAGCAGTGTTTACGGTATAGAAGCTCCAAAGCTCCTTCAATAGCACCTTCCAAATCCACAACCTCTACCACCTGGAAGAACAAGAGTAGCAGATGCATGGGAGCGCCTGCACCTTCCCCTCCAAGCCATGCATCTTCTGGACCCAGAACTGTATCACCATTTCTTCATTGTCAATGAATCAAAATCTTGGACTCTCTCCCTAACAGCACATTGAGTGTACCTCTACCACATGACTGCAGTAGTTCAAGATGCCAGTTCACCACCATCATCAATGGCACTTAGGGATGAGCAATAAATACTGGCTAATCCAGCTATTCAATGCAATGAATTATTTAAAATTTCACATATGCTTGGAAGTAAATTGAATTCAATGGTTCTCATGTTTAAAATTTAACTTGGTTGCATGCTAATTATGAACACATTCATTTTTTTGAAGATTTTTATGATTGTACTCCATAACGTTACTAATTCTTGAATATAATTTTTGTAGATTTCATTGAGAGTGTTTTTTCTAATGCAATAACATTTATTCTTTAAGTCAACATCAAATTATCATGCCAGGAAATATGGAGTACGTGCAGCCATGCCTGGATTTATTGCTAAGAAACTCTGTCCAAATTTAATTATCATTCCAACAAATTTCGCTAAGTATCGAGCAACAAGTAAGGAGGTAAGCCTTGAATTCAATCATTGTTCCATAATTTTATTTACTGCTTCTTTGTCTTCTGCTAGATGTGTTTTCTATTTTCTTTCAGTAATATTCCTGAGATTGGTTCCTTGTCTAATGCTATTCTCTTATCATTTACTTGCACTAATTTCATTTAGGATATGCCTTATTAATCCCAAAGATTCCTTCAATTTCTTATATTTTTGTGACATTTGTCTCCTTGCTGCTATCTATTTATTTATATTTATATATGGGATGTGGGCAATTTGGACAGGGATGAATAGGTGCCGATAAGCAGCTGCGTTGTTTTAAATGGTATAATGTTGCTTGAATGTGATTGGAGCTGGCAATTGAAGGGTAGTCCATCACACTCCTGACTGCACATTTTAGATGTTGGGCCGGTACTGGACAGTCAGAAAATGAGTTATTTGCAGAAGAATTTTGAGCCTTTGACCTGCTTTTGTCGTCATCATATTATATTGTCTAGTGCAGAGCCACAAAATCACAAATGTGTTATGGCACTGACAGAGGCCATTCAGCAAATCATGATTGCACTAGCTTTCCAGATTAGTTTCATGACTTAATGTTATTCCTTTACCTTTTCCCCATACCCTTGCATGTTATTTATTTTTGAAATAATCTTCTACTGCCTTTTTGAATGGTTTAATTGAACTTGTCAATACCATACTTCCAGGCAGTGCATTCCAGACCTGAACAACTTGTATGAAAAACCATTTCGCATATCACAAATTCTTCTTTTACAAATCAGTTTAGATTTGTGTCCTCTCAATCTTGGTCCTGTTATGAGCAGGAACAGTTTCTCCCTATCTACTCTATCCAGCCCCTTCATGATTTCAAAAATGTCTATTAGATCTCCTCTTAGCCACTGCCTTTCCAAGCAGAACAGTCCCACTCCCTTCAACGTATCTCCATGACAGAAGTTTTGCAGCCCTAGAACCATTCTTGTAAATGTCTTTGCAGTCTTTACAATACTTTCACATCCTTCCTATGGTGTGCTTCCCAGAATGTTGCACATTACTCCAGCTGAGTCTCATAAATGTCATGTTCAAATTCAGCATAACCTTTTTTGCTCTTGTACTCTACGTTCCTGTTATTAAAGCTGAGAATATTGAATGCTTTATTAATTGCTCTCACCGTCTTTCCTGCTAGCTTGAATGATATATGCACATGATCTGTGTTCTTCTGACCAAAATGCATCACTTCACACTTTGCATTGCAACACATCTGCCATCTATCTGCCCACTCCATCAGCCTGTTAATGTTCTTTGGAGTTCCATACTCTCCTAGTTTGCAGTTCTTCCAAGTTTAGTGTCAGCTGCCAAATTTCAAATTTCCAAAACAAACACTACAATTTTTGACCAACTTTATGGGTTGATTTTGTGGGGAGAAAGAGATTTAAAAATACATGGAGAAAACAAGTAAATACTTTAAAAACTCTTAAAATCTGTTTTCTGCTCGCTTTCATCTTGACTGTATTCCCACAAAGCTATTAACTGCCTGACCTCACTTCTGAGTCCTATGCTTACTAACATTGTTAAGTGCAAGCAAGCACTATCCCTTCACTTTTTAAAAAAAATCATTACTCTGTTTGGGTGAAATGTTGGGCTACGGGGCGGTCGGGTTGATTGGTGCGGGTGTCCCGGAGATGTCTCTTGAAGCACTCTGCAAGGAGGTGTCCAGTCTTCCCATTGTTCGAGGAGACCGCATCGGGAACAATGGAGCAATTGTATCCCCAGTTCCTCTGCCTCTGCCGTATCTGCTCCCAGAAGGACCAGTTCCACCACAGAACACACCAGATGGCCTCCTTCTTTAGAGACCGCAATTTCCCTTCTCACATGGTTGAAGATGCCCTCCCAACGCATCTCATCCACATCCCGCACCTCCACCCTCAAACCCCACCCCTCCAATCGTAACAAGGACAGAACCCCCCAGTCCTCACTTTCCACCCTACCAACCTTCGCATTAACCATATCGTCCACCGACGTTTCCGCCACCTCCAAACAGACCCCACCACCAGAGATATATTTCCCTCCCCAATCCTTTCTGCTTTCTGCAAAGACCGTTCCCTCTGTGACTACTTGGTCAGGTCCACGCCCCCCCAACAAACCACCCTCTCCTCCTGGCACCCTCCCTTGCCACTGCAGGAATTGCAAAACCTGCGTCCACACCTCCTCCCTCACCTCCATCCAAGGCCCTAAAGGAGCCTTTTACATTCATCAAAGTTTTACCTGCACATCCACCAATGTCATTTATTGTATCCATTGTTCCCGATGCATTGGGGAAACTGGATGCCGCCTCGCAGAGCGCTTTAGGGAACATCCCTGGGACACCCGCACCAATCAACCCCACCGTCCTGTGGCCCAACATTTCAACTCTCCCTCCCACTCTGCCGAGGACATGCAGGTCCTAGGCCTCCTCCACTGCTGCTCCCTCACCACCCAACCTCTGAAGGAAGAACACCTCATCTTCCGCCTTGGAACACTTCATCCGCAGGGCATCAATGTGGACTTCACCAGTTTGCTCATTTCCCCTCCCCCCAACCTTACCTCAGTTCCAACCTTCCAGCTCAGCACTGTCCTCATGACCTGTCCTACCTGCCAATCTCCCTTTCCACGTCTCTGCTCTACCCTCCCCTCTGACCTATCATCTCCATCCCCTCCCCCATTCACCTATTGTACTCTTTGCTACCTTCTCCCTAGCAACCCCCCCATTTATTTCTCCACCCTGGAGGCTTCCTGCCTTTGTTCCTGATGAAGGGCTTCTGCCCGAATCATCGATTTTCCTGCTCCTCGGATGCAGTCTGACCTGCTGTACCTTTCCAGCACCACTCTGATCTAAACTCATCCAAACTTTTGTCAGCTTCAAAATCAATTATAAAGATGTTTCCCCGCTCTGCTCCCATCTTCCACCTTTTTAAAACTTTAACACAACTAAAATGCTTCTGTCTGTTTCCTATCTTGTATGAGGTTCTGCTAGCCACTCATTCCAGTCCTTGCTGATTTGAGATGGCTTTCAGGAAAAAGGCAACAGTTTTAGAGAGGAAAGTGCGGATGGTAATGAAATAACAGTTTGAAGGATAAAGGGTGAAATGTGGTTGAGGATAATACTTCTTCCAGCTGGTAATAAGAGATTTTTAAAAAATGTCTGGAAACTGATTTTTCCCACGAAAAATAGCAAGAATCAGGAAGCGAGTTTAGATAGTTTTGTGGAAACGGTGGTTACTTTAACAGCGATCAGAAGAATAAATCCAAATTTTAAAAGTTAGGAAATTTATTTTAATGTTTTTTTTAAAAATGTCATCTGAATATGACATATGAAACGCTCATCACTTTATGGCCTTACTGCACTACATCTCCTCCTTGACCACTATAAATCCTTCACTCCAGGAATCTCCTCCCTCTGACTCCAGTTTTGTGGTCATTTCCCCTTCTTGATTTCACTATTCTTCGCTGTATCTTCAGTCATGTCTGCCTCGGAGTTTTGGAATTTCCTCTTTAAATTCCTGTCCCTATTCACGAACTACTCATTCTTTAAGACCCCTGTCAAGACCAAGCTACTGACTTCTCTTTAACACCTCCCACTATGTTCATTTTTCATTTCACCTCTTTGAAGTGCTCTGGGCTGTTGTGGAGTCATAGTCATAGTCATATAACATGGAAACAGGCCCTTTGGTCCAACCAGTCCATGCCAACCATATTCCCAAAGCAAACTAGTCCCACCTGCCAGGTCCTGGCCCATATCCCTCTAAACCTTTCCTATTCATGTCTCTATCCAAATGTCTTTTAAATATTGTAAATGTACCCGCATCTGCCAATTTCTTAAGATGTTCATTCCACATGCAAACCAACCTCTGTGTAAAAAAAATTGCCACATGTATTTTTTTAAATCTCTCTCCTCTCACATTAAAAATTTGCCCTCTAGACTTGAAACTCCCCATCCTAGGGAAAAGACAACTACTATTTTCTATCGAAAAGTGATTTCCTGTCAGTTCATATCAATTGGTATTTCCACATAAATTGGTACTTCATGTTTGTGGCTTATTTTACTTAGCTTCTTGCTTTTGCTTGTTTTGAAAGTTGTACTGTTTGCCATCTTGACTGAAAACATTTTATTGTGCACCTTATGGAAAGGATTTTTAGTTCCATGTTTTTAGTTAGTGATCTACTTAAATTCAGACTAAATATTTGAAGTCCCAAAGGATTGGACAAGAGTCCTAATTCTGACTTCTAAATAGTCGTGCCTTTAAATGTTTGTTCTGGGTGCTGCGAACACTATTCCTTACAGTCCACTCCTATTACTTTGTGTTTAAAGAGTTTGTGAGTAGATATTGAAATATGAAATGGCTAAGGACCTATGATTGTATTGTACCTTCTTGTCACTGTATTCCAGTATATATTGGACTTATGTAGAGATAAACTTTATATATATGCAATGCGACTCTTGTGTCTAGGAACCATAATGATAACTATCAGGTGGAACAAGCTATATAATTGGAAACTTTTTAAAAATTCAACAAATTCAACATGAACATCACTTATAAATCCTCTTGACCTGTTTAATCAGGAAGACTTCTCCATCCTAGAACAAATTCATGACTTACTATGATGGTTAACGATTCATATCAGATTTTTAATTAATCTTTTTATTATGTTATCCATCCAAAGCATTACATTTCAAATTCAATTTATAATATAGAATATCTTCCTTGAGTGCCATAAATATAGACTAAAATATCTTTTCTTCTGGATTACATGTAGGTAAAGATTTTGTACTAGTTATTAAGCATTCCCTATGTTCTCCATTCTGTTGCTATAATCCAATATTGAAATTTAATGCAAGTAACTGACTATAGTACCAATACTTTTGTAATATTGGTTTGCTATTTCCTCCTTTTGTGTGCTTCTTTCTGTATAACAATGCAGTATAGTCAAGCATCCTTTTCTATATGCAGAACTACAGTATATTTCACTCTACCTTTTTTCTATACTGTGATGATGTACTTATGAACTTAACTCTGCATTTGTTGTGTCAACATGGTAGTGCACATTTGAAGTGAATCTTGCCAGGCACTTCGAGGCCTGGTGACAAGTAGGAACAGCAAAATTAGACAAAATTGTGCCACATCTGTTCGAACATGTGGTGAGACATTTCCAGCATAGGTGTGAATTGAACACAGGTCTTCTGGCCCAGAGGCAAGGACACTACCACTGTTCCATAACAGCCAAAAAATGTGTCTGCCTGATTTGTCCATGTGGTACATCTTTGACTGCTTTTCCAGGGCAATGGCCTCACAGAAGCCAACTGAGATGGAGAATTAAATAACTAACTGTAATCTTTGACCAATTTCTCTAGCTATGTATGGGTTCCATGCTCTGACAGCTTCACAGCAGTTGTCAGTGGGAAAGTTCAACTTTTCTAATTTTGAATGACAAAAACAGTGAGTGGGTTTCTTCTGGTGGTAGAGGCTTGACATTGCATAAGCAAGTTGCTGGACACTGGGAAGCCATTCCCATCAGACTGACCATGTGTATTACATTACTTCTGCTGTTGCTGTGTGCCTTTTAACAACACTGCACTGTGGACATATGTAAGGCTGCTGACTGCCCTTATAAAGGGATTAGTGGAGCTCAACTCTCTCTCCTCAGGGCAGCTGCTTAAACAATTAGAAAGGTACAGGAGGAAACTTAATCATTTAATTGAAATGGTCTGTTACGAGGCACAAAACTGATTCTTAATTTTCTTGTAACTACCGTATGCAAGGGAATACTTTTGTCATGAAAATATTCCCCAGGCTGTCCTTCTTTTCTAATTTGTAACTTGGTGTTGGTTGCCAAATGGAATGTGGAATATAAAAGTTATTGAAATTTGATGAAACAATGTGCTATATTATTCATTGTAACTATGGTGTAGCTGAGTTCCTAATCAGAATCTCTGTAAGCTTTAAAATACTTTCAAAACCATTTTTCGCTCTAGGTACAAGAGATACTGATGGATTATGACCCCAATTTTATACCAATGAGTCTTGATGAAGCCTACCTGGATATAACAGAACATTTACAACAAAGGCAAAACTGGCCTGAACATAAACGGACATACTATTATCATGGAGAAGGTGATTCGAAAGGTACGAATGCTGCATGTACTAGAAATCTGAAATTAAAAGAAAAATTGAAGGAAATGTTCAGCAGATCACAAGTACCTGTTGGGGGAAATCTGATTTAAGTTTCAGTTGATAACCTTTCATTGGACCAGATAATTGCAAATTCTTCAACCTTGTCTTTTGCTTTGATATTCTGAGCTTCCCTATCATTGAGCTTAGTGCTATTTATGGAACTGCCTTTGCCCATTACAGCAGGGCTTTGAGCAATTGCTAGTGGGACTGCTTAGTTCTGTCAATAACATGCTGCTTCTACTTTTTGCAAGGCAATTCATTTTGTGTTGTAGTTTCTGCAATTGGGTGGATCTGATGCTGTACCTGGCATACCATCCATGACCAACCCAAGGCCTCGCAAGCTGTTTACTTTCTTACAGATAACTTGTCACCAGTCATTAAACCTTTCTTTTTAAAAAACAGAATAACCTCTTAAGGCAATAGCATCATCGCACTTATGCCTTCTGTATTCTACTAAGTGGTGTTCAACGTGGACGAGTACTAGTTAATCAGCTGAGGGAGGGTGTTAGTGGTAATCAGAAAGTGGGAACAGGGTACTGAGTTGGATGCTCAGCCACGATTGTATTGAATGGGAAAACATGCTCAAAGTATTGAATGGTCTACTGACGCTTGTACTTTCATGTTTCGATTTTGCCATGTTACAAGGTATTTTTGCTTGTGCTTGACTTTACTGCCTTGAGACTTCATGGGAGTTGGAGCCAATGTTGAGCATTCCCACTGGTATGCATTCCTGTCTGTATACCATTGTGCTGCTGCTGAGCCTGTCCATGCTATTGGAATGTGAGCAAGGTGATTTAATTATCCTGGAACAGGGCTCAGCTTTGGCAGATAAGGGTAGGAATCAATAATGTTTCAAGTGGTCCAATCAGATCTGACAGTGGATGGTTAAATTGGTGCTGCAAAAATCCTTTCAATTCTGCATGCCTTGGGCAGAGATGACAGCTGTACCAGATTAAGAAAGAGTAATTGTTTTATTGAGGACCACAGCATCAAGTGGGGATGGTTACATAAAATGGTCAATGCAGAAATACTGCCATAAACCGAGAGCAAAAGACAAGAGAATTGGGATTTTGAATGTACTGTAAGCAAATTGAAAGATACTTTTTTCCAATTGATGTAATAGCTGAATGTTATAAGGAAGTTGTCAGAGGTGGCCTTAATTGTGGTTGAAATTGTAAGAATAGTGAAACCATGAGAGATGGTATGGCTGTAGTCTTGAAAATGAGTTGGAGACTTTATATGAAGGAAGAGACATAATAAATAGAAGGATGGTAGTGAACTATGAGGAGAACTTGATTAGTGTATAACTGTGGAAATATTTGACAGCACCACCAGAGGCAAAAAATATAGGTTAATATTTCAAGTTCTGACCAAAAGACTGAACCTAAAATACTAACCAAAATGTTCTTTTTCTCAAATGCTGATAGACGTGGTGTTTATTTTCAGCACTTTTCATTTTAAATCAGCAACAATAGAATAAAGTATTCCCAGCTACCTTCCCCCCCAGTCCCACCCTCATCCCATTTATCTCTGTGCCCCCCAGCCCACAAGCCTCATTCCTGACGAAGGGCTTATGCCTGAAAAGTCGATTCTCCTGCTTCTCGGATACTGCTTGACCTGCTGTGCTTTTCCAGCACCACACACTCAACTTTGACCAACTAAGTCATATGTTTGGACTGATTTGCCAAATGATAGATATTAAGGTTTAATATAGAGTAAATTAGATGACTAAGTAATTATGGATATTTGAAGGTAGCAATGCTCTTATATGTTATACAAACTTTGTGCAAGGAAATGAATATGGCAAAAGACATTCTGAAATCTATATTTATATATATATTAACACTGATTATTTTTCTAAATATCGATGCAGTAAAAGAGAACATGGAGAATTTCCAGCAATCCACTGAAGATTTAGGAGACATTTCACCAATACTTTTTGAAGACAGCCCTCCCGTACTGTCACAGCAGGGGTCAGCTCAGAGTGAATTGCCGCAGACAGATCCTTACCTGCAAATCAATGGAAAAGAGTCACATCAGCAGAAAGAAGTGATTGTGTTTGGTGTTACAGCAGAGGAAGCTGTTAGAGAAATGCGTTTTAGGATTGAGCAGAAGACAAAATTAACAGCAAGTGCAGGTAAAGCATTGTTTTTACAATTTATGTCAGTATATCTTTATCTCATGTCATCAGCGTGGACATGAAAGTTACTTTATTAATTAGCCAGAAAAAAAAATGGAAATTTGTAAAAGATCAATCCAACCATCTGTAAAGCTGAAAATGTCACAGCTAAATTTTTTTTCTGAGAACTAAAAACAAAAGTAAGAACCAGTAGCATTTCAAAAAAACTGCAATGTGGTGTTGGAAAATAAACTATTTTATGTTAAGTTCTAATGAGAGGATATCATGTTTAGAAAGCAGAAAGACTATAGTCCATTCCATGATCTCAGGCCATCTCAAAACAAATTAAATACATTTGAAGTATAGTCACTGCTGTAATAGGAAATGTAACCAAGCTTCCTTTAGGCAACAACGTTAATGTTTAAGCAACATCGTTAAGATGAACTCACTGAATACAGCAAAGGTTATGTGCCCTGACAACATCCTGGCTGTACTAGTGAGGACTAGTTCTCTAGAACTTCTCATTTTTCTAGACAAACTGTTCCATTACTGTCAGCTCACTGGTATTTGCCATCAAAATGGGAAGTTGTCCAGGTATGTTGTAGCCATAAAACACAGAACAAAATTGATTGGTCAATTATAGCCCAGAAGTTTACACTTTCATTAGCTAAATAATGGAAATACTGTGAGCAGTACTGCATACTTGCTAATAACTTGTTCAGTGCTACAGTTTGGATTTCACCAGGATCAGTCAGTTTCAGACCAAATAAGTTTTGTACCAAACATGGATAAAAGAGCAGAGTTCTGTCAGTGTGCTGCTAGTTACAGCTATTGACAGCAAGTGGCACTTGACACAGTATGGTTTCAATATACCCTGTAAAATATAAGTCAGTGGGAACAGGACATAAGAGTCTCCACCGATAGGAATTATGTCTAGCACAAAGGAAATAGTTGGAGTTCAGGATGTCACTGTAGGAATTCCAGGGCAGTATTTTGACTTGAATGTCTTCAGTTGCTTGATCACTAACCTTCCCTCCAACATAAATGTGGATATAGTCATTGGATGATTGCATTGCATTCAGTTTGATTTATAACTCCTTGGATACTGAAGCAAACCCAACCTTAGCTGTACCGCAGCAAGACTAAACAAGAGCCAGGTTTGGGCTGATAATTGGCAACTAACATTTGGACCACAGAAATTCCAAGAAGTAATCATTCCCAATCAGGGAGAATCTCACCACCTCACCTTGACGTTCAATGGTATTACTGTCACTGTGTATGCCACTGGGCATCACAGACATAACAAGATCAACCACACACACTTTTTTGATTAAAGGAATAGACCAGAGGCTGCATATAATAGCACCTTCCATAGGTGTGACCTCTAACAGCAAGAAGAACAAGGGTACCAGAGCATGGGAGCACCATTATCTGCAATTTACCCGTGAAGTCTTGAAAATGTATTGTAATTCCTTCATTGTCACTGGGTCAAAAACTTGATCATCCTACCTACTAGCAACTTGGGTACACCATGTGCAATGTGAAGTGTTAGTAAGTCACCTCAGCAGCAACTTCTCCAGGGAAATGAATGAATTTAATATATATTTTAACTATATTTTAATAAAATTAAAAATGGTTTTGAAATGATTGATGCAAAGAAGAAGATTTCAGCTATGGAGAAATTGAAAAAATGCCATAGAGATGGGAGAGGTCTGGAATGAAGGAAGTGCATAATCCCAATGAAACTGAAAAACAGGTTAACACTTTCAACATTGTCCCCTGTAATGGGAGAACTGTGAGGGGCTCAAATCTGAAACGTTAGTGTTTCCTCCTGCCAGATTGAAAGTCACTCTTATACTAAATTAGTCAAAGAAGAGTTGTATACTTGATCTCTGAAATTGCTGCTGTTATAAAGCTTATCAACATACATATGTTGATAGACAGGTAATGAATCCAAGTTGTTCCACACAAACAGTACACACAATCTCTATCCCATCCAAAACCATGAGATTTGTGTGGGTTGAAAAGTCAGATTGAAAACCCACCATCATTTGTGGAATAAAGTCTGGAAAATCCCTGATCCTCATAGGCGACTGAAACTAGCCAAGGAAATCAGTCTGGCCCAGACAATTTTATCCACTTTTTAAATGAGATGATCTCCATCCCAGTCAGAAATAGATCCAATTCTCACTGAGAGAATGCAGGGAATTACCATTCACTTAATGAACTGCCTGTCTGTTCCACAGGTCCATGATTCTGTCGGAAAAGTGCTACTTATGGAGGAGGTGCTGCACTAGGGGAGAGTTAAGCTCTTTCATAGGACTTGAGAGGGAGGGAGAAAATATTACAGCTGTTTGACTGGGAACCAGTTTAGGTCTGTGAACACAGGAGAGCTAGGCGGGAAGCAGAGTATGTATGATCTCAAGATTGTAGAGGTTAAAATATTGGAAACAGATGCAGTAGAAAGAGTCATAGAGTTATACAGCATGGAAATATTCTCCTTGGTCCAACTTGTCCACATCAACCAGATAGCTAAACCAATCTAGTCACATTTACCAGCATTCAGCCCATATCCCTCTGAACCCTTCCAGATGACTTTTAAATGTTGTAATTGTACCACTTTCCACCACCACCTCTCACAGCTCATTCTATACACACACCACCCTTTGTGTGAAAAAGTTGCCCCTCAGGTTTGTTTTAAATCCTTTCCCTCTCACATTAAACCTCTGCCCTGTAGTCTTGGACTCCCTGACCCTAGGAAGAAGACTTTGGCTATTCACCCTATCCGTGCTCCTGCTGATTTTATGAACTTCTCAGCCCCCAATGCTCCTGGGAAAAATCGCTCCAACCTGGTCAGCCTCTCCCTAAGCTCAACCAATCCAATCCCAGCAACATCCTTGTAAATTTTTTCTGAACCTTTTCAAGTTTAACGTCATCTTTCTTACAGCAGGGAGACCAGAATTGAATGCAATATTCTAAAAATGACTTCACTAATGACTTATGCAGCTGTATCATAAACCGACTCCTATACTCAATGCATTGACCAATGAATGCAAGAGAGAGAGATTGATATTTTCATCATCTATTGGGTGTGTAGTGCAAAGCCACAGTTCAATCCAGTATTCTTAAAACAGATCAGGGCCCTGCAAATGATTATAATGCTTTTCACAAAATAAATCCCAATTTGAACTTCTGTGCTGATCTTCAAATAGAATGGCATTCTCCAATCCTCAATCCACACATTTTATTGTTCCGGTAGAGATCTCAAGCAGATCGAAAAATTTCCATCAAATCAAATGAGGTTTCTCTAAAGATTCACAAGTTGGAGTTAGCTGAGTCTGGATTGCAAAATTCTAGGCTAACTGTTTTCCCCCCTCAAAAAACAATTACTGTTTGCAAGATGTCTATCCAGTGGGGAAGAAAGAGAGGGTGAGTACTTGTAAAAGCACTGGACTGCATTTCAGTATCGCAGATGGATATTTTCATAGAATCCCCATAGTGTGGAAGCAGGCTATTTGGCCCATCGAATCCACACTGATCCTCTAAAGATACACTCAAACCTACTCCCCCTACCCTGTCCCTGTAACCCAGCATTTCCCATGGCTAATCCACCTAGCATGCGCATCCCTGGACAATTTAGCATGACTGATCTAACCAGTGTGCACATCGCTGGAATGTGGGAAGAAACTGGAACACTCGGAGGAAATAATGCAGACATGGGGAAAATGTGCAAGCTCCATACAGACACTGCCCGAGGGTGGAATTGAACCTCTGTTAATGCTGTTTTTATTTTACAATAAAGCAAATATTATATTTTGTTTTACACAACCACAATGCAGTGAATTAAATATCTGTTAAAATCCCCTTTGGGAAATGTTGAATCTGAAAATAACAAAGACTTGAATGAGAGTTTTAGTGCTAGGTTAATTGAGGCGGGGATAGGATGGAGGTGGGGTGGGTATAAATTGTATTGCAGTGGAAATTAGCAATTTCAGCGATGATGAAAGTGTGTGATCAGAAAGTCATCTTGCAATTAACTAGGACACCAGGATTGCAAACAGTCTAGTTCGTCCTTGAAGACTATTAGGCATAGGGATACAGTTGATATCTCAAGAGTCAGTGTTTGCAGCAGGGACCAAAGGCAGCGGCTTCAGACCTTCAAACGTTTAATTGGGGGAAATGTTTGCTTGTCTATTACTAGTTGACAGAGATGCTGTCTTATGACTTAAAGTGAGTGGAAAGTAAGGGAAATGTGGAAATTAATGATATATTTTGTTTAAAATGACTTCAAAAATGGAGGAAAGTTCATTATTGAAATAGGAGCAATTCACGACAATAGCAGCAATTCAAAAGAGCAGCTCATCACCATTTTCTCAAGGGTAACAAGGGATGGGGAATAAATGCTGGCCTAGTCAGTAATGTCCACATCCCATGAATAAATTATTAAAACTAATCATATTTAGGTTTTAAAGTGATCCATCTAAAATATCCATTGTGTCACATAAGATGATCACTTGAGATGATGAAATGATGCATTAGCAAATTGATCTATTGTTCTCCCCGTTTAGATCAAAAATAAATAAAATATCAGTAGAAGTTATTTTCATTCCTTCAAGATTACAGCACTTCAAATGAACTCAAAAGAAAGAACGGCCATTTAAGATCAGCATAATGCAAATTGCAATTTTGTTTTAATTTTTTAATGTTTTACTTGATATTTCCAGGAATTGCACCAAACATGATGCTGTCCAAAGTTTGCAGTGACATGAACAAACCAAATGGTCAGTATCGAATTCCAGCAGAGAGAGATGCTGTGATGGATTTCATAAAGAAATTGCCCATTAGAAAGGTAATCTGTTGTGAAGGTTGTATTTATTTTATTATCCACCACATAGCAAAGTCCAATTCACTGGTTAAAAGAGAACAGAGAAATTTCAGGGATTGTATCTCTTAAAATTACTTCTATCATTTTTTTTGTGGGCACAATATAGCACTCAAAATTTGTTCTTACTTGCACAATTCCTGGGGCCTGCAAAAACATTTTCTTTCAGTTCTACTTTTAGAAGTTTGAAAATTGACAACACGTTTTCTAATTTGGATTTTAAAAACTGAATGTATTACAGACCAGTGAGTCTCACGCAGGTGGTAGGGAAATTATTATAAAAGATTCTCATGGATAAGGGCTATATGCATTTATAAGCAAGTAGCGATAAACAACATAGGTCATACCTCACTAACTTGCTCAAGGATTTTGAGGAGGTGACGAAGATGATTGAGGGAAAAGCAGTTAATCTTGTCTACAAGGACTCCAGTAAAGTCTTTGACAAAGTCCCTCATGGTGGACGGGTACAAAAGGTGAAGTCACATGGTATCAGTGATGATCTGGCAAGATGGATGTAGAATTGGAAGGGTGCTTTTCGGAATAGAGAGTTGTTCCACAGGGATCCGTGCTAGGACCTCTGTTCATGGTCTACATAAATGATTTGGAGGAAAATGTAGCTGGTCTAATTAGTCAGTTTGCAGCTGATACAAACATTGGTGGAGTTTTGGATAGTGAGGAGGATTATCAGAGGATCAGTTGGAAGAGTGGGCAGAAAAATGGCAGATGGAGTTTAATCCACCTGAGATGATACATTTTGGAAGGTGAAAATTATACAGTGAATGGCAGAACCATTAGAGATATCGAAGTGCAGAGGGATCTGGGTGTGCAGGTCCACAGATCACTGAAAATAGACAAGGTAGTAAAAAGGCTTGCCTTCATTGGAAGGGGCATTGAGTATAAGGATGGACAAGTTATGCTGCAACTTTATGGAATTTTAGCTAGACCACACTTGGAATATTGCATATAGTTCTGGTCACACCACTAGAAGGATGTGCTTTGGATACTATACAGAAAAGGTTTACGAGGATGTTGCCTGGTATGGGGGATTTTAGCTATGCAGAAAGTTTGGATAGACTGGGTTTGTTTTCACTGGAATGCAGGAGGTTGAGGGGCAATTGAATGGAAGCTTATACGATTGTGAATAGAATGGAGTGGAAAGTATGAGACTTTTCTCCAGGCTGGAGGGGTCAATAATTAAGTGACACAGATTGAAGGTGCAAGGGGTGGGGGAGTGGGGGGGAGGGGGGGGGGGGGATTGGCGGGGGAGTTTAAAAGCAATGAGCGAGGCATGTTTTTCATACAAAGGGCCTGGAACAAGCTGCTAGAGGAGGTGGTGGAAGCAGACACAATAGCAGCATTCAAGAAGCACCTAGACAAATACTTGAATAGGAAGGGAATAGAGGCACAGATTCTGTAAATGAAGACTAATTTGTATGCAAGGGCCAAATGTAGCAGTGCAGGCTTGGAGGACCAGAGGGTCTGTTCCTGTGCTGTATTGGTCTTTATTCTTTTCTATGTGGGGTCTTTTCTCAGAAAGATCTTAAAAGTAATTTGCAAAATCATTTTTTGTGAGTGCAACGATTGGCTTAATACACACAGCACTTGCTGTTCAAGTCCTGACAGGAATGAAATCAATGCACTTTTTAAAATGTAACTGTTATGCCTCATCCTTTTTCAGCGTGCGGTCTCTTCAAACTTTTTTTCTGTTGGGTGCACACCACACACTTTTCGTACAGAAGATGGACAACATGGTACCTTTCATGTTGTAGTTTAGCATGAAAATTGAGTAAGAATCTTTAGTTAAGAAGAAGGATTAGAGAAACTAGGATTATTCCATCAGAGCACGGAAGAATAAGAGATTAGATAGAGATATTTTTAAAAAGCTGCAAAATATTTTGGCCTAATTAGAGATAAACTATTTCCATTTTTGGTTGTGTCTGTAAATGCAGGATATAAATTTAAAATCACCAAAGTTGAAATAACTTTGTAATAACTTTTAATGGATAGGTTGAGACATTTTTGAAAGAGAAGAGATTGAAAAGGAAAGGCATTAAAGAACCTATGTTCATATGGCGCCTTTCATATGTAGGACAACGAATGTATTAGGTTTTTCAAAAATTACAATCAAAGATTGTATCAGTTATTCTACTTTTATTAGGAACTTAATTTTTTTAATAAGCACCTACTAAGATCCTTATCTTTGTTCTTTAATGGGACGTGGGTGTCGTTGGACTGAGTCAAGTCCGCTTGTTTGGCTGGCTTTGTGATGCAGAGTAATGCCAATAGCATGGATTCAAGTTCCCACACTCGCTGAGGTTAAAGGATTCTCATTTGCAACCTGTCCCCTTGTTTGAGGCACATGACCCTCTGGTTAAAACATTATCAGTCTTCTCTCTGTAATTGAGAGAGCAGCCCTATGGTCTGACACCTTTATCTATCAACAACTTGCACCTTCAAATAGGAACATGCCCCAAGTCATTTTATAAGTTAATAAGGCAAATGGTGCAGCCATACAAAACAGTTCTACGCCAGTTAATTTTATTTTGCCTGTGAAGGATGTAACATTAGTTAAAACATAAAGAAACCTTTTGCAATAATTCACGGAACCTTTGTAGTCCACTTGGTTGACATTTTTTATGAAACAAAGTAGCAGAGAGGAAAGGGGTTTCGTGAACATCTCATTGAAAAACAAAGCATAAACTGTAGAACTTGCACAAATATAAAACGCTCTTTCTGTAATTGGCAATGTGTACTTTCGTACCAGGACTTGAAAAATTGAAAGCCATACCAATGTTTTTAAATTTCATTACATTATAGTTACGCTCTGACCTGAAGCTCTGTTAAGGTGGCCAGAGTTTATGGCATTACAGGGATATTGTGATCATGCATGGAAAACCAAACGGAAAAATCAGCAGGGGAGTTGCCAGTTCATTGTGTAGTTCTGTGACCATTGACGTGATGTAAGGGTAATGTTGGTCTACAATGCCCCCTGCTGTTTAATAACTAAGAACATAAAAAGAAGCCACCCAACCAGAGAATTGCACCTTTCAAAGAAGAGAGGGATGACCTGAAAATTGGCTGAAAAAAGAAGATTTTAATTTAGATGGAAAAAAAAAGCAGCATCTTACATTAGGTTAAGATAATCATTTAAATCCTTCGTTCTGTTTCTGTTGGTAAATGCCAAGTCTTATTATTAAAGTTCGGGAATTAGTCAGAACTACTTTGCTATCTCTCAGTATTTATCTTGCAGTTTCTTAATTTAACAGGTAATAAAGCCATTTGGAATAATTTTGGTTAATTGTACGTGTATTTCAGAATTTAGGAGACTTCAAAGGATTTTAAGGAAAGGATTTCATTTTTAAAAAATCCATAATTGTGTCTAATGTGCTAGTATCAGGGATTATTTTATGATCATACCTTCCAAAACTTGAGTTCATTCAAAAATCAGTTGGCTGAATCCTAAGTCATGTGACCTTGTGCTCAATGGCTGCTTAACTGAGAACCTCTCATTTTGAAACCGTTAGTCTTTGCAAACAGAAAAATCATGTGCATACACTAAACCTGTTTCAATACAGTAAAATAGATGATCAACTTTATCTGGTTCATTTCACAGTCTTACCAATCAGAATCAAGCTGTCTTATTCAAGATTTAAGTGAAGCTTGGCTGTTAACAGTCACTAATTATCTAGCCAATACATTATCACAGCAACATTTCTACAAATCAGAACCTGTTTGCCAATAAATCAGCACTCATCTCTCACACAGTATAAATGTTTTCTCTTCACTTGGTTCTACTGGTGAATTATCCTTATGAGTGTAAGATGTAAAGTTCTGACAAAATATGTCTTTTGCTGCAAAAGCTGTATGAACACATGAAGTTGTCATATTAGATGCGTATAAATAAATTTGTTTTGTTTGGTACTTTAATCTGTAGGTACCTGGTATAGGAAAAGTGACAGAAAAGATGCTGAATGCATTAGGAATCACTACATGCACTCAATTGTACCAGCAGGGGGCCTTGCTTTCCATCCTTTTCTCTGAGAGCTCCTCATATCATTTCTTACAGATCTCACTTGGTCTGGGTGAGAACCACCTTGCGAGGTAAATACCTACTTTAAATGCTTTAAAGAAAGCTGTTATACACACCTTAAACCAACTGATGATTGCACAGATGTTGTGATGATTGAATATGCTAAAGAGCCATGTCAAGGTGGTTATAAAACATGCCTTATAGTTAATCTTTTGAACATATTTACATGCCATCCTTTCCATGCAGCCCAGCAATCTCTTTTAAGTTTAGGTGCTGATTCAATTCCCTTTCAAAAGTCATAGTTAAATCTGTCTGCCCAGTGCTGTCAGGTTGTGTATTCCTGAACCTAAGCACTCCTTGCTTAAAAATGTTCTCCCTTTTTCTTTCCATTTAATTCTTTTGTCAATCATCTTGTATCTGATGTTTGACTATTTCAACAGCAAGAAACAGTGTCTCTCTCCCTCTCTCTCTTTCTTTTACTGTATATCTGAGAGTGGAGGCAGTAAGGTGGGTGAGCAAACTGACCACATTGCCCATCGTATAGAGCAACATTCGAGTTCAGAATGCGAATGTAATATTAGTATGGCCTGATGACTATTACAGACACATTGTTACAGGGTCAACAAGACTGGGACCAGAATGCTGAAGCGTGTTTGAAATTTTCAAAAGACAGGAAACTAGGAATGGATTATGCAGTGGCTCTACCAAGCATAATTTCCACTTTCAGGTTCACCAATTCAAGTCAGATTTCACCAGCTGCAATGTGGGATTTGAATCTGTGTCCTCAGAACATTAGTCTGGATTACTAGTCCAATTAAATATGATGCATTATGTGATGGATGAGATCACTCACTCAGCCGGACTACAAAATATGAAAAAAATTATCAGAGTTCTTGAGGAAGTAATAGATGAGGTGGATAAAGAGAAATCTGTAGATTTGGTGAACGTGGATTTCCAAAGGATATTTAATAACGTGCCATATTTCTTCACAAGACAAGAGCACAAGTGTAAGGATAACATTAACATTGATAAAAGTTTGTTTAACTAACAGCAAGCAGAGAGTTGGGATCAGTATTTTTTTCCAGTTCCTTCTCTTTTCCTAAACCTCTCCTGAATTCTCTTGAAAGTATTCACATCTTTCTTAAAGTGCAGTGCCCAGAAGTTCTTCCTACCAAGGTATATCACTTCATACATCTCTGAATTAAATTTCATTTGTCACACTTCCACCCATTCCTTTGGGCTGTTATATCCCTTGAATCCTATCACTATTCTCTATGTTTGTAACACAAGGACAGAGGTTAAAAAGCTAGTTTCAACTGTACAGGAGTGGGCCAGTTGGGCTAAGTTCTATCATGTGCACCAAGCTGGGTTACAGCATGATGTCCTGTGGAGGCCACAGTTGAAGAGCAATACCCTAGTCATCCTGTGTTGCAGTGAAAGACTTTCTCTGTTGCAAGCCAATTTAAAAGGAAATAGGACAACAAAGGATTCTCTCTCACGGTGAACTCTGGAATTCAATCACTGTTAAAATACATCAAATCTACTGAATCTTAACCAATCTAGAAAGTAAGGTTCCTGAAGCTGACTGCTCACCTACCTAAGTCAGCACAATTAGTAAACTCCACTGTAAAGGCCACAGTGTTCAACTATCTGATCTTCAGAGATTGATTTTGTTTTTAAACATCTATTCTTTTGGACTTGCCTCTTATTTCTAATCTGTGTATGTGTGTTGGATTAGTATTCTTCACAGGTGTAGTTACTACTAATATAATTTTGTTAATTCAAGAAAGACTGATTGAATTAGCTCCTTTAAAGACGTAAACAAATTTGGATCTGGGAGAAAGGTATCCACAAAGGAAGAGATCCTTTTCAAATGACCTTGCTGCAACCAACCGAGTGGGTGGATGAATAAAGAAAGGGAGCCAGTCCGCCCTCCTCACCTTGGAGATTACTAATGTGGGTATTGTTAGGGCAAAAACGAAATAAAAACTGAGAAATGAATTTAAGTAAAGGGACTACTGTCACTCCAAAATTTTATAAGAATGACTTTACATTCCTCCCCAGACATAAAAATTTCCCTCATTATTGGCACACTTATTGTTCCCTTCCCTTTATAAGTGTTGGGTTGCCCATGGTTTTTAGTTAACATAAAATGGCTCTCCTGGTTTTAGTTGACATAAAAATAGCCAAACAAGATTGTTCGTTGAAGCATTAATTTACACAGTCAGAATTGTGGCCTTCGTACTCCTGACAACCAGATAAGATATAAAGCATCTTGTAAAAATCACACAATGGGATCTTATTAAGAAGAAGCAAAAATGTAGCCACTGCTTACATAGAGACAGTTTTGATAAAGGACACCCCTTGGAGTCACTGATTGAAGCCCTTCTTTAAGCTAAACAAACGTTTGCTATATAATATGGGATAGAAGGGGAAAAGGTTGACTTGCATTAGTTAGGATCCTTTAGGTGATTGTGATCATAGGTACATGTGCACATGCACATACCTTTATAAATAATGGAGTTTTAAATGTTATAGACATGAAGTATTTAACTGAATTCCTGTGGACAGACAGAAACTCCCAGCTTGTTAGTAGGGAAGATTGAATAACAGATTAGGAGGTCAGCAGGATTTGGTATATAGTTGAATAACATGCATTGTGAAAACCCAAGAATAGATGATAAGGGTATCTGGTTAACATCATGAGATCATGGCAAGACTTATAACTATCCTTCGATTGATCATGCAGTCACATGATCGACCTGATTGATTACATACACATCCAATCAATGACATTGTTTTGCAATTGGTTTGAAAGTGCTAAGGCTGGCTGAAAACAAAAGTATAAAAATATATGTCTTTCCTTTGTTCAGTGAAGAAGTTTCTGGACCCCCAGACAGTTTCTTCCCACAGGTGTAACATTAATAAACTCTTTGATACCGGAAATGGACTCTGATTATTGAATGATTCATTTAGTCATTCCACCTAACAGATATCCCACCTGAAATTGTAATGAATTTGGAAAACCCGTTTGGGTTTGGTGCCTTCAGCATCTCTGAAGGCACAGGTGGAGGTCAAACACAGACAGCAGATGGAGAATACAAAGTTCCAAGTGTCCCACCCACCTACATCTTCTAGTACCACCTTTCTCACCTGTGGCAGGGCATGTAGATCCAGTATCAGACTGTTTAGTTACCTGAGGACCGACAATTCCAGAGTCAGTAAATGCCACCCAGGAGTTGGAGAGATTTTCTAAGAAGAAGGAGAAGAAGACAAGTTAGAAGTCAGAAATAGTAAGTAATTAAAAAAACATGAAATATTGCTGTTTATTGCAAGGAGATGGAATATCAAAGTCACAAGCAGCATTGGGAGACCACACATAGCATCCTGACTATTGTTTGGGCCTCCTTTTAGGACGAATTTACTTGCATTCAAAGTGATTGAGATTGTGTTATTCCTGAGATAAAGGGTTGTTTTCTGAGAAAATGGAGGGTTGTTTGAACCTATAGGCATTGCACTTTATAGAATGAAAGGTGACCTTATTGAAACATACAAGTCTTTCAGTGGATCTTTCCCTGGATAAATTAGAAAATCGGGCATGGTTTTAAAATAAAAGATCTACCATTTTAGGAACAGATGAAGAGTTTTTGTTTTCTCCCAAGCTGTTAATCTGTGAAAGTCGTTGTTCCAGATAGCACTGGAGGCTGGACATTGGAAGTATTCGAGGTTGAGTAAGATAGGTTTTTTTGATCATCTGGAAAATAGGTTACATTTCTAACTTCTCAGTCTGTATCAAGTCAGTGTGAGATGCTGAGTGAAGGCACGCTACTAAATTGGGGAGCGAACCACCAAATGCTGATCAAGTAATTGGATTGGTTGGTGTTAAGATCTCTCTGATGGATAAACTAAGGTGCTGAATGATTTTTCTCATTTATAATCAGTTTAGGCAGATCTGGGAATAGATTTTCTGCTTATCACCAGTGGGGAAATAGTGGATGGAGAAAATCAAACAATTTGCTAAACACAAAAAATGAGGAAAACAGCAAAAAATTGAATAGAAGTAGGAATCTTTAGGCTTGATAATATATAAGAAGCAAATGTTCACCTTGTCCTCAGAAATTGTAATTTAATCAATTGTGAAACTTAAACCTAAAGTAAACACTAATGGCTACAAAGGTTACCTTGGAATTGACATCCTGAAAGGTGAGATGCACTTTAGTGCAACAATGACTCCAGCTGACTTGGTTCAAACTCCGCTTTAAAACGGCTCTGAATGTTGAATTTACATATTTAAGACAAAATAAAATTGTTTTTAATGGTGTTTTTTTGGTTGTAGAGATGGTGATCGGAAGAGTATGAGCACAGAAAGGTACGTCTTTTGCAGTAATTCACAACTGTTTTGCATATGAACCACATTCCAAAAAGAAAGGTTGAGGCTAATGAAGCCATTATTACTAATAGTTCAGCAGAGAAAGGCAAATAATGTTTTTAGAAGCCTGGCAGGATATAAAGCTGGAGGCCATAGAGTGAAGTGAGGCTTTTTAGAAATTTGCAAATGCAAATGAAGTATTTGAGTTCAGTCCTTCAGGATAATGAAGAGTCACTGGAAGTTACCAACAGACTAGGGTTGATGGGACATAGTAAATTAGGATGTAGATGGCAGGGCTTTGCCTATATTGAATCAAGTATTTTGAGAAACCAGCAAGAAAAACCTTGAAGTTGAGTTTAGAAGTGTTGTGATCCCAACTGTTAGTAATACTGGATGAGTCTGATCCCTAATGTGAAACTTGATGGTCCTTTTAACGAAAGAACACAGCTTTATTGTGAATGATAAGAAAACTAAACCTAATTACACTCACCAAAAGCTGTCGGAATGATTTAATTGCAAATATCAGAAAGAAAGATTCACCTAGTCATACCTAGAATGTTGAGAAAGATCTGAGGAGACTGAGGGTTGATTACTCACCATAAAATAGTGATTAGTTAGCTTATGAGTGAGATTTTAGGTTTGAAGTTTTAAAAATGTGAACAGTCTTGTGGAAAGATGCAAATTTTCAAAGGGAAAACAATGTGGCTATTGTAGTAGAAAATGGACGCTTACAAATTTTTTAGGAGATGAAAATAAGACAAAGCTGAAAGCAAGGAAAATTGTCTCCATGAAAGGGCATCTTTACAGGATTTATGTAAAAACTCATCAGGATAGTTCAAAACAAAGAAAAGAGGACATTTATAGCAATAGTATTTTCATTAGCAAATAATGAAATATTATTAGGGTGGCATGGTGGCACAGCAGTTAGCACTGCTGCCTCACAGCGCCAGAGACCCAGGTTCAATTCCTGCCTGTCTGTGTGGAGTTTGCGTGGGTTTCCTCCGGGTTCTCTGGTTTCCTCCCACAGTCCAAAGAATGTGCAGGTTAGGTGAGTTGGCCATGCTAAATTGCCTATAGTGTTAGGTGAAGGGGTAAATGTAGGGAATGGGTCTGGGTGGGTTACTCTTCAGAGGGTCGGTGTGGTCTTGTTGGGCTGAAGGGCCTGTTTCCACACTGTAAGTAGTCTAATTTAAAAGTAATCTCATCTAAAATTTTCTTAAGTGATATATTCTCCAGAATTGAGTGAATTGTATTTTAGGGACACTTTTTAAAAGGAATACTGTTAGCATGTGCAATATTATCAAGCTATCTGCACATTGTATATTTTGACCTTAGAAACTAAATTATGCATGACTTATTTTGGAATTCTAGGACATTCCATGAAATGAGTAAAGCAGCGGAGCAGTACAGCTTATGTCATGAACTTTGTCATGATCTTGAAGAAGATCTTCAAAAGGAGGGACTAAAGGTACTGCTTTTGTCTTTTCGAAGCTTTTTTTCTTTCTGCTGACCAAAATCTATTTGAAGTCTTGTCAACATGATATTGATAAAATGGGCTATAGTGAAACTCTCAAAACAAACATGAAGCTTTTGAGCCTGGTGGGCGTTTCATGAAATATTTCATTCATAAAATAATTCTTCTTTTGAAATCGTAGGGGAAAACAGTAACTCTAAAGCTGAAGAATGTAAACTTTGAAGTGAAGACCAGAGCCTGCACAGTTCCAGTACCAGTTTCCAAAGAAGAAGAAATATTTGCAGTGGCACATGAGTTGCTGAAAACTGAGATTAATAACATGCATCCTCAGCCACTGAGACTGAGACTTATGGGTAATGTTCAACCAGAATAATAAATGAATACATACTCTACAACACATGTTATTAATCCTGATGAAAGTGACAGTTTATCCACTTTCAAGAGATGATGAAAAGCGATTGTAAAGAGCAGTTGGTCTTTTTTATTAGGTAACATGCAATTCCATGCTCTTCCATATGGAGAGTATAACGTGCATAAAGCTGTGCTTTGGCACTAAAGGGAAGATAGATGTCAAATTTCTACAGGGTGCATAGTTTTGCTGTCTGAGAAGTTAAGAAGGGTCTCAAATAAAAAAATAAAAGCAATGCATATTTGTAATAGGTGGAGAAAATATAGGAAGTAGAAATGAGATCAATCAGTATCTGCAAAAAGAAAAGACATACTGGTTGACATTCAACATCACAGCCAAAACAGGGAAAATATAACGGATGAGTAGAAGAAACAGCTGTTCCTTACTCAGTTCTGCTTTATCGCTTACAAAAACAATCAAGATCATAGCAGGAAATATCTATATCACTCCAATAAATAAATTCATCTGGCAGCAAGAATGGTTGCTCTGTTGTCGGTACATATGACAAATTGCATAGATTGTGATTTTGATGATAGTTCCAGTAAAAAGTCTAAGGAATAACAGAACGTATTTGAACATTTTTGTAGAAAACAATGGTGGGGGGAAGGTGGTGAGGTGGTTGGAGGTATTCTCTATGACTTTTCAAACAGGCAATAAGAATTTGAATTTGTATAAAACGCAAGTATTGCATTAATTTTCCCTTATTTTGGATGATCTGAGGCCATGAATGATTCACTGATTGAGAGAGTGAGCAGCAGCATTAACTTCAAAGTGATTTGAATAGCTGCTCCATTGCTTTTGTTTCTCCTGTCTGGAATAGGTTCGCCTTTCATTGGAAGTTCCCAGATCTCTTGGCTTGGGTGTTGAATAAACAGTGAACCAATACGTTGTGCTGATTCACTGTTAGTTATGTTTAATCAGGCTTATATTTTATTTTATTTATATGTTACATGCAAGCCAGTTTTGAGTCTTCCATGTGTACTCGTGTGTCTTTGAATATTTCCCACTTTGATTATCATGGTAAATTTAGTGATTTGTTGCTTTTGTGCTTTTAATGGCTTATTACTTCTCCCTTGCATTTCCCCCTGTACAGGTGTGCGGGTGTCTGGGTTTGTCCAACAAGAGGAAAAAAAATCTGGCCAGAAAAGCATCACCAAATTTTTATTTACTGGAAAGTCTGAGAGCACCACTATGTCTGACAATACAGTTGTCAAGGATCAAGCAGAACTTTCAGAAGTACCCAAAACAGAGAGTCTTTTCAGTAAAAGGTGCCAACAAAGCAATCAACAATCCTTTTTCAACCAGGTTCTTGCAAAAAAACAACAAGGAAGGTACAAACCTGCTGGAACAATCCCAGCAGGCACTGATGGTGAGGGCAGTGGTCTAAACCCAAAATTAAAGGCTACCAGTGTTTGTCCGATATGTTTCAAAAGGCAGGGCATACCAGCTTTAGAGACATTTAACAAGCGTCATGATGAGTGCCTATGTGTAACTAGGCCTCTTGAAGTTGCACAGACTATAGGAGAATCAAAAACAAGTTATATAAAGACAACATCTGGCTTGGATAATAATTTGAAAAATGCAGTCATCAATCTAAAAAGTGATCAGTTAAATCAGAGACCTTCAGAAACATATTTACAAGGAGAAACCAAAAATAACAGCATTAACTGGGAAGCTTCAACAAACAACAGTTTGTGTTATATTGGGCAACCTGGTGACCAAAGAAATATTAAAACAATACTTACAAATCATGTGCAACTTCCTAATAGTGCAGCAAAATGCTTGGCATTCACTAAGGATGAAGATATGTTGAAAGAGGAGTTTTCAGACTGTAACCAAAAGAGCATCAAATTATCAAGTAAATATACTAACATGACGCAGAAGGAGAAGCAATTTAGTCTGCAAGAATCAAGTCCTGACATGTTAAATCAACCTTCATTTGTACAATATGACCAGTTAATACAGGGAACTGAACAGCAACAGTCAAACCAGTTACTAAAGAACATCAAATCATCACAGGAAAGGCCTACTGTTCAGTTAGAGAAACCAGTTGGCCTAGTTTGTCCAATTTGCAACATTAACCAAGAAACAACTGATCTCTCATTGTTCAACAAGCACGTTGACATTTGTCTAAATCAAGGGGTTATACAAGAACTAACTGAAAGACCAACACACTCATGTATCACAGAATGCAATTCAAATGGAATGGGTGAGATATCATTTTTCCACTGTTCAATTTTGTTATTGCTGTTTAATCTTGGATGTTTTTGATGAGTTCTATTGAATGTTATTAAAGTGAAGATTTATCCTGGAATGTGATGATATCCAGTCATCCAATTGAATCACTGCGGGGAGGTCATGGGAAACAACCAGCCCAATGTACCTTTAATTGACATCCAGATATTTGTATGTGCTTGCTTCAACATGATTACAATAGAAAACCTTCAGGATTGTGTGTCCTGTGTTTTTTCCACTCCCAAGTTCAGGAGCACAGAGGACAATTATAATGCTATTTATTGTGCAAATGGTAATCAGTCATCTCAGTTGAGATTGAGACTGCTATATTGCTTTTGTCTGGCTCTGATCCAAGTCAGGTACCACATTTGGGCACATAGTTGTTAAAGTAGAATTACTTTATTAATGGGCGAGCTGGTAGTATCACCGGATTAGTGTTGAAAATTGTGGCGTTGGTAAAGCACAGCAGGTCAGACAGCAGCCAAGGAGCAAGAGAATTGACATTTTGGGCATAAGCCCTTTATCAGGAATGTGGGGGGAGGGAAGACTGAGAGATAACTAGGAGGGTCGGGGTGAGGCTGGGGAGAAGGTAGATGGAGGTAGGGGGATGATGGTGACAGGTCGGAGGGAAGGATGGAGCAGATAGATGGGAAGGAAGATGGACAAGTTAGACACTTCAAGAGGGCGGTGCCGACTTGGAGGGTTGGATCTGGGATGAGGTGGGGACAGGGGAGATTTGGAAACTAGTGAGGTTGATATTGATGCCTTGTGGTTGAAGGGTCCCAATGCGGAAGATGAGGTGTTCTTCCTCCAGTTGTTGGGTGTCTTGGATTTGGCAGTGGAGGAAGCCCAGGACTTACATGTCTTTGGGGAGTGGGAGGATGAGTTGAAGTGGTTGGTCACGAGGTGGTGGGGCTGTTTGGTGCATGTGTCCCAGAGATGTTGCCAGAAACATTCTATGAGTTGGCATCCTGTCTCCCTAATCTAGAGGAGACCACATTGAGAGCAATGGACACAGTAGATAAGGTGTTAGGATGTGCAGGGTTTGGAAATATCCTTTGGGGCATTGGACGGAGGTGAGGGAGGAGGTATGGGCATAGGTTTTACACCTCTTGTGGTGGCAGGGGTAGGTGCTGGGAGTAGAGGGTGGTTGGTTGGGGCATGAAACTAATGAGGCAGTCATGGAGGGAATGGTTTCTGCGGAATGCAGAGAGGGGTGGTGATGGAGTCTGATTGTAGATGGCAGAAATGGCAGAGGATAATGTGCTGTATCTGGAGGTTAGTAGGGTGGAAGGTGAGGATTGGAGGGGCGGGTTCTATTGTTGTTGTGTTTGAAGGGGTGGGGTTCAAGGGCAGAAGTGCGGGTATGGAGGAGATGTACTGGAGGCCCTTAATGATCACATGGGAGGGGAAATTGCAGTCCTTGAAATAGGATGCTATCTGGGATATCCTGGACTGGAATTGCTCCTCCCGGGAGCAGATTCAGCAGAGGCGGAAAAGCTGGGAGTTAGAGATTGCACTTTTACAGGAGGGGTTGTGTGAGGAGTTGCAGTCCAGGTAGCTGTGGGAGTCAGTGGGTTTAAAATAGATGTCTGTGTTGATTCGGTTGCCGGGGATGGAGAATGAGAGATCCAGGAAGGGGAGGGAGGTGTCCGGAATGTTCCAGGTGAAGTTGAGGTCAGGGTGAAAGGCATTGGTGAAATTGATGACCTGTTTCACATCCTTGTGGGATCATGAGATGGTGCCGATAAAGTCATCAATGTAGTAGAGGAAAAGGTGGGGGCTGGTGCTGGCGTAACTGCGGAAGATGGACTATTCTACATATCCTATGAAGAGGCAGAAATAGCTGGGGCCCATGTGGGTGTCTATGGCTATCCCTCTGGCCTGATGGAAGTGGGAGGATTCAAAGGAGAAGTTGTTGAGAGTGAGGAACAGTTCAGCTAGTCAAATGAGTGTGTCGGTGAAGGGGTACTAGTTGGGTTGGTGGGAGTGGAAGAAATGGAGGGCTTGGAGGCCTTTGCCATGGCGGAAAGATGTGTATATGGATGGATGGTTGTCCATGGTGAAAATGAGGGGTTGGGGCCAGTGGAAATGAAGGTCATGGAGGAGGTGGAGGGTTTGGGTGGTGTCCGAAATGTACGTGGGAGTTCCTGGACCAATGGAGACAGGATGTTGTTGAAATGTGAAGAGATCCATTCAGTGGGGCAGGAGCAGGTAGAGATGATATGTCGACCAGGTTTGTGGATTTTGGGTAAAAGGTAGAACCGGACCGTGCGAGGTTCTGGGATTATGACATTCGGAGGCTGTGGATGGGAGATCCCCTGAGGTGACGAGGTTGTGGATAGTCTGGGAGATGATGGTTTGGTGATGGGAGCTGAGGTCATGGTCGATGAGGCAGGAGGTGGAGGTGTCCGTGCATTGGTGCGTGGCTTCAGTGGTCTAGTGGTCGATGCGCCAAAATACCACTGCCTCCCCCCCCCGTCCACTGGTTCAATGGTGAGATTGGGGTTGGAGCGGAGCGAGTGAACGGGCGTGCTTTGCGAGAGTGAGAGGGTAGAGTGGGTGAAAAGGGTGGACAGGTTGAGGCGATCAGTGTTACGGTGGCTGTTAGAGATAACGTCAAGGGTGGGTAATAGGGTGCATGGGGTGTCCAAGTAGATGGAGGATGCTGGAGGTGGGGGAAGGGGTCCTTGGAGGATGAGTAGGAGTCACAATTTAAAAAGTAAGCACAGAGGTGACGGAAGAAAAGTTCAATATTGCAACAGGTATGGAATTCATCGATCCAGGAACATAATGAGACCTTTAATGAGGACTAATCATTCATCCCCAGTGAGGGGGAGGTGTGGTTGAAGAATCTATTTTCTTCAACATCTGCTATTGTCCCTCAGACACCTTTGCTGCTAAACGCCTTTCACATTCCACTCCAGCTAGCTCTGCCGCCATTCCTTTTTATTATTCTCACTTAAACTTAGGCCAGTTATTTCTGACTGAAGTTCTTCCCTCTCAAGCTGAATGTTAAAACCTACCATGCTGTGATCACAATTTCATCAGGGATCTTTTATTCTGAGATCATTTATTAAATCTGCCTCATTATAAATCACCAAATCCAAAAGCCAGATCTTTGGTTACATCCACAACATGTTGTTGTATTCCAGACTGTGTACCACTGTTTAAACTTCACGAGTGATCCAATCCTGTTGAGGACTTACCCAGAGATGGTGGTTATGGTGTCTAGGACTTTGGTGTAGGGGATACTTCTGTTTGAATGTCAGCTTGTTGACTGACTGACAGCTCTTCCAATTTTAGAACAAGTTATCAGACGTTCATAAGGAGAACACGGCAGAATCAATAGCGTCGGTTGTGTTGTTGTTTCTGGCACCTGGTCTAATGCTCATTATCTGTTAGTTGTCATTCATTTTGATTTTTCTGCAGTATTTTGATATGACTGTGTGCATTCTAGGTTTTTTGAGAGGACATATAAGAATAAACCACCTTACTGTGGATCTGAGGTCATTCGGCATGACTATAGATTTCCTATCCAAAAAGTTGAGATTAGATTAGATTCCCTTCAGTGTGAAAACAGGACCTTTGGCCCAACAAGTCCACAATGACTCTCCCATTACTGGGATTAGCTTTTAAGACCAAATTGTTTATTAATTAATTGAACTTAAATTCCATCAACTTCTGCCTGTAGAATCCCTGCCTAAACCTCTGGACTACTAACTCTAGCTGTACACTCCTCCGAGTTCTGTTTAATACTTTTGTCATTGAACAAGTTTCTGGCCAATTTTCCTCATAAAGACTTTGATGTGGCTTGATCCTAACTTTTGTTTTATTACACTCTTGTAAAACATCTTGGGATTTTTTTTATTTAAATATTATTGTAACAATTTGGAAAATGTCTGATTTTTAGGGGGAATAGAAGTCTAGAATTTGAGACAGCTGCTTGACCATCTGGCCTGTCTGACCTGGAGGTGTGTTTGGTAATGCTCATAAAATCAGAAAATGTTCCATTCTCTTTACTGAAATCCTTCAATTGGACAAGCATAATAATTTCACTGCTCCAAAAAGTGAAATAATTCTTGCAACAAATATTTTAACTTGGTGTGGAGTTTGAATAGGATGCTGTTACTTATGAATTGTTTAATCTGTGTCAACAAAAAAGGGTAATATGTTTATTTTGATAGGTCCAACAGTGTTGGAGAAACAGCCTTCAAATTCAAGCATTCGAACTAAAAGGTGAGATAATAAAGGTTGTACTGTATCTCTACTATCTGATTATAATTTTGTGTAATTTATATATGTTACATTATAGAATCTGTATTTCTACAAAACCATAAGACATAGGAGTGGAAGTAAGGACATTCGGCCCATCGAGTCCACTCCGCCATTCAATCATGGCTGATGGGCATTTCAACTCCACTTACCCGCATTCTCCCCATAGCCCTTAATTCCTCGAGACAACAAGAATCTATCAATCTCAGCCTTAAAGACATTTAGTGTCCCGGCCTCCACTGCACTCTGTGGCAATGAATTCCACAGGCCCACCACTCTCTGGCTGAAGAAATGTCTCCACATTTCTGTTCTGAATTGACCCCCTCTAATTCTAAGGCTGTGTCTATGGGTCCTAGTCTCCTTGCCTAACGGAAACAATTTCCTAGCGTCCACCCTTTCCAAGCCATGTATTATCTTGTACGTCTCTATTAAGTCTCCCCTCAATCTTCTAAACTCCAACGAATACAATCCCAGGATCCTCAGCCGTTCCTCATATGTTAGACCTGCCATTCCAGGGATCATCCGCGTGAATCTCCGCTGGACACGTTCCAGTGCCAGTATGTCGTTCCTGAGGTGTGGGGACCAAAACTGGACACAGTACTCCAAATGGGGCCTAACCAGAGCTTCATAAAGTCTCAATAGCACATCTCTGTTTTTATATTCCAACCCTCTTGAGATAAGAGACAACATTGCATTCGCTTTCTTAATCACGGACTCAACCTGCATGTTTACCTTTAGAGAATCCTCGACTAGCACTCCCAGATCCCTTTGTACTTTGGCTTTACTAATTTTCTCACCATTTAGAAAGTAGTCTATGCTTTTATTCTTTTTGCCAAAGTGCAAGACCTCGCACTTGCTCACGTTAAATTCCATCAGCCATTTCCTGGACCACTCTCCCAACCTGTCTAGATCCTTCTGTAGCCTCCCCACTTCCTCAGTACTACCTGCCTGTCCACCTAACTTCGTATCATCGGCAAACTTCGCTAGAATGCCCCCAGTCCCCTCATCCAAATCATTAATATATAATGTGAATAGCTGTGGCCCCAACACTGAACCCTGTGGGACACCGCTCGTCACCGGCTGCCATTCTGAAAAAGAACCTTTTATCCCAACTCTCTGCCTTCTGTTAAACAGCCAATCCTCAATCCATTCCAGCAGCTCATCTCGAACACCATGGGCCCTCACCTTGCTCAGCAGCCTCCCGTGTGGCACCTTATCAAAGGCCTTTTGAAAGTCTAGATAGACCACATCCACTGGGTTTCCCTGGTCTAACCTACTTGTTACCTCTTCAAAAAATTCCAACAGGTTTGTCAGGCATGACCTCCCCTTACTAAAACCATGTTGACTTGTTCTAATCAGACTCTGCTCTTCCAAGAATTTAGAAACCTCATCCTTAATGATGGATTCTAGAATTTTACCAACAACCGAGGTTAAGCTGATTGGCCTATAATTTTCCATCTTTTGTCTTGATCCTTTCTTGAACAAGGGGGTTACAACAGCCATCTTCCAATCATCCGGGACCTCTCCTGACTCCAGTGACTCTTGAAAGATCTCAACCAATGCCTCTGCTATTTCCTCAGCCACCTCTCTCAGAACTCTAGGGTGTATCCCATCAGGGCCAGAAGATTTATCAATTTTAAGACTTTTTAACTTTTCTAGCACTATCTCTTTCGTAACGGCAACCATACTCAACTCAGCCCCCTGACTCCCTTTAATTTTTGGGATATTACTCATGTCTTCCACTGTGAAAACTGACGCAAAGTACTTGTTAAGTTCTCCTGCTATTTCCTTATCTCCCATCACTAGGCTTCCTGCATCAGTTTGAAGTGGCCCAATGTCTACTTTTACCTGTCGTTTGTTTCTTATGTACTGAAAGAAACTTTTAGTATCATATTTGATCTTCTCATTTCTTATTACACTCTTTGTTATCCTCTGTTTGTTTTTGTATCCTTCCCAATCTTCTGATTTCCCACTGTTCTTGGCCACTTTATAGGATCTCTCTTTTTCTTTAATACATTTCCTGACTTCCTTTGTCAGCCATGGTTGTCTAATCCCTCCCCGGATAATCTTTCTTTTCTTGGGGATGAACCTCTGTACAGTGTTCTCAATTATACCAACAAACTCCTGCCATTTTTGCTCTACTGTCTTCCCGGTTAGCCTCTGCTTCCAGTCTATTTTTGTCAGTTCCTCTCTCATGCCCTCATAATTACCTTTATTTAACTGTAACACCATTACATCTGATTTTGCCTTCTCTCTTTCAAACTCCAGACTGAACTCTACCATATTATGATCGCTACTTCCTAAGGGTTCCCTTACTTATAAGATCTTTTATAGAGTCTGGTTCATTGCAAAGCACTAGGTCCAGAATAGCCTGCTCCCTTGTGGGCTCCATGACAAGCTGTTCCAAAAAGCCATCCTGTAAGCATTCCATGAATTCCCTTTCTTTGGATCCACTAGCAACATTATTTACCCAGTCCACCTGCATATTGAAGTCTCCCATGATCAATGTGACTTTGCCTTTCTGACATGCCTTCTCTATTTCCCGGTACATGTTGCATCCCTGGTCCTGACTACTGTTAGGAGGTCTATACACAACTCCAATTATGGTTTTTTTGCCCTTGTGATTCCTCAATTCCACCCACACAGACTCCACATCATCCGACGCTATGTCATTCAATACCATTGATTTCATTTTGTTCTTAACTAACAAGGCAACCCCGCCCCCTCTGCCCACCTCTCTGTCTTTTCGATAAGTTGAAAAACCATGGAGGTTTAACTGCCAGTCCTGACCCCCCTGTAACCAAGTCTCTGTGATGCCTACCACATCGTAATCATTCACTATTATCTGTGCCATTAGTTCATTGGCTTTGTTATGAATGCTACGAGCATTCAGGTAAAGTGCCTTAATGCTAACTTCCTTATCATTAGAGATGTTGGAAGTCATATGATGTCCTAAGTTATCCTTGCTTTTTTCTGCATTCTCAGTCTGCCTCAATTTTAAATCCGCCTAGACACATGCTATCCTGCTGCTTATCTTTCCATTTAACGCCATACTCCCTGTCGCTTTCACTTTCCCTTCCCCCCAACTCAGAAGTTTAAACTCCTACTGACCACCCTATTTAACCTCTTCGCTAGAACATTAGTACCTGATCGGTTCAGATGGAGACCGTCCCAATGGTACAGATCCCCCCTGTTCCAAAACTGATGCCAATGCCCCATGAAGTGGAATCCCTCTTTCCCACACCAATCCCTTAGCCACGTGTTTACTTGCCTAATTTTCTTGTCCCTATGCCAATTGGCACGTGGCTCGGGCAGTAATCCGGAGATTATGACCCTTGAGGACCTGTGCTTCAATTTCCTGCCTAGTGCTTTGTAATCCCCAAAACAGGTCCTCCACCCTAGTTTTGCCTATGTTGTTAGTACCAACGTCGACCACAACAACTGGATCCTCCCCCTCCCGCTCCAATATCCTTTCAAGCCGGTCGGAGATGTCCCGCACCGTGGCACTGGGCAGGCAACACACCATGCGAGACTCCCGATCCGGCTTGCAAAGGATACTATCTGTCCCCCTAATTATAGAATCCCCTATAACCACTACTTGTCTATTAGCTGCCCCCTCTTGAATGGCCTTCTGCACCATGGTGCCTTGGTCAGTTGGCGCATCCTGTCCAGAGCCCTTTTCCTCATCCGAACAGGGAGCAAGAATCTCATACCTGTTGGACAAGGTCAAGGGCTGAGGCTCCTCCACTCCTGAACTCAGGTTCCCCCTACCTGCCTCACTTACAGTCACACTCTGTTGTGCCTGATCACTAGCTGAATGTGAATTACTTAATCTCCCAGGTGTGACTGCCTCCTGAAACAAAGCGTCCAGGTAACTCTCCCCCTCCCGGATGTGCCGCAGTGTTTGAAGCTCAGATTCCAGATCATCAACATCTGATCCAGAGTTCTTTCAGCAACCAACTCTTGCTGCAGATGTGGTCACTGCCGTTCACAATGGGATCAGCCAGCTCCCACATCATACAGCTACAGCACATCACCTGCCCAGCCATCTCTGCTTAGTTAGTTAATTACTTAGTTACTTTGTACAAGTTTGAGTTAGAATACTTTCTGATACCTCTCTGCTATAGTTTTTCCCTAAAAAAGGAATAATATATATACACACAAAAAAAGAAGTAAATTTTTTAACTAGTCACTAGGAAAGATATAAAAAATCCTTACCTTTAAAAAAAAAACCCAGAGTAGTTAAGAAGGTTAGAGGAGGAGGGTGGGTGGGAGATACTACAGGTGTAGAATCTCGGGTTTAGCTGCCTTCCTGAGTTGTATACTCACTGTTTTCCTTCCCGGCTGCCCCTCTGCTCGCCGTCACTTCCTCTGCTGCTCCCGCTCTTTCAGTGAAGAGAGAGAGAAAAAAAAAACACTGCTGCCCGCTACAGGTAAGTAATTTTAAAACAAACTGTCTTACCTTAGCTGTAGTCTCCCGGGTTCACTTTTACTCAGCTGCTGCTCCCACTCAAAACCATGGCTTTGTAATGAAATAGTTTTGATATGTATTTTTATTCACGGATATGGCTGTGTTTTCTATATTAGTTTTTCACTACATCCCTCTAAGTCTTATCTTTGGGGTAACATTTATTGTGTTTTTATAAAAAATTGAAATACTTTCTTCATTTTTACGCTTCTATATGATTATCTCACGAGGTTGAGATGTATGTTTAGACAAACTTGTACAAAACACCTTTTGAAATAGGAGACTTGGAGTTCATGTTGTGTCTGATGTATTTTAATGAGGAAAGAACATTGTTAGTTACCAGTTTCAGATTATGAGAATTGTACGTTTCTTCGAGAAATTGACATTTTACTACCAAAATGATTGGGAGGCAGTCTGAAAATAGGTATTTTGTAACAAAATCAGTGCTTAATGTTTTTAAGGCTGGCAGCTGGGGAGATCCATTTATATAAAACTGGAAAGTTTATATTTAGTGTTCCTGCTGATTGTGAAGCGAGGGAGATGATGCTGTTGTGGTAATCCAGAGGCCCTGGCTAATGTTTGGGGGTGTGGCTTCAAAATCTTGGAGTTTAAATTCAAATTAATAAAGAAAACTGAAGAACTGTGGATTTGTAAGCTTTTCTCAGTAATAGTAACTATGGTTATTGTAAGAGCCCATTTGGTTTGCCCTTCGGAGAAGGAAATTGGACATATGCCTGCCTTACATGTTGTAAATTTGGAGTCACAATATAGTTGACTCCTAACTGCCTTCTAAAACCCACTCCGTTCACAGAGGATGTTGACAAAATGCTAACCCTGCATCCCATGAAAGTATAAAGAAAAAATTTCAAAGATACTCACAATGTCATAATGTGGTCGCTGATTGCAGGGTAATGTGCCAGCATGTCCCTGAGTTTAAATGTCAGGAAAGATCTGATTTCATGATTTAAATCTCACTGAATATGAGTAATATTGGGAATTTGCTGTGTAAAGAAATGAAGATGTGACAAAGCTAACTGTGCTCTTTTGTCTGTGTAACTTTAATATTAGACTTAGCTTTTTCAGTGGGTAATCAGTTCTTTTTCTTCTTCCACTACTACCCTCAAACAAAATGTGAAAGGAGAATCGGCACTCTTTCATTTTATTCATCCTTGTATAAAATGCTAGTATGATCTAAATCCAGAGATAAATTGAAGAGTCGGTCTGTTTGTAATTCTTGCTGTTTTGTTGTTTGTAAATTTGTTTATTGAATATTTTCTTTTTAAAATTGTTTTCAGAACTGGATCCACAACCCAGCAACAAATAACCAAGAAAGCAAGATGTAATGGTTCCAAAAACACCATTGATAAATTTTTTAAATAAATAAGCTAATAAAACAAACTGATTTAAAATAAATTAATTGTCATTTTGATAATGCACAGTGTCCAGTACATGTTATAAAACACTTTTGTTTATATAGTTGGTATATTCTCAACTCGTTTATTTTCACTTTTATCAATTTGTTGAGCAATTGTTCCATAGATATTTAAGCCAGAAATTTTAGATGTCAAGATAAATTATAATGACTATCAGTAATAAATAATTACTTTTCCAGACTGAATTTAAATAGATATGGAATCATGAAATCTGTTCTTTAAATTAAGAATAATGCAAGTTTTTTTAATCCTGAAAAACATAAATCAAGAACTTTAAAAAATCATGTAATATACAAAAGTGTGTAAAAGACTTGTTTTTTATAGTAATATGTTTTTCAATCATTTATGTTTGTATAAAAAGATCGCTATTCATGTACTCAATTTATTTATCAAAAGATGCAAGCATATTTTAAAAAATAAAGTATTTCTATTGGGTGAAATGGTACTTCTTGATTGTTGTAGTGGGTTTTGGTTTTTCCTAGTTTCATTGAAGTATTCATGTGTGTTAGAGTCATAGAGTTGTACAGCATGGAAACAGATCCTTTGGTCCAACTCATACATCCTAAATTAATCTAGTCCCATTTGCCAGCAAATGGCCCGTATCCCTATAAACCCTTCTTATTCATATATCCATCGAGATGTCTTTTAAATATTTTCATTGTATCATTTTCCAGCATTCCATACACGCACCACCCTTTGTGTGAAAAAGATGTTCCTTAGGTCCCTTTTAAATCTTTCCCCTCTCACCCTAAACATATGCCCACACGATATTGCACATGATATTCCAAAAGTGGCCTAATCAATGTCCTGTACAGCCGCAACATGACTTCGCAACTTCTATTCTCGATGGTCTGACCAATAAAGGAATGCCTTCTTTACTATCCTATCTACCTGTGGCTCCACTTGCAAGGAACTATAGACCTGCACTCCAAGGTCTCTTTGTTCAGCAACACTCTCCAGGACCTTAGCATTAAGTGTATAAATCCTGCCCTGATTTGCCTTTTCAAAATGCAGCACCTTACATTTATCTAAAGTGAACTCCGACTACCAATCCTCAGTCTATTGGCCCATCTGATCAAGATCCCGTTGAGGTAACCTTCTTTGCTGTACACCACCAATTTTGGAGTCATCTGCAAACTTACTAACTATACTTCCTATGTTTACATCCAAATCATTTACTTGATTCTATTTATTAAATCTGTTTAATGATTTGAATCTGTTTGAATACTTGTTATCTTCTATATTGGTCTACTAGCTATACTTTAATAAGATTTTCCTGTAGTGGTTTGTTTTAAAACATGAATTTTGTTCATTATGCAGTGTATCTCCAAAGGAAGTGGCAGGCCCAGGAGGTATTGTTTACTTTTTGAACAGATTTGCACAAATTTTAACGTCTGGATATTAGAAATGTTAATGTGGAATAAAAAGATGTTGAAATATAAAAATAAAAGTGAAGACAAAGTCAGCAGAAATTGGGCTTTTAAGCTTTTAACCGTTTGACTGTAACATTCAGATAAGAATTAGTAACATGTATGACTTGAAGAGCATTAGAGGAGAGAAAAGCAGTTTGCATTGCAACTGGAAAATGTGTCAGGAGGCTGGATTGCAGAGGGTGTGTTCATTCAAATTATTGGACAACAGCAGTAAAATGCTAACCTCAAAACTTGCATCCTCACTTCCGTCCAAGGCCCCCAAAGGATCTTTTCACCACCAGCAGAGATATTCCTGCACATCTAAACACCTCATCTACTGTGTCTATTGCTCTCAATGTGGTCTCCTCTACATTAGGGAGACAGAACGCCAACTCATGGAATGTTTCAGGAACATCACTGGGACACACGCACCAAACAAGCCTGCTGCCCTGTGGCCAACCACTTCAACTCCCCCTCCCACTCTGCCAAGGGCATGCAAGTCCTGGGTCTCCATTGCCAAATCCAAGCCACCGGACGATTGGGGGAGGTACGCCTTGTCTTCTGCCTTGGGACCTTTCAATCACAAAGCATCAATATCGAGTTCACCAGTTTCCTAATCTCCCCTCCTCACCCCAGATCTAACCTCCAACCCGGCACCGCCCTTTTGAACTGCTCTACCTGCCAATCTTCCTTCCCACCTATCCGCTCCACCCTCCCCTCCGAACTATCACTATCACAACCCCCCACCTACATCTACCTATCGCCTTACCTCTCCAGTCTCCTATTTATCTCTCAGCCCCTTCTTGCCCCCTACCCATATTCCTGATGAAGGGATTATATCTGAAAGGTCGACACTCCTGCTCCTCGGATGCTGCCTGACCTGCTGTGCCTTTCCAGAGCCACACATTTCGACTTGATCTCCAGCATCTGCAGTACTCTTTCCTCAAGTTTTCCTTCAGTTGTTGCCAGAACTAGTCTGAGTCCTCATTTTCACTGTCTTACTTGACGGTCTTAACTAACTGTACTTAGCAGTCCTTTTGATTTCTGATCTTGTGCTTTTAATGTCTCTTTCTGTCCATCTAACTGATTCTGAGCCAGAATGTAATGCCTGTTCCAAATTGTTCTTGAAGCTATGGCGAGTTACTTCTTTCTTCAAAGCATTGGACTCCATGTGATGAAGATATTCTGATAGTGTTTTAGGTGGGAATTCCAGGATATTAAAACAAATGGAATAATAGTGGTAGGTTTCCAAAGCAAGACATTGTGTTACTTGGAGGGGAACGGATGACATTATCATGCATCTGCTAACATTGTTATCTTGGTAGTCAAGGTCACTAGGTTTGGAAGGCACTGTTGTTGATGTCCTTGGGTTTTACTGTAGTGCATCGGTTGCATGGGTTGTACACACTGGTGGGTTGTACACACTGGTGGAGTTGAGCTCCTTGTACGTTGTTGGAACTGCATCTAGTCCAGGCAAATAGCAAGTATTCAATCACATTCCTGACTGGTGTATTGGAGATGGGGAAAAGCTTTTGGGAATTAGGTCACGAGTCACTCACCAGAGAATACCTAGCTGTTGCCCAACATTTCCTCTAAGCAATGAACCCATGCAACTACTGCTAAGTTCTGCACATGCAAATTGCCGTGCCGATAAATTGCTTCTGCTTCCAGAAGTCACTGCTACACATGGATCTCAGAGGTCTGTGCAACAGCAGAAGGAAATATTGCTGTGAGCTACCATGGAAGGTATAGTACATGTGCAGTTGATCCATTTAGGTTTTGGGCAGCATGGTAGCTCAGTGACTAACACTGCTGTCTGACAGCGCTAGGGAGCCAGGTTTGATTCCATCCTCCGATGACTGTCTGCGTGGAGTTTGCACATTCTCCCTTTGTCTGAGTTTTCTTCAGCTGCTTTGATTTCCACAGTCCAAAGATGTGTAGGCTAGGTGACTAGCCATGGGAAATGCAGAATTACAGGGATAAGGTGTTGGAGTGGGTCTGGTTGGGATGCTCTTCCAAGGGTTGTGTAGACTTGATGGGCCAAAAGATCTGCTTCCACACTGTCTGGATTCTATGATTCTAAGTTGCTGGCCAGTGGTGACCTACAGGATGTTGATAGTGGAAGTTTTGGTGATTGTCATAATGTTGAATGTCAAATTAAGGTAGTTGGATACTTACTTGGAATAGTCATTACTTGGTGCTTAAGTGGCAAGTTATATTTTGGACATGTTTCAGTCCTCACCTGAACATTGTCCAGGTCTTGCTACATATGCTTACAGATTATTTAAATATCTCAGGAATAGCAAAATCCTGGCTGGGAATGGTCAGCACCTCTCCAATTGCAGGCATAATTCACGGGCGCCCTCCAAGCAGCATTCAGTGAATATTAAATTGGCAGGAATTGCAATGGATTTTGGTAGCCATAATGTTTTCAAGTTTGGGAAACTGCACCAACCTCTCCCTTTTATTCTGAATGCTGAACACAATGTAAACTCAAACAAAAATGGCAATTGCTGGAGAAACTCAGGTCTGGCAGCATCTGTGGCTGTTCAGAACCCTTCTTCCTCATTGTCGTCATTAAGTTTTCAAACTTTCTGTTTTGTCAGCCCACGCAAGTGTGAACCAAAGACATCAGAAACCAAATCCAGGTTCCACTTTTTTTGATATGCATTCCTGATATTCATTGATCCAGGTGCCCTTACTGATCAGCTCTTTTCGCATTAACACATGGAACAGTCCTTTCCAAATTTTCGCGACATTAAAACTAGTCAAGCCAGCAAGAAATATAGATATTTTCTAATCAACTTGTGTAGAGATGTTACCTCTGGAGCAGGTGGCAGTTGAACTCCGACTCAGTGCCTCTCTAGCGAGGAGTATAAACTGGGTTGAGCTGTTTACGGATAGCAGGGTATTTTATCTCCGCTCTTGTGCATGAAACTTAAATGGACTGTAGGGATTGTACCCGAATAGCTGCGACCTTGTTTTATAACTCCTTGTTTAAAATGTTGAAAAAGGTTGGCATTGCAGTTTTGACCACTGCAGTCACCACCATCTGTATAAAAGAGAAAGCTGCCATCGTACCACACCATCAGGCTGCTCAGTCAGTACACAGAGATGGCTGGTGGTGATTTAACCTAAGGATCGCCATGCCCTTTTCAGCAAGGGGAGAGGTGAAGAAGGTGTATCTTTGATGGTAACTTCAGCCAGTGCAGGGATTGAACCCAGGTATTGGCATCCAGCCAACTGACCCCGGTCTCTATTAACGTCAGATTGTTCAGATATGCTACTACATACCTCTGCGGGGGCAGGTGGGACTTGAAACCGGACCTCCTAGCTCAAAGACAGGGATACTACCACCACACCATAAATTGTTGGTCAAAAAGCGTCCGGTGTTTCTTTCTCTCGTGCGAGACCCTGGGAGGAGAAAATCAGACTAAACATACCCGCACAGGCTTTGATTTTTTTTAAGCTTGCAGTTTTTTTTTAAGTTTCACCACCTAATGTCTGATGTCTTTGAGAAAGGCAACAGCGAGTCTGTTAGCACAGAGCCAGGACCAACCCTATCATGTCAAAGCTGACGCTGACGTTTTAACAGCAGGCACACCCTCTGGGCTTTCTAACGCTGAAAGTATCCACCTGATAAAACAGGTTTCAGCCTTGAGGTAAGTTGTATGAAGGCTGCCGTCCGATCAGGGCGAGGAGAAAAATAAACTTCATCAAGTATTGGTCTTTGGTAAGTGAACACCCCTTAAAATAGTTCAAAAAGATGAGTCTCTTTTACGTATTAGTTCGCAGGTCGTTTTATTTTAAATATATGTATATCTGTAGTGTTTCAGATTGGCATATCGAATAACAGCAATTCCTCGTGAACTATGCAACCTTCGTTGGGAAACATGAAAGAGCTGGTCGAAAGCTTCGTCAAGGGTCCCTCGCGGGATGGATCATCTCAAATGGAAATCCGTGAGTGCACATGAATTTGGGTGTTTCAGATTTGGGACTGTGCTAGTACCGGGATGTATTGTAGAGTTAAGAGGCTTTAAAACCAGTCACTCAACATTTCACCAAGAGTTGTGCAATGTGTACAGCATATCCATAAAGGTATATTACATGCAGTATGTAAAGTTGATATTCACAATATCTGGACGACCCGGGGATAATTTTCGTACAGAATTTGGGGCAGCACGGTGGCACAGTGGTTAGCACTGCTGCCTCACAGCGCCAGGGACCTGGGTTCAATTCCCGCCTCAGGTGACTGACTGTGTGGAGTTTGCACATTCTCCCCGTGTCTGCGTGGGTTTCCTCCGGGTGCTCCGGTTTCCTCCCACAGTCCAAAGATGTGCGGGTCAGGTGAATTGGCCATGCTAAATTGCCTGTGGTGTTAGGTAAGGGGTATATGTGGGGGTATGGGTGGGTTGCGCTTCGGCGGGTCGGTGTGGACTTGTTGGGCCGAAGGGCCTGTTTCCACACTGTAAGTCTAATCTAATCAGACATGTGGCGAAAGTGAGTACTGCAGATGCTGGAGATCAGAGTCAAGATGAGAGTGGTGCTGGAAGAGCACAGCAGGTCAGGCAGCATCTGATGAGCAGGAAAATCGACATTTAGGGCAAAAGCCCTTCATCAGGAATGGCCGCTTGTTTTCAGTGCTAATGTGGGGATAGACCTTGGCCTGAGAAACCAGAATTGCTGTGTTTTTAAGTATAGGATCTTTTTCTATCCATTGGCCTCAGACACAGTGCCTCTCTAGCAAGGAGTATAAACTGGGTTGAGCTGTTTACGGATAGCAGGGTATTTTATCTCTGCTCTTGTGCATGAAACTTAAATGGACCGTAGGGATTGTACCCGAATAGCTGCGATCTTGTTTTATAACTCCTTGTTTAAAATGTTGAAAAAGATTGGCATTGCAGTTTTGACCATTGCAGTCACCACTATCTGTATAAAAGAGAAAGCTGCCATAGTACCAGACCATCAGGCTGCTCAGTCAGTACACAGAGATGACTGGTGGTGATTTAACCTAAGCAATGAACCTTGAGTTAATCCCTGATCAAGCTTCAGACAATGCAACACTCCCTCAGTACTGCAGTGCAATCCTTGCTTCTCAAACTCAGATCCACACAGAGTTCTCGGTATTTCCATGGTATGGAGCTGCCGAGGGCTGGATGATATTGTTGACTGTACAGTTTGCCATAACCAAGAGTTAAGAGGGGGTCAGAGATGTGTTCTGTTTCTGCTCTTTGAGTTTTTTTGTTGGATACTTGAATGATGCAACACAGTCATTGTTAGTGCAAAGGAAAATTATAGTCTGTTAACTAAGCACTCCAATTGATAAGTGTTTGTCCTTATTAATTTCTATGTCAAACCTCTGCTCCTTTTTCTTAGTGGTTTCAACTAATTAACATTGTTAGTCCTTGAATGGTTCACATTTTCCATTTCATCCCCGTTTTTGTTGAGTTGGGAGGCAGTAAAAGTTTTGAATTTTTAACCAAAATAGATATAAAATACATATGAGCGTTGTAGTTTAAATACAACATGTGATAGGCAAAAGTGAGGACTGCAGATGCTGGAAACCAGAGTTTAGATCAGAGTGGTGCTGGAAAAGCACAGCAGGTCAGGCAGCATCCGAGGAGCAGGAAAATCGACGTTTTGGGCAAAAGCCCTTCATCAGCATTCCTGATGAAGGGCTTTTACCCGAAACGTTGATTTTCCTGCTCCTCAGATGCTATGCTTTTCCAACACCACTCTGATCTCTACAGTATGTGATAACTTATCTGTAAACATTATGGATGAATTGGATGTAATCAGGGAAGTTGTTAATATAGTAACATTTGGGAGCACCTACCTCATACAGACAGTACAGTTAGGAAAGGAATTCCAGGGTTTTGACCCAGTGGTTGTAAAGGAATGTTGAATATCGTAGAGGATGATGTGTGACTTGGAGTGAAACTTGCAAAGTTCCATGAGTTGGTTGCCCTTGTATTTGAAGAAGTTGCATGTTTGGAAAAGGAACTGTCGAAGGAGCCTTAGTATGTTAATGTAGTGTATCATGAACACTACTGTCACTGTATGTGGATGGTTGATGAGTGCCAACCAAGTGAACTTCCTTGTCCTGGATGATGTCAAGCTTATTGATTGTTATTGGAGCTGCAGCCATCTCAGCACATGTGATGTTATTCCATCACACTCCGAACCTGTGTCTTAATGGTGAACAGTGTTTGGGAAGTCAAGAGTTAAATTATTCACCCCAAGTTGTCCAGTCTCTGGTTGATAGTATACATGTGGTTATATTTCTGGTCAGCAGATGTCAATGATAAGAGCTTCGCTTAATTGGTAATGTCATTGAATGTTGAAAGGAGTGAGTCAGACTCTTGCTGGTTGGGGATCGTCATTGTACATCACTTGTGTTGTGTGAATGTTATTTGTAATTTATCAGAGTCTACTGTCTTTCTTCAACAAGATCCCTACCCTGGAAGATCTTAATCCCAAAGTTTTTCTAATCTTGATACCAAGAATGGACATTGATCCATACATAATTTCCCATAGTCACAAGTACATATTTTGGTAGATACTGTTTTTACAGATTACTGTTTGGGCTGTTAGATATATTCTATCACAGAAAAACTTCTAGATTGATCCGGTATCACAGATAGTCTCGGAGCTCTTCAGAAAAGTAAAAATGAGCATAACACAAACGGACAGGAAGAAAACTCTGTCTTGTTTTCAATAGCAAAAAATGTCAAGCCAACATGAGCCAAACTGAGATTGTAGAGTTTGCACATTCCCCTGTGTCTGCATGGGTTTCCTCTGGGTGCTCTGATTTCCTGCTACAGTCCAAAGAACCCTTTTCTAAAGAGTAAGAGGAAAAATTTAAAAGGCACCTAAGGGACATTTTCAAGCAGAGGGTGGTGAGTGTGTGGAATGAGCTGCTAGAAGAAGTTGTGGAAGCTGGTACAATTACAGCATTTAAAAGGCATCTGGATGGGTATATGAATAGGAAGGATTTAGAGGGATATAAATTAGATTACTTACAGTGTGGAAACAGGCCCTTCTGCCCAACAAGTCCACACTGACCCGCCGAAGCGCAACCCACCCATACCCCTACATTTACCCCTTACCTAACACTACGGGCAATTTAGCATGGCCAATTCACCTGACCCGCACATCTTTGGACTGTGGGAGGAAACCGGAGCACCCGGAGGAAACCCACGCAGACACGGGATATGGGCCAAATGCTGGCAAATGGGACTAGATTAATTTAGAATATCTGGTTGACATGAACGAGTTGGACCAAAGAGTCTATTTCCATGCTGTACATTTCTATCGCATAAGTTTATATGGTCAAAAACAGGCCATTCACCCCAACCAATTTAACCACTTAAGGGTCCTCTCATCTTTTTAAATCTGTAACTGTCAGCATAATCACTTCCTTCCTTTTGTCTGTTATGCTTGCCTAGGCTCCCCTTAAAGGCATCTGTTATTGACTTCAACCATTCACTACTGACCTGTCCCTTTAAGTAAAATGTTCCTATACCTCCCAAGTGGAAGGAATTCAAATTCACAAAACTTGAAGCAAATCACAGTTTAACTGCTATTGAAACTTCACTGCTCTCTTTCTGGAAAATGTGGGTGAGGGAAAGAAAAAGCAAACCTTCAAATCTTTGTTCAAATGCGATTAATCAGGATTTTATATGAAGTCTGACATCCGAAATGCAGTTTCTATGAGCTACTTGTCTTGAACAAGTGGTTATGTTCAGTTGTCAGTATAATTCGATTGGTAGTAGTAGTTTCATCTAAATCAAAAGGCTGAGAGTTGCAATCTGCTCCAATACTCAAAACCATTTCTAGATGTAATGCACTGAAGACAGTGTTGCATTATCAGAGGCATTTTGCATCATATGAGGACTGAAAGCAAGACTTTGTATCCATGAAATTAATGATTTCATTTGAAGAAGAACTGGATAATGTAATCATTTTTTTCTTCAACCAATACTGAAAAAATAAACTGGTTCTTCATCTCTTTCGCAGTTTGTTGTACCTGTTATGCACAGATTAACTGCCTCACTTGCCTTTACTGAAGGCTACAAGGGCTACATATTACTTAGGGAAAATGTAAGAATTGAAAATCATTATGTTAATACAAGTTCTTGCCTTCTGATGCTGCTATAAATCAAAGGAAGCAAAAAAATCTGTCAATGTCATTTTGTCGTGTTTTCTTTATTCTAAAACTTTGATGGGTTTATATATATTCACAGAAGTAACTGGAATTACTTATGTTTCCCTTTCCAATACAGTGTTGCCAGCAGAGAAAGAATTCCTTAACGCTGCTAAAAGCAATGATATCAATACTTTGTCAAGATGCTTAAACCAGAAGGTCCAGATTAATATTAAGACTGAAGTAAGTAATACTGCTCATCCTCTACAGATGATACATTATCCATTGCAGTAAATTTGCTATTCTTTGATTCTAACATGACTTTAGGATTCTTGGTCAGATGTTCGTGCCTATGACCATACAGGAACGGAGGCAGAAGGTTAAAATAAAAGACAGGACTCAATTCCAGGAGTCCTGTCCAGCTCCAGAATAGGAGGGTAGGTATTTTCATGGAACTAGACCAGTCTCTCTTGGACTCATGTTTCACACTCCCTCTGAGGAGTTAGGAACCACAGTCTGAATTCAGGTAATTTTTGAGAGGTAAGGTTGAATGCTTCTATAAATGCAAACTTCAAACTAACTTATGGACTCTCACGCCATCCATACCCATTCAAAATAGATTACAGGGAAGAAAAAAAATTGTATCATTCACAAAGCTGTCAATCCACTTTGCGATTTGGAGATGCTGGTGTTGGACTGGGGTGTACAAAGTTAAAAATCACACAACACCAGGTTGTAGTCCAACAGGTTTAATTGGAAGCAACGCTCCTTCATCAGGTGATTGTGGAGGGCTTGATCGCAACACAGAATTTATAGCAAAAATTTGCAGTGTGACGTAACTGAAATTATACTTTGAAAAATTGATTGTCTGTTAAGCCTTTCATCTGTTAGAATACAGTGATACACACATACACTTTCTCACACTCACAACCCCCACCCTAGACAGACAGACAGACACACAGACACACAGACAGACACACACACACACACACACACACAGACAAAGACCCACATGCACACATATATTTTGTGGGGTGAATTTGTACTTGTAGAGTTACATTGCACTTTGCTCAAAAACTGCATACATTCATGTAGAACTCTGAGCTCAAAAACTGCATGAATTTATGTAAAACTATGTTATCTCACTTTTTAGATTAGAATCAATCTAAACATCAGGTCATAGACAGAGAACACAGGGTGCTAACACCTTCAACATATTGTCTAGCTATCACCATTGTTAACAGCTAACCCGAGAATGCAACTTTAAAAAAAGGGTTTTGTGATTTACACATGAAAGCAGTGAAACTATCATGGTATTCTAACAGATGAAAGGCTTAACAGACAATCAGTTTTTCAAAGTATAATTTCAGTTACATCACACTGCAAATTTTCGCTATAAATTCTTTTGCTATAAATTACGAACGAGCCCTCCACAATCACCTGATGAAGGAGCATCGCTCTGAAAGCTAGTGTGCTTCCAATTAAACCTGTTGGACTATAACCTGGTGTTGTGTGATTTTTTAACTTAATTCTCTTTGCAGTTGTGTCGTCAAACTCACTGACGTGATCTCTTGTGAAATTTGGGCAAGAGCATTAAAGATGCCTAGACAGCATGGTGTAGTTTTGAAATTAGTTGGCACAAAGATTGGCACTCAATTAGTGATGTAGGAACAGCTAGTCTGGCATCAGCTGCAAGGCTAGCAGCAACCATGGTGTGGCTTGTTGCTGTTCTACCAAGGACAGCCAAGCGACTCATTAGAAGGCCAGGACCTGGAGTGCACATGAAAGTGGCAAACACAGAAAAGGAGCAACTTTAGCCCCAGTGCTAATTGGGCTATCAAACTTCAGTCTTTTACAAATGTAAATCAGCTTTCCAATGTGTCAGCTAAGAACCTGTCAGCTGGGACCTCATGTGCACCACGCTGTTCGGATTCATTGAAGTAAAAGTTAAAAATTGCAATTTCCATGGGACAGCCTTCTTGGTGCTTAGTAAGCAAATGTGTTGGCAGACACATGCTTCTTGTTCCAGACCTCCCATTCACAGACCCTTTGAAAAATTCAAACTGCCTTGTAGGTGTCAGGATTCTGAAATTACATCTGGGGCCATGATTTTGAAATCATGCACATGCTGAAACCTGGTTCCACATGCATTGGAAGTATTTCTCATTCTGTGTGTGCTTTCCTGGGATGAATGAGGACTATAATGGCTAGTCTGTGTCTCTTAAGTTGTATTTTGATTTGAAATAAACGTAACATAAAATGGTGGAATGTTGGCAGTTGTTGTATATATAAGTTCTAATTGCATCGATGTGTTTCACCTAATGATGGGTTGTTATTATTATTATATGCTTTCAAAGTGGTATTGGCAGAGTCAGCACTGATCCTCCAAAGACTAACCCACCTAGTCCCGTATTACTCTACATTTGCCCCTGACTAATGCACCTAACCTACACGTCCCTGAACACTATGGGCAATTTAGCATAGCCAACTCACCTAACCTGCACATCTTTGGACCGTGGGGGGAAACCCACACAGACACAGGGAGAATATGCAAACTCCACACAGACAGTCACCTGAGGTTGGAATTGGACCCGGGTCCCTGGCACTGTGAGGCAGCAGTGTTAACCACTAAGCCACCGTGCTGATAACTGATGGAATTTGTTTGGCATTGCACAAGTCATAGAGTTATACAGCATGAAAACAGACCCTTCGGTACAACTTCACAGAGTCCTGAACCTGGCAACGTTGTAGAGGTGGCATCCCATTCTACTCTCCATCCCCTAATCACAAAACCTGCAAGGCCCAAATGGCTAGCTTTGCTGCCAAAATTATTCCTGAATTGGGGTACCACCTCTATGTTGATGGTCCTAACAGAACTCCTAAAAGTCCTGTTACCATCTTTGAGCAGAGCTATTTTGCAGCATCCTTGTGATCACTGACTCCGCCTCAGCTGTGGCTGCCTCTTCTGGTGGAGAAGCTGACAGTTCACGAATGCCAGACCCACCTGGACCACCATCATCATTGTTTCCACCTGCTTTCCTTAACTGGATGGCAAGTAATGAGCGCCCAATTAGGAGCCAAACTCCTGTAAAGTTATGCTCATTAGTGTGATGCTGGGAAACATATTACTCTGGATTTACATATCGTCCTTGCATGAGATCTGAACACCCACCAGAGAAGTTCCATCCAATATGGGCAGGCAGGGGAACATTCACCTACTTACATTGCCCAACTGTATTTTTTAGTTGTTAGTAAAGCTCCACTTATATTGAACAACTTAAGGCATATAAGTATACTTCCTTACTTTTACTTGTTTCACTGTCTTTGTGTTTACCTCCTCATGTGTTTCCCTCTCTCTTTAAGTCTTTTACTGTGAGTTTCTCCAGCTTTTTCTGCCTCTGGCCATCCCTTTATCTCCCTTACCTTGTTGTAGCTGAATTTTTTAATAAGTCATTAATGTTTAAGAAAATCTGTATTGAGATCAGAACAGTATAATAGCAAATAGGTGCACTGTCTATACTGTACATATTTTTTGTGAGATGAATTAATTGTGATTAATTCTACCTCTGTTTCTGAGCAGTTAGATCGCACCGCCTTACATTTTGCTGTTGCTAACATGAATGAAAATGCTGTTACCTTTCTGCTTGGACACAATGCAGTGGTGGACATTAAAGATAAGGTTTGTGAAAATCCTACTGCTAAATGGCAGTTACTCAATATTTGAATGTCTTCCCAGTGCAGAGGGTGGTATGTTACAAATCACGCAAGGAGTCCATGTTGCTGTGGCGATATTCACTCTGTCATGCATGTTGTAGCATGTTGTATGGATAGCAACAGTAAAGGCTACACGTCCTTTCCATCACATGACTGACCAGGAATCTCTCCCACTTTTATCTCCTATTATTGGCATGTATTGGAAGAATTTGTAGGTTGATACTCAACCTGTGTGGCTGTCCTATGAACACACTTGCCTTGGCCATCAAATCCTGGAGTGGCACTCAATAAAGGGACTTCAGGCCCAGAGTAATAAAATGCTACTGACTGTACCACAAGACCTTTTGTAGTACAGTGCATCTTGGTAAATTTGATTTTCTGATGTGGTGGAGTAGTAGTGAAAAGAAATTCAAGGGTGATTTTGACTTTGAATCAGCCAAACTGCCCATGTTACAAACCTTCTAAGTTATATTGTCATTGACTTTAAAAGGAATGAAATTTGGAAGAAATACATAATGGACAAGTAAATATGATATCTTCCTTTTTGCACTGTCAGCCAAAGTCATTATGCTGACTCTGAGTTTCTGTTGTTACTGGAATCCAGCCAGTGTGTTTAGTTGCTTAGTTTACTAAGTGTTAATCTGGAATGAAGTTACTGTTACTTCACCTTGTTTCCTCGCATACTCCATACATCAAGAGAACAAGCCTCATTTGGTCTGAGGTGACCCCATTATATTTTTTTTAACCAGAATTGAAAAATTCCTCAATTTAAATTGTCCAGAAAATTTTGTGCTAATTCAATATATCAATTCTTACCTAAGCTATGTTAAAATTCATAGTGTAGGTGCAGACATAGTAAATTTTGTTTTTTGCTTCTGGGCAACAGAACAATCTCTGATGATCTATTAAGAATAAATAGTCCTATTCTTTTTCACTTCCAATTTTAAGATAATTCATAAAAGCAGAAGGTTGAGGAGAAATTCACATTTACACAAAGTTCTGATATTTGGGAATGTGCTGCTTGAAATTTCAAAGTGGCAGACTTAATTATAGTTTTTGTAAGGGAATTACATCAATTTTGAAAAAAGAAATAATTCAGGGGATGTGGGGAAGAGCAGGAGCTGGGAAAGCTTTTTCATAGACGCAGCATAGACCTAATGAGCTGAATGCTGCATGATTCTACGGCAGTGGTTTCATGTTCTCTGCAGCTAGTGGGGTCTGAAATGTGAAGGACACTCATAGAATGATGCTGACAAAATGGTTTTCATTTTTCTTTGAAGCATGGAATGAATGCCTTTCTTCTTGCAGCCTGGTTTGGACACCTGAGTATTTTGAAAATGTTGGTAGAGAAAGGTGCTGATCAAAAATCCACAAATGAGGTATGTGTCGAGTTACTCCACCACATGTTCAATGTGACAAGAGTGCTGTCGGTATTCAGATATGTAAAATATCTGTAGTTTGATACTTGGAGTGGAACATATATAATAATTTTTATTTCCCTTTTTCACTCTTGAATTATCTACTGTGGCTCTTGATTGGGTTAAGATAGATTGTTTTAATGAATGTTGCCCCATGTGCGTTATCTATTCAATATGGTATTTAAGAATTGTATATTTCAGGAAGGAGCATTAGGCCAGTGGCAAAGCTGTAAGTCTTTATGTATACAGTGATAAAGATGTAACTTTCTATTATTCTATCATTATATTCTTGTTCACTGCGTCAGTTTTTCAGATTTTCAAATGCTGAGTTAGGCAATATTTATTAGACTGTTTAGTGAGAATGTTTACTGCAGATACCAGTCATTCAAATTCACCAATATTTAGCTTTTTAAAAATGGAACTTGTGTTATTAAGACAAAGGGTTTCTCTCCAGAAAGTCAGGTTCATCTTCGACAAAGATGACAAAAGCATTGAGACCGGATATTGATCTAAAAACAATGCACATTGATGTCACTCCATCATGTCAATTTCATAGTCCTGTGAAATTCAATTTCAAATTCCTTGGATTTCTAATTTTTGATTACTAGCCTGAAGTAAAAGGACTAAAAACATTCCAATTATCCGTTGAGATCAGTTTACACCACTAATCAGAGGTTATTATTTCATCTCACGTTTGTCTATTGGTGAAACATTCAGGGCTGACTTTATAGACGTTCACCTGTTACAGCCATTAGAAAGCTAGACATTTTTTGAAAGCAGTTCTCTAAATTGACATTAATAGTCAATGTAAAATGTATTGCTATTAGTCTTTTACAGTATAACATTTGACCATTGCTGTAAATATCTAAATGAGCTTGTTCTTGCCTTTAGGAAGGAATGAACGCACTCCATTGTGCTGCTCAAAACAACCATGCTTCAATTGTACAATATTTAATTAAAGATGCGCAACTGGATTTGAACAAGCCCACAGAGGTATGAGAAAAAAAGTAAACAAATAGTTCCATTTGACTCCATCTTTTCAAGACATGCTTAAACTAAAAGGGAGACATCTTGTGCATAAAATTATGGTTTTAATCTAATTCAGTACCTTGGGAAATTTGGCTTTTTGTATGTCTCCATCATTGGCCAACACTTCTGTCTACCCCGAGATATCTTTTGACCCTGGTTAAATTTTAAATCCTGGGTCAAGCCTAGCAGATAGGTTCCTCTGCTGGAGAGTAATGCCAGTGTGGCAGTGGATGGTGATGTACCTGGGCTTTGAGGAATGTGTGATGCTTGTTGCCATATCTTTATTCTTAACCTGAAAAATACCCACTCTTGAGGCTCTTTTCTATCAACCCCTGAGTATTGGATACCAAGGTGGGATCAAAGATTTCCCTCACTTAGATGCAGTTAGCTTACGTCTACTTACATTTTGTCAGGTATAGCTTGTCTTAATGAGTTCATCCGTTGAAAGTGATGGGGAGTTAGGGAGAGTTGATTCCCATTTCTGTCAATTATAGATTCGTCAAATGAAATTCCCAGGGAGAATATATTGGGATGAAATACACTGCGAAGGCAGTTTAAAGGTGAACTACTGCATTTCTTCTTTTACAGAAAGGTAAAAAACCCTATCACTTAGCAGCTGAACATGGATGTCTTGAAATGGTGAAAATGTTGGCTGAGTTTGAATATACTACACAGGAGAAGGACAAGGTAATAGCATCTGAATGTTTGTTATTTACTCATGGCCACATTTCTCGTGGTTCATCTTTCAGCCTCTCTTAATGTTGCAAGCAAATTTCACCCTTTCTCATGATGATGGATTACCATTGACAACAATAACTGATGAAGGTCTCCCCACCCCACACTACTGATAACTCTGGACATGCTTTTTGCAGATATTTAGTCACCTCAGTATCAGTATATTTCTGACTCTCCAAAGCCTGTACACCACTTACAATCACTTACAGGTTATGAATATGTTGGAAACGGTCCACTTGCCTGGAAAAATGCAACTCAAATCACACTCAAGAAGTTCAACACCATCTAGGACAATGCAGTCCACTTCATTAATGCACTGTCTGTCATTTTAAACAGTCATTTCCTCCACTTCTAATGCACAGTGGAAGAGGTATTTACTGTCTACATATGAACTACACCTTGGCAACTCACTAAGGTTTCCTTGGCAGCATCTTCCAAAACCATACCTCTGCCACCTAGAAGAATAAGGGCAGGATGCATTGGAATACACTTCTTGCAAGTTCCACTCTAAATCATATTCCATTCCAACTTGGAACCACATCGCAGTTCCTTTGCTGTTGCTGGGTTAGGATTTTGGAACTTCTCCCCTCACTGTATAGTTGGTGTAACTACACCAGTTCACAAAGGTGACTTAATACCACCTACTCAAGGGCAAATAGGAATGGGCAAGAAATGCTGACTTTGCCAACCAGACAATCACTGTATATAAAACAAAGAACTACAGGTGCTGGAAATCTGAAACAAAACAGAATTTGCTGGAGAAACTCAGTGCCTTTCATCAGGAATCCATGATGGACCCAGTCTTGATAAAAGGTACTGACTTCCCTTCTCCTCTGCTGCTTAACCTGCTGAGCTTTTTCGAGCTCCACTCTTTATCCACTCTGACTGTCCAGCATCTGCAATTCTCACTAACTCCTAGTAGGTAAGCATAGATGAAGTATTGGCAGGAGATTAACTGGAAGGAGAGAGAAGGAGAAATGGATCATTTTCAGGTTGTCAAGCTGTAATGTGTTGGTTGCCAAAGGTAACCTAAACTATTTATTAATGTACGAATGACTTGGATGAATGGACAGAATATATTGTTGTCAAAGTTTCTACTGGTACAGTGATGCAAAAGAAAGTAAACATGAGAATTTAAAAAAAGCCCTGAAAAAGAATGTAAAATGGCTAAATTAGTGGGCAATAAGTTTGCAGATGGAATACCTTGTGGACAAATGTCAGGTCATCCATGTGGTTGGAAGGATAGAAAGGCAGAAAATTATAAAAATGGAGAGAGACTACAGATTGCTGTGGCACAGAGGGATCTGGGAGACCACGTAAATGAAACACAAAGGGTTTGTGTACAAGTACAGCGTGTAATTAAGAAGGCATATTCAGTGTTGGCCTTTATTGCAAAAGGGATGGGGTTTAAAAGGGGGAAGTTGTTGAGAGTGTGTTGCTGGAAAAGCTCAGCAGGTCAGGCAGTATCCGAGGAGCAGGAAAATCGACGTTTCAGGTCGGAGCCCTTCATCAGGACTCAGATTCTTGATAAAGGGCTCCGGCCTGAAACGTTGATTTTTCTGCTCCTTGGATGCTGCCTGACCTGCTGTGCTTTTTCAGCAACACACTCTCGACTCTGATCTCCAGCATCTGCAGACCTCACTGTCTCCTTTAAAAGAGGGAAGTCTTGGTATAATTGCCCAGAGTAATGATATAGTTCTAATCCTTTATTTAAGAAGGGATGTAGTTGCATTGGAAGCAGTTCAGAGGAGATTCACTAGATTGATTTGTGGGATGAAGGTGTTTCCTTTTGAAGAAATACTGGTTTAATAGTTGTTTATTGTGCAAACTCTCAAATGGGTCGAAGATCACTATGAAAAGTGTCCAGTCTCTCTCAGATTGCCCTGGAAGGGTAGCATATCATAAAAGTTGGTGAAGCTAACTGTTTCACAGCGATGCACTAACAACACAAGTGCTATTCACCAATGACAAGAGGGTGCTGTCAAGCCAAAAAGACATTCTGACCAATATGCAAATTTCGGTACCGGTCTAATGTCAGGTGCGAATGCTATATTTCCTAACAACTGGTGAGTTGCATCAAGCAGTGTATCCCTTCGGCTGTTTGCAACAGGCAGAGTACTGACAGTGCTCAACTTGCCCATGCTTGCAAAATTCTGCTTCTTGATTCTTTCTGCCAAAATGAACAACTTCACGTTTTCCAATATTACATTCCCACCTGCCAGCTGTTAACCTACTCACTCAAGCTCTACCTATTTATCTTGCATCATCTTCAGAACATACTTTCCTACCCATCTTTGCGTCATCTGAAAGTGTAGCAATCATGCTTTCGCTTCCCTTGTCTGAGTCATTGCTGTGAATTATAGAAAGTTAGAAATTCTTGAAGGAGTTTGCTCATCGCATCCTCTTAATCAGACAAAGAGCCGTGTATGCATACTCTCTGTTTTTTTTTTGACAACCAGCCATACTGCTGTCAATGCTAATGTTACTCCCCTACACGATGAGCTTTTAGGCTCCCCTTTTACCCACAGAACATATTGCTCCTTTAAAGGAGTCTAATAAATTAGTTGAACATGATTTCTCTCTCTCCAATCTGTACAGAATCTTCCCAAATGTCTTAATTTTTCTAAGTGCCCAGCTGTCAACTTTTTAATGATTGATTTTAACAGATGTTGTGGTAGCTGCCGTATATTTCCTGTTTACTATTCTGTACCCTCTTGAATAGGGGGTTATATTTGTTACTTGCCAGTCTGTTGAAACTTTCCTGAATCTCTGGCGTTTTGGAAAATCTGCACCAACACATCTTGCTCATTACCAACCTCTTTTAAGGCTCTAGGATGACATTCACCTGTCACTTGTCAGCCCATAGTTCCATTAGTTCACGTACTCCCACTCCCTTCATCATTTAAATTTCACCCAATTCCCCTCACCTTTCCACCTCTTAATTAATACTTACTGGAATTTTTTTGCATCCTCTGTAGTGAAGACAGAAGCAAAATATGTGTTCTTCTCTTGTGAATGCCAGTGAAGTTTCCTTTTACTTAGAATCATGTAATCTTGAAGCATTGAAGAGGGGCATTTAGCCTGTCCTGCCTGTGGTCTGTCAGTAAGTTCCATCCAGTTAGTTCCCCTCATTAAACCCTCTTTCAGTAGCTGTAGCAGTCATTTTCCTTACACAGACTTTTCACAGATTTTTCTGTTCCTAGCAGGAAGGTAATAAAAGAGGTTTTTGCTCCCATTGTGCAGGAAGGTAACACAGCCTTGCACCTTGCTGGCAAGAATGGTCATACATCAGTGGTTGAAGAGCTGCTGAGAGAGTGGAATCTAATAGATGAGGAGAATGAGGTAAGTTATTGCGATAACGTTAATTAGAAACCCTTATGAAAATATCTTTTACTCTTCTTGTACCTTTCAAATATTAGAAAATAAGCTGAATAGCAATTAGGGATGGGTAATAAATGCTAGTCTAGCTAGCAATGCTCATATCCCAGAAAATAATGAAAAGTTGGCAGATTCATCCTAAATGTTTAGAAATAGTTTGTGTTGTCTCTGCTTGTCAGTGCCTTTAAAGTAAAGATTTACGTTCTTTTAAAAGACATACCTGACTATGCTGGTACTGGAACCAAAAGAGAAAATGCTGGAAAATCTCAGCAGTTCTGGCAGCATCTGTAAGGAGAGAAAAGAGCTGACGTTTCGTGTCTAACTGACAAAGGGTCAGTTAGACTCGAAACGTCAGCTGTTTTCTCTCTTTACCGATGCTGCCACACCTGCTGAGATTTTCCAGCATTTTCTCTTTTGGTTTCAGATTTCAGCATCCGCAGTAATTTGCTTTTATGCTGGTACTGGTACTGATTAATTCAGGGCACATTGATTAAATTGAATTGAATTTATTTATTGTCATGTGTACCGAGGCACAGTGAAAAGCTTTGTCTTGCGAGCAATACAGGTAGATCACATAGTTAAGTAGCATAGATAAGTAAATATGTTACATGTATGTTACAGAAACTGCATGTTTTGCAATGAATGGTGTAATCCATAACTAATACGTGCAATTGTATGAAATGATACTCATTCTCTGATTTTAAACTGTTGAGCTATCAGATAGATTGGAATTAAAATTCATGCTAGTTCTCTGTCCTAAGCCTTACACAAGTTGTTTGGATTTTCACTTCCTTGAAAGGCTGAGGGGAAATAGTCAACTTGAAAAAGGATTGGGATATGGTTGATGAAATCTCATGACTGAAATAGATAATCTCAGGAAACTGCACTTATACACCTAACTTCTCTATATATCTGAATTACCTGAGCAGTGAAAATGTGTTTAATATGATATTACCTCTGTATTATTGTCAGGAGGGCGAGACCGCATTTTATCTGGCAGTTGTTGGAAATCATCAGGAATGCGTACAACTGTTGCTGGAAGCAGGAAGTGACATTAATATTTTACCAAAGGTACCTCAAACCCTTTGTATCCTTTAGAAATGAACTATTTGTCCATTGAGCTTTGTGGAGGCTCCTTCTGTATATTTATCGCTAGGATCAAAAGAAATGTGAGACATAGGGACTGAGATTTGTTTAGCCCCAGGATTCAATCGGTCACCAAATACACTATTAGGTCAAAACCCTATTCCGGTCTCATTAGTATTAATTTGAAGAGCTGTTGATTTTTGTCTCACTGTCACCTACTTTTAGAAAATCCTCATTGGCTGCCTGCCTCTTCAAATTCTGAGGATGGACTGGATCACCAATGGAATTTTTGATTTGGGATTGGATAGGCTATAGAATATGAAGAAATGGGGTTAGTGGGGAGGAAAGAAAAAGGAGAAAGGAGGAATGGAGCGAGTGTCAGGTTACAGGATGGGACGAGGTAGGTGAAGATCTGAGAAGGGAGAAATGAGAGGTGAGAGGGAGAGCTCTGCAAGGGAACTAGAAGGGAGGGGGAGGGGAAATGTGAGGAGACAAATAGAGTGAAGGAGGGTGATGGGAAGCAGGACAATGGAAAAGGAAGGCTGGGAGGGCAAGAGCAAAGTGATGTGAGGGGCTGAGGGGGCAAGTGGAGAAAAAGCAGGGAGAGATAAGACAGGGAAGAAGGGGAGAAATGGTTGTAATTAGTGAGAGAAAGAGAGAAGAGAGGGGCTTAGAGAAAGAGAGGATTGGAACAATTTGAGAAGCCAAAATGGAACTGTTCCGATTTTTTTTTACATTTTGTTTTCAAAAATATGACCAGGAGATGTAGAAGCAGAAGTCAACCATGCATCCTGATGAAGGCGATGGCTGTGGTTTTATTGAAATGAAGTTAGGAGCTTTATAACAATCATCTTTGAGAAATCATTCAAGTAGAATTACTGGAGAATGGGGACTAAGTACACCACTGTCTTCCACATTAAATGCCCCACAAGAAAATGTTTAGTTATTCACTGTTGTATCAGTGCTACTGTGCAATATTGATTGATCTCTGCAGTGAAATGCTGGTTCCTTTTGAGTAGTATTGGAAATATGAAATATAAATTTGAAATTAAAGGTATGATATCATTGAAATGTTTTTTACATTGTGGAAATTGAGATTTTCTTTCCTGCAATTTTGGCAAAGAATTAGTCACATGGCAGGTTGAGAGCTAGAGGATGTTCAGGTGCCTCATTATCTGAATTATAACGCTGGTTCGTTTTTAAACATAATTTGATAAATTCTACTTAATTCCCTTTCAGACCGATTTGAGTTCCTTGCACATTGCAGCAGAGAGAGGTGATGTCTCCATGGCTTTGATTCTTATCAATGCTGGAATGAATTATAATGTTCAAAATAATGTAAGTACCACAGGCAGTGAAAAGGGGATATAGCTCAGTATTACAAGCCATGCCTAGTGACACCATGATCCATTCTGTCCTGTGATTTCTTTCTTTAATCTGTTATAGAAAAAGGAAACCTGTCTACATTTGGCTGTTAAAAACAGACACACATCTGTTGCACAACTCCTCGTGGAATCCAAATGTGATGTTAACATTGTGGATGAAGTAAGTTTTCAAAAGCTGATCACACTTGATTTAGACAAATAGCAGAATGTAGCATCATTGCTTGGGAACGGGTTAGAGATTGGCTAATTTTCCTCTGGTTTGGGGTAACGCACAACTCCAGGAAAAGGGTTACCAAAAGAGATAGCTAATGCTGGGCCATGACTTGCTTAGAGTTATCCTGGATTTCAGGAAAATTTCTCAGAAATGCAACTGATCTAAGAATTACAGTCCAATTCAAATGAAGCAAGAAAAACCTAAACTATCCCTTGCCTCATTAGCCTCTCTCACTGTTGGGCAAGAACACATTAGGACAATGAGAAGACATCCTTAGGCCTTTGGTGCATCCCTACTTAAATTACAGGACTTGAGAAGGATGTTCAGGCTGAGGACACTGTCAAAGTGCTTTCATTTTTCCAAGGTAGGCAGGAATGTTTCAAGGATTGGGGGATTCTTGGATCTTGAACATGACAATAAGATGTACTCCCATCACCCGCCATTTGTAACCTTGCTGGAACATTTTCTTGCAGATATTGTAAGCTAGGCATGAGCTAAGGGCGACACAGTGGCTCAGTGGATGAGCCACTCAGTTAGCACTGCTGTCTCACAGCACCAGGGGCCCAGGTTGGATTCCAGCCTTTGGCGACTGTCTGTGTGGGGTTTGCACATTCTCCCCGTGTCTGCATGGGTTTCCTCTGGGTGTTCCAGTTTCCTCCCATAGTCCAAAGATGTGCAAGTCAGGTGAATTGGCCATGCTAAATTGCTCATAGTGTTAGGTGCATTAGTCACAGGGAAATGGATCTGGGTGGGTTACTCTTCTGAGGGAAGGGCCTGTTACCACACTGTAGGGAATCTAATCTAATATGGATGAATTCAGGTAGGTTCAATTAAATCAGGTTAAGCAGTGGATCTATTTAGTGCCCAGTTCTGTTTGGAAGACATGGGGTGGGAAGGATTGTGGCCCTATTTCTTTTCAGTCGGTTTTCACCAATAACTTCTACCAGCTATTGCAATGTTGTTTGAGTTTTTGCCAGTGAATTGAAATGCATGATACATTATCATATTCAATATGCTGACATAAAATTGAAAAAGTTTGCAAAAGTTTAGTTAATGAATTAAAAAGGCAGAAGGCGGGGGACATTAAAATTTAATTCATTTGAACTAGCAACAATATTATTACTTTTGTGATTTATTTGAATTTTTACAAGAGTACAACTAGTGATCATTGTGACCTTTTAAGGGCTGAGCACCAAAATCACGTATCAAGCACACAATTAGAAGGTAGCTTTTAAATGATTTCTTAGACTTGACAGAAAGACCTATGTCAGGAAGTATCAAAGTGAATCTCCTATTCATCCGACTTCCTTACTGAACGTTTCTCCTTGTTTATTCATTGGTGGAGTAGATTGAGTTCTCTTGTTGAATGGATAGATTCTGAAACAGTCTGTACATTCCAGAGTCAGTATGTTCTGGGGTTATCAACAGAGCAAGGAGAAAATAATAAATAGCAAACCTTGTATAATGGTAAAGTGAATAATTTAAAATGTTCAAAGGTAAATTAATCTTTGGTCATCCTCCAGAGAAACCAGAATCCATTGCATCTGGCAGCTGAACTTGGAAGAACTGACTTGGTGGAATTGCTGTTGAAAGCAGATATTGACTTGAAACAAAAGGACAAGGTTTGTTGACTGGGCACAATGTGACATATTAGATGGCGTGCGGGTATTAAATGGTGTTAACAAATATACAGTTCAGTGAAGCCTGTGTTCAGAATTTATTTGATTAAAGTTAAAATGGACAGTCATGCATATTTACAGGATTCTCTGGGAACACTTTATTTGGCTTATTGTCCGTAGAAACCTTTTGAATAATTTTTAAAAGTAGCAAATGATGGAAGGTTTCATGAAAAAAGTCTTTGCTTTATCTTGTGTAAATGTGCAGTTGGTCCCATGCTCGAGGGCAAAGATGGTTCCTTAAAGCAGAGCCTTTATGACATAGGTTCCACCCAGTCCTCAGATAAGGTTCTCCAGTTTGTTACGGATCCAGATGGGTCACCTCAAAGCATTAAGCTCCAGGTGAAGGGCTCCAATTCTTTATCTTCCTGTCCCATAGCTGATCACAGAAAGGTTCCCTTTCCATGTAGGTACCTTTTCTCCTAGACCAAGTTAACAACAGGGAGTCTTTTAAAATTACCAAACATGAGAAGAATAATAACACTGCACACATTCCACACGGATTGAAAGTGAGAATTGAGTGCAAGAAAAGGTAAAAGTTAAAAGACATCTGGATCAATCTCTGAGTCACTTGCAATTATTAGGTAGTAGGATTTTGATTGTTGAACAGTTGATTTCTGGAACCTTGGCTTCACAGTTAAGCCAAAATTCTTTTGACTTGTCTATCTTTGAACTGTCATTACTCATTAGCTTTCAGCATTCAGAAGGGTTTATTCTTTTACTTGCTATGCGGGGGTGACTAGTGGATAGTTCTTCGAATGTGTACCACATCAGTGCTCAAACCCCAGACTAATGCACATGAGTAGCTCAGGAGGTAACAGTTCATTTTGTCATTTCTCAAATTGAAACTTCTATGACACCTTTGGATGTGACGTTTCATAATTCCTCTCCAAACAGCCACTGAATTTTCATTCACGGTCATCTTTTGGCTGTATCAGTCATCTTTTTAAAAGCACATGTTGGTGTTAACAGTTCATTATGTCCTTGGGTTTTCTGAAATTCTGGTTTGTAATCATACTATGAGGCAAGAGCCCATTTGGCCCAAAGAATCCACAATGGCAAGTAAACATCCACATTGACAATAAAACTTCATCGGACCACGCTTAAGTACAATTAATACTAAGATATTTGAAAGCATTCAGAGGACATAAAGATGGTACTGAGTCTGAAATCATAGAGCAGACATAGCTGCCATTTACTAAGAGCTAAACATTTGAGGAACCTGAGATTGCAAAGCTATACTGTGAGAATCGAAACTACTAGGTCTGTAGGTCTCTCTGGTTGATAACATTACCCAGGGCCCTCCCTAGTGTATAAGTCCTGCCCTTGTTGTTTTACCAAAATGCAATACCTCATATTTGTTTAAATTAAACTCTGTCTGCCACTCCTCAATCCATTGGCCCAATTGATCAAGATCCCTTTGTAATCTTACAGAACCTTCTTCATTGTGACTATACCAACAATTTTAGCTTTATCCACAAACTTACTAACTATGCCTCCTAAATTCTCATCCATATTGTTTGTATAAATACCAAAATTGGACCAAGAACCGATCCCTGCAGTACACCATCTTCACAGGCCTCCAGTCCAAAAAAAACTCTCCACCATCACCTACTATCAAACCAATTTTGTATCCAATTGGCAAGCTCTCCATAAATCCCATTTGATCTAGCTTTACTAATTAGTCTACCACGTTGGACCTTGTCAAAGACTTTACTAAAGTCTCCTGCTCTGCTCTCATCAAACTTTTTGGTTACGTCCTCAAAAATACTAAACCAAGTTTGTGAGACACAATTTCCTAATCGCAATACCATGTTGACTATCCCTAATCAATCCTTGCCTCTCCAAATATGTGTAAATCTGTCTCTCAGAATCCTCTCCAATATCTTATCCTCCATTGATGTTAGATTCACAGATCTGTATGTCCCAGGCTTCTCCTTACAGTCTTTCTTAAACATCAGCCACCCTCTAGTCCTCCAGCACCTCACCTGTGGTTGTAGATTATACAAATATCTCTGCTAGAGGCCCCTTTGCTTCATCCCTAACTTCCCACAACATGCTGAGATATGCTTGATCAGGTCCAGGAGGTTGGTCTACCTTTGTGTTTTTTAAGATCTCTAGCACTTCCTCTTCTGTAATGTGGGCTGTTTTCAAGATATCAATATTTATTTCCCAATTCCCCTCGCCTCAACTTCTTTCTCCACAGTAAAAATAGATGCAAAATAATTAGTCAGTATCTTGCCCATCTCCAGTGGTTCCACACACAGACCTCCATACACAGATCTTTAAAGGGCCCTATTTGCTCCCTAGTTGCTCTTTTATGCTCTCAGTGTCCTTATGCAATCTCTTTGAATTATTGTTAACCTTATCTGCCCAGACTATCATTTTGTCCTCCTGAATTCCCCCATACCCTTAAACTCTTCAAGAGATTCACTTGATCCCAGTTGACTACACATAATAAATGATTCTTTCTTTCCATGCTTACAAAGTCAGAGAGCAAATATAAATTATAGACATATATTTATTGAGAAACAAATCTTCTGTCAATCACTTACCTATTTTAATTTACTCAGGCTCTTTCTTAATTTACCACCATGAAAGATGCATGTTACATGTAGAAATGTTCATTGTTGTGGTTCTGTTCGCCGAGCTGGAAGTTTTTGCTGCAAACGTTTCGTTCCCTGGCTAGGGAACATCATCAGTGCTATTGGAGCCTCCTGTGAAGCGCTGCTTTGATGTTTCTTCCGGTATTTATAGTGGTTTGTTCTTGCCGCTTCCGGGTGTCAGTTTCAGCTGTAGTAGTTTGTATGTGGGGTCTAGGTCGATATGTCTGTTGATGGATGTTCTTGCCGTTTCCGGGTGTCAGTTTCAGCTGTAGTGGTTTGTATATTGGGTCCAGGTCCATGTGTCTGTTAATGGAGTTTGTGGATGAATGCCATGCCTCTAGGAATTCCCTGGCTGTTCTCTGTCTGGCTTGTCCTATGATGGAGGACATGCCACACGGAACGAGGACATGCCACAACCAAAAGGACTAGCCACACTATCATATGTCAGGAGCGTCTCAGAACTGACAGCCAGACTACTGCGACCCTTAGGACTCATAACAGCACACAAGCCAACTTCCACACTCAGACAACAACTCACTAGAACAAAGGACCCAATAGCCAGCACGAGCCAAACTAATGTAGTTTATAAAATACCATGCAAGGACTGCACAAAACACTATATAGGACAAACAGGAAGACAGCTAACAATCCGCATCCATGAACATCAGCTAGCCACAAAACGACACGACCAGCTATCCCTAGTAGCCATACACTCAGACAACCAGGAACATGAATTTGACTGGGAAAACACTACCATCATAGGACAAGCCAGACAGAGAACAGCCAGGGAATTCCTAGAGGCATGGCATTCATCCACAAACTCCATTAACAGACACATGGACCTGGACCCAATATACAAACCACTACAGCTGAAACTGACACCCGGAAACGGCAAGAATATCCATCAACAGACACATCGACCTGGACCCCACATACAAACTACTACAGCTGAAACTGACACCCGGAAGCGGCAAGAACAAACCACTATAAATACCGGAAGAAACATCAAAGCAGCGCTTCACAGGAGGCTCCAATAGCACTGATGATGTTCCCTAGCCAGGGAACGAAACGTTTGCAGCAAAAACTTCCACCACAACAACGGACACCCGAGCTACAAATCTTCAACCAGACTGTAGAAGTGTTCAGTTAAATTCCTAAAGTACCAAGGAGATGTATTGAAAATTAGAATAACTTTCATTTTCATGCTTAAGTGAATGTTGTACCTGGTCATTTATTTGCTACCATTCTGAACAAAAATGTGCAAGCTATATTTTTGCCAATGCTAAAAATTCTAATGTCAATAACAGGAATTCACGAAGTGCAATTTCCAGAGATAAATATTTTCATTTCCAATTCTGCAGCAAGGTAAAACTCCACTGGGAGTGGCAGCAAGAGTCAACCATATCATTATTGTAGATATGATCATCAAAGCTGAAAGATACTGTGCCTGGAAGGAGGTGAGTAACCTTAGAACCATTGCTTTGAGAGTCAGGTTCATGAGACAAAGCTCAGGACAATCTTGCATTTATCCAACTGTTTCCTTAACATTTAATTATGGTGGTTTCTCTAACATCGGTGCAACTATTTTCCTTTAGTTTAATGTATGATATGATGGATATTCTGGAATTGAAGGTAGTCCAGAGAAGGTTCACTAGCTTGATATCAAGTACGGAGGGATTTTCTTTTCTGTTGAAAGGTTGAGTAAATTGGGCTTGTACTCTTTGGAGTTTAGTAGAATGAAAGGAGGTCTGATTGAAACATATAAGATTACTTAGTGGGCTTGACAGGGTAGACACAAAGAGATTACTTCCCCTTGTGAGCACCATCAACAACCATTCCATCACGTTTTGATGGTTGAGAGTCAACTGATGGGGTGGTATAATTGACCTTTGTCCTGTTTTTTTTTGTGTGAACAGGCATACCTAGACCGTTTTCTACATTAGCAAGTAAATTACATTGTTTTAGCTGTACTGGGCAACTTTGCCATGGACACAAGAAGTTCTGGAGCATAAAGCTTCAGGACTATTACCTGATTAGGAGTCCTATTGAATTTATGTCCTATCGCTTTGAAGCACCATAGGTACATGAATGCAATATGCAATTGTGTTTCACCCAGGAGCTTGCATAGTTGCACTTTCTGTTAATAAAAAGCTAATAATAAACTTATGGACTAATTATTACTGAACTTTTCAAACAATAACTGTGTGGAAATATCACATTTTCTAATTGATTAATGTTCATTAATAGAGGTACTGAGTATAACAGCAGGGATATTATACTGAACTTCTCAGGTTTGACCACTAGAATATTGGATTGAACAAGCTGGGATTGTTATCTTTCATGGAAAGGTGGTTAAGGGAAGATCTGATGGATATTTTCAAACATAGATTAGGGAAAGCTGTTCCCACTAGTCGATGGAAATGGATTTAATGTTTAGAGCAGGGGATGCAGGGGACCTGTCCAGTATGTGGTAATGATGTGGAACACTCTGACTTCAAGGATAGTGATCAATTATTTCAAAACGAAATTGGTTGTGCTCTTAAGGGAGCTGAGCATATAGCGCAAGAGTGATAAACAAAGGAATGGGACTGGCTGGCTTACTCCATGCACTTCATGTGGTGAATGGTCTCCATTTGTGCTGTAATTACTATTTTAAATTAACATGGTCCACTTTCTTTATTTCCTTTCTTCATCCATTGGCTGTTTACAGAGTTTGCTTCCATCAGCAGAAAGTCAACATTTGCTACATTCAATGTTTTATCCTTGGAGGCATCATAGTTCCTTGACCTCCACACACAAGGGCAATGCCTGCTACCCTGTCCTGTAGTCACCCATTCTGCTACAGCACAACAGTGCAACTCATTGGCAAAGTGACATATAGCCAGCCCAGCTGAGATTACATATCCACAATTAAATCTGGGACATATTTGATTTACAAGATTAAACCATTTGTTGGATTAAGTTAAATGAACCACTGGAGGATCCTGTCCTAAATCCTTCTGAGCAAATTTGATTCATTTTATTCTTTAAATTAGATTCCCTACAGTATGGAAACAGGCCCTATGGCCCAACAAGTCCACACTGACTCTCCGAAGAGTAACCCACCCAGACCTGTTCCTCTGCCCTATATTTACCCTTGACTTGGCAATTTAGCATGGCCAATTCACCTGAGCTGCACATCTTTTAGACTGTGGGAGGAAACCGGAGCACCCAGAGGAAACCCACGTAGACACTGGGAGAATGTGCAAACTCCACACAGACAGTCACCCAAGACAAGAATCGAACCCAGATCCCTGGCGTTGGGAGGCTGCAGTGCTAACCACTGAGCCATCATTCCTGCTGCTGCCTTAGTCCTGGTGCAGACAGGAAGCTAGTAAGGTTCAGATACCCCACCACCTTCTCGCAAATACATGTTCTTCTTACTTAGTCACTCCAGTCAGTCCAAGTTGTGTAAACGTTCGTGATTTCAGATTATCAATTCATATACAAGAATTCAAGCAATTCATAAATAAGTGGCTTTATTGAGTGCAATGGGAAAGTTCTGTTCATCAGTTTTTCATGGTTGGCTAAATGTATCTCCAGCAAGACTGGTTGATCTGGTTTAATTGAAATTTGTTTTTATTTCATAAAAGGTTATGCGTATCTCAGTAACTGCAGAATTTATGTCAACAAAATTATTCCAGTATGGTAGACCCGCCCTAATAACAACACTTTCATTGTTTCAGTTCAATGGGGTAGAGTTTCCTTCTTGGGCACATTGTCAATCCCTGCTCTGAAGTATTGTTTCTCCCCATGTTCTTCCGTGCAAACTCATTCACATATCACTGAACACAAAATCCACCATGAGCTGTGCAGCTGAACAGCATTTAAAATATAATTTAAAACAAAACTGGAATGGTAACAATGATTTACAGTTCAATTTAGGCTAAACCCCAAATAAAGCATTTTAAATAAAATGTCAGCCCATCATCTGTGAGGAACCTGGTATTAAGCAACTGAAAGCATTTTTTTTGTCTGTGCCCTTGCCTTTTTTAATCACTCATGGGATATGGATGTCACTGGCTGGCCAGTATTTATTCTAGATTAGAGTGTACTGGAAAAGCACAGCCGGTCAGGCAGCATCTGAGGAGCAGGAAAATCAATGTTTCGGGCAAAAGCCCTTCATCAGGACTGAAGCGCTAGTATTTATTGCCCATTCCTAGCTGCCTTGAACTGATTGGCTTGCTAGGCCATTTCAGAGGGCAGTTGAGAGTCAACCACATTGTTGTTGGGCTGGAGTCACATGTAGGCCTGAACCAGGTAAGGATGGCAGATTTCCTTTCTGAAGCGAACCAAATGGGGTTTTCCAACAATCGACAATAGATTCATGGTCATCAGTAGATTCTTAATTCCAGATTTTTTTTTTTATTTATTGAATTCAAGTTCCATCATATGCCATGAGGGAATTTGAACCCTTGTCCCCAGAACATTAGCTGGATTAAGAGTCTAGTTATAATATCACGAGACTATCACGTCCCCAGTTTGGCAACTGCAGATGTGATGGATCAAATGGTTTACCTTCTGTAACAATTTTGTAATTCTGAGTTAGAAGGTTGTGGATTCAAGTCCACTCCAGAACCTATGCATAAAATTTAGGTTGATACATCAGTGTAATAATCAAGCGTCACACTATCCATACTACCAAACTTTGGGTGAGATATTAACCTGAAGCCCTGTAAGTTCTCTTGAATGGATGAAACACATCCCATGCACCAATATTGAGAAAGTGCAGCGAGTTCTCTATAAATTAGTCAATATTTATCCATCAATCAACATCACTAAAACAGGCCATTGTCATATATCTGTTTGTGGCAGCTTTTTCCCAATGCTACATTATTGAGTATTCATTGAGAATAAAAGGTATTTTATTGTATGTAAAGTGCTTTAAAATATCCAGTGGTGGTAAAAGAGACATTAGGGAGTAGCTTATCTGCACCTTCTCTCTGAAGTTTGCTCCAGGTTTTCCACTTTTACACTCTATTTTACAATAAAAATGTTAATTTTTGGTTGTAATCTTAGTTTTGCCAACAAAATATTACTGAGGTCTTAAACAAGGTCTATTTCTTAACAACTAAAAAAAGTTTTTATAAAGTGTATATTAAGTTTAATGATCTGTCAACTAAAAATATTGCTTACTCACAAGGAATATCAATCTGATATTTGGCTGATTATTTCAGTTTGTTTCAGCAAGTTAACAATTAATTGCAAGACCTGAATACTGATCCGTTCCCTTTCTTATCCTAATGAATGCATTGAAAGGCAGACTCGCTTTTTAAAAAACAGTACACTTGTACAGAGATATCAGACTGCATTCACAGTATAGCACCAAACAACATCATTATAAACCCATCTCAGTTTCTTTCTGTTGCATCAAATTTCTCTCTTCATTATTTTCAGGATTAGGATCTAAAATGGAATGTCCATATTGTGACGTTAGTGAATAAAGGTTGTTGAATAATTTGTCTTTGACATGCCAGCGTTATTAGTTTTGCACAGGGCAGAGCAATTTTAAATCTGGATATTCGGCAAAGTCTGGGTGGTGAGTTGTAGCCACTCTGAGTGATTACTGCAAAACTGCCAGGAACGTGCTGAGCTGTGGCAAAGGCCTAAAGCAAAAGGGTCTTCCTTTCCATAGACATGTGCATATTACAAATGCAAGTTAACTGATGACTTAGTGGGAAACCTACCTTAACATTCCTATTTGTAAAAAGAGAAGGAAGAAAAGCGGGGGCTAGAAAAGGCCCAAAAATTATTTGCTTTCTTTTTGAGGTGAGGTGAGCTGAAATGCTCTGCCAGGATCCACCAAGATGCTTGCTGTGGCACTCTCCTTCCTGAGCACTTGATCCCACAGGTGCACCTTGTCACTCACAATCTTATTGAATGGCGATGTGGAATAGAGGGGCCAAATGGCCTATTCCTGCTCCTGTTTTTATGTCTCTTTTGTTATTGGGTGGTCACAGGATGTGTGATTTTCCAGGATGATTTGAAGGTATGAATGAATGGAGCATGTCTTTTTCTCTGGCTTAGTGCCATACCCAATGGCCTCATGAACATCCATAACATTTGAGCAGTCCCAGTTGTTTATATTATGTCAATGGGTTTTTGCATTGCTGGAAAGGAAAGCATTTATCGCCTTCAAGGTGAGTCAGCTTCTTGAACTGCGGCAGACTAACTTCTGTTCAGGAGAGAGATCTTGGATTTTGACTCACCACAGTGAAGTAATGATGATATAGTTACAGCCCAGAATGTTGTGTAGCTTGGATGAAAATTTGGAGATGGAGAAGATCATGTGTGGTTTGGAAGGTGGTGTTAAAGGAGTCTTGGAGAGTTGTATACACAGCTACCACTGTGCATCAGTGATAGTGGAAGGGGGGAAAGAAAGGTGACTAAGGAGGTGGACGAGGGTAAAGCGGTAGATGTGGTGTATATGGATTTTAATAAGGCGTTTGATAAGGTTCCCCATGGTAGGCTACTGCAAAAAATATGGAGGTATGGCATTGAGGGGGTGTTGGAGGTTTGGATTAGTAATTGGCTGGCTGGAAGAAGACAGAGGGTAGTAGTTGATGGTAAAGGTTCATCTTGGAGTGCAGTTACCAGCGGTGTTCCGCAAGGATCTGTTTTGGGACCATTGCTGTTTGTCATTTTTATAAATGACCTGGAGGAGGGGCTAGAAGGTTTGGTGAGCAAGTTTGCGGATGATACGAAAGTCGGTGGAGTTGTTGATAGTGAGGAAGGATGTGGCAGGTTACAGCAGGATATAGATAAGCTGCAGAGCTGGGCAGATAGGTGGCAAATGGAGTTCAATGTAGGTAAGTGTGAAGTGATTCACTTTGGTAAGAGTAACAAGAAAATGGAGTACTGGGCTAATGGTCGGATACTTGGTAGTGTGGATGAGCAGAGGGATCTTGGTGTCCATGTACACAGATCTCTGAAAGTTGCCACCCAGGTAAATAGTGCTGTGAAGAAGGCATATGGCGTACTGGCTTTTATTGGTAGAGGAATTGAGTTCCGGAGTCCTGAGGTCATGTTGCAGTTGTATAAGACTCTGGTGCGGCTGCATCTGGAGTAGTGTGTGCAGTTTTGGTTGCCATACTATCGAAAGGATGTGGAGGCACTGGAACAGGTGCAGAGGAGGTTTACCAGGATGTTGCCTGGTATGGTATGAGGAAAGGCTGAGGCACTTGGGGCTGTTTTCATTGGAGAAAAGAAGGTTTAGGGGTGACTTGATAGAGGTGTATAAGATGATTAGGGGTTTAGATAGGGTTGACCATGAGAACCTTTTTCCACGTATGGAGTCAGATATTACGAGGGGGCATTGCTTTAAATTAAGAGGTGGTAGGTATAGGACAGATGTTAGGGGTAGATTCTTTACTCAGCGAGTCGTGAGTTCATGGAATGCCCTGCCAGTAGCAGTGGTGGACTCTCCCTCTTTATGGGCATTTAAACGGGCATTGGATAGGCATATGGAGGATAGTGGGCTAGTGTAGGTTAGGTGGGCTTGGATCGGCGCAACATCAAGGGCTGAAGGGCCTGTACTGCGCTGTATTTTTCTATGTTCTATGTTCTAAAGCTTAAAGTGATGAATAGGGGATGATTATTGAATCTTTGTCTTGACTGGTATTGTGCTTCTTGAGTATTGTTGTACAGCCACATATTTATGTGGCAGGTCCAGTTTAGTTTCTTATCAAAAGTAACTCCCACCCCTCAGGTTGTTGATGGTGTTTTGTACAAGCCCAATACAAAATTCTATTGCTGAGCATTTCCACCATTTTCAATTGTTATTTTAAAATCAGGTATCTAATATCTGCAGTATTTTACTTTTATGAAGGAAGTTAGTTGGGTCATTGAACACACTGGGAAGTGGTCATCCCAACCTGTGCCAGTCATCCCAGGTCAAAGTGAGTGATCCTTGTTCAAACTACCCAATGGGAGAAGTTGTGCATTTTTGACGGTCATAGTGCAAGAGCTGAAAGACAATGGTTGCTTAAGGGTGGAAGATTCTTTGGGAAGTGGGCTTGTTTCCTTTGGCATAGAAGACTGTGGGAAACCAACTCCTCATTTCTTTCCCATTCATATTGTTCGTTGAAATTGAAAATGAGAATGTCATTAAAGCAACAGAAGAGGAAAGCACATGACCATGAGTTGTGGAGAAGTGAGCAGATCACTGCCACACCTTTGAAAAAAAGGTGATGTTGTTTGTGAGTGAAGTGGAAGAGCTAAGGACTGTTCCTCTCTTACCACATTAACTCCTAAAGTCTGCTGTTGAACAGTTTCTAGATAGTTCACATGATTCAGCACTAATGTCTGCACCAACATGTACGCTAATGAAGAGATCCAGAAGAAAACAAGAAGATCTTTAGTTCAAAGGAGCATCAGCATTGCAACTTGTTTAGAGGACAGCTGAGTCCACAGGAGTCCAAAGCACATTGAGATGCTACATTGAGTGTCATATTGGATTCAGAATGGACCTGACAGAAAACAAAACCACCAAACTTATAACAGTCGTTACAGGTTTTGTTTCAATCATCAACAATCTGGGGAAAGCCCAAAGTTCAGGTCGTCTCTAAGCAACAACATGGATTAACAGAATTTGGTTCTGTTGAAGAGTCATCAGACTTGAAACATTAACCCTGCTTCCTTCTCATGGACTTGCTGAGTTTCTCCAGCAATTTCTGTTGTTGATGCATTAATATAGCAGCTTTAGTGCAAAGTACTTCACAAGGGTAAAACAGATGACCAAAAGCAAAATCAAAAAGGTAGGTCTTAAGAGTGTTTTGAAGGAGAAGAGAGAATCAAATGCTTTTCAGGAAGGAAATACAGAGCTTATGGCCGAGATAACTTAAGGCTTGACCACCACTGACAAAGTGATGAACATATGTAAAGCACAAGATACCAGAATTTGTGGAATGCAGAGATCTCATAGTGGTTTTGGAGATAGACCCATTTCCTCCAACAAATATCCCTATTCTCAACAATGGAAGAGCCCAGCACATCTGTATAAAAGGTACCCAATGGTAATAGTCTTCAGCCTGCAGTGTTGAGTGATCCATCTTGGCCTCCTCCAGAGGCCGTCATCATCACAGCCATCATCATCATCATCAGCCAATTTGGTTCACTGCATGAAGATGTGCTCTACAATTTGCCACAGCCCTAATTAACCTGTTGCAGTACAGCTACAACACTAGCATCTATCTGACAATGTGGAAAATTGCCCAGATAAGCCCTGTACACACACAATGCAGAATAACCTGGGCACCTACCTGGAAAACTTCAGTCTACTCGTGATCATAAGTAAAGTGATGGATGGTGTCATCCTTGATGCTTAGTACTTGCTTAGCAATAAGTAATCTGCTCCCCAATACTTGGTTTGAATTTCATACAGCTCCTGACAGCATTACAGCCTTGTTGACCCATGAACAAAAGAGCTGAGTTCCAAAGGTGAGATGAGTGTGACATCAAGGCTGCATTTGACAGAGTGTGGCACCAAGGAGCCTGAGCAAAACTGGAGTCAGTGGAAATCAGGTGGAAGATGGACATTGGAATAAAGGAAGATGGTTGTGGTGTTTTGGAAGTTAGATGTCTGAGATGTAAAAATACTACGCAGAATTCCTTAGACTAATGTCCTAGGCTCAATCAACTTTAGCTCCTTCATCAATGATCCACAATCTTCATAAAGACAGGCCTGGTGATGTTCACTGATGATTGTGCAATGTTCAGCACCATTTGTGACTCCTCAGATATGAAAGCATTCCATGTCTAGTTCTTGTTGCATTTGGTCAATATCCAGGTTTGGTATGATAAATGGCAAGTAACATGCATGACATGTAAGTGCCAGGCAATGATGGAATCTCACACAAGAGAATGTAACCATCACCATTTGACATCCAACGGCATTACTGAAGTCTCAATGTCTTGGGAGTCACCATTGACCAGGAATTGAACTGGATTAACCATATAAATATTGTCACTGCAAGACCATTCTGAAGCTTGGAATCCGATAGTGTGTAACTCAGCACCTGACTTCCCCAAAGCCTGTCCAGCATCAACAAGGTACAAGTCAGGAGTGTGATGGAATATCCCCCACCTGCAGCTCCAACAATACTCCAGAAGCTTGACACCATAGAGGACAAAGCAGCCAGCATGATTGGTACTAGATCCACAAGCATCCACTCCCTCCATCGCTTATGCTCAGTAGCAACACCATGTATTATCTACAAGATACATGTAGAAATTCACCAAAGATGCTGAGCTAGCACCTTCCAAATCCATGACAAGTACCTTCCAGTGATCCCTCTGAACTGCATGCCTGTGCTCATTGATTGGTGTGCAGGCACACTGACTTCCACTCCCCAAAGTCCCTATCCAACATGGACCTTGGACAGCTACAGAATGGCAGGAGAAGTTAGAAAGTAGCTGTCATCTAATAGGACAAGGGCAACAGATTCATGGGTACACCACATGTCGGTCCCCCTCCAAGCATCTTACCAACCTGACTTGGAAATATATTGGTTATTCAGTGTTGCGAGGGCAAAATTCTGTCCCTAATATTATTGTGAGTCTACCTACACAAAATAGACTGCAGAGGTTCAGGAAAGCAGCTCACCACCACCACCTCCAGCCAGTGATGCCCACATCCCATGAGCGAATTTAAAAGAACCATTCTGTTGCAATGATTCATTTAATTTATGATCAGTTTCTTTAGCTAATTATTCTGGGGTGTGGTGTTGCTTGGACTGCATGATACTCTGAGCAGTGTAGCTCAAGTCACCCCGTATCACAACTGTGTCAAGAGTTGAAAAGGTTCTTGCCTGAATTTAAACGCTGTGGTCCTTGTTCTTTCAGAAAATCCAGGATAGCTCTGTAATCCCAACAAGGAGTTATCCATTGTCATTCAAACCAGACCACACCACAGAGACAAGCCAGCTCCGTGCAGCCATATGGAGTTTGGCAAACCATCAACTGAAGCCAAAAGATTGGAAGAAACTTGCTGTACAATGGAATTTCACTGAGGAACAGATTAAAGCAATTGAGGAACAATGGACAGGTAGGAACATCTGTTAATATGCTGGTGAATGCTCAAAATAAACTAGATTTCTAAATTAATGTCATGAAGAGGGATGAAGTGATTATGATCACCCCCTGTTCTAATCCCGCTGTATCATTTTCGTCATTCTCAGCGTGAATGGGCATTCTACTCCCAGTAATTTCCCATCGATAGTGAAGACAGTCATCTCGAGATGAGGGTCATTCTCCTTCACTGTGCAGGAGCACTGAACCTCTGCTACGTACAGGGGTTTGTATTAGGAACTTGCCATTGCAAAGTACTGGCTCCCAACTCCAGAAGGGTACTGCACTTCCAACTCATAACAAGTGTTTGCCAAATATTGCATCATTTTGCAGTTGATGAATCTGTATTCCCCCATGTTAAATACCACTTGGAGGAAGCACTGAGGATCACAAGTTGTACTCTGGATGGGGGAACTTCAGTGTCTGACACCCATTAGGCTTAGCAGCACTATTAGAGAAACAGCTTGCTGAGTACTAGAGGACATTGCTGTTAGACTGAATCTTTGGCAGATTTTGGTAAAAACAAGCAGACAGGACTTATACAATTAAAATTGGGCCTTGACTAGGACTATAGAATAGAGAGACTTAAGGGATTCAGGTATATAATTATTTGAAGTTTGCATTACATATAGATAAGGTGGTTAAGAATGCATTTAGCATGCTTGCCTTCATTGCTCAGAGTTTTGAATATAGGATTTGTGATGTTACGTTGAAGTTGTACAGAACGTTGTTGAGACTTCTTCTGGAATATTGTGTCTAGTTCTGGTCACCTTGTTATAGGAAGGATATTATGAAACCGGAGGGGGTTCAGAAGAGATTTACCATGATGTTGTCGGGAATAGAGGTTTGAGTTACAAAGAGAGGCTGGATAGCCTGATACTTCTTTCATTGGAGCTTAGGAGGCTGAGGGATGACCTTACAAAGGTCTATGAAATAATAGATAAGGTGAATGGCAGATGTCTTTTCCCAAGGATAAGGGATTTGAAGAACACAGGACATGTTTTTAAGGTGAGAGGAGAAAGATTTGAAAAAGACATAGGGGTAATTTGTTTACACAGAGTATGGTTTGTCTGTAATTCCAGAGGAAGTAATGGATGTGGGTACGGTTATGTTTAAAAAACATTTAGATAAATACATGGATAAGAAATGTTGAGAGTGAAATGGGCCAAGTGCAGGCAGGTGGGAATAGTTTGTTTTGGGGTTATGGTTGGCATAGACTGGTTGTCCAAAGGATCTGTTACCGTGCTGTATGACTCCAAGATAAAAAGAAATTACTTAACCTCATCAACAATCTGCCTGCAGCAGATGTGCCTGTCCATGACCGTATTAGCAAGAGTCTGCACAGTCATTGTGAGATCCTGTGTTCACTCCATTGCGTTGTGTGCCACTGTCAATGTACTCAGTGAAATAGACTTTAAACAGATGTAGCAACTTGTGATTGGGTATCCAGGAAGTGCTGTGAGCCATTAACTGCAGCAGCATCATACTCTAGCACAATCTGTATAACCTGGCACTTACCCATTCTGCCATTATCTTCAAGCCAAGGGGTTAACCTTTATACAGTGAAGGGCACAAGAAGCCATACTGGGATCAGGACTGGGTATATTAAAAATGAGGCAAACCCTTAAGATTACTATATCCCAAACTCCATAACCAGTAAGTGATAGAGCTAAGCAATTCCACAATGGATTAGATCAAAGTTCAAAGCTCCTGTCACATCCAGTCATGATTGGTGGTAGACATTATAAAACTCAATGAAGGAGAAGGGTCCATAACTATCAGTCATGATCATGTTGAGTAGTGGAGTAGGTTTGAAGGGCTGAATGACCTCCTCCTTTTCCTACTTTCTTTGTTTCCATGTCCCTATTCTCAATGATGGTCGAGCCCAATGTAACAGAGTAAAAAAGAACAATGAAACATTTATGAAAGTCCTTAGCTAAAGTATCAAATACATGATCTATCTTAGTTTCCTCCAGAGGTCCCCAGATTCACTGATACTTCAAAGGCTATGGGCTCTGACAACATTCCAGCAATAGCACTGAAGACATGTGCTCCAGAATGTTATGCACCTCGAGATAAGCTGTTCCATTAAAGTAACAACATTGGCATCTACTGACAATGTGGAAAATTGCCCAGGTATGTTTTGAATACAAGGACAAATTCAACCATTTACTTCACCATGAATCTACTCTAATTTTCAGTAAAATGATAGAAGGTGTCATCAATAGTGCTAGCAAGCAGCACTTGCTTAGCAATAACCTGCTCACACTCTCTCCCAGTTTGCATTCCACCAGGGCAATTACATTCCTGATCTCATTACAGAGTTGGTTCAAATGTGGACAAAAGAGCTGAATTCCAGAGGTGAGGTGCGATTTTCTAAGGAAAACTGGAGTTAATGGGAATCTGTCTGTTGCCAGGAAGGAAGGTGGTTGTGGTTGTTGAAGTTCTGTCAGTCTCAACTCCATAACATCTGTGGAGGAGGAGTTCCTCAGGATAAAGATCAAAAGTGAAGATGTTTGCTAACGTTCAAATAATCAGAAATTAAAACGGTTCAAGCAATAGTGAGACGTGGACAGTATCTAGGCTTGGGCAAACAAGTGTGAAGTAACATTCATGCCATGCAAGTGCCAAGCAATGACTGTCTCCAACAGTAGAGAATCTAGCCATTACTCCTTGATAGTCAGTAGAATCACTGGATCCCCCATTAACAACATCCTTGGAATTACCATTGACTAGAAACTGAACAGGACCAGCTACATAAACACCGTGGCTGCAGAACCAGGTAAGGGGCAAAGAATACTGCAGCAGTAACTCACCACCTGACTTCCTAAAGCCTGTTCACCATCTACAAGGCACAAGTCAGGCATGTGATAGAGTATCCCCCACTATAGGTCAAATCACAGAATTCCATCCCTAACATCATTGAGGATCAATATACAGAACATGGATTGCAGCAGTTCAAGAAGGCAGCTCACCATCATGTTGAAACTAATGAGTAGTTGTTCTGGATATCCTACTTAAACTGAACAACTTAGCATGTATTACATGTAGAAGGTCTTTATCCAAAATACTCGGGACCAGCTGTTTTTCGGAACTTTTCAGTTTTCAGAATAAATGACAGTTTAATGGTGAAAGTATTTAAAATCTTACTGGAGGAGCATGCCCACCCCCACCCACTACCTCGTCATGTCACATCTGAGTGACACGCATCGAGTGGGTGTCAACTTGGGTTCTCTGTTTGCATACCAAACAACATTGTCAGTGAGAAAAAAAACTTCACAAAAAACCCTTGGATTTTGGAGCTTTTCAGTTTTTGGATGTTCGGATAAAGGATCTTCTACCTGTATTTCATGAAGAATGTGTTCTTTTAACAAAGTAATGTATTTATTACACAATCCATTCTCATACAAATGAATGTGGGTTGAACTAGGTGCTTCAATTAATTTACAGTCTTTCTGCAGTTGGTTATCTCTAAGCTTGTTGAAAAATCCAGTGCTGTGAAGGAAACGATTGGCATGTGTGGGAAGATTGCACTTTTTATATCAGGCTAGTGAAACTCTCATCTGGATTGTTTGCTTGCTTCATTTGCAGACTTGAAGACATTATGATGAGATTCTGCATGAGTCTTTGATCGCTGATAGCTTCTTGTTCAAAAAAGAATACATTAGCATTCCAATTCTTAGTGTGTATGTGTGGTGTAGGAATGTTACAATGTAGCCTGCAGCTGTAGTCAAGGTTTACTGTAGCTTTAGCCACCAATTTTCAGGTTAGAAGCCACATGACACCGGGTTATAATCCAACAGGTTTATTTCAATCAGACGCTGCTCCTTCCTCAGGTGAAGTCACTTGAACTTTCAGTGCAGAGAAAGGCAGATATGATCATTCATACAGCTGGCTAACATGCTGGTTTCAGAGGCCAGAGGCATGATCAGGACCGGAAGGACTATCAACATGTACATGGAGTGTAACATGAGTGCAGTTAAGAATCAATTACATTGCTTAATGGTTTGGAGTCACGTATCATGTAAGAATGGCAGATTTTCTTACTCAATTTACATTAGTAGACCAGATGTGTTTCTATTATAATTGAAGTAGTTGCCTATTACTTTTCTTCTAGAGTTTTATTGAATTGAACGTTCACTGGTGAATTTGAATCCACGGCACCAGAACATTAGTCTGGGGCTCTAGATTCTTCACTGACATTGCTACTACTACCCTGTTAGTTGTGGTGTGTAAATTAAGATCTGTTGATAAAGAATTTACTAGTAGGTCTTTGGGGTGGAGTGGGGTGGAGGCCTTATCATTGGGAGCATTTCCAGAGATGGTCCTCTGGTGGCAGTCAGGGAGCAGACAACACTCCAGACTTGCTTTGAAACTCCTTCCTGCTGCCTAACCAAAGCTGTGGTTTCACAGGGGGTTACCCTTCCGCAACAACAGCTGTGCTTTGCTGACCGTATTTTAATCACAACTTTTAAATGTTGCTGGGTGGGCACCTGAAAATGGAGGTGCCTTTCTGCCTCTCTTACTGGAACTGCCAGCTGCTGCTCCTTCAGCTCAGGAGGATCTCCTATTGGTCCTCCAGTCCCGAGAGCTTGTGCTGCATGCTTAATGGCTGAACTTCTTCCAGTTAATTGGTTAATTCAGGTAATATCATTGCCAGGTGACAATTTCCTGCACAATTCAAGGTTAGAGGCTTGGGATCTCCACTTGGTCCTAATGATGGACTTTCAAGATCCAAAACCCACTCTGAGGTTTCACAGTTGGGAATTCTCTTCCTTATCTACTCTATCTCTAACCCTTTGTTTAAGACCCTTCTGAAAAACTTACTTCTTTGATCAAGGTATTACTTATCCCACCTTTACTGTCACCTTTTGCTTTTGGCGTGTTTATTGTTCTTTACATCTCTGTGAAGCATCTTGGGATATTTTTTATTGTTGTAGCAGTTAACTAAATACAAGTTTTATACAGGTTGACAGCTCTGTCTCCAAACATAATTCATCAGTTTTGAATACAATTTAATTAGGAATCTAAAATCCTAAGTTTTCTTCTATTATTTAATAGAACACAATTACATGAACTTATTTATGTGCACTGGATAAGAATTTTTGCATGGAGTTGGAGCTTCAAATATATTTTTATCTATTTGTTTGCATAAACTCATTAGCTAGTCTTCTACTCTAACCTGGCTTGTATCAACATTGCCAAAGATCTGACAGCTTCTCAGCAAATTGCACTTTTAGAAGGTGAAAATAATCAAAGTGAAAATCAAGTGGGAACTGAAACTTATTATTCACTTGGAGTTCTTTGCTAAACAATATTTCTGTCTTTTGGAATGAAGGGTGCAGACAGAAGGTTTGAGAATCAGGATGTGTTGAATTCTAATTCATTTCAATGCATAAAGATTGGTAGTTTCCATCTTGCTGACTGAAAACTGAAAATAACATGTATCTTCTTGGTGTGTTCAGACAGAAATTGATTTCTTTGAAAGAAATGTTTATTTCCATTTAACATTTAAAATGTACTCAAGTTCCTTAAGCTCATACCTGTTCCAGGAGTGAGCCTGTTGATAAATCCTTATTCTCTGCTTTCTTGCATTAATAGTCAAAATCATCCCTAGGCAGATATCACTTGAGGATGGCTAGATAAAATCATTTTTTTCTCGTTTTATTTGTTCACAGGATGAGAGTTTCACTGGCCAAGCCAGCCTTTATTGTCCATTTTGTTTCAAAAATAAAAATCTTGTTCTCTTGGAATTCCTTAGCTATTTTCCTGAGATGATCTGTGAAATACTGCACAGAGGCCAGTGTCCCATCACCAAGTCACTCTTTATTTATGTGCAGAGTCCTTGAGACTGATCCAGCTTCCTCAGAGTCAGGATGTCTGATACTGTATAGTATAACTACTTCAGACAGCTGGATCATTTGTTATTACAATGAAACCCCAAATAATTATGAATGCTAAATCATCATGTTGTTCATCTTTTGTACATGGTTGGCAGTAGTAGAGGAAAATAATTCCTTTGATTATACCTCCAATCAATTGCGGGTTCCCATGTACCATTAAGACACTAATACTTTATAGATGCTTTATAAATATTAAGTAGTAATATTTTATTGTCACCTCAAGTTTCTTCCTTTAGTAATAAGATTTCAATGTCTCCAGAGCTTTAAAAGAAATAGGAACAGGAGTAGTCACCTCCCCATCACTCCCCTTTTTTTTTATCTATCCACCCCTCCCTTGCTCCTTCCAAGACTTTAGCTCCCACCCTCTGTCACCACTTTCTTCCCTCTGCTGCCCCCTGCCACTAGTTTCACCGGTTGCCCCTCCCACCCTCACATCCTACCTCTGTACCTGTCTGCAGCTACCAGCTGACGTCACGCAGTCTGTGCTGCTGATAGTGGAGTTTAGCTTCTGCAGCACTCTCCCCCGACACTGAATCTGACTGCTGCTCAGAGCTAAACTGCAGGAGTGGATGAGGCAGCAGAGCTCCTCAGGACAGTGTGAACGAGTGAAGACAGAACCATATCCTACACCATGATGGTGTTGGCACTGGAGGGGCAGACAGATAGAACAAGGAAACTTGCTTACCTAGACACTTGTTTAATTTGGTAGCATGTTACAAAATCTGTGGTGTCTATTCCATCATGTTTTTTATTTGGTTAGTCAGGAATTTCCAGGCAAACATCAGACACATTCCTCAGTCGTGCTTCAGCTAATGTACAAAGGTCTTTGTTGACTGATCTTGCTATCCCGTAAACTAATGTGGTAATTCAAGCTAAGATTTTAATTAGCAAATATCTTGGCTTGTGAAATCACATTCATCACTAAACGTTAATATGCCACAGTATATATTTAGGTAGAATACTCACAAGAAATGCAGATGCTATAAGTCAATGTTGCCCCTTTATTCTTTGATATATAATTGCTAAGGCCACCCCCTAATTTCCATTGAGCTGAGTGACTTACAAGGCCATTTCAGAGGGCAATTAAGAGTCCACCATATTGCTGTGGATTTGAAATCACGTCAGCCAGACAAAGTAAGAATTTCAGATTTCTTTCCTTAAAACAAGCACCTTAGTGAACCAGATGGGTTTTTTGTGCCAACTGAGATAGTTTAATGGCATCATTATTGAGATTAGCTTTATATTTGACATATTAATTAAGTTGAAGACCCAGCAGCTGCTCTGGCAGGATTTGAACCTGTGTCCCCAGATCATTTGGCTTGCATTGTAAAGTGTGCTCTCATTCAGCCAGCTTGTTGCAAATTGTTTACAAACATTTATTTCTGCTTGGTTAGGCTCAAAGAGCTACAAGGAACATGGCCACAGAATGTTGTTGATATGGTTACATGGAGTCCTTTTAACTGGCAAGAACCCAGTCAAAGACTTGTATGAAGGTCTAATTAACATTGAACAGAGGAATTTAGCTGGTAAGTAATGAATAAAGAAAGATTTATTTTGAAGTACCCAAGTGTCATACAAGACTCATGCTTTAATGACAGATTAAGTTTACTTGTGAAATAACTACCTTCTATACATGTTCACTTAAACAATTACACTGTACCACAGCCATTTTAATTTATAGGGTGCAGACTATAACTATAATAATTTTCTCATACTTGACTGGAAATTCATAAGGAGACATGCTGGTACATGCTGTCAGGAACACCTTTATAAACTTCATTAGGTTCTGAGGAAGGGTCAAAGAGGTGCCAAGACAGAGTCTGAAGCAAAAATAGATTTTGAGTATTTATTTAATGCAAGATAATGATTGGTGAGGCAATTGATCATAGTGCTTGTAATGATTGAATGGAAGTGAATCAGATGGGTTTTTCTGATGATTAAGAGTGGATATAAGCTTGTCATTAGATAGCCAAGTTTTATTTATTACTTGTATTAAATTCAAATTTCATCATCTGCCACGATGGGATTTGAACCCAGATCCCCAGAACGTTAGCACCGGGTTGTAGGTTACCAGTTCAAAGACATTATCACTACACCATTATATCCCTTATTACGTGTTCTTGTCGGAGAAAGTGAGGGCTGCAGATGCTGGAGATCAGAGTCGAGAATGCGTTGCTGGGAAAGCACGGGGTGGGGGGGGTTGGGGTTAGGGGAGGAAGGTAGCTGTAAAAGCGATAGGTGGATGAAGGTGAGGGAGAAGTTGATAAGTTTGGAGGGGGGGGGGGGGGGGGGGGGGGGGAGTGATGGACAGTGGGGGAATTTAGCAATAGAGATGCTGTTGAATGCCAAAGGATCATGGTCACATTCTCTGTTGTTGGAAATAGTAATTTCCTGGCACTTGTCAGCCCACTCCTGGATATTGTCAGGTCTTCCGACATTTGGATGTATAATCAATGTCTGAGGAGTCATGAATAATGCTGAATGTTGTACAAACATCCCCAGTTCTGACCTTATGATCAAAGGAAGATCAGTGCTGTAGCAGCTGAAGTTGGTTGGGTCTAGGACACTATATTTCATTGATATTGCTTATGGAGCTGTGAAGTGTCCTTCTGAAACATACAAAAAGATTCTTGGGAAACTTTGAACAGACTTTACCGACAGTTGAGTAATATCTGTGTCAGAAATTCTCTGCACTAATGGCTGTTTACACCTTACTTCATGGAACTCATTAGGAGAAAGTGCGTGACATGTCATTGGCATCTTGCTAGGGGGCCCCCTTGGTCTGGACAATGACACAGGGCCAGGCAGGACAATGTGAGCTTCTCTAGGGGAGGAAGAAGTGGTGAGGAGAGCAAAATGGTATCTTTAATTTGACATAATGTTTTAATATAACTTCACGTTTTAGATGAGGGAACTAAATGTAATATCTCCATGTTTGCAAAGCTGGATGGGAGGCTACACTGTGGGGAGGATGCAGAGATGCTTCAGCGTGAGTGGGCAAATACATGGTAGATGAAGTATTATGTGAATAATTGTGAGGTTGTTCACTTTGTGAACAAAAGCAGGAAGTCAGATTATTATCCAAACAGTGCTGGATTTGGAAAGGGTGAGGTGAAACGAGATCTGCCTGTCCTTGTACACTCGTGTCGCTGAAAGTCAACAAGAAGGTGCAGCAGATAGTGAATAATACATGGACATTCATAGCGAGAAGGTTTGAATATAGGAGCATGAAAGGCTTGCTGAAGATGTACCAGGGCCTTGATGAGACCACATCTGGAGTAGTGTATGCAGTTTTGATCTTATTTGAGCAACGATGTTCTAGATTTTCCAAACTGATTCCTAATGAATGGAATCAATAGAGTAGAATAGGATAGGGTGATAAATGAAGCAAGAATGAGGAGGAAATCTCATCGAAACTTACAAAATTATAAAAAGGTTTGACAGGACAAATGGGAGTCCAGAACCAGTCGTCACAGCCTATGAATATGGAGATGGGCCATTTGGAACTAAGGTGAGATGTTTCTTCACCCAGGGACTGGTGAGCCAATAGCATTTGTTCAAATGATCAATCTTTAACATGGTCATTGGGTGTTGTGTATCTTCCACAGCACTCCCTATTCATTAAGTTATAATTTGCCATAGCTTTCCAATTCATGTTTACATTCCAGTTGCTGATGTGATTTTGCATACCTGTGGATGATAAGAATGTACAGTAAGCAAACACATTCATGGTAAGTGTTATTGTATAGACTGAGTAACACCACCCATAAAAATCATAACGTTAACTGATTCAATTGTAATTTAATGGGGCTTCTAAGGGTTGATCCATTCCAGTAGCATGCTTACTGGAATGTGCTGAATCATGGCAAAATGTACTTCTGTGAAACTACTGACTCCTCCATTTCTCCTTCTGAGTGATTCCTGTCCACACAGGGAAATAAAACTGAACAATGAACCAAGTGTGCACTAACTTACTGCAAATGGCGTCAGTGAAAGCTTGGAAGTGGGTTAAATGTCATGGACATCTAGTCAAAAATGAATTGTGCAGAATATCTGGACAAACACAAAGAATAATAATCGATCAAAGTATCATTCAAAAAATGCAGATCAGAACCTGAAAACGGCAGAGAGTTTCAAAAAGCTTGGGGAAGAGGAGGGGGGAAAGATCAACAGTAGATCAATCTCCGAAGTAAAGCTAAAACAGAAAACAGAAGTTGCTGGCAAAATCTGGCAGCATGTGTGGGGAGAAAGTAGAGTTAATGTTTCGTGTCCATTGACTCTTTGGTTTCTAATACTATACCACTTGCAGAACTAAACAAAACTCATTTGTATAGCATGTTTTGTTAACCACTGGACATTCTGAAGTGCTTTGTAGTCAATTAAGTACTTTTTCGAACATAGTCACCATTGTAGAAAGCAGGCTGCCAATTTGGACACTACATTTGAATATACAAATGAGGAACAAGAGTAGGTTACTTAGTCCATTAAGCATGCTGCACCATTCAGTAAGATCATGGCAGATCTGGTTATCCAGCCTATCCCTGATGTCCTTTCCACATGTGGATTATCACGCATCCAACTACTTCCACCATAAAAGTTTTCAAGAACCCAGGTAGACAGGGTAGTGAAGGAGGTGTGCTTACCTTTACTTGTCAATGCATGGAGTACAGGAGTTGGGAGGTCATGTTGCAGTTGTACAGGACATTAGTTAAGCCACTTTTGGAATACGGTGTTCAATACTTGTCTCCGTGCTGTAGGATTTTGTGAAACTTGAAAGGTTTAGTAAAGATTTACAAGAATCTTGCCAGGGTTGAAGGGTTTGAGCTGTAGAGAGTCTGAATAGGCTGAGGCCATTTTCTCTAGAGTCAGAGGCTCAGGAGTGACCTTATAAAATCATGTGGGGCATGATAGAGTGAATAGCCAAGGTCTTTTCAAGAGGGTAGGGCAGTCAAAACTGGGTGGCATAGGTTTAAGATGAGGGGGCAAGATGTAAAAGTGACCTAAAGCACTTTTTTCACAGAGTGGTGCATGTATTGGGGGAGGCTGGTACAATTACAGCATTTAAAAGGCATCTGGGTGGATATATGAATAGGAAGTGTTTAGATGGATATGTGCCAAATGCTGGCACATGGGACTAGATTAATTTAGGATTTATGGTTGGCATGGATGAGTTGGACTGAAGGATCTGTTTCTGTGTTGTACATCTCTAGGATTCTAACTCTGCTTCCACTACCTCTTGAGGAAGAGTGTTCCAAGCAGTCTTGCCCTTCTGTAAGAAAACAAATTACTTATCTCTGCCTTTACATCCAGTCCCTGTACACCTCCATCCCCCATCATGAAGGACTCAAAGCCCTCCGCTTCTTCCTTTCCCACCGCACCAACCAGTACCCTTCCACTGACACCCTCCTTCGACTGACTGAACTGGTCCTCACCTGAATAACTTCTCTTTTCAACCCTCCCACTTCCTCCAAACTAAAGGAGTTGCCATGGGCACCCGCATGGGCCCCAGCTATGCCTGCCTCTTCGTAGGATATGTGGAACAGTCCATCTTCCGCAACTACACTGGCACCACCCCCCACCTTTTCCTCCGCTACATCGATGACTGTATCGGCGCTGCCTCGTGCTCCCACGAGGAGGTTGAACAGTTTATCAACTTTACTAGCACCTTCCATCCCGACCTGAAATTCACCTGGACTGTCTCAGACTCCTCCCTCCCCTTCCTAGACCTTTCCATCTCTATCTCGGGCGACCGACTCAACACAGACATCTATTATAAACCGACTGACTCCCACAGCTACCTGGACTACACCTCCTCCCACCCTGCCCCCTGCAAAAACTCCATCCCATATTCCCAATTCCTTCGTCTCCGCCGCATCTGCTCCCAGGAGGACCAATTCCAACACCGCACAGCCCAGATGGCCTCCTTCTTCAAGGACCGCAGATTCCCCCCAGACGTGATCGACGATGCCCTCCACCGCATCTCCTCCACTTCCCGCTCCTCCGCCCGCCACCAAGACAGAACCCCACTGGTTCTCACCTACCACCCCACCAACCTCCGCATACAACGTATCATCCGCCGTCATTTCCGCCACCTCCAAACGGACCCCACCACCAGGGATATATTTCCCTCCCCTCCCCTATCAGCGTTCCGCAAGGACCACTTCCTTCGTGACTCCCTCGTCAGATCCACACCCCCCACCAACCCAACCTCCACCCCCGGCACCTTCCCCTGCAACCGCAGGAAATGTAAAACTTGTGCCCACACCTCCACACTCACTTCCCTCCAAGGCCCCAAGGGATCCTTCCATATCCGCCACAAGTTCACCTGTACCTCCACACACATCATCTATTGCATCCGCTGCACCCGATGTGGCCTCCTCTATATTGCGGAAACAGGCCGCTTACTTGCGGAACGCTTCAGAGAACACCTCTGGGCCGCCCGGACCAACCAACTCAACCACCCCGTGGCTCAACACTTTAACTCTCCCTCCCACTCCACCGAGGACATGCAGGTCCTTGGACTCCTCCACCGGCAGAACATAACAACACGACGGCTGGAGGAGGAGCGCCTCATCTTCTGCCTGGGAACCCTCCAACCACAAGGTATGAATTCAGATTTCTCCAGTTTCCTCATTTCCCCTACCCCCACCTTGTCTCAGTCGGTTCCCTCAACTCAGCACCGCCCTCCTAACCTGCAATCTCCTTACTGACCTCTCCGCCCCCACCCCACTCTGGCCTATCACCCTCACCTTGACCTCCTTCCACCTATCCCACCTCCATCGCCCCTCCCCCAAGTCCCTCCTCCCTACCTTTTATCTTAGCCTGCTTGGCTACTCTCTCTCATTCCTGATGAAGGGCTTATGCACGAAACGTCGAATTCCCTATTCCTGAGATGCTGCCTAACCTGCTGTGCTTTAACCAGCAACACATTTGCAGCTGTGATCTCCAGCATCTGCAGACCTCATTTTTTACTTAAAGGACTGACCCCTTATTTTTAAAGTGACCCTTAGTTCTAAAATCTTCCAGAAGAAACATGCTTTCCATGTGCCCTCTGTACCTCTCAGGAGCTTGTGTGTTTCAATTAAGTTGCTTTCTAATCTTTTAAACTCCCAATGGATAAAACTGTCTAGCATTTCCTTTTAAGACAACTTACCCATTGCAGGTATTAGTCTACAAAAACTTCTCTGAAAAGCTTCCAGTGTGTTTACATTCTTCCTTTAAATAAGATGACCAATATTGTACATAGTATTCTAGATATAGTTTTGCCAGTGCCCTGTATAAGTGAAGTGTAAAAATAGTGAGGTTACATTTAATTCTCATCGCAATAAACCATAGTATTTACTGGGTTTACTTGTGATACCTGCAGACTAACATTTTGTAATCTCTACCACGTAAATAATTTGTTTTGTTGTGGTTCTGCTCGCCGAGCTGGAAGTTTTTGCTGCAAACGTTTCGTTCCCTGGCTAGGGAACATCATCAGTGCTGTTGGAGCCTCGTGTGAAGCGCTGCTTTGATGTTTCTTCCAGTATTTATGTTGGTTTGTTCTTGCCGCTTCCGGGTGTCAGTTTCAGCTGCAGTGATTTGTATGTGGGGTCCAGGTCGATGTGTCTGTTGATGGATGTTCTTGCCGTTTCCGGGTGTCAGTTTCAGCTGTAGTGGTTTGTATATGGTGTCCAGGTCAATGTGTCTGTTGATGGAGTTTGGGGATGAATGCCATGCTTCTAGGAATTCTCTGGCTGTTCTCTGTCTGGCTTGTCCTATGATAGTGGTGTTTTCCCAGTCAAAGTCCCTAGCCAGGGAACGAAACGCTTGCAGCAAAAACTTCCAGCTCGGCGAGCAGAACCACAACAACGGACACCCGAGCTACAAATCTTCAATCAGATTTTAAATAATTTGTTTTATTTGTCCTGCCAAAATGGACAACTTTATATTTTTCCACATTTAGCTCCATTTTCAAATCTTTGACATCTCGCTTAACCTATGCATATCCTTTTGTAGCCTCCTTATGGCTTCTTGACAACTTACTTTGCTATCTGGCTTTGTAATGTCAGAAAATTCACCTATACTTTCAGTCACTTCATCCAAGACAATTACATAAATTGTAAACAGTTGAGGACCCAGCATTGATCCCTATGGCAAATTGGTCATTACATGTTGGCGACCAGAAAAAAAACATTTATGCCTCCTTTGTTTCTTGTCAGCTAGCCAATCTTCCTTCCATGCCAATATGTTACTTTGTGGACCATGAACTTAAATTTTACGCAATAATTTTTGATGTGGGACTTTGTCAAATGCCTTCTGTAAATCTAGGTACTGCACATCCACCTATATTCCCCTTTATCCACAGCACATTTTTAGATCAGATTTTTTTTTTTAAGATTAGATTCCCTATAGTGTGGACATGATACTGCTTCAGAGAATACCAATAAAGTTGTTGAACATAATTTTCCTTTTACAAAACCATGTTGAATCTGCCTGAATTACCTTAAACATTTCCAAGTGCCCTGTTATAATGGCTTCCAATATCTTCCCTATGATAAATCTTAAGCTAACTGACCTGTATTTCCTTCCCTTTTGGACAAGGAAGTTACATAAACTGTTCTCCAATCAAACAGACTTCTCTGGACCTACAGAATTTTGAAAAATTAAAACCACTATCAACTATGTCACTGGCCATTTTTTAAAGTGATTGTAGGATGAAGTCCATCAGAACCTGAGGACTTGTTATTTTGCAGCTCCAGCAGTTTACTCAATGCCACATAGAAGGAAAGGAGGAACTGTAAATTATTTCCAAATTTACAACTACTGTTAAAATATTCACGAGAGTGAAGACTGATGCAAAATAACTTCAGTTTGTCATCTCCTTATTTTCCATTATTAATTACCCAGACTGACTAATTCTTGGTTAACCTGTACCTTTTTAAAATGCTTATAGAATTTTTAAAATAAATACTTCTAGCTACTTTTCTCTCCTCCTCCTCTTTCCTTTCCTCTACTTTAGTCATTCTTTATTGCTTTCTAACCATTTTTATTCATTCCTGGGAAGAAGGTGGTACTAGCTCTGCCAGTGTGGATTGTCTAGTTGCCATTGAGAAAATGGTGGTTGCTGCCTCCTTGATCTGTTGCAGTTCATTTTATGTAAACAGACGTACAATGCCACTGGGGAGGAAGTTTCAGGCTGTTGACCTAGCAACAGCGAAGGAATAGTGGTTATATATTGCCAAGTCAGGTTGGTGAGTGGCTTGGAGGGGGAACTTGTAGGTGGTGATGCTCCCATTGTCCTGCTGCCCTCATCTTAGAGATGGAAGGTTGATTTATTCTTTGATTTATGCTTTTTAATCTGTTCCTGTCACAAACAGAATTTCCAATATTGATAGTTTTCTTATATGCATGGTCTGTTCTCTTTGATCTAGATAGGGTGAATAGCCAAGGTCTTTTTTCTATGGTGGGGGAGTGTAAAACTAGACAGTATAGGTTAATGTGAGCAGAGAAAAGATGTATAAAGGACCTGTGAGGTAACTTTTTCACACAGATGCCAGTGCGTGTCTGCTACAAGCTGCCAGAGGTGGTGGTGGAGGAGGAGAGTACAAATACAACATTTAAAGTACATCTGGATGGGTATATGAATAGGAAGTGTTTAAGAGGAATATGGGCCAAGTGCTGGCAAATAGGACAAGGTCAGATTGGGATGTCTGGTGGCGTGGATGAGTTGGACTAAAGAGTTATACAGCACAGAAACAGACCCTCCATCTTCTGAAGTTTCATCCCTGCCCGCATTATGTAACTGAAAATTTTCCTAGAATGCTGGTGTAAATGCTACACAAACAAAAACCCACTTCCGCATGATACACATGGTAATTTCTAAGATAATTTGCTTTATTCTAGCTTGCACATGGCTCAGATAAATAATCCAGAGATTATTACCTGAGAGATTCTGCTTCTTGACTTGGTGCTAATTCATCAGACGGACTTGCAAAACCTCTTTCCTTACCCTGCCTACATGAATGGTGGTCGGTTCCAGAGGAACTGTAAGTTTCTCATTGTTAACAAAATCATATGACCCTATGGTAAAGGGGTAGAACTGAAAATGTTCAGTTCCTTGGTGTCAGTGTCTGCAGCTTGGTCTCGAGTTTATCGATTGTGTTTATGTTCCAGCAGCCACAGGCACTTACTGTAAGTGTTTGCGCCTTGGATCACATCAGGAACGTCTACATCCTACATCTACAATATATCACATACCCTGCTGTTTGTGTTAATTAATATATATGATTAACTATAACTAATAACACTACTACAACCAATAAGTATTAAAGTTTCTAGCCATATTAATTTATTCAGATTTGCATGATTTTTTATTTTAAGGAATAAATATAGACCAGGGTATGACATTAATTTCCTTGACATCTACTTCAGAGGACAACCCAAGCCTCAGTTTAACATCTCATCCAAAAGACAACACCTCCAACAGTGTAGCACTGTGCAAATGTTTTGAACACACAATTTTAGAACTCAGTGGTGACTATTACCAGACAAGTAAATAAGATAGCCCTCCTGATGAAGGGCTTATGCCCGAAACATCGAATTTCCTGTTCCTTGGATGCTGCCTGACCTGCTGCGCTTTTCCAGCAACACATTTTCAGCAAGTAAATAAGATACATCAGCAAGTTGTGCTAGCGTCATCTTTCAGCATTGCATCTATTGGTTTATTAATTTCCTTTGATAAATTATTTTAAAATGACTACACTTTAAAGCCAATAAGAAACTTTTTGACAGTTCTTTGAAAAGACCAGAGAGGAACTACATAAATATTGTTAGATATAAAATACTCTCAAATGCACAAATTGTTATTTGAGTAATTCTATTTCATATCAAGAAATATCTAGAATGGCAGCTCATGACCAACTCACACTTGGTACTAAATACGTGCCCTATTTCACTTCACAAAACGCCAGGGAACATCATCATTAGCTTGTTTCTAATTTTCAAATTTCTTTCTTGAGGTACAAATGATGCTGAATGTCTCATGATTATTTCCAATTATCAAGGCTGGGTATTTGAAAAAAATCTTTATCTCAACCTTGAATTTACCTAAGCAGTAAGGGAATAAAAGGATTATAGGGAAAACAGTAGGAAAATGGAGTTGAGGATTTATCAGATCAGCCATAATCTCAATGAATGGCAGACTCTGGCTAAATCAAATCTTAATGTATAACATAGCTAAGAATGATTTGCTGAAGGAGGAGGGGTTGGAAAGTACTGAATCAGGGTATGAATTGAAGCCAAAATCATGTTTCTGCAAGATATCACCAAGTAGTAGTATCTAAATGAAGGTGAGGTAAGCCTTTGGGGTGCACTGAACTTGGAAATTACTTAAAATAAGCATGCAAATTTTAAATCAGGCAGTTGACTTCAAGGCGTTGAATTAAGAAGTGGTGACAAAGCTCTTTGTAGACAAACAACAAGACCCTGTCTACTATCATCTCAGAACTGTGCACCACAGTATCACCATATCTGTTACTGCTCTTTTTAAAATTTAATATCAAAGTATAATTTGGATAGGAACGTTGCTCACCATAAGCTCTGATCTGACCAATTGGGTTTATAGCTAATAGTTAGAGTGGGGGTCCAAGATTCCAAATGGAGTAACAGGCTTTCATGGTTACACCCTTTTCTCTCTTCTTTACAGAGAGTGCAATGGTTTAAGCCTGCGTTGGGGGAGGTGGGTGGGAGGGCAGGAGGAGATTGTGGTCACGGTGGAGAAAATCCCAATGCATTCATTGACAAGATTTGGCTTGAAGTCTTGATCAAAAGTTCCTCTATCTGCTCCATCATCTTGCCTGAACAGGTTTACCGTTACCTCCTACCAAAAGGTAACTTCTTCCACATTTGATGTTTAAAAATATTTATTTCATCATATTTTTTACGCACTTACTTTATTGCTATCAGTCCACACTCCCTTCACATTACACAACTTGGCTTATGTAGCGGGAGTTCAGCCAGGAATCTAGTCTCACAACTGACGTTACGAAACACCATTTCTGAGGCCAGTTCACTGTGTTATAAGTAACAGCATAGAATCTATTTGGAATGGAGAACTGCATTACTGGAATGGAACAAACTAGATCTCTTCATTATAACTGAAATATTTCACTTTGTTCTCATTACAGAAAAGATCAGGAAAGAAATTAATGGCGTACAATCTCCACAGAAGTGCTGTGTTTCCTAAAGTTTGCATCTGCAAATTTGGACCCATAGATTTTGCTGCTCAGGTGAACCGAAAGGAAACACAGGGCTGATTTACATGAAATGTTAGAACAAATCAGTCCCCTCCCAAGACAAATGAATTGTAAAACATGGTGACTGTTTACTGCAAATACAAAAAGGATGCCATTTCAGTGCAGTTGGAAATTTGACAATTTGATGCATCATTACTATTTGGAACTACTTCTCTGAAAGTGAGAATTACATTGGTGAAAAGAGACACAGAGCCCTGAATGAAACAGTGAAGACAAAACTATGAAGATCGAATAACCAAACAGAAAATAATGGGAGGACCAGTATTTTTATTCCCTCTGCTGAAGTAGACAGATTGAATGATTGTAGTGAAATATGGTGTGAAGAGGAGATTCAGAACTGCCATTCAGCTGTGCTAAACCTCATCACTCTTAATACACTTAAAATTCACCACTTCGATCAAGGTTTTCTGGCTAGATGGCTGTGACAAATTTTATTTAACATTCATGAAGAGCCCCTCAAGATATTTTACTACATTAAATATATAAAAACGCTTCTCTATAAAAACTCTTACAAATCAAAATGATGCATCTATATTAATACTTCTTCCAAAAGGAGCTTGTTACATGAAAATTGAGTGTACGAAGCTTCAGAGAGAACTGGTGGTCAACAATAACTTGCAAACAATAATACAGAGAGATTTGAAGTCAAATGGAATAGACCAAATACATAATCTGTTTTTATCCCACAAATTGGTCCAGTGACCCATACTGTAGTATTCTTATATTCGAGGTTTAGTATATGGGATCAATAATTGAGAAGTGGAAAACGTTGTTGATGTAACAGTGAACACAGAACTACCTCCAAATGTTGTGAAAACCCAACAAGACAAAGTGACAATCTTAACTGGCCAACATGTGACTTCACACCCACAATAGTGTAGTTGATACCCAACTGTGTCCGAATTTATCCAGTAAGCAACTATATTGTACCAAACTGCTGCAGAAAAGAATGCACATTGTCAAGACCATGGTGAACTCAAAAGCAAATGAGGGATGAGCAACAAATGTTATCAAATAATACCCACAAATAGAATTAAAATAAACATTGCAAAGAAGTATCATCTGATCACATATATCAAGAGCAGTTGCTTATTGGATAGGACTTATTTTTAGTCTCAAGTTAAAACAAATCAAAAGGTGCATATCTAAACTAGGGAATGATTATACCCAAAATGAAACCCACATAAGCCAGTTAGATGTGGAACTGACTGAGGTCACAGATGTGATATCTATTTCCTTTAGAAAGGTTCCAAATAATGCAGAAATGAGAGACCAGTCTGATTCTCAGTATTTACACCTTAAGAAATAGCTAAATTCACAATTTTAAAAAAAAGTTATCAAGTTTACCCATGATATTTCTTCACCCACCTTTATCCAGCTTGTTTGGCATATTTTAATAATGACATTTTCTAGGTTTCTTTTAGCTGAAATTAAAACAGAATTTAAAAGCACAAGTTTCAAAATTTCAAATTGACTTCATAAATCTAATGGGAAGATTTTTCCTATCATCTGGGATGGTTTTGAAACAGGCAGTGTTTATACATATTTGCCCTGTGAATTAATATTAGTAGCTTCCAGTACGTACAGAAGCACTAACACACAAGGCCTTGTTTTTTGCAGACAGACAGAACAAACTTCTACACAGCACCTGTTCCACCAGAATAAGTGACGGCCGTTTACTTGTTCTTTTTTTAGGGCAATACTATGACCAACCAACTTGCCTGGCTTACCACTGAGAGCAGAGCAGTTAACAGTCAATCATTATAATTTGATGCATCTCCAAGGAATCATTGTCACCAATTCGAGTGCAAATGCCAACAAGTTGGCACACGCTTCATGCAATATGAATACCTTGTATAAAGCGCTTTTTTCAGCAATTCTTAAATCCTGTGCTACCAAATGACTATCAATTACTTTTGAGAAAGAGCATTTCTTTATTCCACAGTATGAAAAAAAAACAAAGGTGATTGGGAGTACATTTGTTGTAGTACTGTAATATCAAATTAAAAATTTGCAATACAAAAATTAAAATATCAAGTGTACACATTTACACAAAATTTACATTATATCTGCAAACCAAACTTTGATTTGTACTCATTATGATCAAAACAGCTTACACTGTACAGTTGAACAGAACTAAGTTATACTACAAAACTGGCTCTTCAAATCAAATATATTTGGCAAACAAGTATTTTTAAATGAATAGGTTTTAATTATGAAAATTAAAAACAATTGTTTCTGATGAACAGTTTAAACATGATCTAACAGTGAGCTGTGCCATGCCAAATGCCAGTATTCTTCAGTATACAGGAAGGATCAGGCTTGAGAATGTTCTTGCTTTGAACAGATAAAATGAATTTAAGACATGTTAAAGCCTTTTATACTTCAATCAAAACATTACCATCCCTACACCCTTTAATACTGCAAAATCTATCGCTGTCCTTTTTATTGCAATAATAGGGAAAGTAGAAGAAATGTAGTTTCAAAAAGTTAGTATTCCTATTCCCAAATGGCACTATGCCATTTAATAAAAGCAGCAGACAGATGCTCTGCATCAGGTCTGCTGCTTCAGCATATTTCTAAGAACCGTATGTATTTGTAGGTTTTAAGTTCCCAATAGCAGTGCCAGAAATAGATGACATAAATGTACTTGATAAGACAATATAAATGGTAGCATGGAAATAAGATTAAAATATTTAAAAAGGTGCTTTGATGATACTTTCCAGTCAAAATATTTAATTCTAAAATCTATTATTAGTGGCACCTTGTTTTGTTAGTAGTAGCTCAAATAGTTCTTAAAATGTCTCTCTTACTGGCACAGATTTTGACAATATTCCCAGGTCCATTGAGCATTAAAGTTATTTAAGGACTCTACCTGATCTGGCATCACTTAGAAAAATGTATTTTTATGTAACCACTTAATTGCATCATAAAGCACATAAATAATAACATCTAAAACACTTGTCAAATACTTCTACCATGAGTTTGAAAAATACTGTGGAGAATTCTGTACAACTCCAGTTGAGGACCTGCATCTCCTTAACCCACAATTCCCACAATGCCAGATGCTATGTTTTTAAACAAAACTTATGGTTGGGGACACAACTTTACAAGGTTTTACTTTAAGATGTTCAGTGTTTAATTTCACAGAACCTACATGGAACCTATAAAGAACCTAATCCCACATAAGCATTTTGCCTTCAGTGGTGCATCCTGGCCACTGCTCAGTGATCTTCTCACAATAAGCCAAAAAAGCTGAAACATTATATTAACTGCAGGGTTAAAGATTGTGAGTTTTGCAGACTACTGATACACTCCCTGCACAAATCAAACCCTAAACATTCGCAAAATACTTTGAACAGACACTACATCCAAAAATGCAATTGGAAATTTGCATATGAGTTCAATCATTAGCATTAAGAATAGTGACGATTCCAAACCCAGAAGGTACATGTTCACCATTTAAAGAAAAGCCTGGTGATTTCACTGGCCTCCACAATATATCACTCATGCACTCACTAGGTTTCTGGCATTTTTGTTGATGAGGCACTCAGTCCACAACTTTTATTGACTGGATGCCACAGGTGACAGAAGGTGATTTTGCAACTTTCCCTACTGAGGGAGGCTGATTTGATCGAGGATACTTGGCTGCTGTCCCTTGACCAATGGTTTGCTAAGGGCAGATAAAAAGACGAATAATCAACATCTTATAGATCTAAAGTAAATGCTGTCTCACCAACCCAAAGTATTATTATTTTTGACGGAAAATGTGTTATATTCCTAGTAAAGTTTTTAAAACTATTTAAAAAATTTAACAAAATAATATTTCAGTTCACCAATTTATAAAAAGCTTAGTTTTCCATTGTAAGATTGTTGAGGAGCAGGAGGGGAAGTACATAATTTGGTGCCTTTCGATAGTACAGGCTGCTACTTGAAAGGTGCTGTCAAAGGAGGATGGTTGAGTTACTGCTGTGTACCTTGCGGATTGTACACGCTGCTGTCACTGTGTATTGGGAAAGGAATGCATATTGAAGACGGCTGATGGGTGCTGTGTGCTGGATGGTGTCATATTGTTGGAACTGCTCTTATCCAGGCAAGTAGGGAGTATTCCATGGCATTCCTGATTTGTGCCTTGTAGATAGTGGACAGGCATTCGGGAGACAGGAGTTCATGTGTATATTTATAGTTTTCACCATGGAATTTCTAATCTGACCTGCTCTTGTAACCATAGTATTTATGTCAGTCCAGTTCAGTTTCTGGTCAAAGGTAATGCACAGGACAATGTGGGCGGCACGGTGGCACAGTGGTTAGCACTGCTGCCTCACAGCGCCAAAGACCCGCGTTCAATTCCCGCCTCAGGCGACTGTGTGGAGTTTGCACGTTCTCCCCGTGTCTGCGTGGGTTTCCTCCGGGTGCTCCGGTTTCCTCCCACAGTCCAAAGATGTGCGGGTCAGGTAGGTAAGGGGTAAATGTAGGGGTATGGGTGGGTTGCGCTTCGGCGGGTCGGTGTGGACTTGTTGGGCCGAAGGGCCGGTTTCCACACTAAGTAATCTAATCTAATCTAATAATAGTTGAAGATTCACATTGCTTGAGCTGTGTTATGAATTTTACTCCCCACTTCTCAGCCCCAGCCTCGATACTGCTCAAGTCTAGCAGGTGAATATTGAACAATCTCACCTTTTGAAGATCATTGATGAAGCAGTTGAAGATAGTTAGCCTAGAATTTATGCAGACTTCCTGGGGCTGTAATGATTAACCTCAAAAACGACCTCTGTTTTCAGTAAGCATGACTCCAACCAGCAGAGTCACCCTCTTCCCCCTAATTTTATTAGAGCTCCTTGATGTCATTTTTTGTCTAAAACTGCCTTTATGTTAACAGTCACTCTCGTTTCACCTCGGAGTTCAGCTCTTTTACCTATGTTTGGTCTGGCAGATGCATCATTCACTTCTGCCTGAAAGATTGTTGCAAATATTTCAGCCTCATCATCTTTTGCACTGATGTGTTGGTCTCTCCTATTGTTGAGGATGGGTACCTCCACCTCCAGTATGGTATTGGCAGGGATAAGTAATATGCGATGATGTGGAATGGTAGGGGCTTTTAACTTGCCAAACATAGACTGGGACTCCGTAGTGTTAAGGGCTTGGACAGAAAGGAATTTGTTAAGTTTGTACAAAAAAATGTTCTTATTCAGTATATGGATGAACCTACGAGGGGAGAAGCAAAACTTGACGTCTTGGCAGGGCATGTGACTGAGGTGTCAGTGTGGGAGCACTTGGGGGCCAGTGATCATAATTCTATTACATTTAAATAGTTATGGAAAATAGACCTAATCTAAAAGTTAAAGTTCTAAATTGGAGGTAGGTGAATTTTGAGGCAGGAACTTTCAAACATTGGTTGCAGGAGGCTATTAGAGGAAAGAGGGGCAGTTGGAAAGTGGGAGGCCTTCAAAAATGAGATAACGCGAGTCCAGAGGGAGTATGTTCCTGTTACTATGATGAGCAAAGCTGTTGGGGTAAGGAATGCTGAATGACAGAGAAATTGTAGTTCTGGTCAAGAAAAAGGAGACTATGGCAGCTAATAGCTGGGATTGAGTGAATCCCTCAAGGAGTACAAGGGCATTAGGAGTACACTCAAGAGGGGAATCAGGAGGGAACATCAGATAGCTTTGGCAAATTGAGTTAATGAGAATCCAAAGAGATTTTACAAATACACTAAGGGTAAGAGAGTAATCGGAGAGAGAATAAGGCCCTTTAAAGATCAACAAGGCCATCTAGGTGTAAATTTGCAGGAGATAACTGAGGTATTAAATGAGTATTTTGCATCAGTATTTACTGTGGAGAATGATGTAGAAGCTGGAGGACTTGGGAAAATAAATAGCGACATCTTGGAAATTGCACATAACACAGAGGTTGTCTTAAAACATATAAAGAGGAGAAAGTGTGGACTGGAGATCAGAGTCAGAGTGGAAAAGCACATTCCTGATGAAGGGCTTATGCTTGAAACGTCAAATCTCCTGCTCCTCAGATGCTGCCTAACCAGCTGTGCTTTTTCACCACCACACTCCAACTTAAAATGCATAAAGTTAGATAAATTCCCAGGACTTGATTAGGTGCATCCCAGAACTTTGTGGGAAGCTAGGATCGTGATTGCTGAGATATTTACATCATCAATATCCACAAGTGATACACCAGAAGCTGGAGGGTGGCTAACGTGGTGCCATTATTTAAGAAAGGTTGTAAGGAAAAGCCACTATAGGCCAGAGAGCCTGATGTCAGTGAAGGGTATGTTGTTGGAGAGGATTCTGAAGGGTATATTTGGTGTATTTGGTAAGGCAAGGACTGATAGAGATAGTCAATATGGCCTTGTGCAAGGGAAATCATGCCTCACAAACGCGATCGAGTTTTTTTTGAAGGAGTGGCAAAGATAAATTAATGAAGGCAGAGCAGTGGACAATGGATGTGGTCTACATGGACTTCAGCAAGGCAGACAAGTCGCCGCATAGTAGACTGATTAGTGAAGTTACATCACAGGAAACCTAGGGAGAGCTCGCTATTTGGATACAAAGTTGGATTGAAGGTGGAGGCAGAGGGTTGTTTTTCAGACAGGAGGCCTGTGAGCAATGGTTTGTCACAAGGATCAGTGCTGGATCCACTGTTTTTTTTTAAATCAGTTATATAAATGATTTGGGTGTGAATATAGCAGGAATGGTTATTAAGTTTGAAGATAACACCAAAACTGGTGGCATAATGGACAATGAAGAAGGTTCTCTCAAAATACAATGGGACTTTGATCAGATGAGCTGAGGATTGGCAGATGGAGTTTGATTTAGATAGATGAGAGGTGTGGTGTTTTGGAAAGGCAAACCAGGGCAGGACTTAAACATTTAATGGTGGAGTCCTCTCTAATGAAGAGACCTTGGGGTGCAGGTTCATAGTTCCTTGACAGCTGAATCACAGGGAGACAGGATAGTACTGAAGGCGACATTTGGTACATGCCTTCATTGGTCAGTGCATTGAATTGGGATGTCATGCTGCGGCTGTACAGGATATTGATTTGGCCACTTTTGGAACACTGCATTCAATCTGGTCTCCCTGCTATAGGAAAGACATTGTGAAACCTGAAAGGGCTCAGAAAAGATTTATAAGAATGTTGCCAGGATTTATGCGTTAGGGAGAGGCTGAATATTTTCTATGGAGAGACTTTATAGACATGTATAAAATCATGAGTGGCATGAACAGGGCAAAAAGCCAAGCTTTTTATTTTTAGGGTAGGGTAGTCCAAAACTAGAGGGCATGGGTTTAAGTTGAGAGGGGAAAGATATAAAAGGAACCTAAGGAATGAGCTGCCACAGGAAGTGGAGGCTGGTACAATTACAACATTTATAAAAGGTTGGGTACATTAAAGGGTTTAAGAGGGATATGGGCCAAATACTGACAAGATTAGATTAATTTAGGATATCTGCTTGGCATGTATGGGTTGGACTGAAGGGTCTGTTTCCCTGCTGTAGAACTCTATGACAGTGATAGTAATCAGCAACAGGTTTACTTGTCAATGTCTAAACTCATTCTACACGACTGTGGGCCTCAGTCAATGGTGAAGGACTCCCAGAGCAACACCACCCCCCCGACTCTATACTCCTGTGCCAGCTACCTATTATGCACGTGTCCTGATAGTGGGACAGCACATACCCAGTCATGGTGGTGTCTGTGACATCATCTGTTGTGTATCATTCCATGGCTACAATTGTTAGGTCATTAATCAACTGCCCTCTGGTCAATTTTTGGCACATGTTGGGAAAAAGGACTTTGTAAGGTCGACAAGGCTGTGCCTGCTTTGACTGCTTCTAGCACCAAGTTCAGTGCCAGGTGATCTATCTAGTTCCACTTCTGTCTTTAGATTTTGTTGCAGTTTGATTTAACTGAGTAGCTTGATAGGACATCTCAGAGTGCATTTAAGAATCAACCAAGTTGTTAAGGGTCAGCATGGGTTCACACACAGGAAAATCAGGTTAAAAAAAGGTGCCAAGCTTGCGCTTCATCAGAAATGCACTCAACCAGGTAAGTGGACAGTGTTCCATCATACACCAGACTTGTGCCTTTTAGATAACGGACAGTGTCTATTAGTGTCTCAGAGTGCATTTAAGAATCAACCATGTTGTTAAGGGTCAGCATGGATTCACACACAGGAAACAAAAAGGTACAAATCAAGTTGATCGAGTCAGTCAATCACAGACTGCAGTTGAAGTTCTGCTAGCAATTGCCAACGCTGAATTCTACGTGAAAATAAATTAACATTGTTTTCTAGGTAGAGTATTGAGATTTGCGATGCAAAGACAAAATGGATAATACAAGAAGAATTTATATTTTTCTATATATTAAACACCTCAAATTATACACCCATTAACCATTCAAACATAATGGAATATAGACAAAGTTACTGCAACCTCTCTCATAAGCCCTGGGGTAATGTACTTTGTATCCCTTCCAATGTCAATACCTCCTTAACTAAATCAATAATTAAAACTAAAATTCAGTGTTCATATTTCAGTCACTAAATCACTACCTTAATTAAACTCCAGTGATGATAGACAGTACCCCACAAGGATTTTTATTTACTTTTTACATTTTATACCTACGCACTAGCTTTTTCTGATTCATGCACATGAATAGTTAAATTTCTCTAAAGAGTCTAGTTTCTCACCATAAAGAAAGCATTCAGATTGGTCTCTAGATCTGAAGGTGGACACTGAATTCATCTGGGCATAGTTTACCCAATTAATCTACGCCACTTTTCATCATCTTACCCTCATTTGCATAACATGCTATCCTAATGTAGCGTCAACAACATTCTTGCGTATGTAGAGTTATCATTCAAGTAATTTTTGGGAACATATCCATTGACAATTACTGTTTCCTATCACTGAGCCAATTCTGTATGTGTGTGTGTGTGTGTGTGTGTGTGTGTGTGTGTGTGTGTATGTGTGTGTGTGTGTGTGTGTGTGTGTATGTGTATGTGTGTGTGTGTGTGTGTGTGTGTGTGTGTGTATGTGTGTATGTATGTATATATGAAACACCTTCTGAAAGTCCATAAACAACAACAGCACAAAACCATCTGTATAACCTTTAAGCCATTTCCTGCTGATCTAATATGGCTAATAGGATCACTAATATGATTTTTCAGTTTTATTTTTCATTTTAAAAATTGCACATTTGTGAAAACAGTAGCAGAATGCTGCTAGTAGAAGAAAAAGCTATGAAAAAATGCCACCTCAAAATAAATCAGACTGTGAACTTAAGGACTGGTTACATAAAAATGACATTACTATAATATGAAAGCAAAACACAGCAGTTACTGTAAATCTGAAAGAACAAAAAGTGCTAGAAACTCAAACCATATTTGGCAGCATTTGTGGAGAGAGAAAAACAAAGTTAATATTTACAGTCAAACAGAACTCCTCTTCAGATATTCCAAAGAAGCCATATTTGGTTCAAAACAGGAACATTGTGCTCTTTTAATTATGGTCTGGTACTATGTGTGGAAACTGAAACAAAATGCTCAGGCAAGTTAAAAAAGAGGGAGCATGGAATAAGTTGTCCTGTTTCGAGGGACTTCCTAAGATAGTTAACATACTTGCATTAAAAAGATTAGAATCAGGGTAACAGAAAGGATTGAAGTGGCTGTGTCATGTTTAGAGCCTTGGTTAACTTCTGAGCTGAAAGAGATCTGTCTCTTCCTTCAGTTTCTAGGGATGACTTAGTGGTTAGCACTGCTGCCATTCAGCACCAGGGACCCAGGTTCAATGTGAGCCTAAGGGCAATGGTCAGCAAGGAGTGTGCACATTCTGTGTCTTCATGGGACTCCTCTGGGTGCTCTGCTTTCCTCAAAAGATATGGAGGTCGGATACGGCCATGCTAAATTGCCCATAGTGGAAAAGCAGGGTTGAGGGCCCGGGGGCGGTGCGGGGCAGGCAGGAGAAGAGGTGCAGTCTATGTGGGATGTTCTTTGGAGAGTTGGTGTGGATTGTTGGGCTGAATGGCCCATTTTCACACTGTAGGGATTCTAAACAAGAATAGTTACAGTAGAGAAGGAAATCATTCAGTGTCCAGAGCGTGGTGCTGGTAAAACACAGATCAGACAGCGTCTGAGCAGGAAAAAAAAAATCAACGTTTTGGGCAAAAGGGAGGAAGTCAATCAGCCACTGAGATCACATCAACAGGGAAGGGATTTTTAAAATAAAGGTTAAATGGTATTCGCCAAGGAGATGGGAATGCTGAGTTTCTTGATCCAAATCAATGGCCTAGACTTGTACATGACACAATTTCAAAATTTGCAGTTGACAAAAAGCTCAGCTACTTTGAAACGAGAGGAGAAAAGAAAAAGACTTCAAAACAAATAGATGCAATATACAAACACTTGACACTTTAAAGTATAATGTGGACATCTTGGTGAACAAAGACAATATACAAGATAGTTGTAAAGGGGGTGCTGGAATAAAGGTGTGTATGTACCTAAGTTATGACTGGTGGCAGGTTAGGTTGGTAAGTGCTCATTACGCTTGGGCATTATAAATAGAAACATAAATAAAAGCAAAGAAAGTATCGTGAAACTTGATTAAAATTCTGGTTTGGCTTGAACTGGAGCAGCATGATCAATTTTAGGCACCAATCTTTAGGAATGATGTAAAGACATTGAAGAGTTGCAGAAAATACTCAATAACACTCATGGATAAATTAGCAAAGCTATTCTTTTTAGAGAATGTTCAGAGGAGATTTGAGGGGTTACAGTCATGAAGAATCTAAACAGTTGATAGAGAGAAACTGTTGCCAGGTATGCATGTATCAAGAACAGCACGATGCAATTTTATTAACTAGCAGAACTGGTAATTGACAAAAGAACCAGAAACAAGGTGAGAAAAACATTTCTAATGCAGCAAGCAGTTATGATCTGAGATGCATTGTTTGAGTGTGTGAATGAGGTAGATTCAATTGAGGATTTGAAAGAGAAATTCATAAACACCTGAAGAGTAAAGATTTGCAAGGCTTCAAAGAAAAGTTAGAACATTGTGCTATTTACTGTTAGAGGCTTTCTATAATTGGCTCAGCACAAAAGGATCTTGAGAGAGAAAAAAGGGTAAAACAGAAGTATGGCTCTAGTATATTGATACAAAAACAATGTTTTCAATGCCTCCTGAAATGTGCATGTGTAACTCATTGCTTAGATGCAAGGAAAGCTTATTAGGATCCTGTGGTTTATAAGTACAGGCATAGAGCATAAAGGCAAGGAAGTACTGCTACATCTCTATAAATCAGGTTACTTTGGAAGTAGTGCTCAGGGTGGACACCTTACTTTGAAGTTAAAGCCCCAGACAGAGTACAAAGGAGATTTACTAAAATTATACTAGGAACGAGGGATTTTACTTGCAAGGAAAGATGAGAGAAACTGGGCTTAACAGTCACTGCTGCAAGGGGAGGTGGTGATCAAAATTATAAGCCAAGGGTGAGATGAGGAGAAACTTTTCGTTTCAAACTCAGTTGGTAGGATTTGGAATGTGCTGCCCAGGCGAGTGGTGGATGCATATTCCATATTAGCTTTCAAAAGAAAGCTAGACATATATTTGAAAGTGATTAATTTAAAGGACTGAGATAGGGTTAGAGAACAGAACTGGGTAGTTTCTTTTAGGGAGTTGGTACAGACACGATAGCTTGAATGACTTCCTTTTGCACTACAAATTCTATGATTACTGAATGTTGTCCACAATAGATCCAGAGGATTCATTGATACAAATGGCATTTTTTCACTGCATGTGAAGCAATTACAGTTCTACTGTTTTTTTTTCTTTAAATAAGTTACCTGTGTAACTGGATGATGTCTTTCTACACATACTGTAGTCATTGGTGGTGACACTCCCTGGCATGATCCACATTTAACTCCTTTCAGGGATGGGTCAGATCGCCCTGTAAAACGTGCCACTATGGTTTTTCCAGTGTTTTGCTGTGCTGATGTCACACATTTAGTTGGAGGCTAAACAGGATAAGAAAATTGGTTTTAAAATAAAAAGTTGCATCATTTTTTAATTTAAAGTTGTAAACATACCAAAAATTATGGGGAAGTGCTGCCAATGAAGTAAGGCCAGTACTTTCCTCTCCTAAGATTTCTAAATTTTATTCCACCCTTCCAGCTGTCAAAACTCCTGCTGCAGCCAGTTTCAGGCTGTTCAAATCCCTTCAGTGCCTTGTCGTGCAGCAGAGGCACAATGATACAGGAGACATTTTGGTTCAATCTACGAAGTGAATATTCTTCTTTCATGAGCCTAGATGGTGAACATAATCAAGCCTTTGATGCAAGAGCAACATAATTAAGCTTGATCTTCACCAGTAAATCAAGCTAAAATCAGAAAAGAATCAGTAAATCTTGCTAAAAGGAGAAAGTGATTTAGCAATCTGTCCAAATCCTTAGTGCAGATACCCTAATTCACTAACATCTTTCAGGAAAGGAAATAGCCAACCTGACCGGATCTCACCTACATGTGACTCTCGACCCAAAGCAATGTGGTTGACTCTTAACTGGATTCTGGGCAGTTAGAAATGGGCAACAAATACTAGCCTAGCCAATGATGCTCTCATTTCATGAATAAATAAGAAACAAATACCCGGTCTGAGATTCAGTTAACTTTCCTGTGGCTGTGAATAAGGTTTGGACCCTTATTTGAACCAAAAGCACATCTGATCTCGTATCAGATTTTATTAACAATATTAATGAAGTAACAGAAACTAAAAGCTAACTGAACAGGAACCTGATATGGAACTATGGATACTTAGGTAGTGCGGAGGACAACACGTATTTAGTCGTGTCTAGAGATTAAACCTGTAACAGTTATTGTGATGGCTTCTCCTGCATGTAGGTGGAGGAAATTCTATGCATCCATGTTCAAATGCATAGTCTAATTCAATTATTACAAGCAAGCTGCTAACTTTTTTGTCTAGTCCCAACCATAGTAGAGTATTTTACAATATTTGAGAAACACAATCTTTGTGCCAATTAGATGATCTAGCTGCACTCAATAAGTGAGAGATACAGATGTATAAATTAACACTGGCAAAAAGATGAAATGGATAAACTGGCACTTTTTAGAAATGAAATTATGGTTAAGAAATTGGATGGGTTGCAAAATGGGATTGTATTTCGGTTCACTTGAAAGGAAAATGCATACACCACAGACTCACAAATAGTTTTGAATTATTACCAGTTGCTGGGTGGTTTGAAACCCTGATGTTGAAGATGACATAGCAACAGTGACTGGTTGAGTACTCGCCTCCCCAGGTCTGGTTTGATCAACATTTGTAGAACCAAAATGTAAAGCAACCTAAATAGAAGTGATTTTTAAAAAAAAAGTTTAAAAACTTACAGCAAGCATGCCAGGTTTCAGCTGTACACAATTCCCTGTATAAATTCTAACTTTAAACACTTATTGACTAATATAGAAAATGTTTCAAATGTGTTTACAAAAGCACAAACAAAAATAAATTGCCAAAAGGAGAAATTACGAAGAAACATAAAGCTTGATCAGAGTATTTTAAATTTAAATTTTGAGGGAAACAAAAAAAGCTGGATTGCTGAAGGCATAATTATCAATAAGGGAGAAATCAAAGGGAGGTACACAAAAATTAAGGTCAGAGAATAAGCAATTTCAGGGAAAGAAGAATGAGGGGGTGAAATCCTATTTATAGGGTTTAAATAGGTTTCTGGGAATTGAAAATGTGATGACAATGGTAAACCAGAGCAGCTGCAGGATGGAGAGAACAGAAGAAATGGGTGAGACAGAATACAGGCAAATTTCTGGATGAACTGCATGGTAGAGGTAAAAACATCATAAACACTTGCAAGATTGAAGGCAGACGTGAACAATTTTAGAGATAGAACACTACAGCGCAGTACAGGCCCTTCGGCCCTCGATATCATGCCGAATAAACCAAATGCATGCTTGCTACTAGAATGAATCAAGACTTGGCTAGGATTCAAAGAGAACATTGCTCATGTTCTCAATCAGGTTCTACCTGAGAAAGAAGTAGGAGATTGAACTAATGTATAGCATTAAATTTGCAATGAGGCCAAAGGCAAGACCTTGTCCTTCCAACCCTTAACCGAATAAAACCAAAGTTCGCTTAATGATGAAAAACACCAGCAATGCCACGGGGAAAAGCATGTGAGACAAAGGCAGAGCTGGAGATTGCTGCCTGTGCATGAATGGACAGAAGAGGATGGAACATAAATAATTAGGGAATCCCAAGGATAGTTGTGGGGAGAACTAGAAAAGCTATAATGTTGCATAGGTTCTTGTAATGTGAAGAAAGGGGCAATTCAACTGAGGTGGACAAGGGTAGAGAATTTTTGGAGTAAAATGGTGTGATTGATTGAAGTAAAATTTAGAGAGAGATAGACAAAATTGACCACCATGGACAAAGTATGAGAAGGTAGCATTGGTGAATTTAGGCTGATTCAGTTCTGCAACAGAATTTTTATTATACAGCAAATCTGGTTAACTGGTTAATTGGGGTGGGGGGGTCTTTCCCTATCATGGGGGATTTAAAAACTAGGGGGCATAATTTTAATGTAAGAGGAGAGGAATTAAAAAAAGACATGAGGGGCGAATTTAAAAAATACGAAGGATGGTCCAAATATGGAATTAACTTCCTAAGAAAGTGGTGAAGTCTGCTGTTATTCAATCATGGCTGATGCTGCTCAACCCCCAGCCTCCTGCCTTCTCTCCCAATCTTTAATCCCCTTACTAATCAAGAACTCGTCTCAGTCTTGAACACACACACACACACACACATAATAAATTTGCCTTGCCAGCCTTCTGTGGCATGGATTTCCACCGATTCACCACCCTCTGACTAAAGAAATTCTTCCTCATTGCAGTTCTAAAGGGTCACCCCTTCACTCTGAGGCTGTGCTCTCATATCCTAATCTCTTTGATGAGTGGAAGCATCATCTCAATGTCCATTCTGATCAGGCGCCTCAGTATTCTGTACATTTCAATGACATTCCCTTACCTCAGCACACCCATCCACCCCCATGAACTTCGAGTCCTAAATCACTCCTCATATGACAGGTCTTTAATTCCTGGGACCATTCTTGTAAACCTTCTCTGGATCCCCCTCCAAGATGATCAAATCCTTCCTTAAATATGGTACCCAAAACAGCTCACGATATTCCAAATACAGTCTGATACAGTATCAACCCTCAGCCTTAGCAATACATCCTGCAAACTGGAATTCCATATTGGTCTTGAGAACACAGAATTGAACTCCCAAGTCCTTTTGTACTTCAGATTTCCAAAGTCTTTCCCCATTTATACCAAGGTGTATAACCTCATACTTTCTCATGTTTTATTCCATCTGTCACTTCTTTGCCCACTTTCCTAGCCTGTCTAAGTCCTTCTGTAGTCTCCCCATTTCAACACTACCTGCCTGCTCATCTATCATTGTGTCATCTGCAAACTTTGCCCCAACACCATGGGCTCTTATTTAACAGCTTACTGCATGGCACCTTGTCAAAGGCCTTCTGGAGATCCAAATAGATCATGTTAACTGTCTCTTCTTTTTCTACCTCCACTTTTCTACTTTTGCTTGTTACCTCCAACAATTCAAACAGATGATTTTACCAAGAGGCGAGGGAGTCTGAGTGACATTCTCTTCAGAGGTTCACTGTGGACTTGTTGGGCCAAATGGCCTGCTTCCATTCTGTAGGGATTCTGTGAGCAGTCAATGTGCTGTCACAACTGTGTAGTGAGGTGCTGACTTTTTTTGGAACTTTTTTTTTCTATTGACTTTTCCCTTGAGACTGTCCATACTTCTGTTAAGTATGACTTCAAAGATAGCAAAATTCCTCTATTGCCTTGCGCAAATTGTACGTTAGACTATAGGGTCACTTATTTCCAAAAATCAAATCATTGCCATTGTTTCCTCTGTATCCCTATAGCCAAGACTACATTGAGACTTTAGCGAACCCTTTAAATATTTTTTCAAAAATTAATTGAAAACTGCTTGGTTGCAAAAGCATGTTACTGAAAATAGTGGGCAGATCAACCACTTATTAGTTAGATCAGTGGACTAACTTCAATGACTTCAGCTGATGAAACAAAATTGTGATTTCGAATAAACCTGTTGGACAATAACCTCGTGCCATGTGACTTCTGGTTTCATCCACCCCAGTCCAACATCAGCACCTCCACATCATAACTTCAGTTAGACAAGGTTATTGACCCAAAACATTAACTTAAATTTCTCTCCATAGATGCTGCCAGACCCGAATATTTCTAGCATTTTGTTGTTGTTTTGTTGCAGAATTTTATTCACAAAGCTATTTCAGCAGGTTGTTACAGAACTGTGATGCTATTTGCACCAAGAAATCCTCTAACTTTTTGATTTGATTGATGAATGGAAGCTAACCAAAAAAAATTTGGTGAAAGGGTGAAGGAAAAAAGGGGTAAAAGTAATAGAAAGACGTACAGGCACCAATGACAATTTTTAATAAATGTTTTGAAGATCCTGAGCCATTGACATACATCTAACTATTGATGCTCTGTGTTGCTTGGAATTTTATTAATTTATTGCTTTGAACTATTGTGACAACTATTGCTGCAAGTTGGCAGAAACAGTTAAAATATTCATTCATTTATTACACTGTCAAATTTTCTGCATCTAAAACCATGACATTTCAAAAAGGAAAAAGGACATGCAGGTTTCTGAAAATAGTTCAAAACGACAAAATTAGAGTAACTTAGGTGGCACGGTGGCTCAGTGGTTAGCACTGCTGCCCCAGTGCAGGGGACCCAGGTTCAATTCCAGCCTTGAGTGACTGTGTGGAGCTTGCACATTCTCCTAGCGTCTGCATGGGTTTCCTCCTACAGTCCAAAGATGTACAGGTTAGGTGAATTGGCCATGCAAAATTGCCCATAGTGTTCTGGGATGTGTAGGTTGCATGCATTAGTCAGGAGTAAATACAGGGTGGGGGAAATGGGTGTGGGTGGGTTGCTCTTCAGAGGGTCAGTGTTTCCACACTGTAGGAATTCTAATTCTAAAAATTAATTAATTTTAGCTATTGGAAATATTGGTACACACCAAAGTTTGGTTTAAGCACCAAGAACTCCTGTTGGGTTTCTTTCATCACTTTGTAGAGGGCTGAGAGGCCATGAACATGTCCCCAGTGCTTCAGAGAACACAAATTATGAAGAGTAGCTCAACTTCAGCATTCCAGGAAATTTCAAGTTAAGTCAGATTTTAGATCGAGTGTACAGGGTAATAAATTTTTAAAATTTAATTGCTCAGAAACCATCACCTCAGCCAATATCTATCTACCAAAACAAACTGAGCATTGCATAGGTTTTTCAGAACAGCTACAAATTTTTAAAAACCTAATATTGCAAATCAAATAAAAAACAACACAATTTTACAAATCAAAAGCAGTACAAGTTCCTCATTCGATTAATCAGACTACAATTAATTCTGATGATAGAAACTTTAGAACATAGCTGGGAAGAAGCAAGTCACACAGCATCCAGTAGGGGGAATAAAAGCAAACAGCAAGCCAACTCACCCAGGATACAGGAGCAAAAATAAATGTGTATCTTCGGTTAGTATCTGTGACTACAATATCTAACAACCTCTTTATCGAATGATCAAATTCAAAAACTTTCAAACAATTAGTAGGTTTCATCTTGGCATTCTTTGTTTCTGTGGAATTAATTTCAATAGCTGAAGTGCAAGAAAAGATGAATTCTTAAAAGATCTGTTCTTAAAAGATTCAGCATTTATTTCCTTTCCTCTGAAATGCAGGCTTGGTTCAAATATGGACAAAAGAGCTGAATTCCAGAGGAGGTGAGAACGACAACCTCAACCTCAATATCAACATCAAGGCCACACTTGACAAAATGTGGCACCAGGAAACCTAGCAAAACTAGAGTCAGTGTGAATCTGGGAATACTTCACTGCTTAGAGTCGCTCCCAACATGAAGATTGATAGATGTGGCTATTGGAGGAGAGTCATCTCATAATAATCATGGCATCATCATTGCTGAATCCCTCACTATCATCCTGCAGCTGCTTTGTCCAGAAACTGAACTGACTAGCTATATAAATACTGTGGATGTAAGAACAGTTCAGACTAGGAATCCTGCAGCATGTAACTATCTTCCTTACTCCCCAAAACCTGTGCACCATCAGGACAAGTGATAGAATATCCTCCAGTTGCCTGAATAAATAAAGCTCATAACATTCAAGATGCTTGACACCATCTAGTACAAAAATTGCTCACTTGACACCAAACTCAAACATTCATTCTCCTATCAGTGACATAATAGCAAGGGCAGCAGATACATGGGAGTAAAGATTCCCTACAGTGTGGTAACAGACCCTTCAGCCCAACCAGTCCACACCGACCCTCTGAAGAGTAACCCACCCAGAACAATCTCCCTCTGACTAATGCACCTAACACTATGGGCAATTTAGCATGGCCAATTCACCTGACTGGCACATCTTTGGATTGTGGGAGGAAACCGAAGCACACAGAGGAAACCCACGCAGACATAGGGATTATGTGCAAACTCCACACAGACAGTCGCCCAAGGCTGGAATCAAACTTGGGACCCTGGTGCTGTGAGGCTGCAGTGCTAACTACTGGGCCACCGTGCCGCAAGCTACATGCAAATTTCCAAAGCTGCTCACCATCTTGAATTGTATCGCTCTTCATTCATTTGTTGTTGGGTCACAATTCCAGAACTCCCTTTCTATTGTGGGTGCATCTACAGCAAATGTGCTGCGAAGGTTCAAGGGGGGCAATTCACCACGACCTTCAAGAACAATTATGGACAGACAAATGCTGACATAGCCAAAACCTACATTACCTGAAAGGATTATGAATGCAGCTCAATTTGGAAACTAAGTAGCACTGGGAAAATGAAATGTTGCTGCACCATTCACTGAAGCCATAAGGCCACCCTCTCAGAACACTCACTGACATATTGCTGCTCTTGGTTTTTCAAAGATCAATCCCGACATTTAAATCAAGCCCAGTTTATTGCATACCATCCGATCAGATTCAAAAGGAATTGAAGGATCCAAAGCTGTAGAAATAGGAGCAACCAAACCTCCATCTGCTTGGGGTGCAGAGACAAAACAGTGATTTGGATCATCTCTTCTGTGTTCAGAGTCTGACTCTCCTGATTTTGGAAAGAAATGCATAATTGAAATTTGACAGCAAAGCAACAAAAATTCATTCAACAAAGATGTTTCAAATTGCATGCCAGAAAATTGTAAGAGCAGTTAGGCAATCCTCCAGCAATCTGGAGTAGGGCAGAATTAACATATGCAAATTTTGTGGTGGGAGTTAAGTGGAGTGAGGTGCTATTTAGTTGTTAATCCACAATGGCTAATATTACGAATGTATATCATTATTTTCCTATCCAGGTAAGTTAGTATCAATTCTCCAAAAACATTGTTGCAAAGTGTAGATTTAGAGTAGTATTTTGTTGGTGCAGACTCAATGGTTCAAAGGCCATCTTCTGTACTGCATAATTCTATGATTCTCTAGTCAACACTGCTGCACAGAACTTTAGATTATAAAAGATTAAAGTTAAGAAATTTCCAAACTGCAAATGACCACCAATATGGTGGTCAGGGAAAAAATGCTTAGTATAATTGCAATTTGAAAAGATTGGTAACTCAGGTTATAAGTTTGTTTGCTAAGCTTGTAGATCTGTTCTCAGACTTGTCACCATGATGATTTTACCTAGCATAGTGACAATGTCTGACAACAAATCGACCAGCTCCATGAATAAACTTACAACCTGCTTAGTATTATATTATATTCTTATTGCTTGGTACTAAGGAAAACCACAACTGCTGCTACTGTTAAAGTTCTATCAGAATGCAAGTAATAAGAAAAGGCTATATGGTCCCTTGGATCTGCTCCATTATACATTAACAATAATTGATCATCAACAACTGTTCTCTCTCCTAATCCCATATCTCTCAATTTCCTTACAGTCCAAACATTTATTGAGCTCTACTATGGAATTACTGACGAGATGACTATCCTTAACACTCTAGAATACAGCATTTCAAAAAAATCACAAGCCAACTAAAGAACATTTTAAATCCTGTACCAGGTCCTGCATTATTCAGTCATAGAAGTAATCTCTCAGTATCTAGCCTGTCAAGCCTTTAATCATTTTATATATTTCAATCTTCAAAATAGTAACCATTGAGCAACTCTTTAAATGCATTAAAATGTCCCATTTTTGTTTTAAAAATCATTCTTGGGATGTGGGCATCACTGGCTAGGCCAACATTTATTGACTGTCCCCAGTTGTTCTTGAGATGTTAGTGATCGTTGTCTTCTTGAAGTGGCATTATGAAACTAAACGAGACTGAGCCACGAGGTATTTGGAGCCACTAGTTGAAAGCTTGATCAGAAATAAGTTTTACTGTGTGTCTTAAAATGCGGAAAGGAAAATAGACAGGCATAAAAGGTTTAGAATGGGAATTTAGAATTTAGGGCTCAGGCAACTAAAGGTACAGCAACCAATGGTGATGTAAAGTCTGGCTCATCTCGTTAGTTACAAGTGAGGAGAGTGAAGTTGGTATCTCAAAAGAAGCATTTTAGACTAGGACTAAAGAAAATGGCTTTGGTTTTACCAACATTTAATTGACAAGTTTCTTATTCTGTACTGAATATTACACAAATTTTGACAATTCAAATGGTGGAAGAATAGAAAAGTGCTGGCGACAGAGTTGCTGATGTTATCATGTGGCAACAAATGTGAAACAGGAAAAGCCAGATCCTCAGGGATACCAGAACTAAGTGCAACTGCAGAAAAGGAGAACCAATGGATGTTACTTAAAGACCCAGACAAGTATAGTGCCGCCTAGTTGGAGAAGAATTGCTTGCAGTCCACATCAGTTGCAAGAGAGAATGCAAGTATGGCAATTCACAAAAGGGAATACAAAAATATTCTAGTCGTAAATAATAAGTGGGTAATAAGAAATGGGCCTATTAGATTGAAGGGAATGATATAAATGCTCAGAGGCTTTGGGCAAGGCTAGAATGCTTAGTGTAAACTTGGTATTGTGACTAATCAAGGAAGCAAATGCTGGCAAGAGGGGTCATGGGTGCATTGAAATTAACTGATATGTATTGGAAATGTTGGCCTCTCAGTAAATATTCTCAGTCCAGACGGCTTCCACCCCAGGTTGGTAGTGGAATGAGAATGAAGATAATATTTACTACAATTTTTCCTGGAATAGAAGTGGCCAGAGGTTTGGAGTTAGCTAAATGCGATATCTTCATCCAACAAAAGGAATCTGGATATCCCTTGTAACTATAGACTGATTGGTTTAACACAAGTAACAGTTAAGATTTTAGAAGGTTCATTGGTACAGATCACCAAGTGTCCTTAAATAATACGTTCAAAATCCACACTTTTACTGCCAAAAAGGACAAGAGCTACAGGTACGTGGGAACATCATCACCTGCAATACACCAATGATTTCGCATTGATTCACCATTCATCCAGAGATGCTGGGTCAAAATCCCTTCCTAACAGCACTGGGCTGCAGCGGTTCAGACACAAGCTACCACAACATTCTCCAGGGAATGTAATGCTGGCCTATCCAGTGATGCTCACATCATGAAAGAATTAAATAAAGATTTCATAAATCCAAGTATCAACAGCAAATACATTGTAAACTCAGAGCTTGAATTCAAGGAAGTGCAAAAAGTAACCCAGGATTACAATCATAAAAGCACAACTGCTACAGTGCAGGAAGTGGCCATGAGACCCATGTGCCTGCATTAATTCATTTACCTGGTGCCAATCTCCTGTCTTTATTCTCCATTTCTATCCACATAATCATCCACTGCTTTCAAACGTCTCAATTGAACCTACCTTCATCACATTTCCAGACAACACATTCCATACCCTAACTATTCCCTGAGAAAATTTCTTCTCACATGACTTCATTTGCACATCACTTTTAATTTATGCCCTCTTGTTCTTTTTTTTAATATAAGTGAGAACTGCTTCTCCTCATCTACTCTATCCAGCCCACTTCAGATTTTGAAAACCTTAATCAAATTTCTTGGCGGCCTCCACCTCTTCAAGGAGACACCTAACACCATCAATCTTTCCACATAACTAGAATTTTTCATTCCTGGAACCATTCTTAGAAAACAATTCACTCTCTTCTGCATTTCTATCATTCTTAACTGTACACAATGGTACAGCTTGAACTAGCAAGTGTCGTGTACAAGTTCAAGGTCACCTCTCCACTCACTCTTTTTACCTATTAATAAATCAAAGAACGTTATGCTATATTAACTGCTTTCTCCACCTATCCTGCTATATTCAATGGTCTGTGCACATATACACTCAGTCCCTCTCCTTCTGTACTCTATTTTGTATTGTCACCCTCTGTGTGAAAAGTCTGCCCCTTCAGCCCCTTTTATATCCTTCCCCTCTCACCCTAAACCTATGCCCTCTAGTTCTGTACTCCCTGACCTCAGGGAAGAGACCATGTCTATTTTCCCTACCAATGCCCCTCATGATTTTTTAAAACCTCTATAAGGTCACCCCTCAGCCTCCGACATTGCAGGGAAAGCACACCCAGCCTATTCAACCTCTCCCTATAGCTCAAATCCTCCAACCCTGGCAACATCCTTGTAAATCTTTTCTGAACCCTTTCAAGTTTCACAACATCATTCTGATAGAAAAGAGAGCAGAATTACACAATATTCCAAAACTGGCCTAACCAATGTCCTGTACAGCAGCAACATGACCGCCCAACTCCTGTACTCAATACGCTGACCAATAAAATAAAGCATACCAAATGCCTTCTTCACTATCTTATCTATCCACGACTTTACTTCCAAGGAGCTATGAACCTTCACTGCAAGGTCTCTCTCAGCAACACTCCCTGGGACCTATTCATTAAGGGTATAGCTCCTGCTAAGATTCACTTTCCCAAAATGCAGCACCTTGCATTTATCAAAATTAAACTAAGCCCATTGGGATTCTTGATCAGATGAGCCATTGTAATCAGAAGTAACTTTCTTTGCTGTCCACTACACCTCCAATTTCAGTGTCATCTGCCAACTTACTAACTATACCTCTTATGTTCACATCCAAATCATTTACATAAATGAAATGAGTGTCACAAGGATCATCAGCAATGATCCTTGTGACACTCCACTGGTCACACGCCTCCAGTCTGAAAAGCAAACTTCCACTATCACCCTCTGTCTTCTACCATGAAGCCAGTTCTGTATCCAAATGGCTAGTTCTCCTTGTATTCCATAACATATAACCTTGCTGTAGAGTAAAAAGTGAGGTCTGCAGATGCTGGAGATCACAGTTGAAAATGCGTTGCTGGTTAAAGCGCAACAGGTCAGGCAGCATCCAAGGAACAGGAAATTCGACGTTTCGGGCATGAGCCCTTCATCAGGAATGAGGAGAGTGTGCCAGGCAGGCTAAGATAAAAGGTAGGGAGGAGGGACTTGGGGGAGGGGCGATGGAGATGCGATAGGTGGAAGGTGGTCAAGGTGAGGGTGATAGGCCGGATTGGGGTGGGGGCGGAGAGGTCAGGAAGAAGATTGCAGGTGAGGAGGGCGGTGTTGAGTTCGAAGGAATCGACTGAGACAAGGTGGGGGAGGGGAAATGAGGAAACTGGAGAAATCCGAGTTCATTCCTTGTGGTTGGAGGGCGCCCAGGCGGAAGATGAGGCGCTCTTCCTCCAACCGTCATGTTGTTATGTTCTGGTGATGGAGGAGTCCAAGGACCTGCATGTCCTTGGTGGAGTGGGAGGGGGTGTTAAAGTGTTGAGCCACGGGGTGGTCGGGTTGGTTGGTCCGGGCGTCCCAGAGGTGTTCCCTGAAGCATTCCGCAAGTAGGCAGCCCGTCTCCCCAATATAGAGGAGGCCACATCGGGTGCAGCGGATGCAATAGATGGTGTGTGTGGAGGTGCAGGTGAATTTGTGGCGGATATGGAAGGATCCCTTGGGGCCTTGGAGAGAGGTAAGGGAGGAGGTGTGGGCGCAAGTTTTGCATTTCCTGCGGTTGCAGGGGAAGGTGCCGGGAGTGGAGGTTGGGTTGGTGGGGGGTGGGGGGTGTGGACCTGATGAGGGAGTCACGGAGGCAGTGGTCTTTTCAGAACACTGATAGGGGAGGGGAGGGAAATATATCCCTGGTGGTGGGGTCCGTTTGGAGGTGGCGGAAATGACGGCGGATGATACGCTGTACACGGAGATTGGTGGGGTGGTAGGTGAGAACGTGGGGTTCTGTCCTGGTGGCGGTTGGAGGGGCGGGGCTCAAGGGCGGAGGAGCGGGAAGTGGAGGAGATGTGGTGGAGGGCATCGTCGATCACGTCTGGGGGGAATCTGCGGTCTTTGAAGGAGGCGGTCATCTGGGCTGTACGGTATTGGAACTGGTCCTCCTGGGAGCAGATGCGGCGGAGACGAAGGAATTGGGAATATGGGATGGCGTTTGTACAGGGAGCAGGGTGGGAGGAAGTGTAGTCTAGGTAGCTGTGGGAGTCAGTCGGTTTACAGTAGATGTCTGTGTTGATTCGGTCGCCCGAGATAGAAATGGAGTGGTCTAGGAAAGGGAGGGAGGAGTCTGAGACGGTCCAGGTGAATTTGAGGTCAGGGTGGAAGGTGTTGGTAAAGTTGATGAACTGTTCAACCTCCTCGTGGGAGCACGAGGCAGCGCCGACACAGTCATCGATGTAGCGGAGGAAAAGGTGGGGGGTGGTGCCAGTGTAGTTGCGGAAGATGGACTGTTCCACATATCCTACGAAGAGACAGGCATAGCTGGGGCCCATGCGGGTGCCCAATCTTCCTAGTTTGGAGGAAGTGGGAGGATTGGAAAGAGAAGTTGTTTAGGGTGAGGACCAGTTCAGTCAGTCAAAGGAGGGTGTCGGTGGAAGGGTACTGGTTGGTGCGGCGGGAAAGGAAGAAGCGGAGGGCTTTGAGTCCTTCGTGATGGGGGATGGAGGTGTACAGGGACTGGATGTCCATCGTGAAGATAAGGCACTGGGGACCGGGGAAGCGAAAATCATGGAGGAGGTGGAGGGCGTGGGTGGTGTCCCGAACGTAGGTGGGGAGTTCTTGGACCTTGCTGATCAGTCTCCCATGGGGAACTTGTCAAATGCCTTACTGAAGTCCACATATTTCCATCATTCTGCCCTCATCAATCCTCTATTGTGTCGATGTTTGTGAGACATGATTTCCCACGCAGAAAGCCATGTTGACTATCCCTAACCAGTCCTTGCCTTTCCAAATACATGTACATCCTGTCAGTCAGGATTCCCTCCAACATGCCCACCACTGACATCAGGCTCACTAGTCTTTGGTTCCCTGGCTTGTCCTTACCACCCTTTAACAGTAGCATCATGTTAGCCAACCTCCAGTCTTCCATCACCTCACCTGTGACAATGATACAAATATCTCAGTAAGAGGCCCAGCAATCACTTCCCTATCTTCCCACAGAGTTCTAGGGCACACCTGATCAGGTCCTGGGGATTTATCCACTTTTATGCGTTTCAAGATATCCAGCACTTCCTCCTCTGTAATATGGACATTTTTCCAAGATGTCACCATCTATTTCCTTACATTCTATATCTTCCATGTCCTTTTCCACAGTAAATACTGATGCAAAATTCTCGGAGCAAATTTTTGCAGATGCTGAAATCTGAACAGAAAACAGAAAAACGCTGGAGATCACGGCAGGTTGGGCAGCATCCATGGAGAGAAAGCAAGCTAAGAGTCTAAATGACTCTGCACGAGAGATGAAGTGAAGTGTGGAGGGGCAGCATTTATGCAATAGTGGGACGAGGAGAATTGGGGGAGAAAGGATGTACCTGCCAGACTTGAAAGAACAGACAGACAGTCATACCAGGGTGGAGGGAGGAGACAGAAGAGTGACAGAGAATGTAACAAGTGAAGCTAAAAGAAAGAGAAGGAATGGGTTCACAATTTGAGGGGATTGAATTATATATTGAGCCCAGAAGTGCTACATCGACGACCGTTTTAGTGCCGCTTCACTCTCCTGCCTCAACTTTGAAAAATTTGATCATTTTGCCGACAAATTCCACCCCTCTATAACTTTCACATCATCCATTTCCAACACTTTTCCTTTCCTTGACTCTCCATCTTCATTTCAGGGAATAAACTGCCCACTGCCATCCAATACAAAGCCACCAACTCCCATAGCTACCTTCACTACAGCTCTTCCCACTCCATGTCCATCCCATTCTCCCAGTTCCTTTGTCTATGCCAGATCAGTTAGTATTATGCCACCTTTCAAAATAGTGCTGCGGACATTAATCAATGAAACAAAACCAGAAAAGCAAGAAAACATGGACCTGGTTAAGGTGATACAAGTGCTACAAAGACAAGAACAGACAGGAGAAAAATGGGCACTACACAGAAAACAATATTGAGAGCTGCTCAAACCATGGAGATGCGACACCAAGGAAACTAAATATAGGTAGTAACCCAACACTGGTAAAGGAGAAAAGACAAATTAAACAGATACGTGGACAAAAAGTGCAGGGATTCAACTCTTCCTAATAGTGTTAATGGATTGGGGGGGGGGGAAACCTAATTTAAACATAGCCATTTAAGACAGTTGACTCAGCAGCTCTGGTAACAGTACTGCCAATAATGAAAAAGTTGAAAATAGGGAGTACAGCAAAGTTTTTGCAGCTGTACTTATGAGAATGTGCATCTGTCTGCTCTCCTGGGAAGGGAATGGGAAGCTTAGCTAGGATTGTATTCCTCAGACTTATTGGAGGCTCCTGAAAATGGGGAGTCATTGCTTACTCCAAGTTTCTCACTGAAGACAAAAAAATGTTTATTTTATGGTAATTTTGACTTTGCAGGAGCTTCACCTGCTGAGAATGCAGAAGAAAGAAGTATATACGCATAGAGGAATTTCTGTGCTATTAGTGGATGGAGCTCTGTCTCCAGTGGTAAAATTTCATATCCACAATGTTAGAGTTTATCCTACATAACACCACTGCCTTTTTCTATGCTCTGTTGAAATGGAAAATGGTGATAAGGTTTAGGTACCATGTAGGCATGTCAATGGTTGGGATAATTAATCGTATGATTTTCTTTTCTGCAAGTCTTTTGAGAACTATTCCAATTAAGAACCTTCAGTTGGCAAACTATGAACATAGCATAGGGTGTAGTTGGATGCAAGTTTTAAAAAATGTCACACTTAGCCACCTCCAAAAATATATAAACTAATAATATAATCTTTTAAAGGCACAGCAAATGAAGACTTGAGGGTCACATGTAAAAATCCTAAAATGGTGGCAGGCTAATGAGGAAGGCAATCTAAGAACTAAGGATTCTTGACTCAAAAAATGGCATAAGAACAAAAGCAAGGATGTTATACCAGATTTCTATAAAACAAAGGAGAAAGTGAGGACTGCAGATGCTGGAGATCAGAGCTGAAAATGTGTTGCTGGAAAAGCGCAGCAGGTCAGGCAGCATCCAAGGAGCAGGAGAATCGACGTTTCTGGCATGAGCCTTCTCCTGCTCCTTGGATGCTGCCTGACCTGCTGCGCTTTTCTATAAATCATACCCCAATTCACCCAATAACCCCCAATTCCAGATTTCACTTTGTCCAGGGCATGTTTTGTGTGGAGATGCTGTGGTAAAAGCTGGTGAGCAATTCTGATCTTAGACTCAGACTGGCATTAATAATTAGTCACTGCACTGCTTACTGTACTTGAATAGCATGAGGTCTGTTGGCAAGAACTAGACTTGGCTCATCTGAACAAAGCATTATACAGGTTGATCATAAACTATACAACCATGATGGGAAAAATTAACATTTATTGGTTTAATGGTTTTCAGCATTTGTTGAAAAGTTCACTTCAAGTGTTTTGAAAACTTAAACTAAGAAAACTATATAAATTGTCACGGCTTCAGACTTAAAAATCACAAGATCATCTATGAATGTCACTTGAAGAAAAGGAGGCCTGCTTTTACGTTAAAGCATTTCATGTTCACATATACCTGCTGAAAAATTAAAAACAAGCTTTGTGTTTTCTTGAACAAAAAAAAATTAATTCTTACACCCATTGGCTGTCAACCCATAATGACAGTTTCCTTTGAGGCAGGGCGACTGGTTTAAATTGGATTTTAACCAAACAGAATAACGAAGATTAATCCAGTTCAAACAGCAAAGTTCAAAATGATAATTGTATTATGCAATCATGTCTAAATAAGCCCATACCTCTAATTTTTTTGCTGGTTACAGCTTTTTATCTGTAATCCTCAAAACTAATATGAATCAAATGCTTATAGTTCACACTTTTATTCCTGTACATATTTATCATCTGCAAAGAGTTAGCCAAAAAGTATATGATATTCAATATGGGTCGAATCTAGGAACTGACCAGCCAGTGGATGAAATAATATCTGCAGGTACTGAAATGAGTGAACCAGGCACAAGAGGATGGAACTTTGTTTAGAAACTGCTGTGAATAAGAATGAATAAAAGTCTTGATACAAGACAAATTTCTTTTTGAAGTGGCAGAAGAATCAGCAATAAATGAAAACTAAGTATTTCAGGAAAAAATACATACAGCATAGTGCAACAGAGTAACCTGACTTATACCAGGATTCCTTGGAGCATAGCACTTGCAATTGATTTTCACCAGCTGTGATGAGCGTGCTTCTCTCCCCTCAACACATCCTTTTTATTTTACTATTCAGTTGCCAATTTTACGTATGGATCTTTCAAAATCATGAAGTAAACTTAATCCTTACCATTATTTTGGCACAGTATAAATTATGTATAGATTAGAGTGGCGCTAGAAAAGCACAGGTCAGGCAGCATCCAGGAGCAGGAGAATCGATGTTTTGAGCAGGAGCCCTTCATCAGGAATTAAGCTGGGAGCATCCAGGGCGGACAGATAAATTGGAGGGGTGGGGCCAGGGAGAAGGTAGCTAAGAGTGCAATAGGTGGATGGAGGTGGGGATAAAGATGATAGGTCAGAGAGGAGAATGGAGCAGATAGGTGGGAAGGAAGATTGGCAAATAGCACAGGTCATGAGGATGGTGCTGAGCTGGCAGGTTGGAACTGGGATAAGGCGGGGCGGGGGGGGGGGAAATGAGGCAACTGGTGAAGTCCACATTGATGCCCTGAGGTTGAACGGTTCAGAGGTGGAAGATGAGGTGTTTGTCCTCCAGGCATCAGGTGGCGAGGGAGTGGCGATGGAGGTGGCCCAGGACCTGCATGTCCTTGGCAGGGTGGGGGTGGTTTGAAATGTTCGGCCATGGTGGTGGGGTTGATCGGTGTGGGTGTCCCAAAGATGCTCCCTAAAGCGCTCTGCGAGAAGGCGTCCAGTCTCCCCAGTATAAAAAGAGGCCGCATCAGGAGCGACGGATACAATAAATGACATTTGTGGAAGTGCAGTTGAAACTCTGGATGTGGGAGGCTCCTTTGGAGCCTTGGATAGAAGTGAGGTGGGGGGAGGGAAAGAAAGAGAGGAGTGTAGGCGCAGGTGTAAGCACAGGTTTTGCAATTCCTGCAGTGGCAGGGGAAGGGGAAGGTGCCAGAAGGGGAGGGTGGGTTGGTGGGGGGGGTAGAATGAAGAGAAGCATAGACCTGACCAGGAAGTCACTGAGGGAGCGGTTCATGGTGGGAAGGGAAATACACCCCTGGTGGTGGGGTCCATTTATAGGCGGTGGAAATGTTGGCAGATGATGCAGTTTATGCGGAGGTTGGTGGGGTGGAAGGTGAGGACCATAGAGGTTCTGCCCTTGTTGTGGTTGGAGGGGTGGGGTTTGAGGGTGGAGGTGCAGGACGTGGATGAGATGCGTTGGAGGACATTTTCAACCACATGGGAGGGGAAATTGTGGTTTTTAAAGGAGGCGGCCAACTGGTGTGCTATGGTGGAACTCGTCCTCCTGGGAGCAGATGTGGAAGAACTGGGAATACTGGATAGCATTTTTGCAGAAGGTAGGTTGGGAAGAGGTGTAATCAGGTAGCTGGGGGAGTTGGTGGGTTTGTAAAAAAGAATGTCAGTGTCAATTGGTTGTCGTTAGAGATGGAGAGACCCAGGAAGGGGAGGGAGGTGTCAGAGATGGTCCAAGCGAATTTAAGGTCAGGGTGGAACGTGTTGGTGATGTTGTCGAACTGCTGAAACTCCTCATTGGTGCACAAGGTGGCACCAATGCAGGTCAATGTAGTAGAGGAAGAGGTGGGGAGTGATGCCGGTGTAACTACGGAAGATGGGCTGTTTTACGTAGCCAACAAAGAGACAGGCATAGCTGGGTGACCACTGCTACCCCTTTCGTCTGGAGGAAGTGGGAGGATTCGAACGAGAAATTGTTAAGAGTGAGGACAAGTTCAGCCAAACAAATGAGTGTGTCAGTGGAAGGGTACTGGTGGGGATGTCAGGAGAGGAAGAAACAGAGGACTTGAAGGCCCTGGTCATGGCAGATGGAAGTATAGAGAGGTATCCATAGTGAAGATGAGACGTTGAGGGCCAGTGAAATGCAAGTTTTGGAGGAGATGGAAGACATGGATGGTGTCTCGAACATATGTGGAGAGTTCCTGGACTTGGGTGAGGGGTAGGGTGAAAAAGAAATGGACGGTATTGAGGTGGGTGGAGATTAGTTTGGTGGGGCAGGAGCAGGCTGAGACAATGGTTAGCCGGGGTGGTCAGGCTTGTTGATCTTGGGAAGCAGGTAGAAGTCGGGCGGTGCAGGGTCCCTGAACTAGGCCGTTGGAAGCTGTGGGTGGATGGGAGATCTCCTGAGGTGATGACATTGTGTGTGGTCTGGGAGATGATGGTTTGGTGATGGGGGATTGGGGTGAGGTCATGGTCGAGGGAGCGGTAGGAAATGGTGTCTTTGAGTTAGCGCCTGGCTTCAGCAGCGTAGAATCCAGTGCACCAAACTACCACTGTACCTCCTTTACCTGCTGGTTTGATGGTGAGGTTGAGATTGGAGGAGAGGGATTGGAGGGTTGCACGTTGTGAGGGAGTGTGGTTGGAGTGGGGGAAGAGGGTAGACAGGTTGATAAAGAGCAGGTAATAGGCCAGCACGGGGTGTCCAGGTAGCTGGAGCATGTTGGCAGGTTAAGGGGTCCGCGGAAGCGGCAGAACTATAATTCTTTTAGTTACTGGGTAATTATGAAATTCCTTCCATTTTCAGGTCTCTTTGGCGTACCACTAAAAATCAACTACGAAAGGAAATGTGCGAGTAAAAAGTGAGGTCTGCAGATGCTGGAGATCAGAGCTGAAAATGTGTTGCTGGTTAAAGCGCAGCAGGTCAGGCAGCATCCAAGGAACAGGAAATTCGACGTTTCGGGCATAAGCCCTTCATCAGGAATCCTGATGAAGGGCTTATGCCCAAAACGTCGAATTTCCTGTTCCTTGGATGCTGCCTGACCTGCTGCGCTTTAACCAGCAACACATTTTCAGCTACGAAAGGAAATGGCTTTAACTTTTTTTGGAATTTCAGAACAACTATAGGTAACTGTACAAACAGTTTCACTTTATTTACATCATTTATTCAGTTGAATAAGACTCTTGTAATTTTCATTGACACGCTGTCTATGAGTACTGACCATGTTCCACTCTTCTGCTTCCATTCTGAAACATACTCATTGCCTCTAGATTGAGCGCACATACACCACGCATGAATGCTTTCTTCATAGAATCCGTATATTTGTCCTTTTCAGCTAACAGACGTCTTATCTCTGCTTTTGCTCTTTCCAGTTCCTCTCTTGACTAAAATTTCAAATGAAATAACGTCAAAACAAGACTGCAATTTTCAACAGTGCATCATACCCATTTTCATCGTGAATATTTTGAATTACACTTCCAACTGCAATACCATCCTACTGCTAATACAATCTTTCCTATTAAAACCTCAAGGTTGTCCTAATGAATTAAAATGAAAGAGCTCTTTTGTTTTAAATGTGAAAATGCGAAGAAAGGTGAGCTGTTTTAAATTAATAAAAAACATACAACATTGTTCTCAAATGGAGCATATACTCAGCTGGCCTAAAAAATTCACAATGCAAAAACTAAAATTTCCATATTTTCATAAACATTTCAGCTTGCTTGTAAATTGGGAATGTTTTATTTCCAAAATTAAACCATGGCCTTTCAGATGCCTTTGTATTCTTCCCCTGTTCCCCTCACCCATCAAATGCGAATTTTATAATAAATGGGGTTATTATCGTGTCTATCGTATTGTATTTCCATTAGCTAAATCATTACAAACATGTTGCAGTAGGAATTTTAAGATTTGTACTTCCTCAAAACAAAAAAATTACATTGTTCCAGTATCATGTCCCCAAACTCAGATTTTTGTGAACATTGGAGAAATCGTTTGGCTACCAGTGCAAGTTTTTGTTAATTACTATATACTATTGGCTCCAAAACAAAGTGGGGTGAAACAATGAGGGCTTTCTGAATATTCCTGGAAGAGCTGCAGAGAATTCTTTAAAATAAAAACAGAATGATGGAAAGTTTATAGATACAAGCAACAGAAACCACAAAATATTTACTTCCTCCCACATCAAGATCTTTTGCAGTATAAATGTCTGCATTACAGAATCTATAGCTGATCAATTGCCTGTGCACACAAGGAGCTTTTTACAAGTTTTTTTCTGGTACTTACTGCATCAAGCTTTCTCTCATAATCCCCGGATAACTGGATACAGACCTCCTCAGCACGAGCTTGACATGCTCTTTCTACTCTCTCTTTCCATTTTGCTTGCATTTCTGATTTCCAAGCTGTACACACTTTTTTTAACAGACAGAATTTATAGTGTCTTTCAGCCAGGGTATTTGCGTATGCCTTGAAGAGAATGAGACAATTACTTAAATTATGCTGCAACTAGATGACAAGACAGAAAGTCAAATGATTTCTTACTCACCCTGTATAACTTCCACAGCTTTATTTTACAAGTGTGCATTCAACATGGTGCTGCCATTTCAGATTAGTAGCAAGAAGCACTTCCCTTGCTGTAAGTTGAACTATCACAGAATTTTATGAACTATCACAAAGGCAGTACTCAATCTAGACTTGAAAGGCAATTCTTCCACTGGTCATCACAATCTTACATCATTCAAATGAGCTCTACCTTGCAATAAACGTCAAGGAGTCCAGCGGCAAGTTGGCTCAGGGGTTAGCACTACTGCCTCAGCGCCAGGGACTAGAATTCAATTCCAGCCTTGGGCGACTGTATGCGAGGAGTTTGCACATTCTCCTTGTGTCTGTTACAAGTTTCCTCTGGGTGCTCCAGTTCCCTCCCACAGTCCAAAGATGTGCAGGGCAGGTGATTTGGCCAAGCTAAAAATTGTCCATAGTGTTCAGGATGTGTAGGTTAGTTGCATTGTTAGGGGTAAATATAGGATAGTGGAATGGGTCTGGGTGGGTTACTCTTCGTAGTGTCAGCGTGGACGCACTGTAGGGATTCTGAAAAAAAAATCATAGGATAGACCATTTTAGGACTGAGATGGGGTTAAATGTCTCAACCCAGAGATTGGCAAGTCTGTGGAAGTCACTGCCACAGAAAGCAGGAGGCCAAAACATTGGAATTTTTCAAGTAGGAGAAAAATATCATTCTTAGGACTGAAGGGATCAAAGGGTTACAAGGAGAAAGGAGGAGCATGGCACAGAGTTGGATGATCAATCATGATTGTACTTAACAGCAGAACAGATGTGAAGGGCCGAATGACCTACTTTTGCTCCTATTTTCTATGTTTAAAAATTCTCGTAGCTCTTGCCACCTTGGAGAGAAAAAGCTTATTTTTCAAAAAAAATTTCAATTACTAAACAAGAAACTGCTGAAAATGCTGAAATAAACAAGTACAATTCATTCTGCTATAATACATTTTGATAACTCAAATTCGCTGTAAAGTGATTGACAAATCGGGGATGCTGTTTCTAAATCACAAACTTTAAAACTGTGTTGGCTATAATGCAATTACATCACCAACTCTCAGTGCTGTGTCTAAAGCAGGATTTTTCTATAACACGGGAACATACAGGAACGCAACCATCAAGTTACAGTAGACCTGACTACAGTTCAAAATTGTTGGGAAAAATTATATTAAAATTCTAGACTTAATCATCAGACTGTAAGTACAGATTTTAGTAGCTGGAAAGAGGAGAGAAGAAAAAATAGATTCTCTGAACTGCATTTGCAAGTGACAGACAACCAGTCAACTTTAAAAGATGGTAAACAAAAATCACCTGACAACTATCTTTATTTACTTTTTAACAGCTAAAAGGGCAAACGGCCTATTCACGGAATCTTAAGAGATCTCATGAGATAAAGACTTTGGAAAGGGAAAAGGTTTGCACATGACAATCCAAAATTAAAGTGTTGGTAAGACAGAATTCTGCAACGACAACTAGCAACAAGTCACTTAAAGTCCAGACCTCCACCCTAACTGAAATATACTTTAACAAAGATTATCCTTACACTTGAAAATAAAGTTGACTTGATATCCAGTTACCAAATCAATTATCAATATATAACAGTCATGGAGTCCTTCACACAACACAAAGGCACATCGAATATAAAAATGTCTTTTACAAGGACAACCCAAGAAAAGATTCGATTAGCAAATTAAATTAACAGGGAGAGATGTCATCTTAGAATAGAATGCTGTAATTCTACAGACAGACACTCCACTGATGGATATTTCCATCCAGTGGAGCAATTTCACTGCCAACTTTTATGTATTGCAACTGACCCTGTATTCATAAATGAGCTGTTGTTTCCTCAGTCAATTCCCTCCTCTGCATAATTACTGGTCTTACTGTGACATTTCTCTCGTCAGTACACAGACAGGACTGGTGATGTTACAGAAAGTATAAAAATAAAAGTCACCACTGAGACAGTGACAGAACAACAGAATATCACAGCTCATTTCCTGATTGGAATAAAACCTGCAGCTGAATAAAAATAGACACTAAAGGGAAGATACTTTCATCTTACTAGGCCACTGCTGCCTCATTAGAGAGTGATAACTGGCAGCAGTTTAATTGGAGGGTCAGCACACAGTTGCGTGCATGTGCGGCACAGTTAAGATGGAACATTTATCATGCTAGCCTTGGCTGGTGTGGGCACAAAACCCACGTTTCTGGCATCACTGCATTGCAACCCAGCTATCCAGCCAACTGAGCTAACCAATCCCTTGGGGAAAAAAGGGACATGCAGACTTATTACAGCCTCACATTCTGCTCTTTCCACATTTTAAACTATTTCCCCCATTTTCCAGTCCCCTTGCTGTTGAATACACACACTTTTACAGCACAGGGAAGACTGCTAACATTTTTTGACTCTCCCCACATTCCTGATCAGAGAGTATTGGGCCCAACAGTAGTGACTTTTACTGTGGCAAGAACACACTGCAGACTAAAAACTGACTTGGGAGCCAAAGTGGAGCTTAAAGTTTGAAATTGTTGATTAGTAGTTGTTTATTTTTAAATTCCTTTAGAAAATTCTAATTCTAAATGTCAGTAATTAAATAATGTTTTCTTTGTACATAATTAAGTTATTGAAGAGTGAATTCTAAACAAATTATGGAGAGCAATGTTTGACCTGCAGGGTGTATATCATGCAATAGTGTTATAACATCCAGGACTGTGTTCAATTAAAAGACTGATTAAATAAGAAATCATTTAAATGCCTGATGACAGAGAATCCAAACATTTAATGATATTTTAAATGATTAAAAATATTCTTGAATATTCATTTCCATCCCCCCCAAAATAATCTGATACCATGAAGTGCAAAACATTAGAATGTCGATATTATAACAGCATAGTCACTCCAAAAAAAAAATCAGTTACATGAGCTAGATTTAACTAGGTTCATGCTTTTTGGACAGTTGAAAATGCAGTTATCCAAGTCTTCATTTTTTAAAAACGTAAGTGAGGCAGGCTTCTGCAACACAATTTCTCAACTAACTGAAAAACAATTACATGTTAACGCCACTTGAAACATATTGCCAACTTTAAACTTGTATTTGCAGATATTACGACACATACTTCCACTTTTGCTTCTGAATGTTGAAGTCGCCACTGTGTGAATCGGCGCATCAATTCTATCTTCTCTTTCAGATTCTGAATGCCTTGGATCAAATTCGTGATTACCTTTATGGATAAAATAAAAACAAATGCAATCAATTGTCACCTCATTTTATTGATAACACTTTCTGGAAAAGTAATTAAACCTACTTTAAACAGAAGTTTGCTTTAGAAGAGTTTTCTAAAAATGATTATGTAATTTGAAGTTGCATAGCAGTTAAGTTAGACTTTAGTCATTGGACATGTATTAAATAATATTTAATATTAAAACGTTGGGTCATAATTTGCATTTGCTATAGGCTAGCTTTGCCTATTTGATTGCATTGATCTCTTTTGTGGCAAATCGCTGGAAACTACAATGGAAAAGCTTGAAGGAAAACTAGCAACTGGCAGCATGCAACTGAATACCTCAAAATATTAAGGGCTCTGACATTAATGGTGCATGGATTGACAAGAAATGAAAAAAAGTGTAGGTGGGAGGGAGCGGAGGAGGAAACCTAGACAAATATTCAACTTGATCATTTTACATTTCTGAAATATTCCTAAAAATACTTTTTGGATAAGATTTCACACTCGTTTAGTTTGCAGTATTTAATTAATACAGACTTAAACATGCACAGACTTCAAATAGCTCCAAACAGATCAATTTTCTATGATGAGTTACTTCATATCTATTGTGGAAGTAAGGCAGCTCCAAACTACTCAATGACAAATGAGATGCTATTTTTGTTAAAATATGGCACTGCTTCAGGAGTATCGACCTTTGGATTTCTGTGTTTAATAGTTGGCTATGGTTCCTTGAAAATACTCGTACAAGTTTCAACAAATGCCTTATTATTTTCATAGTAATTATTCAGCTTTATTTGGAAGGAAAAAAAAATCTAAAAGAAAAACAGACCCAGATATCTTCAGTAATTTGTATATGTTGTAGTGAGGCTAGCACTAACCCTTCAGGCCATTTGCAACTGCTATCTGACCTACCGCAGCAATCAAGAGACTGGAAATTATTGGAATACACAACCCTGGTTAGGTAAGATGTTATAATGTGGAGAAATGAAATAGGAGCAGAAATAGATTGTCAAGATCGTTTGGGATCTTATGCACACACTTCAAATAAATTACATTTGCTCATTTAAATTCCAGCTTTTCATAAGACAACCCACACATTCCAGGTAGCAGTCTGGTAAATCTCCTCAGAACCACTTCTAATACATTTCATTCATCCTTAAATAAGGAGGCCAAAACTGCACAAAGAATGCAAGATATGTTCTCAACAATGTGTTAAAAAACTGAAGCCTGACATCCTTACTTATGTGTAAATCTTTTATAATAAAAGTTAGCAACCCATTAGCCGTTTGCATTGTACTTGCATACTAACCTGCAACTCAAGATATCTCACCATCTCAGAATTCTGCAAGATAAATTTAACTAGTCACACAGGAAAAGGTGGGTTAATTAGGAAGAGGCAGTATGGGCTTCTAAAGGGGAAATGACGTTCAATGAACTTCTGGGTTTTTAAAGACAAAGGTTTGATGAGGGGGACACCTGTTGGACATAGTGTTCATGGATTTCCAGTTGGCTGGCATAGTGCCAAAAAGGAAATTTGTGGCTCAAAGATAGGAAACAGTCATGCTCAATGGATATTCATTAGGTTGGGGAAGGTTTGGAGTGGAGATCCTCAGGGGTCAGTATTGGGAGCCTTACTTTCTCTGATTTATACTAATGATTTAGATCCTGGTGTAAAGCAGACATATCCAATATTTGCAGAGAACACAACGTATAAGAATTGCAAACTGAGGACAAGGTGGAACTCCAAATGAACAGACAAGTTAGAGATGTAGGTGGATGAATGCATTGTGGATGGGGTTCAGCGCAGAGAAGTGGAAGTATTGCATTTTGGTACTAAGAACATTGAAAGACATGATAAAATAGATGGAACAATTCTAAGTTGAGTGGAGAGAAATGGAGGGGCTGAGGGATATGCATGAATATGTGCACAATTAAGGTGGCAGCATAGATGGAGAAAGTAATTAATAAAGCATATAGTATTCTTGGTTTTATTCATGGGCATAGAGTACGAGAACAACGAGATATTAAACTTTTACAAAACATTTGTTCAACATCAGCTGTAGTATGGTGTATAGTTCTGGGTGCCACATTATGGAAAGGATTTGAACTAATCAAAAATAGTGCAGAAGCCATAATAACAATTCCAGAAGATGAGAGACTTGAGGAGGATACATTGAATTTTGGAATGTCCTCTTGAAAGAGAAAGCTGCTCAGAGCAGCAGCTTGGTAATTGTACCCACATCCACTATTTGCTCAGGATGTTCATTCCACATGTGAACCATCCTGTGTAAAAGATTTACCCCTCATCTCTCCTCTCACCTTAAAAGTGTGCTGCCTAGTCTTGAAATCCCCCATCTGAGGGAAAAGGCAACTACCATTAGCTCTATCTTTAACACTCATGATCTTATGACCTTGTATAATATAGCCTCTGAACCTCTAACACGCCAGTGAAAAAAGTCCCAGCCTTTATTTATAACTCAAACCGTACTCGGCAACCTCATGTGCGGCCTCGATAGAGTAGATGGAGAAATCATTCCTGCTCATAAAAGGATCAAGAATTAGGAGCACAGAATTGAAGTAATTTGCAAACAGAACAAACGTGATGCAACACTAATTAGCCCTTCTCTATAGCTGACTCTATGATGCTTTATCGGATCTCAACAGTTTTTATTGTGAGGAACAAAGTTTGGAAAACTAATTTGACAAACAAGCCACCAAGACCTGCTGGCTGCATCCAAGATGTTATAGGAAGCGGTTGATAGGGCAGCCTAGGACCAGTGGGTACAACCTCAGAGTAAAAGGCCCAACTTTTAGAACTGAGATTAGATTAGATAAGGTTAGATTACTTACAGTGTGGAAACAGGTTCTTCGAGCCAACAAGTCCACACCGACTCGCCGAAGCGCAACCCACCCAGATCCATTCCCCTACGTTTACCCCTGCCCCTAACACTACGGGCAATTTAGCATGGCCAATTCACATAACCTGCATATTTTTGTACTGTGGGAGGAAACTGGAGCATCCAGAGGAAACCCACGTAGACATGGGCAGAATGTGCAAACTCCACACAATCAGTCGCCTGAGACGGGAATTGAACCCAGGTCTCTGGTGCTGTGAGGCAACAGTGCTAACCACTGTGCCTTGAGGAAGTTCTTCAGCAAGATGGTGGTTTATCTATGGAATTCATTGCCATAGAAGGATGTAGAAGCCAAGTTATTGAGTATATTTAGGAAAGTGATAGATAGATTCCTGATTATTAAGGGGTTCAAGTGTGAGGGAGAAAGCAGGGGAGTGGGGTTCATAGACAGGTCAGCCACAATCAAAGGCTGGATGGATCAAATTGATGGATCCAGGTGGCCCAACTCTGATCCTATATTTTATGGCCTTATTGCACGAATGTTCTTCAGGGAAGAAAATCTGCCAACCTCACCTGGTATGACCTACATGCAATGCCAGATGCATAGTAACGTCATTGACTAACAAACCACACAGTTGTATGAATCTCAAAGTCCCAAAAAAAAGAAATCAAACAGACAACGTAGCATTGACCTACACACCGGAAATGACATTGACAAAAATAGCCCTGTCAACTTTGCAAAGTCTTCCTTACTGACATCTGGGATATTGTGCGAAAATTGGCAGAGCTGCCTCACAGACTAGTTAAGCAACAACCTGACAGAGTCATACTCAAGGAATCATACCTTAGAACTATGCCATAGACAACACCATCAAATCCCAGGATATGACCTATCCCACTAGCAGGGAAGGTTCTGCAGATGCGATGGCATGGTGGAGTAGTCAGGAGAGATTTACCCTGCAAGTTCTCAATATTAACTCCAAACCCCAAGTCATCTCATGGCTTAATAAAGTTAAACATGGGCAAGGAAACCTTCTGCTGATTACCATGTACAGTCCTCCCTCAGTTAATGAATCAATACTCCTCCACAGTGAGCAACATTTGGAGGAAGCACCAAATATGGTAAGGGTGTAAAATGTACTCTGGGTGGGGGATTTCAATGTCCACTAAGAGTGGTTGGGCAGCAGTAGTACTCATTGATCTGGTCAGGTCTGAAAGAACATAGCTCTAGACGAGGTTTGCAGCATGCGGTGAGGGAAAAACATATCCGACCTCATTCTGTCAGCTGCAAACACATCTGGCCATCACAATATTGTTAATGGTAACCACCATACAGTTCTTGTTGAGACAAGGCCCTGCCTTGACATTAAGACTGTCCTTCATTGTGTTGCAAGTCCTGGTCAAATCAGGTTAAATGAGTCAGACTTTGAACAGATTTGGCAACTCAAGATCAGGCATCCATTAGGTGCTGTAGACCAACAGCAGAATTGTACACCACTTTGCAACCTCAACTATCAAGCTGGGAAATCAACTTTGGCTTAATGGAGCATGTTCAGGGGCAGCACCATGTATATCCAAAAATGTGGTGTCAACATGAAGATACCACACAGGACCACTGGTGCCAGACAGTATGTGACTAGCGATAGGTAGAGTTGATCAATCCCACAATCAATGGATTATATCTAAGCTCTGCAGCCCTGGCCCATGAATGGTGGACAATTAAACAACTCACTGGAAGAGAATGCTCCACAAATGCCATCCATAAATGATGGAAAAGCCCAACATATCAGTGCAAAGAAGAAAAGGCTGAAGCATTCTCAGCAATTTTGAGTCAGAAGTGCCAAGTGGATGATCCATCTCAGTCTCCTCCATTGGTGCTAGTTTTCAGCCAATTTGATTCACTTCATGTGATAGAAAAATCATTAGAGGCACTGGATAGTGTAAAGGCTATGGCTCCTCAACATTCTGGCAACAACACCGAAGACCTCAGCACTAGAACTTGCCGCACATCTAGCTAAGCTATTTCAGGACAATTACAACACTAGCATCCATCTGACAATGTGGAAATTTGCTGAGGTATGTTGTAAAAGCAATTCAAATCCAACTCAACCAATTACTCGCATGATATAATCTCACTTTCCAGCACTTGCTGATGGTCACCATCAACAGTGCTATCAAGAAACAACTGCTGATTACAGTCTTCAACATGGACAGTACAGCATAATTCCAGGTGGTGAAGTGAGAATGACAACCTTTGACATTTAGAAGCCTAAGCAAAACTGGAATCAATGGGTTGGGGGAGAAAACCCTCCACTTGTCGGGAGTCATACCTGGTTGATAGAAGGATGTTGTGGTTGTTGGGAGATCAGTCATTTCAGCTCGAGGACATCGCTGCAAAAGCTCCTTAAAGTAGTGTTATCAGCCCAACCATCTTTAGCTGCTTCAATGACCTTCTCTCCATCATAAAGTCAGGTGGGAATGTTCATTTAAGTACTGCAGCAGTCAAATGTTCAAATGCAACAACATCTGAACAATGTTCAGGCTTCAGCTGACAACTGTCAAATAACATTTGCACATCTTAAATACTGAGCAATGACCATGTACAACAAGGGTGACAATCTAATGACCTCCTATTGACATGGAGGACAAAAAGGGAGGAGGAGGGGGGAGTGACGTTTTTGATAAAGGATAGCATTACAGCCTCCTATGGAGGGTGGATAGTCCTGAAATACATCCAGGGAAGTTATTTAGGTTGAACTGAGAAATAAGACAGGGATGATCACCTTATTGGGATTGTATTATAGACCCCCTAATAGTCAGAGGGAAATTGAGAAACAGATTTGTAAGGAAATCTCAGCAATCTGTAAGAATAATAGGGTGGTTATGGTAGGAGATTTTTATTTTCCAAACATAGACTGGGACCGCCATAGTGTTAAGGGTTTAGATGGAGAAGAATTTGTTACGACTAGAATGTTTTCTGAATCAGTATGTGAGTGTACCTACTAGAGAAGTTGCAAAATTTTATCTACTCTTGGGAAATAAGGCAGGGCAGGTGACTGTGGTGTCAGTGGGGGAGCACTTTGGGGCCAGCGACCATAATTCTATTAGATTAAAAATAATGATAGAAAAGGATAGACCAGATCTAAAAGTTGAAGTCCTAAATTGAAGGAAGGCTAATTTTGACGGTATTAGGCAAGAATTTTCAAAAGCTGACTGGGGGCAGATGTTTGCAGGTAAAGAGATGGCTGGAAAATGGGAAGCCTTCAGAAATGAGATAATGAGAATCCAGAGAAAGTATATTCCTGTTAGGGTGAAAGGAAAGGCTGGTAGGTATAGGGAATGCTGGATGACCAAGAAATTGATGGTTTGGTTAAGAAAGAGGAAGAAACGTGTCAGATATAGACAGGACAGATTGTATGAATCCTTAGCAGAGTACAAAGGCAGTAGGAGTACAATTAAGAGGAAAATCAGGAGGACAAAAAGGGGACATGAGATAGTTTTGGCAAATAGAATGAAGGAGAATCCAAAGGGTTTTTACAAATACATTAAGGACAAACGGGTAACGAGGGAGAGAATAGGGCCCCTCAAAGATCAACAAGGTGGCCTTTGTGTGGAACCGCAGGAGATGGGGGGAGATACTAAACAAGTATTTTGCACCAGTGTTTACTGTGGAAAAGGACATGGAAGATATAGACTGTAGGGAACTAGATGGCGAAATCTTGAAAATGTCCATATTACAGAGGAGGAAGTGCTGGATGTCTTGAAACACAAATGGATAAAACCCCAGGACCTGATCACGTATAGCCTAGAACTCTGTGGGAAGCTAGAGAAGTGATTGCTGGGCCTCTTGCTGAGATATTTGTATCATCCATACTCACAGGTCAGGTGCCGGAAGACTGTAGGTTGGCTAACATGGTACCACTATTTAAGGACGGTGAGGACAAGCCAGGGAACTATAGACTAGTGAGCCTGATGTCGGTGGGCAAGTTGTTGGACAGAATCCTGAGGGACAGGATGTGCATGTATTTGGAAAGGCAAGGATTGATTAGGGATAGTCAATATGGCTCTGTGCGTGGGAAACCATGTCTCACAAACTTGATGGGAGTCTTTTGAAGTAGTAACAAAGGATTGATGAAGGCAGAGCAGTGGACATTATGGACTTCTGAAAGGCATTCAACAAGGTTCCCCATGGGAGACTGGTTAGCAAGGTTAGATCTCATGGAAAACAGAGAGAACTAGCCATTTAAATACAGAACTGGCTTGAAGGTAGAAGACAGAGGGTGGTGATGGTGGAGGGCTGCTTTTCAGACTGTAGCCCTGTGACCAGTGGAGTGTCACAAGGATCAGTGCTGGGTCCACGACTTTGTCATTTCTATAAATGATTTGGATGTGAGCATAAGAGGTATAGTTAGTAAGTTTGCAGGTGACACCAAAATTGGAGGTGCAGTGGACAGCGAAGGTTATCTCAGATTACAATGGGATCTTGATCAGATGAGCCAATGGGCTAAGCAGCAGGTGGAGTTTAACTTAGATAAATGCAAGGTGCTACATTTTCGGGAGAGCAAATCTTACACATAATGGTAAGGTCCTAGGGAGTGTTGCTGAACAAAGAGACCTTGGAGTGCAGGCTCATAGTTCCTTGAAAGTAAGTCACAGGTAGATAGGATAGTGAAGGCAGCGTTTGGTATGCTTTCCTTTATTGATCAGTGTATTGAGTACAGGAGTTAGGAGATCATGGTGCAGTTGCACAGGACAATGGTTAAGCCACTTTTGGAATATTGCATGCAATTCTAGTCTCCTTCCTATCAGAAGGATGTTGTGAAAGAGTTCAGAAAAGATTGATGAGGATGTTGCCAGGGTTGGGAGGATTTGTGCTATAGGGAGAGGTTGAATAGGCTGGGGCTGTTTTTCCAGGTGCGTCGGAGGCTGAGGGGTAACCTTAGAGAGATTTATAAAATCATGAAGGGCATGGATAAGATAAATAGACAAAGTCTTTTCCCGGGGGTGGGGGAGTCCAGAACTAGAGGGCATAGGTTTAGGGTGAGAGGGGAGAGATATAAAAGAGACCTAAGGGACAACTTTTTCACAGAGGGTGGTAAGGAAGGAAGTGGTGGAGCCTAGTACAATTGCAATATTTAAGAGGCATTTGGATGGATATATGAATAGGAAGCGTTTGGAGGTATATGGGCCAGGTGCTGGCAGGTAGGACTAGATTGGATTGGGATATCTGGTTGGCACAGACCAGTTGGACTGAGGGGTCTGTTTCCATTCTTTACATCTCCAGGACTCTGACATTTAATGGTGTTACCATCACAATCCCTCACTAACATCATACAGAAGCTCAACAGGACTCGCTACATAATCTAGTGGCTACAAGAGCAGGTCACAGGCTAGGAATTCCTCAGAGAGCAATTCACTCCTGACTCTCCATGCCATATCTGCCATCTACAAGGCCTAAGTCAGGAGTGTGGTGGAATACTTCCCACTTGCTTGGATGAGTGCAGTTCCAACACAAGAAGATTAGCACCAAGACAAAGCAGCCACAGGCATCCACTCCCTCCACCACCACTCTGGAGCAGTGGTATGTTCTATTTACATGTTCTATTTGCAGAAATTCAAAGATATTTAGGCAGCACCTTCTAAATCCATGACTACTTCCATTTCAAAGGAAAAGGACCTCAAACACATAGAAACAATCTGCAAGTTCCTCTCCAAGCTACTCACCATCCTGACCTAGAAATATATTGCCATTCTTTCAGTCAAAATCCTGGAATTTCCTTCCTAAGGGCACTGTCAGTCTACTTAAACCATAGACTGCAATGATTCAAGGCAGCGGCTCATCATCACCTTCTCAGGGGCAGTAGGCATGGAAAATTATCACCGGCCAGCCAGCAATGCCCCCATCCCATGAGTGAATAAAAAGGAAAATAGCTTGTTAGTGAGCACAAACTTAGCAGATGGAATTGGACTTTGGAAAAATTGAAAGGACTACTATTTAAATGAAGAGACTCCAAAAAACATGGAAGGTGTTACATTTTTGGTAGGGTAAATCTTAGCAGGACTTATACACTTATTCGTAAGGCTCTGGGGAGTGTCGCTGAACAAAGCAACCTTGGAGTTCATTGTTCCTTGAAAGGATAGCAAAACCAACATAGTGTACAAAACCCCATGCAAGGACTGCACAAAACACTACATAGGACAAACAGGAAGACAGCTAACGATCCACACCCATGAACATCAACTAGCCACGAAACGACACGACCAGCTATCCTTAGTAGCCACACACACAGATGACAAGCAACATGAGTTCGACTGGGACAACACTACTATTATAGGACAAACCAAACAGAACAGCCAGGGAATTCCTAGAGGCATGGCACTCATCCACAGATTCAATCAATAAGCACATCGACCTGGACCCAATATACCGACCACTGCAACGGACAGCTGGAATTGACAACCGGAAGCAGAGACAAACTACTATAAATGCCGGAGGAAACATCACAGAAGCGCTTCACTGGAGGCTCCCAAGCACTGAGGATATCACCTAGACAGGGGACGAAACGTCTGCAACACAAATTCCCAGCTTGGCGAACAGAACCACAACATAAATAGGAAGGATTGAGGGATATAGGCCAAATGCTGGCAAATGTGACTAGATTAACTTAGGACATCTGGTCAGCATTGACGAGTTGAACCAAACAGGTCTGTTTGGTGCTGAACATCTCTTATGACTCCATCTGGGTGTTCATGTGTATGAAACAAAATTAGCTTAAGATACAGCAAGTAATTAAGAAGGCCTTTATTACAAGGGAGTTGGAGCTAAAAAAACAGCAAGTCTTACTACAACTATACAAGGTTGTGCTGCCGAGGTCACACCTGGAGCAATGTGTACAATTTTAGACCCCTTTTAAGAGATGTATTGGCCTGACACAAAGCTGAAGAGGTTGACCTATTAAAAATGGCTAAACAGATTAGGCCTTTATTCATTAAAGTTTAAAAGAATGAGGAGCGATTTTATGGAAAGATTTAAGAGTGAGAAAATGTTTACATCAGTGTGGGGGTATGTTTGGTCGGGAACAGGAATAAGAAGAGAAAAAAAAAGAGAAAGGAAATCTCAAACTGGAGACAGTTACAAAGAAAGGAAACACTTAGCTGAAACAGATGCAGAAGAATTTTTCCCAGAGTGCATGGATGGTGGTGATCATAGGTCAGCACAGATTTGATTGGCTTCTGTGCTGTAGAACGAGCTACATCAATCACACTTGCCAGCACTTGGCCCATAACCTTAAATGTTCAGACATTTCAAGTGCTTTTAAAAGCTCGCTTCTATTGTCCCTCAAGACACTGCACTCCAGATTACTACCACACTTTGGATGGAAAAAGGATGCACTCAAATCCCCTCTAAACCTTAAAATCATGCTCCCTTATTATTGACCATTCAATAAAGGGAATAGCTGCTTCCTATCAACCTGGTGCACGATCAGAACACTCCCTTTCCCCCTGCAACTCAATTTTGATTTAGTCCCTCTCTTCATTCTCTCCCTACCCCCCTTCCTTTATATTTTATTAATAGCATTGCCCTTAACAGGCTTTGCTTGTTAATGTTCAATTGGCCACATGGGCATTTTCCTGGTGGTGATTAGAAATGTAAAGTATATACACAATGGCATCTTTTTAATGTTGTTATTTACAGTGATACATCAAGACACACCCCTCAGCTTTCTCTGCTCTAAACAAAACAAATCCCAAGTCTAACCAAATCTCTTCCTAGCTAAAATGTTCCAACCCAGGCAACAACCTCGTGTGCCTCTTCTGAGCATTCTCCAAAGCAATCCCATAAGCGGTAACAGAACTGCACACATTACTCCTGCTGTAGTCTAACCAACATTTTGTACAGTTCCAACATAACGTCCCTACTCAAATCTCCTAGAACTGAAAAGCAATTGGCAATTAGGAACGGTAATACAGTGATTAGCACTTGCCTCAGTGCCAAGGACCCAGGTTAAATTCCCAACTTTGGGTGACAGTCTGTGTGGAGCTTGCGCATTCTCCCCATGTCTGCGGGGGTTTCCTCCAGCTGCTCTGCTTTCATTCCACAGTCCAAAAAAACGTGCAGGTTAGGTGGACTGGCCATGCTAAATTGCCCATAGTGTCCAGGGATGCTCTGGCTAGGTGGGCTAGCCACAAGAATGTAGGGTTAAAAGGGATACAGTGGGTCTGGGTAGGGTGTGGTGGGCTGTTTGGCCTGCTTCCAAAATGTAGACCTTTTAAAAAAAAGCCTGAACTGCCTTATTAATCTGCCCTGTGGGCAAGCACCCAAACATGTGTCTTCCTGAGCTTCTTAGTGTTCTGTCGTCACTCATTACGTAGCCTTTGTCATATTAGTTCCAAAATGCATTAAATTCCATTTGTCATGAATCTGCCCACCTGATCAATACATCTAAATCTGCCTGCAATCCAATACCTTCTTCCTCACTATTAACCACCCAGACTATACCATTCGCTTCCATAAATCGGTTTGCTGAGTGTGGTGCTGGAAAAGCACAGCAGGTCAGGCAGCATCTGAAGAGCAGGAGAATCAACGTTTCGGGCAAGGGCTTTCCTGATGAAGAGCTCTTGCCTGAAACATTGATTCTCTTGCTACTCGGATGCTCCCTGACCTGCTGTACTTTTTCAGTACCACACTCTTGACTCTGATCTTCAGCATCTGGAGATCACTTTCTCCCTCCTGATTTATGGAAGCACCCACACGCTCTGGAGGCATCTGGTAGATTACAAGGTAGGATTCCTCAAGTATGATATTGTCACACAAGTATGCTGCTTGACTTATCTGTGGGGCAGCTTTCCAACATTAAAGAGATGTTCAGTGGCTAGTAAGGACAACCTCTGGGGTTGATAGGGTTTGACTTGCTGTTTAAATGGTAATGCCAGGTCATCCACCCGTTTGATTGACGAGGGCTCAGGAAATTAGGTTAAAGATAGTTTATTTAGTGTGTATGCAGAGAGAGCCGATCTTACCGTGAAAAATGTATCTATACTCTGATGGTTACAAACACCTCTAAAATTACAGCATACATATTACATCAACTGTTTCCCACTGTTATTCAGCAGTATTGTACGTGCTACACCCAAAGCAAGTACCACCTTTGCTGATGGAGTGCAGGAACTGCACCCCTAGTCTGCCTTTGAGGTTCTCATTTACTGGGACAACGACCGAAAATTTAACCCTTGATTAACAACCTGATTCAATCCGTTCAGTCCACAATCATTCCTTTGTTTAGGCTTTGCAGCAATTTCAGAGTTAAACATATTGCTTTAGATCAGAGTCAGATCAAGGCCAGACAAGAGAACAATCAGATTTTGTTCCTGAAAAGCCATCAGTGAATCACATTTTCTTTAAAAATGAAAATGGACATGTTTTTACTTTGAAAGATTTGTCATGTCGATGTTGTAGGAAAGAAAAACTAATGTTGGAAAAACTGAAGCATAAGCATTGCCAGTTTTAGTTTTCATGATGTAGTGGTGGGACGAGATTGGGTTGGGATACCTGGTCGTCATGGACAAGGTGGATTGAAAGGTCTGTTTCCATGCTGTACATCTCTATGACTCAATGAACATTTATCAGAATCTTAAAGCCTTTATCCCATCACATATGTGCCACTTTTTTTTTTGAAAAAGTTATCCAATTAGTTTCATTTACATGCTCTTTTCTCATAACCTTATAAATATTTTTCTTTTTGGCAATGTTCCATTTGCAATTTGAAGGTTACCACTGAATCTGCTTTCTTCATCTTTTCAGACAGCTTATTCTGGACTATAAAAACTTATTGAAGAAATATTATCTCCTTCACTATGCTTTTACCAGGGAATTTTATCACAAGATTAGCACAGAACTCTTTAGAGATCTGCTCTGAATAACATTACTCATTATGACAGAAGAGTTGCAGGTACTTGGAATATATACGAGATGTCACACATCACAGCAGTTGTTTAGAAGACAGCTTAGGAGCCAGACATTACCTCCTGCTTTAATTTTTACCTGTATTGCAATGAGAACATAATTTTTCAACTGACATAGCAGTACAAGATATAGCAGAGTGTAAGTATTCAGTTATATGAAGATACTGTAAGGGATAAAGGTTACAGATTTCATAGCAATAAGTGGATTTTTTTTGCAACCTCTGCATGCAAAAGGAAAGTTTAAGCTACAGATCAGATTTACATCAGTTATCAAAGTTATGAAAGTTATCAATACCTCTCCAGTGATATGGGTGACACCATTTTTCTAATATGTCAGATACATAACTGAAATTATTTCTGAACACAGACATGGATGATCTGTTACTTTAGACATTTATTTTGCTTTGCGATATGAGTAACCTCATGAAATGATTCACTTTGAATTTTAAATATTTTCTGCATAGCAATTAATATACCTCATCTTTTCTTCGAACAGATTCCTCGTATGTGCAAATTAACTGGTTCAAGTTCTCTGTCTGACAGATCATTTGTGCAACTTGAGCTTCATGTTTCATCCTTTCATCTTGCAACTCCTGCTTGTGCTGCTCAATAACCGACAACCTCCACTGACGAATTTCAGACAGAATATTGGTCTTCAAAAAGAAATGAGAGAACTTGATCAGTGATCAAATAAAATTCCGCTTAGTACATATTTCTTCAAAGAGGACTTGTGAATAATAATTAAATTTGTAGAGATCCACAATCACATTTAATGTAGTTGCATCAATAACAGTGCTAGCCAACCCAATCTCAATATTGCCCTACTCCAAAACTCCCAGTGGACAAAAGATGTTAAAATTGACTTTTGAATTCAAATTCCAGTTGCTCCCTCGACACTCCTTTTTGGGCAGTATTACTTTCTCATTACAGCAAACTGCAAAAATCAGCACTGAACATTTACAATGTACACAAATAGAACTTAGGTTACACTTTTTCCCCCTTACTAAGTTTGCTAATTCGTGGGAAAGTAAGCTGTGGTGCATGCAATGAGGTTTGAGGGCATTTGAGGGCAGACAAGAATAAAGTAGATGGAATAGGATATGGAGGAGTGTCATATAGCATGGCAAAGATCCTTCAATCCAACTAGTCCATGCCAAGCATAATCCCAAACTAAACTAGTGGCACCCTCCTTCTCGTGGCCCATAGCCCTCCGAACCTTTCCCATTCACGTATCTATCAAAATGTCTTTTAAATGTGTAGTTGTACCTGCATCCACCACTTTCTCAGGAAGTTCATTCTACACATGAACCATCCTGTGTAAACATTTGCCCCTCATGTCTTTTTAAAATCTCTCCTCTTATTTTAATGTGCCTCCTAGTCTTGAAATTCCCCATCCTAGGGGAAGGACAACTAACATTAACTATCTATACTGGTCATTAATTTACAAACTTCTATCAGATCACCTCTCAATCTCCTACACTCCAGCGAAAAAAGTTTCATCCTCTCTTTATAACTCAAACCTTCCATACCCAGCTACATGCTGGTAAATCTCATCTGAACCCTCTTCTTCTAACTAACATCTTTCCTATAACTGGGCAATCAGAACGGGACAGTTATCCAGAAGAGGTCTCCCTAATGTCCTGTATAACCTCAACATGATTTCCCAATTCCTATTTTCAAAAAGGACTAAGCAATGAAGGCAAGTGTGCCAAACACTTTTTAACCACCTTGTCTATATGTGATGCAAACTTCAAAGAATTATGCACCTGCATACTTGGGTCCATCTGTTCTGCAACAATGCCCAAGGACATACCACTAACTTACAAGTTCTATCCTTGTTTATTGTATCAAAATGCAATACCTCACACATATCCAGATTGAACAATATCTACCATTTTTAGCCCATTGGCCCATTTGATCAAGATCCCTTTGTAATCCGAGATAGCCTTCTTCACTGTCTACTATGCTACCAAATTTTGGTGTCATCCGCAATCTTGCTAACCATGCCTTCTAGATTCTCATCCCAATCATTTATATAAATTTTAAAAAAAGGACCCAAAACTGAACCCTATGGAACACTGCTGGTGACAGGCCTCCAGTCTGAAAAGTAACTCTCCACCATCACACTGTCTCCTGCTGTTAAGCCAATTGGCAAGCTCACACTGATTCCCATGTGACCTAAACTTTATTGATTAGTCTACTATGTAGAAACTTGTCAAAGGCTTTACTAAAATCCAAACAAACAACAGCTCCTGTTCTGCCAATCTTTGAATTTTTGATGATATTACCAATCAAGTTTGAGACAAATTTTCCTCACACAAAACCGTACTGACTATTCCTAATCAATTTTTGCCCCTCTAAATATCCATAGTCTTTTTTTAAAAATAATTATCTCCAACAATTTACACCCCTGAAGTTAGACTCATAGGTCTATAATTCCCTGGTTTTTTCCTTTACAATCTTTCTTAAAAAGGGTAGCTATTGTCCAGTAATCAGGTACTTCATCCACAATTATAGATGATGCAAATATTTCTGCAAGGGGTTTCGCAATTTCCTCCCTGGGACACATTAGGTCAGGTTTCAGAGATTTTTCCATCGCTGTATTTTCTAAGACCCCCTCTTCTGTAACATGCACTATTTTTAAAACATCAAAGTTTATTTCTCTGCATTCTCTAGTCTTCATTTTCTTTCACCACAGAAAAATCTGATGCAAAATACTCATTTAGCAGCTTGCCCATCTCCTGAGGTTCAACACAAAGATGATCTCCTTGATCTTTAAGAGGTCCTACCTTCTCTCTGGTTACCCTCTTGCTCTTAACTTCTTTGTAGAATCTCTTTGGATTATCCTTAACCTTATCTGCCAAAGTTCTCTCATAACCCCTCTTTGCCTTCCTAATTTCTTTCAAGTTGTCAATATCTAAAATAAGATTCTCTTATTTTATTAGAATCTCAATATCTTTATTTTCCATTGTTCCTTAATCTTATCAGCCTTACCCTTCACTTTAACAGGAAAATGTCTCTGAATTCATCATCACATTCTTCAATGCTTGCCACTTTTCAGACATCCTTTTACATGTGAACAGTCTACTCCATTCAACTTTGGAAAGTTCTTATCTCATACCATTAAAATCTGCCTTGCTCCAATTAAAAATTAACTTTTTTTATGAAGAGTGAAGGAGAAATACAAGTGTATTATTTACAATGAAGACAGACTAGGAAATATTAATATTGAATATTCTTGTACATGAAGATAAAGCTAACAGGCTTGAAAAACAAGTAATTTAGAAAGCAAACAAAGTTAGTCCTTATTGCAAAGGAATTGTAGCGAAGAATAAACAAGTCTTACTGTAATTATACAGGTCTTAGTGAGCATTTCAAAGTTTGAATTTCCCTACACCAAGAATTCAGTCGGCTGGATGAAAGGTTGGCCTGGAGTTTGAATAGGTTATACCTATACTTACTTCAGAAGTATGAGAAGTAACCTCATTGAGCTACAAATTCTTAAGGGCCTAAACAGCATAGATGCTGGCAGTCTAAAGCTATGGATCACAGTCTTAAAACAAAGAGCTGTACATTTAATACAGAGATGAGGAGGAAAATAACAAGAAAAAAAAAATCAACTGTTTGGGACCTTTGAAAGTGCCCATCCTGGAAAGCTATGAATGATGAGTTGTTGAGTGCATTCAAGATAATTCAACAGGCTTAACGGATGGAGAGGTGAAGACAATATAGGAAGATAGTTGAGCTAAATAATCAGTCAGGATCTTTAATTTGAAATCTGTACAATTGCTGCTTTTTAAAAAAAAATTATACACTTTCACGTTTAAATGGGAATAAACGATATTTAAAACTATATATAAATAAATAAAATCTAACACTTTACTGCAGCCCTAAACAAAGTCATTCCAAAACTAAAAACTGTGTTGGTATATTTTTAAGAACAAATTTCCCCAACAGTATCTCTAAAGCATTAAAGCAAATTACTACCACCACCAAGTTTCACTTGTTCAGTTTTATTGATTGAATAGTGAGTATTATTAGTTTGGCATTAGATTCTACAATATATTGAATTGGACACGTAAACAAGTCACAATAAGCTGCAGCTTGCAAGAAGTATTACTGAATATCTCCATCCCAACAATCATTTGTGGAGCCTACATTTGGCTCTGGAATTCCTTCATTCCAGTCAATGCTGATACATTAAAACTTTTTTCAAATAATTCCTTCTTCACCAATTGATCATTGGTTCTCTTGCCAGTAAGAAGAGTCTCTTCAAATCAATTTTACTGACCTTGAGTTGGTCACTGGCGGTGTTGAGTATATTTTCCACCCTGCCCAGATTCTCAGCTGGAATAGGTAACTGACATACTGGGTCAGACATTTCAGGTTTCCTGGAAACCAGAAAATGTGAAGAGGATCTTTCAGAAAAGGTTAACTGTCCAACAGGCAAACCTGTATTTGAAAGAGATGAAATGGGGGTCCTATGGTGAACTTGCTGGTCTGTAAAAAAAAAGGAATCCAAACAAAAAGGTGAATGAGCAATCGATAGTCCATACATGAAACAGTGTACCTAGATCTGTTAGAACCACCAAAAAAAAGTGAATCGAGTGATGTACACGAGTATTAATCCTTAACATGACCCATCATTTGGCTTGTATATTCAAACTGAAGTTTCAAATAACTTTTTACTAAACCTTTTTACTACAAAATTTCAATACAGTAGAAATGACACTAATCACTAAAACAGTAATCTAACATTGAAAGAATACACAATCAACAAATAAAATAAAGTCATTGAGCATGCTTTAAGAGAATCTTATATTTATCAAATGCAAACTTTATACAGTGACATCACAATTGTTAAACACATCATAATAGATGTGATATATAATTTGTAAAAAGGTTTAAAACAGACATTATACATATAGATCATAAGATAAAAGATAATTCTAATTTGCTGGACTTCGATTCCTATTGTTGAATATTGGGGTCGTTTGAAAACTATCATAATTACTGTGTAGCAAGCGATTTCATTTAACAGCTATTACATAACATTTAATTTTCCAGAAAATCTAGCATATGAAAATAAAGGGAAGAATTATGAAGAGGGGCTACAATACTCACTGAACTAAACGTCAACAATTTCTGATGTCAAACACACATCGTATTGTAAAGTAGTATTATATCCTTAGAATGGTAAATTAAACCTCAGATGGAGGGGGGGATAAGGGGACAATGATCATCCAATGCCACAAGTTGCTGTCCCTTGGTCATTAGCCAAAATAATTCACAATTGATTAACACAGCATGTTTTCTGTCCCAGAAATACATGACAAACAAAGTGGTTGGGCCACAGGGAAGTTGTCAGAAATATGCTGACCTTGTAGACAGTAGTTCTCGATAAGTGGCCCCCAGAGGACAGTCTTCATCAGACAGATGGAAAATGAACCAGAAGTAGAGGAGAAAGACTGAGGGAAATATTCCCCAACATCTCAACCAGTGAGCAGGATACTGTCCCCACCATTCTAACAAAACAGAAAACATTCTGTGCCAACAACCTGGTTGACTTGTGGTATCGGTAAATCATCCACAATTGTCTCAGTTGTTCACTTTGTCTAATTAAAGATGTATTGTATATCAACTGCTGCTTTTTAAATGCCGTAAGCTAAAATTACTTACAAATCATCAACTACCTATATTCGGCAACGGTGAGCATGAACCCTTAAAACCAACACCTATGAAACAGTCAAACAGATTTAACCAAATAAAAATATTTCAAAAAAACCAAAACAATCCAGATTTAGTCAATAGATGCCCATACTCTAAATGTACCAGTGGAGGAATCACCATTGAACATAATCTCAAGGATACCAGAAAAGTTAGGAAGAGAAGACGATTAGGCCCACAAACCAATCCATTCTTTTCCTTTTCATTAGATCTCGACAAGACCGGTCATCACACACAAAATTTTTCCTTGTTTCTTCAGCCATTGGTACAAATCTGCAATTGCATGCTCTGGTAACAAGTCTAATAATCTATTACAATCTTGCTGCTCATAATATTTTATTCATTATAATAAATTTCCATGGGCTCATCTCACTTCCTAGAATCTAAATGCCATGTGCCAAAACTATTGTATATCGATGTCAAAGACATAACAAGAGCTCCAGAAGATGAACGAAACTGATTGCTTAATTGGTAGAAGTCTAATTATACAATAAGTTCTTTTACTGGGAAACTTTAATTTAAAAATGAGTAAATGAAGGATATCCCAGCATTTGACTATGGAAGCACAACACAGGGGAATAGTTAGTCACAAAAAGGCCAAGTTCCTTGAAGTGTACCTATTATTATCTCAGTAATAGCTCATTTAATCTTGTGTCGTGTGTCAATCTAACTAAATGCCAGATGGTGGAATTTGAATTCAATAAAAATCTGTAATTAAGAATCTACTGACAATCATGAAACCATTGTGGATTGTTGGAAAAACCTATCTGGATCATTAATGTCCTTTAAGGAGGGAAACTGCCATCCTTACCTAATCTACCTTACATGTGACTCCAGACCCATAGCAATATGTTTGACTCTGAACTGCCCTCAGGGATGAACAATAAATGCTGGCCTAGTCAATGACACCTTCATCCCTTAAATGAATTTTTAAAAACTTTCAATAGTTTTTCAGACATGTTTCACTGAAGTAAACATTTTGAAATGGAGTAGTTTATAACTGGATGATATTACTGTACATTTTCAAACAAAAAACTTGCGAGTTTAAACTAATTTGTTCAGAAGGATACACAATGTGTACAGTGTTATTTAATTAGTGGAATTCCCTAGTATCTAGACCAGCATTTCTTAAATTAAAACCACTTCAATCATATTTCCTAACTACTCTTTTTTTTGTTGAAGGGACATTGAGACACTCAGATTGGCTCCAGCATTGACCCAATGAAGATGTCAAGTAAAAAAGGTAGTGCATAGAGCTAGAAAATGGAAGAAAAACAAATGCTGGAGGAAGGATATAGTGGTCAATCACTACATGGCTGCAGAGGTCAAGGAAGGCAAAAAGGTAGAGAATACGACACCAGTCAGTCAAACAGAATGTTTTACTTTAACCTCTCCAATTTCACAAACAGTGGAAACTAAAGTCTGGACAGATTGAAGCATGGGGTTTGGAGGTGGGCAAAGATTTGGTCATCAATATTGGAGGAAAGCGCAGCCGGAAATTGATTGGAGGCTTGCAAAGACGAAGACAATGATGAAAGGTTTGAGTGAAATGATACAATGTTCAGGCCATCTAACTATAAAACAAAGTCTGACTGCTCAGTTACATGAAGACTCAAAGAATTAAGCCTAATATTTTGGTAATTATCACCTCTTTTCAAATGGTGAATTAAATATACCCTTCCTTTGAACAGGATTTTAAAAACCCACTGAATCCAAAGTTTTGCAGGTTACAGAACTTTAGAGGCAGACCTAGGTTCTCTGCAAAACGACCTTAGAGTTTCGTCTCGGACAAAATGAAGTAATTCCTTCGAAGAACTTTCTTCCCTCTCATGTCTCCTCTACCCGCTTCTACCAATTATGTGAAAGTTATGTCCACTACCAAGTGTTCTCTTGGCTAGGGGAAAACAAGCCTTCTTTATCCGTTGTATTCATGCCCTTCAATTATTTTGGACAACTCAACCTCCTCCATTATGGAGAGGAGCACTAACTTAACCACCCTTTTCTGACACCTTTTAAGTTCCCACTGTACTCTCTGTAGACAGCGTCCTTCCTGTAATGTGGCGTCCAGAATTGTACACAAAATGTTGGTAGCGGCTTGCATTGCTCCAGCATTACATCTCTGCTCTTGTATTCAAGGCCTTGCCCAATGAAGGAAAGCAATCTACATACCTTCTTTAACATCTTTAAAAATGCCAAGCCACAGAGGGCTATGGACGTGTGTTCCAAGATCTCTTACCTTCCTCTACCTTCTCAATACTTTCACTTAGACTGCATTTGTTTGCTTTACCTTCCCCAAATATGTCCAGACTGAATTCCACTTGCCACTTTTTCATTGACCCAACCAAATCTTGATATCCTGCAGTTGATAGCCATCTCCTCCACTGTAAACTACCTGGACAATTTTCTATTCAGGTTTCCCATTTTTCAGTGTAAATCATTAATATATGCCACACCCCCAGACCCAAAATTGAGCACTATGGAATATCACCAAAACATATTTCCATTTGTAAAAACATCAAGAATTACCATTTATTTCCTGTCACGTTTCTTCTATCCTATAGGCTTGATTTTTCTCAAATTAAGCCTTGCCAAATTCCTTATTAAAACCCATGTGACTGACACCCACTGCTTTAAATTCAATTCGCCATGTTACATTGTCAAAACAATTCAATTAAGTTAGGAAGACACAATGTTCCCATGCTGATCATCATCAATTAATCTACATCTCTGAATGCATCAGTTAATCTGGCCTTTCACTAACCATTCCACCAACATCAGATCAGTAAAGCTACAATTATTTGGTCTATCCCTCACATCCCTTTTGAATAAAGGTGCACAGATCTCAAAATCCTCTGGTACCTTGCCTGTGTCTAGTGAAGTCTGGAAAATGACCCTGCAAACATTTGCTACTTTCTCCCCAACGTTTTTTAACAGCTTAGAATAAGATACACCCAACAGTGGCAATTTATCCATTTTCAAAGAGCTGACTGCCTCCTTTATTTTCCCTTCACATTAAGCTATTCTAATGCTTCACAACTCTAATGTCTGCATCATTCCTCTCCTGTGAAGACTGAGGATACTCATTTAGGATCTTGCTCTCATCTTCTGCATCCATGCACAATTCGCTATATACATCACTGATAGGTCCAATACTTTCTTTAGTCAGTCAGTCATTCTCTTGTCCTTAAATGTTCTCATTAAACATATTCACATTTTCCTCAATTTTACCAGACAATATTTTGTTGTGTCTCTCAATCTTCTTTTGCAGTTCACCTCCACACTTGCTGTACTTAAAGATGTCTAAATAATTATTTTATTTTTCTGCCTTATCCTACCCTATGCACTTCTGTCTAACTGGGGACTTTAGATTTAGCAGTACCAATCTTTGTGGAAAGAGGTTTATATGGTAACTGCAGCACTTATGAATATCGCCCAATGATTTTCCTTCAAGGTGTAACATTTGACCCAGTTTTGTCAGATCATCTCTTGTTTTTAAGAGTGTACCTTCCTGATCATTTAGAAGTTTTACTCTTGGCCCACTTGACTTTTGATAGCCATATTCGGATGGTCATCCACTGCTATTTCATCCCCTGCTCAGCTGCATTCCCAAAGACTAAACTTAGAATTGCATTATCTCGCATTGCACTTATTACATGCTGCTTAAAATAGCTCTCTTAAACGCAGTTTAAATATTTTGTACCCTCTGTGCCTTTCGCATTGTTTGTACTTCAGTTTAAAATTGGAGTGAAGAAGTCCCCACCTTCTCTTTTAAATGAAAACTTTCAAAATTGATATTTGACAACTGCTAAGCTTGTCCTGCCATTTAATGCTAACATGCCATTTAGTCAATTGTTATTATAAAGTTAGCTGCAGAGGCCTGAAGACCTCACTAAATGTTATGCTCCACCTATTTTCCGAATCAGCATAAATGTACAATGAATAATACACTTTGAATTAATTTACTTATTTCCAGATCGAGCATCGAGGTAATATTTAAATTTTAGAATATTTAAAGTGATCAGCTCGTGATAACTTAAGTTCCTTTGAAACAAAAACGAAGTGCGAGAGAAACAACAAGTCTGGCAGCACATGTGGAGCAAAAAATAGTTAATGTTCAGTCCAGTATGACTCTTGTTCTAGACATTTTCACTTTTTATTTCAGATTCCAACGTCCATAGTCTTTTTTTAATTATTATTATAAAAAGATACTGAATGTGCGAGTTTTTGAATGGAAAAGCTTGAACAAACCCAAATATGTTTCACGATGTGCAGGGGGTTGGGAACCCGAGCCACAGCTCAGGTGATGGAGTAGGTAGTGAACAGCTAGATACAATGTGCAGAAAGTCTGCAAGAAAGAATAGGCACTTGACAGGGCAAAGATGCAGTCAGTGTGATGGGTTGAAGTGTGTCTATTTTAATGCAAGTAGTATCAGAAATAAAGGTGACAAACTCACAGCGTGGATCAGTACTTGTTGCAGTCATTACAGAGACTTGGATATCACAGGAGCAGGAATGGTTGTTGGATGTTCCAGGGTTTAGATGTTTCAAAAGAAATGGGGGTGGGGGTGTGGTGGTAAAAAGAGGTGGGGGGTGGTACTGCTAATCAGCGATAGTATCACAGCTGCAGAAAGGGAGGTTGGTGAGGAGGGTTTGTCGACAAAATCAGTATGGGTAGAAGTCAGAAACAGGAAAGGAGCAGTTACTTTATTAGGACTTTCTATAGACCCCCCAATAACAACAGAGACACATACCAGCAAATTGGGAGGCAGATTTTGGAAAGGTGCAGAAGTAACAGGGTTGCTGTCAAGGGTGACTTTAACTACCCTAATGTTGATTGGAACCTCCTTTGTTCAAACAATTTGGATGCAACAGCTTTTGTGAGGTGTCCCCAGGAAGGGTTCCTGACTCAGTATGTAGATAGGCCAACTAGAGGTGAGGCCATTTTTGATCTGGTGCCAGACAACGAACCATGCCAGGTTTCAGGTCTCACTGGGTGTTAGTGATCACAACTCCCCGATCATTACTATACTCACAAAGAGGGGTAGGAGCGGATTGTATGGGAAAGCATTGAATTGGGGAAGGGAGAATTACATTGCAATTTGACAGGAAATGGGGTGTCTAAATTGGGAACAGAGGTTCTCAGGGAAATGCACAACAGAAATGTGGAGGTTGTTTAGGAAGCACTTGCTGATAATGCTTGACAGGCCAGCTCCACTAAGGCAAAAGGGAAGGTAGGTTGAAAGGATTTTAAGTGATAAGGGATGCAGAACATCTAGTCAAAAGTAAGAAGGAAGCTTACTTAAGGTTGTGGAGGCAAGGATCAGACAGGGCTTTAGAGGGTTACAAGGTCACCAGGAAGGAACTGAAGGATGGACTTTGGAGAGCTATAAGGGGGCATGAAAAATCTTTCAGAGGTAGGATTAAAGAAAACCCAAAGGCTTTCTACACTTGTGTGGTTGGCCAGCACAAAGGTAGGACTGATCAGGGATAGTGGAGGGAGCTCTTGCCTGGAGTCTGAGGAGGTAGGGAAGACCCTTAGTGAATACTTTGCTTCATTATTCGCTACTGAGAGGGACTTTCACGTTTCTGAAGACAGTGTGAACAGACAGATATGCTTGAACAGGTTGATGTCAGGAAGGAGGACATGCTGAACGTTTCAGGGGAAAAAAAAACATACTCATCAGTCTCCTGGGCCAGATGGGATATACCCAAAAAGGTTTCAAAAGGAAGCAAGGCAGAGATTGCTGTGCCTTTTGCAGTAATCTTTGCATCCTCACTGTCCACGGGAGTAGTGCCAGATGATTGGAGGGTAGCAAATATTATTCCCCTGCTCAAGAAAGGAATAGGGATAATCCTGGGAATTACAGACCAGTCAGTCAGTCTTAATTCGGTGGTGAGCAAATTATTGGAGGGGATTCGGAAAGACAGGATTTATGATTACTTGGAAACCATAGTTTGATTAGGGATAGTCAGCAAGGCTACGAAAACCCTACTGAATTCTTTGAGGATGTGACACAAGATGTTGATGGAGGTAGAGTAGTGGATGTGGTGTACATGGATTTTAGCAAGGCATTTGATAAGGATCCCCCTTAGTAGGCTCATTCAGAAAGTGAGGCAGGTTGGGATACAGAATTGGCTGGCCCACTGGAGACAGAGGATGGTGGTAGATGGAAAGTATTCAGCCTGGAGCTTGGTGACCAGTGGCGTTCGGCAGGGATCAGTTCTGGAACTTCTGCTGTGATTTTTACAGATGACTTGGATGAGGAAGTGGAAGGGTAGGTTATAAGTTTGCCAATGACACAAAGGTTGGAGGAGTTGTGGATAAGTGTGGAAGGTTGTTGTAGGTTGCAATGGGACATTGACAGGATGGAGAGCTGGGCTGATAAGTAGCAGATGGAGTTCAACCTGGAAAAGTGTGAAGTGAATCTTGGAGTCCATGTCCATAGATTGCTCAAAGTTGCCTTCTCCAGTTGGTAGGTATGTTAAGAAGGCATTTGCTTCCATTAGCAGGGGGATTGAGTTTAAGATCAGTGGGGTTATGCTGCAGCTTTATACAGCCCATGTCAGACCACACTTGGAATAGTGTTCCGTTCTGGTCACCTCATTATAGGAAAAATGTGGAAATTTTAGAGAAGGTGCAAAGCAGATTTACCAGAATGCTGCCTGAATTGCCAGGTATGTCTTACGAACAAAGGTTGAGGAGGCAAGAACTTTTCTCATTGGAGCGGAGAAGGATGACAGCTGACTTGATAGAGGTGTACAAGATGTTGAGAGGCATAGAATCGACAGCCAGAGACTTTGTCCCATGGCGGGAATGTCTAACAAGAGGATTGGAGGAAGGTTTAGGGGAGATGAGAGAGGTAGGTTCGTTATGCAGAGATTGGTGGGTGTATCGAATGCACTGCCAGCAGCGGTACAGTCAGGTACATTAGGGACATTAAAGCGAGTCTTGGATAGACACATGGAAGTTGGTACAAACAAAGGTATGTAGTTTAGACTGACCTTAAGAGTAGGATAAAAGGCCAGCACAACATTGGGTGTCAAAGGGCCTGTACTGTGCCGTACTGTTCTTCGTGATGGTTTTACAGTCTTGTAGGCTGTGAGAAACCCATCATTAAATCCCACTGTCCCAAAGTTAATTAAGTTTTTGCAAACAATAGGCTACATTGTAGTAATAGTTCAGTTCAAATACTGTGATAATATCAGAAGTCAACCTTGTGGTATGATACAACATGGGTAAAAAAAAAAATCAATCCCAAGTCCCAGTTTCTTGAGAAATAAAGTTACCTAATTAGACCACTCCTCTTTCCCCATAGGACCACACATTTTTGGAATTTATACCTTCTGATGGTTTTTCTACTGTTGCTGCATCAGTTTTGTCTGGGACTGTTTGTGTGCCTGTAGTCTGCTGTCTTAAAGTGTGTTCATGGCTTTCTTCCAAAGTTGTACCTGTTTGAACATCAATTCAACTGTTAATTCACAAACTACTAGCATTCTATGTAACTGCTAGCAAGCAAAACAGTAGCAATTGATTCCATTGAACGTTAACTCAATATAATGCTAAATGAAGCTCCATTTAAAAATAATAGCAGAACATGACACCTCCCTTAAGGTTAAACCAATCGATCATATGGTGGTGAAGTGGTAGTGTGCAAGCTCACCCACAGTTCAGAGAGGTTTTTTTTCCTAGTTTCTTGAAATTAGGCATTGTTATGATTAAATCTTTTAATCTCATTTTTACAAACTATTTAAATGAAATAATTTAGTGATCAGAAATTGGCAATTTTTGCCTTTTAATATGACGAGTAAACCACTCAGCCTTTATAGCCTGTTCGGCCATTCAATAAGATCATGGCTGATTTTAACATCCGCTCTACATTCCTGCATATCCCCGATAATCTTCCATCTTTAATAATCAAGAATCTACCTGTCAACCCCTAGTTATCGATTCTCCTACAAATTAAATTAGCCTTTTCACACCCTCACGGTCTTGCATTAAGTCACCCCTTAGCTTTTCTACACTCTGGAGGATAGAGGCCTAGCCTTTCCTCATCATACAAACCAGTAATCCCAGTGAGATGCAGACTTACCAATGGAGCAGAAAACCTTAGTCTACTCCTGCTCCTATTTTTTATCAGCTTTAGCCCGTTCAGCCATTCAGTATAGACAGGGCTGATTATCCAATTCAGTACCCTGCTCCCGCTTTCTTTCAATATCCTCTGATCGCCAAGAACTACATCAATCTTTAATTTTTGACTCAATCACTTTGCAGCAGAAGATTCCACCGACTCTCACTCCCTGGATGAATAAATTTCTTCTAACCTGAATCCTAAATGGCCTACTCCATATCCTGACATGGAGACTACCCTACTCTTGTATTCAAGCACTTCCAGGAAGATTAGGTGCAGGGTCATCTGTGTTGTATTCCAACACGATTATTTGGCTTCGATTCTAAATTAAGGTCCAAAGTAGAAATGCTTGCATACTCACCCAACTGTGACACCCAGTTCACCAAAGTACAACGCTATGGATTTAGTCATGCGAGGTGATAACACCTGATAATACGAATATGATTTTAAAAATCTTCAATGAAGTGAATTTGCACAAAATCTGTAGGCTGCAGCGTCTGAACATGGATACTGAGATCAAGTCAAGGGAAATAATGAGATTGGGCAGCTTTGTGAAGCAAACTCATTGGACACAGCCTCAACCACTCTTGAGGATTTTAAATATTTGCTTTTAAAATAGGACAAAAGTAACAGAACCAGATTACTACCACTTGTTGGAAAAGACAAACCCCAAAGGTTAGTTTCAAGCTCCTGTACATTGGTCCATTTGCTTTTAATATACTTTTACTACACAATGCTATTTAAATTCTTTACCCTTTTAGATTTAAACATATTGAGTAATTCACTATGGTTTGTGAACAAAGCCCAATACTGACTGGATTCAAGAGTCAATTACATTGACACCAGGAATCCAGCACATAGCACAGAAACAAAAATGCCGCCTTAAATAACTTGACCCACAAAAATTACATTGCTTTACATACAAATAGGAAGTGATGAGAATATCACTTTGGGTATGTGCGTGCCACACTAGTTAGTCAAAATTTTTCTCTTTACCACATTTACAGTTTTACTGATCAGTTTCGATAGTTTTCTACTTCTTGCTTTAAATCAGCAATTTGTTCTTTTTCTGTGATAATCCCTCAGTTGGAACCCTCAGTATTCTCACTTTATGGGTTTTTTCAAAGAACTGCAAAGATCACTGAACAAATAGCTAAAGAAGTCAATTTATCAATAATTACCCTTGCCTAAAACCTGTGAAGTGAAAATGAAATCTTGTCCAGGCAGCGAGCCGTGGAGGGGGTTGTTAGGGCCGATTGCCTGCCCCTCTTCTGCGGTTATGTTTGCTCCTTCTCCAGGGTGTCCCTGGAGAAGGAGCAGTGTCCACCAAACACCCTTGAGATTTTCAGGGAAAGATTTAATCCCTGCCCTCCACTTCACTGTTTGATCATGCAGCATTGCCCTTTGATAAGGGCACTACTTGTCACTGGCTGCTCAGGTGTCTCCTTTCTTCCTGGTGGTGGAAATATAAGAAAGATGTACACACTAGTTGTTTCTTTCATATGTCTGACACCTGCACACATACGACATGTGTTGTGCGTGTGTAACAGGAGTGACAAGAGAGAAAAAAATAAACAGGAGTGACAGAGGTTCTGCTCACATAACTGGCTCTGAGGGAGCTGGATCAGTGGGTGTATGTGAAGGACTCGCCACTTTTCTATATAGAAGACAGGAACCTCTGAACAGCCTGGCACCAGAAAAAAAAAATAAAATCTTTGTTCTTGTTGGAGACATTTTAACTAAGTCAGAGGAGTGTACTACACAGAAATTTCATTAGATCCTGCTACAGCAGTTTATTCCATTGCCCATATGGAAGCAGTCCAACTTCCTCATTTCATGGTGTGTCTTCAGCAGCCTCGCACATCATCAAGCATCAAATAGTACAACTACCAACAGGTACAAAACAAAATCTGCCCTAGTAATCTAGACTTCATTCCCTTGCCTCTATAATTAGCTACAGATCTGCTTTTGTTATTTTGACTCATTCTCCAAGATCAGAGAGCAAAGCGGAAGGATAAGTGAACAAGAATTCCAGTTACTTTCATCTTTTCCAAGAGGCTGTGCTCATTTGAGCCCTTACGTGCTCTCCTTTCATTCAGTTTCTCTTTGATTACTGTGGCATTCAAGTCTCAGTGAGTATTATGGCCCAAGAACCAGCCATTACCAGAACTGGTTATTCCATTCCAACAACTTATTCACCTTCCAAGGTGAAGATGAGACACAGCATGTGCATCCTAGACTTATTCAAACAGAGCAGAGGATGTAGTTCACCCAAGCTAAACCCCAGAAGCTTTCTAAAGTAATTATGCAAGACTGATTATTTCTTAAAGCATAGCTATAAAAGTTATCCTCTCCCTTTATTCAACTGATGAGAAATTTTGGCTGTGAGACTGAAGAACATGTATTGACATAACACCATGCCATTTCGCTTTACAGTCAATTAATGAATGCTGAAGTGAAATCACAACTGTAACGTAGGCAGATATGGTAGCCAAAGTGAATAAAGAAAGATCCTCCAAACAGTAACAAACGAACAGAGTCTGAAGCCAATAAATGTTAATGTAGAGAGAGAAAAAATAAAGTGCGACCAGGAGAATTAAAATCAAATATGTTTTCTTTTCTATCCATCCTCAATCTGAAGAGGAGCCAAGTAATTTATCTGAAAAACAGTATCCCGATTAGGGTCACAATCTCTTAGCATTACATCTGCCCAAAATAAATATTTAAAAATTGTGCATAAACTCAACTTTCTGATTCATAATCACGTTACCATCAAGTCAGAACTGACACCTATAGAACTTTATGGGAAAGCTGAATTAGCCAAATCTATACATTTTTTGATCAGATTAAATCAGTGATTGTTAACATTGAGTTTCTAACAGTAATTTAAAAAAAAAACACAAGAGATTACTAAAATTTAGGAGGAAGTTTAACTTGTAGTTAGAACAGTTTTTCAAAGCACTAGGACCATATTTACAGGACCACACAATTTAAATTTGAAACAATTTAGGCTTTACCTGCAAAATGCTGAGGAGAATGGTTATTTTGCACTGCATTGGAACCTTTGTTGCTTTTTGCAAGACTTCCTTCACGATGTGATTGTTTGGGGGAATCAGAAACCCACTTTGGAGTTACGACTGCATAACGCAAGAGCTCTTCATACTCATCCTTACAGGTAGAGTAAAGAAACATATTTAGTATCATAAAAATTCTACTTTTTAAAAGTAACATCAGTGCACTCAAGAAAATTAAAAACTCTCAGCAGAAACTATAACTTTTTAAAAAATGATAAAAGCAGAATATTCCAGATGTTAGAAATACTCCGCAGAAAAAAAGAGAGTTGCAACACTTCAGGTCAATGACCTTGTTACTGATTACTGATCTAAAATGTCAAATCACTTGCATCACCAAAGACCGGAGGATTTCCAGCATTTTCTAATGATTTTAAATTCCAAGTCAATTTTATATTGGTTGATTTGAGTACATTAGTCTTTTCAATATTTCAAAGACCAACACATTACATTTTGACATTACATGGATCCTGCTACAAAGAAACATTTTTGGTCTTGGATGATATAATTGCCCGAATATTTCAAAATTAGACAAGTCAACACAATATTACAATAATATCTTATTGTATCTTATAATAATCTCTTTATCATGAGATGGATCTCGCAACTTCAGCAAATGCAGATTGGGCATCTGCTAGAATTCTGAACAGTATTCTATTCTACAATTTTGCCAGTCTTGCCAAAGTTGGAAGATGTATCTATAGTAATAAGTTGGGAAAACATCGAGCCAAACATCCTGCAACTGGTTATAAGCATTTATAAGCATTCAGACACTGGTTATAAGCATGAGAGTTTAAGTTTAATTAGTTACATATATATTCAGACTTTATGATACATTCATCTAAAATTAGTGTGTTTCGACACTTACTTTAACCCACAAAGACACTAATTCATTGGCCAAGTGTAACTTCAGCTGCACTAAATGGTTTTCTGAAATTTTGTGGGTTTGTGTGTTGATTTCACAACTCATTTCATTGAAAATTGCGTCCACGGCAAGACATGCAGACTGTTAAAGGTTATCTACATATTTCACAAGACAGATCTCACTAATATCAGGCATCAGCGACAGGATTCTTCAAAAGAAAATTGACCAAATTCAGAATTTTTCCATTTGATTTTTTTTTCCAAATTGAAAAAGATTTAGAATTTTTTTAATATAAAATTCTAAAATTACTATAAAATAGTATAACAATCTTATTGAATAACAACCAAACTATTACTCTACTTCACAAGAACTAGGGAAAAAATTCTACCCATACTACAATTCAATAAATAATTAAACAAAATAAACTAAATTAAAATTAGATTGAAGTAAAATTACAGCACTCAGCGCAACCCCAAAGTTCCCCATCACCGGGAGCGTCAGTTGGCATACCCATATTTATTTGGGATTCTTCCCCTCAGGGACCCTTGGCCCACCAGACACAGCCCTCAGGGCTCACAGAGGCCCTCATCAACATAGCTGACAAGCCTGTGTCCATATAGTTCAAAAAGGGCTGCCATGTCCTCTTAAAAAAAAAACGACCATTTTCTGGTGTGTTATACTTATAAGTCAGTCCAGTGGGATACGTTCCATAACTACCTAAGCCATCCCGAAGGTCTTGGGGATTTTCCGATATCCACTTCATCAGAATGTTCTACCTCACACAACAAAAGAATATTAAACTGTTTCTTGCCATGCACACCTAAAGAGGGCAAAATCGACAGACCCGACAGGAGGGATGCCGGATCTACCTTGACCTCTGTTCCCAAGATCCCTTCCAAAACACTTGCTACAGCACTCCAATACCTATGCAACTTGTGGTATGACCACAAGTAAATGGGAAAGAGTACCAATATCTGTTTTGCATTTGGGACACATTAGATACATTCCTTTTTTAAATTTCGAAAGCCACTCCACAGCCAAATAGATGCTGTGGAGAACCTTCAGTTGCATTGCCTGCATCCTATTACAATTTGAAATCTTCCTCACTTTCTCCCAGGTATCCTCCTATGCCTGACGAGATCTCCACCTTCAATTCCAGAATCCAGATCCCGCACAGCCAATGTCCTTCGAGGAACTACCTCCTAGTAAATGGTAGAAGCTACTAATTGAGAATATAACTGTGGACCGACGTAACCTCCTCTCCACAACAGACTTATAGGGATTAACCAGTAATGTAGTCTTTTTCTGCATAAAGCTCCTCATCTGAAAACAGAAGTAGTCCCCACTGGACAATTCATATTTCTGGCTCAGCTGATCGAAAGACATCATGACCTTCCTCTCAAATAAGTCTCCCAAACAGGAAACTCCTCTAGACTGCCAGAACCTAAAGCCAGAATCCAACAATCCTGGCATTCCTACTATGGAAGTAGGAAATGGAAGTTTAAAATAAATTGCCCTCGTTTTGTCACATCATTCTCCAAGCTTTAACCGTGTTAAGGACAATCCGATTTCTGCAATGCTCCATGACAGTCCTCACCTTGTCCATAAGGAAATTAATAAAGGGGCATTTTGCTTGGGAGGCCTCGATGTCCAGCCAAATTAACCTTGGGTCCTGGCAAGCCCAATCAATCAATCATTCACACAGAATAATAGGGAACTTAATTGATATTTCTTGAAATTTGGAAAGTCCACCACCCCCATCCCCTCTGGAAGCTGCAATTTAGCAAGCTTACTAAAAGGTCAACTGCGATGCCAGATGAAAGAACCGAACCAGCTGTTAAGCCTCAGTAACCCTTCCCGAGTAGCATTTGCATGGGATATAATAAACGAGGAAGAACATTCATTTTGACCATAGCTATTCTACCCAACCAAGATATTGGTAGAGCCTCCCAATGCTAAAGGCCCTGTCTTATCTACTCCAGCAACTGCACAAAATTAACTTTGATCAATTATATAAAAGCCAGAGTAATAAAAATACCCAAGTACAGGAAACCTCTCTGTGTCCTGAAAGGGAATCAGATTCCACCCTCAAGAGTGGGTACTCCAACAAGTCCTAAGAGGCAGTCCTGACTGTACAAATAATTATACATGTCCAACATTATCCTGGCCAACATGGTTAGCATTGCTGCCTCACAGCACCAGAGACCCGGGTTCAATTCCTGCCTCAGGCGACTGTGTGTGGAGTTTGCACATTCTCCCGGTGACTGCGTGGGTTTCCTCCTGGTGCTCCGGCTTCCTCCCACAATCCAAAAATGTGCAGGTTAGGTGAATTGGCCATGCTAAATTGCCCGTAGTGTTACGTGAAGGGGTAAATGTACGGGAATGGGTCTAGGTGCGTTTCGCTTCGGCAAGTCGGTGTAGACTTGTTGGGATGAAGGACCTGTTTCCACACTAAGTAATCTAATCTAAAAGCTCGCTCCAAAATCCAGCCAGGCCAGGCACTTCACCACTTTGGAGCTGCCTCACCACCTCCTATATCTCTTGGATTCAAAAGGGACACCTGGGAACTCAATTTTCGCCAACCTGTCCTCACAGCCCTCCAACCGGTACAACTCAACAGAATTTGCTAAATGCCACATTAATCTTCTTGGAATCGCAAGAAAGAATAACAGCACACTTTCTGACTGATGTGATAGATTGGGTGGGGGTGTGGGGTGGAAATGGGGACACTCTTCTTTTTGCCAGATATGCCAAGTATCTACCCAGCTTATCACCAGACTCGAATGATTTCTGTTTTGCAAAAGATATCTCCCTCTTTGCAGTCTGGGTGAGCACAGAGTACAGATGCCCCAAGGGCTGTAATCCGCTACAACCTGGTCAGATGGCCTATCAAAGTATGCCATCTTGCTGCCTCTAACTGGACTTCAAGCATACGCCATTGCTCTCCCCTCTACCGCTTCTGGGCTGCCAAGTAAGAAATAATCAAACCCCTTGCACAGGCCTTGACACTCTCCCATAGCACAAAGAGGTTACTGGTTGTACCTGAACTAATATCCCCAAAAATTTTAAATTCCCGTGAAAACAAAATATAAAATTTACTGTCCTTCAGGAGAAAAGAATCCATGCGCCAATGATGCGAGCCTGTCCTATTGCTTCTAACTTTAACCTCCAGATACAATGCCCCAATACCAAAATTGGGCAACACCAAATCCAAAAAGCCCGGTGGAGCAAAAAACATATCAATCCTAGAGGGGCATTTCTGTGGTTAGAGAAGGTAATGTCCCGACCCTAAGGGTGAAGGAATCTCCACATATCCACCAGCCCTAACTCCCCACTCAGGTCCACCAGTTGTAGGGATTGCAGGGAGTTGCTTGCAAGACCCCTCGGCATCCTGTCTACCTTGGTGTCCATAAGACGATTGATGCCCCCCCCCATAATCAGTGGTGTACTCCAAGAGCCATTAACCTGGAAAGTGCATCCATTAAAAATTTGAGGGGGTGTGCCAAGGGGCAATAAAACATTCAAACCCCCGTACACCTCCCCAGGTATTAAAGTGTTGAGGATTACAAACTGCCCACATTTGTCCTTAATTTGGTATAACAGCTGAAATGGAAGATTCTCCTGCTTTAACTATTCCTCTGCTTTTAGAATTAAAAGCAGAGAAAAACACTTGGCTGAACCCTGCCTGCTGTAACTTTAAAATGCTGCTTATTGCCAAAATGTGTTTCTTGCAATAGGGCAACATCGACCCTATTTTTTCTGAGATTCGAAACGATCTTCTTTCTCTTAATCAGGTGAATGACTCCCCTTAATATTCTAGGTCCACCATTTAAATGAACAATTCACCACAGCCATCTGAAACAGCCCATGACTCCACCCCCACCACCACGTCCCACAACCATGCACCTTATAACAAGAACATTAGACTTTGGCATTCAACCTGTCCCAGCCGTACATCAATCAGTAATGACTCTGGTCAATAAAACCCCAAAGCCTCCCTAATCGCAAACCAAGAGAAAGAAAATAAAAAGGGCAATATAGACAAGGGGAGGGGAGAAAGAGAAAAAAAAAAGGGCCCCATATGAGCAATCCAGGGAATCAGAGAAAACAAAGGAAATACTCTTATCCATATTACTTGAACCGGCCAGTCTATTTTAAAGTGTTCAGTAAGTCCTTTGTCTTTTCTGCCGAATCCAAATTATACATGGACCCTCGTGGATGAAATGTAACACTGCAGGGTACCTTAGTCTCCTGAATATTCAAGTCGCTCAGCCTCTTTACTTCAAAGGTCTTCCTCTTGTGGATCACAGCCACAGAAGTCCTAAAATGTCCCTTGTAGATCAGGGCCTGTGGATCCTTCCCCAGTACTCTGGAAACTTCCAAAACCATTTGCTCATCTCTAGAGTGCTAGAGTCACACTAGGACCAGGCAGGAGTGTGGGTCTGATCCAGGCCAGCACACTGCGACCTGGTGGGCCTGCTCGACTTGCACCCAGCCGCCCTCAGCTTTCAGCTTCAAGAACTGCGGGAGCCATTGCTCCAGATAGCAGACTACCTGGCCTTCTTCCCATTCAGCGGCCCAATAAGGTAGATGTTCTTTGTCAACCTCGATTTGAGGTCGACCTGCTCCGCTAAGGCCCGTACCTACCTTTCCAGGGTTTGAACCTGACCTGCCAAGGATTCTGCTGCTTCACCTCTTCCAAACACTGCCCAAGACACCGGATCTCCTGCTCGTGCTTTTGAAGCATGGTCGAGATAGTTTCCAGCCGTTTCGGGTCTCCATTGCTGAATCAATGTTCACAGAGTTTCACGAAGGCTGAGACTAGGCTCTGCTGTGCAGCTACTTCCAAAGAAGCATGCATGGAGATCAATGCCACAGCCGCAGGTGTGCCCACTGCTACGGAGAATGCCCTCCTTGTTGCGATCCACACAGCACTTTGCCCATAGTTAGCTTCACTGATCCCCAAAACTAATGCACAAAAATTGCCGATTTTTACCAAAATAACTAATAAGGAGAGGGTAAAAGCACCACCTTGCCTGGGTTATGGTGCAGAGCGCAGCAGGGCAGACCTGTTGGATCACCACCATCTTGGATCTACTCCATTTGACATTTTAAACTAAAAAAAATTCATGTGATGCAAGCATCACTCACTAGACCAATCTTTATTGCCCATTATAAATTCCCTCGAAGATGGTGGTGATGAGTTGCCTTCTTGAACCACTGTAGTTGCTTTGCTGTAAGAACACCCATAATGCTATGAGGGAGGGAGTTGCAGGATTTTGTCTCTGTGACACTGAAGGAACTTTCCAAGTCAGGATAATGATTGGCTTGGAAGGGAACTTGCAGATGGCTATGCTTCTATGTACATGCTGCCCTTGCCCTTCTAGATAGTAGTGGTCAGGGGTTAGTACAGCGCATTCCAAAGAGTCTTGGTGAATTTTTGCAGTGTATCTTATAGATGGCAATTGTGTGTTAGTGGTGGAGGCAATTAACGTTTGTAGATGCATCATTGCAAGCAGCACTCAAAATAAATGGGGACTGTCAGCAAATTCAGCCCTCAAAAATCACACAGTGATCCAGGAGATTGGTCAAGGGTATACCAGAGAAATGTGGAATGAGCAAACACCAGATGTAGAATGAAAAAATGTCTTCTTTCAAAATTTTGCCAATCACAGGGCTGCAAAGGGGGAAGTGGTTGCCAAGAAACATTCTAATGGCAGCAAGTTTGGATAGAGGGGACAGAATGGAGTTGGCTTAAAAACAAATAAAGTGGTATGCAGGGGGTTAATGAAAGGAAGGGAGATTGCCAAGAGGAACAAACTGTCTTAAACGCATCAGTAAGGAACACTGAGGTAATTGGAAATCAGAAATGTTATAGTATTACTGGTATTCCAAACAGCATAACTAGCAATGATAGACGGACCTCAGTGGTTCCAAAACCAACAGATCAAATTCATGCTCTGCCACATCTTACCATGAATGGCGATGGACAATGAAACAACTAATAGGAGGCAACATCTCTGCAAGTGACCCCATCCTCAATGATATGGGAATCCTGCACTCGACCCCAGTATCACGCACCTGACAGTATCCAGAGAATTTGATTTATCGTGGGGCGGCAGAGTGGCTTCGTGGTCAGCACTGCTGCCTCACGGTACCAGGAACCTGGGTTCAATTCCAGCTTTGTGCAAACTGCACACAGTTGCCCATTCTTCCAATATTTCCTCTGGGTGCTCTGATTTCCTCCCACAATCCTAAGATGTGGTAGGTGAATTGGCCATGGGAAATTGCACATAGTGTTCAGGGATGTATAGGTTGGATACATTAATCAGGGGTAAATATAAGGTAGGGGAATGGGTCTGGATTGATTACTCTTCGGAGGGTCATTGCGAACTTGTTGGGCCAAAGGGCCTGTAGAGATTCTATGAATTGCATATGGTATGGAGACATGACTGAAGCCATTGGATACTGCAAGGACTTGCCCCTGACAAAATTCAGGCAGAGGTGGCATGAGAGTGACTGCTCTTGACATCAAGAGTGATTGAGAAAAACTGTTTCACAATTTTGCCATTTTACATATGGCATCAAGCATGTCCAAGCTCAGCAGCATTGTGGGTTTACCAAAGCAAATACACTGTACGAAGTATCCACTAAAAAGATTCACCTGCTTAAACGATGACTCATTGGTTCCTAATTCTCCTATGAATGGAGACATTCTTGTCACATTCACTGTCAAAATCAAACAGTATTAATGTCTTAGGAGAGTGCTGATTGGTTGGCAGAGGCATTGCTGTGGAGAATGTAGTGTTAACAAAGTATGACTGGTAACTGCCAAGCTTTGTTTAAATTTTAAACTTGGATCATTTGGATTGGTCAATGCATTGTTTTGGAAAATAAATCTAAAGAATGGCAGCCACATATTGTGTCGAGTTGAAACAGGTACAGTGAATGTGCATCTCCTTTCCACACTGAGCCTGACTGACAATCCGAAATTGGCTGCCAGCATAACCCATTGCTCACTTGTGTTATTTAGTACATAAGCAGGAGGCTGGAAGAGCACAGCAAGCCAGGTAGCATCAAGAGTGGAGAAGTCTGATGTTTTGGGCCTAACTATTTTGAATTCTAGCATCTGCAGATCTTTTGTCCCGAACGGCATTTGTATTATTTAGTAAGTGTTATCCAGAACATCTATCATCAGAGTTTAGACATAATTACAAACAGCAGAAATGCTAAGTTATTTGACACAATCTGTCAGACTTTGGGATCTACAGACTACATCCAGATCCATGCCATTAAAATTTGTGTTACATTCCTGATCTGCCCAATAGGTAGAATGTGTTTTTGATTTTGAAAGTGCCCAATCTACCTTAGGTCAAGGATCTCTAAAGTTTGAGCAACAGGTAAAGCTAGCTGTTTCACATTATAGCAAGATGAGTGATCTTAATAGAAATCAAAAGCAGCAGGGATGATGGGTAAATAAAGCATGGAGTGTAAGGACACAGATAACAGAATATGGAATCAAAAGCTAACCTAATGGGGACGACATGGCCACTGTGTATTGTTGTAAACAAACATCTGGTTCACCAATATGCTTTAGAGAAGGGAATCTGCTGTGTTTACCTGGTCAACCTACATATGACTCAATAATCACTACCATGTGGTTGACTCTTAACTGATCATTGAGTAATTAAAGCTGGCGTAGCCAGTGACATGCACATCCTATGAACCAATAACAGTGCTGAGACAGAAATGTTTCCCCCAAACCCCAGCAATACACAAAATCCAGCCATAATCATGCTCGCTCAGAGATATGCAGAAGTGCTCTAGAACACCTACAGGAATTTAAGAACTATTTAGTTCACATTATTTTGTTTGTTTTTGTCCTCCAATTTGGGGTATATTTACCAAACAACTATTCTTTAAATATTCAAAATGTTTAATTATGTTTAACTTAAGTATTCGAAAATGAAATTCCTCCTCCCTACCTGTAGATCAGAAGAAACTGAACTACCTCGATCTGAATCTTTAGGCAGTACAGGGCTGGAAATCCTCTCTTCATCGGAGGACATCTGCACAAGAGAAAGCAATCAATTTTTCTTTTTTTGATTATTGACTTCAGTCCAGAAGAGAAACAACAAATTAATAAAATTGTAATGACATCTGTTTACTATTCAGTCTTCCTCTGACCTACAAAGTATTAATTTTGCTGACCTCAATATAACCTGAGCCACCCCCACCCCCAGAATAGATATTATGTTAATATGCTTCTTGCAAACACAGACACATGGTTCACTGTAGACAATTCTGTTGGTCCACATGCATTGCCACTCGAAAGGATATATGAAACGTGAATCCAAACCTTTTATTTAAGAATATTTGCTCCAAAAATATGAATTTTTAAAAATAACTAAGCAAATATTTCAAGGAATTAATAGGGTCATGTCCAGCTCATTAAAGTCATTATTAAAGTTTAATCAAGTTACAAGTTTTCTGAATTATATCAATTTTCATATGAGGAGAAATTGCTAGCTCAAAATGGTACGAGTCTGGTTACTTCCAATTTTATTCTAATTGAATAAATTAATGCAACTTGAATTATTTTAGTAGAACATGCTGTTAACAGAATCTCACTTCAGCTGCATTTAAAAAAAAGTTCAATTTTAAAAAGCCCCACCAAAATCTTGTCAATCCACTGCATACTAAATTAGTTGAGATTTTCAACTCGATGAAAAGGAACCTTATTGAGGGCTGCTGAAATGAACAGAGCATGAAGCAGCATATATTTCTTCCAGTTCCGAAAATGTATAGGTGTTACACCAGAATTCAGACAGCAGGTTTCAATATGAAAAAAAAATTTGTAATGTTAATCTTTTTCCATGAAAGCCACTCAAGATACATCTGTATAGCAGCATTCAAACAGTGAAACATCCTAAGGTATAGGAAGGCAAGCAGACAAAATAAACAAAATGAGAGCTAAACAAGGAGACATTAGAAAAGGTTTCTAATGTGATTATATCATGGAATATGAGTATTATTGGCATTTATTGCCCATTCCATAATCGCCCTACAACAGATTAGCTTGCTAGAAAAGGGTTCTTAAGAATCAACCACATCACTGTAGGACCTGGAGTAACATGTTGGCCAGACAAGGCAACAATCGCACATTATTTTCTTCAGAAGGAAAAGAAGTAAACTTACACAAGATTTAGGAGTCCATTTGGCTTCTCAAACCTGCCCTACCATTCAACAAGACCATGATTGATCTGCCCAGGCATAGACTCCTTTTTCGTGCCAGTTCAGCATAGCTGACAATCCTCTATATTTTAAAAATCTACCACCTTCTCTTTAAATACTTCCAGTGATCTAGCATCCACAATTCTCTGGGAAAGAAAAGCTCAAACATTATTGCCCTTTGTGAAAAGAATTTAATTCACACCTCAGTTTTAAATGAGTGCCCCCTTTATCCTATAATTGTTCCTTAATTCAATACCGATCCCAGTTTTGATAAAGTAAACCACCTAATCCTAGAAACCAACTTTGATTATCGTATGCCAGTATATCATTTTTAAACATCCAGTGACCAAACTGTACACAGTAGAACAAAATTAATGTTTCAAGACCAATATTATTCTTCCCCAGTTAACAGTCATATCAGTCTAGAAACAATAACTGTTTCACTCTCCAGATGCTGCCAGACCCGAGTTTGCCCAGCAGTTTGTTATTTCAGATTTCCATTATCCCAGTATTTTACTTTCATTCAGTCAAATTATCATGCATTAAAATGTGAATAGCCGATGTCACAGAACTTAACATATAGATATTCCATGGCTTCCATGCTCACTTAAAACTTACATCCTCAATACAAGTCTGTTCTTGTGTCCACATATGAAAAGGAAATTTATAACAGGACACCTATAGATTAAGTCAATAGGTATAACTGCAGTAGATGGAGATCAATGTAAGGAACTGTTGTTAGGTCAACCACTAATATGCTACCACTAATAAAAGCAAACAGTCAAGATAAATGGATAACCAGTGAGATTTGGAGGTCCAAATCTAGAAATCACCAAAGTTAAAAGTTAAAGTTAACAGCCTTTGATATCAAGATAGCTATAATAAAATGAACTAAAATTTGTTACGACTGTACAGAGCTCCTCCTGGACCCGATCTGGAGTACTACATTAAATGCAATACACTTCGAAAGGTGATGCTGGTCTTGAAAAGAATGGCGCACAGTTCACTAGAAAGGTACCATCGCTACAAGGGAATGCACAGGTTATCTACCTGCCAGGAGAAAGTGAGGACTGCAAATGCTGGAGATCAGAGCTGAAAATGTGTTGCTGGAAAAGCGCAAGTCAGGCAGCATCCAAGGAGCAGGAGAATTGACGTTTCTGGCATGAGCCCTTCTTCAGGAATGAGGAGCGTGCGCCAAGCAGGCTAAGATAAAAGGTAGGGAGGAGGGACTCGGGGGATGGGCGTTGGAAATGCGATAGGTGGAAGGAGGTTAAGGTGAGGGTGATAGGCCAGAGTGGGGGTGGGGGCGGAGAGGTCAGGAAGAAGATTGCAGGTTAGGAAGGTGGTGCTGAGTTCGAGGGTTGGGACTGAGACAAGGTGGGGGGAGGGGAAATGAGAAAACTGGAGAAATCGGAGTTCAACCCTTGTGGTTAGAGGGTTCCTAGGCGGAAGATTAGGCATTCTTCCTCCAGCCGTCATGTTGCTGTGGTCTGGCAATGGAGAGTCCAAAGACCTGCATGTCCTTGGTGGAGTGGGAGGGGGAGTTGAAGTTTTGAGCCACGGAGTGGTTGGGTTGGTTGGTCCAGGTGTCCCAGAGGTATTCTCTGAAACGTTCCGCAAGTAGGTGGCCTGTCTCCCCAATATAGAGGAGGCCACATCGGGTGCAGCGGATGCAGTAAATGATGTGTGTGGAGGTGCAGGTGAATTTGTGGCGGATATGGAAGGATCCCTTGGGGCCTTGGAGGGAAGTAAGGGGGGAGGTGTGGGCACAAGTTTTGCATTGCTTGCGGTTGCAGGGGAAGGTGCCAGGAGTGGAGGTTCGGTTGGTGGGGGGTGTGGACCTGACAAGGGAGTCACGGAGGGAGTGGTCTTTTCGGAACGCTGATAGGGGAAGGGAGGGAAATATATCCCTGGTGATGGGGTCCGTTTGGTGGTGGCTGAAATGACGACGGATGATACAATGTATATGGAGGTTGGTAGGGTGGTAGGTGAGTGGGGTTCTGTCTTGGTGGCGATTGGAGGGGTGGGGCTCAAGGGCGGAGGAGCGGCAAGTGGAGGAGATGCGGTGGAGAGCATCGTCGATCACGTCTGGGGGAAAATTGCAGTCTTTGAAGGAGGCCATCTGGGTTGTACGGTATTGGAACTGGTCCTCCTGGGAGCAGATGTGGCGGAGACGAATGAATTGGGAATATGCGATGGCATTTTTACAGGGGGCAGGATGGGAGGAGGTGTAGTCTAGGTAGCTGTGGGAGTCGGTCAGTTTGTTGTAAATGTCCGTGTTGATTCGGTCGCCCGAGATAGAAATGGAGAAGTCTAGGGAGGGGAGGGAGGAGTCTGAGACGGTCCAGGTAAATTTGAGGTCAAGGTGGAAGGTGTTGGTAAAGTTGATGAACTGTTTGCTGCCTCGTGCTCCCATGAGGAGGTTGCCGATACAGTCATCGATGTAGCGGAAGAAAAGGTGGGGGGTGGTGCCAGTGTAGCTGCGGAAGATGGACTGTTCCACATATCCTAAGAAGAGGCAGGCATAGCTGGGGCCCGTGCGGGTGCCCATGGCTACTCCTTTGGTTTGGAGGAAGCGGGAGGATTGTAAAGAGAAGTTGTTCAGAGCGAGGACCAGTTCAGTTAGTCGAAGGAGGGTGTCAGTAGAAGGGTACTGGTTGGTACGGCGGGAAAGGAAGAAGCGGAGGGCTTTGAGTCCTTTCTGATGGGGGATGGAGGTGTACAGGGACTGGATGTCCATGGTGAAGATAAGGCGTTGGGGGCCGGGGAAGCGAAAATCATGAAGGAGATGGAGGGCGTGGGTGGTGCCCCGAACGTAGGTGGGGAGTTCTTGGACTAAGGGGGACAGGACCGTGTCGAGGTATGCAGAGATGAGCTCAGTGGGACAGGAGCAGGCTGAGACAATGGGTCGGCCGGGGCTGTCAGGTTTGTGGATTTAGGGCAGGAGGTAGAAACGGGCAGTGCGGAGTTGTGGGACTATGAGGTTGGAGGTGGTGGATGGGAGATCCCCTGAGATGATGAGGTTATGGATGGTCTGGGAGATGATGGTTTGGTGGTGGGAGGTGGGGTCATGGTCAAGGGGGCAGTAGGACCAAGTGCATTTTGTCCCTTTTCCAGATTGAATTCCATATTAAAAAGAAAACCTTTTGGGTAGTCCAATATTCTACGTACTAGGGTTTTCTTATGTACTTTTCCCTGCACATTTTACACTTCTCTGGGGGCACTGCAATATTGAATATGACTCTAGATAATTAAAAGTTCAAATTTGCTTTTACTTAGCATCTCATCACAAAATGTTCCAAATCACTTCACAGCCGATGAATTAAACTGCACTTAGGGGAAAACAGACATTTTTCCCAACAAAGGTTCCAGAAAAATCAATGACAACAAGATCTGATAATCAATAATTTCTGGTGTGAAGACTCAGAAGCAATCTTACTCCGATTGCCATGCTAATCAAATATTGGTATGAATTCTTTTATATTCATTGAAGCAGGCTCCTCAGTGTAACATCCCAACCCAAAGACCCACAGTTGGCTACACACGACTAAATACTCACTGTCGAAGAAAGGATTGCAAAACACAACCTAAGTCAAATTCCCAAACTAAGCCATAGCAACATTATGCAAAAAAAGGTGTTGCAGATAAACTGCACACTGGAAGCTTTTCAATCTAACTCCTATTCTATCTCAACCCATGCCTTTTCTAACCATCCGTCCACCTTCAACCCTAGTGACAAATCAGAAGGGACACTGCATTTTCCTTCAATCTTGCATCAAATAACGTTACAAATAATCTTGCATGTGAGCAAAATCTGAAACTCTTACATTTTTTCAATTTGACAGTTACCCATAGAGTCATGCAGCATGGAAACAGATCCTTCAGTCCAACTTTACCATGCCGACTACATTCCCAAACTAAGCTGGTCCCATTTAACTGGTACCAAAGAAAGCACATGCAATCTGCCTTTATGACTACTGCCCAGTGACTGTAACCTCCATAATCATTTTGAGGTACTGGTCATAGCCTATATCACCTCAATCCCATGCAATTTGCCTACTGACGTAATATGTCCACGACAGAAGCCATTTCCCTAGCCCTGCACTCATCCCTGGAAAATCTGGACAAGGACACCTACATCAGACTCCTACTCTTCGACTACAGTTCTGCCTTCACCACCATTATCCCCTCCTGACTGATCTCAAAACTCTAAGACCTAGGTCTCAGCTCCACCCTCTGCAACTGGGTCCTCAGCTTCCAAACCATGGACTGCAATCAATGAAGATAGACAACTGCACCTCCATGATACTCTCTACACTGGAGCACACCCTCCCCACTCCACCCAAAATGCTGCAGTCCCCTAATGTATTCGTGATTGTGCAGCCAAATTCTGAACCAATGCCATTAACAGGTTTGCTGACGACACCACCATGGTAGAATGGATATCAAACAATGATGAGTCAGAATACAGAAAGGAGGTAGAGGGCTTGATGTCATGGTGCAATGATAACCTCTCATTCAATGTCAGCAATATAAAATAACTGATCGTTGACTTCTGAAAGAATGGAGCAGAATACACCCCCACGCACATCAAAGCAAGTTTGACAGGGCTGAGAGCGTTCTAGGAGTGATGATAACCAACCACCTGTCCTGAACAACAATAATAGATGCGAATGTCTAGAAGGCATAACAATGTTTCTTTTTCCTCAGGAATCTTAGGAAATTCAGCATGTTCACAATGACTTTTACTAAATTTTACAAGTGCACCACTGAAAACATACTATCCAGGTGCATAGCGACCTGATACAGCAATTGCTCTGTCCCAGACCAAAATAAACTATAGAAAGTTGTGTGCACAACCCAGACCATTATGAAAGCCAACCTTCCACCCGCAGACTCCATTTACACCGTTCGCTGCTGCTGAAAGGTCGTCAAAAACTCCATCCACCCTAGTAATGCTCTCATACAACCTCTTCCGTCAGGCAGAAGACACAGAAGCTTGAAGACACAAACCAGCAGGTTCAAGTACAGCTTCTTCCTTTCCATTATTCTTCATTTCCTGAAGAAGGGATTATGCCCAAAACGTCAAATCTCCTGTTCCTTGGATGCTGCCTGACCTGCTGCGCTTTTCCAGCAACACATTTTCAGCTACAATAAATCAAACTAAACTTGTCTGCATTTGGCCCTCTAAAACATTCCTATTCACACACCTATCCAAATATCTTTTAAATATTGTAACTACCTGCATTCACCACTTCCCCTGGTAGATAAGTTAATAATAGAAGTGAAATGGTCTCTGTGCCTTAGCATGTAATGAAGTCAACAAAAAAAATCAGGAATAAATGTAATTGTTTGACCAATGGCTGAATTCTGTTCGGTCAGATTCTTAAAACTACCTTCATCGCCACAACAAAGTCTGAACTCTCACACGAGGTGCGAGCGCTTTTCACATCTTCAACAAGGTGGTTAGCTCTGCTGCCTCACAGGCCAGAGACCCAGGTTCAAGTGTGTGTGTGTGTGGGGGGGGGGGGGGGGGGGGGTTTGCACATTCTCCCCGTGTCTGCGTGGGTTTGCTCCGGTTTCCTCCCACAGTCACAAAGATGTGCGGGTCAGGTGAATATGCCAGGCTAAATTGCCCGTAGTGTTAGGTGAAGGGGTAAATGTAGGGGTATGGGTCAAGGTGGGTTGCTCTGGACTCGTTGGGCCGAAGGGCCTGTTTCCACACTATTAGCAATCAATCTGTAACCTGTTTGGTGAGACTCAGCTGCAGAGTCGGTAAGGAGCAGGCGGTTTGAACACTGGGCCTGACCCTCGGAATGGAGCTCAACCCGCCGCTAACGGAGTCCGTTAACGAACGGCGAGCTGTGGTTTTAACCCGCCCCGGTTTCACCGTGACTGAATTACCGAGCACCCTTACCATCAACGCTGTCCGCTGCTCCTACCCTCATCCGCGCTCCCTCCTGAACCGTTTCAAACGGGCCGCACGCTAATAACGGCCCAAACTATTGGCGGCTCCCGCCAGCAAGGCCCATCCCGATTGGCCTGGCGCGCAACCCCTACGCTGGACAGCCGTGAGCGCCGATTGGATGGAGCTTCCGGTCTCGCGTGGTTGCTATGGCGCAGGGACGCGGGAAGCTCCTCCCCGATTGGCTTAGCGTCTCTCCCTCGCTGCGCATGTGCACTGGCGACTGGTCAGAAGCTGTTTTGTTAGGGGATGATGTGGAGATGCTGGTGTTGGACTGGGGTGTACAAAGTTAAAAATCACACAACACCAGGTTATAGTCCAACAGGTTTAATTGGAAGTACACTAGCTTTCGGAGCGACGTGCAGGGCTCAATGCTAACACACAGAATTTATAGCAAAAATTTACAGTGTGATGTAACTGAAATTATACATTGAAAAATTGATTGTCTGTTAAGCCTTTCATCTGTTAGAATACAGTGATAGTTTCACTTCTTTCATGTGTAAATCACAAAACCTTTTTATATATAATGTTGCATTCTCGGGTTAGCTGTTAACAATGGTGATAGCTAGATAATATGTTGAAGGCATTGGCCCCCTGTGTTTTCTGTCTATGACCTGATGTTTAGATTGATTCTAATCTAAAAAGTGAGATAACGGAGTTTTACATAAATGTTTGAGCTCAGAGTTCTACATGAATGCCTGCAGGTTTTGAGCAAAGTACAATGTAACCCTTCACTACCACCTGATGAAGGAGCGTCGTTCTGAAAGCTAGTGTGCTTCCAATTGAACCTGTTGCCTATAACCTGGTGTTCTGGATTAATGGTGCTGGAAGAGCACAGCAATTCAGGCAGCATCCAAAGTGCAGCAAAATCGACGTTTCGGGCAAAAGCCCTTCATCAGTTGTGTGATTTTTAACTTTGTTAGGGGATGTTGGAGAGTCTCTTTGCAATGACTATTCAAGAAAGAAAATTTCCATTGTCCTATGCATTTATAAAAAAAATCCTGTCATCAAAAAATAAGTCAACAAACCCATTCAGAATTAAGAGTTTAATGATAACCATCAAACCTTTGTCGATTTACAGAAAATTGAATATCCTTTAGGGAAGGAAACTACCATCTTCACCTGGCCTGGTCGAGATGTGACTACAGACCCACTGCAATTTCGTGGACTCTTAACTGCCCTCTGAGCAATTAGGGATGGGTAATAAATGCTGGCCCAGCCAGCAACACCCTCATCCTGTGAATGAATTTGAAAGAAAATCTTTGTTTGGAGAGACAAGAAGGGAAGGTGGTGCCGCAGCAATGTCTAGAATTTCTGAGAGTAATTCATCCCAAAAAAGAAGAAACATATGGATGGGGAATGAAGCAACCATGAGTGAGAAGGGAAGTGTAGGACAAGTGTAAAAGCAATAGAAAAAGCATACAATGTGGTGAAGATTAGTGGGAAGCCAGAGGATTTGGAAGCCTTTAAAAACTAGCAGAAGATAACTTAAAAAGCAAAAGCTGGGGAGAAGATGAAACATCTTCTTGGGCGGTACTGTGGCTCAGCAGTTAGCACTGCTGCCTCACAGCACCAGGGTCCCAGGTTCGATTCCAGCCTCGGGTGACTGTCTGTGTGGAGTTTGTACATTCTCTCCGTGTCTGTGTGGGTTTCCTCCGGGTGCTCCAGTTTCTTCCCACAGTCCAAAGATGTGCAGGTCAGGTGAATTGGCCTTGCCAAATTGCCCATAGAGTTAGGTGTATTAATGAGAGGGAAATGGGACTGAGTGGCATACTCTTTGGAGGGTTGGTGTGGACTTGTTGGGCCGAAGAGAATCTAATCTAATCTAAAGAAACGTAATGGGGAACAAAAAAGTGGTGGAAGGGGTAGCTTGCATCAGATTTCACAATGGAAGATACCAGCAAGAGGGTCAGAGGTGAGTGTGGTGATCATCACGAAGGAGAAGGTGCTGGAAGAGCTGGAAGATCTGAAGGTGGTTAAATCACATGGTTCAGATGGGCTACACCCCAGCATGCTGAAGAAATTGCTGAGGAGATTGTGGAGGCCTTGGTGGTGATCTTTCAGGAATCAATAGAGTCAGGTAGGGTCCCAGAGGATTGGAAGTAATTAATATAACACCCCTAAATAAGAAGGGAAGAAGGCAGAAGGCAGGAAACTATGATCTGGTTTGCCTGACCTCAGTCTTTGGCAAGATTTTAGAGTCCTTTATTAAGGATGAGATTGCAGAATACTTGGAAGTTCATGATAATCTAAGGTGGAGTCAGCACGGCTTTGACAAGTGGAGATGATGCCTAACAAATCTGTTAGAATTCTTTGAGGTGGTAGTGAGCAAGTTAGACAACGGAGAACCAGTGGACTGATCTATTTGGATTACCAAAAGGCCTTTGACAAGGTGCCGCACAGGGGACTGCTAAATAAGATAAGAGCCTGCGATCTTTGAGAAAATTTGTAGCTCATGTTCAGGTTGTAAGTTTGCTCACTGAGCTGGTTGGTTTGTTTTCAGACATTTCATCACCATGCTAAGTAACATCATCAGTGAGTCTCCAGTAAAGCGCTGGTGTTCTGTCCCACTTTCAATTTATGTGTCTTGGTCTCTTAAGGCAGGTGATATCATTTCCGGTCTCTTTCTACAAGTTTGGTAAGTGGGGTCCAAATCAATGTGCTTATTGATGGAGTTCGGGTTTGAATGCCAGGTTCTAGGAATTCCCATGCATATCCCAGCTGCAGAATGCTGAGAGAAATGATTCCATAAATACAATCAGCAAATTTTGTGCCAAAAAACTTTTTTTTTTAAATTTAAAATTCTTATCCCACACTACCGCCTAACTGCGGTAGTGCTTATTTTTTCCCCAGCACCCATATTGTGTGTGCAGATGTGAGACACAGTGAAAGACACAAGGTGCATAAATCTTTATCCAAATTTCCACCACCTGAGTGGCCAGTGACAAGCAGTGCCTTTGCCAAAAAAAATCTTTATACACCAATGCAGCAGACCACGAATGGACAAGCTTGAACGAGCCATTAGCATTAAAGAACAGCAGATCAAGCAAGAGAAAAAAACTATCTTGACAAAATCTGGACAAGCTCACATAAAAGAACAACACAGACAATTCAGAAGCTTGGATTAACAACGTATAGGACTGACCGCTAACAGACACAGAAAAAGCTGCCCTAGTAAGTGAAATGGACTACAACTGGAAAAGGATAGACCAGATCTAAAAGTTGAAGTTCTAACTTGGAGAAAGGCCAATTTTGACGATATTAGGCAACTTTCAAAAGCTGATTGGGGGCAGATGTTTGCAGGTAAAGTTACAGCTGGAAACTGGGAAGCTTTCAGAAATGAGATAACGAGAATCCAGAGAAAGTATATTCCTGTTAGGGTGAATAGAAAAGCTGGTAGGTATAGGGAATGCTGGATGACTAAAGAAATTGAGGGTTTGGTTAAGAAAAAGAAGGAAGCATATGTAAGGTATAAACGGGATAGATTGAGTGAATCCTTAGAAGAATATAAAGGCAGTAGGAGTATTCTTAAGAGGGAAATCAGGAGTGCAAAAAGGGGACATGAGATAGCTTTGGTAAATAGAATTAAGGAGAATCCAAAGGGTTTTTACAAATACATTAAGGACAAAAGGGTAACTAGGGAGAGAATAGGGCCGCTCACAGATCAGCAAGGTGGCCTTTGTGCAGAGCCGCAAAAAATGGGGGAGATACTAAACGAGTGGTTTACATTAGTATTTACTGTGGAAAAGGATATGGAAGATATCGAATGTAGGGAAATAGATGGTGACACATTGCAAAATCTCCAAATTACAGAGGAGGAAGTGCTGGATGTCTTGAAACACATAAAAGTGGATAAATCCCCAGGACCTGATCAGGTGTACCCTAAAATTCTGGAAGCTAGAGAAGTGATTGCTGGTCCTCTTGCTGAGATATTTGTATCATCGATAGTCACAGGTGAGGTGCCTGAAGACTGGAACTGGCTAACGTGGTGCCACTGTTTAAGAAGGGTGGTAAGGACAAGCCAGGGAGCTATAGACTGGTGAACCTGACGTCGGTGGTGGGCAAGTTGTTGGAGGGAATCCTGAGGGATAGGATGTACATGTATTTGGAAAGGCAAGGACTGATTAGGGATAGCCAACATGGCTTTGTGCGTGGGAAATCATGTCTCACAAACTTGATTGAGTTTTTTGAGGAAATTAACAAAGAGGATTGATGAGGGCAGAGTGGTAGATGTGATCGATATGGATTTCAGTAAGGCGTTCGACAAGGTCCCATGGGAGATTCATTAGCAAGGTTAGACCTCACGGAATACAGGGAGAACTAGCTATTTGGAAACAGAACTGGCTCAAAAATAGAAGACAGAGGGTTGCGGTGGGTAGTTTTTCAGACTGGAGTCCTGTGACCAGTGGAATGCCACAAGGATTAGTGCTGGGTCCTCTACTTTTTGTCATTTACATAAATGATTTGGCTGTGAGCATAAGAGGTACAGTTAGTAAGTTTGCAGATGATACCAAAATTGGAGGTGTAGTGGACAGTGAAGAGAGTTACCTCAGATTACAACAGGATCTTGACCAGATGGGCCAATGGACAGAGAGGTGGCAGACGGAGTTTAATTCAAAGAAATGTGAGGTGCGGCATTTTGGGAAAGCAAATCTTAGCATGACGTATACACTTAATGGTAAGGTCCTAGGGAGTGTTGCTGAACAAAGAGACCTTGGAGTGCAGGTTCATAGCTCCTTGAAAGTGGAGTCACAGGTAGATAGGATAGTGAAGAAGGCGTTTGGTATGCTTTCTTTTATTGGTCAGAGTATTGAGTACAGGAGTTGGGAGATCATGTTGTGGCTGTACAGGACATTGGTTAAGCCACTGTTGGAATATTGCGTGCAATTCTGGTCTCATGCCTTTCAGAAAGATGTTGTGAAACTTGAAAGGGTTCAGAAAAGATTTAGAAGGACGTAGCCAGGGTTGGAGGATTTGAGCTCTAGGGAGAGGCTGAACAGGCTGGGGCTGTTTTCCCTGGAGGCTGAGGGGTGACCTTATAGAGGTTTACAAAATTATGAGGGAAACGGACAGGGTAAATAGACAAAGTCTTTTCCCTGGGGTTGGGGAGTCCAGAACTAAAGGGCATAGGTTCAGGGTGAGAGGAGAAGGATATAAAAGAGACCTAAGGGGCAACTTTTTCACGCAGAGGGTAGTACGTGTATGGAATGAGCTGCCAGAGGAAGTGGTGGAGGCTGGTTGAATTGCAATATTTAAGAGGCGTTTCGATGGGTATATGAATAGGAAGGGTTTGGAGGGATATGGGCTGGGTGCTGGCAGGTGGGACTAGATTGGGTTGGGATATCTGGTCGGCATGGACGGGCTGGACTGAAGGGTCTGTTTCCATGCTGTACATCTCTATGACTCTATGACTCTACAGAAACGCAGATAAAAAGGACTTAGCAGCATTAGGATCAACCCTGAGAGATAACAGACCCACAGAAGAAACCCAGCAGACCATTACATAGATAGCTGCACTAATACCAAGCAGGAAGAAGGAAGGGAACACCCTCAACACACAGGAAAGGAAAGCCCTAGAAAAGACAGAAACATTGTATCCCTACCCGCAGACAAAGGGCATATGGCCATCTTCCTAAACATGGCACAGTACATTGAAAAGGCAAACTCACTGCTCATAGATACTGAGTTAAAAATCACACAACACCAGGTTATATTCCAACAGGTTTAATTGGAAGCACACTAGCTTTCGGAGCGACGCTCCTTCATCAGGTGATAGTGGAGGGCTCAATCCTAACACACAGAATTTATAGCAAAACTTTAGTGTGATTTAACTGAAATTATACATTAAAAAAGTGATTGTCTGTTAAGCCTTTCATCTGTTAGAATACAGTGATAGTTTCATTCTTTCATGTGTAAATCACAAAACCTTTTTTTAAAATGTTGCATTCTCGGGTTAGTTGTTAACAATGGTGATAGCTAAACAATATGATTAAATTAGATTACTTACAGTGTGGAAATAGGCCCTTCGGCCCAACCCGACAAAGCACAACCACCCAGACCCATTCCCCTACATGCAATTTAGCATGGTCAATTCACCTAACCTGCACATTTTTGGACTGTGGGAGGAAACCCATGCAGATACGGGGAGAATGTACAAACTCCACAGTTGCCTGGGGTGGGAATTGAACCTGGGTCTCTGGCACTGTGAGGCAGTAGTGCTAACCACTGTGCCACTGTGCCGCCCAATATGTTGAAGGTGTTGGCCCCCTGTGTTCTCTCTCTATGCCATGATATTTAGATTGATTCTAATCTAAAAAGTGAGATAACGGAGTTTTACATAAATTCATGCAGTTTTTGAGCTCAGGCACACCTTCCTCATTCCTGAAGAAGGGCTTATGCCCAAAACGTCGATTTTCCTGCTCTTTGGATGCTGTCTGACCTGCTGCGCTTTTCCAGCAACGCATTTTTCAGCTCTGATCTCCAACATCTGCAGTCCTCACTTTATCCTAAGGTATGATTGCACATAAAACAATACTTTTCATTGTATCTCAGTACATGCGACAATAACAAATGAAATCAAATCTATCCATGGTGATGTTCTACCTCCAACACCATTGGCTCTTATTTAACGTGTGGTAACTTATCAAATGCTTCCTGAAAAATCTAAATATATTATAACCCCTTCATCCCCTTTATCCATCTTGTTTGTTCCCTCCTCAAAGAATTCTAGTAAATTTGTCAGGCTTGATTTCCCCCTCATGAATCCACGCTGACTCAGCTTACTTGATATTATGCATTCCTAAATACTCTGCTATTACATCCATTATAATAGATTCTAACATTTTCCCAAAATCAGATGTTAAGCTAACTGGGCTATAGTTACCTATTTTTTGACTCCATCCCTTTTCAAAGATGTGCGGGTCAGGTGAATTGGCCACGCTAAATTGCCCGTAGTGTTAGGTGAGGGGTATATGTGGGGGTATGGGTGGGTTGCGCTTCGGCGGGTCGGTGTGGACTTGTTGGGCCGAAGGGCCTGTTTCCACACTGTAAGTAATCTAATCTAATCTAATCTAATCTAATCTAATCTAATCTTACAGACTTCTAGTCCTCTGGGATCTTTCTGGAATCTAAGGATTCCTGGAAGATTACTATCAATGCATCCACTATCCCTGTACTTCATTTAATATCCTGGGATATATCCCATCAGGTCCAAATGACCTATTGGTCTTTAACCCCATCAGTTTCCCTGGTAGTTTTTCTTCAGTGATAGATGTTATCACAAGACAAAGCTTTTCACTGTGCCTCGGTACATGTGACAATAAATTCAATTCAATTCAATATTTATTTCCTTTTTTCCCATAGTTCATTTAGTGATTTTAGAATGCTATTTATGTCATCTATTGCAAAGGTTAACGCAAAGTTTTATTCCATTGTCCTCCATTTCCTGATTCCCCATTAATTCCCCAGTTTCCTTCTCTTGGGGACCTATGTTTACATTGGCTTCTCTCTACCTTTCTGTGTACTTAAAGAAGGTCTTGCTGTTGGTTTTGATATTACCTGCAACTTTACCCTCATGCATGAAGTGTTTTAGACCATAAATAAACTAATTTCAAAATCACTGGAGGAATCTTAAAGGGGCCCGCAAGGTGTTGGTCATGGCTGGATTGTGGCAGAACTTGACAATGGGATCATCATGCTGTATCTTCTAAGCACCGATGCAAATTTTTCACTAGGTATTAGCGAGTTACAAATTAGGGAGATTCTTGATTATTAAATGCCTTATCACCAGCACATCATAGCTCATTGAAATGCAGCTTCCTACCAAATGTGCGAACAAGCCAGAAATCATGAATTCTCAACATGGAAGTCAGAGTGGGTATCTGGCGACTTCAGGTTGCCACTGGCTATGAATGATGTCAAATTGGAAAAGAAGGGAAAAATATGACTAACCTAGAAAAAAGTAACAACTCTGGCCAAACTGAATAATGAGATTAACGTGAGCAGGCCACTTCATTGACATCAAGTATTACTAGTGCTGTAATAACACAACCTAAAAGTGTATTTCAGAGTAAATGAATAGTAAAGACCTATTTAACTTATCTGCATGCCCTTTTTTGATATATTACTAACCCATTTAAAATAAAATGGTTATAGCCTCTACTAAAATGGAGGTAAGATAATAGGAATATCATACAGTAAGTTAAATTAATTTGTCGAATGTAGAACGTAAAGCAAGGAAAATGCTGTGGGGCAATAGTTCATCCCTCTCACTTAGCCAGAAGTTCTGGATTCAAGTCCTACTCCAGGCCTTGATGGCTAAGGAAGCCAAATAGATTGTGTAAATTGTCCCAACATGGTGGAAAGTTTCAACATTATGGACGACAATTGCAGCCATTAACCATCACTATCTTAGCTCAGGAATACCACACACATTTCTTCTAAGAATCCAGTCTGTTTGGAGGCTCAGTTAACTGGTGTAGATCAGATTGGTGCTAATGACAAAGGGGTTGATCCCTGCTCCATCTGGAGCTGGTGCTGTAGTGATTGTGACTGATGTCCTTTAGATGGGGAAATATGCTGTCTTCTCCTGATTTGGCCTGTATGTAATTCTAGAATTACAGCAATGCTGTTGATTCTTGACTGTCCGCAGTCAGGATTGGGCAACACAGTAAATGCTGGCCCATACACTGTAAACAAGTTTTAAAAACCAAAGTAGGGTCACTGGACTTGAAATGTTTATTTTGTTTTCCCTCTACAAATGCTGCCAGTCCTGCCGCATTTCTCCAACAATTTCTGTTTTTGTTAAATGAACTGAATTCCCTGCCCTGCCTGCGGTGCTGAGGGTTGAACCTGTTTTTAAGTAGAGCATTAAGACAGACCTTAAGGAAGCAATAACTTACTGTTAATACATATAACATGCTTATTGAAGGTTGAATGGGAATGATGAATTCGCTTGCAAATTATTGAATGATGATTATCAGTTAATTACTCCAAAATATTATAATCAGCACATTTGGTCTTTAGAAATGAATACAAGTCTCCAGCAGCATAATATATTTACTACACTCCCCTGCCCAACTAATATACAATTTTTGAGATATAAATTTAAGCTCAGCTGTGAATTTCACTGGTATTTGGGAGATCCTGCAGAGAAAATGATACGTTTTCTCAGCTGGAAGGATGAGAAAAATGCACTTCAGTATGCTATTGAGGCTGGGTTATGTAGTATATAATGTGAGTTCTGCACATTAAAAAGACAACCATGCTTATAGAAAGAGTTAAACAGGAATTTGCATACATACATGGGCCAATGATATCACTCTGCCCATGATTCCATGTCCATTTTTACAGCTCAACATCGGTAAGATTGAAGAAATGTTTTGCCTTCCAGAAATCCTTCACCTAAATCCCATTCCAACTCCCTTCCTGAATGCTCAATTTTCAATGCAATGACTCCCACATGTATCCTGTGGCCTGATTCTCTGTTCTGGCTCAACACCGGACAGTAATTTCTCTGCAGTTTATTGTGGGAGTGTGATGTTTTTTGTCGTAACCCTTTGAATGGAAGAATCCTGTCTTGAAGGTGAATCAGGGCTACAGAAACTTGGCCATAACCTGAGAGAGCAGAAAGGACTTTGCTTTAACATCTTACCTAAAATATATGGCTTAGAAATGCATTGTGTCACTTAGTTTTTAGGCATATAAAACAGAAACACAAGCGTATGGTGGCTAGCATACGTTTATGCGACTTATGCCAGAAATGTGCAGCTTTCCATATGGCCTTAGCTGTTCAATGGATGTTCAAGGTGCACCTCTAAAATATTTCAGGGCCTTATAATATGAAAATAAAGACCCTACATCTGTTGTACAATCCTTTGGCGACTTCAGTTTGCCTCACCAAGTGATAAATATGACCAGCAGACTATGGTGCTAATAGCCATAAAGCACCTTGCAGGAATCCCACTCACAGGCTTAATACATTCCATAAAATATTTGAAACAGGAATAGAAAGTGTTGGAGAAACATGTAGTGATTGTGACCAGGTTGACCTCATTGCCAATGACATTGTTGATTGGGGTTGTTAATTTGGACCAATCATGACAAATATAACTAGGAGATCAGGGAGAGGAGTGCAATATTCCCCCCTCCAACTCTATTTTGATTTAATCCCTGGCCTCCCCTTCACTATTTGATCACACAGCATTGCCCTTTGATGTGATGGACACTGCTTGTCACTGGCCACTTGGGTGTTTTCCTTTCTTCTTGGTGGTGGAAATTGAATAAAGATTTGTACACCTTGTGTCTCTCACTGTGTCTCACACCTGCACACACACACCATGGGAAAGAAAAAGAAAAAAAAGAAAAAAGAAAAAAAATAACTAGGAGATCAGGGAGAGGAGTGCAATATTTCCCCCTCCAACTCTATTTTGATTTAATCCCTGCCCTCCCCTTCACTATTTGATCACACAGCATTGCCCTTTGATGTGATGGGCACTGCTTGTCACTGGCCACCCGGATGTTTTCTTATCTTCCTGGTGGTGGAAATTGAATAAAGATTCATGCACTTTGTGTCTCTCACTGTGTCTCACACCTGCACGCACACACCATGGGTGCTGGGGAAAAATAAGCACCACTACAGTTAGGTGGTAGTGTGGGGGTAAATAAAAACAAAAAAAAAAGAAAAATATAAACAGGAGTGAGCATTGCTCTTTGATGTGAAGGGCACTGCTTGTCATTGGTCTCTTGGGTGTTTTCCTATCTTTCAAAAAAATGAAAAAAAAATTATATAACTAGGAGATCAAGGAGAGGAGTGCAATATTTCCCCCTCCAACTCTATTTTGATTTAATCCCTGTCCTCCCCTTCACTATTTGATCACACAGCATTGCCCTTTGATGTGAAGGGCACTGCTTGTCACTGGCCACTTGGGTGTTTCCTTTCTTCCAGGTGGTGGAAACTGAATAAAGATTCGTGCACCTTGTGCCTCACACCTGCACACACACAACATGGTTGCTGGGGAAAAAATAAGCACTACTGCAGTTAGGCGGTAGTGTAGAGGTAAAGGGAAACAATAGAGCTAGAAGATTAGAATCTCCTCAGTTTAGGGTTAAAAAAAAGGAGATTTAGAGTCTCTTCAGTTTAGGGCACTGACTCTGTTCTAAGGAAAAAGGAATATGTATATAACCAGGAGATTAGAATCTCCTCAGTTCAGGCGACTGACTCCAAGTTGGCTGGCCATGGCCAGCATACTGTAGACAAGTAAATAAAGAGTGACTTGGTGATGGGATATTGGCCTTTGTGCAGGTATTTCAGTGGCAATGGGAGAAACCAGGACATGCCTGAAGAACAATTGCTTACAACTGTCAACTTGGAGTTGGGGTCAGCATTTCTGGCATCATGCTTTTATTTGGGAAGGTTGACTCATTTGATCCTGCTGTCGAATATGGGGCTCAGTATGGGGAATGAATGCAGTACTTTTACTGGGAAAATGACATTGGGACAAGTGAAAAGCAACAAGTAATCCATTTGAATGCTTGCGGACCTGTAGTTTTTTTTGGTTATAGGGGGCTGAACATTCCCAGAGGAACCAGACACTAAAACCTTCTGAAAGTTGATGAAGTTGTTTAAGGAATATTATGACCCCAAACAACCACCAATTCTGAGACTCTATTGGTTTTATTTGGTTATTAGAGAACTGGGGGAAACTGTATTGGGATTTTTGGTGAGGTTGAGATGACTGGCAAAGGCATGTGATTTAGGTTAACAATGAATGAGATGCTGAGAGACCATTTGGCATGTGGGATTAATGACGTAACCAACCAGAAGGGTCATCGCAAACTAGACTGTAACCTTTTCTGCACTTGGTGATACCATTTCACTGTAGAGGACAGCATTTTATTGTGGGGAGCAAGGATGATTGTCCAGATTAAAGGTTGACGCCAGATACTGGCTGAACTCCACAAGAGTTATCCAGGGTTTTCCAAGATGAAGATGTAAGCAAGAAGCTATGTCTGGTGTCCTGGCTTGGATGCTAACATAGCCGTATAGGTGTGGCAGTGCCCAGAGTGCCAATACAAAATTGCCACCAGCAGCACCCCTCATTTGTAGAAAATGGCTGGGTAAACTCTGGACTCGGTTGCACGTTGACTATGCTGATCCTTTTGTGGGCTCAATGTTCCTGGTCATTGTGGGCAATCATTCAAAGTGGTTGGATGTGCTGAAAGAACAGTCCACAAGTTGAAGGCAGGGTGAAAGAAGCACTTGATACCAAATTGTCCTGGTTCCTGTTCGATTATAGGACCACCCCACATGCAATAACAGGGATTGCTCCCACAGAGTTGCTGATGGGGAGAAGACTCTGCACTAGGTTAAACCTGATATTCTCAGACCTGGGGGAGAGGATGAAATGGCAGCCAAAATGCCAATGCCGGTCAAATGCTTCCTCAAAACAAGAGAGCAGTTTAATTTAGGGAATGAAGTTTGGTGCCAGATTTATGGAAATGGCCCTGCATGGGTACAAGGCGAGGTTGACACAAGGTTGGGTCCAGTTACTTACAAAGTTTTGTTAGGTGATACAGTCCTGAATGAACATGTGGATACCTGAACACTGCTTCCTCGCAAATGGTGAAGGAGCAAAACATGACAGGCCCCTCAGACCAGCCAGAAAGCCTGTCAGAAATTATAGGTCCTTCCCTTCTGTACAGTGTCAAGGAAACCTCAGAATCCAAGGTGGATACAGCCTCGATAGTATTACCACCAGAAAAAAAGCAGGAAACTCTTCCAAGATGCACTGGACACAAGAGACAGGCTGCAGTCTGGTACACGCTGCCTGTGTCATAGTCCAAATCAGAGGAACCAGACTTGGAGGCGAATATGTCACAGAAAAAACTACAAGCAAAAGGCAAGGCCTACATCCCTCGAATTAGCGGAGGAGGAATGTAGTGATTGGGACCAGGTTGAACTCACTTACGTTGAGGTCATTGATTGGCCTAATCAGGAAAGCCCTGGATAACCAGGAGATTAGAATCACCTCAATTTGAGCAAGTAACTCCAAACTGACTGGCCATAGCCAGTGTTACTGTGTGAACTAGTGAACTGAAGGATGACTTGGCGACAGGACCCAGCCTTTGTGCTGCTGGTTTGTCATGTGGGTCCCAAAATGAATCTTTGTGTGTGGTTTGAGCCTTCATGGATGTGCACCTTACCTTCATGTGAGTACCTTGCCTTTTTAGTGGACCTTGTCCTCACGGGTAGACCACCTCTTCAGGTTATGGATTCTGATTTTTTTTTTGTGCATACCGCCTTCATGTGCATGCTCTGCTTTTATGTGTAGGCTCTTTTTTTTCGTGTTTGGACTGTGCCTCTGTGTCCCCGTGCGGAGCTGACCCGATCAATGGCTTGGTTGCGTCGGCCGATTGACAGTGTTTGTCTGTAAAAGTTTGCTATGGGATGTGCGTCTGCACGATGTTTTATGTCAATGCTTATGTTGTTCAGCAGATTCTGATGTATAGTGACTTTGCCATTTTTTGTGTTTGAGACACTAACTTATGTGGACTTGGAACTTGCTGTTTACAATGCAATGTGTTTTTGTGCAGTGTTCTATGTACTTTGCCATGTGTTGTGTTTGTGACACTTATATGAATTTGGATTTATCGTTTGAATTGAGATCTTTTCTGTAGAATGTTCTTTGTTAATGTCTCTGACTTTGGATTTGTTCTCGATGTATTGTGACTGATGTGTTATGTCTGACATTAATCTATTTTGAGTTTTGAATAAAAGAGTATAACCAGGAGATTAGATATTCCTCAGTTCAGGCAACTGACTCTGAGCTGGCTGGCTACAGCCAGGGTACTGTGCACAAGTAAATAAAGGGTGATTTGGTGACACGATACTGGCCTCTGTGTGCAATTATTTAAAAACCCTGCAGTTCTGGCAGCATCTGTGGAGAGAGAAACAATATTTATGTTTCAAGGCTCTGATCAGCCATTACGCTAGCTTTTTATATATCTCTTTAAGTTTTCTTTTCCTCCCATCCACCACCTCCCAAACAGACATGCTACCAACACTACAGTGGTAGTGTATATTTTCCCCATATTATGTGACTCAGTAAAAGACACCACTGTGTAAGAACTTCATTTAATATTTTCACCACGAGAAAAGACACTCATGTAGCCGGTGTATCATTAACAAGTAAAGCCTGGTAAGTTCAGTGCTTACATAAAGAAAGTGAAGGGGCAAGGGAAGGAGTAAATCAAAATAAAATTTGGAGGGGGAAATAAGCACTCTACCCACCATGGTGTCCACCTCTCTCTAAAGACATTGAGAGCATTGGAGTCTGCATGCTCCCTCTCCAAGGCCACCTGTGCTCAAACATAGCTGTGGAAGAGGGGTAGGCAGTCAGCAGGGACGTCCCCCTCTGTAGCCAACAGCCTGGACCTGTTCTTAGCCAGCCTGGTTAGGCCAAGAGCAGATCCACGAGGTGATCTTTCAACTTGCTCACACCCCTCTGCACTAGGTGCCCAAAGGCTAGCTTTTTTGAATTCAAATCTCCCCATTTGCCATCTTGTTACTCAAACACAGAAGAAGAGCCTGGGGCTTTAGATTACTAGTCAAGTAACAGTATCACTATCTATCACCTGGCCCTGCCTGCATGGGATTGCAGTAATGTAGTGGCTTTTGGATTTTATATTTATTTTTTAAAATGTGCCTGGTATCCTTCCTGTTGACATACCTACCCAATCATCTTGCGTTAATGACTTGCATGAAAGAATAAAGAATTACATATCCAAATGTGTCAATGGCACCAAGTTAAGAGGGAAAGCAATGTAGGTGACAGTAAGAAGGGCTTAAATAGACCAAGAGAGAAATATCTGATTAATTAAATGTGAGGAACTGAGCACATTGTAATTCTAAGAAAGACCAATCAGAATATTTTCTTGATGCTGGCAGACTTTTAGCTGTAAAAGAACAAAGAGATGAATGCATCCAAATACATAAATCAATAAAAACTCTTGCACAGTTCTAACATTGATGCTTTAATTGTACAGAGCCTTGATTAGATCCCATGTAGAGCACTGCTTTAGCTTCAAGCATTACAGCTCTATATAAAATTTGTTTATAGCCTCTTGATTTTTGAACATAACCTAATCAATATATGTAATTTGATAAAAAGATTTAATAGGACAGATATAAAGAAATTACTTCCTCAGGAAGACAAAAGCCATTTTAACATTAACACAGTACTAAAATAACCTCAACCAAAGTCATACACTACATTTTCAATTACTTTGGCAGATCATCCTTCTTCATTTTCCTCTTCCATTACCTAATTAATTGTAGCCAGAGAACCTTAGCAGTGGCTACTCCAACCCTAGTACCATTGTCTTTTAGTAATTCCTCAATTACATTGCTTGCAGATATGGATTTAACTTCCACATGTACACTGTCAATACCTAACCTGGCCTGCCCATCTCTTGTTTCACATCTCCTTCACTGTCTTTAGGTTACTTAAGTGCATCTTGGATGTTAAGTCACAAACTAAATAAAATTGTGTCCAGCTAAAAATTTGGACAATAAAATTAATCATCTTTAACCATTGCCTCTGGTTTTGTTCACTTCCCACTGCCTCATCAATGGCCACCATCGCTGCTGGTCCAGACTGTTTTCAACAGTGATATCCTATTTAAACCTGATCTTCAAGCTGAACTTTAGACTTTGTTATTCTCATTATAATGGCTGCTTGTTTCACCTTTTTAAATACAAATCACTTAAACGCATTTTAAATGAAATCTTCTTCCATATACTTTCCATTTCTAGACTCAGCAGTCCATCATGCATGACTTCCCATCATGCATCTGCCATCAACTTTACTTCGCCAAGAATTCTGCTACATCTTATGGAATCCTATATTGGAATTTTAGCAAATGAATGATTGTTATTAGACTTGTGTTCCGGACTAATAATTTAGCAAAATGAAAGTCAATTCCTATCATTATAGTTGAAACATTTGAATGCAGTCTAAATAAAGGAATAGGGAACTCAGCAGTGCACATACCTCCATTATATTAAATGTTATTTTTACACAGCGCTGACCTGAGACTTTTCCCTGCTTGATTGGTGACCAATAACCTACAAAGCTGATAGAAGTTCTCAAAAACAAAATGTATTTTTATCTCAAACCAGGCTTCAGGTCAATCTGCTCCAAAAACTCTGGTAATATTTCGACAATTGTGACAAATTCCACCATAGCACTCGAGATAATTCATAGCTTTCTACAATGCTTAAGAACATGCTAAATAAAACAACCAACAACATTCTTTAATCTCGATCTCTCGACATTAACTGACCTTTTTAAAAACACACTGGAATCTGGATCCAGATCCACAACTTCACAAAATCTAATCACCTCTCCTTTTGATGATACTCTACCTGGGTACCATTTTTAAATTCCACTTGCTATGAATGAACCCATGTCTTGAAAGTATTAGCCTTGGTTTCTATATTACGAGCCCATTGACATTCAGTCAACATTACCATCTCTCATGCTGGGGAGGGTACTTAAGGAAAATAACCTAAATTAACTTTAACTCAGGTAAGTGAATGGTTCTCTACTTGCCTTGAAAATTTGCATTTGGGCTATCGGAACGCAATTTGCAGCCTGCTGGACTTGTTTTTGATCACCTTTATTAACTTTCCCTTTCCTTTGTAATTCATCTGCTATTGTAATAGAGCTGCCACTTAACAATTATTCTGAAACTATGTGCTACAAAAGAGTATTCACCAGCTTATACAGGAAATGAGTCCCAGCTTGGATGGGTTAATGTCAGTTTGGATCCAAAAATAACCTGGAAATATAATTTACTAAATTGTAATCTGTTTTAATTTAGAGTTCTGTTTTTAATTATTAGTTTAATCCCTGATTGTCTATTTGTACTGTGCATGATTAAGTCAGTGTTAAAAGATAATTAACAGTGACGTTCAAATTTTGTTGAGTGGTCAAAATTTCAATTTTCCATGCTCTACTAATGTTCAAACACTACTATATACCTGACGTTTCAACTCAAAATTATGTAAATGGTTCCCCGTTTCCTTTTATTTAATGCTGGGTATGCTTCCTTTGAATTAACAATTCTATAGAATATATTTTTATTGCCATTGCATTTTAGCAACAATCAAGTTGCCTACAGTACAATGATTTAATTTGCAACAAGCAGTAGGCAAAAGATATTAACATAAGCAATGGTGACTCATTAGTAAAATTCAATCCCATGGGATTCAGGGCGAGCTTGCCAATTACATACAAAATTGGGTTTGATGGTGGGAGACAGGATAACTGTGGAGAGTTGTTTTTCGGAGTGGAGACCTGTGGCCAGTGGTGTACCACAGGGATTGGTACTAGGTCCGCTTTTGTTTGTCATTTATATAACTGACTTGGATGAGTATAAACGAGGCATAATTAGTAAGTTTGGGATGGCACCAAAATTGGTGGTGTCGTGGGCAGTGAAGAAGGGGTTCAGGTACGTAATTCTTTGAAAGTTGTGTCACAGGCAAAGGGTGGTTAAGAAGGCATTTAGTATGCTTGCCTTCATTGTTTGATCCTTTGAGTATAGGAGTTGAAACGTCATATTGAGGTTGTACAGGACATAGGTGAAGCTTCTTCTGAAGTAGTTCTGGTCATCCTGCTATTGGAAAGATATTATTAAATTGGAGAGGGTTCAGAAAAAAAATTACGTGGGTGTTGCCAGGAATGGAGGGATTGAGCTATTAAAAATAGGCTGGTTAAACTGGGACTTTTTTCACTGGAGATTAGGAGTTTGAGGGATGACCTTATAGATATTTATAGAATCATGAGAGGCATAGATAAGGTGAATACCAAAGGTGGGGGAGATCAAAATTAGGAGGCATATTTTTAAGGCTTGAGAAGAAAGGTTTCAGAAGGATATAAAGAGCAACTTCTTTTTACAATGGTTTGTATGTGGAATGAAGGAGAGTAGGTGGCAGGTGCAGCTACAGTTACAATATATAAAAAGTATTTGTATAAGTACAGAAATGGGAGAGGTTTGGAGGAATATGGGCCAAATGCAGGCAAGTGGGACTAGCTTATTTTGGGAACAGAGTCAGCATTTACTGGTTGAAGGACAGTGTCTGTTTACATGCTGTATGACTTGATGACTCTATAAATGGTAATAAAGTGATGTCTGGATGAGAGAAAAATTCAGTTTGTAGCTGAATACTTGGCTACCCAGTTGAAAATTGGGAGGGTTCCCTTGAGACTCAAACCTGCCTGATACTATATTCAAGTGAGTCTGTAATTGCCAAAGATGCCCACCCACCTGAAACAAGCCTATTGGCAATATCCCAATCAGGGCTGACTCTCATTCTAGGACCCACTTGCAAAATTCAGGTAAACAACTTCCACAGGCATTGAGTGACCAATCAACTGCCATTCAAGTGAAATATGTGGTGCTAATCATTTCCCACCTGCCATCTTTGTGACCATATTGTGGGCAATTAGACCATATCTATACACAGTTATCTGTTTGCTGGATAACCTCACATGTCCTTATTTTCCTTTCTGGGAAATAGTGGGGAAGTGTTTGAAGGATTAACAGGCTGATTATTAATTTGTTCAACCATGTCATGAAGACTCTGTGGTCACCATGTCCTGGGATGGGACCTGAATCCAAAGCTGCTAAGTACTACCTACTGAGCAACAAGATCCTTCAGCTTTCAATTACAGACATTGACTAATATGAGCTTGGCTGAGATTGGTCAAATTAATTTAATTGAATCTGACTGCAAACAAAGCTATTTGACAACGCCTGTCGTCTGTGAAATGTCCCTTTTGAAGTTTAATTGTGGGATTCCTCAGTAACATTCACATTGTGATTGTTATGTGCATTGTTTTACTTTTTAAGTGACATGAATAATGGTGCACATGCTTGTCACTAAGCAGGGAGCCTAATAATTAAGTTGAATTCAATTGAAGGGACTTGTGTAGCCGACCATGCATACACGCAAAGGGTGTATATTTATTTTGACAGGAAAGACTTCCACTCGATAAATGTGAGTGAGATGTAATACTAAGAACGCCATCATGATTATCATTCAGGCAAAGTCTTTCCAGGTCCAGATAACAGAACAAGTTTGAATTTGAGTGGAAGTCAGCTAGGTGTGATGATTTCTCACACTACCTTCCCAAGCTTAACTCATCACCTCTGCACCATTTCCCTCTGGCCACTGCTCTTTGTGTTCTCCCATTCACGTTAAGCAGAAGTATTTGCTACTACGGGAACCTCCCAGGGTCCTTGGTACTGGTGCCATCTTTAAAATCCAACCATGCACACAGTCAAGATCTAGGAGAAAGATAGGACTGCATATGATGGAGATCAGAATCAGGAAAGCCATCAAACATTTCAAAACATTCACTTGTATTGAGCAACAAAAAACTGACCAAAAATTAAACTGACAGAAAATGCATTTGTCTCAGGGACTGCTTGTCTTTTGAGGACCAACAACTTTAAAGATATGAATCATCACTGCACTCAGTTCACACCTCCTGGTATCTAAAAAGTCCTTCCTGGCTTGTTGCACTGCGTTATTCTATCATGCAGAAGACATCCCTGATGCTCAATGTCCTCATCTTCCTCCTCAGAAAACTGCTGCTGCTCTGCCAGTTCCTCATCATCTCTCATAACCCCTTGTTGTCCACTCTAGTTGTGCACAACTCAGTGTGCATGGTTTATGCAGTGCCCTCTGTCTGGAATGCACTGGAAGGCCACCTCCACCTCAGACTGATCCAAGTTTTAGAACCTCCTCCTTAGGAGGCCTATTATCTGCTCCACTATGGTCCTGGTGAAGCATGGGCTGCATTGTATCTACATTCAGACTTGGTCATGGCTTTGCATAATCGAGTCATCAGCCATGGTTGCAAGGGTTAACTTGTCTCCAACTAATCATTCTTGTAAGGCATCCAGCCCCAGAAGCAAACCAGAAACATGAGCATTCTCAATGATAAGGCATCATGGCAGGTTCCATGCTACCTGCCACAGACTTCTAAGGTGAGGTACCAATAAACACACGGCTTGTACTTTCGTGGAATGAAACCTTTGTGGATAGAATTTGGTGTGATATTATATGGAGCACTCAATGTGGCATGTGTACGGTTTATAGCGTCCTGCACATTGGGGAGGCCAGCTATGTTGTCCAAGTCTACCATCAAGGCTGCAGCACTGACCTTATCAAAGGGAATGAGATGGAGTGATGTGATTATCACAAATTGCATCAGTAGCAGCCTTAATACATTTGTGGATTGAGAGACAACACACAGGTCACCAGTGGATCATTGGAAGCAACCAGCAGTCCCCTTGATGACTATCTCAATAGGGTGGCCACCTACTCTTCATGTTGAATTATGAGATCCGTGACATGGTGGCTTAGTGCAATGGTGGCTTACTGCCTCACAGCACCAGGGACCCAGGTTCGATTCCAGCCAGTGGTGACTGTCTATGTGGAGTTTGCACATTCTCCCCACGTCTGTGTGGATTTTTTCCAGGTGCTCCGGTTTCCTCCCACAATCTAAAGATGTGCAGGTCAGGTGAATTAGCCATGCTAAATTGCCCATGGTGTTAGTCACGGGTAAATGTAGGGGAACGGGTGTGGGTAGGTTACTCTTCGGAGGATTGGCGTGGACTTGTTGGGCTGAAAAGCCTGTTTCTATACTGTAGGGAATCTAATCTAATCATGTATTATATTTATGTTTTATGGACCACAGGTGCTACTTTTAAGGGCACTTGTGACTATTCTTTCCAGCAATGACGATCTTCAATTTGCAATGACCAATTATATGGTCAAGATTGCTTGTGACCAGTATTTAAATTCCACACTGTTGGACAATTTATATGTTTTATATATGGGACAAAATTATTACAGATTACTCTGATTTACAAACATCTGACTTACAAAATGCTTGTACTCGTGAACATGATCTTATCCATGATTTTAATTTTAAAGACCCAACATGCAAACACTACTTGTACTTGTGAACAGCTGCTTTCTATTGTCCTGCAATGTGATCCAACTTGCATATAAATCAGTTTACAAGTGGACTTCAGAATGGAACCTGTTCACACCTCAGGGATTGCCTGTATTCTGAAAGTGTAAGATTAATGCCCTGTAAATGGCCTTAGACTGCTTAAAAGTAGAGTTTGCATACTCAGAAAGAGAAAAAAACTTATTCTGCCCACTTAAGCTGTGATCACAGCCATTTTCCACTTGCATTGTGCATTTATAATTTGAATAAGTATGGAAGGCAACACAGGTCATTCTTGGTTCAGTGAATCACAGGCTGAGTCTGGTCATCAAGGGGACCTCCCTCAGCTTTCATGTTCTTTCATCCTGGCACTTCCTGTCTAAGCCATCAGTACTGAGCATCCATATTTGTTCCAACACACACTTTGATATATGGCTCCATCTCTCAAACTTACCCCTAAACCTACAGTTTAGTTATGCCAACCATTGTACTGTACTGTTCCCCTACTGTTTTGTGCCTTGTAAATGTATGACAGGCTTTGGGGAGACAGTAGATGAGTTAATAGATGAAAATGCGTTGCTGGTTAAAGCACAGCAGGTCAGGCAGCATCCAAGGAATAAGAAATTCGACGTTTCGGGCATAAGCCCTTCATCAGGAATGGCTTATGCCCGAAACGTCGAATTTCTTATTCCTTGGATGCTGCCTGACCTGCTGTGCTTTAACCAGCAACGCATTTTCAACTGTGATCTCCAGCATCTGCAGACCTCACTCTTTACCCGATGAGTTAATAGAGACAGAATTGCTAACCTCTGACCTCTTGTAGCCCCTGTATTTATAAGGCTGGTCCAGGTTATTTGTTTGACAACAGTAACCTCCAGGATATCGAAAAATAGGAGTTTCAATGATGGTAATATCTTTAAATCTCAGTGATATGGTTACATTTTCTCTTGTTGTAGATTGGGTTGGGATATCTGGTCAGCATGGACAGGTTGGACCGAAGGGTCTATTTCCATGCTGTACATCTCTGACTCTATGGTGATTTTCTTGGCCTTGTATGGTGTGAACATTACTTAGCTCAAGCCTGAATCTTGTCCAAATCTTGCTGTAGGTTCTGAGGAGTTTCGAGTGGTTCAGTATATTGTATAATTATCAGTGAACATCTCCACTTCTGATCTTATGATGGAAGGGAGGTAATTGATAAAGAAGCACAGGAAATCTGAGTCTATTGGCTGGCTGGTTGGGACTTTTCGTAAATTGCTATAGATTAGAAAGGTGCATTCTTATTTTGGGAAGAAAGATAGGAGGGCCCTGGGGAGTGTTGTCAAACAGAGACCTAGCATGGCTCCTTGAAATTGGTGCCAAAGACAGACAGGATGGGGAAGAAGGCACACTTGCCTCTATTGGCCACCGCATTGAGTATAGGAGTTAGGATGTCATGTTGCAGCTGTATAGGACATGTATGCAGTACTCTAAAAGAGGCCTCATCAAATTCTGGTCATCCTGCTATAGGAAGGATGTTATTAAACTAGAGAGTGTGCAGAAAAGCTTTACAAGGATCTTGTCAGGACTGACAGTTTGAGTGATAGGAAGGGGATTGATGGAGTCATTCTGTTGTAGAGATAGTACGGAAACAGACCCTTCGGTCTAATTCATCCATGCTGACCAGATATTCTAAATTAATCTAGTCCCATTTGCCAGCATTTGGCCCATATCCCTTTCAACATTCCTATTCATATATTTATCCAAGTGACTTTTAAATGTAATTTTACCAGCCTCCACCACCTCCTCTGGCAGCTTATTCCAAAAGCACACCACACTCTGTATGTAAAAAATCAATTCTGGTCTTCCTGCTATAGGAAAGATGTTGTGAAACTTGGAAAAGATTTACAAGGATGTTGTTAGAATTGGAAGGTTTGAGCTATAGGGTGGGACTGAATAGGCAGGGGTATTTTCCCTCGAGTATCAGAGGCTAAGGGGTGATTTTATTAGAAGTTTATTAAATCACTAGAGGCATAGATAAGGTGAAGCCAAGGTCTTTTTCCCAGGGAAGGGAGTACAAAACTAGAGTGCATAGGTTTAAGGTTAGAAGGGAAAGATTTAAAAGGCATCTGAAGGGCATTTTCACGCAGAGTGGTGAGTATATGAAACTAACTCCCAGAGGAAGTGGTAGAGGCAGATACAATTACAACATTTAAAAGACATTTTGACAGGTACATGGATAGAAAGGGTTTTGAGAGAGAAACATGGGACTAGTTCAGTTTGGGAAATCGGGTCAGCATGGATGAGTTAGATTGAAGGGTCAGTTTTGGTGCTGTATGACTCTATGGCACTATAAATAAGTGAAAGTCAGTGCCAATATAATAAAGAAATGTAAGTAAGCCAAAATAGGATAAGGGAAGGAGAATAAAGTTAATATAGGCAAGGTAAGTTTAAGATTAATATGGCAGAGGAGCTCAGTCCCAAGTATTGTTCAACTTGTGGTATATGGACAATTTTAGACACTCGAGGCAGTTTGGATGACGACATCTGTAGGAAGTGTCACCAGTTTTTGATCAACTTGAGCTAGAGGTCAGGTTCTGCAGCTTGAGTGTTGGCTGGACAGGGGCTGAGAGTTAAGTGATAGCATTCTTGGATGTGGTCTAGCCCACAGCTTGAGGAAGTGCATCAGAGAGAGAAAATGGATGACCATCATTTAGAAGCAAGATGGAAGACAGATCATCAGTCAAGACCCAGAGTGAATATAACTCAAAAACAAGTTTTCTATGTTGGAAAACCGTGAGAGTGATGGCTTCTCTGGCAAGGGTAGTTAAAATCCATCCACATGAGTGGGAGTGGAAAGAACGGGAGAACAATAATGATAGGTGATTCAATAGAAACGGGTACAGATAGGTATTTCTGAGGTCACAGCCATGACTCTAGGATGGTGTGTGCCTCCTTGAGGCTAGGGTCAAGGATATCGTTGACTGGCTGCAGGACATTCTGTAAGTTGAGGGTGAACAGTCAAAGATCGTGGCTCACATTGGGACCAAGGACTTTGATGGAGGTTGAAATTAAATTTGGCAATGGGATGGATTACAGAGTGGGGGTACAGTTGAGAGTGAAGTGGAGACAAGTATAGAAGAAGAACCAAGTCAATATCAAAAGCAATTCGAATTTAATGGTTTTTTTTTGCTCAATTCTTTTGAGTTCTAAAGAACTGTTGCTGAGAGGGATTGGTAGCTGGTGAATGGAACATGGGGGAGCAAGGCAATGGTTATCTCCTTTGAGGTGGTATAAAATGGAATATTATAGAATGAATTTTTCATGTACAAATAAAAAGTTTAGCAGTTTTTACCTTTTTCTATTTTGAATGTTAAGTTCATAAGATAAGATAAGTTCTTTGATGATTGACAAAGAAATGGAAATAAGAGATTGTAGATTAGGAGCTGTTTCAAGACATTAATCTCATCCAATGACTCAGTCAATATACATTGAGAGTAAAGTTCAAGCTATCTACAATGCAATGGTAATGTCCCAACCTCAGAGCCAGGAGGCCAGGGTTCTATGATAATAGTTCGGAACAGTTTGATTAAAAGTATTGAAAATTGTTTATACAAAGGAAAAATGCAGCACCTGCTGAAAATCTGAAAGATATGCTGAAAATATTGATGATAAGCATCTTTGGAGGCAGAATTAAACTTTCAGTTAAAAAATGCTTCATCAAAACAGAAATTGGTTATTATATCACTTAAACCTAAGGGGGAATCTAAACCTGCAAATTACTGTTCTGTGTGAATTATTTTTATGACATGATCTGTGAAGGATGTGTTCCACAGTTTTAATTGTATTTGTTTAGTGGGTGATTACTTCAGTTCGGAGACTAATAGTTTCTGATGTGCGTCGATGATTGCAATAAAGGGAATACTTATATCCATGCAGTTGATTACCAGCAATGTGATGGTGGACGTGACAGTTGACATCAGTGCACCTAGAAATGTGAAGTGAAAAATCAGCCAAGATTCTCATTCATGACTGCTGTTTTGCAAATCATATCGCAAAACAGGAATGCATGGATAATCCAAATGACTAAATCAGGCTTAGTTATTTTCTAAGATATTTTTCAAAGGCTCAGGATGTTCCACAGTGCTCCTAATTTCAATGTGTAGGTACTAATGCAAAAAGAGCACCCAAACTGTTCACAGCAATGAGGTAAAAGATCAAGTGGTTGTTTTGGTGACATTACTTGGAAGGAGGAATTATGGGAAGGTCACCTGTTGCTCTTCTTCTGAAATATAACAATATCATGGATAGTTTTAAAAGAAGCTACAGGAAAATATCTAAGGATTAGTCATGGACATCAGAAATGTGTGAAATGGAATTTAACGTGGAGAAAGAGGATATAATGCATTTGTGTAGGGAACCACAAGTGGCAGGATGCTGAGAAATCTAGGGGAAGAGAAGGACATTGCGATGCAAGTTCCTAGATTTATGAAGGTGGCAGGACAGGCAGAAAAGGTGACATAAGTGAAATTTGCCTTGAGTGGATATTTAAAAAATCAACCTGTTCAGAATTGTTATGACCAGTGTCTGGAGCAGGTGGGACTTGAACTCAGGTCTCCTGGATCAGAAGATCATTGTTGCAGCTCTGAGGGCAGAATAGGCATAACTGGGCAAAGGCTTGCAGTCATCGGGCATTAGAAGGAAAACCTGTTATGGCAGAAAACATGGTGAGAACATCTCATTAATCGTGCGATAGGCTACACATCAGTCTCTCTGCCGCAGGGAAACATTCTGCACCTAAGTTGTGGGAAAAGGGTCCAAAAGTCAAAAGAGGACTCGTTTGCTCGTGGTGGGATGTCAAAGTTAGGCTTATTAATCAATTGACTCACTGGAATTTAGTGGTTTACATATTGAATGGCAGTCATACAGTTTTCTGTCTTCCACAAAGTGCCCAGCAAACCTGAGACCTTCTAGGTAGCACTTGGGCGTTCTTTCAAAGGAGGAAGCTGGTACTGGCAAGAGGTGAGATAGCGAAAAGCCACTGCATTTCCTTTCCTTCTTCCAGATGGCCACTCCCTTTGGCAATCTCCTGTCTGAGACGTCCAACCTTCCCTCATTTACTCTAAAGCCTCAATAGCAGCCAGTCTTGTAGAGCTGACAGCCTTTGACTGACTCTGAAAAAGTCTGACACTGTACAATGGTGCTTGATGGACACTGAAGTTGATCTGCCCTATGCCACACAAGTGACATGGGCTTTCCATTGGTTCCCCAAAAGGTGGGATAGCATCTTAAGATTTGCCCAGAGTCTCCACAAGTGATGGGTAGCAGTCGTTGCCAGCACTCGTTGAAATTAAGAGAAATAGGGAGAAATAACTATTTGACATTATTGTTGCAAGCACCTTTGCATCCAATACCAGGGTCTGATAATATTAAATAATGCAAAGTTTTGGTAAATAAGTTCTGGCTACAAACCAATTATATCTGCAAATTCTCAGCTTTTAGCAAAGTCAGACTTTCTCTGTTTGATGCTCCTGGAATGAGATTTCGGGGGAAGATAGCAGAATTCATTACCAACGACAATACAAAAAAATTCGGACACGTAATGAGATTTTACTGAGTGTTCCTGTCATCTTTTACGGATTGTACACTGTTTTCCAACATCTGCAGTGAGAGGGTCTGATTCATGGTGAATCATTCTAAGTGTTTCCCACTGATAAAAAGACGAGTGCAACGGGGGCTCCATCATACTTGCCTTGAATGGTTAAGTAGCTGAATGTTTCTGTCAGACACGCCGAATGTTTTGTGTTCACCACAAAGAATGCAAAAGAGGTAGGTGTTCTGTGGGTGGACTAGAGGTTTGTGATTGGCATTAGCCGCTGGCGGGTCTTCAAATGGAGAGCCAAATTATTTATAATTGTGCCTACAACCTCTTTCACTTTTCCTAATGTCACGCAGATTGGATGCACTGCACGGAGGAATCGTGAAATTCAAATAAAACATCCTCGACTTAAAAAGCATGAATATATTCACTTTGTGGATTTGTTTGTCTGAAAATAAGATTTTTTTTCTTTTTTGAAGACATTAAGGAAACTGTATGCAATGCAAATCAAATGTTTAGCTTACAGGTATTTTTGATTTATTTCCTATTTTCTGATGCCTGGAGATTTTATTTATTAAAAGCCTTTCAGTTACAATTTCTGTCCCCACCATAAATGACAATGTCTTTTTATCTATGCTGCTTTCAGTAAAATCCATTACCAGTTCTTTGTTTAAATTCTGCAGGCATATTCTACTTATAGTCTATAAAGAGATTCAATCTGTTCCAGAACAGTAATCACAAACCATTAAAATGTACTCCGACGACATTTTCCCCTGTTACTTGTACTGTTGTTACTCTGTGTGGTACCAAACGAAACATCACACTACACATCATGAAGAACACTTTAATCTAGTCCCTGAGCTGATCAAACATGAGCTAGATTTTACCATTATTCCTAATAGCCTAGACAGATTGAAAAATACTTAGGTAAAATAAATATCTCTCTTGCTATGGGGAAACATTTAAGGATATCAAAATTGTCTGCAACATCATGATTCATTCGAATGAGTGCTTAGGGCTTCTAAAGTGTCATGGATGATGCATGCAGTGTTCCCTGGATGAATAGAAAGAAATTTGAAACTTCATGTAAAATAGCCCATAATGAAAGTATTCTATCACAATCAGCATTTAGACTTGTGTTTCAATAGTACGACAAATTGCACTTTATTTTTGTTGAGTGATGGTGGTTTTCAGCAGTTCACGGTTTCTTTTCATAGCAACCCGTGGATCCTTTTCCAAAATTGTCACCCATGACCAGGAGCTGTCAGATCATGTTTGCTGTCTACAGGTGGTCTGCAAAATTCAATAGTGATTTTGAAATTTCTTAATCAAGAACTTGTGTAATTTGAATATGTGTTTTGTATAAGCTATTTTTCAAATCTTTCGATACAGGTGTTGTCATTAGAATAATTGAAAAAAGTTCATAAAACATCCATTATCTGAAATTTAATAGGATAACCCAACACTTGAAAGGGAACATTTGCTGGAATATGAATCCTTCCTAATCATGCCCTGCAGCTATTTTAGCCATCTTGTAGGGGTTTCAGTGGTAACAAATTATTTTCAGACATTCTTTGCAAAGTTCTCAGAGGTATAAAACATTGAATGATTATAAAATGTCTCAATAAAATAATAACTCAAACAATAATGGTGTAACATTTAATGGATGGGCATATTACTAAAATGATAATAGTTTTTCTGAACTCTTCACATGAGCATAATCATTTACTTCTGGAAGGCTAATTACGTGATGTGACAGTTGACCATCTTCCCTACAAACTCAGCATTATCAACACAAGGAAGTGTGTTTTGCTTAGGAGTGTTTAGGATACATCAAGATGAGTAGGGGATTTCGGGCTGGGCAGAGGTGGAGTGGTTGCAGGGTGGTGGAGGAAGGTGGGTCATAGGTCCTGTTGAGGAGAGGGGATTCCCTCAGACCCTGAGGAGGTGCAGCACAGAGAGTGCTGCTAGTTCCCACCGGTATGTAGTATCGGGTCTAGTGTTGATGGGAGTGGAGATTATCTCTGGTGGTTGTATAGGGATGTGGGTTTTGGTTCAGGGTTGAGGGCTCTTGGAGTTTTGGAAGAGGTGCAGCTGGATGAATGTGAAGTAAGTTGAGGGGGAGGGTGTCAAGTTATTTCCTACTGAGGAGTTAGAGCAGGTTTTTAAATTATCTAACCTTTCCTGAATAACTAGTTACCTAACTGCAATGAATAGTTTCAGAGTGTTCCAGTGTAGAGGAGTTGCCCATTGAAATCTTCAGTCTTCTGGGCTTTTATCCCCATAGGCAACTCCCATGTACACTTTATAAAAAATATTTGGCTGTTGGGAGATCTGGGCAATCTATTTCTCCATTTTTAACATTGTCATTTTATAATGGAATGCCCAAAGGAAAGCATACTCTTTGTCTTTCGAAGCAGATTCTCAATGTTCTTAAGAATGATTACTTTACGGAGCTTTACTTATGTGGACATAATCAACGATGAAACTTCAATGTACAACTTATGGAGTTATGTTTGTTTAAATGCATTGCAGGTTCACAATTAATTTAAAGGAAATCTTTGAAGTTCTGTAGCAATTTAAGCACAAAGTGGGTGCCAAATCACAAATATATTTTATGCATTGTATTTTGCATCAGGATGAGTCGCTTCTTTAGTGGAATCTTTATTAAGACTCAATAAGAAAGATATAAGCTGTGGGAAAAATGCATAATTAAATTTGCTGAATTAACTTACTTGTGTGGGAATGAACCAAGAGAAAATAAAACTTATTGCATGGACTACTTGGTTCACTGCATCCAAATGTAGTGTTAGGAAATGGCATGATTGGATAACAATGTAGGTGCCATATTGATTTCCTGAGGCAGTGTAATAAGAATATTCAAAACTGAAAATATGACATTTCATAATACAGGACCATTTTGCTTAAGTATGGCTATCATTTCACATTGACAGTACCTCGACAGTTGGGTGAATCCTTTGTCTTATGATACCAACTGATGATAATATTGGAAAAGTCTAGATCCCATTTTAAATCTTGGCTTAATAACTATAAGTTTGATTTGTGCAGTTTGTACGCTGTAGTAGCCTATTATGAACATTGCCATAAGAAGCTGCCAGATGTTCTTTAACAAAAGAACATCTATATCTATATCTCACAAAAGAGAAAAATAAAATGGACTATTTTAGACTGTATTAGAGCTATTTGAGATGGCTGTATTGTAATTATCAGGAATAAAGGAATATAGAGTGGTAGACGTGATCTATATGGACTTCAGGCATTCGACAAGGTTCCCCATGGGAGACTGATTAGCAAGGTTAGATCGCATGGAATAGAAGGAGAACTAGCCATTTGGACACAGAAGAGTGGCTCAAAGGTAGAAGAAAGAGGGTGATGGTGGAGGTTTGCTTTTCAGACTGGAAGCCTATGGCCAGTGGAGTGCCACAAGGACCACTACTTTTCGTCATTTATATGAATGATTTGGATGTGAGCATAAGAGGTATAGTTAGTAAGTTTGCAGATGACATCAAAATTGAAGGTGTAGTGGACAGTGAAGAAGATTACCTCAGAATACAATGGGATCTGGACCAGATGGGCCAATGGGCTGAGAAGTGGCAGATCGAGTTTAATTCAGATAAATGTGAGATGCTGCATTTTGGGAAAGCAAATCTTAGCAGGACTTAAACACTTAATAGTAAGGTCCTAGGGAGTGTTGCTGAAAGAAGAGAGCTTGGAGTGCAGGTTCATAGCTCCTTGAAAGTGGAGTCACAGATAGATAGGATTGTGAAGAAAGTGTTTCGTATGCTTTCCTTTATTGGCCAGAGTATTGAGTACAGGAATTGGGAGGCCATGTTGGGGCTGTACAGGGCATTGGTTAGGCCACTGTTGAGATATTGCAATTCTGGTCTCCTTCCTACCATGTTTCCTGCCACAACAGGTTTTCCTTCTAATGCCCGATGACTGCAAGCCTTTGCCCAGTTAGGCCACTGTTGAGTTATTGCATGCAATTCTGGTCTCCTTCCTACCAGAAAGACGTGAAACTTGAAAGGGTTCATAAAATATTTACAAAGATGTTGCCAGAGTTGGAAGATTTGACCTATAGGGAGAGGTTGAATAGTCTCGGGCTGTTTTCTCTGGAGTGTCGGAGGCTGAGAGGTGACCTCATACAGGTTTATAAAATCATGAGGGATATGGATAGGATAAATAGACAAGGTATTTTCTCTGGAATTGGGGGAAGTCCAGAACTAGAGGTTTAGGGTGAAAGGGGAAAGATATAAAAGAGACCTAAGGGACAACTGTTTCACATAGAAGGTGGTACGTGTATGGAATGAGCTGCAAGTGGAAAAGGTGGAGGCTGGTACATTTGCAACATTTAAAAGGCATTTGGATGGATATACGAATAGGACGGATTTGGAGGGATATGGGCCGGGTGCTGGCAGGTGGGACTAGATTAGGTTAAGATATCTGGTCAGCATGGACAAGTTAGACCAATGCTGTACATCTCTATGACTATGACTCTGTTCGCTTTTTACCCTTAAGATTGTGAGATGAAGTCTCAGTGAAGAGGCATCCTTTTTCCACTTTAAAGTTCCTTGTTTAGTTGACACAGCTATTCACATTTGTTTTGTTTAATGTTTCTTCCTGAGACCCTTAATCAAATTGCTAACATAGCTCACTTCTCAACATGGATTTCTTAAACCTTCTTCCACAGCCTTCTGTTTGTGGAGCTTTCTCTTTCTGTCATTAAGCCAGTCAAGACTTCTTTCTTCCCTGAATGACTTGCTTCTATCTGAAAGGAACATGCATGCTCACTGACCTTCTGGACGGTCTATCTTTTGAAAATACCTGGTTTCTGTCCCTGTCTTACTGTGTCATACCCCCATTATCGTGAGGTAATGGTCTCCTACCCTTTGTTTTCTGAAGTACTCAACTATTAATTTCAAGGATTATTAAAAGCCTAATTTGAGTGCATGTCTGCATATTTCTAGACAACCAAATATCATTCATTGATTATAGAAATACAAATCAAACTTAAAACAGTTCATGGTTTTCTCTACGTTGGAACACAACTTTCCAAAAAAACAAATCTTGTCTTCATCACAAATTACTACATATTTCTTACTGGAATGTATTAATATATGTTACACTTACATCATTTAGACATATCAAATATGGCCACTTGAAAATAATAAAACATTGCAGTAGTGATTAAGACAAATCATTGTTTGGTAGTTCAGGTTTTGAGTAATGCTGAAAAAAATTGATTCTTTGTATTTCACAAGAATACCAATTCAAGGGGAAAACTGACATGACTGCCTGAGAGGATAATGCTGATTGGCAAATTAACACTGACTGGTAGGGGTGTTGTCAAGGAGAATGCATCCTGATTCGTCGTAAAAAGTCAGGCTTCGTTTTCAATTTTATTCCAGGTAGGTTGACTCAGATTGGTCAGCACATTGCTCATTAAAAATGAGCCAGTAAATGGTTGACACCCACTTTGTTGAGTTGGAACAGGCACCATGCATATAAATGTTCTTTTTCTCTTGTATATTATTGTAGACATATTCTAATACATGCAAGCACACACTCTGCAAGCCTGAATGACAATATTGAATTGTTTTCCAGTGTAATTTCTCTATCTCTATCTCTATTATATCCAATTACCCAGCCTTGATTTTTCTCCTTGGAAGAGAATTCTAAAGACTACTGATCCTCTGAAAGAAATTCTTTCAAATGAAATAGGCAACCTTTTATTTATGAACTGTGCCTTTGTAGTGATTGAAACAAGGATCAGGTGGATCTTATTGGCTATGAGATCCCTGATTGACTCAGGAAAACCCTGGCTGACAGATATAAACAGAGATTCAGTGTCTCCTCATTTGAGGGACTTGCTCTCAGTTGTCTGGTCAGAAACTTTTTACTGTGTACAAGTAAATAAAGGGTGACTTGGTATTGGGATACTGGTCTCTGTGCAGTTATTTCAACCTTCTCATTTGAAAATCCTACATGAGAACATATTCAGTTTGTAAAGCACTTCTGTCATATATTTATAGGAAAGACCATGTGGTGGTTACTATCACTGTGATAATCATCAGGCAACTACACTGATAGTAACACAGTGAAATTAGTTTCAATATTGAAGGAGTCCTCAGTGTTGTGATTCTGTGTAAGGCCAGATTGGGTTTGGGGCTCTGGTGGATACATGCTGAAAGCTCTACTTTTTTGATGCAACTACCTACTGGGGTGAAGTCCACCTTCAGTGGCTGACTATGTGGCACTGCGGGAGTCATCAAGTAAGTTCCCGTTCTCCGGGATGGACTGTGCCCAGAGCCCAGATTTTATGCAGCAATCCTTTTGGTATTTTCATGAAATTACTTAATTGTGATGCTTGAGCACTACTTTTATTTGGGGTGTGGGGGGGGGGGAATGGGGGGAATGGATAGGGTAAAAGGCTGGGATCTTTTTCCAGGGGTGGGGGGGTGCGGGGGTCCAGACTTGGAGGGCATGGGTTTGGGGTGAGAGGGGAAAGATTTAGTGAGGGACTGGGGAGCAACATTTTCATGCAGAGGGTGGTGCTTGTGAGGGGTGAGCTGCTTGGGGGGGGGGGGGGGTGTGGATGATGAAAGCTGGTACAGTTGCAACATTTGTGGTGTATCGGGGGGGGCGGTTTGGAGGGGCGTGGACTGGATGCTGGCAGGTGGATTAGATTGATTTGGGATGTCTGGTCAGCATGGATGGGTTGGACCAGGGGGCCTGTTTCCATGTTATGCAACTCAATGCTCTATGATCAGAAGGTTAGGAACGACTTCCAAAATTGATTCTTGTAGAACCTTGAGCTCGTAAAAAGAGTACAGCAAATATTCCAGGTTCCAACAGAGTTAATGTTTAGAATCCCAATATGAAACAGTGTTAAAGGAGTTGGATTAACCATGACCCTATTGAATGGCAGCGCAGACTGGAGGGGCTGAATGGCCTACTCCTGGTCCGATTTCTTAAGGTCTTAGAGTTAAGGAGATGTGTGGCACGGAGACATCCATGCTGACCAGATATCTTGGCTTGGTCTGGTCCCATTTGCCAGCACTTGGCCCATGTTGCTCTGAAACCATCCTGTTCATGTATGCATCCAGATGCCTTTTGGGTGTGTGATGTTGTGATTTGTGCTAGCCTCCTCCACTACTTCTGGTGGCTTGTTCTGTGCACATGCTGCCCCTCTGTGTGTGTGTATATTTGTGTGTTGGGGGTGGGGGGGGGTAAATGGGGGCCAAGGTGGGGTTACCCATTGCTCCCTTATGGATGTTTCCCCTCTCACTCTAGATGTATGCTGTCTGGTTCTGGGCTCCCCTGCACTGGGCTGGGGACCTTGTCTGTTTCCCTTATCCATCTCCCTCATGATTTTATAAACCTTTATAAGGTCACCCCTCAGCCTCCAATGTTCCTGAGAAAATAGCCCCAACCTATTCAGCTTCTCCCAATAGCTTAAACCCTCCATCCCGAGCGACGTCCTTGTATTATCCTCTAATGATAGCAATCACACCTCCATGACCTTTACTATACTCATGGAGAGGGACAGTAGCAGATGGTATGGAAACATATTTTATTTAATTAGGGGAGGGGGAACTATAATGCTATTAGACAGGAACTGGGGTGCCTAAATTGGGAACAGATGTTCTCAGGGAAATGCACAACAGAAATGTGGAGGTTGCTTCGGAAGCACTTGCTGATAATGCTCGACAGGTTTGCCCCAGTGAGGCAAGAAAGGGATGGTAGGATGAAGGAACCATGGGTGACAAGGGATGTGGAACATCTAGTCAAGGGGAAGAAGGAAGCTTACTTCAGGTTGAGGTGGCAAGGATCAGACAGGGCTTTGGAGGGTTACAAAGTAGCCAAGTGTGATGAAGCTGCTGCTTTATCAAGGTTATGCAGTCCTTGGGTTTTCTTTTCAGAGAGGTTATAAATGACAGATTCCAACAAGTCTGAAGATTGAAGGGTTTTAGGCCCAATTTGATAATAGCTAACAGGTACTGCCTCAGGCAGAGGCTTTCATATTTAAAAAAAGGGGTGTGGCTAGTTCTCCCAGCTCATGTTTCTCTGGTGGTTTGGTTTTTTTAAAAGCAGTAATATGGAAAAGCTATTAGATCCACAGACGCACGTCCAGGCTGGTATTTTCTTTCTTTCTCTCTCTCTCTCTCTCTCTCTCTCTTATCCTGTAAGAGCTCATGTTTAATTTTACCTTTCGTGCCAAGGGGTATTTATGCAAGTACCTGGAACAGCATCATTAAGTTGGGATAGTCTGTTGGATTTTCAGACAGGATAAGTTATTCGGTAAGCTGCTTTCTGTTGTTTGTGTTTCCTTTCGTAATCTTGTAAGTAAATTCTGTTTTGTTTCAAACTAAGTGGTTTGACCAGCTGATTTGCTCCTGGAATACCTACTTTACACCTCCTGAAAACAACTAGCACAGTTAGGGTCTGGGCTACCTTCTTGATGTTTTGAAGAGGTTCTGGCCTGATCCATAACACAGGAATGAACTGAAGAATGGACTTAGATGTAGAAGGGAGCACAACAAAGCTTTCACAGGTAGGATTTGTGAGGGATAAGTTTTGCTTCACAAGCCTTATTGAATTCTTTTGAGGATGTAACAAAACACATTGATGAAAGTAGTGCAGTAGATGTGGTGTACATGGATTTTAACTAGATGTTTCAAAAGGTTCCCCAAGTAGTTTCATTCAGAAAGTAAGGATGCAAGGGATTCAGGGAAATCTGGCTGTCTGGATATGGAACTGACTGGTCCATAGAAGACAGAGGGTGGCAGTAAATGGAATATATTCAGCTGGAGCTCAGTGACCAGTGGTGTTCTGCAGTAATCAGTTCTGGGATCTCTGTTCTTTGTGATTTTTATAAATGACTTGGATAAGGAAGTGGAAGGGTGAGTTAGTAAGTTTGCTGGTGACACAAAGGTTGGAGTTGAGGATAGTGTAGAGAGCTGTTGTAGAGTGCAAAGGGACATTGACAGGATGCAGAACTGGGTTGATAAATGGCAGATGGGGTTCAACCTGGAAAAGTGTGAAGTGGTTCACTTTGGAAGGTCAAATTTGAATGCAGAACACAGAGTTAAAGGCAGGATTCTTGGCAGAGTAGAGGAACAGAGGGATCTCTGGGTCTATGTCCATAGATCCCTCAAAGTTGCTACCCAAGTTGATAGGGTTGTTAAGAAGGTGTATGATATGTTGACTTTCATTAGCAGGGAGATTGAGTTTAAGAACCATAAGGTTATGCCACAACTCTACAGAGCCCTTATGAAACCATACTTGGAATATTGTGTTCAGTTCTGGTCGCCTCTTCATAGAATAGATGTGGAGGCTTTAGAGAGGATGCAGAGGAAATTTACCAGGATGCTGACTGGACTGGAGGGCACGTCTTATGAAGAAAGGTTGAGGGAGCTGTGGCTTTTCTCTTTGGAGTGAAGAAGGATGAGAAGTGACTTGACAGAGGTGTTAGATGTTGAGAGGCAGAGAGTGGATAGCCAAAGACTTTTTCCCTTGGTGGAAATGCCTATCACATGGGGACATAATTTTAAGATAATTGGAGGAGGGTTTAGGTGGGATGTCAGAGGTAGGACTTTTACACAGAATGGTGGGTGCGCGGAATGCACTGCCAGTAGTGGTAGTAGAGTCAGTTACATTTCGGGGCATTTATGCAACTCTTGGATGAGCACATGGAAGATAGTACAATGAAGGGTATATAGGTTAACCTGATCTTAGAGTAGGATAAAAGGCCGGCACAAGATCAAGGCTGATGGGCCTGGTCTGTGCTGTACTGTTATATGTTCTATTTTCTAAATTCAGTCTGTGCTTTCATTGGTATTGATTGTAAATAGTTATAGCCTGAGCGGTGATCCCTGAAACACTGCATAAGTTACAGTTTGCCAAACTAAAATGGCCTTTTTATCTTGACACTTTGTCTTTTTTAGTTAGTCAGATCCCCCAGAGAGAGAACATGATAGCAATATCAATGTGCCTTATAAGTTAGAGGTCTCAGTTAGTTATCTGGAGAAATTGTTTCAATTCCCAGCACAGAGCTTTCTGGGATTTAAATTTGGTTTAATTAATGCAATCTGGATTTTAAAGGCAATTTTGGTAATGGCGACATGAATCTACTATCAATTACTGTAAGAATTCATCTGGTTTACTAATATCCTTTCCAGAAAGAATTCTGCTCTCTTTACCTGGTGTGAACAGAAGTGACTGCAGACCCAAATCAATGTACTTGACTCTTCATTGCCCTTTAAGTGACATAGCAAACTATTCAGTTCAAGTCAATTAGGATGACCAACAAACACTGACCATGAAAGACCTAAGTAAATAATGCTTTATTATCCCAAAACAATGATTTTTAAAAAAATCTTGTATAGGTCAGCTTTTTATGTGGCACCTTCAGAACTCCAAATACACAACATCTACTGGTTTCCCTCTATCCAACCAGCTTATTACATTCTCAAAGAAAACTAGCAATATTCCCCTTTCACAAGACTATGGCATTCAAGAGGCCACTGGATAACTTTCTGGATTATAATTGTTACAGGAGTATGGGGAAAAAAATAGGAGAGTGGCTGTAGATAAGGGAGCCAGACTGGACAATAGAGGCAGCATAGGCACAATAGGCCAAATGTCCTCCATCTGTACCATAATACTTGTGATTCTAAGTTGACCCTTCTTGACTGTATTTTGATTTTCTTATTGCCTTATTACTATATTGCTTTGCTCTCTGCCTGTATTCCTGATGAAGGGCTTTTGCCCGAAACGTCAATTTTACTGCTCCTTGGATGCTGCCTGAACTGCTGTGCTTTTCCAGTACCACTCTAATCTAGAGTCTGGTTTCCAGCATCTGCAGTCATTGTTTTTACTTTATTACTACCACCACTTTCTTCATAAAGGATTCAGATTCTATATATTTGCTTAATGAGTCATAAAGTCATAGAGATGTACAACACGGAAACAGAGCCTTTGGTCCAACTCATCCTGCTGACCAGATATCCCAACTCAATCTCGTCCCACCTGCCAGCACCCGGCACATATCCCTCCAAACCCTTCCTATTCATATATCCATCCAAATGCCTCTTGAATGTTGCAATTGTACCAGCCTCCACCACATCCTCTGGCAGCTCATTCCATACACGTACCACCCTCTGCGTGAAAAAGCTGCCCCTTAGGTTTCTTTTATATTTTTCCCCTTTCACCCTAAACCTCTAGTTCTGGACTCCCCCAGCCCAGGGAAGAGACTTTGTCTATTTATCCTATCCATGCCCCTCATGATTTTGTAAACCTCTATAAGGTCACCCCTCAGCCTCTGCTGCTCCAGGGAAAACAGCCCCAGGCTATTCAACCTCTCTCTATAGCTCAAATCCTCCAGCCCTAGCAACATTCTTGTAAATCTTTTCTGAATCCTTTTAAGTTTCACAACATCTTTCTGATAGGAAGGAGACTATTTGTCCATATATTAAAAGAAACCACTGTAATGATATTATGTCGACATGTAACACCAATAGGAATACTTGATCACTGTAACAATCATGATCAAAAATGAATCCCTGGATTGTACGGGAATCCAGTTAGACTGAAATGTTATTGCAATGGTGCCCAAATATTAGATTTCTGTATGTCTGTTAATGTAAGTGAATAGAAAATATCTTCATGTTGTTACTTAATATTATCAAGTGTAAATAAGGAAAGATGGTTTCTGGGTGTGTGTCACTTGCTGCTTCTCACTCTTATCGAGTGTTTGCATAAATGCATGTGGTGTTGTCTTTGGTATTGAATATCAGATCAAAAGGATGCAAATTGGCATCTAACCTCTGTTTTTGAATTTAACAAGATGAGCAGAATATGTTTACAACAGAATGAAAAGAAGAATAACAAGATGCAAATATTTTTCTCACAACAAATTCTGAAAGGGAAAGATTCTCGAGTGGCCTGGAAGCACTGGTCATCTGGGAGCAAGTTGAAGAAAGAAAAAGAGGCCAAGGACTTGACCTCTTTTGAAATGCTGCTAAAATACTAGAAAATAATATGGTTCCTGTACATTAAAAAAACCATATCCCAGCAGACCTAAGTTTTTAAAATAATTTTAGAAATGGTGAAAATAGAGAGCATCAGTGACATTATTCAAGAAATTAAAATCTATCTGTCTCAACTTCTCATTCTGGTCCTGCCTGCTATTCCCAATGAAAATAAATTTGGATATAGGAATTTTCTCTCTGCTCAGGTCAGTACAAAATGGGGTTTGGGATGAGGAAGAGAAGCTGATTGTTAGCTGAGCACTGTATGATTGGCATTGTTCTTTGCTCCATTCCTCTCAATAATTACATTAATTCTGAATATTAGCTTGATGATAAAAATGAGTCACTGAGGAGGTCCCTGTTATACTGATTTCCTAAATTAACTAAAACCCATGATAGTTCCAGGGAATGTATAGCACAGCGTGTTTGTGGTGGTATGTGTAGACATCCTAGAAGGTGGATGGCCCACTAAATTTAATAGAATGAATTTGTGGTCATGTTATTACTGTACTCCTTGCCCAACAGCTGGTTGGATTAACATACTGATCATCTGCCAGGTAGTGAATCAACTGTAAAACAGTTGGGACAGTGGGGGAAAAAATTGAGCATTGATTGAGATGGATCAGCAATTGGAAAAAGAGGTGACAACGTGGTGGCAGGGTTGCTCAGTGGTTAGTACTGCTGCCTCACAGCACTAGGGGCCTGGTTTCGATTCCAGCCTCGGGTGACTGTCTGTGTGGATTTTGTGCATTCTCCCCGCGTCTGCGTGGGTTTCCTTTGGGTGCTCTGGTTTCCTCCCACAATCCAAATATGTGCAGGTCAGGTGAATTGGCCATGCTAAATTGCCCATAATGCTAGGTGCATTAGCCAGGGGTAAATATAGGGTAGGGGAATGGTTCTGGGTGGGTTGCTCTTTGAAGGGGCAGTGTGGACTTGTTGGGCCGGAGGGCCTGTTTACATACTGTAGAGAATCTAATCTTAAAAAAAAACTTGGGAATGGAATTTTTTTTGGGATGGGTTTTGTATAAGGATCAGCCAATTTCCACAGAAGGGTTACTTGAGAAACTGGAAGAGCCTTCCTACTCATCCTGGCTATCAACCAGCATTGTAGAAAGTGCTTATCTGCTGGATTGCAATTCCCATTAGATGCTGGTGTTTCTCAACACTGGGGAGCATGACCTGTGATCACTAGGTTTCAATCAGGCTCTCAACTACACTTTGGGAGCTCAATTCAAATAATATATTGAGGTCCTGCCTCTTTAGAATTGTACACTGGAATGCTATCCCTTGGTAAAATGAACCAGGTGTCTACATAGTCTACAGGTGCCCACTGAATATACAAATTATGAGCAGAATTAAGCTATTTCACACTTTAAACCTGCTTTGTTATTGAATAAGATCATCATCAATCTGTTTGTAATCTGAATTCCACATCCCCACATCCCCACTTTCATTCCAATACCTGCCGCAGTAACATTCCCAATCTTTTCTTTTTAACCTCATACACCCCTCCTGTCCACCTTTGTAGTGATGACGGTCGATATAGAGTGTTAGAGATGTACAGCACAGAAACAGACTCTTCAGTCCAACTCATCCATGCCAACTAGATATCCTAATTTAATCCAGTCCCATTTGCCAGCACTTGGCTCATATCCCTCTAAACCCTTCCTATTCATATACCCATCCAGATGCCTTTTAAATGTTGTAATTGTACCAGCCTCCACCACTTCCTCTGGCAGCTCATTCCATACACGCACCACTCTGAGTTAAAACGTCCCCATTGAGAGATCCAAGATGGCGGCAGTCTGAGTGGTCTGCTGTGCTGGGCTTGTGCCATACCCCCAAGCAAGGTGGACTTTTACTCCCCCTCACCAACCACCCCGAGGAGAAGAAAGTGCTAATTTAAATTTGTTGATCCTCTGGAGCTGCTGAAATTTTGTGTGACAGCTTTAAGACCAGAATGAAATTGAATAAAGGAAAGGGGCCTAACGGAGTACAGCAGACAGGGCACTCCCCTACTACGTTGGGGAGGGTGGAGGGGCTGCAGCCAGTACTCAAACTCCTGGGGCAGCCTCTTTGGATCTAATGGATCAGCAGCATTTACTGTCGGAGTTTGTCACACTGAGAGAAGATTGAAGCAGCACTATAACTGCTATCTGCCAAGCTGAAAAAGCATGAGCAGGAAATCTACTACTGGACCGAAGAATGGAGGCAGTGGAGGAGAGGACTGCGACATCAGAGACCATGGCGGGTGTCTTGGGAGGAAGGATCCAAACACTTGTTCCTGAAGGATCCAAACCCACTCTTCCAGTGTTTGGATCCTTCAGGAACAAGTCGACGACCTGGAGAATAAAAATAGGAGAAATAACTTAAGGCTCGTGGGTCTTCCGGAAGGCGAGGACCTTATTGGCTTCCTGGAGGGATGGCTCCTGAAGTTCCTTGGGCTGGAGTTGAAGTTGGGCCTGGTGACTTGGTGCCTGGTGCCCATCTGATCAGAATGCGCAGGTCTGGGTCGGACCCGCGCCCCTGTGTGGTCCTAGTGCAGTTCCTGTATTATAAAGAAAAACAGTTAATAGTTGAAACAGCAAGAAGACTGGGAAGAAATTCACAGGCTTTAATGTACAAAGGCTCAAAGATAATGTTTTTTCAGGATTTCTCAGGAGCCCTAAAGAGAGGTACATTTGATGTCAAGAAAGAATTAAGGGACCTAAACATTCAATATTCCAAGAGGTACCTGGCCGTGTTCTGATTCGTCCATGGGGGTGGGGAGGTGGTGGGGGAACAGTATATAACTTTGACTCTACAGAAAAGGTGAAGGACTTTGTGAATTCTTCTGAATTAAAGAACTTGAGGGGAGGGGGCATTGTTGCTCACAATGGTATGGGTTTTATTTTATTGCCCCTTCTTTTATCGTCTCTCTACCTTTTTTGTGGTTATTGTTTTTATACATACCACCTTGATGTAAAACCGGAACTATTTTTATATATCGGTCAGTTGGGTATTATCTAGGGCTCCTTCTTTTTTACTGATGTCCTTTTGATTTTGCATTGGGAGTGGCTATATCTGTGGTTAAGATGAATGGAGCGGGGGGAATGGGCATCCATTGTTAACTGTCAGAATGTAAATAACAGGTGTTCCTCATTTGTGAATTGCCTGGGGCGAGCAGACAGCCTCAGCTAGAGGGAGTTAAGATGGTATGAAGGATTGAGAAGGGTGCCCCCCCCATGGGCAAAGGGGAAGACCTTTAGTGAATTGGGGGTTATTAAGGTGTTTGCTTCAGTTAAACGTGGTGATTAGTTTTTTAGTTGCAGGGCTAGTTTTTAGACTTCATAGAGTTAATGTCTTTGTCACTCATCACTCCTCTGATAAGCTTCCTCCTCTTGGAAACCATGGGCTATCCTAGATGACCATGGCGAGTGATTTGTTCAGGTGGAATATAAAAGGGAGCCATTCCCCTATTAAAAGAAAGAAGGTGTTGTCAAGCCTTAGGAAGGAAAAGGTGGACATTGCCCTACTGCAAGAGACGCATTTAACTGATAAGGAACATCTGAAACTGTAGCAGGGGGGTTATGACAGGGTATTTGTCTCCTCCTTCAGCTGTAAGAGTAAAGGAGTGGCTATACTGGTGAGAAGGAACATCCCTTTTCAGGTAACAGAGCAAATTAAGGACGAACATGGACGGTTTATCATTCTTAAAGCTCTAATACATGGAGAAGAGTATGGCATCCTGAATGTATATTGTCCCCTGGCACAGCCTCTTAAACTTCTAATTGACGCTGTTGCTAAATTAATGAATCTTGGGGTGCACCGCATGATCATAGGAGGTTGACAGGGTGCCAAGGGGCCCTACAAGTATGCCCGTGCAAACTAAGCAGTTAGTGGACTTGTGTGAGGAGTTGGGACTGGTCGATGTGTGGAGACATCTCCACCCTAATGGAAGAGACTTTACTTTCTACTCCAACCCACACAAGTGTCATATGCGAACTGACATGTTTTTTATGTCAACTGACAGAACATTGCCATGCAAAAGCTGTCTCGAATCATGCGCCAGTGTATTTCAATGTTAAAATCCAGGGTAGTGGATTGGATGCACGGCACTGGCGCATGGGCCCATTTATGTTAAGATATAGCAAATTTGTTGAGTACATCAGAAGAGAGTTCAGGGCCTTCAGGGATTTCAACTCAGATATGGCCAGTAATCCAGCAATACTTTGGGAGGCCACTAAGGCAAATTTACAAGGCCTGATCATTTCATATTCTGTGGCTGGAAGGAGGCAGAGGGAGGTAGCAACAATGGATGATGGAGGCCCGATTGCAGATAGCTGAGGAAACATATGATAATAAGCCCTCTTTGGTCAAGTTGCAGTGGATCACGGCCTTCCGGGCAGCTATCGACACATTGCACACACAAGTGGCCAAAAAAGATGTCTCCTTTACTAAAGAAAGAGTGTTTGAATTTGGAGATAATCCAGGTAGATATCTGGCATATTTGGCTAGGAGGAAAAAAGCTTCCCAATCTATTACATCTGTTAGGGAGAAGGCGGGCACGACTACCCGTGAGTTGAAGATCAATGTTAGAGTTCACAGAGTTATATCGGTCAGAGGGAGGCAGGCATGGTGCAGTGAGAATGCAATCCTTTTTTTGAGAATCTAGACCTCCCCAGTATAAAAACGGAACAGGTTTCCCTGTTAAATGCACCTATAACTGTACAGGAAATTCAGGAACCAGTAAGGCATCTCCAGGGTGGCAAGGCACCAGGGCCAGATGGATTCCCAAGTGAATACTATAAGGAATCCATAAATGTGTTGGTGGAGCCACTTCTGTGGATGTATAGCTATTCATATGCACAGGATTGTCTTCTGCCTTCTCTTAGGGAGGCTAATATCTCCTTCATTTTAAAAAAAGGGGAAAGAGACCGAAGAATGTGCTTCGTACAGACCAATTTCATTGTTGAATGTAGATTTTAAAATTCTATTCAAGATGCTGGCTCTGAAGTTGGAAAGAGTCCTGCCCCCCATGTTGTAAAAGAAGATCAGACGGGTTTTGTTAAGGGCCGTAGCTCTTCAAACAATATCAGGAGGGTACTGAACATGGCCAGCAAGGATTGATCCCGAGTTTGGTGGTCTCCCTTGATGCAGAAAGGTGTTTGATTGGATAGAATGGCTACATATCTGTTTGGGGTGCTAGAGCGCTTTGGTCTGGGGGATCCTTTGCTAGATGGGTGGCAGCATTGTATAATGATCCTAAGGCGGCAGTCATTACAAGCGGTGCTAAGTCAGATAACTTTAGTATTGGGAAAGGTAGTCAACAGGGTGTCCTCTCTCACTGCTGTTATTCACCTTGGCAATAGAGCCATTAGCTGAGGCTACCAGGAGGGATCCTGAAATAGAGTGGGAGGCTCGGGGAAAAAAGAATACAGCTACATTCTAGGGATGGGAGCCTCAGTGGAGGCATGATGAGTGAAATAGAATGAAGAAGTGAGATATAATTTAATTTTAGTTCCTTCAATTTATTTTAATTTGATATTTATTTAATTTGTTTGTAGTTTAGTTTAAGTTTAAGTAGATATATTTGTTCTGGTAGAATAGTGGGTCGTTCATTAATAACTGTATCGCGTGACTTTGCTGTATTGCCTCTACTTTTCTGTTTTTCTTGGTGTTATTCTTTTGTTTTGTATTTAGATGTTTTGCAAAAGATTTAAAAAGGTCTTTAATAAAAATATTTATAAAAAACAAAAAAAATCCCCATTGATTTTATTGTATCCGATTATTTTACATAATTTATTGAAACCATTTTGATAGAGTCTAACTTGTAAGTCGTTAAACTGAAAAGCTCTCTAGCAGTTTGATAAGAATCATCTTGCATCATTACACATTACTGACGTGTGCTAGCTTGAGCTTTTAAGTTGACAAGAGTGTAGTTTCATTTCAGTAATGATTTCTATTAAGAACGACAACCTCAGGATCCTTTTGTTAGATTTCAGCGTTTTGGATAATTGGTAATTTTCTTCCTTCAGATTTTATGTAATTTTAGCCTTCAATCATTTTGAAATTGTAAGGTTCCTGATCTTTTAGCAAAATGTCCCTCAAACAAGCTTTTGTTTTCAATGTTTCATTATCATGTTAGGGCACATTATTGAGGCAAAGCTTGCTAAAGTGCTTCTAATTTATCCATGGTGTGTCTCATCTACAAAAACATACCTGGTGTTGATTAGTATTTCTCGGTCTGGAGGGAGGATGTTAGTGGTGTTCCCCAGGATTTGGCATTTTGCTCTCTAGTCTTTTACAAATATACATTAATGATCTTTACATGGACGTCATTTCAAAGTGTACAGATGACATGCTGCTCAGAAACATAGTAAACATTTGAAGGGCATAGCAATAGATTTCAGAAGATATAAATAAATTAGTAAAATGGGAAGAGGTATGACAAATGTATGTTAACAAGGAGAACTGTGCAACGATACATTTGATTGTAGAAGGAGGAAAAGCAATATGTCAAAAGTGGTACAATTTTATAGGGAGTACAGCAATAAAGTAATGTGGATTGTGGGCACATAGATTTTTGAAAGGGGAAGGATGAATTGAAAATATATTTTAAACAATGCATAAGATCCTTGGTATTGTCAATAGAAACAATAGAGTGGTACTTATGAAGGCGATGACAGTCTTACCTTTCAGCTAGAGAACCAGCAAAAACCTTACTGTCATTCAGGAACACCACTACGTCTTATTAGGATCTTTTTCTCGTTGTTTATTCTTTCAAGGGTTGTGGCTGCCACTGGAGAGGCCGGAATTTGTAATTCACTCCCAATTGCTCTGGATCTGAATGCTTGCTGGGCTATTTCGGAAAGCATTTAAGATTCAAACACGTTGTTGCAAACCTTGAGTCTCATGTAGGCCAGGCAAAGTGAGGGCAACAGATTTCCTTCCCTAGAGGACCAGTGAACCAGACAGATTTTAAAAATAATCGATGATAGTTTCATGATACCTATTACTGAGAACAGGTTTCCATTCCAATCGTTCATAATAGAATCAATGAATTTTAATTATAGTTCGTGAGCTGCTGTCATGGAATCAGAACTTGTTGCTCAACTTCAGGTCGACTCTTAACTGTTCTCTGGAATGGTCTAGCAAACATCTCAGTTCGACCGAATAAAAATAAAAGTCAAACCTGATAGACTGCAGCGATTAGATTAGATTAGGTTACTTAGTGTGGAAACAGGCCCTTCGGCCCAACAAGTCCACACCGACCCTCCGAAGAGCAGCCCACCAAGTTACCCCTTCACCTAACAATATAGAAATTTAACATGGCCAATTCACCTAACTTGCACATTTTTGGAAACCGGAGCACCCAAGGTGGGACATCACCATCTTCTCGAGGACTGCAAACATGGAACACAAATGCTTTGCTTGTGATGCTGACATCTCATTAAATATCCTTTTTAAAAAAAAGTCTCTGAGGACCAGTTGAGGAAAGTACTGTCAAAGTCCCAGTGAAACAACAAGTCAGTGATACTTCTGTTGGGAAGATATTAAATAGTCTGTCCATATTTGAAATTGATAAATCACCAGGACCATATGAAATGCAAGATGCCAGATGAGCAAGAGAAGATTTTGAACAGGCATTGGCCATAATTTTCCAATCATCCTTAGATCCATTGTGATACTTTAGGGCTGGAGAATTGAAAATGAACATTTTCATCATTGTTGGTTGTATCCCAGTTCATGGATGATGTCTACTTGGTGCTGGGTTTCAGCCGTTGGTCTTCGTGTGATTTGAACAGGCTAATTTTCAACCCACAGATTTCTGGGCACATGGGACAGGGCGTGTAACAGGGTAGTGGGACCTGGAATGCAGGATTTGATTTCTTCAGTTTGCCTTTCTGCTTTGGATCTGCCTCTTTACTAAGACTGTGATGCAAAGTGTGATACAGCTTGTGGACAAATTATCACCATTTGAAATGGCAGGCAGGATCTTTTAACTCCAATTCTTCAAAGAAAGCTTCAGAATGCCTTTTAAGCAATTTTCCCAATAGTCCTCTGGAATGCTAGCCATTTGAGATTTGGGAGGGGAGATTTGCCCATTTATATATAGTGTCCAGTCCATGAAAATGCTTGTGGAGTTAGCTTCAAAAGAATCATTTGTGTTCATTTGGCATTCTTTGGCATTCAGAGTCAAACGGTGGTGCTGGAAAAGTACAGCAGGTCAGGCAACATCTGAGGAGAAGAAGAGTCGGTGTTTCACACATAAACCCATCATCATGAATGTGGAAGGGTGAAGGGGGCTGAGAGATAAGTAGGAGGGTGGGGGAAGGTAGCTGGGAAAGCGTTGGGTAGATGCAGATGGGGGGGGAAGTGATAGTGATAGGTTGGAGGGAAGAGTGGAGTGGATGGGTGGGAAGGAAGATGGAGAGTTAGGAGAGTTCAAGAGGGAGGTGCCAGGTTAGAGGGGTGGATCTGGAATGAAGTGGGGGGAGGGGAGAAAAGGAAACTGGTGAAGTTGACATTGATGGTGTGTGGTTGAAGGGTCCCAAGGTGGAAAATATGGTGTTCTTCCTCCAATCGTTTAGTGGCTGGGATTTGGCGGTGGAGGAGGCCCAGGACTTGCATGTCATTGGTGGAATGGGAAGGGAAGTTGAAGTGGTCGGCCACAGGATATTCAGTCTGAAATAGTACAGTGGCACTGCTGATGGAAATTCTCAAGTGTCCTTGTGTGTCACTGAGACACTGTCCATGTCTCACTATAGTACAGGAGCATGATGACAATCTCACTGTGCATGAGGACTTTGTTAATATACAGAAGATTGTGTTGTTAAACACTTTCTATTGTAGTTCACAGATTCAAGCTGATGCAACTAATCCAGTGTTAGGTCTCTTTGTTGGTCTTCTGAGAATTGTAGCTTCCAAGGCATGGGAAGTGTTGAACATCTACCGCAGTCTCATTCCTACAAAAATGGGAGTGGAATATTTGGTTGACCAGGTGTGGATTGAATTAGGACTTTTAGTTTACAAGATTCAAGGTACAGGCCAAGTTACTTGCAAGCAGAATTGAAGAGGTCGAGAATGACTTATAAGTCTGTGTTGTGATTGTCCACTTTAAACCAGTCATTTGTAAACTGTAACCCAGATATATCTATGTTGATCAGTCTAACTTTGATAGAGGTGCCTAAAGTTGAAGAACTTTCCTTTGATACAGAATTTAATACTGAGAACAGAGTGCAGTTGATCTTTAATGACATGGATAGTTACAGTTAGCTAGATTGTAAATCATTTTGAGGGTTATCACACAATCTGGATTTTGAAAGAATGTGTTTCAATTTTTCCAGTCAGATCAATAGCAGTCAGATCATAAAATAATTGCAGGATAGGAACACAGGAATAGGAGGCCATTCAGCCCCTTGAACCTGTTCCACCATTTAGTGAGACCATGGCTGATTTGTGGCCAAAATCCATGTATCCGCCTTTGGCCTTTAACCCTTAATACCTTTGCTTAACAAAAATGTGTTTATCTCAGATTTAAGGCTAACAACTGAAATAGCATCAACTGCCGTTTGTGGAAGAGAGTTCTAAACTTCTACCATCTGGTGTGTGTGTGTGTAGACATGCTTCTGAATATCTCCCCTAATGGTTTAGCTCTGATTCTCAGACTATGCCTCCTAGTTCTAAAGTCTCTGACTAATGGAAATAATTTGTCTTTATCTACCCTGATGAAGTTTCTTGGATTATCAAAAGCTTTGGAGTACAAACCACATGATTTATGGAGTGAAGTGCTTTGGTCAGATTAATGTAAGAATTCCTGGTATTCTCTTCAACATTTTGATAGATTTGCCTTTTAACAATGGCTGTGTGACTTGCAGCTCTGAAAGATCTAAAACCATACTTTTTTTTTGTGAAGGGCTTCCTCAGCCACAGAAAATAGATGTGTTAGGATATTGAGTTAGGGTTTCTGCTCTAGAGAAGAAAGAAATGCCTCAGTAGTTCCCACGCCATGATGTAATTCACTTCCTGAAACTTGTTATAATTGTCATATTCCTGAAATTGGAGAGTAGATGGGGTAGCTCTTTCTCCCTCCCTGTTGGGCGAATGCATTTAAATTTGATAAGTCTCCAGGAACAGATAAGATGCAAGATGCTGAGTAAAGTAAGAGAGGAATTTACATAAGCACTGGCCATAATTTTCTAATCATCTTGAGATACAAGGGAGACACTTCAGGATTGGAGAATTGAAAATACACATTTTCATCATTGTTGGCTGTATCTCTGTTCATGGACAATGTCTACTCAGGGTCATGAGTTTCAGCTGTTGGTCTTCATGTGACTGAACAGGCTGACTGTCAACGCACAAGGTTTCTGGGCACATAGGACACAAAGGTTAATGAGTCTACCAGTCTGAAAGACATCAACGGAAATACCATTGGGGCACTATTGATTTGGAGATGCTGATTTGGACTGGGGTGTATAACGTTAAAAATCACACACCAGGTTAGAGTCCCAACAGGTTTAATTGGAAGCACACTAGCTTTCGGAGTGTCACTCCTTCACCAGGTGATAGTGGAGGGCTCAATCCTAACACACAGAATTTATAGCATAAACTTAGTGTGATGTAACTGAAATTGTACTTTGAAAAATTCATTCTGTTGAGTCTTTCATCTGCTTGAATACCATGATAGTTTCACTTTCATGCATAAATCACAAAATCTTTTGTTAAAATTGCATTCTCAGGTTAGCTGTTAACAATGGGTGATAGCTTGACAATATGTTGAAGGTATTAGACAACACATTGTCTAGCTATCACCCATTGTTAACAGCTAACCTGAGAATGCAACTTTTACAAAACATTTTTGTGATTTACACATGAAAGAAGTGAAACTATCATGGTATTCAAACAGATGAAAGGCTCAACAGACAATCAATTTTTCAATGTACAATTTCAGTTACATCACACTAAGTTTATGCTATAAATTCTGTGTGTTAGAATTGAGCCCTCCAGTATCACTTGATGAAGGAGCGATGCTCTGAAAGCTAGTGTGCTTCCAATTAAACCTGTTGGACTATAACCTGGTGTTGTGATTTTTAACATTGGGACACTTGGTTTTGTCGTTTTTTTTCACCCATTTGTTCTAAACTTCTACCATCTTGTGTGTGTGTGTGTGTGTGTGTGTAGACATGCTTCTGAATATCTCCCCTAATGGTTTAGCTCTGATTTTAGTTCTCTCATTCACGGTGATTTACCCATGGATACTAACATTCTTTATTTGTCCACGATATGTCATTATTGACTAATTATCTCCTGCCTTTTAGTAGGACATATTTCACCTGGACATTATTAGTCACCACTTTACTGTTTAGAATTTTTTTCTCTTTGTTCATCAGTAATTTTTCTGTTTTCTTAAAATCAGATTTTATTTTCAAATTTATTACATGGTCTTTTCCTTAAATAAGTTTTTCCCAAACTTCATTATATTGTCATTGCTATTATCAGGCATGCCCCTCCGTTTACTACTTCTATGGCTTTTGGTTAATTTCTTATTAGTATTCATTCCACTGTCCTGCCAGCCCAAATTCTGCTTGTTGTGTGATCCACCAGTCCTCTCCACTCTCCACTGTTCCCCTGTTGCTGTTTCATGAACCAATTGTGCTGCACTCCTCCAGTCATCTGTGCATCTGATGATCATTGTTTATTCTAGCTCTGCTTCAAGGACCAATGTCCTTTCATTCATATTTTTTTTGCATTACATCCTCAACTGTTTGATCCTATCTGTGCATTCAAACATCCTGATTTGGAGATGCCAGTTTTGAACTGTGGTGTATCAAGTTTAAAAAAATCACATAACACCAGGTTATAGTCCAATAGGTTTATTTGGAAGCATTGCTTTTGGACCACTGCTTTTTCATCAGGTGGTTGTGGAGTATAAGATCTTACAATCTTATACTCCACAACCTCCAGATGAAGCAGCGACGCTCCGAAAGCTAGTGCTTCCAAATAAACTTGTTGGACCACAACCTGGTGTTGTGTGACTTTTAACTTGAAACATCCTGGTTGCTTCTGGTCCTCTCATTCTTGGTCCATGAGCTACACCACAGGAGATAAACTAATAGAGATTAAATGAGGTGATTCCAAGTCAAGATTTTATCCTTGTTCTGGAGAATTATTTGGCTAGTCTGAATTTGTGTGTTATGATCCTAAAAATGTCCCTTGGAATTGTAGGAATAAAACTGTTCTGAGTAGCTTTATTATCAGTAAGCTTATACAATATTTTGTGATATAGTTCTGAATAACAATTGATTTTTTGTGTTGTGACATTTTAAACTTTAGAATGTCTGGACTAAGTCTTATTAATTGCAACAATATGTAATGTTGCTGCTCAGTGCAATTCAGGATTAAATATTTTCTCTGTTGATTTCTAGATCAATAAAAATACTTTAAGTACCTTAAAAAAAGAACTTGCCAAGTGGGTCAATATTGTCATGTTCTGTTCATTCATTCCTGATGTGCTTTTGCTGTAATTATTGAATTTAAGAAAAAACTGGAGATACTTTTTTTAATAAAGCCAACAAGATAGATAAAAAGTTGCTCAATCTTCCTTTAGGCTTCCTATCTCATCTAAGCACTTTTTCTTTGTCACTGATTTTGCTATTTTTCTTGGCTGATTAGTACTTTTTTTTTCTGTTTGACTTCTCATCCATTCCTGAATTAGGTTCGAAAAGGTTGTTATGTAGCAAACCGAGTCCATTAAGCTGGGTTGAGCTTGTCACGGAAGTATTCACTTCACATCAGCCTTGTGATTTTCTGGAGTGACATCAGATATTCTGACTGATTAATAAATCAATTGCCTACACGATGGGTGCCACTCAAATTAGTTAAATCAGCAGAGGCAATGTTACAGTTCGGAGATGTTGTACATATTTCTGCTGATGTAAAAATGATACAGCCATCGCTGCTATACCAATTTGTTGAATAATCCCTGCCTTGAGTTCTCTTTTTGCTTTTATCTTTTGTTGCTGTGAAACATTACAGGTATAAACTACTCAAGAGTTAATGCTCTCAGGCTGAGTAATAGAAATTTGCTTTTTGACCAGGGACAGGAAGGTGTGGGATCTAGCTGTCATCTACATTGGCACCAGTGACATTGATAGGGCTAGAAAGGACGTTCTGCTGAAAGAATTCCAACAATTAGGAGCTAAATTGAGAGTGAGTAACTCTAAGGTTTTAATCTATGGATTCGGATGGCGTGAAACTTGAAAGGGTTCTGAAAATATTTACAGGGACGTTGCCAGGGTTGGAGGATTTGAGCTATAGGGAGAGGTTGAAAAGGCTAGGGCTGTTTTCCCTGGAACGTTGAAGGGTGACCTTTTAGAGTTATATAAAATCATGAGGGGCATGGATAGGATAAATAGACAAATTCTGTTCCCTGCGGTGGGAAGAGTGCGGAACTAGAGAGCATAGGTTTAGGGTGAGAGGGGAGAGAAATAAAGAGAACTAAGGGGTAACTTTTTTCACTCAGAGGGTGGTACGTGTATGGATTGAGCTGCTAGAGGAAGTGGTGGAGGCTGGTACGATTATAATGATTATTATTTAAAAGGCATCTGGATGGGTATATGAATAGGAAAGGTTTTGGAGTGATATGGGCTGGTGCTGGCAGGTGGGACTAGATTGGTATGGGATACCTGGGTGGGCATGGATGAATTGGACCAAAGGGTCTGTTTCCATGCTGTACATCTCTATGACTCCATGACTGCCTGAGCCACTTGCAAACTTGCATAGGATAAATAAAGTCAGGGAGTTAAATGTATGCCTCAAAGAATGATGTGGGTGGAATGGGTTTCAGGTTTTGCAGCATTTAGTACCATTACTGGGGAAATGGGAGTAGTTCCAGGAGAACAAACTTTACTTGAACTATACTGGTACAATGTCCTAGCAATTCAAATCTGTATGGCTATTGAGAGGGCTGATATGGCGCTGGATTATCACTGTCACCTCTTACCTTTGCCCACTATTGCCATCCCAGCTACCTTCCCGTAGCCTCATCCTCCCACCCCGTCCCCCTGTTTATTTCTCAGTCCCCTTCACCCTCTCCAGACCTCATGAAGGGTTATTACTGAAATGTTGACTCTCTTGCTCCTCAGATGCTGTCTGACCTGTTGTGTTTTCTCCAGCGCCACACTTCAACGACTAACTTCTCCAGCATCTACAGTCCTCACTATCTCCTATCGACAAGGCTTTAAACTAGTTAGACCTGAAGATGTTGTAGAAAGGGAAAATGTAGGCTTACAAAGTAAAAGGATACGGCAGCATTACAGGACAACTAGTTGGACAATAACACTCAGTGGAAGAGGAAGGGAATGCATGTGCAACATAGAAAACAACAGTAAATATGATCAAAGAGGAAAAGTAAATGGTAACCAGGCAACATTAATGGATCTTCACTTGAATTCATGTATTATAAAATAAACGAATTAATACATAGATATGCAATGGGTAATGATTAATGAGTATCATCTTAAAGCCATTATGGACACATGGTTACAAAGGGATCAAAGTTTGGAAGTAAATAGCCAAGGGTACGTAACTTTTCAAAAAGACTGGAAGGAAAGAAATTGTGGTGAGGTAGCTTCATTAATAAGGGATGGAATATATATGATGACAAGAAATTATATCAGTTTGGAGTATGTAGAATCCATATCCCAATAACAAAGGGGAGAAGACATTGATAGGAATAGACAATTGGCCCTGTAATATTAGCTATATGATAGGAGAAGAATAAATCAGGAAATAATGAAGACTTGTAGAAAAGCCAGTACATTAATCATGAGTAACTTTAGTCTTTATATACATTAGGAAGGTCAGTTGGCAGAGGTCACCAAAAGCAACAATTTGTACATTGCATTTGAGATTGTTCTGGGAAACAATGTTCTAGATCCAACCAGGGGTCACGCTATTTGAATCTAATGATATGTAATGAGGTAGGTTTAATAAATTATCTTAAAGTAAAAGACCTTACAGAAAACAGTAACCATAACATTAGAATTTAGCTTTCTGTTTGAGAAGAAGAGACTTGGGTCAGAAACAACTGTGATAAAATTTAAATAAGGATAATTACAAAGGAATGAGAGCAGAGCCAACTGGAGTGGACTGAGAAAGGGGTTTAGCAGCAAAGATGTTTGAGGGTCAATGGCAGGTGTTTAACAAAATAGTTAATTACTCACAACAAAGCTACATCCCAGTGAGAAAGAAGAATTTTAGGAAAGAGATAAAGCAATTATGGTTAACCAGGGAAGTTAAGAATGGCACCAAATTGAAAGAAAATATACTCAATATGGCAAAGATAGTGTTTAAAGCAGAGGATTGGATGTGTTTTTAAAAAAACAAAAAAGATAACAAAAACAGGTAAATTTATAGGTAATACAGAAAGCAAGAGCTTCTTTAAAATATAAAGATACGAAAAGCTAAATGAACTACACCCCTGACAGAATGAGGCTGGGGAAACAATGTTGGAGATCTAGGAAATAACAGAGGAATGGAATGCTTTGCATCAGTTTTCACAGAAGACTTTAGCAGCATTCTGAAAATACTAAATAACCAAAAACAAAAAAGAGAGGAAATAAATACAATAACCATCACTAGATGAAAAGTGTGAGGTGAACACATGGGGCGAAAGACCAATAAGTCCCCTGCAATGTATGGGACGTATCATAGGATATGAAAGAATTAGCTACTGAAATTCTGGATTCACTGGTAGTAATCTTCCAGGAATCTTTAGATTCTGGAAAAATGCTGGTGTGTCAGCTTTATTCAAAAAGGAAAGAAGATAAAAATAAAAGTAACTACAGGCCAGCTTGTTTGACATCTGTTATTGGGACAATGTTGGAACATATTATAAAGGATGTAATAGCAGAGAATTTATATATGGATAATATGATTAAGCAGAATCAGCATGGCTTCATAAAGGGGAAGCCATGCCTGAAAATGTCATGAAATTCTTTGAGGAGGTAACAAGCAGGACAGATAAAAAGGAATCAGTGGATTTTCAAAAGGCATTTGATAACGTACCACAGATTAGGCAACGTAATAAAGTAAGAGCCTATGGTATTGGTTAGCAATGGATAGAGGATTGACTAACTAATAGACAACAGATTTGGGGTGAAGGAGTCATTTTCAGGCTGGCAACCTTTAATCAGTGGAATGCAAAGGGATTAGTGCTGGGGCCATAATTATTAGCAATATATATTAATGGCTTTGAGAGAAGTGAATATATTATAACCAGATTTGCAAATGGCACAGAAATAGATGGGAAAGCAAGTGGTGAGGATGACACAAAATAACTGAGTAAAAAATGAGGTCTGCAGATGCTGGAGATCACAGCTGCAAATGTGTTGCTGGTCAAAGCACAGCAGGCCAGGCAGCATCTCAGGAATAGAGAATTCGACGTTTCGAGCATAAGCCCTTCATCAGGAATAGGAGAGAGTAGCCAAGCAGGCTAAGATAAAAGGTAGGGAGGAGGGACTAGGGGGAGGGGCGATGGAGGTGGGATAGGTGGAAGGAGGTCAAGGTGAGGGTGATAGGCCGGAGTGGAGAGGTCAGGAAGAGGATTGCAGGTTAGGAGGGCGGTGCTGAGTTGAGGGAACCGACTGAGACAAGGTGGGGGGAGGGGAAATGAGGAAACTGGAGAAATCTGAATTCATACCTTGTGGTTGGAGGGTTCTCAGGCGGAAGATGAGGCGCTCCTCCTCCAGCCGTCGTGTTGTTATGTTCTGCCGGTGGAGGAGTCCAAGGACCTGCATGTCCTCGGTGGAGTGGGAGGGAGAGTTAAAGTGTTGAGCCACGGGGTGGTTGGGTTGGTTGGTTCGGGCGGCCCAGAGGTGTTCTCTGAAGCGTTCCGCAAGTAGGCGGCCTGTCTCCCCAATATAGAGGAGGCCACATCGGGTGCAGCGGATGCAATAGATGATGTGTGTGGAGGTACAGGTGAACTTGTGGCGGATATGGAAGGATCCCTTGGGGCCTTGGAGGGAAGTGAGTGTGGAGGTGTGGGCGCAAGTTTTACATTTCCTGCGGTTGCAGGGGAAGGTGCTGGGGGTGGAGGTTGGGTTGGTGGGGGGTGTGGATCTGACAAGGGAGTCACGAAGGGAGTGGTCCTTGCGGAACGCTGATAGGGGAGGGGAGGGAAATATATCCTTGGTGGTGGGGTCCGTTTGGAGGTGGCGGAAATGGCGGCGGATGATACGTTGTATGCGGAGGTTGGTGGGGTGGTAGGTGAGAACCAGTGGGGTTCTGTCTTGGTGGCGGTTGGAGGAGCGGGGCTCAAGGGCGGAGGAGCGGGAAGTGGAGGAGATGCGGTGGAGGGCATCGTCGATCACGTCTGGGGGGAATTTGCGGTCCTTGAAGAAGGAGGCCATCTGGGCTGTGCGGTGTTGGAACTGGTCCTCCTGGGAGCAGATGCGGCGGAGACGAAGGAATTGGGAATATGGGATGGCGTTTTTGCAGGGGGCAGGGTGGGAGGAGGTGTAGTCCAGGTAGCTGTGGGAGTCAGTCGGTTTATAATAGATATCTGTGTTGAGTCGGTCGCCCGAGATAGAAATGGAAAGGTCTAGGAAGGGGAGGGAGGAGTCTGAGACAGTCCAGGTGAATTTCAGGTTGGGATGGAAGGTGTTAGTAAAGTTGATAAACTGTTCAACCTCCTCGTGGGAGCACGAGGCAGCGCCGATACAGTCATCGATGTAGCGGAGGAAAAGGTGGGGGGTGGTGCCAGTGTAGTTGCGGAAGATGGACTGTTCCACATATCCTACGAAGAGGCAGGCATAGCTGGGGCCCATGCGGGTGCCCATGGCAACTCCTTTAGTTTGGAGGAAGTGGGAGGATTGAAAAGAGAAGTTATTCAGGGTGAGGACCAGTTCAGTCAAAATAACTGCAGAGGACTATAAATAGGTTAATCAAGTGTGCAAAAGATTTGCAGATGGAATATGATGTGGGAAAATGCTAGGTTATGCATTTTGGTAGGGTGAATAGTGGAGCTGACAATCCTTTAAATAGACAAAGATTGCAGAATACTATAACACAGAAGGATTTGGGAGTCCTCATGCATAAATCACTAAAAGCTAGCATTCACATTGAGCAGGTAATAAGGAAGGTCAAATAAAAGTTTCAATTTCAAACTGAAGAGTATAACAGTAGGGACGTCTTACTAAAAATACACAAGGCACAAGTTAGACTACACCTTGAATGTGATGACCAGTTTTGGTTCCCTTATTAAAGGAAAGATATACTTGCATTAGAGGCATTCTAGAGAAGGTTCATTAGGCTGATACTGGATACGGATTGACTGTATAGTGTGGGGAGATTGAGTGGGCTGGGCTTGCAGTCATTGGAGTTCAGAAGAGGAAAAGAAAACTTGAAGGGACAAATACCCTGCTCCCGTGCCAGTAATATGTTCCAATAAAAGCACTTCTGTAGGCAACTTTATATTTAAACAATTAAATAGAATTGAAACAAAAACAGAATTTGCTGGAGAAACTCAGCAAGTCTGGCAAGATTTGTGTGAAGAAACAGAATTACCATTTTGAGTCCAATGACCCTTCTTCAGAATACAGTTGTTTTCTGTGTACATCCAGCACACTAATTTAAAAAAAGGTTTTTTTTCCAATGGCTTTTAGGGAACATTAAAAACTCTCCACACAAGACCACGGTGATTCTTAGTTCCTGAGGGTGTATTTCCATTCCTTTCCTTTTTGAGTCGAGGTAATGTTTAATCTCAGAATGGTCATATTCATTGGAGGGCTTTCTCCAATTGAGACCTTTCCTCTAGCTAAAGCTAAACAAATTTCATAGTCTTATTTTAGCTTCTTGTGAACTTTCTTTCCAGTCTATTGAAAGCTTCTATCCGCATTTGAGGATAACGAACACTTCTCTTTGAATATTCAATGTTATTTTAGGAAATCATTCTCATCCCCAAACCCATGTCTAGAGAATAATGAATCACAAGGGCCTTGTATCCAGCTAGAAATACTGTGTGTAGAGAGTTTTTGAAGGAAAAGAAGGAAATCAGAGAGATGAATCTGGGAGCAGGGACAAGAATTTATTTGGGCTGTTTTAGTTTTTGTAAAGGTACTGAATAACTGAGCTAATTATTTTGGTGAAGACTTCCCCATTGGACTCCCTTTCATTGGTAGTAACAGCTGAACGAGGATAGGTGGTCAGGTCCTATGTGGAGGAGGGAACTATATTTGAGGAAGATAAGCTTTTGAAGACTCCGTGGTTGAGTGTAGTGTCAAATATGCAAAGAGGAATATCTATTGGATCCATCAAATCTATATTTGTTGAATATGCTTGTTAATATACAATATATAGTTTATGGAGAAAGTGAAGACTGCAAATGCTGGAGATCAGAGTAAAAAAAAAAGGCACTGGAAAAACACAGCAGTTCAGGCAGCAGGGAGCAGGAGAATTGACATTTCAGCCATGTCCTTCATCAGGATGCTTATGTCTGAAATATCAACTCTCATGCTCCTTGGATGCTGCCTGATGTGCTGTGCTTTACAGTGCCACACTTTTCGAATGCATTATTTATATTGACAGCAGTTTTCCTGCTCAATTAATGTTAATTTTATTTCATTATTGAAATGTATGTTCTAAAAAAATGTTTATCCATTGGCATCATTAAGTAAATTTGGTTCTGTTGGTTTGCAAATCTCCACGGGAATCATAATGAGATGCAAATTTAGAAATATTATTAAACCACTTGGGAGTCTAAAGGAATTGGTTTGGATTAATTTAGTTGACATCATTCTCCCACAAAGATTTGATAAGAATTTATTTTCTATAATCACGAAAGGAACCATATTCTTGAGTGACAATTACATTGGACTACTTCTGCAAAACAGTCTCGGACTAGACAATTCCAGGAATAAAATTGGCAACAGTCCATAGTTTAAACACAATTCTTTTCAAAGGGCTATCTTCCTGAGTTGAAAATTGATGATTATTGTCTGCAAATCCTGCAATATATATTGAGAGAAATTTAGTGAGGCATTCCCAATTCAAGGATGGTCACTCCTAACTATTGATGTCATGCGAATTGTATGGGCAACCTAAAATTACCGCTGATATTTATATTTACAGGATGAATATTCATTTGTGTTTATGGAGCACCTAATTGGAAGGATGGATATTTACTCCTTTAGTCAAGAGCAACAGGCAATTATTGGCTATTTTAAGCTGCAGTATACTTGCCCTCTGCTTTACTAGAAGACTTTTGTGTAATATTTGTATTCAAATGCAAGGGCCAGAATATATTATTTTAGTGACTGCAAACCATACTTTGTGACAGTTTTGCTTTGAAGATGTAGAACAGAGAAATTATCTGCACTGAAGCTTTTAATTCTCTAACTCTAAAACGGTAGATAATACTGGGTAAAATACGAGCTTGAAAATTGTGAGGAAGGATGTCAATGTAAATTTTCAAATAATTTATTGTATGTCTTTACTTTGGTGCAAATGACTCTGCAAATGCATCTGTAACAGAATTGAGTAATTGTGGTTTTAAAGATATATAAATATCTTCCAGTTTCACTGGGTTAGCCTGGGGCTGAGATACTGCAGAAGGCCCTCATTCTGTACAGTAATTGACATCAATGTGAGTAATTTTCCATATTTTTCATTTTTTTAAATTTTTGATAAATCTGCAAATTTGGAAATCACAAGCAAGGCCACATTTCAGTTGGAGGCACTCTAATAAATTGAGGGTAAGATATAACAGGCAGGAGTTAGGATTGCAATAATTATTATTAAAATGTTAGTTAATGCTTAATTCCAATTCAAAACCATGTAATATTCCACATTTGATGTCCATTGTATCTGCAGGTTATATATATGCCTTAAACTATGCACCTCTTCACAAAATGTATCTAACTGGAGGATATGGTATTCAGGCACAGGAACGTGAGAACCATCATGAGAATAGGCAGTTTTAAATCTTTGTTAGATGTAAATTGCTCTTGCAGCAAACCTCAACTTTCAATGCCTTATATACGTCAATCAAGTCACTCCTCCCAGGTAAAACAAGCCAACCTGATCAGCCTATCCTCATAAGACACTTGGAATAAGTAGGCTATCAAACTGGTAAAGCCCCTTTGAACTGCCTCCAATGCCTTGCGTTCCTGGTGGAATGAATTATTCCATTCTGCTATACTTTAAAAATGATATTTTTTTTTAGATTAGATTACAGGCCCTTTGGCCCAACAAGTCCACACCGACCTGCCAAAGTGCAACCCACCCATACCCCTACATTTGCCCCTTACCTAACACTACAGGCAATTTAGCATGGCCAATTCACCTGACCCGCACATCTTTGGACTGTGGGAGGAAACTGGAGCACCCGGAGGAAACCCACGCAGACACAGGGAGAACATGCAAACTCCACACAGTCAGTCGAATTGAACCCAGGTCTCTGGCGCTGTGAGGCAGTAGTGCTAACCACTGTGCCAATGTGCCACCCACTTTTTAATCTCCAGTTGATAAATTTTATTGAATTGCAATGGCATTAGGGTTTATAAACTGTCACGTGTGAACATTATGGCCTGCGATAGAGATATGAGAATGAACAGGAGCTCCTTGAACGTGGCTGCTGCAACAAGCCTGTGTAACTAAAACCTTCTTTCAGAGCAAACCATGCCATAACGTGTACTGGAGACACCTGAGGTCAGGCCACTAGCAGTAGCAATGTTTGGTCCAAGATCAGAAATTGTTGGAAAAACCCAGCAGGTCTGGATTTGAACATCACTAGACATGACTCTGAGGAACATTCTCATGTTACAAGGCAGAGCAGGGCTAATTATGTTCCAGATCACTCCTTGTATTACAGGGTGAAGATCCAAAACTTGAAGCTTTATCATTCAGAGCAGAAATGCCATCCTTGCATCAATGTCAGCCACACTCTGCGTTCAGCTAAAAGCCAGGAGTTTCACAATTTGTTTGAGCAAGTGCGCAATACCTGGCATTCCTTCAGAGTGTAAAAGTAAAATGGAACGTACTTCAAGACACCATCTATGATCCCACACTCCCAAACTATGGAAGGTAAGAGTAGAATCCAGGTTCGAGGATAACTTTAGTCTGTTGGAAAGAAAAACAGAAATTGCTGGGAAAACCCAGCAGGTCTGGCTGCATCTGTGGAGAGAAACTCAGTTAGCATTTCAGATCCAGAAGGATTACTGAACCTCAAATGGTAACTCTAATTGCTCTCTACAGACACTGCCATACCTGCTGGGTTTTCCCAGCAATCAGAGTTACCGTTTGAGGTCCAGTAATCCTTCTAGATCTGAAATGTTAACTCTGATTTTCTCTCCACAGATGCTGCCAGACCTGCTGACATTTTCCAGCCATTTCTGTTTTTGTTTCTGATTTCAGTTCTTCTGTTCTTTTTTATTCACCTATCATTGAAGCCAAGTGACCTACTATTATTAATTAGATGAGAAATCCGAGCTAGAAAATTCTGTAAGCACTAAAAAACATGCAGAGTAACGTATAACAGAAAGTAAGGAGTTGGCAGCAATTACAACAATTAGTGCGGCATTGCCCTGCAGAGCATTGCAGGGAAAAACTTTGCTATTGATACTCTTGTCAGATTGTAGATCCTGGTGTCTTCACTAAATTTCCATGTGGTTTCAAACCTGGAAGATAGACAACTGACATAATTTTATCAATCTGAGAGCTTTGAGAGAATTACCATCAGCAAAGAAAATGGAGAACTGTGTTTGACAAACTAGTTGGAGGTTTTTAGAAGAAGTTACAAACAAAATCAATAAAGGTACATTGATGAATGTAGTATATTTGGATTTTCAAAAGGCTTTGATAAGGTTCCCCACAGGAGGTTGGTTGCCAGAGTTAAAGCACATGATATAAGAAGTAATGTAATGGCATGTATTAAGGATTGGCTAACAGACAAGAAACAGCTGGAATAAATGATTATTCTCATGTTGACAGTCTGTGATTAGTACTGTACCACAAAGGCCACTAGTTGGGCCCCAGTTGCTCACAACATATATCAATGATTTGGATGGAGGGACCAAATGTATTATTTTCAAATTTGCAGATGATATGAAGCGAAGCAGGAGTGTCTATTGTGGAGAAGATGCAAAAGATTTTGAGGAAGACTTAGACAGGCTTCGTGGTTAGGCATGAAAATAGAAGATGGAATAGAATGGAAAAAATATCAGTTAACCACTTTGGTCGAAAGTACAGATGCAGAGAGTATTTCTTAAATGGTGAGCGGTTGGAAGTGTAGCTGTGCAAAAGGATTTGGGTAGTCTTGTCAATAAGTCAATTAAGGTTAATGTTTAGCAAGTTATTAGGAAGGCCAGTGTGATGTTAACTTTTATTTCAAGAGGATTTGGTTACAGATGTAGTTGTCATGAAGTTTTGCTTCAATTGTACAGAAACTAGGTTAAATCACTCCTGATGCACTTTGTGCAATTTTTCTCTTTTTGTTTGTGCAATGAATGCTCACCAGACTTATTCCTGGAAAGGTGGGATTACCTTAAGAAAAGAAATTGGGAAAACTAGTTTGGCATCCTCTCGAGTTTCAAAGTATAGAGATGATCTCATTGAGGCCTACAAAAAAACTTAAAGGGACACACCGGTTAGGTGCAGGTAAGATGCTTCCCATTGTTTAGGAGTCTAGAACCAGGGCCATAATTTCAAAATAAGGGAGATGACGCTTAGATCCAGGATGAGGACATTTTTCTTTTACTTAAAGAAGTGGTTTATCATTGGAATTCTATACACCAGAGCAGGCAATTGGATTGCTGTCTTTGAGCATACTTTAAGTGAAGATTGACTTTTTTTATTACCAATGGCATAAAGGTTTTGGGAATAGTGTGGTAAAAGGCATTAAAATATTCAATCATGTTGAATGATGGAATAGGCTCAATGAACTGAATGGCCTACTCCTGTACATATGACCATTATATACTGGTTTCACTGCTCTCACTGAGGCATTCGATCATGAGAGCAAAAGCAATCTGTTGAAGTTGCTGGAGAAAATGGCTGACTGTTGAAACTACTCCATACAATCTGCTTCTTCCATGACAATGCCTCAGTTATAATGGGACAGCATTGGAATCCTTTGAGAATCACATTTGGTTCAAACAGATTGTGTTCTGGCACTGACACACTAATGCTTCGTCTTTTTCTTTCGATTGTCATATGCCTTCAGCTTAATGACAAATAGTCTCTGCTTGTACACCAGGATTGACAGAAAGCTGTTCCACCTTATTCACTTGAACTCCAAGATTATAGTGTGCTAAATCCTCATCAAAGAATTGCTGTACAATAACCATGCTGCACAGGCATTTTGTATTGAGGAACACCGCCAGCACAAGTGTCCAGACTTCCTCATGTTTGTAGAATTTGGCTTGACCATTAGCATCAAGAAGACAAATGTCATTGTCTAGAATGTTATTATACCACTGTCTATCAGCATTGACAATGAGATGCTGAAGCATATCCAGGCTCCACAGACACCAGGAAGCTTCCACCTGATGCTGAAATAAATACATTCATCCAATAGGCTACAGTTGTTTTGTCTAAGCAGAGTATGAGACCGTGGAACAACTGCAATCCTATTGAGAGCACAAAATATGGGCCTACCAAGCTCAAGTATACTGCACTCCTTTACAATAGTGGGAGCTGGGCAATATATACCTCAGCAGGAGAAACGGCTGAAGAGTATTCACTTTTGCTGTCTCAGATGAGCCCTTGGCAGGATAAGGGCATTTGAAGAGCTGAGCAGGAACAAAATGCTCAGTTGGCCCAGAGGAGGGCTCAAAAGAAACCAGAGACCAGCACATTCTTAGCTCATTCTCTCCACATCTGTAGCAAATGCAGCACAGAGTGTCATGCCTGACTTTGGCTCCAGATCCAAACTCGGTGATGCTTAACCTAGAGTTAAACACCACAACATGAAAGTGTCTGATAAAGTGCAAGGCCAGCACAGAAACACTTATTTTATGAGTGAAATCACAGTGAGCTATAATTTCTTTTCAGGCTATATGCATGACCCTCAATGTCAGCTTGACCTTAACAGGAAACTCTCTCTCCTTTTTGACCATCATTTTTCCCAGAACCCTTCCAAAAGCCAGCCCATGCAGCGAGCTGAAGCAGACAGATTACAAGCATATTCTTTTACATCCCTGTCTATCAAAAAAAGACGCAGCTAATGGTAGATGTAACATTATTGAAGGGAATTGGTTTCACTGCTTTTTGTGGGATGGAGTTGCATACATTAATTACCGTTTGCATAGCAGGTGTTTGAGTCTTCTCTCCTGAATGGCCTGCTTCTGATATTAAGATTACATTCCATTCACTTAGACTCCCCCATCAGTAGAAAAGACTTTTTTCTCATCTATTTTTTCCGTCCCTTTAAAATTCCTAAAAACCTCAATCAAATGATCTCAGTAATGTTTTAGATCTCAATAAAATCCTAATGTTTCCTATCTTATCAAAGTGGAAGTGATACATAGTGCTGGATCCACCAAATGGGAAAGAGGAATAAAACAGGAAGTGGGTGTTCTATTTTAAATGACACTCACCCACAAGGACTTAGATTGTTCGTATCCATATGCTAATCCCTTGTGTGTATTCATTTCATTACATTTCCCATGGGGTTTTACTGATTTATTCATTTTGCCTGTTTCTAAATCTTTGAGAGGTCCTGCACTCAAGATAGGAATCTTTCTGTTCAGCCTGCAATAGTTGTTGGAAAAGGATTAAAACGAGGAGGCAGAACCGTGAGGGGTTTAATTGGAATCTTCGATTAATGTCAGACGTTTTAAAATATTCCTCTGTTAGCTGACTAGCCAATGATTTGGTTAACAAGAAAAGATAGAAATTTGAATTTAGATGACCATGGACAATATTATTGCTGTAAAGACTATAACTGTGACTCAGGTTGATCTTAGTGTTATCTGAATACTGCGAGAAATATCTTACCTTAAAAAAGCGGTGTATTGTATAAATGCTATTTATTTGACAATTTTAATTACAGCTAAAATGTCAACCTTCACCATTGTCTGACATGATCTGTTAATTTTATATGAAATTGAAGAAAATGGAAGAATAGATTCTTTTTGGGAGCTTTCTTATTTGTAAGATTTGATAACATGCATGCTCAAATTTTGATTACAGAATGTCAGCACTGGCAATACTATAGAAAGTTCATGTCAACATTATGTTTAAAAGGACAAGTCTAAATAAAAAAATGTTTCAGTGATTTTAATAACGTGCATAATGCCTTTAAGCAAGATTTGATCTTTCCAGAGCTGATTCATTTGAGGTACAATATTGGTATCAATTTAATTTGAAATGATTTGTTTTGCTCTAGATAATAAATAAATCATGCATTCCTGATTAACTGTATCAAGCTATAAATTGCATATAGTTGAAACCTGCATTATTGTGCATTTGCCATTTATTAGGAATAAGTTGATTCCTTGTGGCATTCACAAAAAGTCAGAGAATCCGGTCACTCCATGACCTGCCTGCGACACTTTTACTGGTTCTTTGTCTTTCCTCTCCTGCTTCTGGTTTCTACAACTCTGCTGGTTCTCTTTGCACAACACCTCTCTCTCTCTCTCTCTCTCTCTCTCTCCACCTTCTCTGCATTTGTATGGTATGGTCTGCCCATATAGCAAGCATAACAACACTTGCCCCGTATCTTGGTACATGTAAATCAATCAATCAATAAATCAAATAAAAGGATGCAAAGCAGATTAAATTTAACACTGGAAGGGATGCTGTCATAGAAATGTGCAGCACAAAAACAGACCCTTTGGTCCAACCTTTCCATGCCGACCAGATATCCCAACTGAATATAGTCCCACCTGCCAGTACCCGGCCCATATCCCTCCAAATCCTTCCTATTCATCTACTCATCCAGATGCCTTTTAAATGTTGCAATTGTACTCGCCCCCATTACTTCCGCTGGCAGCTCATTCCATACACACACCACCCTCTGTGTGAAACAGTTGCCCCTTCGGTCTCTTTTATATCTTTCTCCTCTCACCCTAAACCTATGCCCTCTCGTTCTGGACTCACCACCCAAGAGAAAAGACCTTGCCTATTTACCCAATCCATGCCCCTCATGATTTTATAAACCTCTATAAGGTCACCCCTCAGCCTCTGACGCTCCAGAGGAAAACAGCGCTAGCCTATTCAACCTCTCCCTATAGCTCAAATTCTCAAACCTGGCAATGTCCTTGTAAATCTTTTCTGAACCCTTTCAAGTTTCACAACATCCTTCTGATAGGAAGGAGGACAGATTTGAATGCAATATTCCAACAGTGGCCTAACCAATGTCCTGTACAGCCGTAACATGACCTCCCAATTCCTGTACTCAATACTCTGACCAACTAGAAAAAGCATACCAAATGCCGCCTTCACTATCCTAACTTACTGTGACTCTACTTTTAAGGAGCTATGAACCTGCGCTCCAAGGTCTCTTTGTTCAGCAACATGCCTGAGGACCTTACCATTAATTGTATAAGATCTGCTAAGATTTGCTTTCCCAAAATGCAGCACCCCGCATTTATCTAAATTAAACTCCATTTGCCACGCCTCAGCCCACTGGCCCATCTGATCAAGATCCCATTGCAATCGACGTAACCTCCTTCGCTGTCCACTATACCTCCAATTTTGGTGTCATCTGCAAACTTGCTAATTACACCTCTTAAGCTCACATCAAAATCATACATTTTGGTCAAATCTATCACTCAATATCACAAAAAGAATGGATGAAGTGGTCATTATTGCATTGCAGTTTGTGGGATTTGCAGTATGCAGGGCTGCTGAGATTCCTGCTTCCCTTATAACAAATTTTTTGATCTTCCCCAAGTTTCTCAGTCTTACTGAATCCCTAGTTTTTTCAACTTTTCACTACCCAGTTCCCTTGGTTCTTTAACTGATGCTCCTGCCTCAGCTTTTACAAATGGTTTACTCAGTCTCACCGCTCCTATATGACTTGTAGGTATAATCTGTTGTTTCTAGAAGCCAGTGTGCTGTAATGCCTTTGTGCCTCTTTCTTCCTTCTGCAGCAGCCTGTGGAGTCAATCGGAAGAAAAGGGGGAGATTGGTTAAAATAACTGCAATCTGTTTGGACATGTTGTAATACACCTCTGGAGCAGGTGGAACTTTAACCCTGATCTCCTGCTCAGAGATAGGGACACTACCATTGTACCACAATGGCCCTTTTGGGGAGAGTTGTATAGCATGTGGCTGAATCAATACCATCTGTTTTATGCAATGTCAAAATTACATCTACATTCAAAAACTGAGGGCACTAATCAACAAAACAAACTGGCTATTAACTACATAAACAAAGTGCTAGAAGACAAGCTGGAATAAGTCTCATGATGTTACTCTATGGAATTAGCTGGGTTCAAACATAAAAGGAGACATCAAGTGAACTTCGAAGTCTCACTGTGATGTAGTGTCCTAGTAAATTATTGACTTACTCCTTTTGTGCAACTTCTTTGTCTCTTTCTTTCCATTTGTCCTTTTCTCTTGGTCTTCTACTTCCTTTTTCTGTATATTTTCCCACTGTATCATGGAGTGAGTAATCTGTGTGTACACTTAGATTAGCAAACTCTCCTTGATATTGGAACAGGTGCCTGCTACACAGTCTTTGAAAATAAACCAGCATTGATAATGCTTCACCGAATAATAAGAATGGAAGAGTTTACATTGGAATGTTTATTTCAGGAGACCGAGGTAATGAATCATTAAACTATCTTCATATTTGTCCTTTTGATAAAACAGTTTGGTAAAAAAAACAATTCTATTTATAAACTGATTGCTGTATGAAGGTGGCACTTAATCAATGTATTTTTATGGATCATATTGGATCCATACGGATCCATACATTCATTTGAAAATTCTCAGAGACGTACGTCTCACTTGCAGATGAAGGCATAATTTGCACAAAGAAAACCATAGATTTTAGCGCTGTTGCAAAATGTTTTTGTTCAAAATGCCTGTTTTGCTTTATGCTCGATCTATCCATCAGATTCCAACCCCCAGCTCTTTCTACACATGATAAGCTACTCTGGATGGTTAGATCACATGGAATCCAGGGTGAGCTGGCAAATTGGATACACAATTGGCTTGATGGTATGAAGCACAGGTTAATGAAGGATGCTTGTTCGACTGGAGGTCTGTGACGAGTGGCGTGCCTCAGTGTTCGGTGCTGGGCCCATTACTGTTTGTTATCTATATCAATGATTGGATGAGATTGTACAAGGCATGATTAGTAAGTTTGCAGATAACACTAAATAGGTGGTATTGTGGACAGTGAGGAAGGTTATCAGAAGTTGCAGCTGGACCTTGGTCAGCTGGTGAAGTGGGCGGAGAAATGGCAAATGGAGTGTAACATAGATAAGTGTGAAGTCTTGCGTTTTGGAAAGTCAAATCAAGGTGGAAGTTTCATGGTGAATGGTAGGACCATTAGGTGTCTAGTGGAACAGAGGGACCTTGGAATTCAGGTGAATGGTTCTCCGAAGGTGGAGTCACAGGTAGACAGAACAGTAAAGAAGGTTTTTGGCACACACTCCTTCAGTCAGGACATTGAGAATAGAAGCTGGGAAATTATTGCAGATGTACTGGATGTTGGTGAGGCCATACTTGGAGTATTGTGTTTAGTTTTGGTCATAGAGTCAAAGATATGTACAGCATGGAAACTTCGGTCCAACCCATCCATGCCGACCAGATATCCCAACCCAATCTAGTCCCACCTGCCAGCACCCGGCCCATATCCCTCCAAACCCTTCCTATTCATATACTCATCCAAATGCCTCTTAAATATTGCAAATGTACCAGCCTCTACCACTTCCTCTGGCAGCTCATTCCATACCCGTACCACTCTCTGTGTGAAAAAGTTGCCCCGTAGGTCACTCTTATATCTTTCTCCTCTCACCATAAACCTATGCCCTCTAGTTCTGGACTCCCCGACCCCTGGGAAAATACTTTGCCTATTTACCCTATCCATGCCGCTCATAATTTTGTAAACCTCTATAAGGTCACCCCTCAGCCTCTGACACTCCAGGGAAAACAGCCCCAGCCTGTTCAGCCCCTCCATATAGCTCAACATCCTTGGAAATCTTTTCTGAACCCTTTCAAGTTTCACATCTTTCTGGTAGGATGGAGACCAGAATTCCATGCAATATCCCAACAGTGGCCTAACCAATGTCCTGTATAGCTGCAACGTGACCTCCCAACTCCTGTACTCAATACTCTGACCAATAAAGGAAGCATACCAAACGCCTTTTTCACTATCCTATCTACCTGCGACTCTACTTTCAAGGAGCTATGAACCTGCATTCCAAGGTCTCTTTGTTCAGCAAAACTCCCTAGGACCTTACCATTAAGTGTATAAGTCCTGCTAAGATTTGCTTTCCCAAAATGCAGCACCTCGCATTTATCTGAATTAAAGTCCATCTGTCACTTCTCAGCCCATTGGCCCATCTGGTGCAGATCCTGTTGTCATGTGAGGTAACCCTCTTCGCTGTTCACTACACCTCCAATTTTGGTGTCATCTGCAAACTTACTAAGTGTACCTCTTATGCTCGCATCCAAATCATTTATGTAAATGACAAAAAGTAGAGGACCCAACACCGATCCTTGTGGTATTCCACTGGTCACAGGCCTCCAGTCTGAAAAACAATCCTCCACCACCACCCTCTGTCTTCTACCTTTGAGCCCGTTCTGTATCCAAATGGCTAGTTCTCCCTGTATTCCATGAGATCTAACCTTGCTAATCAGTCTTCCATGGGGAACCTTGTCAAACGCCTTACTGAAGTCCATATAGATCACATCTACCACTCTGCCCTCATCATTCCTCTTTGTTACTTCATCAAAAACTCAATCATGTTTCGTAACCTTGCTACAGGAAGGACGTTATTAAACTGAAAAGAGTGCAGAAGAAATTTACAAGGATGTTGCCTGGACTCTATGGTCTGAATTATCGGAGAGGTTGGACAAGTCAGGACTACTTTCTTTAGAGCGTAGGAGACTGAGGGGGAAATCTTTCAGAAGTGTACAAAATCATGAGAGGTATGGATTGGGTGAATGCACTCAATCTTTTTCCCAGGCTTGGGGAATCAAGGACTCAAGGGCATCAACTTAAGGTCAGAGGGGAAAGGATAAAAGGGAATCTGAAGGGCAACCTTTTTGCACAGAGGATGGTACATACATGGGATGAGTTGCCAGGGGAATTCGTTGAGGCTGGTACATTAACAATATGTAGAAGGCATTTTGGACAAATAGATGGATAGGTAAGGTTTAGGAATGTTTATGGACCAAGTGCAAGGAAATGGGGTTAGCGTGTATGGACATTTTGGTTGGCATGGACCAGTTTGGTCCAAAGGGCCTGTCTCTATGACCAGGTTCATAGCTTTGCCATTGAAGTACATCCAAGGTCTTTCACTTCCTCTACCCCTCTCAATATCTTTCTGTTTGTGTATTCCTTAGCTCTGTTTGCTTTCAAGTGGAGAGGTTAATTACCAGGACAAAGACATTTAAGGCGATTAGTAGAAGGATTTGAGAGTCATAGAGATGTACAGCACGGAAACAGATTCTTTGGTCCAATTCATCCATGCCGACTAGATATTCTAAATTAATCTAGTTCCATTTGCCAGCACTTGCCCCATATCCCTCTAAACCCTTCCTATTCACATATCCATCCGGATGCCTTTTACATGTTGTAATTATACCAGCCTCCACCACTTCTTCTGGCAGCTCATTCCATACACACACAACCCTCTACGTGAAAACGTTGTCCCTTAGGTCCATTTTAAATCTTTCCCTCCCACCGTAAACCAGATAAGACCATGTCTAATTACCCTATCCATACTTCTCATGATTTTATCAACCTCTATAAGGTCACCCCTCAGCCTCTGACGCTCCAGGGAAAACTGCACCAGCTTATTCAGCCTCTCCCTATAGCTCAAATCCTTCAACCCTGGCAACATCCTTGTAAATCTTTTTGGAACCCTTTCAGGTTTCACAACATCCTTTCGATAGGAAGGAGACCAGAATTGCACACAATATTCCAAGACTGGCCTACCTAATGTCCTGTACAGCTGCAACATGACCTCCCACCTCCTATACTCAGTGCTCTGACCAATAAAGGAAAGCAAACCAAATACCATCTTCATGGTCCTATCTACCTGAGACTCCACTTTCAAGGAGCTATTAAACTGCAATCCCAGATTTCTTTGTTCAGCAACATTCCCAGGGCCTTACCATTAAGTGGAGAAGTCCTACCTTGATGTGTCTTTCCAAATGCAGCACCTCCCATTTATCTATATTAAACTCTGCCACTCCCATCTGGTCAAGGTCCAGTTGTACTTTGAGGTAACCTTCTTCACTACCCACTACACCTCCAATTTTGGTGTCATCTGCAAACTTACTAGCATCCAGATCATTTACATAAATGATGAAAAGTAGTGGACACAGCAGACCACTGGGCACAGGCCTCCAGTCTGGAAAGCAATGCCCCACATCATCCTCTGTCTTCTACCTTTTAAGCAAGTTCTGTGTCCAAATGGATAGTTCGCCCTATATTCCATGTGATCGAACCTTGCTAACCTGTCCACCCGAGGAACCTTTTCGAACGCCTTATTGAAATCCATATATATCACACCCACCACTCTGTCCTCATCAATCCTTTGCAAAAAACTCAGTCAAATTGGTGAGACATGATTTCCCATGCACAAAGCCATGTTGACTATCCTTAATCAGTCCTTGCCTTTCCAAATACATGTACATCCTGTCCCTTAGGATTTCCTCCAACAACTTGCTCACCACCAACGTCAGGCTCACTGGTCTATAGTTCCCTTGATTATCTTTACCATCTTTCTTAAATAGTGGCATTATGTTAGCCAACCTCCAGTCTTCTGGCACCTCACCTGTGACTATTGATGATACAAATATCTCAGCAAGGGGCCCAGCAATCACTTCCCTGGCTTCCCACAGAGTTCTAGGTCAGTGGATTTATCTGCCTTTTTTATGCGTTTCACGACATCCAGCACCACCACATCTGTAATATGGATATTGTACAAGATTTCAGAGGGATAGGAGGAAAAGCTTTTTCACCCAGAGGTTGGTGAATGCCTGGAATCTGCTGCCCAGTTTGATGGCACAAACAATTCATTTAACAAGAATGTGGTCTGTACCTGAAGCACTGTAAACAGCAGGGGCTACAAAAAGAGAGTACTGGAAAGTGAGGTTAGAATGGAGGCTAGGTTATTCAGCTGGCATTGACACAAAGGGCCGAATGATCTCCTTCAGTGCTGTAACTTTTCTTTGGTATCTACTGATGCTGACTTGTATCAGGACTGAATCCCAATAAAATTTCTGATGAGGATCCGGTATGGCGAAGAGGAAAGTTCTCTTTCTTGATGAAAGTATCTTGTAAGCTATTCACAATAACCAGCCAAGGTATTCTTCTTGACAAAATAGCTTTGCGAATGTTTATTGTATGTCTTGCAAAAGGAGAAACAAGTAACTGTGGAGGCTCTGGAGTAGGTGCACCTGATATTAGTTGATGCTAAAATGTGCGAAAATAAATTCTCTTGAAATGCAAAGATGATTTTTGCCAGATGAACTTGATATCTTCCTTCAGTGTAGGATTCCTGGCCATTCTCATGCACAATGACACTTAAATTCTAAATTGATTCCAAAATGCGAGTTTATACACTGCCTTTGGAATCAGTTTTCAAATATTCAGTGGAGTCCCATTTGTCCATCCATTTAAGGACAACAATATTTATTTTCAGTCAATGCCCATCTCAGCCACTGGCTCCAGCATTTTTTAATTTTGTGGAGTCTTTTAAATACATGCAGGAAACAAACTTTTCTTTCAATGGCGCTGAGGCATCAATGAGGGATTTTGAAGTTATTACACCTTGCAGTTCAATAATGATGGAGTAAAACACTACAAAGATCAATTGGTAGGTTCTCCCATTCGACTATTGCTTAAAATGCTGTAAATTTCTTTTCTTTGACTTCACATAGGATGACTGTTTTCCTTAATCCTTGTGTGGGGGACATAATAGAACTTCTCAGGAAATGAGGAATTGCTCTACAGTTCATCAAGACTATAATTCTGTGTGTTGCTTCATTTCACTGACAGCCTGTCATTTTCTCCACTTCACTGGTGGGCATGAATAGAATTAAAAGTCATTGTACGTGGGCGTTTGAGTGGTTGCTGGGTAACCAGCTTTCTTAGCTGTAATTGCTTCACTGTAAGAGCTAAAGCACCAACATTGATCAATTTAATCCCCTTTGATGCAGACACAGTAAATTTGCATTTGTCCATAAGATAGCTAAATAAATCCAAAAATGGTTCTAGGCAAGCAAATTGGCAGACGTTTAGAAAGTGGCATAGTCAGAAGATCTGGCATTTCTCTTGGACAGTTTCAGCTTCATGTGAAGTGCCACGTTTATTTGAATCTCTGCTGACAGTGAAAACTACTGACACACTTGCGGTTTTGAGATATGGATATCTTGGTGAATCCCTGAGGTCTGTTGATAGTGAGACTGATCTGTTGTGGGGGCATTTGACTGTAATAACACATAATGATACTTCAGCTGGGATTTCCCATTGGGATTGAGGTTGCAGCTGTGTTGTAGGAGTTCGGCACTGACTTTTGTTAAGTGTAGGTGAAAATTAAAAGCAATTACTATACCCAGCAAGCAATTAAAGCCATTTCATAACTTGTTCCACTCACACTAGTCAAAGCATTAATTTATTGCCACCCTATCTATTTAATTTAAATGGTGTTCGTGATATGCCACATTTCTCCTTACCCCAGAAAAAGTGTTCAGTTCTTCAGTGTGAAAAGAATGAATTAGTCTCACATCTTTCATTTTTACTAATGTTTTTCAACTTTTATGCATATATCTTACTGAATTCTCTGCCAAACCCTGAAGTTATTCAAATTATCAGTATTGAAGCCAGTGGCAAAGTTTTGTATGTCACATCCACTCTGTCTAGAATCTGTCTCAAGGCAGTGCTACCACTTGTAATTCCCTGTCTTCTATGTAGATGCTGATAGTTAGGCAGAACTTTCTGCAATGCTACAGGATATCTCTATTTGTACTTTGACATCACTGACAAGACCAGCAACTACTAGTATTTCTTAATGTTCTTCAGAAGGTGGCGAAGTGTAGATATACCCACAAAACTGTTAGATAAGAAGTACCAGAATGTAATCTCAGCTTGTGATGTTGAAGGAACATAGATATATGAATTTATATATATTTTGTTTATATATTTGCACTGATTATATCAATATTGGGTGTGACTTGGAAAGGAGTTTAGACAGTAGCTACCATTTCTCTAGAGACGTGGATTTGGAAACTGCTGTCAAAGAATCCGATACTTGTTAAGTAATGAGACCAGGTACTAACTAGTTTGTGGTTTGCTGATCTTGTACTGGGTTAACCTTGCTGGATATTTTATCAGACAGCTTTATTATCTATTCATCAAATGTTTCACGCTCTTGTTGTGATAAACAAGAGCAACAGCTGTGCCGAAGAGGATCTTAAAGACTATGACTGTTATTGATGGGGTTGCTTTTGATGTAGTGATAGTGTCCCTGCCTCTGAACCAGAATGCATGGGTGCAATGCCCACCCGCTCTAGAGGGGTGTCATCAATCTCTGATCAGGTTACTCAGAACATATCTGAAGAGGTTAATTCAAAGCATATATAACTATTATTGAGATTCGTGCAATTTCACTCAGCTGGTCCTTAGCTCTCAATTCAACACAATAAACTGAATTATTCAAGAAAATGGCAAAGTGTAATCTTAAGTTCCAAGGAGGCCAAGTGAGTCTTCATGTTATCTTAAACTCAGTTCATTAACTTTGAATCTTGTCCCTATGGCATCCCAGCTATGATGCCAGCCTGATTCACCCACTTGTTGTAAGTGGGAGGCAGAATTACTTGCCACTGCTGAAGTATCTAGGTAGCCTGATACTGGCACCATATTTAAAAGGCCCTTGTGCACCAAGGCTCATGCTTTATCACTCTCACTGTCAAATGCAATATCTTATCTTACCTACTTTAGTCCCCCCCAGACTAATAACCATGGGCCTGCCAGCACTGGGTCTCCTACTCACTCACTCAGGTCACCTCACCACCTTTGCTCCACCTGCACCAACACTAATAGCTGTGCCACCCACTTATATCTCACTCAATACTTTCCTTTGGTCTCATTCCAGGTGAAAGTGACCATAGTAAGGCAGAAAGTGCCGAGATGAATGGTGGAATGTCTGATATTTGGCTCCACAACCTCTACAGGAAGAAGATCCTGACTGAGTGTCCTGAGTAACCAACTGACCTTTCCCAAGCCCCTGGACTGATATTGGAGGCTATCCTCGTCTGTCTGTGCTGGGACCCTGACAGACTTTGAGACACAGCCATTTGTTTGTTGCACATGCAGTGTGTTTGCCATGTAGGCTGCTGGCACATGCTGTAGGTGTGATGTGAGGAGAGAGCAGCGTCAACTTATCAGTAACATGTTCACCCTCTTGACGAGTGCTGACAGCCATAACAAGCTGCCTGACTTTGTGTCTACAATAAATAGAAAGGCAAGACAGAAGTACTGTGAATCTTTGCCTTTCCCTGCCTTGCCATTTTGCATCTCAACTACAGCTCAGATGCTGTGAGTAAGCAGGTGGGCACAAAGTGAGTGTGTGCTAACAGAGTGAGTAAGCAGCCTTTAGATGCTCCCTAAATCAATCTGTTAGCTGAATGCTGTTTCAAGAACAATTTGCAACATTTCAATAAAAGACATTGGTGCACTCCAAAGATTCTTTTCATCACTTTCATCACGTGAGAGTTAATAGGTGGGGTTAATTGTGACATCTTTGGACACTAGCTGTGAAGAATGCTTCAATTAGTATTGACTATATCAGACTGTTAAATGTGTGTTCTGTGAGGCAGCTTTTGGCACAGGCCTGCCACCCCTTTGGCTAGAACAATGACGTCTTCTTCTGAATTGCCCCACAAGGGGAAACATCTGCTCAATGTCTACTTTGTCAATACCCTTTAATATCTTACTTAAAACAATTAGACCTCCCCTAATTCTTCTGAATTCTACCCCCACTGCCTCCTCTCTCCCCCCACCCCTAGATGTTAGTGAACAGGACTTGACCATATTGACAGAGCCGAGTTTGCTGTTTGGGTCTCTGGTACCCAAATCAATATAAGGTGGTTCATCCATTTCATTTCCTTTTCTGTCCTTTGTCATGGTTTGGCCCATCTGAGTGGCTTGATCAGCCATTTCAGTGGGAAATTAAGAGTGATCCACATTACAATGGGTCTGGAGTTTGAATGTAAGTCAAAAGAGGTAAGTACAGCAGATTTCTTTCCCTACAAGATGCTAGTGAACTAGATGGGCTTTTGACTATTGAAGGTGGTTTCATGACCATTATTTGATGTTGCTTTAATTGCAGGTTTATTATATGGATTCAAGTTCCACCATCTGCCATGGTGGGTTTTAGTTCCACACTGCCAGGAGCATTAACTTGGGCCTATTGACATTACAGTTACACCACTACATCCTGTTAATGGTTCCAACTTTCTAGGTCTACTTTCTCTAGTTTCTCATCCATTCTCCCCCATATTCTCTGAGCTCATCGTTGACCATGAGATCTACTTCCTATTTCCTTGATCCTATTCTTGCTAAAATGCTGTCCACAAATCTTCCTCTCCTAGTCCCATGTTAGGGATTGGAAATACTTACTCTCTCCTTTTAAATCTGACATCATCACTTCTCTCCTCAAATGATCAACTCTCAATCTCACTGCCCTTGTCAGCTGCCAGCTAACTCCAATCTCCCTCTTCTCTCCATTGTCCTCGAACATGTAGCCACCTCCACAATTTATTCTCGTCTGGCCAGGAATGCCATGTTTGAATCCTTCCAGTCAAACTTCTGCTCATGCCACAGTCCCAAGTGGTGGCTATTTAAGTCACAAGTGCCATTCTGTGAGATTGTGACCGACAGTAAAATATCCCTCCCAATCTAATTCTATTTTTTTGAAAACAGCTATGTAAAAGGACAGACCCAGTCCACATATTCAAGTTATAAACTGGGGCAGGATCAATCTTGATAATATTAGACATGAACTTTCAAAAGGTGATTGGAGGAGTCTATTTGTGGGTAAAAAGGAAGTCTGGCAAGTGGCAATATTTTAAAAGTGAGATAAAATGAGTGTTCAGGGCCAGCATGTTCCTGTTAGCGTCCAGGTCCATGCTGACAGAATTAGGAAACACTGGCTGACTGTTCAGACTCTGATCAAGAAAAAGGGGCACATGCCAGGTACAGCCATTTGGATCAAGTGAATCGCTTGAGCAGCATAGGGAGTGTAGGAATACGCTTTGGATGGAAATTTGGAATCCAGAAAAGGGACGTGAAATAGCTTCAGCAGAGAAGGTTAAGGAAAATCAAAAGTGATTTTACAAATACATTAAAGGCAAACGAGTAACTAGGGAGAAAGTAGGGGCCCTTAAAAATCAATGAGGCCATCGGTGTGGAACTACTTCTAAGGAGATGGCCAAAATGTTTCACTCCAGAACTTACTGTGGAAAAAGACTGGGTGACTCCAGGCACTAAAGAGTAATACGTTAGACTACACTTCGAATACTCTGTGCAATTAGAGTCTCCCTTCTATAAGAAGGATGTTATGAAACTTGAAAGGGCTCAGAAAAGATTTACAAGATGTAGACAGGGTTGTGGCTGAATAAACTGGGTCTACTTTTCCTGGAGCATCGGAGGCTAAGGGGTGACATTACAGAGGTTTATATAAACATGAGGGGCATGGAAAAGGTAAATACTCAAAGTCTTTTCCCAGGGGTTGGGAATCCAAAGCTCAAAGACATAGGATTAAGGTGAGAGGGGAAAGATTTAAAACGAACTTAAGGGACTTCAGGGACAGCTTTTTCACACATGGTGATGCATGCATGGAATGAGCTGGGAGAGGAAGTTGCAGAGACTGATACAATTACAGCATTTAAAAGGCATCTGGATAGGTATATGAATAGTAAGGGTTTAGGGGATATTGATCAAGTACTGGCAAATGGGACTAGAATTTCTGGTCAGCACTGACGAGTTGGACCGAAGTATCTGTCTCCATGCTATATATTTGTGTCTTGAAAAGAGTACGTTATAGGGGTGGTGCTGGAGATTCTAAACCACACAGGTAGATAAATTCCCTGGACTTGATCAAGAGTATCTCAGGACATTGTGGGAAGCTGGGGAAGAAATTGCAGGGACACTAGTAGAGATATGTGTACCATTGTCAGCCATGTGTGATGTTCTGTAAGACTTGATGGTGGCATAGTGCATGCTGAAGGAGGTTTTCTAAGATTGCAAGGGGATCTTGATGATATGGGTGAATGAGCTGAAAAACTGTAGATGGAGTTTAATCTGGATAAATGCGGAGTAATGCATTTTGGTTCAACAAACAAGGATAGAGCTGATACAAGTAATGTTAGGAACTTATTTAGTGTTGTAGAACAGAAGGACCTCCTGGTTCAGGGACACAATTCTTAAAGTTTGCTTCACAGCATGGATAAGAAGTTGCTTGGCATGCTTGACTACATTGCTCAGTCCATTGAGTATAGGAGTTGGGATGTCATGTTGAGATGGTGCAAGACATTGAGGCCTCTTCTAGAATCCAGTTCTGGTCGCCCAGTTATAGGAAGAATGGCTATCATTCAGCTGGAGATGGTTGGGAAGAGATTTATCAGGAAGTTGCCTAGTGTGGAGGGAAGGTCTTACGAGGAAAGGCTGAGGGACTTGAGGCTGTTTTTGTCAGAAAGAAGAAGTTTGAGATACGAGTTAATTGAGACATACAAGCTAATCAGAGGGTTATATCGGGTGGACCGTGAGAGTCTTTTTCCTCGAAAGGCAATAGCTAGCATGAGGGGACATAGCTTTAAATTGAGGGGCAATAGTTATCAGACAGACGTCAGAGGTAGTTTCTTTACTGAGAGTAGTAGGGCTGTGGAATGCATTGCCTGCAACAGTAGTAGACTCACCAACTTTAAGGGTGTTTAAATGGTCATTGGATAGGCATATGAACGAGAATGGAATCGTGTCAGTTAGATGGGTTTCAGATTGGTTTCACATGCCGGTGCAACATCAAGGGCGAAAGGGTCTGAGCTGCATTGTAATGTTTTATCTTCTATGTTCTATGTTCTACAACATTTGATACCATTGTCCAGACCATCCCCTGCTTTCAATGTTTCATCACTGTCAACCATCTGTCTCCACCACACACTCAAGTTGTGCACTCCAGGTCCGAGCCACTCGCTGCATTGTTTTTCCTCATATCTCTGTTGCTTCCTTAGCCAACCACCTTAAATCAGTACCCCAGCTGCTTTTCCATCCTTTCACCAATAAAAAACAGCTGCTCTGTTCAGACCCCTTATGATTTTGAATATCACTATCAAATCTCCTCTCAGTGTTCTCTAATCAGAACAACCCCAGCCTTTCCAATCTATTCTTGTACCTGAAGGTCCTCGTCCCTGGAGTTATTCCCATGAATTGTTTTGGGCACACCCTCTAATGCATTGACATCCTCCATGGACACAACATTCCAATTGAACCTACCTGTGTGGTTAACAGAGATTTATCATAATTTCCTTGCTTTTGTATTCTTTGCTTTATCATAAATGAGTATTTTGCATCAGTATTTACTGTGGAAAAGGATATGGAAGATATCAAATGTAGGGAAAGAGATGGTGACATCTAGCAAAATGTCCATATTACAGAGGAGCAAGTGCTGGATGTCTTGAAACGCATAAAAGTGAATAAATCCCCAGGACCTGATCAGGTGTACCCTAGAACCCTGTGGGAAGCTAGAGAAGTGATTGCTGGGCCTCTTGCTGAGATATTTGTATAATCGATAGTCACGGGTGAGGTGCTGGAAGACTGGAGGTTGGCTAACGTGGTGCCACTGTTTAAGAAAGGTGGTAAGGACAAGCCAGGGAACTATTGACCAGTGAGCCTGACGTCAGTGGTGGGCAGGCTGTTGAAGGTAATCCTGAGGGATAGGATGTACATGTATTTGGAAAGGCAAGGACTGATTAGGGATAGTCAACATGGTTTTGTGTGTGGGAAATCATGTCTCACAAACTTGATTTAGTTTTTTGAAGAAGTAACAAAGAGGATTGATGAAGACAGAGCGGTAGATGTGATCTATATGGACTTCAATAAGGCGTTCGACAAGATTCCCCATGGTAGACTGATTAGCAAGGTTAGATCTCATGGAATACAGGGAGAACTAGCCATTTGGATACAGAACTGGCTCAGAGGTAGAAGACAGAGGGTGGTGGTGGAGGGTTGTTTTTCAGACTGGAGGCCTGTGACCAGTGGAGTGCCACAAGGATCGGTGTTGGGTCCTCTACTTTTTATCATTTACATAAATGATTTGGATGCGAGCATAAGAGGTACAGTTAGTAAGTTTGCAGATGATACCAAAATTTGAGTTGTAGTGGACAGTGAAGAGGGTTACCTCAGATTACAACAGGATCTTGACCAAATGGGCCAATGGGCTGAGAAGTGGCAGATGGAGTTTAATTCAGATAAATGCGAGGTGCTGCATTTTGGGAAAGCAAATCTTAGCAGGACTTATACACTTAATGGTAAGGTCCTGGGAGTGATGCTGACCAAAGAGACCTTGGAGTGCAGGTTCATAGCTCCTTGAAAGTGGAGTCGCAGGTAGATAGGTTAGTGAAGAAGGCGTTTGGTATGCTTTCCTTTATTGGTCAGAGTATTGAGTACAGGAGTTGGGAGATCATGTTGCGGCTGTACAGGACATTGGTTAGGCCACTGTTGGAATATTGCATGCAATTCTGGTCTCCTTCCTATCAGAAAGATGTTGTGAAACTTGAAAGGATTCAGAAAAGATGTACAAGGATTTTGCCAGGATTGGAGGATTTGAGCTATAGGGAGAGGCTGAACAGGCTGGGACTGTTTTCCCTGGAGTGTCAGAGGGTGAGGGGTGACCTTCCAGAGGTTTACAAAATTATGAGGGGCATGGATAGGGTAAATAGACAAGAACTTTTCCTTGGGGTGGGAGAGTCCAGAACTAGAGGGCATAGGTTTAGGGTGAGAGGGGAAAACTACCTAAGGGGAAACATATATATATGGAATGAGCTGCGAGAGGAAGTGGTGGAGGCTGGTACAATTGCAACGTTTAAGAGGCATTTGGATGGGTATATGAATAGGAAGGGTTTGGAGGGATATAGGCCGGTGCTGGCAGGTGGGACTAGATTGGGTTGGGACATCTGGTCGGCATGGACGGGTTGGACCGAAGGGTCTGTTTCTATGCTGTACATCTCTATGATTCTATGACTCTCATTGTTTTCTCAACCTGCCATGTTATGCTCAGTGCTTTCTGCACATATTCCCCTCAGACTTTCTGATCCTGCACCCTATATAGAATTATACCCTTTGTTATTTTATTTCATTTGCATTCTTCTTATTAAAATGAAACACTTCACACTTCTCTGCTTAAATTAAATTGCATCTGGTACTTGATTGTTAATTCCACCAGCCTATATAGATTTGTTTGAAATTTAACACAATCATCCTCACAATTCAGAATGCTTGCAAGTTTTGTGGTATTTGCAAATTTGACCCTGGGGAACTCCACTGTAAGCCTCTATAAATACAAAAACTACCAACTACTCTCTGTATCATGTCATTCAACTAACTTTGTATTCATTTTGCTATTGTTCCTTATGTTCCTTGAGTTCTAACTCATTATCTTAGATGAGATCAAAAGAACTCTTTCCAGTGAACCTCTGACAATTATCGCCAGCTTAGTTTTGCTGGCACATTGTCTTGTGCTGATTTTCAGAGTAAAACCAATTTGCCATTTTCCCAATCCTTTATGCCCGGATTACCTAAAGAGAAAGCAATCAGTACAGTAAACAGAAATAGACAATTCAACCACTCGAGCCCACTCAACTATTTAATAGGAACATCTCAGCCTCAACTCCACTTTCCTGCCTGTTCCACATAACCCTTCAACCTGCTATGATTTAAAAGTCTATCTCCTCCTTAAATGTTTGTGTCCTGGCATCCACGCCAATCTGTGTCGTGAATTCCACAGATTCACAACTCTTAGAGAAGCAATTCCTTCTTATCTCTGTTTTAAATCTGCCACCCCTTAGCTTCGAACAATGACATCCCCTTCTGAATTGCCCCACAAGGGGAAACATCTGCTCTATATCTAATTTGTCAATACCCTTTAGTATCTTGCACACCGTAATTAAATCTCTGTTCATTCTGTTAAATTCTAGTGAATATAGGCTGAAACTGCTCAATATGTCTACATATACAAACTTTTCATCTCTGGAATTAATCTAAAGAATCTTGAATGCCAAGTGTCTTGAAAGTTGTTGAAGTACCACTTATACAGGCAAGTAGGAAGTATTCCATTCTATTCTCGACTAATGCCTTGTAGATAGTGGACAGGCTTTTGAGGAGTCAGGAGATGAATTACCTGCTGCAGGAATACTAGCCTTTGACCTTCATGTGTAGCCACTGTATTTATATGGCTAGTCTGAAGGGATTCAGTGACGGCAATACCATTGAATGTGAAGAGGCAATCTTTAGATTATCTGTATTTGGAGATTGCCTTTTCCTTTGATTGAAATTCTTCCCTCCCTTTTACTTTTTTCTAGGGTATCCTTTACAGTGAAAGTAGACGCAAAACTTCTTACTTTTTATTATTAATTCCACAGACTCCATCTCTAAAGAACCAACATTCGCTTTATTTATTCTTTTCTTCTTAAAATATCTATGGAACCTCACCATCTGTTTCTAAATGTCTAATCCATATTTCAATAATGTCTTCCACATTTTTGTTTAGTCATGCTTTGCTAGTTTTATGTTCTGTCCAATCTTCTGACTTGTCATTAATCTTTCCAGAATTGTACACCTTTTCTTTCAATTTGATTCTATCTTTAGCTTTTCTTTTCATTGGTTATGGATGGTGTGCCCTTCCCCTGGAGTCTTTCTTTCTCACTGGAAAATATCATTGAGTACTATGAAATATTTCCTTAAATTGCCTTTGCATCCCTTCTGACCTATCCCATTTTACTTTAGCCAGTCTTAGCAAGAAAACTATTAGAGACTATTCAAGAGAAAGAGAATAAAATGATTCTTCCTCAAAAAGCAGTCTCACAAACTAATATCTTTCAAAGAGGTAGCTACAGGCTGTGGTGGAATTATTTAAAGAGTATCAAGTTTTCAAATAAAACTCTTATTAAACTAATTTCAAGAACAAGATAAGATTATATATTCCCAAAAAGTCTTGAGTTTCTCTCTTCTGAGACTGCTGAATGATAAAAATCACAAACTACCTTTACATTTATTAAGGATGTAGCAGTGTGCTACATTCATACCATTGTCAAATTACAGTTAAGGAAGTAACGTTCTCACATCAGAGATTGAAATATCTCTACTGTGCCATTGGCATGCCATATTGAATAATGTGGACCATATGTGGAGTGATTCCCATGTCAGAGTCATGCAGCTAGACATGAAAATACAGCTGGGTTCTGGTAATGTAATCTCGCAAGCACCATGCACTGATTCATCATTTATCAATAAATAATTACCCAAATGAATTGCTTTCTGACAGTTGTGTGGGGAATATCGATTAATTACACAAGCTCCAGCTTTGTCAGTGTTAGACGTTGTGATGCCTTGCAATTGATATTCTGTACAATGAGCAAGCTAGCCATGTAGTAGAACAACATAACAGCACTAAAAACAAGAACAGATGCAAATCAAGGGAACCTGCAAATCTATTACAAGACCCATGACAACTTGTTTTGAGCCATCTCACCTTATGATAAACAGCCTCTGGCCAATGGGCTGAGATTTTCAGATCTTCCTATCCCAATGTGTAAATTGACCTGGCAAGTTGCATTTGGTGAGAGTGATCTTTCAGCAAATAACTTAGAGGTAGAACATATCTATAAATTAGACCAATGAATATTGGCTTCCATTAGTCTGACATTCTGTTGTGCCCTAATGTTTTGCTGTAAATGTAAGTTGGCAGACTCTACAGTGCATCTGGGAGTGCCTCCATAATCAGTTAGAGTGGAGGATTCTCAAATTAATAGCTCAAAGAATCAGTCACAGAGAACTGTGTATCATTTTAAAGCAGAAGGCGGTGATTCAACATACTGAATTCATGTCAGCTATCTGTAGCACAATTCAGTCAGTGCCATTCACCCATTTAATCCCTCCTGCCCTGCATATGTATTGCCCTCACATGCCCACACAATTTCCTCTTGAAATCATTCACTGTATATGCTTCCACCATCATAGGTAGCAAGTTCCAATTCATCACCATGCACTCAAACCCAAATCCTTGGGCTTGTGTCCATGGTGCTTGTAGTATCAGCTGATGAAGGAACGTTTCTTTGGCTACTTTGCATATGTATCATATTTTTAAATACTCCATCAACTCTCCTTTGCTCCAGTCGGAACAACCCAGCTTCTACTTTGTAACTAAAATCCCTCATTCCTGGAAGCATTCTGGTGAATCTCCTCTGAACCCTCTCGTGTTCTCACACCCTTCCTAAATGGTGGTGGCCAGAAATGAATGCAATACTTAAGTTGTGGCTAAACCTGAGCTTTATAAAGATTCAACATAACTTTGCTGATTTATACTTAATGTATTTATGAAAGCTATAATCCCCTATGCATTCCTAATTATTCCTTCACTACATCTTACTACTTTCAAAGGTCTATGCACATTAACCCCTAATTTTCTCTCTCTCCCCCTCTCTCTCTCTCTATGCGCACTTGTACAAGCACACACAATCTTTAGATCTGTGCCATTTAGTTCTACGTTAATTCTCTATATCCCCATGCCCCTTGATGCTAATCCATAGTTTGCTTCAATCATTGCTGATCTCTGTGGCCTCCACCCACTTTGAGCTGGCTTAAAATATCTTTTTTAGTGAAAGCCTGGCCATGGGACTGGGTTTCAGTGCGTAAAGTTGCCCAGGTGATGGGATGTTTGCCGTTAACACTTGTTGACAGAATCTGGGGGTATGTGAAAGAGAGTTTATGGGATAGTGAGTCATGAGGAGATGAAGATGAGGTTGACCCCATGCAGCTGAAGTCCTGACACTAGCTCCAAGCACAGGCAAAGCCCAGAAGCAGTTGAGGGGTGCATGCTGCTAGGCTTGGAGAAGCTCTGAAGCCGGGATCGTTCCGTGCTGCTGAGGATTTGGGGAGCAGAAGGAGCAGGAGTAGCTCAGTGAAGCTAAAATGTGGTTGACTGTTACACAAACCTGTCAGTGGAGACAAAGGTTGAGCAGCATTTGACTGCAATTGAACTACAATCATACTAGAAAGTAGAAGCTGGGTTACAGCCTTAATAAATCCAATGGGCTGCAGTCTCAGGAGAAGAGATTGAGCAATGAGGAGATGTGCAGTCATTGGGACAGTTTGAGTTGTCTATTGAAGGGTCATTAGAGGCTATCACCTTTAAAGAGAGAGAGGAGCTGAAACCTCTCATGAAGAATATAGAGTTTAAAGAACTTTGATGATTCATGTTTGTTGTGCAACGTAATGAACATAAGAACAAGGAGCAGAAGAGGCCAAATAGCTCCTAGACCTGTTCCACCATCTAATAAGATTATGCCTTATCTGACGTAATCACAAATTCACATTCCTGATTATCAAAATCTTTCAACCTCCTGCTTAACAAGAATCAATCCACAAGTATCTTAAAAATATTCAAAGATACTGCTTTCACTGCATTTACAGGAAAATAGTTCCAAAGTCTCATGACCCTCTATGAGAAAAAAAGTTGCCTCCTCTCTGTTTTAAAAAAAAACTCATAATTTTGAAACTGACCTTTTGCCCAACTCTACATTCCTCCACTGGAAGTAACAGCTTCCCTGAAACTACGTGACCAAGAACCCCACAGGATCTTAAATGTTTCAATTAAGTCATCTCCTAAATTTCTAAACTCCAGCTGATCAGGCCTAGCCAATTCAACCTTCCCTCATAATACCACTTACTCATTCCAGACATGAACATGGTAAACCTTCTTTAAACCACTGGGTGACCAATGCAAGCCAACGTATATAAATGTAGTCCCATCAGAGCCTTGTACAAATGAAGTATACTGAATCTTCATTCTAACAGTCCAAGTTTCACAATCTAGCTCTAGGGGTGTAAGTAGATAGATGAATAAGACAGTAAGTAACCGATGATGAAAGTGCACTTAGTTGATTTTATACTTGCAGGCACCAGTGCAGATACCAACACTGCTTATCTCTTCAAGTTTGCCAATAGAGGTGAGTGAGTCAACAAATAAGCATATGAATATGCAAGGAATAGAGGGATATGAACCAAGGGCAGGCAGAAGGGATTAGTTTAATTTGGCGTCATGTTTGGCACTACATCGTGGGGCAAACGACCCATTCCTGTACTGTTCTATATTCCAACAGCAAAGAATGGGCAACAGTCAGGAAGATTGTAAGGATAGTTCACAACATTAGCTGGAATTTGGCATTCCAAACGACTTGGTGTCAGAACTTCCTGTTTTTTTTCCCTCTGCAAACATCCTGTGCACGTTACTCACATTGCACTAACTGAGATAATGTTGATTGGACTTCATATTCAAAATATGCCACTTTGGGACCTTGGTGACAGTCACGTAATCCAAAAAATAGGAATAACAAGCCCGATTTTACTCCCTGTATCCTTTTATATTCAAACTATTCATCCTCTAAATATTTTCTGACCTACCTGTTCAGATTTGCTTTTACACATCTCGGGAGCAGGTGGGACTTGACCCCAGGCCTCCTGGTCCAAAAACATGGATAATAGGCAACAAAGGTCCACCCTTTCAAAATCTTCTATCCAGTAGTGGGAGGCCTACTACTCAATCTGTTCAATGTCTGACCTCTTGTGATCATGGCCCACTGCATTTTCTGCATATAGCCTCTGAATTCAATCAGTCTTCACTTTATTTCATGATTAATAACTATATCATCAGCTCTGAGCTTACAGGAAAATGTAGTCAAGCATGTAATTAAGTGACAAATTTATTATTTTTCAAACTACTGACAAATCACAAAATAGGAGCTTATTGGAGCATTCCATTTAGCTAATTTGTTATCTAACAATGTTCTTGGAATAAAACTGCAGTTGTCATTACCAAACTCCTGTAGTTATAAACAGCAGGGGAAAGTCTTGACCCTTTCATAGTTTGTAGTTTTTATGAAACACCAGGCACGTTAATCGCTTGTTCATTTTTATGCTGACTGATATGCAACAGGAACAATGTGCCCCATTTACAGTTAGTTGAAAATAGTCTTAAGGAAATTGTCAGTCGTCACATTGAAATTTACAATGAAATCTCTAAACTGAATCTGTCACCTCAGTTTCAACAAGATAAAGACAATTGATGGATGTTCATTGATTTCAGTCAGTATGATTTTCTTTAACGGTTTGTGACAGGCAACTTTGTATTTCAGCCATCTTCAGTGTGCTAGTCACCCAAGTCTTTGATTATACGTGCCTTATGTCTTTCGTGTTTTGTCTTACATAGAAAAACTTTGCTCTTAGCAATACTCAGATTTAATAGCATCTGTGGAGGTTGAAACTTAAGATTTCCAGGCAAATATCTCTTCTTCAGATTTTTTGATTGAATTTTTACGATCCCCAAAAATGTTTTTTGATTACTGGACCTTTAAATTGGTTGATCTTTTAGGGTCTTTCCATTATTTCAAAGTCATCAATACAGGCAGATACAAAACATCCTCTTGTTACTCACATACCAGCTAGTTCTCATTTGGTCTCGATTGTTGACAAAAATATATGCCAATTTACTGACGTTATGAATTAAGAAATACAGATTGGAGATTACAGGTAAGGTTGAAATTATTAAAGTTTGAAATAAATGTAGGCTACAATTTCTGTTTGGGGCAACACCAATAATTCTGCTCAAATTGAGTCCCTTTTTGAAACCAGTTCTTATTCTTTCTCTCGTGAGTTTCCAATCAAATTTATTTTCATATCATGGAATGTAAAATGTGCCTTGAATCAGTGCACTCAGGAAGCATTTTAATGCATAACTTAAAAATAAAATTGACTTTAAAAGAATTCCTTGATGTACTTAAAAAACAGCAATTTGATGTCGCTTGATTAATTCATTTGAAAATGGGTTTATTACAGAAAATGGCATTTTACTTCTGTGTTAATCCACCACCTGAGAATTACCCTGACTTTAAATTACGTTAAAAAGCAGGTAGAAAATATAGAAAATGATCTAGTTATTTTCAGGTACAAATGTGACTTGCTCAGAAAGTGATAATAAAACAACAAAATCCTTTAAAATATACTTGCTTGCAATCTTGGGTGCCGGTTTCTCTGATACTGAGAGAGTTGAGCTGGACAAACTGACACATTGAATGGAGGCTTTAGGCCATATTTACCAGGGATTACACTAGGTACATATATTTGGATAGAGAAAGGGAACTAGTCCATGCCAGTGTTTATGCTCCACTCTCTACCAGGTCCAACAAATTAAGTCTGCCCAATGAACAGGCTATTTGCATAATTTGAAGTAACAGAACAGTTCAATTTCTCCTTCAGAATGAATTTGTTTGTTTTAGATTCAGAGTACAGTATGGAACAATATGGTAATGTTTTATGAAATTGCGCTCCTGACAAAAAGCTTTATGTATTGGGAGTACACGTCAAAAATTTGGCATGAAGGTCAACGAATGTTGCTTGATCTTCAATCCATTCATTTCAATTTTAATAGGTTGAAATTCCTGTGGGACTGACTGAACTGTGGGCTTGACTTCCTGATATACACTTCCAGCAGGCAAAGCAAGCACACTACATTTTACCATTAATGACTATGGTGACAAGATCATACTGAGGTTGGAAATTATTTTTCTAATTTACTTCTCTTTTCTTCCAATAGTTCTGGCTCACACGACGATTGGGTTTTACGTGCACTGGAGCTTTTTTGACCAGGAAATTGCTTTCCATGTGTGAGTCGATTGTCAAGCTGATTGACAATTGAGCAATGTTATGGCGAGAAGACCTGTTCTAAATTTAAGTCAAATTTTTTTCAAACTGGAAACGACTGTCAATGATGGAAGAAAAGTACTGAAAGCTGGTCCATGGCTGCAGCATTTTTACAGTGAGACAGAAGAAGTATGCCATGTTGTCTCAAAACTCCCAAGCAGATAGTGAAGGTGTGGCTTTTTCCTTATTTGTTAATATGGATTTAAAATTAACACCATTTATAAAAACTCACGGCATCTCTGGTTGAATAATTGCAACAGCCTTGGGGTCCTCTTAAATTGCAAAGATACACAGCTACAGTAATGGATAAAAATTTTCTTTCTTCAATATGCAAAACAATGCACATTCAAGGATTAAACAAATGCAATGTACAACCCACCCACAGTAATTTGCAATGACATAAATTAATAAGGAGCTGACAGCTTCAGTAGAAAAGCAGAAGCCATTTGAAATACAGAAGATTAATAAAAGATCTTTTTTATTTTGTATCATATCTTGTGGATCATTATTGTTCAGGGAAAATGATGGTTGAAACTGATCTGTACATTTTAGCCATTGTAAGCTTTTTATTGAGTGCACAGCACAATATTTTTCATAAAAGAGCAATGAAACCAGTTTATTTCCACGCCGCTCAGCTGAAATAATTAGGACTGAAAAGATCAATGGTAAAGTATAGTCCTCGCACAACACCGATCCAGGTCTTGCATTGTCAATCATTGCTTTGGCTTTTGCAAAGGAAACACTTGCCCATTTCTATTAGAATTAGAATTAATAAAACAAGTCAGAATGATTTAATTGGAAGAATGTTTCAGTCCAGTGGCAGTTTGAATGAAAACCCTTAATCTTGCACCAGTCATTGTCAATGTTCAGCTTTCTCACTCACCGTCCCTGCTGTAATGAACTAGGAATCTGCCTTCATTCTTAGACATTCATTCAGATTTAGTTCAATGCATTTCAGGACATCTACTTTGTTAAATAAAGTACAGTTTGCGCTGTGATTTTAATTAGATTTTGCATCCATCTAGAACTAAGATATCTCATTTAAATGTAAATGACAAAAGTGTTAAATCTGTTAGCTGTCAAAGAATGACCATTTGGTTTTAATTGGCCCAATTATTACTTCTGTTAAAAATGTTGGGCTCACAGGTAAACAAATGGTGCACTTATTACAATCAGAGTATGTTTTAATGAAGGATAAAAGAAATTCTAATTCTGAATAAAACTACTGGAATTATTGATGGTTCAATTGATAACTGGAAGAGGAAGATGGTTATGTTTTTGGATATAATATTTAATTCTGCTTTCCCACAGCTACCTGGACTACACCTCCTCCCACCCTGCCCCCTGTAAAAACTCCATCCCATATTCCCAATTCCTTCGTCTCCGCCGCATCTGCTCCCAGGAGGACCAGTTCCAACACCGCACAGCCCAGATGGCCTCCTTCTTCAAGGACCGCAGATTCCCCCCAGACGTGATCGACGATGCCCTCCACCGCATCTCCTCCACTTCCCGCTCCTCCGCCCTTGAGCCCCGCTCCTCCAACCGCCACCAAGACAGAACCCCACTGGTTCTCACCTACCACCCCACCAACCTCCGTATACAACGTATCATCCGCCGTCATTTCCGCCACCTCCAAACAGACTCCACCACCAGGGATATATTTCTCTCCCCTCCCTAATCAACGTTCCGCAAAGACCACTCCCTTCGTGACTCCCTCGTCAGGTCCACACCCCCCACCAACCCAACCTCCACTCCCGGCGCCTTCCCCTGCAACCGCAGGAAATGTAAAACTTGCACCCACACCTCCACACTCACTTCCCTCCAAGGCCCCAAGGGATCCTTCCATATCCGCCACAAGTTCACCTGTACCTCCACACACATCATCTATTGCATCCGCTGCACCCGATGTGGCCTCCTCTATATTGGGGAGACGGGCCGCTTACTTGCGGAACGCTTCAGAGAACACCTCTGGGACGCCTGGACCAACCAACCCAACCACCCCGTGGCTCAACACTTTAACTCTCCCTCCCACTCCACCGAGGACATGCAGGTCCTTGGACTCCTCCACTGGCAGAACATAACAACACGACGGCTGGAGGAGGAGCGCCTCATCTTCCGCCTGGGAACCCTCCAACCACAAGGAATGAACTCAGATTTCTCCAGTTTCCTCATTTCCCCTCTCCCCACCTTGTCTCAGTCGGTTCCCTCAACTCAGCACCGCCCTCCTAACCTGCAATCTTCTTCCTGACCTCTCCGCCCCCACCCCACTCCGGCCTATCACCCTCACCTTGACCTCCTTCCACCTATCACATCTCCATCGCCCCTCCCCCTAGTCCCTCCTCCCTACCTTTTATCTTAGCCTGCTTGGCACACTCTCCTCATTCCTGATGAAGGGCTTGTGCCCGAAACGTCGAATTTCCTATTCCTTGGATGCTGCCTAACCTGCTGTGCTTTAACCAGCAACACATTTTCAGCTCTGATGGTATATACATCAGATACGATTTGACCTTCAGTATATTTCCATATTTCTCTCTTTTTATTTTTCAGTTTTAATTAAACTGCTCCATATGTGTCCTCTATCCCAGAATGAGAAAGTTTGAATGCATCAGAGTCTTGGTATTACCAAACTTTAACTTCTTAATTTTGCGCATGAGACCTGCTTTCAACATAACTATTCATAACCTCAGTAATCAGCTTAGGAGTCAGAGTCACTCGAGATATCTATATTTGTCAGTGTTAGGCAGTAAATGCATTTGGAATAGTATAAAATGCTCACCAAGTTCTATTTGAGAAACATCATGCTCAGCAGTAGCATAGACCCATTAAAGGAATGAGTATTGCGGATGATGCAAGTATTTCTGTGTAAATCTAGGTAGTAACCAGCAACAACGGGAAAAGGAAATTAACCATTGCAGGCCACCACGGTCCATTAAAGCAGAGCAAATACTCAAAAATAAACTTATTTTAAAAATTTGCAAATGCCTAAAGATAGAGGGTGCACTATTTCCAGTTTATCTTAAGTAATTTAGTTAATGTGAAATAGTGAAGAAGTTTCTAAAGGTTGGTGGATTAAATGTATAGTGAGCTGTTTTCTAATTAACAAGTTTAAGCAACTGGCATGATTTTGAAATTTTTTTTTAAAAATTCTGTCAATTTTTATTGCCTCTGCTTGCTCCACATCCTCAAATTATTTGTCAGCCTTTGTCTAACTTCATTTTATGTGCACTTTTTCTGTCTTCATCATCTGGTGTTGTCATTCTCACATTTTCTTCTTTCACTGCTGTCTCTCATCTATATGTTTCCACTCTCCCAACTGTTTTTCACACACTTTTTTAAATCTCAGTTTAATAGGTCAGGAATTGAGGCTTACAGCACTAGATATTTCATCAGGAGACTCTGAAGAAATTTGTTATTCATTAAAGTAGAGAAATCAACAAATAGCAGTGGGAAGTAAATGATGGACTAGGCATGTAAACGCTCTGGATGAAGCAGGCATGCATTGGCTAAATGGAAAAGCAAACTATTTTTGAGACTGTTGCAATTCTGAAAAACAACACCAATTCCTAGTAAAGCTCAACAGACATTCTAACCTGTAGAAAAGCAACAGTTACCATTTCAGGTCAATTAACCTTTTATAATACTCGTCATTCTCAACATGAATATAACAGCCAAATGCTAAAGATGCCGGAAAACTGAAATAAAACACTAAACCTGGAAAATACTAAAGAGGTCAGACAGTGTCAGGGAAGAGAGGGAAAACAGAGCTAATATTTCAGATGGATTATTTTCAGTGATAATCACTACAGGGCACATGGGGAATCACTAATCAGTCTCTTTGTGCAGCTTATTAAGTATGACTTCTCTTGATAACAGGCAATTGCCGACTCAATTGGAACTTATTGCCTGAAGTCCTCTTGTGGCATATCCTTCCTTCTGGATGCAGAGGTATGTAATAACATCACTGATCAGATTCGTTCGGAGAAAAGGTCCTTTGTCATAGTGATCACATCTGTATCAAGTGTTGATCGCTTGAGGAACTCTAGTTCAGAGGTGATGAGCTACAAACACTGACATATCAAGAAGGGGGAGACTTACCTGGACACTGCTCAGGAAGCAGTCACATCCCTTAGCTTTACAGCCTTGAACTTAGTCAGTGGTCAGAAATGTGAGGATATGATTATGAGTGAGGTCAAGTAGTGTTGAAGGAGCCTTAGTCCTTAAGGGCTGTAGTGAGGATGAGCAAACTGACCATTGCATGATAGTGCAGGGAGCCATTCAAGGTGAAGAAAAGTGAAATATAATTGGAATTGATGATCATATAGTCAGGGACTTGGATTGAGAGAGAAAGATCCAGTTACCATAGTCCCCATGGGTACTAATGATATAGGAAGAAAGAGGTTCTGCTGAGGCTATGAAAGCAGCTTGGGATGAAATTAAAAAGCAGAACTTAAATGGTAACAATCTCTGGGTTACTAATTGTTCCATGAGCAAATTGGCACAGAGTCAACATGATTAGAGTGGTAAATGCGTGGCTCAAAAACAGGTGTGAGAGGAATAGTTTTGAATTCAGTGTAATGTTAACAGATTAAATGGGACTATCTCTCTGGACATAAATGTATTATTAAAGGGTTAAAGTGCACCGACTCCACATTCTGGAAGTGGGTTGGGATGACATTCATGCAGGAATGCAGATGACTCCCACTCCATTTAGATAGTCGTTTGCTACTACTCCCTGCTGTTATCAAGTTAAACTATCATTCAGTCCCTTCCATTCAGAAATGCTTTCATAGCCATCCTCTGAAGCTAGGGCATATCACATCTATATTGTCTTGGGGAATCACTGAGTCAGGAAATTGTCTGCATAATGATTTCCCAGGATTAGGGCATTTATTTTTGCATTATCTCGGAGGATGATCTCATCCTACCATTGTACCTGGGGTAACATGTGGCTGTGAGGGAGTGGCTGGCGCTTGTCTTGAGTGGCATGCAACTGTGGGGGAGCAGCCAGAGTATCTGTGAGCATGACCAACTGATCTGTATAAAGGGGATGTCTTTTCTTTGCTCGGGGCTTCACTCTGACCTGAAAATGGGAAGCCTTTAGAAATGAGATAATGAGAATCCAGAGAAAGTATATTCCCGTCAGGGTGAAAGGAAAGGCTGGTAGGTATAGGGAATGCTGGATGACTAAAGAAATTGAGGGTTTGGTTAAGAAAAAGAAGGAAGCATATGTAAAGTATAGACAGGATAGATCGAGTGAATCCTTAGAGTATAAAGGCAGTAGGAGTATACTTAAGAGGGAAATCAGGAGGGCAGAAAGGGTACGTGAGATAGTTTTGGCAAATAGAATTAAGGAGAATCGAAAGGGTTTTTGCAAATGCATTAAGGACAAAAGAGTAACTAGGGAGAGAATAGCTCCCCACAAAGATCAACGAGGCGGCTTTTGTGTGGAGCTTCAGAAAATGGGGGAGATACTAAACGAGTATTTTGCATCAGTATTTACTGTGGAAAAGGATATGGAAGGTATAGACTGGGGAAATAGATGGTGACACCTTGCAAAATGTCCATATTACAGAGGAGGAAGTGCTGGGTGTCTTGAAATCCCCAGGACCTGATCAGGTATACCCTAGAACTCTGTAGGAAGCTAGAGAAGTGATTGCTGGGCCTCTTGCTGAGATATTTGTATCATTGATAGTCACGGGTGAGGTGCTGGAAGACTGGAGGTTGGCTAACGTGGTACCACTGTTTAAGAAGGGTGGTAAGGATAAGCCAGGGAACTGTAGACCAGTGAGCCTGACATTGGTGGTGGGCAGGTTGTTGGAGGGAATCCTGAGGGATAGGATGTACATGTATTGGGAAAGGCAAAGACTGATTAGGGATAGTCAGCATGCCTTTGTGTGTGGGAAATCATGTCTCTCAAACTGAATTGAGTTTTTTGAAGAAGTAACCAAAAGGATTGATGAGGGCAGAGTGGTAGATGTGATCTATATGGATTTCAGTAAGGCGTTCAACAAGGTTCCCCATGGGAGACTGGTAAGCAAGGTTAGATCTCACGGAATACAGGGAGAACTAGCCATTTGGATACAGAACTAGCTCAAAGGTAGAAGACAGAGGTGGTTGTGGAGGGTTGTTTTTCAGACTGGAGGCCTGTGACCAGTGGAGTGCCACAAGGATCGGCGCTGGGTCCTCTACTTTTTGTCATTTACATAAGTGATTTGGATGCGAGCATAAGAGGTACAGTTAGCGAGTTTGCAGATGACACCAAAATTGGAGGTGTAGTGGACAACAAAAAAGGTTTCCTCAGATGACAACAGGATCTTGACCAGATGGGCCGATGGGCTGAGAAGTGGCAGATGGAGTTTAATTCAGATAAATGTGAGGTGCTGCATTTTGAGAAAGCAAACCTTAGCAGGACTTACACACTTAGGGAGTGGTGTGCAGGTTCTTAGCTTCTTGAAAGTGGTGTTGCAGGGAGATAGGATCGTGAAGAAGATATCTGATATGCTTTCCTTTATTGGTCAGAGTATTGAGTACAGGAGTTGGGAGGTCATGTTGCGGCTGTACAGGACATTGGTTAGGCCACTGTTGGAATATTGCATGCAATTCTGGTCTCCTTCCTATTGGAAAGATGTTGTGAAACTTGAAAGGATTCAGAAAAGATTTACAATGATGTTGCCAGGGTTGGAGGATTTGAGCTATAGGGAGAGTCTGAACAGGCTGGGGCTGTTTTCCCTGGAGCGTCAGAGGCTAAGGGATGACATTATAGAGGTTTACAAAATTATGAGGGGCATTGATAGGGTAAATAGACAAAGTAATTTCCTAGGGGTCGGGGAGAACTAGAGGGCATAGGTTTAGGGTGAGAGGGGAAAGATATAAAAGAAACCTAAGGGGCAACTTTTTCACGCAGAGGGTGTATTGAATGAGCTGCCAGAGGAAGTGGTGGAGGCTAGTACAATTGCAACATTTATAAGGCATTTGGATGGGTATATGAATAGGAAGGGTTTGGAGGGATATGGGCCGGGTGCTGGCAGGTGGGACTAGATTGGGTTGTGATAGCTGTTCGGCATGGACAGGTTGGACCGAAGGGTCTGTTTCCATGCTGTACATCTCTGACTCTATGACTTTGCATGCCTGTGAGGAGGGTCACGGGGGTGGGGTCACATCGCTTATACAGACTTTAATAAACTTTACCTGTTTGCAGAAGTTGGTGCATGCAAAACGTCAGGAAAAGAACCTAACAACGGGACATAGGCATCAGTGTTCGGGAAGGAGGGAGCAGTTCCTCTTGGATGGCTTGGCCTGAAATATGCTGCGGCCAGAGTCCTGTAGTCCCACAAAAATGTAGGGAACCTTGACAAAAGAACAAACTTAAAGGCTTTGTACCTTTTGATGCATGAAGCATTTGAAATAATGTGGTTGAACTGACGGTGCAAACCAAGGTAAATGGATATGACATCATAGCCATTACAGGAACATGGTTACAGAAACAAGAAAATCAAAACTGGGAACTTAATATTCAAGGCTATTTGGCATTTTGGAAAGACAGGTGGGATAGAAAAGATAGTGGAGTAGCACTAATAAGAAATGAAATTAGGATATTGGTATGAGATAACCTTGGCTCAAATGAAGTACAGTCCACTTGGGTAGAGATTTTTGCAAAAAGTAAGGGAGATAAGACACTAGTCGAAGTTATGTATAAACTCTCAAACAATAGCTATTCAGTGAGAAAGGCTATAAATCAATAAATAGTAGGAACATGGAAAAAGAAGCAATTAATCTTCATGTTAACTGGGTTAATTAAATTGGAAAGTGTAATTATGATAATGAATTCGGGGATAGTTTCTCAGAGCAACAGGTCATGGAACCAATCAAGGAGTAGGCTATCTTGGATTTGGTAATGAAAATAAAAGATCCCTTAGGAAGTAGTGATCATAACATGATAGAATTTAATATTCAGTTTCTGAGTGAAATTTAAAAAATGGGAATTTCAATGAAATGAACATAGTTAACTAAAGTGAACTGCGTGGACAGGAATGACAGTAAATAAGCAAATCTCAGACACTTAGAGGTCATTCATAACTCTCAGCAAAAATGTATTCCAGTAAGGAGGGATGATCCTAAGAGGGATAACCAACCATGGCTAACCAAGGAAACTAAGAAGAGGGTTAAGTTGAAAGAAAAAGCATATAAGGCGGCCAAAGTTTGTGATAGCCCTGAAGAGTGGGATAAATCCAGGACTGAACTAAGGAGAATTAAATGGATAATAAAGACAGAAAATAAACTACAAATGCAAACTCGCACAGTATATAAAAACTGAAAATAAAAGATTATTTAAATGCATAGAGGTCAAAATGTACATACACCTCTGTGAAAATGAATCTGGGAAGACAGTTTTGGGAACAATGAAATGGCAGAGGAGTTAAAAAAAATTGCATCAGTCTTTACAGTGGAAGATACTTTGAATATCCCATTAATACTAAAGAATAGAGGGCAGGAATTAAATGTTATCACCATCATACCTGAAGCAGCATAAGACAAACTAATGGGTTAAAGGTATCCTGGGCCTGTAAGCTTGCACCCTAGAATCCTAAATAGTAAAGCTACAGAGACAGAGGATACTTTGGTTATAATTACCCATTAATTGTAATTATTGGACTCTGGATGGAAGACTGCTAATGCGACACTCCTATCCAAAAAGGAAGGAGGCAAAAGGCAATTAGCCTAATTGTTGGAAAAGTATTGGAACTAAGGAATTAATAACAGAACATTAAGAAAATCATTATCTAAGTAAGTGAAGTCAGCATTGCATCATGCAAGGAAAATAGTGTCTGACTAATTTGTTTGAAATTTTCAAGGAATTTTCCACCTGAGTAGAAGACAACCAGTAAAAGTAGAAGGCATTCAAAAATGTATTTCATGAAAAGTTAAATTTTAAGATAACAGCCCGTGGTGTTGGAGGCAGTAACTTGGGATGAATAGAGAAACTTGGCATGGACAGGAAACAGCAAGTGGGAATAAGGAATTCTTTTTCATGTCGGCAATCCATGACCAGTGGGGTTTCATAGAGATCAATGCTGGGACTGCAACTGTTTACAATGAATATGAATGATTTGGAAGAAAGTGAGTGTATTGTATCTAAATTTGTAGACGATACAAAAATAGGTGGCATGGCAAATCGTGAGAGGGATACAAACAGATTGGAAAGAGACATTGATAAGTTAAGTAATTGGGCAAAAGATTGGCCACTAGAGATATAATGTGGGAAAATGTGAAGTTGATTATTTTGGAAGGGAGAACAAAACAACAGAATATTATTTCAATGGAAACAATTGCAGAAAGCTGCAGCATAAAGGGACTTGGGAGTATTGTGCATAAAATATAGCTAATACACAGGCGAAGCAGGTAATCAGGTAAGCGATGGAATGTTTGCCCTTCTTTCCAGGGGGTTGGAGTATAAAAGTAAGGAACTCTTACTGGGACCACACCATGGGCTGGTATCTTAAAATTTACCTTTTCATGAGGTACCTTTTCGAATGCCTTCTACTTTTACTGGTTGTCTTCTACTCAGGTTGAGAATTCCTTGAAAATATCAAATAAATTCGTCCATATCTGGAGTATTGTGAGCAGTTCTGGTCACTTATTAAAGGAAAGATATCATTTTATTGGAAACTGTAGTGATTGTAATGAGGTCAGCCATGTGGACCTCGTAGAATGAGTTCCCTGACTGGGGCTGTTATTCCGGTCCAGTCAGGAGCCCTGGCTGACAAAAATGAGAATGTCAGAAATGCTGTTCACTGAGAGCTGGATCAGTGTCAAGGATTCTCCACATGTAAATAAAAGGAGACGTGGTTACAGGACATTGGCCTCTGTGAAGTTATTTCAGAGACTGTTCAGGAAAAGTTCACCAGGATGATTCCTGATATGGATAGATTGTCTTATGAGCAAATAGATTGGGCTATGCTCACTGGAGTTTAGAAGAATAAGAGATAACATCATTGAAACATAAAGCATTCTTTAGGGGTTTGACACTGCAAATGCTGAGAAGATGTTTCTCTCATGGGAGAGTCTAGGATCAGAAAGCATAAACTCACAATAAAGGGGTGTTGATTCAAGATAGCTGAGAATGAATTTCTTGTCTTAGAGGGTTGTAAATCTTTGGAACTCCTTGCCAGAGAAAGCTATGGAGCCAGACTGCTTGTGTACATTTAAGGCTGAGATAAGAGAGAGGGCACAGCAGGACACAGATCAATTAGAGGCATGGGCAGAAAAATAGCAAATTAAGTTTAATCCAGACAAATGTGTGGTCATGCATCTTGGAAGGTCAGGTACAGGTGGAAATTATTTAGTGAATGGCAATACTCCTTAGGAGTATTGATGTGCAGAGGTATCTGGGTGTGCATGTCCCCAGATCACTGAAGGTGACAACGCAGGTAGATAAAGTAGGGAAAAAGGCCCACGGTATGTTTCCCCTCACTGGAAGGGGTATTGAGTATAAGAACAGACAAGTTATCCTGCAGCTTTATAGAACTTTAATTAGGCCGTACTTGGAATATTGTGTGCAGTTCTGGTCATCACACTACCGAAAGGATGTGGGTACAGAAAAGGTTTACCAGGATGTTACCTGGTATGGGGTTTTAGCTATGAAGAAATGTTGGAGAGATTGTTTTTGTTTTTGTTTTCACTGGAATGCAGGAGTTTGAGGGGAGACCTGATGGAAGTTTATAAGATTATGATGGGCATGGATAGAGTAGAACGTATGAGGCTTCCCTCAGGCTGGATGGGCCAGTTACTAGGGGAGACAAGTTTAAGGTGTTGGGGGGCAGAAAATGTGGGGTTGAAGGGGAGGCAAGTTTTTAAAGAGACGCAGCAAATGTTCCACGCAAAGGGTGGCACCTGTTATGTGTTGCTAGAGGAGGTGGTGAAGTAGACACAACAGCAGCATTCCAGAAACATCTGAATGAATACATGAATAGGAAGTGAATAGAGGGATATAGATTCTGTAAGTAAAAACAGTTTGTTGTATGGAATTACAGAATGTGTCAGTGCAGGCTTGAAAGGGCGAGGGTCTGTTCCTGTGCAGCATTGCTCTTTGTTCTTAGGTTATGGGGAAAATACAGAAAGTGAATATTTGGAATGTTGCATCAGCTAAGAATCCTATAGAATGGAGTGGGCCCTGGTTTCAAAAGGCCTACACCTGTTCCTGTTTGTTATGGTCTAAGATGATAAGACAGAGGAACAGAAGTAGGCCATTCAGTCCATAGAATCTGCTCCACCATTCAATGGGAATGCGGCTGATCTGATAATCCTCAACTACACTTTTCTGCTGTTTCCCATTACCTTTAGACTCCTTTACTGATTGAAAATCTGCCTGCCTCAGCCTTGAACATATGTTATGACTCAGCCTTGACAGCCGTCTATGGTAAAGAATTCCATCGATCCACTATCCACTTAGAGAGGGGCAGGATTTCTATTCTGTCTTTAAATGTGCCACCCTTAACTCAGATGATGTGCCTTAGACTCTCCCAAAAGGGGAAGCAACCTTTCTGCATCTACCCTGTCAAGCCTTCGAAGGATCTTGTCAACTTTCAATCTTCAATATCCAATGAGTACAGGCCCAATCAATTCAGTTTCCTTGTAAGCCAATCTGTCCATACCTGGTATCATCTTGATTAACTTTCTCTGGATTGCCTGCAGTGTCAGTATATCTTTCTTTAGATATGGGGCCCAAACATTATTACAGTATGTCAGCTTAAGCCTGAATAGTACCTTGTATAGTTTTTGCAAACCTGCCAACTTTTATACTAATTCTCTTTGAAACTAAAGCTAATGTAAACATTTTCCCAGACTTTGCATGATGAATGAATGATCTGTGTTCAAGTTGGGATGATATGTGATTTGGAGGGTCACTTAAAAGAAACATTAGAATTAGTAGCAGGAATAGACCATTCAACCCTTTGGGCTATTAGATTTTATGTGGGCTATGTCACCACAACATCACTTTCAAATCTGGCTCCCATAACTCTTGACTCCCTAGTCAGTCTAAACAAAATCTATTAATTCAGCCCTGAGTATATTCCATGACCAGTCACATTGCTCTCTGAAGGAGAGTATTCCACAGACTAACAAAGCCCTGAGTAAAAGATCATTCTCATTGTAGTCTAAAATGGGAGACTTCTCACCTTTCAGCTATATCCCCAAGTTTTGGATTTATGATGCAAGGGTAATGATCTTCTCACCAACCACCTAGTCAAACCACTTCAGGATCTTACAGTTTGAATAAGATCACCTCTCATTGTTCATAGTCTAACTGGTATTGGTCTGATATGCTCAGCCTTTCCTCTTTGGATAAACACTTCTTTCCAAGAATCAGTGAAGTGAGCCATTTATGGACTGATGCTATTACAATATTTCCCTTTAAGAGTTGATAGTGCTCCCATGTAGCTTGAACCCTCATTCCTATAGATGGTGAAAATCATGGATTTGAGAACTGATAGCAAAGAAATATTGAGTAATGGAGGAACAATCGGTGGCACTTTCACAAATTCCCTTCAGCAATTGCAGATGTAAAGCACAAATATTCAAATATGGATGCACATTGGAGTAAGTCACGAATGTCAGAATGCTATCAAGTGCAATGCGTCATGCAGGCAGTGAGTGCAAATGTGAATAACAAATTTCTAGTGACAATCTTGTATGGTGGGTATGCTTGACATGGCTACAAACCTGTCCTGATGTTCAATGAAGAGCAATTACTGAGATGAAAATAATAGCTGAAGGGATATAGCAGCAAGATAATTCCACAGTGTTGCAATGTTGTCCCAAAGAGCTGTTAACTACCTTAGACTTGTTACAAAATAATGGTTTTGCTTCTGTCAATGAGCCAATACAGCTTACAAATTTTGGAAGCCTGTTCCTTCATTCTTGGAAGCTTAAATGTTCATCCTTTTATGATGATTCTTGTTGTTTTTGCTGGAGAATAAAGGCAGTGATTACAACTGTCAGGATTTATCCATTGCTGATGTGAAGTGGCAAACTAAACGTGACAGTGTTTCAGCACCAGGGGCAGAAATTTTACTGACTTTATCTGAAGCGAGTTGGTCAGTCAGAAAATCGGGGGCTATCTGTTAGTTGGGATTTCCCCCACTTGCTGTGGAGCATGAAACCCACAGTATGTGGACATGCATTTGTACATTGCACAAATTGTGGCTTGCCATTGTCATGTGACCTCTGTTGCAGTTTGCTTTCATCTTTAGACTGAACAGTCATTAAACAAATTATATGAAACATGATGACAGAAATAGCCGGCTGAAATTGTATGGATTTTCAGACAGAGCCAGCTATAATAGTCACAGCAAGGAAGGAGTGGAACAACTGCAACTTTGAATTAATTGGTGAGTCAGTATGGCTGTGAAACTTCCATTCGCTTGGGAAATGAGAAGTGACATGAGATGGAACTGGAATTTTATTTTCTATTCTCAGTGGCAAAAATGAGAGAGCTAGAGAATTGAGTAAGAAGCCTGGTCAAGTGCTGGGGAAAGAGTGATTCAAATTGTCTAACATTTGAGAACTCACCAAGGAACAAGAATGCCAGATTGGAGAAATTTTGAAGTCAAGAAATATTTGTATCAATGGCAGCAAAATGATCAAGGCCAGAACGTAGAGGGCACCGTTCGAAGAGGAAGGGAACATGTCCTGAATAGTTAAAGCAATGTAGAAGCTGAATCATTTCACACACAAGTATTGAGCTGAAAAGATGCATAGATGACATCTGGAGAGATATTGGCTGATGATGCTGACAAATCACTGTCCTCCATACAACAGATTGGCATCACCAGATCTGGAGTTAATAAATTATACATGGATTCATAGCATGGAAGGAGACCAATTGGCCCATTGAGTTGTGCCAGTCAGCAATGGTCTGAATATTCTAAATCTGTTTTCTAGCTCTTGGTCCATATCTCTAGAGGCTATGGCATTGCATCCAAATGCTGTTTAAATGTTACCTGGATTTTTTAACTCAGCTCCTCTTTCAGGCAATGGTTTGACTGTTAGAATGAGGAGTGAGCATGAAGGGTTTGAGACACACCAGTGACTTGTGCAACACTGTGTGGGCATCACAGATCTGTGTGACTTGGCTGAAGATAGTGACCAACAAAAAAAGCCCTTGAAAGTAATGTTGAACTGATGTGAAGAAGGTTATGGATCCCAAAACACCAAATGAAACTGAGAGCCTGATGAAATGGCAAGTCCAAAGATCTGCAATTCTAGACGGTAGAGGTTAAGCAAATTCCACTCCTCAGCTGAAGCTTGAACTGCAGCCACACCTAGGTGCATCAGAAGAGGTTGTCATCATGTGATGATAATAGTTTTTAAAGGTATTGAATGTTTTCTTGGTGTCATTTCAAAATAGGTGTGTGTGTGTGTGTGTGTGAGAACAACTCAGCATCTGCCAAAGAGAGTTCCAGCTACCTTCAAGTCCAACCTGAAGATGGAAGAGCTGGAAAAGAAAGCATAATGAAGAAAACTCTCTAACAGAGCAGAATAGCAGCGTGGAGTCCATGGAAAAACCCAGAAAACTGAGGGTGTCCGTAGGATCTTAACAAAGCTTTGAAGACATCTCACTACTCCATTTCAACCATTGAAGAAATTTGACCACAACTTGTTAAGGTAAAGGTCTTTAGTAACACTGATGGAAAGGATGGTCACTGGCAAGTAAAACTGGATGAAAACAATAGATTTTCTATCTACAGCTTGGATGCCACTTGCAAAATACAAAACAGGTGTTCATACCATTGCCACTGATCTTCAGACAACATGAGATAGTCAGTCAGTGACTTTCCCAGACCCGACAATATGAGGATAATCTGCTATGGATGGGATGCTATGATGAACCTCCATCTAGTGCCACTGCTAGAGTGAACAACTGGATCTGGACAAGCAGAGAAGCAGCAACCAAGAGGTGTGAAAGCAGTGGAACAATTTGTTGGATTCCTGAGACACTGAGGGAAATTCTTGCCTAATTTGTCACCTTTTGTTAAGGGTGTTTAATGGTTTTTGGGCACAGCACAAAAGCAGCTTTCACGAGAATCAAACAACTTGTGACAACAATGCCATTCGTAGTCGGTAGCAAATATCAAACTAAGTAAGCTAAAGAGCTACTCATGATTCATGATATAGAGTCATAGAGTCATAGAGATGTACAGCATGGAAACAGACCCTTCGGTCCAACACATCCATGCTGATGAGATATCCCAACCCAATCTAGTCCCACCTGCCAGCACCCAGCCTATATCCCTCCAAACCTTCCTATTCATATATCCATCCAAATGCCTCTTAAATGTTGCAATTGTACCAGCCTCCACCACTTCCTCTGGCAGCTCATTCCATACACGTACCACCCTCTGCGTGAAAACATTGCCCCTTAGGTCTCTTTTATATCTTTCCCCTCTCACCCTAAACCTATGCCCTCTAGTTCTGGACTCCCCGACCCCAGGGAAAAGACTTTGTCTACTTATCCTATCCATGTCCCTCATAATTTTGTGAACCTCCATAAGGTCACCCCTCAGCCTCTGACGCTCCAGGGAAAACAATCTGTTCAGCCTCTCCCTGTAGCTCAGATCCTTCAACCCTGGCAACATCCTTGTGCATCTTTTCTGAACCCTTTCAAGTTTCACATCTTTCAGATGGGAAGGAGACCAGAATTGCAAGCAATATTCCAACAGTGGCCTAACCAATGTCCTGTACAGCTGTAACATGACCTCCCAACTCCTGTACTCAATACTCTAACCAATAAAGGAAAGCATATCAAACGCCTTCTTCACTATACTATCTACTTGCAACTCCACTTTCAAGGAGCTATGAACCTGCACTCCAAGGTCTCTTTGTTCAGCAACATCCCTAGGACTTTACCATTAAGTGTATAAGTCCTGCTAAAATTTGCTTTCCCAAAATGCAGCACCTTGCATTTATCTGAATTAAACTCATCTGCCACTTCTCAGCCCATTGGCCCATCTGGTCCAGATCCTGTTGTCATCTGAGGTAACGCTCTTCCCTGTCCACTTCATCTCCAATTTTGGTGTCATCTGCAAATTTACTAACTGTAGCTCTTATGCTTGCATCCAAATCATTTATCTAAATGACAAAAAGTAGAGGACCCAGCACCGATCCTTGTGGCACTCCACTGGTCACAGGCCTCCAGTCTGAAAAACAACCCTCCACCACCACCCTCTGTCTTCTACCTTTGAGCCAGTTCTGTATCTAAATGGCTAGTTCTCCTTGTATTCCCTAATATCTAACCTTGCTAATCAGTCTCCCATGGGAAACCTTGTTGAACTCCTTCCTGAAGTCCATGTAGATCACATCTACTGCTCTGCCCTCTGCCTTCTTTGTTGCTTCTTCAAAAAACTCAATCAAGTTTGTGAGACATGATTTCCCACACACAAAGCCATGTTGACTATCCCAAATCAGTCCTTGCTTTTCCAAATACTTTACATCTTGCCCCTCAAGATTCCCTCCGACAACTTGCCCACCACCTGGCTCACTGGTCTATAGTTCTCTGGCTTGTCTTTACACCCTTCTTAAACAGTGGCACCACATTTGCCAACGTTCGGTCTTCCGGCACCTCACCTGTGACTATCGATGATACAAATATCTCCTCAACAGGCTCAGCAATCAGTTCTCTACCCTAGAACTGTGGGGGTTCTAGGGTACACCTGATCAGGTCCTGGGGATTTATCCACTTTTATGCATTTCAAGACATCCAGCATTTCCTCCTCTGTAATCTGTACATTTTGCAAAATGTCACCATCTATTTCCCTACAGTCTATATCTTCCATATCCTTTTCCACAGTAAATACTGATACAAAATATTCATTTAGTATCTCTCCCATTTTCTGTGGCTCCACACAAAGGCCACCTTGCTGATCTTTGAGGGGCCATATTCTCTCCCTAGTTACCCTTTTGTCCTTAATATATTTGTAAAAACCCTTTGGATTCTCCTTAATTTTATTTGCTGCAAATGTGTTGCTGGTCAAAGCACAGCAGGTTAGGCAGCATCTCAGGAATAGAGAATTCGACGTTTCGAGCATAAGCCCTTCATCAGGAATAAGAGAGAGAGCCAAGCAGGCTGAGATAAAAGGTAGGGAGGAGGGACTAGGGGGAGGGGCGATGGAGGTGGGATAGGTGGAAGGAGGTCAAGGTGAGGGTGAGAGCTTCTGTGCAGAGGAGATGACCTGGGGGGTGCTGTGAGAGAGGGACTCACTGAAATCCTTGTAGAGGGAGGAAGAGAGCTTCTTCAAGGAAGGCATCCTTGTAAGAGGATTCGCAGTAGGTTAAAATTTTCGAGTAAAAAATGAGGTCTGCAGATGCTGGAGATCACAGCTGCAAATGTGTTGCTGGTCAAAGCACAGCAGGTTAGGCAGCATCTCAGGAATAGAGAATTCGACGTTTCGAGCATAAGCCCTTCATCAGGAATAAGAGAGAGAGCCAAGCAGGCTGAGATAAAAGGTAGGGAGGAGGGACTAGGGGGAGGGGCGATGGAGGTGGGATAGGTGGAAGGAGGTCAAGGTGAGGGTGAGAGCTTCTGTGCAGAGGAGATGACCTGGGGGGTGCAGTGAGAGAGGGACTCACTGAAATCCTTGTAGAGGGAGGAAGAGAGCTTCTTCAAGGAAGGCATCCTTGTAAGAGGATTCGCAGTAGGTTAAAATTTTCGAGTAAAAAATGAGGTCTGCAGATGCTGGAGATCACAGCTGCAAATGTGTTGCTGGTCAAAGCACAGCAGGTTAGGCAGCATCTCAGGAATAGAGAATTCGACGTTTCGAGCATAAGCCCTTCATCAGGAATAAGAGAGAGAGCCAAGCAGGCTGAGATAAAAGGTAGGGAGGAGGGACTAGGGGGAGGGGCGATGGAGGTGGGATAGGTGGAAGGAGGTCAAGGTGAGGGTGAGAGCTTCTGTGCAGAGGAGATGACCTGGGGGGTGCAGTGAGAGAGGGACTCACTGAAATCCTTGTAGAGGGAGGAAGAGAGCTTCTTCAAGGAAGGCATCCTTGTAAGAGGATTCGCAGTAGGTTAAAATTTTCGAGTAAAAAATGAGGTCTGCAGATGCTGGAGATCGCAGTAGGTTTTTACCTTAATTTTATTTGCCAAGCTATCTCATGTCCCGTCTTGCCTTCCTGATTTCCCTCATAAGTAAACTCCTACTTTCTTTATATTCTTCTAAGGATTCACTCGATCTATTCTGTCTATATCTGACATATGCTTTCTTCTTCTTCTTAACCAAACCCTCAATTTCTTTAGTCATCCAGCATTCCCTATACCTACCAGCTTTCCCTTTGATCCTGACAGGAATATACTTTCTCTGGATTCTTGTTATCTCATTTCTGAAGGCTTCCCATTTTCCAGCAATCCCTTTACCTGCAAACATCTGCCTCCAATCAGATTTTGAAAGTTCTTGCCTAATACCGTCAAAATTGGTCTTTCTCCAATTTAGGACTTCAACTCTTAGATCTGGTCTATCTTTTCCATCACTATTTTAAAATGAATAGAATTATGGTCGCTGGCCTCAAAGTCCTCCCCCACTGACACCTCAGTCACCTGCCCTGCCTTATTTCCCAAGAGTAGGTCAAGTTTTGCACGTTCTCTAGTAGGTACATCGATATACTGAATCAGAAAATTGTCTTGTACACACTTAAATTCCTCTCCATCTAAACCTTCAACTCTATGGCAGTCCCAGACAATGTTTGGAAAGTTAAAATCCCCTACCAGAGCTACTATTATTCTTACAGATAGCTGAGATCTCCTTACAAGTTTGTTTCTCAATTTCTCTCTGACAATTCAGGGGTCTATAATACAATCCCAATAAGGTGATCATCCCTTTCTTATTTCTCAGTTCCACCCAAATAACTTCCCTGGATGTATTTCCAGGAATATCCTCTCTCAGCATGGCTGTAATGCTATCCCTTATCAAAAATGCGACTCCCCCTCCTCTCTTGCCTTCCTTTCTATCCTTCCTGTAGCTTTTGTATCCTGGAACATTAAGCTGCCAGATCTGCCCATCCCTGAGCCATGTTTCCGTAATTGCTATGATATCCTAACCATGCCCTGTGTTCATCTGCCTTTCCTGTTAGGCCCCTTGTATTGAAATAAATGCAGTTCAATTTATTAGTCCTACCTTGTCCCTGCCTGCCCTGACTGTTTGACTCACTTCTGTTCTCAGCTGGACCTGTCTCAGATCGATCTCTTTCCTCACTATCTCCCTGGGTCCCACCAGGGAAACAACACACCATTCTGCTTTTTCTCTGCTGGCCACAGAAATGTCTGTCTGTACCTCTGAATACAGAATCCCCTAACACAATTGATCTCTTGGAAGCCGACGTACCCCTCGTTGCATTAGAGCCAGTCTCAATACCAGAAACTTGGCTGTTCGTGCTACGGTCCCCTGAGAATCCATCAACCCCTATATTTTCGAAAACAACATACCTGTTTGAAATGGGTATATCCACAAAAGACTCCTGTACTAGCTGCATACCTCTCTTACCCTTCCTGGAGTTAACCCATCTATGTGACTGTATTTGAGACTTTCCCCCATTCCTATTACTGCCATCCATCACATACTTTTGCTGTTGCAAATTCCTCATCGCTTCTATCTGTCTCTCCAACCGATCCACTCGATCTGATAAGATTCTCATCCAACAGCATTTATGGCAGGTATAATCCGCAGTAACCCTTAAACTCTCTTTAAACTCCCACATCTGACAAGGAGTACATATCACTGCAAAGGCCATTTTTGCTCCTTCACAATGTACAGACCCAGAACTACAACACTGTCCCAGGTTAAATTAATAGCTATGGCGTATATTTTAAGTTTAATCAAGAGAGACTCCACTGTGTTCTCTCTCTCTCTCTCCTGTACTCTCCTCAACATGTGCTGTTGTCTTTTTCTTTTCCCAGATTCCAAAGCAATGCAACACCATATAAAACTGTAATTGCTGCTCCTGGAAAACCTAAAATACCTCAAAAAAAGGAGCAGCTCTTACAGCCAGAAATTTTTCCCATCCTCCATCTTGGATTACCCAGAATCCTCATCCAGAAAAAATACGTGGATACAGCTTGGAATAGATCTCTTCTTTTTCACAGGATCTGACTATCTATCACCACTGACTACTAATCTGAATATCGGAGATTAGCTAACATCAACGACTATCAGTGAGATTTTGGAATGTCTGAAAGCACACTCCAGGGTGACATTGAGCTTCAACTCGTGTGAACTTAATAAACAATTGGAAAATTCAATTCCACATATCATCTCCCCAGCAACCCCAGTCAAATGGAAAGGCTGAGGTAGAAGTGAAAATTGGAAATGGATCATTAAAAAAATTGAGCAAATCCATCATCGACTTGTACAAGGCAACCTTGGAGTGGAGAAATACATCTAATGAAGGTAAGGAAAGTAGTCCAGTCCAAAGACTAGCATCACACTGCTAACTATTCTAAGAATCATAAAATCCCTACAGTGTGGAAGCAGGTCATTCAGCCCATCAAGTTCATATCGACCCTCAGAAGAAGATCCCACCCAGACCCACTCTCCTACCCTATCCCTATAATCCTGCGGATTTCCCATGTCTAATCTGCCTCGCCAGCATATCCCTGGTCACTATGGGCAATTTAGCATGGCCAATCCACTTAACCTATACATCTTTTGGATTGTGAGAGTAAACTGGAGGAAACCCATCAGGATAAAAATGTATAGTGGATTTGCCATGCTGAATTGCCCATAGTGACCAGGGATATGCAGGCTAGGCAGATTAGCCATGGGAAATCAGCAGGATTATAGGGATAGGGTAGGAGAGTGGGTCTGGGTGGGGTCCTCTTGAGGCTCGATGTGGACTTGATGGGCTGAATGATCTTCTCCCACACAATAGGGATTCTATGTTTATAAGAGCAGGAGGCATCTTGGCAGTGCTTAGCACTGCTGCCTCACAGTGCCAGGAACCCAGGTTTGATCCCACCCTTTAGGCAACTATCTGTGTGGAGATTGCACATTGTCCCCATGAGTTCCCCCCATAATCCAATGTGCAAACTCCAGAGTTTCCTGAGGGTGGGTCTCTGGCATGGTGAGGCAGCAGTGCTAAACAGTATGCCACCATGCCTCCTGTTCTTGTAATCATAGAATCCCTACAGTGTAGAAGCAGCCATGCTCTTGCAGTCATGCAAAAACTACTGAAGTCAATAGTAGTTAAATGAATGAGTGAAAAATCAATTGAAAGCAAAATTTCACTTTGATAAAGCTGCCAATAGGGATCTATGGTGTGCAACTGTCATGTCAATTGTTTAATTCATTCATGGGATGTCAGCATCATTGGCTGGACCAGGATTTATTATCCATTCTTAATTGCTCTTGAAGGTGTGGGGGAGCTGCATTCTTGAACTACTGCAATCCATTTTTCATAGGTAGACGTCCAATACTGTTGGGGACAAGGTTCCAGGATTTTTTTACCAAATGGTAGTGAAGGAAAAGCAATTAAAATCCAAATCAGGATGGTGAGCAGCTTGGAGAGGATTTGGTAACTTGCAGGAGATTGCATGATTTGAATGTGAGAGATCAGGTATATGATCACAAATACAGAAATAGATGCCCCAATAGGGAAGCTACTCCTTTGTTATAGAAAAACTAGAGGCTACTGTATCCTAACAAGGGCAATGGATCAGCAACTACAATTACCACACCAACTGTGCTCACCATGGGAATGATTCTTTCCAGCAATACAATATCACCTCAGTATTGACCAGATACCAGCTAAAATGTTCAGGGACATCATTAGAAGACCTGCATGGTTTAAAGATGTGCAATGCACAAGCAGAGAATGAAAGTAGGACAGAGGAGAATTAACAAGTAATGTTCATTCATGAGTTTTAATGTTCATTGCAATTTATTTAATATACAAAGACAAAAACACTGTATGCATTTTTAAAATAAAGATGTGAATGTTTGGAGAAATGAATTTGAATGAAATACTATTGTGACTTGCCATAGTCATATTGTCTATGATCTAGATTGCTTTCAGTTTCTTATTCTAAAATATTAAAACATGTTACGTGAAATGTGAATCACATGAATGATTGGTTCTGCCCACCATGAGGCCAACTTGATTGACAGGAAAGCACAGGTCAATCAGTGGGCTGCTGATACTAGTGGAAAGGTCAGAAATCAAAGGCCAGGAGTGGGACTGTGAAGACCTCACTGGGATCAAAGGTCATGTAGAAGAGGTTATGGAGTAGGACCTGATTGCAGAAACGTTCAGGCAGGATACCTAGAATTAGGAAGAGAACTTGCCTCCTAAACCCACTACATTCTTATATCAGTGAAGCTGGCAGAATATCCTTGTGCATAACAAATCCAGCCAACAGCTTCTAAAAATGAAAATATCCATTGCAATTGGGGTTTGTAACTTCATTATAATAAATAAAGCTGCCAACTACCTCCTGAGATCAGTGTTAACCGTTGACCCATATTTGCAACTTCACTTAAAAGTGGAAATAGGGAGGTTGTTGGACATGGCTTTGGTTTCAGAAACAAGTTTTTGAGATTTTAATTTCTTCCCTGAAGCAAACCTTTCAGATTTGTTCATTAACATTACAGAGTGAAATTCGCTGCTGTCTTTCATTTCAGTGGGCTCCCCATTAATTCTGATATGCTCATCATCATTACTGATCGACAAAATAAAGGGAAAAGATCAAAATCATTTATCATACTGTAGGCAAAGATCAACATTTTTCCTTGGAGTATAAGCAGATCCCTACCTAGCAGAGGCATTCATGTCAATGTAGTGAGGTTACTGTGAAACAGGCCATGAGGGCGAACATTATTTGTTGGAATTTCCACAAACAATGTTTGGTATCATTGTTTAATGCTTAACTTACATATTTAAATACCTTACAGCTGGCTGACCGAGAATGTCCATTTAAAATATGTTGGATGCATATTCACCATACATCCCAGCCCTAACCAGTTCCTCATAAGATGGAGGCTGGGTTACACACCCATGAAGTTCCTATGCCTAGGCCTATTAAGCCTCTTAACTGTCCAATTAATTGGCAATTAAGTGCCTCAATTCATAAAGTGCTGAGCAGGTGGTTAATAGATGAAAGAAATACCACAAAGGATTTTGTGATTGAAGAATAAGAGGTAGGTTGTGTAAGAGCACTTCTGGATATATAATAACAAATTGCTGAAGAGAAGTCTTGTAGCACAGTGATATTGTCCCTAGCTCTAGGCCCAGAAGGTTCAAACCGAGCTGCCCAAGAGTCGTCATAACATGTCTGAATAGGTTGATTTAAAAATATCTAAAATATTGAACAGAGGCAGGTAGACCATATTACAAAAGACATTTTTTTAAAGGTAGGGGAAAAGGGTTACTGTTTGTACAGAGGAACATACCCCAACCTCCTCGCAGATGCCACCTCCCACCCTAAGTTATTCTCTCCCGCCTGCCCTCTCAAACCTAATCTCTTTGTCCATGTTTGAACCAAGGTTAGGAGCTGAGTGGCCCTGGCAGAACTCAAACTGGATGTCACTGGGCAGGTTTTTGCTGAGCAGGTGCTGCTTGATAACACTATTGATGACACCTTCCATCACTTTATTGATGACTGAGAGTAGACTGATGGTAAAGTTGGGATTTGTCCTGCCTTTTTATGTATATGACATACGTGGACAATTTTCCACATTGTAACTGTACTGGAAGAGTCTGGCTGGGCAGTGGCAAGTTCTGGAGCACAACTCTTCAGTACTATTGCCAGAATATTTTCAAGGCCTACTGCTATTGCAGTTTTAAGTGTCTGTAACTGTTTTTTGATATCACATGGCATGAATCAAATTGGCTGAAGATTGGTATTTATAATCCTTGGGACCACTGGAGGAGGCCAAGAAGAATTATCCACTTGGCACGTCTGGCTGAAAATTGCTGCGAATGCTTCAGCCTTATCGTTTGCCCTGATGTATTTTGGCTCTTCCATCAATGAGGATGGGGATATTTGTGGACCCTCATCCTCCAGTGAGCTGTTTAATTGTCGCCACCATTCATGACCAGGTATGGCTGGACTACAGAGCTTAGATCTGATCCACTAGTTGTGGGATTACTTAACTCTCTCTATTACTTACTCCTTATGTTGTTTGGTAAACAAGTTGGCTTGTTTTGTTGCTTCACCAGATTGCCACCTTATTTTCAGGTATGTCTGGATGCTGCTCTTGGCATACTCTCCTTCTCTTTCCATTGAACCAGGGTTGATTCCCTGTTTGATGATAATGGTTGATTGGGGGAGTATGCAGGCCATGAGGTTACAGATTGTGTTGAAGTACAATTCTGCAGCTGTCAATGGCCAAATAGATAATGATGAGCTGAGGAGAAAGAGAAGCTGCTAATGGGCAACATTAGTGGGTGAAGATGGGTTGGTTATGATTGCAGTCCATGTCATAAAAAAGCCAGCTGTGAGGAGGTTGGTGAAAGAAAAGAACGAAAGTGTTCAGATCCTAAAATGATTGAACTCCAACACGGAGTCCTGAAGGCTGCAGGGTCCCCAAGTGGGAAATGAGATGTTGTTCTTCCAGCTTGCACTGAGCTTCATTGGACCAATGCAGCAAGCCCAAGACAGAAATGTTGGCCAGGTGACACTATGTCTTAAAGGTGCAGGCAACCAGAAGCTCGGGGTAACTTTTGCAAACCCTCCTCATCTTTAGCATACATACCAACCCTTTCCTAAACACAATCAGTTCTGAAGAAGGCTCTTTGGATCCAAAACGTTGTCTTTGCTTTCTCTCCAGACTTGCTGAGTTTCCCTGGCTATTTGTGATTTTAAAAGTTCCGACTATTATTCTGGCAGTGAGTGCAGGACATGTTAAGAGGGTCCGAGGCATGAAATTGTACTGGTTCTGATCGGATATGACGTAAGCTATTGTATTCCTCTAACTCACCAAAAGTAATGTCTTTTGAATCCCATTGGAATATTCACAAAATAGTAGAATCGTAAGGTAGAATATTGCCCATTCTGTGGGGTAATTTTGTGGATGTAAAGTTTGCACAGGTGATTTCTCACAGCACTCCATCTGGAAGTGTGATTTCCAACAAAAGACAATCTAACCACTGCCACTTGCCATTTTAATGGCATTATGATCACTGAATCCCTCACTATCAACCCATCATGGGAGTTACGATTAACCAGAAACTCACCACATTATCACAGTGGCTGCAACAGCAGGGCAGAGGTTAGGAATTCTATGGTGAGTAACAAACCTCCTGAATCCCCAAAGCCTGTTTACCATCAATAAAGCACAAATCAGGAATGTGATGACATACCTTATCTTGGCTGGATGAGTGCAAATCCTACAAAACTCAAGAATTTGACACAATCCAGCCCACTTGATTGGCACCACATCAGTAGCTGCAGTGTGTACTATCTCAGATGCACTGTAGAAATTCCTTAGGCAGCTGCTTTCAAACCCATGGCAACTTCCACTTAGAAGGACAAGGGCAGCAGATATATGGGAACACCACCTGCAAACCCTACCATACCTCCTTTTCCCTACCCTCACCAACCCACTCACATCCTGACTTGGAAACATATCACCATTCCTTCACTGTCCTGGAATTCCTTCCAAAAGGGCACTATAGCAGTTCAAGAAAGCAGTTCACCATCACCTTCTGAAGGTCAATGAGTGTTAAACCCTGGCTAGCCTGTGATGGCCATTACCCATGAGTGAATGGAAAACAACTACTTGATGTGATTGCAGTGGCCAATAACTGCACTTCCTAGTCTCCCCATTCAACAGGTCTGAGAGTCAGGAGTCCATCACTACCAACCAATCCAGGAGAAGCAGCAACATCATCATCAGCACTGGCTGCCTTCTCCTCACCCTCCTACCAATAAACAGGGGGGGGGGCGAGAGAGAGAGAGAGAGGCCAATAAGCTCCAGCTGCAAGGAGGCAAAATCACTATCACAAGCTCTACAGGTAAAGGATCAGCTCCCTTGACATGTCTGAGCACCAGAAGAATCCATTCTCCTCATCACCCTTATTTATTCTCTGAAGTATTTGAGTAATCTCCCCACCCCAGCGCAGCTCAGTACCCTCACAACGATGTCATGGAAAGGCAGGAGGAGGTGGGATTATGTTCAGATTCCGAACCAAAGTCACTGCAGCCTCCTGGAACAAGGCCTGTCTTCAAGTGGATCTGGTGGACATGTTGTGCCAGTGGCTATCAAAGTGTTGACAGGCATTAGAAGTGCAAAACAGTATGGTACCACCTACTGGGGATCTGGGATCTGTGTGAAGGGTTACACAGGATTCATACGCAAACAATTTAGATGGAAGAATCTTCATTGAGATACATTATGCCAAATTGTAACTCCATTCAAATGGGTGCTTTTCCAATTAAGTTAAATCTCATCTAAACAGATGAAACTAGAAGTCTAAGTTAGAATCTTTTTTCAATGTAGAATCATGTGCAGGAACTGAAATGTAAAGATGGAAAGGAAGACATGGTTAAGAGAAATGAAGAGTTAGTAAAAGTCAATACCTTAATTTGCTCAAATAATTAAAATCTGAAGGAATAAGAGAACAATGTTATGAAAGTAAATTTTTGGTGCCAGAGAGGCTGTTTGTTAGTAACTGAAACTTATCACACTGTTACAAATAGATTTACACAACATTTAAAAGACAGTTGGGCAAGTATTTGATTAGGAAAGATTTAGAGGGACAAGTGGGACTAATTTTGTTTGGGCAACTTAGTCAGTATGGTTAAGGTGGACTGAAAGGTTTGTTTCCATTCTGTTTGATTCGATGGCTATATAACAGACAAGACCTTACAATAGCTAATGATGAGCCTCACAATATCATGTCATTTGTATGTTTGAATGTTGCGTCTCTGTGAGATATAGGTCTAGTGAAAGCTGTAAAATAGATGGAAGGAATCATCAACATTACTATTAAGTAGCACTTGCTCAGCAATAATCTGTTCCGTGACACTCAGCTGGGGTTCCACCAGGGCCACTGAGCTCTGAACATCATTACAATTCACACATGGACATCAGAGCTGAATTTGAGAGGTGAGGAGAGATTACCCTTGATATCAAGGTTGCAGTCGACCAAGTGTGGCATCAGGTAGCCCACAGCAAATGAATGAAAATGGGAATTGGTGGGGGTGGGAGCTTCTCCATTAGATGGAGTCAGACTTGGCATAACGGAAAGTGATTGTCGTTACTGGAAGTCTCAGTTCCAGGACTCCATGTAGGAGTTCCTCAGGATAGTATCCTAGGCCCAACCATCTTCAGTTGTTTTATCAATTACCTCCCCTCCATCACAAGGTCATGAGTGGGGATGCTTGCCGATGGTTGCACAATGTTCAGACCATTCACGACGCTTTAGATACTGAAGCAGTACATATGCAAATGCAACAAGTTCCTGTCAATATCCAAGAATGGGCTTAAAAACATGCACACTGCAGAAATGCCAGGCAATTACATCTCCGATAAGGTACAATGTAATCGCCACTCCTTGATATTCAATCATATTATTATCAATAAATCCCTCACTATCAACATCCCTCATTATTACCATCAATCAGAACTTGAAGTGGAACAGCCATATAAATACAATGGCTACAAGAGCAGATCATAGATTAGGAATTCTGCAGCAAGTAACTCACTGCCTGATTTCCCAAGGCTTGTCTATCATCTACTAGGCAGAGGTTAAGAGGATGATAGAATACTTGCCTGGATGAGTACTGCTTCAAGAACAATCAAAAAACTTGATCCAAAAGCAGCCTGCTTGATTGGCATTGTATGTGTAAAGACTCTAACCCCCCACTACTGATGCTCAGTAACAATAGTGCATACCATCGACAAGATGCAGTGTTGATAATTATGAAGGTTTATTGGACAACACCTTCCAAACCCATGACCATTACCATCTTGAAAAAAAAGGGCAGCAGACACATAAGAAGACCACCATCTGCAAGTTCCCCTCCAAGTCACCCATCCTGACTTGGAAATATATCTCAATGCCAACAGTGTTTATGAGTCAAAATCCTGGACCTCCCTCTCTCATGGCATTCACCAAATGGATTGCACTGGTTTAAGAATACAACTCACCATCTCAAGGGCAATTATGGATAGATAATAAATAATGATTCAGCCAACGAAACCCACATCCCCTGAAAAAATAAATTAAGAAGATATATGGGAGAAGAAAATCCTAAGAGGCGATCTGATTGAAGAATTCAAAATCATGAGAGGTCTGGATATAGTAAATGGGGGAAAAAATATTCCCACTTGTGAAAGGATCAAAATAAAGAAGGCACGGATTTAAAGTAATTGGTTAAAGAAGTGAAAGTGATGTGAGGAAACGCTTCCTCGCACAATGATTCAGGTCTGAAATACACTGCTTAAGTCCGTGGTGGAGACAGGTTCAAGTGAGGCATTCAAAAGATAATTAGATGGTTATTTGAAAAAGAAGAATGTGCAAGGCTGGGGAGAAGGCAGGAAAATGACAGTAAGCAAAATATGGCACTGACATGGGTGAAATGACCTTCTGCGCTGTGATGGTCTTATGATTCTGTGGTTCATGGGAGGTGACTGTTGTTTGCAGGGCCAGTATTTAAAATACATCCATCATTGTTCTTAAAGAGTGATGACCACATTGCTGTGGTCTACCTTGTGTTTGCACACCCACGGTGTTATTAGCAATAACACGATTTAAATCTATTAATGATAAAGAAATGGTGGTACTGAGCCAGGTCAAGGTGTTGTCAAGGAAACTTGTCATAGGTGTTCCTATGCAAACCTGTTGCCTTGTCCCTCTCTATGGTAGTAGTCACAGATTTGAAGATGCTGTGGATGAAACTTTGGTGAGTTGTAGTGCATCTTGCAGCTGGTGCACACTGTTACCACTGCGTGTTGGTGATGGAGGAAGTGCATGTTTAAGGTGGTGGATAGAATGTCAATCAACTAGGAAATTGTCACAGAGTCATAGAGATTTACAGCATGGAAATAGACCCTTCAGTGCAACTCATACATGCCGACTAGATATCTTAACCTAATCTAGTCCCATTTGCCAGCACTTGGCCCATATCCCTCTTAAATCCTTGTTGTTCATATACCTATCCAAATGCCTTTTAAATGTTGTAATTGTACCAGCCTCCACCACCTCCTCTGGCAGCTCATTCCATACACGCACCACCCTCTGTGTGAAAAAATTGTCCCTTAGGTCACTTCACCCTAAACCTATGCCCTCTAGTTCTGACACCCCCATTCCAGGGAAAAAAACCTTGTCTATTTACCCTAGCTATGCCCATCTTGATTTTATAAACTTCTATAAGGTCATGCGTCACCCTTCAACACTCAAATCCTCCAACCCTGGCAACATCCTTGTAAATATGTTGATTCATTCAACATCTGCCACAAGCCCAGCCTAGCAGATATGCCTCCTTGCTCCCCTCAGTACTTTATGCAAGTCATATTCAACATGGAGTCATCAGTTGATGGAAGGTAATGTTTGATAGTCAATAGGAGGTTTGATTTGATACTGGGTAACCTTGCATGTTTCAGAGTCAGTCTTGAAGACTCTGAGGACCACTGCCTTCTGCTTGCAAATGCCTATGTTACCCACCTGTAGTAGTCCTGCCATGCTGCTGTGATTACTGGAATGGGGATGTAGGAGTCTAGAACTTCGGCTAAAATAGTTGTGTGACTATGATTTGCTAAGTTGTTTCTATCTAGTCTGTGGGACAGTTATTCCAGTTTTGGAATAAATCCTGTGATATTCTTGAGGAGAGTTTGTTCAGGTTTACTGATCTAGGTGGTGCCATTGTCACTCTTGGTGATTTTCAATGCTGGGTAGATTGTCTGGTTCTGCTGTTATTTGACATTTTCCTAGTGGTTTAATATAAGTAAGTGACATCTTGAACATTTCAACTTTATTACGGTGAGCCTAGTGTTACATATAGATTGGATAAGTTGGCAATTTTTCTTCTTTAAGCAATATTATTGAATTGGTTGATTTATCATATTACCATTATTAATGTTACCTTTAATTCCAGATTTATTTTAACTAAACTTAAATTCCCCAGCTGCTGTGGTGAGATTTGAACTTCTGTTGCCAGATCAGTAATCCAGGTCTCTGTGATGGTGTGGATGTCGGAAGGGAAGCAATCCCAGGACAGTCTCTGGCTATGATGTTTCAGTTGATTTGGTCTATGATCTATTGCAACACATGATTCCATATACTCAAAACACTGTAAACATGAATTTTCTGATCTGCAGCATCTGATTTTGGGGTAGTATAGAACACCCTAATATGAGGGATAGGTGGATATTCAGTCTTTTCCACAAAATTGGATTTGCTTCATTTTATGTCTGGAGTTTAAAATACATTACTCACAGTAACCAATTCGAAATCAAGTTATATGTTTGCTATTGAAATAGCACACAGAATAACTGAGGCAGATTGGCCTTGGAGACGCTAGACTAATTTGAATAGAATTTAAAATAGCCTGATCAGGAAAGAAAAAGATAAGTCTCTCATCACAGAAGTGAGCATATAGAGCTGGCTGCCAACCATGAGTAAGGCCAGGATGAATTAACAGTCACCATTGGACTGCTTTTAAAATATTTGCATTTTAGATATAACTAGTGCAAGATGTATTAGTGTTCCTCAGCTTAAAATGTTTCATGGTCGATGCATTACTCATCCTGAAATGCAATTATTTTTTTCTTTGTCTGAATCAGATATTTATGCCTCCTTGCTGTCTGAGTCACCAGTCGAACTTGGGAAATGATGCTCTCCAATTCATAACGTGCAGCCTAGCAGGATGTCAGTCACTTAAATCCATGCCATCAGCATTCTGATTCATCCTTTTTAATCTAATGTGAAAGTGACCAGTGCATTCAATCACAGCGCAGAGCAACACAATAATGGCCCTGTTTTCTTTTCATTTGAACATTGCTTGCCGTGCTGATGCTCACGGACAGATAAGATTATCTCAAGTGCAGAGAGTTGGCAAGTTACTGAAAGAGCTAATTAAAAGAAAAGCATACCTGTCTTTCTAAAGGAACATGTTATTTCAAACCAATTTAACTCTTTTTGCTCCGAATATAGAACTGTTGAAATTGCTGAGAAAGTTACATTTTAGATCACTTGGTGGATGGCTTAAGGGTTTATGGTGATAAATATAAATCGGTTCCAACAGTTGGAGAGTAGAATGCTTTCCCTATTCAGGAGAGAAAGTCATTTCAAATGTATCTGCATACAGAATAAAGCACAACCTTACATTTTGGGGAAATCATTAATTCTTCAACTACTATAACCTTCTAAAGCTTATTTTATTCTTACCTAAAACACCTCAAAAATAATTGTCTGCAAATATCTAATATTGGTTGCTACAGACTTTGCTTACATTTACAAAAATGTCTAACTTCACTGATGACTCTGGGATTAGCAGTGTGCTACACCAATGAAGGCAAAACAGTAATGAGGTGGCAGTCTATTCAAAAAAAAGGGAGGCAGATTACAGGAAACCAAAGGCCAGGTAATTTGTTGTCAGTCATGGGTAAACTGTTGGGATTAATTAGATCATAGTTGCACATTTAGAAAACCTCATGGTAATTGGGAAGAGTCAGCATGGTTTCTTCCAAAAGAAATTATGTTTAACGTTTCTACTGTAATTCATTAAAGAGCTATAGGGAGAGGATGAATAGGCTGCGGCAATTTTCCCTGGAGCGTTGGAGACTGAGGGATGACCTTATAGAGGTTTATAAAATAATGAGGGGCAAGGATAGGGTAAATAGACAAGGTCTTTTCCCTGGGGTGGGGGAGTCCAGAACTAGAGGGCATAGGTTTAGGGTGAGAGGGGAAAAGCTTAAAAGAGACCTAAGGGGCAACTTTTTCATTGAGAGAATGGTGCTGCCAGAGGAAGTGGGGGAGGCTAGTACAATTATAGCATTTAAAAGGCATCTGGATGTGTTTATGAATAAGAAAGGTTTAGAGGGATTTGGGCCAAGTGCTGGCAAATGGGACTAATTTAGGTTGGGGTATCTGGTCAGCATGGACAAGTTGGACCAAAGGGTCTGTTTCCGTGCTGTACATCTCTATGACTATGTGACTCTATAACTAACAATCACTGTGAAAAGCAGTGAGCCTGCAGGCTTACTGTATTGTTTTTCCAGAAGACATTTGATAAGGTGTCAAATCAGAGGCTATTGCAGAAACTAACAGATCGTGATATAAAGAGTAACGTATTGGCATGGATAGATGATTGGCTGGCTGGCTGGCTGGCTGAAAATAGCAAGTATGTATAAATGGGTCTTTGTCTGATTGTCAGGATGTGATGAGTGGTGTCCTGCAAGGGTCTGTGTTGTGCTGTTAACCTTTTACAATTTAAATCAATGATTTTGATGATCGTAGCAAAGTGTGTTAGTACAATTTCACATGACACAAAAAGGATGGATTGGCAGATGTGTTGTGAAGAAAACATGAACAAGTTGCAGATGAATAAAGGTAGTTTGAGTGAGTGGGCAATAAATCTGGCTGGTGGAGTATGATTTAAGAAAATGTAAAGCTGTTCACTTTGACTGGAAGAATACAATATTCACGCATTAGTGAAATGGAGAATGACTACAGAATTCCATAGTGCAGAGGGTGCATGAATCACAAAATATTAGTGTACAGGTACAGTATGTAATCAAGGATGCTAATAGGATCACAGAATTACAGAAACTTTACTACGTAGAAGGAACCTGCATCAACTTTTCAAATGGGCCTTATTACCTTCTTAATGCAGAGTGGTCTGTCAGGCACTGCTGTTTGTTCATCCTCTCTAGTCATTGCCCATTGTGAATGATCAGAGACATCCTGAAATCTAATTGGCTTGTCAACTCATGAATAGCATATGATCAATCTCAGAATTACTAAGTAGTGTGTGCCCAATTCCTGATTGATCTCTTTTGATGTGATGGTCATCTTATCAATATCATTTCCCATCACCATCTCACTTCTCTGAGAAGGCGGTCATTTATGGGATCATCCTTTATCCTCATAGCTTTTTCTTCTTTGCTTCCTAACTTCATATCAAGATAATGAGTGCCATCGCATAGTCTGTTGTCTGCTTGAATATATATCATGTTGCCGCCTTATAATTAATATCGTCCCAAATGTTCCAACTGATGCATTTGGCCAATTCCAAATCCTGCCAATACATTTTAGTTAAAGTAATCATTTGTTACTGAAGAACGGCACGGTGGCGGCATGGTGGCACAGTGGCTAGCACTGCTGCCTCACAGAGACCCGGGTTCAATTCCTGACTCAGGCGACTGATTGTGTGGAGTTTGCATGTTCTCCCTGTGTCTGCGTGGGTTTCCTCCGGGTGCTCCGGTTTCCTCCCACAGTCCACAGATGTGCGGGCCAGGTGAATTGGCCATGCTAAATTGCCCGTAGTGTTAGGTAAGGGGTAAATGAAGGGTATGGGTGGGTTGCGCTTCGGCAGGTCGGTGTGGACTTGTTGGGCCGAAGGGCCTGTTTCCACACTGTAAGTAATCTAATCTAATCTAAACTCACTTTTAAAATACCACCACCTGTCGTACACAGAGAAGTACAAGTCACATTTGCAACAAACAGATATGATCATTGTACTAAAGCATGTTAAAACTGAGGTAGCAAAGTAATGTTCTAAGATACTGCAAAATACATAAAGCTCAGAATAATTGTATGAAGCTATGTACAGGACTTATACTCCAAGATAATGTACTTATACATGTATGTTGCATGTTTTAAGTTCCAGCACAAAATGATCGAGGACATAACTTTATTCAGAAACTAAAAGCCTACTTCACTTTAAAACGTCTTTTAGTTTAGTCTTTTAGTGGGTTGTAAAAAGTGAGCTTTGTCCACTTCTGGGTTTGTTTGTCTGGACCATATGGAAAATGTTATCATTCACAACACGAAGCAAGAGACAAAGGGCCACATGTTTTTCAGAGCAGTATCTTTCATTAAACTGTAATCAATAGAATATAATTTAATTCTTCATTTTCTGGATCAGATTAAAATTATTCAGAAATGATCTCAATCATTTTAAGGGACTTCAGCCCTGAATATAGGTTGGATAAGCTGGAGTTGTTCTCCTTAGAAATGAGAAAGAGTTTGATAGAGGACTTCAGAATTGTGAGGGCAGAATAGACAGAGATAAATTGTTCTCATTCAGAACTAAAGGACACTGATGTGAATTGAACTATGCAGATATAAGAATTATTTTATGTAGTGTGTGTTAAAGATCTGGACTACACTGTGTGGGAGTGTGGTGGAGACAAATTCAATCATGTCTTTTAAAGGGGAATTGTATAACATCCTGAACAGCAAAAACTGCTGGGCTTCAGATAAATGGTATCCGAATCTGTTAAGAATGAGAGAAGAGTGTTGGGATAACCTTTTCCCTTTCTCATCACTTGGTCAATTGCAACAAGGTATATTTTTTAAAGAGTGTTTTTAACCTTTTTTGAGTGTTGTGATTTTAAATAATAGATGGGCTTTAAGGTAAATTTAAATCAAAAGTAAATATAGGCATTTCTTCAGTTGTAATGTAAACAGACTGAAAACACACATACAGGAAAAGATGAATTCTAGGGGTGAAGCATTCTGTAATTGCCACTTTCATCTTTTGGATTGTGGACTAATTATGGGAAAAGGTATAGCATAACTCTCATGCAAGAAAAGCATCAAAGAAATGTTGCTGTTTTAAAACTGAGTTCCTGCAACATATTGTGAATTGTATTTATAGTGTTGCCTTATTCAAGGGGAGAACACTAGACATCAAAGCTTCATGTGCGTGTTCAGGGCAATATTGCCCAGAGACAATCCTTTGATTAGTTTTTCTATTGATCCGAGCAGAGTGTTGTAATAACTTCTTGACTGATTCCTGAGCAAGTGGTTGCAGCCTTGCATGTGGACAAAAGAATAGAAACTTCCAACCTGAGATGGAGAAAAGACCTAAATCTTTCTCTCTGCCCTGTATGAAGAAATAAAAGAAAACCACTCCATAGCTGTTCTCATTCATCATGTCATGTAAACTGTGAATTCTATTTTTGGAAATAAAAGGGGAAAAGCCACCTTCATCTTTTGGATTGTGGACTAATTATGGGAAAAGGTATAGCATAACTCTCATGCAAGAAAAGCATCAAAGAAATGAAAGAGAGATCCTCAGCCAAACTGCAAGAGGCTAAGGGTTGACTTACACACAATGTCCTTAGCAAAGATCCAAAAGGAATTGAAAAGAAGCTGAAGGAAAACAGTTAATCCATATCTGTTATCCGACTGGAGCCAGAACTGTGCTTCTCTGACATTCGTTTTCCTTTCTCTACCCAAGTAAGTGCGTTTGGTGTCTTGTGTCTTTATTTGTATGTGTATGGGACTTTTTGAAAAAGGGAAGAATTTAAGTTATAGTGTGATAAGTTAGCAATTCGTGTTTCTTTCTTGCCAGTGATTAAAAACCTGTTGATTAAAATAAATAATCATTTTCTTGTTAACCTCTAATGCATATTCTTTAATCTGAATTAGACAACTGAGAAAGATATTGAAGATGTTCAGGAAGATTTGGACAGGCTTAGTGATTGGGTGAGAACATGGTGGATGGATTAATATGTGGAGAAGGAGATTTTATCCACTTTGGTAGGAAGAAAAGATGCGTGAAGCATGTCTTAAATGGTGAGAGGCTGGAAACTGTAGATTTACAAAGGGACTTAATGTCCCTGCCAATAAGTCACTGAAGGCAGGTGCAGCAAATTATTAGGAAGGTTAATAGAAGGATAAAGGGGCGGCATGGTGGCTCAGTGGTTAGCACTGCTGCCTCACGGCACCAGGGACCCAGGGTCAATTCCAGCCTCGGGCGACTGTTTGTGTGGAATATGCACATTCTCTCTGCATCTGTGTGGATTTCCTCTGGGTGCTCCAGTTTCCTCCCACAGTCCAAAGATGTGCAGGTCAGGTGAATTGGCCATGCTAAGTTGCCCATAGTGTTAGGTGCATTCGGCAGAGGGAAATGAGTCTGGGTGGGTTACTCTTTCGAGGGTCAGAATGGATGTTGGGCCAAAGGGCCTGTTTCAAAACTGTAGGGAATCTAATGTAATGTTTGCATTTATTGCAAGAGAATTTGAGTATAGGAATGATAAAGTTTTGCTTCAAATATATAGGAGCTTGCTTAGATTATGCCTGGAGTATTGTGTGCACTTTTGGTTTTCTTACCTCAGGAAAGAAAATGTTATTGAAGAAGGAATGCAACAAAAGCTTATAAAGATTTATTCCCAGGATGGTAGCATGTCCTATGACATTGAACAAATTGGGCCAGTATGCTAGCAAGAGCTTTGAAGAATGAGAGGCTTGTGTTTTGAGGCGAGATTGAACAGGTTTAGGCCCATAGAATTGACAATGATGAGAAGAGATGGAATTGAGGCATATAAAATGCTAAAGGGGTTTGACAGAGTTGATGCAGAAAGGATGTTTCCTCTTGTGGGAAAATCTAGAATGAAAGGTCATAGTTTCAGGATAAGGGGTGTCAGATTTAAGGAAAAATTATTTCTCTCGAAGGGTCTTGGATCCGTGCAATTTATTACCCCAGAATACAATGGATGCCGAGACACTTATTTTTATGTTCGCTTGTGGGATGTGTGCGTTGCTAGCTGGCCAACATTTATTGCCCACTGTTAGATGCCCTTGAGAGTATGGTGGTGAACTGTATTCTTGAACCACTGTAGTTCATGTGCTGTGAGGAGATCCAAAATGCCCTCAGGGAATTTCAGGATTTTGACCCAGTAACAGGAAAGGTGATATATTTCCAAGTCAGGATAGTGGCTTACAGAGAAACTTGCAGCTGGTGGTGGTGGTGTTCCATTTTATCTACTGTCCTTGTCCTTTGAGATGGAATTCATCATGGCTTTGGAAGGTGCTGTCTGAAGATCTTTGGTGAATTTCTGCAGTTCATGTTGTAGCTAATGTCATTGCTACAACTGAGCGCTGATGGAAACAATCAAGTGGGTTGCTTTGTTTTGTCAAGCTTCTTGAGTGTTGTTAGAACTGCAACCATCCAGGCAAGTGGGGAGTATTCCATCACACACGTGACTTGTGGCTTGTAGATGGTGGACTACTTTGGGAAATCAGGAAGTGAGTTACTTGCTGCAATATTCCTAGTCTCTGACCCGCCTTGTAGCCACTGTGTTTATATGGTGAGTCCAGTTGAGTTTTTGGCCAATGGTAACCCCTAGGATGTTGAAAATGGGTGAGTCAGTGATAGTAACGTCATTGAATGTCAAGGGGCAGTGGTTAGCTTGTCTCTTATTGAAGATGGTCATTGTCTGGCATTAGTATGTGCAAATGTTATTTGTCTCTAGTCAACTCAGGCCTGGATATTGTTCTGGTTTTGTTACATTTAGACATGGACTGCTTCAGTATCTGAGGAATCATGAATGGTTCTGAATATTGTACAATCATCAGCGACTATCCCCAATTCTGAACTTATGATGGAAGAAAAGTCATTGGTGAAGCAGCTAAAAGTAGGTAGGCCTAGGACACAACTCTGAGGAACTCCTGTAGATATGTACTGGAGCTGAGGTGACTGACCTCCAACAACCACAACCATCTTCCTATGTGCCAGGTATGACTCCAACAGTGGAGAGTTTGCCCCCTGATTCCCATGGATTTTGGTTTTGCTCGGGATCCTTGATTGCTCACTCAGTCGAATGCAGCCTTGATATTAATGCCTGTCGCTCTCACCTTACCAATTCAATCAGTGGTGCCACTGCTGAGCCACTCTTGCTGTTGGACATTGAAATCCCCCACCCAGAGTGCACTTTGTGCCCTTGCCATGCTCAGTGCTTCCTCTGAGTGTTGTTCATTATGGAGGAGTATCAATTCATCAGCCAAGGGAGGATAGTATATTGTAATCCGCAGGAGGTTTCCTTGCCCATATTTAGCCTGGAGCCATAGAGACTTCATGGGATCTGGAGTCAATGTTGAGGACTCCATGGTCAATTATCTCCAGACTGTACCACCTCTGCTGGGTTTGTCCCATATCTAGGGATGGTGATGACAGCGTCTGGGAGGTATGATGCTGTGAATATGACTCTGTCAGGCTATCGATTGACCATTTGAGTCTGAGATGAGATCACCTTGATGGTCTTAAATAGTGGAGCAGGCTCCAGGAGGTCAATTGCCTACTTCTGTTCCTATTTCTTGTGCTCTCTTCTCAGTGAAACTTGCAAATACTTGAAGGGTTAGATGCAGGTGAGATGTTCATCTGGTTGAAGAGATTATAACCATTGGACACAATTTAAAAATGCTCTTTAGGGCTGAGATGAGGAGAAATCATTTTGCTCAGAGGGTGGTGATTATTTGAAATTCCCTACCACAGAAAGCTGTGGAAACTTAATCTTAGAGAAGATTTAAACAAGAGGTTGATAAAATTTTGATTCTAGGCGGCTTAAAGGGTGGTGAGGATAGTTCGGGTAAAAGGCATTGCAGTGTTTGATCAGTCATGATTATATTAAATGGTGGAAGTGGCTTGATGGGCTGAATTTCCTGCTCCTGCATTCCAGGCATGTCATGTTTGGTAGTCGTGAACAGTCAATGAGGACTATGGCATTTAGAGTGCTGGTTCCTTCCTCTCAGGGGACCAGATCTTCAAGGTAATGTGATGAGATGTCCTGAGAGAGTTAGTAGGAAATGGAGAGTGCAGGAAAGCCTCGTGGCTTGGGGCAATGGGGTGCGAAAGAGAAGATTCTGCCTTTAATATTGAAAGTGGGACACCATGAGCCATGGTGGCAGGTGGATACTATGACAGAGTTAGAATGGAGGAGAGAGTGGTGTTGGGCCTCGTTGTAGTGAACAGTGGGCATGTATTCACTGGAGTTTAGAAGAATGAGGGGAGGCCTCATAGAAACTTGTAAATTTCTAATAGGACTAGACAGGATAAATGTAGGAAGGGTGTTCCAAATGACTGGGGAGTCCAGAATCAGGGGACATCATCTAAGGAATCAGGGTAGGCCATTTAAAACAAAGATGAGATGAAATTTCTATGAGTCTGAGGAATTCTCTGCACAGAAATTGATTGAAGCCAAACTGTTCAGTGTTTGCAAGAAGGAGTTAGATGTAGTTCTTAGAGGTGAAGGGATCAAAGGGTATGGGGAGAACTGGGGAGCAGGATACTGATTTAGAAGATCATATTGATTGGCAGATTTGAACAGCTGATTGAACAATTCCTGCTCTTATTGTCGATGTCTATAAAATACTGCACTGTCCCAAGTGGTTACTTCAGACCAGACTAGCAATGTTTGACATAGTCTGCAGCTGCGCTTTCAATGGGATGCTTACTGCATGATTGCCACAAGGTCCTAGCACCAACATTCATTTCACTGCTTCTGAGCACAAGACTGATGCTGTGGAGACGTAATATATATTTAATAATGTGAGCTGCATTTAATAGCAAAAGGACAGTCGGTAACTCTCCATGAAACTGCTTGAAATGGCACTAAGCTTAATTGTTTGAAAAATTCAGCCCATGGTCTCATATTTTGTTTTGAGTTGATTTATTGTTGTCACATCATAGAGTCATAGAATCCCCACAGTGTGGAAACAGGCCATTTGGCCCATTGAATTCATACCGACCCTCTGAACAACATTCCACCCAAGCCCCCCCAAAGAACAAAGAAAATTCACAGCCCAGGAACAGGCCCTTTGGCCCTCCAAGCCTGAGCAGATCTAATTTTACGGTCTAACCCTGTTGCCCAATTCCTAAGCATCTGTATCTCTCTGCTCCCCACCTACTCATGCATTTATCCAGACACATCTTAAATGAATCTACCATGCCTGCCTCTACAACCTCTGCTGGCAACGTGTTGTTTGAAGTACTTGCCACATGTACCCCCCTTAAACTTTTCACCTCTCACCTTGAAAGCGTGATCTCTAGTTATTGAATCCTTCACCCTAGGAAAAAGCTTATCTCTATCTATCCTGTCTATAGCCTTCATGATTTTGTAAACCTCAATCAGGTCCCCCCCATCTCCTTTTTTCTAATGTAAACAAACCTTACCTACTCAACCTCTCTTCATAGCTAGTACTTTCCATACCAGGCAACATCCTCGTAAACCTTCTCTGCACCCTCTCCAAAGTGTCCACATCCTTTGGGTAATGTGGCGACCAGAACTGTACACAGTATTCTAGATACAGCCGAACCAATGTCTTGTACAATTTTAACATGACCTGCCAGCTCTTATACTCAATACCCCGTCCAATGAAGGCAAGCATGCTATATGTCTTCTTGACCACTCTATCCACCTGTGCAGCAACCTTCAGGGTACAATGGACCTGCACTCCCAGATCTCTCTACCCGTCAACCTTTCCAAAGGTTCTTCCATTCATTGTATAATTCGCTCTAGAATTAGACTTGCCTAAATGTATCACTTCACATTTGTCTGGATTGAACTCCATCTGCCACATTTCCTCCCACCTCTCCAGTCTATCTATATTCTCCTGTATTCTTTGACAGTCCCTTATGCTTTCTGCTACTCCACCAATCTTCGTGTCATCTGCAAACTTGCTGATCATATTAACAGTGCCCTCTGCCAGATCATTTACGTATATTACAAACAACAATGCCCCCAACACTGACCCCTGTGGATCTCCACTGGTCACCTTCTTCCATTTCGAGTAACTCCCTTCAACTTCTACTCTCTGTCTCCTATTGCTCAACCAGTTCTTTATCCACCTAGCTAGAACACCCTGCACACCATGTGACTTCACTTTCTCTATTAGTCTACCATGGAGAACCTTATCAAACACCTTACTAAAGTCCATGTATATGACATCAACAGCCCTTCCTTCATCTATCAGCTTGGTCACTTTCTCAAAGAACTCTATTAAGTTGGTAAGGCTCGATCTCCCCCACACAAAACCATGTTGCTTATCACTGATAAGCCCATTCTTTTCTAAATATAAATAGATCCTATCCCTCAGTACCTTCTCCAGCAACTTTCCCACCACTGACGTCAGTATCACTGGTCTGTAGTTACCTGGAATATCCCTACTACCCTTCTTGAACAGGGGGACAACATGAGCATGCCAGACCTTTGGCACCTCACCCGTGTTTCAGGATGCCACAAAGATATGTGTCAGGACCCCCCAGCTATTTCCTCTCTCGCCTCCCTCAGCAACCTGGGATAGATCCCATCTGGTCCTGGGGATTTGTCCACCTTAATAGCCTCTAGCCTACCCAATACATCTTCACTACTTATGTCAACATGATCCAGACTAATCAAACTTCTATCTCTAATCTCAGCATTCATCATGGTCCTCTCCTCAGCGAACACTGATGCAAAGTAATTATTCAGAATCTCACCCAGTCTCTCAGGTCTGACACACAGCCTTCCTTCATTATCCTTTAGTGGAGCAATCCTTTCTCTAGTTACCCGCTTTGTAATTCTCCTTAATTCTGTTCACTAACGTTATTTCATGACCCCTTTTAGCCTGCTTGATTCCTCATTTAAAACTGGTCTTACTCTTCTGATATTCCTCCAGGGCCCATTCTGTTCTTAGCTACCAGGACCTTATGTATCATTCCCTTCTCCTCTTGGCTAGTCGTTTGATTTCTCCAGTCATCCATGGTTCACGAATCTTGCCCTTCTATCCTTTGCCTTCAACGGGACATGCCTATACTGCACGATCTTTAACCTATCTTTGAAAGCCTCCCACATCTCAAATGTGGACTTCTCTTCAAATAGCTGTGTCCAATCCACATTTCCCAGCTCCTGCCTAATTTTGATATAGTTGGCCTTGGTCCAGTTTAGTCCTCTTCCCTTAGGACCACTCTCATCTTTGTCTACGAGTATTGTCTACCTGTTCCTATCCTTTTAACCATGCATTTCCCTTGGTTAATCCACCTGACATGCACATCCCTTGACACTGCAGGCAATTTAGCATGGCTAATGCATCAACCTGCACATCTTTGGCCAATGGGAGGAAACCGGAGCACCGAGAACAAACCCACACAGACATGGGGAGAATGTGCAAACTCCATACAGATAGTCATCTGTACTGTGATACAATAAAAAGTATTGTTTTGTGTGTTAATCATACCTTATATAAGTACATCAGGGTAGAGAACCAAATATAGTGTTACTGCTACAGAGAAGGTACAGAGAAAGATCAACTCTAAAGATGAGAGGTCTGTTCATAAGTTGCTAACAATGTTGAAGAACCTGTTCTTAAATCTTTTGGTATAGAACACAGAATGTTGAACACTACAGCGTAGCTCAGGCCCTTCGGCCCTCGATGTTGCACTGATCTGTGGAACAACAATCTGAAGCCTATCTATCCTACACTATTCCATTTTCATCCATATGTTTATTCAATGACCATTTAAATTCCCTTGATGTTGGCGAGTCTACTACTGTTGCAGGCAGTCCATTCCATGCCCCTATTACTCTCGAGTAAAGAAACTACCTCTGACATCTGTCTTATATCTGTCAATCCTCAATTTAAAGCTATGTCCCTTCATGCTAGCCATCACCATCTGAGGAAAAAGGCTCTCACTGTCCACCCTATCTAACCCTCTTATTATCTTATATGTCTCAATTAAGCCACCTCTCAACCTTCTTCTCTCTGATGAAAACAGCCTCAAGTCCCTCAGCCTTTCCTTGTAAGACCTTTCCTCCATGCCAGGCAACATCCTAATAAATCTCCGCTAAACTCTTTCCAAAGCTTCCTTCCGATAATGCCCTGACCAGAACTAGACACAATATTCCAAATGCAGCTGTACCAGAGCTTTGAACAGCTGCAGCATGACTTTGTGGCTCCAAAACACAATCCTTTTACCAATAAAAACTAACACATCATATGCCTTCTTAACAACCCTATCAATCTGGGTGGCAACTTTCAGGAATCTATGTTCCTGGACACCAAGAACTCTGCTCATCCACACTACCAAGAATCTTACATTTAGCGCAGTATTCTGCATTCCTGTTGTTCCTTCCAAAGTGAATCACCTCACACATTTCCACATTAAACTTCAGTTGCCACCTCTCACCCCAACTCTGCAGCTTATCTATGTCCCTCTGTAAACCGCAACATCCTTCAGCACTACCCACAACTCTACCAACCTTAGTGTCATCCACAAATTTACTAACCATTACATCTACACCCTCATCCAGGTCATTTATAAAAATGTCAAACAACAGTGGGCCCAGAACAGATCCTTGTGGTATGCCACTAGTAACTGAACTCCAGGATGAACATTTCCCATCAACCACCACTCTGTCATCTTTCAGCTCGCCAATTTCTGATCCAAACCATTCAATCACCCTCAATCCCATGCCTCTGTATTTTGTGCAATAGCCTACCATGGGGAACCTTATCAAACACCTTACTGAAATCCATATGCACCACATCAACTGCTTTACCCTCATCCACCTCTTTGGTCACCATCTCAAAGAACTCAATAAGTTTTGTGAGGCACAACCTATCCTTTACATAGTGGACTATCCCTAATCAACTTATTCCTCTCTAGATGATTATAAATCCTATCTCTTATAACCTTTTCCAACACTTTACCCACAACCAAATTAAGGCTCACTGGTCTATAATTACCAGGATTGTCTCTACTCCCCTTCTTGAACAAAGGTACTACATTTGCTCTCCCCTAGTCTTCTGGCACTATTCCTGGAGACAATGATGACATAAAGATCAAAGCCAAAGGCTCTGCAATCTCTTCACTGGCTTCCCAGAGAATCCTAAGATAAATCTCATCTGGTCCAGAGGACTTAACTATTTTCATATTTTCCAGAATTGCTAACACTTCCACCTTGTGAACCTTAATCCCATCTAGTCTAGTAGCCTGTATTTCAGTATTCTCCTCAACAGCATTGTCTTTCTCTGTGAATACTGATGAAAAATATTCATTTAGCACTTCCCCTGTCTCCTTACACTCCATGCACAACTTCCCACTACTATCCTTGATTGGCCCTAATCTTTCTCTAGTCATTTTTTCATTCCTGATATAGCTACAGAAAGCTTTAGGGTTTTCCTTGATCCTATCTGCTAATGACTTCTCATGTCCCCTCCTGGCTCTTCTTAATTTTTTCTTTCGGTCTTTCCTGGCTAACTTGTAACTCTCAAGCATCCTAACTGAGCCTTCAAGTCTCATCCTAACATAAGCCTGCTTTTTCCTCTTGACAAGAGATTCAACTTCTTTACTAAACCATAGCTCTCTTGCTCGACCACTTCCTCCCTGCTTGATGGGTACATACTTATCAAGGACATGCAGTAGCTGGTCCTTGAATGAGGTCAATTGTGCCCATCCACTGCAGTTTCCTTCGTCATCCTATGCATCCTAAATCTTGCCTAATCACATCATTATTGCCTTGCCTCCAGCAATGACTCTTGCCCTGTGGCATATATCCATCTCTTTGCAATGCTAAAGTAAACATAACTGAGTTGTGGTCACTATCACCGAAGTGCTCAGCTACCTCCAAGTCTAACACCTGGCCAGGTTCATTATCCAGTACCAAATCCAATGTAGCATTGCCCTTGTCGGCCTGTCTACATACTGTGTCAGGAAACCATCCTGTGCACATTGGACAAAAACTGACCCATCTAAATTACTTGAACTATAGTATTTCCAGTCAATATTTGGAAAGTTGAAGTCCCCATAACAACTACCCTGTTACTCTTGCTCCTATCCAGAATTATAATTGTTATCCTTTCCTCTACATCTCTGGAACTATTGGGAGGCTGATAGAAAACTCCCAACAGGGTGACCTCTCTTTTCCTGTTTCTAACCTTAGCCCATACTACCTCAAACATGCTTTCTGCCACCGTCATACTGACCTTGAATAACAATGCCACCCCTCCCCTTCTTTTACCATCTTCTCTGTTTTCCTGAAAAATCTAAATCCCAGAACCTGCAACAATCATTCCTGTCTCTGTTCTATCCATGTTTCCAAAATGGCCACAACATCAAAGGCCCAGGTACCAACCCATGCTGCAAGCTCACCGACCTTATTACGGATACTCCTGGCATTGAGGTAGGTATGTACAATTCAAACCACCTTCCTGCTTGCCGGTAAACTCTTGTGACCTTGAAACCTCATTTCTGATCATACTATTCAACCTCCTGGACACCTGAACTACAATTTAGGTTCCTATCTCCCTGGTGAATTAGTTTAAACCTTCCTGAAGAGTATTAGCAAATTTTCCCCTTTGGTTCAGGTATAGACTATCCTGTTTGTAGAGGTCGCACCTACCCTAGAATGAGCCCCAATTATCCTGGTATCCAAAACTGTCCCTCCGTACCATCCCTGTAGCCACGTGCTCAACTCCTTCTCTCCCTATCCCTCACTAGCACGTGGCATAAGCCAACTCTATTTGTTTTAGCAATAAGCTTGCACCCTACCTCCCTGAATTTCTGCCTTAAATCCCCATTCATTTTCCTACCTATGTCATTACTGAATGTGGACCATGACTTGGGGCTGCTCCCCCTCCCCCTGAAGTATCCCGAAACCACGTTCCGAGACATCACGAACCCTAGCACCTGGAAGGCAACACACTAACCGTGAGCCTCTCTCAGTCCCACAGAACCTCCTATCTGTCCCCCTAACTATGGAGAGCCCAATGACTAATGTTCTGCTTTGGGGGGTGGCTCAGTGGTTAGCACTGCTACCTCATAGCACCAGAGACCCCAGGTTCGATTCCAGCCTTGGATGACTGTCTGTGTGGAGTTTGCACGTTCTCTCTATGTCAGCATAAGTTTCCTTTGGGTGCTCTGGTTTCCTCCCACAGTCCAAAGATGTGCAGCTCAGGTGAATTGGCCATGCCAAGTTGTCCAAAGTGCTAGGTGCATCCGTCAGAGGGAAATGGGTCTGGGTGGGTTACTCTTTGGAGGGTTGGCGTAGACTTGTTGGGCCGAAGGGCCTGTTTCCACACTGTAGAGGAATCTAATCTCTTCGAATCTATTCTCCTCTTCCCTTCCCTTCAGAGCAACAGGGACAGACTCTGTGCCAGAAACCTGTACCCCGTTGCTTACCCCAGTAAGTCACTCCCTCCCAACAGTATCCAAATTGGTATACTTGTATATGATTGAGGGGAATGGCCACAGAGTTTCCCTGTACTGCCTGCCGGTTTCCTTTTTGTCCTTTAACTGTAAAGTATCTGCCTTTTTCTTGCACCTGAGCTGTGACTACCTCCCTGTAACTCCTCTCTATTACCTCCTCTGCTTCCTGAATGATCCGAAGTTCTTCCAGCCAGCTCCAGTTCTCTAACACAGTTTTCGAGGAGCTGGAGTTGGGTGCACTTCCCACAGAGGAAGTCAGTAGGAACACTTGTGGTGACCCTTACCTCCCACATTCTGCGGGAGGATCATTCAACTACCCTCATCCCCATTTCCCACCATTCTAAATTCACAAAGAGACAGTAGAAAAAATAAAGAATAAATAAAAACTAGTTATCTTACTATCTGGTGTACAGAACCTTGTTTTTGTTTTGATTAGCGGATGGGTGGGAAACACTACCTAAGTAAGTGAAATACTACATTTCGGTGGTTGTGTTACCCGAAACAATACCTAAATATTGTTTTGGGTAACGCAATCACCCAAATGTATTATTTAACTTACCCAGCAATCCCGTGTCCGTTCCTGCTCAGTGTGTGCTCCGCCTATTCACGAGATAAGTTTTAAAATCAGTGATTCACCTTCCCATCAGTCCCCTGGTCGACGTTCCTGCTGCTGAAACAAAAATGGAGGGCCCGATGCTCAAGGTGTGAAACTTACTTAATGTACGATTTATCTTGTTATCTAGCAAAACAATACATTTTACTGTATCTCGATACATGTGACAACAATAAATCAAATCAAGTCAACTTTTGTATCTTCTGGGAGAGAGTGGAGGAGAGTATAACCATGGTGAGAAGGGTTTTTGATTATGTTGGCTGATCTCTAGGCAATGGGAAGTATAGGTGGAATCAGCAGAGTCAACCATCTACATTTTAAGAACTTTCCACAGATGTGAGTTAGATCTCACTCGAGCAGAAAGAAAAACACAACAAAATCTCACAATAACTCACTTGGCTGCCAGATTCCATATTGGGTTACGATAGAGGATTCCGATATCTTTCTTAAAAAAAAGTGAAATGTCCATTGTCTCCAGAAATTCCCATCAAATATCACAAGTCAGGCTAGTTGAGTTGCTCTTACAGAGATCTGATGTGGCGACAATGGGTTGAACATCCTCCTCTTCTGCTGTAGCTATCCCATGGTTCTATTCTATAAATTATATCTGCTATATGTAGGAGAGAATGAAAGTAGCTCAAATCACAGCAAGCACTTAGTGCTCCTTGTAACATTGGAACTTTGGTCTCAACAAAAGGAAACATAGTTTATGTTTAGAAGATCTATACACGACTTCCTATTCTCTTACCATCCATAAGGGTGTGTGTCAGTGGATTACGTTCATTCTTAAAAATATCGATGTTTGATTATAATTAAGTGAGCATCACACAGCAATCCCTAATGAAGCTAATTTTCTCACAAGCAATTGTAACTCCTTTCATGTAAGAGTAAAAACCTCTTCATTTCAGCAGCTATCTGACCAGGGAGATCTGTGGATTTTTCTTTGTACAGAGGATAAATACTTGCAAAATAATTAATTAGTACAGCCCAAACTATTTATATTCAGCTCAGGTTCAATGGGCTTTGAAGGTTGAATGTGACCAATTTGATTTGTAATTGTGATACTATTATGTGCAATGTTTGTGAACACACTTCATATGCTATAGATTTGAATCACCCGTGTTGACTGCAGTTTTTTTCCCTATTGTGCACAGTGGCTCAGTGGTTAGCACTGCTGCCTCACAACACCAGGGTCCCAGGTTTGATTCCAGCCTCTGGCGACTGTCTGTGTGGAGTTTGCACATTAGCCCCATGTCTGCGTCGGTTTCCTCCCACAATCCAAAGATGTGCAGGTCAGGTGAATTGGCCATGTTAAATTACTCTTTGTGTGGACTGGTTAGGCCGACGGGCCGTTTCCACACTGGAGGGGATCTAATCTAATCTATATTTTCTGGAATTGACTGGTTCTTCATTTCAATTTTAATGTACAATGAAATCATTCTTTTTTTTGTATTTTACAGTGGTAAGCTCAAATGCAGCATAAATACAGATAGGAATCTGTTGGGCTGAATAACCTGTTTGTTCTCTATGTAGTATGCTATTTTGTTTTGATCATCATATTATTTAAGAATTGAATCTCTAAAATTCACATTTTCATCACCTACCTTCCCAATTATTTGCCAGAGTATTCAGAAACCGAAGACTTACACAAGGTGTCATTTTTTTGTGGTGCTGTCATCGAATGTTAATTTTTCACTGTCTGACATTAATCAGAAATAATTAATTCAATGGTATTTGAAAGATTGTACAGGTTGAGGCTCCTTTATCCAGAATAGATTTGTTTTGATTTGATTGATTGTAGTCATGTGTACCTAAGCACAGTGAAAAGCTTTGTTTTGTGAGCAGTACAGGCAGCCCATGGTAACAAGGACATACAGAACATAGGGTACTTAGACAGAGTAAGGCACAAAATCTACCCTGCATAGGAAGTGCTTGAAGCAAGATCAACATTAACAAGATCAATATTATTTCAAGTGAGAGAATCCACTCATCAGTCTATTAACAGCAGGGAAGAAGAAGCTGTTTTTGAACCTGCTAGTGCATGTGTTCAAGCTTCTGTATCTCTGCCAGACAGAAGACCTTGTAGGAGAGCATTGCCAGGGAGTGACGGGTCTTTGATGATGTTGGCAGCCTTTCCATGACAGTGAGAAGTGTAAATGTAGTCCATAGGTGGAAGGTTCCGTGATGGTCTGAGACGAGCACACAATCTTTTGTAGTTTCTTATGGTCCTGGGCAGTGTGGTTGCTGTATCAAGCTGTCATGTAGCTGGATAATACACTTTCTATGTTGCATCTGTAAAAGTGGTGAGGGTCCTTATGGACTTGCTGAATTTTTTCAGCTGCCTGAGGAAGAAGAGACGTTGTTGAATGCTGAGGAGTGATTCAGTAGAGGTCTTCAAGATTATGATAATGTTTGACAGGATAAATAGGTTATATGTTTGACAGGATATATATATGTTTTTTATATTGAGGCAGACAAAACTAGGAATCATAAATGTAAAAAAGCTAGTTATTAATATCTCCAATTGGCAACTCAAGAGAAATTATTTAGTCAGAGAGTAATTAGTATTACATTGAGATTGACTATTTTTAAAAAGGTATTTGAATTTCCAGTGACTGACATTGCACATTAGATTTCAAGTTTTATAACTTTTGCTGTAACAAACTAAAAGCAGCATTGACTAAACATCACCCAAGGCAGCTAATGCTCTAAATTATAGAAACGATAACCTTATTAATGTTTTAGCATGACGGATAATTCCATGCCACATACAAATTTATTCCATCAAGTTTTCCACATGATTACAGTGTTTATGGAAAACTGTCCACAATCACTCCTACCTCTCAATGGGGTTCGCACCATTCACACCAAATGGAAGTGGAGGAGGGGGCTGTGAAGTGCTGTCAATTGGGCTTAATATTTAGTTCTTCCCTAATTGTGGGTTGAAACGTTGTTGTACACAAATGCTCTTTAGCAGCTGAGGGCTGACTAAGATCATCTGAATTGCATTTATGCCACAATATAAAAGTCCAAGGCTCCTGCATAGCAGCATCATCAAACAACACTTTACGCTGAACCAGAGAAGGAAATATCGAGGCAGGCTAGCAAGGAGAGCAGTTTTTAAGCTGATTCTTAATGAAAACAAAGAATTGAAGATACTTCAAAGAAGGAATTGTAGAGCAGAGGAGTTAGTTGGTTCAAGTTTCTTGGATGATGTTTAAATGCATCTCTGCCATTCAGGTTGTGACTCCTTTACTCCCCTACAAGATTTTACAATCCAGAACGAATCCTTCATCAGGTTTGCATCCACCTTTCTCCTCTTCCCCCTACACTATCAGAATAGTAGGATCATATTCATTATAATAATTGCAGTAATCTCCCATAACACATCCAATTTTGCTTAAGGTAAGACTGATGGAGTAGGGCTACTGCAAGACTGTAATGTTTGCAGCTGTTTGGCTAATGTTACAGATCTCCAAGTGACAGCCTGAAGTCAGTTGTAATTCCATTATTAACAGTTCATTTGAAGTTATCAGCCCAGGAATTACTCGAAAGCTAAGGGCTAACTCCGTGCATCTGTTCACACTGTTGTATAAATTTGGAATTCATCAAAATGTTACACAAGATCACTCAATTTGAAAGAAAACAATCACAATTTGTAGCGTGATTTGCATCAAATTCAATTATTTCCAGCTCTTCTTGTACCTTCCTGTTGTGATAGTAATAATAAAAGCAGCAAGTATTAGGACAATTTCCTGCAATTGGTGGGAGGAGCCTGCTGTAATTCTGGCACTGAATTAAGCTCATTATTTACTAAGCAGAGGAGAGAATTAAGCCATTTTTCAGGAGCTGGTAATGACCCATGGAATGGAATCATTATCCTAACAAATTCAATCTACAGACTGCAGAGTGTAAATACAAGGCAACGGTCTACATTTTGCGGCAAAGTCCAAGGTAGTTGCTCTGGATGTGGGATCAGCTAAGACCTACCCAGATCCAGGGTGGGAGTGTGAAGCTGGGGAAGAGTGAGGTGAGGTCAGGTGTTGGGGAGCACTAGCAGTTAGAGTCAGCCAGCAGGATGTATATTTAAAAGGTTGCCAACTCTTTGCCCAATTGTACTCTCTCAAAAGCAGCGCCTGTTGAAGGCTGAAGAAGAAAACCTTTGGAAGAATCGATGGAAGGGATATTAGGTTGGGCAGAGCATAAATACGGTGCCATGATACATAAGATTTTTGCTGGGGCATTACTGAAGACCTCCTTGTATTGATCTGGGGATCTGAACTTTATCTGAGAATATCTTTGACCTGTTCAATGGGTTGCTCAAGACAATCCAGGGCAAGTATTGTATCCCACCTCTGAAACAGTGCTTGCTTCCTCAGGGCTGCCTGCCGCTATAGCCTCAGTGTGTAGCCCTTGGCTCTGGATATCCATCTCTGGGAACGTATAGGGGCCTGACTAATCCAGTACTTGGGTCTATCTGTGTCTCCTTCTGGGAATAGTGTACACTGCAAAAATGGTTGTGGTGGGTGCAAATCAACTGTACATTTAATAAATGGAAACTCTTCCTATTACTGAAGGCCAAATTCTGGTTAGCGGGACCCTTATTTTGTCAAGGTGCCAGAAAGTCTGATTGACACTCCGCATGACTCTCGTGCAGGCACATATCAAGTCTCAGATGGACAGCCTAATTCCCTGAGTATTTGTTCTCTGTTATACACAGATAACATTACGCTACACACTGACCACTTTCAATACACACATCAAAAAGATGAACAGTACTATATACAAATAACTTACGCGATAAATTGAGAATTAGCTACTATTTACATAAACTGGCTTGCTCTCAAGTCTCTTTGGCAGCTCCTGATAGAGTAAAATTCATACCACGTAACAAGTTACATAGTCCTTTAGCGACACAGTGTGGGTTCAATCATTTCTTGGCTGAAGAAATATAAATTCCATGGTTAGTTTCTGGATGAGTTCCTTCTAGCGGGTGAATTTAAGCATGAGTACAGTGAGGTAAATCAATGTAAACTGGATCAATAACTAGGTGTGATAGGAGACATATGCATGGATGTATCTGCACATTTGGGCCCCAGTCTTACAAGTCATCCTGTCAATGAGTCACTTTCAAATTCCTGACACCCTTTTGAATTTGCTGAATAACAGTAGCAAAAACTTATTGTGCATTTGCCAGTTGAGTCCAGATCTTGATGTACTGTTTCTGAGAGAAATTCAATGCCAGTGTTGTGCTTTCAATTATCCGTTAAAGTTTGTTGGAGTCCATCACTGACACTGACAAAGATATCACTCCTCCCTTCAATATTTGTGAGCTCGATTAGGCACATCCTGGCTGGTACCAAAGGTAGTGTTTTGAATGTGAAAGTCCCATACTAGTAATGTTTTAGGGAAATACTGTATTCTCCCTTCCTCGATACATTATCCTGGTGATGTCTGAGTTCAGGCTCCAGGTCTCTCCAGAACAGTTTAGAATGGTATTTGGCTGAAAACCATGTAAGACATGCTCATTTGAATAAATGTGTTAGGGGCACACAAGGGCGGCACGGTGGCACAGTGGTTAGCACTGCTGCCTCACAGCGCCAGGGACCTGGGTTCAATTCCCACCTCAGGCGACTGACTGTGTGGAGTTTGCACGTTCTCCCCGTGTCTGCGTGGGTTTCCTCCGGGTGCTCCGGTTTCCTCCCACAGTCCAAAGATGTGCGGGTCAGGTGAATTGGCCATGCTAAATTGCCCATAGTGTTAGGTAAGGGGTATATGTAGGGGTATGGGTGGGTTGCGCTTCGGCGGGTCGGTGTGGACTTGTTGGGCCGAAGGGCCTGTTTCCACACTGTAAGTAATCTGTAAGTAATCTAATCTAATCTAAAACAATTACTCTGTTTATCTGCTGACATTTATCTAGAATAGTTACTATGAGCCTTCCATCTTTCTCAACAGTGAATGGAAGGGGACTATTAATACTCCCTCTCAGATAATGTCAACATTTTCCACCCTGAAGACTTGTAACCCATTTTGATCTGGTGTTATGATCGGGATCCTCAGTACCATCCTCTGGCCTTTCTTCGGCACCCTCACAATCAGTACTAAACTAGACCATGTTCAGTTGATGTAATTGTTGCCAGAAACATTGATTTTCCTGCTCCTCGGATCATGCCTGACCTGCTGTGCTTTTCCAGCACCACTCTGATCTAAACTCATACTGTATGGTGCCTGCTTGGGAAAAGTGGGTAATCTTTGTGGCTTTAGATCCAATCTGCCCATTGCTCCCTCCCTCTCTATACGACTGCAGTCTTGTTTGTTTCTTCCAGACTGTACAAACCTATGCTAGATTTCCTTTTCCCTGGGTCCCTGATCCTGTACTAAGTGGCCCACTCTCCTGTCTCTGACTCCCACCAGGGTTCATCGGTTAAATGAGAGCAGAGTCTGGCTCTCACTAAATTCCTGCCCTGGGCTATCCTAGCTCTGAACTTGGGCTTTTTGTCCTCCTCAAGCACTTGCTTTATATGAGAAACTGAGGACTGCAGTTGTTGGAGATCAGAGTCGAGAGTGTGGTGCTGGAAGAGCGCAGCAGGTGAGTCAGTATCTGAGGAAGAGGAGAATCGACGTTTCGAGCATAAGCCCTTCATCGGGAATGAAGGCTTGTGAGCCTGGGGGGGGGTGGGGGGGGCTGAGAGATACATGGGAGGCGGTGGGTTTGGGGGGAAATGTAGCTGGGAATGTGATAAATAGATAAAAGTGGGGGTGAAAGTGATAGGTCGGGGGGAGGGTGGAGCGGATGGGTTGGAAGGAAGGAAGTTGGACAGGTAGGACTGGTCAAGGGGGTGGTGCCGAGTTAGAGGCTTGAGACTAGGATCAGGTAGGGAAGGGAAATAAGGAAACTGGTGAAATCCACATTGATCCTGTGTGATTGCAGAGTCCCAAGGCGGAAGATGAGGCATTCTTCCTCCAGGTGGCAGGTGGTAAGGGTTACACAATGGTGAAGGCCCAGGACCGGCATGTCTTGGTGAAGTGGGAGGCGGAGTTAAAGTGTTCAGCCACAGGCCAGTGGAGTTGGTTGGTGCGGGTGTCCCAGAGATGTTATCTGAAATTATCTACAAGTTGGCGTCCTGTCTCCTTGACGTAGAGGAGACCACGTCGGGTGCAACGGATACAGTAGATAACATGGACATCGACACTGCTGAAGCCAGGCACCAACTTGGCACTGCCCTCTTGACCGGTCCTACCTGTCTCACTTCCATCCTTCCCACCATCTGTTCCACCCTCCCCTCCGACCTTTCACTTCCACCCACACCTTCCTCTACTTATAACATTCCCAGTTACTTGCCCCCCTCCCCACCCACCCAGTCCCACCCCCTCCCATTTATCTCTCACCTCCCCGGCCCGCAAGCCTCATTCCTAATGAAGGACGTATGCCTGATACGTCAATTCTCCTGCTTCTCAGATTCTGCCTGACCTGCTGTGCTTTTCCAGTACCACACCCTTGACTTGGTTTATGGCCCAAACACTAGTCAGAAACCTTCACCCTCTTTTACCCAGTTGAATTCTGGCATCATGTGGAGCAGCAGCCCTACAAAATCAAGCTCAGGCTGGATGTTCGAGAATTCAAGGTTAATGGGATTCAACTTTGGAGGTTATATAGCTGTGTTTAATTTAAACCCACCCAGGGACACCAATGTTGTCTGTGCGTTGAAAACCAGTTTATGTGTCAAAAACACCTTACCCATGTTGGTGAGATGGACAAAGGGACACGGAATTTGGTTTACTGTTCAACTCAATTTCATTAACAAAACACTCCTTGGTAAAAACACCATGTGAACATTTCCCAAATTCCCATAATATTCATTCTCTAACTTGCTCTTTCCGTCTAAGAAAGGATATTGCCCACAATGATCCAAGTGTTTGAGCTGGACCATTGGAATTTCCATCTTTTCCAAAGTAGGGCACTTTCTCTTCCATGAGGATGGATCTCACAGGCCTTCTTGGATTGCTGCACCATCTTCTGTCACGTGTCTTGCTACAAGTCTTTGCTGAGGGGGCAATTTCTGGGCTTGTATTTTTATTCCCCTTGTCCTAGGCCTTCCCAAATATTCTGTAGCCTTTGGTCAGCAGGGTCATGAGCTTGGTTCAAAGCATGCACTGGGGTCATCGGGTCAACACTCTTCATTGCTGCAATACTGGAGAGGTGTAAAGTGCATGTCCTCAGGCACTGGCTGGAAGTCAAAATACCAAAAATACTGATTGGTGCTCCTTCAATGCACATAGCATGACATTGCAATGCTTCCTGCTTTGCTGCCCATTGCTTTAGCTGGGTCTTCATAGAGTATATAGATTCGCTCAAGCAGATCAAAATAAATACACCAATGAGAGTTTTCTGTCTCATTCCTCCTTTCCCATCTGCCATAAAACTCTGATCTAATAATTGAAAATGCCTCTGATAAATTCTCCTTTTGTACTGAGCACACACAAAATGGAAGTGCAACAATTTTAGTTCTTTCCATTTGTCCGCGTCCAGGTTTTGGAACAGTTTCTTACTGTCAAATGAACAGGAATTACGGCTGCCTTTGGTCTCTGAGACACTGTGCACTTGTAAAATGAAGCAAGTTAGCAAAGTTTTGCTTGTGATTCAAACTGAGAAGCTCAATCTTATCTTTTGCCCTCCCCATTAAAAGTGCTGAAATAATGCCACATCAATGCTTCACTTTGTGTCCATTTCTTGGTCTTTATGTTTTTCTGCCCGTTGTATTAAGAACAATGTAGCACAACAATGGCCTGTTAACAGAACAACGTGTCTTTCATGACTTTTCACAAATAATAACCTAATGGATTGAATGAAACCAGGCCTATTTTGAGGTTAGGAGTACATTCCACTATCCTTTATGCTTTAACTGAGCTACCAGGCATCTCATCAGGGTGTTCTCAAGCAAGGGGTCCATGCCTCTGCACTCTGGGTAATGGTTTCATAGAGGTCAGTCCAGGGACTCAGTTAAGGAGATGTACAGTCACCAGTTAGGAGTGTGGGTTCTTCTCGCCCGGGGCTGTCTGCTTAGATGACTTAAGAGAGTGAGCCACAGTCAATCTGTCGAGTTTGTCTCGACAAACTAGGGGAAATGAGTGAAGGGGCACTAGGGGATTCGCTGCCTCAGAAAAGAGCCTTGGGAAGTTATCCACTGTGATTAGGAGTTCCAGATTCATGAGAAGGGAGCTGAATATCACCCCCTACACCACACACCTGGGCTTTTCCTACCCTGTTGTGGGCTGTCTTCTCCTGTGATGAGAGAAACAGAAGATTAGAGTGAGATGGAAGTGGGTGGTAGCCGTTTAGGCTGGTAATCCAAAGGGGGTGAGGTGTCCTGGGTGAGTGGGTAGGCAGTGCAGAGGCCATGCAGGGTTAGTGGTGTGGGGAGTTGATGGGAAGGGGGTGAAAGGGAGTGAGGGAACAAATTGCAGGAATAGTGAGAGTGGTAGAGGATGAGCCTTGGGGGAGGTAGGTGCAGTAGCAGAGTTAGTGAGTGGAAGATTGCAGAGGAGTGGTGGTGGCACTTACCCTGGCACAGCAGAGAAAACCAATGATGGTCCTGCAGCACTAGAAGCTGTTCCTCTGGACTGTGGAGACTGCACTGACCCGGGTGGTGACCTCAGACCATGCTAGCTGGATCTGATGGAGTGACCTTCTCTGCCAGTCCTCTGAAAAGCGGACATATCTCCTCTCTACCACCAGCACTACCAGTACCTTGTCAGAGAATCATGGCACCACCTTCTTCATCTCCAACACATACAGACTGTGTCTGCCAACTAGCAGGGCAGCTTCGGAATGCCAGTGCTCACATGGGTACACAGCAATCTGTTAAAAAAAGGTGTAGCACTAGGGATCTAGGGATGTTGGTCTTTGGTGGATATCCATGGCGAAGTGAGTTGCTCTAGGAATGGCACATGGTTACACTTGGATATGAGAGAAGCCCCAGCTGTTCACAATACATGTCAATGATTTGGAGGTGGGGACCTAATGTAATGTTTCCACATTTGTGGATGATACAAAACTGATGTGTGTTGTGACGAAGGTGTAAAGCAGAAGATTTGGAAAGGCATAATAAATAAACAACATGCAGATGGAATGTAATCTGAAAAATGTGAGGTTATCCACTTTGGTAAGGAGAACAAAAGTACTGAGTATTTCCCAAATGGTAAAAAGTTAGAAAGTGTAAATGTACAAAAGGACTGAGGTGTCCTTGCCAATAGGTCACTGAGAGCTAAACTGCAGGTGCAACAAATAATTAGGAAGGATAATGGAATGCTAGCCTTTATTGTAAGAGAATTTGAGTACAGGAGCAGTGAAGTTTTGCTTCACTTGTGCCAGAGGTCGGTTAGACTGCTCCTGGAGTACCACTTGCAGTTTTGGACTTCTTATTTTGGAAAGATATGATTGCAAAGGAGGGTGTAGAATGAGTGCACATGCTTGATTGGTATTACATTTGGTGGACATTGCCTAGAAGAGTTTGCATAGGTCTGCCACTGGCTCTCCAGTCTGCAGAGATCCCCGTCATCTAAACAAGATTTCATCTGCAACTGGACAAGCAAGAAGAGATTGAAAGTTGAATCTCCACCACGGCAAGTCATGAAACTGAATTCAGTAAATTTGTTCACTTATGGACTAGTACCAGAAGAGTATATACCATTCTGGATTTGCACAAAAACCACACAATTCTCCAGTCTTTTGGTAAGGGAGCCAACTACATTCCTCCTTAGTGAGATTTACATGGGACCCCACTCCCATGCTGTGGTTAGTTCTTGATGCCCTCTGACGTAGATGAGCAAGCTGAACATTTGTAAACAAAATCTGACACAAAAATCAAGCAATAACCCAGGCTTTCTATCAGGGCAAGACTAAAGTAGCTTTAGCCCTGTTAACCCAGATAAGACTGCTCTTATTGTCTTCACCGATGCCCAATTTGGAAAAAATGTCCCATGAACATCATATACACATAATCAGGCAGGACTTCTCAACTACCATTACAGGATAAACCCACACACAGCATCAGTTGGGAGGTTCAATGTTGAATCCATATGCTATAAAGTTTCATAGCTTCAAATCAAACAAGGTCGATACATATTTTTCTGATCACAAGACATCTGTACCAGGGTGACCAAAACTGAGGTTAGGCAATAGTAGTGGATGTTGGCAGAGCCAGAGACCTGGGGAGGGCCAGATACTCCATGAGGATATTCATCAACCCATGCAACAAAATAATTAATCAACCAAATATAAAATTACATGCCTAGCATTCTCCACATCCTGTCAGCCTCCTATTACTTTCATAATGCTCTGCACTGCTGTGCTCCCTACCACACAAACACACACCTCTTCAGTGACTCCCCTCACCTAATACACCAATTATTGTATCAGTAGTCCATTTTGACTATCACAGGGAAGAATGTTTGAGGGAAGCAATGATTTAGAATGCACCTTGGCAATGAGGTATTAATGTGGAACGCTAAGAATAAATCAATAATTCTATCAAAGGCCAGCTGAACTCTGATTGATATTGTCACCGTGCTGGATCTGTAGTATGTGATGAGGATACCAATGTGAGCAAAATATTTTCTTGACCTCATTAGCACCAATTTACCTCTAAAACCTATCTGTCCCTATTGTATAAGCTTGAAGACAAAATCTAATCCAGAATGAATATAAAGTCCCCTCAGAAAGAGATAGGAGCCTTATTTAACTCCGGCTCCTTTCCAAACATCAAAAGCAGCAAGCTATACTCGGAGCTAAAATGTGTCCATACCCAATACAAGTGGACAAAGGTCTGCTGTCTTTATCTCATCTAGACCAGAATAAGGTTGGGCAACAAGATCTGTCAATGAACAGAAAATGTAGGCTCAGTAATCATTCCAGTTTAAACCACCAAAACCAGAACTTATTCTATGTTTGTGCAAGGCATCGGTCAAAACATACTGATGGATGAGCCTAGCTTGCCTTTACTGAGCTTCTGACCAGATGCCAATGTCTAATCAACTCTCTTAATTCTACTTGCATTTGACACTTAATAGGTTTTAATAACCACTCAGCAGTAGGGCTGAAGGGTTAAGCACCAGATCTTCCTGTTCTCCTAGTCAAGCTGTTCCAGTACATTAAGATTCATATAAAATTGCAGAAGATTTCCCAAATCCGTTTCATCAAAAAAAGGACCCAGTCAAATACTGCCCTATCAACTTTCCTTGAATTATCAGCAAAGGGATGGAAGGAGTCTTCACTAGACCCACCAAATACCAACCACTCAAATAACCTGCCATTATGCTAATTTTCAATTCAACTAGTTCTCATAGCTTTCTACATCCAAAGAAGAGGTTGTAGTAGCTTACCTTGACATCAAAGCAACATTCACCAAGTAAGGCACGAAGGACGTTAGAATAGATTACTGTTAGGTTAAATGGGGCTGATTGCGTTTGATTCCACAACGTCTAACCCTGCTAATAACCCTTCCAATGATGACGCTAGTTTATATCTGGACCTGGAATACAGCCAGATTATTTCTGTATTAGATATAGGTGTTTGGTAGGAGTACATTGAAGGTTGCCTAACAGTAGTTATGCTGTAGGACAGAGTACACAGGATAAACCATTCATAGTTAACTAAGGAAGGTGGGTATGAAACTCAAAGAAAAAATGCATAATAATGCATAGACTAATTCTAAGTGAGAATATTGGACTTTTTTTTAGCATCCCACAAAGAATGACTTAAAAAGAACAGTGAAATTAGAATATGAGAGAAAGCTAGCTAGAAAGATTAAAATAGATAGGAAGAGATTTTGCAGATATTTAAAAAAGGGAAAGAGTGACTGAAGGGGATTTTGTCACTTTAAGAGGGTGAGGCTGGGAAATTATTAATGGGAAACTAGGAAATAACAATGAACAGGTTTTTTTTCTGTCTTTACAGTAGAGGGCACACATACACTCCAGAAATAGTAGAAAATCAATATAAGTGAGAGAAGAATGTAAAACAATTACACTCACTAGGATAAAGGTTCGGGGGAAATTATTAAAATTTATGATTAGCATTCTAAAAGACGTTGCTACAGAGTTAGTAGATTAAATGTTTGCAGAATTTGCTAGATTTTTGAAAGGGTCCTAGCAGAATGGAAAATTGCAAATGTTATGCTTCTGATCAAGAAGAGGAAGATTGAAAGCAAGAAACTATAGACCAATTTGCCGACAAATGTCAGAACCCATTATCAAAGAGAAATCAAACACAATCAGACAAATTTAATATGGTTTGGGAAAGGAAAATCATGTTTGATAAACTTCATAGAGTTCTTTGCGGAAAAAACAAGGATAAAAGGGAGCCTGTGGATTTGATGCCATTGGATTTCCAGAAGGCCACATCAAAGATTTCTTCACAAAATAAGATCTCTGATTAGAGGTGGTAACGTATGGGTTGAGTACTAGTTGGCAATTAGGAAGCAGAGATTGGAGATAAATTGATTATTTTCAGGTTCCTGAAGAAGGGCTTATGCCGGAAACATCGATTCTCCTGCTCCTCGGATGCTGCCTGGCCTGCTGCGCTTTTCCAGCACCACTCTTTTCAACTCTTATTTTCAGGTTAGTAAACTGTAACTGGTGGAATGCTGCAGGAATTGGTTTTGGGGCCTCAACTATTTATAATCTATTTTAAAATAAAGAAAACAGAAGTATGGTAACTAAATTTGTTAATGACACAAAGATAGGAAGGACAGTAAGTTGTAAGGTAGATGTGAGGAATTTTCAAAATGGATGTAGATCAATTAAGTGAGGGATCAAAATTTTGAAAGATGAAAGCTGATGTGAATAAATGCAAACATACTTATTTCAAAAAGAGAAATAGAAAAGCAGCATATAATTTAAATTGAGCGACAATGCAGGACATCACAGTACAGAGGGTTTTGGGAGTTCAAGTATATGCATCACAAAACATTAGTATGTGAGCATGCAGCGACAACATTTGATTAGAAAGGCAATGAAGTAACATTTATTGCAAGAGGATTAGAGAATAGCACTCAGGAAATATAGTTATAGCCATACAGGACTTTAGTGAGACCACAGCTGGGGTATTATGCACATTTATCTTCTTACTTAAGAAAGGACATAACACATTAAGTACTTTTCAAGAGCATTTGAAGTACTGATTCCTGAGACAAAGGGGTTCACTTAAGAGTGAAGGTTAAGCAGATTGGGCTAATACCTGTTAGAGTTTGGAACAATGAGGAACCATCTTATTGGAACCACAATACATACGGGACTTGACATGGTAAATGCTGAGAAACTGTTTTACTTTTATTTGCAATTCTTGAACTAGAAAACATTGTTTAAAAATTAGGCATTGCCAACTTAAGACTGAGATAAGGAGAATGTTTATCTCTCAGAGGGTAATTGGTAGGTGAAACTTTCTTTCCCAGAACCCCCGTTGGAGGTTAGATCTTCAACAGATTCAAGGTTGAATTGAAGAAAGTTGATTATAAAGAATTTAGTAGCAGAATGCACATTTAAATGCATAACATAATCAAATAGCATCAGCATAGCTTCAGGAAGGGGAAATCATGTCTAGCAAATTTATTAGAATTCTTTGGAAAGGTAATATGCAGGGTAGTTAAAGGAAAACCAGTAGATATAGTTTATTCAGATTTTTAAAAAAACATTTGATCATATACTGCTCACAAAGCTACTTAGTGAGATAAGAATATATGGCATTAGTATTAGCATGAATAGAGGATTAGCTAAATAAAAGAAGTTGGGATAAGGGGGACTTTGAGAATTGCAACCTGTAATTAGAGGAGTGTCACAGCGATCAGTGCTGGGCCGAAATTGTTTGCAATGTACATGTTAATGACTTGGATGAGGGAAACGAATATGTTATCACCAAATTTACAGATGACACTGTTGAACCCCATTTTGAACTAATTGCAATCTATTCTGCTGCTGTGTCGGTTCCACAACGGCTCAGTGGTTAGCATTGCTACCTCTCAGCGCCAGTGACCTGGGTTCAATTCCAGGATTGGGGGTCTGTCTGTATGGAGTTTGCACATTCTCCCTGTGTCTGCTTAGGTTTCCTCTGGGTACTCTGGTTTCCTCCTAAGATCTAAAGATGTGCATGTTAGGTGAATTGACTGTGCTAAGTTGTCCATAGTGTTCAGGGATGTGTAGGTTAGGTGCATTAATCAGGGGTAAATGTAAAGGAATGGGTCTGGGTGGGTTAATTTTCACAGGGTCAGTGTGAACTTATTGGGTTGAAGGGCCTGTTTCCACACAGTATTCCTGGATTCCTTTGGGGAAGGCAAGTAAAGAAGATGATACAAAAAGTTTGCAGGGACAGATTGAGTGGGCAGATGGAATGTAATGTGGGAAAGTGAGGTTATGTAGTTTGCCAGGAAGATTAGAGATGTTGAATATTATTTAAATTGAGAAAGACTGCAGAAAGCTGCTGACAGAGCTGTTTGAGGATCCTCGTGCATAAATCACAAAATGTAACATCAGAGTTCAGCTGATAATAGGGAGGGCAAAAGAAATGTTGGTGTTTATTTCTGGGGAAATGGTGTATAAAAATAGGAAAATCTTGCTAATATTATACAAAGCACTAGTCAGACCATCAGTGGGATATTGTGAACAGTTTTGTTCCACTTAACTAAGGAAAGACATATTAGCATTGGAGGCAGTGTAGAGTAGGATCACTTGGCTGATTCCTGCTCCTCGGATGCTGCCTGACCTGCTGTGTTTTTCCAGCACCACTATAATCTAAACTCAGGTATGAAGGAACTAGCTAATGAGGAGAGGTTGAGTCCATACTCATTAGACTTTAGACGAATGAGAGGCAATCTGACAGAAACATAGAAGATTCTTATGGGAATTGATAGATTAGACGTGGAAACATTGTTTCCCCTTGTGGGAGAGTCTACAACCAGAGACAGACTTAGAGCAACGGATCCCTCTTTTAAGACAGAGCTGAGGATATATTTCTTCTCTCAGATCGTATTGATTCTGTGGAATTGTTTTCCACAGAGGGCTACTAAGCCTGGGTCATTTAGGTTATTCAAGGTTGACATTGATTTTTAATCAGTATGGGATCAAGAGTTACAGGAAATTGCAAGGAACCAGAGTTGAGGATTATCAGATCAGCCATGAACTCATTGAATGGTAGTGCAGATTCAATATGCCGAATGGTCTACTTCTGCTCTGACATCTTATGGTTCTGGATGACAGGCAGGCAAGTGGAGTTTAGCTCACAGTCAAATCAGTCATGATCTTACTGAATGGAAAAGCAGACTTGAGGGGCTGAATGGCCTACTCTTAGTTAATTCTTGCATTGCTCAACATTGGGGAAGCTTTTACAAGTAAGTGAAGATGTATCTCTTGTTGCTGAAGGAGGACCTCAGACTCACAGGCTGGTAGTGATCACATTGTTTCTGCGGTTGCTTTATTTTCCTCAATCAATCACTATGGATACTTAACTTTTACATGGCCATGCATGTTAAAAAAAAACAAACTGGTTGGAGTTTTGAACCAGACTGCTAGGATCCAGTCCGTTAAAAATAATTGGCAATCTTCAAAGTTATTTTCACATGACTTGCTATCTGGATAATGGAATGTTCACTATTTGAGTTATTTACTGCTTTTAGATGAATGGCAGCAATATGCTTACAAGGTGGTTTGATTAATCACTTTACATTTGCAATGTCCAATAGATTTAAATTGAATGGAACGTACAAAATGTTGAATATTGGATATAATGTTTTAAAATATACAAGAATATTTTGTCCTTTGTTCATGAAATGTGTAAAATATTTGGATTGAATCCAACATGAATCACAAGGTAACCCTCCTTTAAGACAGACTTGCAAGTAGAAGCTTAATAAGGATGCATTTAATGCGATATTCTACTTCAGAAATAATTTGAACCGTCACTCATTTAAACATTACTAAAGACACAACCTTCCAACAAAAGACCACCTGTAAGCTATACTGCCTTCTAAAGTACAGATAGATCACTGAATGGAGTCCTGTATCCAACCAGATACTTATCTTACAGTGCAGTGTTTTTAAAATTGAGCATCCTGAAATCAGGTAAGTTAGTCACGTAATGGGAAGCTGTTAAATGTGTGTTTATTATAACATTTAAAGTGAGGAAACTAACCAGAAAATTTGCATTTCTCTAACCACCTTGCAGGAGATTTGACACCCAGCCACATAAGGGTCTATTATGATAAGTGACTAAAAGTGTGCGGCATGGTAGCTCAGTGGTTCATGCTATTGCCTCACAATATCATGGATCTGTGTTTGATTCCACCCTTGGAAGACTGTCTGTGTGGAGTGCACGTGGTCTCCCTCTATCTGTGTGGGTTTTCTGTAGGTTCTCCAGTTTCCTCCTAAAGGTGTGCAGGATTAGCCATGATAAATTCCATGGTGTCCAGGGATATGCACATGAGAGGGTTAGCCACTGTAAATATGGGGTTACAGGGATAAGGTGAGGGTTTGGGTGGGCTGCTCTTTGGAAGCTTGGTGCAGGCTTGGTGGGCTGAATGTCCTCTTTCCACACTGTTGGGATTCTATTATTGAACATCTATGACTAAAAGTTTGGTCCAAATGTTAGAAATTAAAAGCATCATAAAAGAAACATATACACGCAGAAGTCTAGGGTGGGAATTTCAGAATTTAAGGCTTGTAGACAGCAGTAGATTATGGCAATTTAAGAAGTGAACCAATCTCTTACTGAGAGAAAGTATCTAATACTGCCTAAAAAGTATAAATGGTACCAGATGTGAACAAAATGGTTTTTCACATGAAGTTGCTATTTGGAATAGAAATTCATTCCTTTATATTGTCCTCTTTATTTTAAAAATAAGTAAAACTCAAACACAATATTGACAGTAAATGTAGAATTATATCTCAAATAACGTAGGGTTCTTTTCCTACAAGGCTATACGAAAATGTAAAAATCTGAGAATGAATCCCAGGAGTGTGTTTAAGCATAGTCTTGTTTTTGATGAGCTCTATCATAGCACACAGCATGGAAGGAGAGGAGGGAGTGAGTGATCATAAAGTCTGCCTCTCCTGGGTGCTGCTTTCCTCTGCAAAGCAATGGAATCAATTAGCAAGGTCCAACAATTATGAGTGTATTCCAAATGGTATTGGAGGTTGTGCAATTACTTTGTTAAAATCCAAGAATGATTTTAGACTAGAACACACATGTAATTGCTGGTAGGGTGATGAGAATTCAGACTGTGTAACACCAAGTTAACCAGTGGGCCTCTTATTGCTCGTGCCACCTTCTTTCATGTATCATAGGGACATTTTTTGGCACGTTTGCTGTCATGGACGATAGTCAATCATTTTGATTTCCTCACTCCAGCAGGGTTTACAGGTCCGTGCTGGTGTGAAACTGTTGCATCTTCTCTGTCTATGTCATGCCCTGCTGCTTTCTTTCTTTGTCTCTGCCAGAATCTCTAATCTTCAATATTTCTGGTAAAGTGGAACAAAAGCAGCCATAAGATATCCAGTCAAGCTCCAGGCAGTTCACTGAGCCAAGTGTTTTCCCTTCTACGTGTTGTTCCCCCAGATTGCTTCTGCAATCTTCAGCCAGAATTAATTTTGTAAAGGCTGCTCTCCCACTTCCATACAGCACTGCAGGTAACTCCCAGGCTATATGGGCTTTATGCCAATCACAACTCAAATAAGTGTGTAGAGCTCATTTTTCTTTGGCATTCACTTGGAATTTCAGGGCCAGTGAGCTCGAGTCAGATTAGAAGCTGACCAGATTAATATACTGTAACGTCCACAGCAAAGTACAAACTGAAACCATTTTGTATTGACACTGTTAAACAAGGAGTGATTGCCATTCCTGATAGTTGGCACAAAGTATGTTTGGCTGAGACTTCTGGTAATCATTGTATCGAGTATAAAGTAAATGATCTAAACTACACATGCACACCGTGTGGGATTGCTTATGGGAAGTGAAGGAAATATTGATTTCTAAGTATAGGAAGGCACAATTTATTGTTCCACTTCTAATATGTTGTTACGTATAACATTACCAGACTCCTCAAGTCCATGAGGTCTAAATAGACACATTATGTGGTTGATTAGAACATAGAACATAGAACAATACAGCACAGAACAGGCCCTTTGGCCCACGATGTTGTGCCGAATATTTGTCCTAGCTTAAGCACCTGTCCATGTACCTATCCAATTGCCGCTTAAAGGTCACCAATGATTCTGACTCTGCCACTCCTACAGGCAGTGCATTCCATGCCCCCACCACCATCTGGGTAAAGAACCTACCCCTGACATCCCTCCTATACCTTCCACCCTTCACCTTAAATTTATATCCCCTTGTAACACTCTGTTGTACCCAGGGAAAAAGTCTCTGACTGACTACGCTATCTATTCCCCTGATCACCTCATAAACCTCTATCAAGTCATCCCTCATCCTTCGCCGTTCCAATGAGAAAAGGCCTAGCACTCTCAACTTATCCTCGTATGACCTATTCTCCATTCCAGGCAACATCCTGGTAAATCTCCTCTGCACCCTCTCCAAAGCTTCCACATCTTTCCTAAAATGAGGTGACCAGAACTGCATGCAGTACTCCAAATGTGGCCTTACCAAGGTCCTATACACTGCAACATCACCTCATGACTCTTGAATTCAATCCCTCTGCTTATGAACACTAATACACCATAGGCCTTCTTACAAGCTCTATCCACCTGAGTGGCAACTTTCAAGGATCTATGAACATAGACCCCAAGATCCCTCTGCTCCTCCACCTTACTAAGAACCCTACCGTTAACCCTGTATTCCGCATTCTTATTTGTCCTTTCAAAATGGACACTTGACAGGGTTGAACTCCATGGCCACTCCTTAGCCCAGCTCTGCATCATATCTCAGACTCTTTGCAGCCGACAACAGCCCTCCGCACTATTCACAACTCCACCAATCTTTGTATCGTCTGCAAATTTACTGACTCACCCTTCGACTCCCTCTTCTAAGTCATTAATAAAAATTACAAATAGCAGAGGACCCAGAACTGATCTCTGTGGAACTCCACTTGTAACTGGGTTCCAGTCTGAATATTTACCATCTACCACCATTCTTTGACTTCAACCGGTTAGCCAGTTCTCTATCCAACTGGCCAAACTTCCCACTATCCCATGCCTCCTGACTTTCTGCATAAGCCTACCATGGGGAACCTTATCAAATGCCTTACTAAAATCCATGTACACTACATCCACTGCTCTACCCTCATCCACATGCTTGGTCACCTCCTTAAAGAATTCAATAGGACTTGTAAGGCAAGATCTACCCCTCACAAATCCGTGCTGGCTGTCCCTAATCAAGTAGTGTCTTTCCAGATACTCATAAATCCTATCCCTCTGTACCCTTTTCATTACTTTGCCTACCACCGAAGTAAAACTAATTGTCCTGTAATTCCTGGGGTTATCCCTATCCCTTTTTTGAACAGGGGCACAACATTCGCCACTCTCCAGTCCCCTGGTATCACCCCCGTTGACAGTGAAGACGAAAAGATCATTGCCAATGGTTCTGCAATTTCCTCTCTTGCTTCCCACATAATCCTAGGATATATCCCGTCAGGCCCAGGGGACTTGTCTATCCTCAAGTTTTTCAAAATGCCCAACACATCTTCCTTCCTAACAAGTATCTCCTCTAGCTTACCAGTCCGTTTTATACTCTCCTCTTCAACAATACGGTCCCTCTCATTTGTAAATACTGAAGAAAAGAACTCATTCAAGACCTCTCCTATCTCTTCTGACTCAATACACAGTCTCCCACTACTGTCTTGATTGGACCTACCCTCGTTCTCATCATTCTTATGTTTCTCACATACGCATAAAAGGCCTTGGGGTTATCCTTGATCCTACCCGCCAAAGATTTTTCATGCCCTCTCTTAGTTCTCCTAATCCCTTTCTTCAGCTCCCTCCTGGCTATCCTGTATCCCTCCAATGCTCTGTCTGAACTTTGTTTCCTCAACCTTATGTAAGCCTCCTTCTTCCTCCTTACAAGATATTCAACCTCCCTCATCAACCAAGGTTCCCTCACACGACCATCTCTTTCCTGCCTGACAGGTACATACATATCAAGGACACGTTGTGTCTATTCCTTGAAAAAGTTCCACATTTCAACGACATCCTTCCCTGACAGCCTGTGCTCCCAATTTATGCTCCTCAGATCCTGTCTTGCAGCATCGTATTTACCCTTCCCCCAGTTGTAAAACCTGCCCTGTTGTACGCACCTACCTCTCTCCATAACCAAGGTGAAAGTCACAGAATTGTGGTCACCATCACCAAAATGTTCACCCACTAACAAGCCCATCACTTGTCCCGGTTCGTTACCGAGTACCAAACCCAATATGGCTTCCCCTCTGGTCGGACAATCTACATACTGAGTTAGAAAAGCTTCCTGGACACACTGCACCAACACTGCCCTGTCCAATCTACTTGATCTAAAGAGCTTCTAATCAATATTTGGGAAGTTGAAATCGCCCATGACTACTAACCTGTGGCTTCTGCACCTTTCCAAAATCTGTTTCTCCACATCTCTGCTGCTATTGGAGGGCCTATAGTAAACACCCAACAAGGTGACTGCTCCTTTCCTATTTCTGACTTCAGCCCATACTACCTCCAAAGGCAGATCCCCCTCGAACTGCCTTTTTGCAGCCATTATACCATTTCTAATTAGCAACTCCACCCCCCCACTCCTTTTTTACCACTCACCCCAATCTTACTGAAACATCTGTAACCAGGAACCTCCAACAACCATTCCTGTCCCTCTTCTAACCACGTTTCCGTGATGGCCACAACATTGTAGTCCCAAGTACCGATCCACGCCTTAAGTTCACCCACCTTATTTCTAATACTCCTTGCATCGAAGTATACACACTTGAGCCCATCTCTGTGTCTGCAAGTATTCCCTGTCAGTGTTACCTTCTCCACAGCCTCCCTACATTCTTGGACATCCTGAAAAACAGCTAATCTACTTGCTGGACTACAAGTGCGGATCCCATCCCCCTGTCAAATTAGTTTAAACCCCTCCGAAGAGTGCTAGCAAACCTACCTCCCAGGATATTGGCGCCCTTCTGGGTCAGGTGCAATCCGTCCTGCTTGTACAGGTTCCACCTTCCCCAGAATGCAGTCCAATTGTCCAAATACCTGAATTAGAGTTAAGCACAGAATGAAATCAATTAGAGAATTTCTCCAGAGAGTGACAACTTCCTATTCCTTAAGATCAAAAGTAAGTTCAAAATTAGCAGCTTCCTTTTTGTCATATTTTTGACTCAAACAATTTTACAATATATTCTTTCAAGGCTAGATTTGTTGCCCATCCCTAATTGCCCATGAATGGCTTGCTCAATTATTTAAGAGAGCGGTTAAGAGTTAATAATTTTGCTGTGGGTCTGGAGTCACATGAAGATCAGACCAGTAAGAGCAGGTGACTTCCTTCCCTAAAAGGAAGTCCATTCCCTCCTTCAGTAAAGTTGCTGGCAACTCCACTTTACATCTCTGATCGTGTCCCGTCTTTCCTTGAACCATTTGTGATTGTGTTTCCCAGACTCCTTAAACAATTCTGGATCAAAAAATGGAAAAGCACGTAGAAGAAGGGTCAGGCAATGAGACCACACCATAATGTGACACCAGCTATGTAGCTGTGCCTCCACTTATTGCTCTAAGTCATAGTCAGAGTATCACCCATTAAGAAAGCTGCACAATGCCTGCCTATTGGTCATGCGGTACCTTTCCTTTACATATTTTTTGAAGGCCAACAGGTATGCCTCCATATCATTCCCCAATGTAACTTTCTGCAGCACTTAGACAGACTGAGGTAGGTTGGATGAGGAAATCTTGTGACTCTCCATGTAGGACTCTCTGCTGACTCAAAACTCTATTAAACTCTGGGCAATCTGTTTCAGGAGTTGGGTATTCAGCTGCTGAGCTTCAAGGATCTAAATTGTCCTCCCATGAGCAGTTCAATGGATCTGTTGCAGAATATAGTGTCTGCACCAGTTTTCTTTCATCCTCCTTTGGGGGTTTGTCTCTTCCTTCCTCGATGTGGAGGTGCCGGTGTTGGACTGGGGTGGACAAAGTCGGAAGTGACATGACACCAGGTCATAATCCCACAGGTTTACTTGAAATCACAAGCTTTCAGAGCACTGCTTCACCTGATGAAGAAGCAATGCTCCGAAAGCGTGTGATTTCAAATAAACCTGTTGGACTATAACCTGGTGTTTTGTATGACTTCTGACTCTTTCTTCCTCAGTTAGAGATTCACATCTAAATTCCAACACATAGGCCCAATTTTCCTCCCACATTAGGAGTAGAGTCGAGAAATTTCCCAACTCTGTAAGCACAACTTGGGAGAAAATTAATTCAGGTTGAGGGCAGATGTTAGCTGCAGTCAGCTCCGCTGTCCACAGTTTGGAGACCACTCCAGGGGCTGCCGAGTACTGAAGCAATTGGATAAAAGATACACTTTGATCCTCTGGCATATGCTCCCTGATGTAATGGAAACAGTAAGGCATGTTGGCTCAATGGTTAGCACTGTTGCCTCACAGCGCTGAGGACCAGGGCTCAATTCCACCCTTGGGTGACTGTCTGTGTGGAGTTTGCACATTCTCCATGTGTCTGTGTGGGTTTCCTCCTGGTGTGCCGGTTTCCTCCCACAGTCCAAAATGTGCAGATTATGTGAATTAGCCATGTTAAATTGGTCATAGTGTCCGAGGGTGTGCAGGCTAGGTGAGTTAACTTTGGGAAATGCAGGGTTTAATGGGGTGGGTCTGGGTGGGATGCTCTTTGGAGGGTTGGTGTGGACTTGATGGGCTAAATGGCTTGCTTCCACACTGTAGGGGATTCTATGATTCTCTCAGCCTTCACCCTTCACACCACCTCACTGTCACACTCTCCTCTTGTTCTAACCATGCCAGCATATGCCACATTCATGGCCCCTCATCTTTCATTCCAACCTCTGTGCCTCTTGACCACTCTCCCGATGGATGCTCATACTTTCCTTGTCAACGTAATAACAACTCACTTCAGCATCAGTTCCCCACTCATTCTCATAACTCCATAACCCTTCTGCCAACTTAGTGTCAATTCATGCCAAACCATGACATTCACCTTTTTAACCTTACACGTTCCATGCTGATTCACTCTACCCTTCAATCCACATCATTCTGGCACTGAAACATATTGCTGTTCCTTCACTGTTACTAGAACTCGCTCCCTAAAGGTATTGTGGGTCTATTTGCCACACATGGAGTATAGCAGTTCAAAAAGGCAGCTCACCAACATCTTCTCAAGTGGTTCTCCTGCTGGTGACATCTACATCTCATGAATAAATTTAAAAGAAATACATGTAAACGTGCTGTCATGAAATAAAATTCTTAGTATCTATTACAACCTTCACAATTTTAAAAAAGATAACTGATTTAAAGGAAACAATCTATACCTTCAAGTACTTAATAAATTATTAAAACAGATATTTCCTTTAATCGCATTGTCCTTTATAAAAACTGTTGTCAATCAAGTTGTTGTGGTAATGTCTTAACATTTACAATTCATACCCCTGGGCTGGTGACATAGAAGATGGTGAAGTTTGAATTTAATAAAAATCTGAAATTTAATAAAAAGGCTGGCCCATTGGTGACTATTGTTGATTGTTTTCAAAACCCATCTGGTTCACCTATGTCCTTTCAGGGAAAGAAATCACAAAATTTGCATGTCCTACATGTGACTCCAGACTCACAGTAATGTTACTGACTCTTAGCCATTCACTGAACGATGAGGGTTGGGAAATAAACATTGGTCTAACCAGTGAGGCCCACATTCCATGAACAAATTTAAAAATAATCAACAAACATCTCTTAAAATTGCAAGCACTGACTTTCTTTCAACTGAAAGCCACAATAGCATTTGTTTCTAACAAAATTGAAAGGGTTGGGGTATAAATTATTTGCTTGGTAATTCCACAGGGTTTATTCACCTTCTTTATAAATTAATACCTCTGTTAAAAATCCAAACAAAAGGTACCTAACCTCTCCAAAGGCATTGTGGGTCTTGTCTCTCCTAAGGACTGAGGTGGTTTTCAATCTTTTCCTCAAATATCTGAAGCCCACAAGTTGTATTTCAGAAATATAGGTAATCAAAATTGTTTGAGTCAAGGTAATAGCATTTTTACATGTGCATTTGTCTCCATGGAGTGCAGGTATATGAAATACCTGCCACCAACCTCTACCAAAAGTGACATATTGACTAGGAATTCTGAAATCAGGGCTGCAGTATCATTTTGGCAAATGCAATGCGCATTCTAATCTCCACAAAGATTCAGACCTATAATCTCAGAGCCTCCTTTGTTTACATATTATACAATTCAAGCTCCTTTTTATTTTTAAAAATTCATTAATATAACTTTCAGCTCTTACATTCCCTACTTTTTTAGGCCTTTACTTACTCCCCATTATCAATATCTGGCTGAAGAGTGTCTCCTCTCTCAAAGTGTTCCCACTTCAGGTGCAATTCTGATAAAATCTAAGTTTCTTGAAACAGCTTTAGGATTGGAGTGTATGTTTGCATATGTTTATGTTGCTAGTCCTCAGTCACCCTGTTGCAGTATGTAACTGGAGAATATAAATGTGCTTCAAGGCAAAGATTCCGCAGAAGGATTCGGACAATTATAACGTAGTGAAGCAGTTCATGAAGATTATCCAAATCCTGAGTTAAGGTCACTAAAAACGTTTCAAGGCAGTTTTACATAATCTAACTAAATTTGAAGGTAACTTGACTGACTTCATCTGACTTGTACAAGATATAGATGTGTGAAAATATAATGGAGCTGCAAACACAAAACCGTCAGATTTGCTCATAGTCAACAAATATGGAAAAATCCCTGGCTCACAGGAATTTTAGACAATGCATATGTGATGTCTTTTAGTTTTCACAAGTCAGAATTAATCACAGAAATCACTGGGGCTTCACTGAGTATTTAGCATGCTGCTCTCCATGTAGCTGGTAGACTGATGCATTGTTATTTGGCATATGACTGAAGTGTGACTGATTTGTTTTTATTCACTCATTGGATGTGGACATCACTGACTAGACCAGCACTTATTGCCCATTCCTTGGTTGCCTTTGAGAAGGGGGCGGTGAGCTATTGAAGCCCATTTGCTGTCCATCCACAATGCTGTTGGGGAGTGTGTTCCAGGATTTTGACCCCAATGTCACCAAAGAAATGGTGAACCAAGTCTGGATTGTGAGTAGTTTGTTGGGGAACTTGCTTGCAGTGGTGATCCTACATATCTGTCCAGCACCACCACCACTCCCCCCACGCCCCCGCTCCCTTGTCCTATTAAATGGTAGTCATTTGAATTTGGATGGTAGAATCTAAGAACTTTTGGTGAATTGCCACTGTGCATCTTATAGAATTCACACTGTTGCTACAGTTAGTGGAGAGACTGAATGTTTGTGAATGGGATACTAATTAAACAAGCTACTTTGTCCTGTGTAGTGTCAAGCTTCTTGGGTTTTGTTGGACCTACACTCATCCAGGCAAGTACAGTGTACTCTATCACACTTCTGACTTGTGCCTTGTAGGGAGTTACTATATGACTCCTATCCTCTAGTACCCCAGAATATTTTTTTACATAATAATTAGCTCCTAGCTTTGTTTTGAATACTATGACAGCATAAAATACTTCTTTCTTTCAAAAATATAAACTGAATACCATAAGAGTCTTTTATATCTTGATTATTCATGTAATAGCTGGGTGATAGGATGTTCTGTCCCTGTCTGGTAGATTTAGCATTCATTTTTCTCCATGGTGAGTTGGCAGTCTGCATGGGCATTATTGTACATGTTATTCCTGATATTGTGGGAGTTATACTTCATGTTGGTAACTTTGTGTCACTGGTGACATTGTTGATATTTCTCCCCCATTTGGAGATGTTGTTGATGTTATTTTGACGGGGAGAGGAATGGTTCTGGGTAGGGTACTCTTCAGAGGGTCGGTATGGGCTTGTTGGGCCTGATGGCCTGTTTCACCACTGTAGGGATTCTATGATTCTATGATTTCAGTGATGGTGTTGTTGATGATCTTTTTTTGTATGTTCACCTCAGATGAGGGTCGAGTGTCGAACCTTTACCTTCTCACTGGCTTTCTGGTTTTAGTCACAATGGCATATGAATGATTTTGAGTGCTCAGTTTTACGAACAACCTTTGCTAGGTTCTAGTCTTTCACAACTGGATCCTGTGCATGGAGAGTTTGTCATTTCAATAACACCAGCAGGGATTCAGTACATTTCTGAAGTGTTGAGCTTCTTTTACCAGTCACTTTAAATGGCCTTTAGCAAGTGTTTTTCCTGGCAGAGGTGTCTTATACTTCCTTTCATTTAACAGCTCCACAGACGATTTCATGTCAGCTTTGGAATGTGTAGAGTCGGAATGACAATAAGGCAAGATTTGGAGCCTTCTTAGTCCCTCAGCATTTTGTCAGCACTGTATTGATTGTTCTGATGTGTCTTTTTATAAACCTATGTCCTCTTGGGTACTGTTGTTATCAGATACTGATGTTCATTCCTTCACTGTTCAGTGAGTTCCTTAAATTCTTTAAAGGTGGATTGGATTCACATAATATTCTTTCAGGAATCCCTTGCTCAGTGAACAGCACCACTACTGCTGAGATAATTGCTGCATCTCTCAATTTTTCAACTTTCAGTTAAAGGGGCATTTTGAAGAGTAGTCAGAAATTATGAGATATATTCTTCATTGTGTGGAAATGAATCTACTTCTACAATATGCCATGATCTAGTTGGCACATCAGCAATTATAATCTCTTTCTGCTCACTTTCTGGCATATATAGTATGTAGACAGTTTCTTTCAATGCTTTTGTACCCAGTACACAACTAATCCAACTCTGAGGTGAGACTTTTTATTCCCATGTGACCTTCAAGTATCTTCTGCAGAATTTCTTCTTGCATTAGTTATTTTGGAAAGGTTAGTATAACACCGTCTTTCATTAAACGGTCCTGATAAACCAGACCTGTTTGTTTGCCTTGGTTGCCATGTCACATCAGACTAGCTCTGGATCATATGTTGAGAGAGCATTTCTAACTCTTTGTCGGTGCTGGTTCCATCTTTAATTTGACTCAGTTTTGATGGTGTTACATTGCCATATCTTTATATTTAGATCTCTTATCTCACGGATTACTGAGATAAGCTGCAGATCTTTGCTCAATCGCAGAATAGCAAGACCAGCTGTTTCAGTAGCATTGAACATACAATTACTCTGTTTTCCTTTGAGTGACCCTTTTATTTATTTTTTTAAGCTGTTTATTCTTAGTTGCCTGTAGGTAGTGAGCATTGAATGACGCAGTTACCTAACATTTTTCCATAGGTACCTTTAATTCCCAAATATACAATTAAAATCTTCTGGTATCGACTAAGCATGATGGTGTTATCCTGTGGTCCAAAGGGTATTCCAGCTAGTGTTTTTCTCTATCAGAATAGTGTTACAGAGTAGGAAACCAGCATGCAAATCATTCATTTTCTCAAATCTGAAACTTCAGACATACCTGTACATTTAAATTCACAGGATTCTGTTTCTGAAATCATGGCTTCTACTGATGAGAAGCAGTCCCTTTTTGAAAAAGTTAAACTAAACGTAAAGGTGCTTGTTTATTGCACAGAACATGTCAAGGAGGTGCACTGACAGCAATTGCAGTCAGAGCTAGTGGAGGAAATTGCTCCCAAAGTAGAAATCCAGACAAGTGAAAGGAGCCAGAGAGTAACCTTGTACTAGTTCAATTAATATTGAAAGCACGTGAAACTTCAAACATTTTTACAGCTGGTAAAGTGACCACATAATCTGAGATGGTAGGAATTATGGGAGTTAGAGAGATACCTTCAATGGTGTAAGAAAGAGATCACAAAGCTTCAAAATAAATGACTTATAGTACTCTTTAGGAAAAGCCAAACACAAAGAAGCACAACAACTTCATGCAGATGATGGGAATATACAGAGTTTCAGTGGATAATTTCCAGATATCACCTACATAATGAGATTATTGAGTTCATGGGAAAACAGATTATCTTTGTGAAATTTAAAGTTGAACTTGGGAGTGAGTTTAAACTTAACAAAAAGTGATATGGTCTAATGACCTGAAGTTACCATTTGAACATAACACTTCAGCTGTTAGCACTGAAATAGTGCAATCAAGACTTACAGATTGAACATGAGAAGCTGGACAAATCTTGTTCTCAGGGAATTAATATTCTTACCTGTGTATTGGAACAGGCCAGACCCCCCTCAAAGTATTTCAAGAAAATAGCCCAGACCCTAACTTTGGTAGTTCTTTTAAGCAGGTTATTCCAGGTGTGATGCAGTCGGTCAAACGATGTAGTTTTAAACAAAACAGATTTTACTTACAAGATTATAAGAAGGATGTGGAAAGGGTGCAGAGGAGATTTATGAGGATGTTGCCTGGTATGGAAGGAAGGTCTTAGGAAGAAAGGCTGAGGGACTTGAGGCTGTTGTCGTTAGAGAGAAGAAGGTTGAGAGGTGACTTAATAGAGACATATAAGATAATCAGAGGGTTAGATAGGGTGGACAGGGAAAGCCTTTTTCCAAGTATGGTGACGGCAAGCACGAGGGGACATAGCTTTAAATTGAGGGGTGATAGACATAGGACAGATGTCAGAGGTAGTTTCTTTCCTCAGAGTGTAGTAAGGGTATGGAATGTTTTGCCTGCAATGATAATAGATTCACCAACTTTAAGTGCATTTAAGTCGTCATTAGACAAGCATATGGATGCACATGGAATAGTGTAGGTGGGATGGGTTTCAGATTGGTATGACAGGTCAGTGCAACATTGAGGGCCGAAGGGCCTGTACTGCACTGTAATGTTCTATGTTCTATAACTAAATTAAACACAAACAAAAGAGAACAGAATACAAAATAACTTAATCTCTCTAAAAATCCAATAGATTATACCAACTTAATGATGCTGCTCCCAATACTTGCAACAATCCTCAGCAACACCCCTTGGCACAAAAGATAAAATCAAACACAGGGTCTTACAGGAGAGAAGTCAGAGAGAGAATAAAAGCCTGGAGCTGCTTCTTTGGATTCAGCATCTTCAAACACACTACTGTGCTAAAAACCAAACCAGAGCAAAGCTGAGCTGGGAGCACTGGCCACTCCCCTTTCATTGTACAAGTGGTTTTTTTTAAAAGTTGAAAGCTTTTTTTCTTGAGGCAATATCTGTTAGCTATAATCAATCTGCCCCTAAAACCCATCCAAACCCAAACTTTTCAGAGTCTGTTCTTTTATGACCTCTCTGGAAAAAAAAACAAGGAAAACATAACCTTGTTAAAGGAGCAGCATCACCACACCTGAATTAAATAACAGAAAGATATTCCGATGGATGTAAATTTATTACAGAACTTCAGGAAGTTGAGTGAAGGCAACTTCCTGGGACAGTCAATGACCTAATCAGTTAAAAAGAACATTGGAGTGACAAACATCGCCAATGGAAGAACTTCGCCCTTTCAAATAGCTCTGCAAATACTGTGCAAACATTTCCCATCAGTCTTGTTTTGGCAGTCTATTCTGTTGTCTGTGATGCTCCTGCTTTCTTATGGAGCCCCTGAGAGGTCTTTGCCTAGCACTTCAGCAGCTTCACATTACAGCAAGTGTCAAAGTGGTGCCATTACCAATAGAAAAAGAAATTTCAGTTCTAAAAGTATTGGACAAGATTTCATTTCCTTGCCTACAGTGCAACCTTCAGAATGTCCTTCACTTCTTCTCATCTATTATATGCATCATTAGATCAGAGATCAAAGGAGATAGAAATTAGAGAGCGAGCATTTTATTTCTTTGCTTTTCTTTACATGTGGTTGTAATCATCTACGTCCTGGAGGCTTCTCCTTTGAATCGGTTTTTACTTGATTGATTTTACTGCTAGTGCATTCAATTTTTCATGTGGGTCACAGTCCAAAGATTAGCCATTGTCAGAAGCCATCAAGCCACGCTATCAATATGTAAGCCCTCCAAAGAAAGAACAAATAAGCATGTGTGTTTTACACATCTGGTATGGGAACCACTAATTTGGTTATACAGTACAGTTCCTCAAGCACAGGTGGGGAGAGAGAAAGTGGAGCAAATGTGTTGAATGTTTATGGTAAAAAGGAGCGGCGTGTGTGACAAGGGTGAGATATAAAGTGAATTGTAGTTTTTCAGTGGGTACTGTTGTTGGACATATGCAAAAGGATAAAATACAAATGATGTCAGATCAAATGGGATTGGAACCCTGCTCTGTGGGGGTCCAGACATCTTGCCCTCACTTACCATCCTTTTATACAAAGCTATGTTCAATAAAACCTGTTGCTATTCACTCACAAGATTGTAGCTCTCACATTACCACCCAAGATAGCAATATGAAAGCAAGGTAAAATAGTTGTCAAAAATGAAACAAAGAATACAAGGCAACATATAGTAGAATTAGAATCAATTTTAATTACAGTTAATTCCAATTTGGATTTTCCTCATTTATATAAATGATTTGAATGTGAACAGAGGAGGTACGACAAGTAAGTTTGCAAATTACACCAAAATTGAAGGTGTAATGGACAGTGAAAAAGGTTACCTCAAAATACAATGGGATGGGCCGATGGGCCAAGGAGTGGCTGATGGAGATTAATTTGGATAAATATGAGGTGCTGCATTTTGCAAAGGCAAATCAGAGCAGGACTTATACATTTAATGATAAGGTCCTGGAGACTGTTGCTGAACAAATAAGCCTTGGAGCGCAGGTATGTAGTTCCTTGAAAGTAGAGTTGCAGGTAGATGGGATAGTGACGAAGGCATTTGGTATACTTTCATTGATTGGTCAGTGCATTGAATATAGGGGTTGCAGCTGTACAGGACATTAGTTAGACCACTTTTAGAATATGTGTGCAATTCTGCTCTCCTTGGTATAGGAAGGATGTTGTGAAACTTGAAAGTGTTCAGAAAAGATTTACAAACATTTTGCCAGGATTGGAGGATTTGAGTTGTATGGAGAGGCTGAGTAGACTGGGGCTATTTTCCCTGGAAAATCAGAGGCTGAAGGGGCATGGATAGGGTAAGTAGACAAGGTCTTTTCCCTGGGGTGGGGGAGTCCGAAACAAGAGGGCATAGGTTTGATGTGAGAGGGAAAAGATTTAAAATGGACCTCAGGGTCAACTTTTTACCGCAGAGGGTGGTGCATGTATGGAATGAGCTGGCAGAGGAAGTGATGGAGGCTGGTACAATTACAACATTTAAAAGACATCTGGATGGCTATATGATTGGGAAGGATTAGAGAGATCTGGACCAAATGTGAGCAAATGGGACGAGATTAATTTAGGATATCTGGTTGGCATGGATGCGTTGGACAGAAGGGTCTGTTTCCATGCTGTACATCTCTATGACTCTATGATTCTATCTTTAACGGGATTCATTTAAAATTATGATTTTTTAAAAAATCCTTCTTTATAAAATTATTGTACAAATTTACACTGCAATTTCCTTGTACCAACAAAAATGCACTGCTGTGATGCTTCATTTACTTTCTCAATAGAAAATATTGCCTTTACACTCCCTGTAAAATCCAATTGCTGGTGCCTGTAATGCTAAACCTGGTATCTATGCACATTTTGCCTGTTGATGCAGATTAACCATAGCATCTGAATCAATTAGCTGCTTGGTCTAAGTTAATGCGAATGTTTTATTTATCCCCTCCCATATATTTTTCAATCCTTCCCTTAATTTCGCTACCTCATCCTGCATGACATATGTATCAGTGCTGTTGCTTTTGCTGAATTGTCAGGTACTGTGCTCCATCTCCGGATGAGATATAAAATAGACCTACTTTATCACTGTCTTTGAATGTTCCATTTCCAGAAGACACAAATGTTAATGGCTCCACTGGACCATCCAAGCTTGTTAATTCTGTGGATTATGATCCTTTTACTTGAGACTGCCGAGAGTAAAAGAAACATTTTGACACCGATGCTGAATATTTTGCACAGAGTCTTGGTTGGAATGCCAATCTGGAATATTGCGTTCCAGTGAACATCTTGTATCGAGTTCTGAGGGGGGGTCCACCAGACCCAAAACATTAACTCTGATTTCTCTGCACTGATACTGCAACCCTGCTGACTTTTGCCAGCAGTTTCTGTTTTTGTAACACCTTGTTTTGGCCTTGGAAAAGGTAGCACAGATTCTTCAGAAGAATATCAGAGTACAAAGTGTTAAGTTAAAAGGGCTGGTTGCATAACCTTGATTTGTACTGCATTTCCCTGTGTTTATATGCTCGAAACATGACCCAAATGAATTATCTAAAATAATAAAACAATTCAATAGGATAGATACAGGGAATCTATTTTGTTGGTCGGCAAATGGAGGAACAAATGGAGAAAAACCTTAAAATTAGAGCCAGGCCAGTTAGGAGTGAAGAGAGGAAGTGCTTTTTCATGCAAATGGTACTGATACATTACAACCCCTCAAAAGGCTATGGATGCTAGGGTTCATGGCAAATCTTGATCACTCGATGTTTGTTGAGTAAGGGAAGCATGGGAAATGGAGCAATTTTGAGCAGATTGTGATGACGTACAGAACAGCCAAGTTCTAATTGAATGGCAGGAGGTCTTGAGGGTTGAATCGTTGATTCCTTTTGCTATGCTGCTGCGATGTTTATAATACTGTTAAGTTGAATTAGCTTTGAGTCTGGTCAGACACTTCTGCAAATGTTCAGCCTTGATTCAGTCACATCATACGATCATAAGACCATAGTAAATAGGAGCAGGTATGGGCCGTTCAGTCCCTTGGGTCTACTCCAACATTTAATCAGATCATGGCTGATCCAAGATTCCCCACATCCACTTTCCTGCCAATTCCCCATAACCCTTGATTCCCCGACTAACCAAGAATCTATCTATCTCAGCCTTAAATATACATTTATAAAGACTCTGCCCCCATGTTTCCTGTGGCAAGAAGATTGAAGAAGAAGTTCCTCCTCACCTCAGTCTTAAATTTATTTTGCAACCATGCCCTTTGGTCCTAGACTCTCCCATGAGGGAAACATCCTCTCAGTATTTACCCAGTCAAGCTGCTTAAGAATCCTGTATATTTGAATCAGATCATCTCATTGTTATAAATTCCACACCTTATTCTCACACCTTATTCATAGACTGAAATGTATATGTGGGACATTGAATTTTCTACTGAGGAGCACTGAATTGAGAAGATCTTGGCCTGGATTTGTCCATGTGAGAGGTGTGTGAGCCCAGTACTATGAACATTATATTAAAGTGGCTGCCTGGATGTTGGATCTTTGGTCCAAGTGGGCTGTGTTGCAACTCAGCCCAGGCATTGCCAGAGAGGGAGCAGAAGATGCTCAGTACAGGAACAGGCTATGTACAAGATCTGTCTCAGTTCACCAGCACTGCACTGAATTTTAAATTAAAGCAATAAAATGTAAAACTGCCCTCCAGCCCTTACCTCAATTGATTCTCCATGACTCAACCTTGCCAGTGCTTGCCACCTCATGCCATTATCCACTCCCACAGCATGTCATATGATAATATATACCCTTCTAGTCAAAAGTGAGGACTGCAGATGCTGGAAACCAGAGTCTAAATTAGAGTGGTGCTGGGAAAGCACAGCAGGTCAGGCAGCATCCAAGGAGCAGGAAAATCGATGTTTCAGGCAAAAGCCCTTCATCAGGATCCCCGATGAAGGTCTTTTGCCCAAAATATCAATTTTCCTGTTCCGCAGATGATGTCTGACCTGCTGTGCTTTTCCACCACCACTCTAATCTAGACCCTAATATATACCCCTCTACCAATGCCCTGCGTCCACTACTGATTACTCTTTTTAGCTGATGTGCCAACTTTGTGCCGACTCAAGAATTCATGCCTCCCCCACCACCCTTTGTCCTCATCTCATGTTCACCACAGGCAGCCTGCAACACTACAAATTGTACAAAATATAACATTAAGTATGTATTGCAGACTTCACTAGAAAGGAACACTCATTCATCAAAACAAACCTATTGCATTTACATTTCTTCAATTACATAATGACTTGGAAGAATAAACATTTTATTCAACTGCACAATCCCTAATAACAAAAAAAATTGGAATTCATTTGTAGTCCCACTTAAAAGACTCTCTAATCATTCAGAGAAGACAATCAAACTATGAAATGGCAGACACCCTACTGTGATAGTTGTTATTTGCAAAATCAGTCTTACAGCAGTAATCCATTAATAGAAGCCCTCAGTCTTTTTGTTTCTTTATTCATTCACAGGATGAGGACATTGCTGGCTCTGCAGCATTTACTGCCCATTCCTAATTGTCCAGAGGGCAGTTAAACGTCAACCACATTGCGTTGAGACTGGAGCCACATGGAGGCCAGACCAGATAAGGATGGCAGTTTCCTTCCCTAAAGGACATCAATGAACTTTATGTGAGTAGACATGGAATGAGATAACTAGCAGTGAGTTATTTTCAACATTTCAGTAATATCATCCATTGACTTAAAGGGCAGGACTTTTCAATGACTGAGTAACTTGACTGTTCTCTTTGAGAATTGCATTTGATAGGTCCTTTTGACACTTTTGATGTGCCTTCTTGACAGGTCCTTTTTACACCTTTAACATGTCCGGTTCACATGCCCTCTTCATGCATTTTACATACTCTCTTAGCATATTTGACAAGATTTCATGTCATCTCTTTTGATACATTTGACACTTTGACATGTTCTCTTGACACTTTTGTCCTGTCCTCTTAACACCTTAAACATGCCCTGTTAACAGGTCTTCATAGCTCAATTGACATGTCCTATTGACAGTTGATTTTGACAGATTTGTTGACAGTTCCAATGAATTTGACAGATAATGAGTTTATGTTTTGTTTACAGACATTCATACCTACTTTTAACAATACCAAGGTGGTCATCCCCAGTGGGCATCCCAAACGCATAACTGTCATTTTTGATATTTATTCTTTCTTTTTCCTTTGTGCTTTCCTGTATCCACCCTCTGTGACCACTGTATACCCATTTAAAAATTTTTCTGATTCTCTATTTGTTTAAAAATGGTTAGTCTCTGATTACTTCCTATTGTGAAGGAAGTCCATCAACCTGTAATCTTACTTCTTTTTTCTCTCTCTGCAAATCGTACCTGACAGGTTGTATATTTTCCAGGGTCTTATTTAAGAATTATAGCATCCACAGTGTTTTGAATTTGTCCCAGTATAATTTTCCTGCCTGTGGGTTAAATTTATTCAGAAATCATGCTCTTACCAGACTTTTTGTGCCTGTCAATCTGCAGTGAGATCAAGGATTTGTAGGTGTGATGGTTCTTTAATATGTTCTCATAGAGGATTTCACTCACCAACATTCAGTTGTTATGAATCAGAATGAGATAATATGAATGTCCATTATCAGGACACTGCCATGATTCTTTATTTAAGGAGTCCACTTTAAGTAAGCTCAGCAGGTCAGAGAAGGGTTCAGAGGAAGGATCACGGGACCCGAAACACTAACTCTGATTTTTCTCCACAGATGCTGCCTGATCTGCTGAGCTTTACCAGAAATTTCTGTTTTTTTGTTTCTGGCAATTTTAAGACTGACTCTTACCAGTAGGAGAGCTGTCAGGTTCGATACTCCAGGAATCACTACGTGTGCCAACTGTGTGTTTGCTTTGTTGCAATTAGTGATGACAGCAGCAATGCAGGCTTATTTTGCATTTGGCTATTTTGCATAATTGCACTTCAGTTGCTATAGTGCAAAAATATCAGAAGTTTGTCAGCAATAACTACATTTCAGTTGCTGAAGAACAGTGTGGTAGAGTAAACAATACACGCTACAAATTGTTAACACTTAGTAAACCCATTGGACCCATTTAATGCAATACTGCTCTTTCAGTGTTTATGATGTAAAACAGAAGTTGTTTGCAGAATGAATAAATAATGTGGCAAGTGAGGAGAATATAGTACTTGCAAAGGTATTGCCAGATGGTTATTCTTTCAAAGAACACAAGCTGGATCTCATGCTTCTAGTTAACTAATGTTCAATTTTGAAAGAAGTATTAACAAGTTGGTTGATATTTATTGTATACTAAGGCGAGGCAGCAATAGTTTATTGTTGAATATGATGAATTAGAATTCATAGAATTATTGCTTTAAAGAATAATTTAAATCTTTAAGGAGTTTACATCTGGTAAAGGGGAGGGCAAAGAAAAAAGCAGAACTTTCCCCTTATTATCCAGCTGGTTTAGTTAGATCATCTATGGAAGATAAACAATCCTGATGTTCCAATGGATGTACATGGTGAATTAACTGGAAAAGTTAATTATGTCATTCAGAATCAGAGTGCTTGTGGAGATAAAATAGCATGATTGATTGAAGCCTCAAATAGATTGTTTCTACCAATGGATTTCCCCACACCTGATGGATGTCACTTACAATAATTCCATTTTCCTTCGGTAATCTATTGGATTTCTTCCTGGTATCTACCAAATTGGAACCACCTGACATAAGAGGTACAGTTAGTAAGTTTGCAGAAAGACCCCATAATTGGCAGTGTAGTGGACAGCGAAGAGGGTTACCTCAGATTACAACAGGATCTGGACCAGATGGGCCAATGGGCTGAGAAGTGTCAGATGGAGTTTAATTCAGATAAATGCGAGGTGCTGTATTTTGGGAAAGCAATTCTTAGCAGGACTTATACACTTAACGGTAAGGTCCTAGGAAGTGTTGCTGATAAAAGAGACCTTGGAGTGCAGGTTCATAGTTCCTTGAAAGTAGAGTTGCAGGTAGATAGGATAGTGAAGGCTGCGTTTGGTATGCTTTCCTTTATTGGTCAGAGTATTAACTACAGTAGTTCGGAGGTCATGTTGTGGGCTGTACAGGACATTGGTTAGCCCATTGTTGGAATATTGCATGCAATTTTATCTCCTTCCTATCAGAAAGATGTTGTGAAACTTGAAAGGATTCAGAAAAGATTTCCAAGGATGTTGCCAGGGTTGGAGGATTTGAGCTACAGGGAGAGGCTGAGCAGGCTGGGGCTGTTTTCCCTGAAGCGTCAGAGGCTGAGGGGTGACCTTATAGAGGTTTACAAAATTATGAGGGACATGGATAGGGTAAATAGGCAAAGTCTTTTCCCGAGGGTTGTGGAGTCCAGAACTAGAGGGCATAGGTTTAGGATGAGATGGGAAAGATATAAAAGACACCAACGGGGCAACTTTTTCACCCAGAGGGTGGTACGGGTATGGAGTGAGGTGCCAGAGGAAGCGGTGGAGGCTGGTTCAATTGCAACATTTAAAAGGCATTTGGATGGGTATATGAATAGGAAGGGTTTGGAGGGATATGGGCCCGGTGCTGGCAGGTGGGACTCGATTGGGTTGGGATATCTGGTCGGCATGGATGGGTTGGACCGAAGGGTCTGTTTCCATGCTGTACATCTCTATGACTCTATGACCCTAAGTACTGTCTAGAATGCAGCATAGGTGTGATTTAGGAAATATGGCAGCCAATGTGTACACACGAACCTCCCACATACAACAATGTGACAATGACTGGATAATCTGTTTTTGAGATGCTGATTGAAGGCTAATACTGTTCAAGACACAAGAGATTACTTCCCAGCATTTCTTTGAAATAGTGCCAAGGAATCTTTTAGATCCACTTGACCAAGTCAATTGAACCTTAGTTTAATGTGTAATCTGAAAGCTGGCACCTTTGACATTGCGGTGCACCCCCAGGTCTGCACTGGGATGTTCACGTTCATTTTCACACTCAAGTCCTCGTGTGGGAACCTTGTGATTCAAAGGTGAGACAGCATCTTAGCAGCATAATCTTGAATTCACAGAAATTCATTTTACAATGTGATTAAGTGTCTTTGTGAAAAGAAGGAATCCAAAATCTGTCCTCTCCTCTTAATCATCCACAGTAATATAACCGGTTAAAGCAGGAACCCGGAGATTATGTAGATGTGTTTTAGCCCATGCCCTATGACTTAGTGTACTATAATCTGAAGTAGATCTAATTGGAACACAAAATAATGATTCCAGTATTAGAAATAGCAGGGAAGTGAGTAATGCAATTAGTTAGAATCACAATGTCACTTTACCTACAATGCAGAGCTGGTGTACCATTGTTACATGCCAGTTATTGGCAGTACTTGACAAGTCAGGTTCCAGAGTGGCTTGAGAAATCATAAAGTTTAATTTTGCAGTTTGCTTCCCGTGGTGATCAATCATTGAATATAGTCACACAGTCTGCCAATGTTCCTTGAACAAAAAAAATGTTTATTACATGAAAGAAACAATAAAACAAAGCTAAGTAAGATAAAGCTCTGTAAGATAATTTGGAAAACTCTTATTATAGAGAGCAAAAGGGAATGATTTAGCTCCTTTTCTCAGCAATATTCATTCAGCTCCAGTGAAGTACCATTCCCATCTTCATTTTCATTTCTTACTCAACTGACGAGGTGCACAAAAAGGAGGACAAATCCAACCTAGCCAATCGTCACCATAGTGCTCCTCTCTGTATCACCAGCAAAGTGATGGCAGTGGCTGTTGATAGTGTTATCAAGTGGCACTTGCAAAGCTATAAACTGGTTATTCATGGGTCCCGCTCGGGCACTGGATTCCTGAACACCTTACAGTCTTGGTGCAAATATGGACAAGAGGCTGGAACTCCAGAAGTAAGAGCGAGAAAGAAGTCTTAAGCTGACATTACTGGACTTCATTACAAAGCTGCAGTTGATGGAGTATAAGGTCAAGCAACTTCAGCAAAACTGCAGCCAATAGGAACTATAGGGGGAAACTCTTCACAGGTTAGTGTCTTTCCTAGCACAAAGGAAGGTCATTCTGGTTGTTGGAGGTCAGTCATCTCAACTCCAGGACACCTCTGTAGGATTTCCTCACATGGGGTGGTGTCCTAAGACTAACCATCTTCAGTTGCTTCAGCAATGACCTTCCCTCCATCATAAGGTCAGCACTTGGTATGTTTACTGCTGATTGCACAATTTTCAGCAACATACTTCTCAGATACTGAAGCATTTCATGTCCATATGCAGCAAGACCTGGATAGGTTTGGGCTGAAATGTGGCAAGTAACATTTGCACCCAAAAATGGCAGGCAATGACTATTTCTAACATGCACAAATCTAGCCATTGCCCCATGACATTCAAAGGAGTTGCCATCACCAAATTCTTGACAAACAACATCCAGATGTTACCCGCCAAAGCCCTTCATCAGGAATGTGTTTTTCCTGCACTACTCTAAGCTTGACTCTAATCTCCAGCATCTGCAGTACCCACTTTCACCTATCCAGATGTTGCCATTGACCAGAAGTTGAACTGGACTACCCACATCCATACTATCCTAAAGAGAAGGCCAGAGGCTAGGCATCCTGGAGTATGCAACTCATCTTCTGTCTCTCCAATGCATATCTACTATCTACAATTCACAAGTGAGAAGCGTGAAGGAATGCTATTCAATTGCCTGGAGACCATCCAGGACAAAGCAGCCAACTTGACTGGTAACTCATCCACTACTTTTAACATTCACTACCTTCACAATTGATGCGCAGTGGCAGCAGTGTGTACTATCTACAATATGTGCTGCAGTAACTCATCAAGGCACCTTCAACAGCACACCTTCCACAGTCATATTCCTGATCACCCAAAAGGACAAGAGCAGCAGATGCTTGAGAATATCACCACCTACAAGTTTTTTTTCCAAGTCACACATCATCCTGCTTGGAGCTATGTTGCCATTCCTTCATTGTTACAGGACCAGAGTCCTGAACTCCTTTCCTAACAGCACAGTGGGTATTCCTACACTCCAAGGACAGCAGCCATTCAAGAAAATAGATCCACCACCTTCTCCAGGGCAATAGCAATGGATAATAACTGCTGGCCTAGCCAGTGATCACCATATCCTGTGAACAGGAGAAAGTAAGAACTGCAGATGCTGGAGATCAGAGGCGAAAGGTGTGCTGCTGAGAAAGCACAGCAGGTCAGGCAGCATCCGAGGAGCCCTTAATCCAAAACATCGATTCTCCTCGGACGCTACCTGACCTGCTGTGCTTTTCCAATGCCAGACTTTTCGACATCCTGTGAACAAAAGGACTGATCTGGAACTCACTGCCTGTAAGAGTGGTAGAAGCAGAAACCCTCTATAATATTGAAGAAGTATTTAGATGTACACTTGCAATCCAAGGCAGCCAAGATTATGGGCTAAATGCTGGAAAATATGATTAGAACGATGTGGTGCTTGTTTTTAACCAGAACAGATTTGATGGGCTGAATGCATCACTGAATGCTAAGAGAAAATACTAACTAGTTCCATCCCTATCTATTTGAACTTCCAAAACAGCTCAGACTTACCAGACTTGAAGAATTCCTTAAACCACAAAAAAATTGACCTTCTGTTGGAATGGATCTTTTTATCTGAACTCAAGCTGCTTTTGGTCCCTGCCCCCACCTTTCTCTGATTAGAAAAAACTTAAACAGCAATGATCTTACCAAATCACTATGAGCCATTTAGCTTAGGTCACATGATTTCTTAACAAGGCAAAAGTGAGGACTGCAGATGCTGAAGATAAGAGTTGAGTGTGTGATGCTGGAAAAGCACAGTGGTCAGGCAGCATCCAAGGAGCAGGAGAATCAAAGTTTCGGGCAAAAACCCTTCATCAAGGCTGATGAAGGGCTTTTGCCCAAAATGTCGATTCTCCTGCTCCTCAGATGCTGCCTGATCTGCTGTGCTTTTCCAGCACCACACACTTGACTCTGATTTCTTCGCAAGGCTGTTTCATGCTCCTTGTCCAACATGGCTTTTTGACCTCTAAAAGCATGAACTAAAACTAAAAATCAATATTTCCTCCATCGCAAATCCAATCTGCCATATAACAACATATTAACAACTTTTATCATAATCACCTATGCAACAGAGAGAAAGAACAATATTATTAAATAGAAATGACAACCTGATTTAACAGAACTGATGATCATGTCATGCATTTGATCTGTACAGGTCACATTAGGACTGCAGTATCTTATTGATGGATCACTCAATGATTCATTATCTTAATACAGCTGACTGTCCAGTGGATGTGAAAACAATAAAATCTTGATCGGCATAAGAAACCCCTTCCTCTCTTAAATGTGAAACGTATCATTAACCTTGTCGTAACCTTATTTACTTCGAAAATGTCGAGCACTGAGTTTCTGCTGGCACAGTACTGCAGTATTTTCAGCATACTCTGAGCATTTACCAGGGGATTGCTGTTTTCTAATGTTGCTATAGATTGGACTTTGGCATAAGGACGGTGGGGGGGGGGGGGGCACTGCCAAAAATAAATCAGCATTTATTCTGAAACATTCTAATTAAGGTGATTTTCTCTATACTTCACCAAGGCACTTCTGTTTCAGTCCTGGACACTTACATGAATGGGATGGAATATGGGCTTATATAAGGGCACACCATTTCAAATTAACAGCAAATTTGACTGAACAGAGCAATATACTTTAACATTGGTTATACAAATACAGTCAAATGTTAGATCTATGCACTGGATTACAGAATTGTTTGATGTGTGGGGACAGGTGGGGGTTGAAGAAGGGGAGCACACATTGGCGGGGGCGGGGGGGAGGTTTGGATCGGAAGACACGTCTGTGAATTACCTGACCGGAAAATGAGCTACAAGAAGCATTGACGCATTCTGCTGTTTTTGAACCTGGTCAGGATAATTTAAAATGACTGGCCAGCTCATCGGTGGATGCATTTTATCTGCATCTCGGCTGAGGTGTGCAGGTCTGTTTGAGGGCACATTCACGATCGATAAATGTAAATATCTTTCTGGAATCAATTCTTTTTTAGAGCATGTGCCATGGCAGCCCGATTCTAAGGAAGCGGCAGTATGATTGTAACGGTGATAGCATGGCAGTGCGACAACTGTAAGGTTCATTAGCATGCTGAGAGCACTGTGCTGCATGTATGTGTACAACTGCTTTTTCCCTCATTCAGTTGTGTTAACAGCATTACATTTCTCCTTTTGACTTTCCTAAAACTTTCCTCAGACATTTATGGATGTTAACTGAAACCCAGAAGTTTGAGGATTTGGAAATGTTTTGCCTCTCTTCTCTAATAACTGAACACATTTCTTTTTTTTTTGATGTTTTCCTGGGTATTGGAGGCATTGCAATGGGACGGTACTTTTTTTTAAAGAGGAAATTTACTAGTCTGTGCCTCTAAACCTCATGCACTGACACATACTATGCTTAAAAGCCTTCCCATTATCCCATTGGTGGTCCCCACTGGTCTCATTTACAAACAACTTGCCATCAGCCAACAGCATTTCCAGTGGGAGTTTCCTGGGTTTTGCCCTTCTGTTGCATTCAGTGAACTGAAGCTTGTGCACAAAGAATTGGAGGTAAAGCTGGTATTGCTCAAACAAGGTGGAATCTGTCCGTTTTGAATGTTCTGGAAAATTCAGTCGGTGAGCGATTGTGTCTGGAGAGAAGGAGAATGCAACCTATTCAATATTACACTCCTCAAAAGAATGAACAGACAGCACAGATCCAAAGAGGACCTCTCTGCAGAGCTCTTTGTCAGAAGAATTTGTTGCAACTGACCATATCTGTGGCTTACTACGTGAATATCAAAAGTTATGTTAAATGCCAGGTCTGGCTGTAAAGTTCCTTGCTTACCATTGTTTTTGTGATTTTGATTCCTTCTGGGGACCTCTATGACATTAGCCAGACAGGAGTATGGGCAAACACCAGGTCAGGTCGACATGCCCTATACAATTTCACTTCATTACCACTGTGCTTTATAGTGGTCACATGGACTGAGAGCTGTTTCTGCCTGTTTTACAATATTGTATGTACTGTTAAAGCTAGGGAATATTTGTAACTCCTTCTGCAGGCAGGTGTAAAGATTCTACTGAAGCTGCAGTAACTTGACAAGGAGGACTCTCCAGACAATACTCATTGGAGCTTTTGGAAAACCCATGTTTCTGTCACTAAGCTCAAATTCCCTATACTCTCACAGTGCTCCATAAAGATATTGTGAGAAAAGATACACCCCTCCCTACTATGAAAAACCCTCAAATCCCGGGACTGACTGTGATGATTGTTGGAACAACCTTAACACTATCGTGATTGCCAAAGATACATTCCCATTAACAATATGGTCCTAAGTCCCATTGTAAAAGCTGGATCATGCCTCCTGAGAGCACGCTCTGCTGGTAATTTATTTCACTAAAATTTACCCTAATGTTTTTGCCTCCTGGCATTGATGCATGCCATATTTTGCTGCTACATGACAACTATTCCTTTTGAGAGATTTGTTTAGCATCCTTTAGTTAAGGAAGATAATTTAGTTGCAGTGGCAAACACAGACACAATGATATGGCGGAATTATATCCATGTTTGAATTTACCACCTGACCAACACTATCACAGGACCATCACTTTCACAGGCCCGGCATGTTTTATTTGCCCCATCCTTCTCTTTCACTAGCCTAATGGGCCAAACATCCATGAACGATCTCCTCGCTCCAGCCCTGAACTTGTATCTTTCTCCAGTTTCTCTGCTGTTTCCTCTTGTGGCTTCTCCTAGCTCATCCTGTCCTCTTGACCCACCTACTGTTCCCTCAATTCTATTTCCACTAAAATGACAGCTACTCATCTTCCCCTCCTGTTAGTTGATGCTGCAAATGGTTTTCTGTCATCAGGTCTTGTGCCTCTCTACTTTAAATCTGCTATTATCATCCCTCTCATCAAAATATCAACTTTAGTCCCCACAATCCTTGCAAACTGCTACTCCATCTCTGAACTCCCTTGCTGTTCCAAAATCCTCAAATATGTTGTCAGCACTTTTGTGTTTGAATTGAGTTGAGTTGAATTTATTGTCACGTGGACTGAGGCACAGTGAAAAGCTTTGTCTTGTGAGCAATACAGGCAGATCACAGAGTTAAGTAGCATAGATAAATAAACAATAGGTAAACAGCAGCAAAAACAAAAAAAACCCACAGGTACAGGCGAATGTTAAGAGTTTGTGAGTCCATTCAGTATTCTAACAATAGTAGGATAGAAACTGTTATGAAACCGGCTGGTGCTTGTGTTCAGGCTTCTGTACCTTCTCCCTGATGGTAGAGGTTGTAGAAAAACATTGCCAGGGTGGGATGGATCTTTGAGGATGCTGGCGGCCTTTCCTTGACAGCGGGCCTGATAGATTTACTCTATAGATGGGAGTTTGGCCTTTGTGATTGTCTGGGTCGAGTTCACCACTCTGTAACAATCTCCGATCTTGAATGGTACAATTGCCATACCAGGTAGTGATACATCCAGACAGAATGCTCTCAATGGCCCACCTATAAATGTTGGCAAGGGTATTCGCCGTCATGCCAAATTTCCTCAGCTGCCTGAAGAAGATGAGGTGTTGTTGGGCCTTTGTAACCAGTGCATCCACATGAAGAGTCCAAGAAAGCTTGTGGATGACCATTCCCAGGACCTTGACATTCTCCACTCGTTCCACTGCTGTGCTGTTAATGTGTGTGGGGGAGGATGAGTAATATCCCACCAAAAGTCAATTATGAGTTCTTTGGTTTTCTCGGCATTGAGAGCTAAGTTGTTCTCAGTGCACCATTTTCCCAGGTCTTCCACTTCCTGTCTGTAGATTGTTTTGTCGCCATCTGAGATTCAATCAACCATGGCGGTGTCATCAGCGAACTTGTAAATGGCATTAGTCTGGAATTTGGCAAAACACAGTCATGGGTATACAGTGAGTACAGTAGGGGGCTGAGAACGCACTGGGGGGCTGCAGTGTTGAGTGTTTGTGACGATGAAATACTGTCCCCAATCTTCACTGATTGTGGCCTGTGGGTCAGGAAACTGAAGATCCAGTTGCAGAGAGTGGGGCTTAGTCCGAGATCACTAAGTTTAGAAATCAGTCTCGAGAGGATAATAGTGTTGAAGACTGAACTGTAGTCAAAGCGTAGGATTCTTACGTAGCTGTTCTTGGTTTCAAGCTGTTCTAAGGAAGGGTGAAGGACAAGTGATACGGCATCTAACATGGATCTTTTGGTCCGATAGGCAAATTGGAGTGGGTCAAGAGTAGTGGAGAGGCTGGAGTTGATTAATGCCATGACCAGCCTTTCAAAGCACTTTGTGACCACCAAGGTTAGGGCCACTGAGTGGTAGTCATTGAGACATGCTGCATGAGCCTTCTTAGACACAGGGATGACGTTAGCCCTCTTGAAACAGGCAGAGATTCTCCATTCTCTGGATCAGTGGTGCTGGAAGAGCACAGCAGTTCAGGCAGCATCCAACGAGCAGCGAAATCGACGTTTCGGGCAAAAGCCCTTCATCAGGAATAAAGGCAGAGAGACTGAAGCGTGGGAGAGATAAGTTTGGGGAGGGTGGGGGTGGGAAGAGAGTAGCATAGAGTACAATGGGTGAGTGGGGGAGGACATGAAGGTGATAGGTCAGGGAGGAGAGGGTGGAGTGGATAGGTGGAAAAGGAGCTCGGCAGGTCGGACAAGTCCAGGTACCGAATTTGTTTCACGAAGAGCTTCAGTGCAGAGGAAATGACCTGAGAGTTGCAGTGGGAGAGGGACTCTCTGAGATTCTTGTAGAAAGAGGAGGAAAACTTCTTCAAGGCAGGCATCCTTGCAAGAGGATTCGCAATAGGGTTAACTGCAGGGAGAGGTTGAAGATATCCAAGAAGACCTCTGCCAGTTGATCTGTGCAGCTCTGAGTGCACGGCCTGGTACTCCACCTGGCCCCATCGCTTTCCTTGGATTCACACAAAGGAAAACTGATCTGACCTCTGAAACCAAAAGAGAAAATGCTGGAAAATCTCAGCAGGTCTGGCAGCATCTGTAAGGAGAGAAAAGAGCTGACGTTTCGAGTCTAACTGACCCTTTGTCAAAGCTTTGACAAAGGGTCAGTTAGACTCGAAACATCAGCTCTTTTCTCTCCTTACAGATGCTGCCAGATCTGCTGAGATTTTCCAGCATTTTCTCTTTTGGTTTCAGATTCCAGCATCCGCAGTCATTTGCTTTTATCCTGATCAGACCTCTGTTTGGATTGGTTCGTCAGGACTTGGTGGATTAGGTGTTACCTCTCCGTCAAACTTCTGCTCAAAGTGAGCATACAAGGGATATATCGTCGTTTGCTATCTTGAGCTGTCTCTTTTTAGAACCTATGATGTCATTCAGTCCTTGCCATAGTCGCCGGGTGTCTGTCTGGGTCAAGAGTTTGGATCAGTATCAAACTCTTCTATCGAGTTTCCGCTGCTGCCTTTGCATTGAATCAGCACTCATCAAAGTCACGTTGACTGATGACAATAAAGTTAAAAATCACATAACACCAGGCTATAGTCCAACAGGGTTATTTGGAAGTACAAACGTTCAGAGCACTGCTCTTCCATCAATAAACCAATACTTCCAAATCAACCTGTTGGACTATAACCTGGTGATGATTTTTTACTTTGTCTACCCTGTCCAACGCCCACACCTCCACATCATGACCATAATAAGGGTGAAGCATCTCCTTTGCAATCTATCTGCAGCTTTGAGTGGTTGACCACAATACCTTTCCAAAGTTGTCCAACTCATTGGGACTGCTTTTACTTGGTTCTGTTCTTATATGCGTAATCAACTTAAAGTAAAAAATCGCCATCAATGTTTTCTAGCTTTATTCCTGCATCATTAAATCTTATGTTAATTGTGTTTAAATCCAAGTGTATATCCTTGGCTTTATCTACAAGCCACCTCGAGGTGACGTCATCCAAAGTGAATGGTGAAAACTCCCAGTTCTACCTCAAAGCTACCTTGACTTAAATCTCCTCCTCCACTCTCACAAAATTACCAGGTTGCTTATCCGACATCTGACTGAAAACATTGTCTTCAGTCTTTCCTTCAAATTCCATCTCCTAACTTTCAAATTCATCCATCTGAGAGTCAGCCAGTTTAGTTGTGATCTTGTCTGAGATTGAAATGAGTGTCTGACCTTCTATCTGTGGCATCACAAACACCACCTAATTCCACTCTGTTGGCCTCTCAGCTCATCTGTTGCTGAAATCCTCAGGTATGTCTTTGTTACTTCTGGACTTGACCGTCCCAATGTACTCCTGAGTGGCTTTCCACTTGATGTGCAGGAGATCACTAAACATTCTGCTGCATGATTCTTAACTTAGAACAAGACCCATTCCCCTTGCACACTAGTGATCACTGATCTGCATCTTAACATTTTCTTATTTGTTTACAAATCTCATGACTTCGCCCCTCACTATCTTTTTAATCTTCAGTCTTAATGAAATATCTATACTCTTCTAATTCTGTCCTATTAAACATCCCTGGTTTTAATTTGTCCACCAATCATATCTGTGCCTTCAATAGTTTTGGCCCTAACCTCTGGAATGTTTTCCCTACAGTTTTCCACCAGTCCATTTCACTTTCCAGTTTCATGTTTCTTGGTAAGAACTTCATCTTTGACAAAACTCTTGGCCAATTGTTCTAACATTCCCTATTCTAAATTAGGATCTAATTTAGATTTATAAGACTCCTCAAAAGCACCTTGGGAGTTTTTATTATGCTAATGGTGCTGTGTAAATAAATGTTGTTGTTGCTGTTTCTCTAGCTGTGAGTGTTACCACAGCTTTTACTCCAACACAGAGACATCTGTCAGGTTAGCCAGAATGCATTCTATGAATGCCTCAGAGAAACAACAGATGCTGTGCTTGCTAATAGCAAAACCATCATCAGTTTCCTTATGCAAAGAAGGCATTGGTTAAAACTGAGTCAAGATTAGAGTGATGCTGGAAAAGCACAGCAGGTCAGGCAGCATTCAAGGAGCAGGAAAATCGACACTTTGGGCAAAAGCCTTCCTGATAAAGGGCTTTTGACCGAAACATCGATTTTCCTGCTCCTCAGATGCTGCCTGACCTGCCATGTGTTTCCAGCACCATTCTAATCTTAACTCTGATCTGCAGCCCTCAATTTCACCTAATCGGTTAAAACTGGACCAGTTTCTAAGGGAGTTATTTTGGCTAAAAAGGTGAGAAAAGGGAAAATGGCCATGATGCTAATATGACTAACCTATTTAAAATTCTGATCTTAACACTCAAGCTTGGTCCTCATTGCTAATTACCATGATGTGTACTTGCCCAGATGTCCTACACTCCAAAGCAATAGGTTCAGTACTTAAGTGCTGGTTGGATGCAATTTCGGAGGAGCAGTGTATGTAATCCCCTTACATACACTTCCACTGATGATGAAGCGAGCACTGAGCTATATAAAACCGACTATTTCAGAACAGCCCAGGAGCTGATGTAAAGGGCATACAGGTTCTTGGATGTAGCACTTGAAGGTTCTGGTAGAGGAAGTGCAGAAGAAAAGTCCTGTAGAGGTAGTCCACGTGTTACAAAAGGGTTCCATACTGGAGTCCGTTTGCAAATTGACTTGTGCACAGGTCAGAACACAAAGTACGAAAATGTAAAGCAGCCATTCAGACGTACAGGAAATGTGGGTATGTCGGATCTTTAAAGTTACACCCCTGTACTCAATCCTGCCTGTGAGTACATTTGTTCATGAGTCACACACTCATAAATCAGGGACCCCTTGTGCACTCAGTAAACAACAGGCACTACCTTGTCATGCTATCCCTCTTTCTTGTACAGGCTGGTGTTGCTCTGCTGGGCCTTATGTCCTATTCCAACTCCTCCCCCAGACATGGGGGATCCCTTACAAGCAGCATACCCATGAGCAAACCCTCCTTTTCTCCTGGTGAAACTTGAATACAATTTCCACAATAACTGTTAATTGAATGTTGATGAAGTCTTTTCAAAGTTACCAGTAAATTACCTGATGCACGTAAGAGGTCTTTTTCATAGCTCTAGCCATGATGGAACAGGGCATGAAGTGTTGGATTATTTTCTCCCTGGCTTCCATTAACAGCCTAGGACACAATTCATCTAGTACTGGTGACTTATCCACCTTCGAGGAATGCATTCTTATTATGAAAGAGACCTACTGCCGAGAGTTTCATTTTCAGGATATAATGTGACAAGGCTAGAAAGAGATCTGGGAAACACAAGCCTATACCCCATCATCATTGAAGGGAAGTATAGTTTCTGGGCAGATATAAATTAGAACAGAAAGCACAGGAGCAGGCTCTTTGGGATTGTTGTGTATTCTAAAGAACATCAGCCCCTGGAGGGATTCAATAACCTGAAATATTTCTGTTCTCCTTGTCCCTATTCTAGTATATCACACAACTTTTTCGTTCAGTTGGTTGTTGAAAATATCGTCTTACTCAAATAAGCATATTCGGACCCTGTAGTGTGCCATTCACTGAGGAAACTGTACGAAGTTCACGCTTTGTACAATCCAGCCAAGGTCTTTGTCATCTGAGCACCATCTTGTTCACTGCAATTCCTGCCGCTGTTGCTGTCTAGAGTCACAAACTTTAACCTCATAGTTGTCTCCAGTTGGATAAATGATGACAGCAAATATCTGTTCAAGGATGTTCAAGACTTGTCAACGGAAGTTAGCTCACTTTGTCAGTACCATATTATACAAATACAGTATAATAAGTGACTCCCCCATAGACATTAGCTTCTAGAAACTAAACACAGTTGCACTTTTCTTTGCACGTACAATAAACATCAAGATTTCCAATATGAACTGAAAACAAAAAAACGCTGGAGATCATAGCAAGTCAGCCAGAGCCTATGGAGTGGAAACAAGCTTGTGTTTCGAGTCTAGATGACTCTTCATCAGAGCTGCCTGACCCACTGTGATATCCAGCATTTTTTGTTCTCAGTTCAGAATCTGCAGTAATTTGCTCCTCCAAGATTTCCAGTATGGTGGACAGTGTACAGACAAACAATCCACAATGAATTCTGATGACAAGGAGGAATAAGGATGAAGTTAATTTGATGCTCAGTCCTTTCCATATTAGCCAGTATCAGAATTTGATCTGGGGCACGAATGAGTTTCAGTTCCATATTTGTGGCTGCAGTGCAAGTTAGTTGTGTGCCATGCAATAATTACAACCTAGGATTCCAGCTTAGCTTCCATGGCGCATTTTCCAGTTACTGGGAGCCTATCACACTGAGTAGCTGGGACAGCCTTACAATTATCTGCAAGGCCAGCTCTCAAACCCACCACACCAGTGTGCCTTTACTGTGGGCAGATTCAGTCATAATATTGCCAGCACTGCAATTTTAGAGTTTACATGGGGGCTGTACCAGAACCAGGTAGTTTTCGTATATTGTCCTTGAGCAGGTTGCATTGCGGATTCACTGGAATGATTCTGGCACTAAAAGAGTTCAATGTTGAGGACAGCCTGTTTAGACTAGACTTATATTCTCTTAAAAATAGATGATTGAGAGTTGATCTAATTGAGGTTTTTAATACCTAAAGGACTTTTACCTCAAAAGAGCTAATTGAGTACTGGGGCAGAAATTATTTTCGCTGATGGGCAATCTGGAGAAAATGGATATAACTTCACAATTAGAGCCAGGGTGGCTAAGGATAATGTCCGAAATTACATTGTCACACATAGACTGATGGAAACTCTCTCCCACACAAAAAAAACTATTAAAGCTAGGGATCAGTTGAACGTTTTAAAACTGAGGTTGGTATATTTTTGTTAAGCAACCATGATGAGTGGAAGAAGTTAAAATACAGATCAGCAACGAACCAACTGAATGGTGGAAGATGCTGAATACCTATGTAAAAACACCCCAATTGTTTATACAAATAACATAGAATTAAAATGTGTTTTAATCACATGATCAAAGTTTTTGATTTCATGGTGCTTAATGAAAATATTCACTTCTAGGATCCTTTATAATTTCATTTGCCAGGTGCAACTTAGCTGATAATATGTTCTGAAAACAACCCCAACCTCTCTAAGTTTCTCCCCATGGCTGAAATGCTCCAGCTCAGACGACAGCCTGGTGAATTTACTCTGCACACTCTCTAGTGCAATCGCATTCTTCTATAGTTTGACAATCAGAACTGCAAAGGCTACAACAGCAGTGACCAACTAACATCATAACTACCTGTTATTGTACTCAGTATTTTGATAAGTAAATGCAAATATTCCATATGTCACTTTAACTAGCGTATCTACCTGTCTTGCTACCTCCAAGGATTTAGTGGACAATGTCCCCCAATCCTCTGTACTTCTTAGGGTCCAATGATTCATTTTGTATTATCTTGCCTTAGTCCTCCTAAAGTTTTCCTCATACTTTTCAGGATTAAATTGCATTTCCTAAAGTTCAGCCTAAATGACCAGCCTGTCTATAGCTTCCTGTAGTCTAAGACTTTTCTCCTTGCTATTTACTAAACCAACAATTTTGCATGTCATCTGTGGATTTACTAATCATAACTTACATTCATACACAAGCAGCAAGGGGCCCAGTACCAAACCACCTCCATCCACCTATTGCACTCTCAACTACCTCCCCCCCCACCAATCCCCACCCCCTCCCATTTATCCCTCCACAACCAAGGCTCCCCGCCTCATTCCTGATGAAGAGGTTTTGCCTGAAACATTGATTTTCCTGCTCCTCAGTTGCTGCCTGACCTGCTGTGCTTTTCCAGCACCACAGTCCTGACTAAAGCTTGGTAGTCAACCTCGCTAACATACTCTGGGTAATTTTCACTGCACACTTACCGAAACAAATTGCAAAGTTATGGTCTGGTCTGCCAGCTTAAGAATGTTTTGAGTGGTCTGGCCTAGTCCATAACAAACCTTATCTCCACATAGAAATTGCCATTTTGATCACGAATGCATCCTACTCTTTCACTGGTCATCCTGTTGACTTTAAAATGGTTATGAAACACTTGTAAATTTTTCTTTACTTTACTGGCCTGTGTTTTTCATGTGGCCTCTTTGCTCTCCTAATTTCTCTTTTTAAGTAGCCTTTGCCATTTTTTATTCTCCTATAAGGTTTCTGGTGTTTTCAGCCTTTGGTATCTACCATAAGCTTCCCTTTTATTCCCTATCCAATTATTGCTGATAATTATCAATTCATGTTCAAATGCTACTATTGCATCAATCTATTAACCAGCACTGCATTCAAAAATTGAACCACTTGCTGCATAAAGAAGTTCTTTCTATATTGCTTCTGTATGTTTTGGTCAGTCGTCACTTTGTATCATTCAGATATTGATCCTTTAAAAAATGGAAACAAGTTCTATTTAGTTGCTTCACCTAAACAATTCACAGTGTTAAACTCCTGTATCAGTTTTCCTTTTAGCCTTCTCTGCTCTATTGTGAATAAACCTCTCCACACTTTCCCTATAACTGTCACCCATCTTCCCTGGAATTGACCTAATAAGTGAGACTTTAAAATCATATGCAATAGGAATATCCACTTTCATGCCCTTTCCCTATAACCCTTGATTCCACTACTGGTCAAGAATATATCTATCCCAGACTTAAATATGCACAAGGACTCTGCCCCACGGATCTCCAAGGTAAGGAATTCCAAAAACTCACTGCCCTCTCAGAGAAGACATTCACCTTCTCTCAGTCTTAAATTGGTATCTTTTTATTCTGAGACTATGCCCTCTAGTACTAGACTTTCCCGTGAGGGGAAACGTCTTCTCAGCACTTACTCTGTCAAGCCCCTTAAGAATGCTATGGATTTCATTGGGATTAGCTCTCACTCTTCTAAACTCCGGCGATCTGATTCCCATCACTATGTGGGAACCTGTCACTGGAAATTCCCAAAGCTGGTGCAACTGAATTGTTGTTGTCATAACAGTAGAGGCAGAAGAAAAATTAAATGCATGGAGGAACCTGGGAAATTCTGCCAGATTAAACATCATGGCCACATTTCCCAAATGGTGTCAGATCACTTATTGCTGAATTTAGGCTGATGCTTTGTCACCATTTGGCTCCTGAAATGGATAATTGGATCCTCAGCTTTACTTCAATTGGGTAGCCACTTATAATCAAAAAATGGACCCAACATCCTTAATTAAGAATTTTCAAGCTGCTGTTAATATCCATGAGCCTCCCTCAATACAGTTGGACTCACGGAGCTTCTATTTAGACTATTTACTCAAAATAACTGAGCATTGGTCTTAACAGGATAAATCAGGTTGAATGCAGTTCTACTTTAGCAATTATAAATATCACCACTATTCTTGAAGACTATTCTATCTACAAGGAATGCAATGAAAAGTCAGCTCATATAATATAGCTAACATAAAAACTTCACCTGCATAATGGCATCCTTTATGGATGACTAAATTCAATAATTGTCATGGTAACCATTTGGCAATGTAATGGAATTGTACAAAACCTATGTTTTTAAACTCTCTATATGTATTTTCCTTTCCGTATGTATTTTAACTAATTCATTTGCTTAATGAAATGGGTAAAGGTTGTTCCTTTACAGGTTCATTGAAAGTTTCATTTGTCAGGATGCAATCTCACTGAAATTGTGGTTCATTTGTTTACTGAAATGGCAGTGTGCAAGATTTGCTCATAAGTTGCTTTCATTGCCATTTTGAGGATCAGATAACCAAGTGAACTAAATGAAGAATCTTCCAGGACCAAAAATATTCCAGGAGGTTTTCTCGCTCTGTTGAATACAGCAAAATTTATAAAGCATTTGTTTATACTTTACCACAGCTGGTGCAGGGAGGAAATCCTCCCACATTATTTTATTCAATATATGTTACTTTGTTCATTTATTCACCATACTTTGTTTCTTGGTATATAAATGCAGCATACATATCCGATACCAATAAAATCAAATTAGAAACATAGTTTGCATTCTTCTTACTGAAAAGTCTTATGATGTTAGATAATGGAAAAACTTGTCACTAACTTAGTGGCTATGGGTCAGAATTCACAAATGTTAACATACAGCAACTCTATTTAAAGGTAAGTTTTGGTTCATAAAAAGAGGTATTATTTGCATTAATAAGTTGAATTTTGCAAGAAAAGAACAATTCAACCCAACTTCTTTTTTTCTGTGTTGTAAAAAGCTGCCAGTAAACACAGAACCAAAAAAAACACTTTATACAATTGCCCATTTTCACACTGAAAATTTCTGCTAATTTTCTTGTCATCAAGTACAGCAGTTTTATTTTGTTAACTACATTTTAACTCTTCCTATATTTTGAGTGTATTCCTTCCCCATTTTTAAATTGTTGCTTCCCACATGCTGATTTCTCACTCCACGGAAGGCAGGATAACATGGAGAAGTTGGCCTTTACCTTGTCCTGGATTCCTCTGTCATTTGTGTAAAACAGAATAAGTGTTGCTGAGATGTCTCTTTCAAAGACAGATGTCAAACTTAAATTAGTGACTTTATGAAGTCTGGTGAAATATGTTTAAGGTGAATGGTATTGAAGCCAATGGTCAAACAGAGAACTTTTTACTCATCTACAGCTGGAGCCATTGGTTTAGCATTTTGACAAGTGAATTATTACATATAAGTAATTCAGACAAGGAAGTTTTAAAGGGTCATTGTCATGCTGCGAAGATGACTTTATCAGAACCGTAACTGAAAGAGGCATTTCCTGAAGTTAAGCCTCCGCTCACGAGGAGCAGTCCGCCTACGCCTATGAGCAATGGGGCTGTTATGTGCTATTAAATGTCATTGTGCTTCAGAGAGGTAGTGGTTAATTACTAAGTCAATAGATGAAATTAGCTAGAAGCAGATGAAAAGAGAATGAAAGAATAACAACTGGTCTCCTTTGTGCTTAGTTTGAGGTCCCATCCCCAGCCTCCCACCTCCTGTGGTATCTAGAGTGCCATTCTTTTGTAAATTGATCTTTTGAACAAAGAAACCTAGGGGAAGAAGATTCAGATGTTCAACATCTATACATCATGTTTCAATCACAGTTCATCGGAATCACTGTATTTAGAATCCATTTGTTAACTCTCAAATTTTGCATAGTTAGTTTAATGAGTGCCAGCTATAAGTTATGTACTGTAAGATTGACAAAATTGTGCCATTTTGATTGCACCTCTAACAATTTTAAAAATGAGATCTTCAAATGCCTTAGTATAGATTGTGTAATAGAATGGCTTAAATCAAACTTGTGTGATTTGTCACGGTTGCTACTGGCAATAGTTTCAGGTTCTCCAACTGAGGTAATTGTGACCAATCAATGTCACGACCATTGGATGGAGAGAAATAGAATGAAATGTAACTTTAAAGTTAAGCCATTATTACCAAGACTAGAATTCGTACATTTAGTGTTTACATCAAACAGCATGTAGTGACACCAATCTTTTCAATGCTTTTCTGAATAATTGATGATTTTTTTCTCACTGTCATTGAAAACATGCAATTTACGATTATGTGGAAGGTTGGATGCACTTTTGGCAGCAGTCTATGCAGCAGAAGGTAATGGTATTTTCAATTAATGGAAATTATTATATTCATATGACTATCTTCTCCCCTGGGGCTGAGACCATCAAAAATGCTAATGCATTGCAAGAACTTACATTTAAGGCATTTACAATACTGATCCTTAAAGCAACAAATTCGTCATTTAATGACAATGAAATAGTGAATTGTACTACTTCTTCCCACATTAGCACACCCTTGAAGCAATTTTGTAAATTTTTATCTGTGCAATTTTACTATGAATTAGCTTTCTGCTTTCTATTCATCTGCCCCATCAATTGTTTGCAACAAGGTTAATCTGAAAAGGATCCCTTCCTGGTCAATGCCTTTGTCCCAGACTAAGTGAATTGATGTTTTAAACACAGCCAATTTATCCAGTGAGATTATTAGTTACTAAATGCAAAAAGAAATAATTATGCAACACAAGTACACACAGATTAAGAATATGAAGTGAGTAAAAAAAAGTATACATGGACTTGTAGGTGGTTCATGAAAAGTGGACAGTGGAACATTGATAGTTGAACAGTTGATTTCAGGATTCCTGGCTTTACAGTGATTGGCTGGCAGTACTCAAAGTGAGAGAGTCCTTCTGTTGTCCTGATTTGGAGATGCTGATGTTGGACTGGGATGTACAAAGTTAAAACTCACATAACACCAGGCTATAGTTCAACAGTTTAATTGGAAGCACTAGCTTTCAGAGCGCCAATCCTTCATCAGGTGGTTGTGGAGTACACAATTGTAAGGCACAGAATTTGTAGCAAAAGTTTACAGATGGTGATGTAACTGAAATTATACATTGAAAAATACCTTGATTGTCTGTTGAGTCTTTCATCTGTTCAAATACCATGATAGTTTCACTCCTTTCATATATAAATCACAAAACCTTTTTTTAAAGCTTGCATTCTCAGGTTAACTGTAACTATTGGTGTTAGCTAGACAATGTGCTGAAAGTGTTAGCCCCCTGTGTTCTCTCTCTGTGCCATAATGTTTAGATTGATTCGAATCTAAAAAGTGAGATAACAGCATTTTACATAAATTCATGCAGTTTTTGAGCAAAGTACAATGTAACTCTGCAAGTACAAATTCACCCCACAAACTTCCCAGGAGCCGAAAAACTACGCCATGTTCTTTGTGACCTGCAAAACATTATCAATGAGGATGAGCACCTCGCCAAGACATTCCCCACACCTCCACTGCTTGCCTTTAAACAACTGCCGAACCTCAAACAGATCATTGTTCACAGTAAGCTGCCCGGCTCTCAGGACAACTCCGTACAACCCTGTCAACTGTAGGCACTGAAAGATGTGTCAGAGTGTGGACATAGATACCACCATTACATTTGGGGACACCTCCCACCATGTACGTGGCAGGTACTCATGTGACTCAGCAAAAGTTGTCTATCTTATACGTTGCAGGCAAGAATTCCCTGAGGCATGGTACATTGGGGAAACCGAGCAAAGGCTACGGCAACAGATGAATGGGCACCGCACAATAATCAACAGACAGGAGTGTTCCCTCCCAGTTGGGGAATACTTCAGCAGGCCAGGACATTCAACCTCGGACCTTTGGTAACCATCCTCCAAGGCAGACTTCGGGACAGGCAGCAGAGAAAAGTGGCTGAGCAGATGCTGATAACTAAGTTCCATACCCATAGGGAGGGCCTCAACCGGGACCTTGGGTTCATGTCACATTACAGGTGACCACCATTGCATTATACACACACACAGACACTCCTACAAACACACTCCTACAAACACACACACACACACACACACACACTCCTATACACACACATATACACGGACACATATATACACAGACACACACACAGACACTAACACACACTCCCACACTCACACATGCATCCTCTCAGAGACTAAGACCATTCTACACTCACGCACACACATATATACTCTCTCTCACAGACACTCACAACCCCCCACCCCAGACACACGCACATACTCCCATACTCACACATGCACCCCCCTCACAGACTTAAGACACTCTACACTCACATATACACTCTCTCTCACACTCACAAACCCCCAACCCAGACAGACACACACAGATATACATAGACACACACAGCCACAGACTCACACAGACACAAAGACCCTCATGCACACATATACATATACGTTTGTGGGGTGAATTTGTACTTGCAGAGTTACATTGTACTTTGCTCAAAAACTGTATGAAATCATGTAAAACTCTATTATCTCACTTTTTAGATTAGAATCAATACAAACATCATGGCACAGACGGAGAACATGGGGGCTAACACCTCAAACATATTGTCTAGCGAACACCAGTCATTAGTTAACCTGAGAATGCAACTTTTCTAAAAAGGTTTTGTGATTTATACATGAAAGGAGTGAAACTATCATGGTATTTGAACAGATGAAAGACTCAACAGACAATTAAGGTATTTTTCAATGTATAATTTCAGTTACATCACTGTAAACTTTTGCTATAAATTCTGTGTGTTAGGATTGAGCCCTCCACAACTACCTGATGAAGGAGCGGCGCTCCGAAAGCTAGTGTGCTTCCTATTAAACCTGTTGGGCTATATGCTGTTGTAGTGTGATTGTTAACTTCTGTTGTCCTGTTTGGCTTTCTCTGGCTTGTTAGTTAGCTGGCTCCTAGCACTCAGAGCAAGACAGTTCATGAAAATTGCATTCCGTGGATCCTTTGCCAGACACCAATGAATTTATATCTGCAGTATTCTTTTGTTTCCTTTAAAAATGGTCAGAAGTCACATAACACTAAGAGAGAGTCCAACAAGTTTAAATCACAAGCTTTCAGAGCACTGCTCCTTTGCCCAGTACTATAACCTGGTGTTGTGTGACATCTGACCTTGTCCACCCCAGTTCAACATTAGCACCCCCACATCATTAAAAAATATGCACTTTGGAATTAAAAGTTAAAAATGTCCGTAGTACTTGGCGTCCTTATTCGTCATAACAGCAGCAGTCCAGAGGCAAATATGTCCTCAGAAGGAATAAAGTTGCAAATTCATACATTTTCATTGTATCTCTCCCTCCCAAGGATGAAGGATTTCATGGCATTTTACACATTCTCTCATATGGGATGCTGGAGTTCATGAAAAGTGCTATGTAAATACAAGATCGTATGAGGAAAGGCTGAGGTCCTTGGGGCTGTTTTCATTGGAGAAAAGAAGGTTTAGGGGTGACTTGATAGAGGTGTACAGGATGACTAGGGGTTTAGATAGGGTTGACCATGAGAACCTTTTTCCACGTATGGAGTCAGATATTACGAGGGGGCATAGCTTTAAATTAAGGGGTGGTAGGTATTTGGCAGATGTTAGGGGTAGATTCTTTACTCAGCGAGTCATGAGTTCATGGAAAGTCCTGCCAGTAACAGTGGTGGACTCTCCCTCTTTATGGGCATTTAAACGGGCATTGGATAGGCATATGGAGGAAAGTGGGCTAGTGTAGGTTAGGTGGGCTTGGATCGGCGCAACATCGAGGGCCGAAGGGCCTGTACTGCGCTGTATTTTTCTATGTTCTATGTTCTATGTTCTAAGATTCTTTTTCTTAAAGTACTGTTATGTTAGCTTAAACATTTGATCCTAAACTGTTGGTGAATAAAGTAATTTAATTCAGAACAACTCATAAACTAAGGATCAATATTCATTTTCTATATTGGAATGATAAAGTCCTGCAACAGAGCAGGAGGCCATTTGACCCATTGTGTCTGTGCTAATGTTTTTGAAGTAACTATCTAAGTGGTGCCAATACCCTTCTCCTGCTGCAGACCCCTCTCTTTTCAGGTGTACAAACAGATAGTGTTTGTTATTATTAAAATATCAGCAACAGTAATCCTCCACAAGTTTTATATGTTAGCTAATGCATTATCTGTAGTTGAAGTAAGAATTATAGCAACTGAAGGGCATGCAGTATTGAATGATCACAGGCGTTTATCATAACTTTAAACGATTGGTAATCAGAGACTTGCAGCATAGATGTAGTGCCTGGTAATTTGCTGTCCCTTTGAATGATGAGGAGCTTGAATAGCTGGTGACCCCAGGAAGAGAGGCTTGAAGGCAAGTAGAAGTGTGGCCAAAGAACATTATACAAACAATGTTCTCTGGGGGAAATGACAGCACTACATTGAGCTTTAATGTAGCAATGTCATTCACACAGTAGTTGGATATATCAGTAGCATCATTTGATTTTCAGTTCAATGCAGCATCAAAGAAGTATGAGATAGCCTATTTTAGCAACACTTTTACATACAGACAGTTCTATAGCTGGACAAAAAGATGCTTTCTTCTTCAGGCATATAAAAAAATACATCATTTGCACAGCTATCTATGCACATTACCAAGTGAGTAGGAAGGGTTACGGTTGCTGAATGCACAGGTGGTGCGCAGCCACCAGCATAACATTATCTTGTTGTTTTGCTGGCAAAGTGAATAATGTATAAACCTTCATAGACTTAAGGATTCCACAACTATTCACACTGAAAACAGACAGCAAGGCTGATTCATGAAAGCTGTACATTAACTGTTCAAATCTTGGCTGCCGAAACTCTGTGGGAGCTTCATACATCTCCAGGGAGGTCTTTTAACAAGGTACATTGTAGAGGAGAGAAATACAGTAGATAAAAAAACTGAATAATTAAAGGGATGTTTCACATATCTAGACAGTTTTGAGGTTGTTTTGGTTGGACTGGCAGAATATGTGGTGTATTGGATGCCATACATGATAGCCATTGACAGGGCTATGTGGTGATGTAAGATTGGTCACTTTCAGAAAGGTTGCTGTAAAAGAATGGGAATGAGCATTACAATGACTTTATAAAAAAGTTATATTTCAGAATAAGGGCTTCACTGGCCAAGTGCAAATTAAAGTTACCCCCTGGTAAAATTAAAATGTCAGAAAATGGGGCTCAGTGGCAGGTTTTCTTTGGGTACTCTGCACTTCCATTAGAACTCCACAGTGATCTCCACTTGTGACATAAGGCTCATAGAATGCCATCTGAGAATATTATACAGAGTCGGCAGCTGAAGTATGTAGAGCAAGAAGATGATGATTTCAGTCAGAAGCTATGTTGTTTCATCACCATGCTGCCAATTTAGAGTTCAAAACATAGAAACATAGAAAATAAGGACAGGAGTAGGCCTTTCAACCTTTCTAACCTGCTCCACGATTCAACATGATCATCGTCCAACTCAGTACCCTGTTCCTGATTTTTCTCCATACTCTTTGCTCCCTTTAACTATATCTAACTCTTCATTGAAAACAATCAATGCTTTGGTCACAGCAGTTTTTTGTGTCAGAGAATTCCAGAGGCTCTGGATGAAGACATTTCTCCTCATCTCAGTCCCATGTGGCCTACTCCTTAAACTGTGCCCCTTGATTCTGGACTTCCTGGTCATTGGGAACATCCTTTTTACATTTACTTTGTCAGATAAGGAGATTAAAATTGTGCACAGAACTCCAGGTATGGTCCTTGTACAACTGCAGCAAGACACCCCTGCTCCTGTATGCGAATCTTCTTGCAGGAAGTTCAACATCCACCTATAGATAACTGATATTTAAAGGTATAAGCAGTTACTTACATTTGGATATTATGACAATTCTACAGTCTTTGGGGTTGACTCCGGTGTTTCAAAGGTGTATAGGCAAGATTGGGACACATGCTGAAATACTTTTTGATGACTTCAAGAATACTATACAAACCAGTTGCTCCTGATCTTCAAAACACTAGTAGGTCTTAATCTTAGAAACACTAGTAGGTCTTCCTCTTGGAATGCAGCATGCCTGGGAGAATGAACAACGGCACACAGAGCTAGAAAACCTGCTGGAGGCCTAGAGGATGATATTGGGGAACAAGTGAAGAATTCTCAGCAGGAGATCATATTCAGTGAGGGTGTTCAGGGAAAAGATCTCCTACCAGGACCTCAACGAGGAACAATGTGTGAGAAGTTTACACTTCAGGCATCTTCACTGAAAGTTGCCATCTGTTGTAACTCAATCTTAGAGCACAGCAAGGACCACTTTGACAGTAGCTGTGAAGGTAACCATGGTGATGAACATTTTTGTGATTGGAATTTTCTGACTGGAGTTGGAGAATTTTGTGATACCTTGCAACTTACATTCCATGCTGGGTAATGGGAGTTATCAAAATTCTCCATTGTGAGAGGTGACAATGGAATGATGCAAGCTTGTTGTCAAGACCATACAGCCCCTGCCACCAGCTCTCAGGTGAGGAGCTCTGAGGAACAGGAATGTGAGGAGGAAGAACAGAAAGGGAGGTGGCAACTGAAGAAGCTCTGGCATGTCCAGGCTACAAGAAGAATACATTTGAGTGTGATACTAGTCACAAGAACTTCAAACCTTTCTGAACACAATTTTAGTAGGTTGTTATTGAAAAATTTCTGTTTTCCTATTCATCTTATTAGGATGAATGACTTCATGGCTGATTATATTATACATTGTTACGTGTTTGTTTACTCATTAAATCTATCTATCTATATCAATTTGCTGACATCCTATGTCCTTTTAACAATGTACTTTTCCATTGAGCTTTGTATCAGGAGCAAACCTGAATATGTTGCATTTAGCCCCTTACGTGCATTCAAAAAAAAAGTTTATCCTTGAGTGCCTCAATGGTAAGAGCCTGTCAACCTGAAGTAACCAGTATTCTAACTTTCTTTTTTCTGTCCTTAAATCAATTCCCCAACCATGCTAATAAATTACCTTGCACCCATCCCATGAGCCATCCCATTGTCTTATGTAATAGCCAGGAATAATAAAGAATGAACCACATTGTCACAAATTTGGATAAATTGTTTAAAAATAAGGTTGTTTCCTGGAAGTTTACTGAACCTGGGGAATGTTCCCAATAACGCATCAAAGGAATAGGTACATAAGCTAAGGGCTCTGAATTGGTAAATGTTCATATTATATTGGTTCCACCCATTCTATTGATGTCACAGGTGAGGTGAGAGTGATCACTCCTAACTCGCAATGCTGAATTCAATGGGAATAAGGAGGAAAACGCTTTGATGATTGGAGTTCTTACCAGTCACATAGGAAGATAGTTGTAGTTGTTGGAGGTCAGTCATCTCAGCTCCAGGACATCTCTGCAAAAGTTCATCAGGATAATGTCCTCAATACAACAATAATCACCTGCTTCATCAATGACCTTCCCTTGATTATAAGGTCAGTAGTTAGGATTCTTGCCGATGATTGCACAACTTTCAGCTCTATTTGTGACTCCTCAGATACTGAAGCAGTCAATGGGTGGGTGGAAGTGTCAACAAGTAGAGTTCTTCAATAAAAAATAATTCAGGTGCATGGGAAAGAGCGTGGTTCCCCAAAAGACAACATGCAGAGAATACACACAGTAACATAGAAAACAGGAACAGGCCATTTGCCTCCAACACCTGCTTGTCCTGCCACTCAGTCCTCCACAGAAGGGAGGATGCTGGCATAGTGCTAACATCATTTAAGTAGTAATTCAGACATCAGACAAACACTCTGGGGACTGAGGTATGAATTTCCATTATGGCAACTGGTGGAATTTAAATCCAATTAATAAAAGCATGAAATTAAAATCTATTCTCAGATATTATCATTAGCCATCAAACATATTTTGATCATAAATGTACATCCTCACCTGCTCTGCCTCCACATGGTTCCAGATCCACAGCGATGTGGTTGACTCTTAACCTTCCTTTGAAATAGCCTAGTAAACCACCCAGTTCGAGGAGCAATAAGGAATAGCAATAAATAGTTGTCTTGTACGCATTCCATGAAAAAAATAAATAAATAAAATTGAACTGATTGTGACTTTCATTCTACTTTCTGAAAAATAGGTAAGCCTGCTCCATAATACCTTTGACTCCTTTGTCCATTAAACTCTGCCTCACATAGCCTTGAATATATTCAGTGACCCAATTTCCTGTTCTCTACAAGGCAGTGAATTCTAAAGATTAATGACCCTCTGAGAGAAGATGTCCTTCCTCATCTTTGTTTGTAATGGCTGATGCCTTATTTGAAATGAATGTTTACTTGTTCTAGATTCTGCCACTCAGCATCTCATGTGCAAAATCTCATATGTTTCAATAAGGCCACCTCTCTTTCTTCCAAACTCCAATAAATGTAGACCTTAACTGCTCTACCTATCTTTATATCTCTTCATTCCAGAAACCAATGTAGTGAACATTCTCTGTACTATCTCCAATCTAAGAATAAATATACACCTCCTTAATTAGGGAGCTCAAACTTGATCCATGTATACCACGGCATTCTGCAGTATCTCTTCATATTACTGTCAAACTGCTTATATATTCTTCCTGCCAAAGTAGACAACTGAATATTTTACCACATTAGACTGAATCTGCTCAATGATTACCCAGTCACCTAACCTATTTATATCCCTTTGTAGACTCATTGTGACCTCCTGTTAACTTGCTATCCAACCTTTCTTTGTATCATCTGCAAATCTGATTACAAAACACTCAGAGAGTGCGTCCAAGGCATTGATATAGATCGTACATTGGTGAAGCCACATTTCCAATCTGAAAATAATCCAGTCATCGTGATTCTCTGTTTCCTGTTAGATAGGCAATTCTCTTTCAAACTTATCACCAAAAAATTTCAGGAACTATCATTTCTACGGAGTAAACTGGAGTTGCACGTCAAGGGCATACCGATGCAGCTGTCTCCACAGGAGTTGCCCTGTGACTTGAATTTTTTAAGGTTACTTATACAACTTCTGAAGCCCTTTAAAAGTGTCTCCTGAATTTAGAGATATCAGAGTGTTCCAGATTAAGGTAAGCTTAACACCTACTCAACAAAAGTTAGAGAATTAAAGATTTACTCTAACTCCTGAGTAACAATGGAACCAATGCCCCTGTTCCTTCCCCTCCTCTCCCCCCACCCTCTACAACTCACAGCTAATCACAGAAATTGCTGGAGCAGCTGAGCAGGTCTGGTAGCATCTGTGAAGTAAAGTCAGAGTTAGTGTGTCAGGTCTGGTGACCCTTCCTCAGAAATGGAAACAAAATGTTAACTCGGATTTCTTTTCACAGATGCTGCCAGACCTGCTCAGCTTCTACAGCAATTTCTGTTTTTGTTTCTGATTTAGAACATCTGCAGCTCTTTCAATTTTTTCTCACAGCTAATCACTCTCTACTCACCTGCCAGCATTGCCTTCCCCAAACCCCTGATGTGTCCCATGACCAGACTGGACCCTTCAGCCTCTGATTGACTCCTCAATCTACCTTAAGCACTCATTAATTTGCCTGACACCATATTCCCTCACTCACCTGTCACTCGAGCCCTTCATTCACCCATCACCCTACCATACCCCCTTACCCACCTGCCAGCTTAGCCTTCACTGATCCTTATCATCACTCTAAGCCCTCATCCACCTATCACCATATCCCTTCGTCTACCTGCCATCTTACTCCACCTCCCCTACATCTATCTTTTCTCAGTTGCTGTCACATTGTACGTATAACCTATAAAATATAGCATTCTTAATTCTTGGAAAAGGGGTTTGGTTTTCATGCTAATTCTCTTCTCTCCTGGCTGCAGGTAATCTTGGATTTGCCTTCAGTTTCAAAGCAGAAGACTCACGTCCAGGAAACTCAACAGCTGATCAAATGTAAACACATATCTGTTTGGCCAAACAGGATCAGAAATAGGGGCTTCATTTGCCTTGACAGTGAGAACAGCATATTGGAAGAGAGCCTTAAGTTTGATGAGCAAGAGTCCATTAGTGACACTAAGAAAGGTGAAGATACAACTAATTGTACAGACCTTCAGACAACCAAATCTCTGTTCCCTCCACTAACTGTCAATCCAACATTTGTCCCTGTCCTCCCACCTATAATCAATAACATCTCCCAAGATACAATGTGTTCCTTATGCCACTTCACATAATGAGATAACCTGATCATATCCATCACTCTTCCAGCACACAAAGTCTTCAAATACCACTTTACTTATAGTCATTTATAGAGAGACTTACCATTTATATTTTAGCCAAGATGAAGTCCATTGTGCCTGATAAAGAGATCATTGACTTATGCACTACACATTATTCTTTCAGTAGGTACCAAGTCAGAAAGGATGGAATTGTGCTTAAATTTCCCTCCACCCTCATGTTACATGAAGCTCTGTGTGGAATGGCCGACTCACCAAGATTAATGGCTGCCAATAAGCAGAGTAACTAGTAGCAATGTGAATAAATGTCCAGTTTAACACCAGAGTTTAAATTTTTTATGATTTGTTGAAAGCTAAGATTAGCTTCCAAATCTTTTCACTTGGAATCCACTTGATAACAAGAAGAGTTTCAAATGAATGTCTTCTGATTACTGTAACTTTATTGAGAAATGTGTTTTTTTTCCTCAGTAAACTGAGAAATGACAAATACCTTTCTCCTTCTTTAGACTCAGTGTAATAGCTTTTCCCAGATCGGTTGTAAAAATGACAACTTGTATATATAGCACTCCATAATATTCATTAAAAATGTCTCTAAAGTAGTAAACTGCTTTGAAATGTAGTTTCTGTTGTATAGGCAAACCTTGGAGCCGTTTTACACGCCAAAGCACACACCATCTTGACTTAGAACTATATCTCCATTCCTTCAGTGTTACTGGGTCAAATCCTGGAGTCCCACCCCACTGTCAATGTGCTTACACTGCATGGACTGTAGCATCGGAAGAAGTCAGCTCACTGCCAACCTCTTAAAGGCAATTAAAGAACAAAGAAAAAAGATTAGAGCACAGGACCTGGCCCTTCGGCCCTCCAAGCCTACACCGATCCAGGTCCTCTATCTAAACCTGACACCTATTTTCTAAGGGTCTGTGTCTCTTTGCTCCCTGCCCATTCATGTATCTGTCTACTTACATCTTAAGTGACACTATTGAGCCCGCCTCTATCACCTCCATTGGCAATGCATTCCAGACATCCATTGCCTTCTGCGTAAAGAGCTTTCCATGTATATCTCCTTTAAACATTTCCCCTTTCACTTTGAACTTGTGACCCCTAGTAATTGAGTCCCCCACTCTGGGAAAAAGCTTCTTGCTATCCACCCTGTCTATACCTCTCATGATTTTGCAGACCTCAATCAGTTCCCCCCTCAACCTTTGTCTTTCTAATGAAAATAATCCTAATCCACTCAGTCTCTCTTCATAGCTAGCACCCTCCATACTAGGCAACATCCTAGTGAACCTCCTCTGCACCCTCTCCAAAGCATCCACATCATTTTGGTGACCAGAACTGTAGGCAGTATTCCAAATGTGGCTGAACCAAAGTCATACAACTGTGACATGACTTGTGGGCGGCACGGTGGCACAGTGGTTAGCACTGCTGCCTCACAGCGCCTGAGACCCGGGTTCAGTTCCCGACTCAGGCGACTGACTGTGTGGAGTTTGCACGTTCTCCCTGTGTCTGCGTGGGTTTCCTCCGGGTGCTCCGGTTTCCTCCCACAGTCCAAAGATGTGCGGGTCAGGTGAATTGGCCATGCTAAATTGCCCATAGTGTTAGGTAAGGGGTAAATGCAGGGGTATGGGTGGGTTGCGCTTCGGCAGGTCGGTGTGGACTTGTTGGGCCGAAGGGCCTGTTTCCACACTGTAAGTAATCTAATCTAATGACATGCCAACTCTTGCACTCAATACCCTGTCCGATGAAGGAAAGCATGCCGTATGCCTTCTTAACCACACAAGGATCAGTAATCAGTGCTCGTCCAAACAGTGATTCCTACAAGACTAGTGGCTGAGAACTTTGGCTGCATAACTTCCTAAGCCTCAAATGTGGCAAGTAAAAAGTGCTAAAAGTTGCCACCACCATGTTGGAATAAGCCAAAGGTTTAATGTGTACCAACCAAGATTAAAACAAACATTAGGTACCTCATATATGCAAGAAGAACCATACAACAGGAATTGGTGCTGTAATGTCATTGAACTGGTATGCCAGAAGCTCAGGCTAATGGTCTGTGGACATGGGTCTGGATCTTACCACGGCTGCTGGTGGAATTTAACATCAATAAGTATAGCTGAAATTGACAGGAAATCTGCTATCTTTTTGTGGTCTGGTCCACATAGGACTCCTGACCCACATCAACATGGTTATCTTTGAAATAGCCCAACAAGTCACTCAGTTCAATGGCAATTAGGGAAGGTCAACAAAACTTAGCCTTACTAATGAGGTCTACATCCCATAAAAGAAATTTTAAACAATACAAATAGGGGCAATAATTGCACTTACAATGTCAGACTTGCATGTTTCCTTACAGATAATCCTTAAAGGCACTGGCTGTGTTTTTTTTTGTTACAAAAATATACCTTATTCATAAAACTTGTAAATGTTTAACACGTAACAGTTCAAATTGTCATGATGTAAAGTGAAGTACAGCTTTATTACTTTCAGTACAGTACATGTTGCCTCACTATGCTTTGAATTCCAGTGTCTATTTATAATATACATTTACATTTCATGTCAACCAGTCTGTGGTGCATTAAACATTTTCATCTCCGAGTTGTACTATTCTGGTTGAAACCAGACAGTGGCCTTTCTCCATTGGGCTAACCTTTAGAATGTCCTTTGGTGCCTCATCCTGGACCTTGAAATGTGGCAGTTAATCATGGACATCTCTTTGAGTTACATGGAGTTCTGTTTGGTCACAATTACAAGAGAATTTTTTTAAAAAAAACTTATTTGAAGGTGGACTCTGTAAAGCTGGAGTGCTGCTCTTGACACCACACTCAAACAACGTAGTCAGCTCTGTCACCCCTTCCATCCTTCCCATGATAGATTTCCCTGGTTCCAAACACCCCTTATCCCCCACCTGGTCAATGATTACATAGTTCCAGTCACTGCTCGGTCCCCACCATTGCCACTCACATCTCCAACAGCTGATCACCCAACCTCCCCTGCTTCCACTCATCTCTCACTGATCTCTGGCCAATCATTGCAAAAACACAGCCCCAGCTACCAATCTCCATCACTTTGGTCCATGATTTCTTCCTGTGACTGCTGATCAGCCAGTACCTACCCAATTGTGAATCCCCTCAAATTCCAATCCCCCCTCCAATCAACAATCTCCTGACTATAGACAGTGATTTATACCCTCTTGGTGTCTATTGATCAGCCCCTCTCAATCTCACCAAGGAACTCACCCTTCCAAACCACAAGTTATACGACCTCAAAGGACACAGGGGCAGCACATGTATGGGAGCACCATCACTTTCAAGTTTGCCCCCAAGTCACACACCATCCTGCTTTGGAAATATATTACTGTTTTTTTACTGTCACTGGGTCATTGTGGCTTTACATATGGCAATGGACTGCAGCAATTCAAGAAGACATCATCATCATCTTCTTGAGCGTAATTAAATATTGGCAATAAGTGCTGGCCCAGCCAGTGATGCTTACATCCAATGGAAGGATAAATAAAGATAAATCACCCTGCCCTTTCCTCACTTACCTCAGGGACAATACTAATGTCATGATGGCCTGATGTTCAAGGACACTTCATTGGAAGTGATGCCTCCTGTTTTCTGAAGCATTCATATTCTGTAGAATTAAGTCTCCATGTAATATTGAGGTGAAGCCCTGTCAAGTGGACTGATCTTCCATGGAAATGTCTTTTTTGTGTGATATCACTTAATCTATCTGATGTGCAGTCTATACTATTTCTCATCCCTAACATTTCATTAACAATGGCTGGTTAGTCAAAACAAAAACAGCACAGCTCACTACCAGTAAATATTCACAACCATTCAGCATGGTAGAGGAAGGCTTGACCCCTGTTTTGCTCGTTATTCCATGTCATTCATGGCTTACAAACATGTAGCTGAGGAATGGAGAATGCAAACAATCTCAGTTGGGTGGACCTAGGCATCTCTTTGCAACTGACTGTGAAGGCCGTCAGTAGCTGTTTCGGAGGCAATCAAGTCTCTGAATAGTCCTCAGACCAACAATAGAGGGTGAAGAAATGACCACTGACAAAGATTGTGCCCAGGAGAAAATGTAAAGCAACTGCACCTGACCCTTCCTGAGCACAGCTCGGCAATACGATTTCTCTCGGTCTTCTCTCAGTGATAATACACCACAGACCATGCTATTGTAAAACATGATAAATGATTGTCCATTTATACTGCTTCAGCAATGTAACTACCAGCACCAATGCAGATGCTGTAAGAAATCCCATGCACGACTGCAAAAATAATATGAGGTGGTAGAGTGTTAAAGAAAGTCACATTTCACCACAGTTAGAGTGAGTGAAACAGCTCCTACCGATCACCTATGTCTTGCACTGTATCTGTGTATGTAGACACACTACCGCGTACACACACAATGTTTATCTTAGGAGGTTTTCTTGGGAGGAGAGGGCTGGGGGTTAATGCAGATGACAGTTTTTCTGTGCTCCGCTTCCCACCCCTATCCACTCACACAATTGCTGGAGGCTGGATTGTTCCATTAGCTGGGATTGCCCACTCCATTCCCTGGGCTACAATTATTGATCGCTCTCTCTCTCTCTCTCCCTCTCTTTCATCCAGCACTGCAGTGGCAGGGCTGCAACGTCAAAAAGAAAAACACCCCACTGGTTGAAGCTCCCTCACTTGCAGCCATTTTAGTGTGGGGCACCAAGCGGAATCACACACACACACACTCAGAGAGAAAGAGAGGGAGAGAGCCACAGTCCGGATGAGGGCAGCTGCCGGCTGCGCCTTACCAAGTCCACGGGAGCTCCCTGCAGTAGCCAGGCGCCTCGGAGTGAAGTAAGTGTACGCGCTAACTCCCACAGTCAGCTTTGAGTTACCCAGTTATTCCAAATACCCCTTCAACATGGGCATGCACCGCGATAGCTGGGTACCTCGGTGAGGCTGGAAATGTCGAGTTGAATGTGTTAACTTTGAGGAGTGGGCACTGGGGAGGGAGAGAAGCACCTCCATTTGGGGGGTGAAGCAGGGGTTTCTTTTTTGATGGTTTTATAAGTTTGTTGCATGCTATGTTGTTTTTTTTTGTTCTTTGCCTGCTCATTTTATCCCACCCCCATAAATACACATTGCGTTAGATGGAGAACTGATAGCGGCGCTGAACTTTAAAGACGCGTGCCTGGGATTCCTGAGCTCAGGATGTGCTGCTCTGATGTCAACTTTCAGCATTGCCAAAAAGATTGGCTCTGTGGAAAAAAAAGTCACCTCGCTCTTAACGCCACAATATTTTACACCCTGACAGAAAATTACAAAGGGCTCCCTTAATTTTCTACACCTCTCCCACCGCAATGGTCTATACCTCCCCTTCCAATGTCACGGGCAGAATTCATCCTCAATTCTACCGCGTGTGCTCCATCTAATGAGGAACTTAAGTGAAAGTTAATTCAGTCCTCAAAGGGTTAAGGAGCACAGTAGCAAGCTGCTATGTAAACGTGCCATCTATATCCCGGGACCTGTCACTTAAACTACATCAGATTAAGGTAATAATTGCGGCTGATCAGTACTTGTCATAAAACATCTCGGTGATAAATTATCTTTGAGCCGTGGAAGGGGATTATGCGGTGGGAAATTTAACCACCGGACGCCGCTTTTGATTTAAGTACCCAGCACACGCCGCCTGGATCGGGATTGGGTTTAATCTTGCGTTAAAAGGGATATTTACTGTCGCAGAGAGACTGAGTCATGCTGGAGATGGCAGTTCAGCACTGAGTGGGCAGACGCACAATGTCAGAGAAGCAGCAACAACAACAAAAATCTAACCACCAGAGCCTGTCTGCTTCTTAAACAGACTGTGTGATCCATGCACAACTTCAAGCGGGTTGAGCAAAGTTGACTTTGTCTTTTGCCCGACACGACCAGGGAAGGCGAAGTTTGAAATCGTTCTTTTGTTTTGACCCGTTTTCTGACAGAAGTAAGTAGACCTGGATCCGGGACTTGTTATCCAGTTAACAGCATTTGAGGTCAAGAACATCCTGTTTTGAAGCAGAAGGTTGTAGCATTTAGCAAGATCGGGATTAGTCAGAGTTTTTAAACTGTAATGTGATTGAAGGAGTCCGCAACATTTTACTCGGAGGTAAGTTTCTGTGAAAAATTCGATATTGAATGAATTACCGTTTGTTTCTTTTCTCCCATTATACAGTAACATCGGTTTCCTTTTTTGAAAGTTTTGAGATGATTTTTTAAAAAAAATTGAAATTACTTCAGCTGTGAGATGTGGTGTTTTGTTCAGCAGTTTAACACTGCGTCCCCATTGTGACAGCGATTGCTCATTCTGCCTCGCAGCTCGACTTTGACAATCCCCAGCAACTGAGGGGCTGTTAGTGATTCGATGTGTAGCACAGAATCTCGGTAAAATGCTCCGCTGCATTGGAATTTCCCAGCGTGAATGGCTGAGTGATTAGAAAAGCGACACTACTAAACTTGGAAACCCCACTTACCACCTCAATGTCCGAAAACAATGTCAGGGTTGCTCAGGTGAAAACAAGTTCGAGCTACAGTAAATGGTAGTCATTATTATAGTGTTTTCGTTACACTGTCTTTTTCTTCAGGTTCAAAATGTGAAGAGACTAAATTATTTGCAAAATAAATTTAGTTAAAGCACGTAATTGATGCTTCACTTTTTTGATGAATGCAAATTGGAATTTTGTTGGTGTACAATTGTCTGTGCCTTTGACAATATTAAAATGAAAGCTTAAGTTATTGTGTGCTTTTCCAATGGCTTTCAAAATGTGTAATTTTTATAGAAACAATACACATAAAAGAAGTTGTATTAGGTAGTAAGTGTATTTGAAAAACCATACTTTTTGGAAATAGTGCCGTTTTGTCATATCAGTCCATCTAGTTTTTAATGGTGTCAACCTAACTGCCAAATCATTTTTTGTCTTTTCAGTTACCTTTCTGGAAAGATATTGCTTGAACCAATATATGTTATTTGCTTCAATTCATAATCAAATATTTTAGATTATTTCATAAACCATCAAATTAAAAATAATGTTGTGTGTATAACATGTACATTATGTACAGAATTATAAGACATTGTCCTCCAATCTGTGTTACTGACTTAAGCACCATTGTATAAAGTATTAATTTCCAGTGATTTCAGTATTATGAGGTGTTTCAGGCCTTCACAACTTGATTTCAGTAAACAAATGTTCTATGCATAATGACATAGCAAATCCAGAACAACAGTTATTAAGTAGCAGTAGGTTTTCACAACCTTTTTTTTCACAGAAATATAGATAGTGGATGAGGTAGCAGATATATAGTGGTTGATGTGTGTAATTTTTATGAGTGAGATGCCATTGTGGCATTTGTAACATTGGAACTGTAGTGAGCTGCAGTCTGTCACTATTATTGCACATTTTAAAGCTAATACACTTACATGGCTGCATTAAGAGAGTGGAAATTTTGTGGACAGGATTTGCATTAATAGCAAGCACATTACTCTGTTACTGACAATGGGACTTTCCCGTTCTGTGGTGCAGTCAGGGAGGAGTTAGCATAATGACAATACAGAGAGAACTTGGAATTGGCGGTCAGGAACAGGGTCAGAATAATTCCATTCTCCCTCAAAATCAGCAATAGAGCATGAATTAACACATTCAGAAGAGGGAAGCAATTGGCAGGATGAGAGAGGCATAATAGAAATAGTGCATTTGAGGACTGAAAGTTTGGTAGAAAATAACTGATATCTTAGAATTTTTGCTTTCCTGGCCAATGCATTCCAGAGTTAAGGGATTGAAAAAGGCAAACTTAACAAAAAGAAAAATAACCTTTATTAAAAAAATGAACTAAGAGGAATGGATGCATTTGTCATTGCTTGTAGCCTTCAGTTATCTGACACAGATAAATTTTTCTAAATGGACAATGATGGGAAGAAGATACTCCACATTCAATTATCACAGTGAATAATTTGTGCAGTACTATGTAATATTTGACAGGTATATTGAAAATCAGCAGGGAGCATATTTATTTAAGATTGAATTCCTTCAGTAAAGCCTCCACATTATGCATAAGTATATCTCTCCCAGTTATTCAATGTGCATTTAATTCGGACAATGGTTGATGGAAAATGTAATTCCCACAATACACTAACATTGCTGCAATACTATTCTAATTTAAAATAAGGTTCTGCTCTTACAAAATGGAGTCTAGTCTTAGGAACACGCAGCAGAGTGTGAGTCAGTGCTGAGCACAGTCAGCTCTGCAGCAAAACTCTCTGAAGCACCTGATTTCAGGCATCTACCACTCAACACCAGAATCTCTAGACTTAGTCAAGCGGCAGATCAGAAAAAAAGATAATTTATACTATTAACGATTTTATTTTCTTTATCCTATTTACCTTTCCCTATCTGAGAGGATTAAATTATCTGCTAATATTGTTCTTGATCTGTACGGTGTAAGGTGACCGTACCTGATGGTACAGATTACTCAAATTCCAATTTTTCTGCTCTTATTATTGGAAAACATCTAACCTCAGATTGAAACCTTTCCAAAATGGCACAATCAAAATCATTGGCTTGGTGCATGAGTAAGTTATAAATATAAATCCATGTCTCACCAAAATTTATATAACGATGAAGGCTTTAGAGAGTGTGTGCGTTGGTTGTACAGCACTATGATGTAGCTTTGTGATTGAATTGAATTACATCATGGGAGAGACAGTGACCTTCAGTTCCTATTGATGATAATGCTGTTGTTGTGTGGGTCGTCTTGTATAAGGTTGGGTGCACTTCCTTCTTACAGAGTAGTTTCTGGAATCTGTGGTATCTTTTTCAAGGTAACTATTTATTCATGTTGAATTATTTAGGCTTAGTTTGAGGTCTACATAGATTGCTTTATCTCTTTAGAATGCTTTCATTATAATTCAAACTATCACATCATGATTACCATACCTCCCTACTTACATACTCAGGCATTAATCCTTTACTCTGCACTAATAAAAACAAAGAATTGTACTTTTGAATAAAGGGAAGGGACAAATTGCTTTTCTAGATCTGCACATTACAAAAATCTCACCCAATATTGTGTAGGATATCTTTACCGCATTCTTCAGTTGAGCACAATTCATAAATTATTGTCTAAGGTAAGAATTCTGAAAGGATTAATGCTGAAGTAAATTTTAAAATGCATTCAATTTGTTAAAGTAAGGACTTGGGTGGGGAAGGGCAGAATACCATAAGTCTTCAAAATGGTCAGAACTGTTATCCGAGGTCACCTATTAGTTTTAGTTGCAATGCCTATTTTGCTAATGTAAGTTGTATCTGATTGTTATCATGCAATAAACTAGATCTAGTCAAAGGCAAGAGCCTCTTGTTAGATCATCTAGTAGTTACCTCTACTACTTTAGACCAGGAAGGATCTGTGGACCCGGTCAGAAAAGGAGGATGGTGTTTAAAAAGTCACATATTGGCAGCAGTTAGCATCACAAGGCCATACAACAACTATCAGCTGCGAGGTTGAATGTGGTATGAGACAGCAACAATTAAATTGAGAAAATAAGTGCTTGTGAGAAAGATATTGTTATTAATTAAGAAAAGTTGTTTTCTTTGTCCTTGAGACAGACTTTAACAAATCCATTCCTGCAATGTAGACATGAATGACATTGTAGGCATTTGCTGCTCACTTCTGATTGCCACAAGGATAAAGTATGTAATTGGGGCTCACATCAAGGCCAGACTCGGTAGAAGTTGTTGGCTCAATTCTGTGAAGGGTGCCAATGAAGTGGCCTGATCTTTACAACAGTTTGACAGGTTTGTTAGCTAATTTATTGGTTACAAGCTTCTAAAACATATTGACTTCTGTTTCCAAATTTGGCATGGTAGAATATGAACTCATGGAAGGTGGATAATGGATAATTTTGCATGCTGCCAGCACATCATTGACCTGTACCATTTTCCTGAATGTGGGATCGGTGACAGAAGGGCTACTTATCTGTAAGCAGTTTATAACCAATTAGAGTAGATTTGTGATCTTTCTGAAGTCAATTATCAGACACAAACTTGACATTTTCCAGCAGTCCTGAAGATCCTTTGCGCTATTGAGAAGAGATGAACTGTTTTGAAGCTGTCTCTTGACAGCAGGCCTGGCAGCAATGACCAACTCTTAGCCATTTTAAACAATTTTAAGTTGAGTGGTTCTTATGAGATCTGAGACCAGGCATGAGGAGACACTGAGATGTGCAGTTAGGAGCACCCAGAGGAATAGATGAGACAAGGACCTCTGGGCAGGCAGCCATCATCACCTAGCTAAGCAAGTAACATGAGGAGTCCAAGACAGATGGTCAAAATTACCTAAAGGAGCAGGTGAGAAAAGGATTCAGAGACAGGGCTAGATTAATTTGTTAACTTTGCACATTGTCCCCATGTCTGTGTGGGTTTCCTTTGGGTGACCCAGTTTCCATGCACAGTCCAAAGATATACAGTTTAGGTGGATTAGCTTTGCTAAATTGCCCCATAATGCCAAGGAGAGAGCAAGTTAGGTGGGTTAGCCACGATAACTAGGGAGGGTGGGATGCTCTTTGGAGGATCGGTGCAGATTTGATGGTCTGAATGGCCTCTTCCTGAACTATAAAGATCCTACGATTTCTATTCTAATTGGAGCTGACTGTTGTGTACATTTTACTTTCTACTTTCTCATCTTTGGTTTACAATAAATAGCCTGAAGGTTGACTTAAGACATGAAAGGACAGTGTACTGTAGAAAATGCCAATTCTGTGACACATGGAGCAATATGACCACTTCAAGGAAGCGTCTATGAAACGTGGCCTGGACTGTGCAGAAATGTCGTTTGACTACAAAAACATGGGTTCCAAGTTTTGGAACTTCAGTAGCAGCTGAAGTCATCGTGGTACACCTGCAAAGCTGAGAACTGTGTGGATAGCAGGTTTAGCAAAGTGGTTACACTGCAGCTTACAATCAGCCAGGCAGAGAAGGAATGTGTGACTGCAAGGTAGTCTAAAAAGAACAGGCAGCTAGGTCAGGAGTTCAGGAGTACACTTACTAACCAGGTTTCCATTTTGAAGTCTGGTGTCAGTGATGGTTCATCAGAGGCAAGTTCGTGGCACCATATGTGGCTCAACTATACAGATTGGAGGGAAGGTAGAGTAGAGGGGCAGCAGTGGTAGCGATTTGATGGTTAGGCAAACAGACTGGGATTTCTGTGGCCATAGACATGATTCCAAGGTGGCATGTTGCCTCCTCAGTGCCAGGGTGAAGAATGTCAGCAGCAGGGCATTCTTTTGGGCAGGGTAAAGAGTCAGAGCTTGTGGCCCACATTGGCAACAATGACATAAATAGATTATGATTCTGAAAGTAGACTTCCGGGAGCTAGCTAAGAGGCTGAATAGCACAACCTCTAAAGCAGTAATCTCAGGACTGCTCGCAGTATCATTTGCTAGTTAGCATAGAAATTAGAATGTTGAACAAATGACCAAACAGCTGGAAAAATGGTGGAGGATGAAGTGCTTCAGATTCCTGGGGTATTGGGAGAGTTTCTGGGGCAGCTGAGACTTGTACAACAAGAATGGGTTCCACTTGAACAGGATAGGATATTATCCTCTTGGGGAGATTTGCAAATGCTGCTCAGGAAAGTTTAAACTAACTTTTTCGGGAGGATGGGAATCTAAGTGGGAATTCATGTAGAGTCAAAACAAAGCTGGTTTTAGTAAGTGGAAAACCTGAAAATGAAAGTGGGAAGCAGTTGAAACAAATTCTAGAATATACTAAGGTCAAATGACAAATAATTTAGAAAATTAGAATTAAAAGCACTCAATCTAAATGCACACAACATTCTCAGCATGATATAAAAATTGATGGCATTGGTAGAAATAAAGAGGTACGATTTAATTGCCAATGTAGAGGCATTGCTGCAGGGTGACCAAGATTAGGATAGTTGACATTTGTGAGGAATAGGCAAAAAAGAAACAGGATTAGTGTATTAGTGAGAGAGAATCTCTGGTTAGAAATACAGGATGTGAAATCTATTTGGGTATAGCTAAGAAACAGCAAGGGGCAGAAACATTGACAGGAGCAGTTTACAGGCCACCAAACAGTAGTGTCAATGTAGGGCATAGCATAACTTGCAAAACTAGACGTGTTTGTAGCAAAGAAAGTGCAATACTCATGAGTGTCCTCTATCTGTATGTAGACTGGGTACATCTAATGAGTACCAGTGCTGTGGAGGAGAAATTCCTGGAAGCTTCTCAGGTGGTTTCTTTGGAGCATTATTTTAAGGAACCAACTAGGGCACAGACTAGATCGAGTACCATGCCAAGAGAAATGTTTGATTAATACTATTATTGCAAAAGAATAGGGAATAGTAACCATAGTATGAGCAAACTTACACTAAATCAGCAAATATATAGTTGCATCTGAAACTGGAGTCTTAAATGTATTTGTGGGTAATTTGAAGTTAGGATGAGGATGTTGGCTATGATGCTTAGAGAAATTCATTAAATGGTTTGATGGTAGATAGGCAATGGTCAGTATTTAAATAACTAATGCTTGGTTTTTAGAAAAAAACACACATTCCTTTTGAGGAAAAAAATATCCAACAGGAATAGTCAGAAAGCCATGGCTAACAAGGAAAGTTGAAGAAAAAGTAAATCAGAGGAAGAGATTTGTACAGCTGCCACAAAAAAGTTGTCACTTTGAGCGTTGGGAGAAATTTAGAATTCAGCAAAGAAGAACCAAGAAATTGATAAAGAGAGAATAGAATATGAATGTAAAATAGCAAGAACATAAATAAGGCACTGTAAAAAAAAGGAAAAAGGTTAGTTTTAGTAAAAAAGAACTGTACTGGAGAGAGAGTTTTGAAAGATAACTATAAAGATAATGGATGCATTGGTGATCGCCTTTCAAAATTCTTTTAGTTCTGCAATGGTACCTACAGAGTGGAAGGTTGCAAATAAAACCCTACTGTTTAAGAAAGAAAGGGGAGAGTAAACAGTGCTGAGAAAGTATCACCAAACTGGACCCAAAATGTTAACTTTGATTTCTACTTCTGCCAGACCTGCTGAGCTTTTCTAGCAGCTTCTGTTTTTGTTTCTGATTTGCAGCATCCACAGTTCTTTCAGTTTTTATTTAGTATGGATTGATGATTGGTTAACAGGCAGAAAGCAGACAGAAGGAATAAATGGCTCATTGTTGGGTTGGGAGGTGGTAATCGGTGGTGGACTGCAAGAATAAGTGTTTGGGCCCACAATTCATATCATTCATTTGGATGTGGAGTCAATTATAATATTTTCAATAAAAGCAAAATATTGCAGATGCTGGAAATCTGAAACAAACATTGAGAATGCTGGAGAAACTCAGCAGGTCTGGCAGCATCTGCAGAGAGAAATATCGTTAATGTTTTGAGTCTGATGTGAGTCTTCAAAACTCCAAGAATTGTTTCCAAGTTTGTTGATGATACAAAATCTAGTGGGAAGTGAGTTGTGAGGAGGATACAAAAAGGCTTCAAAGATATTTAGAAAAGATGGGTAAGTGGGCAAGAAGTAGAATATAACTCGGAAAAGTATAACAGGCTCATACTCGCCCCATGTCGATTCCAACTGAGTTTCATCCTTCATGTTTTGCATCTGCCCAGGATTATAATTTTTGCTGTGATTTCTTTTCAATGCTCCTCAAACAGCTGTTCTTGCCCCATTCTGAGATTTATACTCCCATTGCCATGCATCACCGTCTGCACGCCCTCTCACCCTCTCTCTCCATCAGCACCACCTCATGCTGTCTCAAAGCTGTCCTGGATCCCTGTATCATTTCATTCTCAGCCTGGTTAAACTTTTAATACGAAACCTTTTCTTTTCCTTTCAGAAATTAAGGCATGATAGCTGCAACAACTCAAAGATATACGCACCTCTCTGGAACCTTCCACCCTCACCCTTCTCCTAACCCACGTCTTGTCAGGTATTTAGATTAGGAAACAGACCATTTGGCCCAACAAGTCCACACAGACCCTCCAAAGAGTAACCCACCCAGACCCATTTCCCTATCCTATATTTACCCCTGACTAATGCACCTAACACTATGGGCAGTTTAGCATGGCCAATTCATCTGGCCTGCATAATCTTTGGATTGTGGGAGGAAACCAGAGCATCCATACAGACATGGGGAGAATGTGCAAACTCCACACAGGCAGTCACCTAAGGCTGGAATTGAACTTGGGTCCCTGCTGCTGCGAGGCAGCAGTGCTAACCACTTAGCCACAGTGCCACACATTTACTATCCTTTCAGATCTTCCACTCACTGATGCTGAATATTCTGTACTCAACAAAGATTTTATTTGTCTGTCTCCCCGCCTCAATGAAGTTCAGGCTAGACATGACTTTGAACTCTTCTTCTATTGCCTGCCCCTCTGTTCCTGTTTCTTTGGACAAGAGTCCACTCCCCATTTCACAGAGTCCTTCACCCACCTCCAGCACTCTCCCTCCACCTGTACCCCTCCCTCTGTACATTTACCTGTACTCAACCTGTTCAGTGAGAATTGTTGATGTGACATCGATCACCTTAATTTCCCTGTCCACCTTACCCATTTGAACCTATCTCCCTTTGAAATGACTGCACTCTGTGCTCACAGATACAACTCTGACTTTGTAATCAATCCTGCTGACTAGAGTGGTGCTGTTATCTGGTAGACTGACTTCGGCATTGCAGAGACTGAGCACCAACTCTCAGATGCCTCTTCCTATCTCCCCCCGGACCATAAGCCCATCATGGAATATCAGACCATTGTATCCATGATGGTCACTAATATCATTTCATCTGGGGATCTTCCCCCTCCCCCACCAGCCTTCCAGTTCACAGTCCACCAACCCCATACAGATCACTTTTACCCAAGATCTACACACCGGACTGGCCCAGCAGGCCCATTGTCTTGGCCTGTTCCTTCCCCTTGGAAAGTCAACTCTTCCTATGTTGATTCAATTGTCCAGTCCTTTCCCACTTATATCTGTGTTTCATCTGACACTTTACATCTGTTTGTGGGCTCTAGCCACCACCTCATCACCATGGACATGCAATCCCTTTACATGTCCATCTCCCATCAGGATGGTCTCAGGGCTCTCGGCTCCTTCCTGGAAAAAAGGCCTGAACTTTTCCCATCCTCCTCCACCTGCTCAAAGTCATTCTGACTTTGAACAACTGCTTCTTTGACTTTTTCTCATTTTCTTCAGGTCAGAGGGGTGGCCATGAATACCCACGTGGGCCCCAGTTATGCCTGTCTCTATGTGGGCTACGTGGAACTTTCCTTCTTGCAGTCCTACTCTAGTCCTTCACCACAACTCTTTCTCTGGGATATGAATTATATCATCAGTGCTGTTTTCCTTTCTTGTCCAAACTTGGAAAAATTTCACTTCTAATTTTCACCGTGCCCTCACCTTCATCTGGTCCATCTCTGATTCCTCCCTTCCCTTCCTCGACATCTCTGTTAACATTTCTGAGGACAGTCTGGCCACCTATATTCACTACAAATCCACCAACTCTCAGTTACCTGGACTACATATCCTTACACCCTGCTTTCTGTAAAGACTCTTGTCCATTCTTCCAGTTTCCCCATCTCCATTGCATCTGCTCTGATGTTACCTTTCATAAGGGAGCTTCCAAAATGTTCACCTTCTTCCTCAGCTGAGGGTTCCCCACTATTGTGGTTTACAAGGCCCTTGGGCAAGTCCAACTCATGTCATCCACTTCTGTCCTCACCTCTTCTCTTCCCTCCCACAACAATGATAGGACCACCCCGGTCCTCACCTTCCATCCCACCAGCATCCACATCGAGAGGATCTTTAGCTGTCATTTCTACCACCTCCAGCAGGATGCCACTACTGGGTACATTCTCTCCACCACCCACCCCCAACAAAACGCACCTCCTATCCTTCCTTGTCAGCCCTCCACTGGGACCATTCCATCTGGGATATTCTGGTCCACTCCTCTTTCACTCCCAATACCTCCCCACATCCACACAGCACCTTCCCATGCAATCCCAGAAGGTGCAACACAGCCATTTACATTCTCCCTCCTCTGTATCCAAAATACATTTCCCAGGTGAAGCAGCACTTTACCTGCACTTCACTGAATCTAGTCTATTGTATGTTGGTATGTAGCATGCAATTCCGAAGACAAATGGTATGTTGGCTTTATTGCAAGAGGATTTGGATATAGGATCAAATAAGTCTTGCTCTAATTGTATAGAACTGTGGTGACTCTGCACTTGGAGTATTGTGTGCAGCTCTAGTCCCCTTCCCTAAAGAAGGATATATTTGCCATAGAGAGAGAGCAAGAGAGGTTCCCCAAGTCTGATTCCTGGAATAGTAGAATTTGTCCTATGAGGAGACAGGGTATGTATTCTTTGCAGTTAAGAAGAATGAGAAGTGATCCCATTGAAACTTAAGTACGCTTAAGGGAATAGACAGATTAGGTTGTTGAGGAAGCTTTGTCTACTGAGTCAGTATGGGTGGAAGTTAGGAACAGCAAGGGAGCAGCCACCTCATTGGGAGTTTTCAATATGCCCCCAATAGCAATAGGGAGATTGAAAATCTCATAGGCTGGCAGATTTTGGAAAAATGAAGATGTAGCAGGGTCGTTGTTATGGGTGACTTCAACTTTCCCAATATTAACTGGAACCTCCTTAGTGCAGATGGTTTGGATGGAGCCGTTTTTGTCAGGTGTATTCAGGAGGGTTTCCTTACTCAGCATGTGGACAGGCCAACAAGGGGAGAGGCCGTTTTGGATTTGATGCTCGGGATTTGAGCCAGGACAGGTGTCAGATCTCACGGTGGGAGAACACTTTGGTGGCAGTGACCACAACTGCCTCACATTTACTGTTGCCTTGGAGAGGGAAAGGAGCAGTTGGCAAGATAAGATATTTAATCGGGGAGAAAGAAATTATGATGCTATCAGGCAGGAGTTGGGAAGTACAGATTGGGAACAATTGTTCCACAGATAGGGTACAACAAACTGTGGAGACTGTTGGAGGAGCAGTTGTTGCGAGAGATGCATAAATTTGTTCCTCTGAGACAGGCAAGAAGGCGTAAGATTAAGGAACCTTGGATAATGAGAACAGAGGAGCTTCTTGTCCAAAGGAAGAAGGCATCTTACATAAGGTGGAGGAAGCAAGGATGTAGCACAGGTTTAGAGGATTACAGGCTTACTAGAAAGGAGCTCAGAAATGGACTGAGGAAAGCCAGGAGGGGGCACAAAAAAGGCTTGGCAAGAAGGATTAGGGAGAACCCAAAGGCATTTTACTCATACGTGAGGAATAAGAGCGTGATCAGGTTGAAGGTAGGGCCAGTCAGGGATAGCGTAGGGAACATGTGCGTGGAGTCTGAGCAGATAGGGGAAGCCCTACATGAGTTTTTTTGCTTCGGTTTTCACTAAGGAAAGGGATCTTGTTGTGAATGAGAACTTAGAGAGCTGGGAAACAGGCTTGAACAGATCAAGATTGATGAAGTTGATGTGCTGGAAACTTTGGCAAACATTAAGATTGATAAGTCCCCAGGGGCAGTCCAGATTTATCCTAGGTTGCTCCGGGAAGCGAGAAAGGAGGTTGCTAAGCTGCTAGCGAAGATCTTTGCTTCCTCGCTCTCCACGGGAGACATACCGGAAGATTGAAGGGAGGCAAATGATGTTCCTCTTTTCAAGAAGAGGAATAGGGAAATCCCTGGCAATTACAGACCAGTCAGTCTTACATCTGTGGTCAGCAAGGTTTTGGAAAGAACTCTGAGTGATAGGATTTATGACTATTTGGAAAAGCATAGAGCAATTGAAGACAGTCAGCATGGCTTTGTGAGGGGCAGGTCATGCCTCACAAATTTTATTGAGTTCTTTGAGGAGGTGTAGAGACATGTCGATGAAGGACGATTTTCATAGATTTCTTGTAACTGATAACATGAAGAAATCTGTAAATAGCATGGGAATATGACATTGAGGCATCTCATTAATTCTAGAATGGTGGAGAAGACTCAAGGAACTGAATGCCTATTCCTCCTCCTATGTTCCTATACTCAGACCCGCAACAGCAAGATGTCAATTCCACATTCAGCTTTGTTTCAGCTGTGGGACCCACCTCTAGACATGAATTATCCAATCACGGCCAGGTGACTTCCCCATACACCATCAGCTAATGACCCCCATTGACCCTGACACTGTGGTTCTTGATCCAAATCACAAAATCCTGCCCATCCCCTCAATTGCCATGTGAAGCAGCTTACCAGAGAAGTATGTTGATACAGATTCAACTCTCTCTTTTGAAATGGATTTGGATGAAATTACTTGTGAAAAACAAATGTAACACCACAGTTGAATTTGTTTTCCTGAATAGAAGTAGTGGTTTTAATGGGGACAAAGGAGAGTTAGGATAGAGTAATCACCTGTGCACTAAGGGCAGAATTTTCTTGAATGATTCTGTCCAGATTTTTCATTCCTGGTTATTGTATATGCTTGGCAATATTATTCAGCAGTGACATAATCACTCCTTTGGTCTTCATTTTGCAAAAGAAAAAGTATCCTTCTTTCATTTTTCATCCTTTTAGCTGTTTCTGGACTATCTCAGAGTCATAGGGTCTGTTTCCATGCTATATGACTCTTCAGCCCAACTAATCCATGCCAAACATAATCCCAAACTAAACTAGTCCCACCTATCTGCTCCTGACCCATATCCCTCCAAAACTTTCCTATTCAATTACTTATCCAAACATCTTTTAAATGTTGCAATGTGCCCACCATTTCCTCAGGAAGTTCACTCCTTACTGAAACCACCTTCTGTGTAAAATATTTGCCCCTCATGTCTTTTTAAAATCTCTCTTCTCTCACCTTAAAAGGATGCCCCTTAGTCTTGAAATCCCCTATCCGAGCGAAAAGAGACCTACCATTAACCCTATCAAACCCCTCGTGATTTTATAAACATCTATAAAGGTCACCTCTCAACCTTCCTGCACTCCTGTGAAAAAAGTCCCAGCCTATCCAGCCTTTCTTAATAACTCAAACCTTCCAATACCTGGCAACTTTCTGTTAAATTTCTTCTGAACTCTCTCCAGCTTGATAATATCCTTGCTGGCAAAGAGTGCAGCTGATAGCCCTGTTCTCAATCTGTTACAGAGGCATGAACACAAAAATAGAAGACTCAAAGCTTTGATGGTCCATTGATGTTTCTCTTTCCTTTTAAAAGGCATTTGTGTGGCTCATGAGCTTGAATGTCTAACTGAGCAGAAATTCTCTCTGTGGAGAATCCTATGGATTTGTATACTACATTTTAAACCATAACATCCTGAAAATCTGTTATTTTTAAATTGGGAAATTGTTATTTCTATTAAAGAATTTGAAAATAAAAGATTTGAAAGAAAATAATAATTGACCTAAATCTCAGTTTTTCCCATCAAATCATTTCTAATTGAATTTGTAAGCAATAAATTTAGTCAGCAGTCAAATAAATCTAACACAATCTATCCACAATGATTACTCTAATTAATCCTTTCCAGCAAATCAAAATTAGTTAAAGAAAAACAGTTTACTTTGAAATTAAAGCAACTTGGAATAAAAAGTATTTATAACTAAGAATAATATTGGTGTGTTGACATAGCAGACTGGAACTTGTTGAAATGGGATATTTCACAATGGTACATCCCATTAGTTAGAATGTTTGCTGCAATGTTCACCACAACATTTATTCGTGTTGTAAATTGCTGGAAATGTAAGCTGACAATGATGCAGAAAGGAAGTATGAGCAGGAGCAGTTTTTTTTAAATTGACAGGTAGGGAGTGGGTATGGGTCTCAGTGGCTGGGCAGCATTTATTGCCATCCGTAGTTGCCCTTGAGAAGATGGTGGTAAGCTGTTTTCTTGAACCGCTGCAGTCCCCGTGCTTTAGGTAAACCCATCATTCAATCCCTTGAACATTCTCTGCCATTGAATATGATCATGGTTACTCTTATCCTGGCTTTAACTCCACTTTCCTGCCCAGTGTCCATAGCCTTTTAACATATTGCTAATTAAAACACTGTCTATTTTCTCCCCATAATGATTAAGTTTCCAAATGTCCACAGCACTGAGGTAGTGAATTCTACAGAATCACAACCTATTGAGAGAAACAATTCCTCTTCATCTCTTTTTTAAATCTGCCACTATTTAGCTCGAAACTATAACTTCTCGCGCTAGGTTGCCCCAAAGTATCGACTTTGTCAATCCTCTTTAGCGTCTTATATATCTCAATTAGATCTCCTTGTTCTTCTCAGCTCTAGTGTGTATAGGCCAAACCTCCACAATCTCTCTTCATAAGACAAGACTTAGTCCTTAGGATAAATCGAATGAACCGTCTCTGAATTGCCTCCAATGCAATTCCATGCTTGCTCAAGTAAGGGCAGCAAAACTGTATCCAGTACTCCACATGTGGTCTCATCAATGCCTTGTACAATTGCAACAAACTTCCCTGCTTTTATATTCCATTCCATTAGCAATAAATGTTGAATTCTGTTTACTTCCCTTATTAAATGTTGTGCTCCCATATTAGCTTTCCGTGATTCATATACAAGGTCACTCAGATTCTTCTGCATCAAAGCATTTTGAAGTTTCTCTCTATTTAGATAATAAGTTTCCTTTATATTCATCTAAAAAAACCTTACACTTATTCACATTATACACCTTCTTCCAAATTTTCACCCCATTCACCTAATCTATGTATATCCATTTGTAAATTTCTTGTGTCTTCGTTGCAACTTACTTTATCACCTGTTTCTGGGTCACCTGCAAATTAATCGATGCTGTATCATCATCTGCTAAATTTAGCTATAGCACAAGTAAAGATGGGAGGATAATGAAGAGGGGAAAAATGACAGAGTCAAATAAGGTGTAGTAAATAAAAGAAAGGAAAGATTGGAATTAGAGAGGGAGAAAAGGGTACTGAAAAAAGTTAGTTTTTCTTTTTTTAAAATTTTAAATCTCAAATAATTAATTCATGAAGGTAGTTGGTTCTCCCGGTTAAATCTTACAGTTTCTGGACCAAAGATATTGCAAGGGAATGAATGATTGAGTGAGAAAAATTCGGATAAGAGATGAGTAGAGAGGATATGGAATTGGTGACTCAGCGCGATCAGTTAAGATATCAAGGTTACAAACAGCTTGACTCAAGTTCAGGCATTGGCTAAGCAGGGAAATGAAATTGATGGTTAGGGAATAGCATTTTAGATGAGGGACAAAGTCAATGGTCCATTGATCTCCCAGTATTTAATTAATGTAGATTTTTGCTTATTCATAATTTGATATTGAGCAAGCAACTCATTGGAGAGGGTTGGAAGAGGGATGTGTGGAATCTGATGGGTTTTCAGATGATGTCTCTGAGGGAAAGTGTGTAGATAAGTTTAAAAACAGATGATTGAGGATGGATCAGGTGAGCAGAGGGTTAGATATGGTGAACAGTTGAGAACCTTTTTCCTCGGATGGTGACGACTAGTACGAGGGGACATGGCCTTAAATTGAGGGGTGATAGATATAGGACAGATGTCAGAGGTAGTTTCTTTAGTTAGAAAGTAGTAGGGGTGTGGAATGCATTGCCTGCAACATTAGTAGACTCGCCAACTTTAAGGGCATTTAAATGGTCATGGGATAGGCATATGGATGGAAATGGAATAGTGTAGGTTAGATGAGCTTTGGATTGCTTTCACAGGTTGGCGCAACACTGAGGGCCAAAGGGCCTGTACTGTGCTGTTATTTTCTATGTTTAATGGATCAATTGTTGACATGGGAAGTAATGGTGTAGAATTACGAAGAAAAGCTTTTGCAGGAGATCCTTTGGGGTTATAACCAGATGGATAACAATTGAACTGGGTAAGAGGATACCATTTCTAGTGAGAATTTGAGAGTGAAAAGATCTGTGCTCTTATTTAAGAAATTTTCCTTGTTAGAATTGCATTTTCCGGTAGAGTCATAGAGATGTACAGCAGGGAAACAGACCCTTCGATCCAACCAGATGTCCCAACCCAATCTAGTCCCACCTGCCAGCACCCAGCCCATATCCCTCCAGACCCTTCCTATTCATATGCCCATTCAAATGCCTTTTTAAATGTTGCAATTTGTACTAGCCTCCACCACTTTCTCTGGCAGCTCATTCCATACACATACCACCCTCTGTGTGCAAAAGTTGTCCTTTATGTCTCTTTTATATCTTTCCCCTCTCACCCTAAACCTATGCCCTCTAGTTCTGGATTCCCCCACTCCAGGGAAAAGACTTTGTTTATTTATCCTATCCGTGCTCCTCATGATTTTGAAAACCTCTATAAGGGCACCCCTCAGCTTCTGACGCTCCGGGGTAAACAGCCTTAGCCTTTTGAATCTCTCCATATACCTCAAATCCTCCAACCCTGGCAACATCCTTGGAAATCTAGCTTCCCACAGAGCTCTAGGGTACACCTGATCAGGTCCTGGGTATTTATCCACCTTTATGCATTTCAAGACATCCAGCACTTCCTCCTCTGTAATATGGACATTTTTCAAGATGTCACCATCTATTTCCCTACATTCGATATCTTCCATGTCCTTCTCCAACGTAAATACTGATGCAAAATATTTGTTTAGTATCTCCCCATCTCGTGCAGTTCCACACAAAGGCCGCCTTGCTGATCTTTGAGGGGGCCCTATTCTCTCCCTAATTACCCTTTTGTCCTTAATGTATTTGTAAAAACCCTTTGGATTCTCCTTAATTCTATTTGCCAAAACTATCTCATGTCCCCTGTTTGCCCACCTGATTTCCCTCGGAAGTATACTCCTACTGCCTTTATATTTTTCTAAGGATTCACTTGATCTATCCTGTCTATACCTGACATGTGCTTCCTTCTTTTTCTTAACCAGATCCTCAATTTCTTTAGTCATCCAGCATTCCCTATACCTGCCAGCCCTTCCTTTCACCCTAACAGGAATATACTTTCTCTGGATCTCGTTATCTCATTTCTGAAGGCTTCCCATTTTCCAGCCATCCCTTTACCTGCAAACATTTGCCCCCAGTCAGCTTTTGAAAGTTCTTGCCTAATACAATCAGTTGGAAGAGAAAGAATGACTTTCTTATTTTTCCTGTTACAGGGTTATGAACTTGTGGAATTCATTTGTCAAATGTAGTCAAGGCTGAGATAAATCGATGGGGATTTTGGGGAATCAGAGGATATGAGAAGTGGATGGGAAGCTGAAATTGAGATCAAATATTAGCTATGATTTAATTGACCGGTAGAATTGAGCAAATATGGCCAATTCCTGCTCTTTATTCTTAAACAATGTTCCAGGATTATTAAAATTCACTTCAAACATTATTCTCATTTTCAAGTTATCCCTCAAATAATGTATTATTAAAGACCCCTTCAAACTAAAATAGAAATCATACCTCAGTCCAACTGCTCCATGGAAACATTTATTTTTCATGTGTGCAAATGGTCCGACACTTTGTTCACATACACTTCGCCTTAATCCTTAACTTACTAAGGAGCAAACTGATGTGATCGATGCTGCAACTTCAATTGAAAGTTAAGTTGGGTGCAAATTGGATGTCCAAATCAATCTTGTTATTGTCTCCTTGGGAGAATCAGTTTAAAATTATCAATGTAGCTTGTGTCTTAACCATTGACCCTGTAAGTAAATTGCAGTCTCAGAATTTCTTTTGTGAAGAGTTGCTCTGAACCTCAGAAAGTGGTCTGGTTCAACCTACCCTGTCTCATTCTGTCAAAGTTTTTCAATAGTGCCGTTTTCCAAAAAGTTCACGTAATAGCTTTAACTTTTTCAACATCATCTATCTTGGATGTCCCACAGTCCTAATAGCAATTAAAGTTTATAAAATCTTTGATTTGCAGGCAAGCAAGGAACATTGTGTGACTTATGTTTAGTGGACATATGTGCTGGAGTTGGCAGTTTATCAGAATGCTAATTGTTAATCCCTATTTTAAAGCTTACTGCACTGGTATACTGTACTATGTGTCTTATAACAGTATTGCATATGCTGTCTTCAAGGGGAAATATTTTTGGCATTATTGAATATTTATTTAAGTATTTGGTATAGCACAAAAGCTGCTGATTGTGAAATAGAATCAGTATTGGCCTTTTGAAAATAAATCTTTATTTTCTTGCAGTCAATTATCTTAACAACGATATCAGGTCTTTGAGATTGACCTTGCTTTCAGAGTTTCCTGCAAATTAAGATAAATGCAACATTTTTTGGTATATTTTCCTGTTGGCTTTAGGTTTTCTAGTGCTACTTAATTTGGCACAGTAAGTTCATAAGTGCAAGAAACAAATTATAATTTTATAAGAAATTCAAGAAATCCTTTCTCTGTAAAGACAAATGTTTAGTTGTGAATCTTTCAAAACATTGATAACATGGGATCTGGAGCATGTTTGTGTTACCCACCTGGCTCACTCCTTTGCAGTCATTGGCCAATGGAAATGGCCAAAATTTTCACATTCAAGAAAACTACAATAATTTGTATAATCTTGGCAAAACTGTCAGGAGGAAATTGGCTTCTGAAACATCTGCTGAATGAGACCTCTGGAATGGTGCCATAGATGCATGTTATTTGCACATGGGGTGGAACTGAATTTTCTTTCCCCTCCACTATTCAGAATGTTAGACTGAACTATTTTATCTTTGCCTTTTACTTACTTTGGAATTAACAAACTTATCAATTTTCTTGGAACCAATAGAAGTTAAAAACTGATGCAGTGAAAAATTGGTTGTTGGTTTATTAAGAGCCTCTTTCACTCTTTTGATTAATTGGCATGGTGGCACAATGGTTAGCACTGCTACTTCACAGTACCTGGGACCGAGGTTCAATTACCAGCCTCAGTTGAGTGTCTGTCTGTGTGGAGTTTGTATGTTCTCCAAGTGTCTGTGCGGGTTTCCATTAGATGCTCTGGTTTCTTCTCACAGTCCAAAGATGTGCAGTTTAGGTAACTTGGCTATGCTAGATTGCATGTAGCATCCAGGGGTGTGCAGGTTAGGTATCTTGGCCATGCTAAATTGTCTGTAGTGTACAGATTAGGTGGTTTAGCCATGCTAAGTTGCAAAGATTGCTGGGGAGGGTGGAGGTCAGTGGGTCTGAAGGAGATATTCTTTGGAGGGTTGGACCGAATGGCCTCTACCTGCGCTGTAGGATTCTAAGATTCATTGACAGGATGTGTGTGTCACTGGCTAAGCCAATATTTATTGCTCATCCTTAACTGGCCAGAGAGCAGTTAACAGTCAGCAACATTGCAGGAGGCCTGGAGTCACATAGGCCAGATCAGGTAAGGATGGCAGTTCCTTGCCTAAATGGCATTGATGAACCAGGTAGATTTTCCCCCAACAATCAACAGTGGTTTCACAGTTATCATTAGATTCTTAATTCCAGATTTCTATTGAATTCAAATTCATTCCAGCTGCCATGGTTGGATTGGGATCTAGGTCCCTAGAACATTGCCTGATTCCCTGGACTAGGACATCATCTTTCCCTGGCCTTTGCTGGCATTGATCATTTTTATTCTCATTATCTATACAATAACTCGAAATGCAGTCCCAGTGTAAAGGGACTCCGCCTGTGTGGAATTGGGAAGTAGTGCTTAAAAAGCATGGAGAAGCACTATACAGGATGTAGATCCATGATGCAAGTTTGAAATACCAATTGCTTTATCCATTGATATCAAACATTGGAACCACCATACACTGTTCAGAAAAAGGGATGTACAAAATTTGCTCTAGATTTTTCTGTCTCTCAGCTTATCTATCTTTTTCCTTTTATCACTATTGCATCCTATTCTATCATGTATCTACTTCAGCTTGCCTGTATCAAAAACCCATCAGCATAGACACAAATGAACTTCATGTGAAAACAGTGTATCCTAAAAGAGTTCATGATGGAAGACAACCTTGCCTTTGAAATTTTAGGTGAATATTTGAACTCAATGTTGATCATGCTACAGCATTAGAGAGAGATATACTGAAAGTATTCAGGACTGGAAACAATATATTGGTGTCTGGTAATGTCTTACGGTGAAAAATGTCATATTATACATTCAGTCCCTAGCAAGTCTTTTGTTCTGTGTGTTGCTTCTGATCTCTGAATGATTTCATGATTCATAGCAACTATATGAATGCTTGAATAAGCAAATATTTGTCACTTCCATCAAACCTATTCCTAGCCTGCAGGGGAGATGGGAGACACAGCTGCTACTGGAAGCTTTAAATCCCTAAAATAGTGTAACACATCTAATATTTTTTCACTGAAATTTGGTTCATTTATTTGCCACCATCCTCTGCAATTGAAAAGTTGCCAGTGCAGTCTACATGTACGCACTGACCTCTGTCTCTGCTAAAACAAGGAGGAGAATTGTTCACAACCCTGTTAAACATTCAAACACAACATTATTCACAAAACTTTCAAGATCTATTGGAAATTTCAGAGCTAGGTTTTTCAACTTGTCAGGCTAGTCTGAAACTGATGTGGATTGACCATCAAATAATTATTGAAATCTATAATAGGTGATTGATTTCACCACTGCAAATGTGTTGCTGGTCAAAGCACAGCAGGCCAGGCAGCATCTCAGGAATAGAGAATTCGACGTTTCGAGCATAAGCCCTTCATCAGGAATAAGAGAGAGAGAGCCAAGCAGGCTAAGATAAAAGGTAGGGAGGAGGGACTAGGGGGAGGGGCGATGGAGGTGGGATAGGTGGAAGGAGGTCAAGGTGAGGGTGATAGGCCGGAGTGGGGTGGGGGCGGAGAGGTCAGGAAGAGGATTGCAGATTAGGAGGGCGGTGCTGAGTTAGAGGAAACCGACTGAGACAAGGTGGGGGGAGGGGAGATGAGGAAACTGGAGAAATCTGAATTCATACCTTGTGGTTGGAGGGTTCCCAGGCGGAAGATGAGGCGCTCCTCCTCCAGCCGTCGTGTAGTTGTGTTCTGCCGGTGGAGGAGTCCAAGGACCTGCATGTCCTCGGTGGAGTGGGAGGGAGAGTTAAAGTGTTGAGCCACGGGGTGATTGGGTTGGTTGGTTCGGGCGGCCCGGAGGTGTTCTCTGAAGCGTTCAGCAAGTAAGCGGCCCGTCTCCCCAATATAGAGGAGGCCACATCGGGTGCAGCGGATGCAATAGATGATGTGTGTGGAGGTACAGGTGAACTTGTGGCGGATATGGAAGGATCCCTTGGGGCCTTGGAGGGAAGTGAGTGTGGAGGTGTGGGCGCAAGTTTTACATTTCCTGCGGTTGCAGGGGAAGGTGCTGGGGGTGGAGGTTGGGTTGGTGGGGGGTGTGGATCTGACGAGGGAGTCACGAAGGGAGTGGTCCTTGCGGAACGCTGATAGGGGAGGGGAGGGAAACATATCCTTGGTGGTGGGGTCCGTTTGGAGGTGGCGGAAATGGCGGCGGATGATACGTTGTATGCGGAGGTTGGTGGGGTGGTAGGTGAGAACCAGTGGGGTTCTGTCTTGGTGGCGGTTGGAGGAGCGGGGCTCAAGGGCGGAGGAGCGGGAAGTGGAGGAGATGCGGTGGAGGGCATCGTCGATCACGTCTGGGGGGAATCTGCGGTCCTTGAAGAAGGAGGCCATCTGGGCTGTGCGGTGTTGGAATTGGTCCTCCTGGGAGCAGATGCGGCGGAGACGAAGGAATTGGGAATATGGGATGGCGTTTTTACAGGGGGCAGGGTGGGAGGAGGTGTAGTCCAGGTAGCTGTGGGAGTCAGTCGGTTTATAATAGATGTCTGTGTTGAGTCGGTCGCCCGAGATAGAAATGGAAAGGTCTAGGAAGGGGAGGGAGGAGTCTGAGACAGTCCAGGTGAATTTCAGGTCAGGATGGAAGGTGTTAGTAAAGTTGATGAACTGTTCAACCTCCTCGTGGGAGCACGAGGCAGCGCCGATACAGTCATCGATGTAGCGGAGGAAAAGGTGGGGGGTAGTGCCAGTGTAGTTGCGGAAGATGGACTGTTCCACATATCCTACGAACCCCCATCACGAAAAGACATCCAGTCCCTGTACACCTCCATCCCCCATCACGAAGGACTCAAAGCCCTCCGCTTCTTCCTTTCCCGCCGCACCAACCAGTACCCTTCCACTGACACCCTCCTTCGACTGACTGAACTGGTCCTCACCCTGAATAACTTCTCTTTTCAATCCTCCCACTTCCTCCAAACTAAAGGAGTTGCCATGGGCACCCGCATGGGCCCCAGCTATGCCTGCCTCTTCGTAGGATATGTGGAACAGTCCATCTTCCGCAACTACACTGGCACTACCCCCCACCTTTTCCTCCGCTACATCGATGACTGTATCGGCGCTGCCTCGTGCTCCCACGAGGAGGTTGAACAGTTCATCAACTTTACTAACACCTTCCATCCTGACCTGAAATTCACCTGGACTGTCTCAGACTCCTCCCTCCCCTTCCTAGACCTTTCCATTTCTATCTCGGGCGACCGACTCAACACAGACATCTATTATAAACCGACTGACTCCCACAGCTACCTGGACTACACCTCCTCCCACCCTGCCCCCTGTAAAAACGCCATCCCATATTCCCAATTCCTTCGTCTCCGCCGCATCTGCTCCCAGGAGGACCAATTCCAACACCGCACAGCCCAGATGGCCTCCTTCTTCAAGGACCGCAGATTCCCCCCAGACGTGATCGACGATGCCCTCCACCGCATCTCCTCCACTTCCCGCTCCTCCGCCCTTGAGCCCCGCTCCTCCAACCGCCACCAAGACAGAACCCCACTGGTTCTCACCTACCACCCCACCAACCTCCGCATACAACGTATCATCCGCCGCCATTTCCGCCACCTCCAAACGGACCCCACCACCAAGGATATGTTTCCCTCCCCTCCCCTATCAGCGTTCCGCAAGGACCACTCCCTTCATGACTCCCTCGTCAGATCCACACCCCCCACCAACCCAACCTCCACCCCCAGCACCTTCCCCTGCAACCGCAGGAAATGTAAAACTTGCGCCCACACCTCCACACTCACTTCCCTCCAAGGCCCCAAGGGATCCTTCCATATCCGCCACAAGTTCACCTGTACCTCCACACACATCATCTATTGCATCCGCTGCACCCGATGTGGCCTCCTCTATATTGGGGAGACGGGCCGCTTACTTGCTGAACGCTTCAGAGAACACCTCCGGGCCGCCCGAACCAACCAACCCAATCACCCCGTGGCTCAACACTTTAACTCTCCCTCCCACTCCACCGAGGACATGCAGGTCCTTGGACTCCTCCACCGGCAGAACACAACTACACGACGGCTGGAGGAGGAGCGCCTCATCTTCCGCCTGGGAACCCTCCAACCACAAGGTATGAATTCAGATTTCTCCAGTTTCCTCATCTCCCCTCCCCCCACCTTGTCTCAGTCGGTTTCCTCTAACTCAGCACCGCCCTCCTAACCTGCAATCCTCTTCCTGACCTCTCCGCCCCCACCCCACTCCGGCCTATCACCCTCACCTTGACCTCCTTCCACCTATCCCACCTCCATCGCCCCTCCCCCTAGTCCCTCCTCCCTACCTTTTATCTCAGCCTGCTTGGCTCTCTCTCTCTTATTCCTGATGAAGGGCTTATGCTCGAAACGTCGAATTCTCTATTCCTGAGATGCTGCCTAACCTGCTGTGCTTTGACCAGCAACACATTTGCAGCTGTGATCTCCAGCATCTGCAGACCTCATTTTTTACTCGATTGATTTCACCAATTTAACACCATGTCCAGGCAGTGAATTAAAAACTATCCACCCTTTTCCACTCCCCCACCCCCATTCCTCACCCCATTGTCTGTGACATTATTTCCCTTTTTCTCAGTTGTCATTCATTTTCTTTTTTATATTCACTGAAATGATATGCTCAAAGCTGGATATTTTTGTGTTTTTGTCGAGGAGAGGAGAAGAAGAGGAGAATTCCATCCTACAGGTGTGTTTCAGTATTAAACTCCTTACACTAAGGTGGATCAAACCAATGTACATATTTCAAAAGACAGCTGTGATCATGGACTCATTTGTGTAGTTTCATGGCTGTGGGTGGCATGGTGGCTGAGTGGTTAGCACGGCTGCCTCACAGCGCCAGAGACCCGGATCTGATGCCAGCCTCCGGCGACTGCCTGTGTGGAGTTTGCGCATTCTCCTTGTGTCTACATGGGTTTCCTCTGGGGGCTCCGGTTACCTCCCACAGTCCAAAGATGTACCGGTTAGGTGAATTGGCTATGCTAACTTGCCCATAGTGTTCAGGGATGTGTAAATGAAGGACATTAGTCAGGGGAAATGTAGAGCAATAGAGTAGGGGAATGGGTTTGGGTGAGATACATTTCGGACAGTCGATGTGGACTTGTTGGACCAAATGGCCTGTTTCTACACTGTAGGGATTCTATGATTGATCTCAAAACCTACAAAGCCACATCTCAACGTTAAGTCTTTTGAATACTTTTAAATATTTTATCTTGCCTGCTGTGCCTGCAAATTCTTTGTAGTGTGTTCTGACAGGAATATTACATTTTCTTTTCACTGGATTTAGCATCCAATGCCCTCTTGAATGCTTCAAAGGAAAACTTTTTTCTCACTTTTTGCATTTGCTTCTTTTGCAAAACAACTCAAAACCCTGGTGCTTAATCTATTTTGTTTCTCACTGTCCATTCTGTCTAGCCCCTAATGATTTTGAAAATATGTATCAAATCCCCTCTGAGCCTCTTCCTCTCCAAGGAAAACAGTTCCAATGTCTCCAATTATTTTTCAGAATGGAAGTGTTTCAATTCTGGACCAGCCCTGCTGATGTAACGTTAATGATACTGGACAAATAAACCAGAACGCCAGTATAATCTTCTAATATTGAATCCTAGCATGGCATATGGTGAAATTTGAATTCAATTAAAAAAAATAAATGAAATAATAACCCAGTTGTGACCGAGTAACTACTGTTGATTTTTGTAAATATCTATTTGGTTTCCTAAAGTCCTTTAAGGAAGGAAATCTGCCATCTTTACCTGGTCTGACTCATAGCATTGTGGTTGACTTTTAGCTGTGCTGAGTAATTTAGGATGGATAATAACTGTTATCTTAACCAGTGACACCCATTCCCGATGAACAAATGAAAAATGTTTTGTAAACCTCTTCCAAATTCCATCCAATACAGTCACATCCATTGTATAATGGGGTGTCCAGAACAGTTCATCATATTCTAGCTGAGGTCTGACCAAGGTCTTTTATATGTTTATCAGAGCCAGAGAGGGAATTGTAGTGACTGTAATAAGGTCAGTCAGGTGGACCTCACAGAATATGAATTCCCTGATTGGGGCTGTTAATCTGGTCCAATCAGGATGCCCTGGCTGACGGATACAAACAGGAGAGTAATAAAGATTTGTGCACTTTATGTCTCTCACTGTGTCTCACAGCTGCACACACACACCATGGGTGCTGGGGTTAAAAATAATAAGCACTACCGCAGTTAGGCGGTAGTGTGGGGGTTAAAAAGAAAAAAGAAAAAAAGAAAAAAAAAAGAAAGAAAAAAAAACAAACAGGAGAGTCAGAGGTTCTGCTCGCTCTGAGAGTTGGCTCTGAGGAAGCTTGACTGGTTTCAAGTAAAAAGTATGTATAAATAAAAGGCAGGAGCATAATTTTGCAGTTTGCTTCAAGCTATGCCTCCAGCACAGAGAGAAGATTAAGTTCCTGGCCATTTGAACTCTAGTTTGTAAGCAGCTTCAGGGTATTACAAGAGGTGGTTGCAGACCTTCACACTCTTGCAGGACAGCTGATATGCCAATAGGATCTGATGGGCATACATTGTCAGTGACCATGAAAGTCTATACTCCCCTCAACTACTTCACCCTTGGCTCCTTCCAGGTATCTGCACAGGACACTTGCAGAATCTCACAATCTGTTACCTGCACATATAATTGGCTAAGTGATCGATGCCAGATCTCCCAATCCAGTCATTTTTGAGCGCTTCGCAACTCATGAGGCCAGTCAACATTTTGCAGCCCTGGTTGGTGTTCTGAAGGGCAGGGAGTCACTGGCTACGAATACATGTCAATCAAGACTGGATTGCTGTGAATTGGCAATTACAAAAACTTCTACTACATCAATTAGTTGCTCAAATGCAACCACAAATGCATCCTACCTCCCTGTACAGGTTTCCAGGGAACTAACGTTTCGTTTCTGTCCTGTGTCCATCAAACTGTTCTGAGCTGTTTAGATGTCTTACTGGCTAGATGCTTTGGGAAATATCTGAGGCTGTCAGACAGTCATGGAATCACTCAGAGCAGAAAAGGCCCTTCGGCCCATTGAGTCTGCACTGACATCGCTACCATTAAAGGTACACTAATAGAGTGTTTTGGCCTTTATTAATAGAGGGATTGAGTTCCAGAACCAGGAGGTTATGCTGCATCTGTACAAAGCTCTGGTACGGCCACACTTGGAGTATTGTGTACAGTTTTGGTCACCGCATTATAAGAAGGATGTGGAAGCTTTGGAAAGGGTGCAGAGGAGATTTACTAGGATGTTGCCTGGTATGGAAGAAATGTCTTACGAGGAAAGGCTGAGGGCCTTGAGGCTGTTCTTGTTAGAGAGAAGAAGGTTGAGAGGTGACTTAACAGAGACATAATCAGAGGGTTAGATAGGGTGGACAGGGAGAGCCTTTTTCCAAGTAGGGGGACAGCAAACACGAGGGGAGATAGGTATAAGACAGATGACAGAGGTAATTTCTTTACTCAGAGTAGTAAGGGTATGGAATGCTTTGCCTGCAACGATAGTAGATTTGCCAAGTTTAAGTGCATTTAAGTCGTCATTGGACAGGCAACTGGACGTACAATAGTGTAGGTTAGATGGGCTTCAGATTAGTATGACAGGGTGGCGCAACATCGAGGGCCAAAGGACCTGTACTGCGCTGTTATGTTCTATGTTCTAATCCTAAGTTCCTTCACTTGTCCCATATCCTTGAATATTATGATATTTCAAGTGCTCAACCAAACATTTTACAGAGTCATAGAATTATTGAGTCATACACCATGGAAACACACTCTTTGGTCCAGCCAGTCCATGCTGAACATAATCAAAAACTAAACTAGTCCCATCTGCCTGCGCCTAGCCAATATCCGTCCAAACCTTTCCTATTCATATACTTATCTAAATGTCCTGTAAATGTTGTAACTGTAGCCACTTCCTCTAAGTTCCATTCCACACATGAACCACTCTTTGTGTAAAAAAAAATGCCTCTCATGTCTTTTAAAAATCTTTCTCCTTTCACCTTAAAAATACGCCCCCGGTCTTGAAATGCATCACCATAGGGAAAAGACACCTCTCATTCACCTTGTCTATATCCTTCATTATTTCTGAAGCCTCTATAAGGTCACCTCTCAACCTCCTATGCTCCATTGAAGCAAGTTCCAGCCTATTCAGCTCTTCCTTATAATGCAAACTCTCCATTCCTGGCAACATCCTAGTAAGTCTCTTCTGAACTCTCTCCAGCTTAATAATATACTTCCTATAAAAAGGTGACCAGAACTAGACTATTCCAGAAGAGGCCTCACCGATGTCCTGTATATCCTGAACATATTACACCAACTCCCATATTCAAAGGTCTGAGCAATGAAGGCAAGCAAGCTAAATGCCTTCTTAACCACTATACCTACATGTGATACAAACTTCAAAGAATTATGTACCTGAACTTCTACGTCTCTCTGTTCTACATCACTCACAAAGGCCCTACTTTTAATTGTAGAAGTCAAACTTTTGTTTGTTTTACCAAAATGTAATACCTCACATTTATCCAAATTAAACTCCATCTGCCACTCTTCAGCCTGTTCACCCAGTTGATCAAGATCTCTTTGTAATCTGAGATAACCTTCTTCACTGTCCAGGTGAAAATGTGTTGCTGGTCAAAGCACAGCAGGCCAGGCAGCATCTCAGGAATAGAGAATTCGACGTTTTGAGCATAAGCCCTTCATCAGGAATTCTGATAAGGGCTTATGCTCGAAACGTCGAATTCTCTATTCCTGAGATGCTGCCTGGCCTGCTGTGCTTTGACCAGCAACACATTTTCAGCTGTGATCTCCAGCATCTGCAGACCTCATTTTTTACTCGAAGATTCTTCACTGTCCACTCTACCACCAAATTTGGCATCATCTGCAGCAAAAAAACTTTGCAAAGTATCTGGCCTCCACTACCTTCCCAGGCAGTGTGTTCCAGATTTTCATTACATTGAGTGAAAAAGATTTTTTTCTCAAATCCCCTCTAAATCTCCAGCTGTATCTTACCTGAAAACTATGCCCCCTCATGATTGACCCCCTCAACAAAGGGAACAGCTGGTCTCTGTTGACCCTGTCCATACTCTTCACAATCACATATACATCAATGATGTCTCGCCTCAGTCTTCTCCCTTCTAAAGAAGAAAATCCAAGCCTATCAAGCCCGTCCTTACAGCTCAATTTCTCCAACCCTGGCAATATTCTAGTGAACCTCTCTGTACTCCCTCTAGTGCTATCACATCCTTCCTATGGTGAGGTGACTAGAGCTGAACACAGTACCCCAACTGTGGCCCAAATCTTTTTACTTAATCTGTCCACAATCGACAAGACACATGTCTATATGCAGCAAGACCTGGAAAATATCCAAGCTTGTAGCAAGTGACATTTGCATCATGCAGGTGTCAGGCAATGACCATCTCCACCTTTGCAGTTCAGCTCTTTTGTCCATATCTGAACAAAGGATGTAACAAGGTCAGGAGTTGGCTGGCTTTGGTGGAATCTAAACTGAGCTTCAGTGAGCAGCTCATTGCTGAACAATTGCCATTTAGTAGCACTGTCTTCTGTAGCACCCCTTCTAAAATGTTGTTGATGTTTGAGAGTAGATTGATTGAATGATAATCAGCCAGTTTGCATTTGTCCTGATGTTTGAGAACAAGACGTACCTGGGCAGTCTATCACATAGCTGCCAGTGTTGCAGCTATGCTGGAACATTGTGGCGAGGGACATAGTTAGCTCTGCAGCTTAAGTCTTGAATTATATTGCTACTGTGCTGTCTGGGTCAATAGTTTTTCAGTACCCAGTGCCTCCAACTGTTTTATGATATTCGCATGGAGTGAACCAAATTGGTAAAAGACCGATATCCATGATGTTTGGGACTTGGAAGGAAACCGAAGAGAGTCATCTAGAGTCAGAGTCAGAATACTACTAACTAAGTGTGATTGCAAATGTACCATCCTAATCTTGTGTTGAAGAGCTGAGCTCCCCAATCATTTAGGTTGGACATATTTGTGAAGGTTCATCCTCCTGTTAGTTGTTCTGTTGTCCTCCATTTTACATGAGTAGATGTGGTAGGAATTCAGTTTTGATTTACTGACTGTGGGATTACGTAGCCTTGTCTGTTGTATCTTCCTTCCATCCTTTGGGATGCACATGGTCCTGTGTGGTAGCTTCACCAGATTGATACCTCATTTTCAGGCATGTCTGATGCATGCTCTCTGACACTGTTCATTGAACCAGGTTTAATGTTCTAATTAGGTCAGGAAATTGATTGATCCCTGGTTTGATGATAATGGCAAAATGGGGGATATGCTGAGCCATGAAGTTGCAGATTGTTTTTGAGTGCAACCCTGCTGTGACAAATGGTCCACGTCTCATGAATACCCAGTTTTGCACAGCTAGGTCCATTTGAAATGTATTATTGATAGTAGCACACAATGTATGGTGGATATTCTCAATAGGAAGACAACTTCATCTCTGTAAGGTGCAGTAGCTACTCCTATTGATACTGTCCTACAGATACATGTGCAGTAAGTAGATTGATGGGAGAAAAGTCACAGAATTGTGTGTTACAGAAGAGACCCTTTGGCCCATTGAGTCTGCACTGACAAAGACTACTCTAAATCTATGCGAGACCCACTTTCCAGCACTTGGTCCACAACCTTTTAATGTTATGACATTTCAGGTGCTCATCCAAGTTCTTTTTTAAAGCTTTAGAGGTTTCTCCCAGGCAGTGGATTCTGGACCCCACTAACCTCCAGGTGGTCAAGTCAGGGTTTCCTTCTTGTTCATCCCCCATTCCCCAGTCTAATAGATACATCTTGTAGGATTCAGTAACTATCAGTAGTGGTGCTACCAAACCACTTTTGGTGGTGGATGTTGAAGTCCACCTTGCAGGTTACATTCTGTGTTCTTGTCAGTATCAGCATGGTTGCCAATTTGTATTCAGAATGGCAGAGTACTAACTCATCAGTTGATGGGGCGGTGCATAGGAGGAAATCAACAGGAAGCTTCCTTGCTCATGTTTCATCTGATGCTATGAAACCACATTAGGTCTGGATAGATTGCTGAGGACATCCAGGGCAACTCCCTGCTTACTTTATATCAAACATCTGTCAGATTGTACTTAGATATGCCATTGCAATCACCTTTCCTGACCTAATTAGATCATTAAACCTCTTTAACACTCTCCAGTAGCATGACACAACACTTATCCTGCTAATCTCCTCTTCTTGAATCTCAACCTGGAAGAGAGCTTGCCCAAGGGACCTTACGGACTGCAGCTTGAGCTTTCAGGAGGCATTCATACAGTGGGACACAGCTTTCTCACTTTGGAAATCTGTTGCTTCAGTTTGTGGACAATTTCAACACTGATATCTTCACCTAGGTCTTTTTAAATATTTCAGCTGAAGTGGAGTTACACTGTTGGCATCATGTCTGCAATCCTTCTTTGTTTGGGAAGTCCAATGCAGCCTGTGAGTTAAAAACGGGTTGACAAAAGCATTGAGCTCCCCTGTCCTAATAATGTGATTTTTTTTTCACTGCCAAAACATCAGCAAGTTAAAATCATCACCCTATATCCTATATGTCGATAGCACTATTCTCATGTTTAACAATGTCACTTGTCAATATTGTATTTCCTTTGACACTTCCTTTCCTGTTAAAAAATTTTTACCTTACAAATTTTCTGTGTATTCGACTGCCTCAGACTTGACTGTCTTCCCAGTATAGCGATGGCAGCCAATTTCACTCATCTGCATGAAGTTTCTATGTTCAGGACATTAATGGAAATCAGAAACAATGGAATTCCAACAGTAAATCTTTGGCTAGTTAACTGAATATTTCTCTCCCTGCTGGTACCAGGTCTCAAAAATTTACCTATAACAGTCAATTCCATAGTCGGAAGTTACTCTGAAATAGTCATTTTCACTTTATGCAATGATCATTGTAGTAAAATATTCTCAAGGCTACCTGGAATATTTAATTTCATAATGGTTCACCATCTGTTGGATATGATTTATTAAATTTTCTATGCTTTTTAAGTACTTTTTAAAACTTTTTGACTGTTTGAAATTTTGTTTGAACTGGATAAATCAAGTTCGTTATTAAGATGGAAGCTCCTAAGGAACAGGATCATTCTGTTTCCAGACTGTCTGAAAGTAGGAGGGAAACCTCAGCCTATAAAGAAGAGAAATTCTGTTGGATCCTCTGGCAGTCGGGTAGTTGATTGGTAGATGGCAGGCTCTCTACCAGAATGAGCAGTGTAGACCAGGAAGTTCCAGCTATCTACTGCCACCAGCCAATCATATTGCTCATTCCTGATGAAGGGCTTATTTCCAAAATGTTGATTCTTCTGCTCCTTGGATGCTGCCTGACCTGCTGCGCTTTTCCAGCACCACACTCTTGACCAGCCAATCAGAGACTGGCAGCTCTAAAACTCAGCAATGCCAAAGTGGATAACCATTGTTGTTGCCAATACAACAAACCCTGGACTCCCATGACTGAGGATCTCACATGGAAAAGGTATGTTCTTAAAAATTAATTCATGGGATGTGAATATTGCCAGCTAGGCCAACCTTTATTAATAATTATCCTTGACAAGGTAGCAATGGGCTACCTTCTTGAACTTTGCAGTTCTTTGGATGTACCTGGCACAGTGCTTTAAGGAAGGGAATTCCAGGATTTTGACTGAACAACAGGAATGGTGGTATAGTTTCACTCAGGATGGTGAATGGTTTAGAGGGAAACTTGCAGTTGGTGGCATTCCCGTGTACCTACTGCCTTAGTCCTTTTTAAGTGGTGATGGCCATGGTATTGGAATGTGCTGTCTGAGGAGTGTCAGTAAGCTGCTGCACTGCATCTTGTTGATGGTTCACACTGTTGTCGGTGGTGGAGAGAGCAAACATTGAAAGTAGTGGCAATCAAGTGGGCTGCTTTTGCCCTGGGTGGTGTCAAACTTCTTTGTGCAAATGTTGTTTATTGGAGGTGGATGGGATTTTCACAAGGTGGGATCTAAGGGGACAATGATGGGAGAATGACAGTTGGAAGTGAGGACAGGGAAGGGTGGTTCTTTGCAGCTTTGGGCCCACCAGATCAAGTACCCACCATAGGTAAGGCAGGAAGATGGCAGATTCTAGTCTGCCAACATCCTGTCTGAATTAGTTCACTCTCTGCCTCCAGTCCTAGAACATTCCCTCCAGAGAATGTGAAAATATTTTGTAAAGATTTTTTTAATGCATTAATTGCCCATCCCTAATTGTTCAGAGTCAATCACATTGCTCTGAGTCTGGAGTCACATGTAAACCAGACCAGGTAACGACAGTGGATTTCTTCTCTAAAGGATATTTGTGAACCAGCGAGGTTTTTCCTAACAATTGACTATGGTTTCATGGTCACCATTCGACTCTTAATTCCAGATTTTTCTAAACTGAAATTAAATTCCACTATCTGCTCTGGCAGGGTTGAACTCAGGTCCCCAGAACATTACATAGGTCTCTGGATTAATGGTGTAGTAATAATATCACGATGCAATGGGAGATATGAATAGCGTAAAATCCTTAATATCACAAGATGTCATCCATTTTGTTGTTTTAGTCTGTTTCACAATGGGATGGCTCATTAAATGGGGTAACTGACACAGTGCCATAAAAAAAAGGCAGAATTTCTTTAGTAGCAGGAAAACAATTCATGACAAAAAAAGAGAGGAAAAGTTTTTTTTTGTTTCCCATGAATAATTAAAGTTCTGAAGAGAATATCATGCTGGCCATTATCAATAGCATGTAGGAGAAGTTAATGGGGAGAGTTGGCATCTTCCTGCTGTGTGAATAGTCAGCACTTAAATGACACTGTCTTCAGTTAAATACAAAAAGAATGATTATAATTCTGAACAGTTACTGTACAGAACCTAAGACAATAGGAACCAGTAGTCAACAATGTTGCAAGGATACCATTCAGTCAAATGCAAGATGCAGTGGAAGGAAGATATTACTTCTTAGTTCTTGTGATCAAACTGTGAGTCTACTAAGATTGTATCCTCAGCACATTCCACTTCAAACATGAAAGCTGGATAACATATTCTTTAGGCAGTTTCACCTTCATTATCTCAATTATACCCTCAGCATCTCTTGGCATGACAGTCACTGACTTAGGGGTACTGAGTGGACCATCAGTATTCCACCAGCATGCACTCAGTGCTAAGCTAGTGATGCTTGTGCTGACTCCGTTACCTTCATTGGATGGAAGATGGCAATATATATCCAACACCTTCTAGATGGTAAAATGGTGGCTAGCTCGTGAACTGCTGTGCATCTACACCTCCACCACAAGGACATGTGCAAATGAGCTTTAAAGGTAACAGACCTTGACACTGGCAACTGGGAGACTGATGGCCTTGACCTCTGGAAGCTGATTGTAAGCTAAACTGATCAAGGAGAGGTGCCAGAGAAAACCAGCAAAACCTGCAACCTTTCAGTTCACTATCTTCTTCTTCAACAAAAGAAACAAAAGTAGGATTCGGTCGGCGCAACATCGAGGGCCGAAGGGCCTGTACTGCGCTGTATCCTTCTATGTTCTAAGCAGAGTGAAGTTCTAAGTCATAGCAAGTGATGCTTAACACAGTGTTGACAACCACAACACAAATCATCAACTTAAAAGGTGAAAGGTTAATTCTTGTGATTAAGTCTATAGTTTCTGTGATCATTCATATCAGAAATTACAAATGTGTAATGAAGACTCAATTTATTACTCAATGACAATTTTTTAAAAAAAGAGTCAGAAAATCAATTTTACATAGTGAATTGAAAACAACATTTCTGAGTAATGATGTGATTTTAGCTAAATGACTATGTAGTGAGCTAATTTCCACATTGTTTGCTGGAATAGATTTTATCTTGACAAAGGGGTCTAGAAAAACAAAGTTCATTCACAGAGAAGATGTTGGTGACAACAGAGGTGTTAATATTAGTAAAAGCATCTCAGAACACAGTCAGGATAGATATGAGAAGTTCTGAGTATTTTAAGAATAAAATTTCATAAGTACAAGATGGAGATGTCAGACAGGAAGACATCTTATGAGGATGTTGAAGACAAGAGTTTAAGGAATCCATGTTCAGCAGTATTGGTCAGCTGAGTTATCAGCTTGCTTAAAGGTCCAGAAGAGTATTATTAATTGATGAAAATAACATTAAGTCAGTGCATAAGACGTTGCCAAAATGGAGACCGATTACAGCTGTGCCAGCTGAGCAAGAACCTTTAAGGTGGAAATAAGAGTGACCCTTTATTGAGGTTGGAGCATATACAAGGTTGCTGCTGGGATACAAGCCTTGATATTTTTAATGAGCTTTTTCCAATGGATCTTGTACAGTGTAATATAGTCTTTCTTCCCTTTGTGTAATGAACATTTATGTTCTTCTATTAAAAGTGCGTTGTCAGCCTCTTGTGGATATGTTCCGTGACTAACCTGCAGGGTAAACAAAAGAACAATTGAAATTTATGCTTTATTAAGATGGGTCTTAGACAGTGATCTGACTGTGTTCCAGTATTCCCATCAGTTGAGATCATAATGTATTACACATTTCAATTTATGACCAGGGACCGCCTTTCACTGAAATTTCTCTTAAAACATGTTCTACACTAAAGTTAGAAATTTCAAATACAAAAGCAAAATCCTGTGAACGGTGGAAATCTTTATTCAAGACAGAAAATTATTTAGCCATTCTGGCAGCTTCTGTGCAGAAAGAAACAAAATTGAAGATTTGGGATGGTTGCCCATTGTTAGATGAGTAAAATGCTAAGGATTGAACAGGTTTTAAGAAAATAGAAGAGAGGAGATGATGTGAAAAGGAAGACAGAATAAAAGGGAAGCCTGTGACAGGATGGAAGGTAAGATTGAATAAATCACAAAGGGATGCAGGTGCACGATAAAATGGGATAATAACCAAACTAGAAACAAAAGATCTAAATGGGTTAGTTGAATCATTTCACAAAGATATTGATGAAAAAAGTGTGCTCTTGTTGTGTAAGAGGTTTAGGACCAAATTTGTGATGATGTCATGGAACTGCTCCTCATGGGCATAAATAGCGGACAGAGTAAAGGAAAAATGATTAAAAAAAAAGACATGGAGAGAATTATCTTCCAGTGAGTTTGTCAATAAGATCCCTTGTTTGGATATGAAAAGAGTGAATGTAAGTCCCAGCTGCCCCTTCCTTTATTGACTTTTAACAAATTGCAATATCTGCCTGGTATGTGGAATGTTTTCAAACATGTTTTATGCCTGAGAAATAAACATTGCACCTACATTACAGAAAATTTCTGAGATTGAACAGTCAAGTATTCAAGTCCTTTAAACAAATGAATGTTTAAGTGAGGGATCAGTTATTTTAGGGCTATGTCTCCTTCCCCAGGAGCACACCCACAAAGTCTATGAAAAAGTATTTTTCCAATGTGGAGGCAGTCCTCCTGCTTGAAGACTATTTGTTCTACTACACTGGCTAACAAATGACCTCATTCTTAATGCTGAAAACCAAGTGGAAAACCTTGTCTACCTACTGTGGGCTCTGTAGGGGAGGGCCCATCTAATCAGACCACCTGTCATCCTGGAGGGACTTCCTGATTGAGAAAGTGAGGACTGCAGATGCTGGAGATCAGAGCTGAAAATGTGTTGCTGGAAAAGCGCAGCAGGTCAGGCAGCATCCAAGGAACAGAAAATTCAACATTTTGGGCATAAGCCCTTCTTCAGGAAACCTGATGTCAATGGCAGCTTCTATGGTGATAATTCACACCCCCACTCCCACCCACTTACCAACTGCCACCTCCCTACGATTTGCTGAGACCTTTCTTATTGTCCCTGGTGACCTCTGTCATGTATCACATAGGTATGAGTGATGCATTGTTGGTTGGCAGGTCTTAGAGGTGGGCTCTTGAACTTTAAAGGTACAGCTGCCTTAAAACATCCCAGCTGCTGCAAGATGGGTACAAAATCTAGCTGGGTACCCCGAAATAGGCTTGCTCTTTCTCTTTTCCCTGTCTTTGAGGCCACTGATTCAACCAAAAAACCAAAGAACTGTGGATGCTGGAAATCGGAGACACAAACAGAATTGCTGGGAAAACTCAGCAGGACTGGCAGCATCTGTCAGAAGAAAGCAGAGTTAATGTTTCGTGTTCAGCAACCCTTCTACAGACCAAAATTCCATTTTGTCATCGAATTGACCAGCATTGCCTTTTACGAAGAAGGAAGGGTGGGCCACAACATCTGATAATAGAAATTATGCTGTAATTCTGAATCATAGAATCATCACAGCACAGAAGGATGACAATCAGCTGTTCTTGTCTATCCCAGTCAACACAACCATTTCACTTCATGCCATTCTCCTGCCTTTCCTCTATAACTCTGCATTTCTTCCTTTGAGCTCACTTTGGAGTAACTAGATGGAACCTGCCTCCATCACCATCTCAGGCAGTGTATTCCAGACCCTAAGCCCTCGTTGCATGGAGAAGATCTTTCTCATATCTTTTTTTCTTCTTTTATCAATTATTTTAACATCCATGCCCTTCTAGTTTTCCATCCTCTCACGAATGGGAATATTTTCTCCCTATTTACTACGTCCAGACCGTTCACAATTTTGAACATTTAAATCCGATCTCCTCTCAGTTTTCTTTTATCCAGGAAGAACAGCCTCAGTTTCTCCTGTTTATATTCAGAACTGAACTTTTTTCAACCATTCACATAAACTCCTTTCGTACTCTCTTCCATGCCTTCACAGACATCCAAAGCTGTGGCACCCAGAACTGTATACATTACTCCAGCTGATGCTGAGCTGCTCCCTTATATCAATTTAACATAAAGTCATTGTTGCCCCTATTAGTAAAGCCTAGGAGAAGGTGGGCTTTATTAACTGCCCTTCATTCTTAAGGATATATAACTAATGAGTGGCATTACTATCTCATTAGTATTGCACTGGTGTTTAGTGAGTTCTCTTATGAGTGTAGAAACTGCTATGAGTTATCCCTTGAATGATTGTTCCTTAACCAAAAGTTATTTGATTTATTTTTCATTGACTGGCTGTTCCTGGAACATTTGTGGCATAACTATCTTTTCCTTGAACAAACGTGGCATGACTGGTTGTGGATCAATCAATTGTTTCTTGACTTTAACTAGTTTAACGCATTGACATTTGAAGAAAATTGAAGTGATATTCCTGCTCAAGAGTAAGAATTCTTGATTATGGGATTGACACCCTTTGTTTGCCGAATTGCTTAAATGTAACTTTAACCTTAAGCAGTACACCTCCTGGACTGTGTAACTGTATCCATTATCTTCTGATTATATGGTAACACTCAGCCTTGTATCACCTTAAAATTAGTGAGATGGTAACAGACATTAGATTAGATTACTTACAGTGTGGAAACAGGCCTTTCAGGCCAACAAGTCCACACCGACCCGCCGAAGCGCAACCCACCCATACCCCTACATTAACCCCTTATCTATCATTACGGGCAATTTAGCATGGCCACTTCACCTGACCCGCACATCTTTGGACTGTGGGAGGAAACCGGAGCACACGGAGGAAACCCACGCAGACACGGGGAGAATGTGCAAACTCCACACAGTCAGTCGCCTGAGGCGGGAATTGACCCCGGGTCTTTGGTGCTGTGAGGCAGCAGTGCTAACCACTGTGCCACCGTGCCGCCCCATAAATACCTTCATATCAAAAATCTTGATAACCTATTTCTCTCAGAATATCTTTGGCTTCCCTTCTATTGTAACCTGTTAACCTCATTACTGTTTCCATGTGAGCAGCCAGTTGAATTGTCACTCCTGTATAAGTGTGTCCTATTTCAGCACATCTTCTGAAAATATTCCATGGTTTTAAGATAAAGCACACTGGTGCCTGTAAGATTTCTTTGCATGCAGTATTTTTCTAGCTTTTAGTATCTACTGAGCGGTTTAATCTCTGTATTGAGTCTCACGTGTGGCTTCATAGTATTTGCATTTCTGCAGCTTCTGCTGATCGTCTATAATAAGGTTCATCTTCTCTGTGTGACTTCTGGACCTCTGTTTCATTTGGATCACTTTGTCTGGAATAAAATGTTTTTCTCATTTTAATGAATCTGACAGCATAATCCCCATTTTCAAACTTAGTCAAAGTTTCATTCTGTTATGTGGCTTAGCCACTGTGCTATACAGAATTGATTCTTGAACAGACCTCGCAGCTAATAACTGGGCATCCGTGAGATGCAGTGGAACATTGGCGGCAGCAGAATTCACCTATAGTCTGTACTTTCATAGCCTCCAATCTAACAATCTCATCAAGCCAAGGGATAAACCCTGGATCAATGGACAGTACAGAATCTATGGTTTTAAGATAAAGCATACTTGTGCCTGTAAGATTTCTTTGCTTGTAGTATTGATGCTAGCTGCAGAAGGTCATTCCAGGAACTAAGAAATGAGGTACCAACCTAGTGAAGCTACAATAGGACTTCTTGGAGACACCCTTCAATGCAGCATGAATTAGACAATTCCCCCAATGAATAGATCCAATCTAAGTTCTGCAATTTTGCCACAACCAGCCTTGAAAGATGGTAGATCATTAAACAACTAACATGAGGTGGGGGGAGAGGGGGGGTTCCACAAATATTCCCATCTTTAACAATGCAGAAGCCTAGAACCTCAGTCAAAAGAACATTTTCAGCCAGATATGTCAACTGTTCTATTTTGTCATCCTCCTCCATTCCCCGACATCACAAATACCAACCTTCAGATAATTTGATTAATTCCATGTGATATGAAGAAACAATTGAAGGCCCTGGATACTAGTAATGCTATGGGTCCTGACAAAATTCCAGCTATGGTACTGAGGACTCGTGCTTTGGGACTGGCTACACCCCTAGCCAGGCTGATCCAGAAGAGTGACAACACTGGCTTCTAGCCAACATGGAGCAAAATTGCCAGATATGTCCTTTATATTTAAAAAAACACAGGGACCAATCCAGTCTGGCCAATTATCACCCATCAGCCTCCTTTTGATCATCCGCAGAGTGATGGAAAGTGTGCTATCCAGAAACACTTATACAGCAATAACATGCTTCACTAGTGCTCAGTTTGGGTCCCATCAGGGCCACTCAGCTCCTAACCTCATTGCAGCCTTCCTTCAAACATGGACAAAAGAACTGGACTTAGAAGGGTAGTGGAGAGTGAGTTCCCTTGATATCAAGACAGCATTTGACTAACTATGGCATCATGGAATCCTAGCAAGACCAGAGTCAATGGGAATAGGGTGCAAAACTCTTTAGGTATAATTTCAAGTTATACCTAGTGCAATGGAATGCTGTTGTCATTGTCGTCGTCGTTGTTGTTCAAGCTCAGGCCCTGAAATTCCTCAGGATAGTGGCCTTGGTCCAACCATATTCAGTTGCTTCATCAATGGCTTTCCCTTACCATAAAAGTTACAAGTGGGAGATGTTCACTGACGAATGCACAATGTTCCATATTATTTTTGACTGCTTAGAGAGTGAAGCAGTCCATGTCAGTATACACCAAGACCTGGACAACATTCAGGCTTGGGCTGATAGTGACAAATTTACATTTATGCCAGCAATGACTATCTCCAATAAGTGAGAACAACCTCCTCCTGATATTCAATGGCACCACCATAGCTGAATCCACCATGATCAACTATCCTAGGGGATGCCATTAAAGAGAAACTGAATTGAATCAGCCATACAAATACTGTTGGCACAAGAATAGGTCCAAGGCAAGGCATTCTTGGGTGAGTGCAGATGGGAAACTTGGCTGTTCGTGAACTTTGTGGAGGAATTAGATTACTTACAGTGTGGAAACAGGCCCTTCGGCCCAACAAGTCCACACCGACCCACCGAAGCGCAACCCACCCATACCCCTAACCTAACACTACGGGCAATTTAGCATGGCCAATTCACCTGACCCGCACATCTTTGTGACTGTGGGAGGAAACCGGAGCACCCGGAGGAAACCCACGCAGACACAGGGAGAACGTGCAAACTCCACACAGTCAGTTGCAAGAGGCGGGAATTGAACCCGGGTCTCAGGTGCTGTGAGGCAGCAGTGCTAACCACTGTGCCACCGTGCCGCCCACAAATGGTGTAAAACTTCAAAAAAGTCTATATCATTTCGAAGCATCATTGACAAGCTACAGATAAACTAAATGCAAATGAAATGTCATTTTGGTAGGAAAAATGCAGACAGACAACACAATTCTAACTGTGGTTCAGGAGCAGAGGGACCTATGCATATAATTCAGCGAAGTTGACCGGTAGATGGACCAAGCAACTAATACAAATGCTCAGTATTCTGAGCTTTATTAATAGAGGCCTAGAGCACAAGAAGTTGTGCTAAGCCTTCAGAAAATATTGCTTTGGCCTCACATAGCTTTTTGTATCTTTTCTGGGCAACACAATTTTGCTAAAATGTGGAAGTATTTGAGATGATGGAAAAAAAGATTCATGATCATGGTTCCAGGAATGAGGAACTTCAGATATGAAATTAAATTGCAGAAACTGGAACTGATGAGGAAAATCAGTTCCCACTCTCGAAAAAGAGAACACAGGTTTGATGTCAAAGGCTAAAGAAGCAATGGAAACAAGAGAAAAAGGAAACCTTTTCATACAGAAGGCAGCCAGGCTCTGTAACATACTGCCTGAGAGTGAGTTCATTGAGGCATACAAGTTGGAGGTTGTCTGAACTGGAAGAATGTCTAGGATTATGGGAAGAAGGTTGGGGAATCATGCTGGGTAAATTATTCCTTTAGAGAGTACGCAGACATGATGGACAGCATGGCCTCCTTTTGTGCTATAACAATTTTGTAATTCTGTGTAACCCATATCCAGATATCCAAAATATGTCTATATCTACAAGGCTGAAGTCAGGACTATGGTGGAATACTCCCCACTGCCTGGATGTTTATCACTCCAAAAAAGCTTAAGAAACTCAACACCATCAGGGATAAAGCAGTCTGCCTGATTAATGTTACCTTTATCACTTTCAGCATTCATTCCTCCCATCAGTGACCACAGTGGTCATGGTGTCTACTGTATCCCAAGATGCATTGCAGCATTTCACTAATGCACTTCTGACAGCAGTTTCCAAACTAATGACCTCCACCAAATAGAAGGGGAAAGGCAGCAGAAGTATGAGAAATCACCAGGTGAAATTTTCCTTCTAAACCACACACCATTCCAAGTTGGAACTATATCACCATTCCTTCACTGTTTCAAGGTCAAAAGCCTGAAATTTCATCCCTACCAGAACTGTGGGTGTTCAAACACCTGACCGACTGGAGCATCTCAATAGGGTAGCTCACCATTATATTCTCAAGGGAAATTAGTGATGAACAGTATATGTTGGTCTAGTGAGGGAACCCCAGATCCCATGAAAGAATAACAAGAAACTTTTAAAAAATGATTTCCCCTTTGTGTTCAATGAGACCTGTGTCCAGCTGTTAAAGTCAGCATGCTGGCTTAGGTTAATAATTAGTTGCCTGTTTGCTTGTTGTATTTATATAACTAACAGCGGTGCAGACCTTCTTTACTAGTTTTCAAGTCTATCTGTGTTGTAATTGGAAGTAGACAGGATCATTTTGAATTCCTGATCTGATTTCCACTATCTTTGTTATTAAAACCCATCTGCACCCAAACCATGACAGTTTAAAATTTGTTCACAATGTTTTACAATTTCTTTATTCCAAGTGAGTTATTCTCCTTCAGAAATCACCATTTATAGGCTTTTGTGCTGCTTGCTGGAAAAGATTGTACTGATTTGCAATTTGCTAATTTGTTTGACTTTTTATATTTCTATTCCTACATTCTCAATTTTGCATTGCTGATTTATTTACCTTTTGCATGTTCGATGAAACCACATTGCTCAGTAAGGGCCTTTCAATCTGCTTTGTAATGGCATTTGGATATGGAGAGGAGAGTCAGATGGAGAGCAGGAAAAGTCAAATGCACATACACTTCAGGTGCCTGTTCAAAGTTGTCCCAAGAGACAAGCTTTCAGACCCAGTACCTGATAATGTTTTAACACCATCTTTAGCATTGTTTCACAAGAGAGGCTATGACCAATTTCGGCCATTTACTGGAGCCTGGCATCAATCATTGTTACCACAGTATTGACTTCTTTATGGATGGCCTTTTCCCTTTAAGTCAACCTTGATGAAATTTGCAATATTGATCAATTTCAGCCACTAATAAAAGTAACAAAAGCTTTGCTTTACTGGGAAGAGTATTTGGGTTGGTTTCTGAGACAGTTCTGAATAGACGTGAAGTGATGCAGAAATGAAAAACGTTGGCCATCTGCTTGCTTTATTCACTGTCAGATCTGGCTAGAGAACTGAAAGCATGATTAAGTTCGTTCTTGTCTATTAAAACTGCTTACAGGGTCATTTTAGAATTTAAAAATACTGCACTGCTTACTTTCTGTACACAAACCATCTTATTAAGCCTCTCTTTCCTCTACTCTAAGCTTCAAAAAGCAAGACATGGATCTCATGGACTCTTTTATCACAAAGATTAAAGTCTTCTGATCAGCTGCTTCCATCTCTTTACTCTCTTCCACCAGCCCACCGGCAAAACATCTGCTAAAGTTCCTCACTGTCCCACTAGTTCTCCACTCCTGTCCTCTCTGAACTCCCCATGTCCTTGAGACCTTTCAAATCACTCAACTCTTCCAATAAACTGCTAACCACCCAACTTCCTCTCCTGGACTCCAGCTATTTTTAATGCCTCTATCTTCAAATGCTATCCCCCTTCCTTTTAAATCAATTTCATCACTTCTCCCCTCAATGAAAATCTCTGTATTTCTTCATTTTTGCAAATTTTTGCCCCATCTCCAACTTTCCTTCATCTCTGAAGATCTTGCATCTTGATTCTGCACTCAACTTTGCCAGAGCTCCATGGACAATCCCACCAATCAGTTTTCACACAATCTAAATGGTTCTTATCAAAGTCAGAATTGACATCTGTGTAACTCAGAGAAAGGTAAACGGTTGCTCCTCCTTCCCAACCGGTGTGCAGCCTATCATGCAGTTGACACTCCTTCCTCATTCAGCCTGCTCCACTGTTAACCAGCTGGGTGCACTGCACTCATTTTGTTCCATTCTTACCAAGCCAGACTATCACTTGAAATGGTTTTGCTTCCCACTCCTAGGTATATCTATCCTATCTATCTTTCCTATTTCTACTAAAGATGCTGCCCACCAGCAACACCATCCAAAGGTGTTGCTGGTGAAAACACTTGTTTTCATATGCACAGTGTCTAGCTCTATCTAACTTCCTCTAACTTTTGTACTCTGACTGAATTGATTAATTTATTTATTGTCTCGTGTGCCAAAGTACAGTGAAAAGCTTTGTTTACAGGCAGATCATGGGAAGCAAGGATAGACAGAACAAAAGATTTAGAGGCATATAGGTAATATTACACAGGATATACCACAGAGATCAATGTTAACAAGATCAGCATTAATTGAGGTTAAAGAGTCCATTCAATAGTTTAATAACAGACAGGAAGAAACTGCTCCTGAACCTACTGGTGCATGTGTTCAGGCTTCTGTATCTTCTGTCTGATGGAAGAGGTTTTCGGAAATGATTACCGTGGTGTGAATGATCTTTGGTGTTGGCAGCATTTCTGTGGCAGTGAGCTGTGTAAATGGATGAAAGTTTGGCTCTTGTGATGGCCTGGGCTGTGCACACTAACCTCTGTAGTTTCCTACAATCCTGGGTGGAGCAGTTGTCTGTCTGCTTACCGGATGCACAGAAATTTCCTCCAACGAAATTGGGAATATTTGAAGCTCACCCTTTGACCCCAATCAGAAATCCATTTCCAATAGAGTGACCAACTGTATTCCTCTCCTTGGCAGCATTCTGAAATTAATCTGGTCAGTGTTTAGCTGTGGTATAATATCTGGGCCCAACATAAGCTTTGATGTAAGATTGATGCTTTTACTTAGGATGCCTACTTCCTTTGCATCTTGGAGGAAGCTTGTTTCTGCCTCAAAATTGACACCTACCTCTACTGAACCTCATCCAACAATACAACAGTACATCCAGGGAACCCTTTTCAATGGGGAAATTCTAGTACTTGGCTTTTAGAACATTTTCAAAAAATGTGGTGCTGGAAAAGCACAGCCAGTCAAGCAGCATCCGAAGAACAGGAGTCGATGTTTCAAGCCTAACCTCATCAGGAAAGTTCCTGATAAACAGCTTATGCTCAAAACATCAACTATCCTGCTCCTTGGATGCGGCTGTGCTTTTCCAGTACCACAGTTTTTGACTCTAATCTCCAGCATCTTCAGTCCTCACTTTCTCCTTAGAATATTTTGCCTTTTTGCAGCACTCAGCAAAATTCCACCAACAACTTTATAAGGGAAAGAAAAAAACCAGCTAGTTCAGAGAAATAACCCTTTAATACTGCACTGCTTATTCACAAGTCATTTGCAGACCCTGTATTCCATGCACATGAGTACATGTGTTAATACGTGTCTTTAGGCTGTGTGAAATCTTGCCTTGAACTTTATATTCTGCTTTTAAAACCATTAACATGTATATTGTCAATTGTCGTGGGTTGCCATCTTCAGTTTGTTGTGGTTTGGAATACTTTGACACCCACCAACAATTCCCTGGAGCTGTCCCATGTGCTGAAATTCAACTCTATTCAAACAAGCCAATTCGATCGGGTGAAATTAGATATGAAACAAACCAGTCTTACACTTGATGTTTTTAATCCTGCATTCCTTATGCAATGCTGTTTTATGTATAGTCCAATAGAGATAATTATATTCTCATTAGTAAACTACAGATTACAGTAATTAAGTACAAGATAGATTAAGGACATTTTGCCTATACAGCTGTAGAACAGATTAACTTAAAAAAAAGGCATCCACTACAAATAATTGCCCTTGTCACTCAATTCTTCCCATTGGACTGGTTAAATTTTGGTATACAAATTATGGGATGAGAGGAGACAAAATATACACCAATGAGATTCAACAAAGAGTTTGAAAAGCAGCTGTTCTTTGGTGCACTGGTGTAAATTGTTATGGAATACCCTGTTATTGCTTCTGAAATAGTTGATGCCATCTGGCAATGACATGCAAAGATTTCTATCGGGACATATAATGCCATCTCTTCCATGACACATTTTCACTGCAATGGGCCAAGAGTGTGGAAAACTGCTTTGAATCAAACCTCCTTGTCTAGAGTCATAGAGCCATAGAGTCACAAAGCACAGAAACAGACCCTTCCTTCCAACCAGTCCACGCTGAACATAATCCTAAACTAAATTAGTCCCACCTGCCATACCTGGCCCATATCCCTCCAAACCTTTTCTATTCGGATACTTATCCAAATGTCTTTAAAATGTTTTAACTTTGCCCATATCCACTACTTCCTCAAAGTTCTTTCCACATGCAAACCACCCACTGTGTAAATAAATTGTCTCCATTTCTTTTTTAAATCTCTCTTCTCTCATCTTAAAAAGGTGGCACCTTGTCTTGAAATCCCCTTCCTAGGGACAAGACACCTACCATTAACTCTATCTATACTCCTCATAATTTTATTAATATCTATAAGGTCACCCCTCCACTTCTTACATTCCAGTGAAAAAAGTCTCACTTTTTTGCCAGATTTCAACATAACATTGTTTAACGAGTAGACATGGCATTTATTTGAACCTATAACACACATTGTCACGTTCCACAATTTTTTGTTTAATTCACTTTTGTAATATGGGTGTTGCAGGAGGTAAACATTTATTGTCTGTCACTAGTTGCCCTTGGGAAGGTGATGGTGAGCTGACTACTTGGACTGCTGCAGTCCACTTGTTGTAGGTTGACCAATAAAGTGATTAGGCAGGGAATTTTAGGATTTTGACCCCGTGACAGTGAAGGAACAGCAATAGATTTCCAAGTCAGGATGGTGAGTGGCTTGGAAGGGAACCTGTAGGTTGTGGTGATCCCATGTATTTGCTGGCTTTGTCCTTTTAGGTGGAATTTAGGTTGTGGGTTTAGAAGGTGCTGTCTGAGGATCTTTGGTGAATTTCTGCAGTGAATCTTGCAGACTGTACACACTTCTGCTACTGAGCATTGATGGCAGAGGGATTGGATGTTTGTGAATGTAGTGCCAATAAGTGGGCTGCTTTGTTCTGGACGGTGTTAGGTTTCATTCCTGTTGTTGGACCTGCACCCATTCAGGCAAGTGGGGAGTATTCCATCACAGGCCCTGGTTTGTGGTATCAAGAAGTGAGTTAGTTGCCACAGGATTCTGAGCCTCTGACCTGCTCTTGTAGCCACTTTATTGATGTAGCTTGGTTTTTGGCCAATGGTAATTCCCAGGATGTTGATAGTTGGGGAGATCATGCCATGTCAACAAAATGTTAATGTACTTTCGTATATCAACACCTAAAACACAACAATATTTCAAACAGCTCATTCTAGTCATTGCATGACAACAAGTAACTGGGGCACAGTTTGAAGGGCTCTGGCCCGAAACGTCGAATTTCCTGTTCCTTGGATGCTGCCTGACCTGCTGTGCTTTAACCAGCAACAAATTTTCAGCACAGTTTGATGATGGCTGGAACTTATCTTTTTTTCAATATCTGTATTTTTCCTTTCCTAAGTTTCCTAACTTTCCTGCATGTTTTAACTTCATAAACTACTGTTCGCTTTTGAAACGTTGAAGTGCCTTCAAATCTGAGAGAACTGTGATTTTCCTTGAATAAAGCCGAAATAGCAGTTCTTTAATTTATTCCACAGGGTATCATGGATATTTTTCTGATGTTATTTTTATTGCTGCTTATGTTGAAAAATAGATCCAACTAGTCCAATTCACTAACAAAATTCAAATTTTATGGGAAATCAAAAGGAATATGTGAAAATAAGAAATTCTTCCAAGTGTAATTTTATTTAAAGAGTTTCCTTTGTGAAATGATCCTTAGACGAGTTGACTATAAGGATGGGATAATCCAACTTTACTCATGTTTCCTCGAAATGTTAAGTTTTGTTTTGTGGAAATTATCAAGATAATGCTCTGAATGCTTTTCTTTTATCCCACCAGACTCTCCAGTCAATCAGTTGACTTCTGCTGCTTCTCATCTCACTACCTGACTGATCATCTCCTCTATCTCTCAGGTATGCGATTTCAATTCTTACTTCTGAATTGAAGTTCTGTCATGATTGGGAAATAGATTGCAAAAAAACCCCTAAGAACGGGAAAATACCAGATATTTCAATTAATTACTAATATCTGTCTAATAATGACCAGATTACTATTGTTACATATATCTTTCTGAATATTCCATATTAAGTATAGATAAAGTATGTTTTTTTAATTTCATTCATGGTATGTGGTGTCTCTGGCAGGACCAGCATTTATTGCCCATCCCTTTTGTCCATGAGAAGGTGGTGGTGAGCTGCGCTCTTAAACTGCTGCAGTCAATTTAGCGTAGCTATATCCAGAAGATTGTTAGGCAGGGAGTTCCATGACTTTAACCCAGTGACACTGAAGGCATGGTGAAATAGTTCCAAGTCAGGATGGTGAGTGACTTGGGTGGAAACTTACAATTGATGGTGTCCCTATTTTTCAGTTAGTCTTCTTGCTTTATATGATAGTGTTCATGGGTTTAGAAATTGCAGTTTGAGGAGACTTTGTGATCTTTGTAGTGCATCTTGCATCTTGTTGGCAAATCTCAGGAGGTCCGGTAGCATCTGTGGAGAGAAAGCAGAGTTAACATGTTGAGTCGGGTGACTCTTCGTTAGAACCGATAGCAGTTGGGGAAAAAGTGATATTTAGGCAAGCCTGAAGTTTTTTCATTCACCCTCACCATTCCCCACCTGGCCAACCTCATCCTTACTCTGAACAATTTCTCCTTTTAACACTTCTCACTTTCTTCAAGCCAAAGGTCTGGCTATGGGTACCTGCATGGGCACCAGTTATGCCTGTTTCTGTAGGATAGATGGAACATTCCTTGTTCCAGTCCTATTCCGGTGCCCACACACAACTCTTTCCCTGGTACATCAATGATATCATCAGTGCTGCTTTACTCATTCGTCCAAAATTAGGAGGTTTATTAATTTCACGTCCAAATTCCACCTGTTCTCACCTTCACCTGGTTTTTCATTGTCTCTTCCCTACTCTTCTTTGACCGCTCTGTTTCTATTTCTGGGAATAGGCTGGCCACTGATATCCATTAGAAATCCATCAATTCTCCATTATCTGCTTCCTGTAAAGACTCTCTTCCATTCTCCCCTTCCTCCATTGTATCTGTTCCGATGATGACACCTTCAGTGGGGGGGCGGGGGTAGGGCTCTGAAATATTCGCCTCGTTCATCAACCGAGGGTTCCCCAGCACCATGATTGACAAGACCGTTAGCTGTGACTGACTCATCTCTCTCACTCCAGACCTCATCCCCTCTCACAACGATAAGGTATCCTTTGTCCTCACTTTACCTGCACTTCACACAATCTAGTCAACTATATTCACTGCTCACAGTGTGGTCTCCTCTACACTGTGGAGACTAATTACAGATTGAGTGACCGCTTTGCAGAACAGCTACATGCTGTCTATAATAATCACCTTGAGTTTTCAGGTGCCTGTGATTTCGACATGACTGTGTCTCCATGCCAACATTTCTGGTGCAGGCCTACTGCAGGGCTCCAGGAACCTCTGTTCTAGATCGAACAACATTTCACTTTTAGCTTAGGGACTCTGCAGCCTCTAAGATCAACATTGAGTTCATTAACTTTAGAGCCTGACTCCATCCTTCCATGTTTTTTAAACCACCCTTACACCATGGTTCTGGTCCAGCATAGCCTGTCCATTCTCTCCTACCCCCAGCTCTCATTATCACTGATACAGCTTCTCTTCTGTCTCAACTTACTGTGAATAATCTTTTTGTTTACCTGCCCCTTTCACATTTCCGTCTCTCTGGGCTCCATCTCCTCTTACCTGCTCATTTTGCCCCGCAAAACCCTAACGTTGTCTTCAGCAGAATTACCACCTTATCCTTGCTGCTATCACTTCTGATGAAGACTCACTGAACTTGAAACAATCACTCTGTTTCTCTGCTCACACATGCTGCTAGACCTGCTGAGTTTGCCAGCAATATTTTTTATGTTTCAGATTTCCAATATCTGCAGTTCTCTGTTTAATATATTGTAGGTACTACACACTGCTGCTACGAAGTATCAGTGGTGGAGAGAGTGGTATCAATCAGGCAACTGCTTGGTCCTGGATGATTTGAAGCTTGTTCACTGTTGTTGAAGCTGCATTCATCCAAGCAAGTAGGGAGTCTTCCATTGCACTCCTGACTTGTGCTTTGTAGATGGTGGACAGGCTTTGGGAAGTCAGGAAGTGAATAACTCTCTGCAGGTTTCCTAGCCTCTGACCTACTCTTGTTGCCATTGTATTTATGTGGTTGGTCCAGTGAGCTTTTGGGCAGTGGTAACCACCACATGTTGATAATGGGAAATTCAGCAATAGTCAGGTCATTGAGTGTCAAGGTGCAATGATTAGATTTCTCTCTTTTTGGAGATTGTCATTGCCTGGTATTTTGTATGTCACGTTAGTTATTGCTAGTTATCAGTCCAAACTTTTTTGTAGAGGTCTTGTTGAACTTGGACATTGACTAACTCAATACCTGAGGAGTTGTAAATGGTGCCAAAATGTTTGCATGCCATCTGTGAACATCCCCACTTTTGACCCCATAACGGAGAAGGTTATTGTAAATAGTTAGGCCAATCAACTCTTGCAGAGATATCAGTTAGTCATCCCAGCTCTCTTCGAACAACCAGTACTTTCTTCCTTTGTGTCAGGTATGGCCCCAAACAACGGAGGGTTTTCCCCTTCCCATTGATTTCAGTTTTGCTAGGGCTCCTTGATGCTACACTCAGTCAAATACAAACTTAGTGTCAAAGACAGTCACTCTCCTCACCTCTAGAATTCAGCTCTTTCGTACATGTTTAAACCAAGGTTATATTGAGGTTAGGAGGTCAATGTCCCATGTGCAGATTGTTGCTAAACAAGTGCTGCTTGGTAGCTTTCTAGATGACCCCTTCCATCACATTACTGATGATTGAAATTAGGCAGATGTGGTGTTCATTGGCTGAGTTGGATTTATTCAGTTTTTGTGTACCAGACATACCTGGGCAATTTTCCTCATTTCTGGGTGAATACTCATGTCGCAGCTGTAATGGAATACATTGGTTAGAGGTGCAGCACATTCTGGAGGACATTACTATTGCTGGAATATTTTAGGATGCAAAGCCTATGCAATATTCAGTGCCTTCAACCATTTCTTAATATCACATGTATGAATTGAATTGGCCGAAGACTGACATCTGTGGTGCTGGGAATCTTCGGAGAAGGCGAAGTTGGATCATGCACTCATCACTTCTGGCTGAAGATTGTTGCTAATGGTTCAGCCTTATTTTTCGCACTGATCTGCTGGGCACTCCCATTGTTGAGGATGACATTACTTGTGCAGTTTCTTCTTGTGCAGTGAATTGTTTAATTGTCTTCCATCATTCATGACTGGATGTGACAGGACTACTGATCTGTTGGTTGCAAAATTGCTTAGCGCTGTGATAATTTGATATCTGTGCAGTTTGGCATGAAAGGAGTACTGTATTGTAACATTCTTAGGTTCACAGCACATTTCAAGGTGTGCTTGGTGCTGCTCTTTGCAATCCTCCTGTGCTTTTCAAAAATTGATATATTAAGTAAATTAATATTTATCAAACTCCAACAGGAGAGAGCCTAATCACCTCCCCTAAACATTCAATATCGCATTGTTATTGTTAAATTTACTAGAAAATCGAACATAGAACTATACAGCTCAGGAACAAGGCCTATGGCCCATGATGTTGTGCCAAACATGACACCAAATTAAACTAATCCCTTCTGCCTGTCTTTGATCTACAGAGGAATCTCGATTATCTGAATGTCAATTATCCGAACAAGATTGCAAGGTTCTGATGTTTGGTAAATTGTGTTACCTTGCGTTCGATGATCTGAACATTTGATTATCTGAAAAGATTCCTTGCCTGTATCGTTAGGGTAATCAAGGCTCCTCTGTATATTCCTCCATTCCTTGCATATCCATGTGCTTATCTAAAAGTCTCTTTAAAGCCCCCTATCTTATACCTTCACCAGTACCCCGGGCAGTACATTCCACATTCATACTACTCCCTTTGTAAAAGACCTGCCCTTCACATCTCCTTTGAACGTTTTCCTTCTCGCCTTAAAGGCATGCCTCCGGGTCTTAACTCAGGGAAAAAGATGCTGTCAATACTATAACATAAGAACCAGGAGCAGGAGTAGGCCGTATAGCCCTCAGAGCCTGCTCTGCCATTCAATAAGGTCATGGCTGATTTTTTCATGGCCTCAACTCCACTTACCCGCCCTCTCACCATAACCCTTAATTCTTTTAATGTTCAAAAGATCATCATCTATCATAGCTTTACATCATGCAATGAAGAAGCCTCAACTACTTCACTGAGCAGGGAATTCCACAGATCACAACCCTCTGGATGAAAAAGTTCCTTCTCAATTCTGGCCTAAATCTGCTCCCTGTAGTTTTGAGACTATGCCCCATAAAGCTAGTTTCACTCACTAGTGGAAACAACTTCCTTGCTTCTCTCTTATCTATTCCCTTCATAATTTTATAAGATCCCACCCGCCCCATTCTTCTAAATTCTAGTGGATGTAATCCCAGTTTACTCAGTCTCTTCCCATAAGCCAGCTCCCTCAACTACAGAATCAACCTAGTGAACCTCTTCTGCACCCCTTCCAGTGCCAGTACATCCTTTCTCAAGTAAGGAGATCAAACCTGCACACAGTACTCCAGGTATGGCCTCACCAGCACCCTATAAAGCTGCAATATAACCGCTCTGTTTTTAAGCAAAGTTCCATTTGCCTTCTTAATTACCTGTTGTACCTGCAAACCAACCTTCTGTGATTCATGCACAAAGACACCCAGGTCCCTCTGCACAGTAGCATGCTGCAATTTTTACCATTCAAATAATAATCCTTTTTACTGTTATTCCTACCAAAATGATTTCACATTTATCAACATTGAACTCCAGCTGCCAGATAGGCCAAACCTGTCTTTTTGAATCTCAGTGATTGGCCAGTTCTGTCTTGATAACCTTTTTTTGATCATATTGCCTTGCTGGTTCTCTGGTTTCCAGCCCTCATGTGACTAACAAGACAACACTCTCACCTCTGCCAACTTCTTGCTTTACAAGGAGTCAGCCCATATGGCACGTTTATTGCACAATCTTGCAGGTTTTCATCCATTCAGTTCCTTTAACAATAGCACAGTTACGCCAGATTAATCAAAAACACACAACTGGAATCAAAATAGGAATTAATGATCACTTAAACTTCAATTACTGCAAACAAACTTTATGACAGTGCTTGAAAGTTGTTAGGATCAATTGAACTCAGAATTACAGATTCAGCATGTTACAGTCCCCACCATCTTCACGTGCTTGTTTCATTGTCCCAGTTATTTGGTTTTTATGGCCATTGCTTCCCTCTTCACCACGTGCCATACCATGCATGGCAACAATGAGTAAAGGGTTGGAAGAGTGTTACTTACACTGTTATCATGAAAAAACTGAAGGAGCAGGCACATGGGAACACAAACACCTGTTAAATCCCTTCCATGTCCTACACCCTCCTAAGTAGGAACAATATTGTCATCCCACCATTACCATTGGATCAAAGTCCTAGAACTCCCTTCCCAACAACAATGTGGATGTTCTATCTGTTACGGATCAGGCCAGATCCCTCAAAACATTTCAAGAAGGTAGCCCAGAACTTAACTTTTCTAGTTGTTTTAAGCTGATATAAAGTGGATATTCCAGGAGAAATGCCACTTTCAAACCACTTAGTTTCAAACAAAACAGAATTTATTTCCAAGATTACTGAATGAAACACAAACGACAAAAAACAGAATACCAAATAACGTGTTCTACCTGAAAACCCAACAGGTCATCCCAACTTAATGATGTTGTTCCAAATACTTGCATCAATTCCCACAAACGCCCCTTGGTGCAAAAGGTAAAATAAAACACAGGTTCTTACAGGAGAGAAGTCAGAGAGAGAGAGTACCAGCCTGGACCTGCTTCTGTGGGTCTAGCAGCTTTTTCCACATTACACTAAAAACCAAATCAAACCAGAGAAAAACTGAGCTGGGAGAACTGGCCACTCCCCTTTCATTGTACAAGTGTTTTTTAAAACTCAAAAGCCTTCTGCCTGAGCCAGTATTTGTTAGCTATTATCAAATTGGCCCTAAAATCCTTCAACCCCAGACTTTTAATAGTATGTGTCATTTATGACCTCTCTGGGGGAAAACGCCAAGGACAGCATAACTCGGTTAAAGGAGCAACTTCGTCACACACCCAACATGGAGTGCAGTCGTTCAAGCGAAGTGGCTCACCAGTTCCTTGTGTAGAGTAATTAGTGATGGGCAATAAATATTGGTCAAGCTAGTAATACACACATTCTGTGAAAAAAAACTTCCGTTTTCTGCTTGCTGTGATCTAACTTCCATTCAGTTAAACTGTCATGGTGATTTGTCAAATTGTTTATTTTTAACACTTATTATTTTGTTGTTTAGGTCCCTGATGATCAGAATATAGCAAAAACAATATCATTAGCTGTTAACACTGAAAACTCCAATGCCAAAATCCCAAGTTTTTTGAGTGTGTCAAATAGAAACTGAATGCCAGAAGCTCAAACCCAAGGCTCCAAATTTGGGCAGTGTTTCTTACATCCTGGTTCAGTCTGTTCACTGAAGAAAGGCATCTAAGATTGGGGAAAGAATGGATGATGCTTACAGGGACAGGACTACCCTGATGAGGGGTGCGAAAGACATTGCCAAAGAAGTTAAGAAGCAAACAGTGAAGAAAGCCAGCAAAGGGGCAGATCATGACGAATACAACCAGACCTCTTATGTCAATTTTCAAGATGATGAACATTACAACTACCGCGGAGAGAGTTATGGAGAGGAACCTCATGAAGATGAAGGATCAAGTGATGCTACTGAAGGTCACGATGAAGAGGATGAAATCTATGAAGGTGAATACCAGGGAATCCCGGATATGGGACAAAGAAAGGAGAACCAAGTAGCCATAGGACAGCCTGTCTCCGATGAGTATAAGGATCGTGAGGAACTGGATGCTGAGAGGAGGGCTGACGAGGAGGAGCTGGCACAACAGTATGAGCTGATCATTCAGGAATGCGGGCATGGCCGCTTCCAGTGGGCACTGTTCTTTGTGCTGGGATTGTCTCTCATGGCCGACGGTGTGGAGGTGTTTGTGGTGGGCTTTGTCCTGCCAAGTGCTGAGACAGATATGTGCGTAGAAAACTCCACTACAGGATGGCTGGGTGAGTAACTAAGTTAATTTGCATTTTTTGTATTCTGTTCCTTTTTTTAAAATCAAGACCAAAACTATATTTCACCAGATTTTATGAACTTTCATTCACTTTCTTTTCATTTTAAAATGCCATTCCCATCATTAAACCGCTTGACAAAATATGCATGAAAATGTAAAATGTAATAGTGCTTCTTGGTGTGAAGTCTGATTATCAAAAAAACTCAAAGAATATATTACAGTGCTATATCTCTACAGGTGATTTCCTGCTATTGTCTGGTTTAGTGATATGCATTCATTTAAAAGAAAAACCCAGCCAAATGAAAATGATATTGAAAAAAATATTTGAATCTATCTTAAACAGTGACCATTTTGGACAGACTTTTATAAAATATGCAAAACTATGAGGACCATAGGAACAGTTGCATGAGGCACAGATAAATACAGTGCCACCTTTCAAACAAACAATATACAGTGTTTTCAGAGTATAAACATTTGAAAAGAATTTCAACTTTTGGAAATGATTTACTTCACATTGATGCAATAACATTTGGCTGTCAAATGGATACATATGACACCAGTAGCTTCTAAAAAATTATATGCAAGGTAGAAGATAAGGTTTACTGAGTAAATCAACTCAAGCTATGGTTGTGTCAAATTGCAAATTTACAAATCTCCTAAAAATTGAAGGGGGTAGTTTTTCACCATTTAATGCCAAAGGAAAAGTTGAAAGATCCAGTGTTGTGGACAAATATAGCCTTCTACATGAGCATTAGGGATAAAGCTGCTCAGAAAATCTCAGCTAATAATTGTTCTGAATTGTACTCATTTGACACTGTTGGTGTAGTCAGAAAAATACTGGCTGTTATTACCATTCTAAATCCAAATCGGAATTGATTTGGTAGGGTCAGGTTGGCACAGAAGTATTTCTTTAGTATCTAAGACCAAATGGTCTGTGTCATACTCTAGTACTTGAGTTGCACTCTAGACTGTCACTTTAGTGCAGAAGTGGCAAAATGCTGCATCATTGAGTATGTAATGTTTTGGATGAAACATTAAACCAAGACTCCAACTGTTTGTTTTCATGCATATAAAAGATCTGATGACAATGTTCAATTATGATTCTGGCCAAGATTTATACCTTGTGTATTACCATCAAGACACAATATCTCATTGCTGTTCATGACTTTGCTGTGCATAAACTGAAACTGAACAGAAACCGAATTGGGCTATCTTCTATATTTCTATAAAAGATGGTCATTAATCAATCCAACAGGGAAACATGGAGAAAATGGTTTATTCAAGGAATATCTACAATATGGAACTTGCTACCACATGGATTATATATTGTGAATAAAATAGATGTGTTTAAGATAAATGTATTCAGGAGAATGAGTAATAGAAGGAAATGGCTTTAGGTGTAAATGAGAAGGAAGAGATGAAGCTTGTATGACATACCCACATGGGAGAGACTATTTGATCTGAATGATTCATATTTGTTTTGTAAATTCTGTGTAATTTTCAATTGATATTGTTGCCTCAGCTTTGATGCATTATTTTATGGCATTAGCAGTTTATATTAGATTAGATTACTTACAGTGTGGAAACAGGCACTGCTGCCCAACAAGTCCACACTGACCCTCCGAAGAACAACCCACCCAGACCCATTCCCCTACCACTTCGGGCAATTTAGCATGGCCAATTCACCTAACCTGCACATTTTTGGACGGTGGGAGGAAACCGGAGCACCCGGAGGAAACCCACGCAGACACTGGGAGAATGTGCAAACTCCACACAGACAGTCGCCTGAGGTGGGAATTGAACCCAGGTCTCTGGTGCTGTGAGGCAACAGTGCTAACCACTGTGCCACCGTTTCTACTACTGATGCCTCCTTTAGATAAATGGTGAATGTACACAGAATAGAATGTTTTCCAGAGCTGAATTCTCAGGGAAACTGTTCAGAATTAGCATTGATAGTTGGAGCTACAATGCTAAGTGAATCGGTGACAGGTGTCAACTCAAAGAAGGCTACCCTTTGTCGAGTGAGCTTGGCATGGACATGCCTCTGACGTGACCTGGCAGAATAACAGCAGCTGTTACACATTTGAATGAGACATATTGGCAGATGAAAACCCATATGGAGGCTTGGACTGGAGTCATTGCCTATAGCTTTGGAAAAATGGAGCAATCTCTGGGGTCAGGTGTTCTCCTTCTGAACATGGTCATCAGTCATTTTGAGATTTCAAACTGTGACAAGGTTGCTGCTGCCCTGTGGACTTTTGGTGCTAATCTTTAATGCAGAAGTTAAATGGTAACGTATATTAATATAGCTCTTAAATTAAATGTAATTCAATGCAGCAATGAAAATACATCTCAAACAACAGATTGTAAGAGCCACGTAATATAAAAGAAGGTCGAAATGATGCTGAACCCAGTTAGTACTTAACAGATTCCATAAGAACCACTGAGATTCTAAAAATGTAAATCTCTGATGGATTGGATTTGGAGTAATTTCTACTATCTATAGTAGGCAATAACTGATCAAAGGTGTTGTGTCAGGCCCGAACGCCAGACTTATGATCCTGGTGAGATCATCAAATTATCTTATGAACTCAGATGAGATCAGACATGACTACCAACTTTTTGTCACTTTTATTCTGTCAACTTTATCTAGTTTGGTCAAACAACTTCCAGTTTGTTTGAAAGTAGACAAAACGTACACTTAGAAAATAAAGCCTCAAGACTCCATAGTTTTGCACAAAATAATAAAGATACAAACTGGAACATAATACAATTCATATATACATCAATCCTCAGAATTTATATGTGATTAACTTGGCGAATGTACAATGATCAAATACTTGTCAGCACACAAGATTGATGGATCTCAGATTGCCAGTTGTGTACAGGGTTATGAGAATAACATTACCTTTATGGGTAAACGGCATTGAAGTGTTCCAAGAGTCATGACCATATTGAATAGTGGAGCAGGCTTGATGCGCTGATTGACCCACTTCTGTTCCTATGTCTCTATGAATAACTTCATAACTGAAGTCCCTCACCCTTGTAACCATTCTTTTAAATGTTTTCTCTACCATGTCTGGAGCCATAAAAAAAAGTGCTATGCTAAGAATTCAGCAGATCATTCCAGTTGAGGCCTAACCAGTTTTCTTCTTAAAGGTTGATCAAACATTTTCTTTTAACTTTATCCCTCTGCTTACAATACCTTGAGCATTGCATTGTTTTGGTCTCTATTTAAAACAAACTATATAAGTGCATTCGAGGCAATTCAACAGTCGTGGAATGGGAGCAGGGGTTATCTTATGAAGGAAGATTGGACAGGTTTGGTTTGTAACCATTGGAAGTTTGATAAATGATTAATTGTTGTCACACACATCAAGATACATTAAAAAGTATTGTTTTGTGAGCTATACAGGCAGATTGTGCCACACAAATGCATCAGGTAGCACAACAGTGCAAAATACAGTGTTACAGTCACAGCGAAGGTGCAGAGAGTGCGAGATTAGAATGAACATTTGAAAGGTCTGTTCAAAAGTCTGATAAGAATGAGGAAGAAGCTGTTCTTGAATATGTCCATATGTGTATTTAAACTTTTATATCTTTCTACCCGATGAAAAAGAGTATAACTGGGATGGGAGAGGCTTTGATTATATTGGTTGCTTCTGAAGGCAGTGGGAGGTATAGAAGGTGTCAATGGATGGAAGGCTGGTTTACGTGATTGACTGGGCTGTGTTCACATCTCTATCTAGTTTCTTGCCGTCTTGCGATGAGCAGTTGTCATATCACACTGTGATGCATCCAGATAGGATTCTTTGCAGATGATCTTATTGGAGCGTACAAGATCCTGAGGGATCTTCACAGGATGGTTGCTGAAATGAGTGCTTTTTGTGTGAGAAAGACTAGAACTAAAGAGCAGAGTTTAAAATAGAGTTTCACCCATTTAAGATGGAGACAAGGAGATTTTTTTCTTTCAGAGGATTGAGAGTCTATGGAACTCTTCAGCACACAACAGTGGATGCAAAGTCATTGAATACTTTTTGCAAAGAGGTAAATAAAAAATTGACAATCAATGGAGACAACGGTTATCAGGGTAACTGGAAATGTGGAGTTGAAGCACAATGACACCAACCATGACCACCTTAAATCCTGCAACAGGAACGAGGAGCTAAATGGTCTAATCTTGCTCATAATAGTATTATTCAATATTCCTTGCTTAACAGTTTACTAAAGTTATGGAATTGTTATTAATATTATTTCTTGCACAAAATGCACAGTTTTTGTTTTACTTATTAAGGTCCTTTTGGATGGGGTGATGTTACTGATGGATTGCTAATTTATTTCTTGTGGAGCTTTGATGGAAAATTAGAATAATCTCATTAACTGTTGCTTTTATTTTTAAATTACCTCAAGTACATTCTTTCATGGTTCAGCTGGTAGAAGATAAATTGAACATTGACACAGAGCCTTAGAACAACATCCAGAGTTTGACACATCTACCTACTCGGAAATACGGCCTTATCTGGGTATTGGTTACACTGAATTTACAGTACAGAATTTGACCTTGCTTGTCTATGCCAGTGCTTAGACTTCACACAAAGCTCCTCATACTTTATTTACTTCATTCACTCAATCAATATAACCATTCCACCCTATTGACATATTCACCCTTTCAACAAACCCTTCAACATAGCAGGAGAGGACAGAACTTTGGGTACCTGCAGCAACTTGCAAAATAGGGACAGCACCTGTAATTATTGGGGTAGTCATCAATGCCTTTATTTATCATGCCAGATTTCTTCTGCTACCAATGTATTGGAGTGCCAAATAAAATGAAGCATTTCATATAGTTTTTGTACAATAGAGTACCTATTTTTTTCACAAATCAAACTAGGGTTGGGCATCAGCACATCACTTCCATTTGTGTTTACAAATTGTTTTTGTCTGTCTTTGTATTGTTGCCCATTAGTTCTTTCTTTCCTATTCCCTTTTTGCACAAGTTAAAAAATGCTTTGGTCACTTTGGGTCTCAGAAATGCTCCACCTTTTATTCCTTTTCTAGCTGGCCTCTTACTTGAGGCCACACCCTTTTACTTTTGAGCAGTAGCTTTCAAAAGTTCTGGAACTCCTCCCTTCCTCACCTGTACTGCCAACACGTTTTTGAGAGAGGGGAGTTTACTTGACTAATTTATTGAAGTTCGTAGAGAAGTAACGTTTAATATGTGATTGTCACAGTTGTAGATCTAGAACACTAAATCCAAAATAAATGGCAACTGACTAGCAATTTAGAGATTGAGAATGTAAATCTTACCATTACAAATGGGAAAATTAGATTAATTAAATCTGTTAGTTTGGATCATATAAAAATAATTGTCAGAAGCTTTGCAAAAACCTACTTCCTTGCTCAAGTCCTTCAGGGAAGCTGCCACCTCCAGTCAATCTGGTTTACATGTGACTCCTGTTCCTCACTGCATGATTGACTCTTAATGCCCTTGAGGGAACTAGTGAAGGTCAGTGAATTCACATGTTTACTTAAATATCTAGCATGAAATTTGATTAGGTTATAAGCTAATACTTGAGAATTTCCGTTTTCTATTGCACATGCGTAGAATTATAAATGCAATGCTATTCCGTTGTTAGTATGAAGAATTCGGAACACTTTGCTGTATGTTGCTACTTTAATGTGCTATAGAAAATACAGCTACAATAAAAGAAATCCAGTAAGTTGATCAACAACTATTAATCAATAGAACTGACTTCAGGTCAACAGAAGATCAATGCTTTTACTTTTACTGAAAGAAATGTCCATTTGATGGAACTGCTTCGTGTTATTGGTGAGGGCAAGGGGTTAACTCAAGTGATATTATTGATCTCTATTCCAATCTCAGTATCCCTTGAGTAGGTTTAATACGCTCATTTGCTAATGTACTTCCTTGATGTGGGATAAACACATCCATCAGCCTATCAATGAAAGGATCAAGTACAGTGGCTTAAAACTAGTAATGCAATGATTGCTTCCTTTCTTTCTTTAGTAATTTACATTACTGAACTCAAAGCAAAATTGTTTCTAATGAATGGTGCACAATTTGTCGCAAAGTACTTAAAAATAGTTATGAATGTTCTCTGTATGAAGGCAGATCCCTTATGATTAATTGCTGGAACCATGGCAAACAGTGCACCTACTAAGGTTAGGGATCAAATCCTGTGCTGTTAGTGTTAATCCAATTCACATCGTTGCCATCTAGCCAATGAAGGTAACCCTCCCCCACCACTATTAGGACTGTGACCAGCTAATCACAGCACATTATGAAAATGTTGTCAACATGTCAATACAAACTTAAAGAAGAGAAAACCAAAGACCTGTGGATGCTGGAAATCAGCAACAAAAACAGAAATTGCTGGAAAATCTCAGCAGGTCTGGCAGCATCTGTGGAGAGAAGGCAGAGTTATTGTTACAGGTCTAGTGACCCTTCTTCAAAACCTAAAAAAAGTTTTATCATCACAGCCTTTTAAAAAATCAGTTGGAGATAATACACATTTACACCTAACTCCCATGTTAAAGAAGTTCTGATGAAATCATGGAGGAAGAGGATTGCAGTGCCTGCATTGAGTAATTGAGCCTGACAGTGTGAGGGAGCTCAATTAACACAATTGAAAGACCATAATCCTTAAAGTATACTTGAATTACTGGCCAAGTCTGCTGTTGTTAATTCATGAACCTCACAGTCAATCTAACTAAATCCTTTCAGTCAATTTATCTTTTTAGTAATGTTTTTAGCTGTCACCATTCAACAAATTCAGGAGACGGACAGAAGGAAATAATATCAAATTTAACCAGAATTATTTTGTTTGAAATTTGCACAGTGCTAGATTTTGACATTTTTTTAAACTGAGAAAACTGCTTATTTTCCAACTTAATTTATGGCCTGCTGCTGAAATTACATCATCTTTCAGAGAGGGTTTGCTCAACAGAAATGAAAAGTTGCCACTGATCATGCCTCTAATAATGATCCTTTGGTATTTCATAAGCTGTTAATAGCAATTTACATGAGGTAAACACTTGGCGTTCAAATTGAAGCTCTGCAGTTTGTAATCGTGGTTAATGGTTAGTGCCAGTTAAAACATCACTTTAATTGACAAAGCAGGCATGGAGAAATACAGATTATGGAATGTGATCAATAAATGTATAAATGAGGCCCTGATAGCAAGCTCTGAAAGGTGCAAATGTTATCAATAGCACTTATTTGTTTGTACAGCATCATTAACACAGAGAATAAAGATCAAAAGCACTTCACGGAAGCCTGATTAGCAAAAGCTGCCACTAAAGGATATCCAGGGTGTCCTCACTTATAGTTGGTGTTGTGTTCCTAAACATTGCAACATTACGTGAAAAGATTTTAAGTCAATGTTAAAACTTGGGATAGATTCTAAGGGACTTCCTTAGTAGAGAAAAAAATAAACATTTTACCTGCACCCTCTACTATAGTCCAGAGAGTGACCATCTGAGAGTGTAGCCTAGGGTCCTCTGTCCAGAGTCTATGCTGAGGATCCGTTGACCATTGTGCTCCAGGCTACCTGCTGGGTCCCTTGATTGTTCCTGGGGTCCACTGCATCTCTCCTCTCTGGCCTTTGCTACCTTTAGGATCCACTCAGACTAGTGCTCATTGGGGCTATATTTCTTGATTGACTGTGCTGCCTTGGCCTTTGTCCCAATCCATCTAACTGGTGGGATGTCAGTTATGGTTGGACTCAATGGTATTTTCTTCATTTCCTCTCTCTTTCTGTGGTGCTGGTCAGCATTAAAGGGTTCCCTGACAGAGCCAGATCATTCATATTGAATCATGAATAATATCTCTTCCAGCTGTGGCCTGAGGCTAAACAGGGGATAGTACTGGCAGCATCATCAATGGAGATTTTAGTTAAACAGCCATGGACATTAGTCCCTCTGGTTTTAATTGACTCATTGGAAACAGCTTTTTAAAAAAATGCATCCATATTATGAACCTCCTTCAGTGTTGTAGTAACACATGCAAATGTTTTCCCTCATTAAACTCACTACAGAAACAAACAAGGCTGCAGCAAACCAAAATTAAATGTTTGAAATCTGTTTGCATAGTAAACACTTCATGGTGTATACTTCCCGATTTGTCTGTTGTGTTTATCAAGAAAAAACAGCACTAAGTGCAAGGGTTTCTTTGGTTCATGATTATTTTAAGTTCAGTTTTAATATCTGCTTCAGTCACTGCTGCTTCACTGGTAGTGTGTTCTTCTGAGGCTGATCGATTAGTTTCCTTCATGGTTTGAGATTGTTGTGTAAGTCGTGTAGGTGATAACATTGGAAGAGTTGGGCTACCAAAATGACCTTGGTGACTGGTTGATTCAACCAGTAAACGAAAATTAGTAAACAAAACTTGACAAAAATTACTTACTGTGGTGAAATGTTGTGCAGCATTGCTTGGAAGTCCATTTACACTGTATGCACAGCATTACTTTCATCCAGGACAAGAGCAGATTAGATGCTGGGAATTCAGTGGTGAATAACTCACCAGAGCCTGTTTACAAGGCATTAGTCAGCAAACTGCAGCACTAATCTGGCTTTTGCTGGATGGGTGCAGCTCCAACACTCGAAGCTTCACTGCAATTTAAGACAAAGCAGCCATGTTGATCACCGTCCAAAGGTATCAGTGACTATTAGAGGTAGTGAAAATGTGGAGTTGAGGGCACAGTCATATCAGCCTTGACTACACTGAATAGAAAAGCAGTCTGGAAGGAAGCAACTGGCTTCTGCTCCTAGTTCGTATGTTTATATTTTAGTCATCTGACCTGCCTCAGTGATCCTGCACATTCCTCCTGGCCTGTTTCACAGTGATCCCAGGCTACCTCACACTGTAGCAGAAGGGCATGTGTTAGCCTTTAACCCCCACTCCCCACAGCAGAAACCTTCAGAAAGGCAAACGGTACTCAAGATGATTCCCTTGAAGATTGTTTTTTTTCCCTGCTAATGCTTCAATTATTTAGGAATTTTCCTCTGCTTCAAATGAGTTGCATTGGGACTATGCATATTTTATCCACCATCTGCCATAGCAGGGTGCAATATTATTGAATAGACAATAACTATGCACACAGCAATTCTAGCTAGGATGCCTTGTGGACTGCTTGGTTAATGCGATCTGAATAGGCAGAACTGGGATTCTTCCACTTCACTCCATGAAATGCTCTTAAGCTAATGACGTAGTGATTCTCAATTCTTTAAATTGAAGGTTGCCTTTCAAATATATTAGTAATTACAGCCCTCCTCCCACCTCATTTGAAATTATTGTACTATGTAATACTAATAATATAGAAGTGCTGCTTTTAAAGGGTATTTTAACAGTGCTTTTAAGGGACACTGGTAAATCTCACTGCAGATGTTATCCACCTTCGTATAACCATTCCCAGATGAAGGAGCCAACCCATTCTATTCTGTATATTTGGACAGAACCCTGTTAGACAATGACTAGCCTGATGAATTGGGTGGCCTGTTTTAGATGAGGAACAGGTTATTTATCAGACCACTTTCCTGATAGGTTTTCTGTTGTGGTGAACCTCCAACTAGTATCCCCATCCACATTTGAGCATTTCCGATCCTTGTCCTTTGAGGTCACAGTGTAGGGTAAACAAAGGGGTATATCTTTAAGAGAGACCATTTTCACTTCTTATCAAACTGAGATTCTAAAGTTTTCAGCAGTAGCTTCACATGGAGGCCTTCAATGTTGATGATGGTGTAAATAGGTGTCAGATACTTAAGTCACCAAGAGAAGGAATTGCAGGGATTGTGACAAAGGAAATCTCCTGAGGGGTTAAAGCAGCTCCCAAATTTTGGTTCCACCTGATCCCTCTGGCATTTTGTTACCTGAAAGACTGATAACATTATGGCACAAAAGTAAATTTGTTACAAATTATGAAATACCATGAAACAATATAGTACAAGTTTGCACCTAACATCAGGTTCCCAGTTAGAATTTGTCCAAATGTATGGATCTCGTTGAAATTACAGCTCATGGATTTTGCTTTACAGCATTCAGTTCACATCAACAAGATTACAGAAAAATTAAACGTGAATGTAAAAGTGATGCACTGTTTGCTCATTCAGAATCAAGAAGTGTTATGTAGAATGAGACCATTTGACTCATTGTCCCTGTGCCAGCTCATTAAATGAGTATCATTACCTAGTGCCAATCTCTTGCTTTCTCCCCATACTCTGCAGACTAGCTCCATAACCATCTACTGCCCTCTTAGATGCTGAGAAGATAGCAGAGTAGGAAGCTCCAGCTGGAGCCCCTCTGCTCTGCTTGTTCTTTTTTTTCCTCTGGAGTGTTTTTTTTAAACTTTTAACTTTTTAAACTTACTTGGAGGAGAATGGAGGATGCAAGTCCCAGACCAGAGGCTAGATCAGGAGGTAAGTTCTGGAGGCGAGTCCCAGACAGGAAGCTGGTGTGGATGGTGATTACCCAACCAGAGGCCAGTGTGGGAGGTGATGCCTTGGGTTTAAAACTCAGCCTGGTCTGGCGACTTGGCCTGGTGCAGTTTAACACAGTCTGGGGTGAAAGAACTGCGAATAGAATACTTCTTTTTTGCTCGTATGCTGGACTTTCATTTACTATTATTTCAATTTTGTACCAAATACTTAAGTGCCTACACCTGGGTGACTTGCATGTAAGATGGTACCATAAGTGGCTACCTTGCAAGCTTTTCATTGCACTCATTCGAGTGCACATGACAATAAAGTACATTTGTTCGCTCAATCATTCGAATTAACCTGTCTCCCACCACACTTCCATTCAATGCCGAATGCCAAGACACAATGTATTAAACCAGCTGATCCCAGATGTGATCATATTCACCAATTCACTAAAGACCTGGAATAAAAACTGAAAGCGCTGGAGAAACCCAGCACATCTGGAAGTGTTCTGAAAACGTTATATTGGACTCAAAGCATTAACTTTGTTTCTCTCCTTGACAGATGCTAGATCTGCTGAGTTTCTACAGCATTCCTTTACTTTTGTTTCATTAAAGACCTGGATTGTTCTGAAAATGCTGGTTACTTTGTTTGGAATTGCATCCTTTATAAGATCTGCCAAAGAGTGCTTGACTTGGCTCTGATGCAGGGATGATAATAGAGTATTAGAATCCTACTCTATTAGAATCCTATGTTAACATTGCAAATTTTTCCCCAGTATATGTGGCATCAATGCTTGTGTAGATCCAGTATTTACAAATTATTTCTTATAACTATCAAACAATGTGAATTATAGCTGTCTTATGATTTTTTAAAAATTCTGTATTTTACACATAAATAAAATGACCTTAATGAAGCTTAATCCCTGAGATTAAACATTGATGTCATTCAACACCAGTGAAGTCAAATAACACATTTTAATTCTCAAGCATACTTCTGAAATGGGTTTTCAACAATCCAATTACTACCTTAAAGATTTATTTGAAATATACTAGCTCTCTAATATAAGCAGTGGCAATAACAAGAAAACATTTTAAGTGAGTACTGGGAATGATATAAATTCAGAAACCATTTATCATGCTATTAATTTCTGAAATTAAACATTTTATTGTTTCACATTTGTTCATATTGTGCAAGAAATTGTGGCCAGATTTTCTTGGCAATGTACACCACTAGTCTTGACCAACCTTCAGAGAGGTTTAAGGAGGGAAATCCGTATCTTAGGGTGTAGGCATCAGTTAGGTGAGTGAAGGGATGGGAATTGAAATGTGCAAGATGTTGGAACCTGGGAATGCAGAGATCAGAGGGCAGTAGAAATAAAGGTGGTTTCATGGGTACAAAAAAAATTATTTTCTTTCTGAATTTTTTCCCTTGTGGTGGCTATGTAACAAGGTTGTTTTGCTTGCTTTTCCTCACACTATGCAATAAGTATGTTGCTTCAGTTTAATTCTCCAGTTAAAATCAACATATCCGGCCGAGCCAGTTAGTCAGTGACAGCATTCAAAGTTCAAACTCCAAATGAGATTACCAGCATTGACAGCACAAGCCAGGTATTTATTCATTTCGGGGACATAATCTCAAACCCAGACATGAATGATTATTTTGTTTAATGCAACTTGTCTTTCTGTTCCATATTAAATGATATTACTCTGCCAGACTTTCGCATTCACATTCTAAGTCTGAATATTGGCTAGATTTTTAAATTTCACTTGGGGGAAAAAAAACAATTACCAATATGTTTAAATTGACCAGGGAGCTTTATGATGTACATGTTTTTCTTTGATTGCAAGAGGTCATGATCACCTTCATTTACAAGGTGATTGATCATATTCAAAGATTAAGCAAGTAAAAATGTGAATTTATTAGAGGGACTCATATAATTTAGATTTCTGTGAAAGCATCAGTGCATGAAATCAGGGGGAGAAAACTGCATGTTTCAGCTGAACGGCTACGTCTATCTCAGGAGTTTGTTTTCACAGCCTGTCATTGAGATGAAGAAATTGAGTTGCACACAAAAAAAAACTATCCTTCCCCTCCAAATCGCCATATTTATGTGAGGCCTTTAGGTAAAATACATTCAAAGAATCCCAATGTGAAATTGCAACAGCAACAGGCAGAGTCTTCCAAGACACTGAATTAGTTCGGTATTGGAAAGAAAACAGGGAGAACCACATGAAATCAGTGGCAGAAACTCCTGCTTTTGAGAGCAAAGAGTCTCATTTTCAACTAAGTGCTAAATTGTGAGATGTGATTCTCATCAGTGAGCAGTAAGTTTATTTGCACATATTAGTGTGCATTAATAACCTCATTATTAACCAATCTCACCTCATTCAAATGTAGTTTCCAATTCTCCCACCAACTGATTAGATTAGACCCACTACAGTATGGAAACAGGCCCTTTGACCCAACAAGTCCACACCGACCCTCCGAAGAGTAACCCACCCAGATCCACTCCCCGACATTTATCCTGACAAATGCACCTAACTCCATGGGCAGTGGCTGCATGCACCTCCCTCTCCACTTCCCCTTCCAGATCCCCAGCGGTAAACAGGAGAGTCAATTTCCTTCTGTTCAACATGCTGTGGGGCAAATAAATCAAACTATGCAGGTCAGCTCTCAACTGCCACTGCTTGACCATTTTAATGGCTGGGCTTTAAGGATGGCAGTAGTGCCAGGAATCTCAGGAGATCCTGGCAATGATGACCAACACTTCAATCTATAGCCAGTGGAAGGCTAGGATGAACAGTGTACCACTGGGGCATGGAGCTGAAGTAAATTTGGGAAGATAATGTGAGAAATGCTCATTTGAAACCTGCCAAAATTGGCACTTAGCTGATTTCTTGTGAAATTCAGACTAAAGTATTAAATAATGTGGTGTCTAGACCTAATTGTTTGAATGTAAATTCTTGTGCCAAATTTCATGACAAATGTCTTTGTTACTCTATTCCAGTATAGACTTAATCAGCCTCTCACATTGTACCCAATGAGCTCAACTTGAAGTTATCAAAAACTGCTGTGTCCTAACTTATACCAAGCCCCTCTCACCTTTCACCATTGTGCTGAATTACCCTTAAATGATAGTGATTGAACTGCAGTTTTTAAATTCATGTTCTTGTTTTCAAATCCCTCCATGGGCTTGTCCTTCTCAACCTCATCCAGCAGACATCTCTCCAAGATATCTACAACACACAGTAGGCCCAATGTACAGTGGATCCAGTTCATCGGAATGGAACCAGACTGGTGTTCAAAGTGGGAGTCAGGGAGCATTTTAGTGACCGTGACCACAACACTTAACGTTTTAAGTTTATTACAGGAAAGAAAAGAGTTGGTGTTCAAAAAAAAAATTTGGATTGGGAGAAGGCAGATTTATTTACAATAAGGCAGAATCTAGCGAAAGTAGAGTGGTAACAGCTGCTTCTGGGTAAATCTACAGCAGAACAATGGGTTTCATTCAAACTAGAATTGGTGAAAGTAGTGCCTATGTTCACCTTTAGGATGAAAGGTAGATGCAGCAAGCCCAGAGAATCCTGGGTGTCTAGGAATATTCAGGACAAGATATGAAAGAAACCAGATGTTTTTAACAGGTACAAAGGGAGCAAATCAATGGAGGCCCCAGTGGAGTATAGGAAGTGCAGTAGAACTTAAAGCAATTAGGAGGGCAGAGGCGACATGAATAGGCACTGGCAGGTTATATTAGGGAGAATCCCATGGTACTCTATAAGTATATCAAGTGGAAGAGGATAAACAGGGAGAGAGTAGGGACCAAAGGGGCAATCTGTGCGGTGAGCCAGAGGAGATAGGTAGGGCGTTAAACAAGTACGTCACATCTGCCTTCACTTGGGAGAAGGAGGATATCGATACAGAATTCAGGATGTGAGGTTTTGAGCAGGTTCTTGACATAGGGATTGACGAGCTACTGGAAGTCAAGGTGGTCTTAAATGTGGAAAACACCCCAGGTCCAGATTGGTTCTATTTGATGGAGAGGAGGGAAGAAATTACAGGGACTCTGGCGCAAATTTTTAATTCCTCTTTGGCCTCAGGAGAGGTGCCAGAGGATTGGAGGACAGCTAATGTGGTTCCACCTTTCAAGAAGAGTGGTAGAGATAAATCAGGGACTTACAGATCAGTGAGTCTCACATCAGTGGTAGGGTAACTATTGGAGAAAATTCTGAAGGAAAGAATTAATCTCCATCTGGAGAAGTAAGGTTTGATCAGGAGTCGTCAGCATGGCTTTGTCAGAGAGATGACATGCCTAACAAATCTGGTTGAATTTTTCAAGGAGGTGACCCAGCATTTGATGAAGGAAAGGCAGTTAATGTAATTTACATGGACTTCTGCAAAACCTTTGACAAGGTCTCACTTGGGAAACTGATAAAGAAAGTAAAAGCACGTGCTATCCAGGGTAACTTGGCAACTTGGATCCAATCATGACCTCAGGGCAGGAAACAGAGGGTGACAGTAGAAGGCTGTTTGTGTGACTGAAGGCCAGTGTCCAGTGGCATATCACAGAGATCAGTGCGGGGTCCCTTACTGTTTATGATATATATAAAAGATACAGAGGGAAATGTGGAGAGGGGTGATAAGTAAGTTTATGAATGACACAAAGATCGGTTGAGAGTGAGGAAGAAAATTGTAGATTACGGAAGGATATGGATGGATTGGTCAGATGGGTAGGTCAATGGCAGGTGGAATTTAACTCTGATAAATGTGAGCTGATGCATTACGGATGAAGTAACAAGATAAAGGAGTATTCGGTGAATGGGGGCATCAAGAGGTTATGAGGAACAGAGGGATCTTGGGGTGCTTGTCCACAGATCCCTGAAGGCTTGAGGACAGGTTAATAGGGTAGTTAAGAAGGTATTCAAGATATTTGCCTTTATCGGTCATAGCATAGGTTATAAGAGCAGTGAGGTCATGTTGGAACTGTACAGAACTTTGGTTAGGCCACAGCTGGAGCACTGTGTGCAGTTCTAGTCACCACACTAGAGGAAGGATCTGCTTACACTGGATGGGGTGCTGAGGTGGTTCACCAAGATCTTGCATAGGATGAATCAGTTTAGTTATGAAGAGGAAATCTGAGAGGGGACCTGATTGAAATGTATAAGATTATAAAGGGCATGGACAGGCTGGATAGAAAACAGCTGGACCCCATAGTTAAAGATTCAATAACAAGGAGCATAAGGTAAAAGAAAAGAGGTTTAGAGAGAATTTGAGGACTTTTGTTTTTCACCCAGAGCTGAAATGCACTGTCTGGGAGGACGGCTGAGGCTGGAAACCTCAATTTTTAAAAAAAAATACATGGGTGAGAACTTGAAATGTCATAACATAACATAATATTCTGCCGAAGGCCAGGTGCTGGAAAATGGGACCAGTGTAGATTTAGAGTAGTTTTTGTTTTTGGTCAGTGCAGACTCAATGGGCTGAAGGAACTCTTCTGTGCTGCATGATTTTATGATTCCTCAGATCTAACCTCTTGAGCTTCTTCAATTTTAATCTCTCCAGCACTGGCAGCCCTGTCTTCAGTTGCAAAGGACCTAAGATCTGGAACTCTTTGAAACTCTCCTCTCTCCCTCTTTTCCCTCTTTTAAGATACTCATTAGAATCTGACTCTTTGATCAAACTTTTGTACTTCTACTGTAACACACACTGTGGCTTTTGTTAAATTTTGCTTTGTAATGTTCCTGTCAGATGCTTTCGAATGTTTTATTATATCTATGTAAATACAAGTAGTTGTCATCTTTCTTGAACTTGTATCATCTCACTGCTGGAATTAAACAAAGGAGACATATATACATATATTGTTTTGGACAGGAGCATGTCTTTTTGTCATTGTTACTCAAGTGCCATTCTGAGTGGCATAGGGAACCATAATCTTAGAAACATTCGGATCATAGCAACAGTGGATGACCTTGTTGATGGAATTCTAGTATCTCATATTTAGCAAATGTACATTCCCAGAGTCAAGGAATAAATAGGCAGCTTACTTGTTGAGTTGAAGTTGATTAGACTGCTATGTAATCTGTCGAGGGTGAGTTCTGGCTAAGCTGTTTTTTATGTTATCTCACTGAATCCTTTGCATCTGCTCTCTTGCTGTTTCATTTATCCTACTGGCACTCCAATTCTTCCATATGGATAACATTTCCAAAGAAATCCATTTTCTTCTATTGATACTATTTGAGAGTTCTCTTGTTCTTCTGGTCTCACTCAGGACTTCTTTTTTAATTCTACTCCCCACTAGACTTATCCTTATAGAATGGATAGAGAACTGGCTGGAAGATAGGAAACAAGGATTAGGAAAATAGGTACTACAGGATTCAGCATTTGGATCCTAGCTATTCACAATAAATAATAATTCAGATGTGGGAACTAAATGTAATATTTCCAATTTTGCAGATGATGCAAAACTGGGTGGGATGGTGAGTTGTGAGGAGGATGCAGAGAAGCTTCAGTACGATTTAGGCAAATTGAGGGAGTTGCAAATGCATGACAGTTGAAATATAATGTCGATAAATGTAAAGTTGTCTACTTCGGTAGCAAAAACAGGAAGGCAGATTATTATCTGAATTATGATAGATTGAGAAAGGGGAAGATGCAATGAAACCTGGATGTCCTTGTGTACCAGTCACTGAAAGTAAGCATGCAGGTGCAGTTGGAGTGAAGAAGGCAAATAAAATGTTGGTCTTCATAGCGAGAGGATTTGAGTACAGGATTAAGGATGTCTTGCTGCAATTGTACAGCACCTTGATGAGACAAAACTTGGAATACTGTGTGCAGTTTTGGTCTCTTTTTCTGTGGAAGGCTGTTCTGGCTCTGGAGGGAGTGCAACAAAAGTTTACCAGACTGATTCCTTTATTATGGACCAGGCCAGACTCCCCTCAAAACATTTCAAGAAAGTAGCCCTGACCCCAACTTTTCTAGTTGTTTAAAGTAGGTCTAAAGTGTGTGTACCATGGTATGCAGCTGGCCCAACAACACAGTTTTAAACAAAACAGAACTTATTTTACACATGAACAAAAGAAAACTGAATTTAGAATAACAACTATTTGAAAACCCAATCAACTCTATCGTAGCTGAATTATGCTGTTCTAACATCCATATAAACACACCTTTGGCAAAGAAAAGTAAAATCAAACACAGGTTCTTACAGGAGAGATGTCACAGAGAGACAGGATCAGCATAGAACTGTTTCTTTGACCAGTCACCTCGAAAACAGACTGCTTATTAAAACCAAGCCAAACCAAACCAACCCAGAGAAAAGCTGAGCTGGGAGAACTGGCCACTCCCCTTTCATTTTACAATTTTTTAAACTTGAAAGATTCTGCTAGCTATAGTCAAATTGGCCCTAAAACCCATCCAAACCAGACACATCGGAGTTTCTGCATTTACGACCCCTCTCGAAAAGAAATCAAGGAGAGAATAACCTTGTTAAAGGAGCAGCATCGTCACTCCATCATCTCTCATCTGGAGTGATGTATGAAGGTTAGGACCCATGTTCACTGGAGTTTAGAAGAATTGGGGGGATCTTGTAGAAATCAATAAAATTCTAATAGGACAAGACTAGGTAAATGTGGGGAAAAATGTTCCCGATGACTGGGGAGTCCAGAACCTATGGTCATAGTCTAAGGATATGAGGAGGTCATTTTGAACTGAAATGAGGAGAAATCTCTTCAACCAGAGAGATTAAACATTGTGGAATTCTCTGCCACAGAAAGTGGTTGAGGCCAAACCATTGAATTCAAAATGGAGTTGGATTTATTTCTTTGGGTGAAAGGGACCTAAGGGTATGGAGAGAAATTGGGAACAGGGGTCTGAGTTAGATGATCACCATTCAATCATATTGAATATTGCAGCAGACTCAAAGGGCTGAATGGCCTACTCTTTCTATTTTTTGTTTCTACATTTCTATGATCCTTTCCAAGCACCATACAGTGAAGCTGGTGAATTTGCTTTCTTCCTCTTTCCTGATGCTCCACACTTCATATCTATATTTCATTATTGACCCGGCATCACATTTTAGTATTTTGGTTCTCACTCCAAGACTCAAGCTGACAATTCTTCGAAGGTTGCTTAGTTTTACAAAAACACTCTTGAGTTGTCTGATTCAGTTTTGAATGTCAGTACTGCTTTTGACGTCGGATGTTACTGTGTTTCCCAGTCAGTTGAATTGATTGATACGCTCTAACTTTCCTCCATTTACTACAATGTTGCATTTTACAATGCTCTTTATCTTTGTCATTACCATAGCATATGTTTCTTGCAATTGTACATTAGCCCTTTTCTTTATGACTGTATAGATTTATGTTCGCAAATAGTTTTATGCCAGCAATTAATGCACTTCTTATGTGGAAATGAGCTAAACTATGATGGTAAGGTACACCACGTGATTGATACTAAGCTGAGGTATCTCAGCCTGAATGTAGATAAAAATGTGTTGCTGGTCAAAGCACAGCAGGCCAGGCAGCATCTCAGGAATAGAGAATTCGACGTTTCGAGCATAAGCCCTTCATCAGGAAACATCAGGATTCCTGATGAAGGGCTTATGCTCGAAACGTCGAATTCTCTATTCCTGAGATGCTGCCTGGCCTGCTGTGCTTTGACCAGCAACACATTTTCAGCTGTGATCGCCAGCATCTGCAGACCTCATTTTTTACTTGAATGCAGATAAAGTCAACTTAACAGAGGTGGGGGGGGGGTGGGGACCAGTCAATATTTCTGCACAGAAAGAAGCTTGCCAATCTATGCCAGTTTTAAAACACCATTTGAGACTCCTCCCACTCTAATTCCTCTTTCCCAGCTTATCCCATGTTCTTGTCTTTCATTTTGGAGTGATTAACCACTGATTGCAATGATAAGATTGATAGATTCTTGTTGTCTCGAGGAATTAAGAGCTACGGGGTGAACGCTGGTAAGTGGAGTTGAAATGCCCATCAGCCATGATTAAATGGCGGAGTGGACTCGATGGGCCGAATGGCCTTCCTTCCACTCCTATGTCTTATGGTCTTATAATTACGGACACACAATTTCCAGTCCATGCGCTGGGTATACATAGCCTGAGTGCAGTCATCCACAGGGAGCGCTGGTGAAGAGGAGTTGCAGAAAAACTCATTGTCTCTTTTTTTACAGCAGCAGCTGGATCAGTTAATGTTTTAAAGATATTAAGGGTTTTTAAAGTTTGTGGTAATATGGCCGAATGAAAGTAGTAAATGAGGATGTGAGGACATTAATGGTGCATGTGTGTGAGGACATTTCTGGAGGGGTATGTGCTTGCAAAACTCAAAGTAATGACCAATATTTTGTGATTGGACATTTGTGGTTTATGTGGGGATGTAAATATATTAGGATTTTCTAAATTTGAACATTTGAGAAAAAGATATTATAAGGCTGAAATACACAACAATGCTATTTAATAATCAACCAATGCTTGATCGAAGCATCAATTCGGTAGTTCTATCTATGATATTTCACTCTTCATATTTTTCACAATATTTAATTTTGTATCATACATTTTATATATATAGTTGTGTAAAAGTTGGTTTTGAGACCAAACTTTTATCTTCAAAGAGCTTAAGTGGGGATAATATCTTTGAGGAGTCAATAATCTCACTAGATCTTGGAGACCATTAGAAATGTATCTCAGCAGTTGCTGACCATGGTGCTGAACTCAGTTAGGAGCAGCTGTCCCAGGCTATCTATTTCTGATGAGGAGAAAGTGAGGTCTGCAGATGCTCGAGATCAGAGCTGGAAATGTGTTGCTGGAAAAGTGCAGCAGGTCAGGCAGCATCCAAGGAACAGGAGATTCGACGTTTCGGGCATAAGCCCTTCTTCAGGAATTCCTGAAGAAGGGCTTATGCTCGAAACGTCGAATCTCCTGTTCCTTGGATGCTGCCTGACCTGCTGCGCTTTTCTAGCAACACATTTTCAGCTCGTATCTATTTCTGACACTTTAAATAGAAAGTTAGAGTCATAGAATTGTACAGCACAGAAACAGACCCTTCAATCCAATGCATCCATCCTGACCAGATATCCAAAATTAATCTAGTCCCATTTGCCAACATTGCCCCATTTTCCACTAATCCCTTCCTATTCATATATCTATCCAGATTGTACCAGCCTTCACCACTTCCTCTGGCAGCTCTTTGCATGCACACACCAGTCTCTGCATGAAAAAGTTGACCCTTAAATCCCTTTTAATTCTTTCCTCTCTTACTTGAAACCTTTGTTATCTAGTTTTTGACTCCCCCACCCAGGGAAAAGACCTTTTTATTTATCCAATCCATGCCCCTCATGATTTTATGATCCTCTATGAGATCACCTCTCAGCCTCTGATGCTCCAAGAAAGTAGTCCCAGCCTATTCACACTCTCCCTATAGCTCAAATCTTCCTCCCTGGCAACATTTATTTTAGTTAATAAATATGGTCATTGGTAATCCCTATGATGCTGATAGATTAGATTAGCTTCCCTACAGTATGGAAACAGGGCCTTCGGCCCAACAAGTCCACACCGACCCTCCGAAAAGCAACCCACCCAGACCCATTTCCCTCTGACTAATGCACCTAACACTACGGCAATTTAACATGACCAATTCATCTAGCCTGCACATCTTTGTGACTGTGGGAGGAAACCGGAGCACCCAGAGGAAACCCATGCAGACATGGGGAGAATGTGCAAACTCCACACAGACAGTTGCCTGAGGCTAGCATTGAACCAGGGACCCTGGCGCTATGAGGCAGCAGTGCTAACCACTGCACCAATCTGCTGCCTATGTTTGAAATGTTAACAGCCAATGCAGGCCCTATAAACTCGCACAACCCTTAATGAGATCATGACAGATTATCTGTTTATATGATGTTGTTTCATGAATATATATGGATAAGAATACAAAAAGACTTCCCCTACTCTTTGAAGTTATGAGATCTTTTACGTCACCTGAGAGGGTACATGGAGCTCAGTGTAATGTCTCATCTGAAAGACTACACCTCTGTTAGTGTGACAATCCCTCAGTAATACTATGAATGCCAGTCAATGTTCAAGTCTTGGAATAATGGACCCTCAACATTCAATTGAGTATATTGTTAATATTTACTAGCACTGTGAAGATTATTATTATGTTGGCAATGTTGCAGTGAAATACACTCCGTACAGACTGTTTCAGACTTGTATTCTAGGAGACCATTGAATCTCACCCAGAGTCAGACAACTTATTTCACAGAAATTATTAGAATCCCTACAGTGTGGAAACAGGCCATTAGGCCCAACAAGTGCACACCAATCCTCAGAAGACTATCCCACCCAGACCAATTCCCCCACCTTATTATTTTACATTACCCCTGACTAACACACCTAACCTACACATCCCTGAACAGCATGGGCAATTTAGCATGGCCAATTCACCTATTTATTTTAGCTAATATCAGTCCAACACACGCAGATGCCAACAACTATGTACTGATAGACAAATATAGACACAACAGAGGCATATTGCAGTTTCAGCCTCTCCAGAACACTTCGTCAGAAATTAATATTTTGAAACTGTCAGACAGTGCCATCTTAATTAATTTCTACCCCGTATGCCACTGGTCAAATTACATGGATCTGCATATGTGTTTCCACAGGCAAACTTTCAAAGTCATAATCACAACATTTAAGAAACAGACACTGACAAATTTGTCTATGTGCACTTTTGTGCTACTGCTGTTATCTGGTCTGCAAAGTGTGGAGTTGATAATCTAAATGAACTATAAATGTTTCCAGAGACATCAGTATGTGCTGACCAGCTGTTAATTACCTTGAATGGATAGCACAACATAAAGTAGGAAGCAAAGCAAAGTCCTTGCTAGTCAAAGTTATTTACCCTAGACGCCAGTGGGAGGTTAATTGGACAGAAAGCCGTATTGTAGAACATGCGGATCAAGGCATGGAAAGCCCTGTGACAGATTGTCATTAAGATATGTTGTGCCTGAGGTGTAGGCTTGGACTGTGACTTACTTGGCACAAGGGAAACTTGCAGCGCGTAGAAAAGGATAGCTAGATGTGAATGAAGATAGAAGTATTTACTGTGTATGAATTTTGATAACGTTTACATGAATTACAGTATATGGGCTCGAAAGCAATTAATGGAGCAGAGAAGTATGTAAATATGAAGGACTTAAGAACATACTTTGTGTTTAGTGTCATACCATTGTCCTGGTAAGTATTCTGGGAAAATTATTTTTTAAAAAATGCTTAAGGGAATACGGGCATTGTTAGCTGGATCAGCCTTTATTGCCCATCCTTAATTGTCCTTGTGAAAGTGGTGGTAAACTTCCACCTTCAACTGTTGCAGTTCTCTGGTGCACATATACCAACAGTGCTGTATGGGACAGAGTCCCATGATTTTAACCCAGCAACATGTAAGAAACAGCAGTACATTCCCAAGTCAGGATGGCAAGTGGTTTGGAGAGGAACTTGTAATTGATGGCACTCCCAAGATGGTTGTCGTAGGTTTGGAAAGTGTTGTTGAAAGGGCCTTGGCAAATTTCTGCAGTGCATCTTGTAGAATGTACACACTGCTGCTACTGAGCATTGATGGTGAAGGAAATAACTGTTTGTGGATATGGTGCCAATTGAGCAGGTTACTCAGTCCTGGATGGTGGCAAGCTTTGAGTGTTGTTGGAGCTGCACTGATTCAGGTAAGTGGAAGGTATTTCATCACATGCTGGAGATTCAATGACAGTAATACCATTGAATGTCAAAGTGCATTAAATTTTGTCTTGTTGCAGATAGTCATCACTTGTATTGATCAAATGCTAACTGCCACTTATTACCACAAATCTGGATATTGCCCCGGTCTTGCTACATTATCTGAGGAGTCATGAATCGTGCTGAACATTGTGTTGTCATCAGTGAACATCTCCAGTTATAGAGCCATAGAGATATACAGCATGGAAACAGACCCTTCGGTCTAACCCACCCATGCCGACCAGATATCCCAACCCAATCTAGTCCCACCTGCCAACACCTGGCTCATATCCCTCCAAACCCTTCCTGTTCATAAACTTGTCCAAATGCATTTTAAATGTTGCAATTGTACTGGCCTCCACCATATCCTCTGGCAGCTCATGCCATACACGTACCACCCTCTGTGTGAAAAAGTTGCTTCTTAGGTCTCTTTTATATCTTTCCCCTCTCACCCTAAACCTATGCCCTCTAGTTCTGGATTCCCCTAACCCAGGGAAAAGACTTTATCCATTTATCCTATCCATGCCCCTCATGACTTTAAAAACCTCTATAAGGTCACCCCCTCAGCCTCCAACGCTCCAGGGAAAAAGTCCCAGCCTGTTCAGCCTCTTCCTATAGCTCAAATCCTCTTGTAAATCTTTTCTGAACCCTTTCACATTTCACATCACCTTTTCAATAGGAAAAAGACCAGAATTACACACCATATTTTAACAGTGGCCTAACCAATGATCTGTACAACCTCAATATGACCTTCCAACTCCTGTACTCAAAACTCTGACCAATAAAGGAAAGCATACCAAACACCTTCACTATCCTATCTACCTGAAACACCACTTTCAAGGAGCTATGAACCTGTACTCCAATGTCTCTTTGTTCAGCAACACTCCCGAGGACTTTACCATTAACTGTATAAGTCCTGCTAAGATTTGCTTTCTCAAAATGCAGCACCTCACATTTATCTGAATTAAACCCCATCTGCCACTTCTCAGCCCATTGGCTCATCTGATCAAGATCCTGTTGTAATCTGAGGTAACCTCCTTCGCTGTCCACTACACCTCCAATTTTGGTGTCATCTGCAAACTTACTAACTATACCTTTATGTTCACATCCAAATAATTTATATAAATGATGAAAAGAAGTGGACCCATCACCGATCCTTGTGGCACTCCACTGGTCACAGGCCTCCAGTCTGAAAAAGAACCCTCCTCCAACACGTTCTGTCTTCTACCTTTGAGCCAGTTCTGTATCCAAATGGCTAGTTCTCCCTGTATTCCATGAGGACTAACCTTGCTAATCAGTCTCCCATCTGACCTTATGATGGAGGGAAAGTCAGTGATGCAGCTGAAAATAGTTGGGCCTCAGCCACTATCCTGAGGAACTCCTGCATTTATATCCCAGAGCTGAGACAACTAGCCTCCAACAAACACAAAAAATCTTTCTTTTGTGCCAGAAATGACTTCTAGCAGCTGAGTGCCTTCGCCTGATTTCCATTGACTCTAGTTTTGGTCTTGTTCCTTGAAGCCACATTCAATCAAATGGGAGGGCCCTCTTGTAGCACAGAGGTTGTGTCCCTACACCTGAATAGGGAGCTGAAAATGTGTTGCTGGAAACGCGCAGCAGGTCAGGCAGCATCCAAGGAGCAGGAGAATCGACGTTTCGGGCATGAGCTCTTCTTCAGGAAATTCCCCATTTCTTCAAACCATGTCCCCATTCCCCATTCCTGAAGAAGGGCTCATGCCCGAAACGTCGATTCTTCTGCTCCTTGGATGCTGCCTGACCTGCTGCGCGTTTCCAGCAACACATTTTCAGCTCTGATCTCCAGCATCTGCAGTCCTCACTTTCACCTGAATAGGGAGGCCTGGGTTCAAGTCCTACCTGCTCCAGAGGTGTGTAATAACATCTCCTGAACAGATTGATTTTAAAAATAGGTCAATAAAAAAATTCAATCAAATATGACCTTAATGTGAAGGACAGTCACTCGCACCTCCTTTGTGAGCACTGATGCTGTGAACATCAGTGCCTGTGGAGAGCATCGATTCAGTTTTCCCCATTCTTTAAAATGCAATGGCTTTCAACTATACCCTTTTACTGAGTATGTAACCCTTTCAGTTGAATTACTGTGATCCAAAACTGGCACAGCTGTTCTGCCTTCACTACATTGAGAAAATGGATGTCAAACATCAACGAGTATACGTATTATTTCTTGGTAAAGGCTTTTTCTACTGTCGGTTTACCTCATCGGTTATGACATGATAACCAATAACATGATAACATTTTCCCTCCTTCACGGTGAGTGAACAGAAAATTCTAGACATTGTTATAACTCACTCCCCCACCCACCTTCCTTTCTTCTAAAGTGGCAATATTTCATGGCAGCAACAGAAAACCTTAAGGAAGGTACAGCATTAGATGATAAGGTGTGACTGAGTGCGCTGAAACTAAAATGAGTGAAAGGGATATATATCATCATAGTAAAAGAAATCTGGTGTGCATTGAAACCTGTTAACATAGCATGAGATAGTCTCATTGGAGGCTTGCTGTTATGGTTCAGAGCATGTGTAGTGTGTAATATATTCCTAACTTGCTCAACTTCCCTCAATTTAATAGTTTAGGACATAAGTCAGGTCTTGGTCAGGTAAAGAAATTGAGACTTATGAAAACAATTACAGTATAGAGTGAATGTGATTCTTATAACTGAATGTAATAATGTGATTCTTTAATATTCATCATGAAGATCATTGTAGGTTTGAAACATTAGAGAATGAGATTATTGTGTAGTCTAATTTCACAAGCATTACAAAAGTTTTGATATTCGACACATATTGAGTTGTATACTGGCCTGACTTTCACCATTGAGACTGAATGCCCAGGTCAGAAAATTTCCCAAACAGCAGAAGCATCTCCTTTAAAAAACACCCTTACGAGTCACAGTTTTATTGTGGGGAAATGGAGGGCATGATGGAGTTGGGTCATTCGTGTCTGAAGGCATGTTGGAGGTGGCTGGGAGGTATGTGAGCACAGAGGCAGGCTGGTTAGAAGTCCCACCTCTGTGTTCTCTGGAGCTTTGGCACATTTGTATTAAAGACTCTAACTTACCAGCACGCAAATGTCATTTTCTTCATCTTCATCCATTCCCCATGTTCCATATCATATTCCTTCATCCATGACCTGTCTGCATCATCCATAAAATAATAATGGCACACCTTGAAATGCATTTTAAACATTTGCTCTGAATAAACCATGGTAATATCACTGGATGAGTAATCCAAAACCTCAGGTTAATGTACTGGGTACATGGGTTCATATGTGAATAAAAAGTGAAGCCTAACGGTGAACATATGACTACTGTTGATTGTTGTAAAAATACATCTCGGTCACTAATGACCTTTAGGGAAGGAAATCTGCCATCCTTATCTGGTCTGGTCTACTTGTGACCTCAGACCCACAGCAGTGTGGTTAACTCTGAACTGCTTGCTCCAGGAAATTAGAAATGGGCAATACATGCAGGCCCAGCCAACAATGCCCACGTCCTGGGAATGAATAAAAATAGCTCTGCAAATGTCTATATAGCTTTAATTTTGAAAGGATAGAAAAGGAAAATGATAATGATTTATTTAAAAATAGTTTTGCTAATGTTGACCCTGATTTTTATGGAGGTGAGGTTTTGGAGGTAGGGACAGTTGTTCAGCATACATTCCACACAGCTTGCCTCTTTTCTCTATCAGTTTTCCCATCTGGAGGTCAGTTTGATTGATAGGCTTGTTCCCCTATTGGACAGGAAAAGCTGCAGAGGAAGCAATATACTATGAGCAGATAGGAACCTTGGACCTGCATTAGAGATACTGTGGGTGGGGCGCAGATTTTCAGGTGGAGCATGGAAGACTGTCAATACCTGGATTGTTGAGGCCAAGCCTATTAGGGATGAAAATGTGTTGCTGGTTAAAGCGCAGCAGGTCAGGCAGCATCCAAGGAACAGGAAATTCGACATTTCGGGCACAAGCCCTTCATCAGGAATGAGGAAGGTGTGTCCAGCAGGCTAAGATAAAAGGTAGGGAGGAGGGACTTGGGGGAGGGGCGATGGAGATGTGATAGGTGGAAGGAGGTCAAGGTGAGGGTGATAGGCCGGGGTGGGGTGGGGGCGGAGAGGTCAGGAAGAATATTGCAGGTTAGGAGGGCGGTGCTGAGTTCGAGGGATTCGACTGAGACAAGGTGGGGGGAGGGGAAATGAGGAAACTGGAGAAATCTGAGTTCATCCCTTGTGGTTGGAGGGTTCCCAGGCGGAAGATGAGGCGCTCTTCCTCCAACCGTCGTGTTGTTATGTTCTGGCGATTGAGGAGTCCAGGAAATGTATGTCCTTGGTGGAGTGGGAGGGAGAGCTAAAGTGTTGAGCCACGGGATGGTTGGGTTGATTGGTCCGGGCGTCCTTGAGGTGTTCCCTGAAGCGTTCCACAAGTAGGCGGCCCGTCACCCCAATATAGAGGAGGCCACATCGGGTGCAGCGGATGCAATAGATGATGTGTGTGGAGGTGCAGGTGAATTTGTGGCGGATATGGAAGGAGCCCTTGGGGCCTTGGAGAGAGGTAAGGGAGGAGGTGTGGGCGCAAGTTTTGCATTTCCTGCGGTTGCAGGGGAAGGTGCCGGGAGTGGAGGTTGGGTTGGTGGAGGGTGTGAACCTGACGAGGGAGTCATGAAGGGAGTGGTCTTTGCAGAATGCTGATAGGGGAGGGGAGGGAAATATATCCCTGGTGGTGGGGTCCATTTGGAGGTAGCGGAAATGACGGCGGATGATACGCTGCATACGGAGGTTGGAACTGGTCCTCCTGGGAGCAGATGCGGCGGAGATGAAGGAATTGGGAATATGGGATGGCATTTTTACAGGGGGCAGGGTGGGAGGAGGTGTAGTCCAGGTAGCTGTGGGAGTCAGTCGGTTTATAGTAGATGTCTGTGTGAGGACCAGTTCCAATACCGTAGAGCCCAGATGGCCTCCTTCTTCAAAGACCACAGATTCCCCCAGACGATGCCCTCCACCGCATCTCCTCCACTTCCCGCTCCTCCACCCTTGAGCTCCGCCCCTCCAACCGCCACCAGGACAGAACCCCACTGGTTCTCACCTACCACTCCACCAACCTCCATATGCAGCGTATCATCCGCCGTCATTTCCGCTACCTCCAAACGGACCCCACCACCAGGGATATATTTCCCTCCCCTCCCCTATTAGCGTTCCGCAAAGACCACTCCCTTCGTGACTCCCTTGTCAGGTCCACACCCCCACCAACCCAACCTCCACTCCCGGCACCTTCCCCTGCAACCGCAGGAAATGCAAAACTTGCGCCCACACCTCCTCCCTTACCTCTCTCCAAGGCCCCAAGGGCTCCTTCCATATCCACCACAAATTCACCTGCACCTTCACACACATCATCTATTGCATCTGCTGCACCCGATGTGGCCTCCTCTATATTGGGGAGGCGGGCCGCCTACTTGCGGAACGCTTCAGGGTACACCTCTGGGACGCCTGGACCAACCAACCCAACCACCCCGTGGCTCAACACTTTAACTCTCCCTCCCACTCCACCAAGGACATGCGGGTCCTTGGACTCCTCCATCGCCAGAACATAACAACACGACGGTTGGAGGAAGAGCGCCTCATCTTCCGCCTGGGAACCCTCCAACCACAAGGGATGAACTCAGATTTCTCCAGTTTCCTCATTTCCCCTCCCCCCACCTTGTCTCAGTCGAATCCCTCGAACTCAGCACCGCCCTCCTAACTGCAATTTTCTTCCTGACCTCTCCGCCCCCACCCCACTCCGGCCTATCACCCTCACCTTGACCTCCTTCCACCTATCACATCTCCATCGCCCCTCCCCCAAGTCCCTCCTCCCTACCTTTTATCTTAGCCTGCTGGACACACTTTCCTCATTCCTGATGAAGGGCTTGTGCCCGAAATGTCGAATTTCCTGTTCCTTGGATGCTGCCTGACCTGCTGCGCTTTAACCAGCAACACATTTTCAGCTCTGAGCTCCAGCATCTGCAGACCTCACTTTTTACTCCAAGCTTATTACGGAGGCCAGATCTCCATTTTCTTGATGTTCAGTCAAGACGGAGGAGAGAGAAGGTAGGTTCAGAACTGCGAGTGGGAAGTTTGATGGTGGCCAGTGAAGCAGGCAAACTTGGGGAGCTGTTGGCAAGGCTGGAGGGTGAGAGGAAATGGAAGCAGTTCTGTTCCTCTCAGCCTACAAGCAGTGCTATAAAGGCACTTAGCCTACTATGAAGTAGCCGTTATCTCCCTTTGGCTGTTGTACTTCCCAAAATCCTGGAAAACAACTTAAAATAAGGCAAGCCTCCTCATAATATTTCAATAATTAACCCTCTTCCAGTGAGCAAGTTAGGTCTGCTAAAATCAGTGGGCACTTGGAGAAAGGTTTACGATTATTTAAATTCTATCTTCATGTCACCCATTTTTTTGTGATTAAAATGACCCTTTTATAGCCCTGAAATAAATGACTGCTCAATCTTCAATTCTAAGTAACCACAAAAGTCTTACTTGATTTGTTGTTGTTTCTGATGGATCTGTGCACCAGGATTTAATTGCATAGACAGCACAAATGTATGGAATGCTGGTGAGGCCATGACTGGAGTATGGCATGCAGTTCTGGTCACCATTTTAAGGACAGGATGCAAATTGAGTGGAGAGAGTAAAGAGGAGATTTACCTGGATGCTGTTAGGGCTGAAGGATCTATGATATAAGGAAAGGTCGGATAGAATTCAATTGTTTTCCTTGGAGCAGTGAAGGCTGAGAAAGGACCTGACAAATGTTTATATTATTATGATGGGGTATAGATAGAACAGATAGGATAGCATTTATTTTTCTCATTACTACAGGAATCAATACTTAGGATTGACCAAGATTTAAGGTAAGAGGTATTAAACTAAGAAGGGAGTTGAGGCAATGCTTTCTTTCCTGAAAGGATGGTTGAGTCAGAAACTCTCATAACATTGAAGCAGTGTCTCAATATTCACCTGCATTGCCATAGCCGCCAGGGCTATGGACCAAAAACTGGAATTAATAGTCATATCTTTAACTGGAACAGTAGGCTGAATGGCCTCTGCTATGCTGTAGGTATCTATGAATCAGTGTGTTTCAGAGAGTAATTATATATCAAAAATAGCAGTGGTCCTAACACTCCTGAGCACTGTGCTATAAACCTTTTTTGCAGTCTGAGAAACATTAATCATTCCTGTTGCTCAGTGAATTTTGTATCCGTGTTGCCACTTTCCCTTTCATTCCAGGGGCTTCAGCTTTGCTCACAGTCTGTTGTGAGGCTCTTAATCAAATGCTTTTTGAAAGTTGAAGTGCACAACAGCATCAGCGACATCTGTAACAATCTATGGCCAGAGTGTCAGGTGGATGATCCATGTTGGCCTCCTCCAGAGACTCCCAGCACCAGAGATGCCAGTCTTCAGCCAATTCATTCACACCACATCGTATCAAGAAATGGCTGAAGGTACTGGACACTGCAACGGCACTGAATACATTTGGCAATAGTACTAAAGACTTGTGTTCCAGAACTTGTTGGTCTCCCAGACAAGTTGTTTCGGTACAGCTCCAACTCTGGCAAATACTTGCCAATGTGGAAAACTGACTGGGTATGTCCTGTATGCAAAAAGCACCTCAAATCAACTCAGCCAATTGCCACCTAGTCTACTCTCGATCATCAGTAAAGTGATGAAAAATGTCATCAACAATGCTATCAAACAGCATCTGTTCAGCAATAACCTGCTCAGTGACACTATTTGACCCAATCACCTGATTCCAGCTTTCGTTCAGTCAGGCACAAAGCACTGAATTCCAGAGGTGATGTGAGAGAGGTTGCCCTTTATATCAAGTTCATATTTAATGAAGTGTGGCATTGAGAAAACCCTAGCAAAATTAGGTTTAATAGGAATCAGGGGAAAACTCTCCACTACTTGGAACCATACCTGTCACAAAGGAATATTGTTGAGGTCTTTGGAAGTCAGTCAGCTCAGTTCCAGGACACCTCTGCAGGAGTTCCTTAGGGTAGTGTCCCAGATCAAACCAGTTTTAGCTGGTTCATCAATGACCTTCCCCTCCATCATACGGTCAGAAGTGGGATGCTTGCTGATGATTACACAATGTTCAGCACCATTTGCATCTCCTCAGACACTGAAGCAGTCCATGTTCAAATACAATAAGACCTGAACAATATCCAGGTTTTGACTGAAAAGTGGCATCTATAATTCATACCATACAAATTCCAGGCAATGATCATCTCCAACAAGGGTCAACATCATTATGACCCTTGCTATTCAATGGCATCACCGACACTGAATCCCCCACTATTAATCTTGCTCTCAAAGGAATTAAAAGACACTTTCTCTCCAAGGCACCTTTTCCTGTTAAAACATACTAGCCATAAAAAGAAAGAAGATGATGCTGGGAGATCAGCAGACAGAGGATCGAATACAGTGGAGAAGACAAAGACTGTGTGGACTTGAGATTAAGTTAACTCAATGTTTAGTAACATAGAATGGGGCGGCATGGTAGCTTAGTGGTTAGCACTGCTGCCTCACAGCTCCAAGAACCTGGGTTCGATTCCAGCCTGGGGCAGACTATCTGTGTGGAGTTTGCACATTCTCCCAGTGTCTGCGTGGGTTTCCTCCGGGTGCTCCTGTTTCCTCCCACAGTCCAAAGATGTGCAGTTCAGGTGAATTGGCCATGCTAAATTGCCCATAATGTTAGGTGCATTAGTCAGAGGGAAATGGGTCTGGGTAGGTTACTCTTCGGAGGGTTGGCATGGGTTTGTTGGGCCGAAGGCCCTGTTTCCATACTGTAGGGAAGCTAATCTAATCTAATCTATCAGCATCGTGGGGATTACCATTGACCAGAAGGTGAACTGGACTCACCATATAAATACAATGGCTATAAGAGCAGGCCAGAGGCTAGGAAACCTGCAGCAGGACCTTATCCCCTGACTCCCCAAAGACTGTCCACCATGTACAAGGCTCAAGTCAGGAGTGCAGTGGAATACTCCCCAGTTGCCTGGATGAACAAAAGAGAAGTACAGCATAGGAACAGGTCTTTCAACTCACCAAGCCTGCACTGATCACCATATCGTAACTAAACTAAACCTGCTGCCCTTATTCAGTCAATATCACTCTTTTTCCTCCCTATTCGTGTAACCATCCAGAGCCCTCTTAAATGTCGCCAACATGCCTGCTTTGACCACCTTTTCTGCTTTTTGCATACAGGACATACCCAGTCAGTTTTCCACATTGGCAAGTATTTGCCAGAGTTGGAGCTGTACCGGAACAACTTGGCTGGGAGACCAACAAGTTCTGGAACACAAGTCTTTAGTACTATTGCCAAATGTATTCAGTGTCATTCCAGTATGGGTACAGCTCCAAGATGTTTGACACTGTCGAGGACAAAGCAACCCACTTGGAACCACATCCACAAACATTGCTGCTACTGAACTGGTGGAGGAAGTCAATGCTTACGATTTGCAAGATGTACAGCAGCAATGTACAAGACTCCTTAGACTTTCCTAACCCACATCTACTATCAACTAGAAGGATAAGGGAAGTAGATACATGTGAACAACAGTACCAGCATTTCCCTACTCACTATCCTGACTTGACAACACATTGCCATTCTTTCAGTGTTGCAAGATAAAATCAACAGCGGTATGGGTGTACTTAGACCAAATGGACTGCAGCTTTTAAGAAGGCAGTTCAGCACCACCTTCTCTAGGGATGGACAATAGTTGCTGGTTTAGCCAGCTGAGCTCATATCACCTAATTGAATAAGCAATATCATGAAAGGGAGCACCATAACACGGCTAGTTCTAATAACCTGAGCATTGCACTTTCAGTAACTTGAGGCCTAGCCCACAAATATCTCAGGTTGGGAAGTTGGCACTAACACAGGCAATAAATACAAACAACACTGGAGGAACTCTGCAGCATCTGTGAAAAGAGAAACACAGTTAGCATTTTCAGTCCGGTATGACTGTTTGTTGAAAAGTTATACTGAACTCAAAACATTAACTTTGTTTCTGAGTTTCTCCAGTACTCTCTGTGTTATTTTAGATTTCCAGCATCTGTGGTATTTTGCTTTTATTCCAGTTGGGCAGGCAGTTGTGCATACGCTGTAATCCCTTGACAATTACGGCCCATACTGTCGAACTGTATAAGGGTGAACGGTTCCATTTTCAAAATTCTGTACAGTCCTTATTGCCAGGAAGTGCTGATGTGTGAGTGATGGATGTGTGATCACTGAGCAGCACGCGGCTAGTGATGCAATGGGTAGAAATGTTCTTTGAAGATATGTTTGCCGATCTTGTCCACCTACATAACATCATTGAGCGTGTTATGCCCAGTGTGCCATGATCTTATGCCTGTTTTCTGGCATTTGACCATCCTTTCTAGCAGCTTGCTTTAGCTTTGAGGGTCTCGTACCCAGCATCAAAACATGGCCTCTCCCCCATACCGAACTCCACAGACCTTGGAGTCCTTTCTCTCTTCCCTGCTGCTCAGAGTACGCAGTTTCCAGTTGAAGCCAATTTCCGTGCTGGCAGCGTGCAGAAGCGTCCTTCTTTTGAATGCAGCTCCTGTTTAAGAGGGACTTTAAATGGTGCAAGCAATACATCACAGCCAAGTATACTGAGGCTCAACCCCTTCTTATGCATTCATTCAGACATGCAGCATAGGTGGCACAAAGTTGAACACTACAGTCGGGCAACTGAGGAGGGCACACAGCGTGTGCATGTTATTACCCACCTCAATGGGAGCAAGATGTAAAGGTCATGAATTGTCTTTACCAGCTTCTCTTCTCCCCCCCCCCCCCCCCAACCTCCTTCCCCACAGCAGAAAATGTATTTTTAGCCCTGTGAGTTTATTCGTCTCAACCAAGTAAATAATCAGTATATCCACAGAACCAAATTAACAGGGTGGCATGGTGGCTCAGTGATTTAGCACTACTGCCTCATAGCACCTGGGACCTGGGTTTGATTCCACTCTTGGATAACTTTGTCTGTCTGCCTGTGTGGAGTTTTCACGTTCTCCCCGTGTTTATGTGGGTTTCCTCTGGGTGCTCCAGTTTCCTCCCACAGTCCAAAAATATGCAGGTAAGGTGGATTGGCCAGGGTAAATTGCCCTGTAGTGCCTAGGGCTGTGCAGGCTAGCTGGATTAACCTTGGAAAATGCAGAATGATAGGGATAGGGTGGGATGCTCTTCAGAGGGTCAGTACAGACTCAACAAGCCAAGTGGACTGTTCTGTACAGTAAGGATTCTATGTATGTTATTTAGAAGTAGCTGCATCATTTCAAGAGGTTTCATAGTGGCTGGTACAGGAGAATAAATATTCATATTGGTGCACCAGAAGATAGGTAAGGAATTAGAAAGTATTGCTGGGGAAGGCAATATGAGCTTTACTCCATATCCGATTGTGATTTGTCAGACACGAAGCAAGTGCTGGCTAATGCTTGAATATTATCTTTCTCACAGGCACACTGACATTTCTTTCACCTTGATGACCACAGCAAAAAAAAGGGATAAGGTTCTTTTAGTCAGAGTTCAGAAGCAAAGCAAAAACTTTGTCAAGACATACACTGCAGTTACAATGAAGAAGCACAAATCATATTTAAACTTATGGTGTTACAAAGTTTTTGAAATGTAATCACTGTTTGAAAACCATATACAATTTGTGCTACTAATAACCTCAAAGGGTTAAGCTGCACAATAAAATCTCTTGTGAGCATTTAAACATCAGTCTACCAGTTAGAAACACACAGGCTTTCTCTTCTTTGTTTCCTCTCATGTCCTTATGAGAATACCTATAAGAAGACTGAATAACGAGTGCGATCGTATCAAGTTAAATAGTCACTTTTATTTAATGCTGTTCAGTTAGGATGTTCTTCTGATTCTAGGAGCAGTTAAAGAATTAACATAGGGATACACTGGCTGTGGAAGGATGTACTTAGCTGCCTGAAAAACCCCAGCATTATCCAAGACATTATGCAGCTGTCTCACTGTCATGTGGGGTTCTGTAATTCTCCTGACACCCTGCTGTAACCTGTCAAAACAATTCAAGCAGCAGAATACCCTTCATCACAGGCCTTTCAATTAGATTTGAAATCTATAATTGCCTTTCCTTGGCCTGTGTTGTGTGGATTGCAAACAAATCAAATTTCGATAACAACATCGGCTTAAATGGCAATTTGTCAAAAGCGTCAATGGACTTTGACAAAAGGAAATCTGAGCAGCTTCTCTTTCACCCGGGCTGAGGGGAACGTTGCATCAATTTGTCAATAAGTGAAGTGCCACAAAGCAATGAAAGGATATTTTCCTATGGGGTGAAAAAGTGGAGGGAGGTTAGAACATTATATCAAGTGTAAAATTTCAGGGCAGTACAATGAAGCAAGCTTTCAGTGCATTTCTGTTTTTGTGAAACAGGTTCAGCTTTCTCTGGACAGTTCCCTCAAGAGTTTCTTTGGGAGCAACCTTTAGCAAATTTTCAGCCTTAAGAAATGTACCCTCCTCAGTGAGTGAGTTGAATTGGCAATCATGCCATTTGATGATGTGCCCCAGACAGGCAGTACACTTGGACTGTGCTCCTCCTAGCCTGCAAGAACAGCTTCGGGTGAATTTTAACATTTTAACCCTCCATTTTTGCATGAATTTCCATCCTCGTAGTCTCCATGTCTTTTTCAGGGTAGGAGTCAGCATTGAGAGATACAAATGAGTTAATGAATGAATAAAGAACAGCATTTTATTCACCTTTATAACTGCATAGGTTCTCATGTCTGTGGAGTGTGATGCAGGTACTTGCAGTTATGTAAGACATATCTTTGCTGTATTGACTATTTAATATCAAAATTTAGCTTCTGAGGTGCGGTATTATTTGCCTATTAATGCATAGTTAGGTTTCATTGGTTCTGATTTATGTTAAAGTAAAAGGAACAAGAAGTAAAATTGAGTTGCTCGTTTCTTCATTTCATCATTGTAAATTTGTTAAATTTAGTTTATGATTCCTCAAGCGGATTGTAACAAGCATTTCTGGGATTTTGGCACTCAGTAAATTAAAAATGTTGAGTTTAGTTTCTAAGCTCCCAGTCAACAGCAACACATTTAGACATACAATCGTGTTTTGTAAAATACAGATTTGTCTTGGGTGTTGCCTATTTTTGTTCAAGTTAATTGCTAAATGAATGATTGCATTGTTTATGATGCAAAAATGTATTTCACTGATTTTGTATGTGAAGTTAAAAAAATCCTGAACCAAGCACTAAATTTGCTGGCAAGCAAGCATCACAGCTGCCGTGCTGCATCTGAAGTAAGTTTTTGCAAATATGGCATGCATAACAAAATTGAAAAAGCAGTGCTATCAACAGCTTCCATAAACTGTCACTTCGATTTTCTTTTTTACTGCATCCCTAATGCAATCAACTGATGCTGCCTAAAGGTTGACCAAAGTAATCACCGTGTTGACTCTAAATGGTATTGCTGTGATCGAAAACCGTTATAGCAGGAGCATTGACTCTGGTTTTATAACTTTTCCGCCACAGACAGAGTCAGCAATAAATACTAATAAGTTCTAAAATTTGAATGCACTTCATCCTGTTTTAACATCATAATCCGCATCGAGACCAGTTTCTAGAATCAGAATAATGGATTTATTACAGCGTAATAAGAGATAATTCAGCATATCTGCACTGGTGTTCTGAATGAAAGCTTCACTTGCTGCATGCCCCTGCCTTCTCTCTATAACCTGCACATTGTTCCTTTTCAGATAATAATCTAACTCCATTTTTAATGCATCGATTGAATCCACCTTTACCACACTGTCAGGCAGTGCATTCTAGACTCTAATTACTTGCTGCATGAAAGGCTTTCTTTTCTCATAACACATCTGTTTCTTTCACCAATTACGTCTGTGGCCCCTCAATCTCAGTGGGAACAATTTTGTTCAATCAAATCTGTCCAGTCCTCACATATTATGAAACCTCGATTGGGTCTTTTCTCAGCCTTTCCTTCTGAACGGAAAGCAATCCTAACTTCTCTAATTGAAGTTCTTTATATCTGGAATAATTTTGTTATTCCCTTCCATACTTTCTTCAATGCCTTCACATTCTTCCGGAAGTGTAGTGCCCAGAACTGGGCAGAATATTACAGTTGAGCCCAAACTAGTGTTCTGTATAAGTTTAACATAATTTCTTTGCTGTTTTACTCGTGTCTCCATTGAAAATGTCGAGGATGCTTTACGATTCATTAACCACACTCTCAAAATATCCTAATCCCATCATGATTTATATACATATCCATCTATGCTCCTCTGTCTCTCCTCCCTATCCCTTTTAGAATAGTGTTCTCCATTTTATAGCCATCACCCAAACCCTATTTTACATTGTGTCTCCATGTTGTTCTTATCAAATGAATTACATTACATTTCTCCACATTGAACTTCATCTATCACCTCTACACATTTTTCACCAATACATTCTACAGTTTCCACAATGCACTATTCTTCCAAGTTTTATCTCACTTGCAAATATTAAAATTGCCCCATCACATGAAGGTCTAGGACACTAATATGCATCAGGAAAAATAAGTACTTATTCTCTTGGAAAATACACTACAATCCTTCTTCCAACTCGAAGACTATCAATGAACTACTATTGTCTGTTTCCTGTCACTCAGCCAGTTCTGTAACTTATGTTACTACTGAGCCATTTATCCCATAAGCTATAACTTTGCTCACCTGTCTGTTGTGCGTCATTACATCAAATGGCTTTTGGAAGTTTAAGAGTCTTAGATATATACAGTTCGGAAAGAGGCCATTTGGCACATTGTGCTTATGCCAACTCTGAAAGAAATGATCTAATACTTCCCAGTTCACTGTTCTTTTGCCATGACCCAGCAGGGTATTACTTTCATGAGTGTGTATATGTGAATTTTCTAAATTACAACAGTGACTACACTTTAAAATGACTTCAAACATTGCAAAATAATTCAAGATTTCTAGTTTTTGTGAAAAATGTAATTTAAATGCAATTTTCTTTATTTCAGTTTTATCTGCTGTAATGCATATTCAATTCTGAATCTTCATCCACACTCTTACCCTGGCATTTTTAACCATGACAGTAAATTGATTGAAGTCTATGATGAGAATGAAGCAACAAACATGTATGAAGCCCTCCAGGTTCCTCACAAAATCAACTCTGCTGCATAAATTCATGACCGTTACTACCTGTCATGTTTTGACCCCTTTGTGCTCTGAGTTTCTGAGAAATTAGGCAAAGAATTGGCATTCTCATCCGAGTGTTCACGACCAATGGATAACTTTTGATGTGCAGTCGCTGCTGAAATGTAGCCAATTTGAGCAAAAACATATAAACATCAAATGAATAAATAAATGACCAATCTATTTTTGATGGGTATTCTGTGAGAAATGAACGTTACATAAGACATGAAAAGCAATGCCCCCTCTTTGAATAATGTCACAGCGTATCAACACATCTATCTGACAGAATGATAGCGTCTTATTTAAATATTCCATTTAAAAGACAGCATCAGTGACACTAACCTCTCCCTAGATCAGCACTGTAGTATCAATCTAAAGTGTGTGACCAAGCCCTAAATGACTCATATCTACTGACAGAATATTAAACATGTTATCAATGAAAGCATATGTGCTAAGGGGAAACTTGGCTGTGTTGGGGTGAGTAAATTTGATGCCATGGAAGGATATTAATGATTTCCATAGAGAGGGATATTGAAAGAAAAAGGTGAGGTATGGTCGCAATCATGAAAGACATTATTGACAACTTTCAGTTTTGGTTATGTGAAGAATAACAAGAACTAAATTAAACATTATAATTACAATTGACAAATAAAGTGTGAAGGGTTACAATTTCTGAATTATTATCTGAATCACATAAAATTAGCATAGGAGCAAACTAGATAGGGTCACATGGCTGGAGGAGTGAGGCCACATTTCATTAGACACGGACAGTAAATATGTAATAAGGTAAATGATAGACCAGACCATAAGGCTGCTCACTCTCTTTAGAGAGAGAGAGAGAGAAAGAGAGAGAACTGGTGATGGCTTAATCTAAAGGCCATCTCGCCTCATGCGAGGGGAGAGATTAAGAAGGTGAGTCCTTCGTGGTAACCTAGGCTGGTGCAGGAATTGAATCCACGCTCTTGGCAACACTCTGTATTGTAAACTAGGTTTGGATTAGTGGTGCTGGAAAAGCACAGCAGTTCAGGCAGCATTCGAGGTGATAGGTCGGGGGGGAGGGTGGACCCATAAGAAGATATTCAAGGACTGTGTTTTGGAAGGGATGGTTGCAGAAATGTCATTAATCGGAGAAATCCATTTTTGAGAAGTGTGCTGCAAGGTAGATTGGAAAAACAGAAACAGTTGTTTTGAAGGGGAATGAAACAGTGCAGTAGCAAAAGGAGTTACTTAATGTGGTTGATCAGGTAATCAAATGGAGAATGGATAAAAGAAAGGATCTTAGTTCATGGAAGCTTGAAGAGAATGAGAGAAATAGAGAAAAAGCTAGACATCATCACTTCTAATTATCAGCTGCCCTTTGACTTGAGGATGACATCTCTTCAGGATTGAAGTTTTTACCAACAGTTCCCATGTGCCCGATGGCCTAATTCTGAAGGGGAAGGACGTGTGACAAGGCAGTAGGATCTGGAGTTAAAGTTCCTCCTGTGATCACTATGCCTGATCATTAAGATGTTGTGACTCAAAGCCTGAAGAGGTTTGAGGGACAAGTTATCACTATTTTGAACAATTGGTAGCAAAGTCCCAGTAATTAATGTCAATGCAGCAGTGTTTCAAGGAGAGCTTAGGTTTAGGTGTATCTTTAAACTATTTGTTGTCCTCCCCTAGAATATTGGCCATTTACAAATTGAGAAACCAGAAGTGGGTGGAGTGTGGCTTTTCCAGGATGTTGTTGCTGTGATCTGTATTGTTGGGGTAGTTTGAGAAGTAAAAGCATAAGAAGGCAGTTACTTGATTCACAATTTGACTATCGCAGAAACAAGAGATAATCTGTGATGTTCCTGCTGATGTTTCAATGGATTGTATTGACATGGTGGCACAATGATCAATCCTTCACTCTGGTATCTCAGTCCTACTATTAGCACTAGTTGTAGTCAGCTCATTGTAGTCAGCCCTTTCCTCCACTCATAAAATAGCCACGGCTAAGGTGTCAGATAGCTAACTGACTTCTAAGTCCTTTTAAATTGGTTGCATAGTGTATGAGCAACTTGGTGACCACACATCCTCTAGTTTCCACTCCTTCATAGGAAGGCTGTGATGCATGACAACAGTGGTGAGATTACAACTCGAAATACCACTTCCAGCTCAACCTCTCCTGTGTGAATGTGGTGATCTCTGTTGGTTGAAAACAATGGACTGAAAGTCTTAAGCTCTACTATGTCAGCACAAATGCAATCATGATAACCACCTTGGAAGTATTCAGTGTTAGGCTGGGGTCATATATTTCTGAGACAGCAGTGAGTGCCTATGTGAGAACATCTTGGTGCCTATCAGAGAAAGGGTGAGGAAACATGCTGTCAAATGGGTCTTTAATGCAGACCCTATAGTGGTACCTGCCCTGGCAAAGCTTCACAGACTGTGGAGTCAAATGTCTGGGTTTCCTGAGAGAAACTCCATCGTTGCCCATCTTCTATCAACTCGCACGCACTTTGACAAGCTGCAGTCTTTTCTTTTTTATTTTCCACAGCACAAACAGTATCATTTATTAGGGACTTTAGCTTGGTTTCATGATAACAAAACGTTACTATTACTTTCTCAAGATTAAAATAAATTGTTTCCATTTGCCATTAAATACTGTAGAAGTGAATCGAGTACAAGTAAACCTTCTAAAAATAGGATGCTTCTAGTGAATTGTTAATGTTTACAGAAAATACATTTTCCAACATTTGCAAATAGGCATCTCTTTATGATGTATTCAGTAATTCAATAATTTCTGTTCCATTGTGCATTGCTGATGTACGTCTGCGCCATTGCATGTTATTTTTACAGCATAGAGCAAGTATTCCTGAGTACTGCAGCAGATTTTTGCTGCAAGCTATGAAGCTGTGTGCAATAGACCAAAACTTGGTTGTTATTCAGTGGCCTCAGCTATTTGCTGCTTACCATCTTGGTCTAAATCCCATCGCAGACAAGTCTTTGTCCACCCTGGTCATGGGCCATTATGTTAGATTATCTGTATTGACTGATTGAATGACTTGCTAAATAACCATCTAACACAAGCTGTGGTTTTTCAATTGGCTCAATACAGACAAATTCTATGGTAAACAGCTCTAAGTGACTGAACGATAGGAATGAACCTCACCTGAGGTTGGCTAAATGTCATTTTTGCCATGTTTCACGGAGGGTTTCTCTGTATGAGGCCTAGTGGGTTTTCGTGCACTGTCACCACAAACTCCCCTCATTATCTATACACCACACACCTATGCAGCCCCGTTATTGTACTCTCCCGTTTCTGTGGTGAAGATATTTGCTCTGGTGAATTATCCTGGGTTGCCTGGCACCAGTGCCATTGCCACTATTCGCCTGGTCAAGCACTGGCAGTATGGAATTGCCCTCATGGTTAAATTTAAAAAACAAATTCAATCATGGGATAAGAGCACCACTGGGTGAACCAGCATTTATTGCCCATCCCTAGTTGTCCCTGAGAAGATGGTGGAGCCTTCTTGAATCATTGTGTGCTTTAGCTAGGAGGGAGTTCCAGGACAGTGACACTGCAGGAACGAAGGAACTGTATCTGCTGCCCTTGTCCTTCCAGGTGGAAATGGTTGAGTTTGAAAGGTTATTGCACATAGAGCTTTGGTGGATTTCCACAGTACAGTTTGTAGAAAGTACACACTGCTGCTACTGAGTGTCGGTGGTGGAGGGAGTGAATGTTTCTGAATGTGAAGCCAATCAAATGGGTTGCTTTGTCCTGGATAGTGTCAAGTTTCTTGAATGCAATTGGAACTGCACTCATCTGGGCAGGTGGGAAATATTCCATCACACTCCTGACTTGTGCCTTGTTGATGGTGGACAGGCTGTAGGGAGTCAGGACGTCAGTAATTCACTGCAGTACTCCTAGCCTCTTGCACTTTTCCAGCAACACATTTTCTACACCTAGCCTCTGACCTGCTCTTGTAACCATAGTATTTATGTGACAAGTCCAGTTCAGTTTCTGGTCGATGGTAATTCTAGGATGTTGATCGTGGGGGTTCAGTGATGGTCATGCTATTTAATGCTAAGAAATGATGATTAGGTTCTTTCTTGTTGGTGATGGTTATTGTCTGGCATTTGAGTGGCACAAATGTCACTTATCAGTTTCATCCCAAACGTGGAATTGTTCAGATTTTCCTGCATATGAACAGGGACTGCTTCAGTATCTGAGAAATTGCAAATGGTGCTGAACATTGTGCAATCATTGAACATCCCCAATTCTGACCTTGTGATGGAGGAAAGACAAATGATGAAATGGCTTAAGCTGATTGGGCCTTGGACACTACCTTGAGGAACTCCTTGATAGTATTTGGCCAAATACAGCCTTGATGTCACTTTAATCTCACCCCCGGAATTCAGCTCCTTCATTATTGGCATCCGCTCTACACCCCAGAATGCTGCCTCAGTCCCACAATCGAGCTCCCCAGCTTCCTTCCTGCAGCACTGGCCTTGATAACCTCCCTCCACCCCACTGTGAATGCATCCCCATGGCTGACTACAGCCCATCTCCTCGAATAACCTCAATGGTTTGCCTCAAAGATGAGTCCCAGGCTTGCAACTGATATCTGTACAGCTCTCCGACTTCCTGCAACTCCCCGGACTGGTTGCATTGGAGCCAAAGGGCTGACCATGCCCCACTCTGAACTGTAGAGATACAGATGCTCTGATACTGACCACCATAGACCTAAGTCCCTAACCTGATAGCAGTGGCTGCCCTTGACTTACTGTGCTGGGTCCTCCAAACTGACAGGTGTCTCTCTTAAACTGACTGAGGACTACTCCCTGTGGCCATATTGCAAAGCTCACTCCTTTATTCCACTTGCTGTGTGTTTTGTGCAAATATGGCTCTCACATAATGTATGTGTAAAGTTGATATTGCAGGGTGATGTACAGCAACTTGTCCACCCATTGACTGATCACTGTTAGCAACTGTGAGAAGCTTCCTTGCTTTGTGTCTGTGCTGAACAGCAAGGCAACACAGGAGCACTGTGAGTCTTTAAGTTCCAACTGAGGGTGCAACTGACAAAAAGACAAGTGAAGGCAGGGGTGCCATGAACATCTGAGTAGGCACAAAGTGACTGAGTGCTCCGAGAGTTGACAACGAGTCCTGGGCTGCAGCTTAGGCTCCAGCTCATGGTTTGGACTATCACTACACACAAAGAGCCCAGCAGCAGCATCCCAGTGCACTCCAAGTGGGCTGAAGTAGAGCACCATACAGTAAGTGGATCAAACATGTGCCATGTTGATATGGTGAGGCTGGCATATATTTGATGCCAATGTCGGATAGTGGGGTTGTATGCAGTCACTACCCACATCATAGTACAAGGGAAAGAAGAAGACCTTGTTGAGCACCCATATGTAACACTTCATTGTAGACATGTGCCCATGAAGGTGTCTGGCATTCAAGATGGATGCCCAGATGAACAAGTGGCAAGCCGGATTCTCTAGACCACTGCTCTGGCTTTAACCACTGGAGTTATCAGTGTCTCGTTTCAATCTGGCAAGGGGGTGAATAGGAGAATGCATATTATTGAGGTATGATTAAGTAGAGTTAGGGTTAATGAGTCGTTAAAGTATGCTAATATATGCAAATGAGCCTCTTGCGCCTTACTGGTGAGAATGTCAACTCATTGTTCAACACTTGGTTTGGAAATGGAGATTTTGTTTTGATCATTGGCCATCTCCTGTGACTTTCCATAGGCCACATTATTCAGGATCTGGAATGGTTCAGCCCAGAGAAAATGATCCCCTTCCTTCAAACCACATGTTGTTACACCTCAGTTTTTCTTGCTGTAAGATGTGCTTGTTAACTGTGGTGGTTTTGAGATTCCATGGTCCATTGCAATTCCAGTAGAAGGGAAAAAAAATCGTAATACAGGGCTTTATGTGAGGAGACACTTATGTCCCTCAGTTACATTGAAGAGGGCCTGGGAACCTACGAGGATTCGGACAGGGAGGGGGTGGGATTTTGTTGGGTAGGGGTTGGGTGGGCTGTGTACGATGTATTGTGGGGTGATCAGATGGCCCTCAACCCTGGCGCCTGACGTTGAAGATGCAGTCAGTAAGCCTGGGGAGAAGAGGATACCAGCCTTTACTCTGAAGGAGACTGGAGTCTGGCTGGGGGTCAAAGCCTGAGGCACATGTCATTTAAAATCCTTGTTCAATTGATATTATTAACCCCCTTAAAGAAAGTGCTGAAATGCTTTTCTTAAGGAAAAATGAGAAATTAGGACTTCTTTGTAAATTAGCCGGCACCACAACCTCGCTGAGTTGTACAGGGTCCAGCATGGTTATTAAAATGGTACAAGCTCCCAGCGACTCCACATTCTCTGGTGGTAACAGTTTCTGAGCCTGTTAATTTTTTCTCAACCACCAAACACAGATTGGCCAGGCATCACAATATGTTACTGTTTGTGAGTGGTACACAGCATGAGATTTGTCAAAGAATCCCATTCTTGACCTTCTGGAGCCATTGTAATTGAGATCAAGGTGTACGAATGTCAGATGTTGGTGCACAGTGAATAGGACACAAGGCATAGAGATTATAGCACAAAATTATCTCTCTAGATCACTGCTTCCTGATGGTTTTTCAATTAGATGTTTGAAACAATATGGCACAGAAGCTGCCTGTGAACACTATAAATGACCGTGAAGATGCAGTAGAATGTGAATCGTGTTTAACCGTTACATGAATAAAGGGAAAGGTTGTAAATTTCTTATTTAATTTGATCACTGTACTGAAAGTGTTAGCACCATGCTTCCAGGTTAAAAGCCTTTCATTTCTGCCTGCAATGATACTTTGTCTTCCCACTGGCTTTTAGAGATATCCCCCAATCTCTTTCCTTATCACTGCTTACAGCTGTGCTTGCTCTGCTCCTCATAGTCCTGTGCAATCTGTTATTCATGACATTGACTGCAGTCACACTGCTGCTTGTCACAGACTCATTGCTGCCTGAAGGAGCCTCCAACTATAAAGTTAGTTTAGAGGCACACATCAGAGATGGGCTGTGATCTCATATGAAGGTGGAAAGACAGACTCCCTTTACAGTCAGCGATGTTTATCTTTCTATTTAGTAAAGGAGATAGTCTGCACGCAGCTGTATTCAAAGCAAAATAGATGCTCTTCTTCTTCATTCCTGTCTCATATTACACTTAAGTTATTTTCAATTTATTACTGAAGGAATATTAAGAGTGGAATCATCCCAGCTGCTGAATAATGTATGCTATGGCAAATTATTTGGGAATCTGGAATGAGCTATCAAGCAAGGTTTGTACCGACATCAAAACCAAATAGTCCAATTTTCCAACTAAGTTCCAGACATTGAAATGAGATTCTACCTAGTGAGCAGCAAGATGCCTATTAATAGGGATTATTGCTCATTATCACCATCCTTATTGTTTAATTTTGCCTTATCAACATGCACTCTCCTGCTCTCCCATCTGCTGCCTGGAAAATAGATGCCAAAGAATTCTGCCATGGAAGTCTGAATGGGTCCCTGGTCAGTCCAGCTCACTGCTTTTACCTCTCAACCTCCATCTTGGAAACCTGACAACAACAGCTCAGGACCACTCAATCAGCAGTGGCTGCATGCACACCGCACCTGCAGAGGCTGGCATTCAATATGTACCACTGTCATGGCACATCTCTGACATACAGTAAGCTTCTGCACTTTGGTGCACACTGGCACCTTTCATTGTAATGCTGCTATAAGGAGACTTTGGGACAGGCTCTCACAGACTGAATCACGTTGCATCTCAGGACTGCTCGTTCACTCACTTTGCAACTATCGGGATGATTATAGCATCTCGGCCTGGCCTAGCCTAGCCTTGAAGCACTTCACCTCCGCAGCCACACCTTTTAGGCTCACAGGGTTTCCGCAGTGCCTTGCTATTCAGTACAGGCGCAGGCCAGATAGCTTGTCATGGTTTTCAGCTGTCACATGAGACATGTTGCAATATGGCACCATGTTTTGACAATCGAATGCCAACAACATGAGGCAGCAACGTACGTGGCAAACCATGTTGTATATGCATCCACTAAATGACCATGTCTCAAAGTCTAATGGCCGTGAATCTCAGTCAAGTCAAGGGGGTTGCTGTCAGTCAGGTGGTCCGAAAACAGTCACCAAGGACTTCATCTATTAGCAGTCCGGAGGGCTTGGTCATGGTCAGTCAGCCATTCAGCACAGCTACCGTCAGGATCCACTCCCCCTGGAGGGGTTTCAGCCAAATGTTGGGCTGTTAGCAAGGCAAAAGGAAGCACTATGTGAAATGAAAGAAGTTGACACTGCTGACCAGGCAAGGGAAGAGTGTTGAGATGTTCAGAGTGAGTGAATAGGAGGCATAAAGGCCAGAATTCATGGTAGTAGGGTTTGGATTTTGATGTTGCATCCAACTGAGAGTCATGATGGGGAGGTGCTAGTGTTAGACGGGTGGAAAAAGTTTAAAAATAGGCAAAAATGAGGACTTAGATGCTGGAGTTCAGAGTCAAGATTAGAGTGGTGCTGGAAAAGCACAGCAGGTCAGGCAGCATCTGAGGAGCAGGAAAATCAACGTTTCAGGCAGAAGCCCTTCATCAGGAATGAGCAATCTGATTGGCCTGTTCCTCAGATGCTGCCTGACCTGCTGTGTTTTTCCAGCACCTCTCTAAAAATACCACAACACCAGGTTATAGTTCAACAGGGTTATTTGGAAGTACTAACTTACGGAGCACTGCTCTGTTGTTCCATAAGCTGTGTTGCGTGATTTTTAACAGTGAGAGTGGTACAGCATGAGCCTTTAGTGAGAGCTGGGTGCAGTAGCAGGAATGGAGTGAGTGTGAGTTAGCAGAAAGGAGATAGTGACACATAACGCTGGTAGAGTGCAGAATGTCATTGACCTTCCTATGGCATTGCTGGACATTTCTATGGACAGCCCAACCTCAGACTTAAGCTGACAGCATCTGGTGTCATGATATCTTATTGTCAGTCCTGAGGGGGAAAAGGTATGGTGCTTCTCTGCACTCACCCCCATTCACCAGGACACTCAAATTCCTGTTTGCAAAGTGGTGTTCCAATTTCCCCTTATTTTCCATGTCCAGGAAACACGTAGGGCAGCTCCAGACTGCCAGTACTTGACAGGATACCCTTTAAATATGGCGCCTCCACCAGGAACTCTGGAATATCTCTGCAATGGCAGACCTGCAGACTTGAGCCAGAGAATCAGGCTGGCATTTTGCAAGAGGGACACCACTGAGTCATGGAACCTACTTAATGAGGCCAGTTTGGGGCAACAGTGTGAAAAATCTTGCTAGACCTTGTAGGAAGAAACCCTTCCTGCATTAGAACTGTCACTTAACCAATTTCTGATAAGATTTACCCTTTAACAGAAGAGCTGTGAACTTTTGAGCTGTGTGATTGCCTATTCATCAAATTGAATCAATTTGAATTGAAATGCAATGACAGGATGCTGGGGTGGGGCTGTGGGGATAATAATGCAGACCAGCAGCCATTCTGTTGTGCTTGGATAGATTCAGCCAGTACCTTTGGGATGGAAATCTTCCATTTCTGACATCTCTGATTTCTGCTGGATAATTTTCAATTCACATCGAGTGAGAAATTATGGATAACACAGTTGCAGTCATTCTGAAATAGAAACGGACACAAATGCATGGTCCAAGTCTGTGTGAGCCAGCTGCAGAGGATGGGAAAGCTCCCTAATTGTACCAATTTGGCTGTAACGTGTCACAAACTGTAAATAGCTTTGACTGCCTGGTTCAGAAGCAGTAACTGTTCCCTCTCGTACTGCAGGAAAAAGGATCTCCCAAGCAGTTATAATGGAAACTGAACGCAGCACAGCTACAGTTGTTAACGCATTTTTGTGGTTATCTACAAGCTCAGTAACTCTGCTGCTTTTAGGAACTAAGCTTTCTATCCACTTTGGCAGCAGGAAGAGGGACAGCAGAGGAGCCTGTGCAACATAGACTGCCTCTAGCTGACAGAGTCATGCATTCTTATTAGCTCCATCAATATTCAGCCCATTGCCTTCCATCAGTCCAGCAATATGAGTCTTGCCCTCACTTGACTGTAACAGAATCCCAAGTTCATACCAGAAACGAATTTATCCAGCACCTGAATGCTGACCATGTCTAATATTGTGAAAGCCCATGATGCTTATGTGCAGTCATTAAGTGGCAGGGAATGCCTGAAGACACTTCAGACTAAAACAGATAAATTCAATGAATTGAAGGGAATCAGCCAGAGTCAGCATGGGTTTATGAAAGAGAAATCCTGTTGAATGATTTAGTGGACTTCTTTGAAGATGTAACATGTATTAAGCATAACGAGGAATCAGCACATGTACTGTACTTAGACTTTCAGAAAATTTTTGACAAGGTGTCATATTAAAAGTTATTGCAGAATAAAAATTCTCATGTTTTAGGCAATAAAATATCGGATGCAAAGGAGATGGGCTAGCCAATAGGAAATAGAGAGTAAGCGTGGATTGGTCATTTTCTGATTGGCAAGATGTGATGAGTCATGGGCCAGAGGAATCAGTGCTCGGGCCTCAATTTCTAATATTTCATATCAACTGTTTGGATGAACGGACTGAGAACAAGTTGCAAAACTTGCTGAAGGTACAAAGATAGACAGGAAAGAAAGGTGTGAAGAGGACACATAAGGATATAAATTGTTCACGGTGTGGAGTGCAGAAGTGGCTGGGTCCCAGGTGAGACTCTAGCAGTCTGCTGGGTGTGTGGGGGGGGGGGGCGCGGGGGTCAGCTGGTGAGCCTGGATGGTGGGGAGCAGTTGGCGGGGGTGGAGAGTGATGCTGAGCATGGGTAGCGGTCAGTGCGGGGATCTTCTAGTGCAGTGAGAGTGAGTCCCTGTGGGGAAGCCCAGCATGGAGCAACTACAATCCCATGGGTAAAGAAAGACTGTAATTTTGAACTTAACTTTATTTCTTTGATTACTGCATTGTATTGTAATGTCTTCTTAACTTATCTCTACTTTTCTACTTGTATCTAAGATTTTGTACCTCGGTACCTCGTACCTATGATAATGCCAGGAGTGATGATGCTGTATCCCTGTACTTGAGGTCGAGTGATAATAAAATCTAATTCCTAATTTTTACATTATTTAAGTGAGTGGACAAAGATCTGATAAATGAGGTATAATGTGGAAAACTTGAAATTTTTGATTTTGGCAGAAGAAAGGAAAAAAAGTACTTTTTAAATGATGTGCGATTGCAGAGCTCTGAGGTAAAAGAGGAATATGGATGCTTTCTGAGGAAGGATCACCAGACCTAAAACGATAACACTGATTTCTCATCACAGATGCTGCCTAATCTGCTGAACTTTTCCAGCAATTTCTGTTTTGTTCCCGATTTACAGCATCTGCAGTTCTTTCAATTTTTACGTGGATGTCTTAATGCATGAAATGCAAAAGGTAGACATGCAATTACAGCAAATAATTAGAAAAGGAAATAGAAAATTGTGAGCAGACACTACGGGCAGTTTAGCATGGCCAATTCATCTGGCCTGCTGGAGGAAACCGGAGCACCCGGAGGAAACCCACACAGACATACAGAGAACATGCTAACTCCACACAGACAGTCACCGGAGGCTGGAATCAAACCTGGGACCCTGGTGCTGTGAGGCAGCAGTGCTAACCACTGAGCCACTGTGCCACCCCATGTTTTTGAGAAATCCAAGTACAGTATGTTAACAAGCTTACATTTATCTACAACTCACATTACTACTCCAAAACATTCTCATAGATTAGTTAAATATGATTTTCTTTTTGTGAAACCATACTGACCCTTCTCAATTCCCTTCAATTTTCCAAGTGCCCAATTATAACATCATTCACAATTGAAACTAACACCTTCCCCGCAATAAATGCCAAGCCACCTGGCCAATAGTTTCCTGTTTGCTGTCTCCCTCCCTTCTTGAATAGCGAATTTAGATTTGCTACCATCCACTCTGATGAAGTTTCCAGAATCGAGTGAATTTTGGAAATTTACAAATAATTTATTCAATCGTTATCCACCTTTTTAAAGACCCTAAAGAAAGAGAAGATGGCGGCAGCAGCAGAGTAGGCAGTGTCTGGGCTCCTGAGACCGGGGCTCATCCATTCTGTCTGCATTTCCTTTTTTAGCCTTCTGTTCTCATTTTCTCTCTTTCTTTCACTTTATTGGTTCTATTTTTTATTTACCTGGAGAGAGCTCAGTTGGCATCGGAGTCTGGAGTGTGGCAGCGGCTGGGATTGGCAGCACTTTGACATTTGGCAGCAGAGTAGCTGGCAAGCATGATGGCAATCGCCAGGACTCTTAAGAACATTGACATACAGAGGGATCTTGGGGTGCAAGTCCATAGCTCTCTGAAGGTGGCAAAGAAAGTATACAGCATACATGTCTTCATCGCTTAGGGCATAGAATATAAAAGATGGCAAGTCACGTTGCAGCTGTATAAGACTTCACTTCGGCCGCATTTGGGGTATTGTGTGCAGTTTTGTTTACCACACTGTAGGAAGGATGTGGAGGCCTTGGAGGGTTTAGCAAGTTATTGCCTGGATTGGAGTGCTTGAGCTACATGGATTGTTTACCCTATAACATTGGAGGCTGTGGGGCAACCTGACAGAAGTGTATAAAATTATGAGTAATTTAGTTTGCTATTGTGGATGCCAGATTGTGAAGTAGTGTTCAACATTGCACCTGTGTATTCATCAGACACTGTTAGCAATCCCAAGGGAGGAGAAGGAGTAAACAGAGATGAGGGCAGAATATTTGATTGTGCTGATGAATACCACAACATTATAGAAGCATTTCCTGCATCTTTACAGTTGCAGACTGTCTGTCTGTCAGAGCATCAGCTGCTTGCATTAAAGCAGACAAGTTGGCTTGACAGGGTCTAACAATTAAGTTCAAGTTAGCCATTCCTAGTTCTGTTGAAACCTTAACTAATTGCAAATACTTCTGTTTATCAGCTGCTCTCCCTGTAAAACCTGCTTCTCATTATTCATTGAATGATAATCTATAAACAGTAAATTTTGGTAAGTGAGATTCCCAATATTCAGTCAACTCGCTGGAGATCTGATTGTACCATTTATTTTAAAATTACATTTTGCAATAAATAAATAAAGCCATTTGAGAATATTTAAGAAAAATCCCATCTCCTAAGGTGGGACCTGAGCCCATCATCCTTTGAATTGGGAGTCTCCTTATGATTGTGGTCAGGCAGCACCTGAGGAACAGGAAAATCAACTTTTTGGGCAAAAGCCCAATTAGGAATGAGGCTGGGAGCCTCGGGGGTTTAGAGATAAATGGGAGGGGGAGTGGGGCTGGAGAGGTGGTATCTGGGAGTGCAATAGGTAGATGGAGGTGAGGGTGAAGGTGATAGGTCGGAGAGGAGGGTGAGGCAGATAGCTGGGAACGAAGATTGACAGATGGGACAGGTCATGAGGATGGTGCTGAGCTGGCAGGTTGGAATTGGGTTAAGGTGGGGGGAGGGGAAATGAGCAAATTGGTAAAGTCCACATTAATGCCATGAGGATGAAGGGTCCCAAGGTGGAAAATGAGGCATTCTTCCTCCAGGTGTCGGGTGGTTAGGGAATAGCAATGGAGGAGACCCAGGACCTGCATGTCCTTGGCACAGTGGGAGGGGGAGTTGGAATGTTCAGCCACGGGGCGGTGGGGTTGATCTAGTGCGGGTGTCCCGGAGATGTTCTCTGAAGCGCTCTTCGAGGAGGCGTCCAGTCTCCTCAATGTAGTGGAGACCACATCGGGAGAAACGGATACAGTAAATGACGTATGGAAGTGCAGGAGAAACTTTGATGGATGTGGAAGGCTCCTTTGGGGCCTTGGATGGAGGTGAAGGGGTGGGGGTGGTGGTGGTGTGGGTGCAGGTTTTGCAATTCCTGCGGTGGCAAGGGAAGGTGCTTGGAGGGGAGGGTGGGTTGGTGGAGGGTGTGGACCTGACGAGGCAGTCACAGAGGGAACAATCTTTATGGAAAGTAGATAGGGATGGGAAGGGAAATATATCTCTGGTGGTGGGGTCCGTTTGTAGGTGGTGGAAATGACGGAGGATGATGTGATTTATGCAAAGGGTGGTGGGGTGGAAGGTGAGGACCACTTTCATCCTCATGTGGTCAAGTGACCATGGGCCCAAAATTGTTTACTGTAAATTGACCCACACCCAGAGAAATTGTGTCTGACAGGAAATTAGCCAAGTTAAATTAAACAGCAGCTAGCAGACATCGGCTACTGAGAACAATGGAAACCAAGGTTAAAGAGATCACAAATGTTTAGAGGGAGCCAGTTTTAATCAGCCTGAGAGTTGTGTGTTGGTGGAATATTGATCAGACTTTCCAATACCTTGACATTCAAACTGTGCCTGAAGACATGCACTTTGCTCCTGTCCAGCATGGCAGCAGTGAGTGTGTTGCCACAACCCCATTGGATGCTTTGAACCCAGCCAATGACCCCATTGGCCAAAAATAATGGAATATTTGGGAAGGCATAGGATATTGGGGATAAAAATACACACCTGGAAACTATCCCACCCTCAGCAAAGACTTACAGTAAGTCTCATGCCAAGAAGATCCAAGAGAAGATTTGCCCTGACCTGCTAAACCCACCTTCATGGGAAAGAGCTGTACCTCAGATAGGAAGGAGATTCCAATGGCCCAGCTCAAAAACATGAATTGTTGTGGGTAATATCCTCTCTTAGGCATCAGCACCGCCCAAACAGGAGGAGCTCAAGAGGGACTACGTAGGTTGGAGAACCGTGAAGCCCCTCTTTGAGTCCCCAGCGGACTGGTGGGAAACAGTAAAAGGGAACATCAAGAAGTTCTTCATCCTCAAAGGTGTTCAGGAGGCAAAAGACAGGTGGGGAAAACTGTCCCAGCTCCAGGAAAGTATGCAGAACCTGCTCCTGCTGCAGACGATGAGGGTTGATGTCACGGAGGACCTCAAGGAGGTGAAGGGCCAGCAAGCCTCGCTCTTTGCCTCGGAGGCCTCCAAGATAATTTTCCGGTCCAGGGTCCACTCAGTGGAGCAGGACAAGACGTGCTCGCGTTTCTTCTTCCAGAAGGTGCACAAAGAGTGCTCTGTGCTCAGCAGCCTGAAGGAAGAAGATGGCTCGATAACGTCATCTCAGGCTGACGTCATGAGGATCAGTAAATCCTTCTATGCCAGTCTGTATGATGCAAAGCCAACCGACAGCGCGGCCTCCCAGTCGTTCCTGTCCTCTATCATGGAGGTTTTAGATGACAGAACATGCGAGAGGCTGGACCAGCCGCTATCTCTGGATGAGCTGACCAAGGCCCTTGAGTCCTACGAAAAGGATAAAACTCCCAGAAGCGACGGCTTACCAGTCGAGCTCTATACCGCTCTGTGGGACTTGATTGGCCAGGACCTGCTGGAGGTGTATGTCAGAATGCTTCAGGCAAGTACCATGAGTGAATCCATGAGGAAAGGCATCATCACCCTCATCTACAAGCGGAAGGGGGAGAGGGAGGAACTCAAAAATTGGAGACCAACCTCACTGTTGAATGTGGATTACAAAATTCTGTCAAAGGTAATTGCCAACCGGGTCAGGTCTGCTCTGGGGTCGGTGATTCACCCTGACCAAACCTGTGCTGTGCCAGGCAGGAAGATCGCTGAGAGTCTCGCACTCCTCAGGGATACAATCGCCCATGTGTAGGACAGAGGGTTGGACACCTGCCTGGTCAGCCTGGACCAGGAGAAAGCCTTTGACAGGATATCACACAGGTATATGAGAGATGTTCTCTCCAAAATGGGCTTTGGGTAGGGAATCTGCAATTGGATCAGACTGCTCTACACCAACATTGTCAGTGCAGTCTCAATCAATGGGGTGGGAATCAGATAGCTTCCCATTCAGATCTGGAGTCAGGCAGGGTTGCCCTCTCTCTCCTGCCTTGTGTGTGTGCTGCATAGAGCCATTTGCCGAGTCCATCAGGAAGGATGCAAGCCTGAGAGGGGTGACTATTCCTGGCAGCGGGGGCCTGCAGGTTAAGGTCTCCCTGTATATGGATGACGTCGCCATTTTCTGCTCTGATCCACTGTCCGTGTGCAGACTCTTGTGCGGATGTGACCAGTTTGAATGGGCCTTGGGTGCCAAGGTAAACCGAGACAAGAGCGAGGCCATGCTCTTCGGGAACTGGGCCGACCAATCCTCAATCCCCTTCACCGTCAGGTGCTGGGTATTTGGTTCAGGGGGGCTGGGGTGTGGCCAAGTCTTGGGAGGAGTGTATCAGCAAAGTGAGGCAGAAACTGGGCAGATGGAAGCTACGATCGCTCTCCATCGTGGGAAAAAACCTGGTCATCAGGTGTGAGACACTGTCATTGCTGGCCTATTCCCAGAACCTGTGCCGCTGCAGTCACCTGGGCTATCTTCCAATCTATATGGAGGTCAAAGATGGACTGGGTCCGAAGGGACTCAATGTACAAAGATCTGGGCAACGAGGGAAAAAATACACCCAATGCCACCCTCACCCTGATGGCCACCTTTATGTGTGGCTGCATCAAGCTGTGCGTGGATCCCCGGTACGCAAACACCAAGTGTCACTACATACTGAATTTCTACCTGTCCCCGGTGTTGCGAAGGATGGGCCTGGCCTCGCTGCCGTGGAACGCTCCGAGTAGTTGCACCATTCCGTATCACCTGTCCTTTGTGGAGAAGTTTATGAAGAAAAACACCTTTGACCACAAGTCCATCAGGAAGTGGTCAGCACGTAGTGTCCTTGGGACCCTTTGGGAAAAGGAGAGGGCGGATCCTATCAAGCGGTTCCCTGAGCAGACTGTCAAAGCCATTTGGCAGAATGCCTCATCGCCAGAACTTTCCAACAAGCACCAAGACATGGCTTGCCTGCTGATGAGAAGGACTCTGCCTGTGAGATCCTTTATGCACGCCTGGACCTTCAGCCACACCACACGCTGCCCTCAAAGCGGCTGTGGGGGGATGAAACTGTCACACACCTCCTTCTGGAATGTGCCTATGCAGAAGACGACAGGAGAGGAATGCAGTGGTGTTTGTCGAGGTTCGTCCCGAGCAGCACCGTGACGCGGGACTCCGTGCTCTACGGCCTGTTCCCCGGGACGCACACTGAGACGAACGTCACTGTGCCTGGAGGATCATCAGCTTGGTGAAGGACGCTCTCTGGGTGGACTGAAACCTGTTGATCTTCCAGCTGAAGGAGTTGACCCGACTGAGTGTTGCAAACACATTCCAAGGTCCAGGACTACGTGTTGAGGGACGCGCTGAAACTTGGGGCAGCTGCTGCCAAGGCGCGGTGGAGAAAGCCCATCATGTAACGTCTGCCTGCCTAAGCACAGGTGTCTGATGCAGTAAGGGGGCTCCGCTGAACCCCCTGCTAAATATGTAATCGTACAGACCTGTATATATGAATGATTACTCTGTCTCTGTATACCAAGAAATGGAATGTTTACAGATGTACGCATGACCAATTGTACAGATCATCAAAATATTTTATGAATAAAGTATATTTTTGAAATAAAAAAAAAGTCGGAGTGCTTGGCCTTCCCCACACCCTCCACATTCCGTTCGTCAGGCTTGACGCCATCCCCCCACCGGGGAGCGCGCTCTGGCGTCCATCTGTGTTGTGGCAGTGGGGCCAGCACAGCTGTCTCTGGTCCCAGCATGGCTGTCGGTGGTCCCAGCATGACTGTCGGTGGTAACATCTGCCTGCCTAAGAAGAAAAGGGGGCCCACCCAGTCACTTGTGCTCTGCTGACACCTCAGTAGATGAGCTGGATAGTAAATGTACAGACTTGTATGTAGGAAAAATAAATTTTGATGTCTGTATATAAAGCAATGTAATGTGTGCACAAGAATGGTATGACCAATTGTAAAGAGATCCAAATAATTTTATGAATAAAGTATATTTTTGAAATTTAAAAAAAAAAGTAAAAAGCTCGATAGACTGGATTGGCAGGGACTCCATGAACAGAACTCTGGATTAGGGGGAGAAGAACATACCCAATGTTGCCTTCATTCTGATTGTCGTCTTTGTGTGTGGCTGCATCAAGCTGTGTGTAGACTGTCAGTACTCAAACACCAAGTGAGACTATGCACTGAGGTTCTACCTGTCCCCGATGTTGCGAAGGATAGGACTGGCCTTTCTGCCATTTAACACCCCAAGTGTGAGGGACAGAGTCCTTGAGTACATTGAAGGCTGAGATAAATAGATTCTTGATCAATAGAGGAACCCAGGGCTATGGGGAAAAGGTGGAAAAATGGACATGAGGAATGTCGGACCATCCATGAGCAAGTTAAAATGTATTTCGAAGTATGTATTGCTTTAGATCTTACTCTTAATTCAACATATTGCATGTACCCAGCCCAATCTCTGAGATACTCACAGGTGAAAGAATAGTTTAGTACTTGAAGATTAATGATGTCCCTGCATAAGTTGGACTTTAAGGAGGAACTGGGAAAGAAATGCTTTAATTTGTGCGCGAGGTTGGAAGTTGGGTAGAATAAGTCTGAGTCATGAGTATGGCTTGGGAAGAGAAGTCTTGCCACATGAGTGAGGTCTAATAAAAACAAAATGCTGTATCCTGTGGAACAGGAAAGAATCATGTCACTTGTCAGTTAGCTATTCCAGCCTTCAAAGTGTCTATAAGCTGAAGGAAGAAGCTGCGACCTGTGAAGAGGGAAATCTTCACCCACTGCCTGAGGCATTTGTCTTTTCCCTATCCAAGTCTCACTGCACCCATTCTGGTTATTGAGTCAAGAAGCTCTAGAAAGCTATTTCAGGCTCACTAATGGAGGGCTGGAAAGAGTGTATCACTGAAAAAGCCATTATGATTTCATGTAGATATTTGACTTCCACCAGCAAAAAGCCTCCAACTATTTATCATTCTGATTGTATGACTGAGAGCGGCCTTCTGAAGAATTGGAATTAGTAACTGTTCGTGCCTATCAATGGGAAATTCGTTCCAAGCTTTCCCTTCCCATCCAGATTTTTGGTATTCTATACCATATTTGAGGTAACTGAAACTGACTATCTATGTTAAATCTGGAAAGTTACTACCAGAAGCCAAATGAAATGGCTGCTTATGTTTGTTGCAATGATTCTTCATAAACATGTGGACATTCTTATACCTTGCATCGTCTTCCAATCCAACAGTTGAAATGAGTGAAGAAGGTGACAGTAAACTTTGGAATTTTGCAATAAGAGGGTGGATGAAATACATTCGGTCTAGAAAACTCAAGAAATAATTATTCTGAATGAAAACAGACAGATAAAAATTAAAATCAACCTTCCTAAAAGGTTCCTGCTACAATTGGCACAATTAATGCTGACAAAGATGATTCAACTGTGCAGCAATAGTGGAGCTTTGTGGAGACATTGAAATTAGTGCGTAGTTTTAAAAATATTCTCTGTTGAGGTGATATTTGGCAGTTGGAACTAAACAAAGGCTATCTGTGTTTTATTACAGGAAGTATAGTGTACCTTGGGATGATGTTGGGGGCCTTTTTCTGGGGTGGTCTAGCAGACAAGGTTGGCCGGCGGCAAGCCCTCATCATTTGTATGTCCGTCAATGGTTTCTTCGCCTTTCTTTCATCCTTCGTCCAGGGTTATGGGCTCTTCCTCTTCTGCCGATTCTTCGCTGGATTTGGGTAAGATCCGATGTCATGTTTTCAGACCATGACAAGGCTTTTGAAGCATTAATTACAGATATTTTTACTTCAACATGTTTGGACATATAATGGTACACCTCTGGAGTAAGTAGGATTTAGAACCTGGTCAGGAGGCACTATCATTGCATTACAAGAGCACGGATTTTATTGCTCAGATGTTCCACTGAAAAGATACCATCAGTATCTCATTAAAGCCTTTATCTCATTATTACCTCGTTTGGTGTTTAAATATCTTGCATACTATCATATTATAGAGATTTTGTAAGTCTATTTATTAATGAATGTAATGTTTATATACTATTTCTGATTTACTTTCTGATTTTTGGCAACAGGCAATGTGGAAAAAGGATTTATAGAATTCATAAAATCATAAAACCATAAGATATAAGAGTAGAATTAGACCATTCGGCCCATCCAATCTGCTCCACCATTCGATTATGGCTGACATGTTTTTCAACCCCATTCTAATACCTTCTCCCCATAACCCCTGATCTCCTTACTAATCAAGAACTTATCAATCTCTGTTTAAATAGAGTCAGTGACTTGGCCTCCACATCACTCTGCAGTAATGGGTTCCACATGCTCACCACACTCAGGTGGAAGAAATTCCTCCTCATCCCAGTTCTAAAGGGTCATTCCTTCACCCTGAGGTTGTGCCCTTAGATCCTAATTTCTCCTATCGGTGGATACGTCTTCTCCACATACATTCTATCCAGGCCTCCTCGTATTCTGTAAGCTTTGATCAGATCCCCTCTTATCCTTCTAAACTCCATCAAGTACAGACCCAGAGTCCTTTACTGCACCTCATATGACAACCCATTCATCTCCGGGATCATTCTTGTAAACTTCCTCTGCATCCTGTCCAATGCCAACACATCTTTTCTGAGATACTGGGACCAAAATTGCTGACAATATTCCAAATGCGATCTGACCAGGGCCTTATACAGCCTCAGTGGTACATCTCTGCTCTTGTGGTCTCGCCCTCAATTAATACAGTTAGGCAGAAAGTAGCCAACTAGAATTATAGAGCCATAGAGCATGGAAACAGATCCTTCAGTTATGGAGTCATAGAGCATGGAGATAGGCCCTTTGGCTCAAACTGGTCCATGCCGATCAAAAAGTGTCTATCCGCAGTAACTCCATTTCCTTGCATTTGGCCCATATTCTTCTAAACTTGTCCGATCTAAGTATTTGTCAAAATGCCTTTTAAATGTTAATAATGTACCCGCCTCAACCACTTTTGGTGGCAGCTCATTCCACAGGCGTATCTCATACACGTGTAAAAAAGTTGCCCCTCAGGTTCCCTTTTATTCTTTCCCCTCTAACCTTAAACCGATGCCCTCTCGTCCTTGATTCCCCAACCCTGGGAAAAAGATTGAGTGCATTCACACTATCCATGCCCCTCATGATCTTGTACACCTCAGTCTCCTCCATTCTAAAGAAAACTGTCCTAGCTTGTCTAACCTCTCAGACCATTGAGTCCAGACAACCTCCTTGTAAATTTATTCTGAACTCTTTCCAGTTTAATAACATCCTCCCTATAACAAGGTGAGCAAAACTGAACACAGTACTCTCTATGCGGCCTCACCAATGTCCTGTACAACTGTAACATAACTTCCCGACTTCTATACTCAATGCTCTGACTGATGAAGGCCAGTGTGCCAAAAGCCTTCTTCATTGCCCTGTCTACCTGTGACTCTACTTTCAGAGAAATGTGAACCTGAACTCCAAGATCCCTCTGTTCCACCATACTCCTTTAAGGCCCTACCATTCACCATGAAATTCCTGTCTTGATTTGACTTTCCAAAATGTCAGACCTCATCTTTACCATATTAAACTCCATTTGCCATTTCTCGGCCCATTTCCCCAGCTGATCAAGGGCCTGCTCCAATTTATGATAACCTTCCTCACTGTGCCCGATACCGTGTATTTCAGCAAACTTACTTATCGTGCCTTGTAGATTGTCATCCAAATTATTGAGATAGATAAAATAAACAGTATTGGACCCAGCACTGATCTCTGAGGCACTCTACTAGTCGCAGGCCTCCAGTCCGACACACATCCTTCCATTATTACCCTTTATTTCCTACCATCCAGCCAATTGTGTATCCAATTTGCCAGCTCGCCTTGGATTACATGTGATCTAACCTTCCAGAGTAGCCTACCATGTGGAACCTTAGCAAAGGCCTTACTGAAATCAGTATAGACAACATATACCGCCCTGTCCTCATCATTCTTCCTGGTCACTTCATCAGGGAGAAAGGATTGGGAAGTTATGTTGGTACAATTTGATAAATTGGAATGAATGGAGTCTGGCCGGGGGAGGTAACAACAGAAGTATGGTCTAATCCTTTCCTGGAAATCCTATTTAATTCTTAATAATTGCAATGACATTTCTATGTATTGAATATCACATGCAGAAATTACTATCTGAGGAGTAGAGGCCCAGGAACGCATTGATATTTTGTATGTATGTGTTATATGAAGTGTATGATTGTTTTGTATGTATATCTGAAAGGAACAGAAGAATTAGGAGCAGGCACATGCCACATGGTCCATCCAGCTCATCGAGCCATTGGTGTGATCATAACTAATCTTCTGCCTTAACTCCACTTTCCCGTTAGGTCCCATATCCTTTAATTCCCAGAGAGAAAAATTGTAATTATGTTCGCCTTGAATATACTCAAATGTAGAGTACCTTCAACCACCTGGGGTAGACAATGCCAAATTCCACAACCTTCTGAGGCAATAAATTTCTCCTCTATTCTAAATGATTAATCTTTCATTGCGACATTGTGTGCCCCTGAAACAAACTTTCAGGTTCAACCTTGTCAAGCTCTGTTAGAGTCTTGACTGATTCAAGGAGATCACCTCTCAGTCTTCTAAACTCCAGGGTGTATTGACCAGTTTACTCAGCAGCCCTTCAGGAGACAACACTTCTATCTCATGAATCAATCTTGCCTACTTCAGCTGTTACAATGCAAGTAATCCTTCCTTAGATATGTAGACACATAGATATGAAGATAAGGGCACCATGGTAGCTCAGTGGTTAGCACTGCTACATACAGGGACCCGGGTTTGATTCCAGCCTCTGTGTGAAGTTTACATGTTCTCCCTGTGTCTGCTTGGGTTTCCTCCTGGTGATCAGGTTTCCTCCCACAGTAAAATATGTGCAGGTTAGGTGGATTGGTCATGCTAAATTGCCCATAGTGTCCAAGAATTTGCAGGCTATGTGAATTCACCATGGGAAATGCTGGGCGACAGAGATTGGGAAGGAGGATGGGTCAGTGTGGATTTGATGGACCAAATTGCTGCCTTCCACACTGAAGGGATTCTATAATTCAATGAAAATTGTGCACAACACTTCAAGCAATATTGCACCAAATCACTACCTAATTGTTGCAAGACTTCCATTTCCTTGCACCCCAAAACCAAATGAAAAGGCAAGCATGCCATTTGCCATCCCAGGTATTTGCTGTACCTGCATGCAAACATGTGTTTCTTGTCTGAATACACCTACATTTCTCAGATGAAGCTGAGATCTTATCCATGTGGAACTCTACTGGTTATAACCTGCCAACTTAGTCATAGAGATGTACAGCATGGAAACAGACTCTTCGGTCCAACCTGTCCTTGATGATCAGATATCTCAACCCAATCTAGTTCCACCTGCCAGCACCTGGCCCATATCCCTCCAAACCCTTGCTATTCATATACCCATCCAAATACCTTTTAAATGTTGCAATTGTACCAGCCTCCACCACTTCCTCTGGCAGCTCATTCCATACACATACCACCCTCTGCGTGAAAAAGTTGCCCCTTAGGTCCCTTTTATATCTTTCCCCTCTCACCCTGAACCTATGCCCTCTATTTCTGGACTCTGCCACCCCAGGGAAAATGCTTTGTCTATTTACCCTATCCATGCCCCTCATAATTTTGTAAACCTCTATAAGGTCACCCCTCAGCCTCCGACACTCCAGGGAAAACAGCCCCAGTCGGTTCAGCCTCTCCCCATAGCCCAAATCCTCCAACCCTGGCAACATCCTTGTAAATCTTTTCTGAACCCTTTCAAGTTTCACAACATCTTTCCGATAGGAAGGAGACCAGAATTGCAAGCAATACTCCAACAGTGGCCTAAGCAATGTTCGGTACATCTGCAACATGACCTCCCAACTCCTGTACTCAATACGCTGACCAATAAAGGAAAGCCTATCAAATGCTGCCTTCACTATCCTATCTACCTGTGACTCCACTTTCAAGGAGCTATGAACCTGCACTCCAAGGTCTCTTTGTTCAGCAACACTCTCTAGGACCTTACCATGAAGTGTATAAGTCCTGCTAAGATTTGCTTTCGCAAAATGCAGACCTCGCATTTATCTGAATTAGACTCCATCTATACCTCTCGGCCCATTGGCCCATCTGGTCAGATCCTGTTGTAATCTGAGGTGACCTTCTCGGCTGTCCACTACACCTCCAATTTTGGTGGCATCTGCAAACTTACTAACTGTACCACCTATGCTCGCATCCAAATCATTTACGTAAATGACAAAAAGTAGTGCAACTAGCACCGATCCTTGTGGCACTCCATTGGTCATAGGCCTCTAATTTGAAAAATAAACTTCCACCACCACCCTCTGTCTTGTACCTTTGTGCCAGTTCTGTGTCCAAGTGGCTAGTTCTCCCTTTATTCTGTGAGATCTAATCTTGAAAATACTTGTTTATTCCTATCAGTTCAATACAGTTCAATGGCACCAGTCCACAGGATTCAGTGAGGTGTCTCTTTTGCTTCTTCCAGATTCTCTTGATCTCCGATTTTCAGGTCTAAGTCCTTTCCGCTCTTTGCTGCAGACAGGGAAAGACATATCAATTGTCCAGTTTCTCGGTCGCTAGTCAAAGGCAATAACTTATTGCAAATAGTGGCAAAGAAAATAGTGGTTACCTTTCAGTTCATGGTTACTTCATCACAGAAAGAAGAGTTCCGGTTGGAATGCCATCCTTCTAGGAATTTTCATGCATACCAAGACATGCATGAGAATTCCTAGAAGCATGGCATTCCAACTGGAACACTATCAACAAACACATCGAGTTAGACCCCACGTACCACCCCCTGAGAAAAAGAAAAGGAAATGACATCACCTCAGGAAATGACACCACCGATCCAAAGAAACCCATGCATATAAATAGAAAGCAGGAATGATCAACAGTGCTTTGCCCAGAGGCCCGCTGAAGATGTTACCTAGTAGGGTGACAAAACGTCTGGAAATGAATCTTCCAGGCCAGCGAGCAAAGCTACTTTCTTTTATAACCTTTGAGCCAAGTCTAATTGCCACATTACTCAGGTAACAATTATCTCCTTTAAGATTCTGCATTTTAATTTGGACTGGAACTCCTCATTCCTATTTCTATCTTTATCATTGGTTTTTACCTGGATCCCAACAATTTGGAGTCCCTTCCTTCCATTCCAAGTTCATCTTTAGTTACCAGGAGATGTTTTTAACGTGGGAACTGGGCAAACACCACCCTTTGGAGGACAATATCTAACTCCTGATTATATTGTTACCTTTCAGTTTCAAATTTCCTTTCACATTGTTGAATAGAAAGGCTTCTAGTTTGTGTTATGGTCAGTTTGCACAATCAGCCTGTGATCCTGGTCCTCATTTCCAAGGTGGTAAGTACTTTGTACCTGTTGGTCAAAGAGAAGTGCTGAGCTTCCTTCATCATTACATCTTGGATCCCCCTACATTTGCCTGACCCAATGTCATACTCGCCTCTCCTTGACCAAAAACTAACTTTAAATTTAACCTAAGGGGTGTAATTGCCTCCAGGAACAAAGTATCCAGGTAACTCTCCTCCCTTCCTGATGGCCTGCAATGTCTGAAACTCCAGCTCCAAATCATAAACTTTGAGGAAAAATGGGTCAAGCTGTAGACCAGAAATATATTAAACCCAGGATATATCATACCAAGGATCTGATTGTCCAAGATCACAATACCCATTATAATACATCACATGTTACAGTTACAGCTTACCTGCCATGTCTGTCCAGTCTTATATTTTTATTTGTTTGATGAGGTAATTAGTTACTAATTTACCGAAGTAAAACAATCGCATATTATTGATTCCTAACTTAGAAAAAAACACTTAACTGGAGGTAAAACAAAAGGAATAACTTGCAACACATCCCTTTCCCCTTTGTACTGATTGTATGAAATTCCTGACTTTATTACTAAGTTTACAATGCTGCTCTCCAACGAGTCTTTGTTTTACACCTAGCTGAAAATCAAGACAAATACCCAGGGCACATGAGAAACAGGATTGTGTAGGAGAGAATGATAAGTAAATCAGAACATCAAAATAATTGACATGAAGTGTTGATTTGGAAAGCCTACAGATAATAAAGGGAAGGAAAATTGGGAATAGACACAGAATTTTAGAATGGATTTTGATGTTCTGCAAGAGAGAAAATTACATCACAATAAATGGTGTGACATAGTGAATCTACAACAGCTAGAATGCAATGAGGAAAATGTGTAAAATATGAGTCAAAGTGTAGAAATATTGGAAATCTGCTAACTCTAGATTCTTGATACATGAATCTTTTCTTCATTTTGCTTTTCTGCGTTAAATACAATTAGAAAACATACTTTGAAATTAAATTAAATGAAACATGAAGCTCATTCCTAAATTAGATCTAATGCATTTTATAATCCACAGGGAGCTAAAAGGAGCATTAATGTGGCCACTAATGTTGGCTTAGGCCCATGGCTGACAATGGTTGTTATATCCAATGGAGTAATGACTCAGCTCCTCTTGAGACCAGTACAAATGAGGTGCCCTCTCATTGACCCCTCAAATTGGCAGACTGCGGCTCCTGGGCTTTTAGTCTCATAGCGTTTAGGTCTGCAACTGATTCAAAAAAACAAGAGGACAATCCTCAAGGAGCTGCGCAGGTTCCCAGAGGAAAGTAACAGCTCTTCTAGACTGAAAAGCTGACAAATCTTAATAATCTTGGGATTGTATAAAATCAAAAGGGTAAAACATACTTTCCAGGAAGTTTGATGACATTGGTATGATCACTTTTGAAGTGCTGAATGCTATTCTAGTTGCTGTGGATCATGGTGCATAAGTTGACCCCAATTATTTTACATCAAATAATTGTCTGAACCTATACACAATATATAAGTCAGCACCATTTTTATGTTTAAAAACATTACACACACTTGGAGCTTTAGGCTCAATTTTTCATCTCAGAAATATATATTTTACTCGCCTTATAAGTTGGCTCATGGGATCAGGCAGCGTTAAGAACTATCTTGGTAAGAAGATGTGTGTAATTGTAAGACTCGGCCACATAAAACAGACTGCACTTGGTAAATGATGAACAGAAATGCATTCCCTTTCATAAGTAATGAAGTGCAAAGCTGCTACCAGACTTAAAGTGAGAAGATCTGCAAACTCTTCAACTAATTGTGCTGTCACAAATAAGTTCTTAGTTAGTGAAAAGGGGCCTAGTAGGAAAAAAACCATCCACTGTGAGGAAAACGCCAGCAATGACTAGGCACTGACTTGCTTTCAAGAAGAAGCTATTTGAATGAATCCTTGAAAATCATCAGAATGGTTACATCATGGGCGGCACAGTGGCACAGTGGTTAGCACTGCTGTCTCACAGCGCCTGAGACCCGGGTTCAATTCCCGACTCAGGCGACTGACTGTGTGGAGTTTGCACGTTCTCCCCGTGTCTGAGTGGGTTTCCTCCGGGTGTTCCAGTTTCCTCCCACAGTCCAAAGATGTGCGGGTCAGGTGAATTGGCCATGCTAAATTGCCCATAGTGTTAGGTAAGGGGTAAATGTAGGGGGGTATGGGTGGGTTGCGCTTCGGCGGGTCGGTGTGGACTTGTTGGGCCGAAGGGCCTGTTTCCACACTGTAAGTAATCTAATCTAATCTAAAGTAATCTAATCTAATCTAATCATCACAAGAACTGAAAAGAATACTTATGCACTTAGGATTGCATGTTCATGCTGGGAAGCTAATCATGGCAGACACCACAAGATAATCTTGTCACTGATTCTACAGGCCATCCCCATTTATCCCCAACCTCCCCTCTCCCATCAAGAGTTAGCAACCCAAAAACACCAAGGAGTTAGTTGGACTCACATATATAAATGTTAGGTAAATTTTATCCAAATTATTTATTTTGCTTGTTCAGATCAAAATGTTTTGAACCCATTTTATGACTGAATTCCCCAGGATTGAAAAGCACAAGATCATCTGTCAGCTATCAGAACAGTCTGTAAAATATTTAATAATGCATTGTTTTAACCTGAGAACTTAGCTTTGTTCACTCTTTCATGAAATTTTTCAATGAAAATGGTACAGCAGTATAACCGCAAATGTGTTGCTGGTCAAAGCACAGCAGGCCAGGCAGCATCTCAGGAATAGAGAATTCGACATTTCGAGCGTAAGCCCTTCATCAGGAATAGGAGAGAGAGCCAAGCAGGCTAAGATAAAAGGTAGGGAGGAGGGACTAGGGGGAGGGGCGATGGAGGTGGGATAGGTGGAAGGAGGTCAAGGTGAGGGTGATAGGCCGGAGTGGGGTGGGGGCGGAGAGGTCAGGAAGAGGATTGCAGGTTAGGAGGGCGGTGCTGAGTTGAGGGAACCGACTGAGACAAGGTGGGGGGAGGGGAAATGAGGAAACTGGAGAAATCTGAATTCATACCTTGTGGTTGGAGGGTTCTCAGGCGGAAGATGAGGCGCTCCTCCTCCAGCCGTCGTGTTGTTGTGTTCTGCCGGTGGAGGAGTCCAAGGACCTGCATGTCCTCGGTGGAGTGGGAGGGAGAGTTAAAGTGTTGAGCCACGGGGTGATTGGGTTGGTTGGTTCGGGCGGCCCGGAGGTGTTCCCTGAAGCATTCCGCAAGTAAGTGGCCTGTCTCCCCAATATAGAGGAGGCCACATCGGGTGCAGCGGATGCAATAGATGATGTGTGTGGAGGTACAGGTGAACTTGTGGCGGATATGGAAGGATCCCTTGGGGCCTTGGAGGGAAGTGAGTGCGGAGGTGTGGGCGCAAGTTTTACATTTCCTGCGGTTGCAGGGGAAGGTGCCGGGGGTGGAGGTTGGGTTGGTGGGGGGTGTGGATCTGACGAGGGAGTCACGAAGGGAGTGGTCCTTGCGGAACGCTGATAGGGGAGGGGAGGGAAATATATCCTTGGTGGTGGGGTCCGTTTGGAGGTGGCGGAAATGGCGGCGGATGATACGTTGTATGCGGAGGTTGGTGGGGTGGTAGGTGAGAACCAGTGGGGTTCTGTCTTGGTGGCGGTTGGAGGAGCGGGGCTCAAGGGCGGAGGAGCGGGAAGTGGAGGAGATGCGGTGGAGGGCATCGTCGATCACGTCTGGGGGGAATCTGCGGTCCTTGAAGAAGGAGGCCATCTGGGCTGTGCGGTGTTGGAATTGGTCCTCCTGGGAGCAGATGCGGCGGAGACGAAGGAATTGGGAATATGTGATGGCGTTTTTACAGGGGGCAGGGTGGGAGGAGGTGTAGTCCAGGTAGCTGTGGGAGTCAGTCGGTTTATAATAGATGTCTGTGTTGAGTCGGTCGCCCGAGATAGAAATGGAAAGGTCTAGGAAGGGGAGGGAGGAGTCTGAGACAGTCCAGGTGAATTTCAGGTCGGGATGGAAGGTGTTAGTAAAGTTGATGAACTGTTCAACCTCCTCGTGGGAGCACGAGGCAGCGCCGATACAGTCATCGATGTAGCGGAGGAAAAGGTGGGGGGTGGTGCCAGTGTAGTTGTGGAAGATGGACTGTTCCACATATCCTACGAAGAGGCAGGCATATAACCACTTGTTGAACGTTGTGTGGTGATGATGGGGGTGGAGATTCATCACTTATTGAAATAACTTTGCCCAATCTGTGCAGTGTGGGGTTTTATAATCTATTTCACCTGAAAGCTCCTCATTTGTGCTGTCACTTGATACTCAATACTTGTTTGAGAAGAGATAACAAAGCTCAGAAATCCCAGCTCCACAATGAAAATGAAGTTATTATTTTCTCTTCTTAACCAGGATTGGAGGAGCGGTTCCAGTTGTGTTTTCCTACTTTGCTGAAGTCTTGGCCCGGGAGAAGCGTGGTGAGCACCTGAGTTGGCTCTGCATGTTCTGGATGATCGGAGGGATCTATGCATCCGCCATGGCTTGGGCCATCATTCCTCATTATGGTAAGATAACAATACATATAAAAGCTGACCATCACAAGTGCTCTGACATATGTTGGATCACTGTCTGGTACTGTGCAGAAGATGACTGTCTTTGGCAATAACTGGCAAAGGGAAGAATCTGTATGATGTGAAAATGGGAGTATTTGAGAAAGTTGGATTTAGTCATTATTTTGAGTTTGTTTTATTTTAGTACAATACAGATTCAATCAAAGAAATGGCAGATGCTGGAAATTTGAAACAAAAATAGAAAATGCTAGAGAATCTCAGCAGCTCTGACATCATCTATAGATAGAGAACCAGAGTCAAGGTTTCCGGTCCAGTGACCCTTATTGGAGCCAGCGTATGTGAGAGGGTGGTGTGGGTAAAGGAGTAGGTGACAGATGGAGACGGTGCCCAAAGGGAGAGAAAGAGTGATAGAAAATGGTAAACCAGGGAGAAAAAGGGTATGTCTTTTACTCACACCCCATACCCCAGGCCTTGTCATCATGTGGGTTATTTTCAGCACAGCAACCAATTATCATCTGCTTATGGCCCCCATGAGCAGCTTTTCATCCTCCCAATTTATCATTATCCACTCCTTTGCCTGCCTAACTGCCTTTCTCTCCCTCTCAGCTCTGTTCCAATTATTGCTTACTCCTTTAACCCTACCCATGATCTCATAGAATAGGAGTTCCCTGATTGGGGCTGTTAACATGGAACATAGAACATGGAACAGTACAGCACAGCACAGTACAGGCCCTTTGGTTCACGATGTTGTGCTGAACATTTATTTTAGTCTAAGATCAATCTAACATACATACCCCTCAATTTACTGCTGCCCATGTGCTTGTCCAGTAGTCGCTTAAATGTCCTTAATGTACCTGACTTTACTACCACCGCTGGCAGTGTATTCCATACACCCACCACTATCTGCATAAGACCAGCAGTAGTCTCAGGGTAAAAAATGAGGTCTGCAGATGCTGGAGATCAGAGCTGAAAATGTGTTGCTGGTTAAAGCACAGCAGGTTAGGCAGCATCCAAGGAACAGGAAATTCGACGTTTCGGGCATAAGCCCGATTCCTGATTCCTGTCGAATTTCCTGTTCCTTGGATGCTGCCTAACCTGCTGTGCTTTAACCAGCAACACATTTTCAGCAGCAGTAGTCTCACCTGATCTTTCTTCACAATCTGCTATAGGTGCAGTGTTGGATTTCTTTTTATCTTTAACAGTGTAGTTTTATCTGATGAGGCATTACTTATGTTTGCTCCCGTAACCTAAGAACAAAATGTGGGTAACAAGATTTGATCGCCTTTTAGCTCCTGGTATCTACATGTACACTGCCATATCTGGGCGAGTACTGAGCATATTGTAGCACAACCTTCTCCCAATGTCTCACTGCAAGTCCCAGTAAAATAGAGACAGAGAAATTTATACCATCAGGTCCAATGCCATGATACAGTGTTGATGTCAAAAACGTCTTCCCAAGATATAATGCATATTAACTATTAGATATAACACAGCATAATGCTCAGGAGGATACAAAGAGCCTGTAAAGAAAAATAGAGATAGGTAAAGTCGCACCATTATTCGTAAATTAGCAATTTCCTTTAGAGAAGGAAGTTTGCTATCTTTACCTGGTCTTTCCTACATGTGATTCCAGAAATGTAGTCGATCCTTAACTGCCTCTGAAATGGCCCAACAAACCACTCAGTTCAAGCAGCTAGTAGGGTTGGGCAAGGAATGCTACTTTTGCCAGTAACCCCCATATTACACGAAAGAATAAAGAAAAAAATCAGCAGGCAGTGTGAAATTTAAATATTGCCTGCATCACGATGAATAGATGCAGGTAAATTGTGTATCGTGATCCTTGAGCCCAATTTCCAGCCTCATCTAATTTTTCTCTCTGGTAACAATGGAACTATTTTAAGAGATAATTTTGAATGCATTATTCATTTTGAGTTGGTGACAATTAGTGTGGGTTTTCACTGGGGTCTGATACTTTGTGTAGGCAGAAAACCATGAAGAATAGAATGAAGCAAGGAGGGAAGTCATTTGAAGAATTTAACTTTGAGTTGGATGAGTGTCAACATTATGGTGTCTCATTCTGTACAATCACAGTAATCTCTCTCTCTGTCTGTCTCTCTTTCTGTCTGTCTCTCTCTATTTCAAGAGAGAGGTTCATACACAGGAATGAGAAATAGATGGTCATTATGAGACCAAATAGATTTTTAACATCAGCCTAATCTTTCTCTCACAATTCTAGTTGCTTGAAAGGGAAACTGAACTGAGTGGGAGGGAGGGATAAACTTTAAAAAGTTCCAGTACACAGAAACTGTTATGTTTCCACTTTCCTTCTCTTCCTCTTAAAGCTGTTCAAGGAAAACCATACCTTTAACCCCGTGGAGGCTGGAATAGGATGGGTACGGTTTGGGGTTGGTACAGAGGTAAAGGATACAATATCAGCAGGCTAGTGCTAGTCATGGTAACTTACAATCAGAGGGTCAGTGCATAGAAGTCCACCTGAAAGTGAGTTGGTTTTATCTATTTATACTAAGTCCTGCATATCCATAATATTTATAGTGATGATCTGGACTATGCTTTGTCGTGAGAAACTAAATATTAGACAACAATACTCTAATTTATTTAAAAAAAACATTTCTAGATACTTGATAACATATCACAGTCTCTAAAAGGCATCGGCATTTATTTTGCTAACAGTATGCAACTCGATGTAAGCTTTGTTTTGTGGTTCAATAGATCCAGATTGAAAATGACTGACTGCACTTAGGATCCTTTCAAAAACACTCTTCATTTCGACCATCTGTGCAGTATTTGAAACCATGTCTGGAGGTGAAACAGTCATACTCTTAACCTAGTATATAATCCAATTCCTTCGAAGGCATTTATTCCATTTACCAGGAGCTGTGTCATAATCAATTATCTACATGCTGTTGCTCTTGTGTTACTTTACATCTGAACTTTAATATATTCTGTTGGTCAGAGGCTTATTCTTTTTTAAACAGTATTAATTCATTCCCTTCATGACCTTTTTTAACAGCGAGGTTTGTTTTCAAACCTAAGTGTGCATTTAGATATTGGCCGCCCTATACTCCCACCTCCACCGAGCTACCTTCTCAAGCAGACTGTGGAAGCTTTAAGCCATGGTGCAACTTATCATTGAAGCTGATTATCTCAATTAGCAATGACATTTGCTGACTCTCAGCCAAGCCAGCACAATGAAAAGCTTTCAGATCTTTGTCTGTGCAACATGCAGCACCTCGCATACTGTCCCCTTTTCTGGTGATAGAAACATAGGAGTTGTGCTGAGCATGTGGAGCTTGAATGTTGAATGGACAGATCAGTAATCAGTCAGTTCAGATCAATACACAATGACAGAATATTCACCATCCAATTGTATACAATATTTATTAATAGGAAAGAATATTCTGTTACTGAAGAGAGATTAGGGACAGAATCTACCAAAGTCCTGAACAGTGTGGACTATGACAAGAAATTTGGGAGGATTGAGTGAGTTGTGGAGTAAGGTCTTTCTCAACGTTCAGACTAACATGTTGCATTTTTCAATCAAGTCCCAGATGTTGAGACATGATTCTCACTAGAGAGCATCCTGTTGATCAGATTTAATGCTCACTTGCACCTTTATTTCTACCTGATCCCACCTCATTAAAACCCTGGCTCCCTGTCCACCAGATAAAAACTCGATGCTGAAAATTCCCACCATGTAAGCCTGAGTGGGAACCTGCTGACTTCAGCTCACCACTTGCTCCTCCGGAATTCTGCTTGGATGCTGAGGCCCTACACCTCAGGGTGGGCTCCGTAAGCAGCAGCCACTTGAACCCCATGTCCATGGACATCTGTGTTAATGAGGCACTTCTGAGACAATTGCACAAGAAAACTCTCTCAGCCTCACAGAGCCAAATCCTCTGTGAAACGTAATGAAAATGTTAGTTTGCCAACATAAAATAAAGATTCAGCTCTAAGAAATGATCAATGTTGACTCCCTGGAAGTTGTCTGAGGCTGAACCAGAATTTTTGCAACACTCCTGTCATATTGGATTCTGAGGTGAACGTTTGATCAACTATTCACACCATCACTGGGATCGCCTGCTTCCAGCTCCACAACAAAACCTGATTCTGCACATAACTCTACCCATCAACTGCTGAAACCCTCACCCTTTGTTACCTCTAGACTCGACTAATCAAGTGCTCTCTTGGCTGGTCTATGGGTCTTACATCTCAACCCCTTACCACCTCCCTGCCGCCCCCCCCCCCCCCACTCAAAAAACAAACTTGGACTCATCAAAACTCTATTGTTCTTATCCTAACTCTCTGCAAAAACCTTTTACCCATCATGTGCATTCTAACAAATCTCACCCTGTGGATTCCATCTTCATTTTCAAATCACTTCATGGTTTCATCCTTCATCTTGATACTTTCCTCCATCCCTACGCATTTTTGACATCTCAGAATTCTCTAACTCTGGCCTCTTGAACATCCCAATTTTAATTGCTCCACTATTGGTGGTTGGTGACTTCAGCTGACAAGGCCTGGTACTCTAGAATTTGGTCTCTAAATATTCCCATTTCTCTACTTGCCTCTCTCCCCCTTTAAGACGCACCTTGTAACCGTTCCCTTCAATGAAACATTTCCCGATGTCTTTGGATACATCTCTCTGATTTGGTGGAAAAATTTGATTATTCTCTTGGAGATGTTTTTCTATACTAAAGATATTATATAAAAGAAAATATATATATATATACTTATAATTTTTAGATTAATATTGAAAATAATGTAAATATTTTTACAACTTATTGCATTCTATGCTCTCCTTTCCAGAGTTTTTTCATATTTCAGCTATATTCTTTGAAAAAAACCTCAAATTTTGCTTTTCCTTTCCATATTTTTGTATTTATCTTTCTTACAATTTTAACAATTTCATGCACAGCCTTTGACCTCCCATTCACTTCTCAACCAGGCTACAAGAAACACTGAGACATAATAAACTAGGATTCGAATCATAACTGGACTTCTTTTATTCAGTACTTTCCCATTTCCAGCATGTTGTACAAAGCACTAGGATGCAGTCTAATGCTACTTATTGAAATAATTTTAATCATCACTGTCATCTCTTTTTACTATCTAAAACTCTGGACCTTTTCAGTTCCAAAGCAAACTATCTAAAATTTAATATTACTTCTGTGGTAGATAAACACGATGGAGTGTCTGCAGGCTAACCTGTGGTGTATGCATCAGGACAGATACATGTCTCCAGGAACCGGGGTGATATCTTCAGCCAACCTCCATATTTCTGCTTCAGTTAGGATTTATAGTCATTGATCAATGAGCTTATATATTGCACTTAGGATACATGATAAGCCTTTTTTTAAAAAAGTATTTGAATTTTGTTTTCTTTTTCCTCACTCTTTTATCATGTTGCTTTGCACCATACTGAGACTGACGGCGGTCCAGTACTCCATGAACATTGTCAATGTTTAGGTATAAGCCATGAGTATTGATCGACTCCTCATCCGTTGAAAAGATCCACTATCTACACTTTCAACCAGTGTGCCTTGAGAACTGTCCAAGTGTGCTGTGAAATTTTTTGCAAAGATAATGTGAAGCATTAATACATTTGACCCTTGTTTAGCTTCTTGTATGTACCATTTGCAAATCTCTCTAGTAAGATCATAGCCATAGTAGCTGCAAGTAAATATAACATTTATGAGCAATCAATTCAACTGATAAGTGGGTGCATGAGAAATTGTTTGTCTCGTTGAAGTTTGCTTTGGTACTGAAAAGTTCCAGAATTGCTGGTCTACACGTGTCATTTCCAGTTGGGATTCCCAGTTAGTGGCTGGTAGTTGGAAGCTTGGCTTATTTTTAAAAAAAATTTAACACTGTGGCACAATGATCAACAGATCAAACATCAAAGAGCTTGTTTTGGTCATTGCACGAATATGGTAATACACTCGAGGTTGTGATCCATCCAGCTATGGCAAGTTGTGAAATTGACACCATGTCACATAGGAGTGAGCACTCAGGGTAAAAGTGACTATGAGCCCTGCCAGCTTGTCATAAGATTCAAATGGCTTAGAAATATGGTTCACAAAATGGAATGCATTGTCCTTGCGTGGCCTGTCCTTCATTTAAAGTTGATCTTATCCAATATGATTGCTTCTTGACACATGCTGAACTGACTCACTCAGTTGTCCACCATTCCAGTCTTGCCCACTTCCAGGAATAAGTTTGAAAGGTCTTGTATTATGATACATTGCGATAATACATTCTATGCCTGTTGTCCTGAGAGTGATTATCAAAAACTTTACAACTCAGTTTCTGTTTGATGTGCAGGTCAAAGTATGAAATTAATTTTTTACATAAATTTACATTGTCAGCAATGCTACATTAAAATGCATGAAAATGGAGGTGAATAAAATAATCACATCAAGTATTTGTTGCAACATGGGGTAAACCTTCCTGCTTCATTTAAACCAACAACACAGAAAAGATTTATCCCACACAGTAATCTGTGAAAATTTGAGTGACTAAGAACTATTTAAAGTATAAATTAACAACTTTTTGTCTTAAAGTATAACTGAGAATAATTAACTACCAACTATTTACAATTCCTTCCACTCACTTATCTTTTACCTTCCCTTCGATAATACTAGTCTGATAAAACCCCTGATTAAGATTTACCAAAATTCAAATTTTCAAAACCAGCCAGCTGTCAAATCTTCCATTTGGATCTTCCTGTCTTCCTTCCTTAGGGATTATGGATCAATAAAGGTGCCTTTAAGAGAGCTATTTTTTGGACAGTCTCTAAATGTTGGTGATGTGGCAGTTCACCTCCCAACAGTTCAATTTCTCTGGTCTTATGCCCCCAAAGCATTAGATTGTGTCATTGGCTTTTAAGATTGTCAGTATACTAAATTCAAACTGAATTGGAATTTGGTACTTTTGGCGGGGGGGGGGGGGGGGGGGGGGATATAATTTAAACTGGCCTAATTTGAATTGGTTTTTGTCTCCAGGCACCCCAGCTAATCTAGCTTTTGACCAAGTGTTACATTGTTACCTTATTAAGAACACTTGATTCTATCAGGTGTTTTTTGCTAGCTTTTAATTCTCTTAAAGGTATAGTACACCCACATCTTCATAACATAATCATGCAATAGCCTAGAAAAATAATTGTTAACTGTAGTTAACTTTTGTTTTAGGTGTGATGTCAAAGTTCAACCAAACATGCTATTTTGTAATTCAGTCAAGTGATTTTTTTTTAATAGGTTTTGCACGATCTCTACTGTTGTTAATAGTAGCAGAAAATGTGTTGCTGGTCAAAGCACAGCAGGCCAGGCAGCATCTCAGGAATAGAGAATTCGACGTTTCGAGCATAAGCCCTTCATCAGGAATGAGAGAGAGTAGCCAAGCAGGCTAAGATAAGACTCACTGAAATCCTTGTAGAGGGAGGAAGAGAGCTTCTTCAAGGAAGGCATCCTTGTAAGAGGATTCGCAGTAGGTTAAAATCTTTGACCAGCAACACATTTTCAGCTGTGATCTCCAGCATCTGCAGACCTCATTTTTTACTCGAAGATTTTAACCTACTGCGAATCCTCTTACAAGGATGCCTTCCTTGAAGAAGCTCTCTTCCTCCCTCTACAAGGATTTCAGTGAGTCTTATCTTAGCCTGCTTGGCTACTCTCTCTCATTCCTGATGAAGGGCTTATGCTCGAAACGTCGAATTCTCTATTCCTGAGATGCTGCCTGGCCTGCTGTGCTTTGACCAGCAACACATTTTCAGCTGTGATCTCCAGCATCTGCAGACCTCATTTTTTACTGTTGTTAATAGTATCCTGGTGAAACCTTTGTTGTTAAAAACATTGGCTTCTGTCCAACAGTGTTTTCTGCCTGGTTTGGTGCACTGTGACAAAGGTGTCAGAGAAAAACATTCAGGTTGCAGAGCGAATAAACAAATGGGAAGTAACTAAGTGAAAAGATCCTTGAGGAGCTAGAAACAGTCAAAGTGGAAAAAAACAAACAATAATTTGGAAAGAAAAAGAACACAGAACTCTGGAAATAAAGAAAAGAAAAACATAAAAGCTTTGGGTTCTGAATGTCACTTGCAAACTTTTTATTTGCTTCCCAACTACTTATATAAGTTACTCACTTTTATTGTACTTTTGTGACTGCTTTACTATATTCTGATAAGGCAAATGGAAAATCACAATTTTTATATGATGCTTTAGTTATTTGTCGTGAGTGGGCTGATTTCACACTGGGCCTTGGTCGAGGGCACAAAGATATAAAATATAAAAAGTCCAGTAAAATGTAAACAAGGAAGCTAGTCAAGCCTGCTCTGTGATTCAATACAATCATGGCTACTGATTTGGTTTCAACACCATCTTTCCTCTCTACTTCTCAGAATTCAAATATAGACCAACAATTTGTCTCTCTCAGTTTTAAATATGCTCCCTGATGTTGTATGTACAATCCTCTAAATATAAAATTCCAAAGAGTGAAGGAATTTTTCCTCATCTTGATCCTAAATGAACATCCTCTTATCCTGAAACTGTACCCCTATGTTTTAGAAAGAAAAACAGAAATTGCTGGAAAAACTCTGCATGTCTGGCAGCTTCTGTGGAGAGATTGTACAACCAAGGATAACTACCTCTGTGACTCCCATAACAAGCCTCTTCAGCATCTTGTATATTTCAACGAGGTTATTTTTCTAAACTCCAGAGTATGGACACAATTAACTCAGTCTCTGAGCACCGAATAACAATGTCTTTCCAGGAACCAATCCAATTAAACCATTGCAATCCCATCTCCAATATATAGAATCGTGTACATCCTTACTTTAATACCAAACTCTGCACAGACATTGTCTCACCTTTGCCTGTGGTCTCTGAGCAGCATCCTCTCTAGGCACTTCAGAAATACTTTTAACAAAATTGTGTCTATGAAGGGATATACAAGCTTCAATAATTCATATACTTTTAAATGTCTTATTATTACTATTAATTAGTAGTTGATCTTTTAGTGACTGAAAGCAGCTAAGAAATGTTCTGGAGGGCAAGGGAACTTTTCTTTATTATTTGGGTCTATGTGTCATTGTCAAGATCAGGATATTTTGGCCATCCTAAGTTGCATTCCAGAAGATAGTGGTGAGCTGCCTTCTTACTGGGCACAGTTTGTGAAAGGTCTCCAATGCTGCTAGATAGGGGTGTCCAGGATCTTATTGAAGCAACAATGAAGGTAGGTAAGACGGTGTGTCTCACAAACAAGTAGAAACCCGACAATGTGACAACAAAATCTGGAGACAGATTTTGTTGTTACGTTGTCGGGTTTCTATTTGTTTGAGACTCAGTTCAGAAGGCATAGCATTCATGTTTCTATTTTTTTAAATGTGTAAGAACCTTCAAAATAGACACTTTGTTTCAATTATGAAAACGTAACTAAGTGTTTTGTTTATATAACACTTTTCATAATGCCAGAACTCTTGAAGTGTATTACAGCCAATGATAATATTTGTTTGCGAACAGTTGCTGCTCGATGTGGTTGATACAGAAATGGCCCATCAATCATTCCTAGCTGACCGTGTGGTTGCTGAGTGCTACTCTGTTCTTCATTTCTGCTCAGAGAACAGCATCATGGTTTGACAATATTGATGGATCAGCCCTTTGACTGGAGCTCTTCAATCCTATTTCCCTGCTACTACTTGAACCATTATTGCACTCTTCCTTTTTAAATATTGGATCAGTTCCCTCTTTTAATCTCTGCTGCAATAGCCATTCCTTGTTCGTTTATCCATTAACATGATAACAATATTTCAGATTCTCCTTCAGTTCTCCTCATAATAATTCTTGCTAGTGTTGCATAATTCAATGAAAACTATAGTTTACTGTTTACCCTAAATTTATTTTCAATTCTTTTGGAGCTTTGAGTTGGTTCGCCCTTAACCTTCTATATGCCCAATTTTCAACTCTTCCTTCGTAGCAATGACCTTTCAATTTTGGAAACATTACAGGATTCTTCATTGCATTCTCACCCTAGCTCAGCCCTAGCCTGCTATGCCTTTTCAACATGTTCTCTTCTTATCTGGGCAACCATTTAAAAATGGAAAGATAAGAATGCAATTTCACGTAAATCAATTGTACTATAGCACTTTGGATCCCTGGACAAACTGTTCGGTCAAATCTATGAATATTTTGGTTTGTGTCAATTTCATCAAATTTCACAGAGTATCTCTTCATGAGGCCTAGTAAGATTTCTCACTGCATCTTCTCAAATCCACCTCATTAACTACCTTTGCTTCTCGTATGGCACCCCTTTTGACTGATGATAACATGGTTTTGCCACTCATTGTATGTAAGATAATAAGATAACAGAGCAGAATCAGGCCATTCGACCTGTCAAATCTGTTGTACCATTTGATCATGGCTGATGTGTCTCTCAACCCTGTTCTCCTGCCTTCTCCCTGTAACCCTTTATTGCCTTACTAATCAAGAACCTAACTATCTTTGTCTCAAAGATCTTGATGACTTGACGTCTGCAGGCTTCTGTAGCAATGAGTTCCACAGATTCACTGAAGAAATTCCTCATTATCTCCGTTCTAAAGGGTCGTCCTTTCACTCTGAGATTGTACCCTGGCTCATGGTCTCTTTTACTAATAGAAACATCTTCTCCACATCCACTCAATCCAGGCCTCTCAGTATTTTGCAAGATTCAATAACAACCCCCTCATCCTTTTTAAATTCCACTGAGTACAGGCCCAGAGACCTCAGCCTGTCCTCACATGACAAGCTCTGCATCCCCAGGATCATTCTTGTAAACTTCCTCTGGACTCTCTCCAATGCCAGCACATCCTTCCTGAGATGTGGGACCCAAAACTGTTTATAAGATTCCAAATGCAGTCTGACTAAAGCCTTACACAGCTTCAGCAGTATGTCCCTGCTCTTGTATTCTAGCCCTTTGAAAATGATTGTGAATATTTGCCTTTCTAACTGTGAATTGAATTTGCATTTAAACCTGAAGAGAATCCTGAACTAGATCTCCCACGTCCCTTTGTGCTTCAGATATCTGAAGACTTTTCCCATTCAGAAAATAGTCTGCACCTCTAGTTTTCTGACCAAAGTGCAAAACTTCACACTTTCCTACATTGTACTCCATCTGCCACTTCTTTGTTCACTCTCCAAGCCTGTTAAAGGCCTTCTGCAGCCTCCTTGCCTCCTCAATACTACCTATCCCTCCACCTATAAAGGGCTGGAGACTGGGAGTTTGAGAATGAAGAACAGAGAGAAAGAGCTAGGGAATTGGGATAAGAAGTGGAGACTCGTGGATAGGTGTTTGGCTTTGGGATGAGACAAAAAGAGATGGAGACTGGATGATGAGCATTTGTCGGGGAGAGAGAGCTGGAAGCAAGGGACTGGGGGGTTAGTGAGACAGTCATGGAGACTGGAAAATGAGGGTTCAGGGAGTGAGAAAGACATCAGGAATGAGGAGTGTTTCAAGTAGGAAAAGTGCTCAGTTTTTCCCCCTACCAAATATTATAATATTTGCATTCAATACAACGTTGCAATTTAGTTTAACAACCATGAAATGGAGGAAGATTTGGATCAAAGCATTGATTTAGATTCATTTACATAAGCTAATGAATGGAGAGATATTGTTGATTCCACTTGCTACATCACAGGTGATTTGGAGTTAAAGTATAATGCATTTTGTAATTCCCTGTGTATACTTTCTCACTTCCCTCTCATTATGACTGATGTCATCCATTTTTCTTTGTACAAAGAACACAGGAAGCAGTCACTTTGCTTTCGTGGTCTACCAACAGCTTGTCAGCACAATATCATTGCATATTTGGCCAACAGATGTTTGTGTGATAAAGGAGCATCAATAAATGTCACTGTTCTCTCCAGATGAACATGTTTCTCTCTGTAGGTTATCCCATGTAGCAACAAACTTTGACAAAATGTCATACCCTAATGACAGTCTGATTATGGTCCCATTAAGGAAGCTTGTGTGCAATCTTTACATCTTTGATATTCATGCAGTGGAAATTATAAAGAAAAACAGACTGGAGCAAAGCAAAGTCCGAAATATTGTTGTCTCTTGCCCACTCTGAAGTGTTCACATACATCACAGGCCCAGCTTTATGCTCAGCTTTCTCAAAGTGTGACAATGTTCCAATGGAATTTATTGGGACCACCAGGAGTGGAAATAGTCATTACGTAATCAGGCTTGACATCTTGACTTTCTGGTGGTGGGATTAGGTCAGTGGCAGTTCTGTGGTGGTTCAGCACTTGTGGTGTCCAGAGGGGAAGACCTCTTTTCCCTATATTCATATCCCATGAACAGACAACGCCTGTTCAAAAACAACCCAGGATGTAAAAAAATAAGCTTGCATTGAATGAAAAACTCTTGGTATCTGATTTATGACAAGTTAAAGATGGTTTGCAACAGCTGAGGTCATCCACTGAGATTGGAGGTGAATGGTTGTCTTTGTTGAACTTTGAAGAAAAGGACAGGGAAGGAGGGCAATGTTGATCGACCTGGACAGTTGGTAGAAGCAAGGATTTTTCAGGAGGTATGATGGTGGGACACCTCGAGGTAATTGAATTGAGGGGCAACTAAAGAGTGATAAGAGGTTCTGGAGGTAACTGGATGGTGGAGATTAAGGGATGGAGGTGGCAGTGATGGGCTTCCTCAGGAGATGACATTGAATTATCAGAAGGCTCAGCTTTCAGGCAATGTCCTCCCAAATTAGAAATGGTTGGCCTAGCTGACCAGCTCCCTGCCTGCATAGTCTGTACAGCTGACCTTGGAGTGCTTTTACAGCCCTCTGGTGTTAAACTGCAATCACTTGACAGGAAGTTTGACCACTCCCTATCTGCCTCCACCATGTCCAATATCGGCAATGTGAAACAAACACAATATTCCTTGCTTCGGAGTTGCCGACATGCAAGCTGAACCGAAACCTCTGATGAAATTCTGCCCCTTCATGCGGGGGTCTGATGGTGATTATTGTGACATGAGAGGAATCACTTGTAGCTAACTCCAGTCCTTCCTGGGAATCCATGCAGTCATACCATTTAACAGGGGATAGCAAAGGGCAGCTAAAATGTTGTTCATTTCCCACCTCAGCTCCAGTGTTTCTGAGGATGGTTGCAACACATTGACCACAATTAGAACATAGAACAATAGAGTGCAGAACAGGCCCTTCGGCCCTCGATGTTGCGTCGACCTGTGAACCATTCTCAGCTCATCCCTCTACACAATCCCATGATCACCATCCATGTGCTTATCCAAGGATTGTTTAAATCTCCCTAATGTGGCTGAGTTGACTACATTAGCAGGTAGGACATTCCACGCCCTTACCACTCTCTGCGTAAAGAACATGCCTCTGATGTCTTTCTTAAATCTATCACCCCTCAATTTGTAGTTATGCCTCCTCATACAAGCTGATGTCATCATCCTCAAAAAAAGACTTTCACTGTCTACCCTATTTAATCCTCTGATCATCTTGTAGGTCTCTATCAAATCCCGTCTTAGCCACCTTCTTGCCAATGAGAACAGACCCAAGTCTTTCAGCCTTTCCTCATAAGACCTTCCCTCCAGTCCAGGCAACATCCTGGGTAAATCTCCTCTGCACATTTTCAATGCTTCCACATCCTTCCCGAAATATGGCAACCAGACCTGTACACAATATTCCAAGTCTGGCCGCACCAGCGTTTTGTATAGTTGCAGCATGATATTGCGCCTCTGGAACTCAATCCCTCTATGAATGAAACCTAACACACCGTATGCCTTCTTAACAGCACTATCCACCTGGGTGGCAACTTTCAGGGATCTATGTACATGGACTCCAAGATACCTTTGCACATCCACACTACCAAGAATCATTCCATTGACCCAGTACTCTGCCTTCCTGTTATTCTTGCCAAAGGGCATCACCTCACATTTAACTGCATTGAACTCCATTTGTCACCTCTCAGCCCAATTCTGTAGTTTATCTAAATCCCCCTGCAACCTGTAACATTCTTCCAAACTGTCCACTACTCCAACGACTTTAGTGTCATCTGCAAATTTACTAATCCATCCATCTATGCCTGCATCTATGTCTTTTATGAAAATGACAAACAGGAGTGGTCCCAAAACAGATCCTTGTGGCACACCACCAGTAACCGGGCTCCAGACTGAATATTTTCCATTACCCAACACACACCGCCTTCGTTCAGAAAGCCAGTTTCAATTCCAAACTCCTAAATCACCCTCAATTCCATGCCTCTGCATTTTCTCCCACAGCCTACCATGTGGAACCTTATCAAAGGCTTTATTGAAGTCCATGTATACCACGTCAACTGCCTCATCTACATGCTTGGTCACCTTCTCAAAAATCTCAATGAAGTTTGTTAGGCACGACCTGCCCTTGACGAAACCATGTTGACTATTTGAAATTAAATTGTTGCTTGCTAGTCAAAATCAGTCAAAATCAACTGCTACGGCATGGGCTGAAGCTTAACTCTGGGACCGTGCTGATCTGGGAGACCTTGTTAACAGTCCAGTTGCTAAATACAATGCCTCAAGGCATTAATTATTGTTCTTCCTTCCAGCAGGTGGAGCTGTTGCGCATTGTAAATCACATCATGCCTGCAAGTTGCCTCCTTATTGTATTTCGAAGCCATTTGAAAATAGAACTGGGCTTTGGGGAAGGGGAGAAAGAGTAAATACAAAAGGGAATTGGAAGCCAACCTGGGTTTAGTACCTTTCAGAATTGTTGATTTCCAGTAATAGCAGGTCCCATCAAATAATTTGTTGTACAGAGGTGCTTATAATCTAAAGTCTCAGATTTTGCATCTTCGCTATTTGCAATCTACCATCATTATTAAAAATTTAGATGCAGAAATGCATTGAGAACAGAAAGTACCAGCCAGAACAGATCAATAGTGCAGGTGAAACTGGTCTGATCTCGAAGAAAGTGCCACATAGGATTTACATATCTAAGGTCAGAAGGACAGCACCTCGATTTAAAGCAGGAGAAGACAGATTAACACTCTTACTGTGTGCCAATATCACTGATTTTAAGTGCAAACGAATGTTGGTTTATCAGCCAGAAAACACTCGAGTCTTTAAAAGGAAATGATAACTCTTGTGAGCCAGGTATTTGGAAGGCAAATAGCAGCACTATTTGTTAACTGGCTCGAGAATTGTTTTCTGCACTAAGTCAGGGCTTAGATGAGGACAAAGAACTTATGACCCTGGACATCAGCCCACTCTCAGAGATAATCATCTTGTGTTAAATTGTGTTTTTAACCCCAAATACAGCTTCACTTATCAATCCAATGGACCAGGGACCTTCATAACTTACTATCCCTACAAACATTTTCATCCACATTTCTTAAACTCATGGAAACAAACCTTTCAACCAGCGCCTATGGTTGCTGAAAGGAATTAAACATCCTTACATTTGAGGTTGACAATTAAAGACTCATGGATGAACTTGGAGAATCAGCCATCAATGTCTACAAGAAAACAGTTTGGCCTGAGGCAACCAATGATTTCTCAGGGTTTCTTGAAGTTAATACTGAAGTATCCGGGGGAGGGATCTGAAAACCTGCCCACAGATGGCATGAGGTAGAACTGTACAGGAGAACTGGTGGAATCCCCTCCAATCACATCAGTGTAAGGAGGAGGAGCACGTCAGGCTGAAGGAGCTCCATTCACAACAAAGGTAATGGCAGACCTCCTGAAAATATCTGAAGAATTTAAAATATAGAGATTGATTATGATACAAGTGTGGAAAAAAAACCATTTGCGTTTTTGCAGAGTGATTGACACTGCAATTGTTTCTTAGTGAGAGCGTCATAAAATTCAAAGCAAAAGATGAAGTAGTCAAACATGACATATTTCTTATCTACTGCTACATCAAGATCTACCCCACCCACTTCCTCCACCTCTATCTTCAAGTAAACCTCCACCACTTTCCCCCACAAACATTCTGCTGGACAGCTTTATAATCATGGAGAATGCAACAGATTTTATATATTTCTGACTTTTTCTGCAATAGAAAGTGTTTATGATCAAATAAACCATCATTTTCAGTGCCATACCTTGTACTGTGTGTTTTATTTCAAAACCTTGAATAGCTGAAACCATTCCAGTTGACTTCTATTATAAACTTGTCACTGTTTACAATTTCATGATTTTAACATTTTTCAGGGAAATATCCTCCATTAACAGTAGGTCATTACTGTATTGGAGAAATGCTAAAGAACAGTGTTGTAAACAGTTGTTATAATGTAGCATTGCTAGTGGATAGCATTCTTCTTAGCATCTAGGTTTTAAGTTCAAGGTTCACCAATGGTAGAATCTTGTGCTCCTCGCCATGGCAAGTACGTTGATCATTGGCGGATACGTTTAATTAGGCAGAAGGGTGACAAATGTTTGACTTCACTACCTTCCTGCCTCCATTTCTAAGTCTATAGTAGCAGATGACCTTCCTCCCAGCCATAATATAATGTTAGCTAGGCCACAGCTGAGATGCAGTGTGGCAGTTCTGGTTTCCAGTTATAGGAGAGATATAATTGCACTAGAGAGACTGCAAACGTGACTCACCAGGATGTTGCCTGGGCTGGAACTATGAAGAGAGACGGTGAAGAGAGTTATTTTCCTTCGAGCAGAAAAGGGCGAGGTGGGGGTCTGATTGAAGTGTACAAAATTCTGAGGGGCATAGACAGGGTAGATAAATGGAACTTTTTCACCTTAGTAGAGAAGTCAATAACCAGGGACATGGTTTTAAGTAAGGAGCAGGAGGTTTAGAGGGCATGTGAGGATATTTTTCATCCAGAGGATTGTGGGTACTTGGAACTCACTGTCTAAAAGAATGGTAGAGGCAGAAACCCTCAAGATATTTAAGAAATAGTTAGACGAGGACTTGAAAAATGAAAGTAATGAAGGTTACAGTTCCTGGAAAATGGAATTCAAATTAAGAGATGCTTGAGGATCAGTACTGACTTGATAGGTGTATAGCCTGTAAATGTGCTGTACAAACTCTGTGATTCTATAATTGGGCCTCTCCTTGTCATTGCGGTTAGTTAGGGGATAGGCTGAGGGGTGGGATTTGTATTCCGACACAAATTCAAAGGAAATGAAGAAAAGAAGGGAATGCATTGCATTTTTACAGGCGCACAAAAATACTCAAACACTTTCTGCCCTCTCTCAGCTGCAGTGTAAATCAACACTGTGTGCTCATTGCTTTTCTGATATATTTTCTTGTGGTGATCGGTATCTTTCTCTTCAGTGAACCCCAGCTCTGTCAACATTTTCAAATATTCATCCATAACCTTATCAGGACCTGAGAACAGCTTTCTTTGCACTGTTCATGGAGTGATGATGTCAATATGCCTGCTTCAATTAAACATTTTTTGTTGATATGCTCAGATGGTGAGAGATTAAGCAATTCTGATGACTTTGAAAGACAGAAGGAGCTGGGTGCCAAATCTCTTGCCCAATTTGGTCATTATTTGCCGCAAAAGGGGTGCTAATGTAACCTCCCATTTTGCAAATCAAGCGCAGATATAATTTAGGTTTTGCTGAGTTGTGTTGTTTCCACTGCAGTTCATTTGTGTTACCCTGCTACTTCTGGCATTGATTTGGCATGTTCCAACAGCCAGAATTGATAGCATTCATCATAAAAATGATTATTTTACTTCCAAAACATTTCAACTTTAACAGAGTTTCATGAGGGGAAGAAGGTATCACACTGAAAAGCAAAATGTGAAATAAAATGAATAGCCCTCGCATCACAAGAGTGCATTTTCACTGTCCTTTGATAACCCTTCTGACCAGCTTGTAAAAAACACTATTGTTCCACCACTGCCAAGATAGATCAATTAATCTATTATTAACAGGGTCAAGAAATTCAACATCAGCTAAGTAAAGGTCATATGGATGTATGAGTCTGTTCCTTCCAACAAGATTATATTAAATTGGATCTCTCGTGAGCTCTTAGCCATGACTTAATTTCATAAGGTAAATGATCAGTCAGAAAGTACAGACTGCAGAATGAGAAATCTCTGTGAAGAATCTCTCTGACACCTGGAGGTAAACAAGAAAAAGCTCGGGCTATTAATCAAACCCTTCAATCTACACTAACCAACAAAAATAAACCATGTCTGGTTGCATTCCACACACAACAATGCCACAACCATGATGTTTCAGAGCATTTGAGAGCCTGGGACTAAGCTTATTTTGATAACAATCAACACCTCTTCCTAATAATCTCTTTTTTTGAGGGTTGACTGACATCAAATTAGTAGCTTCAGGTAATCTGCTTCAAAATGCTAATTGGAAAAAATGTGATGTCCTAATTGCTGATTAAAGCTTTCCAAATGTAGTTCTGCGTTATCAGCTTAAATTCAATAATCTGTTTGCATCAACATTATCTCTGATGCTCCATCGTATAGCACTTCTCAATAGCCTTCTCAATGGGGGAAAAAAAACAGTTTTGTTTCCTGTTATCATAAAGTTTCATAATTCTTCCTCATCATCCTTCTAAACCTCGAACACACAGAATTGCAAATCAGATTGAAAACACAACCTTCCCAATGAGTGATGTGGAGTTAAACCAACTCAGTTCAATTTATAAACAACACGTGAAAGCTGATACATTTCAAAGTTAGATCAGCTTTGTTGATAATACCAACGTGAGGCAGATATTTTCAACAATCTCACCACGATCACTTTTATTTATGCTGGCAGAGACAAATTCAGTTTGTGTGTATAATTCATATGTGCTCCATCAAAGTGCTTTATCATACATTTATTTGCAAAGTATTACTTTTGTCATACTTTATTTAATTTACCTGTATCCCTTTGAATGTTAGTGCATTTGTAAATTGCCAAACTTTTTCCTTGATATCTTACAGTCACTAATGCTTGCAGAAATGCCCTCTATATATTGTTAAAACATTAGTCTTGTGATAAATGTCATGTTGATATTTTGCATTTTATACCTAAACCTCTATAATATAAGGGGAACAAAGAATTCCATTGGCCTTTGATGTTTGCAGCAATTCAAATCCTTTCCACTACATTATAGTTACTGCAAAGAGAAAAATAAATCATTCTGTATTGCTGCTCATGACTGGCTAGTGTTTGTGCCAGGTATGATTGCCATGCATATTGTGTGTGGATGTGGGACTGAGTTCAGTTGTGACATTCTCTGTAGTTGAACAGTCTGTGATACTTACCACCTCAACCTCATGTAAAAGATGTGGAAACAGATGAACCTTTGACGACTTTTCCTGGTGCATACTCACAGTGCTTGGCAGCAGCAGGATTATCCATTTAATATAATTACTGAAGCAATTAGCAGACATGTTTGAAAAGCTATGATGTTTTGCCAGTGACACACAGCGAACCCCTCAGTGTCGCAGATCACCTGTTCAGAGGAGACGAGAGCAGACAGGAGTGATGGAGTACCATGCAATTCAATGCAGCGGTCATTTGAAAGCACATCAATAGGCAAATACTTGCTGCTGTTTGATGGTCACTCCCAGACAGATCCAACTAGCTGTGCTGAGATGGAAATTAGTCCATGAAATGCGGGTGGGGAATTAGCTGCCGGTCCCATGTGCCTCTATCTTGGGTGCCCTCTCTTCAGAATAACACAGCCTTCAATGTGTGCCCACTATAGGCAATCTACAGTTTGAGGGAGCTGGAAAGGAAATTACTGCATGAAATACAAATTCTTGAATTGGTGGGAGAAAGGCAATGCCATGTAAATGAAAGATTAAAAAAAGTCACAAAATTAGGTGAAAACTCATCTGCTGCTGAAATCTTAATTATGCCTTGGCTATCTCTGGACCGAATTCTTCCAATGGAATCCTGGATGGATTCTGGTTTCCTGTTGCTAGAGGTCCTCCAAATCTTACCCGCCTGTGGCTGAACATCTATTAAGTCTTGGTCCCTTATAATTTACCTGTTCTTGCAAACATAAATAGATTCTGGGTCAAGGACATGCCAATTTTAAAATTCTCACTCTTTTCAAATCTCTCTATGTTTTCATTGCTCCCTATTGCTACCATCTCTCTCAGTTCTACAAGCTTCTGTCATATCAGCACTTAGCAATTCATATCCCTGATTTTGTTTATTCAACCATTATATTTTTTAATCATTCATAGGATTTCACCATTGTTGGTTAGATCAGCATTTATTGCTCACAAGGCAGTTAAGGGTCAAACTGGAGTTGCATTATAGGCCAGAGGACAGCAGTTTCCTTCACTAGACTGCATTTCCAAAATTGACACTAGATTCATAGTCATCAATAGACTTGTAATTCCAGATGTTTTTAATTGAATTCACATCTGCAACAGCAGGATTTGAGCCTAGGTCCCCAGAACTTTACCTGGGTCATTGGATTAACACCCTAGCGATAATACCACTAGGCCATTGCCTCACCACCATTAGTGGCATATTTTCCAGTTACCAAAAAAAAAGCCACCATTTCGGCTGGGACAACACATCTATCCTGAGACAGGCTAAGCAAAGACATGCCAGAGAATTCCTAGAGGCCTGGCACCCCAACCATAAAGCCATAAACAAACACATAGATCTAGATACCATCCATCAACCCCTCAGAAAACGAACAGGAAATGACATCACCACAAACCCCAGGAACCCCATCCAGGACAAACATATAAATAGAAAGCAGGAGACAACAGCTTTGCTTCACTTGGAGGTCACCACTGATAATGTTACCGAGCCAGGTAATGAAACATCTGGATATCAAACCTACAGCTCAGTGAGCAAACCTACACCCTAAGTTACCAATATCCTATGCTCTGGAATCTCTCCCTAAATTTATCTAACTCTCCCTCTCCTCTGTGTAGGTTGTTGCTCCTGCTCCTTTGACCAAACTGTTGATCATCTGGCTGAATATCTTCTTTATGTAACTCAGAATGAAATTTTTGTTTGATAGCTCACTTGTAAAGTACGTTGTGATATTTTGCTACTTTCAAATCAGTGTTAGGACCAGACCTCACCCTGGTTTCCTAGTTCATTATGGTTCCAATTAGGATACCCTAACTATTAGGCTCCTGGCTCACAAGGAATGACCTGGCTCCCATCTTTATTCACCCACCTCCTCAGTTGGTTAAAATGAGGTTAATTTACAAAGGATCCCTTTTCTTGGCGATACCTTTCTCCCAAACCCAAATGCATTTATGTTTTAATAGGAATCAATTTCACCATGCTTTCCTGAATTATCAAAAAATGTGAATTTACTAATCGTGTGCCAGAGGAAATTTTAATTCAAATACACACAGATTAAAGATGAGGTCAATACAAAAAGTTAAACAAAACAGATTTACGGATCAATCTCTGATTTCTTTGTGAAGGGAAATTAGTTAAAGTGGAGGATAAGGTCAGTAGTGGAGGTTACTCATAGAACTGATATTGATAGATGAACGTTTAGTTTCGTAAAGCTTCGTTTCCAAAATTAATTGAGATTCTGTCGTTCTGATTCTTTCTGACTATGATTGAATTGCTGTATTCAGGGTGAGAGAGAATCATTTATTGTTCTGCTTCCTTTTTAACTGATGTCTAGCACTCAGAGATAGAAAGGATTTTTACCTGCAGTGCAGAATAACTAGAGGATAATTCTTTAACTGTGACCTTCAAAATACACTAATACTTGAACCCAACCTAGTACACATGAGTGTTGAATCCCACTAGCCCACTCCAGTAGGGTTGAAACAGCCTCTTTGACCCAACTTTATGCACTCTTTACGGAAAAAGTGCAAAATGTATCTGCAGTTTGAGAGATTATCCTCATACAGTGGTTCATTGTTGATCAGGGGATTGTCAGTACCTTGTTCCCTTTGCAGTCATGAGATTGCAGTCCAGTTTATATAAAATGTCTTTGATATTTTAGATGTTACATCCCATTAAACGAACATGGAATTTTCTTTCTCATTTACAATTATTGTCTTTATTGCAGTCCAGCTGAAAAAAAAACAAACATTTTGGAATTAAGAGCTTAAAATTCTGATCCATAATCATGACAGTGTAATATATAACTGTATACAGTAGTTTTTTCAATATTCATTCATGGGCTGTAGCTGTCACTGGCTAGCCAGCAGTTTTGATTCTTCTCAATTGTTGTTGACATTTTGCTTTCAGATCCCAGGGAGTTTGGAGAATTTCCAGCAGATTACGTTCACAATGGGGCAAACAATTGTGGAATGAATGAGTTTCATGCACCAAATAATCTTTGTTTACTCTTATGTTTTTTAAAGTTTCTTTTTCTTTTCTTCTCTACTTTGCTGTTTGAAAGCCAATGTTGCCTGTCCTGAGAGAGAATAATGCAGTCCTAGCATGCTATTCTGCATGCCGTCTGCCAAACGTTCAGCATATTTATCTATGCTGAAAATTGTTACAGGATTTCTGGGAAGCACACAGAACAAACTGGATTAGCAATGTCACACTTGGCCCTTGCAGGATCACTACAACACCATGGGGATTTGAAACAGTGGCAGCAATTCAAAGGACAAAAAGACACCTTTGAAAAATAACAGGCACAGTTCCTTGTATTTGAGTTGCAGACATGGTTCCTTGTGTTTACCCAGTTAATTTTCCTTTTGATGGGAAATACTGAAGGCTTCAGGCTCAAGCAGTCAGTTGGAAGATTTGTATATGTGCAGTATGCAGTTTCCCTACTCCCAGCTGAACCTACTAAAATATTTTTGCAACAGTTTGTTGTGTTTAATTGGAGTCTACTGAGGAATTTAATTTAACGCTTATGCTCCCCTGGGAGCTCAACATAATTTTAAAACAAAAAAAAACACTTCTCCTCTCACCACTGACCTCTTTCTGCCTCCCTCTCTCTCTCTCTCTCTCACACACACACACACGCACGCGCGCACACACACACACACACACACACACACAAAATTACTCGAGGCAGGAGAATTAATGAATCAAGACAAAAGTCTACCTCAATTCCAAATGTTCAGGAAAATATTTTCCCATTTAAAATGTAATTGTTTGTGTCTACTACTGATTAAAATGAACGCTAGTAATGCTTTCATAGATTGGGCTTTGAGTAAAACAGTTATCACATTGCTTATTCTTTCATTAGGTAAGAAATAAACTGGTCTCCCTATAAGGTAAAAACAATGACTGCAGATGCTGGAAACCAGATTCTGGATTAGTGGTGCTGGAAGAGCACAACAGTTCAGGCTGCCTGAACTGCTGGTCTCTCTATAACCTTTGTTCCAGAAAAAGTATCTCAGCTAATTGAGTTCTATTGATCAATAACCTCCGCCACTCCGTGAAGAATAAATCTTGAAGACTTGCCATTGATCCTTGCCCTCAGCCTGCCACCTTCATCAGTGTGATTGGTGCTGCATGTTGTAGGACTCTGTCATGTCCACAGTTTTTCTCAGTGTGGGCGTACAAAGATAATTCAAACATTTTTGTGTGCAGGCTACTATGCATCAGATCAAGGACTCTTGCAGCAGTTATGTGTCAGCATAAATCTCAAGGGCTGCTGGCTCAGTTAGCCTTGCAGTGGAGTCAATTATGTATCATAATCCATGTAATGAGATTTTCTGGGGATCGTCTGAAATGTTAACCCTTTGTGCCCTAAGACTGTATCACTGTTCTCCAGTGCTGAATTTCACAGGGTGCTGTTTGTGCACTATTTGGTAAACACTGTACTGAGACGTATCTTTGCTGGTTTTCTGACAAATTGCAACCTTTTAATATCATTATCATTTTGAGCTGAATTCAGTAATACTTTTATATTAGATTTGGATATATTGGATACTTCTTTGCTTCACTTTAGATGAGATATTATTGAAGGAGATTGTGTACCTAGTTTCTTGTTGGCTAACATTAATACAAAGGATTGATTGGCCTCCTGTAGGGCTGTACATTTCTCTGTTCTCATAAACTTACACGTAATGGTTGTTTTAACATTAAAGGATGAGGGGATCTAAGGTGCATAAATCATCAACCATGAATGAAAAAGAATTTTCTTTTATTCAGCGGTGCATAAAATCCTCAGGTCATCCAGTTATTTTTTAAAATTCTTTCAAAGATGAGGACATTACTGGCTAGACCAACATTTATTGCCAACAGGGTTGGGGTGACACAGTGCCAGGGACCTGGGTTTGATTCCGGCCTCTGGCAACTGTCTGTGTGGAGTTTGCACATTCTCCCCGTGACTGCGTGGGTTTCCTCCGGGTGCCCCGGTTTCCTCTCACATCCAAAGGTGAATTGGCCATACTAAATTGTTCACAGTATTCAGGGATATGTACGTTGGGTGCATTACTCAGAGATTAAATGTAGGGAAATGGGTCTGGGTGGGTTACTCTTTGGAGGATCGGTGTGGACTTGTTGGGCTACAGGGCCTGTTTTTACATTGTAGGGATTCTATGATCTCTGATCTGTGTCTAATTGCCCAGAAGACAGTTACGAGTCAACCACATTGCCATAATCTATCATGACATGTGCATTAGATCAGGTAAAGATGGCAGTTTGCCTTCCCTAAAGGGAAGTAGTGAACCAGATGGGTTTTTACCAAAAGTCAACAGTGGCCAGCTCTACTCATTCCCTATCCCCATGTTGACTTTCAATACCCACCCATCTCCCTTACTTCAATCTCTGAAGTGAGCAAATCCTCAGTCTAGGTGTTTCTGTAAACCCTCAATTAATACCTTTGGTCAACTTCTCGATTTTATCATCTTTCACACTCTTTCTTTACTTGATCTCAAGGAAATCGGTGACTATCTCCTTTATCAACACCAACTTACTAGCACTCTTCAAACTCACTTGTGTTACCTCTGAAACCAGTCCCTTACTCCTTCATATTTCCAAACACTCAACTCTACCTCTCTCCCCCACCTCCCACTTTCATGCCAAATGACATCTTCAGCGGTTTGTACTGCTTCTTTTCAAAACTACTGTCATTCTCCTCTCAAAGACTTTCAAAATTGTGAATCCACCTTCTAAACTCTTGATATAAAATCAAGCTAATAAAATAAGGCTAGAACATATAATGTTAAGTTGGGAACTGAATTACATCAGTACATCCTGATCAATTAATGTTGTCCATCACATCATTCCCTGGGGAGAAAGAGTTTGCAGTGTCATGGATTTGAATTGCAATCCCCCCAGTTACTGAACAATTGTTCTGTTAATTTATTATTCATTCACAAGACATAACCATTTCTGGTAAGATCAACATTTATTGTTCTGTAACTTTAAGAAAATGGTACTGAACTGCTTTGGTGTCTTTGTGAGCTAGTCTTCTATGTTTCAATTGATCAGATCTGCTTCGCTCAATATTTTTAATTTTCATAACATCGGATGAATTAGGCTTCCAGCCATCTTGGGAACTATTATTGAAATCATGGATGTCACCAGTTGTGGTGTCCTAGACTAGATTTAGTTGAAATGTTACTTTTTCCTCCCTTGTTCAGATGACCTGATGTTTAGTGGTAGAAATTTTACACTCTGAACCACAAAGTACGTGCGGATTTCATTGATTGTAATCAGTTCAGTGATAAAGATGTTATATTCCCTGCAGCACCCTCTTAGGAGAAAGGTGATGAGTTGGATTTCCCAGTCCTGATTATGGGCCCTCTGGCATTGTGTAATGAGGGTGGGATTGAATTTGGCTGTGATGCTTTCACAGTTGGATAGCCAGCTGGCACACATTGTCAAAGTGCATAATAACCAGACTAGGGGCTGTTGAAGTATATTCTCAGGTGGGAATCAATGCTTTTGAAAAAGGCAAAAAGAACAGATAATTGGAAAGAAAAAAATTGAGAAAAAATGCTCACATATATTACAATTTACACAGTTTGTCTTTAATGAGCTATTTTCTGAGATCTGTCTGAGTATTCACACATACTGCAGGCTTCTCTGTCGCAATGATTCATTTGGTCATTTTGGGTAATCAGTAGAGTGAGAAGGTGATATTGAGCGAGAGGAATGCTCAGCCAGTCTCTGGGGTTACTTGAGTTCTGTTCTGCGCAGTGGTCCATGGAAATTGCTCCCTGGATACAGTCTAACCAATGGCTTTAACAATCTGTGACACCGCAGGAACTCAGGGCTAGGCTGAAGATTAATGACTAGCCAAGTATATACATGCTGCGGTACTTGCAATATGCAATAGTGATATTTAACCCTGTATTGTTGCCTTCATTTCATTTGGGAATAGAGTTACTTTGAGAAAATCAGTAATTATTTGGGTCCTGGCCTTTATTATTATATTGATGCAGACAGATATGGTTCTATCACCTTACATCAACATGCAACACCATGAGCAATCGCTATAATAGAAACCAAGAATGAAGAAAACCCCAAAGTATTCCTCCTTGGGGGTTTATTGATTTTTATTTTATTGATTAATGTGAAATAGCAATTACAGTTTGGTACTGTTTGACTTATATTCATGCATTACTCAGTTAAATCAAAAACCTTTTAAAAAATTAATATCAAAGAAGACATCGTTCTCTTCAAATATACATTGCATACACTAATGCAACATATGGGGTGAAATTAATCTTCTGCAGTAGCACAAAAAGGTGCTAATGAATCAGCAGCCAATATTTCACCCCCAAATTTTCTTTGCCAGTGAACTCAATGGAAAAAAAAACAGGTTTTTAAACTATCATTTTAAATATGACTTGGAGACTGAGAACCAATGTGAATCAATAAGGCAGAGATAGCAATCAAGACTTATTGCAAGGTAGAATATGCATTGGAAAGACTTGATCGAATTGTATTCTAGATTAGAGTGATGCTGGAAAAGCACAGCAGTTCAGGCAGCACCCGAGGAGCAGGGAAATTGACGTTTCGGGCAAAAGCCCTTCCTATTGAAGGGCTTTTGCCCAACATATCGATTTCCCTGCTCCTCGGATGCTGCCTGAACTGCTGTGCTTTTCCAACACCACTCTAATCTAGAATCTGGTTTGCAGCATCTGCAGGCCTTGGTTTTTACCTAGTTGATCTAATTGTAGTTAAAGGAGGATGAGAGGTCAGCAAAGTGAGTTAAAATTCAAAGAAGAATTGTAGCAGCAGATTAAATGAGGTAGACAACCCCAAGACCAGGATAGGTTTGATCCCGTTCCCACCTGATGAGTGCTTATTCCAGGGATTATTGGATTGTCACCAAAAGTGGCTAGAAAGAGCTGGACTCAGGACTTTCAATGTGATGCAATCACAGTTCAAACCATCTAATATTATCGATTCAAAGGCACTGGAGAATTTCATGACATTATTCAAAATACAGGCCTGTATAGAAGTATAAATTAACTCTGGAGTTGCTCTTTTGACCAACAGTGAGGAACTGAATTTATGGCTGTTCTGCCGACTATCCACTATGGAACCAGACTCCAAGCTTCAAGGAGTTGGCTGACAGACAATCGTGAGAGAACCCCTTTGAGTGCCATTGTAGTTAATGTGTCATTGTTCTGTGCAGATCAATATATCGAATTTTCTTTCATGGAATGAATTAACGTTTTCTTACATTTGTCCTATGCAAAACCTATTTTAAAAATATCTCTCCCTTGATGATGAAGTTGATAAAAGCAGCACATAACTAATCGGTACAGATCATAAGGTTACACGATGATGTGGTCTAATGGGCAGGGATCAACAGTGATGTTGAGCTTTAGGGATGACATCTGAGACATCAGCCACAACAACACAGAGAATGTCTCTGCCCCTCAATCCTTTGGTCTAAAACATTCACTGGTCTGTTCACCACAAATGGAGTTAACATCATCTTACTCATTGACTATTTCTCCAAATTTTCAATAATCAGGAAAAGAACACTTGGGTAACATCTGTGCCAGGCACACTGAGGGCCATTTTCAATTGATTTGGTGCAGCTAAAGAAATGGTTTTTGACAATGAGCTGCAGTATGTAGGCAGACTTCACAGGGATATGTATGCCACATGGGGTATGAACCATGTAATGTCCTCAACACATTTCCCTCCATCAAATGGCCTTGCCAAGCAAATTGTTTGGACAAATAAATCACTTATCCTGAAGTGTAGCAAAATAAAATAAGATTCTCGTATTGCCGTGAGTATGATTTTTTTTTCAGCCACTGCCTACCCAAGTTCTCCAAGATGCAAAACACACTTCTTGGTAAGCAAGGGAGGATGTGACCGCATGCAGGTGCAGAACTGCCTCAATTACACGTACAATAAAAGGTCCGAGTCTCACATTCCACAATAGGAAAAGGGTTACCCGCAAAAATATCCAGTGTGTGCAGTGTCTTGCAAAGTCAGGACATCAAGACAACAAGAAACACATCTGCAACTTGTCTGTAAATCGAGAACAGCCAAGATAAAGTCCACATCTCCAGAAGGTTCTTTCGATTTGATTTATTATTGTCACATGTACCAAGATACAGTGACAAGTATTGTTTTGCACACTAACCAGACAAATCATATCTTAAGTGCAGCAGGGAAATAGGACAGAATGCAGAATATAGTGTTCTAGAACTGTAATTACTCTGCTGCACAAAGCATAGAAAGATCAACTCTAATGTATGAGAGCTTTGCTCATAAGCCTGGTAACAGCAGGAAAGAAGCTATTCTTAAATCTGCTGGGGATGTCTAAGATGGCGCTGAAGCATGCCGGCTCTTTGCAATCTCTCCTAAGCAGGTTATACTAAAATGAGATCAGGAAGAATTGTGACCAAAATGACATGTGGACTCTTGTACTTCTGTACTCATAAAATTTTCAAACGGTGTAAAATGGGATTGGTGGTGAATGTTGAGGTGGAGACACATCCAATGAGCCTAGGGAAGGGCAGAGCTGCAAATAATGTCCATCCCCAAGCCCAACAGCAGTCTTGTGCAATTCAAACCATTCAGTTTTCTGATTGGTGTGGGTCCTGCCTTTCTCCAGGTATAGAGCTGAAAATGTGTTGCTGGAAAAGTGCAGCAGGTCAGGCAGCATCCAAGGAACAGGAGATTCGACGTTTTGGGCATAAGCCCTTCTTCAGGAATGAGGAAAGTGTGTCCAGCAGGCTAAGATAAAAGGTAGGGAGGAGGGACTTGGGGGAGGGGCATTGGAGATGCGATAGGTGGAAGGAGGTCAAGGTGAGGGTGATAGGCCGGAGTGGGGTGGGGGCGGAGAGGTCAGGAAGAAGATTGCAGGTTCGGAAGGCGGTGCTGAGTTCGAGGGATTTGACTGAGACAAGGTGGAGGGAGGGGAAATGAGGAAACTGGAGAAATCTGAGTTCATCCCTTGTGGTTGGAGGGTTCCCAGGCAGAAGATGAGGCGCTCTTCCTCCAACCGTCGTGTTGTTATGGTCTGGCGATGGAGGAGTCCAAGGACCTGCATGTCCTTGGTGGAGTGGGAGGGGGAGTTGAAGTGTTGAGCCACGGGTGGTTGGGTTGGTTGGTCCGGGTGTCCTTGAGGTGTTCTCTGAAACGTTCCGCAAGTAGGCAGCCTGTCTCCCCAATATAGAGGAGGCCACATCGGGTGCAGCAGATGCAATAGATGATGTGTGTGGAAGTGCAGGTGAATTTGTGGCGGATATGGAAGGATCCCTTGGGGCCTTGGAGAGAAGTAAGGGAGGAGGTGTGGGCGCAAGTTTTGCATTTCTTGCTGTTGCAGGGGAAGGTGCTGGGAGTGGAGGTTGGGTTGGTGGAAGGTGTGGACCTGACGAAGGAGTCACGGAGGGAGTGGTCTTTTCGGAATGCTGATAGGGGAGGGGAGGGAAATATATCCCTGGTGGTGGGGTCCGTTTGGAGGTGGCGGAAATGACGGCGGTTGCTATGCTGTATATGGAGGTTGGTAGGGTGGTAGGTGAGGATCAGTGGGGTTCTGTCCTGGTGGTGGTTGGAGGGGCGGGGCTCAAGGGTGGAGGAGCGGGAAGTGGAGGAGACGCGGTGGAGGGCATCGTCGATCACGGCTGGGGGGAAACTGCGGTCCTTGAAGAAGGAGACCATCTGGGCTGTACAGTATTGGAACTGGTCCTCCTGGGAGCAGATGTGGCGGAGACGAAGGAATTGGGAATATGGGATGGTATTTTTACAGGGGACAGGGTGGGAGGAGGTGTAGTCTAGGTAGCTGTGGGAATCAGTCTGTTTATAGTAAATGTCCGTGTTGATTCAGTCACCTGAGATAGAAATGGAAAGATCTAGGAAGGGGAGGGAGGAGTCTGAGATGGTCCAGGTGAATTTGAGGTCGGGGTGGAAGGTGCTGGTAAAGTGGATGAACTGTTCAACCTCCTCGTGGGAGCATGAAGCAGCGCCGATACAGTCATCGATGTAGCGGAGGGAAAGGTGGGGGGTGGTGCCAGTTTAGTTGCGGAAGATGGACTGTTCCACATATCCTACAAAGAGGCAGGCATAGCTGGGGCCCATGCAGGTGCTTATGGCTACTCCTTTGGTTTGGAGGAAGTGGGAGGATTGGAAAGAGAAGTTGTTCAGGGTGAGGACCAATTCAGTCAGTCGAAGGAGGGTGTCAGTGGAAGGGTACTGGTTGGTACGGCGGGAAAGGAAGAAGCGGAGGGCTTTGAGTCCTTCGTGATGGGGGATGAAGGTGTACAGAGACCGGATGTCCATAGTGAAGATAAGGAACTGGGGACTGGGGAAGCGAAAATCATGGAGGAGGTGGAGGGTGTCGGTGGTGTCCCAAACGTAGGTGGGGAGTTCTTGGACTAAAGGGGACAGGACTGTGTCGAGGTATGCAGAGATGAGTTTCTCCAGGTATAGTACACAGGTTGGAGCTTGAGGACATTAGTGACCCATGAAGACTACTTAAAGATCTCAATTGGTCAAAGAGTAGACAGACTGTCCTGTGGTTCCCACATTCCCAGTTTAATTGTGTTAAGGAAAGAGAAAGGAAGGGAAAAGCTCTCAGGAAGGGAGTGTCCAATCCTGCTCCATATCTCACAATCCATTGCCAATCATTTCAGGCTGTGTCAGTTCCTCTGAGTTTTTTGATCAACTTTTGCTGAGTTTCTAAGGTAAGAGAATTCAAAACTTAAAATTGGTATCTGCATGTTAAAAATTGACACAATCAGTCCAAGTTATTTAAACATAATGTAACATTAAATTCCATCACCAGCAGCAATAGAATGCAACATCTGGTGATAAATGTGCAGAAACATCACATGACACAGGTTTCTGACACGTTTAAAAATAAGCTGCTTCGTGCAACTTTCACCAATCAAGAGATGATCAGTCTGAAATGTTTTGAACAATTGCTATTGTTTGTGAAGAGCAAGCTGTCAGAATTGTCCGAATGAGTTACAAAGCTTTTGGATTTGCAGGTACAGTTCTAAATATGTGCACTTTCCCCCCCAGGTTGGAGTTTCAGTATGGGCTCTGCATATCAGTTCCACAGCTGGCGGGTGTTTGTCGTTGTCTGCGCTCTTCCTTGTGTCTCCTCTGTTGTCGCACTCACCTTCATGCCTGAAAGTCCCAGGTTCCTGCTGGAGGTACGGTACTTGGAATGAATGGCATTTTTTCTCTGTGTAATGACAATCCATGATAATTTTTTTTGTTGTCAGAAAAAATTTGAGTCAGAAAAGGTAACTATTTTCTATTTTTCAGGCATTCTTTCTTGCCCTTGTTTCCTAAAGACACCGATGTGCATTTGAAGAACTCTGTAGTGGCTATTATTTGTCCATGAGCTCAGAGTATTAGAAAAATACTTTATTATGTAGGAAACAATGATTAGTCCTGAACCTTTCATCTTTCAACACATGTATTTTCCAAGAGACACCTAATGATAACAAATCATCCCAAGCCCAGGGCATTGCTGCAGGAATTCATCAGAATGGGGTACCGAACATAGAGACATAGAGATGTACAGCATGGAAACAGATCCTTCGATCCAACTTGTCCATGCCGATCAGATATGCTAATTTAATTTAGTTCCATTTGCCAGCATTTGGCCCAAATCCCTCTTCCTATACATATGCCCATCCAGGTGCCTTTTAAATGTTGTAATTGTACCAGCCTCCACCACTTCATTCCACACGTGCATTACCCTCTGAGTTAAAACGTTCCCATTGAGAGATCCAAGATGGCGGTAGTCTGAGTGGCCGGAGAACTTCATTAATGACCTTCCTGCTGACAAAAAGTCAAATATTGGGATGTTCTGTGATGATTGCACATTGCCCAGTCAGATTCAGGATTCTCAGAAAATTTTTAAAAACCCATGCCTACATATCTAAGTGCAGCTAGACTTGGGTTGATAAATAGCAAGTAACATTCATGGCACACCATTGCCAACAAGAAAGACCTTAACCATCTTTCCTCGATATTCAATGGCATTACCATCTTTGGATCTCTCATTATCAATATGTTAGGGGTTATCATTGATTAAAAACTGAACTGAACCATTAGATAATTAGTGGCTAAAAGAGGTGGTTGTAAATTTTCAGCAGATAATTCATCTTCTAACCCCCAAAGCTATCCACCATCTACAAGGTACATTTGGAGTCTGTTGGGATATTCCCCCCTCGCCTGACTGAGTGCAGCTCCAACAATACTCAAGAAACAAGACACCTTCCAGAAAAATATTATCTACTTGATTGGTACTGCGTTTACAATTAATCATCCTCTCCCCCTCCGATACTCAGATAAGTAATGTGTACTCTCTACATTAACACTGTGGAAATCCACCAAGGACATTCCAAACCCATGACAACTTCCATCTAGAAAACACAGACAATAGTTACATGAGAACACTACCACCTGCAAGTTCTCTTCCAAGCTATTCACCATCCTGACTTGGAGAGATAACATCATATCTTCGGTGTCACTGGATCAACATCCTGGAACTCTCTTTCTAACAGCACTGTGGGTGTCCATACATCATGTGCAATATTTTTAAAAGGAGCTCACTTCTGCCTCCTCCAGGGCAATTTAGGATTGGCAACAAACTCTGGACCAACTGTGAATTGTATATTCTTGCACTAATAAGGAAAGCTATAGGATCTGGATCAACAACAAGTGTAATCAGTACAATTACAAAACTGATATTTCTGAAAATATATTTACTTGATGTTTTTCTGTAGGTGGGGAAACATGATGAGGCCTGGATGATTCTGAAGCAAATTCACGACACCAATATGAGAGCACGGGGACAACCGGAAAAAGTATTCACTGTAAGTGTCACTGAGAAAAATTCAAAGATAAAAGATGAGCTAGGGTTGGAGAATTGTAGAGTCTTGAGAGGGACTGAAATGTGGGATGATATGCCTTAGAAGCAAAAACTTCTTTACTCTAGATCTTCCTGCATTTATAGCCCAACCTGATATGCAGGGGTTACCTGTCCCCAGAAACGGATAACGTTCTACAAGATGGAAATCAGTAAGAAGGCAAGAATGATTGGTGTCCCACCCAAGATCTGTGTATGATGACAAATATCTGATTAACCTTGATAGCAGCATTTGGTAAAATAAAACAATGGAACTCCCACAGAAACATTTTTGCTTTTTCCACGTTCATTTGCCAGATCTTTACTGACTCACTTAATCTGCATCCAACTGTAGCTCCTTGTTTTCTCTTCACAATTTATTTTCCTACCTATCTTTGTGTCATCAGCAACCACATCTCTTCTCCCATCACCTGAATCATTTTTTTTGAATTCGTTCACAGGATGTGGGCATTGCTGATTGGGCCAGCATTTATTGCTCATCCCAAATTGTCCAGAGGGCTCTTAGAAAAGCCAACCACATTGCTGTGGGTCTGAAGTCACATGGAGGCCAGACCAGGCAGGGATGGCAAAACTCCTTCTCAAAAGGTCCTTCTGAAGCAGATTAGTTTTTTATGACAATTGACCAGGTTATGTGTCTGCCATTAGGTTGACCTTGTTTTGCAGATTTTTTATTGAATTTAAATTTCACCATGAAGGGAATTCAAAACCACATTCCCAGAACATTTGCCTGGGACTCTGGATTGTTTACTTATAAAATTTTTCAGTGAATGTTTTATGTGACAATAAATTGCTATTCTATCCAATCCAGTGACATTATTGTTACATCATCACCTCCCCAAAATCATCATGCAATATAAATACAATAATACAATATATGTTTAAAAATATTGAGGCCCCAGTACTTATCTCTGTAGCACAAGGCTCGCTACATTTTGGCAACTAAATAAATGGTTTATACCTCTCTCTGCTTCTTATTGCTATTCAATTCCTGCATCATGAACTTTTAGTTGAATTTAATTAGCTCTATTGTTACATGTACTCATATGAGTATGGTGAAAAGTTTACAAGTTGCCACTTATGGTGCCATCTTAAGTGCAAGATAAGTAGGTATAGATTCTTCACTACAATTCCTTGGAGAAAATATTAGAAAATTAATGAAATAAAAAGTACAGCACTGTAGATCAAATACTTTCCAGAAATCCCTAACTACCATACATCACTGGTTCCTCTTTTATGCAGAGTACATGTTAGTTCCCCGAAGAATTCTTTAAAAAGTGTTAAACAAGATCTCTCTTTCTTAAAACCATATTACCTCAGCCTGATTACTTTGAACATTTACAAATGCCCTTGAACAACGTCTTTATTCGTAGCTTCTACCATCTTCTCCACAATGAAAACTAAGCTAATTGACCTGTAGATTCCTGCTTTGCATCTTCTCCTTTTCCAATAAAGAATTTACATTTGCCAATCTCCAATCTAATGGAAAATTCCCTGAATCTAGAGAATTTTAATAAATGAAAGCCAATGCATCAACTATAAACTAGGCTGTTCTTTTAAGACTCTGAATAATGTCCATCAGAACGCAAGCACTTGTCATGCCTCGGGTCCAACAATTTGCTTAGTCTCCCTTCCCTAGTGACTGTAATCTTCTTGAATTCTTTCCTCACTTCCATTTCCTGATTTACAGCTAATGCTGTGGTGTTACTTGTTTTCTCTAATGTGAAGATCAATGCAAAACAATTCATCTGTTATCTCCCTATTTTCTATTATTAATTCCCCAGACTCAAGTTCTGTAGGACCAACATACTTTGATATAAAACAAAGAACTGAGGATACTAAAAATCTGAATGCTGAAACAAAGACAGAAATTGCTAGGAAAACTCAGCAGGTCTGGCAGTATCTGTGGAGAGAAAAAAGAGACAACATTTCGAGTCCAGTGACCCCTCCCCCCCCCTTCTGAACACTTTCGCATATTTCTTTTCTTAAATTTCTGTACAAACTCTAATCATCTGTTTTCAAATTTCTAGCTATCTTGATTTTATCATCTGATTTTCCCTCCTTATTAATGTTTTAGTACATCTTTGCTGTGTTTTGATATTCTGTCCAATCCTCTGACCTACCAGATATATGCCTGCAATGATACATAACTTACTTTTAAGTTTGATACTGTCCTTAAATTTTTTACTGAACCAATTTCCCTGACCAGTGACCAGCTCAGAAGACTTTGTCTGCAATGGTATTGTCACCTCCTGGAATAAACTGTCCAATTTTTTTTTCCTCTCTGATGAGTCACAGTATTTGCAGTTCAACTTGCAGCTCATAAACAGAGTCCATGCCACTCAGGCTGCAAACACTTACTGTTGATGTACTTGTTCTAGATTGCATTGACGTTCAGGAACTCCCACATGCCGCAATGGCAACACATTGTCTATCCTGCTAGACCGAATGGTATTTTTATTAGTTCTTTCATGGAATGTGGGTGACACTGACTATGCCAGCATTTTTGGTCCATTCCTAATTGCCCTTCAAATAAGAAGCTTGATAGGCCACTTTTGCTAAGAGCCAACCACATTGCTTTGGCTCTGGAGTTACGTTAAGGCCTGACCAGTAAGAATAGCAAATTTCCTTCCAGAGAGCATCTTAGTGAACCCAGATGAATTTTATCTACAGTTAGTGATGATCTCGTGGTCACCATTATTGAGGCTAACTTTCAATTCCAGTTTTGCTCACTAAGCAAACTTAATTATTTTATTCAATTTTTCATTTTCCTCTTTCATATGTTTTATTAAACCTACCCTATGTTAAACATTAGAAATGGAATCCATCTTAACCACTTTGTTCATCAACAGTTGACGAGATATTTGAGTGTGAACTAGATGCTTAAGGGTTTTAAAAGTTCTACATATTTCTATATTCGAGCACTTTAATACTTGGTACACATTATAGTCATCATATGAGTACCTTACTTTTAAGAGCATTCCCAAAATGATGGACTGTTATTCCATGACTGTAGTCCCACATCTGAGCAATTTTCTTTGAGGCTTGGTTGGAGGCTGGGGTGGGGAGTGGGTTTATTATTAGTTATAGTTGCCCACCAGTATGTGTGATAATTGAGTAATCTAATAAAAATGCTCTGAAGAGCTGTTGTAATGCAGTAGTACAGTCCCTGCCTCTGAGCCAGGAGGCCCAGGCTCAAGTCCCACCTCCTGCAGAGGTATGTACTAACTATGTAAATAATCCACAAACAAATCAATTATAAAAGAACTAACATTACCTATTCCTGAACTTGTGGAAACATTCTGGCTTATGCCAGTTGGGAGCCAGCCCAATCAATGAACTGGGATGACAGACTGGCAACAGGCAGGCAGGCGGGCTGGGTTACAGTCATTGATGCCTTATTCATTTTGATCCATCCGTTAGCTGTGACTGCCATATGGCTACAGTTATGGTCAGACAGCCCTTGTCCCTCTTGAAGTGCTCTCTCTTTCTCCTACTTATATTAGGCAAAAGTGAGGACTGCAGATGCTGGAAACCAGAGTTTAGATTAGAGTGATGTTGGAAAACTACCACAGGTCAGGCAGCATCCGAGGAGCTCCCACCTCCGATCACCTTTCAGTGGTGGAGAGCCTCCAATTGGTCTTCCAGCCTCGGGAGACTGTCCTTAATGTTTAACTGAGTGGGGCTCCTGTGGGATATCACCCAATTAACTTACTCCTCCCAGACTGCCCTTGGATGGCAGCACAAGCATCACTAGATCCTGGCAAGGAGTTCATCCTGGCATCAGCATCAGGCCTTGACATAAATCCAGTCCAATACTTTCCAGTTGAAAAATGAGGGAAGAAAATTCTAACCCAAGGGTCATGGTATGAGATGTCCCACTGCTGCAAATGTTAATACTTCCAGTAAATTAGCATGACACATTGGCTGGACAAGTTGGGTGGATGCAACATTTGGCTCACATATCCAAAATAGAAGTCCTAGTTAATCAGAATAGAACTCCTCAAACTAAGTCTCATTATTGGTGATGCGTTTGCCTCCTAGTAACAGGGAAATAAAGCTTGAAAATGCATTTACCTCAAACTATTGGATGAAAGAGCAGCACTCCGAAAGCTAGTGCTTCCAAATAAACCTGTTGGACTATAACCTGGTATTGTGTGATTTTTTAACTTTGTCCACCTCAATCTAACACCATCTCCTCCATATCTCAGCAAATAATTACACTGGTGAATCATACTCAGTTTGCCAACTCTTATCTTCACAGGTCAATAGGATCAAGACTCCAAAACTGATTGATGAATTGATAGAGATACAGACAGACACAGGCACTTGGTATAAGAGATGGTTTGTTCGGATCAAGACTGAACTGTACAGTGTAAGTCAAGCAACTATGTTATAAATTGGAAAGATACCTTTCTCCTCAATGTTGCATGTTACTATATGCCAGAAAAGAACATTTCATTGCCAATTTAGACAATTCAGGTTGAATGTAGGTTCATCTCTTGATGAAGTTCTGTACAGATGGGAATTTTAAATGTTGAATATCTGGGGTCTAACATTCCGAAGTTTGGCAACATAGAAATAATTATGTCTGGATGAGGGGCTGGGAACTTGTGACAGTATTAGGTTCCACCAGGACCCAATTTGACAACATTATTCTTTAATAATAAGTTTGGCAGATCATTCACCCTCCCTGCCCAATCAGTCCAAGGGAGCACAATGGAGACTACATTCCATGCAGCTTTCATTTTAACAGCCATTGGGATAGGACAACCATCTGCCCCTTCAGGTGAGAGGATCCACACTGGCAGCTGGAACAGTTCGGGCACACTGTTCCAGGATATCCTCACCCTGCAGTGATACTGAACCTTGATCACTCAGAGGGAATGGCACTGGGGATGATAAGTTCTGGCCCTCATTTGTCTCTGACCCATTCTGAGGGTTCCTCTGCTGCAATCTCTTCATGGAGTGGAGGTTTGACATCCACTGCAGGTTGATACTGACTGAGGACCTGCTGACAGATTGACTTCTCCTCCATCCCACCCACTATCCAGGATGATGACAAGCAAAAATCCCCATTAATAAGCACCTTGTCAGTAGCAGCAGTAATCTAGCTGGCAGTAACCACATCCAAAACACTGTCAACTTGTTGTTCCCAACGTTGAGAAAAGCCTCACTGATTTCTCACCATAGCTCGTTTTCAGGGTTTAATAAAGCCCTGCCTTTTGTGTCTGCCTTCATAGAGGAAGGTACAAGAAGTGTCCCTGAAATAATTAAGACCCAAGAGTCTAGTGAGAGGGTGACTGAAAAAATTAGTAAAGAAGCGGTTGTGGAAAAATTAATGGGACTGAAAATTAACAGTTATCCAGGATCCAATGTACATCGATGACCATCTTTCAAAATTCATTTAATTCTCCTTTGGTGCCTGCAGATTGTAACTCACTGTTTGAGAAGGGGGTGAGAGAAAACATTAGGAACGACAGACCTATTAGCCTGATGTCAATAGTAGGAAGAAATACTGGGATCTATAATGAATCAATATGATTACTGGATATTTCGAAAATAATTGTCCAATTTTCGGAGTCAAAATGGATTTGTGAAGTGGAAAGCATGTTTGACAAATCTGTTCAAGTTTCTTTTGAGGACGGTACTCAGATTTTCAATAAAAGACAATAAGTGAATATGATATATTTGGATTTTCAGAAGGTTCTTGTTAAAATCCCACGCAAGTTACTGAACAAAATCACAATTCATAGGGATAGCAAGAATTCCAGCAAGAATTGAGGGTTGGTTACCGGGCAGAGAATAAAGAATGTAATAATTGGGTCATTATGTGGTTAGGAGGCTGTGAGCAGTGATGTGCTGCAAGGATCAGTGTTTGAGTCCCAGCTGTTCACAATCTGTGTCAATAATTTGAATGTGGGGAGCATTTGTATTATTTCCAAGTTTGCAGATGATACAAAATTTGGTGGGAATGTGGGGTGCTTTGTAGCTGTGGCATTTTAAGTGATCAACGTGGAAATAGTTAAAAATCACACAACACCCAGTTATAGTCCAACAGGTTTATTTAGAAGTGCTAGCTTTCGGAATGCTGCTCCTTCACCTGGATCTGTGGAACACGATCATTAGACACAGAACTTATAGTAAAAGATTACAGTGTCATGCAGCTGAAATGATGTATTGAAGAAATCTAATTTGCTGTTAAGTCTTTCATCTTTTAGAATGAGTTGCACATTTGGAGCAGCGCTCCGAAAGCTAGTGCTTCCAAATAAACCTGTTGGACTATAACCTGGTGTTGTGTGATTTTTCACTTAGTCCACCCCAACACTGGCACCTTCACATCCTAGTGGAAATAGTTCTTAAATGTCTTTGAGGGTTCCCTTTTATGCAGCAAGTTTCAGATGCCTACAGCTCTCTGGGTGAAAAAAAATTATCAAATCCTCTCTAAACCTCCTGCTCCTTACCTTAAAAACTGTGCCCCCAGTTATTGACCCCTCTACTAAGGTGAGAAGTTCTTCTCATCCACCCTGTCTTTGCCCTCAGAACTTTGTACACCTCAATTAGATTTCTCCCCCTCAGCCTTCTTTGCTTTAAGATAAACAGCTCCAGCCTATTTAGTGTCTCACCATAGCTAAATAGCCCAGACAACATCCTGGTGAATCTCTTCTGCACCCTCTTTGGTGCAATCGCATCCTCCTTATAATGTGATGACAGAACTGCATCAGCTGTGCCCTGAATGACATTATAACATCCTTTCTCTTGTATTCAATGCCTTGGCTACGAAAGAGTAGTATCCCACGTGCCTTTTGAACCAACTTAACTACCTGTACTGCTACCTTCAAAGGTCTATGGAGATGCACACCAAGGTCTCTCTAGTCCTCTGTACACTCTAGGGTCCTGCCATTCATTGTGTATTCCTTTGCCTTGTTAGTCTTACCAAAAGGTATCTCTTCACAATTTTCAGGATTAAATTCCATTTCCCACTGTTCAACCCAACTGGACAGCCCATCAATATCATCCTGTAGTTTCCTCATTATTTAGCATACTACCAATTTTCATATCATCTGTGAACTTACTGATACCTCCCACATGTATGCTTAAATCATTAATGTCCACAACAAATAACAAGTAACCTCACCCCAACTATAGTGGTGCACTGCTGGATACAGGCTTATTGTAGAGTGAGTGCAGAGTACGTTTATGGCTGGGATGGTGGGACTGTCCCATGAGGAGAGATTGGGAAGACTGAGCCTGTCATCTCTGGTGTTGAGAAGAATGAGAGGGACCTAATATGAAAACTTCAAAATTATCAAAGCAATAGAGTCGATGCAGAGAGAATGTTTCCCTTAGTTGTGGGGTCCAAAACCAGGTGACACAGCCTCAGGATGACAGACAAGCCTTGGGATGAGGAGGAACTGCTTCACTTAGAGAATGGGAGATCTTTGGAATTCTTTAGGGCTGAGGACATTCAGTCATTCAATACATTCAAAACAGAGATCAATAAATTTATAGCAATTAATGATATCAAGGGCTGTAAGTATAGTACAGGAATAGAGTATTGAAAGAGGTGATCAGCTATGACCTGGAGTGGGATAGGAAGCTCATGAATGGCCTATGGTTGCTTCTATGTTTCTTTGGGAGAAAGGGAGAGAGACAAAATACAGCTTTGGTATGAGGATGAGAAACAGATGGGAGTGCATTGACTGTACCTTATCTATGCATTCCTGCAGGGAAATTCAAATATTCATATAACGGGCAGATCATCCAGTAAGAACCATCTTACACCTTTGCAGGATTTGGATAATGGTGCTCGATACTAAATGTATGTCCGGATATAGGTGGGGGATTGGCAGGGAGAGTAACAAGTGAAGGGATGGTGTGCTGTGATGCTGCCAGGGCATCAATCCAATGTCACCTCTCAGGTCTCTGATATTTGGAAAGCGAGTGGTTGTGAAAAGCAAATGCCCATCCACCATTTTGAAATCACCAACTAATGAGCAGATCTCCTTCACCAATTTGTGAGAAGGAGTTTGGAGCAGAGAGAGAGGGCAAATCAAGCAAACCAAGACCAGGGAAACAGAAACAATTAAAATGAGAGATAAGCAGAGACACACAGTAACAAAGAGAGGGAGACATTCAGTTCTAATTACGATCTGCGAGTAATGTCACAGGGGATTCATTTTAATAATATATTCTACATTTCATAGTTAGATACTCTTACTTGTCATTGACAAAGTGAAAAAAATCTGTTTGTTAATATTCCACTTATTTATCTTCTGTAAAATATTTAATTTTTTATTATAATCGTAGGTTTGGTGATGGGCTGTCATTATCTAAGGCAATGAAATGTATTTCTATTTCTCCTTCACTACCGAGCAGTCAATTGAAGCTTATTTTAATGTTTTTTTGTAACCCAGTGTGCTAATGGTCTGCATTTATTTTTGAGGAAGTGGTATAGAATGGTGCAGGGGTAGAGCAAACCATTTCCCACCACTATACCATTGTACATCTCTGCTGGCAAACCACCACCCAGTTTTAAATAATTACTTGCTTCTTATGTTTTGGCATTTTAAAAAAGGGGTTTTACTGGCAGAAGCGACGTGTCAAGGCCAGAGGGAAAATGCAACCCAGCTAATAAGAATACTTGCTGTTTTCAGAATCAGGACTTAATATCAGCAGATTCTGAAACAAAGCATCTCTTTGAAAAACAAGACAAATGTTTTATCCTGATGTCTCCTGCTTTACATCATGGTCGTTACTTTAAATAAAACTTGAAAATTTTATAAATTTGGTTTTTACTCACTCTCATCCTCAAAAATTAACCACTAGAAACTTAGCTACTTTACAGAAAAACTCAGCATAATATCACATCTCTGAGACACTGAGTGCATTCCAGGTTTAGGAATCATGTCTCCATGAACCCTACTTTATAGATTTCAGCCTGCATTTTGATTTTCCAATCCAAACATGGAAAATTAGGCTGGATGGGGAATTGGGCCAGACAATCCTGGAAGACCATAAGGTGCTGCCTTGTTCCTGAAACAGGCAGAGAGAATGCTGGAGAAACTCAGCAGGCCGGGCAACATCTGTGGAAGGGGAAACGGAGCCAATATTTCGAGTCCAGAATGACTCTGAGAAGAGGGCAAGTGGTGTAGGGGCTCAATGCAAAAGGCAACGAGGTAATGGTAGTGAAAAATAAACAGATGTAAAATGTGTGTAAATTAAGGTGTGAAATGGAGACCATGCGTCCTTTCAATTGAAAGCAAAGTAAAAAAGACACAAACCAGACAAGGCTGTCGGGCAAGTAGGGAACAGGAAAGAATAATGTAAGACAAATGAACAACATGTATCATGGTCAGTTTCTGAAGTTATGGAATTCAGTGCTCAGACCACCAGGCTGTACAGTGTCGAGTATGAGATATTGTTCCTTGAGCTTGCGTTGTGCTTCATTGGAACATTGCAGCAAGTCCAGGATAGGAATGTCAGCCTGAGAGCAAGGTGGTTTATTGAAATAGCAAGCAACTAGGAAGTCAGGGCCATTCCTCCGGACAGAGCAGAGGTGTTCTGCAAAAATGATCACCAAGTTGCATCGGGACTCACTGATGTAAGGGAAACCACATTGTGAACAGTGAATGCAATCGATAGATTGAAAAGTGAATTAGTGCTTCACCTGGATGGGGTGTTGAGGGGCATTGGACTGTGAAGAGGGAGGAGTTGAGTGGGCAAGTGTAGCACGGCTGCATGGGAAGGTGCCATGGGAGAGTAGAGATGTGTTAACAGTGATGCAGGTGTGGACCAAGGTGTCATGGAATGAATGGTCCCTGCAGAATGTTGAGAGTCGAGGAGAGGGGAAGATGGGTTTGGTGGTGAAGTCCTGCTGGAGCTGATGGAAATGGTGAATGATTATCCTTTGAATGTGTATCTATTGGAATAGTAAATAAGGAAAAGGAAGACCTATTGTTGCAAAAGAGAGAGAGGGTGGGTTTTGAGTCAAGGGGAGTCAGGTGGCCAGTGGGAGAAGGAGGGATATTGGGACTCAGCATCAGGTCGGGAACAGGGAAAGGGGGACAAGGAAAGAGGGGTGTTAGTGTGGAGTTTGGGGAAGGTGAGTATATGGGAATTAGCAGGGTGGTTACTGTGTGGGGGCAGGTGTGGATTGGACGAAGATGTTTGTATGGGAAGCAGGAGAACATGGTGGTGGTTGGTCTAGGAGGTCAGGTCATGGGAACTGAAGAGAGATTAACTCCAGTGTGGGTGAAGGGGGTTTGGGGTCAGTATGATAGTGGGAGGAGGGTGACAGGGGTTAATCTATAGTAAGTTTAGATGGGTCAGGTTTGTAGATGTAGGGGGATCAGGACAGCAGAATCAGCATCCAGGGGTGAAGGAAGGGTGTGTTTGGGTCCTGAGAGGGAGATGGAGATTAGATACTGAGCAGAGAAAGGATGGTTAGGTATTGAGGGAAGGAAGGCAGGTCAGCTGTGGAGGTCAGGGGTCAGGTATGGAGCAAGGGTCGGTGGGGGAATAGACTGTGGATCAAGGGAAATGTGTGTGAAGGGTGTGTTGGGTCTGCAGTGGGTAAAGGGTGTATTGGGTCCCGAGTAGGTGAAGGATGTGTTGGGTCCCGAGTGGGTGAAGGATGTGTTGGGTCCTGAGTGGGTGAAGGGTGTGTTGGGTCCACAGTAGGGGGAGGGTGTTTTGGGTCCAGAATGGGTGAAGGATGTGTTGGGTCCGCAGTGGGTGAAGGGTGTATTGGGTCCCGAGTGGGTGAAGGGTGTGTTGGGCCCCGAGTGGGTGAAGGGTTTGTTGGGCCCACAGTAGGGGGAGGGTGTGTTGGGTCCGCAGTGGGGGAAGGGTGTGATGGGTCAGCAGTGGGAGAAGGGTGTGTTGGGTCTGCAGTGGGGGAAGGGTGCGATGGGTCCGCAGTGGGGGAAGGGTGGGATGGGTCCATAGTGGGGGAAGGGTGTGATGGGTCCGCAGTGGGGGAAGGGTGCGATGGGTCGCCAATGGGAGAAGGGTGTGATGGGTCCGCAATGGATAAAGGGTGTGATGGGTCCGCAGTGGGGGAAGGGTGTGATGGGTCCGCAGTGGGGGAAGGGTGCGATGGGTCTGCAGTGGGGTAAGGGTGCGGTGGGTCCACAGTGGGAGAAGGGTGTGTTGGGTCCGCAGTGGGAGAAGGGTGTGTTGGGTCCGCAGTGGGGGAAGGGTGCGATGGGTCCGCAGTGGGGGAAGGGTGCGATGGGTCCGCAGTGGGGGAAGGGTGCGATGGGTCCGCAGTGGGGGAAGGGTGTGTTGGGTCCACAGTGGGGGAAGGGTGCATTGGGTCCACAGTGGGTTTTGTTTCCCAAGGATGTCATGTCAGAATCTGGGGGGTGTACGTAGAGTTGGGTAGGTTTATTTGGAGAGACATGAGGTAAGTATGGAGTCAATGTAGCATTTACTCAGATGTTAGCCCAGCGTTTTAATAATTTCATCAATTTAGTTTCATCAGATCTGTCTGAATTCTCTGGTTGATGCTCAGTGTCGAGGAATTGTAGCGGAATATTCAGTTTCCTGGACAATTCCTTCAAGTAATATTAGATGGGGTCCCCACATGTATTTACCCATGGATGCTGGGGTAATGACTGAGACCATCGGAAAATCTAACAACATGGCAATAAATTTTCCATTCAGTAAGCTGGTGGAGTGTCCATCAGGTAGCACCCTGTTGTGTAAATGCTCACTTGGATTCTGTCACACACTGCAAAATTTAGAAACACCAATTTTATACAGCAAGAAGACTCAAATATCAAACTTTATTTGGATAGTTTCTTTCCAAGTCACAATGAGTTTATAATCAACTAGGAGAAATTGAGGACTGCAGATGCTAGAGACCAGAGTCGAAGAGTGTGGTGCTGGAAAAGCACAGCTGGTCAGGCAGCATCCAAGGAGCACGAGAGTCGATGTTTCAGGCATAAGCCTGATGAAGGGCTGACACCCAAAACCTCGAATCTCCTGCTCAATAGACAATAGGTTCAGGAGTAGGCAGCCTGACTTGCTGTGCTTTTCTAGCATCACTCTAATCTAGACTCTGGTTTCCAGCATCTGCAGTCCTCACTTTTGCCTAGCAGGAGTAGGCCATTCAGCTCTTCCAGCAAGCACCACCATTCATTATGATCACCCACAATCAGTATCCTGTTCCTGCCTTATCCCCATAAGGACAAAGTGAGGACTGCAGATGCTGGAGATCAGAGCTGAAAATGTGTTGCTGGAAAAGCGCAGCAGGTCAGGCAGCATCCAAGGAACAGGAGAGTTGATGTTTCGGGCATGAGCCCTTCTTCAGGGTTATCCCCATAACCCAAGATTCCACTATCCTTAAGAGCTCTATCCAGCTCTTTCTTGAAAATATCCAGAGATGGCCTCCACTGCCTCCTGGGGCAGAGCATTCCATATATCCACCACTCTCTGGGTGAAGAACTTTCTCCTCAACTCTATTCTAAATGGCCTACCCCTTATTTGTAAACTGTGTCCTCTGGTTCTGGACTCACCCATCAGGAGAAACATGCTTCCTACTCCTCGGATGCTGCCTGACTGGCTGTGCTTTTCCAGCATCACACTCTTCGACAATGAGTTTATGCACTTTTTAGACACAAGTATCCCTTTTCACAATTCCAAAAGGTATCTTCCTTTCACCAAAGCTGTTCCATGATCAAGCCCAAAGGGATACCTCATCCCTCCAGTGGGGAGAAGTATAATCATTACTCCGGCTCTCACCTCTTACACTATCTCACTCTCCTTTATATCCTACCCGCTCCCCATCCACCGTTTAACGAATTTGCTCGACCTTATTCCTATGGCTCTTCGTAGCATGTTATCAACATTTTTGGGCTACTACCCTTCTCCTACCATGCCAACATATTGAATATCCTAAATGTGCATAGTTCCAATAATAAGAAACTCAACACCATCAGGACAAAGCAGGCTGCTTGATTGGCAGCCAATCTAACACCATTAACGTTCACTGCTTCACCACCAACATACAGTAGCAGTAATGTATACCATCTCCAAGATACTGTGCAGCATCCAACAAGGTTCTTTAGACAATGGTCCAAAATCCACAACCTCCATCACTTTGAAGGCTAAGAGTAGCAGATACATGAGAACACCAGTCGCACCTCCTATGTTTCCTCCCAAGATACATACTGTCCTGATTTGGAAGTATAATGCCATTCCTTTACTGTCTTTGGGTCATACTTTTGGATCCATCTCCCTAACAGCACTGTGGTACCCCAACAGCTCAAGGACTGCAACAGTTCACAATAGCAGTTTCCCATAAACCTTCTCCAAAACAACTAAAGATGGACAATAAATGCTGAGCTAGCCTGCAATATCCATATTCTAAGGATGAATTTTAAAAATCTTCAAGTACCCATACACATAAGAGAGAAAAAAAGACCTATTATTTAAATTTCTATCTTGCAGATTACATTCTATACATATAAATGGCCAGCTGCCTCCAGGAACTACAAGCGGTGAAAATGAGAGCGGCTGGCATTGTGGGTAGGACTTCCAATTCCTGGTAAATTCCGTAATGGAAGAGATGCTCTCTGTCCTGCCAAAAATCAGTGCCTGGGACCGCTTTAAGGTCGATTTTTAACTATTTCCCACAAGCTGCAGAATGGTGAGAGATTGGGAAGGGATCTGGATGTCCCTGTTCATAAGTGATTGAAGATTGACATGTGTGTTCACCGTGCATTTAGGAAGGCACGTGGTATGCTGACCATTATTGCAGGTGGATGAGTATACAGCACTAAAGAGGTCCTGCTGCTATTTTTAGAACCTTGGTGGAACTGTTGGGAGCATTCTACATAGCTTTGGTCCCCTTACTCAGGATGGATATATTTGCTATCAAGGAAGTACAGCACAAGCTCACCAGACTATTTCCTGGATGGAGGAACTACACTTTGAGGAGACTGAACCTGTATTCTTCAGAGTTTCAAAAAATGAGAGGTGACCCTGTTGAAATTTAGGTCTTACAGTATAGATACATAAAAGGTATTACTACAGGCTGTGTAGTTTCCAAATAAGAGGCAAGTTATTTAGGACTGAGATAAGAAATTTTTTTACTCAGTACATAGTTAAGGTTACTCCCAAGGACTGAGAAAGCTGTCTTTGACTACGTTCAAAACAGATTAATGGATTTTTGAATACTAATATCATCAAGAAATATGTATCATAGAAATAAAGATGTGAGTCTAATCACATACTTTTAGATAAAGTAACTGAGACTATGGATGAAAGGACTGAACAAGACAATAGTTAAGCCACTTTTGAAATATTGTGTTCAATTCTGGTCTTCTTGCTATAAAAAAGGGACATGGAAGATATAGAATGTAGCGAAATAGATGGTGACATCTTGAAAAATGTCCATGTTACAGAGGAGGAAGTGCTGGATGCCTTGAAACACATAAAAGTGGATAAATCCCCAGGACCTGATCAGGTGTACCCTAGAAATCTGTGGGAAGCTAGAGAAGTGATTGCTGGGCCCCTTGCCTAGATATTTGTATCATCGATAGTCACAGGTGAGGTGCCGGAAGACGGTAGGTTAACAAACGTAGTGCTACTATTTAAGATGGATAAGGACAGACTGGGGAACTATAGACCAGTGAGCCTGAAAGTGGAGTCGCAGGTAGATAGGATAATGAAGAAGGCATTTGGTTTGCTTTCTTTTATTGGTCAGAGTATTGAGTAAAGGAGTTGGGAGGTCATGTTGCCACTGTACAGGATGTTGGTTAAGCCACTGTTGCAATATTGCGTGCAATTCTGGTCTCCTTCCTATCAGAAGGATGTTATGAAACTTGAAAGGATTCAGAAAAGATTTCCAAGGATGTTGCCAGGGTTGGAGGATTTGAGCTAAATGGAGAGATTGACTAGGCTGGGGCTGTTTTCCCTGGGGCGTCGGAGACTGAGGGATGACCTTATAGATGTTTATGAAATCATGAGGGGCTTGTATAGGATAAATATACAAAGTCTTTTCCCTGGGGTGGGGAGTCCAGAACTAGAGGGCATAGGTTTAGGGTGAGAAGGGAAGGATACAAAAGAGACCTAAGGGGCAACATTTTCATGCAGAGGGTGGTACGTGTATTGAATGAGCATCCAGGGGAAGTTGTGGAGGCTCGTACGATTGCAACATTTAAAAGGCATTTGGATGGGTATATGGATAGGAAGGGTTGGAAGGGATATGGGCCAGGTGCTGGCAGGTGGGGCTCGATTGAATTGGGATATCTGGTCAGCATGGATGAGTTGGACCGAAGGGTCTGTTTCCGTGCTGTACATCTTTATGCCTCTCTGACTCTAATTGCAGAAATCAGTGCTGAATTTTAACATTGATATTTTTATCATTTGCCACAAAACAAGATTTTGACTCTGTGATTGTGGCTGTGGCTAATTTGAAAATACAAGGAAGGATGGTTATTTCACTTGCTTTATTGGTTTAAGATGCCCCATCTCAAATGCAAGATTTCATGTGATTTTGACGGATTCCTGGTAGTTGACTTCTTGCACACGTGATTTCTCTAACGTCCCTTTATCCACCCTCTGCTGAATTTGACATCGTGCAGTGAACTCGGATGTGCTGTACTCAGGATTCTTACAATTCCCACCAACTGACAAGTGTTTATAACAATTAAAATACTTGTTATGTTGCCACAGGGAGGATGGGAAGTGTTTATCTGACTCTATAACATTGTTTCAGCGAAGCCTTATATTTAGTATTCAGGGGGATTTGCTTTCAGGCCTTCCAACAATTAAAAAAAAGGCTTAATAATTGCATTTCTTTAAATGAGTGAGCTGGTGGCATGACAGCTTTCCTCTCTCTCAATTCAAATGAATGAGCCCAAGGGTTTCAATTTTAGACAGACCTCAGGCATCCCAATTCAGATGAAGGTTGTGGCTGCATTATATGAAGGGGAGAAAGCTGTTTAACTGTCTATTTTGTTTTGCTGTTCATCGCAATCAATGAGGTTGGGTAGAATTTCCTGCTGCTGGAGGTGGTGAACTTGAACATTTCATTAAATGGTTTGGTGGAATCCCCAGGCCCCACTGCCTTCTTGCTTCCACCAGAATTAAATTCAGGGCAGGAAAATCCAAAGTCAGCCTGCCTGCTCCACTGCCAGTTGGGGCCCGAGAATGGCCAAGGAAGAACTGCTTTTACAGACCTCTACTCATCTCACCGGCACAGCTGCAGGTAACCCCTTGCCATCTGTGGTCTTAATTCAAGGAGCCAACCTTGAATTGCTGGTAGATTTGCCAATGCCAGATTGAAGTGTGACTGAGTGGGCCTGCCCTTGGAGACTGTGCAGGCCTCTCACCAGCTCTCCAGCTGGCCTGGTGAGATCACCTCTGCCTCCACAAGGTTCCACCTATTTTTACTGATTGGTCACTCAAGTCCAGAAACATGAAACCTAACTCTACTGCACTCTGTGGTAAGCTGGTGCTGGTGAATGCTTACCCCTTACTAGCGTTCCTTTTGCACATTAATGTCCATTACGATAAGAGGAAAGAACATAATTACATAGATCTTGAGTCAAATGGTATGCATTGTCTATGTTCTCAGATTTGGATGACTTTCATGCGATGTTTTGACTATCCTGTGAAGAAAAATACCATTATGCTGATTATAGTTTGGACAACTTTGTCATTTGGGTAAGGCTTCCTATTGTTGAAAATCATTAACTACAACTTAGCTGTGTAATAAATGTTTTGATCAATGTGAGATTTTAAATTATTTAAATCAAATTGTAGATGTGTTCTGGTCCACTGTGTGATTACCACAATTTTTTTTATTATTCATTCATGGGATGAGGGCATTGCTTACTAGGCCAGCATTTATTGCCCATCCCTAATAGCCCAGCGGGCAGTTAAGAGTCAGCCACATTGCTATGGGTCTGGAGTCACATATAGGCCAGACCTTGTAAGGGTGAAATTTCCTTGTCTAAAGGACGTTAGTGAATCAGATGGGTTTTTTTTACTGATAATTGACAATAGATTTATGGTCATCATTAGAATATTAATTCTAGATTTATATTGAATTCAAATTTCCCCATCTGCCATGGTGGTATTCAAACCCAGGTCCCCAGCGCCCTGCCTGAGTGTCTGGATTAACAATCCAGTGATAATACCACCAGACTATTGCCTTCTTGATCCATATGTGAAGCACAATGGAGAGTTTAACAACAGTAGTTCAAAATTGGTTATGAAATTGCTCCTTTCACATGAGTTCCCAAAGTAGGAAGGGAAAAAAAATACTTTCAAAGGGTATTTTTCTAGACCAGGAAAGTCAAGTGAATGTTTATAATTATAATCCAAAAAAATGTTGTTTGGTATCTTCCCTGTTGGCTGAGTGAGTAAATGCATCCCATTGTGTACTGTTGGTCCATGCTGAAATATTCCTAGTTCACTCCCAATCGAGTTATCACAATCAGTGTTCCCACCAGAGATGTGTGGTCACGCAGCAATCAGTGGGTCAAACTAGCTACATATAACCAATCATCCCTTTAGAATACACATGCACCCTGAGCCATATCACACTCTTAAAGGAACCGCACAGTGCAACAAAACAACCCTGTACAGCAAAGTGAAATTAGAGGGAACATTGTTTAGAATTCCCAGTTGTCTTCCTGGTCCAGACAAGAGGAAATTACTTGGGATTTCTGCAGCTGAGCACTGGCTGGAACATGTGCTGGAATGTTCTGGCGTGTGTGGATCCCACATGGGGACAGACAATCTGGTGCCTCACACAGAGAGCCTTTATCACGCACACTATATTTCAGCCAAACATAGCCTCTTTAAGAAAATTGGATGAGAATTGCCAACAACTGTTTGGTCACATTGTGACAAAGTAGAGAGAGCACTTAACATATATTTTTTAGACATAAATAGAATTTAGATTTTTCTTTAAATTTCCAACAGTTGTTCTGGTACATTTTAAGCCCATCTTGTTCCTATCCATGGTTTGCAGTAGTCAGTTAATTAATCAATTATGAAACCATTCATTATTGTATCATCCCATTATGCATTCTATTATTTGCTCTCAAGCATTACTAAACAGATTTAATTGTATAAACAGCAAAGCATTGTAGTAAATTGTTTCCTGTGCTTCAGTTAATGTGAAAGCACCATCCTTCTGCTCTTATTTATACATCTTCTGGCAGATGCACAACTTTTAGCCTATTCTGTTATTTTTAAGCTACTATGGTCTCTCTGTCTGGTTCCCTGATGTCATCAAACACCTTCAGGCTGACGAGTATGCATCCCGAGTGAAAAGGTTTTATGGAGAAAGAGTTGTGGATTTTGTGTTCAACTTTACTCTGGAAAACCAGATCCACACGAACGGAGAGTACATCAGGGACAGGTCAGGAATGACTAAATCATTCACCTTCATACATTCAATGTCTAAAAATGCATTGTGGAGAAATCATTGGGAATCCAAAGTCTCTGTCAATATTCAGACTTCGGGACTGGGAGCCATTAGATAGCTTATACCATCTAATCCAGACGTTTCCAAACTGAGGGGCTGTAGCATTTTTACTTAATACAGATTTAAGGCCTTTTATTAATTATATCTGGAACATGACTGAATTAAGTTAATGAAAATATTGTTTCTTAGAAAGACATGGATCTCTTAAGGCAGATTCAGCTTGTTTGGCCATATATAAGGAAGAAAGGACTCCTTTACAAAAAAGGTCATGATGTGGAGATGCTGGCGTTGGACTGGAATGGATAAAATCACAAGTCACACGCCACCAGGTTATAGTCCAACAGGTTTATTTGAAATCATAGGCTTTCGGAGCACTGCTCCTTCGTCAGGCGAAGTGTCGTCTGATTTGAAATAAACCTGTTGGTCTATCACTTGGTGCTGCATGATTTCTGACTTTGGCAAAAAAGGGATAGATAACCTTTTTTTTCAGAAGAGAGAGTATTCAACAAACGTGAAGAATGTCAAACAGCATTTTCTTTTTTAATAGGTTTACTATTATGAAGTTTAAAGCAGTAACATTTGAAGATTCCCTGTTTAAGAACTGCTACTTTGAAGATGTGACATCATTAAGTACATATTTTAGGAACTGCACATTTAATGAAACTTTATTCTATAATACAGGTAGGTGGGCAAATTGTGACCTTGATGACGAACATGTTATTTTCCTATGTCTAATTTCTTGGGTATTCATTCCATGCCCAAATTTGTTTATGAAACTCTTTTGTTGTCATTGGCTCCAAATTTTCTTGCTTACAAACTTGTCAGTTGCAGAAGATCATGTCCTCCAGACAATACAGTGAAGAATGTATCTCATTTACAAATTGCAAGTAGACGTAAGCACAGTTTCAGTGAGATTACCTACGCCCAGCCTTAGCCATAATCATACAAACAGGTATGTGAAATCTCACTCTTTGGTGGGCCGCCTGTAGCGGTGATGTTCACAGAGCCCTTTCGAAGACCAGCATGCCTCCATTCAGCTCACCAACCACAAGTACCACATCAACACCCATCTTTGCACCTTTTGCCTGTATGGAAATTCACAGCAATGGTACAAACTCTCACAACTGCAGTTACAGTAATAGATTGTGGAATTCCTGAAGAATTTCCGAACAGTTGTATTTCATGCTGCTGAACTGAGATTGAACCTGATTAGGTTCAGTTTTCTAATTCATCAGTAAACTCTGTCACATCTGAATTAAGAGTGGTCACAAATCCATGTTTATTTTGATAATGTGGGATAAAAGTATTTTGGAGTGGAAATAAGAGTGAGTGTGTATGGTGGTATGAGGTGAAGGTGGGATTCTCTCTTCCAAGTTTGATATTTGTTTCTTAGTGCAGTGTTAGTAAGGAAATCCTTTTGTGAGCTATTTTAAAACTGAAATTAACTACTTATCTTCGACACCTGTCTTTAAATAGCTGACAAAGGTCTGCCATATATTTACATTGATTACAGTTTCACAGGGCCAGCTTCAACTCTGAAGCCTCGAACTATCCCCTTACAATGAACAGAAAAAAGTCTAATAAAACATAAAATTGCAAATTGTCTGCTAAGGTTGGCGTGGAAACCTTTTTAAAATAATGAACTGTGTAGTTTTCCAATCATGCTTGCCTTATTTACACTCTTCAATTTATCTTGGTTGTGGTTTAAAGAGAGAATTTTAATGGAAAATAAGAAGGAGGAAATGCCAACTATTCAGCTATTTAATTAACCATTTTAGTTTTTAAATCAGTGCCAGCCATAAATAAATATGTTTCTTCATTTTCCTTTAGATCTCGATAAGTCTAAATTCATTGATTGTCAGTTCATCAATACCACATTTCTTCACAATAAAGAAGGCTGCCAGATTAACTTTGATGAGGACTACAGTGCATACTGGATCTATTTTGTCAACTTCCTTGGTACACTAGCAGTATTGCCAGGCAACATTGTATCTGCACTCCTCATGGACAGGATTGGCCGCTTGACGATGTTAGGTACAATTTATCATTTATTTTTAATATATTTAAGTACCCTTCTGAACAGTTCATCCTATATTTTGTACCACTAGCTTGGGAATAAGATTGAGGGTGATCACAAATTGATTTTAAACTTGTCTTTGTAAAGTTGTTTTGCTAAATATTTGGCGCATGAGCGTAGACTTCCATCGCTAAGCTGACCTTGAGCTGTATAAATTAGGTAGATGCCAGGTTTAATGTTTGGATATACCGAGGATGCTGGTGAGGACATTACAAATTATCAGTCTCGCAGGACATCTCGCGTGATTCTGCTACATTTATCGCCATAGCCCACATCATTTAGATCCCATTAAGCTTCCACACAGTAACTTTTTGTTCTCCACTGCCATTTTGTATCATTAATAGCTTTATGAGACAATCATCAACTTTCAACAGTTTTCATCTTACTCAAAGAAAGTCGTGATTCCCACTATTGGAGTAGCTTAAGACATTGAAACATGAACAAATATGAATTTGTCAAATATGTACATACAAAATGAAATTATAAATTGAATAATGTAAAGAATCTCCCATTTTGCAATTCTGATATTCCTGGGTGATCGCTGGCTCCGTAGTGCATGATGTAAACTCACATTTCAAAGTAGGAGAAATCTTTCATAATGTCCAACAATTTCTTGATTAATCTTAGAATTAGGTTATTTTGAACAAAGATGATTTGATGTTCCAGCTGGAAACTACTGTCTCAACTTTTAATTTATCATGGAACAACTGCATTTATATAGTTGGAATAGTAATCCACTTTTTATCCGAGATTTACTGTTTATACTTCTGTGATAGGAGTCAGCCATTAAGACCCTTTGAGTCTTCTGTGCCATGTAATTATCATGGTGGATCTATATCTTAACTTTAGTCAAACTGGATTCTTATATTTTGTCTTGTTCGGAGATCTGAAAGATCCCAGTTAATAGATTCTATTTATGCTAAAATAAGATTTCCAGTTATAATGAATATGAATGAACTAACCTACTGTCAGGACACATCTGAGCCATTTTCAAACTGGTCTTTGATTATCAACGCCATCACTTCGCTCATGATTATATCCTTCTTCAACATCTGCACTGTCTTTTCAATATTTTATCTTCCCATAACATCCCACACCTGCATTTTCTGCTCTTCTCATTCTAATCACTTCACTGCTAATTCTTGAACTAATTCATGCCTTCCTATTGTTCATGCCTTAAAATAAAACTGATAAACATCTTATTAGATTAGGTTACTTACAGTGTGGAAACAGGCCCTTCGGCCCAACAAATCCACACCGACCCGCCGAAGTGCAACCCACCCATACCCCCACATTTACCCCTTACCTAACACTATGGGCAATTTAGCATGGCCAGTTCACCTGACCTGCACATCTTTGGACTGTGGGAGGAAACCGGAGCACCCGGAGGAAACCCACGCAGACACGGGGAGAACGTGCAAACTCCACATAGTCTGTCGCCTGAGTCGGGAACTGAACCCGGGTCTCAGGCGCTGTGAGGCAGCAGTGCTAACCGCTGTGCCACCATGCCGCCCACAGTGGTGCTGGAGGGTGAAAGTCAGTAGAGTGACAGACAACAATAAATATTTCATTAGTCTCTGGAATGGGTAATGGTTTTTCTGGAAGGTAAAATGGCTCTCTGCTTTGGGGATGTAGAGTTGGATTTTTCTATGTTGAAGCGGTGACAATGTCTTCATCTTGCTCTTCGGACTCTGTGCTAACCACACAGCCACTTGTTGGGCCAGGGGCAATGAAAGGTGCAGGACATTCTCCTGTCGGGATTCCATGCTGCCTAGTCAGAGCACCCTGCTGAGAGTCCAGAAAATCCTGATAGAGTCCTCCAGAGATGGTGGAGGATGTTCATGAAGCAGAAAAGGTGAAGGAAGCTAATGATCTGTAAACTTCGGCAACAACCAAGGCAAAGGCTATGCTTTGGGTGCTGCATTGAAAGTCAAGGAGGCCTCTTCTGTATCCTTTCACTCCATTACTCGAGATTAGAGCCATCCCACTAGTATTCCAGGACTAATACCACCTCTCCCCAATCAGATGGGAGAAATATTCGCTGAGAACCCATATCCAGCCCACTGTTCAGATCCCCCCATTCTCAAACCCCATTCGTCCACCTTCACACCTATGTTCTCTCTATGTAACAATCGAAGACAAGGTAGACAGCTTAAAATTAGCTGTCTATTTCAGAACTGTGCCCACTGCCAACTCACATTGGATGATTGCAGTAGGTGACGTTTCTTGCAGTTGCCTTAACTGGGAGATGCTGGGTGAGTGTTCAGTGCAAACTGTCCGGTGGATTCCTCCAATTAATTGGATTTTTGAAGGTTAGGCATAGATGGAGGGATCTTTCCCCGGGAATAAGAACATCAGGACGAAGTGATCTGCATTGTTCCTGCATATTTTGAATGAACAACAAGAAAGAATCACATTGCTACCTTACCACCTGATTTGCCAGGAGAAGTAAATACATGATTCACAAGGCTGGTGAGTTACAGGAGAAATAAAATTATGCAGTGACCTTGCTCATTTGTTAAGCTTTATGATGCTGAGGGTTTTCTCTTGCCTATTGGAATTAAACAGACCCACACACTCAAGGGAAATCCCTGGATTGTGGCTGATCAAATGGAGAAGATTCCTTCGAACTGACACCAAACACATTGAGGGGCCTCATTAGAAATGTGCAGAAATGAAGTCGAGTTGTTAAAGGCAACGCACACTCATCTTTTCAACCACCACATACCCTCCCAACCTAATTCACATGGTCAACAGATCACATTTTAGACTGATCAGCCATTTCAGAACCTGCCAAAACGGAGCAGAAGCAAGTCTTGTTTCTGATTTCCTAAGATGACGATTTGTGGAAGTTTGCAATGCACAGCTTGGCAGCTGCATTTCCAACATCATAGAAATGAACACAATTCAGTCAGTACATTCTTAACTGTAAAGTGCTTTCAGAAGTCTTGAGGTTATGTACAACTACGTAAATGCATGGCCTTTGTTTTAGTGACTTGGGCAGAATGCCCTGTGATTATGTTTGTTCCTGTAAGACCCCTTTTACCCAAAACATTAAGTTGTCATCCTTACAGATACTGATGCCATTGTGAATTTCCAGCAGTTTCTATGGCTATTTGACATTGACTACCTATTGGTCTTTGACCCCATGTAGGTGGATCCATGGTTCTGTCTGGGATCAGCTGTTTTTTCCTGTGGTTTGGGACCAGTGAAGCCATGATGATTGGAATGCTCTGCCTATACAACGGTCTGACCATTTCGGCCTGGAACTCCCTTGACGTGATCACTGTAGAGCTTTTGCCAACTGACAGGAGGTTAAGTATACAGTGTGCCATGTATCATTAACAGTGTTGAGGCAATGGTGTGGATTTGTAAATGCTGTTTTAAACAATCAGAGCCTGCTGACAAGCACCTGAGCTTTAGATATCTAAATAAAAGAAATACTGTCAAAGCTTTTCATTTTTACATGTATAAGGACAGACACAAGAATGCCAAATTTCAAAGGGAATAACAATTTATATTGGCAACTCTGATGGGTCAAGACTTAACATGGAGAATGCACCAGAGAATGCACCATTGTTTTCCTTGTTCTGTTTAGTTAAGAAAAGGTGCAATAGTTGGACTTGTTTGTTCTGTGTGCAGAGGACAGGTCCCTGGGTATGAATTCATGCAGCTATAACCATCTGCCCCAGGAAGCCTCTAGAGAGGGAGAGAATAAACAAACAGGCAGCTATCACCTTTGAAGAGGGACACAGTTTAGGTGCCCATTAAAGAGAGAGTCTCCATTGAGACTGTTGCTTACATTGCGTTGTGTTCATTCCCTACCACTATAACAGTGACAGGGGGAGGAAGTCTTAAGTGGCCTCAGTTTGCCCAAGGTGAACAGATGAGCTGACACCTACCCCAGCAGTGAAGTCCCAGTGGAAAGGGGTAAGCAACAGACCTGGCACCTCTGCCATGCTAGCTGATTTTATACCCCCTGCAAACAGCCAAGCCAGTCTCTGGGTGGGAACGTATAACATTCCAGTCAATGTATCTTTGTTGTAGGGATTGGATAAAGCTGGATGCCCGAAAAGAAATATACTAAATTCCACCAGTACCGAGTTTAGTAAGAAAATAACTCACTTCCAGATTGGCAAATAACACATTATCAAAGCTAGCGAGCCAGATTTTCCACCAATTACTGTCGTTCTTATGAGTCACTCAGTTGTTGGTTCACACCAGGAACTTAACCTGAGGTGAAGCCCTCAGTTGCGCACTCATGCAGCTGAGAAATATCCAATGGCACTATTCCAAAGTAAGGAGGGGTAGTTCTCCAGTGTGCCTTGGCCAGTTTTAACCTCCATTAACAACTGATAAGTATGTCATCTAGTGGCTATCTAATTCTTGGTTGTGCGAGCATGTAAATTGGCTGCTTTCTCATTTCATACATTTACAACAGTGACAATAATTCATAAAATACCTTGTTGTTTGGAAAGACTTTTAGGACATGCAAAGGTCCGGAAAGGTATTAAAAATGCAAGTCTTTCTGGCATTTCATTTCTACATCACCCATTTGAGCTACACTTGTAGTTTAAGGGAAGAAAAAATACCTGTTCATTTGTCAAATAGGAACTGGTATAACACATATATAACAAATATATAAAAGACAACGTCACCTAGTCTTATTTAGGTCAGGGTAAGAATTCCCACCCCGGAGAAAATCCTGTCTCTCAGATAACTAGTCAAAGAGCCCGCACCCAACAGCGCCATCAGGACAAGTGTTCATTGCTGGAACTACAGCCTGTCCTCAACTCCAGTGGACCTGAATGAGAAATTTTCCAACGGACAGAGTCTGAAAGCCTCAGCATGAATCTCCAAAGGGTGGGTCATATGGTACCTGACTGTATGGAATCCACTTGCTAGCAAACTCTGAGCGAGCAGAATGGAATGTAAAATTCCCTCAATGATGTGGGCGTTGATGAATGAGCCTGATGAAGGAGCAGCACTCTGAAAGCTAGTGTGCTTCCAAATAAACCTGTTGGACTATAACCTGGTGTTGTGTGATTTTTAACTTTGTACACCCCAGTCCAACACCGGCATCTCCAAATCATGGCAAAAATAATGGTTCTCTGAGAAAGCAGGATGGGTGAGAATTATTGACCTGCCCGTGTATCCCAAAAATGTGGAAAAGGCTTCTGCAAGTTGTTTGGGCTATTTAAGGCTGGGAAATCTTTTATTTTCCACCAATCAGGAATTCTGTGCCTGAACTGGTAATGGAAATAGGTTCAGTCGTAACTTTCCAATGGAAATGAGATAAAAATGGGAGAAGTAAAGGTTTGAAGGGGAGTATGGAAAGGGAAGAGGGTTGGAACTCATTGATATGCTCTTTTTAAGGGCTGGTGCCAATATGATGGGCCAAATAGTCTCCCTCTATGTTGGATGATGTGATTAGTGTAACTGTAACTCTGGATGGATGAGAAATGATTGGGCAAAAGTAGTTAAATAGGCAATTATGTGAAACCTGACCCTAACCTGCTGCAAATACATTAATTTTCCTTTTAATGTGGTGGCCTTTGGGGTCTTGTGCTGGGTCTATGATAATAATATGTAGGAGAGGCTTATTCTTGGTATTTTATCAGCCTTCTGAATATAATACTGGTCTGCTGGATTTTCTAGGACTTTGAAAACTGTCAGCCATGGTGAAGTGGGCTGCAGTCAAAACCTGTAAGCATCCACTTTTGAAAGCATTGTTTGCATGGAAGGTTACTTGCCCAACCCTTTAAGCAAACCTTTGACCTCGATTGGTCTACCCTCCGCCAAACCAGTGATCCTTCCCAAGCGAACCTCCCTTCTAATTACCAATCCAATCCTCCTTCAATAATCCTCAATCTTTCTTTGTTGCTGGGGACCACTTAAAACTGTCCTAAGAAGTACTATTTCTCCACAGTTTTTCTTACTAGTCTTTTGTCTAGCTTTCTGCAGGGCAAGAAATGAATTTGAAGAATCATAGTGAAGTCTTTCCATGACCTTCATGTTCCTAGGATTTTGAGGATTCCTGACTATTTACAAATGCGCAACCCCTGGCTCCCCTGCCTTTGCATGAATATTGGGACTTATGATTCTATATTTCATGCCTGTACAATTGTCAAATATTGCTTTAGTTTGAGACGGCAAAGGTATATTGTTATAAATATAGTGTGAAGCAGATCTTATATCCATGTTGTTTATATGGACTTTATTCCACACGGTAGACTAATTAGTAAGGTTAGATCCACGTGGAATTCAGGGTGAGCTTGCCAATTGGATACAAAATTGACATGATGGTAGGAGACAGAGGGAGGTGATACAGGGTTATTTTTTGGAATGGAGGCCTATGACCAGCGGTGTTCCACAGGAATTGGTACTGGGTCCTCTTTTAGTTGTCATTCATACAAACAATTTGGATGAGAATAAAGGAGGCATGGTTACTAAATTTGTAAGTGGTATAGTAGTGCTATAGTGGGCACTGAAGAAATTTACCTGAGATCTTGATCTACTGGGTCAATGGGGTGGGGAGTGAAACTTGGATTTTAATTTGGCTAAATATGAGGTATTGCATTTTGGTTAAAAACAACAATGGCAGGAATTAGTTAGCAGAAAAACAATGGCAGAAACTGTATACAATTAGTGGTAGGACTCTGGGTAGTTTTGTAGAACAGAGAGACCTAAGGGTTCAGGTACATAACTCTTTGAAATTTCATCACAGGTAGACAGGGTGGTTAAGAAGGCATTTATCAAGCTTGACTTCATTGCTCAGACCTTCGAATATACGAGTTGGGATGTCATGTTAACAGGTCATTGATGAGGCCTCTTCGGGACTACTGTGTGCAGTTCTGGTTGCCCTGCTGGAAGAGGGATATTATTAAATTGGAGAGGGTTCAGTATAGATTTAGCAGGATGTTGCCAGGAATGGAGGGTTTGAGTTATAAAAATAGGCTGGATAGGCTGGGATATTTTCACTGGAGAGTAGGAGGTTGAGGGCTGACCTTATACAGGTTATAAGATCATGAGGTGAATTGCAAAGGTCTTTTTGCTAGGGTGGAGGAGTTCAAAACTAGGGGGCATATTTTTAAGGTGAGAGGAGTAAGTTTTGCAAAGAACATGAGTTGCAACCTTTTCACACAGAGAGTAGTTCACGTGTGGAATGAACAGCCAGAGGAAGTGGTGGATGGACATATAATTGCAAGACATTTGGCTAAGTAAAATAATATGAAAGGTTTGGAGGGATATAAGCCAAAACTGCCAAATGGGACTAGTTTAGTTTGGCAACGTGTCGGTGTGAATTAGTTGGACCGAACGGTCTATTTCCATGCTGTATGACTCTATGAGAGGTGACAAAGAAGCAAATAAGCGAAGGTAGTGGTGGAAGTTCAGTCAGCTTATAATCAGTTTTACATTTCTGACAGCACCTCTGTAGCAATGTGTAATCATCTTTGTGTTTATTATTATTAATAATAAGCTGGATACGAAGTGTGCTTTAGTCGTCTGCAAACAGCTTCCATAATTAACTTTTGTCCACATCCTATTAGTTGCACTCGTGTGAAAAACCAATCAGCTATACTCCAGCAGGATTTTAAAATAAGTACAGATACACAACAATAATTTTTATGATGCTGTTAAGAAAACAAACATCAAATAATTACATGATTGCCCAGCTACATAGTTGAATTATTTTTGGATAGCATTTCAGCTGCTTTTGCAGATCTCTTAGAGCAGTTTCCTCACTTGAGGACTTTCCATGTATTGAGTTGCCTTTGTGACATTTTTATTTATCACTCATAGGACTTGGTGTTGCTAGCTGGCAAGCATTCATTGCTCGTTCCTCATTGTCCTTGAGAAGGTGATGTTGAGCTACCTTCTTGAACCGCTGCTGTCCTCATGCTATAGGTTAACATACAATACCGTTAGGATGGAATTCCAGGATGTTGACCCAGTGACAGTGAAGGAATGGTGATATATTTCCAAGTCAAGATGGTGAGTGGTTTGGAGGGGAAACTGCAGGTGGTATATCTGCTGCTCATGTCCTTCCAGATAGAAGTGGTTGTGGTTTGGAAAGCACTGGCTAAGGATCTTTGGTGAATTTCTGCAGTGCACCTTGTAGATAGTACACACTGCTGCTGTTGAGCATTAGTGATGGAGTGAGTGGATGCTTCTAAGTGTTGTTGGAGCTTCACTCATCCAAGTCAGTGGGAGTATGCTGTCACATTCCTGATTTGTGCCTTGTAGATGGTAGACAGCTTTGCAGCGACAGGAGCTAAGTTACTCACCACAGTAGTATTCCAAGCCTCAGATGTGATCTTGTAACCACTGTGTTTATGTGGTGAGTGCAGTTGAGTTTCTGGTCAATGGTAACCTCCAGGATGTTGATTCCAGTAGTGGTAGCACTATTGAATGTCAAGTGGCGGTGGTTAGCTTGTCTCTTATTGGTGATGGTGATTACCTAGCATTAGTGTGGCATAAATGTTTCTTGCCACTTGTCAGCCGAAGCCTGAATATTGTCTATATCTTGTTGCATTTGAACATGGATCACTTATACTGATTCATTAGTGGAATCACTTAGCTCTGTCTATCACTTGCTGCCTATGCTGTTTAGCATGCAAGTAGGCCTGTTTGGTAACTTCACCAGGTTGACACCTCATTTTCGGATAGTGTGGTGCTGCTCCTGGCATTCCCTCTTGCACTCTCAGAGGTTGAACCCCTGACTTGATGGTGATGGTGGAGTGAGGGATGTGCTGGGCCATGAGGTTACAGGTTGCTTTAGAGTACAAATCTGTTGCTGCTGATGGCCCACAGCACCTGAACAAGGCCCAGTCTTGAATTTCTAGATCTATTCAAAGTCTGTCCCATTTAGCACAGTGATAGTGCCACACAATATGGTGGAGGATATTCTCAATGTGAAGGCAGGAGTTTGTCTCTACAAGGACTGTGTGGTGGTCACTCTTACCAATACTGTTGTGAACAATTATATCTGCAGCTGGCAGATTGGTAAGGATGAGGTCAAGTATGGTTTTCCCTTTTGTTGGTTCCCTCACCACCTGCCACAGACCCAGTCTAGCAGCTATGTCCTTCAGAACCCGACCAGCTCAATCAGCAGTGCTGCTGCTGAGCCACGCCTGGTACCATCATTGAAATACCACCCGTCCAAAGCACATTTTGTGCCCTTGTTACCCTCAGTGTTCAGCATGCAGGAGCACCGAACAATCAGCAGAAGGATATTACGTGGTACACAGCAGGAGGCTTCCTTGCCCATGTTTAACCTGAAGCCATGATCACTTTTGTGGTCGAGAGTCAACATTGAGGACCCCCTCCCAACTATTTACCGCTTGAGCACCACCTCGGGTGTGATTGTGGTATCTTGGACATTGTCCATCAGGTAGGATTCCAAGAATGTGATTGTGCCAGGTTCAGTAACCACCAGATGAGGACTTTCCAGGATCGACAGGGCTGTTTTTGCCATTGACTTTCCTTGTGCCTAGGTCGATGCCAGCTGCTCCGTCTGCTTTAATTTATTTGTTGAGACTTCACAATGATTGATACAATGGAACGGCCTGCTAGGCCATTTCACAGGGCAATTTCAAGTCAACTACATTGCTGTGTATCTGTAAGCCAGGTGAAGATGGCAGATTTCCTTCCCCGAAGGATGTTAATGAACCAGATGGGTTTTTCCAACAATAGGCAATGCTTTCTTTTTCATCGGTGGATTCTTAATTCCATTTTTATATATTGAGTTCAAATTCAAACTTGGGGTTTCTGGATTAATAGTCTAGTGATAATACCACTAGGCCATCACCTCCTGTAATGCTGCTATAATTTCGTAAACATTTAAAGGGAACACTACACTGGGTTAAGGTCATATAGATATGGTGCAGTGACCCTTCTTTACAAGGATCCTCAGTGCAAGTGTCTTTGGACTTAATCCTGTTCCTCAATTTAGCTTTAAACTAGCAGTTTCAGTTGAAAAAGCTGTCACAGGACTCCACTGAAAGTTGTTGAATATCACACTGTTGTAATCAGGGATGACATTCAATGATGGTCATCCCGCAGACATCCTGGCATTTCTCTTGCAGCAGCTGGACCAAGAAAATCATGTTATTTCAAAATTTGTTGGTTCTGGGAGGATTTGGGATTCAGGAGAGATGCATTCAGCCAGAATCTGCAATCTGAGAAGGGCAATGTTAGCAAATACGTTTCCTATTATCCTCAGCCGGCAATGCTTCAGTGGCTGTCACAATCATTTCAGGCACCCTTGTTCTTAGACATGGTCACAATCATTGCATTGTACACATCCTGGAGCCCATGGATGGCTGGACATTTTAATTTTGCTAACCTTACCACTGTGGGTTCGACACTGAGCTCTGTTATACCAGGGAGGATCTCCATGATATTGAGAGCCTCCTCAGTGATTGCGTTCTCCATAGACTTCTACTCAAGCTCGTATTGCATCCATCTCTTCAACTGTTTATTGCAGCTAACGATGACATCCCCTGCTTTTTCTTTAAATAGCACTGTTTTCTTTGTTGATGGCCCTGTTGCCATTTCAACCTTTTCACATTCCTGCGTAGAAAGGTATTTGGAGATTTTAGCATCATTGTAACCAGTAGTCACTGATGAATCTGTAGGGTTTTATTTGCAGCAGTTCACAGGACAGTCAGAGTCTCCTCGCTTGGATCTCTCCTAATTAATGAGACTGGACCACACTTAGTTCAATGACAGATTCCATCAAGGGGAAGCTAACCTCGAAGCAGTCAGCATGTTCCTGCTCTCACTTTCCACATTGAGAGTGCAGAATTATTGACGGTGTCTCGGAATATGTTCCATTTCACAGGTTCACAGAATTGTTACAGTGCAGAATTCAGCCCATCCTATCTGCACCAACACACTGAGCAGTTTCACTTAGTGACACTTTTCTTGTGTCACCTTTTAATTATAGCCCTGTACATTTTTTCTATGTAAATAATCATCCAATCCCATCCTGAATGGCTCAATTGAACCTGTCATCATCTTCCAGGCAGTGCATGTCAGAGCCTGACTACACCTTGTGTGGAAAGGTTTTTCTCATCTCCCAATTGCTTATTTTGCAAAACATTTTAAAATTGCAACCTTTGTTTCTTCATCCATTTATGAGCGGTAATATTTTCTCCTTTTCCACTGTGTTTAGACCCTTCATGATTTTGTAAATGACCAAAACTCCTCTTAACCTTCTCCTCTCCAAGGAAAATAGTCTCAACTCCTTCAATCTTGCCTCATAACTGAAATGTTCCATCCCTGGAACCCTTCTCTGAAACCTCTTCTGCACTTTTTCCAATGCATTCACCTCCTTGCTATAGTGTGGCATCCAGAACTGTACACCATATTCATGCACAAGCCAAACAAGTGTTTTGTGTAAGTTCCGTATCCTCCGTGCTTTTTACTCCATGCCCCTATTTATGAAGACTATGTTATTGTCTGCTTTATTAAATCCTCTATTTGTCCTGCTACCTTTAATGACTTTTGTACATTGTACAAATATCTGTACCCAGGTCTCACTTTAAAATAGTTAGCACTGCTGCCTCATAGCGCCACAACCCAGGTTCAATTCCAACTTCGGGTGACTAACTGTGTGGAGTTTGTACATTCACCCTGTGTCTGTGTGTTTCTTCCAGGTACTCTGGTTTCCTCCCACAGCCCGAAGATGTGTAAATTAGGTGGCTTGGTCACGGTAAATTTCCCCATACTGTCCAGGAATGTGCAGGTTAGGTATATTAGTCATGGTAAATGAGAGGTTATGAGAAAAAGACTGTGTCTGGGTGGGATACTCTTAATAGGGTCAGTTCAGACCTGATGTGTTGAATAACCCTGTCTGCACCATTGGGATTCTATGACCCTATCAATAGCATTACCTTCATCGATCCTGTCTTTAACTGTTGAAAAGGTTGCTCAGCTTGCACCCTCAGCAAGTCCATGCTGACTCTTCTGATTCAGCCCACATTTTTCCATGTGGCTATTAATTTGATCTAGAATAGTTGCTTCTAGAAATTTAAAACTGACTGGTCTGTAACTACTGGGATGATTTTTGCAACCTTTTTTGAAAGGCATAATGTTTGCAATTCTGCAGACCTCTGGCACCACTCCCCAGTCCAGGGAAGATTGAAAGGTTTGTTTCTAGTACTTCTGCAATTTCTACTCTCACTTTCTTCAATATCTTTAGATGCACCTGATCAGATCCTGGTGACCTATCAACACTAAATACTGACAGTTATCCAGTACCGGGAGAAAGCGAGGGCTGCAGATGCTAGAGATCAGAGTCAAAAAGTGTGGTGCTGGAAAAGCACAGCCGGTCGGGCAGCATCCGAGGAGCAGGAGAGCTGATGTTTTGAGCATGAGCGTGATGAAGAGCTCATGCTTGAAACATCGACTCTCCTGCTCCTCTGGATGCTACCTGACTGGCTGTGCTTTTCCAGCACCACACATTTCAGCAATTATCCAGCACCTCCTCCTTACCCATTTTAAACACTTCTAGTGGCTCAGTATCCTTCTCTTCAATCATGGACTGGACAGCATCTGCTTCATTGGTAAAGACATGTGCAAAGTATTCATTTAACATCTAAGTCATGCCTCTTGCCTCTAAATGTAAATCCCCCTTCTCATCCCTAATTAATCTTACTCCTCTTTTTAACTATCCTTTTAATATTGATGTTAAGAGAAGACTCAGCTTCTGTTCTCTGAAGGAGAATGTCAGACAGTGCATCTGAGTTGCAGAACTGTTAGATAGGCATGATGACTGCCACTGATCTGAAAACTGCTTTGAATGAAAAAATCTTCAGAAGTTGTATCGTAACCATGTGCTAACTTTACAATAGATCTGTATCACAGTCTGCACTGTGCTGGCTGTGTGTGCTGATAATAATGTTCAGAGATTCACGTTGAGTGATGTTCAAATCCAGGTAGAGGATGGAAATATAAGACCATGGCAATTTGACCCCTTGAACCAGCTCCACCATTCACTATGATCATGACTGATCGTCCAACTCAGTTCCCACTTTCTCCACACTCCCTTGCCACCCTCTAAGAACTATCTCTCGCCATTCTCAAAAATATTCAGTGCTGTGCTCTCAAGTATTTTCTGTGGCAGAGAATTTCACAGACTCACCACTCTCGGGTGAAGAAATTTCTGCTCTGCTCACTCCTAAATTATCTTTTGACTGTGACCCCTGGTTCTGGTCTCCCCAGTCATTAGGAACATCCCTCCTGTGTTTACCTGTCCAGTCCACTTAGAGTTTTATAGGTTTAAATAAGATTTTTTTTCCTCAGATACAATTCCCCAGCCTTGAAGCAGAGCTTATACCAAAAGGAGGCATTGGTTACACAAAGCTGCATGTAGCAAAACTCAGATAATTTCTGCACATTCTTATTTGCCTTTTCCAGGTCATGATATTCAAGGCAGAAGGGCCATGCCTCATGGTCTGCACCCACTCTTCAATTGAAATCCGCCAGTCGGTAAAGTGATATGGAGTCTTACAGTAACTGTGTTAACCTCAGCAATGATACTCATGTGATTAATCAGCTGTTTGAGTTGAGAGCTGGATGGAGAGAACACATTTTGAATCATTTGTGAAAGGTTTCTGTTGTCACAGGTAGTGAATTCCTTGTCACAAAGTCTGCACCTTGCTCAGATTTTGTCTCTGAATCCCTTCACTGTCAAATAATTTTGTAACGTTTTTATTTCAGTCATCTTCTCTCTTTAAGATGAGTAGATTGAAGGAGAGCTATGTTAATGTTCAGCCTGTCAGATTTTCCGTCAGTCAGAACTCCCTTACACATGTAGGTGACCATACTGAAAATTGTCTATCAATCTAATGTCCTTTAGGGAAGGAAATCTGCCATCCTAACCCGGTCTGGCCTGCATGTGACTCTAGACCACAGCAATATGATTGACACTCAACAGTGTCAACCGTATTAGAGATGGGTTTAAATACTGGCCTAGCCAGAAATGCTCACATCCCATGAATGAATTTTTAAAAAAAATTCAAGCCCTTGATCCTGGTGTTCCAGTTTGCCGATTAAAGGTTTTGCAACTTCCTTATTTTCGTTTACTTGTCATGTGTGCCCTGGACTCTGTCTTTCATGTTGAGTAGTGACTCTAAGTTTCAAGCACCCACTGAAGCAAACAAGTCTAATGAGTCAGCACCCTATAGCCGAGGGTTGAGCGACACAGCTGAAGAAGACAGTCCATAGTAACCATTCTCTCTGCCAATTGAGTTTGGCTTATCACTCCTTTCTCTCATGTTGGGTTAGTGGTCTGCACTTAAACTGAAATGTTTACTGGAGGGCACAAGCCTGGATAGAAATTATCAAGACTCTCTGCTACCCAAACATCAGGGTCTCTCTATCAATTTCATTGATTGAATCCAATGTAATGTAAAGCACAATGCTTGGTATCCGGTTAAAAGCAGGAATTCCTGGAAAGGTATTTGGATATCAATCTGCCTTTGGACTCAACTTTACATTTTCTCAGAATTTACTCTCTTAGCTTCCAAACTGCTGTATGTTTGAAATAACCACACTTCAGGTTTAAAAAGATGAGAGATCCACTTGTTTAATTCTTGTCATATTGCTTTCTACAAAATAATTGGTTTGGTCCTGTAAAATGGTACATGACTCTATATGAACGTAGCCCTCTGCAACACTTACACCTAACATTAACTTCTAGCTAATTAGATTCTAACTCTTTACAGATATATATATACACACACACATATATATATATGTGTGTGTGTGTGTGTGTGTGTGTGTGTGTGTGTATGTTACAAATGAAGGTTAATGAGTATCCTGTTATGATTAGAAGCGAAAAATGTGGAGGTGGGGAGGGAATTGGTTGGGATACCCATTGGGCAGATGGGAGAAGTATGTGGCCAGGTCTTATCATGAGCATGGGGATAGTAAGACATCATTTGTACCTTCACAATCTGGGTAAGGCCCAAGAGTTTTGCCTTTTCCAGGAACTGATGCTTCTGAAATTGTCTTTCTAACTATTTGCCTCTAAGCCTGATGTAACATTTTCCTGTGCACTCTTTTGGGTATTTATAGAGTAGAGAATGTGTCTCCTGTACCCCATTTGGTGTAGAGAGACCACCAGAGCTGGATCACTGAACCTGGAATGTTTTACTAAATAAATCCATCACAGAAAACAGCACAGACAAAGTGTTCAAATTGAATACATAATTAAACCGAAAATCCTGCTATTGACACGTGAATGCCATGCTTGAATTTTAAAATAAGCCGAACCTCAAAATAGTTCAGTTATCTTGCTCTTAGTCCCCCAGTCACCCAGTTCACCACTTTCTTGATTTTACAGTAAAGGAGAAAATGTATCCTGGGATGTTAACATTTGTTGACAAAATGGTTCAACTTCTTGATTTTTCACCACTTCTCCCAGAGCTCCCCTTATATTGATTAAACCATTAATTTGTTGAACCTAATACTTCCTTTAAAAATTTTGAGATGTACGAACATAGAAACATATGAATGATGAGTAGTATTCTGTTCAGCCCCTTAAACTTGTTTCACCATTCAATAAGATGCAATCAATTTTTAGCAAAATGACCAGAAGTGATTCTTACAGTGTAGATTATATTCCTGCTTCACTTATCAGATAAATGAATAACTTTCATTGAAATTAATAAACCCTCTATTTTCTTTAACAGAGCAACAGGATTTGGATTCTTGAATGCCCTGTGTAAAGCAGCAACAGTACTTGGAAATCTCATTTTTGGCTCTTTGGTTGGCATCACCAAAGCAATCCCTATCCTGCTGGCATCCACTGTCCTCGTCTGTGGAGGCCTCATGGGACTCCGACTTCCTGATACAAGAAACCAGGTTCTCATGTGATTAGGTAAAACCACCTGATGGATTTTTAGTCGGCCAGTGGCAGTGATCAAGTGGGAGGTTTGAATTTTAAAAAGTCTGTAGTTTAAGACTGAAACAGTGATTGTCACACACAAGTTTGTCACTTCTCCTGAAGACGCCTTCCTTTATCCTTGTGCTTTCCGAAACTTTGAAAATAATGTGATCAATGAGGCTGCAGTCTGCACATACACAGTTGTTCGTGTGGCTGAGGGAGCATAAAGAAGGAATAGTTAATCAGTTCTGACAGAAGGTTTTTAATCTAGTGTGTGACCATTATCCAGTTTTATCCTCCCCTCTATAAATTCAAACCAGTGTAAAACTTTCAGTCAGAATAAATCAGCAAATGCATCAAGTCAGTAACGTTCTGAGGCAAGGCTCAAAGCAAACAAAATGGCATGTCATTAATCCTACTGAGATGTTTGCAGGACCCAGATGTGTAATTATTCCATTTCTTTAATATTGACAAAATCAGTTTGTCCCATTTGTTAAAAAAGCTAGCTTCAATGAACAATGTTTGATTTTGGTAGAATTGGAGAAGATTATATTGCAACGCAGAAATCAATTTCCAGCTGTAGCCCTTTTCTGTTTTTTTTTGTATCATCTTAAAGCTTCACACAAACTCACCTTCCAGTGATAGTGATGAATTAGATTAGTAAGGAATGTCCCACAAAAACAGAAACTAGCCTCTCTCATTTTCACTTCTAACCTTTGATGTCATATTTCCATTTCCAATTGCACCCAATAACATGCTACAAAACAGCAAACACTTCAAGAAAGTCATTTCTTGTGTAAAGAGACTTGAAATGTTATAATAGGAAATATTATATATCATTGAAAATTTTAAACTGTAAATGCACTATAATGTCATTTTAACCAAGAATGTACAGAACCATTTAAGTAGTTGTTATTTTTACATACTTTTATAACATTTCATGTGAAAAGAATATCTTACTTATTAAAATCAAGAATTTTTAAAAATCACTGGTTAAACATCAAAACCCTATAGAGAGTCCATTTGTTAATTTGAAACCTAAATGGCCTTTGACCCCATGTTTGCCTGCAAAATATGCATTGTGCCTATTGTAGTCTGATCTATATATAAATATTGTTTTAATTTCAATTGTAAATGTCAGAGTTGAACATTAATGTTATTATGATTTCAAGATTATCTGAATAGTTATTTATAGGAATTACTTCCGGGCTTGTTTTGATTCTTTGCATTTAACTGTTTTGTGTAGTTTTGCGATGAGTTGTCAAACTCAGGCTCGGAATTTCATTGGAGCTGCTCCTGTTCTGCTGTAGTAATTAGTAAGTGTGGCAGAAAGCACAGGAGCCAGACAGTAAAGCAAAGGAGATTTCAAACCATAGTTTAGATTTCCCAAACAAAACCTTCCATTCACTATTACTAAACTATACAGCTGGTGATTGGGTTGAACTTCCTCCTATTATATCATGTCATGGCGTAGTTTTCCCTGCCCAACAGTTTTACCAAAAACAGATGTGAAGATAAAGCATTGTTGCTTTTCTACTAAAATTAACTAGTGGAGGATAATTTAGCACATTTGTAACATAACATTGACAGTGTCTTAATAGACTGTACTTTTTAAACAGTCTGGGGAGGAGGTAACTTTCCTACTGTTAATTATTATGCCCTTTAATACAACAACAAACAACTTTCATTTATATGGCACTTTTAGCAAAGTAAAAACATCCCAGAGCACTACATTGCTAAGTTATTAAGTAAGAACAATAGAAGTTAATGCATTTTAGAACTAATTTGCCCGAATTTTAATCTTTAACAAGATATCAAACACTAGATCATCTGCTCCTCATAAACCATTTCTCTCCTTCCGCCAATTCTGTTTCTCAGTTATGTTAATGGAATGAAAATATTGGCTGCGTTATATTATGGGTGGTAAAACTAAAAACACACATTTACCTCCCCACTTAAAACACCCACTTTACTCCCCAGCCGTTAACCCAGTTCCTTTGTTAAATCCAAAAATGCAAGATGATTATTGATAAATTGGTACTGTAAATTACCAGCAGAAATTTGGTGGTTGTATTCTAATTTGAAGGATGAATAAAAATTCCCAAGAGGATTAGCAACTATGGCAATTGATTAACAGAATATCCCAGAAATGCAGAGCTTAACCAAATTTTTAAGTATGCTAATTCCTTACCTAAAGTCTTTTCGGTATTTTGGAGATTAATTTACTATGATGCTTCTCTTTCTATTGATCTCCTCTTTAACATGTTAAGCTGTTCAGATGCACATTGAGCTTGTATCTATTATGGATTTTGGACAGGTCTACCTATTACTTATACTTCTATGCAACATTTGTTTAAGTCTGACCTCCAGTGGGCAATATAAATACAGCATCAATTGCTTTAAAATGAAGTGGGTTCACCTCAAGATCAATTTGGAGCCATGACCATACTATGTTTTGGTGAATTCACTGTCAGGCTAACAGCCTTTGTAACATTCCCTCCAGTTATCAGCCATTAGTTAACCTTTGAGGTGAGCAGGAATTCTTTAGAAAATAGGAAAATTCAAGCATATCAAATTTAACTTGTTGGCGTCTATTAACCCCTAATACACTTGTTATAATATTCAGATTCATTTCAAACATCCTTTATATTTTCTGCTCAACGTTTGTTTCTGGAAAGTCACTCCTCTACCATAATGGAATCTGGAATAATCCTGTTCTTTCCTGAACAAGTTGTGCATTCTTCAACACTGTATACTGGAAACTTAAAGATCAAGTTCAGCCTAATCCTTCAATGAACCAAAATGTGTTAAACCTGTGTACGGCAAAAAAGTGACCCACGAGATCACAGAACATTCATGGAGATGCTTGCTGACCCTTTCAGTTCAGATCAGGCAGCTCCTTTAAATGTACCATTGAAATTCACATTCTGATCTCCATGTGAATTGTCAAGATGTTCATTCTAAATATTCCAATTAAACAAAGGGATTTATGTTCTTTCATTGCCAGATTTAAGTACTATAGGATATCGAAATGCATAAAGATTAACCTAATTGGCATTAGTTTGCAATGTATAATGATTATCTGCTTCTATGTAAAAAATAGAATTTTCTTTTGTCTGTATCTTCCTCATGTCTTGATGTTTTAGGTATGCATATGTGTTGTAGATCTAGTATATATTTCTAATTGCAATTGTTGCTCTGCATTTGTGAATTTACATCTGTCTCTGCCAGGGCCATCGCCAGAATTTAGTAAGCCAGGGAGACAAAGCTCTTTACAAAGTCTATAGCTTAATATAATAATGCTGAAATTTGTAGTATACAGTTATATACAAGTTAATAAAACTGTGTACAATCCGTTCAAATAACAATTTCTAAAATGTGACACATAACAGAAGATAAAAGCCGATAGCTACCAAATACCCAGTAGAACAAACTATTCACAAAGTATGTATAGCTCTTTAGATTCTTATAATTTAAATCCAATATTATCTTATAGGATAAATGGAAAATCCTATAGGAGTTCTTGGTAATGCCTATGCAGGCTTTATGCCAAAACTTTTGTATGTAGATAGATCCATGCAACTGTCCCTTTAGTCTTCTTAGGACATTTTCTACAAATGTAATTAAAATAGAAAAATAAATGTCTGTAGGCTTAGCAAGAGCTAATTTGTGAATCAGAATTCCACTGTTACTGATCATACGTTTGTTGTAAGTATTTCAGCACAGTCACTTTACATGCTTCAAAACATAGAAAATTGGTGCAAAATTTCTGGTGGAGCACGAGGGCAACACTTTGTAGACATCTGCTGATAAGAATGGACAGTAACTTTTGTACATTTTGTGTCTATAAACCATTTAGTAGAAAAGGAATCTAACTTATTACAACTATACGCATAGACAAAAAAGCAGACTGGATCTTCGATCTTCTCTGGAAATCATGAGATGCATTAATCACCATGTGTCATAAAACATAAAGTTGTTGATAACCGATGAATAGTAGAGTTCCTGTTAGTTTTGCTGTTGTAGAGTTTAGGATTCAGATCAAATTTCTAATTTCTAAGCAGACTTATTCATTCAGAGTGTGATGAAGCCTGATTAAAACTTATGTTTGACAATGAAAAAGGTATCACTTCCCATCGAAACAATAAAATATTGATGATATAAACAATACACCTATGTAGACTTAAAGTGCATGCCCTGTGTCTTGTAATGTAACCTTGCTCTGGATGACACTCCAAACCCATTGCACCTGCTGAATATTTGCATAATAATTATATAAGAGTTCAAATTGTAATCAGTGATGTTTTCAAAAATAGCCTATATTTTCCAAATTCTCTCTTTCAACTCCCACTTATCGTTCACAACATTGCATTCCTGTGTATTTAATATAGTGTTTACAATAGTACATGATACATTTCACTGGTCATTGCTGGTAAGTTAAACCTTGACTTAGTAAAACATCAGAAATACTGCAGATTCTGAAAATCAGAACTGAAAAAAAAAATGCTGGAAGTACTTAGTAAGTCAGGCAGCATCTTCGGAGAAAGGAACAGTGTTAACATTTCATCAGAATTGATATTTGTTAAATTGGTTTTGGAATCAATTGCTGTGTGAATTGTCCTATGTGTATTAATTATTCAGGTTATAGAATATTTTTCCATATTATTGTGGAACAGTGCTGCATGTAGATTTTTTTAAACAGTGATTAACATTTATATTCATACTTCAGTCTTCCCTCCCCTTTATAAAACTAATCCAAAATTATGACTATAAGTTCAGAACTCTTTTTTTTAAAACTTGTATCATCCTCCCACTCCTGCCAAAACACAATCTTTTGAGACATCCTTATTCTTTAAGAGGGTTTTAACAACCAAATCTTTGGGCTTTATTACAAATGATTGAGATCAACATTTTCATAAAATATAACAACCTGAAGCAAACGTAGTCCATGGTTAGCTTGCCCCATTTTTGTAACTTCTAGTCAGAACCTTCATCTCCCGGCATGAATGAAATCACAAGCTTATCAAGACAGAAAATTGGAACCTAATTACAGTAAATCAGAACCCTCAAGAGATTTCCCTCAGTTTGGATTTTGGCCTTGAAAAAAGTATTAACAAGACCTGGATTATCATGGAACCTTGAAGTCTCCTTGTTTCTTGATAAAAGCTAATTAAGATTTCCTTCCTGAAATTGCAAGATCAAGTTTACAATAATTTTTACTCCGGTTTTGTTTCAGTGATTTTAAAAGAATGCATTTTTTAAATTCTGTTTTCAGATATTCACCTGATCGTGTTCATTCTATTGATCTGGCCAGGATTTAAATTGAGCAATAGGGAATGTCCTCCTTCAGATGCAGAAACAGTGGAAGCCCCACATACCTGAAGTGAGGGAAGTCCACAGCAATCTAATGGTCCTCAGCCCCATAGCTTACCACTGTCAGGTCTTGCACATGGTCAGGCACCCCTGTCGGGTGAAAATTCCAAACCTCTATTTCCATCCAAGAGCTGCTAGTTATCAGAACTTGGCAAACCTCCCATTGTCAGGAGCAGGGCAGTTACTAACATTGCTCAGAGGATCACCTCTGGAGCCCTTGATACAAGTGAGTGGGACAGGTTGGGAGTCACTGGCAAGTGTCAGTAGAAAGAAGGAGGGGTCTTTAAGTGATTTTCAGCTAACCCTACTGATTCTCAAACCTGAAATAATGGGGCTGGGTGACATTGGAAAGCACTGAAGAGCTATGCAAATCTAGTTAAAGATAGTCTCCCAATGAACCTGTTCAGAGATGTTATTACACAATACTGGAACAGGTGGGACTTGAACCTGGTTCTCCTGGCTCAGAGGGAGGGACACTACCACTGCAGCACAAGAGCCCTCAAGTCTAGTTACAACCCTGAGCCACACATAAGTTCCAATAGGAACATGGGATAATCAGTGTCACATAGCTCATTAATGAGCCTAATCGACATCCAGCCATGGTCAGAGAGGATTCCGACACTGCATCCATTGTACCTTAACATAACTGGAATCAGTTTTCTTGATGATGAGATCTCAGTGCAGGTCTTCCCCATCTGATTCCCCTGCCCTTTCTCCATGTATGTGCTCCAGCATAGTCAATGCAGGTTTGGATTGGGCGTGACTTAAAGCGACGGAAGCCTTTCTTCTGGCCCAAACCCACCGCCAACCAACCCATTTCCAGTTTTCACTCAGCCTGGCTGATAATTCCAATCCAAGGAGATGGTTTGGAATTATATTTCAGAAGGACTGCAAGGGTTTAAACTTTGACTGCTTTCAGCCGGTGTTCCTAACGATCTGGAAAGCTGACAGGGTTCCTCCAGGTAAGGTCTTGGCAGTTTCAGAAAGTGTGTTCACATTTACAATCTGGATCCAGGCATGTACCTGAGAACCTTCACATTCAAGGGCCATGTCAACAGCCTTCACCCAGGCCTCCAACCACCCAGCCCTACCACACTACCAAGCCCTGATTTCCTGACCCACATCTCCTCCAAGGTCCCCAACAGACCTGCTGACACCTTCGCCGTGATGTCTTCAACCAAGAATTCCAACCCTGAAGCTCTGAGCACCTGATCTCCCACCCCTGAGATTCGCAGCATATCCACCCTTCCCTCTCAAAATTGTACCGCTTCCATTGCAACCCACTCTTCCGCCTTAGGCCTTTGGTCTGGTTACCTCCCCACCCTGATTCATGGCACAGACTAAGCTGCTGCTGTGACTATCAATAACCATCTCCCCACACAACTGAAGGCCTGGTTGTCCATCAGGCTAAGCCTCGAGTTGAGGAACCAATTACTACCACCACTATCGGGCATTCAGAGTTAAAACTTCATTGCATGTGTGAACAGAATTCTAAATTGTGGCTTCCCCTTCCAATGTTAGCTCAGCTAGCTGGATGATTGGTTTGTAATGCAAATTGATGACAATAGTGTGATTCCAATTTCCACATGAGATAAACACAAAGGTCCTCTTTCACAATCTTTTTCCTTGCCTGAGGCGTAGTGACCCTCATGTTAAAGCACCACCAGTTATCTCTCTTTCTAATAAGAGAACAGGCCTTTGATTATATAAAAGTATGGTGAATTTACCTGACCTTTTATAACTAGCCAACTCCCTGTAAATCAGCTGAGTAAAAATTCTACCCTATGTATTTCTTCCATATAATTATTATCTTTATTTATGCAAGAATATGCAGGGAAAGCCATCAGAATTATACGATCAAGAATAATTCTTTCGGGACAAAAACACCAGAATCCATTAAAATTAAGTTTCTGTCAATTAATTTGTAACCAGTATGGCAACTTAGAGACTGAGTTGGGTTTGCCTCTCGCCATATCTGATCTGCGAGATTTAGATTTTTTTAAGCTTGACTATCGGACTAATGATTACTGCATGTTCCATGTTGGGTGAAGTTCTTACATGCGTAATACTTGAGCATTTTCTCTACACACATACCACAAAATGGAAACAGGCCATGAAATTTGATTTACTTAATCCATTTCTAAAACAGAACATATAGATGATGAAGGGATTTATGGCCATAATACAGACTCATTTAATTTGTACTACATGTGACTCCTATCCTTAGCATTGGCGATTGCCCTGACATATAAGTCTACATGCTTCTTCATGAAAGTTTTGGAAAATAAGTAACACCCACAACTACCTACTCTGTGTGCTTGCTATTGTATGTCAGTCGATTGTGTAGAAGTTCTGACTTTTTTTTTCTGTTAAATTGTCCAAAACTGGGATGCATCTTGCTAGTATGCTGCAACCAATGGGATTTCTGTACACTGGAACTACAATGTGTTTGGCATAAAACTCTTGAAGCTATGTCTATATTCATGAAAGGGCATGTCAAATGTACAGTCTAAATTAAAAATGTGGGTTTGTGAATAAAACAATTGCCAAATAACTAATTGCTGTAATGGATGAGATGATTTTATGTGAGCCACGTGAAAGCGAGAGCATTTTTGCTCTATGGTATTAAAATAAATAAAACAGCAATGTTCTCATTAGAAATAACCTGCATCTGAGTTTTCATTAATAGTAATGTTCATTAATTGAATAGTGATTGAAAGCTAAAAGATCTCACATTTTTTTAAAACAAATCTGAGATTGAATTGGCTGTAATTTCGAGCAAAACCATAAATATTGTTTCAGACAAAGGGGAACAGACGAATTAAAGTGTTCTTACTCTTCTCTTCTGGCCATATTTGTTTTCTTACTTTCTTTTCCCTTTTAAAAATCTTATCTTGGAAGTTCTTTCTTTCAAATGACTGATAGAAAATTCCACGGGGTAAAAACAAAGTCGGATTTTGGAATGCATTTAAAACTTGGATGAATGGTCTGCAACACACATTTGTACAAATGTTACTAAAAAAGGAGAAACACCGAGAAAGACTAGAATTTACAAACTGCGAATTACTTAAGCATGCAGTTCACATGCGTTAGTGTCTAATATGTAAATGTGCAGGTAAGTTCTTTTCAGTTGGCTGGGCAGAGAAGACCCTTTATGGGGGCTCAGATGTGGTTGAATTGAGTCAATTGTGTTAAAACACTTCTAAACTGGGAAATACAGATAAAACTAGAATTCTTTCTCAAGCTTTCTGGAGTTAAATGTGGAGATCAGAGTTGAAGACTGGTGCTGGAAAAGCACAGCCAGTCAGGCAGCACCCGAGGAACAGGACAGTCGACTTTTTGGGCATAAGGACTGATGAAGAGCTTATGCCCAAAACATCAACTCTCGTACTCATCGGACGCTGCCTGACTGGCTGTGCCTTTCCAGCACCACACTATTTGACTCTGATGTCCAGCATCTGCAATCCTCACCTTCTCCTAGTTAAATGTGGAGCTGCTTTGCTATTTCCTCCTCTGATCTTAGAAGCAGATTGAGGAGAGAAGTCAAACCTGTATAATTGAAACTGTTCAAAGCCTTGCAGTTCCAATCACATGACTGGGGTTTCAGTTTGAGTCACCTTAGTTGACCACATTGCTTTGATGACACCTCATCCACACCCTCTGTGCACTGTCTAAAATAACTGGCTTGTTAGTATCATTTTTAATAAGAGGAGTTTCAATATTCTTCTTCTAGATCACTCCATCTGGGATAGATACATTATTATGCAGCATGTCTGGAATGTACATACAAATAGGAGCTGTAATATTCCAAGGAGAACATTAATTAGCTCTATCCAGTGGAAGGCTTTGGAAACCATACTGGCATTTGAATCCAGCAAGAATGTATTCTAAAATGTTGTAAACGAGAGAATGGAGTTTTAAAAAAAGGTTTAGGGTTTCTTGTACTTTCTGAGCCTGCCAATTTTTTCTCATAGATCATCAATCAAGCATTCACCCACACGGGACTTTTAACTCTGGGATAAGATTCTGTCAAGTCTCTGGAACAGATATCCATTCAGATTCATATATGTTCCAGATTAGATTTATTCTAGTAATATATTAGGCTCAAATTGAGCCATTGTGCTATGATTTCAGTTTTGAAAACATCATATATTTTGATTATGCAGTATTTCCTGTGCCCTGTAATAAATTGTTTTTTAATGTTTACATAGAGTTCCTAGTGTAGGATTGGCTATTACAGGTAAAGAAAAGATATCAGCCTACACTTAATTAGGCTTAGAGATCACTGTAATATTACAAAATGAAATATATTTTAAAGAATATGCACAATTAGGAACTGGACAGAAAACTGAAGGTAGTATTATGATAAAAGGCCCTCATGAATAAGCCTTTGTTTTTCAGCTTTCTCTGGATTTGTAATATATTCAAGGTGGTTGTTGGGGGTGGGGGTGCAATTAGCTCAATTGGCTTACGAGGCAGAATAACACAAACAGCATTGTTTCAGTTCCTGCATCAGCTGAAGTTACCAAGTAGAACTTTCTTTCTCAACCTCTTCCTGATCTGAGGCATGGTGACCTTCAGGTTAAACAACCACAAGTCGTTTTTCTCTAACAAGAGGTCAATGATCCCCTGGGAATATGGTGACTTTATCTTTGCCTTGTACGCTCGAACAGACAAATTGTCCAAAAGCTAAGAAAGAAAATTCTGGTAATATATTTTAATTCCTTCCTTTATGGTTTGGATATTTTCCTTCAAACTGGCTTAGTTTGAGGATGTACAATTTATGCTTACTTTAATATTCAGGCCTTCATTAACTTTGATTAAATCATTTATAAAAGTCATTCTTCCATTTTAACATTGAGCAGTTGCACTCTTTCCCAATATAAGATTCAAATGCTATATTACAAAAAGACCTCATGTTTCTAATAAGCAATTATGTTTGATGGACAAGACTTTAGTTAGATTAACGCTATTGTAACTAGTGATGCTGTCATGTTCCCTCCTGAGACACAGATCTTACGAGGAATAAATCCAGCAATTCAAATATTAAAATGCATCCTAATTGAGAACTCTTTTCTGAAGGATCAGTCAGCTGCTTTTCTGATCCCATGTCACCAGTAGGAGGTCAGAGTCCATTTTGCCATTAAAAGGCAAGCTGAGCAATAAACTTGAATGATGTACATTAGCATGATAAGATGCCATGAAGTTGCAACAGCAAGAGCTCTACGTTTTGTATTAAAATCTTTTTTCCTGAGGAAAGGGGGAAAAAGATATAAAACTCCCATCTCTGATCATTATCTAATAATTTCTGTTTAAGAAGCAGAATACTTAGGAAATGTGAAATAAAAAACTGAAGCTGCTGGAAATACATAACAAGCCTGGCGGCATCTGTGGAGAGAGATAAAGTGTTAACATTTCAGGTCCAGACCACTCAGCAGAATGGAAGAAGTTAGTAATGTTAAAGCTTTTGTGTAGGTGAACTCGGAGTAGGGGAAAAAGGATTGGTCAGAAGTCAGGAAATATTAACTGACAAAAAAGTTGGTGGTGCAAAGCCAAAGGAAATGATGATGGGATAAGTACCTAAAGATGGGTCCAGAGGTGGTTTCACTGGCAGAATAATGTATAATTGCCTTATGAAAGTGAACGCAAGAATATCTAGGATTGACATGTACGAAGATAAAGAAACAAAATGGGGGAGCAAAGATTATGATCTGAAATTCTGTTTAGACTGGATGACTTCAAAGTACCTATTTGAAGGTTGAAACATTGTTCCTTGACCTTGTATTGGTTTTATTGAAACAATACAGCAGGGCAAGGACAAAGATGTCAGTCCATTAAAATGGAGTTGCTGCAAAAAGTGCTCACTCAATCTGCATTTGATCTCCTCAGTACTGAGGATACCAGATTGTGAGCTGAGAATACAGTACGTCACTTAATTGTACAAAACTTAAAAAAAAAATTGATAAGAGGGATATGTCACCAAAGCTTTTCATCTTGTACTCATTAGGACAAATGCAAGAATGCTAAAGTTCAAAGATCACAAAAATTTATACTACAGGAGAAAAGCATGCTTATTGTTGTCAAGTCGACACTGTGCCACCAGGATATTAATGTGGAAAAAGCAATTAAGAATTATTAGTTTCCCAAACTTCTGGCTGCATTGGCAGGAAGGTAAAGCTGGGAAATTATCTTTAATTAGGATTCCCTCATGTCTTTGTTTTGATTTGGCGAGATGGGTTGGGATGGAGTTGGGCTAATTATGTCTGCAGTAGAAAGTCAGAGATCAGAGTCAAGAGTGTGTTGCTAGAAAAGCACAGCCGGTCAGGCAGCATCCGAGAAGCAGGCGAATTGACATTTCAGGCATTAGCCCTTCATCAGCAATGCTTTTCGAATCATATCTGCAGCCAGGCCTTAATCGGCAAAAAAGGCAAGAAGATGACCAGGCCAGCAAACTAGAATTCCCTTTTTTAAAGATGAATGTCAGGCACTCAAACCCTCACTCTTCAAACCCACCCATGACCTCCCATTGAATCTTATGCTGCTATCCCCCTGTATCCTCTGCCATGCACGTCATACCCCCTCAGATTCTCATCCCTAGCCATATCCCTTCATATTTTCCATGGCACTTCACATCTCTTTATTCCATTTTCACTTCTGGATCCCATTTATGCACAGACCTTCCAAAGCCCCCATGTATTCTCCATAGTCCTTCACACAGTGCCAACTATGGTTAGACCTCAGGATGTCTTCAAAACAGGCGTTGAGAAAGTTATAGTTTAGTTTCACTCAAGCACAGTATACTGAAAAATAATCCTTTCAAAATTAAAATGAAATCCCCACAGTCAATTGTTAACATCAACACCAAAGACAGCTGATCCCTTAATCATCTCTTAAAACCTTCAATCAAAATATTTGTTCCCTCCTGAAATAATGAATCCTAACCTTTTGAAATACAGACAAGCTTTTATAATAGGCTAAACTACAGTGAAAATGCTGTGAAACAATTAATTGGGTCTCTTGAAACTGAAATAAACCAGGGAGTAGTATTACTTTTAATTTGATCAGACGACCTGTCAATCAAAGCTGTTCCAGTGCATGTTGGAAGGATTTTCTTCTCTATCTATGACAGTAACTGAAAGCTTTTATCCCAGTTTAAAAAGAGTTAGATGATTTAAATCACTTCAAATTAATACACTAGGCATTCTAATAAATACAGCAAATAACTGAGTAATATTCAAAGAACTTTTTTTTGATATTGCAAAGTATCAGTGAAAGAATTTCAGGATCAGGTGACAGGTTTACTTTAGGTTCCCCACTTGGGACTGGGATTACCTGATCATCTCTTGGTGAAGTTGTGTGCCATGTCTATTTATTGAAAGGATTCAACTTCTCTAAATTTAGAATTGGAATTAGAATTTATTGTCACTAAGACTCAAGTACAAGGATACAGGAGTACAGTAAAAACTGTACAAGGTTACCATTCCTATCACCATCTCAGATACAAAGATACCTAGGTACAAAATCTCAAAAACAATGTAGAAGAAAAAAGTTAGAAGTGCAACACTAAAGTCCTTCTTAGCCATGCCGGGCTTTTAGTCCCCACAAGGACTCGATTTTCCCTGCTCTCTGTCATTGTGCCCCATGCTGGCTCAATGTCTCCACAGAAGGTACATTGAATAAAGTAAGAAAAAAAGTGATGCGAAGAAAGAAAGAACGTAAAAGCAGATGATCGGCAGTTGGCAGGAGCCCTCACACTGTGCTGCTACTCCGCTGCCATCTTAAAGACCTTTAAGGAAAGGTACACACTATGTGGGGGGGCCTGACAGTATTATGTGGACTGGTATCTGGGCAGGGGTGGCCCTGTTGAAGGGACCTCCTGCCTCTAGTCTCTTCAACCTTTCCCCAACCTGGTGTCCTCACCAATACCTGGACTCATCCACACTGCTTTGAATGGTGAGATCGCTTGTAGACTCAGCCATGGCTATCCCTCTCAGCTTGCCCTGTGGGCACTACAGAGCTGCCAACCAATCAGATTAGTTAGCGACTCTCCAAAATGGCATTCCCTCTAGAGATAGGGGGTGAAATCTCACCTAGAGGCAATCAGTGTAGCTCCTGGCATTGAAGTGCCTTGGTGCAGAATTATGCAGTGTCTGCCCTGACCTCCTGACCTTTTAACCAGTGAGGATAAGGGTCTGTGATGCCCTGTAAAATTCAGCCTCACATTTCAACAGTACCTATTGAAAAGGAATACAAATGAATGGCAGGTTCTTTTATTTCGCTGAGTTATGCACTCACTGAACTCACTGGAATTTTCCTTAAAGGCAGATTCTGAAGTGATACAATCTGATTATATTCATAGTTTGTTCACAGGGAATGTGGCCAGACAATGTAAGTCAATTATTATTCTGTTTGGGTTTCAGTACAGTTGAGACCTGATAACTTCAATCCAATTTTGCATGTTGCATGATATATGAAGTGGACAATTATTATGGAAATGATATCCTTTCACACCACACTTCACCAGCAAAGCTCTCTACATTTAGGATTGTTTTATCAACATATACCAGTCTATGTAAGTAACCATGATAAATAAAAGAGTTAAGAACAGGGGTCTTGTGGTGCAGTGATAGTGTCCCTACCACTGAACCAGGAGGCTGGGGTTCAAGTACCACGTGCTTCAGCGATGTGTGGTAACATTCATCTCTACGGCGATTGCTTAGAAAAATATCTAGAAGTCCAAAGAATGCCCCAAATTGAATAGGACAAAATGCAAAAATAACGCAACACAAACAAATTAAAATGCTTACACAAATATTAAGGAAAAATGGAAATCCAGTATACCCTGAGATTTATGACAAGCATTTAAAATGTAAAACAGAAACTCAGCAGGTCTGACAGTGGAGATGGAAATAGCAAACAGTTCAACTCCAGGATTACTCTTCTTTGGGATAGTTGCTTCAGACCATGCTGGGTTTCTCCAGCATTTTTTGTTTTTATTTCAGATCGCCACATCAGCAGTATTTAGCTTCAGTTAAGATTTTGAGCCCGTTTTGAGGCTGTTCAATATTGATCCTAGATAGCAATAATGAGGAACCTACTGGTGTGAGCAATTTAATGCTGTCCATTAGCTCATTTGTTGATCATAGTTACTTTACTATCTCATTATCCAAATTGCATCTTTAATAATAATGACAAACCATCCAAAGCAACAAGTATATGTTGAGGAATCGATCTGAAGGACAGAGATCCTAGGTTGTGGAAGAGACTAATGGATAATAAGGAAATTGCAGAGTTGCAGTTTTCACTTTTTTGTATGTGTTCACGGATGTGGCAAGGCCAGCACTTACTGCCCATCCCTTCTTTTCCTGGAGAAGGTGGTAGGGAGCTGTCTTCTTTAATGCTGCAGTCCATGGATGTTCATGTTAAGAAAGTAGCTTCCAGAATTTGATCCAACAACCGTGAAGGATTGGCAATATAATTCCAAGTCAGCATGGTGTGTGACTTAGACAGGAACTTGCAGGTTCCCACGTATCTGCTGTCTTTATCCTTCCAGGTGGCAGTGATACAGTTCGGAAGGTGCTGTTAGCGGATTCCTAATGAGTTACTGCAGTGCATCTTGTAGATGGTACAAACTGCTACTGTATGTTGGTGGTGAAGGGAGTGAATATTGAAGGTGGTGGATGGGGTGTCAATCAAGCAGGTTGCTCTGTCCTGGATGATGTTGAGCTCTTTGAGTTTTATTTGAGCTGCACTCATTGTCAAGTGAAGAGTATTCCATCACTCTTATAACTTAGAGATAAATGAAGACTTTGTGCCATTTTTATAGAGCTGCAAGTGTGTAAAGTACCAGTGATACAAGGGAACCTAAAAATAATTCAAAAGAATAAATTTTGTGGATTTAATACAAATTTAGAAGTAAATAATTGAAAAAAATAATGCAACTTAAGTTGGACAATCTCCAGAACTTGATGGTTTCCATCCCAAAGTATTAAAAGAAACTGGGGACAACATTATAGATGTTCTAGTCACACATTTTGAAAACTCGAGATCAGGGCTTTCTAAAAATGGTCTCCAAGGCACCAATCATCACCATGGATATCTGACTGAGTTATAGCAGCTGTCTGTCCAATCTAATTTACAGGCCCTCACTTTCACAGGCCTCCCAACTCATCCCACTCTCCCTGAGGATTGGCAGCAATTTTTAATCCTTAAAATGGGGTCACAGCAGGGACAAGTTTGAGGAGCACTGCTCCGCGTTAAGGGATGATGCCATTAGATTGGAAATTGCAAATATTACTCTATGAAATAAATATAGACAAATTAAGGGAGTGGGTTAAAAGAAAAACAGCAGATGTCATTCAATATGAGGAATGGTGAGGTCATCCACATCAAACTGAGAAAGACAAGTCAGAATATTTTGTGAATGCTGAGAGTCATGGGGCTGGAAATTGTGGAGCAAAAGGTGTTCCCCTGGAAAAAACATTGGCAGCCTGTCCACTGGACAGTTTGAAGCTGGCTTCATAGCCATAACGCGCTGTAGCGGGCTATGCCAGCTGCTCACTGGGATGAAGTCTCACCTTCAGGAATCACAGGTCACTTGACTCAACAGCTCCAACAGCAGCACCAGAGCTCCATAGTGGACACTATTAGGATTGTGGGCAAGCCCAGGAATAAAGGCCCCATGGATTCTACAAGAAAATAGTTTCTAAGGCTGAGCAGGGGTTATATTTGGGGGAGAGGAAGATGGTTTAAACATGTCTTTCAAACTATGAGTGATTAGGAAGGATGGTTTCTTGTCAGGGTGTGTCCCAAAGGTCAAGTGTCATCATTTAATGACAGTACCCTCTCCTTCCTTGTTTCATAACTGGTCCGAGAGGGTGGCAGGACGAGGCCAACTTGTCATCCTTCAGGGGCATCCTTCTCTTCAGTACCATCTCCCTCTGCCTGAAGCCATTACAGGGCATCACCTGACCTCGCTGGCACTCGGCCTCATGCCCTCCGACCCCACATTGGCCAGTCAGTTGTGATTCTGATGTGCTGCCCATTATCAGTAAAGAGGGTACCAGTGTGTAGCTGCCTGTGAGATGCTGCAGAGGTCCACACTGTTGATGGCACTTCTGTCTGTTTGTCTTAGCCACCTTAGTCACTATTTCTCCATTTACCTCTCTCCATAGATTCTATGCTCAATTGTCTTCTCTTTCTTGTCCTTTATACTTTATCAGCCATTTTGATGCCCAGCAGTCTGCCCTTTCTGAATGCTCCTCATCTCTAGTTGCCTGGGTTTTCAGGGGTGTGACATCCATTTCCAACATTGCACTTCCTTGCAATAAAGTACTGTAGAATCCAAACAATGTCTGCTACTCTTCTAGTGCTTATGTGCTGCCTGTGAAAATCAGGAAGGAGGCATTTCCTGAACTGATGACATGGTTAATTCTGAATTCTCCGGTATCCTGCCATGGAACTTTGACAACAAGTGGGAAAAATTGGACTTTAAACTCAAGAAGTATTCTTACTTACTTTTAAAAACTCTTCCTGCCCCTGCTGTCTGTCCTCACTCGTGCTTTGACATCCAACAGCTCCTGCTCCAGGGCCTGCTCTCATCCCTGTCCCTTGGAAAATCAGAGAGGGCAGAATCAGAGGCCAGACATATGGTAGTATGATTTGCATTCAATCTTTGACATTCCTGCTTTCATTCCTATCCAACTGGAGCTGGGAAAATTCAGCCCAGGTGTGGTCTCACAAAAATCCTAAATAATTGTAGCAGCACTTCCTCATTCTTTTACTTATACTTTCTTGTATTCAGTTCATACAAGATGGTGTCTTATTTATCTCTTCTTGCAGTTTGTTATCACCTATTGAATCTCCTCACAGATCTTTTACACCATGTGTGCTCCATTGAGTCTAATCACCATATAAAGCTGCTTGTCAGGCAGCATCCAAGGAGCAGGAGAATCGACGTTTCGGGCATAAGCCCTTCTTCAGGATGTTTCCTGACCTGCTGCGCTTTTCTAGCAACACATTTTTCAGCTCTGATCTCCAGCATCAGCAGTCCTCTCTTTCTCCTATATAAAGCTGCTTGTAATGTCACCAAGTCTTTGGACAAATGATTAGCTTTTTCACTCCATTGCATGCACACTTAGTACAACACAAATAGACACCTCATGATGACCCAACACAAAAGATCATTGTATCTTCCACAAAGCCTGGGTATAACTCTAAACCCATCAACAAACTATGGCAGAGGCAGCTATTTCATGCACAAATAGAAAATTGAAAACTCTCCAGTTTGGTCACTCAGAATAGACCATGAGATAGATTTACCCAATTTGTCAATGCCTGATCTCCTTCAACAAATGAGAGAAATGGTGATGCACTGCACTATTCATGACTAAATTATGTGAGTCAATAAAATTATAAAATAAACTCAATACTCAATAAAATTATAGCTTCTTGTCTAATTCTATATCAGAAAGAAAATTAATGAAATGAAACCATTCAGAATAACCATTTCAGTACTGATTTTTGTTTATTGAAACTTGCAGGTTTGTTAAATGCCACCAATGATTTTACAGATGGACTCAGATGGACTAAACGGGTATCCACACTTTGGCAACTGCATAAACATTTTTCCAACCATAAAATAATGGATTTATTGTTTAATAATATCATTACAGGTCACCAGAATCAGTTTTGCCCTACTTTGACCTGCATTTTTTGACTTAATTCCCTGTCTCTACCTTCCTCTACATAAGCTTCTAGACTGATGGAAGTCCTTTCAAACTCAGGCACCTTCAGACTTGCAATGACACAGGAAACATCGATTCATGAACTTCCTGTTGTTGATTGCTGCACTCCCCTGGCCCAGAGTCAGTCAGACCTATGGTGTCTAACAGTATGCATTTTTTCTCTGAGGCAGCAAAACTATCTGGACTAAAAGTCACTTGAAAGAAAACTAAAGTTCTGCATCCAAATAAGAATAAAGATTGCCAAATATTGTCATCAAGAGCTATTTACTAATTTAAAGGGTGTCATCTCATTTGATTCCAAATTGATAAGGAAGTGGTAACTCCACATTGAGGCCATCCTCCTCCTAAAACAACTGAGTTGGGCAGATCACATTGCTCTGATTGACAATACTCACTTGACCATGGTCATGTTGTCCTGAAAACTGATCAATGGTAAATGGAACAGAAGGATCCTGTGCAAACATCCCAAGGACTCTCTGAAGATACTCCTGTCTGAGGGCCATATTAACAACTGGGAAACGTGGGCTGTCATGTCTGGACCTGCTACATCAGGAGTAAACATTGACACCTTTCAGAGCGAGTAAAGAGCTAAACACAAAAGAGAACAAAGAAAAGTGGGATACAGTAGATCAAGTTGCGTCGAACAGTGATTACAATTTAACCTGCATCCACTTTTGGATGCTGCCTGACCTGCTGCGCTTTTCCAGCAACACATTTTCAGCTCTGATCTCCAGCATCTGCAGTCCTCACTTTCTCCTCCACTTTTGGAGAATCAGCCAGTCATAAAGAGGCCTGCAACCAATGAGTACATCTGTCCTGAAATCATCATCTGTAAGAGTCCACTCTTGACACATAAACACACACACACACACATATACACACATGCACTCACGCACAGAGATGCACACACACACATATACACACATGCACTCACGCACAGAGATGCACACATACATGCACACATAGACAGACGCACATACACACATGCAGACACACACATAATACAGACACATGCATACATCCAAACACAGGTACACAAATGCACATACGTACAAACACACATGTTCACAAAACACACACACACATACACACGTGTTTGTTGGCTTTGCCTGACAAACAAGTAAACATACATAGACATATATATTATAACAAATAGTTTTTTTTTAAGAAAATGCTCTGAGAATATTCAGCCAAATATCTTTAATGCATAGATTCCTTCCAATTGGAATGATGGGACTGATTTTCCACACCAACCTCTGGGCTAGTTCCCAGCACAAGGCCAAAGCTGCACAGGCTCTTTGAATATTTATTCAGGTGAGCTGACTGGGAAATATTGGGGGCAGTCAGATGTGCCCTCAGCTATCTTTGCACAAGCAACTAAGCTGTCAAAAGTCAATTTAGTCCAGAGTAAAAATTAGCATTGCAATGTAGGCAATCTAGACCATGCTTTATCATTGTTAATGAAGTGAATTCCAGTAACAGCTTTGGCTGGTTAGAAATGTACGTCTAATTACACCTGGTATGAATCAATGCCATACATGGGAGTCAAGATAACTCTTTGGATAACATAGTGACCTGATTGATTTTGCCCTTTCTTCATTCTTGTGAATATAAATCAGGCTGTGTACAATGGGCATTTTCCTTCCCTGGTGATATATTAATACATTGTGCTACACAGCACAGTTTACATTATGCAATAGTTAGATGTTTATTCGGCTTTTGGTACTCTTTCATTGGTAGCTGTAAATGAGCAAACCCTCAAAACTACAAGCTCCACAAATTGTTTTAGCAGAATTCTATGGTTAGTGATATTAAATTGGAGCCAGTTAAAAGTTGTGAATTTACCTCCTCACTCAACAAATCTATCTATCCTCGTGAAAGCATAAGTCTGAAACAGAAATATAGACAGTAGGACCAGGAGTAGGCCATTTGGCCCATTGAGTTTGCTTCTCCATCCAATATGATGATGGCTGATCCTCAACCTCAATGCCATACTTCCACATCGTCCCCATTTCCCTGGATACCTTTAGCCTCTAGAAATAGAACATAGAACATAGAAAAATACAGTGCAGTACAGGCCCTTTGGCCCTCGATGTTGCACCGATCCAAGCCCACATAACCTACACTAGCCCACTTTCCTCCATATGCCTATCCAATGCCCGTTTAAATGCCCATAAAGAGGGAGAGTCCACCACTGTTACTGGCAGGGAATTCCATGAACTCACGACTCGCTGAGTAAAGAATCTACCCCTAACATCTGTCCTTTACCTACCACCCCTTAATTTAAAGCTATGCCCCCTCGTAATAGCTGACTCCGTACGTGGAAAAAGGTTCTCATGGTCAACCCTATCTAAACCCCTAATCATCTTCTACACCTCCATCAAGTCACCCCTAAACCTTCTTTTCTCCAATGAAAACAGCCCCAAGTGCCTCAGCCTTTCCTCATATGATTTTCCTACCATACCAGGCAACACCCTGGTAAACCTCCTCTGCACCCGTTCCAGTGCCTCCACATCCTTCCTATAGTATGACGACCAAAACTGCACATAATACTCCAGATGCAGCCGCACCAGAGTCTTATACAACTGCAACATGACCTCAGGATTCCGGAACTCAATTCCTCTACCAATAAAAGCCAGTACGCCATATGCCTTCTTCACAGCACTATTTACCTGGGTGGCAACTTTCAGAGATCTGTGTACATGGAAACCAAGATCCCTCTGCTCATCCACACTACCAAGTATCTGACCACTAGCCCAGTACTCCATCTTCTTGTTACTCTGTCTTTCATTCTTAGACATTTAGTGGCTTGTCCTCCACATCTTTCTGTAGTGGAGAATTCTACAGGTTCATCACTCGAGTGAAGAAATTTCTCCTTATCTCAGTCTGAAAAGTTCTCATGCATATCTTAAGACTGTGACCTCTTGTGTAAATCACCTGACCAGGGGAACTTCACCCCTGTGTCCAATCTGTCCAACTCTGTCAGAATTTTATATATTTCTATGATATCCCCGCTCATTCTTCTAAACTCCAGTGAATCCAGGCTCAATTACCTTAATTTCTCCTCATCAGAGAAAGCTGCCAGAATCAATCTAGTGAACATTGGTTAGTGAACATTAGTGAACATTGACCTCACTCCCTCTATGGCAAGTATATCTTTTCTTAGGTAATGGCACACAATACTTACTAAAGCCTTCTTACAACTGCAGTAAGACATTCTTGCTCCATTTATCTTACTATCTTGCTGCACCTCCATACTTGCTTTAAGAGACTCGTGTACAAGGATACCCACGTCCTTTAGGCCATTCACACTTCCCAATCTATCATCATTTAAAGAATACCCTGCCTTTCTGTTAGCCTACCAAAGTTTCACCCTTATCCGTGTGTTATGCTACATCTACATGCTTCTGCCTAACCACTCAACTTGGAGATATCATCCTGAAGCAAGTCTCTTTACATCCTCATCATCTAATCTCACTGTCTGCTTGAAAGTATTGGGCCCAAGCACAGATCCTAGAGTCACACATCACTGAAACAAACCTTCGGTCCAATTCGCCAATGCCACCAAGTTTCCCAAACCAAACTAATCCCATTCGCCCATATCCCTTTAAACCTTCCTTATTCATCCATCTGTCCAAATGTGTTTTAAATATTGTAAATGTACTCACCATCTATCATGTCCTCTGGCAGTTCATTATACATGCAAACCACCCTCTGTATGAAAAGGTGGCCCATCAGATTCCTTTGTAAGAGTAACAAGAAGATGGGGTACTGGGCTAATGGTCGGATACTTGGTAGTGTGGATGAGCAGAGGGATCTTGGTGTCCATGTACACAGATCTCTGAAAGTTGCCACCCAGGTAAATAGTGCTGTGAAGAAGGCATATGGCGTACTGGCTGTTATTGGTAGAGGAATTGAATTCCGGAATCCTGAGGTCATGTTGCAGTTGTATAAGACTCTGGTGCGGCTGCATCTGGAGTATTGTATGCAGTTTTGGTTGCCATACTATAGGAAGGATGTGGAGGCACTGGAATGGGTGCAGAGGAGGTTTACCAGGATGTTGCCTGGTATGGTAGGAAGATCGTATGAGGAAAGGCTGAGGCACTTGGGGCTGTTTTCATTGGAGAAAAGAAGGTTTAGGCGTGACTTGATAGACGTGTAGAAGATGATTAGGGGTTTAGATAGGGTTGATCATGAGAACCTTTTTCCACATATGGAGTCAGCTATTACAAGGGGGCATAACTTTAAATTAAGGGGTGGTAGGTATAGGACAGATGTTAGGGGTAGATTCTTTACTCAGTGAGTTGTGAGTTCATGGAATTCCCTGCCAGTAGCAGTGGTGGACTCTCCCTCTTTATGGGCATTTAAACGGGCATTGGATGGGCATATGGAGGAAAGTGGGCTAGTGTAGGTTAGGTGGGCTTGGATCGGCGCAACATCGAGGGCCGAAGGGCCTGTACTGCGCTGTATTTTTCTATGTTCTATGTTCTAAAATCTCTTTCTTTTCACCTTAACACAATGCCTTCTAGTTTTGAACTTCACTACCCGAAGGAAAAGACCGCTGCCATTCATCTTATCTATGGCCATCATGATTTTATAAACCATTATAAGGTCACCACTTAACCTCCTGTGCACTAGGAAAAGAGCCCCAGCTTCCTCAGCCTTTCCCTATAGTTCAAACCCTCTGGTCCCAGTCTTGCAGTACACTTCAGCAATATCTTCCATTCTGTAAACAACCCATTTATTCCTACTCAGTCTCCTGTCTGCTGACCAATGTACAACCTCAACATGGGCAGTGGCAGTTTGAACTGACTGGCTAACAGGAACTAACAAGCGCACAGAATGATAGAGGTCATCCTCAGAAAGGGCAGCAGCTTTGTACATTATGTAGTCATTGCTGCCACTCCTCCAGCCCCTTTCAGCAATGCTACAGGAAGTGGTGGATGCGGGCACAGTTTAAGTTCGTGAATATGAAAGGTTTGGAAGGTTATGAGCCAGGAGCAGGCAGATGGGCTGAGTTTAGTTTGAGATTATGTTCAGTATGGACTGATTGGGCCAATAGGTTTGTTTCCATGCTGTATGACACTCGTACTGTTGTATCAGTAGCCATGATGGCAGCAGCAGTCTGACTGCAAGGCAAGCTGGTATGACAGCATTGTGAGGTTCCATGACTTTCACTTGTGCTGTTATAGAAGCTGAGACATTGAATCATCTGTGGCATGGGCCCATGTGGATTTGGACCACTTTCACTTTGGTTATGACGGCTCCAAAGCATTTGCAGTGTTGGTGCTGGAATCTTTTATGGTCATCCATAGAGACTACAAGCTTTGTGGCTCGGCTGCCAATGCACCAAACATTTCATTGTGCCTTTTTTTTGTGCTTATAGTGTGGTTCTGTTATGCCCACAAAACACTGTTTGCACCTAAACTGAGTGTAGAGGCCTTGAGGGTTTTCCAAACAGAATGAAGCAGATCTGCCAAACAGATTTGGTCACCCTTTGGTTACCCCTTAATCTCCTGTGCTCCAATGAAAAAAGTCCCAACCTTTCTCATCTATTTTTATATCTTAAGCCTTCTCTTCCCAGCAATATTCTGGTAAATCTTTTCTCAACAATCTCCAGTTTAGTAGTATCCTTCCTATAACAGGGCAACCAGAACTGCACACAGTCTTTCAGAAGAGGCCTCACCAACGTCCTGTACAATATCAACATGACGTCCCAACTCCTATACTCAAAGGTCTGAGCAATGACGGCAAGCTGCTAAACATCTTTTTAACCACCCTGGATTTGTGGTGCTAGCAGAACACAGCAGTTCAGGCAGCATCCAAGGAGCAGCGAAATCGACGTTTCGGGCAAAAGCCATCTGCAGTCAGTGTTTTTACCTTTTTAACCACTCTGTCTACCTGTGACGCAACTTTCAAAGCCATGTGTAAAACTTTCCTCTGTAGGTTCAGAAGGAGCAGGAATCTTCCTTCTCTGAGGATCACAGGAAGAGGCACAGCCTCTTTAACTGAGGACACATTCCTTGTGATATCCTCCTTGTAAACTACCTACCTGCCACAAGCTTTCCCTTACTGACAGTCAACATACCCTGCCCCGCTTAAGCATCCTTTGCTGCTTCCCAACTCTTCCTGACTGTCGCAGATACTGTCTGGAGGAGCAGGGAAACACTCTTGTATGCAGGGATTCTCATATAGAAAATGCTGAAATCGAAACTAAATGTGAGAGAATTGCTGAACAAAAGCCAAAAGCTGACCACAGGGAAGGATAAAGCAGAATGCATGTCATCCAATTTTTTTTAAGACTGAGGCAAATTTAACAAAATGTTCTTTCTGATCAAAAAATTTAATTAGTGCAGACTTGGATGAGGTAAGAAATCTCTGATAAAAAGTCTCTAGTTATGCATTTTTGTATGGACAAGAACATTGCTAAGTATTAACTCTTTAGACCCTTCACTATGTTATTTCTCAAAATCAAATTTAGTTAGATTCACAACTGCAACCTAATACAGTTCTGAGAAAGGGTCACCGGTCTAAAAACATTAACTCTGATTTCTTTTCATAAATGCTGCCAGACCTGCTGAGCTTTTCCAGCAACTTCTGCTTTTGCAAAAAAAAAACATATAACTGGTTTATAGTGATTTGGAATTACAATTAATTATATTCATTACACAAAATTGCAGCACGGTGACTCAGTGGTTAGCACTGCTGCCTCACAGCACCAGGGTCCCAGGTTCGATTCCAGCCTCAAGCAACTGTCTGTGTGGAGTTTGCACATTCTCTCTGTGTCTGCACAGGGGTGCTCCGGTTTCCTCCCACAGTCCAAAGATGTGCAGGTCAAGTGAATTGGCCATGCTAAATTGCCCATGGTGTTGGGTGCATTAGTCAGTGAGAAATGGACTGGTTGGGCTGAAGGGCCTGTTTCCACACAGTAGGGAATCTAATCTAAAACTGTCCAGAAAACCAGACTAAACTCAGGCAGGATCAACATCAAACTGCTGTCAGCGCCCAATCATCTGCAAATTGCCAGGTCAGTGGAATTCATTTTGCAGGATGCCAGTGGGAACTCATTCTGTTGTGAGGGCATCTTATGTGTCTACCTCCCCTTCCCCACAGGGAGCTTCAGCATATGGGCATTACCTGAGTGGATGCTCAAGGATTGCCTAGCATGGGCTCTATATGTTTCTTCACTTGGCTCATTATGTAACACATAAATTAAAAAAAACTCTTAACCTTCAGAAGTTGGTAACATTTCCTTGGCCCATGATTTCTACCATTAACTCCCCTCCCCCCTCCCCCCTAAAATCCCTTTCTACAACCATAACTCCAGTCAGTGTTCGTTTTTGTCTATCTGGAAGCCAATACACTTCATCTCTTTCACCATAACGCAAAATCTCTTAAAAGTTAGGGAAACAAGTACTCCTAGCATATTGAGTCCCGATCCCATGCAATCTCTGTCAGGAAGGGATGGGCAGATAAATTAGACAAAACAGGAGTTCCTAACTAAGTCTGGGATCCACTGTACCTGGATCATGGCTTTTCTTTGGATTTTTGACATGACACTGACTCAAGCTGTAGTAGGAGACTGGCAGAACAACCAACTGGTGGCTAAGCACTTCATGAAAGGAAAGGCCTGAAATCTAAAGGTTGAAATGAAATTCCAATACTCATATACTTCAATAAACTGTTTTTTTTAAAATCAACATGCCTTCAGTAACAAATTTGGCTTTGCCAGTATGTATCTTATTGCTCTGCAACATTCCAAAAATGTAATTGCTAACTTGCTACACATTAAAATATTTTAAGTGAAAAACTAAATAATATGTTTACAATATCAGAACGTGTTGCAATAGCTCAAGAACTGTGAGCTGAAAATGGACTTTACAAATGGAAAATGGAAACTGACAGACAAGAGACTAACTGTTACGACACCCATTAATAACAAGAAGGCTCCTAATTTGAACTGATACCTTGTTTGTCAATGTCAGCAGATAAAATCAATAGCTGAATATAAGTCAGATTATGCACTGGTACAGCATCTTAGATGGAAAATAATGGTGTGCCTTCCTATTTTATGTGGGTGAATCTGTCAGCTCTCATAGAGTGGACTGATGGGTGTGCACTGTTGCTTAGCAAATAGCCTGCTTGACCCATTTGAATGATGTGCTCTGTTAAACAACTCATAGAGCAGCGTTTACTGTGGATATGAAGAATGGCAGAGGCAATGAATGTAATTGCCAATGATAAAACTGAGGATCAAATAAAAGAAAAGATAAATTAATGTGAAGAGTTTAGGAAAAGCAGTCAGTCATGACACCAAGACAAAACTTTGCCCAAATGTAGAATTGAAGCTATAAATATTCAGGAGCTTCTATTATTTTTTCTCTCAAAGGGATGTTATGTTCACTGCCTATTCGTGATTTTGAATGACATTTCGTGTTAGAGCTAGCTCTAGATATTGGTCATAATTACTCTTGCTAAATATCTATTTGCCCTTATATCATGTTCAGGACAGAAAAGTGCCATGGAAAGAAATTCTCTGACGAAAAGTTTCCGTGGTGATTCTCCCACTCATCTATTATAATCCCTTCATTAGTTTTCTATCAAAGTGAAGGCAACTGAATGAAAGAGCAGAAATTCATCTATTCCATCTCTATCAACCACCAAATTATAAGGAAAAATTACATTGTCTGGGTGACAATGCACTTCAAGATGTACAGCTCAGCCAAGTTTCTTCTCCGGCCTGTGCTCACAATTCCTCTTAACCACAATGTTTTTGATTTTACCAATAGTATCAGTTTTGAAACATAACAGTGCCCCAGCCAATTTTTAACCAATACATTTTAAATGGATTGGGAGAACAGAGCAACTGAAACAAGGTTAAAAATCATACAACACCAGGAGCAGTGTTCCGAAAGCTGTTGAACTATAACCCGGTGTTGTGTGATTTTTAACTTTGTACACCCTAGATCAACACTGGCGTTTCCAAATCATAACTGAAAAATGATATCACTTTTGCAAAATGTCTTCAAGATATATCATTTTCTACAACACTATAGTTTAGAACTTAAATAAAAACACAGGCATATTACACTTACTGACGAATAGTGAACTAGAATTAATTAATAATCTGAAATAAATTAATGGAACACAGGATTATAGAATTAAAGACATTTACAGTACAGAAGAAGGCCATTCTTACCATCATGTCCTTGTTGGCTCCCAAAGGGTCTACCCAACCAGTCTCATTCTCCAGCCTTATGTCTGTAGCCCTCTAAATGCATCACTTTCAAATATATATCTAGGTCTCTTATGAAACCTCTAATAAAATCCATCTCCACTACTCTCCCAGTCAGAACATTCCAAATCCTAATGACTCCCTGAGTGAAGTTTCTCCTCACCTTACTCCTAGCTCTCTTGCTGATGATCTTAAATTTATGACCCTTAGTAACTGACATATCAACTAGTGGAAACAGAACATCTTTGTTACCCTGTCAAAATTGTTTATGATTTTTAACACCTCACCAAGGCCATGTGTTAATCTTCTCTGCTCCAATATGATATACCCAACTTCTCTATTCTTTCCTTGTGTCTAAAGTCCCTCACTCCTGTCGCCATTCCAGTAAGTCACCTTTGCAATCTCTCCAGGGCTTTAACATTTTCTTTAAATAAGGTGCCCGGAACTGAACACAATACTCCAAATGTGGTCTGGCCAAGGATTTGTAAAGATGTAGCATCACCTCCTTGCTTTAGTACTCTGTGCTTCTATTTATAAGTCCAAAGATCCTATACGCCTTCTTAACTGTTTCAATTTGCTTGTCACCTTCAGAGAATTATGCACATGAACCCCAAGATCCCTCTGCTCCTGTAATACCCTCAAAGTTATACCATTCAGTTTGTATTGTCTCTCCATGTTTCTTCTACCAAAATGTATTACCTCACATTTCTCTGTATTCAGATTCATCTACCAGGTGTCTGCCCATTTGGTCAACTTGCTGATGTCTCTGAAATTGCTCAGCTTCTTCTTCACATATCACAATTCTCCCTATTGAACTCAGGGCATGGGACTAGGATATCATAACAATGGCAGAAATGTGGCTCAGGGATAGACAGGACTGGCAGCTTAATGTTCCTGGATACAAATGCTACAGGAAGGACAGAAAGAGAGGCAAGAGAGGAGGGGGATATTCTCAGAAATACATCCAGGGAAGTTATTTGGGTGGAACTGAGAAATAAGAAAGAGATGATCACCTTATTGGGATTGTATTCTAGACCCCCTAATAGTCAGAGGGAAATTGAGAAACAAATTTGTAAGGAGATCTCAGCTATCTGTAAGAATAATATAGTAGGGGATTTTAACTTTCCAAACATAGACTGGGACTGCCATAGTGTTAAGGGTTTAGATGAAGAGGAATTTATTAAGTGTGTACAAGAAAATGTTCTGATTCAGTATGTCGATGTACCTACTAGAGATTCAGAATGTGGATGTACCTACTCTTGGGAAATAAGGCAGGGCAGGTGACTGAGGTGTCAGTGGTGGAACACTTTGGAGCCAGCAACCATAATTCTGTTAGTTTTAAAATAGTGATAGAAAAAGACAAACCAGATCTAAAAACTTAAGTTCTAAATTGGAGAAAGGCCAATTTTGATGGTATTAGGCAAGAACTTTTGAAAGCTGATTGGGGGTAGATTTTTGCAGGTAAAGGGACAGCTGGAAAATGGGAAGCCTTCAGAAATGAGATAACGAGAGTCCAGAGAAAGTATATTCCTGTCAGGGTGAAAGGAAAGGCTGGTAGGTATAGGGATTGCTGGATAACTAAAGAAATTGAGGGTTTGTTTAAGAAAAAGAAGGAAGCATATGTCAGGTATAGACAGGATAGAACGAGTGAATCCTTAGAAGAGTATAAAGACAGAAGGAATATACTTAAGAGGGAAATCAGGAGGGCAAAAAGGGCACATGAGATAGCTTTGGCAAATAGAATTAAGGAGAATCCAAAGGGTTTTTACAAATACATTAAGGACAAAAAGGTAAATAGGGGGAAAATAAGGGCTCTCAAAGATTTGCAAATGGCCGTTGTGTGGAGTGGCAGGAGATGGGACAGATACTGAACAAATATTTTGCATCAGTATTCACTGTGGAAAAGGACATGGAAGATATTGAATGTAGGGAGGTAGATGGTGACATCTTGAAAAATGTCCTTATTACAGAGGAGGAAGTGCTGGATGTCTTGAAACGCATAAAAGTGGATAAATCCCGAGGACCTGATCAGGTGTACGCTAGAACTCTGTGGGAAGCTAGAGAAGTGATTGCTGGGCCTCTTGCTGAGATATTTGTATCATCCAAAGTCAGAGGTGAGGTGCCTGAAGTCTGGAGGTTGGCTAATGTGGTGTCACTGCTTAAGAAGGATGGTAAGGATGAGCCAGAGAACTATAGACCAGTGAGCCTGACATTGGTGGTGGGCAAGTTATTGGAGGGAATCCTGAGGGACAGGATGTATATGTATTTGAAAAGGCAAGGACTGATTAGGGATAGTTGACATGGCTTTGTACGTGGGAAATCATGTTTCACAAACTTGATTGAGTTTTTGAAGAAGTAACAAAGAGGATTGATGAGGGAAGAGTGGTACATGTGATCTATATGGACTTCTGTAAGACGTTTTTCAAGGTTCCCTATGGGAGACTGATTAGCAAGGTTAGATCTCATGGAATACAGGGAGAACTAGCCATTTGAATACAGAACTGGGTCGAAGGTAGAAGACAGAGGGTGGTGGTGGAGGTTGTTTTTCGACTGAAGGCCTGTGATCAGTGGAGTACCACAAGGATCGGTGCTGGGTCCACTACTTCTCATCATTTATGTAAATGATCTGGATGTGAGCATAAGATGTATAGTTAGTAAGTTTGCTGATGACACTAAAATTGGAGGTGTAGTGGACAGAGAAGAATGTCACCTTAGAGTGCAACGGGATCTTGACCAGATGGGCCAATGGGCTGAGAAGTGGCATATGGAGTTTAATCTAGATAAATGTGAAGTGCTGCATTTTGGGAAAGCAAGTCTTTGCAGGACTTATACACTTAATGGTAAGGTCCTAGAGGGTGTTGCTGAACAAAGAGACCTTGGCGTGCAGGTTCATAACTCCTTGAAAGTGGAGTCACAGGTAGATAGGTTAGTGAAGAAGGCATTTGGTTTGCTTTCCTTTATTTGGTCAGAGTATTGAGTACAGGAGTTGGGAGGTGATGTTGCGGCTGTACAGGACATTGGCTAGGCCACTTTTGGAATATTGCATGCAATTCTAGTCTCCTTCATATCGGAAAGATGTTGTGAAACCTGAAAGGGTTTAGAAAAGATTTACAAGGATGTTGCCAGGGTTGGAGGATTTGACCTATAAGTTGAGGTTGAATAGGCTGGGGCTGTTTGCCCTAGAGCATCGGAGGCTGTGGGGTGACCTTATAGAGGTTTATGAAATCATAAGGGACATGGATAGGATAAATAGGCAAGGTCTTTTCTCTTGGGTGGGGAGTCCAGAACTAGAGGGCATAGGTTTAGGGTGAGAGGGGCAAGATATAAAAGAGACCTAAGGGGCAACTTTTTCACTCAGAGGGTAGTGAGTGTATGTAATGAGCATCCAGAGGAAGTGGTGGAGGCTGGTACAATTGCAACATTTAAAAGGCATCTGGATGGGTATATGAATAGGAAGGGTTTGGAAGGATATGGACCAGGTGCTGGCAGGTGGGACTAGATTGGGTTAGGATACGTGGTTGGCATGGATTAGACTGAAGGGTCTGTTTCTGAGCTGTACATCTCTATAACTCTATGATTCCCTAACTTTATATCATCTGCAAATTTATAGATTTCATCTTCAACACCCATCTCCAAATAGTATATGTTAATCAAAAAAAAAGGTTCCAAAACCGATCCTTGGGAACAACACATGTCCAGCCTGAGAAAAGCCCATCTACACTTACCCTCTGCTTCCTATCCTTTAACCAATTTCTAACCCATGCTTCCAATGATACATCAATTCCAAACATTTCTACACTGCTAACCAATTGCCATGTCACACTGTATCAAATGCTTTCTGAAAGTCCAAATATGTAAAGTCTACAGCACAATCCTCAGGGTGGCACAGTGGTTAGCACTGCTGCTTCACAGTGCTAGAGACCTGAGTTCAATTCCTGCCTCAGGTGACTGATTGTGTGGGTTTGCTCCGGTTTCCTCCCACAGTCTAAAAGTGTGCAGGTTAGGTGAATTGGCTGTACTAAATTTCCAGTAGTGTTAGGTGTAGGGGAATGGGCTGCACTTCAGTGTGGACTGAAGGACCTGTTCCCACACTGTAAGTAATCTAATCTACTGCCTGCACCACCTTGTCAAAGAATTCATTTTGATTTGACTTACACATGACAAGGCCCCGTTGATGATCCAGTACTAATTTATTTTTTCTCTCAGTGCATATTTATCTTATCCCATATTATGGACTCCATTAGTTTTCCAATTGTTGATGTCAAGCTGGTAGGGCGTTAGTTTATTGGATCATCCTTTGCTCCTTTTTTAAATCTTGACATCACTTTTGCAATGCTTCCGTCCAACGGGATTAATCCTGTGTTCAGAGAGGCTGGAATATTTCTATCAATGGCTCTGCAGTTTGCTTCCTGACTTTTCTCAGCCATCTCAGACCCATCCGAGCCTAGTGATGTCTCTGTCTGGAGTGCTTTATCACCATTTATGTATGTATCACCCCACTGCTCAGTTGCTCAACATCCACATTTTCAATTGCACCATTGTCACCAACTTATAATTTGGTAAAGACAGAAGCAAAGTATTCATTTCGTACCTCTGCCACATCTTTTGCTTTAATGAGCAGTGTACCCTGCTTGCTCCTTATGGACCCCCACTTTATTCTCCACTAATCTTTCACTGTTAATGTGTTTGAAGAGCATTTTTCTGTTTGCTTTTAACACAGCCCACCATCCTTTCCTCATGCTACCTCTTAGCATTCTCATTCCAGCTTTAGCCACACTCCTAGATTTGAGATACTGTTCCTTATATCTATTGCTGTTATTATTCTGATATGCCTCCTTTTTTTTCCTTGTTTTCTCATCAATATCCGAGGTACTCTAGCTTTGGATACCCCATATTTATTTCTCATGGGTACGTACCTAACTTGCACCATATTTGTCTTTCTTTTGAAAAACATTTTTCAAATACTAATTGAAATATAATTGAATTTGACACCAGATTTGAGATGTTGAAAAGGGATAAACCAAGATTATAAATTCAAGTAAGACAAATTTCAAAGGATAGGAAATGAATTGATAGCAGTAAAAACAGGTAAATTGAATGGGTGAACCTACAGAGCAGCGCACAAAGAAGTTATTGGTATTAAGCTAAACCAATACATATCTCCAAATGGGAAAGATTCAGGAACAAACAACATTTGTGCAGTTCAGCAACCATGGACAACAAATGGGGTAAAGGGCACAACCTAACTAGAAAGGATGGCTTCCACAAGATAAGACAGCTGGAAATACAATGGACTAGGACAGCAGTGGAAATTAGTGTAAGGTATGACAATAGGAAATAAGACCATAAAACCATAAGACCATAAGACATAAGAGTGGAAGTAAGGCCATTCGGCCCATCGAGTCCACTCCGCCATTCAATCATGGCTGATGGGCATTTCAACTCCACTTACCAGCGTTCTCCCCGTAGCCCTTAATTCCTCGAGACAACAAGAATCTATCAATCTCGGCCTTGAAGACATTTAGTGTCCCGGCCTCCACTGCACTCTGCGGCAATGAATTCCACAGGCCCACCACCCTCTAGCTGAAGAAATGTCTCCGCATTTCTGTTCTGAATTGACCCCCTCTAATTCTAAGGCTGTGTCCACGGGTCCTAGTCTCCTCGCCTAATGGAAACAATTTCCTAGCGTCCAACCTTTCCAAGCCATGTATTATCTTGTATGTCTCTATTAAGTCTCCCCTTAATCTTCTAAACTCCAATGAATACAATCCCAGGATCCTCAGCCGTTCCTCATATGTTAGACCTGCCATTCCAGGGATCATCCGTATGAATCTCCGCTGGACACGTTCCAGTGCCAGTATGTCCTTTCTGAGGTGTGGGGACCAAAACTGGACACAGTACTCCAAATGGGGCCTAACCAGAGCTTTATAAAGTCTCAGTAGCACATCTCTGCTTTTATATTCCAACCCTCTTGAGATAAGAGACAACATTGCATTCGCTTTCTTAATCATGGACTCAACCTGCATGTTTACCTTTAGAGAATCCTCGACTAGCACTCCCAGATCCCTTTGTACTTTGGCTTTACTAATTTTCTCACCATTTAGAAAGTAGTCTATGCTTTTATTCTTTTTGCCAAAGTGCAAGACCTCGCACTTGCTCACGTTAAATTCCATCAGCCATTTCCTGGACCACTCTCCCAACCTGTCTAGATCCTTCTGCAGCCTCCCCACTTCCTCAGTACTACCTGCCTGTCCACCTAACTTCGTATCATCGGCAAACGTCGCTAGAATGCCCCCAGTCCCTTTATCCAAATCATTAATATATAATGCGAATAGCTATGGCCCCAACACTGAACCCTGCGGGACGTCGCTAGTCACCGGCTGCCATTCTGAAAAAGAACCTTTTATCCCAACTGTTAGACAGCCAATCCTCAATCCATCCCAGCAGCTCACCTCAAACTCCATGGGCCCTCACCTTGCTCAGCAGGCTCCCGTGTGGCACCTTATCAAAGGTCTTTTGAAAGTCTAGATAGACCACATCCACTGGGTTTCCCTGGTCCAACCTACTTGTCACCTCTTCAAAGAACTCCAACAGGTTTGTCAGGCATGACCTCCCCTTACTAAATCCATGTTGACTTGTTCTAATCAGATTCTGCTCTTCCAAGAATTTAGAAACTTCATCCTTAATGATGGATTCTAAGAATAATAAGAGGTGAAGATAGGGCATATGCAAAAATATTTCAAGCAATCTAAATTTTAGGAGGAAGAGAATGTAATAGTAACTGTGGATCCATTTAGGATCATTGCAGGTGGAAGTATTGTGAGGAATAAATAAGGAAATGGCAGACTTGCTAAAGTCACTGATGCAGGATCACTGACAGCCACCAGATAAACTGCTAGGAGAAAACCATATGCAAAATCCAACAAGTGCTGGTTGATAGGAAGCAGGGATTAGATGATTAGGAAAGCCTACTAGAGTGAAAGAGCAGTTAAAGGAGTACGCTGGATCTACCTTTCACATTGGAGAAAGAGATCAAATTTCTAGTGGTTTCTCAAAATAAATCAAAGGGAGGAAGAATGATGGACTGAGATCGTCAAGGTGCACAGAGAAGGAACTGGGCGGTAGAATTACCTTAGGGGAGACTCTGATGCATGCAGAGTGCCCTTTAAGGAGACTAACCTCCTTGCCCAGGCATCAATCTGCCACTTTTCTGGGCAGGCTGGCATCTTGGCATCACCCAAGTCTACTGCCTGAGAGGTTCTTGCATCCTGAGGGACTTCAGCCTAGGATCTTAAAGTAAATGGCTAGAGAAAAAGTTGACATATTTATGTTAATTTTCCAAAAGTCTCTTGTTTTTAGGACTGTCCTAGTTAGCTTGGAAGATTGTGAATATAGCACTTCTATTCAAAAAAAGAAAGAGCCCGAAAGCAGGAAAGTACAGCTTAACCTCTCTCATAGGAGAAATGTTAGAAGCTATTGTTGAATAATTTATAACAGGGCACTTAGATCAGCTCAAGATAATCAGGCAGAGTCAACATGGTTTTGTGAAAGGAAGCTATTTTTAATCAATCTAATGGAATTATTTCAGGAGGTAACATACAATGAAGATAAAGAGGAACCAATGTCTATACTTTACTTAGAATTCCAGAAGGCATTTGCAAAGGTGCCACATCAATGGTCACTACATAAAATAAAAGCTAAGTTCAAGTAAGTAGTATATTGGCATGGAAAGAAGATTGTCTGGCAAAAAGGAAACAGAGAAGGAGGAAATGGGTATTTTACAGGTTGGCAGGATGCAGCAAGTGAGGTTCTGCAGAGATCAGTGCCAGGATCACTACTGTTCACAATTTATATGAATGACTGAGATGAAGGGGTGGAAGGGAGGGTTGCCAAATTTGCTGATGACGCAAAGATAAGTCAGAGATCAATTTATGAAGAGGAGACAAGGAGGTTACAAAAATATTTTGATATGCAAATTAGTGGGGGAAGGTGGCACAAGTGAAGTACAGAATGTTAAAATGTCCACTTAGATAGGGAGAATGAAACGAGACACATTTTATTTAAATGGTAAAAGATTGCAGAGCTCTGAGCTGCAGAGGGATCTGGATGATGTCAGGCATGAATCCCATAAGGTTAGAGTGCATGTTCAGCAAGTAATAAGGGGAACTAATAGAATTACCATTTACCTCATTTACCACGAGGGGCATTGAATAAATAAGTATGAAGATTATGCTTCATTTACAAAGGACACTGATGAGACCATATCAAGAGTACTGACTTTGTATTGGTCATCTTATTTAAGGAAGGAAAGAAGTTACATGCAGTTTCCTATCTTCTCATGCTAAAAAGAAGCTAGACAGTGACAATTACTGACATGAAAGTCAGATCACATGCTAACGGTTTCAGCTTGCGGGTGCTCCTCTAATCCCCAATCTGGACAAGAGTTCCCAGCATCTCAGGGCACATGCCATGGACATAATCACCTGTAACCTCTCACCCACAGAGATTGGCATCAGACATACACCAACCTCACCACATCATCATCATACATCCCTGACCTCTTAGAATACAAGACTCCACTTCATTGTTGCACTTTCAAGTGTATTCATTGTAATGTTACTTGCAGGCTACTCTGCATACAACCTGCATTTACCTCAGGGCTTCTCGCTTACTTTCTTAGCACTTACTTACTTCACACTTACTTGGATGCTCTCAGTGTTTCTGCCTGCCTTGTGTCGCCTTTTGCTACTTTGCCATCTCTTCCAGAATATAAAGATTCACAGATCTTGCTTCGACGTTGATCAGAGACACGAAGCCAGGCCAGGCATCTTGCCATGTTTGTCAGCAGTGATCAGTCAAGAGGGAGGATATGTTACTGTGCAGCACTGAGCTCCATCAATATCACACCTTACAGCATGCATCAACAAATTACATAGCAAACACCCTGCAGGCATTCCAACCAAATGGCTGTGGTTCAAAGTCTAAGGGGAGTAGACCTTGTTCAAGCCATAGAAAACTCTTGTCAGTCAGGAGGTACTGCTAGGACTTGGTGAGATGAGTGTGCAGTGGCAGAATTAGTGTGAGTGGTGGCCCTCTGTGTGTGATGTGCCATGGAGAAGATGATGCATTTACCCTTGTGGAGTGCAGAAGATGATTAGCCTATTTCCTGCATTGCTGTGAGTTGTGTTTCACCCTGGACACTGCACTGATCCAGGCAGTTAACCCAATCCAGTCTGAGTCTGGTTGTGTCACCTCTTTTGCTGAACAACAGAAAAACGCATTCCCATCCTCTTCATCATCCCATGCCCCAACACTTCTAGGTCCCGGGGGAATCTGAGGAGGTATCTTGCCTTTCATGGCCATTTTCCTGAGGAAGGTGGTGTTGGACCACAGTACGAACAGCAGTGCCTGGCTTGTGGATCCTGAAGTATGTGGAACTGGGTTTGAACTGTACCTGCAGCGTGAATATTGCAAAGTCCCAGCAGCAGAGATCACATCCATCTCTCCTGCTGCATAATCCCATGGCGAGGCTGCTTGCATTATTAATGAGCTGCAAAGCAAATGCGTGCCTGAGAAAGTCAACATGGACCAGGGTGACCTGCCTACCATGGATCTTACCAAAAGAAGTAAAAAGGTAGGAAATTTATATGTATTTCCATTATGGTTAGAAGCCAAATATTATAATAAATCATGAATGTTCACCACACTAATTCCCAGTGACACTGAAGGAAAAACAATTCGGTTCCAAGTCAGAATCGTGCAAGATTTGAAAAGGAACTTGCTGGTAATGGCATTCCCTTCCCTCCAGTGACTTTGTCCTTCTGGATGGTAGAGTTTGTGAGTTTGGCCAGTGCTGTCAAAGAAGCTTTCATGAGATGCTGCAGCACACCTTCTAGATGGTACATGTTGCTGTCACATTGTGTCAATGCTAGAAGGAATGAATGTTTAAGTTTGAGGATTGGGTTCCGATCTAGCAGACTGCTTTCTCCTGGATATTACCATGCTTCGTGGTGTTGCCAAAACCAAACTCATCCACACATGTAGAAAGTATTCCATCATACTTTGACTTTTGCTTTTGCCAGTCTTTGTGGGATCAGGAGGTTTGGAATTGACTATAGAATTATTAACATTTAGACCATAGAATTTTAGAATTTCTACAGTGTGGAAGCATTCGGCCTATCAGGTCCACACCCACCCTCTGAACAACATCCCACTCTATCCCTGTAATCCTGAATTTCCCATTTTTAATCCACCGACTCTGCAAGTTTTTGGACTGTGGGAGGAAATTGGAGCATCCGGAGGAAAGTCACACAGACACAAGGAGAATGTGCAAACTCCAGACAAACAGTCGGTCAAGGGTGGAATTGAACTGTGACTTGGCAATGCTAACCACTGTGCCATTGTGCCACCCTAAAGATGGATCTAAGTCTCTGGAAAATTTTCAGAATTCTGCTTTTAAGGGCTGACAAAGAAATCAAGATACTGAAACTTCATCAGGTTTACAAATTATGAAGTTGAAGGTGTGTACTGTACCTTTAAAAGAGAGTGAATGCTATTCTAAACTGAACGCTTACAAGCACCTGTGTATATGACTAGATGGCAGTCCCAGAGTGTACTGGAAAATTTGACAATATGTAACATTTGGCTGTGAAATGGATACCTAAGTTGGTTGTTGTTTTGACAATAATTCGAACTTCACTAGTTTAAATTATGACCCAGGATACTAAAACCCAATCAAGTTTGAATTTACTGTTTTGCCAATATCAAATCAATGAGGCGATCTGATTTGGGGATATAAAAATGCAGACTTTCTGAAAAGTAGAAAGAGAGCAACTGCCATCAAGAGAGACTCAAGAAATTCTATCAACGGTACCTTTTCATATGAAACATATTGGCACTAAAAGGTAAGAAGGCAACCCAGGTCCAACTTCAGCTGGAAGATGAAAGACACTGAAGATGACAACAGTTGGGTGGTTTTAAAATTAAGTTGATGTAATTTTATTAAGTGTTTTATTGGAACAGCGTATTGTTGTAGAGTTGGAAGCGGGTAATAAGCAGTTAAGTGAAAGGGGGCTTAGTGTTGTAAATAGTTGTTTAATGTTCACTTTTAGAATGAATTGAAGTTATTTTATTTAAATAGTGGAATTTGGGAGTTCTATGTCACTCATATTTTAACAGTTTACGAGGCGAGATGAGCTTGTTTGGGTGTTTGATTTAGTTAACAGAGGGGTTCACTGCCTTGTCGTAACAAAATGTTTCTATCAAGAGAGGGAGACAGATTTGCAGCTTTACTCAGGCTTTTGGGATTTTCTTCCTGAAAGGGTTGCAGAGCCACGATTAGCACAGGGCCCTTTATTTTTTAACAAAGCTATATTTTCCAACAATTAAGGGCAATAAATCCCATCTCTATCCCCCTAAATGTTTTAAGATGATGGAATCTGTCTTACTGAAGGTGGTGGCTGCCGGACATGTGTGACATGAATATTTTTGGCCATTTATCAGCCCAAGGAGAAAGTGAGGACTGCAGATGCTGGGGATCAGAGCTTAAAAATGTGTTGCTGGAAAAGTGCAGCAGGTCAGGCAGCATCAAAGGAGAAGGAGAATCAGCGTTTCAGGCATAAGCCCTTCTTCAGGAAGGTGTAATGGTGTAATGGTTGGAAAGATTTTAACACAAACATTAAAACCAAGTTTCAACTTGTTTTATCAACAGTATTTGTTGCAGATACTGAAATCAGGAGAAATTATATTCCGATCTAACTCTTTAAGCTGCTACTTCACTGTTTCCAGTTTTGTTTTCTTGAATTATAGAGACAATTTTGTGATTCTTCTCTAAGTCTGATGGCTAAAACCTTTCACAATGCTAATGGCCTAAAACTTATTAACTCTAGCAACCTAAAACATTTCTACCCCAAACGTTTATGGCTTAGAAGCTTCACAAACTAAACAAAACCTGACTGTTGTAGTGACTGCTTTTCTTTGAACTGAAGTAACTACCAGTATTAGAGAAACAAACTCAATTTGACACTCAAAAATTGACTCTCCTCAGCTGCTGTCCACTCTGAAATCAAAACTAATGCCAGTTATAAACCCAAATGTAGAAATGCCTTATTCCACGTACACTCTGGGGAATTTTACAAGCACTTATTTGCAGTCACTTGTCATCTTGGAGGAGATGGAATTAAGTCACTATTCCAGAATTAGAAAGTAAAATCAAACAGAAAGTCTTCACAGCAGTAATTTGCATTTACATGCCTCTCTTTTTAAAATATGGCAAATTCCAAAAGTGATAATATATTTTTGTCCACTTCACCACTCTGTATGGTGGACAGAAATTGAGTTTCCCTTGTAGCGGCCAAAGCAAGCACTAGTGAGCAGGCTATTGCCATATAATTACAGCTTAGACTTCTCTCACTTTGCTGATGATCAACTGTCAACTAATGGAGTAACACTTGTCAGATTGAATTTGTGGATAGGGTGCAGCAAAATAATTTTCAACATTTCACAATTGAGGTAAAAATTGAAACCTAAAAAGTTTATATAGGCTGTAAATGCAGTTTATGCTGAAATACCAGCTAACCAACAGAATTTCAGGCTGGCACTTTAGGAGCTCAATCAACAAGCCAGATTCTGCTGAAATTAGTGTGCTCACTTCTGTCCTTACTCACTTGATAAACTTCTCCACTCTTCTTTTAGTTAATACACTTGAAAGGTTCATCTCCTGCTCTTCTTGCTGTTTTAAGCACTGATATCCAGGATCACCACTTTGTATTCTGTAGAAGGAAAATGACAGAAGAGACAATACATAACAAGGCAAGATATCAAAATTTGTGCCAATGGGAGATGACATGGAGAGAAGGCAGAATCCATGACACATTGGTAATTGGATAGGGACAGGAGGAGTCAGTAAACGGTAAAAAGAAATGCAATCAGGGATAGACAATAAATTATGTCAACAAGGCCTACATCCTAAAAATTAATTTATAAAATAAATTAAAACGGAAAGCAAAGATAAGAACAGGAAACTGGGAAAACCATGATGACTGGCCCACCAGACTGGCGTCCTTCAATAGCCTCAACCTGAGGGCAATTGGAAGCACCAATATGTTGTGTTGTGTCGTGTTATGACAGTATTTATTTATGAGGTCAAGAACATTCGTGATTAGATGTTCTTGATGAGGCAGCATGCAATGTCCATCAATACATACAATGCCTTTGGAGAGGCAAAGGGGCACTGCAGAGATAGAGTGGTGTATCTCCCTTCCAACTCTCTCCCCCGCTCTCCCTCACCTTTGATAATCTGCAGTGCATTTGTTGGGCTTTGCTTGTAAATTAATCAATTGAAAAACACATGTGAGTAATTGTGGGTGGGTAATTGATGAAAAAGTACCACTGGTCATTTAATGATAGGGAAGAAAAATGTTCATTTGTGTGGAAGAGCACAAAGGGAAAAAAAAATTAAGAGATCAGGGTGATTTTAAGAATCCATGACACGTTGGTAATTGGATAGGGACAGAGAGATGCTGTGATTTGACCTGAGGATATAAAGATCTCTGACTCTATTTTAACAGAGATCATTTGAAATGTGATCATACTATGAGGTGTATTTTGTCCTGTTTTTTAAGAAATGAAGGGAGGTTGAGGCAGAGGTGTCAAGTGGCCTATTCCAAGCCAATAAAGTAAACAGCTTGTGAGGCCTTGGTTTTCTTTTAAAGTTGGAACAATAGAAGCAGACTGAATAGGTAGAGTCAGGTTCCCATGAAACCTGTTTTTAGTTTAGCTTTCAGTAATTGTTTGGGTTTTGAAGCTGTCAAATCTCTTCATACTATAGCCAAACACTTGATGTTTTTCTTTCCTTCTGGACTGGAGAAAAGTTGCATGAGACTGAATTTGCCTTTGCCAAGGTTGTGGTTATGGGATGTTATTGTATTGGAACAGTTGATGTTAGTAGCTAAATAATCTAAGATTTGGTTACATTTTCCAACTGAAATTTGCTCATATTTTACCTGTGGTGTAAGAATAAAGTGTGTTTTGCTTAAAGCTAAGTAGTGTAACCACTTGAATTACATCTGGAACTCAAGACCTTACACTTGCCTTGAAATAAAATAAGGGGTTAGGCTATTTGAAGAGGGTTTGGTCTGGTCCATAACATAAGCATGACATGTTATTTGAAGCATGTTGTTCTCTGCTGTAATCTAATATCCCGATGTTAGCACAGATACTTACATTCCAATTAATGTGCTGTCTGTGTATAATAGTTAACTGTAATAAATGTCTGTTAGATTCTTCAAGAACACATTGTCCACACCACTTTTTTTTTATGTTGGAGACAATATAAGAGTAACTGTGGAGGAGCAAAGGGATTTATGCGCCCAACTACAATAATTATGGAAAGCTGGTGCCCAAGTTTATTATTTTAATTTCCTATATCAGTTTCAGGTTGAGCTGATGAATTTATTCAAGGCTGAGATTAATTTTTTTTTGCAGAAAAGGGAGTCAAAGGTTATGAGGGACAGATAGGAAAGTGAAATTGAGGTCGTGTTTACTAAGTAGAATACTGTGTAGAGCAAGAGACATGCATCAGAGGATGGCTGGCATCCTTAAAAGTGTAACATGCACAGAAATTGTTGGGGGGATCTCATTGGTCTGGTGAGAGAAAGCAGAGTCTGTTTCAAGTCCAGTGACCTTTCCTCAGAAAGAAGAGGTCAAAACTGTGCATTTGATAGTGCAGAGCACTGAGTATGATGTCAGCATGCAGTGAGAACAGCTGTTTAAGGAGTATTGTACATCACGGAGATAACTGTGATCCTGGGTGGCTTCAAAATGCAAAGGATAAAACCCAGTCGAAATCCAAGTGGGGCTAGCCTGTGTTGTTCCAGGCAGAAATGAGATGTGGCTGTGGAAGCAGGTTTTGGCAAATAACTTGTCAAAAAATCAGGAGTGACAACAGAAGTAACGATGGTAGGGCAATATGGTGGCTCAGTGGTTAGCACTGTTGCCTCACAGCACTAGGGATCTAGGTTCAGTTCCAGCCTTGGGCGACTCTATCTGTGGAGTTTGCACATTCTCCCCAACTCAGTGTGGGTTTTTCCAAGTGTTCTGATTCCTCCCACAATCCAAAGATGTGCAGGTTAGGTGGGTAGGCCATGCAAATTACCTCTGGGCATGTGTAGTTTAAGTGAATTAATCATGGGAGCTGCAGGGTTGTAGGGATAGGGTGGGGGGTGGGGGTGAGGATGGGTGGGATGCTCTTTGAAGAGTGGGTGTAGATTTGTTGGGCTGAATGGCCAGTTTCCACACTGTGGGGATTTTATGGGATTCTATGGCAGATTTTGAATGGAAATCCTGTTAGAGAGAGGAGCAGAACCCTGGCAAATGGGACTAGGTCAGATTGGTATGTTTGGTCATCATGGATGAGTTGGACCTGTTTCTGTGCTGTATGACTCTATGATCATATGAGATGGTCATACCTTAAAGTGTTATAGTAGTGAATTAGACACTAAAATAAAACAAAGTGTGAATTTTAGAGATATGAAACAAAAATCCAAAATTGCTGGAGAGATCCAGCAGATCTAGCAACATCTATAGAGACAAAGCAAAGTTGATGTGTCGAGTCCCATGACCCTTTTTCAGGCTGTGGGGAAACATGAGGTAAGTTACTTGCTTAACAAATTCTTAGCCTCTCACCTGAACTTGCAGATACCGTATTTAAATGGCTGGTCCAGTTCAGTTTATGGTCAATAGCAAACACTGGAATGTTGATAGTGGGGAGAGTTTAGCAATAGTAATGAATGTCAAGTGGCAATGGTTCGATTCTCTGTCTTGTTGGAGACAGTCATAGCTTGGTACAAAATCTCACTTGGTGTTGTGAATGGTGCTGAGCATTATGCAATCATCAGCAAACATTCCCACTTCTGACCTTACGATGGAGGGAAGCTTGTTGAAGAAGTTGAACCTAGGATATGTCACTGAGGAACTCCTGCAGTAATGTCCCCAGTCAGAGACAATTGAAACTCCAACAAACACAACCATCTTCCTTTGTGTTGGGTATGACTCCAACCAGCAGAGAATTTTTAAGTGTTTTCCATAGATTCCAGTTTGTTTGGACTCCTTTATGTCATATTTGTTTGAATACTGAAATAAAAGCAAAATACTGAAACCTAAAATAAATACAAAAAAATTCAGTAGAATGTCTTCAGGTCTGGCAACATCTGTGGAGAAAAAAAACTGAGGTAACATTTATCGTCCATTTGACAGTGAAGAAGAAAAATTCTGGATTCAAAACTCTGTCTAACCACAGATGCTGCCAAACCTGCTGAATTTCTGCAGTAGTTTCTGTTTTTGTTTGAATGCTGTCTTGACGTCATGAGTAGTCGCTCTCAACTTGTCTTTGGAATTCACCTTTTTTGCCGAGTTTGGACGTAGCTTCTGTCCTTATTATAGCCTATGTGGCCCCAATAGTACCTACACAGAGCAGCCGTGATTAGGTTATTGTTAAACAAATGTTCCGTTATAGTACTGTTGACAACATCTTCCTTAATTTTTCTGACTTTTGAAAGTAGACTGAGGTTGGATTTGGAGAAAGTGGGGACTGCAGATGCTGGAGATCAGAGTTGAGAGTGTAATGCTGGAAAAGCACAGCAGGTCAGGCAGCAGCCGAGGAGCGGGAGAATCGACATTTTGGGCATAACCCTTCCTGATGAATGGCTTATGCCTGAAACATCAATTCTCCTTCTGAGGTTGGATTTGTCCCACTTTTTACGCACTGGACAATTTTCCACATTGTTGGGTAAATGCCAATGTTGGAGCTATACTGGAACAGCTTGGTTAGAGGCCTGGAGCATAATACTTGGTACAATTGCTGGAATATTGACCGAGTTAACACTCTGGAGTTATTCCTTCATATCAAGTAGAGTGAATCAACTTGGTTGTGGACTAGGTCTGTGATCCAAGGGATCTCATGAGAAAATCAAGATGGATCATCTACTTGCCCCTTCAGGCGGATGATAAATGTGAATGCTTCAACCCTGCCTTTTGTGTTGATGTGCTGGGTTTCTCATTACTGAGGGTCAGTTGGTATGAGTAGGCATGTATAGATTTGAGAAGTCTGTGGGACAGTGAGGAGGTATGAGGAGCGAGAGACAGAGATTCTAGTGTTCATGAAAACTGGGTGAAAATTGCTGCTAATTAAGACAGGCCTTTTCAATAGTGGACATCTGTTCTCTACAATTCTTGTGGCCACCTTGGGTTAGCATCAACTCTATCCCACATTCACTCGCCCATCCAGAAGAAAAATCCCACCATTCAGGCATTTTTTTTTCTCCCGAAGTAGGTGTGGAAACATGAAATTTTCCAACTGTGGCCAGCCAAGCTGGGAGTAAAACATTAGGCCTATGCTTGGTGAAGCATTGCAGAATGTCAATGTTTCTGCATGTCTGAATCAGTTGCTATTTGAACTTCTTACATTGTAATACGTAATCTCACCTCGATTATTTATTTTAAATGTGTTGACTGATAAGGTGAATGTTAGCACACCTGCTTCCTATTTTGATAAATGCTTGAAACTCAGGGGTAGTTAATGAGAAGAAGATGGAGTCATTCTGTATCATCATTATTGCCATTAGCTTACCCATTTGATTACTGGGTACATTTGTTTGAAATACATTGAGTGATTTGTTTTACTTTAGAATTCATTCAAGCAACCACCTTTCAGAGCTCTATATTGTGAGTGTACATCAATCAATATTGATTGCATATGCAAAACATGAAAGAAATCAGTATAAGAATATTCTTTTCCTTTTGATCTGTTGGGCTTCATCCTCACCATCATTTCTCACCAGTAATGATGTCACAGAAGATGGATCTGGTTATGTAAGTTCACACTGTTTCAAAGCCAGCGACACAAAGTAAGTCTTAGTCACACCAGGAAAAAGTTTATTTTCACATGATACATTGGTGTTAAAAGCAATTTCTAACATGAAGGTGTTAAAAGGAAACATTTGTTCAGGTGATGTCTGAAGAATTAAGTAATCTGTCTTGAATGCTTAAACAGACATTGTTTATTTATGCATTTGGGGAGAATGGTGCTGTGAATTTGAGGATGGTGGGTCCAGGGGCACTGGTGACATTGCATTGACCACATGTAAACTTAGCAAGGCTAAGGATCTTTCTGTTGAATTTTTAACTTGGTTTCTAACACCAATAGCTTATGTTTATATGCCGCCATTAACATGGAGGGAAAAACCTTTACTGTACATGGCAGCAAGCAGTGACAGTAAATTAATTTTCAGCAGAAAGAGGGTATTATTTGTAGAAAGGCCATAGAGGTGGGGTGTTACAGTAAATGGGAGGTTGAATGTGGGATAAAGGTTTGAACATGATGGAAGAATTAAAGAAAATCAAGGTTACCTTCACAACAAAATGGTGTTTGGTACTGTGAGTATAATGCAACAGTAGTGTGTTACCAAATGGAAGTAACAATTAATGTAACCATTACTATTTTTAAAGTTTTAACTCTAGGATTAGCAAAGATTATGAGAGTATTGTAGCAAGAGGAAATATGCATGACATAAACAGATTTTGAATGTTAAAATTAGCAGGCCATCTATTATTTTAAACTAATTAATTAATAAAATATTAGATATCAAGAAAGAGAGACTGGAAGTAGAAGCTTTTTACTTTGCACTTATCAAGACTGAAGTCAGATCAATCAGACTTGACTAGTCTGGATTGAATTCAGACTGTTAACTGTCATACAGTTAACAGTTGCTACTGCGTCTCCATGCCAACCATACATGAATAGCCCAAAGACCATGAAGCAATGATTCTTTATTCCACTGGTATCTGGTTGTTTCAAGCATGAAGGGAAATTAAGCATAAACAAGGAAAGATTCATGGTATTTACATGAACTGAAGCTTGTAGTTTACATGGATTGAAGAGTAGGAGAAAGTGAGGACTGTAGATGCTGGAGAGTCAGAGTCAAAAAGTGTGGCGCTGGAAGAGCACAGCAGGTCAGGTAGCATCCTGATGAAGGGCTTATGCTCGAAATATCGACTCTCCTGCTCCTCAGATGCTGCCTGACCTGCTGTGCTTTTCCAGTGCCACACTTTTTGACATGGATTGAAGAATCCTTTGTTTGTCTGCATCTTCTTCGCAGGAGCCTTCTTTCTCCAAAGACACTTTTTGTCCCCCAGAGAGGGTCCGTTCGATTGCTCCAACTGCCCTCCCTCAACCTCGCCAACTGTTGCTGGGGGTATCAACACAACTGCTAGAGCTCTCCTGCTCGGTGTCTTTCTTTACTGTTATCTCTTGCTACCAGAGGTTCTGTTGTACATAGTGCAACCCTCTTTTTGTGCTGTATTAATCGTTCTTTCTTCACAGAAGTTTTTAAAATAATATTCATGAGAATGAGGGCATCACTGGTTAGGCCAGCATTTATTGCCCATGCTAATTACCGGACAGCAGCTAAGAGTCAATTGCTGTGGGTCTGGAGTCACATATGTTCCAAACTAGTTAAGGATGTCACTGTCCTTCCCTCAAGACCATTAGTGAAACAAATGTTTTTTTTCCTGACAATCAGCAATGGATTTCTGGTCATCATTAGACTCTTAATTCCAGATTTTCCATTGACTTCAAATTCCACCATCTGTCATGGCAGGAATTCAACCCAGCTCCCTAGAACATTACATGGGTTTCTGGATTAACAGTCCATTGATAATATCACTAGGCCATCACCACCTCCTAAAGTTGTTTATTATTCATTTCAGACCTGATAAGGGCGAGACAAAAACCTTTGACTTCATATCTGTTTTTTTTAAAGCAATATTTAAGATTTGTACTCACAAACAAAGTTTACAAATAACCCAGTCATCTGCAAATTTTCATTGCATTTTTGGGAGTCAGGCATAAAAATCTCAGAGTCTTCAATTCTGGTTGTAACAAGGTGGTAAAGAAAAGGACTCCCACAATGACCTTGGTAGAGAAGGTGACAGTGTCTGCATGTTTTGAAATTACATTTTCATTTTTGTTCTCTTTTCAATGAATAACAAAGAATATGGCTTTATAATTCCAGCTGTGACCATGTGGTTTTGTCCCTGCTCTCCAGAACTGACTCTCAGAATCCACAAGTTGAATGTTGGCACCAAGTTGTGATTAATATTCCACTATGAATGAAGCAGCAACTAAAGATCAGCATTACATTATGTTTTACTATTAACTTAAAGTCCCAAAAGCCAACTATATTGTTGTGTCTAAAAACAGGCGTAAGAAACTGGTCCTTGAGATAACTGCATTATTGGAAAGGAGGAAGGAGGGGGATTGGGACAGGGAACCAATCTTTATTTGCACCTATAATTGACATAATTTCTGCGCTAGGGTAATTAATTAGCCGTTCAAACATCAACTGGACGTGTCGAGAAGTCAGGACAAAGTGAGTTGATCCCTTAGTTCCCATTCCATTTCCCCTATCCTGCTGAGAAACATAAAATGCAGTACACACAGCCTCAAGAATTTTGAATTTGATAGATTATAGGGGAGAGGAAGAAGTTGGAATTCAAAGGAGGGAGTGTGAACATAACTTAAAAATGAGTATTTTAACCAACTGCAGTAATCCAAAGGAAGTACATTTAAACAATTGTTTGCATTACTTCAGTGTTTAATGCTTTGAAGATTAAGCTTCAGATATTCTGTTCTCTCCCCCTCACACTTTCTCTGGAAACTGAAGCTGCATCATGAACTGTCACAATCTTGACATCATTTATAAAACTGGGCTGAGTTTATGACTTCATATCATCACCAGCATCAAGATTGACTACTTTCACCTCTGTAACATTACCCACCTCTGCCCCATCTTATCTCAAGTATGGATAAAATCCCCATTCTGTACATTTGTACTCATCCAGAGCTCTGTTGTCTCTACCATAACGTTCACTAAGTCCTACTCATCCATTGTCCATGGGGTCACCAAATGCATTGGCCCCCTGAGCTAGCAAGACTTTGATTTAAATATTCTCCTCTTTGTGTTGAAATCGATTTCATTTAAAATCTTGTAGTCTCTTGGTTTCTTCCCCTGCTGTACTGTTCCTTGTTCTTTTTTCATCCAAATGAGAAAAGAGACAAATATCCTTATTACATAAAACCCTTGGAAATGATAAAAAGACGGTAAGAACAAAGAAATTAACTATCTCTACTGATAAATCTTTCTTGAAGGTTAAAATCAAAATAATAAAGGAGAGATGGAAGGAATATACAGACAAAAGCATAAACATTACAAATAAATTGTTGCATTTAAGTTTTTCACTTACTACTGAAACAAACTCTAATACTTACACACTTCCTTAACTGCGGGTGTGTACACTCTGACAAGAGAAATACTGGACTAAAAATATCTGGGACCTCCATTGTATCGCTAAATTATATTAAAATGATGTAAGCTATTTGCATGAAGGTAACATTCTTGAGCAGTTTCATCTTTTATGGGATGGTTTTTAAATGCAGCAACCCAGAACTAAGTTAAAAGATTTAAATCACTTCACAATCACCTGATTAATTACTTCCTATATTAACAGGGAATGCCTGCTACTGTATCCATATCTGGGAGTAATTGTTCTGTATAGAAGCCCCTGTGAATAACTAGTGATCCCACTTAATGGAACTGGTCAAATGTCTTTCCTGCTATTAACCATAGAACCATAGACAAATTACAGCACAGAAAGAGGTTATTCAGCCCAATGCATCTGTACTGGTTGGGAAATGAATCAAGCAGCCATTTTAATCCCACGTTCCAGCATCTGGTCCACAGCTTTGCAGGTTAAAGAATTTCAGGTTAATTTTAAATGAGCTAAGGTTTACCCCTGTAACCAAACAGTGAATTCCAGACATCCTCCACCCTCTGGATGAAGAAAAGTTCTTTCTTATGTTCCCTCTAATCCTTCAACCAATCACCATAAATCTACAAAACCTACTAATTGACGTTTCCATTAAGGAAACCCAGTCTTTCCTGCCTACTATATCCCAGCCCCTCATTATTCGGTACATCTCAATTAAGTTATCCCTCAGCCTCCCCTGTTCTTAGGGAAACAACACAATTCTATCCAATCTTTCCTCATAGCAGCAATTTTCAGATTGGCAACAGTCTTGTAAATCTCTTCTGTATTCTCCAGAGCAATTATATCCTTCTTGTAATGTGGTGACCAGAATTATACACAAAATTCCAGATGTGGGCTAATGATCACTTTATACAGTTCCAACTTTGTCTCTGCTTTTGTACAGTATTCTCATTAATAAAGGAAAGGATTTCATATGCTTTCTTTCCTTTCATATCTGTCTTTCCAGCCACTGACTTTGTTCGGAATAGACTGATTGGACCGGAGGGTCTGTTTCCATGCTGTATGACTCTGTGACTTTATAACATGCTCTCCAAGGTCTCTCACTTCCTCTCGCCCTCTCAATACCCTCCCACTTTGTTCACCCACCCCTAATGCATTACTTCATACTTCTCTGGATTGAATACATTTGTCACTGTTCTATCCATTCAACTAGACCATTCTGGGGTCAAGAGTCATCCTCCTCACAATCAATTACATGGCTGATTGTTGTGTCATCTGTAAATATCTCAATCTTTGCCCTCACATTTAAGTGCAAATCATTAAAACACCGAGGGAACCAGTACTGAGGCCAGTGGAACAGTACTGGAAACAGCTTTCCATTCCCAAAAACATGTGTCACCCATTACTATTTGTTTCCTGTGGCTGAGCCAATTCTGGATCCAACTTGCCACATTTCCCAGTATGTCTTTGGCTTTTATTTTTCTTACAGTCTGATTATTTTTTCCTTAACAGACATGGTTAAAAATGTCACTAAAACCCATGTAGGCACCATCCACTATACCACTCTTCAATTTTCCTCATTATTTACACTAAAATTTGAATTAAGTTAGTGAGACCCACCCTTCCTTTAAGAAAACCACATTGGCTATCTGTCATCAATCTGCATATTTCTAATGACAATTTATCCCATCTCTGAAAATTGATTCTAATAATTTTCCCACCACCAGAGTCAGACTGACTGGCCTATAAGTATTTGACCTATCCCTCACACCTTATACAAATATTAGTACAACGTTCACAGACGTTCCATCCCCTCGTACCTCAGATGCTTTTTTTTTGCCTCCCTGACTTCCTTTAACAATCTGGAATACAATCAATGCTGAGCATGCATTCAGCTGTGAGTGTTGAAAAGTGGGTTGTAGTCAGACGATTGAGTTTTAAAGTAGCAGTGATCCCTCTACCTCACTTTCTCATTAAACTTTTGACCATGCTTTTAGTCATCTGCTTTAATATTTCCTTATGAACCTCAGTATCATTTTTTTAATTTTATAATAGCCTTAGAAAATACCTTGGAGTATTTTATTATACTAGAAGAACTATATACAGTAGTCCCCCTATACCTGTGGGAGATATGTTCCATGACCTACTGTGGAAACCCGAAACTGCAGATCAGAGCGAACCCATTCATTTAAATGGGAAACATATACTCCTGGCAGTTTCCTGGTCCCTGGGTTCCAGAAGGTTCCCTATAATATGTTCGGGCTGTGGGGAACTGCAGGTAACTGAAACCGCAGATACAAGGGTCACCCAGGATATGTCCATTTTGGAGATACTTTCCTAACCAACCTGTTCAGAGGTGTTACAACATACTGATGGAGCAGGGTAGGGCCTGAACCTGTGTCATCCTGGTTCAGAGGTAGAGACGCTACCACTGTGCTACAAGAGCTCACTATTTTATTCGACATGCTCATTGTACCAGCAGCATGCACTTGCACCTTGGATCCCATTTGATATCTCTATTGCTATTCATTTCACTGAGAAGATATAAGGTGTAACAAATCCAAATTGTTAAACTAGTGTTTAGGCAGGTTTTGAAATAGGAAACTTCACAACGTTCAAGGAAAACCATTCTCCTGGGTTCTCTGACGATATTTTACTCAACTGCCCAATATTCAAGTTCCTCCACGTTCTGAAATCCTGCCACAGCAAATGCCAGGTGACATAACTCCACAGAGGCCAGTACCCTGTTACTTAAGTCACCCTTTATTTACACATAAATAATCCTTGACTTTTGTACTGACTCATTCCAAGACAGCTAGCAGAGTGGTAGCATCTCTGACATTCTCCTTTAAACCTATCAGCCAGGATTCCCCAATTGGACCAGATTAACAGTCCCAATCAGGGAACTCATATTCTATGAGCTTCAAATGGTTGATCTCGTTACAATCACTACACCAGGGACCGTGGAATCTCTGGGATTTTATATCAGAAAAGATTGCATCCTGAGATATTGTGGTTTCGAGGCCAAGGTAATTCCATTAAGTAGATACTTTGCAAATATTGGAATTATGAATAAATGAGGTTTCCAAAATAATAGTGACAGTTCTAACAATGATGAAGGGCACAAGGTGGCAGCATTGGATTAGTGCCCAGTGGATAACATTCACTCAAACAGTAGTAGCCTTGTTTTAAATATAGGGAGGAAATGAAAGGGTCATCCAGAACAATGTATGCTCTTTTGAAACTGCAATGCAAGCACAGTCTCATATAGCCAAACTCGAGAGCTTAAATTCAGAAGTTACACTGGAATATTCAGGGAAAATGTGCTCTGCATGATAGCAAAAATGCCATCAATAACAGACTTTTCCCACTTTGCTTACTCCTTCAGAGTTTCAGAATTCTATTCCCTCATTTATGCTGATGCAATCCATGTTTTCTTTGTTTTTTTTCTTTGGCCTACCTCCCTCATTTTCATACCCTGTTCCCCAACAGGCATGTTAAGGTAATGTTTGTGCAGACGTGGATTGCATTCTGTCATTTTACATAAGAGGCCTTACTTCTTGCGTGAACATTATGGCTGAGATTTGGATCATGAATGTGTTTTAATGTCACCTCCAAGCCTGCTCTGAACAATTTCTATGCAAATGTATTTTTCAGCAGCATCAGTGGCTTTAGATAAGAAGATGGAAATTGAACAATGCTGGTCTGCTGATGCGAGCTTGGCACTGAGAATTATCCCTGCACCTGAAAGGTTGAGATCTGGTCAAAATTGGACCTGATTTACAAACATTGGTATATACAAATCAGGAAATCAGAAGTAGGCCATTTGGCCCCTACAGCCTGATCCATCATTCGATAAGATAAGTGATTAAGGTTGATCTGATTGGAACCATAAACCAATATTCTCGCTTACTCCTGATAACATTTGAGATGCTTTTTTCACTATATTTGAATTACTTGGGAAATACAGAGTAGAATTTCAAAATTTGCAAATGGTACCAAACTTGGAAGAGTGGTATAAAGTGAGGATAATATAAATTGCCACAGGGATGGGCTGGCAGAATCAGGCAGGGCAAGTGAGGGATGGAATTTAATATTGAGAAGCTTGAGAGCGTGCTCTTTGGCAGACGGGATAGGAAGAGGCAATATAGATTTAATGTCATAGTTCGACAGAGTGCATATAGATAGAGGGAAATCTTGAGGGCATGTGTACACCATTTTTTAAATTATCATTTTATGGGATGTAGGCATCACTGACAATGTGCCTATCCATAACTACCCATGCAGAGATCATGGTGAGCTGCTTTCTTGAACTACTGAAGTCCATCTGAATGAGGTATAATTACAGTGCTGCTAGGGAGGAAGTGTCAGGATTTTAACCCCATTAATGTGCAAGAATGGTAATATAATTCCAAGTCAAAATAATGTGTGGATTGGAGGCAACTTGCAGACGGTGATATTTTCACATATCTCTTGCACTTGTCTTTCTGGATGGTAGAAGTCATGGGTTTGTTGCTGCAGTGTATCTTAGGATGGAACACATTGCTGCCCTTGAGTATCAGAAGTGGGAGGGAGTAAATGTTTAAGTTGTAAATAGAGTGACAATTAAACAGATTGCTTTGTCCGATTTGGTGTTGCCTTCTTGAGTGTTGGTACCTCTCTCATCAAATCAGGCAGATAGTATTCCATCACAATATTGACTTATGTCTTGTAGATGATAGACAGGGCTTTGGGAGTCAGGAGGTTGGTTGTTCACCTCAGAATTTCCAGTCTCTGACCTGCTTTGTAGCCACATATGGCTGACTATATTCAGCTATTGAAAGGAGGATTCAGCAATGGTAATGCTATTGAATGTTAAGGGGAGATGGTCAAATTCTCTGTTGTTGATTTTGGTTATTGGTATTCTTGTGGTCTGAAGGTTTGAATGTTGTCCAACTCTTGCGATACATGGGCATGAACTGCTTCATCATTTGATGAGTTGCAAATACAAATGAATATTGTGCAATTAACAGTGAACATCCTCATTTTTGCTCTTATGATGGAGGTTGGTCAATTGTGAAACAGCTGAATGTAGCTGGGCCGAGGGAATCCCTGAGGAACTCCTGCAGGGATGTTCTGGTGTGGAAATGATTGGCCTCCAATAACCACAACCATTGTCCTTTGTTCTAGGTATGAATTCAACTGGCGGGAACGTTTACCCCAGTTCCCAGTTTAACTTTTCTAGGACACCTTGACGCCAGATTAGGTTGAATGAAGTCAAGCACAGCAATTTTCACCTCACCTATGGATTCAGCTCATTTCTCTATGTTTGAACCAAGACTGTAAAGAATTTGGGAACCAAATGCATTTGGTTGAAACAACTCAGCATCCATGAGCATGTTATTGCTACGTAGGTGTCACATGACAGTGATATCAATGGTACCTTCCATTATTTTGCTGTTGATTAAGAGTAGACTGATGAAGAGGTACACGGATAGGGCATTCCTGGTTAATTTGCAGTGTTGAAACTTTTCTGGAACAGCTTGGCTAGGTGTGCAACTAATTCTTAAACACAAACCTTCAGTACTATTGCCAGCGTGTTGCCAGAGTCCTAGCCATTTCAAAATTCACTGTATTCAGTCATTGCTTTATGTTAAAATGCAATGAATTGAACTGGCTGAAGTCTGGCATTTACAATGCTAGATGTCAGCACAACAGACAAACGTCTATTCTGCCAACATTTATAAGGTTACAGCATTTTGAACCAGACAATGACAGGCTGATATTTTAGTCATGATAATGAACAATTTATAAATGGAAATTATCTAAAGCTGGATGTAAACAATTTGAAATGATGGGACTCTGACTCCCTTTTTTGTTGGTAGGTTGTTATGCTGTGTGATTGTTCTTGAAATGAAAGATACACAGGCCATTTCAGGGGACAATAAAGAGGCAAGACCATTGTTGTGGATGTAGAGTGACATTTAGGCAAGACTAGGAAAGGATGGTGAAATAACTTCACAGAGGCAGTATTCTACCACCAAGGAAGGAGTGCGACGGAATACTCCCCACTGGCTTGGATTGCTACAGCTTCAACAACACTCAAGAATCTTGGCACCATCCAAGACAAAGCATTCCACTTTGGCAACCCATCTACAAGCATCCACTCCTTCCATCACAAATCTCAGTCGCAACAGTGTGTACTATCTACAAGATGCACGATAGAAATTCCCCAAAGATCCTGAGATAGCACCTTTCAAACCTGCAACCACTTCCATCCAGAAGGACAAGGGCAGCAGGTACACCACCACCTGCAAATTCCTCTCTAAGCTACTCACCATCTTGACTTGGAAATATATCGCCGTTCCTTCACTGTCATTGGCTCAAACACCTGGAATTCCGAAGGGCATTGTGGATCTACCTGCAGCAGTTCAAGAGCGAAGCTCTTCCTCAAATGCAAGTAGGGTTGGGTAATAAATACTGGCAACACCACATACTATGATGAGTGAAAAAAGTCCTAATCTTCAATGCAAAGATATGTCACGATGATCTCAGTAATGTTAGTTGAGAAATCTCTTCCCCCCATGTCCATTTAAAGTCCTAGAGTCATATAGCTGTACAACATGGAAACAGACCCTTCAGTCCAACTCATCCATGCTGACCAGATATCCTAAATAAATCCAATCCCCTTTGCCAACACTTGGCCCATATCCCTCTAGATCTTTCTTATTCATATACCCATCCAGGTGTCTTTTAACTGTTGCAATTGTACTGCCTTCACCATTCACCTGGCAGCTCATTCCATACACGCACCAACCTCTTCATGAAAACTTGTCTCTTAGGTCCCTTTTAAATCTTTCCCCTCTCACCTAACATCTATGCCCTCTAGTTTTGGACTCACCCACCCTGGAAATAAACCTTGGCTATTCACCTCATCCATGCCCCTCATAATTTTATAAACCTCTATAAAGTCACCACTCAGCCTCTGACACTCCAGGGAAAACAGCCCCAGCCTATTCAGCCTCTCCCTATAGCTCAAACCCTCCAACCTGGCAACATGCTTGTAAATCTTTTCTGAACCCTTTCACATCATCCTTCCAAGAGCAGGGAGATGAGAATTGCATGCAGTGTTACAAAAGTTGTCTAATTAATATCCTGTACAGCCGTAACATAATGTCCTAACTCCTATACTCAATGCACTGACCAATAAAGGCAAGCATACCAAATGCCTTCTTCACTACCCTATCTACCTGCTACTCCACTTTCAAGCAACTATGAACTTCCACTCCAAGGTCTCTTTGTTCAGTCACACTCCCTAGGACTTTACCATTAAGTGTATAAGTCCTGCCCTGATTTGCCTTTCCAAAATACAGCATCATACATTTATCTAAATTAAACTCTATCTGCCACTCCTTGGCCCATTGGCCCATCTGATCAAGATCCTGTTGTATTCTGAGGTAACCTTCTTCGCTGTCCACTCCACCTCCAAATTTAATGTCATCTACAAACTTACTAACCATATCTTCTATGTTCACATCCAAATCATTTACATAAAAGATGAAAAACTGTCTACCCTGCACCAATCCTTGTGGCACACCGCTGGTCAGAGGCCTCCAGTCTGAAAAGCATCCACCACCACCCTCTGTCACTGACCTTGGAGCCAGTTCTACATCCAAATGGTTAGTTCTCCCTGTATTCCATGTGATCTAATGCTGCTAACCAGTCTACCATGAGGAACCTTGTCGAATGCCTTACTGAAGTCCATATGCATCACACCCATTTCTTGGTCTTTCCGAATAAGACTATTTATTATTTTGTAAAGTACTTCAGTCAGAATCATTAAAGTTGATTTAATATTTAATGAGATTAGATTAGATTCCCTACAGTGTGGAAACAGGCCCTTCGGCCCAACTAGTCCACACCAACCCTCTGAAGAGTAATCCACCCAGACCCAGGTTGTCTCTTTGATCATTTAATGGATGATAATTTGATTACTAGCTTTGTCCTTAATATAGCATAGGTTGAGTAAAAGCATACAATTATAAAGATTGGCGGCATTTCAGCAGATAAGAAAAGAACTAATAATAATTAAATTAAGGAGGAAATTAAGACACAAGAGAAAGCTAGCTAGATATATAAAACTATAAGCTTCTGACTTAAGAAAAGTTAACAAAGTGAGCATTTGTTCACTAGAAAGTGAGTCTGGAGAATTAGTAATGGAAAATAAGAAGGTGACAGATCAGGTTGTAAGTTTGCTCGCTGAGCTGGTAGGTTTGTTCTCAGATGTTTCGTCACCATGCTAGGTAACATCACCAGGGAGTCTCCATTGAAGCGCAGGTGTTCTGCTCCACTTTTTACTTATGTATCTTGGTCGGTTGTGGTGGATGATACCATTTCAGGTTCTTTCTCTCAGAGGTTGCTAAAAGGGGTCCAAATCAATGTATTTATTGATGGAGTTCCGGTTTGAATGCCAGGCCTCTAGGAATTCCCATGTCTGTCTCTGTTTGGCCTGTCCTAAGATAGATATGTTGTTCCAATTGAAGTGGTGTCTTTTTTCATCTGGGTGTAAGGATACGAGTGATAGTGGGTCATATCTTTTGGTGGCTAGTTGGTATTTGTGTATCCTGGTGGCCAGTTTCCTTCCCGTCTGACCGATGTAGTGTTGGTTACAGTCCTTGCAGGGTATTTTGAATATGACATTCATTTTGCAGGTTGTTGGTAAAGGGTCCTTTAGGTTCATTAGTAGTTGTTTCAGTCTGTTTGTAGGTTTGTGGGCTACCATGATGCCAAGGAGTTGTAGTAGTCTGCTAGTCATCCCTGAGATATCTTTGATGTACGGTAGTGTGGCTAGCGTTTCTGGGCGTGTTTTGCCGACTTGTTTGGGTTTGTTGTTTAAGATGGTGGATCTCAAAGATGACAGATAAATTGAACAGGTATTGTGCATTCGTCTTCTTGTATAGGGTAGAAGTAACATCGCAAAAAATATATAAATCAAAATGTAGAGGAGAGGGAGGAACGCAGGAAAATTACAACCATCAGGAAAGTGGTACTGAGCAAATTGTTGGAGCTGCAGCTAACACGTCCACAGATGCTGACAGACTTCATCGTATGGTATTAAAAGAAGTGATCCACAAACTACTTAATGTGTCAGTTTTAATTTCCAAAATTTCCTCAACTTGAGGAAACCTCCATTTGATTGGAAAATACTGACACAACTTTTTTATTCAATAAGGGATTGAGAGAGACAGAAAGAGGAAACCATGTTTGTCATAGAGAAGGCAAAAGAGATTGTTACTAAAGATGTTATAAAAGGACACTTGGAAAAATTCAAAGTAATCGGGCAGAGTCAACATGACTTTGTAAAAGGGAAATCATGTTTAATTAATTTATTAGAGTGCTTTGAAGCTACAACATGTCCACAACAGGAGACATTGAGGTTGTCTTCTACTAAAGTTTCAGAAAGCATTCAATAAGGTGCCACATAAAAGATCATTGTGGAAATAATGTTCATTATATAGGCTAGGTAACATTTTGGTATGGACAGGAGTTTAGCTAGCTCACAGGAAATATAGAGTAGCTATAAATAAATCTTTTTCTGGTTAGCAAGATATACCAAGTGGTGTGCCATAGTGGTCAGTCATTTTACAATTTATAGAAATGACTGGGGTGTAGGGACCTTGGGAATAGTTGTTAAGTTTGCTGATGCCACAAAGCTACGTAGGAAAGTCAGTTGTGAAGAGGACAAGGGGATGCAGGAAAATTTAAGTGTGTGGGAAAAGATGCAGCATGTGGAGTATAATGTGGAAAAATGTGAAATTGTCCCTTTTGTCAGAAAATAAAAAAGAAACAATCATCTAAACGGTGAAAGGCTGCAGAGCTCTGAGTGCAGGAATATTGTGATGTCCCAGCACATGAATTGCAAAGTTGAGTAGGCCCGTGAAGCAAGTAATCAGAAAATCAATTAGAATGTTGCTGTTTATTGTGAGGTAAACAAACAGGAAGCTAGAAGAACACAGCAAGCTAGGCAGCATCAGGAGGTGGAGAAGTCAACGTTTCGGGTGTAACCCTTCTTCAGGCTTTCCAGCCTCCTGCTTGTCTACCTTGGATTCCAGCATCTGTAGTTTTTGTCTCTGATATTGTTCACTGTGAAAGCAAATAAATACAGAAGTAATGAGATATGCTTCAAATATACAAGCCAGTGTGAAACCACAACTGGAGTACTGTGTACAGCGGCAGTTCCTAAACTTTTCAGTATCAGGCACATTTCAATGAGACAAACATCAATGAGACCCTTGGGTGCACAGGAGGTTCATTAGGTTGACTCTGGAATTGAGAGGGTTGGCCTTTGAAGAGAGATTGAATAGACTGGGACTATACTCATTGGAATTTAGAAGATTGGTGCGGGGTGGGGGGGAATCTTATAGAAACATATAAAATTATGAATTGAACAGATAATATAGGGAGGTTATTTCTACTGGTGGGTGAAACTAGAATTAGGGAGCATAGCCTCAAAGTAAGGAGGATTTGAGGAGGAACATCTTCACCCAAAGGGTTCTGAATCTGTGGAATGCCCTGTCCAGTGAAGCAGCTATTCTTAAGATTTTTGACCAGTGAAGGATTTAAGGGTTCTGGTGAGCGGGTGGCAAGTGGAATTGAGTCCAAGAAGAGATCAGCCATGATCTTATTGAATTGCACAACACGCTCGAGGAGGTAGATGGCCTACTCCTGCTCCTATTTTCTCATGTCCTTACATTCTAAACAATTCCACGACACACCCACATTTTTCAACTGAGTTGATTATTCATAAACATCACATTTACTTGCATTTACAAGGCTACAGCCTTCCTAGAAAGATTTGCAACATAATGCATACAGCAAGCTAAAGAAGGATCAAAAGTATTAATGTTTCAAATCCACCAGGAAAATATACACTGTCTTTGACTACAAGCATTGATGTATTTTCAAAATCTGCTTAAGTCAACAATGCTTAACTAGTCATGAACAATAGATCAGAACAAAGTGCACTGTAGAGTAAATTACAGTTAACCAGGTTAGTGAGAAAACTGGACCTGCCGGTGTGAGCAGTATCTGAAGTCTGTGCATGTCTGATTCTGGAGGTGACCCTACATGTGCAGTCCGTAGAGGGGCTTGGTGTCAACAGAGGCTGCCTTCAATAATAGACCCAGAGGTTCTGAAAGAGATCAGAGGTGTAGACACAGCTTCAACACGCAGGTGAAGCAGCACTGCTTCCCAAAAACTTGGCCGCACATTTCTCACCTTATTATTTTGCATAATTCAAAACCACTGAACAGTATTGTTCTCCTTATTTCAGGAAAGGTATGCATGTGTTGGAAGCAGTCTACAAAAAGTTTCCTTGGAATGTGTGGGTTGTCTTATGAGAATTAGCTTGATAGACTAGGATAGTATTTACTTGAATTTAACTTATTGAAACATATAAGGTCCTGAGGAGTCTCAGTAAGATGCATGTGGAAAGGAAGCTTCTATTTCTGGGGCAATTTGCAAATAGGGAGTCACCACTTAAAAACCAACCCAGAGATTAGGAAAAGCATTTTCTCACAGCGGGTCATGAGTCTTTGGAACTTACTTCTTCAAAAGGCAATAGAAGCGAAATCTTTGAATATTTTTAAGGCAGACGCTGATAAATTTTTGATAAGAGGGTGAAAGGGGTGAAAAATTATCATGGGCAGGCAGGAATGTCAAGTGACTGGATCAGCTATGATCTCATTGAATGGTGGAACAGGCTCAAGAGACCAAATGATCTACTCCTGTTCCTAAGAGCTTTTTCCTCTCTTAGATTTACACCCTGTGAAATTCTAATTAACTTTGCAAAATAATTTAACCAAATTTTGTGTTTTTAGTTGTGTATGATTATAGAACAAAAATGAGGCTTTCACTTTGATGTGAAAATTAAAAATAATGCCAAGAAAGTGCTACTTTATTTCATGTGCTTATTCCATTTTGTAAAATATTACCAGGAAATATTTGGTGTAGTTCTGCAATTGGCAATGTTCAGTTAGGTCATAGTGCTAGTTTTACATTGAAAGCATCCATCAGCTCTTTAAACCCAAACAAAAACCAGATAATAATTGTAGCATCTTTGGAAGCAGAGTGTAAGGAATGTGTTACCAAAAATAATACTTCTTTGACAGTCTAAGCTATTTGCGTTTGCTTATTCTGCTTTATTTCCTTCCACATCCTGACTGAGATGAGATTTTACATTATGCAACAGTTTTCCATTAAACAGTTTACAATTCATTTGACATTGCAACTCTCAATTAAAGTATTTACTGTTTCTCAACATCCTCCCATTTATTCGCCTCTGTCAGCTTGGTTAATTATTTAAGTACCTTTCAGTTCTGGTGAATGGGTATACTCAACATATATTTTTCTATTCCAAAGTTTTATAGACTGGCTCTGTATTTTAATCACTTCCGGTTTTGTTTCAAGTTAGCTTGGTTGATTGTATTCTTGGAGTCACAACTTTGTAAATGTATGTCTATTGCAAGACTCCCGAAAATAATCTGTACACGCTCAAAGAGCAGTTTTGCTGGAAATACCATTCTTGAATGAGGAATTAAATTGAAGAAATGTACACATTTGATGGTTCAAGTCGTCCTTGAATATGTCATGGAACTGAGGCCTACAGAAATGTCAAAGTAATGTTGCCGAGGAAAAGAAATCCGAAGTTTTCAGACGACTAAAGGAGGATGGTAGTGTGAAGTGTAGGAAATGAGTAATAGGTTTGTGTTAGAAGAACATAAAACATGAAAGTAAGAAATAGGAACTGGAGTGGTGTGCCATTCAATATGGTCATTGACTTTAACTGCACTTTCCTGCACACCCCCCATACCCCTCGGTTCCCTGAGAGAGGGTAAGGGCAGATAATGAATGTGACAGGATCGGCGATCTGAAGTGGATTTATTTTAATGCAAGAAGTATAACAGATAAGGTAAATGAGCTTAGAACATGGATTTGTACATGGGAATACAATGCAGAAGCCATTGCTAAAACTTGTTTGAGAGAAGAGCAGGAATGACAGCTCAACATTCCAGGCTTTAGATATTTTAGGCATGATAGAGAAGGGTGGGGAGTTGAATTACTGACTAAGGAGAATATCCAACTGCATGAAGGGAAGACATCTTGGAGGGCGTATCTAGTGAGCTTGTATGGGTAGAACTCAGTTATAAGAAAGCTGTAATCACTGTGATGGGATTATGCTATAAACCTCCCAATAGCCGGCAGGAATTAGAGGAATTACATTAGATATGTAAGCAGATGATGGAAAGATGTAAAAACAACAGGTTTGTGGTAGTCGGTGATTTTAATTACCCCAATATTTGCTGAGACTCCGTTAGTGTCGGGGCATAAGTGGCAAAGAATTTGTTAGGTGTATCCAGGAGGACTTTTTAAAAGAATATATAGATAGTCCAACTAAGGGATGGGCTGTTTTCGATCATGTATTGGCAAATGATTCTAGCAAAGTTATTGACATTTCAGTGGGGCTGTATTTTTGGAATAGTGATCATTATTCCATAAGTTTTCAGATAGTTATGGAAAAGGATAGGACAGATCTTCAGATGAAAGTGATAAACTAAGGGAAGGTTAATTATGATGGTATTAAGCAGGAACTGGAAAAATGGATTTGGGGCAGCTGAATGAAGGTAAATCCACATCTCACATGGAATCTTTTAAAAGACATTTGATCAGAGTTCAGGACCTATGAGGATGAAAGATAAGGATGAGAAGATTCAGGAACCTTGGATAATGAGAGATTTTGTAAGTTTAGTTAAAAAGAGAAAGGAAGCATATACAAACTTAAGGGAACAGAAATCAATTAAGGCCCTTGAGGGCTCGAAAGAAAGCAGAAAATAACTTTAAAAGGAAACTGTGAGGGCTAGAAGGAGTCATGAAATGTCCTTGGTAAGTAGGATTAAGGAGAATCCCAAGGCATTTTATATGTATATAAGGAGTTAGAGGATAACTAGAGAAAGAATGGATTCACTCAAGAACAAGAAAGGAATTTATGTGTGGAGCCAGAGGAAGTGGGTGATGTCCTTAATGAATGCTTTGCATTGGTGTTCATCAAGAAGAAAATTATGGATGATGTTACGTTTAGAGAAGGGTTTGTTGATACTCTAAGGCATATGAATATTAAGAAGGAGAAAGTAGTGTGGGTGACTTAAAAAAACATTAAGGTATGTAAGTCCTTACAGCTTGATGGGATCTATTCAAGACTGAAAGACAGAGATACTTGAATTCTCTTTCACCACAGCCAAGATACTAGAAGGCTGGAGAATATCTAATGTTATTCCTTTGTTCAAGAAGAGCAACAGAGATAATCCATATAATTATAGGCTAGTGAGCCTTCCATCAGTTGGTAGGAAAATTATTGGAGAAAATTCTTACGGTCAGGAATTATTTATATTTGGAAAAGAATGGAGTTATTAGGGTTAGGCAGCATAGCTTTATGCAGAGGAGGTATTGCCTCACAAAATTGATTGAATGTAAGTGAGAAAGGTGTTTGATGAGGATAGGGCAGTGGATGTTGTTTATATGGACTTTACAAAAGCATTTGAAACATTTCCTCATGGCAGGTTGGCCCAAAAGATCAAATTGCATGGAATCCGTGGTGAGTTGACAAGTTGGATGCAAAATGTACTGGGCCATGGAAGATAGAAGGTAGCTGTGGTCAGGTGTTTTTTTCTGATTAGAGGTTGTTACCAGTGGTGTTCCACAAGGATTAGTGCTGGGATACCTATTGTTTGTAACATGTATCAAGGATTTGGATGGAAAACTGTCAGTGGTCAGATTAGTGAGTCTGCAGATGACACAGGATGCAACAGGATGTAGATCTGTTAGAAAAATGGGTGGGGAAATGGCAGGTGGAGTTTAATCTGGACAAGTATGCAATGATGCATTTGGGAAGTCAAATGCAAGTGGAAAATAAGCCAGACCCATAAGAGCATTGATGTGCAGAGGGATCTCGGGGTCTAAGTCCATAGCTCCCTGAAAGTGGCAACACAATTGGATAAGGCATTAGGCATGCTTGCTGTACTCAGTTAGGGTATTGAGTTCTAAAGTTGGCAAATCATGTCACAACTGTATAAGACTTTAGTGAGGCCACACTTAGAGTATTGTGTACAATTCTGGACACTGCTTTAGATTAGATTAGATTCCCTACAGTATTGAAACAGGCCCTTTGGCCCAACCAGTCCACACTGACCCTCCGAAGAGTAGCCCGGACCCATTTCTCTAACACTATGGGCAATTTAGCATGGCCAATTCACCTGAGCTACACATCTTTGGAGGAAACCAGAGCACCCAGAGGAAACCCACGCAGACACGGGGAGAATGTACAAATTCCACACTGACAGTTGCCCGAGGCTAGAATTGAACCTGGGACCCTGGTGCTGTGAGGCAGCAGTGGAGGCTTTGCAGAATAGGTTCACCAGGATGTGGCCTGGATTGGAGGTATAAGGAGATTGTTTAATACTAGATTATTTTCTTGACAGCATTGGAGGCTGAGGGGCAATCTGAGGGTTAACTTTGTTCATGACAAATATGATTTGTTCCATGTGAAGCTCAAGAATGTTATTGAGAGGTGTTAATAAAGCTTCCCTCAACTATTTCAAAGACAAGTGATTGAGTCTACTTCGATTTCCATATGTTAAGACATCATGGCTTTTCTGTAACCCAACCTGCCGAATTTTCAGTTTTAAAAATGTATCTACTTTTTAAATATCTTATTTCTAGGGCAGCGTTCTGCAAGTTACTGTTAATCATTCTCCAAAGGTGTACAAGTGCTGCCAAGCAAAGGAGTATACTTTTATAAGGCTTAAATGTGCACCTATTGTAAAGGGTCATATGTCTCACCAGTGAACTGCTTGAAGCTTCCCTGCTAAGTAAATAAAGCCTTTATATAACATTGGCACAAATCCCACATATTTCTTTACAGAAACGACAAGACAGGACAAAAGATGGTGAAAAATATTTCGAAAACATTAATACTTTAGTGGTTGATACCGGATTGAGATTTTTTTTTCCTCCCTTTGTCTTAAAAATGAACTGTCAATCTTATTGGTTTAGCTTATATCATGCAACTCCAGACCTTGGCAGCTTCACTTTCACGATTATAGGATACATCGGGCAACTCTTGAGATTCGTATTTGATGGTTCCAACAGTTTCATAATTTTGTCTTCAGCTAACAATAACCTAATGCCAATAATTGCAGCATTTCAAATGACATATATTCCTGTGTATCATTAATTTTGTTTCTTTTTTCATCTCCCTTTTCTGATTTCTCTCCTAAGTAGATTTTGCTAGTTGTAGGCATTGTGCGGTGTACCACACCAATTGTTGGTATTTGATTATGGGAACATGACCGCTCAGTCTAATCCTAGCCCCTGCTGATGGCTTGCATGCTCATTTCTTTACCACAGACTGAATTGAATAGTAATCAGAAGTGTGGTTTATTTTTCTTTCCTCTAGCCCAATGTCATGGCGATTAATTACCTTCATCTCTGAAGCTGAGATTTGTGAGCTCATCACAGATCAACATTTTTCCGTTCAATATGATTCAATTTCAATGTAGGCTGAAGAAGCTTGAAAACCAATAAGTCCCTCAGTAAAGATCATAGAATCATAGAATGTACTGCACGGAAAGGACATTTGGTCCATTGTGTATTTATTGGCTGTTTGAGAGAGCAATTCAGTTAAGTCCAACACCCCTGCCTTTTCTACTAAATGCTGCAATTGTTTTTCCATTTATTAGTGTATTTATCCAATTTCCATTTGTAGGTTTTTCATGAATTCTCTTCCAAAACATTTTCAGACAAAGCATTCATTTATATCATGAAAACTCTTTGTGCAATGTTTTCTTATCTCATGTTGCCTTTGATTCTTTTGCTAATTACCTTGAGTAATTATTCCTTACTTACTGACCTTCTTGCCACTGAAAAGTTTTTCCTGTTTAAATTTTTTTTTCAATCAGCTTTTTCTTATTTACTTTGTCAAGTCATTTCATGATTTTTGCAAACCTCTTTTAATTTTGCAAACCTCTGCTCTAATACAAACAACTACAGTTGGTCTAGTCTCCCTGAATCTAACTGGCTCCATCTACTAACTTTTCTCTGCATCCTTTCTAAAGTGCCCATAATTGAGTGCAATATTCTAGCTAGAGTCAAACCTGTTACTTATTGCTTGGTATTGTACTCTAAGCCTCTGTTTTTAAAGCCAAGGATATAGTATACTTCATTAATGGCATTCTTAACATGTCCTGTCACTTTCAAAGAATTGGATATGAATATCCCCAAGGTTCTCTGTTCCGACACAATTTTTATGCTCATAGTGTTCACTTATTTTGCCTCTCTTTGAATTTTTTACTAAAATAAATGCTTCACTCTTCTCTATGTCTGCCCATTTCACCAGCCTATAACAAACACAGAAATTGCCTGAGAAACTCAGCACATGCTGCCAAACCTTGGAAAGAAAGCAGAGTTAACGTTTTGAGTCTGGTGACTCTTTATCAGAATTCCAGCGGTCTTTATCCTCCCAAAGTCTGTTTCCATCCTCTGAATTGCTCATGATGTTTTCAGGTTTTGTTGTCAGTTCCAAACTTTGCATGTTGCCTTGCATATCAAGAGCAATGGTGTGAAGGCCGATCCCTGGAGCATCATCCCTCCTAAGCTGTGTGTGGCCTCTCAGGAGCCGCTCAGAAATTCTATATGTGCTAATGCATGAAGCTCTGGTTCTCAAAGCCACCGTAGCGCAAGGACATTGGAGGTGTGCACTGCAGTAACAACAACTACAGGGACCTTAGGAGACAGCATTCAGCTTCTGGTCTGAAAAACAACTGCTCATCTCTACTCGCCATGTTCCACAGCCAACTTCAGTTCCTGCCCCTTTAATACAATGGGCTTAATTTTTTATGTTTTGGGACTGTCTGTTTAATCCAGAGTATGGTTGGGCTTGGGAGGAATGAAAATACTCATGTGACCTGTTCTGAGTTCAGCCTGACAACAAGTTTTCTGACTTGGTGTTGATGGAGTAGTGCAGCAGGTCAGGCAGCATCCAAGGATTAGGAGAATCCAAGGAGCAGGAGATGCTGCCTGACCTGCTGCGCCTTTCCAGCAACACATTTTTAGCTCTGATCTCCAGCATCTGCAGTCCTCACTTTCTTCTGTTGCCAGGTTATTTAACTAGGAAGATGGTGTGAGCTGTCTGAAGGTACGTAGTCCCCATGTGCTGCTTTTTACAAGGTGCTGTTGTATATGCCACTCACCCACCTACTGAATGACTGGGAAAAGCTCCAGGGTAGGCTGAAAGCTGGTGAACTGGATACCTTTGTATTTTAGATGTTCTTCTAGAGGATACCAGAAGTCTCAAACCCAAAAACTCTCTCAGTCTCTCATGTCTGATTTCGCAAACAGTTATATTTCAGGCTATCTATTTGATTCCCAGATAAAATGTAATTGAGGATCTAGAATATTTCTACCTGGAAATAAAATCCATATGATTCATATCATTATGGCAATAGACTATGAGAGGGAAAGACGTTGTAGCATCATATTATTGGATTTTTCTTAAGATATCCTCAACTTCCCAGAGAAGGACTCTGCAAGAACCTGGAGGGAGACTGAGGGATGGAAATGGCCAGTTTCTACAGTACACTAAGCAGAGAGCAGGCAGGAGTTTACACTTGGATTGAAGAGACAAAGTTTGTGAGAATTAAAGATTCATTGATCTTTGAATACTAGGAGGAATCTGCAGGGAAATACTGACAGTTTGGGGACCAGATTATCTGGCTGGAAAAGAGAAAAGAGCTGAAAATAGCTGTGGACTGGATTGTGGAGAATGAATTGCGCACTTAAGGGGCAGAGTAAGTATAACCACGGTGAGAGTAATTTTGTTGATTTAAAAGTTAAATGGGGATCTTTTATGTGATGTAGAGTACATAAGTTACCTACAGAAATGTATTTTGTTTCTTTATTACGGTTTCTTTATTACAGTTAATGTCTTAAAACTTGGAAATCTCATGTGATGTTTTCAAGCAGCGGCTAGAGATTTTCATATAGTTATAAACATTAACAACCTCTTTGGGAATTGTAATATACGTGATATTTTATTGTAAAACACCTTTTCAAAGTCTGTACATATAAGACACCTTACCACAATTGTCAAATATGTCTATCATAACCGGTTATGCAGAAGCTCAACTGCTGGGTATCAAAGCTTGAGTAACAGTTGGCAACTATTTGCTAGCTCTCTTATGCAGATCGTGCCCTCACATCTTTTATAGTCATTCTGCACTTTTAAATCTCAATTCTAAGTCTGTCATAATCATTAACAATGTTCTTTTTGCAATAGATTTAAGAGTTGCTTCATAGATTAGAATATAAGGTGAGAGCGATGGTTCATTTGGGGGCCACCAAGAACACACTGTCATTTGTGGCTTAGATACACAAAGCACATAATGGATTGGAAGAACAATTGTGAGAGAACAATCTATAGTTAGGAGAATAGGTCGGCTTTCTGTGGTCACAGATATAAATCCATGATGATGTGTTGTCTCCTTGGTACCACCATCCAAGGATGTCACTGAATGGTAACAAAGTAGTCTGATGGGAGAAGATGAATAACCAGCTTCACATTGGTGTCAATAAAGCAGGCAGAAGAAGGGTGTGATCCTACAGTCAGTTTTTAGAGACTTATCTAGGAAATTAGCAAGCATGAGCTCAAAAGTAGTCACTTCCTTGTAGCACACACAAGTAAGTATAGAAACAGGATAAAGCAGCTGAATGAGTAGCTGGAAAGATAGTAGTGAGCGAATGGAGAATTGTAAACGTTGCACCCTTGTTTAAAAAAGATAAGCTCAGCAACTATAGGCCTGTCAGTTTAACTTTGGTGGTGGAGAAATTTCTAAAATTTATAACTTGGGGAAAAAAGTTAATAATTACTAACTTTTGCCCATTCCCTTAAGCAACTTATTGGGACAGCCTTGAATAATGCATGTCCAGACCCTAGATCAATTGCATTCCTACAACACCCTGGACTAGTTGCACTGATGCAAGGGCTGGCCATGACCCATCCACCCTGAGCAATTGACTTACTGTCCCCAAGTCCCCGGACCAAGATTGGACTCCACCCAAAGACTTACTGGGAAGAGTGTCTCCCTTGACTTGACTGAGGACTGCTCTGTTGGACTTTGTGATCTGACCATCAGCAGATGCACATACGGACTGTTTGGCACAGACATAGAGTCATAGAGTACAGATATGTACAGCATGGAAACAGACCCTTCAATCCAACCTGTCCATGACGAGCAGATATCCCAACCCAATCTAGTCCCACCTACCAGCGCCTGGCCCATATCCCACCAAACCCTTCCTATTCATATACCCATCCAAATGTCTCTTAAATGTTGCAATTGTACCAGCCTCCATCACATCCTCTGGCAGCTCATTCCATACACGTACCACCCTCTGCGTGAAAAAGTTGCCCCTTAGGTCTCTTTTATATCTTTCCCCTGTCATCCTAAACCTATGCCCTCTAGATCTGGACTCCCTGATCCCAGGGAAAAGACTTTGCCTATTTATCCTATCCATGCCCCTCATAATTTTGTAAACCTCTATAAGGTCACCCCTCAGCCTCCGATGCTCCAGGGAAAACAACCCCAGCCTGTTCAGCCTCTCCCTATAGCTCAAATCCTCCAACCCTGGCAACATCCTTCTAAATTTTTTCTGAACCCTTTCAAATTTCACAACATCTTTACAATAGGAAGGAGATCAGAATTGCATGCAATATTTCAACAGTGGCCTAACCAATGTCCTGTACAGCCGCAACATGACCTCTCAACTCCTGTGCTCAATACTCTGACCAATAAAGGAAAGCATAGCAAATGCCTTCTTCACTATCCTATCTACCTGTGACTCCACTTTCAAGGAGCTATGAACCTGCACTCCAAGGTCTCTTTGTTCAGCAACACTCCCTAGGACCTTACCATTAAGTGTATAAGTCTTATCTTGGAAGTTAAGCAGACTCAGGCCAGGTTAGTACTTGGATGTGAGACTGCCTGGGAATACCAGGTTAAAAATCACACAACACCAGGTTATAGTCCAACAGATTTAGGGCTCGATAGAGCCCTCCACAATCACTTGATGAAGGAACTTCGCTCCAAAAGCTACTGTGCTTCCAATTAAACCTGTTGGACTATAACCTGGTGTTGTGATTTTTAACTTTGTACACCCCAGTCCAACACCGGCATCTCCAAATCATGGGAATACCAGGTGTAGTAGGCTTTTTCCACCAGCAGTGGCTGCTCACGTCACCCCTCTGCACTTGTTTCTTTGTCCAGCAACACTCCCTAGGACATTACCATTAAGTGCATAAGTCCTGCTAAGATTTGCTTTCCCAAAATGCAACACCTCACATTTATCTGAATTAAACTTCATCTGCCACTTCTCAGCCCATTGGCCCATCTGGTCCAGATCCTGTTGTAATCTGAGGTAACCCTCTTCGCTGTCATTGCAGCAGTGAGATTTATGTAACATTATGAGGTACAGCAACATGTCTATCTCTGCAACTGATCATTTCTGACAATTATGACAAGCTTTCATTTTTTTTTGTCTGCACTAAACAAGGAAGCAAGATGGAGGTGATCTGAGTCCTTAAGCTCTGGCTGAGGAGGCAAAGCAGGGATGCTGAGAGTACTAAGGCAGCACAAAGAGAGTGACTGCTAAGAGAGGGGAGCAAAGTGCTCTGAGCCCTGGTGAAAATCATGTGCTTGGTGCCTGTTCCTGTATGCAGATTATCCTTGCAGTAATATTCCAATAACAGGGAACAGTGCAGTCCAAAGTTCAACACTGAAATGCAGAGGCACACTCTAAGTGGACTGGAGATGTGCTGCAGTGATATGACAAAGCTGGTATATATTAGAAACCAATGTCTGTGGATGTGGGGTGCATGCAGCCACTGTCCAGAGAGTGGTAGGAGGATTTGAGCTATAGAGAGAGGCTGAGTAGGCTGGGGCTATTTTCGCTGGAGCATCAGAGGCTGAGGGGTGACCTTATAGAGATTTATAAAATCATGAGGGGCTTGGGGAGGATAAATAGACAAGGTCTTTTCCCTGGGTTGAGTAAGTTCAGACTAGAGGGCATTGGTTTAGGGTGAGAGAGGAAAGATATAACAGAGACCTAAGGGATAATTTTTTCACACAGAGGATAGTGTGCGCATGGAATGAGCTGCCAGAAGAAGTGGTGAAGGCTGGTACAATTACAGCATTTAAAAGGCATCTGGATGGGTACATGAATAGGAAGGGTTTGGAGGGATATGAGCCAAGTGCTGGCAAATGGAACTAGATTAGGTAAGGATATCTATTCGGCATGGACAAGTTGGATCAAAGGTTCTGTTTCCGTGCTGTACACCTCTATGACTCTATGACGGTGACTGCTGTCCAAGATGGAGCAATGGATGAGCAACTGGTGAGCTGAAGTAATCAGATAATCATTCTGACACTCACATTGGGAATCTTGGCAGAATGTTTCCATCTGGTGAGTGAGAGAATGGGAAACTGAACATCAATGAAATAAGATTAGGTAATAATGAGGGCAGTAATGAGTGGTAATCCATAGAAATATCCCTCCAGCTGTTCACAAGTTCACAAGACTATCTAACACTTGATTGTAAAATGACATTTCTGATCTTGCTCAAAATGATTCCAGTGAACATCTCAGCTGATTTTCCCACCATCCTCATCAGGGGCCATGTCTCTCTGGGGCTGGGAAGATTCCACCCATAAATATAAATTCATGACTTGCAAGCTGAAAGCAAGCACAGAGTAGCTATGAGATGACTAATGAGATGAGAAATAAGAGGTATCAAGTACAATGCATCTGGGATGCTTTGTTGTTGCATCTGTCAGAACTGTTGTCCTGCAATTATTGTTGATACTGGACAAGTCATTTAAAAATAACATCTCACTAACAGGAAATACACCCATTGCTTACACCACTCATCACTTTTAAAATCTTGATTCTATACACTTAACACCTTTTCTCCAATGAGAACAATTTCAGTTTATCAAGTATAAATGGAAGTCTTTTATCCCGAAATCATTCCTTCCGATTTTCTCTGAATTATCTCCAAAAGATCAATGTTCTGTTAAACTCCTGAGTTATGTACCCATTATTAATCAATGATTCATTTTCAAAGTACCAAGTTCTGTTTTTTTAACTTTGCTGTACTTATTTTAGTAGTATAAACCACAATTAAAAAACAGTGAATTTTGAAATCTTAACAAGATGAGAGAATAAAATTCAGGTGAAAATTACATTTGCATGAACTTTGTTTAATAATTTAGTTTTTTTGATACCAGCAAGTATTAGCACTTACAAGGTATCACTTACAAAGTATCAATTTTTGAGTGTACAGACATCTGAGAATGCATTGCACTTGGGGTATGTTCAATACATAAAGAATCAATGTTTAGTTTTAGCTATGTGTAACACTTAAGGAAAAATGACAAGATATTTCCAACTGAATGAAGAAGTCCACCAAAGGTCCATCTTCTCAACCTTGTCAGACACTATACGATGAGAAGGACATTGGGAAACGGGAACATTGAAATGGTGACGATAAAAAACAATCGATTGTAACTTTCAACAGGAAATCAGTCAGAATGTATCCCAATCCCATGCAGGTTTCTTTGTTGGAGACCTGGATCTAATTTGTTTGGAACTAGTCAGCTACTTGCCCATTCCAAATGTAAAATGGTACTGACTGGCACAGAGAGCTGAACATTACTCCTTTACTACTATTAACACTCCACTTGTCTTTTGCTTGATGCACCCTCGCCAACAACATGAACACAACTACTCAGTTTTATAAGTTCAATGATTACAGCTTCAGATAATGGCAGTATGTCTAGATCACCATGATATAACAACATAGTGGAAATGACAATGGCTTCCTTAAGTGGTACATTAATGAGTTGTTGGTGGCAGGAGTGTTATTCAGCAGTCTTTCTCCCTAGATAGTATTAAGCATCACTAGTGTTCTTGTAGCTGTGCTCATTCAGGTAAGCATGGCCAAGAGAGTATTCCATTACACCCTGAACTTGCGGCTTGAAGTTGGTGGAAGTTTTTTTTTAAGGAATCAAAGTTGTTCACTGCAAAACGGCCAGCCTTCAGCTGAATATTGTTGCTGCCGTGTTTATATGAGTCCAGTTAACTTACTGGTCAATTAGTGACTGCTAGTCGAACTACCAACATAAAACACCGTGCAATCATCCTTAAACATTCCCACTTCCGACCAGACTGTGTTAAAGAAGATTATCTCATACTGTGAGAGGTGGAATCCTATGGGAGTTAATTCCCAAGTTGCTTGACGGGGGAGATTCTCAAACAGTTTTCATGGGCCTGACACCCCCAGTCACCAAAAAAAACGTGCAGTTCAGTGCCAGAGTGTGTGGGCTTGAAAGCTGTTGAAGAGTGTAACGGGCTGTGTAAGCCAACAGGGGCCGCTGCGAGAGACACAGTGGCCGGGGAGAGGCGCTGCTCCCCACGGTATAACGGGACGGTGAAGGAAACCTAGTGCAGTGAGAGCAGGGGAGGGTGAGGGGGAAGGAGAGAGAGCGGCAGAGAGAGTCACTGTGGGACGTGGTGTGTGTATACATTAGGACAATCCGGAGCGTGGAGTGAGCGCAGTGAGGCGAGGATGTACGAGGAGAACCTGACTTTGCACAGACCCCGCTATGGATGTGAGTAATCTTGTTCCAAGCTCTGAGAATGGGGAGGCGCTGGCACCCTGCAACCCCGCGCTACTTTATATCCACAACACGCGACTACCGGGCAGTCTGCAACAACTTTTGCCACAGAAATTGATACAAAGATGCAAACGACATTTAAAGCAGTCTGCTCTACCCTGGAAGGGTCATTCTAATTCTGTGGCGTTAAGCTAACCGCGCTCTGTGTCTGGAATATTGATTTTGTTTTATTTTAAGCTTTTGTGTGTGTGTGTGCGGCTTCACAAGAGGACGTGTCTTTAGATTTCCGGTTTCCTCTCGAAATTACTTTTTTTTCGCGTGTCTCGCATCTTTGCTTCGTTGAATCTGAAACGTGTCCCTTCACCCCCTTCAGGACTTTTTAAAAAAAATTCAATTGCAATTTTAAAACTTCTGGCATGTGTAAACTTTGAACATTGAAGGGGAGACTGCGCCCCAGTTGTTCTCCCTGCCGAGTGGAATTGAATCACAGACGAGATGTGAAGGCTCCTCCTGTGTGCGTTTGGGGATCACAGGGCACGCACTCACTCACTCCCTGAGTACACTCTCACAGGCAAGGGCACGGATACCTTCATAAAATGCACTTTGAACGCATGGCAGCTACTGTGTTCTGGACACTTCACACGTCTGCAGCCTCTAATTTTCAGTATTCTTTCACTACCATAAAGATGTGCACAAACCTTACCAACTTGAAGGAAACTGACTCAGCTTCTCCCTTTTTCAATAGGGTGGGGTGGTGACACAAACCAAAAAGGGAAATTACTTTCAACCACCTGTTAACTAATTTGCATGTTTTGAAGCCTTCATTCTGTCAATTTTGTTCGCTGATAAGAGATCAGCAGCAATGCCACCCCCTCCCCTCTTGTTTTAAGAGTACTCAGTACTGTTTTTTTTAATGTCAAAACATGCAAGAAACTTTCCAACAATTATTGGTGACACCACACCTGGAGTACTGTGTACAGATTTAGTTTCTTTGCCTGGAAAAGATATTTTGCCCCAAATAGATGCAACATCTGGGATTAAGAGATTGTTCTTTGATTTGAGTAGCTTGACTTTGAGGTTTTTGAAGAATGAAAGAGAACGTAATTGTAATTTGTAATGGCTCCACAGGGTACAAGCTGGGACAATGTCCTCTTTGGCCTTCTGTTATGTGTTTGTCTGCTGTCCTTGATTAGACAGTGAATGTAGATTCTGTTGTAAGATTTCACAGTAAACAGCAGGCACTTTGGATGGAGTTGGGACCTGAAAACTGTTTTGAAATATGTGGGTGTTTTAAATCATGGAAGATGCTGGCCCAAGTGTTCTTATAAGGGGGTCAGCTATTTATTATTGAGATAAGACATATCTCCACTCAAATGATTGTGAATCTTTGGATATCTCAATGTTGGATGGTCACTTGTTGCATACATTCAAATTAGTAAATTTGTGAAAACTGAAGAAATCAATGAAAATAGGGGTATTGCTGTTAAGAACAACTGACTGGATTAGCCATAACTTCATTGGTAATTTAATAAATGCCCAATACATTCTTATGGTCAAAAGCATGTAGAAAAATAATATGCTGCAACAGTGTGTATTTAGGGTTAAATAAGAGCTTAGACTTTTTGGGTTGCTTACTTATCTGAATGTTGTTTGTTTAAGCAGGTAAAACATAAACTTTGCAAACTTTGAACTTTAGCCCTGGAGTTTGACCTGCTGATGTCAGCAAACGTCAATCCTGTATTTTGCCCGTGGTGCGAGATTCTTGAGCATAATTTTGATGTCTTGAATTATAAAAAAAATTTTGGTTTTCATTGAATTCATCTAACACTTTAGAAGTTTGCGGTTATTCTCCACTTGTCAGTCCCAGTCATGGAGGTGAACAATTTTGTTAATGATTTGTGGATCTCAGTTAGGGAACTATGGGGAGAGCTATGTTTTAATTAATTATTTGGAATGGATACAAGTTGATACTGTTATGGTCACATTTCTTTGATTCTATGTCATTTAAATAGTCATTAGACTTTGCCAGATTATTTATTTAATATTGTTTATAATTTCTACTCACTGAAGGAGTAGTGGCCTGTCACAACATTAACTAAATGCCCCAAGGCCCCACAGGAGCAGTTCATTTATTCTTTCTTGGGATGTGGGTGTTGATGGCAAAGCCAGCATATGCTGCCCATCTTGAGTTGAACTTGAACTGAATTGCTTGCCTGCACACTTCAGAAGGTGGTTAACAGCAATTACACTGTTACAGACCTCACATATGCCAGATCAGGTATGGATGACATGATCCTTCTCCAAAGGACATTGAGCTAGATGGATTATTATAGCAATTGCTGATAGTCTCAGTAATGCTGACAACAAAACTAGATTTCAAAGCCAGTTTTAATAATTGAATATAAATTCCTCTTGATGCCATGTCAAAATTTGAACCATATCCTCAGATATTTGGCCCTTAAGGAAATTGTCAATGGTCACCCATGTTATTATGTTCTCATTAGTATGGAACAAGCCAAATAAAGATGCATTAGGTCAGATAGCAAAAGGCTTGGTCAAAGATGTAGATCTTTAAAAAGTGTCTTCTGTGACATCAAGATCAGAGATAGAGAGAGGAAAAATCAGAGCTTAGGTCCTTGACATCTTTAGCTGCCAATGTCCAAATGCAACATTTGGACAAGATCCAGGCTTGGACTGACAGTGGCAAGTAACATTTCTGTGACACAAATGCCAGGCTATGACCATCACTGATATAACCACTGTCCCTTGGAATTCAATGGTCTCAACATCACTGAATTCCCCCACTATCAACATTCTGATGGTTGTCATTGACCAAAACTCAACTGGACTCACCACATAAACACAGTGGCTACAAGAGCAGGTTCGAGATGAGGAATACTGAGGTGAGTAACTCACCACCTGACTCCCCAAAGTCTGTCCTTCATCTGTAAGGCACGGTGACTCACTGGTTAGCACTGCTGCCTCACAGCGCCAGGGATCTCTAAGGCACTCACCATTCTGACTTGGAAATATATTGCTGTTCCTTCACTGTTGCTGAGTCAAACTCCTGGAATTCCCTTTTGAATTGCATTGTGAGTCATTCCACAGCAGGTGGACTGCAACATTTCAAAAAGGCTGCCACCACTTTCTCAAGGGCAACTAGGGATAGGCAATAACTGCTGGCCTGGGCAATAACTGCTGGCCTAGACAATGATGTCCACATTCCGTGAATCAATTTTTAAAAATCAGGGATATTCAGCCAGAATTAGGTAAGTGCTAGACAAGGTTACAGTAATTTGCCTGGGGATAGGAAGGAGGCATTGGAGAGATTTCAGGAGGTGATCAAGAATTTTCAGGACAAGATGTTGGTTGACAGTATAGATCTGAGCACAGAGGTGAAAGATAACTGGGATCAAGTCTGAGTGAAGATGCAAGCAGCAAAGTCTATGGAGAGAGTAATGTGGGAGACCAGCCAGGACTGCATTTGAGTTAGTAAGAATGGAGTAACAAAAGAATGAATGAGTTTTCACAGTAGAGAAGTTGAAACAGGGGTGAAATCTGTTTATTTTCACTTATTTGACCTAATACCAATTCATGCCACCATGAAGATAGGTTTGGAAGCTTATCTTGGTGCCAACTAGGACACCAAGGTTGTGAATGAACTATTGCTAGGGAGAAGAATGGAGTTTTTTTTTAGATTAGATTAGACTTACAGTGTGGAAACAGGCCCTTCGGCCCAACAAGTCCACACCGACCCGCCGAAGCGAAACCCACCCATACCCCTACATTACCCCTTACCTAACACTACGGGCAATTTAGCATGGCCAATTCACCTGACCCGCACATCTTTGGACTGTGGGAGGAAACCGGAGCACCCGGAGGAAACCCACGCAGACACGGGGAGAACGTGCAAACTCCACACAGTCAGTCGCCTGAGTCGGGAATTGAACCCGGGTCTTCAGGCGCTGTGAGGCAGCAGTGCTAACCACTGTGCCACCGTGCCACCCACTAGGGTTAGGGTAGCCAGAGTTGGTAGCCAGGGAGGTTGAGTTTGAAGCAGGGACCAAAACCAGCTACTTTAGTTTTTGCAATGTTTAATTGGGAGGAAACTGTATTCAATCCAGCAATTCAGATCAGTAGTCCAATAGTTTAGCACCATTGGAGGAGTTGAGCAAGATAGTAGTGAGGTAGCATTGGATATTATCAGCACTCATCTGAAAAATAGCCATGCTTTTTGATGTCAGTGAGACAGTGTGTTGGTGAGCAATAGGAGGCATGCCAGACCTAAAGATGCAGGTGTAGAAAGGAAATTGAGGTGGAGAAGCCATTGTGTTTCACATAGGAAGGTTCTAAGCCTCCAATTACAATTAATGAATTCACAGGACTCTGATATGATGATTGACATTAGTATGTTTAAATCTGTCTTAATTTTTGACTGAGATATGAACTGGTGGGCTAATGAATAAGACAACTAATTACAGTAATTGTGCAGTTTAGTGACATTGACATATTGTGCTGTGCATCAGATTGTGGTATGATTGAAGGAACAAATCATGTCCTTAACAGCCGAGGCCTTTATGACACTTCTGCAAATCTTCAGTGCGAGCTAAACTTAGTATTGTGGCAGGAAACAACTGATCCAATTAACAGAATTGAATATGAACTTTATTTCAGTCAAATGTTTTTACACCATTTGAACTCCAGTATGTTTGTGTTGGTGATTTAAAGATCTCAAATGATTAGATTGTTTTAAATTTCTGATTTGCACATTTTCATGTCAGTTTTGGTATGATTGTGTATGAAATTGAGTTTTACACTTCAAATATCTGCACTCCAAAAGCTTGCTTATGAATCTTCTGCAATTCAGTTGGATACTGTCGTAATGGTCATAGTTTTGACAGCACGGAAAGAGGTCCTTTGGTCCGTTGCACCACTTCTCAAGCTATCTATTCTAATACCATTTTTTGGCGCTTAGCCCATAGCCTTGTGTGCTGTGGCACTTCAGCTATTCATCTAAATGTCTTGAGGTTTCCCATCTCTACCAGCATTTTAGGCTGAGAGTTCTAGATACCCATAAACCTTTGGGTGAAAAGCTTTCTCCCTCAAAACCCTCAACATTTTATGCTTTACCTTTTAAAACTGTATCCTCTTTGCATCTGTATTTAAAGCCTTCACTGTAAAGGCAGTTTGCCATAAATCTTAACCACCTTATTTACCTATCCTTCAGCCTTCAAGGATCTGTGGACGTGCACACCAAGGTCCATCGGATAATCTCTACTTGCTAGGCTCCTGTTCAGTGTTAACTCCCTTGCTTTATTGTTTTCTTTGTCTTTTTTTTGAATTAAATTCCATTTACTGCTGCCAGTTGCCACTGTTGGTGATTGCAACTAAAATATCTTCAGACAGGCACAGTAAGGCAGAATTGCTATGTTTTTTTAAGTTGATAGGGCCTGCTTTGCCTAGTGTGATAAAGTTCAATAGACAACATGGTTGAATGAAAAGAGGCTCTTATCTTGTTTAAGACATAGTTAATTGTAAAATATCAGGTACAAGTTACATTTATACAATAGATATTACAAAAATTGAAGAAACCTATAATGATTACTCTGTCATCTTTAAGATCCATAACTGTTCTGATTTCCCCAGCTCTGTCCTTGTGATGACATCAGTTTGGGTGAAGCTTAATCTCATCTTCAGCATTAGCCCTTTTAGAACCATTCCATATATAACAGATACTGAAATATCACCTGATAAATGCCAGGGGATTACTTGGCCGTAGGTACAAAATACTCCCATCTGAATGAGAAGCAGGCATAGACCTGTCAGCCCATTGAACATGTGCTGCTCTTTGGTAAAATCATGACTGATCTGGTTTTAGCTACAACAATGTATTCTGGTATACTGTTATAAACTTGTTAGTCCAGAATCTATTTAACTTTGCATTAAATGTATTCTCAAACCTTTTCCTCCGTTGCTGTCTGGGGAGGGGACTATGCAAATCGTGACCATTCAAGAGAAACAAAAAGCTCCTTGACTCCATCTTAATTTGAACATGTTCTGCCTCGTTCCAGTCTATCCCACAATTGAAGCATACTTTGTTTTCTCCTTGTGAAGTCTCCTCAGGATTTTGTTTTAATAAGATCACCGCTTATTGTTCTAAACTGCAGTGGATTGTAGATCTCTGCAGTGATTGTTTTTACCCCTGGATTGTAGATCAGCCTGCCAAACTTTACCTCATCAGACAATTCCACGGTCACCTTGTTCCAGGCATCAGTTAAGTGAGCCTCATTAGAACTGCATCTAATAGCTGAGGCCTCTTCTGGAATACTGTGTCCAGTTCTGGTCGCCAGTTATAGAAAGGATATTATTAAGCTGGAGAGAGTTTGGGTGAGATTGACCAGGATGTTGCTGGGTATGGAAGGTTTGAGTTATGAAGAAAGGCTGGGACTGCTTTCACTGGAATGTAGGAGGTTGTGAGGCAACCTGATAGAAGTTTATAAAATAATGAGAGGTACTGTTAGAGTTAATAATGGTTGTCTTTTCCCTAGGATCGGAGATTTCAAGATTCTGGGCATATTTTTAAGGTGAGAGGAGAGAGAAGTTTAGAAAAGACATGAAGGGCAAATTTTTTACCTAGAGGGTGGTTTGTGTGTGGAATGAACTTACTGGGGAAGTGGTGGATGTGGATACAATTATAACATTTAAAAGACATCTGAATTAGAATGTGAATAGGAAAAATTTAGAGAGATATGGACCACGAGCAAGCAGGTGGGACTAGTTTAGTCTGGGATTATGTTCTGCATGGACCTGTTTCTGTGCTGTCTGAGTCAATCTCTATGACACTAATACATTTACTTCTGTCCTTAAGTAAGGAATCAAAATTTTACTATATGTAAAAGTGGCCACACCAATGCTCCATATAACTATAATGAAATAATCTACCTTTGTATTCAAATTCCCTCACAATAAACAACATTTAAATTGTCTTGCTAATCACTTACAGTACTTGCATGCTAACATTTTAATCATGTACCAGAACACCCCTCTGTCTCTGAGTTCTGCAATCTCGATCCATTAAAATATGTTGCTTTTCTGTTCTTCCTGCCAAAGTGTATAAGCCGAGTGAGCAGGAGGAGGGCTTTTGAACCTGTCCTGCCATTCAGTATAATCATGGCTGACCATCTGACTCAGTACCCTGTTCCTACTTTCACTCCATACCCTTTAACCCCAAACATTATGTCTAATTCTTCTTGAAAATACTCCATGTTTTGCCCACCATCATCTTCTGTGGCAGAGAGTTCTGCAGGCACTCAACCCTGGAGGTGAAGAAACCTCTCATCACAAGTTCACTTTTACCTGCTTTATACTACATCTGGCAATTTTTTTGCCCATTCTCTTCACTCAATTATATCCTTTTGTACCATCCTTCTGTCTTCTTCGCAACTTACTTTCCAACCTATCTTTGCATCATCAGCAAATGTAGCATTTGGTCCTTTCGCCTAAGTTATTACAATGGATTGTAAGTAATTGAGGCCTCCAGCACTAATCACTGTAGCTCTCCATTTATTACATGCCAGCCTGAAAATCCATTTATGCCTACCCTCTGTTTCCTATTGGCACAGAGGATGAGTTAATTTGTACATTATCCCTACCTTTTGAATTAGCTGGATCTCAGCTAGTGAGTTAGTTTGTATAACTGGGCCAAATAGGGGAATGAATGAGCTGCTATTTGCTGTAATCTGCACTTTTGTAGCAGCATGATGAGGACTGACTCAGTTCCACTGTGATTAAGCCTGTTGTCAAACATCCTGCCAACATTCTTGCCACAGCTCTGATGGGAATCAAGGCTACTTTTTATGAGGGGGATATGTGTGACTGTGTGCCAGTCAGTACTCTGAATTACAAAGAGTGAGAAGATTCTCAAAGCAGTAACAGCTGCTTGAAGTGAAGGCCAGAAGACAGTTTGTTGGTGCACTGATGATTGCTGGTTACAACGAGGCCAGAATCTCAATGCTGTTCAACATTGGGAACTCAAAGGGGCATATTCAAAAAAAGTGACAAGTCTGCCAACAAAGGAGATGGCTCCATTGGAACCGAATGCAGGGAGAACATCACCAAATGTAGTAAACTGTTGGGAAGTTGAGTGAGCATGTTGTACATTTAAGCTTAATACTGTAACCACAGAAACCCAAGACACTGTTGAAAGCTGCCTTTCAATGGTAGAACTGGATGTTGAACCTATGGTGGAGGAGCTGAACAAACTATTGATTCATTTCTCCTGTGAAAAGTTCCAGCTGCTAAGGCTTTACTGCCTGAACTCTCAAAACCAGGGAATCTGGGTCTCCTACAACTTGGTGGGCAGCACGGTGGCTCAGTGGCTAGCACTACTGCCTCTCGGCACCAGGGACCAGGGTTTGATTCCAGCCTCTGGCAACTGTGTGGAGTTTGCGCAGTCTGTGCTGGTTTCCTCCAGGGTGCTCTGATTTCCTCCCACAGTTCAAAGCTGTGCAGGTTAAGTGTATTAACCATGGGAAATACAGGGTTGGGGGCTGATTCTGAGTGGGATGCTGTTTGGAGGGCTTCCTCCTTCTGAGCTTTGAGGGAAAAGTATTTTTCTGCACTTGTCCTTTTCAGATTGCAGTTTCTGGCTGAACATAGCTTCCCTGAATTCCAAGCTCATTTCAGAACTGGCAGATCTACAACTGACATAATCTTTTCAGCAGCTGTAAGAGAAATGTGATCAACAACGGAGCCCAAAGGTCCAAACAAGATAAACACAGGATGACCAAGAGCCCAGAATAAGGGGTCACAGTTTAAGGATGTGTGGTAAGCCATTTCGGACTGAGATGTAGAGAAATGTCTTTATCTAGAGTGTGGTGAGCCTGTGGAAATCTCTTCCACCGAACATGATTGAGGCTAAAATATTGAATATTTTCAAGAAGTTGTTTATAGTTCTTAGTGCTAAAGGGATCAAGAGGTATGGGCAGAATACAATTGGATGGTCAGCTGTGAATCTATTGATTAACAGAGCTGGCTCAAAGGGCTAAAAGGCCTACTCCTCATATTTTCTATGTTTCTACATATTGATTGTTGTTTGCTTGAGTTGGGCCTGATTCGTCATGTGTCTTTGACATAACATCAGTAGCTACTAAGCAATATGTAATAAACCTACTGAATAATTGAGGAGTGTGACTTTAAGCATTCAGCAGCTTTTAAAGCACACAACCAGTCACTGTCTCTTCAAACAGCAGCCAGCAGGGCGATATAGCCGCTCTGAGCTGACTTGTGAAAGCTCCAGTCAGCTCCAATATGCCGGCTGTGCTGGCAAACTGAAAGTCATCAACTCTGTCCCAGAATATTATGATTCAACAGAGCTTTTACCACAAAAGCTGTAGGTGCATAGTAACACCATCACTTGCAAGTGTTTGGCAAGCCATGCACTACCCTTGTTTGGAATTACATCCCTTTTCTTCACTTTCACTGGGTCCAGATCCTGAACCACCCTTCTTAACAGCAGGGTGAGTGTGCTTATACCAGATAGATTGCAACGGTTTGAAGGGAATTTAGGGATGGACAACCAAAATGTTTATTTTAAGGGCAGAATTCTCTTTCTGAGAAAGATAAAAAAAAAATTGATCATTATTCTTTTATAAATTAGGATGTAGTGGGCCTTTAATATCAGTCTTTCTGAGAATGAGTGCACTTATGTGGTTAAATGTTCAGCATCGTAATTAAAAACATTGAGATGAACAGATGTCTTGCATTGGCGTTGTTAGAAGCTGAAAACTTTAGTGAAGCAAGGCAAGTTTGAAAAGAGATTAATTACTTCTAAGAAATGCAGCAATGCATTTGAGATGATCCATCACATTTAGGTGTGTGCTGGCTTGACCATCTTCTTCCTCCGATAGGTGAAGGCCGTGAACCCAAAGACCTTCTGGACTGTGAATTGGCCACTGAGTCACAAGGACACGGTTGAGGGGTGACTTTTATAGAGGTTTATAAAATCATGAGGGGTGTGGATAGGGTAAATAGACAAGGTCTTTTCCCCTGGGATGGGGAAGTCCAAAACTAGAGAGCATAGGTTCACAGTGAGAGGGGAAAGATATAAAAGAAACCTAATGGGAAACTTTTGCATGGAGAGGGTGGTACATGTATGGAATGAGCTGCCAGAGGAAGTGGTGGGGGCTAGTACAATTGCAACATCTGGTTGGGTATATGAATAAGAAGGGTTTGGAGGGATATGGGCTAGGTGCTGGCAGGTGGGACTAGATTGGGTTGGGATATCTAGTTGGCGTGGATGAGTTGGACTAAAGGGTCTGTTTCCATGCTGTACATCTCTATGACTCTAAGACACCAGTAACTGAGAGATGAATTTGACAGACATTGATATTAACAGCTTGGAGATAGTTGCTGACTGCTGTATCTCTGGAGTCTGACTGTTTGGAAAGTCATTGGAGGCAGTAAGGAGTTACAAAATGCAAGATTGGTTGAACAAAGGGACCAAATAAGAGTCACAGAGATGTACAACACAGACATACTCTTCAGCGTGGAAGAGTTGAACTGAACTGATATCCTAAATTAATCTAGTCCCACTTGCCAGCATTTGGTCCGTATTCTCTCAACCCTTTTGTATCCTTGTGTCCATCCAGATGCCTTTTAAATGTTGAAATTGTACCCACCTCCACCACTTCCCAAGCTAGCTCATTCCATATCCATACCACCCTCTGTGTGAAAAGGTTGCCTGTTAAGTCCCTTTTAAATCTTTCCCCTCTCACCTTGAACCTATGCCCTTGAGTTGTGGGCCAGTAGTGCAGAGAATTGTGCCCTACTTCAATCTACTGCCATCAAACCTAGCAGCGATTGCCATGCCAGAGTGTAGCTGCTGAGCTACATCAAGTGATCTTTAAGTTTGTACTCATACAGGGGGTATAGATGTTACTGGCTGGGCCAGTGTTTATTGTCCATCCCGAGTTGAGAAGGTGATGAGCTGCCTTCTTGAATTGCTGTAGTTCATTTGGTGTCGGTGTATCCACAATGCCATTAGGAAGAGAGTTCCAGCACTGTGACCTAGTGACCATGAGCAGTGCTATCATCTTGCAAATCAGAAGGCTGCCATTCCAGTGAGATGGTTCCTTTTTTAAAAAAAAGTAAGAGGCAAGCAAAACAGAAAATGGTTTGTATCGGTTTTCTTTCTGGTAGCTTTTTGCTGTGTGTTTGGTTGCAAGACATGCCTAATGACAGACTTTCACAAACAGTGTTGGCATTGTTTACAGAATATCCGTAGTTGTTGCTTTTGTCAAGCTTAGCATTAAGATCTGTTGGGAACGTAGTGTACAGTTTAAAAACGTGTCTCTTAATTCTCTTGATCCTCTGGGCAAAAAGTTCCCAAGTTCCAGTTCATTGAGGATGCAATTCAGGTCAGACAGACAATTGATTATTGGTTAGTTGTTCTGAGAAATGGTCAACAGTAGAACACTGGGGCAGTTGTGTTTTGAAATTGATTCAGATGTTTGGAAATTTGTATTGGGGGCCAGAGTCCAGCAACTTCAGTTTGTCACATGACTACTCAATCTTCGTGTTCTCTGCTCATTAATGCTGGAGCTAAGAAAGCTAAGGCAACGATTTCTTTCACGTAAATCAACAATTGACATTGCGTTGTTTCAATAATTGCATTGGCATCGGCTAATGTTGGTGAATCATAAGTGAAAGATCAATTTGAAATTAGAGCTGGAACTGACTCACTTCTAGTTCCACAAGTTGACTGGGATTTTTTTTTGCATTTTGTCTATATTACACATTTATCACCAGTAGATTCAGCTTTTATTCTCCACTGAATCTTGTAACAAAGTGGATATAATCATTTTAAGAAAATATATTGAGCCAGCCAGACTAAATACTGCCACAAAGGCAGATCAGAGGTTGGGAATCCTGCACAGAACAGCTTTCCTCCTAGCTCCCCAAAGCTTATCCATCATGTGCAAGGCACAGGTTTGGAGTGAGATGGAAAATTCCACAATTGTCTGGATGACTACAGTTCCAAAAAATGTTGTGAACCTGAGACTTTTCTGGACAGAGCCCAATGCTTGTTTTATACCCTATCCACCATTTTCGATATTCACTCCTCCACCCTCGAAGGACAGTCTCAGAGTTGCATTACAGAAAATCGCCAAAGTTCCTTTAACAGCAACCTCCAAAGCTGAGACTTTTACTTCTCGGACAAAAGCAGTAGATACATACTAACACCATCACTTCCAAGTCCCCAGGAAACCTCTGACAATGTTGTCGCTTTAAAAGGTTATTTTGTCCTGGGTTGTCTTTTGAGGTGCCCAAGAGTCTGGGGGTGGAGTTTTTAAAAATAATTTAATGATGGAAGGGGAGTGGCCAGTTCTCCCAGTTCAGGTTTTCATTTTTTTGCTATTAGCAGTCACAAGATGTTTTGAGTACCAGGAGTGTTGGAAGCTTCAGTAAAGGATTCCTAACTGACTCTCTGAAATCTCTCTGGATATTGTTCCCTCCTGCCTGGAAGAATCTGGGTTTGAATTCATCTTTTTGCCAAGGGGTGTGTTTATTGAATGTTACTGTATTGGAACAGTTAATCAGTAATACTTATTGTACCAGGTTGGTTAAGTTTTCCATTATTTATTCTAAATTCCGTTTCCTTTTGTTCGTGTTTCAACTGTAATGATTTAAGTAAATTGTTTTGCTTAAAGCGGAATGGTTTGACCAGTTGCACCAGACTGGCAACACCCTCTTCACATCTGCCTTGAAAATAAAAAAAAGTTAGGGTCTAGGCTACTTTTAAAATATTTTGGAAGGGTCTGGCCTGGTTCATAACAAATACACCAACTTTACTTGGAACTATATTGCGTTTCCTTTACTGTCACTGTCACTGGGTCCAGATCCTGAACCACCCTTTTTAACAGCAGGGTGAGTATCCAAATGGTTTGCAGTTGTTTTGAAGAAAATTGGGGATGGACAAACAATATTGATTTTGGGAGCAGAACTTTCTATTTCAAGAAAGAATGAAAGGCTTTCCTTGGAATTTATAGAGCTGGTGTTGTTGTTGTTGGTGTTGTTGTTTCTTAAATTAGAACAAAGGGAACCTATACCCTTCAGAACCAGGTTGTCTGAGACTGAGTGCACTCAATCACTTGGTTAAATGTCCAGCATCAGAAGTTAGAACATTGACGAGATGAACAGATGTCTAGCATTGGAGTTGAGAAGTTGGGAGCATTAGTGAAGCAGGAAAAGGTTTGAAAACAAATTAATTGTTTCCAAGAAATGCAACACATCCCTTGAGATGAACCCTCGCTTTTATTTGTCTTATCAAAACACTTGTTGAGGACACTGAACTTTTTCAGTGTTGTGTGTGTGGACATTCAGCTAGTTCCACCTGTAGTTGTATTGTGAAAAGTTCACAATGTGTTCAACATATAAACACAAGTTGTACAAATTTATCCCTTGCCTTGTGAAGAGGTTTGCGCTGTAGCAAACTTTTTTTATCAGTGAGGACCCTTGAGCAATTACTTGGAATTTCCATGTCACAACGATGAGATTAGGAAACCAATGAAGAGCAAGTAATATGTTCCTAGCTTGAGTTGGTTTTTAATCTGCTTGACTTTTCAGTGAGAACAATGGTCTATTTGTTGAACTGAAGTTCAAGTTGCCCAGAGTTCTTCCATTGTGGTCTTCTATGCTTAAATCTTGATGTGATCCTGCACAACCGAATCCAACGATCCACCACATGTATACTCGTACTAAGTGGATTGTCAGAGTGTGATGTAGCTGATGAAAAATCAAAAATAAAGAGCCTCTGATTGGAGGACTTTGCATTAGTGTTTACCAAGAGTTTGCCACAACTATGCTAAATGAGTAGGAAGTTACCAGTTGATTAGATATTGATGAGCAAGCAGCAAGTACAGTAGTTAGTTGACTAGCCTGAATTGACAGTAACCTTGGTTGTTGAAGGAAGTGAGGATTGAAATTGCAGAAGTGTTAGCTGCAATTCCATAAGTCCTTAGCTAACTGGTGGTGCCAAGTGATTGGAAGTTTATAAATGCCGATTCTTAATAGGGCTTGAAAGACCAGACAATAATTTAATATTAGTTTGTTTTTAACAACTTTTCTCAAAAGGCTACTTCACCACACCACCGTGTATTCTGACCTCGATTTTGGTCACAGGCCTGCTCCAGCAAAGTTCAGCTTAAGGACATTGCAGCCTCTCAGACTCAACATTTTGAGTTCAATAACTTTTTAAAAGCCATATTCCGTCCTTCCATGTTTCTTAGCCATCCCCAAGTCTAGGTCCTGTCATGGGGCAGGAATCAGTTGGCACAGCCAACTCACTCTCGCCCATTCTTAATCTTCTCATCGCTTTCAGTATAACATGTGCATACTTTCCTACTGTCAGCTTTCATTACCATTTATCATTTATTTATCTTCTCTGATCCTGGCTGGCTATCAACAATCCCATTGTCTGTTTGTCCCTTCCATATCTTTCACCTTTCCCTTCCCATCAGCCCTCGAAGATGGTTGAGCCAAGGAAATTACCCTGAGAAACTCCTGCAGAGATGACTGCCCTCCAACAACCACAGCCATCTTTCTGACTGAGCTAAGGTTGACAAACATGTTGAGTTACTACAAACTGTTGTAGTTCTTTCTGTTTTCTTCACTGAAGTTTGTTTTCTAGTTATGTACCTTGAGTTTACCTGTAACACTCTAGAGTCCATTTGTATGATTTGGAATTCTTATTGTCTTTTTATTGTGGCTGTCTTCAGGCATGAGCATGTCCTTATTTCTTTTATTTCCTTTTACTAAGCATGAAAACATTTTTTTGGCAAATGGTCCCTAATGGGATCTCCTTGGAGTCTCAGGTTTTGATTGGTTGATCCATCAATGCTCTAATTTATGTCCTAATTTGAAGTATGCCACTAATCCACAGATGGAGTCTTATGTAAGTGTAATGTCTGCTGTTGCAAAGTGTGAGTCATACTTCATTATTTCACAATGATTTGACTTTTATAACTGGGTGGGCAAACTTTCTAAACAGATTTCGCAGAACAGGCTTCCAAATTGACTTCTCTTTGCTCCATTTGTTTTGTCACTGTTTTATAATTTCATAGCTCAACCACATTCGGCAGATGAGAGAGTTTGTACTAAATGTCGAGTAATTCAAAACTGTCCTGTTTTTGCTTTTTCCACTGATGTCTTTTATTTTTGTTCTGTCTCCAGCTGTCAAATTTCCTGATTTCCTCTTTGGTGTCTTGTGACAGAGACTTAAACAGCTGAAAAATTTCAAAATGTAAAGTCACCCATGATTAAATGATGATCAGATTTGGAGCTTATTTGGTGACCCTTGATTCGTTCCTTCAGAAAATTGTGCTGGATTATAATCTCAGGAGTTGGTACTAAACTTTGGTAGTTCTTGAGAGGAGGTCACTGGACCTGAAATGTTGACTTTGATTTCTCTTCACAGATGCTCCCAGACCTGCTGAGCTTTTCCAGCGACTTCTGTTTTTGTTTCTAAATTTTGGTAGCTTATGCAACTGCAAAGGAAGACCGTGTAATTTCTCTCCCTGGCATGTTACTCCAGTCATGTTCTCATAGAATCCCTGCAGTATGGAAGCAGTCCATTCGGCCTGTCGAGTCCACATAAACTCTTCAAAGAGCGTTCCACTTGACCCAACCTGCTATCTGTGTAACCCCTGCGTTTCCCTGGGCTAACCCACCTACCCTGTACCTCCCCTAGAAACTATGGACAATTTTAGCTTGGTTGATCCACCCAACCTGCATATCTTTGGACTATAGGAGGAAACTGGAGAACGTGGAAAAAATCCATGCAGACATGGGGAGAAGGTGCAAACTCCGAACGGACAGTTGCCTGATGCTGGAATCATTCCTAAAGAAGGGCTTATGCCCGAAGCGGCGATTCTCCTGCTCCTTGGATGCTGCCTGATGTGCTACGCTTTTCCAGCGACACATTTTCGGCTCTGATGCTGGAATCGAACCTGGGTCCCTGGCACTGTGGGGCAGCAGTGATAACCACTGAGTTACCGTGCTGCTCCACTGATGTCAAATCTACCACCTAGTCCAGGAGTATCAAGAACAGATATGGTTCTGCCCCTCTGCCTCCCCTCAAAATAAACAATTTGACTGAGATCAGGTTGAGGATTGAACTTGGGGACCCAATATCAGGATAATATTTTCTACATTTGCACATTTAGTTTAAATTCCTTCCTAGAAACATCTTACGTGGAAAAGTTATTTTTAAATTCTCCACAGACACTGTTTTAAAAATTGTGTTCTGCAGATTACGGAATTGTGTTTTAGAGATATGGTGTCTTGAAGGATTTCGCATGGAAGAGTTCTGTTTGCAATGCACTGTCATGTGTTTGTGTGTCAGAAGTAGACCACAATCTCTCTCACCATCTGGAATCGTGTTGTTCCTGTGAGAACAGATTGTTTGGAGATACTGTGCTTTCACGTGATATCAGTGACTTGTCTGCAGGATTGTTTTGGATAGAAGGGTTTTAACTAGCCTTTCATTCAATCAAAAACAAGTGATTTGAATGGCTGTGTCGCTATTTCAGAAGGAAAGCAGAAATGAGAGAGCATGCTTTAAGTGGAGTACCACGTTCAATTAATCACATTCTATCTAAAGCAAGTATGTTCCCTTCCCTGAAATAAACATTTACTGAAATTTGAGATTTATGCATCAAGCTTAATGAATTGAATTTGGAGGATTAAGTTTATATTTAAGATGTTTGTATAGCAATGAAGTAACATGGGTGAATATAGATGTGAAATTAAATTACATAAAATTTTTAAAGGTTTTGAAAATATGCTTGCTTGGGAGTCATTGGCTTGGCCAGCATTTATTACCTATCTCTAATTGTCCTAAAAGGCATTATCAACCTTCTTGGACCACTCAGGATTGAGAATTTATAGAGGAACTGAGAAGGAAACAAACTTTTTTTTAAATTTTGGAATAGAAATAACAACGTTCGATTCGGGGAGGGAGAGTGACGAAGGACCAAACAGGAAAAATTAAGAAAAAGTTTCAAAATTTTGACATGAATTTTTTTTCTTGATTCCTTTGAGATGTGGGTGTAACTGGTTGGGCCAATGTTATTGCACATTCCGAGTTGCTCTTAAGATGATGGTGAGCTTCCTGAACTCTGCAATCCACGTTCTGTAGGTAAACCAAAAATGCCCTTTGGGACAGAATTCCAGGAGTTTGTCCTAATGGCACTGAAGGAATGGTGATATTATTCCAAGTCAAGATGGTGAGTTGGGTGCAGGTGGTGGTGTTCCCATGTATCTACTACCCTCATCCTTCAAGATGGAATTGGTTATGGGTTTGGAAGGCACTGTCTAAGGATCTTTAGTGAATTACTGTAGTGAATTGTGTAAATAGTACACAGTTCTGTTGCTACTGACCATCAGTGAAGAGAATTGGATGTTTATCGACATGGTACCAGTCAAGTGGGATGGTGTCAGGCTTTGAGTGTGTTGTTGGAGCTTCATCATCCAGGTAAGTGGAGGAGTGTTCCATTATGCTCCCAGCATGTATCTTGTAGATTATGGACAGGCTTTCGGGAGTCAGGAGGTGAATTGTTCACTGCAGGATTTCTGGTCTCTGACCTGTTCTTGAAGTCACTGTAGTAAAATTTATTTATTTATATTTATCATTTATATTTGTAATCTGGTTGTAAAGTCTGAAGGAGAGATGAGACAATACAAATTAATTTTCAGTATAAGAGCAACTGATTTGGAAGTAATTAGCAGTTGTCATATCACGGAGTTGACTTCTGCTATTATTTAGTTGCCTTAAATATCTGTCATGCATTTAATTTTTAACATGTAATTAAGCAAGTTCCTGACCTACAATGCTGAGGTAGAGAGCAATACATTATGTTTGGGAAGGTCATGACAAAGCATGCAATTTGGTTCATAACTTTTTTTGATATTGTCATCACGATCTCATTGAATGACGGATCAGCCTCAATGGGTCAAATGGCTGCTTCTGCTCCTCTGTCTCATGATATGGTACTAAATTTTGATACTTCTGAGAGACTTTGATTTCTCTTCACAGATGTTGCCAGATCTGCTGAGCTTTTCCAGTGACTTCTGTTTTTGTTTCTAAATTTTGGCAGCTTATGCAACTGCAAAGAGGGACAGTGTAGTTATAAAGTAGAACTTTATAAGATTATGCTTAAGTACAATAGATAATTAAGAATGAAGGGTAAGGCCATACTAATCAGTGTTATTGTAATTGTGCTCTAATTGATGCATTTAGAAAGCTAAGTGACAGTTTTCACACCTTGGTGCAAAAGTTGTACAGTGCCCTGTCACAAGTAATGTTTTAAAAAAAAACAAAATCTGTTTTCTGTACTAGCCACAAAGGGAAATACTGATGAGAACTGGTTTGGTTCAAGCAGACAGGACCCGTTAAGGAACGAGGAGCCACTGTAGTAGGCCTGACTGCTATTATTTGGTTTGGGAATGCTCAGAAGGTTAGATGGAATAACTTTCAATGGACACTGGAAAACACACTATCTCTCATGGTAGGGGAAAGAGAGCCTATTGGGAAGGTGGGGGTGGGGGGGGGGCTGTGGGGGGGAGTTGATCTTCAAGGCTACATATTCCCTGTAGCATGCAGTTAAAATGCTTCATAAAGCAGTTTGATTGCATTAACGGAACAGTGGTTTGTTTTCCATTTTGGTTTGGTATATTTGTTGCCTACTGAGCAATGTTGAATATTTTGAGATTGATTTCCAGTGTCAGATTCAAAATATCTTCTAGGAAGTTTTGGTCTCTACAAAGATTATAACATTGCATATAACTCTGCATCTGTTACTCATTCTGTCCCATTTATACAGAAATATTGAAGGGTTCCATTAGCCTCACTGTTGTCACAAGGAAATGATCAGAGTAGGAGGAGGCCACACAACCCACCTAGCCCTCCTGTAATTAACTAAGATCATGCTGATCTTCCACCCCAACTACCTGCTGCATTCCCAGAGATCTTTGTGTACTGAGGAAGTCTAGATATATCAGTTTCAGTCTTAAATATATTTATCAGCTTGGTAGCCACAGCCCACTGAGAATTCCAACGTTTCACACTTCTTCCAGTGAAGAAATATCTCCTTGTCTCAATGCTAAATGGGAACTGAGAAATAAGAAAAGGATGATCATCTTATTGGGATTGTATTATAGCCCCCCCTAAAAGTCAGAGGGAAATTGAGAAACAAACTTGTAAGGCAATCTCAGCTATCTGTAAGAATAATAGGATAGTAATGGTAGGGGATTTTAACTTTCCAAACATCGACTGGGACTGTCATGGTGTTAAAGGTTTAGATTGGAGAGGAATTTCTTAAGTGTGTACAAGACAATTTTTTCTGTTTCAGTATGTGGTTATACCTACTTGAGGAGGTGCAAAACTTGACCTACTTTTGGGAAATAAGGCAGGGCAGGTGACTGAGGTGTCAGTGGGGGAGCACTTTGGGACCAGCAACCATAATTCTATTTGTTTTAAAATAGTGATGGAAAAGGATAGACCAGATGTAAAAGTTGAAGTCCTAAATTTGAGAAAGGCCAATTCTGACGGTATTAGGCAAGAACTTTTGAAAGCTGATTGGGGGCAGATGTTCGCAGGTAAAGGGACGGCTGGAAAATGGGAAGCCTTCAGAAATGAGATAACAAGAATCCAGAGAAAGTGTATTCCTGTCAGGGTGAAAGGGAAGACTGGTAGGTATAGGGAATGCTGGATGACTAAAGAAATTGAGGGTTTGGTTAAGAAAAAGAAGGAAGCATGTGTAAGGCATAGACAGGATAGATTGAGTAAATCCTTAGAGTATAAAGGAAGTAGGAGTATACTTAAGGGGGAAATCAGGAGGGCAAAACGGGGACATGAGATAGCATTGGCAAATAGAATTAAGGAGAATCTAAAGGGTTTTTAGAAATATATTAAGGACAAAAGGGTAACTAGGGAGAGAATAGGGCCCCTCAAAGATCAGCAAGGCAGCCTTTGTGTGGAGCCACAGAAAATGGGGGAGATACTAAATGAATATTTTGCATCAATATTTACTGTGGAAAAGGATATGGAAGATATAGAATGTAGGGAAATAGATGGTGACATCTTGCAAAATGTCCAAATTACAGAGGAGAAAGTGCTGGATGTCTTGAAACAGGTAAAGGTGGATAAATCCCCAGGACCTGATCGGGTATACCTGAGAACTCTGTGGGAAGCTAGAGAAGTGACTGCTGGACCTCTTGCTGAGTTATTTGTATCCTCGATAGTCACAGGTGAGGTGCCGGAAGACTGGAGGTTGGCAAACGTGGTGCCACTATTTAAGGGCAGTAAAGACCAAGCCAGGGAACTATAGACCGGTGGGCAAGTTGTTGGAGGGAGTCCTGAGGGACAGGATGTACATGTATTTGGAAAGGCAAGGACTGATTTGGGATAGTCAACATGGCTTTCTGCGTGGGAAATCGTGTCTCACAAACTGGATTGAGTTTTTTGAGGAAGTAACAAAGAAGATTGAGGGCAGAGCAGTAGATGTGATCTATATGGACTTCAGTAAGGCGTTCGACAAGGTTCCCCATGGGAGACTGATTAGCAAGGTTAGATCTCATGGAATACAGGGAGAACTAGCCATTTGGATATAGAACTAGCTCAAAAGGTAGAAGACAGAAGGTGGTGGTGGACACCTGTGACCAGTGGAGTGCCACAAGGATCGGTGCTGGGCCCGCTACATTTTGTCATTTACATAAATGATTTGGATGTGAGCAGAAGAGGTACAGTTAGTAAGTTTGCAGATGACACCAAAATTGAAGGTGTTGTGGACAGCGAAGAGGATTACCTCAGATTACAACAGGATCTGGACTAGATGGGCCAATGGGCTGAGAAGTGGCAGATGAAGTTTAATTCAGATAAATCCGAGGTACTGCATTTTGGGAAAGCAAATCTTAGCAGGACTTATACACTTAATGGTAAGGTCCTAGGGAGTGTTGATGAACAAAGAGACCTTGGAGTGGTTCATGGCTCCTTGAAAGTGGAGTCGCAGGTAGATAGGATAGTGAAGGCGGCGTTTGGTATGCTTTCCTTTATTGGTGAGAGTATTGAGTACAGAGGAGTTGGGAGGTTATGTTGCGGCTGTACAGGACATTGGTTAGGCTACTGTTGCAATATTGCGTGCGATTCTGGTCTCCATCCTATCAGAAAGATGTTGTGAAACTTGAAAGAGTTCAGAAAAGATTTACCAGGATGTTGCCAGAGTTGGAGGATCTGAGCTATAGAGAGAGGCTGAACAGGCTGGGGCTGTTTTCCCTGGAGCATCGGTGACCAAGGGGTGACCTTATGGAGGTTTACAAAATTGAGGGATATGGATAGGATAAATAGACAAAGTATTTTTCCTGGGGTTGGGGAGTCCTGAACTAGAGGGCCTACGTTTAGGGTGAGAGGGGAAAGATATGAAAGAGACCTAAGGGGCAACTTTTTCACACAGAGGATGGTATGCGTATGGAATGAGCTGCTAGAGGATGTGGTGGAGGCTGGTACAATTGCAACATTTAAGAGGCATTTGAATGGATATACGAATAGGAAAGGTTTGGAGGAATGTGGGCCGGGTGCTGGCAGATGGGACTAGATGGGGTTGGGATATCTGGACGGATTGGACCGAAGGGTCTGTTTCCATGCTGTACATCTCTATGACTCTACGATTCTCCACCTTTCAACCAGAAAAACAGCCTTTACACGGCTGAGCTCCCCCACTCCATTTTATTTTTCAGTGCAATCATATTGCTCTTTTTGGAATTCTAGAGCACATTGATCCTACATTTGCTCGTAGGGGGCCTTCTCATCCCAGGAATCACTTTTCGTGAACCTTTTGTATTTATTGGTGAGGAGATCAAAACCATATATTCAATATTCCTGGTCTTGCCAAATCAAGATTTGAATAGATGGAACCCAACCATTGATCCTTGCATCACTCCATTAATTACATCTGTCTCCCTGGAAAGTAACTCAATTTATTTCTACTTTTTCTATTGGTTAAACAGAGATTGCAATTTTGTGAACTCTGATTTCCTTGTCGTGACATGTGGTGTGGCATCCTGGTAAATTCCTCCTGAAAATCCAAAAATACCGCATTCTACTGACTTACCCCTTCTCTATCCTATCAGTTACATCTTCAAAAGAAAAGCTCTTGATAGATTTGTCAAAATTTTATCTCCATAAATTTGCAATGCTGCATAATCTGGCAGTAAATTCCAGTCCATGGTGAAGTCTAAAGTGGAACAAGCTAAGTGAACCTGAATGTATAACCACCGTTCTGTAACATTCCTGAAAGAAGTAAGGGCTTTGATTATCTCGCGTTGACTCCAAGAAGAAATTCTGGGGAAGCATTACCCGATTCACATTACGCAAAGTCAAAATTTTAGCACTTGAGGTAGAAATATGATGGCACATTGTAATGCGAGAATGGCTTTTGGATCATGGATTTGAGAGAACCATTAAATCAATGAGAAATACTGACTGTGTCAAAGAAGGGTTGAGATGAATATCTACCTGAAGAACAGGAAAGAAAATTCAAAAAGGAGTAACCCAGATTTGAAGTTCCAGCTCCATGTAGGAAAAAAAATACTTGGTGGGATTACTATAAAAGCATGATCCCAGAAAAGGGAAGAACAGGGAGGTTTAAAATTGGTGCAAGGTCAGAAGTGTGGTGGCAGTAAGAAGTTCCGACTTTAGATGGGAGCTAATGAAATGGGTTTAATTAGAAGATAGAATTCCTACAATATGGAAGCGGGTCGTTCTGCCCACAAAGCCCACACTGCTCCTCTGAAGAATGTTCTACCCAGACACCCCCCTCTACCCTCGCCCTGGAAGCCTTGGATTTCGCATGGCTAATCCACTTGGACGTTATTGGGGCAATTTAGCATGGCTAATCCACCTAACCTGCACATCTTTGGATGGTAGGAGCAAACCCACGTAGACATGCAGAATGGGCAAACTCCACATAGTCAGTTGGCCGGGGCTGGAAGACACTTGAGTGTGCCAAAATCGAAAACTGGAGACTGTATTTAAACAAGGATGGGTCTGGTTGGGAGAGGTCAATAGATAAAGCCAAAAACAATTTAGCAAGAGGGATATGAATTTGAGGAATAAAATCAAGTTTTTTGATTCCCTACAGTGTGGAAACAGGCCCTTCAGCCCAACAAGTCCACATTGACCCTCTGAGGAGTAACCCATGCAGACCCATTTCCCTCTGACTAATACACCTAACATTATGGGCAATTTAGCATGGCCAATTCACCTGACCTGCATATCTTTGGACTGTGGGAGGAAACTCCTGCAGACACTAGCTGGAATCGAACCTGGGACCCTGATGCTGTGAGGCAGCAGTGCTAACCACTGAGCCACTGTGCAGTCCTAAAAAATAACTTGCCGCTCTATTGCGTTGCACAATACAAGTGCATAGGGGTGATGTGAGCAGCCACTGCTGGCAGGAAAAAGCCTACTGCACCTGGTTTTCCCAGGTGGTCTCCCATCCAAGTACTAACCAGGCCTAAGTCTGCTTAGCTTCTGAGATAAAACTAGATCTGGTGTTTTCAGACTTGTACTGCTGTAGTTGACCATAATGATACCTGAGCAGCATTGAATTTTTTGTTTCAGTAAAAACTCATGGGGGTGGGGGAGGTGAGGTGAGGGGATAGGGGATATGGTGTTTATAATAAAGCACTAAAGATTAATGAGTGTATATTGCAGTGCAGAGCGTGGGAAATAAACTGGAGAACTGGAAGCAATTATTCTACCAGAAGATCTGGCCCTAATAGCATAAACAGAAACCCCTCTGCAAGAAGAAGCCTGGTTTAGCTAGCATCTGTGGTAAGGAAAAGTTTTTAAGAATTGTCAAATAAAGGTAATTTCACTCTAAAATGGGATGAAAGGATTAGTGACAAGTCATTAGTGTAGATTTCAAAAGAAATGTAGTACTTATACTTCAGAATTATTGGAGGAGCTTATACACCAATGGTAAATGGAGAAGATTTAGCATATGTGGGCATTCGGAAGAATTTTTGACAAGGTATTGTGTGTAAAATTATCAGATGAAGAAGAAAAAATTACATGAGAGATATCACTTCGGATTAAGGATTGGGTAGGAATTGTGAAGTTTTCAAAAGCTCAGTTTTGGACCAATTCTGTACATAGTGTCAATGATTTGAATTTTGCCTGGAGAGAGTGGTGGCAAAGCTTTATTGATCTTGAGATTGCTTCCCTCTCTGGCCTCCTGAAGAATTTTTGTGCGATGGGGGAATACAATTCAAAAGTGGCAGCTGGAATTCAGTTTGAGTAATTGAAATATTGCATCCTTCCTTTTTTTAAAAAAAAATGTAATTATACTCTGAACAAAACTTAGTGCAGTGGAAGAGCAAAGGCTTTTGGGAGTTAAGGAGTCTCACAGCATTTAAAGACAGTCGCTCAGGTTGATGAAGCTGTTCTTTTTATTTAACAAAGAAAACCAATCAATCAGCCTCATGGAATTCCAGGTTTTGACGAAAGATGCAAAAAATCTGAAACCAAAAGGTTAATTCAATGCTAATGTAAAACTGTAAGACAGAGACAAATAAAATACTGTGGATGTTGGAAATCTGGAAAGCACAAAATGCTGACAAAATCCAGGAGGTCTGGTAGCACCTGTGCAAAGAGAAACTTAATTTTTCATGTCTAATATGGCTGTCCTTGGAACTGAAAAGGGCTGTAAAATGGTGCTCCAGACAGAGGGGAGGAGGAGTGAGTGGAAAAGATGGTAAAAGTGCCCAGAACAAAAGACTAAGGTTAACTTTGTTCTTAGCAGCAAGCAAGACATGGTAGAGTGGGGTAGGTGGAAGGGTTTCAATCTATGATGAAGGACAAAGGTCATCCTCTGAAGTTGTTGAACCAAGTGTTAATTCTGAAGGGTGCAAAGTGCCTCTGAAAAGTCAGGAGTTGTTCCTCTCTCCTTTTTTTTATTTGGAACACTGTAGCAAGCTCAGGCTGAAATATTAGTCTGAGATCGCAATAGATCATTGAAGCAGCAAGCAACTGGGAAGTCAGGGTCATTCTTAGAGAGTGGAAGGATTTCACAAAGTGGTCACCCAGACTCCTGTTTTGTAAAGGAGACAACATAGTGAACAGCAAAAACAGTAGACTCAATTGAATGTAATACAGCAAACTTCTGCTTTCCTTTTTGATAGTGTTTTTGGGAGCTTGGGCAGTGAGGTGGTGTGTTTAGCGTGGTAAGGTGACATGAGAGTGAGGAAGTGTTGGTCCTGTTGGAGGAGTGAATGGGGGTGATGTAGAAAAAAATAGTTCCTGAAGCCTGAGTAGATCTGAGTACTTGAATCCTCAGTTCTGACCACCTGCCTGACAGAAGGTCTTTGTTTTACACCGTTTTGTCTTGGAACTCTTCTCTGCAATGCTGCTGTGATGATGTCCTTTAGCTGAGCCGACTGGTTTCCCATAGCCACAAACATTTTTGTTTCACTATGCTGAGTGTTCTCACTAATTTTAAATTTTACCTGGTTCTTTGATGCGAACGTTATTCTTGATGAGCATCGCTGTCGTTAACTTCACCTCTGGAATTTAGCTGTCCTTTTTTTTTTGCCTTGTTTATACCAAGCATATAGCGACTTTTTGAGTTGAGTAGTTTTGGTAGGACCCAAATTGTGGATTGTTGAGTAAGTGATAGCAGGTGAAGCATCATTTTTGATGGTGCATCACCTTGTTTGACTTTGCCGATTGAACAGTAGACTGATCGGTGGTAATTGATAGGGGGTTAGATTTGCCTATTTTTTTTCTCTCAGTAGGACAATTTTCCAATTTGAATAGATGCTGCAATAGCTGTACTGGCACAACCTGTCTACAGATGCAGCTAGTTTGGGTACACAAGTCTTCAGCATTACTGCAACTCCTAGCTGTTGGCACGTCTAGTGTTCTTAGTGATTTGATATCATATAGAGTCATACAACACAACTCATTCATGCCTACCAGATTTCCTAAACCAAATTAGTCCCATTTTGCCTGCATTTGGCCCATATCCCTTTTAAACCTTTTTCCTACCCACGTACGTATCCATATATCATCTTAAATGCTACAATTGTATCCACCTGTGTCATTTCTTCTAGCACCTTTTTGTTCCATATGTGCAACACCCTCTGTGTGAAAACGTTGCCCCTTGGGTCCCTTTGAAATCTTTTTTTTCCCTCTCACCTTGAACGAATGCCCTATATAGTTCTGGACTCTCCCACCCTAGGGAAAAGACCTTGGCTCCCCCCCCCCCCCCCCCCCCGGCCATGATTTCATAAACCTCTAAAAGGTTACCTCTCAGCCTTCAACGCTCCAGAGAAAAGTCCCAACCTATCCACCCTCTCCTTATAACTCAAAACCTCCAGTCTAGGTAACATCCTTGAGTCTTTTTTGCACTCTTTCCAGTTTAACAACATCCTTCCTACGTTAGGACCAGCAGAACTGTATGTAGTACTCCAAATGTGGTCTTACTAACGTCCTGTATATCTGCAACATTGACTTCCCGACTCCTATTTTCAGTGCCCTGATCAATGAAGGCAAGTGTGTCAAATGTCGCTTTCACAATTCTATCTGTTTTTGTGGCCACTTTCAAGGAACTATGTATCTGCACCCTTGATCTCTCTGTTCTATAACATTAGCCAGGGTCCTATCATTATCTGTGTAAGCCATGCCCGACCAAAATGCCTTACCTAAATGCAATCTCTCTCATTTATCTAAATTGAGCGCCATCTGCCATTCCTTGGCCCACTGGCCCAGTTGATCAAGATCACATTGGACTTTTAGATAACTTTCTTCACTGTCTGCTATGCCACTAATTTAGGTGTCATTCGCAAACTTACTAACCTAACCTCCTCTATTCTAATCCAAATAGTTTATGTAAATGACAAACAACAGTGCACCCAGCACCAATCCATGTGGCACACCTCTGGTCACAGGCCTCCAGACTGAGCAACAACCCTTTACCAAAACTCTGTGTCCTGCCTTCAAGCCATGAAGTAAATTTGAATTGGCTGAAGACCAACTTCAGTGGTTGTGGAGAGCCATCCATTTAAAGCAGTTCTGATTGAATATGATTGTAAATATTCAGCCTCGGCCTTTCCAAATATGTGATAGTTATTGACATAGAGGGAGGGTCTTCACGGTGCCTCCTTTTCCCATTTGTTGCTTAATTGCCCACAATGTTTCCTAACTGGATGTAGCGAGATTGCAGAGCTTTGATCTGATCCGTTGGTTTGGGATTGCTCAATTTGATCTGTAGAGTGCAGCTTCATTATATATCATGGGTGCAGTTTGGCACTGCATTTTTTAGGTGTATCCAATACTGGTACTAGTATCTGTCCAATACACTCGCAACAGTGGTAGAGTCCCTGTTTGACGATTTGAGTGAGAGAAATATTGGGTTATGAGCTTAGACATTAGGTGGAATAAAATTATGGATAGCTGAAAATGTGTTACTGGTTAAAGCACAGCAGGTCAGGCAGCATCCAAGGAACAGGAAATTCGCGTTTCGGGCCAGAGCCCTTTATCAGGAATAATTATGGATACCCATAATTATGTTGATACCCATAAAATTATGGATACCCAATTTTGCGCTGCTTGATCTGCCTTCATTCATTATGCTTGAAGCCCTCTGCATGAAAGCGCACCTTCATTTCACATGGAAGCTACTGCTAGCAATATACTGTAATATTGCTAGAATGTTAAGGATGAGGTCAATGTAGGTGTCTCATGTAGTTTCTCTCTAGCACTTTCTGATTTTGTTTCAGATTTCCAGCATCCACCTTTTTTTTTAGCTCCATGTTTCTCACTTTGGCTCCCTCCGTACCTGCAGCAGGTCCAGTTTGGTACTTGCATGTTTCAAGATGCAGCCAGCTTGATCCTTTTTTGGTGCTGCACAGTTCGATTTTTGTAATCGACATTGAAGCCACAATTATCCACAAAGCATTGTGTGCTTGCTGTACACTGTACCTCTTCCAAGTTATGTTTTATGTTGATGAATAATGAGGGAGACGGGAGAGATGGTGATCAACCATGTTTGACCTGATGCCACTGGGATCCAGAGTCAACGTCTGGGACTCCCAGGGCCCACTTGAGTATTTACCATGATCGCCATTCTTTAGTGAGTCTGTCCTAATGGAACATCAGCAACCATGCCTGAGGATGATAATGAAGCAGTTGGCCTCATTTGATTGTAAGATATCATTTTATTCTTATCATTTTTACAGGATGTGGGCATCGTTAGCTAGGTCATCATTTGTTGCACGTCTCTAATGAACTTTTACAAAGGTGGTGGTGAACTGCTGCAATCCATGTGGTGTACATACACCCATAATGCTGTTAAGAAGAAATATGCAAGAATCTGATTCAGCAGCCATGAAGCAATGGAATTATGGGTCCTCAATCAGAATGCAGCTTAGAGAGGAACTTGCTGGTGATGGTGTTTAGCATGCATCTACTTCCCCTGTTATGGTCCAGACCCCTTGAAATATTTTAAGAATGTAGCCTGGACCCTCACGTTATCTTTCTTTTAAAGGCAAATGTGATGTGCCATGTTCCAAATGCAATGCAACTGGTCAAACTATTTGACGTTCAGCAAAACACCAATTTATTTAAACACTATAGTTAAAATACAACCAATGAAAAGAGGAATTTAGAATACCTTTAACTCTATTGGATAACGTAACTGAATAATAGATACAGTAACCATTACTAATTAACTTCCAATATAGCAACATTCCATAAACACACCTTTAGCAAGAAAGTAAATTCAGAAAAAATAGATTTGTCTCACAGGTAACCCAGCAGTGGAGAGAAACCCCAGCTTCCAGCTGGGACCGAGAGGGGGAAGAGAGCTTCTACTTCAAGTCCACAACAGCTTAAAGCTAAAAACAGTTTTAAAAAAATCTCAAAAGCCTGGTCTGAGAGCTAGCCACACCCAGCCAGACTGCCGCTATTGTTCCAATTCTTTCTTTTTTTAAAAAAAACTCCAGGACAAAATAACCTCTTAAAGCCACCGCATCATCACATCTCTCTCCTACGAGGTAGGAGAATCCAGATTTCAAAGGTGCTGTCAAGAGGCTAGCTGAATTGCTGCAGAACACCTTGTGTTTGTTACACATTGTTACTATTGTACTTCGGCACAAGACATGTGGCAGTTGGGTACAGTTATTTTCTGGATGGTTTCAAACCAGGAGGATTTCATCAAACTCCTGAGTGCTACCTTCTGTAGGTGGTGGACAGGATTTACAGAGTCAGGGAGTGAGTTACTTACGATAGAGTTTCAGTGAGTCAGCTCCTTTACTTTTGGCCAACATCACCAGTGTGGGAAGTTTCAAGGTCAACCGAATTAATTGTGGCTGGTTGATTATTGTCCAAATATTCGTAATGGTCGGTTAGCTTGGATGGCTGGTTTGTAATGCAGAGTGATCAATTCTTGCACCAACTGAGGTTGTCATGAAGGACTATCTCTCTCAGCCTGTTCCCTTTCTGAGGCATGGTGACCATCAGTCACCCCTCTCTTTCTAATGAAAGAGCTGCCATATGATCAGGTAGGATTATGGTGACATTTAATAGTTTGACAAAACTGAAAAGTTGTTTTTATTTCCAATTTATTTAATAAACTGAACTTAAGTTCTTGAGCTGTCATGGTGAGAATGGAACTCCTGTCTTCTGTGATTTAGTTGAGGCATCTAACTTACAAATCCAGTATTTTAACCACATTGCTATGTATTCACTAGCCAATGTAAAGCTCAACAAAGTCTTTGTCATACATAGAGCAATCGATTTGAAATATCGCGTTCACAAAATTAAACAAAAGTTTGATGCCCACTGTCTAACATGGTTGACTATAGCATATTATTTGTAGTGATACAGCTGAGGCACTTCCCACAACAACAGTCATTCCCATCAACCCCAGTGTTGAATGCAATGTTGTTAAATTGAGAAAGCTGAGAGTTAGTGAGGAAGCTTGTAATTGATCTAACTTGACGATGACAAAGCCGAGTATCAAATTGCCTGTCATCTCATGCACTCGGTCCATTTTTAGCATTTTACTGATACAGTCGTGAAATGGATGTGTTTGAGATGATATCGAGTTAAATGGAAAGCTGTCATTGTAATTGTCTGATTTAACCTGGGTAGGATGGAATTGAAGAGGATATGAAGTGTCAAACTTTTTTTTAATATCAGTCCTGTGAAACTAATAGTTTAGAACCAATCAAATTATATTGAGTTCTGTGTCAACTTGTCTATAAATGCTATACGGGTGCAGGCAGTATTGTGATTAGTAATCCAGAGGCTTGGGGGAGTCCTGAGTTCAAAATGCATTGCAGCTGCTGGAGGATTGACATAAATATTCAAGTGCAGACTGAAAGGAAGAACCTCTGAAGATTAGCTCTCTTCCCCCCCCCCCCCCGCCAATATTGTACTGAAGTGTTGACCTGTGACCTGGAGGTATGCTTGAAACTTATACGTAGGTGAACATGCTGGAACTGAGTAAAGTTTATGCAGGTAATTATTGGAATACGTAACACAGACAAATGAGACTCCTACATCTGTGAAACAATAGAAAACTGACTTGTATCATTAATTCCCCACACTTGTTGGCTTTCTAGATAAAGAGAACTAAAGAAATTGAATCAGGCTGTGCTCATTGTGTTTGATTGTTGAATGGTAGTATGTTAACAATTATTTCTAACAGTGCGCCGTGGGATGAGGGAGTGATGATGCTTAACAGAAGGTGGAAAAGGGGAATGTTGCAATGACAGCCTCAGTTAAGAATCTGGAAACCACCATCTCCTTTGCAGGCACAGAATGTAATAGATAAAACATTGATGAATAAATAACTGGCTTTCTTTAAACTAACTTTTGAATCTCTATCTTTCATTTCGTAATGAAATTTACAGTCAATCATTGTACTTACAGCTGTGTCCAATACGTATGGTTGAAGACTCTTGAAATTTTTCTCCCAATCATTCCTAAAGGCTGGGATAGAATTGGCCAGATAATGGCAGATCTTTGGGATACCTCTTCTCCTTTTAATTTAACGTTGGCAATATGTAGCACTCTGTCTCTGCCTATTGAACTTCAGTATCCTGTCATTCTGTTTCCAGCAAGATTAACTGGATGGTAATCTGGAGGTGGCAACGCAGCCTCAGCTGACGTTGACTAACACTGTGCACATAACGTTTGAATAATTGTACAAAAGACCCTCAGTGAATATTTTCAGTTACATTCTGTGGACATTTTATAATGAAGGTTTTGTGTTTCATGCCTGTAATGCTGAGAGCAGTGTGATACCAGGAACATGACATTGGACAGCAGTAGATTGGATGACCGCTTTGACTGTGTTCTTATCCATGCCTCCTCCACTCAAAGACAAACTTTATTCCTCCTTTCTTAAACTCGCATTAACACAAAATATCATGGCCCGCTGCATGTACCACATAAAGATCTGCACACACATCTCTTTCCCCCTGAATCCCAACAAATTTACTTAGAAGATCATGTTTGTCACTTTTTTAGATTGCTCTCCTTTTTAATTTATCCACCTCTCTTTTTGGGAAGTCATTTTAAATTATGTTTTGTATATAATACATTCATAAACATAGATGATGACAAAACCAGTTCCTCACTGCTTCTTTGACCTTGGAAGATGAAGTTAAACTTTCAGATGCTATGTCCCTGCCCTTTGAAATTCCTCTCAAATTGTCTTGTTGACTACTTCTCATCATGTATTCCAAAAGTTTACAAACTAATTTATATGATGGATATTTTTCAAAATTATTTTGTCTTCTTTGGAAAGATGTGAGGGAAGAGATTTACCAGCGTGATTCCAGGGATGAATTGATTTTAGGTCCAAGATGACATTGGGTAAAGGAGGTTGAGGGGAGATTTGATACAAGTGCTCAAGATTACGACGGACTGAAGTAAGTAAGGAAGGCTTGTGGCATTAAGAACTGGAACACCGGTTTGAGGATTTAAGGTTTTGAATTGGAGTTACAGTTGAAGAACAACATTTCCATAATGTGTGTTAATGGTTAGGAGTGTTACCTTCAAGATTGGTGGAAGTTCAAGATTTGTGTAAAGGTTTGTAGCTCGGGTGCTGGTTGCAGTTATCCTGTGTATGTTCACCGAGCTGGGAAATTGGTTTGCAGACGTTTTGTCCCTTTCTAGTGAATCCTCAGCGCTGTGAAGCGCTGCTATACAGTGTCAGTTATAACTTACTTGGTTTCATTCCCACTGCTTCCGGTTGCCAGCTCTGGCTGTTCATTACAGTGGCTGGTATATTGGATCTCGGTCAATGTTTATTGATGGAGTCTGTGGATGAGTGCCACGCTTCTAGAAATTCTCTGTCTGTCCTCTGTTTGGCTTGTCCTATTGTTGTGTTGTCCCAGATGAATTTGTGGTCCTTGTTGTCTGTATGTTTAGCTACAAGGATCAGTTGGTTGTGATACTTAGTGGCAAGTTGGTGTTCATGAATGCACATCACTAGTTGTCTGCCTGTTTGTCCTATACTCTGTTTGTTTTGTGCAGTCTTTGCATGGAATCTTTTACATGTCCTACACTTGATGAGTAGAGGGTGTATTATTAAGATGAGTTGTTGTCTGAGCATGGCTGAGGGTTTATGTGCTGTCATGAATCAGAGTGGTCCACAGATGCCTGGCAAACAAACAACGTGACAGGGATGTGCCACGACCCAACACACTAAATACTCTACCTGGATATAAAAAAAACTCAGAACTGACAGCCAGACTTCTCTGACCACTCTCATTCATGACACTGCCCTGATATATTACTTCACCCTACCCAGCAGTCCCCAAGTTCACTCCCTCTTCTGTTCAGCCTTCTCTCCTCTGATTCACGAGGTAAGTATTTAATATTCAAATTTACCTTCCTGGTTGCCCCTCGCTCACGCTTTCTCGACTCCTGCTGCTGAAATGGAGCAGAGTAGTAATCTCAGCCTTGCTACCGGTGCCACGGGCTAGTGAGGCTAGGAACACGTGGCTGCACAGCTGGTGTCAGAAGGAGGGCTTCGGATGTATGGATCTTTTGGGATACCTTCTGGGGAAGGTGGGACCTATACAGGGAGGATGGGTTGCACTGAACTGAAGGAGTACCAATATCCTTGATAGGAGGTTTGCTAGAGTTCTTTGGGAGGATTTAAACTTGTTTGGCAGGGAGATGGGAACCAGAGCTATGGATCAGAGGATGGGGTAGCTGGTGCACAGAGTAGATAGGGCAAAGTTGCAGTCAGTGTGAGGGGTTGAAGTGTCTATTTTATTGCAATAAGTGTCAGGAATGAAAATGATGAACTTAAAGCTATGATTGTTGGGGCCATTATGGTGACTTGGCTATCACAGGGGCAGGAATGGTTGTTGGATGTTCCCAGGTTTACAAGCCTACAGATTCCCCCACGCCCACCCCCTACCCCCCACAGCAACAGAGACACAGAGGAGTAGATAGGGAGGCAGATTTTGGAAAGGTGCAGAGGTAACCAGGTTGTTATCGTGGGTGACTTCAACTCCCCTAATATTGATTGGAACCTCCTTAGTGCAAATAATTTGGATGGAGCAGATTTTGTCAGATGGGTCCAGGAAGGATTCCTGACTGAATATGTAGGTAGGCCGACTAGAGGGGATGCCATATTAGATTTGGTGCTTGGCAGGTGTCAGATTTTTGGGAAAGCATTTTGGTGATCGTGATCACAACTACCTGACCTTTACTATAGTTATGGAGAGGCATAGGTATGGGAAAATATTTAATTGTGCAAGGGGGAAATTGCAAAGTTATGAGGCAGGAACTACAGAGTATAAATTAGAAGCATATATTCTTGAGGAAATGCATGACAGAAATGTAGAATTTGTTTAGGGAGCACTTGCTGTGAGTGCTGGATAAGTTTGTCCAACTGAGACAAGGAAGGGAAGTGAAGGAACTTTGGATGATGGCATGCTGGCTCAGTAGTTAGCACTGCTGCTTCGCAGTGCCAGGGACCCAGGTTCGATGCCTGCCTTGGGTGACTGTGTGGAGTTTGTACATCTCCCTGTTTCTGTGGGGTTTCCTCTGGGTGCTCTGGCTTCCTCCCACAGCACAAAGATATGCAGGTTAGGTAAATTGGGCAATCTGAAATTGTAGAGTAATGGGGCAGGAGAATGATCCTGGGCGAGATGCTGTTCGGAGGATCAGTATGGACTTGTTGAGCTGAATGTGCTGTTTCCACACTGTAGGGATTCTATGATTCCATGATGAAATGTGGTACATCTAATCAAGAGGAAGAAGGAAACTTGCTTATAATTCGGGAAGCAAGGATCAGACAGGGCTCTAGAGCGTGACCAGGTAACCAGGAAGGAACTGAAAAATGGATTTAGGAGAGCTAGAAGGGGACATGCAAAAGCCTTAGTGGGTAGGATTAAGGAAAACCCCAAGGCATTCAATCTTTAGGTGAGGAAAAAGAGGATGGCTAGAATGAGGGTAGTGTCGATTAGGGATAGCGGAGGGAACTTGTGCCTGGAGTTGGTGGAAGTAGGTAATGTCCTTAATGAATACTTTGTATCAGTATTCACTACTGAGAGGCACTTGGTGTTTCTGATGACAGTGTGGAACAAGTTGATGTCAAGAAGGAGGATGTGCTGGAAATTTTGAAAAACAGAGGATAGATAAGTCCCCTGGGCCAGACTGGTTATACCCAAGGTAACTATGGGAAGCAAGGGAAGATATTGCTGCATCTTTGGTGATTATCTTTGTGTCCTCACTGTCCACTAGTCTAGGCCCAGATGATTGGAGGCTGGCAAATGTTATTCCCTTGTTCAAGGAAGTGAATAGGGATTACCCTGGGAATTGCAGACCACTCAGCCTTATGCCATTGGGCAAATTATTGGAGAGGATTCTGAGAGACAGGATTTCTGATTATTTGAAAAAGCGTAACTTGATTAGAGATAATCAGCATGGCTTTGAGGGGCAGGTCATGCCTCACAAAGCTCTATTGAATTCTTTGAGGATGTGACAAATCCCATTGAAGGTAGAGCGGTGGATGTGGTGTATATGAATTTTAGCATAGCATTTGATGAGGGTTCCCCATGGTAGGCACATTCGGAAAGTAAGGAGGCATGGGATACAGGGAAATTTGGCTGTCTGGATATAGTAGTAGATGGAAATTATTCAGCCTGGAGATTGGGGACTAGTGGTGTTCTGCAGGGATCTGTTATAAGACCTCTGCTCTTTGTGATTTTTACAAATGACTTGGATGAGGAAGTGGAAGGATGGATTAATAAGTTTGCTAATGACACGAAGATTAGTGGAGTTGTGGTTAGTGTGGAGGGCTGTTGTAGGTTGGAACAGGACATTGACAGGATGCAGAGCTAGGCTGAGAAGTGGCAGGTGGCATTCAACCTGGAAAAAATGTGAAGTGATTCACTTTGGAAGGTCGAATTTGAATGCAGATTACAGGGTTAATGGCAGGATTCTTGGCAATGTGGAGGAACAGAGGGATCTTGGGGTCCATGTCTATAGATCTCTTAAAGTTGCCACTCAAGTTGATAGGGTTGTTAAGAATGCATGTGGTGTTTTGGCTTTCATTAGCAGGGTTTAAGAGCCGTGCGGTTATGCTGCAGCTCTATAAAGTCCTCATTAGACTACACTTGGAATATTGTTTTCAAAGAACATTAGAATAACACAGCACAGTACGGGCCCTTCAGTCCTCGATGGTTCCGCAGGTCAGCACAACAATCTCTGAAGCCTATCCTACACTAATTCATTTTCATTCATATATTTATCCAAGGACCATTTAAATACCTTTTAAAGTTGGTGAGACTACACTGATGCAGGCAGGGCATTCCATGCCCCTACTACTCTGAGTAAAGAAACTACCTCTGACATTTGTCTTCTATCTATCACCCCTCAACTTAAAGCTATGTCGCCTTGTGCTATCCATCACCATGCTTGGAAAAAGGCTCTCACTGTCCACCCTATCAAAGCCTCTCGTGTCTGCGTGGATTTCCTCTGGGTGCTCCGGTTTCCTCCACAGTCCAAAGATATGCAGGCTAGGTGAATTGGCCGTGCTAAATTGCCGGTAGTGATCTGGAATGTGTAGGTTAAGTGCGTTTGTCAGGAGAAATGTGAAGTAGTAGGGTAAGGGAATGGGTCTGGATGGGATACTCTTCGGAGAGTCTGTGTGGACTTGTTGAGCCAAATGGCCTGTTTTCATACTGTATGCACTGCCAATGTGTGGTAGTAGAGTCAGATATATTAGGGGCATTTAAGCGACTCTTGGATAGGCACATGGATGATAGTAAAACGTAGGGTATGTAGGTTAGTTTGATCTTTAGAGTCAGATAAAAGATCAGCACATCGAGGGCTGAAGGGCTTGTACTGTACTGCTTTCTCTTTATTTTGGTAAAATATCTCCCAGTTGGCTAACATGCAGGTTGAAGGCTCATAGAGTTGGAGATAAAGAATTGGTTATCTAAGTTAATATATTAACAGGATGTAGAAACCAGGAATGAAAGGTCTTTTCAATTTGGCAGGCTGGAGTGGAGTATTATGAGGATTGATGCTGGAGTCTAGACTACTTACTATCTATATTTAATGACTTAGCTGAAGAGACTGAGAATAATATGTTGGCAATAGAAAGTTAGGTGGGGAGTTAAGGATGCAAACAAGCTGCAAAAAGACATGAACAGGCTGCATCAATGAGCAACATGATGGAAAATAGAACTTTTTTTATGTGGAGAATTTTGAGATTATTCACTTCAATAGTAAGAACTGACCAGCACAATGCCTTTTAAAAAATGCAAGATGCATGAACATTAATGTGCAGAGAAATGTGGGTATTGTTGTACAAGGCACACACAATTAGCTTGCGCATAATGGTAAGCAATTAGAGAAGGAAATGACCTGGTCTGTCCAGCATGGGGATTGGAGTGCAGGAATTACGAAGTTCTGTGACAATTATCTATAGCTTTGGTGAAACCACACCCAAATATTGTACACTGCACTTGTCTCCATATATTTAAAGAAGGATATATTTGTAGTGGAGATGATGCAACATTGATTCACTAGATTTGTTCCTTAAATGAGAGGATCTACCATTTATGAGCTCAATTGTGCCTATATTTTATGGTATTTTAAGAATGAGAGGAAACCTTGTGTAAGATCCTTCAGGATCTTTACAGGGTAGATACCGAGAGGTCATTCATCCTGGTTAGAAAGTGTAGAACATGAACCTAGTTTTGTAATATGAAGCCAATCATTAGGAGTGGCAAAATTGACAAATTTTTAAAAATATTTCTCTACTCCAGCAAGTTGTGACTGCTCTGTTATTGAATAAGGACAATAGATTTCATATCTCTGCAAATGTAGGAAGCGGGCATGAATGTGGATTTGAGGTGGGAGATAAGCCAATGTGATATTGAATGACAGCAGGCTAGAAGGGCCCCAAACCTACATGCCTGGTTTCTTGTATTATTGGTAGTAATACTCTAGTTCTTCTTTCAGTTACATAATAACCACGTGCGTTTCTCTTTTGTAGCTATTGTGGATGATGAAAGACTCTCTGCGGAGGAAATGGATGAGAGGAGACATCAGAACATTGCCTATGAGTATCTATGCCACCTAGAGGAAGCCAAACGGTAAGTATAATCCAAGTACTCTGTTTAATCATGTGAAATAGAATTTGTGATGGAAGTGATCATAAACGTTTGCAAAATGTTTCCTTTTGAATGAGAAATCAGTCTCACGTTTTTTCCAAGAATGTGGAATCTGGGGTATGTTGGTGCACGGGTTGGCATCAAAGTTAAGACCCTTGCTTATAAAGGAGCAATCAAGGTCCCTGATGCATCAGCTTGATTTTGCTTGCAGCATCATTGTTGTTTTGGTCAGTTTCCCAATGTGCAATATGTGCATCTTCTCATCTGATGCTGCAATATCCAATGGCTTACGTTCTTGTGAGGTTCAGCTGGAGTTGAGGTGTACCTCATGTAAAAATGTAAGTTGATGTAAAAAAAAATGCTGAATTTGCTCAGAGGAGTAGAAAATTCTTCTACTATCTTGACAATGTCCACCAAAAAGCATCTAATTATTCATTCATTTCACTGGAATCTTTCACAAAGCAAAATAGTTACTACATTTATGCTGTGTACTCCACACATCTTTTGCACATGATGCAGTATTAAAAATATTACAAGCAACTTTATTTCTTGCAGACAACAAAAATCTGGACTGTACTTAAATTGCAGCAACAGTGGATAAAGTTTAATTAGTTTTATAGTACTGAAATGGCGATGAACAAACTTCCATTCAGCCACAATGGAATAGCTTACTAATACCCAGTCTTAGGATCATACATGAGTAACTGAACTGTGGATTAAATTAATGGAGAAAGAACAGTTTGCATCTTAATAGTACCACTTTTAGACCTCCAGACTTTTCCAAAGGGCTTTGCAGCAGATCTTATTTGACGTATAGTCACTTTTATCTAATATAGGAAATGTTTAGCCATGGAACTGCAGACCAACGGTCAAAGAAGGACCTAGCCATTGCTGAAAGAATGGAATGTACCATTATGGGAAAGTAGCTCACACATACTTCCCCATCATTTTAATGGAAAGTTACCGTCATCAGCTGCCTGACCCTATAGGGACTCTGAGGTTTGTATAACGAGGCTAAGCTACAGAATGTCTCTTCAATTAATCAGATTGATGAATCACTCTTAATGCAGGCAAAGTCAAAGAAATGTAAATTAGAATATTTAATTCATAACAAAATCAGGTTTCAAAGGGACAGAAATACAGGAACAGGCAAGTAAAATAAAAATTAAACATCTTCATGTTTAAATGTTGAAAGAAATCCCTGCCAATAATTAAAATTCGAAGGAATTGGACCCACACTTGTAAAATTTATTTTCAGTGGCAGAAAAGTGGTTTGGCTGTAAATGAATTGTCACACTATTTTAAGAATTTATTTAGACTTGAAAGTGAGCACCCTAACTTGTCCTGGCATCTTTTAGTGAATACCTAGTTGATAAGCAATACAACTTCATAGGAGAAAGTGAGGACTGCCGATGCTGGAGAGTCGGAATCAAAAAGAGTGTTGCTGGAAAAGCACTGCAGGTCAGGCAGCATCAGAGGAGCAGGAGAGTTGACGTTTCAAGCATAACATTCTGATGAAGGGCTTATGCCTGAAATGATTACATTACCCACAGTTTGGAAACGGGCCCTTCGGCCCAACAAGTCCACATTGACCCTCCAAAGAGCACCCACCCAGACTCATTCTCCTACATTTACCCCTGATGAATGCAGCTAACACTACGGGCAATTCACCTAACCTGCACATCTTTGGACTGTGGGAGGAAACCGGAGCACCCGAAGGAAACCCACGCAGACACAGGCAGAATCTGCAAACTCCACACAGACAGTTGCCCAAGGCAGGAATTGAACCCGGGTCTCTGGTGCTGTGAGGCAGCAGTGCTAACCACTGTGCCACCCACTCTCCTGTTCTTGGGTTGCTGCTTGACCTGCTGTACTTTTTCAGCACCACCCTTTTTTTGAATACAATTTCATACTCTTGAATTTTTTTACAACGCTAAGCCTCTTGGCAGCATATTGTTAAACTTAGCCATCAACTTCCAGATTCCCATGTTTAATTGCACATTGCCAGACACCATCTGAGTTATTATTTCATGTTGAATTCTGACAGTTCCACTATTCGTATCATAAAATCAAGACCATCATCTTGAATAGGTCAGGGAGAAAATTAACAAAAATTCAGTGTTTCTTAATACTGAATTTGAGTATTACTGAGAAAGGCTTTGTAAAAAAAAAAGACATTTTGTCAGCAATATGCATATTGCTCAATGTTTAAATTAAAGTTTTACCCTCCTCAAAGCAATACTAATATTCCAGAGGAGTTGATTAACTCATGTTGCAAACCTGGATGTATTTGTAGTTACGGTGGAAATCTGTAACCAAGATACAATTTATCAGGCCTTTTGGAAAGAGTGCTGATTCATAGGTAGTTCCATATGATGCTTTGTTGAGCCACAGTGCTGATTCCATCGCAAAGTGTGGCTTGTTATGTTGATTCCATGCTACTTTTTTTTTATTTCCGAAAAGAAACTTCTCAGTATACAAATAAAAAGTGCAAGCTTTTCCTGATACAGGGCAGTCTAACGTTGTTATTAATATCTCCTAGCTTTTTCTGCTGGGATGAAATGTGCCACTTGACCAATTTTCCAGCCACGTCCGTAATTTGCTGTCTGTGTGGAGTTTACTAACCTGAGCTGCAGTAGCGACAGAGAAGCTGCAGTTGCCTTCTGCACTCCTATGGCTGAGAAAAATAAAAATTAAAGTTAAACGTACCTCAACAATATAGTGACCTGCTTGAAAGTAGTCTCTGAGTATGCATTTTCTGAAATGAGATATTGAAGCATTGGGAGAGGGGGCAGCAACATGCTTTGTTATCAATCTGTTTTTGATATGCAACATTTAATGAAGTTAGTATTTTAGACAGTCTTTTTTTTTAACCATGTGCTCTCCTATTGTATTACTTTGCTCTCTGCTATGAAAATAAATGAAATGCACCTAACTGTAGCAATGTTCCTCTATGCAATCAAGAGGCATAAGGATGCTGGTTGTTTGGTTTCTTTATTCTTTCTTGGAGACATCAATGACCCATCCCAAACTTAATGCCTTGTTAGAGGCAGTTAAGAGACATTCACGTGGCTGTGTGTCTGGGCAAGGACAGTGGATTTTTTCCCAAGGGTTTTCCTGATGACCATCATTAGGGAGATTAGCTTCAATTCCAGGTTTCTTAATTGAATTTAAATTTCAACAGCTGTTGTGATGGGGTTTTAACCTATGAGAGCATTAGCCTGGGTCTCTGAATTGCTAGTTCAGTGATATTATCACTGTGCCACCACCACTGTATCTGTCAGTATAGATTAATCATGAGAAATGTTATGTCACTAACGCAGTTTCACATTACAGCTCATTAGTTACTTAAACCATGATTGTGAGGGATCTAATTTTAGCAGGAAAGGAATTTGCAGATGCAGAATCTGCAGTTTGAAGAGTCCAAAGCGGAGGTAGCCTTTGATGCGCTCTGGAATAAAACTGCAACTTCTTTCCTAGGCTTCTTGGAGCATTGGAGGATAACTGGTGACCTTATGACAGTTTGTAAAATTGAGAGGAGCGTGGATAAGGTGAATAGTCAAGGGCTTTTTTTCCATGGTAAGGGAGTCCAAATCTAGAGGGTATAGGATTAAAATGAGAGGGAAAAGATTTAAAAGGTATCCAAGGGACAGCTTTTTCACGCAGAGGGTGGTGCTTGTATAGAACAAGCTGTCAGGTGGTGGTGGTGGTGGAGGCTGATCCAATTACAACATTTATTAGGATGGGTATATGTATAGGATAGGTTTAGATCAATATGGGTCAAATGCTGGCAATTGGTCAATTTAGGATATTTGGTTGGTGCGAACGAGTTGGATTGAAAGATCTGTTTCCATACTATATGATTCTAGAAGTCTAAGGTAAGCTGCCTTCACAGTCATGGTGAGATGCTGTAATATGTTATTGCATAAGCAGCTCGAAGAGATGTATCCACCTTGCGTTGAAACCTTTGTAACTATTCTCAGCATTTTTAGTTGGTTATGGCTAGTATTTATCAAATTTTTAATTAGGTAAGGGCTATATAAAGCTTTTAAAATGTTTCCAGCCATGCTTTTTCTCTCAATTACTACCACCCGCTCCATGCTATAAATAATGTTCATACCTAGTCATTTATCTTTAGCCTTAACTTCAATAGTTAAATTCAACGTCCCCACTAGGCGTGAATTGCCCTAGTTTTGCTGAGCTTGTATCTTCAAATATATTGCTAGCTCTTACAGTCATAGAGATGTACAGGATGGAAACAGACCCTTCGGTCCAACCCATCCATGCCGACCATATATCCCAACCCAATCTAATCCCACCTGCCAGTACCTGGCCCATATCCCTCCAAACCCTTCCTATTCATGTACCCATCCAAACGCCTCTTAAATGTTGCAGTTGTACCAGCCTCCACTACATCCTCTGGCAGCTCATTCCATACACGTTCTACCCTGTGTGTGAAAAAGTTGCCCCTTAGGTCTTTTTTATATCTTTCCCCTCTCACCCTAAACCTATACCCTCTAGCTCTGGACTCCCCGACCCCAAGAAAAAGACTTTGTCTATTTACCCTATCCATGCCCCTCATAATTTTGTAAACCTCTATAAGGTCACCCCTCAGCCTCTGCTCCAGCGAAAACAGTTCCAGCTTGTTCAGCCTCTCCCTGTAGCTCAGATCCTCCAACCCTGGCAACATCCTTGCCAATCTTTTCTGAACCCTTTCAGGTTTCACAACATCTTTCCGATAGGAAGGAGACCAGAATTGCACGCAATATACCAACAATGGCCTAACCAATGTCCTGTACAGCCGCAACATGACCTCACAACTCCTGTACTCAATACTCTCACCAATAAAGGAAAGCATACCAAACGCCGCCTTCACTATCCTACCTACCTGCGTCTCCACTTTCAAGGAGCTATGAATCTGCATTCCAAGGTCTTTGTTCAGCAACATTCCCTAAGACCTTACCATTAAGTGTATGAGCCCTGCTAAGATTTACTTTCTCAAAATGCAGCACCTCGCATTTATCTGAATTAAACTCCATCTGGCACTTCTTAGCCCATTGGCCCATCTGGTCCAGATCCTGTTGTAATCTGAGGTAACCCTCTTCACTATCCACTACACCTCCAATTTTGGTGACATCTGCAAACTTACTAACTGTACTCTTCTGCTCGCATCCAAATCATTTATGTATATGACAAAAAGTAGAGGGCCCAGCACTGATCCTTGTGGCAGGCCTGTGACTGATCACAGGCCTCCAGTCTGCAAAACAACCCTCCACCACCACCCTCTGTTTTCTACCTTTGAGCCAATTCTGTATCCAAATGGCTAGTTCTCCCTGTATTCCATGAGATCTAACCTTGCTTATCAGTCTCCCATGGGGAACCTTGTCGCACGCCTTACTGAAGTCCATATAGATCACATCTACTGCTCTGCCCTCATCAATCTTCTTTGTTACTTCATCAAAACACTCAATCAAGTTTGTGAGACATGATTTCCCACGCACAAAGCCATGTTGACTATCCCGAATCAGTCCTTGCCTTTCCAAATACATGTACATCCTGTCCCTCAGGATTCCATCCAACAACTTGCCCACCACCGAGGTTAGGCTCACCGGTCTATAGTTCCCTGGCTTATCTTTACCGCCCTTAAACAATGGCAATACGTTTGCCAACCTCCAGTCTTCCGGCACCTCACCTGTGACTATCGATGATACAAATATCTCAGCAAGAGGCCCAGCAATCACTTCTCCAGCTTCCCACAGAGTTCTCGGGTACACCTGATCAGGTCCTAGGGATTTATCCACTTTTAACCGTTTCACGACATCCATCACTTTCTCCTCTGTAATCTGGACATTTTGCAAGATGTCACCATCTATTCCCTACAGTCTATATCTTCCATATCCTGATACTGATGCAAAATAATCATTTAGTATCTCCCCCATTTTCTGTGGATCCACACAAAGGCTGCCTTGCTGATCTTTGAAGAGCCCTATTTTCTCCCTAGCTACCCTTTTGTCCTTCATGTATTTGTAAAGACCCTTTGGATTCTCCTTAATTCTATTTGCCAAAGCAATCTCATGTTCCGTTTTCCCCTCCTGATTTCCCTCTTAGAGTATAAACAAAGTAGGAGTATACTTAAGTATTCACTCGATCTATCCTGTCTATACCTGACATATGCTTCCCTCCTTCCTTTTTCTCAACCAAACCCTCAATTTCTTTAATCATCCAGCATTCCCTTTCACCCTGACAGGAATATATTTTCTCTGCATTCTTGTTATCTCATTTCTGAAGGCTTCCCATTTTCCAGCTGTCCCTTTACCTGCGAACATCTGCCTCCAATCAGCTTTCAAAAGTTCTCACCTAATACCGTCAAAATTGGCCTTTCTCCAATTTAGGACTTCAACTTTTACATCTGGTCTATACTTTTCCATCACTATTTTAAATCTAATAGAATTATGGTCGCTGGCCCCTAAGTGCTCCCCCCCACTGACACCTCAGTCACCTGCCCTGCCTTATTTCCCAAGAGTGGGTCTAGTTTTGCACCGTCTCTAGTAGGTACATCCACATACTGAATCAGAAAATTGTTTTGTACACGCTTAACAAATTCCTCTCCATCTAAACCTTTAACACTATGGCAGAAAGTTAAAATCCCCAACCGTAACTACCCTATTATTCTTACAGATAGCTGAGATCTCCTTGCAAGTTTGTTTCTCAATTTCCCTCTGACTAATGGGGGAGGGGGGGGGGGGTCTATAATCCAATCCCAAGAAGGTGATCATCCCTTTCTTATTTCTCAGTTCCACCCAAATAACTTCCCTGGATGTATTTCCGGGAATGTCCTCCCTCAGCACAGCTGTAATGTTATCCCTTGTCAAAAATGCCACTCTCCCTCCTCTGCCTCCCTTTCTATCCTTCCTGTAGCATTTGTATCCTGGAACATTACGCTGCCAGTCCTGCCTATCCTGTGCCATGTTTCAGTAATTGCTATGACATCCCATGCCCTGAGTTCATCTGCCTTCCCTGTTAGGTCCCTTGCATTGAAATAAATGCAGTTTAATTTATTCGTCCTACCTTGTCCCTGACTGTTTGACTCACTTCTGTTCTCAGCTGTACCTGACTCAGATCGATCTCTTTCCTCACTATCTCCCTGGGTCCCACCCCCTCTCACCTTACTAGTTTAAATCCTCCCAAGCTGTTCTAGCTAATCTCCCTGCCAGTATATTAGTTGTGGCATGTGCATCATTAAATAATCAGCAGTCATACAATTTCTTTTTTTCATGACTGAGACATTGTTAGAGGGCTTCACAAACAATAAAGCATGCTGGTAATATAATTAGTAGGTATTGACTTGATGGAAGTTTTCAAATTCGTGAGGGGTCTTTACAGAGTACATGGGGAGAAATTGTCCTCACCTGTAAACAATTCAGAATGTTGGGGCACAGATTTAAAGTAATTTACAGAAGAAGCGAATGTGATATAAGAAATGATTTTCTCAATGAGTATTTGGAGGCTAGAATGTACTCCTTGGAAGTGTATTGGAGGCAGAATCAATTGAGACATTCAGAAGGGCATTGGCTGTTTGCATCGCTGCACCTTATTTGCATAGAAACAAAGAAAAGACAGAATGGAATTAAATCCTAATGTTCATTGAGACAGCTGGTGCAGAGAAGATGAGCCAAATTGCTTACTCCTGCACTGTAACGGTTCTGTGATTCTATGATTTCAATTTGTTTTGTTGTTTATAAGGTACTCAGGCTAGCTTTCGAAGGATTGTTTGTTTATTTGTGATCGCAGCGCTGTAAGTGGGTATATTAGCTAAACAAATCACTACCACTCAAGACCTCCATGTGGTGCAAAATACAAGTTGGCCACTTACATCGTGGAACTTAAAAAAAAGAGATTTATTGGAACTCTAAAAAGTAGTCTTTCTTGTAAAGAAAGTTCCTTAAATTTCATACAATGTTGAAATGAGCACTTTGTATAAATTTGAACTGTTGCCACCCACAAACTACTGTTGTGATCCAGTGAATGTTCTGTTATACATTCAGAGCATGGTGCATAGGTTCCAGATTTAAAACCACACTTTTTTTTTTCCATATCATTGCTCCCTTTTAAAATTGAAATGAATTATTACAGAGCTGTAATTAATAACACTTATCACTTGAAGGACAAGTACTTCTCTAGTTACAAATATTGTAGTACCGTATTTTCTGTTGGCTACATCCGTTATGCAGTTTTTACCATTTATAACAAAAAGAACGGTCACTTTTACATAGCGGCGGTTACTGTCGATTGCAGTTGCCATTTCGTACGCAGCGTGTGCGTGTGTCTACATGCATCCGAATGAGAATGGCCTGATAACTGAACAAAAGCAGCAAGCTGCAGAATTGGCGCCAAACTAACTTGGCAACTATGCAAACATGTCCGTTGCCTGCTGAGGTTAGCCACTTGCTGATGTGGTAAGCATAGTCACGAGTATGCAAGTTGAAACTCCGTTGTCGATGATCATCCTGTTTTGTATTTCATTTACCTGAACTTGTTCTGTAGAGCAATTTGTTGCTTCACCTTGTTGCTGCCAATGAACCTGATATTTTGAAATGTCATATAAGACATTCACACAAAATTTGGAATGTGCAATTCTTTAACCACTGTTGTCAAAACTTTACCATCTGAAGAAGGTCCTTTGCACATTTTAAGTTCTCCAAAACCTGGTTATGTTAGAGTTGCAGTATTGAATTGTTCAGTTATTTTAGTGAAAGATTTTGTTTTTCCAATTAATTTGAGATCATTGCTTTTTAGAAGTAAACATTAAAACTACTGCAATAAAAAGTGTCAATAGTGTGCTTGAGGCTTGTGGTTAATTAAGAGTTTTAAAGATCTGATTTGACACATTTTCTTTTGATTCATTCTCAGAATGCATTTGTCACTGGTAATTCTGTCATTTCATGTACATATGTCGGTTTCTTGCTAACTCAGTAGTTTGTCATTTTGGAGAATAATTAAAAGTTAACCACATTGCTGAAATCACATATTACCAACCAGGTAAGGACAGAACGTATCCTTCATTAAAAAACATTAATGAACAATTTGAGCTTTTGAGTCAATTCAACACCCTTGGTGACTGCTTTTTACTGATTCCAGCTTTTTATTTTCAGATTTTTAAAAAAAAATTGATTTCAAATTCTGCAACTTTCATGATAAAAACTTGTATCCTTCAGCTTATTGGTCCACATTTTTTTTAAGCCAAGTTCAGTAACCCATCGCTTTTTATTTTTAAAAGAAGTAAATCTCTCCAGCTGGTTTTTTAAAAAAAAAATCCTAATTGTGATTTTTTTTTCATCTATTTCACGTTGCTTCATCATATGAACATTTGCTTATCAACATTTACTTTGGGCTCATTTGGCTCCAGACTTAGTCTTGAGTTACATATGGGGAAAAAAGAGCTGAAATTAAGTGAGCTGGGAGGGATTGCCCCTGATAGCACATTTGGACAAAAGTATAATATCAAGGCACTCTAGGAAAAATGAAGTCAATGGAAATCAGGAGGAAGGTTCCTAGTTAGCTGGAGTCGTGCCTAATCGAGAGTGAACGTGATGTAATTGTGGGGACGAATTCTCTGGCACCAAAACGTTGCAGGATTTCACCAGGGTTGTGTCCAAGGTCCAGCCATCTCCAGTTACTTCATCAGATTTAGATTTTAAGCTTTATTGTAATATGGTCTAGAGTATATTTTTCATTGTACTCCTGTACCATGTCACCCCACATGGAGCCATCTTGGGTACAAACGTACTTGCATGCAAATAGTAGCATAGAGAAACCAAGTTAAAAGTAAAACATTACTGTTCTTCAGAGAAACATAACTTTTAACTTTATTTCTTTAACATTACAGTCCTTTCTGATATTAAGTGGAGGAATGAAGGTAAAAGTTCAATAGCCTGTTTTAAGTGGGGAAATCATGTCTCTCAAACTTGATTGAGTTTTTTGAAAAAGTAACAAAGAGGATTAATGAAGGCAGAGCAGTGAACATGATCTATATGGACTTCAGTAAGGCATTGGACAAGATTCCCCATGGGAGACCAATTAGCAAGATTGAGTTCACACAGAAAACAGGGAGAGCTAGCCATTTGGAGACAGAACTGACTTGAATGTAGGAGACAGGTTGGTGGTGGGTTGCTTTTCAGACTGGAGGCTTGTGACCTGAGATGTGCCACAAACACCTATGCTGGGTCCACTGCATTTTATCATTTATTGTAAATGATTTATATGTGAGCATAGGAAGTAGAGCTAGTAAGTTCGCAGTGGACACCAAAATTGGTGGTGTAGTGGACAGTGAAGAAGGTTACCTCAGATTACAGCTGGATTTTGATCATATGGGCCAATGGGTTTAATTTGGATAAATGCGAGGTGCTGCATTTTGGGAAAGCAAACCTTGGCAGGACTTATACACTTAATGGTAAGGTCCTAGGGAGTGTTGCTGAACGAAGAGACCTTGGAATGCAGGTTCATAGCTCCTTGAAAGTGGAGTCGCAGGTAGATAGGATAGTGAAGAAGGTGTTTGGTATGCTTTCCTTTATTGGTCAGAGTATTGAGTACAGGAGTTGGGAGGTCATGTTGCGGCTGTACAGGACATTGGTTAGGCCACTTTTGGAATACTGCGTGCAATTCTGGTCTCTTTCCCAAAGGTGTTGTGAAACTTGAAAGGGCTCAGAAAAGATTTACAAGAATGTTGCCAGGTTCATAGCTTCTTGAAAGTGGAGTCTCCGGTAGATAGAATAGTGAAAAAGCATTTGTCTATATTGGGTATAGGAATTGGGATATCATGTTGCAGTTCTACAGGACATTAGTTAGGTTGCTTTTGGAATATGGCATTCAATTCTGGTCTCCCTGCTATTGGAAGGATGTTGTGAAACTTGAAAGGTTCAGAAAGATTTACAAGGATGTTGGCAGGATTGGAGAGTTTGAGCTATCAGGAGAGGCTGAATAGGCTGGGACTATTTTCCCTGGAGCTTTGGAGGCTAAGTAGTGACCTTTTTTTATAGCAGTTTATAAAATCATGAGAGGCATGGATAGGACCTTTTCTCTGAGATGGGCATGTCCAAAACTAGAGGGCGTAGGTTTAAGGTGACAGTGGAAAGATTTAAAAAGGGGCCTAAGGGGCAATGTTTTCCTGCAGAGGATGGTGTGTTTATGGAATGAGCTGCCAGAGGAAATGGTGGACACTGGTGCAATTACAACATTTTAAAAGGCATCCGGTTGGGTATATGAATAGAAAGGACTCAGAAGGATATGTGCCAAATGAGACTAGATTAGTTTAGGATATCTATTGTGAAATGGGTGCCTTAATCCTGGCAAATATAAATCTTGCAGCTGAATGAAAAAGATTTCTTTTTATTAATTAGATCAAGCAAGGTGGGTATCAATCAAGGCCAAAATTTCTAACCTGTTCCTAATTGCCCAAAGATACTGGTAATGAGTTACCTGCTTTAATAGCTGCAGGATCCCGATTTCCTTGATTTTGATAGTGACAATGAAGGAACAGTAATATAATTCCAAGTTAAGATGGTGTGAAACTTAGAAGTAAAACTGCAGATGAAGGTGTTCCCATCTGTCTACCAACCAGAGGAACAGGATACTTCAGGTTCATAGTCGGAAAGATGCTGATGAAGGAGTGTTGAGTTACTCCAGTGCATCCTGCAGATGGTATATTCTACAAACATAGTGCACCAATCATGTGGAGAATTAATTGTTAATGCAGTCAATTAGGTATTTATCACGTGGGATGCTTTGTCCTGGATTGTGGTGTTACTTCAGTGTTGTTGAAACTTCACCCTTTCGGGTAAATGGAACGGATTCCATTACACTCTTAACTTGTGCCTTGCAGATGGTGAACAGGTTTTGAGGGAGTCACAAGGATATCAAGCTTCTGATGTGAACCTGTACTTACAGCATTGTTATGGCTGCATCAGTTACTTGTCAACAGTGACTGCCCACTGTGGTGATGTGGAAGTTAGTAATTGTAGTGCCTTCATAGTCATTGTCTGGCATTTGTGTTATTTATTATTTTGTTATTCTGAGCTCATGTCCAAATCATGCTGGCAATTGTTGGGAATACACACTTCTATTTAAGGACTGAGAATAAAATTGGAAAATATAGAACTGTTTGGATTTGTTTTTGGGATTGAAGAGAATTACAATGTGGTTTATTTGGAAATGAATGCAACACTTATGTTGTGCTGTAGTTCACCTGATTTTACAGGAAGTTCAGTAACTTTGCAGAGAAGGCAAAGTTTTAGGGACAATATGAGATTCTGTTTCAGGAGGCGTTTCTGTGAACTTGAAAACGTTTTGGGAAAGCAAATCTTAGCAGGACTTGTACACTGAACGGTAAGGTCCTAGGAAGTGTTGCTGAACAAAGACCCTAGACTGCAGGTTCATAGCTCCTTGAAAGTGGAGTCGCAGGTAGATAGGATAGTGAAGAAGGCGTTTGGTATGCTTTCCTTTATTGGTCAGAGTATTGAGTACAGGAGTTGGGAAGTCATGTTGTGGATGTACAGGACATTGGTTTGGCCGCTGTTAGAATATTACGTGCAATTCTGGTCTCCTTCCTATCAGAGGGATGTTGTGAAACTTGAAAGGGTTCAGAAAAGATTTACAAGAATGTTGCCAGGGTTGGAGGATTTGAGCTATGGGGAGAGGTTGAATAGGCTGGGGCTGTTTTTCCCTGGAGTGTCGGAGGCTGAGGGGTGACCTCGTAGAGATTTATAAAATAACGAGGAGTGTGGATAGGATAAACAGACAAGGTCTTTTCCTTGGTGTGGGGGAGTGCAGAATTAGAGGGCATAGGTTTAGGGTGAGAGGGGAAAGATATAAGAGACGTAAGCGGCAATATTTTCACACAGAGGGTGGTGTGTGTATGGAATGAGCTGCCAGAGGAAGTGGTGGAGGCTAGTACAATTGCAACATTTAAAAGGCATCTGGATGGGTATATGAATAGGAAGGGTTTTGAGAGATATGGGCCTGGTGCTGGCAGGTGTGACTAAATTGGGTTGGGATATCTGGTAGGCATGGACGAGTTGGATCAAAGGGCCTGTTTCCATGCTGTACATCTCAATAATTCTAAGTGGTGGTACAGTCCCAAGCATCCCAAGAATCTGCTGGTAATGTTATTTCCCTATTTCTCTTCACCATGCCCATTTCTGAAAAAGGGTCACTGGGCTTGTAATGTTAACTCTGTTTTCTCTCCACAGAGATGTCAGACCTGCAGAGTTTCTCCAGCAATTTCCATTTTTGCTTTGAGTATCCATCAGCTGAAGTTCTTAGTTTTATTTTTCTGTTAACTGGGTCCTTCCCAGAGATGGAGATCACTGATTTGGAAGGTTTTGCTGAAAGAGACTTGGCAAGTTGCATGCGTGCATCTTGTGTATGGTGCACACTGTTCCTGTTTTTGGTCAGCATGGGATGGTGTACAGGAATGCTGCTTTGTCTAGGGCAGGATAAACTTGTGTGTTGGTACCACACTCCTCCAGACAAATGGAGGGTATCCCATCAAACCCCTGACCAGTGTATTGTAAGTGATGAATTTGCTACTTATCAGCCTAATCTGAATATTGCCCATATGAACATGGACTGGTTTAGTATCTGTGTATGCCAGTAGTATTAAACATTGTGCAATCATCAGTGACATACCTTTATATGTATGATAGAGCAAAGGCCATTGATGAAGCAGCTGAAAATGGTTAGGCACTTCGCGATGGAATGTCTGCACTGATGTCCTAGGACTGAGATGGCTGACCTGCAACAATTACAGTCACTTGCCATTATGATTCCAACCAATGGCAAGTTTCCCTTTGACTCCAATTAAGCTCTTTTGCCTGGGTGCCTTGAATCCAGACTCAGACAAATGTTGCATTGATGTCACGGGTAGTCATTCTCTCCTCATTTTTAGAGGTCAGCTCTTTTTTTTACCATGGCTGTGTTAAGGTCAGGAGTTCAGTGTCTGTAGTGGAACCCAAGCTGTAGCAAGGTTGTTAGAGGTTATATACAGGTTGTTGCTCTGCAAGTGCTGCTTGGTATTATTGCCTATGCTACTATCTGTCACTCTTTGCTAAAAAGACACAAAATGGCCATATCACACTTTTGTTTTCTGCATTTTATGTCGAGAACATGTATTGGACGTTTTCCATGTTGATAGGTAGATGTCTTTGTTGTAGCTGCACTGGGACAGCTCAATTACGATTGTGTTGCTTAAATGGAGAGAGTTTTTAAAATAATCTGCAGTTCAGGGGGATCTGGGTGTGCTAGTTCACAAAAGGTAATTAGCATGCAGATGCAGCAAGTGATTAAGATATCATATTAAATTTTGTCCTTTTATTGCTCTGGTTTGGGAGTTTTAAAAATTGAAGTCTTCTTACAACTATACAGGATGTTATTGAGGCTGCATGCGGAGTACTGTATAGTTTTGATCCCTGTATTGTAAAAGGATAAACCAGCATTGGAGCTGTTCAAAAGCGGTTTACTAGGTTGATTCACAAGAGGTTGGAAGACTGAGGGGTGACCTTGTTGAAACATTCAAGATTCTTCAGAGGCCTGTTGCGAAGATATTTCAACTATCGGAAGGTTTTGAAGAAGGTGTTAGTTTCATTTCAGGCTGAGATGCAAAGGAATTTCTTCTCTCAGTGGGTAATGAATGTCTGGAATTCTCTATCCCAGAGAGTTATGTAGATCACTGACTGTATTTGAAAAAACAGTCAATGGATTTTGAAACATTAAGGAGTTAAGAACTACAATCAGCTGGCAGAAAAAAAGGAGTTGAGGTCTGGATTTGAACAGCCATTAGCTTGTAGAATGATGGGGTGGGCTGAATGGCCTATTTCCATTCCTGTTTCTTATTTGCTCACTGCTCAGGTTCACATATTACCATATGAACAAATTAGGCGAGATTTGCAAGTCGCTGTTTATGTACACTCAATAAAACGTCATAACGCAGGAAGTGTAGCAGCTAATTTTTGTACGATCCCTTGCTCAGTAAACATTGGTGCAAGGAAGGATTAGTTGGAATGATAGTACTTGGGCAGTTCTTGGTGTTTGGTGAAATGGTTTGAGTTGTGTTGTCATTGAAAAAACACAATTATTTCCTCCCATTTAATCCTGAACACTCTGGCCTAGCAATCTGTTCAGCACTGGTGTGTTTTTTTTTTCAGTGATTTATAAACCTCTATGACTGTTCCTTTTGAGGTGCAAGGACTGATGGTGCCTTCATCATCTTTCATGAGACCTGACCCAACAACCTGGGAACTGAGTTAAACATGTTTAGGGTAGCAGGCGAAATCTGCCTGTCAGTCTCTGGCTGTGCAATTACCCCTGGGCAAAACTGAAGATCGTTCTAAATTTCATTGCCAGAGATATAAAATAACAACCTTAATGTGCACTTGTATTTAACTGAGATTTGAAATCATGATTTTGCAAAACCAATTGAATAAACTGATAAAATGAGTAAAATATAGATCCTTGTAGATCTACTGGCATCACATTTTAACCTATGTTTAAGAAATCTATATTTCAGAATTATTATATCACCGTCATACTTTGAGATAAACTTTTCTAATGATGGGATCACTGGATTATGACATTACATGATTCAACATCCAACATAATTAAGCTTCTCTCACCCTGTTCTGGACTATAAATGCCCTGTTAACATTCTTATATACATTTTTTTCACTTAGCGTATAGCCTGTCATGTTAAAAATAGTTGAATACCAGCCAGCAGCACTGTTGACCATAAGACATACGAGCAGAAATTAGGCCACTCAGCCCATCGAGTCCAGTTTGCCATTCAATCATGGCTGATAAGTTTCTCAACTCCATTCTCTCGCTTTCTCCCTGTAACCCTTGATCTACTTGATACGCAAGAATCCAATCTCAGTCTTAAATATACTCAATGACCTGATCTTCACAGCCTTCAATGGCAATGAATTCCATAGATTCACCACTGTCTGGCTGAAGAAGTTTCTCCTTATTTCCATTCTAAAAGATCTTCCCTTTAAGGCTGTGTCCTCGGGTCCTCGTCTCTCCTATCACTGAAAACATCTTCCCAATATCCACTCCGTTCAGGCCATTCAGTATTCTGTATGTTTCAATTATATTCCCCACATCCTTCTAAACCCAATTGAGTATAGAACCAGAGTCCTGAAACGTTCCTCATATGTAAAGTTTTTCATTGCTTGTGAACCTTCTCTGAACATGCTCCATGGCTAGTACATCCTTCCTGAGATATGGGGCCCAAAGAGAAACTTCATTCTTGAAGGCAACGTATGTAGAAAACCCAGTCAAATTGAAATTTCAGGTTCTTGTGATTAGAGTAAGGATAGGTATGAATGAGAATGGGCATGCTTAAGGCTTGATGTGGATGTGGTTAAGACTGGTGAGATGTGGAGGCGCATCAATACAGAGAAAAGTTTCTCTGGAAGTTTCCTGTTGATGAGTTGTCTTTATGCAGTCAGATAACCAAGTCTGTTTATAATTATAGCACATGCTCCCAATTCTCTTCAATCTTTTACACAATGATTACCTTGTGAAAAGGAACTATTATTCAAAAGCTAAATTAAAAGCAAATAAACATATATACCAACAATATATGCAGGAGGATTAGATAATTGTTCTGGTACAAGTCTTTGAAACATTGATCAACCTTCATATTTTCAGCAATTTTGTACATATTACTATTCATTAGTGAATTTAAATGACAGAAAAATCATTACCTATTATTAATTTACTTTTTTATAATCTCTGAACTCTGAGAAATCTAAAATACTTGTCTTTTTAACAAATTCAAAAATCATCCTGATGTGTCTATTTCACAGAAATATAAAATGAATTTATTGTGAGAGATTTCAATTTATTTGTTGTCTTTGGTAGACTGAGTAAGAGGTTATGACATATATGAGGTACATAAATCCTAAATAAATCACTGCACTTGGATTAGAGTTCAGCTCCACATTTTCCCCCAAAAGTGATTTGTTTATACCAAATGCGTAGTATGGGTCACCGAACTGAAATATGAACTTCAATGAATAGCTTGTTCTGCATGAAGAGAGAGTAGAGTTACTGCTGTCTCGTACAGACACTAGTAAATTTTCTGCTGCAAAGGGAAGAATTAAAACATTGTGTTTTTTGGTAACCTGTTAATGAAATCCATATTCTGTAATCAGAGCCTTTTAACACATTTCCTTGAACAACAAGTATAACTAAAGTTAATAGTTACTTTGTCATATAGAACCTGAATATTGTTGATAAAAGACATGCTGTCAAAGCTGTTTGACGTGTGCACACAGGGCAGAATTTTAAGAATCCAATGTCTCAAAGGGAACAGCAATAGTTACTGTATGAAAGGAAGGTACTGATTAGTTGACAAGTGGACTCTGATTGGTAGAGGCATTGCCATGGAGAATGCACCAAGGAACAGTTTCTTGCCAAGTTTTGTTCAAATTTGAACCAGGTAAGTTGACTCTCTTCAGACTGTATTTGTCTTTGTGCAATACACATTGATAATTACTTGAAGGTTTGATATTTGTGCAATTCTAGCCTGATGAGTGCAAAACTTCAACAGTATGTCTTTTTATTTAAGCAATGCTAAAGTTAATAGCTTGGGGAAATGTGTAATTATACCAGTTGCCACTTTTAAAACAATTTGAAATCATGTATTTTAGTTATTGAATTTCAGTTAGCACAGTAATGTCTTCATCTTGGATTTGTGGAAGCCAGGATATACTATTAATAGTCTCCAGGAGACCAAAAACCTTTTAAGTCTAGACATAAATTCCTTAATTGATTCCTGGTTTTGCTGAATCCATGGTAGTACGTTTTTGACACATTTTAAGCGCCAATTTGCTGAAATAAGGAAATCTGTGTGGAATGAGCTGCCAGAAAAAGTGGTGGAGGCTAATACAATTACAATGTTTTAAAAGGCATCTAGATGGGTATATGAATAGGAAGGGTTTGGAGGGATATGGGCCAGGTGCTGGCAAGTGGGACTGGATTAGGTTGGGATATCTGGTCGGCATAGACGAGTTGGACTGAAGGGTCTGTTTCCATGCTGTCCATCTGACTGTTTGCAGAAGGATGGGGTGTGGAGAAGAAGTTACAGTAAAACTCAGATGGACCAAACCATCCTCTTCCAATGGCAGTTGTCCAACTGAGTGGGCTGCATCAGCCATTTTTGTTTTCCTTATTTGGTCATAACCCGAGCAGCGCCTACAATGGTTTCTCAATGCCTGCACCGTTACTCTGCATTTCTCCAAGGATTTATTTCTCCCCTCCCCACCCCATCCCCCAATTCAGATCTGCATCACACCCTGTGCAACATTAATCAATGATGTAAATATGGAAGCTGATAGCATCATCATAGTAACTGGTGTTCTCATTACCCTTCCCTAATTCCTCCACTGAATCTTTGTTGTCAGGCAATGTCTACAGAATGACGCGTAATTCCATCCAATTCAAAAGAAAAGAAAAATTGAAGGCATTATCTTCACCCAAAAATTTCTGTTACCAAGGCATTATCTCTGCGCCCCCACCCCCAACTCCCCCCACCCAAAACTACTGCCTTCTGCTCAATCAGGCAGATTGATGTTGACATCCTGTTTGATCCCAGAGAAAGCTCCTGCCATTTTATCCTCCTCATCACCCTGCCTATCTATGTTGTAACATCACTGCTACCTTGCGTCTGTCTTTAGGATGTCAGCATCAGGTAAACAGAGTGATTCCAAGTCTAACAAAAACAATTATTCCAGTGCAGTCTGGTTGGCCTCTGACCTTCCATACACCATAAACTTGAGCTTATGCAAAACTCTAGCAATATCTTAGCTCGTGCCACATGCTACTTATCTTTCACTCTTGTGTTTGCTGATTTGTGTTGACTCCTCGTCTACACCTCTCTTTGACGTTTATCATTCTTGTGCTCCAGTTCAGATTCCTTCTTGGCATCTTCTTTCCCAATCTCTGCAACCTACTCTTGCTCTCAAGCGATGAGAATACTGTCATCTTGTACATCTCATTCTGTTGCCATACTGTGCATTCAACCATCATTTAGTTTTTTTAGCATTTTTTATTTCTCCTGATTCTTGATCACAAGTAGAGAAAATATTTATTTGTATAGCTACTCTTGTATGAGGTGCTTTGGGATGTTTTACTGTGCTAAAGGTCTTATGTTAATGCAAGTTATTAAAGACTTGAAAAGTTTTGAAAATAGATATTCAGACAATGGTTCAGATTGGTATCAAGCCATTTCTCCTCTTCGGATTAATGATACCTGAACTGGTGATTTAAAGACAAGGATTATCTGCTTTGTATAATTAAGGCAAGTGTTCTCTGATCCAATGTCATGCCACATAGATGATTTTGTGTTGCACCCAGGAAGTTTGAAATGTTACACTACTGAAATTGAAGGGACATTTTGATTAGTACATTTTGAAAACATCATCCTTTTACACTTTGCTTTTTTTTTATTTTGCCTTGGGTGAAAGGTAGTTTTTGTTTTGGATAATTGGAGTGGGAAATGGCTTTGCAAATGCTTGTGAGTGGACTTGGCTTAAATCCAGATGACACAAATATTTGAACTGAAAAGTTATCTGGTGTTATGTAAATTATTCAAAGTAAAACAATAAGTGCAACTTTTACACAATTGCCTGCGCAAGCTATGAAATCTGGCAAAATATTAACAGAATTGTTTTCATGCTGAAAGCTTAGCATTGTAAAATTTATCATAAACATTGAGAAACTGAAATTCACACCTGTTTCCTTTTACCATATTAATATAACTGCTAAACTTTCTGAGCATCTGGGAGAGTGTGACTTGAGTTGCCAAATTTTGTGTTTTGATACTGTGGCCTTTCTGACAGTGACCAAAGGCCAAAGCTTTGAGGTGCTATTTGTAGCCCATGGGTGAAATAAGCTGAACATTAACCATTCCACAAGGGAATTAGGCTTAAAGCTCATTTATAAGTAAATCATCAAAGGGACAGAAACTGATTTGTGTATATTGGAAATGGCAGTTAAGGAGATGTCGCGGAGTTTGTTGTTTGATTTGAAATTTACAGTTAATTTCACTTGTTCAAATGGGCACTTACTTCAACTTTTTAAAAAAAAAATTAGTTGTCCTTAATATTTCAGACCCAGTATGGAAGAGCCTGTCTTTTGGAATATCCAGATTTTTTTGTTTATTTTTATTGTAGATGTGCTGTTTTGCAGTTGGCTAGAATGTCTTTCATTTGAATGCTATGGTAAATAGCATGCCCTTTGTGTTGTAGTTAATTACTGCACCAGCTATCAGCACACGTTTTACAACAGGAAGTAACTTGTCTGTATTTTTGCCATTAACTGAATTAACCATAAAGTTATCCTTTCTTGACCTTGGTGTCTTTTCAGTTACTTTTTAATAGCAACAAAAAATAGACAATTATGTGGTGTGATTGTGGCAGTGGTTAGCCTGGAACTAACACAAATGGATTTTCACCTATTGAATCAAAAACGTGTACAACTTGAATTTGAAGCAGTATGCAAAGCGGTTAAGGATGAGTGTGATCCTAGAAGAAAATGGAATAGTCCATGCTTTGAAAATGGTCACTTGTTCAGATATGTTTTGTTCAGATTTTGTGTTCAGTTTCACATGTGATTGTAGCTAGATCCTGACAAGTCTAAGTGGCAGGAATTGTAATTTCTGTCAAATATCACCGTGTGATTTAAAATATTTCGTAACCTAGTCTGTTCACAAATAATTCTTAGACTATGTAGTTCCATCGACAAATCCTCCAATAATAAAGCAGTCCATGTCTACATGTGACAGAATGTGGAGGTGTCTGTGTTGAACTGGGGTGGACAAAGTTAATGACCTGACACCAGGTTATAGTCCAACAGGTTTATTTGGAAGTACAAGCTTTCAGAGTGCTGATCCTTCATCAGGTAGCTAGTGGAGTAGGATCATAGGACACAGAATTTATAGCAAAAGATCAAAGTGTCATACACCCGTGACCTATTGAACAAACCTAGATTGCTGTTTAGTCTTTCTTCTTTTAGAATGGGTTGCAGGTTTCATTTCATTAATATGTAAATTCCAGAACTACTTTCAAGTCACATTCCTGAGACAGCTTTTTAAAAATAGTGACATCTCTGCTCTGACGATGCATTAAAAGTGTGAGGTTAGAGTCTGTGCTGAAAAATGTGTTGCTGGAAAAGCGCAGCAGGTCAGGCAGCATCCAAGGAGCAGGAGAATCGACATTTCGGGCATAAGCCCTTAGAAGGGCTTAGAAGCCATTAGAAGGGCTTATGCCCGAAACGTCAATTCTCCTGCTCCTTGGATGCTGCCTGACCTGTTGTGCTTGTCCAGCAACACATTTTTCAGCTCTGATCTCCAGCATCTGCAGTCCTCACTTTCTCTAGGTTAGAGTCTGTCTTGAGTCAGACTGGTTCTTTTTCTGAAGTAGGAATTTATAAAATGTCACGTGGATTATAAAAATATTGACTATCGACAGTGTGTGCTTTTCGAACAAAATAGAATGGTATTTGCAAATGCAAATTGACCTCATAGACATTGTGTGTGTGTGTGTTTTTGATGATGTGTGAGAGTGTGATGGAATATATGTCTGAGAGGGTGTGCACATGGTTGAGTGTGTGAGAGAGGTAGAGCATGCCTGAGAGAGAGCATGTGTATGAGACAGGGTCTGTACGAGTGTGTGAAAATGTAAGTATGTGAGAGTGTGTATGGTGTAGTAAGGTCACCTGTACTGTGACATGAACCCAAAGTTCCGATTGAGGCCATCCTCATGGGTACTGAACTTGGCTATCAACCTCTGTTCGGCCACTCTGCATTGTTACATATCCTGAAGTCCGCCTTGGAGGGCGGTCACCTGAAGATCCGAGGCAAATCTGCCTGGCTGCTGAAGTGTTACCTGACTGGGAGGGGGCACTCCTGCCTGCTGATTGTTGTATGGTATCCATTTAGCTGTTGTCATAGGGCCTGCTTTGTCTTGCCAATGTACCATGCCTTGAGGCATCTTTGCCTGCAACATATGAGAGAGACAGACCATGTTGGTTGATTCACATGATTACCTGCTGTGTATATGGTGGTTGGTGTGCCTACATGTGATGGTAATATCCATGTCAAAACTCTGACACGTCTTGTCGTGGTTGCCATGACAGGGTTGTAAGGTGTTGTGGTTGATGTTGCCCTGAAAGCTGGGCAGTCTGCTGTGAACAATGTCTAAGGTTTGGCGGCTGTTTAAAGGTGAGAAATGGAGGCGTGTGGAAGGTCTTGGTGAGGTGCTCATCTTCACTGATAATGTGTTACAGGCTACAAAGAACATGGCGTAGTTTCTCTACTCCCAGCAAGTACAAGACAATGAAGAATTCCCCTATCGGTTGCATCTTGTGTCTATCTCCTGAGGACATCATTATGGTTTCTCAGAGGTAAAACAATGACTGCAGTTGCTGGAAACCAGATTCTGGATTAGTGGTGCTGGAAGAGCACAGCAGTTCAGGCAGTATCCAAGGAGCAGCGAAATCGATGTTTCGTGCAAAAGCCCTTCAGGAATAAAGGCTTTTGCCCGAAACATCGATTTCGCTGTTCCTTGTATGCTGCCTGAACTGCTGTGCTCTTCCAGCACCACTAATCCAGAAACACATTATGGTTTCTCGCTGTGGCACATTTGAATTGGCAATCAAAGAGTTGGGCATCATACCCTGTTCTTATGAGGGCATCCTTGAGCACCTTCAGGTGTCCATCACGTTCCTCCTCATCTGAAAAGATCCTTTGTATGCGTAGGGCTTGTCTGTAGGAGATAGCTGTTTTAATATGTTTAGGGTGGAAGCTCGAAGTGTAACATCATGGGTTATCTGTGGGTTTGCGGTAGAGTGAGGTACTGAGGTGCTTATCCATGATAGAGATGTGTGTGTCCAAGAATGAGATAGATACTAAAGAGTAGTCCATAGTAAGTCTGATGAAACTTATTGATATCACTGTGTAGTTGTTTCAGTGACTCTTTGCCATGGTCCAGAGCAAGAAAATGGTATCAATATATCCAGTGTATATTGCTGGTTGGAGATCCTGTGCAGCAAAGAAGTCTTGTTTGAACTTGTACACGAAGTTGCCCAATCTTCAGTGATAGGGTAGCCCAGCACATCAATGCAACGGAAGCAAATACAATTATCAGCCTGAAGTGCTGAGTAGATGATCAATCTCGGCCTGTTCCTGGAGCTCTCAGTATCACAGATGTCAGTCGTGAACTAATTTAATTCACTTCATTTGATCTCAAGAAATGACTGAAGACATTAGATACTGTAATGGTTACAGTTCTTCACAGTTTTCCAGAAATGGCACTCTGGACGTTTGCTTCAAAAGTGGCTGTGCCCTGAGGCTAAGCTGTTCAGAATCTACCCAACAATATGGAAAACTGTCCAGGTATGTCTTGTCCGCAAAATTAAATCTCAACACTAGGTTACAGTCCAAGTTTATTTGAAAGCACTGCTTGTTCACCAGGTAGCTGTGGAATATGATTATAAGACTCAGAATTTATAGCAAAAGATTATAGTGACATGCAACTGAAATGATATATTGAACAAACCTAGCTTACATTACCACTCCCCATAATCCTATTCCTGCATACATTAGCCTTCATTTGTCATCTTTAATGCCTGCTGTACCTGGTATGGTTATCTTTAATGACTGGTATACGAGGATACCCAGGTCACATTGCATGTTCCCCTCTCTGAATTTATAGCCATTCAGATAATCTGCCTCCTTGTTGCTTGCTCCCAAAGTGGATCACACATTACATTTATCCACATTATGTTGCACCTGCTATGCATTTGCCCACTCACTCAGCTTGTTTTAGTCACACTGAAACATCTGTACATCCTTCTCACAGCTCACTCTCCCACCCAGCTTTGTGTCATCTGCAAATATTTGGGATATTGCTTTTAGTTCATGTAAATCATTTAATATACTGTGAACAGCTGGAGTTCTAAACTGATCCCAATGGTGGTCCACTAGTCATTACTTGCCTTTGGAAAAAGCCCCACTTGTTCCTATTCCTTTGTCGGCAAACCAGTTTTCTGTCCATCTCAACACACTCCCTGCATCCCTCCACAACTACCTCCAATCCCACGTGCTTTAGTTTTACACACTAATCCCTTATGTGGAACTTTGTTGAAAGCCTTCTGGAAGTCCAAATGTACCACATCTATTGGCTTTCCCTGATCAACTCTACTATTTCATCCTCGAAGAATTCTAATAGATTTGACAAACATGATTTCCCTTTTGTAAATCCATGCTGACTGTCCGATCTTGCCACTGTTTTCCAAGAATTATCCATGAATTTTGGGTGCCAAAGCATATACTTAATGTATTGCTTCTTATGCTTGAAGCATCGGGTTGGACACTTTTTTTTCCCCCCATTTGAGCTAATGTTAATCAACACATGAGATGTTTTGGGGAAAAAAGATAATCAGTAGGTTTGGGGTCAGGAAGAGGCTGCAGCTTTTGAGGCGATCATGGAGAAGCTGGATTCTACCACTTTTTTTTCGCCAATTGAAAGTAGATTCGTGCTCCACAAGAATTGCCATTATGTCATCTACAGGGCCAAGAACTGTCCTTATTCAAGTGCAACCTGTTGGAACACTGAAACTTAAGTATTTACTTTTAGTTTTGATAAAGATTGAACAGAGCTAAAACAAAAACCATAGATGATGAAGTGTTAATGGCTATGTGGCATCTTAAAAAGCTTGTGGACAACCTCACATAACAGAAATATCACGTTGAGACAGACTTCGGTAATGTTACTGGGATTGAAAGAAACCTTGAAGGCCTCTCCATATGCAAAGAATTGGGCTTCAGCTGATTGTGTAGTACGTGTTCTGGCAAGGTGCAGGCATTGGCAGGTATACTTTTGAGAGCAGAAAAAGGTGACCTAATTTTGCAGAAGTAGATTGCTATTCTGTGATAATAACCAATACTTTACAAGCAAGTTACAGCAGACTCTGGACAATTTGTGCAGCTCAGAAATCTGACCAAGAGTGCACAAAGGTAAGAGAACCCAATGTGTGACGTTGACTGAAATATAGTCCACTGGAGCAGGAGCCACATCTACCAATTGTGGAAGATTTGTTGGTGTCTGATCATACAATAATCAGGCCAAAGGTGACATGAAAAGAAATCCTTCAGACCTTTTTGTGTGGGACATCTATGTAGCATAAATGCAGAGCAAGAATGCCAACAATCAGTAATGCACAGCCAAGTACCTAAGGAGCCAGTTACTTTATCAAGAAATGATGCTTGTGCTTCAGGGTTTCCTAGAAGAGTTTAGTACTGGAGAATAGATCTCAATTTGTGAGTGAGTATCAAATAGGTGACAAGTTTTCAGTTCTCAGTCAAACCGCAAAAGGAAGAATGGTCAAGACTGTGAAGTCACTGCATAAGAATCCAGACTGGGAATTAGTTCTACTCCGTTATGGAGCAACACCATTCAATAATGGGTGCTAGCCAGCAGTATTCCTTCATGAGAAGAGAAGGAGAATAAAAACAGATGTACCAATTCTAAAACACTACCTCAAGCCAAACACAAACTCTGAAAGCCAAGAGTGTAAAACAGCTTTTGAAAAATTAAAACAGCTGAAGTGGTACAACTCAAGTTGGAAACTTAGTCAGGGCATCAAGTCTAGTTGAGGGAAAGGAAGGTCAGAAGCCACAGTCATCCAACAAATGGATCAGCTGAGATTTTATTTTGTCAGAATGTCTGAAGTTATTCAGAGCAAACAAAAGGCATTGATCTTACTCAAGTGAAGGAGATCTATTGTGGTTATTATGCAATATGGGATAGCATACCTACATAAGATAGTATGGAGCACCATCATCATTGCGGTGAACTGAGACTGATTTTAAGACACCTGGAGATTCTTTCAACCTGACCAGTTCAGATTTGGGAGGAGAAATAGGTGATGGGTGATAATGGAAATAATGTTGTGAACAATGACCGTGATTACAAAAGACCATGAAAACACATCAAAGTGAACTTTTTGAATAATGTAGGTGAGGTAGAGAGAAATTTGTGAAGATGTGATCTAATGTGATCAGTTACATCATTAGTTATATGAATCTCATGACTGATATCAGGTAAAAGAGAACATAGCAGTCTAGGACAAGTATGTGGGGAGAGAGAGATCTTGAACACTTCAGTAGAAAGTCTGTATTTGATTAAGTATTATATACAGATGCAAGTGAAGTGTTTCTGTACATCAGGAGTTGTGAAACCTTGGAGCAAACGGCCTCTGTTACAGTCAATGTGCAGGCATTGACCACCTGAGATACTTCAAGCCTGTCTAACAATGTGTAGACAGCACCATTGACTTAAAAAGATACAGTGGACTATCTAAAATGCTATTCTTGTTCACAGATCTCTGCCTCCAGCCTTGCCAAGTGAAGCACCTGACATTGTTGGCAACATTTTCTTGGCTGATCAACATAAGTATCTTGGGTGTGACATGTAGGTGAAAGTCTTGCATTGGTCCTCTGGGCAAACTCCTGGAATTTGAGGCTAATGCTGATTTTAAATCCTAAGAAATAATCTTTCAATCAGGATTGATACCATCTTTAAAAATCAAGAAAGTTATTTTTGCATTAAATCTCCAGTTAGCAACTCTTTAGAGAAAATTGAGTGTACAGCTTTGCTTTAGAATAATTGCAGAAATGCCTTCATTACCCTCACCAAAATTTTAATGGTTGTTGCAAAAATGATTCATTATCAGCTGCCTCCTTGTCATGACCTTAGATTCAAAATGGTGACTAGCTGATGTGATTTGATAACTGGTTAATGATTCAATGTTAGGACTCACTGCACATCACCCGCTATTGGCATCAGCTGATAGTATGATTGGATAAGTAGTTAATGTACTTTAAACCTAAGTTTCATTGCAATTTACTCCTTTTTATCCCCCCAAAAATGCCAATCGAGCATTCACTACGTATTCGATTACAGCTATATTTTATCACCAGCTGTTCACCTAAGATTTACAAATTGAATCAATTGTTATGCCCTTGACATGCGAGGTTACATTATTCAAGGATTTACCTCACCTCCTCTGTTACTAATAAATGCATTACCTCACATTTACTGCAGTTGGCCTAAAGCAAAGATATTACGAACTTAGTAAAACTCTTCACCTTGAATTTATCTGAATCCCTATTTATCTTGAAGGTGATGACTGACTGACTGGATGGTCCCAAAGGAGCTGGCATATTAGGATACCATCACAGTGAATTCCAGAAATTAAGAATAAAGCACTTTTTTAAAAAAAACATTCCCCTTACCCACAAAGTCCCTTGTGTCTGAGACCAGTCTTCACCAATGCTGCGGGTAAAATCCACTAACTCAAAACACATCAAGGTTATTCTTTCTGCGGGCATTAGCTTTTTTTTTTGGCAGTTTTACCATCTTGTTACAGCTCTGTGTCCTAGCCAACAGACTGGAGATTTTTGAGTTTTATTATTAATCCATGTTTAAAAGTCATCTTTGCAATAGTAAAGTTACTATGTTAGATTTTTAGGATTTCATTATGATATAAAACTGTCTTTCATTGCCTGGCAATATTGTTTGAATAAGCATTTATTACAAAGAAATATCTACAAATTCTGTTCTCTTAAGTACTTGTCCCAAAAATTATGGTTCATTGATTTTTAACCTGCACTCAAGCTGTTTTGCCAGTTTTGTTATGAGAATTGCTAGTTTGACAACATTTCTGGTGAAATTTGAACCTTTGCCTTTTCCTGTAGCTAGCTATGAATTTGTGAAGCTTTAAAATGTGACAAAAGTGAATAACACAATTGCGCTTTCCAGAAAGCAATGAGGTTCAGTTGTTAAACAATCCCACATTTCTTGCTAGGTGTCTAAACATAGAGGTATAATTTTACACTGGTGACTGGTAGGCTCCATGCTGCAATTGCCTGCTCTAAGTTGCTGCTTTTTTATCCCCCAAGGTCAAACGTTTTCATCATTGGTAGAAGAGTTAATTTGAAACATGTTAAGATCTACTGAGTCATCTGTCCAGCAGTGGGGGTTTCCTTCATGAATTAAGAGAGCTATTGCCTCCTTGTGTGAAACTTCTGGACTCCATATGATTCCCCAATTGAGATTGGAACATTCTTGGCTTGAGCCCAGATTCTGTTTTGTGGTTATGTCACTGTGTTGCCTGGTCAAAGCCTAATTTTACTTCTATTACCAAACTTTAGTACTGCTGCTTTCTCAATATTATTGGTGATGGGAAAATTACAGCAGGTTTGGTAGTAAGACTCTCTCTCTCTCTCTCTCTCTCTCTCTCTCTCTCTCTCTCTCTCTCTCTCATACAATTCTATGATTGTATGGTAAATGCTTTCTTAGAATCCTGCCTCCTAAGTGAAACACATGTTTCTTTTGTATAACAGCAAGAATTTATTAAATAATGCAATACAAACCTTTGGGATTAACAGTTGGTCAATAGTCTCAAGGATAGCAAAAATGTACTAGATTTTTGCATATTGAATATAGTTAGAAGCCTGTTTCCCTACCCCCTCTTTCTTTATGTTACGTAAATGTTTGAATGATGTCATTTAATTTAGCATATGCATCCAGCTCAGATAGCTAAAGCCAAGGGTGGTGGTATGAACTGGATGCTTCCAGAACACTCTGGCTTATGGTGTTGAACCCACACGTTGCTGATGAGCCTTCCAAAAAGCTTCAATTCTGATTTGTTTTGCAACATAGCATTTCACAGCATGAAGTTGAATGTGGATTGTTTTATTCACATACTGTGTCTCTGAAAGTCAGATTAGTTTTAAGTTTTTGGTCAGATTCAAACTCAATTAACAGGACATAGAGTAAGCAAACGATAGGCGATGAACTTGGCAGTTAGCCGACTGAGGGTGATAATACTGTATTACAATCACTTAAAGCAAAAATTAAAAGAATAGAAAGTATCTGTAAAATGAAGGGGTAGGGAAGAGAAAATATGTGGGGAAAAAGTGATGGAATGGAGTTCTCATGTGAATGGCATAAAAATGGTCATGGGATTAAAAAGCTGGGAGACATTACTTGTTGAATATTTAACCTGGGAACAACTTTTTTACTCTGACTCGACAATACACAGTTAGCAGAGAAACATACTGAAAGCTTAATTTGAAAGCAAAGTACTATAAAATATTCAACATGACTGGAATTTGTTATTCCAGTTGTCTTCCAAGTACCTGTTGCATCTAAATTACTTTTTTTGAAGGTTAGCTCCAAAGAGTAAGCAGTTGGACCAGAAGGTAATAAGAGATAATAGGAGGTGGAGATAATGCAAAATGGCTCCGGTTAGTTTAAATTTCAGGTTTTCAAATTGACCACGTATGGTCGGCTGCTACTTTAAATTATTTGAGAAGATAAGGTTTGAGAGAGTACCATTCACAACCAAAACTATGCAGGCCTCTATTTTCTTCATAATTTGTCCATATTCATAGTCATAGAGATGTACAGCACAGAAACAGACCCTTCAGTCCAACTCGCCCAGCCCAATTTGTCCCACCTGCCAGCACCTGGCCCACACCCTTCCTATTCCTATACCCATTCAGATGTCTTTTAAATGTTGCAATTCTACCAGCCTCCACCACTTCCTCTGGCAGCCCATCAACACACGCACCACACTATGTGGAAAAGTTGCCCCTTAGGTCTCTTTTATAACTTTCCCCTCTCACCCTAAACCTATGCCCTCTTGTTCTGGGCTCCCCATCTCAAGGAAAGACTTTGTCTATTTACCCTATATGTGCCCTTCATGATTTTATAAACCTCAGTAAGGTCACCCCTCAGCCTCTGACGCTCCAGGGAACACAGCCTTAGCCTATTCAACCTCTCCCTTTAGCTCAAATCCTCCAACCTGGCAGCATCCTTCTAAATCTTTTCTGAACCCTTTCAAGTTTCACAACATTCTTCTGATAGGAAGGAGACCAGAATTGCACAGAATATTCCAAAAGTGGCCTAACCAATGTCCTGTACAGCTGCAACATGACCTCCCAACTCCTGTACTCAATACTCTGACCAGTAAAGGAAAGCATACTAAACGCTGCCTTCACTATCCTATCTACCTGCAACTCCACTTTCAAGGAGCTATGAACCTGCACTCCCAAGGTCTCTCTGTTCAGCAACACTCCCCAGGACCTTACCATTAAATGTATAAGTCCTGCTAAGATTTACTTTTCCAAAATGCAGCACCTTGCATTTATCTAAATTAAACTCCATCTGCCACTTCTCAGCCCATTGGCCCATCTGGTCAAGATCCAGTTGTAATCTGAAGTAACCTCCTTCGCTGTCCACTACACCTCCAATTCTGGCGTCATCTGCAAACTTACTAACTATATCTCTTAAGCTCACATCCAAATTATTTATATAAATGGTACAAAGTAGTGGACCCAGCACTGATCCTTGTGGCACTCCACTGGTCACGGGCCTCCAATCTGAAAAACAACTCTCCCCTACGACCCCTTGTCTCCTACCTCGGAGCTGGTTCTGTGTCCAAATGACTAGTTCTCCCTGTATTCCATGACATCTAACCTTGCTAACCAGTCTCTCATGAGAAATCTTGTCAAAAGCCTTCATGAAGTCCATCTAGATCACATCCACCACTCTGCCCTCCTCAATCCTCTTTGTTACTACTTCAAAAAACTCAATCAAGTTTAGATTAGATTACTTAGTGTGGAAACAGGCCCTTCGGCTCAACAAGTCCACACCGACCCGTCGAAGTGCAACCCACCCAAACTCATTCCCCTACATTTACCCCTTTACCTGACACAGTGGGCAATTTAGCATGGCCAATTCACCTAACCTGCACATCTTTGGATTGTGGGAAGAAACCAGAGCACCTGGAGGAAATCCACGCAGACATGGGGAGAATGTGCAAACTCCACACAGTCAGTCACCTGAGGCGGGAACTGAACTCAGGTCTCTGGCACTGTGAGACAGCAGTGCTAACCACTGTGCCACAGTTTGTGAGACATGATTTCCCATGCACAAAGCCATGTTGGCTATCCCAAACCAATCCTTGCCTTTCCAAATACATGGACATCCTGTCCCTCCTGATTCTATGATCTAACATCCAGATAATTTTTCATGCTGCCAGTTCTCAGTATTATGAGTTACTAGATGAGGAAAATAACTAACTGGATTTTTGGGCTAGATACTGCAGTGGTACACTGACTTATTGGCTTGGAGCCCCTGTCATTTACTATGCTCTTGAGTGCTCCAAATAACCTGGTCCATGTAACTCTCCCAACCTGAAGAATGGGTAGGATCTAAATCCAGCAAAATGTCTACATCAAGGTTGCCAGGTTCAAGGTGCTGTATCTGTTACAATGAGATGGAAAGAAAACAAATTGTGTTGCAGTTGATAGCATCATTATAAATCCTAAACTGTAGTGTTGTTATACATCTGCAAAGTCTTTGCACACTTTTTCCGTTAGATCATATTTCACCAAATTGTAGACACATGTAAAACAAAACTTAGCAGCACAACCTGAATTATCACTGTATGCTTTTGCCTCCAGTACTTTTTTAAATATGAAAAGACTATGAATATTGAAAATAATGAAGTTAGTGAGTACTATCCACTTTTAACGGTAATCCATTATGTCATCCACCTGTCTTCATTTAAAAGTTGGCAGGGCAAACCTAGACGGAACAAAGGCAGCAGATAGTTGGGAATATGACCACCTGTAATTTCCTCTCCAAGCCACTTACCATCCTGACCTGGAACTGCATGGCTGCTCCTTCATTGTTGCTGGGTAAAAGTCATAGAACTTCCCCTCTAACAGCATTATGGGTTTATTACATCACGTGAACTGCAGTGGATCAAAAAAGGTGACTCACCAACAGCTTTACAAAAGCAATTAGAGATTGGCAACAAATGCTGGTGTTGCCAGCAGTATCCAAATTCCACAAATGAATAATATAAACCAAAAATCTTCATTATTTCCTCACATTTTTCTAACATTTGTTTTCTGGTGTGCACCTAATGTTTTTACATTCATTTATCTATTGTTGTCATTTTGCACTTAGGTTTTTTTTAAACAAATGGATGTAAATTTCCCAGCAGTTCAGGCAGCATCCAAGGAGCAGCGAAATCGATTTTTTGGGCAAAAGCCCTTCATTAGGAATGTTCCTGATGAAGGGCTTTTGCCCGAAACATCGATTTCGCTGCTCCTTGGATGCTGCCTGAACTGCTGTGCTCTTCCAGCACCACTAATCCAGAATCTGGTTTCCAGCATCTCCAGCCATTGTTTTTACCCCTATGTAAATTTCCCACCAGCACTTTTCACATACAGATGGTAGAACAGTGGTGATACTAGTCTAATAATCTAGTGGTCAGGACTATTGCTGAGGGAATGCAAGTTCAAATCTAACCATACAGCTGGGCATATTTAAATTCAATGAATAGATCTGGAATAAGAACCTTATTCCAGTGAAGTTGGAGTGCAGTGCCAGAATTCACAGCTTTTTTTCTTGATGTCAACTTGGTAATAATACAACATATTGTCTATTTGGTTTTCACAGTACAGTTGTCTTAAGGCAGCTTCTAGTCAACTTTGCAATGAAGGAGAATTTTCCAAGTGTTTTGGCCTTGCATGCAAAGTATCATTCATCAACTCTACTTTTAATTTGTGAATGATGCAATCAACTTAATCATCATGATGTTGGTAAGGCTACTTCAGGAGTACAGTGTGCACTTCTAGTCGCCCTGTTATAGGAAGGATGTTATTAAACTGGAGAGGATTCAGAAAAGATTTACCAGAATGTTGCTGGGAATGGATGGTTTGAGATATAAAAATAGACTGGAAAGGGAGAAACTGCAAGGCTGGGTCTCTTTACTGGATTGTCAGAGGCTGAGGGAGTGACCTGTTGGAAGTTTATGAAATCATGTGGAGCATGGATAAGGTGAATAGTCAAGGTCTTTTCAGAGGGTGAGGGAGTCCAAAACAAAAGGTTTATGGTGAGGGGGGAAAGATTTTAAAAAAGATTCGAGGAGAGAGTTTTTCACACAGCTGGTGGTGTGTGTATGGAATGAGTTGCCAGAGAAAGTGATGGAGGTGGGTACAATTGCAACTTTTTAAAAAGCCTGTGGATGGATATATAAATAAGCAAGGTCTAGAGGGATATGGGCTAAATGCTAGTAAATGGCACTGGTCAGATTGGGATGTCTGTTCAGAGCAGACAAGCTGGACCAGAGGGTCTGATTGACTAAGTTCCCATACTATGTTGTGGTAAACTCTGATTAGCATTACTTTTTATTGTGTCGTGGGCTTTTATTTCCAAATAAACGTGCTCGCAGTAGTACTAATGTGAGGAAGCAATAACTACCAAAGGAAGTAATAAGTACAATAGTTTTAAAAATATCCACATGAATTTGTATTGGCATTTATATAAATGATTTGGATGAGAATATAGAAGCCATGCTTAGTAAGTTTGCAGATGAGACCAAAATTGGTGACATAGTAGACAGGTGAAGAAGGCTTTCCAAAATTATAAAGGATCTTGATCAAATGGGCTAAAAAATAGTAAATGGTGTTCAATCTGGATAAATATACCAAAATGCAAAATGTTACAACCAACAAGGGTAGGACTTACACAATTAGTGGTAGAGCCTTGGGTAATGTTGAAAAGTGCGGAAAAACACAGCAGGTCAGGCAGCATCCAAGGAGCAGGAGAGTCTATGTTTCAGGCATAATCTCTTCAGCAGGAATGTGGAAGGGGAAGGGGCAGAGAGATGAAAAGGAGGGTGAGGGTGGGGCTGGGGGTGGGTGGGGGGATGGTAGCTGGGAAGGCGATAGTTAGATGCAGATGGGGGCTGGTGATAGGTCATGGGGGGGGTGGAAGATGGACAGAAGAGGGCAGGGCTGCTGCTTCAGAATGTGGTTGAAGAGTTTCAGGGCATGGGGTGTTGAAGAGCTTATTGCAAAGCCTCGTCCAAGGATGCCTACTTTGAAGAAGTTCTCCTCCTCCCACCACAAGGATCTCAGCGTCTCTCTGTGTCTCACTCTGCTGCGCCTCCACCCCCATCTCCTCTGCCCTGAAGCTCTTCAACCGCATACTGGAGGAGCAGCACAGCCCTCTTGAACTGTCCTACCGATACATCATCTTTCCCATCTATCACAATTGCCCCCCCCCCCCCCCAACCTGCATCCATCTATTGCCTTCCTACCCTCCTATTTATCTCTCTGCCTCCTTCCCCCAGCACATTCCCAATGAAGAGCTTATGAACAAACATTGACTGTCCTGCTCCTTGGATGTTGCCTTACCTGCTGTGCTTTTCCAGTGCCATACTTTTCAACTCAAACTTTCTCCAGCATCTGCAGTCCTCACTTTCTCCTTGAGTAGTGTTGTAGAACAGAGAGACCTAGGAGTGCAGGAACATAATTCTTTTGAAATTTGCATCATGTACATACAGGGTGGTTAAAAAGACATTTGGCACACTTGCTTTCATTGCTTAGCCGTTTTAGTATAGGAGTTGGGAAGTCATGTTGAGGTTTGTACAGGACTTTGGTGAGGCCTCTTCTGGAATACTGTGTCTAGCTCTGGTCACCCAGTTATAGGAAGAATATTATTAAGCTAGAGAGGGTTCAGAAGAGATTCACCAGGATGTTGCTGGGGGTGGAAGGTTTGAGTTATAAAGAGAGGCTGAATAGGCTGGGATTTTTTCACTGGAACGTAGGAGGTTGAGAGGTGACCTGATAGAAGTTTATAAACTAACGAGAGGTATAAGTGAAGTTAATAGTTGTCTTTTCCCTAGGATGTGAGATTTCAAGACTAGGGGCCACATTTTTAAGGTGAGAGATTTTTAAAGAAAGGCATGAGAGGCAAATGTTTTACACAGAGGGTGGTTCGCGTGTGGGGAGTGAACTTCCTGAGGAAGTGGTGGATGCTGGTTCAATTACAACACTAAAAAGACATTTGGATAGATACATGAATAGGAAAGGATTGGGGGGATATGGACCAGGAGCAGGCAGGTGTGACTAGTTTAGTTTGCGATTGTTTGGCATGGACTGGTTGAACCGAAGGGTTTGTTTTGTGCTCTTTGGTTCTATGAATTGGAGCTGAGTTTATCAGATCAAGTTAGAAGCTGTGAATTTGTGCAAGTAACCCACCTCCTGACTTGCTGAAGTCTCCGTGCTGGCCTTCTGGGCCTAAAGTCACATCCCACATGTGAATTTACAAGAAAAAGATTGGTTCCTAAGATTATCAATCAGAGTACACTTGCCAAACAATCAGCACCCTGTGTTCTCATCCAGCATAAATATTGGTTTTGCATTCTTTACATTCTTGTCAAATGTCTTGATGATTCCAAGACGAGAAGTTCCAACAGTGTTCACCAATATGAAAGGATACTGCTCAAAATCGGAGTAACTTACTTGAATTGGTAGGAGACTTTGTTTTTGCTAACAAGCAAAGTAGATATGGGTCTTTTTAAGATTCAGGATGAGACAAATGGGGTTGTGCAGGACCTGTCCTGAACCCTGAACATCTAACAATGGCATAGGTGAGGGGGCAAAGGCATGCTGTCTAAATTTTCAGATGACTCAAAAACTTGTAAAGCTGATATGATATAAATGTCCAGACTGTTAAATGAATGTATAAACAATCTGGCAGGTGACATATAATATGGAAAAATGTGAAGCTCTTCCTGCCAAACTGAATAGAAAACACAATTATTTAAACAGGGAATGACTGCGGAATTTTGAGGTGCTGAGCGATTTAATGTGTTCTCATCATCTGAGTCTAAAAGATTAGTATTCAGTTGCAACAAATGATTAAGAAGCTTAACTTGTTAGGAGGGTAGTAGAATTTAAAGGTGAAGATGTTGCTTCATTTATGGCTTTAGTGAGACTGAATCTTGTGTCTGGATATAAGGACAGATGTTGTGACATGGGAAACATTGCAGGAGGTTTCCTAGACTGACATCTGGATTAGATAGATTTTTTTTTAAAGAAAGTTTGGACAAAATGGACTTCTTTTTTCTAGTGTTCAGAAGAGTAAGGACTGATTTGATTCACTCGGGTAATGTGCTGGAAATCAAGCTCCACTGTTACCACATTGTCACAAAAATTAGTTTTTTTTTTAAATGGTGTGAAAGTTCCCTAATTTCAATGCTGGGGTCGCAAATATTTACAATGTAGAACATAGAACAGTACAGGTCCTCAATGTTGTGCTGACCTTTTATCCTACTCTAAGATCAAACTAACCTTCATACCCTTCATTTTACTATCATCCACGTGCCTATCCAAGAGTTGCTTAAATCTATTTGGCTCTACTACCACTGCTGGCAGTGCATTCCATACACCCATTACTATGTATTAATGACTTGGATGAGGCAAGTGAAAGTACTATAGCCAAGTTTGCAGATGATCCAAAAATAGGTGGGAAAGGAAGTGGTGAGGGTGACAGATTATGGACAGGGATGTCTAACAGGAGAAGTGAGTGCCAAACATTTGGTAGATAATATATAATGTGGGAACATGTAACATTATGCACTTATGCAGCAAAAATACAGAAATCGAACATTATTTTAAATTGAGAAAGACTGCAGAAAGCTACAGAATAGAGGGATTTGGAAATCCTCATTCATGAATCTCAAAGTTAACACCAAAGTTCAGTGGCTAATAAGGAAGACCGGCTTTATTAAAAAGGAAATGGAATATAAAAGCAAGAAGGGTTTGCTAAAGCTGTACAAGACACTAATCAAACCCCAAGTGAAATACTGTGAACAGTGTTGACCTTTTATCCAAGTAAAGATATTACGGCATTGGAGGCAGTCAGAGAAGGTTCACTGGACTGCTACTGGTTATGGAGGACTGCCTAATGAGGAGAGATTGAGATTACAATCATTAGAACTTAGAAGAATGAGAGGTGATCTCATTGAAATGTGCAAGATACTTAAGGAACATAACAGGGTAGAGGCAGAGATATTGTTTTCTCTTGTGTGAGAGTCTAGGACCAGTGGGCGTAATCTGACTAAGGGGTTGCACGGTCAAAAGAGGAGTTTCTCCCGAGCTTGGCAAATGTGTGAATTTCTTTACAGAGAGCTGTCGAGGTGGAGTTGTTAAATTATTTAAGGCTGAGAGAGGCAGATTTTTTTATCAGTTACAAATGGAAGAAAGGGAAGAGGCAGCAAAGTGGAGTTGAGGATTATTGGATCAGCCATGATCTCATTGAAACAGATTCGATGGAATGAATGGCCTACTTCTCCTCCTCCATCATATGGCTGACAAAGTTCTAGCCAGAGATGCGATGGCACACTTTCTGCTTGTTTGAATGGCATGCACTTCCTGTAAGAATGTTGATGCATCAAAGATCAAGCAGAATTCATAATCCTCTTTTAACGTATTCCAACATCTTTAACTTTCATTCCCTCCAGCACTCCTGCACGTTGGCAGTAGTGTTTCCCACATACATGGTGCATTGAAGCAGTTCCCGAGGCTGTGTTTACAATGCCTTTGTAAGTTTGTGACCACCACTAGCACGTGCATGAGACCAGTATCACCTGTAAGTTTCCCTCCAAGCCGTGCACAATCCTGACGTGGAATGATTTCTTTGCTGTCACTTGGTCAAAATGTTAACTGTCCTGTCCTTAACAGCATTGTGGGTGTACTGACAGCAAATTTACTGCAGCAGTTCAAGATAATGGCTCATTGCCACACTCTAAAAGACAATTAATGCTGGTCTTGTCACTCTATTCACATTTTACAAAAGAACTAGGAAATGCTTGGTGTCTAACTGGAAATGAAAAATGTACTGAGCGAGTGTGATGTAAAATGTACTTGTAATAATATGGGCTACCTTGCTTAGCTGCAATTTAGAGTAAATTCATATGTAATCTTAACTGTAGGAACTTGTGAAAATGTACAAAGAGTGTATGCATTTTACAACTTTTTCACAGCAATGACTCTCTTTACCTGCACTTTTGGGAAGAGTTAGTACAATTTCTGATTAAGGAAAGTACCTCCCACTGAATCCACGCTGTGCGGTAGAGCTTGATTCAAGCAATCAAATATTCTTGCTGCACTCGCACTACTCTTTCTTTCACTTTTGGTTACCATGGTTTCAGTGCAAATAAGTCTTAAAAACTGATTTTTCTTTTGCAGCTAGAGCTGACAAAGGAACTCTTGGCAACATTACAGTCGAGTCTTTCCCTGTTTTTGATGGGGAATGGTTCAAATTGAAGCAAAGCAAGAAAGAGACTGTTTAATGTTGGTTTGTGTACACAACAGTGATAAAGTGTCTCTGCTGCTAAACCAGAAGCTTAGCCTAATGTACTTGATTCACCTTGGTCTAAGAGATCAGGAGATGTGGAATTGCAGGGCTGATTTGCAGGCCCCCAAACCAATAGCACAATGTAGGATGGAGTATATAAAAAGAAATATTGGATGCTGGTTGTAGAGGAATCACTATGAACATGGGTGGCTTTAATCTGCATACAAACCAGAAAAATCAGATTGGTAATAGAGGAGGAGAATGCTTTCAAGACAGCTTCTTAGAATAACAGGCAATGGAGCAGAATGTCTTATGAAGAAAGAGAGGCTGCACTGTGTTTGAGTAAGGGCTGACTTGCTTGATGTGGAGATCTGACCGAGACATTCATGAGGGTGCTGTATAGAGTAAATTGGGATAAACCTTTCCCATTCAGAAGAGGATCAAGAACCAGAGGGCGGAGATTTTGTCTTTTTAAAAAAAACAAATAGTTAACAAGAAATTTTTTTTTTTATTATTCAGCGGGTAGTTTGTGTCAGTCAATGCAATGCCTGGAAATGTGATCCAGGCAGTTTGACTTGAGGCATTCAAGTGTTCAATGTTGTTTCTGTTTAAATAATTTGCAGAATTATGAGAGAGGCATTGAGCATTTTGGCATAATGTCCCAGAAGGCCTTCTGAATTGTAACAATTCTGGAAACTGTTAAATATGTAAGATCTTTTAATGCTGCAAATGTGTTGCTGGTCAAAGCACAGCAGGTTAGGCAGCATCTCAGGAATAGAGAATTCGACGTTTCGAGCATAAGCCCTTCATCAGGAATGAAGGGCTTATGCTCGAAACGTCGAATTCTCTATTCCTGAGATGCTGCCTAACCTGCTGTGCTTTGACCAGCAACACATTTGCAGCTGTGATCTCCAGCATCTGCAGACCTCATTTTTTACTCGAAGATCTTTTAATGGTCTTGATGATAAGGTGGATATGGAAAGCATGTTTCCTTTTGTGAGAGTTCTCAACTGGGGGCACTGTTTAAATATTTAGGGGTTGCTCTTTGGACACAGGTGAGATTTTCTTGAGTTTTGGTCAACTTTTCATCTCTCCCTCAGAAGGTGGTAGAGGCAAAGTCATTGAATATTTTTAGGTGAAAGTAGATTCTTCAACAAGGGAATCAAAGTTAAATGAGGAGAGATGGAAACTTGGAATTCAAAACAAACTGATTAGTTGTGTTCTTATTGATGGAGCAGAGAAGCTGGATGGCCTGAATAACTCCCTTGTGTTCCTAAATCATATGTTTGTACATCCTGTCCCACTAACTGGGAACACCAATCAGAGGTGCCTGCCTAGAGATTAAGCAACGGGAGGAAATCACCCTGGGAGAGTTCAACATTGACAGACATCATGAAGCCTCACTTGCCTTAGCACCAACTATCTTCTCACCTCTCCCCTTCTCTACCGCCTAGTAATTGGCATTACTGGCTACCCATCCCAAACTGACATCGAGAAGGTGGTGGTGGTGGTAGTGAGCTGTTTTCTGCCATTGCTAATCCATGGGGCTAGATACACCAACATTGAGTTCCAGGATGTTGATTCTGCTATTGAATTTTGAGGAGATTTAGATTGTATATTCCACAAAGCTTGGACATCTTTCACACTTGAGCTAATAAGTGGGCGAGCAACACTTGCACCAAACAGATATCAGGCAATGATGATCTCTGTTCAGAGAGTCCTGGGAGTTATCGTTTACCAGAAACTCCACAGAACCAGCCAGATAATACACTGCTGCAGGTACAGGTTAGAGGCTGGCAACTCGCTTCTAGACGTTTTGAAATTTTCCATGTGTACACATGATAAGCCAGATGTGATGGAATATTCTTCACTTGGTTCGATGGTGTCATGCAGCAGCACTCCAAGTTTGACACCATTTGAGGCCAACAGTCCATTTGCCGTCTTAAATTGTCCATATCATCACCACCACTGCAGCAACTTGTTCTAGCCTCCTTCATTGTACCATTCAAACCCATGACCACTACAATGTGGAGCAGCAGATACACAGGAATGACACCCTCTCCACTCCTGTCCTGGCAAACTTCTGTTTGATTTGTACCCCATCCTGACTTGGAGCGATATTGCTGTTGTTTTGCTGAATTCAAGTCCTGGAACCCTCTTCCTAAAAGCTCTGAGGTGTTCCTACACCCCAAGTATTGCTACCATTCAAGAAGGTAACTCATTGCCACATTGTCAAGGGCAATTTATCCTTGCCAGTAATGATCTCATTCACTGAAAGAGCATAACAACATCAGCTGCTTGTGGACTAAGTACTTGTTTTCCGCCTTTGGAGTTTTATGAGGTAAAGCTTTATTTTATGTAAGAGGAAAATTCTGCTTTATTTTGTATTGGCTGTCAGCAGAACAGGCTGAAGCTGGAGCTAAATGTAATGAAAACAGATGTAGTTATGGAATTTTATTTGGTTGTTGATTTTCAGAAGGCCTTGAGAATTTCTACTGATTTGCCAATAGGCGAACTTCGGGATGAGAAAAATAGTCATCCTCATTGCTTGGGACTTTGAGCTGAATACTCATGTATTTAGAGTTGAAATGCTGCAACAGAAAGTTTTGCAACCATTTGCAGAGCAGGAAACCAGTACTGTTGTGAAAAAAAGAACTGTGTTGGAATTAAGTACATCAGCATAACTTCAGTCTGTTAGGAAAATAAAAGGCTGTCTAATTAAGGCAAGGAAAGCTTTTCGGGGCTTTAACAGAGTAATCAGATTGACAAGCTAAGAAATAGATTGTGTCTTTGTATAGCAACGACTAAAGATTTCAAAGCGCAGATTGCTGTTAATTTGGTGGAATTTGTACCTCGCCCAACATCACCACCCCCACCCCCACCCCCCCCCCTCCCCATTTTCAGCGACACCTTGCTTCAACTTGTCACAGAGGTGGATCAATGCAATGCAATTAGAAGGAATTTCAAATGCACTGTCTTAACCATTTAACATCAAGGCCCCAGCTATTCATCAGCTTGTACTTAACCGGATCCTGAGTATTTGTAGTGTGTTATACCCATGGCAACCTGCAAATTTATACAAGTTTCCATAATCTAAATTTGTTAATATGCAAGTGATGTACTATGTGTTGAATAAATTTCACGTTGCATCACTTCTCATTGCACACTTCTTTTCAGAAAAAGAATTAAACGTTCTTGTTAATGGTGAGTAGTTTTTGTATTCTTTATCAATGAGCTTGAGGCTCCAGGCACCAAGTGGCTAGGTCTATTTCTATTCTGGTATAATTTTAGAGAAAAATACTTAAATTAGTTTTCTACTAATTTGGAGAATAGAAGTGACGAGATCGGACACATATAAATCAATTAATATATATAATAGTCATAACTAAATCTCTATTCTAAAACTGGATTGTTTACAAAGCTCCAGTACCATATTAATGGCTATAGTCGTATGCAATTACACTGTCCTTTCATGTTTTAAAATACTATACATTCAACAAAGTTAATAAAATCAGTTTCGAGCAGGACTTGACATGTATATCCTCGATGAAAGCCAGCTGTTGTGGTTAACACTATCATGGTATATTTTCCCTTTCTTTAATCTGAGATTTATTGTACATGTAACACACTGGCTCAAAGCAAAGATGATAAGGAGACAAATTTTTTTCTTTTTGTTTTTTCCCCCCTGGTAACATTGTGCTTAATCTTCTTTCTCTGACCACCTTAAATGTTTCAAAGGCTAAAGTAAGGCAGTTTCCAGAGGTGGAGTTTATTCATTGAGAACAGTGAAGCTGTTCAATTAATTAACTTCAGCTACAGAATAGGAAGATGTTGATTCTATCTCCTCTGCTAAGCTCTAGCTTGGAAGTGAAAGATGGAAAAATGCTTCAGTGAAATTAAGTCATGATGCAATCAATATTATCACTACCCTTGAGTGCAACTTTTTTTTCAAAAATAGAGCAATGTTTGAATTTCTTTGCATTTAATGTTTCTTTTCCATTTGGAAATCTTTTCCCTGGGGTTGGGGAGTCCAGAACTAGAGGGCATAGTTTAGGGTGAGAGGGGAAAGATATAAAAGAGACCTAAAGTGGCAATGTTTTCTCAGAGGGTGGTAAGTGTATGAAACGAACTGCCAGAGGATGTGGTGGAGGCTGGTACAACTGCAACATTTTAAAAGACATCTGGATGGGTATATGAATAGGAAGGGTTTGGAGGGATATGGGCCGGGTGCTAGCAGGTGGGACTAGATTGCATTGGGATAGCTGGTCGGCATGGATAGGTTGGACCGAAGGGTCATTTTCCATGCTGTACATCTCTATGACTCTATAACTGAGTAATGGTTTATTTCCAGTGAGCTAGAGAATTATGCAGGTGGATTTTTGGCACAGGCCTAGTGAAGCTTCTCTGTTGTGCTTTCCTTTTGTTACCATCGGTCACCTGAGCTTTTGAATATAAAGCTGGACAGCTCGTAGAAGGATGCTTGTTGTTCTGAAGTATCCAGTTGCAGGAAGGTAAACACAATGTATTCAGTGATGGTTGAACATTGTCTGAGTGTTTTGTTGTTTTTAATTGGGCGAATAACAGGAGATCCAGATTAAAATTGCACAATTAGTGCATTGTATTTTGATTTATCATTGTGTGTCTTGTTGTTTTAAGCTTGTATAAAAGAAGTTAGATGCCCTGACTTTCTGATTTATTTATTGGCAATATTCTAAAATTAATATTTGGTATGCTGGAGTAAACTAGTTAATGTAATTTGCAGTTTAAAAGGAGCCCAGACAGCACCCCCAACCCAAAACATTCTTCTTGTGAAGATTTGTAATGCAAGTAATGACATGTTCTCTGATCTTGTGCACAGATTTTGCAGATTGCCAGTTTAAACCCTATTTACTGCAAAAAGGATTTTTTTTTCTGTTTTGCTCACATGCATTTAGACTATATTAAAATATCTTTTAATTCAGCTGATTTGACCTGCACACTATCCTACCTCCAATTTCCTCTTCAATGATAGATTGCAGCTCTGGAGATTAAAATGATCATTTTCACAATTAAAACAAGTTAAGAACTTGTTGGAAACACTTAAAAACAATGAATCAGAAGTTAAATCACTTTTTACTACTTAAATATTTGAAGACCTGCATAGTTAAAGTGGTTCAGATCAACATTTACCTGCTTTGGACCATGTGTGGATAGTAAAATTATTAGGACACTTCATTGAATTAAATTTTGAAACTCACTTACGATATGTAGAACCAGTTTGTTTGCCAAACACCCCTCAGTATTGTTCCCTCCTTGTCAGTGAGAGCAATTCATTCCTTTGAATGGAGAATATGAAAACTCCAGAAGCAGAGATTCAAACCAGAATGTGATAGATGATGTATCTATCATCTAACATTTAACTTTATTTTTAAGTGGAGTCAGACTTGGGATTAATTTGCAATAGAGACAGAAGATAATTTTTTTTCCCAAAATATAATTGCTGCCTGAAAAGTGGAGGTGGAGGCTGGATCAGTAAAGTAACTACCTAAAGGGAAATTGGTTAAACACATGATCAAATAAATTTGAGACACTATGGGGATGCTGCAGCAGATTAATGTGACATAGCTATTTCAAAGAGCTAGTGCCATTACAATAGGCAGGATGACCTCTTTGTGTTGCCATTCTTTTATACTAATCCATCACTAAAATGTCTGTACAATAAACTTGCTAATCTTGACAGTATGATTACTTGTATTCCTTAACCAACAGCATGTTTCATCTGCTGACTAGTCAAGTGCAAAAACCCTATAGTAAACAGGAATACCTCTTCAGCTGCATTAGAATAATTCGTTCATCTGCTAAAATGAAATAATAGATTTAGTTCAATCATTTCTGAGCATCAGGACAATTAATTAACACAACTTGCAATATGTCTGTGAATCTTTGCATTTGAAAGCCATTGCAGTTTGTTGCTGGTATGTGGGAATGTCTTAAAAATAATGCTGAATGAACAGTAAAAACTGGTTTCTGAGGAGAATTAAATTAATGAAATTTAGTTATTAAAGCTATTTCTGGCACTTGGAACTAGATTTTACACAGCGTTGAAATTGGAGCAAAATAGGTGCAGAGTTGGAACAGAGGCAGAGGTGGAAGCTTCATGTGTTGCTTTTTCGAAATTGTGAGCATTATTCTGAAATGCCCACTTTCAGAACTTCTGCAGTTTTCAATGAGGCAACTGAACTTTGGGATTCTTCTTGATTCACAACTGCAGAATAAGAGATATCAACCTCTGATTGGAGGTGGGAAGGCTATGAAAAATTAATAAAAATGGTGTTGTCTACCTTCTAATTTATCATTAAATGCCATAACCTAATTATATTTCTATTTACTTGAGTGATGACAGTGCTATGACTGGAAAAGTTGTGACTTTTAATCCATCTCTCATTGGCAGTCCTTTACTTTTGAGAACTAGTCAAGTGCAATCACAGTAAAGTAACAGTGAATGCCTTTTCAGATACATTAGAATAATTTATCCATTGGACAAAGTGCTATTATACATTGTACAATATTTAAAGTTGAAAAATGTGCTGGAAAAACACAGCAGACCAGGCTTGTCTTTGGCTTCTCCTTGGCAGAAGATCTCGGGCATCAGCTTGACTGCTTGAAAACTGTGGTGAATAGGAGATCTTTTTGCTGCCTTAAAAGGTGATGATGGATTTTGCATTTCAGGGTTTGTTTACATAACTGTCCTGATGAATATGTGCTTCGTCATTTTGAGAGATTTATGAGCTTTTCAACTAAGTCAGGAGTATTCAAAGGCCCATATTAAATGGTGTTTTCAAAGACTTCCAAAGCTATCAAGGCTTGAGAGTTATGATTATTGAAGTAGATGTTAGGTGAATGGGTTGCTGCGATGTGACGTGCTTTATATTGCTTTGTGAAACTTGGCTAATATCCCTGAGAATAGAAGTAGGCCTGTTAATCTGGCTGCCTGGCATCAGACCATCTCCCTATACATCTCAGCCAGCAAGCCTAATTTTAGGTTGCCTCTCTTTCCAGAAGATGACTATCTGGCCTGCTTTCAGTTTTCAGACCATGATGCGATTGCACTTGAAAAATCCCAGCTTCTAATTCCTACCCCCATTATGAAAATCTGCCCATGAACTATGGTTGGTCTTGTTATTACCACCTTCTGATGCAGGTTTTGTTGGGATAATACTTTAATGAGATATTAGCTTTCTGAGCTTTACAAGTTGCAGGTGAAAAAAGTTACAAAAAAAACCACTAAATCAAAGTAATTGGATCCTTTGTCTCATTAATTTAAAACTCTCTGATTGTGAAGCTTTGAGTTCTTAAAGCAGTGAGTAAACCAACTTTAAATTTAGATTTTTCTCGCGAACCGAAAATAGTTTAGGTCTTCAGTTGATGCTGAGAGGTGCAGTGTTTAGGTCTCCAGTTGGCAACAATTGGTTCTTATTGGCTTGTTTCAGCGTGTTCATCACTGTGACTGGCACTTTGTAAGTTTGAAAGCAGCAAAGACCGAGATAGATTGAAATAGCTGTAGCCATGGTTGTGTGACCAGTGCTTTTCTGTAAGGAAAATTAAACTTGGTATTTGTTGCAATATTTGTGAACTTTTTCAATTTCCTTGAATTTAAGTACTGATGGTTGATGGAGGAGACTAAGGAGTTTCTTTCTAAAATTTTTGTAGTCTACAATTGTAATTTTTTTTTAAGAAAAAGGATCTTTGAGTAAAACACTTGACTTTTAAAAGTTTTACCTGAGGTGGCTAGTTTTGAAGCCAGAAGTGTAAAGCCTCAGTTGAGTCAATAATGTGACTTGGCAATGCCTCAAATTCTGCCTGTACCGCTGCAGTTGATGTAGTGCTTCCTTTGTTTTGTTAAGTATTGTCATTAAAAGACTGAGTTGTCTGTACATCGGTTGACTAAAATTAGGTTTAGGGTTTTAACCCAACATAATATGTGGGTGGTTGATGGCCTCCACTTTGTTTTTAGGAACTGAGAGTTATGTATTTCATGCCAGTGCATTCATGGTTTCATATATATGCTACCATGCTCTGAATTAAATACAAGTGGATATTGTAAAAGGTTTTGTGCACCCTCTCCCTAGTTCTAGGGAATGGGATAAAGCCAAAAGACAACAGTGCTAATGTACTATAATTTGTGAAATTGTTTCTTTTATTCTGTGTGAGGCAGACCCCATTGTTAATTATCCATGAGAAGTTAGAATTAATCATTCGGCACAAAAATACAGTAGCGCCTCGACTTACAAACTTAATCCGTTCCGGGACCCAGTTCGCGAACCGAAAAGTTGGCACATCTGAATCAATTTTCCCATTGTTCGGATATTTCTGGAGTCTTTTCTCTCTTTTTGTGTCTCTTGGAGGTTGGTGATGCCACAAGAACACGATCCAGAGAAACTTGTTTTTTTTCTTTGTTGCAGAATTTTCCGAAAATGGGACATCACATTGTCATTTAAAATGTTCACTGCTCTGGTCACAGTTTGTTAGGGTGATGCCTCTCAACAAAAGCCAGCACTTCACTCCATTTGCTACAAATGTCTTTGATTTGAACACTTGATATATCTTCCCTCTCTTCTTCCTCCTCTCTAGATTGCTCCTCCTGCATAACCTTCACCTACTCTTGTTGCAATTCAACAAGATCTTCCTCCACCACATCATCCTCATTGATCTCCAAGCCCATATTTTGGCCCAGGGTCACAATCTCATTCAATACATTTACTGATGTATCCTCCTCAAAACCCTCGAAGTCTCTCTCGGGTACGCAATCTGGCCAAAGTTTCCTCCAAGCCAACTGCAACGTAGGGAAAGCGACCTCATTCCATGCCTTATCAATAAGGCTTATGGAGTGGAGGATATTGAAGTGGTCCTTCCAGTACTGACCATGGGTCAAATCTGTGTCGGTGACCTGGAGACACCTGGCTAACAGAGCCTTCGTATATAATTTTTTGAAATTTGCAATGACATTCTGGTCCATGGGTTGGATGAGAGGAGTGGTGTTGGGAGGAAGGAACTTTACTTTTATGAAGTCGTATTCAATGTCCAAGTCGTCTTCAAATTTGGAGGATGGGCAGGAGCATTATCTATTACTGGAAGACACTTAAGTGGCAAATTATTTGTTTCAAGATATTCCTTGACAGCTGGTGCAAAAACTTCCGTCAACCATTCCATAAAAATCATTCGCGTGACCCAAGCCTTGCTATTCGCCCTCCACATTACCAGGAGTTTAGCCTTCAACACATTATTGCTTTTAAAAACGTGAGGGTTTTCAGAGTGGTAGACTAATGGAGGCTTAATCTTGCAATCCTCACTTGCATTCGCGCACAATAAAAGCGTTAACCTGTCCTTCGTTGGTTTGTGGCCCGGTAGTGCCTTCTCCTCTTGGGTTTTGTAGGTCCTTTTAGGCATTTTTTTTCCAGAAAAGTCCAGTTTCATCACAGTTTAAAAACTTGACGTGAGACAATACCTTCATCTTCGACAAACTTATTGAATTCCTTCACAAAGTCCTCCGCTGCCTCTTTGTCTGAACTAGCCGCTTCTCCATGCCTTATTACACTACGGATTCCAGTTCGTCGATGAAATTTATCAAACCAGTCTCTGCTGGCTTTATTCTTCAACACTAGCAGTACTTGTACTCGGTGGTGTCGCCAACAAATCACGGTGTAGGTGTAGAGCCTTCTCGCAGATTATAGTCTCGTTAACACTATCTCCAGCAAGCTCTCTTTGATTTATCCAAACTAATAATAATTTTTCAATCTCGTCTAACAATTATGCCTTTGCTTTGTTAAAATAGTCATTCCTTTAGCCACATCAGCTGCCTTTAGTGCCTCTTTGTTCTTTAGGATAGTACAGATAGTCAATTTTGCCATGTCGTACTGCATAGCGAGATCAGATACACGAGCACCATTCTCGTGTTTAGCTATTATTTCCTTCTTCGTTTCTACAGTAATACGTTTAGGTTTCTTAACATCATTGTCGCTACCACTTTTCACTTCACTTTCTTGGGAGCCATAATGACGGCTAATTTAATGCAAAAAAACAAAAACAAAGTGTAAGAATGCTTGGACGTTGGATGTTCACAGCGCGTGTGCCAAAGACGAACTGAATGAGATCACACTGGGCCCGAGAGCTTTGCGTTCAAAGCGCACGAAGAAAAGCAGAACAATGACAATGAAACCACAGGCTTTTTGCGTTCGTACCGTTGTTCGTACCTTGAATTTCGTACGTGCGTTGAAGCAAAATTTTACTTACAATCCTTTTCGTAAACCAATTTGTTCATGAACGGGGTCGTTCGTATGTAGAGGTGCTACTGTAGACTCATTGGTCTATGCTGATCCGATTTCCCAAACTCAACTAGTTCCATTTGCCTGTATTTGACTTGTATCCCTCTAAAGCTTTCCTATTCGTGTACCTGTCCAAATGTCTTTTAAATGTTATAATTATACCCATCTCTACCACTTCCACTGCCAGCTCGTTCTATATATGCACCACCCTCAGTGTGAAAAAGGTGCCTCTTGGGTCCTTTTTTTAAATCCTCCCCCCTCTCTCTCTTTAAACCTATGCCTTCTAGTTGTGGATTCCCCTATCCTGGGGAAAAGACCTTGGCTATTCACCTTGATCTATACTCCATGATTTTCTAAACCTTTTTATAAGGTCACCCCTCAACCTCTAACACTCTGGGGTGTGTGTGTGTGTGTTTGGGGGGGGCGGGGGTGTGAGAATGTCCCAGCCTATACAGCCTTTCCTTATAACTCAAATCTTCCAGCTTCAGTAATACTGTTGTAAATCTTTTTTGTGCCCTTTCCAATTTAATATGATCCTTTCTCGAACAGGGCGGCAAGAATTGTAAACAGTACTCCAAATGTGGCCTCACTAGTTAGGACAAAGCAAGGACTGCAGATGCTGGAGATCAGAGAGTGTGGTGCTGGGAAAAGGAATTCATCAGGAATTAGGGCTTATGTCTGAAATGTCAATTCTCCTCCTCGGATGCTGCCTGACCTCCTGTGCTTTTCCAGCAGTACACTCTTGTGGCCTTGTACAGTCATAATGTGAAGTCCAAACTCCTGTACCGTGCTCTGAATGATTTTAAGCAAGTGTCCTAAACGCTGTCTTCAAAACCCTGTTTTCCTGTGATGCTGCTTTCAAGGGACTATATGCACCTGCACCCCTAGGTGCCTGTGTTAATTCCCCAGTACCCTACCATTAACTGTGTAAGTCCTGCCCTGGTTTGTCTTATCAAAATACAACACTTCACATTTGTTGAATTTAAACTCTATCTGCCATTTCTTAGCCTATTGGCTCAGTTGATCAACATCCCATTGTACTCTGAGAAAAAGCCTTCTTCACTGTCCACGATATCACCAATTTTGGTGTCAGCTGCAAACTTGGTAATCATGCCTCCTATATTCTTATCCAAATCATTTATATAATTGTTGATCAATAGCAAACCCAGAAGCAAATCTTGTTGCTCACCACTGGTTACAGGCCTTTAGTCTGAATAGTAACCCTTTATCACCACCCTCTGTCTCGTACCAACAACCCAATTTTGTATCCTATTGGCTAGTTCCCCCGGATCACGTGATCTAACCTTACTTATCAGTCTACCATGTGGAACTTTGTCCATGTCGACTGCTCGGCTTTCATTTATGTTCTTGGTCACCTCTTCAAAAAAAACTTAATCACATTTGAGACACACTTTCTCCTCCACAAAGCTAGGCTGACTATCCCTTCTCAGTCCTTGCCTTTGTAAATGCATGCAGATCCTGTCTCTTAGAATCCTTTCTAAAAACGTATTCACCACTGACTTCAGGCTCACTGGTCGCAAGTTCTTTCGCTTTCCTTACCACCTTTCTTAAATAATGGCACAACATTAACCAGTCTCCAGGCATCTCATCTGTGGCTGTTGATGATAAAAATATCTCCTCTAGGGCCCCAACAGTTTGGTAACGTGGATTCTTTTTAAGGCATCACTATTTATTTTCCTGAGTTCCCTAGCTTCCAAGTTTTTCTCCACCATAAATACTGATGAGAAATACTTGTTTAGGATTTCATCTATTTCTCATGGCTCCACATGTAGACAACCTTGTTGATCTTTAAGGGGCTCTATTCTCTCTATTTGCTCTTTTACCCTTAATATACTTGTAGATTCTCTTTTGAATTCTCCTTTTACTTTATCTGTCAAAACGACCTCATGGTCCCTTCTTGCCCTCCTGATTTCCCTCTTAAATGTACTGCTACACCACTTTATACTCCTCAAGGATTTTACTTAATCCCAGATGCCTATAACTGATCTACACATCACCATTTTCTTGTCCAGAGCCTTGATATCTCTAGTCATCAAGTGTTCCCCACTCCTGCCAACCTTGTCCTTTTCACTAACAGGAACATACTGACCTCGAACTCTTGTTCACTCATTCTTGAAAGCCTCCTACTTGCCAGATATGCCTTTACCTGTGAACAGCCGCCTCCAATCAGTTCCAGTCTAATACCATGAAAATTGGCCTTGTCCCAGTTTAGAACTATAACTTGTGGACCAGACTTATCCTTTTCAATAGCTATTTTAAAATTAATGGAATTATAGTCATTGGTCCAAAGGTGGTCCCCCAGTAACCCCTCAGTCACTTGCCCTGCCTTCTTTCCCCAAAGGGAGTAAACTTTTGCCCCTTCTATAGTAGGACCATCTGCACATTATTTGAAAGAGTTTTTCTCCCCATCCAAATCCTTAACATTATGGCAGTCCCAGTCTATATTTGGGAAGTAAAACTCCCCTACTATTACAACCTTAATATTCGTACAGCTATCTGTGATCTCCCCACATACTTGCTCCTCAATTTCCTGCTGACTCTTGTGGGTCCTATAGTTCAACCTGATGGTACAAGTTGACACTGAGCTATTTTTGGAATTGCTGAAGTCAGTGTAGTAGAAGTACACCCACCGTGTTGTTACCGAGCTCCAGGATTTTGATCCAATGACAGTCAAGCAACAGTGATGCATTTCCAAGTCAGAATAATGTGAAGTTTGGAGTGAGCGTAGGTGGTGCATCTGCTGCCTTCATCTTTTTAGACAGTAAATATTTCAGGTTTCAAAGATGCAGCCAGAGCAGCCTTACTGAATTATAGGGTAAAATGTATGCATGCAATATGGTTGTTTTTTTTCTCTCTAAGCAGCAGTTCAAAAAAACACTATTCAGTGACTTCCTGTTGGAACATAGCATTTTAAGTTCAGTTTTGTGTTTTAACTAGGAGATGATTTTGATCTTTTTTTGTTTTGGTTCTTTCTGCCAGAATTTTAGGATGATCACTGGATTTATTTATGGTACATTCTTTTAATCACTGTGTCAGTGATTTAGATCAACTGGTTTACCTAGACCTCCTGGGGTAAAGGGATTAAATTAGATTCCCTACAGTGTGGAAACAGGCCCTTCAGCCCAACATGTCCACACCAACCCGCTGAAGAGTAACCCACCCAGACCCATTTCCTTCTGACTAATGCACCTAACGCTATGGCTGTTTAGCATGGCCAATTCACCTGACCTGCACATCTTTGGACTGTGGGAGGAAACCGGAGTACCCGGAGGAAACCCACGCAGCCATGGAGAGAATGTGCAAACTCCACACAGGCAGTCACCTGAGGCTGAAATCGAGCCTGGATACCTGGTGCTGTAAGACAGCGGTTCTAACCACTGAGCCACCATGCCGCACCGAGCCACCAGGAGAGATGGAAATTATTTAAGTGGAATTGAACCAGGATTGAATTGAGCTACGTTGTATTGACATGGGCTGAGGATGGCAGATTATCACTGTTGGAGTTCCGTGCATGTCCGTGCTTGGGCCAAAACTGTCTGCAGGCTATATTGATACTTGATTCACAGGATGTGGGCGTCACTGACTAAGTCAGCATGTTTTGCTCATACCCAATTGCCCACAAGACATTTGGAAGTCCACCGCATTGCTTTGGGCCTGGAGTCATGTGTAGGCCAGATCAGGGAGAGACAGCAGTTTCCTTTCCTATTAATGAGCATGAGATTTTCCAGCAATCAATGTTATCATCATTAGACGCCTAATTTCAGATTTTGATTGCATTCCAGTTCCACTATCTACCATGGTGAGATGCAAACCTAGGACATTACCTGGATCTCCAGATCACTCGCCCAGTGACAATTCCAGGATATCTTTCTGCCACCTCCTGTAGAGCTGAGCCAGCCTTGGTGTCGTGCGCTTGGCTCCAGCTGCACTCCCCAGAGGAGCCATTGCCCTTTCCACAGCTCAGAAGGGAATATCAGTTTGAGAGAGAAGTATCTCGGGGCTTCTACTTGACTGCCTTTTTCAGTTCCTGGGGTCCTAGGTTTGCATCACGCCATGGTAGATAGTGGAACTGGAATTCAATAAAAATCTGAAATTAAGTGTCGAATGATGATGACATTGTTTGCTGGAAAATCTCATCATTTCCTTGACCTGCATATCATTGAGTTTTAGATTAGATTAGATTCCCTACAGTATGGAACCAGGCCTTTTGGCCCAACAAGTCCACACTAACCCTCCGAAGAGTAACCCACCCAGACCCCTACCCTATATTAACCCCTGACTAATGCACGTAACACTTCAGGCAATTTATCCGACCTGCACATCTTTGGATTGTGGGAGGAAACCAGAGTACCTGGAGGAAACCCACGCAAACTCTATACAGACAGTCACCCGAGGCGGGAATCAAACCCGGGTCTGTGGCGTTGTGCAGCAGCAGTGCTAACCACTGAGCCACCGTGCTGTCCCATAGGCTGACTGTCTTTTAGAATGTGCTAACTACAAAACATTTCAGCAGTGAAGTGGATGCAGTGAGTTCCAGAAACCCTGAACTCTGGGTCCTCCATTATTTCATGCCCATGTAGTTGTCGGTGACTGATGAAGTGATGGTACTTTCCATGTGGAACAGGATACATGTTAGATGGCCTATCCGTAAGTTTATTTACTGAACTTGGAGCCACATTTATAAGAATTAAGACTTTAAGACTTCAAAAAGCAAATGTAATGTTTAAAAACCCTGATAAATAATTTTTATTTTAGATTCTTTGCTCCATCCCAAACATCTATATGTGGCAGAGTTTTCTCAGGTGCTGCTGCTCCTTCCTTTCTGCAGTCTTGTGACCCTTGTTCAGGGATTCAAGCTGGTCTATTGCCCAACCCTGACCTCTTTACCTCCTGGTTTCACTGTTGTGCGTGATCACTGCCTGCTTTGTCTTTTTCGTTCAATCTTCACCATCCCTTCATGCCACAGCAACCTCCCTACAGCCATTCCTGCCAGTGCTGCTCTCCAGCTTCAGTTCACCACACTTTTGGTCAGAAACTCATTTGGGGGTGAAATATGATTTGCAGTTGGCCAACAGTCTAGTTCAGCCTCCGCCTTTTTCCAGAATAAAGGTCAGTCGATGGCGAAGGAATGGAGTTTGTCCTAACTTGGTGACCCCTAATTGGCAGTGTGGGCTCGTTGGGCTGAATAACCTGCTTTCACTATGCTGGGATTCCAATTCCTAGGTTGTGCCCTCTGGCACTAGATTCTCCCACAATGGGATAGAACCATTCTGCAGCTACCCTATTAAGCCCCTTACAAATCTTGTGATTCAGTAAGGTCACCATGCATTCTTCTAAACCTCCATGAGTGCACGCCTTCAACTGCTCTTCACAAAATTTCTCCATACATAGGATCAAACTAGTGAACCTTCTGGACTATCTATAATTGCTAATACATCTCCTTAGAAAGGGGACCAAAGCTGTTCAAGCTATTCTAGATGTGGTACAGTTAGTGTTTTGTATAGTTTTGGCAAGGCTTCCATATTTTTATATCCATTCCCTTTGAAATAATGACCACCATTCCATTTGCCTGCCTTATTATCCATGGCACAGGAGAATTGACGTTTCAGGCATAAGCCCTTCATCAGGAGTGAAGGGCTTATGGCCGCAACGTTAATTCTCCTGCTCCTCAGATGCTGCCTGACCAGCTGTATTTTTTCCTGCACCACTCTTGACTCTGATCTCCAGCATCTGCTGTCGTCACTTTCTCCTATTATCCATGTAATTTGGACACTAGGTTATTGTGGTTCATGTGTGAGGACTATAATGAATTCTAATAAATTTGTCAGTTATGATGTTTCCTTTATGAAGCCATGCTGACTCTATTTAATTAATAATCATAGAAATAGGCCAGGTGTGAGGAAATGCAGCTGAGGTAGAAGATCAACAATGGTCGTCTTGTCTGATAGGGTAAGTTTTAGGGCTGTCTGGCTGTTCCTACCCTGTTCCTTACATCCAAATGTTCTATTGGATGTTTTGGAAAATGTGCAGTTTGCAGTTGGAATAATATTTTGGAGGTTGAATGTTGGTAGTACTGAATACTTGTCTGACGCTGTATTGAAATTAGAGATTACATTCCACAACCAACTCCCCCTCTCCCACTCCATGTTTCTGTTTAAAAATCCTAATTTCTCACCCATTTTCTGCCCTCCTGATGCAACTGGGCATAAGGGACATGGGTACTGATTTGCCAGTAGACCTAGGCAGAATATCTTCATAGGGAAGGCTGAACAGCAAGTGATCTCAGTTAACTTTTATCCTTAGTTGGCATTAGAGCTAACTTGGAATGTCTGTGCTCAACATCTTCATGTACAGCTAGCTTGGGTCACAGGGTCACTTGTTAGATACATGTCACCCTCACAGTGCAGATTTTCACTTGTCTAGAAAGACTGGAACCAGATGTGATGTCCTTCTGACTCAGCACATACCAGCGAGTGAACTTGGGACCATCCTTGTCTGTGGAATCTGATGCCACAGTAGGCAATGTGTTTATCCACTGAGCCTATGTGAAGCTTCTGTCTGACTGAACTGATAATGATTTGTTATGACAGCTGGATCATGAGTTGTATCATTAAAGAAATCAAATTTACTGGGAACAGCTCTGTTTTCTTTGGTATTATAAGGGTTACCCTGCTAGTGTTGCGTTCCCAATTATAATGCTCTCTTGTTGCTCACTACTCTAGTCCTGCAGTGATGTAATTAAAATTAATGTTGTACTTGGCAATTTTATGATTTATGAAAAATGCATAATTCAAGTTGGTGAGAAACCAGACAATCTGCAGCTATTAACTGTCATTGGGGAATGTTCTGTAGTTCTGTTTTTCAGAGTTGAGAAGAATTTCTCTCTTTTAGATGCACTTGAGCGGTTTGAAAATAATTCCCAAAATGTTTAAATCATTGTCACAGCTTATTGAAAGCAAGCTTGAGTTGCTTAAAAACTTAAATTGTAATTTAAATTCAATCATTAACCATCCTACAGAGTGGGCTAGGAAGAGAGAGGAAAGAGTAACCTTAAACAAGTTGTTCCTGGCAGCTGTGGAAAGCACAAAACTGAAACCTTTGCAATTTTAAGTTTCTTTTGTCTGAATTACTAACTATGCAAATAAGGCAACCTCTGGGCTCAGACCTTGACCCTCAGTCAGTTAACATTTCAGCTCTATTCTCTCATGTTTGTGAATGGAAAATTTTAACTTGTTGTTGTGGTTCTGTTCGCCGAGCTGGAAGTTTTTGCTGCAAACGTTTCGTTCCCTGGCTAGGGAACATCATCAGTGCTATTGGAGCCTCTTGTGAAGCGCTGCTTTGATGTTTCTTCCGGTATTTATAGTGGTTTGTTCTTGCCGCTTCCGGGTGTCAGTTTCAGCTGTAGTAATTTGTATGTGGGGTCCAGGTCGATGCGTCTGTTGATGGATGTTCTTGCCATTTCCGGAAGCGGCAAGAACAAACCACTATAAATACCGGAAGAAACATCAAAGCAGCGCTTCACAGGAGGCTCCAATAGCACTGATGATGATGTTCCCTAGCCAGGGAACGAAACGTTTGCAGCAAAAACTTCCAGCTCGGCGAACAGAACCACAACAACGGACACCCGAGCTACAAATCTTCAACCAGACTTTAATTTTAACTTGTCCAAGTATTCCCTGTTTGCTTACAATTCTAGAGACCCTGCAATGTGGAAGCAGGCCAGTTGGCTCATTGAGTCGACACTGACCCTCCAAACAACATCCTACCCAACCCAGTAACCCTGCATTTCCCATGGCCAATTCACCTAGCCCACACATCCCTAGACACTATGGGCAATTTAGCCTGGCCAAGCCACCTAACCTGCACATCTTTGGACTGTGAGAGGAAACCCGCACAAACATTGGGAGAATGTGCAAGCTCTACACGCACACACGCATTTTCTACTTGGGTGATCATTTAACAAAAATTTGAGAAAGTAAGTTGTTTGCAAAGCCTTTTGTTCAAACTGCAATGTCTCTTCAACATTTATGTTTTAGTTTCATCATCATTGATGTACCATCCAGGATAATAGCAACTGTCCTCTGCTGGAGGCACCCAAATCATTTTCCCCTCAATCTATCTGACTTCTGAGGGCAGTGCTGGATGTGATCAGAAGATTAGTCACCAATGATTCTGAAGTATACGTTATCCAGAGTCTGCACTTAACATCAGATATTTTAGAAGGAAAGTCACTGTCAATTTGAATCCTGGCAGACAAATTGGTTATCTAAATGGCAAAGAAGATAGATTATAGTTCTGTTTTGTCCTTGTGAGACAGGTAGTTTTTGTTGAAAGATGTATTCTGCCTCATGCCATTAAGGCTGGAGGCTTTGAGTATAACTTAAATGAAAGCAAAAATACTACATGTGCTAGAAATTTGAAATACGCTGTACAATCTCATGTAAAAAGACAGCTCCTAACCTCCTTTTAGCAAAAATGTAGGGGCCTCTGTACTGCTGTGAGTAGCAGAAGCTGGTAATGTGGTTTCTGTGTTCATTTCACCTTGTACAACAGTATGTCTGTTTGTGCTGTGAACTTTGTAATGTGAAGTTTGAACTTTTATACTTTTATCCTTCATGCTGTGGTGCATTGGATTAATGTTCCAATAATCTGAGCAAGCTCATTGGGCCGAATGGCCTGGATCTATATTCCTAATCAATTAAGTGTCGACATAAGTCTTGAGTTGGAAGAATTGTTAGAATAATAGTTATTTTCTCTATAAAGTGTCTTCAGCTCTGATAATTTTGGCTCTTGAATTGTATTCTTAGCATAATACTGACCAAAGTCACTGGATCATACTGATTTATTAGCTGAGGGAGGGGTGATGGTGTTGTATGGGCTTAATCAGGAAGTTTCCTTGCCTATGTTTGACCTGATTAGCTCCCTGAGCAACTTCCTCCTGACTGTGTGCGCCATGGTGTTACCACTTCTGCTGGGTTTGTCCTCCTGTTGTAATAGTGGCTTATTTAGTTCATTCATAGGATGTGGGCATCACTGCTGGGCCAGCATTTATTGCCCAGCCCTCATTATCCAGAAGGCAGTTAAGAGTCAACCACATTGCTTGGGTCTGGAATTATTTCCTAACCAGATCAGGGAAGAACTGCCGTTTCCTTCCTTCAAGGATTTTTCCAACAATCAACTTCGGTTTCATGGTCATCATTTAGATTCTTAATTCCAGCTTTTTAATTGAATCCAAATTCAATCATCTGCCATGCAGGATTTGAACCTAGATTCCTAGATCATTACTGGGTTCTCTGAATTAATTGATAATACCCTTTAAGCTATTGCCTCCCTCAAATAGCAATGGTATTGTCTGGGAAGTAGTTCTACTTGCAAAGTCATACAGTGCAGGCAGTGTCGGGCTCTTGCTTGACTAGTCTGTGAGACAGCTCTCCCAATTTTGGCATTACCCTGCATTGTTAATAAAGAGGACTTTGCAAGGCCAACTTGGCTGCATTTACTGTGTCGCTTTTCAGTGCTTGGGTTAATGCCAGATGGTTTTTGAGATTTTGGGGACTAGATTGGGTTGGGATATCTGGTCGGCATGGACATGTTGGACTGAAGGGTCTGTTTCTGTGCTGTATATCTCTGATTCTATTAAGAGACAACTGCCTTGCCATGGGTCTGGAGTCACATGTATGCAGACGAGTCAAGGGTGTTCGTGAACCAGATGAGTTTATATACCACTGACAATGTCTTAATGGTCACGATTAGACTTTGAATTCCAGATTTCTTTTTAAATATTATCCCTAATCCCATTGACTCCTAACTAGTGCAATAACCTTTTATGTGACACCTTATCAGATGTCTTCTGGAAATCCAAATGCGCTGCATTTACTGGTTTCCCTTTGTCAATTCCACTTGTTATATCCCCAAATATTTGTGAAATGCTATTTCCCTTTCACGAAACTGTGTTGACTCTGATTGTGTTGAGCTTTTCTAAACGCCCTGTTACTACTCCCTTAATAATGGACTCCAGCATTTTCACATTGACAGATGTTAAGGTAGCAATCCTATAATTCCCTGCTTTCTGGCTCCCTCACCTCTTGCGCTTCATGTTAATATTTCCTCCTGGAATTGACTGAGTTCTGAAATATTCCGATCAATGCCTCCACTATCTCCACAGTCGCTTCCTGTAAAGCCCATTTGCACAAGAAGTTGCTATCAAACAGGAATCCACACAACTCAGTATTTACTACTACTACTATGAACAGACTAAGTAACTGGATTTATCTTTAACCGTTCAGCTTGGAGTGTGGTTAATAAATGACACACAGACTGACTAGGAGGTATAATTAGAAGAGTGAATTAATTGACAAATTGTATGCAGCAAGTGAAATGAAGAGCGAGAATGAAAGATTGAGTTGGTTCATTCTTAATCCAAAGAAAAATGTGTCAAAAATAATTGTTTTCAAAAAAAAACTCCAGCACTAACCAAAATCTTAAGAAATTATATTCCATAATTAAAAATTTAATTTCGGTGGAAGGATGATTATTTTTGGGAACTTAACCCATGGCACTGAGACTGCAATGGATGAGCTAAAGCTTCCTTTGATGAATTATAGTTGAATATGTAATGGCAGTACAGGAACCACAAGCTGATATGTCACACATAAATGGGCGAGGTGATATCATCTCAGATAGAAACTTATGAATTTTTTTGCTTTCAGTTACACATCTGCTTTTACCTGAAGTTACTGTTCAGTTTGTATTTGGATAACAGAAAATGACATTGACCTCACTTCGGTTCTTTCAATAAAATATGGCACTGGCTTAATGCCTGACTATTCTTTCAAACGTTGGTGCTTAACTTAATTTTTAAAAAAGGCAGATTATCTCATTATATTTTGGCGGGGGGGAAATAAAACAGCTGCAGAATGTATTTTTTTTAAAACCTGTTTTGTGTCTTCATTTCACAAAATGGATATAGGTGAAAGATTCATCAGCTTCTCCCGCCCAGTCTAAAAGGCATCTTGTTGAAATAGTCAACTATTTAAACATATCCCAGGTTTTTGCCCCTCGAACCTGAACTTCTGTATTCTATTTTGATTAATGAGCAAACTGCTCCATACTAGGTTAAACTTTGTATTCACCTGCATTAACTTTATGATTTAGTTTGAGCCACTTATCCAATCTTGCCTTTCTATATAGTTTACTGTGTATCTCTACAAAGTCACCTCTGTTAGTTACTTTCAAGGATGAACGGTACAAGTTTTGATTTTCACCATGAATTGATGAATTGGGGCTGATTTTAAAAATTAATTTGAAATGATGAACAACTTTAAATCCTACTTTTGGATGTTCTTAAACCCATTAAAGGCTGCTTTTGCCACTCAAAATTATATCCAACATGTAGTTTTGGGAAATGAATGCTATGTTAAAAAGAAAATTGGCATTAGTTACAATTGTAATCTTAGGGTCTTTTTTAAAAAAAATGTAGCTATAGTTTTGTGACCACTAGCGTGTGATCTTGTCTTCCACCTATGTCAGAGACTTTTATCACTGGTCCACACAACAAGATGAAGTTTCTAGTCACCAATTATTGCCAAGTAGTTCCCTTCATTACTTTGTTTTGGGTAGTGTTCCTTGATTTTGGAAAATGATGAAATTGCGCTTGTTCGTGACCTAAATTTGTTAGCCACTTAAGCTTATGGAACAGTGAAATGATGTGACCAATAGCAATGTGGAGGAAAAAATGTCCATGATTGTTCTGATAAACAGCGTATTTCAGCTTGTCTGTTCTTTTCCATTAGGTCAGATAGTTGGGAATGATAACTATCATACTGCACCGGCTTCACACCCATTTTTCCGTTTTTAAAGTTTAAAAAGAAAGCTACCTACAAATGGATAGGGCAAAACCAAATAAAATTGTAGTAATTATAGTTGGAATATTGCACGCAATTCTGGTCACCTTCCTATCGGAAAGATGTGAAATTTGAAAGGGTTCAGAAAAGATTTAGAAGGATGTTGCCAGGGTTGGAGGATTTGAGCTGTGGGGAGAGGCTGAACAGGCTGGGGCTGTTTTCCCCGGAGCATCGGCAGCTGAGGGGGTGACCTTATAGAAGTTTACAAAATTGAGGGGCCTGGATAGGGTAAATAGGCAAAGTCTTTTCCCTGGGTTTGGGGAGTCCAGAACTCGAGGGCATAGATTTAGGGTGAGGGGGAAAAGATATAAAAGAGACCTAAGGGGCAACATTTTCACGCAGAGGGTGATACGTGTATGGAATTAGCTGCCAGAGGATGTGGTGGAGGCTGATACAATTGCAACATTTAAGAGGCATTTGGATGGGTATATGAATAGGAAGGGTTTGGAGGGATATGGACCAGATGATGGCAAGCGGGACTAGATTGGGTTGGGATATCTGGTCGGCATGGACGGGTTGGACCGAAGGGTCGGTTTCCATGTTGTACATCTCTATGACTCTCAATTCCGCTTGACTTGCTGTTTGTTTTCCTGAACTGCAAATTCAGCCTCCTAAACAGGTCATCAAAGAAATAGTGACCTGAATTCTCCTTTTCCATGTGTTAAGGAAGGTGTGGCAGCCACTCTGTCTGGTATTAAATGAAGACAAATACAATTATTTGTGTATTGGCTGTCTCTGTCCTGCCTGCTGTGGAAAGCTTGGTGTAATAAAAGAGAGCCTGCTTGGCTCTCTCTCTTATTCCTGATGAAGGGCTTATGCTCGAAACGTTGAATTCTCTATTCCTGAGATGCTGCCTGGCCTGCTGTGCTTTGACCAGCAACACATTTGCAGCTGTGATCTCCAGCATCTGCAGACCTCATTTTTTACTCGAAGTAATAAAAGAGAGGCCTAGTGTCAGGCATATAAATATTTCCCACAAGAAGATGCATGAAGAAATATTGGAGAACTTTACACTGATCTAATTGCATTTGTATTTTGGGTTGCTGGGTGGCACTGGCAGAAGTCCAATGGCCTAAAATAAAAACGCATACTTTTAAAGATCTAAAGAAAAGAGCTATATCGCGTAAAGGCTGAATGTGAATGAATGTGTTGCAACTGATTTGTTATCGTGTTACTTGAGGCTTTTTAAATCTTTGGAATTCTTTTCTTCATGAAATGTTTGATGCAAATGCTGTTAATTGCTGTTTATTGAAGGTGGTAACCTTTAATACACAAGACATATTTCAAATGAAAGACATAACATTTGAAATGATTGAACATAAGCCAAAACATATAAACCTTGTTGCTATTTCACTGTCATCTTGGGCAATCTTTTGGGATCAAGGATGATTTTCTTCCCCTCTGAGGTGACTAAACAGTTCAATGCTGAATCCATGCAGCATGCCACAGGTGGGACAGGTGCTGCCTGAAGAAGTAGAGTTGGGTAAAATGCTTAGATTTTTCAGATGCTCCAATGATCGTTTTGTGTTTGGCTTCCACCATGTTTGATGTGTCTGGCATCTTCGTGGATACACCCCCATGAGCTGGTAGGGATGTCACACTTTTCGGGAAGGCCTTGGAGCATTTTATCTTGAGAGCTTGTTTTGGATGTCTCGCAAGGCATGTGGACGCAGTGGCCCAATGCAACTGGTTGAGAGTAATCAGTGTCTTTGCTAGGATTTTGGCCTGAGGGGGTACATTGATTATTGCAGTGCTGATTCTACCATTGAATTTGCAGGATCTTGTAGAGGTATCACTGGTAATATAATACTTCTGTAAGAGTTGAGGTGTCTGTCATACCTTTCCTGTTCCATCAGAGACATGAACAGTGTAAGTGACACTGTAGACCTGGAGAACGAGTTTGGTGCTGGGGTTTGAAGTGTCTGTTATTTATAAGATTTATTAATTCATTTCAAAGGCTGGAGGTGATGAATTTAATCAGCAATGGTTGCCTTCACTGATTCTGGAAATGTGGTAGAAGACTTCTGTTTTTCAGATGTTTAGCTTAGGATTCATTCTCTAATGGGCCTCCATCAATGCACTGATGGTTTGGAGGTGTGTGTGTGTGTGTATATATATATATATATATACACACCTGGAACCCTGTACACACATTCAATGACAGAAGTGGTTGTGGTTCTAAACTTAGTATCAATAGTGGACAACAGTAATTAGTTGGCTGTTATCATATTACGGTTTGTTGGTGTGGACATTGCGGGTGGGATCAGTGGTTACTGTCCATCACTGGTTGCCCTTGAAAATGTGGTAGGCTGCATTGAATCAGTGCAGAACGTGGTATAGAGGGACACAATGTTGCTACAATGGTTTTGATCCAGTGGCAGTGAAGGAATGCAATTGCAGTATCAATTCAGGATGGCGGATGGCTTGAATGAAGCTTGCAGGTGATGGTGTTTCCATGCATCTGCTGCCACTTTCCTTCTGGGTGTGAGAGATCATTTGGAAGGTGCTGTCTAAAGAGCCTTGGTGAGTTAATGCAGTGCAACTTTTAGATAGTGCACATTACTGCTGTTGTATCTTGATGGCGAAGAAAGTGAATGCTGAAGGAAGTGGATGGGGTGCAGGTCAAGCAGGCTAATTTGGCTGATTAAGTTCTTTGCCACTGTCCATCAATGCAATTGGAGAAGATTCCATTGCACTCTTGGCATGCCTTGTAGATGGTGGAGGCTCTGGGGTGACAGGAGGCAAGTTACTCACATCAGGATTCCTAGCCCTGACCTCCTGTGTAGCTGCAGGATTTTGATGGCTGGTCCAGTTTAGTTTCAGGTCAGTGGTAACACCAGTTGGTGGTAGTGGGGAATTCAGCAGTGGTAATGTTATCAAAGGGTGATTGTTAGATCATCTCTAGTTGGAGATGGTCATTGTCTGGTACCTGTTGTGGCATGAATGTTACTTGCTGCTTGTCAGACCAAGGCTGGATGATGTCTAAGCCTTGTTTATACATGGGCAACTTCAGTAAGGGACGAGTGGCAATGGTGCTGAACATTGTGCAATTGTCAGCGAGCATCTTCACTTCTTTCCTCATGGTGGAAAGATGCTCGTTGATGAAACAATTCGAGTAGGTTGGGCTAAAGGCACTTCCCTGAGGAGCTCCTGTGGTGGTGTTCATGGACTGAGATGACTGACCTCTAACAATTGCAACTATCTTTCTTTGTCCCAAGTATGAACCCAACCAGCGGAGGGACCGTAATTGCCTGATTTACATATGTCCTGCTTTTGTGTATGAAACCTCGGTAATTTTCCTCATTGTCAGATAGGTATTTTTTTGTGGCTGTACTGGCACATTTAGTATTGCTCGTTCTGGAGCACAGGTCTTCAGGGGTATTGTTAGAAAGTTGTGAGGAGCCTTTACAGTATCCAGTACCTTCAGCTATTTCCTGATTTCAGGTAGGAGGATGTCAGGCAGAGGTTGGGGTGAGTCATCCACTCTACCCCTCCAGGCTGTAAATGGATGGAAGTGTTTCTTGCACTGGTATGTTGAACTCACCCATTTTTGTGGATGGGTATTTTTATGGAGCATCTACCTTTTGTCATTGTTTAATTGTCTGTTGTCACTTGAGGACTGTATGTAGCCAGAATGCAGAGCTTTGATCTGATCCAGTGACTTCATCTAGTGAGTTGGCCTCAGCTGTAGCTTGCTATACTCAAACAGTTGCAATACTTTAAACACATTTTAATTAGTTGTGAATCACTTTGAGACATCCCGAGCTTGTGAATGGTGCTGCAGAAGTGAGTATTTTTCATTATGAACCTCCCTAGGAACTCTTGAAAACTGATCTCTGCCATTGATAATTAGTGATTGCTGTTAATTTAATAAAACTGCAAAACACAGGAGCAAAAGCAAGCCATTCAGCCATCAAGTGTGCTCTCCACAGCTCAAATACTGTATGCAGGTCTGTTCACCATACTGTAGAAAGGATGTGATTGTGCTGGTTGGGGTGCAGAGAAGATTCAGCAGGATGGAGAATCTTTGCTATGAAGAGAATTTGGATAATCTCGTGTTTTTCTCTTTTGGAGCAGAAAAGGTTGGAGGTGGGGGTCTGATTTGAATATAAGATTTGAGTGGCGTGGACAGGTTACATAGAAAGCAACTTCCCCACTGTTACTGGTTTTCTGAATGGACTTCTCAAATTTTAAACTTTACATTAATCTCCCTCGGTACACAATTGTATTCGTTGTTCTGTTCTATACATGCACTTTGTATGGTATGATCTGCATCTACCACATGCAAAACAAACCTTTTCTCACTGTACCTAGGTATATGTGACAATAAATCACACTTTTAAAAAAACCATTTCTCTCAGTTGAAGGGTCAGAAGGAAGCGGGTACATTTTTAAAGTCAGATTCAGGGGGTTTAGAGGGGTCTTGAGGAAAAGTCTTTTTCACTAGAGGGATGGTGAGGATCTGAAATGCACTACCTGGGAGGGTAGTTGAGGCAAGAAACCTCAATCTTTGAAAAGTACTTGGATGAGCACTTGATGTCTCATAATAATCAAGGCTATGGGCCTAGTACAGAAAGTAGGACTAATGTATTTTTGCAGGTACAGTTTCAATGGGCTGAAGGGCTTCTTCTATGGTTTTGAGAGATTACAGCTGATCTGATAATCCTCAACTCCACTGCCTTGCCTATTCCCTCAGTCATGAAAAATTTGTCTGTCTCAGCGTTGAATACACAACAATTCACCCTTAACTGCTCTCTGTGGTAAAGAATTTCACAGATTCACTGCCCTCAGAAGGAATTCTTCCTCAGCTCAGTCTTAACTGGTGTGCCCATATTCTGATATTATGTTGTCTGGTTCTAGACTCTCTCACAGGCCTTCCTGTGTCTACCGCATCAAGCCCCCCAAGAATCATCAATATTTCAACGAGGCCTTCTTTGCACTCCAACTGGCAGTAAATATAGTATTAAACAGATATTCTTGGAACAGTTACAAAGTAGTTAAATTCTTTGTGGAATTTTCATTGTATAATTATTGTAGTCCCGTAAAGTTTATAATGGTGCATGGTCTTTTGAAGGTGATGAACTACTTCAACTATGCGACACTTTTGGCAATGATGTTTCAGTCTTCACCAAAGAAAACAATGCCAGGACTGTGGTGCCAATACCAAAGTATATGCCAGCTTTGTCTAGTTTTAACGTTTGACTACCAAATTTCTAGTGAAATTCAACTGTGCTGCTGGCTGTGCAGTGTAGATCAGTGCTGAACTGCATTTGCAAATAGCAACAGTATTTCCTCCTGTCTGCTATGGTCAAAAGTCATATGACACCGGGCTATAGTCCAACAGGTTTATTTGCAATCTCAAGCTTCTAAAGCACTGCCTACTGCACCTGATGAAGGAGCCTAATGCTGAGAGACCTTTTGGCCTTGCCCACCCTAGTCCAAGACTGGCACCTCCACATTCTGTCTGATATGGTCTTCCTTTGTTTTTTTTTGTTGCAGAGATTGACTTTTGAGATGTTTCTGTATTAATTGGACTTTGGAATGAGTTGGACAATCTGTTGTACATATATGAGAGTGTAAGAATTAGGTGCATCAGCCCTTTACAAACCTCTGCCATACAATAAGATCATGGCTGATCTGATTGTAACCCCAGATCCATCTTTCCTTAATAACCTTTCAACCCTTTTATTCATAAGAAACTATCTACCTCTGCCTTCAAAACACTCAAGGGCTCTGCTTTCCCATGTCGCATCCCATATTTCATCTGGAAAAGATGGCAGCTTGGTGATTTTTTTTTAGTAATGCACATGTGATGTGCCTTAGGATGCTTTCCTTTTATTATAAACTATATAGAAACGCAAGTGCTTACACCAGGGAACAAGCAGGAGTAATGTTTTCTGATTTTCCAGAGGACTCTTGCATTTTAGATTCATTATGTCAATAAATCTACTTGCTTGCTCACATTCAGTGGATGTTCAAATGCACTTGTAATTGTCGCACTTGTCCTCACACTTAACTTCCATCCAGCAGTCCTAATCGTTTCACAAACAGGAAATGTGTAAAGATATTCAGTATGTGATCAGTCTTCTGTAGTGCTACTACCTTGAAACTGTTAAGGTGAGCTAAATTAGGAATTGCATATAGTTTGTGAGTAAGTTTAATTGGGAACATGGGTGTTGCAAAATGTGTGGATTTTTTTTTATGAAAGATGTTCTTCAATTTTCTTGCTCACAATGAGTGAAAAGTGGAGGCTGGCTATTTGCAAGTATTATTTAATGACTTTGACATAGATGGTGAAATCCAAAATTTGCGAGCTGTGTTGGCAGTGTTGTCATTATTATAGCGGCTTCCATAACCTTGGTCAGTAATGTCCAAGGGGGGAAATATTCAAGCAGGCCAAGGTAGAGTCCTGACATCTTGCGCTGCGTGTAAAGAGTGTTACTTCAAGCTGACTTTTTTTTTGGTTAAACTCATTGGGAGTTGGCAAAACTCATCACTGCAGCTTAGTAGGGCCGCCAACTTTGGAGTTTTGAAATTCAAATGCTTAATTGCCTGAGCTGGAATGCTGTTGTCTTAGTGAGAGGATGTGTTTGTCAAATTGAAAGGCACTTAATGAACAAATTCTAAACACTTCTTTTTCCTGAGAGACTGGCATAAAACAAAGCTCAGTGTTAAACTTGGCATAAAATCACCTAATTCTGTAATTATTCATGCTGTCAGATCTTGCCTGCAGTCAGGTCTAATTAAACTGCAGCAATATGAAGGATATAGCTATAGCTTTGGTCTTTTCTGTGATTCTATGTGGGCAACAGCTGGAGGTGCTACTGAAGAATATAAGAATCACAAGTTGGAGCAAGCTGTTTGACCCTTCAACCCTGCTCCAGCCTTGAACAAGATCTTGGCTGATCAACCCCAACATCATCCTTCCTCACTCACTCTATATTCCTTATTCCCTTAATATCCAACAATCTATTGGGCTTTTGTTATTGTCTGACCACATGATTTTGATTGTGTTGAGTGATCTAGCGAAGCAGTGGAGGATGTCTAACTTCTGTTGCTATCCAATGATGGAATGTGTGGGTGGATAGGGTTGGATTTGTGTGGGAGGCCGTTTGCTGTTCAGTGGCACTGAAAATTAATCATTATCAACATGTCTCATTCCTTCATGTAATGCTTGTTGGAAAATTTGAAAAGGTTTTTTCTTAAAATTAAAAATGCTTATTTCTTTTTATGTCCAATTCAGCTTTCAGTCCAGTTTACATCTCTTCAGTAGATTGCAAGTCAGAGACAACTGCATTCTGCTTCTCAGCAATATTCCAAAATTTCCACAGAAATTTGACCAACATTTTCCAGTAATAACAAATGCTTGTTTTAAATACAGGAAAACTTAATTTATGTTGTTGTCCACAGTAACACACACACCTTTCTCCCAGTCCTCCAACTGTGCATTTCCCAATCCTTCAATCAGAATGGCTAAGCAGATGCTGTTTTGCCTTTCTGCTCATTATTATCATCTCATCCTTCCAAGCAATTTAATAAGCAAATATGTTTTGATCAATATTTGGCTAAAAGACACTGGAAGATGCCAAGCTGTCACAAGATCTGGTCCAATTGTTCAGTACTTTGTGTTGAGTATTTTCAGGCAGTTAACCTTATGAATCTAGCTTGTATAATCAGTTGACATTCCTTGCTCTTAAAGTATTGCTGATCTCATGTTCGTGTTAGAATTATCAGGTGAGGAAGGATGTGGTTTAAACTGCAGTTTAGTGTTTGAAAGGAAATAGAATAAAAATAATCAAGCAATATTTTCTGACTTGACATGACTTGCATTCCGTTTCAATGGTTTCTTGTGGATTATGGAAAGTTTTGTGTTCTGTTGGCAAGTAGTTCTCTAGTTCCAGCACTAGAGAATTGGGGTCATTGTGGTTGAGCTATGTTGGGAGCTCCAATGGTGAATGCAGCAGGCCATGCTGTGAGAATCAAAGGAAATTCATAAATGGGTTAATCCCAGATTACTGAAGTTTTTCTGTGTTTAAAAGAAGCATTCATTATTACTGGAAATTGTTGGTTGGATTTCTGTGGGAATTTTTTTTGGAATAGTGTTAAGAAACAGATTGAAGTTGTCTCTTTGACCCACAATATTAATCTAATGTCCCAATGGGATGGTTTTCATCTCTACTCCAGTTTGTTAATAACTGGATCACTATAGGCTCTGACAAGGAGCCAGCCATATTAATGAGAGAACAAAGAAAATTTACAGCCCAGGAACAGGCCCTTCGGCCCCCTCAGCCTGAGCTGATCCAAATATACTGTCTAAACCCGTCGGTCAATTCCTAAGCATTTGTATCCCTCTGCTCCCCACCTACTCATGCAACATAGCTCATGCTTCTGAAGTTCATTAATTTGTGAGTGGAACCAAGGTGTTGGAAAGGAAATTGAATGTAAAATGTAACAGTGTGTGCAATTTTACTGGGTGCTTCAAAAATACTTTGACCATATGATAAGCTTTCATTTAATGTCAATTGTTATGTAAGTCATCAGTTGTATTTATGGGTTCTTGTGTCCATACCTCTGGACTAGAGTCCCTGGGATCAAGGCACACCAGCCCCTGAGGTGGGTCATAACATGTCTGAACAAGTAGAATTTTGTTTTTAAATGTTATCAATATTAAATTTAAATTTGCATTTTTCAGTAACCACCTTTTATCTGGTAAAAGAATTTTCTAATCACATGTTCCAAACTGTTGTTACACAAATCTGGAATAGGTGAGATGAAGTGGATCTCCTGGCTCTACTACTGCCATAAACCTACAGGAAATGGGTCCTGATAACTGATTGGACTGACCTTTTTTTCTTTTGAGTTGGTACACAAAATTGTAATGCTAATTAGCTCCTTTCCATTCTTCCGCTTCCTTCAGTCAAAAAATACGGGCAGGCACTCCAACTTCATTATCCAACTAGACTCCTATGATATCTTTTCCCTCAATAGCTGGTTTTATTTTTGCAGTGATGATACTGTTTTCCTTGAATAAATGTTGCCTTTTTTGTTATATAAGTTAGTCCAGACAGTTACCATGAATGCATCACTATTTGCCTAACATACGCAATTTGGAAATCTCTGCCTCTCAAATATGTATCATTTATATAAAATATAAACCAAACAGGTGTCACTGCTCTGCTTCACGGCAACTGTGCCTCAGTGTTGTTTCTAGTTTCTGTCATGTTCAAACAATTGTTGAAGACAGTGTTGTCGAGTCTAACATCAAGTCAATGTGCTCACGGCATTATAAGCTGAGTAATAGGCCTGTGACCCAATATGTTCTGTGAACCTTTTTCTTTCCTTAAACCATTACTCCCCAGAGGTCTGACAGTTCTCCATTATAAAATAACTGGCAGCCTATTGATAATATCTTGTCCCCTAGTGTATATCAATTGACCAAGAATATAACTGTAAAGACCTCGGGGTTTTTTTTGTGAATTGCTAATTACTTTGGAAATTAATATGAGCATTGTTTACTCAGGAAGCAGTGCTAATGACACATCAATCACCTCTTCACATCTTGTCTTGAATGTTGGGGGAGGTGTTGTGGAAATTGAATGGAGTGTTCAGCCTAAGCTGCGATGATTTTGTTTTAATTCCTCATTGTGTGCTTTTTCTCTGAGGTGTTCTGAAATTCTAGTAATTGGGGAAGTGTATAGGAAGTGAGAGGCTTCCTTCACTTGTATGGTACTTAATAAGACCATAAGATGTTGGAGCAGAAGTAGGTCATCCTGCCAATGAGTCTTCTCTGCCATTCAATGAGGTCCATGAATGATTTGATAATCCTCAATTCCACTTTCCTGCCTTTTTCCCTATAACACTTGATTCCCTTTATGTTTTGACCATCTCTCTCAGCTTTGAATATACTTAGCAACCCAGGCTTGACAGATGTCTGTTTTAAATAATTCCATAGCTTCATTACATTCTGATTAAAACCATTCCTCCTTGGCTCTCTTAAATGGGTAAAAGTCAGAGACTTTCCCACAAGGAGAAACAACTCTCAGCATCTACCCTGTCAATGTCTGCTCAGAATATGGTCGATATCAATAATGACATCCGTCCTTCTGTTATATTCCAGTGGGTGACAGCCCCAACCTACTCAACCACTCCCTTGTAAGACCATTTCTCCAGACCTAGTATCGGTTCTCTGGACTGCCTCCTATGTCAGTATATCTTTGTTTCGATATTGTTCACCGTATTCTAGCTGTGGTCTGACGAGAGCCTGGTACAATTTTAGTAAAACCTCCATACTGTTATACTGTCCTCTTCCCTTTGAACTGAAGGCCAACATTCCATCTGAACTCGAATGTGATTCATGGACATGAACTCGCAAGCTCCTCTGTTCTGTAGCTTGCTGCAGTCTTTCTCCATTTAAATAATATTCACCTCCTGATTTTTTCCTGACAAATTGCATAACCTCACATTTTCCCGCATTAAATTCCATCTGCCAAGTTTTTGTCACTCGCTTAACCTGACTATATCTGGCTACAGACTTTATACTGTGCGGACCACTTAGCTTCCCACACATTTACTCTGGATTAAATAATATGGCAGTTACTTTAATTGTGAGCCCAGCAGACTCGTAATTTCTTGATCCTCCAATATTTTAGTGGTACCCATTATCCCAATATATGGAGCTGTAGGATTTGTAAACAACTAGTAGCTCTAACAATGAACCATTTAAGGCATCCCAATGAATAGTTTTAACCTTTCCCAACTAACTGCAAATAAACAGTTTCAGTTTAGTTAACATTGTGCTGTGCTGAGGCAGGTTTGCACATTACTGGCACCACAAGTGGATTTTTCAGGTTATGTTTATCTACTAGTTAGCTGTACCTTTTTTACTGTTCTTGAATTCCACTTGATCTACCTCAAACTCACAGTGGAAGGCCTGCTCCTATTCACATCTTTTTTCTGCTTTTTGCATATTATCTAAAATTAGACTGTGTATCTTCTCTTGATTATGCTTTGTGCACTGTATACCACTCGTCGATTCCTTGAATGTAATTTAAAAATCTTTCCCTTGTTTTTCCACCCCAAAATATCAGATGAATTGGGATTTCAGCGCTGAGATCAGCGATCACTGGTGTTTATCCGTTCTTGTGGGTTCACCATGTTAACAGTTTGCTTTTGCTTCAGTGTTGTTGACTATATGGTCATCTTAGTAGGTTACCTATCTCCGTTTCCTTAATCAACAAAGCCAGAAGTGCTCTCTGCTTTAGCCCTGTGCTCAATGTTCTCCTTTTGTGTCTCCCCATTTGCTCTCCAAACTCATTTTGTCCATGGAATCTACCTCCTATTCCCTCAGCATTGACTTTCTGAATTGACTTTCCTTCCATGCCCCTCTTTATTAGTTTATATTTTTAATGATTCTCTGTCTTCAGAGGGTTATTTCCAATGCCTTAGCTTTCTCCAACCCCGCTCTATCCTTGACCACCTCTATTTCTTATCGATACCTTGCCCCTCAGCCACGTCGCCTGAAAGCACAATATTAGTGTCCACTTTGTACTGACAATTTCCACCTCCACTTCACTCATCAAACCTCTTGATTCATTTGCCTTTGCTAAGTTGTCAAATCATTCATCTGACATCCATTACTGGATCGTGTCCAATCTCCAGTTAAACATTGGCAGGGTTGAAATCATTGTTTGTGGTCCCTTCACAAAGTCCCCAGCTAATGATTCCATCCCTCTCCCTGCCAGTTTTCTGAGGCTGAGTCACTGTTGCGACGTTGTCCTATTTGACCCTAAAATGAGCTTTCAGCTACACAACCTCCACATCTACCACTGCCTGGGGCTCAGCTCCTCTGCTACTGAAACCTCCTTCAGTATTTTTGTCACTTCTAGACTTGGCAATTCCACTGTTGATCTACCTCAAGCTCTCCATGGAAGATCAGCTCCTATTCACACCTTTTTCTGCTATTTGCATATTATCTCAAATTAGACTGTCTATCTCCTCTTGATTCTGCTTTGTGCACTGTATGCCACTCATCAATTCCTTGCATATATAATTTAAGAATCTTCCCCCTCTTCTTCCACCCCAAAATATTAGCTGAATTGGAATTTCAGCAACCAGTTAACCGGAGATCTGCGATCACTGATATTTATCCATTCTTGTGGGTTCACCATGTCAACAGCTTGTTTTTGCCTCAGTGTATTGACTATATGGTCGTCATACTGGCTCCTGGCCAACCTCCTACACTCTGGCATTAGTAAACATGGTGATTCAAAACCCTGCCTGTATTTAAACACTCAAATTGCATCACACCTGTGTTTGTTGCTTTTCTATTGGTTCCTGATTAAGAAACACCTTGATTATGACGTTTGAAATCCTAATGTGGCCTTGCTACTCCTTAACATTGTAAATCTCTACAATGCTCTGCGTTCTTCCCCTTTTGGCCTTTGAACATCTGAGTGTCTCGGATTTAATTGCTGAACCACTGGACATCTAGCCCTTTTCAGGCACTCCTCAAATATACCACTTTGTCCAAACATTTGGCTGTATGCCCTTGTTTCAATGACAAATTTGAACGTCATCTCCTCTTGTGATGTGCCTTGCAAAGTTTTTTATTATTTTAAAAACACTATTTAGTTCTAAGGTGGTGGTGATAGACGTGGAGATCAGATTACTCCCCCATTGCACTCATTAAACTTCAAACCAAACTGGTTAGGACTTTCCGTACCACATTTTGAAAGTATTTTCATAGGAACATTTAATTGGTCATGAATTCAAATGCAATTATTCTTAATTTCTACCATTATCAGCGCAGCTTATGGGCGGATACCTACTTATGACTTATCAGGACTTATTCTGCAAAATGAAAATTGCACAAATGTATTGTTTGTTTAATGTTAAATATTTCTGGTTGTAAAATGATTTGCGATGTTGATACACCTTCACTTAAAAGGATGAGGCTACTGCACTCTACAGGAAACATGTTACTGGACAAAAGATGCCTGAATAAACTGGCAGCCATGTGTGGCATGACACTGGAGGCGTTAGAGTTATGCCAACTTTTTTCAGTAGTGCTGTTTGACAACCAGATACAGAGGGTTTTTTATGTTTGTTCATTTGTTGTAAATCAAATTACTATTTGTAATCTGTTTTTGCTTTTAGTACAATTGTATTAGACACACCATGAAAGTTACCATGGAATTGGCTTCTGGTATTTCTTGATGTATAGATTGTATTGTTTCTTCTGCTTGTTGTTTGCTATTTTTGAACATTTCACATTCTTTAAATAATTTATGCTATTACAAATGCTTACTCAGACCTTGATTTAATTTGTTTCAAATAGTACATCAGGCAGACTGTATTGCAACCAATGTGGGCTAGTATTTTGATCGCTGGTCATTCTCCTGCTCTGAATACTGAGACTTGTGGCTGACTGTTCAGGCTGTGGCTGTGTATACCTTGTACAAGTATGCATGAACTTGACCGGCTATTCAGAAACAGGGAATGATACAACCACGTTCGGACTTGTCCTTGCCCAGAAACTAAGTGTTCACCTCCAGCAGGACTCCGATAATGATCTGCAGTAGAAGACCTTGACAGATTTTTAATTAACTCCATGACGCAGATTTATTTTGGGGAGTTCAGTACAGTATTTGTGTAGTTGTCCTGTTGTTGGGAGGGAAGAAGAATAATATTGGAACTCATATTGCTGACTGAAACTGTCAACAGACTATTACACTGGGTTATAGAGTAGAAGATCTTGCAAACTAGTTGATAAGGATATACCAGGTGAGAACAAATGAAAACAAAAATTATGATGTATGAGGAATGAAGTAAAATAAATAAATAAATCCAGGAAAAAAACAGACTAATGCCATTTGCCCTGGAACACTGAACATACTGTTTTGAAATTAATAATGCTTTTGTATATTGTATGGAGGTACCACAGCAGGCACTGCATTGATTTTAATCTTCTTACTCTGTGAATGATTAAAATGAATATGTGGCACAGCTTTATTCAACTAGAGGCTTAATACTTGCGTGAAACTATTGCAGCAATAACTAGTTTAAAAAAAGTTAGATCATTCGCACCTTTTGCCATGAGTGTTGTTGGAACTATACAAATCCACGTTAGCCTTTAATCATGAGTGGTGTTGTACTTTCTTACATTCGCCAATAAATTGGTGCTTTAATTGTCATTCCCCTCCTGCACAATGGCGACCTGCTCACTGCAGCTGTTCGCAGCTGGCTCACTAGATTTAGCTCTATCAACATTGCACTGATGGTTTGATCCAGGTACGCAATGTTGAAAACAAGGTGTGCAACACTAAACACCTACCAGAAGGAAAGTTTGAGATTTGTCTTGGGGCATGGGATACTGTACCAAGCACTAAGCTGTATTTATTGTTGACCCAAATAAATCTGAGAAGATGATGGGTATTCTGGTTGAATCACTGCAGTGTCTCTGCTGGTGATGAACCCACAATAGCATCAGGTGGAGAATTCCAGGATAGTCATCCAACAGGAATTAAGGAGTGGTGAGATGTGCAAAGTGGAAACAGTGAGATGGAGCTTTGTGAAGCAATTTGACTCCTAGTCTGAGTGCAAGTATATATTATTCTTATGATATATTTGCATTGCCATCATTTGTGTGATTTTGTTGAGATAGGTGTCTGAAATCCTCAGATTTGACCTTATAGAGGCACAAATATTTTGGCGAGGCAAAATATCCATTTGGATTTGGTCCAGAGACACCTTTTAACCGATGTCAGCTACGTTTTGGAGAAATAAGGTGTCCGTTGGGAATATTAAAAATGGTCATGAATTTATTAAATATGTATAAACTCATTGGAACTGTGAAAATATCAAAATATTGTCTAGGAGTATAACTCTGGATTTTAAATGTTAAAAATGTGTAATTTTTAAAAGGCAGTTTTTTTCTACTTTTTGGTATACTCCTAAGGGTTATCATTGTCGGATTTATGTTATACGATTAGTTTTGCTACTTAAGAGTGGGATACTTTGTTAGGGGATCAGTTTGACAGCTCCAATGTTTATAGAAATGTTTTTTTTTGTGAGGAAATATTAAGTATTTGGCTAAATGGTGGTTTGCCCATGAGATTGATTGAAGGAATTTTTTGTTTGTAAATCAGAGTTTTACTTTTATAAAACAGTGATGATGTTGACAGATTTTATTTCATCTCATGGCTCCTGAGGTCTGCCTGTGGTGGAGAATAGGTGCCTTTGTTGAAACAGATAAGGGAGAAGGGTGCTTAGTGTAGGACATTTGTTGGCTTAGAAAAATGGCCATGGGAATGAGTGCAGAGCAAAAGGTGACTGAAAGAGCAGGAGAGATTGTGGAGTTGATAAAGGGGCCTTGAGTGGAATGGAGGTTATGAAGGGTTATGTGTGACTAGGTAGAGGGATGAAGGTGGCATAAAGAATATATGATTTGGAGATGCCGGTGTTGGACTGGGGTGTACAAAGTTTAAAGATCACACACCAGGTTATAGTCCAACTGGTTTAATTGGAAGCACACTAGCTTTCGGAGCGACGCTCCTTCATCAGGTGATTGTGGAGGGCTCAATCGTAACACAGAATTTATAGCAAAAATTTGCAGTGTGATGTAACTGAAATCATACATTGAAAAATTGATTGTCTGTTAAGTCTTTCATCTGTTCAAATACAGTGATAGTTTCACTTCTTTCATGCGTAAATCACAAAACCTTTTTTTAAAAGTTACTTTCTCGGGTTAGCTGTTAACAATGGTGATAGCTAGACAATATGTTGAACATATTACTTGAACATAACACCTTCAACATGTTGTCTAGCTATCACCATTGTTAACAGCTAACACAAGAATGCAACTTTAAAAAAAGGTTTTGTGATTTACACATGAAAGAAGTGAAACTATCACTGTATTTGAACAGATGAAAGACTTAACAGACAATCAATTTTTCAATGTATGATTTCAGTTACATCACACTGCAAATTTTTGCTATAAATTCTGTGTTACGATTGAGCCCTCCACAATCACCTGATTAAGGAGCGTCGCTCCGAAAGCTGGTGTGCTTCCAATTAAACCAGTTGGACTATAACCTGGTGTTGTGTGATTTTTAAAGGGGCATAGTGTGCATAAAGAGCAGGAGGAGACCCTCGTCAGCATGAGAGCACAAAGTGCTAAGGGGTGGGTGCAGGGCATGAGATGGCATAGATTGGGGTCATGGCATGGGATCATGAAGGCTGAGGACAGTCTTTTGATTGAATTATTTCTTTTCTCAGTGACTTTATTGTAATTGTGCACCGAAGTCCACATACTGTGCCGTCTGCCTACAGACTTGTTCTGAGGTTGCTCCACCCCACAGGCTTCAAGTGAACCCCAGAATGAAAATCTGTCCTCCTGGGTCACTTTTTTTTTTCTGGCTCCAGGCTTGCGGTGAGACTTTCACAAGGGCTGCTGTTTGGTTTACAGCAGTTCCTTTCTCGATCTCCGGTAACTCGTTTATTGCTGATGCGGCCAAATAGTAATAATGTCTTGTGTTTGTGAGGATTTTTTTTGGATATTTGGATCCACACAGAACCAGATTTAGAAGTATTCATCAATATTCTCTCATCACCAATTCACCATTAAACGTGAAGCAAGCACTCACAAAGAAGGTGGGCAAGAATCCCTCTAAATCTCCAACTCTGTGTTAAAATTATCCTTGTATTGATCCTTCAACAAAGGGGAAAAGTTGCTTCCTATCTAATGTCTCTGCCCGTCATAATCTAATGGTCCTCAGTCAGGTCCCCCCTTAACCTTCTCTGCTCTGAAGAAAACAAAGTTAACTTATGATTTGGAGATGCTGGTGTTGGACTGGGGTGTACGAAGTTAAAACTCTCTCAACACCCAGGTTTAATTGGAAGCACTAACTTTCGGAGCGCCGCTCCTTCTTCAGGTGGTTGTGAGTGGCGCTCCGAAAGCTAGCGCTTCCAAATAAACATGTTGGACTATAAAGTTAGCTTAGTTGAGGTGTCTAGGACACTGTTGCTGCCCCTGTATGTGTCCTGTTCCTCTGGCAGAACAGACCCAGCAGAGGTAGCCGCACGGTGGTATGCAGTTGGAAGGAAGTTGCCTGGGAGTCCTCAATATTGACTGTGTGCATTCCATGACGTCTTACAGCATCAGGTTAAAGATGGGCAAGGGTTTGTTTCTGTGCTGTATAACTCTGACTCTCTGGCTGTGAAGTGATAAAAGCTAAAGAAACCAATTATCAAGAATTAGACCTTAGCTCTCCATCCTGCTTGGTGGTGGACAATTAAATGAATCATTGGCGAAGGAGGTTCAACAAACGTGGGAGAGATGGGGGAGCACAAGACATTGGTTTATTTATATACATTGAGGGTTTCACTGGTGAAGCCAGCCTTTACTGGCCATCACTAATTGTCCTCAAGTTGGAGCTGATCAGCTACCTTGAACCACGATAGGTCACTTAATGTAGGAACGTCAACAATGCCTCGAGGGTGAGATATCCTAATTCCATGAACCCCACACCCCATTCAGTCAAGTCTTTTGGAGGATGTTTTGGCAGCTTTTGAGAAGAAATTGGCCGACTGGCTCTATATTTCGGGCACTGGGAGCCAGGAAATCTCATGGCCCTGTGCTCCCAACTAACAAGTGAAGATCCAAGTCTTTTTTTTACATTACTGTGTTCCATGCCAAAGTTGAGCGTTCCAGGGAGCTACTTTTTTCAAAGTCTAGGTAATAAATTGGGAGTAAAATAAAATTGCTTTGTGTACATTGTAAATATGAATGACTCAGTGCCTGTTCTGTTGATCCCAGACTATGATGGTGACTAGTACTCTTCCCAATGGCCATAGAGATTGAGCAGTGGTACAAATTACGGAATATCCCACTTAGTTTTGTTGCAGCCTCATTGCCTGTAAAGTGAGGTGGGGGAAGGGGAAATGAGGAAACTGTTGAAGTCCACATTGATGCCCTGGGGTTGAAGTGTTCCGAGGCAGAAGATGAGGCACATCAATGTGACTTCAACAGTTTCCTCATTTCCCCTTCCCCCACCTCACCCTAGTTCCAAACTTCTAGCTCAGCACTACCCCCGTGACTTGTCCTGACTTGTCCTACCTGCCTATCTCCTTTTCCACTATCCACTCCACCCTCTCCTCCCTGACCTATCATCTTCAACCCCTCCCCCACTCACCCATTGTACTCTATGCTATTTTCTCCCCACCCCCACCCTCCTCTAGCTTATCTCTCCACGCTTCAGGCTCACTGCCTTTTATTTCTGATGAAGGGCTTTTGCCCGAAACGTCGATTTCACTGCTCCTTGGATGCTGCCTGAACTGCTGTGCTCTTCCAGCACCACTGATCCAGAATCTGGTTTCCAGCATCTGCGGTCATTGTTTTTATCTCATTACCTGTAAAGCCTATTCAGCTGTCATTTAGTTTAGTGTTGCTGATGTGTATTGGGCAGATTCAGGTGACAGTCTAGGAATTTTCAACTGCAATATTCCAAATTGGAAACCACAAATGTGGGACAAAAGCATGCAATTGCTGGGGATATGAAATAAAAATGGAAAATTTGGGGTAAGTTTGTCTGTATTTCTACAGATTTTAAAAGACAGGTCAACAGATTTTGTCAACTACTTGAGAGAGAGAGACACTGTCTATTTTTATTTGGCTGTTTTTTAAGATTTGTTCCCTACTTCTGCACGCCCCCATAAAAAAAGACATTTTATGGTGTTTAAAAGCAGAAACCAAAATGTAATAGGCTTGTCGGTATCTTATTCCTGCGATGCTGCCTGGCCTGCTGTGCTTTGACCAGCAACACACTTTCAGCTGTGATCTCCAGCATCTGCAGACCTCATTTTTTACTCAAAGATTTTAACCTACTGCGAATCCTCTTGCAAGGATGCCTTCCTTGAAGAAGCTCTCTTCCTCCCTCTACAAGGATTTCAGTGAGTCTCTCTCTCACTGCACCCCCCAGGTCATCTCCTCTGCACAGAAACTCTTCAGCCACGTTCTCAAACAGACTCGCTACCACAGCCACATCTCCTTCAGATTCCTGATGAAGGGCTTATGCTCGAAACGTCGAATTCCTTATTCCTGAGATTCTGCCTGGCCTGCTGTGCTTTGACCAGCAACACATTTTCAGTTGTCGGTATCTATAAGTTTTCTCTTTGGAATAAATTTTTCAAATTGAAGATTTTCTCTGATAGAGTGAATAGTAAACCTTTGGAGGGGCATTGTGCTATTGAAAGTACTTTTCAGAGTAAATTTGCATTTCAGAAAAAAAAGTTAAAAGATTTGTTCTTCAGGAATATCCTTTTTGTCTTCTCTCCATTTGGCAGCCCCAGTGTATGCGATACACAATGCCAATGCCATTCACCCGTTCAGTGTATTTACCACTTTGAGATGCTCCATTCTCATTCCACATGGATATATATTTGGGCATGTGCTATTCTGCACGCAGTACAACTTAAGTGCATCTTTGGGTCTTTTTAATACAAACAAATAATATATTCATTTCGTGTTGTCACTGTAGAAAAAAAGCTGAAAATGTGTTGCTGGAAAAGCGCAGCAGGTCAGGCCCCATTCAAGGAGCAGGAGAATCGACGTTTTGGGCATGAGCCATTCTTCAGGAATCCCAGCTCAGGACAACACTCTCTTGATTGCAGCCATGCGCCGCTACCTACATTCCCTGCAATTAGCCCTACCCCAGCTCAGGACAACACTGTCACTTCCTCCCTCCACTGTAGAAAAAAGAGCAAACCATTCCTGTTGAAGGCTGAGCTTGGTACTACAACAATCATGCAGAACAGAAAAATGCTTTGAACATAGACATTGTTTGTCCGTCCGTCCGTCCGTCCATTGCCTGAAAGAATAATTAGTGTTCAATTCAACAATACATTTCATTGCACGTGGCAAACAATCAGTTTGCCAAAATTATTTCTTCCAGAAATAATGCAAAATTGACATAACTCTACTGTGTATTGAAGTAAAGTGAATTGTAAAGCTTGCACCATTTTTGATGAAGCGAAAATGTTGTTAACTTAGTTTTATCTAATTTTCATAGAGGGAAAATAGTTTCATGTAATGCATTCATTTTTGAAATAAAATTTGAAATTATTTTTAGGCATTTTGAATCCATTCCCTAAACTATGATCTCATACACCATTTAGTAAATAATTGTTGGTACCCTTAAGTTAGCATTCTAGTTATGCGTTGAAATGTTAATTAATGACTGTTAATATTTATTAATGTCTGGCTATTTCTTAGTGCACCCATCTCATTAACCTGTGTAAAGGTGGTGAGACGAGAATTTCACCAAAACATCTGGCAAATATCAGGTCTCGCAATGTATTACCTATGTTGCATATATTTTCTTTCAATTGTATTCTGCAAATATAAGTTAAAGACTTTCGGCTATTACTGTGCATCTGCAGCGTTTTGCTTCATAATTTATTCTCCACATCAGCATTCCTACACCTGTTGGAAACTTGTCTTTCCATTTTTGATCACTTTTTCTCACTGAATCCCAATTTACCTTCCCTTTGATACCTTCTCCTACCCTCCACTATGTTAAAACAAGAAAATTCTTAAAATCCATCTTTTCACTTGACACTTGCCCTGGGTTCACATCTCTTCATTTGTTTTATGTTTCTCTTCCCTCATCTTTGGCATGCTTGGCCCAACCATCTTCAGCTGCTTCATCAATATCCTTCCCTCCATGTAAGGTCAGAAGTGGGGATGTGAACTCCAGGATGTTGATAATGTCACAGAGCGATAATTAGTAAAATAAAATTTCCTCTCTTTTTAATGTACTTTGGAACAAAAATAGTCTCTAAGACTATGTATCTCTGTATCTGCTGTTATTCTTTAAGCAAAGTTGAATATCATTAAAATTTCTGCTCCAGTATCGTACTTCTATTGCTTGCCCATCCAAATATGAAATATGTATGGAAAGTAATGTTTTCTGTGCATGTTTTCAGTTTGCATCTTGCTCTAGTTTATTCCCATCCTCCTATATTTATTAGTGATCTGATTTATGTCATTGTGTTCGCTTGTGTTTGACATTGTTATTAAAATCCTAGGAAACTTGAATATTAAAGTGTACAAGATCCAACCCTGAGATTTCTGTAACTGTAGTTTAAACCTTAGTGGTGGGTAAGTTGTTGGATGGGTTTCTGAGGGACAGGCAAGACGGATTAGTGATCGTCAACATGGCATTGTGCCTTGGAAATTGTGCGTCACTAACTTGATTTAGTTTCTTTTAAGGGGCGACAAAGATAATTGATGAGGGCAGAGCAGTAGATCTCTGTATGGACTTTAGCAAAGCGCTTGACAAGGCTCCGCATGGTCAACTAGTTAGCAAGGTAAGAACTCTTGCAATCCAGGGGAAGCGAGACAATTGGATACAAGTTTGGTTTGAAGGTAGGAGACAGGGTGGTGAGAGAGTTACATTTTAGATTGGAGGCCTGTGACAAGTGGTGTGTCACAAGAATCAGTGTTGGGTCCACTTTTTTTTTGTCATTTTTATAAATGGTTTGGTTGTGAATACAGGAGGTATAGTTAGTAAGTTTGCAGGTGACACCAAAATAGGTGTGGTAGTGGATAGTGGAGAGGATTAGCTGAGTACAATGGGACCTTGATCAGATGGGCCAATGGGTTGAAAAATGGTAAATGGAGTTAAATTTAGGTAAATGTGAGGTTTTGCATTTTGGTAGGGCAAACCAGGGCAGAACTTATGTAGTTAATGATACATCCCTGGGAATGTTGTCAAACAAAGAAACCTTGAAGTGCAGGTTCATTGTTCCGTGAAAGTGGAGTTGCAGATAGACAGGATAGTGAATAAGGCATTTGGTATGCTTGCCTTTATTGATCAGCGCATTGAGTAAAGAAGTTGGGTTATCATGTTACAGCTGTACAGGACTTTGAGGCCACTTTTAGAATACTGCATACAATTCTGGTCTCTTTTCTCTAGGAAAGATGTTGTGAAACTTGAAAGGGTGCAGTAAGGAATTACAGGGATGTTGCCAGGGTTTGGCAGGTTTGAACTATAGGGAAAGGCTAAGTAGGCTGGGACCTTTTTTTTTCCCCCTGGAGTGTCAGAGGCTATTGGTGAGTAGGAGGTTAGGGCAGAAAGGGTAAACAGCCAAGTTCTTTTCCCTATGATGGGGGAGTCCAAAACTAGGGAACATAGGTTTAAGGTGAGAGGGGGAAGATTTTAAAAGTCCTGAAGTGTAACTCTTTCACACAGAGTGGGGAGTGTATGGAATGAGCTGTCCGAGGAAGTGGTGGAGGCAGGTACAATTATAATGCATAAAAGGTAACTGGATGAGCATACAATTAGCAAGTGTTTAGAGGGATATAGGCCAAATGCTGGCAAATGGAATTCCAGTCAGATTGGGATGTCTAGTTGGTGCAGACGAGTTGGACCGAAGGATCTGATTCTGTGCTATATGACTCTATAAATAAACTCAATAGTTTCCATTATGACGTTTTACTTGACTCAACTTGTCCTGAGAGACCTTCATTTTTACAATTTAAAGCTTATGCAAGAGGAACATTTTTATGTGCATCTTACCCATAAATATTTCAAGTACACCTTGGTGTCTTGGTCATTCTAAAGTGTGAACCATAATTTGATGGTGTCGGACTGGCAGTGACTTTATATTTGGTCATTTATACAGAAAATACTGTTATCCCACTGTAGCTTTTAAAGCTTCAAATCTTCATTGATAGCTGAATAAATAAAGTATCCTTGTATATGCCATTGCTGTAAGCATGGGAAAAGCAGAAACACTGATCTAATTGCTGATTATATCACTTGGTTGCAACACCAGTGTTCTAATCATATGATTCAGTTGAAGAAGCCTGACATTTTTCTGCCATGAAATTGCCTGTGGTAATGTGATATTTTTGTTTGGAAGTGCTGGATAACAACAAAAAAGTTCTGCTTCTCTCAATACTTTGAGTGATCTTTACCAATTCTTCCTGTTCTGAGCTTGACATTCATTCTATTGAAGTCAACAAGAAGATGCCCAGCATTCTTGCATTACTTGAGTACAAGTAAAGTTAATTTATATTCAACTAAACTGGTCAATGGATAGTCAAATGAATGCATCGTGTGGTATTTGGGCCACATGTGTCATTCACAGGCTTAAATCTATTGTTGACATGAATATTTTTGTGCTAGAGCCGCTGATTAATGATACCCTTGCAACATTGCATTCTTTTCCTGGCAAATAATTAGAGGTCTAGAAAACTTCTCAGTCATCCCTCAACAAGAAAAATTGGTTTGTGGGGAGAAATTTCCAACAACTGATGCAGACATCACTCTATATGCACCAAAAAGTGCAAGTCACTTCATAAGTGGGACACTTGAAATGCACCACTTTTTGATTAACTAGAGTCTGAAACAGATTATTTGCAGCCTATCCCATTTTAAGGCTATCTCACACCATTTTCACACTATCCCTTTAAGTTATTATCAACTAAAAATCTAATGATCGCTGTCTTAGAATTAGTTACTGAGCTTCCATAGCTGTCTTTGGTTCATGATTATAACGACTCAATGTTCTGAAGAAATTCCTCCCCATCTGAGTCCTAAATTGACCCTTATTCTGAAGCAGTATGCTCTAGTTGTAGTTTTTGCCCCCACCTAGTCAGGAGAATATGCTTCCTGCACTACCCTGTCACACCCTGTAAGAAATTTGTAAATTTCAATGTAATCTCCTCTCATTCTTTAAGTTCTGGAACACATCAGCTCAATCTCTCAAAACAATCCCAAATCAGTCTTGTGAGCCTCTACTGCACTTCCTCCATGGCAAACATATCCTTCCTTGGCTAAGGAGATCAAAACTGCACACAGTGATCCAATGGTGGTCACGCTATGGCTGCAGTAGCCTCCTTTGCTCCTGTATTAAAGCCCTCTTGCAGCAAAGGTCGTCGTATCATTTGCATTCCTAACGACTTGCTGTACTAGCATGTTTGATTTTGATGGTTTACGTGAGAGGACTACTGGGTCTCTTTTGTACATCAACATTTCTGAATCAATCACCTTTAAATAATACACTGCATCTGCTCTTCCTAGCAAAGTGGGCAATCTTGCAATTATCCTTGTTCTTCAGCATCTGCTGTGCATATAATCTACACAGTGTGTTGCATTCACAATATGGCAAACCTGTTTGTTCTCTGGAAGTTGTTCCATGCTGGGTTCTGACCTGGGCCTGGTTTACTGTGAGCTTTGTGTTGGATTATGCACATTTGCATATGAGCTAATTGAAGTGAACTGGCATACTTGGCTAGGGAATGCATCAATGGAGACAATGTCATTTAGTATGTTTTAAGAAAACCCACTATCACTTTGTTCCTACTATAAAGAAATATTCTAAAGTGAGTATCTGCCATCTATGGTTAACAAAAATGGTTAGGGAAAGGATATAACTGCACAATTGGCAGTTTAGGTGATAGGTTAAAATATAAAGAACTGTCAAGAATGACAAATGTGAATTGGGATTAATAACTTTTAATAGAAAATAGGGAAATAGATGAAATGAACAAATATTTGGCTTCTGTCTTCATTATAGAGAATACAAGAAAATATTCCAATAAAAGCTATAAATTAACTGGTGGAAGTTAAAGAACATGGAACTAGAGAAGGACTTAGAATCAATCATTAAAGCGATTAATGCCCACTTTGTATGTCTGAACATGTATTTAATCAGGAACAGGTACACAGAGCACAGTATTCGGTTTGTTTGGTGCACCTGAAGAAATCATTTCTGTCCATGGACTGAGGTATATGGGCAGACCTTTCAGAGACTTTCACCCACTTACCCCAGAACAAACCATTTTGCCAAGTGAATGGTTTGCACTGCAGAGTTACTAATGAAGAACAGTAGGACAGTAAAACACAATTTTTGTGTTGTCATGTTACATATTCGGGCTACACCTCTGGATATGGAGTTACCAGCACCAGCCGAGATTCTGTTCAGAAGGCAAGTGAAAATGACGTTGCCAAGCTAACAAATCTCCAAATTGTCTTCTCAATAAGCAGAGAAGGATGAAGGTGGTGTATGACTTGGATGTAGGTACACAATTACTTCAACTGCAAGTCGGACAAAGATCAGAATCACCACAATTTACAATGGGAATGTGATTATCTGAAATTACACGATGAGTTCAGTGCTTAGGACATCAGTACACTGAATGGAGCAACACGAGTATGAGCAGAAGCCAGTTGAGGGATGTGTACCTGTCGTGCACAGCCATTGTGATGGAACGCCAGGATAATAGACTTGTGATAGCTACACTTCTACAGAAGATTACACCGTGACATGAAAGAATGTCATAAAATAGAAGTGGGTGCAGGCCATTCAACCTTTCAAGCCTTCTCTGCCATTTCAGTATGATCATGGCTGATCACACTTCTTAGAAGAAGTGAACAGTTCCTCAAGGAAGTGACCAAGTTGATAGATGAAGGAAGGACTGTTGATGTCATATACATGGACTTTAGTAAGGCATTACAAAAGGTTCTCCATGGTAGACTAATGGAGAAAGTGAAATCACATGGTGTGCAGGGTGTTCTAGCTAGGTGGATAAAAAACTGGTTGAGAAACAGGAGACCGAGAGTAGTAGTTGAAGGGAGTTTCTTGAAATGGAGAAAGGTGGTGTTCCACAGGGGTCCAGATTGGAGCCACTGTTGTTTGTAATATTTCTAAATGATCTGGAAGAGGGCACTGTTGGTATGGTCAGCAAGTTTGCAGATGACACGAAGATTGGTGGAGTAGCAGAACGCATAAGGGACTGTCAGAATACAGGAGGATATAGATAAACTGGAGAGTTGGGCGGAAAAGTAGCAGATGGGTTTTCAATCCAGACAAATGTAAGGTGATGCATGTAGGCAAGACTAATTCTAGAGCGAATTATACAATGAACAGAAGAGCCTTGGGAAAAGTTGATAAGCAGAGAGATCTGGGAGTGCAGGACCATTGTACCGTGAAGGTTGTGGCACAGGTGGATAGAGTGGCCAAGAAGGCATATGGTAACATTGTACAAGACATTGGTTCGGCCATATTTAGAATATTGTGTACAGTTCTGGTCGCCACATTGCCAAAAGGGTGTGGATGCTTTGGAGAGGGTGCACAGAAGGTTTGAGGATGTTGCCTGGTACGGAAGGTGCTAGCTATGAAGAGAGGTTGAGTAGGTTAGGTTTATTTTCACTAGAAAAAAGGAGATTGAGGGGGGACCTGATTGAGGTTTACAAAATCATGAAGGGTATAGACAGGGTGGACAGAGACAAGCTTTTTCCTAGGATGAAGGATTCCATAACGAGAAGTCACGCTTTCAAGATGAGAGGTGGAAAATTTAAGGGGGATACATGCAGCTACTACTTCACACAGAGGATGGTGGGCATTTGGAACGTGTTGCCAGCAGAAGTGGTAGGGGCAGGCACGGTAGATTTATTTAAGGTGCATCTGGACAGATGCGTGAGTAGGTGGGGAGCAGAGGGATACAGATGCTTAGGAATTAGGAGACAGGTTTAGACAGTTGATTTGGATTGGCTCAGGCTTGGAGGGCTGAAGGGCCTGTTCCTGGCCTCTAAATTTTCTTTGTTTTACCTACCTCAATACTGTGTTTCTCTCCACACCCTTTGATTCCTTTAGCCCTAAGAACTATTAGTAACTCCTTGAAAACATTTGATGTTTTGGTCTCAACCACATTTTGTGGTGGACAATTTCAAAGGCTGAGCACACTCTGGGTGAAGAAATTTCTCCTCATCTCAGTCCTAAATGACCTATGCCATGTCCTTCAACTGTGACCCCTGCTGCTGGACTTCGCAGTAATCAGGAACATCCTTCTACCACTTGCTGCATCTGTATGCATACTTAGTGACTAGTGTACAAGGACACCCCAGGTCTTGTTGTACCTCTTCCTTTCTCAATGTATTGGTATTTAGATATTCTGCCTTACTGTGTTTGCTCCCAAAGTGGATAACTTCACATTTACCCATGTTACACTTGATATATTTGCCAACTTGCTGAACATGTCCAAATCATGCTAAAACATGTTTGCAACCTCCTCACAGCTCACCATCCCCCCCATCTGCAAACCTGGAGATATTCCATTTAGTTCCCTTGTCTAAATCATTAGTATATATTGTGAATAGCTGGAGTCCCAGCAGAGTTCCTTATGGTACCCAACTAGTGATTGCCTGCAGTCGGATAAAGACCTGTTTATCCTAGTGTTTCCTGTCCTCCAGCCAGTTGTCTATGCATGTGAGTACACTGGCCCCAATTCCATGCACTTTAATTTTATTGTCGACTGCAGAAATGACATCTGGACTCTTAGACTTTGCATCTATAAACTTTACAATCCTTATCTCTGAGTGACTAATTTTGCTATTATCAAATGTTCGTTTTTACTCATAACATTTGAGAGCTTTCTTTTGGGAACAAAGGAGATTCTGTCACATGCCCACAGGCTCTTTGCTCTATAGCCTGGATCTAGTGATTAATCTGTACTGTATATTAGTTTAGCTGTAAATAAACCCACCTGCGATCACTGTGTAAATGGATTCCACCTACCTTTCTGGGGTCTTACATTTAGAGAATATAAGAATATTATTGTAAGAAATATGAAAGAGATTTCTTTTTAAACTTAGTTTAAACCTTCAACTTTAAACAAGTAGTGAAGTGGATTGTTTCCAGTTTATTCTGTAGGTGTTCCAGCTGTATTTTTAAAATTACATTTAAAATGTGTGTGCCAATTACTTTATCAGATGTGTGTGACCTGTGCTTCGACGGCTGATTTAAGAGCTCAAATTGAACAGCAACATTTCCAAACACTTCCTTTGTGCACATTTGTGCAGCAGAATTCTCTTATTATGTGGCTTGATGCTGCACTTTTTTCAAGATAGATTGTCTAAGGAGAAGGCAGAGTCAAGTACTTTAGATTTAGACTTCAAAATAACATTATTTATTACACATTAATGTTAAACTCTGCTGGACATGGCAGGAAGATATGAGAAGTGCAGGGAAATGGGAATGGCGCACATTGTGTGGTACTTATGTTGCTACAGACTCGATAGGCCGAAAGACCTTTTCTGCACTGTTTGAATGTATAAAGATACACCAAGTTCTGACATATAGTTACATTAGATAAGGACTTCCTTGTGTGTTTGTGACCATGCATGTATGCAAGTCTCCCAGAATCTTCTCATCTGGTGTAGCACAACTGGACATAGTTGTCTAGTATGGAGAGTTCTTTCTCGGCCCACATTCTGCTGTCTGTGCTCGGTTATATACAGCTCCATGAATTTTACGATTACAAGATTGCTGTAGGGTCCTGACTTTCTTTGATCTGTCGCTTGAGTTCTTTTTAATGCGACATTGTCGAGAAGTGACCTATTTTGCTGCAACGAGAATATTGTTGTTACAAGACTGGGCCGTTTTCTTTGTTGGGGATTTGGACTGTGACAAGATCCTGCAGTATTAGATCACTTAGGATTTTATATTAAAGTTGTCTCGTGATACTGCTCAGATGAGAGGTCTGTCTGCTCTGGTCAGATGGTTTATCATGATTGAAGTAGTCAAGTTCTATAGGATGTTGTACATTAAGTGTATTATACATTTTGCTGTATAATGCTACTTGAACAATTCTTTAGACTATATTCACTGCTGTTGGGACTGTTCATTGTTGAATTAGATCCTCATTTGATTGAATTCATTATTGCTGATCTCTTACAGAAATCAAATTTGCAAATGAACACATGAATTATTATCAACCTGTATCTACAGTCTGTTGGGAGTGGATTTCTGCTATAAGTGTGATCTTGCCAGTGTCTCTTTCAATTTGTTCTTGAATATAGATTTGAAGCTGTTTGCATTCAGTATTTTGTCTTCATTTAATTGTAATTTGTTTCTTGTTGATATGTTTTTCATGACCTGACCTGACGCGATGCTGTTTACACACAGGAGAGAAATGTGCTCACAGGCATTATACGTGTTTTAGTATCCAAATCCAGAAGCTGTTTGGAATCTTAGGAATTGTGCTTTCCATGTCTGGGAATTCACTGATTTATCAAATACATCTAAAAACTTGCATTTTTCTGGTGCAAAGATTAGTATTGGCATATTTTAATTGCATTATCTGATTGTTGACAGCTTCTTCAAGTTATTGATTTTGTTCTTGATTTGGAACAAAATCTTCATTATTATTTGATTTTGGTCTCCTTGTATCACACTTAACATTTTGTTATCGTTTTGTGTTCTTAGTTGATGAAAGTTGCTGTTGAATTGTTGTAAAGAATGTTGCGGTACTAAAGCAGCTGTTCAAACCTGTGCTTTTAGATTAGATTAGATTACTTACAGTGTGGAAACAGGCCCTTCGGCCCAACAAGTCCACACCGACCCGCCGAAGCGCAACCCACCCATACCCCTACATTTACCCCTTACCTAACACTACGGGCAATTTAGCATGGCCAATTCACCTGACCCGCACATCTTTGGACTGTGGGAGGAAACCGGAGCACCCAGAGGAAACCCACGCAGACACGGGGAGAACGTGCAAACTCCACACAGTCAGTCACCTGAGGCGGGAATTGAACCCGGGTCTCAGGCGCTGTGAGGCAGCAGTGCTAGCCACTGTGCCACCGTGCCGCCCCCACAGCATTTTGTAAATGCTGTTTTCGATGTTCAGTCTTCCTTTACTAATATGGTGTTTCCATTGATATAAGACCATTAGACTTAAGAGCAGGAGTAGACCATTTAGCCATTGAGTCTGCTCCACTATTCATTGAGATCATGGCTGGTCTGATAATTCTCAATCCACTTTCCAACCTTTTCCCCAGAAGCCTTCATCCCTTTACTGATTAAAAATCTGTTGAGCTCAGCCTTGACTATATAGCAATTCCATTCTCGTGCAACCCGATGTTGGAAGAAAATTGTGTAATAGCAGCACCCTTTAAAATATTGGGGCCGGAATTGTGTTGTAACCAACACACACTTTAAAATTTCTTGCTATCGAAACAGTGTCCCCAATTCGTCAATCGTGTTATAGTGAATTTGCATTAATGAAACATGCATTATAGCAGAACGACCTGGATTTAATGTCCTGGCCTCGATGGCCCTCTGGAATAAAGAATAGTGTAGATTCACTGAGAAGAAAACAAATCCTCTTAGTTTTAAATATGCACCTCCTTACTCTGAGGTTATGTCCTAGATTCTCCCATAAGGAGAAACAACTTTACGACATCTGCTCTGGGAAGACCTCGAGAAATCTTTTCAATACGGTCGCATCTCATCCTTCTCAACTCCTGAGTGAGTACAGAACCAACCCACTGATCCTCTTCTCATGAAACAGTTCTTTCATATCCAGAATCAACCTAGTGAACCTTCTCTAAACTGTCACCAATGACAGTATATTTTTCCTTGGATAAGGGGCACAAGAGTTTAACAGTATAATTTGACCCATGCCTTATATAGTTTTAGCAAAACAACTTTACTGCAAACGCTTTGTGTCATCGTCACAATTTGCCTGACAACTATTTTTGTGTCCCCAACAATTTTAGCAATAATACATTTATCCAAGTAATGAATATATATTATAAATAATTTTGGCCCCAGCAACAATTCCTGTGGCCTTCCATTAGTTAGACACTGCCTTCCCGATCTTCCTCCCCCCCACTAACCTCATCTCCATGTTCAATGAACTACTTGGTCCTCTGTGCTAATACTTTACCTCCCACACCACAGGTTCTTATCTAATTATGTAGACTTTTCAAACCACTTCTGAAAATTTCAATGCATATTCACTGTTCCCTCTTATTATTCCTGTTTGTTATAAAATCAAAGAATTCTAGTAAATTTCTCTGGCATGATTTGCACTTTGTGAAGCCATGCTGACTCTGCTTGATCATATGTATTTCTAAATGCTATGTTATTGCATCCTTTACACTATAATTCTAACATTTTCCTAATAGCAGATATTTACTGACCCATAAGCACCTGTTTTGTCTCCTTCTCTTTTTAAATAAAGATATTACACTGGCAGTATTTCAATCATGTGGAACTTTTCCAGAATCCACAGTTCCTCGTAAGATTACTACCAGTGTATCCACTATCTGTCACTACTACAATGCTAAGATACATCCGATCAGGTCCAGGGTCTTGTCAGTCTTTAACTCCATTAGTTTCCCTGGCAAGTTTTCTTCAGTTACTGTATTTATTTCGCGCATTGTTCTACCCCTTGATCATTTGATCATTTCAGAATGCTGTTAATGTCTTCTAATATAAAGACTGCAAAATATTTATTGAACTCCTTTTCATTTCCTGGTTCTCCATTTAATCCATCACTAGCCTCATTCTCTAAAAGGCCTATATCCACTTTGAGTTTTCTCTTTCTTCAAAAGTTAAAGAAGTTCATGCTGTCCATTTTGACATTCTTTGGAAGTCCATCCTGTATTTATCTTTTTTTTGTTGGTTTTTGAAACTTTTCCAATCCTCTGGCTTACCACTAATCTTTGCCACATTGAATGGTTTTTCTAGCAATCTGATATTAAGTTTGCCTTTCCTGAATAACAATGGTTGGTTACCCTTTTCCGAAGATCCTTCTTCCTCACAGTGAGCTGTGAACTTTGAAGCTCTCTCTACGGTCCTGGTTATTCAGTTCTCCAGGACACCAGTCTCGGTCCTGTTCAATAGAACAGCTTCCTTCCATTCCAGTGTCAGTGCCCCAAGTACTGAAACCTATTCTACCCCCACAAATCTTTGAGCCGCGCAATAAACACCTTGACTTTATTTACTGTACCCCAGTGCTACAGGCAAACTGGTTCAGTAATCCCAAGATTATTACCTTGGAGGTTTTGTTTCTTAACCGCTCAGGTTTGTTTTTAGCAGATCCTCCTTTCTAGTCCTGTCCATGATGTTAGCACCAAAGTGAACGGTAACAACTGGATGCCTCCCCCTCCCCACTCCAAGTTCCTTCTTGAACCAAGGAATGCCTCAACCTCCGCACTGGGCAGGCACCACATCCTTCAGGTTTCATAAACATAAAGGAAAATGTTCCTTTTCATGGCTTGCTGCAGGATTTCCAAAGAATCTGTGGGGAGAAGTTTCTCCAAATGGCTTCACTGAATAAAATTCAATCCAAAGATGGTTTCTATGACATCACTTTTTTTTTCCACAGACTAGATATTTTTATACTGAATTCCCCACTACATGATTGGGTTCACTCTTTCTATTTATGTAATTTATTGAATGAAGGTTGATAAAACTAAGCTGTCAAATTTGGATTTTAATTTATCTTTCAAACTGTTGAAATAATAAATATTTTGCTAACGTCACTGTTAGGACTCTGATACTTTGAATTGCAATAATTTTTATTCCAATTTTTATATAGCCTGTACCTCAAGAATTTGCCAGCTCATTCATCTATTAGAAATATTAACTGTGCCCCTCAGCTGAGTTTTTCAGGGAAAACTTTTTTTTGTCCCTTCCGTTAAGAGCTCGATTTTCCTTCGGATGTCGGTAATTGATCTTGCTGTCAGTATTTCTCCCCTTGGCTGCTAGTGAAATTTCCTGCTCTCACTGCTTCATTAGAGGCTTAATATCCCCTATTACTGACTGTGTAAAAGGTGTTTTGAGACTGTTCTGTTCAGAGATGTTTCACCACAGTGGCTGTTCAGCTCTATGGCTTTTCTGACTGCTATCTGCTCTTAAAGATGTACCAGTGTTTTTTTTTTGTTTAAATGTATTTTCAGTTTTTTTTTCAGTTCTCCAGATGAACTGTGGTCTGTTTGTTGATCTCCATTCCAGCTTCTATTTCCTAGGGAGTGTAGCACAGCGGTACCACCATCTCTTACTATGTATTTTCAAGACAAGCTGCCAGACCCTTGCCCATTCGCTTAACCTATCTACATTCCTCTACCATTCATTTTAGTGTCATTGCAAACTTTGACACACTACACTTGACCCCCCCAACTCTAAATCATCTATGTAAATCGTTGAGACTTGGGGGGCACCACTAGCTGTTGATCACCAACCTGAAAAACATCCATTTATCCCCACTCTCTGCTTTCTGTTAGTTAACCAATCTTCTATCCATGCCATATCATCTAACACTGTGCACCTTTATATTATGCTGCAGCCTTTTGTGTGGCACCTTGTCAAAAGCCTTCTGGAAGTCGACATACACCACATCCCCGTTGTCCACTGTGCTTGTAATGTCCTCAATGAATTCCAGTAAATTAGTTAAATGTGACCTGCCTTTCATTGTTAATCTCTGCATAAACATTTATCCATGTGAGTGTTTGTTTGTATTCTAATCTATTGTGCATTCTGGTAAAGTAGTGCCCAGTCTCTAGTGTTCTGTTCTAACTCAACCACACTGTACTATCTATGCTCTGTGATGTGCGGCTGTGTGACATCATCACAATATTGCTCCAGGGTCCTTAAGCCTTTACACAATAGGTCCTGCCTAGCTTATTTTTCCCTACCACAACTCATCCTGAACTTGTTCACAAAAATGAACACCTTCTGGAAATGTATCATATCAGCTTTATTAACCAGGTTGGCTCTTTGAAGCCTAGTATTTTATCTCCTGCACTGAGTGTCTTGCATTCTTTGCAATCAATCTACCTTTTCGCCTTTTGGTTCAAATCGTTGGTTTGTTGTGATGATCATTGTGCAGTCTTAACAGCTACAGCTGCAGTATAAGATTGATGACCAAGTTAGGGAAACATAAATGTATTTATGGTGGTGTTGGTGTTGTTGTTGCATGAATTGGATAGGGATCACATATGTGGGCAATGTTTCCATGTCTGATTGGTGTACACTCTCTGCTATCAATATCCATGCACTGAAAGTTATAGGCTGTTCCACCGTCTTTCACTTAACAGTAACGATAGCATCCCTGCCTACTTGTGGGTGACCATGCCTGCAAGGGATCAAAAGGGTTTATTTAATATGATGCCAGTCACATGCAGCGAATATATGGATGCAAAGTTCAGGCAGTGGGGAGGGTGCATGAACCTGCACCAGTTTTGTGTACCTGGCACTTCAAACACCACCTGCCCTGCATGTGGCAGAGTTTTCAGACTACTCTCCACCCTCCTCAATCTTCTCTCAACCCCCCAAACCAGAACGGAAGCAAGTGGGTGGAAGCTTTTTAGTGAGGACTGCAGATGCTGGAGATAGAGTCGAAGAGTGTGGCGCTAGAAAAGCATAACAGGTCAGACAACATCCAAGGAGCAGTAGAGTCGTCGTTTTAAGCATTTGCCCTTCATCAGGAAATGTATGCCACCTTCACCAGTAATTGCAAGGCTCCATGTTCAGCAAACTGGCCTGTACATTACAACATGGGCTGTACTGGCTGTTCCTATAACTATGGAGGCCACAACAGCATTCAAATTTGATGTCAACAAACATTCTAGGGCATTGCAAGGGGCATTCACCAGGTTGGTTTGACAACAGTTTATACTTGTGTTCAGCCAAATGCCTGCCAACTTCCCTTTTTAAAGGGAATGATCTTTATCCACCTCAAGTGAGAGGGATATATAACATCTGTCCCAGTTGTTATGGATGGACTCTGTGGCCTTTGCCGTTCCACGTGTAAAGCTGAATGTATTCGTCAACCAGGAAGTTACCACTCTACAACTGCGCAGATTGTTTGAGATCACATAAATGCTGTCCTCTATTAACATACCCATTATCTATGCAGCAGCTCAATGCTTTCATTATGCAGCAATCTGCTATCCTTGCATTACTTAACAGCTCCTTGAAAATGAATGAGGTTGCTTTCATCAGTACAACGACAGTTAAGAGGTGATTTGACTGAGGTTGTTTGAAATGAAAGGATGGGACAGAAATGAACAGGCTATTCCCAGAGTTGGGGCCGGCGAGGGAGAATATTCTTGAACAGGGTGACACATGTAACAAGAAACATAGCATATTTTTGTTGGTCTGCAGGAGAAGGTCTATTTCACGATCAGCCTTAATAATTAGAGGCAGAGACCATGCTCCTATTTTGGAATAACTGGGGGTTTGATTAAATGGGGAGCAAAAGATTATTTAAGATTGGGGGATACCCATGTGATTAGAAATATTGCTCATGGAGAATAAGCAGTGACACACTGTTTGAAACAAATTATCTGTTGCATGTTACCCAGAGATTTAATAACCTGTACTGATTTTTAACCAGATACTGTCACATTGTTGGTGATGGTGACTTTTCAATGAGATGTTAAACTGAGGTCCCAGCAACTCTTTCTTGGATGTAAAAGACCCCTAAGCCACTATTTGGAAGACAAGCAGTGGACTAAGTTGGCTATGATCTGCTTTGTAATGTCATGTGTTTATGAAAAGCACTAGCTAAATGCAAATCTGTCTGTCTCTTTTCTTCTTCCCCTAACGCCCGCACACGCGCACATTCCCATCTTACATAATAGCTTAAGCCCCATTCCAGGGACTTGAACGCTGTTCTGCAGTGCTGACCTGCACTGAGTCAAAAAGTGTGGTGCTGGTAAAGCTCAGCCGGTCAGGCAGCATCTGCGGAGCAGGAGAGTCGACATTGTAAGCTTTTGATGAAGAGCTTGTGTTTGAAACATTGACTCTCCTGCTCCTCGGATGCTGCCTGATCAGCTGTGCTTTCCCAGCACCACACTTTTTGACCCTGATCTCCAACATCAGCAGTCCTCACTTTCTCCACTGCAGAATTGAGGGAGCGTTGCACTCTAAGTGCTGTATTTGGATGAAACTTTAACATAGGTCCCATCTGCTCTGTTACTGGATGTAAAAGATCAAGTGCTTTGGAAGAGCTGCAGGGAAGCTTCCCTAGTGTGTGGGTCACCGTTTATCACTGCCCAAAATAAACTATTTGTCATTATTTCATTGCTTTTTTTTATTGGACCTTGGTGTGTTGGATGCTACAAACCTACAAAATAACTAGGCTTCAAAAGTGTGGTGTCGTATTGATATGGGCACTTTGTACCAAAATCCTGTATAAATGTAAGTATTACTCCTGTTGCCATAACTGATGCATGGTTTTTCTTTATAGAATGTTACCCGAGAAAAAAGGTAACCGATACTGCCATCAAATCAGAGCATTTTGGCATCAGCGTGAAAGCACAGGCTGGGAATGTATAACAGAACAGATTTAATTTGTCCGGAATTTGTCTCCTTGGTTGTGAGAGTACAAATTAAAAGAAACGAGCATGCACTTGGTTTCAGTTGGTGGCTTCATCATTTTTATTCTTGGATGTAAAAATTCTGCACTGTATGATTCTACCAGATTTATGCAAATTTACTGCCATATCACAGTAAATACCTTTTTTATTAAGCTGTTTCAAGTTCATCTAAATGTAGACTGCATCGAAAAATATTTGATTTGAGTGAATACAACCTTTGGGTGTGTGTAGGAATGATTACAAAAATTTAATCTCACCCAATGCATTTATTCTGGATGTAGGTTTGCTCGCTGAGCTGGAAGGTTTGTTTTCAGATGTTTTGTTACTAGGTAACATCATCAGTGAGCCTCTGGATGAAGCATTGGTGGTATGGCCTGCTCTCTATTTGTGTTTAGGTTTCCTTAGGTTGGTGATGTCATTTCCTGTTCTTTTCTCAGGGGGAGGTAAATGGGATACAAGTCAATGTGTTTGTTAATAGAGTTCCGGTTGGAATGCCATGCTTCTAGGAATTCTCGTGCATGTCTCTGTTTGGCTTGTCCTAGGATGGATGCGTTGTCCCAATTGAAGTGGTGTCCTTCCTCATCCATATGTAAGGATACTCATGAGATTGTGTCATGTTTTTTGTGGCTAGTTGATGTTCATGTATCCTGGTGGCTAGTTTTCTGTCTTTTTGTCCAAAGTAGTGTTTGTTACCGTTCCTGCAAGGTATTTTGTAAATGACATTAGTTTTGCTTGTTGTCTGTATAGGGTCTTTCAAGTTCCTTAGCTGCTGTTTTAGTGTGTTGGTGGGCTACCATGATGCCAAGGAGTCTGAGTAGTCTGGCAGTCATTTCAGAAATGCCTTTGATGTAGGGGAGAGTGGCTAGGGTTTCTGGATGTGTTTTGTCTGTTTAGCCACTATGATTAAATGGAAACTCGTCCCAGAGAGGGCGCTCTGAAACTATCTGAATTCTTAATGTCCCTTGAAGAAAGAATACAGCAAAATGTGATCATAGTAATTCTCAACTGTCATCTGAATCAGCCCAACCAGTCATTCCGTTGTGTCAAATCTCTACAGAAGAGTCAAAAGGTATTAAAATTAGATCACCTCGCATTGACTTGGGCACCAGAAACCTCAGTGCATAGCCTGAAGGCAGGATGAGGGTGCAGGAGAGGTAGTGATGTGATGGTGTACAGTCAGGAGGGATTTGCTCTGGGAGTCAACAGCATTAATTCTGGACTCCATGAAATCTAGTGACATTAAGTTCAAACATGTTAAAGGATTGCCACAACAGCCCTCCTTCATCAATATCCATTGCCAAGGTAGCATCAAGTCTGTTTGGATGTGTGGCCAGTGGTAAAAGAAGCAACAAGTGGGAAAAACCTACTTAACCTCATCCTCCTCTGTCTGCCTGCAGCCAATCCATCTGTCCGTGGCAGTACAGGTCCGTGGTGACAAAGTCTTGCCTTCGTATTGTTGATACCCTGATCCACCTTGTGTGAAATGAGAGAGATCCAAAACAAATCTAACCGCTCAGTGATGGCTCGGTATATCCCTTACTTTGTCATTAACAGCAAGCTGAGGAATGAATTATAGTTCAATAATGTGTGGCTAAACAAAACAGGCATTCTTAAAGAAAAATGATGTCGTTCTATGAAGCCACAGCACAGGATGACATGCAGGACAAATAGCTGAAGGACCATTGTGATCAAACTAAGTAAATCTCCAACTAATGGGGCAGATCAAATCTCTGCAGTTCTATCATATCCGTCACTAACCATAACTGGAGGAGGTGGAGACTTCACCCATATTCCCATTCTCCGTGATGGCACACTCCAGCACATCAGTGCCAAAGCTGAAGGTGAAGCAGTGGCAACATCTGTCAACCAGAAGAGTAGAGTGAATAACCCTTCGCCTTCTCCTGAGGTCCCCAGCATCTCTGATTCCAATCTTTTGTCATCAAATTCACTCTGTGATCTCAAGAAAAGACTTTGGGCTCTAGCAATGTCCTGGTGATAGTCCTGAAGATTTGTGCCCGAGAGCTGGCTGTTGGCCTAGCCAAGCTGCTACAGTACACCTACAACACTGGCATCTATGCAGCAATGTGGACATTTGTTAAACTATGACCTTCCAATAAAGGGACTAGTCCAATCTGCCCAATTACTGACCTACTTTCAACTCATTGTAGTAAATACAAATGTGCATTGCAGCAATTCTCAAAGGGTTTTTTGACATCATCTAAGCCCACATTCTCTACCATCTAAAAGGACAACGGCAGCAGACATGTGGAACACTTGCAACTTTCCCTCTAAGTCGTGCACACTTTCCTAACATGGAACTGCATCATTCTCTTCAGTGTGACTGGATCAAAATTCTGGAACTCCTTTGCTAACAGACTCTGGGTGTATTTGTACCAAGTAGACTCTGGTGGCTCAAGAAGGTGGCTCAACACTGTCTTAAGGATGTTTATATGTGGGTAAGAAGTGCTGACTTGCCAGCAATGCCCACATCCCTTGAAACAAATCAATAAATTATAAAGTGAAGTTAGTAAAAGCAAAATTCTGCAGTTGCTAGGAATCTGAAATGCAAACAGAAAATATTGGAGAAACTCAGCAGATCTGGCAGCATCTGTGGCAATAGAAGCAAAATTAGCATTTCGAGTTCAGTATCACTCCTCTTCGGAACAGTAATTGTTTTAACTATTATATAAAACTAAGCTAAAAACTGTACACCGTCAAGGTCAGATATTTTCAGTGAGTGTTTATGCAGCTAATACTGAACGATGTCTACAATGCTTCATCTTGACTTTTGAATTTCTCAATTCTGATTTAAGTATACTTTTTAATTTTAAACAATTGGATCAATTGAAATTATGTTATAGGTAAATATTAAGATGTATCCAATTCCTGCTTGTGATTAGGATCTGTGAATTATCAAAGAATCAGACCATTCTAGTCAATAAACTTCAACTGGTCACATTTAAGGTTATGCCAGTTTATAAGAGATCAGAGTACTGTAAAAATTCCAAAATACAGCCTTATGGTCTGTTTAATACCAGTTTAATTCCATTAACGATCAGCTATCTAGGGCATTAAATCACAGAACAATCATTGTCTTTTTTTTGGCTGCAACATTATATAATGTGTGAAGTACTCAGAGGGGCTGTAAGTACATGATGTAACCAAAATAACTAACACTCCTATTCTGCTTCATATTTTCACTAACGATGGTGGCCAGTAAATGCCACTTGAACTACAAAAGAACAACTGATCTTTAGTTCAACTCCTTCCAAAGTCTCTGATCTCCTTAGGTATGTGCCTTGGTTCTTCACCCATCTACAAAAAACTAAAAATACAAGAGACTCTACAAACATTGAAGATTATGGAGCTGATGGTAAATTATTGACCTGGTTGGGAAATTGGCTGAATGCTAGAAAATGGAAAATAGGCCCTCTTAATAGGCAGGATGCAATGACTAATGTCCAACCAGGACCTCATAAATTAGTTGCATTAATTAATGCCTTGGACAATGGCATAGCAAGGCATGTATATCCAAATTTGTTAAAGTCACTGCTAGGTGGTTTTACAAATATGTAAATGTGTAACATTATGAATAGGTATTGAAAATTAACCATAGATTCATTAAATTGCTGCACTGCAGAAGGAGACAACTCCACCCATTGTATTCTTGTTGGATCTTTGGCTCCATTCTAGGTGCTTCACCCAAAACCCTGGAGGTTTGTTTTCCTCAAAAGCTCATCTACTTCCTTTACGAAAGCCACAATTGAATCTGCCTCCACCACACACACTCGGGCAGTGCATTCCAGACCCTTATCACTTGGTAAATAAAGTCCCATGCTGCCATTGGTTATCAAACCCCTTAAACTGGTGTATTTTAGTTCTTGACATTTCTGCCAATGGAAATAATTTCTCTTTCCTCTTGTAACATCTCACCTGAACTCCTCTTCGTCATATTGCCTCTCATCCTTCACTTCTGCAAGAGGAATAGTGCCACCTTCTCTAATCTATCCCTGTAAGTAAAGGCTCTGCACCTTCTCTAATGTCTTCTCATTCTTCCTAAAATATGGTGCTATGACTGGGCAAAATACTCCTGTTCAAATCAAAAACCAATGTTTTAAACAGGGTTAATATACAATTGACTGACTGAAATTATCATTAATTTTTGAGTTTTTATTTAGCCAATGGTGTTAAAATATTTGGAGTTGGGCCTTGATGTCATGGAGTGGTGCAAATAGCTCAAGGGTCCAAATGTTGTAAAACATGATTCTGTGGATGGGCTACATGAGAAGCTTGGGGAAGGTTAGATTACTTACAGTGTGGAAACAGGCCCTTCGGCCCAACAAGTCCACACCGACCCGCCGAAGCGCAACCCACCCATACCCATACCCTTATATTTACCCCTTAACTAACACTACGGGCAATTTAGCATGGCCAATTCACCTGACCCACACATCTTTGGACTGTGGGAGGAAACCGGAGCACCCGGAGGAAACCCACGCAGACACGGGGAGAAAGTGCAAACTCCACACAGTCAGTCGCCTGAGTCGGGAATTGAACCCGGGTCTTCAGGCGCTGTGAGGCAGCAGTGCTAACCACTGTGCCACCGTGCCGCCCACGAAAAACCCATTCTGACTACGTGATAGTGTTGTTGCAGATCTGTGCAAGTGAATCCAAAGTGAGATTCATTAAAATCAATAAAGTTAGATTCAAGACTATTCAACAACAAAATATTTTTTATAAAGGAGTTTCACATTCACTCCACAGAAGCTAAATGTGAAGGGTGAAATACAATGTCTACTTTTCATCTAAACTGTTTCCCAAGCTAGAACAATAAATTGAATCTTTTGTGGTTGGGGAGTGGGGGGTGGGGGGGGGAGCGTGGAGGTGGAAGAGAGAATGTTGTTACTCAGATCTAACTGGGCTCAGCACAACAGGGATCAATTTGAAGTTAGCAATTACAAACAGGAACCCGCTCTGTTAGTAGGATTTTTAAGTATTACTCTACTCGTAGGATGAAAGGAAGAGGTTAAAATCTTGCTTTATTCAGTAGGTTGCAGGAAGTAGAGATTCACCTTAGTAGCTTTCTTCCCTCAATCTCACTATTTCTGAAACTGCATTCCTGTAATGCAATTTACAAGAAAAAAAATCAGGAAGTATATATAACACCTTCAAAGTCCACCAACAATAGATGACTTTCAGGAAATCGCTACTGCAGCACATTTGGAAGCCATATGCCAAGTATTCTAAAGTTACAGAGAAGGGTTAAAAATGCACTTTGAAGTGCTAAAGTCCACATGTGTGCAGCAGCCAAAGTATGTCTTCATGATTAAATATTAACCAGCAAACTAAATGGAGCTGTTTCAGAAGGTGACCTTCTCTATCAATGATAGCAGCACTATATACACAAAACCAAAACAGCAGGTTTAAACTTAAACATCAAGTACCCTCTTATGTACTATTTTTAATCTAAGCCACAAACTATTAGATGGAAAAGTTTTATGTTTTGTACCATGCATCTTGAACTATATCTTCATAAAATATTACTGCACTTTTTGTGGTTTGATATTAACAGTTCCTTTATACATATTTTTAAACTTGTGTAGCATTTCAGATAAATTTTTTGTGGCATTTTCCAATAATTGTTATAGTTTGAACAACCTCTCATCATAAATGAGAGACTTTGGCAAGCATCAAGTTCGTTGTTGGAATTGTATATTCACAAGGGTAAAAATGTGTCTGACATTTTCCTTAATTTCACCATTGTGCACTTGCTAGCCTGTTTTCTGTAACGATTGTAAGTGCCCAAATTTTGGACCCGTCACAAAGCAGCCTGCAATGTAGTCACCACAGAGTAAGAGGTTGCCTTTAACTTTATTTAAACAAGCTTACATTTCTGTAATAATGAAGCCCTACTGAATACATACAAATATAATTAGCATCAGCAGATGACTAAGTAATAGTGGTTTATTTCTTTTTTTCAAAGAGACATACCATTGTCAACTGTACACATCTCAACTTTCCTCTCATTAAAGCATTATTTTTAAATTCTGTCTGGTCTAATTCAACTTTGGCTGTATTCTACTACAGCTGATGAGGCCGAAGGGTTTTTTTTGTTTTTAGCCAGAAATGTCGAGTGATCGTTTCCACTTAATAACCTGTATGGGCGCTGAAGGCCTGTAAACCCAACTTAGCTAGGCAGCTTTGGTACCTCTATGACACTGGTGTTTGTCAGAAAAATGTACAGGTATGTTTAACTCACAAAAAATGTAAAATAGCACTAACAGATTCCATTAACAATGTTCACCAATGATACATTGTAATAGAAGGAACCATTTAATACTGTTGTCAAGTAGTACTTGCTCAATAATTACCAGCTCTCAAACATGTAGTTCAGACCTTCCCATAACATTTGCCTCCAGACCTTATCATAATCTATGTTCAGACATAGATATAAGAACCAAATGATTGTTTGAGGAAAATTGAACACCTGTGTGGACCCAGTCAGTCATTGCAGCATCCTGCAGCTGTTGTTTCGGGTACTTGCAGGAACATGGCCAGGACTAAAGCAAGGACCTGTAAACTGCATTCATGATTGAATAAACTCTGTCGGCAGCATGCCTGTAAAAATCACAGAAATATTTCTCATAAGGATTTATAGTTTTTGGGTTTATACGTTCAATGATATTTGCCAATTCATTTTCCTACAATTGCCTGATAGTTTATGTAGCCTGGAAAATTCAGTCAAAGATGAGTTGAAATGCCATCTCTGTGCATTGAAAGGTGTCAGTAGTTGAGAACCTCCGCAGACCCTCACCACCTTCAGATTTGTCTGTGCAGATTTGGCTGAGACTGTGTACCGCATGAATCACTTAAAAAGAAATCCGGAGTGGCCTCTGTTCTATCTGTACATCTGAGAATCGCCATTAATCAAAGTCAGCGATGCATCAAAGTTGTATCCTCTCCAGCACTGTTTGACTGAAACAGTGGTGTGACACTTGTGCAAGCAGGTATATCATTTTAGGTGTCTCTGAGATTATATAGAAATGAAAACCCAAACTTTTTCTCAAGTGGCATTATCTCTCATTTGGTATGGCTGCAAGTTTTGAATCTGGTGCAGAAGGGAAAACTTGATGTATTTCTAGAACTGGTATAGTACAACCAAAGCTTGGGCAAATGTTTCCATCATTTAGGAAAATGTATAATAAAGGCACAGCTGGCTTGAGCCGATGTTGCATTGAATGCTGACTCCTAAATGGATCTCGCTTGGCAAACGTGAAAAGCAGCCTGTTCTAATTAAATGCCACCAACTTTGTAATGCCTTTGGAGAGCTCCAGTGGATTTCTTCAGCTGATAATAATATGCAGAAAGGAAGTCTGAACTTCACATCCTGGTGGCTGGAAGGTCTATAGATGCAATGCGCAGAGAACTCAGTCTGTGATGAATGCTGTTCAAATGTGACCAGCTTTCAGTATGCACATTGGCATCGTTAGTCACCTGTATTTATATACAATCAAACAATGGAAATACACATGTGATCCAAGATCACTTCCTACATGGGTAGCTGTCACAACTGCCGAACATTTCTCTTTAAAGATAGTTACATTTTCTGCAGAAGAATTAAACAAATTCCCGAGACAGTATCCAAACTATGATTGTGAACTTGAACCCAGATTACCAATGCATTCCTCCATTGAAAAATAGAGATGGAGGCCGATTGAATCCTGTTTTCAAAGGGGATTTGCTAAGCACCAGATTGGAAAGAATTTGCTGCAGAATAAGACTGGGGCAATGGGGCTAGCAAAATGGTTCTTGGAGAGCTGTTATGTCGCTCACTGTTATTTTATGGAATATGTATAAAGGCTTGTTTGTCATTGAACTGTGGGATATGTGCGATGCATCCTGGATAATGACTGCAATTTACGTAATTAATATAATTAACTGGACAACACTCTGGCTTGGGTTGGTAAATGTCAGGCAATATGTGCTAAGTACTAATCATCTCCAATCAAAGTCTAACCATCTCCCCTTGACATGCAATGATATTACCATCATTCTGTCCCCCTACTATCAATATATGGGCATTCACTATTGACTAGTAACAAAGGAACAACTGCCAGAGCAGACCAGAGACTGGCAAGTAACTCCTCTCCTGACTCCCTAAAGCCTTTTCACCTATATTGACTATGTTTCACTTGCTTGAATGAGTCTGGCTCCAACAACACTCGAAACTGAATACATCAGAGACCAAGCAGTGTGCCATTAATTGCCTTCAGTGTTCACTCCCTCCACCAATGCACGTGGTATATAAAAAAAAATTCACAGCGGCAACACAGCATGCCTCTTTCATTCACACCTTCCAAACTGATAACCTCCATTAATAGAAGGGTGAGGGTTACAGATAATTGAGAGCATCACCAGTATTGCAATTTCCCCTCCAAGTTGCACACCATCCTGACTTGGAAGTGTATCACCTGACTCTTCACTGTCCTGGGTCAAGAACCAAGAAGTCCCCCTCAAACATTATGGTGTTTGTACCCTTCAACAGATGGACTGCCATGCTCAGGGAGGCAGCTCAGTACCAACTCAACAGTAAATAGGGGTGGGCAACAGATACTGGTCTTGACAGTGATGCCTCCATACCAATAAAAAAAACAAAAATAGACTGTTGAAATATACTTGAAAGATTTTTTGTTTGCTTGAAGCTTTTGACAACTGTTAAGATCAGTGCTGCACAAATCCACAGCTTAACTTCAGTCTAATGATAACATGAGTTTACTGTACAACAAATGAGCCATTAATCCTTACAACATGCTAAACTTCCTTCAAAAAAATTGCCTGTGCCAAAGAGGCAAAGAATTTATGGAAACATTGCAATGTGATCAGAACATTCAGATGTCATGTTCTGTAACATAAAATCCTATATCTATTGAACAGACGGGAAGCTACCAATAAAACAAAGTGCAGTTAACGCAGTTAAGTCCACTTTGATGTGAAGTTATGGTACACTCTCGAGCTATGCTTCATAGCTGTTACGGCTGAGCCATTTACTGGTTGGATAAGTTGAACTTTTCAGTCCAGAGAACAGCCGACCTCAGTTGACATGAATGGGTTCACTGCTGTAACACCTTGCGGACTTGTTCACAGAAGCTGGGAGAAAAGAGGCTGAATACAACTGCTGATTTGGCAGGGCCTGCCACTAATCAGCTAGATTGCTGACTGAGACGATGATCCTGAGCCCAGCCATTCTTTCTTTAATCTATTGTGGTGTAGATAACCAATTTCGTAGTGCAATATAATCACAGATTAACCTAGTTGACTGATTCCAACCCTTGCTTCTGTACACAGACACCATCTGGTAGAATTGTGCCTGTTAATTTTCAATGTTAATTCTGTAAAACAAACTTATTCTGTGCAGGTATCTTTTACATTAGACAGTAGTTTAAATTTGATTGAATTCACAGGGCACAGATTATATAAGTTATTGTGGCTAACTTGATTTTTCTTATTTCCATCTCAAATTCCTTTTGATATGCTTCTAGCCTTTCCAGTTGTACAGGAGCATGATAATCACTGCATAGATGTGCATGGCTGAAGGACTGTCCACTTGTGAATCCTTAAGCTTTTTCTAGTTCGGAGTTCTGCTTCCATGCAGAACTTTAGCTCTGGGGGTCAAGATGCTCACATATTAGGTTTGAGGGACAGGATAAATGTTGGATTCTTGATTTTAAATGTTGACTTCCTACCATGCTATTTCTTGAAGTGAAACTTAGGACCAAATTAAAATTCTTAAAATGGCAATTTTAAATTAATAAATTAAGAACTTTCATGTCCTACATGTGTTGCCATTGCAGATGCTTATTTTGTACATGATTGATTCATGTTGGTCACTTAAACCATGCACAAGCTGATGATGATTTCATTTATCTTTCTTTCTTTTGCAAAAATGTATTATTGGAGTGTGTAGTGCACAGATATAGCTGATTCCCTCAATGTCTAACACTGGCAAGTTCCAACTTCTGTTTCAGGTATTATACTAATGATTATTTAATCATGTAAAGAAAATAAATATGGCTAGAAGCAAATTTCCCAGTGGAATACTGATATAGATGTAACACAGTTTACAAAGATATTCGAAAACATCAAAATTAACTTCATTGCAACCCAAGTCCTGCAAAACATTTGTGACATAGATATTTCCAGAGAAATGGAAGGCAGAATCTTCTAATTGAGTTTGGAGAACATACATTGGAAATAATGGCTTGCTTTTATTTTCCTCTAAAGCCACATTATTAGAAAAACCCTTTGGTAAACTTTGGACTGTTGTACATGCAACATATCCTTGTACTCAAATGGGATATTTTTAATGTTGTACAATAAAACTAAAGGAATGATAGTTAGTGATTGCAGAATGCAATTGTTGGAGCAAAGCGATTCCGCATCAAACAAATCCGAGCAATGCTCTACTTAGTATTCCTGCGGCATCCATTAATGAATTGTGTTGGGCTATGAAACAACTAACCCGGGGGGAGACTCCATTGACATCAGCGCAAATGATGAGGCTGAAGTGTTTGCAAGCATGTTTGACCAGAAATGCCAAGTTGGCTTCTACCTTCTCCCAGATATTTCCTGTATCACGTGTTAGCTGCCAATTCAGTGAAGGCAAGGGACAATAAGGCCATGACAGCATCCCAGCAGTAGTCCTGAAGACTTGTACTTCAGAACTAGCCATGCTCTTAATCAAATTGTTGTTGAACTGCAACAACATCATCATTTATCTGAGCATGTGACAAATTGCCCAGATATGACCTATGCATAATCAGGAATAATCCAACCTGACTGATTTAGCACCATGTTGGCCTACTATTGGGATTGTCAGCATAATGGTGAAAGGTGTTATTGACGGTGTCATCAGGTGACATAGAAACTAGAAACAGCAGTAGGCCATTCAGCCCTTTTTAATCTGTTCCATCGCTCAATATGATCATGGCTGAGTCTTGAACTCAATGCTCTCCAGCTTTCTTCCTATACCCCTGGATGCCTTTAATATCTAAAAATGTATCCATCTTTTTCTTGAGTATATTCAACGATTTGGCCTCCACACTTTTCTGTCGGAGAGAATTCAAAAATTCCCCGCCCTTTGAGTCAAGAAATTTTTCCTCATCTTGGGAATGGTCTAAATGAACTACTCCGTATCTTGATACAGTGGCACCTTGTTCTCTGCTCCACAACCAGTAGAAGCATCCCTATTTTGTCTAGTCCTGTTAGAATTTTATACGTTGCAATCCGATTCCTTTCCACCTTTCTAAACACTAATGATTACTGACCCAGGAGAAAGTGATGACTGCAGATGCTGAAGATCCGAGTCGAGTGTAGCACTGGAAAAGCACAGCCAGTCACGCAGAATCTGAGGAGCAGGAGAGTTGGTATTTCAAGCATAAGCTCTTCCTGATGAAGAGCTTATGTTCAAAATGTTGACTCTCCTGTTCCTCTGATGCTGTCTGACCAGCTGTGTTTTTCCAGCACCACACTTTTTGACTCTGAATACTAAGCCAGTTTCTCCTCGTGCAATGGTCCTGCCACCCTCAATCTAGTGTACCTCCACTGCACTCTTTCTGTGGCAAGTTTATCCTTTCATAGAGAGAGACCAAAATTGCACAAGCTTGTCTTGATGTAGTCGTACCAAGGCCCTATATAACTGCAGTAAGACCTCCCTGCTGCTGAGCACAAATCTTCTTGCCATGAGGTAAGTGTACTATCCACCTTTCTAATTACTGGGGCACCTGTCCATTTGCTTTCAAGATGAGGGAAGTGAAGGTATGATAGTTAAGCACGCAGTTAACAAAGATAGGTAAGAAAGTACGATGTGAAGAGGTCATAAGGAAATTGCAAGCATATATTGATAGGTTGATTGACTAAGCAAAGATTTGGCACATGCAGTATAACATGTAATAATGTGAACTTATTTAGTTGGCAGGAAAAATAAAGGAAGCAGAGTGTTGCTGAAGAATTCTGAGGTTTGGGAGGTCCAGTGAATGAATCACAAAAGATTAGTATCTAAGCTCAGCAGGTAATTATGAAAGCTCATGGAATGCTATACTTTATTAGGAAAAGCATTGAATATAAAAGTACAGTGTTGTGGTTCTGTTCGCCGAGCTGGGAATATGCATTGCAGACATTTTGTCCCCTGTCTAGGTGACATCCTCAGTGCTTGGAAGCCTCCAATGAAGCGCTTCTGTGATGTTTCCTCCGGCATTTATAGTGGTTTGTCTCTGCCGCTTCTGGTTGTCCGGCTGACAACCGGAAGCGGCAGGTATAAATCACTATAAATGCCGGAGGAAACATCACAGAAGCGCTTCATAGGAGGCTTCCAAGCACTGAGGATGTCACCTAGACCGGGGTCAAAACGTCTGCAATGCATATTCCCAGCTCGGCGAACAGAACAACGAACACCCGAGCTACAAATCTTCTCCCAAACGATAAAAGTACAGTATTTTGCTTCAGTTATACAGAACACTGATGAGACCACATCTCAAATGTTGCTTATTTATTTTCTCAATATAAATGCATTGGTTCAGAGGAGGTCTATTCATTTGCTCTCTGGAACGAGTGGATAGTCTTCTGAGGGACAGTTAGACAGGCTCAGCTGGTTTCCACTAGAATTTGGAACAGTCAAAGGTGACTTGATTGAAGTGTATGAGATCCCAAATAGCATTAATGAAAGGAAACTGGAAATTATATTTCCTTTTCTGGGTGAGTCCCAGAACTAAGTGGCTAATGCTTTTTAAAAAAAAAGCTTCACGCTTTTAAGACTGAAATTAGATTATTTCTCTTCGACAATTGTGTGTTTGAAACTCTCTGCTTCAGAAGGCAATGGAGGCAGGGTCATTGATTTTATTTCAGGCAGAGGTAGATATCTGTACCTGCATATTAGATTTTATAATTTATGTACTAGAGCTCCTAGATCCTACTGCATCTCCGAGGTCTACAAACTCTTGCCATTTAGATTCATACTTATTGTTCCTATTGAAACAAATTATTTCACATTTGCCCACCTTGTATTCTGTCAGGTTTTTTTGCACCCATTTCATCCATCACTATCCATCACGAGCACTGCTGCCTCACAGCGCCAGAGACCTGGGTTCAATTCCCGACTCTGGCGACTGACTGTGTGGAGTTTGCACATTCTCCCCGTGTCTGCATGGGTTTCCTCCGGGTGCTCCGGTTTCTTCCCACAGTCCAAAGATGTGCACGTCAGGTGAATTGGCCATGCTAAATTGCCCGTAGTGTTAGGTAAAAGGGGTAACTGTATGGGAATGGGTGGGTTATGCTTCGGCGGGTCGGTGTGGACTTGTTGAGTCGAAGGGCCTGTTTCCACACCGTAAGTAATCTAATCTAATCTATCTATCTTTTTGTAGCCTCCTTATTGCCTCCTTAACGACTTCCTTTCCAGCTTTCTTTGTGTCAGTAGCAAATTTCACAACCGTATATAACCTCCCTTCATCCAAGTCAGTTATATAAGTTGAGTGGTTGAGGTCTTGATCCTTGTGGATCACCATTCATTATGTCTTGCCAACAGATCTATTTATGCTAACTCCCTGCTTCATGTCACCAAGTCTTCTATCCAAACTAGTATTTTATCCTCTGCATCGTGAGGTTTTGTTTTCTGCAATAATCTTTGTGGCACTTAATTTAGATTTCTGGGAGATATTTGATAAAGTACATCCAGTAGTTCTGCATTATCCATAGTACTTGTTATTTCCTTAGAGAATTCTGATCAGATTAGGGCAGAGGTGAAAAGCATCATACATATGGTGTGAATGCAGTGTCAAGTAATAAGTCTCTGTAGGTGGCCAACGGTGTTAGACAGTGTGAGTAAAGTGTCAATAGTTGAACAACAGCCAAAGGGATAATCTATAATCTGATTAAATGAGGTTGAGAGATAATTACAAAAAAGTAAGAATAAGGTGGTGCTGGAGACAAACCAAATGACTGGAATAACATGGAACAAACAGAGAAGCCGCTGGAAAAGCCCAGCAGGTGCAGCAGCGTTTGTGAAGAAAAACCTGAGAAAGAGTCACCGGACCCAAAACGTTAACTGTGCTGCAGAGCCAGACTGCCAGACCCACTGCACCCCCTTCAGCAACCCCTGTGCTCGCTCCTAATTTACAGCCTCAGCAGTTCTTTGGTTTTTCATCCGACTGGAATGACATGATAGATATAAGTTTTGCATGCCAAGGATCTAATCAAAGTAATAAGTAATCCAAACCTGAACAAAATAATTACGGTAGAGAGATCATAACAATTTATCAAGATTATGGTGTCAAAACAGGACTGTAAGGAAGACTGTAACAATGGGTCTGGTGGCATCTGTGAAGAAAAAGAGTTGATGTTCTGGGTCCGGTGATCTTTCCTCTGGTTTTTCTTCACAGATGCTGCCAGACCTGCTGGATTTTTCCAGCAGCTTCTGTGTTTGTTCCATGTTATTCCAATCATTTAGATTGTCTCCAGCACCACCTTATTTTTAATTCTTTGTAATTGTCTCGCTGCCTCATTTAATCAGATTATAGGTCATCCCTTCGTTTGTTATTCAGCTATTGACACTTTACTTACGCCATCCAACATCCTTGGTCACCTGTGGAGACTTATTATTTGACGCTCTATTCGCATCATTTGTATGATGTTTTGATTTCTCTGCCTATAAACTCCATGTTCTGTGTGCTTCCCGCTCACTTCACCCGATGAAGGGGTTATGTTTCAAAAGCTTGTGATTCCAAATAAACTTGTTGGATTATAACCTGATGTCATGTGATTTCTGACTTTTGTTTAATCAAGTTATTTAGGAAGATTAATGTATGAATGTTCATGAAATCTAAATGAAGTATTTGAAAGAAGTTTTATTAGATTTCCAAGTTTCTCAATCAATTGTAATTTCATTCTTTTCAGGTGGATGGAAACATGTTTGCATGAAGAATTGCCCCCTACCACAGAGCTTGAAGAAGGGTTGAGAAATGGTGTTTATCTTCTCAAACTTGCAAAGTTCTTTGCTCCTAAATTGGTCTCCGACAGAAAGATCTATGACATCGAACAAACAAGATTCAAGGTACTTGAATAGTTTGTCATAATATGTCGAAAAGATATCACAGTACATCTGAGCAACTGTCACTTCAATTTGGGAACCATCATAAAATATGTTCAGGGAGACTGAGGCACAGAGCTAGCATTATGTGTAGACAATGTTGGCACTTCATCCGTGATGCCATGGTTAGGAGTAAGTAAGGAAGTAGTGGCTGGTAGTGTACTGTGCTTTTAGTCTCCTCTGTACGTTTTAGTGCTCTCTCTGTACTCCTGTTCCTTTGGAGTCTTTGTTTGTGCCTGGCCTCCCTAAGCTTCTGCTCTCTCAGAGCTATAAAGTCGTACAGCACGGAAACAGACCCTTTTGGTCCAACTCATCCATGCTGATCAAGCTTCCCCATCTAAACTAGTCCCAGTTGCCTGCGTTTAGCCTATATCCCTCCAAACCTTTCCTATTCTCTCAAAGATTTTTTTTTAGGCACGGCTCCATTAATGTTGTCAGCCTTTCAATGCCTCAGCAAATGACCGTTCTTTGGAAAGTTTTGACAAATTGTTTAGCCAATCATTTTTGTTGTAAATGCCATGAAGCTGTTAACATTGTCTGAAATCAGTTTCTCTCTTCCTTTTTATTTTACTTCTCAACCAGCCATCCTTTTTCAAAATGAAAGCTAGGTGCTTTGAAACCATTTGTTGTGGATATTCAGTGACGTAGTTGAGGTTATTTCAATTAAATTTGATAAAGTCTTGGTATGTTTTGCTTACGTAGTACATTTAACTCTGCCTTTCAGGTCTCCATTGCAATTGCAAATGTATTTTAATGCAAGCATCTTGAATTCTGTTTTTCTTTCAATTCTGAGGTGTAATCGAACACTTTGAACTCACTGCACCAAGTAAACCTGTTGCTTATCCTGCAAATTTCTGCCAGGTCCTTGCTCAATGATGCATTAGTAATGCTGGATTTACAGCCTTAAACGTGCGTAATTCAAGTTTAGATGCTGCTTGTTAGTTTTCTTTTTCTTCCCATTCATTGTTATTGACATGAAAGTTGTGAAGGGTCACAGAAGGAAATACCAATACCAGGTGATGTGATAATCAGCTGTTTGAGTTCACTTTGTTGCTTTTGTAAGGAAAGAATGCCTTACCCTGCATGTATTGAAAAAAAAACAGTACCCATTTAAGGTCCGGTGTCACTTTGAATTAAACCTCCATTATTAACTGGCTTATGATCATGCTAAGCTGTTTTCCAGTTCAATGAGTAACCTTTTCCAAAGTACAGTTTTCTCAAGGCTTCAGACAGTTACTACTTGAGGGTAGTTTTGATAAAAGAAGTTAACATTTGAATGGTTTAACAATGGTTGGTGTGGCTTTCTTCAGTTTAACAGGCTTACGAAGAAAACATTTGGTTATCCTCCATTTGTTGAACTGATTTGAGTTCATTGGTTGTTGTGGGTTGGTGGTTACTGCTTAAGATTGCAGACTTCTATATAAATGGACATTGATGTCCTCATGTGAACATTGCAACGATGCAGAAATGTCCTGGAACTGAGATGATTTATTTCCAACAATCTCAGCCAGCTTCCTCTGTGCCAAGTATGACTAAGCAGCAGTGGAGTTTCTTCGATTCCCATTGAGTCCAATTTTGCAAGGACATCTCTGCCACACCCTGTCAAGTCCTGCTTGATGTCAAGGGCAGTCACTCTTAGCTCACCTCCGGAATTTAGCTCTTTTGTCCATGTTTGAACTAAAACTGTAATGAGGTCAGTAGTTGAGAGCACATGTCAGAACCCAAGCTGAGCATCTAGGAGTAGCTTATTTTTGAGTAGTTGTCGACAACCCCTCCTATCATTTTACGGATGAATGAGGATAGACTAATGGGGCAAGAATAGGCCCGGATAGTTTAGATCTTTGTTTCATGGGAAGAACATACTTTGGCATTTACCAAACAAGGAAAATACCCTATGTTCTAACTGTGCTGGAGATGCTTGGCTAGAGATGTGGCTAATTCCAATGCACAATCTTCAGTACTATTGCTGCAATGTTGCAATGGCATATAACCATTGCAGTATTGAGTCCTTCAATTATTTCTTGACATCGCATGAAATAAATTAAATAGAATGAAGGTGAGATGAAACCTGTAATGTTGGGACCTCAAGAGGCTGAAATGAATCATTTCATGTGGGACTTGAATAGTTTAGAGTCTGCTACTTCCTGTAGGTTATGAATGTTGATAGGTTTTTAAAAAGTGGCCCCTGGGCTATCCATGTGCAACTCCACTATTTGCAACTTCCAACCTGAAGACCCATTAATCCTGACTCTGCCTTGTGTATGTGTTCACCAATGCTCAATTCATGCTCATACATTACACCCAGCACTGTGAGCTCCTACCTTGTGCAATAGTCTTTTATGTGTTACCTTATCAATAGTCTTCTGAAAGTCACAATACATTATCTCTGCTGCTTCCCCTTTATCAACTTTGCTTGCTAAATCCTCTCAGAACACTGGAAAATTTGTAAAATGACATTTCTGCTTCACAAAATGTGATTTCTCTTTTTAATTATGTTCAGCTTTTTGAAATGTCCCATTTCTTCCTTTCGTAATAGATTTAAGTATTTTCCCAATGACACGTGTTAGGCTAACTGGCCTAGAGTTTCCTGTTTTTTGTCTTCTTTCCTCCCTTGCACATGGATGTCGTGTTTGCAATTTTCTAATTTGCTGAAACCCTTCGGAATCCATCGATTTCTGGAAAACTTCGACAGGTGCCTCTACACTCTTTAAAATCTTTGGATGTAGGTCATCATGAATAGTCTGCCTTTAATCCCAGTAGTTGGTCAGAATCTCTGCTCCTTTATAATAGGGACTGATTGAAGATTTTTCTTCCCATTAGCAACATGCTTATCTGTTATCTTTGGGATGTTTCTTGTGTTCTCCATCATTAAGACTGATGTAAAGTATTAGTTTAAGTTATCTGCCATTTCCCTGTTCTTGGTTATCAGTTCTCAGTAGCACCCACCAAACATTTAGCTACTGTGTTTGTTTTTATGTACCTGTAGAAGCTTGTTAGGTTTATTTCTTAACTAACTTTCATAATCAGTTTTCAAACTCCTATTGAGATTTTTAGTCATCCACTGCTGGTTCCAAAAAGATTCCTATTCCTTTGGCTGCTGTTATATTTTGCTGCTTTGAATGCTTTAGTGGATATTCTCCTTGACCACCTTTTGTTAATTGCAGAAGATTTATCCTTCTCATTGAGACAAGAATATATCTTTGCTGAGCATTATGAAATATTTGCTTTAATGCCTGCCACTATCCAACCACAGACTTTCTCCTTCATCTATTTTCCCAGCCAGCTTTAGCCAACTCTTTCTTCACATTTCTTTCATTGCCCTTATTTAAGTTAAGGACACTAGTTTGTGACCCGAGTTGTTCTCCCTCAAACCAAATTTGAAATTCAACTATGTTATGATCACTACCCCCGAGAGGATCTTGAATTATGAAATTTCTTTCAAATTACGAGATTTGAAATATAACCTGTACCCAGGTAGGTCCTGCAATATAATGAGGTAAAAACAATGACTGTGGATGCTGGAAACCAGAATTTGGATTAGTGGTGCTGGAAGAGCACAGCAGCTCAGGCAGCATCCAAAGTGCAGCGAATGCTGCCTGAACTGCTGTGCTCTTCCAGCACCACAAATCCAGAACCTGCAATATAATGCTCTCACGATGAATCCTTGATGCACTTCAGAAATTTATTTTCAGTGTCACCTTTGCTCCATCTGATTTTGTCCTGTTTTCATGCAGATTGAAATATTATGCATTTGAGTGACTTAGGGAATTAGGCTGAAGGACTTCAGACATAGTCTGACCAGCACTTTGTACAGTTGCAGTAAGACTTCACTACTTTTATACTCCAACACCCCCCACCACCACCACCACCACCACTTTGAAATAAAGGCCAACATTCCATTCACCTTCCTGATTACCCGCTGCATCTGTGTGCTAGCTTTTTGTGTTTCGTGCACAAGTACCCCCAAATCTGTGTTGCAGTTTTCTGCGGTTTTCTTCTATTAAAATAATACCTTTTTTTTTGGTTTTCCACTGCTTGCAATTTCCTTATTCACGTCTACCATAATCCCAGTGTCTGATTTTTGAAGTCTCTACCATAGCCTTAACAATAAAATTAATGCAACATTTATATTGACAGTCAATTAATTAACAGCTGCATAATTCAGTCATTCTTGTTTTCAGTTTTACGTGAAATAAGGCAGAGCAGAAATTTTCCAAGTTCCTGTCATGCGAGGACTCAGTTAAATTTATGGTTCTGCAGCCCAAACTGAGCTAAAGAAATCTTTTCATAAAAGTCAGAAACTGCAATGAAAAGGAGATGTTCCTGAATTTGCACGATGTACTTAGATTCAAATATTGGAGCTAGAAAGCCAATCTGACAGAACTGAACAACCCTTACCTACCTCGAAGTGAAATAAAACTGAGTGCTTAGTAAGACGACAGTGCTGTTAATCACAGTTAATGGTCTGGTCCCAACAGTAGCTGCGTGTCTGAGGTGTTAGCTCAACCTCTACCAAGGCACTACTTGAAGAGGCTGTTTAAATCCGGGTGCAATGGCTTGCTGAAGCAAAATTTGCATCTCCCCTCAAGCAGGAGTGTAGCATGTGGAACTTTGTAAGAATACTATTTATTTACTATTACAAGTGATAGAGCTTCTTGGTATACAACAATATAGAATTCTGGCCCATCTTCAATCATCTCCAATTTCTTTGTCTAAATGATTTTGTGGGTGAATTTAATTAATGTTTTGAGTTTTCCTGTACATACCTTGATTGGATGCTGTCTACAGTGTTGCATTTTCTTTTTGTTTCAGGCTTCATTAAAGATCTGTTTTCTGAGTTATAGTTTGTATTGTGTTAGCTGTCCCCTTACATGGGAGTGGAAGAAAACATGAGATCTAATTTAAAAACTTGCAAGGAACATTAATCGCATACTTTTGAGCACTTTCATTTGTGATGAATCTTTGCAGGTTTTATAAATGTTAGCAACAGGATATCCACATTCCCTAGCAGCAATGATAAAAACAAATTGTTGGAGCCAAGCACTTAGGGCTTCGAAATTGAAAAATCTATTGCATCAAAGTATTGAAAATGCAGCAAGCATGTGTTTGAACTAACCACATATATTGGTTTATATGCATTGTGATATTTATTATATATGCTCGACTTTTCTCCGTCTGTTTCTGGACTATGAAATATCAAGTTTCCTTTGAAAACTATTACCAAGCACAACAACCTTGCACACTAATTCCATGACTCTCATACTGTTAAAAGTATGGGAAATCCTACTGTAGTGCCTTAAAAATCCAGAAGCATTCCACCCAGCAACACCCATCCAATGCTACCTGGGTCTTGGCACAGCTCACTGCTGAAACCACTCAACTCTTCTCATTTCCTAGCCAAGCTGGGCAAATGTTGCCTACATCTTGCTGTGCATCCTGAGGGGGACAAGAAGAACAGAGGAAATTGAATGTACATCTAAAAGTAGGGAATCAAGGCCATTGAGTAGCAGAATACATGGTCGATATTAGCAAATTCTAGTCATTGTAGATCAATGGCTTCGGTTAAGGTGTTGTCTGTTCTTTTGTATAAGACGAAATGCTACTGTTGTGAAACAGCAAGGCTTTGCATTCCCATTAAACAGTGCCATAGGATTATGAATAGTAGTGAAAAAAATGCAATAAAAGTAGGCAAATAATGTTCACACAGAATCATAGCTGATCAAGTAAAACTTATTATAGTCACAAGACCATACATTAAGTTCACACATTTCGTCATGCACATTTTGTCTTGTTGATTGCATTTAACCACCAGTAAATCCAAGTCTTCAGCAGCTTCTCCTAGCATTTGTGTAAATGTGTTCCTTTTTATTTTGAAGGCATTTTCTAACCTGTTTTTGTTTCAAATTGGTAAATCATCTTAAAGATTTTAAATAGAATTAATTCAGACCAGAGAGCGCTCATAGCCACTATACAAAAATATTACTTTTTCACAGTTTAGCAGAGGCATTGCAAATGATTTCGTTCCTATGCACAATGAGCTACATATTGCTTTTTCTGCTTGAACTGACCTGTTCTTTGCTGTTTAATATATTTCGAGTGTAGTGTTGTTCTGATAATGTTTAATGATGATGATCACATGATTGCACATGGCAAGTTATTTTGCTGAAATAGTCAAAATGGGAACTTTAGTGCATTCGATTCTTTCTGAAGGCTGATACAGGAAAGTTGAAGCCTTTGAAGCATGCTGGACTCAGGGCTCATAAAGTGCATACATTCATGAATATTATTAAACATGAAAAGAATTACCAAGGATGTATTTGGAGTTCAAACGCTCAAATAATAACTGTATTAATAAAATTTTTTTTGTTTCCTCTTTGTATCAAAGCGTTCTGGACTACATTTTCGACACACAGACAATACAGTGCAATGGCTCAGAGCAATGGAGTCAGTTGGATTACCCAAGGTAATTTGGCTTCGTGCAAGTCTTCATTTTTAAGTCTCTCATATACTTTTTTTCCCATGTGTAGACATCCTTTACATGTCAACTAACTTCGGTTCTTATCCTTTTTAGCGCACATCTTTTATTAAGTATTGAAGTGTTGATCGAATCAAAGTATTGATAGCGATAGAATTTGGTACAATGGGACATACACCTTCATGAAAAGGTTATCTTAACGTTCTTAATATATTTTAAAGTCACAACTCACCATGATGGGATGTGATGATTCCATCTGAAAGCAGTGGGAGTTGAGGTTAGACGTAACGTACTTTGGCCTCTGAGCTAACTCCTATCTGCTTAAAGTCTTCAAATAAAGATTGTTACTTTTTTCATCAATCCTTGTACATGATTGATACATTTATGTTGAAAAGAAGAAGAATGAAACTGAGTATTTGGAACAAAGCTATTTCCTCTGGCATGTGGTGCTGCAAAAGCACAGCAGGTTAGGCAGAATGAAGAGCTTATGCTCAAGGTTGATTCTCCTGCTCCTCGGATGTTGCCTGACTGGCTGTGCTTTTCCAGCACTACCCATTTTGACTCTGATCTCCAGCATCTGCAGTCCTCACTTTTTCTCCCTATTTCTTCTGCTGGCCAAGTTCAATATGATGTAACTTTCTAAAATTAGAGCTAGGTTGTTCAGCATGGTATTAGGAGGCATTTCTTCAAACCAAGCATGATCTGGAGCTCTGTCCTTGGTGGGGGGGGGGAGGAAAGGTGCAGTTATATTAAATGATAATTTTAACAATCGAAGTAAACTTGTGTTGGCTCGGTATATTAGAGGGTGCCGGACTAATCTAGGAAACCAACCTACTTAGTTTCTATTGTTATTGTCAGCTTTTCCCATTATAACTGCATAATTCATATCTAAAATGGAAACTGATTGTGTAAAGTGTCAGTTAGAAATGCTATTGGTGCCTTTGGTCTGCTTCTACTCCTGCATCTCATAGCCCTGTGGACTGAGAACAATCAGACAATCAAATTTGCTCTGTCGTTCAATGAGACCACGGCTGATCTGATGACCCTCGCACCACTTTCCTACCTTTCCCCATAACCCTTGATTCTGTTACTGTTTAAAAATTTGACTGTCTCAACCTTCACAGCCTTCTGTAGCAAAGGAGCCTACAGATCACTAAATCTGAGAGAAGAAATTCTTCCTTCTTTCTTTAACTCTTTCTTTAGTTTGTTCTCTCCCTTGTGCAATCCCTTAATCTCTGATTATTCCGTCTGGTCCCAGGTGCTCCCAAAAAAGGAGCCCAGTCAAGTGCTTTAAGAACCTTACATGATTCAGTCAGATCAGAGCACAGAAACTGACCCTTCAGCCCAATTTGCCCATGCCAGCCAGGTTTCCTAAACTGAATTTGCCCCGTTTGTTTGGCCCATAATCCGTCTTATTAATGTACCTGTCCATATGCCTTTTAAATATTATTGCTGCTTGTTCCATATGTGCAACACTCCTTGGGTCCCTTTTTAAATCTTTCCCCTCTCACCATAAACCTATGCCCTCTAGTTTTGAGCTCCCCTACCTTGGGCAAAGGCCCTTGGCAATTTACCCTGTCCATGCCCCTCGTGATTTTATAAAGTCACCTTTCAGCCTCTGGTGTTCCAAAGAAAAAAATGTCCTAGCCTATCCAGCCTCTCCTTAAAGCTCCAACATTAAATTACAACTTCCAGGATACGGACAAGAAAGATTTCTTAGCAGCATTAGAAACCAGACTGAAAGACAACCAACTCACAGAAGAAACCCAGCAAACCATCGGACAGACAGCTGCACCAACATTAGCCAGGGAAAAGGAAAGAAACACTTAATACACTAGGAAGGAAAGCATTAGATAAAAACATTGTTATCCTATCAGCAGACAAAGGATGCTTGATATTCATTTTAAATCAGAGACTACATTGAGAAAGTGAACGCACTATTTACAGACAACGATACTTTGCAACAAGTGGCAAGAGACTCGACCCCACAACTAGAGAACCGAAACACAGCCCTACTCAAAATAACTTCAGAAATCTGGAGAAATAAATAAGGCTGACTTCCTAAAATCAAAACCAGATGGATCCAACACGCCACGCTTCTACGGCTTACCCAAAATTCACAAACCAGGAGTCCCCCCTCAGACCCATAGTCTCACTACCTGGAACACCAACTTGCACATTGGCCAAAGAGTGACACCAAAGACTAAAACACTTAGTAGAAGACTCACACCACTCCATCCACTCCACCCAAGAATTCCTGAAGACCATCAAAGACCCTAATATAGAAGAGGTTGGAATAATGGTCTCTAAAGTAACAGCCCTGTTCACATCCATCAACATCAACCTGGCCAAGGAAACACTGACTACACTGTTAGAAGACCCAAAGACATTACACCAAACACCACTAACTTCATCAGCAAGGACAACACCGTCAAGCTAGTGGACTATGCTTTACCACCCACTTCACCTTCAACAACAAAACCAACGGAACACCCATAGGATCTTAGATATCAGGATTCTTAGCAGAGGCAGTAATGCAGAGACTCAAACAAATTGCTTTGCTAACCGTCCACCCAAACTTTAGGTCCACTGTGTGGATGACACCTTTGTCATCACTAAACAAAATAAATCAGTGGAAACCTGATTCCGTTACTGGCATAAAATTCACCTAAAGAGGAGGGAAACAACAACAAATACCATTCCTAGATGTCGCAGTAGAGTGAACAGCCAATGAGGAACTTCAAATCAGTGTCAACAGGAAAACAACACACACTGACCAAATACTGAACGACAGAAGCAATCATCCCAACACCCACAAACCAAGCTGCATCAGAACATTATTTCAATGTGCTACAATACACTGCAGCACAGATGAGCTACAAAGAGCAGAGGTAAATCACTTATACAGCGTATTCAAAAAGAACAGGTACCGATGAACACGTCTGCCGAATTCTCAGCGACAAAACATGTCCAGAAACCCTAGCCACTCTCCCCTACATCAAAGACACCTCTGAAAGGACTGCCAGAATACTCAGACCTCTTGGTATCATGGTCGCCCACAAACCCACCAACACATTAAAACAGCAGCTAATGAACTTGAAAGACTCTATACAGACAAGCAGAACTAATTTCCTTTACAAAATATCATGTAAGGACTGTAACAAACACTATATTGGACAAACAGGCAGAAAACTAGCCACCAGGATACACCAGGACCCATTCTCACTTGTATCTTTACATACAGATGAAGAAGGACACCACTTCTACTGGGACAACATACCCATCCTAGGACAAGCCAAACAGAGACATATGCGAGAATCCCTGGAAGCATGGCATTCCAACCAGAACTCTATCAACAAACACATTGACTTGTATCCATTTACCACCCCCTGAGAAAAAGAACAGGAAATGACATCAACAACCCAAGGAAACCTAAACATACATAAAAAGCAGGTCATAACACCAGTGCTTCATCCAGAGGCTCACTGATGTTACCTACTATGGTGATGAAACTTCTGAAAACGAACTTTCCAGCTTAGTGAGCAAACCTACATCCTCAAACCTCCCAGTCTCAGTAACATCATTGTGAATCTTTTTTGCATCCTTGCCAGTTTAATAAGGTCCTTCCTATAGCAGAGTGAGCAGAATTGTTCGCAGTACTCCAAACATTGCCTCAGCAGTGTCGTACAGCAGTATTATCTCGACCCCTATGCTCAGTGCTCTGACCAATGAAGGCAAGTTCACCAAAAGCCACCTTAATGACCCGCTCTCCCTGTGACGCTATTTTCAAGGAACTATGTATTTGCACCCTGAGGTCACTCTTGACAACATTCCCCAGAGCCCTACCATTAACTCTGTAATTTCTGCCCTGATTTGTCTTACCAAATTGTAACATTTCTCATTTATCTGAATTAAATCTCTCTTGCCTCTTACTCTTCTAAAATGCGATGGGGCAGGTCTTACTCAACCTCTCCCCTTAAAACAATCTCTTCATATGTAGTATCAGCCGAGTAAACCTTCTCTGGACTGCATCCATTGCCATTATATCATCTCTTCAGAAAAAGGGTCCCAAATTATTCACAATATTCCAGCTCTGATCTGACTCATGCCTTTCACGTTTTCAGTAAAGCCTCCCAACGTTTATTCTGCATTCTCCTTGAAATGAAGGCCAATGTTCCATTGCCTTCCCTTTTATTTGCTGAGCTTGGGTGCTAGCTCTTTCTGCAGTCTTCCTCCAATTGAAAAATCTTCCATTTCTCTATTCTGCCTGTCGATGAACATCGTCTCCCATTTTCCCATATTATATTCCACATTGACAAACTTTTTTACCCACTTGCTTAACCTAGTTATAATCCTCTGCAGACGGAGTCATTCACACTATTGGAATTCCCACCTGTTTTTGTGTTATCTGCGAACTTGGCTGTTGTAGATTCACTTTCCACATTCAAGTCATTAATGTGTATTATAAGTAATCATGGGCCCTGCACTGATCCCTCAGCACTCCACTAGTCCCAGGTTGCTATCTGACCAGCTTCACACAGTATCTCAGTTGGAGTCCTCTGAGAAATACTGCAGCTCCATAGCTTGAAGTTAAGGCATATTGCCGTGCAATTTGACAACTTAAATCTTCACCTTTCCTTATAAAATAGAACTAAATGTCTAGACCCATCACACTAAATTATCTATGCATGAAATGCTCAAATGGTTAATGCTTAACTTTTCCATACTCTTGTCTACCCACATCTATTGCCACTTGAGATTTGTTTGAAGTAACCTACACACCCATAAAAGTTTTCATGCCATGTTTCTTCAATTAATTCTTCTCTTGCTTATGCAAAATGCTATCCCATACTTTCCCTGCAATGCAAGTCGAGCTTTGAAACTTTGCCAAAGGAAAATGCATGCATTATTCCAGTATCCCAGGGTTCCCTAATATCATACAAAAATGGGAATGCATCTTATTGCCCCAACAACTTTGCCTTAGCCTTGATGCTGTGTTCATAATTGTGATAAACTGTCTCAACTCCCTCCCATATAACAATGCCTACTAGAATACATACAATTTCAATCATTTATTTAAATATTCTACATGCAATGCATCCAGATCTGAGACTTTTTGTTCTTTAATGCTTTCAGACTGTCCATTATCTTTTTATTGGTTTCATCCAATTTTCTTCGGTTGTTATATTGTCAACATTGACTAAGCTACCCAGTTCCTTTCCTTTTCCCTTTTATCTCTTTCTTATAACTTGTCAATAGTTAACGTACCAAGCCTTAGTTTTGATTCAAAATATCAGACATCTAATGGCATTGATTATAGGCTGAAGTCATGGTTGTGAACTTGCCTCCCAGGTTTCTGGCCATTCCTCATGACTGGTTATGTAGAAATGGACTAATCCAGATCAACGTAATTGCTAATAAAGCAGATGGCAATGGTTTGTAAACCTCTGGCTTCAAATCAATGACTGTCCTTCAATGTTTTTAAATTAAAAATGTCATTATTTTGATTCTAAAGGGTGGTGTGATTCTTGAAGCATGTGTTATAAATAGGCAAGATACATTTTGTTTAAGTGCACAAAGCTATGATAAAAATCAATTAAAAACATTGTTATTTTGTAACATTTTGAGTCCAAAGACTCTTCTGGGCATGAAACTTTTAACTCCTGTTAATTTGTTTTCTCTTCATGGATACTGCCAGACATGCCAAGTTTCTTCAGAAATTTCTGTTTTTGTTTGCTTCTGATTTGCAGTAGCTGCAGTTTTGTTCTCTTTTACAGATGATTTAGTTTTGCCTCCTTCAGATAGATCAATTATAAACTTTGAAGAATGTAAAGTGAAAGTTTTCAGACCTTCTAGACAAATAAAAAAAATTATCTTAAACTTGCATTGTCAACATGGTCTGACTATCGGCATTTGACCAGAACAGGACAAAAAATTAGTTTCTGAAAAGAGATGCATTCTGGATGTCATCTTTTTAAGCGTTTCTCAGCAATGTTAGGAAGGCCATTATTATATCTGTCATTTGATCCTCACTTATTTACAAAGAAAGACTTTAATATATACATGTATAAAAGCTGTCACTTCTCAGGAATGTCTCATGATCTAGCTTTTCTTTCTTTAATTAAAGAAAAGAATGTTCCCTGGTGTAGGGATCCAACAAAGTACATCACAATGCTACCAAAGTGGACTTTCTCAGCAATGATCCTGTGAAGAGCTTCCTCCTCAAAGATTGAATCAAATGCTGTAATTGCGAGTTGTACTCTATTCACAATAATGTTTCAGTGAAACTCAGTGCCCTGAGTAAAAGTCAGTATTAGTCTCAAAAGGGGATATTAGTTTTTCTTGGGAGGGGACAGGTGGTCAAGTTAGGAGGAGGATTGAGAATTGAATACTCTTCAAACTACAGTACTCTGCTACAAAACACCAGCACTTTATTTCAGGGATTAATATCTATGACCATAAATGAAGCTTTTTCTCCGTGTAATATCACACAACACCAGGTTATAGTCAACAGGTTTATTTGGAAGTACAAGCTTTTGGAGCTAGCTACCTGACAAAGGAGTAGCGCTCCGAAAGCTTGTGCTTCCAAATAAACCTATTAGACTATAACCTGGTGTTGTCATTTTTAACTTTGTCCAGCCCAGTCCAACACCAGCACCTTCACATCATCAGAGTCATACCAACGTCACCACTAGTGACTGCAGATCTATCCTTCTGATTGGAGACCCTGAGATAATGGATCACCATTAGTTACGCCTACAACTGTTAATTGTCAGATCAAACTGTTGGCTGTCGGGTTTAAAAAAAATTTGATTAGCATTTTGGTGAGAGAGGATTGCTTCAACTGTTCATACTTCACTTCTTCCTCCTCTCTTGTTCGCCAAAACTTCAGTAAGTTTAAATAACTTCTTAAAACAAAACCTTTAATAACTTTTAATTTTTGAAATTCAAGGTTGGTAAAATCTACCATATGATTTTTGTGTATAGATCAGGTGTGACATACAATTTTAGAAAGTGTACTAACGGGATTGTAATGGGCTTGGGGAAAAGGTTAACGTTTAGCAGGGAAAGGCTAATGGAAAATAATTCTGCCACTTGGTGAGAAATCTGGCAAAGGAAAGTGATGAGTTCATACTTCAGTAGAAAATGTTGGAAGATTTTTGTTGCATATGAGCTGGCTGTTTCCACTTAACTTCCAGCACACTCAACCCTTTTTTCAATCACTTCAGTTAATTTTGTTTAGAGTGAAGCAGAGCTCAGCATTTATTGATTGTTAGCACAATATTCATAGTTCTTTAAGTTTCTATTGGAAAATTATGCATATGTACTCTTTATGTCCACTTTTGATTGCATTTCTGTACCTTCTGTTCTTGTTTATCAATGTTGGCCTACGCAATACACACAGAATGAACTTGACGTGGATACCATAGTTGATGCTGCATTCATTTTAAATTTTTAAGCTCTGTTGATTGACTATTTGATAAAGTTATACTTTTACAACTCTGCTTAAGGACCATTGTTAACTGTGATAATTTTGTAAAGGCAGTATTATGAAATGTTTTCCCTTTTCACCGGTTAGCTGTCCGTAGTGGGATGTTCAAATGTATAAATTGGAGTGCTGTCCATTAGCCCTTCCAATCAAGCACACCACAATTTTGCAAGTGTTGCCCATCTGTAGCCCAATTGGAGCCCTTAAGTGGGCAATGCCTTCATCCCTCTGCCTCTCTGGTGCCAATTGAAGACCTCTCTCCACAATTTTGCCTCCCCATATTCCCCCTCTGCCCATCTCCTTCACTGACTTCACTAGGGCCTGACAGTGAAATCCCAGTTGTATCTGAGTATCCAAGTCCATTAAGCTACCTCTGAGCCCAACCCCAGTACCGACTGCCTATTAGTGTCCATAAGGCACGCAGAGCTACTGGATTCTGATTGGCTAGAATGCAATTCTGAGGTTAGAGACTATTGAAACTTCCACTTCTTAGTAATCAAAGAGCTACTAACCAAACTATTAAAGCAGGTGGGCTGCTTAACTGAAGGCTCACTCAAGAAATCTGCCCTGGGGCGATGGAGCCTGTACTTGGCATGTAATCCAGCCCTATATTTCTTGGATTATTATTACTGTACACAGGTCAAAAGGGATAGAGCTAACTTTGTTTGGCCATAATTTGAGCTGTGTACACATTACAGCTGAGACTGCGACTATGTTGATTTCAGCTTCCATACTGCATTAAACCAGGAAAGGTTTAAGCCATTGTTTGAATTTATTAAGCAGTACTTACTGTGGGTCATTCAATCAGGAACTGAGACTGTCAGAGGAAGCAATAAACTGTTAATGTGTGCTCTTGATGGTTTTGTATAACCAATCACTTTATCTTAAGGCCTAAGAGACAGAAACATAAATGTGAAGGTTGATAATGCAGGCTTCAGGCTTTTGCACACCATTTGTTAAGGAAATGCCCTGCATAGAATAATTTCCAGATTTAAAAGCTCTGATGATGTGTGGTCATTGTATCCAAGGTGGGATTATTCTGTATTCTTGTTTCTGAAAATAATTCTGTTTTGGCCAACTGAAGTGTTCCAAGGTGGTCAGATAATCAGCTCCTGTTCTGGAGGGGCTTGGAGAGAATGAAAGATCATGGATATTGACAGCCCAGGGTTGAGAGGCCTTGTTGGTGTGAGGTCGATGCAGGAGCTGGGTACCACTGGGCTGTACCTGCTGATCCAAGGCAGACACCAATTTGCTCCCATCAGTGCAGGAAGTGAAGTTTGAAAGGCTTTGGCTCAGAATTTATGACTGAACCAGAAACACTGCAACATATCAGGGAGAGACAAAACCTCTTTGGAGATTTGGGGTCCTTGTGCAGAAATCACAAAATTCATCCAAGTCCCATGTGTAATGGGGATGGCAAAAGGAGTACAGCCTTTTTTTTTGTCAAAGGGAATGGAGTATAAAAATAATAAGGCCTTGCTAAAACTACTCAGACTACAGCTGGAATAATGTGAACAATTTTGGGCGTCTTATCCAAGAAAAAAATTACTGGAATTGGAGGCAGTCCAAAGAAAGTTCATGAGGTTGATCCCAGATAGTCATAGAAATATACAGCATGGAAACAGACCCTTTGGTCCAACACATCTATGCTGACCAGATATCCCAACCCAATCTCATCCCACCTGCCAGCACCCAGCCCATATCCCTCCAAACCCTTCCTATTCATATACCCATCCAAATGCCTTTTAAATGTTGCAATTGTACCAGCCTCCACCACTTCCTCTGGCAGCACATTCCATACACGTACCACTCTCTGTCTGAAAAGGTTGCCCGTTAGGTCTCTTTTATATCTTTCCCCTCTCACCTTAAAACTATGCCCTCTCATTCTGGACTCCCTGACTCCAGGGAAAAGACTTTGCCCATTTATCCTATCCATGCCCCTCATAATTTTGTAAACCTCTATAAGTTCACCCCTCAGCCTCCGACGCTTCAGGGAAAACAGCCCCAGCCTGTTCAGCCTCTCCCTATAAGTCAAATCCTCCAACCCTGGCAACATCCTGGTAAATCTTCGGGATGGACATCTTGAGTAAGATAGGCTTGTACTCATCAGAATTAGGAAGAATGAGAGAAGACCTTATTGAAATCTATAAAATTAATAAGATGCTTGACAGGATAGGTGCTGAGAGATTGTTTCCTCCTCTGGGCGGTCCCAGGACCAGAAAGTGAGGTCTGCAGGGCTGATGAGCTAACTGACCATTAGCTGCTGATGAACAAAGCCAGGCAAATGCAGTAAGAAACAGAAGCAGAATGGTACTGGGGAACAGTATAATCCGAGAGATTGACACTCCTCTGTGCAGCAAAGAGCATAGGTCCAGGCAGCTCTGTTGCCTTCCCTGTACCAAAGCTTAGGATATTTCACAGCAGGCCAGGCAGCATCCGAGGAGCAGGAGAATCGACGTTTCGGGCATAAGCCCTTCTTCAGGAATGAGGCTGGTGTGCCAAGCAGGCTGAGATAAAGGGTGGGTAGGAGAGAATTTGGGGGAGGGGCGCTGGGAATTCGATAGGTGGAAGGAGGTGAGGGTGATAGGTCGGAGAGGGGGTGGGGGTGGAGAGGTCGGATAGAAGATTGCGGGTCAGGAGGGCGGTGCTGAATCCGGGCGTTGGGACTGAGATAAGATGGGGGGAGGGAAAATGAGGAAGCTGGAGAAATCCTACATTCATCCCACATGGTTGGAGGGTTCCTAGGTGGAAGATGAGGCGCTCTTCCTCCAGGTGTCGTGTGGTCAGGGTCTGGCGATGGATGATGCCAAGGACCTGCATGTCCTTGGAGTGGGAAGGGAGTTGGTGTTCAGCCACGGGGCGGTTGGGTTGGTTGGTGCGGGTGTCCCAGAGGTGTTCCCTGAAATGTTCCGCAAATAGGCGGCCTGTCTCCCCAGTGTAGAGGAGACCACATCGGGTGCAACGGATACAGTACATGATGTGTGTGGAGGTGCAGGTGAATTTGCGACACACATGGAAGGATCCACTGGGGCCTTGGGGGGAGATGTGGGCGCAAGTTTTGCACTTTTTGCGGTTGCAGGGGAAGGTGCCGGGAGTGGAGGTTGGATTGGTGGGGGTTGTGGACCTGATGAGGGAGTCGTGGAGGGAGTGGTCTCTCCAGAACGCTGATACGGGTGGGCAGAGAAATATATCCTTGGCAGTGGGTCTGTTTGGAGGTGGCGGAAACGACGGAGGATGATACAATGTATCCGGAGGTTGGTGGGGTGGAAGGTGAGGACCAGTGGGGTTCTGTCCTGGTGGCGATTGGAGGGGCAGGGTTCAAGGTCAGAGGTGCAGGAAGTGGAGGAGATGCAGTGGAGAGCATCGTTGACAAGGTCGGAGGGGAAATTGCCGTCTTTGAAGAAGGAGGCCTTTTGAGTTGTTCAGTAGTGGAATTTGTCCTCCTAGGAGCAGATGCGGCAGAAGTGAAGGAATTGGGAATATGGGATGGCGTTTTTACAGGGGGCAGGGTGAGAGGAGGTGTAATCTAGGTAGCTGTGGGAGTCGGTCGGTTTGTAGTCGGCCTCCAGCATCTGCAGTCCTCACTTTTCTCCTTTAGGATATTTCCTCAAGGCGAGGCAAAACCTGTAGGGGGAGGAGGAGAAACCAGCCAATGTAGTCCATGTAGATAGTAACAACATAATGAGGGCAAAGAAGAATGTTCTGCACAGTCAGTTTGAGAAGCTAGGCATCAAATTAAGATGCATAACCTTGCTGGTCATTATCACTGAAAAGTGACATGAGCCATGTGCAAGTTGGCTTAGAGCAAATCAAATTAGAGAGGTGAATGCGTTGCTCAAAGATTGTTGTGGGAGAAGTGAGTTCCAATTCATGGGGTACAAGTACCACTACATGGAGGAGTGATACTGTGCTACTGACGGTCTTCATCTGGCAAATTAATGTGAAGCATTGATCAATAGCGATGCAGTGGTAGACATATAAAGAGACTTAGAGAATATACAGAGCTGTTACTAAAGTTGTTATAGCAAAATGTTTGGACAAGTTCAAGATCGACTTAACATGATTTTTTGAATGGGAAGCCATACTTAACCAATCTTGAATTATTTGAGGAAATAACACATACTGTGGATTTATGCTGTATAGTAATGCAACCAAACTTGTATCAACTGTGATCCCATTTTGAGGCTTCAAGTTGACCCTGCAGCTATCAGTGGTGATGCAGGCAATGTGACTAGGAAAGGTCCAACGAGAGTAGGAGTAGGTCAGTCGGCTATTGCAACCTCTGAGCTCATGACCCTAAAATTAAGCTCCACTTTGGGAGCTCCTGGTAAGCAGTTGACATATCACCGTGAAGACAACAGGAAGGAGAGAAAGGGCATAAAATTGAGTGCTTTTCAGGTTGTAACGATTAGCGTATCACGGAGATCCATGCTTAGATCACAATTGTTGACTATCTATATCAACAAGCTGGGTAGAGGGACAGAAGGCATGTTTGTCAAATTTAATGATGACATTAGGAAGATACAAAAAGTGACATCTTATGTTGTGTGGTTTTATGCCAACACAATAGTTTGGGTTCAAGATAAACTGGTTCAGAAGCTAATGAGTCAAGAATTGTCTTCTAGCTTGGGCTTCTTTGTAACACTGCTTACCCTATAACATATTATCTAGCTTTAGAATATAGTATGCAGAGATATACATGGCTCTAATAATGCAGTTACATTCTGGAAAGACCATTCCATAAATGACTGGGATGAAGAGACTGAATGTATCTTTGCCAAATTTGCTGGTGTCACCAAGTGGGTTGGGAAGGGAAGTAGTGAAGAGGGTACAAGGAAGTAACATATAGATGGCAATGGGTCAAGCGAGTGAGCAAATGAAATATAATGTGGGGAGAAAGTGAAATTTTCCATTTTGGCAGGAAGGAGCATTATCTAAATTGAGAGCTTGCAGAAGGATCTAGGTGTGGTATTGCATCAATCACCAAAAGGTTAGTATACAGGTTAAGACAGTAATTTAATGCCAGGCTAATTAATGCAACAAAGACCGCAATGCTTCTGTTCTACAGGACACTGTGAGGCATGCTGTGCCTAATTTGGTCATTGTTTTTAAGGATGTAAGTATTATGGAAACAGTTCAAAAGAGATTTACTCAAAAAACACCTGAAATTAGCTGGTTTCCTGTGAGAAAAGGTTGGAGAGGCCAGGCTTAGATCTACTGATAGAGAAAGTGAGGACTGCAGATGCTGGAGATCAGAATTCAGAGTATGGTGCTGGAAAAGCACAGCAGGTCAGGCAGCATCCAAGGAGCAGGAGAATCGACGGTTTGGGCAAGAGCTGATGAATGGCTGGGCCCGGAATGTCAATTCTCCTGCTCCTCGGATGCTGCCTGACCTGCTGTGCTTTTCCAACACCATACCCATAACTCTGATCTCCAACATCTGCAGTCCTCACTTTCTCCTTCAGGAGATCCAGGCTTAGCCTGTCCAACCTTTTTTACAAGAATAAGAGGGAATTTGACTGAACTATATAAATCTTGAGTATTCACAGGGTACATGGGAAAAGAAGGTTTACTTAAGAAACTTTTAAATTAGTTACTGTATTAAAAGTCAGCGGTCACCCAATTAAAACAGATGAGGCAAATTATTTTTGACATTCATGTGTGCTTTAGAACTCTGTTCCTGAAAAGATGATGTAAACAGAGTGTTTGAATGGTATTTTTTTAAGGCCAAGGTAGACCGATTCTTGGTAAACAAGAGGGTGAAATTTTCTCAGGGACAGGCATGAATGTTGTTTTCAAGTTACAGTCAGACCCACCGTGATGTAAGTAAATAGCAGCGCAGGTTCAAGGGACTGAATGGCCTACTCTTTGTCATTGTCCATATGAAATAAAGGGAGACCAATTCAAAATGAGAAAAGCTCTTGCAAGTATACTAAAATTGCACCAAGTTTTGCTTCAGTCACAATTGTGCCCTGCTTTCCTGTCAAGTTATTGAGGAATATCCTGTTGACTTTGTTTTGAATGCATTCTTCCACCTGTGTTCTTAATAGACCAGACATATGTACTAGGAGTTCAAAGAAACTTGTCAAATCCCTCTGATCCATTTTTTCCCATTGTTGCTAAAAGTTACTGTTTACAATTTATCTACAACCTCCAAGATGAAGTAATTGTGCTACAAATAGTTTATGATTTCTCTACCATTGCTGTGAGACTGTTTCCTTTGTCCCTCATTCGGTTTTGGAGCACTTTTTTTTTCTGTTTGTGTACACTGGTTCCATGATTGTTCTTTCTAATCCAGTGTGTTATGAATCACTTTTTACTGCCCCAACAATGGGAACCCAAATCCCACATTCAGACAAATACTTCCTGCTGCTTCAATGTTATTGTGTCATTTTGTGCAAGTGAAATTTCCTAAAATGCATTGCCTTGCTAAAAATGTATATATCCTTTAGGACAAGTAACAGAATTCAGTTTAAATGTGCAGAGGAAAGAACTAGGCATTTAATTTATCCAACATCTTGTTGTGATTTGATTAATATCCTGCAGCTGACTAGATTATATTGGTATCAAATACTTATGTTTCCCTGTTTAATTTGCTCTAAAGGATGTTGAGGATAGTTTATGTTGGATCCTAACAAAAGGATCTTCACAGCAATGTTAACATCATCTTAGATGTTGACAGAAAGTATTAGAAAAATGTCGCCCATCTGTTTTCATTTCGGGTTTTAAAATTTGCAAGTTTTGTTTTGGTCTTCAACCTGTGGAATCTGTACCACTGCCCTATTTACAATCAGCTGACTCAGACCAGACCACAGTGATCACACTTGACTCCTGTTCTCTGTGATTTTTAGCATTACATCACATGGTCATTTAGCCAACTGTGGTGCTTAACTGTCTGAGTCACCCATCAGTCAGGGAAGCAATCATATTTGTGACTTTGGTAGTCTTTGATGGTGATCTTGGACAATGTTTAATTTTCTGGCTGAACAGCTTATTTAGTTTTAATGTATCTTTGCCAAAAAAAAGCATCACTTTGCACATGTATTTAAGGCCAATTAGAATATTTCCGATCTCTCAGTATTAAGGGAACCGTTGTGGGAAGGAGGAGATGACAAAAGGCAGACGGGAGTAAAAGACTTGAGACAAAAAAAGTGCAGGTGCTGGAATCCAAAGGAGACCGGCAGGAGGCTGGACGAACACAGCAAGCCAGGCAGCATCAGGAGGCAGAGAAGTCAACGTCCTGAAGAAGGGTTACACCCAAAATGTTGACTTCTCCACCTCCTGATACTGCCTGCCTTGCTGTGTTCTCCCAGTCTCCTGCTTGTCTACATGGAAGAGAATAAAAAGCATTGAAAAAAGATAGAGAAATATGGCCGGTGGGAAAGTGGGGGCTGTAGGTAGGAATGAAGGACTTTCTGTGAAAATTAATTGAAGTATATTTGAGAAAATGTGGCTGGGTGAGGGCAGGAGACTGGAATTGAGGAAACAAAGTATTAGCAGGATACTAGATTAGATGAGGGCATTCAGCTGGGATCGTGGGTTGAAATTGTGCTCACCATAAGGATGTAAGGAGTAGGTGGAGCAGGTTTTAGCTCTCTAGATGAATGAGGGATGTGTAACCTTTGCTCAGTGGAAGACTACTGAGAGCCAAATTCTTCTTCAGTGGGGGAGGAACGGTATATGCAAGGTTTCTGGTTCTTGCTGCTGTAATTGAGTTCTGCTTCTCATTAGTTTTATTTTGCTTCGTGATTCTTTCTGTTTCTGTGGGTTTTTCTTTCAATTTGGTTCAATTTTAAGCAGGCTGTATTTTTGAAATTGGTTATGGACTATTTGTTCTTGCCTTGGGTCTCGCCTCCATTATTTGAGTCAGCTGATGGTGTTTTCACAGGCAGGTTGTCCATTTTAAAAGATGAATGTAGTGACACCTCAGTCATGAACAGCAATCTTACAATGAGCCCCAAGATGGGATGTTGCTGTAATGGATGATCAGTACATCCCCACCCCGATCTTAATAAAACAGCTTTTGCATGCCTTTCTGAAATAAAAATTTGTTGTTTGTTGGTGATTGGCTTCTTCAATACCTCCTGGGATTTAAGCAACAAAGTAAAATGAGTGCAGAGCTTTTGCAATCCAGCTTTTAGGTGGGGAGATTGAAATAGGCAACAGCCTCCTTACCCTTTTCTTCCGATGTTTGATGTGTGAATCACCCATGGAAGAATGTTTGCTTTTCTTTCTTCTTTCATGGGATGTGGACATCACTGATTAGATCAGCATTTATTGCCTGTCCCTTACTAGCCTTCACCCAAATATCTTTGGCAGACGTTTAAGAATTGACTACACAAGCTGGACCTGGACTTGTCTGTATGCCAGCCCAAGTAAGGATGTCACAGTTTCTTCCCTAGGTGATATTAATGAACCAGATTTATTTTTCTGATAATTGTTTCATGGTCGCAATCGGTGACTCTAGTTTTATATTTCTTAGAATTTAAACACTATTAATAATTATCAGTAGCCATTGTTATGGACCAGACCAAATCCCCTTGTATCTCAAGGATCTAGCTAAGACTGTAACTCCTTTCTTATTGTAAAGACTTGTGCGATGTGCTGTGTTCCAGATGTAATATGATAGGTTTTGCTACTTCAGCTTTTAAGCAAAACATAGTTTATTCTTAACCCCAGTTAAAATAGAAACAAAGAGAAGAGGAATTGGAATAACTTTTAGTTCTGTCAGAAAATGTTAAGAAATAATAGATTATTTAACTGCTAAACAGCAACTGTTCCATTGTAGTAACATCCCATAAACACACCCTTGGCAAAGACAAATTCAGTAAAATAGATTGCCTCTTGCACATTTCTAGCAGCAGTGAGGTAACCCCAGCTTTTAGCTGTAACAGAGAGAATTATGTTTCTCCTTTCATGGTCCCAGCTAGTGCTGAAAGCTAAATCAAAACCCTGGTTCTGTGGGAGCCTGACTCCACCCATTCATGCTGCTTCTATTATTCCAATTTTTTTTAGAAACAGAATCCCAAGGCCTCATAAGCTGTTTACATTATTGGCTTGGAAGACCACATTTCACTTCTGTCTCAATCTCTGTTCATAAAAATAAAGACAAAATACACCTTGTCACACTATTGTGGAATTTGAACCAGTGAGTGCAGCAAATTTGCCTGCACCTCTGATTTACTATTCCAGCGACGTTACCATTACATGCTGGCATTCTTGGTGCTTCTCCATTATCCACACCTCCAGCAGCATTAATGGGAACTATGAAATCTAACTCATTTGGGGGATTCTGATGCTCAAACCCAGGTTCTCCTTGTAATACTTAGAAGATTTCATTTAAATACATTCGCATTCATAATCACAGTGTGCAATATGTTGGAATTATGGATATTAGTAAAGGTTTTATGCATTTTTGAAAATCATGTCATTTTGCATGTGACTATATGCTGTCAAAATTGCATGTTTTCAACAAATCCAACATAGCTGTAAGTGGAATTGATCTGTGATCATTCATCAGTGCAATCTTAGCTAAGGTTTTTTTGATTGATTATGTAGTTAATATCTAATATCTTATTAAGATGGAAGTTCACCAGGAATTCAGTCTTGCCCGTATTTTACTCTGCAGCTTTCTTAATATCAAGTTAGGATGCAATTTGTCAAGTTCCTTTAGTAATGTGACATGTGACCTTTGCTACTTGTGTACATACTGCAGAGTTCTGACATTCACTGACCTCTATCTCCTGAAGTGATCTGACTAAATGGTCAGCTGCAGAATTTGGAGTTAAAATCTTGACTGCAAGTTGATTTTAACTACCAGTTGGTTATGTCAGCTTTGGGTAATAATGTAAATCTTTATAAATGTTTGAAAACATTATCAAGTATGTGTTTTATTTTCAATCAATCAATCAATAGTGTCTGTGTGAGGAAGGTTCTTTATAATATGTGCCGTATATATTTTTCATCTTCAACATCTTTTGTTGCCAATACTGGGAGCACTTTTGCCATTGAATTGTCTCTTCATTCATTAAAGAAATTTAGCAGAGTTGGAAACAGTTTGACAGATTCTTTGAACTACCTTTTGATCTGGCTTTCAATTTAGTGATAGGAAATGACAACCAGTTTGATGTTGGTAGAACATAAAGTACAGCACAGGCCCTTTGACCCACGACGTTGTGCCGAGATTTAATCCTAATGTCAAATATAGTAGCTTAACCTACACACCCCTCAAGTCACTGCTATCCATGTGCATATCCAGCAGTCACTTAAATGTCCCTAATGACACTGCTCCTACCACCACTGCATTCCACGCATTCACAACTCTCTGCGTAAAGAACCTACCTCGGACGTCTCCTTTATACCTTCCTCCTAATATCTTCAAACTTTGACTTCTCGTACCAGTCAGTCCTGCCCTGGGGAAAAGTCTCAGGCTATTGACTCTGTCTATTCCCCTCATTATTTTGTACACCTCGATCAGGTATCCTCTCTTCCTCCTCCTCTCCTGTGAGTTCCCAGTATTGAACTTCCTTTCCTTTGTTAACGGGAATAATCTACACCACTGAGGCTGATGTGGAAGGTCTGAGAATTTAAGATGTCACAGCAATAGGTATGCTTTTAGAGATTAGGTTATGGGATAATGGAGGTCTGCTTGGAGAATACTTTGTTTAAAATACTCAGGACTGCAAATTTTTAAAAATGCATATTGGACTCTAAAAGTTAACTGTGTATTCTCAGCACAGAAGCTGCCAACCTGCTCAGTTTCTCCAACATTTATTTCAGATCTCCAACATGCTCAGCAGTCTGCTTTTATTTTGTTGAAGTATTTATGGTTCTCTTAAAAAGAAAACCTGTTTTTAATTTTGTTGTCTGCACTTTTCATGATGTCAGTGCCAGCCAGCCAGCCAAGAAAGCAAGCTTTGGGCAGAATGTGCAACATATCTAATCTGTTGTGTGCCCCTCGATTGCCCCTTGCTCCAAAGCCCACCACCCCTCCAATGAGCAACTGAATAGAGTCCTAGCATGATGCAGAACCCTTTCCCTAACTGCATTTGTAATGCCTGCAGACTTGATACTTCCCACCAATTACTATACTTTGTGTGATTTTGATACATATAGAATTTTGTTTTGGTTCATTCACTATCTTATTGTTACATGGTTTATTGTGTTATAGTTCTGTATTTAAATCAATAATACTATTAAGCAAAAATCATTTTCCATGTAATTTTATTTTGATCAGTAGTGGAAACCGTCTGTAGTGCATGGCGTATCTCCGAGACTGGGAGATACAAACAATAACGGGAAATTTTATTTAGAGCCTTGAAACTGAGCAAATATTCGTTAAGGGAAGTTTGACAATACAAGCGGCTGGTTGCACAGCATTTAATTTTGATAAATATTTTTTCTTGTTCGTCTTTATTATTTCAGATCTTTTATCCTGAGACGACAGATGTTTACGATCGGAAAAATATGCCTCGAGTGATCTACTGCATACATGCTCTAAGGTAACCTGGATAACAGTGCAAGACTGAGTATCCATCCATCCATGACGGCTTAGGGTTAGAGAATTCATATGTTGGATAAAGCATTCTTTGTTAACAATGTAAATCCTGTGCAGTGCTACTGGCAATGTAGAGATATAAACACTGCAGTCAGCATAAAAATGTATTATTAATGTAGGTAAATAAGAAGCTGTCCATGTTGATGACTTTGAGGAGGATGAATGTGTTAATATAGTCGTGTTTAGAGTTGACATCAAAATAGGAGGGAAGACAACTGATGGGCATGATGCCTGGTGGAGTCAGGGTCATTGAACAGTTTTAAAGCAGAGAGATATATTCTTGGGTTCTTGCCTCATGAGGGAGTCTAAGGGATAGAAAGGGAAGTGGAGTTGAGGCTGTAGTCAAATTAGCCACAGTTTTATTGAATAGCAGAGTGTGTTTGTGGGGCAGCCTGGCCTGCTGCTGTTCCCAATTTGTACCCTTGGTTGTTTTGGTAAAACACTATTTGAAGAAGCAAAATGTAATAATCGAGCCTCTCTGTTCAAACCCATCGGAGTGAAAGCAGGATGGTGTCAGGTCAGTATTGTAAAATGATTTGACAATTTGAAGCTTAGCTGAAAATTTGCCTATTGTTTCTTGTTGTCCTACAGCTTTTATCAAGTTAAAAATCACACAACACTAGGTTGTAGTCCAACAGATTTAATTGGAAGCACACTAGCTTTCAGAACGCCGCTCCTTCATCAGGTGGTTGTCCTGATGAAGGAGCGATGCTCTGAAAGCTAGTGCTTCCAATTAAACCTGTTGGACTATAACCCGGTGTTGTGATTTTTAACTTTGTACACCCCAGTCCAACACCGGCATCTCCAAATCATGAGCTTTGATCAAGACTTCCTCCATTATATCCTGAAAAATAAAAATGCTTAAATTTTAATTTCAAGCCTGACTGCTATAAATGAGGGTAGTCCTTTCAGCATGAGTAAAATCTGCCTCAGTCAATCACGCATGGCCTTCACAGCTAAATATAATGTGTGCTGTGGCAATTTCTGAGTGTATTTGCACCCGTGAACTGCTAGCGTTGATGGGAGCAGCCTTCTACACAATTGAGGACTTTAGGTTTTTTTCTGTTTACAGTCTCTACATTAATGATTGTAATTGAGTCTGTGAGAAATCTGTGATGTAAGTTAAACATCAATTTTACACTGTTCTGCTCTACTCAGTTGCCAAAAGAATGCATGGCAGACTGTCTGTCTGTTTTTACTCAGTGGTGGTCAACGTGAGCCACTTCCTGATGCAGTTAAGTTTCCTTCCAATTGGCCCCTTTTCCTTTGTCATTTGTCATGCTGTAATACGAGACCTGAGTGCAACAAACTGTTTAAAATGGCCCTAGGTCTGGTTTGAGTTCTGTATGCTTTAATGTAAGCCTTGATGCTTTCAAGATTTAAAACCATGCCAACAGATCACATACATATATTTTACAGAAGATATATCACTGAATGAAAACAGAGAATTGTTGTGGTTACATTTCCACTGCATTAGTTTTCGGTTCCACAATTTGCACATTTTTAAAAAAAGTTGGATGCGCTTAATTTCCTTCATTGATTACCACTTAGTTTGTTTCTTAGTGCTAACCAAAAGTGTTGATGCAAAGCTATTTGTAACAGTTATTAGCAAATTTTAGTTTCAAAACCACAGTTTTAGTACAAATTGTTACTTGTAGTTAGACATTTCTTTTGAGTACATATTATTCTACAGCTGCTTAACTTTATTTTGTCTTTAACAGTTGAATTTCAAGTGCTGGAGTAAAAACAAATATGTACAACTGCACAAATGGGTGTTTTCTTTCCCCATTTTCCTACATTAACTATCCTGAGGCTTCATGACCTAATAATGGTAATTAATGCTGAGTCATCTGGGTAATTCTGAATCGTCTGTTTATGCTGTCGACAAACTGATTTGACGCAGTCCAGGCTCTCATACAGGACTATTACAGCCAACAGGCTGCGGTAGTGTTCAACCTGGGTTTGGATTTGAAATTGCATCACAGTGATGAAATGAAGTGTCTAAAATCTTAAAAGATACACATTCTTTTAATTGTTGCTCGAGTGGCAGTAGATGCTACAATGCTTATTTGTTAAGTGGATGATCAGAGAGCCCAGCTATTTAGTAACCAATTGCTAGTCATGGCAGTATTGAAACAAGCTCGGGTCAGGAAATTTTTCACATGTGATGAAGGCAGCACCTGGATGCTAAATAGCTAGCATCAGTGACTATTGGATAAGGTACAGATTCTGAAAGTTTTTGCATTGCAGAGAGAGAGATCTTTTGGCCCATTGTTTCTTCACTGACTCTCTGAATGAACATTATAGGTTGGTGCTAATCTCTTGCCTTTCACCCTATTCTCTGCACATTGTTTCAATTCAAGTAATTATCCAATGCTCTCTTGAATGCCTCAACTGTACCTGTCTCCACCAAGCTTCTGGACAGTACAATTCTCTGCATGAAAAAGTTGTCTTGCACATCGCATTTGTTTCTTATGCGCTTAATTTTAAATCTGTGCCCCCTCATTTTTAATCCCCTTACAAGTGGGAACAGTTTGTCTCATTCTACTCTGTTCAGCCCCTTTATAAGTTTGGAAACCTCTGTCAAATTACTTTAATTTTCTTCTCTCCGAGTCACTATTTCTCGAATCTGCCTTCGTAACTGAAGTATCTCTGGTACTATTCTTGCAAATCTCTTCTACAAGTTCTCCAATGTGTTAGGAATATTGTGTACAGTTCTGTTCATCACACTACCAGAAGGACATAGGTTCTTTGGAGAGGATGCAGTGAAGTTTTATTAGATGTCACCTGGTTTGAAGGTTTTAGTTATGAAGGAAGGTTGGATAAACTCAGATTGTTTTCACTCAAAAGACTGAGGCTGAAGGGTGACCTGAGAGATCTACAAAATTGAGGGGCATGTATAGGATGGATAGTCAGAGGATTTTCCCAGGGTGGAACAGTCAACTACAAGAGGACAAATGTTCATGATGAGAGGGGGAAAGTTTGGGGGAGAAAATGGTGACATAGATGGTGGTGGGAATGCACTGCTAGTGGGGTGGTGGAAACAGCGTGTTCGCAATGTTTCAGGCATTTCTTGATAGACACATGAACAGGAGGTAAACAGAAGGAAAGATGTGGGGCGTGGACAATAAATAATGGTTCTAAATAAGGACTAGGAATCAACGCTGGTTTGATGGGCTGAAGGGCCTGTTCCTGTGCTGTATTATGTTGTATCTTTCCTAAAATACGGCACCCGGCGCTTCATGCAGTACTCCAGCTGAGGTACAAGAAGTGACTGTGTAGGACTAATTTGGGTTATGTTTTTATACTTTACTCACATGTTTAGTCACGGAGGGCGTAGTTTGCAGTTTAAAAAGTGCTCCACCAGACACTGCCTTGAACTCTTAAAAAGATCCAATTATTTTTCTCATCTGTATTTGTCCATTAAGTAGTATGTCATACAATGTTATTCTACATTTCTCTGCTCTCAAAGTTTTCTTTAAATGACACACCGATTGGAATTGGTGGAACACAATTGATTTGGGTTATCATCTGGTCATCAGCCATCACACACAGACACTAAAATATTTTTAACTCTCCTCGGTACATTGTAGGTAGTAATTTAAACCTACATTGCTGTGTCCTGTCAAACATAGCAGCTAATTGCGCACATGTCTGAGAGAGGAGTTCTGTTAGCAAGTGTAATGTGCACTGCTAAGTCCTGCTGAATTCCACAAACTCCTCTGTGAACAATATTGCCTCTAACTGCAATGACTTGAATGTGCAGTTAGTGTCAGAGGCTCACAAAAGCCATTTTTAGCACTTTTGCATACTGTTTCATTGGTAATCTGCCTGGATGTTCTTTTTCCAAGTCTGGTTCTATGATGATTCAGGACAGGATTCTGCTAAATGGTTAAGTTATGTAGTTTCATGTAAAGAATATTCTGCGAATAGCTTCTTAATTGCCACTTATTTTGAAACCCTACATACTTTAAAGTTTTAAAAGTTAGTTGAAGTTATGTTTTAAAATAAGATCTCTGCTTCTAGAAAAAGGCACTTGGTTACGACATATGTTCATCTGCTCTCATTCTAAATAGGGTGCTTGGGCCCAGTTATTCTGAAAATACATGCTCACAATTTGAATGATAGAATCAAATGGGGTCTGTAAGTGTTGAGAAGGATATTAAAAAGCTTCAAGGCAATTTGGGGCAGTTGAATGAGTTGATAAATACATGGCAGGTACAGCATAACATGGATAAACCTGACGTTGTCCACTCGATGAGAAAAACAGAATGGCAGAATACTACTTAAACAGCAATAGATTGGGAAATGTTGATATACAAAGGGACCTGGTTGTTCTTGCAGATTGGTTACTAAAAGCGAGCATGCAGGTGCAGCAAGTAGTTTGAAGGGAAAGGGTATGTTAGTCTTCATTGCAACAAGGATTGAGCACAGGGGCAAGCAATTCTGACTGAATTCCACAGGCCCTTGGTGGGATCACACCTGGAGTATATTGTGCATTGATCTCTAAGAAAATATACACTTTCCACAGAGGGAGTGCGGTGAAGGTTCACCGCACTGATTCCTGGTATGGCAGGTTTGTTGTATGAAGTGAAATTAGGTTGAATGGATGTGTATTCACTGGAATTCTCTACCACAGAAGTCTACACAGGCTATCATTGAATATATTTAAGAAACAGATTGCTAGATACCAAAGATGTCAAGGGACATGGGCAGAGTGTGGTTACAGCAATTTAACAGTAATTCTGAAGTTCAAGTGACATGTAGGGAAATGACAACATGAATACTCAGTTGGCGAAGAAATAGAAAACAGAGTTGTAATGAATGGCTGTCCCTCCGTTTGGAGGGAGGTATGATTCCCTAGGACTTACTACAATTTTTGAAATCGATCTGAAGTATATGGCATAATTTTGAAATTTGCAGAAGATGTGAAGCTTGGAGGTTTAGTGAATAATAATAATAATGAAGATGGTGATAGGCTTTGAGAGGCATGGACAGGCATTAATAGGCAGACTTATGGCTCCAGGGGCATGATTTCTACAGCTACTTTTTCCATGAGTGAGACACTCTCCATCCTGGCAAAAGTCCAAACCATATTTGTCTGTAGGTGTGTCAGATAGTGCTCTCATTTTTGGATTTTTTTTGTCCTTCTGTGGAGTTTTCAGCCCTAGAAGAAATGCTGCAGAAAACATTTATTTTCAAAGTATTTGCGCTAAGATCAATTGGCATGTTGATGAAATGAATTCAATGTCAACTTAGCTTCCTTGAATGCACTTAAATAACTTTCCCTGCCAATTCCAACTGAAATTGGCTTTGTGTTGCTGGATGTGACTTGTCATTTCAAAGATTTTTGATGCAACCTTTGGAAAATGTGGAAATGTCATCAACTCTGACAAGTGAGAGGAATGTACATTCAGGCAAATGAAGTGAGAAGATTATTTGACAAAATCAAAATTTAGTTCAACAACAAAGGTGGCATATAAGCAAAGGTTCTGCCATCAACTCTCAAGGCAGGAAATGCTTTTTAAGAGATCCCAAGGGCACAGCTCAATGTTTCTCCTCCATTTAATTTTGGTATCAACGGACAGAAAATTCTAAGTGGCGTTCCTGCTGTTTCCAAGCTATGCTGGCTACAACTCCCAGATTGTGAAATCAACAGGATTGTGAATGAAGACCAAAAATAAAAGGTTGCCAGATCTAAGCAAAAAAAAATTGTTAGGATCCCCATTAGCCAATCCTAAAACTAAATTGCTGCAATAACAGCTGTATCAACTGAGGTGTTACTGAGGTATGTTTAGCATCAGTGTTGCATGAATAAACTGTTGTAAGGTGAATCCCCACCACAGCCCAATCACGTTGCACAAACTCTCTGGTAGATTTGCCGCCAACGCCACCATCTTTACTGGTGTATATCTATAGAACCTGGTAGAGGAGTATCATTCAGTAGTCTAGGAGGAAAAGATCCTCTCCTAACGAAGATGTAGATTCTGAATGAATAAATGATTTTATTGTCAGAGGTATTTTAGTAAAGATAGTTTAATATGTTTCTTTAAATAAATTTGTGGGATGAGTGTGCCGCTGGCTGGCCAGCATTTATTGCCTTGAGTAGGTGATGGTGAACTGCCTTCTTGAACCGCTGCAGTCCATGTGCTGTAGGTAGATCCACAATGTTGGCCCAGCAACAGTCAAGGATCAGTGATGTGTTTCCAAGTCAGGATGCCGAGTGGCTTGGAGGGGAACTTGAAGGTGGTGGTGTTCCCAGTATCTGCTATCCTAGTCCTTCTAGATGGAAGTGTTCATGGGTGTGGAATGTGCTGTCTTTGAATCTCTGAGTACATCTTGGAGGTAGATAGTACACATTGCTGCTACTGCATCAGTGGTGGAAGGTGCTTGTGCATGTAATGCCAATCTGGCAGGCTGCTTTCTCCTCAATGGTGTTGTTGAGGCAGCACTTATCCAGGCAATTGGGGAGTATTCCATCGCACTCCTGACTTGTGTGTTGTAGATAGTGGACAAGCTTTGGGAAGTCAGGAGATGAGTTACTCGCTACTGTGTCCGTGTCCCTAGACCGTGACCTACTCTTGTAGTCACTATGTTTATTTGGTGAGTCCAGTTAAGTTTCTGGTCAATGGTATTAATGGGGGTTTCAGTGATGGTAAGACCATTGAATGTCAAGAGGTGGTGGTTAATTTGTCTCTTATTGGTGATGGTCATTGTCTGGCACTCATGTGGCATAAGTGTTACTTGCCATTTGTCAGCCCAATCCTGGATATTGTCCAGATCTTGTTGCATTTGAACATGGACTGCTTCAGAATCTGGGGAGACGTCAATGTCCTGAGCATTTTGCAATCATCAGCAAACATCCCCACTTCTGACCTTTTGGAGGGAAGGCCAATGATGAAGCAACTGAAGGTGGCTCGGTCTAGAACACTATCCTACAGATCTCCAGCAGAGATATCCTGGAGCTGAGATGACTGACAACGAAGCCATCTTCCTATCTGCCAGGTATAATACTAACCAGCAAAGAGTTTGTCCTCTCATACCCACTGATTCTAGTTTTGCTTAGGCTCCTTGATGTCAGGGACAGTAACTCTCCCCTCACCTCTGGAATTCAGGTCTTTTGTCAGCGTTTGAATCAAGGCTGTAATGAGGTCAGGAGCTGATTGGCCCTGGCGGAACCCAAACTAGGCGTCAATGAGTAGGTGCTGTTTGATCACACTGTTGATGACATCTTCCATCACTTTAGTAATGATCGAGTGTAGACTGATGGGTCTGAAATTGGCCAGGTTGGATTGTCCTGCTTTTTATGTACAGGATGTACCTGGGCAATTTTCCATTGTCAGGTAGATGCCAGTGTTGTAACTATACTGGGAGAGCTTGGCTCGGGGAGTGGCAAGTTCTGGAGCACATGTCTTCAATACTGTTGCTGGAATGCAGGGCTCATGCCCGAAATGTCGAAACTCCTGCTCCTCGGATGCTGCCTGACCTGTGCTTTTGCAGTACCACACTCTTGACTCTGACCTCCAGCATCTGCAGTCCTCGCTTTCTCCTATTGCTGGAGTGTTGTCAGGACTCTTAGCCTTTGCAGTATCCTGCCCCTCCAACTGTTTCTTGATGTCACATCCATATGGAGTGAATTGAATTGGCTGAAGACTGGTACTTGTAATGGTGGGGACCACTGGAAGAGACCGATGGATCATCTACAGAGCACCTCTGGCTGAAGATTGCTGCAAATGCATTAACCTTGTGTTTTGTATTGATGCACTCAGCTCTTCCATCATTGAGGATGAGGATGTTTGTGGAGCTGCCTCCAGTGAGTTGTTTAATTGTCCACCACAATTCTCAACTGGATGTGGCAGGATGACAGAGCTTAGATCTGATCTGTTGGTTATGGGATCGCTTGGCACTATCTATTACTTGCTGCTTGTGCTGTTTGGCATGTAGGTAGTTTCTCTTTAGTGGCTTCATCAGGTTGACACCTCACCTTCAGGTATGCCTAGTGCTGTTCATGGCATGCCCTCCTGTACTCTGCATTGAACCAGGGTTGATCCTCTGGCTTGGTGGTAATGGTTGAGTGGAGGATATGCTGGGCCATGAGGTGACTCAATGTGTTGGAGTACATTCTGCTGCTGTTGATGGCCCACAACATCTCACTGAGCCCAGCCTTGAGTTGCTAGATCTGTCCCATTTATCAAGGTGATGGTGCCACACAACATGGTGGAGGTTATTTTCAGGATGAAGGTGGAACTTTGTCTCCACTAGAACTGTACAGTGGTCACTCTCACTGATACTCACGGACAGATCACCTGCAGCTGGCAGATCGGTAAGCATAAGGTCAGGTTTGTTTTCCCCTCTTGTTGGTTCCCTCACCACATGCCGCAGACCCGGTCTAATAGACTTTGTCCTTAGGACCTCACCAGCTCGATCAGTAGTACTGCTGCTGAGCCACTCTTGGTGGTGGACATTTTGTGACCTTTCTATCCTCAGTGCTTCCTGTAAGGAGGAGTATTGATTCATCAGCTGAGGGATGATGTTGCGCAATAATCCTTGCCCATGTTTAACGTGTAGCCACAAAACTTCATGGCGTCTGGAGTCAACATTGAGGACTTCCTGGGCAACTCCCTCCTGACTGTACACCACTGTGCCATGACCTCTGCTGGGTCTGTCCTGCTGGTGGGACAAGATGGTGATGGTGGTGTCTGGGATATTAGGGTACAATTGCAGATGTATGACCTTGTCAGGCTGTTGCTCGACTAGTCTGTGAGACGGTTTGCCAGTTTTGGCACTAGCCCCAGATAGATGTATGTAATGAGGACTTTGCAAGACTGTTTCTGTCCCCAGTGCCTTGGTCAATGCCAGGTGAGCATGAGACTTAGTAGCGATTGATACAACTGAATGGCTTGCTAGGCCATTTCAGAGCTGAAAATGTGTTGCTGGAAAAGTGCAGCAGGTCAGGCAGCATCCAAGGAGCAGGAGAATCGATGTTTCAGACATGAGCCCTTATTCATTCCTTCATGTCTGAAACATCGATTCTCCTGCTCCTTGGATGCTGCCTGACCTGCTGCGCTTTTTCAGCAACACATTTTAGCTCTGATCTCCAGCATCTGCAGTCCTCACTTTCTCCTAGGGCATTTCAGAGGGCACTTGAGAGTCAACTACACTGCTATGGGTCTGGAGTGATGTAGGTCAGACCAGCTGAGAATGGCTGACAGATGTCTTTCTCTGAAAAACACTAGTGAGCTAAATCAGGTTTGGCCAACAATTGGCACTGGGTTCATAGTCGTCAGGAGACTTTTTTAATTCCAGGATTTTAAAATTAAATTCAAATTCCACCAGCTACCCTGGCAGGATTTGAACATAGGTCTTCAGAAGATTAGTTGAGTTTCTGGAGTAATAGTTTACCAATAGGCTCATCACCTCCCTGATCAGAATGAGACAAACATAGAAAGATATAACTTAGAGTGTCCATCAGTCCTGAGGCAGTTCATCATCAATGACCCTGCACTGCCATCCCTCCTCTACCACCTCATTGCGGCCTTGAGCAGACCCAGCCAACACTGAAGTCGCCACTCTTCAGGCTCCATTTTTGTTGCCACTGGGCCGATGCTGCTCTGCCATACCCACCGATTTCAGCCGTGTCTCTCACCGCTGGGTGCACCTTGTCAATGTCGCTGTGATGCCTTTCAGCATTAATCCCAACCAACGGCAAAGTCGCCAATTTGCACCTGCCATCTTTTGTCACTGGACCAACCTTGCTGATGCTGCCTCCAAAGTCCAGTCGCCGATCCCGATGCTGGGCCCTGTGCTCGCCCTGGGATTGTAATTAAGGGCATGCTGGAGTCACGCAGGGCCAGTTCACGCTGGGGTTTTTCACTGCAGCTGATGCTGTTCCAGCTCAGGGCAAGAGGAAAGTGGGAAAAAAAGCAAAAGGAAGAAAAGAGAAGTGGTTGGAGTGGACAAGCCCCAGGTCAGGAGCCTTACTCCTCCACCACCTTGATGAGCTTATTGCATGATGGCAACTAGGCCCAAATGACATTGGTACAGTAGACATGGTTACGGAGACTACTAGAGAGACAGTAATGTTCAATTGACTGCTTTTGAGAAGTCCAACTGTTTGTCTGCCTGAATCCACGTGATACCATTAACCCTTTAAATCCTTGCACCTTTATCCATACTAGCATTAATGGAGTTATATATATTTGTGACATTTTGTTCTTGCTTGCCTGGGATGTGTGTGTTTGAACCACTTTCCAGCATTAAACTAATGTCTCAGGTTGTCATTCCTGTGATTACTTATGAACATTAGAAGAGATGGTAAACCAGGGTCTTGTCTACCTTATTCAGTGATTCCAGCCCCACGATACTATCACAAGATGAGCAGAAAATTCTGATGTTGTGATAATCTTTCCTCAAGCAGTGCCACCAAAAAGAAGAGGAATGTTGTTTCCCAGTTATTTGTTGGAAGTGTTTATCCTATGTAAAGGCAATTACTGCACTTGGGGGATAAAAGAATAAACAAATTAAACAAAGTACTTTGAGACACTCTGGGGCAGCAAGGCAAGATGTAAGCTAGTCAGTTGTGTTAGTAATTAGATATTTCAAGGGCCTCCAGGAGCCATTGAGATTAAAGGTTTATTCCTAAGTAGGACCTTTCTTTATGTTACAAAGTTTCTTTATTGTAATTGTTGCTGAGAATGAGCCTTTGCAGCAGCCCTTGATCTGAGAAGCTGTTTCACTGCCTGAATGCACCTGTATAAGAATCTACTGAAGACGTTATACTTCATTGTGCCATGTGGTAATTACTTCCACAACCACCACTAATCAAAATCTTTAAAATAATGTAGAATTTGAGAAGACGTGTAAAATATTCATATCTTCGGAAGATAAGTGTTTCAGATGCAAACTGCACTCCTAGGAAGATGGTGCCACCTTGTGGTATTGTAATTATTTTGCTGTGGTTTTGTTTTGAGTGAGCAGATAGGTGGAGCCGGAGCCCAGGTAGAACGTTAGGCAGTCAAGCGGATTGGTGATCGTAAGCCAGGGAAGAAAAGCTGGACAGGTGATAAGACTACAAGTTGGTGAAAATGATTTAGCTGCACTGAAAGCAGTCCATGTCATGACAGGGCCTGGGGGTGGCTAAAGGACATAGAAAGAGGTGTTCTAAAATTATTGAACTAGATATTGATTCCTGAAGGCTGCAGGGTTCATGAGCAGGAGATGAGGTGCTGTTCTTCCAGTTTGTGCTGAGCTTCGCTGGAGCACCGCAGCAAGCCTGAGTCAGAGATGTTGACCAGTCAGCACTACTGTGCTTTGACATAGCAGGCAGCTGGAAGCTTAGTTTCACAAATAGAATATAGATGTTCTGCAAAGCGTTCATCAAGTCTGCATTTTGTCGTCTCTGTGTAGAGAAGACCACATTTGTGAATAGAGAATACAGTAGACTACTTTTGAGTGAAGTGCAAATCGATCACTGCTTCGCCTGGAAGGTGTGTCTGGGGCCTTGTATACAGAGGAGGGAAGAAGTAAACAGGCAAATGTTGCACATTCTGTTATAGTGGTGTTGGGCAATGTTGGAAGTAGACCAGCGAGGGAATGCTGACAAGGGGAGGGGAATTTGTATCTGATGTTGACATCCCACTGGAGATGGCGGAAGTAGCAGCTAATGATTGTTTGGATGCTGATGCTGCTGGTGAAACATGAGGAGCAGGGGGACCCTGTCATCATTGTGGGAGGGACGGGAATGGGTGAGGGTAGGAGTTTGAGAAGTGAATCAGGCACAGCGAAGAGGCCCTGTTGACCATAGTAACAGAGAATCCTCTGAGGAAAAAGTTGGTCAATTAGTTAATTAGGTTGTAAGTTTCCTCATTGAGCTGGTGAGTTTGTTCTCAGACATTTTGTCACGATGCTAGGTAACATCAGTGAGCCCCTGATGAACTGTTGGTGTTCTGTCCCACTTGCGGTGTCTGTGTCTTGGTTTGTTGTGGCAGGTGATATCTTTTTCAGTTCTGTTTGAGAGGTTGGTAAATAGGGTCCAAATGTATGTTTGTTAATGGACTTCTGGTTAGTTAATTAGTATTCACTGTTATTGACCAAGAAATAGGAAGTCTGTTCCTCTTCAAATAGAAACAGAGCATCTTTTTATTCCACCTGAGAATGTTTAAACCTCTCCTGCATGATGATTGATAACGTGCAGCATATTTATTAAGTAATAAGACCATAAGACAAAGGAGTGGAAGTAAGGCCATTCGGCCCATCAAGTCCACTCCACCATTTAATCATGGCTGATGGGCATTCAACTCCACTTACCCGCACTCTCCCATTAGCCCTTAATTCCTTGTGAGATCAAGAAGTTATCAATCTCTGCCTTGAAGACGTTTTATGTCCCGGCCTCCCCTACACTCCGTGGTAATGAATTCCACAGGCCCACCACTCTCTCCTCATTTCTGTTCTAATTTGACCTCCTCAAATTTTAAGTCTGTGCCCACAGGTCCTAGTCTCCCTGCGTAATGGAAACAACTTGCCAGCCTCCACCCTTTCTAAGCCATGCATTATCTTGTAAGTTTCTATTAGATCTCCCCTCAACCTCCTAAACTCTAATGAATACAATCCCAGGATACTCAGCCATTCATCCTATGTTAGGCCTACCATTCCAGGGATCATCCGTGTGAATCTCTGCTGGACATGCTCCAGTGCCAGTATGTCCTTCCTGAGGTGTGGGGTCCAAAATTGGACACAGTATTCTAAATGGGGCCTAACCAGAGCTTTATAAAGTCTCTGAAGCACGTCACTGCTTTTATATTCCAATCTTATTGAGATAAATGACAACATTACATTTGCTTTCTTATTCATGGACTCAACCTGCAAGTTAACCTTTAAAGTATCCTGGGCTAGCACTCCAGATCCCTTTGTACTTTAGCTTTATGAATTTTTTCACCATTTAGAAAATAGTCCATGCCTGGTAAATAAACCATGAAGAATTTCACAGTGAATTATTGTTTGTTTGAAATATAACATGGTGTTATTAGGGACTAGGCCAGACACCCTCAAAGCATTTCAAGAAGGTAGCCCAGACTTTAACTTTGTTAGTTGTTCTAAGCGGGTGTATAATGGATATTCAAGGAGAGATGCAGCTGGTCAAACCACTTAGTTTTAAATAAAACAGAATTTATTTCCGGGATTACTGAATGAGACAAAAAAGAAGACAACACAATACAGAGTGACTTAACCTATCCAAAAACCCACCATACTATACCAACTTAATGATGCTGTTCCAAATACTGGCAACAGTCCCCATTAACGCCCCCCCCCCCCCCCCTTGGTATAAGGTAAAATCAACCATGGGGTCTTACAGAAGAGATGTCAGAGAGAGCTGCTCGACAGCTTCCATGCAGCTGTTTCTTGGATCAGCAGCCATAAAACTGCCTGTTTGCTTTCAGTGAATAGCCAGACTGCCAAAACCAAATAAAACCAGAGAAAAGCAAAGCTGGGAGAACTGGCCACTCCCCTTTCATTGTACAAGGGTTTTATTTTCTAATTTGAAAACCTTTTGACTGAGGCAATATCTGTTAGCTATAATCAAATATGCCCTAAATCCCATCCAAGCCATACTTTCGGAATTGCTGCTTTCATGACCTCTCTGGGGGAAAAAAGCACCAAAAACCTTGTTAAATGAGCAGCATTGCCATAGTAGCAATTCTTCATGAATATATTCACAACTGAGGGATGAAATTTGGCGAGGAACTCAGGAGCATTCCTTGCTGCTCTGAATGGTGTAATGGAATTATTAAGATCCATTAGGGCAGGTAGGAGTTGTTTAATATATTTGCTGAAGGATAACGCTTCTGTTTACCAATGAGCAGAATGTGACTTTCTGCTCCGAATTTCCTAATCAGTGAAATAAGACCAGTGTAGAAGTAGGCCATTCGGTCTATCAAGTCTGTTCTACCATTTGATGAGATCATGGCTGACCTGATAATTCTCCATTTTATTGTCTTTTCACCATAACCCAAGATTCTCTGACTGATTAAAAATCTGTTGTCTCAGCATTGAATAGACTAAACATTTCCTCCACTACAGCTCTCTTAGGTAAAGAATTTTACAGATTCATTACTCTCTAAGAGAATAAATTCCTCCTCCTCCAATCTTGTGTGTGGGTGACCCTTTCCTTTGAGCTTAAGCCCTCTGGTCATAGATCTTGCCACAAGAGGAAATGACCTCCCTATCCTGTCAGGTCCTCTAAGAGCTGAAAATGTGTTGCTGGAAAAGCGTAGCAGGTCAGGCAGCATCCAAGGAACAGGAGAATCAGCGTTTTGGGCATAAGTCCTTCTTCAGAAATGTCTCCTAGGTCCTTTAAGAATCTTGTATGTCTCAATAAGGCCCCTCACATTCTTGAAACACTGATGTGTATAGGTGCAATCAACTCAATTTCTCCTCTAAAGCCCTGGAGTCAACTTAATGAACCTTCTGTGGACTACCTCCAATTCCTCCTTCATATATGGCCCCCAAACTGTTCACAGCATTTCAGGAGATCTACTAGTGCCTAGTATAGTTTTAACAAGATTTGCTGATGTTTTATACTCAATTCCCTTTGGGGGAGAAAAAAGCCAACATTCTGATTGCCTTCCCTATTACCCACTGAGCTTGAATGTTAGCTTTTTGTGAGTTATGCACAAGGACTCCAAATCTCTTTTCTGTAGCTTTCTGCAGTCTTTCTCCATTTAGACATTCAGCTTCTCTATTCTTCCTGTCAAAGTGCATAACCTCCTTTTCTCCCACAGCATATTCTATCTGTCCATTTTTCATACCCATTTCCTTAACCTGTCCATGTCTCTGTGCAGACTATTTGAGCCACCCTCACCACTGATCTCCCCATTTATCTTTTGTGTCCTCAGTAAACCTGGCTATAGTACATTCACTTTACTCATCCAAGTCATTAATACAAATTGGAAATAATTGTCGCCCCAGCAACAAACGTTGTTGAATTCTCTCACTACTGGCTGCCATCCTGAAAGTATCCTCCTAATCCAAACTGTTTTGTTTTCTATTAGTTAGCTAACCCTCTATCCATATTGATAAACTCCTCTGAACACCAAAGGCTGTTATCTGCTTAAGTACTCTCACATTGCCATTGCTGTAGGCCCCAGAAAAGGTGTGATGCTCATTATTGGTCGGTCAATCATCTTCTCCTATTCTTTACATTCTGTCAGAAGGATCAAGGGAGCTACAGAGTAGTTGGTTGCAGCTCACATTGAACTCGCTAATTTAAAAAGAGAAGAAGAAATCGTGAACTCCTTGTTTTTAAAAAAAAAAGTGTGGCCACCAGGGCATGAGCAAGCATCCTCCCCTTCTGCTCTCGTACTGATCTCCTCTATTTGCTTAGTAATTGGCTCAAGGGGATGTTAATTGAGCTTTGCTATGTTTTTGAACTTCCTGGAGGCTCTCCCTTTCTGACGGATCTTGCAGTGCATTACTTGTATTTGTTGACTCAAATACTTGTGGTTTTAATTGCTACTTTATATATGTGAAAATGTTTAAAAAGTTTCTAAAGTGAAACTTGTATAAGGATGCAATGAAAGAACAAAAAGCAGTATCTAAAGGAAAAAGAGACACCAAAAAGAAGGGAAGAGAACACGAATGAAAGTCTGATATGAAAGTCATCTTCTATCCAATTTCTGCACTTCATTCAATAAGGCCCATTTGTGTTACTTGTGCTTGCAGTTATAATTTTATGATATCAGTGGGTTGCTTGGATCAGGATAGATTTGAACAGAGAGATTGTAAAGAAATTCTGAGTCTTCTCCCAGAATTTGTCATGAATCAGTTTTCTCTTGTTTAGACCATGAGACATAGGAGTGGAAGTAAGGCCATTCGGCCCATCGAGTCCATTCCACCATTCAATCATGGCTGATGGGCATTTCGACTCCACTTACCCGCATTCTCCCCGTAGCCCTTAATTCCTCGAGACATCAAGAATCTATCAATCTCTGCCTTGAAGACATTTAGCATCCCGGCCTCCACTGCACTGTGTGGCAATGAATTCCACAGGCCCACCACGCTCTAACTGAAGAAATGTCTCCGCATTTCTGTTCTGAATTGACCCCTTCTAATTTTAAGGCTGTGTCCATGGGTCCTAGTCTCCTCGCCTAACGGAAAAAATTTCCTAGCGTCCACCCTTTCCAAGCCACATATTATCTTGTAAGTTTCTATTAAGTCTCCCCTTAATCTTCTAAACTCCAATGAATACAATCCCAGGATCCTCAGCTGTTACTTGTTTACCTTCCAGGAGATGATATTGTTAGTGAATGGATGCACAGTGCACCATTAACTGAAGTGTTGGACTTATTTAAGCTGATGAGCGTCATGTCTATGCTTATGAACCATGAATGAGGACCCATTTGAGTATCAACAGAAATAATAGTGTTTCACTGTAGCAAGAGTAATGTAGGACAAGAATTTTTTTTCTGAGGAGTGAACTTTACAGAAATCCATACATCCAGGTTTCTGGCACCATAGTTGCTTAGTGCCTTAAATATGCCTTCCATGAATTGAACAACTCACTGAAAACCTGATTTAATGACCATGACTTTGAATATGGCAATAGCAGCCAAGATTAAAATGTGCTCTCCTTTTTTACAGTCTTGTGGCATGATCACTCCATTTTAAAATCATCTCTTCCTAACAACATTGTGGTGCTCCTGTGCAACAGTGATTCAAGACATTATTTGAAGTCCAATTTGATTAACATTATGCAGTTATAAATTGTATGTTCTGTGCTCGATAGATTAGTTCAATGTAATTGTGACAGTAATGTAATTTATTTCACAGACATCATTTTCTTTCCTCCAATCCAAGTGTGTAAATGAGGATGAGCATGGAAGTATTATTTGTGCACACAAAACGTCCTTTTATATGTTTAATTTCATTGCAGTTTATACCTGTTCAAACTTGGGATAGCCCCTCAAATCCAAGACCTGCTGGGGAAGGTGGATTTTACTGGTAGGTGTGTTATTTGCCTTTGTATTTTTGAACGAGTTGTCTGAAAAAGATGCCCATTAGGGAGACTTTTTATGATCATGTTTTAAATTCTGTCTGCAGAGTTTCTTTAGTTTTAAGGATTTATCAAATGCATAACATTACCTTTTCTCTGACAGAGGAGGAAATAAGTAATATGCGTAAGGAACTGGAGAAGTATGGAATTCAAATGCCAGCATTCAGTAAAATTGGTGGAATTCTGGCAAACGAACTTTCAGTTGACGAAGCTGCTTGTACGTATGCGTAATAAATGTCAAACTTTACATGGGGTGGGGGGGACGGATCGTCCTTGGATCTGGAAAACTAACTGTACCTTGGGTGCTCCTTTCTTCAGTGGAAAATAAGTTTCATAAAATTGCCAAATAATATTTGGATTTGAAAATTCACTTCATTTAAACAGATTTCTGTTCGTTGTAAGTATTTATACATGATCTTTAATAGCCTTCTCTTTTTCTTAGAATGCTTAATTCTCTATGCTCACTTTGTTTGGAAGTATATCAATTCCACATTATCACTTTTTATGGTTAATTTGTTTTTTTCTTATCCTTATCCAGTACATGCTGCAGTAATTGCAATCAATGAAGCAATATCTCGAGGAAATTCTGAGGAGACCATAAAGGCTTTAATGAATCCAAATGCAGTTTTGACTAATATAGAAAACAGTTTGGCTCAGGATTACCAAAATAAATTGTCTCAGGCCAAACAAACAAAGCAAGAGAGTGCCCGGAGCAAGGTAGGATATCCTGTTCACTGATTCTGCATGTATAAAACGAAGATTCTCAAATTCTGTAAATCAGCAATCAATAATAATTGTAATTAGCTTTCCACTGTGGTTTTTATTAGGGTTTTGTTGCTGAACTTCATATAGATTTTAAAGTTTTTCTACCTTCGGATAATATATGCAGTAACCAGAATTCACTTCTTTTTTAATTAAATGTAAAGAGTTGACACAGTTCGTGAATTTTAGTGTGCTGTGTTTTAGATTGCTGAGTGCGTCCTGTTACATTTCCTATGAAAAATTGGATTGAAATGAGGTTTGTTTGCACCAACAGAAAGCAGCACAGCAGAAATTTCAATAAAGGAAAGACCATTTTGTCCTTCATGCCTGGATTGGTAGATTTTGGACAACCCGCCTGCCTTTCTGCCATATTGTTTTTCCCCTCCAGAAGCACATATTAGAACTGGTTGTCTTGTTATTGTAGTGAATCTTTAGTGAAAGGGGCAAAATGTGCCACTCAACTCCATTAAGATAGATAGATAGATTCCTTACAAAAAAAAGGGCAGTCACCATGGGGGTTTTAGTAAGTTACTTGTCCAGATAGCACTGTAAAGAATTCAGGAGCAGGCTACTTCAAATGTTAAATAGTATGGTGTTCTCAACAATGAGCCAAGAGAAAACGGAAGTAGAATACGGTGGGCTGTAAATTCTTTACACCTTGTACTTGCTTCTTTGTAATATTTTCTGAGAGTTCCACAGTCAAGTGCTGCATCATTTTGACTCATCTTAAAACAACTTCTGGGAAAACTCCAAAAGCTTGGAACAAATTGAGGATTCCAACTGAAGACCACAGCTGGAGCCTGGCAGTTTGAATGATTTTTAGGTTAATGAATTATTGTCCTTTCCAGACTGAAGTTTTAGAGTAAAGGAACCTAGGAGATACATTCACTGGATTACATTATCTAGACATAGTGTTATACAGCACAAAAACAAACCCTTCAGTCTGACTCCATCGTGAACTTGTTCAGGAGATTTTGTAGATAATTCAAGGTTTGAGGGTAACTGCTGAAATCAGCATGTTAGGTATGCAAATTAGTTTTAAAAAAGCAGTATTTCTGAAAATGGCTTGAGAACTGATTTGCTTTGGATGAATCCCTGCTGCCCCCACTATTTTTGCCATGATATTTGATTAAAAATTGCTATGTATGTCTATCTTATGATCCTGGTTTCTAGAGTGATTCTATTAAAGCAGAAGAGAGAGATATGTATGAGGAACTTCTGACACGTATGGAGATTCAAGACACTGTTGATCAGGTCAATGGTGAGTTGGTTATTTTCCCTGCTCCTTGTGTACCTGAATATATACATGTACAGTGATTTTTGTCTGTTCTGAAACACTCTCCTCCTGATTGTAATCATGGAGAGATGCTAGATATATGGTTCTGCTATAACCTGACAGTTGCATTCCTCTGCAACTCTGCACTGTAGAAAGCCATGTTGTACAAGATCATTATACTTGTTCAATAGAAAGTTCACATTATCCAAACAGCGCCCACAATTCTTCAATCATGTTATAGTCAATTTGTGTTAACTAACAGCACGTTACACCAGAATGACCCATAAGTATATCAGGAAAAATATGTTACAGGATTAAGCTGATAGAGGTGTAAGAATGAGAGGATGCTCAAGTGGAATTGAACAACAGCTGTACTGAATGAATGGCTTGTTTGTTTGCTATACATTTTATATAACACTATGCAATCCATATAGTGTTGGAAATGATGTTGTTATGTGTTAAACTGGTTGTTCCTTTCATGAGGAATGGGTATCACTTGCAAGGCCAGCATTTTCTGGCTATTCTTAATCTCCTTTGTGAAAATAGAGGTGAGTCAGCTTCCTGAACTACTGCAGTCTATCTGGCAGCTTTACTGAAGCCAGCTGGAACAATTCAGGGAGATTAGGAGTCAACAGCATTGCTGTTGGACTGTGGTGCAAGTTGGCTAGACCAAGTTAGGAAGCCAGATTTCCTTCTCTAAGGCCATTTTGTGAACAGAGTTTTACAATAATTGATGGAAATTCACCAATACTGAGACTGAATATTATTTGTAGATGAATAAAATTTAATGTAGTAATTGACTGCATTTGACCCATCTCCCAGCACATTAGCCAGAGCCACCCTTTGTATGCAATGTAAGATATTGTTGCTTTAGGGAGCGGCTCGGTGGCTCAGTGGTTAGCACTGCTGCTTTACAGCGCCAGAGACCTGGGTTCAATTCCCACCTCAGGTGACTGTGCAAACTCCACATAGACAGACATTCTCCCCGTGTCTGCGTGGTTTTCCTCTGGGTGCTCCAGTTTCCTCCCACAGTCCAAAGATGTGCGGGTCAGGTGAATTGCCCATAGTGTTAGGTGCATTAGTCGGAGGGAAATGGTTCTGGGTGGGTTACTCTTTTGGAGGGTGGGTGTGGACTGGTTGTGCCGAAGGGCTTGTTTCCACACTGTAGGAAATCTAATCTAAACAACAACGTTATTGAAGGGTGGTGGGCCTAGTGTATAAATCAATCTTCAGCTTTACTCCAGCAAGTAACATTTTTTGGTAGCGATATTTCACAATGGAAGTCCCTCATTAAACAAATTTATAACATTGTCATAATTAATTTTGTGTTGTTTTACATCATCGGAGTTAAATACAGTTGCTATTGCAATTGAAAATTATGCTTGAACTTGTTGGAGATATTTGAACATGTTACTAACAGAAGGAGATAAAAGAGAACAATGGACATAGCATGCTTAAATTTTAAGAAAGGTTTTGAGGTTGCTTAGAATGATTAAAACACAGGATAGGAGATAACGTACTGGCATAGATGAATGATTGACTAACAGAAAACCACATTGGAATAAATGGGTTATTCTTGCATTGACAAGATGTGACTAGTGAGGTAACACGAAGGTCAGTGCTCGAGTCCCAGCTGTTCACAATGCATATCAATGATTTGGAGGTGGGAACCAAATATAATCATTCCAAATTTGCAGATAATACAAAAGTAAGTCTGTTGCAAGGATGATGTAAAGCAGCTTCAATAAGAATAGGACCATGTTATTAAATGGACAAGAAAATGGCAGATGGAATATATCGATGGAAAAATGAGAGGTTATGTTCTTTGACAGGAGAAACAAGTGTACGGCGAATTTCTCAAATGGAAAGTAGTTGAAAAATGTAGGTGTGTTGGAATTTGTTTAGACTGCTCCTGGAGTACTGTGTACAGTTTTAATCTCCTTATCTCAGGAAACATATTATTGCCATTAAGGAAGTACAGCGAAGGCTAAGCAGGCTTTCTCCTGCAATGGTGTGATTGTTCTATGAAGAGAGATTGGGCAAACTGTATTCCCTAGAGTTTCAAAGAATAAGGGTGATCTTATTGATACTTTAAAAAAGACTACTCCAAGATGAACAGTGACTATGTGTACATGATGATTTCCTTGTTTGGGATGTTTAGAACAAGAGGGCACCTTTTCAAAATAGAGGTTGCGACTTGGGTCCAAAATCAGGAGAAATAATTTTACTCCAAGGATTGTGAACCTTTGGAATTCCCTACTTCAGAGCTGTGATGGCTCCATTTTTTAGTATGTTTAAGGTGGATATAACCAGTGACATAGAGAGTTATGAGGATGGGGTGAGTAGAAGGCATTGAGTTGTTCTATCAGCCATGATCATTATGGATGATTTGATGGATTGATTGGCCTTGTCCTGTTCATATGTTTCAGTGTTCCTATTCCCTTGTTAGGGAAGGTGGCGGCATAATGGTAATGTTACTGGATTAGTAAACCAGAAGCACATGTTAATGCTGTGGGGATTTGGGCTTGAATCACACCGTGGCTGGTAATGAAATTAAAAATCCATTAAAAATCTGGAATAAATACCTTTATAACTACTGCTGATTGTTGTTTTTAAAAAAAATCTGGTTCATTGATGGCCTTTAAAAAAGGAAGTTTGCCACCTTATCTCATCTTCTGGGCTTAGAAGAATATGGTTGACTCTTAACTGCCCTCTGGGTTGGTCACTAGATGTTGGCCTAACAGCATTGGCTATGTCCCATGAGTTAACATTCAAAAAGTGGTAAATGTAAGGCACTAATTAACTCCCAATGCACTACTATTAAAACTTGTGGAATTTGCAATACTTTGTGGTTTAGAATTGCTAAACTCTCAGTACTACACAATATCAAAAATAGATATAGAATGCAGTAAGCAAATGAATCTTTCATGAGCCTCACTTCCTGCAATTGGCATCTTCACTGTTAACAACAAATTGGCCTGGAATTAATTGTCCAAACACACTTTTTTGCAGACTATATGTAATTACTTCTGATTATCAGAACTTAGTATTTCCTCACTTTAACAGTTTGGTTAGCTTATAGTCAAGATGGCCCTTCCTTTCAGAGTAACTTAGGTAAATTAAGTATAACTAAAATTCTTCTAGTTCCTATTTGACAATTATTTTAAATTCCTTATGCCCTAGTGAATAAAGGTCTACAACAAGTGAATGAAGCCCTAGAGAAACATGATCAGGCTAATTTACTGGCTGGTCTGCAATTCCCCCCTCTAATGCTTGTCGGAGTGAAGCAGGAGAATTCGCCATGGTATCTGGAACATTTGTATGCTCACAGAGAACAGAAACTACAGGTAGGGAGGGTGAAGAAATTGAATGTTTCAGCTAAAAGAATTATAATTCGTTTGCCTGTGATTTGCATTAGTTTGCTGTTTTATTTTTGGTGTCGAAGAATTTCTCGATACGTTCATCCTATTTTGACAAATTAGCCAATGCTCATCACGGTACATCAAGGACATGGATTTTTAACAATTGTTAAAAATGCTGATGGGTTTTTTTTATTTGTTCATGGGAGCTGGGACCTCACTGGCTAGGCCAGCATTTATTGCCCACTGCCAACTGGCCTTGAGGAGATGGTGGTGAATCACCTCCTTGAAGCACTGCAGTCTACTTGGTGTAGGATAATCCACAGCCCTGTTAGAGAGGGAATTCCAGGATTTGAACCCAGTGACAGTGAAAAAAATGACAATACAATTTCAAGTCAGAAACCTGTGTGACCTGAAGGGGAGCTTGCTGGTGGTGGTGTTCTCATGTATCTGCTGCGCTGTCCTTCTAGATGAGATAGTTCAAGTGTTTGGGAAGTTATATTGTAGGAATTTTACTGAAGCGTAAACATTTGTTTTGCAGCAAGATAATTTTTCAGGTATGCTTACCAAGGATGACCTTCAAACAGGAGTTAACCTTTCCAATGACCAGGCTGAAGCCCATAAACTTAGTAAGTTTTGTTTTTGTTTTTGTTTTTGACCTGTGGTGAACTACAATTTTCTTTTATCGGTGTATTGGCCAGTCAAAAGTCATGGAGTCATACAGCACAGAAACAGACCTTTTGTTCCAACCCATCCACATTGATCAGAGATCTTAAACTGACCTAATCCCATTTGTCAGGATTTGGCCCATTTCCCTCGAAACCCATCCAACTGCTTTTTAAATGTTGTAATTATACCAGCCTCCACCACTTCCTTTAACAGCTCATTCCATACAGGCACTTCCTCTGAAAAAGTTATCCCTCCAGTCCTTTTTAAATCCTCCCCCTCTCACCTTAAACCTCGGCCCTGTGGTTTTGGACTCCTCCACCCTTGGAAACAGACCTTGGCTATTGAACCTCTATATAAACCTCTACGTCACTCTTCAGTCTCCAACATTTCGGGGGAAAAAAGCCTCGATTTATTCAGCCTTTCCTTATAACTCAAATCCTTCAGTCCCAGTAAAGTACTTGTAAATTTTTTCTGCACCTTATCAACTTTAACAACATTCTTCCGATAAAAGGGCGACCAGAATTGTAGTTGAAAATGTGTTGCTGGTTAAAGCACAGCAGGTTAGGCAGCATCCAAGGAATAGGAAATTCGACGTTTCGGGCATAAGCCCTTCATCAGGGCTTATGCCCGAAACGTCGAATTTCCTATTCCTTGGATGCTGCCAAACCTGCTGTGCTTTAACCAGCAACACATTTTCAACTGTGATCTCCAGCATCTGCAGACCTCACTTTTTACGACCAGAATTGTATGCATTATTCTAAAAGTGACCTCACAAAGCCCTAAACTCCTATACTCAGTGCTCTGACCAATGAAGTCAAGCGTTGGAGTCAAATGCCCCCTTCATTGCCCTATCTACCTGCGATTCCACTTTCAAGGAACTATCTACCTGCACCCCAAGGTCTCTTCATTTGGCAACATTCCCCAGAGAGCCCTACATTAACTGTATAAGTCTTGACCTGGTTTCCCTTAACAAAATGCAACACCTCGCATTTATCTAGAAAAACCTCCATCCGTCACTCCTCAGTTCATTGGCTCATCCGATGAAGATCCTGCTGTACTCTGACAGAACCTCCTTCGCTGTCCACTACATCATCCATTTTAAATGTGTTCTGTGATTCTTCCCAAGAGTTTCCTTTGCCACTGATTAGGTGTATAATCTTAACCCCCACCTGAAAGATTAAATACAGATGTACATGATCTGATTATATACTTTTGTTTTATATTTATGTAGAGCTTGAAGCTGTTGAAAAGATAAATGCTGCTATCCGCGATGGTGATGCAGCCCAAACTGTGAAAGCATTAATGGTGCCACAGGCTCAGTTGCCTACAGTATACTCTCATATGGCTGATTTGTACCAGGTAGAACTGTCAAACCTGCAGCAACAGAATCCTGAGGTAAATGTTTACACTATTTACTTTTTAAGAAAAGGCACATGAAAAATATGATTAATACCTTTGTTCAATATATCTGTCTCGTCACTGTAAATGCCTCATGGTTAATGTGAATGTTACACTGTCACTTTGCAAGCTTTGCTTTTTGTACGCAATAGAGAGACTCGTGATTTTTGTCAATAATTTCAACCTTGTAGAGGAAACAGCTTCAAAGGAAGCAATACCATTACAGTAACTTGGTTATGCTGGTGCCATTCATCTTGTATTAACGTGTAATGGCTTACTTTAAAGGTTAGTAAATATCACTGGGGCCAAAAATCCCTTGAAGACTAGTCTAGGCTGAACTCCATAATCTTATGCTGGGATAAATTTTAGCGCCTCTTTTTAATTTTTTTTCTTCCTCAATTGTTTTTGAATTTTAGGCTGTTCCTCTTGTTCGCTTTTACTTGGCATAGTGTCTCCCTTCTGTATTGTAACGTACAAAACATCTGCACCCAAGTAGGAAACAGCGTTCACATCCTTTTAATCGATGGAACTGAATCATCATCTTCCAGTGTGAAGGACCATTATATGTATCACATAAATTTAATACAATCTCATTGTGTTTAAATTTCATACTGAGAAATTAGCATTACTTCACTAATTGTAAAGTTCATGCAGGTCGAATAATACCAGAATCCATTATTGGGTTGTTTTGTTCTGGATTTCTCCAGCTTCCTCATTTCCCATCCCCCCCACCTTATCTCAGTCCCAACCCCCAGATTCACCATCGCCCTCTTGACCTGCAATCTTCTTCCCGACCTCTCCGTCCCCATCCCCTCTCCGGCCTATCACCCTCATCCTCACCTCCTTCCACCTATCGTATTCCCAGCGCGCCTCCGCGCCCCCCCCCCCCCCAAACCTTTTATCTCAACCCGCTTGGCACACCAGCCCCATTCCTGAAGAAGGGCTTATGCCTGAAACGTCGGTTCTCCTGCTCCTTGGATGCTGCCTGGCCTGCTATGTTTTTCAAGTACCACACTTTTCAACTTTCATACTGAATTAGTCATGATTGCATAGCAATTGGAGTAGGCCCTTCAGCCCCTCCAGCTTGTTTCTGCCATTTATTGAACCTGGGTTGTTCTGTGACCTAATTTCACATAGCTCATTTCGCCTCCTATTCTTCATACCTTTACATAACAAAAAACAATTATTTGTCTCCGATTTTAAATTAACAACTGATCGAACATCAACTGTTAAAAATCACAACACCAAGTTATAGTCCAACAGGCTAATTTGGAAGCACTAGCTTTTAGGGTGCTACTTTTTCACCAAGCGAGAGCTTCCAAAAAAACCTGTTGGACTATAACCTGGTGTTGTGTGATTTTTAACTTTGTCTACCCCAGTCCAACACCAGCACCTCCACATCATAACATCAACTGCTGTAAGTCGAAGAGTTCCAAATACCTGATGTGGAAGTGCTTCCTAACTTCTCTCCCTTAGTTCCAGAATCTCCAACCAGTGTAAATCTTTTTCTACCCTGTCTTTTCCTGTTAATATCTTTGATTAGATCATCCTAAACCTTCCATATTCTGGCTAAAGCAAGCCTAAATGGTATAATCTCTCACCATTGCCCATGAAATCCAGGTAATATTTCTTATGAAACTATGTTGTGTGCACCTTGAATGGTCTTTAGCTTAGAATGGCATAAAATCAGAATATAAGTATTCTGAAAAGAAGGATGCAATTGCCAATGAGTTGATAAATTTGGAAATGCTTCACCTTTTAAATTCTGGTATGTTATGGGTAATGTGCCTTAATTTTATTTCAGTCGATCATCAGTGTTAGGGCCTACCTCTGTTCAGGTTCTGTAGCAAAGATATGCATATGGTCTGTTTGTCAGGTTTAATTTGTTGTATATGAGGACTCCAAGGAAGGATATTTCATGAAGGCATTTCTCTTAAATGTTTATTGAGCTTGGTTTCATTGTTCCTTATTTCTATTCCTAATACCTCAAAGTGATTGAAGATTAACATGGCAAGAGTATGGTAGTAATTACACAAATGATCTCATTTGCTCCTTGAGTATTTTGCATGCCAGTATACTCATCAAAGCCAATGTATATCTAACCCCAGGTTTCCCTCCCTTCACTCATGACATTTCAACAACTTGCTTTTGTACACTTACAGGATCAGTGATTATAACACTTGTAGGATTAACATGAATCAATATCTGATAGAGTACTGGCCAAACAGTGTAGATTTATAGTGGTAAATTGCTAAGTCAGGATAAGCTATTGGAAGTAACAGACCAAACAGTTCAGTTGCAAAGAAAATAGCACAAACTTAAAATCTTATAGAAACTCACCACTTAAGAAAATGTTTTTCTATTTACTGAATTGCAGGGGAACCTGACTCATGAAGAGCTTGCTATTGCAGTGGAGATGTTATCAGCAGTGGCTGCACTGAATGAAGCGTTGGTCATGAATGATGTTCAGGCTGTGGTACTGCATCTCACCAGCTCTTCCATTGGAGTGAGCAACCTGCATGATGCAAACACACAACGGTATGTTACACTGAGTGCTAATTCTGTTACTGCAACTTACAAACCGAGAGTATGTATCCGCAACTCTACCTACAATAAAAAGTTATTCCGTCAGAAAAATGAATAGCATGTATGGTAATAAGTGGTATTGAATAAAATATGGATTTATCAGGCAAGGCTTTTGAAATAAATATCCAAGTGTGAAGTAAGGGATAATCTGCTGAAAGGAGAGGTGATGGCTTAATGGTATTATCACAAGATGATTAATTGGGGACCCAGGTTCAAATCCTTCCATGGTGAATTTTAATTTTAAAAATATCTGGAGTTAGCAATCTAGATTTGATAAAGTTGATTGCCAAAAAAATCCATTTGCTTCACAATTGTCATTAAGTGAAGGAAACTGCTGTCCTTCTCTGGTCTGGCCTCCATGTGACTCCAAATCTACAGCAACATGATTGACTCTTAACTGCCCCCTGAGCAATTGAGGATAGCTAACAATGCTGGCTTAAGTTAAAAATCATACAACACCAGGTTATAGTCCAGCAGGTTTAATTGGAAGCACACTAGCTTTCGGAGCGACGCTCCTTCATCAGGTGATTGTGGAAGGCTCGATCATAACACACAGAATTTATAGCAAATATTTGCAGTGTGATGTAACTGAAATTATACATTGAACAATTGATTGTCTGTTAAGCCTTTCATCTGTTAGAATACAGTGATAGTTTCACTTCTTTCACGTTAGTAGAGCGGCACGGTGGCACAGTGGTTAGCACTGCTGCCTCACAGCGCCTGAGACCCGGGTTCAATTCCCGACTCAGGCGACTGACTGTGTGGAGTTTGCACGTTCTCCCCGTGTCTGCGTGGGTTTCTTCCAGGCGCTCCGGTTTCCTCCCACAGTCCAAAGATGTGCGGGTCAGGTGAATTGGCCATGCTAAATTGCCCGTAGTGTTAGGTAAGGGGTAAATGTAGGGGTATGGGTGGGTTGCGCTTCGGCAGGTCGGCGTGGACTTGTTGGGCCGAAGGGCCTGTTTCCACACTAAGTAATCTACTCTAATCTAAATCACAAAACCCTTTTTTAGAAGTTGCATTCTCGGGTTAGCTGTTAACAATGGTGATGGCTAGACAATATGTTGAAGGTGTTAGCCTCTTGTGTTCTCTGTCTATGACCTAATGTTAAGATTGATTCTAATCTTAAAAAGTGAGATGACCGTGTTTTACATAACTTCATGCAGTTTTTGAGCTCAGGGTTCTACATGAATGTATGCAGTTTTTAAGCAAAGTGCAATGTAACTCTGCAAGTACAAATTCAACCCACAAAATGTGTGCATGTGGGTCTTTGTCAGTGTGTCTGTCTGTCTGGGGTGGGGTGTGTGTGTGTGTGTGTGTGTGCGTGCGCGCGCGCGCGTGCGTGTGGTGCAGTGCAATGGTGATCACCTGTAACGTGACATGAATCCAAGGTCCCGGTTGAGGCCCTCCCTATGGGTACCGAACTTAGCTATCAGCCTCTGCTCGGCCACTTTCCTCTGCTGCCTGTCCCAAAGTCCACCTTGGAGGATGGTCACCCAAAGGTCTGAGGCTGAATGTCTTGGACCACTGAAGTGTTCCCCAACTGGGAGGGAATCCTCCTGTCTGTTGATTGTTGTGCGGTGCCCATTCATCCGTTGTCATAGCCTTTGCTCAGTTTCCCCAATGTACCATGCCTCCAGGCATCCTTGCCTGCAACATATAAGATAGACAACGTTGGCTGAGTCACATGAGTACCTGCCATGTACAACGTGGGAGGTGTTCCACGCGTAATAGTGGTATCTATGTCCACACTCTGACATGTCTTGCAGCATCCTCCGTGACAGGGTTGTATGGAGTTGTCCTGAGAGCTGGGCAGTTTGCTACGAACAATGATCTGTTTGAGGTTTGGTGGTTGTTTTAAAAGCAAGTAGTGGAGGTGTGGGGAAGGTCTTGGTGAGGTGTTCATCCTCATTGATAATGTGTCACCAAGACCTTTCCCATACCTCCACTACTTGCTTTTAAAACAACCACCAAACCTCAAACAGATCATTGTTCGTAGCAAACTGCCCGACTCTCAGGACAACTCCATACAACCCTGTCACAGTGGACGCTGCAAGACGTGTCAGATTGTGGACATAGATACCACTATTACGCGTGGAAACACTTCCCACCTTGTACATGGCAGGTACTCATGTGACTCAGCCAACGTTGTCTATCTTATACGTTGCAGGCAAGGATGCCCGGAGGCATGGTACATTGGGGAAACCTAGCAAAGGCTACGACAACGGATGAATGGGCATCGCACAACAATCAACAGACAGGAGGGTTCATCCCAGTTGGGGAACACTTCAGTAGTCCAGGACATTCAGCCTCGGATCTTCGGGTGACCATCCTCCAAGGTGGACTTTGGGACAGACAGCAGAGGAAAGTGGCCGAGCAGAGGCTGATAGCTAAGTTCGGTACCCATAGGGAGGGCCTCAACTGGGACCTTGGGTTCATGTCACATTACAGGTGATCACCGCACGCACACACACACGCACACACACACGCACACACACACGCACACACACACATTTTGTGGGGTGAATTTGTATTGTACTTTGCTCAAAAACTGCATACATTCATGTAGAACCCTGAGCTCAAAAACTGCATAAATTTATGTAAAACACTGTTATCTCACTTATTAGATTAGAATCAATCTAAACATCAGGTCATAGACAGAGAACACAGAGGACTAACACCTTCAACATATTGTCTAGCTATCACCATTGTTAACAGCTAACCTGAGAATGCAACTTTTTAAAAAAAAGGGTTTTGTGATTTACACACGAAAGAAGTGAAACTGTCACTGTATTCTAACAGATGAAAGGCTTAACAGACAATCAATTTTTCAATGTATGATTTCAGTTACATCACACTGCAAATATTTGCTATAAATTCTGTTACGATCGAGCCCTCCACAATCACCTGATGAAGGAGCGTCGCTCCGAAAGCTAGTGTGCTTCCAATTAAACCTGTTGGACTATAACCTGGTGTGTGTGATTTTTAACTTTGTACACCCCAGTCCAACACTGGCGTCTCCAAATCCTGAATGCTGACCTAGTATGACCCCCTCATCCCATGACCTAATGTTATTAAAAAATGGAAATCTCATGGAATTGCTAGCATCCTTCTCAATGGTGTATATATTGCAGTATATTTCCATGATGGACAAAATCTGATCCAGTTCAGTATCTTCTCTGCTGACTAACTGAACCGTTACCTGATACTGGAACTGGCATTTGAATGTCAGCGTCCCTAGATTGTGATTTTGGAAGGCTGGGTGAGAGTATAGATAAGCAATAAATAATTTACCGAAGAACAAATCACTGCTGCACAAGAGACAAGTTGGATCCTGAGTGCATTTCAATTCTAAAGCATTGTTTTAGAAGTACCTCTTAACAAAGGCATTCTTTTAATGGAGAATAAAACGTTTTAGAACGTTGAGGTCATTTCAATTTGTGTTACTGCTTTGCTCGAGCAATCCAGAGCCACATCGTTGCTACTTGACATCTAATATTGGCTATAAACACGGACAATTCTGGAGAAACTCAACAGGTCTGGCCGCATATACAGAGAGAAAATAGACATTTTGAGTCTGGTCTGAATCTTCAGAAGAAGGTGAGGTTTCTCTCTTTGTACCTGCTGCCAGACCTGCAGAGATTCTCAAGCACTTTGTTTTATTTCAGATTTCCATCATCTGAAGTATTTTGCTTTTATCTAATATTAACAACCTTAAACAAAGAAATGGTCTTTGTCTTCCTGCATTTTATAAAGTGACTCATGCTCTTTGTGTAAAGCAATTTCCCCCAAAACCCTTTCCTCATTTTCTGGCAATTTTTGATCGATTGCGGACACAATTGTCCCAGGCAGGTTTTTATTTCCATGATATGTTGAGTGAAGCCCTCCACAATTTAAAACCAGGATTGATAGAGCTTATTGTAATATTCGCTATCCCAGGATTAGTGGTGCTGAAAGAGCACAGCAGTTCAGGCAGCATCCAAAGTGCAGTGAAATCGACGTTTCAGGCAAAAGCCCTTCATCAGGCTTTTGCCTGAAACGTCGATTTCGCTGCACTTTGGATGCTACCTGAACTGCTATGCTCTTCCAGCACCACTAATCCTGAATCTGGTTTCCAGCATCTGTAGTCATTGTTTTTATCTTATTCACTATTCCAGTCCAGGAGATGGTCAGTAACTCAAATTACTCTTCATTGCTATGGTTGTTCTTTATGATTAGATTGTCCTGATGACTTCAGTTGCATTTCCAAAATAAAAATCTCAACTGCATTTTATAATTGATCAATACCTCTTCCCTTTTATTTAAGTCCAAAATGTTTTTCTGATGTTATCCAATGCTACTTGCACTTTTTAAAAAAAAAAGTTGTCATTTATCTGTTTCTTACCTGTTCATATTTGCACTGATTGTATGTTCTCATTCCATGCTTTTCTTTTCAAAATATAATATCTCATATGTGTTTATGTTAAAGTACACTTGGTGATTTTAACCATCAACTTCCTTACATTCTTAGCCAGTTATAGTTGTGATAATTGTGCTTTCTGCTTTGTCCATTTGAATGGAGTGAGACTATATTCCACTGTGTGTGTGATCGGAAGCAAAATACACAAATATCTGAATATGCCATCTGATAGAAAGAAAGATTGTCACTTGTGTAAATTTCAACATGTCCTCTAACAGATTAAAAGTTTCAGACAGTTATAAAGTAGGTTCTGTGCACTGAAGTAAGTTATTTATCTTGATTAGTATTTGCAAAGGGACACTTATTATCTGGTGCGACTAACAAATTATCCAGTCTTTTTGTATGTGACACAATTACATACCACAATGAATTTAGTATGATATGTTTATGAATTCACTAACAACTGGCTTGGTGCAACTAGCTTTCAGTTGGTCTGCATTGTTGTAGATTTATTAGTTTATTCCTGTATTTAGCATTATTTATCATATTATTTTCCTGTGATTTCTGTGTACTCCAGATGGTTTAGTTTCCTTTGGTTAAATACTGACTGTAACCAGTTTTAGTACTTGAATTGCTATTATCTTAGGTGAGTAGCCTGTTTATATGTAACCAATTTATCTCTCCATTTATGCTTTATGATGTTAGCTCTTGATCTTTTGGACTCCAAGTACCAATTAGATAAGTTTTGTAGAGTACCATTGTGTGTTTGGCCATTATATGTTTCATCTTAAAGTCCAAATATGGTATTATCTGAAATTTCTCAACAAACTTTTTCAACGAAATCTGACCAATTTCCTCTTGAATTTCTCAACACCAGCTGCTTCCACTGTATGTCAGTCTGGAGGTTTGTACCCGATGAGCAATGATCTGGTCACCTTCCTTCTTTTACACTTGGGTTTGTGCATCCAGAACAATAACTCGGGTAAAAATAGCTAATGATGATAATAAATTCCTTCACCTAGGGTAATGTCTTTATCATTAAATTTTCCAATATACTGTATTGGGTGCCATGCTGGGTTCTGTAGTAGATATTGGGGGATTGTGCTGCAGTGGTTCTGACAGCATGGATACAGTAGAGAAGAAAGCAGAAATGCTTAAAGATGCAGTAGACGAATCATTGAGAGATTCAATTTAAAGATGCAAATAGAAGTGGAGTGTTTGGGATTTTTATAACTGCAAAAATACCAATGTTAAAGGGTGAATAGGACCCCCCCCCCCCAACACCAAAATATGAAACTGTAGTGTACTGACAATGTGATTGGAGCAGTATTCCAAAGACCTACAGTAACAATTGTAAGGTCACGAGTTCAAATTCCACAGCATCTGCTGGAAATTTCAGTTAAATTAATAAAATAAAGAAACTGCAGTTAAAAAGTAGTCCCAGCACTGGTGACCATGAAACCATTGTTTATAAATTGTATGAACTCATCTGGACCACTCATTCCTTTCCACAAAGGAGATCTCTCGCCTTGACCTGGTCTGGCATATTTGTGACTCTAGACCCAGAGAAACGTAGTTGACTCTTAAGTGTCCTCTGAAAAGATTTAACAAGCTACTCAGTTGTATTAACCATTACACCTCTTCAAGAAATAAAACTGGCTGGCAGTGTTGGTCGGCCCACACCTCAAGAACTGCAGTGGTTCAAGAAGTTGGCTCACCATTCCCTTCCCATTGGCAATGACGGATGAGCAATAAATGCTGGCCGAGTCATTGATGTCCACTTTCTGAGACTGAATATGTAAAACAAATTAAAAATTGGGGGGGTGGGATGAGGGTCACTGATAAGGCTTGGAAAAATTGCAGCTATTAAGTGGTAAAGCCTTGTCTTTATGCAAGGATACTAAACTGCAGTACTATGGGGAGGAGTGTGTCATTGGAGGTCAGAGTGGAGTGGAAGCACGCAGTTGGTTTTTGGGCCAGTTGTTCTTTGTGAAGAGTGATGGGTGGCAGGTTCATAAGGACAACATTTGCAAAATTAAGTCCACTGGTGGATAAAGGATGGCAGAGTTCCTGTGGCAGAACATGTGAAGCATGATTTTGTTTTATGCAGTCTGGCTCAGTCAGAGGGAGAAGCTGAGGAGAATGATGGAGTCTGTTGGAGACTGAAAATGATGCCTCTGTTCCTCTGATAAATAATAGGAAGGTATTTGTGGATGTCTTGATTTGGACAGGTATTCTGACTCTGAGCCCATCTCTGTTTTGTCGAGAGAGGTTAAAGATGAGTGAGTCTGGATATCAGCATACACGTAGTCTCTAGGTAATGTTACTGAAGGACGGGACATGGGATAAGAAAGAGGGGGGCTGTGGTAAGAGTACTGAGAGCTCTAGATGTGGCAAGAAAAATCAATGTTGCGGGAGACATGCTCATTTTATAGCGATAGGTAAGAATGGACCCAATGGGGGGGGGGGGGGGAGGCGATCATGGAAGAATGTCGTGCTACACTGATTAGATTTATTGTCATCAGTTATACCAAGTTACAGTGAAAGATGTTGTTTTCCATATCTTACAGGGAGCAGAACAGAATTGAGAATAATGTTAAAACTACAGAGAAATAGATTAGAATTAACACTTGAAAGGTCAAAAGTCTGATAGCAGCAAGGAAGAAGCTGTTCTTGAATCTATTCACACATATATTCAAACTTAGATCTTCTGCCTGAAGGAAGAAGGTTGAAGAGTGTATAATCAGAGTGGGAGGAGTCTTTGATTACATTGGCTGCTTTTGCAAGACAGTGGGAAGTATAAATGAAATCAATGGATGGAAGGCTGGTTTGCGTAATGGACTGGGCCATGTTTATGTCCTTTCTTTGGTCTTGAGGAGCAGTCACCAAAACACGCTGTGATGCATCCAGATATGCTATTTCTGGTGCATCAATACAAATTGCCAAGAGTCCTTGTGGACATATCCTTAGCCTCCTGAGGACATTGTTCTGCTTTCTTGACCCATTGATGTGGGTGGACGAGGACAGACTGTTGGTGACCATCACTCTCAGGAACTTGACACTGTCGACCATCTCCACCTCAGCACCATTGATGCAGACAGGGGTGTGCCCTCCATTCCACTTCCTGAAGTCAATGACCAGCTCCTACATTGTGCTAATGTTGATGAAGTGATTGTTGTCTTTACATCATGCTGCTAAACATTCAATCTCTTTCCTGTACTCTGTCTCGTTGATGAGATCTGACCTACAACTGTCATCAGTAAACTTCTAAATGAAGTTAGCCACCATTGAGAGGGTATAAGGAATAGAGTTGAAAATGTGTTGCTGGTTAAAGCACAGCAGGTTAGGCAGCATCCAAGGAATAGGAAATTCGACGTTTCGGGCATAAGCCCTTCATAAGGAATAGAACTGACTACACAGCCTTGCATGGCACTGATGTTGAGGATTATGGTGGGGGAGGTTTTAGATTAGATTAGATTACTATTTTTTAGATTACTTAGTGTGGAAACAGGCCCTTTGGCCCAACAAGTCCACACCGACCCGCCGAAGCGCAACCCACCCAGACCCATTCCCCTACATTTACCCCTTGACCTAACAATACGGGCAATTTAGTATGGCCAATTCACCTAACCTGCATATTTTTGGACTGTGGGAGGAAACCGGAGCACCCAGAGGAAACCCATGCAGACACTGGGAGAATATAAAAACTCCATAGTCAGTCGCCTGAGGCGGGAATTGAACCCGGGTCTCTGGTGCTGTGAGGCAGCAGTGCTAACCACTGTGCCACCATGCCACCCACTGAACCCGGGTCTCTGGCGCTGAGGCAGCAGTGCTAACCACTGTGCCACCATGCCACCCACTGAACCTGGGTCTCTGGCGCTGAGGCAGTATTGCTAACCACTGTGCCACCGTGCTGCCCACTGAACCCGGGTCTCTGGTGCTGTGAGGCAGCAGTGCTAACCACTGTGACACCATGCTGCCCACAAGATGTTGTTGCCTTTTACTGATTTGGGTCAAGAAATCGAGGATCCTGTTTCAGAGTGGAGAGCCAAGTCCTAGATCCCAGAGTTCAGAGATGAGTTTGTTTCGAATTTATGGTGTTGAAAGTGGAACTGTAGTCAAGATAAGTAGGAACCTGACACAAAGATATCCTTGTTATCCAGATTTTCCAGGGATAAGTATAGGGCCAGGGAAAACCATCATGAATTTCAGAGATGGTAAGGATGACAAGATGGAATTGTAGCTGTTGCGTTGGGAAAGATCTGTAAAACCATTCAGCAATGCATCAGATTACCCTGTTGCAGCAAGTAGGTTTGAAAAAATTCATATTGAATACTCAAGCTAAAACAGTAAAATATAAATTAGAGGAAGTGATAGTTACATTATAAATAATCCACAGTTCTTTTTTGTTCAGTTCTGGTCATGGTTAAGAAAGCATTCCTGCTTTTGAGACTGTATAGAAAGACAGGCCACAATAGTGATCCAAGTATCAGAGAATCCTTATGATGTTTTGCATTAATTGATCTTTGGCTGGTTAGTTTTCTTTGATTCCATGATGCTGACCACTTCATAAACCAACCAATGTTTTCTATAAGCCTGAATGCATATTTGCTTTTTTAATATCAGTGTAAAAGTAATAAATCACAGAGGTCAATTAGCGAATCATTGTCGGTACAATCTGGCTTTTTGGATACATCATATGCCTTTGCATGTTTTTCTTGAATTTACTAAATGGAAGAATAAAACCAATCAGACTCCACCTTGGGTTAGAAATTATTTCTTCAATTTAATGAACATTATGAAATGCAAGTATTAATTTTGTTGTGGTTCTGTTCGCCGAGCTGGGAATTTGTGTTGCAGACGTTTCGTCCCCTGTCTAGGTGATATCTTCAGTGCTTGGGATCCTCCTGTGAAGCACTTCTGTAATATTTCCTCCTGCGTTTATAGTGGTTTGTCTCTGCCACTTCCGGTTATCAGTTCCAGCTGTCCGTTACAGTGGTCGGAATATTGGGTCCAGGTCGATGTGCTTATTGATTGAATCTGTGGATGAGTGCCATGCCTCCAGGAATTCCCTGGGCTCAGGAGGCTCCCAAGCACTGAAGATGTCACCTAGACAGGGGACGAAACATCTGCAACACAAATTCCCAGCTCGGCGAACAGAACCACAACAATGAGTACCCGAGCTACATATCTTCTCTCAAACTTTTGAAGTATTAATTTTAAATGGTTTTAAACTTGTGCTATCTATCCACAGTGGAATATTGGAAGTGATTGTAATCTCTTCGTGCAAAGCTTTTCTTGCATCTTTTCTGATCTCTGTACAGCTGCATAATATTGTCAATGTACAATTCTGCCAGTTCCTTATTTTTCATGTTTCCTGTGGTTATTGAGGGAGAGCTATTTAAAACTATGAGCTAATAAATGACTGATTTCATGTGCAGAGTTCATGTACATGCTGCTAGTTCCTGAAATATTCATCCTAACAAGCTACTTATGGACTTTAGGTACCTTGTTTCTGACCTTAGAATATGCCTCACTACCAGTTAACACAAGATTAACTCAAAGCACTCAAATTTCAACTCCAGCATCTTCCCTATTGCATATTACTATTTTCTCTGACTTTACCTATTGTTATATTGATACAAAATCAACCTTTAAGATTTCATTCAAAAAAATTCAGTCTTCCATATTAGAACATTGTGTGAACATTGAAAGGATGAGACACTGCAGCTTGCTAGGCACACTCCATGTCTGTGTACTCCTCCCTGAAATGTCAAATATCCAAATTAGCTCAAATGAACATGGATGTAACTCTAAATGAAAACCGAAAGAACTGCAGATGCTGGAAATCAGAAACAAAAACAGAAGCTGCTGAAAAAAACTCAGGTCTGACAGCATCTGTGAAGAGAAATCAGAGTTAATTTCTCAGGTCCGGTGACTCCACCTCAACACAAAGCTCTGCTATCATCGTCTTCAGCCAATCACAGCCTGCCTCCACCTGTCTCCTGCCTGTCTACTGGTGCAAAATTAAAATTGCCCCATACTCATTCTTATTTTCTAACACTTTTTTTAATAGGTAAACTCTGAAAACTAAATGCAGACTATTACTTCAAATCTATCCATGACAACAAAACAGAATACACAAGTTCAGTCAGTGAAAAGCAAATTTAATAATGGTGTGAGAAGCTGCTTTAGTGGGCACTAGGTAAATGGACTTTGTGACAGGAGGACTTCCAGAGGCAAAAAGATTTGCACTCAGTTTATGGCTGTGATAAGAACTGAAGGCTGTTTCTGGCTGAGTGGACAGTTTGACTTTTTTAATCTGTATGGAATTATGTTTCTAAATTTGTTTTGTATTAAAAGTAAGGCAGATAAATTGTTTTTGTTCCCTCTAGAATCTAGAAACATTCTAAAATGAGCTACATGATTTATCTTTTTCCTGTGTTGTAAAGGGTATATTTTCTTGGACTTTGGCCATTGCATGGGTATCTCTGTATACTACCTTAAACACCTGTGTGCAATTTTTCACATATAGTAGTTTGTTTTGGCTTGTAGTCATAGAGATGTACAGCATGGAAACAGACCCTTCGGTCTAACTTGTCCATGCCGACCAAATATCCCAACCCACTCTAATCCCACCTGCCCCATATCCGTCCAAACCCTTCCTATTCATATACCCATCCAGAAGCCTTTTAAATGTTGCAATTGTACCAGCCTCCACAACTTCCTCTGGCAGCTCATTTCATACACGTACCATCCTCTGAGTGGAAAAAGTTGCCCCTTAGGTCTCTTTTATATCATTCCCCTCTCAGCCTAAACCTATGCCCTCTAGTTCTGGACTCCCCCACCCCAGGGAAAAGACTTTGCCTATTTATTCTATCCATGCTCGTCATAATTTTATAAACCCCTCAGCCTCCCTTCAAGGAAAACAGCCCCAGCCTGCTCACCCTCTCCCAATAGCTCAAATCCTTCAACCCTGGCATCATCCTTGTAAATCTTTTCTGAACCCTTTTCAAGTTTCAACATCTTTCCGATAGGAAGGAGGCCAGAATTGCATGCAATATTCCAACAGTGGCCAAACCAATGTCCTGTACAGCCGCAACATATTCTCCCAACTCCTGTACTCCGTGCTTTGACCAATAAAGGAAAGCATACCAAATGCCACCTGGACTATCCTACCTACCTGTGACTCTACTTTCAAGGAACTATGAACCTGCACTCCAAATTCTTTTTGTTCAGCAACACTCCCTAGGACCTTACCATTAAGTGTATAAGTCCTGCTAAGATTTGCTTTCACAAAATGTAGCACCTCATATTTATCTAAATTAAACTTGGGCCTTCAGGCTTAGACTTAAATATGTGACAATAGATATGTGAAATAAGTTCCTGAGTGGTCTTGCTCTTGAACTGTTCAGATTCCAAGTTCTTTTTCTGTCAGGTATGCAGATAAACTGATACAAATGAAGAGGCAAGCTGCAGACGAAGGACAGCAGTATTTAAGCTGGAATGACATTCAAAGCTGTATTGAAGAAATCAATTTGCAAGTCCAGGAAGAAAATGAAAGTGAGTTGTATCTTCCAAAGCTGGGATTACCTTTAGCTGATGTGTTGAATTGGATCAATCTATTTTACCTTTTTAAAGTGTCTCTACTATGCAGTGAAACTGATATCGTGGGCTGACTGTAAGTTACTGTGGAGCTCCTGTCCAGAAGATGACAGGAACAGCAGAGCAAGCTGTAACTAAGTTCTTCACGTGCTGCATGCATTGTAGTTTAAACTAAAGGAGCCCACATGACACAGAATCGCACCAAAGTAAATTGTGATATTAAATTTTTTTTAATTAAACTGAAAAATGTCACATTCTATTGATCCTTTTTCCAGAAAATCAAAGGGATGAATTTGAAATCTGAGTTTAACTTTGAATACTAATTCACCACAGGAGCCTAAAATGTTTTGTTAGCATTAAGTAAAATTAATATTATTTCCTTTATCATCAGAAACTGGATTGTTGTAAGAAAAGTCTGTTGTTTTGTACTTCAACTTTCATTAAAAAGTAATGGATGTCGAAAGTCATTATTGAAGAATTCCTTAATAGCATAAACCTAAAGTGCAAAGCTTTATAGCTTGATTCCAATTCCACAGATGAATTAGTTACTAATTCTTAAAATTTCATTTGACGTCTTAGGGAAGGTAAGCACTAATGTTAAAATGGCTTATATAACTGAGATGGAAAGAAAAGGCTTGTAACATACTATAGATCTTTGAACATTGAAAAGAGAATCTGCAGTTTAACTTTTCCAGCCATCATCCTTGCTTTACTTGATTTTTACTTTCCATGAAGCAACATGTAATGAAATCTTCACTAAAGGGTTAGTTGTTACATTCTCATTGCAAGGTTATCTAGTCTGAATTTGTACATTGGTGACCAAGTGAAAAGGCGTGGACCTGCTAATACCTGCTAAATCTCCTTGGTTGGCTACAATAAATGTTTATGAAATTTTTTGAACAAGGTTGCGTCCCTCTCTGATTAAAATGTGTCATAAAGGAGCCAAAGTTTCTTTAAGTTAAAGAAAATAGCAAATTTATTACCTGTCAAACCAGGCAATGTACTAAAAATGTGACATTGAGCATAAGGCCTTTGCATCACATATGTGCTCCCACACAGAAACGCACTAACTTCAAGGCGAATACCGTTCAGTGCAAAGGAAGATAAAACATTGTGTGGTTTAGAGCCCTCTGGTTGTCTTTGAGGTGCAAAGACCGATATTTATCTGATTTCTTGGATGCAGTCAGAGCAAATGTTGCAGTTATTGAAAAGATCTAGGTCAGCAGCTGATTTATTCTCAGGGCTGATAACCCTCTGCCAAACTGGACACCATTTCAAAAGAGTGAGCAATCCTTATTCCATAGTGTATTGTGATTTCCAGGACCCATGCTTCTGTAACAAAACCACTGGTTTATAATCATGGCATTATGCAGGAGGTGGTTCTAGTCATAGGCCCTCAATGGGAGCCATACAAGTTCCATTAGTCAGACCCCCCCCCCCCCCCCCCCCCCCCCATGAACCTTTGATCGGTAGGGAGTTTTTGAAAAGAAATCTTCCTCTTTAAATTAAAGATTTACAATTAAGTCTTTGTTCTGGCAATACCTATAGTCAAGCAGTTTCACTACCAGAACCATTTGGAGAAATGAGCTATGCATTCCAAATGGTGATTTTTGATGCCCAGGTAATGATCACTTGGCTAGTTTTTTCAGGATGTACTCTCAGCCGTGTTATTTAGAAATCCCTTTGCCAATTCCTCTGGGCTTGGCTACTTTCGCATCTCAGGACTTTGATCATCTTAATGTCTCCCAGCTCATTTTCAACTGTACTTCAATCAAATCAAAATCTAAAGGCTTCAAGTTAATTTGTTGAAATTTCAGAGCTTGATGATCCATTTTAATGTCAAGATAATATATGCCAGCCTGAATATATTTGTTAATGATTGGCATCAGCATATGTTATCTTGATTCTAAATAATTTGAGTCAAAACCTACATTGGAAGGGGGCTTACAAATTTTAAATTTATATTTTCCGTTGTACCCTTTAAATCCATTATTCTCTGCCTGATGTGTAATTTTTCCACCTTATTGTCAGTGTGCTTTTGAGGATTATTCTCTTCAAAAGTTACAAATTTTCTCTCCTCTTTCAACTTTGGAGACTTTGACTTTTCGCACCATGGTTCCACGGCTGTTGCTGTTGTGCTCATTCCCCCTCGCTTGGTCCTTTAAGCCTGCATAAGGTTTTTGGTGGTCCAGTTGAACAGAAGGTGGGGAGTCACTGCTAAGTACTCACCCTTGTTTGTGCAATCTGTGCCCATTTTTTAGTACTTGTGGTTAGGAAGAGGAATACTTAGCTCTTTATTTCTATGTCTTAGGACGTCAAGATTATAATACAATGCTGTTTTACCTCACTGGTTGAAATTGGCTAACTGGGAAGTAAATCTTTCGAGCTTCTAGCTCTGTGGTTTAGCATACTAACTTAATTAACTGTTATATTTATAGCTTTACATTTTTGTTGTAAACTGAGGTTAAATTTATTCCAAAGACCCAGGAATACCATAATTTACAATTGATAATTTAGTGTTCAGTAGAATTAGGGGTGCTTGAACTTTTCAGTATTGAAATACATCACAATATAATTTAGCAATTTATTACCATTGCTTAGTTGTTGTAAGACTGTATTTCTCTTGGCTTTACTATTACAGAGATCATTGCAGCTGGCCTTATCAATGAGATAGTAGATAAAGAAGATCCTAATAAAACACTGGAAGCATTACTGATGCCAACTGCTAAATTACAGGGCGTGAAGTCCTCAATAGCGTCCCATTATCAAGATGTTCTGTGGCACACTAAGCAACAGAAGTGCAAGGTGAGCCTTTATAAAATGGCTGCTTATTTTGTTCATGTTTACTTGTCTATTTCTTTCTACTGTAAATTCAATCAATGGAATAGAAAAAATACTTTGGAGGTCAGTGCAGTCATCTTCAGTCCTAAATTTTACATGAAAAATTGCTCATTGTATTTTAAGACCATAGAAAATGCCTTGTTTGGTGGTAGGAATTTTCCAATGCTTCCAAGGATTCATTTTATGAACTCTTTCATTCCGTCTTATGCTATCACAACAGAGAGTGTCGGTTAGCTCAGTTAGTTGATTTGCGATGCAGAGTGATACCAACAGAGTGGGTTCAATTCCCACGCCTGCTGAGGTTACCATAAAGCATTCTCCTTCTCGGTCTCTCCCCTTGTCATAGGTGTGGTGGCCCTCAGGTTAAACAACCGCTGTAATGAGAGAACAGCCCTATAGTCTGAGACATGGGCCAAGTGCAGGCAGCTGGGATGGCTTTAGTTAAGACTTATGATCGGCATGGACTGGTTGGACCGAAGGGTCTGTTTCTGCGCTGCATCACTCTGTGACTTTAATTAGAATTCTACCAAGGGGAAAAACTTCAGTTACATGGACAGATTGAAGGAACTGGGAATATTTTCAATAGATCAGAGAAGGTTAAAGGTATTGAATGAGTGAAAAAGAATAAGCTGCTTCCATGAGCAGAATGATCAGTAGCAAGAAAACACAGCCTTAATCTGATTGACAAAAGAATGACAAATAACATGAAGCAACGCTCTGAAAGTTTGTGATTTGAAATAAGCCTGTTGGACTATAACCTGATGTCATGTGATTTCTGACTGGGAATGGGTAGGGGAGTGAGACTGATTAAGTAGCTCTTTGATAGAGTCATCACAGACATGAGAGACCAAATGACAACTTTCTATTCTATACCTTTCTATGGTTTCTTTTTATTAATAGAAATCACTATTTGTGAAAACAACCAGATTATCTTTGTGTCGACAATAAATAATATCAGCACTAATGACTTGCATCTTGAACCTAGACCTGGGGTAGACTAAATGGGCAGAATGGTTGCCAAATATAGTGAACAAATGATTCTGCAAATAAAGATGATGTTTCCTTTAGGATTCAAACCCATCTTCCAAACATACTGACCCAGAAATTGCTGCATTAAGAATGGCAAAGCTGGGGAGCTCTGCTTGCCATTTTTACTAAGACACCCACAACTCTCCTCCCTCATTAAACCTGTAAATCAGAATGTGTTATCCGAGATATCCTGCTCCTCCAGAACTTGTGCTGGTGCCTTCTTCAGAGATAAAATTGTCATAGAAACTATTGTTAAAGTGCGTACTTAAATAAAATATCCACTATTATCAGGGTCAAGACCAGTGGAAAATTACTCCTCCTTGTTACTTCTCTGGCCTGATAAAATCATGTTAAAACTGCGGAGGTTTCATTTCCTAGCACTGAATTTTTGTTAGGCTTTGCAGAGTCATTAAGTAGTGTTATTTATTTAAATACCAGCAGAGGTCATAATGCAACCAGTAAAACTCTCCCATGTGCTTTGTAATCTCATTACATAAGAGTGAGCTCTCTCATTGCCATCACTGTTTCCCTGTTTTCAGTTCATGAATTGCACTTTTCACTGCTTTAAATCTGAAGAAGTTTGGCAAGATGTGACAGCTTGATGGAGTTGATGGCTCTGTTGCCTTTGAGCCAGATGCTATGTGTACCAAGATATGCTGTGTCATTTCTCCGACTCCACCCGAAAACAACTCGCCTAGGTTTTCATATGTACTTTGGGTTGATGCAGTGGTACTGCTTGCAGTGGATAGTCTGTATCACTATCAGTCATTGTGAAAATCCTGAGTTGCAGACCGCTTATAATTTTAGATTTATAGAGCTTCCATATGGCATTTCCACACAGAAACATAGAATTTTACAGTACAGAAGGTGGTGATTCAACCCATCATATCTGTACTGGCTCCTGAAATCTCCAGCCCTATCTCTATCACTCTCTAAATTCAAATTTTGAAGTCTCTGATGGAATCTGTCGTTGTTTCATTTTCCCAGTTAATTATTCATAAAATCTCTGCAGGTTGAGATGACCTTTTATTTTTACTGTGAATTTTGTTCATTTTTCTAGTTTAATGTGTTGATTTGGTTATATTTAAAAGTAAGATTCTGATCTTTATCTGCATATTTAAATTAAAGGTGACTCAGGATGATTCAGCTGTGTTGTGGTTGGATGAGATACAGGAAGCGATCATTTCTGCAAATAAGAATACTGATGATGCTCATTGCTGTAAGTAAAAGATAATGGTGCATTTAAATTAAGCATACTCTAAAAAAAAAGTCATATATAACTTAGAGCAACAATAAACTGGTCTGACAAGGTAACTGCAGTTTTTGATCTGTAGCCAGAAGATTGATGTCCAAATTAAATCTTCATGTATTTTGTAAGGTGTCTTTTTTTAGTAGGGGTTTGTTAGCTTCCTGGGAATTAGAGCAAAGATTATCTATAGAAAATATAAATAAATTAGAATTAGTTTTTTTTTCACACAAGAAAGTGGCACCTTTTCAGAGCATTGCACAAGTAGAACATTGTCATGTTGTTAAGGTATAATTAGTTATACATAATTATAGTTCATGGAAAATCTGGTCAAAGTTGCAAAATCAGACATTAAGCTGGCATTGCATAATTTTTTTCATGTACTGATGTACTGACCTAACCAAGAAGGAAAATTCCAAAGAAGACACTGGAATGTGCCACTTCCTTATTTTGGACATAAGGACTTCAAGCATGATTTCATAGCATGCTTTGGCAGCATGTTGATGAGCTGCTGTGCACTTTGCTACTTAATGTAGTTTATGGGTTGTGTGTATTTACATAGCTTACTTAACAATATTCTTGACTCCAGTAGACTCTCAGGTGCTTGGCTAGGCAGCCAATCCCACTAATGCAGCCAACAAGAACTGAAATACACCTGTGTACTCCCCAACCACCTGATGAAGGAGCAGCGCTCCGAAAGCTAGTGCTTCCAATTAAACCTATTGGACTATAACCTGATGTTGTGTGATTTTTAACTTTGAAATACACCTGAGTGACCCAAAAGATTGGGACATGGAGTTATGGTAAAGGCCAAATTATTAACAGTTTATCTCAATATTGCAATGAAGAAATTTGATATTCCACAAACATAGTTTTCCCTTGATCAATAAGGCTGCATAGCAGTATTCAGGACTTAATCTATCATTTCAAAACTCAGTTACGTCTTATTCAACAAAGTATGATGTTTTCAGGGATTTTGCAGCAAGGAAAATAGCAAGTTCTACTTGAACTCAATATGGTGCATTCTGTGGGGCAATATAGAATGAGTGGGAGGTTTTGGATTTCAGTGTTAAGTGACAGCCTCTTTACTATCTCACTTGGGGGATGTGGACATTGATGGAAGGCCAGCATTAATTACCCATCCCTAGCAGCCCTTAAGGTGCAGCCTTGAACTGCTGCAGTCCATGTGCTGTAGATAGACCACAATGTCATAGGGAGGGAGTGGATGCTTGTGGATGTGATGCCCATCCAGACGACTGCTTTATCCTGGATGATGTCATTTTTTTTTGTGTGTTGTTGCAGCTGTCAATTGGAGAGTATTCCGCCACACTCATGATGTGCACTTTGTAAATGGTGGACAGGGTTTGGAGAGTCAGGAGTGAGTTACTTGGCACAGTATTCATAGAATCCCTACAGTGTGGAAACTAGCCTGATAGCCTAACAAGTCCACACCGACTCTCCAAAAAGTGATCCAGCCAGGCCCATTCCCTTACTCTATTATTCTATATTTACCCCTGACTAATGCACCTAACCTACATATCCCTTAACAATCTGGGCAATTTGGCATAGCCAATTCACCTAACCTGCACATCTTTGGACTGTGGGAGGAAACTGGAGACACTCGGAGAATGTCTTGTGAAATTTGCACTGTCACTTGAGGCTGGAATTGAACCTGGGTCCCTGGCATTGAGGCAACAGTGCTAACCACTGAGCCACCATGCCACCCTAGTCTCTATTCCTAGTCTCTGACTTGCTCTTGTAGGCTCTGTTTGTAGTAATTCTAGTTGAATATCTAGTCAATGGTAATCCCCAGGATGTTGTTAGTGGGGTCTTCAGTGGTAATGTAACACAGTTGAATATCAAATGGGTGGCGATTAGATCATCTCTTATTGGTGATGATCATTGCCTGGCATTTGTGTGGTGTGACTGCAGACTCCAGAAATTGTTGTTGTGAATGTCATTCATTTATCTGTCATTCATTTTATTAGCCAAATTTTGAGATATTAAAGAAATACTTGTATTTTTATTTTGAGATGTAAGCATATCTAATGCATTCGTATGACCTTTATTTCTCTTTAAGTGGCTGTTGCAATTTCAGAAGTTAACTCAGCAATTGAGAAGGGTGATTCACAGCTGACATTGACTACAATACAGTCTTCCAACATAACCACAAGAGGGCTTGTACCAGAATGTGCTGATAGCTATCAGACTGAACTCTCTGAAGAAAAAAGGAAAAAGACTGGAGATGGTATGAAACACAAGGGATAAGTAATTTTCTTTAGCATTAGCAACAGTTTGGGGCAGACTAGCAGATCAATTAACCAGTCAGCACAGAATGTTAAAAGGTATCTTGGTCTTTTTCAGTAATGCATCATTCTTTAGTTCTGTCACAGACATTAGACTGGAAGTTGCACAACAATGTCCATTTTCCCTGTGTCTATATGTCTGGTTTTCACCAAGTCTCAACAGCAAGTTTACTCCTACCTCACCCCTGAATATTAAACTCTTTCATTTATGTCTCAGTCTTGCGTAATAAGTGGTAGATAAGATGGTGTTCTTCATTGACATTCCAGAACATGTGAAGCCTCAAACCCAAGTTTAAACAGTCAGCCTCACTGGTAGAATATATATATATTTATTGCCAGTCTAGAAAAAGAATGTAATACAATGCAGTTTTGGTTATGAATGCAGCTCTATAATTTTGGTACAGACCTGGTGGTCCATTGTCACCGTCTTCTCTGCACTGACAGCAGTGAAACCAGTACATTGGCTGCAATAGATTTTCCAGAAAATGAAGAATCAACACAACATTTCACAGCAACGAATCTGCATACAGTAAACGTTGCTGACTTTGCTCGTATTTTGTTCTCATCATAAGTTGAAGCTGTCGCTGATTTACATACAAATGGTATTCTTGAATTTTTCAAAGTGGTGAACATTATTGTGTATAAATGTTTTTGTTCAAGTTGGTGCAGTTGTGGCATCTTACTCTTAAATGGCACAAATGATAAATACCATTTGTCAGCCTGTTTAGTCAGGTCTCCTAAATAAAAACAGGAAGAACTATGAAGGCTATAAATAAGAAACAAAAACAGAAGTTACTGGGAAAGCTCAATAGAAATCAGTTAACATTCAGTTCTGAGGAAGGGTCACTGGACTCAAAATGTTAACTCTGATTTTTCTCTCCACAAATGCTGCCAGACCTGCTGAGTTTTTTTCTAGCAATTTCTGTTTTTGTAGCCAGGGCTCCTTCCTGCCATACAATATTGAATAGGTGAAAGTGAGGACTGTAGATCTTGGAGATTAGCATCGAGAGTGTGGTGCTGGAAAAGCACAGCAGGTCAGGCAGCAGCTGAGGAGCAGGAAAATTGATGTTTCGGTCAAAAGGCCTTCATCAGGAAGCCCTTCAGCTGCTGTGCTTTTCCTGCACCCCACACTCAGTACGATGTCGAATGCAGTCTCAACAGCAAGTTTACTCTTACCTCACCCCTGAATATTAAACTCTTTCACCTAAGTCTTAGTCAAAGTGATGTTGAGGTCTGTAGATAAGTGATGAAATTTCAAAACTGAACAGTGCACAATTGTAATTATTATATATGTATTTGAACGATCTCTCAAATAATTGAGTAGATGCTACTGTACTCGAACAACTTGACTAGGGAAGTGGCGTCTTTGTTTAGGGCTCTACAGCTGTACAGTTAAGGTTTTATCAGAGCCCATAGTACACTTGTAAGAATTAGGAGCCAAGTAGGTCCTGGTGCCCTTCAGATTTGCTCCACCCTTCAATCAGATCCGAGCTGATTTGTTTGTCGTCTTAGTTTCCAATTCCAACTTAGTCCCAATACTCTGATTCCCTTGCCTAACAAGGTTCTGTCTTTCTCCCCCTTTGAGAAAGATCCAGTGGCACTGTCTCCACCACCACCTGAGACAGATAATTCCAATGTTGCATAACCATCTGAGAGAGAAAAAAAATCCCCTCGATCTCTTTCCTAAAAAGGTGACAGCTTACATTCAGACAATAGACTCAAGTTCTGCATTCATGCATGAGAATAAATATCCTTTCCACATCCGCTTGTTGGGGTTTATTTAACGTTTTATAAATTTCAATTAAACCACCTCTCATTCTTCTAAATGCTGATGAAAACAAGCCCAGCCTGCCAGGCATATCCTAATGAAACAAAGACCTATTCCAGGTGTCCACCCAGTAAACTGAGCTGCTTCCATTGTATTGACGTGTTTATTCAGTGCACTCAACTCCTGCTTTGTTTGACCTCTGCACTTTGACAGTAGAAATCTCTGGGGGAGAGGGATTAGATAATCCAGTCAGCGCTTGTGACTGAAACGTTGACAGAAGATCAGCCATCATTCTTGCCCTTGCACAATAATGTCCATCACTGTTGAGAACGAGAATTTCTAACTTTGCCCAACTTTGTTTACCTCTTCCCACCCTACTCTTGCAAAAATGCCATCCCGTATTCCCAATTCCTCCGCCTCCACCGTATCTGCTCCCAGGAGGACCAGTTCCACCACAGAATAAACCAGATAGCCGCCTCCTTTAGAGACCGCAATTTCCCTTCCTACGTGGTTAAAGATGTCCTCCAACGCATCTCATCCACATCCCGCACCTCTGCCCTCAGACCCCACCCCTCCAACCGTAACAAGGACAGAACGCCCCTGGTGCTCACCTTCCACCCTACCAACCTTCGCATAAACCAAATCATCCGCCGACACTTCCGCCACCTACAAAAAGACCCCACCACCAGGGATATATTTCTCTCCCCACCCCTTTCCGCCTTCCGCAAAAACTGTTCCCTCCTTGACTACCTGGTCAGGTCCACGACCCCCTATGACCCACCCTCCCATCCTGGCACTTTCCCCTGCCACCGCAGGAACTGTAAAACCTGTGCCCACACCACCTCCCTCATCTCTATCCAAGGCCCTAAAGGAGCCTTCCACATCCATCAAAGTTTTACCTGCACATCCACTAATATCAATTATTGTATCCGTTCTCCTCTACATTGGGGAGACTGGGTGCCTCCGAGCAGAGCGCTTTAGGGAACATCTCCGGGACACCCGCACTAATCAACCCCACCGCCCCGTGGCCCAACGTTTCAACTCCGCCTCTGCCGAGGCCATGGAGGTCCTGGGTCTCCTTCACCGCCGCTCCCTCACCACCAGACGCCTGGAGGAAGAACGCCTCATCTTCCGCCTCGGAACACTTCAACCCCAGGGCATCAATGTGGACTTCAACAGTTTCCTCATTTCCCCTTCCCCCACCTCACCCTAGTTCCAAACTTCCAGCTCAGCACTGTCCCCATGACTTGTCCGACCTGCCTAGCTCCTTTTCCACCTATCCACTCCACCCACTCCTCCCTGACCTATCACCTTCATCCCCTCTCCCACTCACCCATTGTACTCTATGCTACTTTCTCCCCACCCCCACCCTCCTCTAGCTTATCTCTCCACGCTTCAGGCTCACTGCCTTTATTCCTGATGAAGGCTTTTGCCCAAAACGTCGATTTCGCTGCACTTTGGATGCTGCCTGAACTGCTGTGCTCTTCCAGCACCACTGATCCAGAATCTGGTTTCCAGCATCTGCACTAATTGTTTTTACCCCTTTGTTTACCTGGTTCTCAACCACTAGTTACTGGTTGAGGTAGAAGCAGACAGCTTTCTGGTTGGTTGAAGGACCATTTCCTGACCTGTCACTGCTCTTTTTGGTGTTTAGGCATTAGTGCATCAGTTCATAGCATGATAGCTCATTCTAAGGTATACCTGATAAAGTTCTTGTGAATATATTCCATGTTCTAGAGCGAGGTTTGGGAATGCAGCTGTTTGACCTGAATTAGATTTGCATGACTAGGTATACTGGTGGCAAGAAAGTACATTTAAAACAAATGTGTCTTTGAATTAACCAAATTGAATGGCCGGATAAATCAGATTTTGAAGCTCTAATTTTGAAGATGAACTCCAAAAGCAATAGCATATAATCCTTGAGGAAAATCAGAAACCTGTCTTTGTTTCCGTTTTAAATCTCATGCTTTGTTTAATTCTTAAGACAGCAGTTTCTATTTTCATTTTCAGAAGGCCATTAAATGAAGGATATTATTTTTCAAAACGTTTTGCAGCAAGAAACTTCATTTAAGTAGTTAATTTATAAGTTGCATTCAATTATTATTTTGAATGGAATTCAGTGGATAAAAGGACTTCGAGCTGCAAGCAACTAATCTTCACAGTGTGTCAGAGATTAGTGTGCATTATGCACTTCATTAGATTTGAGTTCAGATTTCTACAGTGTTACCGTTTCCAACCCCACCCCTGTTGTTAAAGTGCAGGTATGAATAGCAGTGTTAAATTCCTTTCTCTTTGTATTATTGTTGTAGAACCAAATGGAAGTGTGTGGGTTATGCACAAGATAAAAGACAAATATGAATACTACTACAACCTGAAAACTACAGAGGGCACATGGGACAAACCAGAAAATTTTGTGCTGAACAATACTCAGCTGAATAGAGAAGAAATTCAGGTACTGTCAGTAACCTGTGAAAGTGGATACTTCATATAGTGTGTTGCATTTGCTTTATTATCTTGTCTCCTCGTCTGAATGTTTATGGGTAAGGTCACTGATTTGCATCCTTCATGAAAAGGCCCCAGTCCAATCTTTCAAGGACTGATGTGGAACAAAAATAAAACTTTTATTAAATTACTTTCAGTTACCAATGCACCAAAAATATAAATGGGCAGAATTCTCAAATGGGTTCTTTCAAATCCTGTTGTTGGATTAGTGGTGCTGGAAGAGCACAGCAGTTCAGGCAGGATCCAAAGTGCAGCAAAATCGACGTTTCAGGCAAAAAGCCCTTCATCAGGAATAAAGGCAGAGAGCCTGAAGCGTGGAGAGATAAGCTAGAGGAGGATGGGGGTGGGGAGAAAGTAGCATAGAGTACAATAGGTGAGTGGGGGTGGGGATGAAGGTGATAGGTCAGGGAGGAGGGTGGAGTGGATAGGTGGAGAAGAAGATAGGCAGATAGGACAGGTCATGGGGACAGTGCTGAGCTGGAAGTTTGGAACTAGGGTGAGGTGGGGGAAGGGGAAATGAGGAAACTGTTGAAGTCCACATTGATGCCCTGGGGTTGAAGTGTTCCGAGGCGGAAGATGAGGCGTTCTTCATCCAGGTGTCTGGTGGTGAGGGAGCGGCGGTAAAGGAGGCCCAGGACCTCCATGTCCTCGGCAGAGTGGGAGGGGGAGTTGAAATGTTGGGCACAGGGCAGTGTGGTTGATTGGTTCAGGTGTCCTGGAGATGTTCCCTAAAGCACTCTGGGGAGACTGGACGCCTCCTAGCAATGTAGAGGAGACCGCATCCGGAGCAACGGATGCAATAAATGATATTAGTGGATGTGCAGGTAAAACTTTGGATGTGGAAGGCTCCTTTAGGGCCTTGGATGAAGGTAAGGGAGGAGGTGTGGGCACAGGTTTTACAGTTCCTGTGGTGGCAGGGGAAGGTGCCAGGACGGGAGGGTGGGTTGTAGGGGGCGTGGAGCTGACCAGGTAGTCACTGGAGGAATGGTCTTTGTGGAAGGTGGAAAGGGGTGGGGAGGGAAATATATCCCTGGTGGGGTCTTTTTGGAGGTGGCGGAAGTGTCGGCGGATGATTTGATTTATGCAAAGGTTTGTAGGGTGGAAGGTGAGCACCAGGGGCGTTCTGTCCTTGTTACGGTTGGAGGGGTGGGGTCTGAGGGCGGAAGTGCGGGATGTGGACGAGATGCATTGGAGGGCATCTTTAACCACGTGGGATGGGAAATTGCGGTCTCTAAAGGAGGAGGCCATCTGGTGTGTTCTATGGTGGAACTGGTCCTCCTAAGAACAGATACGGTGGAGGCGGTGGAATTGGGAATACGGGATGGTATTTTTGCAAGAGGTGGAGGGGGGGAAGAGGGGTAATCTTTCAAATCCTGGTTTTAAATTTGAATCCTATCTAATGAGCAGAATTTTAATTATTGGGTTAATGTAAAAGAATGATTTGTTTAGGGATATGTTTAGTTGCATTCTCATCTTGTGCATCAATCATAAAAAGCTAACACACAAGGTTAGCAGGCAATAGAGGAACAAATGGAGTGTTGACCTTTAATTCAAAAGGAATAGAATATTAAAATAGGAAGGTCTTGCTACAACTACAGAAGGTACGAGTCAGATCACCGCTCGAATACTATGAATGGTTCTGGGCCCCATAACTAAGCAAAGGTATACTGGCACTGGAGGCGGATCCCAGGACCCATAGAGGCTACTTGAGTATGTTGGGCCTAGACTCAATGGAATTTAAATGAATCAGCGGCAAATTTATAGAAACACACAAAAGGACTTGACAGGGTTGATGTAGAGACGCTGGTTCACCCCACCCTATTGCCATCTTTGGAGAATCTCTGATCAAAGTTCATATTCCCAGAATAAGAAGTTTTCCATTTAGGACAGCTGAGGAATTCCTCCTCTGAGAATAATGAATTTGTGGAATTTTTTACCGCAAAAGTCTACTGAGGCTCGGTCATTAAGTACAGACATCTATTATAAACCGACTGACTCCCACAGCTACCTGGACTACACCTCCTCCCACCCTGCCCCCTGTAAAAACGCCATCCCATATTCCCAATTCCTTCGTCTCCGCCGCATCTGCTCCCAGGAGGACCAATTCCAACACCGCACAGCCCAGATGGCCTCCTTCTTCAAGGACCGCAGATTCCCCCCAGACGTGATCGACGATGCCCTCCACCGCATCTCCTCCACTTCCCGCTCCTCCGCCCTTGAGCCCCGCTCCTCCAACCGCCACCAAGACAGAACCCCACTGGTTCTCACCTACCACCCCACCAACCTGCGCATACAACGTATCATCCGCCGCCATTTCCGCCACCTCCAAACGGACCCCACCACCAAGGATATATTTCCCTCCCCTCCCCTATCAGCGTTCCGCAAGGACCACTCCCTTCGTGACTCCCTTGTCAGATCCACACCCCCCACCAACCCAACCTCCACCCCCGGCACCTTCCCCTGCAACCGCAGGAAATGTAAAACTTGCGCCCACACCTCCACACACACTTCCCTCCAAGGCCCCAAGGGATCCTTCCATATCCGCCACAAGTTCACCTGTACCTCCACACACATCATCTATTGCATCCGCTGCACCCGATGTGGCCTCCTCTATATTGGTGAGACAGGCCGCTTACTTGCGGAACGCTTCAGAGAACACCTCTGGGCCACCTGAACCAACCAACCCAATCACCCCGTGGCTCAACACTTTAACTCCCCCTCCCACTCCACCGAGGACATGCAGGTCCTTGGACTCCTCCACCGGCAGAACACAACTACACGACGGCTGGAGGAGGAGCGCCTCATCTTCCGCCTGGGAACCCTCCAACCACAAGGTATGAATTCAGATTTCTCCAGCTTCCTCATTTCCCCTCCCCCCACCTTGTCTCAGTCGGTTCCCTCAACTCAGCACCGCCCTCCTAACCTGCAATCCTCTTCCTGACCTCTCCGCCCCCACCCCACTCCGGCCTATCACCCTCACCTTGACCTCCTTTCACCTATCCCACCTCCATCGCCCCTCCCCCTAGTCCCTCCTCCCTACCTTTTATCTCAGCCTGCTTGGCTCTCTCTCTCTTATTCCTGATGAAGGGCCTATGCTCGAAACGTCGAATTCTCTATTCCTGAGATGCTGCCTAACCTGCTGTGCTTTGACCAGCAACACATTTGCAGCTGTGATCTCCAGCATCTGCAGATCTCATTTTTTACCAGGCAATTAAAGATTATGGGGGAAAAAAGGCAGGAAGTGGATTTAAGGATTATCAGATCAACCTTGATTTCATTGAATGATAAGGCAGTCACAATGGGCGGAATGGCCTACATCTATGCCTACTTTTAGTCATTTGGTGGTTCCATGACGATGTACATTTGCACCTCTTAACTACCCCTCCCCCAGTGATTTACTATTTCAAACCACCATAAGCTCAGTACAACTGAGATCAGCAAGTAAAGCAGCTCCACCTGAGAATAATCAACAGCAAGGAAAGGTGAAAGTTAAACTGTTACAAACTCTAAATGATTTATTGTGTGGTATCTGACTTACAAAGTTTAATAGTTCTGAAGGGGAGCCATATAGGACTAAGAATGAACTGTGTTGAGAAGGGAAGTTGTATTCATGTTTTATTGTCTGTGCCCCTTTGTTAAAGCCCACAGAACTGCAACATGAACAAAAGGTTATCTCAAGAGACGCTCTGTTCTGTCGTGTTTCCAAGTAGTGAAGTGTTTGTGTTGTATAATCTAATGTTCTTGTAAAGCAGCATATGTCTAATGTACCACAGTGCCATAGAAACTTGGGTTTATAGAATAAAGAATGCAGATATTTGCGTCATTGCATTTCTAGTTTTATTTTTGTCTCCCCGTGTGCTGGATGTTGATGTAATTTTTTTTCCCCATTAAAGCAGTGTTTGTTTTTAATTTGCATGTTTATGTCACCATCTAGTCACATAAGTTTGGATTGAATTACTCACGCTCACTGTGGAGGTTGTGGGGAGAAATACATTTTGTAAGAGCTGTCTGTGCCTATGTAATGTTCTGCTGAATGTCATGGACCAAGGCTACAAGAGCAGGTCAGGCTAGCAACATTGCAGCAAGTAACTAGGCTGCTGACTGCCCAAAGTCTGTTCACTGTCTATAAGACACAAGTCAGGAGATTGATGGATGCTCCCCATCCCGCCCCTGGTATGTGTCTGAATGAATGCAGCTCCAACAACGCATATGGAACACCATTCAGGACAAACAGCCTGCTGGATTGGCACTGCCATCTACAAGATGCACTCCAGCAACTTAATGAAATTTCTTTGCAGCTTCCAATCTCTACAGCCGTTGCCCTTGTCTTTCTAGGGGTATCGGAACATCACCACCTACCTGCAAGTTTCACCCATACCATCCTCGCTTGACAATATATCACTATCCTTTCACTGTTGCTGGGTCAGGATCTTGGCACTCCCTCCCAAAGAGTGATGGGAATGCACAGTGCCGTGTGGATACAGTGGTTCAAGGAGGCAGCCCACCTTCTCAAGGATACACGCAAATTACTACAGATGCTGGAATCTGAAACCAAAAGAGAAAATGCTGGAAAATCTCAGCAGGTGTGGCAGCATCTGTAAGGAGAGAAAAGAGCTGACGTTTTGAGTCTAACTGACCCTTTGTCAAAGCTGAGTACAATTGGTCTACACAGCAAAAGATGGCCTACCTGACGATACGCATGTCCTCTAAATAAGTACAGGTGCACAGTCCTTTATCCGAAACGCTCGGGACCAGCTGGTTTTCGGAATTCAGAATTTTTCAAATTTTGGAATAAGTAACAGTTCAACGGTGAAATTTTAAAAATTCTTACCAAATGGCAGGCTCGCTGTGAGTACTACGGGCCCTAAGACAGAATTGAGGCCTGCCAGTGCTGGGCTGCACCCACCTACGTCACATCTGAGTGACGTGCATCAAGTGAGGGTGGAGTTGGGTTTGCATGCCAAACAACCATGTTAATGAGAAAAAAAATTCACAAAAAAGCCTTAGGATTTTGGAACTTTCAGATTTCGGGTGAACCTGTTCCCAGAAAATTAAACTCTGGTATTGAGTTCAAAACTTCACTCAAATTATTGAGGAGGAGAACTGTCGTTAACTTCAGTCAGCCTGATGGTTGGTTTGTGTTAGAGAATTGGTTCAATTCCACACCAGCTGAGTTACAACAAAGTTTCTCCTCCTCCACCTCTCCCCTCACCTGAGGTGTGGTGGCCCTCACGTTAAGCCATCACCAGAGTGCTAATTGTGGACTGTTTATCATTTCTCTGCTTGAGCATTTGTTTCATTTAACCATTATGGCCACATTTTATAGAGCCTTGTCAACCATATGCAATTAATTACAATACAAAACAGGATCGCTTATTTTAGAGGCGTGGCTTAATTCTGGTGAGTCCTCTTAGAGAATTCTTTTGCTTTCAGCAAATTCAATGAATTTTCTTAAAAACAATTACCTGCCATGCCCCATCTTAAACCGCAACATTGTCATTGAATCAGTATGGCACAGGAAGAGGTTATTTCGTTGAGGAAAGCTATGCAGACTCCCTGCGGAGCACTCCAGTCAGCCCCATTCTCCTGTTCCATCCCTGTAATTGTACAAGTTTCTTTTAAAACTAATTATCATTACTTTCCACTATAGTTGGCAGTAGCAAGTTCCAAGCCTCCTTCACTTATTGAGTAAAGAAGCTATTTGTTATATCGTGCTTGCATCTCTTGACCGAACCCTGAAAACTTGTCTCCTCGTTTCATTTTGTATGAAATGGAAAAACGTTTGCAAAATTAAAAAAATGGAATCTACTCCTCCTAAACAAAGACTAAATTAATTGAATTCACTGATCTGCTTCAAGAAAGTGAGCAATTGGGGGCTGATGGGGAGAGGGCTCCACAGCACAGGATGATCCAAATCTTAATCTTAAAAACAAGGTGCAAGTAAATGTTTTAAAACCAGTACCTTCCACATTCTTTCGTTATATCTTTGTTAGTGCTGCATGTTACATCCTAATCAACACAGCATTCCCACTGTTGGGTCAAGACCCAGGCGCTCAAACTGCACACTTGGCCTTCGATACACACACAAAAACAAGGAGCTGTAATAGGCCACGTGGCCCCTCAAGCGTGTTCTGGTTTCATAAAGTTCGTGGCTGATCTGTTTGTAATGTCAAATCTACATTCCTGTCTACAATGATAAGTTTTCACCCCCTGGCTTAACGAGAATCTGCCCATTTCTGCCTTAAAAATATTCAAAGACTCTGCTTTTGCTGCCTTTTCAGGACGCAAGTTTTTTTTTAAAAAAAAAATGGCCCTCTGAGAGATACAGAATTCATCTTCATTTTAAACAAATGACGCCTCGTTCTAGATTCTGCTGTTAGCGGAACCATCCTGTCCGCAACCAAACTCTTAACACCCCTCAGGATCTTAAATGCTTTAATCAAGCCTTTGCCTCTAGTGTAATAAAAGCAGAAAGTGCTGGCAGCATCTGTTGTTGTTTTGAGTCCCATGTGACTCTCCTTTGTAACTGAAAGGGGCTGAAAAGTTAATAGGCTTTTATGTAGTAGATAAAGCGCGTGAGGTGAAGCAAGTGGGACAGATTGTAAAGATATCCAAGGTGAAAGGCAAAGGAATACTATTGGTAGTAGAGAAATGTTATAGGAAGAGTGCGTTTAATGTTAAGCATTAACAGCAGAACTAAGCTCTACTGAGAGCAAACCCAAACAGGACCCTTTGTGGGGGAGGTGGTATTCTTAAAATGGCGGACAGAGATCGTGGAGTATTGGAACACTGTTTTGGTCCCCTTAATTGAGGGGTTTAATTGCATTGGAAGCAGTTCAGAGAAAGTTCACTGGATTAACTCCAGAGATAGAAGGTTAGTCTTATGAGGAGCAATTAATCAGTTTTGGCATGTGCTTGCAGAAATTTGGAAGAATGAGAGGAGATTTGATTGGGGTATTCAAGATGCTAAAGGGGATCAACAGTCGATGTAGCTCATACCTCCTGTGGAGCAGTTTAGAATAAGAGGTCATGGTTTTAGGTTAAAGGGTGGCAAGTTTAAAATACAGATGAGGAGGAATTACCTCTCTCTCGAGGTCATGGATCCGTGCAACTCTATCCCAGAGTATGGGTGAGCAAACAAGGTGAAGAAAAGTGGAGTTGAGATTGCCTACTCCTGCTCCTAGTTTGTGTGTTCTAATGGTTGTCTGAAGTTTTGAATTCTGTGAAGTCCTGAATGATGTAAAGTCCCAGAACAGGCAATCCTATGTTGTTCTCTTTAAAATGATGTGGTGTCTTCAATGTAGGGGAGACTGCATTGTGGGCAGTGAATACCTTAGACTAGATTGAAAGAGGTACAAGGAAATCTCTAAAAGGTGTGCTGGGGCATTGACTAATGAGGACAGATGAGGTAAAGGACACATGCAAAGTACCCTCTGTAGTTACAGGGAGGGGTAGTTATGAGTGATAGAGGAGTGGAAGGTACAGAGGGAATTGTCACTATGGAATACAGACAAGGAGGGGGGAGGTGGGATGTGTTTGTTTGCAGCATCACGCTGAAGATGGCAAAAGTGACAAAGGATGATCCTTTTCATGGCTGGCGGGCTGGAAAGTATAGCAAAGCGGGGAGGGGTGAAGGCAGAAGTGCAGGAAATGGGTTGGAAACAAATGTTGGGCCCTGTAGAGCACAGTGGGACAGGATCCTCAGTTGAGGAAAAAGCAAGATGTATCGAACACCGTGTGGAAGATAGCACCTTCCGAACAGATGTGAAGGAATGGAGAAACTGAAAGAATGGAGTGGAGTGTTGTCAAGGTAATTGTAGGAATCTCTGGGTTTGCAAAGGACATTATTAATGTGCAACTTATCCATAGAAATCGACACTGAGAAGTTAGAGGGGAAGGAACAATAAATTGTGACCAATTGGAAACAAAATTTGATTAATGCTTCTAATTCCACATCAGAGCAGGCAGCAGCACCAAAAAAGCACCGAGAATGAGCCCAATAAGGCTTTAAACAATAAATGTTCCACATACACCCCCAAAAAGACCGGCATAATTGGGACCCGTAACAGCGTCTTTTATCAGTAAGCTGAATTAAAGGATAAATTGTTCAATGTGTGAACAAGGTCAGTGTTCATAGACACACAATACATTTGATGGTTGATGAACTCATGTGCTTTTAACAACCAAGTGCATTCGCTTGTCGCTCCTGAAGATGCCTATTGCTTGGTTTCTCCTTCAGGATACCACTGGCCGAGTCACAGCTGATTACCACCGTGAGCAGCTCTGGTTAGCGAAGGAGAGTCAGATTATCTGTCTGCAGGCACGAGCTAGAGGTTACCTTGTAAGAAAAGCTTACAAAGAACGATTGAGCTACCTCCACAAACAGGGACCTTCTGCCATCCGCCTCCAGGTGAGCTCATACATTCTTATTCTTGAGCATTAAATGCTTTAAGATAAATGCAGAAAAATAAACTACAGTAACATGACACTGATTCATTTCTCAAAGTAACTGTTCACATATGCTAAACTATTTTATCATTTCTTTGACAACAGAGCAATTTTTTTGCTTTTTTAGAATTCACTCCTCTCAAGCAATACATTAAAAATTTCCCCAGGGTGTATTTGTTGGACAGATTTGTAAATGGGGTGGGAGGAGTAGAGAATTAACTAGTTTGTTGAAGAAACCGGTTTAATCAGCTCCATGTTTTGTTTTGTATAGTCTTCTTGGAAAGGATATAAGCAAAGGAAAACTTACAAGGACCGGCTAATGGTCCTGCAAAACAATGTTGCAGCTATTGTTAAGGTAATTTTATACTTAGTATGAAGAAATCAAAATTATACTATGTGGTAATTCTAAAGACAGTTTTATTTGTTGTAACTCGAAGTCACGTAAGTCATCTGTAACTGATATTAATTTGAGAAGCAGACACTTGCCTGTTGATCATATTTTTAAGAGACCTTTGGTACCTGTTTCAATAGATCCAGTCTTTTGTGAAGATGTGGAAGACTAGAAAAGCATATCGTGCAAGATGTCAGTACTTCAAAGATCACGTGAGTTACGTCCACATTTGGAATCTTAATTTGATGTGACCGGTAACCTTTTCTTTCATGATGTTCACAAGCCTGACCCGCCAATGAGGAAACCCATTTTGTGCAACAATCATCTTTTGCTCTTGTTCTAATTGTCACTTAATGAAGTTAAATCCTGGACTGGACCACCTTCACTTTGCAGCAGACTTTCCTGTGTTTCCTCGACAGTGCATAACCTTTTGGTTCCCCTGTACCCAACCTTGCTGGGAGGAAACTTTAACTAACCTTAAGACTCTCCAGGAAGCTACCTGCACCATGGTGCTGGGGAGTTCCAGCTGGTCTGGAACCTGCTCACGCCAAAATGGCTGGTGCCAAGAATGGGATTAGGAAACTGACATGTTGGTATTTTCAGACCCAGGATTTGCCAAGCTAGTGATAGGACCAGAAGACCCTTCCCCGAGTAGATGCAAGTGTTTCACTGACCCCCCAACCTTAAGAGTCCAAGGGAATTCTGATTTTCTCAAAGGTGATCACATGATGGAATCGATTATCCTGTAGTGGGAACATGGGCTGAAAAGGAAATCAAAAGCCATGGAAATGATTCCTGATACTAATGATTCCCATAATGATTTGAAGTTCTGACTGTTAACAGTGGTAACAAAATTAGAACAGAAATTTTAATGTTTAAGCAATTAATGATGTTAAACTTGTATAGTAAGAAATAATTTTTTCTGAGTCCCTCAGTTTAAAACTGAGTAATTACAATTAAACTGTATTTCTGCTTCTCTCAGACAAAAGAAATAATTAAAATCCAGGCATTCCTAAGAGCAAATAAAGCTAAGGATGACTACAAAACTCTGAGTGAGTATTTTAATACTTCATGTACTACATTTGAGGTTTTTCTTCAACTTTGTGAATCTCAATCTCTGCTACAATTTCACCATTTTCCTGTTGCTGTTCTCTTTATGATCTCACTTATGAATTGTGGTTGAGATTAGGCTGGTACCCATGCTTAGGCTAACTGTCTGCCAGTACAGTTTGCAGAATGATCGGTTTCTGAGCACATGTGCAGAGAGCAAGTGGAACATTGTGTACATGAGCTGCATCTGGAATTAATGTCTGATAGTTAGACATTGAGATTCCATTCAGCTGAACTGCGAGTGACCCCAGAGTCTATTATAACTGTGCCAACTGTGGGTTGATCTAACTGTGAATAGTGAAAGCAGAATTATTATAATGAGGCAGTCATCTATATCAACAGTTCTGTATCGTAATTCTTCATTTGAAGAATCCAAAGACTGAGTAGGAAATGGGAATTTGAGTCTGTTCTGATCAATGTCTGTTTATAGGTGGTCAAATTATTGTTCACTTAAAAGGTCTGATATTTGAGTTTTAAAAAGAAATGTGAACAGGTGTCCTCATTGCTCTTTTTTCGTTTCTTTCTTCCTTCCCTCATCCTTGACTCCCTCATTACTTCCTTCAGCTTACGTTATTTGGAGTGTAGGAAAAAGAGTCAGCAAATTAGCAGTTTGAGCCTGTTCCATTTTTAGATCACGGCTTTTCTTAACGAGTGAATGAATTAGCTTTACTGTCACATGTACTCATGAATACAGCAAAACGTTTACAACTTGCTACTCACAGAGCGTACCAAGCTATCTGTTCATTAACTTCATTTAGCTGTCACCGCTCCACATAACTTAGATTTTTCTTTATTTCCCGATGATTGATTGATTGTCTTGAAAGTTTCAAATATCCCAATATTCACTGCCTTTTAAGGCAAAGAATGACTGATTCCTGCTTCAAAAATTACACTTGTGTTTTTCAGATTGAAATATTATGATTAGTACTGCACGTTTTGATTGACTGGAAACTTTTGTTTTTCTGGACACACATTCACTGGAATAATTTTTCTTAGGTGATGAGATACTGCAGTAGTTTGAGAATGGCAGGAGAAATGCTTGGAATGAGTAACCATCCTTCAGAATTCTCAGTTAATCTTATCTAATTGCTCGTGAATGCAGTTACAAAGGGGCTTAGATTTAAGGTGATTGATAAAAGGACTACAGTGACCTGAAGAAAAAGCATTTTCATCCTGACGGTGGTGAGTGGTTTGATGGTTGAGGTAGACACTGACAACTCATTTAAAAGAATCCATGATCTGCACTTGAAGTGCTTTAGCCGACAAGGATGAGATGCTGGTATGTGGGATGAGAATAGGTGGCTGGTTTGCTCAACTGGTACAGATATGATGGGCTGAGTGTCCTCCCTTTTGCTGTAACTTCTCTATGGAGTGAAGGTTTATGTGAAGGCTGTAGAAGCACTGAGAATATGTATGATATAAGGCTTAAGGAATCTGATGTACATTTGGACACTTTATATGAGGATGAGTTTTACAGGCAGTTACATCCTGTTACTGTAATGCACCCCTGGAGAATGTTAGAAAGGATTAGTTCCCATTGTAGTAAGCAGGTGGGGAGAAATTTCACCAAATAAGTTCATGCTAATGCTGTTTGAGAAGTTGTGAAGACATGAGGAATCAAGGAGAGAAGAGAGACTTGTTTGAGCTTCCTCGAACTGAGTGGGAATGCAGAATAGCTTAAGATGAAAAGGAATGCAACTGTAATAGAGGATTGTATAGTTAAGGGAATAGGTACAGTTTTGATTAGATTAGACTTAGATTAGACTCACAGTGTGGAAACAGGCCCTTCGGCCCAACAAGTCCACACCGACCCGCTGAAGCGCAACCCACCCATACCCCTACATTTACCCCTTACCTAACACTACGGGCAATTTAGCTTGGCCAATTCACCTGACCCGCACATCTTTGTGACTGTGGGAGGAAACCGGAGCACCCGGAGGAAACCCACGCAGACACGGGGAGAACGTGCAAACTCCACACAGTCGGTCGCCTGAGTCGGGAATTGAACCCGGGTCTACAGGCGCTGTGAGGCAGCAGTGCTAACCACTGTGCCACCATGCCGCCCATGCCGTTCTCTGCTCACAACACAAATCCTGAAGGCTGTTATTTCCTAGTGCCAGAGTTAAGAACTGCATCCCTGGGCTGGAGCGGAGCTTTGAGTGAGAGGAGAAGGATTCAGTTGTTGTGGTGCATGTGGGTAGGTATTACCTGGGTAGGACTGAGAAGAGCGGTTCCACTGTTGAAGATGAGCAGTCAGGGGCTATGTTAGAATGCAGAACCTCAAGCTAGATTACTACCTGAGCTATGAGCAAATTAGTAGAAGATGGATCAGATCAGAGTTAAATGCATGTTTCAGAAATTGCTGCGGGATAGGGACACCAGGTACCAGAGAAAGGCTGAGCTGTTCTGACAGGACAGTCATCACCTGAATAGTATTGTGATCAATGTCCTTACATACCTCATAACTAGGTCTGTAGAGAGGGCTTTTAACTATGTGGTGTGGGAGGATTAACAAGAGAAGAAATTTGGGAAGTTAAAGGCAAGGCCAAAGTTCAGGGTACCAGTATGGATAACGATAACTAGAGTGTAACTGGAAGTGCATAAAACTTGAGTGCATCAGCAGTCTGGTCAGAGTAGGGGAAAATAAAGCTTAAGACTAACCTGGGGAGGAGGGTTTGGGTGAAGGGGGATCCAGAAGTCTAAAGACGAAAGTTAAGACCATGGAAAAGCATGCTGACAGGCTGAATTGGAAGGGAGTAATAGAGCCTTTAGTGCATCAGACTATAAGGCCCATGTAGGGAGTAGAGTCTTAGAGACCTTCAATACAGAAACAGACCCTTCAGTCCAATTCGTCCATGCCGACCAGATATCCTAAATTAATCTAGCCCCATTTGCCAGTGTTTGTCCCATAGCCCACTAAACACTTTCTTTTCATATCCCCATTCAAATGCCTTTTAAATGTTGTAATTGTACCAGTCTCCTCCACTTCCTTCAACAGCTCGTCCACATACACACCCCCTTCTGCGTGAAAAAGTTGCCCCTTCAGTCCCTTTTAAATCTTTGCCCTCTCACTTTAAACTTATGCCCTCTAGTTTTGGGTTCCCCCACCCTGGGAACGGATCTTGCCTCTTTACCCTATCTCTGCTCCTCCTGGTTTTATAAACTTCTGTAAGGTCACTCTTCAGCATCTGACACTTCAGGGAAACTAGCCCCATACTATTCAGCCTCTCCCTATAGCTCAAATCCTCCAACCCTGACAACGTCCTTGTAAATCTTTTCTAAACCCTTTCAAGCTTCACAACATCTCTACTATAGTAAGGAGACCAGAACTGCATGCAGTGTTCCAAAAGTGTGCTGACCAATGTCCTGTACACCTGCAACATGACTTCCCAACTCCTATACTCAGTGCACTGACCAATAAAGGCAAATACTCCAAATGTCTGTCCTTCACTCTGCTACCTACCTATGACTCCACTTTCAAGGAACTATGAACCAAGGTCTCTTTGTTCAGCAATACTCCCCAGGACCTTACCATTAAATGTATAAGTCCTGCTCTGATTTGCTTTTCTAAAATGTAACACCTCACATTTATCTAAACTAAACTTCTCTTTGTTACTACTTCAAACACTCAATTAAAGTAGTATTTTTAAAATAATTAAAGTTGAAATCACTTATTCTGAATGCACAGAGTGTTCACAATAAAATAGATTACAAAATGACAAAAGTAGAGCTTATAATTTTTATATAGATATATAAAAGGTTTAAATCGAATTGCATTAGAGGGAGAGAGTTTGGATTGTACTTTGTGGGCTTCTCATACCACAGCATAAATGTCAGGGGCAAGCCCACCACCACTTAGTTGATGTGTCCTATTTTAATTTTTTCAGGTAGCAGTCCTTTAGTATAAGGCCGGATTATCCATCTGCAAAAGGTCACTGATTTAGAGCCTCCCTTTTAGATAGTTTATCATTTCATTGGCTTTGTGGATTGTGTCTCTTCACTGAATGTGTCAATTATTGTCTCCGAAATTTATATTACTCTGTTTCTTTAACAATGTAGAGTGAAAGTGTCTCCACCATTTTACCTTTTCATGTATAACATTATATACACATTGGCACTATATTGTTTCTACCCTATTATGGGACCCACTTGTGTATTGTCCAGCTCGTTCTGTCAGGTTGCCTCCTTCGATTGCCCTGACTCTGTGTTCAGCAACATTGAGCAATTCTCAGCAATTTGCACTGAGTTTCTGGGCCTGTCATACAATATAAATTATAAACATTTCCTTCCCCTTAAGGAAATTTCTTATTTATAAACCCAGATTTGTTTTGAATTTCCTCAGTTTTGTGTTTAGCGAAAAATCTTCCATGTGGAGCATAACTGAAAAGTATTTTGAAAATTTCAATAGGTGTGTTAGAATTTGCCACCCTTGCCTTAGAATCTGATGAAGGATTGACCTCCTTAAAATTAAGTGTTTGGTTAGTCAGAATCTCCCTGTTATTTGCTCAGTTGTTATATGTATAATTGAGCAATTGTCAATGATGTTCGATAATTGATTCAATTGTATTACAATAAGTCTGATATATAACTTACTGTAAGGTACTGCTTTAAAATAAATTATAACACAAATGTTGAGAGATTTAGAAGGGAAGAAAATTTTCTTAATTTTGTGGAACATGTGTTGGATGTAAATGTCTTGTGGAAACCAGTGCCTGTTAAATTAACTTGTTTATTTTCTGTCTGGGAGTTGGCTATGTTGGCAAATGATATGACTTTGAAAACCCGTTAGTGCAAACTGCTCTAAATGAATTAATTTAACTGCAGCCAAACCTTTGGATAAGTACACTTAATTAAATGTTTAAAACATCACCCGAATTGCTGGGGTGAGTGTGGAGGAGTCAGAACAAATGCTGTGTACTTGTTCTTTACTTCTGGCCAGAATTAACTGTATCGTCATCGCTACTGAATCCTCCCAATGAATGATTGATAAATAACAGGATTAAAGGTAAAAAAGTGTAAATTCCTGAAGAGTTGAAGAATTTTTGGTTGCGTGTGTATGCCCTTCAACATCATCTAGGACTGGGCTAATAGGTGTTAGGTGACATTCCTACCTCGAGTACCAGGAAATAATGACCAGCAGTTACAGAAACTGTTCGCCATCATCAATATCCCAGGACTCATCACTGACCAGAAGCTCACCTGGACAGACCTTAATGTTGTGGCAGCTAAAGTAGGGCAGAGAGTTTAATATGCTATGTTAATGGACTCGCCACCTGATTTTCTCCCACGTACAAAACAGCAATGTGATGGAAAATGCTCTGCTTTTTTGGATGGGTGCAGCAGCAAAGATGTTTGAAGCTCGACAACATCTAGGCCAAAGTATTCTGCTTAGTTGGCATTTCTTCCACACAGATAAACACCCACTCCCTTCACAGATTGGTGCACTGTGGCTGCAGTTTGTATTGTCTACAATAAAACCCTTGTCGAGGCTTCTTTTGGCTGCTGCTCCTAACCCTGTGACTATCAGAGAACCATCGCCTGCAATTTCCTCTCCATGTCACCCATCACTCCTGACTGTAGACATCAGTTGCCCACTGTGGAGTTGAGCTTAAATGACTCCATACTGACAACTTGAATACAGATTAACCAGCTGGGGATTTATGAAATCCAGCAACTCCTATCACTTCCTGGCACCAGCATTTATTTACAGATAGTTTTAAGCTATGTTTAAATTCTCCAGCTGCCGCAGTGAGATTCGGTCTCATTTTGTCTCGATTAAAAGTGCTATTTTCAGGATCAGTAGTCTGATAGCAAGGCTATTACACTGCTAAAACTTTGTCAAGTTATGTATTTTTGAATTTAGTAAAACTTTGAATTAGTTGGTTTTCTGTGGTATGGTATTTTTCTTTGTGGTTTGAATGTGCAATTGCCCTTTGAATTATTATGCTTTAATTAAGAACATCTCCTGTGGTATGATACAGAGCCAGGTGAACTAAAGGTTTTCCTGATTTAATCTAAATGGACTGATCTGAGCATATCAGTTTTAAAGCTCTACAATTAGCCACTTTTTGTAGGCTAAGCCATTAATGACCTTCACTGGAGAGCATGTATATCAGTGAGGACAGGAACTCCTCAGCTGTACATTTGTCCTAATGGAGGGTTTGTGCAGGACTGTAGAGGGTAAATTGCTGCCTTCGAGGGGGAAAAAAGCACAAGGAGTAGAGAGAAAATAAACTAATTTCATTGGAATTATTGCTTCAGTCTGAAAGCACTGTACTTTCTAGTTGTGTGTTTGTTTTTCCTCCTTAGTCAGTGCGGAGGAGCCCCCGCTGAATGTTGTACGTAAATTTGTTCACCTGCTGGATCAGAGTGCCTTGGACTTCGAGGAGGAGCTGGAAGTTACAAGAATAAGGGAGGAAGTTGTTACCAAAATCCGATCCAATCAGCAGCTGGAGAAGGATCTCAACCTAATGGACATTAAGATTGGGCTTCTTGTGAAAAATAGGATAACATTACAGGTCTGTTTCTCTCTTATGTTCTTCCAATGCCAATTCTTGCATTCATAAACTTTCTCCCACCCACTGCTGCTGTCTCTTCCCCCTCCACTGACCCTACCCTCCTCTTGTTCAACCTCATGATTCCATTCCACACAATTACCGCATTATCCCATCTTCTCTCCACACACTCCCCTCCCCTTTTACAGCATTCCTCACTGTGTAACTGTCTGAGAAAGCGATGTTTCAATTACTGTTCTGTATAAGTTTGAAAGTAAGGGGCACTATTACCTCGCGAAGAAAGTATTTGTGCCATCCTTTGGACCAGATGAAGGAATAGAAATATTAATTCAATGGATTAGTAACATGTTTAGCAGCAGCGGTACAATCCAGTTTTGAGAAGAGTTCCATCTCTGAAAACGCATCACATCTAATCTTTTCCCATTTGCCCAACAGGATGTGATTTCCCACAGCAAGAAAATGGATAAGAAGAACAAGGGCCAAGCTATGGAAGTCATTTCGGGTGACAAGCAAGGACTAAAATCACTCAGCAAGGAAAATAGGAAAAAACTGGAAGCATACCAGCATCTCTTCTACTTGCTTCAGGTAGCAAAATGGAGAAAATGTTTTTGAAGAAGTAAATTATAACCTAGACCAACAGGAATTCTGTATGGCTGGTCTTTGTTTCGATGTTCAGATTTTCTGGACCAAGAGACTCGTTCCTTTTGTGGGTGTAAGGTTCGTCTTGGATTGTTTTGCAGTTACCACAGGAATGTGGCTCCATGCCATTTGTGGGCACTGATTGTTTTCCTATCCACTACCTCAGCAATGAACAACTTGCTCAATAGTGTTTTCTAAAAACAAAAAATGGATTTTGTCATCCTGTTGTAATTGGTTGAGCATAATATGAGCTGTCACTTCACCATTATCCCTTGTAACTAGTGCCAGCATCTGATCAATGATCTCAGCAATTGGATTTTGTTTTATTCCTTGCCTGAACAAGTTTGGTTCATGTGGCAAAAAAGAGACTTGAGCATCTCTGTGCTGTTGTTCCGTGATAGCAGTTGCCAGCTGGTGAACTGTGGAATCAGTCTCATCAAACGCAATTTGATTACATTGCATAGCTGATCCAAATACTGCTTCCATTCCATCTGACTATCATGATGTTGCTTCATAAATTTGCGTAACGTGTTTAGCTACCTATGCCTATTCTCACAAGTTCTGTGGTATCAACATCTCCATTCAAAGATGTCTGCTTTAAATTCTGCTCTCAGCTAACGTTTTGTAGTTAGTTGCTTCCATTTTATTTGAACTGTGATACTTTAACTGGTGCCACCAAATAGGTAAAGATCTATCAGCTGACTTGGACACACTGCCTGCGGATGTTACAAACTGACAACACCTAAAAGTGTATTGCCCAGATGCAAGAAGAGAATAAAAGTAAAAAGAAGCCTCAAATTCACTTGATTAAAAACTTGTTTTTTTAGGTGTTAGATGTTGGATAGTGCCTTGGCAATTCTACATGAGAACAAATGGGGATTGGCACCAGTACTTCTTGAGCATGCTTTAGCATCTAGCTCATGGCGGGAATAGCACCAGTGTTGTCCTACTCAGCCTGCAGTTATGCACATGACCAGGAGGAAGTTTCATAAAGAAGTGTTGAATTATGTTTTTGAGTAATAATTGTTCATAAGGCTAAGCCTTTGAGCTAATGTTTCTGTTTTCCATCCCAGACAAATCCAACCTACCTAGCCAAACTGATCTTCCAGATGCCTCAAAACAAGTCAACTAAATTCATGGATACTGTCATCTTCTCCTTATACAACTATGCATCAAACCAGCGAGAAGAATATCTGCTGCTAAAACTCTTTAAAACTGCTTTGGAGGAAGAAATCAAGTATGTTGGCTCAGGGGCTCTTCTTGGGAAGGTCACTGGACTCGTAACGTTAATTCTGCTTCCTCTCCACAGATGCTGCCAGACCTGTTGAGATTTCCCAGCAATTTCTGTTTCTGTGTGAAGGCAAAAAAAAAATGGTTTGGCCATGAACCTTTTTCTCCTTTATAAAATTTCCCTTGCAAAGAAACAATGAGCCTACAATCATAATGACAGAACTAAATGCTCTCACATATGAGGAAGAGGCTCTAAACATGTTTACTTCCAAACCCCCTGAAACTAGCAGCTGGAAATGACTAAAAATGACTGCAGACACTAGCCATGTAACTTTGATTAATGGAACATATTTTTTAAAATAATCTTATAAACCAATTGAAGTTGTAAATAAAATTAGGCGCTTTATACCATATGATTGCTGTCATGTTCCTTGTAATTACAGTGCAAAATACCATGGACTAAAAGAAGGAAAAATGTACACTGGCCATAACTATAACTTGTTTTAGCATTATGGATAAAAATCAGAAAATGTTCCTTTTTAATATCAAGGCAGAGAGAATGGCTATCTATTGGTGACACATGAGCATTCAAGTATATGAATATGTATGCTATACTGCAAAATGAATTCTTAATCACCGTAGTTAGCCAAAAGCAAACTGTAATAGCTTACCATCCCTTAATGTTAAAGAATAAAGTTGCAAATCTAAGATATTTAATGAAAAGTGACCAAATGTTGTGCAATATGATTAAATATTTATCATTTGAAAATAAAAGTTCAGAAGCAAGTGCTTTAACTGAGTTCTGAGAATGTATGGGGTAGCTTTTCTTTGGCGAAGGCGTGAATTAAAGCTCTTAAATTCTGCACATGTTTTGTCTTATGTTTACTAAATACAGGTCTAAGGTGGATCAGGTTCAAGATATTGTCACTGGAAACCCCACGGTCATTAAAATGGTGGTCACCTTCAACCGTGGTGCACGTGGACAGAATGCTCTCAGGCAGCTGCTTTCTCCTGTAGTAAAAGAAATAATGGAGGATAAAACTCTCACGATCAATACAAACCCAGTGGAGGTATATAAGGCCTGGGTAAATCAAATGGAGATGCAGACTGGTGAAGCCAGGTTGGTAACATAATTGACAAATTAATAATAGTCAGCTGATAAGTGTGTACAAGCTCACCTTTTTGATAGTTTTATTGTAATAGAAGAAATTTACAGCACAGAAGCAAGTCATATAGTCTGGCCCATATCAAGTCATATAGTCCATTCTATGTTAGCTCGTCAAATAATCTTAGTATGGTTATTAATCCCGTTGTATACATATAGTGTTCAAACTTTGGGACTCGAGCCATGTTTCCTTTTGGGCCTTGCTGGATGTTGGTTACCTGTTACTCATCTGGTGTCAACCCAAAACCGATTCCTGGCATGTGTTATGCAACCTTTTCAGTAGAAGCTTCAATCCATCACTCCCTGAATTAGTTGGATTACGAAAAGCACGTTCCAGGACAGTTGCTGAATGCAAAACAGCAGATACAAATGGATGGGATAAATTCCATAATGTTGTAAAAGTTGACCAAAGCCCAGTGAGAGAACGCTCTGTTTTTGCACAGTTGCAGTTTCCAGGTGCTAGACTGGGTCAAGGGCAATCAATTAAAACTCCTTTGTGTTCCTCTCTTTTTATGTTATCTTTCTTTTTTTTACATCCCATTTTTTAATTTAAATTTTCTTACTCTCCGCTAAGAGTCAGGAATAACTTTCTGTGCATCTGTTTTCTGTATTACACTGAAGAAAGGTTAGTTCAGCAATGTCATTTAGGGAAGGATATCTGCCATCCTTTCCTGGTCTGGCCTACATGTGACTCCAGACCATAGCAATGTGATTGATTATCAACTGCACCCCCATTGTGCCATTAGGGATGGGCAAAAAATACTGGCCGAGCCAGTAACCTTCAAATCTCATGAATGCATTTTTAATAAAAGTTAAAAATTACTGGGAGGAGATTTGATAGGGATTTTTAAAATCGTGAATGGGCTGGATAGAGCAAATGGAGAGAAGCTATTCCCACTCATTTTAAAAAAAAAAGGATCTGCAGTGATATGCCAAGGAAGCAAGGGTTACATGAGAAAAAAAATTATCTCACAACGAGTAGTTAAGGTATGGAATGCACTGCCTGGAAATCTTGTTGAGGCAGGTTCAGTTGAGGCATTCATAATGGTGTGTATAGTTCTGGGGCAAAAACAGGAGGTTGGCACTGAGTAATTATGCTTATTTGAAGAGCAGGTGCAGGTATGATGGGCTGAATGGCCTGTGCCGTAACAGTTCTGTGGTTCTGAGTCACTATTTATAAAAACATTAAGCCGATGTAATGAAGGCTTTGATTTATTTCATTGTGTCAGGAAAAACATATTATCGAAATCATTACAAAATTGTTTACTTTAAGTTGCGTACTTCACCTGGTCTTTAAGTTAATGCCTAGAGTAAGTCAGCTTTAAAGATTAATGAGGATGTCATGCTGCAGCTCGGTGTGCTGTCTTTAGAGTGGAATTTTAGATTGGAAAACCACAATATTGTGGTCAAATTCACACTGCATCAGGAACAGTAATTCAATCGCAGTTTGATCTAAATGGGCAGACAGTGGCCAGAGGGATGCGATCACTGTCTGCTTAAAGATGGCAAACAGGCCTTCGAAGTTGGAGTGTCAATAGCAGGTCCTCCAGCATGATGGGAGCCGCAGTCTGCCAATGTAGTGAAGGGCAGCACGATGGTTCAATGGTTAGCTCTGTTGCCTCACAGCTCCAGGCACCTGGGTTGGATTCCACCCTTGGGTGACTGTGCAAACTCCACATGGACATTCTCTCCATGTCTGCTTTGGTTTTCTCCCACAATCTGAAGATGTGCATGTTAGGTGGATTGGCCATGCTAAATTGCCCACAGTGTCCAGGAATGTGTAGATTAGGTGCACTAGCCATGGTAAGTCTGATAGGGGGAGTGGGCCTGGGTTGCTCTTCAGAGGTCAGTGTGGACTTAATGGACCAAATGGCCTACTTCCACCTTGCACAGAATCTATGAAACTAATGAAGACTGAGAGCACGAATGCCTCCATTTTGAGACATCCACTTATATTCATTGTACATTTCATTTGAAATTACAAATAGCTATAAGCTGCTAGCCCCCACATCCTGTGGAGGACCAGTCCCTCACTAGATTGGCTGCAGCCAGGTGATAATGGTGGAGGTAAGGGAATGTCAGTGAACCCTGGAGTACTGCACACCTCCCCCGCACCCCCCCCCCCCCCCCCCCCCCCCACCCCCGATCTGCCAACAGGAGACTGCCTGCAGACATCTGCAGCACTCCTGATTCGGTGATTGAGGTGGGTTAGTGGTTGCAGATGACAGACATTATAATTGTTGCGTCATTTGAGGGAAAATACTTGTTGCCAGATATGCAGAAAAGTCAGCAGCACACTGGCTGACTTCATGAAATTCTACATCTACCTTTCCTGTATTTGTGCCTGTGTATCAGCATTATAACCTTGTCCCATGTGTTTTGAAATCTAGAATCCATATACAGAGGAACTTCGATTATCCAAAGGACATGGGTGGGGAGTATTTCGCTCAGTTCATCGGATGTTGAATAACATAAGTCACCACATAACAGGACCTTGCGTTGTTGTTTGGATCATCTGAAATCACTCCCCACCCCTATCCGCTTTCCACAAAGACCATTCCCTCCGTGACTACCTGGTCAGATCCACACCCCCACAACCCACCCTCCCGTCCTGGCACCTTCCCCTGCCACTGCAGCAATTGCAAAACCTGTGCCCACACCTCCTCTCTCAGCTCCATCCAAGGCCCCAAAGGAGCCTTCCACATCCATCTAAATTTCACCTGCACCTCCACAAATGTCATTTACTGCATTCCTTGCTCCCGATGCGGTCTCCTTTACATTGGGGAGACTGGACGCCTTCTCGCAGAGCGCTTTAGGGAACATCTCCAGGACAACCGTACCAATGAACCCCACTGCCCCGTGGCCGAACATTTCAACACCCCAACCACTCTGTTGAGGACATGTAAGTCCTGGGCTTCCACCGCCACTCTCTCACCACCCACTGCCTGGAGGAAGAACGCTTCATCTTCCGCCTCAGAACACTTCAACCCTAGGGCATCAATGTGGACTTCATCAGTTTCCTCATTTCCCCTTCCCTCACTTCACCCCAGTTCCAAACATTTAGCTCAGCACCGTCCACTTGACCTGTTCTACCTGTCTATCTTCCTTCCCACCTATCCGCTGCATCCTCCTCTCCAACCTATCATCTTTACCTCTTCCTCCATCCACCTATTGCACTCTTAACTATCTTCTTCCCAGCCCCATGCCCCTCCCATTTATCTTTCCACCCCGGAGGCTTCCAGCCTCATTCCCGATGAAGGGCTACTGCCCGAAACGTCAGTTTTCCTATTCCTTGCATGCTGCCTGCCCTGCTGTGCTTTTCCAGCACCAGTCTAATCTTGACTCCTCTGAAATTCAGTTAATCGAATGCTGGATAATCGAGGTTCTTATGTAACCCGAATCTCTATTCTCATGTACTTCAGTTAGGAATGGGTAGATAATTTCACTCAAATTATTGAGGATTCCACACTCTGATTCAGGTTTTTTCTCTTTTCAATAATTCATTTACTGGTGTTTCTAATCAAAGCTATGAATTGCATGCCTAAGGAAATATTACATTGTATTGCATTTGCAGCAAGCTGCCATATGATGTCACAGCAGAGCAGGCCTTGTCACATACAGAAGTCAAGACAAAACTTGAAACCTCAATGCACAACCTGCAAGCAGTTACCGATAAGGTTCTCACGTCCATTAGCACATCCTTGGATACCATTCCGTAAGTAGCTTATGTCTTAGAATCATAGAATGTCAGCATCCACGTGGAAGTCTTTAGCCCATTAAGCCTATTCTTGGAGATGTGTGAACAAGCTTCCAGTTATACCCATTCTCAATCTCTATACGTAGCAGATGGGTTCAGAATTGAGATATTACATAGAAACAAATATTAGAAATCAGTGCAATTGAAATTTGTTTTAAATATATCAAAAATCATTGTGCATTTTTGTATTTCACAGTTATAAACTGCAGTTGAATTTGTGTCCATAAGTGTTGACTTGGCTTTTGTATGCTGCAACCATTAAATTTAAGCAAAGTTTGATAACATTTCCACTCATTGGACACTGATTTTGTTTAAAATACAATGCCAGCTTCAGACTTATGTCATTGCCAAACTTGTTTGCAAAAAGAAAGTGCCCTGAAGGTATTTTCATCTGTATTTGCTTTTTTTTAATGAATGGTATACACTGACACTTTCTCAATTCCTATAGTGACTAGATTCCTACATTCCCTACTGTGTGGAAACAGGCCCTTCGGCCCAACTAGTTCACACCGACCCTCCAAAGAGTAATCCACCCAGACCTAGTCCTCCTGACTAATGCGCCTAACTCCATAGGCAATTTAGCATGATCAATTCACCTAACCTGCACATCTTTGGACTGTGGGAGGAAACTGGAGCATCCAGAGGAAATCCACGCAGACGCAGGGAGAATGTGCAAATTCCACACACAGTCACCCGAGGCTGGAATCAAACCCGGGTCCCTGGCGCTGTGAGGCAGCAGTGCTAATCACTGAGCCACCATGCCGCCATTAGCATTTCTTTACAAACTGAGTCACTTGTAATAAATGTTTCCAAGATCATCAAAATTAAAAATCTGTTTGAAGATCTTGAAATAATCATTGTGGTTCATTCATTTCTTGGTCCTAAAACAAGGATCACAGATTTTCAATGTGTTATCTCACTCTGGATAAGCACCTGACGGCATCTCATGCTTTTGTGAGCTAGCCCCAGCGGTCAACTCAAATCAGCCATTTTAAAATATGGGGCTGAAGTCAGAACGGGGTGCTCTTGCAATATTTCGTCTACATGCCATTATCAATGAATGTTCATGTTTAACTTTCAGCAGCAAAACCATACCTATCTTCAATTGGGCTTCCTATAAATGAGCAATGCACAATGCTGACAACCCCTCATTAGGCAAGTTGCCAGTTTATTTAAATTAGTCACATCATGTCCGATTTGTCCACATGTTTAGACATGCACTCCAAGAATGGCACCTATTCTGCACCCGAAATTGGACTCGAACCAATTTTATCATCGTCCTGCTTATTAAGCTGTCATTGAATTAACAGCTACTTGCCTACCACTCTAGCTTTTGATTCTGAATTCATTGATCAGTTATCAATTCCATGGAATCATTTGGTCTCAAGCAGAAAACATAAATTCGTGAACATTATATCGAACTGTAGATCCTGTTTTCTTAATTCAAATGAAACTCTGGAGAGCTTTATTGATTTTCATCTGGATTTCGTTTGTGTTAGATACCTATGTACAAGTTGATTAAATGTACTTTGCTCAGGTTTTTTTCCTCTACTCTATAAAACAAAAGACTGATTTGTCCTTAGCAGCGAAAGTAACAAGTGTTATAGAGCAATTTGTACTGGTCCTGCTGCTCATCTGACATCATCTCCTTTCTTCCCCATTCTCACCCATGTTACACTAAACCATAGTTTATTTTTCTATCTGAATTATTTTTTCAAATGTTGTGATTATGAATAAATGCATGCTTAATTTTAAACTAAGACTCCAATGTATGATTCTGGTTTGTGTAAGTTGCATTTTCTGCTAATATCAACAGGAACTGATGGTTAGCTATGAAGTGATATTTGTTATAACAGACTTAAAGTATTAATGATAATGTGTGGTGATAAAGTCAACATTCAGAGACTATCAGCAAATATTTATGCAAGTATCTACAAATGCATAAGTTGATTAATGAGAAACCAGAATTAATTTGAGGCTGGTCGTTTTTAACTAAAAATTACTTTTTATGTGACCAACTGCAAAAGTAAATGCATGTAATCTGTAACAATTTTCAGATTAGATTTGATGAGCTTTTGGATTGATTGACATTTAAGAAAAGTTTTGACATTTTGAAATCCCAATGATTTGTGTAAAAACCTGGTTGATTGAGTAAAAAACTCAATGTATTGGAGTAAATGAATGTTGCTCAGGTTAGACAAGGGTCAGTTCTGGATTATTTTATCCACTGCATTCCTTCAATAAAACATGCTTAGTCTTGTTCACCATACTTGAATTCCATTCCTGTACAGGCCATAAAGGTCCCGTCTTCTGTACTTCACCCCTCAGCTGAGCCATGTCATCTCTGGTTAAACTCTCCACCACTCCTCCCTCGCTCGCGCGCTCTCTCTCTCTCTCTCTCTCTCTCTCGAGAGAGAGAGAGAGAGAGAGAGAGAGAGAGAGAGAGAGAAGTCCAGTCATCCTCTGGGACAATGGTAACTTTACCTTTTACCGGTGGTAGCTAACAATTAAAATAAAATTTAGTTCCAGCTGAGATGTATCTTCCCAGCTGGATAATCTGCATGGAGTAAAAGCATCACACTAAAACTCTCAGCGTAGAATCACAGAAATGTACAGCACAGAAACAGACCCTTCTTTCTAACTCGTCATGCTGACCAGATATCCCAACCCAATATAGTCCTACCTGCTAGCACCCAGCCCATATCTCTCCAAACCCTTCCTGTTCATATACTTGTCCAGATGCCTTTTAAATGTTACAATTGTACGAGCCTCCACCATAGGGCTTTTGCCCAAAACGTTGATTCCCCTACTCCTTGGATGCTGCCTGACCTGCTGTGCTTTTCCAACACCACACTCACTCGAATCTCCATCATCTGTAGTCTTCACTTTCATTTCCTCTGGCAGGCCATTCCATACACATACTGCCGTCTGCATGAAAATGTTGCCCTTAGATGACTCCTCTTTATCTTGTCCCTCTCACCCTAAACCTCTGCCCCCTAGTTCTGGACTCCTCCATCCCAGGGAAAAGACCTTGTCTATTTATCCTGTCCATGCCCCTGATGATTTTATAAACCTCTATAAGGTCACCCCTCAGTCTCCGACGCACCAGGGAAAACAGCCCCAGGCTATTCAACCTTATAGTTCAAATCCTCCAACCCTGACAACATCCTTGTAATTTTTTTCTGAAGCCTTTTCAAGTTTCACAACATCTTTCCAATAGGAAGGAGACCAGAATTGCATGCGATATTCCAACAATGTCCTAACCAATGTCGTGTACAGCTGCAACCTGACCTCCCAACTCCTGTACTCAATACTCTGACCAATAAAGGCAAGCATAACAAACGTCACCTTCACTATTCTATCTACCTGTGATTACTTTCAAGATGCCATGAACCTGCACTCCAAGGTCTCTTTGTTCAGCAACCCTCCCTAGGACCTTACCATTAAGTGTTTAAGTCCTGCTTAGATTTGCTTTCCCAAATTGCAGTACCTCACATTTTTCTAAAATTAAACTCCATCTGCCACTCCTCAGCCCATTGGCCCATCTGATGAAGATCCCAATGTAATCCGAGGTAACCTTCTTTGCTATCCACGACACCTCCAATTTTGGCGTCATCAGCAAACTTACTAACTATACCTCTTAATTTGCAAATGGCGAAAAGTAGTGGACCCAGCACCGTTCCTTGTGGCAGTCCACTGGTCACAGGCCTCCAATTTGAAAAAGAACGATCCACCACTGTGGACGGCACAGTGATTATCACTGCTGCCTCACAGCGCCAGAGACCTGGGTTCAATTCCCACCTCAGGCAACTGTGTATGTGGAATTTGCACGTTCTCCCCGTGTCTGCGTGGGTTTCCTCCAGGTGCTCCGGTTTCCTCCCACAGTCCAAAAATGTGCAGGTTAGGTGAATTGGCCATGCTAATTGCCCATAGTGTTAGGTGAAGGGATAAATGTAGGGGAATGGGTCTGAGTGGATTGCTCTTCGGCGGGTCGGTGCGGACTTGTTGGGCTGAAGGGCCTGTTTCCACACTGTAAGTAATCTAATCTAATCTAACAAAACCACTACCCTCTGTCTTCTACCTTTTGAGCCAGTTCTGTATCCAAATGGCTAGTTTTCCCTGTGTTTCATGAGATCTAACCTTGCTAATCAGTCTCCCATGGGGAACCTTGTCGAACACCTTACTGAAGTCCATATAGATGACTCTACCCTCATCAATCCTTTTTGTTACTTCAAAAAACTCAATCAAGTTTGTGAGACATGACTTCCCATGCACAAAGCCATGTTGACTATCCCTAATCAGCAGTTACCTTTCCAAATACATGTACATTCTGTCCCTTAGGATTCCCTCCAACAACTTGCCCACCACTGACATTAGGCTCACTGGTCTATAATTCTCTGGCTTGTCCTTACCACCCTTCTTGATCAGTGGCACCACATTAGCCAACCTCCAGTCTTCTGGTACCTCACCTCTAACTATTGATGATACAAATATCTCAGCAAGAGGCCCAGCAATCCCTTTCCTCATTTCCCAAAGAGTTCTAGGGCGCACCTGATCAGGTCCTGGGGATTTATACACTTTTACGTGTTTCAAGACATCCAGCACTTCCTCCTCTCTAATATGGACATTTTTCAGGATGTCACCATCTAGTTCCCTACGTTCTTTATCTTCCATGTCCTTTTCCACAGTAAACACTGACGCAAAATTCTAGTTTACTATCTCCCCCATCTCCTGCGGCTCCACACAAAGGCCGCCTTGCTGATCTTTGAGGGACCCTATTCTCTCCCTAGTTACCCTTTTGTGCTTAATGTATTTATGAAAACTGTTTGGATTCTCCTTAACTCTGTTTGCCAAAGGTATCTCATGGCCCCTTTACCCTCCTGATTTCCCTCTTAAGTATACTCCTACTGCCTTTTCCTGTCATTGATTCTATCTAATGTCTTATTAAAGTTGCTTTATTCCATAACAATTAATTTGCTTCTGAGTCCAACTTTCATTGAGCAAAAGTGTTTTACCTTCCTGTAGAGAGGAGGAGAGTTTTTTTTTTAATTATCCCTGTAGAGTGACTCAAATAGCATATCTCGAGCACTTTTTAAAAAAACCCTTTATTTAGTCTTGATTTGGAGATACCGGTGCCAGACTGGGGTGTACAAAGTTAAAAATCACACAACAACAGGTTATAGTCCAACAGGTTTAATTGAAAGCAGACTAGCTTTCGGAGCATCAGGTGATGAAGGAACGGCGCTCCAAAAGCTAGCGTGCTCCCAATTAAAACTGTTGGACTATAACCTGGTGTTGTGTGATTTCTAACTTGTAACAGTTTTTACGTGAAAACCTATTATGCAAGTGTTAATATTTCACCCTTTTTTAAAATTCATTTGTCTGTGTGTAGTTATGGAATGAGGTACATCGCCAAAGTTTTGAAGAATTCGCTGCATGAAAAATTTCCTGATTCCACTGAAGATGAACTGCTAAAGGTAGCTCGATAATACTTGATAAGTTGGCTTACTTCAACTGGCTCTGACAAAAGAAACATGATTTTTGTTTTAAAAAAATGGTAACTGTGTCCCAAACAAGTTGTTATTTTGACAGCCTTAAAAGAAATGTTTTGAAGATTTATTGTAAACAGGTAATTGTATTTGCTTCTAATGTGATTGAACACGAGTAATAATTCTCTACAAAAGAGTTAAGTTACTGAGGGGGTTGTAGATTAATGAGAAAAACAGTCCTATTGAAAATGGAAAATTACTAATTTTACTGAGTGAAATATCCTATAAAATGAAGCATCCCTGATGAAATCTTGTTAAAATTCCTTTGTGTTTGTAACATAGAATTCACAGCATAGAATTTATTGATGTCTGTGTTTCTTACATTTAGATTCGCATTCTCCCACATGTTGACAAGATAGGATTTGACAGAATAGAAACTTCCTTAATTTTGAGCTCAGCAGTTGGAGAATGACCTATGAGAGAGGAAAAGGAAAGTCCCAACTAGTGTAGTGTTTCTCAATGACTTTAACCCTTTAGTTCTGGTATTACTTTTGTAAATTTCTTCTGTAATCCTGTATAAGAACAGGATATTGTGTTTTTGGACTACCATGCAATGAATCTAATTCTATGCAATCATCACAAAGACTGCAATAAAAGGCAACTTTAGGATATTAGTTGCTCGTGTATTTGAAAATAATTTTCTTTATTAACACTCCGAATTTGGCTGCTTCTCAAAAAGTTTTGTCTCTGTGCGGCTTTTATCATTATTTTAACTGGTGCACTGAAGGGTATGATCGTTTACTATCCAAAAGATTGCTATTCATATTTTGTTTAATACACTATAAAGTTTAGTTCATCTCAAAATATCAGGGAGGTGTTTATACTGTCAATACAACCAGTTGTGAATGACAGTCAGCATGTCAAATCCCATCATCATGTTTTCCAGCGTAGTTAAGTTTCTTCTAACTAGATTAGTTCCTAAATTCTAAGACATTTCAACTAATTTTTTTTCTCTTTGCTGATATGGCTTAGTGATGTGACCTTTTGGAAACTGTGTCCCCTAATATAGCTTTAGTTATAAACCTAAGCTTGCCCTTTACAAGAATGAGTAAATACTGATCTCTGACGTTCTCCATGGATCTAATCCTGCTCGTGGCTTTTTGTAAGAGTCAAAATGTTGACTGAAATAATCATTTTGAAGGTTTATAATATGTGCTCACATCATACATATGCTCACATATGCCATCAGGTGACTCCCAGTAACCTTGAAGGTGTGTTTATGGTTCAGTGCGGCCAAACCGATTTCTTGCACAGTACCATATGAGGACTGTACTTTGAAACTGGAAATTACAAATCCAGTTTTGAACGTTTAATACCTCAGTTCTCCAGAGTTTACATTTTGATTTTTTTTTGTAAAATTTGAGGGAATGAGTTCAAAACCCACATTTATCATTTAAAACACTGCAGTTTCTTTCGATGTGTAAATACAACTACCGTATCTGAAGACTAATACCCCGAAATACTTGTGTTGCTAATCCTCATTGTTTTACAAACCATTGTAGCTTTGGTCCTACATCTGTTAATGTATTTCAAATGTGTCAATGTTCAGTTTCTTATTCATCATCATATTTTGTGAAATAGTGTTCTAGCCAGATATCTCTCCAGGCCTAGTTCCGTCTTTATGACTGACTAAAGTGCAGAAAAATCACACTTTCCTGGATCCTAAAGCGAAGCAGTGTATTTGAGGTTTTACAAAATTGGAAGCATAGCTAGGAATTTCCATTGTCGTGTGGAACATAAGTTATAATGATTTTAATTCTTGTATGGGATATTAACAGGCCAAGTAGAGGGACGGAAGATGAGTAACACTTGACTCAGATAAGGCCACAATCTATTTATTGCTTATTTCATAATTATCTAAAAGTTGTGTCCCAGTGATTTTAATATTGATGTTTGTAGATTGTAGGCAATCTTCTTTACTATCGCTACATGAACCCGGCCATTGTCGCTCCTGATGGATTTGATATTATTGATATGACGGCTGGTGGTCAGCTCCATCCCGATCAACGGCGGAACTTGGGCTCCGTGGCAAAAGTGTTGCAGCACGCTGCCTCAAATAAACTGTTCGAAGGAGAAAATGCACAATTGTCATCTATGAATGCCTACTTATCACAGACTTACCAGAAATTCAGGTAAATTGCAATATATAGAATCTGAGGTGAAAATGTTGACGTTTAAATTTATCTGCTTTAGCAAAATAGGGAAAAATTGTTTTTTTTATTATATCTTCATTATTGTTTCAATACAAAATACACTTTGGCGTTACCAGTTTTGGGTGAATTAACAATATTCAGCAGCACTGATGTCAAATGGGTGTGACTTGTAATTCAGGTACAATTGAATTGATTAGTCTGATGTTTCTGTGATTTGTTGGTAAGTATGTTCATTCAGAAAATGTGCAAAAAGGATCAGAAAAATGCAGTGTCTACTTACTGGAAACACACCCTTGTCACCTTGCTTACGCTGCTGGTTACAAATATATCGCATTTCTACTACAAAGTAAAAGCAGCCAAGATAGGATTGCGCTCTGGGAAAAAAGAATTTTGGCATGGCTGGTTAACTGCTCTAACACAAGAATCAATAGGTTTGAATATATTTCAAGGGTGTTCAAATTTAAGTCTTTTGCCTCTGCTACATTGGCAATTCCAAACTCAAACTCTAGTTTTCCATTGCTTTCTGAAATTTCAGTGTCACTGGTAATATAAAGGCAACTGCACTCAAAATGGAGTGAGAGATGTCAATAGTTTTTTTTTCTTGCTGAAGTTCTCCAGTATCTCACCATCTCTTTATTTAACTGTAATGCTCGTGTTGCTCTAATTACTTAGCTGAAAGACTGCAATAGAGGATATGACATGGAGTTGATCCAGTCCTTGCATTTACTTTGCAGCAAGTTGTTTTTGGGCAGCAGCTACAACATGGCTGTGTTCTGCAAATCCCAAACTGCAAATACTCAAGTTATTTATAAATGTCTTCCCTGGATTATAGCAGCTGGTTCTGTAAACTCAAGGATTGTCCAAACTATGTGCTTCAGAGTGACTCATTGCCTTTGCTTTCAAAATCATTAAGGGATGTCAAAGAGAAATAAATCTTGCTGGGCTGCAGTGTTAAAAGTCACGTTCGCATGGTAATCATGCTGACTCATCAGTTGTTAGAAAGTTTGTAATTGAGTGGGTGCTGAAGATGGGTTTGTGTGCAAAGTACCAAAGAGCATGAACAGTGTAGCTGGAGTTGTCTTTTCCAATTTTGCAAAATAACGTGAAACACCAAAAGTACAGCTCCCTGCTGTAACACATGTGGAAACTATCCAAGCAGGTCAGAAGTAAACTGTTTCTGGCTGCTATACCTGAGTACAAAGAGCTTACAGAGTGATGCCAGTAGCATGGAATCAATTCCTGTACAGGCTGAGATTAGCATGCAGAGTGCCACCTTCTCAACCACTCCTGACGTGTGGTAACTCTGGTTAAGTTCTGCACCAGTCACCCATCTCTCTGATGAGACAGCAGCTATCAGTATAAAAGATTTAACAACAGTGCACTTGAAAACAGTGACAGAATCAGACAATCAGCATGGATTTACGAAAGGAAAATAATGTTTGACAAATCCACTGGAATTGTTCCAGGATGCAACTAGTCCAGTTGGAGGATGAGCCAATGGATGTAAAATAGAAATTGCAGAACATTCTGAAGGGTCACTGGACTCAATGTTAACTCTGTGTTAGATTAGTGAAATGAGACCTGGGTGTCTGTACACCAGTCGCTGAAAGTAAACACACAAATGCAGCAAGCAGTGAAGAAGGCAAGTATAATGTTGGCATTCACTGCTAGAAGATTTGAGGGCAGGAACTGGGATGTCTTGCTGGATTCGTACAGGAAGCTCTGATCCAAAGTTCCTCGAACTGCAAAGACTTAGTATGGATAAGTTCACGCTGGCTCACATTGGCTTGCAGGAACAGCCTATCATCCATCCTCTCGTCACTATTATATTTGATTTAACTCATAAATTAATGTAGTGGTTCTGTTCGCCAAGCTGGAAGTTTTAGTTGCAAACGTTTCGTCCCCTGGCTAGGAGACATCATCAGTGCTCTGGAGCCTCCTGCGAAGCGCTTCTTTGATGTTTCTTCTGGTATTTATAGTGGTCTGTCCTTGCAGCTTCCGGGTGTCAGTTTCAGCTGTCCGCTGTAGTGGTTGGTATATTGGGTCCAGGTCGATGTGTTTGTTGATGGAGTTTGTGGATGAATGCCATGCCTCTAGCAATTTCCTGCCTGTTCTCTGTCTGGCTTGCCCTATGATAGTAGTGTTTTCCCAGTCGAATTCATGTTGCACTACTATCATAGGGCAAGCCAGACAGAGAACAGCCAGGGAATTCCTAGAGGCATGGCATTCATCCACAAACTCCATCAACAAACACATCGACCTGGACCCAATATACCAACCACTACAGCGGACAGCTGAAACTGACACCCGGAAGCGGCAAGGACAGACCACTATAAATACCGGAAGAAACATCAAAGAAGCGCTTCGCAGGAGGCTCCAGAGCACTGATGATGTCTCCTAGCCAGGGGACGAAACGTTTGCAACTAAAACTTCCAGCTCGGCGAACAGAACCATTACAACAAGCACCTGAGCTACAAATCTTCGCACAAACTTTGAATCATAAATTAATGACTTGAGATACCCTGCTTTTTACACTTAATTGTACAGACTTAACTGTTTTTAGAAACTAACAAGTCACTGGTATCCATCTAATGCTTAAGCAGTCATTTCTAAGAAATGAGAAGAGAAAAGCTCTGGAGACCAAAACACCAACTGAAAAGCTTTCTCTTCCTTGAAAGACTAGAAATATTCACAAATCATTGTCTTTTCCCACACTCCTGTCAGGCTGTGCTTTGACATCTCTCTGTCGTTGGTTTTATTGCAGTTCCGCCTTTCAATCCACACTTTTTATTCTCTTATACTTGCCTCTCACTCTGGAAAGTTTACTTCTTGCAAAGTTAAAAATCACACAACACCAGGTTATAGTCCAATAGGTTTATTTGGAAGCACCAACTTTCGGAGCGCTGCTCCTTCATCAGGTGGTTGTGAAGAAAAATCATCAGACACAGAATTTATAGCAATAGGATTGCAGTGTCGTGGAGTGTAATGTTAAACAAATTTAGCTGAAGTCCTTCATCTTTTAGATCATGTTAGTTTTGGTTCCTTCATATGTAAATCCCAGAACCTTTTTAAAGTTACATTCTCAAGATAGCTTTAACAACAGGTGCCGTCTCCACTCAGATCCCCACATTGAGGGTGTGAAGTTAAAGTCTGTCTGTGTCCCAATGTTCTAAAGTGGGTTTTACAGAATCTTAGATGGATTTATGCAATTTTTAAGCAAAGCAAAATATGACTTTGCAAGTACAAATTCACTCCACAAACTTATTTGTGTGTGCGCACACGTGCCAGGGAGACAGAGTGTGTGCATGTGAGAGTGTCTGTGAGACGGTGTGTAATGGGGTATGAGTCTGAGAGGGTGGGAGTGTGGAGGGGTGTATGTGAATGTGAGAGAGAGGGTTTGCGTGGGTCTGTACGAGTGTATGTAGTGAAATGGGGTCACCTGCAGTGTGACATGAACTCCAGATCCCGGTTGAGCCATCCCCATGGTTACAGAACTTCGCTATCGGCCACTGCTTGGCCACTTTGCATTGTTGCCTGTCCCTTAGTCTGCCTCGGAGGATGATCACCCAAAAGTCCAAGGCTGAATATCCCTGACCACTGAACTGTTCTCTGACTTGGAGGGAACACTCCTGTCTGTTGATTGTTGTGCAGTGTCCGTTTGTCTGTTGCCTCAGCATATGAATTAGACAATGTTGGCCGGGTCACATGAGTACCTGCCACGTATATGGTAGGTGGTGTCCCCACATGTAATGACGGTATCCATGCTGACACTCTGACACGTCTTGCAGCATCTGCCGTGGCAGTGTTGTATGGTGTTGTCCTGAAGGCCAGACAGTTTGCTGCAAACAAAGATCTGTTTGAGGTTTGGTGGTTGTTTAAAGGCAAGAAGAGGAGGCGTGGAGAAGGTCGTAGTGAGGTTATCACCCTCATTGATAATGTGCAGGCTGTGAAGAATATGGCGTAGGTTTCCAGTTCCTGGGAAGTACTGGACAATGAAGGGGAGATTAAAAAGCTAAATTTGTTTAATATTACACTCCATGACAATGCAATCCTGTTGCTATAAATTCTGTGTCTGATGATTCTGCTCCACAACCACCTGACGAAACAGCAGCGCTTCGGAAACTAGTGCTTTCAAATAAATCCGTTGGACTATAATGTGGTGGTGTTTGATTTTTAACTTTGTGCACTCCAGTCCAACACCGGCACCTCCAAATCTATTACTACTTGCACTAAAACTTCGTTAAAACACTGGCCCCCTTGCACTGAATTTCTACTTTGACAACCTATTGGAAACTTAATTCAGTCAGCAACTCACTTGGTGTCTGTCTCACTGCTGCCATCTCACGCTACCTGCCGTCCCATACTGGATAATTAGCTTAATTTGAATAGCCAGAAGCTTTGATAAGTAAATATGTTCGGTGAAAGAAAGAATGGAGGCAAAGCCTTAGATTGTGTTTAGAAGAATTCAAGTATAGGGCCACACTGCCAAAGATAATTTCTTTTTGCATTAAAACTTCCAGAAGCCCTTACTATCGTTTGCAGTAAAATATGGCTCATTTTGTCCATATTGATAAATGGTTGACAGACCTGAAGTGTAAACAGCATTGATACCTGGCAAATAAGCAAGTAGGGAAAATTAGCATGACCTAAGGCATTCAGTCTGCTTTCTCAGAGAACAGAATATTTAACATGAAAATGGGTATGTGTCCTGTCAAACCCAATCCTTCCTCAAAATGTATTCAATTTGCAATAATGTTGTCTCCGCTCTAACTCTCTATTCCCATGAAGAAAGTCTTTCTGAACATTTATTGATCTCCGCACTTTATTTTTGGAGAGGCCTTGGCTATTAGTCATGCCTTATGCCTAAATTCAGGTCAGCTTTTTCACAAACATTGTCTTGTGGTTTCAGCAGTTAGGAACCATTATTGCAATGGACGGAACTTAGTTATCTATTTGGCAGTTTAGAACTTTAAGCTCAGTTGTATGACTTCATTTTGCAACTTGATTGTTTGGGTGAGTTTGCCAACTTAATGTTTTTGCTACCAAATTCTTCCAAAGCTAGTGAGAAAATCTGGTCAAAGCAGCACTTTTATTTTAGAATTCTATAATTTTAGAAGACTCTAAATCTTTTGAAAGGCAAACATTGTTGTTTCAGAAGTTGCCAATTTAACCTTGTATAAGGTTCTCTCTGTTTCCTGTTCGTTCTTGAACTCTGCAAAGTCTTGACAAACCAAGCTATCGCCAGTATTCAAATCTGGCCAAAACCTTTAAATAATTTTAAGGGATTTTACAGCATAACATTTGTAAGGCTACAAAAGTTTCAAACTGGTATGATCACAAATAAGCACCAGTCATGTGGTTGACAGGGAATAAGCTAGGAGTTAAATAATGCAGAGTGAAACAAAGCACCAGAAATAATCAGGGCTGCACCTTTTGAAGAGAGAAATAGTTAATGTTTCAAGTCATGCCCGAATCATGTTCGGAACGCTCCAGGGAATTGACTAAAGAATTGAAGCAAGCCTTTTTGTGTATTTGAATCATAGTTGTTTGTTCAAATATCTTTGAAGACCCTGTATTCTTCCAGAAGCTTACAATGTTGTGGGAGAAAGTCCATTTCCAGTAGTAATTTTGAGGCGGCATGATGGCTCAGTGGTTAGCACTGCTGCCTCACGGCGCCATGGATCCGGGTTTGATTCCTGCCTCGGGCGACTGTCTACGTGGAGTTTGCACAAATTCCTAGTGTCTGGGTGAGTTTCCCCCTAGGTGCTCCGGTTTCCTCCCACCATCCAAAGATATGCAGATCAGGCGAATTGGCCATGCTAAATTGCCCCCATTGTGTTAGGTGCATTAGTTGGGGTAAATGTAGGGAAATGAGTCTGGGTGGGTACTTTTCAGAGGGTCGGTGTGGACTTGTTTGGCTTGTAAAGAACAACAGAGGATTACTATAAGGAAATATGCAGAGAAAAAATGAGGTACGAAGGTAAACTGGCCAATAATATAAAGGAGGATAGTAAAAGTGTTTTTTTTAGGTATGTGAAAGGCAAAAAAATGGTTAAGACTAAAATTGGGCCCTTGAAGACAGAAACAGGGGAATATATTACGGGGAACAAAGAAATGGCAGAAGAATTGAATTGGTACTTCAGATCTGTATTCACTGGGGAAGACACCAGCAATCTCCCTGAGGTAACAGTGGCTGAAGGACCTGAACGGAAGGGAATTTATATTTGCCAGGAATTGGTGTTGGAGAGACTGGAGAGAAGGTTGATAAGTCCCCGGGGCCTGATGGTCTACATCCCAGGGTACTGAAGGAGGTGGCTTGAGAAATTGTGGATGCGTTGGTGATTATTTCCCAGAGTTCGATACATTCGTGATCAGTTCCTGCGGATTGGAGGTGGCTAATGTTATACCACTTTTTAAGAAAGATGGGAGAGAGAAAGCAGGAAATTATAGACCAGTTAGTCTGACCTCAGTGGTGGGAAAGATACTGGAGTCTATTATAAAGGATGAAGTTACGACACATCTGGATAGTAGTAACCGGATAGGTCAGAGTCAGCATGGATTTCTGAAGGGGAAATCATGCTTGACTAATCTTCTGGAATCTTTTGAGGATGTAACTCTGAAGATGGACGAGGGAGATCCAGTAAATGTAGTGTATCTGGACTTTTAGAAAGCTTTTGATAAAGTCCCACATAGGAAGTTAGTGAGCAAAATTAGGGTGCATGGTATTGGGGACAAAGTACTAACTTGGATTGAAAGTTGGCTGGCTGATAGGAAACAAAATAGTGATAAACGGCTCCATTTCAGAATGGCAGGCAGTGACCAGTGGGGTACCGCAAGGATCATTGCTGGGACCGCAGCTTTTTACAATATATGTTAATGATATAGAAGATGGTATTAGTAGTATCATCAGCAAATTTGCTAATGTTATTAAGCTGGATGGCAGGGTGAAATGTGAGGAAGATGTTAGGAGATTAACAGGATGACCTGGACAAGTTAGGTGAGTGGTCAGATGCATGGCAGATGCAGTTTAATGTGGATAAACATATGGTTATCCACTTTGGTGGCAAGAACAGGAAGGCAGATTACTACCTAAATGGAATCAATTTAGGTAAAGGGACTGTACAAAGATATCTGGGTGTTCTGGTACACCAGTCAATGAAGGTAAGCGTTCAGGTACAGCAGGTAGTGAAAAAGGCTAATAGCATGCTGGCCTTCATAACAAGAGGGTTTGAGTATAGAAGCAAAGAGGTTCTTCTGCAGCTGTACAGGGCCCTGGTGAGACCGCACCTGGAGTACTGTGTGCAGTTCTGGTCTCCAAATTTGAGGAAGTACATTCTGACTATTGAGGGAGTGCAGCATAGGTACATGAGGTCAATTCCTGGAATGGCAGGATTACCTTACACTGAAAGACAGACTGGAGCGTCTGGGCTTGTATACCCTTGGGTTTAGAAGACTGAGAGGGGATCTGATTGAGACATATAAGATTATTAAAGAATTGGACACTCTGGAGGCAGAAACGTGTTTCCGCTGATGGGTGAGTGCCGAACCAGAGGACACAGCTTAAAAATACGAGGTAGACCATTTAGAACAGAGATGAGAAGAAACCTCTTCATCGAGAGAGAATGCTCTGCCCCAGAGGGTAGTGGAGGCCCAGTCTCTGGATTCATTTAAGAAAGAGTTGGATAGAGCTCTCAAGGATTGTGGAATCGAGGGTTATGAAGATAAGGCAGGAACAGGCTACTGATTAAGGATGATCAGCCATCCCTTTTCCCTTACCGCCTGAGGATTTCTCTTTCCACAATTTTATCCATCACAGATTGAAATTGACGTCAGAAAACAAACTTTGATTTATGAGCCAACTCCAAATCATCTGCCATTTCAGCTTCTAATCTTGCAGTCTTAACTCTCTGCTCTTCCCCGTGAGTTCTCACTACTTTATCAAATTAACTTTTGAACTCCTTCAAAGTAATTGTTTCTCTAAGCGTGTCGTATGTTTGATCAGTTTTCAATATCCTTATACACCCTATCAAAATTTACTATGATCCTTTCAAACCCAATGTGTGTTTGACCAGATTCCCTCCTTAGATTCCTAAAACATTGTCTGTCCGCTTCTAATATTAGCTGATATGCACTGAAGATGGCTTTTTTTCACTTCATCGTACTCCTCAGATATCTCCTTTTGATAGTAATGCAAAAACTTCACTCATTCCACTTACCAACTTTGTTTGAATCAACAATACCTACATGGTCACTGGTCATTTCATTTACTTAACCACTTTCTCAAATGAAGTGTAAAAGGCTTGTACGTTCTCATCAAGCATTAGCAGCATTTGGATATAATTAAACACATCTCCACTCAGCCTTTGGCAACAACAGAGTTGCTCTCCATTGCTGTCCTCTGGATGTAGATTTGCTCGCTGATCTGGAAGGTTTGTTTTCAGACATTTTGTCACCACACTGGGTAACATCTTCAGTGAGCCTCCATCAGAGCTCAGCTCAGCAAGCAAACCTACATCCAGGACCTTCACCTGATCTAAAACTCACTATTACTGTCCTCCTCACTACCTTTCACCTCTACTTCCTCCATTTTAATTCGCTTTGTGTTTTCGTTCCAAGCTCCAAAGTTCAAAAACACTCAATTTCTCCCTTTTCTTCTGCAAGGGCCTTCCTTTCCTTTCCTTTTTCTTCTGCTAGAGCTATTCTCTCTTTCTGCATTTCTTCTACTTTTAAATCGTAATTCAAACGCTTTCATTTTCTTTTCATGTTCAAGCTGCTTCATTTACAATTGAATTTTAGCCATTTCCAAAGATTCCAATGGCATTTCTGGCAATCGTGAATGTTGAACTATTGCAGCAATGTTTTAACAGACAGAGGAAACCCAAACCCTAGCTTGGTTGCCAATTCCAAAAGCTTAACCTTGCTGACTTCCTGAAAAACTCCCAAAGTGGCTTCTTCCACCCACTAAGGAAATTCTTGGCAACTAAAAGAGCCATATGCAACACCCAAAATAAATATCACCAACTCTCACCATTCGCTATCTTTGAATCCATAACTCTTAAACCTAAGCCAGACTTAGAGATTTTGATCCCAAAGATTGCCCCCAATTTGTTTAGGGCCAGACCATCCAGCATCTAAATATATTAAGCGGATAGTCTAGACCCTAACTTTTTCTTGTTTTGAAGGTAACTGTAAGGTGTTACATTCCAGATGCGATTCAATTGGTCAAACTATTCAATTTTATGCAAAATAAACGTTGTTTTGTTTGTCGTGTAAAAATACAGACAAGCTAAAATAATTGGCTTAACTCTAACTCTATTGAAATGCTTAACAAAATAATGAACTTACTAATTAATTGTTCAAATAAAGTAACATCCCATAAACACACTTTTTTGGCAAAGGTAAATTCAATAAAATTGTCTCGCATACAATTCGAGCAGCAGGAAGAGAATTCCAGCTTTAAGCTGTAATAAACAGAGGAATAAAAGCTTTCACATCCAGCTTCAAGACTTCGGCAACTGTCAAATATCGAAAGTTGAAACTAACAATTCTGGTTCTGAGAGCTTGCCCCCACCCATTCAAGCTGCTTCTATTGTAGAGTCATAGTCATAGAGATGTACAGCGTGGAAACAGACCCTTCGGTCCAACCCATCCATGCCGACCAGATATCCCAACCCAATCTAGTCCCACCTGCCAGCACCCGGTCCATATCCCTCTGAACCTTTCCTACTCATATACCCATCCAAATGCCTCTTAAATGTTGCAATTGTACCAGCCTCCACCACATCCTCTGGCAACTCATTCCATACACGTACCACCCTCCGTGAAAAAGTTGCCCCTTAGGTCTCTTTTATATCTTTTCCCCCCTCACCTTAAATCTATGCCCTCTAATTCTGGACTCCCCCACCCCAGGGAAAAGACTTTGCCTATTTACCCTATCCATGTCCCTCATAATTTTGTAAATCTCTATAAGGTCACCCCTCAGCTTCTGACGCTCCAGGGAGAACAGCCCCAGCCTGTTCAGCCTCTCCCTGTAGCTCAGATCCTCCAACCCTGGCAACATCCTTGTAAATCTTTTCTGAACCCTTTCAAGTTTCACAACATCTTTTCAATAGGAAGGAGACCAGAATTGCACGCAATATTCCAACAGTGGCCTAACCAATGTCCTGCACAGCCGCAACATGACCTCCCACGCCTATACCACCTTTTTTGAAAAAAAACCAAGCATCTCAAGCTATTTATTTTATTAGCTTTGAGCAGACAACTAGACGCCTCTGTCTCAACCTTCCTTCATAAAAAACAACCAGGACAAAAGTACATCACTTAAAGCCATATTATTGTCACAAAATCACTTACATAAATTGTGGGCAGATATGGGCAGAGTACTGCTCCTTATAGTGCCCCACTAGGAGCAGCCTGCTTTCCAGGCATTGGTTTGTTTATTCTACTCCTTGCTTTCTGTCTGTTGACTAATGTTCAATCCATATTTGAATGTTGCCACCAATCTCATGCACCCTAATTTTGCTTACTAAACTCCAATAGAATCCTACCAAATTCCTTCTGTAAATACAAATGCACTACTTCCACTGGTTCTGCCACATCTATGCTTAAAGTAACATCTTTCAATCCACAGGTTTGTTGATCGTGATTTCCTTTTTATAGTTCCTGCTGACTGCCCAATTCTGCAATTCTTTTACATGTGTTCAATTATCACATCCTTTGTAATTGATTCTCTTTCCCTCCTACTGATATCAAACAGATAGTTTTCCATTATGCCTTTTTCTCCTTAAACATTAGAATTAAAGTTGCTCCTTTCCATTGTGGGCAAAACCTTATTGGACTTACAGAATTTTGAATAAAAAACCACGACCCCATCTTATTGTCTCTATACTCACCACCTTTACTGGGGTGCAGTTTATCTACTCTAAGGGATTTATTAACCTTCAATCAAGATTACTTGTCAAGAACAACTCTTTACAAGTACTTACATTTTCAGGTCCTCAGCTTCTCAAGTCCTTTCACAGATGTTTTTGGTTCCTTCTTCAGTAAAGAGAGGTGCAAACTTGTGTTTAGTCTTGGTCTTCAATTTCTGTGTTCTACATGAGAAACTCTCCTATATCTAGTTGCAATGGACCCACATTTTCCTTTTTTAGTCTCTTTCTGTTTCATATATCTGAAGAATCTTTTACAGTCCCACCTTTTGCTCATTAGATTCCATCCAAATTCTCTTTCCTTTGTTTACCAGTAACTTGATAGTACTTTGCTGTGTTCTAAATTGCTCCCAGTCCTCTGGTTTGCCACCTTTTCAGGCATCCTTTTCAAATATAGTATTTAACTTGTAGTGATTCATCTATCTAGACCTTTTAGGCAATGTTTATTTATTATTGATTATGTCATCTTCCTTGAAATACTACTCATTACATGTTAACATTCAAATACTTTTAGTGTACTTTCCCATTCCACCATCGTTAACTTGTCTCTGACACCTCCATTATTTCCCTCCTTCAGATTTAAGATTTCAGCTTCAGAATGAATTATATCACAATGAAACTACTTGTAAAATTGCTAGGTAGTAAGTCGCACTTAAATAAAATCACTACTGCAATGTTATGGGATTGTTTTCATGGTGCAGGAAGCAAACAGAACCATGTGGTCCCAAATTTATACAGGAATTAGAATACTCCTGACGGTCAGAATCTTTTTTCCAGAGTTGGAATGTCTAATACTTGAGGGCATGCATTTAAGGTTAAGTGGGGGGGACTTCATAGGAGACATGAGAAGCAAGTTTTTTTTTAACAGAGTCGTAGGAGTCTGGAATGCACTGTCAGGGGGAGTGGTGGAGGCAGCTACAATAGGGGCATTAATGGGACTTTTAGATAACCGCATGAAAATCCAAGGAATGGAGGGAGATGGACCAAGGACAGGCAGAAGGGATTAGTTTAATTTTCTGTCGTGTGGGTCAAAGGGCCCATTCCTGTGCTGTACTGTTCTATGTTCTGTGTTAACTTGGATTTATAGTTTCTTAACGTAATTAGACCGAATTTATTTGACAATCTGAATAAAGGAGTGATTAACTTGGCAGGATGCATTCCTGAATAAATTGAGGTATGAGTTGAGATGTGAACCAGATTTCATTTTTGTTTTGTTCTCCAGTGGCACATTTTCTTATGGCGGTGGTAATGTGGTCACAATAGACTAGTGTTAAATACGATTCATGGAGAAAGAAGCTGCTTTTTATGTTTCATTCTCTGACTCACAGTTATTTAAAAAGTTTTTGTTGGACAATGGATAAAGAACATCTGTGAAAATTATTAGACCCAAAGTCAGAAAAGCAGCTGTGTGCATGCCAGATGTGGTAACGTGGATGTTGTACTTTCCCTATGGTAATTGTTCTCACACCCATCTCTCAGTAGAAGTGTTTATTTGTCTCTATCCAATCACAAAACACTGTCACTTATTATCCTGTCACCTTCCCTACCTATATGCGTAGTCTGAACAAGGCTATGTGAAACCTTGGGCTTCTACTTATCTCAGAGAAGCACTTTATTCCTCATGTTCTATCTATTCCAAGACTTCTAACTTCCCCAGCCATGACCTGGTACTCCTCCATTCCTGCCGTTCTCTCCTGCTACTCATCACAACTAGAATCTATTTCATCAACATATTCCTTAACAGCCTTCCATCCTTTAACTTTTAATGTCCTAAACTCTGCACTCCTATCATCTGACAATCCCTCTCATTAAGGTGGTAAAAACAATTACTGCAGATGCTGGAAACCAGATTCTGGATTAGTGGTGCTGGAAGAGCACAGCAGTTCAGGCAGCATCCAAAGAGCAGCAAAATCGACGTTTCGGGCAAAAGCCCTTCATCAGGAATAAAGATTCCTGATGAAGGGCTTTTCCCCGAAACGTCGATTTCGCTGCACTTTGGATGCTGCCTGAACTGCTGTGCTCTTCCAGCACCACTAATCCAGAATCCCCCAAATTAAACATGGTTCCCACTGTCCTCTTCAAATCGCACACCTGATTCCATCTCTAAAATCATCTCCATTTTCCTTCACATTAGGGCAATATTTGATGCTTTGACTTGGGCGCACTTTCCACTTGACCGCTCCCCTGCACCACCATTAGAGGCAGAGCCTTCACCTCCCTTGGAAATCACTCCCTCCACCTCTGTGTTTCCCACTTGACGACAGTTTTTTTTAAAAGCCTCCTTAAAATTCATCTTTTTGAAACAGCTTTTGATCATCTCTATTCCTAAATGTGTACTGAACTTAATCCGTTCATGGGATGGAGATGTCTTTGCCAAGTCAGTATTTATTGCTTATCCCTAGTTGCCCTGAAGGAGATGGCGCTGAACTGCCGTCTTGAATTGTTGCTTTTTGGAAAGGAGTTTCAGAACTCTGACCCAGCAACCATGAACAACGGTGATATACTTGCAGACAGGTTGGTGGTGCTTCCGTGTATCTGCTGCTGTTTGAGTCACCAAGTGGTAGTGGTCTCAGATTCAGACGTTGCTGTGGAAGAGCCTTGGTGAGTTACTGCAGTGCAGATTGTAGATGGTACACTCTCCATCTGTGGTGAAGGAAGTGAATGTTGAAGATGGTGGCTGGGGTACCAGTCAAGTGGGCTGCTTTGTCCTTGTTCTTACTATATGTGCAAAACTTGAGTTCTGACGTTTTTTATAACAGTTGTTGTTGGCCTAAATTTTCATGTTAAGGTTGGGAGCACTGAATCAGAGCAATTCATGGTTTTGCAAAACTAATCTGGGAAGGAGTGACCGAGATTTTATTCTCATTCTGTTATCGCAAAGTGAGGTTTTGTTGGAATCAGGCCATAGTCTCTCTTAGTCAGTCAAACTGTGAAATTGCAAAACACCCCGTTGTGATGATTAAAATTGTGAAATCAGTCATATAGCACTCTTGTAGTGATAGCAGTCTTCAGGCCTATACCAACAGACAATAAAAATCATTACTTGTTATTTCATGTTAAACGCTATACCCAGCCTTTTTTCAAATATTTAACTTCCTGGAGTTTAAAATGCTTTGATTTTTGTTGTTGACATTTCCACTGAATTTCTGCGCAGTTTATGAATATTCATGTCTATGTTTAGCACCCCAAAGGGCACTTTACCTCTCCAAACGGACACCTAAACTCCTCTAAGGCTGTCATGGAACATGTCCAATGTCATATCTCTGGAGACAACCGCTCCTCTCCAAAGCACTCAGCAAAGTTTACACCCACTATTTTATATTTATTTGAAATCACAAGCTTTCAGAACGCTGCTCCTTCATCAAATGTTGAAGAAGCTTGTGATTTCAAATAAACCTGTTGGACTATAATCTGTTTTCATGTAACTTCAGTCCAACACCACCACCTTCAAATCATTTTATATTGACAACTATCTCTATGAGCCATTTGGAACTTATCCCCAATCTACTTGTTGCTATTTACAACTCTCACCCTGCAAGGATAGTGTTTGGAAACAGGATTAGACATTGGCCTCTTCCTGAATTCTCAATAACAGAGAAGCTCTATGCCATTGTAAAATTTCAGGCTAAAATTCTTTTAACCGGTCGCTAAAATATTTTTGTATTGTGAAACATTTGTGGTTGCTGCCAGTGACCTGACAATGTGTTGTATGTATGTTTACAGTTTCCTTTTTTTTAAACTGCAGACTTAGTCAGAACTTGACACTGCCCTACAGGAGGTTTCTATCATCCTTCAGAGGATTTTAGGAAATGCCTTTCTTATCCCCTGTTAAGTAACTATTGGATCTGGGATGCATGGTACAAGTCTGAAATACAGCTGTGCTGAAGTGGGATAAATGGGGGGGGGAAAGAAACAGGATGCTGGAAATCGCAAACAAAATTAGAAATTGCAAGAGAAACTCAGCAGGCCTGGCAGCATCTGTGGAGAGAAAGCCAAGTTAGTGTTTCGGGTCCAGTGACCCTCCTTCTGAACTGTACCTGAAAATGCTGCCTGACCTGCTGCAATAAATGGGGATCCTATCTGTGCAGTTGGATTTTGTCATAGTTTTTAAAGATTTTGATTTACAAGCAAAAGTTCATTCCAAATGAGAACATTGTGTAGTGAGTGAATCTTCTGGCTCCTTACCAACTGTTTTTTTTCTCTCCTCCTTACAGGAATTTTTTCCAGTTAGCCTGTGATGTACCAGAACCAGAAGAAAAATTTAATATTGATGAGTACTCTGACATGGTGACACTAAGCAAACCGGTTATTTACATCTCCATTGAAGAAATTATAAACACTCACTCGGTACGTGTTAGCAGCTTGTGTTTGAAAAAGTTATTCAGAAGGAGATACTTGATTTTATTTTTAAAATTGAACTGGTGTGACTATGATACTAATAAGAGAAAGTTATATGTTGCAAATCTTTAGTGAGGGGTACTTTGCAAAAATATCACCAAGCTTATACAGACATTGAGTGGAAGAGAGAGATGACAAGGTGGGTTACGAAAAGAATTGGTCAGAGGTGTGTGTATATAGAGTTGGAGAAGCTTTAGGAAGGGTCGCTGGCCTAGGTGGTTTAAGGCATGATTTCCAATTATGCAGTGAATGGATGTGTTTAGGATTCCTGAGTTCCACAGCACATCATCTTTGGCCAGCTCAAGGAAGGCACTGAAATAAGATGACTTCAAAGGCATCCCTCAAGTAATGCAACCCACATAATCAGAAGAAACTGATTTGGAGGGAGTTTCTGTATGAAGGGGGGCTGAGGTAAATCCCTTGAGGACACCCATCAGCAGCAGGAAGTACAAAGAACTCCAACAATCTCAAGATCATGGACCAATTCCACCACCTGGGCAAAGCCTTCAAATCTGTGGTGGAAGATGAGACTCTAAGATGAGGCTTCTTAGCCACACATAAGGACCCACAAAGTCTATGACCAGTGAAACTGAATTTCCTAGGTGGACAATCTTACTCATTAGCAAGTAATTGCTAATGACAGTGGTGACTGATTTGACGCAGAGGTACGGAGATTCTGTCGTGCTGTCACATTACAAAAATATAGTTTGAAAGGTTTGCAAAATCATCAATTCTATTTTCCAATTTGAGTGTGACACACCAACGTGAGTGAGTGAAGATGGAATTTGTACCAAGTAGTATTTAATTGCCTATCTCCTGCCTGAACAAAGTTTGGATGACCAAGCATTTACAGGGGATGTCAGATTGATGAAGACAGTGTGGTTGTGGTAAACCAGGAGGCTTTGGGACAGTTTTCGTGTCGGCTGGAATGAGAATTTCAGCAGGAGGTTGGCTGAGATATGGTCAAGATGCAGATGACGCTATAAAGATGGAAGCCCACGTTCTCTGCCGAAAAATATACTGGATCTGAAGCTATATTGCAATTAGAAACATATTTAATTCAATGTTTAGTGATCTTGCAATCCTTTTGACTAGCTTCATTTAAATGATCTGCAGTCAAAATAAGTTTGTCATAAACAGTAAAAACAATACAAGTGAAATGCTTTTATTTTTATTTCTGTAAAGAATTAATAATACATTGGACATGTTTGTTCATTAAGCCATGCCAGCTACTTGTGATTTGCAAGTATCAACTAGAGGATTCAGTTCCTATTTCAGGCACTAGCTGTGGAGTAATTACTACATTGAAAGCCTCAGATCCACTTGTGCAAATATCTACTGCACCAGTCCTTAAATCACTGTCCTTTTCCTTGGAGTGATACTGGCATGTTCTAATTGGTAGGTACTGAATCAGCAACCTAGTCCTTAATGGATTGGACTGAAGATACCCATATTGAAGAGGGCTCTTGTGCACAGTGGTAGTGTCTCCATCTCTGAGCTAGAAGGCTAGGTTCAAGTCCTACTTGCTCCAGAGATGTGACATGATAGGTTGATTTGAAAACATCTACTGAAGGTATTGCAGAAACAGCTTTGTAAGTGTAGCTGTCATCTGCATTCAAAAAATCCACAATACTTGGATGCCATCAGCTTGTTTTAGGGAGTAATTATTAATAACAGTGGTACTTGTTAACTCTGATCTGCCCAAGTTTTCCCAAAGTACCTTGCTAAAAATGTGGGAGATGCTTTTAAGGTGTTTTTTTTTTTAAAATAGATATACTTTGCCCATTTCATCTTAGTATTACCTTATTACGTTCATATTATCTCAAACTGGTATTGTTTCGAACCAGTTTGGTTTGACGGATTAAACCTCACAGCTCTGAGTCATCCAGTTGAATTAAATTGTTCTTGTGTGGCTGAACCTGATTTTCAGCATTGTTGGTGAGACTGTTTAATTACACTTGGCTTCTCCTACATAACCTGACATCATCCTCCCTCTGTAAATTCCAATTCATCCGAAGCTTTGCATACAATATTGTGCACCAAACTGAACACATTTACCCACTACCTTCAAGGTTGCTGACTGCCGTTGACTTCCTTATCCCAGTCGAATTTAATTTACATTGCTGACTCCATGTTTTTCTCTGGCTTCACACCATCTGAAATCTGCAACTGCAAGCTTCTCTTTCCTGTGCATATTCTTCTGACTCTAGTTCTCAGTCCATTTCTTTTCTTGCCTTCTCCAATCCATAACAGCATTTGTTCCCTTCAGCAACTTCATCTCCATTCTTTGGTTAAAAAAATCGCACGACGCCAGGTTACAGTCCAGGTTTATTTGGAAGCACTCTCTTTTGAGCGCTGCTCCTTCATCACGTGGTTGTGGAGTATAAGATCATGCTAGTGCTTCCAAATAAACCTGTTGGACTATAGTCTGTTGTTGTGATTTTTAACTTTGTACACCCAATCCAACACCAGCACCTCCAATCCATTCTTTCACCTTTTCTCCTTCAATTAAAAGGCTTCGTGAAGGACTTGCCTGTGACGAAGTTTTGAGATCACTACTTCTGATACCCTGTAAAACCTCAACATCCAATGCTTTCTCATGCAGCCAAGTGCTGCTTAATGCATTTTTCTCCTGTGGCATAATTGTTTTGCTGAGCTAGCAATATATTTCACATTTTGTATCATTTCCCTCTCTGGCCAGAGACTAAACTTTTTTTACCCATTTTCCTGACCTTGCATTGGTTCATTTATCTTGAGTCTTGTGCTCATGTGAGTATGTGCAATAATTAGAATACTTACATTTTATCATTTCTGATGGACTGCTTTGTAATCATTATATGTCCATAGTGTACTGATGCTGCTGTGCATTTAGAATATGTAACTTGCCCAATAGCCCCACAAATACTCCTTTATTAAATTGCAGAGAGCAAAGACCTTTATATCTAGGGGGCTGGTGTATAAGGACATGGATGTTGCTCTACAGCTTTACAAAAGTCCTAGTTAGACCCCACTTGGAGTACTGAGAATACACTTGGGCACTTAGGAAGTGAATATTAGTTTTGGAAAGAGTACAACATAAGTGTGCAAGAATGAAACCTGGATAACAGGATTAAGTTAGAAGGATGGATTATGCAAATTAGGGCTGTTTTCCCTGGAATTGAGAAGTTTAAGGGATGGACCTGATTGAAGTCTCAACATATTGTGCAATTCTGCTATAGGAAGGACATTGTGAAACTTTAATGGGTTCGGAAAAGATTTACAAGGAAGTTGCAGGGCTGGAGGGTTTAGTCTATACGGAGAGGCTGAACAGGCTGGGGTCATTTTCCCTGGAGTATTGGAAACCGAGCAGTGACCTTCTGTTTATAAAATTGTGAGGGGCTTGGATAGGTAAATAGCCAAGGAATTTTCCCTGGGGTGGGTGAGTCCAGAACAAGAAGGCATAGGTTTTACGTGAGAGGAGAAGGATTTAAAAGGGACCTAAAGGGCAACTTTTTCGAGCAGAAGTTGGTGTGTGTATGGAATGAGCTGCCAGAGGAAGTGGTGGAGGCTGGTACAATTACAGCATTTAAAAGACAGGGCTTTGAATAAATGAATAGGTAGGGTTTAGAGGGATATGGGCCAATGATTGGCAAATGGGACTAGATTAATTTAGGGTATCTAGGCAGCATGGACGAGTTGGACTGAAGGATTTGTTTCCATGCTGTACAGCTCTGACTCTCTACCACCAGGAAGAAAAAAAAACAGAGTAAATAAAAATCAACTATTTCCACTGGTTTCAAATTGTAGAACTAGGACGCGTAGTCAAAATATTAGGCCAGATAATTCTGGAGGAATGCTAGGAAGACATTCTACCTACAGAATGATTGCGGTTTGGAATTCTCTCCCCAGATGGAAATCACTGTTAGCTCGGCTGTTAATTTTAAATGTGAGATAAATAAGTTTGGGTTAAGCAAAGATATTGGGCTGTGGGCCAAAGGCAGATATATTGAGTTAGTCCACAGATTTGCCATGATCTCATTGAATGGTGAAGCAGGCTCAAGAGGCTGAGTGACATCCTGTTCCTATGTTCCTATATTTACACTATTGCCAAAGACCAACACTGTGATCTCCTCCAACTGACCTTGATACAGAATTTGCTCTTCTCTCTCTTCCTGTTTTGTTGTTCTGTTTCTGTTCCATTACCAAGAATTGTTCCACTCCCAATTGAATCTGCTCATATTACACAATTTATTCATGGTTAAATGTCAATCAGCATTAAATGGTGATCTGTTTATAGTCTTTCAACTTTAGTTGTTTGTTTCCGCACTTGAGACTTTTGAATGGATCTCGTTAATATTAATGTTGATCGCTCTCTGCACCTTCTCAACAGTAACACTGTGTGTTCTGCACTCTGTTCTGTTACCCTGATGCATTTGTATAGTACCATCTGTCTGTAAGGCTTGTAAGATGATACTTTTCACTGTTCTTCAGTACACATGACAGTAATAAATCAAAGCAGATTAGCCCATGGAATGTTTCAATGTAAAATTCATCAATTGAAATATGATTGATCTCTTACCCAATTAACTTCCTCTTCTTTCTTACTACTTGATAGCTGACCGTCTGATGACTGTGCAGTTTTTAACATCTGCGAAGTGAGCCCTGTTAGCAAATAACATCGCACAAAATCAGTGACGGCAGTACACCCTACCCATGTTTTTTGGATGACTAATTTACTTGTGAACTGCCTTTCTATTCCATGCCTAGATAAAGAAAGACCAGGCCCTGTCATTACAGTCAAAGTGGCCTAGACGGCATTAGGTCCAAGCCTGGACATGACATTATTATTTAAAAACAATTACTTCAGTGGTTAGCACTGCTGCCTCATAGCACTAACTCCTCACAGCCTTGGGCAACTGTCCATGAGTTTGCTTGTTCTCCCTATGTTTGCATGGATTTCTATCGAGTGCTCTAATTTCCACCAAAGATGTGCAGGTTAGTGACTTGGCTGTGGTAAATTGCCCAGTAGTGCCCAGAGATGTGCAGGCTAGTTGGATGAACCAGGTTAAATTTTTAGTTATCGGGTTGTTGGGTCTCTGTAAGGTGCAGACTCGATGGCCTGAATGTCCTTGTTCCTCACTATAGGGATTCTATGAATCTATTTCAGGAAGAAATCCAACGAATACTTTGTTTTTTGTCAGTGTACTTCCTTTCTGTACAAGGATGTTGCCAGGGTTGGAGGGTTTAAGCTGTAGGAAGAGGCTGAATAGGCTCGGGCTGTTTTCCTTGGAGCATCGTAGGCTGAGGGGTGACCATATAAAAGTTTGTAAAATCACAAGGGACATGGAGAAAGTGAATAGTGAAGGTCTTTTTCCCAGGATAGGCGAGTCCAAAACTAGAGGGCGTAGGCTTAAAGTGAGAGGGGAAAGATATGAAAGGGGCTTAAGGGACAACATTTTCACTCCCAACGTGGTCATGTATGGAATGAGGAAGTGGTGAAGGCTGGTACAATAACCGCATTTAAAAGGCATCTGGATGGTTGTATGAATAGGAAGGGTTTAGAGAGCCGCCTATTGACGAACGAGATAGATTAGGTTAGGACGAAGTGTCTGTTTCCATGATGACTGGTTCTGTAACTCTATAGTTTTCTCTTCCATTTGTTTGTCCATCTGAGTATTTCCTGTGGATCAAAATTGTGGCCAAATTCTTAACTTTAAACAGAACAATAGAGATGTGAACTTCCCATTGTGAGCACAGATTTTTAGCCCCTTATCAAATATTCCTGTCTAAGCATTTGGCTCCACAGCACATGCTCTTTCATTTTGGTGCAACAAAGCATTCACTCACCACAGCCTGCCTGGTGTTTTGTAAACTTCAAACCAATTTTGAGATTGTAATTATTGTTAAACTATTGTCCTGGCTCACTGGGGTTATGTGCTGAAAATCTAGCCTCATTTATTCCCACAGTCAACTCAGAAGGTGAAGATTTTACATGATGTCTCACTGCACCAGGTACCTGGGTTCGATTCCAGCCTTGGGTGACTGTGTGGAGTTTGCATGTTCTCCCAGTGTCTGCGTGGGTTCCCTCCAGGTGTTCTAGTTTCCTCCCACAATCCAACTATGCGTAAGTTACATGAATTGACCATGCTAAATTGCCCATAGTGTTCAGGGATGTGTTGGTTAGGTGCATTAGTCAGCTGTAAATATAGGATAATAGGGTAGGTGAATGGGTCTGGGTGGGTTCCTCTTTGGATGGTTAGTGTGGACACGTTGGGCTGAAGGGCCTGTTTCCACATTGTAGGGATTCTACACCTGCACAAAAGTACTCCATATTCTCCAATGTACCTGACTTTCAGACCCAATTTGATAGAAAGCAAATTCTTTACTTGACAGTAATTATTATTTATTCCAAATATTTAGACTCTAGCTCCAAGTTAACAATTTATTATGGGTGCATCAAGGGTGAGGAGTGTCTGGCCAAAGGATAAATAATGGGATGCCTCCTGGAATCTGGCCTCTCTACCTGTGAAACCCAGACCTAGAAAAAACACAAACACGCACACCCCACACAGACCAACCAGCACCCCCCGCCCAGTGTGCTTTCCTTGGTCTTAGATTCTCCTTGATCCTTGGATTCTAGGTGTGCTGCTCTGGCAGAAGCCACAGCTACTCTATGCACCACTTCCTACAAGGAGGCAGTTCTGCCTGGAATTCTGGAGAAGGGCCGAGGTGGCGCCTTGCCCAGTGCCTTGTGGATAGACAGGCCTTCTGTGGAGGAGACAGCATAGATCCTCACTGGCTCTGCAATTAGCTAAACAGAACTCTGAAACCACAAGAAGGTTACAGGCTTTTTCTCATAAGCACTTGTACTCGAAGCTAACTTTACAAACACAGCCCCACACGTGCACCAATTCCATCTTTAGTCAAAGCAAAAAATGTTTGTATTCATTTCAACTATCTAAATGGTCATTCAATTTTCCTACCGCATGTGTCTGAGCCCTGAGGAATTCACTCCAATTCATCTATATTCCCAGTCTGGAAGTTAGAGATTGAGTTTTGAGAATCTTTGTGCTTCCCATTGCCACTCTCTTCCTGCTTTACCAACAATACCTTCTGAATTTGCACTTTTCCCTCTCCGCCCAGATCCCATTCACAATTCTGGCACAGTGATTTCAGGTCAGGTCTTGAGAGTCTGTCTATTCCTGTGCTAATTACATGCAAAGGCATCTTTCTCATTGACCGCAAAAATAGAAGAGACAAAGGAGTCCTTTCCATTGAACCTATCCCTATGCCACTGGATCTGTCCATCTCTCACTCGCGCGCGCTCTCACTCACACACTGCCTGTTTCCTGTTAGAAATATAAATCATGAAATTCAAGCTGTTCCTTTGATCTGAAACATATTTACCTAAATTGTGCCCTAGTTTACAAGGTAGCATCAACATTTTCTAGTCTGGGAAATTTACACAAATATTTTAAAATTGCCCAGAGGCCCCCTCAGGCAGAATATCTCCTCTTGAGGTGGTTAACAAAAACGTTGTCACTTTGTCCTTTCATAGTAACCTGGCATGGTCAGCAATATGCACCAAGCACATGTGCTCACACACTAGGCTTTTGTGTGGATGCAGTTGACATGAACGTTTGTTACCAAAGTTTCAGTTCTTAAATATCTCTGAATTATAAAGGCAGTAATCTTTATCTGCTGTGAATTAATTGCTTATGCTGTTCTGTTTCTGCATTCATTATTTTAAAATAGGAAAATTCATTGAAAGATTTTGCTTGGCAATTCTCCACCTCGCACTTGGCTTTTGTGTTTCTGAACCTGCTAATTTGTGGGGAATTGCAATTCTACAAACATTGGCGGCCAAGTGACCCTTTTTCGTGTGTGTTGGCAGAGGTTTTTACCCAATGGCGATGCAGGACAGCAATAGCAAACACCAATCTTTAAGGGTTTTCCTTGTCTACAGAAGGTGCATGACCTCTGTTCAGTAGTTCATGTAGATGAAACTAGGGCTTGGCAGCTTTGAACTACACACTGCCAGCACATTGCTGTTTAGTGCATTGTGCCACTGAACAGCGCAGTGTTCCACTGAAATGCAACCACTTAATGTTCTCTCGCTCCTGGGTCCACTGTCTACAGCATGGCATAGTGAGCAGAGATGCTTCTGGCATTAATGAATTGGGAAGATAATACACATTTTAAGTGAGTATTTTTCACTTATAACTTTTCATTATATTCTCATTGAATCCCTCTTCCCTGATTTATGTCTGCCTTCTCCCTGATAACAATAAATGACAGTGCTTCCTCTGCATTCAGTAGCACGTTGTTCCAGGTAGCTCTATTGTGGAACAAGACTGTGACATCCCTTTTATTTAAAAAAAAAGAGCCTCACAGCGCCAGGGACCTGGGTTCAATTCCCACCTCAGGCGACTGACTGTGTGGAGTTTGCACGTTCTCCCCGTGTCTGCGTGGGTTTCCTCCGGGTGCTCCGGTTTCCTCCCACAGTCCAAAGATGTGCGGGTCAGGTGAATTGGCCATGCTAAATTGCCCATAGTGTTAGGTAAGGGGTATATGTAGGGGTAGGGGTATGGGTGGGTTGCGCTTCGGCGGGTCGGTGTGGACTTGTTGGGCCGAAGGGCCTGTTTCCACACTGTAAGTAATCTAATCTAATTATTAAAATCAGTTTGAGAGAAGCAGGTACTAACAAAATTTACATCATCCTTGCCTTTTGCTCGAATCCACCTTGTTTCGTGATAGTGCAGAGGGAAGCAATCAGTCTCATTTGATATCTTGTTTATTATCCAGGTCACCTGAGCGCACAAAAAACATTTATGGCAAACATGTTGCAAAGGAGATTCATGCATTTAATAAGAACGCAAGCAATAGGAGCAAGAATAGTCCATTCAGCTCCTTGAAGGTGAAAGTGAGGACTGCAGAAGCTGGAGGTCAGAGTCGAAAGTGTGTTGCTGGAAAAGCACAGCAGGTCAGGCAGCATCCAAGGAACAGGAAAATCAACATTTTGGGCAAAAGCCCTTCATCAGGATAGGCAAACCTTCCTGATGAAGGGCTTTTGTCTGAAACGTCAATTCTCCTGTTCCTCAGATGTTGCCTGACCTGCTGTGCGTTTCCAGCAACACACACTCGACATTCAGCCCCTTGTAGCAATTCTTCCATTCAATAAGATTGTGGCTGATCATTAACCTTAGCTCCACTTTACTACCCATTCTGCTTGTCCTTTGATTCAATCATGGGACCAAAACACACACTGTCTCTGTCTTACTTTATATCATCAGTGATTGCATTTATCTTCAAGTTTGCTTGAAATCTTTGGGGATTCAAAGTTTGAATTTTATCCTGATAAATGGTGGTTGAAAACTTCTGCCTTGTATTGTTAGATTTCAGAACCAATACACTTTTTTAAAATGCTATTTTTTTTAAATCCGTTCAATGTGTAGCATTTCATACAGCTTCCATCATTACTGTTTCTTGCATTTCTATTTTGAGAAATGCTTGACCATTGCAGGAAAGGACGCCTTCCTGCTCCAGTTTCCCTTCCTCTTTCTGACAATCCCGTTCAGATTGAAGGGAAATTTGGTTGGAAGCTGATTAAACATTTGCAAATGGTGCAACTTGTTCACTGAGGATTGACGAATATCAGCCATTTTAAGGCAGTTTCTGACCCATGATCCTTAAATTAGGAATACAGCATCTTGCCAGATCCGTCCCTATGTTGCATGTTTTAAACCCTGCTATAATTTTTCTTATGGGTCTGTGTTCCAGTTTGAGCTGATTCAAACTGTGGCTGTAAATACAAGTTTTTGTTAACCATTGGCAAAAAGCCTGGCCAACCCAAGCAAATAAATCTGAAGCAAAGTGTTGTAATTCTTCAAATAAAAATATTCAAAAGAATCCTCGAGCAGGTTGTAAATTTGTCTGGTGTGGTGGAATCCTATGATAGTTACCATTTGAATCCTTGTCAAATTGCTGTGTGTAATGATCCTACATGTAAAATATTGAGATCTTTGCCAGTATGCCTGCAGGTTTTATTAAAGAAAAACATATTAGCTAAATTGATTAGAATTAAAGATTTCATCTTGAGACTGAGCAACAATGTCTTTGTCATGAAACCACCACCATTATCGACAGTAAGTGTAGCCCTTAAATGTATTTGTAAAAAAAGAAAAGTCTGAAACTGAAGCGTCTGATGGCATAATGCATCATATTTCTCCGAATTTCCCTCCAATTAAAGTGACAAATGTCATGGTGACCGATAACTTTTTTTTTAATAGATTCATTTCCCAAATGATTAAAGGAAGACACCAAAAGGCGCAATTTCACTTTTTAAGACTTCTACTACAAGAAGCTAAAGTCTGCACAACTCATGCGTTCGTAGGTAGCTAATACATCAGGCTAAACTGGAAGAAAAGGTTTCTGTACATTAACAAAATTTATTTTGTCGTATGAAGCATTTTATTCAATGCCACACTTCTGACAAATAGATGGCATTGAAAGAAACTACCCAGAGTCACCCCTAGCTCTCCAGAGTACATTCACCTCTACCCACCATGCCAGGTATAAGCTTTGTTGTTTTACAATTGTTAGGGGGACTAGACCACCTATTTTTTTTACCAGAACAGTTCTGGTATTCTGACCATTCCTTCAAAATGATCAAAAATCCTGATTTTCAACATTCCCATTTATTCTGCAAGAGCAGAAAAAGTCAGAATTGATTTTAGGTTTGTATAAATGTTCTTGATTTGCTGGATAACCTGCAACACACCATTATATTTCTGGATAACATGTGGAATACATTTCTAGATGACATCAACAGAAAACAAGTGGCTGGCAGGCAGGAGCTACTTGCTTGAGTTGTTTGCATCCATCAAGCATGGTTTCCTCACCACTTTTTTAAAAAAATTATGTGTGGACCAGTGTTGTCGGTGTAGTTCTATTCCTAATTTCCAAAAGGGCAAATGAGAGTCAACCCATTTCTGCAGGTCTGGATTCACATGTAGGCCAAACCAGGTAATATGGCAGATTTCTTTCCCTAAAGGGCTTTAGGGAACTAGATGGGTTTTTAGGACAATTGACTCTAGTTGGATAGTTGCCATTAGGCTGGCATTTAACTCCAGACTTTCAATTGAATTGACATTTCGCCATCTCAGTAGAATTTGAGTGCACATCTTCCCAATATGTCCAGGTGCTCCGGTTTCTTCCCACAGTCCGAAGATTTGCAATTGGGTGGATTGACTATGCTAAGTTGTCCATCGTGTCCAGGGAGGTGTAGCCTAGGCGGATTAGCTGTAGGGATTGCATGTTATAGGGGTGGGGTAGAAGGTGGGTCTGGGATGCAGTTTGGCAGGTGTGTGTGAACTTGATGGGCTGGGTGGCCTGCGTCCACATGGTAGGAATTCTATAATCCTCAGAACATTAGCCTAAGATTTAGATCAGTAGGCCAGGGACTTAACACTGGGCATCTTTCTTCCCTAGTTTCTGGTACTGCAAGGCCTTAAACTACACCTCAGAAGCTGCAGCATGATGAACATATTGTGAAGGAAGATTAGTTCAGACAGCACCCAGTTCCCAGTTTTGAAAATCTAGTCACCCTCGTCATTGTCCCGTTCTGGCCGAGTTACAGCCATCATTGACTAGGCACACTTCAATAATTCTCCCATTCGTTAAATTCTCCAAAGTCACATCGGTTTTATTTTATTTTTCTTGTTGTCTTGTGTTCTGAAGAAGGGTGACTGTTCTCAAAATCTTAGTTCTGTTTCTCTCTCCACAACTGCTGCCAGACCTGCTGAGTTTCTTCAGCAATTTCAGTTTCTGTCTCAGATCTGCAGTGTCTACAGTTCTTTGTTCTATTTAATTTGAAATGCCTCCCAATCTGAAGAAGTGGAGTAATTTCTCTAATTATCCTGTCTCGGAGCACCCAACTGACATATATAAGCTCCATTTACTAGAGTATTCTTCATGCTCAGAAAAGGGGGCATCTAAGTAAAATGCTACTCGTGGCCTTCTGCTCTTTCCTAAAGGCACATGTTTCTAGCATCTTGCTATTTCAGACGGAAAGTGTTGCTCCCAAATACGTGTCAGACTGAGTGCCTTACTCCTCTGCTTAGTTACAATCTTGACAGTCAGCAAAGCCGTACTGTTATATAGTTATGCCTTTAGGAGCTTTGCTCATATTTGGACTGCTTTCCAAACCACCTAATTTTGCTTCATCAGGGAATGTTTATTTTTCTCCATTTTCTGGTTTGGGTTTAGTGGCTTTTACCACAAGAAATAAACCAGGACGTTTGGCACTTTACTTTGAGTTTAATAAGCCCCATATATCTGTTGTATATTCCCTTCAGATATAGGTCACTACCTATACCTATGTACTTTCTGAGCAAGTGCGGAGAGTTTGTGGGCAAGCTGCTGCAAATTTATTAGCATAACTAAGAAACGTTTCCTGAACTAAAATTGCTCAGTGCATGAAGCTCGTGTGTGTTTCTCATTTGATCATAGTATGCCTTTCACTCAGTGTATGCTCTGAATTAGGGTTTTGCAAGTAACCTACTGAGGAAAGCAAAGACTGCAACATTACAGCCAGTGCTAACTACAGTGGAAAACTTGACAAAAGAATGTTGAAGCTCAGTAGTCAGAGTTAATGACCTATGAATTAAAACATGTAGCCAAACATTGGGGTTTCCCTCCAAATACATTAATTTGTGTAGTTTTCTTGTGGTATTTTTCCTGAATATTTACTGAGCACAGCCTTATTTTAAACCACAAAAATGTTATAGCTGCAACATTGCATGGTAAGATGAACAGTTGGAGCAAAAGCTACAGTAAAACATTCAGGAGCAAATTATCTTGTACGTATGAAAATGGAGAAGAGCTACCAGGATCTGTGTATCGTCAAATTCTGAAGTTTTTAAAAATGTTTTCACAATCTAAACCTTCATTTGAATTCAGAGCCACAGAAAAGGGGGTAAATGCAACTTAGAGTTTCAACATGACTTTGACAACCGTTGCAGAAATTAATTGATTGAAGACGCAGAAAATGCAAATAGTTGCTGCTCTTAAAAATCCGTAGCAAAAACAAATTTCTGGCAAAAAAAACTCAGCAGGTCTGGCAGCACCTGTGGAGAGAAACCATTTCAGGTCCAGTGATCCTCCTTCAGAAACTGGTTTGGTTCAGCATTTATTGATTGCACTTTGTGTACAATTTCTGTTGATTGAAGAACTTAGTTTTTTTTGAGTAATTGATGAAGATATTTGATGAAGGCAGGATGGTGGATGTTGTCGACATGAACTTTAGCAAGTCCTTTGACAAGGTCCCTCAAGCAGGCTGATACAGAAGGATCATGGGATCTGTGGTGAGATGGTAAGATAGATACAGAACTGACTTGGTCATAGAAGATAAGAATGTAGTGATGCAAAGATATTTTTCTAACTGGAAGTCTGTGACCAATGGTGTTCAGTGCTGGGACCCCTATTCTTTGTAATGATTTGAAGGAGAGTATAAGTGATCTGATTAAGATTGCAGACAGCACAAAGTTTGGAGGAGCTGCAGATAATGAGGAGGATTGCCAGAGGAAACAGCAGGATGTAGACAAAGCTGGAGAAGTGGCAGATAGAATTTAATCCAACCAAATGTGAGGTGATAATTTTGGAGCGTATAATACAGGAGGGAAGTATGCAGTAAATGGTAGAGCCCTCAGAAACATTAATGAACAGCAGGATCTATGTACACAGGTTCCTCAGTTCCCTTAAAGTAGCAATGCAGATGAATACGGTGGTCAAGAAGGCATATGGCATGCTTGCCTTCATTGGTCTGACCATACAGTTGAAAAATTGGCAAGCTATATTGCACATGTATCAAACTTTTAGGTCACATTTGGAATCTTGTATACAGTTCTGGTTGGCACACTACCAGAACAATATGAAGACTTTGGGGAAGATACAGCAAATGTTTACCAGGATGTTGCCTGGTCATGAGGTGGTTAGCTATGAAGGAGAGATTGGACAAACTTGATTTGTTTTCACTTGAATATCAGGGGCTGATGGGGCATCCTGATAGTTTACAAAATTGAGAGGAATGGATAGTTTTCACAGGATAGAAATGTCCATTTACTAGGGGGCCTTCCTTTAAGGCAAAAGGGGAAAGTTTAAAGGAAATGCGAGAGGCAATTTGTTTTTTACACAGAGGGTAGTAAGTGCCTGGAATGCACTGCCAGAGGAGGTGGGAGAAGCAGATACAATAGCAGTGTTTAAGAGGCGCCTTGACAGGTATATGAATAGGTAGGGGATAGAGGGAAACGGTTTTTAGTTTAAAAAGGTGCCATGTGTCAGTGCAGGTTTGGTGGGTCAAAGGGCATGGTTCTCTGCTGTACTGTTCTTTGGTCACATAATGAGCAACTTGGGTAAATCTCAGGAGTAATGTTTTGGTGGGGAGAATATGAAGGCCGGTGGCAGGAAATACTGCATACCTGGTATTGATAGCTGATCAATACTCAGCTTTATGTGGTCAGTCATGTGGGTCACATGGAGGATTCCCACATGCCAAAGGCAGTACACTGCAACCAGCTGTACACTTGGCCCTGCATCACAGAATGCCCTGAACATGACTTTCAGTTGTCTTTATATTTAAGTTCTGAGCTTATAAGCTGGATCCCAATATATGAAGAAAACTATCTTAGGCAGACCTAAATGGCAAAGTCTCTGTCATCAGCTATTTCGACATTTGGAGAGAATAGAGCAAATGAGTACTGTATAAACTTGTCACTTCTGTCCATCTCTCCAACATTGCCATCAATCGCAAAAGTTTCAGTTAGTTATGCAAAATGGGACTTGATCTAATGTCACATGATACATCATCAACACTGAGTGGAAGCTTTTTTTCTGAGCATTTGTACATCAGGAGAATCAACAAAATGAATTGAGCAGCAAAGTGATCTGGAACTAACAGATATGCAAAACCACTTTAAAAAAACCCAAAAACTAGTCAGTCATGTCAATTAAAAGAAAAATCAAAACAAGCATGGACTTTCATTTCTGTAGGAATCGAATTGAAAAGCAGACAAGTCATTGTAAGCCTATGTTGATGCTTGATTGGTGGGCACAGACTTGGAGTACTTTGTGTAATTCTCATTTCCATTTTATATGAAGGATATAGTGGCATAGAAGAAGGTGCAAAAACATTTTGAAAGAATGATGCTACAACTGAGAGGTTATGCTTTTCAGGAAGTTTTCCAAAAAGTGATGGAAGTATGTATCGAGTATAAAGTTGCGACAGATTTCTGACCCAGTCAACTTCTTGCCCTTGTGACAGCTGCTGTTAGAACACCAAGAAGCTATTTCGCCAGATCACAACGACCTGTTGCATGAGTTACTGGAAGGATTGGGAAGTGTACCTGATGTTGAAACTCTGATTGGTGAGTAACTTAGAGTGGATTGAAGATTTTTTTGTCTCAGAACCTGGTTCATCCAGAGTGAATAAACTGATGCTTTTCAAAATTGGAAAACGTTGCTTTCCCAGCTTACAGATTTGGCTGCAAGTAAATTCATCCATTTTTCAAAGTGATCAACTTCCTGTTTAATTTTTGCTGAAAAATATTGTGGCTTAGAAATAACTCAACGAATAATGCTGGAGATCAGAGTCAAGATTTAGAGTGGTGCTGGAAAAGCATAGCAGGTCGGGCAGCATTTGAGGAGCAGGAAAACTCCAATCTTGACTTCAGAAGTGTGTTAAGTGTGAAACAAACTTTTGTGGGTCTGGGATCACATAGACCACTGTCTTTAACAGGTTGAGGCCTGCACTTGTTGGAATTTAGAAGAAATACCTTTTTTCAAACATAAGTTTCTTAGGGGAAAGAACAGGAACGATGCAACAACGTTGTTTCCCTTAATGGAAGAGAAGGTACAATCTCCAAATTAGGGATTATACATTTCGGACAGAGCTGAGGAATTTCTTCTCTTGAAGGGTCATGAATCTATGGAATTCTTTTACAGCAAAGGGCTGACCAGGCTGGGTGGTTAGAAAGTTCAAGACTGAGATAGATTTCGAATCAGTGAGGGAATGGAGTTGTTGGGAAATTGATTTGATAATCCTTCACTTCTCTTCAATTTAATCATAAATCACACAACACCAGATTATAGTCCAGCAGGTTTAATTGGAGGCACACTAGCTTTCAGAACAAAGCTCCTTCATCAGATGGTAGTGGAGGGCTCCATCCATACTGTAAATTTTTGCTATAAATTCTGTGTTAGGATTGAGCCCTCCACTACCACCTGATGAAGGAGCGTCACTCCGAAAGCTAGTGTGCTTCCAATTAAACCTGTTGGACTATAACCTGGTGTTGTGTGATTTTTAACTTTGTATACCCCAGTCCAACACCGGCATCTCCAAATCACAAATCAATCATGTTCTCATTGAGTGGTGGAGCAGACTTAATGGGCTGAATGACCTACTCCTGCTCCAATATCTTGTAGTTTTTCTGTCTTACAGGTCAGACTGTTTAAGGATAGCAGAGTTCCTTGTCTAATAGACATTACTCAACCAGAACGGTAATCAAGTAGCTTCACAGTTACCATTATTTGCCGTTATTTATACTAGGTTTTCAGGTTTGTTTTATTAATTACTGAACTTAATTTCCACAGTTGCCTTTGTGAAATTTGAAATTGTGTCTCCTGATGTTTAGTCCCTGCTTTGGGATTTCTTGTCCAGCCACATATCCGCTATGCTACCATGCCCCTAACAATCAAGGATACATTCACAAAGACACTTGCTAACAGCTTGTCTCCCTGGTCTTAGTAGATGACCATAAGACTATACAATGTAGGTGTGGAAGTAGGCCATTCAAAACATCACATCTGCTCTTCCCACCCAGATCATGGTTGATCTGACAATCCTCACTCCACTTTAATGCCTTTTCTCTATAATCCTTCATTTCAAGCTCAGTGGGTCAGCACGGATGTCTCACAGCGTCAGGGACCGAGGTTTAATTCTACTCTTAGGTGACAGTCTGCGTGGAGTTTGCACATTCTCCCCATGTCTGCATGAGTTTCCGCCAAATGCTCCAGTTTTCTCCCATAGTCCAAAGAATTGGATCTGGGTGAGTTGCGCTTCGGTGGGTCGGTGTGGACTTGTTGGGCCGAAGGGCCTGTTTCCACACTGTAACTAATCTAAATTGCAGGTTAGGTGAATTGGCCATGCTACACTGCACATAGTATGCAAGGATGAGCATGGTTGGGTGGATTAGTCACAGGAAATGCAGGGTTACAAGGATAGGCTAGGAGGGGTCGGTCTAGGTGAGATCCTCTTCAGATGGTTGTTGTGGACTTGAAAGGTCAAATTGCCTGCTTCCACAATGTGGAGATTCTGTTTTTAAAAAGCTATCCTTCTCACTTAATATATACTGGGTACATGTCCAATCTTCTCAATCTCTCCTCAAAACACAGTCCCTTCATATTTGGAAAAGCCGAGGGAAATCACCAGGAAAGCTTCCAGATGCAAAATGCACTGCTCTCCTTCCACCATTTTTTTAACTTGATATTCCCTACTGTTTAGAACATAGAACATAGAAGGATACAGCGCAGTACAGGCCCTTCGGCCCTCGATGTTGCGCCGACCGAATCCTACCTAACCTATACTAGCCCAATATCTTCCAAATGCCTATCCAATGCCCGCTTAAATGACCATAAAGAAGGAGAGTTCACCACTGATACGGGCAGGGCATTCCATGAACTCACAACCCGCTGTGTGAAGAATCTACCCCTAACATCTGTCCTATACCTACCACCCCTTAATTTAAAGCTATGTCCCCTAGTAACACCAGACTCCATTAGCGGTAAAAGGTTCTTAGTATCTACCCTATCTAAACCCCTAATCATCTTATACACTTCTATCAGATCTCCCCTAAACCTTCTCTTCTCCAATGAGAACAGCCCCAAGTGCCTCAGCCTTTCCTCATAAGATTTTCCTACCATTCCAGGCAACATCCTGGTAAACCTCCTCTGCACTCGTTCTAAAGCTTCCACATCCTTCCTATAGTATGGCGACCAAAACTGCACGCAATACTCCAGATGAGGCCTCACCAGAGTCTTATACAACTGCAACATGACCTCAGGACTCCGGAACTCAATTCCTCTGCCAATAAAGCCCAGTACACCATATGCCTTCCTCACAGCACTATTTACCTGGGTGGCAACTTTCAGAGATCTGTGTACATGGACACCAAGATCCCTTTGCTCATCCACACTACCAAGTAGCCTACCATTAGCCCAGTAATCCATCATCTTGTTATTCCTACCAAAGTGAATGACTTCGCACTTAGCTACATTGAATTCCATTTGCCACATTTCCGCCCAGTTCTGCAACTTATCTATATCCCGCTGTAACCTACCACTTCCTTCCTCACTATCCACAACTCCACCGACTTTTGTGTCATCCGCAAACTTGCTTACCCAGCTTTCAAGTCCTTCCTCTAGATCATTTATAAAGATAACAAAAAGCAATGGTCCCAAAACAGATCCTTGTGGTACACCGCTAGTAACTGCGCTCCAAGATGAACATAATCCATCAACTACTACCCTCTGTCTCCTTCCAGCCAGCCAATTCCTAATCCAAACCTCTAATGTATCCTCAATGCCATACCTCCGAAGTTTTAGCATTAGCCTACCATGGGGAACCTTATCGAACGCCTTACTAAAATCCATATACACAACATCTACTGCTTTACCCTCGTCCACTTCCTTAGTCACCTTCTCAAAGAACTCAATAAGGTTTGTGAGGCACGACCTGCCCTTCACAAAACCATGCTGGCTATCCCTGATCACGTTATTCCTACCCAGATGTTCATAAATCTTATCCCTTACCATTCTCTCTAAGACTTTGCCCACCACTGAAGTCAGACTCACTGGCCTATAGTTACTAGGGCTATCCCTACTCCCTTTCTTGAACAATGGGACCACATTCGCTATCCTCCAGTCCTCTGGTACTATTCCCGTTGACAATGACGACATAAAAATCCAGGCCAATGGCTCTGCTATCTCCTCCCTAGCTTCCCATAGGATCCTGGGGTAAATGCCATCAGGCCCAGGAGACTTATCTATATTCATCCTTTCCAATATTCCCAAAACCTCTTCCCTGCATATTTCCAGGGCATCCATTCTAATTATTTGTGATTCCATATTCACATCAGCAACAGTGTCCTGTTCCTGAGTGAATACTGATGAAAAGTACTGATTTAATGTCTCTCCAATCTCCTCCGCCTCCACACACAACTTCCCACTACTATCCTTGACTGGACCGATACCTACCCTAGTCATCCTTTTATTCTTGACATACCTATAGAAAGCCTTTGGGTTTTCCCTAATCCTACCAGCTAAAGACTTTTCATGTCCCCTTCTCGCTTCTCTTAGCTCCCTCTTTAGCTCCTTCCTGGCTACCTTATAACTCTCAATCGCCCCTACTGAACCTTCACGCCTCATCTTTACATATGCCGCCTTCTTCCCTTTCACAAGGGACTCCAATTCCTTACTAAACCACGGCTGCCTCACAAGGCCCTTTACACCATGCCTGACTGGTACATACCTATCGAGGACACGCAGTAGCTGCTCCTTGAACAATCCCCACATCTCATTAGTGTTCTTCTCTTGAAGCCTGTTTTTCCAATCCACACATCCTAAGTCATGCCTCACTGCATCATAATTTCCCTGCCCCCAGCTATAGCTCTTGCCCTGCAGCGCACGATTATCCCTCTCCATCACTAAAGTAAAAGTCACCGAGTTGTGGTGTTTTTATAATGTTTCAATGTTTTTATAAATGAAAAATCGTCAGTGTCGACCTAATACTTACGCAGTTGGTTTCTTAAGAAAAGAGAGCAGAAAACACAGTAGTTATAAACACAAACTGTGATGGCCTTACTTTTTATTTTGAAGAATAGATGCATTCACCAATGATTTTTCCCTGCACTCTCACCTGGCTGTGGTTTCTGATATCTCTCCATTACTGGTCTTACTGTAAGTCAGCCTCTTGATCCACATCTTTTTGTCCTCTCCCACTCCCCTCCCCCTTTCACTCCTTTTCAGGATTTTTTTGGAAATGTGATATTCTCATCATAATGTGTTTTCCAGCATTACAATATCATTAAATTAAGTGTACAAAGTTTAAAATCACACAACACCGGGTTATAGTCCAACAGGTTTATTTGGAAGCATGGTTATTGCCTGATGAAGGAGCCACGCTCTGAAAGCTAGTGCTTCCAAATAAACCTGTTGGACTATAACCTGGTGTTGTGTGATTTTTAACTTTGTACACCTCAGTCCAACACCAGCATCTCCAAATCATTAAATTAGTGAATATAGTAATGAAGTCTACCAAAAAGGATAGCATTTTAGCAAATGCTGTCAAGAAAACTGTGTACATGCTTTATGTCTTGATAGCTGCTAGATGTTTGCCCAGATATTACAAATCATCTGGAATGGTTTAAGCATAAAAGTTTGCGTGATACTGAAAGTACCAGTTGCTATCGGTAAAACCTACTTCAATTTCTTTCTTCACAGGGGAGGGGGCGGTTGACCCAAATGACCCCAACAAAGAGAATATACTTTCCCAGCTTGCAAAGACAGGAGTCTCACTCACGCTGACCAGCAAGATTGAGTTGCGAGAGGGGGATGACAGAGACATGAAGATTCTGATGATAAAGTAAGCTTGCTGAAATAATGTCTGACAATCTGTTTTTGTAGATTAACTTTTTCCTTCTTTCATAAAGTAGATATGGCCAGTTGATGCTGCAAATGCTAGAGTATTCTGCAACACTCGACAGTTTTGATATGGAAGTCTCCATACATCTCAATTCTCTCACTTTTAATTGTGATGCCCTAACAATATAAGACTCAATCTAATCAAATAGTTTTTGTAGAACATCAAAGCAACTATGTTCCAGCCCAAGCATGAGTTTATTGAATCTTCTCAAACCAGTTTATTTCCTCAATTAATACCTTGTTAATTGAGGAAATAAACTGGTTTCATAATCGTTCTGACTTCTCCATCCTCACTATAAAAAAAATTCTTCATCTTTGCTTGGCAGTTCTATATAGTTCAGTAAAAGGTGTAATTTACTTCAATTGATTGCATTGTTTTTCCATTATGAGCCCTAGTTGAGCAACATTGCTAATCATAAATACTCTAAATGATATTGCAATGTTGAATATTTAAACAAGTTCTTTTTCAAATTCAGTTATATTTGATTGATTTTATAAATATTTAATGTCAATGCATGACAAATTATACAGTTCTTGATCTCTACTTATTGATGAGACCCTGATGATGAATGGTTTCAGTGAATGTAATTGGAATTATTCTGATAAGTATAAGCAGAGCAATTGTTTATCAAGCATCTGTCTGAAATAGAAAACAAGCTAGGTGATAGAATGGTAAAGTATTGCTGTTATGTGCTTGGGTCTGTGGTGTAAAGTGGACTGTTTGGGTACATGCTAAGTGTTGCAAGTATTGATTCAGCAGTGTTTCCTTGGTTTTCGCAACAAATTCAAGGGGTCCATTTGTAAAGTTTCATATGGGGTCACTGCGTTTTCAACTGGGACTCCATGGTGACTGAATCAGACTGAGCCATCTTCATGAGATGATTATTGATCATTGGTTTTAGATGATACTTTAGGGTACATAGTCTTAAAATAAGAGGGAGCAGATTTAGGACTAAGTTGAAGAGGAATTTCTTCACCCAGAGGATTGCGAATCTGGAAAATTCCCTGCCCAGTCAAGTAGTTGAGGTACCTTTTTTGAATGTTTTTAAGGCAAAGGTAGATTTTTGAACAGTAAGGGAATTAAGGGTTATGGTGAGAGGGCAGTAAGTGGAGCTGAGTCCACAAAAGGATCATCTTGACCTTATTGAATAGCAGAGCAGGCTCAAAGGACCAGGTACCTACTCCTGCTCCTAGTTCATTACTTTTTTACGTTCAGTCAGATTTTCGATTGCAATTCTGTCTTGAGAGTAAGGGAAAACCTTATGGTTAGTCTAGAGAGTTGTTGTTTCATTAAGATGGCATCCTACGCAATTTGGGAAATTGGATCCCAATTTGGTAGAGGATGTTGGTCGAAAGCGGTTGTTGTGACTGGCAGCCTCCATTCAGTGTTGCTGGGGTTTGGCGCTGTGCTCCTTGCTACTTTAGAAACAATGGAAAGCTTTAGACTGTAGGATGGTAAAAGGTTGTTTGGTCAGAATGGCAAATGGAACTTAATCCTGAAATTTGAGAGGTAATGTATTTTGGAAGAACCAACAGGGCAAGGGAATGCATAATGTTTGGCAGGAGCCTAGGAAATAGAGGATCAGAGGGATTTGTATGAGCATGTCCATAGATGCTTGAAGGCAATAGGACGGATAGATAAAGTGGTTAAGAAGGCGTATGGGGTACTAGCCTAGATTTATTTCTCAGTCAAGATATTGAATACAAGAAGGAGATTATGATGGAACTGGATATAAAGTTAATTAGGCCATGACTGGAATACAGTGAGCAGTTCTGTCGCCACACTATAGGAAGCATGTGATTACACTAGAGAAGGTGGAAAAAAGGCGGAAGTGGGTACTGCAGATGCTGAAGATTAGAGCTGAAAATGTGTTGCTGGAAAAGCGCAGCAGGTCAGGCAGCATCCAAGGAGCAGGAGAATCGACGTTTCGGGCATAAGCCCTTCTTTAGGAATGAGGAAAGTGTGTCCAGCAGGCTAAGATAAAAGGTAGGGAGGAGGGACTTGGGGGAGGGGCGTTGGAGATGCAATAGGTGGAAGGAGGTCAAGGTGAGGGTGATAGGCCGGAGTGGGGTGGGCAGAGAGGTCAGGAAAGAGTCCATATTAGAATGGTGCTGGAAAAGCACAGCAGATCAGGCAGCAATCGAGGAGCAGGAAAACCAACGTTTCGGGCAAGGGGATTCACCAGGGTGCTGCCTGGGGTAGAGTCTTTAAGCTCTGAAGAGAGACTAAATAGGCTGGAGTTGTCTTCCTTAGAATAGAGAAGACACCGGATAGATAAGAAATTTTTTGCCATGATAGAGGGATCAGAAGTAAGGCAAACTTGATGGGCCAAATGGCCTCTTTTGACACTGTAGGGATTCTGTAATTCTGTCGTATAGACATGATGGGTAGAAGGGCCCCTTTCAGTGCTGTGAAACTGTGGCATTTGAATCACCAGTGTATGTGGTATGTTGTGCTGTTTCTAGGAGCTGACTGAAATGCACTCCAAGACAAGTCACAATTCATAACCAAAATTAATCATTGACTTACCTTCCACAGAACACGTGAATGTACTTCTTGCAATTAAAATAATCAATTTCCTATGTTTTTCACTGTCAAAATATTGACTAGGTTTATTGTGCTGTTAAAATCTAAGTTGAGACTTGAATTCAGATTGCCTGCTTTGTAGAAAATGTTGAATTTAACATGGGACAAATTCTCATTTGAATATTCAGATCAGGCGATTACACATTACAAATTCCTGCAATCCCCAGTAATTAATTCCTTACAGTAACTCTTTGTGGTTGTTACCAAGGTTTTAGCTCAATTGGCTCAACGGTGGGGAAACCAAAAAAATGTCACCTGTTAACACTCTTTCCTTAGTCATTTGCTGATAGATTTGGGACATGTAGACACTTGACTAACAGTTTGGTGCAGAATTGCAGGACTACAGCATTGCCAGAAGTACAGCGAAATGTTAAACTAATGCCCTCTGTCTCTTCCTATGGTGCAGGTAGATGGAAGAGTGACTCTAAACAATGAAAATCATTTGTTTTTCCAGCATCTTAGCCATCATTTCCTCTGTAATCAATATTGGCAAAATCAGATTTGTTTCTTCCATTTGGTGAAATGTTACTTTGAATAAATTATGTGTTGCGATTACTGACTGGTCATACCATTGCAAATTGATGGTACTTAAATGCAACAGGACATTTGAAAAACTAATATATGTTTTCTACAAATGCAAATCTTTAAAGGAAAGTTATCATTTTTGACACTAATGTGCTATGGTGGTTGAGACTGTTTTTATTATTGCTCTTTTTTTGCCTAAGGAAAGGCAATAAAATTATTATCGTCTTTAATTTTGCTGTCACCACACCACCACCTCACCGTGTTGTTTGTTACTGAAATAGTAATCCAAAGACCCAGGTTCCTATTGTTGGAGACATGGGTGTAAAATCCACCATTTCAGACAGTGAAATTTGATGATTCGCTGTCTAATGGCATGCAAACACTGTTAATTCTCGTCAAAACTAGTCTGGTTCACTCCATCCTTTATGGAAGGAAATTTGCCCTGGTCTGCTCTACATGTGACTCCAGGCTCTCAGCAGTGTGTTGGACTCTTACCTAGCCTCTGGGCAATCAAGGATGGGCACTAAATGCTGGACTAGCCAGCAATACTGACATCTGAAAATATATATTTTTTTTAAACTCAATGGGTGCTGACATTAACTTCTCAACCTTGACAGAAATTAAAGGCCTGAGGCACAGAGGGAAATAATCTCCCCACCACGTAGAGCCTACTGAAACCAAGATCCAGGCCTAAAAGATTAACAATTTTCCTTCAGTCCTCCTCTAAGCTCAGAAGGAAACTGTGGTCCTTCGCTCTGGACTCAGAATGCTGGGGGTCAGCAGCTGGAGACTAAACTCAGACAGACAGCAGGAGGAACAAAGAACCAGACTTTGGCCACTTCTTGCTGACCTGACTGTGGTCAGAAAGTTAACAAGTGATGCCTTATTGGAATCTGACGTTTAAACTGAGTGTGTTTCCCTGTTACCTCCCCAGAATGGCCACAGCAGCTCAATTTATGACATTTCCACTTGGAAATTAAAGTTGATCCCCGACGCTTATTAAAGTTAAATGTCAACTATAGATTATCCTTAGGTTTAGAAATTTCCACTGGCTCAAGTTTAGGTTGTTTGCCTACCTCTGTATTAGTCACTCTAAACACATGGTGAGCTGCCATTTTCATTGGAGATTTTTTTTTCAAGAAATGCAACAATTTGCACTTTTTACTTTATCAAAACCTATTCTAAGACTTGACCTTGAATTATTCTTTGAACGTGGGGCAGTGAATATTTAATTTTCATACTTCAAGGTTAAGTTTGATTTTCTCCTTAAGAGGACAACCTGTTGTCTTGCCAATTCATTTAAAATTGGTTTTGAAATACAGGGAGTGTTTAATTTGGTTGGGCCATATTGACTTTGTCACAGATTGAAATTCCTTTCCAACTGCAGTTTCCAAAAGCTGCATAGACCATTCTAAAAGTCCAAAAACAAAATCTAGTCTAACCACATTCTTTTAACCACAGTGCGTGACTCACACATCCTGGATTTTTATTCTTGGTCTTCATCCATACAACAAAACCAGTCTCAGTCTGTTCCGGATTTTTGCTCCTCATGTGCTTCTCATTTTCTCTGTCTGTCTCCTATAATTTTACACAGTTCAGTCTGTTGTATTAGTGCTGACTCTTCAAATCCTGTCCCACACCCCAGTTTTCACCCAGACCCTGCAAATTTCTCATCTTCAAGTACATATCCAATTGTCTTCTAAAATCAAATTCCTTTCTTCTCAGCATTGCATTCTGAACCTTGATGATCCTTTATAGAGAAATTTCTCCTTGCTACCCCTCTAATTATTTTGTCATTTATTTTAATTTTGAAGTCCCATTACTTACCCACTTGCCGTAGACTATAGTTTATCTACATTTGCTGTATTAAATTTTCACTCTTGACTGACTTTTAGGTATTCCCTTCAGCTGCTCTGCTCTAAGAACAACAATTAACTTTGTATCTTTCAACACTGCGGGGCGATAGTCTAGTGGTGGTATCGCTGAGCTGTTAATCCAGAGGCCCAGGTCATGTTCCTGGAACCCCCTTTCCAATCCCACCACAGCAGATGGTGAAAGTTGAACTAAGGGTCTAATGATGACCATGAATCCATTGTTGATTATGGAAATAACCCCATCTGATTCACTATTATCCTTCAGAGAAGGAAACTGCCTTCCTTACCTGGTCTGGCCTACAAGTGACTCCAGACCTACACCAATGTGGTTGACATTTAACTGCCCACTGGGCAATTAGGGATGGGTAATAAATGCTGGCCTTGCCAGCAACACCCTCCTCTCCTGAATGAATTTATAAAAACAGCTTAGCTAGTCTGCTGCTTACCTCTGAACAGATTAGTTCTTGCATTGTAGCTGTCCCTTTTAATACCATGGACTTCTATCTTAAGAATAACTCTGTTCTGATATCCCACTTTCTCATTTCCCCCCTCTCTCACTCCACCCAAATGAAGCTTCAAACTTTTGTTCACTGCCAATACTAGCTGATACATTCAGTGGTCAAAATTTAAAACTGGGCATTAGCTGAGTCAGAAAGAAGGCTGGAAAAATCCTCTAAAGTTAGATTACACAAAAAGTTAGCATTTTATGTTGGCAATAAGGCTTGTGATGTTGATCAGTATATTGATCAAGAATGTCTGGATTTCTTCCAAGGTGAAGAACCACTCTCCTGTGACAAAAATAGTGAATGAGCCGAAAAATGAGAACTTTTCTCCATCCACCCACCCCCTCCCCAAAATAAACCTTCCATTTTCCACTGGGGTAGGAATCACACAGTGTATCTCAGTTAGTTGGACGTGACATGGATAGTCAATATCTACCCATAGACATAAGCGTCTGCCTCCATTACGGTGATGACCTCAACGCAAAGTGCAAAAATTAAACCTAATGGGAGCCAGATTGAGCCTTGTGAATTTTCTTGGATGACCAGGGTACCCCTTTGGAAATGATAATCAGATGCCCTTAAGGGACGGTCTCCTCCTGAACCGATCTGGAACCAGTGTTCTGGTGAAAAGGATAAATAGGACTTTAAAATTGTGAGTCAAAGAGGAAAGGAAACCAAAAGCAACAAGAAGTATGCAGTCAAGTAGAAAGATGAGCAGTGGGTTAGCATGTGTGCAGAGTTTAAGTTCAAGGCGGACGAGGAATGAAGCAAAAAGGAAGGATAGCTTAGGACATATTACTAAAGGTGGTGGAAATCATGAGGATAAGAAAATTAGCATTAAGGTGCTTTACCTGAATGTTCCTATTCGTAATAAAGTAGATGAATTAACAGCACAAATCCTTGTAAATGACTATGATGTGATAGGCATCACAGAGACATGATTGCAAGGGTTCAGGCCTGGCAGTTAAACATCCAAGGATTTACAACGTATCGAAAAGACGGAGGTGGACAGAGGGGCCGGGGTTGCCTTGTTAGTTAAGAATGAAATTAAATCTATGGCACTGAAAGACATTAGGGTCAGATGATGTGGAGTCTGTGTGTGTGGAGTTGAGGAACCACAGAGGCAAAAAAAACCATAATGGGAGTTACGTACAGATCTCCCAGCAGTGGTCAGGACCAGGGGTGCAAGATGTACCAAGAAGTAAATAAGGCATGTCAGAAAGGCAAGATCACAGTGATCATGGGGGACTTCAATATGCAAATGGACGAGGTGAATAATGTTGCTGGTAGATCCAAAGAAAGGGAATTCATGGAATACTTTCAGGATGGCTTTTTGGAACAGCTTGTGATGGAGCCCACAAGGGAGCAGGCTATTCTGAACTTAGTGCTATGTAACAAGCCAGACTTTATAAAAGATCTTAAAGTCAGAGAACGCTTAAGGGGCAACGATCATAATATGGTGGCGTTCAGTCTGCATTTTGAAAGAGAGAAGGCAACACCAGATGTAATAGTGTTACAGTTAAGTAAAGGTATTTTCAGCGGCATGAGAGAGGAACTGATGGAAATTAACTGGAAGCAGATCCTAGTGGGGAAGACAGCAGAGCAACAATGGCGGGGATTCAGGGTGTAATTGAGGAAACCGTATAGAGGTTCATCCCAAAGAAAAGAAAGATTACCCAGGGGAGGATTAGAGAGCCATGGCTGACAAAGGAAGTCAGGAAAAAGAGAGAACGTATGAAGTGGCCAAGAGCACTGGGAAATCTGAGTTGGGAAGACTCAAACAAATAGAGGATAACAAAGCGAGAAATAAGAAAGGAGAGGATCAAATACGAAGGTAAGCTAGCTCGATGGGCTACATCCTAGAGTTCCGAGGGAGGTGGGTGAAGAAATAGCAGAAGCATTGGTTGTGATCTTTCAAAAATTACTGGTGTCAGGGAAAGTCCCAGATGATTGGAAAATCGTTGTTGTAACCCCCTCGTTCAAGAAAGGATCAAGAGAAAAAATGGAAAATTACAGACCGATTGCCTAACCTTGGCTGCAGGTAAAATTCTAGAATCCATTGTTAAGGATGAGATTTCTAAATTCTTGGAAGTGCAAGGTCTGATTAGAACAAGTCAGCATGGATTTAGTAAGGGGCGATCGTGCCTGAAAAACCTGTTAGACTTCTTTGAAGAGGCACCAAGTAGATTCGACCAGAGATACCCAGGGGATGTCATCTATCTAAACTTCAAAAAGGACTTGATAAGGTACCTCACGGGAAGCTGCTGCGTAAGGTGAGGACCCATGATGTTCAAGGTGAGCTACTGGCATGGATTGAGGATTGGCTGTCTGACAGAAGGCAGAGAGTTGGGAGAAAAGGTTCTTTTTTGGAATGGCACAAGTGGCGTCCCACAGGTTTCAGGTTGGGGCCGCAGCTCTTCCCGATATATTTTATTGATCTTGACGAAGAGACTGGGTACATCCTGGCAATGTTTGCTGATGATACAAAGTTAGGTGGACAGGCTAACTGAGGATGTGGGGAGGCTGCAGAAAGGTTTAGACAATTTAGGAAAATGGTCCAAGAAATGGCTGATAAAATTCAATGTGAGCAAATGTGAGGTCTTACACTTTTGGGGAAAAAGAACACCGGTATGGACTATTTTCTAAATGGTGAGAAAATTCATAAATCCAAAATACAAAAGGATCTCGACGTGCTACTGAGACTTTATAAATCTCTGGTTAGGCCCCATTTAGAATACTGTGTCCAGTTTTGGGCCCCATGCCTCAGGAAGGACATACTGACACTGGAGTGTGTCTAGTGGAGACTCGCATAGATGATCCCTGGAATGTAGGCCTAACATACGATGAATAGCCAACGATCCTGGGATTGTATTCATTAGAGTTTAGAAGATTGAGGGGAGATCTAATAGAAATTTACAAGAGAATTCATGGCTTAGAAAGGGTGGAAGCTGGGAAATTGTTTTCGTCAGGTGGGGATACTAGGACCCGTGGGCACAGCCTTAGAATTAGAGGAGGTCAATTTAGAACAGAAATGAGGAGGCATTTCTTCAGCCAGAGAGTGGTGGGCCTGTGGAATTCATTGCCGCAGAGTGCAGTGGAGGCCAGGACATTAAGTATCTTCAAGAAAGGGATTGATAAATTCTTAATCTCTCAAGGAATTAAAGGGTACAGGGAGAGTGTGAGTTAGTGGCGTTGAAATGTCCATCAGACATGATTGAATGACGGAGTGGACTTGATGGGCCGAATGGCCTTACTTCCATTTCTATGTCTTATGGTCTTAAGGGAAAGGATTATGAAAAGTAGACATGAATGTTTATAAAACGTGCATAACAACATTAACTTATCAAAAGATCTGTCAAAAGAAACGATCAAAAGGGTCAGTAAAAGCATTAAAGGTATTTAAATGTCTTTTCTTTGTACAAAATGTCTGCTCTGTTTTATCAAAAATATCCTTGCTTGACATTTCGCGATCTGTTGACTTGAGCATGTAGTTTTCTATTACTGGATAACATCCATTATCACAGTCGGGTAGCTGCAAGTGGTCATAACGTGGGAATTGGGTCTTTGATATTGCAATGCTTGCTATGAGGAATATGCACTTCAATTAAATGCTTTTTGTTATAAGCATTCTGCAGTTGAAGAAATGTACATTTTGTAAGCACTTTTGTTTGATTATGGGTGTTTTCTTCCAGATAAATATACTGCAATGTACATTTTGGACTTTATTTTATTTCATGTTAAATGGACCATATGGTGAGACCATGTAGGTATTGGGTTGGCATGGTAGGAGTACAACAAAATGCACAGGACAAATCCACCCCAACCAGTTACTGCCTCATCAGTCCACTCTCGCTCATCAGTAAGTGATGGTAGGACCTGCTCAGCAATGTCCTGCTCGCTGACATCCAGTTTGGGTTCTGTCAAGGCTATTCAGCTCCTGAACTTGTTACAGCCTTGGTTCAAACATGAACAAAAGAGCTGAATTCCAGAAGTGAAGTGAAAGTGACTGCCCTTGATGTCAAGGCCACATTTGGAAACTATTGTTGTTCTTCATTATTTTGGGCTCTAAGGTTTTGAGCTTGTTCCCCGTCCTTACCGTGGGTAGATGTCCCTACACCACAAAGTCTGCACAGTTCAAGAAGGCAGCTCAGCACCTCCTCTTAACACCATCTTCATTAGGGATGGACAGTAAATGCTGGTCCAGCCAGTGACACCTCCACCCCATGAATATATACAATGTTCCATCCATATCAGTATAGTACTAGTTTCAGCCATTAAGATGGAGATTGCAGATATTTTAGAAATTTTAAGTTCTAACATGCCGAACAATGTTTCAGTAAATCCATTCTCTCCCAAGGGATTAATCTTAACTGAGGATTCTCTGTCTGATTTAGTTAGTATTAATGTTGCTCTTGTATCAGCGATCATCAAAGCTTTCTTTCAGAAATAATTTAATCTTCTCAACATTAGGCTGTCAACAACATTGCCACTTTTCCATGGTAACTGGTCTGCATGTATCACCCAACCTTAACAGTCCTTGCGAAGGTGGTGGTGAGCTGCCTTCTAGAACCACTGCAGTCAATGTGTGCTGTAGGTAGACCCACAATGTCATTAGGGAAAGAATTCTAGGATTTTGTCCCAATATCCTGAATGTTTCTTTGGAATTAGAACTCGGAATATCCTCCAAGAAGGAGAGTGTTCCTTTCGAGTCTGGCAAATGAACATTTTTGAATGCCAGGTGTCAACAGCTGGCTTCAAGCATTAGTTTGTCATAACGTTTTGCTCCAACCAAACTCAACAGGAAAGGACATTTCAAAATGGCAGTATTCCACGATGGCCTCAAGTTGGTAATCATCAAAATTAGTTATTGCAGACAAAAAAGGTTAGAAAATGATAACCTTATATTGTGTGTAATCCCCTTCATAGTTGCTGTATTTAAACTAAAATGATGGGGTTGATAAAGGAGTTAATTTGACTTCACACTTCGAGGAACTGAGGAGCTCTAGAGCAAGGTCATGTGACAGTACATGTAAATGTGAACCATATCATTAATCCACCTTACAATCTCAAACTGGTTACAGTTCAATTCTTAGTGAAATTGAAATTAGGTAATACGTGATGACAATTGCAGATTCACACCTTCTGTGTTATAGAGTTATACAGCACAGAAACGGACCCTTCGGTCCAACTCATCCATGCTAACTAGATATCCTAAATAAATCTACTCCCATTTGCTAGCATTTGGCCCACATCCCTCTGAACCCTTCTTGATTATGTAATCATCCAGATATATTTTAAATGCTGTAATTATACCAGCCGCCTCCTCTTCCTCTGACAGCTCATTCCATACACGCACCACTCTCTGCGTGAAGAAGTTACCACTGGGGTCCTTTTTAAATCTTTCCCCTCTGACTTCAAACCTATGCCCTCTATACCTTGGGGAGAAAGACCTTGGCTAATCCATGCCCCTCATGATTTTATAAACCTCTAGAAGGTCACCGACGTTCCAGGGGCAAATAGCCCCAGTCTATTCAGTCATTCTGTAATGTCCAAACCCTCCATCCTCAGCAATATCCTTGTAAATATTTTCTGAACCCTTTCAATTTAACAATGCCTTTCCTATAGAAGGGAGACTTGAGTGAATATAGTATTCTGAAAGCCACCCCACTCCAGCCTATCACCCTCACCTTGATCTCCTTCTACCTATCACATCTCCATCGCCCCTCCCCCAAGTCCCTCCTCCCTACCTTTTATCTTAGCCTGCTGGACACACTTTCCTCATTCCTGATGAAGGGCTTATGCCCGAAACGTTGAATTTCCTGTTCCTTGGATGCTGCCTGACCTGCTGCGCTTTTCCAGCAACACGTTTTCAGCTCTGATCTCCAGCAGCTGCAGACCTCACTTTTTCTTCACCAATATCTTGTACAGACGTATCATGACATCCCAACTCCTATACTCAGTGCACTGACCAATGAAGACAAGTGTGCCAACTGTTGCCTTCACCTGTGAATCTACTTTCAAGGAATTATGCAGCTGCAACCCACGGCCTCCTTGTTTGGCAACACTGCCCAGGGCCCTATCATTAACTGTACATGTCCTGCCCTGGTTGCCTTACTAATATGCAACATCTCACTGATCAAGGTCCATTGTATTCTGAGTTAAAAATCCCACAACACTAGGGTATAGTCCAACAAGCTTATTTGGAAGCACTAGCTCTCACAGCGCCACTCCAGGGAAAACAACCTAAGTTTATTCAGCCTCTCCCTGTAATTCAAACTCTACAACCCTGGCAACATCTTTGTAAATCTTTTCTGAACTCTTTCACAACATCCTTCCTATAGAAGAGAGTCGAGAATTGCATACACTATTCTAATAGTGGCCTAATCAATGTCCTATACAGCTGCACATGATCTCCCAAGTCCCATACTCGATGCAATGGCCAATAAAGGCAAGCATACCAAACTCTGTCTTCAATATCCTTTCTACCTGTGACTCCACTTTTAAGGAACTGTGAACCTGCACTACAGGGTCTCTTTGTTCAGCAACGCCCTCCAAGACCTTACCATTACATATATAAGTCCTGCTCTGAATTGCCTTTCCAAAATGCAGAACCTCTCATATATCTAAATTAAATTCCATCTGCCATTCCTCTGCCCATTGGCCCATCTGACCATGGTCCCATTATACTCTCTGAGGTAGCCTTTGCTATCCATTACAACTTCAATTTCGGTGTCATCTGCAAACTAACTTACCGTACCTTCTATGTTCATATCCAAATCAGTGATTTTTGACAAGATTTGTAGCTCAGATTGATGAGAAGTATGTAAGTTTGCTAACTGAGCTTGAAGGTTTGTTTTCAGACGTTTCATCACCATACTAGGTAACATCAGTGAGTCTCTGGTGAAGTGCTGGTGGTATATCCCACCTCTCTATTTGGAGATTGGTTTCTTAAGGTGGGTAATGTCATTTCCAGTTGTTTATTTTCAAGGGGAGGTAGTTAGGGTCGAAATGATGTGTTAATTGATGGAGTTCTGGCTAGAATGCCACGCCTGTAAAAATTCTCTTGCATGTCTTTGTTTCACCTGTCCTAGGATGTGTGTTGTCCCAGTCAAAGTGGTGTACTACTTTGTCTGTATGTATAGAAACTAGTGATAGTGGGTCATGTCTTTAGGTGGCCAGTTGGTGTTTATGTATCCTGGTGGCAAGCTTCCTGCTAGTTTGTCTGATGTGTTTTTTTTTACAGTTCTTGCATGGTATCTTGTAAATGATGTTAGTTTTGCTGGTAATGGATTCTTTAGGATCATTAACCGCTGTTAAAGTGTGTTGGTAGGCTTATGGGCTACCATGATTCCAAGGGGTCTGAGTAGTCTGGAAGTCCTTTCTGATATGTTTTTGATATAAGGTAATGTGACTATAGCTTTTGGTTGCATTGTGTCTGCTTGTTTGGGTTTGCTTCTGAGGAATCGGCGGATTGTGTTTATTGGATACCTGTATTTCTTGAAAGCTTTGTATAGATATTTTTCATCTGTTGTTTGCAGTTCTTGAGTACTGCAGTGTGATGCAGCTCATTGAAATAATGTCTTGATGCAGCTCTGTTTGTGGGTGTTGGGTGATTGCTTTTAAAGTTAAGGATTTGGTCCGTGAGTGTTTGCTTTTCTGTAGATGCTGGTTGAAACTTCTCCATTAACTGTAAATTCAACTGTCACATCTAGGAATGGGAGTCTGTTGTCGTTCTCCTCCTCTTTTGTGAATTTTATGCCTGTTGATGCTGTTGTATGTTTCCTCTAGTTTGTTCTGACAGAGGTGTCATCCATGTAACGGACCCAAAGTTTGGGTTGGATAGATGTGAGGGCAGCTTGTTCAAGTCTCTGCATTACTGCTTCCACTATGAGCCCTAGTGTTAGTGATCCCATAGGTGTTCCATTGACTTGTTTGTAGGTATTGTTATTGAATGTGAAGTTGGTGATGAGGCACAGGTCCACTATTTTGAGGATGATGTCTTTGCTGACGAAGTTGATGGTGTCTGGTGTTTATGGTCCTGGTTTTCCTAGTAGTGATGCCAGTGTTTCTTTGGCCTAGTTGATGTGAAATGGACAGTAACATCAAAGGAGACCATTATTTCATCGTCCTCTATCTTGGTATCTTTGGTGTTCAGGAATTCTTGGATGGAGTGAATGGAGTGGCATGAATCTTCAATTAGGTGTTTTAGTTTTTGGTAGAGTTCCTTGGCTAGTTTGTTGGGGTACCAGGTAGGGAGACTATGGGTCTAAGGAGGGCCCCTGGTTTGTGTATTTTTGGTAATCCATAGAAGCGTGGTGTGTTAGTTCTGTCTGTTTTGTGTTTTGGAAGACTGTCCTGTTTAATTCTCCTGATTTTCTAAGTGCTGTGAGAAAGGATTAGATTCTGTTTAGCGCTTAAATAGCAACTAATGATCCTAAAGGATCCATTAGATACCACCAGCAAAACTCACGTCATTTACAACATACCATGCAAGAACTGTAAAAAATAACACAACATCTGACAAACTAGCAGGAAACTTGTCACTAGGAGACATGAACACCACTAAAATACATGACCCACTATCACAAGTTTGCATACATACAGACAAGGAAGGACACCATTTTAACTGGGACAACACACACATCCTAGGACAGACGAGACAAAGACACACACGAGAATTCTTAGAGGCATGGCATTCTAACCAGAACTCCATCAATAAACACATCGATTTAGACTCTATCAACCTCCCCTTGAAAAAAACAACTAGAAATGACATCACCCATCTTAAGAAACTAATCTCTGTAAATAGAGAGGCGGGACATACCACTAGCGCTTCACCAGAGACTCTCACTGATGTTATCTAGTATGGTGACGAAACTTCTGAAAACAAACCTTCAAGCTCAATGAGCTAACTTACATACTTAACATCCAAATCATTTATATAAATGACAGAAAGCACTGGACCCTGCAATATAGCTAGTCCATGTTGGCATTTATGCTTCTCAAAAACTTCCTCCCAAACTCCTTCATCTAACTTTAACATGTCTATTTATTCCTTCCTTGAATGCATCCCTTTCTCTGCTCTTCACCTCAATCACTCTCTCTGACTGTGAATTTAAAATTCAGACCACTCTGGATAAAGGGGTTTGACTGCAAATCTTCATTGGTATTCTCAGTAACTGACTTATATTTGATTGTTTGTCTTTGTCCTAACCCTGATCTGGGTCCACATTTCCTATACTCCTATCAAACCTTTTCAAAATCTTAAGAGACCTCTTTTGCGAGGGTTTGAATTCCCTGATTGCACCCTGTCTTACAATGCAGATGCACATATTGTTTCATTATTTGTTGTGTTGAGATTTTATGATTGTTTCACTCCTGGTTATGTGGCTAATTTTAAAGATAGCCCATGCCCCATTTTGTTCTGTTTCCCGATCTCCACATGTACTTTTGGGTTTTCTTTCAAGGGATGATTTCATGTGTTTTCTATGTAGTCAGTTATTATTCTGTAGATGTAGTTTCTCTATTTTTCCACTATTATTCCATGTTACCACGCCAGCTCTTGTGGTGTTACACAGAATGGAACAATGTTCAAAGGCAATTAGAATTTTTCAGTCATGTAGATTCAGGGTAGCAAATTATTGCTTGGCTCATTCACTTTGTAATTTTTTTCAATCCTACCTCCAACAATTAGTGTTAAATGGTTTGTGCAGCTATGACCCTTGAAATTCAACCAGGATGCGAAAACTTCAAGTTTTAATTGCATACCTTTTCAATCATTCTTTTAACCTTGTCATTCACTTTTATTGACAGGACGTATGTTGTCCTGTCCTGTGATCAAGCCAATGAAATATTTAATCATCTCCGCCCTACTGGAATATGCTGTATAGCTCTAAGACATTTCATTCCTTTTGATGAAGACCGTAAGACATAGGAGTGGAAGTAAGACCATTCGGCCCATCGAGTCCACTCTGCCATTCAGTCATGGCTGATGGGCATTTCAACGCCACTTACCTGCACTCTCCCTGTATCCCATAATTCCTTGTGAAATTAAGAATTTATTAATCTCTGCCTTGAAGACATTTAACATCGTGACCTCCAGTGCGCTATGTAGCAATGAATTCCACAGGCCTTACCACTCTCTGGTTGTAGAAACGTCTCCTCATTTCTGTTTCAAATTGGCCCCCTCTAATTCTAAGGCTGTGCTCACAGGTCCTAGGGATACTAGGACTGATGGAAATAAACTTACAGCGTCCACTCCTTCTAAGCCATGCATTATCTTGTAAGTTTCTATTAGATCTCCCCTCAACCTTCTAAACTCTAATGAATACAATCCCAGGATCCCCAGCCATTCATTTTATGTTAGGCCTACCATTCCAAGGATCATCCATGTGAATCTCCATTGGACGCGCCCCAGTTCCAGTATGCCCTTCCTGAAGTGTGGGGCCCAAACCTGGACACAGTATTCTAAATAGGGCCTAACCAGAGCTTTATAAAGTCTTGCTCCCTTTATATTCCAACCCTCTTGAGATAAATGATAAAATTACATTTGCTTTCTCAACCACGGACTGAACCTGCAAGTCAACCTTTCAAGAATCTTGGACTAGCACTCCCAGATCCCTATTGTACCTTGGCTTTAGGATTTTTCTCTCGGTTTAGAAAGTAGTCCATGCTTGTGTTCTTTTTCCCGAAGTGCAAGACCTCGTATTTGCTCACATTGAATTTCATCAGCCATTTCTTGGACCACTCTCCTAAACTGTCTAAATCTTTCTGCAGCCTTTCCATCTCCTCAACTGCCTATCCACCTAACTTCGTATCACCAGCAAACTTCACCAGAATGCCCCTAGTCCATTCATCCAGATCATTAATATATAAAGTGAATAGCTGCTGCCCCAACACTCTACCCTGCAGGAAACCTTGTCACGAGTGACAATTCTAAAAAAGGACCTTTTCTCCCAACTCTCTGCCTTCTGTGAGACAGCCAATCCTCAATCCATACCAGTAGCTCACCTTGAACACCATGGACCCTTACCTTACTCAGCAGCCTCCTGTGAAGTATCTTATTAAAGGCCTTTTTGGAAGTCTAGGTAGATGGCATCCACTGGGTTTCCCTGGTCTAACCTATTTGTTATCTCGTTAAAGAATTCTAATAGGTTTGTCAGGCACGATTTCCCCTTACTGAATCCATGCAGACTTGTTCTGAACAGACCCTGCACTTCCAAGAATTTAGAAATCTCATCCTTAACAATGGATTCTAGAATTTTACATACAACTGTGGTTCGACTAATTGGCCTATAATTTTCCATCTTTTGCCTTGATCCTTTCTTGAACAAGGAAGTTACAACAAGGAAGTTTGCAAACATCTGGGACTTTCCCTGACTCCAGTGATTTTTGAAAAGTTACAACCAATGCCTCTGCTATTTCTTCAGCCACCTCCCTCAGAACTCCAGGATGTAGCCCATCAGGGCCAGGGGATCTATCGGTTTTTAGACCTTTTTAGCTTTTCTGGCATTTTCTCATTTGTAATGGCTACCATACTCAACTCTGCCCTTGACTGTCCTTAATTGTTGAGATATTACTCGTGTCTTCCATTGTGAAGACTGACACAAAGTATTTATTAAGTTCTTCAGCTATTTCCTTATCTCCCATCACTAGCTTTCCTTCATCAATTTGGAGCGACCCAATGTCTATTTTTGCCCCTCGTTTGTTTCTTATGTATTGAAAGAAACTTTTACTATTATTTCTAATATTACTGGCTAGCTTATCTTCATATTTGATCCTCTCCTTCCTTCTTTCTCTTTGTTATCCTCTGTTTGTGTAGTCTTCCAAATTTTCCGATCTCCCAGCGTTTTTGGCCACTTTATAGGCTCTCTCTTTTTGGTACATTTCCTGATTTCCTTAGTCAGCCATGGCTGTCTAAGCCCTCTATCTTTTCTTTGGCATGAACCTCTGTACTGTTTCCTCAATTACACCCAGAAACTCCTGCCATTGTTGCTGTACTGTCTTCCTCACTAGGCTTTGCTTCCAGTCGATTTGCGTCAGCTCCTCTCTCATGCCCCTGAAAATACCTTTATTTAACTGCAACACCATTACATCTGGTTTTGCCTTCTCTCTTTCAAACTGCAGACTGAACTCTACCATATTATGATCATTGCCTCCTAAGTGTTCCCTTACTTTAAGGTCTTTTATAAAGTCTGGCTCGTTACATAGCACTAAATCAGAATAGCCTGCTCCCATGTGGGCTCCATTACAAGCTGTTTCAAAAAGCCATCCTGTAAGCATTCCATGAGTTCTCTTTTCTTTGGATCCACCGACAACATTATTCACCCAATCCATTTGTATATTGAAGTTGCCCGTGATCACCTTGACCTTATGTTTCTGACATGCCCTAGCTATTTCCCGGTACATGTTGCGTCCCTGGTCCTGACTACTGCTGGGAGGTCTGTACATAACTCCCATTATGGTTTTTTGCCTTTTGGTTCCTCAACTCCACCCACACAGACTCCACATCATCTGACCCTATGTCATTCAGTGCCATAGATTTAATTTCATTCTTAACTAACAAGGCCACCCCGCCCCCTCTGCCCCCACTTCCCTGTCTTTTCGATACGTTGTAAATCCTTGGATATTGAACTGCCAGTCCTCAAACCCCTGCAATCACTCCTCTCTGATGCCTACCACACCATAGTCATTCATGATGATTTCTGCTGTTCATTCATCTACTTTGTTAGGAATAGTACAAGCTTTCAGGTAAAATACCTTAATGCTAATTTTCTTATCCTCATGGTTTCCTTCACCTCTAGTAGTATGTCCTAAGTTACCCTTTCTTTTTGCTTCATTCCTCGTCTGCTAACCTGCTGCTTATCTTTCTACTTGACTCCATACCCCCTGTTGCTTTCCTTTTCCCTTTCTCCCCACCCCTGACTTCACACAGACTTGAGTGTCACATCGGTGAATTTAGTTAATAATTCATGAAGGGAGTTTGATCATCTTTAATTGTTATTGCTGATCATACAAAGGAAACAAAAAATGGGGCATGGAGTTAGGAAAATGATGCAGCTGTAGTCTGTTGAATGTCAAGCATTATATGTCATCTGAATTTCCAAAAAATGTGTTCAAGTTATCATAAACTTAACATCAAAGCTCTTTTTGTTAATTGTCCCATAATCAGACCCAGACCCCTTTATCCTGCCACCACCACATTCAATTTCCTCCACTTCCTAAAGTGAAAATTTGTATATTGCCAGACACATACTACCACCCACTCCTTCCCTACCTCCCCTTAAATAAGCAGACCCTGTATATTACTGCAGTATTGTCATCACAAATATTGAGTTCCAAATTCATGGCAATAGAAACAAATTGCTTTCCTTTAGCAAGCAAGTGTTAATGACAAATTCTGATGAAACGATAAAATAATCTGTTTAAGTCTACTGCGTCATTGTATTTTAAATCTCAATAGTCTAAATGTGTTTTTTTAATGTTGACGTTTGTAATTTGCATCATGCTTGGTGCCTGGAGTCCATGTCCATAATTTTTGAATGTTTGTGCTTGAGCGTTCTATACCACACTGCCTTGAATAAATCATTTGAAATGTCTCTAGTGTATATGACATGAATGATGTAGACTGTCCCAATCACAAAACATGCAAATCCTAACGCAGGCATAGACCTGACATGTAAATCAACTCCATATGAAAATAAATCTGGTGAATGTCCCAATAAAAGAAAAAAATTGCATTAGGTCTCAGAACATATAAATTTGGTCCCTTTTTAAACATCTGCAGATAAGATTTTTATTATAAAATGGAGTTATAAAATGCCGGTGCCTTTGTTTTTTGCAAGCAGCTTTATAAAATCACCTCACTGACAATCTCAGGGTGATCTATTCTCAAATGAAACCATGAGCAAAGAAAACATTGCTCGTTTTTGAAGCTTGAATATTCTAAGAAGAACGTCACATTGGACATGAAATATTAGCTCCATGTTTCTCTCCACAAATGCTGCAGGTCCAACTGATTTTCTCCAGCTTTTTCTATTTTTATTTCAGATTTTCAGCGTCCACAGTGTTTTTATTGCAGTGTCAGGTTGACCGTTTCTGTGTTAAAATCATAATATGCAACATTTATATTAGACAGGTGCTTGGTGGGTTTATTGTTTTGATCTGAGCAATGGATTCAATGATTTGAAAGATTGAGAAATGAATTTGAATGCAATCAACTCTCTTAACAGCACACTAAGTTTTGCAAATATTAGAAGATAAAATAAAGCACTTACTGCTAAAGAATAATTCAGCAAGTCCTGACTGAAAACATTATCATGTCTTCCTGTATCTATGCAATCTGATTGCAAGGCGTTCCTGACTCCTGATGGTTTGCAGCTGGATTCTGAGCTGATGTAGCTTCCCTATTTTGCGCACAGTGGTGCGAAAAAGAACAATTTCTGTTGCGCCTTCACCAGAGTGAAACGTTTGACATTATAGATCAAAGTATCATCCTGAGGAAGATGTTTGGTCAGTTAGTCAAAAGCTTGGTCAAGTGGATAGATTTTAAGGAGGTTCTTAAATAAGAATGAGGGTAGGCAGATGGAGAATGCAAACAGTCCAGAAGTAGAGGAGCAGATTTTTCAGGAGTTTTGGATTCAGAGACAAATATGGGTCGGGCCATACTGGGATTGTAAACAGAAATGAGAATTTTAAAGTCCAAATTGCCATATCCAGCGGAGGTTGGTGAGTACAGATAGGTGAACAGGATTTCCTGCAAGCTAAACCACAGGCAGAAATGTTTTGGATGTCCCCGACTTTAGGAAACATTCCCACAAAGTAGTGGTGGGAATCACCAGAACCCACTCTGGTAAACAACTTCGATTGTGCGTTGTGTCAAAAACTGTTTTAAACAAGATGTTTTACTGACAGTGAAATATGTTTAGATTGGAACAAACATGACCTAATGCATGAAGAATTCTTCTGTGTAGTTTGGCGAAGGCCGATGTTGTATTCAGTGCTCTTGTACTTCAAGGAATTTTCTCACGAGAATGTTATATAAATACATCAAGCACTTGTATAACATGGTCAACATTTCACTTCGTGAGGTGTACTCGATTGCTCAGGCAGACAGTGAAATAAGCTTCTGTTTTTAAAGTTCAAGCCAGTTGCAGTCAAATGCTGGTGAGATAAAGTAATATCTTACTCATCTGTGTGAGTCAGCATGACCTAGCCTTCTAAGACTGTAGCATCCTTCTCTAACATGCCAAGAGCTAATGATATTGATGTCTTCCAGGTGTAGTAATTAGCACAATTTAACAGCTCCATATGTTTGCAACTGCAGTTGTTCCACATAGGCACAGCATGATCAGATGAGAGCTCAGGCTTGGCCTGTCGCCTGTATTATGTATGTCTGTACTCTTCATTAAATTGGAATTAAATCTGGTAAGTATCAGAGATTTGTAGAACGAGTGTTGTCAAAAGAAAACTTAGAAAATGAAAGATAAGGAGGAGATTGAGGAGAAGAATGAAATGAATATCGTTGTTATGAATTTGATGGTCTTTTTTATATGCCACTCTTGCTGTGAAGTTCCAGGACTAGATGTACTGGAGACCTGGGTTCAAATCCTGCCAGAGAAGATGGTGGAATTTGAATTCAAAAATATCTGCAATTAAGAGTCTAATGATGACCATGAATCCATTGTCAATTGTCAGAAAAACCCATCTGATTGGCTAATGTCCTTTAGGGAAGGAAATTGCCATTGCCACCTGGCCTGGCCTACATGTGACTCCACACCCCATAGCAATGTGGGGTCAACTCTTATCTGCCCTCTGGCCCGTTAGGGATGGGCAATAAATGGTGGACCAGCCATTGACACTTTCATTCCGTGAATGAATAAAAAAAATTCTAATATTTTGCTTGTTTTTTTTTCCTCAGTGTGTTGCTCGAAAAGCACAGCAGGTCAGGCAGCATCCGAGGAGCAGGAGAGTCGACATTTCGGGCATGAGCCCTTCATGAGGAATGTCCTCACTTTCTCCTATTTGCTGTCCAGCATCTGCAGTCCTCACTTTCTCCTTTTTCTCCTCCTTTCTCCTCACTTTTTCTGTCCAGTTTCCTTCGATCCACTTTGATCGATTGTTTCATTAAGCTTCAGGACGGTTTGAAATACCTCATTTGCTCTTTTGTTGCACCTCCTTCAAATGATCTCTGGAACCGCAGAAAGCATTCCAGTTCAACACAATCCCTGTCCATTTACTAACATGGCAGGATCATGAATTCCTCAGGATCCTGTTGTGATCAGGACTGTCTAACAGAAAACACTTTCGAAAGCTCACCATTAGAACATAGAAAACATAGAACATAGAAAAATACAGCGCAGTATAGGCCCTTTGGCCCTCGATGTTGCGCCGATCCAAGCCCACCTAACCTACACTAGCCCACTATCCTCCATATCTGAAAATGTGTTGCTGGAAAAGTGCAGCAGGTCAGGCAGCATCCAAGGAACAGGAGATTCGACGTTTCGGGCTTAAGCCCTTCTTCAGGAAGCCTTCTTCTGAAGAAGGGCTTATGCCCGAAACGTCAAATCTCCTGTTCCTTGGATGCTGCCTGACCTGCTGCGCTTTTGCAGCAACGCATTTTCAGCTCTGATCAGCAGACCTCACTTTCTCCACTATCCTCCATATGCCTATCCAATGCCTGTTTAAATGCCCATAAAGAGGGAGAGTCCACCACTGCTACTGGCAGGGCATTCCATGAACTCACAATTCGCTGAGTAAAGAATCTACCCCTAACATCTGTCCTATATCAACCACCCCTTAATTTAAAGCTATGCCCCCTCGTAACAGCAAATTATCGAGGATAAAAATCTAGTTGCTGCTGGTATTCATGATGTCAGCCCCCTTCTCCGCTATTCACGTGTGGATGATCTACAACAGGAGCAGGAGTAGGCCATTCAGCCCGCTTTGCCATTTAACTAGATGATAACTGATCTTCAAACTCACTGCCACTATCCCACATGATCTGCATATCCTTTGGTAGTGGTCTCCATAAATACACTGATTTCTGTCATGAACATGCGCAATTGAGTTTCCTCTAGAGTAGAAAATTCCTAAGATTCCCCTGCCTCTGAAGAAAAATCTTACCACTTTAGTCTTAAATGACCTAAACTTTACTGAGAGGGATACAGAGAACCACAGCAGCAGCTTCCAATCCCATGTTTTGTATAGTTGAGAAGCAAGGCTGTGACATATCAGCACTTCCAAGTCTCTCACCAGGATAAGACAAATGTTTCTATAATAGTTTCTCAACCAAAATCTACAAATTCTTTTCCTTATCATGCTGTCAGCATATCCCATCCTCAGAATTTTAAAGGGATACTATCCCATATCCCCCTCTAGGCCACGCCTGGAGTTTTCATACCCATCAAGTACCCTATATCATCTCCTGTTTTTCAATTTTATTTCAGTATTGTGCACCATTAACAACACGTTAATAGACATTTTTTTTAAATCGAATATATGTACATTACTGTATCCTTGCTGGTTTTGCTCATTCTAATGCTAATAGAGATAATTTTCTTAAATATTCTCCAGTTTTCATTCAGTTTGAGGTCAGGGAACAGTATCAAAGTTGCCAATTCATTCAGAAATGCAGAGGGTTAAGGTGAGACACAGTACCTCAATATTGTTGTTCTGGTGCTGTTACCTAAGATGTTCATGCATCTTTGATAAGTTAAATTTTTTTTATATGGGATCCATAATGGATTAGGTGGCTGCCAGAAGTAAGTCCTATGATAATGCCTTAATTCCCAGCAAGTAATTGTGATAATAACATTCAAAATGTTTTTCTTTCTAATGATCGCTCTCCCCAATCAAATTAAGTATTACGTGATACCAGAGCTAGTTTGTAACACATTTCCAGTAAAGCTGGGAGCATCCCCTTTAAATAAGATTTGCAGTGAAAGAATTGTTGCAAAATGATAGGTCATGCAGGTTTGGAAACTAATATAATGAGTTCAATATGAGCCCACGGAAAAATAATTTGAATGATTTTTAAAACATGTTTTAGGTAATTGAGGATGGTTCTGTTGATACCAGAGGGTTAAAATTTGTCTCCAGTGTTAATGGTACAGACAATAGGGCGTTGATGTTCCATTTTATCTTCTGCATTTTTTTTTTGTTGAAAGCCATGTCCACGATGCATTCTAATTCCAGAGCAACTTTATATATAAAGAAGACTTGTCAGGATGAAAAATTAGTTTTTATTAAAAAACAAAGAGGAATGATGAGGGCAGAGCAGTTGGCGTGATCCATGTGCACTTCAGTAAGGCATTTGACAAGTCTCCCCATGGGAGACTGGTTAGCAAGGTTAGATCTCAAGGAAAACAGGGAGAACTAGCCATTTGGATACAGAACTGGCTCATAGGTAGAAGACAGAGGATGGTGGAGGGCATTTTTCATACTGGAGGCCTGTGACCAGTGGAGTGCCTCAAGAATCAGTGCTGGGTCCATTACTTTTCATCATTTATATAAATGACTTGGATGTGAGCAGAAGAGGTATAGTTAGTAAGTTTGCGGATAACACCAAAATTGGAGGTGTAGTGGACAGTGAAGAAGCTTACTTCTGATTACAATGGGACTTGATCAGATGGGCCAATGGGCTGAGGAGTAGTAGATGGAGTTTTATTTAGATAAATGAGGTACTGCACTTTGGAAAAGCAAATCACAGCAGGACTTATGCACCTTTAAAGGTAAGGTCCTAGGGAGTGTTGCTGAATAGAGAGATCTTAGAGTACAAGTTCATAGCTCCTTGAAAGTAGAGTCGCAGGTTGATAGGATAGTGAAGGAGGCATTTTGTGTGCTTTCCTTTATAAGTGAGGGTATTGAGTATAAGAATTGGGAGGTCATGGTGCAGCTCTGCAGGATATTGGTTAGGCTACTTTTGGAATATTGCGTGCAGTTCTGGTCTCCTTCCTATCGGAAGGATGTTGGGAAACTTGAAAGGGTTCAGAAAAGATTGACAAGGATGTTGCCAGGGTTGGAGGATTTGAGCTATAGGGAGAGGCTGAATAGGCTGGGGCTGTTTTCCATGGAGTGTTGGAGGCTGAGGGGTGACCTTTTAGAGGTTTATAAAATCATGAGGGGCATGGGTAGGATGAATAGATAAAGTCTTTTCTCTGGCATGGGGGAGTCCAGAATTAGAGGGCATAGGTTTAGAGTAAGAGGGGAAAGATTAAAAGGGACTGAAGGGGCAACGTTTCCACACAGAGGGTGGTGCATATATGGAATGAGCTGCCAGAGGAAGTGATGGCAGCTGATACAATTGCATTATTTAAAAGGCATCTTGGATGGGAAGATGAAGCGTAAGGGTTTAGAAGGATATGGGCTAAGTGTTGGCAAATGGCACTCGATTGGGTTGGAATATCTGGTCAGAATGAACGAGTTGGACCAAAGGGTCTGTTTCCGTGCTTTACATCTCTATGACTCTATTTACACTAAAATTCAAAGAATGAGGTGAATGAATTCTGATTAAAAAGTAAATCGCTTCTGATTTTTGGACCAGTTTTATAAGTTGATATTTGCCCATTTATCATTTTTGGTCAGAAAGAACATTCATTTTTTTTTTGTCACTTCACCATGATATCTGATATCTTCAGATGTGAGATTGGTGTTTGCTTTCTAGAACAGAACAACAAAGACCAATCCAAGTACTGTACCCGCTTTATTTACTGAAGGTCTCACAGTTCACATTTCGGAGTGCAGTCAGTGACAGGAATACCACAGGTCTGCATGCAGTAAAATTTAAAATAAAGAAGTGAATTGACTTCTATTTTTCCTCAAGGAATCATTACCAGAGTTGATTTATTTCCTGGAATACACGGAGATAAATTTCCTTTCGATGAGTTTCCAAGAATGCACAGCAAGCTTTTTTTTTGCTGGTGCAGATGTGCGTTATTTCCAGTGAAAATGCTGCGACACGAGTTCTTAAAAAAAGGCATTTCACACATTCTAATATTGAGATAAACAGGAACCTAGTGTCGGGTATTTTGCAAACCGCAATTAGTCATGGAATAAAAGAGACGTACAGCATGGAAACAGACCCTTTGGTGCAACCAATCTATGCTGACCAGATATCCCAATGCAATGTAGTCACATCTGTCAGCACCTGGCCATATCCCTCTAAACTCTTCCGATTCATCTACCCATCCAGATGCCTTTTAAATGTTGCAGTTGTACTAGCCTCCATCACATCCTCTGGCAGCTCATTCCATACACTTACCACCCTCTGCGTGAAAAAGTTGCCCTTTTAGATTTTTTTTTATATCTTTCCCCTCTCACGTATATCTCTGCCCTCTAGTTCTGGACTTCCCCACCCCAAGGCAAAGACTTTGTCTATTTATCCTATCTATGCCCCTCATGATTTTATAAAGCTGTATAAGGTCACCCCTCAGCCTCCGACGCTCCAGGGAAAACAGCCCCAGCCTATTCAACCTCTCCCTAGAGCTCAAATCCTCCAACCCTGGCAGCATCCTTGTTAGTCTTTTCTGAACCCTCTCAAGTTTCCCAACATCCTTGCGAAAGGAAGGAGACCAGAATTGTATGCAATATTCCAAAAGTGGCCTAACCAATGTCCTGTACAGCTGCAACATGACCTTCCAACTCCTATACTCAATACTCTGACGGATAAATGAAAGCATACCAAACACCACCGTCACTATCCTATATACCTGCAACTTGACTTTCAGGGAGCTATGAACCTCACTGTAAGGTCTCTTTATTCAGCAACACTCTACAGGACCTTACCTTTAGTGTACAAGTCCTGGTAAGATTTGCTTTCTCAAAATGCAACATCTCACGTTTATCTAAATTAAACTCATCTACCATTTCTCAGCCCATTGGCCCATCTGATCAAGATCCCACTTTAATCAGAGGTAACCTCCTTCACTGTCCATTACACCTCCAATTTTTGGTGTCGTCTACAAACTTACTAACTATACCTCTTAATTTGCAAATGATGAAAAGTAGTGGACCCAGCATCAATCCTCGTGGCACTCCATTGGTCAAAGACCTCCAATCTGAAAAACAACCCTCCACCACCATCCTCTGTCTTCTATCTTTGAGCCGGTTTTATATCCAAATGGCTAGTTATCCCTGTTTTCCATGAGATCTAACCTTGCTAACCAGTCTCCCCTGTGGAATTTTGTCGAACGCCTTATTGAAGTGCATACAGATCACGTCCACCACTCTGCCCTCATCGGTCCTCTTTGACATTTTTGAAGAAGTAACAATCATATTTGTGTGACATGATTTCCCATGCACAAAGCCATGTTGACTATCCCTAATCAGCCCTTGCCTTTCTAAATACATGTACTTCCTGTCCCTCAGGATTCCCTCCAAACTCTTTTCCACCACCAACGTCAGGCTCACTAGCCTATAGTTCCCTGGCTTCCCCTTACCACTCTTCATAAGCACCACTTTAGCCAACCTCCAGTCTTCTGCCACCTCACCAGTGCCTATCAATGATACAAATATTTCATCAAGGGGTCCAGCAATCACTTCCCTAGCTTCCACAGAGTTGTAGCGTACACCTAAAGGCAGTCAGCATGGCTTTGTGAGGGGCAGGTCATGCCTCACAATCTTATTGAGTTCTTTGAGGAGGTGTCAAGACAGGTCGACGATGGTAGAGCAGTGGATGTGGTGTATATGGATTTCAGCAAGGCATTTGATTGGCTTCCTCATGGTAGGCTCATTCATAAAGTCAGGAAGTATGGGATACAAGGAGATTTGGCTATCTGGATTTAGAATTGGCTGGTTGTAGATGGAAAATATTCTGTCTGGAGGTCAGTGTTGAGTGGGGTCTGCAGGGCTGTGTTTTTGGGCCTCTGGTCTTTTTAGTTTTTATAAATGACTTGGATGAGGAGGTTGAGGGGTGGGTTAGTAAATTTGCAGATGACAAAGGTTAGAGGTGTCATCGATAGTATAGCGGGCTACTGCAGGCTGCAGCGCAACATGGGCAGGATGCAGAGCTGGGCTGAGAAATGACAGATGGAGTTCAACCTGGATAAATGCGAAGTGATGCATTTTGGAAGGTCGAACTCGAATGCTGAATATAGGATTAAAGACAGGATTCTTGGCAGAGTGGAGGAACAGAAGAATCTGGGTGTGCAAGTACATAAATCCCTCAAAGTTGCCACCCAAGTGGATAGGGTTGTTCAGAAAGTATATTGTGTTTTGGCTTTCATCAACAAGGGGATCGAGTTTAAGAGCCGTGAGGTCTTGCTGCAGCTCTACAAGTCCCTGGTGAGACCACATTTGGAATATTGTGTCCAGTTCTGGTCGCCCTACTATAGGAAAGATACAGAGGCTTTGGAGAGGGTGCAGAGAAGGTTTACCAGGATGCTGCCTGGACTGCAGGGCTTGCCTTATGAAGAGAGGTTGAATAAGCTCGGACTTTTCTCACTGGACAGAAGGAGGAAGAGAGGAGACCTGATCGAGGTGTACAAAATAATGAGAGGCATAGATGGAATCAATAGCCAGAGACTTTTCCCCAGGGCAGGATTGACTGGTATGAGAAGTCATTGTTTGAAAATATTAGAAGGAAAGTATAAAGGAGATATCAGAGATAGGTTCTTTACGCAGAGAGTTGTGAATGCATGGAATGCATTGCCAGCTGTGGTGGTGGAAGCAGAGTCATTAGGGACATTGAAGCAACTGCTGGACATGCACATGGATAGCAGTGAGTTGAGGGGTGCATAGGTTAAGTTGCTATATTTTACATTAGGATTAAATCTCGACACAACATCATGGGCCTGTTCTGTGCTGTACATTTCTATGTTCTACACCTGATCAAGTCCTGGGGATTTATCCACTTTTATGCATTTCAAGATATCCAGCACTTCCTCCTCTGTAATATGGGCATTTTTCAAGATGACAGCATTTATTTCCCTACATTCTTTCTCTTCCATGTCCTTTTCCACAGTAAACACTGGCGCAAAATACTTATTTATTATCTCCCCATCTCCCCATCTCCTGCAGCTCCACACAAAAGCTGCCTTGCTGATCTTTATGGGGCCCTATTCTCTGCCTAATTACCCTTTTGTCCTTAATGTATTTGTAAACATGCTTTAGATTCTCCTTAACTCTATTTGCCAAAGCTATCTCATGTACCCTTTTTGCCCTCCTGATTTCCCTCTTAAGTATACTCCTACTGCCTTTATACTCTTCTAAGGATTCACTCGATCTATCTTGTCTATACATGACCTATGCTTCCTTTTTCTTAACCAATCCCTCAATTTCTTTAGTCATCCAGCATTCCCTATAGTTACCAGCCTTTCCTTTCACCCTAACAGAAATCTACTTTCTCTAGATTCTTGTTATCTCATTTCTGAAGGCTTCCCATTTTCCAGCCGTCCCTTTTACTTGTGAACATCTGCCCTCAAACAGCTTTTGAAAGTTCTTGCCTAATACTGTCAAAATTAGCCTTCCTCCAATTTAGAACTTCAACTTTTAAATTTGGTCTATCCTTTTCCATCACTATTTTAAAACTAATAGAACTATAGTCACTGGCCCCAAAAGTGCTCCCCCATTAACACCTCAGTCTCCTGCCCTGCCTTATTTCCCAAGAGTAGGTCTGGTTTAGCACCTTCTCCAGCAGGTACATCCACATACTGAATCAGAAAATTTTCTTGTACACACTTAACAAATTCTTCTCCATCTAAACCCTTAACACTATGGCAGTCCCAGTCTATGTATGGAAAGTTAAAATCCCCTACCATAACCACCCTAATATTCTTACAGATAACTGAGATCTCCTTACAAATCTGTTTCTCAATTTTCCTCTGACTATTAGGGGGTCTATAATACAATCCCAATAAGGTGATCGTTCCTTTCTTATTTCTCAGTTCCACCCAAATAATTTCCCTGGGTGTATTCCCAGGAATATTCTCCCTCAGCACAACTATAATGCTATGCCTTATCAAAAATGCCACTCCCCCCTCCTCTCCTGCCTCCCTTTTTACCCTTCGTGTCGCATTTGTGTCCTGGAACATTAAGCTGCCAGCCTTGTCCATCCTTGAACCATGTTTCTGTACTTGCTATAATATCCCAGTCCCATGTACCTAATCATGCCCAGAGTTCATCTGACTTCCCTGTTAAGCCTCTTGTATTGAAATAAATGCAGTTTAATTTATCAGTCCTACCTTGTCCCTGCCTGCCCTGACTGTTTAACTCGCTTCTGTTCTCAACTGTACCAGTTTCAGACTGACCTCTTTCCTCACTATCTACCTGGGTCCCCCTCCTCCTCCCCGTGTTCCCCACCCACCTTACTATTTTAAATCCTCCTGAGCAGCTCTAGCAAATTTCTCTGCCAGTATATTAGTCCCCTTCCATTTCTGGTGCAATCTGTCTTCCTTGTACAGGTCACTTCTACCCCAGAAGAAATTCCAAAGATCCAAAAATGTGAATCCTTCTCCCATACACCAGCTCCTCATCTATGTATTCATTTGCTCTATCCTCCTATACCTACCATCACTAGCTTGCAGCACCAGGAGTAATCCAGATATTACTACTTTGGAGGATCTCCTTTTTAAATTCCTGCCTAACTCTCTACATTCTCCCTTCAGAATCTCATCCTTTTCCCTACCTATGTTGTTGGTTCCAGTGTGTACAATGATCCCCTGCTGGCCGCCTCCCCCTTTGAGAACATTCTGCACCCTCTCCGAGACATCTTTAATTCTGGCACCAGGGAGGCAACACACTATTCTGATTTTTTGCTGCTGGCCACAGAAACATCTGCCTGTGCCTCGGACTAGAGAGTCCTCTCACACAATTGATTTGTTGAAACCTGACATACCCCTTGTTGCATTAGAGCCAGTCTCTATACCAAAAACTTGGCTGTTTGTTCTACATTGCCCTGTGGGTCTATCACCCCCTGCATTTTCCAAAATAACATACTTGTTTGACATGGGGATAGCCACAGAAGATTCCCGCACTAACTGCCTACTTCTCTACCCTTTCCTGGAGTTATCCCATGTATGTGACTGTATCTGCAACTTTTCTCCCTTCCTACGACTGTCATCTATCGTATCCCATTCTCTTGTAAATTCCTCATTACCTCTAACTGTCTCTCCGGCTGATCCATTCAATCTGATAGGATTCACAACAAATGGCATTTATTGCAGATGTAATCCTCAATAACATGTAAACTCTCCCTCAACTCCCACATCCAACAAGAAGAGCATATCGCTCTACTAATGGTAATTTTTGCTGCTTTCAATCCACAGACCCAGAAAATAGCACCGTCTTATTCCTCTACAAAACATTGCTCCAGGCTTACTTAATATTTATTGCTTATATTTTTTTAAGTTTAATCAAGAGACATATCTCAATATAGCATCTAATCAAGAAAGAACACACTCCACTCAGCACTGCAGACTTTCTGTAAGTAAAAAATGAGGTCTGCAGATGCTGGAGATCACAGCTGCAAATGTGTTGCTGGTCAAAGCACAGCAGGCCAGGCAGCATCTCAGGAATAGAGAATTCGACGTTTCGAGCATAAGCCCTTCATCAGGAATAAGAGAGAGAGAGAGCCAAGCAGGCTAAGATATAGGGTAGGTAGGAGGGACTAGGGGGAGGGGCGATGGAGGTGGGATAGGTGGAAGGAGGTCAAGGTGAGGGTGATAGGCCGGAGTGGGGTGGGGGCGGAGAGGTCAGGAAGAGGATTGCAGGTTAGGAGGGCGGTGCTGAGTTGAGGGAACCGACTGAGACAAGGTGGGGGGAGGGGAAGTGAGGAAACTGGAGAAATCTGAATTCCAACCTTGTGGTTGGAGGGTTCCCAGGCGGAAGATGAGGCGCTCCTCCTCCAGCCGTCGTGTTGTTGTGTTCTGCCGGTGGAGGAGTCCAAGGACCTGCATGTCCTCGGTGGAGTGGGAGGGGGAGTTAAAGTGTTGAGCCACGGGGTGATTGGGTTGGTTGGTTCGGGCGGCCCGGAGGTGTTCTCTGAAGCGTTCCGCAAGTAAGCGGCCTGTCTCCCCAATATAGAGGAGGCTACATCGGGTGCAGCGGATGCAATAGATGATGTGTGTGGAGGTACAGGTGAACTTGTGGCGGATATGGAAGGATCCCTTGGGGCCTTGGAGGGAAGTGAGTGTGGAGGTGTGGGCGCAAGTCTTACATTTCCTGCGGTTGCAGGGGAAGGTGCCGGGGGTGGAGGTTGGGTTGGTGGGGGGTGTGGATCTGACGAGGGAGTCACGATGGGAGTGGTCCTTGCGGAACGCTGATAGGGGAGGGGAGGGAAATATATCCTTGGTGGTGGGGTCCGTTTGGAGGTGGCGGAAATGGCGGCGGATGATACGTTGTATGCGGAGGTTGGTGGGGTGGTAGGTGAGAACCAGTGGGGTTCTGTCTTGGTGGCGGTTGGAGGAGCGGGGCTCAAGGGCGGAGGAGCGGGAAGTGGAGGAGATGCGGTGGAGGGCATCGTCGATCACGTCTGGGGGGAATCTGCGGTCCTTGAAGAAGGAGGCCATCTGGGCTGTGCGGTGTTGGAATTGGTCCTCCTGGGAGCAGATGCGGCGGAGACGAAGGAATTGGGAATATGGGATGGCATTTTTACAGGGGGCAGGGTGGGAGGAGGTGTAGTCCAGGTAGCTGTGGGAGTCAGTCGGTTTATAATAGATGTCTGTGTTGAGTCGGTCGCCCGAGATAGAAATGGAGAGGTCTAGGAAGGGGAGGGAGGAGTCTGAGATGGTCCAGGTGAATTTCAGGTCGGGATGGAAGGTGTTAGTAAAGTTGATGAACTGTTCAACCTCCTCGTGGGAGCACGAGGCAGCGCCGATACAGTCATCGATGTAGCGGAGGAAAAGGTGGGGGGTGGTGCCAGTGTAGTTGCGGAAGATGGACTGTTCCACATATCCTACGAAGAGGCAGGCATAGCTGGGGCCCATGCGGGTGCCCATGGCAACTCCTTTAGTTTGGAGGAAGTGGGAGGATTGAAAAGAGAAGTTATTCAGGGTGAGGACCAGTTCAGTCAGTCGAAGGAGGGTGTCAGTGGAAGGGTACTGGTTGGTGCGGCGGGAAAGGAAGAAGCGGAGGGCTTTGAGTCCTTCGTGATGGGGGATGGAGGTGTACAGGGACTGGATGTCCATAGTGAAAATAAGGCGTTGGGGACCGGGGAAGCGAAAATCCTGGAGGAGGTGGAGGGCGTGGGTGGTGTCCCGAACGTAGGTGGGGAGTTCTTGGACTAAAGGGGACAGGACCGTGTCGAGGTATTGGGAGATGAGTTCGGTGGGGCAGGAGCAGGCTGAGACAATGGGTCGGCCGGGGCAGGCAGGTTTGTGGATTTTGGGCAGGAGGTAGAAACGGGCGGTGCGGGGTTGTGGGACTATGAGGTTGGAGGCGGTGGATGGGAGCTGCAAGGCCACACTTAACTGAATATTTTTGTGTTTCTGTGCTGTGATCTCTCCCAAACAGGTTCCACCAAGATCAGTTGTGAATTTTATGTTTACGTTTTCCTAGATGCACTCTGATGTCCAGTGATACATGAATTCAAACAGCAAAGGCAGTAACTGTGCAGGTTCACTGCCATGTCACTTAGCAGTATTAGTTTCAATTGTCACTATAAATCCAGCTGCATCATTTTTTAAAAACTGTGCTCTAAGACTGTTAGATTGAAGAAGCAAAGCTTCATCGCTTTTTGAGAAAATAACAAATTAGGTGTAAACAATGCTTCTGACAAAGTGTATTCCTTTGAATAGTTTGTTCGTGAATTGATTTGTTAGTTAAGCGTAATTCAGCTGTGTTTTATTTGAACAACTTGTTTCTAAGAAAGTGGATTTACTTGATTAAGTCATGAAAGACATATCTGATAGGCAGCACCTGCAATAAGTGAGAAGGGAACCAACAAGATAGAAAAATGTATTAATCTTTTCCTTAGCAGTCTACCTTTCACAGAAGTGATGTGGAGGTCCCACTGTTGAACTGGGTTGGACAAAATTTAAAAAAACGTACAACACCAGGTTATAGTCCAGCAGGTTTATTTGGAAGTACAAACTTTCAGAGTGCTGCCTCTTTGTCAGGAGTTCCCAGGCTCCGAAATCTTGTACTTCCAAATAAACCAATAACCTGGTGTTGTGTGATTTTTGACTTTTCACAGAAGTATGAGACTAAGTCCTGTCTATCCAGTCAGTGAGCATTTCTTCCTTTGTGTTCTGTGGCACTACAGACTTGCTAAATGGGATAGATTCAATACAGATCAAACAGTCAAAAGAGAGCATCTGTGACGCACCGTGGACCCTGAGCAACAGCAGAATTGTACTCGATCACACTCTGTGACCTCATGGTCTGTTTGTCCCTCATTGCACCAAATAAAATGACGGATTGATCTTAGTTCAAAGTAGAGTGCAGGAAGGCTAGCTATGAGTAACACCAGCGTTCCAAAAAAATGAGGTGTCAAACTGACGAAGCTACGAATAGGCTATTTGTGTGGCAAACATCATTAGCGGCTTGTGATTCTGCAAATACTTCATACTGTCAATCAAAGGATCAAATTGAAGTTTTGTAGTCCTGGTGATGCTGCAGAAGAGGGGTCTAGCTCAGTGCCTAGATGATAAGAGCATGGTGCAGAATAAAGCCAATATCGTGGGGTCAGGCCCTCACCAGCTGTGATGGACCCCCTCCCTCACCTTTTCCCTCTCCTGATATAAGAAGTTTATGACAGATTCCACTGCTATTCGTCTGCATCTTAGCTTCCAGGAAAACAACTGCTACAATATCAACCAGCTACCAAACTCCCAATAAATCTCTTCAACTGATAAGAAGGACTTTGATTTTTGAGGGATTTGTGACTTGCAACTCCCCTCCTCTTTCATTCCTTGTTTTGTCTTCATGAAATATTGAAACAATTCTCTGAAACGTTTCAATGTTTTGTTCAACAAGTCCCAGCTTTGGTTTAATTTGAGAGATTTTGCTACGGAGTTATTTCTAAGATTGAAACTCATTTGAGAAAAAAACAGGGTTGGGTGACACCCTTCAACCTCAGTAAGGTTTTAGATAAAAATGGGAAAGTAGATCAAATAATAATCACTGTTGTGGGGGGTGCTTTTTTTAAAGAAAGAAAAGTAAACCTGTTAAATTTGGGTAATTGAAATTTAGTCTCTGACCAGGTACAGAAGGCACAACTGTAGATAAGGCAGAATGATCAAAGTATAGGGAGCCATTCAAGTGAGTGGAGAAAAGAGGAATCTACTGATGGTTGGGGAGAGTATAATTAGTGGGATCGAACCTTGTTCCATGCAGCCATGTGCAGGAAGCTCTGCTGCCTGCCTGGTGCTAGGGTTAATGATATCTCGGAGCTAGAGAGAGAAGGGTGACACGACCTCTTCAACGTTGTACCATCAACATTGACTGGACTGGAATGGAGGTTCTCATGAGAGAATTTGAACAGTTGGGAGCTACCCTATATACTCTCGCAATAGTCGATCTCATGCAAAAGTCAACCCCCTATATTTGTCCAAATAACTTGGAATTTATATTCCAGTCTGCCGGTTGTTCCCCTCCGCTCCCAGTCTTCCTGTCCACTGGCTGTTGTATTCTGCTCCAGGTTTTCAAAATTACCATAATTCTTTTTTAAATTTGTTTTGAGATCAGTTGGGCTTCTGCTAATGATACAGTATGAGTTTTGACAGGCATGAATTTCAGCCTCTCAAAAGGGGTATCCATGTAACAGTCAACCCCATAAAGTTAACCTTAACTGGTCAAAAAATTCAACTAGTATAATCGGTAAATTATAAGGTAGGTTTATTAACACAAGAGGAATAGATGTGATAACAAAAATTTATCTTGGATTGGAAAACATAGGGTCCTTTCTGGGTGGAGGTCAGAAATAGGGAAGACACTGGTGACAGTAGACTATAAACCCCCTAACAGGAACTGTACTGTACGACAAAAAATAAATTGAGAGAAATGAGGGTGTGTAATTCAAAGCAGGGCAATAAAATGCATTAATTGAGTGACTTCTACTTTTGTGCAAATTGGAAAGTCAGAGTGGCAAAGATTGCCATGATGAAACTTCATAGAATGTGTTCAGGACAGTTTCCAAGAACAATATTTTGTGAATCTAATCAGGCTGTTTTGGTTCTGGTACTGTATAATTATTTAATATAGTATTTGAGAATAGCAGATCCTCTAAGAAACAGTGATCATGATATGATCGAATTTAGCATACAGTTTGAGAGTGAGAAACTAGAGTCTGAAACAATGGCACTAAACTTTTTTTTAAAAAAGTAATTTCAGAGGAATGAGGCCAGAGTTCATTGAATGGGTCTGGGATAGGAATTTAGCAGAAAAGACAGTTAAGATATAAAACAAAATTAACTACTGAGCTAGTGGGTGCACTGGCGGTAATCTTGTGAGAATCCTTAAATTCTAGAAAAGTCTCGGGCGATTAAAACTGCCAAAGTAAAAGCCTTATTCAAAAGAGAAGGTGATGTGAAACACGTAGGTACAAGCCTGTTAGCTTAACATCAGCCATTGAGAAAATGGTGATCTATCAGAAAGGATTTAATAGCACTTAGCGTCTTAGGGCAGATTTTCGAGTGGCTGGGCAGCCATTATTGCAGGCATAGGGATGACATTGCAAATCTCAACTATTGTAGCATTCTCCACAAGAATTGCTGGGGAAATTGAACCTTCTGTGGGAAAGGTCTATGCTCCTGGAACATTAGAAGAGTGTCCACAAAAAACAGAAACTTCGGATGATTCTGATTTAAATTAAGTGACATAGTTACTCAGGGGAAGTTACCTTATAAATGCACAGTCTAACTCTTGAATAACTATTCAACATTTCCCTCACTCTCAACCCACAGACCCATCACATCCCTTACACTGACCTAACAATCTCTCTACACCTCTGGGAGCTGACACCTCACAGCTCCAGGAGCTAACATCCCTCCCCACAATCCACATGCTGTTAGATTTAACCCTGCCTCCCCACCATGCTGCCACCGACTAACTTGTTACATCACTCTGTCAAATTCATCCGTTTCAAACCAGACTCAATTTGAGCTCCACCAGACTAAACCTGACACCTGACACCACCCCAATCCCCACTCTTAAACACTTCACCTGCCTTCTCCAGGCCTGTTCAGACCTGATTTCTCTAACCTGCCCTGATCTATCCGAAACACGTTTTTGCACCCTCTCCTCTCTACCCATCTAGCATCCTCACCCCTGGCAAGCTACCCTGATGACATACTCCAACCCTTACCCATCTGGTATCCAATCCTCCCAGCACCCTGACATCTCACTTAGATTATAAGCTTTTACCCTTTGACGGCAGCTGTCCAAGTGGCTATTGGGATTTTTCCATTTCAGAATTCGTCAGCTGAGTGCTGTGAAAAGAAGATGTGGTTTTCCTTTCGCTGAAAGTTCTATACTAAGTACAGTCAGAATGGAAGTATGCCTATGATTTCTGGGAGAGTTCTAAACTTTATTCTTCTAATGTTCCTTGGATACGGGGTGAGGGGTGTGGGGGGGGGGGGTGCGGTGTGGAAGAGAGATATCCGGGAACTGGAAAGTATTCAAACCAGTGTAAGAACAGAACACAATGAAATAAACCAATAGGAACAGAGAGAGGCCAATCGGCCCCTCAAGCCTGTGCTGCCATTCAACAGGGTCATGACTGATCTGTCCCAGGCCTCAACTCTTAGGCCAGCTCATCATAGCTCCTCAATATTTCAAACATCATATTCTCTTCCTTAAATAGCCTTCTAGCCTTCTAGGGTCAGGCCTTCTAGGGTGGGGTAAGAATTCAAAATATTACTCCTTCTGAGTAGTAATTCCTTTTACCTCTGTTTTAAATAAGTGTCCCCTTATTTTGTAACTATGTTCCCTGGTTCGAGCCTCACCCATGAGTGGAAACATCTTCTCAACATCTACTCTGTCAAGCCCCATCAAAATCTTGTAAATAGTATTTTAGTTCTTCTAAATGCTAATGAATAAAGGCTGAACCTGCTTAACTGTTCTTGGTAGATCAAACCCTTCATCCCCAGAATTAGCCTGATGAATCGCTTTTTGAACTGCCTCCAATTCCAATATGTGCTTTAATTATGGAAACTGAACCGATGCACAGTACTCCAGGGACAGGCTATCAATACAGTGTATAGTTGTCAAAGGATTTCCCTATTTTTAATTTCCAATCTCCTAGCAATAAAGGTCAAACTTCCATTTGCCTCCTTAATTACCTGCATGCTAACTACTTGTGTTTTATAAACCAAAAAGTTCAGATCCCTCTGCGCTGCACTTCCCTCGTCAAATAATCTGTTTGTTGATTCTTCCAACTGAAATGCAGGATCACGTACTTCCCTTCCTGCAATTCCATCTGCCTAGTTTTTGTCCACTCCATCAACCTATTATTGTCTGCTTTCAAATTCTTGTTTCTCATCACAGTGTGCTGCCATTTCCATTTATTTTTATATCCAACAAATTTGGACATATTGCATTCTGCATACCCTTCAAGTAATTATTATAGGTAGTAAATAATTGAGGCTCTGATCCTTATGATATTTCACTAATTATGGTGTTCCAACCTGAAAAAGAACCATTAATCCCAATTTCTAATTCCATGTGTTTTGTTCAGTCCTAAATCCATGCACACACATTATTCCCAATACCATGCATTCCTATCTTGTGAAACTTACCACATGCCTTCTGGAAATACAAGTACACATTACAACTACTGGTTCCTTTCTGTCAATTTGGCTTGTTATATCCTCAAGAAAATTAACTTCAGCAAATTTATTAAATGCGACTTCTTTATAGTTCTCTTCTTTATAGATTGTTTGTTTGTGTTCAGCTCTTCTAACTGCCCTGCTATTTCTTCCCAGCAACAAGATGTGCAGGAACAGACATTCCTGGGGTGCAAGTTCATTGATCATTGAAGGTGGCAAGGCATGTTGACAGAATCGGGAACAAAGATGAGATCTTTGGCTTCATGAAAAGAGGCATTGAGTATAAAGACAAGGAGGCTATGCTAACCCCAACTAGAATATTGCATGCCCATATTTTAAGAAAAAAAATTAGGTCCAGGAGAGTCTGCAGAAAAGATTTAACAGACTGGTTCTAAGAACTGAGAGGGTTCAGTTACAAGATGAGTTGGAAAGGCTGGAGTTGGTCTCCTTCGAGTGAAGGCAGTTGAGATTTGATAGAAGTGAACAAGACTGAGAAGCTTTGATAAGGTACAGTAAAATCCTTTCTCATTATCTGATGATAGAACAACTAGGGGACACAGAATTAAGCGAAAGATACAAGTTGGGCAAGTGAGGAAGAATCAATTGGTAAAACTCTGGAACTCTCTGCACACAAGGGTGATGGATGCAGAAAAAAATCAAAGATTTCAAAAAGAACTTGAATGGACATTGAAGGAAATAAACTTCTAATGATATGGAGATGAAGCAGGAGATTAGTCAGTTACTTCTCAGGAGCAGATCATTTTGATTCCATGACTGTAATATTTAATGATTTAGCCACCTTTTTCTGTCATTGTACCACTGGGACTTCATACCTCATTTACTCAGAGGAAATGGCCCACTTTAGTTGGCTAGTATATTTGCAGAGTACAGAGATTGTGTCCGGCCAAGAGAAACACCAGTCTCTTCAATATCTAAAGGAGCATTTTGTTTTTTTTTACATAGTGGTGTCTAGCTTTCAGATGAGTTGGAAATCTTTGCCTTACTTTTAAAACAGGATTATTTCATGCCTTGTTTTTTTAAGTTCAACAGATATTACGACATTCAGAACGATGACTTACATTTGAGGAGCGATGGTTGATGTTGAGCTAGGAAGAGATTTGAGCAGTCACAAAGCCTGGAAAAGTAGCTCTCCCTCAGGTTGGGCTGAATTTAATGGCTGGGGGAAAGAAACAATAGTGAGAGGCTCATGCACATTGGCAAGGGAGAGAAGGTTGTGGGGCTGGGAGCAGGGATCACTTTGCATTGTGAACAGTGAGGGAGCGACTCAATTACTGGTGAGTTTTTTGTTTGGAATCCCCACAGTGTGGAAACAAACCATTCACCCCATTACATCCACACCTAACTCTCTGAAGAGCATCCCACCCAGACTCCCCAACCCCAATCCCTGTAATCCTGCATTTCCAATGGCTAATCCACCCAGTTTACACATCCCTGGGCAATGTAGCATTGCCAATCCACCTGACCTGCACATCTTTGGAGTGTGGGAGGAAACTGGAGCACCTGGAGGAAACCCACCCAGACACGGCAGCAATGTGCAAACTTGTACAGACAGTCGCCCGAGGATGGCATTGACCCCAGCTCTCTGTCACTGTGAGGCACAGCAGTGCTAACCGCTGAGCCATTGTGGTTAATGGAGCATTTGGGGCATAGTGCTGATCCCACCTCACTGTTCCATCTGATGCCAGGTTTTCTCAGATCCCAGAAGCCCAGCTAGCCAGTCCTAAAAGAGCCGCGTTCTAATATTTAAATAAGAAGCCCTTACTAACTCCAAAAAAAATAGAAATAGGTGGGTGTGATGTTATAGTTTGGTTTGCAATTCTTCAGTCTGTAATCTGCCCAACCCTGTGTGTGTGTGTGTGTGTGTGTGTGTCAGATATTAAATTTACCTCCACAAGACCAAAGAAATCAGTAGATTAGCAGAAGCCATCATTTAACTCTTGATAAGTGACCTGTATTCCTACCTGTCAGTACTACAGTCACAAGTACTATACCAGACTTATTTTAACTTGAAGGCTTTTACTGTTCTGTTTCCATCTCTATTGTGTGGTTGTCTGTTTTACAACCTGTATCCTTCAAACATCAAAATTTCTCATTTGGAGAAAATCATACAATATAACAGGGTTGCTAGGATTTTCTGCTCAATCCCTGGACAACTTACGAATCATCCTGATATTGTGCAGATGTAGCTACAATTTTGACTAAAGGCAAATGGCTTGAGACTGAACCAAAGCAGAATATCGAGTAAATTTCCAAATATATGACCGTACAAATGGGAAGAGTATACCAGTGACTTAACTCACTATTACTACTGCAAACAAAATATCTTCCTTTTTTTTCAAAAGGACCAAACAGTTGATTGTGGATGTGATCAGATCTCAGCCAGGAGAAACGTTGACTGAAATCCTGGAAACACCAGCCTCCTCACAACAGGTACTTTTATTTGTATTCTCAAACATTTTTATTTATTCATTATTAATGTCTCTGTCAGTTCCATTTATAATTCTGGTCCAGGAACTGATGTTATAAATGTAAAGGAAAACAAAGATTCTCTAACTTCAATTGGAGAATCAGGTTAGTTTAGAACAAGAAACATGTTACAGCAGATTCTATAACAGCAACCCTCCATCACACAGGGTGAAGGAGATTTGTACAACATAGATCACTCATGTTCACAACAAATAGCAAGGGACCAAGCGCTGAACACCACTGGACACAGGCTTCCAGACATAGAAATAACCTTTGACCATCACCCTTTTTCCTACCTCGAAACTAATTTTGGATCCAATTTGCTTAAGTGCTCTGGATTCCATTGACCCTTAGCTTCTTAACAAGTTTGTCATTTAAGACCTTGTCAAAGGCTTTACTGAATCCCATGTAGATTGTGTTATCCTCATCGAACATACTACATCACCATCACACAAAATTCAATCAAATTTGCGAGACATGATGTCTCTTCCCCCCCACCCCCCCTTTAAAAAGCTATGCTGATTATTTTTTATTAATCCTTACCTCCCCAAAAAGGATATTCAGCCTGGTCCTCAGATATTTTCCAATAGTTTCCCTACATCTTATGTTAGACTTACTGGCCTGTAGGTTTCTGGGTTTATCCCTACCACCCTTCTAGTATAATGATACCATATTAGCTATCCTCCAGCTCTCTGGCATCCCTCCTGTGGCCAGAGAGAATTTGAAAACCAATGTCAGAGCCACTGAAATTTCCTCCCTCAGCAACTTTGGAGTCATGTCAGCTGGGCCTGAGGATTTATTTATTTTCAAACCTGCTAAAATCACTAATACCTCCTCCCTCTCAATTCTAATTTGTTCAAGGATACCACAGCAACTCTCCCTTATTTCTGCACCCACAGTGTCATTGTGAATACAAGATACTCATTGAAAAACTCAGCTGTCTTCTGGATCTACATACACGCATTACCACTTTGGTCCCTGGTTATTCTCTTGCCCCAAAAATATACTAATAAAACATCTTAGGGATTTTCTTTTACATTACCCGGTAGTGTTTTTTTTCATGTCCCATCTTTGCTCTCCTGATTTTATTTTTATTTTTATTTCTATGCTACATTTGCTGTTTTAAGCCTTCAGTGTCTGCCTGTGTAATTTCTTTCCTGGTCCTCAAATATTCATAACTTGCAGAGGCTACTCAATTTAGCACAGTGTTTCCTTAAACAACATCAGGATGCTATGGTCTAATGTCATTCCAGTAGCAAAGGATGAAGTCATTACCTCATTAATCAGTAGTTTGCATATAATTCCCCCAAGGCAGCGGCTGGATTGCCATCTGCTATAAAGTTGTGATGAGAGGATTCTGTGATGCAATGGTAGTGTTCCCACCTTTGAATCAGGAGGCCTGGGTTCAAGTCCCACCTGGTCCAGAGGTGTGTAATAACATCTCTGAGCAGGCTGACTAGGAAATAGAAGGGTGAGATGGAGCCATGATCAACATCTGCTTCAGCATGACTGGGGCAAATAGAGCAGAGCAGCCTCTCGAGAACCAAATGTAAGGCACTCCTAAAGAGTGAAAGGTCATTATCGCTGTAACATTTCACAGGGTTGCAGTTTTTAATTCATGGAGTGGACAAGAAGCTTTGTTTAGGAGTGCAGCAATTATTATTACACTTACAATTTTGTTGGCATATGTTTTATGTAATTTAAGAAACACTCATTTCATAATAAATGTGTTAGGTTTAAGCAAGTGTTTATATGTTGATGGTTGTTTGTTTGTTTGGTCCATCTTGTATTATCAAATTGTTTGTGTTAAGGAATCCACCGAGTCGGAGTCTGGATGTATATCCTTTCTGACCACAGTGCATTATAAATGTGTTTAGGGAGCTAATCTGACAGGATCACAAGAACACTACGGACAGTGAAAGTCTTCTTCCTAGGATGATGATGTCAGCTTGTACTAGGGGTCATAACTACAGATTGAGGGGTGATAGCTTTAAGACAGATGTCAGAGGCAGGTTCTCTACTCAGAGAGTGGTAAGGGCATGGAATACCCAACCTGCCAATGTAGTTAACTCAGTCACATTAGGAAGATATAAACAATCCTTGAAAAAGCACATGGATGATGATGGGATAGTGTAGGGGGATGAGCTGAGAATAGTTAACAGGTCGGCACAACGTTGAGGGCCGAGGGGCCTGTTCTGCGCTGTATTATTCTATGTTCTATAACAGTGTACATCTGCCACAAACTCCAGTTCAAGGGAACGGAATATTGAATTAGTTAATAAAGTGGATTTATTTTCACTTGGCTTGTTGTGACATTTTCCTTGCTGGCTTCTATATTTCTTGTCTTTAGTGTTCAAGCAATGAGCATTTGTGAAAGTTATAATGATCAGACAGTGATGTTGCCAGTCTACAAAAAAGATAATAAATATGATACACATTTACATGTTAAAATTGTCTTATTGTTAGATGTTTGTTGAATTCCTTATACTTCAAAAAAAAGCAAACTGATGCTATCTCTGTAATGATCTAGTTATAAAGGAATGTAGCATAGGACTGATTTGTAGCCATGGTAACTGTAGAGTCCAAACGCTCTAGGATTGTTGATTTACCCCAAACAGTTTTCTTTGTTTTTCCACAAGATTAAATGATAATCATTTACACTGGATGAACAAGCTAAATACATTTGAAGTGATTTCTATCAAGCCATAGTTAGTATATAAAAAAACTGGAGGTTATTTCTGTGCTGAGTGAATAGAAAACCCTTCTTCAGTATGGTTTTAAATTTCTGATCAAATTAGTTTCTGGGAGGATTTTGCCAGAATAGTAGTGTATGTTTGTTGTCTTGTTCATATGTACATATCTCAGCTGGTGTAAATATTTGTGCCATTTATTAGGAAGCCAATCATTTGAATATGGTTGAAAAACGTGCTCTACTGGATTCCAAAGTTCCTGAAAATGTGAAACATAGTCAGTCCATCCTTGAGGATGGACAACTTCCATTGGAACAGAAAAAACGAAAAATCCAGAGGAACCTTCGGACGTTGGAACAGGCTGGCCTGGTCTCATCGACAAATAAATACCAGGAACTAATCAATGATATTGCAAAGGTACACAGCAGAGAAGCTTGGTATTTCAATGAACATTTCTTGTTCAGAAATAGGTTGTAAGGATATGCTCAGCAATTACAAACTATGAAAGAGTTTAATTTTGATGGAGGATAAGCTTCTACAAACAATTATTCAGGTGGAATTAATAGTCACATAAAGAAATGTGCATTAAGTAGGAAAAGTAGACATGGATTTCTTTAGGTAAAATTATGTTTAACTGATTTGCTGGACCTTCGTGAAGAGGTATAAATTTCAGGATATATAAATGCAAATAAATTGGAAAAGTTGCACTCTCCTGCTGGAAGAGGAGAAAGCTAAACCGAGATTTGATACAGGTTTCTAAAATCATGAGCAAATAGAGATACAGTCGATAGGGAGAAACTGTTCCAGCTTATAAAAGGATTGAGAATGAGAGGGCACAGATTTAAAGAGGATATGTTGGACAAGAGGGATAATGCTGTTGATGTGGTGGATGTAGACTTCCAAAAAACATTCAATTCATTGTCTGATAGCGAACTTATGAATAACGTTATAGCTTGTGGAGTTCAAGGGGCATGGGAAGATGGCCATAAAAGTGACTGACTAATGGAAAATAAACAGCACGGTTAATAGATTATTTTTCAAGCTGAAGGAAGATGTGTAGTGGAACTCCCCAGAGCTTGGTTTGTGACCCTTATTTTTCCTGATATATATTATTGATGTAAATTTTGTTGTGTAATTGACTATTTTGAAGTTTTGAAGATATTTTGGAAGCAGTGTAAATTGTCAGGACAACAGTTTCAAACTTCACCAGGATATAAACAAATGGTAGAAAGGTAACAGGTGAAGATTAGTACAGATAATGTTGAGGTGGTTCATTTTGGTAGGAAGAACATTGGGGAACAATATAACTTGAGGTATAATTCTAAAGTGGGTGAAGGAGCAGAGGGTCCTCTAGGTGGCAAGACAGATAGAGCGAGCAGTTGTTAAAGCAAACAACATCCTGGGCTTCACTAAAAGGTACATAGAGTACAACAGCATGCAAGCTATGCCAGTTAGACCTCAGCTGAAGTCTTGTGTACGTTTTTGGGCACCATTGTTAAAGGTGAATGGGAAGCTTCAGTAATGCAAATAAATTGGAAAAGTGGGACTTAACCTGCTGGAAGAAGAGAAAGCTAAACAGAGATTTGATATAGGTTTCTAAAATCGTGAGCAGATAGAGACACAGTAGATAGGGAGAAACTGTTCCAGCTTATAAAAGGATTGCGAATGAGAGGGCACAGACTTCAAGTGATTTGTAAAAAAAAATGCAATGTAGAAAAATATTTTCTCACGCAGTGAGTAGTTCAGGATTGGAGCACATTACGTGGAAGTGTGGTGAAGTTCAATTGTGGCATTCAAGAAGGTATTAGATAATTGTTTCTTTTCAAATAATACGGAAGAATTCTGGGTAAATATAGATCGGCAGCAAATCACTAAGCTTATTTGGAGAGCCAGTTCATACACAATGGGCCAAAGGACCCCTTCTATATCGTTACAATTCTGCAAATAGATCACATTTTTAAAATCAAATTCTAAAATGTCAAATATATTAACCCTTTGGATGATTGTGAAGACAAAACTGTATTGTTTGACTGCATTGGTTAAATCTATTTTCAGTTTCTTTATGTATTGTGCCAAAATGTTGCATCTCAAACATGAGCCCACAGCTTTCTAAATACTGTGCAGGATAACTTGACTTCACTCTACAGGTGACCTTTTGAAACGACCAAGTTCTCATGCCAGATTTGTTCAAACGTCACTGTTGCCCTCCTCATATAACCATATTCAAAAATGCCTATAATGATCTTGTTAAAATACGCATTTTAGATCTATTTAAATTCTAGTTAAGTGAGCTTAACTGAAATATCTTTTTGTGTTTCAGGATATTCGGAACCAACGACGGTATCGTCAGCGTCGCAAGGCTGAACTTGTGAAACTGCAACAGACTTTGGGTGCACTTAATTCAAAGGCCAAATTTTATGAAGAACAGAACAATTATTACAACACATACATTAAAACCTGTCTGGACAACTTAACAAGAAAGTACGCAAATGATATGGTTCAATTCAGGGATATGTCTACATTTAATGCAATTCATTAAACCACATCATTAACATTCAGACAGTCTTCAAGTACTACTTTGTGAATCACTTAAATGATCAAATAATAAAAGATTTTCTTTGGTGAATTACAGGAATGCCAGAAGATCAATAAAATTAGATGGAAAAGGAGAAGAAAAGGGTAACAGAAAAATGAAACAATCAACTTTACGCTACACAGCAGCTCGCCTGTATGAGAAAGGGGTTATTCTGGAAATTGAAGGACTTCAATCTAACCAGTGAGTAACTTTCATTGAAAAGAATATTGAATCATCAGTCTGCTGTAAAATGTCACAGTACCACGGAATCTTGGTGCCTAGATACTATATCTACATGTTTACTAGCAACTTGTTACAATGAGGAACTATTGAGCAGTGTTCTTAAAATATCTGGGTGATGTAACTCGAGGCTCATAATCACTTCTCTGTAAAACTTCCACTTGTCTGCAGATGAATGTTTCCATGATTATCTAACATTGCATCTTTCTAAAGGATGAAGGACATTATGAGCAATAATTATAACAGGTGTGGAAAATGAATCGATACTCCTTGATGAACTGAAAGCGCTGAATTTTAACGACTGATGGCTTCAGTTCTGCATTTTATCAATCTACTCTCGATTGTCATCATATAGAGAAATACCTGGATGTCTCCATTTTCCTGATGTATTAACTGCCCATTCAGTGCTGTGGTCAATGACTAATACAGTCATCTGGACATTAGTGATCACATCAGTGGGAATTCATATCCAGGAAGTTCTCATGTTGTACTTAGTGTTTGGTTTCATTTGTCTGAGTCAGAAGATGTGGGAGCAATGCTGTGGGTCAAATGTAACTTATAATGGTTGCATCCCTGCAGAACGTTGTCTTGCATATATTCAAAGGATGTTTAGACTTATAAACTAAGACTTGTGTGATTAATTAATTTATAAACTCAAAATGACTGTTCCTTTTTAAACTATTTAATGTAAAATCCTCTCTTTCCCCTTCACTCATTACTTTAGGGAACTAATGTAGGATGTGACACCAATAAGGCTTTAATCAAAGATGTTATGTAGAGATGTCTACATTAAATAGGTTTGGAGCTTATCAATGCAAGGAACAATTCTCAATTTTCATAGTCTGGAAGGGCGCCATTCATACCTTTTGGCTCTCTGAAAGAAGTATTCAACGAGACACTATCCACCATTCTTCCTTATAGTCCTGCGTGATTTAAAATAACAAATTCACTTCCTTTTTTATAAAGTTGTTATTGAATCTGCTTCCACCACCTTTTCTGATTGTATGTATCAAGTAATAACGTGCTATTTTTTATTTTAGAAGCTCTTGTCCTTTCTATTCTGTTTCTTGTATAAAATCTCTTAAATCAGTGGCCCAGTTGTTGACTCACATGCCAGTGGAAGTATTTTTTTTCCTTGTTTGCTCTGTTATAAATTTTACTGTCTCTGCCAAAGCTCTCTTTTAACTATTTCTGCTCTAAGGAGAACAATCCCAATTTCTCGAGTCACTCCCCAACCCGATACCATGCTCACTTGGGGAAAGGTTATCATATCTTTGATGTACTGGCTAGCTTGCCTTAGTTATGTGACTCTGCTGTGGGTGACTTTGTGTGCAGTCTGGCAAGCCATCAAAGACACATCACTGGAAACATGGTGTCAGATGGTACAGCTAAAGATGTCTGGATATTCAGAGCTTCTAGAGAGCTGGCTAAACAACCAACATGAAAAAAAAGTTATTTATTAAAAATCGCAACTTGAAACTTTGACTATATGGGATGAGTCAAGGTGGCTGTACACTTTCCACTTCCTGCTGCTGTGGAATGAATGGAGATATGGAGTAGAATTGAACTTCTTTCAACTCAGTGCAAAATTGATGGCATTTCACAGAATTAGTTTAAAATTCTTTATCATTGTAAGATTTTCAACCTTGCTCTCAATCCTGGGGAAAGCTGCTACAAACCGCAACTTAAATCTCACTGATGAGCAGAAAACCTAGACAACCGAGATTTTACAGGCGTTTAAGACAAACTTTGAGTTACATAGAACATAGAACATAGAAAGATACAGCGCAGTACAGGCCCTTCGGCCCTCGATGTTGCGCCGACCGAATCCTACCTAACCTACACTAGCCCAATAACTTCCAAATGCCTATCCAATGCCCGCTTAAATGACCATAAAGAAGGAGAGTTCACCACTGCTACTGGCAGGGCATTCCATGAACTCACAACCCGCTGTGTAAAGAATCTACCCCTAACATCTGTCCTATACCTACCACCCCTTAATTTAAAGCTGTGTCCCCTAGTAACACCTGACTCCATTAGCGGTAAAAGGTTCTCAGTGTCGACCCTATCTAAACCCCTAATCATCTTATACACCTCTATCAAATCTCCCCTAAACCTTCTCTTCTCCAATGAGAACAGCCCCAAGTGCCTCAGCCTTTCCTCATAAGATTTTCCTACCATTCCAGGCAACATCCTGGTAAACCTCCTCTGCACTCGTTCCAATGCCTCCACATCCTTCCTATAGTATGGCGACCAAAACTGCACACACTACTCCAGATGAGGCCGCACCAGAGTCTTATACAGTTGCAACATGACCTCAGGACTCCGGAACTCAATTCCTCTACCAATAAAGCCCAGTACACCATATGCCTTCCTCACAGCACTATTTACCTGGGTGGCAACTTTCAGAGATCTGTGTACATGGACACCAAGATCCCTCTGCTCATCCACACTACCAAGTAGCCTACCATTAGCCCAGTAATCCATCATCTTGTTACTCCTACCAAAGTGAATGACTTCACACTTAGCTACATTGAATTCCATTTGCCACCTTTCTGCCCAGCTCTGCAACTTATCTATATCCCGCTGTAACCTACCACTTCCTTCCTCACTATCCACAACTCCACCGACTTTTGTGTCATCCGCAAACTTGCTTACCCAGCTTTCAAGCCCTTCCTCTAGATCATTTATAAAGATAACAAAAAGCAATGGTCCCAAAACAGATCCTTGTGGTACACCGCTAGTAACTGCACTCCAAGATGAACTTAGTCCATCAACTACTACCCTCTGTCTCCTTCCAGCCAGCCAATTCCTAATCCAAACCTCTAATGTATCCTCAATGCCATACCTCCGTAGTTTTAGCATTAGCCTACCATGGGGAACCTTATCGAACGCCTTACTAAAATCCATATACACAACATCTACTGCTTTACCCTCGTCCACTTCCTTAGTCACCTTCTCAAAGAACTCAATAAGGTTTGTGAGGCACGACCTGCCCTTCACAAAACCATGCTGGCTATCCTTGATCACGTTATTCCTATCCAGATGTTCATAAATCTTATCCCTTACCATTCTCTCTAAGACTTTGCCCACCACTGAAGTCAGACTCACTGGCCTATAGTTACTAGGGCTATCCCTACTCCCTTTCTTGAACAAGGGGACCACATTCGCTATCCTCCAGTCCTCTGGTACTATTCCCGTTGACAATGACGACATAAAAATCCAGGCCAATGGCTCTGCTATCTCCTCCCTAGCTTCCCATAGGATCCTAGGGTAAATGCCATCAGGCCCAGGAGACTTATCTATTTTCATCCTCTCCAATATTCCCAGAACCTCTTCCCTGCATATTTCCAGGCCATCCATTCTAATAATTTGTGACTCCATATTCACGTCAGCAACAGTGTCCTGTTCCTGAGTGAATACTGATGAAAAGTATTGATTTAGTGTCTCTCCAATCTCCTCCGCCTCCACACACAACTTCCCACTACTATCCTTGACTGGACCGATACCTACCCTAGTCATCCTTTTATTCCTGACATACCTATAGAAAGCCTTTGGGTTTTCCCTAATCCTACCAGCTAAAGACTTTTCATGTCCCCTTCTCGCTTCTCTTAGCTCTCTCTTTAGATTCTTCCTGGCTACCTTATAACTCTCTATCGCCCCAACTGAACCTTCACGCCTCATCTTTACATATGCCGCCTTCTTCCCTTTCACAAGGGATTCCAATTCCTTACTAAACCACGGCTGCCTCACAAGGCCCTTTACACCATGCCTGACTGGTACATACTTATCGAGGACACGTAGTAGCTGCTCCTTGAACAATCCCCACATCTCATTAGTGTTCTTCTCTTGAAGCCTGTTTTTCCAATCCACACATCCTAAGTCATGCCTCACTGCATCATAATTTCCCTGCCCCCAGCTATAACTCTTGCCCTGCGGCGCACACTTATCCCTCTCCATCACTAAAGTAAAAGTCACCGAGTTGTGGTCACTGTCCCCGAAGTGCTCACCTACCTCCAAGTCTAACACCTGGCCTGGTTCATTACCTAGAACCAAATCCAGTATAGCCTCACCCCTTGTTGGCCTGTCTACATATTGTGTCAGGAAACCCTCCTGCACACATTGGACAAACACCGACCCATCTAATGAACTCGAGCTATAGCTCTCCCAGTCAATATCTGGGAAGTTAAAGTCCCCCATAACAACCACCCTGCTACCTTCACTCTTTTCCTGAATCATCCTCGCAATATTATCCTCTACTTCTCTAGGACTATTAGGAGGCCTGTAGAAAACACCTAACAGGGTGACCTCACCTTTCCTATTTCTAACCTCAGCCCAAACTACCTCCGATGGCAAGTCCTCTTCCATCGTCCATTCCACTGCTGTAATACTATCTTTGACAAGTAATGCCACACCTCCCCCTTTTTTACCCCCATGTCTGATCCTACTAAAACATTTAAACCCTGGAACCTGCAACAGCCATTCTTGTCCCTGTTCTACCCACGTCTCTGTAATGGCCACAACATCGAAGTCCCAGGTACCAACCCACGCTGCAAGTTCACCTACCTTATTCCTTATACTTCTGGCATTGAAGTATACACACTTCAATCCACCCTTCTGTTTACAGGCACCCTCCTTCGAGATCGCTACATTATTCATAACCTCCCTACACTCAAGGTCCTGTACCCTAAAGCTACAGTCCAGGTTCCCATGCCCCGGCGGAGTTAGTTTAAACCCTCCCAAAGAGCACTAGCAAACCTCCCCCCAAGGATACTGGTGCCCCTCAGGTTCAGGTGTAGACCATCCTTTTTATAGAGGTCCCACCTTCCCCAGAAAGAACCCCAGTTGTCCAGAAAATGGAATCCCTCCCTCCTGCACCATCCCTGTAGCCACGCATTCAACTGCTCTCTCTCCCTATTCCTCGAATCTCTATCACGTGGCACGGGTAACAAACCAAAGACTACAACTCTGTTTGTTCTAACTCTGAGCTTCCAACCTAGCTCCCTGAAAGCCTGTCTGACATCCTCACCCCTCTTCCTACCTATATCGTTGGTGCCAACGTGGACCACGATCTGGGGCTGCTCCCCCTTAAGGACCCGGAAAACACGATCAGCGACATCACGTACCCTTGCACCTGGGAGGCAACATACCAAACGTGAGTCACTGTCGCCCCCCACAAAACCGTCTGTCTGTACCCCTCACTATCGAGTCCCCAAGAACTATCGCTCTACCTTTCTCCACCCTTCCCTTCTGAGCAACGGGGCCAGGCTCCGTGCCAGAGGCCTGAACCTCGTTGCTTGCCCCTGGTAAGTCATCCCCCCCACAAGTATCCAAAACGGTATACTTGTTCTTGAGGGGAATGACCGCAGGGGGTCCCTGCACTGGCTTCCTCCTCCCACTCCCCCTCACTGTCACCCATCTATCTTGAACTTTCGGAGTAACTACTTCCCTAAAGCTCTGATCTATGACCCTCTCTGCCTCCCGAATGATCCGCAGTTCATCCAAATCCAGCTCCAGTTCCCTAACACGGGCTTGGAGGAGCTGGAGATGGGTGCACTTCTTGCAAGTGTACTCAGCAGGGACGCTAATGGCTTCCCTCACCTCATACATGTTGCAAGAGGAACATTGCACTGCCTGCACTGCCATCCCTCTAAAAAGCTAGCTTTCTTTAAAAAAAACTAAATGTAAAGAAACCAAAACAAGCAAAACGCAGCACTTACCTGCTTGCCGCAACGGGTCTTATTATTTAGGTTAGAGGAGGAGGGCGGATGGGAGGCTCTTCTGCCGAAGTGCCTCGGGTTACTCGCCTGTGCGTTTAAATAGAGAAAAAAAACCCTACCCAGGTAACCTAGCAACACAAGCCTCCGGGTCTACCCGACGTCTTTTTAAAAAAAACTTTTTAAATTTTTAGTTTAAAAAAGTTAAAAAAAAGTTAAGTACTGGAACTTACAACTTAAATTTTTAAGTTTTTAAAACAAAAGAAAAACTAAGAACTGGAGTTGTGTGTGTTCAACATGAAAGCTCAAAGATAGAAGGAGACTGGTCATCCATATTGACCATACTGATACAACTAACTGAATGTTGAGAGTTCAGAAATTGAGGTGAGGTTGTCTTAGGCATAAGATCACATCTGCTGAGAAAGTAAGAATTTCTCCTCGAGAAAAATATCAATAATAGCAGAAGCTCTGCCGTTGTCACTTAGAAATTCCAAGCACAATGAGGACAACAGAGGGAGGAAAAAGGAAAATATATTTGCAGAAAAGCCCGCATAAAGATTGAGGCTAGAGACCTGGATATAAATGTTACTGGAGGCATCATACAAAACAAAAGGAAGCACACTCCGCACCAGGAAAGCAATATTCTAACTTCAAGAAGTTCAATCAGTTTAAATGGCAAGTGTTCAGCTAGAAAGAAGGAAAACAGAGTGTGGCTAAACAGCTATCAGCTGATGAGTGTAATGAATTACTTTACACCATACAACACCTTGACAATATGATAAATGTTTAATAAGTGTTGGAATGATAAATGCAGGAGAGCATGAAGGAAATGTGAAATGTCAAGCACTGGCTCTTCATGGAACATCCATGCGCATCGCAGACTTATGCAAAGTGACCAAATGGACACCAGATTGTGACCAATTATGAAACACTCACAAGTAACACTGAAGCTATATAATGGAATCATATGCCTACCAAGAAGCTAAATGAAGTTGCGAGCTCAATGTAGAAGGAAGGATGAGCATCCAGAGTTCCAGAAAGTAAACATTAATTCAAATCCACTCCTTCCAGCTGAAGCAAGCCTAAAGCTTGGACTAGTAACCCTAAGCATGCCAAATCAGATTTGCAATATTTTGGCAAATAACTGCCAAGCATTTCCTAGAAGATTGCAAAAATGGTTTTAGAAGTCTTGGAAGCCTTCCTCCTGAAAATCACTCCAAAATGAGTAGCATCTGCCATGGAAGGTTTCAGGTCATGGAGTCATAGAGTCATCCAGCAAAGAAACAGACCCTTTGGTCCAACCAGTCCGTGCTGAACATAATCCTAAACTAAACTAGTCTCACCTGCCTGCTCCTGGCCCATATCCCTCCAAATCTATCCTAAACATGGATTTATCCAAATACCTTTGAAACAATGTAATTGTGCCTACATCCACCACTTCCTCAGGAAGTTCATTCCGTACGAGAAACACCCACTGCAAAAAAAATTACTGTGTGTCTTTTTCAATCTTTCCCTTCTCACCTTAAAATGGGCCCCCTCGTCGTGAAATTCCCCATCCTAGGAAAAGGACAATTAACATGAACTCTATCTACACTCTTTATTATTTTATAAACTTCTATAAGGTCGCCTTTCGACCCTCACAATTCCATCCTGAAACACAAGACAGAAGGGCTGGAAAGGAATAACCATGGTAACAATGAAAGAAACCTGGAAAAATGCGAACCTTTGAAGAGACCATTTGGTGACTACAGCAACCACTGAAGAGTTTTTACCACAACTTTCAAAGGCAAAGGTCTTGCCCCTTATTGTGAGGTAGAGACATTAACAAGTGAAGGTGGATGGAAGTAGCAGTTTTATAACTACATTCTGGACACTGTTTGGGAGAAACAAGTTGGTTGCACATGCCACTTGGCATTTCCACTGCCACAGAAGAGTATTAATGCAGACACCAAGAGTTAGCCAGTGATATCCCCACCACAGAAGCTATTGTGAGTGATCTGATCATCTGTGGATGTGGAGATACAATGGAAGAGTCCATCACTGACTGCGATCAGAATCTAGTCCTAATCCTGGGGAAAACTGACCAAGTGAATCAGAAATTAGACAAGAAAAAAAATGCAACTGAGGATGTCTGAAGTCGCTTACTGATCTCAGTCTTTGCCTGGACTACTACATAATGAGAGTTCCAGCAGAGATGGAGCCACCATCTGATGACTAGTCTAAGCAGTCCAACAATTCAGTGGATTTGATGTTGTTTCGCAAAGTTCTTGTCAAATCTGTCATCAGAATGAAAGCCTCAACACAATCTCACTGGTAAAGATGTGTGGTGGTACTGAGGAATAGATGTGATTTTCACTAGAATCAAACCTGTACTGTTAGCAGCAACAGTGCAGACATATTATGTCAATAATGAAGTCAACTTGCAGTGTGTTGCCTATGAGTCATAGTTTGGACTTGTATGCAGTAATAACAACCAGTTGTATTTACGCAGAACATCATGGAAACAAAATGATGCTATGCTCGGACCATATTGTCTCTGCCTGTGAGGACTTTAATCAAAAGCTGTTCAGGAGAGAGAGAAAGATATTGGAATTGGACCATAATCCCTTCAAAGTATGTTGCTAAAACCAGTTCAAAGTATCTGCAAAGCATGTTGCTTCATTTACAGAGACATAATTTGGATATGAAATACAAACCAGGGAAACTGTGGTACATTGCCAACATGCTGTCAAGAAAGTTGAGGATGGGTGTGTGAAACCCTTTCGGATTCATTCGAAAGTAACCGTTCGACATGTTTTAGAAGCTTTCAAGCCATTGGAAACACTGATTCTGAAAGATACTGGTCTTTCTCAAGTCAAACAAACAAAACAAAGCCTACAAGATGCAACTGTCTGAGTGCTACATGAAGCAGTAATAAAAGGATGGCCTCAAAGCAGGTCAAATGACATCCTGTACCAAAGATGTTGAGAAAAGCAAGGCTGAAACATATCCTTGCAAATTATCAAGGAATTGTGTCTTTGTTTCTGTTTGGCCAATGGAGTATTTCTTTTGCCATCCTCAACCATGAGATTTCTGATCACATTACCATGAGCACTATTTATAACATTACTTATAAATATTCGCTTATGACACATGATATCCCAGACAGACAGTGGATGAAGTTTGAAGTAGACCTCTTTACTCTCTCAAGAACTCATTTTCCTGTCACTATCAGTCTAACCACTGTGCATCGGAATTAGCTAAGCTCCAGTGAGAATGTCTGAAAGCACACTTTAGTCACCACTGCATTCCAGAAATTATGATGTGTGCCAATGGCCCTCAATTGAAAAATAAAGAGGTCATAAAAGATTGGGAAATTCAAAAACATACCTCATCTCCGAACTCTGCCAGCTAACTGGAAGGACTGGGACAGCAGTGAAAATTAACAAGAACCTCATAAAGTAATAGAGCAAACCCGTATACAAGTAGAGGAGAAACACCTACTGAGAGCATGAAAAGTAGTCATGGAGGTCTACAGCCCCTTTGGCCCCAATCTGCCGACTATTTTCACAATTAAACTAATCATATTTGCCTGCATTTGGTCCACAGCTATCCCATCCATGCATCTTAAATGACAAAATTGTACTCACTTCGACCACTACCTCTTGTATCCTATTCCAGACACTCACCATCTTCTATGTGGAAAAAAAGTCCCTCTGGACACTCTTCCCCTCACCTTAAAACTATGCCCTGTATTGTCAGACCTCTCTACCACGGAGAAAAGCTGTTGTCTATCTACTTTACCTATACCTGTCATGATTTTATAGACCTCTGTAAGGTCACCCCTCAGTCTCCTATACTCCAGGAGGAAAACGTCCCAGCATGACATTAGTTGGGCCACTTTTGGAACACTGCATTCAATCCTGGTCTCCCTGCTACAGGAAGAATTCTGTGAAACCCGAGCGGGTTCAGGAAAGATTTAGAAGGATGTTGCCAGGGTTGGAGGGTAAGAGCTATAGAGAGAGATTAAAGAGGCTGGAGCCATTTTCCCTGGAATGTCAGAGGCTGATGAGTGACCTTACAGGGTTTTATATTTTTAAAAAATGAGCATGGATAGGGTGAATAGGCAAGTTCTTTTCTCTAAGGTGGCGGAGTCCAAGACAGGGTGTAAGTTTAAGGTGAGAGGAGAAAGATTTAATAGGGACCTAAGGGGTGACATTTTCATGCAGAGGGTGGTGGTGTGTATAGAAATACCTGCCAGAGGAAGTGGTACAGTTATAACATTTAAAAGGCATCTGGATGGGTATATAAATAGGATGGGTTTATAGGGGTATGGGCCTAGTGCTGGTAAATGGGACTAGATTCATTTAGGATATCTGGTTGGCATGGACAAGTTGGACTAAAGGGTCTGTTTTCATGCTGTACATCTCTATGACTGTCGTGGCTCCTTATAATTTGAACCTTCCAGTCCTGGTAGCATCCTAGTAAATCTTTTCTGCACTCGTCTTCTCATGCAATAATATCCCTTCTATAGTAGGGCAACTAGAACTGTATGCAATACTCCAAAAGTGGCCTCATGATCATTTTGTACAGCTGCAACAAAACATCCCAAAACATACTCAGGGCTCTGACTGATGAAAGCAGGCATGTTGAAAAGCCACCTTCACCATCCTGTCTACCTGTGACTCCACTTCCAAGGAGCTATGAACCTGCATCCCTAGATCTCTTTGTTTAGTAATGCTCCCCAGGGCCCTGCCATTGACTCGAAGTCCTCCTTGGTTTCACCCACCAAGATGCAAAATTTTGCCTTTATCTAAATCAAACTCCATCTCCCATTGGCCTCTGCTCATTGGCCCAACTGATTAAAATCTCATTGTGTTTCCAGATAACCACCTTCACTGACCACTATACTACCAGTCTTGGTGTGATCTGCAAAGTAACTAGCCATATTTCTCATTTTATTCTCCAAATCAATTATATAAATGACAACTAACGGTGGGCCCAGCGCCAATGCCAGTGGCACACCACTGGTCACAGGCCTCCAGTCTGAAAAACAACCCTCTGCCACCACCCTCTGTCTTCTACCATCGAGCCAATTTTGTATCCAATGACTAACTCTCCCTGGATCGCGTACTGAACAACCTAACATGCAGTTCCTTGTCAAAGGCCTTGCTAAAGTTCATGTAGGCAACATCCAATCAACACTGTAAGCAAACTAATCTTCCAATAGCGCACAAACTACTGGAAGCCAGGATTAGTAAGAGGCATAAGTGAGAAAAATGTGAAACAACAGCCAAATTTCATGTTGTAAAACCTGCCAAGTCAACTGAGCATTGGACAGCCAGTCAGAATGCAAATGTTTGACACTCAATAAAAGTCATCCCATGTGGCAACTTTAGGCCTGTTTTAGGGAAGTTTAAACCTCAATCATCTGTGGCAAATGTAGTGATCTGACTGTCTGCACACAGTCGAGAAGGACCCTCAAAGGTCATTGCCCCCTGCAATGGGAATAGATCAGCAAGGATAATTACCATAGCAACAGCACTCAGTACAGGAATGACATTCCCCAGAGGAGGCACAACACCCATGAATCAGCAAGTCATCAATGACGGTGTGTAGCCTACCGTTAGGATACACGCATAATTTAAAGACCAAGTATGCAATGCATGAATGGCTTTTTGATGCAGTGGTAATGTCTATACCTCTGGGTCAGAAGCCCAAGTTCAAGTCCCATCTGTTCCAGAGGCGTGACATAAGAAATCGAAACAGGATAATTAAAACTGTCTGTGCAGAGATGATGAAAATTATAACTAACTAGAGTTAAGACCATGTTTAGGTAATGAATGATGCTCTTTGGGATCATGCATGTTGAGTAACATGTAACTTTAGAACTTATAAATGATGGTGTGTGCAATTGTTTTTAAAAGGAATGGATGTTTCTTATGAAAAGCACTTTTACCCATTTTGTACTGACTGGTTTGCTATAATCATGTGACCTCTATCTTCTGTTGATGTTTTTTGAGAGCAGTTTGTGAGAGCCATTAAGAACACATCACTTGAAACTATTTACTAAATCTTCTGTTACCTCTCAAAGGCTTTCGTATCAGTTCTACAGTGTGGTGTCTGTAGCTGAGGATTAATTAGTCATTTTCAAAGATATACGGTTGAGTTTGTATGGGTTTCAATGGAACCAAAAGTTGTTTTTTTTTAATTTTTGGCTGCAGCCAAATCTTCGTTTTATAGAATAGAGTCATAAAATTTCTCTTTACCATGCAAATTCTAGTAATTTTATTAAATTCCGAGGATCTCCTCTTCACATTAATTATTCTTTATAGCTATTGAATTTACTTGACACCTCGATTCTGTTCACTCTTTTGTTAGGTTCAAGAATGTCCTCTTTGACATCACACCAAGTGAAGAAGTGGGAGACTTTGAAGTCAAAGCCAAGTTCATGGGAGTAGAAATGGAAAAGGTTCAACTTCATTTTCAGGTGGAGAATGGAGCCTTTAATTTAATACAGTTTTGTGTACAGTTTGTCAGCTTCTGGAAGGTTTGGTGATATCATAAATATGTTAATTTTTGGGCTTTTGGTTTCAGATGGGGTAGTAATAGATTTTTTTTTCAGCTCTGAAAGTCTAACTTCGGTAAACTACTCTCTCATGCATCAATGTGTGGTACTTTTGAAATATTGTAAACCATTGGAAGAGTGACTTCCAACATGCAAGTGACAACAGTGCCATTAGGTTATCACGAAGGGCCCTCGTGCTCAACTTCTCCCCACACCTGAGGTGTGGTGACCCTCAAAGTAACCTACCACCTCTGATAAGAGAGCAGCTTGTGGTGTGGTAGGGTTATGGTGACTTTACCATTTCCTTGATAAGCACCACCCTGTGCCACATATTTCATTGGTTCATACTGGATCAGATACGTAACCTATGTTTGTGTTTCCATCCAAAGGTGGAAGCCACAAACTGAGCTGCTGTAAAACATTCTGAAAAGGTACCATTGTATCTTTAAAGAAACACACTTCAATCCCCTAAGTATGGATTCAAACTTTTATTCTTACTGGCATTAGACAAAAATTTATTTGTTGCAAATTAGCATTTTAAAACCTGACCGATTCCATTTTGTTTTATGATAATTCTCTTGTTGAATTCCTCTTTCTTTTCCTAGAAAGCACTCAGTTGCAGCTACTTTTTAATCTAATCTTAAAGCATACCTTTTAAGATTCAAAAATGAGGTCATCCTAAAGATAGTAAATGTGCAGATTCAGTATTTGACTGTGATACCAGGTAGTTAAAGCTCAAGGGCCTCTGTCATTGTCATACGACTACCCCTAAATTCGAAATCTTACCTAGTTAGATCTGCCGAATAATTTTTGAAAAACCAAAGGTATGGGTCGTCTTTTTCAATACAGTGAGTGCCACTGTGCCACTCGCATGGAGTTTCCATGGGAAGTACAACTCTTCCACTCAGCTTTCCCAAATAATGGACATCAGGGAGGGGAAACAAAAAGAACTGTACTGGGAAGCTATTCTGGAACCTCACTTGCTGCTTAAATGCTATTTCCTTACAAAAGTTTTATTGACTTCTCAAATGGCTACTGTACTTAACTGTTAACTAAGCTTAATATAAAGGAGATAATGATATGCACAACTATACCATGTTAAATTTTTTAAATCAGTTTGGCAAAGATTCAGGGAACTTTTGGTACATGCTATACTGTTGAGGAAATTTAAATTTGTGTAGATTATTATAGCGCCACGTCTTTTCTTCCTCTCAAGTTTTTTAGTTTAATTTAGCTGTAAAAGAATGTGAATTCCTTCTCCCATATGAATCGTAAAAGAAGAAATTTCAGTTTATAAACCAGAGTATTCCAGATTAATGGCATGTAATTTTTTTTAAGCAAGCAAACTAGGGAGGTAATGGCCTAATGGTATTATTGCTAGACTATTTTAATCCAGTGACACAGGTAATGTTCTGGGGACCAAGGTTTGAATACTATGATGGTGGAATTTGAATTCACTTTTTTTAAAAAAAAATCTGGAATTATGAATTTAATGATGGCCACAAAACCACTGTCCGGGAAAAAAAAACATGTTTTCTCTAATGCCCATTAGGGAGGGAAATCTGCTGTCCTTACTCAGTCTGGTCTACATGTGACCCTGGCAATGTGGTTGACTCTTAACTGCCCTCTGGGCAATTAGAGATGGGTCATAAATGCTTGACCAAGCTAGTGACTCCATCATCCTGTGAATGAAAAAGGACTGCTGTTGCCAGTCTCTCCTGTAACACTTCAACCGTAAATAATATGGTCCTCTGGTTGTCACATGATATTGATGGCACATTACTCAGATTATAACCGTCACAAGCTGCACTTGTTTTGCTCTGCTGGTTTGTTCCGTTATCACCACAGACAACCTGGCAGTATCTGGATAAGGTTTGCTTATTTTGGATTTACAAGATAAAGGGACTAAATAAACACATATTATATTGACAGGACCTGCTGGAGCTGCAGTATGAAGGTGTGGCAGTCATGAAGATGTTTGGCAAGGCGAAAGTCAACGTCAACCTGCTAGTTTTCCTCCTGAATAAAAAGTTCTATGGAAAATGAACAATTCACACTGGCAATTCTGACTGTCAAATACACATTAAGTTCTTTCCTTTTCAGTAATTAAACAAATATTATGTTCAGTCAACAGCAGAGTCGCAAAGATATTTAAAATATCTATTGTATTGTTTTTTTTAAGGAACACATATCACCGTATTGGACCAAATTGATTTCTGCTGTTGTACTTTCTGCATTAGAACCAAGCTGCCTTGGTGTTATCAACAGTTCTCAGCTTTGATTTCTAATTTTAAGAGTTGATACAGGAAAAATATTGTATAAGAAAATGGGTGCAAACTGATGATTTGCTGTTGAGTTACATGTTTTATTTAACACTGCACTTAATTCTAGTTTCAAAAGGTAATAATATAGTAACCCCTGTTTAAAATACTCTTAACCAGTTAAGAACCATGGAATCCAGATACATTGTACGTTTCCCAGCCAAAGGTTTAATATCTTCCTTAGAGATTTCAACATATTTGAAACCAGTTTTCTCAGTTTACGATCATAATTGTGTTATAGATCTTCTGGCCGTCAGACTACAAATGGCTTTTTCTAACAACCAAGGAGGAAGCAGTATATTAAGTGGGCTGCTAAAATTATGAACACAGAACCAGCAGAAAAATGCTATTTAAATCATATGATGGTTTTGGTTAAGTGCAAAACAGTTTGCCTTTTACATCTGCCTGTCGCTTTGCCTGTAGATAAGAGACTCTGCAAATTGCCGCCTTGCCTGTAATGGTCTGAAGAACATTTCAAGTTTGGTTTTGTTTTGACAAGGTTCATATTTCAGAAACCGAAATTGCTGGAAAAATTCAGCAGGTCTGGCACCATCTTTGGAGAGAAAGCAAAATTAATGGTTTGTGTCTGCAATATTAACTGATTTCTCTCCACAAATGTTGTCAGACCTGTTGAGTTTTTCCAGCAATTTCTGTTTTTGTTTCTGATTTCAAGCATCCACGGTTCTTTGTATTTTTCCCCCAAGGAAATGCCTTAATTCAAATTTAGACTCCGTGATACAAGGTGTAACTCTGTATCCAGAATCTTCCACTCTGAAATTTTTCATGCCTGATTATTCAAGTGTACTTTTACTGAGTGACAATACCAAGTCTCTCAATTCAGATAACCGTATGTGCATATCTACAACGCATCTGAAATCTATTGCTCGTAATATCGTTACATTTCTGATATATCACACTCAATAAAAGCTTTATAACGGAGAAATTCAACTTCAGGAAAAAAAAACGTATCTGTCAGAATAACTCAGGTCTAAGTTGAAATCTAAATATGCTGCTTACACAGGAAGAAAGCAATACTTACAATTGAGCTGTGCATTACAAACTTCTACAGAATGCTGTCCACTGAACTGAATAAACCGTCTGACTGCCACAAAACTCATTTGTGTAGATAACAATAAACTTGCTTAACTAGCAATTAATTCCATGGATCTTTCAGAGCAATAATTCCTTATGACTTTGAGTGTATTCTAATGAGGTGTTACTTGATGCTCCCATTTGTTACATGCATGTTAGTTTGAAATTTTGTTTGTGATTACCCAATTATAAAAGTATAAAATACAGGCACGGATTAAATTCTATAACCTTTTGGTGATTATCTTCTAACCTGACTGTTCAACTTTTCTGTTATCAGAGCAGACATAGCTTTACCAGCTGGTGTAATTGAGCAGATTACAGAAAAACTAGAAATGTAGAATTTAAACTGCGTTTGCTATTATCTTTATTCATTAATTTTTTTAGTTGTGATTTAGAAACCATCTTCCTGAACGCTATAATTTTGAATATTGATCTTTAAAATAAAAGTGATAGAACAATGGCTTCACTTTCTGCATAACTGGAGCAAAGCAGCATTGATCTGACCTCCAAGCACAAGTGTTTTCATGTTGCTTACTTAGTTTAAGAATAATTAAAATTAATCATTTATTTAAATAGTTGGCTTTAAATGCAGTGTACAATTCCAGTTATGAAACATTCCATTAAAATGTTCAATGTAAAAAGATGATATTTTATGATTTATACATTACAAGATAATATGCACTACTGCCTAATGGCCAAAAATATATTTCCAGCCAATGTGTACTACCTGTAGAATGGTATTAAAGTAATGATTTGGCTCTAGTGATTGATTTATGTATGTCAGTTCAAACCGACACTTTGTGCCTTTTGTATGTAAACTGCTCTGTACCCATAGTGTTGGCTATTTATAGCTATTCTTTTAAACCAAAATATTGGAATCTTATTTGACGACGTTGATTTTTCAATGTTGTCTGCCTTGTCAAACGGTGTAAAATAAATCTTCCTAAAGAGTTTGAATTTTGTCGGCTTTTTCTTCCAATGCAAAACACCAGTGGATCTCTTTGTGATGACTTATCAGTTTTGTGACTTTGTTAATTAGCACGAAGTTTCTTGCGTAAGTATGTTTTGATTTTAAAATTACTTTGCTGTTCTGTCACTGAAGGAGGTATTTGTCATCAGTTATCATTTACAGTAGGAGCCATATAATACATAACACATTTTTGATTTATTTGCGACCTAACTTTATATTCAATGTCAAATTAAAGCAGGTAATTTCAACTCCACTGCAAGTAGTTCACACCCTAACAGATCAATTACTGACAGATGATGGCGGCAACTGGTTTGTGCTTCCACATGCATAACCAGTGTGTGGAAGTGAGCTTCCTTTCTGTGGTGTCTGAAGCTATCACTTCCTTGTCTGGGGGTGGGGGGGAGGGGAGGGAGGGAGGTGGTTGTGTAATTTTTTAAAAACTTCATAGTAATTAAAAAGAAACACACTTCCTCACTCCCTTTCACCACAAGTCTCTTTTCAGTCTGCATATTGCAGTGTATTGTTACTTTGATTAGCTTTTTTCGAAATTATCGGAAGCATGCTACTTGAAAATCTTGTCAAATTGTAGTTAAACATTACCATCTTTGGTCCCCTACTTTTTGGCTAGGACCTACACTGATCCTGATGAAGGGTTTATGCCCGAAACACCGTTTCTCCAGCTCCTCCGATGCTGCCTGACCTGTTGTGCTTTTCCAGCACCACACTCTCAGCTCTGATCTCCAGCATCTGCAGTCCTCCCTTTCTCCTGTACTGATCATCTACACCTTCCTTGATGCACCCATATAGAAATTGAATTCATCCCATGTGTACCCCATTGATGACGCCATTTCATTAAGTCGGTTGGATGAATAGCCTGTGATTCAAAGTAATGCCAATTCTCTATAGGTTTGGTTCCTGTTCAGGCTGAGATAGACTTGGGACATGCCTTTAGGCAGGGCACTCTGTGAAATGGAAGCTTTTGCAGGCCTCCATGTGAACCAAACTGAATTGATGGTCAGGGAGGAGAAAGTGAGGGCTGCAGAGGAATCTGATTCCTGATGAAGGGCCCAAAGCGTCTATTCTCCTGCTTGGATGCTGCCTGACCTGCTGTGCTTTTCCAGTACCACATTCTCGAATGAATTGATGGTCAGTCTTTTTAAGAGTTGTGTGCAACTTATGCCAATAAATGATTGAGGAAAAAGGCCAAGGCAGATTGGCAAGTATTCTCGAGATGAGCAATTCCCATCATGTTCCAAATAATAGCATATGCACAATGTTGCATAAAACAATTTTCACATTTATTAAATCTGTTTGTATTACACTGCACACTGCTATGACTTTTCAGATAGAAGAGAAACCTCTATGTACTGGAAACTGTGATCCTGATTTGTGTTTCTGGTTTGGGAGCACAAAGGTGGTACATTTTGCAACCCCATGAATCCTACCGAGGAATAAATGGCTTCATCAATTCTGGAATGAAAGTTGAACTTGTGAAGTTCCTTGAGAGACAGGCCAAGCAACCTAGGAACAAAAGTAAAGGCTACAGATATGGGCTGGTGCAATCCTCACCATTGGCCCTGTGTAGGATATTCAATTAACAAAATCAAAATTATTACCTTACATACACTCTACCCCATGTCACTCAATGCCCCTGTATCCATGAATGACCTCTAAAACCTCAGTGCCAATCTATGCCCATGTACCCATGCTCCTAGTCCCTATGCCAACCCATTTTCCACCCAATATCTATGGCTTTTTGTAGCCTCTATGTTAATCTATAATGTGCCAACCCATGCCCTCTAACTTTTCCTTTCCCCTTTAGCCAACTTAGTGGAGGCAGAAAAATGAATTAAATGGCCAGCTGCCTCGGAAATAAAACCAGCCTGAATCCACTCCCACCATTGTAAAAATAGAAAGTTCTGTTCTGGGTGCAGGACCTCTGATTTATAGCCACTTCCACCATGTTCTCTACCATCGTGAAAACATTACCTCACTGTGTATTTCCAACATTTACCGTTGTGGGCAATCAGCATCAGCAAAGGGAAACCAGGAGCATGAGATTTTAGATGTATACCATTTATCAAACATAAATCCCTGTCTCCCAGTATGTAGTTAGTGACTCGGGGCTTGGATATTGATAGTCATTAAAAACTATAAAGGTATTCTTCCCCAGTTGAGACCTAAGTGGTCAAACAATGGCTACTCTCATCTTGGCCTCCATTTTGTGGTTAGCAGAAGTAGGTCAGGGGTGGGGTTGGGAGGAGGTCAGCAGGTCATTCAGCAAGGGTGCAGTGAGAGTTGGGACCAGGGGTGACCTTCTCCTCTGGTGCATTTTACCAGATACTGCCATGAAAGAGCTCCCTGTTTGCCCAGCCTGGCCATCATTAACCAATCTCCTCTCCTATCACCCTGTCACAGAGTCATAGAGATGTATAGCATGGAAACAGACCTTTTGGTCCAACTTGTCCATGCTGACCACATATCCCAACCTAATCTAGCCCCACCTGCCAGCACCAGGCCCATATCCCTCCAAACCCTTCCTATTCTATTACCCATCCAGATGCCTTTTAAATGTTGCAATTGTACCAGCCTCCACCACTTCCTCTGGCATCTAATTCCATACACGTACCACCCTCTGCCTGAAAAAAGTTGTCTCTTAGGTCTCTTTTATATCTTTCCCCCCTCACGCTAAACCTACGCGCTCTAGTTCTAGACTCCTCGACTTCAGGGAAGACTTTGTCTATTTATCCTATCTATGCCCCTCATGATTTTATAAACCTCTATAAGGTCACCCCTTAGACTCTGATACTCCAGGGAAAATGACCATACCCTATTCAACCTCTCCCCATAGCTCAAATCCTCCAGCCCTGGCAACATACTTGTAAATCTTTTCTGAACCCTCTCAAATTTCACATCTTTCCAATAGGAAGGAGACCAGAATTGCACACAATATTCCAACAGTGTCCAAACCAATGTCACGTAGAGCTGCAACATGACCTCCCGACTCCTGTACTCAATACTCTGACCAATAAAGGAAAGCATACCAAATGCCTTCATCATTATCCTATCTACCTGCGACTCTACTTCCAAGGAGCTATGAACCTGCACTCCAAGGTCTCTTTGTTCAGTAACACTCCCTTGGACCTTACCATTACATGAGATCTCAAACATTCCTGGTTGTTCTGAGTGAGGAATAGAAGTCTTTTCCCCAGCTAACTAACGCTTATTACGGTGATCAATGAGCAGAAAATGTACCTGCACTCTTCAAATGCCAAGGCTGGAAACCACTATATTCTGTCCCTACTGGCTTGTCTTCCTTTGCACTATGGGGTTCCAACCCCTAGTAATGATTACCCAGATCTGCATCTTCCTTTTCAGGCATTATCTCCCTACACCACTTATTCAGCTTTGATTAATATATACAAACCGAGACATCCTAACAGAGCAATTTGTTTCAGTTTCTGCCTCTTGCAGAGAATGGTACCTCATTCTAATTTAGAGATGCCTTTGTATCAGAGATCAGTCCCTAGTCTGCTGCAATTTTAGTCACTTGATGATGGGTGGCCATGGCTTGAACAGTCTGGAATGCCCTCCCTCACTCTTAAATTTTCTCTTCTCTTGATGTTCTTTTAACTGAACATGGTCACCTTCTATGAACGTACATGTGAACTTTTCAATCTATCGCATCTGCACTACTATTTAATAAAATCATGGCTAATCTAATTGTGCCTCAACTTTACATTTTGCCCACCCATTCTCCCCTTTGACTGCCCTGTCAATCTAGCTCCATTGTGTAAAAAAAATACTCAATCATCCAGCCTTCACTGTTCTCTGGGGAAGACTGTTCCATAACCTACAGGAAATTTTCCTTGTCTCTGTTTTAAATGAAGTGATCCCTTCAGTAATAGATTATAGAATTCTGTCTATGGCAGACATCAAGATAATGTGCCTATAGTTTTCTGCTTTCTATCTCTCTCTTTCCTTGAATTGACAAGTTTCATTTTCTATTTTCCACTCCGTTGGGGCCTTTCCACAGAATCCCTACAGTGTAGATAAAGGCCCATACTGGTCCTCCAAAGAGCATCCCATCCAGGTCCATCTCCCCTACCTTATAACCCTGCATTTCCCATGGCTAACCCATACACCCCTGAATGCTGTGGCCAATCCACCTTACCTGCACATCTTTGGACTATGGGAAGAAACCGGAGCACCTGGTGGAAACCCATGCAGACTCAGGGAGACTATGCAAACTCCACACAGGCAGTCGCCCAAGGGTCGAATCAAACCTGGGTCCCCAGCGCTGTGAAACAGCAGTGCTAACCACTGAGCCACCAAACCACCCAGTCCCAACCATATTTTGGAAAATAATGCATCTGCTGTCTCTGCATCCACTTCTTTTAAGACTTTAGCACCATCAGAATCTGGAGACTGATCCCCAGATGTCCATTAGAGAAAGAAAAAGTGGGTGCTACAAATTCTGGAGATTAGAGTCAAAATTAGAGTGGTGCTGGAAAAGCACAGCAGGTCAGGCAGCATCCTAGGGTCAGGAAAATCGATGTTTCATCAGGAATTCCTCATGAAGGGCTTTTGCCCGAAACATTGATTTTCCTGCTCCTTGGATGCTGCCTGACCTGCTGTGTTTTTCCAGCACCTCTCTAATCTAGACTCTGATCTCCAGCATCTGCAGTCCTCACTCTCGCCTAGTGGATTTTATATTTAAGTTAGCATTGCTGTAACGTGAAGCTTTAGATGACATAGTGCTGAATGTGATCTAATATGACCTGCTACAATATCTTAGTTTTGTGGATTGAATCAGTAAAATTGTTTCCCCAGGCTCTACTATGGTTACTCCTGCAGTTGTTGCAGATTCTTGTTTGAATAATAGCCAATATTTTGAAGGCTAGGTAGAATGTGCAGTGTAGTACAAACTTCCAATATAAAAGTTATTCCAAGCAGATTAGTACATAACAAGCTTTTGTAATGCCCCAAATCAAAATGATTAATAAAGCATCTAGAGCTTTCAAGGTACACACATCAATAATTTAAGAAAATGAATCACTGTTTAGTTGGTAGAATTCCTGTAGGTAAAAAATGAGGTCTGCAGATGCTGGAGATCACAGTTGAAAATGTGTTGCTGGTTAAAGCACAGCAGGTTAGGCAGCATCCAAGGAATAGGAAATTCGACGTTTCGGGCATAAGCCCTTCATCAGGAATGATGAAGGGCTTATGCCCGAAACGTCGAATTTCCTATTCCTTGGATGCTGCCTAACCTGCTGTGCTTTAACCAGCAACACATTTTCAACTGAATTCCTGTAGGACCTCTTTTGGGGTTGGTATGCTCAGAATAATGTGTGGAGTTTTGTTTATTTATTCTCTTGCAGGTTTTGCGTGGTTTCCTTTTGTTTCAAGAAACAGTTGCAGAAATTCGAGACAATTTATGTGGCATGCTTATCAACTCCTCCCATAAAGTTATACAAAACCCTGTGCTACTTTATTTCAGAGACATTAACATTCCAATCTTTGAATGATTTGAACCTTTGAATGATTTAAACCTTTGGCTCATGTCTGCTCATGTTATTCTATGGTTTTCACTCCAAGGACAATATTTATCTAATGACCTCAGCCTTTTGGATTGACTTGTGAAAAAGTAACCACATTTATCCTCTCTCTCACGCAGTTAGACTGGATATGTGAGATCATATGACAGTGTCACTGGCCTTCCTTATATTCGGTTATCTCAAAATAATGCATGCAGCAATATTTACAACTGGAGGATTTATAATTGACATGATCTTCTCAGGCCAGCAGCTACAAGGAAGGTCGCATAAACCAAAGAGACCAATCAACAATGTCTTTCTCATTCACACGAAGACAATTGATCATTGGAACAGAGGCAGTCTGTTGAAGCTGCTCACTGTGATCTCTTACTGTGGGCAAGGTCAACTACAATGGGTAATGTCAGACCTCTTCAACATACACAGTGAACTGAAACTGGGTTGTGTTCTGGCACTGGCGTTCTTCTCTTTGCTCCTGTCTTACACTTTCAAGTTATCTATACTAAGTATCTATTTATAGACTAGAGTTGACAAAAAACCTTGAGTGGATGGAGGGTTCCAGTAAGAATCTGAACAATGTGGACAATGGCAAGATATATAGCAGAATTAGACAAAAAGTCTGACCAGGCCGATTTCAGTGTAGAGAGTGGTGAGCTGCCAGTGAGGAGGATTATTGCACACCTATTGATATTCTGATCTCTATGTTACCAAATACACCAAACAAAAACTCAAGAATTCTTGACATGGGCACCAGGGTGGGTGTTTAGTAACGTCAGCTTGCCACTTGCTCCAAGGGACCTCCATCTTAGGCATAGGATGCAAAGACATTAGGGTTCTATAGACACTAGCCATGCACACCCCACATCCATGGCCATTGGCATCCAACATGAACCAGCTTCTAAGAACCCCCATGACGCATCTCTGATCCACTTACATTCCTGTGCTTCAATGCTGCACCAATCACTATCATTGGAACACTCTGCATTCAGCTCATGGAATGAAGCAGGTTGCACCTCCCAACTGTTTGCTTGCTCACTGAACACTAACTTAACTGGAGCTACCTATTTACTCTGAAACTACCTGGATGCTCACAGCATTCCTACCTTGCCTTTTTGCACTTAAGCTTGTCATTGTTGTCAGCAATTCTCAGTCAATTCAAGCCCTCACTTGGCGTCCCAGTACAGAAAATCAATGACAGCCATCAATACCAGTCCAGGAATGAACCTATGAATAGATTCAAGAACAGCTTCTTCCCTGTGCTATCAAATGTTAATGTCGATGTCTTTCTCTCCATCTTCTCTGAGCTGTAACGCTGTATTCTGCACTCTGTTCTGCTACCCCTGATGCACTTTGTCTGGTATGATCTGCCTGTATAGCATGCAAAGCCACACTTTCCACAACAGTAAATCAATCAATCAGAGGGGCTTGGACACAACAAGCAGCTACTCGGTGTTCAGAGTAAGGAACCATTCCTCACAAAGGGCTGAGGAGCAGAATACTGGGCAGCCCCCCCACTCACCTTATCACTTTCTGCCGTTTTGTAGACTGTTTTCGTCCTGGAATCAGAGTGGCAGGTATTAAGAGAGTTATGCCCGAAACGTCGAATTTCCTATTCCTTGGATGCTGCCTAACCTGCTGTGCTTTAACCAGCAACACATTTTCAGCTAAAAAAAACTAGGCCTACATGCTCTAAATAAGTTGGAAATTGTACCTGTAGTTAATAAAAGAATAAATGATATTAAACTGATTACCGCAGCTGGGTTGTGAGATTTGTTTACTATTTGCCAGTGTGAGTTTCAGTCACTCATGCAGTTTCGCACCAATGTTAGTTTCTTAAAGGGATAGTGGCCCAGTTAATAGATATTTAACAAGTGCATACTTATTGGGAAACATTTTTGATGTTCTATAATCTATTCAGGTCTGAGAGACCGTTTGTAAGGGTTAATTAATATTATAATCTTTCGTAGAGACATGGTGACGTGGAGTTATTGTTCTGAATATGCTACACTTAATTAGAGGTAAATAGGCCTAAACACTGCTTGTAGCAAGGGCTGATAAGGTGTGAAAATGCAGTAATGGGTTTGAAAGGGTTGTTTTGATTTGAAAGGGTTGTTTTAATTTGATCTGTCTTATGATAGTAAGATATACTACAGAACCGTGGTTTTATGAATGAATGAATGAAACTGTTATAGTAGGGAGTAATGAATGAATGAAATGGCAACGCAGTGTTCACTTCTGAGTGGGCTAGTGAAGGAGTTATGAATGAATAAACATAGAGTGCTTATGAGTGGGTTAGTGAAGGGACCTAGAGTATAATATCACACATAATAAACTTACCCTTTCTTGAACTCAAAAAAGACTGGCCAATTCTGGTCTCCTCCTATCAGAAAGATGTTGTTAAACTTGAAAGGGTTCAGAAAAAATTTACAAGGATGTTGCCAGGGTGGAGGATTTGAGCTACAGGGAGAGGTTGAATAGGCTGGGGCTGTTTTCCCTGGAGTGTTGGAGGCTGTGGAGTGATTTTATAGAGGTTTATGAAATCATGAGGGGCATGGATAGGGTAAGTAGAAAAGGTCATTTCCCTGGGGTGGGGGTGCCCAGAACTAGAAGGCATAGATTTAGGGTGAGAGGGGAAATATACAAGGGACCTAAGGAGCAACTTTTTCACTCAGAGGGTGGTGCATGTATGAAATGAGCTGCCAGAGGAAGGGGTGGAGACTGGTACAATTACAACATTTAAAAGGCATCTGGATGGGCATATGAATAGGAAGGGTTTAGAGGGATATGGGCCAAGTGCTGGCAAATGGGACTAGATTGGGTTGGGATATCTGGTCGGTGTGGATGGGTTGGACCGAAGGGGCTGTCTCTGTGCTGTACTTCTCTGTGACTCTATGACCAACTGAAAGAAAGATTGAATTGAGAACGGGAGCCAGTGCATTCCCCCCTCAACTGGGAATATTGTGGATGTTCGATGCCTGAAATCCTTATCGAAGAAAAAAGAACAAAAAAGATTATAGCACAGGGACAGGTCCTTCGGCCCTCCAAGCCTGCGCTGAAGGATTTGTATCCCTCTGCTCCCTGCCCATTCATGTACCTTTCTAGATACATCTTAAATGATGCTATCATGCCACCCCCTCTGCTGACAACACATTCCAGGCACCCATTACCCTCTGTGTAAAGCACTTTCCACACATACCTCCCTTAAACATTTCCCTTCTCACTTTGAACTTGTGACCCCTAGTAACTGAGTTCAAAGTTTGGGAGAAGATTTGTAGCTTGGGTGCTCATTGTTGTGGTTCTGTTCACCGAGCTGGGAATTTGTGTTGCAGACGTTTCGTCCCTTGTCTAGGTGACATCCTCAGTGCTTGGGACCCTCCTGTGAAGCGCTTCTGTGATGTTTCCTCCGGCATTTATAGTGGTTTGTCTCTGCTGTTTCCGGTTGTCAGTTCCAGCTGTCCGCTGCAGTGGCTGGTAATTGAATCCCCCACTCTGGGAAAAAGCTTCTTGTTACTCACCGTGTCTATACCTCTCATGATTTTGTAGACCTCAATCAGGTCACCTCTCAATTTCCATCTTTCTAATGAAAATAATCCTAATCTACTTAACCTCTCTTCATAGCTTACACCCTCCATACCAGGCAACATCCTAGTGAGCCCCCTGTGCACCCTCTCCAAAGTATCCACATCCTTCCGGTAATGTGGCGACCAGAAGTGTATGCAGTATTCCAAATGTGGCCGACCAAAGACTTACATAACTGTAACATGACCAACCAACTCTTGCACAGTAGTTCCCCGTACCTACCGCGAAAGCCCAAAACCACGGATAGGAGTGAGCCCATTCACTTCAATGGGAAATGTACATTCCCAGCAGCCTCCTGGTCTCTGGTTCCTTATAATATGTTCGGGCCGTGGTAATCCGCAGGTAAATTAGATTAGATTAGATTAGACTTACAGTGTGGAAACAGGCCCTTCGGCCCAACAAGTCCACACCGACCCGCCGAAGCGCAACCCACCCATACCCCTACATTTACCCCTTACCTAACACTACGGGCAATTTAGCTTGGCCAATTCACCTGACCCGCACATCTTTGTGACTGTGGGAGGAAACCGGAGCACCCGAAGGAAACCCACGCAGACACGGGGAGAACGTGCAAACTCCACACAGTCAGTCGCCTGAGTCAGGAATTGAACCCAGGTCTGACAGGCGCTGTGAGGCAGCAGTGCTAACCACTGTGCCACCGTGCCGCCCTAAAAAAAAAACCAGAACAAAACTGTGTTTTGTTAAACCATAGAAAATTGTTCCGTGGATATGAGTGTTGCCCTGTACTCAATACTCCATCGGATGAAGGAAAGCATGCTGTATGCCATCTTGGCCACTCTATTGACCTGCGTTGCCAACTTCAGGGTACATTGGACCTGAACACCCAGATCTCTCTGTACAACAATTTTCCCCAGGGTTTTTCCATTTACTGTATACTTTGCTGTGGAATTAGATCTTCCAAAATGCATCACTTTGTATTTGCCCGGATTGAACTCCGTCTGCCATTTGTTCACTCAACTCTCCAATTTATCTCTATGCTGCTGCATTCTGACAGTCCCCTTCACTATCTGCTACTCCACTAATCTTGTTGGCATCTGCAATCTTGCTAATCAGATCATGTATATCTTCCACTAGATCATTTATATATACCACAAACAACAGTGGTCCCAGCATGGATCCCTTGGAACACTAATGGTCACATTTCTCCATTTTGAGAAACTCCCTTCTACTACTACTCTCTGTCTCCTGCCGCCCAGCCAGTTCTCTATCCATCTAACTAGTACGCCCTGGACCCCATGCAACTTCACTTTCTCCATCAGCCTACCATGGGGAACCTTATCAATCGCCATATTGAAGTCATCCTTATCCATGGAAACTTCTGAGGCCTTATGCCTAATCTTTCTCTGAAATCGTGCAAACATTCTTTTCCTGTGACTTAGATCATAACAAATAGGAGCAGAATTATACTATTCAGCCCATCAATACTGCTCTACTATTCGATCATGGCTGAAATATTTCTCAACCTCATTCTCCTGTCTTCTCCCTATAACTCTTGATCCTCTTGATCCAATCAAAGACCTATCTATTTCAATGACTTGTCTTCCACAGCCTTCTGCGGCAGTGAGTTTCACAGATTCACCATGCTCTGGCTGAAGAAATTCCTCCTCTTCTCAGTTCTAAAAGGTTTTGTCCCTTCACTTTGTAGTCTCTTCTACAAGTAGAAACATCTTCTCCACATCCAATCTATCCAGGTATCTCAGTATTCTGTAAGTTTCAATCTGATCCTCCCACATCCTTCTAAACTCCATCGCGTACAGACTCAGAGTCCTCAATCGCTCCTCATACGACAGGTCTTTAATTCCCAGAATCATTCTTGTAAACCTCCTCTGGACCCCCTTCCAAGACCAATACATGCTTCCTTAGATATGAGCCCAAAACTGCCCACAACATTCTAAATGCGATTTGACTAGAACCTTGAACATTCTCAGCAGTACATCTCTGCTCTTGTATTCAAGCCCTCTCAATGTGAATGCTAACACTGCATTTGCCTTCCTAACTGCATACTTGGAGAGTGTCAACTTGGAGAGAATTTTGAACCAGAACTCCTAAGTCTCTTTGTGCTTCAGATTTCTGAAGCCTTTTCCCATTTACAAAATAGTCTATACCCTTATTCTACTCACCAAAGTGTATAATCTCTCACTTTCCCATGTTGTACGCCATCTGTCTGTGTGGAGTTTGCACAGTCTCCCCATGTCTGAATGAGTTTCCTCCAGGTGCTCCAGTTTCCTCCCACATTCCAAAGAGGTGCAGGTTAGGTGGACTAGCCATGGGAAATGTGGCATTATGGGGATAGAGTAGGGGATGGGTGGGTGGGATACTATTTGAAGGATTGATATGGACTCAATGGACCAAATGGCCTGCTTCCATATAGTAAGGATTCAATGATTGCCTCTTCTTTGCCTATTCTCCTAGCCTGTCAAAGTCCTTCTGCAGCCTGCCCTCTTTCTCAACACAACCTGCCCCTCCAGCTATGCTTGTGTCATCTGCAATCTTAGCAACAATGCCTTCAGTTCCTTTGTCCAGATCATTAGTGTATAATGGGAATGGTTATGGAACCAACACAGTCCCTAATTAAACTTCACTAGTCACCAGCTGCTATCCTGAAAAAGACCCCTTTATCCCTACTCTCTGCTTCTGCCAGTCAGCCATTCCTCTAACCATGCCAGTACCTTGTCTCTAACACCATGGGCTCTTATGTTATTTAGCAGGCCCCTGTGCCCTTGTCAAAGGGCTTCTGAAAATCCAAATAGATCACATCTACTGGGCCCCCTTTGTCTAACTTGCTCATTGACTTCTCAAAGAATTCTAACATATTTTTCAGACATGACCTGCCCTTGATGAAGACCTGCTGACTCAGCCCTATTTTATCATGCACTTCTAAGTAATCAGCAATCTCATCCTTAATAATGGATTCTAAAATCTTACTAATAATCAAAGTCATGCTAATCCGTTTATAATTTCTGCCTCCCTTCCTTCTTAAACAGGGGTGTTACATTGATTATTTTCCAGTCCTCCGGGACCCTTTCTGACTCTAGTGATTCTTGAAAGATCACTGCCAATGCCCCAAATCTCCTCAGCTCTCTCCTTCAATACCTGGGGTGTAGTCTATCGGGTCTGGGTGATTTATCCACCTTCAGGATTTTCTCCTTAGGAATGGCCATTGCATTCACTACTGCCCCCTGACTGTCTTGAAATTCTAATAAGCTGCTGGTGTCTTCCACCATGAAACTGGAGGCTTTTTTCATTAAAACGTAATTATCCTTGTCCACAATACTTGGATTCAATTCCCATACTGACCATGAAGATCCAGTCTTCTCAACCTCACCCTTCACTAGAGACATGGTGACCCTTGGGTTAAACACACCTTCAGTTTTTCTCTTTCTAATGAGAGGGCAGCCCTATGGTCCTCTGGGACTGTGGTAACTTCACTTTCACTTGTATTCCAGTTATTATTTTTCAGTGCATTGAAGATTTGATTTTTTTGAGAATGTGCTAATCATTGTCATAAAAAAAGAAAACTAGTCCATGCATTTAGGATTAATCCTTGGCACAAAATTGTAGGGCAAAGGGCCTGTTCTGTGCTGTACTTTTCTATGTTCTATTTCTCTGCTAATCTAATACCATTGTCCTGGTCTCTCTTCATTGTACCGTTCAATATGTCCTTAGTTCTAAAACTGAATTCCAGAGTTTTTAATGGGTACCTAATAAACAGGAATAGAAGCTAAAGGAAAAACAGCAGAGAAGACAAAATAACGGAAGTCTCTCAATCAAGCAATGACCTTCCCTCCATCATAACATCAGCAGCGGAAATGTACATTAATGATTGCATAATGTTCATCACCATTTGCAACTCCTTAAGTATTGAAGCAGTCCATGTTCAAATGCAACGAGATCTGGACTTGTGTTGTCAAGTAGCAAGTAACATTCGTGCCACACAAATGCCAGGCAATGACCATCTCCAATAAGAGACAATCTAACCATTGCTCTGCCATTCAATGGTGTTACCATCACTGAATCCCCCAATACCAACATCTTTGGGTTACCGTTGACCAGAAACTCAACTGGACTCGCCACATAAACACAGTGCCTACAAGAGCAGGTCAGAGACTCGGAAAACTGCAGCAAGTAACTCATCTTCTGACTCTCCAAAACCTGTCCACAATCTCCAAGATATAAGTCAGGATTGTGATGGAATACTTCCCACTTACCTAGATGAATGCAGCTCCAAAAACACTCAAGAACTTGTTGCCACCCAAGGCAAATAAACCTGCATGTTTGGCACTATATCCACTCCCTCCACCATCAATGCTCAGTGGCAGCAGTTTTTACGATCTGCAAGAGGCACTACAGAAATTCACTAATAACCCTCAAACATTACCTTCCAAACCCACGACCACTTCCATCCCAAAGGACAAGGGCAGCAGATACATGGGAAAACTACTACCTGCAAGTTTCCATTCAAATCACTCACTACCCTGATTTAGAAACTTTTCACTGCTCCTTTAGTGTCGCTAGGTCACAATCCTGGAATTTCCTCCAAACGGCATTGCAGGTCAACGTACAACATGTGTACTGCAGCTGGTCTAGAAGGCAGCTCACCACCACCTTCTCCAGGGCAGCTAGGGAAGGGCAGTAACTGCTGGTCAGCAGCATTGACCATGTCCTACAAGTGAATAATAAACAAGTAGTCTCTGGTTTTCAGAAGAAGAGCAGAATATTATGTTGAAGAAGGGTTGAAGATTACATTGAAGTTGGATCCAATGATTGTCTAACGTAGTACAGCATTTTTTTAACAATACATACATTCATTCCAATTTGCTTTCAAACATTTTCCTGGAAAATGAAACGTCACAAAACAACAGACCCAATTTTGCTGCAGCTGGTGAACATATGGTGACTGCCATTTGCCAGACTCATTTGTACAATTGCAATATTTAAGAAGCATCTGGATGGATATATGAATATAAAGGGTTTGGTGGGATGTGGGCCGGGTGCTGGCAGGTGGGACTAAATTGGGTTGGAATATCTGGTTGGCATGGATAGGTTGGACCGAAGGGTCTGTTTCCATGCTGTACATCTCGATGACTCAATGACTCTATTTAATTGCCTTTTGTCCTAGAAATTGTTGTTAGTGATCCAAACAGTGCAGTGCCCTCTGCAGGGCACTGAAAACCCACAAGAATGGTATGAGAAATTGCTCTTTCCACAACCAATAGTCTGAAACAGGAAATTTCGGATAGAATACAGAATTCGACATAAAGTAGAAAACGTGAAAGAGAGAAGAAAAAGAAAGATTGGGGTTATGATTTTCCCCTCCCTAAAAATGGTGAGGGAGATGGCAAAAGGGGAAATAATTGGGTGAGTTGGCCCTTAGAAAGAAACCCAGTCCTTTCTCATCAGCTCAATAAGTTTTGGGTGAGAAGGCCAATCACAACCTGCCTCCAATAAAGATTTCTAGGAACTTAATCAATAAATACTAAATGGCCTAAACCTGTCATTTCTCTGATCACCTTCCCCACTGGTGAGAAAGCTGACAACTCTCCTGATTGGGAGACAAATGGGACCTGCCTGCAGGATTGGGATGGGCTTCCAATTGCCCCAATTTGGAAGCAATTTGAGGCACCTCAAGGAGTATGCCTAACCCCTGGTCTTCAGGACACAGAAGTTGCTGGTCTCTGATTGGCTGCCAGGGGCATTTGATTTCCCAGGAAGCATGCCCACACTGACCTGATAGCTCTTAATGAGCTGATCAGCAGGTGATTGAACCAGTTTACTTGGCGTTGCGGTGACATGGTACTGACACACCCTTTTTCACCCAGACAAAATAAAGAGAACATTTCATTGGGTTAAGCGGGGAAATGTGTTGAGAGTAAGAGTGGCTTCAGGAGAGTTTAGACAAACTTAGTGAATGGGTTTGAACATGACAGATGAAATATAATGTGGAAACATGTGGATGGCTTGGGTGTGAATGAAGACCAACATGCAGGTACAGCATGTTATTAGCCATAATTGCAAAAGGATTTGAATACTGCAGTGATTAAGTCCTGTGTCAGTTGTATAGAAGCTTGGTTACTCTGCACCTGGAGCACTATGTGCAGTGCTAGTCTCCTTATCTCAGACAAGGTATGATTACCACAGAGGGAGTGAACGAAGGCTCACTTGACTTGTTTCTGGGATGGCAGTACTGTCCTATAAAGAGAAACTGGGCAAATTGAGTTAGTATTCTCTAGAGTATCGAAGAAAAGGAGGAAATCTCATTGAAACTTACAAATGCTTATAGAGATGGAAAGGGTGTGGGTAGGTAAGTTATTTCCCCTAGGTAGGCAGTCTAAAACAAGGGGCCACAATTTAAAAATGATGAGTAGGTGATTGTGAGTGTAATAGAATTACTGCAACCTTGTCACCCCAATCCCTCACATTACCGGAGAAAGGCAGCCTTGCATATAAGAGCATGTGGGAGGTGGGAGGAAACTGGTTCTGTATCTTTGTGCACTCTGTGAGACATTGAAATGTATTTGTGAATTGGGTCCTGCAGGTGACAGTTTTAATATCACTTGTAATGATTTTTGCTTCACAGTGAAGACTATGACCAATTTGTAATGACCAAGGACACTGTCAAGATCGTTTGTGACCAGGATTTGTGTCCCATACAATTGGAGACTACACGTGTTTCACATATAGGATACTCTGATTACAGGTATCTTCAGACTGGATTGGTAAGTGCATGATTCATCCAGCTGAAGGGCCTCACACAGCTCACAAGTGGAGCCTGCATGTTCGGTCAGGAAAAAAAACCTTCCTCTGGGTGCGGTGGCAGACATTGAACACTTTCATTCCTGATTGGGATGAAAGGCAACACAGGTTATGTTTAGCAGAGTGAGTCATTGACTCAATTAGCAATCTGGAGAACCCCTAACTTCATGTTAGACAATGCACATTGGATTTGATTATTTTGTAATGATAATATCTAACCACCCAACCATACAGAGCTATTGCATCTTATATATATTATATATATCAGACTGATTCTATTTGATATTGGACTCTAAATTCTTTTTTTTTAATCGGCAAATCCTCAAACAAAGTCAGCAGCTGTCAGGAAGTGCTTCTGCTCATGTCAATAGAAATCACTTTGTATTAATGAATAAAAAGTGACATCACCAACATAGCAGTGTCAAGGCAGAACTGTCTTCAATAATTTGGAAAAAAAATGTCCTTTCAATTTCTATGATAAATTTCTATGATAAAGATTCCAGGATAAATTCTTTGTGTTCCCCATGCCACAGGCATGTTTCCTGTTTATTTTGATGTGGAATAAATCCAAATTGATGTGGCAAAGTGTGATGCAGAGTGCTTCAAAAATTTGGGTTTGAATCGTCCACGAAGATCCAGTTGGAGCGTCAGTACAGCGGCACAATGGCTCAGTGGTTAGCACTACTGCCTCACAGCGCCAGTGTCCCAGGTCTGTGTGGAGTTTGCACGTTCTCCCCATATCTGTGTGGGTTTCCTCCCACAGTCCAAAGTTGTGCAGGTCAGATGAATTGGCCATGCTAAATTGCCAGGGGTGTTAGCTGCATTAGTCAGAGGGGAAACGGGTCTGTGGTGGGTTGCTCTTCGGAGGGTGGGTGTAGACTTGCTGGGCCGAAGGGCCTGTTTACACACTGTAGGGAATCTAATCTCTAATCTACCCATGTGCTCTAACTCTTATGCCTGGGTAATATGCATCTCCACAGTGAAGCTAAATCAACAAGACAAATTGATTGTTGTTTACAAAAGAGAAACATTCCTGGGAAAGGGGAACAAACAAACATTGAAACTTAAGTAGCTGAGTGTGAAAAACAACAGGACCCAGTATTGGGCTGTCAGCTTGTTTCATCACTGTAACAGTTTTTGATTTTATATTGCTCTGCAAATTCCATATTTTTCATGTATAGTGAATATTTTCATCTATGATAAATGTACAAGAATTCCGTGAATTACAACAAAAAGTACTCAAAATCCCTGAGGGGACAGATAATTGCAACACAGCATCACTATTTGACATTGCTACAAAGTTGAAAACTAATGGACAAATCTTAATCCTGGAAGACTGACTACATTTAGACATGTGCAAGCATTTTGTTTTGTGGTTAAAGAAACTAGTTTCTTTTTAATTATCTGCCATATGCCTAACACTGAAATCATAAATGCTCCCCGCATGTAAAAGGCATCTGGATGGGTACATGAATAGTAAAGATTTTGAGGGATAGGGCAAAATGCTGGAAAATGGGACAAGATCAGTTTAGGATATCTGGTTGATATGGATGAGGGTCTGTTTCCGTGCTGTATAACTCTGTGACTCTATGATTCCATAAGAAGGAAGTTGCTCAGACAGTTTAGACGTAACATGTGCAATGAACGGTGAATGTGCAAAGTCAAATATTGAGGAAATGGTTAAAGGACCATGTATATTATACAACTATAGAAAACGCTAGTGTGGCCACACTTGGAATATTGTGTACAGTTCTGGTCCCCATATTTCGGGAAGGATGTGGAAGCATTGGAAAAGGGGCAGAGGAGATTTACCAGGATGTTGCCTGGTCTGGAGGGAAGGTCTTATGAGGAAAGGCTGAGACTTGGGTCTGTTCTCATTGGAAAGAAGAAGGCTAAGAGGGTATTTGATAGAGACATACAAGATGATCAGAGGATTAGATAGGGTAGACGGTGAAAGTCTTTTTCGTAGGATGATGATGTCAGCTTGTACGAGGAGGCATTACTCCAAATTGAGCAGTGATATATTTAAGACAGATGTCAGAGGCAGGTTCTTTATGCAGAGAGTGATACGGGCGTGGGATGCCCTACCTACTAACGTAGTCAACTCAGCCACATTAGGGAGATTTAAACAATCCTTGAATAAGCACATGGATGATGATGGGATAGTGTAAGGGTATGAGCTGAGAATAAGTACATAGATCAGCGCAACATCAAGGACCGAAGGGCCTGTTCTGCACTGTATTGTTCTATGTTCTATATATAAATAATTGTGGAAGTACGTGATCAAAAGGTAATGGACTGCAGATATTTTTTCCTTTTTCTACCTTCCTATTTTATGTGACATATAAAGTTGATGCCAAATATATAAATGATGTACTACCCATAATTGGTCTATATTATACATCATATGGTTAATAAAGGGGCAGGATTGAAAATATCTGTGACTATTCGAATATGCTTTTCCCGAGTTGTGCTCCCGTTGGTTTCTTTGCTTCACATTTCCCAGTTCTCACATTCAGCCCATTTGTTTTCATCCTCGACTTAGAGACAGGACTTCACACCTAACATAGAAACTTCTCAACTGCATGCCTCGGGATCCACAATCTCAGGTCCAGATTCCCACAAGCCCAACACTGAATCCCATCTGCAAGTGTTACTATATTTCTCCAATTGATTTAATTTTGATGGAGTCACAGGTCTCCATCTATTACTGTCAAAAGTGACAGTAAAACAAACCAACTGAAAGAATGTGCAGTGCAAGCAAAATAAAGATAGGTACAATAAAGAAAAGACTAATTTTAAGTTTTGTCCATGAGTACATCAAGAATACATTGGAGTCATTCACCACCTTGTGCACCTTTGTTGGTTTCAATCTGCATTCTCACCTCCCTTCCCAAGCAGCTGCCTCCATTCCCCACATTGGTAAGAGTGTGAAATTATGCCCACTATGTGCAATCTTGGTGCCTCATGTTACCAAAAGACAAGCTTTTTCGAAACACGTTTGCACCATCACAGAGACTCTCTCCAGCTTTGTAAGATCACTCGTCTTCATTCCTGTCTCAACTCTGAAATGTTATTTTCTATCTTTATTACATCTAAACTCGACTGAAGGAAGCTTAAAAGTGCTGGTATTCCCATATATCTGCAGCTGCTGTCCTTCTAGACGGGAGTGGTTGTGTATTTGGAAGATGCTGTCTAAGGAGCCTTGGTGAATTTCTGCAATTCATATGCAATATTGCTACTGAGCATCTATGGTAGAGAGAGAAAATGTTTGAGTTTATTGCGTAAAGCTTTTTGAATGTTGTTGGAACTACACTCATCTCGTCAAATAGAGAGTATCTCATTCCACACCTGACTTGTACCTTGTGGGAGATGGCAGGCTTTGGGGAATCAGGAGGTGAATTATTCTCTGCCGGATCCCTAGTGTCTGACCTCCTCCTGTAGTCACATTATTTTTATGGCTCATCCAGTTCAATAACTGATCGGTTGTTAGGAGCTTGATCCCTCAACGTAGAGGGGACCTATACCAAATGCACCGTAGTGTTTCAAGAAGGCAGCTCATCACCATCTTCTGAAGGGCATCTAGGGATTGGCAAAAATACAGAACCAGCCAACAAATGAATTTTTGAAATTAGAAATTATACAATCATTTAATGAGAAAAGTTTTTCTTTGCCTACATTATCCAAACCTGCTGTACTCTTGTACATCTCGATCAAAACTTCCCTCAATCTCCCTTGCTCCAAGATTAACACACCAGCCTTTCAAATCTAACCTGATAGTTAAGATTCTCCAACCTTCCTAAATCTTCTCAGAACCTTCTCGTGGGCCTTCAGATTTTTCCTGGTTAGTGTGATGACACGATATTTCTGTTGGGGCCTAACAAAGTTTTATGAAGGCACAGCATAATTTTCCTGTTTTTGTACTCATTACCTTTGTTTACGAAGCCCAATATCACATACGCTTTAATAACTATTCTCTCAATATGTCCTGTCACCTTTGAATCCCTTTCCTCCTGAACATTTTTTAGAAATATGTCATTAAGTCTCTAATGCATTTCCCTAACCCTATTCCCAAAAATATATCACCTTACACTCTGTTAATTAAATTCTACCAGCTTACTTATGTCATGTTGAGAGCAATTCATATCTCCCTCATTGTTTGTAACTCCACCAAATCTGGTATCATCAGTAAATCTATATTCCGAGATCCAGATTATTAAAACAGTTACGGTCTCCTTATTTAAGGAAGGGTATACTTCCACTAGAGCAATTCCTAGAAGGTTTGTTAGGTCAGTTCCAGGGATGAAGGGCTTGTCACAGGAGGAAAGGTTGACCAGTTGGATCTATTGTCATTGGTGTTTAGAAAAATGGATGATCTTATTGAAACAAAAGAAACTCTGAGCTGGATTGATAACATAAGTTCTCAGGGGATATTTCTTTGCAAGGGAATCCAGAACTAGGAGGCACAGATTCAAAACAAATCTCCAACGTAAATGAAGATGATGGGGAATTTCTTTTCAGAGGGCTGTTAATCTTTGGAATGATTTACCGCAGAGAGAAGTGGAATCACAGTTGAGTCCTGATATACCTGCTTTCCAAAGTTGATTCGACACAAGAGACTAAGAAAAGACTTCCAGCACTACCTGATCTATGAAGCTCAAAGAAATGCAACTTAAAGTCTGCGAAGAGAAAAGTAAAAGTTTGTCCTTTCTGCTGTGTAGTGCACTGTTTGAAGCAGCACTGCCATCTCACATACATGAGTCAGCCTGTTTCTTTTCAAGATGCACCCACCAATTTCTCTATTTCTCCACTCCCACTTACCCACATCCTCCCATTCCTTCAGTTATTAGTCATGTGTCTGTAGTTAGTCTAAGTTATAGAGGCAGTATCTAACTCCCAGCTAACCACCATCAAAACAGATCACAACCACTGCAGTTATATTTTTGATTTCTCTGCTTGTCAAGAAACCACAGCACGTTGACCTAGTCAAACACAAGTATGAAGTAATATAACAATTGTAACTCCACCAACTATTCAAATCGTTCATTTGATTTTTGATGTCTTTTGTCATACACACTTTATAGATGTTTATTTATTTCCCTGCTTATTTTCTTCCATCTGACCTGTTTTATATTTGTATTCAGTAACTTTAGCATTTCCTTTAACATTACTTTCTCAGAAAGTAAGGAATGGATCCACCTCTGTTGCTCACTGTTGAATTGCTGCCAGCACTAACTAATCAGGTGCACACGTGCAATCATAGAATGGCCTCCTTCTGTACTGTATCAAGTCTCTGCTGGTTCTTTGAAAGAACTGTGCAATTAGTTCCATGTTTCACATATAGCCCAACCAATGATTTACAAACAAAACAAAAACAGCAATTGCTGGAGAAACTCAACAGGTCTGGCAGCATCTCTGGAGAAAAGACAGAGTGTCGAATCCAGCGACCCTTCTTCAGAACAGTTACAAATTCTTCCTTACTTCCTTACTCTTAAACATGCTGGTTAATAAGCAAGGATCTGATAAACTTTTTATTTATACAGTCTTCTTAATGTGTTCTGCCAACTTCAATGATTTGTTTACGTGCAGCACAAGGTTTCTCTGTTGGTCCATTTTGTTTATAATTGAATTGCCTTATCTCATCCTTATTATTAAAATATGTCACTTCACCTCCCCTTACACTACATTGCATTTGCTGTATGAGCACCCATTTCACCAAGCAGTCATCCTGAGATCTGCTTACCTTTTGCTGCTTGCTGAGTTTTGTATTATTTGTATAAGTATTTGTATTTTGTATAAGTTTTGTATTATTTCCCAACTTTGAAGTAATCTTTTATTTATCTAAACCCAGGTCATCAATATTTATTGTAAAGGGAAGTGGATCTTAATATTGACTGGAATTTATTCTACACTGCCTTCCAGTTTTTTAAACAACTGCTTCCTGTTTCTCGAACATTTTTTAACCGTACTGCCTTGGCTCATTAAAAATATGCGCTATAATTTTGTTCATAAGTCAACAGTATTAAGTTTAGCAAATCCATTTTGAAATTGCATATATTCAAAAAAACAATTCCATTCTCTTTGAGACAGAGGAATATTGAAAATAGGAGTGGGTCAGGCCATTCAGTCTATCAAACCTGCTTTGCAATTCGGCATGATAAGCTTTTACACCTTTAGCCTTCAGAAGTCTTAACTATATTCAGTGACTTAACTTCCACAGGCTTCAGTGGTAAGAAATTCCACAGCTTCAACATCCTCTGAGTGAAAACATTTCTCCAAGACTGTGACTCTCTGTTTTGGACCCCACAATCAGGGGAAACATCCCTGCATCCAATCTGTCTAGACCTGTCAGTTCTTTCATCCGCCCAGTCACTGTTCTCTCTCTCTCTGGGCTCCATCTCCACCAAGTGTTTACTTGTCCCCTGACCCCACCTTCAGTACATATAGCAATCTTTTCCTGGCTACAGTTCTGAAGAGGGGGCACACTTTGCTTTCTTTTCACAGATGCAGCTAGCCCTGCTGAGTTTTCTATAAATTTCTGGATTGTACATCCAATGCAATGTAAGAGTTTGTTCATTAAATATTAACCGTTATCTATTCCCTGTCAAGCCTTTTAATGAAGTTAACTGGTCTATTGCTGCCAGATCACCCCTCATCGCAGTTTCCTTTGTTTAGATTTAGGGTCTTAGTTTTGGATTGGACTACTTCATTTTCAATTCCAAGGAACAATTCTATCATGTTATGGTCACTTTTTCCTGAGGATCTCTCACAACGACTGATGCCTTCTCCGCACAAGACCAAATCTAGTATTGCCGGTTCTCTAGTTCGTCCTTCAAAATACTAGTCTAAACATTCATCTTGTATATGCTTTCGGAATTCATTGGCCACAGTATTATTGCTAATGTAGTCTGTCAGTTGATTAAATCATCCATTATTAGCGCAGCAACCTGACGCATGCTTCTCTAAGGTAAGATTGCCTCGACCTTACTGTAAATTGGAGACCTGTAGACATTTACAACTGATGTTTTCTGATTCTCATTGCTTATTAGTTCCATTCAGACTGATTCCATGTCTAGATTTCTTGCGCCAATATCCTTTCTCACTATTACACAGGTTTCCAGGTTTCTTCTTTCTGTAAGATGTAGGTGTAGGAGGATAAAACAGTTCTGCCATTTAATGAGATCATGAACAGGATGTAATATTTCCAATGCTCCTCCTTTGGCTGGGCTCTCATATCTGAAGAGGATTGAAAGGTTGTGGCCAGACCTTCCTCATTTCTATCTTTTCCTTCCCTCAGCATCCCGTAGAGATCGGAACATTTGTTACATAGAAAAGTACAGCACAGAACAGGCCATTTGGCCCACGATGTTGTGCCGAGAATTAATCTTAATGTAAAATAAAATAACTTAAGCTACGCACCCCTCAACTCACTGTTATCCTGTGCATGTCCAACAGTTGCTTAAATGTCCCTAAGGACTCTGCTTCCACCATCACCATTGGCAACGCATTCCGTGCATTCACAACTCTCTGCGTAAAAAACTTTCCTCTGACGTTCCCTTTATACCTTTCTCCTAATATTTTAAAACTATGACCCCTTATGCCAGTCAATCCTGCCCTGGGGAAAAACCTCTGGCTATTGATTCTATCTATTCCTCTCATTATCTTGTATACCTCGATCAGATCACTTCTCTTCCTCCTTCTCTCCAGAGAAAACCTCCAAGCTTAGTCAACCTCTCTTCAGAAGGCAAGCCCTGCAGTCCAGGCAGCATCCTGGTAAACCTTCTTTGCACCCTCTCCAAAGCCTCTGTATCTTTCCTATAATAGGGCGACTGGAACTGGACACAATATTCCAAGTGTGGTCTCACCAGGGACTTGTAGAGCTGCAGCAAGACCTCACAACTCTTAAACTCAATCGCCTTGTGAATGAAAGCCAAAACATGATATGCTTTCTTAACAATCCTATCCACCTGGATGGTAACTTTGAGGGACCTATGAACATTAAGATCCCTCTGTTCCTCCACACTGCCAAGGATCCTGTCTTTAATCCTATATATTCAGCATTCAAATTCGACCTTCCAAAATGCATCATTTCGCATTTATCCAGGTGGAACTCCATCTACCATTTCTCAACCCAGCTCTGAATCCTGTCTATGTCGCGCTGCAGTCTGCACTAGCCCTCGATAATATCAACTGCACCTCCAACCTTTGTGTCATCAACAAATTTACTAACCCATCCCTCAACCTCCTCATCCAAGTCATTTATAACAACTACAAAGAGCAGAGGCCCAAGAACAGAGCCCTGCGGGACCCCACTCAACACTGACCTCCAGCCTGAATACTTTCCATTTACCACCACTCTCTACCTTCTGTCAGCCAACCAATTCTGAAATCCTGATAGCCAACTCTCCCTGTATCCCATACTTCCTGACATTATGAATGAGTCTACCATGGGAAACCTTATCAAATGCCTTGCAAAGTCCATATACACCACATCCACTGCTCAACCATCATCGACCTGTTTTGTCACCTCCTCAAAGAACCCAATAGGATTTGTGAGGCATGACCTGCCCCTCACAAAGCTATGCTGACTACCTTTAATCATGCAATGCTTTTCCAAATAGTCATAAATCCTATCCCTCAGAATTCTTTCCAAAACTTTGTTGACCACAGATGTAAGACTGACTGGTCTGTAATTGCCAGGGATTTCCCTATTTCCCCTCTTGAAAAGTGGAACAACATTCGCCTCCTTCCAATCCTCCGGTATGACTCCCGTGGAGAGTGAGGAAGCAAAGATCTTTGCCAGCGGCTTAGCAATCTCCTTTCTCGCTTCCCAGAGCAGCCTAGGATAAATCTGGACTGCCCCTGGGGATCTATCAATCTTAATGTTAGCCTAAATTTCCAGCACATCAACTTCATCAATCTTGATCTGGTCAACTCTGTTTCCCAGATCCCTTGTTCTTTAAGTGCTGTCAATTTGTATATGCATCTTATTATCTATTTTCACTCTACCTAATTTTCTATTATCTTCTCCTGCACTATAACATCGACAGCACAGTCTTTTTCAGAGATGTCAAATGCAGAGTACTCAGTCAGTACTTTGGGACATCTTTACCTGCTTCCAACAGGTAGTTACGAACCTGCCTTCACCAGTCCACCCTGCTACCCACTCTCATTCTCTCCTGTGAGGTTTCCCTTTGTCTTGGCTTTGACTGGTAATTTCCCAGCCTGTTATGAAACAGAGCATTTGGGCAGAATCCTCCTATACCCACAGAGGTGTGCAACTGAATGGCATTTATCACAAGAATTCACAAAACATGGAATCAATTGACTGGTTTATTCTTGCTTCTGCGGCATCTTACTACAGGAAGCTCATCACTAGCAGAGATTTCCTGTACACAAGAACTTGCCTTTTCCGGGATGTTTGGGAACACCGCCAGGATTTTCCCAGAGGAAACCAGTGAAGGCAAAGCCAATAGGGATGGGGCCTGGCAGGGCCTTGCTGGTGGTTGATTTGGAAGGGGTCAACAAGGCCTGCTACATGTTCTGCTCTTCAGAACCACATTTCAGGAAGCTGTGGTTAATGCCACGGCGTTCCGGGGTGGGTTTACCTCTTAATAGGGATACACTGCCAGCTCAATCCACTGATCATCTTCTTTAAATTGAATACACCTTCAAAGGGTGCCTCAAAATTGAGCTGCAAATGTGTTGCTGGTCAAAGCACAGCAGGCCAGGCAGCATCTCAGGAATAGAGAATTCGACGTTTCGAGCATGAGCCCTTCATCAAAATTGAGGCCATCCTGTAGCAGTGAGCAGCAGTATCCTCCTCCAATAATGGGTCTGGTGTGCTTCCAGGGCTGTGGGTCTTCCAGTTGAGTTTGCAACCACAAAGATGCTTTATTGGGTGACGGATCCTTAGTTTGGGATTAGGGATGATCTCCCAGTTACTGAAAGCCCTGAAGCAAGGGCGAGGTTGGGACCTGGAAATGGCCACAAGCCAAGACTGTTTCTGAGAAGGACAGAAGATGCCAGGTATTGTTTACCAATGACACTGAATTAAGATCCGACCCACAACACAGCTCTCCCCTCACACCATGTTCAGTGGGAAAACAACATCGTCATACCTCCTGCTTGGCGTTTTCAGGTTACAACTGATTCCACTGTCATTTGTAATGAAACACAGAAGACTCCAGGCAATATATTAATTAAACAGGAGGTTCCTTCCACATAAATGTTTGGGCAACCTGTTTCAAACCACGTACTACATATTTTAGTAAGTTTTGCTTTTTTCTATATCAACATTTATTCAAGAAAGGAAAGTAAGTGAAAGATTTTATACATTGTTTTACTTCATAAATGGTACAGTGTGTATGATATTTGAAATACTACATGTGATCTGAAATTATATTAACTATTGTTAAAAATCTTTTGCTTAGTCTGTATGGTAATCACATTTTGGAACTTTTTTATAACAGTAATTTCAGCCACATTTGGTAAACATCTGAAAGAAAATAAATTTTCCATGATTGTGTTTACAAGAATTGAGCAGATTTCATGTTACCTACTATTAGGCCACAAATTATGGCCTCAGATTCTATCATTATGATGTCAGACGATGACTGGCACATGTCTAGCTTTTATGACTCACAAAGCAAGAACCACTTCAATGTAATGAATACTGCACATTATACAGTTGCTGGGAATGAAGGCTGCGGATCAATTGGCTGCAGTACAAGTAACAGAACTCAAGACCCCAAAGATGCTTCTGTATTACTAGCGCATCTCATTACTCCTAGTCATTGCAGAATGTCAGCATGTTATAAGCAGACAGCATCATTCCTGCATTGAAGTGCAGACATGTGTATGTTCCAGTGAAGTTCAATGCAAAGCTGAGGAACAGAAGCTCATCTGCCAACAGGATGACATGGTGGCTTAGTGGCTAGCACTACTACCTCACAGCATCAGGGACCTGGGTTCAACTCCAGCCTTGAATCTCTGTCTGTGTGCAGTCTGCACAGTCTCCCTGTGTCTTGTGTGGATTTCTTCCACATGCTTCAGTTTCCTCCTACTGTCCAAAGATGTGCAGGTTAGGTGGATTGGCCATGCTAGATTGCCCGTATTGTGCAGGCTGGGGGACTAACCACGGGAAATGCAGGGTTTCGGGGGCATTGGGGGGATGGCTCTGGGTGGGGTGCGGTTTGGAGGGTTGGTCTGTGGACTCAAATGGGAGAAAGTGAGGTCTGCAGATGCTGGAGAGCGGTGTCGGGAGTGTGTCAGGCAGCATCCGAGAAGCAGGAGAATCAACATTTCGGGCCGGAGGCCTGAATCAGAAATGAGGCTGGGAGCCTCAGGGGTGGAAAGATGAATGAGAGAGGGGTGGGACTGGGGAGGTGGTAGCTAAAGAATGTAATAGGTAGATGGAGGTGGGGGTAAAGGTGATAGGTCAGAGAGGGGGGTGGAGCAGATAGGTGGGAAGGAAGATTGACAGGTGGTACAGGTCATGAGGATGGTGCTGAGCTGGAACTGGGGTAAGGTGGGGTGAAGGGAAATGAGGAAACTGGTGAAGTCCACATTGACGCCCTGGGGATGAAGGGGCCCATGGCGGAAAATAAGGTGTTCTTCCTCCAGGCGTCAGGTGGTGAGGGAATGGCGGTGGATGCCCAGGACCTGTATGTCCTCGGCAGAGTGGAAGGGGGAGTTGAAATGTTCAGCCATGGGGCAGTGGGGTTGATTGGTGCAGGTGTCTGGAGATGTTCTCTAAGGTTGCAACAAGGACAGAATCCCCTTGGAGCCTGGTCCTCAATTTCCACCCCACCAATTTCCACATAAATCATATCAACCACGGACATTTCCGTCACCTACAAATGGACCCTGCCACCAGGGATATATTTCCCTCCCGACCCCTATCCGCCTTCTGTAAAGACCGTTCCCTCCGTGTCTACTTGGTCAGGTTCATGCCCCCTAACGCGCCACCCTTCCCTCCTGGCACCCTCCTCTGCCACCACAGGAAATGCAAAACCTGCACCCACACCTCTCTCTTCACCTCCATCCAAAGCCCCAAAAGAGCCTTCCACGTCCATCAAAGTTTCACCTGCACATCCACCAATGTCATTTGCTGTATCCGTTGCTCCCGATGCAGTCTCCTCTACATTGGGGAGACTGGACGCCTTCTTGCAAGAGTGCTCTAGAGAACATCTCTGGGACACCCTCACCAATCAACCCCACTGCCCTGGGGCCGAACATTTCAACTCCCTGTCCCAGTCTGCAGAGGACATGCAGGTTCTGGCCTCCTCCACCGCCACTCCCTCACCACCCGACACCTGGAGGAAGAACGCCTTATTTTCCACCTTGGGATGCTTCGACTCCAGGGCATCAATGTGGACTTCACCAGTTTCCTCATTTCCCTTCCACCCCCACCTTACCCCAGTTCCAATCTTCCAGCTCAGCATTGCACTCATGACCTGTCCTATCTGTCAATTTTTTCTTCCCACCTATCCACTCCATCCTCCTCTCCGACCTATCACCTTTACTCCATCCACCTATTGCACTCTCAGCTACATTCTCCCCAGCTCCACCATCCCCCCACACCCCCACCCCCCCCACACCCTCCCATTTATCTCTCCCTCCCTGAGACTCGATGAAGGGCTCCAGCCTGAAATGTCAATTCTCCTGATCCCCGGATGCTGCCTGATTTGTTGTGCTGTTCCAGCAACATACTCTCGACACTTGTGGACTCAAATGGCCTGTTTCCACAATATAGGGATTCTATGACTAGTATGTTACAAACTTAATTTAATGTTATGTTCAGCAGTTTCAAACTATAAGCTCTGTCCTACATTTTGACTTTTTTTTGCCAAGAGTCTGCTTTGTTTATTATATTATTTCTTTCAGACAAAGAGGTTCATTATCTCCCATTAACATCTGCTCTTACCAATGTTTTGTTCCTCTACTGCAATCACGAGTCTCCCTTTGCCATTTGGTCTGAGACATTTTTATTGTTAACCTCTCCCACCCTTTAAACCACCTTCAATTCTACTTTCCCCCTTCATCTTTCAATCCTGCTTTCCAGTGCTCCCCAGGGTTAATTGATAATTGCATTGTCTAGTCTAAGATTGAGCCACACTGAACAGCAACATGCCAGTGTCTGACCCCAAGGTTAACTAAGTGGTAGGAGGACATTGAAGGTGACAGAAACCTTCAGGCTTGGTGCTACCAGTATGTGGACCATGGCGGATGTGCAGGTAAAACTTTGAAGGCTCCTTTGGGGCCTTGGACGGAGGTGAGGGAGGAGGTGTGGGTGCAGGATTTGCAATTCCTGCGGTGGCAGGGGAAGGTGCCAGGATGGGAAAGTGGGTTATTGGGGGGCGTGGACCTACCAGATAGTCACGGAGGGAACGGTCTTTGCGGACTTGAAGACACCTCGACCATGACCCCAACCCCATTACCAAACCATCATCTCCCAGACCATACAGAACCTCATCACCTCAGGAGATCTCCCACCCACAGCTTCCAACCTCATAGTCCGGGAACCCCGCACCGCCCGATTCTACCTCCTTCCCAAGATCCACAAGCCTGACCACCTTAGCCGACCCATTGTCTCAGCCTGCTCCTACCCCACCGAACTCATCTCCAGCTAGCTCGATACTGTCCTATCTCCCTAGTCCAGGAACTCCCCACACACGTTCGAGACACCACCCACGCCCTCCACCTCCTCTAAGGGCATTTTCCTGGCCTGCTGTGCTTTTCCAGCACCACTTTAACCTAAGATCTGGTTTCCAGCATCTGCAGTCCTCACTTTTGCCTGTCTGACTGGCATATCTCTGTTCAGTGTGGTTCAATCCTAGTTTAGGCAATGCAATTACCAAATGAACACGTTTGGATGTAATGCTACAATAAATAGACACTGGAACAACAACAATCTCTTATTATTTATTAACCATTTCTTTTCGATAAATGGCAGTTAGTTTGTGGGTATGAATTCAGATGTCACAGGAAGGATAAGGCTAATTTTATTCACACCGTTAATGCGAGCTTGACACCATTGAGTATTGACCACAATACTGTGGTAGCCTGCTTATATCTTTGTTTTATGCAGAATTGCACACCAGTCGAAGACTTTTCACATCTTCATTTGAACGTTCCCTAGCATACTTTCATATTATTGTCACTCTGGTAAGGTGTTGGTGGGGCAAGACCATTGCAGGAGCAATAATTAAAGTAATAAATTTTTTTATTACAATGATCACCAACAAGCTATGTTGAACCTTTGCTACATTAGAATCTAAGAACATAATTGGGATTTAACATAACTTTATCAATAAATGGCTCTCTGACCATGAGGTCAGCAATATTATTTTGCCCAGAAAAATGTTTAAGTGCACCTCTCACAACATGCTAGAGAACCAGCACCTAATCTGTCAGTGATGACATGAAACAGAAATTCTCTGCTTCGGTTAATGAGGGGATTGAATTTCACTGGTCTGGATTGATTGCTCTAATTTGCTTCACATATGATCTAGGTAATGTCACACCTCACTGGGGTAACATGCTGGAAATCAAAATTCACCATTCTAAGAGTCAACACAAAAGTTTAAGATTTGATAAAAGTGCACAAAATTCCCCAATTTACATGTCCTTTAAAACCCAGATTAATAGAAGGCATGGACCAGATTATGTACTTAACTTACGACTCATTACAAATAAATAGATTCTAGCTACAGAGAAGACTATAAGAAATCGGAGTGGAAGTAAGGCTAATCAGTGCATGAAGTCCACTCCGCTATTCAATCATGTCTGATGGGCATTTCAACGCCACTTACCCGCACTCTCCCTGTATCCCTTAATTCCTTGCATGATCAAGAATTTATCAATCTCTGCCTTGAAGATATTTAACATCCTGGCCTCCACTGCACTCTGTAGCAATGAATTCCACAGGTCCAGTACTCTGGCTGAAGAAGTGTCTCCTCATTTCCATTCTAAATTGACCCCCCCTCTAATTCTAAGGCTGTGTCCACGAATCCAAGTATCCCCGCCTGATGGAAACAATTTCTCAGCCTCCACCATTTCTAAGCCATGCATTATCTTGTAAATTTCCATTAGGTCTCCCCTCAACCTCCTAAGCTATCATGAATACAATCCCAGGATTCTCAGCCATTCATCCTATATTAGGCCTACCATTCCAGGGATCATCCATGTGAATCTCCGCTGGGAACGCTCCAGTGCCAGTATGTCCTTCCTGAGGTGTGGGGCCCAAAATTGAACACAGTATTCTAAATGGGGCCTAACCAGAGCTTTATAAAGTCTCAGTAGCACGTCACTGCTTTTATATTCCAACTCTCTTGAGATAAATGACAACATTACATTTGCTTTCTTAACCACGAACTCAATCTGCAAGTCAAGCTTTAGAGAATCCTGGACTAGCACTCCCAGATCCCTTTGTACTTTGGCTTTATGAATGTTCTCATTGTTTAGAAAATAGTCCATGCCTATGTTCTTTTTTCCAAAGTGCAAGACCTCGTATTTGTTTACATTGAATTTTATTAGCCATTTCTTGGACCACTCTCCTAAACTGTCTAAAACTTTCTGTAGCCTCCCCACCTCCTCAGAACTACCTGCCTGTCCACCTAACTTTGTATCATTAGCAAACGTCACCAGAATGCCCCAAGTCCCATCGTCCAGATCATTTATATATAAAGTGAACAACTGCGGCCCTTGTGGGTCACCGCTTGTCACCAGCTGCCATTCTGAAAAAGAACCTTTTATCCCAACTCTCTGCCTCCTATCAGACAGCCAATCCTCAATCCATGCCAGTAGCTCACCTTGAACACCATGGGCCCTCACTTTACTCAGCAGCCTCCCGGGAAGCACCTTATCAAAGGCCTTTTGGAAGTCTAGGCAGATAACATCCACTGGGTTTCCCCAGTCTAACCTATTTGTTACCGCTTCAAAGAATTCTGACAGGCATGACCTCCCCTTACTAAATCTATGCTGACTTGTTCTAATTCGACCCTGCACTTCCAAGAATTTAGAAATCTCATCCTTAACGATGGATTCTAGAATTTTACCTACAAAAGGGTAACAACTGTGGCACAGTGGCTCAGTTGTTAGCACTGCTGCCTCACAGCCCCAGACACCCGGGTTCAATTCCCGCCTAGGGCAACTGTCTGTGGGGAGTTTGCACATTCTTCCCATGTCTGCGTGGGTTTCCTCCGGGTGCTCCAGTTTCCTCCCACGATCCAAAAATGTGCAGGTTAGGTGAATTGGCCATGCTAAATTGCCCGTAGTGTTAGGTGAAGGGGTAAATGTAGGGGAATGGGTCTGGGTGGGTTGTTCTTCGGAGGATTGGTGTGGACTTGTTGGACTGAAGGGCCTGTTTCCACACTGTAGGGAATCTAATCTAATCTAAAAACCAAGGTTGGGCTAATTGGCCTATAATTTTCCATCTTTTGTCTTGATAACAGCTGTGAACATAAAACTCTACTAATTAAAACTTTAACTCCTATATAAATCTTGCCTACACATTCATTCAGGCAGACACAGACAGAGACAAAGAAAAATGGTGTCATGAGTGGACAGAAACATTAGGAAGACAGTTGAATTCGCTTTGTCCACAGGGCTTGCTGAGGTGTTCCTTCTGGCTTATCAGGACTTGCTGTTCATATTTCCTTCCTCAGTGACTGTCTTCGCCTCCAACTTACTCCACGTGGATTTCAACTCAAATTCCACCCTGCATGCAGCCTCCAGGATTACAGGTAGTTGCACGATATACAACATTTTTCCAACTGCTGTTCTTGCCGCATCCTAAAAGCCACACTCAGGGCCATGCGCCGCCACGTGAAAGCACTCAACACCTCTCTCCAGCAGCACCGACTTCCTCTCTCTCAAAGCTGTCTTGGTCCACAGTTTCATTTCATCCTTCGTATTATCCTTAACTCCAAACTTTTCCTGTTTCTTGCTCATGTTAAAGAACACAAGCTTCATCTTCTCATCCACACCCCTGCCCACCCTCCACCTTCCAACAGTCCCAATCCCTCGATACCCATCTCTTCCAGCCCCAGCCCTTGTCATGTGTTCACCATACCCTCTGACCTTCCCCTCTCTAAGGCTAAACGTGCTGTTCTCAGCAAAGGACTCAGCTTTGTACCCTTACGTCCCCACCTCAATGAATTCCTGGCTCGACTTGATGCTGAGCTCTTCTTCCGTTGCCTTCGCCTTCGTGCTCACTTCTTTGGGCAAGAGTACTCCCCCCGCTCCACAAATCCTTTCACATCCCTCCAACATTCCACCTCTAATTGGACACCCTGCCAGGACAATTTCCTGCCCTTGATCTTTTCATTGACATTTATCGACGGGACATTGGCCGTCTTAATTTCTCTGCCCCCTTACCATTCCAACCTCTCTCCATCCAAACTTTCTGCCCTTCGCTTCCTTAGGTCCAACCCCAACCTTGTCATCAAACCTGCAGACAAAGGTGCTGTTGTTGTCTGGCGTACTGACCTCTCCCTCGCAGAGGCTAAGCGCCAACTCTCAGATTCCTCCTCCTACCTCCCCCTGGAGCATGACCAAACCACTGAGAATCAAGCCATTGTCTCCAACACTGTGACTGACCTCATTTCCTCCGGATGCCTCCCCTCCCACAGCTTCCAACCGCATAGTCTCCCAACCCCAGACAGCCCATTTCTACCTACATCCCAAAATCCACAAGAAGGACTGTCCCGGCAGGCCCACTGTGCCCACATGCTCCTGCCCCACTGAACTTATTTCCTCCTACCTTGACTCCATCCCTACTCCTCTGGTTCACTCCCTCGCCACCTACATCCGGGATTCCTCTGATGCCCTGCGACACATTGACAGCTTTCAATTCACAGGCCCAATCTCTTTACACCTCCATCCCACACCAAGATGGCTTGAAAGCTCTTCGTTTCTTTCACAAAAAGAGGCCCGAACAATCTCCATCCACCACCACTCTCCTCCACCTGGCTGAACTTGTTGTCTCTCGCAACAACTTCTTCTTCAACTCATCCCATTTTCTCTAAATCAAAGGTGTAGCAATGGGTACCCACATGGGTCCTAGCTAGGCCTGCCTTTTCATGGGGTATGTGGAACATTACTTGTTCCAGACCTACCTGGGTCCCCTCCTACAACTGCTTTATCAGTAAATCGATTACTATTTCAGCGCGGCTTCATGCTCTCATCCTGACCTGGAAAAATTCATAAATTTTGCTTCCAGTTTCCATCCCTCCATCACCTTCACCTGGTCCATCTCTGACACTTGCCTTCCTTTCCTTGACCTTTCTGTCTCCATTTCCGGCAATAGTCTATCCACTAATATCCATTGCAAGCCCACTGACTCCCACAGCTATCTGGACTACAGCTCTTCTCACCCTAAGTCCTGTAAGGACTCTATCCCTTTGTCTCAGCTCCTTTGCCTCCGCTGCATTTGTTCCGATGAGGCCACGTTCCAAAGTGGTGCTCTTAATATGTGTTCCTTCTTCTCCAACCATGGCTTCCCACCTACAGTTGTTGACAGGGCTCTCGACAGCATGCGGTCCATCTCCTGCACCATGACCCTCACACCCTCCCTCCCCTCCCAGAACAAGGATAGGGTCCCTCTTGTTCTCACCTTTCACCCCACCAGCCTTCACATGCAAACAATAATCCTCCGGCATTTTTGCCAACTCCAACACGACTCCACCACTAAACACATCATCCCTTCCCTCCCCCGTCTGCATTCCACAGAGATCGTTGCCTCCAGAACAACCTAGTCCACTCCTCCATCACACCGAATATCTCCCCCATCACACACGGCACCTTCCCATCACACCGTACACCTCTCCCATCACACACGGCACCTTCCCATCACACCTAACACCTCTCCCATCACACACGGCACCTTCCCATGCAATCGCAGAAGGTACAACACCTGCCCCTTTACCTTTTCCATGCTCACCATCCAAGGCCCCAGACACTCATTTCAGATTAAGCAGCATTTCACTTGTACCTCTTTCAATTTAGTCTATGGCATTTGTTGCTCCCAATGTGGTCTCCTCTATATCGGAGAGACAAAACACCAACTGGGTGATCGCTTTGATGAGCACCTTCGGTCTATATGCAGTCAGGTCCCGGATCTTCCCGTGGTTTGCCACTTCAACACACAATCCTGCTCCCATACCCACATGTCTGTCCTTGGCCAGCTGCAATGTCCCAGTGAAGCTCAACGCAAACTGGAGGAACAGCATCTCATCTTCCGACTCGGCACATTACAGCCTGCCGGTCTCAACATTGAATTCAACAACTTCAGATGATTATCCCATCTCAACTCCTCCGTTTTCATTCTACTCCGTAATTTTATTTCATTTATTTTATTTTTTTAAGTATTTTTTTTCACTGTGCTGTACCTCCTTATTTCTTGATTGTCTCTCTTTCTCTTGCTCCCCACTCTCACATCACCTTTTCCTCTCCTCTTCACTCTTTGCTACCCTTCTCCCCTGTTTTCTATTTTGCCTCTGCTTCACCCATCCCGCCCATCCCCCACATATTTCGTCACATAGCACTGACTTCAGCCTTGGTCATTCACAGCTCCTAATCTCCCTATAATCTCGCTATGCACTGGCATTATCACCTCTTGATTGCTGCCTTTGCTTCTGGAGCCATTACGCACCTTCTCTCAGCCTGGGTCCCTATTTCTCCCTTTTTTTAGCTTTGACAAAGGGTCAGTTAGACTTGAAACATCAGCTCTTTCCTCTCCTTACAGATTCTGCCAGACCTGTTGAGATTTTCCAGCATTTTCTCTTTTGGTTTCAGATTCCAGCATTCACAGTAATTTGCTTCTATTGCTCTTCATTATCTTTCTTTTCTCTAGGAGGCACCTGCTTTGAGGAGGCACAGAACAACTGGTTCACAACTTGTAAAGTCTCTGACTTACTAGTTAAAAGCAACAGCTTACAGTGAATAATAAGAAAACTGGTTTCCTTCAGGCTTTAGGTATTTTATATGCAGAATCAAGGGCACCATCTTCTCCTCTGGAGGTCCAAAGACTTCTGGCTACTGTTCAGCTGCCAGGGAGCCAATCACATAGTTGTTGGCAGTCAGAAAGCCTTTGTCATTGACAACCAGCCATCACTCTATGGACAAATCAGCTACTAATTAAAATTTCAACTCCTGTATAAAACTTGTCTCCACACACATGCAAACAGGTAGACACAGAAAAGAAGCTGAAGTTATGAGTGCACAGAAAAATTAGATTGTATTGTTGAAGAAGCCTTGCTCTATGTTTTATGCACTGCTGCCACTGTACACCAGTAATTGAAAGACTGAATGTTTAAGATCATCATTGGAGTGTTGAACACATGGGCTGCTTTGCCCTGGCAAGTGCTTTGAGATTCATTGGATATGCACTCATCTAAACAAATGGAGATATTCACTAAACCCCTGGCTTGTGCCTTGTCAATAGTGGTCAGACTTTGAGAATTCAAGATATGAGTTATACACCTCAGAATTCCCAACCACGAACTGATCTTGTCACTGCGATATTTTTATGGATGTACATAGATTTTGGTTAATGGTGACCCCTACAGTGTTACTACTGGGAGATTCAAGGATGTTATTGAAAGTCAAGGAGAAATAATTATATTCTCTCTTGTTGGAGATGGTCATTGTTTGGCTCTTGTGTGGCACTGATTTTTTTGGCCACTTGCCATCTGAAGTCTGACAGCTGTCTGGTGTGTGACAATGCTGCTCCTTTAACAAGGTTATGCTGTCCTTGCTTGTTTTTCAGAGAAGTCGTAAAAGACACAGACTCTGAAAAGTCTGGGTTTGGATGGGCTTTAGGGCCAATTTGATTATAACTAACAGATATTGCCTCAGGCAAAAGGTTTTCAAGTTTTTAAAGAAAACACTTGTACAATGAAAGGGGAGCGGCCAGTGCTCCCAGCTCAGATTTTCTCTAGTTTGGTTCGGTTTGAGCACAGTCGTGTGTTTGGAAGCTGCTGGACCCAAAGAAGCAGATTCAGATTGGTCCTCTCTCTCTGAATTCTCTCCTGTAAGACCTTGTGTTTGATCTTACCTTTTGTGCTAAGAGGTGTTTATGGGATTGTTGTAAGTATTGGAATAGCATCATTAAGTTGGGATGATCTGTTGGGTTTTCGGAGAGGTTAAGTTAATCAGTTTTCTGTTCTCTTTTGTTTGTGTGTCATTTGGTAATCTTGTAAATAAATTCTGTTTCACTTAAAACTATGTGGTTTGACCAACTACATCCCTCCAGAATATCTGTGTTACATCTGCTTAAAACAACAAGCAAACTTAGGGTCTGGGCTACTTTCTTGAAATATTTTGAGGGGGTCTGGTCTGGTAACAGGTAGAAAATTCTTAGAATCATAGAATGTTACTATACAGAAGGAGGCTATTCGACCCATTATGTCAGTACTGGCTCCTGAAAGAGCTACCCAGCTACTCCCTCTCCAGCCCTATCTCCATCGCCTTCTAAATTCATCACTTTCTATATACATATACATCCAGCTCTGTTTTGAAACCTTCTATGGAATCCACATCCACCACTCTTTCAGGCAGTACCTTCGAAATCCAACACTTCTCTGAGAAAGTGACGACTGCAGATGCTGGAGATCGGAACTGAAAATGTGTTGCTGGAAAAGGAATTCCTGAAGAAGGGCTCATGCCCGAAACGTCAATTCTCCTGCTCCTTGGATGCTGCCTGATCTGCTGCGCTTTTCCAGCAACACATTTTCAACTCTCTGAGAAAACAAATTTCTCTTCACCTCACCCCTAGCTCTCTTGCTGACAATCTTGAAATTATGACCCCTCATTACTGACATACTAATCAGTGGAAACAGAATATCCTTCTTTACTGTCAAAATCGGTCATTAAGTCTCTTCTTAACCTTCTCTGCTCCAAGGATAATAAGTCTGATTTCTCTAACCTTTTCTTGTATCTAAAATGATCATTCCTGGTATCATCTAGTAAACTTCCTTTGCACTCTCTCCAGGGATTTAATATTCTTTGTTAAATAAAATGCCCAGAACCTAACACAATCCTCCCATTCCATGGTCTGACCCACGATTTGTAGAGGTGTAGCATATTTCCTTGCTTTTAAATTTACTATTTGGAGAATGGGAGTAGCTGGGTAGTTCTTTCAGGAGCCAGTACTGACACAATGGGTCGAATGGCCTCCTTCTGTAAAGTAACATTCTATGATTCTAAGAATTTTCTCCCTGTTACACTTGTTGTGGACCAGGCCAGACCCCCTCAAAACATTTCAAATTTACCATTTCCTTGGTGTTATTGACATCAAGAACAGTTACGTAAGAATCCTACTCATTGACTACGGTTCAGCCTTCAACACTATTATCCTCTCGAGGCTGATTACTGAACTAAGTGATCTCAGACTAAGCCCCACTCTCTGCAACTGAATCCTCAGTTTCCTGAGCCATAGGCCACAATCAGTGAAGACTGGGGACAATATTTCATCCTCACTAACACTCAACACTGGAACCCCCCAGGGGTGCATACTCAGCCCTCTACTGTACTCACTGCATACCCATGACTGCATCGCCAAATACCAGACTAAAGCCATTTACAAGATCACTATTGACACTACCACAGTCGGTCGAGTCTCAGATGCCGACGATACAGACTACAGATGGGACGTGGAAGACCTAGAAAAACAATGCACTGACAACAACCTAGCTCTCAATGCCAGCAAAACAAAGGAATTCATTATTGACTTTCAGCAGGATGATACTCATGCCCCCTTGCACATTAACAACACAGAGGTGGAACATGTGGAGAGTGTCAATCTGGGCGTGGACATCCACAACAAGCTTTCTTGGACTCTTCATGTGGACACACTGGTTACAAAGGCCTAACAACGTCTCTTCTTCCTCAGGCAGCTGAGGAAATTTGGCATGACATCAAATACCCTTGCCAACTTTTATAGGTGCACCATTGAGAGCATTCTGTCTGGATGTATCACTACCTGGTATGGCAACTGTACCATTCAAGATCGGAGACGGTTACAGAGAGTGGTGAACTCGGCTCAGACAATCACAAAGGCCAACCTCCCATCTATAGAATCCATCTACCAGATCTGCTATCAAGGAAAGGCTGCCAGCATTCTTAAAGATCCATCCCACCCTGGCAATGTTTTTCTACAACCTTTACCGTCAGGGAGAAGGTACAGAACCTGAGCACATGCACCATCCAGCTTCGCAATAGTTTCTACCCTATGGTTGTTCGAATACTTACAGGACTCACAAACTCTTAACATTCGCCTGTACCTGTGTTTTTGTTTTTGCCGCTGTTTACCTATTATTTACTATCCATGCTACTTAACTCTGTGATCTGCCTGTATTGGTTACAAAACATAGCTTTTCACTACACCTCAGGTACATGTGACAATAAATTCAATTCAATTATATACTATGCATCAATTTATAAACCTTCTTAACAACCTGCCTGGCTACCATCAAAGAACCCTGAGATTCTTTTCCCCTGAAAGTCGATCCATTGAGCCTGTCTCTCTGTGTTTCTTCTATTAAAATATATTACCTCACATTTCTCTGCCTGGCATTTACCCAACTGACCAACCTGTCAATTTTTCCTGATATTTCCCTATAATGCTTAGGAATCCTCCATTACTATAGTGATGTACATCGTGATTGGAGGCCATTGCTCAGATTACTTACAGTGTGGAAACAGGCCCTTCAGCCCAACAAGTCCACACTGACCCGCCAAAGCGCAGCCCACCCATGCCCCTACATTTACCCCTTACCTAACACTACGGGCAATTTAGCATGGTGGTCTTGCATCTTTGGACTGTGGAAGGAAACCAGAGCACCCGGAGGAAACCCACGGGGAGAACGTGCAAACTCCACACAGTCAGTCGCCTGAGTTGGGAATTGAACCCGGGTCTCAGGTGCTGTGAGGCAGCAATGCTAACCACTGTGCCACCGTGCCGCCCACCAATAAAAACTGCACAGTTCAGTTATTTCTATTACCATGGACAAAACAAATACCTAAAGCATAAGCTGAAGTATTAACATGTTTGAATATTTATCTATCAGTTAGAAGTTGTTTTTTGTTGTTAGAATTACAATATTATGCTAATACCTGACATTTGAGGATTAATGTGAACTGAAAATGAACCCACAATCTTAGTGTTAATAACCTTTCCCAATAAGTTACTTGATAGCATCTGGCCAATTAACATATTCCTGGAAATTTCTGCCGCCATTTGAAACCGGTAAAGCTGCTTCACCATGAATGCTGTGACTCTGTGTGCACATCCATCTAATCTCAGTCTTTAGAAATTGCCTCCTATCAGCTGAATTATCCATTTCCAGAGTTGAGTCCCAGTGGAGTGTTTTCAGATCATCCACTGGAATTGGCAGAAGGTTCATGGAAATCCTGAAGAAACAATGTACCAAGAACAAAGAACATGACAGCGCAGGAACAGGCCCTTCGGCCCTCCAAGCCTGCACTGATCCATATCCTCTATCTAAATCTGCTGCCTATTTTCTAAGGATCTGTATCCCTTTGCTCCCTGCCCATTCATGTATCTGTCTAGATACATCTTAAATGATGCTATCATTCCTGCCACTACCACCTCTGCAGGCAACACGTTCCAGACACCCACCACCCTCTGTGTGAAGAACTTACCACGCATATCTCCCCTAAACTTATCCCCTCTCACTTTGAACTTGTGACCCCTTGTAATTGAGTCCTCCACTCTGGGAAAACATTTCTTGCTATCCACATTTAGGCCTCAATCAGGTCCCCAACCTCCTTCTTTCCAATGAAAATAATCTTAATCTACTCAACCTCTCCTCATAGCTAGCACCCTCCTTACCAGGCAACATCCTGGTGAACCTCTTCTGCCATTCATGTCAATTGCTTCAGGCATAATGGACAGAGGGAAATTGGCACCCCACTTTGCAAACAGTGACTGGGAGGTCCTGTGAATGGGATGGAGCAGAGAAGATCCCATTCTCTTCTCTCAGAAACAGCTGAAGAGACCACGCTACCAGATGCTGTCAGCCTGATTTGAACATGCTATCTCAGTCATTGCTCTTTACACAGTCCAGAGGAGTGGCCAGTAAAAATCACAAGAAGGTCAATCTCTTTCTTCATAGTTTCCATATGTTTTACCACAACAGTAGACCCTTCAATCTAACCAGTCCCTGTGACCAAAAGCCCAAACTAAACTAGTCCCACCTGCCTGCTCTTGGCACATATTCCTCCAAATATGTCTTACTCATGTGCTTATCCAAATGTCTTTTAAACATTCCAACTTTACCCACACCCATGACTTCCTCTGGAAGTTCATTCCATAGACAAACCATTTTCTCTGTAAGGAAATTGCCCATCATGTCATTTTAAAATCTTTCTCCTCCCACACTAAAATTATGTCCTGTGGTTTTAAAATACCCCACACCAGGGAAAAGATGCCTGCCATTCACGTTATCTACATCCCTCATGATTTTACAAACCTCTATAAGGTCACCTCACAACCTCTCTGGCCCTGAAAAATTAACCTTTAAAAATATGGCACCATCTTTCCCAAGAAAAAAATTAATGTTACAAATGTTTCAAAAACTATTTTCCCTATTTTGCTATCTTTATATCTTTTTTATAACTCCATGTGTATAATTGATCTTTATTTCACTTCCTGTCCAATGATTTACACATAATTTCTGCTTCCTACCTCTTGCTCTGCAGTTTGCATGTCTCAGTGTGTTCCTTATTACATTGAAAATGTCTTTTTTCTGCTGACTGATGCCACAAATCCCCTTGGAGAGAACATTGACTTTAAACAGATCCATTTGCCTGTATGTCTGTAATGCAAATCTTGCTAAAAGTCTGATTTTCTGCTCCAATGAAAGAGACAGTGTAGGTGGTGAGTAGTGAAAACCATTCTTTGACCACTCACACCAATAACTGGGTCACTGATTTTCAACAAATACATGCAAAATGAGTAGAAAGGCATGTTCAATTGTGTCAGCACTTGCCTTGTGCCTTAGGGCCTTAACAGCCACAAATTCCACAATTTAATTGATTTATGAAATCCAACACCTTTTCCATTTGTTTTCAGGGAAAAGAGGTAGAAGTGTTGATGTCACAGAACAAGCATGACTCACCTCTTTAAAATTAATGTACAGGATATGGTGTCGCTGGCTTTGCCAACATCCAATGCCTATCCCTAATTACCCCTGAGAGGGTGCTCACAAGCTGCCTTCTGAACTGCTGCAGTCCACATGATGTAGGAAATCCCCTGTTCAAGTTGTGAAAGGAAAATGTAGAATTCAAGTTGAGGGCCACAGCCATTTTAATAGCCAATGGAAGTGCCATTCTTACTGTGCTGTTGACTTGCAATTCTTGTCACAACAGTTTTGTAATTATTTCCCTGCTAAACTGAATGGTAATGTTGCACTGTAACAATTGGACCTGCATTACATATGGTTAACATGCTGACATTAGTGGTGTTAAAGAAGCACAGAAAGAACATGCATCTGCTACATGTGTGCAGTATTACATTATCTGGACATGAGAAAACCTAGCTGGGCTTTCTGCTATTTTGAAGTTGGAGATGTTAGTACACAATGTGGATGGTGTGGGAAAGGGTTATTTAAGGATTCATCCTTAAATCCACAGGGGCATATCAGTATTGAGCCCCTCCATCCTATTCCACTGTGGGAGTGCCCACTGTAGAACTGTAGTGGATTAAGATGGCAGCTCACCACCACCTTCTCCAAAGTAATGAGGGATGGACAATAAATGCTGGCCCAGCTATTGATGTTCACATCTCCCAAATGGATTTAAAACAAAAACTCATACCAGATTATCCCTTTACTCTCTGCAACTTAACGACTGGAAAATGCAGTTTGTCATTGTAGGGTGGTCTCTCATGATGAGTGTGGTCCTCGTCACTATGTATCTCACTGTAATGGGCTAACCGCCTTTTAATCTACATAATCAGAGTTGTAATGACAGACCACTGGAGCAGGTGGGACTTGAACAGGCTCAGAGGTAGGGACACTGCCATTTCACTACAAAAGCCCTTTGAGATGACTTATCCTTGGCCATTTAAGTATTTTATTGAGCATTTTAGTCATTAAAGTGGAGTGTCTGTTGGAATTTAACAATACAATGAAGAAAATGTGCATTTATAACCGTTGGTTTTCTTTGTGGTTACATTATGGAATGATTTGCTGGGAGAGCTAGGTACGGCCCCTTTAAGAACACTCCCTAATAATCACCTCATTTAGCCGAGCCCCAGGAAGTGCCGGAATAGCCCACAATTGTATTTCGGAGTGGAAAAGTTTCCAACCGATCTCGCCTGACAAACCCCTGATATTGAAGCACTAACTGGTCTCCCAGAGAGGGCAGACCTGTGCTGGAGGCTCGGAGGGAGCCGGCTGGAGAGTCCGGGAGATGTTCGTACCTGAGCCGGCCTCCGGAGTGTACAGAGACCCGCGGCAACTTCCACTCGGGATGGGCTGGACAGTTCAGCTTGTGTTGGGGGTCGTCCTGCTCTCCACCATCTCAGCTCTCAACACTGGTAGGAAATCAGTCTGAGGAGAGGGGCAGAAGGGACTAGGAGCAGGGCCAGGATCTATCTGATACTTGAGCACAGTTAGTGGGACAGAAAGCCAGGATCAGATTAGCTCCGAGACAAGCAAAGTCTACTGACCAGAACCAGCCGCTCCCTTTGTGGGGGTTTATCATCTCATACTTTCTATTTTCTTCCGTGTACTATATCACAGACTACAGATTGAAAATGACTCTTTATGTCAGCATCACAGTCCCAGTTTATTTAACACAGAAAAGTTTAAAGTAATCAGGACTTTCTTATTAGTTTATACTCATGCTGTCTACTGGTCATAGAGTCATAGAGATGTACAGCATGGAAACAGACCCTCCGGTCCAACCCGTCCATGCTGACCAGATATCCCAACCCAATTGAGTCCCACCTGCCAGCACCCGGCCCATGTCCCTCCAAACCCTTCCTATTCATATACCCATCCAAATGCCTCTTAAAATGTTGCAATTGTACCAGCCTCCACCACTTCCTCTGGCAGCTCATTCCATCTACGTACCACCCTCTGCATGAAAGGTCTTTTTTATAGCTTTCCCCTCTCAGTGGTGCCAGGTTCCAGGTAAAATATGTTAAAAATCATTGAGTTTTGTTTTACACAGTAGGTTTGGGTGACATTAGCCTTTCACCTGTTTATTTGCAAGTTTGCGGGAATGGGCAGTTAGAAATACAGCAGACGAAAAACCAGGCAAGAGAGTGTACAAACTCAAAACTGGAATCAAATCTTTAACTAAATTGCCCCAATAGAATTGCATGACAACAGCATGGAAAGAGGGCACAATAGTGGGATGGTATCCTGCCATAGTGTAGCCCTGAGGTACTGAAATAACTCCACAGAACCTGGTATCCCATCACCAAGTTGTCCTTTATTTACACATAAATAGTATTTGACACTGGTCTGCTCCCTCAGAACCAGCTCTCAAAAGTGGACAGAATTTCTGACACTCTTATTGTATTAAACAAATTACAAAACAGTTTACAATAAACATTTACAGCTGTACAAGAGACAGCAATTTTACAAGGGAGAGGAGCAGCAAAGCTAGGCCCCAAACCCTATCGTTTGACCATTTTACAGGGAGATGAGGACAAACCTCAAATCCCAGTTCCACATTTAACAAGACAGTGACAATGACATTTGAACATTAAACAATACGGTTACATACAGAAGTGCAGACAATACAGACCCAGCAAGCCCCCACCCCTCCCACCTTTCGACCACTCTAAGGCAGCCCGCCCCTACCCACCTTCCAGTTCTCAGTCCACCCTGTGCCCCTTCCAGTTCTCGGTCCGCCCTCACACACCTTTCGACCACCTCTAGGACAGCCCGCCCCGGTACCCGCCCGGGGCGACAGCAGTTTGGACGGCCTACCCACCTTCCGGCTTCACTAACCACCCTCAGCACCTTTCGACCACCTCTGGGGCAGCCCGCCCCGGTACCTGCCCGGGGTGACAGCGCTGAGGACGGCTACCCGCCTTCTGGCTCTCGGTCTGCCCCTACATACCATTGGGCTCTCACCCACCCTGTTGCGCCTCCGACTAGTGGGCTATCCTAGCACACCTTTCGACCACCTCTAGGGCAGCCCGTCCCCTTCCCTGGGACGACAGCGTGTAGGGTAGCCCACAAGCCTTCCGGAACTCAGCCGCCCCTACATGCCTTCTGGCTCTCGGCTGCCATGACACCTTTTGACCGCCTCTAGGACAGCCCGTCCCGATTACCCCTTATCGGGACGACAGCGCTCAGAGTAGCCTACTCACCATCTGGCTCTCAGGGTGACTGGCATCAGGGTGACCTACCCACCCTCTGGCTTTCAGGACAGCCTACCAACCTTCAGGTTCACAAGATGGCCTACCCACCTTCCAGCTCTCGGGGTGACAGCTTTCAGGGTGACGCATGAGCCTCCCAGCTCATGACAAGGCCGGCCAGACCCAGGGACACGAGACAGCGCAGGTGATAGATACAGGAAACACCACAATAAAAAAAAGTGTCCTTTCTGGTACACAGTTCAAATCCATACATAGAGTCTTCAAGATATAAAATCCATTGCCAGAAAGAGTCCACTCCAGTATACAACATGCGTGGTCAGAAATAGAGTCCACTCCAACCTGCAGAGTCCATTACTAAAAACAGAGTCCACAACCAAGGGCAGAGTCCACTCCTGAAGGCAGCAGATGCACATCCCACAGCACACAGGTGTTCAGTCTCCATAGAGTCCTGGCCCAGCCTTGGAAAGCCAGGCCCACTCACAGGAACAGTACATTGTACAGGTGCAGTTAACTCACAGCAGTTTGGTCCACTCCTGAGGGAAAGGTGTTCTCCCAAACTCCAGGATACAGCAACTGCTCACCTCCCAGCACACACACAGGTGTTCAATCTTCAGAGGCCCAGCCCCAGGGCTAGGCCTCCCCACAGGAACAGCTCCTCTGGTAGAATGTATGTCTTCCACAAGGCCTCAGTCCAATCACCAATAAAAAGTGAAGACACATACAAAAAGCAAAGAAAACTAGAGTCCAAGGGCTAAACCCTACCATAAAATTAAAATTGTCCTTTTCTCAAAGGAGAAAAGAGTAACACACAGGCTGTAACCAGCCAGTGAAACAACAATCCCCTAATGAGAACTGAGTTACACCTGAAACACATTCTGTGCATCAGGAGTTTAACAATCAGTCCTCACTAAAAGGAATGCCAGTTAACAAACTGGCTCAATAATTCAGCCAGTTCAGGAATCAGGTTTTCCTCCCCTCTAAAAAAGAGAAGCAGAAACCAACAGTAACATACTGACTGTAACACCAGCCAGCACAGAGTCAGTCCCTTAAACTGAGGGGGGCACTGAATCTCCTGTTTATTTTTTTTATTTTATTAAATAAATTACAAAACAGTTTACAAGAAACATTTACAGCTGTACAAGAGACAGCAATTTTACAAGGGAGGAGCAGCAGCAAAGCTAGGCCCCAAACCCTACCGTTTGGGCATTTTACAGGGAGATGAGGACAAACCTCAAATCCCAGTTCCACATTTAACAAGACAGTGACGATGACATTTGAACATTAAACAATACGGTTACATACAGAAGTGCAGACAATACAGACCCAGCAAGCTCCCACCTTTCAACCACTCTAAGGCAGCCCGCCCCTACCCACCTTCCAGTTCTCAGTCCACCCTGTGCCCCTTCCAGTTCTCGGTCCGCCCTCACACACCTTTCGACCACCTCTAGGACAGCCCGCCCCGGTACCCGCCCGGGGCGACAGCAGTTTGGACGGCCTACCCACCTTCCGGCTTCACTAACCACCCTCAGCACCTTTCGACCACCTCTGGGGCAGCCCGCCCCGGTACCTGCCCGTGGTGACAGCGCTGAGGACGGCTACCCGCCTTCTGGCTCTCGGTCTGCCCCTACATACCATTGGGCTCTCACCCACCCTGTTGCGCCTCCGACTAGTGGGCTATCCTAGCACACCTTTCGACCACCTCTAGGGCAGCCCGTCCCCTTCCCTGGGACGACAGCGTGTAGGGTAGCCCACAAGCCTTCCGGATCTCAGCCGTCCCTACGTGCCTTCTGGCTCTCGGCTGCTCTGACACCTTTCGACCACCTCTAGGACAGCCCGTCCCGATTAACACTCCTGTTTTTTCTTTTGTGACAAGCAGTGTCCTTCATGTCAAAGGGCAATGCTGTGTGATCAAACAGTGAAGGGGAGGGCAGGGTTTAAATCAAAATAGAGTTGGAGGGGGAAATAATGCACTCCACTAATCCCCTGGTTTTTTTTTTCTCTTTTCTTTTTTTTTTCCTTTTTTCTTTTTTTTTAAATTAACCCCCACACTACCGCCTAACTGCGGTAGTGCTTATTTTTTTCCCAGCACCCATGGTGTGTGTGTGTGTGTGCAGCTGTGAGACACAGTGAGAGACATAAAGTGCACAAATCTTTATTTAATTTCCACCACCAGGAAAAGTAGGAAAACACCCGAGTGGCCTGTGACGAGCAGTGCCCTTCACATCAAAGGGCAATGCTGTGTGATCAAAACAGTGAAGGGAACACTCCTGTTTTTATCTGTCAGCCAGGGCTCCCTGATTGGACCAGATTAACAGCCTCAATCAAGGAGCTCTTATTCTGAGAGGTCCACGTGGCTGCCCTCATTATAATCATTACAGGTACCAGACCTGAAGGAAATTTACAAATTTCTGGTGAAAGATGGTATGTGATATAACTTGCGATGTTTTACGTTGCTAACTTCTAAAATGCTTTTCCAAATGTAACTGATACCACAGCATTGCTCTACTGAGCTTCCACTCTTTGGAGGGTCGGTATTGACTTGTTGGGCTGAAGGGCCTGTTTCCACGCTGTAGGAATTCTAATTTTAATTCTAAAATTCAGAGGAAGTACTTGGACTCTTCTGTGTTATCTGGCTGGCATGGTGGCACAGTGGTTAGCACTGTTGCCTCACAGCGCCAGAGACCTGGGTTCAATTTCCGCCTCAACCAACTGACTGTGTGGAGTTTGCACATTCTCCCCGTGTCTGTGTGGGTTTCCTCCCACAGTCCAAAAAAGTGCAGGTCAGGTGAATTGGTCAGGCTAAATTGCTCGTAGTGTTAGGTGAAGGTGTAAAATATAGGGGAGGTGGGTTGCGGGTCGGTGTGGACTTGTTGGACCGAAGGGCCTGTTTCTACACTGTAAGTAATCTAATCTTTACTGATAGCTAAAGGCTTCATATGTTTTTCCATAATTTTATTTTTGTTGAAAGAAGACAATTCTCTATTCTCTGCTGCCCATGATTAGCACAGGTTAGGCTAACAGTTGACCTGAAATTGTGATAAATGGTTTACTGGAAAGTTCGTGGAATGCTCACCAGTCTCTCAGATGAACCGGAATTGGAGTTCTGTATCATGGAGGCCTGTGGGAACTCAGCCTTGGAGTATGTTTAATGTAAAGCCTTACAGATTTCTGATACCAGTAGTTTTCAAGGTTATGAGGTTTGAGTGGGTAAAAGATATTGAAGAGTTTGCTCAACAGTGATCCTGTTGATTGGCAGGGCAGACTTAGTGGGCTGAATGGCCTCTTTCTGTTCTATTCTCCTAGCTGTCATCTTTAGAAAGCAGAGAACTATTTTGGACTAGTCTGCTGTGAACATTCCTGCTTATATTTATGTTTGATAACATCATTCAGAAGCAGAAGGTTAATCTCAAAGAACCATAGATATTTTTCAAAGTTTTGCATTAACATTTTGCCAGGCTCATTAGCAGGCCTATCACCAATATTTTCAAGCTAATTAATTAACGTGTGAAGAGCAGTCACTATTGGTGAACAGGAGAAGTAAGCAATGCCATCATAATGGTTAACCTTTGAGGAAACATTGCACAACCAAGTACCATATTTCCTGGAACTTAGAAGGACTAAGGGCTGATTTGATCAAAGCTTTCAAAATGTTAAGGGAAACTATTAAGCTAAAAAGAGAAAGAAACCATTTCCATTATTCAAGGATCTCAAGATCTTAGCTTAAAATTGGAGCTAGACCTTTCAGGACTAAAGTTAGGGGGGGTGGGAGGGAGTCCCACACCAAGAGTCCCAAATGTTTGGAACTATCTTCTGTAAATGACAGATGATGGTGAGTGCATTGTTAATTTCAAAACTAAGATTGATCAATTGCTGTTAACCCAAAATATTTGTAGAGTTCAAGTTTATAAAATAATGAGAGCTATGGATAGAGTTAGTGAGAGTTGTCTTTTCCCAATGGGGATTTCGAGACGAGGGGGCACATTTTTAAGGTGAGTGGAGAGAGACTTAAAAAAAGACATGAAAGGCAATTTTTTTAAACAGAGGGTGATTCGTGTATGGAGTGAACTTCCTGTCATTTGGATAAGTATATGAATAGGAAAGGGTTGGAGGGATGTGGGTCAGGAGTAGGCAGGTGGGACTAGTTTAGCTTGGGATTATGTTCAGCACGGACTGGTTGGACCGAAGGGTCTGTTTCTATGCTGTATAACTCTAAGACTGTATTTGGGGCAAAAAGGGGTGTAAGAAATTATCTCACAGAATGGTGGAAGAGACCCACGGGGCTAAATGGCCTCTTGTAGTCCCATTTATGTGAGAACGATGCTGTGACTGCATTCAGATAAACATTCTTTTCATCCAGCTTGGTGGTGTTGGTTGTTCCCAACACTGCAGAATTCCCCTTCTCTTCTCTAGATATCACTTTACCGTGTTTTATATTTACAGGAAGACACATATATCAGTTGGTTTAATGTTTTATATAAAAGGTGGCAACTTTGATAATTTAGCAGACCATCAGCACTACATTGAAGTGGTACCGATTCCAGTTTCAAACCTTGAAATGGGCTGTGAGAAACCTTCTAGCAAGAATACTCCAACTTACTGAATAAATCTTGGCAGCACAAAAGGCATTACATGCATTGTGAGGTGATGCATTTAGGCAAGTCTAATTCTGGAGCAGTGATCCTATTGATTGGCAGAGCCTTGGGAAAAGGTGATGGGCAGAGAAATCTGGGAGTGCAGGTCCATTGTACCCTGAAGGTCGCTGCACAGGTGGATAGAGTGGTCAAGAAGGCATATAGTATGCTTGCCTTCATTGGACATGGTATTGAGTATAAAAGCTGGCAAGTAATGTTAACATTGTACAAGACATTGGTTCGGCTGCATTTAGAATATTGTGTACAGTTCTAGTCACCACATTACCAAAAGGATGTGGACGCTTTGGAGAGGATGTTGCCTGCTATGGAAGGTGCTAGCTATGAAGAGAGGTTTAAGTAGGTTAGGTTTATTTTCACTAGAAAAAAGGAGATTGAGGGGGGACCTGATTCAGGTTTACAAAATCGTGAAGGGTATAGACAGGGTGGATAGAGACCAGCTTTTTCCCAGGGTGAAGGATTCCATAACGAGAGGTCATGCTTCAAGGTGAGAGGTGGAAAGTTTAAGGGGGATACATGCAGCAAGTACTTCACACAGAAGGTGGTGGGCATCTGGAACGCGTTGCCAGCAGAGGTGGTAGAGGCAGGCACGGTAGATTTATTTAAGATGCGCCTGGACAGATGCATGAGTAGGTGGGGGGCAGAGGGATACAAATGCTTAGGAATTGACCAACAGGTTTAGTCAGTACATTTGGATTGGCTCAGGCTTGAAGGGCCGAAGGACCTGTTCCTGGGCTGTAAATTTTCTTTGTTCTTTGTTCTTTTGTTCATTGTGCCTAGCACATCAACTAAAACTATTCGCTTTCCCTGCCTTTTATCTTTTGATAGTCCTCTTCAAAAAATTGTACAATTCTATTTCACTCACTCTGGAATAGATGGGCAAATCCTAATTGTTTTAAACATAAGACTAATACAACTACTCCCTGCATTTACACGAAAATGTTTTGATCCTGGTTATTCACAGCTTGGAATTTGTCTGTCAACAGTTGCCATGATATGTTGCACAGTTGCATGTTCATGCAAGTTGTATTAGCAGTTGGCGAGAAATTATTCCACAAAATATTTAAGTTTGTATTTTCCGCTTCCTGGTATGTCTTGTCAGTTCAGATCTCACTCTGAGACTTATTTGTAATATTGTGACTTTTGTCACAATAGATGAATGGAATCAAGGTTTAGAAAAATATTGAGGAATTGTAAAATGAACAGGGAAAGAAAATTTTCATTGTTTGAGGAGTTAGTGATGAAGCAACATCAATTTAATGTAGCCAGTGAGAAAGTGAGGAGATGGGAATTTGTTTTTCTGCACGATTGTAAGACTCCAGAACAGTTTGTCACAGGGGTGGAGACCAGTGAATCTTTTGAGAGCTGGGCAGATAAACATTGGAAGTCGAAGATAATACAGGGCTACAGGATGAGAATGGAACAACGGGATTCATTTTGGATTGCTGTAGCAAACTTCCAATTGTTACTTCAAGGACTGAGCTGAATTGATTCAACAAATGAGACATTTTAAAATATATTACAACTGATGGGAAGGAGCTTTCAAAAAAAAGCCTGGATGTGAAAAGAAAAGTTTTATGAATTCATAGTTTTAATCATTACTTCTTTATTAATTTCTTCACTTGAGCGAAGACAAGTTGCTATCCTAATCTGGTCTGGCCTGCGTGTGACTCTAGACCACATTGCAATACGGTTGGCTCTTTACAGACATCTGAAATGGCCCAGCAACCCATTCAGTTGTATTCACTGCTAAAAGGTCTTAGACATGGAAACAACAGAAGCAAATACAGTCCTACTGACCCAAGAAAGTCCCCATAACTAATACCTATGATCTAGCGCCAAGATTGGGAGAGCTGTCCCATAGACTGGTCAAACAAAAATCTGACAAAATCGTACACATGGAATAATACCTTAGAAACAACAACCCTGTCAACACCATCACCATACTTGCATATGACCACTTCCGCTGACAGAACAGGCTCAGCAGAAGTGAAAGTACAGTGGTATACAGTCAGAAGAGGGGTTGTCTTGGGCGTTCCCAACATTGACTCTGGACGTTATGAAGCCTCATGACTCCCAGGTCAAACATGGACAAGGAAACCTCCTGCTGATTACTATTTACCAACCTCCCTCGGCTGATGAATCAGTATTCCTTCATGTTGAACAGCATGTGGAGGAAGCACTGAAGATATCAAGGGCACAAAATGTACTCAAGGGCAGAGAATGAGGAATTTTAATGTCTATCATCAAGAGTAGCTGGACAGTACTACTGTTGTTTGGGCTGTTGCAGTCCTAAATTACCTTTCTGCTCGACTAGTCTATAACTGGTGGTGAAGGAACCAACAAGAAGGAAAACCATGGAAAATGGGAGCTTGAGTAGGCCGTTCAGTCCTTTGAATCTGCTCCACTATTCAATATGATCACGGTTGACCATCTAATTTAGTACCCTCTTCCCATTTTCACCCCATACTGTTTAATCCCTTTAGCCTATAAACTAAATCTAGATCCATCTTGAAAATATTCAATGGTTTGGCCTCAACCGCTTTCTGTGGCAGAAAATTCCATGGGCTCACCACTGTCTGATGAAGACATTTCATCACATCCTCACCAATCTGCCTTCTATCGATGCACCTTTTATAACAACATCAGTAAGAGACACCACTGTTCTGGTGGAGATGATGTCTTCACATTGAGGATGCTCTCCATCATGTTATCTGCCACTGTCACCATACTAAATGGCAGATCTAACAACTCAAGATCTGGCATCACAATAAACTGGATGAATTAGTTGCACAAACAGATAATAATGGATAATGATGGTCGAGGCTCCAATTTCTTTCCACTATACACCCCAGGAATCTCTCCTGTTCTATTGCTGCTTTGGAAGGATTTGCTCGTTGACACACCATCTATTTGGCTGTGTTATGACGGCACCGTTCTTGATCATCAAGTCCTGACGTTGGACTTGAAGCAGAAGTTTCTCGCTCACAGGTAGGCCTCCACCTTGCCTACCCAGGGAAGGATATACGTCCCATTGCGAGTGATTGCAACACAAACGTTCATGCGATGTGCGGTGATTCTGTCAAAGAGATTGTATTATTATGTGAAGTTTTGAAGACAGTGAGGCAATCTCATTGAAATAAAGCTCAATGCTGTGAGTCCAGATGAGGAAAAATGTCTTCAGTTAGAAGGTTGTGGTCCTTTTTAAACTCTTATGGCAGAGGTCTGGGCACACTGAACATTCGGACAGTGAGGATTAGTCTGGCTGAAAACAGTAGATTTTTGAGCATTAGGGACACAGGCAGGGTGGGGTGGGGGAGGTGGATAGCAGTGGGAACAGGACAAAATATTAATATAAAGGTTCATCCCATGATCCCATTGAATGATAGAGCAGGCATAAGGGGCTATGTGATCTTCTCCTGCTCTTCTCTCTTCTTTCCTTAATAGAGTGTTAAATTAAATACTAAATTACTATTCTCTTATTTTTCAGATAAGGTATCAAGACATAATGTCAACAACATAGCCAAAAGCTTTGCTGGTAAATTTGGAATTCAGAGGAACAATAATGTGAACAGGATCAATAACTCACAGCAGAACATATCAGAATTTTTACCAAGATATGGACTTAATATTACGCACATCTCGCAACCTTCAGTCATCGAAGTGAGAGTCTCTGATACAGCAAAACTGTACCTAATGGGTTCCTGGACAACTATAGTGATTCCTTTTATTTATACCTTTGTGTTTACTGCAAGCTTGCCTCTCAACCTACTGGCAATCTTAATATTCACCCTGAAAATGCAATTGACAAAACCAGCTGTAATTTACATGATGAACTTGGCATCAGCAGATCTGTTATTTGTGCTGATGCTGCCTCTAAAGATCACTTACCATTTTTCTGGCAATAACTGGGCATTTGGCTCTTTCCTCTGCCGATTGGTTACTGGTGGTTTTTATGCGTATATGTACTGTTCAGTGCTGCTGATGATGTGCATCAGTATTGATCGATTTCTCGCTGTAGTCTATCCAATACGATCTGCTACCTGGAGGACCCGGGGGCGTACAGTTGTAATTTGCCTTGTGGTGTGGCTTGTAGCTATTGGTGGTGTCCTACCACTTTTCCTTACTGAGCAAACAGTGTATGTCACTGAGCTGGGCATTACAACCTGCCATGATGTGTTACCCCTCTCCACCTTACAGAGCTACTCTGTCTACTATTTTCCCACTTTGTGTTTTCTGCTCTTTGTAATTCCCCTGCTTGTGACTTCAGTCTGCTATATATGTATTATCTCAACCCTTCATTCAGCAAATGAGACAATCCAGTCTGGAAAGTCACATGGTTCTTTTCTTGCAATAATTGTGCTTTCTGTGTTTATTGTTTGCTTTGCACCAACAAACATCATCTTGCTCGTACACTATCTTCATTTTTATCTTGCAGCAAGTGATTCGCTCTATTTTGCATACATGCTGTGTGTGTCTATAGGCAGTATTAGCTGTTGCCTTGACCCTTTGATTTATTATTATGCCTCATCAATCTTTAAGAGCCGATTACAAAATCTCCTTTATCCTACGGAGTCTAACAGTAGTCAAAATAAAAGACAAGCAATTCCCAATCATTGTAATTACACAAGAGTTGTTAACACAAATTAATCAAATGATGTATATGTGCTAATTTATTTTTGATAATGTTACAAAATAAAACTGATTTATGGATAGCAATAGGCAGCTGGAAGAAGTCCAATTCATCTGTGTTGGCCTTCATACTCCTTTCTCTGTGTGTACCTGTGGACATAGCTTTTAGAAATATCGCTGAATGAACTTGAGACTTAATTTTGTGATGATTCTAATAAGCTCTGTGTTTTAACCTTGACAAGTTTGGCTTATACCTCTGTTAAATTCAGACCACATTATTATGAGTAATTCAATTATTGACAATTGCTGATGTTATAGGCATATTGCCCATATGCCACAAAGTAATAACCCACAGACTGAACCAAATTAAATTGCTATCTAAGAACCAAAGAGAAGATAACCATAGTCTAGTTTGCTCATGATACTGCTTTTAAAGCTGTGGTCACATAAATTCCATTCTGTTGTGTGTCCTCATTCTGCCGTCCTTTTAAGTTTGTGATTCATATGGATTGTAATTCAGTCATGAATTTCATCATCAGCTGCAAAAATCACTCACTTTATGTTTTGATGGAAATAAACCGTTCTTTTCACTTAGCTTTTCAGTATTGTCTTTATTTTGAGTCTATTAGCTCAACTGGCTGGATGGTTGGTTTGCAGCGCAGAGTGATACTAACAGCAGAGATTCAGTTCCAGTACTGGCTGAGGTCACCATGAAGGTCCTAGTTTCTCAACCTTGCCCCATGTCTGAGGCATGGTGATCCTGCGATTAAATCACCATTGTCATTGAAACATACAGAACTTTGCACGGCTTGGATAGAGTGGACATGGAAACGTTTCCACATGTGGAAAAGACTAGGTCCTCAGGACATAGCCTCGGAGTGAAGGGCTAACCCTTTAGCATTTACATGACAACAAATGTTCTCCACCAGAGAAAGGTGAATCTGTGGAGCTCATTGCCGCATAAGACTATGGAGGCCAAGTCATTGAGTGTATTTAGGACAAAGATAAATAGGTTGTTGATTAGTAAGGGGATAAAAGGTTACAAAAAAAAGGTAGGAGAATGTGGTTATTAAACATATTAGCTATGGTCAGATAGTGAAGCAGACATGGTGGAGTGAATGGTCTAATTTTGTTTTTTATGGTCTTAAGGTCTTTCTAATTAAAGAGCTTCCCCATCGTCCTCTGGGACTATGATGACTTTTCCTACTCAGAATCAATTAAGAAAGCTTTCATTTGATGTGGAATATGCAAAGTAATTTACAAAGGCTTTGTATCTAAAATATAAAATAGTTACAGACTGTACCATAGATTTCTGGTGACAATGACCAGAGAGCAGTGACAACACAAACCTACAGGCTGAAAATTACACAATACCAAAACCAGGTATTTACAAAAGGAAATGAAATGACACTTCAATAATATTATGGTTTGTCTGTGCTTCTATACCATGTGAGATTTGTTCTGATGAAAAGGTTTCAACCTGAAATGCTAACACTATACCTGCCTGAAAATTCCATGTGGCCTGCTAAGTACATCAGCAGATTTGCATCTGCACTACTTTGCTTTTCTGTTTGTGTTTTTCGAGGTAAGGTGGTATCTCCCCAGCCCTTCAGCAATGTGAGCATGGTTGGAAAAATCAGGTGAGCTGCCCTGTGAGAACTTTGTTGAGAGTAAAATATCACATATTCCATCCAGGGTTTGTACAAAAGGCATCATTTTTGCCAGTGAGCAGCAAGTGGCCCATTTGCATGGATTATCTCACATAGCTTCATTATTACTTAATCTCACCACATTAATGGACACCGATGATTCCTGATATGAAGATCAGTATTATTACCTGTCGACTCCAGCTCACTGCTTGCTCCTCTGCTCCCCCATTTTGGACACCTGGCACCAGCATCTCAAAGCATGGTCCATGAGCATCAACTACATGTAACCCTCACTCACAGGCCTTGGTATTCAATACATTGTCATTGCACCTCTCCAATCCAGGTAAGGATCTGCAGTTCAACACTGCACTTTGCAATGAGAAGCATCAGTGCAGTCCATTGTTGCTGCAAGGACCCCCCAGCTCATGGTTTGGACCTGTTCCATCTCTGGGATCTTCACTTACACTCTCGGCACTCATGCAGTTTGGGTCTGCTTCAATGCTCAAGGCATCCTTGCCTTGCCTAACCTTTGTATTGTTCTGCCTCACTCAGTGCTAACAGGCTCACTTTTATCTTAGCTTGGCTTTTAGCACAGACTCAAAGACAGGCAGTTGATAAGATGATTAGATTCCCTACAGTGTGGAAACAGGCCCTTTGGCCCAACAAGTCCACATTGACCCTCCGAAGTGTAACCCACCCAGACCATTTCCCTCTGAGTAATGCACCTAACACCATAGGCAACTTAACATGGCCAATTTACTTAAATTGCTCATCATTAGACTGTGGGAGGAAACTGGAGCACCTGGAGGAAACCTACGCAGACACGAGGAGAATGTTTAAATGCCACACAGACATTGCCCAAGGTTGGAATTGAACCCAGATTCCTGGTGGTGTGAGGCTGCAGTGCTAACCACTGAACCACCGTGCTGCCCCAGTTGTCAATTGTCATCAGTCATGGGGATGGACATGTCGTTGTACAGCAGCATTGTATGTCCATCTCATACCTGCATTATGTGCCAACTGTGTGTATGTCAAACACACTGTGTGTGCTTCGACCAAATATCTCAAAGTCTAAAAGGTAGTAGTCTTCAGTAAGGGCAAGTGCTCCCTTATGAAAAGCAGCATTCAATATCAATCCAGAGTTTTGGGCACAGTCAGCACTTGAGTCAGCCACAGTGAGGATCCTCTTCTCATAGGAGATGAGGAATTAAATGTCCAGCACCGCACCAACCATCCTGGGTCCTTCTACCCTCTTGTGGGCTGTTTTCCCCTGCAATGAGACAAAGGGAGACAAGAGGCTGCCACAGCTATTAATGTGGGTGCAAGTGGGGGAAAGAAGGTGAGATGTCCTGAGTGAGTGAGTGAATGGATAGAAGCACCAGAGGCAGTGCAGGGTTAGTAGCACGGGGATGGTGTGAATGACAGCAAGTCAGGGAAGATGTTACATGTGACGGTGAGAGTGGTACAGTGTGTGCCTTGGTGGGAAATGGATGAAGTAGCAGAGATAGAGTAAGTGTAAGGTAACAGAGAGATGGCATTACTTACCCTGTACAGCAGAGAAGGTATTTGACCTTCAGTAACATTGCTAGGTGTTCTTCTGGACAGTTGAGACTACACTGATCTAGATGCCAATCTTGGACAAGCCTGGCAGGGTCTGGTGTAGCCTCGTTGGCTGCTCCTTGCAGAAAAAGACAGGTCTCCTATGCTCCACCCTGTCCTTCAGCACCCCCAGGCCCCATGTCTGTGAAGTGACATGGCAATTTCTCCTTATCTGCAATTTCAGGGATAAATGGTCCAAACTGTGCAATACCTAGAGAATTGTGTGCAGTTTTGGTTGCCTCCCTTGAGGACAGATGCGATTGCACCAGAAGAGGTTCATTAGATTGATTCAGAGATGAGGAGTTAGTCTAATGACAGTTTGAGCAGTTATACTTTCTGAATTTAGAATAGTGAGATGAGATCTAATTGAACTTTGTAAGATGCGAAAGTAGTTTGAAAAAGTAAACATAGAGAGGTTGTTTCCGCATGAGGGGTGGGCAGCACGGTGGCACAGTGGTTAGCACTGTTGCCTTGCAGCACCAGAGACCTGGGTTCAATTTCCGCCTCAGGCAACTGTCGGTGTGGAGTTTGCACATTCTCCCCGTGTCTGCGTGGGTTTCCTCCGGGTGCTCCTGTTTCCTCCACATAGTCCAATGATGTGCAGGTTAGGTGAATTGACGATGCTAAATTGCCCGTAGTGTTAGGTGAAGGGGTAAATTTGGCGGAATAGGTCTGGGGGGGGTTGCACTTCGGAGGGTCGGTGTGGACTTGTTGGGCCGAAGGGCCTGTTTCCACACTGTAAGTAATCTAATCTATTCTAGAACAAAAGGTCATGATTAGAGGGAAGCAGCTTTATAACAGACATGAGGAGAAATATATTCTTTCACAAGTTCATGAATCTGTGGAACCCGCTCCTTAAGAGTATGCTGAATGCTGGGAGATTGAGCAAATTTAAGAAGGAGATATACAGATTTTAATTAGTAATGGGTTGAAGTGATATGGGGAGCAGACAGGAAAATGGGGTTGAGGCCAAGCTGAGATCAGCCTTGGAAGAGCAGGTTTGAAGGGCTGAATTGTCTGCTCCTGTTCTGAGTTCTCATGTTATTAGTTCTGGACTGCCAATGTTTGACCAGGCCTTTTAAAGATGTGCCTGTGCCAGCAATTCTGGAATGTCCAGGCTATGGCGAGTACCTCCACTTACGGACTGTGGGAGAATTGGGCTAGCATCAAATGAATGGGTGCCACAGGGGCATTGTACATAATTAATGAGCTGAGTTTGGGATGATAGCGTGAAAAAACCTGCCAGGCCTCATGAAGAGAAATCCTCCATGAGACTGAACAAAAATAACACTTAGCAAGTTTCTGTTAAGATTCAGTCCACAGTGTTTGACCACACTGGATAGATGTAGCTCATTAAATATAAAATCTCATGAATTGAATCCTGGTTTAATCTAAATCCAAATTATAGGAACATAAAATATAGGAGCAGGCAATTTGGCCCCTGAGACTGCTGTGCAATTCAACATGATCATGGTTGTTCATCCAACTGAGGTTTTGTTCCCATTCTCTTTTCATATCCTTTGGTCCCTTTAGTCCGAAGAATTATATTTATATCTCGTCTTGTACCTCATATGTGGTGGACAGGCTTAGGAAGACAGGATGTGAGTTACTTGCTGTAGGATTCTTAGCACCTGATCTGCTCTTGTAACCACAGCATTTATATGGCTACTTCAGTTCAGTGTCTGGTTAAAGGCAATGTCTAGGATATTGATAGTGAGGTACTCAGTGATGGTAATGCCACTGAATATCAAGGAGTGCCAATTCGATTCTCTCTGATGTAAATGTACTTGCTACTTATCAGCCCAAGCCTGGATATCATCCCGGTTTTACTGCATTTGGACATGGACTGCTTCAGTATGGACTTGTGAATTGTGCAATCACTGGTGTACCTCCCCACTTCTGACCTTATGTTGGAGGGAAAATCATTGATGAAACAACTGAAGACAGTTGTGCCTAGGACACTACCCTGAGGAACTTCTGCAGAGATGTCCCGGAGCTGAGATGACTGACCTCGAACAACCATAGTCATCTTCATATGTGCCAGGTATGACTCCAAACAACAGTTTGCCCCTAATGCTCATTAACTTCAGTTTTGCTGAAAATAGACACATTTTATCAAAGCTTTTTGTTTTGCTCTCATCAGGACGATTCACACGAAATACCAAAGTAAAATGGAAATAACAGGCAGTCTTACTAGGCTCTGAGCAATGTGGGTTGTGATGAGATGAGTAGAAGAATCTCGATGTTGACATCTCATCATGTCTTATATCCTTTTGTCAAGCGGCATAGTGAGATGCTTGCTAGCCAGCAGCAAGTTCCTTACTAATGCTCCTCATTGCTTCTCAAATACCTTGTTAACAGCTCAACTCACTATAGGTTGCAATCTTACCAAACTCACCATATCAATTGCCATGGAAACCAAAGCAGTTCTTGACAGGTTCAATGTGCTGCCTCCTCCAAAGGACCTCCATACTGTCTGTATGAAAGCTAGAGAAGATGGCATTACCCAGCAGCATCAGCCACATGTACCCTTTTACCATATACATTAGCATTCCATGTTCAGTGAGGCATCACCACCATTCTGGAATCCTCCAATATATTGACACTGTTCCTGCAAAGACACACTGTTCAAGGTGGGTACACCAGTAACCAGCAATGTTTGGCAGTCCATCAGCACACCCCATTTGTCAGACCCAGCACAGTTAGTCAAGTCTCATGCCAGTCCCGGGCTTCAGCCACAGTCAGGCATATGGTCAGGGTGGCGTTGCACAAAGAGGCCGTGCCTCCTTGCTCCGGAAATTGGGTCATGGTCAGTCATTTTTCTCCTTATGAGCCAAGCTGGGGGTAGTTGTGCCATCTGGAATATACTTGTCTGCCAGCCAGGGTTCTGGAGGACCACTTAATCTTGTGCCAATTGTGAAAGAGTAGAATGTACAATGAACATGGTGAGGAGAATACTTGTAAATGGACTCAAAATGGACAGAGTAAGTTACCGGATATGTGAGTGAAGGAGGCTGGTGGGGAAGGGGTGAGGGGCTGCATCATCAACCAGTCAAAGGGGAACAGCATTTACCGTATCTTGGCAACATGGGCATGCAGAATTCCTACTCCCTGGCCATCCTGCAGCATTGACTGTCTCTTTGCATTGTTCCTCCATGTCACCATTATGGCTGGGGATTTCTCTCTGATGTACACTCCCACACACACAGCCAGTGGAACCGTAAGCCGTGTTGAACGGTGGAGGGAGGGTACCTGAGCTGTCAGAGTGAGCTGATGCTATGTACACACATTGCTGCTCCTGCTCCCCTCTGATGTATCATACTTCCTCAAACATTGATCCTCATTAATGGCCAAGAGTGATGCTCGGTGTCTAGAGAATAAACGGAGACAGGGACAACCTCATGAACAATAAAAAATGAAGTTTTATGAAACAAATAATTGATACAACATTGTAAGCAAAATAAACCATATGTCTCACTTTGTTAGCCGAGCTCCCTTCTGTACTTGGTACAATTCTTTCGTTCTCTCCCTTCCATTGTGATGCATTGAGCTACACTGCTCCATAGCAGAGGTGAACGGAGACTGCTCTTTACTGGAGCCTATTGCCCCTGGAGGTTTGATCATGTGACCCTGGAGTCACTTGTGTCTAGACAAGCAAGACCTCCTCATCTGGAACTTCCAACGGTCGGAGAAGGGGTGCAGGCTGGGTGAAGGTCTCCTGAGTGGACACTGTCATGGGACCTATGTGTGGCTCCTCCTCTGCCTGGGTGCCTCCTGACTCTGTCCTGTCTCCTTGTGAGGAGGGGCATCTGGAGTAGGCCCAAGGCTCCCCATCACACACTCAGCCCTCCATGATCCTGAGGACCAATGAGTGGGATGATGGAGTCCAGATGTTAGCGACTCTCCAGCCACTCCTGACTGTGAAACCTATCCATGTAGGCAAGTAGCAGGTCACCAGACTGGCTGCATTGATGCAAAGTGAGGGATATGGCAGACAATGTGTCGTTGCATTGCTCCAACTTCTCTAGTATGAAGCCCAGTGCCTGCCTGACATCACGGCATCATCCTGAAAATGTGTAGAATTAAGGTCATGGGACTGGGTTGGTGTATTGAGATGAATAGTATACAGGAAACAAGAGTAGGAGTAAATGGGTCTTTTTCTGAATGACTAGTGGTGTACTGCAGGGATTGGAATGAGGATCCCAATTATTCACAATATATCTTAATGATTTACATGGAGTCATAGAGTCATAGTGATGTATAGCGTGGAAACAGATCCTTCGGTCCAACTCGTCCATGCCGACCAGATATCCCAACCCAATCTGCCAGAACTTGGCCACCTGCCAGACGGCATTACCCAGCAGCATCAGCCACATGTACCCTTTTACCATATACATGAGCATTCCATGTTCAGTGAGGCATCACCACCATCCTGGAACCCTCCAATGTATTGACACGGTGTCTGCAAAGATACACTGGTCAAGGTGGGTACATCAGCAACCAGCAATGTTTGGCAGTCCAGCGGCACACCCCATTTGTCAGACCCATCACAGTTAGTCAAGTCTCAAGCCAGTCCCAGGCTTCAGCCACAGTCAGGCATCTGGTCAGGGTAGCGTTGCACGAAGAGGCCACCTGCCAGCACTTGGCCCATATCGCTCCAAACCCTTCCTACTCATATACCCATCCAGATGCCTTTTAAATTTTGCAATTGTACCAGCCTCCACCACTTCCTCTGACAGCTCATTCCACACACTCACCACCATCTGAGTGAAAAACTTGCCCCTTAGGTCTCTTTTATATTTTTCCCCTCTCACCCTCAACCTATGCCCTCTAGTTCTGGACTCCCCAAACCCAGGGAAAGGATTATGTCTATTTATCCTATCCATGCCCCTCATGGTTTTATAAACCTCCATAAGGTCTCCCCTCAGCCTCCAACATTGCAGGGAAAACAGCCCCAGCCTATTCAACCTCTCCCTACAGCTCAAACCCTCCAACCCTGGCAACATCCTTGTAAAATCTTTTCTAAACTCTTTCAAGTTTCACAACATCCTTCCGATAGAAAGGAGCTCAGAAACGCACAAAATATTCCACAATATTCCATTGGCCTAACCAATGTCCTATACAGCCGAAACATGACCTCCCAACTTCTGTACTCAATACAATGACTAATAAATGAGGGAAGTAAATGTAAAATCGCAAAATTTCCAGATGACACTAAGCAGGGTGGGGGCGTAAGCTGTGCAGAGGATTCAGAGATGTTGCAGTGAGATTTGGACAGGCTGAGTGAGTGGGCAAATATATAGCAGATGTGGATAAATATGAGGTTATCCACTTTGGTCGCAAAATAAGAAGATAGATCATTATTTGAATGTCTGTGAATTGAGAGAATGGAATTTTCAACAAGACCTAGGAATCGTTGTGCGCCAGTTGTTGACAGCAAGCACACAGGTGCAGCAGGCAGTATAGAAGATAAACTGTATGTTGACCTACATAGTGAAAAAACAAGGATCCCTTGCTGCAATTGTACGGGCATTGGCAAGGCCAGGCCAGGAATATTGTGTGTGGTTTTGTCTCTTTATCTGAGGAAGGAAGTTCTTGCTATTGGGGGAGTGCAGCAAAGGTTTTTAACATGTGCTCGATGGTAGGGAACTCCAGAACCAAGGAATGCAGTTTAATGATAAAGGGTAAACCTTTTAGCACTGAGATAAGGAGAAAGTTCTTCACCCAGACAGTGGTGAGCCTGTGGAAATCAGTACCACAGAAAGTGCTTGAGGCCAAAACATAAAGTATTTTCAAAAAGGAGGTTGATATAGCCATTGTGGCTAAAGGGCTCAGGGGTTACCATCATGAGCTTATTTTCTCTGCAAGTTGCTGTGTTACTATACTGCAGCTATGCAAAACCCTGGTTAGACCGCACCTGGAGTGCTGTGAGCTGATTCGGTCCTCAGAAGGACTTTAGAGGGAGTACAACATAGATCTACAAGAATGATATTAAGATATGAGGAGAGATTATACAAATTAGGCCTGTTTTTTCTTGAATTTGTAAGGTTAAGGAATGATCTGATCCAAGTCTTCAAGATATTAACAGGAAAAGACAAGGTAGATAAAGATAAATTATATCTGCTTGTTGGAGGTTCTAAAAATGGGGGACATAGTGAATGTCAAGGTTGGCAGGAATAAGAAACCCTGGATGACAAGAGATAATTTGGCTTTGACCAGAAAAAAGAAGGAGGCATGGCACAGGTATAGGCTTTTGGGTTCAAGGGAATCCCTGGAAGTATGCAGGGAATACAGGAGTTTACTGAAGAAGGAAATCAGGAGGACAAAAGGGTGATACAAGATAGCCTTGGCTGAGAAGCTTAGACTAAATCTAAAGAGGCACTTTAAATATATTAAAGGAAAAAAAATTAATCGAGAGAGAAAATGACCCTCGAGGACCAAAGTGGATATGTATGTGTAGAAACGTAGGAGATGGGCAAGATTCTCAATGAACATTTCTCCTCTGCATTTACCATGGAGAAAAACTTGGTTACTTGGGGAAGTTATTGAGGTATTGTGGACAGTGAGGAAGGTTCTCAAAAATTGCAGCAGGACGTTAATCAGCTGGGGAAGTGGGCCGAAAAATGGCAAATTGAGTTTAATATAGATAAGGGTGAGGTCGTGCATTTTGAAAAGTCAAATCAAGATAGGAGTTTCATGGTGAGTGGTAAGGCCTTAAGGAATGTAGTGGAACAGAGAGATCTTGGAGGTCAGGTTCACACGTCTCTGAATGTGGGGTCACAGGTAGACAGGGCAGTGAAGAAAGCTTTTAGCATATTGACCTTCATCAGTCAGGTTACTAAGTATAGAAGTTGGGAAGTTATGTTACAGTTATACAGGATGTTGGTGAGGCAGCACTTGGAGAATTGTGTTCAGTTTTGGTCACCTTGTTATAGGAAGGATGTTCTTAAACTGGAAAGAAGTTTGCAAGGATGTTGCCTAGACTTAATTATCTGAATCATAGGGAGAGTTTGGACAAGTTAGGACTTTTTTCTTTAGAACATAGGAGATTGAGGGGGGGACATTATAGAGGTGTATAAGATCATGAAGAGGCATGATAGTGTGAATGCACCCAGTCTTTTTCTCAGGGTTGGAGAATCGAGGACTTAAGGGCATCAGCCTAAGGTTAGAGTGAAAAAGTGCATAGGGTATACGCTGACAGGAAAAGAGTTAAGTTCTGAGTTTTGTGAATGAAGAGGTTTAGCTGAGCATGACTCATATCAGATAAGAACTTGCAATTAACAATAGGGTTCTGGAGGCAAGGGTAGTGGTTTAATAAGGTGAAAAGTATTCATTATGAGAAGCCAGTTGAGATTAAGAACATTCATTGTTTAACAGCAGATGGCTTAATCTTTGTTGTTGATGCCCGCTGATTGTAATGGTCACTCATTGAATATGTATGTGACCTTATCTGGATGCTCCTCCCTGTAAAATGACTATATTATTCATCAAGAAATTGCTGTTCCAGAGAAGACCGTGAAGTATGTCCCTGTGCACATGGGCGATTGTTCTCTCTCCTTCAGGGCCAGCAATAAAGATGAAGGAGGTAAAATTATACTGTGTCTCTGAGTGTTTTGCTTCAACTGAGAGGGGAGCGAAATGGGATGACAATATTGGCATAGTCAGCAAGATCCAAACGGATAGTTACAATTGGATGGTGTCAGTGGATGCCCAGAACATCGGTGCCTAGAGATGGAGAAGCCCACAAGGTAAGATTTTAAACCTTCGTCTCTCTCGATATTCCTGTGTGCCAGAAATGGTCTCGCTCAATTGCTGCCTATTCTACGGATTCCTCGAACGGTAATTAGTTTAGTCAAGAGGCACAGTTTAGCATGCGTGCTGACAAACGAAGGTTCGAGTCCTCTACACTGCATTGGGAGGAGAGGGGTGTGATTGAGGTTTGAGCCCTCTGCATAGTACTGAGGTTCGAGTCCCCAGTGGGGTGTGATTGAGGTTTGAACCCTCTGCATGGTACTGAGGTTCGAGTCCCCTGACCTGGGTGTGATTGAGATTGCTGCTCCCTGTAAGTGATTTATTTTTACAGACATGTTGTGAAATGCAAAGATAGTTTGGACAGTTTGCAAGTCTCAAAACAAATCTCTCTGTCTTTTGTCACACCTGACTTGAAGCAGATTGTGATTTCTTTTGAGGGGATGTAATATAAATCCATCCTCCTCTGATAGACAATCCCAAAGGGAACATCCCTCTTCCCTCCCCCTTTACCTGTGTAACAGATTATATCAGTTAAAAATCTCATGAATTCATGGAAACATCTTATTCAGTGGTCGGGAATATAATACTCCAATGCACTCACATACACACAGAGTTCGACAATGGTCTTTTTAGAAAGGTCTACAATTATTTCTGATCTGACTCAGAGTTCACTGTTTGTATTGAAGCTACAGCCAATTCTGCCTAAATGACAAATGATGGCCCAAGGTCAAAGTTGATCATGGGATAAGCAAAACAACAAAGGATTTAAAGAGGCCATGAAAGGCAATGGCAGAATGATCACCATAACATTCTGTTTATGACCTGAGCATGCTGAAGTTGACCCTAGAATGCTGTAAAATGGTCAATCAACAGATACAATACTACTACTCTAGCACTCATTGAGCTTCATTGGAACAGTGTAGGAGGCTGAGGCCCGAGAGTGTGGGTAGGAGTGTGATTGAATAGAATGATAAGCTCTGAGCAGCGTACAGGCCGAATTAAAATATTCCGAAATGCAAATATTGAATCTGCAACTGAATATGTGATTGCATTGAAAGCAGAGCATATAATGTATAACCTTGAAGAAATAAAGATAGATTAATATTTCACCTGGAAGCAATGTTTGGGATACTGGAAGATGAGAAGAGAGAGGATTAAGAGTAGGTGTTACATTGCTTCCAGTTGTAGGAGATGATGTTACGGGAAAAGGAGTGGGAGCTGGTGATTGAAGAGAAGCGAAATGTGTTGTGGAGAAAACGGTCCCTTCAGACTGCTCACAGAGAGAGGGTAGAATGTGGTGGCTGGCGCTGACAGAAGTGGGGGAAGATGACCCATTGAAAATGAAGGCTTGTCGGATAGAAGATGTGGGAAACAGGGGTTCTGTGGAGGACAGAAAGGGTGGAAGCAATGATGGGGCAAATAGGATTGACCCCATTGAGAGCCATGCAATCCAGGTGGAAGTAATTCCCATTTGAGGAGAAAGTAACATATATCAGAAACCTAGTGAACAGTTGCAATGGAAACAGGAAATCTAGGAGAAAGAAACCTTTATAAGAAACAGTTATTTTTTTAAAATCCCATTTTTATGCCAATCTCATACTTTCATCATTTAATTTCTCTTTTCTTTGACCTTATCACAGATCTTAATTTTGTTCATCTGCCCTTCTTTCCTTTCCTTGTATCTGTACCTACTTACATTGCAAACTGTTTCATCACTAACTTGACTAAAGATCATTAACTTGAATTGTTAGCTTGCTTCTCCCTCCTGTTATGTTGACTCACCTGTGTACGCTTTCCAATTTTTTATTTGGTTTTCATTCTAGGAAACAAATGCTGTCTGTTTTCTCTCCACAAATGCTGCCAGACCTGCTGAGTTTTTCCAGCAATTCCTCTTTTTGTTTCTGATTTCCAGCATCCACAATTCTTCAGGTTTTTTTTGTTTACTGTCTACTCATTTTAGCATTATTCTACCAAGGATACAAAACACATAATGAATAGTAGTCTGTGGCACTACTGGCAATCTTCCTGATATTTTTTATCTCTGTGTTGCATGCAAGTCATAGCTCAGTCCTGTACTGATGAAACTGAAACTGCCTTGAAATAGAAACCAGCTCTTATAGCTGATGCATTGTAGTCTGAACTTTCTAAATCAATTGTTTCTTACCAGTTCTGGGCATAAATGGTGTTCGTGCCACAGCGATCAATTGTTCTGCATTTGACGATCATAGAATCTGTACAGTGTGGAAGACCATTCAGCCCATCCACTGACCCTCCAAAGACCAAGCCCCCAAACACTATCCCTGTAACACTGCATTTCTCATGGCTAACCTGCACATCTTTGGACTGAGGGAGGAAACCGGAGCACCTAGAAGAAAACCTTGCAGACACGAGGAGAATGTGCAAACTCCACAGACAGTTGCCCAAGGTTGGAATCAAACCCTAGTCTCTGGCACTGTAAGGCAGCTGGGCTAACCACTGAGCCACTGTGCTGCCCAGTGTGTGTCTGGTAACTGATCCATGCTTGATTAGTTAAGTATGAGTATGAGAAGAGGAGCAAAGTACCACAGAAGGAGTTGGATATATCAGAAGCATGAGAACATAGATATTTTATAACATTGTAAGAAAAAGTCTAAATGAGGCCCCGATGTGAACTCTGCATTTATCTGAGGAAAATCCAATATAAAACATGTGCAACAGAAGTTTCAATGAGGATGATGGATGATCACTGGATAGAGTGAAAATGTACATCAATGAAAAATCTGGTAAAGCCTACTCCACACTTTAGACCCAGTCCCAAAGTCAACGAAACCAAGTCACCAATAACAGGATGATTTTCCCTCCATATCCACATATATACGTATAAAAGGAAGAAAACGGAATGGAAAGAGTTAAATATTAAGAATAACTAAACCAAAGATTTGGACATTAATTCATGCAATTATCAGAGTTGAGAAGGTTAGTGTCCGGTGAGGTCCTTTCCAGAGGGAAGCAAGATTCAGGTGTGTTCATCTAGACAAAGCAAGAGTTACAAAATAAATTTTAAAATTGCAATAGCACAACAACATGGAATTAGTGCCAACTTTCTTGGTCCACCTTTCTGCTGATATGATGTTTTGTTTGGAACCAGATCTTGAGGAGGTTTACTTGGACCAATGGGATGTGGAGCTCGCTGGTTGGACTAGCACACATTGCCTAACCTTAGTTGCCTTTGAGAAGATAATGGTGAGTTGCCTTCTTGAACAGTTGCAGTCCATGTGGCCGTAGGTGGACCCCCACAATGCAGTTAGGGAGGGAATTCCAGGATTTTGATCCAATGACATTGATGGAATAGTGATATAGTTCCAAATCAGGATGGTGAGTGGCTTGGAGGGTAACTTGCAGTTGGTGTTGTTCCTATGTATCTGCTACCAGATGTCAGTGGTCATGCAATTGGAAGTTGTTGTCAAAGGAGCCTTGGCAAATTTCTAAAATGCATCTTGTAGATGTTCCTCACTGCTGTTACTGAGCATTGGTGGTAGTTTATGGATGTTGTACCAATCAAATGGACAGCTTTAGTGTCAAGCTTCTTGAGTGTTATTGGAGGTGCACCCATCCAGTATTCCATAATACTCCTGACTTGTGTCTTATGGATGGTGACAGGGTTTGGGAAGACTGCAGGATTCCCAGCCTCTGATTTGCTCATGTACCAACTGCCTAAGTATAGCTAGTCCAGTTACATTTCTGGTCAATGTTAATCTCATGATGTTGATAGTGGGGGAATTTAGCTTGATAATTTTATGAAATGTTACGTGGAAATGATCATCAACTGACAATTGTGTAATTCCGACAGCAAGCCACTCTCAACTCACTCTCGCCTCACCTCACCTTACCTTAGGAGTTCAGCTGTTTTGGGCAGTATTTTTGAGTGAAGGCTGTAATGAGATCAGGAGCTGAGTGGCCCTGGTGAAACCCAAACTCGGCATCAGTGAGCAAGCTATTGTTGAGCAAGCTATTGATGTCACTGTTGGTAACACCGACACTTTACTAATGATAGAGAGTAGACTGATGGGATGGCAATTGCCTTGGTTAGATTTGATTTGCCTTTTGTTTACAGGACCAACCTGGGCAATCTTCCACATTGTCGGGTAGATTCCTGTAACTATAGTTGCAACTGTACTAGAACAGCTTGGATACAAGTGCAGCAAATTATGGAGCACAAGTCTTCAGTACTATTGCCAAAATATTGGCAGGGCCCAAAGCTTTTTGTAACATCCAATGCCTCCAACCATTTCTTAGTATCACCAGGAGTGAATTGAATTTGCTGAAGGCTGGCATTAGCAATGCTGAGGACCTCTGGAGAAGGCTTTGACAAATCATTCACGAGGTACTTCTTGTTGAGGATCGTTGCAAATCTTTCAACCTTGTCATTTGCATTTACATTGCTAGGCTCCCTCATCATTGAGGATGGGCATGTTTATGGAGATTTCCCCTCCAGTGAGTTCTCACCACCATTCACAACTAGATGTAGCAGAATTGCGAAGTTTAGATCTGTTGCTCTGGTTATGGAATGGCTTAGTCCTGTCTATCACTTGTTGCTTATGGTGTTTGGCACACAGGTAGTGCTTCAGTAGATTGACACCTCATTTTTAGTAATGCTCAGTGCTACTCCTGACATACCCTCTTGCAGTCTTTAATAAGAGCTGATCCCTTGGTTTCATAGCAACAGTACAGTGAGAATATGCAGGGCCATGTGCTTGTGAATTGTGTTAGATTCTGCTGCTATCGATGACACACAACAGTTCATGAATGCCCGCTCTTGGGTTGCTAGATTAGCATCTCTGCATTTAGCAAAATAATACTACCACTTCAAACAATAAGGGTATTCTCAAGATGAAGATGGGACTTTGTCTCCACAAGGGCACTTGTGTTTACTCTTACCAATACTGTTATAAATGTATAAATATGTGACAAAGAAGTTGATGAGGGTTAGGTCAAGTATGGTTTATTTCTCGTTGCTTCCTTCACCTCCTAGTTCAGACCCAGTCTAGCAGTAATGTCCTTCAGGACACAGCAACTCTGCCAATGGGGCACTCCTTCTGGTGGATATTGAAGACCCAGCTAGAGTACATTCTGCACCCTTCCCAACCTCAACAATTCCTCAAATTGCTGTTCAACATGGATGAATAGCTCAGTGGGGTGGGTGCAAGGAGGAGGTTTCCTTGCTCATGTTTGCTTAATACACAAGACATCATGGGGTCCAGAGTGAATGTTGAGGACTCCCGGGCAGCTCTCTCCTGACTGTATACCACTTTGACACCACAACTTTAGGACATACCATGTTGGTGATGATTGGAACATTCTCTATCGGTATGATTCTGTGAGTATGACTGTATCAGGCCATTGTTTGACCAACCTGTGAGACAATTTGCCAGATTTTGGCACTAGCTCCCAGATGTTAGGAAGGAAGATTTTGCTGGGTCTGCTGCCTTAGATGGTGCCATGTAGTCCATCCAGTCTCATTCCTTCCTCCCCCACCTCCCCCCACCCCCACTTACCATTTCCTTCCATAATCTTAATATCATTATCTCCTAGAAATCTAATTTTTTTTTTGTTGAGCCCAAATTCTGCCATGCGCCATTGTGGGATTGGAAGTCAAGGTATTATGTGGGTCTCTGGATTGCTTATCGCTGCTAATACCACTAGGTCATTGCCTCCAGACACCTGAAGCAAGCTCAGCTATTAACTTGGAGTCTGGCTGTTTGCTGTTCCAGTGTTAAAAGCAGATTCAGACATAAGGCAGATTTACATTATGCATGTCTAGATTCTTTGCAGACTGAGGCAAACTGGTCCAGAAATTACAATTAAATTCTTCTGAAATCAGAGAACTTTGTGTATTGTCAGGCCCATTAGTGAGTTAGAGTCAAAAAATGTGGTGCTGAAAAAGCACAGCCAGTCAGGCAGCATCCAAGTAACAGGAGAGTCGATGTTTCAAGCATAAACTTTTCATCAGGATTCTTTCTCTTCATATTCCTGATGAAGAACTTATCCTCAAAATATCGACCCTCCTGCTCCTCAGACGCTGTCTGACCGGCTGTACTTTTCCAGCATCACACTTTTTGACTGTGATCTCCAGCACAGTCCTCATTTTCTCCCATTTCAACTGACCAATCAATCTATATCCATTTGGCCAAGGATCCATTGTTCACCTTTGGAGGTCGACAGGTCTATTTCCACCTCTGTAAGTAGAATACGGTTTGATGACTCTCCCTTTCTTATCATTCCTTGCTGGGAGATAGACAGTCTTCTCTTCTTTTTCATTTCTTGATTGCAATGTCCACACAATGAAAGGATGTGAGTCCGAAGTTGATGGTGACTAAGTTCTATTTCGGTCATTTCTGTTGAAATATTCGTTGTCAGTTTGCATCATGTGATCAGCAGTGGCTGCACTTTAGTCTGACAACGTCAACTTTAAATGCTGAATAAGGAAGTACAGCTTTTAAAACAGTTTTAAAAGACATCTTTCTGCTCTTGGAAACAAAGAAAGGAAAAGCATAAAAATGCAGTCTCTACCTGAGACAAACCATGTCGTTTGAAACCAATGCTTATCTGTTGAACGACAATACTAAATGAAATGAAAGCTGATTTATACTGAGTATATCAGGATATTTCCAAAGTAGCAATTAAGAGGATACATTTTCTTGCTCAATTAGTGTGTGTATTTCTATATTGAGGTAAAACTGATAAGTTGAACATTAAGAGAATACTTGATGTATATATGTTTGTTTCTTATCTATCTCCAAATCCAGCAATGCTTTCTTTATCATCACCACACTCAGCTGCATTTCTTCACAGCCTCCATACAGACTTTCAATTCCTTGCTACTGCGTCTAGCCAAGATCTGTCGGGCTGCCTATGTCTGTAAGGTTGACGGTGAGCTTAGAAACCATCTCCACAACCATGTGAATCACATGGAACCTGTATCCAGCTAGAAATGCTGATTAGCTATTCTTTAAAGTTCAATTTTCATTTGGCGTGGCAATAAACAGACAACTTAAAGCATAACTGTGTGCTATTCAACTTCTCAACACCTTCCTGGGATATTAGAGACTCACGGTTTAATCACTGTAAACACAAATGCTGCTGCCATTATTTTCTAGAGTGAACCCATTACACTAACCGTCCGGTGAAACAATTTTTAACAGTCATATTACCCAAAGCTGTTGTCATGCAGTCTTCAGAAAAGGTCATGAAACTCTTTTTACACTAAACTAGTGATAGATGTAACAATCTCATAAACCACATGATTGCAACCAGATTCCATTGTGGGGTTGTTACTTTTGCAGTTATTGGATCAGTTTGTTTATTCCTCTTTGAGTTTTTCTCTGACAGTCTAGGAATCAATGTTCCCTCTAAATTTCTTTTTGGTGAACTGACCACCATGTGCAACATAGTGTTCTGAAGTCAGCACAGTGTATGCACAGCACCTTAGAACAGCCACACAGCTCTGAGTGAGTGTTGCTGGTTAGTTCAGTGGGGTGAAGCTTAAAGACCACCTGCTAATGCATCTAGGGTTGGTCTTTAAAATAAAGCAGATGGCCACTTCCCTGTGTCCATTCCTCCAACCGCTCCTGCACAGGGGTATGGGTAAGGTAGCCTTCGAGACGGGACAGCAAAGGTTCATTAACTTGATCCCTGGTTTGAGTAGGGTGTCCTATGATGAAAGTAAGTTGGGTCTGTCTGGAGTTAACAAGAATCAGAGGCAGCCTCATTTTTTTAAAAAAGCAAGATTCTGAAGGGGTTTGACAGGGCTAATGCTGCGAGATTGCTTCTACTCATCACGGACTATAAAATATGGGGACACAGTCTAGAGATCAGAGATCAATCAATTAGAGAAGTGAGGCGATGGGGAGAAATTACTTCACGCAAATCATAGCCTTTGATTATTATTGTATTTAGCTTTATATTGTTTATTACAAACCTTAAATAAAATTACAAGAATATGGATGCTGGAAATTAGAAATGAACTCATCAGGACTGGCAATATCGATAGAATGGGTAGCAGATTTAATGTTTTCAGCTTTGCAGGAGTATTTGACTCAAAACATTAACTCTCCTTTCTCCACAGACACTGCCAGACTTGATGAGTCAGTTTTTAGATTAGAAGTCCAGGCCTTCAGAATAAAATACAATCCTTCTTACTTTTATCATGCTCCTTCTAAACATTAGATGCTTTGTACCAATAATATTTTTATTGATGCATTACTTGCTCATTTGCGGCCTCTGTTTTGTTTACATACTGCGTGAAGAACAGTCTGTTCCTGCGCCACTCATTAGTCTACTTCCTATTTATTCAAGACACAGTTTCAAAGTCTATGCTGTAGGAAAGTCTGGCTGTCATTAAATCAAATTGCAAGTGAATGAAGTGAGAAATCTTAGTCCATTTAATATTTGTTAATGTTTCAAAACTGTGGCCTGAACTTCACCAAAAATCAGCTTAGTGGCAATTTCAGAGCATTCCATTGAGGGTTTCTCTCTATGAGCTCAGGCAAATATTCTTGTACAATACTCTGCTGCTCACCTCATCTGTACCCATCACATTTGGACAGTGCTGCACTCACATTGTAATCGGCTCAGGAATGGTGGATCACTGCTTAATACTGCCAGCACCTTCTGGCATTCAGTGCCTTGCTGTGCACTGGGTCACATGCTGCAGGTCAGGAGTTGCCTTTTGTGGGAAGAATTGACCTGGACGTGACTGACACAAGCAAGTTGACACCTCGATTTGCAGACAGGGACCTTGGGGTCCTGGTGGATGAGGTGGAGAAGAGGCGGGGCATCCTCTTTCCTCAGGACCACCAGAGGGGACCACAGCACCAGACCTTGCCAGCCTCGCCAGGTCAGTGTGGTGCCCGTAGGCTGGGTGAACAACCAGCAAGGCAGGAAGAAGCTGCTTAGTTGCCACCTTCTTCTCTCACTACACATGCCTCCAGTCAAGAATCATATTCTACCACTCTCACTATTGCATGCGGTATCTTCCCTCGCTTGCTCTCACCCACCCCAAAACCCCTGGACTATGACCTCACTCACTCACCTACTCACTCACTCATTTGAGAGACCTCACCACACCTTCCCTACCTGCACCAGCACTAATAACTGTGCCAGCTATTTTCATCTCACTCAATCTCCTCCTTTTGAATCATTTAGGGGGAAAACAGCCCACATTAGGACAGCAGGGACCAGGATATTTGCTAAATGAAGGTAGTAAACATTCTCCCTATGAGGAAAAAGTCCTTGTTCTCAGTGGGGGAGGCCTGTGACCACTCATGGTGATGTGGAGACCTCTCAGTAACCAGGTCAGATTCATTGTGCTGTACTGCTCTCAGGTCAGCACCATTCTGAATATATTCTTAACATACATAAACTTCCACTCACTTTTCCCAACTCATGCTCTCTCTTGTCTCTACAAGGCACCAGTGCTGTTCTAAAGAGACATCAGCTCCTCCTCCATCTCTGAAGAAGGAGTCACAGATGCCTCAGAGGAAGTTCCAGCAAGGTTAGCCTCCTACACCCTTCACCAGTTCAGGTCCTGTCTCCTCAGTGAGTATTTTAGCACAGAGTCGGGAGGAGCTGCTGGTCAGCACATCACTGCTACCTCTCTGCAGCTGGATGGCTGGCACTCAGAGGAAGTACTGGAGCTGCCCCTGGAAGGAGAGAGGCCATGGGGTCAGTCACGAATAACGCCATTCAAATGCACAGGAGCAGAAGGTGGGTTCATCAGAGACACTTGATACAGCGAATGGGAGGTTGAGGTGGTTCACCAATGCTCTTTGTACTGTGCTGCATCTGGCTGTCTCCATGGACAGACTAGTAACTGCCATTGCAGGCCAATGCCCTGCACCCCCAGTGTCAGCCAGATAAGTACACAGACCTGAACTTCTTCACTCAAGCCATCAGTGCCCAGCACAAAGCAAGGTGACGGGGGTCAAAGGACCTTAACCTGTCCTCAGGTGCCCTGTCCTCAAAAGGAGACAGGATGATTACGGTAGTAATAGGAGGAACCACAGACAGGCGTCTCCTGAAGCCTCCTCTCAGGACATACCAGAGGCATACAGGCCTTCTCCCTCCATCCAGCCTGCCACCCTCAACTCTATGGAAGTTTCAGCTGAACCTGCATCTAGCCAGGACCCTCTTAACACGTGTGAGCTTTCTAGCCACAAATGACAAAGGGTCACCCACCTGAAACTCCAAACTCAATGCTCACCACGATAGGGTAGACTCCCTTCACCCCAGCTGCACATCCCAGGACTGTATAGTGGAAGGGAAAGGGGAAAGGTAACCTTCTGAGGTCACATGTGTGGTACCAGTGAAACATCATTGCAAAGACATCATCAGATATTTAAATTTACATCCACTTCTTATCATCAGCTCTGTGAGCGACTGTTATTTTAGCTCTGGTTCCAAATATGAAGGTTCAGAGCTTGGCCACGTGATAGTTTAACTCTGTCATAACAGTTGTTATCTTTCCATGACAACTATGCCAGCAGGATAGGGATTGAATGTCAAAGCATTCAGAAGTTGTGAAGTTCCATAAGTTTGTTACATTAAACAACATAAAAAGCATAAAATGATCAGACCAGTAAGTGCACAGCGCACACTAGCCTCTGCAGCATCAACGCATTTAGCAGTCAGCGAAAGATAATTTCACACAACTCAGCTCCTTTCAGTGAGGATCATGAAGACTTTCTGCCTGTGTCACTTTGCCAGATGCCCTGTAAGATGCTGACGTTGCTGTCCCTTCTGAAGAATGTCCTCATTTTCTGACCCAGCACCATGCTGCGGCTCTCACAGATCCTCATTGTCCATCATGTTGCTTGGTATGCAGAGCAGAAATTCCATGGATTAAGTCTCACAAACTTGATTGAGTTTTTTGAAGAAGTAACAAAGAGAATTGATGAGGGCAGAGTGGTGGATGTGATCTATATGGACTTCAGTAAGGCGTTCGACAAGGTTCCCCATGGGAGACTGGTTAGCAAGGTTAGATCTCACAGAATACAGGGAGAACTAACCACTTGGATACATAACTGGCTCAAAGGTAGAAGACAGAGGGTGGAGGTGGGAGGGTTGTTTTTCAGACTGGAGGCCTGTGACCAGTGGAGTGCCTCAAGGAACGGTGCTGGATCCTCTACTTTTTGACATTTACATGAATGATTTAGATGTGAGCATAAGAGGTACAGTAAATTTGCAGATGACACCAAAATTGGAGGTATAGTGGACAGTGAAGAGGGTTACCTCAGATTACAACAGGATCTGGACCAGATATGCCAATGGGCTGAGAAGTGGCAGTTGGAGTTTAATTCAGACAAATGCGAGGTGCTGCATTTTGGGAAAGCAAATCTTAGCAGGACTTATACACTTAATGGTAAGGTCTCAGGAGTGTTCATGAACAAAGGGACCTTGGAGTGCAGGTTCATAGCTCCTTGAAAGTGGAGTCACAGGTAGATAGGATAGTGAAGAAGGCATTTGGTATGCTTTCTTTTATTGGTCAGAGTATTGAGTACAGGAGTTGGGAGGTCATGTTGCAGCTGTACAGGACATTGGTTAGGCCACTGTTGGAATATTGCGTGCAGTTCTGGTCTCCTTCCTATCGGAAAGATGTTGTGAAACTTGAAAGGGTTCAGAAAAGTTTTACAAGGATGTTGCCAGGTTTGGAGGATTTGAGCTATAGGGAGAGGCTGAACAGGCTGGTGCTGTTTTCCCAGGAGGGTCAGAGGCTGAGGGGCGACCTTATAGAGGTTTACAAAATTATGAGGGGCATGGATAGGGTAAATAGACAAAGTCTTTTCCCTGGGGTTGAGGAGTCCAGAACCACAGGCAAAGGTTTAGGGTGAGAGGGGAAAGAGAGAAAAGAGACCTAAGGGGCAACTTTTTCACACAGAGGGTGGTACGTGTATGGAATGACCTGCCAGAGGAAATGGTGGAGGCTGGTACAATTGCAACATTTAACAGGCATTTGGATGGGTATATGAATAGGAAGGGCTTGGAGAGATATTGGCTGGGTGGTGGTATGTGGGGCTAGATTGGGTTGGGTTATCTGGTCGGCATGGACGGGTTGGACCAAAGGGTCTGTTTCCATGCTGTACATCTCTATGACTCCATGACTGTATCTGCACAGTACTAAACCCCAGACATGACCCACATGATGCCTGCTGTAGACAGGATATCCGAGTGCAGGAAGGTGTTCCATTCCAGATACACTGCACAGTGTGACGTGTCATTCCGACTGCCATCTCTAAACAGTCTGGTATGGTGTGGTGCCACCGACCCTCCCACATCTGTACGGCAATCCATCAAAGACCAGTGACTGTAGGTTTCCTTCATCTTCATCACATCATGAGGCCACCTACAGCTGGCATTGAGAGGCAGCCCAACCTCTGTTGGGGGTCGATGTGGTCCTGAGCTTCAGACCCATGTGTTTCTCATTCATTCCTCTAACAGCTCTTACAGCCACACCGATAACCATTGCTTCTGTGCCTGGATCCATTGGCGATGTTCCCAATATCAGATACAAAGCAGCTCCTCAATCATTCAGCTGTCGCAGCAATCACAAAAAATATTTCAACAGCATCCTCCAAACACTGGGATGTGGGGATCCCAACTAAAAAGCCAGCAAAGCCTTTACATGGACCTTGACCTGATCCTCATGTTTACAGCTCATTTGGCACAGATACAATGTGTGGTAGCATATAGTGAGAATTTCTCCCTCCCCTCAACCCCATCATTACTCAAGAAAGGCAGCTTTACATTTAGGATAGTAGTATGGACATTTTATTGTCCAAGGTGTGAAGTGAGCAGCTCTCAGATCATGTGCAGACTGTGAAACCTTGGGGGGTGATTGTAAGTCTTGGAACTAAGGTGCATCTACACAACTCGCCTGACATTACCTGGGTTTCAAAGCCATGACTGGGATTAATTTACAATGTAGAATGAGACGATCAAGATTGTTCATGGCCAGGATTTCAGTCAATACAGAAGTCCGTGGTCAGTGTTATGTGATAACAGATGCGTGGATATCTGTTTAATGCTGTTGCAACTTGAAAGGTCCAAATCACACAAATATAGAGGTCCCTCTCCCAGTGAGAAAAAAACATATTCCAGATGCTTTGGTTATAGTGGCAGCCATTTTCCATTTCTTTTGCACACTTGCAATTTGGATGAGGATGAAATGCAACACAGTTCATGGAATGAGTTGCAGTCTCAGCCTCTCAGTCCAGCTTGATATTCCGCTCCCCCCCCCCACAGTGTTCCTTTTATCCATGCTCTCACTGTCAACCCCATTAGCTTATTTTCCTCATGTCCTTACTCAAGCAAATCATCGAACTGATCATCTTCCCACTTTGTATCCCAGGCATACAGTTTTGTTACGTCGAACGTAGTTCTGCACTGATTCCTGTCGAACGCAGGATGATGGCAACCAGTGAGGATTCTGCTCCCTCAGAACCTCTTGCTCTGTATTTGCTTTATTGTCTCCCCATGTGTTGAGCTGTCGCTCTTTATGATTGTCATCCTCACTACATGCTGCCTCCAATCCTAACAGTTGACTGCCCCAGCATCCTCAGCACAGCCCTGGTTCCTGTTGACACCTCTTGACTTACAGAGAGCAGACCCCGAGCTCTGACCATGGTCACTCTACCTGATGGGGTCCCCGAACAGCAAAACAATAAACTGGGGCTGCTGGGCATCTGCTCAGACTTTCATAATAGGAAATCTGATCATTTTGTTTCTCTGCCATGTAGGCAAAAAGTACATTGCATGTAAGTGATGGGAGAATTAGTAATAGTGAGCTTTCAATGCATGAAATTGGCCCTCTCACCACCAACCAGCAAGATTCTTATCTCAGCATTTAAACTTTGGGTGAAAAATTGGACTTTAGTGTTATTTTGACATCGAGTATCTTATTTTTCTGACCTTTTGTGATATTTTTCCTATTGGCTCATCACTACCTATATCATTCAGTGACATGAATTCTGTGTTTGATATTGAAAATAACTTCCTTTATTGAGTGGATGGAAACCATTTAATCAGGTTAAAAAGACTGAACAACAGCATTGTAAATGACTCAAACAGCCTTCAAGATGCCAAGCATTTAGGTAACTGTGCGTGACCTTTAGCAATGTTACCAGAATAGAGCTGGGCCATCTAGAGGTATCCCACCAGAGACAATCAATTGAAATGGGTGTGAGTAACTTATTTCCTGAATCACTCAAAAAAACATTTCCACATAATCTGTGTGTTCAAGGGAGAATGGATCAAGGCATTCAACTCAATCACTGGGAGCAGCGAATGAGAGGTGTTGATATTCTGACGACCAGATAGTCATTGGAGCAGTGTACATTGGAATTACACATCAGGATTGTGTGGAATTCCAGGGAATTGCCAAGGAAATTGATATTTCTGATGGCAGATTCCCTCCTTCTGGAGCCCTCTAAAAAAGGCCCTGAAAGTCAGAGACTTTGAAGGTATCTGGCTCACTAAGCTTGATAGCAATACAGGACTTGTTACAAAATTAAACATCGACACTAACTCCTGAACAACTGTTAAACCAAACAACTTAACTCACAACAGAACTATCGACCCTCCCCAAATCCTGACAACTCACTGGAGACCCAACACCCAGTGCCCCTGACCATGCTAAACTAAACACAGTCCTTGACCTGAGCCTGCAAGGCCCACCACAGCCAGAATGAGCACCAGCCCTCCCTCCTAAACTGATTAAAATAAATTAGTTTAAATATTGGCAGACTGACACACTGGAGCCTCTGATGATGAAATGTCAGTAAAATCCAGTTTGGCTGGAATTTCTTTGGGAGGTAGTGTGGCCGTTGTCCTAACCTGCTCGGTCTGATGTAATTGAGATGACTGGAACTGATCAGATGCTATCAAATTCCAGAATTCTCACTTACTGGATCTCTCGTGGCACCAGTGGTTACACTTGCAAATTGTTTCATCAGTGAAAGTGGATGTTGTAATTCAGATGGACATGGCAGCCAATTCCTACACAACTAAGTCCCATAAACCTGTTCTGAGCAAGGGTCACTGGATCTAAAACATTCACTCTCATTTCTCTCCACAGATGCTGCCAGACCTGCTGGGTTTTTCCAGCAATTTTTGATTTTGGTTTTTTTTTCCCACTATGAACAGGAACTTGGATGTTTATTGCATCTAATGATATTGGTTAAGGACTCCTGGTTTTCCCATGTGATAAATGAGTAATGTGATTAGGAAGATAGCAGAGAGCAGCAGGTTTAAAGGCATAAAGCAGCAACTAGGCAACATCTTGTGGACAGAACCAGGCAATTACCTGCAGTGAAACAGAAACATAGGTGCCTGAAGAAACTCAGCACGTCTGGCAGCATCAGTGCACAGTAATCAGCGGGACTGGCAGGATCTGCCCACAGAGGAATCAGCGGGACTGGCAGTATCTGCAGACAGAGGAATCAGTGGGACTGGCAGTATCTGCCCACAGAGGAATCAGTGGGACTGGCAGTATCTGCCCACAGAGGAATCAGTGGGACTGGCAGTATCTGCAGACAGAGAAATCAGTGGGACTGGCAGTACCTGCAGACAGAGGAATCAGTGGGACTGGCAGTATCTGCAGACAGAGGAATCAGTGGGACTGGCAGTATCTACGGACAGAGGAATCAGCAGGACTGGCAGTACCTGCAGAGGAATCAGTGGGACTGGCAGTATCTGCAGACAGAGGAATCAGCGGGACTGGCAGTATCTGCAGACAGAGGAATCAGTGGGACTGGCAGTATCTGCCCACAGAGGAATCAGTGGGACTGGCAGTATCTGCCCACAGAGGAATCAGTGGGACTGGCAGTATCTGCAGACAGAGAAATCAGTGGGACTGGCAGTACCTGCAGACAGAGGAATCAGCGGGACTGGCAGTATCTGTGGGCAAATCTGCTGAGTTTCTGTCTTTGTTTGTTTCAGATCCTCGGCACCCGCAGTTATTTGATTAATTTTATTCTGTTCTGCCCGTCCTCGCCCTGTGCAGGGTTTGGGGATTTCCAGAAAGATGCCAGCCTTCTCCTTTCGATGTGCTTCCTCTCACCAGACTGTGCAGGATCCCGTCCTTCCAGGGTATAAAGTAGGTGAACGTAGATCCCGGGAATTCTCACCTCTGTGCAGCTCCGTTCAGGGAGAAAAAGCCCGAGGCGTCTCTGTGCGGGACAAACATTCAACCGGATGTAAAATTGTGGTTAGTTCTTGGCTGGATGGTTACAAACTGACAGGTGTTTATCTGTGCTCTGAAAGGGGTGAGGCTGAGATCTGATTTGGGAAGGACACAAATCCTGACGAATCAGTTTCTGATGAAATGCTTCATGGAAATGGAGCAGGATTCCTGAAAAGATGTATCTGTCTTCTCACGTTGACACTGATTCAGATCCACTTTGGGCATTTTGCAGTTTGAAAGTTGCAGGATTTAAAAAATATACGCACACATATTTTAGTCTCGGTTATATTGCTTTGACTGGAAAGAGTTATTAGTTCTGCTTGAGGAGGAGGAGGAATCTGGGAGGTGGGATTCCTCTCAGTCTGCCGGAAATAGCGGAGTTATGAAATCAAAGCGTGGTGATGAGAGAGGAACAGTGTGAGAGAACCCCCCCCCCCACCACCCACACACACACAGACTGACAGAGCTAACAGCAGCTGGAACTCCACACCAGTCCACACTGAAAGCAAAAAGATTTTTAAAAAGGAGTCTGGTAAAGGACTCTCGCCTCATCAGTTGGTCTGGAGATTCTCTCTCGGAGGGAGCAGTAACGGTCCTAATCTAAAGCCAGGCTCCGGATTGAACAGAGAACCACAGCAACTTCCACTCGGGTATGGGCTGGACAGGACTGCTTGTGTTGGGGGTCTCCCTGCTCTCCACCATCTCAGCTCTCAACGCTGGTAAGAAATCTTATTACTTTAAATCCATGCACAGTAAAGTGTTTCAAACAGACGTAAATTGATTCAATAGAGTCAGCAGTCATAGAGTCAGGCAAGCACTGAAACAGACCCCTTCCGTCCTAACTCGTCCATGCTGGCGAGGTTTCCCGAACTGAACTATTCCCATTTGCCTGCGTTTAGCCCAGATCCCTCTAAACCTTTCCTATCCGTGTACCTGTCCAAATGCCTTTTACATGTTCACATTGTACTCGCTCCTATCTCTGGCAGCTCCTTCCACATACTCACCACTCTGTGAAAAAATAGCCCCTTCGATCTCTTTTAAATGTTTTTCCCCTTTCACCTTAAAGCAGTATTTTGAGACCCCACTGCCCTGGGGAAAAGACCTTGGCTATTCACCTTGTCTACGTCTCTCTTGTTTTTATAAACCGCTATAAATTTGTGGAAAATAGCACGGTATTGGTGGAGTTAATTCATAATAGTCGAATTCCTGGGTGTTCTGAACTAGTGACAGAAAATTTTGGCGAAATTCATCAGGTCTGGCTGCGTTCAAACCCGTTTTCAATCCAGTTTCATCCCTTTTTCTCCTGTTGCTGTTTTGGCGGATGCTGTCAGACCCGTTTCCAGCACTTGCTTTTTCTTGTTAAATTTCAGATGTTCAGCATCCGCAATATTCTGCCGAGATTTTTTTAAAAAAAAGTTGTGGTTGTGGTGTCGGTGTGAAAGAGAAGTGATGGGAATTACGATGTTTATCACTAGTCTGTGGCCGTTTTTGTTCTGTTTGTGAAAACTGCGCAATTCCTGTTGGGGAAACAGAGCGGGCAGCCCGGGTCTGGCAGCCTGCCCACTGTCTGCTTTACTGTCCCACGCCGCCCCTTCCCCTGTCTTTATTTAGTCTACTTTCCGACCCTTTGGAAACTTTAGGATGGGAGAGTGGGGGTGGGTGGGTAGGTACTTGTGCAGCTCATGGGGTCAGTGATGTGCCTCACAGCTCAGCTCAGTGAGAGACCAAGAGACAAAAGGCCAAGATGTGCTCAGTGTCTGTGTTTGCTGGGGGAGGGGGTGAGGTGGAGGGTCCTGGGTTTGTTTCTCATTCTTGCTGGTCATCGATCCGCACCACTGTGTTGGCGGCAATTATACTGTGCTGCTTCATATAGTTTAAGCACCTTTGTCTCGAAAGCAGATTGCTGTTACAGGGCTACTGACCTGCAAGCGTCCCTGAAATAGGCAGCTGTTTTCTTTTTAAAAGGCAGTTGTTTTGTAAATAGGCGGTTGTTTTGTGTGTGTGTGTGTGTGTGTGTGGAGGCGGAATGGTGTTTGCGTGCTTGTGTTTGACTCACTGCTCTCCAGGCAAGAGACTGACCGTAAAAACCAAAAAGGGCTGAGGATGCTGTAAAACAGCAACAACAGAAGTTGCTGGAAAAGCTCAGCAGGTCTGGCAGCATCTGTGCAGAAAAAAAATCAGAGTTAATGTTTCAGGTCCGGCGACCCTTCCTCAGAGACTGACTGAAGCGTTCTAGGCAATAGGAGACTTTGTAAACACTAGAGGTGACATTTATCAAAATCTGTCACTGAAAGAACTGTGCTCCTCTTTCAAAATATAAACTGCTGTCCTTCTGGATTATGAGCAAGGCCGGTCCGTAAACAACAGACATTCCCTCTCCCCCACTCCCCCGCGCCATGAACACGAAGCATTTCGACATAAAAGGCTCTGCAGTGCTTTCGATACAAATTCATTAGCCTGTTATGAAACGTCAAACTTTATTTCTGTCCACCTGAAGTAACTCAACTTTGTACTTTGAACAGAGGTGGGACTGTTTGGATTCCACTTACATCAATCTTCACACTCTGATTATTTAATCCCTGATTGAAGAACCTGGTATTATCAACTGAAGGTGCAATAATGTACTGATAATAATTATGACTAATGCATTATCCATACAGAATAACTATAATCTTTTCAAGGATTTTACAGACTTTCAGGAGAGAGACTTTTCCGTAATACTGCTTATTTCAGCAAGTTTGCATTTCATGGTTAGGACACAATGTAATGCCAAGTGAGATTTCCAGAAAAAAACAAAATCTCATATCCATTATGTTATGTGTTAAGGTTGTGGTGGAAACTCAAGGATTAAAGCAAACATATAAAGATTAGAGGGGGACAGGAGAATCGAGAAATAAAGAAGTAGACTCAATTCCTCACCATTCTCCTCCCCTTCTACAACAGACTTTGTTGCCCACCTCTCCCACCCAGACTCAATCCATCTCTACCCTATCCACAAACCGAACGCCCATTCCCCAGCCACTCTCCAGCCGATACCCTGAACCTTCCCTCCATGCTACCACTGATTCTAATATCGCCCACACATCTCAATGTACCTGAGACATGGCACCGCCTACCTAGCCACCTTGCCAACTGGTTTCCTAACCAATTGCCACCCTTTCTGACCTGGCACTGTACTTAACCAGTATTGTAACCCCCTAACCATCTAGCACTCTCTCTTCCGGGCACCCTAACTTCACATTGATCTTATGTACTTACTGTTTGACAGTATCTGTGGTTCTGGAAGTTTAAATTTTAGAATCTAGCAGCTGATTGCTGTGAAAAGAGGTGGTAGTTTGTCTTCCTCAAACAGCTCGGCACTAGATGGAAGTACAGCTCCGTGTTTTTGAAGGAGCCCTGAGTGGAATTTCCTATCAGAAATACAGAGCATCCCTCTTCATGTAAAAAGTGGGGAAGGGTACCCATTTATGTGAGATGGTCACTCCATAGAAAATCTGGACCAAGAGGACTTCAGCCACTTCTAAGTCCGTGAAACCTTTAAAATGCTGTACACTATTAAGAACCAGTAGTGTTCAGTGTACATTGAGTGCATAGCATCTGGTCCCTGAGACTACCATACTGAATCTCTTTCTTAACTAAATAACTATTGAAGTTACTTTGCAAACAATTTTTTAAACATGTGTTTCAGCTAAAAGTAATATTTGTTGGATGACAATTTCCTTGGTTAGTAAGTATTTGACATCTCACCAGATAATACACTTGAAATTCCAAGAGAAGATGAGAATTTTATCAAAATTAATTGCACTTTGCTGAAAGCAGAAGCCAAAAGATACCCGGAACAAAGCAATTGCTTTCAAAGAAGATCATAATCTAAAGCAAGGAAGAATCAGATTATATATATAGGCAAAAGGAGAAGGATGGATAATGGTGATCTTGCATTACAAAAACATTATTAAAAATTAACAATCTGAGAATTAAAAAATTATTGCACTTTATTAACTGCAATTAGTGAATTCATATTTAAATTATACCTCAAAATTAACTTGTTTTGAAACCAGATTCTGGATTAGTGGTGCTGGAAGAGCACAGTAGTTCAGGCAGCCTTAAAATTCTACATCCTGTTGGGGCCTATCACACCTGTGTAGACAGTATATATTTTATTCTATTCCCCATACCACTGAGGGAATAAAAAGAGCAATTCAATCTCTTTTAGCAAAGACTGCAGAGTCTGCTGGCTTCCATTGTTGCAGGCGGGGGCTTCCATGTCCTGAAAATCCTCAATGCTCCAAAATGTCTTCATCCCATTGCTCTTCTGGTAATTGTAGGATGCAAGAATGTAAAATGTATAATTGTCCAATATAACACTATATCTGCTTCTGGCTGCTCCCTTGCTCGAGAAAAGTAAGTATTGTACCCTATAAGATGACATTTTCAATGACTCCCAAAAATGACAATATACAGAATCTGATGTAAATGCAATCAAATGTTTTCACTGTTGATAAATATATGAAAATGTTTATTTCATCCCTTGATTGCTCTTTTTCAGGCAAATCATCACAAAATCAAGCGCGTCCCAGAACCTTTGCAGCTGTTTGGACTCATAAACCTTTCGAAGTTTTTGATCTTGATGAAAAAATTGAAGGTGAAGGTTCAGGCCTGTATGATGGAAGTGGATTCACTGATGGATCTGGATTTGGATCAGATAAAAATAAACCCACCATCCCTGTCAAAATCCATGAAGAACACTACATGCAACATGTAGCCATCTCAAATACAGCAGAACAATACTTAACTAGTCAATGGATGACTGCATTTATTCCTTCAGTTTACACCATTGTTTTTGCATTGGGATTGCTTCTCAACTGTATGGCAATCTTAATGATTCATTTCAGGATGAAATATAAAAAACCAGCTGTAATTTACATGATGAATTTGGCAGCAGCAGATCTGTTATTTCTGCTGATGCTGCCTCTAAAGATCGCTTACCATTTTTCTGGCAATAACTGGGGATTTGGATCTTTCGTCTGCCGATTGGTTACTGGTGGTTTTTATGCGTATATGTACTGTTCAGTACTGCTGATGATGTGCATAAGTATTGACCGATTTCTCGCTGTTGTCTATCCAATACGATCTGCTACCTGGAGGACCTGGGGGCGTACAGTTGTAATTTGCCTTGTGATGTGGCTTGTAGCTATTGGTGGTGTCCTACCACTTTTCCTTACTGAGCAAACAGTTTATGTCACTGAGCTGGGCATTACAACCTGCCATGATGTGCTACCCCTCTCCACCTTACAGAACTACTCTGTCTACTATTTTCCCACTTTGTGTTTTCTGCTCTTTGTAATTCCCCTGCTTGTGACTTCAGTCTGCTATATATGTATTATCTCAACCCTTCATTCAGCAAATGTTGCAAGCAAGTGCAAGAAAACACGTGCCATCTGTTTGGCTGTGATTGTGCTTTCTGTCTTTATTGTCTGTTTTGCACCATCTAACATTATTTTGCTCATACACTATCTTCATTTTTATTATGCACCAAGTGACGCTCTCTATTTTGCTTACATGCTGTGTGTGTGCATTGGCAGTGTTAGCTGCTGCCTTGATCCTTTGATTTATTATTATGGCTCAACCCTGTTCCAAATGCATTTTCAGAATCTTTTGTGCTCTAAGTATGTCACTGAATCTGAGAATAGTGAAACAGATTCTAAGAGCTGTAAAACAGGAACCTCCAGTTTCAGTGATACTTCCTACAAAAAATTAATAGCCTAAATTGATTTTTTTGGTCTATTTTTTATTTTAGACATTTTTAATTCACTGCAATTTGGCCTTATTATGTGACAGTATCTTCTAACTTTGTGAATTCATTGGATCCTATTTCTTGATGTCATTTTTTTCTGTTGGACATTTATGTGAGAAAGGGTATGATTGGAGAGCAGATTTAATTAAGAGCTTTCTTTTCCCGTTATATTTCACATTATACGTTTTGTCTGTCAAATAGTTTGAGAACTTATTTGTTGCTGGAATTCCATTACAGTTCGGTGTAATTGATTGATAAACACCTTAATCCTAGAGTCTCTCTGCATTGCAAAAAGAATCAATGGGATTAAAATAAACAGTCGCTATTCTTAGCTTGTTGAATTGTTCTTTTCGGTTTAATATTGCTGGGTAATCTTTAGTTATATTCTTGTTTCCCATCTGGGTGATACGTTTTACAAAATAAAATTGCTACCAGGATTTGTCTGTGGTAAAGATGGCGAACTGTTAGTATTCGCCATCATCATTCCACTGAAACTGACAACAACTTTGTGAGTTTCGACACCAGAAGAACAGGCTGGAAACAAGATGTCCTGTCCTCGAGTCTATACTTCTCCACAGGATGAGCTAGAGGCCCCAACAAACATGAATTGACAAGAAAGATCTCTCTAACCATGTCAGTCTTGCCAAAAATAAAACCCAGGAAAGTTGCATCATGTTGAATGAAGTGCTACTGAGTTTTTAGCAGTGTAACAATTTCTAGTTATTGTTAAACACTCTGGCTAACTCTGAAAAGCTAATTCTATATTTGTGGAATGTCAATTTTTTTCCACAATAGTTAAAAATTCCACATATTTTTATAAGCATTAAAAAAGTGAAAGTTTGATTATTTTTACTTCTATTATAATAGTCATGCAATTGTTTCACATACATTAAGAGATGACAGTTAAAGTTCATTTTTAGTGCTTTCAGCTTCCTGATTTGCTGGTTGTGAACACGACAAAATTATTTGATTGCCTTTGTGCATGATGTCTTCATGACTGCTAAATGCCAAGGGATCTCCTTAGCTTCGTATGAGATTTAAACTCTCGTGGGTTAAAAGGAAATTCCCACTTCTAAGATCATTTGATCTTTGTGGGCAGTTTTCTTTAGGTTCAGCAGTGAACACCCTTAATTCTCTGCTGCACAAGATTCAGGGTAGTACTGTACTTGTTCATCCAGTATCTCAAAAAGATACCAAAACAGTATAATGAAAAAACCAGTGACAGAATCAAACTTAATCTGTCCCTCAGACATAAATGAACTTGTAATTCCAACATCTTTTTTGATTGCTTAGCTTGTTAAAAACATTATTTTAGCTCCTATTGTATATGCCAACATTTCAAAAATAAGTACAGTGAACTTAACATTTGGGTAATTTAATTAAGTGGAAGGAAAAACAAGCTCCACATTAAATTTGGCATCAAAATGAAAATAATGGCTTATAATTCAGTAAATGTAGTTCTATGATATTAGCCATTTATCTTGTTGGAAATATAAAAGCCATTTGTATGGATGTGAATTGAGGAATTGTGGATTTATTCTCTTATTTGTTTCAGATGTTTATGACATTTCAGAAAGTAATTAATTAGCTGCAAAGCACTGAGGTTATGAAAAGCACTATGTAAATGTAGATTTTTTTTTGTGTTACAAGATATTTGGTCCTTTTTGTTATTGCCAGAGTTGGCCCTTTCAATATGTAAAAATATAAAGTGTAATTTTAAGTTCTTTAAGGGTAATACTTACATAATCATACTCAATGAGATGAGTCTGTGAATATTCATTAATTATACAACTGTTATTTACAGAAGCTCTCAAACCAAATAGTGAGTAGTAATGATTAGAAATGTTACAATACCATTACTCTCCAGTCCAGATCAAGCACCCATTCTATCAATCTGTTACAAAAATGGGTTCAAACTAATTTGTGCATTAATATGAAATAACTTTCTAGTTGAAAAGGCTATATGTTATTGAATGCTACTAGTAATGTGAGAGAAAGAATTTTCCTGAAATGTGTATGTTTGTATATAATGTTACAACATTATTCTCTATTTTTATGTATTACTGCAGAATAATAAAGTTTCATTTAATAGATATCTTGCATTGATTATCTTATGGTTAGTTGATAAAGTATGTAATCACACTATGTTTAAACATATATTTTGTCTAAAACTGCATGAAAATGAAGAAAACTAATACTTACATTTTAAAATAAAAGTTTATATATCTAATTTGGTAAAGTTCAAAGCTACTTTATTGACTTATATCTTACAGTTTGAACATTTGCCAGTACAGGATCTTTCGGCATTTCTAATCAACCTGTTCAGAGATGTATTTACACACTTCTGTTCCTATCTGTTCTGTTGGTCAACCTATGCAAAGATGTTATTGCACATCTCTGAAGCAGATGGACCTGGCTGCGATGTAGGGACACTACCACTGTGTCATAAGAATTGTCTCCCTAACTCTTTATTTTTCCTTCTTCACAACATTATCATATCCCAATGGATTGCATGCTGCAAATCTGTAGCTCATTTCCAATCAATCTATTCACACATGTTGTTACATACCTCTCTCATCAATCCTTATACAATCATTCTAATCTAAACCACCCAGGCATTGAGTTCTCTGCTAATGTATTCTTGGTCTTCCTTCACTGCGTTTACGGGTCATTTTTGGAAAGCAAAATTAGATTATTGGTGAGGGCAGAAGACAAAGCAAGAATTGTATAGCTACAGGAACTGCAACCTTTAAATCAGAAGAGATTCTGGAAGGAGCAAGAGGATTAGAGTCATAGAGATGTACAGCGCGGAAACAGACTCTTCGGTCCAACCCGTCTATGTCAACCAGGTATCCTAACCTAATCTAGTCCCATTTGCCAGCATTTGGCCCATATCCCTCTAAACCCTTCTTTGATAGTCAAATATTCTCATCTTCACAGCCTTTGAAACAGCTTTACTGTTTATGGTTGACACCACCTTGTCCATGAGATTTAAGACTGCAGACATGCCTTGCTCACTCCTATTTTTGATGCCTCAACTTGTGCATTCTGTTTCCTTTCAATGTGTCACTTCATGTCATGCTGTCTGTTTGGATGATGCCTATAATGGTTGAATAAATGACGTGCACACTTTTCAATGTGGATGGATTTCATAAATGGAATTGTGCCAAGTGTGTGAGGGTCAAGTGCAGTGTCTGAAGGCCAGATATGGGGGCTCTGATTTTTAGAGGTTGTTGGTATGTGTTGTGTCAGCAGTAGCACTTTGGCCTTTGAGTCCCTGGTTCACATTCCACTCCATAGCTTGAGTGCATTAAAATCAACCCTCCAATGTAGCACCGAGGGCAATCGTTCAGATGAAATTTTAAACTGTTACTCTATGTAGATGGAAAGCTCCAATGACTCTATTTTGAACAAACACAGAGGAATTATCCCAAGTCCCAACAGAAATTGCTGAAGAAACTTTGCAGATCTGGCAGCATTGGTGAAGAGAAAACAGGGTTAACATTTCGAGGCTGGTCAGCCTTCTAAAGTACTTTCTGTTTTTGTTTCAGATTTCCAACATCTGCAATATTTTATTTGGCTGGGTGTCTGGTTTTCAATGCTAACAGTATGGGCCTGCACCCACCAGCTGTGGTTACCATAAAGGACTCTTTCTCAACCACTCCCTGAGGCATGATAATCCTTAAGTTAAACCACCACCAACTGTTTCTCTCTCTCTAATAAGAGAGACCAGCCCTCTGGTCTGATAGGACTATGATTAGATTACCTACAGAATGGATACAGGCCCTTCGGCCCAACAAGTCCACCGAGGGCCACACCGACCCTCCGAAGAGAAACCCACCCAGACCCATTTCCCTCTGACTAAAGCACCTAACACTATGGACAATTTAGAATGGCCGATTCACCGACCTGCACATCTTTGTGACTGTGGGAGGAAACCGGAGCACCCAGAGGAAACCCACACAGACATGGGGAGAATGTGCAAACTCCACACAGACAGTCGCCCAAGGCTGGAATCAAACCTGGGAGCCTGGTGCTGTGAGGCAGCAGAACTAACCACTGAGCCACCATGACTCTGGTGAACTTTGCCCTCACCTTTATTTATCCCCCATGTCCTGACTAAAATTTATTATCCAATCATCATCACAAAGACAGTTTACCTGGTTATTTTCATAATTGCTGATTATGCAAGTTTGCTATATGCAAAACTCGCTGTCACATTTCCTATATTACAACAGTACAAGAATGCAAGCTAGGGTTAAGTACAGCAGGATTAGTTTTCACTACTTCTGTTCACTGTTACAGGCTAATTACTGCGTGAAGCCACAATTGAGAACTGGGTGAAGGTGAAGACCAATACACTATGAGCCATTTCAAAGAATACAGTGGGCTCACATGTAAGAGTTATTTTTGATTCCTTACACTCGGCCTATTAACCAGCATATTAAATTCAGCCCAGATGTTGATGGCAGCGGGAGTGAATGGTACCGAGCTTTGTCTTTTATATTGCAGCGCCCTCGACAGGAGACCTGTATCACTTTGCAGAGTGTGAGTTCCAGAAAGGCTCTTTAATCTTGAGGAAGTTATGAGGCCCTCATGTGGTGCAGTGGTAATATCCTACCTCTATAGAGGAAGGCCTGGGTTCAAGTCCCACCTGCTCTAGGCATGTACAATAACATGATTGAGCAGACTGATTAGAAAAATAGTTGAGGTAGTTACTTTGAACAAGCAGGAATTCAGCAGATGCAATATACATTAGAAGGGCGGCACAATGGTTAGCACTGCTGCCTCACAGCAACAGGGTCCCAGGTTCGATTCCAGCCCTAGATGACTGACTGTGATCTGTGATGTTTGCACATTCTCCCTGTGTCTGCATGAGTTTCCTCCCACAGTCGAAAGATATGTAGGTCAGGTAAAATGGCTATGCTAAACTTCCCATAATGTTAGGTGACATCAGTCAGAGGGAAATGGGTCTGCTTGGGTTACCCTTCAAAGGGTCAGTGTGGACTGGTTGAGCCGAAGGGCCTGTTTTCCACACTGTAGGGAATCTAATCTAAAAGGTGCATGCTTGAAAATTGAAATTCAGAACATAAGGTTGTTGTTGCATTGTGCTAATGAATGATTATCATGTTTTAAACAGGCCTGCGAGCGCTAAATGCAGGTTGGGACATTCAATCAGGCAATTAGATGCAAATTTCCTAGAGCTGTATTTTAGGTTGCCCTCACCCACTTCCAGTGAAGCTATGTATGCAATAACTGGGAGAGAAATGAATGTGGAAGAGAAAGTCCACAGGATCTAATGCAGCACTGCTGAAGGAGGTAAGATGGAGGAGGGCTTTCCTTGACTCCCAGAAGGCAAGCAATCCACACAGAGTCAGCTGATATGCTTATTCAGGAGGTGACCACCCAGGTTTTTTCATCCAGAGGTCTCAATCCCAATCCCAGAAAATGGTTATTGCATGCAAGAAATGTTATGGCTGGACTTGTGTGATAAAGATACTATCCCACCCCACAGACAATTTTCTGTAACTGGATCACCAGCATCACAAACTAAGCACGGTTTATCTGGTTGAAGAGTGTAGTGCTGGAAAAGCACAGCTAGTCAGGCAGCATCTGAGGAGCAGGAGAATCAATATTTTGAGCATAAGTCCTTCATCAGGAATGAGGCTTGTGGCCCAAGGGGGCTGAGAGATAAATGAGAGGGGATGTGGAGTTGGGGGTAAGGTAATTGGCAATGCGATAGGTAGATGAAGGTGGGGGTGAAGGTGATAGATCGAAAAGGAGGGTGAAGCAGGTTGGATCTGGGAGAAGGTGGGGGGAGCGGAAATGAGGAAACTGGTGAAATCCACATTGACCCCGCGTGATTGTAGAATCTCAAGGTGGAAGATGAGACTTTCTTCCTCCAAGCGTCAGGTGGTGAGGATTTGGCGATGGAGGAGGCTGAGGACCTGCATGTCCTTGGCGGAGTAGGAGGGAGGAGTTAAAGTGTTCAGCCACAGGGTGGTGGGATTTAGTGTGTGTGTCCCAGAAATGTCTTCTGAAATGTTCCGCAAGTAAGCGTCCTGTCTCCCCAATGTAGAGGAGACCAAATCGGGAGCAATGGACACAGTAGGTGATGTGTGGAAGTACAGGTAAATATCTGTCAGATCCTTTGGGGCCTTGGATGGAGGTGTGAGGGGGGAAATATATGCTGCAGGTTTTGCACTTCTTGCGGTGGCAGGGGAAGTGCCGGGAGTGGAGGGTGGGTTGGTGGGGGATCATAGACCTAACAAGGGAGTCACGGAGGCAATTAGATTAGATTAGATTCTCTACAGTATGGAAACAGTCCCTTCAGCCCAACAAGTCCACACCACCCCTCCGAAGAGTAACCCATCCAGACCCATTTCCCCGACCCTATATTTACCCCTGACTAATACACCTAGCATGGCCAACTCACCTGACCTACACATCTTTGGATTGTGGGAGGAAACTGGAGCACCCAGAGGGAACCCACATAGACATGGGGAGAACATACAAACTCCACACAGATAGTCACCTGAGATTGGAATTGAATCCAGGACCCTGGTGCTGTGAGACAGCAGTGCTAACCACTGAGCCACCATGCCGGTCTCTCCGAAACGCAGATAGGGGTGGGGAGGGAAATATATCTCTAATGGTTGGGTCTGTTTGTAGGTGGCGGAAATGGCGGAGCATGATGTAATGTATCCAGAGGTTGGTGGGTTGGAAGGTGAGGACCAGGAGGGTTCTGTCCTTGTTGCGGTTGGAGGGATGGGGTTCAAGGGCAGAGATATGGGAAGTGGAGGAGATGCACTGGAGTGTGTCTGAAGAAGGAGGCCATCTGGGATGATCTATGGTGGAATTGCTCGCTATCTGGGATGGTCAATGGACATCTCCAGTTTCCTCATTTCCCCTCCCCCCACCTTATTCCTGATCTAACCTTCCAACTCGGCACTGCCCTCTTGAACTGTCCGACCTGTCCATCCTCCTTCCCACCTATCTGCTCCTCCCTCCTTCCAACCTATCACCTTCATTCCCCACCTTCATCTACCTATTGCATTCCCACCTACCTTGCATCCAGCCCCTCTCCCCTCCCAGTTGTTTCTCTGCCCTCTTAGGCAGAGAACATTGACTGTCCTGCTCCTTCGATGCTGCCTGACTGGCTGTGCTTTTCCAGCACCACACTCTTCGACTCTGATCTTCAGCATTTGCAGTTCTCACTTTCTCCACTGTCTAACAATAGATTGTTATGGGGAAAATCAGAGTCTCAGAGTCAGAGTTGGGGTTCAATGACAGAGTTGATTGTACAAGGAAATACCGGAGCTCCGGGGAGAGAAAGACCACTAGCACAATGGTCAGCTGCAATTCTTCTCTCGAACCAGAGCATGTCAAGACATTTTTATACATCTTGTGATACAATCGGTCAGTGATGAGATTATTGTCTTTGTAACATGATTTGTTTATCGCAATCATTGCAGATCATTGATGGTTTCAATAGCGTCACTGTCACTTCCAGTGCAGCCTCTGTTAATTTCAGTGCAGTTGTTGTTAGTTTCAATGCAGACATTGAAACTAATGGCTCTAATCGCTCTTCCTGAGAAGGACAATTACTGCAGCCCTGGCTATTAGCACTCTGTATTGAGTCCGTATCAAGCTGTTAGCATTTCTATCAAAGGTGTTGGTTGGACCCAGACACTTTGGCAGGCAGTATATGGTACGAATGTGTATTCTCTCCCCCACCTGCCTTAAACTAATCAACTAGGTTGTGAGTGCATTGTGCTGGCATTCTGGTGGCCCCAGACAGTATCTGTATTTGCTCAGCTGTCTATCTTTGTACTGTGGTCCGGCAGCCATCTTATGTGTCAAGTGGTAAAAACAATGACTGCAGATGCTGGAAACCAGATTCTGGATTAGTGGTGCTGTAAGAGCACAGCAGTTCAGGCAGCATCCAAGGTGCAGCGAAATCAATGTTTCGGGCAAAAGCCCTTCATCAAGTGGCCAACTGATGGCTCAGTGGCCATCTCGTGTGTCCGTGTGCCCAGTGTCACCCTGCCCGTGCCATCTCCCACTTCAAGATTGACATTCACATTGCAAACACCATTTCTCCTTTCACAGACACTACTGAAACCTTGAATACACCTCACTGCAATTCAGTGGCCTCCCCAAAAATGCAACGATTAGTACCCTCATTCTCAGCCCCCACTTTCATTCTTCCAGGAGAACTAAACAATTGCAGAACATGACCAGAGAAGGTGAATCATGTCTGCACAAGACTATAAGATATAGGAGTAGAATTAGGCTAGTCAGCCCATTGGGTCTGATCTCCCATTCAATCATGGCTGATATGTTTTGCCAACCTATTCTCCTGCCTTCTCTCTGTAGCCATTGATCCTCTTTTCAATCAAGAACTAATCTATCTCTGTCTTAAATGCACTCAATAACCTGGCCTCCACAGCTCAATGTGGCAATGAGTTCCACAGAATAATAACCCGCTGGCTGAAGCAAGTTGTCCTCATCTCAGTTCTAAAGGGTTGTCCTGCACTCTGAGGCTGTGCACTTGGGTTCTAGACTCTCCCACTCATGGACACGTCTTCTCCATGTCTACCCTAACAATCCACTCAGTATTCTGTAAATTTCAATGTGATTCCCCACTCTTCCTTCTAAACTCCACCAAGTACAGACCCAGAGGCCTGAATCACTCCCCATTTGACAAGCCCTTCATCCCTGGGATCATTCTTGTAAAGCTTCCCTGGACCCCGTAATGTCAGTACATCCTTCCTTAGAAATGTGGCCCAAAACTACTAACAATATTCTAAATGTGATCTGACCAGAGCCTTGTACAGCCTTAGCAGTATACCTCATCTTGAAATGAGTGCTAACATTGTATTTGCCTTCCACCTGCCAACTGAACCTGCGTGTTACCCTTAAGAGAATTCTCAACTAGGATTCCTAAATCTCTTGTGCTTCACATTTCTGAAGTCTTTCCCCGTCTAGATAACACCTCTATACTTCTATACAATTTCATGCTTCATAATGCATCCTAAAATCTTATCAATGACTGAGGTAAGGCTAACTGGCTTATAATTTCCTGCCTTCTGCCTCCCTTAAGTAGAAGTGTTACATTAGGCAATTTCCAGTCCTCTGAGACCCTCCCTGACTCCAGCGGTTCCTGAAAGGTCACCACCAATGCCTTTGCTTTTTGGGATGTAGTCCATCTGGTCTGGGTGATTTATCCATCTTCAGACCTTTCAGCTTCCCCAGTATCCTTACCTTACTAATGGCCACTATGCTCACCTCTGGCCCCTGACTCTCTTAAAGTATGCTACTGGCGTCTTCCACTATGAAAACTGATGCAAAGTACCTAATCAGGTCCTTTTGCTTTGCTCCCCATTACTGCTTCTCCAGCTTCACTTCTTAGCGGTTCAATGTCCACTCTTGCCTCTCTCTTACCTTTTTAGATTTCTAAAATAACCTCTTGCAATCTTTGGTATTACTAGTTAACTAACCCTCACATTTCATTTCCCCACCCCCTCCTTTTTTATTACTTTTTAAAAGTTATCTTCTGCTGGTTTTTAAATACTTCCCAAGTCTTTTAGCTTCCCACTAATCTTCACACTTGGGATGTTTTTTGTTTTGCTTTTCTGCAGTCCCAGACTTCCCTTGTCAGCATTGGTACACCATCCTCCCCATAGTATGTTTCTTCTTCTTCTTTGGGATGAGTTTCTGCTATGCCTCACGAATTAATCCCTTGAAACTGCTTTTGGGATTGCGCTGTGTTCCCTGCTAAGCTTCTCTTCAATCAACTCTGGCCACTTCCTCCCTTGTGTCTTCACAGTTGTCTTTATTCAATGAATTATTACTGTTACATCAGATTCCAGCTTCTCCTGCTCCAACTGTAGGGTGAATACTATCACATTATGGTCACTGCCCCCCCAGGGGTTCCTTCACTTTAAGCTCCCTAATCAAATCTGCCTCATTGTCCTAATGGGCTCCACCACAAGCTGATCAAGAACACCATCTTGAGATCGTTACCCTCGAAGAGGCAGCGCAGGCCATGATTGAGAGACAAATAGGAGATACCAAGGCCAGACCAGAGCAGGGTAAATATTAAGTCATAGTCTCTGATCACTCTAGCTTCGTTATAAACTCTCAACTTTTCCCGATTACCCAAACAGACTGCATTTCATCTCATTATGCACATCCTCCTATATTGGCCAAAAAATGCTGCCCTTAACCTTTCCAGTGTTATCACTGCAGTCTCCCAGGAGCAAAATGCACTTTGTCCCTTCTGCACAAATTCCAGACAGGAATGGCCACCTTGTCCCCTTCTAGGTTGGAACTCCAAATGATCAGAAATGTGAATAACTCTTAAATGCCCTCTGAAATGGCCTAGCAAGACAGTCAGTTAAATATAACTGGTATAGAGTCTAAGAGAAGGAGTGAAACCATATAGACCACTCAGTGGCAACTCATGCACTGGAAATAATAATGGCAGGCCCAGTCTTCCCATTGGAAGACCCAATATACCTCCACACCAACATCTAAGATTCCCACGAAAATTTGGAAAACTGTTGCAAAGGCTAGTCAAGCAATAACCTAACATAATCATATTCAGAAAATCATACCTTACAGACAATATCCCAGACTATACCACCATCATTCCTGGACATGATCTGTACCACTGGTTGGATAGACCCACCAGATGTAGCAGCACAGTGGTATACAGTTGGGAAGGAGTTCTGCTGGGAGTGCTCAACATTAACTCTGGACATCATGAAAATTTAAGGCCTCAGGTCAACAATGGGCATGGAGACCTCCTGCTGATGATCATGTACTGAACCCTTTTGGTGATGAATCTGTACTCTTCCAAGTTGAACACCAAATTTTTAAATATATTTGATTATGAGATGTGGGTATCATTGGCTAAGCTAGCATTTATTGCCATCCCTAATTGCCAAGAGGGTAGTTAAGAGTCAAGCACCTTGCTGCAACCTTGAGTCCCAAGTAGGCCAGAGCAGATAAGAAGAACCAGATTTCACTGCCAGAAGAACATAAATGAACTAGATTGGTTGTCATAAGAGTAATTTTTTAAATTCAAGTTTCACCATCTGCCACAGTGGGATTCAAACCCATGTTCCCAGAACATTAGCCTAGGCTTGTGGGTTACTAGATCATTCACATTACCACCATGCCACCATCTCGCCATTGGAACACACGCAAAGCAAAAAGACACAAATGGTAGTCTGGTTTGGAGACCTCAATGTACATCACAAAGAGTGGCTTGGCAGCACCACTCCTAATTGAACTTTCAAAATCCGAAGGGATATAGCTGCTAGATTGAGTCTGCAAGGGTGGTGCGGGATCAGCAAGAGAGCAAAACCTACTCAAATTCAACCCCACCTATTTATCTGTAGCACATGTATCAGTCACAGTATTGTTAGGAGTGACCACTGTACAGTCCTTGTCGAGTTATACCCCATCATCACAGTGCAGAAACCCTCCATCTTGTTATGTGGCAATACCACCACGCTAAATGGAATGGATTTCAAATAGATCTAGCAACTCAAAGTTGGGCATCCATGAGGTACTGTAGGCCATCAGCTGCAGAATTTTATTCAACAACAAACTGTAACCTCATGACCCAGCTTAACCTCCATTCAACCTTTATCATCCAGCCGGGACTAACACAGTCCAATTAAGAGGAAGCAGCAGCATACCTAAAAGAGGATCTGCTAGCTCAGTAAAAGTACAGCACAGGTCAAACAGCAGAATAACAAAGCAATAGTTGAAAATAAGTGACCACATAACCAATAGAATAGAACTAAACTCTGTGGACTTGCCATCTCCACTCTTGAATGGTGGTAAGTAATTAAGTAGCCAACAGGTGATGGACACCCCACAAATATTCCCATTCCCATTGACTTGGATGGGAATATAGGAGGCATGGTTCATAATTTTGTGGTATGTCAGTCACTCTGTTATAGGAAAGATATTATTAAACTGAAAAGGGTTCAGAAAAGATTTACCAGGATGTATCTGGGAATGAAGGGTTTGAACTGGATGGGTTGGGACTATTTTCACTGGAATGTAGAGGGCTGAGGGGTGCTCTTATAGAGATTTATAAAATCATGAGGGATATAGATAAGGTGAATAACCAAAGTTCTTTTCCCTGGGTGGGGGAGTGTAGTTCAAAACTAGGGGGCATTTTTTAAGGTGAGAGGAGAAAGATTTAAAAAAAGGACTTCAGTGGCAAAGTTTTCTTTTTTACACAGAGAATGGTCGTATGTGGAATGAAAACAGTCCAGTTTCCAACCAATTTTTATATCTCAAACCTTCCATTCCCAGCAACATCCTGATAAATCTTTTCTGCACCCTTTCCAGTTTAATAATATCATATGTGCCAAAGACTGGCTCTGCTCCAGGGAGAGGGCCTCCTCCTGCTGCTGCTCTGTAACTTGGTTTAATTTGCCTTTCCCATGATGCTGGATTAATTTTCTCCTGAGTTGGACAGCACCTACTCCCAGCTCAAAAGCACTTTCCAAACCTTCAATCTGTACCGTCTAAATGGACAAGAGCAGCAGATGCATGGACACATTATTGTCTACAGGTTCACCACTAAGCCACACTCTGAATTGGAAATATATTACTTTTCCTTTGCGGTTGTAGGATCGAAATCCTCAAACTGCCTTCCTCACAGCACTGTGGGTGTACATGCAGTAGATGGGCTATAGCTGGGCAAGGTGGCAATTCACCAGTGCAGTTAAGGAGATGGGCAAAAAATATTGGACCCGCCTCAGTTGTCCATATGTTACGAAAGAATGGAAAACGAATAAACAAAGTCTGATGCTTTGAACCATATGAGATTGCTCAAGGCCCCTGGATGAGATTGTGGTGATCTCCCAGTCTGGAAAACAGAGAGACCATAGAGGTGTCGGGCTGAGCAGCTTGGTAAAGTATTCCAGTCAGTCTAGCAGGGTCTATTTGTCATGGGCATCATAGATTCTGGGATAGTTCTTGATAATTGGGGGCAAGAGGGGTTGTGGTTGGTGAATGCCTAAATCTTGACGACCTGAAACTTCTCAAGAAGTTTCTCCAGGAGGATCCCTAAGGCAAAGATTATTTGCATGATGGTACCTCCTTTAGAAATGGCATCTTGGTTAAGTGACAACCTAAAAGCTCATTTCCAGCCAGCTGGCACAAGCTTGCAATGCAATTGGGAACTAGAGTGAAAGTGCCTTCATTAACAACTTCTGATACTGCCTTTCTGTCCCACTGGGTCCCAAAGATCCCAGCTAATTTCTGTGTTTTGTTTTGGTTGCATCATCAATAAAGATTATGGGACTAAAATCTGATACGAAAACAGAAGAAAATCAAATCACTTTATAAGCTTTTTAGATTAGAGAGATTCCCTACAGCATGGAAACATGCCCTTCGGTCTAACAAGTCCACGCCAACCCTCTGAAGAGCAACCCACCCAGATCCATTTCTCTCTGACTAATGCACATAACACTATGGGCAATTTAGCATGGCCAATTCACCCGACCTGCACATTTTTGGGCTGTGGGAGAAAACCGGAGCACCCGGAGGAAACCCACGCAGACACGGGGAGAATGTGCAAACTCCACACAGACGGTCGCCTGAGGTGGGAATCGAACCTGGGACCCTGGTGCTGTGAGGCAGCAGTGCCAAGCACTGAGCCCTCTTCATTAACACAGACTGACCAGATCTTCCTTGGCTCAGAAATATTTCTAATCACATGTTCAGATAATCGTCAGCAACATCTTTACTTCAGTTGAATTGTTTATGCCATCTGAGTCATTATTCAGAGTTTCACTCTATTACCAGTTTATTCAGACCAAATTCCCATCTCATACGTCATAACCAAATGATGGATTCTGTCTTGCCAGGAAACCAATACTAACATTTATTTGGCTTCTACACTGAGGCATCAGGTTTCACTAGCATACAGCAATAAATGGGCTGACCGACATTTAGTTTCACCAATGCTTTGTTTAGAGACCGTCCTTGCATTCCAAATCTTTTTAATTTACATTCCAACACAACACTTTCCTTTGACCAAGTTTTAATCTCCAGTTTTATTCACCTTTTCCAAATCCTCCCAATATGCATTAAATCTTTAGATTTTCCAGTATTCATCATGTAATAAACTAATATGCATGCTCACTTCAAAAACTCTGTTGGATTTTCAAGATCATTTTCAGGAATAATATTAACATTAGTGAAGCTCATACTGCTTTTTCTGCAGTTTCCTAATTGAAAACAAATAATTTGAGTTCCAGAGAGGTAGTTTGATATTTACATTTTATGTAAAGTAATACTTACCGTAATAATGCTGTACTGGTGGATTTATAGTGGCATCGCTTTCAATGAGTCATAGAATTATAAATGAAATGAAGCACACAAGGAAATATAACATCAATTACATGCTAAAACCTCATGTCAACAATATTGTCATACCACTTTCCTTCTCAGTCCATACATCATTTATAGTTTTACTGTTCTGATACTTAATTCTCTTTTACATTATATTGCAGTTCCTGTCTCAGTAGCAATTTATGATAAAGCAGTCCATACTCCAGCAATCATCAGCATGAAACCATGTATTCCAATATTCCCCTTGCTCCTCCAGTGATAAGATCAAGTCAATTCCCAGCTAATTAGACAAATGAGTCTAGATAAATGGTAATTGTATATCTTGTGGGAAGCCTTTTAAACATCTCAAGGGAATCTCTTCCAAAGGCTTTGTGCTTAAAGAAACACTGTCTATTATATTGATCTAATTATTTGGCTAAGGATTTCATGTGCACTCTCTCCACCTTATTATTCCTGTCACCTTAAATAAGTCAGTTAAGTGTTTCCTGCATCATTGAACACTTGAAACATATTCAACTCACCTTATATTTCTTGAAGAAGATAGTTGCAATTCCATGAACCTTCTCATGATATCTGTAAACTAATTTTGGTTGAGCTCTCCTGTTGATCTACCCAGTCTTGATATCCTCCTGCGTGGATACCAAACTGGACATTATAACAGGGATATTCCAAAGAATGGCAGGCGCAGCCAGAGTTACTCTGCTTTTTGCTGTTCTGTGCTAGAACTGAGTTCTGGATTTTGCCAACAATTCTGATTCTGACTTCTGCAGAAATGTGGAGCATTGCTGAATTTTCAATGATCCCCCGAAATGCAGGATATTAGGTTGGCGGAGCTGGGTGGCTGACAGGGAGCTGGGTGAGAGGGGCACAACAGTGATTGAGAGCTATGTGTGGTGGTGGGGACACTGACAGCGAGCTAGGTGGAGGAAGAGCACTAACAGGGAATAGGGTCTGAAGGGGGAGGGGGACAATGACAGGGAGCTTGGTATCGGTGGAGGGGACAGGTCACTGACAGGGAGCTGGTTATTGGGGGGTGTTCGCTGACGGAGCAGGGTATAAAGGGGGATCACTGATAGGGAATTGGGTACAGGGGTGGGTCGCTGGCAGGGAGCCGAGTTTGGGGGGGATCACTGACATTGACCTGGGTATTGGGGGGTGGGAACACTGGGTGTCAAGGGGCACAGATAGGGATACCTGTTGTAGGTGCTGTCCTGTGTAAATTTAAACTGTGCCACGACTCTATGTACGTACCTGTGTGTGTAAGAGACAGAGATTATTCACTGTGCTGATGGCATTTCAGTGTGAACACTTACCTCACTAAATCCAATCCCTCGACCCTGTCAGTGCACGCATTCCCAATACCCAGCTCATCATCAGTGACACCCATCCACATCCAGATGCCTGTCCATGACCCCTCCCCCACACCTAGCTCACTGTCAGTGACCCCTCCCCCACACCCAGCTCACTGTCAGTGACCACCCCCTCACACCCAGTTCCCTGTCTATGCCCCCTGACACCCAGATCCCTACCAGTGTTACCACCCCCCAATACCCAGTTACTGTCAGTGACCACTGACCCCCACCCCCACCCCAAACTAGGCTCCCTGCCAGTGACCCACCCGTGTACCCAATTCCCTGTCAGTGATTCCCCCCTTCATACCCTGCTCCCTGTCAGCGAACGCCCCCCCCATGACCAGTTCCCTGTCAGTGACCTGTCCTCTCCCACCGACTCCAAGTTCCCTGTCACTGTCCCCCTCACACCCAGCTCCCTGTCAGTGCCTCCCCGACACCTAGGTCACTGTCAGTTCCCCCCTCACACCCAACTCCCTGTCATTGTTCCCCCGACACCCAGGTCACTGTCAGTGCCTCCCCGACACCCAGCTCACTGTCAGTGACCCCTCCACACACCTAACTCCCTGTCATTGGCCCCCCTCCCCCTCACACCCAGCTCCCTGTCAGTGCCTTCCCGACACCCAGCTCACTGTCAGTGACCCCTCCCCCACACCCAGCTCTCTCAGTGACCCCTCCACACACCCAGCTCTCTATCAGTGAACCCTCCCCCACATCCAGATCCCTGTCAATGACCCCTCCCCACACCTAGCTCCCTGTCAGTGACTTCTTCCCCCTCATCCAGTTCCCTGTCAGTGACCCCTCCCCACACCCAGCTCCCAATTAGTGACCTCTCCACTGCCTTCAGATCTCTATCAGTGACCCCTCCCTATACCCAGTTCGCTATCAGTGACCCCACCCCGATCCTATCAGTGACCCCTCCACACACATAGCTCCATTGTCAGTGACCACTCCCCACACCCAGCTCCCTGTCAGTAACCCTCCCCCCAAAACTCAGCTCCCTGCCAGTGTCCTCCCACCCCACCTGTAGCAACTGGCCATTGGAATATCCGGGCACTGTTTTCTAAAAGGCTGGCAGATGTAGGGAATGCTGGTAGACAAAATAATTTGAGCATTTGGTTAAGAAAAAGAAGGAAGCATTTGTCAGCTATAGACAGGATCGATCATATGAATCCTTAGAAGAGTATAAAGGCAGGAGGTGTATACTTAAGAGGGAAATCAGGCGGGCAAAAAGGGGACATGGCATTGCTTTGTCAAATAGAGTTAAGGATAATCCAAAGGGTTTTTACAAATACATTAAGGACAAAATGGTAACTAGGGAGCGAATAGGCCCCCTCAAAGATCAGCAAGGCGGCCTTTGTGTGGATCCACAGGAGATGGGAGAGATACTAAATAAGTATTTTGCATCAGTGTTTACTGTGGAAAAGGACATGGAAGATATAGAATGTAGGGAAATAGATGATAACACCCTGAAAAATATCCATATTACAGAGGAGGAAGTGCTGGATGTCTTGAAACACATGAAAGTGGATAAATCCCCAGGATCTGATCAGGTGTACCCTAAAACTCTGTGGGAAGCTAGAGAAGTAATTACTGGGACTCTTGCTGAGATATTTGTATCATCCATACTCACAGGTGAGTGCCGGAAGACTAGAGGTTGGCTAACATGGTGCTACTGTTTAAGAAATTAGGTAAGGACAAGATAGGAAACTATAGACCAGTGAGCCTGACATTGGTGGTGGGCAAGTTGTTGGAGGGAATCCTGCGGGACAGGATGTACATGTATTTGGAAAGGCAAGGACTGATTAGGGATAGTCAACATGACTTTGTGCATGGGAAATCATATCTCACAAACTTGATTGAGTTTTTTGAGGAAGTAACAAAGAAGATTGATGAGTGCAGAGTAGTAGATGTGATCTATGAACTTCAGTAAGGCGTTTGACAAGGTTCCTCATGGGAGACTGACATCGGTGGTGGGCAAGTTGTTGGAGGGAATCCTGAGGGACAGGATGTACATGTATTTGGAAAGGCAAGAACTGATCAGGGATAGTCGGCATGGCTTTGTGCATGAGAAATCATGTCTCACAAACTCGATTGAGTTTTTTGAAGACGTAATAAAGAGGATTGATGACAGCAGAGTGATGGACTTCAGTAAGGCGTTCGACAAGGTTCCCCATGGGACACTGGTTAGCAAGGTTAAATCTCATGGAATACACGAATAACTGACTATTTGACTACAGAACTGGCTCAGAGGTAGAAGGCAGAGGGTGGTGGGGTAGTGTTGTTTTTCAGACTGGAGGCCTGTGATCAGTAGAGTGCCACAAGGATCGGTGCTGGGTCTACTACTTTTCATCATTTATATAAATGATTTGGATGTGAGCATAAGAGGTATAGTTAGTAAGTTTGCAGATGACACCAAAATTGGAAGTGTGGTGGACAGCGAAGAAGGTCACCTTACATTACAATGAGAAGTGGCAGATGGAGTTCAATTTAGATAAATGTGAGGTGCTGCATTTTGGGAAAGCAAATCTTAGCAGGACGTATACACTTAATGCTCAGGTCCTCGGGAGTGTTGCTGAACAAAGAGCTCCTTGAAATTAGAGTCACAGGTAGATAGGATAGTGAAGAAGGCGTTTGGTATGTTTTCCTTTATTGGTCAGAGTATTGAGCACAGGAGTTGGGAGGTCATGTTGCGGCTGTACAGGACATTGGTTGGGCCACTCTTAGAATATTGCATGCAATTCTGGTCTCCTTCCTATCGGAAAGATGTTGTGAAACCTGAAAGGGTTCAGAAAAGATTAAAAAGTATGTTTTTGCAGGGTTGAAGGATTTGAGCTATAGGGGAGGTTGAATAGACTTGGGCTGTTGTCCCTGGAGCATTGGAGGCGGAGGGGTGACCTTATAGATATTTATAAAATCTTGAGGGGCATGGATAAGATAAATAGACTGTCTTTTCCCTGGGGTGGGGGAGTACAGAACTGGATGGCATAGTTTTAGGGTGAGAGGAAAAGATATAAAGGAGACCTAAGGGGCAACGTTTTCACACAGAGGATGGTATGGGAATAGAATGAGCTGCCAGAGGAAGTGGTGGAGGCACCTGAAACATTTGAAACATACAATTGAAACATTTAAAAGGCATCTGAATGGTATATGAATAGAAAGGGTTTAGAGGGATATGAGCTGGAGGCTGGCAGGTGGGACTAGATTGGGTTGGGATATCTAATTGGCATGGACAAGTTGGACCAATGGGTCTGATTCCCTGCTGTACATCTCCATGGCTCTATGACCCTAAGTGTGACTGTACTAAAGGAAAGTGTAACCAAAATGTGTAGTTTTCATTGTTCTATATTGTTTGAGCAATATGATCAGAATACTTCTGGGCTTTCCTAAAGGTTTTATCCCACTGCTTGCGCAGCATTAATCATGTATTAACTATGACCCCCAGATAGCTCTGTTTATTTTTCAAAGGGCATCCCTAAATAACATACACGTGTCAGAGGTTTTTCAAGCCTCTCACATTGCAACTCTCTACATTGTCAAAAAGTGTGGTGTGGGAAAAGCAAAGCCGTTCAGGCAGCATCCAAGGAGCAGGAACATTAAAACATCGACTCTCCTGCTCCTCGGATGCTGCCTGACCAGCTGGGCCTTTCCAGCACCACACGTTTTGACTCTAATCTCCAGCATCTGCAATCTCCACTTTCTCCCATCTATCTACATTGAAAGATGCCTGAGATGCAAGGCGCAGTTCCCAAATCTATCAAATCAGCTGGAAAAGTACTGGGTTAAATCTTGCTGGAAAGTTACCAACATGTTAACTATGCAGACAGTTATGCAGGGGAAAATCAGAACGTTTGAGGGGGAAAAGAGATCAAAAGAAAAAGAGATGCAAATTTTCAGAAATTACTGGTCAATTTGTGCCACTCAGCTGTTGATATTACACAATCAACTTCTCACCCGTAGACTGAAGAACTTGTTGGATTTTCACATTAATTGCTGTCAAACACATTAAAGAAAATTAAAGCTATTAACTAGTAATGTAATGTCTTCTTTACTGATACGATAGTTACTAGTACGATGATATTCAATTTTTCCACCCTAATTAATACATTACTTAAATCTATGCGTCTCATCCAAGCATAACATCAATTGTTGTTAAATGCTTTGAAAATCTCAATTTATATTCTTTACCTTTTTCTCTTTCATTTCTTTTGTCTCTGTTCTTTTATTTCCCTCTCTTTATTTTTCTCTTATTTCTCTCTCTATTTATCACTCTTTATTTCTCTCTTATTACTTCCCTTTCTTTGTTTCTTTCGTTATTTCACTCTTATTATTTACCTCTTCTTCCTGAAATTAATTTGACACAATTTAATCATCATCTCTGTCATTCTGTCATTTCATTCTCAATTCATTAAAATTTCAATGGTCTGAATCATCTGAGGAATGACCTTTCTCTTACCCTGCTCACTCTCTCAGCGGAGCAGGTAAGGGCTGTTTGGCGGTGTCTCTTTGTAGACGCGGTTACATTTTTAACAGTTGAAATTTAAAAGTTTTTTTTTAAAAAGCGCGGAGCGGACCTGGAAGCTGGTGTAGCGCAAGCTTATCTGGGTAGGTTTTTCCTATAAATGCGTGCAGGAGAGGGGGACTGGGAGGAAGCAGCCAGTGCAGGGACCCCCTGCGATCGTTCCGCTCAAGAACAAGTATACCGTTTTGGATACTTGTGGGGGGGATAACTTACCAGGGGTAAACAATGGGGTTTAGCCTCTGGCACAGAGCCTGTCCCCGTTGCTCAGAAGGGAAGGGTGGAGAAGAGCAGAGCAATAGTTATTGGGGACTCGATAGTTCGGGGCACAGATAGGCCGATTTTTTAGATTAGATTAGATTAGATTAGATTACTTACAGTGTGGAAACAGGCCCTTCGGCCCAACAAGTCCACACCGACCAGCCGAAGCGCAACCCACCCATACCCCTACATATACCCCTTACCTAACACTACAGGCAATTTAGCATGGCCAATTCACCTGACCCGCATATCTTTGGACTGTGGGAGGAAACCGGAGCACCCGGAGGAAACCCACGCAGACACAGGGAGAACATGCAAACTCCACACAGTCAGTCGCCTGAGGCGGGAATTGAACCCAGGTCCCTGGCGCTGTGAGGCAGCAGTGCTAACCACTGTGCCACCGTGCCGCCCTTGCGGGGGCGAGAGAGAATCACGATTGGTAGGTTGCCTCCCAGGTGCAAGGGTATGTGACGTCTCTGATCTTGTTTTCAAGGTCCTTAAGGGGGAGGGGGAGCAGCCCGAAGTCGTGGTCCACATTGGCACCAACGACATAGGTAGGAAGAGGGATGAGGATGTTAGGCAGGCTTTCAGGGAGCTAGGGTGGAAGCTCAGAGTTAGAACAAACAGAGTTGTTGTCTCTGGTTTGTTACCCGTGTCACGTGATAGAGAGTCGAGGAATAGGGAGAGAGAACAGTTAAATGCATGGCTACAGGGATGGTGCAGGAGGGAGGGATTCCGGTATCTGGATATCTGGGGTTCTTTCTGGGGAAGGTGGGATCTCTATAAACAGGATGGTCTATACCTGAGCCTGAGTGGCACCAGTATCCTTGGGGGGAGGTTTGCTAGTGCTCTTTGGGGGGGTTTAAACTAATTCTGCAGGGGCATGGGAACCTAGGCTGTAGCTTTAGGGTGCAGGACCTTGAGTGTAGGGAGGTTAGGAACATGGCATCAATCTCGAAGGAGGGTGCCTGTAAACAGGAAGGTGGCTTGAAGTGTGTATACTTCAATGCGAGAAGTATACGAAATAAGATAGGTGAACTTGCAGCGTGGTTTGGTACCTGGGATTTCGATGTTGTGGCTATTACTGAGAAATGGGTAGAATAGGGACAGGAATGGCTGTTACAGGTTCCAGAGTTTAAATGTTTTAGTAGGGTCAGAGGTGGGGGTAAAAGAGGGGGAGGTGTGGCATTGCTTGTCAAGGAGAGTATTACAGCGGTGGAAAGGACGATGGATGAAGACTCGCCATCTGAGGTAGTTTGGGCTGAGGTTAGAAATAGGAAAGGTGAGGTCACCCTGTTAGGAGTTTTCTACAGGCCTCCTAATAGTCCTAGAGACGTAGAAAAAAGGATTGTGAGGATGATTCAGGAGAAGAGTGAAAGTAATAGGGTGGTTGTTATGGGGGACTTTAACTTTCCAGATATTGACTGGGAAAGCTATAGCTCGTGTACGTTAGATGGGTCGGTGTTTGTCCAATGGGTGCAGGAGGGTTTCCTGACACAATACGTAGACAGGCCAACAAGAGGTGAGGCCATACTGGATTTGGTTCTGGGTAACAAACCAGGCCAGGTGTTAGACTTGGAGGTAGGTGAGCACTTTGGGGACAGTGACCACAATTCGGTGACATTTACTCTAGTGGAGAGGGATAAGTGTGCACTGCAGGGCAAGAGTTATAGCTGGGGGCAGGGAAATTATGATGCGGTGAGGCATGACTTAGGATGCGTGGCTTGGAAAAGTAGGCTTCAAGGGAAGGGCACAATCGATATGTGGAGCTTGTTCAAGGAGCAACTATTGAGTGTCCTTAATAAGTATGTACCTGTCAGGCAGGGACGAAAGGGTTGTGTGAGGGAGCCGTGGTTTAATAAGGAATTGGAATCCCTTGTTAAAGGGAAGAGGGCGGCCTATGTAAAAATGAGGCGTGAAGGTTCAATTGGGGCGATTGAGAGTTATAAGGTAGCCAGGAAGGATCTAAAGAAAGAGCTAAGAGCAGCAAGGAGGGGACATGAAAAGTCCTTGGTTGGTAGGATTAGGGAAAGCCCAAAGGCTTTCTATAGGAATGTCGGGAATAAAAGAATGACTAGGGTAGGAATAGGTCCAGTCAAGGATAGTAGTGGGAAGTTGTGCGTGGAGGCTGAAGAGATTGGGGAGACACTGAATGAATACTTTTCGTCAGTATTCACTCAGGAACAGGACATTGTTGCCGATGTGAATATTGAGTCACAATTAGTTAGAATGGATGGCTTTGAGGTATGTAGGGAAGAAGTGTTGGAAATTCTGGAAAGGGTGAAAATAGATAAGTCCCCTGGACCTGATGGCATTTATCCTAGGATTCTCTGGGAAGCAAGGGAGGAGATTGCAGAGCCATTGGCCTTGATTTTTATGTCCTCGTTGTCTACAGGAATAGTGCCAGAAGACTGGAGGATAGCAAATGTGGTTCCCTTGTTCAAGAAGGGGAGTAGGGATAACCTTAGTAACTATAGGCCGGTGAGTCTCACTTCTGTTGTGGGCAAAGTCTTACAGAGAATTGTAAGGGATAGGATTTATGAACATCTGGATAGGAATAATGTGATCAAGGATAGTCAGCATGGTTTTGTGAAGGGCAGGTCGTGCCTCACAAACCTTATTTAATTCTTTGAGAATGTGACTAAGGAGGTGGACGAGGGTAAAGTGGTAGATGTGGTGTATATGGATTTTAGTAAGGTGTTTGATAAGGTTCCCCATGGTAGGCTACTGCAAAAAATACGGAGGTATGGCATTGAGGGTGCGTTAGAGGTTTGAATAAGGAATTGCTGGCTGGAAGAAGACAGAGGCTAGTAGTTGATGGTCAAGGTTCATCTTGGAGTGCAGTTACTAGCGGTGTTCCGCAAGGATCTGTTTTGGGACCATTGCTGTTTGTCATTTTTATAAATGACCTGGAGGAGGGGCTAGAAGGTTGGGTGAGCAAGTTTGCGGATGATACGAAAGTCGGTGGAGTTGTTGACTGTGAGGAAGGATGTGGCAGGTTACAGCGGGATATAGATAAGGTGCAGAGCTGGGCAGAAAGGTGGCAAATGGAGTTCAATGTAGGTAAGTGTGAAGTGATTCACTTTGGTAAGAGTAACAAGAAGATGGGGTACTGGGCTAATGGTCAGATACTTGGTAGTGTGGATGAACAGAGGGATCTTGGTGTCCATGTACACAGATCTCTGAAAGTTGCCACCCAGGTAAATAGTGCTGTGAAGAAGGCATATGGCATACTGGCTTTTATTGGTAGAGGAATTGAGTTCCGGAGTCCTGAGGTCATTTTGCAGTTGTATAAGACTCTGGTGCGGCTGCATCTGGAGTATTATGTGCTGTTTTGGTCGCCATACTATAGGAAGGATGTGGAGGCACTGGAACGGGTGCAGAGGAGGTTTACCAGGATGTTGCCTGGATTCGTAGGAAGATCGTATGAGGAAAGGCTGAGACACTTGGGGCTGTTTTCATTGGAGAAAAGAAGGTTTAGGGGTGACTTGATAGAGGTGTACAAGATGATTAGGGGTTTAGGTAGGGTTGACCATGAGAACCTTTTTCTACGTATGGAGTCAGCTATTATGAGGGGGCATAGCTTTAAATTAAGGGGAGGTAGGTATAGGACTGATGTTAGGGGTAGATTCTTTACTCAGCGAGTCGTGAGTTCATGGAATGCCCTGCCAGTAGCAGTGGTGGACTCTCCCTCTTTATGAGCATTTAAAAGGGCATTGGATAGGCATATGGAGGATAGTGGGCTAGTGTAGGTTAGGTGGGCTTGGGTCAGCGCAACATCGATGGCCAAAGGGCCTGTACTGCGCTGTATTTTTCAATGTTCTATGTTCTATGTCTTACATATCTGGGCCCTCCAATTCAGACCTCTTGAAGAAGTAGAGTGTTTCCAATCTGTGAGCTTTATAGCACAATGCAGAAATAGCATTGGAGGTCAAGTCACACCCATTTTTACAGCAATAAATGTTGCATTCAGGTTATAAAGGTCCAAAGTCCCCTTGACAAGCTACAGAGAGAAATTAACTGTGTGCGAGCGTAGGGTGGCAAACAAGCGAGGGAGTAAGGTGGCATATGGGTGAGTGGGTAGGTGGTTAAGTGGGGGTCAGGTTATGAGGATGCTGTGTCAGTTTGGGGGAATGTCAAGTCCCAGTGGGTGAGTATCAAGTTGGGGCAGATTGATGCTGTTGCGGAATTGTCAGTGTCAGGTCAGGGGGTGTGGGTCAAGGATGTCAGATTGGGATCAGGTAAAACGGTTTGTTTTGATTGTCGAGGTTGTCATGGGGTGGAAGTTGGGGTTTAGTGATAAGTTGGCATGTGTAGGTGGTCTGTTTCATTATTACTCCCTAAGGGCATTGTGGGTCTACCTATAGCATATGGACTGCAAAGATTCAAAGTAGCAGCTCACTGCCACCTTCTCAAGGGCAACTAGGGATGGGCATTAAATGCTAGACAATGATGCCTGCATTCCACAAGTGAAAAAAAAACATTAGAGCAGGGTCATTACTCAGGGAGGTAAGCTGGAACCTCCAAAATCTAAGACACCCACTCAGAGCTGTCGACTTAATTTGGAAGATTCTGGATACAAGTGTTTAATGTCCCAGGCAATTCCCAGATATGTGGCACGTTATGACATCTGTGATGTCCCATAGTTGCAATGACTACTTTCAATCAGAAGAGACTGTGGACTTAGTGCAGACAAGTGGGGCTAGTGAAGGTAAAAATATATTTTTGATGGTACAGAACTTGATGGACCAAAGGGCCTCTTCTGTGCTGAATGATTCCATGATTCTAAGGTCTGGGCAGTTGATTGAAAATATCTAGCACCAGTACTACCTAGTTACTGATGTCCCAGATGGTCCTGTCAAAACAATTTTCAAACAGAAATGTGTAAAAGAAAGCCCGAACAGGGCCCGCCAGAGATACTTTGCTCCAGCAGAATTCAGTTTATTAACTTGTTTTAAATTCTCTACAAGCGTATTTGCTTGTAGCACCTGCAAACTTTAAATGTTCCAGTAATTCACTCATCTAAATAATTTATCAAGATAGTGAGCAGTAATGTTTTAAAAACAAAGCCCCATATTATCTGGCGCCAGACTGATTGAGATTGCAAATAGCAACTTGTCCAGCATAATATCTATCTACTAATCCCATTTAAATCCATGTTTACAAAATAGCTGCTGTTTTCTTATTCAACTACAGGATCACAAACTGGGCAGCATGTTTTTTTTTGCCCATTCCTAAGTGCCCTTAAAAGTGCTCTTCAGCAGTGTCCTTGAACTGCTGCAATCCATGGGGACAGTAGTAAGGACCAGAGGCAAGAACAGTTACAACACCATAATGTTGTTGGGAAGAAAATACAGGATATTGACCCAGCGACACTGAAGGAGGAGTGACATACAGTAGAACCCTGTACACACAGATTTGGCTTCCACAGTTTCAGTTATCCGTGGCCTGAAAATATTATATGGAACATTCCAGAAATAATCCCAGAGGGCTGCCGGGGAGGCACATTTCCCATTTAAATGATAGGGTTCGCTACTGTCTGTGGTTTCAGCCATCTGTGGTAGGACCCATGGACATGGGGGGGGCACTGCATTTCCAAGTCAGAATGGTATGTTGCCTGGTGGAAAACTTGCAGCTAACGCTGTTTCCATGCATCTGCAACCCATGTACTTTGAGGTGATAGAAGTTGTAGGTTTTCCAGGAGTTGTCAGAGGGACTTGGCAAGTTGCTGAAATTTAACTTCTTGTGAAGGGAGTGAATGTTGAAGATGTTGGGTGTGGGTACAGTCAACTGTGCTGTTTTGTGCTGTAAGGTTTCAAGCCACTGGAGATTTTCTGGAGCTGTACTCATCCAAAAATGTGATAGGTATTCCATCATTCTCTTGACCGATTGATGCTGAACAGACATTGGAAAGTCTGAAGAAGAGTAATTCACTGCAGAATTCCTAGCCTCTGACCTCATTGTTTTTTGGCTAGTTCAGCTGAGTTCCTGTCAATGATAGCTTCAGGACATCTGTAGTGGAGATTCAGTGATGATAATGTCATTGCATGTCAAGGGGCAATGGTTGCAATTTCTTCTCTTTGAGATGGCTGTTGCTTGGCATTTATGTGGAATGAGTGCTACTTGCCATTATCAGTCCAAGCCTGAATATGTCCTGGTTTTGTTACTGTATATAGACACAGGGAGGAGAAAGTGAGGTCTGCAGATGCTGGAGATCAGAGCTGAAAATGTGTTGCTGGAAAAGCGCAGCAGGTCAGACAGCATCCAAGGAGCAGGAGGTTCGACGTTTCGGGCATAAGCCCTTCTTCAGGAATGATATACACAGACTGCTTCAGTAATTGAGGAGTTATAAATAGACTCTAAACACCGTGCAGTCATTAGGGAATGTCCCCATTTCTGACCTTATGGTGAAGGGAAGAACATTGATAAAGTAGCTGAAGATGGTTGGACCCGGCCTGAGGAACTCCTGAATTGATGTTCTGGGGCTGAGGTACTGATCTCCAGGGAGCATCCTTTTTTGCTAAGGATGACTCTAACCAGTGGAGGGTTTTCCTCTGACTCCAACTGACTTAAATTTTGCCAGAACTCTTTGATGCTTCTTTATTTCTCAATCAAAAACCTGATGTCAAAGGCAGTCACTCTCACTTCACCTCTTCGGTTCAACCCTTTTGTCCATGTTTGCACCACAATCACAATAAGGTCAGGAGCTGAGTGACCTCTGAAGGAACTTGAAGTGAGTGCCAGTGAACAATTTGTTGCTTTGTTAGCACAAGTAAAAAGCACGGCTGCCTCAGGAGGGTGGAGAGATTGAGAAGGAATCCTTCATGGAACAGGAATTAAAACTCCATGCTGTTTGTGTCACTCTGCATTACAAACCAGCTATCCAGCCAACTGAGCTAACCAACGCCCACTATGTTAGAAATGACAGCATTGTGAATGGTACTTTCCTTCACTCAGCCCATGCGCGGCATGATGCAGTTTTCTTTAGCACTCCGGGATAAGTTACAGTAGGTTTAGCTGCACAGTTGTTAACGCGGTTCAGTATCTTAATCCTGGCCAAGTCCATTATTTATTACACCCTTAAGATATTCTTAAAGGTTAATCTTTCTATGATTACTCACTCCCTATTTAGTCACTTTGTTAGTTTTATATGATATTGCCATGTATCCATATTGTGGGGATGTTATCGTCATAGAATCATAGAACACTATGTACACTAACCCCATGTTCCAGTACTTGACCCAAAGCCTGGAATGTTCTGTCATTTCAAGGGCTCATCCATGTACTTCTTTAAAGGTTGTGAGGTCTCTTGTCTTACCCCCTCCTAGCCTGTGCATTCCAGATAGCCACAATCCTCTGAGTCCAACAAATACTTAAATCCTCTCTTAAACCTTCTGCTTTTCACCTTTAATTTATGCTCCTTTGTTACTAATCTTTCAAGTAAGGGGAACAACTGCTTTTTATCTATCCTTACATGTCTCTCTTAATCTTACACACCTTTATCAGGTTACTTCCCAACCTTCTTCACTTCAAAGAAAACAACCTGAACCTTTTCAATTTTTCTTCATAGCAAAACTCCTCCATCCCAGGCAATATCCTGGTGAATCTCCTCCTCTGCACATTCACCAAATTCCTATAGTACCTCAGATCATTAGATTGTTGAACATGACCAACTATTTTGGTCTTATCCTTAATCATGTTTGGTTTTATTGTCTAAAGTTATCATTCTTTTTCCAAGTTATCTCAGTAACCCTGTTAGATCTTAGTATCCTCTACACAATGACTCAGGAATGTTATTGTGGTCATAGATAGGATTTGCTCATGCAAACTTTAACCCTTTTGGATCTATCTAATGTAGTTTTACTATATTCATACCTTAACTATACATCTACATTGTATAGCAGGAAGAATGTAAAATATATTAATATCTTTGTGCCCTTAGATTTTACTTTATGTTGCACCCTCCTTTCCACAAGAGGAAAGCACATGTTTTCTGATTTAAGAGTATTGATTAAATTAAATGAGGAGCCTGTTTCCCGGTTTGAGACTCGAATCTGGATCTGGAACCAATCACAACTCATGTTTCTGCCTCTGTTGCCAGCCTGCTGAGAGATTGGTTTTTACATGGTTGGGATCTTAGTGAAGCTAGAGACTGGTCTGCTGGCCAGTTAGTCATCACAGTGGAGGAATAGAGGCAGGACAACAGAGAAATGGATCACATTCTAGCCAAAATTAACAGCTGCTGCCAACTGAATCATAGAAACTTTACAGTGCAGATGAAGTCTATTCAGTCCAACATGTCTTCACTGCTTCTCCAAATGAGAAATTCACTTAGTTTCATTCACTCAGTAGCCCAGCACATTGTTCCTTTTCAGATAATACTTCAATTCCCTTTTGATTGCTTCAATTCAACCTGCCTCAGCCACACTCTGGGTAGAGCATCTTTTATCTTAACCATTGTCTGCATAAAAAGACTTTTCTCCAATTTTGGCTTCTTTTACCAATGATTTAAAATCTATGTCTCCACTTACTTGATCCTATCATGAGTGAAAACAATTTCTCCTTAATTTCTCTGCTAATAGCTCTCATGATTTTGAATATCAGAATCAAATGTCCTCTCAGCCATCCTTCCTCCAAAGGAAATGATCCCAATTTCTTCAATCTATCTTCATAACTAAACTTCCACATCCCTGGAACCACTTTCATGATTTTTTTTCTGCATTCTTTCCCCAGTGCATTTACATTCTAACATGCGGTGTCCAGAACTGGAGACAGTATTCCAGTTGAGGCCAAACCGGTATTCTTTACGAGTTCAACATAGCATCATAAAGTACTAGAATATGGAGGCTATTAATAATGCTTAGAACTGCTTTATTAACTGCTTTCTCAACCTGCCCTTCTGCCTTCAATGACTTATGTACCAATGTTTGTGCTGTAGTACTCTATGAACTGCCTTTTGGAAATTCATATGCACCATATCAACTTAATTTCACTCATAACTCTCTTTTACTACTTTAAAAAAAACATGAGTTTCCCTTAAAACATCTATGATGACTTTGGATTAAATGTGTTCTCATGTCTATCAATTTTGTTTCAAAATACTGCTTTTAGAAGTTACCCGACTATCAAAGCTAAATGGACTGAACTGTGGTTGCTGGGTTTATCTTTATGCTTTTTTTTGAAGAAAAGGAGTCTAACTTTTCCAGTTCTCTCATCCTCTGGCAGTATCCCGAAGGAAGACGGAAACACTGTAGTCAATACCTCCACAATTTCCACTCTCACAAGTCTTAATATCCTTGGCTGCATTTCCTCTGTTCCTGGGATCTTAACCACTTGTAGGTCTCCATTCCTGATGAAGGGCTTATGCTCGAAACGTCGAATTCTCTATTCCTGAGATGCTGCCTGGCCTGCTGTGCTTTGACCAGCAACACATTTGCAGCTGTGATCTCCAGCATCTGCAGACCTCATTTTTCACTTGTAGGTATAGTCAGTCTATCAATCCTTATTAACTTTAAACCCTTCTAATTGGATTAACTTGACTTGGAGGTGCTGGTGTTGGACTGGGGTTGACAAAGTTAAAAATCAGAGCTGAAAATGTGTTACTGGAAAAGTGCAGCAGGTCAGGCAGCATCCAAGGAGCAGGAGAATCGATGTTTCGGGCATGAGCCCTTCTTCAGGAACCTTCTTCAAGAACCTTCCTGAAGAAGGGTTTATGCCCGAAACGTCGACTCTCCTGCTCCTTGGATGCTGCCTGACCTGCTGCGCTTTTCCAGCAATGCATTTTCAGCTCTGATCTCCAGCATCTGCAGTCCTCACTTTCTCCTAGAAAGTTAAAAATCACACAACACCAAGTTATAGTCCAACAGGTTTATTTGGAAGCACACTAGCTTTCGGAGCGCTGCTCCTTCATCTTCATGGAGGTCTTAACCTCCACAATTGCCTAATGAAGGAGTGGCGCTCCGAAAGCTAGGGCTTGCAAATAAACTTGGTGTTGTGTGATTTTTAACTGAATTATCTTCTCATTCACCATGATCTGCAAAGCATCTTTGTCCTTGGTAAAGACTGGTGCAGAGTATTTATTTATTCAATCCTCTTTCTGGCCCCTAATTGGATGTACTCTTCCATTTACCATCTTTTTATCATTTGTATGCCTGTAGAAGACTTTGGGAAGACTTTCCCTCTTTATTTCTCTTACTCTCTTTCTCACCTCCCTTTTGGACTATCTATATTCATCCGAGTTTGCAACTGTATTTTCTACCTGACATCAGTTATAAGTGCACTATTTCTTCTTTATCTTAATTTCTGTCTTTTGTCATTTAGGGTTTGAAAAATAGAGAGGGTCGTCACCTTCAAAGTGGCCCAGGTAAAGGGAGAGCTGGGACCTGAGATGAGGAAGGTTGATTATTAAAATGTTATTCCTGCTGAGTCATTGTTTTTCTCCAAACATGCTATTTTCCCCATTCCAATAAAGCCATTTCATTGGGCTGCCCTTTGTCCTGACTGGCTGGGACTAGTCTGCTCCTTATTGCTTAGGTCTTAAGAAGCACCCTAATTACTACAGCATGCCCAATTAATGAATTGGATGATGTTACTTTCCTCCTTGCACCCACTCTCCTGGTACATCCTCAGGAAAGTCTCCAGAGCCAGGAACGTAGGTGGTACAGCACATGTCAGTTGGTGGTGCCATTATTTTGTTGTCTGTCTCTGTTTGGTCCTGATTTCAGGATGAGAAAATCCTTTCTCCAATATATCATTTCTGCATCACAACTATTTAAATTTTGTTGCTATCATAAATCTTCCCTCATTTGTAAAGCTTGAACCCTTCACAATTCTGCTTCTAACACTAAATGAACCGCAGCAATAAATTGCCAAATCATCGAGCTGGGAATTTGTGTTACAGACGTTTCGTCCCCTGTCTAGGTGACATCCTCAGTGCTTGGGAGCCTCCTGTGAAGCGCTTCTGTGATGTTTCCTCCGGCATTTATAGTGGTTAGTCTCTGCCGCTTCCAGTTGTCAATTCCAGCTGTCTGTTGCAGTGCCCGGTATATTGGGTCCAGGTCGATGTGCTTGTTGATTGAATCTGTGGATGAGTGCCACGCCTCCAGGAATTCCCTGGCTGTTCTCTGTTTGGCTTGTCCTATAATAGTAGTGTTGTCCCAGTCGAACTCATGTTGCTTGTCATCTGTGTGTGTGGCTACTAAGGATTGCTGGTTGTGTCGTTTCATGGCTAGTTGGCGTTCATGGATGCGGATCGTTAGCTGTCTTCCTGTTTGTCCTATGTAGTGTTTTGTGCATGGGACTTTGTACACTACATTGGTTTTGCTCATGCTGGGTATCGGGTCCTTCATCCTGGTGAGTTCTTGTCTGAGAGTGGCTGTTGGTTTGTGTGCTGTTATGAGTCCTAGTGGTCGCAGTAGTCTGGCTGTCAGTTCGGAAATGCTCTTGATATATGGTAGTATGGCTAGTCCTTTAGGTTGCGGCATGTCCTCGTTCCGTTGTCTTTCCCTTAGGCATCTGTTGATTAAATTGCGCGGGTATCCGTTTTTGGTGAATACATTGTATAGGTGTTCTTCTTCCTCTTTTTGCAGTTCTGGTGTACTGCAGTGTGTTGTGACCCTTTTGAACAGCGTCTTGATGCAACTTCTTTTTTGTGTGTTGGGGTGGTTGCTTTCGTAGTTCAGGACTTGATCTGTGTGTGTGGCTTTCCTGTATACTTTTGTATGAATTCTCCGTTCGGTGTTCTCTGTACCATCACATCTAGGAATGGGAGTTGCTTGTCCTTTTCTTCCTCTCTTGTGAATCGGATTCCTGTGAGTGTGGCGTTGATGATCCGGTGTGTGTTCTCTATTTCTGTATTTTTAATGATTACAAAGGTCCATGAACACCAACTAGCCACGAAATAACATGACTAGCTATCCTTAGTAGCCACACACGCAGATGACAAGCAATATGAATTCGATTGGGACAACATTATTATTGTAGGACAAGCCAAACAGAGAACAGGGAATTCCTAGAGGCATGGCACTCATCCACAGATTCAATCAATAAGCACATCGACCTGGACCCAATATACCGACCACTGCAACAGACAGCTGGAACTGATAACCGGAAGCGGCAGAGACAGACCACTATAAATGCTGGAGGAAATATCACAGAAGCGCTTCACAGGAGGCTCCCAAGCACTGAGGATGTCACCTAGACAGGGGACGAAACGTCTGCAACACAAATTCCCAGCTTGGTGAACAGAACCATAACAATGAGCACCCGAGCTACAAATCTTCTCCCAAACTTTGATTGCCAAATCAGCTGCAGTGGATGTATTGATAGTCACTGCCTGCAAACTCACAGAGAGAACAGATCAGATTCACTGTCAATGACTTAAGTAATTGTAATGACTTGAGGATTATTCCCCCAAATAAGCACCCCAATCATCGTTAACAGACTCAACAAACATTTCAAACTTGCTTCCCTCTAACACGATTTTTTTTCAGTCCACTTAACAGATAAATTAAAGCTCCAATTTTATGACTGTACTCTCAGTTGTCATTTGCGTTGTTCAGACATCCCTACCATCCTGAACCTATTGCCGTGGAGCAATGTAGTAAGTACAAAGAAGCAGCATTAAACCAAACCCTTTGTCTAGCTCAATGAGATACTTTAACCTATTTCTGCCAACCAACATGGCTCAGTGGCCCAGTGGTTAGTACTACTGCCTCACAGTGCTAGGGACCCAGTTCAATTCCAGCTTTGGACAACTGTCTGTGCGAAGTTTGAACATTCTCCCCGTGTCTGCGTGGGTTTCCTTGGGTTCTCTGGTTTCCTCCCACAGTCCAAAGATATGCAGGTTAAATGAATTGGCCATGCTAAGTTGCCCATAATATGCAGGCTAGTCGGGGTAAATGTAGGGGAAAGGGTCTGGATGGGTTACTCTTTGGGAGCTGGTGTGGACCTGTTATGCTAAATGGCCTACTTCCACACTGTAGGGATTCTATGAACACCTTCCCTGTTGATTGGAACTATGGCCTCCTTTTATAAATGGAATAGTAAACTGGGGATAGGTTAGCTCAATTGGCTGGATGGCTAGTTTGTAATGCAGAGTGACTTCAATAGTGTGGGTTCAACCTGGGTGAGGTTACCATGAAGGTCATTGATTAACCTTGCCCCTTGCCTGAGGTGCAGCAACCCTCACATTTAACTCACCACCAGGTATCTCAGAGAATGGTCCTCTTGGACTATGGTGACAATTCCATGAACTTGTTACTGAGCGGGAACAGATTTGTGACGGTGTGAAGTCAAACCAATTCTAATCTAAAAAAAGGGATTTACAGAATCTTACACAGATTCATGCAGTTTTTGAGCAAAATAAAATGTCACTCTGCAAGTACAAATTCACCCCACAAACTTATATGTGTGTGTGTGTTGGGGGGGGTGGGGGATGTGAGTGTGTGTATATGTGTGTGAGTGTAAAGGGGTATACGTCTGTGTGAGGGTGTGTGTATGGATGTGAGTGTAGGGGTATGTATGTGTGAGTGTATAAGAGACAGTTTGTGTGTGTGTGTGTGTATGTACCTCACACAGGCCACCTGACACTTTCAATGCATTATCTGAGCTGACATGGCACCTAATGTTAAAGTTTACTTGAGAATGCAACTTTTTTTTAAAAGTTCTGGGATTTAGATATGAAAGAAATGAAAGCAACATGGTCATTCTAAAAGATAAAAGACTTAACAAACAATCCAGGTCTTTTTCAATATGTAATTATAGTTGCATCACACTAAACTTTTGCGATAAATTCTGTGTCTTATGATTTGATGCTCCACAACTACCTGATGAGGGGGCAGTGCTTTGAAAGCTAGTGCTTCCAAATAAACCTGGTGGACTATAACCTGGGGTGTTGTGTGATTTTTTAACAGTAGATCTTGTAATGACTAACACTCATTGTCAGCTACTAATAGTTTAATTAACAACTATTGATTCTCTTAGGTTGAACTTTACTTATTCCTTTATCTGTCCAACTGTTTTTCTCTCTCTTTGGGCTCTATCTCCACCTATTATTTACTCCTTCTCCCCTCCACCCCTCCCCCCCCCCCCCCCCCCCCCCCCAACCCGATCTTCAGCATATGTACCAACATTCCCTGAACTATAGTCAGTTTGGAAGAAGGGTCACTGGTCCTGAAACGTTCACTTTGCTTTCTCCCCACAAATGCAGCTAGATCTGCTGAGTTTTTCCTGTAATTTCTAATTTTGTTTCAGATAAAATAATTGTTGCATTCTGCTGGACAGTGAAACAAAATGGGAAAGAAAATGTCAGTACAAAATTAGTCAACGAAGGAAGAATCTTAGCAGGACTTATACACTTAATGGTAAGGTCCTAGGGAGCGTTGCTGAACAAAGAGACCTTGGAGTGCAGGTTCATAGCTCCTTGAAAGTGGATTCACAGGTAGATAGGATAGTGAAGAAGGCATTTGGTATGCTTTCCTTTATTGATCAGAGTATTGACTATAGGAGTTGGGAGGTCATATTGTGGCTGTACAGGACATTGGTTAGGCCACTGTTGGAATATTGTGTGCAATTCTGGTCTCCTTCCTATTGGAAAGATGTTATGAAGCTTGAAAGGGTTCAGAAAAGATTTACAAGGATGTTGCCAGGGTTGGAGGGTGTGAGTTATAGGGAGAGGCTGAACAGGCTGGGGCTATTTCCCTGGAGCGTCGGAGGCTGAGGGGTGACCTAATAGAGGTTTACAAAATTACAAGGGGCATGGATAGGGTAAATAGGCAAAATCTTTTCCCTGAGGTCGGGGAGTCCAGAACTAGAGGGCATAGGTTTAGGGTGAGAGGGGAAAGATATAAAAGAGACCTAAGTGGGTGGTGCGTGTATGGAATGAGCTGCCAGAGGAAGTGGTGGAGGCTGGTACTATTGCAACATTTAAGAGGCATTTGGATGGGTATATGAATAGGAAGGGTTTGGAGGGATATGGGCCGGGTGCTGGCAGGTGTGACTAGGTTGGGTTGGGATATCTGGTCAGCATGGACGGGTTGGACCAAAGGGTCTGTTTCCATGCTGTACATCTCTATGACTCTATGACTCTAAATAGAGTCAACATTTCAGGTGTAGTTGGATTTCAAGCAAGTATAAAGATAGGGAAGTGACGAGAAAACAAAAGGAAGATCTTATAGAACATAGAACACAACTGTGCCGTAACGACCCTTCAGCCCTTGATTTTGTGCCAACCTGTAGAACCAATCTGAAGCCCATAAATACTACACTATTCCATTTTCATCCATATGTTTATCAATGACTATTTAAATGCCCTTAAAGTTGGTGAGTCTACTACTGTTGCAGGCAATGCACTCCATGCCCCAACTACTCTCTGAGTAAAGAAACTACCTATGACATCTGTCTTATATCTATCACACCTCAATTTAAAGCTATGTCCTCTCGTGCTAGCCATCACCATGCAAGGAAAAAGGCTCTCACTATCCAACTTATCTAACCCTCTGATTATCTTATATGTCTCAATTAAGTCACTTCTCAAATTTCTTCTCTCTAACGAAAACTGCCTCAAGTCCCTCAGCCTTTCTTTAAGACCTTCCCTCCATACCAGGCAACATCCTAGTAAAGCTCCTCTGAACCCTTTCCAAAGCTTCCACATCCTACCCATAGTGCAGTGACCAGAACTGTATACAATACTCCAAGTTCAGCCACACGAGGGTTTTGCACAGCTGTAGCATGAGCTTGTGGCTCCGAAATTCAATCCCTCCACCAATAAACACCGTCAGACTGTAAGCCTTCTTAACAACCCTCTCAACCTGGGTGGCAACTTTCAGGGATCTATGTACATGGACACTGAGATCTCTCTGCTCATCTATACCACCAAGAATCTTACAATTAGCCCAGTATTCTTTATCCCTGTTGCTTCTTCCAAAGTGAATCACCTCACACTTTTCAGCATTAAACTCCATTTGCCACCTCTCAGTCCAGCTCTGCAGTTTATCTATGTCCCTCTGTAACCTGCAACATCCGTCGGCACTGTCCACAACTCCACCGACCTTAATGTCACTTGCAAATTACTAAACCATCCTTCTACACCCTCATCCTGGTCATTTATAAAAATGACAAACAGTGGAGGACCCAAAACAGATCCTTGCGGTACACCACTAGTAACTGAACTCCAGGATGAATATTTCACATCAACTACCACCCATTGTTTTCTTTCAGCTCACCAATTTCTCATCCAAACTGTTAAATCACCCTCAATCTCAAGCCTCCATATTTTCTGCAATAGCCTACTGTGGGGAACCTTATCAAAAGCCTTACTGAAATCCATTTACACCACATCAACTGCTATACCGTCATCCATCTGTTTGGTCACCTTCTCAAAGAACTCAATGAGGTTTGTGAGGCATGACCTACCCTTCACAAAACCATGTAGGCTATCCCTAATCAACTTATTCCTTTCTAGATGATTATAAATCCTATCTCTTATTCCAACACTTTACCCACAACTGAAGTAAGGTTCACAGTCTATAAATTCAGGGTCGTCTCTACTCCTCTTTTTGAACAAGAGAACAACATTCACCATCCTCCAGTCTTCTGGCACTATTCCTGTAGACAATGATGACATAAAGCTCAATGCCAAAGGCTCAGCAATCTCCTCCCTGGCTTCCCAGAGAATCTTAGGATAACTCCCACCCAGCCCAGGGGATGTATCTATTTTCATACTTTCCAAAATTGCTAATGCCTCCTCCTTGTGAACCTCAATCCCATCTAGTTTAGTAGCCTGTATTTCAGTATTCTCCTCAACAACATTGTCTTTTCCACTATGAATACTGATGAAAAATATTCATTTAGAACTTCCCCGTCTCCTTACACCCCATGCACAACTTCCCACGACTATGCTTGATTGGCTCTAATCTTTCTCTAGTCATTCTTTTATTCCTGGTATACCTATTGAAAGGTTTATTGTTTTCCTTGATCTTATCTGCCAATGACATCTCATGTCCCCTCCTGGTTCTTATTAGCTCCCTCTTTAGGTCTTTCCTGGCTAACTTGTAACTGATGAAGGGCTTTTGCCCAAAACGTCGATTTTACTGCTCCTCGGATGCTGCCTGAACTGCTGTGCTTTTCCAGCACCACTCGAACCTAACTTGTAACTCTCAAGCATCCTAACTGAGCCTTCACGTCTCATCCTAACATAAGCTTTCTTCTTCCTCTTGACAAAAGATTCAACTCCTTTGGTAAATCATAGCTACCTCGCCATGGCTGAAAAGCAGAAGTGAGTAAACGATAAAAAGGATGTGAAAGGCAAAAGGAATGATGGTAATACGACAAATTTTTGAGAAACAGGTGGTGGAAGAGGGAATCAGTTTAATGACTGGTGTCTAAAACCTGTGAGCTGCAGATATGATCAGAAACAATTGAACTCAGCATTGAGGCTGGAAAGCTATAAAGTGCTAAACTGAACGTTGAGGTGCCAAACTTTCAGCTTTCACCTTTTCCTGTCGCCATATTTGTAAGAGCCTTGCTACATCTCACTGAGGATCAGAGTACTGCTTTTTATTCCACAGGGGTACTTTTCTTAAGCTAGGGCAACCCTAGCTGGATCAGCATTTATTTGCCCTTTGGATAGTAAAGAGTCACATGTAGGCCAGACCAGGAAAGGATGGCAATTTCGTTCCCCAGTTAGTGAACCCAGTGGGTTTTCCCCAACAATCAACAATGGTCATCATTAGCCTCTTAATTCCAGATGTTTATTGAATTCAGATTCCGCCATTTGCCATGGTGGGATTCAAACACAGGTCCCGAGAACATGACTTGGGTCTCTGAACTAACAGTCTGGTGATAATGCCAGGAGGCCATCACCACACCTAATGCTGTACACTGCTGCCAACCTAGGCACCTGCCTGAATGACGAAATTGGCCAGTTCTATCTGTCTGCCTGCAGACTGAGCACCAGCTGCAACAAAGAGACCAGTTACAGTCATAGAGTCACAAAGATGGGCAATGCAGAAACAGATCCTTTGGTCCAACTTAACCATGTCAACCAGATACCCTAAACTAACTTAGTCCCATTTGACAGCATTTGGCCCATATGCCTCTAAACTCATTCTATTCATAAACCCATCTAGAAGCCTTTTAAATGTTGTAATTGTACCAGCCTCCACTACTTCTTCTGGCAGCTCATTCCTACATGCACCACCCATTGCATGAAAAGGTTGCCCCTTTAGTCCCTTTTAAATCTTCCCGCCCTCACCCTAAACCAATGCCCTCTAGTTCTGGACTCAACCCAGGGAAAAGGCCTTAGCTATACACCTTACTTATACCCTTCATGATTTTATAAACCTCTATAACCTATCATCCTCCAGCCTCCTGACCTCCAGGGAAAGAAGTTCCAGTCTATTCCCTCTAGCTCAAACCCTGCAACCCTGCTACCATCTTTGTAAGTCTTTTCTGAACCCTCTCAAGTTTCATATCATCCCTATTATAGCTGGGGAGACCAGGAATGCATGCAGTATTCCAAAAGTATCCTAATCAATGTCCTGCATAGTCGCAACATGACCTCCCAAATCCCATACTCACTGCACTTACCAATAAAGGCAAGCATACCAAAAGCATGCCAACTGTCCTATCTACCTGCGATTCCACTTACAAGGAACTATGTACCAGCACTCCAAGGTCTCCCCAGTTCCTTAACATTAAGTGTATAAGTCCTGCTTTGATTTGCCTTTCCAAAGTACAGCACCTCACATTTATCTAAATTTAACTCCATCTGCCACTCCTTGGTCCATTGGCCCATCTGATCAAGATCCTGTTGTACTCTTGAGGTAACCTTCTTCACTGTCCATTACACCTCCAGTTTTGGTGTTATCTGCAAACTTACTAAACATCTGTCCGCATCCAAATCAGTTGAAGGCATGTTGCTCACTGATGATGTGGTGTCAGTACTGAGAGAATGCAACACTGCCATAGGTGCCCTCTGTTGGATGAGACATTAAAAGGGAGACTTGTCAACCCTCTCAGGTGAATGTAAGGTATCTATAGGACTATTTCGAAGCAGAGCAGGTCAGTTATTACCAATATCCAGGCCAATATGTGTCTTTCAATCAGCAGTATTAAAGAACATCATCTGGTCATTATCATGTTACTGTTTATTGATCCTCGCCAGGTCTAAACATGCTGCTGTATTTCCAAAATATGAAGCAGTTACAATTTCAAAAAAAAGTACATTTCATTGGCTGTAAAGTATTGAGATGTCCTGAGGTCTTCAACTAAATCTTTCAATTACAGGTTAGGAGGCTCAGCTTGAAATGGCTTGAGTCTTCTGACAGCAGGAAGGGGCAAGTGTGTCTCGCCCCACCAAGTGTGTTTGACAATTAAAGTTAAAGTTGAGCCTCGACCTCTTGTGAACCAAAGCAAAAGACAATGTTGTTTACAAGCATGGAAGTTTTTTACTCCCACAGAGACAGGTTTGCAGGTGGGGCAGGGGGCAAATTTGGAAATGAGGGGGCTGCTTGGTTGGACTACACATTACCACCTCTGGGTGATCACCCCAGAGTTGAATGAATAAAGGCAGGTGCTAATTGCTTGGAACTGGCAAATAGCCATAAATGACTAAATAAGGGTCTCTTGAAAGGGAAGGAGAGAGAATGTTGCTAGGATCCTCCTGACACCAGAGCAGTTTCCTGTTGAGTGTCAAACCCAGCTCCTCTGTGGGAGAGCTGGCCTCCCAGCAACAGGCCAGATGGCCTTCAGACCTGGGTCTCCATATTCCAGTGAAAGGGCCACAGACCACAAAATCTGCACTTGTGATCCAACCAACTTCTCGAAGATGATTTCCATCCAGTTTGTTGGCCTACCAGTTTCATCCCTCTGTATTTTAAGGAGTTTATATATGTTTCTAAGGATGTCTTCATACTGAGGCACCTTCTCATTATCCTTTCTGTCTGAGCCATGCTTACCTCACTCAGTGAGCTGCAAGCCCTCTGACTGGGCCTCTGGCCTCAGGATCCACTGTCCATCTTTAATTGAAGGTGACCACTTTGGGGAGACTAGCAATCCAGAGCCTCAGGCCAATGTTCTTGGGACATGTTTGAATCCCACCATGGCAGATGGTGAAATTTTAATTAAATAGAATCTGGAATACAAAGTTGCCCAAATGTTGATGTTGATTGTTGGAAAAACCTATCTGATTCAGTAACGTACATTAGAGAAGACAACTTGCAATCCTTACCTGGTCTGATCCATATGTATGATCTAGGTCCATAGCAATGTGGCTGAGTCTAATGACTGCGCAATTAGGGATTGGCCATAAATGCTGGCTTAGCAGTGATGCCTACATCCTGTGAATAAATCTAAATAAAATTACTAACACGGAGATTTGAATTGCAAACTTGCTTGCAGTCAGGAACCAGAAATGATACCGACTCTATGTATTTATTCATGGGATATGAGTGTTGCTGGCTGAGCCAGCACTTATTGCCAATGTTGCTTTGCCCTTGAGAAGGTGGTGGTGAATTGCCTTCTTGATCACTGCAGTTCATTTGTTGCAGGTTGACCCACAATGCCATTAGGGAAGTAATTCCAGGATTTTGACACACAGCCTGGGAAAGCGATAGATCTCCAAGTCAGGATGGTGAGCGGCTTAGAGGGGAACTTGCAGGTGGTGGTGTTCCCATGCATCTGCTGTCCTTGTACTTCTAGATGGAAATGGTTGTGAATTTTGAAGGTGCTCCCTAAGGAGTTTTTGTTAATTGCTGCAGCACATATTGTCGATGGTACACACTACTGCTACTGAGCATTGGTGATGAATGGTTGTGGAAGTAGTGCCTATCAAGCAATCAATTATTTTTTATTGAAACTTAACCATGTGCTGGTTTTCCTTCAACCAAGTCCTCTTGTTGCCACGATATCACAATTCTGCACGGCAATATGTGCTTGTAACTTGCCAGTCTCATTTACTATACTCCTTTTTCTTACACATGTGCAATATCACCCTGATTTAAAATGTATTAATTTCTCCCTTACTCCAATTCCATCTATGAAGTGACTAAAATTTCTTACATGCTGAGGTCATTGTGTGAAATGTCATGTTTACATTTCTTACACTTATTTTAATCAACTATTTCCACTTTTTCCCACAACTTCCTTCAGAGCTTAGTTCCTGGCATTTTACAGATTCAATAAAAGGAAGTCTTCTGCTGCAAAATGTGAAGTTTTGACACAAGTCCTATCCGCTGTACGTTTAATGCACATAAAGAATTTGCTATCATATCTGCACCATTTGCAGTGAACCTTTGAATACTTATATCTTAGCTAAAATTAATTCCATCAAGCAAATTGGAACTTGCAGGCTTTTGAAGATTCCACTTTAACTTTGAAGTAAACATTAAAATTTAAGATCATCTATCATCATGTCCTAATAGTTAGCTCAGTGGTTGCATTGAGTGAGTAAGGTTCTGTAGAGTTTCAGATAGCTGTGAAAAGGAACAGTAAGCCTTACAGAAATGGAAAATATTCAAATCCATTCCTTACAATAACATCGAACATATCATTTGATGGAGACTGTCCATGTGTAATTCCCGTTAGTCTTGGATGTGCAAAATAACTCTTGCAATAATAGTCAATGATTCAACAATATACTCCAATAGATTAATTCCATGAGAGCTGAGCTGCATGACATACCTTACAAAAAAAAATCGATGTAAGTAACCTAAATTCATTTCCCCAAAGCCTTCTTCCATTTCAGCATCTTGGTGAAAACCACTATAGCCCATTGCATTCATCACATTAAAAATGCAGCCTGCTCCTTTTAATGGTTCCATCAACTTCCCAGCAATGAGCTGAAAATTCATATTTGGTTAAAGGCTACGCTTGATTTTAGATTAGATTAGATTACTTACAGTGTGGAAACAGGCCCTTCAGCCCAACAAGTCCACACCGACCCACCGAAGCGCAACCCACCCATACATATACCGCTTACCTAACACTATGGGCAATTTAGCATGGCCAATTCACCTGACCCGCACATCTTTGGAATGTGGGAGGAAACCGGAGCACCCGGAGGAAACCCACGCAGACACGGGGAGAACGTGCAAACTCCACACAGTCAGTTGCCTGAGTCGGGAATTGAACCCAGGTCTCTGGCGCTGTGAGGCAGCAGTGCTAACCACTGTGCCACCGTGCCGCCCACTAGATTATTAGGCTGTTTATTACTGCCCAAGATCAACACATCTATTGTAATAAAAAAATAGTTTATATCAACATTTTTAAATGCCTGTTTTTGGAGGAGAGCACTTGAGAGTTTATACAGCATGGAAAGAGGTCCATTGGCCCATCATGTCTGCTGGTCATCAAACACCTACTTATTCTAATCCCATTTTCCTCATTTAACTTGTAGCCTTTTATGCTATGGCATTTCAAGTCCTCAACTAAATTGTTCTTAAATGTCTTGCGGTTTCAACCTCTAACAGTCTTTTAGGCGGTGAGTTCCTGATACCCACTACCCTCTTGATGATTTTTTCCTCTTCAAATTCCCTCCAAACCATTTCCTTACCTTAAATTATGACCCATGGTTATTGAACCCTCTATTAAGGGGAACATATTCTCCCTACCTATCCTGTGTATACTCCTCTGAACTTTGTTGGACCATAAGACATAGTAGAGGAATAGGCGATTTGGCCTATTTGAGTTTGGTCCACCATTCAATAAGATCATGACTGCTCTGATAATCCTCAACTACACTTGCCTTTTCCCTTGATTTCATTACTAATTAAAAATTTCTCTTTTAATCTGACATAGACTTATAACTCAGCCTCTCAATAGCCACTTGATGAATTTCACAGATTCACAACCCTTTAAGAGAAGAAATTCCTCCTCATCACTGTCCTAAATGTCCTGAATTCTGTGATCATGCCCTCTAGTCCCACATTCAGCTACAATAGGAAACAACATTCCTGCACCTATCTTGTCAGCCTTCTGCATCTGAGAATCCTATATGTTTTAATAAGCTTGCCTCTCATTTTTCTATATTCCAATGATTACAAGCTCAATCAAATCAACCTGTCCTCATAAGACAGTCCATCCATTCCTGCTATCAACCTGGTGAACTTTCTCTAGATTGCATCCAATGTCAGTTTATCATCCCGTAGATAAGGAGTTCAAAATGTTCATAGTATTTCAGTTGTGGTCTGACCAGGTGATTTGTATAGTTTTAGCAAAACATCCCTACTTTTATATTTCATGAAATAAAGGCCAATATTTCGTTTGCCTTCCCTATTGCCCATTGAACTTGCATGTTAGTTTTTTTTATGATTCATGAATGAGGAACCCCAAATCCCTCTGTGTTGTAGTATTCTGCAGTCTTACTCAGTTTAAATAACATTCAGCTCCTCTATTCTTCCCATGAATGTATATAACATCACATTCCCCCACATTATATTCTATCTGCCAAGTTTTTGTTCACACAGCTGAGATATTTGCATCATTGATAATCACAGGTGAGGTGCCGGAAGACTGGAGGTTGGCAAATGTGGTGCCACTGTTTAAGAAGGATGGTAAGGACAAGCCAGGGAACTATAGACCGGTGAGCCTGGCGTCAGTGATGGGCAAGTTGTTGGAGGGAATCCTGAGGGACAGGATGTACGTGTATTTGGAAAGTTAAGGACTGATTAGGGATAGTCAACATGGCTTTGTGGATGGGAAATCATGTCTCACAAACTTGATTGAGTTTTTTGAGGAAGCAACAAACAGGATTGATGAGGGCAGAGCAGTAGATGTGATCTATATGGACTTCAGTAAGGCATTTGACAAGGTTCTCCATAGGAGACTGATTAGCAAGGTTAGGTCTCATGGAATACAGGGAGAACTAGCCAAATGGATACAGAACTGGCTCAAAGATAGAAGACTGAGGGTGGTGGTTGAGGGTTGTTTTTCAGATTGGAGGCCTGTGACCAGTGGAGTGCCACAAGGATCGGTGCTGGCTCCTCTACTTTTTGTCATTTAGATAAATGATTTGGATGCGAGCATAACAGGTACAGTTAGTAAGTTTGCAGATGACACCAAAATTAGAGGTGTAGTGGACAGTGAAGAGGGTTACCTCAGGTTACAACAGGATCTTGATCAGATGGGCTAATGGGCTGAGAAGTGGCAGTAGGAGTTAAATTCAGATAAATGAGAGGTGCTGCATTTTGGGAAAGCAAATCTTAGCAGGACCTATACACTTAATGGTAAGGTCCTGGTGAGTGTTGCTGAACAAAGAGACCTTGAGTGCAGGTTCATAGCTCCTTGAAAGTGGATTCGCACGTAGATAGGATAGTGAAGAAGGCATTCGGTATGCTTTCCTTTATCGGTCAGAGTATTGAGTACAGAGGTTGGGAGGTCATGTTGAGGCTGTACAGGACATTGGTTAGGCCACTGTTGGAATATTGCGTGAAATTCTGGTCTCCTTCCAATTGGAAAGATATTATGAAACTTGAAAGGGTTCAGAAAAGAGTTACAATGTTGTTGCCAGGGTTGGAGGATTTGAGCTATAGGGAGAGGCTTAACAGGCTGGGGCTATTTTCCCTGGAGTGTTGGAAGCCGAGGAGTGACCTTATAGAGGTTTACAAAATTATGAGGGGCATGGATAGGGTAAATAGGCAAAGTCTTTTCCCTGGGGTTGGGGAGTCTAGAACTGGAGAGCATAGGCTTAGGTTGAGAAGAGAAAGATATAAAAGAGACCTAAGGGGCAACTTTTCACACCGAGAGTGGTACATGTATGGAATGAGCTGCCAGAAGAAGTGGTGGAGGCTGGTACAATTGCAACATTTAAGAGGCATTTGAATGGGTATATGAATAGGAAGGGTTTGGAGAGGATATGGGCCAGGTGCTGGCAGGTGGGACTAGATTGGGTTGGGATATCTGGTCAGTGTGGACGGGTTGGACCAAAGGGTCTGTTTCCATGCTGTACATCTCTATGATTCTATGACGTATTTGTATCCCTCTGTAGCCTATTTGTGTCATCTCACTAATTGACTTTCCACCTACTTTTATGTCATCTGCAAACTCCATCAATAAGCACATTGATTTGGACCCCACTTACCAACCTCTGAGAGAAAGAGCCGGAAATGATATCACCCATCTTAACAGACCAATGCACATAAATAGAAAACAGAGCAGAACACCAGTGCTTCATGGAAGGCTCACTGATGATGTTACCAACATTGTGAAGATACATTTGAAAATAAACCTACCAGCTCAGTGAGCAAACTTACAACCTGAACCTCGTTAAAAATCACAACACCAGGTTATAGTCCAACAGTTTAATTGGAAGCACACTAGCTTTCAGATTGTCGCTCCTTCATCAGGTGGTAGTGGGGGGGGCTCAAACCTAACATATTGAGCCCTGCACGACCACCTGATGAAGGAGCGAAGCTCCGAAAGCTAGTGCTTCCAATTAAACTGTTGGACTATAACGTGGTGTTGTGTGATTTTTAACTTTGTACACCCCAGTCCAACACCGGCATCTCCAAAACCTGAACCTCAACCTTCTTCTCAGAAAGTCTTCTCAGCAAATCTTCTCAGAAATCGCAAACATTCACTTTTGTCATCCAAATCATTAATATATTCTGTAAATAATTGTGGCCCCAATACTACTCCCCGTTAAACACCACTAGTTAAGAGTTTGCCATCCTGAAAATGCACCCCCCCTCCTCCCTCACGTCCTTACTCTGTTTTCTTGGAATACCTCAATCTGATTCCCTTCCTCCTTAGCCTTCTTGGGTGGAAGTGAGAAAGCCGCGGCCTATCTCGTCTCGCTTTATTGAGAGAATTGCTCTGACCAGGCAACATCATGGCGAATCTATTCTTCACCCTTTCCAGTAGTTTTTTTTGTGGAATGCATGAGAAGATAACTTTCTTAATTGACAAATGCAGACATGATTCTTATGTCTGAGATAAACATTGCTCGTCTGTTGTGTGTCACGGAAGTTCCCCCAGGGATGGGTGTTGTGTGAACTTTTAGCTCGGTTTCTTGAAGCTGACTCATACGTGACTGGATTGATACTATTTCAGGTGAGTATCAGTCTGGCTGGGGGCCTGGTGAGAGCGGCAGATTCCCACCTCCAGTTACACATACCCCGCCCCCTTTGGCGATCTCTCCAATCAGATCTCTCCATCGCTCCAACCCGGAGCGCCTGTCAATCACTCTGCAGGTAGGGAAAAGGGACGCCCCCCTCTTTTCTACAAATAGCACCAGATATATAGGGTGGAGAAGGCGAAGTATTGCCAGAATTTGTTCCTGTTCAGTTGTGTGGGAGTGAAGAAGCATGGAGAAGATGTCTGGAGTGGTGTTGGTGGTCTGGCTGTTGGCCCTGCCTCTTTGCTGTGATAGTAAACCTGGCACCAGTGAGCGGGGCTGCAGAACTGGTGAGAGGAATATTCGCGTTGCTTGAGCGAGGGTCGCTGGCGGTGAGGTTAAATAAAGGGCAGACTTTGTTGCTTGGATTGTTCGGCTGTGAGTGGAGTATGGAAGCTGCGGTGGGTGCTCCCGGGTCAGACTAGAGGTTTTCCGTTGAGTTCCCGCGTTAGAGTCTCAAACTGTTTTTAGTGTTTATGAGCGAATGCATTCTCCTCTCTGCCCCGCTTCCAAGGCCTCTGTATCAGAATCGAGAAGAGTTTTTCCCACGTCCTGTTTTTTTCGGGGGTGGGGGATGGAATAGCAGAGTAATGATCCACCACTCACTACCGATATTCCACACTTGAACGTAGATCAGTGGGTCACGATCTACAGTGATATGCTCTCTGACTTGTACCTGGAAATGCACTTTCTTGGGTAAAAGTGAGAAGAGAATGAGCATTGATATAGTGTACAGCATGGAAACAGACCCTTCGTTCCAACCCATCCATGCCGACGAGATATCCCAACCCAACCTAGTCTCAACTGGCCCATGTCTCTCCAAACCCTTCATATAAAAGGCATCGCGTTGGGTATATGTTGCAATTGTCCTTGACTCCACCATTTCCTCTGGCAGCTCATTCCATACACGCACCACCCTCTGCGTGAAAAAGTTGCCCCTTAGGTTTTTTTATATCTTCCCCCTACACCCTAAACCTATGCTCCCTCGTTCTGGTCTCTCCCACCAAAAGGAGAGACTTTGTCTTGTTATCTTAGTATTTTTTTTTCTCCACGTACCTTGCATTTTTAAAACATCCAGGGTTTTGCGTTACTTGTCAGGCAGCATCTAAGGAACAGGAAATTCGACGTTTAGGGCATAAGCCCTTCATGTTGAATTTCCTGCTCCTTGGATGCTGCCAGACCTGCTGCTCTTTAACCAGCAACACATATTCAGCTCTGATCTCCAGCATCTGCAGACCTCACTTTTTACTCTTTTGCGTTACTTGCCGAGTACAAGATTGGCGTTCTGACTGGTGGGAGACCTCTGAATGAAATCTTTTGGCTGTAGTGAAATTGTAAGTTTTTCCGAATGCCTGTTGTAACTTTGATCTTCAAAAATCTACCTACTGCTAGGAGACAGCCTAATATCAGGATGAAGTGAGGACTGCAGATGCTGGAGATCAGAGCTGAAAATGTGTTGCTGGGAAAGCGCAGCAGGTCAGGCAGCATCCAAGGAACAGGAGAATCGACGTTTCGGGAATAAGCCCTTCTTCAGGAATGAGTTTATGCCCGAAACGTCGATTCTCCTGTTCCTTGGATGTTGCCTGACCTGCTGCGCTTTTCCAGCAACACATTTTCAGTTAATATCAGGATGACTCGGGTTTCATCTGAGCCGATTTCACATCCTTTAAAATATGCCCAAAATTGGTACCGCAGTTCAACCGAAGTCTCCTTCAAGTCGATCAGACTAAATTCTGAACAGAATGATAACGCCGTGCACTGAATTGAACTTGTTCGGGTCATTGTGCGTTGTGGGATTAACACGGAAGGGGATTACAGGAATTGTCGTTTGGCCCATCTGCCTATGGTGTAAAAGTTTAAGATTTTGAGATCGAAATTTATTTCGGAACCGACTCTGTTTGACACAAAACACAAGCCAGGGGTTTAGATTGGGGGAGGGGTGTGTGGATAGGATCGAAGGAAGCCCCTTCTAAGAGGGAGAGAGAGATTTAGGTTTTGGCCTAATTCAGGGACAGCATTACTGAGTTTCGTTGTCTGGCTGCTCGCACTTGGAAGTATTAGATCGCTAACAGTTGCTTTATGGGTAAAATCTTGACCAAAGTGAAGATTTTCACTGCAGTTTGAAAAGATTTTACCATCGAGTTTTTTTGTTAAATACTTCTAGCTCTGAAACGCATAGAATGATTTTATTTTTAATGCCGAGAATATGTAATTGGAGTAAAATGCAGACAAATTTTCAAGCTGAAGGGTGCTGAGCCTCGACAGTTTCTGGTCAGCCTGTGCAGTGATGTTATTACCAAACTGGCTACGTGATTGTAAATGAGTTTTTTGTATTTGAAGATGGGCGTAATGTAACTATGGCGACACAAGGGTGTGGTTGAATTGTGACTGCTCGAGGACAGTGTAGAATTACTACGTGCTGAGGAAGTTAGTCATAAGATTTTAAACTTACCTCGGTGGGCGTTTTCAAATGATTCTGCAAATCATGTGACTTCTTAGCCCTTGAGAGAAATGGAAGTTTTTTTATTGCTACCAGTAGGAATGTGGAACAGCGGCTAGTAAGATCGGTACAGCACTTTTTTCCCCAGCTGGGTGGGGGAGGGGTGAACTGTGAACAGAACCATTCGACTTTCCCCTCCATTGTTTTCAGTTACACCTCCATTATATATTAAGGCAGAGAATTTGAGTCAAAGGTGCATTTTAGTTGCAACACAGCAAAACTAAGTGGTTAATTTCACTTTCACCAGGTTAGGATTATTTTTTCTGGAGTTTAGAATGACGGAGTTGATGTGGAATCTGTAGAAACCTAAAATTCTAAGGGTCTTAAACAGTTTTTTTTAGATGCAGGAACCATGGTGAGGATTTCTGAACAGGGGCCATAGCTGAAGGGTAAGCAGACTTTTAGGACAGATCAGGAGAAATTTCTCCACCACCCAGAAGGTGGTGAGTCTGTGCAATTCACTGCCACAAAGTAGTTTAGGTCAAAACATTGTGCTTTTCGAGTAGGCAATAATATAGCTCTTGTGGATGAAGAGATTGAGGTGTGGTGCAGTAGAGAGACTGGGTATCGAGCTGTATGATCAGTTGTGATCATCTTGGACGGCAGAGCAGGGTCAAATGGTCTCATCCTGCCCCTTTTTGTTTGTTTATAAGATCTGTTTGTTTAGTGGATTGGTTAGCTTGGTTGGTCAGATGGCTGATCTGAAATGCAGGGTGATGCCTTCAGTGGGTTCAAGTGACACAGGCTGAGGTTATTGTGGAGGATTTTCCTTCTCTATCTTTCCCAGTCTTCTGAGCATGGTGACCCACACTCATCCATTCACCATCAGTCATCTGTCGTGGAGAGAGTTGCACTCTGGCCTTGTAGGACTGTGTGGAGACTTTTCTCTCACTTGATATAATCTTTTCAAATTGTGCCCCAGCCCCACACACACTTAACTATTTTAACTACAAGCAATTTTAGTAGCCATTGCTCAGCTCACAAAACCGAGTACTAATTGATTACATTTCTAAAGAACTACATTACACAATCTCCAGGATTACTCCCAACATTGTAGGACAGTAACTATTGTGAAAATACAAGTGGCTATGGCATGAATTTTCCAGAGACTGCACATTCTTGCATCAAGCAGCTATGGGTGACATAATAGTGTGAGATTGTGGTCTGCTTTCTGAATGAAAAGCACCGTATCAGTTCATGCGAGTTGCATATTGGTTGAATATACTTGTCTGCAGTACAATTTTGATGTGTTGAGTTGACTACAGTGGCAATTTGTTTAACAATTCAATATTGACACTTCCATGAAGCTTTTTTATATGGCTCATCCTCCCCAGAAGGAAAGTTAGTGGTGTACCAATAAGTGTAACATGCACTGGGCTGGATAAACTAAGATGGGGGGCCACAAGCTGCATGGTAGGTGCTCCCAAGGGTTTCTGCAGTGCTGGAGTTCTGTAGTGGGTTCTGCAAGGATTACAGTTAGACTCAGGAAGGATGACTGATGGCAGGAAGGATGATTGATGGAACAATGCTTATTTTAGGGCATGGTTAGGGTCACATTAGGTTCATGGAACACTAGAAATGTAATTGACATTTGTACTGTTCAGCTCTTGGAAATAAATGATCATGGATGGTAAAGTGGGAGATGCTCTATATTAGATGCCCCTGGCTAAAATCAGAGCAAGTGCATGTCCTATCCATCTCATGTCTTCACTGGCTGTACCACTTTGACAGAAATCATGTAAAGCACAATCACAAACATTTGTGTTCTGCTTTTGTCTTGTCACTTTATTGCACTAAGATTCAAGTATACTGTCATGACATATGACAATGTGAATTTTGGCATTTAGACTGTGCTGAACAATAATACATCTTCCATCTGAATTCCCAATTGATCATGTTGAGTATTTAATGCATCAAACAATACAGCACTAATGTTTTCCAAAGGGAGAATAAGACACTTGAGGCTATGTTTTAATGTGATAGTTTGTATATTAACAGAGCACAATTGTTTCAGGCAGTGCTTACTTCACTATTAAAATACATAGTTTCATAAGGCTCCCACGAAATTTTGTAAACATGTTAAATGTTTTCCTTCAATTATGTCATTGAGTAATCATTACTAATGACTTTGTTCCCATCCCTCTCTTATATTGCACATCTTGCAATATAAGAATGGGAATAGAATTAATCTTTTTTAATTCAGAAGGTAATATGATGTGGGTCTTTCTCCTAATATCATGATGTGGCCCTGTTTTACTAAGTAGCAAATACAAGCAAGAATCATATTTTACTGTGTAGCTAATTAAACATTCTCTTTCGTTTTTTTTTAGTTGTAGCCTCACAACGAAGCTTTATTGGCATACAAACCAACGACAGCAACTGTGATTCCGGTTTCATAGTCAATGAATTTGCTGAATCAATACTGACCAGTGGATTGACTACAGTCTTCTTACCTTTGGTTTACATTATTGTGTTCATCATTGGTTTGCCTGTGAATGCTATGGCACTGTGGGTTTTTATCTATCGAACCAGAATGAAACACCCTGCAGCAATTTACATGGCTAATTTGGCATTGGCAGATCTTCTGTTCATTATTTGGTTCCCTTTGAAAATTTCCTATCACCTAAATGGCAACAATTGGACATATGGAGAAGGACTATGCAAGGTGCTAGTGGTTTTCTTCTATGGAAACATGTACTGTTCAATTCTGTTCATGACTTGCCTCAGTGTTCAAAGATATTGGGTTGTTGTAAATCCAATATCTCAAACAAGGAGAAAGACACACATTGCTTATGGTGTATCTATTTTTATTTGGATAATGATTATATTGGGGACAATGCCATTGTATTTAAATATTCAGCAAACTGTCAAAATTGTCAATCTTGATATAACAACCTGTCATGATGTACTACCTGAAGAGCAATTGGCCTCAAGCATGTTTGACTATTTTCTGTCTCTGGCTATTGGTGTATACTTCTTTCCAGCATTGCTGACAGTAACTGCTTACGTATTGATGATCAAAACATTGAAAGCCTCCAGTAATGAAGATAGCATTGGGAAAAGCCGCAAGAGAGCAATTGAGTTGATTATTACTGTTCTCGTCATGTATTTAGTTTGCTTTACTCCTAGTAATATTATACTTGTTGTTCACTATTCTCTTCTAAAACATGGGAATGACAATGCTTATGCTTACTATATTGTAAGTCTTTGCCTGTCAACAATTAACAGTAGCATTGATCCCTTTGTCTATTACTTTGTTTCCAAAGACTTCAGAGATCATGTTAAAAATACACTGCAGTGTCGTAGTGTGAGGACAGTTAGAAGCATCCAGGCTTCCTTTGCATCTAAGAAACAATCAAAAAGATCTAGTTCTTATACTTCTGCCAGTAAAATTACCACCACTACTACAACCAACTGCTGACAGTTTAGTGTGAACCCATAGTTTCTCAATCTCTCAAATCATTGTTTAGCTTTGTAGAAAAAGCTAAAGCTGAATTACCTTGACTAAATTTGGCCATTTTATTCAAGTATTGTTGGTCATATCTTGCAGTATTTATTCTTGTTCAAGAGCACTGTTTGCACAATTGCTGAACTACACAATGGTTGCTGAGTTATAATATGGGAACCAAACAATTATTCTATTGTGTTTTACTTTAGTGTAAATATTAATGGTCCTACATATTTAATTATTTCAAGTTTAATCCTTTTTTAAATATTGTCAGATAAGAACACCTTTGTTTTCACATTTTAAACATGTATATAACTGCCATAGGTTTTAATACTGTGACTTTTGTTTCAAGATCAAATGCATTAAGTTGGTATCTGTGAACCTTTCTATAATTGGAGGGGAGAAAAGATTTAAAAATGGAGGAAAGGGTACACAGATCCTAATAGCTGTTAAGAATGTTTTTAAAAAAAAATTCAGTAAAATATTGAATCTTCTCAGGTGTCTTCAATGCTGTGAATGATGCATTTGTATTGAATAAACATTTTTAGAAAATTTTTAAATTTGATTTTGGTTTTTATTTATCTACCAATAAATCTCTTCAGATTGTGACCTCCAGTAATCAGGTTAAATTTGACAAACCAAGATTTAAAGGTATTGTGCTAACCTAATGCTGCAAAGTAATCAAAGATAAACAGACCATTTCTCATTTAAAATTTCATTACTGAATGAATCCAATATATGGAACTGAATTCATATGGAGCCAAAATCTGATATTTTTAAAAAAAACATAATCCCCAAAGTATAGAAACATTAAGGATACCCACTGTTGTTTTAACCATAGTTCTTCTTCGGCACTCTTGTCCTTTTCATGGAATTCCAACAGTGTGGAAATGGGCCAAATGGCCCATTAAGTCCACACTCTTACTCTGAAGAGTAACTCATTCCCCTACCCTAGTACTCTACATTTACCCCTGACTAATGCACTGAACCTACACATTCCTGAACACTGGGCAATATAGCATAGCCACTTGACTTAACCTACACATCTTTTTGGATTGTGGGAGGAAACCAGAGCACCTGGAGGAAATCACACAGAAACTGGAAGACTGCAAACTCCGCATGGTTGCCCAAGGCTAGAATCAAACTCTAGTTCCTGGTGCTGTGAGGCAGCAATGCTTGCCGCTGTACCTTCTCTGAATCAGAGGATTACAGGAGTTGAAACTGAAAAATTCAAGACTAACAATATTTTTGACCTGAAGCATAATAGGCTTTTGGGCACTTGCTTTTCTTTTTATTTAAAAAAAAGCTCTATCTGCCCCCTTTTGTAATGAACCTAAAACATCTCCTGGCTGCCTTTTCCTAAGAAGGCAATGATGTTAGCTCTGGTGTCCTAGTTAATGTTAATTACTGTGCATTTTATCATCTGGTGATTATGACCATGGCTGTGGGAACCTGCTGGTCACAAAACTGACTGCACAATTTCTATAGTGGTATCCTAGTTCCAAACATCTTCAATGGTACATCAATGACCCAACCACAAGATCAGAAGTGGGGATGATCATGTCATGTCCAGTACCGTTTGCAGTTACTAATACTGAAGGCTGGGTCAAGAAACATGCTTAAAGCAGTGCTAGAGTATTGGTAGTTGAGGGTTCTGGGCAATGTGTAGGAAAGGAGTTGATACATGATCAGCTAAGATTTATCAAATGGCTTTTCTTTTACCCGCTAAGTTTGCCCCCTATGTTTGGGCTGCTGTGAATTTTCATGATCAGACCTGAATAATGTCTAAGCTTGGGCTAATAAATGATAAGTAATGTTTATGTCAAGTATGAGAGAATGACGAATTTACAACTAGATGATCGAACCATCTCCATTTGAAATTCAACAACTTTGTTAAATTTCCCCAATCTCAACATTCAGTGGAAAGAGTCAGCATTAATCATCCATAATCTAGATTAGAGTCGTGCTGGAAAAGCACAACAGGTCTGGCAGCATCCGAGGAGCAGGAAAAGCAATGTTTTGGGCAAAAGCCCTTCATCAGGGATGAAGGGCTTTTGCCCAAAACGTCAGTTTTCCTATTCCTCGGATGCTACCCAACCTGCCATGCTTTTCCAGCACCACTTTAATCTTGACTCCAGCATCTGCAGTCCTCACTTTCGCCTAGTTGGTATTGACCACCCATATAAGTACTGCAACTACCTGGATATGTCTGGGTTGGGTGATTGTCCCAGAATTATTTCTTCTGAGTCCCCATAGCCCACCCACTGTTTGATAGTACCTCAGAACCCTCAACTACCAAGACTCTAGCACTGCTTTGAACATGTTTCTTGACCCAGCCTTCAGTATTAGTAACTGCAAATCGTACTGGACATGACATGATCATCCCCAGTTCTGATCTTGTGGTTGGGTCATTGATGTACCATTGAAGATGTCTGGAACTAGGATACCACTATGGAATGTTGCAGTCAGTTTTGTGACCAACAGGCTCCCACAGCCATGTCATATGACCAGATGACAAAATGGGCAGTAATTAACATTAACCAGGACACTAGAGCTAGTATCCTTGCCTTCTTAGGAAAAGGCAGCTAGGAAATATTTTAGGTCCATTACAAAAAAGGGGGCAGATAGAGCTTTGTTTAAAAAGCTAGTGCCCAAAGGACTATGATGCCTCAGGTAAGTCAGCACTCCCTTACACTGCCTAAGTTTCAAGTCCTGTAATCTTCTGATTCAGAGAAAGCTCAGTGGCAAGCACTGCTGCCTCATAGCACCAGGAACCAGAGTTTGATTCTAGCTAGCCTTGGGCAACTGTGTGGAGTTTGCAGTCTCCCAGTGTCTGCTTGGGTTTCCTCCCGCAATCCAAAAAGACATGCAGTTGAGTTCAGCCCAGATATGTGACACTATTCAGAGGGAGTGAGAAATGAGTTGCTTCCTTAGAATTAAAATAGGTTTCATGATGGACAGTGTAGTTGGCATGGTAGAGATTCACTTTAGGCAGTTTAAAACATATAGGCCTAAGGCCAAGATCTACTGGGTGATGTTGGGAGGGCAATGATGTAGAGCAGAGGCTGATTTGGAATTGGTGATTGGGAAAGGAATCAGATGACAACAATTATCTTTCTGAAATTTCAATTATGGCAGATGTATCAACTGGCTCCATCCCCTTGGTTACTAACTATCATAATGGAGATTAAAAGTGTATGATTTGCTGTCTTAAAAAAACCCATTGTTAACAAAACATTGAAGAATACTCTGCACTGGTTGCATGCAGCTCCAACAATGCTCAAATTGGACAACATCTAAGTCACACTAACCTGCTTAAACAAACACTTTGAACACACTCCTTCCACCACAAATACAATGGCATTGGCTTACATAATCTGCAATGCACTGCAGCAGTTTGCCAGTGGTCTTGAAGTGGCATCATAGACATGGGGACACCACTTTACCTAATAGCAATCATGTAACCGCTATTGTTTAAAAACTCATCTTGTTCACTAATGTTCTTCAAGCAAAGTAATCTGCCATCTTTCCCTTTTCTGGCCTGTATGTGACCCCAGATTCTCAAGCAATATGGTTGACCCTTAACTGCCCTCTGGGCAATCAGGAATGGGCAATAAATGCTGGCCCAGCTAGTTATACTGACATTCCATGAATGAATAAAGGAACAACACTTGCTGATTCTCCTGCAAGCTACATGTCATCCTGCCAACCTACCAATAATGTGGGTATAATTTTGTTTTGATATTATGACATTAGAAGCAGTTCAGGCAAAGTTCACTCTATTCAATTCTGGGGTTGAAGAATGAGAAGTTAAGATCTCGGGAGTTTTAAGATTGGTATTGCAAGCAGGTTTTCTCTTGTGGGGGAATCTGAAGATTGGGACTGTTTAAGAACAAGCGATTTCCCTTCTCAGATCGGGAATCAGATGATTTTATTTTTTACATGTTAAAGTCATTCAGCCCATGGAATCCCCAGTAAACAGTGGTGCTTGTGTCAATGAACATATTCAAAGCAGAGCTAGAATTTTGATAGACAAGGGAATTGAGGGTTAAGGGCAATGGATAGGAAAGTGAGTTGAGTTGTAATCACAGATTAGCCATAATGTTTCAGAATGGCCTCCTACTTCTACCTTTTACGTTTGGTTGTCGTAGCTCAAGAAAGTGGCTCAGCATTATCTTGCAAGCAAGTACTTAACTATTGTAAAGTGCTTGGAGATTTCTGATGGTTGAGAATGGTAATATAAAAATGCAAATTTTTTTAGTCATTGCTTTGCTATTTTATATTAATACATTGTTAGAAATAGTAAAACAATCAAATATAACTGAGAATGTACTATTGTTATCTTGCTATATTGATTTTACAAGGATGTAAAAGCAAAGAGGTGGAGTGGACAATTAATTCCCTCAAGTGTGCTGCACCATTTAATATGATCATGGCTGACCTCATCTGGGCTACAACTACACTTTCCATAACCCTTCAACCCATTGCTAATTAAACATCTGTCTAATCTCCTTAAATTTACTCAATGTCCCAGCATCCACCACGCACTGAGATAGTGAATTCTACAGATTCACAACCCTTTGAGAGAAGTAGTTTCTCCTCATCTCTGTTTTAAATCTGCTTCCCCTTATCCCGAAGCTATGACCTCTTGTTCTGGATGAAGAACCATCCTTTCTGAAAGGGTCACAAGACCCAAAACGTTAACTCTGATTTCTCTCCACAGATGCTGCCTGATACTACTGAGCTTTACCAGCAACTTCTGTTTTTGTTTCTGATTTACAGTCTCCACAATTCTTTCAGTTTCCAACATCTTTACATCTCCTTTGTTAATCTCCGTAAGCACCTTAAATGTTGAGAGTTTGTTGCTGAAAAAGCACAACAGGTCAGTCAGCATCCGAGGAGCAGGAGAATCAACGTTTCGGGCATGAGCCTTTTCCTGATGAAGGCCTTATGGCCGAAATGTTGATTCCCCTGCTTCTCGGATGCTGCCTGACCAGCGGCACACTCTTGACTCTGATCTCCATCATCTGCAGTCCTCACTTTCTCCTCCTTGAGCACTTTATATGCCTCAATTAGATCTCCTCTCATTCTTCTAAACACCAGAAAGTACAAGCCAAAACTCTGTTCCAATGACAAACTCCTAACCTCTGGAATCAATCTAGTGAACCGCTGGACTAGTTCCAATATAACTACATCCCTCTTCAAGAGGGGAGCAGAACTGTGTGCAGCAAACCAGTAATATACTGGTGCAACAGTTCCCAACTTTTAACCTGATAATAGGTTCACTTTCTAATCCTATGAATGAAACTGAAAAGCAGACTACATTTTTTTAAGAATTGCAGCATGAAAATATAACTTGCAGGCATGAACACAGGAAACTGAGATTTCCAATCTCCCACAGCTCTGATTGAGAACCTAGTGTACTGTTTTTGCAATCTGTTTCTCTATTAAAAATCACATAACACCAGGTTATAGTCAAACAGGTTTATTTGGAAGCATTAGCTTTTGGAGCACACTCCTTCTGGTGATTGTCTGACAACTACCTGATGAAGGAGCGTCGCTCTGAAAGCTAGTGCTTCCAAATAAACCTGTTGGACCATAACCTGGTGTTGTGTGATTTTTAACTTTATACACCCCAGTCCAACACCGGCACCTCCAAATCATATTTCTCTATTGCAATTCATCATATTTTACTGTGAAATCCAGTCACTCAAATAGAGACAGTGGACCCCCGGGGTTCCTATTTATTGCATTGTGCACTGGCTAATCCTTATCTCTCAACCAGCATCATTAAATAGGTGATCAAAGGGTTAATTATCACAGTGTTGTTTTTGGAAAATGGCTGCATGCATGTGTTCACTCTGTCAGCAACTGCATCCCCATAAGAAACTCAGTTTGAGAAAATAAAGAGTTTCCATTTGTATAACATTTATCACCTCTCTCAGAATGTCTGGAAGCCTTTAACATCCAATGAACTATTCAAGTTATTGTTGTTACTTTGTCAAAGTAATACATTCACAGGAGGCAGTATTACCCTCTTTGCAACAAACCAGTTCCAACCAGTCTGTATGTCAGCCAACAAGTGGCTGTGCCTGGAACACTCTTTGGGGATAAAACTCAGAGGTTTGGAAGGATATAGGCTATATAAACCTTATCATCAACAACTGGCAAGAAACACATCTGAAACTGCTGTTCACCAAATCCTTTCTCCCCTCAGACCTGTGTTCAAGTAATCGTGAAAGAATTACTTTGATCCTGGGAACAATGGCTCCCTTCATTAGAGAGGGGACTGCCCTATTCCAGTGATGTCACTCAAAGGACACCTCTGGCTGCAAACAGAAAGGAGCAATTCTCAAGAGATTAAATGGTTTCAGGACTGGCAGATCAGCTCCCCACTTTGTGATCAAAGGAGTGGAGGAACCCTTACTCTGGATTTTAACCCCTTGTGTGATGGGGACAGTGTCACCGAATTCTATTTTCAGTTTAGATAAGATTCCCTACAGTGTGGAAACAGGCCCTTCAGCCCAACCAGTCCACACCGACCCTCCAAAGAGTAACCCACCTGACCCATTTCCCTCTAACTAATCACCTAACACTATGGGCAATTTACCATTCACTTGACCTGCACATCTTTAGATTTGTGGGAGGAAACTGGAACACCCAGAGGAAACCCATGGAGACACAGGGAAAATGTGCAAACTCCACACAGATGCCTGAGGCTGGAATCGAACCTGGGACCCTGGTGCAGTGAGGCAGTAGTGCTAACTGCTGAGCCACCATGCCGCCCACTTTCAGCGTGCTTTCAGTTAGAAGAGTAGGGAGAGCTTGAGGTATGAGAGCGCGACTACAGCATCATGCAATGTTTCAGGCAGACCGAAGAACGTCTTTCACTGAGCTAATGGTCTTCCAGGCACAATGGATATTTGTCTTGGTGTGCATCCTGGGGAACAGAGCTTAGAGCAGAGAGTTCTGCGTCATGGAGCTCCTCGGGACAAATCTCGACAACAAAAAGGTGCATCTCTCTCCAGACTTCCTTTGAAAAAGCACATTTCAGAAGGAGAAGTGTGACAGTCTCTACCCCTCACCCCACAGCTGCTTCGAGGGCAATGTCTATTAGTGCAGAGAGTGTGCATGTACATAAAGGATCTCACAATGAGTGCCCTTCTCACCACCAGCCAAGCGATGGCTTGGTGCACATTAGAAAGTTCTGGTCATAGAGTCATAGAGATATACAGCAAGAAACAGACGCTTCGGTTCAACTTGTCCGTGCTGACCAGCCCACAAAATACAGGGAGAACCAACCATTTGGATATAGAACTGGCTCAAAGGAAGAAGACAGAGGGTAGTGGTGAAGGGTTGTTTTTCAGACTGGAGGCCTGTGACCAGTGGAGTATTACAAGGATCAGTGCTGGTCAACTACTTTTTGTCATTTATATAAATGATTTGGATGCGAGCATAAGAGTTATAGTTAGTAAGTTTGAAGATGACACCAAAATTGGAGGTGTAGTGGACAGCAAAGAAAGTTACCTCAGATTACAATGAGATCTTGATCAAATGGGCCAAAGGGCTGAGATGTGGCAGATGGAGTTTAAATGTGAGGTGCTGTATTTTGGGAAAGCAAATCTTAGCAGGACTTATACACTTAATGGTAAGGTCCTGGAGTGGGCTGCTGAACAAAGAGACCTTGGAGTGCAGGTTCATAGCTCCTTGAAAGTGGAGTCGCAGGTGGAAAGGATAGTGAAGAAGGTGTTTGGTATGCTTTCCTTTATTAGTCAGAGTATTGAGTACAGGAGTTGGGAGGTCATGTTGTGGCTGTACAAGACATTGGTTAGGCCACTATTGGAATATTGCGTGCAATTCTGTTCAGCAACACTGCCTATGACCTTGTCATTAGTGTATAAGTCCTTCTAAGATTTGCTTTCCCAAAATGCAGCACCTTGCATTTATGTAAATTGAACTCCATCTGCCACTCCTCAGCCCATTGGCCTATCTGATCAAGATCCTGCTGTAATCTGAGGTAACCTTCTTCGCTGTCCACTACAAATCCAATTTTGGTGTCATCTGCAAATTTACTAACTATACCTCCTATGTTCATATTCAAATCATTTATATAAATGATGAAAAGTAGAGGGCCCAACACCGATCCTTGAGGTACTCCACTGGTCACAGGCTTCCAGTCTGAAAAACACCCCTCCACCACCACCCTCTGTCTTCTACCTTTGAGCCAGTTCTGTATCCAAATGGTTAGTTCTCCTTGTATTCCATGAGATCTAACCTTGCTAACCGTCTCCCATCTGGAACTTAGTCCAATGCTTTACTAAAGTCCATATGTGATGAGCCATTCGGCCAAATGATTTTGACGGTCTGCTCAGGGAACAACCCAACAGGACCCAACATCTCATTTTCCCACAGGACACTATGTGCTGACCATTTCCTGATGGAGTTGTGGTCAAAGATCTTTTCCTTTGCAGATGTTTCCAGGAGGGGCAGATGATACCGAAGGGTCCAACTATTTACAGTGGTTCTCTGCACCAAGGCCAGGGCCATGGTTCATAACACAGGGGACAGGCCAAACCTCAGTACGGAGTGATTTTCAAGTGCTTGCATACCAAAGGTTTATGCACAACATGGTGCAGCCACACACATAAGTGGTCTCAGAATGTGGCAGCATTGGGAATGGTTTTCTCTGCCTTATCCAGACCTTTGCACATGGTGTCCCTTTGGACGTACTCTATCTTTACCCAGTAAATGAAGTGGAAGATGGCTAGGGTGACTGCTGAGGCACAGATTCAGGAAATGAGCCAGCTACAGCAGCAGTGACTGAGAGTACCTCACACCTGATGATCAGCCGCAAATACGAGGGTGCTGCGTTCCCATCTGCCCAGTTTCTAGCTCCCTTTGGCAATATGCTCCTCCCAGGTTTTGGCATACACCCTGGCCCATCCAAAACATATTCCTGGCATCTTCAGATATTCTGTCCTGACAGTAAAGGGGTTAAAAGATTGGTCAGCCCTGTTCCCAAGGAACATGGTCTAGCTCTCCCTCGATTTACCTTGGCTCCTGAGGCCAGTTCAAACTGGTCGCAGATGCTCATGAGCCTGTGCGCTGACAGCGGATCTGAGCAGAAAATGGTAACTTCATCCATGTACAGGGAGGTTTTGACCTGCAGGCCTCCACTGTCTGACATAGTCACCCTTCTCAGGCTTGGGTCCTTCCTGATAGACTCAGCAAAGGGCCGTATATAGCACACAAACAAGGCAGGAGATAGTGGACAGCCCTGCCTGACTCCAGATCTTATCAGGAAGCTTTTTGGTTCCCACCCGTCGATTGAGGCTTCACTAACAACGTTGGTGTAGAGCAGTCAGTTCCAATTTCGGATTCCATCCCCAAAGCCCATTTTGGTGAACAGGTCCCCTATGTAGGTATGCGATATCCTGTCAAAGGCCTTCTCCTGGTCCAGGCTGATAGGCAAGTGCCCACCCCCTTGTCCTGCACATGAGGAGCAGGAGGCTTTCAGAGACTGTCCTGCCTGGTACAGCACTGGTTTGGTTAAGATGAATTTCTAATGCCACAGCGGTCCTTTTTTTCGTATTTCAGACCTGACCTAGTTGGCAATGACCTTCCATAGGATTTTGTGAGATCAGTCACCAAGTTATACTTTCTTCCCTCTCTCCCTTCTGCAGTGAGGTGAGGGTGATGATACCCTTTGACACAATTTGGACATGCTGCTGGCCAGAGGAATACTCCACCAGCTCTCCGTCCAGCAATTCCCACAGAGCTGAGTACAACTCAGAAGCTGTCACTCCGGGAGACTGACACTTCTCAAAGATAAAAGTCACACCGCATCAGATTCCCATCCAACAGGTTTATTTGGAAGTACATGCTTTCAGAGCACTGCTCCTTTGTCAGGTAGCTAATGGGGCTGGATCATAGGACACAGAAATTACAGAGAAAGATCAAAGTGTCATACAATTTATGCAATGTATTGAACAAACCTAGATTGCTGTTAAATCTTTAATCACTTAGAATGGGTTGTGGGTTTTGATTCATTAATATGTAAATCCCAGAACTTTTTTCAAGTCACATTCCTGAGATAGCTGAAGGTTTTATAAAAAGGGTAACATCTCAGCACAGACAATGCAAGAAAGGTGTGATTTTAGAGTCTGTCTGTATTCTAATCTTGAGTCAGACCAGTTCTATTTCCAAAGTAGGATTTTATAAAATGTCATATGCCTACAGTTTGTGCGCTTCTTGAACAAAGTGAATGTATCTGCAAATACAAATCTGAAAATGCAAATTTTCCCCATAAATCTACATATGTGTGCGTGCAAATGAGAGAGAGAGAGAGAGTCTGTGTGCGCATGCATGCACGTGTCGCACTTGCACACACGCAAACATACACACACACTTTCTCCTTCTTCCATCCCCATCCCCCCACACATATACACACACTCTCTCCTCCCACCCGCTACCCCCCAAACACTCACACACTCTCTCCTCCCACTTTCTACCCTCCCCCCCACACACACACACATACACACACACTCTCTCCTCCCACTTTCTACCCTCCCCCCCCACACACACACATACACACACACTCTCTCCTCCCATCCCTCTACCCCCCAAACACACACTCTCTCTCTCTCCCACTCTCTACCCTCCCACACATACACACAGACTCTCCCTCTCCCAGCCCCTACCCCACCACCCCCACAACCACATACACACCCACTCTCTCTCTCTCTCTCTGCCTCATATGTACGCACGAACACATATAAGTCTACAGGGAAAATTTGCATTTTCAGATTTGTATTTGCAGATACATTCTATTTTGCTCAAAAAGCACACAATCTGTAGGCAGTCAATCCATGTGACATTTTATAAATTCCTACTTTGGAAATAAAACCAGTCTAACTCAAGATTGAGATACAGACAGACTCTAAACTTACTGCATTATCTGAGCTGAGATGTCACCTTTTCTTATAAAACCTTAAGTTATCTCAAGAATGTGACTGAAAAGAAGTTCTGGGATTTACATATTAATAAATCAAAACCCACAACCCATTCTAAGTGATTAAAGATTTAACAGCAATCTAGATTTGTTCAATACATCACATCAGTTGTATGACATTTTGATCTCTTACTTTAAATTCTGTATCCTATGTTCCTGTCCCACTAGTGACTTGACAAAGGAGCAAGTCTCTGAAAATAAACTTGTTGGACGAGAATCTGATGCTGTGTGATTTTTAACTTTGTCCACAACACCGGCATCTCCACATTGTGATTTCTCAAAGAAGTTGAGGGCCTTGGTCAACTCATACAGAGATAACGGCTGGTCCAGCCTCTCCTGCCTGCTGTTATCTAGGACCTCTGTGATAAAGGACAGGAACGACTAGGAGGCCGTACTGTCTGATGATAATGATTTATTGTCACTTGTACTCTACAATGAACAACACGGTAATATTTATGGTGAGAAGCTCCAACTTTCACCACAATCTAGTGCCAGTTGAATACTTCAATAAAAAGACAAAGTTGAAAAAAAATCCATCCTCACTCCACCACCACCACAGTGAGTCCTGAGCCTCGAGCCGGCTGACCAACAACATCCACCTGCACATGACCCATCAACATTGGGTCACCACTCTTCAGGTGCCATCACTTTATCACTGGGCCCACTCCAATAACAGGCCACAGATACCGGGGTCTGTGCTGGACACACACTTGCCCCACAACCATATGTCCCCTGCTCCGGGCCTACCACAACCAGGAGCTGCTGCTACCCCTACACTGAAAACCAGGAGTCCCCTGCTCTGGGCCTACCACAACCAGGAGCTGCTGCTACCCCTACACTGATAACCAGGAGTCCCTGCTCTGGGCCTACCACAACCAGGAGCTGCTGCTACCCCTACACTGATAACCAGGAGTCCCCTGCTCCGGGCCTACCACAACCAGGAGCTGCTGCTACCCCTACACTGATAACCAGGAGTCCCTGCTCCAAGCCTACTACAACCAGGAGCTGTTGCTACCCCTACACTGATAGCTAGGAGTCCCCACTCCGGGCCTACCACAACCAGGAGCTAATGCTACCCCTACACTGAAAACCAGGAGTCCCTGCTCCAAGCCTACTACAACCAGGAGCTGCTGCTATCCCATCACTGATAACTAGGGGTCCTTGTTCCGGGCCTACCACAACCAGGAGCTGCTGCTACCCCTACACTGATAACTAAGAGTCCCCTCTCCAGGCCTACCACAACCAGGAGCTGCTGCTATCCCATCATTGATAACCAAAAGACCCTGCACCGGGCCTACCACAATCAGGAGCTAATGCTACCCCTACACTGATAATTAGGAATACCCGCTCCAGGCCTACCACAACCAGGAGCTGCTGCTGCCCCTACATTGATAACTAGGAGTCCCCGCTCCAGCCTACCACAACCAGGAGCTGCTGCTATCCCATCATTGATAACCAAAAGACCCTGCACCGGGCCTACCACAACCAGGAGCTGCTGCTACCCCTACACTGATAACTAGGAGTCCCCGCTCCGGGCCTACCACAACCAGGAGCTGCTGCTACCCCTACACTGATAACTAGGAGTCCCTGCTCCGGGCCTACCACAACCAGGAGCTGCCACCACCACTATGCCGATAACCAGGAGTCCCTGCTCCAGGCGTACTGCAACCAGGAGCCTCTGGCTTCACTGCCAGTTCAGGCTGTAGTCTCTCCAAGAGTCCCACTCCAGCTGCTCCTCTCCACAATGTCACCCCCTTCGCTGCTGACAGGAAGAAGATGAAGATAAAGAAAAAGAAAAAGAAAAAGAAAGAACATGAAAAGGATAAGGAAAGAAAGGAGGAAGCTGCCACCTGGAGAGAATGGGCTCAGGAGCCTGAAAACTGTCTACCTTGCTTTGTTACTGAGAACATCATAGTTAGCAAGAACATACAGATCATAGGGTGAAAAGAAAGCTTGGAGGCATACAGTTACATCACACAGGGTGTGCATTCAGCAAGATCAACATTAGCAAGATCAACAAAATGTAAAGTTAGAGAGTTCGTTCATCGGTCTACTAACGGCTGGGAAGAAGCTGCTCCTGAACCTGCTGGTCGGTGTGTTTAAACTGCTCTATCTTCTGCCTGACAGAAGGGGTTATAGGAGAGCACTACCAGGGTGGCATGGCATATGACCACAAGATTATTGACTATCCAAAATTCACAAACCTGGTTGTCCCAGCCAACCTATTGTCTCAGTCTGCTCCTGTGCCACTGACCTCATCTTCACCTACCCCGATACTGTCCTATTCCCCCCGGTCCAGTAACTCCACACCTACATTTGGCAAACCATTCATGCACTCCACATCCTCCATGACTTTTGTTTCCTTGGCCCCCAACACCTCGTCTTCACCATGGGTATCCAGCCCCTATACACATCTATCTGCCATGATGAAGGCCTCCAAGCCGGCCTTTCTTCCTCTCCCGTCATCCCCACCTATACCCTTCCACTGGCACTTTCGTCGTTTGGCTGAACTGATCCTCACTCTCAATAATTTCTTCTTTCAATCCTTCCACTAGATGAAAGGTGTAGCCATGGACAACTGCATGGCCCCCAGCTGTGCCTGTCTCTTCCATGGGTTCTTGGAATAGTTCATCTTCCACAGCTACATTGGCACCATTCCCCACCTTTTCCGCTGCTACAGTGATAATGTATCAGCGCCACCTTGTGCTCCCACGAGGAGGTTGAACAATTCATCAACTTCACTAACACATTCCATCCCAACTTTAAGTTCACCTGGACCATCTTGGACACCTCCCTCCTCTACTTGGACCTCTCCATCTCCATTAACAGCAATCCATCTAACAGAGACATCCACTACAAACCCACTGACTCCCACAGCTACCTGGACTACACCTCCTCCCACCTTGCCTCCTGTAAAAATGCTATCCCTTATTCCCAATTCCTCTCCCACATCTGCTCCCAGGAGGACTAATTCCATCACAGAATATACCAGATGGCCTCCTTCTTCAAAGACTGCAAGTTTCACTCCCACATGGTCAATGATGCTTTCCAGTGCATCTCATCCACTTCCTGCACAATATCCACCCTCGAACCCCACCCCTCCAATCGCAACAAGGACAGAACTCCCTGGTCCTTACCTTCCACCCCATCAACATCCAGATATGTTACATCATCCTCTGCCATTTCTGCCACTTACACACCCCACCACCAGAGATATATTTCCCTCCCCACGCCTATCCGCTTTCCGTGAAGACTATTCCCTCCATGATTCTCTTGTCAGGTCTATCCCCCCCACTAACCCACCCTCCCGTCCTGGCACCTTCCCCTGCCACTGCTGGAATTGCAAAACCTGCACTCACACCTCCCCCCTCACCTCCGTCCAAGGCCCCAAAGGAGTCTTCTTCATCCTTCAGAGATTTACATGCACTTCCACACACATCGTTTACTGTATCCGTTGCTCCCGATGTGTTCTTTTCTACATTGGGCAGACAGGACACCAACTTGCAAAACGCTTCAGTGAATATCTCCAAGAAACCCACTATGCTGTGACTGAACACTTTAATTCCCTCTCCCACTCCCAAGGACATGCAGGTCCTGAGCCTCCTCCATCGCCAAACCCTTACAATCCAATAACTGGAAGAAGAACGCCTCATCTTCTGCCTTGGGATCCTTCAATCACATGGGATTTCACCAGTGTCCTCATTTCCCCTCCCCCCACCTTATCCCAGAACCAACCTTCGAACTCGGCACCACCCTCTTGAACTGTCCTACCTGTCCATCTTCCTTCCCACCTGTCCACTCCTCCCTCTCCTCCGGCCTATCACCTTCACCACGTCCACCTTCATCTATCTATTGCATTCCCAATTACCTTCCCACAGCCCCTCCCTCCTCCCATTTATCTCTCAGCCCCCTTGGCCCACAAGCCTCATTCCTGATGAAGAGCTTATGCTAGAAACATCGACTGTCCTGCTCCCCAGATGCTGCCTGACTGGCTGTGCTTTTCCAGCACCACAATCTCCACATAAGACCACTGTGTTCATTGTTCATTAACTATTGCTGTCTTTCGGGATTGCATTGGATTTTAAAAATATGTTTCTACAAGCAATGTTTGAGTTTGTTAGTCTATTTTATCAAATGTTACAAACAAGGTTTGTTTAAATGATTCAGTTGCAATTCAATAATATGTGCAGGATTCCCTCTGATTGATGGTTTGTCTGTTCATTTGTTTAACTAGCGCCATCTTCTGGTACCATCCATATTATACAGAAAGCTATCAGGAAGTTTTCTGCACATTATACAATAAATAGCCCATCAGAATGACAAATACTATGTATACAAAGAGCTGTAGTGGAAGCACACATTTATAAAACATACCCAAACATACTAGGCGAAAGTGAGGGCTGGAGGTGCTAGAGATTAGAGTCAAGAGTGTGGTACTGGAAAAGCACAGCAAGTCAGGCAGCATCCAAGGAGTAGGAGAATCGATGTTTCGGGCAAGAGCCCTTCATCCTTGTAGAGAGAGGAGGAGAATTTCTTCAAGGTAGGCAAACTTGGGAAGAGGCTTCGCAGTGAGGTTGAAATCAACCAGGCGAAAGTGAGAATTGCAGATTCGGGAGATTACAGTCGAGGAGCAGGAGAATCAACAATTCCAAGCTTCTTCCAAGGATGCCTACCTTGAAGAAGGTCTCCACCTGTCTCTGCGAGGATGAAGGGCTCTTGCCTGATACGATGATTCTCCTGCTCCTTGGATGCTGCCTGACCTGCTGTTCTTTTCCAGCACCACACTCCCATATCCAAATATCCGTCTGGCTAAGACTGAGGACAGGTATACCCTGTTGTTGTATTTGGGAGTTTTAGGTTTAAAAATGGGCAGGAAGATCACATATTCTTTATTTTAATGAATGGAAAACAAGTTGAGCTTTATCTTGGGTACCTGAATTTCCCACTACAATTGTATTTTCAACAATTTCTAAGTTTAATAAAACTCTACACAATACTAAAGTCTGACTTATTTACAAGGGCAAGCACTGAATAGTGAAATGAAAACAGAAAGTGCCAGAGTATCTCCACGGGTCTGGCAGCACCTGTGAAGAAAGAAGCAGAATTAATGTTTTGAGTCCAATATGTTCTGAAGAAGAATCATGTTGGATTAAAAATATTAACTGTTTCCCTCTCCAGACCTGCCAGACCCTGCTGAGTTTCCCTTGCATTGCTTTTCTTTTGCTTAATAGTAAATCTGTTTTTAATTCTTACAACGAGAGTTTCATTCCCTGTTTGCTGATGGCATGGAACTGAAATGTGGTATATTCGACATCTGGTAATTTACAACTAGGTGGTTATAAAAAATTTGAGACAGTCTTTCCTCTGTATTGGTGGATCAAATTAATAATTTATTTGCATCTGCACAATGTTTTTGCTTTGTCATGTTGAATTATGCCAACCCTCAGTTTTTCTGACATGTTTAGTGAAACTCTCCGGAAATAAAATCAATTCCTAATTTGAAGAGGTGAATCTTGTCTGCCCCATGGAAATGGGTTTGGAAGGTGAGGGAGGCAGGTTGGAAAAATGCAGGGGGTGTCAAGTGGGGACTGCCACTGTACCATTCCAACTACAAGGAAACTTTCCCATGAGGAAACTGAGTATCAGAGTGAGTCCCTCATCAGGGGCAATTCATGACCTCACTGACAATTTTCCAGTGGCAGGGAGCTCTCCCTAAGCCCTGTGTGGAACCTATTATGTCTTTGGACATCCCCTCCCCATGACAGTTTAGGGTTCTCATCAGAGTGGAGAATCCGTGATATGAAGAGAGTGGAATACATTCATAAAATCACAGCTAAGACCAATCTGGCAAAGGAATTCCCTAAGTATCTATTGGCCTAGATTCCATTATTGTGTATTTGTACAGGCTATTGAGGACTCATCCATGTTAAGACACTTTTGTGTTCACCAGCCTGCCTCAGCAGCACCTACTTCTCTTAGTAACACTGATGTGCTCCACAATTGGCAGCCTCTGGTGGGATCAGATGTATCATGATCCCATTGGTGAGGGATCTTAGTCTCAATTATAGCAGGTAGAGGACTGGGCCTGACATCAATGTCCGAAGCACACAACAAAATCCAGCCCTGAGCAATCACACTCTTAAATTCTCAGAATCCCAACTGAAGAGTGAGGTTTTCTCCATTGGTGACACCACCAGAAGGGTGGCAGGATGTACATCCACTCAATTAATGACCAGCACTCACCCGAATCATCACACTGCTCAATAGTCATACTAACATAATTGGGTCACTCATTTCTTCAGAGGCTCGCAAATCTGCCTAATTCTGTACCATAGAGCACTGTCGAGACTGTGTCAATAAAAAGGCTGAGATAAATTGATTTTTAGTTGATAAAGGAATCAAAGGTTATGAGGATAAGGCAGTAAAGTGAAGATGAGGATTATCAGATCTGAATGGCAGAGCAGATTTGATGGGTCTGCTCCTATGTTTAATGGTGTCAGTTGCTGTAATTCATATTGATGATTTTAACTCAAAATTCAAAACTGCTGCTTCTTGTATAATGTGGCAGGATGACATACTGACACCAGCTTAAATGAATTGGCTGTTGGCATGTACATCTACACCATCAAAAGTATTATGAACAAAGGAAGAGAAGTATTCGAGGTTTAGTGTTGATCATCTGCTGAGGAATGTAATTAATATGAGCCAACTACCAACAATGTTAATCCTACCCCTATAAGACAATAACTGATTTGCTGATTGTGTTGGATCTAAAGTTAGCAATGACTGAGGTAGCAAAAGATGCAGTAATTGTAACAGCTCTCAAATTTCCACACCATATTCAGCACAATTTCAATATCTTAGCAAGGTAAATAACTGACAACAAATGTACTGATTGGCCCATATTTGCTGATTTTGTATTTAAAATTCATTAAATTCATAGGAAACAAAAGGGTCACACTGTCCACCCTGTCCAAATAGCTTGTTGCATCTTTCATCTCTGTCTGATGACATCTGGCTTAATATGCCTTTAAGGGCAGTACGGTGGCTCAGTGGTTAGCACTGCTGCCTCACAGCACTAGGGACCTGGGCTTGATTCCAGCCTCAGGTGACTGTCTGTGTGGAATTTGCACATTCTTCCCATGTCTGCATGGGTTTGCTCTAGTTTCCTCCCACAATCCATGGAAACAAATCCTTTGGTCCAACCCATCCATGCCGACCAGATATCCCAACCCAATCTAGTCCCACCTACCAGCATCCGGTATCAATCCAAACCCTTCCTATTCGTATACCCATCCAAATGCTTCTTAAATGTTGCAATTGTACCAGCCTCCACCACTTCCTCTTGCAGCTCATTCCATACTTGTACTACCCTCTGTGTGAAAAAGTTGCCCCATAGGTCTCTTTTATATATTTCCCCTCTCACCCTAAACCTATGCCCTCTAGTTTTGGACTCTCCCACCCCAGGGAAAAGATCTTAGTTATTTACCCATCCATGCCCCTCATGATTTTATAAACCTCTATAAGATCACCCTTCAGCCTCTGATGCTCCAGTGAAAACAGTCCCAGCCTAATCAACCTCTCCCTCATATCTATTCAACTGCTCAAATCCTCCAACCCTGGCAATATCCTTGTGAATCTTTTCTGAGCCCTTTCAAGTTTCACAACATCCTTCTGATAGGAAGGAGACCAGAATTGCATGCAATATTCCAAAAGTGGCCTAACCAATGTCCTGTATAACTGCAATATGACCTCCCAACTCCTGTAGTCAGTGCTCTGACCAATGACATAAATGACGCTTCATGGGTTGGCAGGCTGTGACTAGAGGGATACCACAGGATTTGTGCTTAGGGCCATAATTACTCACATTGTAATATCTCCAAGTTTACAAGTGATACAATGCTAGGTGGGAATTTGTGTTGTCAGGATGATGCAAAGAGGCTTCTGAAGATTTTGGGCAGGCTGAGCGAGTGGGACATCTGGCATATGTGGATAATGTGAGAGGTTATTCGCTGGAATGGGAGAATGAGAGGTTAAGCGATGACAGGTTAAGAAGGAATAATATCCAAAGGGACCTAGGTATTCTTGTTATGAGACACAGGCGAAGCAGGTGATGAGAATGCCGTTTATTTTGTGACGATTTGTGGACAGGAATACATATGTCTTACTTCGGTTATGTAGAACCTTGCTAAGATAGCAGCAGCAGTATTGTATGCAGTTTTGTTCCTCTGACCAACCAAGGCTATACATTCAACAGAGGGTATACACTAAAGATTCATCAGACTCATTTGGACTCTCTTGTGAGGAGAGACAGAGGAGACCGAGCTTGGAGTTTCAAATCTCATTGAAACTTACAAAATACTTAAAGGACTTGACTTAACAGATGCAGCAAGGTCAGTTCATCTGGCTAGGGGTAGGAATGTAGAACTGTGAGACACAATCTCAGAATAAGGGGGAGCTCCTTAGGACTGCGATAAGGAGGATTTTTTGAGTCTGTGAAATTCTCCATCCCGTAGGACATTGGAAACTCAAGCATTGAGTGGTTCAAGACAGAGATGGACAGAGTTTTAAATGTTGATGACCTCAACGGACATGGAGATAGTGTGGAGAAATGGCATCGAAGGTAGATGATCTGCCATGAGCTAGAAAGAAGGGGCTGAGTAGCCTACCTCTGCTCCCATGGTTCTACACCATAGATTTCATCGGAGTGGGGTTTGGAAGACAGCAGTGTCTATTTCTGTCATACTCTGACTTGACTAAATGACTCAACCACCAAACCCATCAAGGGAAGGGATGTTAAATCCCATACATAAGTTCAGGCCACAAAAAGGGCCATTTATAATAAATCAGCAAGGTTACTCTCCAACACACTTAAAATTGCCACGTGGAAGTGGCTATCAGAAACTTAGGTACAGAGGTTAGTGGAATCTTGCCCCTATTTAATGGACAGTCTTCTGAGGCACGGACCTCTTTGGCCAAAATCTCCAGAAGCTCCATTTCTCCTCCACAGTGTGAATTTGTGATACATATACATAAGATCATGTTTCACAAACTTGATTGGGCTTTTTGAGAAAGTTACTAAAAAGATTGATGACACCGCAATAGAAGATGTTTACTCAGACTTTAGTAGGGCCTTCAACATGGTTCCACATGGTAAACTAATTAGTAAAGTTGGGTCACATGAGATTCAGAGTGAGCTCACCAATTGGATACATAATTGGCTTAATGGTGGGAGACAGAGAGTGATGGTGATTTGTTGTTTTTTCAGACTGGAAGCCTGTGACCAGCGGTGTTCCACAGAATCTGTTCTAGGTCCTCTTTTGTTTGTCATTTAAATAAATTATTTGGATGAGAATATCGAAGACATAGTTATTAAGTTTGCGGATGACACCAAGATCGGTGGCATAGTAAACAATGAAGAAGGTTTTCTAAGATTATAAAGGGGTTTTGATTAAATGGGTAATGGGCTGAGAAATGGCAGATGGAGTTTTATCTGGAGAAATGTAAGGTATTGCATTTTGGTACAACAAACAAAGGCAGTACTTATCCAATCAATGGTAGAGCCTTGGGTAGTGTTCTAGAACAGAAGGACCTAGGAGTTCAAGTGCAAAATTCTTTGCATCACACATAGACAGGATGGTTAAAAAGGCATTATAGGCACACTTGCCTTCATTGAGAATAAGAGTTGGGAAATCATATTGAGGTTGTACAGGACATTGGTGAGGCCTCTTCTGGAATACTGTGTCCAGTTCTAGTCACCCAGTTAAGGAAAGGACATTATTAAGCTGGAAAGAGTCCAGGAGGGATTTAGATTATCTACAGTGTGGAAACAGGCTCTTCGGCCCAACAAGCCCACACCACCCCTCCTAAGAGTAACCCACCCAAACCCATTCCCCTACCCTATGTTTATATGGCCAATTCACCTGATCTGCACATCTTTGGATTGTGAGAGGAAACCGGAGCACCCAGAGGAAACCCACGCAGACATGGGGAGAATGTGCAAACTCCACACAGACAGGCGGTAATTGAACCAGGTCACTGGTGCTATGAGACAGCAGTGCTAACCACTGAGCCACCGTGTCGTTACCAGGATGTTGCTGAGGATGGAAGGTTTGAGTTATAAAGAAAGGCTGGATAGGCTGTCATTTTCTTTTTACTGGAGTGAAGGAGGTTCAGAGGTGACCTTATAGAAGTTTATAAAATAATGAGGGTTATATATAAAGTTAATGGTAGTTGTCTTTTCCCTAGGATGGGGGATTCAAGACTGGAGAGAGGAAAAAGATTTAAAAAGGACCTGGGGGCAATTGTCTTACAATGAGAGTGATTCGTGTGTAGAATTAACTTCCTGAGGAAGTGGTGGATGTGGGTACAGCATTTAAAAGACGTTTGGATAAGTTTATGAATAGAAAATATGGGAGGAATATGGGCCAGGAGCAGGAAGTAGGGCTAGTTTCATTTAGGATTATGTTCGGCATAGACTAGTTGGACCGAAGGGTCTGTTTCCGTGCTGTTTGACTCTGACTCTATTCAGGATTTCCTCACAATAAGATGATGTCCCATATTTGACACTAGGTGGAGCCATACCCTGATTTTGTATCCATTATGTTACTAAAATGTCAACTCAAAGACCCAAAATTGTTCTGATACTACTTTATTTCAAAAAAATATTTAATTGTTTCCACTTTTCCAGCAGCAGTTTTCATATATTGAACGCATTAACATCTATATTGTCAAGCCCACTGATTTTCAACAATTATCGTGCAATAAAATGATTAGATTAGATTAGATTACTTACAGTGTGGAAACAGGCCCTTCGGCCCAACAAGTCCACACCGACCCGCCGAAGCGCAACCCACCCATACCCCTACATTTACCCCTTACCTAACACTACGGGCAATTTAGCATGGCCAATTCACCTGACCCGCACATCTTTGGACTGTGGGAGGAAACCGGAGCACCCGGAGGAAACCCACGCAGACACGGGGAGAACGTGCAAACTCCACACAGTCAGTCGCCTGAGTCGGGAATTGAACCCGGGTCTCTGGTGCTGTGAGGCAGCAGTGCTAACCACTGTGCCACCGTGCCGCCCGGTGGCTTCTGGATACAGTTTGGACTTTTAAATGCTCAAATTTTGCCTAATAAAAGATATACATAGGTAACCTCTGATAGTCTCTCAAACTAATTTCATTTTGTAGCAGTAGCTCTTAAAAAGAGATTTCAATGTTCAACATATTTACAGAGCAGTCATTTATTGACGGAAAACAATTTATTCTTATGTAGCATAGGATATTGTCTGGCTGCTTTGGGATTTTATGATCATCGCATCAAAATAGTTTGTGATTGTAGAAATATATTCATGTACATTTTAAGGATTAGAAAGTCCTCCACTATAGAATCATCTTTAATTTATTCAAAACAGAGAATAAATGTGAGATAAACAAAGAACAAAGAACAATGTAGCACAGGAACAGGGCCTTTGTCCCTCTAAGCCTGCACCGCAACATTTGCCCTTCCATACTGAAACTGTCTTCACTTACAGGATCCATATCCCTCTATTCCTTTCCTATTCATGTATTCATGCTACTATATCTGCTTCCACCACCTCCTCTGGCAGCACGTTCCAGACATTCACCATTCTTTGTGTGAAAAACCTGCCTCACACATTTCTTTTTAACATCGCCCCTCGCACCTTGAATCTGTGTCCCCTAGTAATTGACCCCTCCATCCTGGGAAAAATCCTCATACTTTCCACTCTATTCATGTTATTCATAATTCTATAAACTTCCACTGGGTAACCCCTCAACCTCCCCCATTGCAATGAAAACAAACCAAGTCTATTCAACCTTTTTTCATAGTTAAAAGCCCCATACCAGGCAACATCCTGGTAAAGCTTTACTGTGCCATCTCCAAAGCAATCACATCTTTCTGGTACTGTGGTGACTAGAACTGTACACAATATTCCAAGTGTGACCTACATAAACTTCTATAGTGGGCGGCACGGTGGCACAGTGGTTAGCACTGCTGCCTCATAGCGTCTGAGACCCGGGTTCAATTCCCGACTCAGGTGACAGACTGTGTGGAGTTTGCACGTTCTCCCCGTGTCTGCGTGGGTTTCCTCTGGGTGCTCCGGTTTCCTCCCACAGTCACAAAGATGTGCGGGTCAGGTGAATTGGCCATGCTAAATTGCCCGTAGTGTTAGGTAAGGGGTAAATGTAGGGGTATGGGTGGGTTGCGCTTCAGCGGGTCGGTGTGGACTTGTTGGGCCGAAGGGCCTGTTTCCAGACTGTAAGTAATCTAATCTAATTTAATCAAATCTGCAGCATAACTTGCCTTTCCTTATTCACTGTATAATTTCCACCTGTACTTGACCTTTCAAAATGAATCACTTCACATTTGTCCGCATTAAACTCCATTTTCTGCCCATGCCTCCAAGTGATCGATATCCTGCAGTATCCTCTGACAGTCCTCCTCACTATCCGCAAATCCACCGATCTTTGTATTGTCCATAAACTTACTAATTAGACCAGCTTTGTCTTCCTCCAAATCGTTTATATAGATCACCAACAGCAGAGGTTCCAGCACGGATCCCTGTGGAACACCATTAGTCACAGCCCTCCATTTCAAAAAGCATCCTTCCATCATTATTCTCCAGCTCCAATGAGGAAGCCAGTTTTGTATCCATCTTGCCAGCCCACCCCAATACCATGTGGCTTCATCTTTTGTAGGGGTCTACCATGAGGGACCTTGTCAAAGGCTGTACTGAAGTCCATGTCGACAACATCAACCGCTTTTCCCTCATCAATCATCTTCGTCACCTCCTCCAAAAACTCGATCAAATTAGTGAGGCATGAGCTCTCCTGCACAAAGCCATGCTGTTTCTCAGTAATAAGTCGATTTGCTTCTAAATGCATATAGATCTTGTACCTGAAATTATTTTCCAATAATTTCCCTACTACTGACGTGAGGCTCTTAGGTCTGTAATTCCAGGATTATCCCTGTCACCCTTCTTAAACAATGGGATAACTTTGGCTATTCTCCAGTCCTCTGGGACCTCAAAGATGTCTGTCAATGCTCCAGCAATTTATTCTTAATGTTATTAAGGTTATTAATTTTGTCATCTACCAAAGAATGCCCCACCAAATCAAGTTATGAAGAATAGTCATATTGGACTTGAAGTGTTAGCTGTGTTTTTCTCCCCATAGATATTGCCAGTCCTGCTGAGTTTCTCCAGCATTTTCTATTTTTTATTTCAGATTTCCAGCATCCACAGTATCGCGCTTTGTATAAATTATGTTAGTTGTTGTGTAAGTACCTTCCCAATCACAGACAATTCTGAAAAGGATCATTTTTTTCCAGAAAGCTACAGAATATGTTTCACTCATGATGATTTAAGTGTTTCACTGCTAGCTAAAATGCTGCTACAAAGGTTAGACTGAAGGGATAATAAAAAAGTCAAAAGCTGAATAAATTTTCATGTAATTTCTCTGTCTGCTTTTTTAACAGAAATGTAATTCCAAATGGTTGTGTGTTATATTTACACATTGTATTTTCAGGGAGCGTCATGATTTTGTGCTCACCACAGAAACATTATGTGTCTTACCATCATGAGACTCTTAGGGGCACCATATGCACATCATTGAAAGGATTCATGTCAAATGCTCTGGATAGATTTGAAATAATTTAGGCAGCTAATAATGTGAATCTGGCACAGTGCTAATGGGAGCACTGCTCATCAGGCATCCTGCTGTGAGCTAACCCTCCTTACTAGAATGTCATGTTTACTTATTATAATAAATTAATTGCACTCCAAACAGGGGCACATCTATCATAAAAGATGGATGATGAAACACTAGCAGCTCTTAAAAGGTTACCTCAAAACAGTCGTATTGGGGAAAGTTGGAAAAGGTTACACCTTGGGCATGGGTCAGAAGTGCTCCATTCACCCAAGCAGCAATGGAATGTGGGCAGCCTTGGTAAAGTCAGTACACGGCAACCTCAATTATCCAAATGACAGGGCAGGGAGTATTTCGTTCGGATAATCGAATGTTTGGATAATTGAATGTTCGAATAACACAGTTTACTCAAGCATCGGGACCTTGAGATCTTGATTGGATAATCCAAAATTTGGATAAGCGATGTTCAGATAACAGAGTTGTTCTGTATTTATTGCGCATGCTTAATTATCCTGAAAATGGATGAAACAATAACTGCTGCCTCCCCTGGGCACCAAATCCGAGAACAGATGAGGACTAACTTTGTTACTGTCTGAAAGATTACCAAGGTAAGATAGTCATATCCCGCTTCATTTTACAATGTTTTATTACAATGGCTGTTAAGTTCTTTGTAAGCTTGAGAAAGCCTCACAGAGTGAGTCTGCTGTGCTGATCTGCAAATGTGTGGCAATCATTTGATAACCTAAGGCATGTTTCATGTTCACGGACTTGTAGGTAGCTGATGAACTCAACACTTCAGTGATAAAGATTCAAATGGTGTGGACAATCTCTCCAAGTTCATACCTTGTGAAACTTCCCCTTGCCAAAGATTTTCATTCTTTAACTCCCTATGTCCTCACTCATTCACTTCCTTACATACAGGCATGCATTGTTGTACTGCAGCATTACACACTAAAAATCCTTCCATGTGACACAGTTTCAAGTGTGTAGACAGGGTCTTTTTATTGATTAGAGTGTGCTGGAAAAGCACAGCAGTTCAGGCAGCATCCGAGGAGCAGGAAAGTTGACTTTTCAGGCAAAAGCCCTTCATCAGGAAAGAGGCAGAGTACCTGAAAGGTGGAGAGATAAATGAGAGGAGGGTAGGAGGAGGGAGAAAGCAGCATAGAGTACAATAGGTGATTGGAGGTGGGGATGAAGGTGATAGATCAGGGAGGAGAGTGGGGGAAGGTAGCAAAGAGTACAATGGGTAAATGGGGGTGGGGATGAAGGTCAGAGAGGAAGATGGAGTGGATAGGTGGAAAGGAAGATAGGCAGGTAGGACAAGCCATGGGGACAGTGCTGAGCTGGAAGTTTGGAGCTGGGGTGAGGTGGGGGAAAGGGAAATGAGGAAACTGGTGAAGTCCACATTGATGCCCTGGGATTGAAGTGTTCGGAGGCGGAAGATGAGGCGTTCTTCCTACAGGCGTCTGGTGGTGAGGGAGCGGCGGTGAAGGAGGCCCAGGACTTCCATGTCCTCGGCAGAGTGGGAGGGGGAGTTGAAATGTTGGGCACAGGGCGGTGTGGTTGATTGATGTGGGTGTCCCAGGGATGTTCCCTAAAGCGCTCTGCTAGGAGGCGTCCAGTCTCCCCAATGTAGAGGAGACCGTATCGGGAGCAACAGATACAATAAATGATATTGGTAGATGTGCAGGTAAAACTTTGATGGATGTGGAAGACTCCTTTGGGGCCTTGGATGGAGGTGAGGGAGATGGTGTGGGGACAGGTTTTGCAATTCCTGCGGTGGCAGGGGAAGGTGCCAGGATGGGAGCGTGGGTTGTAGGGGGGCGTGGACCTGACCAGGTAGTCTTTTTTATTTTCTGTTTTTAAGAACTGGCGAGTTAAATGGGAAAGAGTTGTTTTAAAACAGAACAGTGTTTGAAAGAATGGCTACAGTTTTGGAGGCAAGTAACCTGATACTTCTGGCAGGCAGCATATTCAATGTGTTTGACCAAACAGTAATTGAAGTTTTGGTTACAAATAATTTAGAACTGACGGGGTGTAGACAAGCAGCTTTTGTTGGCAATAAGACTTGATTGATCTATGAATTAGTGACAAGTGATCAATGACAGACAGCCTGTTGCCCACCAACAAGTGTGTATCTGTTTCTTAGGGAAGTGAACAAACTGGAACTGGGAACAAGTCACACAGAGAAAGACAGAGAAAGAGAGTTCACTTCTTCCTTAGCCTGAGAGCTTTCTCTGTTCTTTGCAGTCAAAACTCACTGCAAGCCTTAGGAAAACTAGTTTATCATTTCAGCACAGTCACAGAGTCATAGTGATGTGCAGTACAGAAACAGATGTTCAATGCAACTTGTCCATGCTGATCAGATATCCTAAATTAATCTAGTCCCATTTTCCAGTATTTATATCGCAAGCTGTGAATTTTAACTGATACATTCGAGATTTACAAGGGAATCAGCTACCTTGTGTTTCTTACCGACCAATCGCATCCAGAAAAAGATGCTGGCTGCAATAGAAAGAGTTAAGTAATCCCACAATCTACTGATGATCTAGGCTCTGCAGTCCAGCCACATCAATCAGAATGGTGATGGACAATTAAACAACTAACAGAAGTGGAGGCAAGATGCAACATGCTGGTTGGCATAGAGTCATAAAGATCATCTCAGCAACAGAACTGAAGAACAAAGCCGACTGAACTGTCTTTCTAGTTTTCCCTTCCTGTCCATAACCTATTTTTACCTTGTTTGCTTGGGTATATATAAAGGGAGTTTATGTGGGGTTTATAACCTTAATTAGTTGTATTATATGCTGGTCGTTCACAACTGTTTCCCTGTAGCTAGGGTCCAATTACTTGTAACAAATAGCAATTCTTGTTCATTACAAAAACCTGGTCCATGCTTGCTATAAGTCTGGGCCTGAAAGTCGGGTAACTGGGAACCTTTGCATACTTTATAAAATCTTTATATATTCTGAGAATATTGGTGCTCGATTTCCAGTACACCATCTGTGTGAGTCATGACACAAGTAACATCAAACAGGAATTCTCAAATATCCTTGTCTGTTTTGTATTAAATGCTAAGAACAAGGAATTGCCATACAAACTTTTGTGTGAACTACAGCAGGAGTAGGCTACTCAGCCCCTTGAACCGCCTCTGCCATTCAGTAAGATCAGTCCCATCTGATTACTCCAGATTCAACCCAACTCCGGAAATTCTTTCACCCCTTTCCTTGTCAAGAATCTCTCTACTTCTGCCTTAAAAATATCCAAGGATTCTGCTTCCAGTGATTTTTGAAGAAGAGAGCTCCAAAGACACACTACCTTCTGTGAGAATAAAATTGCTGTCTTATGATTTATGTATGATTATCTCTGTCTTAAATGGACGACCCCTGATTTTTAAACAGCACCCCCTAATTTTAGATTCTCCCACAGGACCAAACGTCCACTGTGTCATAATCCCTTATATATTTCAATTGTCACCCCTTATTCTTTGCAACTTCAGTAGATACAAGTCTAGGTAAAAACAAGGACTGCAGATGCTGGAAACCAGAGTCTAGATTAGAGTGGTACTGGAAAAGCACAGTCGGTCAGGCAGCATCCGAGGAGCAGGAAAATCGACGTTTCGGGCAAAAGCCCTTCATCAGGAATAGAGGATGAAGGGCTTTTGCCCAAAACATCGATTTTCCTGCTCCTCAAATGCTTTTCCAGCACCTCTCTAATCTAGATACAAGTCTAGCTTGTCCAACCTTATCTCGTAGCACAACTCCCTATTCCAGTTATTAGTCTGGTGAACCTACTCCTAATTACTTTCAATGTATTCACAATGCATGGTGATTTTTGTGAAGCCTCCACTTCTGTTAGTTGTTTAATTGTCCATCACCATTCTGATTGATGTGGCTGGACTGCAGAGCCTAGATCATCAGTAGATTGTGGGATTACTTAACTCTTTCTATTGCAGCCTGCTTCCACTCTTTGGTATATAAATATTCTTGTGTTGTAGTTTCATCAAATTGACAAATCATTTTTAGCTCTGCATGATGCTGTTTCTGCCATGACCTCCTGAACTTGACACAGTAGTCATATTGGACACCTAACGTTAACTCTGTTTCCCTCTCCAGAGATGCTGCCAGACTTACTGAGTTTCTCCAACGTTTTCTCTTTTATTTCAAATTTCCAGTATTTTGCTCTTTTTTGATCTCTGGGCTAGATAGTAATGATGGGGGGGGGGGGGGGGGGAGGTGGGGTGAGATGGGGGGATGGGTATCTGTGGCCATGGGGTGACAGATTGTGGTCAAATATAATTCTACTGCTGCTGATGACCCGCAGTCCATCATGGATGCCCAGTTTTGAGTTGCTAGACCTATTCGGTCTGTCCCACATAGAACCATGATAGTGCCAAACAACACAATGGTGGGTATTCTCAAGGTGGAGACAGAATCTCACCTCCACAATGACTGTAAGGTGGTCAGTCCTACTGACACTGTCATGGGTGGCTGCATCTGCAATGGTTGTGGACAAGACCAAAAAGACTTTTTCCCTCTTGTAGTTCCTCACCACCTGTCACAGATGCAATTTAGCAGCTTTGTTCCTGAGGACTTGGTTGGCTTTACTCAATAGTGGTGGCATTCCACTTGTGCTGATGGATGTCAAATTCCCCCAGAGTACATTTTGCACCCGTGCCACATTCAGTGCTTCTAGCAAGTGGTCTTCAACATGGAAGTGAACTGATTCATCAGCCAGTGGAGAGTGGGTAGGTTAGATATACCGAGAGGTTTCCTTGTTCCTGCTTAACCTGAAGCCATGAGATTTCACAGGGTCCAGAATCAATGCCCTGGATGGTATTAACTTTCTTGAGTGTTGTTTGAGCTAACTCATTCAGACAAGTGGGGTCTGTGTAAATTTATGCAGCTGTGGTGGTACAGATTGAAGGGCCTCTTTTGTACTGTATGATTCTATGCCATCAGAATCCTGATTTATGCCGAGTAGATAATGAACAGGCTCTGGGGAGTCAGGAGGTGGCTTACTTGTTGCAGTATTTTCAGCTTCTGCCCTGCTCATTTAGCATTGGATTTATGTGGCATGTCCAGTTCACTTTCTGGTAAATGATCATCCCTGGGATGTTGATAGCAGGAGATTCAGTGATGGTAGCACCATTAAATGTTAAGGGCTATTGATTAGATGGTCTCTTAGTGGTGATGATGATCACCTTGCATTTGTGTGACACAAATGTTACTTGCCAATTGTCAGCCCAAGCCTGGATATTGTCCAGGTCTTGCTGCATTTTGACATCAACTGCTTCAGTATCTGAGGAACTGTGAATGAAGCTGAACAAAATGCAATCATCAGAGAGCATTCCTAGTTCTGACCTTATGTCGGAGGGATCATCAATAAAGCAGTTGAATATTGTTGAACCTAAAACACTATACTAAGGAATTCCTGCTGAGATATCTGGAATAGAGATGGCTGACCTCCAGTAATACAAATATTGTCCTATGTTGGTTTTACATATTTAAAGAAGCTCTTACTGCCCATTTTTATATTTTTGCCAGTTTGCACTCAGTTTATTTTCACCTCTTTATTATTTTTGATAATCATTTGAGGCCCTTTACAACTTTCCTGACCTTCTGGTTTGCCATTAGTCTTTGTCACATTGTACATTGTTTCTTTCAATTTGATATTACACTTCACTTTCTTGAATAACTGTGATCACATTGTCCCCTCACTGGAGTCCTTCTTCTTCAGTGCAACATAACTTTGCTGTGAGTCATTATTTTCTTAAATGTCTGCCGTTCTTTCTCAGCCATCTTTTCTGCTAATCTCATGACCCAGTGGCCACTTCACAACACAGAAGACTTTCGCTACATAATGATCGTCCACCTGATGAACATGGCTGAGCTAATACAGGCATCATTGCATTAGCAATATGTACATGCAGTTGGAATAAGCATGCTGTAGGACCTTAGAATTAGTGTCCCTGTCCCCCCAAAATATGCCAAGGATATACCTAAGACAGTGATTTTGGAAACTCTTCAGCAATTTCTCCTGCCTAATACATTATCCATATAAAACCTGGGGAAGTAATGACAATGAAATCTACCATTAATCTTCATTTGTGGGGCAGGATTCATGTGTTATCCATAAAATGATGGTATAGAGTTAAAGTATGAGACTCTAATCTACTGTTTTTGATTGTCCATTTCATTAAATGGAAATATGTGAAATTTCAGTAGAGTCAATGTAGATTTCTTCACTGAGTCATGTTGGATAAAAATGACGATGTCACTCAGAGTATTTCAAGTAGCACATCTTTGATGTTCTGACTAGTTCACCTTGAGCTTTGCACTTCAAATTTGATGCCACATCAATATTTGGACATTTATCTGTTTGAAGGGAGATAAACGAATTGTATTGATTATTCTAGTTACGTTTCTTAGCTCTCATTGGCATTAAATGTTATCGTTTTCCAAGTATTCAGTTTTTCATTGCAATTTTACAACACATATTTAAACCATTAGAGCAAAATAACCTTGATCTTTCTCTCTTTGATTAATGAGTTACATCAAAACTTGATCTGATTAGCTAGTCGCAAATCTGTTGTAAAGTAAGACTACTGCATATATGAGATTGAAATTAGAACTTTTTGTTTCAGCCCATTAAAGGAAGATACGTAAATTGAAAATTTTTACCATGTGTTTAGCTTTCAACATCTAGGTAATTTTCAACAACTCACAATTCCATCGAGGTGGCTGAGAACAAATTGCACAAAAAACAGGATAAATCCAACCCGGCAAATTACTGCTCCGTCAGTCTACTCTTGGTCATCAGTAAAGTGATGGAAGGTGTCATCAACAGTGCTATCAAGCAGCACCTGCTCAGCAATAACCTGCTCAGTGATGTTCAGTTTGGGTTCTAGCAGGAACACTCAGCTCCTGACCTCATTCCAGCCTTCCGATGATCATTATGTAATGAAAGGTCTCTGTGTTTTGAACTGGCCACTGGGTCATGAGATTAGCAAAAAAGATGGCTGAGAAACAATGGCAGACATTTAAGAAAATAATAACTCACAGCAAAGTTATGTTGCAATGAAGAAGAAGGACTCTAGTGAGGGGACAATATGATCACAGTTATTCAAGAAAGTGAAGTGTAACATCAAATTTAAAGAAACAATGTACAATGTGACAAAGACTAATGGTAAACCAGAAGGTCAGGAAAGTTGTAAAGGGCCCTCAAATGATTATCAAAAATAATAGAGGCAAAAATAAGCTGAGTGCAAACTGGCAAAAACATAAAAATGGATAGTGAGAGCTTCTTTAAATATGTAAAACCAAGAGAGAAGCCTAACTGAACATAGGCCTTTTAGAGAACAAGGTAGGGAAAATAACAATGGGATACCAGGAAGTAGCAGCAGAGTTGAATAAATATATTACATCAGTCTTCATGATAGAGAATATTAATAACATTCTAACATTACTAAATAATCAAGCAGATAAAGGGAGAGGACAATGAATGTCACTACAAAAAAATTACTAGCGAATCTTAATCATCCTAGAGGGCGACTCGTTCCCTGGGCCTGATGGGCTGCAACCGTGGATTTTGAAGGAGGCCATTACCAGTCATTACACTGGTAATTATTTTCTGTCGTGACTCACTGGAATAGAGCACTTGAAATCAAACTATTCCTGGAGTCATCACAGCAGTTAAAGATTTTACATTTTGACACAATATTAGCCAACTTACCTCATTTTCACACCTAGGTTGAATGAAAGCACAAACCAGGTTTCTGCACTTAACAAGAATTAGTATTTGCTACAAATAGTTAGATTTGATGTACAGAAAACCGTTATAAACTGTCATCACACAATACTACAAATTAAAATTCTAATCCCCTACAAGTTCCTCCTTATGGAACTACACACATACACAGTCAGGTAGTTAAAAAAAAGGTAAAAACAATGACTGCAGATGCTGGAAACCAGATTCTGGATCAGTGGTGCTGGAAGAGCACAGCAGTTCAGGCAGCATCCAACGAGCAGCGAAATCGATGTTTCAGGCAAAAGCCCTTCATGGGACTTTTGCCCGAAACATCGATTTCGCTGCTTGTTGGATGCTGCCTGAACTGCTGTGCTCTTCCAGCACCACTGATCCAGTTAAAAAAAAAGATAGAGGCAAGACATTTCAGTACTCTTTGTTCACAGGATTTGTTGAATTGATTCTTGCTGATCAGATTTCTTCTTAGCCTTCTTTCTGAATGCTTCTATGGTTTGCAAGAGGCTCAGGGTGGCTGATTCACTTTTTAAAAAGTCTTTGAATTATCAATTAAAAACTGGCAGCAACTGCTTAAATAAAGCTAACCCTAGTTTTCTTCAGGTTTAAAGTGGCAGAGAACAGTAAGACTGCTCCTGAGCTGGTGGAGATCTGATCACTTCTCTGTAAATTGTTTCCAGCGCCAATATGATCAGTAACCTGAGAACCAATAGAATTAGACAGTTGGGATAAAGCGGAAATTTTCACATTGGCAACCTTGAACTAGTAAAAGTGCAGAAGGAATCAGTGCTAGAGTTACAATTATTTACAGTATATATTAATGACTTGGATGAGGAAAGTGAATGTAATACAGCCAGGTTTGCAGAAGACACAAAAATAAGTAAAAGAGCAAGTACTGAAGATGAGACAAAGAATATGCAGAGGGAAATAGACAGGTCATGTAAATGAGCAAAACCTTGGTTGACAGAATATAAAGTGGGAAAACGTGAGGCTATGAAAAGACTTCAGAAAGCCACAGTGAATAGGAGTTTGGGAGTTTTTGTGCTCAAATGACAAAATAGCTAGCATACAAGTTCTGCAGGTCATTGGGAAGGGAAATGGAATATTGGATTTACCTCACAGGGAATGGAATATCAAAATAGCAAGGTCTTACTCAAACTATACAAGACACTAATCAGACCACAACTGGAATCCCTTAGCTAAGGAAAGATATTCTGGTCTTGGAGGCAGTCCAAAGAATGTTCACTGAGCTGGTTCAGGAGGATTTTCTTATGCAGAGAGGCAGGGTATTCATTGGAGAGGCAGGGTATTCATTGGAAGAATGACTGGAGACACTTTTAAAAAATTCAAGATTCTTAAGAGACATGACAGGGTAGGTTGTCTCACTTTGTGAGACAATCTATAGTCAGAGGGCAAAATCTCAGACTAAGGGGTCACCCACTTAAGACAGAGTTCAAAAGGGAATCTTATCTCTCAGAAGGTAGTAAATCAGTAGAATTCTTTCCCACAGAGGGTTGATGAGGTTGAGTCATTAAGCGTTTTCAAGGCTGAGATTGACAGATCTTTAATCAGTAAGGGAATCAAAGGTCACAGGGAAAGGCAAGAAAGTGGAGGTGAGGATTATCAGATTAGTCATGATTTTATTAAATGGCAGAACAGCCTTAATGTGCCAAATGGTCAACCGCTGCTCCTATACCACATTGTCTTATCAAAAGGGGGAGTAAAATCGTTAGGTTTGAATTAAGATTTTTAATATGGACTCCATATTTCCCATTATTTTAGTTTATAAACAAAATGACTGTTAGCTATTACTGGATTAGTGGTGCTGGAAGAGCACAGCAGTTCAGGCAGCATCCAAGAAGCAGCGAAATCGACGTTTCGGGCAAAAGCCCTTCATCAGGAATAAAAGCTATTACGTCAGGTCAGAACCTGCCATTAATACTTTTGGGGCTGATATTACTTAAAAGTAAGTTGTACATCAGATAAGGGGCAAATGTGTGATTAAATGGAATATCCAAACGTTGAGGTTCAAGTTGCCCTGCTCCATGGCTTGCTGTGTGCAGAAATTGCTCGTGTAAGTTTCTGGGGAGAGAACAGATGGCAGGAGTGGAAGCAGGTGATTGTGTCCTACTTAATTCCAAAATCCTGCAAAAATTTAATGTCCTTCAGGGCAACAACTTCCTAGTGGCAAAACTTCTGCTTCGATAGGATGGAGGTGGGTGGGGGAAGTCAAACAAAGGACTAGCTGCTCTCTGATCTCAGTGGGAGTGATGGCCTCTGCTAGTACTACAGTAATCCACAGTGAGGATCAGTAAGAGTGGGGAAGCAGTGATGCAATACATCTGGGTAAGGCTAGGAGCCTCTGGTGAGATTGGAAGGGGCAATTTGATTGGGGGCTGTGTGAGTAGGGAAATACAAGAGGAAACATAGGAGGTAATCAAAGTGTGGGTGGTATCTTCAGTAGAAATAATGGACCTGCATTGGAGGCTCTGCACCCTTCCTGTCACAAGCTCACCAAGTGCCCCTTATCTTGTTGTCAGCCTCAGCCCATCACTGATGAAATAGAGGCGGAGGTGGGAAGTGACCCTGAGGTTGCAGTTAATTGATCACTTTAGGGTTTTAATTGGCACAAAAGTGGGAGGGTTGCCCTGCCAGAATTGCAGCAGGATAGGGTGGGCATAAAGACTCCAGGGAAGTGCAGCCATGACATTTTTATAGATCGGCCTCCAGTTGTAAATGGTCTCATGGGGAAGACAGAATTCTGTTTAGTATTTCAACTGTCGACTTAACCATTAACTAGCTTTTATGTTTCCTCTCCTATTTCCCTTCTCAATCGGCTCCTGATTAGACTGCTCCTTCCAAATTCAACAGGGCCGGTCAGCCTTACCCTGGAAGCATTGCACCACTACACCCCATCTTTTACTCCAGCAACAATCCTCACTGTGGACTGCTGTAGTACCAACAGAGGCCACTATTCCCAGTGGCACCACCGAGGTCAGAAAACTGATCATGAAATCGCAGTATTAGCACTATAAATATGAACTAATCTTACAGCATATGTTTAGGGTTAGTGAGCACCCCTTTAATAATAGGGCTTGTTAATGGTTGTCAAATTATATTAACTTGTACTGAATTGTTATGGTGTAGTGCTTCATTCCACATGATTGAGGATTGCTATAAGAGGTTTAAAATAGCCAACTTAAAATTTCTTTTGCTGTCTGTCTTTTTTTAAAAACTCTCTTAAACAAACCCTTTTTATCCCTCTCTTTCTCTTTCTGTACCTGGATCAATTTGTTCCACTTAATTCACCTTCCACTGTCTGGTTTGCAGTTCAGAAATCACAATGACTAAAATCCCAGTTTCTCTGTTTCACTTGCTGCACCATTATCAGGTCACATTTACAGCAACTTCGGGGGCAAAACTTTTTAAATCTGAAAGGTGCTGGGACTGTAGCAAAACCCTAGCACAAACTCAAAGCCCTTGTGTGGATGGGAGTGGCAGGGAGTTCTTCTTGGCTAGGAAGACATTTTCTATTGCTCCCCTATTTATTTCTATTTATTTAAGTATATTTCAACAGGTAAAATATTTTCTTTGATCTAGTGGCATGAATACTCTTTGACCTCAACTCTGATATAGGCCAAAGATTTTTGAAGGTCATTACTGCTATGGAGTTTGTTTTTTGTTTACCTGTAGTGCGGGACTACAGTGTGGGAGAGACAGTAAGTGTAAGTATTAGATGACCTGAGTTGTACTGAAGACCTTCCTGATACTGCACTGCAAAAACAATTGAAATGTAAACAGTAACAGCTGAGAAAGTGCTATTGTAGAACAAGGTCCAAAGCAAGCTAAATATGTTGTTTTCTGGGAAAATAAATAGCTGCCTCCTGTACCTGCAGGATGACCAGTCTTTTAAAACAGTCAATGCTGCAAATGCATTACTGCCAATCATTAAAGGGAAAGATTGGATAGTATAAGGAACAACATGTAACTAGGGCAAGAGAAGGTCCATTCAAGGACAAAGGAGGGAATTTATACATGGAGCTGGAGACAGTGAATACTTTGCATTGGTATTCACAAAGGAGAAGGATATGGTGAATGGTGAGCCTGGAGAGGGGTAAATTGATATTCTGGAGAATGCACTGCCAGAGGAGGTGATGGAGGTGGATTCTATAGCAACATTTAAGAGGTGTCTTGCTGGATATATGAATAAACAGGAAATAGAGGGATATGGATTGCACAAAGGCAAAAGGCTTTTAGTTTAGGAAGACATCATGTGTCAGCAGAACTTGGTGGGCCGAAGGGCCTATTCCTGTGTTACATTGTTCTTTGTTCCACAATGCTCCTTGGTCTTTAGATTGAAAACACACTTACCATGTGAATTCATGATAATGTCAAGGAAAGCTGTGTAAGAAAAATCCCTGTACAAAAGGTAAACTCAACCATTGGAAAATGGAAGCAGTTTTTAAAGTTAACTTTGAAGATACAATTGGCATTGGCAAGACCAGGATTTTTTGCTCATCCCCAGTCACCTTTGAGGAATTGGTCCTATGTCACTTTCTTGAAATGCAGTAGTCTCTATTTAGGCAGACCCACAGCACAGCTCAAGAGACAGGACCTGGTTGTTGATGGCAGGAAGCATCGATGAAGCAGCCAAAGATAGTTGGCTACATATTGTTGAGGCATACTCACCTCTTTAGGAAGAGAGTTTCATGTATTTCAGATAGCAACTCTAAATGAATAGTGAAATAGTTCCAATTCAGGATGGTGTGTAACTTGAAAGGGTTCGTGCAGATGGTGATCTTCCCATGTATGTGGCTGGGTAGTTGCAGTAACTAGTTTGAAAAATACTGGCAAAGGAGCCTGGAGGCAGAGGGTGGTGGTGGAGGGTTGTTTTTCAGATTGGAGGCCTGTGACCAGTGGTGCTTGATTTTTGTTTGTCATTTATATAAACGATCTGGATGAGAATTTAGGAAGTGTGGTTAGTAAGTTTGTGAAGACACCAAAGTTGTTGGTATAGTCGACAGTGAAGGTAGTTATCTAAGTTTACAAAGGGATCTTGATCAATTGGCTCAATGGACTGTGGAGTGGTAGATGGAATTTAATTTGGATAAATGCAAGGTATTACATTTTGGTAAATCAAATAAGGGCAGGACTTATACAGTTAATAGTCAGGGTCTGGGCAGTATTGTCAAACAGAGAGACCTAGGGGACCAGTTATATAGTTTTTTGAAATTGCATCACATATATTCAGGGTATTTAAGAAGACATTTAACACACTTACCTTCATTGCTCAGGTTTTTGAGTATAGTCTGGTCACCCTGCTATAGGAAGGAGATTCTTAATTTGGAGAAGGTTGAGAAGAGATTTACCAGGAGGTTGCCAGGTATGGAAGGTTTGTGTTAAAACGATAGGCTGGATCGGCTGGGACTTTTTCGACTGGAGCAGGGGAGTTTGAGGGGTGATCTTATACAGGCTTATAAAAATAATGAGGGGCATAGATAAGGTGAATAGCAAATGTTTTTCCCTGGGTGGGAGAGTTCAAAACTAGGGGGCAAATCTTCAAGGTGAGAGGAGGAAAATTTAAAAGGGACCTGAGGGACAACATTTTCACACAGATGGTGAATTCTATGTGGAATGAACTGCTAGAGGATATGTTAGATGCAGATACAGTTACAACATTTAAAAGACATTTGGACAGGTATATAGATTAGAAAGGTTTGGATGGATATGGGCCAAATGTAAGCAACTGGGACTAATTTAGTTTGGAAAGTATGGATTGGTAGTACCAAAGGGTCTGTTTCCATACCATATGACTCTATGACTCTATGAATGTTGTTGGAGTTGTATACATTCACGCAAGTACCTGGTTTGTGTCTTGTAAATGATGGACAATTCAGGAGCTGAGTTACTCGCCTCAGAATTCCCAGCATTTAACCTGCTTTTGGAGCTGTTGTATTACATGATTGGTCAATTCTGGCTAATGGCTACATCTTGATGGTATGCAATACTGCATTGTAACATTCTTGGCTGTCAAAGGATTGTGAGGACTGCAGATGCTGCAGGTCAGAGCTGAAAATATGTTGCTGGAAAAGCGCAGCAGGTCAGGCAGCATCCAAGAGCAGGAGAATTGACGTTTCGGGCATAAACCCTTCTTCAGGAATGAGGAGAGTGTGCCAAGCAGGCTAAGGTAAAAGGTAGGGAGGAGGGACTTGGGGGAGGGGTTGCGATAGGTGGAAGGAGGTTAAGGTGAGGGTGATAGGCTGGAGTAGGGGTGGGGGCGAGAGGTCATGAAGAAGATTGCAGGTTAGGAAAGTGGTGCTGCGTTCGAGGGTTGGGACTGAGACAAGGTAGGGGGAGGAGAAATGAGGAAACTGGAGAAATCTGAGTTCATCCCTTGTGGTTGGAGGGTTGCTAGGCGGAAGATGAGGCGCTCTTCCTCCAGCCATCGTGTTGCTATGGTCTGGCGATGGAGGAGTCCAAGGACCTGCATGTCATTGGTGGAGTGGGAGGGGGAGTTTTATTGCTGGAAAAGTGCAGCAGTTCAGGCAGCATCCAAGGAGCAGGAGAATCGACGTTTCGGGCATGAGCTCTTCTTTAGGAATGAGGAGAGTGTGCCAAGCAGGCTATCTTAGCCTGCTTGGCACACTCTCCTCATTCCTGTGGAAGGGCTCATGCCCGAAACGTCGATTCTCCTGCTCCTTGGATGCTGCCTGATCTGCTGTGCTTTTCCAGCAACACATTTTCAGCAGTGTCAAAGGAATGTGACTAGATACTTAATAAAAACTGAAAGAACTATGGATGCTGTAATTCAGAAACGAAAAGAGAAATTGCTGGAAAAGCACAGCAGATCTGGCAGCATCTGTGGAGAGAAATCAAAGTCAACGTTTCGGGTCGAGTGACCTTTCCTCAGAAGTCATGAGGGGTTCTGAGGAAGGGTCACTTCAAGCGAAACATTAACTCTGACTCCAATTGATAAATTTTCTGTACTCAGTCAAATGCAGCCATGATGTCAAGCATAGTAACTCTCACCTCATCTCTTGAATGCAGTTACTTTGTCCATGACTGGACAAAGGCTGTTAGCGTGGACAAGAGAGGAAGTGAATTGAATTACTCTTACTGCGTTCCTTTTCTGTCTTTATCATGGGTTAACTTTTCAATGTGCTTTTTATTTAAATTCCTCTTTTCCCTTTTCATAATTGGCAGTGGTGTTTTTCTTCAAATGATATTTTTCACAGTTGTAATCCCAGTGATGTTAATACTGGAGAAGTCAGATTCCAGAGTCAAACCTGGATTGACAGTAACTGATATTTTAAAGGGGAGGGGGTGTGGTTTCCTGGATTTCTTGACCCTGAAGCAGTCACAACCATTAGGGTTGGATCATCGGATGTGGTCAGTGCTCAGGGACAGGAGTGTGCGATTGTGAGCAAGGCGAGTAAGGGGTCCCAGAGGGCAGTAATACAGGAGCTTCAGCTCGTCCAACTGTCTGTCAGGTTTGTTTGAATAAGTGTGGGGGTTGTGGGCTGGATGAGCTAACTGATCATGGCCTTCTCGTATGGGAAACGACTCAAGAGGGCTAAGGGGTGTAAGAAAGAAGGTGGAATAAAAGGGCACAGTATGATGCGCGGGATTGATTTAATTTGATTTACTATTGTCGCATGTATCGAAGTACAATGAAAAGTTTTGTTTTGTATGTAGTACAGGCAGGTCATACCATACAAAGTGCATGAGGGTAATATAACAGAGTGAGGATTACAATGTTACGATTGCAGAGAAGGTGCACAAAGAGCAAGATCAACATTAAATTCAAAATTTGAGAGACCCACTTAGAAACCTAATAATGGCAGGAAAGAAGCTATTCTTGAATCCTTTGGCACATATGTGCTTTTTGCAACTTCTGCCTGATGGAAGAGATTATAACTGGGGTAGGAGGGTCATTGATTATGTTGAAGGATAGGTCAACAGAGGTGTAGCAGCAGACATTTAAGATAATATTTTAGAATGTACAGAATATATACAGAATTCCAATGAGTAAGAACAATTCCAAGAGATGGACCCACCACTTGTGCTTGACTGGAAATGTTAAAGGTCGTGTCAAACTTGAATAAAAAGGTTATAATTGTGCAAAACCAAGTAGCATGACAGAAGTTTGAATAGCAAAGCTTGATCAAAAATGAATAAAGAGAGAAAAGGTAATACCTGGGGAAAACCAGCCAGAAATACAAAAATAACTGGATGGATAAATAATTTAAAGATAGAATTAACAAAGCGAGCATTGGCTCTACAGAAAGCGAGCCTGCAGGTTAGTATGGAAAATAAGGACATAACAGATTAATTAATAGGTATTTTGCATCAGTCCTCACTATAGTGGATGCAAGTAACAGCAATAAATCAGGAAATGGAAGGGAGAGAGGAATTTAACAAAATCACAATCATCAGAGAAATGGTACCAAATAAATGATTGGAGCTGTGAGTCTGAGAGGTTCCTGGGTCCTGAGAGATTTCAGCCTAGGGTCCTAAAGTCAATGGCTAGTGACATAGTTGATGCGTTCATTTTAATTTTCAAAAATTCCTTTTATTTTGAGTTGGCCCCATTTGATTAGAAAATAGTGCAAGTAACTCCATTCAAAAAGGAAGGGAGGTGGGAAATAGGAAATTACATGAGCTTAACATCTGTCATCGGGAACATGTCAAGGTGAGAGGTGAAATGTTTAAGGCGATACACGCGGCAAGTACTTTACACAGAGGGTGGTAGGTGCCTGGAATGTGTTGCCCGCAGAGGTAGTAGAGGCAGGCATGGTAGATTCATTTAAGATGTGTCTGGACAGTTGCATGAGTAGGTGGGGAGCAGAGGGATACAGATACGTAGGAATTGGGCGACAGGTTTAGAGAGCAGATTTGAATCAGTTCAGGCTTAGAGAGCTGAAGGGCCTGTTTTTGGGCTGTAAATTTTCTTTGTCTATGTCAGAAGGAACTTTTAAAGAATTTAAAGGTGAGCAATTGTAAAAGATCAAGATAATCAATCAGAGTTAACATGGTTGTGTGAAAGAGAAATTATGTTTGACCAATCTATTGGACTTCTTTGAAGAGGTAACAAATGTTGCGAGTGAAGAGGAACTGAAAGACATTATATATTGTACAGAGATTTCCATAAGGCATTTGATAAGGTGCCATGTCAAAAGTTGTGAAAAATTAAAGCTGATTGTGTAGGATGTTGGATATCAGTATAGATAGAAGACTTGCCAGCTAACAAGTAGAAGAGGGTGGTGTAAATAGATCTTTTTCAAGATGTAACAATGGAGTACCACAAAGATTGGTGTCAGAAGTGTCAACATTTCTTTTGACCATTGTAATTGTCTAACTTTTTTGAAAATAGTGAAGAAGGACTCTACATCATCTCTTTCAAATTTCAAAATTGTAGTAAAACAAAGTAAAATTTACTATTGCCTTCAAACCCCAGTGAAATGGTTTGTAATGCACATGCATCCAAGAAAGAAAAGGGAATGGAAATGATAACAGATATCACATAATTTAAAATCAAAGACATCACAATTAGTTCACATGCATTAGAGAGTCCAGTGAGACAATATTTAGTTGAGGTTCTTGCAGTTGCTGTGCAGATGCAATTGCATTGCTTGTGGAGATATCTTCATTGTAAGTTTGGAATTTAATATTTCCAGTATCTGAAGTTCTTTGGCTTCTTAAAAATACAATAATGAATTTAGATCATCTGCTTTGTTTAGACCTAGTTGAGGTAAGCATTTTGTATTCCAATCTTTCGGGTTGGCTTGGCTGGCACGTTCATACAATGCAAAATTCCAGAGGCGATGAGTCTGCTGTTATTCTGGTAATTGCTAGGAATTTCTGGGAACAGTTAACTTGATTATTTTCAGTTGCAGCCATTTTGAACACAGGTCACTTTTGAAAGAGTCAATTTGTGAAAAGAATTAAACAAGACAACATAGTTCCAAAAATAAAATAGATAGGCTGTCTCTCTCTGCTTGCCCTTTGGGCATTACATTGTAATGAGGTCTGGAGCTGAGTAGCCCTTATGTAACACAACCCGAGCACAAGTGAACAAGTCATTGTTAGATAAATGGTATTTTAAAGCAATACTAGTAACACCTTCTATAACTTTTCTGATGATTGAGCAGAATAATGAGACTATTTGGCTGGATTGGATTTGTCCTGCTTTTTGTGAACAGGACATAATTAAGACATTTTCCAAGTCCTTGGGAGAAATCCCAGTGTTATACCTGTACTGAAACTGGCTATGCAGCTGGTTCCATAGCAAACGTCTTCAGTTCTACAGCCATGCATCTCACGTTTGCTGTGCCCAATGCATTCAATGTTATGATCTACTGAGGAATGAATCCTGTAAAATGAAGACTGACATCCAAGATGAAGGAGACCGAGAATAGATCACCCTTTCAGCACATTTGGCTGGGGATAGTTACAATGAAAAATCCCACTTGGAATATATTACTGGAGTTTGTACTTCTTCCAAGTGATATTCAACATAGGGGATTTCATTTATCTGCTGAGGGGGTGTAGTAGTGGCAATCAGTACATGATTTTCTTGCCCATGATTGAGCTAATGTTATGAAATTTAATGTAGGTCAATATGGAGAACTTTAAGGAGCATTTGCCTTCCCCTGTAAACCTCTTGCATTGTCACATCTGGTGGTTTGATGCTGATAGGACAGGACATGCCCAGGATAGTTATGGAGGATTGGAGCATTGGCTATAAGGTATGTTTCCGACGATATCAGGCTTGAATGGATCTGTGGGACAGTTTTACCAATTTTTGCTCCAGTTTCCAAATGTTAGTGAGGACCACATTGCAGAATCAGTAAGTACTTTGTTCGATGTTTCGTCATCTATCAGTTTTATAGGCATCAATTTTTTCTGTAGCATTGTGAGATAACTAAATTGTTTGCTAGACCGACTTAGAGCACAGGTTAGAGTCAACCACATTGCTGCAGGGCTGTAGTCACATGCAGATCAAACCAGGTAAGGAAAATATATTTCCCTCCCTAAAGGATACTTGTGAACCAGATGAGACATTAAACAGTACAGTAGTTTCATGGTTCCTTTACATTCCCCTTTTTACAAATCCCTGTCTCTTGCCTTGTAACCAATGACAATGTTCTAGGTTATATTAAATTCCATGGAATTCTTCTTTATAAATGATACCTAATGGGATGTAATGTAACATGTCTTTTTGCAATCCATACCCATAGAAAATCCCCTGTCCAACATGTTGAACAACTTCCTCGGAAAAAAAACTAAATTAGTCACACACTGAAGGGGCAGTTGCACACAGGCACGCAGATTGGGTTAGTTTAGAGTGGCATCATGGGTGGCACTGACCTGCTGGATCAAAAGGCCTGTTTCTGTGCTGCACTATTCCATGATCTGTGTTCACAAATCCATGCACTATAGCTTTGACTAGTTCATACTTTTCCAATTGCTTGCTCACTCTACCTTAATCAATACTAATAATGTTGCTCCAAATTATATTTAATAGGTCTGAAATTTTATGGTTTCTCTCTCCCAGCCATCTTTAATAATGCAATGCCATTTACTAAAAGAAGAGATCCATCTTGCACTCGTCAGGACTAGGAGGCAAGGAACATTTTCGAAAAAGAGACAACAATTTATACAGCATGAGAAGAGGGGACTGATTGGTTAGGTCATTATTGGCATGAAGGGATAATAGGCACAGTTAACTATCTGTCCCAAGCAGGGATTTGTCATGATGTTACCATGGGAATACAACAGAGATTGGCAGCCTCCATGACTCTATTTATTACCAATGAAAAAGATGAAATGTGTACGAATTCCTTTTGCCTACATAACACAGGACCCTGTGTGTTAATATATGCAGTGTTCAGTCTGCACAGTTGCATCACGCTATGAGCCCAGTTGATAATCTTAGTTTGGTTTCTGGTATAATTCGTAGAGCAATACAGACTAATTACTACATGTTGTCCAATAGCAGAATCACACATAATGTCAACATGCAGCAGGCAACTTGCTGAATGCACTTAACCAGTGTGCACCTACTGGCCTCAGGACATCATCAATGAGGAGGACAAATTTGTTTCCATTTCCATTAGTTCATGCCAGGTGCTGGAGATGCTGTCAATAGTGACAAATTCTACTGGTTTGGTAATCCAGAGCCCAGAGGTTCACTCCATCATGACAGCCGATCGAAATTAAATTCAATAAATAATCAGGAATTGGAAGCTGGTCTCAGTTATGGCATTTGTGAAATTCACATCAATTACTGTAAAAGCCCACCTGCTTCACTAGTGTCCTTTAAGGAAGGCAATCTGGCATACACGTGACTCCTGATCCACATTAATGTGATTCGCCACTTTGGAAAAGGCAAGGAGGCAATTAGGGATAAGCAACCAGCCTTGCCAGGGATGGTGATCAGAAAATAAAGCTGATCAGAACAACATGTTTACAACAATAAGGGGGACCCACTTCCTTTTGGTTGGAGGAATAAGAACCATGCGGCATAACCTTAACTATTTAGGTGCCCATCTTGGTCAGAAATCAGGGAACAACAAGGATAATGGAAACTTCACATTGTCTCAGCTGTGGATTGTAGAACAGTTGAAATGTACAAATATGAACAAATATGTTGGGTCAGGGATGTTGAGATTTGAATAGAGCCAGGCAAAGTAAACAGATAGATCATATTTCTCCTTTTCCTCTGTCACTAATGGAAGAGCTATGGAAATCTCAGAAATAGGGGAAAATATCTCCTCTCTATTTATTTCTGTAACTTGGAGATGCTGGTGTTGGACTGGGGTGGACAAAGTTAAAAATCACACAGCACCAGGTTATAGTCCTACAGGTTTAATTGGAAGCGCCAGCGGCACTCTGAAAGCTTGTGCGTCCAAATAAACCTGTTGGACTATGACCTGGTGTTGTCTGATTTTTAACTCTTTCTGTAACATTCCTTATAAAGTTAGGACTATCCAATTGGGGAAACCCTATAGAAATTCACGGTTTGTGTCTTGGCATCTGGGCAGGTGTATTCTCTATTGATCTTCAGTTGTTTTTCAGACTGGAGACCAGTGACCTGAGGAGTGCCACAAGGATCTGTGTTGGGTCCACGACTTTTCATCATTTATATAAATGATTTGGATGTGAGCATAAGAGGTACAGTTAGTAGGCTTGCTGGTGACACCAGAATTGGAGGTGTAGTGGACAGCAAAGAAGGTTACCTCAGATTACAATGGGATCTTGACCAGATGGGCCAATGGGCTGAGAAGTGGCAGATGGAGTTTAATTTACATAAATGTGAGGTGCTGCATTTTGGGAAAGCAAACTTTAGAAGGACTTATACACTTAATGGTAAGGTCCTAGGGTGGGTGGCTGAACAAAGAGACCTTGGGATGCAGGTTCCTAGCTCCTTGTATGTGGAGTCGCAGGTAAAAAGGATAGTGAAGAAGACAGTTGGTATGCTTTCCTTTGTTGGCCAGAGTAATGAGTACAGGAGTTGGGAGGCCATGTTGCGGCTGTATAGGATGTTGGTTAGGCCACTGTTGGAATATTGTGTGCAGTTCTGGTCTCCTTCGTATCGGAAAGATGTTGTGAAACTCGAAAGGGTTGAGAAAAGATTTAGACGGATGTTGCCAGGATTGGAGGATTTGAGCTATAGGGAGAGGCTGAACAGGCTGGGGCTGTTTCCCCTGGAGCATCGGAGGCTGAGTGGTGACCTTATAGATATTTATAAAATGATGAGAGGCATGAATAGGATAAATAGACAAAGTCTGGAATGGGCGAGTCCAGAACTAGAGGGCATAGGTTTAGGGTGAGAGGGGAAAGATATAAAAGAGACCAAAGGGGCAACATTTTCACTCAGAGGATGGTACAGGTATGGAATGGGCTGCCAGAGGAAGTGGTGGAAGGATAGGAATAGGAAGGGTTTGGAGGGACTTGTGCCAGGTTCGGCAGATGGGACTAAATTAGGTTGGGATATCTGGTCAGCATGGACGAGTTGGACCGAAGGGCCTGTTTCCGTGCTGTACATCTTTATGACTCTATGACTCTGCATTAATGGAGCTAGATTCTGTGAGAGTCACAGAAGTAAACATTCCCCACTCCATTTGTTACATTTCATGAAATTAATCAGATACTCGCAGAAGACGACAGTCATGGCCATGGGACAACATGTTCTATTACTATGTAATGCCGACCAGGAAACAATAAAGAAGGTAACGTGGCAAGGAATCTGTCCATAATATAATACCCGATTGTAAATAGTCCCATATATGTTGGAAGATACCAAATTTTATTTTAGTTAATATCTTTAAATATTACTGTGTGCCCAAATGTGGATAGAATTTCAGTAAATGCCAGGGTAGCGCAGTACACGCACAATACTCTTATTCAATGCTGATATTTCTGGTGTATCGGACTGAGATAAACTCAGTGAACTTAATCAAGCTTCATTTTGGGAACCAGAAACCCACTGCTGCAAAAAGAAAACAAATGAAACTTGAGTTGGGTTTAATTAATAAGTTTCTGCACCAGGTGCAAAAGACTTGAGGCACTCTTTGGAATACAAAGCGTCCAGTGTAATGAAATCAAAGCAATGCAATACAACAATTTGACAGCTATAATATGTTCATGATTGCACGGAGCTATGAAGTTAGAGCCTTTTATATTACGGAGCAAGATAAATATGTGCATTTTTTTCAACATACACAGGATCTGAACAAAGGTGCCTTCCTTCTAAAATTAATTGTCGGCAGTAGCTCAAAATATTGAAAAGTGGTTCCAAATATACACAGATCATATCTAATTCATTACTTGGAAAATTCCATAAGCACATTTTGACAAACTGATTTTAAAACTGCAATGATAAATTACTTTAAAATAAGATTTTGATGAGAGAGTTTTAGCTGTAAACTTTGAACAGCACTTCAATATGACTGGGGAACTTGCAATGTCATGCAATACTTGGAATTTTGGATTCTCTACAGTGTGGAAACAGGCCATTCAGTCCATCAGGTCCACTCCACCCCTCCAACGAGCGTCCCACCCAGACCCTATTCCTGTAACCCTGCATTTTCATGGTCAGTCCACCCACTCTGCACATCCATGGACAATTCAGCATGGTCAGTCCACCCATCCTGCACATCCATGGACAATTCAGCATGGTCAGTCCACCCACCCTGAACATCCATGGACAATTCAGCATGGTCAGTCCACCCACCCTGCACGTCCATGGACAATTCAGCATGGTCAGTCCACCCACCCTGAACATCCATGGACAATTCAGCATGGTCAGTCCACCCACCCTGCACATCCATGGATAATTCAGCATGGTCAGTTCACCCACCCCGAACATCCATGGACAATTCAGCATGGTCAGTCCACCCACCCTGCACATCCATGGACAATTCAGCATGGTCAGTCCACCCACCCTGAACATCCATAGACAATTAAGCATGGTCAGTTCACCCACCCTGCACATCCAAGGACAATTCAGCATGGTCAGTCCACTCACCCTGAACATCCATAGACAATTCATCATGGCCAGTCCACCCACCCTGTACATCCATGGACAATTCAGCATTGCAAATCTACCTAGCCTGCACATCTTCGGACTGTGGGAGGAAGGTGGACGATCCTGGGGAGACGCATGCAGACATGGGAGAATGTGCAAACACCACGGTCACCTCAGGGTGGAATCAAACCCAGGTCCCTGGCACTGTGAGGCAGCAGTGCTAACCACTGAGCCACCATACGGCCTGCTGTGGGAGTGCAACAGCTGTGGGGTGAAATTATTTCAGAATTATTTATGATCTTTTTAAGTAATGAACTTTTAGATTATCTTTGAACAAATCAGTTGAATTCAGTCCACTTATAAAGAAGATTAGATTGATATATGGTGCAGAAGTTGACCATTTATTTCAACCTAGGCAAAGGTGAGGACTGCAGATGCTGGAAACCAGAGTTTAGATTGGAGTGGTGCTGGAAAAGCACAGCAGGTCAGGCAGCATCTGAGGAGCAGGAAAATCGACATTTCGGGCAAAAGCCCTTCATCAGGAACCTGTCACTTACTCTGCTCCACTTGAGCTTTTTTGACAATTCTGCCAATCTAAATGTAACATCATAACAATCTTCTCCTTCATATGCCTGTCTAACATCCCTTAAATACATGTATATTATTTTCTTCAACTATTCACCATTATTACAAATTCCATATTCTTACCACTCCTTGGATAAAATTTCTTGTTAATTTCCCATTGGACTTCCTTATTTATTGAAATTCTCTCGATGAGGTTTTCCCCACAAGAGGAAACAGTGATCAGAATAAATGTAGGCAATGGGGTCTTGCCTAGCAGCTAGACCACCACATGAAGTGCCAATTATGCACCTAAATGGGTGGCATCAGGCCTTCTCTGGGATCAAGCACCCCAAGAATTATAAGACGCACCCACTGAGTGTTGGTGGACAATTGTATTCGGCAGCTCTTGATTGCATGGCATTATTAAAGGGAAGGCTGTTGCCCAATAACAAACCCACCTGGAGCCCAAGATTGTTGAGAGACATAGGCCACAGGTGAATGAAGGGAGTGTTTGACGGCAAGGGTAAGTGGTAGGTTCTCGGCGGACTGATTGGGTTTGCTTTTCAGGATTCCCCCTTTGGTAAGTGCTAACTGTTGAGTAAGGTGTTGAGATGAAGTCCTCAGATGAGAACGTTATAAAACCAACAAACCATGTTTCTGGGCAGCAGTTGTGAACTCAGATGCCCAGTAGACCGAGAGTTCTGATGCATGAATAGTGCTGGTCAGAGCACATACTCTGGACCCAGATTTCCTTTTATACAATTAAAGGGCCTAGTTATCGCATTATCAGACCGGTGTCAATCTGGTCAATGTATTTTTGTTGGATTTGATATGGCAAAGTTTACGTTTGGTTGTTCAAATTTGGAATCTGAAATAACTCCACAGAGGTTGGTATCCCATCACCAAGTCACTCTTTATATATACATGAAGAGTTCTTGACTCGAGTACTGGCTCTTCAGAGTTAGCTGTCTGAGTGCAGAAATTCTGCCATTCCTTTATTTATCTGCCAGTCAGGGCTCCCTCATTGGACCAAATTAACAGCCCCACTCACGGAACTCGTATTCAATGGGCTGGAGCCAGAGCAATCCAGGAAGGGTCAGGGGACTGGAGGGGAGTGGGGAGGGTCAGAGGGAGGGGGGCCTGAGCAATCCAGGGATAGTCAGGGGGATGGGGGTCTGAGTGGGGATGGTCGGGGGATGGGGGTCTGAGCAGAGCAGGGAGGGTCAAGGGGATTGGGGGCTGAGCAGAGCGGGGATGGTCAGGAGGACGTGGGTCTGAACGGGGAGGGTCAGGGGGATGTGGGTCTGAGCAGAGCAGAGATGGTCAGGGGGATGGCCAGGGGGATGGGGGTCTGAGCAGAGTGGGGATGGTCAGGGGACTGGGTCTGAGCAGAGCAGAGATGGTCAGGGGGATGTGGGTCTGAGTGGGGAGGGTCAGGAGGATGTGGGTCTGAGTGGGATGGTCAGGGGGATGGGGGTCTGAGTGGGGAAGGTCAGGGGGATGGGGAACTGAGCGGGGAGGGTCAGGGGATGGGTGTCTGAGCGGGGAGAGTCAGGGGGTTGAGGGTCTGAGCAGAGCGGGGAGGGTCAGGGGGATGGGGGTCTGAGCAGAGCGGGGAGGGTCGGGTGATGGGGGTCTGAGCAGAGCGGGGATGGTCAGGAGGATGGGTGTCTGAGCGGGGATGGTCAGGGGGATGGAGGTCTGAGTGGGGTGGTCAGGGGGATGGGGGTCTGAGCAGAGCGGAGACTGGGGATTGGTGCAGGTTTGTAGAGGCTTGTGAGCCCAGTCAGACCATGTGTGGAAGCCCCCTGTGCTGGCCTACTGCAGGCCCTTTATAGAAAGAATGTAATGCGTATCTCTTTAATTATCATTTATGTAACTTTTACCATGAATAACTGTGAGTAATGTAACTCTTTTCCTTTGTTTCATTTATTTTTCTATTTTCTAGAACTGTAGCTAGATATTTTGTACCCAAAATATCATCATGTGGATGACTTTGTAAACTTTTCATGAGACTCTTGTACGTTGTACTCAAGTACACATGACAATATAGAATATTCTATTCGATTCTGAGATCCAACTGGCTGACCTCATTACAATCACAATAAAATCTTGTGGATTTATTTTGTTAGTAAGAATTTCAGATTGTAAACTTGGGATTCTGATCTGGCATCATCCAAGGCGATAATGGCCTTGTATAGGGCTTCATTTGGTGGAGCAGGCAGATGTCTGTCTGACAGATTTCCTGTCACAGGTTAATCAGGACAGGAATGGGAAGGAAGCAGATTCAAGGGTCAAGTTGTTTTAAATTGTGCTACTTCACTGATTTGAGAATTTAAGTCTGTTGCCTGTATAATTGAATTGCTTCCCCTGAATTTTGTCTATTCATATATCTTCCTTTAACAATTTGCCTCACATTACCTTTGAAGTAAATCCACCCCATCTGAAATGTAATGTACATCTCCTCCAACTAAAAGCAAATCCAATGAAACCAAATCTGAGTTCAGAGAAAGTAGATAGAGAAGACAATAAAGGATAAAGAAATAAAATGAAATGGTGGAGGATGAGATGTGGTTTGTATGAATACCATGAACAGCAGCACAGTGCAGTTTGGTTGTGTAACCAATCTCTGTGTTGTAAATACTGTAATTTCCTGTAAAAAATCAGTTGTCCCACCAACAGAGGTCAGGGCATTGAAATATTGGGATGGAGCACCTGCTGATGGAGACTGAATTGGCAAGTAAGCAATCCTTAAAGTGATGTCTGCAAAATACCTAAATGTCTGAGAAAATTAAACATTTAATTTGGGATCTGGAAACTTTTGTTTGGTGACCATAGTTCAAATGATTTCAAATGACTCAGTACGGACCAGGAATCAGCGATAATATGAAATCACTGACTCTGCATACCATTCACCAGCGTGAGCGCAGCACAGGTCAGGGAATTGACAATATGTGATTTTTCTCAAGAATAACTATAAATGTCTTCAAGAAATATGGTTCTGGTGAGTTTATCCTTGTATGTCTAACAGCCACAGTGCAGCTATCTAGTAAACCTTCAAGGAATTGCTTGCTGTATTGTGTAATAGATGTTTATTTATAACCACTGAATAAATTCATTATAAAAGCTTCGAGGTTGAGCAGTAGTGAAGGTCTGAAAATTGCATTACCTTGGCAATTACACTTTTAGTCATGAGGGACTGATTATGACCTAACGTGACTTTTGTGCTAATATTATGTAATAAAACAAAGGCTATAGTATGCATGTCAAATATAATGTTTGCAAATTTAAAGATCTTTGAGTTGCAACAGTTGTTCAAATAAAATAGTAATGTTTAATGGCAGCCAATGTATTTGAAATTGTGCCATTTAAATGGCTTCATTATGAATCCACAATAGACATGAACCAAATCACTGGGATCTTCCAGGCTCAGTTCCAAGTCTCTGCTTCATAGTTAAAAACAGCTCAAGATTTTTCAAAAGTGCCCTATTCAAACCTCAGCTACAGCAAAGCTGAGTTTTAAGTTACAAAATTATTCAATGAATTAATAGTTCCATTCGAATCTCTCCTCTAATTGTGTTTTATCCCTTTGCAATGTAAGATTTGAGCTCAGTAATTTAAGCCCTTTATATTGACAGGATGATCCATTGTGTATTTTCTATTGTTGAAAGATCTGCAATATAAAGAATTGCTATTTGCAGAGCAGGGCCTTAAAAGTCTGCCACCACTATTAGGCTGGACAGAGTTAAGATGATTGCTGGTTTAGTGTCAATGTTCCTATTGAGTTATGTCTCATGTCTCAGCGTGCCTTTAATGTCTCATGACATTATCTTTGCATCAGAGCATACGACCTGAGGGTATAAAGATCTTATAAACCATCTTACCTTGGATCATTGGATGCTGCCAAACTTGCTGAGTTTCTCTAGCACTTTCTGATTTTAGTTCAGATCTCCAGCATCCAGAGTAGTTTGTTTTTATTTATTGCAATGTATGTCTAATGTTCGATTTTACTGGATCCAATTACAGTTTCTTATGTTTTGGGAGACAACAGAAGCATTTCTGCATCAGATAAAACACCCTCCTGGAGAAAAATGCACAACAATTGCTGGCATTACCATATAGAGGTAGAACCTCTGTCTGTGCCTTTGAGAATCCTGGTCAGGAACAATAAGGGTTAGGTCTATCAGTGTTGGACTAAGTGAAGGGGTTGGTAGAGGTTAAAGCTTTCCTTGTGTGGTCTGCAGGAGCACTCATGCCTTTCCTGAAACCATAACTTTTAAAAAACAAACTCTTTCCCAGGGATCTCTAGCTCTCAATCGTTTGACCTTGTATGAAGTGTACCATGTACAGCTCACTTGCTCAGGGCCAAGGCTACAATTACTGTTTGCCACCCAACTTGTAATAGAAGGACTTATGGCACAATGGGTAACATCCCTGCCCCTGAGGAAGAAGCTCCACTTTCAAGAACCACCCAAGGTGTATTTCAAAAGTAGCCAGTTACATTGATTATCAATCTGCACATCCTTTCCTGGCATCCCATTAGCAGGCTGTAAGAGCAGAAGGGGTTCCTGGTCAGCCAAATGATGGAAAAATAAATGGACCTACAATCATCATAATGTAGAGTTCCAGTCTACAACATTCATGTAAAAGTGCACAACAAATTGTACCCTCTGAACGATCTATGACAGGACACCACCAGACACCTATTTATTTGACACTGAATCCTTCCTGAGCATGACCTGTTTGCCTGCTGAAAACACCAGTTGAATCCAATTCGCTGGGAAAGTAGTCAGGTCCCAAGGAGTACCCCTGCCCAGTTTCCACCAACGAGCAGGAGTTAAAATTGAGAGGACTGAATTCACATTTTGTACTTGTGGCAAGTTATAAAATTAAGTTTTATTGATTTCTTCATTAAATGATTAATATTAGAAAAACATATCCTGTAAACAACTGAGTCACAAATCTGAGGAAGGGAACCTGCTACTCTTCCTGGTCTGGTGTAGTCTGTCCAGACGATGTATCTCACTCGTTAGACACTGAGAGCAGCTGAATCAACTTGATTCAACTTTACAAGTTGGCATGGATGGGAATTGGGGACAATCAATCCCTGCATTATTACTCCAGCACCATAACTACAAGAACATGTGGGCGGCACGGTGGCACAGTGGTTAGCACTGCTGCCTCACAGCGCCAGAGAACTGGGTTCAATTCCTGCCTTAGGCGACTGACTGTGTGGAGTTTGCACGTTCTCCCTGTGTCTGCTGAGGTTTCCTCCGGGTGCTCCAGTTTCCTCCCACAGTCCAAAGATGTGTGGGTCAGGTGAATTGGCTATGCTAAATTGCCCGTAGTGTTAGGTAAGGGGTAAATGTATGGGTGGGTTGCGCTTCGGCGGGTTGGTGTGGACTTGTTGGGCCGAAGGGCCTGTTTCCACACTGTAAGTAATCTAATCTTAAAAAAAAAATCATTCCCACTTTAATCTAACCTACATCATTCAGCAATACAGTGCTATTTGGTTAAATTGACAATTATAGGTGTCAACTACCTCAAAAAATTGTTAGCCATCATTTCACTAATTAATGCTTTCTTCATCTGCTCAGCTAGTTTTTTTTCTAATATTTGGTGGTGTTCTAACGCAATGTTGCTGTCACTTTTAAATTCAGTGATTATTGTGAGTTTCTATTCAGTGGATGGCTGTAGTCTGGTGCTGTTAGGGGTGAATTCTACCATTTGGGCCCACTTATATTGGAAGGACATCAATACATTTCCAAGTCAAAATTGTGCACTACCCATTGGCAAATTGCATCTTTGTGCTTGTCCTTCCAGCTGGTAAAAGTAAAAGCTTTGAAAGATGCTGCCAAAGGTAGTTTTGTGAATTGCTGCACTGCGTGTTGTATATTATTGTCATGCCTCACAGGAGCGTCATGCTAGAAATCATGGCCCACTATTCCTGAAGTTATCGCAAAAGTTAAAGATTTTACCAAAGTATATAAAATTCCTGTTTACCTGTCTTCTTAGACATAGATTAACAAAAAGCACAGACCAAGTTGACCACATTCCAAACTTCAATCAATTCATCCCTCACTATTATAAACTAGGGAAAACTAGTTCAGCTTGTCCAATCTTTCCTCATAAGACAACCCACCCATTCCAAGTGTCAAACTAATAAGCCACCTCTGAGCCACCTCTGATGCATTTACATCCTTCCTTCAATAAAGAATCCAAAAACGCACACAATATTTGGGATATGCTATCAGCAATGCCTTCGAAAATGGAAGCATTACAATCTTACATGTTCAAATCCTCATACAATAAAGGATATATCCCACTGGCCTTCTTGATTACATTGCAACTACACTCATTCAGGAAGGTGGAGACAGTTCCATCACGCTCATGATTTGGACACATGGTCAGTCAAGAGGTAGTTTTGCAGACTACCCAGCCTCTGACCTACTCTTGTAGCCATAGTATGCACATACCCGGTTCAATTAAGAAAGCTGCTAGTGATGAATACTATCATTGATGCTGCAAGCTGACCTCACCTTCCTTATATCAAACTCAATGAAACCTCTTTACCTCTGAAAGTCCTCCTATTGTCTACTCTCCAGTCCCTGCTTATTACTGGGACATCTCTATCTCAACCTTACTATATAACTGGGCCGATGTAGCCTGAGTTGCCCTTTCTCCAAAGATGTGTATATTTAGGCAGCTATCTTTCATAAAATATTATCCCCCTTCTTCTTTTCTCTGTACTTCTTCTAGGTCTTTCCCTCCCCATCATGCCTCCTATCATTTCTCCTCTCTTCGCTACTCTTCCTGTCCACTTACTCCTATGATATTGTCCCCTCCTTTCACATGATTCCAACTCCCATTTCAAACCTTTTGTTTAGGTTCACCACTTTCCTGCCTCAGATTCTTGATGAAATAAATTCTCACCACAGCTGATTTCAACCATTATCTCTAACCATTATGTACCCTCTCTCTTTCTCTCTCACACTTCAATCCAATCTGGTTTGGGAGCACTTTAGAGGGAACTGCAAATGATGTACAAGTGTCACAGCATTGTTCCTTGAAAGTGGAGTCATAGGTAGACAGGATGGTGACGGCGGTGTTTGGCTCACTTGCCTTCATTGGTCAGAACATCGAGTATAGTAGTTGGGACTTCATGTTGTGACTGTATAGGACAATGTGAAGGCCACTTTTCAAATACTGCTCTTATTTGAGGAATGATCTTATTGAGCTTTATAAAAGCAATAGTGGCATGGATTGGGTGAATAGCCAGTGTGGGCGAGTGCAAAACTACCAGACATAGGTTTAAGGGGAGAGGGGAAAGATTTAAAAAGGACCTGAAGGGTAACTTTTTCATGCAGAGAGTAGTGCGTGTATGGAACAAGCTGCCAGAGAAAATGGTGGAGGCTGGTACAATTATAATATTTAAAAGGCATTTAGATGGATACACGAATAGGAAGGGTTTAGAGGGATATGGACAGAATGTTGGCTCTGATGAAGAGTTATTTGGATTTGGAACACAGTTGCTTGTTTTCTCTCTGTAGGTGTTACCTGACCTGCTGTGATCTCAATTTCCAGTACAGATTCCAGCATCTGCAGTAATTTGCTACAACATTACAATATCCTCTGGTGGAGAACACCACAGGTAGCAATGTTGGAGTCTGAAAGATATGATGCAGTAAAAATGAAAATATCAAGCTATTGTTCAGCAAGAATATCTTGTTCAATATTTGCTCCCTTTTTTCTGGAAGACAGATTTTGAAGCATTAGCTGGACTGGTGTGCTGTTACAATGTCGTGATCTCATGTTTACTTTGCAACTGAATAGATGTATTCAATTTTATCCTTGCTCTTTTCTTTCTAAATACGATTGAGTGGATTACTAGTCCAGTGGAAAGGGCAGTTAAAAGTCAATCTCGGGAAACATGTACAGACTAAACCAGGTAATGATAGCAAGGACAAAACTTAAAAGTGATTTGGGGTGTGGATTGGAGGCAGCTGGGTCCATAATTTGGTGTAACCGGCCTCGATCTATGCCATAATATTGATAGCAAGCTAATTCAATCAAGGCTGGCTCAGCCTGAGAACAGTGGCCAATGCAAAATGGTGGACAGATATCTGAGGCCAGTTAAATTTAATTATGGGGCCTATGTCCAGTTGATCTGGTGGGTTCAGAGCAGTGGGTGGGTTATGAATGGTTAATGCAAGTGCATTAACCTTCAACTGACCCACAGTGACAGATAACAATAGTGGCTGTGGTTCTGTTCGCCGAGCTGCAAGTTTTTGCTGCAAACGTTTCGTTCCCTGGCTAGGGAACATCATCAGTGCTATTGGAGCCTCCTGTGAAGCGCTGCTTTGATGTTTCTTCCGGTATTTATAGTGGTAGTGGCTTCTGGCCCTCCAGGAGCGCGGACAGACAACAGTGGCTTTTAAAAAGTTAAAATGGATGATCTTATGTGCCTCACTATTTATATGTTCACACCAACAGCTGCCACCTTGACAAGTTGATCACTGAATTCAAAAGCTCCTTCCATTGGCTGTTCAGCAATGGGAGTGCTCTTGATTGTCTGATGAGCCCACTCTCTGACTTCAAAATGGCCATGGTTGTGGCCCATGGACATGTGGTTCAGTGTCAGCATCTGAAACTAGGCCTCATTTCTGGTTCCCAATCCCTGACTGAAGGTCCATCTCCACATTTCCTTCTTTAAAAGACATGAATGCATTTTAAAGACAATTCAACAGCTTCACAGTCATTGTTACTGCTCTGATATTTTTTACTTGAAAATTTTAATTTTAAACTGATACTTTTACTGAGGCACGGAATATTCACCATACAGTTCTTCAAAGAAAAGACATAGTAAAATGTTTTGCAAACCCATATTGACCTGTTGTAACTTTGGTGGGTGGAAAATGAGAGCCTTTTTGAACCAGATTAAACTTTACTGCAGCATCATGGCTTTTAGTCCTTTACCGGTTACTAATGGTCAGAACCCTGTAAGCACAATAGAAAATTCAGAGACAGATGTTCCCAATGACATTACAATCAACAGAAATCCAAATAATATTTGAAATAAGTGTAATTGAGCAAAATTAATTAACCCACTATCGTGATATATAATATGGATCATTAAACTTTAAATTTCAGTCACTAACTTCAAATCTGTGGGCATTCATTTGAGAGAAAACTTTTAAAAGTTCGGCAGGGCATTTTAAAATGGCAGCTTAAGTTGAAAATTGTCAATTTCCACAGGAACTTGCAGAGGATAGTATAAATAACATGAGAGAAACTGTTTTTCATATCCTGAAAAGACCGGAGCCCAGAGCAGGAGGCAGAGCATGTGGGCCGGAGCCCAGAGCAGGAGGCAGAGCATGTGGGCCGGAGCCCAGAGCAGGAGGCAGAGCATGTGGGCCGGAGACCGGAGCAGGAGGCAGAGCATGTGGGCCAGAGCCCAGAGCAGGGAGCAGAGCCTGTGGGCCAGAGCCCCAATCTGGAGGCAGAGCATGTGGGCCGGAGCCCAGAGCGGGAGGCAGAGCATGTGGGCCGGAGACCGGAGCAGGGAGCAGAGCATGTGGGCTGGAGCCCAGAGCAGGAGCAGAGCATGTGGGCCGGGGGCCAGAGCCCAGAGCAGGAGGCAGAGCATATGGGCTGGAGCCCCAATCAGGAGGCAGAGCATGTGGGCCAGTGCCTGGAGCTGGGAGCAGAGTACATGGGCTGAGTCTTGGAGCTGGGAGCAGAGCATGTCGGCCGGGGGCCAGAGCAGGAGCAGAGCATGTGGGCCGGGAGCCAGAGTGGAAGCAGAATACATGGGCTGAATCTTGGAGCTGGGAGCAGAGCATGTGGGCCAGAAACCAGAGTGGGAGCAGAGCGAGCACAACTTGCAGACGGAGCCTGGGGCAGGAGCAGAGTGGGCCCAGGCCGAGTTGGGAACAAAGTCACAGGCCAGAATCGGGAGCGGGAGCAGAGCAAGCCCAGGCTGAGCTGGGAGCAGTCACTGGCTGGAGCCCAGAATGGGAGCAGAGTGGGCCCAGGCCGAGCTGGGAGCAGAGTCACAAACCAGAGCCCGGAACGGGAGCAGAGCAAGCCCAGGCCAGCAGGGGGGAAGGGTCATCGAGGCGAGTCTGGGACAGTGGATGTAGCATGGCCAGAAGCCCGGCAGGCACATACTCAGTGAAAATGAACTACGACTTGAGTACTTTAAAAATACATTTTCATATCATTTTGGACTTTTAAACTCTGTATTCCCAAGCTAGTCTTTTTTTCTCCAGTTTCAATTCTGTGACAATACTTAAAGTATCTGAATATTTGTACCTAAGATGGCACTGAGAGGTGACATTACAAACTTTTCACTGCACTCATTCGACTGCATGTGACAATAAAGGCTGCTGTTTTACCTCACACTTGGAATGCGCTGCTCCCAATGAGGCCTATTATTGATTCCAAGGATAAGCTTCTCATCTGCAGTGTTGCTAGAACAAAGACTATTCTCCAAACATTATGCAAACAAAAGGATTGAACTAAATAAAAGCAAATTACTGTGGATGCTGGAATCTGAAACCAAAAGAGAAAATGCTGGAAAATCTCAGCAGGTCTGGCAGCATCTGTAAGGAGAGAAAAGAGCTGATGTTTCGAATCTAACTGGCCCTTTGTCAAAGCTGAGCTGACTGCAGTTTAAAACAACTGCCTCTAACAATGAGCTGTAACTACTACTAGAACTTCAAGATCAATACTGGAGCATTCCTTTACCCATGGACTGTATATTTTTTCAATTCTACCTCATCTTGCCCCAGAACTTGCTCTATTTGTTCTACAAACATATGAATTGGGAGGAGGAACAAGCCATTCAGTCCCTGAAGATTAGAGTGATGCTGGAAAAGCACAGCAGGTCAGGCAGCATCCAAGGAGCAGGAAAATTACCGTTTCGGACTTTTCCTGATGAAGGGCTTTTGCCCAAAGTGTGAATTTTCCTGCTCCTCACATGCTGTCTGACCTGCTGTGCTTTTCCAGCTCCACTGTAATCTTGACTCTAATCTCCAGCATCTGCAGTACCTACCTCCGCTTATTCAGTGCCTGAAGCCTGGTTTATTATTTAATAAGACAGACAGGAGGCTGGAATGACACAGTGAGCCAGGGAGCATCAGGAGAAGTCAATGTTTCGGATGTAACCCTTCTTCAGGACTAAAGATGGGTGTAAGGTGAGCAGCAGATAAAGGTGAGGGGTAGAGGGGAGTGCAGGGTGGTGAGGTGGAGACAGGCAGAGGGTACGACCCGGTTGGTTGGGATGGGATGAATCCAGTAGGTGGCTGAGAGGAATGGAAGGGAGGGGAAGGGGCTGAGAAGTGAGTCTGGGGATTGCTATTCAATAAAACCATGGCCAATCCAATTTTGACCACAGTTCCACCTTCTGATACAATCCAGATAATCTTTTACTTCCTGGTTAATCATGAGACAACCCACTCTGTCTCCCAATGTGAGGAATCCACCATTAGCTTGTGTGTGTCTGTGCATATTTATAGATATAAGTGTGTTAAGTATGTAAATTATATATGGTATGTTTATATATATATATACATAATATATATATGTAGCTACAGTGTCACAGAATTCAGGACTGGTTTTGACTTTTTTAATTAGGTTTTATACATTATATCAGCTTGTATACAATGTTTGAGTTTACATTGAATTGGGAAAAATATCATCGGTTGAACCAATCTCAGGAGGAGAAAAGACAAGAATTTATTTGCCTCTTAGACTTAGTCATAGTAATAAGAACATAAAGAATAAATATTGGGCTGGATAGAATAAATAGAGAGAAGCTATGAAGAGGGCATTGGATGGTGATTTGGACTAAAACAGTGTACAGAGGTATGGAGAAAAAGCAAGAGATTAGTATGAGTTAGTCATGCTCATTTGAAGGTCAGTGCAAGCACAATGGGCCAAATGGCCTCCTTCTGCAAGGTCATTATTCTGCGAATAGGAGCAAAAGAGGACTATACAAATGGGGAGGTGATGGGCTAATGATATCCTTGCTGGACATCAGCATCCAGCATCTACAGTCCTCACTATCCTTTAATCCAGAGATCCAAGTAATGTTCAAGGGATTCAAATCCAATTTGAATTCAAAAACAAATCTGGAATTAAGTGTCTAACTATGACAGTGAAACTTTTGTCTGAAAACCCCATCTGGATCACTCGTGTCCTTCAGGGAAGAAAATCTGCTGTCCTTACATCTGGCCTACATGTGACTCCAAATCCTTGGCCTGTACTGCCTCTTCACTGTCCTCTGGACAATTAGAAGATGGGCAATAAATGCTGGTCAAGCCAACAATACCCACATCCCATGAATGGATTAAAAAAAAACAGTCCAACATGCTTCACCATATAATCATGACTAGTCTTTCGACTGAACTCATCCTGATCCCCATATCACATTGATTCTCTGAGAGATCAAAATATCTGTCTATCTCATTTCTAAGTATACTCAGTGGTGGATCAGCTACAACTGTTTGGACTTGACAATTCCAAAGATTTACAAGTCTTTCAGTGAAGAAATCTCTCCTCATGTCAGTTTGAAAATTATAGGCTCTATATCCTGAAACTATATTCAGCCACACAAACATTTACCCCAAAACAGCATAACACTCTAAGGATGTTATCACCAAACCTGTACCACCTGACACTTGGAGCAAGAACGCCTCATATTCCGCCTTGGGATCCTGCAACCACATGGCATCATTGTGGATTTTATCAGTTCCATCATTTTTCCTTCCCACACATTATCCCAGTCCCAAGCCTCCATCTTGGGACTATCCTCCTGACTTATCCATTAGCTTTCCCACCCATCTGCTCCACCCTCCTCTCCGAACTATCACCTTCTCCCTCACCTTCATCTACCTATCACATTCCCAACTACCTTCCCCCCAACTCCCAACCCCCTTCCATTTATCTCTTAGCTGCCCCAACCCACAAGCCTCATTCCTGATGAAGGACTTATGCCCGAAACATTGATTCTCCTGCTCCTCGGATGCTGCCTGACCTGCTGTGTTTTTCCAGCACCACACTCTCGACTCTGACATTTGAAGGAACCAAGATATATACATCTTAATGAATTTATTGCAGGATCTTTACAGATTAACCCAGAGTTCCTATTGAAGATCTCATAGGATTTCCTTCCATTATGCTGGAGGTCTGGCATGATGGACTCTGTGTTAAGGACACAGTTGTACTATTCTCCAGATGCTGCAGATGTCTTTTTAAGGGATAAAACCTCTAACTGACCCTTAAAAAGCCAGTGACAACAGGCAGCAGCTTTGAGGGAATATTGGTCAAGCAGAGTGTTGAGCCGACTGTGACTATCTATGGCAGGGCTTCCTCAGCAGGAGCTCAGCAAAGACCCAGGAGCAGACGGGATCAGGGTGATGAGGCATGTTAGCCTCCAGCCTGGTGTAAGTGGAGCAAACTAGGAGGTTGGGTAAATCCCCAAACTAAGCAATTCATTTTGTACAGGACTTTGGGTGTTCACAATGTATACCTGAGGGCAGAATGAGCGAATGACAACACAGTATCTCCAGCAACACTGTAAACAGTGTTAGGTTTTTCAATTACTTAGGGCTTGTGGGTTTCACACATATCAGAATATGCATCCTATTAGAACCATAGAATCCCTACAGTGTGGAAGCAGGCCATTCAGCCTAATGAGTCCACACCAACCCTCCAAAAGGCATCATACCCAGACTCACCTTATGCTAGGTCCTGAAACCTGCATTTCCTACAGCTAATCCACCTAGCCTACACATCTCTGTATACAATGGACAGTTTAGTATGGCTAATCCACCTTTGGACTGTGAGAGGAAACTGTAACACCCAGAGGAAACCCAGGCAGACACAGGGAGAATGTGCAAACTCCACACAGACAGTCGCCCGAGGCAGTCGAACCCAGGTCCCTGGCGCTGTGATGCAGCAGTGCTAACCACTGAGCCACTGAGTCCCATTAGTCCCATGGAAACTAGATGGTTCCCCCTTATTCTTTGCTGCTGACTCCAAAACCCTGAAAGGCACCAGTAAGCATGATCTTGGTGGACTTTTTTTTCACTTATGTTCTTTAAAAAAAACACAGTGCAGATTAATTTGCCAGTGATATCCAATCACTGTTATAATTTATAATAATTTCAATAAAGTATAGCTCACACGAAAAATAATTTCCTTGCCTTTGATGTATTTGGCCCTCCCAGTATCATGGAGCATGTGGGCAGTGTGGAGCTGGAGCTAGATGGAGCTGCAAATGTGTTGCTGGTCAAAGCACAGCAGGTTAGGCAGCATCTCAGGAATAGAGAATTCGACGTTTCGAGCATGAGCCCTTCATCAGGAATAAGAGAGAGAGAGCCAAGCAGGCTGAGATAAAAGGTAGGGAGGAGGGACTAGGGGGAGGGGCGATGGAGGTGGGATAGGTGGAAGGAGGTCAAGGTGAGGGTGATAGGCCGGAGTGGGGTGGGGGCGGAGAGGTCAGGAAGAGGATTGCAGGTTAGGAGGGCGGTGCTGAGTTGAGGGAACCGACTGAGACAAGGTGGGGGGAGGGGAAATGAGGAAGCTGGAGCGTCAGCACTGATTCTGACTGAATCAAGTCTTAACTGATGTTGCACTGGTTCCAAAGTCAACATTGCCTCCTCAAACACGATGAACAGTAATCATGCCAAAGGCACAGAGCCATTTGATGACCACATTTCAAAATGTTTAATCAGCTTGATGTTAGGCAGTCACAATGCCAGGACTGGGAATTGTGATAAAAGAAAGAGCTTGATTTATCTAGTTTTGTTTTCACGATGTCCCGAAGTGTTTCACAACCAATGGAATGCTTGTTACCATGCAGCTGCCACATTGTAATGTAAGGAAAAACAATGGGCTAATATGCACACAGTAGTAACTTAAACAAGATTGTCAACTTGGGCTGGATATATTCTGGGAGAACTCAGTGCATGTGAAATCCTAGAAAGCTGGTTACATAGCATGAGTGGACTTAACAAGTGGCTGACATTTCCGTGAAACCATGCTACAGAAATTTCTTAAGGTCAAATGCAAATGTTAAACCATTTCTTTCCTTGTTAGCTTATTAATTGCATGTAAATTAAAACAAAACCAGTTAGGCTACTTCCTGGTGAACACTTGTTGTATTGGTGCATTCCTTCCAAAATGTGAGAGACCCCCGTGGGGTGATGCTTACCTCAAGTTTTGGCCTCTTGGGACCTCCTTTCAGCTGGGGATGCAGATGTGAAGACCTTTCAGTTGGCTCACAGGGCTGGAGGTGGAATATTCTCTGCATTTAGGAGTGCATTGAATGTTCAGGCAGTTGCCCCTCAATCGCTCTTTCCTTTACCTTCCAGATCCTTCAATCTCTGGGTTTCTTGAGATTGACTGGAGGCTTGGTACCCGGCAGCTGTGATATTAGTGAGTTATCCATGTAGCCATATTAAATACATTCCAGGTCATCACCTCGTTGTGCCTGTATTGGGGTGACTCCTGTGAACCAGGTCACCAGGGTCTGAAAGGAGGTTGCTGATGAATTGGGGATGCTCCCAGCCATCTGGGGAGGGTTAGCAACCCTAGGTGAATAGTTTACTGAAAATAAAGAGCTGTGGATGCTGGAAATCTCTAATTTGCTATATTAATATCTCATAATTGTCAGTGAAAAAAGTTGTGGGATTAATATCAGCTGAGTCACTGTGAAACTATTCTTACCATGTTGAAGTAGAGCCAAAGGAATCTCTACACTCACATGTAGGCTTCAGTTCAACGTCAAAGTTAAAAAACAATATCACTTGATGACGAAATGGGCTATTCAGCCCATCAAATCTGCTCTACCATTTGATATAATCATGGCTGATCTGTGTTCCAAATTCCATCTCTTCCCAATAGGTGAACAAGAGTCTTGCCTGACAAGGCCACATCTCTCTCTGTCTTAAAATATCCATGACACCACTTCCACTGCCTTCTGAGGCAGACTTCCAAAGCAACACATCCGCAGAAAACAAAAATTCCTCTTGCCTTCTGACCTAAAAGAGTGACACCTAATTTTAACAGGGTCTCCTGGTTCAAGATTAGTTCACCCATAAACATAAACATTATTTCCATGTCCAATTTGTCAAGACCGTTCAGGATTTTATACACTTCAGTCAAGTGTTGCCTCAGTCTTTTGAACTCCATATCAGAAACAAACCTGGCCTGGCCAATCTTTCCTCAAAAGACAACTCACACATTCTAGGTATTAATCTAATAACCCACTCTGAATTGCCTCCAATGTAGAAACATCCATTCTTAAATAAGGAGACTGAAACTGCAGACTGCATTCAAGACATGGTCTCACCAATGTCCTGTATAATTGAAATAGAAAGCCTTTACTTTGATGTCAATTTTTCTTGTTGTAAAGGATAATTTCTGTCAGACTTCTTGGCTACAGGCTGTACCTGCATACTAACCCTTTATTACACATTCACTAGAACACCTAGACCATGTTGTACTTCAGAATTCTGTAGTTGCTCTCCATTTAAGTAATATTCTGCATTTTCATTCTTCTTGCAAAGTGAACAACTTCTTATTTTCCCATAGTATTCTCCATCTGCCAGACTTTGTCCACTCACATAACCTATCCAAATAGGTCTGCATTTTGTTATGTCTTCACAACATATTTTCCTACCTCTCTTTGTGTCATCTTTAAATTCAGCTACCATGCCTTTGATCTCTTCATCTAATTCATTGATATAAATTGGAAAAAGTTAAAGGACCTGCACAGACCCTTGTAGGAGCCCACTTGTCACATCCTGCCAATTTGAAAAAGTCACATTTCTGTTTGCTCTGTTTTCTGCCAGCCAGCCAGCCAGTTTTTTATCCATGTCAGCACGTTACCTGTACTCTACTGCCCTGGCTTTCCCCTCATCCACACCATGAGCTCTTACTTTGCATGATAACCTTTTACATGGAACCTTCTGGAAATCCAGCTACATCAAGGAACACCACCACCAACCACTGCCATCCCCCCCCTCACCCCAGCTCTTCAGTCACAGTGCATGCTGCTCCATCTAAGAACACTAATAAATTAGCTAAATATGATTTCTCTTTGATAAAACCATGCTGACACTTTCTGATTAACTTGAGATTTCTCAAGAGATCTTTCAGTTATAACCCCCTTAATGATAGATTCTAACACCTTTCCCATGAAAGATGTCAAGATAACTGACCTGTGTTTCCTGTTTTCTGTTTTCCATCATTTTTGAATAGAAGATTTTGTTTTAGTGCCATTTTTCAGTCATCTATTGGTTCAAGTGAGGTGGGCATCTCTGGTCAGATCAATCATCCATTCATCAATGAATTGCTGTGGTTCTGGAGTCACGTGTTGGCCAGACCAAGGAAGAACATCAGATTTTCTTTCCATATGGACATTGTGCACCAGAGGGGCTTTTATGACAATTAACAGTAGTTTCACAGCTGTCAATAGGATAGCTTTTTATTCCAGATGTCTATTGAATTCAAATTTCATCATCTGCCATTTTGCCCCCAGAACATTATTTTGAAGTTCTATCTTACTAGGCTAGTGACAATACATTAATTCTACCGTCTTCCTCATTCTGATGGAATGTTTCCAAACTCTAATGAAGTTTGATAAGTTATCACCAATGTATCAATTACCTCAGTAGCTACCTCTTTTTTAGAGACTAGAGTATAGCCCATCAGATCCCTGGGACATACTAACCTGAAGCTCACTCAATTTGCTCAGTCCCACTCTCTCGTGATTATAATTTCATCAATATCCTCACTTCCTTCAACATCCTGATTCATAGGTATTACTTGGATGTTTTGTATTCACTGAAATGAAGACAGATACAAAATATTTACTCATTATATCCACTATTACTTTATTCTCTACTGTTAATTCCTCATTATCCCCACCTAGATGTCCAACATTCAATTTAATGATGCTACTCCTTTTTAGACGCCTATTAGAAACTCTTAAAACATAGAACATTACAGCACAGTACAGGCCCTTCAGCCCTCAATGTTGCGCGAACCTGTGGAACCAATCTGAAGCCCATCTAACCTACACTATGCCAATCCCATCCATATAACCATTTAAATACCCTTAATGTTGGCGAGTCTACTACTGTTGCAGGCAATGCATTCCATACCCGAACTACTCTGAGTGAAGAAATTACCTCTGACATCTACCATCCCTCAATTTAAAGCTATGTCCCCTCGTGCTAGCCATCACCATCCAAGGAAAAAGGCTTTCACAGTCCACCCTTTCTAACCTCTGATTATCTTATATGTCTCAATTAAGTCACTTCGCAACCTTCTTCTCTCTAATGAAAACAGCCTCAAGTCCCTCAGCCTTTTCTTCTAAGACCTTCCCTCCAAACCCGGCAACATCCTAGTATATCTCTTCTGAACCCTTTCCAAAACTTCCACATCCTTCCTATAATGCAGTGACCAGAATTGTATGCAATACTCCAAATGTGGCTGCACCATTGTTTTGGACAGCTGCAGCATGATCTCATGGTTCTGAAACTCAATCCCTCTACCAATAAAAGCTAATATAACATATGCCTTCTAAACAATCCTATCAATCTGGGTGGCTACTTACAAGGATCTATGTACGTGGACACCGAAAACTCTCTGCTCATTCACACTATCAGGAATCTTACCATTACCCTAGTACTCCGTATTCCTGTTACTCATTCCAAAGTGATTCAACTCACACTATTCTGTATTAAACTCCATTTTCCACCTCTCAGCACAACTCTGCATCTTATATATGTCTCTCTGTAACCTACAACATCCTTTGTCACTATTCACAACTCTACCGACCTTAGTGTCATCTGCAAATTTACTAATCCATCCTTCTGCACCCTCATCCAGATCATTTATAAAAATGACAAACAACAGAGGACCCAAAACAGTTCCTTGCACTACCCCACTAGTTACTGAATTCCAGGATGAATATTCCCCATCAACCACCACCTTCTGTCTTCTTTCACTTTCTGATCCAAACTGCTAAATCACCCTCAATTCCCATGCCTCCGTATTTTGTGCAATAGTGTATCGTCGGGAGCCTTATCAAACACCTTACTGAAATCCATATTCACCTCATCAACTGCTTTACCCTGATCCACCTGTTTGGTCACCTTCTCAAAGAACTCTATAAGGTTTGTGAGGCACGACTTACCCTTCACAAAACCATGTTGACTATCCCTAATCAACTTGTTCCTTTCTTGATGATTATAATTCCTATCTCTTATAACCCTTTCCAACACATTACTCACAACTGAAGTAAGGCTTGTAGGTCTATAATTACCAGAATTGTCTCTACTCCCTTTCCTGAGCAAGGGGACAATATTTGCTATCCTCCAGTCTTCTGGCACTATTCCTGTAGACAATGACGACACAAAGATCAAATGCCTTGTTACCCGCTAATTCCTCCTAACGTTCTAATTTCTTTATCCAGGTTAATCTTCTAGTCATTCTCTGCCATTCTTTGAATTCTGATGAGGCAGCTGATCTGTCATTTACACTTGTCACTCATATGCTTTTTCCTTAAGTTTGACGATTTTTAAAATTTCTTTAGATTAACCATGGATGATGGGTCCTTCCTTTGGAATTTTTCTTTATAATATTATAATCAATTATAATATTTGATTCCTCAACTCTGCCCAAATCAATTCTACATCCTGATCCAATTTATATATGTCCCTCCAACTATTTCACCAATGCTATCCTGGATCTAAAATGCTGCCCCTCCAATTTATCTAGTTTTGGATATGTCAGATTCTCTTCAGTATTCAGACCCCAATCCTTGTTCTGCTGAATCCATGTCTCCATATGAGTATCAGATCATATTTATTCATTTCAGTGTTCACTAATAATTCATTTATTTTGTCATGAATACTGCACAAATTCAGATACAAAACCTTTTCTTTTGTCTTTTTGTTTTCTTTGTAACATCTAGATAAGCCACACATCACACAAAATATAGTGTTCCATTGTTCTTGTGATGGCCTCTTCCAGAATTAAACATGTACTGATGTTGCTGACCTGCTACAATTGCTTTGTGCTTCACCGGGCAGTACATCAATGGGATCTCCTGTGGGTTTGTCCACAAATGCTTTTCAGAAGGATTTGATGGGTGTAGAGGAAATAGTCAATACCATAAGTCTTTCAGCTGAATTAGCTTCTGTGAAATAACATACAGTAGCGCCTCGACATACGAACAACCTCGTTCATGAACAAATTGGTTTACAAACAGGATTGTACGTAAAATTTTGCTTCAACGTACGTACGAAATTCAAGGTACGAACAAAGGTACGAACACAAAAAGCCTGTCATTTCATTGTCATTGTTCTGCTTTGCTACGCGCGCTTTGAATATCCGAACAATGGGAAAATTGATTCAGTTTGAGAACTTTTCAGTTCGCGAACCGGGTCCCGGAACGGATTAAGTTCGTAAGTCGAGGTCCTACTGTATTGACATCAGCATCTGCCTGTGATTAAGTCAATCACTTTACCAGGCTGTTGTCTATATGACATGTACTAAAGCCTCCTTAGCATTCAAACCAGCCTAAACTTTAAGTTGATCTTCTATAATCTGAAAAAAAGTTTTGTCTGAAACTTTGTGGTCATTTTCAGAAATACTCATTAGAAAATGATATGAAATTTGGTTACTTGCCCTTTTTGTCAGTACACTGGGGCTGTTCTCCTCAAAGCAGTGAAAACTCAGGGCTGGTATGATTGAGATGTGTAAAGTTATAATGGGTGTAGTCAGGCTAGATGGATCTTTATCCCTGGCAGAGGGAGCAATGACCACAGTTCCTTTTTGGATGGAGTCCCCTGTACTGTCTCCTTGGAGACATAATCAGTAGCAAGACTTGCCTGAATAAGGCAACATTATCCATAGTAATAAGGTAATGAACTGCTAAGTGATTAGTCTATCAGAAATCATAGGCATTTGTGGGACAGAAGTCATTTTTATAATGTCATAAAAATGTCATTTTTATAAATGATCTGGATGTGAGTATAGAAGGAAGGGTTAGTAAATTTGCAGATGATACAAAGGTAGGCAGAGTTGTGGATAGTGCTGAAGGATGTTGTGGGTTACAGAGGGACATAGATAAGATGCAGAGCTGGGCTGAGAAGTGGCAAATGGAGTTTAATGCAGAAAAGTGTGAGATAGTTCACTTCGGAAGAAGTAACAGGAATGCAGAGTACTGGGCTAATGGTAAAAATCTTGGCAGTGTGGATGAACAGAGAGATCTCAGTGTCCTGGTGCATAAATCCCTGGTGGTTGCCATCTAGATTGATAGGGTTGTTAAGAAGGCATATGGTGTGTTTATCGATAGGAGGATTGGGTGTTGGAGCCACAAGGTCATGCTTCAGCTGTACGAGACACTGGTAAGGCTGCACCTAGTGTATTGTGTACAGTTCTGGTCGCCACATTATAGGAAGGATGTGAAAGTTTTGGAAAGGGTTCAGAGGAGATTTACTAGGATGTTGCCTGGTATGGGGGAATGGTCTTATGGGGAAAGGCTGACGGAATGGAGGCTGTTTTTGTTGGAGAGAAGAAGGCTGAGAAGTGACTTAATTGAGATGTATAAGATAATCAGAGGGTTAGATAGGGTGGACAGTGAAATCCTTTTTCCTCAGATGGTGAAGGCTAACATGAGGAGACATAGCTTTAAATTGAGGGATGATAGATTTAGGACAGATATTAGGGGTGGTTTCTTCACTCAGAGAGTTGTAGGGGTGTGGAATGGCCTGCCTGCAACAGAAGTAGACTCGCTGACATTAAGGGCACTAAAATGGGCATTGAACATACATATGGATAATAATGGAACAGTGTAGGTTAGATGGGCATCAGATTATTTTCACAGGTCAGCACAACATCGAGGGCTGAAGGGCCTGTACCGTGCTGTAATGTTCTATGTTCTATGTTCTAAGAAGGCCATTTAGCAGATTGTGTGCAAGCTCGTCAATGAGAATCTGACTACACTAATCCCATAGTGTTGGCCATGTCCACCCATTACATTTCCATGCAGCAGGAAGGCTGACAGGCTTCACTCAAGTTCATTGTCATTCTACCTTATGAATTACAATTGGAGCACTAGGCTACACTACTTGCGGAACGTTTCAGAGAACACCTCTGGGACACCCGGACCAACCAACCCAACCACCCCGTGGCTCAACACTTTAACTCCCCCTCCCACTCCTCCAAGGAAATGCAGGTCCTTGGACTCCTCCATCGCCAGACCATAACAACACGATGGTTGGAGGAAGAGCGCCTCATCTTCTGCCTAGGAACCCTCCAACCACAAGGGATGAACTCAGATTTCTCCAGTTTCCTCATTTCTCCTCCCCCCACCTTGTCTCAGTCAAATCCCTCGAACTCAGCACTGCCTTCCTAACCTGCAATCTCCTTCCTGACCTCTCCGCCCCCACCCCACTCCGGCCTATCACTCTCATCTTGACGTCCTTCCACCTATCGCATCTCCATCACCCCTCCCCCAAGTCCCTCCTCCCTACCTTTTATCTTAGCCTGCTGGACACATTTTCCTCATTCCTGAAGAAGGGCTTATGCCCGAAACATCGAATCTCCTGTTCCTTGGATGCTGCCTGACCTGCTGCGCTTTTCCAGCAACACATTTTCAGCTACACTACTTCTTACCAATTCAAAATAGCTACAATGCGAATGAGCTAACTATTAGTATGTTGATTGATTCTTTCCCCATTGCCATCCCTGCTTACTTTAGACTTTTTTCAATCTTAGTGGTATGACTGTGTGTCCCTCAGCCATTAGCCTGATGAAGGGTACACATCCCCATAATGTCAAAGCCTTTCCACTCCACAGATGCTGACTCACCTGTATTTCCAGAATTTTCTGTTTACAGGTGGAGTTTTATCACAAGGGCATAGGCCCCAACATTAACCATTTGCAGATCTGATGTCAGTGTGACAACATCTGCAATTTTCCTTTCAGCAGCATCCTAATTGGTCATCCCAGGGCCTGCACCCAAATAAAGAAGGCAAGAAGGTAGCTTATGGCACCGGTACTCTCAGAAGCCTGGCATGCCCTGGAGCATCAGCAGTGCCACCTAGTGGAGAGATGGCACATCTCTCAGGTTGAAATGATCATCATCTCCAGCTCCGATGCCCACCCAACCCCAGAGGTGATGAGGAGGCCACCTTCATGAAGTTGGCAATCTCCTCACATGCTGAATGGCCTCTCCATGATTAAGAACATGGTCCATGAATTATTGAAACTAGCTGCCCTAGTACACAGCTGGTTATTGGGAAATGGTCCCAGCAGTGTGATGACTGACAGGGCTCCCTGGTGGTTTGTCAGCTCATCCACCTTCCAGCCTGTCACCCTGTCATCAGATATCCATCTCAGATTCTCAGTACTTGCTGTTTCACTCTCAAATTTCACTAAAATAAGCATTTGGTTAAATCTTTCAGCACCGGGAAAGAGAGAAAGGCCTTCTCTTCACTTCATGAAAAAAAACTGTACTGGACCTTACAGTTCACATGTTGGAGGTTACTGCAGGTTGACACAGATCATTGCTGTGCTATGTGCTCCAGATCTTAGAAAGCACAATTGTAGATTCTACCTTAACATGATTTTACTGATTTCAACTTTATCCAATGCCCTGCAGACTGTACAACATACACCTTAGGATCTCTGAACTATATTGACTTCACTAGTCCACTTTTTTATTTAGGTTACTGCAGGTTATCGTTTATCACTTTGCCTGTGTGCGAATATTTAGTCTCAGTGGTGTTTCCAAGCCAGTCAACATTACACCAACTGCAGCAAACACTTGCCAAACATCCCAAGGTGTTTCTCAGGTGCATTGGAAAGCAGCAAACAGGCAGCAAACAACACAAGGAGACATTAGGGCAAATAGTCAATTGCTTGGTCAAAGAGCGCATGAGGTAGATTTTAGGGAACACCTTAAAGAAGGTCAAAGAGGTAAAAAGAGACAGCGAGGAATACCAGAGCTTAGCACCTAGGCAGCGGTAGGCACGGCTAACAACGGTAAAGCAATTCCAATCAGGGAAAAAGCCAGGGTTTGATGAATGCAGATATGTCAGAGAACTGGAGGGATGGAGGAGATAGGGAGGTGGGGCAGAGAACTGGAGGGTTGGAGGAGATAGGGAGGTGGGACTGATGAGCGTGCTGGGGACAACATGGAGGGTATTGAACAAGGATGAGAATTTTAAAAATGAGGTATTACTTAAAGAGTCAATGCAGGTCAGCAGGCTCAGAAATGATTAGTCAGTGGGAGTTGGTAAGAGTTAGGACACAAGCTTTGAATGTGGGATTCTCATGAAGATCACACCGGCATAGTCATCTCCAAGGTTTCAACAGCTGTTCAGGGTGAGGGTGGGTAATGTTAATTTCTAAAGTGAAAATTGATGGTCATTGCGATTGTGCAACTATGTGGTTGGAAGCTCACCTTGAGGCTCAATACAACAACAGAGGGTGAGCAGTCTAGGTCTATGATAATTTGTACAGAGAGAGAGAGAGACAGAGCTGCTGGTACGTGTCGTGGTTGTAACAAGGTCAGGCAGATAGACCTCATAGAATAGGAGTTCCCTGACTGGGGCTGTTAATCTGGTCCAATCAGTGAGCCCTAACTGACAGATACAAAGAGGATTGTCAGAGGTTCTGATCACTCTGAGAGCTGGAACAGTGTCAAGGATTTTCTACATGTAAATAAAGGGTGACTTGGTGAATGGATTCTGGTCTCTGTGGAGTTATTTCAGTGGGGAGTGGAATTTGAAGAGGGGACTGAAAACAGTGGCTTGAGCCTTCCCATTATTTAATGGGAGTAAAGTTCTCGTTATTGAATAATAGTGCTGGAACAGTGCTGAACTACTGTCCCTTACAGCATTATGGGTCCTGATGGACTGATGGACCATCAGATGGACTGTTGTGGTTCAAAAAGGCAGCTCACCACCATCTCTCCAGAGCAACTAGGGATGGGCAGGAAATGCTGGCCCAATTAGAATAAAGAAAAGGGATCCTAACATTCTTGTTTAAAACCTTCACTGCTACCCCTCAATATCATCACTCTAGAATAATAAATAGAACTTTACAGCCTGTCAAACCTATCCTGCAGTTCAATACAATCACGTTGGCCCTGGTCTTCAATTCCACTTTCATGCCTCATTCCCTTATCCCCTAATTCCCTTAAAGACTGGATTTCTATATATTCTAACCATAAACATAAGAAATCACTGTTGGAATCCATGTATTATCAATCCATTCTTAAACAATAAGCAGCTATTGGTGAAGTTTCTTCTTTTTTCAACATATTTTTTCTGTTCGATAAAACAAATGAGTGATATTATCTTTCCCTTCAGTTGAGACCTCAATAATTGTGCGTGAGGGCTTCCTGCAGCATTGCAAATCTGAAAGTACCTGGAACAGCATCACTGATAGCTTTGGGGGTTGAGACTGGACTTTCAAGCCTTTCATTAAGACTCCGGATCACAGAAAATGTTAATTTAATACTTAGTGGTGAATGCTGATGCAACAGAATATTTGCAGCATCTTAATGCAGCAGCTTTCAAAATTTACTGTACAGAATATTGTAGTGACTCTTCCTGAGTGACAGTATTAGCTAGCCAAAACGTTGCTGTCACTGCAAACCACTGGGTGACAGAAATGCTCATAGACGCCTTTATTTTCAACATGCTGGCTGTATGGAAAATCGTGAATTTTATTTGACAATCATAATTGCCATGTTGAAAAGTTTCCTGTTTGTGAGGGGGCCACACCATACATCATGTGGAAGTTAGGAGTAAAAGACCCAGGCCAGGTCTTTTGTTCTATTGATGTTTCAGGCAAAAGAAACATCAAGAAACTTGTCATAAGATCCCATCTGGTTCCCAATGTCTTTAAGGAAGGAAACCTGCTCTTACCTAATCCAGCCCACTTCTGACTCCATACTGAACTGCAATGTGATTGACTATTTAACTACCATCTGAAATTGTCTAGAAAACCATTTAGTTTGGTCAGCAAAAGCCAATTGCATCTGCTGTGAGGAAACCTGAAGTTAACATAATCTTAGAACAAATACAATTATTAACAATAAAATAAATCATGAACTGAAAATTCCCTTCTTGCCTTTTTGCTGCCATGTTGAAGTGAGAATAGTGCCATGGTTTGACGAAAAGGTCATCTCCTGTGCAGGATTATGTCATGGGCAGCAAATGACTGGATTACACAGGGAGAGGAAAAGGCCATTCAGGCCATGCTGACATTTATGTTCCATACATTTCTCTTTGTATCTTCTCTCATCTAAATCTACCACCATAACACCTGGCAAAGGAGCAGTGCTCCAAAAGCTTGTGATTTCAAATAAACCCATTGGACTATAACCTGGTGTGGTGTGACTTGTGACTTTGTCCACCCCAGTCCACATTAAGGCTGAACAATAGTTCCAAACAACCAACTCCACTCTGTGAGTTGTGTTTGTGTATTCTCCGCAGAACTCAGACCAGCTGTCAATTTTACCTTTGAAAAGTTTTGAAAAGTCCAGGGTTTTGTCAAGTGTCGTAAATACTGGGGATTTTTGCTTGATCCTACACAACCTTTGAGTAGAAAAATTTCCCCATTTCAGGTCTTTGTGACTTCCTCCTAATTATTAAAATTGTGTCTTCTGGTTCTAAGCTCTCCAATAAGGGGAAAACTTGTATCGGCCTTCTGTCTATCCTTTTAGGTATTTTGTAGATTTCAATTTGATCACCTCTCATTCTTAGAAACCCTGAAGTTTACAGGCCCAATTTTCCCAAGCTCATTTTATAGAATAGTTCCACTACCCACGAACAGTTATCTGTTTAGCTGTTCTTTAATAGCACCCTTAAAAACATAAAGCAAAAATTTTATTTTTACCAAAAATCAAGAACCTCAGCATGTCTCAATACTTAACAGCTCACCAAACAAGACTACTGAACATATCTACTGCTCTGACAGTGGCAATTTCTGAACATGTTATTTCACTGATGAACTATAAATTATTGGAGAAATATTCTCTATTTTCTTGTAAATGTAAATGATCCTAAACACTGTCATTTACAGATAGGACTCGTTGACAGTTCCATCGAAATATCATTAAGCTGGTCTGAACATGACTGCTGCATTTATTATAGTTTAGCACTTTGCACATCTGGCATTGACAGACTTGTTTGTTTCTCTATCTAATCTGTTATTTTCTATGGATCATAGTCAACATTAAAGGAGTTCAATCAAGGTTAGCGCTGATAATGAGGTGTTTTTCCCAAGGCTACTTGGAAACGTTCATCCTACACTGGACATTTTTTTTTGCTGACAGTTATTATAGTTCATGGATGGTGCAGTCAGATATAATAATTCCATGTCAGGACCAATCATTTATAGCTGAAATATTTTCAGCTGTTTCTGAGAACTGTCATACTGATCCCTGGTATGGAGGGGTTGAGATTTGAGCAAAGGTTGAACACTTTGGGACTCTATATTCACTGAGATTTAGAAGAACGATAGGTCATCTCATTAAAACATGGAGGATTCAGAAGAGCCTTGACAGGGTAAATGCTGAGATGCCTTTTTGCTTTCCCCCCATGGGAGAGTTTGGGGCCAGAGGGCATAGTCTCAGAATTATGCGGCACCAATTTAAGACTGAGATGAGGAGGAATTGCTTCTCTGAAATTTATGAGTCTTCAGAAATCTTTGCCACACACAGTTGCAGGAGCAGCATTATTCTGCACACTTAAGGCTGAGGTAGCTAGAGAGGTTCCTGATCAGTCTGGGTATCAAGAGTCACGGGGGTTAGGGTAGAAATGTGGACATGAGCAATGTTGGGATCAGCCATGATTCTATTGAATGGCAGAACAGGCTCGAGGGGCTGAACAGTCTACTCCTGTTCCTATTTCTTTTGGTCTTATAAATTACTTCTTTGAAAGGAGCCACATAGTATCCTGTTCAGTCATTTAAAGCTTGAAACTCCAACAAATTACTTTGCCTTGCCAATAGTAAAATTAAATTGATGTTTGCAATTTTCAATTCTCAAAATGTTTGAAGCTTATGTATTAATTAGGAGATGGGTTGCTGCCCCACTAGAAGCTGCTTGTCAGAATTTTAAAAAAAATTGTTGTCCCAATTGTAGCATAATGGTAGCATAAAGATAATGTCATTGAACTAATAATCCAAAACCTCAACTGATGTTCTAGGGGACATGGTTCAAATTCCAGCAGACAGTGAAATTTGAATTTAATAAAAGTTTGAATTAAAAACTAGCCTAATGGAGTGATTCTACTGGAGCGTAGGAGGCTGAACCTTATTGAGATTTATAAAATCATAGCAAAAGTTCTTTTCTTTTGTTTTCTTTTCTTTTTTTTCACTTTTCTCCCTACAGTTCAAAACTAGGGGGCATATTTTTAAGGTGAGAGGAGAAAGATTTAAAAAGGGCATGAGGGGCAACATTTTTACACAGACAGCAGTTAGTGCGTGGAATGAACTGCCAGAGGCAGTGATGGATGCAAATACAGTCATAATGTTTATAAGAAATTTGGATGAGTATATGAATAGGAAAGGTTTGGAGGGATATGGGCCAAACACAGGTAAGTGGGACTGGTTTAGTTTGGGAACATGGTCAACGTGGACCGATTGGACTGAAGGGTCTGTTTCCATGCTGTATGAATCTATGACTACTAAATCATAGGGGAGGCTGAATAGACTTTAGCAATTTTCTCTGGAGTGTCGGAGGCTAAGGGGTGATCTTATAGAGGTTTATAAAATCATGGGGGGGCATGGAGAAGGTGAATAGACAAGGTCTTTTCTCTGGGATGGATTCCAACACTAGAGGGCATAGATTTAGGGTGAGAGGGGAAAGATTTAAAAGGTACCTAAGGGACAACTTTTTCACACAGAGAATGGTGCGTGTATGGAATGCCAGAGGAAGTGGTGGAGACTGGTACAATTACAGCATTTAAAAGGCGTCTGGATGGGTATATGAATAGGCTTAGAAAGATGTGGGCGAAGTGCTGGCAAATAGGACCAGATTATTTTAGGATAACTGGTCAGCATGGATGAGTTTGAAAAAAAGGTCTTTTTCCGTGGGGTACATCTGTATGACTCTACTGTTCTATGTTTGCTCCTAATGTTGCCACTAAAATCAAACTTAAAAGAGAGAATTATATAATGATCAGGTTACTGGAATAGAAGCCCAGGTTAATGAATTGGAAGCTCACCATCTCACCATTGATAAATCTGAAACTGAAAGCTAGTTTTAGTCGTGGTAACCATGATAACTATTGTCATAAAAAATAATTTGTTTCTCTAATATTGTTCAGGGAAGAAAATCTGCCATCCTTGCCTGCTCTGCCTATACATGACTCCACAGCAATACGGCTGAAAGCCTAGCAAAGTATTCACTTAAATTGACAATTTACAATGGGAAACACATTGTCATATCCTGTGAATGAATAAAGGGAAGAACAGAACAGCTTGGGAAAATGAGAAGGATTTCTCTTCTGTGATAGTTTTCACCATTTGATTCTATTGTCTTTCAATTTTAAGCATTTACCCAATTTGTGACACTGTAATTAAAATAATGTGGCATAGCCTTGAACAAGAGAATTCAGGTTGGTAATAGTCTCTTTAAAGAATATTTATTATCATTAATATTCCTGGTCTTGATATTTCATCTTGGCTTTCACCTAATGCTCTTTGCATGCATCTGTTAAAGTGCACGATATCGGTAACACAACTTATTCTTTAACTGGAGCTACAGGGAAGATAATGCTGTGAATGCATCCATGGCTGCATCAGTTGTGCTCCTAGCTTATAGAACTTATATTTATTTATTCATTTTGTGGGATACAGGCATCGCTGGCTGACCCCCATTTATTGCCCATTCCTAGGTGCCCTTGAGAAGGTGATGGTGAGCTGCCTTCTTGTATTGCTACCATCCACCTGCTGTGGACAGACCCACAATGCCATTAGGGAGAAAATTCCAGAATTTTGACCCAGTGACAGTGAAGGAATGGGAATTTGTTTCCAAGTCAGGATGGTGAGTGGCTTTGGAGGGAACAAGAAGGTGGTGGTGTTCCTCTGTATCTACTACCTTTATCCTTCTTGATAGAAGTGGTCATGGGTTTGGAAGGTGGTGTCCGAGGATCTTTGGTGAATTTCTGTATTACATCTTGTAGATACACTGCTGCTACTGAGCATTGGTGGTGGAGGGAGTGGATGCTTGTGCATGTAGTGCCAATCAAGCAGGCTGCTTTATTCTGGATGGTGTCAAGTTTCTTGAGTGTATTTGGGGCTGTACTGATCCAGGTAAGTGGGGAGTATTCCATCACACTCCTGACCTGTGCCTTGTAGATGGTGGATAGACTTTGGGGAGTCAGGAGGTGAGTTAGTCACCACAGTATTCCTAGCTTCTGACCTGCTGTTGTAGCTACTGTGTTTATGTAGTGAATTCCGCTGAGTTTCCGGTCAATGATAATCCCCAGGATGTTGATGGTGGGGAATTCAGTGATGGTAACACCATTGAATGTCAAGGGGCAGTAGTTAGATTGTTTCTTAATTGTTTTTAGCCAAGCATTTGTGTGGCGCAAATGTTACTTGTCACTTGTCAGCCAAGCCTGGATATTGTCCAGATCTTGTTGCATTTGAACATGGACTGCTTCAATATCTTGAGTATATTGAGTTGCAAATGGAATATTGTGCAATCACTGGTGTACATCCCCACTTCGGACCATATGATGGAGGGAAGGTCATTGATGAAGCAACTGAAGATGGTTGGGCCTAGGACACTACCCTGAGGAACTCCTGCAAAGGTGTCCTGAAGCTCAGATGACTGACCTCCAACAGCCACACCCATCTTCCTGTGTGTCAGGTATGATTCTAACCACTGGAGAGTTTGTCCCCTGATATCCACTGATTCCAGTTTTGCTAGGGCTCCTTGTTACCACATTCATTCGAATGCAGCCTTGATGTCAAAGGCAATCACTCTCACCCCACCTCAGGAATTCAGCTCTTTTGTCCATGTGTGAACCAAGGCTGTAATGAGGTCAGGAGTTGAGTGGCCTTGGTGGAACCCAACCTGGGCGTCCCTGAGCAGGTTATTGCTGAGCAGGTGCTGCTTGATAGCTTCCATCAGTTTACTGATGATTGAGAGTAGACTGATGGGACAGTAAACGGCCAGGTAGGATTTGTCTTGCTTTTTATGTACAGAACATACCTGGACAATGTTCCACATTGTTGGGTAGATTACTTACAGTAGTGGAAACAGTCCACACTGACCCGCCGAAGCGCAACCCACCCATAACCCTACATTTACCCAGCACCCAGAGGAAACCCACAGGGAGAACGTGCAAACTCCACACAGTCAGCCGCCTGAGGTGGGAATTGAACCCGGGTCTCTGGCGCTGTGAGGCAGCAGTGCTAACCACTGTGCCACCACGCCACCCACTATTGTAACTTTACTGGAACAGCTTGACTAGAGAAGAAGTAGGTTCTGGAGCACAAACCTTCAGTACTATTGCTAGAATGTTGTCAGGGCCCATAGCCTTTGCAGTGTCCAGTGTCTCCAACTGTTTCTTATTATCATATACAGTGAATCAGTTGATATCTGTAATGCTGGGGACCAGCGGAGGTGGGAAAGATGGATCATCCACTCAGCACTTCTGGCTGAAGATTGCTATGAATGCTTCAGCCTTATCTTTAATAAGCTCTGCCTTTTATAAAATGGAAAATTTAACTTCAAAACTCTGTCTTGATGAAGCCATAAAGAAACAATGAACTCTTCTATCTGAGGTCAAGGACATAGCATGACACGCAATGCTAGGACTTGAACACAGCTTGTGGCCTAACATATGTAGTACAAAATACTGTTGTGTAATCTTCAAAAAAAAAGTTTTTTCAAGGTAATTTATAATAAATGATTAGTTGTTCACAATAACCTTTGTGCATACAATTCAGATTTGATTATATTTACACAGTTATTTCTAAATAGGTTATGCAGACAATGCTGTTGAAATCTTTTGACCGGTTTGATCATTGTTGACCTAACTGGTCATCCCTGTTTGTTTTGGGTTATTGCAGGTTAGCATGTAGTCTACCTTTGCATGTGTATGCAGTATTGAAATCTAATCTCAGAAAGCTAGTACAAGGTTAAGGTCAAGAACAGCAATATCAACCAAGGTCATGACTGGGACTAGGATATTCAGTAAATTCATGTAGTTTCCTGGAGAAGATTTGAAAGTCTGTATAGTTGAAAGGATCGTAATAATCAAAATATGTTTGCTGTTTTTAAGAAACCTAGAAATTTAAGCACAGGAAGCCTTTGGCATTTTCTGCCTGGGCTGCGTGGAGGTCCAGCTCGATAGCTAACTGAAACAAACCAGTTTTTGTCTTTCTCTCCAAGAGAGAAGTTATTTCTTGGCACTCTTTTATACTTTTCATTTGTTAATTATGTAATATTAAACACCATTTGTAAGTGCATTTTTCATTTAATAAAATGCCAAAATATTTCTCTTTGTAAACATGAGTGGGGAAGCACAGTGTGATCTGGGAATGATGTGCTTTGTGAACTAAGCAAGAAGTCTTGAATTTAGGGGAAATGAGAATCCACTGACAAATAATTCAGAAACTATAATTTAATGGTCCGACTGTGAATTACAACATTAAAAACTGTAAATTTAACTCTGTAAGTTAAGCTGCCTAGCAGTGGAAGTTTTGTTATCAAATACTGCAAGTGTTTGCCTGAATAAGTGTTAATTACATAAGTAGAAGTTAATTTAGTAGCTGCAACTTGGGTATAACACTTAAACTCTCTATAAAAGTAGTTAGATTTTGCTATCATACAGAATGCACTGGGATTAGATTACTCATGAATTACATTCTAAGTCAGAAAAATTGTGCTAATTCAGGAACTTTGGAAGAAATGGGAATTTGATACAGAAAGGGTGATCTTGGTCTGAGTTTTTACAAAGATGGAGAGAGTCACCAACTAAACCAATATGGCATCAGAAGCTGGCACCTGACATTTTTACCAAAGGAGTGAAGAGGGAATATGTTATATATAGATTGCACATTCATGGCTCATGGAGGCAGGTGCATTTCTAAATGTGCAGCTGCTTGCAAATAGATCCAATTCTGTAGTTATCCAAAATCTGAGGCATAGCCTTTCAACCTTTTCGTAAAAGGTCTAACCTCACCAGAGTTCTTTGAAGACTTAGGGTACCCTTTTGGAGAGATCCAGGGACACTTGGAGAGTTCAGTTATCCATGAGGATTGTTAAAAGTACACATGAATATGCATAAGAAGTAGATAGATTTCCTACTGGAATTGTCAAATTATCAAGGCATTTACATCTCCTCATCTTAATTTTGAAAGGTCTGCAGTTAAAAATGGTCAGTGTTTGCGATTTCACTCTATCTGAGGACATTTTTTAACAGCCATGAGAACATTTTAAAAAATAAATAATGAACTCACTAATAGAAACTTCAGACTTAATTTTATTGAATCTAGGCAGGGGCTTAGAAGTGCATCCATGATGGATAACTGTGATCAAACAGAGGATAGAAGACTGAATGATAGCAGAGAGTGTATAGATTGACATGAGTTGACACGAAGATCATATGGTAAAAACTAGGTAAAAACAATGACTGCAGATGCTGGAAACCAGAGTCTAGATTAGAGTGGTGCTGCAAAAGCACAGCAGTAAAGGATGATGAAGGGCTTTTGCCCGAAACGTCGATTTTACTGCTCCTCGGATGCTGCCTGAACTGCTGTGCTTTTCCAGCACCACTCTAATCTAGATGAAGATGATATGGGACAATAAAGGACTATTAGGGTGGGTAGACAGATACACTGGGTGTGAGGCACCATGGAAGTGGATTGATGAGAAGGCTGTCTGAGTCAGGAGGCCTAGGTTTAAGTCCCATTTGCTCCAGACATGTTGAATAACATCTCTGAACAGGTTTTTCAGAAAGTAACTGGACGTGGCTGGTTCAGGGAGAAGTTTGGTACGAAGGGTATGAGAGACCATGGGGGTGATTGGGTGGTTGGTATGAGTTGTAATGAATGAGGCACCAGAGGTGTTTTTGTCTTGGGGGACAAGGAACAGGCAAGAGTTGCTTTTTTATTTTTCTTTAACCAGTGATTAGGATTTCAGACAGCCCACCTTCACACCCAGCAGCCCCTATGGCTATCTTTGCATTATTCCTGAGGTTGATGCACCTGATATCTGTCAATATCTACTCCAGGACAGAAATGAAACCGTGGCAGGTATGTAGAGGTAGGAAGTTTCCTGATTTTGTGATCCCAAAACAGGGACAAAGCTTCAAACCCCAGAGTCTAAAGAATGTGAACAAATTATCTTGATTAATAAGAACAGAGGTAAAGAAATGACAAGACTTTTGTTAAGGAATTCATAAGATTGCACTTAGAAAATCATAATGTGATCAGTCAAAGTAAACATGGTTTTATGTAAAGAGATATCAGAGACAAAAACAGAAAGTTCTGGAGTAATTCAGCAGAGTCTGTGGAGAAAGAGCCAGAGTAAACATTTTGAGTTTAATGAGACTCTTCTTGGGAAGTTTTGTCATTCTTTATTCCAAAGAAGTGTCATAGTGGACTTGAAACTGTAATCTGCCTTGGCCTTCACAGATTCTGCTATTCCTGCTGACTTTGTCAAGAATGTTTCTTTATTTTTGAAGGGAAGACACGTTTGACAACATTAATAGATATCTTTGAAGAGGCAACTAATTTAACTAAGAGAAGAACTAATTTAGGTGTAAGCATACAAGAAGCAAATTGGCCTGCTAGGAAGGCAAATGGCAAGCATAATGTACTTGGATTAGTTGCTGTACAGCAAAGTTTGACTAGATTGGTCCCTGAGCTGAGAGTGGTGTCCAATGATGAGAGGCTAAATAGGTTGTTTGATATCTGGGTCTGCAGTTTAAAATGGTCAGTGTTTATAAAATGTCCTCAGATAGAGTGAAATCGCAAACACTGACCATTTTTAACTGTAGCCCTTTCAAAATTAGAAGAATGAGTGGTGATCGCATTGAAATCAAGAACATGCTCATGGGCCTGACTGGTCAGATACTGAGACCTTTCTTCCACCTGGCTGGGAAACCTTAGACATGGCGACATAATCTCAGAAGAAAACTGAGGTGACAAAAACTTGGATCATTCAAAATACTATGAATGTTTAGAATTTCTACACCAGGGAGCCATGGATGTTCCAGCACTGATTAGTGTTAAGGCTGAGCGACAAATCTTTGGTGTCTCAGGGAAATAAGGAAATGGAGTTGAAAATGAATTTGAAACTGCATGTTAGCCATGATGGTACTGAACAGCAGAACAGTTTGACAAATCGAAGGTCTAGTCCTGCTTCTATTACTTACATTTTCTTTGGTATCTATCACAAGAAATCCTGTTTTCATGATACACACTAACAAAACAATTCACTATACTTATATTTACCCTTGCTTATTGCGCTGTATGATTTTAAAAATCTTTAACAAACATTTTTTCAATCTTCTCAGCTTGAGAAACATCACTACTCTGTCTAACCTTTTCTCATAAGTTGGATTTTTCACCCATTGTACCATTCTGATGGAGTTTTGGTGCACTTTCCTTGACATCATTATAACCTGCTTATAGTGAGGAGTCAGTGCTATACACAGGAGTTAAAGTTAAACTACAGTCTATTCACACAAAATGGGCTGATAACTTTATGATTATAGATCATAATCCCAATGTACATATTTACTTTTAATTCAAAAATGTGCTTTTAGATTTTGCAAGGAAACTGTTGATTTAAGTTTAATGACTGTCCAACAAAATCTTCTGTGAAGCCAATGTCATGTCACACATGTAAATTGTCAGGGAAACTTCAAAGAGGGAGATAACAAGAGGAGATATCAGAGAGCCGACTATTCTCCTGTGTTGTCTGAAAACGTCATTTCATAGACATGTCTATTTAACGTTCCAGGAATACATATGCACAAACATTAAAAATACAGCTTCAACACAACTGGAGTGGAGTAGTGAGACTGATCACACTCATGGGTACCAGACTGGATTTGAGCATTAGCATGGTACAATGGTCATAGCCAAAGAGTTATCCTCTTGTTGCTTTTGTGGAAAGTCAAGTTCCTCTGTAACTCTAAAGTTGCATACTATTTAAAACAACGACAGGACGGCAAATGACTCTCTCCCATCCTGAATGCTGGAATTCAATTGTAGTCAAAAGGCATCAAAACCTCATCCAATCTGCAAAGCTAAGGATCATAGAACATAGAACAATACAGCGCAGAACAGGCCCTTCCGCCCTCAATGTTGCGCCAACCTGTGAACTATTCTCAGCTCGACCCCCTACACTATCCCAAAATCATCCATGTGCTTATCTAAGGTTTGTTTAAATCTCCCTGATGTGGCTGAGTTAACTACATTGGCAGGTAGCGCATTCCACACCCTTACCACTCTCTGAGTAAAGAACCTGCCTCTGACATGTGTGTTAAATCTATCACCCCTCAATTTGTAGCTACACCCCCTCGTACAAGGTGACGTCATCATCCTAGGAAAAAGACTTTCACTGTCTATCCTATTATAGAATATAGAACAATACAGTGCAGAACAGGCCCTTCAGCCCTCGATGTTGCGCCGATCTGTGAACTATTCTCAGCTTGTCCCCCTACACTATCCCAAAATCATCCATGTGCTTATCTAAGGATTGTTCAAATCTCCCAAATGTGGCTGAGTCGACTGATTGTCTGATCATTTTGTATGTCTATATCAAATCCCTCTTAGCCTCCTTCTTTCCAATGAAAACAAGTCTCTCAGCCGTTCCTCATTAGACATTCCCTCCAGACCAGGCAACATCCTGGTAAATCTCCTCTGCACCTTTCCCAATGCTTCCACATCCTTTCCATAATATAGGGACCAGACCTTTACACAATATTCCAAGTCTGACCGCACTAGCGTTTTGTATAGTTGCAGCATGATATTGCGCCTCTGGAACTCAATCCCTCTATGAATGATACCTAACACACCGTATGCTTTCTTAACAGCACTATCAACCTGGGTGGCAAGTTTCAGGGATCTATGTACAGGACTCCAAGATCCCTCTGCACATCCGCAATACCAAAAATCGTTCCATTAGCCCAGTACTTTGACTGCCTGTTTTTCTTCCCAGAGTGCATCAACTCACATTTAGCTGCATTTAACTCCATTTGCCACCTCTCAGCCCAATTCTGCAGTTTATCCAAGTCCCCCTGCAACCTGTAACATTCTTCCGCACTGTCCACTACTCCACCAACTTTAGTGTCGTCTGCAAATTTACTAATCCATCCACCTATGCCTGCATCTAAGTAATTTATAAAAACGACAAAAGCAGTGGTCCCAAAACAGATCCTTGTGGCACACCACTAGTAACCGGACTCCTGGCTGAATATTTTCCATCAACCACCACTTGCTGCCTTCTTTCAGAAAGCCAGTTTCTAATCCAAACTGCTAAATCTCCCTCAATCCCATGCCTCTGCATTTTCTCCAACAGCCTAGCATGTGGAACCTTACGAAAGGCTTTACTGAAGTCCATGTATACCACATCAATTGCCCTACCCTCATCGACACGCTTGGTCACCTTTTCAACAAACTCAGTGAGGTTTGTGAGACATGACCTGCCCTTGATGAAACCATGTTGACTATCTGAAATCAAATTGTTGCTTGCTAAATTATTATAAATCTTATCACTTATAATGCTTTCCAAAACCTTTCCTACAATAGAAGTAAGGCTCACTGGTCTATAATTACTGTGTTATCTCTAATGCCCTTCTTGAAAATGGCAGAACATTTGCAATCCTCCAGTCCTCTGGTACTAAACCTGTAGACAATGATGACTCAAATATCAGAGCCAAAGGCTCTGCTATCTCCTCCCTAGCTTCCCAGAGAATCCTCAGATAAATCCCATCCGTCCCAGGGGACTTGTCCACTTTCACTCCTTCTAGAATTGATAACACCTGTTTGTAACTAACCTCGATCCTTTCTAGTCTAATATCTCGTACCTCATTCTTCTCCTCTACAATATTCTCCTTTTCCTGAGTGAAAATCGATGAGAAATGTTTGTTTAGCACCTCTCCAATCTCCACAGGGTCCACACTCAACTTCCCACTTCTGTCTTTGACTGGCCCTATTCCTAACCTAGTCATCCTTTTATTCCTCACATACCAATAGAAAGCTTTAGCGTTTTCCTTTATTCTATTTGCTGAAGACTGCTCGTGTCCTCTCTTTGCTCTTAACTCTCTCTTTAACCCCTTCCTAGCTGATCTGTAACTCTCCATCGCCTCATCTGAACAATCTTGCCTCATCAACACATCAGCCTCCTTCTTCCGCTTAACAAGAGATGCAATTTCTGTAGTAACCCACGGTTCCCTTACCTTATCACTTCCTCCCTGCCTGACAGGGACATACCTATCAAGGACACACAATATCTGTTCCTTAAACCAGCTCCACATTTCCATTGTCTGCATCCCCTGCATTTTGCTACCCCACTTTATACATCCTAATTCTTGCCTAATTGCATAATAATTGCCCTTGCCCCATCAATAACTCTTGACCTGTGGAATGTATCTATCCCTTTCCATTGCTAAACTAAAAATAACTGAATTATGATCACTCTCTCCAAAGTGCTCACCTACAACTAATTCAAACACCTGGCCTGGTTCATTACCAAGCACCAGATCCAGTGTGGCCTCCCGTCTTGTCGGCCCTTTGACATACTGTGTCTGGAAATCCTCCTGTACACGTTGGACAAAAACTGATTCTTCCGACGTACTAGAGTTATCGCATTTCCAGTCAATGTTGGGGAAGTTAAAGTCCCCCATAATGACCACCCTGTTCCTTTCACTCCTACCCAGAATGGTTTTGCCAATCCTCTCCTCCACCTCCCTGGAACTCTGCAGAGGCCTATAAAAAAAACTCCAAGCAGTGTGACCTCTCCTCTCATGTTTCTAACCTCAGCCCACCCTACCTCCGTAGACGAGTCCTCGTCAAAAGTTCTTTCAGCCTCTGTTATACTATCCCTGACTAACAAGGCCACACCTCCCCCTCTTTACCGGCATGCCTGTTCTTAATGAAAGATCTCAACCCTGGAACCTGCAATATCCATTCCTCACCCTGCTCTATCCATGTCTCTGAAATGGCTACAACATCAAAGTCCCAGGTACCTATCCATGCTGCAAGCTCACCTACCTTATTTCGGATACTTCTGGCCTTGAAGTAGACACACTTGAAACCAGTTTGCTGTCTGCCAGCACATTCCTGTGACCCTGATATCCTGTCCCTGCCCTCCCTACTCTCATCCTCCTGTGCACTGCAACTACACATCCCCCTGCTGAGCTAATTTAAACCACCCGAATATCACCAGCAAATTTCCCACCCAGGATATTAGTACCCCTCTGGTTCAAATGAAGACTGTCTTGTTTGTACAGATCCCACCTTCCCCAGAATGAGCCCCAATTATCCAAGTACCTGAAACCCTCCCTCCTGCACCATCCTTGCAGCCCTGTGTTCAGCTGATACCTCTCCCTATTCTTTGCCTCGCTACCACGTGGCATGCGTGATCATGAAGCTGACTATTTACCGATCCAAATTCAATGCTACCAGTAACCAGCCCTGCAACAATCGCAATATTCAATTAGATTTGATTTATATTTAGATGAAATTTTATTGTCATCACGTATACCCGATTGCAAGCGTACAGGAGGACAGTGAAAAGTGTACAGTCGCAATTCTCCAGCGCCATCTTAGAATACAGTCATTAGAATTAAAAGCCAGAGCTGAAATTAAAGAAGGAAAAACGAAAGGAAAAGGAAAGGTCCAGATCACCCTCGCTGCTGCTGTTGCTGGACCCATCAATGCCACGGTGCTGCCATCATTACAACCACCACCAATTTCACCGTCTCGAGTTCGGCTCCTCACACCGACTGCGCCGGACCCACCAATGTTGACATTGCAACATTCCAGCCTCATCACTTACCTCTGTGCCCACCTCGCTGACTCCGCACACATCTTAGTATCAGTTGAAGTATAAGAGCCCACACTATTCTTGAACAATTTCAAGACTGTAACCGTTTGAACCAGCACTGACATACAGCTACTGTCAGTTCCACTGCCAATGCCTCAGGTCCTGTGTTGGGCCCACCAACATCAAAGGTGCTAACTCTCGCCACTGGGCCCACGCTCTCTGCCCTTGCCGATGTCTACGGTTCCACCATAGCCGAACTCCCCATGAGCACTGTACACAAAATAAATTTTCTGCTGTTCAAGGCCAATTCAGAGCCTGATCTATGTACCTGATTTTTTAACTTTCATCTCTTTGGGTTTATCTTTACATTACCTACAACGTGGGGATATGGTTTAGTTCACTTGGCTGGGTGTCAATGCATAGTGATGCCAATAGCATGGATTCAATTCCCAAACTGGCTGAGGTTACCATGAAGGCATTCTCCTTCTCCATCTCTCCCCTAAGCTGAGGCATGGTGACCCTCAGGTTACACCAGTCATCTCTCTCCAGTGAGAGAGTAGCCCTATAGTCTGGTAAGATTAGGGAAACTACTTTCATTTACATTGTGTGTATTGCATTATTATAGTTATAGTTAATAATTAATATACTCACTCTGTTAATTCAAGAAAGTCTGTTTCAGTTGGCCCCATAAAACATAAAGCCATTTAGGTCTGGGAGAAAGAAATCCACAAACCAAGGGACCATTTTCAAATTAACTTGTTCACAAGGTGGTGAGTGACTAAAGAAGGGGAACAAGTTCATCCCTCCTCACTCAAGGGCTTAACAGTTTGGGGTATCCCATTTGAACACTTCAACTCCAGGATATCAATGTGGACTTCATCAGTTTCCTCATTTCCCCTCCCCCCACCTTATGCCAGTTCCAACCTTCCAGCTCAGCAACATCCTCATGACCTGTCCTACCTGCCAATCTTCCTTCCCACCTATCGCTCCACACTCCTCTCCTATCACCTCCATCCCCACCTCCATCCACCTATTGCACTCTTAGCTACCTTCTCCCCAGCCCCACCCCCCTCCCATTTATCTCTCCACCCTGGAGGCTCCCTGCCTCATTCTTGATTAAGGGCTTTTGCCCGAAACGTCGATTTTCCTGCTCCTCGGATGCTGCCTGGCCTGCTGTGCTTTTCCAGCACCACTCTAATCTTGACTTTGATTTCCATCATCTGCAGTCCTCACTTTTGCCTGCATTTCTTTTATATTGAGTGTAGCAGATGAAATCGACTTGGAGAAAAATTTCTTAAGGCACTTCACCTAAACGTTCTCTGGCAAAAATTGACACCACTGTTTAGGTAAAATTAGGAGGACTGAGTAACTTTGTTAAAGAGAAGGATCTTAATGAGAATGTTAGAAAAGAAGAAAGAGGTGAAACAACTGAATGTTTTGGGAGAGTATTCTCAAGCTTACAGCTTAAATGACTGAAGATGTAGACCACCAATAGTGAGCAGAAAGGATCTATGACTGCACAAGAAAGTAAAGTTGGAGGAACACAGAATTAGAAGAGAATTATTTTGGTTAGAACAGATTACCAAGATAGAAAGAAGTGGTGTCTTGAAGAGATTTGAACATAAAGGTAATAATTTTAAATTGGAGACTTCAGGGACCGAGGTAAATCAGTAAGTACAGGGCTGGTTGTTGCGGGGACTTGATGTAGTTAACATGTGACTGCAAAGTTTTAGATTAACTGAAGTTTTTGGAGGGTGGTGGTTGGGAGTTGGAGAACATAGAATACAGCAGATGAGAAAATAAGAATATCCAAGCATGTCGGTAACAAGAGCACAGATGAGGATTTTGACAGGAAAGGGAGGGTGAAAACAAGTGATGCTACCAAAGTGCAAGTAGGCAGTTTTTTGTGATACAGTAGATGTTACATCAGAAACACAGCTTATGGTTAAAAATACATTGAGGTTATGAGTCAACTCCAACCAGAGAAGGTGGTTGGGAATAATGATGGAAATCAATGATATGGACTGCCATTGTATGAGGGCTGAAACCAATACCTTTTGGACAGTCTGATGTTGAAGTAGATGAAATTGTGGCACATGGAAGACTGTGTATCACTCAGGCAGTCTAACAACACAAATCCAGAAGAGACAAGGTAGAGACAAAGTAATGCTGTGGCTTTAAGAGGTGTATTTCGTCCTGATTTTTTTTTGAAGAGAGAGTTTAAGGCAGAGGTGAAGAAATGTCTATTGAAAACTCAGAGTAAACAGCTTGTGAGGCCTTGGAGATCTTTAAAATATAGGAACAATAGAAGCAGCCTGAATGGGTGTGGTCAAGCTGTCACAGAACCAGGATTTTTAGTTCAGTTTTTTTCAGTAGCAGCAATTGTCACTAGGGTCACAGCAGGGTTTGGAAGCTGCAGTACATCTCTCCCTGTTACACTTTCTCTGAGTTTTCTCTTGCTGTTTTCCTGCAGCTGGAGTTGAATGTGAGACAATCTGTTTTACTGAATTTGCCTTTGTCGCTGATGTGTTTATGGGATGTTACTAAACTAGAACAGTTGATTAGTGATAGTTATTGTATCTATTATTTTGTTAAGCATTTCAACAGAGTTATAGGTAAACCAATTATTTTCTTTCATCATAGAATCCCTACATAATGGAAACAGGCCATTCAGCCTAATAAGTCTACACTGACCCTCCAAAGAATATCCCACCCAAACCCATTCCCCTACCCTATTACGCTACATTTACCCCTGACTAATGCACCTAGCCTACACATCCCTGAACACTATGGGTAATTTAGCATGGCCAATTCACCTCACCTGCACATCTTTGGATTGTGGGAGAAACCGGACCACCTGGAGGAAACCCACGCAGACGTGAGGAGAAGGTGCAAACTCTACATAGACCGTTGTCCAAGGTTGGAATTGATCTCCAGTCCCTGGTGCTATGAGGCAGCAGTGGTTACCACTGAGCCACCGAGCTGCCCCCATTATTTTTCTTTTGTTGTATTTTACCTATAGTGTATGAATAAAGTATGTTTTGCTTAATGTTGAGTGGTTTGGCTAAACAAATTGCATCTGGAACACAATTTACCACTAACCTTTAATATAAGAAAAAGTTAGGGTCTAAGCTATCTTCTTAATGTATTTTGAGGGGATTTGGTCTGGTGTATTACAGGTGTAGATCTAGATACTGTATTTGAGGAAAATTACGCTAATACTGTATAATTTGGAAGAGGAGGTGTACCAAAGGTTGTTCATGAGAGATTATGAATGTATCTGTGTGGAAGAAACACCTTTGTCAGAATTGTACTGGACATGATTGGATTGGGTAACAAGTGACCACAACAATTGCTAAACTTCCACAAATCGTATTTTCTTTTGTTTGTCTGTACCTTTTAAAGCACTTGATTGATTTCTGGAAATCATGTAGCCATTGAATCTGAGCTGTGGTTGGTCATTACCTTCCTCTCCTATTTGGTTAGTCTGTTCCACATTACAGTTAATCCTTAAATTTGTCAGTCACTTAAAATTACCTCAATCATTTAAAAGTTGCAATTCAGAGCTTGAATAAGAGTGTATAAGTAACTATAATTGTTTTTAATTTTCTAATTCTAACCGATCTAAAAACCACACTGAAAGTCTGGGTCTGGTCAAACTCTCTTCTGCCCCTTGATTCTGAGATTCAGCACATAATCATTTTGAGAAGTGTCCATGTATGAACCTTATCCACTTTCTCATTCTTTGAATGAAAACGTATGATATATCAATTAGAGTTAAATAAAAAAAAATCGACAGAGAAATATTCACTTAAATGCCTACTCAAGAATATTAATGATTGTAGGTTGATTTAGTTATATCATGTCTTATTTTTGATTCTGATGAAATCTGTTCCTATTTCATTATTCAGGTTTCAGAAATAATATGTCAAATTATTTCATGAACGCATCAACATGTTTACAGAATAAAGACTTCGAGTAAAAAGTGAGGTCTGCAGATGCTGGAGATCAGAGCTGAAAATGTGTTGCTGGTTAAAGTGCAGCAGGTCAGGCAGCATCCAAGGAACAGGAAATTCGATGTTTCGGGCATAAGCCCTTCATCATCCTGATGAAGGGCTTATGCCCGAAACGTCGAATCTCCTGTTCCTTGAATGCTGCCTGACCTGCTGCGCTTTAACCAGCAACACATTTTCAGCTCTAGAAAATAAAGACTTCTATAACGGTATTTGAAAAACCCACCAAAGTATCCTATGCTTGTGGCGAGAGTGCTGCCACTAGATGGCAACCTAAGACAGCTGGAGTCGATTTCAGATCAATGACTTTCGCAGGTTACTGTCTGACATAGAAATAATAGGAAATGTTTGGAATTGCTTCTCAACAATAATCAGGTGGGCGGCACGGTGGCACAGTGGTTAGCACTGCTGCCTCACAGCGCCTGAGACCCGGGTTCAATTCCCGACTCAGGCGACTGTCTGTGTGGAGTTTGCACGTTCTCCCCGTGTCAGCGTGGGTTTCCTCCGGGTACTCCGGTTTCCTCCCACAGTCCAAAGATGTGCGGGTCAGGTGAATTGGCCATGCTAAATTGCCCGCAGTGTTAGGTAAGGGGTAAATGTAGGGGTATGGGTGGGTTTCGCTTCGGCGGGTCGGTGTGGACTTGTTGGGCCGAAGGGCCAGTTTCCACACTGTAAATCTAATCTAATCTAATCAGTTCCGTTGCAGTCTAGCTGTGATGCTTCCAAAATGGATTTATAATGTTTGACTGCCAATTGGAATTTAAACATATTTTGACTTCCATGCATACGGCAGTAGATTGCATTTATACAATTTATTAAGACATCTGAAAGTGGTTCAGATGGAAATTGATACAAAGAGACATCCACCAGATGCACAGGGATTTGGTTGTTATCTTCCAAGGGGCAGGTTTTAAAAACTAGTCTGAAAGGAAGAGAGAGAAATGAGATTGGATTTTTTTTTAAAAGGAAATCTTGCATTTATGCAGCAGTTTTCACAACCTCTAGACAGCATAAAGCACTTTTTCAACTTGTGATCATATTATGCCAACACCAAGACAACGATAGTTGCTTCTTCACTTCTCTAAAGGCTGCTTCTTGGCTATGAGACCATTCCCAAGGCTGAACCTTTTTTAGTAGCAGGTGTAAGGGTGCTAGGATGGAGGAGAAAGTGAGGACTGCAGATGCTGGAGATCACTGTCGAGAGTATGGTGCAGGAAAAGCACAGCAGGTCAGGCAGCATCTGAGGTGCAGGAAAAGCGACACTAGGATGGAGGCCAGGTTATGTATGAATTTTCCACAATAATTCACCAACCATTTCATTCGCCTGGGCTGATCCTTTGTCTTCTCTCTCTTTGGGCTCTATCCCCACCTATAGTTTACTCCTTGCCCGCCGCCTTATCTTCTGCATGAAAAGCCAACATTTTCCCAGCTACCATCAGTTCTGAGGAAGAGTCACTGGACCCAAAACGTTAACTCTGATTGTTCTTCACAGGTGCTTTAGATGCGATAGAGAGGAAGGTAAAAGACTTGTAGAAGTTGCATTACCACTCAGGGAAAATGTCATATCTGCACTCAGGGAGGACATACTGGAGAGCTCCATCCACTGAGGCAATATTGGTAGAGCTCAAAAATAAAATGGGTGCAGTCAGTCTGACAGGATTATACTATGAACCCTCCAACAGCCACCTAGAAACAGAGGAACAAATATATAGGCAGATTATGAGAAGTTGCAATAACAACAGAATTGTCATAGTGGGTGATGTTAATTTCCCCAATGCTGACTGGGACCCCATTAGAGCAAGAGGCGTAGATGGGACAGAATTTGTTAAGTGCATCCAAAAGGGGTATTTTGAAACAGCATGTGGATAGTCCAACTAGAGGAAAGGCCGTACTGGACCTTGTATTGGCTAATGAGCCTGGCCAGGTGACTGACCTTTCAGTATGAGAGCAATTTGGAAACAGAGATCACAACTCCCTTAAGCTTTAAGATAGCTATGAATAAGGATAAGTCAGGACCTTGTGGCAATGTACTAAATTGGGGGAGGGCAAAATATGTCAGTATTAGGCAGGAGCCAGGGAGTGTTAACTGGGAGGAGCTGTTATCGGGCAAGTCCACATTTGACATGTGGGAATTGTTTGAAGATGTGCTGATGATATTTCAGGACTGGCATGTTCCAGTAAGGAGGAAGGACAAAGATGGCAAGGTAAAGGACCCTTAAATAATAAGGGAGGTTGTGAGTTTAATCAAAAGGTAAAAAGAAGCATATGTAAGGTTTAGGAAGCTAAAATTGAACAGGGTCCATAAGGAATATAAAGAAAGCAGCAAAGTACTCAAGCAGGAAACTAGGAGAGCAAGAAGGCGCCATGAAATAACTCTGGCAAGTAGGGTTACAGAGAATCCCAAGGCATTCTATAGATACATCACAAATAAGAAGCTAACTAGGGAAAAGGTAGGACCACACAAGGATAAAGGAGGGCACTTATGCTTGGAGGATAAGGATGTGGGTGAGATCCTAAATGAGTACTTTGCGTCAGTATTCACCCAGGAGAAGGATGTGGAGGATAATGAGATTTGTGTGGAGCATGCTAATATGCTTGAGATCAAGAAAGAAGTAGTGTTGAGTCTCTTGAAGAGCATTAAAGTGAATAAATCACCAGGTCCCGAATGGTATCTACTCCACGTTATTGAGAGAGGCGAGAGAGGAAATAGCTGAGGCCTTGACCAAGAGTTTTGTATACTCACTAGCCACTGGAGGATTGGTGAATAGCTAATGTTGTTCCTCTGTTCAAGAAGAGAAATAGGGATAATCTGGGAATCCAAAGACCAGGAGTCTCACATTGCTGGTTGGGAAGCTATTGGTGAGAATTCTTAACGATAGAAGTTGCATGTGTTTGGAAAAGCATGGCCTAGTTAGGGACAGTAAGCTTGGCTTTGTGCAGCGTAGGTCATGTTTTACTAACTTGGCTGAATTTTTTGAGGAGGTAACAAAGATGATTGATAAGGTTAAAGCAGCAGGTGTTGTCTACACGAATTTTAGTAAGACTTTTGACAAGGTTCCTCATGGTAGGCTCATCTAGAAGATTAAGATGCATGGGATCCACAGTGACTTAGTCATGTGATTCAGAACTGGCTTGCCTAAATAAAGCAGAGGAAAATGGGGGAAGGGTGTTTTTCAGACTAGAGATCTGTGACTACTGGTGTTCTGCAGGGATCTTTACTGGGGCATCTTCTGTTTGTGGTATATATAACTGACTTGGACAAAAATGTAGATGGGTGGGTTAGTAAATTTACAGATGATACAAAGATCGATGGAGTTTTGGATAGTGTAGGAGATCATCAAAGGATATGGAGGGAATGTAGATCAGTTGCAGTTATGGGTGGAGAAATGGCAGATGGAGTTTAATCTGGGTAGGTGTGAGGTGCGCACTTCGGGAGATTAAAAGTTAGGGAAAGGTAAACAGTTAATGGCAGGACCTGATCAGCATTGATGTATAGAAGAATCTTGGGGTCGGAGTCTGTAACTCCCTGAAAGTAGCCAAGCAAGTAAATAGGATGATAAAGAAGGCATATGCCATGCTTTCCTTTATTGATTGGGGAATTGAATACAAGAATCGAGATGTCATGTTCCAGCTTTAGAAGACTTTGGTTAGGTCACGCTTCAAGTACTGCATTCAGTTCTGGTCGTGGCATTACAGGAAGGGTATGGAGGCTTTGGAGAGGGTACAGAGGAGATTTACCAGGATGCTACCTGGATTAGAGGGTAAGAGCCATAAAGGAGAGGCTAGAAAAACTTGGGTTGTTTTCTCTGGAGTGGCAGAGGCTGATGGAGGGCTTGGTAGAAGTCTATAAAATTATGAAATGCATAGTTAGGGTTGATGGTCAGAATCTTTTCCCAGATTTGAAATGGCAAAAAACTAGGGGGCATGCCTGTAAGGTAAGAAGGGGAAAAGTTCAAAGGAGATGTGGGGGCAAGTGTTTTTACACAGAGAGTGGTAGGAGTCTGGAACACACAGCCAGGTGGTGGAAGCAGATGCAGTAGGGTTGTTTAAGAGAATTTCAGATAAGCACACAAATATGCAAGGAGTGAAGGGATATGGATAAAGGACAGGCAGAAGGGACTAGTTTAAATTGGTGTCATTCAGCACAACATCATGGGACAAAGGGCCCATTCCTGTGTTCTATGTTCTATGCTGCCAGACTCGCTGTGCTTTTCCAGCAATTAGTGCTTTTGTTTCTGATATCCAGCACTTGCAGTCCTTTCAGTATTTTATTTGGGTCACTTGGAGTACCTGAAGCATATGCTTTTCCCTTCTAAGGTGTACACCCACCTTGGAGAAATGCTTAAGCACTATGGTGGCTCAATGGTTAGCACTGTTGCCTCATCATACCATGGCCCCAGGTTCGATTCCAGCCTTGGGTGACTGTCTGTGTGGAGTTTGCACATTCACCCTGTGTCTGCGTGGGTTTGCTCTGGTTTCCTTCCACAGTCCAAAGATGTGCAGGTCAGGTGAATTGGCCATCCTAAATTGCCCTAGTGATAGATTTATTAGTCAGACGGGGGTGGGTTACTCTTCGGAAGGTCAATGTGGACTGGTTGGGCTGAAGGGCCTGTTTCCACCCTGTAGGGAATCTAATGTCTGAGTTCTCCAAATGCTCTTTGTTGGTGGGCCCTGTTATTAGCACATCGTCCAGATAATTGGCAATCTGGGCTACATCTTTTGAACTGTTCTCCACTGTCCATTGTGAAAATAGTGCAGACTGATGACGCCACCCAAACACAGACATGTATATTTGTACAAGCCCTTATGGCTATTAATTTTAGAATTCTTTTGGGAGTCCTCATTTAATTGCAGTTGCAAATACATATGACTCATGTCTAATTCGTGAAGGACAATCTCCTGCCAGTTTTGCCGATAAGTTCTCAATCCAAGGGATTCATTACTTATCCAGCTGCAAGAATCGGGTCACTGTTTATTTGAAATTCCACAAAAGTGAACCAACCCGTCAGGTTTCACAATCAATTCAACCAGTATGGCCCATTCTGCAAACTGTACTGGCGTGATGAATCCTTCCCGTTCCAGCCTCTTGATGTCTATCTCTCCTATTGCCCACAAGGCAAATAGCACTGAGCGGGCCTTGCAGAACTGTGGAATTGCCTCTTGGTCCAAATTTAAATGTGGCCTTGGCTCCTTTGATAGTCCCTCGACTTTCCTGAGAAACTTCCAGGACTGTAAGTAGGATTTCACTCAGGCAGCCATTTTCTAATCAAAAAATGCTGAGCCAATCAAGTTGAATCTCTCTCAACCTATTTCACCCCAATAAGCTTGGGCCTGAGCCTTTTCCCACAATCAGTGATAACTGAACTATAAGAGAGCAGAGCTGCAAATGTGTTGCTGGTCAAAGCACAGCAGGCCAGGCAGCATCTCAGGAATAGAGAATTCGACGTTTCGAGCATAAGCCCTTCATCAGGAATAAGAGCTCTTATTCCTGATGAAGGGCTTATGCTCGAAACGTCGAATTCTCTATTCCTGAGATGCTGCCTGGCCTGCTGTGCTTTGACCAGCAACACATTTGCAGCTGTGATCTCCAGCATCTGCAGACCTCATTTTTTACTATAAGAGAGCAGAATCAAAGTGTATCCTTAGTCTGTAGGGATTCCCCGTTGATGGTTCTCAGCCTAGACAATGACTTATAGAAACTAAAGGGTTGGAGTCCAGAGCAAATGTTGTTAAACACTGGTTCTGTAATCACTGATACAGCCGTGCCAGTGTCAATCTCCATTAAATTAGATTACATTTCCTACAGTGTGGAGACAGGCCCTTCAGCTCGACATGTCCACACTGACTTGACTCTCAGAAGAATAATCCACCCAGCCCCATTTCCCTTTGACTAATGCACCTGACACTATGGGCAACTTAGCATGGCCAATTCACTTGATCTGCACATCATTGGACTGTGGGAGGAAACCGGAGCGCCCGGAGGAAACCCACGCAGACACTGGGAGAATGTGCAAACTCCACACAGACAGTAACCAAAGGCTGGGACGCTGGTGCTGTGAGGGAAACAGTGCTAACCACCAAGCCACTGTGCCACCCCAAATTGGTGGCTATTTAACCAGATGTTTGTTTGGATTGATTCTGATTTGGATATTGCTAAGCAAGTTAACTGCTCCAAACCAGACGTTTCCAGTGTGTGTACTCTCCTGGATACTGGCCTATGAGTTCTCTTAATCAGTTCAGGTCTAGTGGGAGTCTTTTGCTGTCTCAAGTTCGTGTACTGGCAGCAACTAGAATAGCTTGCTATCCCGGATCTGAAAGAAAACCACCATTTGGGCGAGGCTTAGCTTTTTTTGTGGTTTTGCTGTGGGCCACCTTAGAGTGCCTTTGTTCAGGATGTGTCCTGAGTGAGTCTATGTAATTGCCCTCACTCAAGTGGTGTTCCCCAAGCTCAGTCGAACTGCCAAGGGCGTCCACTTCCATCAGAATATCCTTAAGTCAAGCATAAGCTTGACTTACCGCATTTTCTAATGACAAAATCAATTATGGTACAGGTCATTCTGCTATCACATGTGTTTTGTTACTGCAAATTCGCTTGACAAATTGGGGACATTTTTTCTACAGCAAAAACTTATAAAACGTGTGATGGCTGTAACGCGATTACATCGCCAACACTTTAAACACTGTTTCTAAAGTACAATTTTTCTACAACGTGGGGATGCACAAGAACACAACCATTACATTATAGAAGAACTACTTTGTACCTGTTAGAAGTCCAGTTGAGCTTTTGCATGTTTATATCATTAATCCCACATACTAAACGGTCTCTCAGCATCTTACTTAGGGTTAAACCAAAGACACATATCTCTGCCAGTCGTCTTAACTTCGTCAAACATCCCCATATTGATTCCCCTGGTTCTTGAACTGCCAAGCAAAACTGACAGCATCTCATAATTAGTGGAGGCTTGGGGTTATAATGTTCCTTAGCTAAATCCGTCAACACTTGAAAGGTTTTAGGAACTGGTATCTCAGAGAAAGTTAGGCTCCTATCAACCAAAAAAGCTGAGAGTGAGGAGAATGATTCATTGCTTTCCATCTGCATGGAAAAGATAATGCATCCTTTCCACATAATTGGCCTAGTCTTTGGCGACAGGATTGAACAAGTCAAACTTCCCAATAGCCGCATGATGTCAGAAATGCTTACCCAATTGAAAGATGTGAATGAATCTCTTCAGGGGTGCATTTCTCTCTTCGTGCCACTGAATTAACTCCACGAAGGCCAGTGTCCCACAACTGAGTCCTGCTTTATTTACGTGAGCATAGTACATGGCACTGATTGAGCCAGCTTAAAGCCAGCTCCAAGAGTAAACAGAACCTTTGATACTCCTGTTTATATCTGGCAGCCAGAGCTCCCTTATTGGACCAGGTTAACAGCCCCAGTCAGGGAACTCATATTCTATGAGGCCCACCTGACTGACCTCAATCCAATCAATAAAGTACCAGAAAACAAGAGTCAAATTATGCCCATGAGGTTACTGCCCTATTTTAATAGGTATTAATTATAACTTATTTCTGAGTTACTGCACCACACTATCTACTGTTGCATTATTGGTTAACATTTCAAATGAAGAAATTAATACTGGGATACAACTCCTAAAACCTACACATAACATTTTTAAAATAAGGGTTTATGCATTTAAAACAGAAATGAGGCAAAAGACCTCGCATAGAGGTACATGTGTCTTTCAGTGAAGATGGTAGAAGCAGATTCTTTGAATATTACTAAGGCAGAGGTAGATAGATTGTTGTTAAACAAGGGATATGTGGACATCCACAGTAAGTGGTGCTGGTGATGTGAGGTCACAGCCAACTCTGCCATGATCTTATTGAATGATAGAGCAGATTCAAACTGTCAATTTGTCACATGACTCATAGCATTGAACCATACTGCCGTTTTAAAGAGATAATTTTGTACCAATGGAGAGTTTGGTTGCGGCATTTTCCAAAGTCCTGAGCTACATGGAGCATGGCAGTCATATCAGCAAGCAGGCTTGCAGAAGACTATGGGGTACATTTTTAAAGTAAGAGGAGAGAGGCTTAAAAAATACATAAAAGGCAAATTTTTGCAAAGAGGGTGGTTTGCATAGGGAATGAACATCCTGAGGAAGTGGTGGATGTGGGTACAATTACAATGTCTAAAAGACATTTGGATAGGTACATGACTTGACAAGGTCTGGAGAGATATTACTCCGGAGCAGGCAGGCGGGAATAGGTTAGTTTGAGAATATGATCGGCATGGACTGGTTGGACCGAAGGGTCAGTTTCCATGCTCAATGACTGAATGGTCAATTCTAATCACTTCACCATCAGAATTCTCTTTGCCTTTTGCCGTATGCTCCCTCACCCTCTGTTTCACTCACTCCCTCTCCCTATACTAGTTTTTAAAATTCAGTCATTTCCCCTTCAGTTCTGAAGAACAGTCATATTATACTGAAAATATTGGCTCTGTTTCTCTCTCTAAATATGCTGCCAGGCCTATTGAGGTTCTCTGGCATTTTCTGTTTTTGTTTTGGATTTCCCACCCTCTATAATGTTTTGCCTGTAAGTGATGGGACTTAGTTGTTGTTACTTTCTGATTTGCTGTTTGTGAGAATGCTTCAATGTGATTGGCTGCTTACTATAATTGCTGACATCACTATAGCTGCTGCTGGATTGAATGGGGAGCTGCCATTCCCACTCCTCGTGGCTATGAATTCACTGGGAAGGTGATCCTACTTATTATCCCACCAGTTGCCTCACAGCCATTCAACATTCAGAGCAGCATTAAATGGTTTGAAATGGGACTTCTATTTCTCTCTCTCTCTCTGGAGGTTTTCCTCCTTAGGTACCAAACATTCTAATGGCTGGCATCTCTTCATCCTGACAGTCTATCAGATATGGTGGCTCCTGCTGAGATCACGAGGCACAACAAGGAAGTGAGGAAATGAGGGCTAGGTTCAGTAGACCCCCTTTGTAGGGTTAGTGAAAATGTTGGGGGGATGTGGAGGGGTGTTCTCTGATAGGCAAGAAGTAAAGGAGGTCTTCCCTTGCCTAACACCAGCATGTGCAGCTGCAAGTCCCAACTGGATTACTCATGGCAACAGGATGAGACATTTAAGTGGCTATTAATTAACTGAATTTATTCAGCCATCTTTGTGTCACCACTCCACACCTTCCCATTCATGATATTCCCTGAACATGTGCAATTTGGCCTTCGTGACCCCTTACATCATGTGGAATGCACCATTTGTATCCACTATCTGAGTTTACAAAACAATTGGTTCACATTATGACATTCCTTTTCAGATCAAAAATGAGTCAGTGAGATTTTTTTCTGGCATTTCACTGAACACAATTTCCTCTTCGACCCTTTCAAGTTCAAACAGCACAATATTGCTGGCTACTTTCAAAGGCAGGAAATCACTTCTTAACTCACTCGGGTAAAATGAGGTCAATGTCTCACGTTTCAATTTCCTTTTATATTATTCAACCCGAACTGTGAATTTCACATCATCAATTCCATTAAATCACAATTTATTTGTCCAAGACATAATCCCAATTTGTTTCCAAAACTCCGAATCAATTTCCATCACTGATCTCCTTTGCCAGTTATAACTATGACAGTATGGCTTTAAGAGGTGTATTTTGTCCTGGGTATTTTTTTAACGAGGAGAGGTTGAGACAGATGTGCCAAGCAGTCTACTCCAAAGCCAACAAAGTAAACAGCGTGTGAGGCCTTGGGGCTTTTTTTTAAAAGCTGGAACAATAGAAACAATCTGAATGGATGGGGTCAAGCTCTCACAGGACTGGAACTTTTTTTTCAGCTTTAGCCTTCAGTAGCAGCTGCTGGCATCTTGAAGCTGGATGTGGAACTTCTTATTCCTCTCTGTTACAGCCAAAAGCTGGGGTGCTCTTCCTGCTGCTAGAATTGCATGTGAGACAATCTATATTACTGAACTGGTCTGTGCCAAGGGTTTGTATATGGGATGTAACTATATTGGATCAGTTAATTAGCAGTTAAAATGTATATTATTTTGGTGAGCATTTCAAAAGCGTTACAGTTAAGCCAATTCTTTTATTTTCATTTTGTCTGTATTTTAAAGATCATATATGAATAAAGTGAGTTCTGTTTCAAGCCTGGTAGTTTGACCAATTGAATTTCATGCAGATATTTCATGCCTTACATTTATTTTTAAAATAAGAAAATGTTAAGGTCTGGACTATCTTCTTAATATATTTTGAGGGGGTTTGGTCTGGTCCATAATAGTAACTAAACACTCCATAAAACCCTTATACATCTGAGGTGGTTTCCTCTGGGACTGCTGACCAGCTCAACCTCTGCTGCAGGGCTCAAGGATACCATCTTCCTTACGGGAGGCACCATTTGTGTCTCAGCACTGCAAGCAGTCCACCTGCATTTAGGAAGTCTGGAGTATGCAATTTTTCATCCATAGTCCTCAACAGAAGCAATGGCTCAGTGGTATTAAACTATACTGTTAATCAAGGGAATGTTCTGGGTTCAAATCCTGCCATGCCAGATGGTGGAATTTGAATTCAACAGAAATCTGGGAGCCCACACTGACCATGAAACCATTGCTAATTGTCAAGGAAAAGCCCACCTAGTTCACTAGAGTCCTTTAGCAAACGAAACCACTGCCCTTACCTGATCTGGTCTACATGTGATTCCAGACTCACAGCAATTTGGGAGACAGTTAAGTATCTTTTGGGCAATTAGGAATAGACATTAATTGCCGATCTATCGAGTGAAAACTACTATGATTGAAAAATAGTTAAAGACAAAGTCCATCCTGTCTTATGAACCTTACCTCAATGTTGAGTTCCTCCACTATCAGCTCACCTTGATTCAGAATCAAAGGTAGCTCATACTAAGGACTCTTCACCACAAATCTGTTGTAGAGGGGTTGATTCGGTCGCCTGAGATAGAAATGGAAAGGTCTAGGAAGGGAAGGGAGGAGTCTGAGACAGTCCAGGTGAATTTGAGGTCGGGATGGAGGGTGTTGGTAAAGTTGATGAACTGTTCAACCTCCTCGTGGGAGCACGAGGCAGCGCCGATACAGTCATCGATGTAGCGGAGGAAAAGGATTGATCCGGTCGCCTAAGATAGAAATGGAAAGTTGATTCGGTCACCTGTGATAGAAATGGACATCTACGATAAACCGACTGACTCCCACAGCTACCTGGACTACACCTCCTCCCACCCTGCCCCCTGTAAAAACGCCATCCCATATTCCCAATTCCTTCGTCTCCGCCGCATCTGCTCCCAGGAGGACCAGTTCCAATACCGTACAGCCCAGATGGCCTCCTTCTTCAAGGACCGCAGATTCCCCCCAGACGTGATCGACGATGCCCTCCACTGCATCTCAACTTCCCACTCCTCCGCCCTTGAGCCCCGCCCCTCCAACCACCACCAGGACAGAACCCCACTGGTTCTCACCTACCACCCCACCAACCTCCGTATACAGCGTATCATCCGCCGTCATTTCCGCCACCTCCAAACGGACCCCACCACCAGGGATATATTTCCCTCCCCTCCCCTATCAGCGTTCCGCAAAGACCACTCCCTTCGTGACTCCCTCGTCAGGTCCACACCCCCCACCAACCCAACCTCCACTCCCGGCACCTTCCCCTGCAACCGCAGGAAATGCAAAACTTGCGCCCACACCTCCTCCCTTACCTCTCTCCAAGGCTCCAAGGGATCCTTCCATAGCCACCACAAATTCACCTGCACCTCCACACACATCATCTATTGCATCTGCTGCACCCGATGTGGCCTCCTCTATATTGGGGAGACGGGCCGCCTACTTGCGGAACGCTTCAGGGAACACCTCTGGGACACCCGGACCAACCAACCCAACCACCCCGTGGCTCAACACTTTAACTCTCCCCCCCACTCCACCAAGGACATGCAGGTCCTTGGACTCCTCCATGGCCAGAACATAACAACACGACGGTTGGAGGAAGAGCGCCTCATCTTCCGCCTGGGAACCCTCCAACCACAAGGGATGAACTCAGATTTCTCCAGTTTCCTCATTTCCCCTCCCCCCACCTTCTCTCAGTCAATTCCCTTGAACTCAGCACCGCCCTCCTAACCTGCAATTTTCTTCCTGACCTCTCCGCCCCCACCCCACTCCGGCCTATCACCCTCACCTTGACCTCCTTCTACCTATCACATCTCCATCGCCCCTCCCCCAAGTCCCTCCTCCCTAACTTTTATCTTAGCCTGTTGGACACACTTTCCTCATTCCTGATGAAGGGCTTATGCCCGAAACGTCGAATTTCCTGTTTCTTGGATGCTGCCTGACCTGCTGCGCTTTAACCAGCAACACATTTTCACCACAAATCTGTTGCCACACTGCTTTTAATTGATTCACAGAGAATGACCCTGAGTCAGCAACTCAGAGAGAATGACCCTGTGTCAGGGTTACACTGAGAATGACCCTGTGTTGGAGTCACAGCGAGGGAATGACCCTGTGCCAGGCTCACATGGTGGGAATGACCCTGTGTCAGGGTCACATGGTGAGAATGACCCTGTGAGAGAATGACCCTGTGTCAGGGTCACATGATGAGAATGATCCTGTGTCGGGGTCACATGGTGAGAATGACCCTGTGTTGGGGACACAGTGAGAGAATGACCCTGTGTCAGGGACACAGTGTGAGAATGATCCTGTGTCAGGATCACATTGGTGAGAATGACCCCGTGTCAGGGTCACATGGTGAGAATGATCCTGTGAGAGAATGACCCTGTGTCAGGGTCACATGGTGAGAATGACCCTGTGTCGGGTAACATGATGAGAATGACCCCGTGTCAGGGTCACATAGTGAGAATGATCCTGTGTCAAGATCACATGATGAGAATGACCCTGTTTTAGGGCCACAGTGAGAGAATGACCCTGAGTCGGGGACACGGTGGGAGAATGACCCTGTGTTGGATACACACTGAGAGAATGACCCTGTGTCAGGGTCATATGGTGAGAATGACCCTGTGTTGGGGTCACATGGAGAGAATGACCCTGTGTTGGGACACACTGAGAGAATGACCCTGTGTCGGGGTCACAACTGCCTTTGCTGTTTTGAATTCATGTATCGCTGGACATCAGAGTGTGTCTGAAAAAATTAACAAACAGTGAAATTCACAACTAATCTTGGAGAAAATTTTTTGGTGAAGTTCAAAACACAGGATCAGATAAGTTAATCATTGTTTTAAGTGTGTCTAATAGAAAGGCTGCAGTAGTGAGGAGAGTGGGTTGTTTAGTGATAATATGTTTTTGGAGATATGTCTCTTGATTAAACTTAAAATATAAGCCATAACTATTAGTTTAACCAGGGGCTGTGTTTTGTAGAGGAGTAAGTCGGTGTTATTTTCTGGGCCTGTAGATTGTGAAGGAGTAAAAATGGCCTTTGCAGTGATATGTACTTCTTGTCAGATGTGGGAGTTTAAAGAAAGTTTTAGGGTTACTGCGGATTATATCTACCATAAATGCTGTTGGATGCAAATCTTATCAGATTGAATGGATTGGTTGGAGAGACAGTTAGAAGCAATGAGGAATTTGCAGCAGCAACAGTATGTGATGGAGGCAGTTATAGGAAGGGGGGAAGTCTCAGATACAGTCACATAGATGGGTTAACTCCAGGAAAGGTAAGAGAGGTAGGCACCTAGTGCTGGAGTCTTTTGTGGATATACCCATTTCAAACAAGTATGCTGTTTTGGAAAATGTAGGGGGTGATGGATTCTCAGGGGAACGTAGCACGAACAGCCAAGTTTCTGGTATTGAGACTGGCTCTAATACAACAAGGATACGTCGGGTTCCAAGAGATCAATTGTGTTAGGGGACTGACCAGTCCGAGTTACAGACAGACGCTTCTGTGGCCAGCAGCGATAAAGCAGAATGGTGTGTTGTTCCCTGGTGCCAGGGTCAAGGATGTCTCAGAGACGGTGCAGAATATTCTCACGGGGGAGAGGGGCCAGCAAGAGGTCATTGTCCACATTGGAACCAACAACATAGGAAGGGAAAAGGTTGAAATTCTGAAGGGAGATTACAGAGAGTTAGGCAGGAATTTAAAAAGGAGGTCCTCGAGTGTAGTAATATTTGGATTACTCCTGGTGCTATGAGATAGCGAGAGCAGGAAAAGGGGGATGGAGCAGATGAATGCATGGCTGAGGAGCTGGTGTATGGGAGAAGGATTCATATTTTTGGATCGTTGCAATCTCTTTTGGGGTAGAAGTGACCTGTACAAGAAGGACGGATTGCACCTAAATTGGAAGGGGACTAATATACTGGCAGGGAAATTTGCTGGAGCTGCTCGGGAGGATTTAAACTAGTAAGGTGAGGGTGGGACACAGGGAGATAGTGAGGAAAGAGATCAATCTGAGACGGGTACAGTTGAACAGAAATGAGTCAAACAGTCAGGGCTGGCAGGGACTAGATAGGACTAATAAATTAAATTGCATTTATTTCAATGCAAGGGGCCTAACAGGGAAGGCAGATGAACTCAGGGCATGGTTAGGAACATGGGACTGGGATATCATAACAATTATGGAAACATGGCTCAGGATGGGCAGGATTGGCAGCTTAATGTTCCAGGATACAAATGCTACAGGAAGGATAGAAAGGGAGGCAAGAGAGGAGGGGGAGTGGCATTTTTGATAAGGGATAGCATTACAGCTGTGCTGAGGGAGGATATTCCCGGAAATACATCCAGGGAAGTTATTTGGGTGGAACTGAGAAATAAGAAAGGGATGATCAACTTATTGGGATTGTATTATAGATCCCTAATAGTCAGAAGGATATTGAGAAACAAACTTGTAAGGAGATCTCAGCTATCTGTAAGAATAATAGGGTGGTTATGGTAGGGGATTTTAAATTTCCAAACATAGACTGGGATTGCCATAGTGTTAAAGGTTTAGATGGAGAGGAATTTGTTAAATGCGCACATGGATGTACCTACTAGGGAAGGTGCAAAACTTGACGTACACTTGGGAAATAAGGCAGGGCAGGTGACTGAGGTGTCAGTGGGGAGCATTTTTGGGCCAGCGACCATAATTCTATTAGACTTAAAATAGTGATGGAAAAGGATAGACCAGATCTAAAAGTTGAAGTTCTAAATTGGAGAAAGGCCAATTTTGATGGTATTAGGCAAGAACTTTTGAAAGTTGATAGGGGGCAGATGTTCACAGGTAAAGGGATGGCTGGAAAATGGGAAGCCTTCAGAAATGAGATAACAAGAATCCAGAGAAAGTATATTCCTGTCAGGGTGAAAGAAAAGGCTGGTAGTTATAGGGAATGTTGGATGACTAAAGAAATTGAAGGTTTGGTTAAGAAAAAGAAGGAAGCATATGTAAGGTATAGACAGGATAGATCGAGTGAGTCCTTAGAGTATAAAGGAAGTAGGAATGTACTTAAGAGGGAAAGCAGGAGGGCAAAAAGGGGACGTGACATAGCTTTGGCAAATAGAATTAAAGAGAATCCAAAGGGTTTTTACAAATACATTAAGGACAAAAGGGTAACTAGGGAGAGAATAGGGCCCTCAAAGATCAGCAAGGTGGCCTTTGTGGGGAGCTGCAGAAAGTGGGGGAGATACTAAATGAGTATTTTGCATTAGTATTAGACGATGGAAAATGATATGGAAGATATAGACTGTAGGGAAATAGATGGTGACATCTTGCAAAATGTCCAGATTACAGAGGAGGAAGTGCTGGATGTCTTGAAACGGGTAAAGGTGGATAATTCCCCAGGACCTGCTCAGGTGTACCCGAGAACTCTGTGGAAAGCTAGAGAAGTGATTGCTGGGCCTCTTGCTGATATATTTGTATCATCGATAGTCACAGGTGAGGTACCGGAAGACTGGAGGTTGGCAAACGTGGTGCCACTGTTTAAGAAGGGTGCTAAGGATAAGCCAGGGAACTATAGACCAGTGAGCCTGACCTCAGTGGTGGGCAAGTTGTTGGAGGGAATCCTGAGGGACAGGATGTACATGTATTTGGAAAGGCAAGGACTGATTCAGGATTTTCAACATGGCTTTATGCGTGGGAAATCATGTCTCACAAACTTGATTGAGTTTTTGAAGAAGTATCAAAGAGGATTGATGAGGGCAGAGCAGTAGATGTGATCTATATGGTCTTCAGTAAGGCATTCAACAAGGTTCCCCATGGGAGACTGATTTGCAAGTTAGATCTCAGGGAATACAGGGAGAACTAGCCATTTAGATGCAGAACTGGCTCAAAGGTAGAAGACAGAGGGTGATGGTGGAGGGTAGTTTTTCAGACTGGAGGCCTGTGACCAGTGGAGTGCCACAAGGATTGGTGCTGGGTCCACTACTTTTTGTCATTTACATAAATGATTTGGATGCGAGCTTAAGAGGTACAGTTAGTAAGTTTGCAGATGACACCAAAATTGGAGGTGTAGTGGGCAGCGAAGAAGGTTACCTCAGATTACAACAGGATCTGGACCAGATGGGCCAATGGACTGAGAAGTGGCAGATGGAGTTTAATTTAAATAAATATGAGGTGCTGCATTTTGGGAAAGCAAATCTTAGCAGGACTGAGATTTGAGGATGGAGGATTTGAGCTATAGGGAGAAGCTGCACAGGCTGGGGCTGTTTTCCCTGGAGCGCCGGAGGCTGAGGGGTGACTTTATAGAGGTTTACAAAATTATGAGGGGCATGGATAGGGTAAATAGGCAAAGTCTTTTCCCTGGAGTCGAGGAGTCCAGACCTACAGAGCATAGGTTTAGGGTGAGAGGGGAAAGATATAAAAGAGACCTAAGAGGCAACATTTTCACTCGGAGGTTGGTACGTGTATGGAATGAGCTGCCAGAGGAAGTGGTGGAGGCTGGTACAACTGCAACATTTAAGAGGCATTTGGATGGGTATATGAATAGGAAGGGTTTGGAGGAATATGGGCTGGGTGCTGGCAGGTGGGACTAGATTGGGTTGAGATATCTGGTCGGTATGGACCGGTTGGACAGAAGGGTATGTTTCCATGGTGTACATCTCTATGACTCTATGACATGGTGAGAATGACTGTGTGTTGGGGTCACAGAGAAAGAATCACCCCGTGTCAGCGTCACATGATGAGAATGATCCTATGTTGGAGTTACAGAGAGAGAATGACCCTTTGTTGGGGTCACAGTGAGGGAATGATCCTATGTCGGGGACACATTGAGAGAATGACCCTTTGTTGGGGACAGAGAGAGAATGACCCTGTGTTGGGGTCACATGGTGAGAATGACCCTGTTTCGGGGACACAGTGAGAGAATGACCCCATGTCAGGGTCACATGGTGAGAATGACACTTTAGTGGACACAGTGAGATAATGACCCCATGTCTGGATCACATGGTGAGAATGACACTGTGTTGGAGTCACAGAGAGAGAATCACCCCGTGTCATGGTCACATGATAAGAATGACCCTGTGTTAGGGTCATATGTGAGAATGACCCTGTGTTGGGGACACGCGGTGATAATCATCATATATAAATTATAATTATGCATTGAAATGCCTCTTCTACGTTGTCAATGGATGGTGTCCATTTAGACAAGTGATTTTATTTAATCCTCTTCACGTTCTTTTTGTAATTCAAAGCATCCTTTTTGATTTGAAATGGTCCTATCTCATGCTGATCTTATCATTCAATGTCTATCTGTTCTATCTCCCAGGCAAATACCAAACCAAAATGATTGCCGAAGTATTAAACAATCTTTCTATTGCTTTCTGTGGTATTATCCTGTTCAATCTTCAGAAGTTATATTCCTAACATAGCCTTCTTCTCTTATTGACCTATTTGTATATTATTTTACCAGTTTGTTTTATGTTTCCTGATAATTCAACTTCAAAGTTTCTTTTTATACGGGAACATAGAAAATAGGAGCACGAGTAGGCCTTTGGCCCTTTGAGTCTGCTTTATTGTCATCCCGTTTCCCTATCCCCGTATCAGTCGAAGCAAACACTCTGAGACACAGTACGACTTTACCTCCTTCATCTTTATTCCGGGCCCTGGAAGGAGAGAGAACGATCACCCATGTGTACAGAGACATGAGTTCTTAGTCTTCGCTTGAACAGCAGACTCTTAAGGAATTACATAGTCACTTTCAGGGAACAGCAACCAAATAAGGCAATATCTAGATTGATTGGGTGGCTATTACAATCAGTAAGCATCAACAGTAAAGATTAAGTTAACTGGCATTAAATAATGAATATTCTTAATCTTGTTAACAGGCTTCACATAAAGAATGCTTTTTTATCCTGTTAAATGGCTTTACATAAGAAATGCTTTTTCACCTCGTCAACCCACTACCCTTGCCTCCAACACCTAATTGTTTACTGCAAGTTCTTATCTGGTCCAAGTCATGTTAGCTGTGCCTTTGTTTCACACAACCCAAAACTTTCCCTACCTGCTCATACCTTAGACACTTTCCCATTCCCTCCTTTTATCATTTCACGATAACCACCTAGATTGCAGTACCAGTTTTCATAAGACCCTGACAGCCAGTGTTTAAGCAAGTTATTGACACACAGCATACAATAGTTATAACAACAAAAATTACTAGCTTGTGCAGTAAATAGAATTTTTAGGATCCTCCCACATGCAAAGAAAATTCACCAGTGAAGTTTTTATATTCATAGTCCTTAGTGACCACTCCATCCCCTCTAAGTTGAGGGGAAATGAGCCAGTTCTCCAAACTTTCCTTCAGTAAAGAGCAACCTGAAAACAAAATTCAGTTTGTCCATGCACACCACTCCATGGAGAAATCTGAATTCTTGGGTAAGGGCAGTTAAATACTTAACAAAGCGGACAAGACTTCCATCCTTGCGGAGATACATCAGATTGAGAATCCCAGCACATCTGAGTATGCAGTGCAGCAGCTGCAACAGCAGGCTAGGTGAATGCAGCATTCTTTGCTGCTTCTGCTCCCACTCTGCTGTCAAATGTAACAAAGCCAACTGGCTGTTGTGATGTTAGCTTGATCAGTGAACCTTCATATCCCTTAAATGATTGAAAGGTGAGATAAAGCTCCCGTGGTTTAATATCCATAGAAAGTCCACTGACAAAAAGCGTACAACCTCCCCTTCACTGTTGTTAGCTTCTTCACTTTTCGTGCTCATGACTGGGGAGCTAATTGAATCTGTTGGATCAGGTTGTGGAGGGGCAGGTGGTAGTCTGAAGGTGTGCTCTACCTGTGGATGGAGAAACTCTAGAGATGATGACAGCTGCTGAAAGTATGTTTGCATTTCCCCTCTCATTCCTTCCTTGCCAAGGTGGGTATCAGTATGAAGATAATCACACTTTTAACTACACTACATTGTGTCTGCCTATTTCAACATTCTTTGAATTCTTGAAGTCTGTTACTCTGTTCACTATTTATGACATTATCAAGTTTTATACAATCCATGAATTTCTAAATTGTGCTGCCTAAACAATTCCGTCAATTATAAACAACAATCAATGGGTCCTAAGATCAAACCCTCGGGGGACCCCATTCAGGTTATTCAAAAATTATTTTCCTTTAACAAATTAATACTTTGCTAATGTGAAAGCCATCAGTTCAGATTTAAATGAGGAAAATTATTTCAAAACCAGGAACAGCAAAATAAAAACAACAAAATGCTTCTTGTGCTTTAGCTATTGAAGAGGCAGTTTCAGTTCAGATTTAAATCTCAAATATTTGTGGGAAACAAATGCAGAATCTACTAAAATATCTTCTCCAAATGCAAGTTCCCAAATAAAACATTCAGAATTACAGTGGCAACTTTGAAGAGATTAGATTACTTACAGTGTGGATACAGGCCCTTCGGCCCAACAAGTCCACAGCAACCCACCCAGACCCCCTACATTAACCCCTTCAACTAACACCACGGGCAATTTAGCCTGGCCAATTCACCTAGCCTGCACATCTTTGGAGTGTGGGAGGAAACCCCCACAGACACGGGGAGAATGTGCAAACTCCACACAGACAGTTGTCTGATGCGGGAATTGAGCCCGGGTCTGTGGCGCTGTGAGGCAGCTGTGCTAACCACTGTGCCACCGTGCCACCTGTTGATAGTGACCAACCTTCTTTAAATTTGCAATATGAAGGGGGCCAGTGAAGTCTTAACAACAACTTTAAACAGGTCAGCCTCAAGTTCTAATATTCTCTAAAATTTTTAATAAAAACTTCAAACTCAAAATGCTCTCTTCTTTTTGTGAACACTCTGCATTAAAAACACAGCAACAGCAAAGATATTTTAATACAATACTCTCATCTGGCTAAAGCATGACCACTAACCCAACTGTCCTTTTTTAAACAGGCATTGTAGGACTCGGCAAGATGGTGGTGTTTCAGTGGAACTGCTGTGGATGGTCTGCCTAACAGACAAGGCATATCTGTTTTTTAACCATCCCTGGCCAACTTACATGGAGGAATTGTTAATTAAAAAACTTGAAGAACACATATTCATTGACAATTTGGAGTGGGAAGGATGGCAAAAGGAAAAGGAGTGAGCAAATAGCAGCAGGGAGGACACTCCCCCACAGCACCGGCGCACCAGAGGCTGCAGTAATGGCCTCTCCCAAACCCCCCGGGGGACCTGACAGACTCACAGGAATTGGTGGCGGTGATGGCAAGACATATCGCAAAGGTTGAGGCTGCGATCAAGAAGCTCCGTGCCCAGGTCCAACCCATCGCATTCATGTTGCAGAAGCATGAACAGGGGCTCCACGGCCTGGGGAGTGGATGAATGAGGTGGAGGGTCAAACCACAGCCTCGGAAGCGGCAATTGAGTTCTCATCTGGATGGATCCAGGTACTGGAACGGGAAGTGCGGGCCTTGCGAGATCAGGTCGATGACCTTGAAAAGATGTCAGAGGATTAATCTTTGGATTGTTGGGCTCCCGGAGGGTGAAGAAGGGGGGCAGCCAGTCAGTTTCTTTGAAAACTGGCTGCTGCAGTTCCCGGGCCTTCAAATTGAATCTAGCAGGTTCCACATTGAAAGGGCCTAACGGGTGGCAGTGCGCAGGTCTGGGCTGGTACAGTGCCCCTGCTCAATCCTAGTGCACTTCCTCACATACAGGAACAAGCAAAGAGTGATAGAAGCCTCCAGGTCACTGGTGAAAGATCCACAGGCACCGCTGCACAAGTGGTCAAAAATCATGTTTTTCCAGGATTTCTCAGCTGTAATTCAGAAGAGGAAGTCCTTCGATGAAGTTAAAAAAGAGGCTGAGGAACCTGGGCATGCAATACTCCATGAGGTACCCACAGTGTTCTGATTCAGCCATGAGGACTCAGTCTATATATTTGACTTGGCGGATAAAGTCAAGAACTTTGTTGACACTTTAAAATAGACCAATTGATCTGAAGAATACGATTAATGTTCGCCCTCTTTTCCTTCTTTCCATGTGTTTTCCCTTTTTTCTCTTTTCCTAATAATTTTAAAAAAACAAGAGTCTTGGAATATGCTGCTCCTATTATATTTTTGTACCTGGATTTTATTATGGGAAATTTTGTGTGTGCTCTTTGTTGTTTTCCCTTTTTTTGTTCTTAATCTCTTTTAGTCAGAAGTAATGGTGACATGGAGCCGGGATGAGCGGACTGCCTTCTTTTGTTGACTTATTATTTATTTGTTTATTTACTTTTTTTTAACCTAAGGCTGCAGCACAGTTCGGGCCTGAAGGAGCTGTGCAGGAGGGGATAGGTAGGGTGAGTGTGCCCTATGGACACGGGGAGAGTCTCCCATTCAATGTTTTATAGTTGGTTTTCTTTGTAGCTTTTTGGTACCAATAGTTGTTTGTAGTTATGATAGAATGGATTTGTATATACAACTCTGCAGCTCTATGAGTCGCCACTTACTTGTGCTTGGTGCATTGCAAGCAGGGTTCTCCATCATGGGGGTTCAAGGGTCTCTGAAAGGGAATATGGCTGTGACTTTTTAAATGGTGCACCTGGAACATCAAGGGAAGTCATTTGCTGTTAAAAGGAAAAAAGTGCTTTCTAGCATTAAAAGGGAAAAGGTTGTTATCGCCCTGTTGCCAGAAACCACCTTGACGAGGGGGAATACCTAAAGTTACAATGGGGGATTATGATCAGGTATTCTTTTCATCCTTTACTATTAAACGTAGGAGAGTGGCTGTACATATCCAGAAAAATCTTCCATTCACATTATTAGACAGGTGAATGATGAGCAAGGGCAGCTTGTGATACTTAAGGCCCTATGTGGGGAGGCATTTTAAATGTCTACTGTCCTCCGGCGCATCCCCTCAAATTTTTGGTTAATGCCTTTTCTAAGTTGAGCGTTTTTGGAATACGGCACATTATTATGCGGGGGTGGGGGGGGGGCGAATTTAACTGCCTTTTGGATCCAACTGTGGACAGGAGGCCTAGTGAGCCCCCAACTATTTCTTTGCAGGCCAAGCAGGTGGCTGACTTATGCAAGGAGTTGGGGCTGGTGGATAGTTGGGGCTGGTGGACAGTTGGAGATGTCTTCACACTATCGGCAGGGACATCATCTTTTTTTCAAACCCACATAAATGTCACACAAGGATTGATCTTTTTTTGGCTCCCTCGACCCTTGTGGATTCAATTATGGGTTGTAAAATTGGGAACATAGCTATCTCTGATCACTCAACAGTATATTTGGAGGTTAAGGCCAAGGCTAAAGGGCTAGGTTTGCAGCACTGATGTTTGGATCATTTTCTCCTTAAGGACTCCAAATTTGTGGAATACATTTTGAGGGAATTTCAGGAGTTTTTGACTATCAACTCAGGCACAGTTAGTAGTCCGTCTATGGTATGGGAGACTGCTAAGGCCATCGCTAAGGGATTAGCTATTTCCTATTCGGCTAGCAGGAAATGGCAGAAGGAGGAACAGCAGCGTCTACTTGAGACGTAGCTGAAAGCTGCTGAGATGGCACATTTTGCAAGGCCTTCAGTGACCAAGCTACAGTAGATCACAGTCCTTCGGGCTGATCTGAATTCAACACTTTCACAAACCAGAAAGAAAGAACTTGCTTTTGCTAGACAAACGCTGTTCGAATATGTGGATAGACCAGGGAAGTATTTAGCGTATCTGACTAGGAAAAAGCATGCTCCCCAATCCATTACTGCAATTAGAGACACCGCCAGTGTCCTTACACATGATGCCAAAAAGATTAATGAGATTTGTTTGGAGGTTTAACTCTGAGTTGTATTGGTCTGAAGGTTGTGAGGATAAAACGGTCAAGATAGAACATAGAACATAGAAAAATACAGTGCAGTACAGGCCCTTCGGCCCTCGATGTTGCGCCGACCAAAGCCTACCTAACCTACACTAGCCCAATAACCTCCATATGCTTATCCAATGCCTGCTTGAATGACCATAAAGAGGGAGAGTTCACCACTGCTACTGGCAGGGCATTCCATGAACTCACAACCCGCTGAGTAAAGAATCTACCCCTAACATCTGTCCTATACCTACCACCCCTTAATTTAAAGCTGTGTCCCCTAGTAACAGCTGACTCCATTAACAGAAAAAGGTTCTCAGTGTCTACTCTATCTAAACCCCTAATCATCTTGTACACCTCTATCAAATCTCCCCTAAACCTTCTTTTCTCCAATGAGAACAGCCCCAAGTGCCTCAGCCTTTCCTCATACGATCTTCCTACCATGCCGGGCAACATCCTGGTAAACCTCCTCTGCACTCGTTCCAATGCCTCCACATCCTTCCTATAGTATGGCGACCAAAACTGCACACAATACTCCAGATGAGGCTGCACCAGAGTCTTATACAACTGCAACATGACCTCAGGACTCCAGAACTCAATTCCTCTACCAATAAAGCCCAGTACACCATATGCCTTCTTCACAGCACTATTTATCTGGGTGGCAACTTTCAGAGACCTGTGTACATGGACACCAAGATCCCTCTACTCATCCACACTACCAAGTAGCCTACCATTAGCCCAGTAATCCATCTTCTTGTTACTCCTACCAAAGTGAATGACTTCACACTTAGCTACATTGAACTCCATTTGCCACCTTTCTGCCCAGCTCTGCAACTTACCTATATCCCTCTGTAACCTGCCACATCCTTCTTCGCTGTCCACAACTCCACCGACTTTCGTGTCATCCGCAAACTTGCTCACCCAACATTCAAGCCCCTCCTCTAGGTCATTTATAAAAATGACAAACAGCAATGGTCCCAAAACAGATCCTTGTGGAACACCGCTAGTAACTGCACTCCAAGATGAACCTATACCATCAACTACTACCCTCTGTATCCTTCCAGCCAGCCAATTCCTAATCCAAACCTCTAATGCACCCTCAATGCCATACCTCCGTAGTTTTTGCATTAGCCTACCATGGGGTACCTTATTGAACGCCTTGCTAAAATCCATATACACCACATCTACTGCTTTGCCTTCGTCCACTTCCTTGGTCACCTTCTCAAAGAACTCAATAAGGTTTGTGAGGCACGACCTGCCCTTCACAAAACCATGCTGACTATCCTTGATCACATTATTCCTATCCAGATGTTCATAAATCCTATCCCTTACAATTCTCTCTAAGACTTTGCCCACAACAGAAGTGAGACTCACTGGCCTATAGTTACTCGGGCTATCCCGACTCCCCTTCTTGAACAAGGGGACACCACATTCACTATCCTCCAGTCTTCTGGCACTATTCCCGTAGACAATGACGACATAAAAATCAAGGCCAATGGCTCCGCTATCTCCTCCCAAGCTTCCCAGAGAATCCTAGGATAAATGCCATCAGGCCCAGGGGACTTATCTATTTTCATCCTTTCCAGTATTCCCCAGACCTCTTCCCTACATACCTCAAGGTCATCCATTCTAATCACTTGTGACTCAGTATTCACATCAGCAATAGTGTCCTGTTCCTGAGTGAATACTGACGAAAAGTATTGATTTAGTGTCTCTCCAAACTCCTCCGCTTCCACGCACAACTTACCACTACTATCCTTGACTGGACCTATTCCTACCCTAGTCATCTTTTTATTCCTGACATACCTATAGAAAGCCTTTGGGTTTTCCCTAATCCTACCAACTAAGGACTTTTCATGTCCCCTTCTCGCTGCTCTTAGCTCTCTCTTTAGATCCTTCCTGGCTACCTTATAACTCTCAATCGCCCCAACTGAACCTTCACGCCTCATCTTTACATAAGCCGCCCTCTTCCCTTTCACAAGGGATTCCAATTCCTTATTAAACCACGGCTCCCTCACAAGACCCTTTACTCCCTGCCTGACTGGTACATACTTATCAAGGACACGCATTAGCTGTTCCTTGAACAATGTCCACATATCATTTGTGTTCTTCCCTTGAAGCCTATTTTTCCAATCCACGCATCCTTAATCATGCCTCACCGCATCATAATTTCCCTGTCCCCAGCTATAACTCTTGCCCTGCAGTGCAAGCCTTTTTTAAGAACATGGACCACCCAGGAATAACCTTGCAACAAGCTTCTCCCCTTAATGTCCCCTTACAAGATCAGGAAATACAGGAGGCAGCTAGGCAACTTCAGAGTGGGAAAGCACCTGGCCCTGACAGTCTCCCGGGTGAGTTTTACAAGGAAATATAGGGATTCTGTCAGGGCTGACATTGGACATGTACAATCACTTCTATATTTTGAATGCCAACCATCATCTTTGAGAGAAGCTAATATTTCCCTCACTCTTAAGAAGGGGAAGGAAGGTTCCTGTGGATTGTGCCTCAAACAGTCCCATCTCTCTATTAAATTCAGATTTCAAGATTTTGTCTAAGATTTTGGCACTGAGTTTGGAGAAGATGCTGCCCTATATTGTCAAAGAGGACCAGACAGGCTTTATAAAGGGACCATAGATCTTCTAATAATATTAGAAGGTTGCTGAATATGGTCCAAGTTTGTCAGCAACGATCGATTCGGGGTTGGTGATTTCCTTAGATGCAGAGAAAACACTTGGCTGGGTGGAATGGCTGAATCTCTTTTATATCTTAGAGTGGCTTGGGTTGAGTGGGGTCTTTGCTAGGTGGGTGGAGGATTTATAATCGCCACCCTCTGGCTGCGGTCATCACCAATGGGGTGAAGTCCAGCAACTTTACGATTGGTAGAGGTAGTCAGTAAGGCTGCCCCCTCTCACCGTTGTTGTTTACGTTGGTGATAGAGCCACTGGCAAAGGCCATTCGTCAGAACGTCCACATAACCGCTCCGGAAGTGGGATCGAGGGCACACAAGATTACACTCTATGCAGATGTTGTCCTTCTGTTTTTTTTAATAGATATTTTTATTGGAAATTTAACATTTTTACAAGTTTACAAAAATAAAAAAACTCAAGTACAAACATTGATATATAATTAAATCTTAAATAAATAATAACCAAAATTTAACAAAAGAAAAATACCGAGAGAAAAAAACAAAACTCAATTAACTACTAATCTAACCTACAACTAACCAGAGTGTATAATTAAGTCTCTTACATTATTCAAATAAGAGAAAAAAAACCCAACGGATAACACAGAAATTGAGTAGTGAGATACATGCTCGGAATGTGTTAACATCAAATGTAAACAAACGCGTATTCATGCGGGATTCCTCTCCCAAGGGGCCCCGGACCAGCCAGGTTCGCAATCTCAATTAAATAAAAGCCCTTGTTAGGATAGCCAAAATATCTGTATTTATATAATTCAAGAAGGGCTGCCATATTTTATGAAATAATTCAGTCTTTCGGTGCACCATATTTGTAAGGAAGTCAAGGGGAATACATTCCATAATTAATCTGTGCCAATTTGAAAGTCCAGGGGGGCCCTCAGCCACCCAGTTTACCAAAATATTTTTCCTCGCACAGAAAGAGAGAATAGAAAATAATCTCTTCCCAGGGAGGGTAAGTTCGAAAAGCCCAAAAGGAGAGATATAGGGTCCACTTTAATTTCCGTTCCTAAAATCTCTGTCAGGGTACTTGCTACTTTAGTCCAGTACCTACGGATCTTATGGCAGGTCCATAGGCAATGTACAAGGGTGCCCACCTCTATTTTACATTTGGGACACATTGGAGATGCTCCTACCTTAAATTTTGCCAATCGATCCGGTGCTATATGGGCCCTATGAAGTATCTTCAGCTGGATAGCCTGAGTTCTGTTGCAGATGGTGATTCTTCTGGCGTTTTCCCAAATGTCATTCCACGTTTCTATAGAGATTTCTAGTCCCAAATCCTGATCCCATGTTTTAAGCAGATTGTCCATATCCCCCGATACTTCATCATGTAGTAAATGATAAATAGTACTGACGGAAGATAACCCCATTGGCCGTAGCATTCCACATTCTCTATCTGATTTATAAAGACTACCTAATAACGTAGTCTTCTTCTGTATGTAATCTCGAATTTGGAAGTATCGAAAGAGATCACCATTAGGTAATCCGAATTTCTGACGCAGCTGTTCAAAAGACATCAGGACCCCTTCTTTAAATAGGTCCCCTAAACAGGAGATACCTCCAGAGTTTGAAAGTGGCCATCTGTAACCCCCGGTTGAAATCCCCATGCTCCCACTATCGGAGCATAGGGGGATGTTTTATGTGAGTTGCCCTCATTTTGCCGCATTATATTCCAAGCTTTAATTGTGTTTAGTATTATAGGGTTTTTACAGTGATCCGTAATGATGTTCCTCTTGTCTGAAAAAAAAGGTTAATAAGTGGGCATTTTACTTGAGAAGCCTCGATGTCCAGCCAGATTGATTGTGGGTCAGACAAGACCCAATCAGCTATGTAACTTAATAGGGAACTTCCCTAAAATCTGGAAAGTCCAATCCTCCCCTTGCCTGTGGAAGCTGTAGCTTCTTCAGCTTAATGAAGGGCCGTCTATGATTCCAGATAAAGGAACCCAACCAGCCATACAATTTACGAAGTGCCAGCCTTGGCAGCATCACCGGAAGCATTCTCATAGGGTATAGGAGACGGGGCAGGACATTCATTTTAATTAGTGCTATTCTACCCAGCCAGGATATTGGAAGGTCTCCCCATCGCTGGAGGTCCTGCCTTATCCTTTCCAGTAAATGCACAAAGTTAGCCTTGTATAACTGACCAAATACTGGGGCAATATAAATGCCTAAATATAAGAAACCCTCCAGGGACCACCAAAAGGGAAAGTGTGATCTGTCCACTAAGTGGGGTATCATAGCAAGGTCACCCATTGGCATAGCCTCCGATTTTGAGAAATTAATTTTATAGCCTGAGAATGCACTAAATGTATTAATAACTTGGATTAAGCGAGGCACGGACATCAGAGGATTACTGAGGAATAGAAGAACATCATCTGCATAAAGGGTAATTTTATGTTTACCTGGACCAATCCTCGGGGCCGTTATATTAGGATCAGCCCATATAGCTTCTGCTAGTGGTTCAATTATTAGTATAAATAACAATGGCGAGAGAGGACATCCCTGACGGCAGCCCCTATTCACACTGAAGCTATCTGAGCCTAATCCATTGGTAACCACAACTGCTTTGGGATCACTATACAATGTTGAGACCCATTTGGTAAACAACTTTCCAATGCCAAACCTTTCCAATGTGTAAAACAAATATGACCATTCAACCCTGTCGAATGCCTTTTCCGCGTTTAATGAGACTTTCACTCCTGGTATCTTTCCCTCATGGCAGGCTTGAATCATATTCAAAACCCTTCTAATATTATTGGATGATCTACGGCCCTTAATAAACCCCGTCTGATCCTCCTTTATGATATGTGGCAATATCTTTCTAGTCTCAATCCTTTAGAAAGGATTTTAAAATCTACATTTAGCAAGGATATTGGTCTGTATGACGCGCAATCTTCTGGATCCTTTCCTTTTTTAAGGATAAGAGAGATATTTGCCTCTTTCAACGAAGGCGGGAGACAGCCCTGACTGTATGAGTAGTTATACATGTCCATAAGTGGACCAGCCAATATTCCTGTCAATTCTTTATAGAACTCAGCTTGAAAGCCATCTGGGCCAGGTGCCTTACCGCTCTGAAGTTGTCTGATTGCATCAAGTATTTCTTGGGCTGTTAGGGGAGCGTTTAAGACCAATACTTGTTCTGGAGTTAGGTCCGGAAAGGTCAAATTTTTAAAAAATGATTGCATCCTCCTAGTCCTGCAATTTATATAAATCAGAATAAAATTTTCTAAAGATTGCGTTAATCCTTTTATGATCACGAGTCAAAATACCCGTACTTTCCTTGATAGAAGTGATAGTTTGAGGGGCCTTTTTTCCCTTTGCAAGAAATGTTAAGTATCTACCCGGTTTGTCGCCAAATTCATATAACCTTTGTTTTGCGAATAATATTTCCCTCTTAGCCGTTTGGGTAAGCGTGGTGTTTAGGGCTGTCCAAAGGGCCGTAATCCTTTAAATTTGATAATGGAAGGTCTGTCAGTGTATACTGTTTCAGCTGCTTTTAAGCGATCTTCGAGCAGACGCTGTTGTTCTCCCTTTAATTTTTTCTGGGTCGCTGAGTATGAAATGATCAAACCTCACGCATCAGCTTTGATGGTCTCCCACATCATTGATGGGTTGCTAGCCGTACCTAAATTAATTTCTAAAATAGTTTTAAATTCTTAAGAGAAGTACTTTACAAGTTTACTCTTTCATCAGGAAGTGGTCCATACACCAATGCCAAGGGGATGTCCCATTGTTCCTCGTCTTGATTTCCATATATACAGCAGCGTGATCGGAAACTGCTATACTACCTATTTTACAGGATGATATGGAATTTTAAAAAATCGAGGGGACAAAAAACTTATCAATTCTGATATGGCATTTATGTGAATTGGAGTAAAAAGAAAACTTTCTGCCCTATGGGTGAAGGCATCGCCATACATCTACTAATCCTAATTCCTTGTTCAAATCCACCAATTGTCTGGACCTGGGAGATACTCCTGCAGTACTCTTGGGAATCCTATCTATTTCTGGATCCATAATACAATTAAAGTCTCCCCCTGTAATTGTATGATGGGCACCAAGAGCCATCAATTTTAAGAAGGCTTCCATTATAAATTTAAAAGGATGTGCCGGGGGATAATACAAATTTGAAATCCCATATTCCTCTCCACTTATAAGGCCTTTAATCAGAATTTATTGTCCAGATTTGTCTTTTATCTGATTTAGGATTTTGAAAGGGAAATTCTTCCGAATAAGAATAACAACTCCCCTGCTTTTTGAGCTAAAAGAAGAAAAAAAGGCCTGATCAAATCCACCCTGTCGTAATTTCAAGTGTTCTTTATCCAATAAGTGTGTCTCCTGTAGGAGAGCTATATCAACCCTTTCTTTCTTGAGATTTGATAATATTTTCTTCCTTTTGGCTAGCGAATTACTCCCCTTGACATTCCAGGTGCACCACTTAACCGACTGATCAACCATAATCGTCTGGGCAAATCCGAGACCCCTTGGGAGGGGAAACCCTATCCAGAACATCCTGAGCATAGAGCATATAAAATTCACAAAAATAAAGGCTCTCTAACACACTCACAACAGTATAATAAAAAACTATTTCTAAATAAAAAAAAACGTATTTAAATGGAGATTTTCACCTTGTTCGCAGAAGGTATCACTTCCTTTCCAAAGGTCCATCGTATCCTCTCCCAACCAGTGCCCCACCCTTGGCCCAGGCGCTCCTCAATAGCATGAGGAAAATTCAAATATACTATAGAGCTAGAGTAAAAAATGAGGTCTGCAGATGCTGGAGATCACAGCTGCAAATGTGTTGCTGGTCAAAGCACAGCAGGTTAGGCAGCATCTCAGGAATAGAGAATTCGACGTTTCGAGCATAAGCCCTTCATCAGGAATAAGAGAGAGAGAGCCAAGCAGGCTGAGATAAAAGGTAGGGAGGAGGGACTAGGGGGAGGGGCGATGGAGGTGGGATAGGTGGAAGGAGGTCAAGGTGAGGGTGATAGGCCGGAGTGGGGTGGGGGCGGAGAGGTCAGGAAGAGGATTGCAGGTTAGGAGGGCGGTGCTGAGTTGAGGGAACCGACTGAGACAAGGTGGGGGGAGGGGAAATGAGGAAGCTGGAGAAATCTGAATTCATACCTTGTGGTTGGAGGGTTCCCAGGCGGAAGATGAGGCGCTCCTCCTCCAGCCGTCGTGTAGTTGTGTTCTGCCGGTGGAGGAGTCCAAGGACCTGCATGTCCTCGGTGGAGTGGGAGGGGGAGTTAAAGTGTTGAGCCACGGGGTGATTGGGTTGGTTGGTTCGGGCGGCCCAGAGGTGTTCTCTGAAGCGTTCCGCAAGTAAGCGGCCTGTCTCACCAATATAGAGCTAGAGTTAACAGTGAGCACCCTACCCCCACACACCCCCCCCCCAACCCACCCAACATATTTGGTTATGTTAATACCATGTATAAACATATATAACTATCAAATTACAACCTCAACAAGTAATAATTAAATATAATAATACAAAATAACAAGGAAAAACAGCCCCGCTCCTAGAGACAGAGGTAAAATAGAATAAGGTAACCACCTTCCCCCACCAACATTAACTCGACCCCCCGGCCTATATATATATATATATAATAATTTTTAAAAACCAAGGAGGGGAGAGAATCATTAAGTAGAGACCAAATAAATAAATCCCTCTCCCCACCTGCCAATATTAAACAGTAAGGTAAAGAAAAGGGAGGGGGGGGGGATATAAACCGGAGCCGGGGGAAGGCAAACCAGCATCAATTACTTCTTACAATTTATCTAGACAGTCCAAAAATTCCTTGGTCTTTTCCGGCGATCCGGAGTTATACACGGATCCTTCATGGTTAAAGTGTAGCTTCACTGGGTAGCGTAAGGAGTACTGAATATTTAAGTCCCTTAAACACTTCTTCGCCTCATCAAATGCCTTCCTCTTTCAGACCAGAGCTTGGGAAAAGTCCTAGAATAACATGATCTTGGATACTTTATAGATCATGGCTTGGGGATCTTTCCAAGATTTCTAGAGGCTTCTAGGAGTATCTGCCTCTCCTTGTAGCTCTGCAGCCGGAACAGGACCGGGCGGGGTCACTGGTTCGGGCCGGGCCCGCGTATTGCAACCCTCTAGGCCCATTCCACCCTTACCTGACCTGATCCAGCCTCCAGATTTAACAGCTGTGGAAGCCACTGTTCAAGGAATGCTGTAAGCTGGCCTTCCTCTTCCCGTTCGGGAAGGCCCAGCAAACGAATATTTTTTTCGACGACCTCGGCGCTCAATTTCTTTAATGTGTCGGTTGTTCTTTTGCAGCACGGTTGAGAGTGAGTCCTATCGACTTCAAGATTCTTCAATAAAAGCATTGTTCTTCGCATCCAGTTTGGAGATGATTTCCACAAGGCTCGCCACCATAGGTAAGTCCCCCGGGGCAGCTGCGGACGTCTCTACTGCAGCTGGGGAGGGTGGGGGAGGGGTTCCTGCTTGCAGAGAGCTGCGGGCTCCCTTCCCTTTAGTAATTTTTACTGAAGATTAAATTGTTTAAATTCAATACTAAACAACTAATTAAATTAAACAGCTATTTTAAATGATTTGGGGAGGGTGGTGGGAGTAGGTGACCCACTTTGCCCAAGTCTTGGGAGGAGCACTGTAGACTCAGACTTGCTAGGTCACCGCCATCTTGGATCCCCCCCCCCCCGTCCTTCTGTTTTTAATTGAACCCGATGACCTCTGTACCCCATCTGATACAATGTATCAATATACTTGGGGCTATTGCAGGATGTAAGTTTAACTTTGCAAAATTGGAGACTATGCCTTTGGGGAACCTCAGGAAAGTGCCAGAGGTTGAAGGTTCCCTTCTAGGTTCCCCTTTAAGTGGTCACGGGTCAGTTTCTGATACCTAGTTATCTTTATTACCTCCCTGTTTGATGTTATTTCGGACTAACTTTGCTCACTTGCTCAACAATATTAGGTAGGATCGCGAGAGATGGGAGGCTCTTCCAACTTCACGGCTGGGCCGAATAGCCCTCATTAAGATTAATGTCCTTCCTCGTTTGCTTTATCCCATGCATATTCTCCCCATAATGTTTCCCAGGTCAACACTGCAAAAACGTATGGGTTGGTTTAGTTCCTTTGTCTGGCATCATGGGCGGTCCTTCATCAAACTTACTAAATTGCAGTTGCCACAATGAGGGGGAGGAGTTGATTTCCCAGACATCAGGAGGTGTCAGTTGAGTTCCCTGCTGTCCTCTGTGTGCGATTGGGCTGGTAATGATCCAGGCTCAATATGGCTAGATAGAGGCCTCCCAGGCAAAGTGTCCTCTTATTATCCTGTTGATCACGGATAAGATGAGGACAGTTATGGACCATTGCTGGAAACCTATTGTTATTAGTACGGTCAAGGCACGGAGGGCGATGCTTCAGAGTAAGTCTTGCTTATCCAAGACTTCACCACTTACGCCCATAGTTGGTATGCTGGGGTTTTAACTGGGGATGATGGATTCAGGGTTCAAACTATGGGCAGCAAGAGGAGTTTCTAGTTTGGGAGACTTGTTTGAGGGGGAGGTTATGATGTCTTTCGAGCAACTGAGCTGCAAATACAGGCTGCCCAGCAGAGACCTTTTCTGTGTTTTTCAGGTTAGGGATTTCAGCCAGAAGAAGATTATGCTTCTCAATCTGCCCTATAAGCCCGATACAGAGAGGCTGCACAAGCACCCTCTCAGTTAGTGCCTTCTATTGGCAGTTGGGTGCCAGGGCCAGGCAGGTTCTGAGGTCAGGAAGCAAGAGCCAGGAGTGGAGATCTCTTCTGAAATGTGGGAGGACATATGGGAGAAGGTGCGAAAGATCTTAATGTGTAATAGGACATGGCACGATGCAGTTAAAAGTTCTGCACAGGGTTTATTTGGTACCGGACTGCCTGGCAAAGTTTAAAAAAGGGGCATCTCCAATGTGCCCCAAATGTAAAATAAGTGTAGGTACTCTTACCCATTGCTTCTGGACATGCCAGAGGCTCCGTGTTTATTGGAGAGTTGTGGTGGGAGAGATAGGGAGGGTATTGAGGACCAAAGTTAAATAGACCCGATATCTCTCTTCCTAGGTCTACCAAATTTACCATCTTTAGAGGGCATGGGAAGAAATTATTTAATATTCTTGCATAGTGTGCATGGAAGAATATTCTGATGAACTGGGTGTGTGAGAACCTGCCGGGCTTGCTGGGATGGCAGAAGTTAATTGTGGAGCACATTCCCTTGGATTTTTTCACAAATATGGTGCACCAACAACAGACTTTTTTCATAAGACAGCAAGTTATTTGGTCCCAGATCTGTCTGCTATCTTAACTAGGGCGTTCATTTAACCAGGATGGTTAGGTTTGCTGAGCCCTGGGTCCTGCCGGGGCCCTCCTGAGTTAATACAGGTATCTACACAATGATCCTTTTTTTTCTGGGAGCTTTGCACCGAGCAATGTTATTTTGTATTCTTTTGTTGCTTTTTTTGTTTTATTTATTGGTATTGTTTTGCACAGTGTTTGGTTTTGTTTTGTATTATCGGATAGGTTGGTAGTTAGTAGACAGTAGTCGTATTGTAATTTGCACTTTTTTATTATACTGGTATTTGTTATATTTTCAATAACTTTATATTTTTGTAAAGTCAAAAGAAGTTTTTTTTGCTCATCAATATATTTACAAAAAAAAACCCTAGGCATTGTAGAATTTCAAACAAATCAGGGGCTCAAGCACTCAATCAATTTGCTTTAAGGTTACGAGTTTGATAACTCAAAAAAAAGGACATAATGTTATACAATTTCAATGTAAGAAAACAAAATCTGCCCCATTACACAGCCCACAAAACACATTGAATTGAGATCCTGATTCAAACAAGGCAAAAGTTACTGAAAAGGATTTTCTGAACCAGTACTTTAACAAACCAACATTTTTAAACATCAAATACTCTCAGCATAGCACAATTTAAGTTGAAACTGTCTTTTCCGACCCAAGTATTAGTACAATTTTAATTTCAGCATTTCCCTTTTTTTTGCATCCTCTTGATGAAATGACACTCATAAAATGAGAAAACCCTCTGAGTGCACAGTATGTCGCTGCAATCCAGGCCACTCTCTTTCTCACAAACAAAGACTCACAGACCCTCACATTTCGCCACTGGGAGACTTTAACCCCTTTCTCATTTTAATTCTCATGGGGGCTTGAACCCCAATCAAATTCAGAGGACTTGAATGTCACTTCAACACAGAGAACTCGAATCCCAGTGAAACAGAGAGGACCTGAACCCCAATACAGCGTGGAGGATTTGAACCTCGATAAAACGCAGCGGACTCGAACTTCAATACAGCTCAGAGGACTTGAACCTCAATTAAATGCAGGAGACCCAAACCCCAAAACAGCATGGAGGATTTGAACCTCAATAAAACACATGGGACTCAAACCCCAATAGAGTGGGGAGGACTTGAACCTTGATAAAACCCAGGGGACTCGAACCCCAATACAGCGCAGAGGACTTGAACCTCAATTAAACCCAGGGGACTTGAACCCCAATACAGTGCGGAGGACTTGAACCTCAGTAAAACCCAGGGGATTCAAACCCCAAATGCAGTGCAGAGGACCTGAACCTCAATTAAACCTAGGGGACTTGAACCTCTGTTTGTCAGCGTGCTTACAAAACTGTGTCTCTCGACTGAATTAATTACCGTTCAAGGAATCCGTGAAATAGACAGCGATCGAGCAAGAGGACTGTCTCTGACACACAGGAATATCGAGAGGGACCAAGGTTTAAAATCTTACCTTGTGGGTATGTCCATCTTGAGACACTGATATTCTGAGCGATCGCTGACATCGTCCAATCATCATTATTAGTTTAGATCCTGCCGACTACGCCAATATTGTCATCCTGTTTTCCTAACCCCTTATCAGTCAAAGCAAACACTCAGTGACACAGTATGGTTTTACGTCCCCCATCTTTATTCCAGGCCCTGGAGGGAGAGAGAACAATCACCCATGTGCACAGAGACATGAGTACTTAGTCTTCTCTCGAAGAGTAGATTCTTAAAGAATTATATTTTCACTTACAGGGAGCAGCTTCCAAATCAGGCAATGTCTATATTGATTGGGTGACCATTACAATCAATGAACATCAACAATAAAGATTAAGTTAACTGGCATTAAATAATGAATGTTTTTTTACCTTGTTAACTGGCTTCACATAATGAATACTTCTCACCTTGTTAATGGACTTCACATTAATAATGCTTTTTCATCTTTTTAAATGGTTTTACATAAGGAATGCTTTTTCACCTCATCAACCGACTACCCTTCCCTCCAACACCTCATTGTTTACTGCAAGTTCTTATCTGAGCCAAGTCATGCTAGCTGAACCTTTGTCTCACACAAACTAAAACTTAACCCTTTCCCTACCTGCTCATACCTTATTCACTTTGTCAGCTTGACCTTTCATTATTATCATAGCTGATTGATCAGATGGGAAAATGGAGTGGCAGATGGGATTCAATTTAGTCAGGCATATCAGGGCTAGACTTCTATATTGAAAGGTAAGTTCCTGGGCAATATTGCTGAACAAAAAGACTTGGAGTGCAGGTTCATAGTTCCTTGAAAGTGGAGTTGTAGTGTTGACTCAAAAAGTCTCAGACCACGCAGAAGTTTAAATTTCAACACGCACTTTATTTCAGTTAAGCTGGTGAGAGATCAATAGTCTACAGTCCAGAGCAGCAATCAAGCTGTCTCTGGATGAAACCTTAACAGATCTCTGATCTTTATCATAAAGGCAGTATATCTTATAGCCCTCATGTACGTAATTAATTTGCATGTTCACATTCCCACATTATTTAAAGGTACAACCTCCAGTAAAATGCTCATAATTCAAAGTGAATAATCAAAGTATTTGCTTTAAATGTGACTACATCTGACTCTATTCTCATAAGTAAAAGTAGATAAAGCAAAGCAGCTAGGAATATTCTATTTATTAAAATGATGACATCTTGGTCTGGGAAGGAACATCTCTGAGGTCACACTGAGACGCCTGCATTCTTTAATTCATACTCTTACGGTCACTGCAGCTGCCATTTTAAACTTGTAAGGCAATTTTTTATTGCAAAATGGAGACTTACAAAATGGAGGCTTTTAACCGTTGATTAGCCAATATCATTCCCTTCCTTTGATCATTTTATGATCAACCCAGGCCATTCCTAAAACCGACAACGATAGCAATTAGATATCAGTGACCACAACCATCTGAATGCGAGAATGCAGACGAATACAGTAAGTAATGTAATCCCAAAATGTAACAACATGGCCCCAATATACCCGAAGAGACACGGCCACCGTCCTGTGCCATTACTGTAAATGTAAATCATAATCTACCTCTCTGATTTTCTGGATCTCCTGGGTAATGTGCTTGGAGAGATCAGTGATATTAGTGGATTTGTCAGGAATGTAGGTACAACATTCCTTTCCCACAATGGCAACTTAGCTTGTAGAAAGTCCAAGGCCAAGCGATTCTGAAGGGCCACGACTAGTTCAGCATTGATATTAATTAGGGCATTTGCAGTCTCATTGTCGTTAATTACTTAATTCTTGGCCCTGCAAATGAATTCCAGTAGGAGGGGAGGAAATCCCAACCCAGGAAAGGAAACCAGCGAGGAACCTCTTTGTCTTTAGAGTCGAAAGTAACTTATCTAAAATCCGAATGCGAAGCACTACATACTCTATACCACATGATCAGTCTGAGGGAAGCCATAGATAGTCTTTGAGTCTGCAAATAAAATAGGTGCCGTTATAGCCGGTTAGGCTAGAATACCTGCCCTTTCATTGCTAAGGTTCAGGGTCATTCCAGAGGGACCCTGATGTCTTATTAAGAATGGCGGACCAATCAAACAAAAATTTCGTCAAATTTTGCCTAGATTCAATCCATGGGATAATAAAGGAGCATCAACTAGACCCTATATAAATGCCACCACAGAAGTTCCCATCTTGACTAAAGCAAATAGTGTCATTAATAGCATTGTAAAGGACTACAGAAAAGGGGTAGATGGGATTTGTTGTAGCCAAGTTGGTACCAATCCCTGAATAGATTCATATCATACCCTGCTGACTGCCATTCTCGCACGGCCTTAGTTTTATCAGGATCACCGGAAGAGTTCCGGCATATTAACCATTCGGCCACCTCCGGCCAGCTAAAGGAAACAGGCCACAAAGGAATACCCCCCTGTGAATAGGGCAGCACATGAGCACAAACCCCACAATTAGTTATTTTTCCCGTCATTTGGGCACTCTGATAAGCCAAATACAAAAAGGCATTATGATATATAGATCATCTTAGTCACCCTCCCAGGGACAAAGCGGTTTCAGTCTGAAATCCTTCTGCCCCCAAAGTAAATCCTCCCAAAGTCACCAAGTCACCAATATCCAATGCATTTTCCTTCCTAATCTTTGTCTGTTCCTTCACTGACTCATTTGCAGTCCGTTCTATGGATCCAGTGGAATTGTCCTTGCACTTTCACTTAGGGGTTGTCAGCAACACCTGAAACGGTCCTTTCCACCTTGGCTTCAACTTTCCCCATTCCCAGTTCTTAATCAAGACAAAATCTCCAGGTTCTAGAGTAGGGCGGTCTCCCTCAAGTGAATCAGCACCCTTTCAATAGACTTGGCATACCTGTGAATGTAAACTTTGAAAAGTTTTGGTTAATTTATGCAGATATTTTTCCACTTACTAAATACATCTACTATTACTAGACAATATTTATAACAATGTACTCTCAGTAGTTCTATAAAATCAAGTTGTAGACAAATAAAAAGTCCAGCAGGCAAGGAGATGGTTCCAGAACTGCAGGGCACCCCTTTTCCAGCATTAGTCTTTATACAAATTAAACATGCGTTAGCTCTTTTCTTAGCTCCTTTCTGGAAATCCGAGTGTCACCAGGTTTATAACAAAGTATGAACCAATCCCACTTTGCCCAAATGTGAACAATTATGCACACAATCAATTAAGATAGGTAGGAGAAAAGATGGAACACAAACTTGTCCTGCAGGTAACCCATTGCTTTGTTTGGATGTTGAGGGAACATCCCATTTGAGTCCATAGTTTGTGCTCCTCAACAGGGGCGGCCCCTGGTAATTTCTATATCTCACTCAGGGCTGGCATACCCGTTCTGATACTGTTTCTAACCAGGTTTTGGTGGGAACCCAATGGAACCAGAGTGTGAGGCCTCCTTCTTAGCAGCAGCATCTACCTGCTCATTGCCTTTGGAGACTGTATTTTTTGCACCCATGTGAGCCGAACATTTGATAACAGCTAGACTGGCTGATAATTGCAAAGCCTGTAAAAGGTTATGGACAAAAACAGCATTATTGAAAGGCTGTCCTGTGGAAGTTAAAAATCCCCTATGTTCCCGCAAGGAACCGTAATCGTGGGCCACATCAAAACCATAGTGGGCGTCAGTAGGTATATTTGCTGATTTTCCTTTGATAATATGCAAGCACGAAGGAGGGCAATCAAACTCAGCTTTCTGTGCTGACAGCGGAGTTTTGAAAGCTGCTTGCTCAGCAATCACAGAATCAGTTGCAAATGTGTTGCTGGTCAAAGCACAGCAGGTCAGGCAGCATCTCAGGAATAGAGAATTCGACGTTTCGAGCATAAGCCCTTCATCAGGAATCACAGAATCAGTGGCAACCGCATATCCTGAACAACATTGTCCTATCCGAGGCAGAGTAAGAAGTTCAGTAAAACTGCGGTATTGGTTTCGCAGCTGGACACGCTGATGTTGCTGATAACAAGCAAATCATCCACATACTGTACGAATGTCAATCCTTACAGTAGTTTCACGGTCACGATAAGGATGCTTCCCTCTCCAATGCCATATCTCCCACAGTTAAAACAAGGGCCTGCATTCATCCCATTCACTGTCTTATTCCTAGTCCCAAAGGTGTAATACTAGGGCCTGCATGTCCCCCTTTCCAGAGACCCTTTGGGAAAGGGTTACTCAGCGGTGATCGCTGGGACAGCATCTGAGGTAGGTTCCATTCCCAGTGGGTATCCTGGTCCCAATAAACCTCATCGGGATTGGCACGAGGATATAGGGATTGCAAGGTCGCAGGACATATTTGGTTTTTACCTGTAACTTGGATCATGGCTTGGGCTCATTCTGGCCATCCCAGCAGGAGACTGCCGCTCACCTCATTTGCGACCAGGAGTTCTTGGACCAGTTCATATTGTTTGTTCGGATCATGGCTGCGCCACTAGAAGGAATATGTTGCAAAAGCATAGCATTAAACAGGGGTGAGTCATCTTCTTGATTAAAGACTTGATCAACTGCAAATGTTCCATAACAGGCAACAAACCACTCCCAATAATCACCTCCCTACCCTGCCCCCCAGATTTGGGTCTACACTCCAGTATGTTACTAATATTTACAGGTTATTGTAAGGCACGTTCTAATGACTGGATTAAGTGGTCAGCCTGGGCATCATTGTTAAGGAAACTCTCCTTTAAGTCCTCCTAACTGCAGACTGGCCCTGCATCACCCTGGCCCATCTGTTCATGCCACTTGGTAACTTCTTTAGGGGAAAGGATCATCCAGCAAAGAACCAGCAAGTCCTGAGGAATGGCATTATACATCTGTATCATCCTTCGGCCATACTGAGCAAATTGGGCCGGTTTCTCCTTGTGGTCATGGGCTTGATTCATTCCCATTATCATCTCTTAAGGTTTGCAGGGGACATAAACACTAAGAATAGGTGGTTGGTTGGCTTTGGGCAGCCCAAGGATTCGGAGCTCATAGGTTAAAATTGTCCCCTGCCCCCTCAAGATCTACGGACTCTGCTTTCCGGGACAGACCTTGGTTGGGGATGGTCCAGGCCCATGATGTTGGCTATGAAGTTGGTGACCGATACCGGACCTTTCATTTTCAGAGTAAGGGGGAGGTTTAGAATCAACGGGTATGCAGGGGTTATCAAGAGATGTTTGGGGCTCTGTGCATATCCTAGGATAAAATTCCCATTCCTCATCCCTAACAGTGTCATCCCCTTCCTCAAATAGTGTCAGTATGTCAGACATAGGTTCGGGATCTTGAGTAGAACTTAAATTCTTTTACAGTGCTGTTGCTTTAACCCTTTTTTTTATCTTCCTCAGCATATGTGTCCTTACACTGTTTCTCCTGCTCCCTTTTACCATCTCCCATCTACCTAATCATACTCAGCTTTTAACATCTCCCAGCTTTTGGGAGTTCCATCTGCTGTACGTTACTCTATCCCCCTATCATATGTATTATTTCTCCAAGTGGTCAGTAAAGTATCTTTCCATTTACTATCAGCTTTATCCTTCCATTCTTTAATTACTAATTTACACTTTTTCTCACATTTTTCTTTCAAATTAGGTTTACCGCCTGTTCATAAGAGGCTACATCCCAGGTCCCAAGTTTCCAACCTATACAGAGGGTACAGAATCAAGAATTAAATGTCATGTACACAGTATAATAAAGTGTTTAAATAATAAATTTACACTCATTAGTAACATTTATCACACTTCCATTTTAAATTTCCTAAATCTTTAAAGTAAGTTGATTAACTATTGTTCTGCTCCTAAAACTTTTTAATGTACCCACCGCATCTGCTATTTTGGGCTGCTCCCAATGTTGCAAATTCCCCAAATGTGACCTTTCTTTTGCAACTTTTGCTTTCAATTATTTAAATTTTCTTTTTTGCCCTGTCATTAGTACATTGAATTTGAACATCCAAGAGAATTAATGCCTCATTACTACCCAGAAATATCCTGATGAAGGGCTTATGCTCGAAACGTCGAATTCTCTATTCCTGAGATGCTGCCTGGCCTGCTGTGCTTTGACCAGCAACACATTTGCAGCTGTGATCTCCAGCATCTGCAGACCTCATTTTTTACTACCCAGAAATAGCTGTGTATTCAAGAAATTCTTTTAAAAAACTCCAACATTAGATTTTTCATACTTTTCAGCAAGCTTGGAGTTGGTGGAAGCTGGTACAAGTACAATATTTAAGAGACTTCTGAATGGGTATACGAATGGGAAGGGTTCAATGGGATATGGGGCAAGTGCTGGCAAATGGGAGTAATTTAGATTAATTCAGAATATCTCATAGGCAATGATGAATTGTCTATTTCCATGCTGTACATCTCTATGACTCTGTGATCTTCTACTCAATCATTTGTTCTTGCTTTTCCCAACTATCATTTGATCCAGATAGTTAAAAAGCACATAATACTAAGTTATAGACCAACAGGTTTATTTGGAAGCAGTAGCTTCATCAGGTGTTTGTGGAACAGGATCGTAAAGCATAGTCCAAGTGCCATGTACAACTCTGTCTTGTAATGATACAATATATTGGCCTCAATTGCTTTCTGAGGTAGGGAATTGCCCAAGCTCACTATTTTCTGGGTGAAGAGATTTCTCCTAATCTCAATGCTAAATGATTTACCTCATATCCTTAGATTGTGCCTCCTGGTTCGGCACACTTGGTTCTGAACATCCGTCCTGCATCTACCCTGTAGAGTCCTGTTAGAATCATTCTTCTGAACTCCAGTTCAGAAATAGCCCCAACTTATTCAACATCCCCCCATATGTCAGTCCTGCCTTCCCAGGAATCAGTCTGGCAAATCTTTGCCGCATTCTGTGTATAGGAAGAAATCCTTTCAGAGATAAGCAGACACAAACTGAACACAATATTCCAGACATAGTCTAGGCAAGGTCCGGTACATTTGCAGCAAGCTATCCCTGCTCCTAAACTCAAATCCTCTCACTATGAAGGCCAATTGGCCATTTGCCTTATTGACTGTCTGCTCCATCTACATGCTTATCTTTAGTGACTGGTGTATAAGAATACCCAGGTCTCGTTACATATTCCCCCTGTTAATTTAATGCCATTCAGATAATAATCTGCCTTCCTGTTTTTGCTGTCAAAATTTTACCCTCATATTCAGCCACATTATTCTTCATCTGCCATGTATATGCCCAGTTGTCCAAATTACACGGAGGATCGTTGCATGCTCTCACAGTTCAGCTTTCCAACCAACATTGCGTTGTCTGCAAACTTAAAGGTATTAAACGAAATCATTAAGATATATTGTGAATAGATTACTTACTTACTCACAGTGTGGAAACAGGCCCTTCGGCCCAACAAGTCCACATCAACCCTCCGAAGAGCAACCCACCCAGACCTATTCCCCTACATTTACCCCTTCACCTAACACAATGCATGGCCAATTCACCTAACCTGCACATCTTTGGACTGTGGGAGGAAACCGGAGCCCCGTCACACTGTCACAGGGAGAATGTGCAAACTCCACACAGACAATTGCCCGAGGGGGGAATTGAACCCGGTTCTCTGGCACAGTGAGGCAGCAGTGCTAACCACTGTGCCACCGTGCCACCCATAATAGCTAAGGTCCAAACCCTGATCCCTGCAGTGCTCCACTGGGCCTCTCAGAAAATGCTCATTTATTCCTACCCTTTGCTTCCCTATCTGCCAGCCAGTTCTCTATCCATGTTAGTACACTACCCTCAAGTCCCTGTGCTTTAAGTATCTAAATGGTGAGTGAATGCTGAGCTCTGAGATGCAGAAGGGTTTGCATGAATTGCAAGAGGTTTTGTATACAGGTACAGCAAGTAATTTGGAAAGCTAATGAAATGTAACCACACTGTGAGAGGAAGTGAATACAAGGGTAGGGAGGTTATACCTCAGTTATTCAGGGGCACTGACGAGACTGCACCTGGAGTTCTGTGCACAGTATCAGTCACCCTATTAAGGAAAGATATAAACGTGTTGGAGGCAGTTTGGAGAAGGATTACGGCATTAACACCTGGAATTGTGAAAGGAACAGCTCGGAAAGGCCAAGTAAGAGGTGCTTTGATTGAAACGTATTATAAAAGATTCTGAGGAATTTTTGCAGGATAAATGTGAAGGGATGTTTTGTCTTCTGGGAGAGTTTAGAACTGAGGTTGTAGAGTCATTCACCGAGCTGGTCTGGTGTTTTGGATCTGGTATTTACGCGTCTTTTCTTTGGTACTTCCAGTTCTGTATCCGAACGGTTTGCATAGGGGGTCCCTTTCAATGTGTTTATTGATTGAGTAACACATAAATACCAGTCGGGACAGACCACCAACATCATATTGAAGACACACTGATGATGTCACCGAGTGAAGTGACAAAACATCTGCAGAAAACCACACCAGCTCAACAGATGAATCTACCTCTTCATCCACAACCGGAACTACAAATCTTTTCAAATCCTCTAAACTAGGATCACGGTTTAAAAATAAGCTGTCACTCATTTAAAACAGAGATAAGCGAGATCTTTTCTTTCAGAGGCTCAATAGATCTTTGGAACTCTCTCCCAGAAAAGGTGATAGAAGCAGGATCCTTTAATATTCTTAAAGCCATGATAGATAAATTCTTGTTAAGTCAAGGGTGAAAGTTAATCAGGGTAGACAGTCGTATGGATTTGTGATTACAAATAATTTTGTCATAATAGTATAGAATGGTGGAGCATGTCCAAGGGGCTGAATAGTAAATTACTACTCCTCATTCATATTTTCATAAGGGCGTCCACGTTGCTGACTGGAATGCCTGGAGACAAGCAGTCAGGAAGAGCAGGTTAAAACAGAGGATAAAAGAAATGATCAGATGGCGGAAAAGAGAGCTATTGGAAGGAAAGAACATCAGTTGGCCTTGGACCAGTGCTATTCATCTCTGCCAGCTGCAGATGGATTACCACTCATGAATCAGTCTGTACTTTCACAACAGATCATATTCATTCTGGAAGTGACATACACATCAGGCTCTCGGTCCAATATTTCCCAAAGTAGAGACTGCTAACAAACCCTTCCTCCTTTTCTATTCTGTCTATCTCTTCTAAAAGTCAAGAGCCCTGGTATATTTAATTCTCAGCTTTGCTCAATCAATCAATCAGCTATGTCTCTATAAAGACAATTATATCACAGGTATTTATTTCTATTACTTTTAATTCATTTCTTTTGTTGTGAATTCTTATTCAAGATTCTGTTGTTCTCTGAACCTACTTTAGTTTCTAATGCCCTTTTGTCCCTTTCTGATGTGAAATTTATTTTTACTAAATCACTTCTCTGCTCCACATTCTTGACACTTCCCTTCCTGTTTTTGAATTTACACTCCTCTGAACCTGAATCGAAAGTCCTACCTACCATTTTAATACAAATTGCTGGGAGATTGGTCCCAGTCCAGTATAATTGAAGCTCATCCCAATGGAACAGTTCCCTCTGTCCCCTTCAGTGGTGCCAGCAGCCCATGAACCTAACTCCCTGCTCCCAACACCACTCTTTCAAATGTGCAATTAATCTTCTCATCTATTCATCCACCGGTCAGTCTGTGGATGGTTCAGAGACATTATTACCTGTGAGGTTCTGCTTTTTAAATTTCTCAGATAGAATCTCATTCCTATTCCTACTTATGCCATTAATTCTTACGTGGACCACAAAGGCTGGATTATCCTCTCCAAACATTTTCTGGAGTGGATCTTGAGTTTTTTTTTAAAAGAATCTTACAAGAAAATTAAGTGATAAACCCATGAACACGTAGTTTTATTGGTAAGCCATGTCCCTTTCTTTAGAAATAAAAAAAATTCACTGAACTTCTAAAAATCAGTTTTGAAAGGGACCTGAATGACTGGAAGTCAGACATGACCGAAAATAACCCAGAGGTTGGGTCAGTGTTCCCTAGTTGGCACCAAAACCAGAGACAGTTTTTGTTATTTTTGTAACAAAGAAGCCTCAAATCTATGCACAAGAAGGACATTTAATTACGACTGAACTGGTAGACTCCAGAAACCACTTGATTAAAGAAAATAATTGGAAGTTTATTGTCTCACTGTAGCCCGTTGATTTAATTTGGCAGAAATGTAGACGTCCAGCTAAGAAGGCTGGATTAAAAACACTGTTGGGAATAGAATGATGAGAACTGTATTTACTAGACCTCACTAAGATTTCAACACATTTAATGCAAAATTCATCAACTACAATTAAATAGCACCCAATATTGAGTTGGAATGTTATGGTATGTTATGTTCACATTTCTGATATGAAACTTACTACTATCTGGATATTAATGAGTCTCTGGCAACAATAGTCCATATTCACTTGTTTACTTTTTTTAACCTTTCTTGTTTTTTTTTCCCACAATTTTCTTCACTTGCGCTCTCCCCTCTTCAATCTGAAAACTCATGATGGGTATGGTTCAGTGTGTACTCTCAGACTACTTGTGTCAGCTATGGCAGTGTCACAGGTCTATTCAGCCAAAAGACACAGTGTTCTGATTGAATTACTCCTGATTTTGTCATGGGAAGAAAGGCTAGGAGGATGCCATTAGTGTTCCCAAGCCTGATTTTGCCATTCAAGAGGTCAGAGCAAGTCTTCCTCTCAATTCCATTACCTTCCTTTTTTACCCTTACTAGAAAAAAAAGCAGTTAATCTCAAATTTTTAAAAAAGGCTTGCTTTCCAGCAGAATCCAAATTTGGATCTCCATTTCATCAACTGGTCCATCATGATCTCGAATGATATCTCATCTTTTGAGTGGGCATTTTATACTTATGCAAACACAGCATAGAGTTCAAAAAAGTCGGATCTTAACCTTTGTCACTATCTTTAATCAGCTATTGATAATGCTTCTTCAAACTCATCTACTGTGTCTGTTCTTGTTCCACTGCCATCTCCTTTGGCCTTACACTATCATCTGTTTTGTCATTTAATCACTCCTATATTCTTCCCCATCATAGAACTTCCCTTTTGTTTTCTCTTCCTCTGTCCTTCTCCTGCCGATGCATCTGCTTAAAACCTGTTATATTTCAAATATACTTTCTGATGCAAAGTTCTTGACCTAAAACATTAACTCAATTTTTTATCACCACAGATGTTGCCAGATCTATGAAATACTTCAGGTATTTTCAGTTTTTATTTCAGGGTTGGAATCTATGGCACATTTCACTTTGTAACCCCATGACAAAGGTCAATTGCAATGCCATTCTCTCCTTATATGAATGAGCTTATGTTGACCAAAATGGGAATAGTGGCAGGATTTTTCTTGGTTTAGTATGACATGGGCAGACACATGATTTTTGTCTGCTGGATTCATGTTTTACTGACTTGGAAACAGGCAAATGTCGATGAGAAATGACTTGTTAGCTCTTTTTCACACTCAGAATAAATAAGATGAGTGTGGCACAGAAATAAACAGCTCTGCTATAGTTGAAACAAGCCATGAAACCAGATAAATACACTGATAGTTTTGAATAATCTGCTCGTATCTGACAAGTATAAAGTATTATGAGAGGAGCACGGGTCAGTGAGTTTGCATTATAAATCATCATTGCTTTTTCAAACATTGACAATTTGTGGAACATCTCTATAATTCTTAAACATTTCAAAAACATTCATTCCCTCTAAGGAATAAACTGAAACAAAATGATGCAAAATAAGTGATCGTTTATAAAAGTATCCTAGGGAATGAATGAGTGCTTTGTATGGAATAAAAATATGAACAGATTACTCAACATTATTGTGTATTTATTTGGCTTGATGCCTTGTTTTGACAACAGCAGAATTGGGGAAACATTTGTGCCAAGTATTTTCATGAGGAAAGATCTTTCAGATAGCTCAAAAAGAAATACCTTGGTTCTGAAGGTGGCAATCCTGGGTTAGTTTTCATCCTGAGTGTTCTACTTGGCTGTTTAACAAATTGTTAAGAAACATTTGTGGAATAGCAGATATACACTCTGTGACAACTTTAACATCTGAACACCACACTGCATAAATGTTGAAAATTAATAAAATCAACTTTAGTTCTAAAAAATACTGCAGGTATTTTGAAAGGGAAAAAAAGACATTGTGAGAAGCTACTTTCTTCTGCATTGATAGTAAAGCATAGTGATCATTTGGAAACCTAACGGTCTCTGTTAAAACTGATTTTCGTTGTACTTTCTCTTCTATAAAACTATTGGAAGTGATGATTCCAAGACTATCTTGCAAAACTTCATTTTAGTAAACTGAAAAGGTTTCAGACATTAAGTCGTTAGAACTGTTCAAGATGGACATCAATAGCTTTTTGTAAGGTTATCGAGAGATATGGTTTAAAGGTGGTAAGTGGATTTCTGGTGAAGATTATTCACAATTTAAGTGAATGGTGGAACAAATTAGAAATAGTGAGCATTCTGCTCCCATCTCTCTTTGGTTCCAGAAAGCATTTGAATTCTTTATTTGTAGTCTTTTGAACAAATAAAAAATCAAAGGAACTGTGGATGCTGGAAATCAGAAACAAAAATAGAAGTTGCTGGAAAAGCTCAGCAGGTCTGGCAATATCTGTGGAGAGAAACCAAAGTTATTGTTTCTGGTCAAGTGATCTTCCTCAGTTCTCCTTATCAAGGACAATAGCTCTGCAGCTGTGTCTGCCTAGTCATTATTCGATTGTACTTCTTTACAACCATTTTGGCTGTTAATTCATCCACTTTGCTGCAAATTCTCCAAACATTCACATATGATCTCTTTAGACATATTTACTCATTTCTTCTTATACCTTGGTTCTATTTGCCGTGAGTTCTTCTTCCCTTTACCTTCCATTTTGCTTTCTAATTTTCTTGCTTTCATTTCCATTTTTATTTCCATCACTCTGCTCTCCCTGTTCAGGTTCCTGTCTGCCGCCACTCTATACCTTCCCCCACAGTACCAGCAAATGCCCCATGTGAATGTTGGCCCTGGTCCTCCTGGGGTGAAACTCTTCAGCTCATACAAATTCCACCTTCCCCAGGATCAGTCTTTAATGAGGTAAAGAGGTGAAAACTGCTCACAGTACTCCATGAGTGATCTTACCAAAGCCCTATATAGCTGCAATATGAATGTAAATCCCTCACTCTCACACCATCCTTCCAGCTTTGCACCAAACCAGTCTGTTCTTCTATTCCTGATCTCACTAAAGTGAGACTCTGGGAGCAATCCTGAGACTACCACCTTTGAGGCCCTGCTTTTTAGTGTATTCCCTATGTTGTCCTTGCAAGGCCCTATCTCACTTCTTCCTACGTAGTTGGTACTGACATGGACCACAGCTTTTGGCTGATCTCCCTCCCCCTTCACAATCCGTATTAACAATTCATATAAGGGATTCAAAAATGATATTTACAAGATGGAGGAGGCATTGGTCTGGTGGTGTTATCACTGAACTGTTAATCCAGAGATCCAGGTAATATTTTGGGGACATGGGTTTGATCCTGCCATAATTGATGGTGGGATTTGAATTCATAAAAAATCTAGAATTAACTAATGATGACCACAAATCCATTGCTGATTGTTGGAAAATAGCATCTGATTCACTAATGTCCTTTCGGGAGGGAAACTGCCATCCTTACATGGTCTGGCCAGTATATGACTCTAGACCCACTGCAATGTGGTTAATTCTTACCTCCCTCTGGGTAATTAAGGATGGGCAATAAATGCTGAACTAGCCAGTGATAGTCTCGCCCTGTGAACAAAGTTTTTGAAAAAGTTTTTTCTGATGATACAAAAACTAGGTTGGAACGTGAGTGGGATGTAAGGATGTAAAGAGGTTTCAAGGTGACTTAGGTGACTTCAAGGTGAGTTGGCAAATATGTGGCAGATGCAGCATAATGTACATAAATGTGCGGTTCAGTAGGAAAGATACGGTGGCAGCATATTATTTAAATATTGATCGGTGGAAAATATTGCTGTACAAAGAGACCTGTGTATCCGTGTGTATCAGTCACCGAAAGCAAGCATGTAGATGCAGATAGCAGTTAGGAAAGTAAATGGTATATGATCTTTCATTGCAAGAGAGTTTTCAGTATAGTAGCTGGGAAGGCTTGCTGCAGTTGTACAGGGTCTTAGTGAGAACATTTCTTGAGTATTGTGGGTAGTTTTGGTCTCCTTACCTACAAAAAGATGCACTTGCCATATAACTATTATACATTTATCCAGATTCTCTGGATTGAGTTTTGAGATGTTAGCTTTGCCTCCCGGTTAATTGGGACTGTATTTCCAAAGGATCAGAAAGGAAATATCATTGAAGCATATACAATTCTGGACATGGCTGGACATTGGATGCAGGGATGATGTTGTTCCTAGCTGGAGGAGATAAAGCAAGGTGTCACTATTACAGAATATGCTCTTTCAGACTGAGATGAGAGTGATGAAGCTGTGGAATTCTCTACTGCAGAAGGCTGATGAGACCAAGTCACTGAATATATTTAAGAGAGGAAAGGATAGATTTCTAGAGGTTAAAGATGTCAACATACATTGCGTGGACATAGAGGATCAGTCATGATTATGGTGAATGGCGGCCAAGGCTGAATGGGCCACATTATCTTCTCTTGCTTCTATTGTTCATGTTCCTATATTTATGTAAATTGCAAGAGTATTGGTTCAACTGAGCCTTGAGAGAAGTAGACAAAGGGGCAAGAGACAGATGACAACTTGGTGGGGTTATAATTTACGAATAAGCAGGAGGGACGTTGAATGTGTGCAAATGAAATTTTTGGAGAGGTTAAAGTATTCAGTTCGGGGCAACTAAGTTAAGATTTTCTTTAAATGAACGAAACATTCAAATTGATCAATGGATTAATTTCCCTGATGGATGCCGTGATGAAAAACTTATAATTATATTAAAACATTTTGGCTGTGGATTATCATACATTACTTGCTAACATAGGATTCGGATGCAAACTAAACACAAACGATAATTCTGTCCGGACGCTAACTGACTTGTTCTGTATTTTCAGCATTCTCTGCTTTTATTGTTAAAATAAAACATTAACACAAGATAATTAATGTCTTGCTTTGATTCAATCAATTGAATCTTCTGTCATAATGAATGGTTTCCACAGTTTGGCAGTTTATTCATTGTACAGTGCTGTTTGTGCACAAATTCAAAAATTCTAGTGTTCATTGTAAAACTTGACAAAAGCTGTCTCTTAGCATGACAGTGACCAGTGGTTCTTGGCCTGGAGAGGGTCAGGCTTATTGACAGTCAAATCTGTGTTCCGGTCAATTCAATTGAATGATTTCCCATTCTCTCATTTCCTTGTATTTTGTTCATCACCATTGAATTTGTCTCAGAGTAGATTAAAAAAATTACTTTTATGAGTCAATTAAACTTCGTAACTCTTATTTAGTGACAATGGGGGTTTTATACAGTTCTAGCAATCCAATTGAACTTCAGTTAACACACATTTGTTACCAGCAAGATAAAGGAAAGAAAATTGCATTTATACGGTGCCTTTAATGATTTACAACCAACCAAATACTTTTGAAATGTAGTCACCCCAGTGATCTAGAAGACATCACAGCCAAGAAATGCACACCAAACTCCCACCAGCAAATAATGACTAGATTATTTATTGTGGTGTTGTTATTTAAAGGCTGAGATACCATGAGAGCTCCATGTCCTCTTTCAAGATAGTACTGTGAGTTCGTATCCTCCATTACCACCATCCTTCTCCAGGGCTAACTCCAGCAATAGTTGTGAAGACTTGTGCTCCAAAACCTTCCAGTTACAACATTGGCATCTACCCAATGGGAGAATTGCCCGGGTTAGTCCTGTGCACAAAAGGCAGGACAGATTCAACTCTGCCAATTACTGTCCTATCAATTTTCCCTTGATCAACAGAAAAGTGACAGCAGGATTCATCAATCATTCTTTCAAACTCCCTGATGCCCAGTTTGGGTTTTGCCAGGGTCACTCAGCTCCTGACCTCATTACAGCCTCAGTTCAAACATGGATAAAAAAGCTGAATTCCAGAGGTAAGATGAGAGTGACTGCCCTTGACATCAAAGCTACATTTGACCAAGTGTAACAGTAAAAAGCCCTCACTGGAATCAGTGGGAATCAGGGAGAAAACTACATGCTGGTTGGAGTCATGCCTGGAACAAAGAAAGATATTTTTGGTTGTTGGAGGTCAGTCATCTCAGCTCTAGGATATCTCTGCAAGAGCTCCTCAGGGTAGTGTCCTAGGCCGAATCACCTTCAGCTGCTTCATCTATGACCTTCCCTCCACCATAAGGTCAGAAATATGGATGTTCACCAATGATTGTGTAATGTTCAGCAATATGTGACACTCCTCTAATACTGAAGCAGTCCATATCCAAATCTGGAATAATGTGGACAATATCTGGGTATGGCTCACAAGTGGCAAATAGCAAGCACATCACACCAGTGCAAGTCAATGGCCATCTTGGGAAGAGACAATCTAACCACTTCTTCCCTGATGTTAAATGGTGTTATCAACACTTATTCTGCCATGATCAATCACATGGGAGTTGCCATTGACCAAAAACTGAACTGGACTCGCCAGATAAATACCAACTTTACAAGAATAGGTCTGAGGCCAGGAATCCTGCAAACTCACCTCTTGGCCCCCTCAAAGCCTGGTCAAGTCAGGAGTATGATGGAATACTCCTCACTTGTCAGGATGAGTGAAGCTCCAACAACACACAAGAAGTCTGACACCATTCAGGGTAAAGCAGCCTGATTGATTGGCATCATGACCACAAGTATTCAGTCCCAATGCTCAGTAACAGAATCTACAAGATGCAGAAACTCATAAGGCTTCTTTGATAGAAGCTTCCAAACCCAAGACCACTTCCACCAAGAAGGACAAGGATAACAAATACATGGAAATATCACCCCCTGCAAGTTCCTGTCCAAGCCACTCAGCAACCTGACTGTCACTGGATCAAAATCCTGGAACACTCTCCTTCACGGCACTATGGCTGTACCTACATTAAATCAACTGCAGTGGTTCAAGAAGTTTCTGTGGACATGGGTGAGACTCTCGGATGGTTTGTTGCCTCCTGGGTGCCAGGGTCCGAGACGTCTCGGACCATGTCTTCAGAATCCTTAAGAGGGAGGGTGTGCAGCCAGAAGTCGTGGTGCACATTGGCACCAACAACATAGGTAGGAAGAGGGCTGGGGATGTCATTCAGGAGCTCAGGGAGTTAGGCGGGAAGCTAAAAGCTAGGACGGACAGAGTCGTCATCTCTGGGTTGTTGCCGGTGCCACGTGACAGTGAGGCAAGGAATAGGGAGAGAGTGCAGTTGAACACGTGGCTGCAAGGATGGTGTAGGAGGGAGGGCTTCAGGTGTTTGGACAATTGGACTGCATTCTGGGGAAGGTGGGACCTGTACAAGCAGGATGGATTGCACCTGACCCAGAAGGGCACCAATATCCTGGGAGGTAGGTTTGCTAACATTCTTCAGGGGGGTTTAAACTAATTTGGCAGGGGGATAGGATCCGGACTTGTAGTCCAGTGAGTAGGTTAGCTGTTTTTCAGGATGTCCAAGAATGTAGGGAGGCTGTGGAGAAGGTAGCACTGACAGGGAATAATTGCTGACGCAGAGATGGGCTCAAAGTGTGTATACTTCAACACAAGGAGTATCAGAAATATGGTGGGTAAACTTAAGGTGTGGATTGGTACTTGGGACTATGATGTTGTGGACATCATGGAAACATGGATAGAAGAGGGACAGGAATGGTTGTTGGAGGTTTCTGGTTACAGATGTTTCAGTAAGATTAGGGAGGGTGGTTAAAAAAAAGGGGGGTATGGCGTTGCTAATTAGAAATGGTATAATGGCTGCAGAAAGGCAGTTCGAGGGGGATCTGCCTTTGGAGGTAGTATGGGCTGAAGTCAGAAATAGGAAAGGAGCAGTCACCTTGTTGGGTGTTTACTATAGGCCTTCCAATAGCAGCAGAGATGTGGAGAAACAGATTGGGAAACAGACTTTGGAAAGGTGCAGAAGCCACAGGGTAGTAGTCATGAGCGATTTCAACTTCCCAAATACTGATTGGAAGCTCTTTAGATCAAGTAGATTGGACGGGGCAGTGTTGGTGCAGTGTGTCCAGGAAGCTTTTCTAAATCAGTATGTAGATTGTCTGACCAGAGAGGAGGCCATATTGGATTTGGTACTTGGTAATGAACTGGGACAAGTGATGGGCTTGTTAGTGGGTGAGCATTTTGGTGATGGTGACCACAATTCTGTGACTTTCACCTTGGTTATGGAGAGAGATAGGTGCGTGCAACAGGGTAGGTTTTACAACTGGGGGAAGGGTAAATATGATGCTGCAAGACAGGATCTGAGGAGCATAAATTGGGAGCACAGGCTTTCAGGGAAGGATGTCGTTGAAATGTGGAACTTTTTCAAGGAATAGATACGACGTGTCCTTGATATGTATGTACCTGTCAGGCAGGAAAGAGATGGTCGTGTGAGGGAACCTTGGTTGACGAGGGAGGTTGAATGTCTAGAAAAGAGGAAGAAGAAGGCTTACATAAGGTTGAGGAAACAGGGTTCAGACAGATCGTTGGAGGGATACAGGATAGCCAGGAGGGAGCTGAAGAAAGGGATTAGGAGAGCTAAGAGAGGGCATAAAAAATCTTTGGCGGGTAGGATCAAGGATAACTCCAAGGCCTTTTATGCGTATGTGAGAAACAAGAGAATGACGAGAACGAGGGTAGGTCTGATCAAGGACAGTAGTGGGAGACTGTATATTGAGTTCAGAAGAGTTAGGAGAGGTCTTGAATGAGTACTTTTCTTCAGTATTTACAAATGAGAGGGACCGTATTGTTGAAGAGGAGAGTATAAAACGGACTGGTAAGCTGGAGGAGATACTTGTTAGGAAGGAAGATGTGTTGGGCATTTTGAAAAACTTGAGGATAGACAAGTCCCCCGGGCCTGACGGGATATATCCTAGGATTATGTGGGAAGCAAGAGAGGAAATTGCAGAGCCGTTGGCAATGATCTTTTCGTCTTCACTGTCAACGGGGGTGGTACCAGGGGACTGGAGAGTGGTGAATGTTGTGCCCCTGTTCAAAAAAGGGAATAGGGATAACCCCGGGAATTACAGGCCAGTTAGTCTTACTTCCGTGGTAGGCAAAGTAATGGAAAGGGTACTGAGGGATAGGATTTATGAGTATCTGGAAAGACACTGCTTGATTAGGGACAGCCAGCACGGATTTGAGAGGGGTAGGTCTTGCCTTACAAGTCTTATTGTATTCTTTGAAGAGGTGACCAAGCATGTGGATGAGGGTAGAGCTGTGGATGTAGTGTACATGGATTTTAGTAAGGCATTTGATAAGGTTCCCCATGGTAGGTTTATGCGGAAAGTCAGGAGGCATGGGATAGTGGGAAATTTGGCCATTTGGATAGAGAACTGGCCAACCGGTTGAAGTCAGAGAATGGTGGTAGATGGTAAATATTCAGCATGGAGCCCAGTTACAAGTGGAGTTCCACAGGGATTAGTTCTGGGTCCTCTGCTGTTTGTAATTTTTATTAATGACTTGGAAGAGGGAATCGAAGGGTGGGTCAGTAAATTTGCAGACGATACGAAGATTGGTGGAGTTGTGGATAGTGAGGAGGGCTGTTGTCAGCTGCAAAGGGACTTAGATATGATGCAGAGCTGGGCTGAGGAGTGGCAGATGGAATTCAACCCTGTCAAGTGTGAGGTTGTCCATTTTGGAAGGACAAATAAGAATGCGGAATACAGGGTTAATGGTAGGGTTCTTTGTAAGGTGGAGGAGCAGAGGGATCTTGGGGTCTATGTTCATAGATCTTTGAAAGTTGCCACTCAGGTGGATAGAGCTTGTAAGAAGGCCTATGGTGTATTAGTGTTCATTAGCAGAGGGATTGAATTCAAGAGTCATGAGGTGATGTTGCAGTTGTATAGGACCTTGGTAAGGCCACATTTGGAGTATTGTGTGCAGTTCTGGTCGCCTCATTTTAGGAAAGATGTGGAAGTTTTGGAGAGGGTGCAGACGAGATTTACCAGGATGTTGCCTGGAATGGAGAATAGGTCGTACAAGGATAGGTTGAGAGTGCTAGGCCTTTTCTCATTGGAACGGCGAAGGATGAGTGGTGACTTGATAAAGGTTTATAAGATGATCAGGGGAATAGATAGAGTAGACAGTCAGAGACTTTTTCCCCGGGTACAACAGAGTGTTACAAGGGGACATAAATTTAAGGTGAAGGGTGGAAGGTATGGGGGGGATGTCAGGGGTAGGTTCTTTACCCAGAGAATGGTGGGGGCATGGAATGCGCTGCCTGTGGGAGTGGCAGAGTCAGAATCATTGGTGACCTTTAAGCAGCAATCGGATAAGTACATGGATAGGTGCTTAAGCTAGGACAAATGTTCGGCACAACATCGTGGGCTGAAGGGCTTGTTCTGTGCTGTATTGTTCTATGTTCTATATTCTATGTTTTAAGGCAGCTCACCACCATCTTCACAAGAGCAGCTAGGGATGGGTATTAAACGCTGGCCTAGCCACTGATGCCCATAGTCCATGGGTGAATAAAAGAAAATGCTTCTTCCCAAAAACAATTTCCATAAGACTCCCAAATACCTTTGTACAACAACATGTTCATCTCTGATACCGACAACCATGACTAGCTGCCTAAGGGGCAGAGCATCGTCAAGCAAAGCATGGTCAAGCAAAGCGACATAATATGAGCAGCCATGCAGGCACAATTTGTTTGAACATTAAGACAGCAAGCAACCTTGAAATGCTGGTGCCTGTCAAAGCATGCAAAGTGTTCTTGCAACAGGTTACAATGAGAGGTGTCACTGTGCTCCACCATACAGCTTTAAAATGCAGAAGCATACTGTAAGTAAGTCGGAGATATATCATAATGATGTGGAGAGCCTGGCATATGTCATATGCCAAGGTCCATGGAGGTGGGTAGTGTGCAGATGATGCTCTGGAGCATACCCTGTATTGTTGATGCCAGGTGTCAATGATGGAAGTCCCGAAGAGCAAGTGGCGAGTGGAGTTGTCCGATAGCTGTTCTGGCTTTCATGTCATGAATCATCAGTGTCTAGTTTCTATCTGGTGAATGGTAGAAATGGAACCTGCTTATTAATGTGGAAGCTTTGGTATTAATGAGGGTGGTAAGGAGCCATAATTTCAGTTAATAGGTTTCTCGCAATTCCTTAGAGAAAATCTCATCTTGACACCCCAAACCCGGTTAGAACATGAAAATGGTTGCTCCAAATGTCAAGGCCTCACTGCACATCTCGCAGCCTTTCTCACCACAGCCCAAATCCTTCAGGGCTTTACAACTTTATGCCTGACATTTATCTGAAAACAAAAACAGAATATCACTTCCCATTCCTTTCCGCCATCAGCAATTAGATATTAGCTATATCATGTTGCCCCTACCTAAGTGTGCTAACCCATGGTAAACACTGCATGGAGTTTGTTGGCAAAATGTGCAAGCTATTACTTTACCATCCCTTCTCCAAATATTGCCTGCTCTTCCAGCTTTAACCCATTCTGCTTTTTCCTCTGAATTCACTGCTGCTTGCAAATTTAAAAGCTTCCATGCATCATCTTTGGTCCGATTTTCTCACAGCTGCTATTGATCTCACTCCTGTTTGAACGCATCACCCTCCGTGCTTTTGCTATAGCATCAGCAAAGTTGCTCCTTCTCTGCTCTCGTGTATGAATCTTTCCGTGTATTTTTACTTTAATTAGTGCCGCCTCCCATGGTTCAATCGCTGCAGCCACCAGGTCTTTGACTAGGGTGCCATGCTGAATTACACTACCACATGAAGTAACATAGCTTTGTCTTGCCCATGCCATCATGTAGTCATGGATTACATTGAAGATATACCTCCTGCCTGTGTAGATGTTAACCTTTTGTCCTTCCCTAACCTCAGGGCAGCAGTAAGTGTCTTTAATTCAGCTACCTGGGCAGAGTGACATCCTTCTATTCTTTATCCTACTAAAATCTCCCCATCCAAATTAACCACAGCCCACCCTATCTGGGCTTTCCCACCACAATACTTCTGTGCTCCATTAATAAACATGCATTTCACATCTGGCCCCTCTAATGGCTCTTGCTTCACCTGAACCTGTCTCTCTCTCCTTCCTGATTAACATCTTTTTGCTGGGTTCTCTCCTACTTTTAACTACTTCCACGTGCTTTTTTTCTGGCAACAGTGTGGCTTCCCATTTAGCTTGCCTACTGTCTGTAACATCTCTGTTTGCCACCTTCCAGCAGCTGGACTAAACTACCTGGAGAGTGCAAGATGACCTTCCCGAGTTATGTTAAGGGAGGATGTCATCAGTACCCAATGCCACATAAAGATGGCTCAAACACAGGAGTGTTGTCCCATCATGACTGCATCCATTTTACCTGAGTAGTATCCCACAGGCCGGAACTTGTCTCCGTGTCGGTGTAGCACTACTGCAGATTGATTGCCATTGCATTCACTGCAAGAGAGGTGAAAAGGCTTTTCAGGTCAGGCAGGTCTGAGTATTGATGCAGAGGCCAGTTTCTGTTTGAACTTGACAAAGGCGGCTTCCTTCTCAGGTCCCCAGTCAATTTTCTCTGAGCTAACCCACAACCCTTTTGTAAGGACTTGCAGTGGTCCAGCTCATTTGCTGTAATTTTCTACAAAGCCTCTACAATAGCTAAATACTCTGAAGATCTGTCTTATTCTTTTAACAGTAACTGTTCCTTTTTAGTGCATTTGTTTAAATCCTTGTTTTTGGGTATGTTTATGTCAAGACCAAATGTTCTCCAAACATTATTGAGACAGTTATTGGTGAAGTTCCCATCTTTATTGTTCCTAAAGCACACTCCCCCCTTCTTTTTGTGATCCATTGGTTCCCTGTTGAAATGTGTTCCCTGTAATAACTGCTGCTAGCTTAGAGTCTTAGAGATGTACAGCAAAGAAATAGACCCTTCGGTCCAACCCATCCATGCCGACCAGATATCCCAACCCAATCTAGTCCCACCTGCCAGCACCTGACCCATATCCCTCCAAAACCTTCCTATTCATATTCCCATCCAGATGCCTTTTTTTAAAAAAATATATTTATTAGCAATTTTTTTAACTTTACAAACATATAAAATTATTGAAAACAACAATAACAAATATCAGTATAATAAAAAGAAAAAAAACCACAAATTACAATACAACTACTATCTACTAACTACTAACCTACCCTATAATGCAAAGCAAACCCTAACACTGTGCAAAGCAACACCAAAAAAAAGAAAGAAAAGCAAACAAAACCAAAAATAAAACACAAAATACAAAACAGCTCTGCTCACCTTCCTCACCTTCAGGGAGCCCAACAATTCGGGGATTTATCCTCCAACCTCGATTTTCAAGGTCGTCGATATGGTCTCGCAAGGCCCACACCCCTCACGCCAGTTACCTGGATCCGACTGGATGAGGACTCCATTGGAGCTTCCTAGGCCTTAGTTCGACCCTCTACCTTCTCCAGCCGCTCCCTGAGGCCCTGGATCTCCTGCTCATGCTTCTGTAGCATGGATGCAATAGGTTGGACCTGGGCACGCATCTCCCCATGGATCTCCTCAATCGCAGCCCCAACTTTCAAGGTAAGTCTCTCCATCGCCACAGCCAATTCCTGTGAGTCTGTCAGGTTCTCGGGGGTTCAGGAGAGGCTGCTGCTGCTGTTGTCTCTGGTGTTGTAGGTGCTGCAGGGGAGTGTCCTCCCTGCTGCTGTTTGCTTGCTCCTTTTCCCTTTGGCATCCTTCCCACTCCCGAATATTAACAAATATGTGTTCTGTAAGGTTTTTGTTGTAGATATTTTTATTGAAATTTAACATTTTTGCAAATTTACAAAAATAAACAAAACTCTCAAATACAAACATTGATGTACAATTAAATCATATATACAATAGTCATAATTTAACAAAGAAAAGAGAAAGAAAAAACAAAAAGAGAAAAAAAAAGAAACGAAAAAAGAAAAAAAAACTCAACTTTCTACTAATCTATCCTATAACTAACCAGAGTGTATACCTAAGTCTCTTACATGCTCGGAATGTATAAACATCAAATATAATAAAACCCGTATTCGCGCAGGATTCCTCTCCCAAGGGGCCCCGGAGCAGCCCGGTCTGAAATCTTCACTAAATAAAAGCCCTTGTTAGGATAGCCGAAATATCTGCATTTATATAATTCAAAAAGGGCTGCCATATTTTATAAAATAATTCAGTCTTTCGGTGCACCATATTTGTGAGGAAGTCAAGGGGGATATATTCCATAATTAATCTGTGCCAATTTGAAAGTCCAGGGGGGCCCTCAGCCACCCAGTTCACCAAAATATTTTTCCTTGCACAGAAAGAGAGAATAGAAAATAGTCTCTTCCCATGCATATCCAGAGATGAGAGGTTCGAAAAGCCCAAAAGGAGAGATACAGGGTCCACCCTAATTTCCGTTCCTAAAATTTCTGTCAGGGTATTTGCCACTTTAGTCCAGTATCTGCGGATTTTCTGACAAGTCCACAGACAATGTGCAAGAGTACCCAACTCTATTTTGCATTTGGGACACATTGGAGATGCTCCTGCCTTAAATTTTGCCAGTCGAGCCGGAGCTATATGGGCCCTATGAAGTATCTTTAGTTGGATAGCCTGAGTTCTGTTACAGATAGCAATTCTTCTAGCATTTTCCCAAATGTCATTCCACATATCCTCAGAGATTTCTAGCCCCAAGTCCTGCTCCCATGTTTTAAGCAGGTCATCCATGTCTCCTGAGACTCCATCATGTAGCAAATGGTATATAGTACTAACAGAGGATGCCCCCGCTGGTCGTAAGACATTACGTTCTCTGTCTGATTTATAAAGACTATCTATTAATGTAGTCTTCCTCTGTATATAATCTCGAACTTGGAAGTATCGAAAGAGATCCCCGTTAGGTATTCCGAATTTCAGACGCAGCTGCTCAAAGGACATCAGGATCCCATCTTTAAATAGGTCCCCTAAGCATGAGATGCCCCTGGATCTCCAGAGTTTAAAGGTGGCATCTGTAATCCCCGGTTGGAATCCCCATGCGCCTACTATTGGTGCATGGGGGGATGTTTTATGTGAGTTACCCTCATTTTGCCGCATTATATTCCAGGCCTTAATTGTGTTTAATATTATGGGATTTTTACAGTGGTCTGTAATGATTTTCCTCTTATCTGAAAATAAAAGGTTAATAAGTGGGTATTTTACTTGGGAGGCTTCGATATCCAGCCAAATTGATTGTGGATCAGATGAAACCCAATCAGCTATGTAGCTTAGTAGGGAGCTTAACTGATATTTCCTAAAGTCTGGGAAGTCCAGTCCTCCCCTTGCCTGTGGAAGCTGTAGCTTCTTCAGCTTAATAAGGGGCCGTCTATGGTTCCAAATAAAGGAGCCCAACCAGCCATATAATTTACGTAGGGCTAGCCTTGGCAGCATCAGCGGGAGCATTCTCATAGGATATAAGAGACGGGGCAGAACATTCATTTTAATTAATGCTATTCTCCCTAGCCAGGAAGTCGGAAGGTCTCTCCATCGCTGGAGGTCCTGCCTTATCCTTTCCATTGATTGTACAAAATTAGCCCTATACAGCTGATCAAATACTGGCGTGATAAAAATACCTAAATATAAGAAGCCCTCCAGGGACCAACGGAAGGGAAAAAGGGATCCGTCCATTAAGTGGGGTATCATAGCCAGACCACCCATTGGCATGGCTTCCGATTTTGAAAAATTAATTTTATAGCCTGAGAATGCACTAAATGTATTAATAACTTGAATTAGACGAGGCACTGACATTAAAGGATTACTGAGGAATAAGAGAATGTCATCTGCATAGAGGGTAATTTTGTGTTTACCTGTACCAATCCTCGGGGCCGTTATATTAGGATCAGTCCGGATGGCTTCTGCTAATGGTTCGATTATCAGCGTAAACAACAATGGTGAGAGAGGACATCCTTGACGGCAGCCCCTACCCACACTGAAGCCATCCGATCTTAACCCATTAGTAATAACAGCTGCTTTGGGGTCATTATACAATGTTGAAACCCATTTGGTAAACACCTGTCCAACGCCAAACCTTTCCAATGTGTAAAATAAATATGACCATTCAACCCTATCGAATGCCTTTTCCGCATCCAATGAAATTACTACTCCTGGTATCTTTCCCTGATGACAGGCTTGGATCATATTCAAGACCCTTCTGATATTATTGGATGATCTGCGGCCCTTAATAAATCCCGTCTGGTCCTCCTTTATAATATATGGCAGTACCCTTTCTAGTCTTAGTGCTAACATTTTTGAGAGAATTTTAAAGTCTACATTTAGTAAGGATATTGGTCTGTAAGATGCACAATCTTCTGGGTCTTTTCCTTTTTTGAGGATAAGAGAAATATTTGCTTCTTTCAGCGTGGGCGGGAGACAGACCTGACTATGCGCAAAATTATACATATCCATAAGTGGGTCAACCAATATTCCTGTAAATTCTTTATAGAATTCAGCTTGAAAACCATCCGGGCCCGGTGCTTTTCCGCTCTGAAGTTGCCTAATTGCCTCAAGTATTTCTTGGACTGTTAAAGGGGTATTTAGGGCCGACACCTGTTCTGGAGTCAGGCCCGGGAAGGTCAAATTTTTAAAAAATGACTGCATCCTCCTAATCCTATCTTCACAATCCTGCGATCTATATAGTTCAGAATAAAATTCTTTAAAGGTCGCATTGATCTTTTTATGATCATGAGTCAGGGTACCTGTACTTTCCTTGATGGTCGGAATAGTTTGAGGGGCTTTCTTTTTCTTTGCAAGAAATGCTAAGTATCTACCCGGTTTGTCGCCATATTCATATAATCTTTGTTTCGCAAATAATATTTCCCTTTTAGCCGTTTGAGTAAGCGCGGTGTTTAAAGCTGTCCTAAGAGCTGTAATCATCTGCAATTTTGTGATAGAAGGTCTATCAGCGTATGCTGTTTCGGCTGCTTTTAGGCGAGCTTCGAGCAGACGCTGTTGCTCTCCCTTCATTTTCCTCTGGGTTGCTGAATAGGAGATGATCAAACCTCGTGCATAAGCTTTGATGGTCTCCCACATCATTGACGGATTGCTAGCCGTACCAGTATTAATTTCTAAAAAAGTTTTAAGTTCTTGGGAGAAGTACTTTAAAAATTTGCTATCTTTTATCAGGAAGGGGTCCATACGCCAATGCCGAGCGGATGTCCCATTGTTCTTTACCTTAGTTTCCATGTATACAGCGGCATGGTCAGAGATTGCTATAGTACCTATTTTACAGGTTGCTATAGAATTTAGAAAAATCGATGGGGCAAAAAACATATCAATTCTTGTGTGACATTTATGTGGATTAGAGTAGAAAGAAAAATCTCTACCCTGTGGATGGAGACATCTCCATACATCTACCAATCCTAATTCTTTATTCAGGTCCGCCAGTTGTCTAGATCTGGGAGATACTCCAGAGGCACTCTTGGGAATCCTGTCTATTTCCGGATCCATAATACAATTAAAGTCTCCCCCTATAATTGTATGACGGGCACCAAAGGCCATCAGTTTTGAGAAAGCTTCCGTTATGAATTTAAAGGGGTGTGCCGGGGGGCAGTACACATTTAAGATCCCATATTCCTCTCCATTTATGAGGGCTTTAATCAAAATATATCGTCCAGATTCGTCTTTTATCTGATTTAGAATTTTCAAAGGGAAGTTCTTCCGGACAAGGATAACGACTCCCCTGCTTTTTGAATTAAAAGAGGAAAAAAAGGCCTGATCAAATCCGCCCTGTCGTAATTTTAAGTGTTCTTTATCCGACAGGTGTGTCTCCTGTAGGAGAGCTATATCAACTCTCTCCTTCTTAAGATTTGATAATATTTTCTTCCTTTTAACTGGCGAATTACTCCCCCTGACATTCCAGGTGCACCACTTAACCGACTGTTCAGCCATAATCATCTGGACAGATCCGAGACCCCTCAGGAGGGGAAACCCTATCTAGAACATCCCGAGCATGGAGCATACAAGATTTATAAAAGTAAAGACTCTCTGATACACTCAAAACAATATAACAAAAAACTCTTTCTAAGTATAAAAGATATAAAACATTCCGAATTGGAGATTTTCTCCCTTGTTCCCAGGGAGCGTCACTTCCTCTCCCACAGTCCATCTTACCATCTTCCAACCAGTGCCCCACCCTTGACCCAGGTGTTCCTCAATAAAATGAGGAGAATTCAAATATAATATAAAGCTAGAGTTAACAGTGAACACCCCACCCCCACCCACACCCACATCTAAATATATTTGGGAATATTAATACCGTATATAACTATAAGATTACAATCTCAACATGTAATACTTAAATATACCACAAAATAACAGGGGAAAGAAAAACAACCCCGCTCCTAAAAACAGAAGTAAAATAGAATAAGGTAACCACCTCTCCCCATCAACATTAACCAAACGCCCCAACATATATATATACATACACACATAGGGGGAAAGATAAGAAAAGATGAAGGGATGTAAACCAAAATAATGGGAAAGGCAGACCAGCGTCCACAATCTCTTACAGTTTATTTAAGAGAGTCTAAGAATTCCTTAGCCTTCTCCGGTGATCCGAAGTTATATATGGATCCTTCGTGGCTAAGGCGTAGCGTCGCTGGATATCGTAAGGAGTACTGAATATTTAAGTCCCTTAAACGCTTCTTCGCCTCATCGAATGCCTTCCTCTTTCGGACCAAAGCTGGGGAGAAGTCCTGGAACAGCATGATCCTGGATCCTTTGTGGGTCATAGCTTGGGGATCTTTTCCCAGATTTCTTGAGGCTTCCAGGAGCATCTGCCTCTCCCTATAGCTCTGCAGCTGGAACAGGACCGGGCGTGGGCGGTGGGTTGAGCCGGGCCCACGTACTGCGACCGGGTAGGCCCATTCTACCCTTACCTGGCCTGATCCAGCCTGCAGATTTAAAAGTTGTGGCAGCCAATGCTCTAAGAATGCTGTCAGCTGACCTCCCTCTTCCTGCTCGGGCAGGCCCAACAACCGAATATTTTTTCTACGACATCGATTTTCGAGGTCATCAATGTGGTTTTCTAGGTTCTGGACTCGATTCTCGAGAAAACGGATGTGGTCGGCTGCCGATTTTATCGCAGTCTCTGAGGCTGCGGCCTTCGACTCCACCTCTCTGACTCGGCACTCCAATTCCTGAATGTCTCTGCCCTGTTTCTGCAGCTTGGCTGATAGTGCTTCTCTGCTCTGCCGAGACTCATCGATAAAAGCATCAATCTTCGCCTCCCACCTGGCAAACATCTCCTCAAAGCTCATCTTCATTGGTAAATCTCCTGAAGTAGCTGAAGACACCTTTGTTGCAGCTGAAGAGGGAGAGGGTGGGGGAGGGGTCCCTGCTTTCTTAGAGCCGCCTGTTCCCTTCCCTTTACTCATTTTCCAGCTAGTATTAGACTATTTAAATGTACTAATAGGTAACTATTTAAGGTTAACAACTATTATAAATGGTTTAGTGAGTGTGGTGGGGGTGGATAGCCCACTTTGCCCAAGTTTTGGGTAGAGCACTGTGGACTCAGTCTTGCTGGGTCGCCGCCATCTTGGATCCCTCGTTCTGTAAGGTTTTAAACTAATAATTCCATCACATAAGTTGGCCAAGGATGGCAAAAAAAACACCAGTATGCCTTGGCTGTCAGGCAGAGCTGTCCACAGCAGTTCTACAGAATCGCCGCCATCTTGCCGAGTCATCCAGTTCCTTGTAAATGTTGCAATTGTACCAGCCTCCACCACTTCCTCTAGCAGCTCATTCCATACACGTACCATCCGCTGCCTGAAAAAGTTGCCCTTAGGTCTCTTTTATATCTTTCCCTTTTCACCCTAAACCTATGCCCTCTATAGTTCTGGACTCCCACACCCCAGGGAACGGACTTTGTCAACTTATCCTATCTATGCCCCTCATGATTTTATTAACCTTTATAAAGTCACCCCTCAGCCTCTAACACTCCAGGGAAAACAGCCCTAGCCTATTCAACTCTCCCTATATCTTAAATCCTCCAACCCTGGCAACATCCTTGTAAATCTTTTCTGAACACTTTCAAGTTTCACAACATCCTTCCAATAGGAAGGAGACCAGAACTGCATGCAATATTCCAAAAGTGGCCTAACCAATAACCTGTACAGCCGCAACATGATCTCTGAACTCCTATACTCAATACTCTGACCAATAAAGGAAAGAGTACCAAAAGCCTTCTTCACTATCCTATCTACCTGCACCTCTACTTTCAAGGAACTATGAACCTGCACTCCAGGCTCTCTTTGTTCAGCAACACTCCCAAAGACCTTACCATTAAGTGTATAAGTCCTGCTAAGATTTGCTTTCCTAAAATGCAGCACCTCACATTTATTTAAATTAAACTCCATCTGCCACTTCTCAGCCCATTGGCCCATCTGGTCCAGATCCTGTTGTAATCTAAGATAATCTTCTTTGCTGTCCACTACACCTCCAATTTTGGTGTTATCTGCAAACTTACTATGTTTCTTTTGCCCACATCCAAATCATGTATATAAATGTCAAAAAGTAGTGGATCCAGCACCAATCCTTGTGTCACTCCACTGCTCACAGGCCTCTAGTCTGAAAAACAACCCTCCACCACCTCCCTCTGTCTTCTACCTTTGAGTCAGTTCTGTATCCAAATGGCTAGTTCTCCCTATTTTCCATGAGATCTAACCTTGCTAACCAGTCTTCCATGGGGAACCTTGTTGAACGCATTACTGAAGTCCATATAGATCACATCTACTGCTCTGCCCTCATCAATCTTCTTTGTTACTTCTTCAAAAAACTCAATCAAGTTTGTGAAACTTGATTTCCCACATACAAAGCCATGTTGACTATCCCTAATCAGTCTTTGCCTTTCCAAATACATGTACATTCTGTCCCTCATGATTCTCTCCAACAACTTGCCCACCACCGACGTCAGGCTCACTGGTCTATAGTTCCCTGGATTATCCTTACCACCTTTCTTAAACAGTGCCGCCACATTGGCCAATTTCCAGTCTTCCAGCACCTCATCTGTGACTATCCATGATACGAATATCTCAGCAAGGGGCCCAACAATCACTTCTCTAGCTTCCCACAGAGTTCTAGGGTACACCTCATCAAGTCCTGGGGATTTATCCACTTTTATGTGTTTCAAGACATGCAGCACTTCCTCCTCTGTAATTTGGAGAGTTTGCAATGTGTCACCATCTATTTCCCTACATTCAATATCTTCCATATCCTTTTCCACAGTAAATACTGATGCAAAATACATGTTTAGCATCTCCCCTATCTTCTGCAGCTCCACACAAAGGCCACCTTGCTGATCTTTGAGAGGCTCTATTCTCTACCTAGTTACCCTTTTGTCCTTAATGTATTTGTAAAAACTCTTTGGATTCTCCTTAACTCTATTTGCCAAAGTTATCTCATGTCCCCTTTTTGCCATCCTGATTTCCCTATTAAGTACGCTCCTCCTGCCTTTGTACTCTTCTAAGGATTCATTTGATCTATCCTGTCTATTTCTGACATATGCTTCCTTCATTTTCTTAACCAAACCCTCAATTTCTTTAGTCATCCAGCATTCCCTGTACCTATCAGCCTTTCCTTTCACCCTAACAGGAATACACAGTATCTGTACTATCGTTACCTTCTTAACATTTCCTTAGTTAATTCCTGTGTATAGCCCAATTAAATACTTTCTTAATTTGTGGTTGCTTTTTATCCTCTAGACCTCAAGCCATAGATTACTTCACCCAGTAGCAATAAAATAACATAATACATGGGCTCAAAATTTCTAAAGCAACTATGGTTTAATTAGCATTGATCTATTATGGATTTTCAAAAATGGGGTAGAGTGTAAACTCTTGCATATAATTACATCATTGTCCACTCCTCCTCCTGGAAGAAAATAAATGTTATACTTTAAGAGAGGAAGAAACCACATCCTTTGTTAAGTTTTGTCTTTCCTACTTTCTCTATCAGCTTTTTCAGATTTTAGACCATACCTGTTCAAAGAGATTTCCAAGATTCCCAATTTTGTTTCTTTTCATTCGCCCACAACAAAGTATTTTTACAATGAGCAAATCTTATCCTCTGGAATTAAAGATTTACTGGTGTGTCAAAACAGTACAGTAGTTGGAAGTTCATTTCTGGCCAGTAAATGAAATCCTAACAGTGGTAATTTCTGAAATTAATATCTGTCCAAATCCAAACACAACACAAAGCCAATTTTAAAAGGTACATTTTTACCAAGTTTTACAAACCAACTTCTTAAATCAACATTTTGTTGCAGGCTTCTGCTTGCTCAACACCTGAGTTTCTTAAAAGATCAGTACATTAACAATGCACGTCCCATACTTTCAGAGGCACACCACACCTTTAAATCTCCAAACACTCCCAGAATACAAACTAACTCCAAAGCATCCCCAGATCTCGAGCTCTAGGGAACAAAAACACACAAATTGCACAAGACCACATTTGGCGACCAACAAACCGAGATACATTCGAACCAGACCGCAAACAGTTAACCCTTCTCCCCGGTTTAGTGCAGACACAGAGAGTCGGTCTCCCTCTCTCTCATCGATGAACACGACAGTCTCTTTTTTTTAAAAACACAATCTGCAGATTCCCCTTTTTTACTGGAGACATCAATCGTTCTGCTCTACCTCAGTCTCTTCCCTATTCTAACCTTGTTCTACCATGTTCTTAATCGAGATTTTTTTCAAACATAGTCTGCCGGATGGACTTTTCTAAACACCCACCTCCTTGTTAGCGGTTCTCCCCTACCATTTTCCAGGCTCCCTCTCAATTGTGTCGGCTACCCCTTATTTACTGTTTTATTCTCCCTTTCTGGGATTTTCAATTTTCTATCTACCTCGTGTCTTCCATGCCCAAGAATTCTGGCCCCACCCCCTTTCTCTCTCTATTTTGGTGCCCGCTCACACTGGGATTCTCACCCTCTCTCTCTAGAGCCATGATTTTGTGCCCCTTTAGCGGAGGTTTCGCAACCACTCGCCCTCCCCCTCGCTAGAGGAACACGCTTCCTTGCAGCAGGCACCCCCACTTCCATGCTGCTTGTGATCATGACTCGCTCCGATTTAAAGGCTCATTTTGTACTCTGGCTGACAGAAGCTCCCCACCAAGTGCCAGGCCAGCTAGAAGGGGTGGTAAATAAACGTATTCACTGAAATCATGGCCCAAGACGTGCTGGCTTAAGGCAGAGCTCCTGGCTGGCTTCCCAATTTGTAGGAATGTTTTTCCCTGATAGAGAGTGAAACCCCGGGAGGCCGGCAGAACTCAGGCAGAAGTTTATTCATGCAGAGGCGGATTAAAGTAGGGAAAAGGCCAGCGGTTATTCCCTGAATCTGGCCTCGATGCATGAACTCAATTACTCACTTAATCTTTGGCTCAGATCAGAAGATAGATCAATGACACACTCTAACAAATAGAGTAAAAAGTGGGATTTTTATACATTTCTGGATTACAATGAAGACATACGATGGAACTATAGTCCTTCCCTCCTAATCCATACTTCCAATCTGGTGAAAGACTTAAACAGTGACAGACACCTATTTGACTAGCCTCAGCTTCCCAAGATCTCATGGTGTTTAACAAACACTAAGATCTCTAGGCCTTGGGATCGTTCTGTGCATCCTGTTCATTTACATTCTAATGTTTAGTGCTATACTCCTTCGAGCATCTCAGGCTGTCTTTGTCTATAGAGACAGTTTGAATTCATGGTCCATTTTGTTATAAGGAAGTATAGTACGCCCCTACACGGGTGACCAAGGGGGAAACTCAAATTCTGAGGATTGTCGAGCCTTAAGAATGACAGGCAAAAAGGACAAGGAGATGGAGTAGTATCATCAGTGTAAGATGAAATTAGTGTAACGATGAGGAAGGAATTTGGCACAGGAAATATAAATGGAGAATCAGTCTGCGTGGAGCTAAGAAGCAACAAGGAGTGAAAACCATTAGTTAGAGTTCTCTATAGACCTCGAATCATGAATGATGAGGTAGGAGATGGTATTTAACAGGACGTTAGAAATGCATGCAGTAAAGTACTACAAGAATCATGGATGGCTTTACTGTACATATAGACTGTGTAAACCACCTTACCGTTGATACCATAGCATATCAATTCTTGGAATGTTTACAAGATGTCTTTTTACAATGTTTCAAGGGTTCCTTTAAGAAAGAAAAGTGACAATATTGAGACAAAAATTCTGATTGAATGGAAGGTTAAGTAATGGAAGGTTAAGTAACGGGTTGTGAGTTCATGGAATGCCCTGCCCGGATCAGTGGTGAACTCTCCTTCTTTATGGTCATTTAAGCGGGCATTGGATAGGCATTTGGAAGTTATTGGGCTAGTATAGGTTAGGTAGGATTCGGTCGGCGCAACATCGAGGGCCGAAGGGCCTGTACTGCGCTGTATCCTTCTATGTTCTATGTTCTATGTAATGCAATTTAAAACGCGGATCCAAAATCAAAACAAAGCAAACTCAGAAGGCATTGAGTGGTCAGCTAGCTCTGATAATCTGGGTAACTTCACTAAAAGGCATGACAATTGGAAAAGTAATAGGTAACAATTGAGGAACATTTGCATGTATTACAGCTATTTTACATTCTTTTTGGGTGAAAGAACCAACAAGATGGTGGCACAGTGGCTCAGTGGTTAGCACTGCTGCCTCACAGCACCAGGGTCCCAGGTTCAATTCCAGCCTCAGACAACTGATGTATGGAGTTTGCACATTCTCCCCGTGTCTGCGTGGGTTTCCTCCAGGTACTCTGGTTTCCTCCCATAGTCCAAAGATAGCAGGTCAGGTGAATTGGCCATGCTAAATTGCCCATAGTGTTAGGTGCGTTAGTAAGACGGAAATGAGTCTGGGTGGGTTACACTTCGGAGGGTCAGTGTGGACTTGTTGGGCTGAAGGGTCTGTAGGGAATCTAATCTAAAAGTAGCGCAACCATAGCTAATTAAATAAATTATGAATAGTATGAGATCCAAAGAAAAGTCATGTAAAGTTGCAGGAAAAAGCAACAAGCTCAAAGACTGGGAGTAGTTTAAAATTCTGCAATGGAGGGCCAAGAGGTGATTAAGGTGGGAAAAATAGAGTATGAAAATAAAATTGCAAGGAACATATGTGCAGACAATGAGGGTTTCTATAGGTATGTAAAATGAAAAAAGATTGGTGAAGACAAATCACAGAAGCCCTACAGTATGCAAGCAGCTTCATCGAGTCCGCACCAATACTCTGAAGAGCATCCCACCCAGGCCCACATACTCCTGCCACCCAATATTTCCCATGGCTAGTCCACCCACTCTGCACATCCCTGGACACTATGGGCAATTTAGCTTGGCCAATCCACCTAACCTCACATCTTTGTGACTATAGGAAGAAACTGGAGCACTCAGAGGAAACCCACGCAGACACAGAGAATGTGCAAACTCCATGCCCAAGGCTGAAATCAAACCCGGCTTCCTGGCATTATGAGGCAGCAGCGCCAACCACTGAGCTACCATGTCTTGCAAGCTGAAATGTGAATCTTAATAATAGAGAACCAGGAATTAAACAGTTACTTTTGTCTTGTCTTCACAGAAAAAGATGCAAATGACTTTCCAGAAATGCTAGGGAAGCAAGGATTTATTGGGAAGGAGGAATTGAAGGAGATTAGCAAACAAGTAGTGTTGGGAGATATAATTGGACTTTAAGCTGATAAATCTCTGGGCCTAATAGTCTACCGCCAGGATTCTTAAAGAGTTGGACTTGGAAATAGCAGATGTGTTGGCTGTCATCTCCCAAACTTCAGTAGACTCTTGAATACTCTCAGCATAACAGAGGGTGGTAAATGTAACCCAATGATTTAAGAAAGGATGCAGGAAAAAAATCCAAGAACTCCAAACTAGCCTAACATCAGTAGTAAGGAAATTGCTTGTTATTATAAAGGAAGCAATTATGGGACACTTAGAAACAGAACACGTAGAAAATATCAATGGGATCACACAAAGTCTACATGGATTTATGAAAGGGAATAATTTTTGACAAACCTGCTGGAGTTTTTTGAGGATATAGCTAGTACAGAGTTTCAGAAAGCTTAGAGGGCAATATCAGAGCAAATGGGATTGGTGGTAATATATTGGTCTGGATTGAGAGATGGGAAACAATGAGTAAGAGTTCGGAGTTGAAGGCGGTGACAATTGCGTATCTCAGTGATCAGTGTTTGAGGCTCAACTATTCATAATATCTATATTCACAATTTTAGATCAAATGTGATATTTCCTGATGACACAAACTGGTGGAATCACAATTAGTGAGGAGGGTATAAAGAGGCTTCAGAGTGATTTAGAAAAATTGATTAATGGACAAATAGATGGCAGATGCCCATAATGCAGATAAGTGTGAACTTGTTCACCATAATAGGAAGAGAACAGCAGAGCATTGTTTAAATGGTGATAGATTTAAAGATGTGACATGGTAGCGCAGCAAACAGTTAGCAAGGTAAATAACATATTGGTCTTCATTTCAGGAGGGTCTGATTACAGGTACAAGGAAGTCTTAATGCAGCATTACATTACCTTGGTGAGACCATTCCTGCAGTATTGAATGTATACAGTTTTGGTCTCCTTACACAAGTAAAGATATACTTGTGACAGAGGGAGGGCAGAAAAGGCTCAGACTATTTCCTGCAATGACAGGTTTGTCATATAAGGAGAGATTAGGTGAACCGGGTCTGTAATCACTGGAGATTAGAAGAATGAGAGGGGATTGCAATGAAAGATATAAAATAATTTTGGCAAGGCTGATGCAGGGATGATGTTTCTCCTGGCTGGGGGAGGGTGTGGTGGCAGTGGGGGTGCTGTGTGGTGGTTAAGAAAACAGCTTCCATTTTCAAAGGATCACCTCTGCCATTTTTACTACCTCCAGCATGCTGCCACTGCCTTCCCTTACAAGTATTTCAATGGCACTATTCCTTACGTTACATCCAGGTCCACTTCTCCATCACCACCACACCTCCCCAACTAGCAGTGGAAATGCAAAATGTGTTAATTAACCTCCTCTTCTCACAGCCATGCCGCTAAACATTCCTTCAATGTACTCTTCCAATTTAGTAAATATATTTGTTGCTCACAATTTTTGCTCCTCTATATTGCAGAGACCAGATGAAAATTGGGTGACCAGTTTGCAGAACATCTCTGTTCTGCATGACCCTGAGCATCCTGTGACATATCATTCTAAAGAAGCTAAACATAAACTTGAGGCAGGTGTACTATCTTTCAATTAGGCAATTTACCTCCTTCTAGGTTCAACATTGAGTCTAACAATTTAAGATTGTAATCCCTTTTTCTTAACTTATCTTTACTGTATCTTGTTTTTTTTTTGCTTTCAGATGCCAGCACTTCATAATTCTGTTAGACTTTTCTGGATCCATCATGTGTTTCTTTACTGGTTCCATCACTACCTTCACACTGCCCATCAACTCTTTATTTATGTAATGTCTTGCTTCCTTCACTCTATTCCAGAACTTCACATTTGTTCATTTCTGCCTTCCTCTATTTCACCTTGCTAAGGGCTATTACAGAGAATCCCTACAGTGTGGAAATAGGCCATTCAGCCCAACAAGTCCATCCCAGCCCTCCAAAGAGCAACTCATCCAGACTCATTCCCCTAACCTTTCCCTGTAACTCTGCTTTTCCCATGGCTAACACACCTAATCTGCAAATCATTGAACACTCTGCGAAACCGAGCATGGCCAATCCACCTACCCTACCCATCTTCAGATTGTGGGAGGAAACTGGAGTACCCGGAGGAAAACCCATACAGACGCAGGGAGAATGTGCAAACCCCACACAGACAGTAACCTGAGGGTGGAATTCAACCCGGGTCCCTGGTGGTGTGATGCAGTAGTGCGAACCACTGAGCCACCATGGCGCCCATACATTTCAGTTTTCCCCAGTGCTGTAGATTGGTTGATTACTGACTTTAATATTGGTTTGGGTTTTCTGATGGAGTGGACAGGCAGATGAATGATGGAATGGGCGGCAGGTGGGTGCTTGGTTGTCTAACAGGTAGGTGAAGATGTATGGCGAATGTGGGTGAGAGGTAAGGTGGCAATTAAGTAAATGAGTGCTGAGAGTAGTTTGGAGCAGGTTCAGAAGATCGGGAGGGTGCTGTCTTAAGCAGGTTGGCAGGGGTGTAGACAAGTCAGTGGACTGGGTGAATGGGGAGTCAGGTCAAGTCTGATGGATATGGTGTCATGTGTCTGTGGGTGTTGAGGAGATTAGCCTGTGTCATTAAAGCGTCAGTTCTGAGTAGGGTCAGGGAGAGATGTCGGGGAAAGTCAAGTCAGAATGGGGTTGGTCTAGGATTAGAGCCTTGTGAGGAATGATGAGTCTAGAGTTAGGTCAGGTTATTGGGTTGGGTGGGGAGGGGGTGGGTCATGGGGGTTGGTCAGTGCTGAATCAAGGAGGCAGGTCAGTTTAATAATTATCCTGAGAGAACAGGTTTTTAATCCATACCAAGCAAATCCTAAATTGGTTTAGTCCCATTTGTCATCATTTGGCCCAAATCCCTCTAACCGTTCCTATTCATGTACCCATCCAGATGCCTTTTAAATATTGCAATTGTGTCTGCTTCTACCACTTCCTCTGGCAGGTCATTCCATACATGCATCGTTCTCTGTGTGTCACGGGATCCATTACTTCTTCATGAAAAGACTCGATTCCTCTGTGGAATTTTACCTGATTATATTATATTGTATAAGATTAAGCTTAACAACAATGATGCTATTAACTTGTTAAGTGTCATGGGATCCGTCGACTTCTTCATGAAAAGACTCGATTCTTCTGTGGAATTTTACCTGATTATATTATATTGTATAAGATTAAGCTTAACAGCAATGATGCTATTAACTCGTTAAGTGTCATGGGATTCATCTACTTCTTCATGAAAAGACTCAATTCTTCTGTGGAATTTTACCTGATTATATTAGATTGTAGCAACAATGATACTATTAACTCTTTATTGTATTTTAGCCTAGCAACAATTAAGTATAACTATGACTACGTGGCAGCTGCTCTTTACCAGCTACTTATTGTTTTCTCAGCTAATTAAGTGTTTAACGCGACCTTTAAACAATGCTGACCAAGGCACAGTTTGAGATTCCAGTTCTTTAAACAAATGATGTAATTGCTTAACTTAGACTGTAAGGGATAAAAAGCAGAGCTAAACAGACAGAACTCACTCTTGTCTTGAAACACAGACAATGAGTCACCCAACCATCTCGGCTTAACTGCAGATCCTCTGAACCACCAGGCTTGCAGAAAAGACACATTTGTGCAAAATACAGACCGATCGGATGAAACATACGGACGGCTAAGAGCTTGCTGAAATACGCCTGCCTAAAAGATTCTCGGTTGAGGCACTGCATTCTAGCCTGAAGAAGATACAATCTGAACCAACTAGCTGAAACACGCTAGTCTAAGAAGATCCCATTTGGGACACCCAGGTATTAAGCTCTGCTTTTATCCTAGGTATCTTTTAAGAACATTCAAAAAGGCTGTAACGATTGTGATTAACTGAAAACATCTGATTGTGAGTATTCAACTTATTATATTGATAAATTTCTATTATATTTTACACCACACACTTCGTATTCGCCGAACCTTTATTTGATAAGATATGTTTACTTTTGTGTTGGTATGTTAAGTCTAGAACTTAGCTGAGAAGGCATTAGGATTGACTTAAAGTGAATCCCTCTCACTCCTAGGTGAAAGGATAAACTGAAGGGACCTAGAGACCTGCGATAAACCCAGCCGAGTTTGTAGCTATCAGGACCATACAGTCAATAGGGACCACTGGTAAACTTGACAGGTAACGGCCTCAGGTATATGCCCGAGGTACTGTAGTTTAATCCGGTAGTAACCCATACCTATTGAGGATATCCACCTGAATAACATAACAATTGGCGCCCAACGTGGGGCTCGAGAGATTGCACTATCTTGAACCTCACGGCGTAAATATTATCTTTATCACCAAATAAACTCCTTCTGTAGGGATATAGCGAATAGTACAAAAAAAAAGCCCCTCAAAAAGAAAAAGAAAATGGCCAATATACCTGCCTATTATTTTAGAAATGATTGGGCAGAAATAGTCGCAGCAGGAAACGACAATATAGTCTCCCCACCTAACCTAAGAGGTCAGGAGGTAAGACTGAGGGCAGATGAGTCAGTCCTAGAAGGACTAAACAGACTCAATGGAGAACCTATAGCAGCAAGACTCCGATACAGGTTCAGAATAGAATATGTAGATGGAACTCACTATCACTACGATGGATGTATACCAGCAGATGGAACTAGAAACCCCCGAGAACCGGCCCACCAGCATACCGCTGGCGTTCTACCAGCTCAACATACGGTAACAGTAATTAGAAGAGAAACAGACCTAAGGGGAAGAGAAGTACCGCTAGTACCAGGCATGTCAGAACATGCCTGGGCAGAAGATATAGCTCAGCAAATTATAGTGGCAGCAGACAGAGTGCTCCAAATACCCCAACTAAATAGAGTAGCAGCACAAGTCCTAGTGGTGCAACATGCTGTAGAAAAAGCCCGATGGCTAATCAATAATCCCAGGCCCGGACAAGCCGGACAAGCACCACAACCGGTAGCAGCCCGCCGTGTGTACGGTGATCCCTCACTGAAGAATTTTAAAATCTGCTTCCTAGACTTTCCCTCAGATGACAGAGCAGCAATAAAATATATAATTCAACATTTCGAAAAACTAAAAGCCTTCTTGGAAGGACTAACCCCCCAAGAAAATTCAGATTTATTTAAAGCCCTGGATTGTCCTGCTTTAGATCAGGAACCGCACACCACCATAAATCTAGTTACCATACTCCATGAAGCCCACAACCGGGTATATGGAACCCAAAGAGCAGAAGCAGCCAACAAGATATTCAAAACACTCCTGGAATCAGGGAGAACAATGCTCCAGGTAGCACAATCCGCTGAAGATCTAAAAATAAACTATGTCCAAGTCAGGTCGCAATTATTCAGACAATTCCAGAACGAAGGCCATGCAAACAGGCTCAGGGAAGCCACAAACAGAGCACTAGGACAGGGACAAAACCCATGGCAAGTATTCAGACAAGAATTAATCAACTTAGGAGAAGTCCTCAATCTATCCCTAGATAGAATAGGAAAACAAAATCCCCACGGACCTCAACCAGAAGCCAAGGAAAGGAAATCAGAAAAACCTAAATCAGAAACCCAGAAATCCAAGGCGCAAGGACGCCAACAAAACCAAAGAAAACCATGGACATACCGACCCCAATATGAACCATTGGTTCAGGTAGTGGAAAAAGTCCAACCCAGAAACCAGGGACCTCCCCGACAGCAGCTACGTCCTAGACCAATTCCAGGAGAAAGCCCAAACTATTTAGGGAGAAACCCCATTCCGAATTATCAAGACCCAAGAGCTAGAGGGGGATAACAACCTCCACTACAGCCAGCCCAGCAACCACAACAACCTAGGGAATATAGGCCACCCCAACAAAATTTTAGACCTAGGCCTCCAAATGGACAAGTTCAACAAGAACGATACAACCTGAGACCCAGAAACAGTCAGGGACAAGCAATAACCTCTGGATCAGCCAGAGTGCAAGCACAAGGGGACGAAAGGAATACAGAAGGGCAAAGAATCCACCAGACAGGGATGGTGAAAAAACCCAGACAGACAGCAGCAGAACCATGCTACCCTCAAGAACAAGGAAAAATAGAGGGGTATAAACCCCACAGACATCAATGGCTCACAATAATGCTAGACACAGGGGCAGAAATGTCATTAATGGACAAAAGTTTGGCAGAAAAACTAAACATACCAAAAGTAGGAACAGAACCTTATCAGGGCATAGGAGCACCTGTAAAATGGGCAGATGTAGGAAAAATCAAATTAATCCTAAAAAATGGAAAACAAATAGAGACCAAAGCTCTAATTATAGAAGGTCTAAAAGACCAGGGAGAACCAGTAATATTAGGATGGGAAGACATTAAAGGACACAAACTACTAGAACAAACAGAAGACAAAAGAACAGAAGACTTAAAAGAAATTTTAGATAAAGAAAGCAACCCCAAAATCAGAGCAAAAATAAAACACCTAGTGCAAACTCACTGGGAAATCTGGCAAGAAGACTCATACCATTGCGGTAATCTAAACATTGATCCCACTCCCACAGGAATGGGACACTTCAAAATCAAAAAGAAGTATGGCATCAACAAACCAGAGATAGCTAGGGAAATCCAAAAAGTCATAGAAAGACTTGAGGAACAGGGAGTCCTAATAGAAAAAGGATCCCCATACAATACACCCATAATTGGAATACCAAAGCCTGATAAGCCAGGAAAGTACAGACTTGTCTGTGACTACCGAGACTTGAATTCAGGATCAGTGCCCTTCTCGTCATACTTTAAAGGAGCTCAGACTACATAAGAAGGGAGAAATATAAAACTACCCTAGACTTATCAAATGGATTTTGGAGTCATCCAATCCCAAAAGAAGAGTGGCCATATACAGCCATAACAGACACCCTAGGGAGACAATTAGTTTGGACCAGACTCCCTCAGGGATACCTAAACAGCCCAGCAATATTTTCTGCAGAAGTCAGAAAAACAGTACAAAACTTAGCTCCGCCAGGACAAATAGAATGCTATGTAGATGATATTTATATCACTCATGGTGACCTAGAAGAACATTTTGCCTGCCTACATAGAATAATGGAACACCTGTACCATAAGGGATATATAATTGGACTAGCAAAATCCCAGATCGCCAGAGAAAAGGTAAAATACTTAGGAGTGGAACTAACCAATGAAGGGAAAGGACTAACTGAAGAATACAGTGAAAAAATAGCTGATATTCAACCTCCTACCAAAATTAAAGAATTACAAGCAATATTAGGCCTATGTAACTATGCCAGAGACTTTGTCCCAGGATATGCAGAAATATCTAAACCCCTGTACAAAAAACTAACTGAGAAAGTATTCTCATGGACTGAAGAAGGTCAAAATAACCTAAATGAACTAATCAACCAATTAAATAAAGCAGAAAACATGGGAAAGCATGAACCAGGGAAAGACATTACACTAGAAGTAATTATAGGGCAAGAAAGTGCCACCGTAAGAGTAACCAGTCAAGGACAGAACAAACCCTTCCAATATATCTCTTTAAACTTTACAGAAACAGAGAGGAAATACCCAAAAATAGAAAAAACATGGGTAGCCATAACTAGAGCAGTGGAACCCATCAGAAAAATCCAAGGGGAAGGAAAGATAATAATCCTCACGGAATTGGCAGAATTACAATCCAAACAACAAAAAATAGAAAGGAGCCAAAGGGTCCACTCGGCCAGGTATGAAAAATGGGATATCCTACTAGCTGACCCCACTATAGAAATACAGCCCCTTACAGGAAAAACAGATACTTGGTGGACACCGAAATATAAACTAGCTGCTACTGAAGAAAAAACTGAATTCAATCCAGATATGTACATCTATACAGATGGTAGTGCCCAAAGAGGCCTGGATAAACAAGGTAAAGAAGAAAAATTAACAGGAATAGGAATAGTAATCGGTACAAAACTAAACAATGAGTTCCAAGAAGAAAAGGTCTTAGAAATAAAAGGACCACTGGGAGGTTCAGCCCAGAAAACAGAAGTAAAGGTGTTAGAATTAGCCTTAAAAAAAGCAAGCCAATTTCCTGCAGAACTCCAAATTCTCGTTTGTACAGATAGCTTTTATGCCAGTAGAGGCTATAACGAGGAACTAGATAAATGGAGTGAAAAAGGATTCCATGATTGTAGGAATCACCCCATACAATATAGACAAATATGGGAAGAAATAGCTAGATTAAAAGAAAACCTCCCAAATATAAAAGTAATACATGTCAGAGGACACCAGAAAGAAGGTGAACACAAAAAAGGAAATGATCTAGCTGACCGAGCAGCCAAAGCCGCAAGTTTGGGAAAAGAATATAAAGTAAGAGTAATAACTAGGCAAATGAAAAAAGAGAATCAGGACAAAGAATTGGAAGACTTACTTCAGGGCAAGGAAGTAAAAGGATACCCTAAAAATCAGGACTACTGGGAAGAATCTGATGGGGTAGTCAAAACCAAATTTAAAGATCAAACCACAGAACAGGCTAAGATAATACCCCCAAGGAAAGGGAGAAGAGAACTTATCAAGACGGCCCACGAAGGCTTAGGGGCCGTGCATCCAGGAATAAAAACCACTCAGTCACACCTAAAGCAGAAATACTAGTGGCCTGGGATGAATGCAGAAGTTAAAAGATATTGTAATGAATGCAAAACTTGCCTAAAATATAATATCAAGGGAGGAACTAAAAAAGAACCGAAAATTATTCGGTCACAAAATATGGAGCCCGGGGATAAATGGATAATGGATTTTATCGGCCCATTGCCGACCTCTCACGGGAAAAAGCCATTTAAAAGACCGAATAAATATTGCCTAGTATGTATTGATGAATGTACCAGATTCACCACCCTGATCCCAACAAAGAGTTGTAGGACACAAGATGCTATAGAAGCTAGTGAGTTGATTCTGGTCGCTAACGGGCCTCCCAGAGTAATTCATACAGACCAAGGACCTGGCTTTAAAAACCAGGACTTTAACATGTGGTGTACCGCTCATGGGATACAGCTTGAGTTTAGCACACCTTACCATCCTGAATCGGCAGGAAAGGTAGAACGGAGAAACCAAGATGTCAAACTAGCCTTGGCAAAATTATTGTGCACTCGCGGTGGTAGTTGGAGTCAATGGTTGAAGGAGGTGCAGCTGGCCATCAATAACACACCCATAGATCTCTTAGGAGCAGAGAACCATATAACTCCGCACTATTTGAGATATGGAGTACAAATGAATACAGAAAATAAGCCTGAAATAGAAACCCAAACTAAACTTAAAAAAGAATGGATAGATCTCCTAAAAACTAAAAAAGAAGAATTAAGACAACAAAGGGAACAGAAAATTCAAGAAGACAGAAAATTTGGCAACCTAAAGTAGGAGATTGGGTACAAGAGAAAAAACAAAATAAATCAGGAAGAGCCTTTAAAGCCCGCTATCATTTGCCTCAACAGATAATCCAAGTAGGAAATAGGACAGTGACAGTTGGGAAGGAAGGCAAGGAAAGGACTTTATCTGTAGATAATATAAGACCAGTTAACAAAGACTAAGAACATGGCAGATTGGATGGCTGTATATTTAGGAGAAGAAGAGAAACACAGGGAACAAATGGAGGGATTACTAGGGAAAGGCAAAAGGATACCAAAAGTAAAAAACCCTCCTAAACTTAAATCAAAAAAAAAACAAACCAAGAAAGAAGAGACTAAAACGATTAAACAAAAGAAACTCACAGCAGAACACTGCTCTAAGTGTAATATAGTTCAACACACCATACTATTTATAGTATTAGCCTTTCTAACTATAGGATGGATACTTCAGGCAGTAATAAAGCGCAGCCTGGAATGTAACACAGGTAATAACCCCGACAGCAACAGTAACTCGACAAATTCAGCAGGAATGCCTCTAATAATAGGAGGATTAACCCTATCTAACATGGCCCTAGTAATGTTAGGACTAATTACGATAAACGTTGCGCAAGCTCAAAAATATGAAACTTGGACAGATCCAAGACCCTCAGCAGAAATAATAGGAGAAGAAATTATAGGACACACATACACCTTAGACATAATAGTCTTAAAACAGGAGTTTGGGAATGAAAACCAAGAACAAGATCAAAGAATAGATAATCTTATACAAAATTGGATAGACGAATTACTATCTTATAGTATACAATATGTTACAACAAATGAAGAAACCTCAGAGAGAAATAGATGGCTCTACTGTTTATACAAAACGTATAACCGTTCAGACTATCAGAGTCCAGGATCGAAAAACCACTATAACTGCTCCTATCCAAATGTTGGCAACCCCCTAAATAATATGAACACTCACCAACCGATAATACTATATGCAAACCCTACTTGGCACTACCAAGAAGGAGGTGACCAAGGACAAAGATGAAATGCCAGAGGTGACACGGATCAGGTTTACCTCACCCTACTAAGACAAGATGATACGCAAGTTCAAGGATTAGGAACTTATTACCTTAAGAAAATGTTTAAAGAAAACGAAACACTGATAATATGCGATCCTACCATCTTTAACCAATCCAAGTCCAGAGAAGAAATAGGAGAATTACTAAAGAAACCAATAAACTTTACGAAGTTATTCAGACAAGATATAGATGTCTGTAACCACTTTGCCTTAGGGTAACAGAATTATCCTTACCTAAAGAGACCCAAGGGAAAGAATGGGAAGATGTAAACCACAAGAGACAAACAAATGAATCCTGTTACTATTATTATAAAAATAACACCCATATAATTGGATGCACCGATAAAGCCACACAATGTTATAGTCCATCAGGATACAATACCGCTCTCCTCCAAAACTGCCCAAATGATAATAGAGCAAAAAGAAATGAAACCCATGGACTATGGTCCTGCAAAATTCCCAACTCAGGAAAAGTAGTATATATAGAACACGGTAGATTTAAATGTGGATACACTTATGAAGTTCCTTAGGATAATTACTATGAAAATAATACCAAAAAGTATAACACTGAGGCAGAAAACCCAGATGGAAATCAAACATCTAAATGGAAATCAGTATATCAAGACTGGGAAAAATTAAAATACTTCCTAAAAGACCCACAAAGACAGGGAACTGAAATAAAAGTAGAAAATACAACTCTGTACTGCTACCATTGGGGCAGGATGTACTGCTACAAAACAAAGCAGAATGCCACCTTTTGGGAACAATCTTCTCCTGATAGATGGCTGGTGATAACCACAAATCAAAAAAGCAGTAACAGCAACAATAATGACAATAATAATAATAATAATAGACAACAACAGGCAGAAGCATATATTAAGGATTTATTCAAAAATCAGAAAATACAATGGGAAAACTCAAAAAACCTAATAATAGAGGTGATAACAATCAAAAAAGACCAAGCCTGACAAATTGCCTTTAATGACCTTAGAAATCAATTAAATGTAATAACTCGACGATGGTTACATAACACCGTAAGAACAGAAAACAGGACAACAGCTGATTTAACCTCAAGGGTATACAGATCCCACGTGGAAAACAAAGATCAGCAACTAAAGATCTCACTAGTAGAGATCAAATCCATTGTCACAAACGAAAATTACGAAACTAAAATAAAACAACCAATTTGGCAAAGCCTAAAAAATGGGTGGCTGAAAAAGGAAAAATGTATTCAAATTAACAATCAGCCTCAACTGATCGAATTCTCTAATTTAATCCTATTAAAACCCTGTGATAATAACACCGTTCAAAATGTTAAAAAAGATTGCCAGATAGAGTACTTCCCATCTGGAAATACCTGGCTAACAAACCAGTCAGGAGAATTTAATGTTACGACAGGACATGTCAGATGTAATGGCAAAATTGTGAGACAAACAGAGAAACTTATAAGAACCCGGCAGAAAAAATTAATCTAAAAATAGAAAAACCCAAACCTGACCTAGAACATTTAGAAAGAATGCTAACCATCTATTCAGAAAAGCAATGGATGGAGATAACCTTCTCGGGCCCAACGGATGACGAGAAGCTAAAGACCCTCCAGAACCCAATATCAAAAGAAAGGAAGGCTGACCAAAAAACTCTACAGGAAGAGATAAAAATATGGGTAGAAGAATCAAGAAAAAATTGGTATGATAACTTGCATATTAATGCATGGACTATGTCAGTATTACAAACTACTGCAAACATTTGGGTGCAAATCTATGATTGGATTTATTGGATTCTATCATGGCTTGGCCTAGAACAACATACACCGCTCTTAGTGGGACTTATCCTACTCTGGGTGTTTGTGGTCGTAATTTGGCCATTTCTCAAGCCATTAATCAAGGGATTGATTCCAGAACGAAAATAAACCACATTCTGCTTCCTCGACCGGCAAGCATGGATGAAACCACAACCAAATACCAAGAAGTCCTAGACTTCCTGGGAAAACAAAACCAAGACTTACTTGGGACTCTGAACTATTGTGAAGGAACGGGAATTCCTCGAACCAATGTCGTATTTTCTCCCACATGAAAGAACAATTTAGCCCTGTAGTCATGCCCGTAAGTCTATGGGACGCCTACTGCCACCACCTACCCATTATAGGAGGAAACATTCTGAAAGGACTCCAGCTCCTTTGGGGCTTGGTAGAATATAAATGGGTCCATTTGACCCCAGGTATAGGACTAATTCTCACAATTATGATTGGCTTTGAATTTAAACGAAGAAAATTTGGAATTACTAAGGGAGAATGGGGATCGTTTTTAACACTGATCTCCTCAATCATAATCATATCTTTTAATTACGAACCAGAATGGGCCATTTATTGTGCTACCATTCACTTGATTCTAAAAACATTAATTGTCTGTCATTCGGTCTTAACACAGACCTCGAACCAGGATAAACCTTCGTTTGTCCAAACCAAAAACCAAACCAAACCTTTGAAACACAGACGCGACCCGTCTCTGGGTGACGCTAAACCAGAAAAACAAAACAAGTCCAAGCAGCTACCACCTTGGAAGAAACCAAAACCACAGAAAACCTGCGTACCAAAATGGAACCAAAAACTTACATTACTGGAACTCAACAAACCCTTTGCATCTATGCGGAAAAAAAACAACCTCAATATTCCTTTATCAATATCCAAAAATTAAAGAATGGGTAACTAGAAAGAAGGAAACCAACACCACACGGAATACGGATGGTGGACTGAGCCAAGAACAGTTCTAAAAGAACACAACATTGGACAATGTTTAAATTGTAATGGACGTAAAAAGGCACAGAGACTAATATGCACATTTTGCTCAATGCTATTCGAAGAATTGAATATGAACATATTACTTTCTGTATGCAAACCAACGAAGATGTTGCCAGACCCAGATTTAATCAAAGGGGAACGCATTCGACAAACACCCCTTTCAAAAGAATATATGGTACAGTATGACCGTAGAAGAGGCCATAACCTGGCTGAACACTTAATGATACTCTCCAAAGGAAAATCTACCTTTGTGGACTGTCTGAACTATGTTGCAAAACTACAAAAGCGGAATGAAGAAAACCTAACTGACCTAAACATGCTCCAATCCAACATAAAACAAGACGTGTTTAATTACGTAACCAGAGAAGCCAACAGACCGTTACCTCATCCACAAATCGATATGATAACCGAATGGTCAAAATGGACATGGTCACCTAAAGCCATAGAAACGGTGGTAACTTATACATCACTGACCCATGATTGGAAATGGACGGAAAGAGAATATAAGAACCCACCTGGATACAATGACTGCCTCCTGAGGGAACTCCGGAGACAACAAAAAATATCCCCGTACATGGCATGCGAAAGAGACCGCAAACAGGACCTCAAAGACTACCATGGGTACGAAATGAGGATTCTGAATGAAGAACCAAAACGGATGGTCCAACAAACTTCATGGTACAGTTGGAAACATGATGGCTGTCAAGGCCCCGAACCAAAACCAACATGGAAACCAGAGGTCCGGCTCTTTGACCACCAACATGATTGGAAATGAAATCCACTGATGAAATTCGTCGGAACCCCAACAACTGAATCTGATCATGAAACCCGCCATGGGAAGTCTGACTCAGAATGATTTCGCATAATTAAATGAAATGTATGCGTTGATTTAATGTTGCCTTTTCCGCTTTACTCACAATAGCTCTCATAATAAGAGCATCAACTGCAACAAACTACACCGCTGATGAATAAAGTGAAGATAATAATAATGGAGCGCAGAAAAACGAAAAATTCCTGATACATGCTGCTATTGGTACAACAATCATTGTAGAACTCTGTTCAGCTATCATTTGAACTTTTTAAAGACACATGGGGAAATCTCGCTTTTCAAGAGGGGGATGTCACGGGATCCATTACTTCTTCATGAAAAGACTCGATTCCTCTGTGGAATTTTACCTGATTATATTATATTGTATAAGATTAAGCTTAACAACAATGATGCTATTAACTCGTTAAGTGTCATGGGATCCGTCTACTTCTTCATGAAAAGACTCGATTCTTCTGTGGGATTTTACCTGATTATATTATATTGTATAAGATTAAGCTTAACAGCAATGATGCTATTAACTCGTTAAGTGTCATGGGATTCGTCTACTTCTTCATGAAAAGACTCAATTCTTCTGTGGAATTTTACCTGATTATATTAGATTGTAGCAACAATGATACTATTAACTCTTTATTGTATTTTAGCCTAGCAACAATTAAGTATAACTATGACTACGTGGCAGCTGCTCTTTACCAGCTACTTATTGTTTTCTCAGCTAATTAAGTGTTTAACGCGACCTTTAAACAATGCTGACCGAGGCACAGTTTGAGATTCCAGTTCTTTAAACAAATGATGTAATTGCTTAACTTAGACTGTAAGGGATAAAAAGCAGAGCTAAACAGACAGAACTCACTCTTGTCTTGAAACACAGACAATGAGTCACCCAACCATCTCGGCTTAACTGCAGATCCACTGAACCACCAGGCTTGCAGAAAAGACACATTTGTGCAAAATACAGACCGATCGGATGAAACATACGGACGGCTAAGAGCTTGCTGAAATACGCCTGCCTAAAAGATTCTCGGTTGAGGCACTGCATTCTAGCCTGAAGAAGATACAATCTGAACCAACTAGCTGAAACACGCTAGTCTAAGAAGATCCCATTTGGGACACTCAGGTATTAAGCTCTGCTTTTATCCTAGGTATCTTTTAAGAACATTCAAAAAGGCTGTAACGATTGTGATTAACTGAAAACATCTGATTGTGAGTATTCAACTTATTATATTGATAAATTTCTATTATATTTTACACCACACACTTCGTATTCGCCGAACCTTTATTTGATAAGATATGTTTACCTTTGTGTTGGTATGTTAAGTCTAGAACTTAGCTGAGAAGGCATTAGGATTGACTTAAAGTGAATCCCTCTCACTCCTAGGTGAAAGGATAAACTGAAGGGAGCTAGAGACCTGCGATAAACCCAGCCGAGTTTGTAGCTATCAGGACCATACAGTCAATAGGGACCACTGGTAAACTTGACAGGTAACGGCCTCAGGTATATGCCCGAGGTACTGTAGTTTAATCCGGTTACCTATTGAGGATATCCACCTGAATAACATAACATGTGTGAAACAGTTGCCCCTCAAGTCCCTTTTAAATCTTTCTTCTCTCAGCTTAAACCTATGCCCTCTAGGTTTGGAATCCCCTATCCTAAGAAAGCAACCTTTATATTCACCCTATCCACACGCCTCAGGATTTTATAAACATCAATAAGGTCACCCCTCAGTCTCCCCTCCAGGGAAAAAAAGCCCCAGCCTATTCAGCCTCTCCCTACAGCTCAAACCCTCCAATCCTGGAAGCATCCTCGTAATTATTTTCTGAACCTTTCAAATTTAACAACACCTTTTCTTTTGCAGAGAGATTAGAATTGAACACATTATTGTAAAAGTGGCCTGACCAATGTTCTGCAACATGACATCCCAATTTCTATACTCAATGCATTGACCAATGAAGGCAAGCATGCCAAACGCCTTCTTCACCATCCTGTCTTCCTGCAACTCCACTTTCAAGGAGGAATACATCTGCAGATCTAGGTCTCTTTGTTCAGCAACACTCCTCATGGCCCTTCCATTAACAGTATAAGTCTTGCCCTGATTTGCCTTACCAGACTGCAACAATGATCTTCCTACCTGAGGTCCTGACAATTTAATTAATTTCTGTCATAACAGATACTGCCAACCCATTAAATACTTGCAGTGTTGTCCATTTTATTTCATCCAAATTTCTGCTGAATTTTCCTCCAGTTTTCAATTTCCTCCATGCTTTTTCCCCTTTCTGCCGCTTCAGGAGCCTCCAGCTGTTAAATTTCTGAGATGTCTCCGCTCCTGCACTTCTAGCCTCTTGAAAATCCCCAATTTTAAATCATTCCACTCTTATCACCATCCTTCAGTTGCCCAGACATCACAATTCGGAATGCCCTCCTTTATGTCTGTCCACCTCATTGTCCTCTTTTAAGATTCTTGTTAAAGCTTACTTCTTTGACAAAGGTTTTGGCCATTTTTAACTACTCAAGAGGCAGGCTGGATTCAGGCAATTGGCAGACTTTTATTCAAGCAAAAACTGGTGAATGCAAGGAGAGGGCCAACGGATCTTCCCTAAATTTAGCCTCAACATGAGAACGTGATTTTTCCCTTAATCTTTGGTTCAGATCAGAAGAGAGATCAATAACACACTGTGATTTCTACAGTGAAATACAGCATTTTTATACATTTTGTGTTACAATAATAGCATAGAGCATGGTCACTATGTCCTTCCCTCTTATTCTAAACACACCCAATCCTGTGAAGCATGTAATCAATGATGGGCATTCCTATGAATAGTCCCAGTTTCCCGTAATCTCATGGTAATTTAGCAGACATTGTAATCACCAGGCCTTAGGGTCTTTCCATGCATCTTATAAATTCACATTCGAAAGTTACCGGTTATACACCTTTGAGTCTGTCACAGATATGCTTATCTTTAAGGACTGCTTGAATTATGTTATTCATTGTATTCCATGGGCTATCTCTATCAATTCTTCCTATATTTTCCACTGTCCCAATTATATACATAAAAATATAAAAGGCAGTTGGTTTTAACTAAATGGTATAATATTTGTAATATTAATTTCTATTATAAAGTTAGTTATAAAGTGTAAAGTTTTACAGCTACTTCTACTGTTAGCACTTTGTGATTAATAAGTTGCAACCAAGCTATTTCATTCAGGGCATACCAGGCATCTTTTTAGAGATGAGAAAGTACTTTCTGAGACAAATTAATTTTCATATCTATGTTTAAATGCTTTTCTCCTAATGCTTCTATTATAATTTGGTTATATCCATATTCATATTGAAATCTATCTCTATGATTATCTGGAGAATTTTTAACTCAAACATATTTCATAATATTGTAAATAATGCCAAAGAAACTACTAATTACTACAAAATAACTTTAGCTGTTGTTTTTACTGCTACTTAATAAGTTAGGCTGGCTGGTTCATAGACTGAGGTTTACACCCCTTGCCCTAACTGGTGCTGAACACTGAATGAGCCAACATCCTTTCATTAATGAGGCTGCAATCAATCACTTGTCTATCCTTAGACATCATCTTATCAAACTGTCTTAGATGGTTGTTTGCAGGGCCCCTTGTTGACCTTGGACCAGGCCTGTTCAAAGGTACCATTATGTTTACTTAAATGGAGGAGCAAGCTGTCTCATTCTTGGGACATTGTCCACCTTGTCGGCCATTTTGTGTCCTCCAAAAATGGGCCGTCCTTACATGGCTCAATATCATATACTGTTTTATAATGTTCTTGGAAAGAGTCTTGATGATTTATTACATTACAGGGTGTTATATATAAATAGGTAGTTGTTCTTATACTAATGAAGACGTAGCAATTTACTTGTTTAAGATGTATTTTATTCACAAAGGTTGGTTAGTGAGGGTTCATTTTGATTACAATATCAGACTGTTTAATTACTGTCCATGAAATAAAGCTGGCTAGTAATTCTTTTCTGACTCCTGTTTGCTGAATTATATTCAGTCCAACCATGAAAAGTATAGAGAAACATATAGAAGAGCGCTGCAAAGGCACATTATCCAGTTCAGATTAGAAATGGGCATTAATTGTTACTTTTTGGGAATGCTGTCGTCTGAATTATACACTGGATCCTCCAGGCTCACTCATGAATTTTAGAGTTAATGAACACTAATAGACTTGACTAATACTTTTGAATGCCAGTCAATACACAAGTCTGGCCAAAAATTGGTTATGGGGTAATTCAGCCTTTGGAAGAGAAACAGAGACAAGAAAATGCAAAGGTGTATTAATGTGGTGCACAATTAATGCAGCACTGTTTGCACCTTTTATGACACAGTGGAAGAACATGCTTTTCTCTAAACAATGTTCCTTTAATTTATTTTATTTGATTTGCTTTACCTTCCACCCTCGGGCAGTTGTGTAGAGTTTGCACATTCACCTCGTGTCCGTGTAGGTTTTCTCCGAGTGCCTCAGTTTCCTCTCACAGTCCAAAGACGTGCAGGTTAGGTGGATTGGCCATGCTAATTTGCCCATCATCTTAGATGCATTAGTTAGAGGGAAATGGGTCTGGGTGGGTTACTGTTTAGAGGGTCAGTGTTGGGTTGAAGGTGCTGTTTCCACACTGTAGGGGAATCTAATCTAAAAATGGCAAGAGATGTCAGACCTAAGCTATGCTCCTCTTGCTCAATGTGGGAGCTGAGGGACATAGCTGATGTCCCTGGCTCCTTCACTTGCAAGAAATGTGTCCAGTTTCACCTCTTGTTAGACAGCATGATGGCTCTGGAGCTATGTATGGACTAACTTTGGAGCATATGCCATGCTGAGGAAGTCATGGATAGCACTTTTGGTGGATTAGTCACACTGCAGATTTGGATTGCTGAGGGAGAAAGGGAATGGGTGACCAAAAGGCAGAAAAGAGCAGGAAGGCAGTGCAGGTGTCCCTTGTATTCATCTCCCTCCAAAACAGGTATACCGTTTTGGATTCTGTTGGGGGAGCTGGTTCACCCAGGGGAATGGGGCAGTTGCCATGTTCATGGCACCGTGGCTGGCTCTGCTGTTCAGAAGGGCAGGAATAAGAGTGGAAGGGCTGTAGTCACAGGGGATTCAATTGTAAGGGGAGTAAATAGGTGTTTCTGTGGTCATAAACGAGACTCCCAGATGGTATGTTGCCTCCCTGGTGCACAGGTCAGGGATGTCTCGGATCGACTGCTGAAAATTCTCAAGAGAGAGGATGAACAGCCAGTTGTCATGGTGCATGCAGGCACCAATGATATAGGTAAAAAAATGGTATGAGATCCTACAAGAAGAATTAAGGGAGTTAGGAACCAAGTTAGAAAGTAGGACCTCAGAGGTAGTAATCTCAGGATTGCTACCATTGCCACGTGCTAGTCAGAGTAGGAATGATAGAATAATCAGGATGAATGCATGGCTTGAGAGATGGTGCAGGAGGAAGGGGTTCAGATTTTTGGGACATTGGGACTGGTTCTGGAGGAGGTGGGACTATTACAAATTGGATGGTCGACACCTGAGCCAGATGTCCTTGGGGGTGCTTTTATAATGCTGTTGGGGAGGATTTGAACTAACGTGACAGGGGGATGGGAACCAAGTGAGGAGGTTGGTGGACAGGAAGGAGGTAGTAACTAAAACCTGTAAGGAACTAGGTAATGAAGTCAGCGTGAGGGGAAGAGTAGGCAGGAAGCGGAGGATGAATGCAGAGGGACTGGTGGTCTGAGGTGCATTTGTTTTAATGCAAGTAGTATAGTAGGTAAGGCAGATGAACCTAGGGCTTGGATTAGTACCTGAGAGTATGGTCTTATTGCTATTACTGAAACTTGGTTGAGGGAAGGGCATGATTGTCAACTAAATATCCTAGGATATTGATGCTTCAGGCGGGATAGAGAGGGAGGCAAAAGGGGTGAAGGAGTTGCATTATTGGTCAAAGAAGGTATCACGGCTGTGCTCAAGGAGGGCACTAAGGAGGACTCGAGCTGTGTTCAGAAATGGGGAGAGCTCAGAAATAAGGAGGGTGCAGTCATAATGTTGGGATTGTACTACAGACCTCCCAACAGCAAGCATGAGATAGAGATACAAATGTGAAGAGAGATCATAGAAAGATGTAGGAGCAACAGGGTGGTAGTGATAGAAGGTTTTAATTTCCCCAACATGACTGGGATTCACTTCGTGTTAAATGTCGGGATGGAGCAAAATTTATAAGGAGGGTTTTCCAGAGCAGTGTGTAAATAGTCAACTCGGGAAAGGGCCATTCTGGACCTGGTGTTAGGAAATGAGCTCGGCTAGGTGGTTGAAGTTTCAGTGGGGGACTACTTTGGGAATAGTGATCACAATTCTGTACGTTTTAGGATACTCATGCACAAAAATGAGAATGTCATAAAGGAAGAGTGCTAAATTGAGGGAAAGCCAACTATACCAAATTCGGCAGGAACTGTGGAACTTAGATTGGGATCAGCTGTTTGAAGGGAAATTCATATTCAATATGTGGGAGGCTTTTAAAGAGAGATTGATTAGAGTTCAGTACATATATGTTCCTGTGAAAACGAGTGATAGAAATGGCAAGATTAGGGAACCATAGATGACAGGTGAAATTGTGAGACTAGCTAAGAGGAAAAAGGATGTGTACGTAAGGTTGAGGCAATTGAAGACAGACGAAGCCTTGGAAGAACATTGAGCATCTAAGACCAATCTGAAATGAGGAATTAAGAGGACTAAAAAGGGTCTGAAATATCCTTTGCGAGCAAGGTTAAGGAAAACTCCAAAGCCTTTTATTCATATTTAAGGAGTAAGAGGGTAACTGGGGAAAGGGTTGGCCCACTCAAGGACAAAGGCGGAAAGATATGCATGGAGTCAGAGAAAATGGATGAGATTCTTAATGAGTACTGTGCATCAATATTCACCGAGGAGAGGGACATGGCGGATGTTGAGGTTAGGGATAAATCTTTAATTACCTAGATCAAGTCAGCATAAGGAGGGAGGAAGTGTTGTATATTCTAAAGGGCATTAAGGTGGACAAGTCCCCAGCTCCAGATGGGATCTATCCCAGGTTACTGAGGGAAGCAAGAGAGGAAATAGATGCGGCTTTAACAGATATCTTTGCAGCAATCTTGAACACAGAGGACTGGAGAATTGCTAATGTTGTCCCCTTGTTTAAGAAGGGTTGCAGGGGTAATCCAGGTAATTACAGACCTGTGAGCCTAACAGTGGTAAGGAAGCTACTGGAGAAGATACTAAGGAATTGGATATATACACATTTGGGAGAAAACGGGGCTTATCAGTGATAGTTGAAAATGCGTTGCTGCTTAAAGCACAGCAGGTCAGGCAGCATCCAAGGAATAGGAAAGTCGACGTTTCAGGCATAAGCCCTTCATCAGGAATGAGGAGAGGGTGGCAGGCAGGTTAAGATAAAAGGTAGGGAGGAGGGACTTGGGGGAGGGGCGATGGAGATGTGATAGGTGGAAAGAGGTCAAGGTGAGGGTGATAGGCCGGAGTGGGGTGGGGGCGGAGAGGTTAGGAAGAAGATTGCAGGTTAGGAGGGCGGTGCTGAGTTGAGGGAACCGACTGAGACAAGGTGGGGGGAGGGGAAATGAGGAAACTGGAGAAATCCGAGTTCCTATCAGTGATAGGCAGCATGGTTTTGTGCAAGGAGGCCATGTCTTACAAAACTAATAGAACTCTTTGAAGAGGTGACAAAGTTGATTGATGAGGGAAGGGATGTAGATGTCATATACATGGACTTTAGTAAGGCATTTGATAAAGTTCCCCATGGTCGGATGATGACGAAGGTGAAGTCGCATGGGGTCCAGGCTGTCCTAGCTGGATGGATAGAGAACCCGTTGGGCAACAGGAGACAGAGAGTAGTAGTGGAAGGGAGCTTCTCAAAATGGAGACCTGTGACCAGTGGTGTCTCATAGGGATCCGTGCTGGGACCACTGTTGTTTGTGATTTGGAGGAAGGTGTAGGTTGCCTCATTAGCAAGTCTGCAGATGACACTAAGGTTGGTGGAATAGCAGATAGTGAAGGGGACTGTCAGAGAATACGGCAGAATATAGATAGGTTGCGGAGTTTGGAAGAGAAATGGCAGATGGAGTTCAATCCAGATAAATGCGAGATGATGTATTTTGGAAGATGCAATTCAAGAGTGAACTAGACAGTAAATGGAAAAGTTCTGGGATATATTGATGTACAGAGATATCTGGGTGTTCAGGCCCATTGTTCCCTGAAGGTGGCAATGCAGATCAGTAGAGTGGTCAAGATGGCATACAGCAGCTTTCCTTCATTAGACGAGGTATTGAATACAAGATTTGGTAAATCATGTTACAGTTGTATAACACTTTCATTCGGCCACATTTGGAATACTGTATACAATTCTGGTCGCCACATTACCAAAAGGATTTAGATGCTTTGGAGAGGGTGGAGAGGAGGTTCACCAGGATGTTGCCTGGTACGGAGGTGCTAGCTATGAGCAGAGATTGAGTAGATTAGGATTATTTTCATTGAAAAGAAGGAGGTTGGGGGGGGGAAACCTAATTGAGGCCTGCAAAATCATGAGAGGTGGATAGCACGAAACGTTTCCCAGGATAGAGGACACAATTATTAGAGGTCACAAGTTCAAAGTGAGCGGGGAAACATTTAGGGGTGATATACAGGGAAGTTCTTTACGCAGAGGGTGGTGGGTGCTTGGAATGTGTTGCCAGTGGAAGTGGTAGAGACGGTCACGATAGCATCATTTGAGACGTATCTAGACAGATACATGAATGGTCAGGGAGCAGAGGGATACAGATCCTTCGAAAATAGGCGACAGGTTTAGATATAGGATCTGGATCAGTTTCGGCTTGGAGGGCCAAAGGGCCTGTTCCTGTGCTGTCATGTGCTTTGTTCTTTGTTCTCACATTTACACAGGAAAATTTAGAGGATTTAAAAATCTACATTAACCCCAGGTAACCATTCAACTGAACCCCTCAACTCATCACTGACCACCCCCAAAACAACATCTGTCTGATACACTTGACCTGACAACCCCCTCACCCACTCAACCCCGCCAGACCTGGAACTACCTCCCTTCCCCTGTTCTTCAGACTTAGCACCCCCCTCCTGATCCCAGTGATCTATCAGACCTGACACTGTGGACACTCCACCCAATTCTCAAACAAACCTCACTGGACCCAAAACTATGCCTCTCCAACCCAATCTTAACAGACTTGATTCAATTTCCTCCAACCAACCTGGCCTCACATATTCAACATACCCCAACACAAGCCCATCAACCTACTGTATGCACTCAATTACTTATTGACACCATACCCCTACCCATCTGGTACCTGAAACACCACCTGCTTCCCCATCTCCACCCAATCTTCCACGCTCACCTTTTCAGCAATAAAAGTGGCATTAAACCATTGAAACGACAGAATAAGACACAATTACTCCTTCCTGGCTACAATATTTTCCACTGTCTCATAAGGGTGATATTGTTAAGCTGGAGAGGGTTCAGAAGAGGTTTACCAGGACCTTGCCAGGTATAGAAGGCTTGAGTTATAAAGAAATGCTGGATAGGCTGGGACATTTTTCACTGCAGCATAGGAAGTTGAGAGGCAACCTGATACAAGTTTGTAAAATAATGAGGGGTATAGATAGAGTTAATAGTAGTTGTCTTTTCCCTTGGATGGGAGAATTTCAAGACTAGACAGTACATTTTTATGGTGAAAGGAGAGAGATTTTCAAAAGACTCGAAGGGCAATTACACAAAAGGTGGTTCATGTGTGGAATGAACTTCCTGAGGAATTGGTGGATGTGGGTACAACTACAATGTTTAAAAGACATTTGGATAGGTACATGCGTAGGAAAGGTTTGGAGAGAGTGTGGGGCAGGAGCAGGCTGGTGGGATTAGTTTAATTTGGGATTATGTTCGGCATGGACTGGTTGGACCGAAGGGTCTGTTTCTGTGCTGTATAACTTTAAGACTCAATGACTCTATGGGATGCTTTTGTCCAGGAAATTCCAGAGCAGAATATATGAAAAGTTCAGTCTGTATCCTTCAGCCTGATCTGGCTCAGAAATACAGTTTACATAATGAATGGAATTTCTAGGCCATTTCTAACACTAATCACTCAAAAATATTTCAAAGCACAATAAAAACAAAATGAGACCATTTACATGCTTATGGAGGAAAAATACCAAATAATCGACATATGTCTTCGCCTTTGGTAACCAAAGCAATTGACTCAGCAGTTTAACACCGCTTGGTTAGTCACTGAGGGCTTCAAAAGAAAATGCTGCTATTCCAGGTGATTTGATCAAACGGTTGGTAAAAGAAGTCTTGATTTATAGGATGACTTTGGGTTAACAACCTGGTCAATTGGGCTCATGATTGTTTTTACAGATCAGCTGATTCTGCTGTTTCCTGGTTAGCTTGGTAAATATTGGGACAAAAGCAAAACATTTCAAATGCTGGAAATCTGACATATAAACAGAAAATGCTGGAGAAACTCAGCAGGTCTGGCAGCATCTGTTGGAAGACAGATAAGAGTTAACGTTTTGAATCCATTATCACCTTTCTTTGAAATATAAATGTCGGGATTGCTTAGGAACAATTGCAAATAGCATTTCAATCGGGAATTACAGCTAATGGGTTAGTAATGCATTGGTGGATGGTAATGTGTTGGCGCTAGCTGATGTAGAAATAACCTAAGGTCAGGTTGTCATACTTAGACCCTTACCAGAGTTCACTGTAGATGATACAGCATAGAGACCACACACAAATCATTTCACTTGACAAGAGGTGGTTCTAAAAGCATGCATGGTTGATTTGACAAAATTCACTTGATAACATTAATGTTACATGACATGACTTTGCTGCAAATTGTTCAGCATATACCATGATAATCTTGTGGCCAATTTGCTAACTTGACAGTTAATAAAGGCTCTTAATGGAAATTCATTGGCTCCGTTGTAGGGTAATTGATTCTGTAACTTACAGCTGAATCTCACCAACATACATACACCCAAACATCATTCCAAATTTAAAGCCATCACTTGAAAGAGCAGTCAAACTCCTTTTCTTGTCAAAATTATAAGAAATGTACTTAAACTCAGTTTATAACAATTAAAAACTTAGATTAAAGGATGATAATGGGAGAAACTATTAAGGCAATGCGCATAGCTAGGCTGGGTATTAGCCTGTAGAAGCTGAAATTTTCTCAAAAGAGCAAAATATAATAGAATGCTAAAATAAAATCAGAAAATGTTTCAAACACTCAATAGGTCAGACGGCATCTGTGGAGAGAGAAACAGAGTTTCAAGTCAATGAGCTTTCACTACTTCATCATTGAGTTCTGATGGAAGAGCTTCAAGTTTAGGGGCAGGAGGACACTATACAGTCATGAATCAGTGTTATCTTGTTTGATTGTTTTCCTCAACGTCACTTTCCCACTTGCTCCCTATATCCCTTGATTTCTCTGGGAACCAAACCTCTGTCTAACTTACCTTCAGTGTATTCAATGGAGTGTCCTCAGAGAATTAAATGATTTTCAACCCTTTGAGTGGAGAAAGTAGTCCTAGTGTTAGTCCTAAATGATTGACACCCCCCTGATCCTGTGACTGCGCTCCCAGTGTTCTTGATTCCCCAGGCAGGGTGACTGCATGGATTGGAGTACTGAATAGAAGAAGTCTTGTTACATTAGTTTTGGTGAGATTGCGGTGGGAGCACTGTGTGGAGGTCACCACGTTTAAGATGCATTTGGACTGATGGCTGGATATTGAAGTCTATTTGGACTAATTGAGTCCATGGTATGAGGAGGCTGACCTGTGATGAGAAGCTGATTAAAATTGGGTCGATATCTTCTGGAGGTGAGAAGAGTGAGAGGCGATATCTTTGAAGCATGCAAGATTCTGAAGGAGCCTGATAGGTTGAGATTATTTTCACAAGTCGAGGAGGGCACAGTCTCAGGATGAGAGGCCAGTCAGCTAAGACTGAGATGAGAAACATTTCTTCCCTTCTAATGGCTGTGAATGTTTGGAATTTTCTGTCCCAGAGGTTATGGATGCTGCATCGTTGAATACATTTGAGACACAAATTAGCAGACATTTGGTCTCTCAGAGAATGAAGAAAAGGGGGAAGCAGAGAGGAAAACCCAAGATCAGCCATGATTATACTGGATGGCAGAGTGGGGTGGGCAACCATATTGTCTACTCCTGCTCCTACTGCCTGTGTGTGTTTTTGTGTGCATCCTTCCAAACCCCTTCAGAGTATTAAAAACTTTCCTTTTCTCACTACAAGTGCTGTCTGGCCCACTGAGTGTTTGCAGTATATTTTAACACACTGAGTAAATGCACTATTCTGAGGAGAGGTTCCTCTTTCCCCTCTCCAGTACAGCCGGCTGGTGCGGAGGTTCCAAAAATCCGATCCCAGTGAGAGAAGAATGGGGCGAAGTTGGTTGTGGGTTTCTGGTGGTGGGCTTGTGTTTCAGGGAGCCCCCAGAGAGCCTGAATGGCACCAGGTTGTGGAGGGACCAGGAAAATTGTAGCCAAGAGAAAGATGGTGAAGAGTATGAATGCCCAGGTGGTGAGGCATTGGCACCGCAGGAGCAGCTGATTCAGGGTGGTCCAGAAACCTACTCTGATCAGTTCCCAGACAGACAGGTACTGGGACACCAAGCTAACAGATGACATGGAAAGTGGTGTAAAGCCAAGGGATGTGATGTTGCAACCAGTGCCAGACATAATACGGGAAGATGAAGCACACCTACCAACTGCTCTGACAGGATGGGGGCCCAAGGCAGCAGAGGGCACGGAGGTTCACCAGTACCACTGAGCCATGGCAGTTGGCAGGATGAAGACTAGGTGGTTGTGGCAAATCAAGCCCAGGCTGCAGAGGACATTGTGCTGGGTAAGGGGGCTTCTCCAGATGGATCTTGTACCTTTTGAGGGCAGGCCAGCTGAGAGCCAGGATATCAGTGAAGACAGCACAGAGGGTGAAGTAGGTGGAGACCGAGATGCCGATGGGGAAGAGAGGTGGGCGCAGGCTCTGTTAGTGCCGCTGGTGTGGGCATTCCCAATGGGGCTGCAGAAGGGAGTCCTCTGGCAGGTAGTGGCTCAGCCCAGTGCCTTGCAGAAGCTGCAGGTCAGGCTGCAGAACAGGGGGGGGGGGGGGGTGGTAGGAGAGTGAGGCTGCAGTGAAGCCAGCTCAGCTTAGTCCAAGCTGACACCCATCCCAGATCGATCCTTTCCAACCAATATCTAACTGCCACAGAGCAAACCCTGTCAGTATAATAACCCTGAAAGGGATGGACAAAATGCTAAGGCATCACTTTGACAGACTGTGTCTTTTTTTTTAAATGGCAGCAACAACATCAATTGAAAATTCTGCTGGCATTTCTATTATTTTCCAAGTTTATCTTCTTTTTCCCCCACATTTCCGCTTAATAGCGGTAATGCTTATTTTTCCTTGGGACCCATGTCGTGTATGTGCAGGTGTCGGACACACTGAAGAACAACAAGTTTTATATTCCACCACCAGAAAGAAACGAAACATCTGAATGTCCTTCTTGACAAAGGGCAACGCTGCGTGATATTTTCCAAATTTATTTAACAGGACCACACGTTTCAGTAAAACTCATCTGATCCAAATAACCACAACTGATTAAATACAGATTTGCCGTTCGCCCCCACTCTGTTGGCAATGCAGATAAGGAATGTTCACGCAAGAGGTTTATTTTCAACTTCATAGTGAAATCTGCGAACAAAAAATGGCTAGAGCCATTGAAAGTCTAATCACAAACAGAAAAAATATGTTACAAACACTCAGCAGGTTAGCCAATGATGGTGGATATCATGACAGTTGGCCTGTTAGTTGGGTAAGTTCCTAGCCATACAAGTATTGGTGGAATTGTCTAATGCCAAAAGTGATTCCTAGACCTTCTTTCTCTTTCTGTGCATAGTTCATTTCTGCTTTGCTGAACAAACTTGATGTTAAAACAAAAGATGTCTTTTCACTGTTGGATAATGTATGAGAATTGACTGGGAGTGTGAACATGACAAAAAGAGGTCTGCTGGCCACATACCTCTGGCCAAGACCCATCCACTGGAACGTATCTGCAGTATTGTAGCATTTTCAAATAATGGTGGAATGGTAACTCTGATCCCTTCAATTGAAGGAATATCTATCTCTCCAATGGCCTGTCCATCTCTATTCTGTCCTCCAACCCTCTAAATCATTCCCCGTTCTCTTGCATCTCCCTATTTCTATTTTACACCGCAACTCAGAGAACAGCATCGCATCTGGCATCATTTGAAATTAACATCACACAATTCACTGAGCAAGAATTGTCTGCAGTGAACCAAAATGTATTTGAAGTTACAGGTAGTCAGAGACTCAGTCCTTCCTCCAACTATCGCTGAAGAGAGGTAAAAACCTCAATGCCCTTGTTTTTCTAAAAAAAAAGGAGTGGGGAATAATCCGTGAAAGGAAAGGGCTTGGTAAAAGAAGCTGGGTCTTGGCCAGAGATATGTGGCCAGCAGATCCGAGACCGCAATTTCCCTTCCCACGTGGTTAAAGACGCATCTCTTCCACATCCCGCACCTCCGCCCTCAGACCCCACCCCTCCAACCGTAACAAGGACAGAAGGCCCCTGGTGCTCACCTTCCACCCTACTAACCTTCACATAAACCAAATCATTCGCTGACATTTCCACCACCTCCAAACGGACCCCACCACCAGGGATATATTTCCCTCCCCACCCCTTTCCGCCTTCCACAAAGTCAGTTCCCTCCGTGACTGCATGGTCAGGTCCATGCCCCCCTACAACCCACTCTCCCATCCTGGCATCTTCCCCTGTGCAAAACCTGCGCCCACACCTCCTCCCTCACCTCTATCCAAGGCCCTAAAGGAGCCTTCCACATCCATCAAAGTTTTACCTGCACATTCACCAATATCATTTACTGTATCCATTGTTCCCGACACGGTCTCCTCTACATTGGAGAGACTGGACGCCTCCTAGCAGAGCGCTTTAGGGAACATCCCTGGGACACCCGCACCAATCAACCACACCGCCCTGTGGCCCAACATTTCCACTCCCCCACCCACTCTACCAAGGACATGTAGGTCCTGGGCCTCCTTCACCACCGCTCCCTCACCACCAGATGCCTGGAGGAAGAACGCATCATCTTCCGCCTCAGAACACTTCAACCCCAGGGCATAATGTGGATTTCAACAGTTTCCTCATTTCCCCTTCCCCCACCTCACCCTAGTTCCAAACTTCCAGCTCAGCATTGTCCCCATGACTTGTCAGGACTTGTCCTTCCTGCCTATCTTCTTTTCCACCTATCCACTCCCCCCTCCCCCCGACCTATCACCTTCATCCCCTCCCCCACTCGCCTATTGTACTGTACGCTACTTTCTCCCCACCCCCACCCTCCTCTCACTTATCTCTCCACCCTTCAGGCTCTCTGCCTGTATTCCTGATGAAGGGCTTTTGCCCGAAACGTCGATTTTCCTGCTCCTCGGATGCTGCCTGAACTGCTGCTTTTCCAGCACCACTCTAATCTAGACTCTGGTTTCCAGCATCTTCAGTCATTGTTTTTATCTCTTTTTGTCACATACACACTCGCAGTCAATTCTCATACATTACCCAATGGTGAATAGACACCTTTTGTCTTAGCATTAAGTTTGTTCAGCAAAGCAGAAATGAACTATGCGCAGATAGAGAAAGAAGTCTAGGAATCACTTTTGGCATTAGACAATTCCACCAATACTTGTATGGCTAGGAATTTACCCAACTAACAGGCCACAGACAATTCAGCACAATATTTGGGTCTCATACTGGGATACCTTCCCTAGCAACAAGCCATATGCAGAGGTGAGCATTGTTGCTATCAGTTCACAGTCACAATTAAGTGATAGCAGTAATGACCCATTACTATCATATGTAATGCGACTTTGTGGCAAGATCATAGGAACAATCCCAGAACTGATGCCTTATGGAAGCTAGAAGTACCTGTACAAGGAGGATGTCTCCTATGGGGAATGAGGGTCATCATTCCACCACAGCTAAGAAAACATGTGTTACCTGTACAAAGGGTCACTGTGGCATTGTCAGAATGAAGGAGATGACTAGAAGCTATTTTTGGAGCTCCAATCCAAACTTGAGGAGAATTTGTGCACTTTGCACAGGAGTTCACAACACATCTTCATTAGTATTATTCCACACATGGGAATGGCCAGAATGGCTATGGCACCCTTTTGAAGAGTGAATGATTTTCATGGTAGTTGATACACATACTAAATAGCCTGAAGTTGCCATCACAAAGATGCCGTCTTCAAAGAAAACCATTGAAAGAGCGAGGGAGTTCTTTGCAAAGTTTGGTCATCTGGAACAGTTTGTATGTGATAACAGTCCATAGTTTATATCACAGGAGTTTATGGACTAACTAGTTTTCCCACTTAAAAAGGCACTTACCTCGGGAGTCGGGCCTCCATTTTGACAGAGCGGTGAGGAGAGAAGGAGGAGTGAAGCGAGGTCTGCTGGGAAGGTTAGGGCTTAATTTATATTTGGGCAGTGGCTAAACCCAAGATACTATATGTGTAGTATCTTCCCCTCCCCCCACTCCTCTAATGGAAGAAAAAACTCAATAAGGTAAGGCTTTTATTTTTTTCTTTATGTTTCCTTTTCATATATTTAAGTGCGTTGTTTGGTTTTATTTAGTTCATATAAAGCTAAGCTTACAATGGCAGGGGACCTCAGACCCGTGGCATGTGCCTCTTGCTTGATGTGGGAGCTTAGGAGCAGGTCTGACGTTCCTGACTCTTAGACTTGCAAGAAGTGCGTCCAGCTGCAGCTGTTGTTTGACTGTATGCTGCCTCTGGAGCTGCGGATGGACTCACTGCGGAGCATCCACCATGCAGAGGAGGTTGTGGAAAGCACGTTTAGTGAACTGGTCCCACCGCAGGTTAGAACTGCTGAGGGAGATAGTGAATGGATGACCAAAAGACAGAAAAAGAATAGGAAGGCAGTGCAGGTGTCCCCTGCAATCATCTCCCTCCAAAACAGGTATACCGTTTTGGATACTGTGGGGGGAGATGGCTCACCAGGAGAGGGCAGCAGTTGTCAAGATCATGGCACCCTGGCGGGCACTGCTGTTCAGAAGGGCGGGAAAAAAATCTCTTAGTGCCATAGTCATAGGGGATTCTGTTGTGAGGGAAGTAGGTAGTTGGTTTTGTGGCCGAAAACGGGACACCCGGATGGCATGTTGCCTCCCAGGTGCTTGGGTCAGGGATATCACCGATCAGCTACAGAGCATTCTAAAAGGGGAGGGTGAACAGCCAGTTGTCTGGGTGCATATAGGCACCAACGATATAAGTAGAAAACAAGATGAGGTCCTGAAAGAAGAATTCAGGGAGCTAGGAGAGAAGTTAAAGGGGAGGACCTCAAAGATGGTGATCTCAAGATTACTACCAGTGCCACGTGCTGGCTAGCGCAGAAATGAAAAAAATAGGCAGGATGAACACATGGCTTGAGAGATGGTGTAGGAGGGAGGGATTCAGATTTGTTGAACATTGAGACCGGTTCTGGGGAAGGTGGGACTATTACAAAAGGGACATTCTACATCTGAACCAGATTGGAACCAAAGTCCTTGGGGGAGTTTTTGCTACTGCTATTGGGAGGTTTTAAACTAATGTGGCAGGGGGCTGGAAACCAGAAGAGAAAACAAGTAGGCAGTGAGGTGGAGACTGGAGACTGTAAGAATTATGAAGATAGCATTAATAAAGCGAAGTGTAGGCAGAGAGCAGATGAGCGCAAAAAAACTGGTGGCCTGAAATGCATCTACTTCAATGCAAGGTGTATGGTGTGTAAGGCATACGAATGTAGGGCTTGGATTGATGCCTGGGAGTATGACATTATTGCAATCACAGAGACTTGGTTGAAGGAAGAGCATGATGATTGCCAACTAAATGTTCCAGGATATAGACGCTTCAAACAGGACAGGGAGGGAAGTAAAAGGGGGTCGGGGGGTAGGGAGCTGCATTGCTGGTCAGGGACGATATCATGGCTGTGCTAAAGGAGGACACTATGGAGGTCTTGAGTAGTGAGGCATTATGGGTGGAGCTGAGAAATAAGAAGGGTGCAGTTATATTGTTGGGGCTGTATTACAGGCCTCCCAACGGTGAGCGTGAGGTAGAAGAACAAATAGGTAAACAGATTATGGAGAGATGTAGAGACAATAGGGTAGTGGTGATGGGAGATTTTAATTTTCCCTACATTGACTGGGATACACTTAGTGTCAGAGGTCTGGATTGGGTAGAATTTGTACAAAGCGTCCAGGAGAGTTTTCTAAAGCAGTACGTTAATAGTCCGATGAGGGAAGGGGCCATATTGGACCTGATTCTGGGGAACAAGCCAGGGCAGGTGGTAGAAGTTGCGGTTGGGAATTTCTTTGGGAACAAGGACCACAATTCTATAAGTTTAGAATACTCATAGATAAAGAAGAGATTGGTCCTAAGGGAAGAGTACTAAACTGGGCCAAGGCCAATTATATCAAAATTAGGCAGGAGCTGGGAAATGTGGATTGGACACAGGTATCTGAAGGGAAGTCCACATTTGCTATGTGGGAGGCTTCCAAAGATAGGTTAAAGATAGTGCAGGATAGGCATGTCCCATTGAAGACAAAGGATAGGAAGGACAAGATTCGTGAACTGTGGATGACAGGAGAAATTGTACAACTAGCCAAGAGGAAAAGGGTAATGTACTTAAGGTCTAGGCAGCTAAAAACAGAACGGGCCCTGGTGGAATATCGGAAGAGTAAGACAAGTCTTAACCAAGGACTCAAGCAGGCTAAAAGGGGTCATGAAATAGCTTTAGCGAGCAAAATTAAGGAGAATCCCAAAGCCTTTTATTCTTATATAAGAAGCAAGTGGGTAACTAGAGAAAGGATTGGTCCACTAAAGGAGAATGAAGGAAGGCTGTGTGTCGAACCTGAGAGAGTGGGTGAGATTCTGAATGATTACTTTGCATCAGTGTTCACTGGGGAAAAGAACATGATGAATGTTGAGATTAGAGATCGAAGTTTGATTAGTCTGGATCACTTTGATATAAGTAGGGAAGATGTGTTGGATAGGCTAGAGGTTATTAAGGTAGACAAATCTCCAGAACTGGTTGGGATCTATCCCAGGTTGCTAAGGATGGCAAGAGAGGAAATAGCTGAGGCCCTGACAGATATCTTTGTGGCATCCTTAAGGTGAAGTGCCAGAGAACTGTAAGGTTGCTCATGTTGTCCCCCTACACAAGAAGAGTAGTAGGGATATTCTGGGTAACCACAGACCAGTGAGCCTGACGTCAGTGGGGGAAAGTTGCTGGAGAAGGTATTGAGGGATAAAATATATTTATATTTAGAAAAGAATGGGAGTATCAGAGATAGGCAACATGGTGTTATGTGGGGGAGATTGTGCCTCACCAACTTAATAGAGTTCCTTGAGGAAGTGACCAAATTGATAGATAAAGGAAGGGCTGTAGATATCATATACATGGACTTTAGTAAGATGTTTGATAGGTTCCCCATTTTAAACTAATAGAGAAAGCGAAGTCACATGGTGTGCAGGGTGGTCTAGCTAGGTGGATAAAGAACTGGTTGAGCAACAGGAGACAATAGTAGTTGAAGGGAGTTTCTCAAAATGGAGAAAGGTGACCAGTGGTGTTCCACTGGGATCAGTGCTGGGGCCACTGTCGTTTGTAATATACATAAATGATTTGGAAGAGGGTATTGTTGGTATGATCAGCAAGTTTGCAGTTGACACGAAGATTGGTGGAGTAGCAGAAAGCATTGGGGACTGTCAAAGAATACAGGAGAATATAGATAGACTGGAGAGTTGGGCAGAGAAATGGCAGATGGAATTCAATCCAGACAAATGTAAGGTGTTGCATTTTGGGAAATCTAATTCTAGAGCGAATTATACAGTAAACTTTCCCCCTCCTTGGGGAAAGTTGATGAGCAGAGAGAAGTGGGAGTTCAGGTCCACAGTCCTCTGAAGGTTGCTGCACAGGTGGGTAGAGTGGTCAAGAAGGCATACAGTATACTTGCCTTCATTGGACGAGGTATTGAGCGTAAGAGCTGGCAGGTCATGTTAAAACTGTACATGACATTGGTTTGACCGCATTTAGAATACTGTGCAGTTCTGGTCGCCACATTTCCAAAAGGATGTGTACGCTTTGGAGAGGGTGCAGAGAAGGTTTACGAGGATGTTGCCTGGTATGGAAGGTGCTAGCTATGAAGAAAGGTTGAGTAGGTTAGGTTTGTTTACATTAGAAAAAAGGAGGTTGAGGGTGGACCTGATTGAGGTCTACAAAATCATGAAGGATATAGACAGGATAGATAGAGATAAATATTTTCCCAGGGTGAAGGATTCAATAACGAGGTCACGCTCAGGCTTGGAGGGCTGAAGGGCCTGTTCCTGGGCAGTGAATTTTCTTTGTTCTTTGTTACTAATCCTCTAATACATTGCCCATAATGTCATGCATCTTTATCTTATGCAGCAGCCTTTTTTGCAGCACCTTGTCAAAAACTTTTCGGAAATCTAGAGTCACCACATCTGCTGGATCCCCATTGTCCACCGTGCTCATAATATCTACATAGAATTCTAGCATATTATTTAAGCATGACTTGCCCTTCATGAACCCATGCTGCATCTGCCCAATGGGAATTTCTAACTAGATGCCTTGCTATGTCTTCCTTGATCGTAGATTCAAGCATTTTCCCCAATACAGAAGTTAAGCTAACCAGTCTACAATTCCCCATTTTTTGTCTATCTTCCTTTTTAAACAGAGGTGTCACAATTGTTGTTTTCCAACCTGTTGGAACTGCCCCAGAGTTCAATTAATTTTGGAAAATTACCACAAGTGTTTTTGCCATTCCTCCTGCCATCTCTTTTAGTACTCTGGGATCCATTTCTTCAGGGCCAGGAGACTTGTCTACATTTAGTTCCATTAGCTTGCCCAGCACTATCTCTTTTATGACAATGACTGTTTCCAGGTCCTTTGTCTCTTTGTCAATTATTGCTATGTCCTTAGTGTCAGAACTCACCACATATAGCAATGAGAAGTCCTCATGCTGGATGATTAGGTTCTTACCACAATGGAGAGCAAGAATCACTCCCACAGTCTCAATTTTTTTATTTGACCATGATTATTCATTCTTTCCAGTTTTTGTAGTACATCTCCAGCCCGGCTAAACTGTATGCCTAGCCTTTCAGGTAAACTGACCTAATAATGAAGCTGATTGATTGTTGCAGGGCTCTTCTCTTGCCTGCTGTTATTGGTATTCCTGACTGACTGTCTCAGGATCCTCCTCTTGTCAGCTCCTCGAGGTTTAAGCTCATTTTGATTGTTTAATTTGTCACTTGTGGTATTTTCACTAGTAATTAACTCTTCAATCAAAAATCCATCTCAATGTTAATAGGTAGCAATATTTCTGTATTGTTCTGAATGGATTAAATGCTTCCTAGTTCAGAGTCTGCTTTGTGAACCCTTTTAAAGCTTGTGTTAAGAACTTAACATCAGTGAACAGACTATTTAAAATACCAATAACAGTATTTAACATTGATGAAATGCTGTTACAGCACCTAAGGAGGTCTTTCACCACATCAAGGCATGCTTGCTCTCTGGAGTACAGCCCAGTCAAAAATGTAATAGCATCTTATCACATCCCCATCTGCCTCCTATTGGGTTACCAAGTTCTTTACTCTATTTTTAGCTCCTGATACAATGTGGTGCTTCCTCTGTGGTGCACGTCATACAGATAAATGGCAACCTGGGGTAGACCTTGTAAAATGTTCTCTATAATCTGCTGAAAAATGGCACAGAATACTGAGTGATGATACCCTAGATGGTAGTCTCATATACAGTATTGGTATTAATGGGTATTGTGGGTATTAATTGTAACATAATTCTGGGAATGCTCATCTGACCGCACTTGCAGGTACACATGGCTCATGTCCATTTTCGTGAAGGGCAGTCCCCTGCCAGTTTGAGTATAAGTCCGCTTTGTGAGGGATTCAGTATTTATCCAGCTGCAATCATACCTTTCCTTATTTATTCATCAGATGTGGCCGTCACTGCCTCCCCCAACTATTTGTTTCTGATGCTAAAATAGCCTTGAGAAGGTATGATGAGCTACTTTCTTGAACTGCTGCATTCCTTGGAGTGTAGGTACACCCACAGTGCTCTTAGGAATTTGAGGACTTTTAACCAGTGACAATAAAAGAACAGCAAGATAATTCAACTCAGGATTGTTTATTATTTGGAGGGGAACTCACAGGTGCCAGTGTTCTGGGTTGGGTTTTGAATTAGAATTCCTACATTGTGGGAATCCTTTGGCCCGACATGTCCACACTGCCCCTCCAGAGTGTCTCCCACCCAGACCTACATTTCCCCCAACTAATGCATCTAACCTATATATCCCTGAACACTGTGGACAATTTAGCATACCCAATGCACCTGACCGGCACATCTTTGGACAGTGGGAGGAAAACAGAGCACCCAGAGGAAACCTGTGTAGACACAGGGAGAGTGTACAAACTCCACACAGACAGTCGCCCAAGGCTGGAATCAAACCCAGGTCCCTGGTGCTGTGAGGCAGCAGTGCTAACCACTGAGCCACCATGCTACCCTTGATATTGCACTCAGCCTGGGTTAGTTGATGCATGCATCTTGCAGGTGTTACACATTCTGGCAACTGGAAGGAATACTGAAGAGGGGGTGGGGCGCCAAGTGGACTGACTTGATCTGGATGGTTTTGAGTTACATTATGTACCCAGGCTATTTTAACATTTGATAATACTTACTCTTGAGCTGATAGACACTGGGAGATGGTAATCATTACTGCCCCTTGGTTTGATCTCATACCACAAACCATTAGATCTGAAATCAGTTTTTAGTGCTGCCTGAGATATTTCCTTCCAAGTGTGCATAAGTATACAACCACCTCTCGGTGGTACTGCTGGTAGGACAAACAAAACCTAAGGATAATAATGGAGCAATCTGGTGTATTGGTTATGTAACTTGTACATACAGGCAAGGAGCAGATGATTACTAAATGAATCAATTCAAGCTGACCTATTGATTTCTAATAAGAGAGTCATGGGATCACTTTCCATTGCCCGACAACTTATGCTGTATTAAATTACTGCTTAGCCTAGACTTCACCTCAAGAGAACTTGATTTTGAACCTCTTTTTCAGAGTTTCTCCAAAAGCAGATAAACTTCTTGTCTGAGTGAAACCCTAATTACATACCTCGAAGTTTTTCAGGAAAGTCTAGGAACTATCAAAGGAGCCAAGGCCAAGAAGCAATCCCACGGTTCTGCAAGGTGTACCCAGTGCTATTTGCCCTTGGGTGCAAAAGTAGAGACAAGAAGCTGAAAAGTGAAGGATTCATCACAACAGTACAATTAGCGGAATGGGTCGCACTACTTGTACTGATTGTGAAAGTCGACAGGTCGGTTCACTTTTGTGGGGATTTCAAACAAACAAACCCAAATTTAATTGACTTCAATTTTGCTAGGGCTCCTTGAAGCCATGTTCAGTCTAAATGATATTGCTTAGTTCTACAAATTCAGTGTGAGATCTTAACCTGAGTGTTCCATGTTGGTTCAGTTCAACTCAGTTTAATTTTCAAGCTACTAACTGCATGTAAATAAAACCTAAAGAACGGTGGATGCTGTAAATCAGAAATAAAGACAGAATTTGCTGGAAAAGCTCAGCAGGTCTGGTATCATCTGTGAAGATAAATCAGAGTTAACATTTTGGATCCAGTCTTCCTCAGAATTGATGGTAGCTAGGAAAATATTGATTTACATGCAGAAGGTAGGATGGAGGGAAGGGATAAGGAGGTGTGACACCTGCCCATTCACCTCCTGCCTCCTCAGTATCCAAACATACCTGCCCTTCCCACAAACTAGTCTACTGCATTCATTACTCACAATATGGTCTCCTCTAGATTAGGGAAATGAAACTTAGACTTGGCGAATACTTTGCAGAACTTTTATATTCTGCTTGTATAAAAGACCCTGAGCTTCCTGTGTCTGAGATTTTAACACACCATCCTGTTCCCTAGCCAACGTCTGTCTCAGGTTTACTGCAGTGTTCCAGTGAAGCTCAGTGCAAGCTAGAAGAACAACACCTCGTTTTCCATTTGGAGACCCTGCAACCCTCCGGACTCAAATGGAGTTCAATCATCATTGGGCCTGAAATCCTCCATGTCCTAGTCTCCAACCCTACACCCAGGCTTGTTATTATATAGTCTGCCATTACACACTATTCTTTGTTAACCAGTAAACAGTCTCCATTAACAGCTATTCGCCCTCCTAGCCAGATCGTTATCAACTCCTTGGTCTGTCCAACTGTTCTTTTCTCTTTCAGCTCTATCTTCAACTATCATTTAATCCATAACCCCTCCTTCACCCTATCTTCTGCAGAAAAAAACAAAACTTTCCCAGCTACCATCAATTCTGAGGAAAAGTCACTGGACCCGAAACCCTAACTCTGATTTCTCTTCATAGTTGTTGCCAGACCTGCTGAGCTTTTCCAGCAACTTCTGTTTTCTTACTAACTACATAGAACATAGAACATAGAAGGATACAGCGCAGTACAGGCCCTTCGGCCCTCGATGTTGCGCCGACCGAATTCTACCTAACCTATACTAGCCCAATAACTTCCAAATGCCTATCCAATGCCCGCTTAAATGACCATAAAGAAGGAGAGTTCACCACTGATACGGGCAGGGCATTCCATGAACTCACAACCCGCTGTGTGAAGAATCTACCCCTAACATCTGTCCTATACCTACCACCCCTTAATTTAAAGCTATGTCCCCTAGTAACACCTGACTCCATTAGCGGTAAAAGGTTCTTAGTATCTACCCTATCTAAACCCCTAATCATCTTATACACTTCTATCAGATCTCCCCTAAACCTTCTCTTCTCCAATGAGAACAGCCCCAAGTGCCTCAGCCTTTCCTCATAAGATTTTCCTACCATTCCAGGCAACATCCTGGTAAACCTCCTCTGCACTCGTTCTAAAGCTTCCACATCCTTCCTATAGTATGGCGACCAAAACTGCACACAATACTCCAGATGAGGCCTCACCAGAGTCTTATACAACTGCAACATGACCTCAGGACTCCGGAACTCAATTCCTCTGCCAGTAAAGCCCAGTACACCATATGCCTTCCTCACAGCACTATTTACCTGGGTGGCAACTTTCAGAGATCTGTGTACATAGACACCAAGATCCCTCTGCTCATCCACACTACCAAGTAACCTACCATTAGCCCAGTAATCCATCATCTTGTTATTCCTACCAAAGTGAACGACTTCGCACTTAGCTACATTGAATTCCATTTGCCACATTTCCGCCCAGCTCTGCAACTTATCTATATCCCGCTGTAACCTACCACTTCCTTCCTCACTATCCACAACTCCACCGACTTTTGTTCATCCGCAAACTTGCTTACCCAGCTTTCAAGTCCTTCCTCTAGATCATTTATAAAGATAACAAAAAGCAATGGTCCCAAAACAGATCCTTGTGGTACACCGCTAGTAACTGCGCTCCAAGATGAACATAATCCATCAACTACTACCCTCTGTCTCCTTCCAGCCAGCCAATTCCTAATCCAAACCTCTAATGTATCCTCAATGCCATACCTCCGAAGTTTTAGCATTAGCCTACCATGGGGAACCTTATCGAACGCCTTACTAAAATCCATATACACAACATCTACTGCTTTACCCTCGTCCACTTCCTTAGTCACCTTCTCAAAGAACTCAATAAGGTTTGTGAGGCACGACCTGCCCTTCACAAAACCATGCTGGCTATCCCTGATCACGTTATTCCTACCCAGATGTTCATAAATCTTATCCCTTACCATTCTCTCTAAGACTTTGCCCACCACTGAAGTCAGACTCACTGGCCTATAGTTACTAGGGCTATCCCTACTCCCTTTCTTGAACAATGGGACCACATTCGCTATCCTCCAGTCCTCTGGTACTATTCCCGTTGACAATGACGACATAAAAATCCAGGCCAAAGGCTCTGCTATCTCCTCCCTAGCTTCCCATAGGATCCTGGGGTAAATGCCATCAGGCCCAGGAGACTTATCTATATTCATCCTTTCCAATATTCCCAAAACCTCTTCCCTGCATATTTCCAGGGCATCCATTCTAATTATTTGTGATTCCATATTCACATCAGCAACAGTGTCCTGTTCCTGAGTGAATACTGATGAAAAGTACTGATTTAATGTCTCTCCAATCTCCTCCGCCTCCACACACAACTTCCCACTACTATCCTTGACTGGACCGATACCTACCCTAGTCATCCTTTTATTCTTGACATACCTATAGAAAGCCTTTGGGTTTTCCCTAATCCTACCAGCTAAAGACTTTTCATGTCCCCTTCTCGCTTCTCTTAGCTCCCTCTTTAGCTCCTTCCTGGCTACCTTATAACTCTCAATCGCCCCAACTGAACCTTCACGCCTCATCTTTACATATGCCGCCTTCTCCCCTTTCACAAGGGACTCCAATTCCTTACTAAACCACGGCTGCCTCACAAGGCCCTTTACACCATGCCTGACTGGTACATACCTATCGAGGACACGCAGTAGCTGCTCCTTGAACAATCCCCACATCTCATTAGTGTTCTTCTCTTGAAGCCTGTTTTTCCAATCCACACATCCTAAGTCATGCCTCACTGCATCATAATTTCCCTGCCCCCAGCTATAGCTCTTGCCCTGCGGTGCACGATTATCCCTCTCCATCACTAAAGTAAAAGTCACCGAGTTGTGGTCACTGTCCCCGAAGTGCTCACCTACCTCCAAGTCTAACACCTGGCCTGGTTCATTACCTAGAACCAAATCCAATATAGCCTCCCCTCTTGTTGGAAACCCTCCTGCACACATTGTACAAACACCAACCCATCTAATGAACTCGAGCTATAGCTCTCCCAGTCAATATCTGGGAAGTTAAAGTCCCCCATAACAACCACCCTGCTACCTTCACTCTTTCCCTGAATCATCCTCGCAATATTATCCTCTACTTCTCTAGGACTATTAGGAGGCCTGTAGAAAACACCTAACAGGGTGACCTCACCTTTCCTATTTCTAACCTCAGCCCAAACTACCTCAGATGGCAAGTCCTCTTCCATCGTCCATTCCACTGCTGTGATACTGTCTTTGACAAGTAATGCCACGCCTCCCCCTTTTTTACCCCCATGTCTGATCCTACTAAAATATTTGAACCCTGGAACGTGCAACAGCCATTCTTGTCCCTGTTCTACCCACGTCTCTGTAATGGCCACAACATCGAAGTCCCAGGTACCAACCCACGCTGCAAGTTCACCTACCTTATTCCTTATACTTCTGGCATTGAAGTATACACACTTCAATCCACCTTTCTGGTTACAGGCACCCTCCTTAGAGATCGCTGCATTGTTCCTAACCTCCCTACACTCAAGGTCCTGTACCCTAAAGCTACAGTCCTGGTTCCCATGCCCCCGCGGAGTTAGTTTAAACCCTCCCAAAGAGCACTAGCAAACCTCCCCCCAAGGATACTGGTGCCCCTCAGGTTCAGGTGTAGCCCATCCTTTTTATAGAGGTCCCACCTTCCCCAGAAAGGACCCCAGTTGTCCAGAAACCGGAATCCCTCCCTCCTGCACCATCCCTGTAGCCACGCATTTAACTGCTCTCTCTCCCTATTCCTCGACTCTCTATCACGTGGCACGGGTAACAAACCAGAGACTACAACTCTGTTTGTTCTAACTCTGAGCTTCCAACCTAGCTCCCTGAAAGCCTGTCTGACATCCTCACCCTTCTTCCTACCTATATCGTTGGTGCCAACGTGGACCACGATCTGGGGCTGCTCCCCCTCCCCCTTAAGGACCCGGAAAACACGATCAGCGACATCACGTACCCTTGCACCTGGGAGGCAACATACCAAACGTGAGTCCCTGTCGCCCCCACAAAACCGTCTGTCTGTACCCCTCACTATCGAGTCCCCAAGAACAATTGCTCTACCTTTCTCCACCCTACCCTTCTGAGCAACGGGGCCAGGCTCCGTGCCAGAGGCCTGAACCTCGTTGCTTGCCCCTGGTAAGTCATCCCCCCCACAAGTATCCAAAACGGTATACTTGTTCTTGAGGGGAATGACCGCAGGGGGTCCCTGCACTGGCTTCCTCCTCCCACTCCCCCTCACTGTCACCCATCTATCTTGAACTTTCGGAGTAACTACTTGCCTAAAGCTCCGATCTATGACCTCCTCTGCCTCCCGAATGATCCGCAGTTCATCCAACTCCAGCTCCAGTTCCCTAACACGGGTTTGGAGGAGTTGGAGATGGGTGCACTTCTTGCAAGTGTACTCAGCAGGGACGCTAATGGCTTCCCTCACCTCATACATGTTGCAAGAGGAACATTGCCCTCTCTGCACTGCCATCCCTCTAAAAGTAAGCTTTCCTTAAAAAAAACAACAAAAACCAACTAAATCTAAAGAAACAAACAAGGAAAATGCAGCACTTACCCGCTAGTCACAATTGGTCTTATTATTAGGTTAGAGGAGATGGAAGGGTGGGAGGCACTACTCGTGTAGTGCCTCGGGTGACTCGCCTGTGCGTTTAAATAAGGGGAGAGAAAAAAACCTTACCCAGGTAACCTAGCGCGCCTTCCGGGTCTGCTACCGCTTTTTTAAAGGAAAACTTTAAACTTTTAACTATTAAATAAACGACCAAACTTACCCACCAGCCGTCGCGAAGTCTTCCGAGAGACTGAGGCCTAAAACTCGGAGCCCGCGTTTAAATAAGGGGAGAGAAAAAAAACCTTACCCAGGTAACCTAGCGCGCCTTCCGGGTCTGCTACCGCTTTTTTAAAGGAAAACTTTAAACTTTTAACTATTAAATAAACGACCAAACTTACCCACCAGCCGTCGCGAAGTCTTCCGAGAGACTGAGGCCTAAAACTCGGAGCCCGCGTTTTACATGTGATTGTTTCCTCCCACAAAGTTGTTTCTTCATCTATATTGTTAAATGTTTCCTCAGGTTATCAAATAACTCTTATGATCAAGACTGATCAACTGCATTGTAGCTGTGGCTACATACCAATCATTGCAGTGGTTTGAAAAGGAAGTTCACCACCAAATTGTCCAGGGCAGTTAGGTAGAGGTTGTAATTACTGGTCTAGCCAGCTATGCCAACGTCACTTGTATGAAGAAAAACAACTTACCAAATTCTCAGGTTTGTACAGTTGCACTTGTCAATAAGCCTTGAATAACTATTTTGGTAAACCATAATTCCTATTGGTGAAAATGATTGCTTGGATTTTTGGGTAATTGTCAATCACATACAGATTGCCACTCCATTCCTTTGTGAAGAAGCAATAAAGTGTCATTCTTCTGTCAGGAGATTCCAAAATGGCCTCCTTCTGAAACACAGAACTTACCAGCAGGGGGTTGTTGTTGTACACATTGGAACTCACGACATAGAAAAATAAAGGGATGAAATTTTGAGGAGAGAATATAGGAAGTTAGCAGGAAGTTAAAAAGGAGGTCCACAAGGGGAGTAATATCTGGATTACTCCTGGTCCCACAAGCTAGTGAGGGTAGGAATAGGAGGATAGAGCAGATGAATGCATGGCTGAGAAGCTGGTACAGGGGAGAAAGATCCACATTTTTGGATCTCTTCTGGAGTACAGGTGACCAGTATAGGATAGGAAGGACCGATTGCACCTGAATTGTAAGAGGACTAATATAGTGATAGGGGACTTTTCCTGCTCAGGAGGGTTTAACCTAGTAAAGGGGGGGAGGGGTGCAGGACCTAGCAGACATAGTGAGAAAAGAGATCACACTGAGATTAGTAGGTGTGGGAAAAGGAGAAAGTCAAATAGTCAGGGCAGACAGGAATAAAGCAGAGAACAAGGTTGGACTGATAAATTAAAGTGCATTCATTTCACTGGAAGATGCCTAACAGGGAAGGCAGATGAACTCAGGGCACAGTTGGGACATGGGACTGGGATATCACAGCGATTACAGGGATGTAGTTCAGGGATGGACAGGATTGGCAGATTAATGTCCCAGGATAATAGGATACTATAGAAAGGATAGAAAGGGGAGCAAGAAGGAGGGGGGAGTGGTGTTTTGATTAGGGATAGCATTACAGCTGTACATAGGAAGGGTATTCCTGGGAATACATCCAGGGAAGTTATTTGTGTGAAACTGAGAAATAAGAAAGGGATGATCTTCTTATTGGGATTGTACTATAGATTCCCCAATTGTCAGTGAGAAATTGAGAAATAAATTTGTAAGGAGATCTCAGTTATCTGTAAGAATAATAGGGTGGTTATGGTAAAGGATTTTAGCTTTCCAAACATAGATTGGCCCTGATGAAGGGCTTTTGTCCGAAACATTGACTTTCCTGCTCCTTGGATGCTGCCTGACCTGCTGTGCTTTTCCAGCACCACTCTAATCTAAACTCTGGTTTCCAGCATCTGCAGTCCTCACTTCTGCCCCATAGATTGGGACTGCCATAGTATTAAGGGCTTGGATGGAGAGGAATTTGTTGTGGACAAGAAAATGTTCTGATTCAGTATACGGATGTACGTACTAGAGAAGGTGCAAAACCTGACCTACACTTGGGAAATAAGGCAGGGCAGCTGACAGAGGTGTTAGTGGGGGAGCACTTTGGAGCCAGCGACCGTAATTCTATTAGTTTTAAAGTTGTGATGATAAAGGACAGACCAGATCTAAAGGTTGAAGTTCTAAATTGGAGGAAGACCAATTGTGACAATATGAGGCAAGAGCTTTCAAACGTTGATTTGGGGTAGATGTTCACATGTAAAGGGACAGCTGGAAAATGGGACGCCTTCAAAAGTTAGATAGCAAGAGCCCAGAGATCGTATGTTCCTGTTAGGGTGAAGGGCAAGGCTAGTAGATATGGGGAATGCTGCATGACTAGAGAAATTGAGATTTAGGTTAAGAATAACAAGGAAGCATAAGTCAGATAAAGATAACAGAGAGCAAGCAAATCCCTAGAGGAGTATAAAGGCAGCAAGAATATACTTAAGAGAGAAATCAGGAGGGCAAGAAGGGGACATGAGATAGCTTTAGTAAATGGTTAAGAAGAATCCAAGGGATTCTATAAATATATTAAAGACAAAGGGTAGCTAGGGAGAGAATAGGGCCCCTTAGAGATCAGTAAGGCTACAAATGTGTGGAAAGGCAGGAGGTGGGGGAGATACTGAACGAGTATTTCGCATCAGTGTTTGCTGCGGAAAAGAATATGGAAGCGAGAGAATGTAGGGAAATAAATAACAGGATCTTGGAAAATGTACATATTACAGAGGAGGAGGTGCTGAATATCTTAAAATGCATAAAGATGGATAAATCCCCAAGACTTAATCAAGTGTACCTGAGATCTCACTAGGAAGCTAGGGATGTGATTGCTAGGCCCCTTGCTGAGATATTTGTATCATCAATAGTCACAGGTGAGGTACAGGAAGACTGGAGGTTGGCTAATGTGCTGCCATTATTCAAGAAAAGTGGTAAAGAAAAGGCAGGGAGTTGTAGACCAGTGAGCCTGACATCAGTGGTGGACAAGTTGTTGGAGGGAATCCTGAGGGACAGGATTTACATGTATTTGGAAAGGCAAGGATTGATTAAGACCATAAGACCATAAGACATAGGAGTGGAAGTAAGGCCATTCGGCCCATTGAGTCCACTCCGCCATTCAATCATGACTGATGGGCATTTTAACTCCACTTACCAGCGTTCTCCCCGTAGCCCTTAATTCCTCGAGACAACAAGAATCAATCAATCTCTGCCTTGAAGACATTTAGCGTCCTGCCCTCCACTGCACTCTGTGGCAATGAATTCCACAGGCCCACCACACTCTGGCTGAAGAAATGTCTCCGCATTTCTGTTCTGAATTGACCCCCTCTAATTCTAAGGCTGTGTCCGTGGGTCCTAGTCTCCTCGCCTAACGGAAACAATTTCCTAGCATCCACCCTTTCCAAGCCATGTATTATCTTGTAAGTTTCTATTAAATCTCCCCTTAATCTTCTAAACTCCAATGAATACAATCCCAGGATCCTTAGCTGTTCCTCGTATGTTAGACCAACCATTCCAGGGATCATCCGTGTGAATCTCCGCTGGACACGCTCCAGTGCCAGCATGTCCTTTCTGAGGTGTGGGAACCAAAACTGGACACAGTACTCCAAATGGGGCCTAACCAGAGCTTTATAAAGTCTCATTAGCGCAACGGTGCTTTTATATTCCAACCCTCTTGAGGTAAATGACAACATTGCATTCGCTTTCTTAATCACGGACACAACCTGCATGTTTACATTTAGAGAATCCGCGACTAGCACTCCCAGATCCCTTTGTACTTTGGCTTTACAAATTTTCTCACCGTTTAGAAAGTAGTCTATGCTTTTATTCTTTTTTCCAAAGTGCAAAACCTCGCGTTTGCTCACGTTGAATTCCATCATCCATTTCCTGGACCACTCTCCCAAACTGTCTAGATCCTTCTGCAGCCTCCCCACTTCCTCAGTAATACCTGCCTGACCACCTAACTTTGTATCATCGGCAAACTTCGCTAGAATGCCCCCAGTCCCTTCGTCCAAATCATTAATATATAATGTGAACAGCTGCGGCCCCAACACTGAACCCTGCGGGACACCGCTCGTCACCGGCTGCCATTCCAAAAAAGAACCTTTTATTCCAACTCTCTGCCTTCTGTCAGACAGACAATCCTCAATCCATACCAGTGGCTCACATCGAACACCATGGGCCTTCACCTTGCTCAGCAGCCTCCCGTGTGGAACCTTATCAAAGGCCTTTTGGAAGTCTAGATAGACCACATCCACTGGGTTTCCCTGGTCTAACCTACTTGTCACCTCTTCAAAGAATTCCAACAGGTTTGTCAGACACAACCTCCCCTTACTAAATCCACGTTGACTTGTTCTAATCAGATTCTGCTCTTCCAAGAATTTAGAAACCTCATCCTTAATGATGGATTCTAGAATTTTACCAACAACCGAGGTAAGGCTAATTGGCCTATAATTTTCCATCTTTTGTCTTGATCCTTTCTTGAACAAGGGGGTTACAAAAGCGATCTTCCAATCATCTGGGACTTTCCCTGACTCCAGTGACTTTTGAAAGATCTCAACCAATGCCTCCGCTATTTCCTCAGCCACCTCTCTCAGAACTCTAGGATGTATCCCATCGGGGCCAGGAGATTTAATAATTTTAAGACCTTTTACCTTTTCTAGCACTTTCTCTTTTGTAATGGCAATCATACTCAACTCAGCCCCCTGACTCCCTTTAATTGTTGGGATATTACTCATGTCTTCCACTGTGAAGACTGACGCAAAGTACTTGTTAAGTTCTCCTGCTATTTCCTTATCTCCCATCACTAGGCTTCCAGCATCAGTTTGAAGTGGCCCAATGTCTACTTTTGCCTATCGTTTGTTTCTTATGTATTGAAAGAAACGTTTACTATCATTTCTAATATTACTGGCTAGCCTACCTTCATATTTGATCCTCTCCTTCCTTATTTCTCTCTTTGTTAACCTCTGTTTGTTGTTGTAGCCTTCCCAATCTTCTGATTTCCCAGTGCTCTTGGCCACTTTATAGGATCTCTCTTTTTCTTTAATACATTTCCTGACTTCCTTTGTCAGCCATGGCTGTCTGATCCCTCCCCGGATAATCTTTATATTTTTAGGGATGAACCTCTATACAGTGTCCTCAATTATACCCACAAACTCCTGCCATTTTTGCTCTACTGTCTTCCCCGCTAGGGTCTGCTTCCAGTCTATTTTTATCAGTTCCTCTCTCATGCCCTCATAATTACCTTTATTTAACTGTAACACCATTACATCCGATTTTGCCTTCTCTCTTTCAAACTGCAGACTGAACTCTACCATATTATGATTGCTGCTTCCTATAGGTTCCCTTACTTTAAGATCTTTTATAAAGTCTGGTTCATTACATAGCACTAGGTCCAGAATAGCCTGCTCCCTTGTGGGCTCCATGACAAGCTGTTCCAAAAAGCCATCCTGTAATCATTCCACGAATTCCCTTTCTTTGGATCCACTGGCAACCTTATTTACCCAGTCCACCTGCATATTGAAGTCTCCCATGATTACTATAACCTTGCCTTTCTGACATGCCTTCTCTATTTCCCGGTACATGTTGCATCCCTGGTCCTGACCACTGTTAGGAGGTCTGTACACAACTCCAATTATGGTTTTTTGCCTTTGTGGTTCCTCAATTCCACCCACACAGACTCCACATCATCCGACGCTATGTCATTCAGTGCCATTGATTTAATTTTGTTCTTAACTAACAAGGCAACCCCACCCCCTCTGCCACCTCCCTGTCTTTTCGATAAGTTGAAAATCCTTGGAGGTTTAACTGCCAGTCCTGACCCCCCTGCAACCAAGTCTCTGTGATGCCTACCACATCGTAATCATTCACTATGATCTGTGTCATTAGTTCATCTGCTTTGTTACGAATGCTACGAGCATTCAGGTAAAGTGCCTTAATGCTAACTTTATCATTAGAGATATTGGAAGTCATAAGATGTCCTAAGTTATCCTTCCTTTTTGCTGCATTCCTAGTCTGCCTCGAGTTTAAATCCACCTGCACATATGCTATCCTGTTGCTTATCTTCCCATTTAACTCCATACTCCCTGTCGCTTTCACTTTCCCTTCCCCCCAGCTCAGAAGTTTAAAGTCCTACTGACCACTCTATTTATCCTCTTCGCTAGAACATTGGTACCTGATCGGTTCAGGTGGAGACCGTCCCAACAGTACAGATCCCCCCGTTCCAAAACTGATGCCAATGCCCCATGAAGTGGAATCCCTCTTTCCCACACCAATCCCTTAGCCACATGTTTATTTCCCTAATTTTCTTATCCCTATGCCAATTGGCACGTGGCTCGGGCAGTAATCAGGAGATTATGACTCTTGAGCACCTGTACTTCAATTTCCTTTGTAGTGCTTCATAATCCCCAAACAGGTCCTCCACCCTAGTTTTGCCTATGTTGTTAGTACCAACATGGACCACAACAACTGGATCCTCCCCTTCCCACTCCAATATCCTTTCAAGCCGGTCGGAGATGTCCCACACCCTGGCACCGGGCAGGCAACATCACCATGCGAGACTCCTGATCCGACTTGCAAAGGATACTATCTGTCCCCCAAATTATAGAATCCCCTATAACAACTACTTGGCGTTTTGCTCCCCCCTCTTGAATGGCCTTCTGCACCACGGTAGCCGCCTTCCTGATCTAAACTCACTGCTTTCCTTCCCGGCTGCCCCTCTAGTCATTGTCACTTCCCCCTACTTCTCCCGCTCTTTCTGAAAAGAGAGAGAAAAAAAAACCACCGCTGCCCGCTACGGTCAGTAATTTTAAAACAAACTGTCTTACCTTAGCTGTAGTCTTCCGGGTTCGTTTAAACTCAGCCGCTGCTCGCACTCAAAATTAGTGATGCCTAACATGCCTTTGTGTGTAGAAAACTTTGTCTCAATGACTTAATTGAGTTTTTTGAAGAAGTATTGAAGAGGACTGATGAGGACAGGGCAGTGCACATGATTGATATCTGTAAGGTGTTCAACAAGGTTCTTCATAATAGACTGGTCAGCAAGGTTAGATCATACAGAATAGAGGGAGAACCAGTTAGTTGGATACAGAACTGGCTCAAAGGTAAAAATTAAAAATCACCTAATGCCAGCTTATAGTCTAACAGATTTACTTGGAAGTACTACTTTCAGACCACTGCTCCTTTATCTAGCAGCTACCAAATAAACTTGTTGGACTATAACCTGGTGCTGTTTGATTTTTAACTTTATCCACCCCAGTCCAACACCAGCACCTCCACATTAAAGACAGAAGACAGAGTGCGTTGGTGGAGGGTTGCTTTTCAGACTGGAGGCCTGTGATCAGCAATGTGCCACAAGGACCGATGCTGGGTCTACTGCTTTTCACCATTTATATAAATGATTTGTTTGTGAACATAGGAGGTATAGTTAGTAAGTTTGCAGATGACACTAAAATTGGAGGTGTAGTGGACGGTGAAGCAGGTTACCTCAAAGTACAATGAGATCTTGATCAGATGGATCAATAGGCTAAGGAGTGGTAGATAGAGTTTAATTTAGATAAATGTGAGATGCTGCATTTTGGAAAGGCAAATCAGGTCAGGACTTACACTTAATGGTAAAGTACTGGGGAATGTTGCTGAACAAAGAGACCTTGGAGTGCAGATTCATAGTTCATTGAAAGTGGATTTGCAGGTCGATAAGATAGTGAAGAAGGTGTTTGGTATGCTTGCCTTTATTGGCCAGTGCATTGAGGATAAGAGTTGGGAGGTCATGTTGAGGCTATACAGAACATTGATTAGGCCACCATTGTTAAATTCTGATCTCCCTGCTACAGAATGGATTTTGTGAAACTTGAAATGGTTCAACAATGGTTTACAAGGATATTTCTATGGTTGGAGGGTTTGAGCTACAGGGAAAGGCTGAATAGACAGAAGCTATTTTCCCTGGAGCATCGGAGTCTGAGGAGTGACCTTACAGAAGTTTATAAAACCATGAGTGACATAGATAGGGTGAATTGACAAGGTATTTTTCAAGGACTGTGAGAGCATAGGTTTAAGGTGAACGAAGAAAGATTTTAGAGGGATCTAAGGAGCAACCTTTTCATGCAGAAGATGGTGTGTGAATGGAATGACCTGGCAAGCGAAGTGGTGGAGGCTGGTACAATTACGACATTGAAAAGGCATCTAGATAAGGATATGAACAGGAAGGGTTTAGACAGAAATGGGCCAAATGCTGACAAATCGACCTAGATTTATTTAGGATATCTGGTCAACATGGACAATTTGGACTGAAGGATCTGTTTCTGTGCTGGTTATGTCTATGACTCAATTTTCTTCCATTCTGACAGGTCCCTTGTAAGGTAGACCAGTTGGGGGAAAGTGAAGCATGCTCCCTTTCTCACAATCATTGCTTTATTTTAAAAAGTCCATCATATCAGCCAGCCATTTTGACATTGCTTGTTGAAGGGTAAGTGAGTTAGTTAAGTGTTGAGGTTCCAATTCAAGGTAAATAGTTTGCCAGCTGAGTAGGGGTATCGTGCTAGGTAAGTAGTACATTAGATGAATCAGAATAAGGTGCAAGTTAGTTAGTTTGCCAAATGGTACTTGCCTGACAGCTCCCAACACACCAAGTAAATATTTTGCTTTTGATTTTTATTGTCATGTGCACTCAAGTACAAAAATACAGAGTACAGTAAAAAATGTTACATGTTGCCACACAAGGTACCATCATAGGTACAAGTACCTAGGTACAGAATCTTAAGAACAAGATAGAAAGAAAGAACACAGTTAACAGTTAAACATTGCAGTAATTACAGTGTAGAGTGTAATTACCGGGTGGCACGGTAGCACACAGGCAGCATGGTGGCACAGTGGTTAGCACTGCTGCCTCACAGCGCCAGAGACCCAGGTTCAATTCCCACCTCAGGCAACTGACTGTGTGGAGTTTGCACATTCTCCCCGTGTCTGCGTGGATTTCCTCCGTGTGCTCAAGTTTCCTCCCACAATCCAAAAACCTGCAGGTTAGGTGAATTGGCCAGGCTAAATTACTCGTAGTGTTGGTTGAAGGGGTAAATGTAGGGGAATGGTGGGTTATGCTTTGGTGTGGACTTGTTGGGCCGAAGGACTTGTTTCCACACTGTTAGTCATCTAAAAAGTAGAACACACAAAGTAACGTCAAAAGTTCCTCATTGCAGATCTTTTTAGGTTTTAAGTAGAAAACAAAGAAATAAAGCTGAACATTCAAACATTACAATCTCTCTTAATTGCTTAGCTAAGGTCTAACCGCACTTCGAGGAATTACCTAGAGATTGGAAGTCCACACTGGGCCGGGAGACTGCCACATATCGCCGAGAGGCCGCCTTGCTGCGCCAATGAGAGATTGCAATGTCGGGCCGCAAATCCACCATGCCAGGCCATGATGCCACCACACCAAGCTGGGATGCTACCACACCAGGTTGGTAGGTCGGAGGCCTGGAATTTGACTATTACAAAGATCCCAAATGTCCCACTGACCTCCCAACATGGTAATCAGCTCATACTACCAGCAAGTCAGCACACGAATTATGTTTGAGCTGAAGAATACAGGAGAAGATCGAACTAATAGTCTGCTTCAACAAGGTTTGGTCCATTTGTAAAACTGTTAACTATTCAACAATTCCAAGAGGATTGTTTGCTGAAACCACTGTCCTTCTGTTGTGTAAGTCACTTGTTTTACATACAATATATCTGATCTCACTGCGGCTTAACCTTTCCATTTCCACCTGTATCATTCTTTTCACATATCGATTTCATAATTGGATTTCTTTGTCTCAGTGCTTGGAAGGATTTGTTCTCAGCACTGCCTTTTCCTCAGTCGATCAATTCTAAATCTACTAAAAAGGAAGGCAGACTCAAAAAACGCACCATTCCAAGCTACAATGCCGGGTAAATTCAGAGGCAAGCTCTTTTGGATAAAAACAAACAGAAACAGCACATCTAAGTCATATTATCAAAATTAAGCACAGATTCAGAGAATTAAAGATACAAGTTACTAAGTAACTTATGTTTATACCCTCTAGTCCTCTGCAATCTCTCTGCTACGTTATTGATGTTTCATGAACTTAAGTCATACATTAGAGGAAACAAAGTTGTGGGAGGACTTTAAATTCTTTTGCTTTGACTGTGTGGAACTTCCTGCCTGAATATCTTGTGCTCTCTCCTCGAAAGACATTTTCAAATTTCACTTATTAAGTTAAGCCTTCTTTCATCCATCTCTTGCTCCTCCTTTATGCTTTAATACGTATTGCTTCAGTTTTCAGAGGAGCACCATGGGATCATTACATTCAAACTATGATATTGGCTGTTTGTGCTATTAGTGAATATTTCTTTTATGCATTCTTCCAGAAATGTTATGCTTACTATTAAACATGTCAATACTAGAGGCATTACCAAATAATTCACTTCAGGTATCACCTTTGCCATTCCATTTCACCCCACCCAGACTCCATTTATCATAATCATTCGGAGGTGCTGGTTTTGGATTGGGGTGTACAAAGTTAAAAATCACAGAACAGAAGGCTATAGTCCAACAGGTTTATTTGGAAGCATTGGCTTTCGGAGTGCTGCTCTTTCATCCACAAACCCCTGATGAAGGAGCAGCGCTCCAAAAGCTAGTACTTCCAAATAAACCTGTTGAACTAAACTAGTTTGACAAAATGAATGGCTTGCAAGGCAACTTCATGGGGCAATTACAATCAATGCCTTTATATGAGGCTGGTATCACCTACAGTATTGCCTGAGTAGGGTTAGGAGGTTTAACTTTACCAAAAGCTATTACTGTATAAGTTGACATTTTACCACAGTCTGACAGCTTTATGAGTCTCTACTGCTGAACGAATTTATCTTGTCAAATTTTTAAAATGTCTAATTCTATGTTAGGATTTGAATGCACATTCCAGAAGGATTGAATGTCCAAGCTTCTAGATTATTATTAGTTCAGTAACATAACTACAGTATTATCACACCTAACAGTTTACTTGTGAGCTGCTGAATCATTCTGGTGATATCTATTATATTTTAGTCTCTAATGTCTGTGTTGAGGCCAATCAAATGAAACATCACATTGCTCTTATAGACCCTAAATGTTTTACAATATTTTATTTTTGGAAGAATTCATTGGCTTTGATGGCAAGAAGTGGATATGCTTTAAGTCATGTTCACAACACTGAATAAAATGGAAGCCTGAATTTGAAACAAAGCAAAAAATTTGGAAAAACGCAGTAGATAAGTTAGCTTTGTTGCATTTCCATCTCTGCATCAAAATATATATTTTTCAGCCCCTTTTCCTGCCCCCATAAGTTATTTCAATGTAATATGGTAGGCTTGCAGCACTATCAGATGAGATATTAAGCTAAGCTTCTGGCCTCTCCTGTAAGACAAAAACCTCATGGTAATGTTTGAAGAACAGAAACATTCTCCCCATGTTCTGACCATTTGTTCCAGCACTAGTAACGGGTTATCTGGTTATTTATCTTATTGCTACTGACGGGAAGATGCTGAGTGCCAAGTGGCCATTTCATTGACCAGTGGTGGCTACACTTTAAAAGTAATTCACTAGTTGTGAACAGGCAAAAAGGAAGTTCTTCAGCAAGTTTTTTTTATGTCAATAAAAGTCTCTAATGCTTCTTCAGAGTCAGTGAAGTTATGTATTTCCTCCACTTTCTCTCTTTTTTTAACATAAATGTTGAAATTTGTTCTCCTTAACCATTTCTTACTTGGCAAGATCACTCTTCTTGTTGATGTGTTTCTCCATTAATTGGTATACAAACTTCAATCTTTTTGGAATGACTTTATCCAGTAAAGTAACTGATCGTTAAAGCCATCTTTAATTAACAAATGTTCCAAAGAATAGTAACAATATATACAAGCTCAAATGATATTTCAATCAGTTCTCTCCATCTACACCGAAGGTGCTGACTCATGTTGACTCACTGCTATGATTTGCAGCTGGATAATTTGCGGTTACTTGCTTGTTCCCAGCGTAGGATGCTGTGACAACAGGCACCTTCACTTACTTTCAAATTAACTGAAACCTAGTATTCCAGTTAATGTCCTCAATTCAGTTTGGCTATTGATGTTACATCTTGGAAACCAGCCAGATTCTTTACGTGTATTTGGCCCTTAGTTTGACATGCTCTAATGTCTGATGTTGACTTTATCTCAATGATCCCAATAATGAAAGGATTAAAGACTGGGGTGCCTAAATTATTTGAGAGGTGAGAAATGAAACATGACATGGCTGTGGGCAGGAAGGATAAGACTTAAAGCAAATAATTCAAGAGCCAAAAACCACAAACAGAAAGACGTAATCAAGGTTGCACTCTCAACCAAAGAGCAAATTACTGCAGATGCAGGAAGCTGTAATGAAAACAACAGATGCTGGATATCACAGCAGGTCAGACAGCATCCATGGAGAGAAAGCAAACTAACATTTCAAGTCCAGGTGACTCTTCACCAGAGCTGAAATGAAGCGTGGAGGTGGCAGCATTTATGCAGCAGTTGGGACGGGCGTTCTAGTTTAGACCGGCTCCCTCCCACAGCTCTTTTCTCAGTATATGATGCTGCAGTGCTGCTTCATACTCCTGCCCGGACATTGAAAGATATGTTCACTTTGCCTCCAATTTCAACCCCCCTATAACTTTCACATTGTCCATTTCCAGCATTTCCCTTCCTTTCCTTGACCTGTCTCCATTGTGGAGAATAAACTGTTCACTGTCATCCACTACAAAGCCATGATAGGTACCTTCACGTCCCACGTCTTGCAAGGCCCCATCCCATTCTCCCAGTTCCTTCGTCTATGTCGCATCTGTTGGGATGATGCCACCTTCCAAAATAATGCTGCTGTCATGGCTTGCTTCTTCCATGATTGTAGTTTCCCACCCACCATGGTGGACAAGGCCCTCAACTGCATCTGACCTAGCACCCATGCTTCCGCCCTTGCCCCTTCCCATCATTCACAGCGGCGTGATCAGGTTCCCCTTGTCCTCACTTTTCATCCCACCATCTCCGTATTCAAAGAATCATTCTCTGCCATTTCAGACAAATCCAGCAGAATGCCACCACCAAACATCCTCCTCTCACTCCTCATCTGCATTATGCAGGGATCATTCTCTCCAGGACACCATGGTCCATTCCATGACCACCAACACTACTCCTCCCGCTCTACAGCACCTTCCAATCTAACTGCAGAAGGTGGAAAACCTGCCCCTTCACCTCCTCCCTGCTCATCATCCAACAGCCTAAACAGTCTTAGCAGGAGAAGCAGCATTTTATCTGTACCTCCTCCAATCTTGTGTATAGTATTCACTGCACCCAATGTGACCAATTCTAAGATTGAGAAACCAAACGCAGAGTAGGTGACCGCTTTGCAGAACACCTTCAGCCTGTACGCAAGCATGACCCCAACCTTCCTGTAGCCGGTCATTTTAACACAGCATCCTGCTCACATGCCCACTTGTCTGTCCTCGGCATGCTGCAGTGTTCCAATGAATCACAGCGCAAACTGAAGGAACAACATTGATTTTTTGCTATAAATTCTGTTTCTTCTGACCCTGCTCTGCAGCTACCTGATGAAGGAGCGGTGCTGCAAAGGCTAGTGCTTTTAAGTAAACCTGTTGGATTATAACTTGGCATTGTTCACCCCAATCCAACACCAGCATCTCCACATTATGATCTTCATTGGTTCACAACAACAAAGAAAAATAAAGACTGAGAAGATAACTGATGTGAAGTTTTATTTGTACATTTTTTTGTTTTCCTTCCTAATCAAAGTAAGTTTGCAACTCTGATTTGATTCACAAAATAGTTTTGTGTTATGCAAGTGCAATAATGAGGTCATTCTTCACCTCCTGATTACTCTTATTGCAGATTGAACAGAATCCACTTTTGGGATTTGTTGCCATAGCCATTGCAGTGTTGTGTTCTGGTTTTGCGGGTATGTAGATGTAACCTGATCAAGCTTTAAATGTCACATCTTTTCCACTTAAGATAATCTCATGCCAGTATAGTTTCTTGGTTGAACATTTTTCATTGTTTCGTTCATTGGACAGCAAATTGCCTGTATTCATCATAATTCATGAAATATAACCCCAATTTGTTTGTAATGTATCCTTGTGATTTAACCCTTGGAATTCAGAGATCAGTATAATGAACCTTATACTGCATTCCCACAAACTCCTGTGCACTCTCTTCATAGAGTATGCTGCTCAGAACTGAACCCACTGTCCTGCTGGTGATCTAAAGAAGGCTTTGTATACTTATAGGAGGAAGTGATATACTTATAGCATGACTTCTAACCTCTTATATTCTACCATCTATTTAGAAGCCAGTATTACCCTAGCTTTTTGGATGATTTTTGTACCTTCATGACATTATGACGATCTATGCATGTCGACTCCTGGGTCTGTCTCAATCGCCACAGTTTCTACTTTTTTTTAAGTCCCCAGTGAATGACCTCACACTTACTACTGTTGAAATCCACTAGCCACAGTTTTACCCATTCAGAAAAGAACATTAACTATTCCTATCTCCCAGAAACTGATTTAATTGCACTTGCTATTTTTATGCCTACAGCCGTACTGCCATGAGAATGTTTGATCCTGGAAGCTAGGGGTGGCACGATGGCTCAGTGGTTAGCACTGCTGCCTCACAGCACCAGAGACCTGGGTTTGATTCCCACCTGTCTGTGTGGAGTTTGCACATTCTCCCCATGTCTGTGTGGGTTTCCTCCGGGTGCTCTGGTTTCCTCCCAAAAAAAAATCTGCAGGTCAGGTGAATTGGCTGTGCTAAATTGTCCGTAGTGTTAGGTGCATTAGTCAGGGTTAAATGTAGGGGAATAGGTCTGGGTGAGTTGCTCTTCGGAGGGTCGATGTGGACTTGTTGGGCTGAAGGGCCTGTTTCCACACTGTAGGGAATCTAATCTTCAAAGTTAAAAATCACACAACATCAGGATGTTGTCCAACAGGTTTTATTAGAAGGACAAACTATAACTTTTCTATGAATTCTATGTCCTATGATCCCACCCCACTAGCTACCTGACAAAGGAGCAGCGATCTAAAAGTTTGTACTTCCAAATAAACCCGTTGGACTATAACCTGGTGTTGTGTGATTTTTTAATTTGTCCACCTCAGTCCATCATGTGCACATCATCTCATCTTCAGACTACGCCCTGCCCAGCCTTCTGGATTTAATATTGAATTCAACATCTTCAAATGGTGAACCAAATCCCATTCCTTCCCTTTCTTTTAGCTTTACTTGTTACATTCTCTGTCACCATGTCCTCTCTCCCTTCCCCCAAACCCAGTGGGACTGTCTGTTCTTTCAAGTCTGGGGGTTAAACACACCATTGTTCTGCAATTCTCACGTTCTAATCACTTCAGCTGAACTATCAGCATCCTTTCTCCACCAGCATTCTACATCCCACTAACCCCTCACTTCTCCCCCCAACCATAGTATAAATACTGCCCCGTCCACACTGCACTTCAACTCTGCTGAAGAGTCTTCTCGACTCAAACCATTAGTTGCTCTCTCTCCATGGGTGCTGTCTGAGCCGCTGTGATCTCCAATATTTGTTACTTTTATTGCAGCCTCAACCTCTCCTCCACCACTTCATCTTCCACATGCTCCTGTTCCTCACCCCGTGGGATGTTTCAACGGCCATTCCTTCAGGATGATGAGGCTATGCAGCATGTTACAAACCATAAACGCGCTGAGGACCCATAACCAAATACAACAGGTCTCATCCAGATCAGACCAGAAAGTAAACTTGTTGCCTCAGTATGACAATAGTCTGCTGTATCAGATTTCCGTATGCCAGCATGGCTGTCATTGTATGCCTGCTGAATGCTTGTGTGTGGTTTGCAGACCAGAATGATGGGCTCTTCTGTCCATAGAAACCGCTTGTCACCCAAGGGGCATATTTTAATTAACAGTGATGTTTGAAAGACAGAGAGGTGCTGCAGAGTGAACATGTTATGATCACTGCAAGGATATTTCAGTGATTTGCATGATTAAACACCAGCTGCAAAGAATCTCTCTGAGTTCAGATATGTGGCAGAGTTAACTGAGTTGCACACAAAGCAATCTGTGTTTAGCCAATTTGCTCCTATACCAAGGGAAGCCTGCAATCTTTGTAAATCCTCATGCTTGCTCTGTTTGCTGCTCACTGACAGTTCCAGCTTGAATATTACTGCCACTTTTGGGATCTGTGAGGAATGTTAGTCAACTAGCTTCTTCACTGATAGAATCCAGAATATACAGATATTCTTGATGTAGTTAGATACTCTATGAAAATTCTTCTGATACTTAGTCAAAGAGTCACAAAGATGTATAGCATGGAAACAGACCCTTTAGTCTAACTTGTCCATGCCGATCAGATATCCGAACCTAATCTGGTCCCATTTGCCAGCATTTGGCCCATATCCCTCCAAACCATTTCTGTTCATTTACCCATCAAGATGCTTTTTATATGCTGTAATTGTACCAGCCTCCACCACTTCCTCTGGTAGCTCATTCCATACACGTACCACCCTCTGCATGAAAAGGTTGCCCCGTAGGTCCCTTTTAAATCTTTCCACTCTCACCCTAAACCTATGCCCTCTAGTTCTGGACTCCCCCAACCAGGGAAAAGACTTTGTCTCCTTACCCTATCCATGACTCTCATGATTTTATAAACCTCCATAAGATCAGTCCTCAGCCTCTGACGCCCCAAGGAAAACAGCACCAGCCTACTCAACCTCTCCCTATAGCTCAAATCCTCCAAACCTGGCAACATCCTTGTATATCCTTTCTGAACCCGTTCAAGTTTCACAACATCCTTCCAATAGGAGGTAGACTAGAATTGCACACAATATTCTAAAAGTGGTTTAACCAATGTCCTGTACAGCTGCAACATGACCTCCCAACTCCTGTACTCAATACCCTGACCAATAAAGGAAAGCATATCAAATACCTTCTTCACTATCTTATCTACCTGCGACTCCACTTTCAAGGAGCTATGAACCTGGTCTCCAAAATGTCTTTGTTCAGCAACACTCCCTAGGACTTTACCATTAGGTGCATAAGTCCTGTTCTAATGTGCCTTTCCAAAATGCAGCACCTTACATTTATCCAAATTAAACTCCATCTGCCACTCCTTGGCACAAAGACTCAACTGATCAAGATCCCATTGTACTCTGAGGTAAACTTCTTCGCTGTCCACTATACCTCCAATTTTGCTGTCAGCTGCAAGACTTACTAACTATACATCCTATGTGCACATCCAAATGATTTATACAAATGACGAAAGTCAGTGGACCAGCACTGATCCTTGTGGCACACTACTGGTCACAGCCCTACAGTCTGAGAGACAACCGTCCACTACCATCTCCTGTATCCCATGAAATCTAAGCTTGCTAACCAGTCTAACATGAGGAACCTTTTCGAACACCTTGCTGACATCCATATCGATAATGTCCACTGCTCTGCCCTCATCAAACCTCTTCATTACTTCTTCAAAAAACTCAAACAACATCATTGGACATGATTTCCAATGCAGAAAGCCATACTGACTATGCCTAATCAGTCCTTCCCTTCCAGTTATTTGGTACTGTTACTAAGCTGGTCCTTTTTTTCTAAAAGCTGTTCCTTTTATCAAGGATAGTGTGTCCTTGGTTTTTTTCAGAGGGATCATAAACTGCTGTCGGTGCCAATTAGTCTAGTTTGGCACAGAGATTAAAGGGTATTGAGAGGCCTTTCTGTTTATATGTAAACAAATAAGACTTCAGGCCAGAGTGGTCATGTTTTAGAAGTGACCTGTATAATGAACTGAGCAGTTTAGTTCAGTCCAGAACTAGTTGGGACATCAACAGTGAGCTGTGTGGGAACAAACTCTCTCTCTTTCTGCCCTTCTAACTTCAATCTGTAAGCAGCTGTTCCATTTTTTTAACTGTGTTTCAAGAGGGATTGCTTATTGGGAATGTTGTATATATTCGGAACAGCAAAATTAAATCTAGTTTGAATAGACTGAGTTCTGTAGAGGTTCTTTATTCTGTTCTTTGTGTTTCATCGTGCAATCTTGTGAATAAATTTCTGTCTGTTTTTAAAATCTGGTAGTCAATCTAGTCTACTTATTCCGGGTAATTTTCACTGTATGCTTACCAAAACAAATTGCAAAGTTATGGTCTGGGGCTGCCTGCTTAAGGATGTTTTGAGTGGTCTGACAGAGTCCATAACAGATTGGGGGCTTTTTGTGGAATTTTCAACAGCAACTGGTAGGTGCTAGTGTCTTTATTCCGGGCGTTGGTTTGGTTGAATAGACAAAGCTTGGGATAGTAATGGCTCTTTCAGTTGCCAAATGTTTTTTGGAAGTGGGTGCGGTGACTTTGGAAGTTTTGCAAAAAGTGAATAAGACCAAGCTGCAGGAATTAGCAGAGAAGCTGGAATTGGAACCGCCTGCTTCTGTGAGGAAAGGAGAGATAATTACAGAGTAGTTCAGCATTTAAACTTGTTGGAGAAACCATCAGAATCTATAGAGATGGCAAGAATTCAATTGGAAATGAAGCAGCTTGAGCTAAAGGCAAGAGATAAGGAAAGTACAGCAGAAATGAAACAGTTTGACTTATGATTAAAAGCAGAAGTGAGGGTAAAAAAAGAGAGCAGCAGAACAGAAAGAAAAAGAGAGAGTGTTTGAACTTCAAAAACTGACCCTTAAAAAGGAAAGTCAACTTAAAAGGCTGGAGATAAAAGCTAAGGGTAGGCTTACTGAGGAAGAGAGTGAGGATGGGTGAGCCCCTGGTAGTCAGAAACCCAGTGAGAAACTGTTTAAGTATGTTCAAGCATTGCCTACATTTGATGAGAAGGATGTGGAAGCCTTTTTCCTTTCATCTGAAAAGGTGGTTAAGCAAATGCAGTGGTCACTGGCAATGTGTGTTTTGTTGATCCAAACAAAATCTGATTGAAGATTTGTAGCTCGGGTATCCATTGTTGTGGTTCTGCTCGCCGAGCTGGAAGTTTTTGCTGCAAACGTTTCGTTCCCTGGCAAGGGAACATCATCAGTGCTGTTGGAGCCTCGTGTGAAGCGCTGCTTTGATGTTTCTTCCGGTATTTATATTGGTTTGTTCTTGCCGCTTCCGGGTGTCAGTTTCAGCTGCAGTGATTTGTATGTGGGGTCCAGGTCGATGTGTCTGTTGATGAATGTTCTTGCCGTTTCCGGGTGTCAGTTTCGGCTGTAGTGGTTTGTATATGGTGTCCAGGTCAATGTGTCTGTTGATGGAGTTTGGGGATGAATGCCATGCTTCTAGGAATTCCTAGAAGCATGGCATTCATCCCCAAACTCCATCAACAGACACATTGACCTGGACACCATATACAAACCACTACAGCCGAAACTGACACCCGGAAACGGCAAGAACATCCATCAACAGACATATCGACCTGGACCCCACATACAAATCACTGCAGCTGAAACTGACACCCGGAAGCGGCAAGAACAAACCAATATAAATACCGGAAGAAACATCAAAGCAGCGCTTCACACGAGGCTCCAACAGCACTGATGATGTTCCCTAGCCAGGGAACGAAACGTTTGCAGCAAAAACTTTCAGCTCGGCGAGCAGAACCACAACAATGATCCAAACAAAACTTGCAGGTGGGGCTAGTGAGGTCTTTGCATCACTATCAGAGGAGGTATCTGGGGAGTATGAGGAGGTGAAAAAAAGCCAGTTTAAGTGCATATGATTTTGTACCAGAAGCCGATCAATAATGGTTCAGGAATCTAAGGAGGGACACTGGTCAAACCTAAAATGCATTTGAAAGGATCAAACAGAGTAATGTTGATAAATGGATAAGAGCTTTAAAAATCAAGCAAATTTATGATGCCCAAAGAGAGGTAATTATTTTGGAAGATTTCAAAAATTCACTACTTGAAGTAGTGTGGACTCATGTGGAAGAGCAGAGAGTTAAAACATAAAGGTTAGCAGCTGAAGTGGCTGATGATTATGAGCTGGTTCACAAAACTCAATTTGGCTTCCAAAGTCAATTTCAGTCCATGAGGGATTGAAATCGGGGCAAAGAGAAATCCTAGCATGGAAAGGGAATGGTAGATCTCAGTAAAGATCATAAGGATAACTTACCACAGAGTAAAAAATAAATCTTTTGAGGGGGACAAAGAAATTAAAAAGCTCCGGTGTTTTCATTGTAATAAAGTGGGCCACACAAAATCATAGTGTTGGTGAGCTAGGAGAAAGTCAGATGTAGGAAAACCAGAAGCTTGGGAGTTTTGTTGGATAGTAACAGAAAGCACAAGGGAAATTAGACGACTGCCTCAGAGATGATCAGAGATTGATAAAGGAGAAAGTGCCAGATCTACTTAAAAAACATGCACGCAAGGGTAGTTTATTCACATAGGCCAGGAGCAGCAGGTAAGGAGGTTACAATATTAAGGGACACAGTATTCTCTCAGTCTGTAATGCTGAAGGATGAGGAGATATGTACTCCTGAGGGACCATTGCCAGGAAAAGGTACTAGTAACAGGAATTCATGGTGAGACAAAAAGTGCTCAATTATGTAAAGTGAGGCTAGAGAATCGAAAGAAGAGTGGAGAATTTATGGTAGGAGTACTCGACAAACTTCAGCTCCAGAAATACAACTTGTCCTTGCAAATGGTATAGATGATTCACTGGTAGCCGTGTTGCCTACTCTAGTTGAAAAGCCGGTGGAGACGCAGGCAACTGAAGAAATGAAGGATGTTTATCCAGGAATTTTCCCAGATTATGTGATCACAAGATCACAGAGGCACAAGTTGAAGCAGGAGAGATCAAAAGGCACAGATAAGGAAGCTGACATAGTGTTGTCTGAGACCTTTTTTGATCAGGTAAGTGGAACAGAGAAGGAGCAAATAGGTAAACATGCCAGTATCTTTAGTTCTACTAAGCTGATTGAATTACAGCAGAAAGATGAGGACTTAAAACAGTTATATCAAAAGGCATTTACAGAGAAGGAAATTGGTGTTATTACTTAACAAATGATGTCTTAATGAGGAAATGGAGACCATCAGACATTCAAGCAGATAAGAAATGGGCAGAGATACATCAAATTGTTTTGCCAGTAGGGTATAGAAAGGAGGTACTGTGAGTGGCGCATGAGCTACCACTTGGAGGTCATTTAGGGGTGAGAAACACACAGGCTAAAATACATCGACATTTTTAATGGCCTGGATTACACAAGGATGTAGTTGAATTTTGCCATATAAGTCATACATGTCAGCTAATCAGAAAACCACAGGCAGTAATAAAACCTGCACTTTTAATACCTATTCCAGCATTTGAGGAACCTTTCACAAGAATCTTGATTGATTGCATAGGTCTCCTACCTCAAACAAAATGCAGGAATAAGTATTTATTAACAATAATGGGTGTGTTGTCTAGATTTCCAGAGGCAATCCCATTATGCAACATCACAGGTAAAAGGGTTGGAGGAGAATTACTTAAATTGTTTACGAGATACGGACTACCAATATAGATCCAGTCAGATCAAGGGTCCAACTTCACATCAAAACTATTCAAGGAGGTTATGGATAACTTGGGAATAAAGCAATTCAAATCTACTGCGTACCATCCAGAATTGCAGACACCACTAGAGAGATGGCATCAAACACTAAAAACAATGTTGCAGGCTTATGGTCAGGATTATCCAGATGATTGGCATAAGGGAGTTCTGGTTGTATTTTTTGCGATCAGAGATGAACCAAATGAATCAACCAAATTCATTTGAATTAATTCTTCAGCATCAAATAAGAGGACTGTTAAAATTGATTAAGGAGAAATTAATAAGTCAGAACTCAGAGACCGCCCATTTGGACTATGTGTCAAATTTTAGAGAACAATTAAATAGAGCTGGAGAGTTGATTAGACAGCATTTAAAAGTATCACATCATACAATGAAACAAGAAGAGGATAAGAAATCACAAATTCACAATTTTGCAATTGGGGATAAGATATTGGTACTACTTCCAGTAACAGGTGGACCACATCAAATTGAGAAGAAATTGAGTGAGGTGAACTACTTGATAAGGACTCCAGACAGGAAGAAATCTCACAGAGTGTATCATGTGAATATGCGCCAAAGATATTTTGACAGGGAAGGAAAGCAAGAGAAGAAGGTGTTCATCATTACAGAACAGAAGAAAGAACCAAGTTCAGAGGATACTGAATTGGACATTCCTCAAATCAAATTGGACAATGAGGAAGTTGTCAAAAGTGGGAATAAATTATTGAGTTATCATCCACAAGAAAATCAAAATGACCTGAAAGAGTTATTACTATCACAGGGGGAGATATGCGGAAATAAACAGTGAAATGCTAACCTAATTGTGCATGATGTAGGTATAGGAGATGTTGTTCTGATTATACAACATCCTTATCGGCATAACCCTCTAAAGTTGGCACAGGTTCAGAAGGAGATAGAGCACATGCTCCAGGATGGCATAATTGAAGTGAGTTACAGTGACTGGCACTCAATGAGAGTCATAGTGCCAAAGCCAGATGGTACCCAACAGTTGTGTGTGGACTATCGCAAATAAATGCCATTACAAAGACTGATGCATATCCAATTCCACGGTTGAAGGACTGTGTCGAGAAAATAGGGCAAGCAATTATACATTTCTAAATTGGTCTTGCTCAGAGGCTACTGGCAAGTTCCTCTGTCAGACAGAGCAAAGGCAGTTGCAGCTTTTGTAATTTCAAATGGACTATATCAGTTCAAAATCATGCCATTTGGTATGAAAAATGCGCCAGCCACATTTCAGAGACTGACTAATAAGGTCATTGTCAGATTACCCAACTGTGTGGTAACTATTGATGACCTGCTGATTTTTAGTCATCCATGGAAGGGCCATTTACAGTATTTATCGGACTTGTTTGATTGACTTTGGAAGACAGGCTTGGTGATAAATCTAGCTAAAAGTGAATTTGCTAAAGCCCAAGTCACCTTCCTGGGCCATGTTATTGGGCATGGACAAATGGTCCCACGGGATGCAAAAACTTAAGTAATTGGGGAATTTCCCACACAATCAACAAAAAAAGCCAGTACTACAGTTCCTGAGATTGAGTGGATTTTACCAAAAGTTTGTTCCGAACATTAGCAGTGTGGCTGCTCTACTCATTGAATTGTTAAAAAAGGGCAAGAAGTTTCAGTGGACAGCAGACTGTCAAAAGGCATTTGACAGCTTAAAAACTGTGTTAACTATTGCCCCAGGATTAGCCACACCAGATTACACAAAACCTTTCAAGCTGCCTATCATTGCCAGTGATGTGGGTTTTGGTGCGCGCTCCTGCAGGAGGATGATGAGGGAATAGAAGACTCATCGGGTATTTTTCCAGGAAGTTCATCAACAGAAGTATTCAACAGTGGAGAAACAGACTTTAAGCTTGATATTGGCATTACAACATTTCAGTGTTTATATCACCAGCAATGCATCTGAAGCAATCGTATACACTGATCATAACCCATTGACACTTGTGGAAAAAATTAAGGACAAAGATACAAGACTGCTTAGATGGAGCTTGTTGTTGCAGCCATTCAATTTGACAAGTGTGCATGAGGTGGGTCGCTAAAACGTGATTGCCGATGCGGTATCGAGACTCGAATGAAATAGAGGGGCATTTGGTGGCGGGTATGCCGTGGCCTGAATTCGAATGTGGTTGCGCTTGTTTGCATGTTTATAGTTAGTATCATGTATGTATGCAGTTAGACTACTAACCGGGTTTCGAATGGTTAAAAATGAAGCAATCTTTTGGTATTGACATTTTTTTAAGGAGGGGGAGAGGTGTCACAAAGCTGGTTTCTTTTATCTATAAACTGTTCCTTTTCTCAAGGATACTATGTCCTTGGTTTTTTTTCAGCGGGATCATTAACTGCTCTCGGTGCCAATTAGTCTGGTTTGATACAGAGATTAAAGGGTATTGAGAGGCCTTTTTGTTTATATGTAAACAGATGAGACTTCAGGTCAAAATGGTCAAGTTTTAAAAATGATTCCTGATGAAGGGCTTTTGCCCACAATGTCGATTTTCCTGTTCCTCGGATGCTGCCTAACCTGCTGTGCTTTTCCAGCACCACTCTAATCTTGACGCTAATCTCCATCATCTGCAGTACTCACTTCTGCCTTCCCTCTAGATGAGTAGTTTAGTTCAGATCAGAATTAATTGGGAGTTCAACAGTGAGCTGTGTGGAAACAAACTCTCTCTCTTTATGCCCTTTTAACTTCAATCTGCAAGCATCTGTTCCATTGTTTTAACTGTGTTTCAAGAGGGTTTGCTTATTGGGACTGTTGTGCATATTCGGAACAGTATAATTAAATCTAGTTTGGATAGACTGAGTTCTGCAGGGCTTCTTTATTCTGTTCTTTGTGTTTCATTCCTGTGTTTCATTGTAATCTTGTGAATAAATTTTTGTCTGTTTTTAAAACCTGGTAGTGAACCTAGCCTACTTACTTCGGATAATTTCCACTGTACACTCACCGAAACAAATTGCAAAGTTATGGTCTGTGCTGCCTGCTTAAGAACATTTTGGGTTGTCTGGCCTAGTTCATAACAGTACCTAACCTATGACTATCGATGATACAAATCTCAGCAAGGGACCCAGCAATCACTTCCCTAGCTTGCCACAGAGTTCTAGGGTACACCTGGATGCATTTTAAGACATCCAGTACCTCCTCCTCTGAAATATGGACATTTTTCAAGAAGTCATCATCTATTTCCCTGGATTCTATATCTTTCATGTCCTTGTCCACAGTAAACACTGATTCAAAACACTGGTTTAATATCTCCCCCATCTCCTGCGGTTCCATACATAGTCTACCTTGCTGATGTTTAAGAGGCCCTATTCTCTCCCTAGTTACCCTTTTGTCCTTAATGTATTTACAGAATCTCTTTGGATTCTCAACCCTTTTTGCCAAAGTTTTCTCATGTCCCCTTTTTGCCCTCCTGATTTTCCTCTCAAGTATATTCCCACTGCCTTTATACTCTTTGAGAGATTCGCTCGATCTCTGTTGTCTTTATCTAACATATGCTTCCTTCTTAATTCTTAATGTAAACTTCAATTTCTCTCATCATTCCAGCATTCCCCACACCTACCAGCCTTGCCCTTCACCCTAACAGGAACATACTGTCTCTGGACTCTCATTATGTAATTTTTGAAGCCTTCCCATTTTCCAGCCATCCCTTTACATGCAAACATCTGCCCCCAATCAGCTTTTGAAAGTTCTTGCCTAGTACCATCAAAATTAGCCTTACTCTAATTTAGAATTTCAACGTTTAGATCCTGTCTTTTCTTTTCCATTACTACTTTAAAACTGATAGAATGATGGTCCCAAAGTGCTCCCCCACTAACACCTCAGTCACCTGCCCTGCCTTATTTCCCAAAATGTGAAGGTGCTGGTGTTGGACTGGGGTGGACAAAGTTAAAAATCTCACAACACCAGATTATAGTCCCCAAAGTGTATTTGGAAGTACTATCTTTTGGCTACCTGATAAAAGAGCAGTGTTCCAAAAGCTAGTACTTCCAAATAAACCTACTTCCCAAGAGTAGGTCAAGTTTTGCACCTTGTCTAGTAGGTACTTTCACATACTGTTACAACACGGTGTAGCAGCATTAATTAACAGAAGGTGACCCTTCTGTTAATTAAACCACACACCCAGAAAAGTTCACCTCATCTCATAACCTGTTAAAATACGAGTGACGGAGAACTCCCAAATTTAAAGAAAATAATATCAATTTATTCCTTAACTCTAAAAGTGAATATTAAATAACAACTATTCACAACTTTAAGTTGTACTTTCTATTAACTGCTTATTATCTGCCTCCAACTCTATAACAATATACTGTTCCAATAAAATACTTATTAAAATTGCATCAATTTAATTTCAAAACTATGCAGTGGCTGACATCTCCAGTGTCTTTCTCTTTTTGGATGAAGATCTCACTGGGTCATCTTCTGTCTTTTCTGTAATGATGTTTCATATGAAAAATGTACCTCTGATAGGGAATGTTTTTGGATGGCAGGTTTTCTTGATGGCAGTCACTCTGTCTGACTTTCAAATGCCTGCTTTTTTTATATCCCAAACGTCAGATCATCTCATTGGTTTGAGGTTGGCAAAAACAATAAATTCAAACACAATTGGGTTTTGGTATCCTGGGACACAATTTAAACTGATTGGTGAAATTCAAAGTGTTGTCAAAATAGCAAACAACTCAGGTATCTGTTTCACAATCAAATATTACATATTTTCAATCTTCCAGTACACTCTGAGACTGCTAGCTAGTCATATGACAGGTGCTTGTAAAGCTCTCAGCACAAAACAGCATTGACTCTTTCTTAAAGGTACAGTCCACACCTTCAACTTCATAACACCTCCCGCCTTAATGAAAAATATACCATCATAAGGAAAAGATGGCTTCATAGTTTTTCCAATTCTTAATCCCATTACCATGAAACGCATAGGCAGACAATCTAAGTTCATACTAATTTCTGCACATATATATATTGCATTGGTATCTGTTCAATTTTACTTATATTTTATCCTTTAAGTTCGTGATAATGTATCTGCTATCACATTTTTACGACTTGTAACATGTACAGTTTGTAAGTTAAAAGTCTGTAACATAGGACTCCAACAAAATAGTATCATATTCTTGTCTTTAAATTGTTCCAAGAATGTAAGAGGATTGTGTTCCTTGTAAAAAACTATCTCCGACACATTGTTTGTCACATAAACATTAAAGTATTGTAAGGCCAGTACCAAACTCACATCTGTATCTCCAGTTCCCTCTTTTGATTATAATGAGGTTTCAACATATTCATATGACATAGCCGATAAAGCTTTTCCTGTCTGGCATCTTTATCAGATAGTTTACCTGACTCAACTTTTTCTCAATTTGATAGGGATCACTAAACCTGGCTTTGAAGGGATCTTATACGACTGGTAACAATACTAATACTGGATCAGTGGTGCTAGAAGAGCACAGCAGTTCAGGCAGCATCCAACGAGCAGCGAAATCGACGTTTCGGGCAAAAGCCCTTCATCAGAAATAAAGGCAGAGAGACTGAAGCGTGGAGAGATAAGTTTGGGGAGGTTGGGGGTGGGGAGAGAGTAGCATAGAGTACAATGGGTGAGTGGGGGAGGAGATGAAGGTGATAGGTCAGGGAGGAAAGGGTGGAGTGGAGAGGTGGAAAAGGAGCTAGGCAGGTCAGACAAGTCCAGACAAGTCATGGGGATAGTGCTGAGCTGGAAGTTTGAAACTAGGCGGAGTCCGTGTGGGATGAGTTGGTTTCGGAGGCAGGCACTGAGGAAGCAAATGTGGCTGTGGTTCCGAGTTTGATCACGACATGGTTGAAGAGCTTCAGGGCGGAGGAAATGACCTGGGAGTTGCAGTGGGAGAGGGACTCCCTGAGATTCTAATACATCATCCCCACTGGAAAACATCTGAATTTTAGGAGTTTTATCTGCTACCTGCTTCATTCTATGTTGTGTCAATTCAGGTGTTGTTTAGGTAACTCACCTACCTGATTTAATCTCTACCTCACCGCCAATACATAATCTAAGTGTGAGATCTCTGACTTCAGACCTGTCAATTTCTCTTTAATTAATTTCAAAGGCCCTCTCACTTCACGTCTGAATATTAATTCAAATGGAGTAAACTGAGTAAATTCATTTGGGGCATCTCTAATAGCAAACAATACGAATGGGATGCCATCATCCCAATCATTCAGGTAATCTGGCAATATACTCGTAACATGGTCTTCAGGGTCTCATGCCTCCTTTCCATGGCTCCCTGGATTCAGGATGGTACACACTTGCTTTAAAGTGCTCTATACCCAAGCTATCCATGACTGTTAAAGTACCTATTTGAGATGGTTCATGGAATTCCTGATGAACTCTACCTGTAAGCATCTCTTGGTTCTTCCAGGAGATGGTGCTCTGTGGTAGTCTGCAATATAAAACTCTTACAATTTAGTTTAAATTATTATCTTTATTTACAATGGCATCAATGTTATACAATAACATAGATACCTACAAGCCAGGCTTGAGCTAAGGTTCTAAAACCATTAGCAGAGTAGTGGTGCCAGCTCTTACCCCTGAGAGCTCTCTCAGGCTACTCTCCTTATTGCTGCAAACAAGCTGTCTTTATACAGAATTTGATATTAAAATTACAAAAATGCCACATGTAATCAGATAAGCAGCAATAAAGTGGCAAAAGTTTGCAGAGGAAGAGAAACTCATTGACAGGTCTGAGTACGCTTGACTAATTAAGCTACATGCACATCAAAGTGGGACACCTTGATCAAGCCAGGCCCCAAATGGCTGATTGCTTTGGCTAGATAACCATCCCTTTTAACGGTACGAACGTGTGGAGTTTGCACGTTCTCCCCGTGTCTGCGTGGGTTTCCTCCGGGTGCTCCGGTTTCCTCCCACAGTCCAAAGATGTGCGGGTCAGGTGAATTGGCCGGGATAAATTGCTCGTAGTGTTAGGTAAAGGGGTAAATGTAGGGGTATGGGTGGGTTGCGCTTCGGCGGGTCGGTGTGGACTTGTTGGGCCGAAGGGCCTGTTTCCACACTGTAAGTGATCTAAGTAAAACATAACGAGGGACTAATCTAAACTATGCGGAAAAGTCATGAGGTAACCTTGCTCAGCTAACATGCCCAGTATCATTGTCCTGCAAAATAGTTTTTCCTTTTAAAATCATCTTAGATTCCCAAAATGCAAATTAAATTCATAACATTCCCAGATCTTGAGCTCCAGGGACCAACACACAACATTCAATCCATGACAAGCAAGTGCACACTCAAATCAGACCACAAAGAGTTAACCTTTTAACCATCTTCCGTCCTTTCTTTCTTTCTCTCTCTTTGTCTCAGTGTTCCTTGAACCCTTAGGTCAGTGAATGTAATTTACAAAAGAGTGTCACACACACATCTTCCAACTTACTTACTATCTCAGTTTCAGCCTTCGTATTTTCCTAGCTTGTTCATGTTCCAGAGCAGTCAAGATTAGGGAGCTGAGCTTCATAAATTCAAATCTGCTAATTGTGGTATGCATGAAAATGTATCAGGATTGTTCTATTCCACATGTATTTTCCACTCAGCTTATTAAATTACAGTTAAAAATCACACAACACCAGGTTATAGTCCAACAGGTTTAATTGGAAGCACACTAGCTTTCGGAGCAACACTCCTTCATCACCTGATGAAGGAACATCGCTCCGAAAGCTAGTGTGCTTCCAATTAAACCTGTTGGACTATAACCTGGTGTTGTGTGATTTTTAACTGTGTACACCCCAGTCCAACACCGGCATCTCCAAATCATGACTACTATTAAATTACGAGTTATTTTCCTATTGATTATGAGCTTGTTAAGAGTATTCAATATAAACCAAAAATGTAGTTATCCAACACTGTGCAGCTTCCAGCCTCTGAGATGAGAAGGAATTACTACCACACATTTCACAAGAGAACAAATGTTATCATCTTATTTACACCAATCCATTGACACTAAGAACAGATGTCCTTAGTTCTTCTGAACAAACGGGTCCCCCTGCCATGGCCAAGCGCTTTCCCGCATCTCTTTAACAGATGTGTAAGGCTACCAGCTTTCTCAAAACCTCATTAAACAGCCTAGCAGTAAAATTAGACCCTCAGTCTAATTGGATCACCCTGGGTAGCCCATACCACATGAAGGAAGCTACTAACTCCTCTACCACCCTTTTTGCCTTGATACTCCATAATGGAATTGCCTCAGGAAACCTGATAGACATATCCAATATTGTTAGCAAGTACTGGTTCCCACTTTTAGTTTTAGGAAGGGGACCAACACAATCAATCATAACCCATGTGAAAGGTTCTTCAAGTGTGTGAATTGGCAACAGAAGTGTTAGTTTTATTCCTGCCTGTTGCTTACCTACGATTTGACATGTATGACAGGTACGGCAAATATATCCTTATGCATTCCAGGCCAATAGAAATACTTTTATTTCTTAGCCTGAGTCTTCCTCACACCTAGGTGATGTACTTCTGGTAGTTCACGTGCTACCCGTAAGATTTCCTGTCTGTATGCCACCAGCAACATAATCTTGCACACTTCTGCCCATTTCTCCTCTGCATTAACCCGCTGTGGTCTCCATTTTCATCTGACGATTCTATCTTACAGAAAATAATCCTCAGGAATGCATTCTGACTCCTTTACTGAATATATATTTGTCTCATCTTTCTGTTCTAAGTCCATTAGCCTTCAGGACTAAACACTTCTGTCTGACTCTCTTCTTGTTCAGGTTTTTCCTGCACCATTACATCAAACAGGGTGTCCGCTGAACCTCAGCCCCTTGATCTTTCTCTTTAGTTTTTGCTTTGTGCTGTGACTTATGATAGTGGGATCTTGTTACTACACAGTCTGGGAAAATACCAGGATACGTTTCTTTTATCTCCTCAGTTTCTTGGTCTTCTTTTGGCTTCTGTGAAATCATTCGCAAGAACAAACTGTATTTCTGGAACTGACACGCTGCCAATCACTTCCACTGTTAATTCCCCAATCTTCATTTGGCAATTCAACCTAATCTTATATAGGGGAATGCTAAATTTCTGTGCATCTATGCAACAAATTACCACTCTCTCAAGTAACAGGTCACAAAGAGTGTAAATACATCTATCTCTTACTATTAGAGACTGATTAGATCCTGTATCTCTCAAAATTATAAATTCTTTCCCTTCTCCCCCTATTATTTCTAGTAAACTTTACCTACAGAGGCGAAGTCTTTATGGAGATCAGGCACTAACTCCATACCCAGCTCCTGCCCAGACTGTGCACTCTCCTGCAGCTCCTTAACTTTTCTTGGGATCTCTTTTACTACTTTCACAAATGCCACTGACTTAGCCTTTTTTACCACATCTTTTCGCACAGTGGCTCTCTTTAATGACCAGTACTGTGACTACGTATGTTACTTTACCACAGCGGAAACACCTGAGGCCTTTCACCGCCTTTTCACCCTCTTGGGCTTATTTTTTAACCTATGGTAAACAATTACCAGTGTTCTCTACTCTTTGCTTTGTAGTGTACGATCTCCCTTTCAGACAATATCTATCCCTCAAAGGATGAAATTCTTGCCGGAAGCCATAGGCACCAATGCGTATTCACCTGCCATCGCTGCTGCTCTTCTCACTTCTTGAACTTCTGTTCATCCACATGAATTCTTATCATCTCTGGAAGTTAGCTTTTAAACTCCTCCAGCAGAATAATCTTTTTTGCAGCCTCATAGGTCTTAACTATTTGTAAAGCCCACACCCATCTATCAAAATTACTATGTTTCATTCTTTCAAAATCAACACAAGTCTGACCTAGTTCCTTCTTAATGTTTCTGAACCGGGTACCAATTCATAAGCACTCAAAATGACCTGTTTGACATCTGCATAATCTCATGACCCCTCATTTGACAGTGCTCATTTGACTAGCTCTGTCTATCAGCTTAGTCTGAATTAGCATTGCCCACAAGCTTTCTGGCCACTCCATCTGCCTAGCCAATTTTTCAAATGAAATAAAGAAGGTTTTGACATCTCACCAAAATGTGGCAATGTTTTAACATAATTTGTATATGTTATTACCTTCTCTCTTCATCTCCATGCTGTTAACTTGACTTTGAATCACAGAGCCCCTACAGTGTGGAAACAAGCCCTTCAGCCCAACAAGTCCACACTGACCCTCCAATGAGTAACCGCTTAGACCTATTCCCCTACATTTAACCCCTGACTAATGCAACCTACCTACACATCCTTGAACACTGGACAATTTAGCATGGCCAATTCATCTAACCTGCACATCTTTGGATGGTGGGAGGAAACTGGAGCACCCAGAGGAAACCCACGCAGACACTGGGAGAATGTGCAAACTCCATACAGGCAGTCACCCAAAGGTGGAATCAAACCTGGGTCCCTAGCGCTGTGACTCAGCAGTGCTAACCACTGACCCACAGTGCCACCTTTCCTGACTAATTCACAACTTCTGAAGTTCAAATTCTCTCTCCCTTTCTCTTCTCTCTTTCTTTCTCATTCTTTTTCTTCTTTCTCCCTTTGCCCAGTTAAGAAGTTTCTTTCTCTTTATTTTTCCTCTGACATGGCTCTTCTTTCCTTTTCTTTGTCCTCTGACTCCATTTGCCTCAATTGTAATTTAAGTTTTGCAAACTCAACTGTATTTGTCTATTTCTCTGACACACCTAAGTGGTTGACCGTCCCTTACAATTTCAGCTTTACTTTTGTCCCTGGTTAAACTCAATTGTAACCTCTTTGTTAATTCCAGAAGTATGGCCTTCTTCTGTCTTTCTAAACTTTTTTGGAAAGTTTGGAAATCATTTTCAAACCCCAGAACCTCTTCAACAATTTTAAGAGCCAATTCTCTTAATTTAACCAACCACAAATTACCAAAATTAAACAAATTGTCTTACCTACATTTTATTTAAAGATCTGGGACACTAATCGGCAAACGATTAAATCTGTTGCGATCTTTCATACCCCGAATCGGTTCAAATCTGTCCAGATCTCAGACTGGATCTGTCTAAACTTGTCCAAATCACTGACCCAAGCCCTCAAACTTGTAAGACACGGCGGTGACCCTTTTGTTAATTAAGCCACACACCAAGAAAAGTTCGCCTCGTCTCAAAATCTGTTAAAATCCCCAAAGTTCCCCTATTTAAAGAAAATAATATTAATTTATTCCTTAACTCTAAAAGTGAATATTGAATAACAACTAATCACAGCTCTCAGTCCCACTTTCTCTTAACTGCTTATTATCTGCCTCCAACTCTATAACAGTAAACACACTTATTAAAATTATATCTACTTAATTTCAAAACTATACAGTGGTTGACGTCTCCAGTGTCTTTCTTCTTTTGACTGCAAATCTCCTTGGTTCATCTTCTGTCTTTTACTGTAAAGATGTTTCATATGAAAAAGGTACCTCTGATAGAGAATGTTTTTGAATGGCAGTCTTTCTTGATGGCAGTTACTTCCTTGATGGCAGTTACTCTGTCTGACTTTCAAAATGGAGAAAGTGAGGACTGCAGATGCTGGAGATCAGAGCTGAAAATGTGTTGCTAGAAAAGCGCAGCAGGTCAGGCAGCATCCAAGGAGCAGGAGAGTCGACGTTTCGGGCATGAGCCCTTCTTCAGGAATTCCTGAAGAAGGGCTCATGCCCAAAACGTCGACTCTCCTGCTCCTTGGATGCTGCCTGACTTGCTGCGCTTTTCTAGCAACACATTTTCAGCTCTGTCTTTCAAAATGCCTGCTTTTTGTATACTCTAAACATCGGATCATCTCATTGGCAAAAACAATAAATTCAAACTCAATTGGGTTTTAGTATCCTGGGGCATAACATAAACTGATAGGTGAAATTCGAATTGTTGTCAAAGTAGCAACCAACGCAGGTATTTGTTTCATAGCCAAATGTTATATATTTTCAATTTTCCAGTACACTGTCAGACTGCTAGTTAGTCATATAATACTTGCTTGTAAATTCTCAGTGCAAAATAGTATTCACTCTCTCTTAAAGGTACAGTATACACTTTCAACTTTAGATTAGATTACTTACAGTATGGAAACAGGCCCTTCAGTCCAACAAGTCCATACCGACCCACCAAAGCACACCCACCAGACCCATTCCCCTACACCTAACACTACAAGCAATTTAGCATGGCCAATTCACCTAACCTGAACATTTTGGACTGTGGGAGGAAACCAGAGCATCTGGAGGAAACCCACGCAGACACGGGGAGAATGTGCAAACTCCACACAGTCAATTGCCTGAGGTAGGAATTGAACCTGGGTCTCTGGCGCTGTGAGGCAGTAGTGCTAACCACTGTGCCACCATGCCGAATCAGAAAATTTTCTTGTATGCAAGTTCCTCCCAACCTAAATCTCTAATGCTATGGCAGTCCCAGTCAATGTCTGGAAAGTTAAAATCCTTTACCATTATCACCCTATTATTCTTAAAGATAACTGAGATCTCCTTACAAATTTGTTTCTCAATTTCCCGCTGACTATTAGGGGGTGTATAATACAATCCTAATAAAGTGAGCATCCCTTTCTTATTTCTTAGTTCCACCCAAATAATTTCCCTAGATGTATGCCCAGGAATATCCACCCTAAATACAAATGTAATGCTATCCCTTATCAAAAACGCCACTCCCCCTCATCTCTTTCCTCCCTTTCTGTCCTTCCTGTAGTATTTGTATCCTGGAACATTAAGCTGCCAGTCCAGTCCATCCCTGAGCCACGTCTCTGTGATTGCTTATGATATCCCAGTTCTATGTTCCAAACCAGGCCCTAAGTTTGTCTGGCCTTCCTATTAGGCCTCTTGCATTGAAATAAGTGCATTTTAGTATATCAGTCCTATCTTGTTCTCTGTTTTATTCCAGCAAGCCCTGTCTGTTTGACTTGCTCCTTTTTCCAGTCTCAGATTGATCTCCTTCCTCACTATTTCCCTTAGCCCCACTCCCAACGCCACCCCCCCCCCCAAACCCGGCCAGAAAGTCCACACTGACCTTCCGAAGAGTAACCCACCCAGACTCATTTCCCTATTACTCTACATTTCCCCTTGACTAATGCAGCTAACCTACATATTCCTGAACACTATGGGCAATTTAATGTGGCCAATTCACCTAACATGCACATCTTTGGACTGTGGGACGAAACCAGAGCACCCGGAGGAAGCCTACACAGACACTGGAAGAATGTACAAACTCCACACGGACAGTTGCCAGAGGCTGGAATCAAACATGGGTCCCTGGTGCTGTGAGGCAGCAGTGCTAACCACTGAGCCATCGTGCCACCCCACAGATATTACTATCCTCAAGGACCTCCTTTTTAAATTCCTGCCTAACTTTCTATATTCTCCCTTCAGAATCCCATCCTTTTCCCTTCCAATATCATTGATTACAGTGTGTATAACCACCTTCTGCTGGTCCCTCTCCCCTTTCAGAACATTCTGCACCCTGTCTGAGATATCCTTGATCCTGGCACCAGTGAGGCAACACACCATTCTGATTTTTCACTGCCAGCTGCAGAAACATCTATCTGTGTCTCTGACTAGACGGTCCCCTATCACAATGCATCACTGGAAACCCGACGTACCCCTCATTTCATTAGAGCCATTCTCTGTACCAGAAACTTCATTGTTCATGCTACACTCCCCCAAGAGTCCATCACCTCCTACATTCTCCAAAGCACCATACTGGTTGGAGATGAGGATAGCCACAGGAGACTCCTGCACTACCTGTGTCCCTCTCCCACCTTTCCTGGAATTAACCCATCTACCTGACTGTATCTGCAGCTTTTCTCTCTTCCCTGTCCTCAATAAGAACCCTTCCTCTGTGTTCATGCTACAAGTGCCAATATAATAACACAGGAAGACATCATGCTGGTTTGTGGTGTGCAGTTTTGGGAATGTATTCTGGAAGACTACTTAGTGGCTCAATCTCCAAACCACTCTAGTCAACCTTGAAAACCATTATCATCATGACTATGTACTCTTAACATCATCATGATATCTACATTGCTGAACACAGGAACAGAGGTCTACAAACAAGCAACAATCAGTGCTTCAACCTATTCTACAACACAGCCACCTCCTTGAGAGAAGGAAGATCTGTGAGTGTGCTCTATTCAGTATGTGCTTTGGTGGAATAGATCCACCAGTTAAAAATGCCAGAATCTGAGCACTGTATCCAGTCGCAGCCCAGATCACTGCTTCAACGTTTGGAGGTCAGATTCAATCCCTTACATTTTCCAGGTTATGAATGGTAAGTTTGTCACTAGGATGTTGATCTTTGACACAGGCATGACAGTCAAAATCCAACTATTTTTTATAATTGCATCACCTAACTCAATTTCAACAACAATCCTCAGCCAGGACATGAATGGGACAACAATGTTTATTCTCAGTGATTTCAGTATTCTCCTCCAATGAACCATTACTCGACTATGTCATTTTGATTTTCAGGGAAAAGCTGTGAAATGGAAAAGTCTTCATTTTTTAAAAACGCAAATAGTGGTCACCTTAACCACTGTTAAAATCTCTGAGATTGCAAATCATGGTCAGCACTAACCACTGGTTTGCTACACTCTATCCAGTTATAACCATTTCTGTCCCAGAGCATGGAGATGAAAAAGAAACAATAGCCATGGCTGTAAAGTAAAACAATACAGTGTGTTTCAGCCAGTGCTGGCTCAGCAACAATCCCTGCAAATGCAAAACAAACAAAATACAAGTCACAATGCAGAATGACATTCTCAACATAGATTCACAAGCTGCATGTAGCAGAGTTTTAATTATTAACAGCAAAAGATGAAGTTCCACTTCATTGACCAGCAAATAGTTCTCCAAGAAGAGACACAGGCTAAACTCTTCACTCATTCTTGGAAATGAAGATTTGAGAAAAGTAAGTTCCTAATGTTTCTCTGACAATGCCCAGAAAGACCCTGAAACAATTGTTAATCTGCTAGATGATCAGCTCGAGGCTACAAAAATCTTCAGAATCTACAGACTTGAATTTAGGTCCTACAGGCAGTAACTCAGTGAAACAATTGACCAGCTCATTGAGAGATTTTGGCACAAAGGTGTAGTAAATGATTTCAGAGAAGACAGACTTGCTGAAGAACTCATGGAATTGGCAACTGCTTCTCCACGAATCAAGTCATTCTGAATAAAAACACTTATAGATAAAGGGAAAGGACAAACTGTTGATGTTAGAAAATAAATGAAACTGCGAAGCGATTGTTGTTAGCAACATCTACAAGCTCTTGACTCCATAACAGCAATAGAAGCAGTAAATAAGATCAATATGGTGCCATTAATCTGATTTATTAAAACAATGTCTGGCATTCTATGACGCATGCAACCTCAACAACAATGCATGAGAAGGTTTGGTCAAAATCCAATGCAAACAGTGTTGCAACAGTGGATGGAAAAGTTGGCTCTGGCTAGTACAGTTTTGGCTTGATTGTCAAGATCTTACTACCTTCTGGGCACCTTTTGGCTGATGCTCTTTATGAGCACCAGTTGGGCTGTCTGTAAGCCATGTTTTCATTCAGTATCACACGTTCTAAATTATAAAGGATGTTCCAGGTTGTAACTGCATTGCTAATTACATTACTGTACAAGGATTGACCATGTATGAGCATACCAGCAATCTGAATCAACTCATGGAGAAAACAAAGTAACATGGCCCTGTCTTTAACAATAAGTAATGTCAAATTAATATAAGCCATTTCTTTTGTTCCATATACTCAGTCTCACAGGAAACCCTGGCAAGATTGGGGATGTGCAGAAACCCATGAAGGGATTTGGCTCGAAACATCGATTTTCCTGTTCCTCAGATGCTGCCTGACCTGCTGTGCTTTTCCAGCATCACTCTAATCTAAACTCTGATTTCCAGCATCTGCAGTCCTCACTTTTGCCAAGAAAAAGCCCACACCGCAGGATAAAGGCCAGCTACAGAGGTGTCTCAGTTATTTCAATTTCCTATCACTATCCATTCCAGGTTTTGAGGGTAAAGACTCTCCTCTCAGAGATCTTCTACATAAAGATACATCCCACCTTGGGCAAGATGGCCATCAACATATCTTTCTTTTTAATATATATTTTTATTGAAAAAGAGATTTTTTTAATATTACAACAAATCCAAAGCAATACAATTCAAAGAAAAAACACAGAACTACACTCATACACATACGTGTAGAGGAGAAAGGAAAAGGACCAACTAAATACATAAATACATAAATAATAACTAACAACTAACTAATAAATAATAACACAGCTCAGCAAGATGAAACAATAACTCTCGACCGTCAAGTGCATTAATTTATTCATATTCATACGTTCGTAATTCCTCCTGCCTGGGTGTTAGATTCATGAAACACAATTGTTATGGCTGTATGAAAGCCCCTACGAGAGTGGCAGACAAATCTGTGTCCAGTAATCCAAAAAGAGCTGCCACATCTTATAGAAAATCTCAGCTTTATGGTGCACCATACTTATAAGAAAATCCAGAGGGATATGCTCCATGACTTGCTTACACCAGCCGACAAACCTGGCGGATTTTCAGACCCCCAACCAGTAGAATGTTTTTTTTCTTGCACAAAAGGTGAGGATATTGAAAATTATGTTTTTATGCACATCTAAAGGAAGTACACTAGGCAGGCTAAGAAGAAGAAATACCAGGTCCACCTCCACTTTTATCCCCAAGATCCTCTCTACTTCACTTACCACAGCGCTCCAGTATGTCCGGACTCTGTGGCAAGACCAGCAATAATGAATGAGAGCGCCCATACTCGTTTTGCACTTGGGACATGTTGAGGATGCTCTGACTTTAAATTTTGGGAGATAATGTGGAACCAGGTGGACTCTGTGGAGAATCTTCAATTGCAAGGCATGTGTCCTATTGCAAATCGAGATCTTTCTTGCGTTTTCACAAATATCCCCCCATGTCTCAGAGATTTCAATGCCCACTCTGTCTCCCACACCTTACAAAACCCTTGATCTCATCTAAGGACCCTCCCCCAACAGGTGGTAAAGAGTGCTGAGAGAAAGTGTGTTCTTAGCACTAAACACCCTCTTCTCTTTGTTGGATCTGTAGGAATCTGTTGGAAATGTAGTTCTTTTTTTGAATGGAGTCCCTGATTTGAAAAACATGGAAGAAGTCCCTGCTAGTTAGCTCATACTTCTGATCTAACTGGTCAAAAGACATAATTGTGTCCCCTTCAAGTAGGTCATTCAGTTAAGACACACCCCTAGCTGCCCAGAGTTTGAACCCAGAATCCATCATCCCAGGTTGAAAACCCGGCATGCTAACTATAGGTGTAAGAAATTATGTTTTGGGCAATATTGCCTTCACTCTGCTGCATTACTCTCCATGCTTTAACAGTAGTCAACATATCTTTTAAGTCACTGAAGATCCTCTTTCATCCAGCGTATGCTTTCTCTAGTACTATGGCCATCTGGAGGTAGACATGACTCAAAAAGACCTTGGAGTATGCTTGCTGTGGGATAACAAACCCATCAAATTTGGCTGCAAAGTTCTCTCAACAACCTAGGCAACCTGTCCTAATTGTGAAAGGGGTACTCAGCCATTGGCATTTGGGTACAGAGATCCCACACATATCTGTTCGGTAAACACTTTGTTGTCCAGACAGATCAAAAGCCTTTTGAAGTGATTTGCGGAAAACCACCTACAAATATACCACCACAGCTTTCATTTCGACATCCAGGGTTATGACGTAGAAGTGTAGCACAAACCAGGATCCTGGAAAACAACTTCAGATGCTCTGAGACATCACAGAATTCTTATGATGCAGAAGGAAGCCACGTGGTCCATCACGCCTGCAAATCTGTTTGTCAACCAAACATCATTACCTTGTGCCAACCTCCTGCCTTTTCCCCAAAACCCTTGTATAGTTTCTATTCAAATAATAATTCAATGTGCTCTTGAATGCCTTAGTTGAACCTGCCTCCACCATATTTCCAGGCAGTACATTCTACTTGCTGTGTGAAAATGTTTTTATTCACATCACCCTTACGGTTTTGTTTTACATCACATTAGATCTATGCCCTCTACTTCTTGCTTCTTTTATGAATGGGAATAATTTCCACACTCTACACTATCTAGGCTACACATGATTTTGAAAACCTACATCAAACCATCTCTAAGCCCTTTTTCTCTCTGAGGAGAACTTCTTCAATCTATTTTAATAATAAAGATGTGCCCCTGGATTTTCAGGGAGATATATCTGAATAAGAATAAGGGCAACCTTTGTATTGACCTCATCCACATTGAACACAGCCAAGCAGAACAAATTTAATGTGCTACCTCTGACAACAAGCAGAAACAAAAACTAAAATGTACTTTCATTAGTGGTGGTCTGAATACATTAGGCAGTCCTGAACAAGAATGTTCTGTTTAGCTGTATGAAGATAAGGTAGGCCGACTGACAAATGACATTGGCCTGCATTTTCCAATGGCCAAATGATCATTTCTGAAGCATAGAAAGGAGTTGCACATGAGGACCCTATGGCTCTGAAAGAATTATTCAGAAAATTGATGATTCTGCTAGGCAATTCTCCAACTCCTAGAACTCTCCAACAGTATCCATTTAATTCAAGGAATTCTGAGGATCCCCATGCATTTGAATAAATAGTTACTCAGGAAAAGTTAAGTTTAAATTTTAAATATCTCATTGAATTCCTGGATAACTATTAAATTAACTCCATATTTACACAATACACACCCCAATGATACTGTCCCAAGACACCTTACACCTCAAGATCCCAACCCAATACTTTTCTTGAACTCTGGGAAACTACATTTCTCCACTACCAGACTGACACCGTCCCCTACCCCAGCACTTGACAATCCCTCACCTTCAAGATTAGAGTGGTGCTGGAAAAGCACAGCAGGTCAGGCAGCATTCGAGGAGCAGGTAAATTGACATTTCAGGCAAGAGCTCTTCATCAGGAATGAGGCAGGAAGTCTCCAGGATGGAGAGATAAATGGGAGGCTAAATCCCTCACCTTGTTGGACCCACCCTGAACCAGCACTGGCATGACATCTCCCCCATTTCAAAACTACCCCAATGTCTTCTCAACTTGACATCCTAACACTGTATGTATTAGTACACTACTTACCTGGCACACTACTATCCATCGAGGCAAATGATAAGTATTGTATTACACTGACTTACTAAAAGATAGTAGATGAGCACCTGTGAAGGTAGGAAGTGTGTTACTCGCCACAGAATTTCTAGCCTCTGACCAGCTCTGTAGCCACAATATGCATATAGATGATTCAGTTCAGTTTCTGTTCAACAGTAGCACCCGGTATATTAATATATAGATTCTCTCTTGAAGATGGTCATTGCCTGACACTTGTATGGCATGAATGTCACTTGCCACTTATTAGCCCAAACATGGAAATAGTAATGGTCAAAGAGTTTCATGCTTATTGATATTGTGATGTGCTTGCTTTGTATTATACAGATGGGTGCTCACAATATACAAGCATGCAAACCACTTTACGACCGCACTTCCTGATAGACAATTGTGCATGTGCTTGTAAAGAACACTGTTTTAGAACCTTCAGGTTATTGGGCTCAATTTCACCCCCAAGAACTCTATTCCAGTGCCTTTCTGTCTAGCACATTTACCCCTTATTCCAAACTCTGCTTTTCTTATCCATGAACCTCTAACTCATTGATTCTGTTATAACTCATATACATTTACATAGACTGCCAGTCTGCCAATTTTGCAAATTGCTCATTGTTTTCTTTGCTGCTTTTCAACTGCATTACTGACCAAAGCTTTCTTCACCCCTCTTAATATTTCTTTCTGCACCTCAGTGCCATTTTTTAAAAGCTTTATGGCTGTTTAGGAACATGAAACATTTTCACATGTCTATTGTGTTCAATAAATGACAGTTGTTGGTATTACTGATTAACTATTAGTTTGCTTTTTCTTATTTTTCCAAGATAGTATTTGTTCACTGTCCGTTCTGTGCATTCAAATTACTTATCGTCCTTCACAGGTTATTAACTTTTGAACAAACTTAATATGATTGTTACATCATTTATGATACTGTACTATTACAGTTGAGTTGTAAATATTCTCTCATATCTTGAGAAAATATGTAAGTGATGTTTATTTTATTCAAAATCAATTGAATTTGTGGACTTCATGGCCTTTTTTCCTGTCATGTTCTAAACAGGTGTAAAAATTTTATTTTAATAATACATAAACAGGATATTCTGTGACTTTGGTCATAGTGACCAGAAGATTTATAAGAACAGACATGCTATGCAAGGTGTCTCACCAGGACAAGAAATTACCAGCTTTGGGGGAAACTCTGGAAAAGAGGCTCAGGGTCTAGCTCCCTTGAGATGAAAGTCAAGGCAAAGTAGTACTTTAATAGAGTGTATAGGTTGTTGATGATGGAAGGTGATCCTATGACCCCCTCACTAGAAATCAATAGGTCAGCTTGAATTGGTTCATTTAGTACTCATCTGATCCTTGCCTGTGTGTGCAGTTGTTTCTGCTATAATGTGCATTTCTTCAATACAAATTGGCTATAATACGATTGAAGGATTTAGGCCACTATTTATAGAATGTGGACTTTCCTTATCTGTATTGGCTATAACGCAATTCTGGTCCCATTGCTTTAAATGGTGCTGCTGTTATGTGATTTCCTTATACCGCAGATCACATGGGAATGAAACTATCACATTCCTTCAGAACAGATTGTACAACCTTATTCTGATATCAAGTTATATAATCAATATTCAAGATTTCTCCATCATTATCCCTCAGTATTGTCTATCTGACCAGCAGGACCAACAAGAGGTGGTTGTATACTTATAGGGTTATTTTAATAATTTCCCAGGAATTAGAGTAGTTATTTAATATTTAATATTTAACTTTTCCTGACTAACTATTCACTTAAATGCATGGGCACCCTCTGAATTCTCCAAATCCATCAATGTATCTCTTGTTTACATATCAGCATGCATAACGTCAGTAAACTCAAGAGTCTGCCAACTCTCTTCCACAAATTTAAATCTGAATTCAATCCAATATGTTCATTGTGTACAGTCGCTTTCAATGACTGCTTCATCTCAAACCCAACAATAGTTTTGTCAGCTTTCAGCAGTTCATAGCTAAAGTTCTTTTTGTGTGTTTTTTTGACCCCAACCCCACCCTTACAACATCATAGGAATTCTTAAGCAGTATTTTTCCTATAAAAAACAAGATGCTCCATCACTTAGACTAGAAATCTGCCCTGAATGAATAGTCCTATTGCAAAACAATATAGACATTTCAATGAGCATACTTTTGGAGTTTGATACTTTTGGAGAAGAAGAATTGCTCAGTACATTCAAAAGAAAATTGGATAGCCACTTAATAAAATTGAAATGTCATGGCAACAGGAATGGAATAAAGGAATGGGAAAGAGCAAACTGTTGAACAAAAGTTAACATGGACCCAATAGGCCAGATAACCTGGTTCTATGCTCTAATAACACTATAGCTCAAATCTTCCAATGTTGCAATGATTGTCAACTCAAGAACTCCCCTGATTAATTGCTGCAACATATTTCTGGCAAGTGCTTCCTAACCCAGCTTCCAAAGAAATACACAGCACAGTGTCACTCAGGAAACTTCTGTGGACTGGTATAGACATGGCAGATAATCGCATTTTATACCATCAGCTGCCTGTATGGTAAGTTTGAAGTCCCAGTTAAAGAATAGGTGAATGAGTAAATGGGTAAGGTGGATAGGACAGTAAGTAAACAAAGAAGGAAGTGAGAAGAGGGTAAGGTAGGTGACATGGATAAGTTGCTGTGATCATTGATAGTGCTGTGATGAGTTTGTGTACTGTGGAAAGTTAACTGCCAGTCATCATTAACTGATCCATTTTTTTTATGGCAATATGTGCCCCAATCAAAGAACACATGCCATCTAATCAGCATTCTCTCTTCATACTATACATTCTTTTCTTTTTACTTTGGTATTTTTTGTGCATTGCCCTGATAAGTGCAAGATAGAAAACTTTGACAAAATGCTTTATTTTTTCCAGCAAGACTCAAGATCTGTACTAGCAGAAAAGCTATTTGTAGACATTTAATTCTTTGGGTTTTCCTTGGAAGGAAGAACATCCCTGTTGAATCAAGCAATTTCTTTCTTGTAGCATCTTGAACCATTGACATGGCCAGTACTGCTCAGTATTCACTTCCATGGAGTTTTATGCATCAATCTGTATCAGCATGTTTTATTCTCAATCCACTTGCAAATTTGTGTTGAAATATGTAAATATTTTTCTTCTACATTGATTGGTTTGGACTCTCTCTTTTGCCCTCAGCAACTACCTGATTGAAACCACCTTTCTCAGTTGTCTTATTTGAGGGCTAGTAAGATCTCTGTCACAATTACTGAAGATTCTTCCTGGATAGATAAAGGAGGCAAATATTCTGCTTGAACTTGCTTCGTCCAGGTCACCTTGATATCTAACATTATACTTGAATCTGTCACAGCTATTTGTTCATGAAACTGTGCGGCAGTCCAAGTTACATCTGTTATAGATTTGTCAATTGACTGAGGCAGGGTATGTGTATTGTTCGCTGGCTATCTCAGTGCTTGTCACGGACCTTGATGGCTATTACAGTCAGAATGCTGTTCAGTTTTGATAGCAACAGAAAACATTTGTGCTAATCCAGCATGATCACTTATTCCCATGTCACTAACAGCATGAAACAAACTTTTTTATGCCAATGTCACTAGCCTTAATGGATTCTTTGTTTGTTTAAGTTCTCCCAAGAATCCAGGGAGCTGTTTCTTGGGCAGTCATACCTTGATCAGCTGTTTCTTAACTTTATATAGTTTAATGCCTTCCATCACCTGAAGAAGACTGAGGTCAAGACATGGCTTTCTACTCAGGAATGAGAATCCTCGATTGCAAAGTATGTGCACCTTTTCCATTATTTGGTATGCCTGATATTGAACAGTTGCTTTAGGATACCTTTAATCTTAAAATGTTTTGACCTTTGGACCATGTAACTATACTGTTGTCAGCTAGTGTTTTAGTGTCTAGTGTTTTCTGAATCATGGATTACCGTCTACTACTATAGTTTCACTCACTCTATAGTCAAACTTAAAATTTGTGAGATGACCATTGACATTCGATGTAAATGTAAGGTCTGCAGCATCTGCTTCAGTGAGGAATACTTTAGATCTTTCTTCTGCTGTAAACTGTTATATCTCATTAACCTCCTTGTATCGGTGGCTATTTGATTTCTTGCTTTTTGGAAACCAAGAAGTGGGTTATTCTGTGACATTTAGTCGTTGGGTACAGTCTGTGCCTTTGTCAGTGTTGACAAAGACTTTAGTGCCTGTTGCTTGCCCTACTCATTTTTCAAATGCATCATTTGTGCTTTTGTTCCTTAAACACTGAATGAATTCCTCTCGTCTCCTATACAAAAGTTGATCTTCTTTTAGGATTGACGTGTACTGCTTCTAGAGTCCTTCACTCATTATCTGAATGGCTTTCTCCAGAGGCAAATCTGCTTTGCATTGGAATAACTAGAACAAAGATTCATCAGCAGTTCCTACAACAATACTGGCTCTAATAAATTCTGATTTGAAACAACCATGGTCCTATTTATCCACCAATCTTTAGAGATCATGAATGAAATCATCCATGATTTCCCCTGAACATTAAAATTTTCTATTAACTCTCCCGTTTCAAGAATCTTATTAGTTCTGAGATTGAATTAATCATCAAAGGCTTTCAGTACCTCTTCAAAAGAATCTGGTGTTTATATGTTGGTGATCACATGTTGGTGATCCACAACATGTTCAGTTATGTTTACAATTGTATATAGTAGTGTATTCACTTGTTCAATTTTGGATTTAGTTTCTGATTTGGAATTTATTCAGTACATTGGAAATAATCTTCTCCAACATGTCTAATTTTGTGATCTATTTGACACATCTCTGAAATTATGTCTTTCTGGCAATATTAGTTCTAATGCTATGTCTTCCAAATTTGATTGTATCGAGTGTTTGCTTAAAATACCTTTATCTTGCAGCAATAGAAGTTCTGCTGGTCTTTGATGCTGTACTAGAGTATTTCCCCAGTTTTTGCAGCTTAAATGTAGTATTCTCACCTTCTTATATGGGAACAGAGAGACTCACGGTTGGTGTGTTGCTTCCCAGGTGCCAGGGTTCGTGATGTCTCTGATCTGTTTTGAGGGGGATGGGAGCAGCCCTAAGTCATGGTCCACATAGGCACCAATGACATAGGTAGGAAGAGAGATGGGGATTTAAGGCAGAAATTCATCTACTGAGGAGCTAGGGTGGAAGCTTAGAGCTAGAACATATGATTGTTGTCTCTGGTTTGTTGCCCGGGCCACATGCTAGCGAGGTGAGGAATAGAGAGACAGAGGAGTTGAACACGTGGCTACAGGGATAGTGCAGGAGGGAGGGTTTCGGATTCCTGGATAATTGGAGCTCTTTCTGGGATAGGTAGGACCTCTACAAACAGGATGGTCTATACCTGAACCAAAGAGGTACCGATATCCTGGGGAGATATTTGCTAATGGTCTTCAGGTAGGTTTAAACTAATTCACCGGGGATGGGAACCTAAATTGTAGTTTGAGTATACAGGAGGTTGAGAGTACTGAAGTCAGAACTCAGATTTCAAGATCTTAAGAAGGCACCGGCAAGCAAGAAGTTTGTTTGAAGTGTGTCTACTTCAAACCCAGGAGCATCTGGAATAAGGTGGGTAAACTTGCAACATGGGTTGCGCCTGGGATTTCGATGTTGTGGCCATTTCAGAGACATGAGTCGAGCAGGGACAGGAATGGTTATTGCAGGTTCCGAAAATTTAGATGTTTCAGTAAGAACAAAGAAAATGGTAAAAGACAGGGTGGTGTGGCACTGTTAGTCAAGGACAGTATTACAGTGACAGAAAGGAGTTTTGGGGATTCATCTACCGAGGAAGTATGGGCTGAGATTAAATACAAGAAAATAGAGGTTACCCATTTGGGAGTTTTCTATAGGCCTCCAAATAGTCTCAGAGATGTAGAGGAAAGGATAGCAAAGATGACCCTTGATAGGAGCGAGAGTGACAGAGAAGTTGTTATGGAGGTCTTTAACTTTCCAAATATTGACTGGGAATACTATAGTTCAAGTACTTTAGATGGGTCAGTTTTAGTTCAATATGTGTAGGAGAGTTTCCTGACACAGTATGTAGACAAATGAACAAGGAATGAGGCCACATTAGATTTGATATTGGGTAATGAACCCAGCCAGGTGTTAGATTTGGAGATAGGTGAGCACTTTGATGATAGTGACCACAATTTGGTTACGTTTAATTTAGTGATGAAAAGGGATAAGTATATACCGCAGGACAAAACTTATAGTGGAGGGAAGGCACTTACAAAGCGATTTCACAAGATTTAGGATGCATAGGATGGGGAAGGAAACTGCAAGGGATGGGCACAGATGAAATGTGGAGCATATTCAGGGGCCAGCTCCTGCGTGGTCTTGACAGACCTACCTGTCAGGCAGGGAAGGAAGTTGTCGAGCATGGGAGCTGTGGTTTACTAAGGAAATTGAATCTCTTGTCAAGAGGAAGAAGAAGGCTTATGTTAGGATGAGAGGTGAAGGCTCATTCAGGGCACTTGAGAGTTACAAGCTAGCCAGAAAAGTCCTAAAGATAGAACTAAAAAGAGCCAGGAGGGGACATGAGTCGTTGTTGGCAGATAAGATCAAGGAAAACCCTAAGGCTTTCTATAGGTATATCAGGAATAAAAGAAAGACTAGAGTAAGATTAGGGTAGTAATGGGAAGTTGTGCGTGCAGTCAGAGGAGATAGGGGAAGTGCTAAATGAGTACTTTTCATCAGTATTCACACAGGAAAAAGACAATGTTGTCGAGGAGAATGCTGAGATACAGGTTACTAGACTAGATGGGATTGAGGTGCACAAGGAGGAGCTGTTAGCAATTCTGGAAAGTGTAATAATAGAAAGATCCCCTGGGCCAGATGGGATTTATCCTAGGATTCTCTTGGAAGCCAGGGAGGAGATTGTTAAGTATTTGACTTTGATCTTTATGTCATCATTGTCTGCTGGAGTAGTGCCAGAAGACTGGAGGATAGCAAATGTTGTTCCCTTGTTTAAGAAGAGGAATAAAGGCAACCCTGACAGCCTTACTCCAGTTGTGTATAAAATGTTGGAAAGGGTATAAGAGATAGGATTTATAATCATCTGGAAAGGAGTAGGTTGTGCTTCACAAATCTTAGGAGTTCTTTGAGAAGATAACCAAACAGGTGGATGAGGCTAAAGCAGTTGATGTGGTGCATATGGATTTCAGTAAGATGTTTGATAAGGTTCCCCATGGTAGGCTGTTGCACAAAATACAGAGGTATGGGATTGGGGGTGATTTAGTGGTTTGGATCAGAAACTGGCTAGCTGAAAGAAGACAGAAGATGGTGGTTGATGGGAAATGTTCATTCTGGAGTTCAGTTATTGTGGGGTACCGTAAAGATCTGTTTTGAGTGCACTGTTGTTTGTCATTTTATAAATGACCTAACTAAGGGCATGATGAAGGGCTTTTGCCTGAAACGTCGAATTTCCTGTTCCTTGGATGCTGCCTGACCTGCTGCGCTTTAACCAGCAAGCATTTTCAGTTCTAAATAAGGGCATAGAAGGATGGGTTAGTAAATTTGTGGATGATACTAAGATTTTTTAGAGTTGTGGATAACGCTGAAGGATGTTGTAGATTACAGAGAGAGACATAGATAAGATGCAGAGCTGAGCTGAGAAGTGGCAAATAGTGTTTAATGCAGAAAAGTGTAAGGTGATTCACTTTGGAAGGAGTAACAGGAATGCAGAGTACTGGACTAATGGTAAGATTCTTGGTAGTGTAGATGAGCAGCTGCAAATGTGTTGCTGGTCAAAGCACAGCAGGTTAGGCAGCATCTCAGGAATAGAGAATTCGACGTTTCGAGCATAAGCCCTTCATCAGGAATAAGAGAGAGAGAGCCAAGCTTGGCTCTCTCTCTCTTATTCCTGATGAAGGGCTTATGCTCGAAACGTCGAATTCTCTATTCCTGAGATGCTGCCTAACCTGCTGTGCTTTGACCAGCAACACATTTGCAGCTGTGATCTCCAGCATCTGCAGACCTCATTTTTTACTCTTAGTGTAGATGAGCAGACAGCTCTCGGTGTCTAGGTACATAGACCGTTGAAAGTTGCCAGCCAGGTTGATAAGGTTGTTCAGAAGGCAAATGGTGTGATGGCTTTTATTGGTAGAGGGATTGAGTTTCAGAACCATGAGATCATGCTGTAGCTGTACAAAACTCTGTTGCAGTCACATTTGGAGTATTGCGTACAGTTCTGGTCATCACATTATAGGAAGGATGTGGAAGCTTTGGAAAGAGTGCAGAAGAGATTTACTAGGATGTTGCTTGGTATGGAGGGAAGGTCTTACAAGGAAAGACTGAGGCACTCGAGGCTGTATTCGTTAGAGAGAAGAAGATTGAGAGGTGACTTAAATGAGACATATAGGATAATCAGAGGGTTAGATGGGGTGGGCAGGGAGACCATTTTTTCCTCAAATGGCAATGGCTAGCACGAAGGGACATAGTTTTAAATTGAGGGGTAATAGATATATGACAGATGTCAGAGGTAATTTCTTTACTCAGAGAGTAGTAGGGGCAGGGAATACACTAGGAGAAAGTGAGAACTGCAGATGCTGGAGATCGGAGTTGAAAATGTGTTGCTGGGAAAGCGCAGCAGGTCAGGCAGCATCTAAGGAGCAGGAGAATTTCCTGAAGGAGGGCTCATGCTCGAAACGTCGACTCTCCTGCTCCTTGGATGCTGTCTGACCTGCTGCACTTTCCCATCACCACATTCTCAGTGGGGAATACACTGCCTGCAACAGTAGTAGACTCACCAACTTTAATGGCATTTAAATGATCATTGGATAGGCATATGGATGATAATGGAATTGTATAGGATAGCTAGGTTTCAGATTGGTTTCACAGGTTGGCACAACATCAAGGGCTGATGGGCCTGGACTGCGCTGTAATTTCTATGATCTATGTTATATCTAAAGGAATTCCACGTTCGAGAGCAAAACGAAGGATTCTCATTTTTTTCACTGTATCATTTTCTGAATCCTGTTATTTGCAACCTTACTAATACCTGCTTTACTCACATTCTTTTCCTGAGTGATTCCCATGCCTCCGTGTTGAAATGAATGATTCCTGCTTTCATTGTGGCTCCTTTGAAGGAGCTCTCCTTTTCCACTGTGGCATGAATACAGTCTCCAAAACTTTACATAGCTGTTAGAGCAAGTCTGCTTAGACTTGTAGTTTGTCCAACATTATCACTTTAATAAAACAAAGAACTGCAGATGCTGTAAACCTGAAATACAAACAGAATTGCTGGAGGAACTCAGCAGAAACTCGGCATCTATGGAGAGAAAAGGGAGTTAATGTTTTGAATCCATCGACCCTTCTTCAGAACATTATCGCTTTCATTACTGCCTTTGCAAAACTCCCATATTTGTGTCTTCAGGTTAATATTTCTTTTGTGGCTCTTTACTCCCTTTACTGTAATTGTGCCTCATGGTGCTTGTTCATTATCATGGTAATGCTCAATCTAATTTTTAAATTATTTTAAAAATGTTTTTGTTTTACCAGTCTGGATTATTTTTAATTACCTGTAGAGTTTCCCCAGGGACTGTAACCTTTACTCAACGAGATCCCAATGTCTGTTCACTCACCACTGGAACGTTGATGGAGAACTGCTCTGACATCACTTCACAATATAGTTTGTTTCTGCTTTGGCATTACTATTCCTGCTTCATAGAATCCATAGGATCATCGAATCCTTACAGTGTAGAAACAGGCTGTTCAGCCCCATGAGTCCACACCAACCCTCTGAAGAACATCCCACCCAGACCCATACCCTTACCCTATCACAGTAACATTTCCCATGGGCTAATGCGCCAAACCTACACCATCCCTGAATACTATGGTTAATTTAGCACGACCAATCCACCAAACCTGCACAACTTTGGACTGTGGGAGGAAACCGAAGCAGGGCAAAAACCCACACAGACTCGGGAAGAATGCACAAACGCCACACAGACAGTTGCCCGAGACTGGAATTTCCTGGGTCCCTGGCACTGTGAGGCAGCAGTGCTAACCTCGAAGCCAGTGTGCCACCCAGGGAGTTGGACATTCTGCTGCTGTAGAATTCTCTTACCAGATCTGAAATGCTTAAATCTATTACTGGAGTATTCTTCCTTGTTGAAGATTGTCATGTTTCCTTCTTAGGGTTCTCAAATCTTCAGCTCTTATCTGCTGCTGATTTGCCATGGGAGCAAGTCAGTTCCAGCCGATCTCACACTGCTCTTCACTATTTGTCAAATGTGCAGTCAAATCAGAACCACATTGCTGCCAACCTCGGTGCGTGGGCAGGCCTGCTCTCTACACTGTATTCTCATGGTGAAGGCTGCTGCCACCATTCACTTTAAGTGGAGGAAACTACAGGACCTGCTTGGTCTAGTGTGGTAGAGGCAAACCACATCCTGATCTATCTTGAAGAGTATCATATGGTTAACAAGATTTAGTCTATTACATGTTAGCAATTGATTACTAGTTACCTTTATATGATAGGCATTACCGAATCACTTTTGAGGAAAACTCAGTGTTAGATCTTATTCTTTCAAGATCCTATGTTGTTCTGTTCACAAATCCACATCACATCATGATTGTGCATGATGCTTATATTGCTCCTGAGTATTAATCCTTTCAGATCCATGTGCACTTGGTTTTGTGGTTGGGTTGGGTTGATGGGGGGAGTGTCAGGTGAGGTTGGGAAGGTAGCTGAAAATGTGTTGCTGGAAAAGCGCAGCAGGTCAGGCAGCAACCAATGAGCAGGAGCATGAGCCCTTCTTCAGGAATTTCCAGCAACACATTTTCAGCTCTGATCTCCAGCATCTACAGTCCTCACTTTCTCCTCAAGGTTGGGAAGGTAGTCAAATAGGTAAGGGATAGTTGGATCAGGATTAGTTAGCTGGTCAGGCAGTAGTCCATGGGTTTAGTCAGGTGGTTGGGGAGATATTTGAGTGGTGGTGCAGGTTGGGGCCTGGGGTTGGGAGAGAGTAGTTGGGTGGTTGGGAGTCAATCTGGATAGGGTGGGTAGTTGGGTCTGGTGAGACCACATTTAGGAGTCAGGAAGGGAAGTTGGGTGGACTGAGGAGGAGAATCAGGCTTTGTGTGAATGACAGTAGGGCCAACTGTAAAATTACTCATACATCTGTCATACATTTCCGGGGTAACTATCTTGGGAAAAGACCAATCAGTGAATTCTGGCAGGTATCCAGCACAAAATAAATGAGAAACCTATCACTGAGGGGCCTGGAGCCCACAGGTACAATCATTATTGCATTACTGTGTTGTTGAGCAAAGTTGCAATAGGCTCAGTCTTTAATTTCATCTTCACTGTGATTTCATTGTGATTTTACTCCCTGATTTGCATCCAATGGAAAAGCACCAGATAAGTCCGTGAAGAATCATAGAAGTTCACAGCAGAGAAGGAAACCATTCAACCCATTCTATCGGTTCCAGCTCTTGGCAGAGTAATCCAAATCTAATGCTATCGCCTCACCACCTCCCTATTGGCCAGTGATTTCCCCTAGGACAAAGCTCAAATTTTATTCCAAAGTCCCACTGAACTTGGATATAACCATAGTGGGGAATGACGGGGCATTGGATATTGAGGTCTACTAGAATGTGTTATGGGCCAGACCAAATCCCCTCAAAATATGTTAAGTAGATAGCCTAGACCACAACTTTTTCTTTTTGTTAAAGGTAAGTGTAAGGCATTGTGTTCAGGAGTTGATAAAGCCTGGACCTGGAAAAAGCATAGCAGATCAGGCAGCATCTGAAGAACAGGAGAGTCAACATTTTGAGCATAACCCTTCTTTAGGGATCCTGAAGAAGGGTTATGCCTGAAATATCGACTCTCCTGTTCCCCAGATGCTACCTGATTTGCTGTGTTTGTTTCAGTGCCATGCTTTATCAACTCTGACTCTTCAGCATCTGCAGTCCTCACTTTCTCCATTGTGTTCAGGATGTAATTCAATTAGTCAAATACCGGACTTAAAGGAAATCACATTTTATTGTTACACTATAGTTAAATACAAATAAAAGAAAGAAGAATTGGAATAAATTAACTCTATTCAAAAACTTAACAGAATAATAGATATTTAACTACTAAACTGCAACTGTTCCAATACAGTAACATTCCATGAACACACTTGTGACAAAGACAAACTCAGTAAGATAGATTATCTCACATGCAAATCTTTAGTCCAAGAGGAAAGAACATCAAGAGAAAACTCTGAGTGTGTAAGAGTATGTGTGAGAGAGAGTAAGAAAGAGAGGGTTTGTGCTTTACTGCACCGTAAATGTGTAGCAGCTTCTAAAGCCCAACAACTCCTGAAAGTTAAATTAGAATCCTGGTTCTGTGGGAGCTTGACCTACTCCTTCATGCTGCTTCTATTGTTCCAACTTAATAAAAGCTCAAGGCCTCACAAGCCGCTTGCTTTATTGCCTTGGAACATACCACTCTGTGCTTCTTTGTCAGCCTCGCTTCATTAAAAAAAACTCAGGACAAAATATACCTCTTAAAAGCATAGTATTGTCAGCTTCCCCCTTAAAAAATGGACCATCAATATAAAAAAAGCTTCATTTTAAAAAACCTTTACTCTTACTCTATTAGCACCCTACAATGCATATGCATTAAATCGACTCTAAGCTTGCAAACTTTCAACACTACAGTTCATTTCAATCCTTCCTTCATTCCTGAACATCTTCATCTTCCTTCATCATAGCTGTGACAATGCAGTGGCAAATATGTTTTCTTGTACTGCCACCGTTATAATTTGACCCTTGATCCGATTGTATTTCTGCGGACAGTCCATATCCAGTAAACAAATTGAGTAATGCTTCTACAATCCTTTTAGCTATGATATTGCATAATGGAATGACCTCTAGAAATCTCGTAGACACATCCATTATGGTCAACAAATACTGCTTCCCACTTTTTGATTTAGGTAGGGGTCCTATGCAATCAATTAAGACTCTTGTAAAACGTTCCTCATATCTGGGAATTGGTATTAAGAGTGCTGGTTTTCTCTGTGCAGTTCAAGCCAAAAAAAAAGATTTTGAATTAAATTCAATTCAATTTATTGTCACGTGTACCGAGGCACAATGAAAAGCTTTGTCTTGCGATCAATACAGGCAGAGCACATAATTAAGTAGCATAGATAAGTAAATAATAGGTAAATAGCAGCAAAAACAAAAACTCAGGTACAAGCGAATGTTAAGAGTTTGTGAGTCCATTCAGTATTCTAACAACAGTAGAGTTGAAACTGTTACAAAACCGGAGCGTGTGTTCAGACTTCTGTACTTTCTCCCCAATGGTAGAGGTTGTCAAAAAACATTGACAGAGTGGGATGTATCTTTGAGAATTCTGGCAGCCTTTCCTTGACAACGGGCCTGGTAGATGGATTCTATAGATGGGATGTTGGCCTTTGTGATTGTCCGGGCCAAGTTCACCACTCTCTGTAACTATCTCCAATCTTGCCATGCCAGGTAGTGATACATCCAGACAGAATGCTCTCGATGGTGCACCTATAAAAGTTGGCAAGGGTATTTGCTGTCATGCCAAATTTCCTCATCTGCCTGAGGAAGAAGAGACGTTGTTGGGCCTTTGTAACCAGTGTGTCCATATGAAGAGTCCAAGAAAGCTTGTTGTGGATGACCAGTCCCAAGAGCTTAACATGTTCTGCCTCTGTACTGTTAATGTGTAGAGGGACATGAGTAACATCCATCAAAAGTCAATAATGAGTTCCTTGGTTTTGCCAGCATTGAGAGCTAAGTGCACCATTTTTCTTGGTCTTTCACCTCCCATCTGTAGTCTGTTTCATCGCCATCTGAGATTCGACCAACTATGGTGGTGTCACCGGCGAACTTGTAAATGGCATTCATCTGGTATTTGGCGACGCAGTCATGGGTATACAGTGAGTACAGTAGGGGCTGAGTACACATCCCTGGGGGGGCTCCAGTATTGAGTATTTATGAGGATGAAATATTGTCCCCAATCTTCACTGATTGTGGCCTATGGGTCAGGAAACTGAGGATCCAGTTGCAGAGAGTGGGGCTTAGTCTGAGATGACTAAGTTTAGTAATCAGCCTCGAGAGGATAATAGTGTTGAAAGCTGAACTGTAGTCAATGAATAGGATTCTTACGTAGCTGTTCTTGGTATCAAGTTGTTCTAAGGAGGAGTGAAGGGTAAGTGATATGGCATCTGACATGGATCTGTTGGTCCGATAGGCAAATTGGAGTGGTCAAAAATAGTGGGGAGGCTGGAATTGATTAATGCCATGACCAGCCTTTCAAAACACTTCATGACCACTGAAGTAAGTGCCACAGGGCGGTAGTCACTGAGACATGCTGCATGAGCCTTCTTAGGTACAAGGGTGATGTTGGCCCTCTTGAAACAGGCAGGGACAGTGGCCTGCTGCAGAGAGAGGTTGAAGATGTTCGAGAAAATCTCTGCCAGTTGATCTGCGCATGCTCTGAGTGCACGGCCTGGTACTCTGTCTGGTCCCATCCCTTTCCTTGGATTCACAGAATTTTGGCTTGAATTTTCCTTACCCCAAATGACCTCCTACTGATAATTCATGCAGTACCCACAACACCTCCTTTCTAAAATCCAGTCATACAACTTGGTGAACTTCTGCATTTTCATCCACATGAATATGTGCTGGTCCCCATTTCCTCATCAAGACTTATTTTTTAATATAGTAACATTCTGGGATACACTGAGATTTTTCTTCTGAGTATGTTTTTTGATACAACTGCTTTAGTTTTTCATCTTTCTGTTATAACTCAGCTAATTTCTCCAAGCTAAAAGTATCCATTTGGTCCTCCACCTGTTCTTGTTTGTTCTTGATTGTTTGATCAAATATAGTTTCTTATAATTGAACTTCAACTTCCTTAACTTTACTCCTTGATTTCTCCTCCTGGTTCAGCCTGTGGCTTTGTGACCTGGTTACCATGCAGTCAAGAAAGAAAGAAATCCCAGGACACACCTGTATCTTAGTTGTCTGATTTTCCATTGGCGTTTTAACCAGAGTAGACATCACTCCCAACTGTGATCCAGCTATATCATTACCAAGGACAACCTGTATTTCTGGAACCAAGAACTTCTCAATTACTTCAAACACCACTTCACCACTTTTCATTGGACTCCCCAATCTCAATTTATAAAATGGAACACTACTCTGCTCACCGTGAATTCCACAGATCACCACCTTTTCTGGCAATACTCTTTCCGAATTATAAATCTCCTCATCTTTCACCATCAATGATTGATTTGCTGCCATACTTCTTAAAATTTTAATTTCTTTACCTGGTCCTCCTGACTGACATGAGTAAATCTTACCCATGCAAGTGCATTCTTTCAAGTTCTGGTACTTCCTTCTCAACCAATCACTGTTCATTGTTTTGCAACTTAAAAACAAAACGCAAGCTGTTTACTTTATTGGTTTGGAATGGATCATTTACACTTCTGTTTCAATCTCTTTTCATAAAAAGCCAAAATACATCTCTTAAAGCCATAGTTTTATTTTCACAAATGAACCTCACTTGCTATCACTTCATTGGGCTAGTCTGCCTGGGAAAAGGCAGCAGTAGTCACCAGTCCATGGTGGTGATGGCTATCAAGAGCATTTGGAGGACAGGACCACAAAGTATTCATTTTTTCCTCTGGCCTAGTTCCAAACTTTTGACTGAGCGAGTCAAGACCTTCAATGAACAGTTCCAAACTGATGTTTGGAATACATTTTTCTCATTTACATTCTTCGCCACTTTTTCTGGTTCTGCAGCAATGTCCCTATGTCAGCATCATCATATTCTCCCCTTCATTCTGGCAGCCTCACCTTGGCATTGGGAATGCTGCCAAGGATCCCATTTTTCAGCATATGGCCCATAACTTTGTTTGTCTTAGTGTTGCATGTGTACCTCTTAATTCTCCTTCAATGCTCTGAGGGTTTCTGCTTTTACCAACCTTACAGGTCATGACTTCCAGATTCCCACCACAGTCTGGATGAAAAAGCTTTCCCTTAACATCCCCTCTGCACCTCCTGCCCTTAATTTAAACCTATGCTGCATACTGATCCCTCCAACAAAAGAAAAGTTTCCTTCCCAGCTTGGTCTATACCCCTCCTAATCTTATACATGTCCTCCCTCAGTCTCCTCTGCTCTAACGAAAACAAATCCAGTCTGTCCAATCTCTTTTCACAACTAAAATTCCTCAGCTCAGGCAACATCCTGGTAAATCTCTTCTGCACCTTCTCCAATACAATCACATCCCTCCTATAATGTGGATTCCAGAACTGCACACAATACTCTAGCTGTCACCTAACCAACATGTTATATAGTTTCTGTATCCATGATCTTTATCTCTATGCCTTGGTCAATAAAGGGAAGTCTCCCATATGCCTTCTTAACCATTTTACCGATCTATTCTGACACCTCAAGGGACCAGTGGATATGCGCATAAATGTAGCTCAGATCCACTGTGCTGTCCAGGGTCCTATTGTTCATCGTCTATTCCCTTCCCCTATTTGTCCTAAACTCATTCTATAAATATCTCCTTTCGTGCTAGCCCCACCCCCCCCCACCCCTGCACCCCCATCTGAGGAAATAGCCTATTTATTTGCCCTATCAATACCTTCCCATAATTAATAAAAACATTCTTTAATCATCTCGGCCTATTCTGCCTCCGTGAAACAAGTCCCAGTATCTCAAAACTCTTTTGGATTAGATTTCCTACAGTCCACACCGACCCTCCGAAGAGCCACCCAAACCCATTCCCCTACATTTACCCCTGACTAATCCACCTAACACTACGGGCAATTTAGTATGGTCAATTCACCTAACCTGCACATCTTTGGACTGTGGGAGGTTAGGTGAATTGGGAGTACCCAGAGGAAACCAACGCTGACACTGGGAGAATGTGCAAATTCTACACAGACAGCCGCCCGAGGAGGGAATTGAACCCAGGTCTCTGGCGCTATGAGGCAGCGCTAACCACTGAACCACCGTGCCATTTCTGCTAAAATTGGATGAATCCACTGCAACCAGATTCAAACTAGTGTTACTGTACCATATCCCTCTTGTACTATATGCTCGTATTTACATAAACTCTGTCACCTCGATTCAACCTCTCGACTGCTGGTTTAATAGTTATAATGTTTAAAGTAAGACTGTTATAAGTTCTCTAAGATTAACTAATGAACCATTTTTAATAAAAGATCTGCTTTTTTTGCATCGGAAGGGGCAGGACGAAACGAAAAGTTAAAAAAAAGTGTGCTGGAGAAACTCGGAACTATGTGTGGAGAGAAAACAACAGACAACGTGTCGAGCCAGGCTCCATCTCGGATACGTTTCATTATGCACAGCGCAGGGCAGGGTGACTTTAAGGTGGAATATGTATAAATAAGGCACCCACAACGGCCTGCAAATATTATAAGTTGCGTGAAGAGTAATCCGGTCACATCTGGATAAAAAGACTAACAAGAAAGGGAGACCGCGGCAGTCAGAGAGTGGTGCGGCGGCCACTTTGTCGATGGATCAGAGGTCATTGACCAGGCAGACTGTGTCTCTGCCTACAGCCCAGCCTTGTAAAAATGGTTTAAATAAGGTTCTTTTAACCGCGCCGCGAGTTGTTGGTTTTCTGCCGACCCATCAGATGTGTCAAAGTTTTTAACGCAAACCTTAATAAAATAACAATTCAGATATATATATGTAAATAAAACAAAGGACTGGGGTTGCTGGAGGTTTGAAACAAACAATAACAGAATGTTTGACAAAGTCAGCATCTGCAGAAAGAGAAAAACAGAGTCAACATTTCGAGCCCGGTAACTGAAGACGAGTTCTGAATAAGGGTCTGAATAACGTTAACTCTGTTTTCTCTCCACAGTTGTTGTCAGACCTGACGAGTTTCTCCAGCAATTTCAGAAGAGAAGTTTGTTGTGTTAAAGAGTTTTGTGCCAACACTTGTCCCACCGTCTCTACATTATCTTCCTTCCCTCTGCTCAAAAACATTGACCACGGTACCGAGTGAGTACGAAGTGATCGCTTTTATTTAAACTCCAAGACATACAATATTTTCCAAAAAAAAGCCGTATTTACATTGACGCATTCCGCGCCCCCTCTAAAGATACACATTTTATTCCTTTCAGTGGAAGGGGCGCACATTTGGAAAACAGACTGAATGGGGAAGACAGAGCAGTTTCCACTTTATGTTACAAAAGATCATCAAAACATTCCTAAATCTGGCACATCGTTATGATATATTTGCTTAGTTGAAATAATAAAATGGAAGACGCCTAAATATCGTATATATTTACACTTGGCCACATTCAAAATGTTTGCTTTTCTTAAAAAAAACCTCTACAATAAATATAACCTAGAGTCTGTGAGCATTAGCAGATACCTACAGTTCACATTGCTCAAGATTGGTATAATTTCTACCATCTCAGCCGGCTTTCCCTTGGGGGTTCCCAGCCTGATGAGGTGAAGCTTCGTTGGGGCTGTCAGTTTTGGTCTTCGCTCGCTTTGCGTCTCTTTGTTTGCATCTCCAGGACAGCGGGCGAGCGTTTGCACTCACAGTGAGTACCACAGAGCCAGTCCCAGTGAGAGAAGAAAGGCGCGAAGTGGCTGTGGGGCTTCTGGTGGTGAACATCATGTTTGACCGTGCCACCCCACAGGCCGAACGGGACGAGATTGTGAAGGGCCCAGGGGAAGTCGTAGCCGCTGTGATCATCGACGGAGATCCAGATGTTGAAGACCATGAAGGCGAACCCGGTGAGGCAGTGGCACTGCAAGATAATCGGGTCGATGGTCGTCCAGAAGCCAACGCTCACCAACTCCCAGGCGGAGAGGTACTGAGTGGACCAGGAGAAGGGGGCATAGTATTCGTGGTGGATGGCGTGGAAGGTGGTGTAGAGCCAGCGGACTTTGTGGTGCATCATATGCCAGAAGTAGTACTGGAAGTCGAAGAGGATTGTACAGCCCAGGATGCCAATGAGAAACTCGGAGACCAGCGGTGCCTCCTCCTGTAGAGGGATCGGCGGCCGCCAGTACCACTGACCCACGGCGGCTGGGAAGACATAGATCAGGTGGTTGTAGCCAGTGTGCCACAGGGTCTTGAAGATGTCTTCCCAAGTGACATGCTGTTCGGGGTGGATCTTGTACCTCCTGATGAGCGGGCACCTGGGAGCCAGCAGGTCGAGGATCATGTAGAAGGTACACACGGCGAAATAGGTGGAGATTGAGATGACCACGGGGAAGAGAGGCGAGCGGAGGGCATCCTGGTGCTGGGAGCGCAGGTAGTCCCACAGGGGCTGCAGTAAGGACTTGGTCCAGATGTACTGCGTGATGTTGGCGTTCTGGATCACCTGCACGTAGGGGTCGAAGACTCGGCTGGAACCTACCGAATACATCTGGAGGGACAGTGTGTTTCACTAGTGGGCAGGAGCGAGAAAAAATAAAGAGACAGGTTGCACCGATTCTCCCCAGACCAGCCCTGAGGCAAACTTTGGAAATGGATTTCAAGAAATGTCGTTTCTCGAAACGTTCACACGCAAGCAGGGATGTCTTCCCTTTACTGCCCCCTCACCCTGAGCCCTGCCTCAGTGTCTCTTGTGTTGAAGGGCTCTGAGGGAGAATGTGCAAACACTGACCATCTGAACGTCCTCCTGGCCAGCCCGCGCCGAATGGAAGGTCCCGTTGACCCCACTCCTTTTTGAAGACGCCCAAGAGCTGCGATTGGTCCTGGAAACGCGATGGAAAACTCAAAGGTCAGATGAGGAGCGAAGAAGGCGGGAAATACACACACACACACACACACAGAGGGAACGGTTCAAATGGAAATCTGATTTAATTTTGGCAACCCAATGCTAATGTGAAATTACCAACCCCTTCCACATGGAAATATCAATTCGTCTGGGGGAAAAAAAAACCTCTGCAGAACACAATACACCCCGACAGCGAGTCTGTGGACAGCTTAATCTTTCCGCCGTGTCTAATCTTCCAACAATGCTGGATGCCTCCCCCAAAAGGTAGCGCCCTAATACCACAGAATTTGACGAGTTTCATTAAAACTCTCAAAGGAGGAACTTTCTGTTTTCACTGGCTGCGCCTCCCGCTGCCTCCGCTCACGGCGAACTCAGACCGAAGGTTGCGCGGTATTCATCGGAACAGCTGCTGGGCTGGACTGCAAACAAATGAAGGGATTGTGAAAAAGTTGTTTTCCCCAAAATAAAATATCTGAGCGGAAAGACTAGAACAGGAAATCATCGCGAAGCCAAACACTGCACATTGAACCGACTCATCCCAAAATTAAAGGCTGCTTTCAAATCCCCAATTCTTTTTTCTTCTTCGTCGTGTTGCTTATTCCTGCTCATCCCCTGCGTTCATTAGTACGCGTAAACTACACCAAGGCAAAACACACCAACGTCTATTTCCGAAGAGAGCGCTATTTCAATATTCCAAAAGAGTCATTACAGACTGGGAGAGCTTTCAGCACAGCTGGCGACGGGGCTTGTAGTTATTAATTTTACGCACAGAATCCAGAAAGAAATATTGTTCAGCACAGTTCCCCACCCCACCAGCTGCTACATTCTGATGAAGGGCTACCGGACTTGTAAACATTAACGAAACGTTAACTCCGCTTTCCCCTCACAGATGCTGCCAGACCTGTTGAGTTTCGCAAGCAATTTGTGCTTACGTTTGCAGTCTCCAGCGTTGGCAGCTCTTTGTTTCACGTAAGGTTTAGGAAACTGAAATCAATTAAAAGGATCTTGAGGGATGTAAGGGAAGCTGGGAAGAGTGTCAGCAAGTTCTGTCGGGATGCTCACAGAAGGGCCAGTGCAGAATCCACGGGGCAAACTGCCTCTTTCTGCACTGCAGGGATTCTGTGACCGATCTAAATCAGTTGGAAAGTTGGGCGGAGATGCTTAGTCCAGGAGTAAGTGAGGACTGCAGAGGCTGGAGATTAGAGTTCGAAAGGTCTGGCGCTGGAGAGGTGCAGCATCCTCGGAGCAGGAAAGTCGAAATTTCAGGCATAAGCCTTTCATCAGGAATGTGGGGGAAGGGGGTTATGGGATAAATAGGGAGGGGGTTTGGGCCCGGGGCAAGGTAACTTGGAAGGCTAGAGGTAGATGCAGGTGGGGGTGATGGTGGAAGGTCAGAGGAGAGGGTGGAGCAGATAGGTGGGAAAGAAGATGGGCAGGTAGAACAGTTCAAGAGGGTGGTGCTGAGTTGGAGGGTTGGATCTGGGATAAGGTGGAGGGAAGAAAATTAGCAATGTGGTGAAATCCACATTGATCCCTGTTGTTGGAGGATCCCAAGGTGGAAGATGAGACGTTCTTTCTCCAGGCATCGGGTGGCTAGGATTTGGTGGTGGAAGAAGCCCAGGGCTTGCATGTCCTTGGCAGAGCAGGAAGGTGAGTTGAAGTGGTTGGCCACAAAGTGGTTGGATTGTTTGATACATGTATTCCAGAGATATTCCCTGAAATGCTTTGTGAGTTGGCATTCTGTCTCTCCAAGGTAGAGGAGACCACATTAAGAGCAACAGGCACAGTAGATGACCTATGTGGAGATCCAGGAAAATCTCTGCAGGATGTGGAAGGATCCTTTGAGAGCTTAGATGGAGGTGAGGTGGGGAGGATTTTACACCTTGTGCAGTGGCAAGGGAGGGTGCCGGGAGTGGAGGGTGGGTTGGTGAGGGGTGTGGACCTAACGGGCGAGTCGCAGAGGGAATGGTCTCAGAAATGACAGAAGATGGTATGTTGTATCCAGAGATTGGTGGGGTCAAAGGTGAGGAGCGGGGGTCTGGTTATATCCTTGTTGCGGTTGGAGGGGAGGAGTTCAAGGGCAAGTGTGAGGCAATGAATTTTGGGAGGTCAAATGCAAGAGAAAAGTATACAGTAAATAGCAGGACCCTTCAGAGAACTGATGTACAGACAGATTACCGGGTTTAAGTCCATAGCTCCCTGAAAGTGATAACACCCATGGATAAGGTGTTAAAGAAGGTAAATGGCATGATTGTCTTCATCAGTCAGGGCACAGAGTCTAAAAGCTGGCAAATTATGTTGCAGCTGTATAGAACTTTATTTCGATAATATTTGGAATATTGCACAGAGTTCTGGTCACCAAGCTACTAGAAGGATGTGGAGGCTTTGGGCAGGGTGAAAAAGAGGTTTACCAGAAGGTAAACAGAAATTGCTGGAGAAACTCAACAGGTCAGGCAGCATCTGTGGAAACAGTTAATGTTTCAAGTCTAGTGACTCTTCATTTGAACTCAGGAGATTTGCTAAGAGCTTATCTGGATCAGAGTGTACTGGCTTTCAGGAGAGGTTGGACAAGCTTGAATTGTTATCTGCTAGAGCATCAGAAGTGTATGTGTGTTTGCGTGTGTATGTATGGGGGGGAGGTGACCTGATTGAAGTATATATTGAGGCAATGATAGTGTGACTAGTCAGTGTCTTTCTCCCAGGGTGGAAATGTAAAATAATAGGGCAACAATTTAAGGCGAGAGGGGAAAAGTTTCTGCTAGGCAATTTATTTACATAATGAATGGTAGGTGCTTGGAATGCACTGGCACATGAGGTGGTAGAAGCAGGTACAATAGCAAAACTTGAGAGGCACTTAGACAAACACATGACCGGACAGAATAGAGAGATACAGACCATGTGCAGATATACAGGATTAATTTAGAATGGCATCATGGTCAGAATAGACATGATGGCTCTGAAGGGCATGTTCTTGTGTTGTAATGTTTTGTTATTTGTGCCATCTAAAATATGAAATTCCAATCACAATGCTAAACTAAAACAGCCATCTGCTGGTTAATGTGGTAGGTGCCATCTGCTGGTCATTACAGTAATGGCCATCTGCTCGTCAATGTGATAAGTGCCATCTGCTGGTCAGAGATGTACTAGCCATCTGTAGGTTGGAGTGGTATATAGAGTTATCGAGATGTACAGCATGGAAACATGCTTCAGTCCAACCCGCCCATGCCGACCAGATAGCCCAACCCAATCTAGTCCCACCTGTTAGCACCCCCATATCCCTCCAAACCCTTCCTATTCATATACCCATCCAAATGCCTCTTAAATGTTGCAATTGTACCAGCCTCCACCACATCCTCTGGCAGCTCATTCCATACACGTACCACCCTCTGCGTGAAAAGGTTGCCCCTTAAGTCTCTTTTATATCTTTCCCCTCTCACCCTAAACCTATGCCCTCTAGTTCTGTACTCCCCGATCCCAGGGAAAAGACTTTGCCTATTTATCCTATCCATGCCTCTCATAATTTTGTAAACCTCTATAAGGGTCACCCCTCAGCCTCCGATGCTCCAGGGAAAACAGCCCCAGCCTGTTCAGCCTCTCCCTGTAGCTCAGATCCTCCAACCCTGGCAACATCCTTGTAAATCCTTTCTGAACCCTTTCAAGTTTCACAACATCTTTCCAATAGGAAGGAGACCAGAATTGCACGCAATATTCCAACAGTGGCCTAACCAATATCTTGTACAGCTGCAACATGACCTCCCAACCCTGTACTCAATACTCTGACCAATAAAGGAAAGCATACCATATGCCTTCTTCATTATCCTATCTACCTGAGATTCCACTTTCAAGGAGCTATGAACCTGCACTCCAAGGTCTCTTTGTTCAGCAACACTCCCTAGGACCTTACCATTAAGTGTATAAGTCCTGCTAAGATTTGCTTTCCCAAAATGCAGCACCTCGCATTTATCTGAATTAAACTTCATCTACCACTTCTCAGCCCATTGGTCCATCTGGTCCAGATCCTGTTGTAATCTGAGGTAACCTTCTTAGCTGTCCGCTACACCTCCAATTTGGTGTCATCTGCAAATTTACTAACTGTACCTCTTATGCTATCATCCAAATCATTTATGTAAAGGACAAAAAGTAGAGGGCCCAGCACCAATCCTTGTGCACTCCACTGGTCACAGGTCTCCAGTCTGAGAAACAACCTTCCACCACCACCCTCTGTCTTCTACCTTTGAGCCAGTTCTGTATCCAAATGACTAGTTCTCCCTGTATTCCATAAGACCTAACCTTGCTAATCAGTCTCCCATGGGGAACCTTGTCGAACACCTTACTGAAGTCCATATAGATCACATCTACTGCTCTCCCCTCATCAATCGTCTTTGTTACTTCATCAAAAAACTCAATCCAGTTTGTGAGACATGATTTCCCACATACAAAGCCATGTTGACTATCTCGAATCAGTCTTTGCCTTTCCAAATACATATACATCTTGTCCCTCAGGATTCCCTCCAACTTGCCCAGCACCGAGGTCAGGCTCACTGGTCTATAGTTTCCTGGCTTGTCCTTACCACCTTTCTTAAACAGTGGCACCACGTTTGCCAACCTCCAGTCTTCCGGCACCTCACCTGTGACTATCGATGATACAAATATCTCAGCAAGAGGCCCAGCAATCACTTCTCTAGCTTCCCACAGAGTGCTCAGGTACACCTGATCAGATCCTGGGGATTTATCCACCTTTAACCGTTTCAAGACATCCAGCACTTCCTCCTCTGTAATCTGGACATTTTGCAAGCTGTCACCATCTATTTCCTTACAGTCTATATCTTCCATATCCTTTTCCACAGTAAATACTGATGCAAAATACTCATTTAGTATCTCCCCCATTTTCTGTGGGTCCACACAAAGGCCGCCTTGCTGATCTTTGAGGGGCCCTATTCTCTCCCTAGTTACCCTTTTGTCCTTAATATATTTGTGAAACCTCTTTGGATTCTCCTTAATTCTATTTGCTAAAGCTATGTCACATCCCCTTTTTGCCCTCCTAATTTCCCTCTTAAGTATACCCCTACTTTCTTTATACTCTTCTAAGGATTCACTCGATCTATCCTGTCTGTACCTGACATATGCTTCCTTCTTTTTCTTAACCAAACCCTTTAGTCATCCAGCATTCCTTATAGTTACCAGCCTTCCCTTTCACCCTGACAGGAATATACTTTCTCTGCATTCTTGTTATCTCATTTCTGAAGGCTTTCCATTTCCAGCCTTTTGCACCTTCTCTAGTAGGTACATCCACATACTGAATCAGAAAATTGTCTTGTACACACTTAAGAAATTCCTCTCCATCTAAACCTTTAACATTATGGCAGTCCCAGTTGATGTTTGGAAAGTTAAAATCCCCTACCATAACCCATACAGATAGCTGAGATCTCCTTACAAGTTTGTTTCTCAATTTCCCTCTGACTATTGGGGGGGTCTATAATACAATCCCAATAAGGTGATCATCCCTTTCTTATTTCTCAGTTCCACCCAAATAACTTCCCTGCATGTATTTCCGGGAATATCCTCCCTTAGCACAGCTGTAATGCTATCCCTTATCAAAAATACCACTCCCCCTCCTCTTTTGCCTCCCTTTTTATCCGTCCTGTAGCATTTGTATCCTTTAACATTCAGTTGCCAGTCCTGCCCATCCCTGAGCCATGTTTCTGTAATTGCTATGATATCCCAGTCCCATGTTCCTAACCATGCCCTGAGTTCATCTGCCATCCCTGTTAGGCCCCTTGCATTGAAATAAATGCAATTTAATTTATTAGTCCTATCTAGTCCCTGCCTGCCCTGACTGTTTGACTCACTTCTGTTCTCAGCTGTACCCGTCTCAGATCAATCTCTTTCCTCACTATCTCCCTGGGTCCCAACCTTCCCCACCCCAACCCCCCACCCCCACTACTAGTTTAAATCCTCCCAAGCAGTTCGAGCAAATTTCCCTGCCAGTATATTAGTCCCCTTCCAATTTAGGTGCAATCCGTCTTTCTTGTACAGGTCACTTCTACCTCAAAAGAGATTCCAATGATCTAAAAATGTGAATCCTTCTCCCATACACCAGCTCCTCAGCCATGCATTCATCTGCTCTACCCTCCTATTCCTGCCCTCACTAGCTTGTAGCACTGGGAGTAATCTAGATATTACTACATTGAGGACCTCTTTTTTAAAATTCTACCTCTGTAATCTCCCTTCAGAGTCTCAACCTTTTCCCTTCCAATGTGGACAATGACCTTCTGCTGGCCCATCTCCTCCTTGAGAACAGTTTGCACCCTCTCTGAGACATCCTTGATCCTGCCACCAGGGAAACAACACACCATTCTTTTTTTTCTGCTGGCCACAGAAACGTCTGGCTGTACCTCTGGCTACAGAATCCCCTAACACAATTGATTTCTTGGAAGCCAACGTACCCCTCGTTGCATTAGAGCCACTCTCAATATCAGAAACTTGGTTGTTTGAGCTACATTCCCCTGAGAATCCATCACCCCCTTCATTTTCCAAAACAGCATACCTGTTTGAAATGGGTATATTCACAAAAGACTCCTGCACTAGCTGCCTACCTCTCTCACCCTTCCTGGAGTTAACCTATCTATGTGACTGTATCTGAGACTTTCCCCCCTTCTGATAACTGCCATCCATCACATACTGTAGCTGTTGCAAATTCCTCATCGCTTCTATTTGTCTTTCCAACCGATCCCCACGATCAGATAAGATTTGCATCCAACAGCATTTATGGTAGATATAATCCACAGTAACCCTTAAACTCTCTTTAAACTCCCATATCTGACAAGAAGTACATATCACTGCAAAGGCCATTTTTGCTCCTTCACAATCTAGAGACCCAGAAAATAACACCATCTTATTCCTCTACAAACACTGCCCCAGGTTAAATTAATAGCTATAGCTTATATTTTAAGTTTAATCAAGAGACTTATCTCCAAAAACACATAATCCAGAAAGAATCCACTGTACCCACTACTGCAGCCTTTCTATTGGACAGACTTAAAACAACAATTAACTTATCTGATTCTGTGCTGTGAACTTCGCCCAACAGTTCCTCCAAGATTATTTGTGAATTTCACTGTTTGTTATATGCCATCTGCTGGTCAGTGTTGGCCATCTGCTGATCTCTGTGGCAAGTGCCAGCTGCTGCTCGGTGTGGTCTGGACAATATGCTGGTCAATAGTATTGGCCATCTGTAGATCAGTGTTGCGTGGGCCATCAGAATGAGAGTGGGACTGCCAGCTGCTGGCCAGTGTGATCTGGGCAATATACTGGTCACTGTGGCACAGGGAATCTGTAGGCCAGACAGTATTGTGGTTTACAAATTTAAGCTCAGATACCATCATTATTGCATTCACTTGTTGATGAGACAAGCTGTGCTGTGTGTCAGCTGCCAGCAGAAAGCTTACAAAGCTGAAGGTGCAGTTGGACTGCTGTTCTGAGAAACAACCTGCTTTTGACTAATTTGACGAAACAGGTGGATGGTTAAAAATGAGATTGAAAGGTGCAACACCATGAACAAGAATACTCAAGTTCAATGAAACAAAGTAAAGTCAACTTGCCGACAGAGTCGAGAGTGTGGTGCTGGAAGAGAACAGCAGGTCAGGCAGCATCTGAAGAGCAGGAGAATTGACGTTTCGGGCTTAACTCCTTCTTGAGGAATAAGCGTTAGTGATGAAGGGCTTATGCATGAAATATTGATTCTCCTGCTCCTTGGATGCTGCCTGACCTGCTGTCCTCTTCCAGTGCCACACTCTCGACTCTGCTGTTTCATTAGAGGTTGTTTATCCTGATGGTCACCATACCTATGGCAAGAGAAGAGAGTCCTTCATTGTAACCACAGTTGGTGTGGGAATTGAATCCCCCTTTTTGGCCTCACTCTGCATCACAAACCAACCAACTGGGATAACCAAAACCACAAATTAAATTCCTCCGTGCTTACTTTTTCTATCAGGGTCAAATTTTTCTTGCACCGCCTCCACCTCTGTGCTTACTTTTTCCATCAGGACTCCACTCACCCTCTGAGGACTCCTTCTCCTGCCTCCAACACACCCCATCCACCTGGACACCTCATGCTGGTCTGTTACCCACCCGTGATCTCTTCATTTCCGACAGCCACCGTGACATTGACCATCTCACCCTGTCCACTCCCCTCACCCACTCCAACCTCTCACTCTTGCAACGCACAGCCCTCTGCTCCAACCCCAACATCACCATCAAACCAGCAGATGGGGGAGGGGGGTGGTGGTTGGAGGTGCGCAGTGGTAGTTTCCAACCTCATAGTCCTGGAACCCTGCACTGCCCAGTTTTACCTCCTACCCAAAATTCACAAACCTGACTGCCCCAGGTCGATCCATTATCTCAGCCTGCACCTGTCCCACTGAACTCATTTCTGCATACCTCAATACCATCCTGTCGCCCTTGGCCCAGGAACTCCCCACTTACATTCAGGATACCACCCACTTTTTCCACTCCTCCATGTCTTTCATTTCCCCAACCCCCAATGTCACTTCTTCACCACGGACATCCAGTCCCCGTACACATCTGTCTGCCATGTCTAAAGGCCTCCAAGCCCTCTGCTTCTTCCTCTCACACCAACCCAATCAGTACCTTTCCACTGATACACTCAATTGATTGGCTGAACTGTTCCTCACCCTCAAATTCTCCCTTGAATCCTTCCATTTCCATCAGACCAGAGGGGTAGCCGAGGCACACACATGGGCCCCAGCTGTGCAAGTCTCTTCATTGAGTACATGGAACAGTCCATCTTCCAAAGCTACACTGGCACCGTTTCCTCTGCTACACCAATGACTGTATTGGTGCCACCTTGTGCTCCCATGAGGATGTTGAACAATTCATCAACTTCACTAACATCTTCCACCCTGTCCTCAAGTTCACCTGAACCATCTTAGACACCTCCCTCCCTTTCCTGGTCCTCTCCATTGCCATTTCCATTGACTGAATAAACACGGACATCTACTACAAGCCCACTGACTCCCACAGCTACCTGGACTACACCTCCTCCCACTCTGCCTCCTGTAAAACACTATCCCTTATTCCCAATTCCTCCGTCTCCAGCACATCTGCTCCAAGGAGGACCAATTCCAACATTGAACATCTCAGATGGTCTCCTTCTTCTCCTGCATGGTCGACAATTCCCTCCAATGCATCTTCTCCATTTCCCGCACCTCTGCCCTTGAACCCCACCCTTCTAATCGCAACAAGGACAATTGGTCCTCAACATCCACCCCACCAACCTCTGGATACAGCACATCATCCTCAACCATTTCACCACATACAAAGAGACCCCACCACCAGGGATATATTTCCCTCCTCATCTCCATCTGCATTCTGAAGAGACCATTCCCTCCATGACTCCCTTGTTAGGTCCATGCCCACCACTAACCTACCCTCCCCTCCCGGCACCTTACCCACCCACCAAAAGAAGTGCAAAACCTGCGCCCATACCTCCCCCTCACCTCCATCCAAGTCCCCAAAGGATACTTCCACATCTGACAGAGATTTACCTGCACTTACACATGCTATCTACTGTGTCCATTGCTCTTTATGTGGTCTCCTCTATACTGGGGAGCCAGGATGTCAACTTGTGGAACATTTCAGAGAACATCTCTGGGACACATGCACTAAACAACCCCACTATCCTGTGGCTGAACACTTTAACTCCTCCTCCAACTCTGCCAAGGCCATACAAGTCCTGGGTCTCCTCCACCGTCAAATTCTCACCACCTGATACCTGAAAGAAGAACATCTCATCTTCTGTGTTGGGACCTTCAACCACACGGAATCAACGTGGATTTCACCAGTTTCCTCATTTCCCCTCCCCCCAACTTCTCCTAGATCCAACCTTCCAACTTGGCACCGCCCTCTTGAACTGTCCTACCTGTCAATTTCCCTTCCCATCTATCCGCTCCACCTATCAACTTCACCCCCATCTTTATCCACCTATTGCATTCCCAGATCCTTCACCAGCCCCATGCCACCCCACCACACCCCCATTCTGTTTATTTCTCAGCCCCCCGGCCCACAAGCCTCATTCCTAATGAAGGACCTATGCTCCAAATGTCGACTCTCCTGCTCCTCAGATGTTACCTGACTGGCTGTGCTTTTCCAGCACCACGGTCTTCAACTCTGACCTCCAGCACTGGCAGTCTTCACTTTCTCCACCAACCAACTAGAGAACCCTGAACGGCTCTCAAAAATGTAGAACCCGGAATTAGAGAACAAAAGTGGTTTTAGTATGAAGGGGCATAATGTTATAGCAAATGTTGCCAGCCAAAAAGTAGAATCTGTTAGGATGTGAAACTGTCAGTAATGCTGCCAAGTTTTCATAATTTTTGCCATCACTATAATTATACATATTGGAATGTCACAAGTAGAAATGGAACTTCCTATAATGAGTCCTTCTTTATTTTTATTGGATCATGAAATGGGAAAGGAGGAAGGTGTAATAAATGTTGGGCTCTGCACCCATAAAACAGGCAGGCAACTCATGTACTGGCTCAGGTTAGTGAAACAGAGCTCAGCAAAGAGACCTCCAAGGGAAGATACCATAATATCTAACATTACAGCAGTGTTAGGTCTCTCGCCAAAATATATTGGGGTAATACAATTCTTTTATGTTCTATAAACTATTATTTTAATGTCTGTGTCTCTTCTTGATTTTGAGCAAATAAAGATCAATTTGGTGTCTGGATCAAACACTTGTTTCAGTGAATCAAATTTGCAATATAAGCACAATAAAGGATTGACCAAACTTCTCTACATCTTACTTAACCAATGTATCTTCAAACCTTTCTTCTAGAATTTCTAGCTTTATCAGCCCAAAGCAGAGATCAGCCATGACCTGATCAAATGTTGGAAAGGATTTAAAGGATGAGAACACTACTCCTGTTTCTATGACTAAAGCTTTAACAAATACAACTGACCTCTGAACTCCCTTTCTTCTACAACAACTTTTCTCTTCTCCTAGCTTGAATTTATGTCTTCCTCACATAAGTATCAAAGAACATTCCAACTCATTGGTTTGAGATGGTTTTCTGATTATCTTGGCAAGCTACTCAATGACTAATTTTTGTCACTAAAGAAAATTACTGAACAGTGAAAATACCTCCTGTGGTGATAGTAGATGGTGCCAAAATTTATGCGTGACCAATGCTGCAAGCATGATGAACCAAATGGACTCCTATTGTACTGTGGAATCACTATAATTCTGTGATCATAGTCATACAGTGACTGATTGAGCAGGCTTTGTGCACTGGCCCTTGTCACTTTCAAATGTCTTAAGTTCCTGTGATGACCAAAGCATGAGGTTAAGCAATTAGGTTAAAGTAGGTTGAAGCATAATGGAGACATATATATGTTTGACAAGTACAAAGATGTGTAAATGTGAATTAGAATGTGCGCTGGTTGATAAATAGACAAAATACATTACTCAAGGTCTGCGTAGATATCTTATTAAACTGTGATTAAACTAAATGTTAGACAATAAATGCAAGATTTTCTTTTACCTATTATTGCGCTTTTTAGAAAGGGTGTCAGACAATATTCTGGTTCATGAATTCAAGCACAGATATTGCATTAATTTGTTGTTGAGAAAAGTTACCCATGATGCCATTGTTCTTCTATTCCCCATTTAGCACTCAATGGAAAAAATATCATATCAAGTCCTTCTAGAGTCATAGGATTTCATTGCAGAGAAGGAAACCATTCTATTGGCTGCAGCTCCTGACTGAGTAATCCAAAACTAATGTTATTGCTTCACATTCTCCCTATAGGCCTGTGAGTCCCCCGAGATCACAGCTCAAATTTTCTTTCACAGTCCCACGATAACCATGAAGGAGAACGAGAGGACATTTGGGCACATGTGTCTACTAGAGTTAATCTTCACTTCTTACTGTTCCCAAGGCCAACCTTCCTGGGAGAAGGTACCAGCAGGCATCAGAACATGGTGGTGATGTATATGAGGACCAATTGAAGCAAAGGAACAAGAGTATTCATCTCTTCCATCAGCCTAGCCCCAAACCTTTTCTTTCATTTGCCATTTCTTGTGGTTCTGCAACAATGTCCTTACTAGCCTTGCAGTAACAATGGGAATACTGCCAGGAAAGCTCTATCAGTGAGAGATGAACAGCAATTCAGGAAGGAGTTGGAATGAATTTACAGAGAAGTATGGATCTCCTGACCTACTAGAACTCTATTGCAAAGTGCAGAATCCAACATCGTTATTATCCTCCTTTCACTCAAAAGCACCACTTCTGAAGTGTCCCTTGTGATGAAGCATTCCGTACTCCAACAATTGGCTGTCACAAAATACTTCATAGCCCTTTCGTCACAGTCTTAAATACAATTTAAAAATATCTACTTTCCACTGACCCTCTGAACAGAGGAAATGAACTTTCTTTATTCACTCTGTCAAAACTCTCCCTTATGAATAAAATCTGTATTAAATCTCTTCAACCTGCTCTGCCTCTGTGGGAAAACGTTCCACAGTCTTGTCACTTTATGGAAACACAGAAATTTTACGATGCAGAAAGAGACCATTCAATCTAATGGGAATAGAACCAGCTCTGCAAATGAGAGTCATCACCTCGTAATAATCTCCTGCTTTTTTTCCATAATCTGCACACTATTTCCTCTTGAGTGCCTCATTTGAACCTGCCTCTATCACTTTTCCAGGGAAAGCATTACATTTCTCTTGCATTTCCCATTTCTGTTCTCGTTTACTGAAAGCACTCCATATATCCTTTGACTTTCTAGAATGATACATTGCAGTAGCAATTAGAGCATTGTGTTATTTTAACTTATCACTCTGTACTAGATGTCCCTATTTACATATACTGTTCTGCTATGAAATTCTGATACAATCTCACATTAAGATTTATATCTCTTGAATAAATTTAAGTTTGGGAATTCTACGGTTGCAAGAGTTCTATGGTGAACTGGTATATACCATTTTAACTTTACTTTTACACAAGGCGAAGCATTGAATCAGGAGGGAACATGACTCTATCCAGGAATACACTTCATAGCACACAACACAGGGGAGGCCGGTTTTGAGGTGAAATATGTATATTTGTAGCCCCAATACCAAGCTGGAAATATTAGAAGCTGTGTGTAGTGTGATCTGGTCACACCTAGACAAAATGTCGACCAGATCAGTGTGGTATATACTAATTATTGGTCAGCATAATCTGTGCCACTTGTTTGTCGGTGTGGTGGGATGTGCCATCTGCTGGTCAGTGTGATGAGTGCCACCTGCTGGTTGTTGTGGTCAGGACAATGTGCTGGTCAGCTGAGGTAAGGCCTTCTGCAGATCAGTTATTTATATGCCCCTGCTAGTCAATGCGTTGTGAGCCACCTGCTTGTTAATCTTATATGGGTCATTGGCACCTTATTTCTGGTATTGATGTTGGCGGAGAATTCCATTGAATGCCTTGGCTGAACATGCCTCCACCACACATACAGGTGTTGCATTCCAAAATATTAATTACTTGCTATGTGAACAAGTTTATTCCCACCTTCTATTTGCCTTTTTATGTTGCAAACATTTAAACTGTGCACTGTCATTTTCAATTGTTTATGAATGGGAACCATTTCTCCCAATTTACTCTGTCTGGACTCTTCACGATTTTGAAATACACTCATACAGTCATAGAGATGTACAGCAGGGAAACAGACCCTTTGGTCCAACTTGTCCATGCCAACCAGATATCCTAATCTAATCTAGTCCCATTTGCCAACACTTGGCCCATATCCATCTAAACCCTTCCTATTCATACACCCATCCAGATGCCTTTTAAATGCCATTTAAATGCTGTAATTGTACTAGCCTCAACTACTTTCTCTGGCAGCTCATTCCATACACATACCACTCTCTGCGTGAAAAAGTTGCCCCTTAGGTCTCTTTTATATCTTTCCCCTCTCACCCTAAACCTATGCCTTCTAGTTCTGGAAACTGCTCCCAAAATCCAGGGAAAAGACCTTGTCGGTTTATCCTATCCAGGGAAAACAGCCCTCTCACTATAGCTTACATCCTCCAACCCGGGCAACATCCTTGTAAAGATTTTCTGAACCCTTTCAAGTTTCACAATAGCTTTCCGATAGGAAGGAGACCAGAATTGCACATAATATTAGAAAAGTGGCCTGACCAATGTCCTGTACAGCTGCAATATGACCTCCTAACTCCTGTACTCAGTACTCGGGCCAATAAAGGGAAGCATACCAAATGCCTTTTTCACTTCCTATCTACCAGCGACTCTTCTTTCAAGGAGCTATGAAACTGCACTCCAAGGTCTCTTTCTTCAGCAACACTTCCTAGGACATTACCATTAATCATATACATCCTGTTTTGATTTGCTTTTCCAAAATGCTGCATTTCACATTTATCTAAATTAAACTCCATCTGCCACTGCTCAGCCCATTGGCCCATCTGATCAAGATCCCATTGTAATCCAAGGTAACCATTTTTCTGTCCACTACAACTCCAATTTTGGTGTCATCTGCAAACTTACTAACTATACCTCCTATGTTCACATCCAAATCATTGATATAAATGATGAAAAGTAGTGGACCCAGCACTAATCCTTGTGATACACCACTAGTCACAGGCCTCCAGTCTGAAAAGCAACCCTCCACCCACCACCCTCTGTCTTCTACGTTTGAGCAAGTTCTGTATTCAAATGGCTAGTTCTCCCTGTATTCCATGAGATCAAACCTTGCTAACCAGTCTCCTATGAGGAACCTTGTCGAATGCCTTATTAAAGTCTATATAAATCACGTCTATCACTCTTCCCTCATCAATCCTCTTTGTTACTTCTTCAAAAAATTCAGTGAAATTCATGAGATATGATTTCCCACTCACAAAGCCATGTTGACTATCCCTAATTAGTCCTTGCCTTCCAAATACATGTAAATCCTGTCCCTCAGAATTTCATTCAACAACTTGCCCTCAACCAATGCTAGGCTCACCAGTCTATAGTTCCCTGGCTTTTCCTTACTACCTTTCTGAAATAGTGGCATCACGTTAGCCAACCTCCAGTCTTCCAGCACCTCACCTGTGATTATCTCAGCAAAAGGACCAGCAATCACTTTTCTAGCTTCCCACAGACTTCCAGACCTGATCAGGTCCTGGAGATTTAGCCACTTTCATGCATTTCAAAACATTCAACATCACCACCTCTGTAATATAGACATTTTTCAAGATGTCACCATCTAATTACCCACATTCCATAATTTTCCATGTCCTTCTCCATAGTAAACACTGATGCAAAATACTCATTTAATATCTCCCCTGTCTCCTGCAGCTCCATACACAGGCTGCCTTGCTGATTTTTGAGGGGCTTATTCTCTCCGTAGTTACCCTTTTGTCCTTAATGTATTGATAAAAACCCTTCGGATTTTCCCTATTTGCCAAAGCTATCTCATGTCCCATTTTTGCCTTTCTGATTTCCTTCTTAAGTAAACTCTTACTGTCTTTATTCTCTTCTAAGAATTCACTCGATTTCTCCTGTCTATAGCTGACATATGCGTCCTTATATTTCTTAACCATCTTATATTAAATCTCCTCCTAGACCTTTCCTGTCCTACGAAAACAGTTATAACTTCTCCAAACTTCCTTCATAACTGAGGTGTCTCATCCCTGGAAATATCTTTGTAAATCTCACCTGCACTCTCTCCAACATGTTCACATCCTTCCTATGTTGTGTTGCCCAGAGCCGTACACAATACTCTAGCTGAGGTTTCAACATTATGCTATATAAGTTCATCATATTTTCCCAGCTGTTCCATTCTATGCTGTTATTAATGAAACCTTGAATACATAATTTACAACTTTCGCTGCGTGTCTTGCCACTGTAAATGGTGTATGTGTACTTGCAGATCTCCCTGCTTCTGCATACTCCTCAGCAAAGTACCACTTATTTTATACAGCCTCTCCATTTTCATTGTACCAAAGTGAATCACATCTTCTCACATTTAATTTCATCTACCACCTATCTGCCCACTCCACCAACTTGTCAATGTTCTTTTGAAGATCTACACTCTCCTCCTTGTTCACAATTATCCCAAGTTTCAAATCATTTGGAAGCTTTGAAATTGTGCCTTGCATAATGACATGTAGAACACTGGCCACGTTGGTAAAGACAGATGTAAAATATTCATTTAGCACCTCAGTCATCCGTCTTTCCTCCATGTGTAAATCCCCTCTTGGTCCCTCATCGATCCTACTCCTTAATCATCCTTTTACCAATGTCGTGCTTATGCGACTTTGGGATTTCTATCATGAAGTATATAAGTCCTGCCCTGATTTGCCTTCTCAACATGCAGCACCTCACATTTATCTAAATTAAACCTCAATCTGCCATTCCTCGGCTCATTGGTCCATTTGATTAAGATCCCATTGTACTCTGAGGTAACCTTCTTCCCTGTCCACTACACTCAAATTTTGGTATCATCTGCAACCCTACTAACTATACTTCCTACATTCACATCCAGGAGGTATAATTAGTAGGTTTATATTATATAAATGTGGGAAGCAGTCATAGCACATCTGTTTGGAATATTCAGAATCCAATTCTTTTATAAACCCACATGGTACTGCAGCTTCGGAGATCAAACAGATTCCTCCTTCAATTTCATGGCTCCTTTGGAGAAAGCCAGCAGAGGGCAGCAGTCAATCAGAATCTCAACCTGATATTAATTGAAGCCCCACTTGTCCCAACACCTGCCTCAAAGAACCTGGAAGCATTCTGCTGTGAAACCCTGTTTCTATTCCCACTGCTGCTGCCTGATCTGGGAAATATTTCAAGCTAGTTAAATTTTTTTTAACCCATTATGGGTTTGTTTTGTCAAACTGAGATGCCTTGAGGCAAAGGTGTCCAGGCATTGGCTACTGATAAAAGAAATTGAACATTTTTTACTTGGTTGCTGACAGTTTCCCTGTCACTATTGATTGGATCAGAAGACTATAAGACATAGGAGCACAAATAAGGAATTTAACTCATTCAGTCTGCTCTACCATACAATGAAATCATGGCAATTTGATATCCTCAACTCTACTTACTTGCCTTTACTCTGCGTGGAGTACTTTAAATCAATATTCAACTTAGAATCTTTCATTCAAATGTCGAGTGAAATAACTCCACTGAGGCCGGTATCCCATCACCAAGTCACCCTTTATTTACACAGGAAGAGTTCTTGACACTGATCCAGCTCTCTCAGAGCCAGCTATCTGAGTGGACAAGATGTCTGACACTCCTGTTTTTACCTGTCAGCCAGGACTCCCTGATTAGACCAGATTAACAGCCCCAATCATGGAACTCATAGTCTACGAAGTCCACCTGACTGACTTCGTTACAATTACTACATCTAGCAATCTTTGTTTTACACCAGTAGGAAGATAATCACAACTGATAAGTCAAGTGACTTCTTCAACAATTCAAAGATTTAAACAGTTTATATATTATTTTACAACCACAGTATCACCTGAAACAAGACTGATTCTGTTCAAAAAGGACTGGAATTTGGGACAACATAACATAGATAACCACCATAATGAAATCTGAATAAAAAATGAAGGAAGTCATTATAACAAATAGCCCCAGTCAATATCAATTCACTCCTGTCACAGAAGGAGCTAAAATCTTTTGCAAATAGATCAACTTGTAGGCCAGGAATACTTCACTTTGATGGAAGTTAATGTGTTCTGTGTAGAAGTAACATCATCACTGACTGTCCAGAACAGACTTGCATGATTAAAGTGGGTGCTAAGAACTAGTCATTCAACAAGATGTCCCCAGGATATTGTTTGTTTGTGATATTGTCTCTGTGATACTGTTTACTGCTACAAATTGTATGCCTCACACTTTTGTAACAATGTTGTTTTGCTACTTTATCACTTTGTAAACTTAATATCCAAGAATCATTTTAATGCCATAGTTGCTTTTTGGCACAGAAACCCTATTTCAACCCCATAACTCTTGGTACCATTACTGATTAAAATCTGTCTATCAGAACCTTCAATATACTGAATGAGCCAACCTCTACAAACTCATCAACTGAGCATCTACAGCTCTCTAGACCAGATAGTTCTAATGGTACATTACCCTCTGAGCAAAGAGGTGTCTCTTCATTTCAGTCCTAAGTGATTTTCCCTTTACTTTGAAATTGGTTCTAGACCACCCTCTTGGACAAGGGAACCATGCTTACTGCATTTACTCTGTCTGTCCCTGTAAGAATATTGCTATGTTTGCATGAGATAATCTCCCAAACTTCTAAACTGCGGGAATAAAGACTAACTCTATTTAATCCTCACAGGAAAATCTGTCTGTTTTAGGAATGAGTTTAATGAACCTTCGTTGTACTCCCTCCATGGCAATTGTTGTAAAATATAATGGTTCTGTAAGAATTAATATTGATTTTGAATTAAACTCTACCCAATCTGACAATGTTGCACAGTCATTGGATGGAGACAGTTGAGGTCTACATGGGCTCTTGCAAAAAAGCAGATGTGTTCTGCTCTTGCTAAGTATTCATGCTTAGCAAGTTAATGTGAACTGTACCTCTTGCTTTCATGCAATAAACTACCGTGTTATGTAAGATAAGGGCTTCGATATCTGGTCGGCATGGACGGGTTGGACCGAAGGGTCTGTTTCCATGCTGTACATCCCTATGACTCTATGACTCAATGATCTATCCTTTTCTACAGATAATTAGAAAGGGCCTAGATTCAACCTCGAGAGACGAGGATCAGTGGCAGCAAACTATTGACTAGAATATGATAGTAAGTATATCTTTCCATAGGTAAGGGGTGCCCAAATGCAGCCAATACTCCAAGGCCAAAATTTTACTAGCCTCCTGAAGATTAATTGGGAGGTGGAAAATGACATCAAATGTGGTAGAAGGTATCAGAAGAGATAGCCAATGTCTTTCCACTGGGAATATTTCCCAAAGTAGCAATGACTGCAGCACATCTGCCAACTATTTGGAGCTATACTGTCAATTACTCCAGTCAAGTGACCAATTAGCAGCCACTTTCTGCTCCCTCTGAAAACCTTCTACCACTGGGACAAACTCCTTCAGCCATCAAGCAGCTTTTCAAGGGAAAGCGGTTCTCCTTTTTGAACACAGCATGGTCCATGAACAGGTCCACTAGCACAATGACCTCTCCTCATATCTCTAACATCACCTCTGAAGGGTTCACTCTTCTGCTCACTGGGGGCTGCCAAACCAATCTCAGTGCCTCAAAGATATTCTTCTAAGTCCTGTGAAGCACCTCAACATGGTAACATCCTCTCCATCTCCACGAATCTCCGAAGTATCAATGTACGATCATACAAGAGCAGGCCACTCAACTTTTCTGACATTCAATAAGATCATGACTTTTCTGATTTTAACCTTTCTCTACATTCCTGCACATCTTCAATAATTTTTCAGCCCCTTGGTAATTAACGGTCCATTGATCTCTGCCTTAAAAAAAATTTTAAAGATTCTGTATTCAATGTGTTCTCAGGAAGGGAATTCCAGAGAATCGCAACCCTCAGAGAGAAATGAAAAATGAATCTTCCTCGTCAGGTATAGACAGGATAAATTGAATGAATCCTTAGAAGAGTATAAAGGCAGTAGGCGTATACTTAAGAGAGAAATCCGGAGGGCAAAAAGGGGACATGAGATAGCTTTAGTAAATAGAGTTAAGAAGAATCCGAAGGGTTTTTACAAACATATTAAGGACAGAAGGATAACTAGGGAGAGAATAGGGCCCCTCAAAGATCAGCAAGGCGGCCTTTGTGTGGAGCCACAGAAAATGGGGGAGATACTAAATGAGTATTTTGCATCAGTATTTATTGCAGAAAAGGATATGGAAGATATAGCATGTAGGGAATTAGATGGTGACGTCTTGAAAAATGTCCATATTACAGAGGAAGAAGTGCTGGATGTCTTGAAATGCATAAAAGGACCTGATCAGGTGTACCCTAGAGCTCTGTGGGAAGTCAGGGAAATGATTGCTGGGCCTCTAACTGAGATATTTGTATCATTGGTAGTCACAGGTGAGGTGCCAGAAGACTGGAGGTTGGCTAACATGGTGCTACTATTTAAGAAAGGTGGTAAGGACAAGCCAGGGAACTATAGACCAGTGAGCCTGACCTCAGTGGTGGGCATGTTGTTGGAAGGAATCCTGAGGAACAGGATGTACATGTATTTGGAAAGGCAAGGACTGATTAGGGATAGTCAACAAGCTTTGTGTGTGGAAAATCATGTCTCACAAGCTTGAATGAGTTTTTTGAAGAAGTAACAAAGAGGATTGATGAGGGCAGAGCAGTAGATGTGATCTATATGGACTTCAGTAAGGCGTTTGACAAGTTTTCCCATGGGAGACTGATTAGCAAGGTTAGATCTCATGGAATAAAGGGAGAACTAGCCATTTGGATACAGAACTGGCTCAAAGGTAGAAGACAGAGGATGGTGGTGGAAAGTTGTTTTTCAGACTGGAGGCCTGTAACCAGTGGAATGCCACAAGGATTAGCACTGGGTCCACTACTTTTTGTCATTTATAGAAATGATTTGCAAGTGAGCATATGAGATATAGTTAGTAAGTTTGCTGATGACACCAAAATTGGAGGTGTAGTGGACAGCAAAGAAGGTTACTTCAGACTCTAATGGATCTTGATCAGATGGGCCAATGGGCTGAGAAGTGGCAGATGCAGTTTAATTCAGATAAATGTGAGGTGCTGCATTTTGGGAAAGCAAACCTTAGCAGGACTTATACACTTAATGGTAAGGTCCTAAGGAGTGTTGCTGAACAAAGAGACCTTGGAGTGCAGGTTCATAGCTCCTTGAAAGTGGACTCGCAGATAGATAGGATAGTGAAGAAGGCATTTGGTATGCTTTCCTTTATTGGTCAGAGTATTGAGTACAGGAGTTGGGAGGTCATGTTGTGGCTGTACAAGGCATTGGTTAGGCCACTGTTGGAATGTTGCATGCAATTCTCATCTCCATCCTATCAGAAAGATGTTGTGAAACTTGAAAGGGTTCAGAAAGGATTTAGAAGGATGTTGCCAGGTTTAAGGATTTGAGCTATAGGGAAAGGTTGAATAGGCTAGAGCTGTTTTCCCTGAAGCGTCAGAGGCTGAGGGATGACCTCATAGAGATTTATAAAATCATGAGGGGCATGGATAAGATAAATAGACAAAGCCTTTTCCCTGGGGTGGGGGAGACCAGAACAAGAGGGCATAGGTTTTGGGTGAGAGGAGAAAGACATAAAAGAGACCTAAGAGGCAACTTTTGCACTCAGAGGGTGGTACGTGTATGAAATGAGTTACCAGAGGACGTGGTGCAAGCTAGTACAATTGCAACATTTAAAAGGCATTTGGATGGGTGTATTAATAGGAAGGATTTGGAGGAATATGGTCCAAGTGCTGGCAAGTGCGACTCGATTGGGTTGGGATATCTGGTCAGCATGGACAAGTTGGACCGAAGGGTCTGTTTCCGTGCTGTACATCTCTATGACTCTGTGAGTGATCCTTTATTTTTAAACTATTATCTGTGTTCTAGATTCTCCCACAAGTAAAACCGTATGTTCCACACACACCCAGTCATGTTCTGACAGGATCTTATGAATGAAGTCACTTTTGGATATAGGTATCGCCTTTCTAGACTTTCCTCATAAAATAATCAGTCATTCCAAGAGGAAACCCTCGATGAACTGCTTCCAACTATTAACATCTGTCATATGGAACATGCTGACATTTATTATTAAGGATGTCACAACAGGACATTTTGAAAATTGCAGTGTAATTAGACAGAGTTTGTATGATTGTTCAACAAAAAAAAATCATATTTTACTATTATTAGAGCTAGAGTCATGGAGTCATAGAGATATATAGCTTGGAAATAGACCCTACAGTCCAATTCGTCCATGCCGATCAGATATCCTAATTTATTCTCGTCCCATTTGACAGCTTTTGACCCTTCCTATTCATATACCTGGCCAGATTGTAGTTGTAACAGTATCCACCACTTCCTTAGGCAGCTCAATCCATACACATACAACCCTCTGCTTGAAAAAGTTGCCCCTTAGGTTCCTGTTAAATCTTTTTCCTCTTACCCTAAAACTATGCCCTCTAGTTTTGGACTACTTCACCCCAGGGAAAAGATATTATCCATGCCCCTCATGATTTTATAAATCTCTATAAGGTCACCCCTCAACCTCCAACACTCCAGGGAAATTAGCCTCAGTCAGTTCAGCCTCTCCCAATAGTTCAAATCGTCCAACCTTTGTAAATCTTTTCTGAACCATTTCAAGTTTCACAATATCCTTCCTATAGCAGGGGGACCAGTGTTGCACATGGTAGTCTAATAGTGGCCTAACCAATGTCCTATACAGTCAGAACATGACCTCCCAACTCCGAAACTCAATGCACTGATCAATAAAGGCAAGCATACCAAATTCCTTCTTCACTATCCTAATTACCTGTGGTTCCAGTTCTTTGAAGTATCAACCAATCCATGGATAATATGAGAGCTGTAGATGTGTTATACTTTGATTTCCAGAAGGCATTTAACAAGTTGCCACATCAAACATGACAAAGAGCTCTTGGTGTAGGGTGTAACATATTATCCAGAAGAGAGGTTTGTTAATAGAAAGCAGGGAGTAGGCATGAGTGGGTCACTTCAATATTAGCAAGATTTAATCAGTAGAATGTCACAGGGATCAATTCTGGGGTCTAGATTATTTACGATCTATGCCCATGACTTTGAAAAAGGGAGCCAAATGCCTGGTTGATTAGTGTGCCAATGACACAAAGAAAAGTAGGAGAGTAATTTGTGAAGAAGACAAGTTTGTAAAGAAGTTTAGTTGGGAATCACAGCGAGTCAGGCAGCATCCGTGGTGAGAGAGTAAGCTAATGTTATGAGTCTAGACGATTCTTTATCAGAGCTGACAGGAATGAGACTTTACCATAGGCTACAAAACCAGGACATGGCGGCCTCCCAGAAGGAGAGCAGTGACATGCCTCTCCATGGACCTCTGAGATATTGTACCATATGCAGATGTATGCAACACAAGGCTTATTGTGCAATACATTGAGATATTCTAACTGTGACAGAAGTGCTACTTCTTTGTACCCACCTCAAAGACAGCATGAATATGTTCTCACATACTTACAAAGAAGAAAGTACAGTGTAACACAGGAACAGTCTCTTTAGCCCACCAACCTTGCTCTGACATATGACACCATTATAAACTAAAATCCTTTTGCTTCCACACAGTCCATACCCTATATTCCCTGCCTTTTCATTTATCTGTCAGGAGATCTTCAAAATGTTGCTATTGTATCTGCTTTTACCAACTCTGTGAAAGAAAAATGCTTCTTACACCTCTTTTCAACTTTCCATAAGACCATAAAGGATTAGAGTTATGCCATTCGGCCCATCATGTTTGCTCTGTCATTTGGTCATTGCTGATAGGTTTCTCAATCCTATTCTTCTGCCTTCTCCTTATAAACCTTGATCCCCTGACTAATCAACAACCTATCTATCTTCATTTTAAATACACTTGTCTTTCATAGCCATCTGCAGCAATGAGTTCCACAGATTAACCACCTTCTGACTTCCCACACCTAACTTAAACCTATGTTCCCAAGTAATTGACATTTATACATAGTTTTACTGACAGAGAGAAATTGCACCAACAATTGTGCAGCATAGGACCTTTGGAGTGTGTTTGAGAACTGGTGACCACAAATGATATTTTAAGTTCACCTGTAATCACTTCCGCTTGACAGAGATTACTAAGATTAATTTGTAATAAGAGTTTAGATTAGAGTGGTGCTGGAAATGCAGGTCAGGCAGCAACCAGGAATGCATCATCTTCCGCTTCAGAACACTTCATCAATGTGGACTTCACCAGTTTCCTCATTTCCCCTCCCTCCACCCTACCCCAGTTCCAATCTTCCAGCTCAGCACTTTCCTCATGACCTGTCCTACCTGCCTATCTTCCTTCCCACCTATCTGCTCCATCATCCTCCCTGGCCTATCACCTCCATCCCCATCCCCATTCACCTATTGTACTCTTTGCTACCTTCTCCCCAGCCACACCTCTGCCCCCCTTCCTCCCCGCCGATGTATGTCTCCACCCCGCAGGCACCCTGCCTCCATTCCTGATGAAGGGCTTTTGCCCGAAACGTCGATTTTCCTGCTCCTCGGATGCTGCCTAACCTGCTGTGCTTTTCCAGCACCACTCAGATCTAAACTCTGGTTTCCAGCATCTGCAGTCCTCACTTTTGCTTAATTTGTAATAATCAATGGCACAGTCCACCTTCATTTAACTAGAACTAAGGTAAATATGGAGATCTGCAGAAGAAACCACAAAGTGTCATCCACCAGGTAACTGCTCAGACTCTCAAACTGGGGATTGGCACACTCTAATTTCTCATCGGTGACTGGGAAAATCACAGCCTGCATGTAAATAAGGGTTGAGGAGCAAATAGTGTGTTGCAAATGTGTTGGAATAGGCTTCTTGCTTCTCACTAGCCGGATTTTCCTCTAACCGTTGAAACATTAATGGGAAAATTGGAATTTTTTTCTCATCATTGAGAATCTTAGTTTTCCATTTTTGTCATCTTGTCGTAAATATAGACAATAGGAGCAGGAGTAGGCCATTCTGCCCTTCAAGCCAACACCACCATTCATTATGATCATGGCATTTCGTCCTCATCAGTATCCTGTTCCTGCCTTATCTCCATAACCCTTGATTCCACTATCCTTAAGAGATCTATCCAACTCTTTCTTGAACGTATCCAGAGACTTGTCCTCCACAGCCTTCTGGGGCAGAGCATTCCATACACCCACCACTCTCTGGGTGACGAAGTTGCTCCTCAACTCTGTTCTAAGTGGCCTACCCCTTATTTTTAAACTGTGTCCTCTGGTTCAGGACTCACCCATCAGCGGAAACATGCTTCCTGCCTCCAGAGTATCAATCCTTTAATAATCTTATACGTCTCAATCAGATCACCTCTCAGCCTTCTTAACACAAGCATGAACAAGCCCAGTTGCTCCAATCTTTCAGCGTTAGATAGTCCCGCCATATCTCAGCATAGCCCACACCACTCAAGGGCAAGTAATATTTTGGAGAATGTTTTGATAGCTCATTCAATCAATCTGAAAGTGTACTTAATCAAATGTCTAGTGTAATACGGGGACCCTCAAGTGATTTTTGTGTTTAATAGATTAGCATGTGACATGTTTTCCTGGTGCAGGGAAGAGTTGCTATTCTGGATGAAATTTGAGGCATTGCACAAAACAGTCACTATGCATCCAACCACAGAAAAATTAAATACAAGAAATGTTCATATCAAAAAATAATCTAAAGATTTTGGTGAAACTTTCCCTTTGTAAAGTGGAATGCTGAGGAGTAAGTGAGGTCTGCAGATGCTGGAGATCAGAGCTGAAAATGTGTTGCTGGAAAAGCGCAGCAGGTCAGGCAGCATCCAAGGAACAGGAGATTCAACGTTTTGGGCATAAGCCCTTCTTCAGGATTCCTGAAGAAGGGCTCATGCCTGAAACGTCGAATCTCCTGTTCCTTGGATGCTGCCTGACCTGCTGAGGAGTAAGCACATTTGCCTGAGTCGGGAATTTTAGCTTTTGTAACCTGTGATGCTTATTCACATAGATAATCAATTGAGCCCCAGATGTTGTTCCAACAGTTAATTCATCCATGGGCAACTCTAATCATTTTAAAGATTACATAAAACTGTAAGATTTCATGCAAGTTATACAATGCTTTGCGTTAACACCAGAGGGAGCTATGACAACATAGGTTTCAATATCTATGATTTAGCAAACTACATCCACAGAACATCTTCATAGTATATAGTTCCAAAACAGAAACCCTTCGAGGGTTTGGTTTGTAGTAACAAATACACGTCATATTCTGCCCTACACTAATTCAGAGATTTCCTAGACTGAAGTTACAATGTGATATTATTACAGGTACATTTGTTATCAAATTCCTCTGTTTACTATCTTAAATAAATTAACATCTCAATTTAAAAAAAAGAAATCTAATATAAATGCAATAAAGTCATCATACTGAAGGCCATAATTAACTGGTAAAAATATTTCTGTGAATGTTCTCTGAACATTGCATGTACTTTGACTCAGTATTGAGTAATAATCATTTAAAAAGTTCTCAGGAAGATGAGGGGACATGAAGTGAGAAAAATGCTTTACTTGTCAATCCTGCAGTCTCTGAAAAAAAAATAAAAGAAAATGAAAAGTAACATTTGGAAATAATTTAGTTTGGATGTAATCTAGGCTCAACTGGACTCACCATATAAACACAGTGACTGCAAGAGCAGGTCAGAGGCTAGGAATAATGTAGTAAGTAACTCACCTCCTGACCTCCCCAAAGCCTGTCCACCATCCACAAGGCACAAGTCAGGAGTGCTTTGAAGGACTCCCCACTTGCCTGAGTGAGTGCACTGTGTACTATCTACAAAAGCCACTCGAGAAATTCACCAAAGTTCCTCAGACAGCACCTTCCAAACCCATGAATACTTCCGTCTGGAAGGACAAGAACAGCAGAATGTAGGAACACCACCACCTTCAAGTTCCGCTCCAAGCCACACACCATCCTGACTTGGAAATATATCACAATTCCTTCACTGATGCTGGGCCAAATTCTTGGAATTCCCTCCCTTACAGCATTATGGGTCAACCCACAGCAGGTGGACTGTAGTGGTTCAAGAAGGCAGCTCACCACCACCTTCTCAAGGGCAACTAGGGATGGGCGACACCCACATCCCACAAAATGAATTAATTTTACTAAGGCAAACGTAGGTACAATTTGCATTTTTTCACAAAGAGCTAACCAGCTGGTTTGCTATTGGACAATTCTTTACAGATGCACAAAACCCCTGTGATATTTTATGTGCAGCTACAGGTTAAAGAAATATCCAGCACTGTAACAGAATCAGAGCATAACCCAGCCTCTGTGGCATTTAAAACTGCATCAGCATTCTTTGCAGATTTGAGGGAGTGCTGAATTTGATAGCAGTCAAGAAATGGTGCAAGGATCACAATGAACAATTAGCCAACGCCTGTCATTTCCAACTTAGACAACATACGAATTTTGTCTACCCAGTGTCACAAAATATGAGAAGGTGGTGTGAGTTCAAACTGGTCTATACCAGAGAAAATCTGCTTGTACTTCATAAGAGGAGGTTCATGTCAGCTAAATAAGTGCCAAAAGTCATTCCAAAAGTCTGTTTGACGTAGGACATACATAGAAATGTCACAGTGTTGCAGAGGGAAGCTTGAAATGTCACCAACACAGATTAATGGTCTTAATGCAGGAGATGGACAAAAGAAGGTATGTGCTCCATTCACAGGATGTTTAGTAGCTGTCCGGGAATCAATGGGAGCAGATAGCCATGCTAGCGGTGTAACCTGGAAGATCTGGTAACAGTGCCAAAGGAAGTCAAGGACCTCACATAAGTAGTCAACACCAGTGAAAGCATCTTGAAATACTATATCCCATTAACTGCACCAGTAGATTTATACTCAATGCATTGCACCATTATCACTTGCTTCACAAGAATCTCTATTGATCACGATTCCTGTATCCAACACAAGGCTTTTCCTTATTCTCTGACACAGCAGGTTAGCCTTCTCACAGTTTGTACCAAGATCTGGCTACTCAACCATGGTACACACATGACCTAGACATATTATACCCAGTCAGAGTCACATTTCACCCTATCTTGTAGGACAGGCTGGGAAGCAAACAACTTAATTTACTTGGATAACATCAGCCCTGAATTACTGGTGGCAGTAGGTTGCCAGCCCTTGCATACACTACTTACCCCTCACTCATTTTTATTAAGCAACTATGCAAAATAATTAGTGAAGTCAGAGGTGATCAATTGAAAGGAAGTTTTTATTTTAAAAAAATAAATTAAAAAAAGAGCAGGACTTACACACTTAATGGTAAGTCCTAGAAAGTGTTGCTGAACAAAGAGACCTTAGAGTGCAGATTCATAGCTCCTTAAAAGTAGAGTCGCAGGTAGATAGGATAGTGAAGAAGGCGTTTGGTATACTTTCTTTTATTGGTCAAAGCATTGAGAACAGGAGTTAGGAGGTCATGTTCCGGCTGTACAGGACATTGGTTCGACCACTGTTGGAATATTGCATGCAGTTCTGGTCTCCTTCCTATCGGAAAGATGTTGCGAAACTTGAATGGGTTCAGAAAAGATTTACAAGGATGTTGCCAGGGTTGGAGGATTTGAGCCAGAGGGAGAGGTTGAATAGACTGGGACTGTTTTCCCTGGAGCGTCAAAGGCTGAGGGGTGACCTCATAGAGATTTATAAAATCATGAGGGACATAGACAGGATAAATAGACAAAGTCTTTTTCCCTGGAAGGGAGTCCAGAACTAGACGGCATAGGTTTAGAGTGAGAGGTGAAAGATATAAAAGAAACCTAAGGGGCAACTTTTTCAAGCAGTGGGTGGTACGTGTATGGAATGAGCTGCCAGAGGAAGTGGTGGATGCTGGTACAACTGCAACATTTAAAAGGCATTTGGATGGGTATATGGATACGAAGGATTTGGAGGGATATTGGCTGGGTGCTGGCAGGTGTGACTAGATTGGGTTGGGATATCTGATCAGCTTGGACAAGTTGGAACGAAGAGTCTGTTTCGGTGCTGTACATCTCTATGACTCTCTGACTCTAAGAGAGCAGAAGTGCAGAGTACTGAATGGGCAAATGATAACTGAAGTGTGATAGGACGAGTGGAAGATATAAGCAAAAAGTAGAACTGGGACAAGGATTCTGGGTAATCCAAGATGGAGGATGGGATAAAATTGTGGCTGTAAGAGCTGCTCCTTTGTTGAAGTATTTTAAGTGTTGGAGGTGATTTCCTCGAATTCCAGGAACAGTCATTACTATTTAATAAGCTGTTACATTTTTTTTTCCCACAGTTCCAAAACAGAGCAAAACAACAGGACTTTAAACGGAGAAGAGAACAAAGGCAGAGACCACAAGGTCAGTGAGAGAGAGAGAGAAACCTACACTGCTGTCTGACACAGCAGGGAATCTGCACAGTTACGGACTTTGCTGTTTATCTTGAAGTATATCTGGATATTGGAGTGCATCTAAGAAAAAATAACAAACGGTGAAACTCATAGCTGACCTTGGAGGAACCTATGTGGGAGATGGCACAGCACAGGCACAGATAAGTGCATGATTTTTATATATAACCTTGCTGTCTTTTTTAATAGTGAGTAGAGTGTGTTCTTTTTGGTTATATGTTTTATGATGATCTGTTTCTTGATTAAAGTTTAAAAATATAAAACATAGGCACTAAGTTAGCCTGGAGCAATGTTGAAAATGTGTTGCTGGTTAAAGCACAGCAGGTCAGGCAGCATCCAAGGAATAGGAAATTCGACCTTTCGGGCATAAGCCCTTCATCAGCCTGGAGCAATGTTTTTTAGAACAGTAAGATTGTGCTATTTTCTGTAAATTGGTAAGGTGCAAAGATGGCCTTTAGTAGAATGATGTACTCTTCCTGTCAAATGTGGGAGATTAGGGAGAGTTTCCATGTGACTGACGATTATGTCTGTAGGAAGTGTGTTTGGTTGTGAATCCTATCATATCATGTGGATCAGTTAGAATGCCAGTTGGAGGCAATGAGGAATTTACAAGAGCTGGGGGTGTGATGGATGGCAATGATAAGAAGGGAGAAAAGCCTCAGGTACAGTCAGGTAGACGAGTTAACTCCAGGAAAGGTCACAGGGGTAGGCAGGTAATGCAGGAATCTCCTGTAGCTACCCCAGCTCAAACAAGTATACTTCTACCCCAGAAGAGCTGAGAAATAAGGAAGAGATGAATACCATATTGGGATTGTATTATAGGCCTCCCATTAGTCAGAGGGAAATTGAGAAACAAATTTAGAAGGAGATCTTAGTTATCTGTAAGAATAATAAGGCGGTTTTGTGTGGGATTTTAACTTTCTAAACATAGACTGAGATTGCCAAAGTGTTAAGAGTTTAGATAGAGAGGAATTTGTTGTGCGTGTACAATAAAAATTTCTGATTCAGTATGTGGATGAACCTACTAGAGAAAGTGCAAAACCTGACCTACTCTTGGAAAATAAGGCAGGGCAGGTGACTGAGGTGTCAGTGGGGGAGCACTTTAGGACCAGCGACCATAATTATATTAGTTTTAAAATAGTGACAGAAAAGGATAGATCAGATCTAAAAGTTGAAGTTCTAAATTGGAGAAAGGCCAATTTTGATGGTATTAGGCAAAAACTTTCAAAAGTTGATTGGGGGCAGATGTTCACAGATAAAGGGAAAGCTAGAAAATGGAAAGCCTTCAAAAATTAGATAAGGAGAGCCCAGAGACAATTTGTTCCTGTTAGGGTGAAAGGCAAGACTGGTAGGTATAGGGAATGCTGGACAACTAGAGAAATTGAGGTTTTAGTTCAGAAAAAGAAGGAAGTATGTATCAGGTACAGACAGCAAAGATCGAATGAATCCTTAAAAGAGTATAAAGACAGTAGGAGTATACTTATGAAGAAAATTAGGAGGGCAAGATGAGGACAGGAGATAGCTTTAGCAAATAGGGTAACGGAGAATCCAAAGGGATTTTACAAATAAATTAAAGACAAAAAGGGAACTAGGAAGAGAATAGGACCCCTCAAAGCTCAGCAAGGCAGCCTATGTGTGGAAACACAGGAGATGGAGGAGATAATAAATGAACATTTTGCATCAGTGTGTCCTGTGGAGGAGGACATGGAAGATACAGAATGTGGGAAATAGATGGTGAAATCTTGAAAAATGTCCAGAGAAAGAGGTTCTGGATGTCTTAAAATGCATAAAGGTGGATAAATGCCCAGGACCTGATCAAGTGTACCTGAGAACTCTGTGGGAAGCTAGGGAAGCTGGGTACTTTGCTGATATGAATCATCAATAGTGACATGTGAGGTGCCAGAAGACTGGAGGTTGGCTAACATGGTGCTACTATTTAAGAAAGGTGGTAAAGAAAAGCCAGCAAACTATAGACTGGTAAGCCTGACATCAGTGGTGGGCAAGTTGTTGGAGGAATCCTGAGGGACAGGATGTACATATATTTGGAAAGGCAAGAACTGATTAGGGATAGTCAACATGACTTTGTGGGTGGGAAATCATGTCTCACCAACTTGATTGTGCTTTTGAAGACTCCAAAAGCTATTACTTCCAAATAAACCTGTTGGACTATAACCTGGTGTTTGTGATTTTTAACTTTGTACACCCCAATCCAACCCCAGCACCTCCAAATCAGGATTGATGCGGGCAGAGAGGTAGATGTGATCTGTATAGACTTCAGTAAGGCATTCAACAAGGTTCCTCATGGTCGATTAGTTAGCAAGGTTAGATCATATGCAATACAGGAAGAACTAGCCATTTGGATACAGAACTAGCTGAAAGGTAGAAGACAGAGGGTGGTGGTGGAGGGTTGTTTTTCAGACTGGTGGCCTGTGACCAGTGGTGTGTCACAAAGACCGGTGCTGGGTCCACTGTTTTTCATCATTTATGTAAATGATTTGGATGTGAACATTGGAGGTATAGTTAGCAGGTTTGCAGATGACACCAAAATTGGAGGTGTGGTGGACAGCAAAGAAGGTTACCCCATATCACAATGGGATCTTTATCAATGGACTGATAGGCCGAGGAATGGCAGATTGAGTTTAATTTGGATACATGTGAGATGTTGCATTTTGGGAAGGCAAGTCAGGGCAGGACTTATACACTTAATGGTAAGGTCCTGAGGAGTGTTGCTGAACGAAAAAACCTTGGAGTGCAGGTTCTTAATTCCTTGAAAGTGGAGTTGCAGGTAGATAGGGTAGTGAAGAAGGTGTTTGGTATGATTTCCTTTATTGGTCACAGCATTGAATATAGGAGTTGGTAGGTCATGTTGCGGCTGTGCAGGACATTAGTGAGGCCGCTGTTGGAATATTCTGTGTAATCCCGGTCTCCCTGCTATCGGAAGGATGTTGTCAAACATGAAAGGGTTCAGATAAGATTTACAAGGATGTTGCCAGAGTTGGAGGATTTGAGCTATAAGGAGAGGCTGTATATAGGCTGGGGCTGTTCTCTCTGGAGCAGAGGCTGAGGGGGTGACCTTATAGAGGTTTATAAAATCATGAGGGGCATAGATAAACAGACAAGAACTTTCCCCTGGGATGTGTGAGTCCAAAACCAGAGGGATAGGTTTAGGGTGAGAGTGCAAAGATTTAAAATGGACCTAATGGGCAACTTTTTCACACAATGGGTGGTGGGTTTATGGAATGAGCTGCCAGAGGAAGTGGTGGAAGCTGGATGGGTAAGTGAATAGAAAGGTGTTAGAGGGAAAGGGGCCAAGTGCTGACAAATGGGACTAGATTAATTTAGAGCATCTGTTCGACATGGATGAGTTGGACCGAAGGGTCTGTTTCCATGCTGTACATCTCTACGACTCTAACTAATAAATGTAAGAAGTCAAAATATTTTTCAAGGTTCTTTGAATGCATGTAGCATTTCTAAGAAACGAGAGGGATTAACAGTGCAAATAGAAATAAATGAATGTGATTTCATAAATATTACAGGAGATATAGTTATAAGTTGACCAGGACTGGAAACTGAATGTTCAAGTATATTCAGCTTTCTGGTAAAATAGGTAAAAAGGAAAAAGGTGGTAGGCATTGGCAGTGCAATGTTGTTAAAGCAATAGATTGTCGTGTGGAATCAGTTTGCGTGAAAATAAAGAATAGCAAGGGAAATAAATGTAGCTTCAGTACAGGACAAAATATAAATCAAGAAATAATGGAGGCATATAAGAAGAGCACTCCAATTTTCATTGGTGATCTTAATCTGCATATCGACTGGACAAATCAGATGAATAAGGAAAACATAGACGACAATTTGAAAAGTAAATCATCGTTTGTTTCTACAGTCGACCCAGGAGCAGACTAGTTTAAATCTTGTCATGTGATGTGAGGTAGAATTAGTCAGAGATCTTGTAGTTAAGGATACTCCGGGGTTAACACAAATAATGGAATTTCAAATTCAATTTGAGGAAAAATAACTTGGATCCCAAAGTATTGGCGTCAATCCAAATAAGTGCAATTACCGAGTAATGAAGAAAATGTTGTCCAAGGTGGGATGGGTAAAGTAGATTGGGGGAAGGACAGCAGATGAGCAATAGCAGACATTTCAGCAAATATTGCATAATACTCTGGCATTTTACTCCATTAAAGGCAGTTTATAGGTTACTGCTGTCTTTTTTGTTGTTTTTCACAGGAAACTGTATTTCTGACAAAGCTGGCGTTTATTGCCCATTTCTAATCATCTTTTTGAAAACAGCTGAGTGACTGTCAATCTACAGCACAGTTAAAAGTCAACTGCATTGCTGTGGGTCTGGAAACAAATATATACCCACAATGGGAAAATATGACAAACTTCTTTCCCTAAAGGACATAAATGAACCAGATGTGATTTTTCCAATGATATATTTGTGGTCACCCTCACTGATACTAGCTTTTAATTCCATATTTATTTAGTCATCTGAATTTAAATTCCCCAGCTGCACTGATAGGAATATGAACTCATAACTCAGCTTCATTATTAGTCTGGGCCTAGGTCAGTAACATATCCCATTGAGACAATGCCTACAGGATTGTCCTGCAGCATAGATAGCAGGGGAACTAGGGAGAGGAAATGGGGAACATTGTTTAATGAACAAATTGTTTTATAATAAGTGATACCTTTGAACACGTCTATTTCCCAGAGAGAGAAAGTGAGGAAGGAAAAAATATTTCCAACAAGGGGATTGCCACAGCTGCTACAGGACATAGTGGGGAGAACAACAAGCACTAATAACTTAATACAGTCAATGCCAATTTGGTATATTAGTGGCCAGTGATTGAAGAAAATGTTTTATACTTGATTACAGGCAATACATAGGATGGGTTATAAGTGGACAAAGTGGATTTTAAAAATTATGTTGAAGGCCTTGTATGATACTTACTTATAATATACAGGTGACCCACCTTTGGTGAATAGCTCACCTGAACACATCAACCGTACAGAGTTGGGAAATTAACACTTGTGACTTTCACAGGTGACATCCTTGAATCCAGCAAACTGATGATCCGGCATTAATCAGGACACAGTACTTAGTTCAGTATCTTGGGAGGACTGCTGTTTGTGTTTCTGCATTTAACCAACCAGACTGGCTTGCAGCTATTATTGGTTGATGCAATTAAGTAGGTGTGTTTCAAATCATACTTCAGCTATAAATCCTGCAGGAGGAGATATCCTTCCATATCCAGTTGATTGGTTCTAACTGCCTTTCCGATAGCAGGTAATATCTCCTTTACTTCCCGGCTTTCTCAGTGCTTCCAACTGTAATTTGGTTAATGTACTTATAAAGACACTTCCTTTGTAGAAATTTTCTGGTAGAAATAACTCATTCAGTGGCAGTACATTCATTATTTATAGATACTCTGCTAATTGGATTTTAGACTAATTTCAATATTTATACCTAAGGTGGATAAACTAGGATTACTGTATTATTGCAGGCCATTTATTTACCCAGCTATATTTTTCTGATAATTGAATTCTGTATATTGCCCTTATTAAAAAGAATTGATTGCTCTTATGTTTTTTTGTGGATGTAGGAGGCAGGTAGCATGACATAGTACTAACCTGCTGGTTTCTGCTTGCATCTTGTTCCTCAGACCTCTGTCAAGATGCCATCGCAGCTGGAGGGTGCCATGGATTCACTGATCCACGTCTTTCACAATTATTCTGGAAAAGAGGGAGATAAGTACAAACTCAACAAGGGCGAACTGAAGGACCTTCTGCAAAGTGAACTGGGAAATTTCCTGGCGGTAAGAGCACGAAGTGACTCTGAAATGGGCAAAGGGATTGGGTTCAACCCCAACAGCCTTCTTTTCTTTTCTCTCTACTACTTTCTCACATAGTAATTATGACTTCTCCATAGTGAGCCATTTGTAACTCTAGTGTGAAAATTGCATGAATTCTGCAGTTTCTTGCATTTGGCAACAAACACTGGGTAAGGGAATTAAACAACAAATATTCAATGTCTGTTTGCTGTCTGAAACCCATTCCTACAGCTTCCACTATTCAGCAGAGATGAGTAAAATACAATATTATGAGTATCACACACACAGGAGATTCTTCCCTCCTTCATGTCTGTATTGAATCTATTACACAATCATCCTTACTCTTCTTCCCTTTCCCTGCAAACGCTTCTTTTTCCAACTCCCCTTAGAAAGTACCATTGAATCAGCCTTCGCCACCATTTCAGCTAGTGCATTCTACATCACAAAAACTTAGCGAGCAAAACACAAGCCTCACCTTTCCTCTGGCACTTTACCAAACAATAGCATTGTTTTCATGAGCCAAAGTTTTTCAGCAACTTGCTCATGAATAAAATTGCTTATTACAATCGACTTTGCCAGTTTATTTTATTTAATTGTGCAACCTGAAATAAAATCTCAAACTGTGAGAAAGCGTCCAGTGAAATCAGTTGGAAACCATCTTGTAAAATGTTTAAAATGTCCTGTGCCAGGATGACTGAGCCTAATGCTGTTCCTAGTCTGCACTTACCTTCAAAGCCCATGTCTGGGAGTTTCTGTGTAGAATTTGTAACCATGATAGAGTGGCTGAGCTATGTGAATAACATAGATGCACTTAAGGTAGATAAATGCTGCTATATATTCTCTAATTGTAAAATGCTCGCCCAGAAAACAGTCAACAGTGATTGGGGCACTCCTCAAACCACCATTGTGTTTGCCCCTTATAGTCAGGAGCTGCTGGACTATCATTTGATAGCCTGTCCCCTGCCATGATTTTGATCTCCTGGACCATTATTCAATCACCCCCATACCCTTTCTAGTGATTCCGAACTCTCCCACGATCAAGCTCCACTCCCCATGATCGGGAGCTTCATGATCTCTTTCATTTCCAAAAGATTTGAAGTTACGAAGCATGCCTGCTGCCTGTGAAACCTCCAGCCTGTTAATGTGGACATAACTGTCTTAGAAAAGAAGAAACAAGCCACTGAATGATTATTTAAATAGGAAACAAATGTATAGGGTTTCAGGGAAAGGCAGGAGATTGGCACTGAGTTAAAATGTTCACAGAGCCATTGCACACACGATGGGTCAAATGGCCTCCATTTCATTCTGTGATTCTGATTCTGTAAAGTTACCCTGTGTTTAAATTCTGCAGGACATTCTGGAAACTGTCCTTTAGGAGGGGTTCCTCAGCTCACAACAGCAAAACAGCATTGCTGATATTTATGGATACTTATTTGTCTTAGAAAGGAGAGAAAGTAAACACTTGAATCAGGCAGAATTCTGTAGAATAAAACCAAAAAATGTACTTTCACCATAACTTTAAGCATGCTTCTTATTACACAAAAGTAACACACCCTATTTGAATAGCATTGCCACAGTGTTATGTTGCAGAAGAACTCAATCAGCCGATGTTGTATGGCTTGTGTCTCCAAGTAAGCATCATGATTTAGTGCCATTCTTCCACCCTTTCTCCATAAACATGTACATTATTTCTATTCAATTAATGCCAAATTTGGCTTCATTAGATCCACTTAGGGAATGTCATTTCCCAAGGGATTTCTGTAGAAGCACTAGAGAAATGCTGTAGATAACAAACAAAGTCTTCTCTGGAATTAAGTATCATTTACAGACTTTGTTTTTCTACATGCTGGAAATGGTATTACTAGTCACAATAATAAACAGACAGAATAAAAGATTGAGGGTATAAATCACCTTGTACCATGGCCCATAGTCCTAATGATACATGTTTATTGTCTGGATATTTTCACAAAGGATTTTCAACAGAGTGATTGCAATTAAGGTGTTGTAAGTGCAAACTGATAACACTTAATTTTTAAAGATGCTTCAATTTTTCAAAAAAAAAGCCAGACATTTCTAAAGAATTTTTATTCATTCCTTAGATGTGTGCATCACTGGCAAACCCATTCCTAAGTGCCCTGTAATGGTGGTGGGAAGTTGCTTACTTGTACCATTGCAAGTCAATGTGGTGAAAGTATATCCACAGTGCTGTTTGGGAGACAGTTGCAGGATTTTGATCATACAATATTGGAATAATGATCACTTAGTTCCAAGTTAGTTTGGTGTGAGATTTGGTGGGAAACGTACAGATGGTAGTGTTCCAATATCACCTGTTACCTTTGTTCTTCAAGTTAGTAGGGGCAACAATTTGGAAGACACTGTTGGAGGAGGTTTGACAAATTCAGGCAGTGTATCTTGTATATGGTACACACTGTTGCCACTATGTAAAGGTGGTGGAGGGAGTGAATGCTTAAGTTGTTGGATGGAATGCCAAATAAGTGGACTGCATTGGCCTAATTGCTGTTAAGGCTCGAGTGTAGTTGGAGCTGCACTCATTCAGACAAGTGGACAATATTCCATCACAATTCAGACTGGTGGTTTGTAGATGGCTGACAGGCTTTGGGGAGTTAGGAGGTGTATTACTCACTGCAGAATTCCCAACCCATGACCAACTGTTGTATCAGTATTTGTGTTTGGTCAAGTTCAAGGTCAGTGTGACTCCCTGAATAGGGATTTGCTAATTGATGAAATAGGTGAAGATGGTTGGACTTAGGACACTGTCCTAATCTTTTTTTAATATATCCAGAAAGGCTGTTACATACATTTGAATATTTTGCTTCCTTCACCAAATTCCCCATGGTATTTTTTCCATCTGTTAACCACCACCAATAAATCATCTATGTTTTCCAATTGATTAATTGATGTGTAAAGTTGGTTAAGAGCAATGCAGACCATCAAAGATGAGTGTGTGCCAGAGAAAGGAGAAAATACAGTCCTAAAGAATTTCTACAGCAATGTCTTATAGCTGAGATGATTGGCCTCAACTGTTGATATTTTTATTCATTTAAACCAGGCATAGTTTGAACTCATGGCAAGATTTCCCCCTCAATCCAATTGATTTTCATTTTACTTGGATTCCTTGAGGTCGCACTTGTTTAGATGCTGCCTTGATCTCACTCAGCTCCTGAAATCAGTTCTTATGACCTGTTTAGAACAAAGTTGTAATAACATCTAGAGTTGAGTCATCCTAACAGCACCCAAACTGTACGTCAATGGGTTGGTTAGTGCTGAATAAGTGCTACTTGATAGCATGAGTTTCCAGTAGTACTTGAAGATGGCATCTGAAGCTATCGCCACACTCCTGTGTCAAGTACATACCTCTCGACAACACCACAAATTATGATTTTGAAATACCAATCAGTATTTGTATCCCTTGATTACACTTTGTTACTTTTCTCAGGTAGTTTGACAGCTGATTACTGTGAAACATTCTATAACCAGTGGTGCATAGATTTAGGGTAAAGTGCAGGAAGTTTAAGTAGAATGTGAGGAAACCATTTTTACCGAGGGTAATGGGAACCTGGAACTCACTGCTTGTTAGGGTGGTAGAAGCAGAAACACTCATATCATTTAAGAAGTATTTAGATATACACTTGTGATGCCAAGACAAGTGCTGGAAAATAGGATTAGAAAGTTAAGTATTTGTTTTTGACTGGTGCAGACTCAATGGACCAGAGGATATTTTTCTGCACTGTAGAACTCTAATATACCTCCTCTCTCACTTTTTCTTTTCTGCCTGCTTTTTGGTCACCAATGCTATTTTGATTTTAGATGGATCTCAACTAGTGTGTCGCTCTAAGTTTCACAAATATCATATGCTGTGATTTTGGGCAGCTGTACATTCTGCAATTGCCATGAGTCCCTGCCTCAAGGGGAGCCTTTTGTAGAAAGTGCAAATCTTGGACAGCCTCTGTCTTTACAATTTTAATGGGTTGATAATTAATGTGTACTGCTGTTGGTTGCACTCCTCCTGCTTCCACTCAATATTTCTTTGAACCCTTGGCTCTTGAACTCATTCCATAATATACTTTGGCAGACGACATTTACTTTCTTGGTAGTGCTGATGTGTAGTTCACTCTGAAATCTCCACACATGTACTGCTAAGGGGTTTTCTTGCTGCACTTCTCCTTTGGTTACTGCCTGCTTCTTCTGGGAACATGGACAAAGGTAGATTTTTTTTAGATTATTTACATTGTGGAAATTGGCCCTTTGGCCCAACAAGTCCACACTGACCCTCCAAAGAGTAACCCACCCAGACCCATTCCCCTACATTTACCCCTTCACCTAACACTAGGATGGCCTGCACATTGTTGGACTGTGGGAGGAAACCGGATCACCCGGAGGAAACCCATGCAGACACGGGGAGAATGTGCAAACTCCACACAGACAGTTGCCTGAGGTAGAAATTGAACCTGGGTCTCTGGCACTATGAGGTAGCAGTGCCAACCACTGTGCCCCCGTGCCACCCATAAATATATACATAGATTCCTTGGGATTCAACAACAGAGGGGCTAGTAAAGTGAATAAGGGATGTCTAGTATAAGAAGATCAAGCTTCTATTTCTTTTTTGCAAACTTGTAATACTATTCATTCCACCAGCAGCTTTATAACAAAACATCAATAAATTGATGAATTATTCTGACTTTTTTCAGCTCATGGCATCATCAACATAAATGCATATTTTCTGTAATTATGTTGCCACTTCTTATTTATCGTCCATGTCAATAAAAAACATAATCCTTATTCCAGTCTTAAATTGTTACTTCCTCAGGCACTTTTGGCATCACCTTCTGCAATGTAGAAACCACATCCCTCAAAATTAGTTTACTTTAATTCTTAACAATTTGGAAATGTACACGTATAAAATAAACTCAAAATTAGTTTTTTGTTGATAAGATTACATGAATTAGTGAATTGTACTGAACCTTTGCTAAATCTTTTATCCAAAGGCACCAGCCTATTCCAAAAACTTGACATTTCTGATAGTCTTGGTCAGTGACTTTGCAAGCTATAGCTAGATCCTGTAGCCTAATTATGTGTTATTTACAGGAATTGCACTAATCAGATGGTCAGGAGAAACAGGTTTGTTGCAATAAAATAATGCAACATACCAGAATATCTATGTTTGACTGGAGTTAATATTCCGTCCCTTATTCCATCCATCTCCAAGGGTCTGTTGCATGGTACTACCAGGTGCTGCTACATTCCAGAATTTCTAACTGGCTGAAGTACAGGGAATTTCCCCAGTACAATTAAAATAGACCTAATCCTTGTATCAAGCAATAAAAAGTGAATTGTACTCTTTAACTGCTGTAATACTATTCCCTTCATGGCATATAGACATGGATTATGAATGTATCTACCAACTCCCCACAAGCAGCAGCACAAGGAAATCAGTTAGCTATTTTATCTGAACAGATACACGTGTTAGTGCATATGAATCATTTTTAGAGTAATTAGAATAAATTTTTAGAACAGACTAGTTATTAATGATATTTAGAAGGAAAAGTTGAGATTTGACCAAGAGTTAAAGTAGTTGCTACGGGTTAATGTGGTATTTTAGGGAAACATGCTTGTGTGCAGAATCATACAGCACAGAAACCAACCCTTCAGTCCAACGCATCCACGCTGACCAGACATCCCAATCTGATCTCATCCTATTTGTGCCAGCATTTGGCCCATATCCCTCTAAACCCTTTCTATTCATATACCCTTCCAAATGCCTTTTAAATGTTGTAACTGCACCCACTTCTGCCTTTTGTATGTTCACAAAAGCAATATGTTGGAGATGCCAGATACCTAAAATAGAATCAAAACTCAGTTATAGCACAAACAGAGACCCATCAGGTCTGCACTGCTCTCTGAAGGAGCAATTTACTGTGTGCCACTCCCCCTGAAAACAAAAACAGCTTCTGGTCTCGCAGTGTCTGAGGAACAAGAAACAGAGTCAACATTTCTGGGCAATCACCCTTTATCAGAACTGAAACAAGGTCAGAAATGCAACAGGTTTAAAACAAAGGCATAGGGATTTCAAGGGGGGAGGAAAACAACAAAACAGAATTTTCTCTTTTGATGAGCTGCTTTCCAGCCTTCTGCTCTCAACATTGATATCAATATTTGACACCATACACTGTGCTACCATTGTGTTTTGATTTTCTGACTAAAGGTTATGGTAATATTTCTGCATTAGCAATAAACTCTTCTTCTAGATTCATGTTGTCATCCTTTTATTATCCTTTAAGCACCTGCCTATTCATCTCTTTTAACCTTCAATCTCTCCTGTTTTCCACCCCATCATGAATCCTTGCTTTAGTTGTTTTTGTAATCATTTCCAGTTCCAATAAGGTAATGAACCTGAAGTATAAATATCCACACTCCACAGATGCTGTCTGACCTGCTGAGCATTTCTAATGCTTTCTATTCTGACTTCTATGTGTTTAGCTTCAGTACTTTGAGCTGTAACACACTGCCTGCAGAAACTGGAAAGATTCCATGGTAATGTAACAAGCAGTTAAGCCGTTCATTGAGATTAATTGATTACTTAATTGACTGGGTAGGTGTAAGGGAGTAACAGTTAAACTCCATTTCATTTAGACCCCTCCCCTCTCCCTCATGTTTGATGGTTTGCATTGCCCTTAATGGAGAAAGTGAGGTCTGCAGATGCTGGAGATCAGAGCTGAAAATGTGTTGCTGGAAAAGCGCAGCAGGTCAGGCAGCATCCAAAGAGCAGGAGAATCGACATTTCGGGCATAAGCCCTTCTTCAGGAATGAGGAAAGTGTGTCCAGCAGGCTAAGATAAAAGGTAGGGAGGAGGGGCGATGGAGATGCGATAGGTGGAAGGCGGTCAAGGTGAGGGCGATAGGTCAGAGTGGGGTGGGGGCGGAGAGGTCAGGAAGAGTTCGAGGGATTTAACTGAGACAAGGTGGGGGGAGAGGAAATGAGGAAACTGGAGAAATCTGAGTTCATCCCTTGTGGTTGGAGGGTTTCCAGGCAGAAGAAGAGGCGCTTTTCCTTCAACCGTTATGGTCTGGTGATGGAGGAGTCCAAGGACCTGCATGTCCTTGGTGGAGTGGGAGGGGGAGTTAAAGTGTTGAGGCACGGGGTGGTTGGGTTGGTTGGTTAGTCATTGCCCTTAATGGGCTTTGTACATAAATAGTTCAATTGGAATCATGGCTGCTGGGGAGAAAATCCATTTTGTTGTGATGGGGAAAAAGTAAAGGAGTAATAGGTGGGGCTAGCACGTTGAAGGAGTTGTAAGTCTGAACAGTTCATTCAACTTGATCCCCAGAGAAAGGTGTCTTAAGAGTTCCCTGGCACAGTGATAGAGTCTCTACACTTGGGCTTGAAAGTTCTGGTTTAAGTCCCTAAAGTAGTGATGGCCACAGAACTGTGTCATACCATGTCCAAATTTTAAAAAATAAGTTGGGCCTTGTTTTCTGTCTTGCTGACTGCTTTGGGTTCAGAATGATATTCGATCAAGATTGTAATCCAAGTCACAAATACTCAAAGGCTCCTTTCAGCTGCACTGTGTTCTTTTTTGAAGCATGTAATGGAACAAACTTTATTCGTACATTTGTTAGTTATGGACTGCTAAACTATTTTTAAAGTGCTAAGTTATACATTATAGGAACCATCATGGCCATCGACTCCTACAACCTTTTTTTCTTCATGATTATTTGATGATTATTTAAGAATGACTCAACAAAAATGGGGAATTTGATGAGAACTTTGGAATATTTTAAAGACCAAAACATCACACTACTATAAGTGCTGAAAATCTAAGCCATAACCAGAAAATACGAAAACAACTGACAGACAACATTTCAAAGTAGTAACAAGTTGTAAAGTTTTTAGGCTTAACTCTAGCAGAATGGGATGATGTTAAAGATGAACAATTGAATGATAAAACAGAACGAGAGAAAGGTAAATGCTTAAACTCATAAACTAAAGACCACATTAAATGACAAAATGATTACAGTTAGAACAGAAAATGGTTAACTGACAGGGTGAGAATAGAATGATAGTGGGTAAAACTATATAAATTCAAGACAAAGTCAAGATCCAGAAAATGTGAATTGTGAATTTGAAGAGGAGGGACATAGAGGAACAAAAATGATGCAAGCTTTAGTGGCTCAGAAGATATGCAGAAAAGCCAGCACAAGGCTCACTGACGATCACTCCAAAGGTGTGTTGAAGAGCAATCTTCACCTCTGATTCCACTTTACTAAAACTTATTGAAGAGGGGAAACACAGAGGGTCTCTAGTGAAGGTATCAACCTGCTGACATCAATATTAAGACCAGATAATATTGTATTGTGTATGGTAGATCGATGACATTTTATTGAGCTTCATGGGAAGCATGACAATGGAAACTAAATTCAGGGTAATGGAATAATGAGGTGAAGTGGTAAACAACAGGAAGCTTAAACTTAGAACATAGTAACAGGTGCAAGTGTAGGCCATTAGACCCTTCAAGCCTGTTCTACCATTCAGTAAAATTTTGGCTGCTCTACCTGTGGTCTTAAATCCATTTTCCTATCTGCTCCATCTACCTGTTCATAACCTTTGACACACCTGTTAATCAAAATGTTGTCTGATCAGGCTTGGATTATTCAATTACCCAACCTCTTTCTTATGGATAGAACAGAGCTATTATACTGTAAGATCATGAGAAATAGGAGCACAAGCAAGCCCTTTGGTACACTGAGTCCTCTGCACCGTTCACTGAGGTCATGGCTGATTTGACAATGGACAACTCCACTTCCCTGTGGTTTCCCTTGAACCCTTGATTGCCTTGTTGATTTAAAGTGTCTATCCTAGCCTAGAATAGTCTTGGTACCCAGCCTGTACAGCTCCCTGCAGTTTAGAATTCCACAGATTCACTGAAATAACTCAACAGAGGCCAGTATTCCATCACCAAGTCATGTTTTGTTTACGCCTGGGGTGTCTTTAATACCGATCCAGCTTCCTTAGAGTCAGCTCTAAGAATGAGCAGAACCTTTCACACTCCTGGTTATTTATTTATTTTTTCTGTTTTTTTTTAACACCCACACTATCACCTAACTGCGGTAGTGCTTATTTTTTTTCTCCAGCATCCATGGTGTGTGTGTGCAGTATGCACTCTCCTGTTTTTTTTTCTTCTTTTTACTCTCCTGTTTATATCTGTCATCCAGCCCTCCCTTATTGGGCCCAATTAACAGCCCCAATCAGGGAACTCATATTCTATGCAGCCCACCTGGTTGACCTTCTTACAATCATTACATCTCTCCCTCTCTAAGTCCAAGGACATAGGTCAGTTCTTTTTTCTGTAGCTTCTCCTGGGTGTTTTAGCACCAGGTCCGGCTCCTCCAACTCTGCTTCTGAAACGGGTGGCCTATAGTGCACAGTAGCTCACACCTTGCACCTGGAGCAAGGCAGGTGAAATTTATTCTCTTCTACGGGTGGCAAAGGGTGTTGAGGCAGTGAGATCCACTGTTGCCATCTGAGATGCTGAGGTATCTTCAACACTTGACGGACAGCACAAACCCATGGGCTCTGGAACAGTCAGAAAGGCAGTCGGGAGCCAGGCACATTTTGCTCCCATGCCATTTGTAAGTTTGCACCTTTCGTATGGGTTCACGTGTTTTTCAGGACCATTGCACCTACCAGAACATTACACATCACTGGAAATGACCTTGCATCAACCATGCCTCTGACCATGCAGAACCATTCCTGAAGTTCCCATACCAAACTCGTCCCCTGAAGGGAAGTCCCCTGTCTGCCTTGCTCAGTGGAATCTTGTGTCTGGCCTTGGTGTTCCTGATGCTATTTCACACTGCCTCACCAACCTTCACCTCCACCTCCACCCAGCCCCCACCCTCTGCCCAGGTCAGGAACATCAGATTGAACCTGGTGTGGAGTCTTCTCCCCATTAGTAACTGTGCTGGAGCTATCCTTGCAATTGCATGAGGGATGGTTCTATTATCAAATAGATACTGGGACAGTTTGGTATCAAGTGGAGATAAAGCGTGTTTCTTTAAGCCTACCTTCAATGTTTGGACTGCTTTTTCTGACAGACATTGGGTGATGGATGGTATGGAGCTGTCCTTATGAGCCGAATACTATTTGACTTTAGGAACTACTCAAATTCCCTGCTGGCAAACTATGGCCCATTATCTGCTCCAACAGTTCTGGGACTCCATATATTGCCAAAGATGCGTACAGTTTTTCTGTTGTTGTCCCCATTTTGATGAATGAACCCTATGCATGTCCATTTTGAGTGGGCATTCACAATGACTAAAAACATTTAGCCCATGAAAGGGCCTGCATAGTCAACATGTAACCATTGAGCCACCATGCTTCCCTGAAATGTTTGTTTAAAAATGCTCTTCTGCATGGGAGGTAGGGGAGGCACGGTGGCTCAGTAGTTAGCACTGCTGCCTCACGGTATCGGTTGACTGTCTGTGAGGAGTCTGCATTTTCTCCCTGTATCTGCATGGGTTTCTTCTGGATGCTGTTTTCCTCCCACAGTGAATAGATGTGCAGGTTAAGTATATAGGCTGTACTAAATTGTCCATAATGTCCAAGGATGTGTAGGCTTTGGAGGGTTAACCATGAGAAATTCAGGATTATGGGGAAAGGATAGGGGGGTTGGGTGTGGGTGGGATGCTTTTCAGAGGGTTGGTGCAGACTCAATGGGATGGATGGCATCTTTCCACACTGTAGGGTTTCTATGATTCTATGAAGTGCCTCAGGATATTTTAGCACATTAAAGGTGCCAAGTAAGATAAGTAGTTATTATGTTGGTTACAGTATTGGTCAAAAAATAATATACTAATATGTCAGAAATAGCTGTAAAGTTCAAAACTAATCGTTAAGCATAGGTAACAATACTGTAACGTCAATATATTTGGTTTACACTGAGCAGTTAACTACTTAAGATTATTGTTAAAGTAGTTTTGGTGATAATAGGATAGATAGATCTATCAGCACTGACAGATGTGAGGCTTCTGCTGCAAAGAAAGAAGAATCCAACTCTAGCCAATCATGTGTACATTAAATAGCACAAGTTTCACCTCTGCTCATCCTGAGTGCTTTCCTTTTTCTGTTTGTCTTTTCCTTATTGTGGAATTTCTTTTCTCTCTTTGCATCCCTTACTGACTGTAGGATTGTAATTGTTTTTATTATTTATTAATTTGCAGGATATGGGGATTGCTAATTTATTTTCATCCCTAATTGAGACAACAATGGCTTGCTCAATGATTTAAGAGAGCAATTCAGAATCAATTACAGGAGTTCCCCGCTCTCCAAAAGCAGAGCATTCCTATGAAACCTTTCTTAAGCTGAAACGAGACAAAGCGAAGAAGCACTTATCATTAATTTATATAGGAAAAAGTTTTAAGCATTTCCACTCCCAAAAAATAACCTACCGAATAATGCACAAAACCTAAAATAACACTAACATATAGTAAAAGCAGGAATGATATGATAATTATACAACCTGTATAAAACTGAAATAATGTATGTACAGTGTAATTTCACTCACCAGAATTGGAAAAACAGCAAGCACACTTGAAAGGCTAAGATGTGATGGCGATGATGGTATATTAGGCCAAGTCATCGGAGGTTGGGGTGGTGGGAGGTACAGGAGACTGCGATGTGGAAGAGAGAGGAAGAGGGTCATCTATTAACATTTCTGGGGAAGGCGCTTTCTGGTCAGCACCACTCTCGCTATTTTGTAAAAGTGAAAATCCTCTTCTGGATAGAGAAAGCAGGTACTAATGTAGGACTTCCGTAAAAGCAAATTGGCATGAAGTGATTGTCCGAAAAGCGGGGAAAACTGTACATTAATGTGGGTCTGGAGTCACATAAAGGTCAGGCTAGATAAGGACAGTTGAGTTCCTTCACTAAAGGACATTAGTAAACTAGATAAATTTTACAATCATCTGGTATTTCGTAATCACTATTGCAGTATGTTTCCAAAACAAGGAACAGCAATCCTACCATCATTAAAAGCCCTCTAGAAAGGTATAGATTCTATGGTCACCTAAATTAAGAATCCAATGCCATTCTCTAGCTTACAAGGTAATCAAATAAATTATTTTGTTTTTAGACAGCTAGCTCACACTGCTGGTGCTCAAGTTGAGGTAACAAATGCAGGAGAGTACATTGTGTGCTCAGGCATCTGCTTTCTACTCTGGAACACAGTGGAAATTATCGCAGAACAAAAGAAAGTTATGGTTCATTTGGCTTTTCTTTTTGAGTGGCTCGCAGTTCTCCATTTAAGCAGCCTGCACAAGTGGACAGTGGTCAGAGTGGACAGACCACCCATTTGTTCCTGAAAATTACAATTGGGATCCAGCATCTTGTGGAGGACATTCAACTTGCTAGTCAATGATCCTTTGACAGGAAAGCCTGAAGACAAAGGCCAAGTTACACCTGCCCTCACTCTGACAAGAAACAGGTGGCGAACATTTGAAAATCACCTCTTTTATTTTCTAACTATTTGAACTTGACTGCAATTCTGCCTTTTGCATTAAGCATGGTATTTCTGAAATGGATTATAGGTGTATAAAGTGTGACAATGCAAATACCAGTTTAATTAAAGTTAATTTGTGAACCAAATTACAACACCTATCTTAATCGTACAATTTACAGACATAAAACAAGCTTGCTCATTAAGCATTTTAACTCTGTCCTAAATCCAAATAAAGTCCAGAGATAGATATGGGAGATATATAAGGTAAGAATCTGCTGTTTCAAGTATTTTAATTTTTTTTTAAAAAAAAGCTCTATTTTTGAGGAGCTTTTGATGGATAAGAGTGCATCTGGTTCATTGAAAAAGTGAAAGTAAAACTGCGTTGTGGAAAGGATCATATGTAAATCTGCTTTTCCCTTTTTTAACTGCGTACCAAAGTGCTACACATTTTCTAACATATGAAGCTGCAAATTGCCTTTGGGGATAATGATAGATTAAGACTCATGATGCTCGAATGGCAACAGTGTATTACTCTAACAGATTCATTTACTGGCTCAAAGTAAATGGTTTGATGGCTACCATTAATACTGTAGCTGAAGAAAACTCATTTGAATGTATTCATCTGCTATCATCATTAGAATTAATGGGTTCTATACTTTTGTATTTTGAGAAAGGTTTCCTCTATTAGAAATACAAACCTGTTCCATGCTAAAATTGCTCTCAAACATGAGTTTCTGGTGATCTTGTGCCTGTGAACTGTTGTGAGCAGTGAACCAAATCTCCATTATCCATTGAGTTGACCTCTTTTAGAGTTTGGGCAGACAGGACCATTTAATTATTTGGGATGGGTGACCCATTCCTACAGATGTGCAATTGAGATGGATCTTGAGACCTAAGTACGGCTAAAGAAAGCCTGTTCTCATTTCTTTTTCCTTTGGGGAAGCTTCATAGAGCAATTGATTCCTGCCTAAATGTCCGTGTGGATGTTATCTGCTCTAGTGTGTATAAATTGTATCACGATAAAAATATGATGCATAATGGTGTACCCGCTGTGAGAATGAAAGTAGGATACTGGACAGTGTTCTGGATCATTAAAATTTCACTGAATAAAAGCTGAAACTCTCAAAATAAAAGGGACATGGCAGCATGGATATAAAGTTGGCTGAAAACAGTGTGATGGTGAATGATTGTTTTGTATGTATGAGAAGGATGATTGGTGACATTCCTCAGGAATCAGCACTAGGACCATAGCTTTAGTTAATATATAATAACCTAGACTTGAGTACATGCAAAACAATTTTGAACTTTGCAGATTATGCAAAAATCGAATTATTATAAAATTTGAGGTGGATAGTGATGGATTTCAAGAATGAATGAACACGTGGCAGATGCAATTTAATATAGAAAAGTGTGTAATGATGCATTTTGGAATGAGGAGTAAGGAGAGGCAATACAATAGAATCATTGAGTCATACAATACAGAAACAGATCCTTCAACCCAACCATCCATGTATCCCAAACTGAACTCGTCCCATTTGCCTGAGTTTGGCCAATATTCCTGTAAACCTTCCTTATATGGATTCTAAAGGAGGTACAGGAACAGAAAGGGCTGTGGGACACATGCGTAAATTATCAAAGGCTGAGATGATGGCTAAACAGCTGTACAGGATCTTGAACTTTTTACATAAGGCATTGTACACAAAAGCAAGGAATGATAAGTCCTTATAAAACACCAATCTGACTCAGCTTGTGTTTTGCAGGCACCACACATTAGGAAAAGGTTCAAAGAGAATTTAGGATATTGGTTCCAAAGATATTGGACTTTAGTTACACGGATAATTGGAGCAACTGGGGCTGTTCTCCTTAGAAACGAGACCACGGAGAGGAGGTTTGATCGAGATGTTCAAAATCATGAGGGTTCAGACTAGCAAAATGAGTGCAGGCAATGTCAGTAATCATTTTGAAAAGCAACATTTGAATAGGATCTGGTATGCATTGCCTGAGAATATGGTGGAACCACATTCAAATCTTAAATTTCAAAAGGGAATTAGATAAGGAACTGAAGAGAAAATAGTGCTGATTGACGACGTAACTCCTCATAAAATAAAACTCCTCGCTGATGAGAGAACATGGATATGACTGATCTGGTGATGGCTTCTGGTTACGTGGTGGCATCATATTACTGGGATCAATACCATCTTCTGTTTGTGCTCTCTTAGCTCCTTTCATAGGACACTTCACATGTTCATCTGCCCTCTTCTGAAGTGCAGCCACCTATGCATTCTCTATTAAGGTATCTGTTACTTGATGTATCAGATAACTTTCCTTCTCAGCTGTGTTGTTTTTGCAGAGAGCTAGCATGAATTTAATAGACCAAAGAGCCATGGCTTGTCCATCGTTCTTTCACTCTATGATTAAACTGAAAACACCTTTTGAAGTTACCAGACCTTGATGACCAACTATCAAAATTATACTATCTAGTTTCACCGTATAGTAAACTCAGTTTAAATCATTATCCTGAGATCCTTACATCTAAGAGGAAGTTATTATAGACTCAGAGTCAAACAGCATGGAAACAGACCCTTCAGTCCAACTCATCCGTGCCAACCAGACATCCCAACCTGACCTATTCCCATTTGCCAGCATTTGACCCATATCCCTCTAAACCCTTCCTATTCATATACCCATCTAGGTGTCTTTAAATATTGTAACTGTACTGCACCACTTCTTCTGGGAGCTCATTCCAGACACGCACAACCGCCTGCATGAAAAATTTACACTGAGGTCTATGTTAAATCTTTCTCCTCTCACCCTAAAACCTATGCCCTTTAGGTTTGGATTTCCCCACTATAGGTAAAAGACCTTGGTTATTTATGCCTCTCATGATTTTATGAACCTCTATAAGGTCACCCCTCAACCTCTGACATTCCAGGGAATATAGCCCCAGCCTATTTAGCCTTTCTTTGTAACTCAAACCCTCCAGTCCCAGCATGCTTGTAAATCTTTTCTGCACCCTCTCAAGTTTAACAACATCGTCCCTATAGAAGAGCAACCAGAATTGTACACAGTATTCTAAAAGTCACCTCACCAATATCCTGTACATTCACCACATGACCTATACTCAATACACTCACCAATGAAGGCAAGCATGTCAAATGCCTTCTTCACCACACTGCGTCTCCACATTCAAGGACTCTGCACCTGCACTCCAAGGTCTCTTTGTTTGGCAACACTCCCCAGGACCTTACCAATCCTAACAAATTGCAACATTTTACGGCCTCCTTCTCTCAACTCCCACTCTCCATTATGTTTTCAAATTTGATAGGCAGAATATTAATGGGATGAGTGGAGAGGAAGGTTGTGTTCTGATTGTCTTGCTGGTTTGCTAGCACCCCAACCTCTCATGGGACATATTCCATGGGGGATTGCTGGGGCATGTTAGCTGGTAACTAATTTGGGGTCATTAAAGGCCTAATGCAGCCTACTGCCAGAGGCCGACTGAAATTTTCCAGTCAGCCTTTGCGGTATGTCCAAAGGGTAGTCTGACTAGGTCAGCTGCCTCCCCATGGCAGATCAAGGTCCAGCACTCCAAGGCTACGAGGCCTTCCTCTCTGCAGGTACAACTCCAGACCATTCATTTTGAGGAGTTCTCTCTCCAGCAACTTCTTCTTCTATATTTCAAAATTTAATAAGCTGGAGAGAGGGGCCTCAAAATGACTGCCTGTGTCAGTTCACAAAATACGGTCAGTTTGCAATTCCTATTTGTGTGAAAAATCCTACACTTTATTTCCAGCAAATGGGCAACTACAGCATAATGCAGGAATCCTCTGGCCATGAGTGTGGCGGCCGCAAAGACAGCCAGTGAGAAATCTCTCTGGTTGTCGGCATAAAAAAAGACATGATCGATATGCCTGTGCATAATTATTAATAAAAGTGCAGCTTTTTGAAATATTTGATGAAATAATCCAGGAAAACAGGTTTAAACGTAAGACATTTGTTCAAAATTGAACTTGCTAACCTATGATGAGATGACAGCCATTATATTTTTCATATAGGCCATTATTTTCCATTCTGTGCCAAGTGCTACTTAAGTTTAATTCATGTGTTTTCATATCAGAATGTATTTATTGTTCATTAACAACATAGAAGCTTAGATAGCCTACTCCAAATGAAATATTGAAGAATTGTCATATTTAAAAATGATTTATTTTGTTTTCTATGCTATTGTAATATTTATTTTCCTTTTTTACTATTCAGCAATGATGTGCTACCTACATAATTTCTGTGTAATTGGCATTAATGCTTTTCAGTGAGTTGTACCATTCATAAAGTTAAATGCGTCTAATTAACTTTCTCCTTTGTTTCTCCAGTCTCAGAAGGACCCATCTCTCGTGGACAATATTATGAAAGATCTTGATTCCAACAAGGACAATGAGGTGGATTTCAATGAATTTGTTATTTTAGTTGCAGCTCTGACCGTTGCCTGCAATGAGTTTTTTGAAGAGCAGCTTAGAAAAGAAGGGAAAGGCAAGTAGGACTGTAAAGATCTTGAATAGGCGTCCTGGTAAACACCAGGTTAAAAAAGGATACAAACATATCTCTTTTCCTTTGTAGATCAGATATAAATTATTTGTCCATGTATTTTGTAAGTAAAAATAGATAATTCACTTCAAAGACAATAAAATGTTACACATGTTACACAAATGTTTCCTTAAAACAATTATTTTACACCACCTTATATTAAATACAAAATCCACCGCAAAGATCCAGAAAGTAAAGGATGTTAATAATTCATATCTTAGCCAGATATAAATAAGGATCAAATGAGTGTAGATTTTTTGTTATTTAGTACATTTCTGGTCCCAAGGGCTATTCCAAAAAAATTATTAAAAATTATAGTTGAAATAGTTTCTCATCTTGTACAGGGATGATGCACAATGAGAAACAGTGAAATATTGCATTTATTCCACTCTTGTATTGTGAAGTTATAAACACATAATATTTATGAGTGATGCTGCCATTCAGGAGCCTTGCAAACTGGATATGTGCATTAGGAAACCAAATGCTGATTTCCTTACTTTATATATAGACCTGGGAGATGATTCTCTCAGTCATTGGCATGCATTTGTAAAGTCAACCATTTAATGAATACTATCAATACATGGGATAAGCTGTTTTTCACACTCTCTTCATCCTTGAATAAATTGTGTCAACATTCAGATTAAATTTCACGTATTTTGATTTAATGTTAATCAGCATTATTCATAGTATTGAAAAGAAAATGACATGCAACTATCAATGTACACACAGCAAACAGCAAATGAAATGAATGACCAGTTGATCTGTTTTTTCCTGGTGCTGATTGATGGAACAATATTGTATGAAATAGCAAGAGCACTTTTAGTTCTTTATTGAATAGTACCAGAAGCTGTTTCACTTAAAACAGAATCTCAACTTAACATATTATGTAGTAATACTGCCACGAAGAATGTAAACCGTGAGCAGGATACTGTGGAATTCCAAAAGGATGTTGAAAAGTTAGTCGTGTGAACGGATAGGTGGAAGATGAGGTCTAATGCAGAGAAGTGTGAGGAAGAACACTGAAAGACAATGTAAAATAGGGATTATAATTCCAACAGGGTACACAGGCAGAGGGACCTGAATGTATATGTGCACAGAACATTGAAGGTGGCAGGACAGGTGGAGAGAGCAGTAAATGAAGCATAGTGTCCTCAACTTGATTAATAGGCCATACAATACAAGAGCAAGGAGGTGATATTGCATTTATACAAGACACTTGTCAGCCCTCAGCTGCAGTATTGTGAACAATTGTGGATGCTACCTTATAGGAAAAATGTGAATGCATTGGAATGAGTGATTTTTTTAAATGGCTCCAGGTTTGAGAAACTTCAGCTATGAGGATAGATTAAGAAGCTGGGACTATTCTCCCTGGAGAGAAGAAGCCTGGAAGGTTTTCAAAATCATGAGCAGCTGGACACCTGAGTAGATAGAGCACAATTGTTTCCACTTGTAAAACAAAAAAGAATGAGGTAAAATGATGTGCTAGTAAAGCAAGGGTAATGTGGGAATTGTTAAGGTATGGAATGAGCCTTTTTGGAAGCAGGTTCATTTGAGGCATTCAAGAGAGCATTTTTTTTGTATAGCAATGGTGTGCAGGTATATGGGGAAAAGACAGGAGATTGGCTGTAGTCATTAGAGCCAGTGCAGGCACAATGCACTGTAATCATTTTGTGTTCCTGAGTAATGCTCCTAAAAATACAGTGCACAGTCAGTGCTGCATTGATGTGTCAGCCACAATTATGTACTTCAGTCCGAGAGTAGGACTTGAACTTACAATCTACTGAGTTTGAGGCAAAAGTCATATCAGCTGAATAATACTGACACTTTAAGTGGCTTTCAGACTTCTCACCAGTTGGAATTGGTCACTATCTGAAATAAAACCTCACGATTAAGTTCTAAGTTAAAGCCCTACCTCAGACACAAACAGCAATTATATCTTTCTGCATCCCAGGAGCCATTATGAATTTTTTGATTCCTGTCTCTGCAGAAAGACAAAGATGGAAATGTCCGGTCACAAGTAGAAAATCAAGCTACTTGCTGCATAAGAACTGCAAGAGGCTATTATTATTATCACTGGTGTAAAGTGTCTTACAAACCGGTACTACAGCTTTATAGCACCAATGAGGATTGGGTAAACAAGTGATTGTTAAATCATTAGCAGTACTTTTTGAATTGGAGACTGTTTTAATCCATCAACTGTTAAAACCATCACTTTTTTGCAGAAACTTAAACTCACTTTACAATCCAACTACAGTGAAGTATTACAAAATTGTGTGTAAGTAAATAATTAAGGAAGAAGAATGGAAGCCAACTGTAATGTGTTCTTTAAGCAAACAGAATAATATTTATATGAAAATATCATTTATCAAGGCAATACCACAGATGTTTATTGAGTCTTATGCAAGCCTATTAACATGATGGTCCAAGCTGGTTATCTGAACAGTGTGATAAATGTGCATATGAATTGCATTTTTGTGCTTTATTTGTTTAATCAACAATGCAACCATCAGGCATTTTCAGATAAGATTAATGATGGATAGTGAACTTGTGTAATGGACTTCACTTATTGCTGTGCATTGCTTCCAACTGTCTAACGATGTAACTGATAAAACTTCACTCCTTCTCAAGCAATCCGAGTCATTTGCAAGCAAGCAGAAACACAAATAATCAAATCTGTGTGTCCGCAATTCTAATGGATCAACAATAAAGAGTACCATGTTTAAAATAAAGTAGCTGATTCATATTCTGTCAAGAGCATCTCCAAATGTTATTACCAGTGAGTCACCCCGCCTATTATTTTTATGACGAGCCACATGAAGCATCTTTAGGGCACAAAGTTCAAGGAAACGTATTGCTATTTATACTGTATTCAAGAATATTTTCAAATTCATCTCAATTTTGAAAATCACAAAGATGAGATTTTTTTGTTCGTTATTGGAGTTTGGGTGTTGCTGAAGATTGGCATTTATTGCCTAATTCGCTCTTTGAGAAGGTTTTGATGAGTCTCTACAATCTATGCAATGAAGGTCATGACATTTTATTTTCGTACAAGTATTTAGATTCAGATAGTAAGTTTGGAGTTCAAAGCTAGTGTCCATAATGGTGACCATGAAACTATTGTTGATTGTCATAAAAGCCATTTGGTTCAGTAATGCCCTTTACGGAAGTTCTGGCTTGCACATGAATCCAGATACACAGCAATATGATTGATTCTGGCATGCCTAGTGAAATGGCCTGGCAAACCACTCAACTGTATTAAACTTAAAAGTTTAAAAGAATGAAACAGTACAGACCATTTGGCATTGACCTATGCAACAGCAACAGGACAATGGCAACTAGCCCTGTCTACCCAGCTACTTTTGCATTACTCACATCTGGCGTTGCTGCAACATTGTAAGAGCTGCTCCACAGGCTTGTCAAGCAACAGCTCGACACGAATATATTCATGGAAAATCACCATAAGAAATAGAAACACGAGTAAGACATTCAGCCCCTCGAGTGTGGTCTGCCATTCAACAGGATCATGGCTGATCCAAAAGTCCCATGTCGATATTCCTACCCTTTTGCCGTAACCTTTCATTCTCCTCCTGATTAAGAATTCATCTATACCCAAGGACTTTGCCCTGACAGTTCTCTGTGGCAAGGAGCTCCAATAAATCACAAACTCCTGAGAGAAGAAATTCCTCCTCATTTCAGTCTTAAATTTGTGCCTTTTTATCCTAAGATTATGCCATCTGGCCCTTGGCCTTCCAACGACACACTGACCCTCTCAGTATTTACCCTGTCAAGCCCCTGAAGAATCCTATACAGTTCAGTGAGATGATCTTCTGTTCTAAACACCAATAAAACATTCAATGTTCAAGAATATTTTCAAATTCATCTCAATAATAAATATCAAAAATGGGAAGTTTTTGTTCATAATTGAAATTTGGATGTTCCTGACAAGATCGGCACTTATTGCTGGAGCCAACTTGCTATTGAGAAAGTTTCGGTCAGCATCTGCAGTCTATGTGATAAAGGTTATGGTTTTTTTCATAGAGAATATTAATTTCATGCCTTGCAGATTCATTTCTTGCAGAAAAAGAACCAGACACCAAACTCACCTTCTCCAGCTGTGTCCTTTTCTGCCAGCTCTGCAGACCTTGCAGAGGCGGTGCCAAGTGGTATGCAGTTGGGAAGGAGTTACACTGGGGAATCCTCGAGTTTGACTCTGGAATCCAGGAAGTCACATGGCATCAAGCCAAACATAGGCAGGAAACCTCCTGCTGATTACTACCTACTGTCCTATCTTGGCTGATGAATCATGCTCCTCCATTTTAAACACCATTTGGAATAAGCATTGAGATTACCAAGGGCACAGAGTGTACCCTGGGTTGGAGAAATCCAATGTCTGTTGCTAAGAGGAGCTCGGTAGCACTACTACTGACTGAGATGGCTGAGTCTTAAAGGACAAGGCTGTTAGACTGGTCCTGCAGCAAGTGGTGAGAGAACCAACAGAACAAACGCAACTTACTTAACCTCATCCTCACAATCTACTGGTCACCAATACATTTGTCAATGACAGCATTCATAAGAGTGACTAATGAACATTCCTTACAGAGATAAAGACCCATCTTCACATCGAGGATACCATCTACCTTGTTAACCTACCCCCAGGCTAAATAGGATAGATTTTGGATAGATGTAGAAACATAAAACTGAACATCCATGATGTTCTGTAGGCCATCAGCAATAGCAGAACAGTATTCAACCACAGTCCAAAGCCTCTTGGCCCAGTACATTGTCACTTTACCAGTACTATCAAGCCAGGAGATTATTCCCATGCTTCAAGGACATGATGAATGCATCAGGGCATGCCAGAACCATGTATGTCTAATAATGAGGTGTGAACCTTGTGAAGCAACAATCCTGGCTACTTACAATGCAAACAGCAGCAGAAACATGCAGTAGAGAGCAAGAGGGAGGGCATTCTACAACAATCTTCAGCTAGTAATGTTGAGAGAATGATCTTCCTCAGCCTCCTCTGGAGATCCCCAGCAGTATTGATGTCAGAACTTCAGCCAATTCAATTCATTCCACATGATATTAAGAAATGTTAGGAGAAACTGCATACTGCAACGATTATGAGTCCTGACAGCATTCTAGCAATAGCACTGTCCAATGTTCCCTTGATTGTCATTGGTATTGACCACAGCATTGATGTCTGGTTCCAGGAATTACTTCTACACGTGAACCTTGAAGACCTGCGCAGTCAGAAAGAAAATTAGAGGGAACACTGCTGAAGAACTTGTGCTCCACAACATGCTGTGCCCCTAGTCCAGCTTTGCCAATTGGATATAACAATGACAACTACCCACCAATGTGGAAAATGACCCAGATATGCCCTGCAAGATAAAAAGCAAGATAAACCAAACCCTGCCAATTACTACCCTGTCAGTCCACGATCAGCCATCAGCAAGGTTAAAGAGAGTGCTGTAATAAAACAAAGAAGTGCAAATGCTATCAGTCAGTGCTATCAAGCACACTTACTTAGCAATAATGCATTCACTAATGCTCAGTTTGTGTTCTGCCAAGGTAACTCAGTTCCTTATTTAATCATAGACTTAAAACAAAGGACAAAGAGCCTATTCCAAAAGATGAGGCGAGAGTGACTGTCCTTTCCACCTGAGCAGCATTTGACTAAGAGTGGTGTCAAGAATCCCTCACAAAACAGACATCAGGGACAGTTCTCTAACGGTTAGAATCGTACTGAGCACAATGGAAGATGCTTGTAGTTGTTGAAGGTCAATCATTTCAGACATAGGAGTTTCTTGTATAACATGCCAGGCCCAAAAATCTTCAGCTGCTTTATCAATGACCTTCTTTCCATCATAAAATCAAAAATAAAGATGTTTGCTGATGGTTTCACAGAGTTCAGCACCATTTGCATCACCTCAGATTTTCATTTATTCATTCACCAGGACGCAGGTGTCAGTGGCTCGGCAGCATTTATTGTCCATCCCTAATTGCCCAGAGGGCAGTTAATTGCCAACCACATCTGGAGTCATATGTAGGCTACAAGGTAAGGATGGCAGTTTCCTTCCCTAAAGGACATTAGTGAACCAAATGGGTTTTTCTCAATAATTGAGTCATGGCCATCACTAGATTCTTAATTTCAGATATTTATTTAATTCAAATTTCACCATCTGCCATGACAGGATTTGAACCCATGCCCCCAGAATGTTACCTCAATCTCTGGATTAATAATCCAGCAATAATACTATTCAGCCATCGCCTCCCATGTGAATGAATTTATATCTATTTGCAACAAGACAGGGACCAGGACAAGGCTGGATTGCCTGAGAGTTTGTTTTTCCTTGGAGCATAGGAAACTGAGGGGTGACTTATAGTGATTTATAAAATCATGAGAGGCATAGACAGGGTGAATAGCTAAGATCTTTTCCCCATTTTAGGGGAGTCCAAAGCTGGAGGGCATAGGTTTAAGATGAGAGGGGAAAGATTTCAAAGGGATCTGAGGAGAAACGTTTTCACACAGAATGTGCTGTATATATGGAATGAGTTGCCAGAGGAAGTGGTGGAGACAAGTACAAGCTGAAAATGTGTTGCTGGAAAAGCGCAGCAGGTCAGGCAGCATCCAAGGAGCAGGAGAATTGACGTTTCGGGCATGAGCCCTTCCTCAGGAATGAGGAGAGTGTGCCAAGCAGGCTAAGATAAACGGTAGGGAGGAGGGACTTGGGGGAGGGACGTTGGAAATGCGATAGGTGGAAGGAGGTCAAGGAGCGAAGGATCCGGAGGGAGGCCGGTTGCTGGAGGCTTCGGATTTGTTGTAGGTACTAGTTGTCCTGGGTTGGGTCCAAATTTTGTTGGTCTGAATGTAGTCCGGAGTCTGTGCGGGGTCAATCGGTTCAAGTACAAGTACAACATTTAAAAGACATTTGGACAAGTACATAGATAGGAAAAGTTTAGAGGAATTTAGGCCAAATGTGGGCAAAAAGGACTACTTTAGTTTAGGAAATTTTTCAGCATGGATGAGTTGGACAAAAGGGTCTGTTCCTGTGCTGTATGATTCTATGACTCTAAAACTCTAAGGAACATTCAGGCCATACAAGTTCCAGGCATTAACCATTTCCAAGATGAGAGAATCTAGGCATCTCCCATAAATTTGCTGAATTTTCACACAGAATGTGCTGTATATATGGAATGAGTTGCCAGAGGAAGTGGTGGAGACAAGTATTGTTGAATTCCTCACTATCCAAATCCTGGGTGTTACCATTGACCAGAAACTGAACTGGACAAGCCATATAAATAGACTAGCTATGAGATCAGGTCAGAGACTAGGAAACCTGCAGTGAGACACTCACCTCTTGACTCTGCAAACCTTGATTTGACAAGAATCCCATAGTTTCATGATCAGCGCTGCTGTTGGTAGTTTTTCTTATTCCACAATTACTTAATTGAGTTGAAGTTCCTCAGATTTGAACTTGTGGGGTGAATTATATGATCTGGATCCCTGTAGGCCTTGCCCAACCTTGTTAAAAGACAGGAGGTTCCTGGTCTGGAATGGTTGGCCCACAATGATCCAACTGCCAATTGGCCACTAATATGCTGGGAGTGGGATTTCTGCCCCTCCTGGATGTTGCTGGATCTACAGCAAAGAGGTTCAGTAGAAGACCTACCTGGAATTGAAACATTAACTTTGTTTCTCTCTCCACAGATACTGTATTTCTGCAATACTATCTGTTTTTATACAAGTACAAACTGTCACCTGAAACCTGCCAAGCATCATGAAAATATCCTGCTTTTTTTTAACTATTAAAACCACGTTTTGAATATTTGACTGTCAGTCATTCAAAAAGTTATTGTCAAGTTTGACAGAACTTTGAGGGGGAATGGACTTTGAATATAGCAATTGGGACATCATGTTGTGGTTGTACAAGACATTGGTGAGGAAGTGAGGACTGCAGATGCTGGAGATCAGAGCTGAAAATGTGTTGCTGGAAAAGCGCAGCAGGTCGGCAGCATCCAAAGAGCAGGAGAATCGATGTTTTGGGCATGAGCCCTTCTTCAGGAATGAGGAAAGTGTGCCAAGCAGACTAAGATAAAAGGTAGAGAGGAGGGACTTAGGGGAGGGGCGTTGGAAATGCGATTGGTGGAAGGAGGTTAAGGTGAGGGTGATAGGTAGGAGTGGGGGTGGGGGAGGAGAGGTCAGGAAGAAGATTGCAGGTTAGGAAGGTGGTGCTGAGTTCGAGGGTTGGGACTGAGACAAGGTGGGGGGAGGGGAAATGAGGAAACTGGAGAAATCTGAGTTCATCTCTTGTGGTTGGAGGGTTCCTAGGCGGAAGATGAGGCGCTCTTCCTCCAGCCGTCGGGTTGCTATGGTCTGGCGATGGAGGAGTCCAAGGACCTGCATGTCCTTGGTGGAGTGGGAGGGGGAGTTGAAGTGTTGAGCCACGGGGTGGTTGGGTTGGTTGGTCCGGGTGTCCCAGAGGTGTTCTCTGAAATGTTCCGCAAGTAGGCGGCCTGTCTCCCCAATATAGAGGAGGCCACATCGGGTGCAGCGGATGCAGTAAATGATGTGTGTGGAGGTGCAGGTGAATTTGTGGCGGATATGGAAGGATCCATTGGGGCCTTGGAGGGAGGTGAGGGGGGGGTGTGGGCGCACGTTTTGCATTTCTTGCGGTTGCAGGGGAAGGTGCCAGGAGTGGAGGTTGGGTTGGTGGGGGGTGTGGACCTGACGAGGGAGTCACGGAGGGAGTGGTCTTTTCAGGGGAGAGCCTTGATCTCCGTCCCCGCCCCGATTCCCACCCCCGCCCTGATCTCCGTCCCCTCCCCGATTCCCGCCCCCACACCAATACCCACCCCACTCCCAGCTCATGCCCAACACCAGGTCCTAGCTCCCACCCTGCTGTATTTTCACCATCCCTCCAGAACTACCCCTCTCTGAGGATGAAAGATCAGTCCTCGTCAGAGGCTTCACCTTCATTCCCCAACGCTCTTGGATTAACGGGTTCAACACGCGACGAGACATCGAACAATTCTTCGTCGCCTTCGCCTCCGCGCCTACTTCTTCAATCAGGAATCTCACCCTTTGATGACCCCTTCTCCCGCCTCCAAAACACCCCATCCACCCGGACACCCCGTGCTGGCCTCTTACCCGCCCTCGATCTCTTCATAGCCAACTGTCACCGCAACATTAACCGCCTCAACCTGTCCACCCCTCTTACCCACTTCAACCTCTCACCCTCAGAACGTGCAGCCCTCCACTCCCTCCGCTCCAACCCCAACCTCACTATCAAACTGGCAGACAAGGGAGCCACGGTAGTAGTTTGGCGCACCGACCTCTACACCGCTGAGGCTAAACGCCAGCTCGCGGGAACCTCCTCCTACTGCCTCCTTGACAATGACCCCACCTCCCACCACCAAACCATCATCTCCCAGACCAACAATAACCTCATCACCTCAGGGGATCTCCCATCCACCGCCTCCAACCTCATAGTCCCACAACCCCGCACCACCCATTTCTACCTCCTGCCCAAAATCCACAAACCTGACTGCCCAGGCCAACCCATTGCCTCAGCCTGGTCCTGCCCCACCGAACTCATCTCTGCATACCTCGACACGGTCCTGTCCCCCTTAGTTCAAAAACTCCCCACCTACGTTCAGGACACCACCCACGCCCTCCACCTCCTCCATGATTTTCTCTTCCCCGGTCCCCAACGCCTTATCTTCACCATGGACATCCAGTCCTTATATGCCTCCATCCCCCATCACGAAGGACTCAAATTCCCGCTGTACCAACCAGTACCCTTCCACTGACACCCTCCTTCGACTGACTGAAGTGGTCCTCACTCTGAACAACTTCTCTTTCCAATCCTCCCGCTTCCTCCAAACCAAAGGAGTAGCCATGGGCACCCGCATGGGCTCCAGCTATGCCTGCCTCTTCGCAGGATATGTGGAAGAGTCCATCTTCCACAGCTACACTGGCACCACCCCCCACCTTTTCCTCCACAACATCGATGACTGTATCGGCGCTGCCTCGTGCTCCCACGAGAAGGTTGAACAGTTCATCCACTTTACTAGCACCTTCCACCCTGACCTCAAATTTACCTGGACCGTCTCAGACTCCTCCCTCCCTTTCCTAGACCTCTCCATTTCTATCTCGGGCGACCGAATCAACACAGACATCTACTATAAACCGACCAACTCCCACAACTACCTAGACTACACCTCCTCCCACCCTGCCCCCTGTAAAAATGCCATCCCATATTCCCAATTCCTTTGTCTCTGCCGCATCTGCTCTCAGGAGGACCAGTTCCAACACCGCACAGCCCAGATGGCCTCCTTCTTCAAAGACCACAACTTCCCCTCAGACGTGGTCGATGATGCCCTCCACTGCATCTCCTCCACTTTCTGCTCCTCTGCCTTTGAACCCCGTCCCTCCAATCGCCACCAGGACAGAACCCCACTGGTCCTCACCTACCACCCCATCAACCTCCATATACATCATACCATCCTTCGTCATTTCCGCCACCTCCAAACGGACCACACCACCAGGGATATATTTCCCTCCCCTCCCCTATCAGTGTTCTGAAAAGACCACTCCCTCCGGGACTCCCTCATCAGGTCCACACCCCCCACCAACCCAACCTCCACTCCCGGCACCTTCCCCTGCAACCGCAAGAAATGCAAAACTTGCGCCCACACCTCCTCCCTCACTTCCCTCCAAGGCCCCAAGGGATCCTTCCATATCCACCACAAATTCACCTGCACCTCCACACACATCATTTACTGCATCCGCTGCACCCGATGTGGCCTCCTCTATATTGGGGAGACAAGCTGCCAACTTGCGGAACGTTTCAGAGAACACCTCTGGGACACCCGGACCAACCAACCCAACCACCCCGTGGCTCAACACTTCAACTCACCCTCCCACTCCACCAAGCGCATGCAGGTCCTTGGACTCCTCCATTGCCAGACCATAGCAGCACGATGGCTGGAGAAAGAGCGTGTCATCCTCTGCCTCGGAACCCTCCAACCAAGGCATGAACTCAGATTTCTCCAGTTTCATCATTTCCCCTCCCCCCACCTTGTCTCAGTCCCAACCCTCGAACTCAGCACCACCTTCCTAACCTGCAATCTTCTTCCTGACCTCTCCGCCCCATCCCCACTCCGGCCTATCACCCTCACCTTATCACCCTCACCTTAACCTCCTTCCACCTATCGCATTTCCAATGCCCCTCCCCCAAGTCCCTCCTCCCTACCTTTTATCTTAGCCTACGTGGCACACTTTCCTCATTCCTGAAGAAGGGCGCATGCCTGAAACGTCGATTCTCCTGCTCCTTGGATGCTGCCTGACCTGCTGCGCTTTTCCAGCAACACATTTTCAACCAAGACATTGGTGAAGCCACATCTGGAGTACCTTGTACAATTCTGGTCACCCTGCTATGGTGAGATGTTATTAAACCGGAAAAGGTATAGAGAAGAAGTATATGGATGTTACATAAGAATATAAGACATAGAAGCAGGAGTAGGTCATCTGGCCATTCAAGCCTGCTCCACTTTCAATAAGATCATGGCTGATCTTTTCATGGACTCAGCTGCACTTACTTGCTCTCTCACCACAACCCTTAATTCTTTTACTGTTTAAAAATCTATCTATCTTTGCTTTATAAACATTCAACAAGGAAGCCTCAACTGCTTCACTGGGCAGGGAATTCCACAGATTCGCAACCCTTTGGGTGAAGAAGGTCCTCCTCAACTCTGTCTTAAATCTGCTCTCTCTTATTTTGAAGCAATGCCCCCAGTTCTAGTTTCACCCACCATGGAAACAACCTCCTTGCTCCTATCAAATCTATTCCCTTCATAATTTGATACGTTTCTATAAGATTCCCCTCGTTCTTTTAAATTTCAGAGTATAGTCTTAGTCTACTCAATCTTTCCTCATAAGGCAAGCGTCTCAATTGTCAAATCAACCTACTGAGCATCTCTCACCCCCTCCAGTGCCAATACATCCTTTCTTAAGTAAGGAGACCTCATTAATATTCATATTTCTATCTTACCAAACTCGCCAAAAGAGTGATCAAGAAAACCCAACAAGGAAGCCAGATCTGGTACCTGACAGGTTCAGTTTGCTGCTTGATTTGCCTGATGCCTGTGTTGTATACATTGAGACTGTATGCCAATCCTTGGGAATCAGCTGCTCTCACCAATCATTCATGGACATTGGCATCGTGACCATCATAGCTCTTCTCTGATTCATTGGCTGAGTACTCTGGAAGCCCAGACTTGCATTGCAGGATGCACTGACAACTAGCATTGGAAGGCTGCAGCAGGGGCACTCTGCACACATGGACAGGCACATAACTCAGGGATTGGACCAGACATCTCAGGATTGCTGGCTTGCTCTCTTTGTGTTTGCTCCCAACATCCATGCCTTGCCTTGCCTTACTTTGCCAATTAGTGCACTCCTATAGCCAGGCAACGTGTTTTGTTGGTCAGCAGCCTTCAGTCAAGGGGATGCATATTTGGCACTGTGCTACAAGGCCCTTCAACCTATTGTGTCTCCTTCCACTGTGCTAGAAATCGAAATGGAGAAAGGGTGAGAAAATGGCTGCAAATCGCAGTTGGAATAGGTGAAGTAAATGACTTATACATCAATCCCACACCTGTCCCATGTGCCAGCAGCTCATGTAGTAAACACACTGCAATAACCAAGCAGCCAAGTCTCCAAGATGTAGGGGAGTAGTTCTCACTGAAGTCATTGGGTGACCCATCAGTCAGGAAGTCCCAGCACAATAAATCAAGGGTTACTTCTGTAGTCAGGCTTCCATGTGGGACAATTCCAGTAAGGGGACCTATACCTTCGCAGTCTAGGGTCATGGTCAGTCCTGCAGATGGACAGTCCAGAGGGGTAGGGCAAATGCAGTCAGGGAGATGTACAGACATCAGAGAGGAAGGGGCAGGAGTGGCTACTCTGGCAGGAATGAGTCTCGGAAAGGTTATCATTGGGTCTAGACGCTGCATGCTCTGGGGAAAAGATGATTAGAATTGTGAAGGAGGGCAATGGTTTCTAAAGGGGGTGGGGATACAGCAAAGCATGACCCTGAAAGGTGTAAGGCAGGAGGGGAGGGGGGTCTGCAATCAGGAATGCCACGTTTTTAAGGCAGGACTATTGTATGACCACACCTGGCATGGCCACCTCAAATTCCAGGAGGAAATGTGGGCAAGTAGATGTGTTAGGTGGGGACCTGGAGAGGTGAGTAACCTGAGAGGTTTCTAGGATGGGCTACAAGGAGGTAGAGGTGCATGTTTGGGGCCTAACAAATACATTCAGTTGGAGACTGGAAGCCACTGGCTTAAGAATATTCAATGTCAAAAAGTCGTTGAGTTTTAGAGCATGCAAAAAGGCCCTTCGGCCCATTGTTCTCAAAGAACCCTTACAGTAAAGACAGGCTATTCAGCCCATCAAGTCTGCACTGATCCTCCAAAGAATATTCCACACAGACCCACTCCACCCCTGCATTCCCCATGGCTAACCCACTAGCCTGCACATAACAGGCAATTTAGCATGGCCAATCCACCTAACCTGCACACCTTTGGATCGTGGAAGGAAATTGGGGCATCCAAAGGAAACCCATGCAGACACAGCAAGAATGTGCAAACTCCACATAGACATTTGCCCCAGGGTGGAATTGAGCCCAAGTCCCTGGTGCTGTGAGGTAGCAGTGCTAATCACTGCGCCACTGTGCCACCCCATCATGCTGGAAATTAAAATGGGAAAAAAGAAACCACACATGGAGTGGGTGGAGTAAGTGACTCGATCAGTGAGAGAACAGACTGCAGCAATTACCTTTTCACAATGGAAAGAACATTGCACACGGAGTCATGAGCTGTGCAAGATTGCAGGAACCCTTATCCCGGGCCATCCGAATACATTGCATCTCTCTGTATGTTGCAACTTCCTGCCACTGACACTGCTGGACAACCCATTGACTGCTGCACATTTATGTACAGAGGATACAAAACAATTGAAAAGTTGCATGAGGAAGGCCAAAGTTATCAGCATGACTCAATGCCATGTTTACACAATGTTTCTCTTTGCCCCTGGGTCACTTGCATCTGGGCAGTCCTGACACAGTGAGAGCCTTCTGGTCACAAGGTTAACCCTCCTCAGCTTGAATTTCCAAGGGTTGGGGAAGGGAGGCAGAGTGAACATGGCCTGGAAACTTCTGAAGTGTCCTGAGTGGAGACTTATGAGGAGCCTGTGTGTGGTTCCTCCTCTGGCTGGGTACTTCCTGGCACTACGCAGTTTCTTCATAAGGACAGACTTAAAACAGTAAGGAGGAGAAATGAATTCTCTCAAAAGATTGTGAATCTTTGGAATTCCTTACCTCAGAATGTGATGGATGCTGGGACATTGAATACATTTAAGGAAGAAGTAGACAGATTTTCGATTAATAATGGGTTGAAGAGTTAAGGAGAGTGGGCAGGAGAGTGGAGTTGAGAGTGAGATGAGATCAGCCATGATTGTATCAAATGGCGGGGGCAGCATTCCTCCTCTAATTCCTATGTTATGGAAGGCAGCAACTGGAGTAATACATGTGGTGTTCTGGTCAACACATTACAGGAAGGATATAATTAGTCTGGGGATAGTGTGGGCAAGTTTTGCTAGAATATTGCTGGATAATTGTAGCAATGAGGAGAGATCGGAGATGTTGAGGTGATTTTGTTGTGGTTCTGCTCGCTGAGCCGGGAATTTGTGTTGATCTACAAACACATTGACCTGGACCCAATATACCGGCCACTGCAGCGGACAGCTGGAACTAACAACCGGAAGCGGCAGAGACAAACCACTATAAATGCCGGAGGAAACATCACAGAAGCGCTTCACAGGAGGCTCCCAAGCACTGAGGATGTCACCTAGACAGGGGATGAAACGTCTGCAACACAAATTCCCAGCTCAGCGAACAGAACCACAACAACGAGCACCTGAACTACAAATCTTCTCACAAACGTTGAGGTGTTTTATTTGGAACACGGAAGGCTGACGGTTAATAGGTTTGTGGTACACAAAATTGTGAGAGGCAGAGATGGATTAGACAGGGGCAACCTGTTTCCTTTGGCAGAGAGTTCAAAAATAGGGTCATAGATTCAAGGTAAGTGGCAAAAGGAAAATTGTTTTAAGGTATAAGGTGGAGAGTGTCTGAAAATTGCTGCCTGAATTGGTGGTGAATGCAGAGATCCAACTCTTTCAAAGAATACCTGGATTTGTACCGTAGGTGCTATAAGCTGCAGGGCAGACTGTGTGCAGGAAGGTGGGATTGGAAAGGGTATTTGGATGTCTTTGGTTTGGCATGGACAAGATGGGCCGAATGGACCCCTTCTGTACTGTACCATTTCCATGGTTCTATGTTCTAAGCTGTATACTTTTCTCTGAACTACCTCAGACCCAGTATCTCTGCCACTGCACCCAACACCCTATCCGTAAACGTTTGAATAGCTTAGTCAGAAAAGAGGGCATTTTACTGTATTAAAGATACTGTGTAAATTTAAATGGATCTTCTTGAAGAATTAATAACCCACTCCATCGTTTTAAAAAATGGCAATGTAATTTTTAACGAATGTCTACTATCAAAGCAGAAAATGAGAAATTGTTTCCAAATGTGGCATCTCGATTAACAAAGTGTGGCTTTAGTTTCACATGCACATTTCCAATATGTTAACATATGAACCATCTTCTAATGCTACCAAGTTACGTGTAAATCATTGAAATTAAATTCAAAACAATGAAATACTTAACAATTGGAAAATTGAAGAATAGCTAAGAATTAAATGATGCAAATCTGATTTATTATAGCAAAATATGAAAATAGCTAAGAATTCATGGTGTGCTTAATGATCTTAATCTCAAATGCAAATTACAGGCACAAAGTCAAATGCAATAATAAATATACAATATATATATTATAAACATTGTGTTTGCATTATTTTCCTGGCTACTATTCTCATCAGAGCAGAGAGCTCTGACTATATTTCTCAGATCTGACAGAATACATGATGGCAATATATTAAGCAGCGAATCACTAAAGGTATGATTTAGTTTATAAATTTTGATTGTGGTTTTGCAGATTCTTTACAATCCCTTAATGTTATCTGCCTGCAAATAAATCTGATGCTTTTTTTCAGGAACAGAGTGTGATGAGTGGTCAAAACATACCCACTGCAATCTCATTGATACATGATCAAACTTCCCTTGTCTATGATCAGAAGCCACTTCGGTATGGAAAGGACGTTCTGGAATGACATTGTTGCTTTCACTGTCTTCCATGGTTTAGAAATCAATATTCCGCAATGTCTGTCATGTGCAGATGTTGAAAGGTTAGAAAGTACATATGCCACTGAACACATCAGTATTTGTCTGTCCTCAAGGCAATGCTGTGCCTTTTCATATTTTACAACACAAAATCAGATTTGCAGTGTGCGTCATTCAATTTCTTGAGAATGACCCCAGGAATCTGTTTCATTTTCACATGTATTCAAAAGTAACTATTGCTTAGTGAATTGACTTCGTAACATCCCAACCTGGACATCAGTTATTGTCTTTTAGCTGTTAGAGATAATTTTCAAAGTGATGGGGATCAACTACCATCAGTCCTGCTATGGGTTAAATCTAAAGCAGGATTAGATAGACGGCCAAAAGAAATCCAAGTCTTTAGGCAGTTCAACAAAGAAAAGGTCATAAACCATTTTACTGTATTGACTTAAATCCTCTGTCATTAGCAAAATGCAATTGTCATTTATATCTCTTAATTTGCTTAAAAGAATTTACAGATGACGCAGAAACAACGTTTTAAATATTTGAGTGAAGTTGAAAACAAATGTTAAAGGATTCTATCACTAGTATTTCAATTTTATAATAGAGTTTGTTTGAGTAAATTGTAAGATAACAAAGGAACAACAAGGAACTTTATACATCAAGAATGCATTTTGGAAATGTATGCTGGCTATGATTCCTCAACTAAATAGTTGCTAACCTCAATTATGCTGTGCTTTCAGCAGACAAGATAACTCATTGGGAATTGACCCCTCATTTAAAAAATATCTGTTACAGATTGTACTCAGGAGTTTGTGAAAACATTGCTAAAATCTTTAATAGTTTTTTATTGGTACTTTCCTGAAGTTAGTAACTCATGTAAGATATGGTTCCAAATTTCTCTGGTTCTTTGCCCAAATGGCAATTTATTCTTGTATGTCTGAGCTTAAACAATGAAGAGATGATGATTTGATCCAGCATCTCCTGGGATCAATTGTGTTTTCTGGGACCACATCTCTGAAATCACAATCCTATAGCCCATAAATTTACATCTCCAGTCTTTTGAGAGTGATTAAATGTCAGCATGGAATTTCCTGAGCCCACTATTTCCAAAACCGACAGGGCAGCAGCTCATACAATCAACCTGTGATTGAACAGCAGTGCATTCAACCACAGATATTTCCATAATGCTTTTTTTCTCTCGCATGTGCAATGTCAGGTGCCACTGGACAATGATTAAAAGTATGGATCTTGGCAAAATTACTTCTTCACTCCCTAGCCTGTGAGACCAATATTTTAGCCCTAATAGCAATGACCAATGATCTCAACACCAACCTGTAGCTGGATCAGTAGATTTTCTGACCAGTGTAGGTCAATTATGGTGGCACCACACAGGAAGCCCAACTTTTGTTAGGCTTGGTATCTTAAAATGCATTCACTGATTCATCCTTAAGGTTTACAGATGCTAGCAACTGGATATCATGTACAGTACACATTATGCTGCTTCTCATATAAATCCAGAAACTGCAAGGTAAATCTTTTATGATGCATTTATAATGCTGTTATGACATTTACACAAAGTGTGGTGATATTTGCTGTGAGGATTACCAAGCCTATCTGCAAAAATCAGATGATTCTTTCTGGAATCATAAAGCCAAATGTTTTGTCAAACCTTTCAAAGCACGAATGCAGAAATTCTGTAGCAATTACTCAGAAACAATAAAGCTGCTAAATCAGATTGATGCCCATCTTTCCTCAAGGCTAGTTGGACAAAAATCTATTGCCTGTCAAATATAAAACAGAATGTATATCATTGAAGGAGGTTTTTCAAGTTAGAGGAACCTTGCCAACACACCAACATTGTTTATATCCCAGCCACACTGCAAACAGACTTCCAACCTTTCTTTTAAGTGAATATCACATCCTGTGTAAAGTGCTTCATAATATTTGATATGCACTCTACACAGGCACTGCCTCTTGTTGGAAACTCGGATTTAGGACATGACCCCATATAACTGTTGTTTCCCAATAAATGTGCCCTAATTGATTGCCAAACTTCTAATTACACCAGGTTCTAATTACACCAACTTCCTCAACTAAAGAAACATTCACATTTTAAACGATGAGCCAAGTGTAAAAGATGACCCAAGTAATGCAATTCAGATTGCTCAACATAAGGTTTAATTTATGGCCAAGTTTTCGTAAAGCCATTTTATAAGTCAATTCAATTCTGTGTAGATCGTGTTTTTTATAGAAAGTTTTCTTTTGTTGAGATTAAACTGGTTTATCATTTGTGGGTCAGTTGTGATCAGAATTGCATTGCCAAAATACTTAGGTCAAGATCTATGTACATTTCTTAGCACATGATTAACACATTTTTAAAAATTGCCTTCCAATTTAGTAACTAGTCCAGGTTTGTTTCTAAATATCAAAGCCAATGCAATTTGATTCATGCAGCCTAATTCACAGAAACTATTCCTGCTCAACCCACTGATTTTTAAAAATATATTCTCACATTTCCCTTCAGATACTATTCTGATATGTTATATCAGTCTGTGGGCTGTTGAAATTCCCATGACTGTTGTGGTGTAATGCTGCACAGCCCTATGCTGCTGATTAAGTAGATCCACTTTGTCTTGATGGTCCATTGAAATGATCAATTGATAGCTTGCCTCCCATTTTATGACTCAATTCTATTGATACTTTTTCTGCATCTCACACTGATGATCAAACATATTGAAACAGCTATTTATGATTTTCTTCTTACTAGATTCCGAGACTGCACTATAGATAAACTCTAACATGGCCAATAATCTATTCCCTACATCCCATCTCAAACTATGTTCCACCTAATTGTCACCACTGTCCTTGTTGTCCTTTATTATGCCTGACACACAGTGTGTTTTAACTCATATCTAGCAAAGAAACTGCGAGTCGACACTTAATAGTAATAATCGATAATATTTATTTAGCACAATTAATATTATGATAAGAACATTAACAATTTACACTATAAATCTAATAAACTTTCTTGTGCTTTTACTTAACTCTGGATGATCATTTACCACCACACTAGATTTTGCCCTTGATCCATGTGGTGATGATTGTCTAGTCATAGAGTCATAGAGATGTACAGCATGGAAACAGGCCCTTTGGTCCACTTGGTAAAAACAATGACTGCAGATGCTGGAAACCAGATTCTAGATTAGAGTGGTGCTGGAAAAGCACAACAGTTCAGGCAGCATCAGAGGAGCAGGAAAATCGACGTTTCGGGCAAAAGCCCTTCCACTTGTCCACACCGACCAATATCCCAACCTAATCTAGTCCCACCTGCTAGCACCTGGCCTATATCCCTAAAAACCTAATCTAGTCCCACCGGCCAGCACCCAGCCCATATCCCTCCAAACCCTTTGTATTCATACACCCATCCAGATTCCTTTTAAATGCTGTAATTGTACCAGCCTCCACCACTTCCTCTGACAGCTCATTCCATACATGTACCACCCTCTATGTGAAAAAGTTGCCCCTTAAGTCTCCTTTGTATCTTTCCCCTCTCACCCTAAACCCTCTAGTTCTGGACTCCCCCACCTCAGGGAAGAGACTTTGTCTATTTATCCTATCACGGTGGCACAGCAGTTAGCACTGCTGCCTCACAGCGCCAGAGAGACCCGGGTTCAATTCCGGCTCTGGCAACTGTCTGTGTGGAGTTTGCACATTCTCCCCATGTCTGCATGGGTTTCCTCCGGGTACTCCGGTTTCCTCCCACAGTTCAAAGATGTGCAGTTTAGGTGAAATGGCCATGCTAAATTGCCCGTGGTGTTAGGTGAACTTGAAAGAGTTCAGAAAAGATTTACAAGGATGTTGCCAGGGTTGGAGGATCTGAGTTACAGGGAGAGGGTGAACAGGCTGGGGCTGTTTTCCCTGGAGCGTCAGAGGCTGAGGGGTGACCTTATAGAGGTTTACAAAATTATGAGGGGCATGGATAGAATAAATAGACAAAGCCTTTTCCCTGGAGTGGGGGAGTCCAGAACGAGAGGGCATAGGTTTAGGGTGAGAGGGGAAAGATATAAAAGAGACCTAAGGGGCAACTTTTTCATGCAGAGGGTGGTACATGTATGGAATGAGCTGCCAGAGGATGTGGTGAAGGCTGGTACCATTGCAACATTTAAGAGGCATTTGGAGGGTCTCTGAATAGGAAGGGTTTGGAGGGATATGGGCCAGGTGCTGGCAGGTGGAACTAGATTGGATTGGGATATCTGGTCGGCATGGATGGGTTGGACTGAAGGGTCTGTTTCCATGCTGTACATCTCTATGACTCTATGACTCTATGAAGGGATAAATGTAGGGGAATGGGTCGAGGTGAGTTGCTCTTTGGAGGGTCGGTGCAGACTTGTTGGGCCGAAGGGCCTGTTTCCATACTGTAAGTAATCTAATCATGCCCTTTATGATTTTATAAACCACTATAAGCCTCCAACGCTCCAGGGAAAACAGTCCCAGTCTATTCAACCTCTCCCTATAGCTCAAATCCTCCAACCCTGGCAACATCCTTGTAAACGTTTTCTGAACGCTTTCAAGTTTCACAACATTTTTCCAAAAGGAGACCAGAATTGCATGCAATATTCTAACAGTGGCCTAACCAATGTCCTGTACAGCCATAACATGACCTCCCGACACTTGTACTCAATGCTCTGACCAATAAAGGAAAGCATGCCACAAAGCCATGTTAACTATCCCTAATCAGTCCTTGCCTTTCCAAATACATGTACATCCTGTCCCTCAGGATTCCCTCCAACAACCTGCTCACCGTCAACGTCAGGCTCACTGATCTATTGTTCCCTGGCTCATCCTTACCACCTTTCTTAAACAGTGGCACCACATTCGCCAACCTCCAGTCTTCCAGCACCTCGCCTGTGACTATTGATAATACAAATATCTCAGCAAGAGGGCCAGCAATCACTTCCCTAGCTTCCCACAGAGTTCTAGGGTACATCTGATCAGGTCCTGGGGATTATCCACCTTTGTGTTTCAAGACATCCAGCACTTTCTCCTCTGTAATATGGAGATTTTTCAAGATGTCACCATTTATTTCCCTACATTCTATACTTTCCATGTCCTTTGCCACAGTAAATATGGATGCAAAATATTTGTTTAGTATCTCTCCATTTTCTGTGGCTCCACACAAAGGCCGCATTGCTGATCTTTGTGGAGCCCTATTCTCTCCCTAGTTACCCTTTTGTCCTTCATGAAAACCCTTTGGATTCTAACTATCTCTATTTGCCAAAACTATCTCATGTCCCCTTTTTGCCCTCCTGCTTTCTCTCTTAAATATACTTCTACTGCCTTTATACTCTTCTAAGGATTCACTCGATCTATCTTGTCTACATCTGAGATGCTTCCTTCTTTTTCTTAATGAAACTCTCAATACTGTTAATCATCGAGCATTCCCTATACCTACCAGCCTTTCCTTTCACCATGACAGGAATATACTGTCTCTGGACTCTCGTTATCTCATTTCTGAAGGCTTCCCATTTTCCAGCCGTCCCTTTACCTGCAAACATCTGCTTCCAATCAGCTTTTGAAAGTTCTTTCCTAATACGGTCAAAATTGGCCTTTCTCCAATTTAGAACTTCACTTTTTAGATCTGGTCTATCCTTTTCCATCACTATTTTGAAACGAATAGAATTATGGTCGCTGGCCTCAAAGTGCTCCCCCACTGACATCTCAGTCACCTACCCTGCCTTATTTCCCAAGAGTAAGTCAAGTTTTGCACCTTCTCTTGTAGGTACATCCACATACTGAATCAGAAAATTGTCTTGTACACACTTAACAAATTCCTCTCCATCTGAACCCTTAAAACTATGGCAGTCCCAGTCTATGTTTGGAAAGTTAAAATCCCCTACCATAACCACCCTTTTATTCTTACAGATAGCTGAGATCTCCTTACAAATTTGTTTCTCAATTTTCCTTTGACTATTAGGGAATATATGATACAATCCCAATAAGGTCATCTTTTTCTGCTGGCCTCAGGGGTGTCTTCTCTTCAAGGTGGTTGGTCTTGAGTTAGCACCTCAAGGGTGGTGTTGTGGTTATTCTTATACTTAGAAGTCTTTGTGCCCTTTTGTGAGGGTCTTGAATGTTCACCAATAGATTGATCAGGGCTTGATCATCTTGATTGATTGAATCTAACCAGATATGTTGATGGCAAGGTGGTCCTTGGACATCCATTTGTGGAGCTGTTTGAAGTACATAGGTGAGGTAGCCCTCTCCAAATAAGGGTATGAGGTGCCCCTTCACCTGGTAAACAACTCGATGTTTGCAAATGTCCTGGGGATGGCATTCAGGTCAATTTCATTCAATTCAAATGCAAGTATTATTGTATTGTTGGCAGCTGCTGAGTCAATTGTGTATTGTCTGGATTCTGCAGCTTGTTTATTTCAGAGTCTTGGAGCACAGTCACTTTAGCCGAGGTTTGCCTCATTTACTGTCCCTTTTTTCATCAGTCCATCATATTGAGCAATCGGTACAGCCACACCTCACTGGCTGACTGTCCCCAAATTGTAATTTTAAATTACACAATAATTAAACTATAGAAATGTGATTACTGGAATCTCCAAAATCACTTCATTTTTGCTAAACCCTTCCATGACATCACCCTACTTACCTCTGAAATAATTCAATGTGCATCCTCCAATTTTCTGATTTTGCCTATGATGCATTCCTTCTCCAAATACTTTATGGGCAATAAAAAATAATAAGTTACTGTTGCAAATATAAATTTTAATAAGTTACTTAAGTGTTAAGACTGTCTCTTTAATTTAAGGTGAAATGGGTGAATGATAGCTCCATTTGACCTCTTCTGGATTCTGCCTACAGCAAGCTTGGATGTTGAAGATTAAAGCAGTCCCACATTGACTGGGAACAGGCTAAATACAAAGTTGTTTATACCTGTAAACAGTGCCAAACTGATCTATGTTGATGGTGGATTCTCCCAACAGGCAGTGGTGTTAGATATATAAATAAAGAAGTGATTATTTTAACAGTTAACATTTTTATCTCTGCAACTTAATAGAATTCCTTATAAATGCAAATAACATTTAATGTTGAAATCACTTTCTGAAAAATCTATTAAACTGCCCTTAAATGGCTGGGATCTGTGTAATCATCAGTAATACTAGTATATACATTTATATGCAAAATTCTTCCAACTTGGAAAATCACAGGAGTTTGAATGATATATTACAAAGGAATAATAAATTAAATCGAATCAGTCAGGGTAATGCACTACTTGAGCCTTCACCAATGTCTTTCTTTAGCAAAAGACTACCATCCTAGACTTCTATTCCCTTTTCTCTCAGATAGTTATTGAGTTTCCCCTTAAATGAATCTATACCTTTCACTGTGCAGAACAAGTTTCACGTTATTTGGATGAGAACATTCTTCTGAATTCCCTTCTTTGTGACTTGTAGCACTTTATTATAACATTTAAGTTGTCTATGGAAAAGGAGAAGAAACAATTCAGAGTAAGGCTGATTAACTGAAGGTGTGCCAATTTCAGTTGAATAATAATGGTTCTGACAAATAAAACTGAATGAAACGCTGCTAGGCAAAACTGGAACTGAACAATTGTCTGCCTTTAAAAAAGAGATGGATCAGGTTGCATTCGAGGTATACTTACATGAAATGGAAAGAAGGGCAAGCAAATCCGGAGCTCTCTGAATGATTAAAGAAAAAAAGACTACAATTAACCAGAAAATATATGCTTATGTCAAGTGGATAATACAAGTAGGGGCTAGGCTGAATATATGGGAAAGTGATGGCCTAGTGGTAATGTCACTAGACTATTGATCCAGAGACACAGGTAATGTTCTGGGGGCATGGCAGAAAATGAAGTTTGAATTCAATAAGAACCTGGAATTAACAGTCTAATGACTATGTCAGAAAAAACCCATCTGGTTCACTAATGTCCTTGAGGTAAGGAAACTGCCACCCTCACCTGATTTGACTTACATGTGACTCCAGATCCACAGCAATGTGGTTGACTCCTAACTGCCCTCTGGGCATCAGGGATAGGCAATCTAGCTATCAATACTCACATCCTGTAAATGAATTAAAAATATATATAAAAAATAAAAGTCAATAAGGTACCAGGACCAACTGGGTTATACCCAAGGGGAAGTGAGGATGGAAATTGCAGAGGCATTGGCCATAATTTTCTCACCTTTCTTAGACTTAGATGGTGCAAGCGAATACAAGAAATGCAAATAAAAGGTAAAGTCACTACAATCCTGCTCTCTCATTAGATGGAGATGTCTGGTAGTGACTTACCCTGAAGGCTACCACACCTCAAGCAAGATTGAGAAGGAGATTCCTTCAATATAACCTCAGCCATTGCAGAAATTGAACCCAAACTTCTGTAATATGGACCAGCTGTCCAGTCAACTACGCTAATATAATATCCTCATTCAAAGATAAAAAGTCAAGATAAGCTAGCAACTATGTTTAATCTTAGTGATGGGGCAACTTCTAGAGAGGAAAACTCAGGAGAAAATAAATAGTCATGTAGATAAATGTGAATTAATTAAAGAAAGCAGAATAGGGGGTTTGTTAACAGCAAATCATGTTTAACTAACTTATTTGAGTTTATTGATGAGGTGACAGAAAAGGTTGGTAAGGGTTATGATGTTGTTGACAGTACATGGAATTTCACATTTGACACAGTGACACACACCAAACCTGTGATCACACGTATGAACTGAAGGAATGAAAGGGTCAGTAGCAATATGGATATGAAATTGGCTGAGTGATGGAAACAGAGTAGTGGATGTTTTGTGTGCTGAGGAAGGTTTATTTTGAGTTCCCCATGAATTGGTGTTAGAACCCCTGCTTTTCCTGACGTGAATTACCAAAACCTGGCATGCAGGGTACAATTTCAAACTTGTAGACAATACAGAGCTTAGAAATATAGTAAACTGTGAGGTGGATAATATAGAATTTCAAAAGGACACATTGGTGGAATGGGTGAACACGTGCCAGGTAAAATTGAATGTAGAAAAATGTGAAGCTATTCCTGATGGAAAGAGTGCAGAGAGATTTATTTTAAGTGGGTACAATTCTAAAGGGATTGCAGAAGCAAAGGGGCCTGGACATAAATCTACATAAAGTCATGAAGGTAGGAGGAAGGTTGAAAGCATGATTCATAAAGCAGGGTGGAGAGTGCCTTGTGAGAGAGACTGGAACCAGGGGACATAGCTTAAAAATAAGAATGTCTCATAAAGACAGAAATAAAGATTTTTTTTGTCTCAGAAGGACCTGGTTCTATGGAACACTGATCCCTAGAGAATGTGATGGAGGTGAGATCATTCAATATATTTAAGGTAGAGGTAAAGACATTGTTGCTTGACAATGGAGTCAGAAATTACCAGGATAAGCCAGAAAATGGTGTTGAAACCACAATCACAACAGCCCTGATTTCATTGAGTATTACTCTTATTGGCATACTCTTACATAAATGTAATAAAAGAATTGGCGCTAAATTAAACCAAGAGCTGCGGATTCCGAAAATCCGAAACATAAACTGAAATTGCTGGAGAAACTCAGCAGGTCTGACAGCATCTGTGGTAACAAAGCAGTTAACCCTTCAGGTCCAGAGACCGTTCTTCACAGCGGGCACATTAGCCGCAGGCTGTCTCAGGGGTGTTCTGTCATTTGGAAGAGTTCTCACTGGTTTTTTTGTTAAATTCAAGTTTAATTAAATAGTTTGGTTAGTGGGTGGTGAGTTCAATCAGATTGTTTTGACGTTGTTTTAAAGCAAGAAAAGCGAACTGAAAACTGTCAGCTACAAGAAGTGGCATATTTCCAACTGTTCTCCAGAGTGGGAGTTAAACCTTATGGTTTTAATTGCAGTTACAGGGGATGTTGATGGGAGCGAGCTGTTCGGTTTATCGCTGCTGGTGTCATATTGCATCTGAAATGAACATGTGGGCTGAATTTTTTTTCTCTCTGTTGTGTGTGTGATAATGAGAATCCGTCTTCTGCCGCCGTCACATTCACGTAAACTTAGGTAAAAGCGATAGGGTAGCCTAGTAACTTGATTGTTATCCACGGCTCCTAATCCCAGCATAAATTACAGACAGCCGAGTATAAAAGCCGAATTTCAATCATGCTCCCCAATACTCGTCAGTGACTGCAAGTTGCTAACACGCCGAGACAGAAAGAAAGATGTCTCCTGGCTTCAGGGTTCCGCTACTCATCGTACTGCTGTCGATGGTGATCCTCCAGGGACAAGGCAGATACGTGGAGGTAGGACACAATCATCAGTCAGTGTCTGCAAGACGGGATTCCTCTGACCATCCATGTATTCATCCAAACACCCGTCTGTCTCTTTTGGTCTTTTATTTTTGTGACAAGAATTTGCTTTCACGATATTTCCTCGTCCTTCTTTCGTTCACATTCAGTGTTGAAATAAATCTTTATCTGTTCAATTGACAACCATCGCGCCCATGTGTTAATATAAGCAACCCTATTCTCGGTCTGCACTCTGGTATCTGCGTCTGTATTGCCTTCACGTTTCTACTTTGGAAAATGTGCGGACCATCTGCCTACTTAAAGCTGAGAAACTTTAGATAAAGCGCTTTACTTGTTTATTTTTTGTTTAAACTTGCTCCTTGAGTTTGTAGTGGAGACGTCTTATCAATTCAGACTAGCAGCGTGCAGAAGCACCCTTTATACGGGGGATTTTTAAAAAAGCCACTCTGTAACCTGGATCAAACACACTGGTCTGGTTTTGAAATGTTGCGGATACATTGTGTTCAGATTTAATTATCAGAAGCAATAGGGTGGTGCCTCATCTGCTGGGAGATCAGATTCATTACACTGAAAACTTTTTAAAAAAATTCTAGTTTAATACATTTCCACGAAAGTTTGCAGTTTTTTCTTGCTTTCCGCGTTTAAATTTCAGAAACGTGGGTCTATATTTCACAGATGTGCACTTAACGTTGTTTCCAATATTTTAAACAGAAAAATGAAATACTCGAGGACACTCTAGGTCTTCTGAACTCGGAGCTGAAGCGAGAACTTTCTCAAGGGTATGTCTACAGCCGAAGTCTGAGTGAGTATTGTGGGCTGGGTGAGTTCGAGGGTCTTTGTTGTTTACAGTTGTATTGGGTGCGGACCTCGTGGGCAGGCTCAGACGGTTACACAGGTCAAGAAAAAAGCAGGGCTTTGGCAACTGCAGATTACAGATTACAACCTTGTTGCTGTTTGGCTTCAGGTGGGAGCCGTGTACACCATTAATCAAAACATCTAATCTGCTCATTTTTTTAAAAAATCCAATTCCTTGACACATGGCTGTTCCATGTCTTGCCTACTGGTTCACTGCTTTGCACAGTCGACTATTGCTTTCCAGTACCCCTGGACTAGTGTCCCAAACCACGTGCAAGACGGCTTTATCTTGCTTTTCCATTTTAAATCACAGCGCGAAATCCCATCACTCTGCTTCTGACGGAGCCAGATGTGGGAATGGATAGGCTTTGCATCTTGCCAGACCTCACTCTGAACTGGAAACAAACTACATATGCGGGATATCTAAAAAAAAATCAAGATTAAAGAAAGGATAAAAATAGTCTGAATTCTAATTTAGACAAGAATGTGCCTGGGACAGGACAAAAATACTCACAGCTCAGAGTGATGTGTGCAGGATGAACCTGTCAGGTTTGATATGGTTTTAGAGATGCTTGCTGTATTCCCGCATGAGGTTATAGCACAATGGAAGTAGCCACAGCAGGTCAGCTGACAGAACATTCCAAATACCATATTAACTTTGTTAGTTTGGGATGAAGGTATCTAATGGTTTTGGGGGGTGGGAGTGCTGGTAGGAGGTGAAGACACAAAAATGTCCTTTGGCAATTAAATGTAAACTTTAATAATAATTTCATAGAATCTTGATTATTCCACTATCTCTTAATGTCCTGTTCAGGGAGTACCATATTTTTATTTAAATAGGTAAATAGGACAAATTATACACTTGCTCAAAAATTAATTTGGACTCAGATTCAGACTATTCGGGCAATGGCTGAATTAACAGTCCTTGGTACCATGTGTAATATTTTAACTGCTTCTGCTAATTTGGCTCTCCTACAAATAAGGAGTGCATTATCTCATCCAGTCCTATGTCCAATTGTGCTCTAGTAGTGAATGTTACATATGACTTTGATTTTTTTGAGAAGATTGATGGTGAAATCCAATCTTTAACAGATGTCTTTTAAGACCATAGCTGTAAAATGTATAACCCAGTCGCAATATTTTTAAAAAATTATTATCATGTAATCCATATGGTGAAAAGACAGGATATTCACCAAGTCTCAATTGTTGTTAAATTTTCTGTTATAATCAACAAATTGTTAGAATGTTTAACAAATGTTGCATTGCTTTCACTTTCGAAGATTATAGTGAAATTGTTATGAAATATTTAGTTTGGAAGCTGCATAATAACTGGAACTTAGTAAATGTAATGATAGCCTTCACTTTGAACATCAGATGACTTATGATAATTTTCTTGCAATCCTTTTGCGACAGAATGCATTGACATGTTGAGTGTTGATGGACAGTTCACATTCAGTGCAGATCGACCAGAACTCCATTGCGCTACCTTCTTCATTGGCAGTCCAGATGAGATTATCTCCCTTGAATATAATAATGTCAATATAGACTGTCAAGGAGGAGATTTCCTCAAGGTATGTGTAAACAAGCTAGCCTTTTTTTTAAAAGATCAATTTTTAATGTATAGAACTGTCTTTATTTTACATTTGATGCTTCTAGTCTTTGCAATTCTATGTTATCTTTGATGTTCTTGGTCTTCCTAGCTCCTCCAATTTAACCTGATTCCTCACAATTCCTTCAGTGTTCAAGTTGCTTCCGAGACACTCAGTTTCATGAATCATGTAATTATTTACTTTCCCCCCCTCCATTTATTTTTATAAAACCCCAGTTCCATGCAAGATCAGAATAATGCTTACTGTGGGGGAAACAAAATTCATGTAATAATTCATGCTGAACTAAATATAAGAAAAGGTGATTCTTCTCGTATTGAACTGCATTGTTGCCTCCAGAATCCACGTTTTTTCCCTTTTGCATTCTTTCCTATCATTTTATCAATAATATCACACTCACTGTACCTCTGATGTTCTTTTATAGATTATTAAAGTCTCTTGAGTTAAATTTTAACCTAATTTATTTTTTGTCTGGCAAGTGGATATTTTGGGTCAGAGGCCCATTTCAAACTCCCCTTGCTTATTGTCTAACCAGCATGGTATAAAACGAGTGTCCATTGCAAAGGTGCCTGCTTTAGTCCAGTATCAGATGACAAGTACTCCCATTTTTTTCTAGAAGAAAACAATGTGGAACTCCTCACCTCCCTCAGTTTTTCCTTCCTCTTATAACCAGCCAGCTCATAAAATCTGATTGCTACTTCCTGACATATTCCATATTGTGCTCTATTTGTTACTAATAGCACTGAGTGACATCCAGCTTCAGTTCATCAGTTCCTGATGTGTTCCTAGTTCCAAGATCAACAGGCTGGTTTATTTCTCAGTTAACTTTAGCTCCTCATTATTTGTTCTATTCAAACCAAATATTGTGTAACTCTTCATTCTACTTCCAAGATATTTTTGTGTTTCAAGAAAGGATAATTTATTTCACTATTTACAGAAGGAGTAGGGGCATAGAGAAAAAAAGACATGGCCGAAAATTGGACGAAGCAGCTCTGTATTGCTGCCAGACTCTGTTTCACACTGACAGCTCTGGGAAGAAGTTGGCAGTAGATGGAATCAGAAACATATGCTCAAGAAGAAAGAGAGCAAGTGGGCTAGCATCAGTTATTTGTAAAGTGAGAGACAGTGACTTAAAAAATAATCGGTAAAGTCAGGGAGCGAAGTGGTGGTGATATTAGTGAAAAATTGAGACGACTAGAGACAAGCTGGGAAGGAAGCATGATGAAAACAATTTAGTATGATGGAGAAATTCAGATTGTTTGGGTTGTAGAATTGCTGGTAAGGCCAAGATTTATTGCTCATCCTTTGTTATTCTTGAGAAGATGATAAGCCACCTTTTTGAATTAATCTCATTTTGTGTGATGAACACCAAAGTGTTTTAACAAAATCTGTTAGGGAAGAAATTTCAGGAGGTGAAGCAGTGGTCGTAGTTCTGAGTCAGGATGGCATACCACTTCGAGGTATTGGTCTTCCCATGCATTAACTGGCCTTGGCATTTGAAGTGCAGAGGTCACACTTTTAGAGAGTGCTGCTGGAATGTAACAAGAGGAGGGCATCAAAGAAGAAGTACAATAATTAGAAACAAAGTGATTATTGAGAGATCGAAAGAAGAATTAGTAGTAGATGGATGGAGCAATAGTCATTCATTACTTTCTATAATAAAAAGAAATGGAAAGAAATAAAGAAATCCAAGACAGCATGAAAAACGTTTGTGGTGTAATTATGACAGTTTTGTCCTAGCTGCAAATGTGTTGCTGGTCAAAGCACAGCAGGTTAGGCAGCATCTCAGGAATAGAGAATTCGACGTTTCGAGCATAAGCCCTTTTGTCCTAGAACAATGAAATAGTCCTAAGGTACAAATAAATCCTCATGATTTGCAGTGCATTAATCTCATTTTGTTTACAATACCAATTTTATTAGTGCTGCCAGTTATCACTGTTCTAGGGAAAGGCAAAAATTCTGAACTGATCAATATTTTGTAGAAAAAGATTAAAATAATACTGTCTGATCTTTCACTTTCAGGTGCTGATTTCCTGAATTTCTGTTTTATTGCAGATTTTTTTTGTTTGTAACTGGCTTTTGTTCAGTTTTCTTCTTGAAGTTCCCACACATTGTAACACGATACGCTCACATTCCACTTCAGAACAAATGCATTGGCTGTGAAACTTTGTGATGATTCCAGGCAGTGAAAGGCATCACATATGTCTATGTACAAATAACGTGTTTGGGTACAAAAGCAAAATACTGCAAATGCTTCCAATTTGAAATTTTAAAACAAAACTGCTGTAAATGCTCATTACATCAAGCTGTACCTATGCACAAAGAGAGAAACAGAGTTAACAGACTGAATTTTAACAGCCCTTTGGAGAAGGGCTGGGAGGCAGTGGATTGGTGCACATAAAGTGGTGCAGAAAGATGGATGTTGGCCTGCCCATCATATTCCTACCTCCTTGCGGGATTTCCAGTAGCGGAGAAGGTGGCAGACTTCAGGTTGTGATGGTAGGAATTTGGGGAGGGAAAGGATGTTGCTGAGTGGCCATCCTTAATAGAACAACTGCCATGGACATCATACAGCTCCCTGGGTCCTGTAAGCTACCAAAATGGAATTGGCCCTGCTTTCACATGTCCCTGTAAAACCCCACTGTAATGACTAAATTCATTCCCTGGATTTGTGGGGGGGGATAGCCTTCTATCAGGACTGATGTAGGATTGATAAAGGGTCATCATTCTGAAACAGTAACTCAGATTCTCTCTCCACAGTTATTGCCTGACCCATCACCATTTTCTGTTTTTAATTTCTTCTATTGCCCTAAATAAGTTGCATTGATGCATAGGTCTTTGATGGCTGGATATTGAAGGGGGAAAAGTTTCCAAGTGCCATCGATCACCCTCTCCCTACCTCGGAGCGTTACATTGATTTCTGTGACAATAACAACATCAGGACAATAATCCGATCCTCTCAAAATGTGGCAATGCTCTTCTTCAGAATTCACATGCCTGGAAATGGATTTTCTTTAACAATAAAGAAACTAATCAATCCATTCCGTAAGTATTTATTTTTAGGCATATTTCTGCATGTTATTTGAAAGAATAAATTGTCATGATGTGTTTTAGGAGTTAAGTCTTTGCTCTCTGAATGTTATTGAAGGCGGGCATAAACCGCCCCGTGTTTACCGTGGAGCGAGGCCCACATCGGGAAAACCAGCCATATCCATTTTAAGACAGCAGCTGCTAGCCCGACCACGTGATCGGGAGAAGGGGACCCAAAGACAGATCCAAATACACACCAGACCAGACACTAGTCAGGACTCCAGACAATGGTCATGACTCACAGATCGAAACCCACCTTATAATCTTGTCAAGGCTCCAGCTGACACACACCCATAACCTGATCATGCAAAACAGTCCTACACAAAAGGATGGACCTAACACTTTGGAAGTAACAAAGGGGGGTGCTAGCCTCCAGCCCTCACGGAGAGACAAGCAGATAGCACCTGGACCCATTCACATAAAAATAAACAGCACACCTTTTGTGTATGCTGCCGACTCTCCGAGGACGGCAGGAAGCTTGACATTCACACATACTCCAGCCATGAGTACCACCATTCACACTCATTCATACCCAATCTCCTACATCCTGACTCATGAAATATATAACTTGTAACATCGCAAGGGTAACGTTAGAGCGATCGAGATTCAAACCTCGGTCGGTCTCCGCCGGCGTTACATACTTCAATAAAGTTACCGATTGTCGAACCGCACTCTGGGCTCGGACTGAGATCATTTCATCCGCGCTAACATTATAATCCAAATTTGTCACTGTCATCTCCTGACGCCATCTATTTTGGGTTACAGTTCCTGTACCACTAGCAGCCTTCAGTTAAGAGATTACTTGCTATATGTAGTCTTAGACTCTGTGTGTGCATGCAGTGTCACCTGGTACCAATGTACATGATTTCCCCATTATGGTCACTGGGTATTTTGAAGTGCAAACTCTGGTTGATTTATCTTTCATTTACCATCCAACTTCATAGTGCTGAGGCCCATTATAATATGGCAGTGCTATTCAAGCCAACAAACTCAACACAGATTTGTGACTGCCCTCAATTTTGTTAACTCAGTAGCGGTGCCAAAGAGATAATAATTGGATCATCACTATTAGGTAACCATCTAATTTTTCTTTCCATTGAAATCATATATTTTACCCATTTTACACCTTTTACACATTTTATTGAACTTCACAGTTCACCCCAACCATACAAATCCTTAAGAACATAAAAGAAAATCTAAATCCTATGTTAGTTTAAATTATGGTACTCTATTATTGATCTGTGTACCAAAACATTCTCCCTCCAGCATTGTCATTGTGTAGCTGCTCTACTCACAGGATGCACTGGGGAAACTTACTAAGGCTTCTTTAATCTTAGCCCTTACAACTTGGTAATACTGTCACTAGGCTGATAATTTAGTGACCCAGACTAATTTATTGGGAACAAAGGTTCAAATCTCAACACATCAGCTGATGGAATTTAAGTTCATCTGAAATTGAAAGCTAGTCTCACTAATGGTGGCTATGAAACTATCGTTAATTGCCATAAAAGCCCACCTGGCTCACTAATGTCCTTTAGGAAAGAAAATTTGCCACCCTACCTGTACTGACCTTATGTGTCTCTAAATCAACAGCAATGTGGTCGAACCTTGACAGCCCTCTGAAATCACACAGGAAGCCATCTCATTCAAGGCTAGTAGGGATGAACAACAACCTCTGGTATTGATAATAACATGCTCATCCCAAGAAAGACTTACGTGTTTTTTTTAAATTACTTAACTAAAAGACAAATATAGTGGTCCTAGTGTTGATTGTAGTGACGCTGGGTAGGTGAGCCACAGTCAATAACTAGCTAACAGGAGCTTTTAAAACTAGAAAACTGTCATTGTTCCTCAGGTATGATCCACAGGCTTACCCATAAAACTTACTATAAGACTCATTGAAGCTGACAAGATATGCAATGTATGTGTCACAATATAATGTATGCAAATGCAGTGTAACATGAAAATGATTGGAATATAAAAAATGTATAACATAGTGTTTTGAGAATATTTCATGCATGAATAAGACAGACAGTTAAAAATGAGGAAAGAGTGGGACATTGTTGTTCTGTTAAATAAGTATAGTTTATTTCAATAAAATTGTGGCACTAGATTTTAGTTATCGACTATAAATCATTTGAATGGCATTATTAGCTAACATCTGTAGAGCACACAGTTTCAAAAATGTATCTGAAGGTAATGTTTGTACATTCTCAATTCACTAGGCTATGGCAATAAACGTGACTATTATATGCATTAGTTTAGCTCAAAGAATAATTTTCGAGCGTGCCATTTATCAATTATAAAACCTTTGATGTAGCATTTTACTGAGTCACTAAATTATTTTTTCTGTTAAAGACAATGCAGGAAATGTTAAACTGATCCTAAAAAAGGAACAGTGTTTATATTTTACTGAAAAAGTTCCGTTTATTTATTATTACAGAATTAACACAATACAAAACTCTATCCAAGGAGAAAGGCTTGGAAGTGATTGTGTTGTGCCTGTTCGTCAGGTAAAACAGATAATTCAGCAAAAGGAAAAGCTGTGCATGCCCAGAGCCATTGCCTATTCACCGAAACATCCTGTAGAACATCTCAATCCCCAATCATGGTAGTTCTGAGGATTTCTGCCAATGAGAATGGTAGCCTAAAACTGTTGTCTCCCGTCAAGCACCCTGCCCACGAAGGGTGACGAGCAGCAACTTGTCTCAATTATCCAGAAGAACCAACTTCCTCAGGCCTCTTGCAACACTGAAATTTGGGGCTTGATTTTGCCCTACCCCCAATATCCACTTCATGGAATGCCAGTTTGCTGCACCATCTAACACTGGGCTATTTTTCCCAAGGTAGGATTAAGGTCAGCAATGGCAGGTAGCCAATGAAGGTGACAAAATGGCCACTTGAGGCCATTCAATTGATTGCAGGCTAAGTTGAATTTTCAAGTTGGCTTCAAGGCCCCAAACACATTACAAACTAAGCTGGCCGCCTCTTGACGATGAGCAAACTCACCAAGCTAAGACCCTCCCCACATGCCTGGTCATTGCTGCAGTGGAGAAAGTGAGGACTGCAGATGCTGGAGATCAGAGCTGAAAATGTGTTGCTGGAAAAGCACAGCAGGTCAGGGAGCATCCAAGGAGCAGGAAATTCGACGTTTCGGGCATAAGCCCTTCTTCAGGAAAGCCCTTCCTGAAGAATGGCTTATGCTCGAAACGTCGAATTTCCTGTTCCTTGGATGCTGCCTGACGTGCTGCGCTTTTCCAGCAACACATTTTCAGCTCATTGCTGCAGCCACAGGCCAGGCTATGGTGAGTTCTCCAAAATGGAGCCACACGCTCCCTTGCTCTTGCTCTGTCTCTTGCTGTGTTAGCTGAGCTGCAGCTTCATCTGCTTGCAATTGTGGAACCTCCTGTTGATCTTAAGCTTCCAGAACCTGTGAGAGCCCACCCACTGGCCACTAATTGGCTAATTAAGGATAAATCCCTGCCAGGTGACCTTTCCCCTCACAGCGTTGGGTAGTGACCCTTACCTGACCCCAACTTCAATTTTCCCAACCCAAATTTCTGCCCATTGAATCTGGACCTTAAAATACCCAGCAGGTTTAATTTCAATCTCAATACCAGTTCATATTTGTGAATTAATCATCAATTACGTTGACCTGAATGTCTCGTGAAAACGAAACATTCATTTGAAACAATATGCTTTAAGCAAAAGATTATGAGGAATATTCCATTACATTCCACAAGATTTGCAAGCTTTTCATGCAGCAACTTGTAGTTAGCACCACAAGTGTTCAGTATAGCTTCATGCATGATGTCTTTTGAACATTGCACAGCCATTAATCAGTTCATAGCTCGAGCTGTGCAAATGCATTATGAAAATTGTAAATTACCCCCTCAGATAAAGCCAATACAACACACACAATGCTGTTAGAATTCATTTCTCTAGAAAACACGTGATACACAGAGCTCAAAAATTGAAATAAAGTAATTTATCTTTTCAGCATTGTAAACTGCATTAACTGTATGAGCACCTTATTTCATCGTTAAATACAGTTGTTTGAGATAACTTACTCAGTGCATGGATTAGAAAGTGATTATGTGAGAATAGACAGTAATTCACATTCCTGATGAAGGGTTCTTGCCCGAAATGTTGATTCTCCCGCTCCTTGGATGCTGCCTGACCTGCTGTGCTTTTCCACCACCACACTCTTGACGGTAACTCACATCCACCATATGGGAGAAAGTAAAAACCCAATATTTAAATGATCAATCTTATTGATTCTTATGGTGCAGTGATAGTGTCTTTACCTATGAGCCAGGAGAACGTGGGTTCAGAACCCAGCTGTTTTGTCGTAACATGACTGAACTGGTTGATTAAAAATATTTTCAACTACCAGTCTCTTTTGTAAAACTACAGCCAAAAATTCATCTGCAAAGGGTCGCTACAAGTGATGTTAACACTGTAGTTCCAGATATCAGTTGTTATGGAATATTACCACACAAAGGACACTCAGAATACCCACGTCTGACTGAGCATTACATTTAATGGCCTATTCAACTCACCTTTAGTCGAATTGTTACTGGGACTAATGAACTTCATGCTTCTTGAGAATGCTTCAGCTCACATTTTACTCCCACATGAAAGTTGGATAAAATTGAATCACCAAATTGATGTATTCCTGATTTGGGCCAATTATGAAACCATTAACTCCCTTTTGGTACGTTGCCCAGAGAGCCTGGCTGTCATGAGCCTCAAATCCGTTATTTTTTTCGAAGTAATTTTGGAATCTCCCTTCTGACCTAGATGAGTATTTTGGATTTTTAAAATGCATCATCTTTTTCTACTCCTGTGGCAATGCATGCCTCCAGCAGCACCCAGGTATCCTTGGCACCCAGAATTGCCACGGGCAATTGAGGAAAAATGTAACAGAGATGAGTTTTCGTCGCTCACAGATCTTTTATAAGAGCTCATCAGAAAATGGATTGACAGAATGTACTGCACATATATCTCCAATTCGGAAATGGGAGGGAGATGGTGATCCATGATCCATTTCTCAGTCCTGTCCACCTGATCTTTAAGGTGACATTCAGAACTCTGCTTCATTATGTGAAGAAAATAGACTGGTGAAAATAAGTAAAATTATAACAAGGGTGAGTATAAATTGCAAAGTAAAATAACACTGGATAGGTCATTGGCATTCAAAGCACAACTCCACTGCTGACCTTTAAAAGCCTAAGAGTTTGTATTTATGTAGCCATTCTGTCTCTCAAATATTGTTTGTTCTTCCACGAAGCTTGCAATGTAATTTCCCAAACTCCTGATGGAAGATTCACAATGGTCATTCCTCACCAGAAGAGAAACTGCAGCTTTTCCATCATTTACCCAACAGAAATCATGATCTCTGAATTGACCCTGGGACACTTCAATGATCTGCAGGTAATTATGATTCACAAAGGGTTGATTAATTAATTAATTAAGGTTGTGTTCAAATGCTATGTAATTTATTACATGATTGTGGAAATAAATTATACATGTGCCTAAAATATTATTTGAAAACATCCCACTGGATCCTGCAGCATCTGAGGAATCTTATAGTTTGTAGAAATTTGGATATTTTAGAGACGGGAGCAGTAGTTGATAAAACGGCTCACAGACTTCCCAGGGACTGACAAAAACAATAGAATATGAAGATACTTTCTTTGGAACAGATTAACACGAGCTAGAAATCTTAGATTTAGGTTATCTGTGTCCTGGCTCAAATGCATGTGGGCCTAAACTACAAATTATCTGTTTTTTACACTAAGTGCTATAAAGTTGCCAGTCTCTTTCTAAAGGTTACAAAGTTGATTGATGCTCTCATTTTCATTAACTTCTGTTCCTGCTGAAAACGCTATTCCTTAGCTGTCAGTTCCACCCCTCTCCCTGGTAACTGTCTAAGGCTGAACTATAGCCATCCTAACCTGGACCTAGCATATTTAACTTGGAGATGAATTACTGATCAGTATGCACTGTCACTAACCTCCGTCTGTTTTAACTTTGGTAACAATGTCTGACCCCACCTTGCCTCAGCTCAACTGTTGCTGAAACTGTCATGCATTGCGAAAGGTAAAGACGCCATTATCGTTCCAGACTGCTCTCCCATTAGGGAGAGATGACTGATGATGGTTTAACCTGAGAGTTGCCATTACTCAGGCACAGGGAGAAAAGTTGAGAAGGAGAATCCCTCAAGATAACCTCAGTCAGTGAAGGAAATGAATGCTTGCTGTTGGCCTCACTCTGCATCACAAATCGGCTGTGCTTCTTGGTCTTTCATATACCTGAACTCCAATGTGTTCAGCTTTAAGTAACCTTTTCAGGGTTTTATCCCAAACCTTCTGGAATTAACGCTAACTCTTCACTATAACCTACCTCATTATATTCCCGACTCAGGCGACTGACTGTGTGGAGTTTGCACATTCTCCCCGTGTCTGCGTGGGTTTCCTCCGGGTGCTCCGGTTTCCTCCCACAGTCCAAAGATGTGCGGGTCAGGTGAATTGGCCATGCTAAATTGCCCGTAGTGTTAGGTAAGGGGTAAATGTAGGGGTATGGATGGGTTTCGCTTCGGCGGGTCGGTGTGGACTTGTTGGGCCGAAGGGCCTGTTTCCACACTGTAAGTCTAATCTAATATCCTTTCCTTCTCAGGAGCACTGTTTGCACAACCTTCCTGTTCAAAGGATTTCATAAGATTGCCCCACTTAAAATCAGAAGTGAACGTTAAAAGTCTCTCTCAGCTCTGGGCATTTCCTTCAGCTTAACTAAAAAACAATATAACAAACTTTTGAGGCTGCACGATTTACCATGCTGGGTCACTAGACACTATAAAATAAATAGAGAGCCATCAGTGGTGCACAAACCCATCAAGTCTGAAGCCAGGACTCAAGACTGTTTTTAAAATAAATCATCGTGACCACAAAATGCTGATGAATTAATTATTAATAAATTAATGAATTCACTATTAATTTCAGACATGCAGAAAACCCATGGTTACTAACACAAAATACTTACAGCAAATAACATTAAAATTATACATATCAATCCCACTGTGTATTGAAGAATTTTGCTGTGTTAAAAGTATAAGTTGTTAATGATAGCTTTGTGGAAATGGGAAGTGGAAATGAGAAATTAAAATGCGACATGAGCAGAAGGTCTGCTGTGAGGTTTATGGGTTTATGGTGGGTTGGGAATCAGATTTCAGATGGTTGACTATAATTGACCCAAAGTGATTGTTGCCAATAACTGTTGAGAAAAAGTGCAATAAGTTCCCTTTCTCAATTTGATGAGCACGACATTCACACCCACGTGAAAAAAAAGCCTACTGAAGAAGATGTAGAAAACTTGCCTGTATGAGTACATAAGGTTTATCACAGCCTTATCAAAGTAATTGTTGATGGCATATACACTGAAATAAGCCCATGTCATAAATCTGTAATGAAGTAATTTTGTACAAATGTAACCAATCCAACAGTTGAATATATCTTGCTGCCTGATTTCACTACTTATGACTGTATTAATTGTAATCAGTAATGCAATTTTTATTAGATGGCAATATACTGTTAATTTCCACATGATGATTCAGCTGTTTGTCATTGTATGGATAGTTACTGAAAATAACAGGGTGCTGTTCTCTGACCAGTGAAAATGGATTTCTGCTTGAGAGAATTTATGGGCATTTGTGGAACTCTGTGGACAGGCATCCAATTGCTTGCTCACTGTTAACGAAGCCATTTTAACTTTCATCTTTGAATTATACAGAAAAGCTGGCAAGAAGCCAAGGCAGTGTTACACAACACCCTGGAAGTGGGCTTGCACCATTTTGATAAATTGAATTCACGTAACTTGACATCTGAATTATACTTTACAATTTGTGTTGATGCAAAGTTAAAGACTGCTTCATATTTATGTTAGCTGCATAGTATAACTCTAATAGCAAAGGTAGCAGTTTTCATACAGATAGAATCTTCACCTTACTACTGTCCCTATTCCCATGTTAATGTTAGGAAAATTGAACAGGAACCTCAGGCAGAAATATCACACATCTCCTGATAGTGATGACGTCTGAAACATACTTCAAAGTTGTACCCGGTAGAATATAATGAGAAGATTGATTTACGTAATTCCACATCAATCACACCTGAAGAGACAGACGGTGTATACCGTTAGAACATACACAGATGGATTAATTTTGTCAATGTAAACATTAGCCAACATTCTTACAAATATGAAAATAGAGGAATGAAGAGGAATTGTGATCTGCTCTGGATGGCTTTGCTGTTAATGGCTCAGAGAAAGTGAGGACTGCAGATGCTGGATATCAGAGTTGAGAGTGTGGTGCTGGAAAAGCAAACAGGTCAGGCAGCATCCGAGGAGCAAGAGAATCGATGCCTTGGATGGCGGTGAGGGGGGGGAAGTGCAAAATCTGCACCAACACCACTCTCCTCACCTCTGTCCAAGGCCCCAAAGGATCTTTCCACATCCAACAGAAATTTACCTGCACTTCCACCAGTGTCATCGACTGTATCCGTTGCACCTGATATGGTCTCCTCTACATTGGGGAGACTGGACACCGACTTGTGGATTGTTTCAGAGAACACCTCTCGGACAAATTTGCTAAACAATCCCACCGCCCTGTGGCTGAACACTTCAATGTCCCCTCCCACTCGCCAAGAACATGCAGGTTCCGGGCCTCCACCATTGACAAATCCTAACCACCCGACGCCTGGAGGAAGAATGCCTCATATTCCATCTTGGGACCCTGCAACCACACGGGATGAATGTGGATTTCACCAGTTTCCTTAGTTCCCCTCCCCCCCACATTATCCCGGTCTCAAACTTGGCACCGCTCTCTTGACCTGTCCATCGCCTTTCCCATCTTTCCACTCCACCCTTCTCTCCAACCTATCACCTTCTCCCTCACCTTCATCTTCCAATCGCAATCTCAGCTACCTTCCCCCCAGCCCTACCCATGTCCCATTTATGTCTGAGCCCCTCGGCCCACAAGTTTTATTCTTGATGAAGGGTTTATGCCCGAAACGTCAATTCTGCTGCTGCTTGATGCTACCTGACTGGCTGTGCTTTTCCAGCACCACACTCTCGACTATTAGTGGTTAGAGAAGGGGCCAGCTTGTTTCACTGGGAAAGAAAGTGCAAGTTACTCTCACCTGGAAACAATGACCAGAGCAATTGTGTTGACAGTAGTCCCCAAATCCTGGGGAAGTATTAGAATTGTCAGCTTCTATAAAATGCTGTACGTTAATCAAAGGATTTAATTTAACAATTGAATGAAGTTGGAGGCTTAGAGAATAACTAATTAGCATTTCTAGTAAGATACTAAACCTATGTCTTGCTTGTTGTCATGGAGATGGGTACGAAAAACTGAGTCCATAGGAAGCCATTATAAGGTGCAGGTTTTCCCAAATTAATCCCTGAATCTCACAGTGAGGGTGAATGTCCGAGAATCTGAACAAGAGAGACAGACAGGCAGACAGACAAAGAGATAGAAGCAGCAAGTCTTCTCATCCACCACACAAAACGCAAGTTGGAGATCACACTCAAATTGAAGAGACCAAAATTATGAGAGTTTAAGCAAACCTGGAAAGTTCAGTTTCCACTGGATCGAGAGAGAAATCTTCAGGATAACATCAGAGTGAAAATCAGGTTGGATGTAGAAGTTAACAAGCTGAGAAAGAAAAAAGGAGCTAATAGTCATTTCAAACTGTTCATGGAGAATGATGTTAAGTCACTTGAGGACCAACGTATAGTAGAATTATGGTGAGGAAATTTCAATCATTTTAATTGTTGAACAGGCAATTCTTTCTGAAATATAGAGTTTAAGTTGTCTACAGAAATTAATCAGTATCACTTTTAGTTTTTGTGTTGTGTCAAAGTCTTGAAACTTGAAATCTTGTTGACTGGTCATTTCAGTCAGTTGCCTTTGAATTTATTTTTATAAGTTACAGATCTCTAAGGAGATCGTAACATCATAAAACCTCTGGTCAGAACATTTAAGCAAACTGACAGGTCCAACATCTTTACATTCTCTTAAATGCGTAACTTAGCAGATGATTATGATCTGTTATGTGATATGCCCTCTATGGAGTACCATATGTAAATGAGCTGCATGCATTTCTTTGTATCTTGTCCATTAGCTACCCATTAAAAGCTGTGGTGGAGCAACTGATTTTGTGCAACTTTTGGGAGGGAATAGACTGGACCCGAGCCGGATGTACCCAGTGGCTGACATTTGCTACTCATTCAGTGGACCAGGTGAGAGGTTGATTCCATGAATCAAAGTTCTACAGACATGATAAAATTTATTTAAAAAGTCTTTCCATGTTTGGAAGGACATGATATTTATGTATGTTTATTTTTAATTTATGATAGTTGTTAATGATTAAGTTAGTAAATAATGATTAAGTGTTGATTGCATGTGATGTTTATTAGGATTTGAGGGCTTTCATAAAAGGACAGTTTGATATTATCCCATTTTATCCATCAGAATTTTACTTCTTTTTAATTTATGCTTTCCCAATGAATCAGGAGTCTTAGGAGGTTTTTTTGGATTTAGTGACTGAGTATTAATTTTGTTTGATTGCGTAAAATAAGAGCTCCTGATCATTTTTCTACAAACCTTGTCTCTAGGCTTGTTGCCCATTAATTCCTATCGGATGAGTTTGGGGAAACGTTTGGGAGCTCACAGAGATGTTTGAAGTTAGACTGGTGCTACTCCAGGCAAAGCCCTTGGTTCTCAATGCTGGGAATTTGGTCAGATTGTTTCTCAATCATAGGTTCCTGAGTAACCATCACCTTGGACCGAAGGCATGTGTGAGAGAGAAGCAAAGCAGTAGGGGACGGGTTGTTCACAGAGGGAGGAGGAGATAGTAGGAGTGAGAGACCTCTTAAAAGTCTATTCACCAACGGTCTTACAGGAAAATTTCTTATACCTTAACTGAACCCAGAGGCAGTGTGTGCATTGACTCTATTTTACAAAAGGTGTGCACGTGAATATCTACCAGCCTATGTAGGCAGATCTGCAACCTCAGAGTAGGGCAAAGATGGTAACTGTGAAAGTAACCATTACCCTGAATTTCTTTGTCAGGATTTTACCAGGCTGGGGCAGGCAACATCTGTAATAGCTCCCATTTCAACTTTATTTTATCTGTTCATAGGACGTGAGCGTTGCTGCCTATGTCAGCATTTGTTTCCCATCCTTAATTGCCCTTGGTGATGAACTCCTTGAATGACTGCAGTCTTTGGGATGTAGGGACGTTTGCAATGCCATTAGGGAGTAAGTTCTATGGTTTTGACCCAATGAAACTGAAGGAATGGCAATACTTTCTCATTCAGAATGGTGTGACTTGAAGGACAACTTGAGGTTGCGGTGTTCACATACACCTAGTGCTCTTTTCTTCTGGGTGGTAGAGGTTGTGGTTTCACAATGTGCTGTCCAAGGAGCTTTGGTGAATTATTAATGTGCAGCAGACTCACTTCATCTTGAAGAAACACCAGCTTTAAGTGTTGACAACCCTGAATCAAACTTGGTCCCTTGCTGAGACATGGAGGCAACATATTTAGTCTTTGGCTGTTGTCCACAATCACTAATAGCTGGCAGGCAGCAAGTGGATTGACTGCTACATCACAATGAAGTTGAGTGGTTGATCATGCATCCTAATCCCTGTCCTTGTTTTGGGCCCAATCCAACTATCCCTCCTATGATTCAGTCACATATTTTTATGTGCTTAGAGGTAATTGTTGCAATCATATTCACAGCAGCTGCCTTTTATTCCCTTGAGGACTAGTTTGTTTGAAAGTTTCTTTTAAAACTTACAAATTTTTATTTCAGCACAAATTAAGATTGGGTGTGACAACACCGTTGTGCGCATTGTGTCCAGCGGCAAGTACATAAATCGCCTTACGTTTGAGTACCGTCAGCTGGGGCAGCACGAGTTGGACAAACAGAACGAAAACGGAGTTGAGGATTTCTGCTACGCTGCAGACTGAGTAGACTTCTCAGCACAGATACCATCTATTCGCTGAGTAAAGGAGTAAAGCTGTAGCATTGTTGTAATTCTGTCAAAAGTATGAGATCTGTAGTGGTCGTCTTTTACTACCTTGTTAATTCATTTACTAGAACTTTGCCAGGTAGCTGCTGCTTTATCTTCCTGATTAATGAACAAACTCTCCAGTGGGTTCTTGCTGCTTTGCTAGTCAATAAGTCAGCAAATGTTTAAATTAGACCAGCAGCCAGAATGGTCATTAGACCAACAGAGAAAATAAATCATTGCTTGCTAAGACCTTATTTGGTTTAATATATGATAGCAAAGTATATTTACTTCATATTTATTGCTTAGAAATGATGCTGCCACACCAGACCACCAGCGCTGTATGAAACACTTTGTGAGGCAATTCAGTATTATGTAAATAAAGATAATTAACAGCAGTATCTTTCTTCTGTTCCAAGTGCTGGAATGGCTTTTCTTTTGTTCTGACAGAAGTGGTAAATTGAATGTGAATGACACAGACTGCATCTTGCAGACTTCAAAATGGTGCTCCATTACAACCAGTCCATTCAGGTCCAAGTATAGTTGAGTTTCTACTGTATTTTTCCTTTGAGTGGACAGGGTTAACATCCCTCTGATGAATATTCCCTGGTCCCTTTTCAATTGTGCCCATTATGGTACGAGTTAATAATATGGTACCAAACTAATATTTTTCAGGGCTCAAAATTGCTTTTAAAATTTCAAGAGTAAAGTACATTTACAATTGAACTATTGACTTCAAAGACTAAAAGTGGCATTTTAACCTCCAGCAAGGGAGGGATTGGGTGGTGTTGGAGGGTTCAAATAAACAGCAACAAATCAGAGTGTATTGGATTTTCACCCTGCCGACTTCTGGATGTTGTTTTATTGAGGCTGGAAAGAGTTCAGCGGTCAATCCACTTGCCACAGCAAGTTTGACATTTTAAATATGGAGGGTTTCCAATTCAGCCACACTTCTCCCCACCATCACACCGCTACCCTTCCCAAACAAACACTCATGAATCAGAGCCCTCTGAGTTTTGAGATCAGATCTAACTCCCACTTTCCACTGCAATGAGTTTAATCAGAGACAGCATTTGTTTGAGTGAGCATCTTGTCCACTGGGGCCCATGGTAGGGGATTGCATTTTAACTCGGGTTGGAGATCAGAATTCCTTCAGAATCAAATCTCCCTGAGATCAGCGATTTAACGCACCCCAGATCAGCCACCTACAAGGTTCAGGGATCAGATTCAATCCAGTGTTGATGATCAGACCTTTAATGCTCTGGGCTCAGGGTGTTCAGATGCATTGTAAGGTTACACACCCAGCAGGATAAGGAAACTAATGCCTCTAAGGATCTGATGCCACAGGGTTAGGCTTGTAGCCTGCACATTTGGGCTCCCTGCATGATTGGAAACCACACTTGTCAATCAAGCTAATCTCTGGGCAGGAAATCTATCAATGAATGAAGAAGATGCACACTTTCAGGCTTGACCTACCTGCTTTTCCATCACTCCCAAAATGCCGGCAAGTCAAAACTATCCAGCATCACTGAATCATTAATGAATTGAAGGAATTGCGTTTGCACTGGGTCTCTGAGCATTCTAACCTAGTATCAATTCTCCTGAAACATAAAGAAAGGGCAAGTTAACTGATACAGCATTTCCAAAAAGTGATTTTAACATTACATCATATCATCATTTAGTCATAATTAAATCCTCTTTAAAAATATTTTACAGCATGAGAATCTGTATATTGAAGTTTAATCATCCATATTTAACTCAAAGACAAAATAAAGTGCTGTGGACAATTTTTGTTTTCAAATGTATTATTTTATGGATGAGTTTAACCATTCAACATGTTTTTTCATTTTCTGGAACTCATATTAAAGTTTCTGCACTGAGTTAAAACATTTCAAGCCAAGTTACAATGTCTTGAACTACAACTGAGAATAATTTATGTAAATGCATATTACATCACTTTGGGCTGAATTTCCCATTGCTTTTGGCAAAGTTTATTCGAGTGAACACTTTGTCCACTGTAGCACGTGCCAACTTTTCTAATGCAATCTTCCATTCTCCAGCTCATTAATTATGCAACCAGGCTCTTGTGGAATGGCAGAAGACATGGAAGTACTCTACAATCTGCAATTTTCCCACCACTGGCACCAACCTTATGTGGTGCGAGCCAGAACCTAATCTTCACAATGGGTTCCTGACGTATAACCAATAAAAAATTACACAATTAAAGGAAGTCCAAATCCAGCTCATTCACCACGGATGGAGAGGTGATGGCTTAATGGTATTATCAACAGACTATTGATCCAGAAACTCAACTAATGCTCTAGTGCCCAGGGTTCAAATCCTGTGGCAGATGGTGGACTTTGAATTCAATTCTAAAAAAATCTGGAATTAAGTATCTATTGATTAAACCATTGCAGATTGTCAGGAAAAACCCATCTGGTTCACTAATGCCCTTTGGGGAAGGAAATTTGCCAACTTCACCTGGTCGCCAAATCTATAGCAATGTGATTGATTCTCAATTGCTCTCTGAAATGGCCTAGCAAGCCACTCAGTTACACCAATTGCTCCAAAATCTCAAAGAAGTGAAATTGGATAGATCACCTGGCATCAGTCTAGACATTGGAAAAGACAATGGTAGAAACAGTTCTGTTGACTCAGCGAAGTCCTCCTCACTAACATTTGGGGGCTAGTGTTAAAATTGGGAGAGATGTCCCAACAGCCTGACATTGTCATATTAATGGAATCATACTTCTCACAGATAGTGTCCCAGACATCACTATCACCATTCCTGGATATATCCTGACCCTCCGGCAGCATAGATCTAGGCAGCACAATGATATACAGTCAAGGGGGAGTTGCACTGGGAGTCCTCAACATTGACTCTGGACCCCATAAGGTCTCATGGCTTCAGGTTACAATGGCCAAGGAAAACTTCTAATTACCACATACTGTCCTCCTTTGGCTGATGAATCAGTACTCCTCCCCATGTTGGAGGACGCACTGGAAATGGCAAGGGCATAAAGCATTCTTTGGGTGGTGGATTTTAGCATCCACCTCGAAGAGTGGCTCAGCAGTAGCACTACTGACCATGCTGGTCAGGTTTTAAAGGACATAGCTACTAGACTAGGTCTGTGGCAGGTGGTGAGGGAACCAACAAAAGCAAAAAAACATATTTGACCTCATCCTTACCAATCTGCCAGCTCCAAATACAATTGTCCATGACAGTATCAGTAAGAGTGACCACCACACCATTCTTGTGGAGACAAAGTCCAGCTTTCACGTAGAGAATAACCTCCATCATGTGGAGTGACATGACCATCCTGCTAAATGAAACAGTCTTCAAACTGATCTAGCAACTCAAGACTGGGCATGCATGAGGTGCCATGGGCCTTAGCAGCAGCAGAATTGTACTCCAGTGCAATCTTCAACCTCAAGGCCCAGCATTTGCCCGACTCAACCATTGCCATCAAGCCAGCGATCAACCTTGGTTCAATGGTGAGTGCAGAAGGGCATGCCAGGAGCAGCCCCAGGCATACCTGAAAATGAGGTGTCAACCTGACAAAGCTTCCAAGTAGGACTACTTGCATCCCAAATAGCAAAAGGAGCAAGTGATAGACAGAGCTAAGTGATGCCACAACCAACGGATCAGATCTAAGGAGTGCAATGCTGCTACATCCAGTCATGAATGAAGGCGGATAACTAAGCAAGTCACTGTACCAATATCCCCATCGTCAATGATGGATGAGCCCAGTACATCACTGCAAAAGTTAAGGCTAAAGCTTTTGTAGCAATCTTTAGCCAGAAGTGCTGGGTGGATGATCCATCTCGCCCTCCTCATGTGGTACCCAGTCTTCAGTCAATCCACATGATATCAAGAAACAGTTGGAGGCACTGGATACTGCAAATGCTATAGACCCTGACAACATTCTGGCAATAATACTGAGGACCCTTGCTCCAGAACTTGTTGTTCCCCTAGCCAAGCTCGTCCAGTACAGTTAAGTACTGGTATTTACCCAACAATGTGAAAAATTGTCCAGGAATGTCCTGTACATAAAAAGCGGGATGAATCCAACCTGGCTAATTACTGCCCCCATCGGTCTAATCTCGATCATCAGCAAGGTGTCATCTGCTCAGCAATAACCTGCTCAGTGATGCCCAGGTTGGTCCACTCAGCTCCTGACCTCATTACAGCCTCGAATCAAACATGGACAAAAGAGCTGAATTCCAGAGGTGAAGTGAGAGTGACAGCCCTTGACATCGAGGCTGCATTCGACCGAGTATAGCATGAAGGAGCCCTAGCAAATCAGGAATCAATGTGAATCAGGGGAAAACTTTCCAATGTTGAGAGTTATAGGAAGATGGTCATGGTTGCTGAAGGTCAGTCATCTCTGTTCCAGGACATCTCCACAAGAATTCCCCAGGGTAGTGTCCTAGGCCTAACCATTTTCAGCTGCTGCATCAATAGCCTTCCTTTCAACATAAGGTCAGAAGTAGGGATGTTCACCAATGATTACACAATGTTCAGTACCATTCCCAACTCCTCAGATACTGAAGCAGTCCGTGTTCAAATGTAACAAGATTTGGACAATATCCAGGCTTGGGCTGACAAGTGTCAAGTAATATTTGTGCCACACAAGTGCCAGGCTATGACCATCTCCAACAAGAGACAATCTAACCACTGCCCCTTACATTCAATGGTGTTACCATCACTGAATCCCCACTATCAACATCCTGGGGGTTATCATTGACGAGAAGCTCCACTGGACTCAAACAAAAACGCACCAGCTACATTTGCAGATCAGAGGCTAGGAATACTGCGGCGAGTAACTCACTTCCTGACTCCCTAAAGCCTGACCGCTATTTACAAGACACATATCAGGAGTGTGATGGAATACTCCCCACTTGACTGGATGAGTGCAGTTCCAAAAACACTCGAGAAGCTTGACACTGTCCAGGACAAAGCAGCCTGCTTGTCTGGCATTACATCCACAAGCATTGACTCCCTCCACCACCGGTGCTCAGAAGCAGCGGTGTGTGCTATCCATAAGATGCACTGCAGAAATTCACCAAAGATCCTCAGACAGCAACTTTCAAACTCACAACCAATTTCATCTAGAAGGACAAGGGCAGCAGATACACGTAAACACCACCACCTTCAAGTTCCCCTCCAAGCTACTCACCATCCTGACTTGGAATTATACAGCAATCCCTTCAATGTCACTGGGTCAATATCCTGAAATTCCTAACCTAATGTCATTGTAGGTCACCCCACAGCAGGTGGACTGCAGCGGTTCAAGAAGGCAGCTCACCACCACCTTCTCAAGGACAACTAGGGATAGGCAATAAATGCTGCTCAGCCATTTATTTTTATTGTTAAAAAAACAATTTTTTTTTAAATTGCAGGTTTCAGTAAGTTTTGCTGAGGCTTCTTGTACTGAATGGTCCAAGTGCTATCATGGTGTCTTGGATGTTCATCCTCGCCAGTGTCCTCATCTTCATCTTCATCCTCAGAGGATTACTGTCAAGTCCTGATTACCACTTCATCTAGAACATCCCCTACTTTGGTGGCTCCAGTTGTGAAGAATTAGAATGATAAGCCACTCCTTTTCTGTGCTATATTGCAAAACCCTGCCAGTGTTCTCCAAGCTTTAAAACCTCAATTGGGAAAGGAGATAATAGATTGGCATGGATGAAGGATGGTCTAACAGGCAAAAAGAGAATAGGAACATAAGCATTATTCTCATGTTGACAGAAAGTCAGTGGTGGGGTACCACAAGGACCAGTACTTGGAGCTTGGCTGTTCACATATCCATGCTTTGAACATGGGGATTAAATTTATTATTTCCAAATTTGCAGATGATACAAATTTTAGCAGGAATATATCTTCAGAAACGATTTGAACATGCTCAGTAAATGAGCAGAAAAGGACTAACTGGACGATAATTCCTTGTTTCCCTCTGTTACATTTCTTAAGGAGTGAAGTGACACAAAGAACTTCCAGTCTAAAGGTAAAACTCCTTAACAGGTAAGTCTGAAAGATTATGTTTAGGAATTGTCAATGTGCTCTCCTATCTCCTTTAACATCCATGGATGCAAGCCATCAGATCCTGGCAATTTGTCCCACTTTAGTTCCATTAATTTCCACATTGCATAACAAATATCCCCAATTTACACCCTGAGCACATGCTTTTACAAATTTCCATTCTTCCTTAAATGAGTGATTGTGAGTTGTGAAATACACCCCTCCTGGAATGCCCCATCTCCTCATATACTCTTACACTCCCCCTCCTGGAACTCCCCATTCCTCATATACTAATACTCCCCTTCCTTAGCTCCCCATTACCTCGTATATTTAATACTCCCCCCTCCTGGAGCTCCCCATCTCCTCGCATACTCTAATACACCCCCTCCTGGAGCTCCCCATCTCCTCGTATACACTAATACTCCCCCTTCTGGAGTCCCCATTCCTCATATATCTAATATATCCCCTCCTGGAGCTCCTCATCTCCACATATACTCTAATACTCCCCCTTCTGGAATGCCCAATTCCTCGTATATTCGAACATTCTCCCTCTTGGAGTTCCCCATTCCTCATGTACTCTAATATACCCCCTCCTTCAGCTCCCCAGCTCCTCATAAACTCTAACAATTCCCCAGCTGGAGCTCCCTCTCCATTCCTCGTATACTCTAATACTCCTCCTCCTGGAACTCCCCATTTCACATATACTCTAATACTCCCCCTCCTTCAGCTCCCCATCACCTCGTATACTCTATGGGACTCCATAGTTACATCCTGGATGGTTCTGCGTCATTCACTCAGCAATATAGTTTAACACCACTCATTCCACTTTCACCAGGACTCTAAGGCTTCCATCAATCAGCCTCCTAACCAATGCTACCTAATCTCCAGGCCCAACTCTCAGACTGATTTTGCAGGTCAACTGCAAGTGAGAATAGTACTGCCTCTAGACGAACATCTCCCCATCATCCTGAATAATGTATCATTAATCTCTGAACTGATTATGCTTGACCGTGGATCAATTCTGGAGACTGGAGACTGAAGACTGAAGAAAAGTCATTGGAGTTGAAACATTAACTCTGTCTTCTCTCTCCAGTGACGCTGCCAGACCTGCAGAATTTCTCCAGCAATATTTGTCTTGTTGATTTAAGATCTTCAACATCTTCAGTTTTTGTTTTATTTCAAAGACATGTATCCTTGGGCACTGGTAGGACTAAGTGCCTGACTGACTATGGCTGCCCCACCCTGACCCTTGACTGATAATGGTAGACTGACATAGTTCCCTTAACTTCACCAAAGCTAAATCCTGTTTCATTCTCAGACAAGGTCATTTAGCAGATGGCAGTATGCTTATTGTGTAAACTGCTATCACATGCAGTAGTTGTGACACTGACATAGCTCCATGCCATAGAACCACATGTCCACCCCTTTGACTGTTCAGTACCCTGTACAGTGACAAAATACTGTCTTTCCCTTTGTCTAAAAAGCAATGCAATTCCCACAGATTTAAGGTCTGTATCATACAGCCAAAGCAGTGCAAACCAAATAAACTGACAGTCTCTGTCTCCAATAAAGTACAAAGTGAGTGAGCACTAAAACAATTAAGGTAAAAGTCATGAGAAGCTTGAAATGTGTGTGCTCCCGTCCGCAACTCAACCTGGCAGGGACATATAAATTGTAGGTGTCCCTGAGCTCCAAAGTGAAGATCTGAAGTGGCCAAAGAAGTAACCTGAAAGGAGGTATTACGATGTGATGAATTTGGTTTTTTGCTATTATTAACTTGCACAAAAGGCGGTGTCAACAAAGTGCGTAGTGATGTTGTTCTGAAAATGGAATTGGGTGAAAGCCTGGATCTCCAGCATCTGCAGACCTCACTTTTTACTGAAACCCTGGAGAAGCAAGCAATGAATGTTCTGAACTGGAATGTTGAGAGTTGGAGCTATCTAATTTCTCAGATGGGGAGTGAATTGAAAGCTGCAGAGAAATGAAGCATGTTGGGCTAATAATAAGTTACAAATGCCTGAAAATAAGATAGTCAATGCTCATTATCAGGATCCTGAAGGTGCCATTTAAACCCAAAAGGGAAAATCAGATCTCTTTCATGACGTTGAGGTATTTTGTTTTCACTTTTGCTGCATTTGCTGACAGTTCTTATCAGTGATCAAAGCACTCAAGGGAGCAGAAACTTCTGCCCTTGGTTTTGAAATGTTCATTAGCTTGATCAATACAGATTCCAATTTGCTTCAACATATCCTTCAATAAGTAGAAAAGTTTTACTAAAAATGGGAACTGCAGAAAATGCATATCACAAGGATGAGTGTTTTCTTTCTGTATTTGAAAGAAATTTAACATTGGAATTACATTATAGGATAGTACTGCACCAATTTTTTACTCTAAATAAACTAACAAACCCTCTTGAAATGTTGAACAGACAAATATCTACATCTACTTTGTAATTTCACACTTTATAATCCAAACATGTTTTTGGCATCTTGAGGGGAAATTGGACTTCCCTATCCCCAAGTCAAAATCATCTAAGTAAACAGAGAATAAAAATGAAGCCAGTACAAACCCTGGGAGGATGCCATTTCCATTTCTTTCCCAACAGTGCAATATCCATTACCAAACATTTGTTTCCTGTTCATTAGCCAAGTTTCTATGTGTGCAGTCACAATTCCTATTATAGCTAATGCTGGAATTGTGACTAAGAAGCTAAGGAGGTACCTTATCAAACCACTTCTAAACATTAAATGCAATCCAACTTCTATTCATTCAGATCTTCAAAAAATTCCATCATAATTGTTCACCATGACTTCCTCAACAACAGCAAGATATGTGCCGGCTGTCCGTGATGAATTCCTTCTGTTGAAAGACTACTTTCTCAGATGAAAACAAGGTCTTTCTTTTCTGAGTTAGCAATGAGTCTTTGGAATGCTATGGGCCCCCAAACATTGTTGAAGATGTAAGAGAAGGCATTGAACAAGAACTCAGAGGTACGCAATGTAGTGATTGTTATGAGGTGATCCAGATGAAGGTCATAGAATATGAGTTCCCAGATTAGGGCTGTTAGTCTAGTCCAATCAGGAAGCCCTGGCTAACAGATATAAACAGGAGTGTCAGAGGTTCTGCTATCTCTGAGAGCTGGCTCTGAGGAAGCTGTATTAGTGTCAAGAATGTTCTGTGTAAAAATAAACGGTGATTTGGTGACTGGGTAGCGGCCTTAATGAAGTTATTTCACATGCACCCAGGCTACAACTGTAATTATGGGTGACTTAAATTTACATATAAACTGGACAAACCAAACAAGCAATTTCCTGGAGTGTATATTTGATGGTTTTATTACACCAAAATATTGAGGAATCAACGAGAAAAAATGACCATTCTTGAATAGGTACTGTGCAATAATTAAAGATTAATTAACAATCTTGTTGCATGATGTCCCCTGGGAAGAGCAACAATAATATAATAGAATTCTTCATTAAAATGGAAATTAAAGTAGCTGAAATTGAAACTAAGTTCCTTAATCTAAATAAAATGAGATATGTGGAAATGTGGTGTGAATTGGCAATGATGGATTGGGGAGCTTTACTAAAGGGGTTGGGCAATGGTTCATAGTTAAGGAGTGTGTACATGAATTACAACAATCATTCATTCCTGACTGGTGCAAAAGTAAAAGAGGAAAGGTGGCTCAACCAGGGCTTATAAAAGAAATTGGGGATAGTATTAGACACAATAAGGAAGTATATAAAATTGACAGAAAGAATTAGCAAGCCTCAGGATTGGGAAAATTTTAAAATACAACAAAAACAGATAAAAGTTTGATCAAGTGGGAGAAATTAGCACACAAGAGAATACTAGAGGGAACATAGAACAAACTTCCAGCAATATCCAAAGAGAAAAACTTTTGTAAAGACAAATATATGTCTCTTCCAGTCAGAAACCAGGGTAATTATAATGTGGGTGTATGTGTTGCCATAGTTTTTTTACCAGACCATAGGGCTGCTTTGTCATTAGAGAGAAACAGCTGGTGGTGATTTGACCTGAGGGCTACCATACCTCAAGCAAGGGGAAAGGTTGAGAAGGAAGGTCCTTCATGATAACCTCAGCTAGTGATGGGCATTGAACCCATGCTGTTGGCATCACACTGATTTGCAAACCAACCATCCAGTTAACTGAGCTAAACTGACCAAAGGAATGACAGAAAAATTTGGTTCAGTTTTCACAAAAGTGGGCACAAGTAACTTCCCAGAACCAAGGTGGAATTGAAAGAAATCGGTATTAGTTGAAAATGGTGCTGGGAAGTTAAAGGGCATAAAGGCTGACAAATCACCAGGGCCTAGTTGTTGCTGTGCCTCCCGAATTTTCCTCAGAAACTCCTACCACTGTCACTCCCACCATCTTCTCCACGAGGCTCCCCTTCCAAACAATTCTGACCAGCTACTCCTGATTGTCTTTGTAGTTACCTTCACTCAATTGTAATAGTGTTACATCCATGTTCAGCTTCTCCTTCTCAAACTGTAGGGTGAATTCTCTCATATGAAAGTCATGCCCCGTGGGAGTCCTTCACCTTGAGATCCCTAATCCAGTCTGCCTCAAAACACATCACTAAATCCAGAATTGCCTGTTTGAAGTGGACGTTGTTTTATTGACATTCCTTTCCTTGAGATCTATTACCAATCTGATTCTCTCAGTTCACCTGCAGTCCCCTGTAATTATTGTAATAGTGCCTTTCTTACACATCTTTTCTGTCTTCTGATTTATTTTGTTCTATAAATCCTGACTACTGTGGAAGCTAGTACAGAACTCCCATACAATTCCTCAACTGTACCCACACATATTCTACACCTTCTGACTCTACATCACTTCTTGTTATTGATTTAATTCAATTTCTTACTAACAAGGCAAACCTGCTCCCTCTGTTCATCTGCCTGTCCTTTTGCTAGATGTATAGCCTTGGATATTTCATTTCTAACCGTGATGCCCTTGCAGGCATGTCTCTGTGGTATCATACCTGCCCATTTCAATCTGCGATACAACTCATTGAACTTGTTTCTTAAATTGCATGCATTTATGTACAATATCCTCAGTCCTGCATTGACTGCTCCTTTCTCATAGCTGTCCTCTTATCTGCTGTGGAGAAAGTGAGAACTGCAGATGCTAGAGATCAGAGTTGAGAGTTTGGTGCTGGAAAAGCACAGCAGGTCAGACAGTAACCGGGAAGCAGAAGAATCGACTTTTTGGGCATGAGCCCTTCATCAGCCCTAATCTGCTGTGCCTGAAGTTAGATTCCTGAGCCTTTCCATACTGCTCAGTGACATTCCCAATACACTGCCATCTCCTCCTTTACTGGCACTTCATTTGTTTGACCTTGCTCTCGAGAAAACTAAAGCATTACAAGGTACATTTACAACATGTTGATCAAAAATATCATTAGAAATGCTACTTTATAAAATTTTAATGTTTTTGAATTTATTATGTCTCATTTCTATTTTAACAGGTGAATTTAACTGCCATATTAATCTCTCCACTGAAGAGAATAAATTTGATCCCAATTTAGGGGTTTATACAACAGCGCATTTTTACTCTGCAATATCTGACATTGAAAGTGAACTGGGTCCTTGCATTTCGAGAATATTTGGGACAAGGTTATTTCTAGATTTCAAAAGGTTTGGTTTGTAGAATGATGTTAAAATGCCTAACCACAAGTAGGTGAACCAAAAAATTACAGTAGATAGAAATACTTAGATATGAAACATGACAGTTATTGTGAAACCATGTCCTGGGTGAAAAATAGTTACTGACTAGACAGCCTGAATTGTGTTTTGTCTTAAACTGTGGCCATAGTTGACTATGGCCAATGACTAGAAACCATAGTTTCAAAGATGGCTTAATATTTGCACCATGGTGCCTTCTATGGTACTGAGGTGGCACGGTGGCTCAGTGGTTAGCACTGCTGCTTCATAGCACCAGGGACCCAGTTTTGATTCCAGCCTCAGGCGACTGCCTGTGCGGAGTTTACACGTTCTCCCCGTGTCTGCGTGGGTGTGCTCTGGTTTCCTCCCACAGTCCAAAGATGTGCAGGTCAGGTGAGTTGACAATGCTAAAAATTGCCTATGGTGTTCAGGGATGTGTAGGTTAGACACGTTAGTCAGATATAAATGTAGAGGAATGGGTTTGGGTGGGATACTCTTTAGAAGGGATTTTATTCTATATTCCAATGCTATTGAAATGAAGACAGCTTGTCTGCAAAGAACCAGGAGCACTTACCTTGAAGGTGTGTGAAGAGGGAAAATCTCCTACCCCCATTAGTAAAGCATCCTGATAATCACCTAGGTACATACCTGGATGGGGACATGCCACTAGATGTAATCATTTAGATTAAAGGAAGGTGTCCAAATGTAATTTAATCACATAGTCAAGATAACTGGAATCCATTAATTATGGCCATATGAGGGTCATAGGACAGTTGGAGAGAAAAGGCCATATTACAAGCCAGCGACCCATTTTACGTTTATGAAAATGAGGGATGGGTAGAATGGGTAAGTGTGTTGGTGGAGAGGCTGGGGAAACATCTGCAGAGTGAAAACATTTGGTTTTGGGTGTCCAATGTGCAAAGAGGTTACTTGTAAGAGACAAAACCTTCCTAACTACTGCTGGAGTATGGCGATATGCCAGGCAAGATCCCTTAACCTGAAGCTCTCTTGCCAGTGTCAAATTTGCTTGCAGGAAATGGCTGCTTTCATGAACAGCTGCAGTCTGTAAGGTGTAGGGACACCCGCAGTGCTGTTAGGGAGGGAATTGCAGGATTTTGACCCAATGACAGTGAAGGAGCAGTCCAAATCATTAATACTGTGGAATCTGCTGGTGATGGTGGTCATATCCATTTGCTGCTTATTCTCTGGTTCATAGGGTCTATCGAAGAAGCCTCGATGGGTGATTGCAGTGCAACTTGTAGAGATGCCTTGCTGCCATTGTGCTTTAGTGGTGAAAGAAGTAAATGTTGTATGTAGTGAATGTGATCCCAATCAAGCAGGCTCCTTTGTCCTGGATGGTGTAAACTTCTTGAGTATTGTTGGAGTTGCTTCAATCCAGGTAAGAGTAAAATATTCTACCACAATTCTAACTTATGCCTTGTGGATAGACATGACAGAAAAAGGAGGTGAGTTACACACTGCAGAATTCTTAGTCTCTGAGCTGCTTTTATCGAGTCATAGAGTTGTACAGTACGGAGGCAGACTCTTTAGTCCAACTCATCCACGCCAATCAGCTATCCTAAATTAATCTAGACCCATTTGCCAGCACTTGGCCCATATCTCTCTAAACCCTTCCTATTAATTTTAGAATCTAGACTTTAAGAATCCCTACAGTGTGGAAGAGGCCCTTCGGCCCAATGTTCACATGACCCTCCAAACAGTAACAGACCCAAGCCCACTACCCTATATTTACCCCTGACTAATGCACCTAACCTACACATCCCTGAACACTATGGGCAATTTACCAGAGCCAATTAACCTACCCTGCACATCTTTGGACTGTGGAAGGAAACCGGAGCACCCAAGGAAACCCACGCAGACATACGGAGAATGTGCAAACTCCACAGAGACAGTTGCCTGAGGCTGGAGTTGAACCCAGGTCCCTGGCACTGTGAGGCAGCAGTGCTAATCACTGAGCTACCGTGCCATTCCCATGTACCCATCCAAATACATTTTAAATGTTGTAATTGTACCAGCCTCCACCAATTCCTCTGGCAGCTCATTCTATACACGCACCACCCTTTGCATGAAAAAGTTGCTGCTCAGGTTCCTTTGCCCCTCTCACCCTAGACGTATGCCCTCCAGAATTTATGTGGCTAGTCCAGTTCAGTTTCTGGTCAATAGTAACCCGTAAGATGTTGATAGTGAGTGACTCAGTTATGGTATGCAATTAAACATCAAAAGGACATTATTAGATTCTCTCTTACTGGAAATGGTCATTGCATTTATGTGGAACACGTTCAGCAGGCACTGAATGTTGTCCAGGTATTGCTGTATTCAGACACAGACTACTTCAGTATATGAGGATACACGAATGCTACTAAACTTTGAACAATCATCAACTAACATCCTCATTTCTGATCTTATGATGGAACACATCTTTTTACAAGCCTACAAATATTTTTACTTCAATTTTTTCTTTTTGCAAAAATGTGTTTTAGCATAACCATGGAAAATCCACCACATGCAAATTCCACTCCAAGCCACTCAACATCCTGAGTTGGAAATATATTACTGTTTCTTCACTGTTTTTGGGTCAAAGTTAGAGAATTCCCATCTTAACAGCACTGTGGGTCTATCTACTGCTCACGGACTGCTGTAGCCTTGACAAAGGAAAGCTAGTGCTTCCAAATAAACCTGTTGGACTGTAACCTGGTATTGTGTGATTTTTAATTTCGTCCACCCCAGTCCAACACCGGCACCTCCACATCATCGTTTAACAAGGCAGCTCACCATCACCTTCTCAAGAGCAACTAGAGTTGGACAATAAATGATGGCTAAGCCTGCAACGCCCACATCCCATGAGTGATTTTTTAAAAAATCAGATTTCTCAATCAAAATCGAAATGTACCTAGTTTAATAAATAGGCAATTTCCTTTGTTTGATTTTTCTGAAGAGGGACATCTCCTCTACTTGCTGCACCTCTGCCCCTGAACCCCACCTCTCCAATCACAACAAGGACAGAACCCCACTGGTCCTCACCTCCCACCCCACCAACCGCCAGATACATTGCATTATCCTCCACCATTTCCTCCAACTACAAACAGACGCCACTACCAATGATAGTTTTCCCTACCTACTCCTATCTGCATTCCGGAGAGACCATTCTCTCCATGACTCTCTTGTTAAGTCCACGTCACCCACTCTTCACCAACCCACCCTCCACTCCCAGCATATTCCCTTGCCACAGCAAGAAGTACAAACCCTGCGCCAATGCCTCCCCCCTCACCTCTGTCCAAGGCCCCAAAGAATCCTTCCACATCCAGCAAAGGCTTACCTGTACTTCAACACATGTCATCTACTGTGTCCGTCTCAATGTGGTCTCCTCTACACTGGGGAGACAGGATGCCATCTTGCGAACATTTCAGAGAACATCTCTGGGATACACGCACTAAACAACCCCACCACCCCGTGCCTGAACACTTTAACTCCCCCTCCCACTCCACCAAAGACATGCAAGTCTTGGGCCTCCTCCACCACCAAACTTTCGCCATCCAATGCTGGGAGGAAGAACGCCTTAGAACCCTTCACATGGGATCAATGTGGATTTCACCAATTTCCTCATTTCCCCTCCCTCCCTCACCCTATTCCAGATCCAACCTTCCAACTCGGCACCACCCTCTTAACTGTCCTACCTGTCCATCTTCCTTCCCATCCATCCACTCCACCCTCCTCTCTAACCTATCACCTTCACTCCTACCTTCATCTACCTATCGTATTCTCAGCTACCTTCCCCCCAACTCCACCCTCCTCCTATTTATCTCTCAGCCCCCTTGGACCATCCCCACATTCCTGATGAAGAACTTATGGTTGGGACGTTGATTCTTGGATACTGCCTGATCGGCTGTGCTTTTCCAGCATCACACTCTTTGATTCTGCTCTCCAGCATCTGCAGTCCTCACTTTCTCTTAGGTCATTTATGGTAAGCTCCTTTATAAGGTTAGACTTTCTTAAACATTCCTTTGTACTGCTTCTGCTTAATTCATCATAGAATCTCTCCAGTGTAGAAGCAGGCCATTCAGCCCATTGAGTCCCCACCAACTCTCCAAGAGGATCTCACCAGATGCAACCCCCTGCACTATCCCTGTGACCCTACATTCCCCATGGCTAATCCACCTAGCCTAAACATCCCTGGACACTATGGGCAATTTACCACGGCAAATCCACTTAACCTGCACATCTTTAGACTGTGGGTCGAAACTGGAGCACCCAGAGGAAACCCACATAGACACAGGGAAAATGTGCAAACTTCACACAGATAGTTACCATTGGGTTAAATCCAACCCAGGTCCCTGGCACTGTGAGGCAGCAGTGCTAACCACTGAGCCCCCCCAACCCCCCACCAAGTTAAAAACTATTAGAACTCATCTTTGCATGGAATTAATTAGACTTTCATCTATTCCTAAAGAAGTGTCTGTTACAACTAGGGAATTATTTAACCATTACTTCCATTTTCCAAAACAATTTGTAGTGGCGTGTTTCCAGTAAACTGGAAAAATTATTATTTCTCACAAGTTGAATAGAGCTGTATCAAAATACATATGATAGCAAAGTTTCCTGTACGCATAATCGTACATTTACAAGAAAATAACTATGCTTCTGAATAATAAAAGGAATTAAGAAGACAGCTTTCCTCAAGTGAGTCTGACTTGTCACAAGTATTTTAATCACGGCTTGACTCTGTTATTAGCAAAATGTATTTTTAAGTCAAACGGAATGCAGATTAAGGAACAAGTTGGTACTTGTAAACAGGAGGTGAATTAATGAAGGAGGATTCAGTAGGGAAATTGTGATTCTGTACTTTCTCCCAACCCATCTGGTTAATGATGCTGTCCAATGGGACATGTTAAATGTTACAGTCTATATTAAACACTGAAACAAGGACAGTCTGCTGTGCTAACAAAACTTTTTACATTGATTCAATGTTACTGTCACCAAGTCAATCATCACTATCTGTTATTCATTTCAAAGATGAACCTCCCTTCAGTTTAAATAATTTGTACATAATGCAGGGCAGGAATAAATTCTGTCAAAAATAAAGTTTATTTGAATATAGCATGCAATTTATATAGCTTAGCAGCTCAAGATGCTTTAGGAAGAGGATAGACAACAGAGCAAGGTTTTAAGTGAAGGATAATGGGAGGCAATGAACGAGTTAAGAGTTTCAAATTCTGAAAACAGATAGAGCTGCAGTTAAGAGAGAAGCACATTTAGCTGCTCATGCTGGAGAACTGAGGGAGAGGGTGACAGTGGCATTGGTGTCAGAACAGCAGTGATTACAAACTTAGATAAAGGTCAGAGAAGGCTGCTGCAGTGGGCAGGTAAAAAAGGCAACGAGGAATTTGTACACAAAGTCAACGATTTTGAAATTAATACAGACTCACGAGTTAGTTGGGTGGGTGTTGGGATTCAGTGGTAAGGAAATGGGTAAAGTTTATTATATTTCTTAAGACAAAAGTAGACGATTGCATTGTTACACTGTAAGTATACTTCGTGTTGGGCAGTGTTCATTCCAAAAGGCAGTCTTGAAAATACGAAGGAAATAAGAACAATAAAGAAGAAGACTCTTTATCTCATGAAATCAGGAAGTGGTTCATACTCCAGATCACTGTCTGGTCTTGAAACCTCTTATTCGATTGTAAAGTGCTCTTGAACACATAACAGCTTAATTTCTAAATGTAATGAATGGTAATGTCAATATAATGATTATAATTCTCCAATGTTCTCACACGATGAGATGTTTCGATGGCTCATTAAAGTCACTTCAAGGTAGTTGTTGATTGATTGCTTAAAGAAAAATCAATGTCATGTTCCAAATGCTCATTTTTGAAAGAAAATCTTAGTAATGAATACATGAGAGCTGGATTTCTAAAAGTTTGTTTTCCTCAAATAGTTTTAGAAATTCTTCTCTCAGCTGTTTTGCATCAATATTTTGAATGGCTTCGCTTATAAACTTTGGACATTCTGTTTCTCTCTGGCTGTTTCATTTGTAGGAGGCAAAACAAGAGTAAAAGATTTGAGTTAACACTGCGTTCAATCAAGGATTACTAGACCCAAACTGTTAACCCTCTTTTCCTCTCTACAGTACTGCTGAGTATTTTCATCACTTTCTGTTTTGGGATCACATTTCCAGCACCCAGAGTTCTTTGTTTTTAGGAGAGACGCAATGCATAGAGTTTCTTCTTGCTAGTAGTTACCAATTATCTACCTTCATTCTTGACTGATTAGAGCTAGGGAGCTAAAGTGGGATCTAGGGAAGCTAATCTCTTTCTATGGGCTGCTGTTTGTACACTGAGCTTGGCAGTACTTCATGCAGTTGTTATGATCTTCCTTCATTTAAGTTACATTCTTGGGTTCTTGTCATCTACAGCTCAGTGGTGGTATTGCTTCTGAGGCTTAAAGTTGCAGATTCAAGTTTCACTCCACAGTCTGAGACACATAATCGAGGAGAAAATTAGGACTGAAGATGCTGGAGATCCTGATGAAGGGCTTATGCTCGAAATGTTGACTCTCCTGCTCCTCGGATGTTGCCTGACCTGCTGTGCTTTTCCAGCTCCACATAATGTAGATTGACAGTCCAGTATCATGCTGCAATGTTGAAGGTGCTGCATCTTTTATGAGACAGTTAACCAAAGTCCTGGTCTATTCTTGCTGGAAGATACAAACTGAGTGAAGTAGGTTAGGAGAATCAGCTTGCATGCTCTGGCCAATATTTGTCCTTCAACTGACAATTAAAGCACAATGATCACAATGATATTGTTGTTTGTTGGAGTTTGCTGTTACTACATATGGAGCTTAAATGGTTGAAAAGAACATTGAAAATACCTCAGATTGTGCAAGGCACTATACAGAAATGCTATTATTTCTTCCTTCTTTTTATGCTGATTGATTGAACTAAAATCCATTTATGCCTTCTAATGATCTCAGATCGTGGATGTGCCCGATCAATATGGTGATAATGTATCATTCTGCAGGAATAAGCTAATTGACTTGTGCATGGCCCATTTTCAAATGTCTCTTCTTCACATCAACACATGCAAGTTTCTGAAGGGCTTGACAGGATTGTTGATAGGATAGATGCTGACAGATTGTTTCCTCTAAAACATAGCTGGGAAGATTCTAAGGATAAGCGGCTGATTTACAAGGACTGAGTTGAAGAGAAAGTACTTCCGTCAAAGGGTCGTGAATCTTTAGTATTATCTATCCGTCAGAGATAGATGCTCCATCACTAAATACAGTTAAGGCTGAGATTGACCAACTTTTGGTCTCTCAGAGAATAAAGGGACATGGGAACAGGGGTGGGGGGTTGGGCAGGGCGGAAGTGAAGTATAAACAATCAGCCAAGATCAGATTGAATGCAGCAGCAGGTTAGACAGACGAAGTGGTTTACTCCTGCTCCGATTTCTCAAGTTCTTGTAAAAGCAGATAATGCTGATGCTGGTGATTGGAAATAAAAGCAGAATGTGTCGGAGCATCTCGGCGGGTCTGGCAGCGTATATGGAGAAACAAGAAGTTAACACTTCAAGTCCAATATGACTCTTTTTCAGAACTGAAGGAGCTGGAAAATGATGGTGTTAATGCTATAGACTAAGGGGAGGAGGAATAGATCCTATGTCGTATGATCTTATGAATGATGAGGCTGCCCAGAACAAAAAAACAATGGGAGTGCTGATGGTATTAGAGTAGAGTGATGTAAGTACTAAATGGTAGGTGTGAATAGTACAAAACAGATCAGCTACGATTTGAGCAAATCCATGCAAACAAAATCAGGGAAGGCAGGGTTGATGAATTTGTAATTAAAATGGAGGTCAGTGTTCATGTTCTGAAATTTTTAAAGTAATTATTGAGTCCTAGATGTTGGAATCTTCCCAAGTGGAAAGCACCAAAGATCATAGGGAACTCAGTAGGCATGTCCATGGATCCCTTAAGGTCACACGACAGGGAAATAAAGTGATTAAAAAAGTATATAGGATACTTGTCTTTATTAGTCATGGCACAGAGTTCAAAAGTAGAAAGATTATTTTGAAACTTATAAAATGTTGGTTAGGCTACAGACTATCGTGTGCAGCTCTGGAATCCACATTATAGGAGGGATGAGATTGCACTGGAGAGGGTGAGAGGAGGTTTACCAGAATGTTGCCTGGGCTGAAGAATTTTGGTTATGAAGAGAGATTGCACGGACTATTTTTTTTGCCTTGGAGCAGAAGAGTCTGTGGGGTGGATGAAATGTATAAAATGATGAAGACCTAGGTAGGAACGGCAGGAAGAAATGCTTCCCCTTGGTGGAGAGATCAATGACTGGGGGCATAATAGATTTAAGGGGCTTAGGGTTTAGAGGGAATGTGAGGAAACATTTTTTCATCTAGGGTGTGGTGAGAATCTGGAACTTACTCCTGTAAGGGTGGGAGAGGCAAAACCCTCGTCACATTTAAGATGCATTTAAACGTGAGCTTGTGATACCAAAGCATACAAGGCTATAGGCCAATTGCTGGAAACTGGGATTTGATATCTTTTTTTTCTTTCTCAGAGGGCAATGCTGTGTGATCGGGCACTCCTGATTTTTTTTTACTGCAGTAGTGCTTATTTTCTCCCCCAGCACCCATGGTGTGTGTGTACAGGGAAAATGGGATTTGAATAGGTAGGTGCTTGTTTTTGATTGGTGCATACTTGATGGGCCAAAGGACCTTTTTCTGTGCTGAACCTCAATAGCTCTATATAATGAGGTGCTGTTTCTCCAGCTTGCATGGGACTTCACTGAAACACCAGGCCTAGGATGGAAATGTGAGAATTAGAGCAAGGTAATGTAGTGAAATATCAAACAGCTGACAGATCAAGCTGACTCTTACAGACTGTGCTGAGATGTTCCATAAAGCAGTCACCCAGTCATCGTTGGAACAAGTCCAATTAAACTACAACGTCATCTAGAATTCCTGTTTGGGAAGTTGGACATTAAGATGACAAAACAGCAAATGTAACATCTTCTGCAATTGCATAGAAAAAATGCCATGGTTAGGTGGGTGAGTGCGAGGAAGTATTGGAGGAGTGGAAACCCTATTGTTTTTCTGAGAGGTGGGTAGCGGTGTTGCAGCAGTGTGTGAAATGGTCATACCCATCTGAGGGCTCTACTAACCATGGCAGTAGTTGTGGGGGTGTATTCTCAGTTTAAGTAAAATGAAGACATATTCAAGGCATCCCTGAGGAAGGTGGCATTAACAGAACAGGGTGAATGGAATGAAATCCTTCCTGGAAACACAGTTGTGAGTAAGTGTAATCAAGGTACAATGGGAGTTAGTGGGTTTGTCGTGGGAATTGGTGGACAGCAAATGGAGACAGAGAAGTCAAGCAAAGGAAGAGAAAAGAGTCATAGGCAGACCAGGTAAGGTGAGAGAAAGGTGGAAAATGAAGTGAAATTGATTCATCTTTCCAATTCCAGACAAGGAAAGGAATCAGCACCAATTATGCAATTGACGTATCAGAGAAAAAGATGTGGGTGAGGGACCCCAAGGAGGTCTGGAACAAGGAATTTTTCACATAACTGGGACCAATACAGCTACCTACAGCCACACCTTTGACTTGGATAAAGTGTGATGAGGTAAAGGAGAAATTGTCCAAAGTGAGACAAGCTCGACCAGTTGAAGGAGGTGGTAATGCATGGAGTAAGTATAGGTCTCATTCCAAGGAAGAAGCAGTGAGCCTTTAGGCCATCCTAATGGGAGATGGTCATGTAGAGGGATTGCACCTTCATAGTGAAGGTGGTTGGAGCTAGGAAACAATATCAGAAGAATCGGAAATACAAATGGGAATTCTTGTGTTCGACCTGACAATATCTACCATTGTGTAGAACCATGTTGTCCAACACATGAAGCAATGACCACGTCAGGGTAAATAGGAATCCATGTGTGGTTAATTGCACTTTTAATTAATTAATTAATAGGAATTGAATAATAACAGCCATCATTAAACATGTTATTTCAACACACTATCATGCAGCAGATGTACACTTTAATTTATCGGTGAATTTGTTTGCTAAAATGGTAAAGAGGAAGTAGAGTGGATGAATGCTTTACTTCCTTTGTTACAGAATGGTGGTGGATGGTTGTTAAGTAAATATACACATATGAAATATGGGAACCCATACAGTGAAGGTATACAACATATTTTCGGTTAAATCTAATGCATGCGGCTCAAAGACACTGAGTGCCCTGTGGCTAATCAGTGATTTCTATTAAACAGCATTGGCATGAGTGATCTATTTTACCAATGTTTTCACAGATCTATAGAGCTGCAATAGCCAACACTGTAAAGATGAGATCAAGTTGATTGCTTCCTCATGTTTGTTCCCTCACTACATTGATATAGTCTGGCAGCTGTGTCCTACAGGTCTTAGCCAGCTTAGTAAATGTAATATCACTAAGCCAACTTTCACCATGAACAATAAAAAATGTAATCAGAGAACATTCCTCTTCCTCACTTCTCTTAGAAATTCCTCTAGGGATTGGTCAGTATGACAGTATATGATTGTTCATTGGCGAGAGATAATGGAGAGAGGTGATACGTGGCAGGAAATTTCCTGATGTATTTAACTGAATCCTGTTAGCCAGACAAGTATTGGAGAAGACAAAAACACATCTGAAAATAACTGTTTCCTTTCAAAGCAGTCCAACGTTTCTGCTATCCTTAAACTGCATTATTGCAAAAACTGTCTTGGCACTGAAAAGTAGGATAAGAACTTAACAAAAAGAAGGAGTAGGCCTTACCACACCTTGAGCCTGTTCACCCATTCTGTAAACTTATGGCTGATCTGATCTAGGCCTCAACTCTATTTTGCTATCTGCCTTGTGAATCCTTTGACGAAAGATCTCACTGAGCCTTGAGAACATTGAATGACTGAGCTCACTTGGGAAAAGAATTCTAATGACTAACATTTGACTAACAGAGAAGAAGTTCCTTCTTGTCTCAGTTTCAAAATAAGGAGTCTCCCATTTAACCTTCCCCATGAACAATAAAAAAAATGTAATCATAGAACGGTGATGGGCGGCACGGTGGCACAGTGGTTAGCACTGCTGTCTCACAGCGCCTGAGACCCGGGTTCAATTCCCCGTGTCTGCGTGGGTTTCCTCCGGGTGCTCCGGTTTCCTCCCACAGTCCAAAGATGTGCGGGTCAGGTGAATTGGCCATGCTAAATTGCCCATAGTGTTAGGTAAGGGGTAAATGTAGGGGTATGGGTGGGTTGCGCTTCGGCGGGTCGGTGTGGACTTGTTGGGCCGAAGGGCTTGTTTCCACACTGTAAGTAATCTAAAAAAAAACATTCCATTCTTCATTTCTCTCAGAAATTCCTTTAAGGATTGGTCAGTTTAAAATAATACTATTGTTCATTGGAAAGGGATGATGGAGGGAGGTGATAAGGACTTTCTTCTTTTAGACGGTGGTTAGTCATTGGAATTCTCTTCCCAACTGAGCTCAATCATTCAATGTTCTCAAGGCTCAGTAAGATCTTTATTTTGAAGCTGTGTCCCCTAGTTCTACAACCTCCATGATGAGAACCATTCCCTCCACATCTCCTTGCTTTGTAACAAAATGCCTTCACCCCAGAAATGTAGTTAGAGAAGGTACTCTGAACTGCCACCAATTCAATTACATTCTTCCTTGTACAAAGGAAACTAAACCTAGAAGCAATAGCTGAGGCTCAGGCCAACAGCACCTATCCCTTTTACCCAATATAGACCAAGATTCCATTTGACAAGCTAATTACTTGTTGTACCTGTTCCTACTCTAGATTACATTTGATTTGTGTGTAAGGACACCCAAGTCCCTCTGTACCATTGTATGCTCTGATAAAAACAAAATGCTTTTTATACTTCTTACCAATGTTAATAATCTCACGTTTTGTCATATTACAGTCCATTTGGCCTTTATTTTATCCATTCTCTTCAAATATCCACATCCCTCTGTCTTTCTTCCAATTTGCTGCTCTATCTGAATTTGTACTGAGAGCAAGTTTGGCTACAATGCACAAGCCCCTTCATCTAAGTTTTTAACATGGATTGGAAATAGTTCTACCCCCTAATAACTTTTGCAAGAATTGACCTTTGTGACTCCACAGCAGGCAGCATGGCTGTTAGTTGTCAGCAGTCAAGAGAGTGAACATGGCCTTATGATGAAGGGAAGGTCATTGATTGAAGAAACTGAAGATGATTTGGGTCTAGAACACGACACGGAGGAACTCCTACAGAGATGTCCTAGAACTTGGATGACTGACCTCCATCAACTCTGTCTTCTGCTTTGCTATGTCTGACTCTAACCAGCACAATGTATGATGATTAGTTGTCGTGGCCGTTGAGAGGATGCTGGGGAGCTGCAGTCCATTTTGTGTAGGACACTCACTAAGAGGAACCTCAACTATCCTGCATTCAATTATCCAAATATTGGATTAATCGACAAGATTGCAAAGTCCCAATGCTTAGCTAAACTATGTTATCTGGCATTCGATTATCCAGAATTCGATTTACGAACAAAATACTCCCCGCCTGTGCCCTTTGGATAATTGAGATTCCTCAGTATACAGATAAGGAGGTAGGATCAGAGCAGTTGCAAATGGCACTGAACATTGTGCAATTATCAGTGAACTTCCCTACTTCTGAATTTAAATGGGAGGGAAGGTCATTGAAGATGCCTGTGCTTGTAACAGTTCCTGAAAAATAGTGGAGTCCCTACCTCTTAGCCAGGAGGCATGGGTTCAAGTCCTACCTGCTTCAGATGTGTGTGTCTCAGTTGGGAGTCCACTAGACCCATTGGGGGGAAACCACCCACCAAGAAGACCCCTTCCTAGCCTTCTGAATACAACACTCCATTCTTATCCTGTCCGTCAAGATCCCCTCGCCCCACCCCATACTGGATTTAACTGGGCTCAGAGTATAGATGAACTGCTTGTAGTCCCAGTAGTTGCCACCGCATCCAGTGGTGCTGCTGTATCTACAGAGCTCCCACCCATCTGAATGCCAGCAGCTCTCTAGGATGGCTTCTCAACAAGAAAGGAACAGAAGCAATTCATTTTGGGTTAATTCTTGACTTTTTATCTAAAGGATCAGGGACCACAATGATTCATAAAATCCAGTATATAATTGCTGCCATGATACAGAAAACATAACAGACAATATCCACAGCTAGGTCCTTGAGAGATTCATGTAGCCTACTCACACCTCTGCTTGCTTTTACAATGCATTATTACAACTGCTCTCCAGAAGCCTTTATATGAAGGCAAACACACCTCAGGGTATCTCCAAATGTTTAATACCAATGAAACTTCTGTACTGAGGAAATGCAGACATGAATTTGCATACATTAACATCCCACAAACAACAAAGAAATAAATGATTGAATGATTTGTTTGGGTGATGGTAGTTGAGGAATAGTTGCTGGCTGAGACTTCCAAGTATATTTTGCTTAACAATCACTGAATCCTATTTTCCAATTAATAATTTTAGTCATTATTAGACGTTACTAGGTTTGGAAAGTACGAGTCCATGATTTCTTCTTCACGATTAGTCGAACATCTCGGTTCCTGGCTAATGAAGAGGCTAATTATACGACAGTTACTACTTAAGGAAATGGCAAAACAAACGGGTTATTAGCACACACCTGCACCTGTTTAATTACTAGAAATAGGATTTTCCATTCAAACTAAATTCAACAGTCGTCGCATTAAGAAGTGTACTTTACCATGTTACCATTTATCCAGCATTCATTCCACTTATTCAAAAGCTTAAAGAAATCTTTCACAAAGGTATGTGTACAAATTCTGAATGGCATCAAGATACAAAATCACAGAAGCCAAGCAAATCAAGAGGGATTTGGTAATCAGAACAAAAAGCAGGACCGCACAGTGCCTTGACCTGTAACTTCCTGCCCTGGTCACTGCTCCAGGAAAAGCACAAGGGGAGCTGATTCCCGCCAAAACAGTGGAGATTATAAAATGCCCCTGAATGCCCAACCACAGAACAGTATTCAGACCTGGACTTCCCACTGATTCCAAGCAGAGTCAGGGCAGGATGGTACACAAAAATGAGATCACCAAAACATTGTATTGGAAATTCCCCCAGCTGTTTTACATTAGCAGTGGGGGGAGGAAGTGCACCACCCAAATCAAATTAAAATGACATTTAAATTAAATGCTGACCTCCAGCATCTCTGGCTGCATTTTCAATATGGGTGCACACACCCAGATCTTGACCTCGGTGTCTCATTAAAATCAGTGATATCATGTGATTTCAAAAAGTAAAGGACCTCAATAACCCAGGGCTAAGTTCAGTGCTCAAAGAGCAGCACCAACCTGCAGGATAGACATTGAAGTGGCAGGGTTTTCTATTCCCCATTGAGACAGAAATGGCAGAGTTAGAGCCAATATTGCCAGGCTGGGCAACACCAAGGTTCTTAGCTGCCTTTCTTGAGTACTAACCAAGGCAGTTGCTTATTGACCAGAATTTGATACGAAGGCCAACTCCCGGGCTTAGAATTCAACCCGTGTTTGGTATTGTAATATGATATAAATTATTGTGACCATTTGAAATGTGCCATCTTTGTGACTGTCTTGATGAGTACAGGATTAAAAAACTTTGACACCATGATTTCTTTTCTCAAAATGTTCGTTTTGTCTTCCTCCTCCTTCTCATCCAGCTCTAGTTTGTGTGGGCATGGTGTGCAGCATGCAGTGACGCAGAGAGAAAGAACAGTTGCTTTTTAAAAAAAACAAGATTTGGAAACAGACTTATTGGTTGTACTGGTTCTCAACTTCGATGTATACAAAAGGAGTTGGACCATTTACAAACTTTACGGGTTTGGCCTTCTGGGAATGGTGAATAGAGAATAGCACAATAGAGAATCCTTCAGTGAATCATGTTGGCAGCACCTGTCATCAGGTAGTTTGATAGGGTAGATATGGACAGGTTGTTTCTCCTTCTGGGAGAATCTAAGAACAGAGGACATAATCCCAGAATAAGGGGTCACCTATTTAAGTTATCAATGAAGTTGAATTTCTTCTCTGAGGGTAGTGAATCTGTTGAATCTGTATCTTAAGACTGGTGTGGCTGTTTGTTTAATATTAAAGGTTGAGATATGCATTCTATTAATCAATAAGGGAATCAAGGATGATGGGGTTAAGAATATGGAGTTGAGCATCAGCCATGATCTCACTGACAGTAGAGAAGATTCAATGGGCTAAATGGCCTGATTCAGCTTCTATGTCTTATGGTCTCTGAAGCTCATCTTCAGAATGTCAGTGGCCTTCTTGAAGCAGCATTGTATTAGTAGATGGCGCATTTTGTAGAACTTCCATGTCTCTGTATCTAAGTACTGGATGGACAACACAAGTCCATCCCTTAACCTTCAGCCGCTATACATAGCATGCAGTGTCAAGATTAGAGTGGTGCTGGAAAAGCACAGTACGTCAGGCAGCATCCGCGGAGCAAGAAAAGCCCGACACGTCGATTTTCTTGCTCCTCAGATGCTGCCTGACCTGCTGTGCTTTTCCAGGACCACTCTAATCTTGACTCTGATCTCCAACATCTGCAATACTCACTTTCACCTATACATAGAAGGCAGCCATTGGCCAGAAGAGGTTCAGCTCTTCTTTTTATTCAGTGAAGGAACAGTGATATATTTCCAAGGTAGGATTGTGAGTGGCTTGGAGAGGAGCTTGTTCCCATGTATTTGGATGGAAGTGGTCATGCGTTGGAATGTGCTGTCTGAGGATCTTTGATCAATTACTTGTAGCGGTTTCAGGGCAATCCCCAGGTTTTGAAAGGAAAATGGTTTTCTTGGAGAACTGGTCAACTTGGCACCTGTCCAGGAAGGATTTCCCAGCAGGCCTGACACTTGTTTCTGGGGACAGAGCTCCTCAGAGGTATGAAATAACTCAGTTAACAAACCAGCACCCAACAGACATCGTATCAAAATACAGGCATAGAAATGTCAATGCACCCAAAACTGTGAACAATGGAGCCTGGTTGATGGTATAATGATTTGATTTAATCAGAAAACAGTTTGGGATGCTCCATGAAATCATCAACATTTAAATTTGGGATGATGTCTCCATGGCTGATGCAATTAAACTAGCCCCAGCAATCATTGGAGATTCTTTGTAAAACGAAATTACCTGAGGGGCTGAGGCGGCTGGCCCCTTTTGAAATCGCAAGACTAAAGGCAGCAGCAACCCAGCTATCAGTCTTTTTTATGCTTCTGTCACTCTCCTCACTCTGAGCTCGCTGCTCCTCTGGACACCAATCCCTTGGGGCTGAAGACATCAACCTCATCTGCAACCTCGGACTTCAGAGGTCTGCAGCAACACATGAAGTGGAGAGGGAGTCCCACCAGACAGGCAACAAGTCCCTCAGAGTCTGTAAGAAGTCTTTGTTGGCCTGGAACGCTCATACTCTGGGGTAATTGGTTCGGGGGGCGGGGGGAGGAATTTGTGTAACTTTTAAAGCATACATATCCTGTAAATCGTGTAAGGTTAAAGATTTACCTTGTGTCCGCTCCAGGTATTTTTATCTTTTATAGCATAGTGTAGTGTATAAGTTTTTATCGAGGTATCGTACAGATTGGGCAAGTTGACATTTTCTGTAATAAAGTTCGCTGGTAATTTTGAACTCATATTTGAGTCCGTCTGTGCTCCTTCTATGTACACCGCTCGGCTGAGTTCACAGCAGATCCCAGACCCTAATTCCAGTGTCAGGACTGGAGGGTGATCCAGGCAGTTCGAACTGCCCACTCAAGGGCAATTGCTGGCCAGGATAAGTGGCTTGACCCCTTTTTTGGGGGTACTGCCTGGTACATCCACATTTGCTGGATACTGTGACATTGAAGGAAGGAATACATGAAGCAGCTATTTGTAAACTGCAGCAACATCTAATGTGCAATCATTTCTTTATCCGTTTGCCATACACTGCAGAGTGAAGGTGGTTAGGGGTCAGACACTGGCCAAAGGTGATTTGCATCAGACCATTAGTGCTTGATTATGATTTGATTTGATTTATTATTGTCACATGTACTGAGATACAGTGAAAAGTATTGCAAATTGATCATTCTCAATGATGGTGATGGCAGCAACAATGACTTAACAAGGCTAAAGGTGAATAGTTGATCATGCAAATTCCAAAGTTGTTGTATGAGCCATACACCATCACCTCATCATTTATCAATGGGCTGTAATGAATGCAGTGAGAAGTTGGAAGTTTGATCTGAGTCTGGGGCAGGAAGAATGCCAGTGTGCTGCAGCCACCCCTGTCTCAATAACATTGGGTGGTCACTCTGCTGAGATGGCATTTTCTCTGAGTTATTGCCACCTGCTGAGCCAGGATATGGAACAATGAGGGAGAGGTGGCCATGTTATAGGACACTGCATGTCTCACTATTTGGAGGAGTGTGCTCAGCCCTCACCTGCAGATTTTGCCACTGATGACTCTTCTGATGTCTAAGAATTTCTTTTGTTCTTTCTGCTCCCGGTGTAGGTCATTTCCAGAGACAGTCCTGTGCCATGCCAGAGGTGATGTGTTGGCCATATTGGTTGGCAGCCTGAGTAGCTGAGGATGGATTCAGAAGGACCTGGGCCAACAGCAAACCCAGGATCAGTAACAGGCAATGCAGAAGGTGAGGTACAGCTAGTTCAGGGAGAGATCAACACCACAGTGACCAAATCCCTCCACACTCCCAGGATGAGTAGAGTGCACAGGAGGAAAAGAGTCCCGACTCCATTTCCTGGAGATCAGCAGCACTGTGTCAGAATTATGTTGGGTGCTGGAGCAGGACCTGAGGGCTGTAGGATTGGAAGGGAATCCTCTTCTGGTAGCTGTGAAGGTAATATTAATGACTGCAGATGCTGGAAACCAGATTCTGGATCAGTGATGCTGGAAGAGCACAGTAGTTCAAGCAGCATCCAACTGTTCATTGGATGCTGCCTGAACTGCTGTGCTCTTCCAGCATCACTGATCCAGAAGCTGTGAAGGTAATAACTACTTTCAAATTCTATCTGACTGGCTTCTCCCAGGCAGCGGGAAGATCAGTGAAGGGTCGCTCATTCTCTCACCCACCTGAATTCTAATCATGCAAATGGCAGGAACCTGCATCAGTCAGAACACAACTAAAATACACTCTGCCTCCGAAAGAGCAAGATCATCTGCCTTACACCAGGCCTGTCTAGGGGACTGGGTGGCTTCGTAGGGACTTCATATATTGCATTCCTCTTTAAGCTGATTCTAGCATTTTACTTAATGTCTTAGACAATCAGCATTTTTATTGGCATTGAACACTAACGACCAATCTGATCTTTTAGAGAATGGAAATCAACTCTGTTGGAACCAGATAGGATAGATCAGGACTGGAATCAATTGCTCATTGTGCTCAAAATTCATTCAGTATCATTGAGTCAATATTATTTTATTCTAATACTATTGTGGGAGCTCACCATCAAAGCACCGAGTACAAGGAGAACACACACCACATGGCTACAGGCTACAGTAGAAAGCTATTTACTTCTTAATTACTATTTGCGCAGTGTCAACTGTTGAACCATTCGTACTGACGCATGCAATTCTTAGTACAAGCAGATTTATGCCAAACAGCACTGGCAACATTCCAGTGCAAAGGGCCCCATTACTCTGTGGCAATTTCACATTTTAGCATACAATTTACTGGTCCTCAAGACAGTAACCTCCCATGAGAATTAAGTAACAAGCTACAAGTTGCTGTAAAAAAAATCAATTATCATTTCTCGACACACTTGTGCTCGCAATTATATTCATGTTACGATCAGTTCCAAGTCTCATTTATCAGATGTTTAAAGTTATTTCAGCTATTTTGCAAAGATGATTTTATGAAGTAATTGCTGGGAAGACAAGGCACTGATGGGAATTTATACTGTTTCATTACATCAATAAAATGGTAGTTGTAATTAATGTCTTATTACGGTAATATCTTCTATACATAACATACATTAAAAGAGCAAATCATGTTAGTGTTTTTGTCATTTATTCAGCAGAAGCCAGGGATTGAATTTTGCCAAGGATTCGGAGGCAAGGGCATATTCACTAAGTGTATATTAGGATGGTTCCCAATCACTGTCCAGTCTCTGGATGAGCAGGATACAATAGAAATTGGTAATCCCCGCTATTGGATGGGCAGCCACTTAGTCCAATAAATATCCCACTTAAGAGCCACCTTTCCACATCAGACTGTCAATCATCCTATACCCTTTTCTATCTCGTTAAGTCTCTCATCTTAAGACCCGACACAGTATTCTTAATTAGACTGAAAACAAAGGGGCAGCTGACAAGGAGGTCCCCTCAGGTTAAAATATGGTGTGGGCATATTTGGCAACAAACAAGAGCTCAGGACTTGTAAGTTGTCCTGATGTCAGGCTCCCAAAACCTGCAGCAAAATTCACCCAACCTGACTAACTGATTTCTCGACTACCCCTTCGTTCACCCCAACCATGCTAGTCTGTACACAGATAATTACTTAGCAAATGTTAGATTAGAATCTGATCTAATACCTAGGTAACTCTATAAATGAATCTATCCACATCATCCCGTCTGATTACTCCTGACCTGAATATCCACCCCAGTCTGAATGCCTCCCCATTATTCCTGACCCTAGCCCTAATCCCAACCCTATTGACCAGACCTGACTATCCCTTCTGATCCAATCCAACTACCCACTCACCCACTACACCCCTCACCCACTTCACCTAACTTACCCACTTATCCCCTTTCTTGCCTGCCGCTCAACCACTACCCAGCTCATCCACCTACCCACATCCTCACCAATGTACTTCAGTCATAAAGACTATTCACTCACTAATTCATTCATTTACTTTCAGGCTAGATCTTTAAACTTGTTGTATAGCAGCTCATGCCAGACAAAGGGGTCACACTCTATCTTCTAGGAGAAAGTGAGGACTGCAGATGCTGGAGATCAGAGCTGTAAATGTGTTGCTGGAAAAACGCAGCAAGTCAGCACCACCTTCCTAACCTGCAATCTTCTTCCTGCCCTCTCCGCTCCCACCCCCACTCTGGCCTATCACCCTCACCTTATCACCTTCACCTTTACCTCCTTCCACCTATCGCATTTCCAATGCTCTTCCCCCAAGTCCCTCCTCCCTACCTTTTATCTTAGCCTGCTTGGCACACTCTCCTCATTCCTGAAGAAGGGCTCATGCCCGAAACGCCGATTGTCCTGCTCCTTGGATGCTGCCTGACCTGCTGCGCTTTTCCAGCAACACATTTTCAGCTCACACTCTATCTTCCACAACTTTACTCTGACTGAATTGCCCAAAGGATGCAGCTCTGCATATTCCTTGAAAGCGGAAGATGGAAGACCCCGGAAGAAATGCACATCATATCATGAGGGGAATTTTCAACACAGTGGCAATCCAGCTATCATGGTCACAGCTTGGGAGACTTGGATCATTAACTTTGCTTTATTCTCCTCAAACGCTGCCAATTATCTCCAGCGTTTTCTATTTGAATATCTGAATTAGGAGATCTACAATTCTCCAGAACTTGCCATCTGAAGGTACTGGAGGAATTGAGGATATAAATTGTAGAGGAACTGGCCATTGTTTTCTTAAATAGATGGGTTGTGTCAGAAAGATAGAGAATTCTGACAAGGCGCAATGATTGTGGCACATTCAGGCTGCAGGATGGTTTATGGTGACACTACCCAGGAATTGATAAGAGGGTTATGGCTACATTTAATCTATGTTTATAATCTGGATTTTAATCAAGTATACAATTTCAAAATTCCTAAATTACATAAAACTTGGAAATTTTACGAATTGTGAGCAGTAATAGATTTGAAGAGACATAAAAAAATGGTAACTGGATAGACAAGTGACTCTAGTATGAGTGATGCATTTTAGAAGGGGAAAATGAGGAATAGCAGTATTAAATATAGGACAACATTCTAAAAGCGGTTCAGGAGTATTGGTACATGTGGACAAATTTTTGAAGGTGGTCTGACCGACGAACTGATAATTAGTCTGGATTTTATAAATAGAGGTATAGGGCAAATTTCACCCATTTTCAGTTAAAATGTTTTATCGAGTGAAATTCACAGTACTCAGCCCACTGTAGTTCAGAAAACTTTTTCTCATGCGATCTTTTGCTCTTCCCTTCATTTTAATTACACAGCCTGGATCTTAAGCATTTTTCTTGGGGGATTCAAGGCAGGAGAGATGGATGTGTTCACCACTGCCAAGACTTCCCAGCATTCACAGCTGGCACTATAGTTAACAGTCAGCCCAAACCACATCAGACACTGCAAGCCAGGAACTCACTTTCACACTGTGATGCCACAAGGCTATGACCCAAAGGAAAGGAAGACTCACTCCCCTCTGTTTGTGGACAGGGACCTGGAATCCCTGATGGAAGGTGAAGAATGCAGTCACTTTTCCAGCTGAGTGCTGCAGGAGGTCACGTCACCAGATCAAGGTATGATTTGAGTTGAATTGGACCAGGCGTGGATGCCAATAGCAGCCTTGGCCAGAGATGTGTTCTAAGTGAAGCAGGATGCTGGCAGTGCAAGAAGAAGGTTAATGATCTCCTGTGCTCCTTAAGGATGACCATCTTGTCTCTGCTACCTTAACACTCATAGGGTCATCACTCACACTTCACTCTGTGCCCCTGCATGCTCCTCACCAAGGCTCATGGACTACAGTTCTCACTACTTTACACATCATGTCCACTCAAAGGTTCTTATTTACGTCATCCTCCCAAAGCACTAACTCTTCGTGCCCTCTGTGCTTCCTACTCACTTACTATGGTAATGTCACTACCAACTGCCTTCTATTCAATTCCAGCACACTCTTAGTCTCTTTACAGTAACTGAGTCTAAAATAGTGGGAGAGGGAACAGCGGGTATCAGGCTCCTCACTCCATATGAGGAGAAGCTTATCGAATTAGCCAGATAAGTTAAGGCTGCTCAGTTTGGGACAGGGAGGCCTCAATGGCAAATCAACCAAGTCAGCTTCATTCATAAAAGAAGAATCCTGCTGAAACTGAAAATCTGAACTACTCTCAGAGAATGCTGGAGAAACTGGCAGCATCTGTGAACCGAATTACAGTTAACATTACAACATTACATGTCTGGTAGGACTCTTCCTCAGAAAGAAGAAGTAAGTTTTTTTCAGTAATCTTCATTGTTCTGTGCTGTGCTGGTGTTAGGCATCCCAAGGATAAAACAAGTTGTAGTGTCCAAGCATTGTTCATGCCTGATAAGCTCACAAATCCTTGATTGCAGATCACCTCAACATCAGGAAATCCTAACCACAAATTTGATGACTACAGCCAAAGTATTATATTCTAATGTAGACAACATCCAGGCTAAACACAATATGCCAGCAATGTAATAAGGCTTTGTTTGGATCCAGGGTATCTACCATTTTTTTTGATTTGATTTGTGAAGAACACAGCACAACAGAATGATGCAGCACACTCTTTCTGGACTATATTGTCAGTTTCCTCAGGAGCAGTCCAGGAATTGAAACCCCGTCTTTTGGAGGTCTGTGGTCTTGATGGAAGACTGAGCAGAATTGTATCTTTATGCAGCATCACTCTGAAGAGGAAGGACATGATAAGCACATGGATGATTTTGGGATAGTGTAGGGGGGACAAGCTGAGAATAGTTCACAGGTCAGCGCAACATTGAGGGCTGAAGGGCCTGTTCTGCGTTGCATTGTTCTATGTTCTTTGTTCTATGAGCAGCTGTGATCTGGAGAAAATGGCTCCTGTTACGCTTAGCTGCTGGGTTTCATCATTCCCCTCTCTCTTCCTGGTAGTACCTACCTTCTACTTTCTCCTCTAGAAGCTGAGCAGCAGCTGCTGAAGGTTGTTTCTTGCTGGCCTTGCTGACGGTGTATTAATCACCATCTTCGACATTGTTTGCATAGTCACACCAAAGCAACAAAGACTGCAGTAACTGCATTCTGGATGTGAGATCTGTGAGCAGATAATCTATGGAGGTTGTCAGGAAACTTTGGGGAGGCACGATGGCTCAGTGGTTAACACTGCTGCCTCACAGTGCCAGGGGCCAATGTTGGGCGACTAATCTCTGTGAAATTTGCGCACTCTCCCTGTGTCTGTGTGAGTTTCCTCCAGATGCTCCGGTTTCCTCCCACAGTCAAAGATGTGCAGATTAGGTGGATGGACCATGCTAAATTGCCCCATAGTATCCAGGGATGTGCAGGCTGGGTGATTAACCATGGAAAATGCAGGATGAGGTGTGGAGCTGGGTGGGATGCTGTTCTGATAGTGGGTGCAGATTCTATCTACACTGTCGGGATTCTATAATAAAACAATATTGAAAGAACTCCTGATCCCTCACTTCTATTACAATGAAGCCCATGTTATGTCCTCACGCAGTGTGGCATGGAGACTGCCCAAGGAGGTCATTGTTACACCTCTGAAAGGAGCCATGCAACATTATCCAAATGTATATTACACAACCAAAGTCTTTATGCTACACTGGGAGAGGCGAATTCTACGAATAAACCAAACTGATGGTCCACCACACCCTCTTGACAAAACAGATGATGTCCATGCACACATACAGGTAAGTGCAGATATTTTCACTCCAACCTGCTCAGAGATGTTATAACACACCCTCTGGAGCACGTGGGACTTGAACCCACTCTTCCTTGCTCAGAGGTAGGGATATTTTCACTGCATCACAAGAGCATCAACAGAGCGAAGAATACAATTTTACAGCTGCAGAGAAGATGCACAGAAAGCGAGATCAACATTAAGTTTATAATTGAAGGGATTCATTCAGAAATCTAATAACAGTGGGGAAGAAACTTTTCTTGAATCTATTTGTACATGAATACAAACTTTATATCTGCTGCTCAACAGAAGAGGATGGAAGAGAGCATGACCAGGGTGGGAGGGGTCTTTGATTATGTTAGTTGCTTTCCCGAGGCAGTGAAAAGTATAGGTGGGGTCAATGGATGGAAGGCTGATTTAAGTGATGGACTGGCATAAGTTCACAACTCTCTGTAGATTCTTGCAGTCTTGGGAACAGCAGTTACCATCCACACTGTGATGCAGCCAGATAGGGTGCTTTCTATGGTGTATCTGCAAAAATTGGTAAGAGGTCATTTGTAATTGATAAAAATCATCCAGCGCTAGTGATGGAATATGTTAGGGAAATGGATGCCACTTTTAAGTGTCTTTGTCTGATTAGATTAGCTAGCACAACAAGAAGGCAATTAGTACACACAATATAATCGTCATAATTACTTGAGGGTATAATATTTATCATGCATTCCTATATGATGGATGAACTGTTGATGAAGTGGTGATCTGCAGACTGAAACCAGAGGAATAGCTATTACTGAATTAGTGGAAGCATGTTTACTATAATTGGCCTAAGCAGGACCTCAAATTGCAAAAGCATTACTTCACACTTAAGAAAAGAACAGTACCTTACTCCACCAGCGTTGGATGCTGGATCAGCCAATGTTGATATTGTGCAGTTGAATTTGATCTGAGCAGTGGGGTTCTAACCTTGCTTCACAGAGTGCGAGACTTGCAGGCTGCACCTGTGATGCACACATTTCTCCCTGTCTTTCATGTTCCTTTTGGTTTTGCCTGTTTCCTATGACTTTTCAGCTTCATCCCATTTCGGTCAGCCCTCCATATCTCCACGTTACCACCAGACCCTATGACTTCAGAAATTACTATGCTATTGTTGTCCCTAGACGCTCCCTAAAAAAGAGGCACAAGGTTACCGTGATCTGTTGAGTCCTCCCCTTTGGGAGCTTCCAGTTTATTTCCACTCACTATGTGGTTCCACCCTACTATTTCCAGTTGTTGCCAATCACTGTCACAATGTCCTGACAGAAGCACAGAAAATAAGTGCAGGGTTAGGCCATTCAGCCCTTCGAGCCTGCACCAACATTCAATATGATCATGGCTAATCATGCAATCTCAGTACCCAATTCCTGCTTTCTCCCCATACCTTTTGATTCCTTTAGCCACAATGGCCACACCCAGCTCCCTCTTGAATATATCTAAAGAATTGGTCCCAACAGCTTCCTGTGGGAGAGAATTCCACAGGTTCACAATTTATTGAGTGAAGAAATTCTTCCTCATCTCAGTCTTGAATAGCTCCTCAATGATTCAGCACAACTCAAGCCCAGACTTGAGTTGGTTACTTTCCCCAGAATTGAATTGACTATCCCCAATGAACCTCCTGACCATTAACAACAAAACTCCAGAATCAATCATGGTCCAGCTTCTGAAGTGATGTCACTACAACTAATGAAACTAATCAATGAACTGGTTGCAAACCGCCCAGACTGACTGCAGCCCATTCCTTGGACTCCAAATAGAAAGATCCCCAGACTCTGTGAAGACCAAGTAGCTGACTGACTTGCCAATCCTTGGATTACAATCAGCAGAACCCCTTGATTGATTGTGGAGTGTACCCCCAACTGACTATATTTCTTCTTTATCTCAACAGGATAGCTTGTTCCCCATTGACACATGGTCATTTACTTGAAGCGTATGTAGCGTGTTTACTACGTAAGCTGCCGGCAAATGGTAGAGGTGTAATGTTGACACAGCATAGTGCCACACAGTGGCATGTCCATCCTCTCGACTGTCCAGTGTTCTCCACTGTAACAAGCTGCCTGTATCTCCGTCTGCACCGAACAGCAATACGAACCACAGAGGCTCACAACCTGTAACCAAGCACTGATGGCACTGTGTGCTGAAAGAAATGTAACCCACCCAGAGGCTGGTAGGACAGCGTGTGAGTGTGCGCTGTACAGAATGTGAAGTATACAGAGGTTGGCAGATTTCAAGCAGAATTAAGAACCTTAACTAAGAGCTACAAGGTGCATTCTGTAGAGGCTCACGAGGTGAGCAATTTGACCCAACAGAAGCATGGAGGGTATCGGTATCCCCAAGCTCCAATGCAAAGTGTTGAATGGCTGAAATGGTATGAGTTGGTCCTAGAAGTAGGCACAATGAGGTGGTGAACGTGGTGGCTTGCCAAAGCCAACTTGCAAAGCCAAAACATCAAGGAGTACAACGTCCATGGAGCATTGTGGTGAAGAAGTGTTCAGTTGTGTCTCCAGACAAGCAGCACCACAGGCTCCTGCTCCGACTTAGATGCCATGCATTAGCATCGTTTAATTTCTCAGTGCAGGAGTGGAGAATTGGGGTGATATAGAAATCAAGTAAGTTGGGGTACTAATGAGGTGGAAATGCACAGAAACCAAAAGAACTGCAGATGCTAAAAATGGGTGGCACGGTGGCACAGTGGTTAGCACTGCTGCCTCACAGCGCCAGAGATCCGGGTTCAACTCCCGCCTCAGGCGACTGACTGGGTGGAGTTTGCACATTCTCCCCATGTCTGCGTGAGATTCCTCCGGGTACTCCGGTTTCCTCCCACAGTCCAAAAATGTGCAGGTTAGGTGAATTGGCCATGCTAAATTGCCCATAGTGTTAGGGGAATGGGTCTAAGTGGGTGGCGGGTCGGTGTGGATTTGTTGGGTCGAATGGCCTGTTTCCACACTAAGTAATCTAATCAGGAACAAAACCAGAAATTGCAGGTCTGGCAGCATCTGTGGAGAGAAAGCAGAGTTAACATTTTGTGTCCAGTGACTCTTCCTCAGAAAATCCATAGAAATGAGATTGTGACAACTAAATGGCAAGATTCTGATGTTGCCATTTAAGACTTGAGGTATAAATCAGAAGAATTTTTTGTGAAGTGAGATTCTGATTCATTTCAGCCTCCCTTCATTTTCCCAACTTTCTTCACATTGTTCGTCTGCTCCAGAGAAGGGGAAATATCACCCATGAGAACAAAAGCAAGGAAGGTAGTATGAACCTTCAGGAAAAACTAGCTCAGTCTCAGCTAGAGTATTCAAGCTTAGGCACTAAAATTTAGGAAGGGTATAAAAGGATCAGAGGGATGTAGGAAAGGTTCATGAGAATGGTTGCAGGAATGAGAGACCTCAGTTACAAGGATAAATTACAGAATCTGTCCTTAATAAAAAGGTGCTTAAAAGCATATGGAATAAACAAAGTCATTAGGAAAATCTTTCCATTGGCGGAGGGGTCAAAAACTAGAGGATGCCCAATCCAATGTGAATGGTAACAAAAAAAAACAGAGATTGCACAAGGGATAACGTTTTCACACAGGAAGGGGTTGGAAACCTGGTATGCTCTGCCTGAGAGTGTGGTGGAAGTACAAAAGGGAATTGTGAAAATAAAACCGTTTGTGGGGACAGTGGAGTGGGACTGACTGACTTGCTATTGCGAAGAGCTGGCACACAGATGCTAAGGACTGAATGGCTTCCTTGTGCACACCGTGACTACTCTATATTGCTAATGGAAGAATAGCAGCATTAGCACGATGGTAGACCTGCTGAAGACATTTTGAGGCACCAGCACGCTCCCCCCAACCACCCCCCACTATTAACACTGACTTTGGCAAGTAATCCCTAGTATCCCATGACAAAATCAGTAGTCTTAGATTTTTTTTGAGGACCAAGGAATCTGTGAAATATCTGCCAACATTTAAAATTTTTTTCTCTCTCATAGTTGACAATTAGCATTTCAAAGTGCAGATCAAATAACATTCAAGAGCTTAGTTTGCGTGATGGCGAGGATTTACTGCAGATACCAACATCACAAGGTAGCAAGTACCCAATGTGTCCATGAAGATGTATCAGCCAATGCTGCCACCTAGCTTTCTTATAGCCAACATCCATTCCACTAACTGTAAACCAGCAGAAAACAGTTTGGGTCAGGCAGTAATAGTGGGAATAGTTTCTCACTTCGTGAGAATACACTAAATTTTACTGGTTCATGGTGAAGTTAATATAATAAAAATCCTAGATTGCTAGTTAATTATGTTCAGAATTAAATAGCCTATATGGATCACATTAACAATAGAACTCAGATTATTTAACTCACAGGGGAACGGTTGAGTTCAAAGCTTTCAGCAGGAGTCCATATTTCTATCTATTGTCTCTTTCTCACATGTCCAGATCCAGAACTGTAATGAGGGAAGAAGTAAAATTATTAGGAAGTTAAAACCTACCACTTTGAAAATAATTGTGAAGTCATAGACTGAATTCCTTTTTTTTTAAGTACTGGCTATTAAAAGCAATTGTCTATTAATTTTCCATTTCTTCCCTCCGACTCAAAATAACATTGACTGACAACTGGGATAAGGCCACTTAGACAATGACTGAGGCTCCATACGTGTGGGCAATATTCATGTGGCAACTTCAGTAAAAATCGAGAGTAGACTACCTGGCCTTATCTAGAAATCTTTGTTGGAGATCCCTGTGGGAACGTTAGTGGAACCCCTGCTTCTGAAAAACAGAATCAAAAGCTAAAGAAAAACACCATTACATTTTCCCCAGAGTTCCAGTGATCTTCAGAAGTTATGATGAGAATTCAGGAAAGCCCCAGCAAAGCTCATATCTCAGGGAGACATCACCAGCTGAGTTGTTGCTTAAACATGTTGTTGCTTAAAGTCTTCATACAGATGTGCATGCAGCAGAGGTTCCCAGACAGCAGTCAGGAGCAATAACACAGATCATTATTTTTCTGTCTACTCCAGGCAGCAGTGAAGATAATGATATCATCTTTTAATGAAAGTAAGTTTGAATCGGTATTTTCTTTTTGGATGTGTGAATGAGAAAAAGCTATACAAGATAAGTGGCATAATTTTAAAGTGAGTGCAGGAACACAAACACCCAAGGGTTTACATTCAGAGATCTTTGAAGGTGGCAGGGCAGGTTGATGAACCATTTAAAATAAAAGGACATGGTATAAACAGAAGCAAAGTGTGGAAGAAAGGAAGTAATGGCAAATCTTTATAAATCACTGCTTAGACTCCATCTGATGTGCTGTATCAAATTGTATTCATTACACTTTCAATAGAATGGCAAGGCCTTGGAAAAGTCTCAGAGAAGGGGTTGAGGCCACTCACTTACACAGTGAGATGGGAGAACCCAGAATTGGATCATTTCGAGAGAAGGATTGGGGAAATCTAATAGCAGGGTTCAAAATTAGGTGGTGTTTTGACAGTGAAAACTTGCATCCATTAGCTGGAAAATCTAACAGTAAAGGACAAGAATTTACAATAATCAGCAAAGAAGCCAAGAGGGAGATGAGGGGAAGAACATTTTTATCCATGAGTTCTTATGGCGTGGAATACTATGTCTGAAATGTCGGGGGGAAACATAACTTCGATAAAGCACACAGATATATACTTCAAAGTACAGGCCTAAAGGAAAAGGGCAAGAGATCAGAATTAAATGAATAGTTCCTTCAGTAAGGGCTCTGTAATTTACAGGTACTGCACTGGAGGGAGGTTTATATTACTCCAGATGAAGATGGAGTAGCGATAGCCTAGTGGTAAACCAGAAACTCAGGTAATGATTTGGGGACAGGGATTTGTATCCTGCCATGGCAAAGGGTGGAATTTGAATTCAAAAAGAATCTGCAATTAAGAGCCTATTGTTGGCCATGAATCAATTGTCAGGAAAAGCTCATCTGATTCATTAATGTCCTTTAAGGAAGGAAATTGTAGCTTTTGCCTGGTCTAGCCTACATGTAATTCCAGATGCACAGCAGTGTGGTTGATTCTTAATTGTCCTTTGGGTAATTAGGGCAGAACATAAATACTTATCTAGCCATTTACACACTCATCCTGTGAATTAACTAAAACTAGAAAAAAGACACTTATTCCACTTACACTTATTGGCCATAGTTTATACTCAGACTGGCAAAGACATAACAACTTCAGAAAGGAAGGGGGTAGCTCGGTTATTAATTGCAGAAAACAATTTTTTTTGCAGTCTAACCATCTTGGAAGGCAAAACTGGATTAAAGTGGAAAAATGTAATCCAATAATAAACTATATACTGATTTTCTTGGGCATTGTGATTATAAAGCAACCATGGTTCAGAGTTTCATGAAATAATTTACAATGGTTTTTGAAAGTGAAAAGGAATATAGAGAAGTAGAAAATCAGTTGCCTCCTTTTGAGCAGAGGGATAGCAATTTGTGGTAAGCCCATGCTGATCCCGATAGAGGTTGGGACCACGTAGTTTTAGCTTCATTTGGGTTGGGAGTGTCAGTCACACCACATTGCTGACACAGCATACCACACGTCTCTCACACTGCTCAATGTGCCACACCCTATCTCTCACCCACCAACGCACTCTAGTGTTCAAGATTCACAGAGACACCTATATTTTTCATGTGGGCACCACAGACTAATCCAGCATTTATTGCCCATCCCTAAGTGCCCTGGAAAAGCTACATTCTTGAATGACTGCAGTCTAATTGTTGTAGGTAAACCCACAATGTTGTTCAGGTGGATGTTTCAGAATTTTGACCTAACAAGTGGAGGAGCTGCAATATATTTTGAAGTCAAGATGGTGAGTGACCTGTGAGGGAACTTGCGCGTAGTGGTGTTTCCATCCATCTGCTACCCTTGTCCTTCCAGATGGTAGTGATCATGGATTTGGAAGGTGCTGTTGAAGGGGCCTAGATGAGTTACTGCAGCATATCTTGTCCATAGTACATCATCGTGAAAGGTAGTGGATAAGGTGCCACCCAAGTAGGTTGCTTTGTCCTAGTGGATAGGGTGGTATCAGGCTTCTCAGAGTGTTGTTGGAGCTGCACTCATCCATGCAAGTGGGGAATATTCAAGCATACCCCTAACTTGTGCCTGTAGATGGTGGACAGGTATTGGGAGTTAGGAGGTGAGGTATATGTTATAAAACTCATAGCCTTTGACCTGCTCTTGTAACTGCAGTATTTATATGGCTAGTCCAGTTGGGTTTCTGGTCCACAGTAAGCCCCAGAATCTTGTTGGTGGGGATCCAGGGATGGTAAAGCCATTGATCATCAAGGAGTGATGGTTAGATTCTCTTTCTTGCTGGAGATAGTAATTGCCTGACACATGTAGAGAACAAATGGTACATGCATTTATCAGCCCAAGTTTGAAACTTGTCTAGGTCTTGCTGCAATTGGGCACATATTGCTTCACTGTCTGAGAAGTAGAGAATTGTGCTGAACATTATGTAATAAACAGCAAACATCTCACTTCTGGCCTTATGATGGAGGGACATTGAAGAAGCAGCTGAAGATGGTTCAGCCCAGAACACTATCCTGAGAAACTCCTGCAGTGATGTCCTGGAGTTGAGATGACTGACCTCCAACAAACACAACCATCTTCCTACGTGCCAAGTATGATTCCAGCCAGTGCCAGATTTTCCAGAATTCCCAGTGACTCCAGCTTTGCTAAGGTTCCTTGATGCCACGCTCAGTTGAGCGCTCCATTGAGTCTAGATTAGAGTAATGCTGGAAAAGCACAGCAGGTCAGGCAGCATCCGAGGAGCAGGAAAATCAACGTTTCAGGTCTATTCCTGATGAAGGGCTTTTGCCTGAAACGTCAATTTTCCTGCTTCTCGGATGCTACCTGACCTGCTGTGCTTTTCCAGCACCACTCTAATCTAGACTATGGTTTCCAGCATCTACAGTCCTTGTTTTTACCTGAATGCTACATTGATGTCAAGCACAATCACTCTCACCTCACCTCTGGAATTCAACACTTTTCTACCAAGGCTGTTATGAGTTCAGGAGCTGTGTGGCCCTGACTCTGTTCAAAATGAATGCCAATGATCATATCATTGCTTTGTAAATATTATTTGATAGCACTGTCGGTGACAATTTCCATCACTTTGCTGATGATTAAAAGTATTGTGACATTTTTGATACTTTCTTAATTTGATTTGACCTACATTTAGGGTATGGACATATCTGAGCAATTTTCTGTATTGTCAGGTAGATGCCAGTGTTGTAGCTGAACTGGAAGAGCCTGGCTCGAGGCAGGATTAGAGTTGGAGCACAAGTCTTCAGTACTAATTCCAAAATGTTGTCAGAGCTCATAGCCATCCCAACATTCAGGGCCTTCAGCTGCTTTGAGATCACATGGAAATGAATTGTCTTCGTTGAAGACTGGCATCTCTGATACTGGGACCTAAGGAGGAGACCAAAATGAATCATCCACTTGATTCCTCTGCCTGAAGATGGATGCAGGCACTTTCAGTTTATGTTTTGCATTTGTATATAATTGCCCTGATGGAGAATTGACATTTCTCATTTCATGCAAGGTCTTCATTCTGTTATCCCTGACCTGTTGCGCATACCCCTTCTTCATTTTACCGTGTACTCAAAAGTCATCACATGGCAAATAGATTCCCATTTCCCTTCTAAGATTCTAGACATTGCCTTTGCGAAAATCTTTGATGCAGAGGAGATCTCAAATGGTAGATGTTTGAAGCAATAGTATTTAAATGATGTAATGGTCAGCAATCTTGAATCTTGATCTGAAAGCACCTGCCAAAATACATTTGGTGGCGTCCAGTTTTGTGAAAAACCTTGCTGTCGCCAATTTTGTCAACCTGTGGTCATCAAATGAAATGGGGTAGATTTCCCTCTAAATTCATAAGTTTAACTTAGTGAGATCCACAAACAATCTTAATTTGCCATTTCTCTCGGGAACAGTTAATAGCCTTGATCGTCATTGTGTTGCTTCTTTCAATGGAAACCTGACCCTGCTTTCAATCATGCTGCCCATTAAGACTGTATTTTCTTTCATCAAAGTTTGAAGAATTTTCTGGGGAGTGTACAAGTAATGAGTTGGCACCTTCCTGAAAAATAATGCGATACTCATGCCTCAATTTGCCCAAACCTTTAGACAACTTTGGAATTTCTCACTAAAACCTTTCCCTGTCTTTATCTCAAGTATTGAATCCACTCTAAGAAACCTCGATGAATATGTATAATTTCTTCTCAACAGCTATTTTGTGTGTTCTCAGCAGCTATTTTGCTAGCTGTTGTTACATGAACAATGAGACAGCACTCTTATTGCGAATAAATATTAGAATATGTATTCCCAAAAATAAATAATTACATTAAACTCCATCATAGACATTGACATGGTCTGTGTCTATTGTTCCTGACTGACCTAGGTGAGTACTTCCTTCCTACTGTCCAAGTATTTAGATCTAGTGTCCGTCCTCTCCAGGGTATTGCTGGTTTGTGACTAGGCTTCAAAGTCTCGTGAGATTCTTTTTTCTGCCGCTAAGAGACTTTCTGCTCTGTAGTCCCATAACAAAAGATCACTTTCCCTGCCTTCAGAGTTATCTCCTTTTCTAGCTATTTTATTCTCACAAAGTCTTTGAAAGTGCTTTTGGAGCTCATCCTTTAGCAACTGTATCCTTTAAAGTTGGTTTTAAACTTCAGAAACAGAAACAAAAATTGCTGGGAAAGCTCAGCAAATCTGGCAGCATTTGTTGAGAGAAATCACAGTTAACATTTCGGGTCAAGTGACCCTTTCTCAGAACTGTTCTGAGGAAGGATCACTCAACCCGAAATATGAACTCTGATTTCTCTCTACAAATGCTACCAGAATCACTGAGCTCCTCCAACAATTTCTCAGCATCCGCAATTTTTTATTTACACTTCAGATCCTGACTCTGGTTAATGTTTGTCTTGCTACCACCAGACTTTAATCTTGTGAATTATGCCAGTACTACCCCTTGTACATTGACATACTGGTCTGAACCACCTCTGAGCTGTTGGTGACTGGACATACACTGTCCATGAGGCTGTGTGATCTTTATCCACAAGTAATATTCTTCAACCTTTTAGATGCAGTACCACTCCTTCATTTACAACTGCACACAGTAAACTATCCAAAACAGCCCTTTGTTGTAGTGCCTAAGACATCTCTCTTCACATACTTGTCTTGGCTGGTTCTTCTTTCCTACCGATGTGAGAACATAAGTTATGTTACCATGATTTACATGAATCTTCTTTTCTTACAAAATGGCCAAATCTAGCAAAAGAGTTGGTAGTCAGTCACCAGTGATATTTTCTGATCCTGTTCTTAGTAGAACCTGTCCTGAAAATCCTGTCCAATTCAGCCTCAAGATGTGAATTAGATTAGATTACTTACAGATTATTTCGGCCCAACAAGTCCACACTGACCCACCGAAGTGCAACCCATACCCCTACATTTACCCCTTACCTAATACTACAGGCGATTTAGCATTGCCAATTCATTTGACTCGCACATCTTTGGACTGTGGGAGGAAACCGGAGCACCCGGAGGAAACCCATGCAGACACGGGGAGAACGTATAAACTCCACACAGAGAGTCACCTGAGGTGGGAATTGAACCCGGGTCTCTGGCGCTGTGAGGCAGCAGTGCTAACCACTATGCCACCTTGCCGCCCACTTCTATGAAGTATCATAGAATCTTGGCCCAACAAGTCCACACTGTAACACTGCAATTCCTATGGCTAATCCACCTAATTTACACATCTCTGGACACTATGAGCAATTAAGCATGGCCAATCCACCTAACCTGCACTCTTTGGACTATGAGATGAACACCGGAGCGTCTGGATGAAACCCATACAGACAGGTGGAGAATGTGCCACCAGGGCTCAGTGATTAGCACTAAATAAATTTGTTTTGTACAATATAGATTCCAAAGGCTTAAATAAATTTGAAATTTCAATATGGACAGTATATTACATGTTTTGAGCAATACTCAATGGGATAATATCAAAAGCTGTTGACTATAAAGGAAACCTTCAGGCAAGAGATTAGATTTTAAAATTGGCCTGATTTTAGTAAAATATGTATATCTTTAAAAGTTATTGCCAGCTTTAAAATAAGGCAAATTAAAAAAAAAACCTGGCCTGAGGAAAAAGCAAAGCAATTGTCCTATTGTAAAAGTCAGAATATTGATATTACAGGCAGCTTGAAAGAATAGAAAAAAAACTGTCTGAATTCTTTCATTGCCCGCAGCTCAAAGCACTTATTAATTTGTGTCATATGTTTGCAGTTCTTTGCTTCTCTTCACTATTTGGCCAATAATAGAAAATTGACTGAATAAGTTTAAGGGCATAGAAGAATGAATTTGAGAGCAATCACATCACTGGGTTATCAAATGCTACAAAAATGGAATTTATAATCCTTAACCCATAAATAACATGGTCATGGATATTCTAGCATTCATCTTTTTTTTCCTTACTTAACTGTATTAAACAAAAGCAAAATAATGAATTTATTCATGATGGAAGTAAAAATGTTTTGGAACCTACACTCAAATAGCCCTTGAACCAGTCAGGAATTAAACATTCTGCGGTTGTAGGACAATGGCCTGTGAATTTTCTTAACCTTTGACTGTTTAAAACACAAAAGTAATGGAGGTATTTTCACACGAAGTAACCTTGAACTAAGCTGAGCAGCAAGGCCTTGCTAATACTGACCATAACATCATGAAAACTAAAGTTTCAAAACAACAATAGGTACTGAGGGTAACTGAAAAGCATTCTTTTAGAAATTTTAATAAATTTCTGCAGACTTTGTCTACCAGTTCATAGCACAACCTGGTATTCAGCAGTACTTGCATAATAATTAAGAAGAAATGTTATTGATCATCAAAATTCCTGAAGATTTATGAGTGGAAAAATGTTGCACATTTGGAGGATATTTAAATATTGTTGCGGAAAATATTGCGGTATATTTTGTTTTAGCTTCGTGTGTGATAATCCTGCATTCACAATATTCAAACCACAGAGGATTTTTGATCCTGGATTAAATTCAACCATAACTAACAACAGGAACTAAAGCAGCAGATCAAGGACAGATTGGCTAAAGTAAACCAATGTGCCATTTTCTCTGGTGTTTCTATGAAGCAAGTGTATTATGAGGCACAGTGAAAGTGGTATTCCTGATGACATTCATATACCAAACAAGACAAGATTTAAAAGCCATCTGGATGGGTATATGAATAGAAAGGTTTTAGAGGGATACGGGACAGTGGGACATGGCAAATGGGACTAGATTAATTTAGGATATCTGGTCTGCATGGACCAGTTGGACCGAAGGGTCTGTTTCTGTGCTGTACACCTCTGTGACTGTGTGACCAAGTAAACAATTAGGTTTGCATTGAACCAAAACGAATTTGGCAGAGTGGTTACTTGGATCATTGCAATAGAACAAAGAGAACAAACAACACAGGAACAGGTCCTTTGGCCCTCCAAGCCTGCATCAATACATTTTGCCCTTCCATACTAAAACTGTCTTCACTTACAGGATCCGTATCCCTCTATTCCCTTCCCATTCATGTATTTGTTCAGGTGCTTCTTGAATGCTGCTGCTGTATCTGCTTCCACCACCTCCTCTGGCAGTGCACTCCAGGCACTTACCACCCTTTGTATAAAAAAACCTGCCCTTGCACATGCCTTTTAAACTACTTCCTCCACCACTGCCCCACCCTCTTGAACCTGTGTCCCCTAGTAACTGACTCCTTCATCCTGGGAAATCACCTCAAACTTTCCATTCCATCCACGCCATTCACAATCTTATAAACTTCTATCAGGTCGCCCCCTCAACCTCCTACATTCTAGTGAAAATACAACAGTCTATCAAACCTTTCTTTTTAGCTGAAATCTCCCATTTCGGTCAATCTTTTCTGTATCCTCTCCAAAGCATCCATATCCTTCTGGTAGTGTGGTAACCAGAACTGTATGCAATATTTCAAGTGTGGCCTAATTAAAGTTCTATAAAGGTACAGCAAAACTTGTTTATCCTTATATTCAACGTCCCTTCCAATGAAGCAAGCATGCTATAGGCCTTTTTTACTGCCTTACCCACCTGCACTGCTGCCTTCAGTGATCTGTGGTCCTGCGCACAGATCCTTCTGCATATCAATATTTTTAAGGGTTCTACCATTCACTGTATAACATCCACTTGTACTTGACCATCCAAAATGTATCACCTCATGTTTGGCTGGATTAAACTCCATCTGCCATATTTCTGCTCATGCCTCCAACTGATCTATATTCTGCTGTATCCACTGACAATCCTCTTCACAATCTGAAACTCCACCAATATTTGTATCATCCTCAAAGATTACTCATTAGACCAGCCACATTTTGCTCCAAATCATTTACGTGGACCACAAACTGCAGAGGTCCAAGCTTAACCCCTGAAGAACACACTAGTCACAATCCTCCATTGTGAAAAGCATTCTTCCATCGCTACTCTCTATCTCCCATGACTAAGCCAGTTCTGTATTCAACTTGCCAGCTCATCCCGATACCATGTGATTTCAACTTTTGTACCAGTTGCCATGAGGGACCTTGTAGACACCATCAACTGGTTTTCCCTCATCAAACATCTTTGTCACCCGAGTGACAAATCTCAACCAAGTTAGTGAGGCATAACCCCACCACCCCCTCACCCCCCCCCGCAGAAACCATGCTATCTATTGTTAATAAGTCCATTTGTTTTGTGGAATAAGGAGATGCATCCTATGAAATGCAAGTCATTCCAAAGACAGTCAAGTGGTGAGTATGTGTGGTAAATGTGAGGTTTGGATACCGAGCATTTAGGATGGAATGGATAGGTGCCAGCTGGGTAGAGTGTCTGGTGCAATCAGTGCTAGATAGGTAGGATGCAGGTAAGTAATAAGCCAGTGCACAGGGTGACCAAGTAAGTTATTTATTCACAGGTGGGGCATGGATATCACTGGCTGGCCAACATCTATTGCTTGTACATAATTGCCCTTGAGAAGGTGGTGGTGAGCTGCCTTCTTGAACTGCTGCAGTCCATGTGCTGTAGATAGATACACAATGCAGTTAGGGAAGGAATTCCAAGATTTTGATCCAGTTACACTGAAGGAGGAGTGATATATTTCCAAGTCAGACTGGTGAGTAGCTTGGAGGGGAACTTGCAGATGATGGTGATCCCACGGATCTGCTGCCCTTGTCCTTCTAGATGAAAGTAGTCATAGGTTTCGAAGAAGCTGACTAAGGATCTTTGCTAAATTTCTGTAGTGCATCTTGTAGGTTGTACGCACAGCTGCTCCTGAGCACTGTTGTTGGAAGGATTGACATGTGGACTGCTTTGTCCTGGATAGTGTCAAGCTGATTGGGTGTTGTTGGAGCCTCATCCATCCAAGCAAATGTGGAGTATTCCATCACAATCCCAATGTGTGCCTTATAGATGCTGGACAGGCTTTGGGAAGTCAAGAAGTGAGTTACTTGCTGCAGTATTCCTAGCCTCTGATCTGCTTTTGTAACAACTGTATTTATATGGTGAGTCTAGTTGAGTTTCTGGTGAGTAGTAATCCCCAGGATGTTGAAAGTGGGCTGAACGCTATTGAATGTCAAGGGATGATGGTTAGATTGTCTCTTATGGAGATAGTCAATGCCTGGCACTGATTGTCAATCCACACCTGGATATTGTCCAGTGTATTGGCCAGGATATTGTGGAGTGTTTAGGGTAGTTCAGGGTGGTTGGGAACTATTAGATCTAACCTGGATGGAGGAATAGTGTGTTGGGTATCAAAGAGGTGGAGGTTTTGATTTGAGTTATTATTGTCATATGTACCAAGATATAGTGAGAAGTATTGTTTTGCATGCTGACCAGATAAATCATGCCTTACATAAGTACATCAGGGTAATAGAACAGAATGAAGAATATAGTGTTACAGCTACAGAGAAGGGCCAGAGAAAGATCAATTCTAATGAATGAGAGATCTGTTCATAAGTCTAGTAACAGCAGGAAAGAAGCTGTTCTTAAATCTGTAGGTACGTGTTTTCAAACTTGTGTGTTTCTACCCAATGAAAGAGGGTGGAAGAGTATAACCTGAGGTGGGAGGGAACTTTGATTATGTTGCTGCTTTCCCGAGGCAGTGAGAAAATAAATAGAGTCAATGGAGGGAAGGTGGTTTCCATGATGGACTGGGCTGCATACACATCTACAACTTTTTGTAATTTCTTGCTATCGTGGACAGTGCAGTTGACATACCAAACTATGATGCATCCAGATAGGATGCTTTCTATGGTGCACCTATAAAAATTGATAGGAGTCATTGTGGACATGCTGAATTTTCTTAGCCTTCTGAAGAAGTTGGTGTGCTTTCTTGATTGTAGCTTCAAAGTGGATGTTCCAGAATAGGTTATTGGTGACATTTACTCCTAGGGCTACCTCTACCTCAACACCATTGATATAGATGGGGCATGTCAGGTGAACTGGTGTTTGGGAGATGTGTGTAGATCAGGGGCAGAGATGTTGGGTTTAGAGCAGGGTCAGGGCTCATCAGGGGTGCAGTGTTTGGGGTTGAGTGTTGAATTTGGCAGAACGTGCAGGGTGGGAGTGGGGGTCTTATCTGGTGACAGGAGTGTGTCAGAGTACAGGTAGAGGTAGAGAGGGTTTGTTAGCCTGGGCAATGGTGGGTGTGTTTGGTACTGGGTGTAAGGGTCACACCTGGGGGTGTTGGGGGTGTAGGAAAGGTATAGTTGAGTGAGGTAAGTTGGAGGTCAGTTGAATTGTTACTCAGGAGTTACACTAAGTATTTAATAGACTAACTTTTTCTGAGTAAATACTAACAACCTCAGCAGAGCTTTTCAACAGAAATGGATACATTCAGAGGGTCCAAGCTTAGGGGAATTATCAAGTGGAACCTTCAATTTCTCAAGCAATTACTTTAGATTCTGATGCTGTGGTGGGGATTCTGCAGGGTCCCCCTGTACAACTCCATGCACACTGGAAAAACACTTATCTGGTCTTCAGAAAATCTGGATTTAAAATCCTTGCTGCAAGGGATTCAGGAAAACAATGGAAGACTGGAAAGGATGTGAGACGTCCCTGCAGTACTGATAAAAACAACAATTCTAACAATGATATAATGGCCTTGTTTGGAGGCTCACTGAAGATGTTACCTAGTATGGTGACGAAATGTCTGAAAATGAACCTTCCAGCTCAGTGAGCAAACCTACATCCAGAATGGTATAATGGAGTGGGAGACAAAGGCAACATTTATTTGCTTTAAATTCAGGAACAACAGAGGAGTTTCATTGCTTTTGGTTGTATGCTACATATTTCTACAGCCTTCCAAATACACTGGAGTAGGAATGAAACAGAGAAGCACGGTTGCAGGAAAATTATGAAAATGTGCAAGAACTTTAGAATACTGAAATCAATAATACTGACTTGAATGATCCCACTACAGAAGGGGGGAATGAAATGGAGGGGATAGAGTGTGTTTCTCTGGAGAATACTGAGAAACAGTGAGCACAATATCTTTTGGATTAGAATAGTGGAAAAAGACAATTAACGATGAAGTGGAAAAATGTTGGAGATCTAACTTCCATGAATGAAGAAGAGATCTTGTTCACATAGATTTGAATTAGAAATGAATAGACAAAAGCATATGTGCAGAATGGAAGAACTTCAAAGTAGAAGATGTTTCAGATAGTGAGTATTCCTGTCAAGGGATGGGGAAGGCATGCAACTCCCTGGATGACTAAACCCTATTGGTCTTAAAATGAAACAGAAACAGAAACTTTATACCTTATGCATGATTCATACTATAGTGGAGAACCAAGCCAAATGTAGAAAGTACTGAGGAAATTTGAAAAAGGAAAGAAGAGAGTACATGAGAATCGATTTGCCACTAATATAAAGAGATCTCAAAAATCTTTTATCAACAGATAAATATTTAAGGGGTACTCAAAGAAAAGGGAGGTGTATTAAAATATTCTTGCAGAGGCAGATGTATGGCTGAGATGCCAAAGGAATACTTTGCATCATTTTTTGCCAGCTGGAAAAGATGCTGCTCGTGACACAAAACAGGAGGAAGTGGTAAACAAATTGGACAGGATGAGAATAAAGAAGTTATCAATATTCGAAGTATTGGGTGGAATGCATCCTAGGCTGGTGAAGAGTTAGTAATCTTCCAATCCTGCTTTGAAAATGGAGGCAACATCAGAGGGCTGGAGGCTTGCTAATAGGAAAAGATTATGACATAATGGTAATGTCAGTAGGGAAGGAAATCTGCTGGCCTTGCCCAGTCTGGATTACATGTGACTACAAACCCACAGCAATGTAGTTGACTCTTAAGTACCCCTCTGAGGTTGCCTGGCAAACCACTGAGTTGTATGAACAGCAGCCACAAAGTCAAAAGAAATGAATGAAGCTAGACAGGCCACTAATCATCAATCAGGCACTGAAACAAAAGTCAGCCCTCCATCATCCTCCTTACATCAACCTGGAATTTGCATCAAATTTGGGATTACTGTCCCACAGACTAGTCAAGCAACAGTCTGATATAGTCAACTTAGAATCATACCTTACAGTACCATCATGTGTCTCATGGTTGATGCAAATCCTGATGACTTGTCTGCTGTAGTTGGATTCCAAAATGACATGCCAAGGCAGGTAAAAATTCTCATTCAGCAATTACCATAGTTCCTTGATGACTTCTTTCATGGACACGGATCAAAGGCTAATAACCACAGGGAGAACGCAAACTATGTCCGAAATGTCAATGCCTTACATGAAACATGACTGATTTCTTTCATTGATTACACAAGTAGTGGCTGTGTTAGCTTGTCAGGTTAGAATAGGCAAAAAGAAATGCATTTTGAACCGTCACAGAAGAAGCTCCTCTCAAAGACAGTAAAGAAGAGACACAAAGACAAAAACATTTCAAAGCAGCTGTAAAGTAATTAGGCAGCAAAATAATGCCACATCAGCAAAACTGGAAGTGACAAACCTTCTCTCGCTTTCAGAATTCGCAATTCTGAGAAATTGCCCTGTGCCACCACAGAAATCATCACATTTACTGACTTCAAATGCTAACCTTTGACTGAAACAACAGAAAACTGAAGCACTAGACCCTAAAAGTATACCACAGAGACTTATTAGGTCTTTCTTTTCACAATACTTTTTAGATTAGATTCCTACAGTGTGGAAACTGCCCCTTCAGCCCAACAAGTCCACACCGACCCTCCGAAGAGTAACCCACCCCTCTCTGACTAATACACCTAACAACTATGGACAATTTAGCATGACCACTTACCTAACCTGCACATCTTAGGAATGTGGGAGGAAACCAGAGCACCCGGAGGAGATCCACGCAGACACAGGGAGAATGTGCATACTCCACACAGGTAGTCACCCAAGGCTGGAATTGAACCTGGGAACCTGGCGCTGTGAGGCAGCAGTGCTAACCACTGAGCCACCATGAATAAGGCTGTTATCTTATTTGTAACTGCTTAAATCTCAATACCTAAATAATTTTATTCCATCATTTTGAAGGAAACTTCAAAAATAATCTGTAATATGCATATCTTTAATCTGTTTAAACAAAAGTGTGTCTGGTATTCTGCATTAAATTGAATCATTGCAATCATTTAACAAGAACTATATTTATCTATTTCTAGTTCATGACCACATGCTGGACAAATCTCATGGTCAAGGAAACTGATATATTTTGTTGAAAAGATTGAAGAGAGAAATATGAAAATATGCTTTCATGTTAAGTGAGACTCAGGACAGAGAGATATGTAGAAGATATTGTGTAAACATAAATATTGGTAACTACCTGGTTACTTTACAGCAGAATATTAACTGTTTTAACCAAAACAGAAATTGCTGGAGAAACTCAGCAGATCTGGTGGCATTGGAGTGGTTCATAGGTTCAAAGTTTGTGAGAAGATTTGTAGCTCGGGTGCTCATTGTTGTGGTTCTGTTCGCCGAGCTGGGAATTTGTGTTGCAGACGTTTCGTCCCCTGTCTAGGTGACATCCTCAGCGTTTGGGAGCCTCCTGTGAAGTGCTTCTGTGATGTTTCCTCTGGCACTTATAGTGGTTTGTCTCTGCCACTTCCAGTTGTCAGTTCCAGCTGTCCACTGCAGTGGCTGATATATTGGGTCCAGGTTGATGTGTTAGTTGATAGAATCTGTGGATGAGTGCCATGCCTCTAGGAATTCCCTGATAGAATCTGTGGATGAGTGCCATGCCTCTAGGAATTCCTAGAGGCATGGCATTCATCCACAGATTCTATCAACAAACACATCAACCTGGACCCAATATACCAGCCACTGCAGCAGACAGCAGGAACTGACAACCGGAAGCGGCAGAGGCAAACCACTATAAATGCCAGAGGAAACATCACAGAAACGCTTCACAGGAGGCTCCCAAGCACTGATGATGTCACCTAGACAGGGGACGAAACGTCTGCAACACAAATTCTCAGCTCAGTGAATAGAACCACAACAATGTGGTTCACATGTGGAATGAACTTCTAGAGAAAGTGCTGGATGTGAGTACATTTACAACACTTAAAGAACATTTGGATAAGTATGCGAATAAGAAATGTTTAGAGGGATATGGGCCAAGTGCAGGTAGGTGGGACTAGTTTAGTTTGAGATTTGTGCAGAGAAAGCAGGGTTAACATTTTAGGTCCACTGGCCCTTCTTCCAAACAGAAGAACAGAACATACCCATTCTGAAGAAGGGTCACAGGACTCAAAATGTTAAAGCTGCATTCTCTCCACAGATGCTGCTGATTTTCTCCAGCAATTTCCGATGTTGTTTTACTTTTCCAGCATTTACAGTACTTTTTTTTTCATTTTAGCTGTTTTCAATTGGGATCATTTCAGATCCTTGACTTCCATAACTGTTTGTAGAGGTAGATGGTAAGCGAGGCATTTAATCAGGCAGGAAGCTGGATGCCCTTCCACCTTCCTGCCTTGATCCCAAATAAATACTTGGCAGGAAGGTCTTCCCATCCTGCCATCAATTGAGATCCATGTCATTAATTAATGTCAATTCAAGAGTCTCTTCCTGCCACAGCTGATATTAACCCAACAGTGGGCAAGAGCCTCTCATGAAAGGAGCACAGAATACCTGTACGTGGTCATTTGTGAGCTTCTACAAGGGTCCTTCATTAAATGGCATTTAGTGCCGTATCAAGGGACCCACATCAGGACAGTTGGAACAAAAGCATAACAAGGATGGTATGGTGGCTCAGTGGTTAGCACTGCTGCCTCACAGTGCCAGGGACACAGGTTTGATTCCTGCCTTGGGTGAATATGTGTGTTCTCTCCATTTCTGCATGGGTTCCACTGGGTGCTCTGCTTGCTGTCCAAAGATGTGCAGGTTAGATGGATTGGCCATGCTAAATTGCCCATAACATTTAAGAATGTGTAGGTGAGGCGGATTGGTCATGGTAATATGCAGGGTTATAGGGATGATGTTCAAGAGATTGGTGCAGATCAATGGGCCAAATTTCTGCACTGCAGAGATTCAATGATTCTAAACACTGGAGGAACTCTGTAGTTCTGGTAGCAGCTGTAAAGAAAAAAACTCACGTTTCGAATCCAGTGACCCTTCATCAGTGGTGATGATGAAAGGTCATTGACCTGAAACAACAAATCTCTCCCTCTCTGTGGATTTGGTGCCAGAACTATTTCCAATATTTTCTGTTTTCATTTCACTTTTTCCTCCTTCTCTGACACAACCAGGAAGAGCACCATCATTAATGAAGGATGCAGCACAGTGGAATAATATTATACAAAAACTGGTTTCTAAAACCTATGCAGAAAATGCACCAGAGCGTAACTTGCACTCTAACTCACATAGCTCAATGGTGTGACTCATAATCACAGGCAAAGTCAGTAGAAGCAGCTTGCAACAATTCTTTGTTTGTTAGGAGACAGACCTGCTGACAATGGAATGCATTCCGATGGTTTCTCTGTAGTCAAGTGTGACAACAAGCATAATGAATATTTAAGAAAAAAGTCTCATTTCTCTGGAGGGGAATATAATCAAAGCCAGTTCTTTTTGTGAATCCAAGCAGAAAACAGATGTTTGTTGATTAATAGCATGCAGCTTATGGCAGGAGCATAGTGGCACAGCACAGATACTCTTGATAAGGATGAATTACTTAGTTACAATTCCAGTACCCTATGGAAGTACTTCCAAAATATTCTGTCAAATGTGATATGTTGTTTGACTGTTGGTCGAACAGAAGATAAAATAGACTTGGATTTAAAATCAGTAGTGTAATGGAAATTAATTCTCTTGCCCCCTTTTCCTTCATAAGTTTTACATTCAGTAAATATATTAAACTAGATGACATGTTTGATATTCCCAACAAGAGAATCCTACATAAAATTCATCCCACACTACTGTTACATTTGGGAACTAAAAGCGGCTTCAGTTTATCATTCACAGCAAAATGTTTTGCATTAATAAGAATTAATAAGGAGTAATAAGAATTGCCAGACCAAAAATTCACAGTCCTTCCAGCAGTCTCTTGTTGCACCTCCTACAAGTGTGTGATCGAAAGACAGAACATTGACAGGTACAATAGCAACAACTTTTATTTACTCGTACACAAATTGAATATTTTTTTAATAGAGAGACATGTTATCGAAGCCTTTCATATTGTACATCTGAGGAGAAATACAAGAATGTCAAATTACAAATGATTGCAACAATTTATACTACTAGAGAAACGGTTGCTGATTTGTCTACTGATTAGCTAAGGTATTGCCATGGAGAAAGCAATTGAAAATGATAGGACCGCAAGCTTCTGCGTAAGTGAAAAAAAGGGCTCAAAGCTTGAAAATATTCCGTTTACCTGGGCAGCACAGCTCCCTGACTATGAATATATGTTGTTTTAAGCAAGACAATAGTCAACCAGCCCACACTTGCAAAACCCACAACAAAATATCTACCGTTAGCTATGAATCCATGATTGGACAGCATTTGTTGAAATCCTGCTAGAAGCTATACTACTCAGTCGATCTCATGACTTGCCTCATTCAGTTCATAACTGTTTGGCTCACATCTCTCTGTCACTCTCAGAACTCCTGCATGAAGGGTCCCCTTCTAAATGAGACAGCTAAGCTTACCCTGAACTGCACATACAACAGTCACACTGCAGCTCCATCACTTACCCTGCATAAAGCTTGTCTCTGACCACTATTTGTTTGCTTACACTTGTCTCAATCATGGTATCACATTAGAAGTAATTGCAAACTTTACAGTTCTTCAGATAAAACAAAGCAACAAAGGTTTCTTCTGTCCAACTGCTGTTAATGTTCAGCACTGTCCAAGAGACACATGAAGCCAAAACTTTTCATCTTGTACTCATCAGGATTGACTGCAGGAATCCAAACTTAGAAAGAGAACATCAATTTATACAGTATGAGAAGAGGGTGCTGGTTTGTGGGCTAAGGCCATGAAGATGCAACAGAAACTGTTATATGTCAATCTTACAAAAGCAAAAGACTGCAAATGCAGGATATCTGAAATTAGTTAAAAAAACAGGAAATGTTGGAGAAACTCAACAGATCTGGATGCACCTGAGGAGAGAGAAACAGAGTTAATATTTTGAGTCTGATATGCCTCTTCTTCAGAACTTAAGTTGGAAAATGATGGTGGTTATGCTGTTGACCGAAGGGTGGGGAACAAATCGAATGGGCAGTGAAAGTGCCCACCCCTAAATGCAAAGAGATTTCTATAGATATTTTTGTTTGGACATGTTACAACACACCTTTGTAGTAGGTGGGATTTCAACCCAGGTCACTGCACCACAAGAGCCCTCAATGCTATCTTGGTAAAGGAAATTTTGAGATGCAAACGACACTGTCAAAAAAAGTCTGGCAAACTTAATTGGCTAATTAAACTCAGACTATGCAGCAAACGCTGAAATTTCAGGACTTTACCAAGGAGTAAAGTAGCACAGAGATCAGCAACCTCCATAATCCTTTCCTCAATGAAAAGGGTGTGATAAATTGGTCTTCCCTTTCTAGGTCTGGTTTCTTATGTGCCAGTCCTGATGAATGCAAAGTGACAAACTTCAACCTTATGTCTCTTTGCACTAAAGTTTAAGTTCTGCATTCTATCAGTACTCTTATTTAAAACTAACAGAGACACGGCTATTTTATAATCAGATCTTCCTCTGTTGATAATGTAAGAAACAAGCAGCAAATGCCGAAACACATCGTTGATTATTTTGTCAACCTGGGATTAACAGATCAGAGACTCAGTGGATTGGATTGTTGTTATATACTTGTTTCAGCTGTTTCAATTTTTCTACAATTTGGTGGCTAGGATTTTTTAAAAAATATTCTGTGGGATATGGGCATCACTGGTTAGTCAGCATTTATTGCCTACCCCTAGGTGCCTTGGACCAGAGTGCCTTGCTAGGCCATTTCAAGGGGGATTGAGAGTCAACTACGTTTATATGGGTCTGGAGTCAGACATAGGCCAGTCCAGGTGAGAATGGCAGATTTTGTTCCCTGAAGGATATTAGTGAGACAGATGGAATTTTCCTGACTATCAGCAATGACTTTATGATCACCAGTAAATTTTTTAACACCAAATTTCTTTTTAATTGAATTTACATTCCACCATCTGCAGTGACAGAATTCAAACCAGGGTCCTGAAAACATGAGCTGTGTTTCTGGATTACTAGGCTAGCAATAATACCATGAGGCAATCATCTCCCAAATACTGTAGATATTTGGCCCTTTGCACTCTCTAAAGATTTAAGGGATTGAGGTGGACCTTGGCACTGTAATCCACTGTTATTAGCTGGATCCCTGAAACTTGCATCGCTAAGTACTCCTTGCATAACACTAACTGGGAAGGCCAAAAGCCAGGCATGCATTGTCGTTCTAAGAGGCAGTAGTAATAGACAGGTGTACGCCATCCATCAGTACATTGGATTTTTGAACTAAGCCTACAGCATTTGCAAAGTCAGAAAGCTGATTTGCTAGTCTGCATTCTTCTATCCCTTTGTAACTTCAGAGGTGCTGTGAGGAGGTGGAAACACCAACTAATCCAATATAGTTCTTCATGGGAGGATACACAGATTTCAATGCGTTAACTGCCTGCAATGAAAATAAAGCCTATGTAATATTGCCAACACCATGGTGAAAGATTTGATATTCACTATCAGTGCAGCTTTCTTTCAAGTACAGTGAATGACATTTCTGAGTGGTTTTCTGGCATCAACGAGATGTTGGTGTCTCCATGCCTCCATGCCTTCCTGGAGGGACTGCAGATCTGTACCTGCAAAGTTCTGAGTTGTTCTCCTGCTTAGGTCTCTACTCTGTTGTTTCTTCTATTCATGTGGTCCTGGAGGTTATATTTGGAAAGGATGGAGAAGGGATTGGGAAGATATGAAATGAAGTAAGTGAGTAAAGCATAACTTCTTGCTTCCCAGGTTACTTCCAGTTTGCCACTGAAGTGTGCAGGCTGATCTGTTCACCACAGTTTTCATAAAATTCAACTCATTACACCCATTTTCATAGAATCCCTACAGTGTGTAAACAGGCCCTTTGGCCCAACACGTCCACACCGACCCTCCGAAGAGTAACCCACCCAGACCCATTCCCCTACCCTATTACTTTTCATTCCCCCTGACTAATGTGCCTTACCTACACATCCCTGAACACTGTGGGTAATTTAGCAAGGCCAATTCACCTGGCCTGCACATCTTTGTGACTATGGGAAGAAACCAGAGCACCCAGAGGAAACCCACACAGATACTGAGAGAATGTGCAAACTCCACACAGACATTCGCCTGAGGCTGGAATTGAACCCGGGTCCCTGGCACTGTGAGGCAGCAGTGCTAACCACTGAGCCACCGTGCTACCCCTTAAAAAGGATTTATTTCACCCACTTTTCCAATGGCTAAACCAGGGAACTTGCAATTTTCTCTGCAGACTGCAGGCAAGCACAAGTCATTTTTCATTGTTATCTCATGCTCATAGGGGTGAATTTCCATGAGTGTGTGCCTGCTTATCCAGCATGGTCATCTGTCATTTATCATTTCTTTGGAGCTTCCACTGCTCCTCCACAGCTATCATGATAGTGGCAGACTGGCAGAGCAGTGCTCACTCCATTTCAAACCCAATGTCTGTTGTCCTCCTAGTATAAGACTCAGCACCAGAAAGAACCATTGCAAAAATTCAACTCTCATGCTGGTTGAGACATTCATGAATATCAAGGAATCCTGGACTTCTCTGTCTCTATCCAAGATGCTGATTAACTATTTCATTCCTAACAAAGGCCAGAAACAGAAATTGCTGCTAAAAATCAACAGTCTGGCAGGGAAAGCAGAGTGAACACTTTGAGTCTAGTTCATCTGAATCTGTATCATTCAACTTGTGAATTTACCTATTGAGTCAACAGCAGAGACTGCACTGATGGGAATTATGAATCTGTGGTGAGCCACAACAAGCTACATTATGATTGTGAATTTGGATGTTTTGTTCCAAGAAAAGGATGTCTACGTCCCACATAACCTGCTTTTACATAAACAATCATCTTTCAAATAGGTCAAAAAAGCTAAATTCATTTTGGATTTCCAATTTCGCTTAATGCCCTCTCTCAATCAGGAAACCATACTTTTAAGGATTGGATGTGATGGATTTTAAGGCTTGAATCCAGCCAAAAATGATCCTTAAAAAGATCTTCTTTCTTTCTCTGATGGATGTTCCAATACTAGCTGAAGTGAACTGTGGAGTATTACTATAGTTTCCACTGTGCACAAGGGCAGAGAACTATGCAGTCTCACTTCGGGTGAGAAAGGTGGTTATTCTGAGAATGCAATTCCCATAAGATGCATAGCGCTGTTTTGAAAGAGTAGTATCTTTTATAATGTAATAAAATCATGCTTATTCTATGTAATGGCTTCATATAGGACACTTGGGGATTAAGTAAGAACTGTGGTTGCTGTAAATCAGAGACAAAAACAGAAATTGCTTCATAAGTGCAAACAGTCTGGCAGCATCTATGGAGAGAAATCAAAGTTACCATTTCGGGTCGGGTGACCCTTCCTCAAAACAATTTTTGTCTTTGAAGCAAGAATTAAGCTTTTCTGTGCGCTCGAGTTGACACTTTATCTGTCCTGAAATGATTTGTTTAGAGACATTGGTTCCACAGGTGCATGGGCACACCACCACCTGTGAGTCATTGATCACATCCTGACTTGGAAACATATCGCCACTCCTTCAGTGTCAGACGATCAAAACCATTATTATGGGTGTCTCTAAAATTATAAGACTGCAATGGTTCAAAAAGGCAGCTCAACATGACCTTCTCCAGGGCAATTACGGATGGGCAATAAATACTGAAATGCCAGTGATGCCTAGATCCCATAGACAAAGAAACAAAACTGAAATGTTCCATTCTATTCATGAAAAGAACACAATTTGCCAGAGGCAGAGGAAAAGGAAAAGGTAACAGTTCAAAAATAGTCTCCTCTGCACCGAAGCTTGTGACACACTGATAATGAGATCAAATTTTCCTAAATTACAAAGTGCTACTGCATTACAATTATCATGACAGTACTTGTGCTTCTGAATTTGTTTATAATACCGGTACTTCCAAATAAAGCCAAATAATCAGAACTTGGATTGATTTTTAAATTCATATGGAGTTGATTTTTAACAAGCTTGGATTGATTATCAGCAATCACAATCAGAATTGCGTTCTGCTGCTGACGATCAACCTGAAACAAAAATAAGTCCTAAACATTTCCACTTATCTCCCATAGGTCTCAATTAACATCACAACAGCAATTTACTCACACAACCTGAACACAGGAAAATGGTCATTAGACTAACTTCATCCTGTCTTAACATACTTTTAGCTTCTGCTACTGAGATAGAAGAAATTTTACTGTCTGGATTTCCAAAACACTGAAGTGGCAAAATCTTCTGACCTAAAATTAGAATAAACAGAACAGGATCAGAATTTTCCAATTCATTGGTTCCAACTGGCATCAGGAGTGCTAACACAAAATTACCCAATTCATTCTTTTAATTAATTTGAAATGATAAGAAAATGAAAGGACTGGGTTCAGGATTTCCTACTTAGAGCTTCTGGGGTGCACCAGAACAAATAAATTGAAACATCCGAGTTGTTGTTTTATTGGTCCCCTGCTTTTGTTCCCTGGGTATTGCCCAGGTGATTTTGCATAGGAAAACAACATGACACTGTATAATATTCTTATTCCAAACAACACATTTTATGATTCTGTGTTGCCTGTTTGAAGCCTTACCACTAGCAGTATAAGTCATTAATTCAGCCTCATACATTGCCCACATTTTCAGATTTACCCCAGTAATTTGGAGCATTCTGAACAGCTGCTATATTATCTAAAGAACATAAGAATGCGGAGCAGCCCCTGAATCCTGCTCTGCCATTTAGTACAATCATGGCCAATCTCATCTTGGCCTCAACTCCATTTTCCTGCCTACTCTCCAAAACACTTCAACTCATGACTAAGTTAAAATCTTTTTCTCTCTTCCTCAAATTTACTCAATGTCCCAGCATCCACTGCACTTTGACACAGTGACTTACATATATTCACAATGCTTTGAGAGACCTAATTTCTCCTCATTTCTCTTTTAAAGCTGTTATCCCTTATTCTAAAACTGTGACCTCTCATTTCAGATTGTCTCACAGAAGGGAACACCCTCTCGATGTCTACTTTGTTAATACTCTTTAACATCTTATGTAATTCAATTATATCTCCTCTCATTCTTCTAAACTCCAGAGAGTATAGACCTTAACTGTTCAATCTCTCTGCATAAGACAAACTTCTCATCTCTGAAAACAATCCAATGAACCTACTCTGAACTGCCTCCAATGGAACTACATCCCTCCTCAAATAAGGGGACCAACACTGTACACAATACTCCAGGTGCAGTCTCACTAATGCTTTGTAAATTTGAAGTAAACCTGCTTCTATAAAAGTTGAAAGAACTGCAGATGCTGTAAACCAGAATCAAAAAACAGAGATTGCTGAGAAAATTCAGCATCTGTGAAGAGAAATCTGAGTTCACATTTTGGGTCCGGAGATCCAAGGACCCATTCTGTGGAAGGGCCACTGGATCCGAAAAATTAACTCTGATTTCTCTTCACAGATGCTGCCAGAACTGCTGAGCTGTTCCAGCAATTTCTGCATTGGTTCTCCCTGCTTCTATGCTCTATCTCTTTGGCAATAGATGCCAAAACTGCATTTGTCTTCCTTATTACCCAGTGTACCTGCATACTAGTTTTCTGTGATTCATTCATCAGGACATTTAGATCCCTCTGCCCTGATGCACTCAGTAATTTCCCTCCATTTAGTAAATGAGCTGCTTTTTATTCCTCCAACCAAAGTGGATAAACCTAAAGAAAGTGCTTGCTTGGATACTTGTCTGGATATATTTCCTAAGTGTCCATCAATTGGTAAGTATCTCAATGATCAGTAAAGATCAGAAAATTATAAGCAACAACTGGATTTTGAACAGATTTGATATGGTCATTGTTTTCAATGGCAATAGAGTCGGTGATAAGACAAAACTGATATAAGGCAACTGGTAAAGGAATCAGAGGGGGTCATAAGGATACATACCTCCATAATATGTTGCTATGGTTCCAAAGACATTGGAAGCAGATTCAACAGTAACCTAAATGGGATAACATCTTGAGAGTGAAAAACCTGCACGGCCCTAAGAAAAAGGGAGGGGCTTAGGTGTGATTGGGCAGCTCTTGAAAGAACTGAAGCAGACAGAATGGCCTCCTCCCATACTGCTGAGTTCTATGAATCAGCAATGCAAGCCAATTTTCATAAAAAGCCCTCTTCAAATCATCCTTGCAAATATTAAATTTACTTAATTGGAACTGTGTGTCTCTAAGCCTGAAGTTTGCAAAGTGAGGGCATTAATGTCAAACCTCATTATGGACTTGAACACATGAGCTAGGTTAACATTTCAGCAAGAATTATAGAACTCTGGAGGTGCCATCCTTCAGTTCAATTGTTGAAGTGGATGTGAAAGATCCCATGGCTTTAATTGTGAAAAAGGGAGAAAATTCTCCTCATGTCATAACCAACTTTTCTCCCTTAGTCAATAATATAAAAGACAGATTATTTGTGTTTTTATGGCAATTTTATTGTCAGCAAATTGGTTTCTACTTTTTGACAATACAGCAATAAAGAAGTGATTCTATGAGGTAAATTCCCCACTCACTGATGACAGGATTCCTTTGCTAACCCACTTGACAATGCCATTAACTCATTGAACATTTCTCCTAGAACCTTCATTAGCCATGCAACAATTGGTTTGGACCAAAGATGCCACTTATTAGGTTACCAGTACTCAGAAAACAAGAAATACAATGAGGATATAATCGTTAAAAGATGGCTGCTTATTTAATGGGTCATCACTTGTAAACAGTAGGATGCACAGTCTATACAAACGTCTGAAGTTGCAGTAGCAGAAAAGGCTCCCAAACAGTTGCATGGAGACAATGTTGCTTCAGTCAGAATAAGAAGGGACTGACTCTTGGCCACTGAGGATATGAAGTCGATATCAGGCTAATCTAGGTTATTTAGAGACAGAGACAGAAGCTATCATTGCAGTTCCCACCACACCGTAAATTCCACATAATATAGGATGAGGTTTAAATTAATTCATATAAGTTGGCAAGTTAAGGAAAGAGATATACCAATCCATATTCTGTACAACTGACTGTAGCTTAATTCACTTCAACATGCTCAGAAGAACTATTCTTTTCATAAGTGAGCAGGTATATTATATAATTGAGAGTGCTAAAGATGAACAGTAAAAATGAAATGAAGTGCCCTTGAAAGATTGGCAAAGTCCCCTGTGTGACTTCATAACGTGATTATAATTTCAGCTAGTACTCAAGTATTTGCAGAAATTTTATTTTGCGTAAGTGAGTTTTTAAACACGCGAATAATGGCACAGAAAGAAAATATGAGAAGCTCAGAATTTGCAAGAACAGAAAGATGCCTGGAGAAGGTAGCAAGAACATTTGACGGTTTTCATACTAGCAAATATCATAAGTTCAATAGCTAGGGGCATCCTGAAGTTCACACAGGCACAGGGATGTCGTGGCCTGATGCAGACCATGCATTTATTATGACAACAAACAGTTCAGTCTGATTCTTCCAAGATATTCCAGACGCAAGAGGTGAGCAACTGTGCATTACACGCCACCTGTATCAGAGGCAGAGTTAGAGGAAAATGACCCAATGTTAAAATGCCCCAGTAAGAGCTAAGCAGCCAGACTATGTTCTTGGACCCAGAGGGATAGGGATGTAATGATTGTAATGAGGTCAACCAGGTGGACGGCATAGAATATGAGTTCCCTGATTCAGGATATTAATCTGGTGTAATTCACATTCAATACAAAAAGTTTAGAGCTAACAGCTAACCTAACGGTGGCCAAATAATCACTGTCAATTGCGTAAAACCTATGTGGTTCATTAAAGGTCTTGATTCTTAATTGGCGTCTGGACAATTAGGGATTTGTAATACATACTGGCCTGACCAATGATGCCCATATCTCATCAACAGATAATGAAAAAAACACAACAACCACAGGCACAAAATCTTATAGTTTTTACAAGCAGCAAGAGTTTCTTCATTTTCGCCATTACATAGAAAACATCAAGTTGTGAAAGGGCGAACCTTCAGGTTTCCAGCTGATGACAATGGGGCAGTAGCTTTATGAGAAAGGTGGGTGGTGACCTACCACCCCAGAATGGTTCTGGCTGTATTAATATCCTGACTAAACTTACTGCGGTGGTTAGAACAGCCCCTGAATGGGCTGTTGGCTTCTTTAAAATGCAGGCCCTATAATGGAAATAGGGCCCATGTTACCATTTTTGGATTGAACTGGGTAACCAATCAAAGACAACCCCAAATGTAGGTCTCTTTGCTGAGCTGAGTGGAAGAAGGGTGTTCCTCTAAGCTCCACAAATCTAATCTGAACTTCTATTGTTTTGCTTCCTCCAGCCCAAATATTGGACTCTTGAATGATGTACCTTCTTCCAGCATTGTAGTGGCCAGAAGCCAATGGGCTGTTAAAGCTCAAAATCTCTGGAATCAGCTCACAATCTCAATCCTAAAGAGGCCCAGTACTCAAAATTACCTGTCCTGATAGGCAGTCGTAAGTGGGAGAGGAAGACCTGTAAAGTTTCTTGAGATTATAGTATAGTGTAGATTGTAAGGTTTCACCAGATTCATCCAGGACACTAGCTTGAGATATCAGCATTATCTTAATGCAATAAAAATCATTGTTAGTCAGCACATATGTGCTGGAATAATATATTATCAAACCTCAAAATATCAGAAAAATGGGAGACAGTATTAAAAAAATGCTTTTAATGTAGATAAGTGAATCTCCTAATGTTTTGTGACATTATGTGAATTAGCTCTTGTCCCTTAAGTAACCAAAAAGAACATTCAGTTAGTGCATTTAACACTGTCAGGTCAAAGTTTTAAGGTTGAAAGTGACTCCAATTTTGTTTACCACAATTTTGCTGATTGCAGCAAGTGAGATGAATCATTAATAATGTTGTGTTTTTGGTTTTAATTACACTTAACATTTATCAAATTAAGGAAAATTTTCTGTCATAATCAGCTCCCAGAGGATATTTGCAGAATAAGAGCCATCATTGAAAATTTTATTTGAAGGAAATTAAAGCATCACTTCTCAACAAGTACCAAAGTAAGGAGGGGAACATGATTAATATTACACCATAACTTTGTTCAATCACTTTTGCTTGCCACAAAAGTGACAAACATTCAGTAAATGGAAAAAGCCTATCGTAATGGTTGTTTATTCAGATAGATTGCTTAATTTGAATTGAGGGAAAAATAGAATTTGAGTTGAAATAACATGATGGAAAAGAATTTGACTGAAGATTTTTTGAATATTTCATTTTAAAAATATTTATTTGTTGCTTTAGTGCAAATATTCTTTAGTAGCAACTTTTCATTTTATACATTAATAGTCTAGTTGAAGGAACTGAGGTCATTCAGGTTTGCAGATGATACAAAGATAGGTGGAGGGACAGGTAGTATTCAGAAGTCAGGGAGGCTGCAGAAGAATTTAGACAGGTTAGGAGAGTGGGCAAAAAAGGGATAGATGGACTACAAAATGGGAAAGCGTGAGCTCATGCAATTTGGTAGGAAAAATAGATGCATAGACTAAGTTCAAAATGGGAGAAAATTCAGAAAACAGAATTGCAAAGGGATTCTCTTAAGGTAAACTTGCAGGCTGAGTCAATATTTAGGAAGGCAAATACAATGTTGACATCCATTTCGAGAGGACTAAAATATGCAATCAGGAATGTACTTTTGAGGCTATATAAGGCTCTGGTCAGACCTCATTTAGAACATTGCATGCAATTTTGGGCCCCATATCTCAGGAAGGATGTACTGACCCTGGAGTAGGCTCAGAGGAAGTTCACAAGAATGTCCCAGGAATGAAAGGCTTATACTCGATGGAATTTCGATGGATGAAACTTACAGAATACTGAATGGCATGGATAGATTGGACATTTGGAAGATGTTTCCATTAGCAGAAGAGGCTAGGACTTGAGGGAACAGCTTTATAGTTAAGGGAAGACCCTTTAGAAAATAGATAAGGAGAAACTTCTTCAGCCAGAGAGTGATGAATCTATAAAATTAATTCCCACAGAAGGTTGTGAAGGCCAGTTTATTGAATATATTTAAGACAGAGATAGATAGCTTCTTGATTGTCAAGGAGATCAAAGGTTACAGGGACAAAGTAGGAGAATGGGGTTGAAAAACATTTCAGAGTTGAGAACATGGTGCTGGAAAAGCACAGCCAGTCAGGCAGCATCCAAGGAACAAGAGAATCGATATTTCGGGCATTAACCCTTCATCAGGAATCTGGGCTTTTGCCCAAAATGTTGATTTTCCTGCTCCTTGGATGCTGTCTGACCGGCTGTGCTTTTCCAGCACCAAACCCTCAACTCTGATCTCCAGTATCTGCAGTCCTCACTTTCTTCTCCCTGAGAAACTTATCAGCCATGATTGAATGGTGGAGTAGAGTTGACGGGCCAAACTGCCTAATTTCTGCTCCAATGTCTTATGGAAATTGATCATAAAAATATTACGTTTCTTTCATACTTGGAACCACTTGTAATCTAAACCTCTGCCCTAACCTAGTCATAGCTTGTGTGCCAACTATTCATATAAATGAACACTTCAGTAAAAAAAAAAGAGTTTTTTCTGACTGCTATGAGACCTCATAGCAGTAAACAAGAAAACTCCATTCTCCCATTGAGAGAGGATAGTTCTGCATGAAATGATATGTTATTGAATACGTACTCACCCAGTGTGAAACTTCATGGTTATAGGGAAAGCTATCAATGTTCAAGAAGTTTGCTGAAAATCAGCATGTAGTAATTGGAACAAGATTGGTCAGGTGGAATGTGTTGAGTATAAGTTCTCTGACTGGGGTGATAATCTGGGCCAATTAGGGAGCTTTGGCTGACAGATAGAAAGAGGAGTCTCCGAGAGTCTCCTCACTCTAGGGACTGGCTCTGAACTTGCTGGTCAAAGTCCATGTGCTGTACATGTGTAAATAGAGGATGACTTGGTGATACTGGCCCCTGTGCAGTTATTTCACAGCCTGAAGCACAGTCAATAATAGCCTCCTTAATGAACTAGATGCAAAATCGATTGAAAAGCAGAATCTCGTAGATGATGGAAATATAAAATTAAAACAGATGTCAAGGAGAACGTGAGTCAGTCCAGAGTTAGTAGCCACAATATGATGGAATTCACCCTGCAATTTGAGGGAGAAGCTGAAATTAAATGTAACAGTATTACGATTGAGTAGGGCTAACTACAAAGACATGAGGGAGGAGTTGGCCAGAGTTGACTGGAAGGGAGTCTAGCAGGGATGATGGTGGAGCAGCAATGGCAAGAGTTTCAGGGGTAAATCAGAAGGCACAGCAGTAATTCATCCCAAGGAAGAAGAAACGTACAAAGGGGAGGATGAGGCAACCATGGTTGACAAGGGAAGTCAGTGGTCAGTGATAGCATAAAGCAAAAGAAAAATAATACAATGTAGTGAAGATTAGCGAAAGCCAGAGGACTGGGGAACCTTTGAAAACCAGCAGATATGTAAAACATCAAAGGGTTGGGGCAGAGAGAAGATGAAATATGAGAGTAAATTAGCTGGTAATATTAAAAAAATTGCAAAAGCCTTTTCTTAGATATCTAAAAGATGAGAGAGAGAGGCAAGACTGAACATTAGACTGCTGGGAAATAAGGTTGGAGATGTAGTAATGGGGAACAAAAAAATGGCTGAGGAACTGAATAGGCACTTTACATTATTTTTCACACTGAATGACACCAGCAGCATACCAGAACTTCAAGAGAATCAATGAGTAGAGGTAAATGCACTCACCATCATTAAGAGAAGGTGATGGGGAAGCTGAAAGTTCTAAAGATGGATAAATCACCGGGACCGGATGGACTATACCCAGAGTTCTGAAGGAGACAGCTGAGGAGAATGTAGAGGCATTAATGATGACCTCAGAAATCACTGGAGTCAGGAGGTGTCCCAGAGGACTGGAAAATGGCTAATATAACACTTCTGTTTAAGGAGGGAGGAAGGTAGAAGACAGGGAACTACAAACCAGTTAGCCTGACCTTGGCTGTTGGTAAGATTATAGAATCCATTATTGAGGATGTGATTATGGAGTATCCAAAAATGCAAAATGAAATAGGTTGGAATCAGCATAGCTTTGTCAAGGGGAGGTCATGCATGACAAATCTGATAGAAATTTTTGAGGAAGCAATAAGCAATTTAGACAAAGGTGAGCCAATGGACATGATACATTTAGATTTCCAGAAGGCCTTTGATAAGTTGCTGCAGAGGGGTTTGCTAAATAAGATCCTTTGGCATTTGAGGCTTGTTTACAGGTGTGGATGTTGGATGGCTGACTGGCAGAAGGCAGAGAATGAGGATAAAGGGCCTTTTCCATAGTGTCAGTATTAGGACCACAACTATTCACATTATATATTAATGATCTAGATGGAAGAACTGAGAGCATTGTCTCTAAGTTTACAATGACACAAAGATAGGTAGAGGGGTAGGTAGTGTTCAGGAAGTGGGGAAGCTGCAGAAGGATTTGGACAGGCTCGGACAGAAGGCAAAGAAGTGGCGGATGGAATACAATGTGGGACAGCGTGAGGTTATACACCTTGATAGGAAGACTAAAGGTGTAGACTATTTTCTAAATGGGAAAAAGCTTTAGAAATCTGAAGCACAAAGCGACTTGGGAGGTGGTTCACAGAAATGATCCTTGGAATGAAGAGCTTGACTAATGAGAAGTGGTTGAGGACTTTGGGTCAATACTTGTTAGAGTTTAGAAAGATGGGGGCGGGGAATCTCATTGAAGCTTGCAGAATACAGAGAACCCTGGATAGGGTGGGCCTGGAGAAGATTTCTCCACTAGTAGGAGAGACTATAACCTGATGGTATAGCTTCAGTTTAGGGACAACTCTTTAAAACTGAGACAATGATGAATTTCTTCAGCCAGACAGTGGTGAATCTGAGGAATCCATTGCCATAGAAGGCCGTGGAGACCAAGTCATTGAGGGTCTTTATCATAGGGATAAGTTCTTGATAAGTAAAAAGGTCAAGTGTTACAGGGTAAGGCAGGAGAATGGAGTTGAGAAACTTATCAGCTATGATCGATTGGCAGAACAGAGCTGATGGGCCAAAAGACCTATTCTGCTCCTGTATCTTATGGTTTATAGCCTCAGCATTTGGCTGGTTAAAGCCATTAGAACGATAAGTATTTGGAATTTTCAGAGCTAAAATGTAAAATTGGTTCCTTTCACAGAAAACAAACCAGTGCTGGGAGCTAAATGTAATTATGTATCAAGACTCTATCCAAATGTTTTGCAAACGAATTTAGTGTTAAGAAGCTGACTAGAGCAAGCCAAGACAATAACTCATTTTACATCACGAAGCAAGTGCCAGGGTGGAGCTCATCCAAGCAATGTGCAAACCTTATGGTCATAATTTCTCCTTCAAAGAAGGTTGATGTTGGCTGGTCTGTCTTTTTTACAACTTCAAACTGTGGCCCATTGCAACTTGTACACATACACCTACATGTCCAAAGTTATGACCCTCACTCACTCATACCAACAGCAACAATGCACAATTTGAGCTCTAAACAGCAATTTTCTCCATGTGCCTGGTTGGCTGATGGGTTGAATAACAATATATCAATGACAATTTTTTAAAAAGTGTGTTGGTAAAATGGGGCGCCCTGTTTATACATTCTCCGAACAATTAGGTTCCTGTTTCTATATGAAAGATTACATGCATTATATTTATCAATGTCTCATTAAGGGGTCAATAAATTCCAAGTACCAAAAGGGAATGCAGTTGTACAGAAGAAAAGACACAAGAATAAGTTGAAATTATCTTTTTGGTCATAAGAACAAGAGTAGGTCAATCAGCCTGTCAAGCCTTACCTTCTATTCAATACAATCATGGCTGATCAAATACTTCAATCTCTACATCCTACCCCAACCCTATAGCTTCCTGGCCCTGAAGATCAGAAACCTATCAAATTCTATCTCAAATATATTCAGACTGAGCTTCTACAACTCCCTGTGGTAGAGAATTCCAAAGGTTCACAACTCTCTGAGTTTAAAAAAGAAACGTTATTCGCATCTTGGACTCCCAAGTGGCATCATTCCTTTGTTTTTAAATTTTACCTGTTGATTCTGGACTCCCAACCAGGGAAATCATCCTACCTGCATCTTTCCGATCTATCCCTTTTAACTAGAAGATTTTATTGAAATCACCTCTCATTCTTCGAAACTCTAAAGTCCCAGTTTACCCAATCTCTCTTCCATGTGACAGTCCTGATTTCCCAGGACCGAGTCTGATGAACCTACATTGTCCTCCGTCAGTGGCAATATTATCTTTCCTGAGATAAGGAGAATGAAACTGAACTTTCACCTAGTACTCTAGATAGAGTCTAACAAAGCACCTATGCAAGTGAAGCAAATCTTCATTACTCCTATATTCAAATTTTATTGCAATAAATATTAACTTTCCATTAGCCTTCCTCATAATTTGCTGCACTTTCAGGTTAGTCTTCAGTGATTTATTGTCAGGGAGACCTAGGTCTTTGAGTACATTTTCCATATTATATTCATCTGCCACGTTCTTGCCTACGCACTAAGCATGACCAAATTCTCCTGAACCTGCTTTACATCTTCCTCAAAACACACATTCCCACTTAGCTTTGGATCATCCGTAAATTTAGAAATTTACACTTGGTTTCAATCTCCGAATCATTTAAATATGTTGTGAGCAACTAAGGTCGAAGTACTGACCTTGCAGTACTCCACTCATTATAACCTTCAAATGTGAGAATAACCCATTTCTTCTTATTGTTTTATCATTAACCAGTTATTAATACATGCCATTACATTGTCTCCTGTCCCATCTGCTTTATTTCTAACCAGCTTTCTGTAAGGGACTTTATCAATACTCTTCTGAAAATTTAAGTATACTCCATCTGTCGGCAGTACTTCATCAATTTTTTTTGTTTGTAATATCTTCAAAAAACTCCAGGTTGTCAAGTGTAGTTTCCCATTTTGTCTCTGTCCAATCAGTTCATTATTCCCCAGATATCTTTATTCCACTTTTTATAATAGATCCTAATATTTTCCCTACTACTGATACGGGGCTAACTGGTCTGCAGGTCCTTGTTTTCTCTCTCATTCCCTTCTTGAATTGTGGGGTGTCATTTGTTACCTTCCATTCTGGTGGAATCATTCCAGAAGTTTGGAGGAGAATCACCAATGCAATCATGATAATTCTGCTTCAAATTTTATAGGTTTTTCTTTTTTGTCCTCAATCTTAGAAATTACATTTTATTCTTACGCCAATGCAAAATAACTTCAAAAGATGTGTCGGCCATCACCATTTTGAACTGAATTAGCTTTTTGGGATTATTTCAGCTTGGCAGCATCATGTCCAAATTTCATTCCTATTCATTCAAGTTCTTTAAACAGAACTGGGGAAAGAAGGACAATTCATCAAGATAAAATACTTGGGACTGTGAAATATATTTACTCAGTGTGATACTTTGAACGAAAGATAGATGGAAAAGCAACATTGCACAAAATTGTTTTACCGATGTTTGGTCACAGCAGTGATCAGCAGTATTTCCAAATATGTTCAACAAAGCAACACTTGTAGAGCTTTGCAATTTCAAAATGTCATGCAGTATACAAAACGAAAATGATTACTCACTTCAACTGCAGGGATTTAATGGAATTTGTATCAGATGAAAAGCAACTTCCCAACTTGAAAGATTAATGTTCATCCTTTCTGTTATCTTCCAAGGCAATGAAAGATATTTTTGAAGAATTGCACCAGAACCTGTACCTCCCTTTTTATAACTGATCAATTGGCCATTACAGGTGCTGAGAAAAAACAGCCATTGACAATCATTATTAAATATTTTAGAGAAATTGCAGAGGTGTCGGACATTGGTGGGGCCTCTTCTGGAGCACTGTGTTCAGTTCTGGTCGCCCAATTATAGGAAGGTTATTATTAAGCTGGAGAGGGTTCAGAAGAGATTTACCAGGATGTTACCAGGTATGGAGGGTTTGAAAGGCTAAATAGACTGGGGCTTATTTCTTTGGAGTGTAGGAGATTGAGAAGTGACCTGGTAGAAGTTTCTAAAGTAATGAGGTGGAGATAAAATTAATGAGAGTTGTCTTTTCCCTAGGATGGGGAATTTCAAGACTAGGGGGAAATTTTTTAAGGCGAAAGGAGAGACATTTAAAAAAAGACTTGAGGAGCAAATTTTTTTCTGACACGGAAGGTGGTTTGCATGTGGAATAAACCTCCTGAGGAAGTGGTGGCTCTGGGTACAATTACAACGTTTAAAAGACATTTGGATAGGTACGTGAATAGGACAGGTTTTAGGGATTTGGGCCAGGATCAGGCAAGTGGATTTAGTTTAATTTAGACATGGACTAGTGGACCAAAGGATTTGTTTCTGTGCTCTGTGATTCTATGAATAGATGAAAGGCTTTTGGATAAAGAAAGCAGCTCTGCAGGATATGTGACTATCTGTTCCAAAACAAATCTATTAAGATTCCATTCCAGAGTCTTTGTCCAATTTCTGGGAATTCATTGCATTGTATCTACTTCTTTGTAGAGAAATAAACCTTTAAGCTCCCACAGACTTTTAGTATGAGAAATCTGAATCATGTCTCTGTTTTCTTGTCTCCAGTGAAACCAAATTCAACTCTTCTAATGGCTTATTGGCATAATTTCCCTGACTCTAGTGGCTTAGTGGATCCTGAACAATCATTGCTAAGCATTAAAATGGACAATAATGCTTTATCCCCATTCTGTGTAGTGCTTTAGGGTAAACAAAGATGGAGGTCATCACTGACTCACTGCAAAAAACATTTGGTGGGGATGAGTGGAGCACTAATTTTGAGTTGTACTGCAAAGAAAATATTGTCACCGAGGAAACTCAAGTCACCTTTGAAAGTCTATCAGGGCAAATCTGAATATCAAACCCACAGTGAAAGAACTTTAGCAAAACTATTGGCTCACTTTCTATGGATGAAGCTCTAGTTTCTGACACTGGGCTGCCTGAACTCCTCTCTGCAACAGCATCTGCATGAATTTTCTTTCCTGCTGGAAGGAGGGGTTGGTGCCCTAGGTTAGGCACGATGCAAAGGCTGTGATACTGAACTAGGGTAACTACCATGATTACAACAATCATTGAGGTATCTCCCTGCTCAGCACTTGGGAAAAAAGTATTTTCCTGTGTTGCCTTTGTCAGACTTCAGAGCTTAGCTGAACATATCTATCCTGAATCCCTGTCTGGTTGCATAATTGGAAGATTTGTGAATAACAGGACTTTTCTCAATTTGGCGGCTGCAAGAGAAGTGTCATGAACAGAAGAAGGCTACAATATGTTGTCTTTATAGAATCACTGGATACTTAAAGTACAGAGTGATATTTCATCTCACTGATACATTCAACTATATTTGTAGAGGAGATCTATTTAGATTCTGAGAAAAATTGGGTGACGAGCAAAGCTGCTCAATGCGAAATCCTCTTTCCGTGACAACACGACGGGTACGATCAGACATACAGGTCAGCATCTGGACTCTTTGAGATTCATTGTGAAGTCAAACAAGGTTGCCTACCCTGACAACCTACAGCCTACTCTTCTCTTTGCTGCTGTCTTTTGCTTTTGCATCATCTACTTACACACCAGAAATAACAAAAACTGAGCAGCCTAACGCATCCGAGATCCAGGAACATCAGCTCATTGCCTGAAGTATGTTATTACAAAAGCCTGAATTGATGTCACTTGCCCAGTTTACCTCCAATTACCTTGAAAAGTGCCTCAAAAAACGTGAATAAAAAAACTAGATTAAAAAAAACTGTTTTACATTATTGCTTTGTTGCAGCAACAACAATGCCAAATCTGTAAGCCATATAATCCAAAATCTGGTGAATGCTATAAAACAGCATCTCCCCACAGCTGATCACAACTGGCAGAATACTGATTGTACCCACCAGCCTACACTTGTAAAACGCAGAGAATAGACTCCAAAATTAGATATGATTCTGTGAAATGACAGCACTTCTTGAACAATCCTAAGGCTGCTAAGAATTATTTAACGACAAATTTTAAGATTATCAGATGTCGTGCAATGTCACTTATTTACGCTGACTAGAATATATTCACACATATCGGCCTGTCCCTGGCTAACAGAAAGAATATGTATAGGTACTGAGCTTTTTTCAATTCAACAAAAGCATGGTGAATAAATATTCTCTGGTACATTCCCCTTAGCAAAACCCTGACCAATCAGTCAACTTGCAATATTTGAGTAGGGGTTAACCATTCCCTGGTGCATTCTCCATGACAACAGTTTGAACAATCAGGGTTCATTTGCCAACTCTGGGTCCTTATGGTGCAGTGGTAATGTACCTATCTCTAGGCCAGGGGGCTGGTGTTAGAATCCCACTTGCTACAGAGGTGTGTGATAAAGTGTCTGATCAAGTTGCTTAGAAAACAACACTTGCCAACAAATCACTTTTTGCTTACGCAGTATGCATTTTGATCCCTTTAAATTTGGTATTTTTCAACTCTGATGAGTGCAGAATGAAAAGCTGTGATAGCAATTCTTCAGCAATACTCAAGTTCTGCGTTGCCAAATAATTGTTCATTTCTTTTTCACCACTGTACAGGTCAATGAACTTATAGCTTTAACCACCTTCAGCTGTTATGCCAATGACTCATTTCTGATGAGCAGTGCAAAAGCATGTAATAAAAGCATGGTCACACACAGATCAGTCATCAAAAGCAGGCATTTTATCCTTTCTCATGCTAACTAGTGCAGAACTCATCCAGCAAGCCTGGTGACCTTTAGCAGGGAATGCTGAATGAGGCCTTTAGTGTTCTACTGCCACAAGGTATTTCCTCTCAGAGTCAAGAACTTTCCCAATATAGTGATATGATCCTAAGCAATAACTCAAACTATATTTCACACTCATGGCCCTTGGAATTGGGAATCAAATGCTCTATTACAGATCGAGCTGATATACAGCACTGTAAAAGCACAAATTAACTGGCCTGAAACCATATTATGGAAGTGTTCTGCACTCAATTGTCAAGGTCAACCATTTCTATCTGCAGCTTTAAAAAAAACAAGTCTTTGACACTGTGGGCCATATTTACTCGAAACCAGAAATTCCAGACCATTCATATACAATATACAGAAAAAGTGGCATATCAAATATTTCACTGACTTCAGATTTTTAAAATGATACATTTATTATTTTCAACAAATACATTGCACTTCAAAGACCTAGACATAAATGATGGTGCACTATATTTGAAAATGTTTTTTTTGATGATGCTCCGTTTCTTAAATGCGAGTTGAAAACAGGTCAGGAGAAATTTCTTGATTCAGACTCAGAACTTGGAACTCACCACCATAAAGAATCATTGAGATAAATAGCATTAAATAATTTAACGAAAACTTGATAAGCAAGAAGAAGTAAAGAATAGAGGGATATGAAGGCAGGATGAAATGAGATCAGGTGAGATGCAGGCTGCAAAATGATTTTTCTTCCTTGAGGGCTCCTTGAAATTTGTTTGAGAACGACTTTTGACTTTTGGGGCTACGTTTTCATTCACACTAACTTGTTTAATATGTGGTGTCATCATGTGGTACAACCTTTATTTGTGTGGTATGAGGTATTTGGATTCATATAGAAGTAGAATTAAAATATTCAATATTCTTTTAATAACATTAACTCTCCATTAAACTTAAAATCACAACATTCGAGGAAAACATTAATTTCCTAGATGACTTAGCATTCAACAAAAACAGAAATTGCTGAAAAAGCTCAGCAGGTCTGGCAGCATCAATGGAGAGGAAGCACCCAACCTCCACCCCCGGCACCTTCCCCTGCAACCGCAGGAAATGTATCGTGACTCCCTCGTCAGATCCACACCCCCCACCAACCCAACCTCCACCCCCGGCACCTTCCCCTGCAACCGCAGGAAATGTATCGTGACTCCCTCGTCAGATCCACACCCCCCACCAACCCAACCTCCACCCCCGGCACCTTCCCCTGCAACCGCAGGAAATGTAAAACTTGCACCCACACCTCCACACTCACTTCCCTCCAAGGCCCCAAGGGATCCTTCCATATCCGCCACAAGTTCACCTGTACCTCCACACACATCATCTATTGCATCTGCTGCACTCGATGTGGCCTCCTCTATATTGGTGAAACAGGCCGCTTACTTGCGGAACGCTTCAGAGAACACCTCCGGGCCGCCCGAACCAACCAACCCAATCACCCCGTGGCTCAACACTTTAACTCTCCCTCCCACTCCACCGAGGACATGCAGGTCCTTGGACTCCTCCACCGGCAGAACACAACAACACGACGGCTGGAGGAGGAGCGCCTCATCTTCCGCCTGGGAACCCTCCAACCACAAGGTATGAATTCAGATTTCTCCAGTTTCCTCACTTCCCCTCCCCCCACCTTGTCTCAGTCGGTTCCCTCAACTCAGCACCGCCCTCCTAACCTGCAATCCTCTTCCTGACCTCTCCGCCCCCACCCCACTCCGGCCTATCACCCTCACCTTGACCTCCTTCCACCTATCCCACCTCCATCGCCCCTCCCCCTAGTCCCTCCTCCCTACCCTTTATCTTAGCCTGCTTGGCTCTCTCTCTCTCTTATTCCTGATGAAGGGCTTATGCTCGAAACGTCGAATTCTCTATTCCTGAGATGCTGCCTAACCTGCTGTGCTTTGACCAGCAACACATTTGCAGCTGTGATCTCCAGCATCTGCAGACCTCATTTTTTACTAGGAGAGGAAGCAGAGTTAACATTTTGGATCCAGTGGCTCTTCAGGATTGATTGTAGGTCGGAAAAGGTTGGTATATATGTTGAAGAAGGGATGCGAGGTGGGTGGAGGGGGAAGGAGTAAACGATAAATGGAGATGGAGTCCAGAGAGAGAGAGAAACACAGTTGAACAGACAAAGCAGTGGGTAAAAGTCAGCCTGGGGAATGAATAGCTGTTAATGGGGACCATTTGTAGCTGACAATGGGTTGTTATTGGTAAGGGCTTATGAAGATGAAGGGCTTATGCCTGAAACGTCAAATTTCCTATTCCTTGGATGCTGCCTAACCTGCTGTGCTTTAACCAGCAACACATTTTCAGCTGTGATCTCCAGCATCTGCAGACCTCATTTTTTACCCTGTTATTGGTAACAGCCCATGTGATGACAAGGTCTGGTAGGTGGGGTTTGGGGTTGGTGAATACCGCCATTGTAACCCCATCAACTTTCACAGTTACCTTAACTATACATCGTCAGATCCTATAAAGGCATTATTCCACATCTCCTTGTCATCACATGGGCTGTTACCAATAACAACCCATTGTCAGCTACAAATGGTCCCATTAACAGCTATTCATTCCCCCAGGCTGACTTTTACCTACTGTATTGTCTGCTCAACTGTTTTTCTCTCTCTCTGGACTCCATATCCATTTATCTTTTACTCCTTCCCCCTCCGCCCACCTCGCACCCCTTCTTCAACATATATACCAACATTTGGACACACTTCCTGCAGCCTCCTTCTCCCCTACACACACACATATATCCTGTAGCCCCCCTCTCCACTCCCCACATTCCCTGTAGCCTCACTTTTGTCTCTTCAGTATCTTAGACTGCCTCCTTCTCCCATCCCCACCTCCCCACCCATTACATCCTGCAAACTCCTTCTCACCTCCTGCAACCTCATTATGGCATCCCTCCCCCAATCCCAACACCACACCTCCTGCTGATTTATTTTACCTTCCTGACACATCTCCTGCAGCCTTGATCTCCAAACACAACCACTCCCCACCCTCCAACCCAGTACAGGAACTCACGCTACTGTAGCCCCAGCAATAGTCTGCAACCACACTGGAAGCTGGTTCAGCGCTTTAAGTAATTCTTAAAAGTGGCAGAATGTAATTGGTCCTCCTTTTGAAGAGTCTGTTCAGCTTCAGTCAATAATTGTGTAATTGTTGTAGTCTGTTCTACAAATTTGGAGAAAGTGAGGACTGCAGATGCTGGAGATCAGAGCTGAAAAATGTGTTGCTGGAAAAGCGCAGCAGGTCAGGCAGCATCTAAGGAGCAGGAAAATCGATGTTTCGGGCATGAGCCCTTCTTCAGAAATTTGCCAGGAGCAATGCACAAAACAAAGCAGGCAACATTGGATCTCCAAATTCATGTCAGAAATATTAAATACTGCTTGGAGAAACTGCATGATCACACTTAGCTCCAAATACCTTCATCAATGCTTTCATCATATATATCAATTACTGATGTTGAGCAGTAGCCCGCATTTTCTCTTCAAAATTGAGGACAACTGAACCATGTGGCAAGATTTTAACACTCAGTCAGAGTTTGCTGACTAATTGTGTCAATGGGAAAGCCCAGAGTCAAAACGTGTGGTGCTGGAAGAGTACAGCCGGTCAGGCAGCATCTCAGGAGCAGGAGAGTTGACATTTCAGGCATAATTCTGGGTCAGTGGTGCTGGAAGAGCACAGTAGTTCAGGCAGCATCCAACGAGCAGTGAAATCGACGTTTCGGGCAAAAGCCCTTCATCAGGAATAAAGGCAGTGAGCTGGAAGCATGGAGAGATAAGCTAGAGGGATGTGAAGAGAGTAGCATAGAGTACAATGGGTGAGTGGGGGAGGAGATGAAGATGATAGGTCAGGAAGGAGAGGGTGGAGTGGATAGGTGGAAAAGGAGCTGGGCAGGTCAGACAAGTCCGGACAAGTCATGGGGACAGTGCTGAATGGAAGTTTGAAACTAGGATGAGGTGGGGGAAGGGGAAACTGGTGAAGTCCACATTGATGCCCTGGGGTTGAAGTGTTCCGTGGCGGAAGATAAGCCCATCATCAGGAAAAAGCCCAACCTGTTTTAAAACAGGGCCTCATTAACAAACCCCTAACAGAGAAATAAATGAATAATCCATTAGGTCTGCACTCACATAATATACCTCCACTATCATCACTTCCCTTAAACCTTTGGCTCCTTTTCTTTCCTGGTTCCTTATCCATTTTTCTTTTTATGGGAAACTATTTTGGCTTAGGGCCAAAATGCCAAGTCAACAAAACAAATGCCCTTATGTAACCAATTACTTTCATCTGTTGTGAAATGGTGACTGAGAGTCAGACTCCTTCATACAATTCTTCTTCCTACTTGGAATCTTAACATCATAAAATTACTTTGTTAACATAAATCGATGGATAAAAGACTCTGACCCCGAATAGTGAGCTTTTGCCTTGTTAAACTGTATTGCTTTCAAAAGATTTGCCAAAACTCTTGAACGCATCAAGCACGTGAAAGAGCCTGGACTTTTAACACCTTCAGCAGAAAGCAATAAAAAATATCACCCACTACTCCAAGCCGGCAGTCAAACGATACATTAATTATTAATAATATAATTAATCTCTACCATAGAAATAACCTCCTTTTGCAACTACAATACCTATTTGGAAGAATGAGTGTCCATTATAATTATTAGCATAACAACACATAGAAATATGCACATACTTCTTATATTTTGTCATTTATTGTTGGGGAAAAGTTAACATTATTTGCCTGGAAGCCATTTTCCTGATTCGGCTGAGAGTTCCACTTTGTGACCCCGGCCAGAACTTTGCTGGCCAAGCATTCCTTACTATGAGGTAATGTGAAAGGTTGTCCTTATCTTCCTTCTCAAGATAGTGTCTCCTCCCTTTGCTGAATGATCAGTGCTAGCTGTAGAACCAGTCAAGCTGACATAGAATTTTCAATTAGTCCCCCTTCCTTCTCTAGTTATTGCCTCTTCATGGTCATTCAGCCAACTAGGGATATCTGTGCTTAGTATTAGTAATCTGTGTAACTAGAGCAGGAGGTGATACCATTTGATCTGTCCACTTGTAGAATGCATAATTGTGCTTTAGTTTATAACTTAATGACTAACCTCTAATTCAGTACCAACATGTAAGCATGCCTAACTGTGTAATTAATGATCTGCTCCTTTCTGTTTCTCTATATAATCCTGTAGTCAGCTATTACGAGGGGGCATAGCTTTAAATTAAGGGGTGGTAGGTATAGGACTGATGTTAGGGGTAGATTCTTTACTCAGCGAGTCGTGAGTTCATGGAATGCCCTGCCAGTAACAGTGGTGGACTCTCCCTCTTTATGGGCATTTAAACGGGCATTGGATAGGCACATGGAGGAAAGTGGGCTAGTGTAGGTTAGGTGGGCTTGGATCGGCGCAACATCAAGGGCCGGAGGGCCTGTACTGCGCTGTATTTTTCTATGTTCTATGTTCTATCCTGAATATTTCGGAATACACCAAGCCACAGATAGGATGGTGAATTCCCCATGTTATATCGTGTAATAAACTAATCAGTTTGCAAGGTCCGAGTCTCAAGAGCTTTCTTCAACATTTATGTATATTTCATATTATCATATTTTGATAGAACTACTTTTAAAATGAATCCATTTCATTTAATGCAATTTTAAAAACCTCTGTTTTCAAAGGAAATTGTTTTTTTTCAAATTTCAGCTGTAGAAATAGTGAGGAAAATGCTATTGTACAATCAAAGAAGGATGTAGCAGAGAGGGTGTCATTTGGCCAATAATTTCATTGTTTCAGCAAGAAAGGAAATAACAATTTGATTTACAGTCACTTATAAAACTAGGACACCAAAGAGTTGAGAAACATGAGGCTGAATGTATTGAAAACTGCTGGAGTGAACAAGATAGCAAGTGGGCTGGGAAAATCGGGCAGGGGAGCCCCTGGTCAGACTCCCATCAGAGGGAAGTGTCCTGCATTTACTGAGGTGCAAGAAAGGCCCTATTCTGGGAAATAAGCCCGTTAACAGCCGCTAAACAGTGGGACAGAGAATAAATCAGGAGATAATAAGGGAATATACAAAGGCAGTACATTCACCATAGGTGACTTTAATCTCCATTTAGATTGGAACAGTCAGATTGGCAGAGATTGCCACGAGGAAGAGTTCATAGATGGTATTCATGACAGGTTCCAAAAATATTATATTGTGAATCCAATCGGGGATCAGGCTATTTTGGATCTGGTGACATGTAACGAGGCAGGTGTAATAAATTATCTTAAAGACCCCCAAGGAAAAAGTGACAACAACTTGGTAGAATTTAGTATTCAGTTTGAGAGGGATAAACTTGGGTGGGGAACAACTGTACTTAACTTATATAAAGTGCAATAACAAAAGAATGAGGACAGAGCCTGTGGGAGTGGATTAGAAAAGGCATTCAGCAGCAAAAATAGAGGAAATAAGGCAAATATTTAAGAAAATAGTCATGGCTCACAGCAAAGATGTATTCCAGTGAGTAAGAAGGATGCAAGGAAGTAAATAGCCAACCACAATTAATCAGAGAAGTTAAGAACAGCATTAAGGAAGGCTGACGGATGACTTTGCAGAGATTTATAAAATTATGAGGGGCATAGATAAGATGAATAGTCAATATCTTTTCCCCAGGGTACGGGAGTCCAAAACTTGGTTTAAGGCAAGAGGGGAAAGGTTTAAAAGGGACCCAAGGGGCAACTGTTTCACACAGAGAGTGGTGTTTATGTGGAATGAGTTGCCAGAGGAAGCAGTAGAGGTGAGTACAATTCTAACATTTAAAATATATTTGGACAGGTCCATAGATAGGAAAGTTTTAAGAGGGATATGGGCCAAATGTAGGTAATTCAGTTTAGGAAACCTGGTTAGCATGGACGGGGTCTGTTTCCATGCTGTATGACCCTATGAAATAAAATAAACAAATAATTTGGTGAAGATTAGTGCCGATCAGGCAGCATACAAGGAGCAGGAGAGTCAATGTTTTGAATATAAGATCTTCGTCAGGAATGAAGGTGTGGCCCAAGGGGGCTGACAGATAAATGGGAGGGCTGTGGGACTGGGGGAAAGGTAGCTGGAAATGCAATAGGTAGCTGAAGGTAGGGTGGAGGTGATAGTTTGGAAAGGAGGATGGAGCAGATAGGTGAGAAGGAAGATGGACCGGTAGGACAGTTCAAGAGGGTGTTGCCAAGTTGTCATAAAATTCCTATATAGAATCCCTACAGTGTGGAAACAGGCCCTTAGGTCCAACAAGTCCACACCAACCATCTGAAGGGGAACCTACCCGGACCCATTCCCTCCCCCATTATGCCACATTTAGCCCCGACTAATACACCTAACTTACGCATCCCTGAACACAATGGGCAATTTAGCAAGGCCAATTCACCTAACCTGCACATCTTTGGATTGTGGGAGGAAACCAGAGCACCTGGAGGAAACCCATGCAGACACAGGGAAAATGTGCAAACTCCACACAGACAGTCGCCCAAGGTCGGAATTGAATCTGGGTCTCTGGTGCTGTGAGGCAGCAGTGCTTACCACTGAGCAATGTTGGATCTGGGATAAGGTGGAAGGAGGGGAAATGGGAAAACTGGTGAAATCCACATTGATCCCCTGTGGTTGGAGGGTCCCGAGGTGGAAGATGACATACTTCCTAGGTGTCCGGTGGCTAGAATTTGGTGGCGGAAGAGGCCCAGGACTTGGTGGAGTGGGAGGTGGTGTAACAGTGCTTGGCCACAGGATGGTGGGGTTGTTTAGTGCATGTGTTCCAGAAATGTTCTCTGAAACATTCTGCAAGTTGGGATCCTGTAGAGGAGACCACATCAAGGGCAATGGACACAGTAGATGAGGTGTGTGGAGCTACAGGTAAATCTTTATCGGATGTGAAAGTATCCTTTGGGGTCTTGATGAGGGGGTAGGTCTGGGCGCGGATTTTGCACTTCAAGCATTAGCAGGGGAAGATGCCAGGAGTGGAGGGTGGGTCGGTAGGGGAGCGTAAACCTAATAAGGGAATCATGGAGGGAATGGTCTCTCCGGAATGCAGATAGGGGTGGGAAGGGAACTATGTCCGTGGTGGTGAGATCTGTTTGTAGGTGGAGGAAATGTTGGAAAATGATGCAATGTCTCCAGAGGTTAGTGGGGTGGAAGGTGAAGACCGAGGGATTCTGTCCTTATTCCGATTGGAGGGGTGGCGTTCAAGGGTGGAGGTGCGGAAGTGGAGGAGATGCGCTGGAGCGCACCATTGACCTCGTGCGAGGGGAACTTGCGGTCTTTGAAGAAGGAGGCCATCGGGAATGTTCTATGTGGAATTGGTCCTTCTGGGAGTAGATGCGCTGGAGATGGAGAAAATGGAAATAAGAGATAGCATTTTTACAGGAGACAGAGTGGGAGGAGGTGTAGTCCAGGTAGCTGTGGGAGTTGTGGGATTTCTAATAGATGTCTGTGTTAAATTGGTCACCATACATAGAGATGGAGAGGTCCAGGAAGGGGAGGGAGGTGTCCAAAATGGTCCAGGTGAACTTGAGGTTGGAGTGGAAGGTGTTTGTGAAGTTGATGAACTGTTCAACCTCCTCGTGGGAACACGAGGTGGCACCAAAACTGTCATCGATGTAGCGGGAAAAAGGTAGGGAACGGTACTGGTGCAGTTGCGGAGGATGGACTATTCCACATGCCCAATGGAGAGGGAGGCATAGTTGGGCCCCATGCAGATGTCCATGGCTACCCCTTTGTCTAAAGGAAGTGGGAGGATTCAAAGGAGAAATTGTTGAGGGTGAGGACCAGTTCAGCCAAATGAATGTGTGTCAGTGGAAGGGTGCTGGTTGGGTCGGTTGGAGAAGCAGAAATGGAGGGCTTGGAGGCCTTCATCATGGCAGATGGATATGTACAGAGACTGGTGAATATGAGGCATTGGGGGCCTGGGAAAAAAAAATCATGGAGGAGGAAGAGGGCATAGGTGGTGTCCCAAACGTATGTGGGGACTCCCTGGAGCAAGGGGGACAGAACATTGTCAAGGTATACAGAGATAGGTGTGGTAGGGCAGGGGCAGGCTGAGACGATGGATCAACCGGGGTAGTCAGGTTTGTGAATTTTAAGTAAGAGATAGAACCAAGTGGTGAAGGGATCCCAGATTATGAGGTTGGAAGCTGTTGGTGGGAGATCCCCTGAGGTGATGAGGTTGGTGATGGGAGGTGAGGTTGTGGTTGAGGGGGCAGAGGAGGAATGTCCTACTATATGGAGGATAGATAGAGGATTGGCTAACTAATAGAAGTCAGAGGGTTTGTATAAGGGGACCATTTTAAGAATGGAAATTACTTGAATTTAGAAATTGAATACACGATAGTTAATTTGTGGATGACAAAAATAGGCAGGAAGGCAAGTGATGAGGATAACACAGAATCTACAGAATGCCAAGAAATGTTAAACAAGTGGCTAATACTTGGAACACAATGCAGGAAAATAGAAATGTATATACTTTGGCAGGAAGTACAGAGGAGTTGGATATTGCTTTGATGGAGAAAGCTCCAGAACAGAGGGATTTGTGAGTCTTTGTCCATGAATCACAAAAAGCTGACATCTAAGTTCAGCAAGTAATGGGGAGGACATGTGGAAAGTTTGCCTTATTTCATGGGACTGTAGTATAAAAGTATGGAGATTTTTCTTAAACTATACAAGACATAGTTGGCCACAGTTGGAATACCATGAATATTTAGACCAGGAAAGGTTGACTAGGCCAATATCAAGTATGGAGGGACTATCTTATGAGGCGAGGTTGATTAGGTTGGCCTTGTACTCATTGGAATTTAGAAGAATGAGAGGTGACCTTATTGAAACACAAGATTCTTAGGAGACTTGACAGGGTAGATGCAAAGAGTTTGTTTCCCATAGACTCTAGAACTGGAGGGCAGGACATATTCTCAGAATAAAAGTTGCACATTTAAGATATAGATGAAGAGGTTCATGAACATGTGGAACTCCTTGCCCCAGAGGGCTGTGGAGGTTGAGTCATGTAAGTACATTCAAGCTGAGATACAAGTTTCACCAGTAAGGGAATCAGGGCTTATCAGAAAAAGCAAGAAAGTGGAGTTGGATAGCTGAGCAGTCTCAGTGGGTTACTTCTGCTTCTATGTCTTACAGTTATATGGTAATGCTTTTCGGATCATAACAAATTGCTGCATAAAAATGCTCTGCCTCTCTTGTCTCTAATCACTTTGCTGTAATACAGAACTTAGATTGACTCGGATCACAGCTTAAGAGCCAATGCAAACGTATTTAGTAGGAATCACAAAATTGCTCCGCCATTCAATAAAATCTTGGCTGATCTGATGATTGCTTTTCCTTCCTACTCTCATATGATTCCTTGATGAGGCAAAATATCCTTCTAACATCTACCCTGTCAAACCCCCTCTGAATCTATTTAATCTCTCACTCCTCTAAACTCATAGACCCAAACTGCTCAACTTTTCCTTATGAGACTACCCCTTCATTCTAGGAATCAGCAGAGTGAAATTTCTTTAAATTGCTTCCAGTGCAAGTATATCCCTCATGAAGGAGGGAAACCAAAGTTGCAGAGTTACCATTGCTGTGTATCATTGGAGCAAGGTTTTCTCAATTCTCCTCGCAATAGAGGCCAGCAATGTATTGCCCTCGTAATTACTTGCTGCATTTTGTGATTGCTGAAAAAAAAACACTCAGATCGTTTTGTGTCACAGCATTTGCAATCTCACTACATTCAAATGGTATTCTGTTTTACTACTCTTTCTGCCAAAGTGGAAAAGCTCACATTTTCCCTCACAGTACTCCACCTGCCAAATTTTTGAGTGTTCATTTAAATGACCGATATCAGTTTGCTGATGGAAAGATTTGAGATATTCATTGACAAGACACGAAGCATATGCCGATAGTGTTCATCCATCTAAAATATTTACCTTTGCAGAATATTTCTATGAGACTACCAAACAAAATCGACCAATGCTTCTCAACTGACAGAAACAGATAGATATCCATAAAATTTAACTTTTCCACTTGTGAAACAATGGTATGAAGGGCAGACAAATAAAGTTTCATAAACTTCCAATAAATGTAGTAATTTCTGGTTGTGAAATTGTAGGTTTATAGTTTTTTTTCCCCACAAGCTTTATCTAAGCCTTATTTCTCAAATGAGAAAATTCAACTGAAATAAAAGGTATATAAAGGCTGCAAAAGTGTGCATAGATGGATTCAACATGTCACTGGTCAAAATAAATGTAAACTTTTAATATGATTAAAATTAAAATTGAATCTTAAAAAAAAGTTGCCTTAATTCTTACAGACCAATTGGCTATTTGCCTGATGTTCTGTTTACAGAACAAGACCAGGATTTTTAGATTAAAATGGACAGCAACAGTTCAAGAACAACACAGGTCAATGGCCACAGTAAAATCTGTTTCTGGTTGGTGTTGGCTGACAACTACTGTCATAAATTATTTTCTCTTATGAGACTTGTACACTAAAACCATTAATTCCAAGTTCTTATTGCTCATTCTTAAATGATGACTGCCTCACAGGTATGGGATATTTATTGGCAGTTAATGATATTATTACGATGAAATACCAATAAAATGGCAGCTTTCTGTCTGTAATAAAAATTAGTTCTTTTCCAACATAAATATCATTAGATGACTCACATCATCTCAAGAACATGCGCATTGAATCATACTTGGCTTCAGGGAATTGTTCATTTAACACAATAACATAAAGCCGAGGTTTGGCTTTGACAGACCTATTTTCTACTTCATATTAAATATCTATAGCAAGCAAGCTTCTACAATATAATTCAGGATCTTCAACAACAATCTATTTGTATTTCATATTCATGTTAAGGAAGATGACTAAAACATTTAAAATTAGAAAGAGCAATGGGTGGAAGGAGACCTGGGAAGTTTAAAGAAGTTTAATGGCTTTGTGTTTAGGAAATCATGTCTCACAAACTTGATTGAGTTTTTTGAAGAAGTAACAAAGAAGATTGATGATGGCAGAGCAGTAGACGTGATCTATATGGACTTCAGTAAGGCATTCGACAAGGTTCCCCATGGGAGACTGATTAGCAAGGTTAGAATTCATGAAATACAGGGAGAACTAGCCATTTGGATACAGAACTGGCTCAAAGGTAGAAGACAGAGGGTGGAAGTGGAGGGTTGTTTTTCAGACTGGAGGCCTGTGACCAGTGGAGTGCCACAAGGATCGGTGCTGGGTCCCCTACTTTTTGTCATTTACATAAATTATTTGGATGCAAGCATAAGAGGTACAGCTAGTAAGTTTGCAGATGACACCAACATTGGAGGTGTAGTGGACAGCAAAGAAGGTTACCTCAGATTACAACAGAATCTGGACCAGATGGGCCAATGGGCTGAAAAGTGGCAGATGGAGTTTAATTCAGATAAATGCGAGGTGCTGCATTTTGGGAAAGCAAATATTAGCAGGACTTATACACTTAATGGTAAGGTCCCAGGGAGTGTTGCTGAACAAAGAGATTTTGGAGTGCAGGTTCATAGCTCCTTGAAAGTGGAGTCACAAGTAGATAGGATAGTGATAAAGGCGTTTGTTATGCTTTCCTTTATTGGACAGAGCATTGAGAACAAGAGTTGGGAGGTCATGTTGCGGCTGTACAGGACATTGTTTTGGCCACTGTTGGAATATTGCATGCAATTCTGGTCTCCTTCCTATTGGAAAGCTGTTGTGAAACTTGAAAGGGTTCAGAAAAGATTTACAAGGATGTTGCCAGGGTTGGAGGATCTGAGCTACAGGGAGAGGCTGAACAGGCTGGGGCTGTTTTTCCAGGAGCGTTGGAGGCTAAGGGGTGAGCTTATAGAGGTTTACAAAATTATGAAGAGCAAGGATGAGATAAATAGGCAAAGTCTTTTCCCTGGGGTCAGGGAGTCCAGAACTAGAGGGCATAGGTTTAGGGTGAGAGTGGAAAGATATAAAAGAGACCTAAAGGACAACTTTTTCACACAGAGGGTGGTACATGTATGGAATGAGCTGCCAGAGAATGTGGTGGAGGCTAGTACAATTGCAACATTTAAGAGGCATTTGGATGGGTATATGAATAGGAAGGGCTTGGAGGGATATGGGCCAGGTGCTGGCAGGTGGGACTTGATTGGGTTGGGCTATCTGGTCGCCATGGACGGATTGGATCGAAGGGTCTGTTTCCATGCTGTACATCTCTACGACTCTATGACTCTATGACTTGAAACATGAAAAATTTTAAAGAGACTTTTGAAATCAGAGGAAAAAGGAAAAGCAGAAGGTTCAGGACATTCAGAAACAATATGTAACACCCGTTAACCTGTTTTTTAATGGTTTCATTGGAAAATGTTTATCAAGCAATCTCCTCGCACTTCAAATAATGACATAGAATCATTAATGCCCATCAGAATGCACATATTCAGATCATCAGCTTATTTAAAGTCAGCACTGCTGACATCAATGTCTCCCCTTAAGAGGCTAACTGGAGCATCAGCTTATGTTGTCAAGATTTGTAGTAGTTTGCGAATTTTTGTTTATTCATTCATGGGATGTGAGCATTGATGGCTTGCCAACATTTCTTGCCTGTCCCTGGTTGCCCTTGAACGTGGTGGTAAGATGTCTTCTTGAATTGTTGCAGTCCGTTTGTTGTGGGTTGACCAACAATGCCATTAGGGAGGGAAATCCAGGATTTTGACCCTATGACAGTGACAGAATGGCATTACATAAACTAATCAATGAAATGTTCCCATTTGGTTAACATTCTCCCTTTCATCAGCATTGCCAAGCTATATCTATTCCCTTCTTTCATCAACTATGAATACATAAATTTTGTTGTCACACAGAAATATCACTTCCTTTATGTCATTTGTGTGTGTAGCTATCCTGAAGAAAAGGTGTTCCCATCTCAATTCTGCCAGAAGTTGTGTGTCCATTGGTCTAATAGCAGCTCTTCCATGCTGAAAATGAACCACAGAATGGTTGATGTCTATACTGAATTTAGGATTGTCAGTTAGCTTTTTCAATGCAGTGCACAGCTGTGTACTGGAAGCTTCAAATGCAAAAATAGAGGGTCCTGTACTTTTCAAATGAAAGAGCAGATAGACGCATTATACCAGTATTGATTCAACAAAGTAGATGGGCATTGTTTTGATTAATCAGAGTCAACTTGTCCGGTTTAGAATTTTATCAAAACTAAGCAGTTAAATGTCAATCCTCATTAACCGGTACATTCTTCATGGCAATGTCTCTACTAATCAGAGGTCACTTACCAATATTCACTGTATAGTTTGGTTACTTTGGTATTTATTGTGAATTATCCTGATGAATACAAGCAAAAGGTTTCAACCAACTGTGCCTTTCCTCAGTAATACTCAAGATTTGACAATGTAAATTTGTTTTTTCCTCTATCATAAAGCCTAAAATGTACAGGTGATAGACATTAACTATAATACACAGAAAGAAAAAGAATTAGGTTTGCACACTTCTTACAACCTCTGTGGATCACAATATAATTTACAGTCAATATGCATGTTGGAAATATAGTCCCTATTTTAAAGTAAGAAATAAGACAGCAAAGTCTCACAAACAGCATTATGATAATGAAGAAACAATCTTTCAGATTGAAATAAAACATTTTCTTTCACTTTGCCTTGAATGCTGACCCATGCTGGACTGAGTTAATTGGATGCCAGTCTAGCACATGTACTTGAAATAGATAGTGAATGTTTATTAAGTTCAGTCATGAGGGTATAGGAATGTAGATGTCAAAGCAAAAGTCCAGTCATCACTTCACCTGAGCCCACCCATTATGTGGGAATGGATAGGTAAGAACAATGAATCATGGAATCCCCACAGGATGGAAGCAGGCCATTTGGCCCATTGGGTCCACACCGACCCTCTGTAGAGCATCTCACCCAGACCCAGTCTTTCAGCCTACCCCTGTAACACTGCATTTCCCATGGCCAAGCCACCCAATCTACACAACTTTGGACACTATAGACAATTTAGCATGGCTAATCCACCTAACCTAGACATTTTTGGACCGTGGGAGGAAACTGGAGCACAGACACACGGAGAATGTGCAAGCTCCACACATACAGCCATTTGTGGCTAGAATTGAATCTGTGTCACTCACGCTGTGAGGCAGCAGAGCTAACCATTGTGCCACAACATCATACTTTTCTTCATAACAGCCTTTTTCTGTGGCTGTCAACCAGGTGACTGCACAACCCAACCCTTCACTTGCTCCCCCATCACATCTTCCCCTTCAACCTTTCCCACTCCTCTCTCTCTGCCCAGCCCTCACAGCCTCCCACATCAAACCTTCTCCCTCAACCTCTCCCCACTTCACTCCCTTGCCCGTCATACTACTTCCATCAACCCCTTTCCCCATCAAACCCTTTCTCCTCGAACCCTCCCACATCAAACCCTCTCCCCATCCTCACTCCTCTCCCTATTTCCCCAATCAAACTGACAATGATGTTGGAACCAATTGTGGTACCTGTAAAGTAATCCTAGCTGATATCAGTAAATTTAGTGCTGATGAGCAATTAAAGCTGGAGTCTTTCTTGGTTTTACAACAAGGTCATAACATTGAAGTCTTTTCAATGCTATGTTTATCAGCAAGGACTCCAGCAGTACACTTTGTGAATGGGCAATATATCTGTTAGAAACATTTGATCATTTATTTTCATTGCATATGTGCATACTTCAGATGCTGCTGACCATTTCCTCTACTGTAAAAATGCATACTGATAGCCTAGTCATTACTCACAGCACAAATTCTAGGAAAGTGAATTACAAATAAAGGGGCTATGCTTATGAGTTGTCTCATCCATAATGGTGCTGGAAAAGAAAGGGACAGATGTCAGTAAAACTGAACTGTGTTTTGACAAATACTGAATTATTTGCAACATAATACTCTAATGTCTGCAGCAGCTTTGTAAATTTGACATTGCATAAACTGTAATGAGTGTGTTGTTGACCTATGGCTACCTCAGTGTTAATAGTTACCCAAGAGGTTATTTCAGTTTGCAACAAAGATGTTATAAACAGAAGGTTACTATAGTTTAAGGAGAATTAAAAAGCACCCTGACATACATTATAGTTAATTATAAAATGATAGAATACAAACATACTGCCTAACTATTTACATAATACATATTAATGTCAAAAGATGCAACTAATGTATTTTATATTCTTAGTTAATTATTTCTCCATAATTAATTATAAAGTATTTCTTTAAAAACTCGAACAAAGAACACAAACCTTGGGAAGAAAACCTAAAGATCTACAATTTCTGATACTTCCTCAGCTCTCATGATATTGTTCATAGTCAAAAGTAAATATTGATTTTGGTCTCCGGTTATGGATATCCCAAGGATACACACCGTTGACTGCAGCAATCTGTTTGAGAGATGCTTCTGCCTTCTTCTGCGCACCCTCCCCCACCTCACAAAAGCCTTTTCCAGGATTTTCCACCAACTTTATAAACAATGCAAGCAAAGGCAAGCAGCTGCCTTAACCGCATTGGTGTCATAGCAACAAAAGGGTATATACAGGCACATCCAGTGTTGCTATGGAGATAGGACAAATTTTAAAATCAGAGATTTGCGAAAGCAATAATCAGTCAGCGGCAAGAGTATCAGCAAGAGGTAAAGGTCCTGCTATAACTCTCTTCAGGTACCTCTCTTTCTTTGCCTGCCTCTCAACCTCTATTAATCAAAGTCTTCTTGCTTGTCACTATCTTAATTTTCTAACTCCTTCTCTAACCTTGTTATGCCTGTTACCTCTTTATTATCTTGGCCCAATAGAAATGGTCAGGATTGGAGTCAAGTTCAAGTTGGAGATTGGATTTGAAAATAGGGAGGAGTCACATTGGGACAGTCCCCTAACACATTCCTGTTTTAAAAAGATAGAAAAGTATGTTCCATTGAGTCTCCAGGCAAAGTGCCACTTAAGTGTCCATTTAGGAGGCATTTTCCCATGAAGACAGGACCATCCTCCTGCAGTAATCCTCCTTGCATGGTAGAGACCACCAAATAACTCGAGTATTCCCCCAAGTGGGAGGTCAGGAAGCTGTTGGCATCTCCTTTAAGTTCTTCTTCCCTTCCCAGAGTAAAGGTGATCAATGGGATGCAGCCACAATTGCACAGCAAGTAGTAGAGATACTGAAGGCCTGAAAATGGTGATCAGAATTACTTTAAATCTTTAGATATCTTCAGCAGGTCCTTTCATCCAGAGGCACCTTTTTGTTTTCTCTTAACTATGTTGGCAGTATACAACTCTTCCTTTGGGTCTGATAGCCTTATGTACTCCAATTAACCACCAACTGCCATCCACCACCAGCTCCCCCACCATTACCATCCCCCCACCCACTATCTCTAATTGAAGATTTCTCCCCCAAAGCGGTTTCCTATTTGGCAAGCTCTGGAAAGACTGCATACAATGGCAGGACGCAGGCATCATTGGAGCTAGGACCCGCATTGAGTCCCAAAGCCTGCCACAAATTCTACATGCTCCCACTTTCACCATCTCTCTCATACTCTTTCTCTCTATGCCTTTGAACTTCTTTTCTATAAATCCCATTCTACTTTTTCCCATGTCTTTGTCTCTTTCTTTTCTATACTTCATTATTTCCAGTCACCTGAGCGCTCTAATAGGAAGATAGCATGTCTAGGTATCACAGAGTGTCCCCCATAGATGAATGTTGTGCTTTTAAATTGCATTACCTTTTTAACAGACACACTAGCCTCCGTAAATACATCTGGGAATTGGTGTGACACAACATACAAGGGAGAACTAGATGATCTGAGTAGCAATGGTTCCTGGGTTAGCATGGTAAATGTCTATGAATGCCTTCAAACCCAATTCTGAAAAAGAGTCATATTAGATTCAAAATGTTAATTCTGTTTCTCTCTACAGATGCTGTTTGACTTGCTGAAGTTTTTCACCATTCTGCATGTTTGTTTCAGACTTCCAGCATCTGCATTATTTAGCTCCAATAAGGGTGTGTGCGGTCGTCTATAGATAGTTCTTCGACAGTGACTCTACACTCGAACCCAGACTAATATCAGTCTATGAGCACTCGTGAACACCTCAACCCACTAGTACAGAGAGCCCAGCATTAAAACGCACTTTTAATCTCCATCCTTGTGTATTCTTGAAAGGGAAAAGCATACACATGTTGCTCACCCAAACTAGTGTCTTCTATCGCACCCTGTTGATGGTCTGAAATATTGACAGAAAATTATAGTTCAATTTGTGGTGTGTTTTTCCGTAAAAAGCTTCCTTAATACCTTCAGGGGTGGTGTTCAGGCTGTTCCTCTCCAGAATGTCACTGAATTTACATCTGTAGACATCTTTTAGTTGTGTCTCCTCTATTAAAAAAAACATACATTGCAATTATGTTCACAGATAATCAAGTGTTATAGTGCATGGTCATGACATTTGAGATGCTTTTTTGGCTTCTACTGCAAATGCAAATACAAAATATTTATTAAAGGTGTCCACTACTTCCCTGTTTCCCATGATTAATTCAGTCCCATCCTCCAATGGACTAATGTTGACTTTAGCTACTCTCTTGTTTATATTCTTTGAACCGCTTTTAACTTTTTTATATTATTTGCTAATTTATTCTCTCTCATTATAATTCCTCTTTCAGTATGGGGTATTAGAGTCAGACTTAAGTTTCTTAATTGTGAACTTAATGTGAAATTCTATAATGTAGTAGTCACTTTTCCTGAGTGGATCTGATAGCACAGGCCTATTAATTAATCCTATTTCATTGCAAAATACCAGGTCCAAGTTAGCTTTATTGCTCGTTGGTTCCTAATACATATTTTCTGGAAAAAAAGTCTGAAACACACTCTATGGACTCATCCTCAAGGCTACTTTTGCCAATTTGATTTGTTCAATCTTAGAAGATTATAATTGGCCAAAATTATTGAAGCTCTTATCTTACAAGTCCCTTAATTTCCTGATCTATTCTCGGTCCTATAAAGTAGTTATTGTTAATGGATTTAATTTTCCTTTGTTATTTCATAGCTCCACATAAACTACTATTTTTCTGATCTTGTGATGTAAATTGATCAGAATGTAGAAGCAAATGGCAATGGCACAGAAGTAATAAAAAGATAATAAAAATAATACCAAATATAGAATATTAAAGTAAATTAGGATTTTAAAATGCTGCCTATTTATTCTTGTGGAACTCTAAATGATCTCAGAATCACAAGATGACAATGGATTAATGTTCAACTTTGCAGGATTAATGACCTACAAAATATAAAATTACCGAAAAAGTAGTAAAGACTTTTCTAAAAACTATTTCAATATGTATTCTTGAAAAGTCATTAAAAAAACTCAGGAAACATGCATTTTTTTCCTGAAAAAAAACCTAAGTCGATTACAAGTTAAAAGGGAATGCTTCTATGCTATTATTAATTAGATTAAATTTTGCATAAGCAAGTGTAAGCTGTCAACTGGGATAGTAGGACACCTACTGGCAGAAGGGGGAACGACTTAGAACTATTTTCTGTCTTTTGTTTGGGCATATTAACAGAAACGCATATATTTCTACCATCATTTTAAATACATTCTCTATTATGGTGAGGTAAACCTAAAATATAAACTAATCACAAAAGATGTGCATATATAAACTGAATGCCCACAAAAATATTCTTTCACAAATTGCAACCTTCTTACAAATTCTTGATGAGGACATGACAAGACGTAATTGTTCAGCAATTTGAAAGAAAACTTGGGTGGATTCTTCTCTGCTACGTTTGAAGTACAGTTACAGAAAATGGAGGAAAATGGAGCCCTTCCGAGCAACAATCAATCCAGGAACTAACCAATAATCATCAGCAAGGTATGGTAATGAGGTAGTAAAAGACAATGGGGAAGCAGTGTTAAGCCTGCTAATGGTCATAGAGACACAGAGTTATAGAGATGTACAGCATGGAAACAGACCCTTTGGTCCAACCCATCCATGCCGACCAGATATCCCAACCAATCTAGTCCCACCTTCCAGCACCCGGCCCATATCCCTCCAAACTCTTCCTATTCATATACCCATCCAAATGCTTTTTAAATAATGCAATTGTACCAGCTTCCAGCACTTCCTCTGGCAGCTCATTCCATACACGTACCACTCTCTGTGTGAAAAAGTTGCCCCATAGGTCTCTTTTATGTCTTTCCCCTCTCACCCTAAACCTATGCACTCTAGTTCTGGACTTCCCGACCCCAGTGAAAAGACCTTGTCTATTTACCCTATCCATGCCTGTCATAATTTTGTAAATCTTCGTAAGGTCACCCCTCAGCCTCCAATGCTCCAGGGAAAACAGCCCCAGCCTGTTCAGCCTCTCCCTGTAGCTCAAATCCTCCAACCCTGGCAACATTCCTGTAAACCTTTTCTGAACCCTTTCAAGTTTCACAACATCTTTCCGATAGGAAGGAGACCAGAATTGCATGCAATATTCCAACAGTGGCCTAACCAATGTCCTGTATAGCCACAACATGACCTCCCAACTCCTGTACTCAATACTCTGACCAATAAAGGAAAGCATACCAAACGCCTTCATCACTATCCTATCTACCTGCGACTCCACTTTCAAGGAGCTATGAACCTGCACTCCAAGGTCTCTTTGTTCAGCAACATTCCCTATGACCTTACCATTAAGTGTATAAGTCCTGCTAAGATTTGCTTTCCCAAAATGCAGCACTTTGCATTTATCTGAATTAAAGTCCATCTGCCACTTCTCAGCCCATTGGCCCATCTGGTCCAGATCCTGTTGTAATCTGAGGTAAACCTCTTCGCTGTCCACTACACCTCCAATTTTGGTGTCATCTGTTAGAGTGATCAACTAACGGTCATGTCTACTTCACTTCTTCCCCCATATTTAGGTTTGAAAGGGCCATTGTTTAGTTAAAGTCTTTACTTCATTTTTTAAATTGTCCAACGAAACTTAAAGGCAGACTTGAGGTTTTGATCTTCTCATCTATGAGGTAGCAATCTTGTTTCCAATTCAGTGTAGTGTCAAAGTCCTCAAAAGAGTCCAAGGAATACTTAAATTATTATTTTCAATGACATGGAGAAAGACATGAAGACTTGGAACTTGGAGAAGTTTGTAGTGATATCTTGGGGACAGTCCATATCACAGGAGAGGAGGTGTTGGATGTATTACAATGCATGAAGGTGGATAAATCTCCTGGTCCTGACTAGATATGTTCAAGAATGCTGCAAGAGGGTAGAGAAGAAATTGTGGGGGCCCTGGCTGATATTTTTGCATCATTGTTAGCCACTGGTGAGGTCCCGGAAGACTGGAGGGTAGCAAATGTTGTGTCATTATTCAAGAAGGGCTGCTAAGAAAAGCCTGGGAACTATAAACCAGTAAGTGTAACTGTAATGGGTAAGTTACTTGAGAAGATTCTGAGAAATAAGATATACATGCATTTGGAAAGATAGGGTTTGATTAGGAGTAGTCATAGAGTCATAGAGATGTACAGCATGGAAACAGACCCTTTGGTCCAAGCTGTCCATGCCGACCAGATATCCCAACCCAATCTAATCCCTCCTGCCAGCACCCAGCCCATATCCCTCCAAACCTTCATATACCCATCCAAATGCCTCTTAAATGGTGCAATTGTACCAGCCTCACCACATCTTCTGGCATCTCATTCCATACAAATACCATTCTCTGAGTGAAAAAGTTGCCCCTTAGGTCCCTTTTATATCTTTCCCCTCTCGCGTAAACCTATGCCCTTTAGTTCTAGACTCCACGACCCCAGGAAAAAGACTTTGTCCATTTATCCTATCCATGCCCCTCATAATTTTGTAAACCTCTATGAGGTCACCCCTCAGCCTCTGACGCTCCAGCGAAAACAGCCCCAGCCTGTTCAGCCTCTCCCTATAGCTCAAATCCTCCAACTGTCAGCATGGCTTTGTTAGTGGGAGATCATGTCTTATAATTTGTTGGAGTTCTTTGATGATATGATCAGGAAGTTGATGAGGGCAGGGTGGTAGATGTAGTCTATATGGATTTCAGTAAGGCCTTTGATAAGGTTCCACATGGTAAGCTGCTCTGGAAGGTTAGATCACATGCATTCCAGGGCGAACTGGCAAAGTAGATACAAAATTGCCTTGATGGTAGGAAGCAGAGGGTAATAGTGGAAGGATTTTGTCGGGGAGGCCTGTGACTGATGAAATGCCTCAGGAGTCAGTGCTGGTCCAGTTATTGTTTGTTATCTATATCAATGATTTGGATGAGAATGTACAAGACGTGATTAATAAGTTTGCAGATGACACTAAAATAGGTGATATTGTGGACAGTGAGGAAGATTATCAGAACTTGCAGCAGGACCTTGATCAGCTGCAGAAGTGGGCTGAGAAATGGCAAATGGAGTTTAATATAGATAAGTGTGAGGTCTTGTATTTTGGAAAGTCAAATCAAGGTAGGAGTTTCATGCTGATTGGTAGAGCTGTAAGAAGTGTAGTGGAAAAGAGGGATCTTGGAGTTCAGGTTCACAGTTCTCTGAAGGTGAAGTCACAGGTAGACAGAGATGTGAAGAAGGCTTTTGGCACACTGGCCTTCATGAGTCAGGGCTTTGAATATAGAAGTTGGGAAATAATGTTGCAGTTATACAGGACATTGGTGAGGCCGCACTTGGAGTATTGAGTTCATTTTTGGTCACCTTGTTATAGGAAGGATATTAGGAAGGAAGGTTATTAAAACTGGAAAGAATGCAGAAGGAATTTACAAGGATGTTGCTTGGATTCAATGAAATGAGTTATAGGGAGAGGTTGGACAAGCTAGGACTTTTTTTCTTTAGAGCATAGGAGACTGAGGGGGGACTTTATAGAGGCGTATGAGATCATGAAGAGGCATAGATAGTGTGAATGCATTCAGTCTTTTTCCCAGGGTTGGGGAATTGAGGACTAGAGGGTATCAGCTTAAAGTTAGAGTGGAAAGAATAAAAGGGAACCTGAGGGGAAACTACTTTACACAGAGAGTGGTACGTATATGGAATGAGTTGCCGTAAAAGTGCTTAAGGCGGGTACATTAACATCATTTAAAAGGCATTTGTGAAAATACATGGATAGGAAAATAAGAAAGATATGGGCCATGTGCAAGGAAATGGGCCTAGCATGGATGGACATTTTGGTGAGTATGGACCAGTTTGGGCCAAAGGCCTGTCTCCATGCTGTAGGACTCCATGACTCTATAACATTTCAGGCAATATCTCAACACACATCCGTGGATAGCACCTGACTCATTTGTTTTTGAGATAACATACGTACATTGAGAATAAAACAATCCATTTGGATAGTTATAAAAATCAGATTGTAATAAAATAATATAAAAGGCATCACCAAGAGCATGATAATGTTACCTTCCTTTTTCAAAGATATAATCTTAGTCATTGTTTCTAAAAGTTATAACTAACTCAAAGGTCGGGAAATTCTTTGAAGTTGTTTCTGGTCCACTGCCATCAATTTGCAGCAAAAAAGCCCCTAATTATGTGTGTAAGTGGGTTCCCAGCATAGCTACAGTTCAACCAAGGATACCAAAGAAAGGAAAGCTCCAACACAATACAAATCATAACTGTACCCAAAATATTATTTGCAATGAATGCAGGCTACTACTTATCTCCCCCTCAATGGACATTGAATACATGTAGACATGAATAATAAAGATTTTTTAAATTATTAGAATAAGGGCCCAATTCAATCAACTGTGTGTCAACTTATTAACATGATGCAAAACAAATTCACTCAAAAATAGATTTTCCACTTTATTCGGATTCCAACAGACAACCAGCAAAGTGCACTGAAATAGCAGCATATCTCAAAATGAAAGTTGCAAATGCGGTGAAAAAAATTTGAGCATGTAGAATGATATTATATTAATATTTATTATTCCTCCTTAATAATGAACTCATTATCAGTCGTGGTATTTGGTGAATCAGGGGTTGCACGTTTGTTTTGGTGGGTTGGGGGAGAATCATGTAAGTATTTCTGAGAAGGTTGTGGAGGACCTTGCTTTCAAGCAATTGGTGCTGTTCTCAGTGTTAAATTGCTGTGGGGTAGTTGTCAGGATGATGGGCAGAATGCCTTTCAGCCACTGCTGTCCTTATAAAACCCAACCCAATCCAGGCACGAGAAACTAACCATTCTACACTTAACAGGCTCAAGCGGTCTAAATTCAACCCCCAAATTTCACCCACAACAGAGGGAACCTTATAAAAATCTACCTTACTCCAATATTTTTTCCATTTTTCCTAACATTGTTAAAATAATTTGCTTCATATGGTGTGGTATCTGCTCCCTTAATCCAGTCCATCCAAAATCCAGATAGTCATCTTTCTTTCTGTATCCTGTCAAGGAATTCTTAATTTATTTCAACTCCAACTCAAGGACAACACTTTGCCTCAAAGACACACTCTTCGCAATACTTCCATCCCCACAAATATATGAATTACAAGCAGGAATAGGTCACTCAGATGCCAAGCATGCTCTGCCATTCAATTAGACCATGGCTAATCTGATTAACGCATCGGCCTGTCTAGCCCCAAGGACCTTTCACCCTCCCCCTCGCTTATCAACAATCTATCTATTTCCTTCTTTAAAAAAAAATCAAGGATTCTGCTTCCATCACATCTTGGGGAAAGAGTTCCAAAGAAGCCAGATTCTCTGTAAGGTAAAAATTCTCAACTCTGTCTTAAATGGGTGACCCCTTAATTTTAAACAGTGACCTCTATTTCTAGGTTCTCCCACTAAAAAACATCCTTTCCACATTCACCCTGTCAAGACCCCCTAGGATCTTAAATGTTTTAATCAAATTACCTCTTACTTTTCTAAACGTTCAGTGGAGATAAACCCAACCAATCATTCCTCATAAGACAACCTATCTATTCCAGGTGTTAGTCTGTTAACTGTTTCCAATGCAATTACATCCATCCTTAAGTAAGCAGATAGATACGGTACATTTTATTCCAAATGTAGACTCATCGATGCATAATTGAAGCAGAATCTCTAACCTTGAACTCAACTTCCCTCTCAGTAAACAATAAAATGCTAAACAAAGAACTGAGGGTGCTGGAAATCTGAAATAAAAAGCAACCACAGTTCTTTGGGTTTTTTTTTGTTTAGTGTTTAAGCAGTGCCACAACTCTTCCAGGTATGCCCACCTTGAAGAGGTTCTGCTCTTCTCTCCGACAGGATTTCCATTCTGATATTTTTTCTGTTGTTTGACAAAGTATTTGCCAAAACTTGCTTCTACAGCCGCAACTCATTCCTTGGTGACTGCCTCCGACTCAGACATCCCACGTGGATTCCAAATGAAGTTTCATCCTTCGTGTTTTAAATCCATCCAGGATCACAGGTTTCTCTGTGATGTACACTGCCCCTCAGAGAGCAGCTCTCACCACTTTCGGAGATCTACAGGGCCACGCATTGCCATATACAAACCCTTAAACTCTCTTTACATTGCCCCACACTAGCTCAGAGCTGTCCAGTTCCATTCCATCCACTGACTCATTCAACAGTCTAACAAGAAACTTTCTCTTTTCCTTTCAGGCTTTAAGGAACAAGTCATAGGTACCTGGGATGCCCTGTATATACCCTGTCTAAACACGCTATGATCGATATGTCGTTGTACGTTATGATCTGCCTGCACTGTTCGCAAAAGAAAACTTATTACTGTACTTAGGTACATGTGACAACAATAAATAAATCAAATCAAATCAGTAACCATTTTATGAGTGAGTTGTATATCCAGTTTGAAAAGGAGAATATTGGATCTAAGACCGGCATTTTAAATATAAATAAGGGCAACTAGATCAAGTCTACAGGATTCTTAAGGGGGTGGGTGAGCAGCCAGAATTTGTGGTACACATCGGTACCAATGACATAGGTAGGGAAAGGGATGAGGACCTGAAAAGTGAATGTAGGGAGTTAGGGTGGATGTTAAAAGACAGGACAAGCAGAGTAGTAATCACGAGAATGCTACTGGTGCCACGGGCTACTGAGGCTGGGAACAGAGAGTGAGTGCAGCTGAATACATGGCTGCAGAACTGGTGTAGGAGGGAGGGATTCAGCTATGTGGATCATTGGGATACCTTATGGGAGGACGTGTTGCACCTGAAATGGAAGGGTACCAATATCCTGAGTGGGAAGTTTGCAAGAGCTCTTCAGGAGGGTTTAAACTAGTTGGCCGGGGGATGGAAACCGGAATTATGGATCAAAGGATGGGGTAGCCGGTGAACAGGCAGATACAGCATGCAGAGAGTCTGTGAGGAAGGATAGACAGTTGATAGGGCAAAGTTGCAGTCATTGTGTTGGGTTGATGTGTCTGTTTTATCGCAATAAGTGTCAGGAATAAGGATGATGAACTTAGAGCATGGATCAGTACTTGGAGCTATGATGTTGGGGTCATTACAGAGACTTGAATATCACAGGGACAGGAATGGTTGTTGGACATTCTAGGGTTTAGATGTTTCAATAGGAAGAGAGAGGGAGGTAAAAACAGTGGGGGAGTGGTATTGCTAATCAGTGATAGTATCAAAGCTGTAGAAGGAAGGTCTTTGAGGAGGATTTGTCCACTGAGTCAGTATGGGTAAAAGTCAGGAACAGGAAAGGAGTAGTCACTTTACTGGGACCTGCATATAGACACCCCCAATAGCAACAGAGACACGGAGAAGCAGATTGGGAGACAGATTTTGGAAAGGTGCAGGGGTGGCACGTTGGCTCAGTGGTTAGCAGCGCTGCCTCACAGCACCAGGGACCCGGGTTCAATTCCCACCTCTGGCAACTGTCTGTGTGGAGTTGGCACATTCTACCCGTGTCTGCGTGGGTTTCCTCCGGCTGCTCTAGTTTCCTCCCAGTTTCCTCCCACAGTCCAAAGATGTGCAGGTTAGGTGAATTGGCCATCCTAAATTGCCTGTAGTGTTAGTATTAGGTGCATTTTTTTTTATTTCAAAAATATACTTTATTCATAAAATATTCATAAAATATTTGATACACTGTACATTTGGTAATTCCATACATATGTCAACATTTACATACACAGCTCAGAATTTTCATTATTACATACAGATCTGTGCAATTTCTCACTCACATATTGAGCTGAGGCGTCAGCAGAGCCCAAATGACTGCAGGGCCCCCTGATCTTCTTTAGGCAGGCAGATGTTAAACGGTGGTCTTTCCTCACCGCGCCTTGGCGGCAGCTGCCCCAAGCTTCAGCGCGTCCCTCAACACGTAGTCCTGGACCTTGGAATGTGCCAGTCTGCAACACTCAGTCGGGGTCAACTCCTTCAGCTGGAAGATCAACAGGTTTCGGACCACCCAGAGAGCGTCCTTCACCGAGTTGATGATCCTCCAGGCGCAGTTGATGTTCGTCTCGGTGTGCGTCCCAGGGAACAGGCCGTAGAGCACGGAGTCCCGCGTCACGGCGCTGCTCGGGATGAACCTCAACAAATAGTGTTAGTATTAGGTGCATTAGTCAGGGGTAAATGTAGGGGAATGGGTTTGGGTGGGTTGCTCTTCGGAGGGTCGGTGTGGAACTTGTTGGGCCAAAGGGCCTGTTTCCACACTGTAAGTAATCTAATCTAATGTAACAGGGTTGTTGTCATGGGTGACTTCAACTTCCTAAATATTGATTGGAATCTCCTTAGTGCAAGTAGTTTGGGTGGAGCAGATTTTGTCAGGTGTGTCCAGGAAGGATTCCTGACTCAATATGTAGATAGGCTGACTAGAAGGGAAGTCATATTAGATTTGGTGCTTGGCAACAAATCAGGTCAGGTGTCAGATCTCTCGGTAGGAGAGCATTTCAATGATAGAGATCACACACCCCCTGATGTTTACGATCGTCATGGAGAGGGATAGGAGCAGATGGTATGGGAAAGAATTTAATTAGGGAAGGGGGAATTGCTGTGTTATTAGGCAGGAAGCGTGAAGCATGAATTGGGAACAGATATTCTCAGGGAAATGCATGACAGAAATATGGAGGTTGTTTAGGGCTGTGAGCGCTGGATAGATTGGTTCACTGAGGCAAGGGAGGATTGGTAGGGTGAAGGAACCTTGAATGACAAGAGTTGTGGAATATCTAGTCAAGAGGAAGAAGGCAGCTTACTTGAGATTAAGGAAGCAAGTATCAGACAGAGCTCTAGAGAGTTACAAGGTAGTCAGGAAGGAACTGAAGGATGGATTTAGGAAACTGAGAAGGGGACAAGAAAAAGCCATGGTGTGTAAGATTAAGGAAAACTCCAAGGCATTCTACACTTATATGAGGAACAAGAGGATGGGCAGAGAGAGGGTAGGGTTGATCAGGGAGGCAACTTGTGCCTAGAGTCAGAAGAGGTAGGGGAGGTCCTTAATGAATACTTGGCTTCAGTATTCACTAGTGAGAGGGACCTTGTCATTTGTGAGGACAGCATGAAACAGGCTGATATGCTCGAACGGGTTGATGTTAAGAAGGAGGATGTGCTGGAAATTTTGAAAAACATGAGGATAGATAAGTCCCTGGGCAAGAAGGGATATTCCCAAGGTTACTATGAGAAGCGAGGGAAAGAGATTGCTGCACCTTTGCCGATGATCTTTGTGTCCTCACAGTCCATAGGAGTAGTACCAGATGATTGGAGGGTAGCAAATGTTGTTTCCTTGTTCAAGAAAGGGAATAGGGATAACCCTGGGAATTTCAAATCAGTCAGTCTTATGTCGGTGGAGAGGATTCTGAGAGACAGAATTTATGATTATTTGGAAAAGCATAGTTTGATTAGAGATAGTCAGCATGGCTTTGTGAGGGGGGCGGTCATGCCTCACATGCCTTATTGAATTCTTTGAGGATGTGACAAACACATTGATGAAGGTAGAGCAGTGGTTGTGATGTATATGGATTTTAGCAAGATATTTGATAAGGTCCCCCATGGTAGGCTCATTCAGAAAGTAAGGAGGCATGGGATACAGGGAAATTTGACTGTCTGGATACAGAATTTGCAAGCCCATAGAAGACATATGGTGGTAGTAGATGGAAAATATTCAGCCTAGAGCTTGGTGACCAGTGATGTTCCATAGGGATCTGTTCTGGGACCTCTGCCCTTTGTGATTTTTATAAATGACTTGGATGAGGATGTAGAAGGATGGATTAGTAATTTTGCCAATGACAGGAAGGTCAGTGGAGTTGTGGATATTGTGGAGAACTGTTGTATATTGCAACGGGACATTGGCAGGATGCCGAGCTGGGCTGAGAATTGGCAGATGGAGTTCAACCTGGAAAAGTGTGAAGTGATTCATTTCGGAAGGTTGAAATTGAATGCAGATTACAGGGCTAAAGACAGGATTCTTGGCAGTGTGGAGGAATGGAGGGATCTTGGGGTCCACATCCATAGATCCCTCAAAGTTGCCACCCAAGCTGATAGGGTTATTAAAAAGGTGCATGATGTGTTGGCTTTCCTTAGCAGGGGGATTGAGTTTAAGAGCCGTGAAGTTATGCTGCAGCTCTATAAAGCCCTGGTTTGACCACACTGGAATATTGTGTTCACTTCTGGTCACCACATTATAGGAAGGATGTGGAAGCTTTAGAAGGGTGCAGAGGGGACTTACCAAGATGCTGACTGGACTGGAGGGCATGTCTTATGATGAAAAGTTGAGGAAGCTTGGGCTTTTCTCATTGGAGCAAAGAAGAATGACAGGTGACTCGATACAGGTGTACAAGATGATGAGAGGGATAGGTAGTGTGGATAGCCAGAGACATTTTCCCAGGGCAGAAATGGCTATCATGAGGGGGCATAACTTTAAGGTGATTGGAGAAAGGTTTAGGGAAAATGTCAGAGGCAGGTTCTTTACACAGAGGGTGGTGGGTGCAGAGCCAGATACATTAGGGACATTTAAGTGATTCTTGGATAGGCACATGAATGATAGTAAAGTGCAGGGTATGTAGGTTAGTCTGATCTTAGAGTAGGATAAGAGGTCAGCACAATGGTGAGAGCTGAAGGGCCTGAACTGTGCTGTACTGTTCTATGTGCAAACACTTCTATCTGAAGTGAACTGGTCTGCTAGGCTAGAGTTAAGAATAATGTAAATAATAGTGCCAAGCAGTTAACTGGATATTTCAGAACACTCAGAATGTGTATGTTCTTACTATGAAGAAAATCATCTCAAGGGTGGACTCCTCATAATCCATGGTTAGCTGAAGAAGTTGGGAAAAGCAGAAAATGTTACAGTTGATCATTACAGAGATTATAGCTGTGCACTTAGAAAAACTCAAGGTAATCAGGAAAAATAAGCTTGGTTTCATCGAAGGGAAATCATGTTTAACCAATTAATTTTAGTTATTTGAAGAAATTATGGGCACTGTGGGTAAAGGGTGCCTGTAGATATAGTGCACTTGGACTTTTAGAAGGTGTTTGTTAAGATGTCACATCAAAGGTTGTTGTGGAAAATAAAATCTCATGGTATGAAGGTAACATATTATGGATAGAAGATTGGCTGACAGACAGAAAGCAAATACAATACATCCCTGTTTCTTTGTCTGATTAGAAGGATTTTGCCAAGTAGAATCCCACCAATGAGTTTGGGATTTCAATTTTCAAAAATTTCCATCAATGACTTAGATGAGGGGTACAAAAGCTTCATAGTTAAATTTACAGATAACATTAAGATAGATGGGAAAGGCATAAGGAGGTTGCTGATTGATGTAGTTAGATTAAGTGAGTGTGCAAAAATTTGGCAGATAGAATATAATGTGGAAAAATATGAAGTTGATCATTTTTAAAGGAAAAATGAAATGGAGAATGGCTGTGGAATTCTGAGATGCAGAGTGAGTTTAATCTTCTAATGCAACAATAACAAAACGTTAGTGTGCAGCTGCGGCATGTAATCAAAATGTCTAATGGGATGCTATCCTTTATTATGAAAGAAATCAAACAAAAAAACAAGGGCATTATGTTTCAGTTACATAGAGTACTGGTGGACCACATCTCGAATACTGTGCGGTACTGGTCTCCTTATTTAAGGAGGGACATAAATGCATCAGATATAATTCAGAGAAGGTTTATTTAATTGATACCTGGAATTAATGGATTGTCTTATGATACAAATTGGACTGGTTGAGCTTGTTTCCACTGGAGTTTAGAAGTGGGGTGTGACTTGATTCAACTGTATACGATCCTGAATGGTCTTGACCAGGTGAACATGTAAAGGATGATTTCTCATGGATAAGGTCAGAAGAGGAGATTTTTTTTTCCTCAGAGATTCTTTAGACTTAGGAATTCTCTTCTTCCGAAGATGGTAAAAGAGAGATCATTAAGTACTTTTGTGACAGAAATGTATATATTCTTGTTATGTAAGGGAATCAAAGATAGATATAAATGTGGAATTTGAATATGAACATACTAGCTGTGATCTTATTGAATGGTGGAGCATGCTCAAGGGCTGAAAAGTCTACTTCTGCTCCAATTTGTATTTTTAAATGAAACTACTACCTTTAGTTCAGGAATATGGGAATAGGTGACATGGGTCTTTGAGAACCAAAATTTGAAAACACTTTTCTACAAAGAGTTGTAAAAGTTTGGAATTCTGTTCTTAAAATGTCAGGTGATTCTAGATTAATACTTCATTTTAAACCTGAGATTGGTAGATTTTTGTAACATTGGTTCTTCAAAGATATGAAGCAAAATAACATTGTTGCATGTTAAAACATGCCTGAAGGTCTAACTGGCCTACCCTGTTACAATGTTCTGGTAAATGTATTTTAAATTGCATTTATTTTGACCTTAAGACTACTGCAAGTGTTTTGCTGACACTATGTGTAAGACTGTAAAGTTGGTAATAAAGTTAATACACGCCATCAATAGTGTTCAAGTTAGTTTCAAATTCTTCATTTCATAAGCCAATATGTTCCACTGGAAACAGTAATCTCCTTGGAAATTAGTGTAAATTAGAATCAGTTGATTCCCACATCTACCTCCGTTGTGGGTAAGGGTATGTGGTTCTCATTTGAACATCACAGGGCTTTACTATAATAAAATAAAATCACTTTATAATTGAAACATATGAAGTTGGGTGGTGATGTGGGAGAGGATAATGGGCACACTGAATAATGTAAGATTGCTGTTAAAAAAAAATATTAATGGCAGAGAATTGAACCTTGTCGGTTACATGCAGGGCCATAATTCTGAATCTATCATGGAAATCACATTCTAGGATGTTGAAAGATGTGACACAAAGAACGATGGTTCTCTGGAGCCAGAGGAAGTAGTTTATTTTTGAATAACCAATATTTGCATGCTAGAGATATTTTAATATGTTTTTGACTGCTATGATTCCTTTCATCTTTTGGATGCTTGTAGTTCTAAACATCAGTAGAACAATACATGGCAGACATAAACCAAAAGTTGAATTTTACACTCAGCAAGAACTGAAACATGTCATTCATTTGTTATTTTGGCAAATTCAATGAATAGTGCAGGTTGATTGTGTTTTTTCTCTCTAAATAAGTCTGTGATAAAGTAAATCGTAAGCAAGCTTCAATAATCAATCAATTTCTATTCATGAGTCAGTCAGTTAATGATCTTAATGAGGTAGTAATTTGTGCCATGACCTTTTTAAGTAAAAGTTCTGAAGAAAAATTGATGTAAAAAATATAACTGTAAATACAATGCTTTGGGGGAAACAGAGATGGAGCTGCTGATTGATGAGTTGTGAAGTGCTGTCAAACAAGTTTTAGCAACATGAAATATGACCTGCAGCTAAGGATTATCCATCAGCCTATTTTGAAAAAGCTATTAATACAGTGTCAACAGTTAAAAGTACTAAAAAAAAGCCTACAGTAATAGCTAAATAGTGCTAAATAATCCACAATGAGTAGGCTATATGGAAGTACAATGATTTTAACTTTGAGGCATTTAATTTTGAATCTTGCTCAAATTGCACCTATGAGATCTTAAATAAAAATGTTATAAAAGTTTACAATTCCCCAAGCTCAGGAGAGGATTGGATCACCAAAATGTGTATGTTATTATTGAGTAGCGAGGAATAGAAACAGTGTCTTACCGCAGAATTCACAACTGCAAACAGAAGCTGAAACTTGAATATAATGCACCAACCCCCATCCTACACTCCGTCAAGTTCAATCTGCCCTTCAATCACCATGGCAAGAGCTTGGAGAAGACAAAGAAGGAATCTTTAATTGTGCCACTGCTATCAATCTGGAAGTAACCATATTGACAAATGAAGTTTCTTCCCACTAATACAAAAGCAAAATATTCCAGACATTGGAAATCTTAAAATAAAATAAAACCAAAGCCTTATTTATCAAGCACATGATTGATATGCCCAATGCTGAACTCCTCTTTCAAGTCAGCTCACCATAACTCTCAATTAATGCTCCCTTGGCTGCTCCAAAATTCTGCACATGATGATTGGTGTTAGGATGTGGACGCAGTTCCCAACATTTTGAGGTATTTTTGAGGTTTCTTTTGAGATGTTTTAGGTGTTGGAGGTGATTTCCTTGAATTCCAGAGCAGCAATTTCTGTTTTATATGCTGTTGCATTGTTTTGGAACTTTGGGGAAAAATAGTCAAAACAACAGCACTTTTAAAAGCGAGAAAGACAGACAGGGTGGCACGGTGGCACAGTGGTTAGCACTGCTGCCTCACAGCGCCAAAGACCCGGGTTCAATTCCCGTCTCGAGCAACTGTCTGTCTGGAGTTTGCACATTCTCCCTGTGTCTGTGTGGGTTTCCTTCGGGTGCTCTGGTTTCCTCCCACAATCCAAAGATGTGCAGGTTAGGTGAATTGGCCATGCTAAATTGCCCGTAGCGTTAGATGAAGGGATAAATGTAAGGGAATGGGTCTGGGTGAGTTGCTCTTCGGAGGGTAGGCGTGGACTTGTTGGACCGAAGGGCCTGTTTCCACACTTTAAGTAATCTAATCTAAATACAAAGGCAGTGAGAACATGGTCTGTAAGGGAGAGAGAGAAAGAAATCATACTGTGAACTGATACCGCAGTGAATCTGCACAGTTACAGCCTTTACTGTTTGAATTCATGTGTCACTTGACATTGGAGTGCATCTAGGAAAACTTAACAAACTGAAATTCACAACAGATCTTGGAGGAACCTGTTTGGGAGAGGTTGTGAATCTACAATAGTGAGTAGAGTGGGTTCTTTCTTGATTGTATGTTTTGATTGGGAACTGTCTCTTGATTAAATTTGAAAACTATAAGCCACGGTGGCACAGTGGTTAGCATTGCTGCCTCACAGCGCCTGAGACCTGGGTTCAGTTCCCGACTCAGGCGACTGACTGTGTGGAGTTTGCACATTCTCCCCGTGTCTGCGTGGGTTTCCTCCGGGTGCTCCGGTTTCCTCCCACAGTCCAAAGATGTGCAATTCAGGTGAATTGGCCATGCTAAATTGCCCGTAGTGTTAGGTAAGGGGTAAATGTAGGGGTATGGGTGGGTTGCGCTTCGGCAGGTCGGTGTGGACTTGTTGGGCCGAAGGGCCTGTTTCCACACTGTAAGTCTAATCTAATCATAACTATTAAGTTAGCCTGGAGCAATAGACGGTGCTATTTTCTTCTTTGTCTTCTCCAAGCTCTTGCCATGATGATTGGAAGGTGCAAAATGGCCTTTAGTAGAGTAATATTAGAGTAATAGTCTTCTTGTTGGGTGTGGGAGTTTCAAGAGAATTTATGGGTTACTCAGTGTTATATTGACAATAAATGTCATTGGCTGTGAATCCTGTCAGATCAAATGGATTGGTTGGAGCGACAGAGGCAATGAGGAATTTACAAGAGCAATGGATGACAGTTATTGGGACAGAGGAAAGCCGCAGATACAATTAGGTAGATGGGTTAACTCCAAGAAAGATAGGAGAGGTAGACCGATAGTACAGGAGTCTTCTGCAGCCATCCCCATTTCAAACAAGTATGCTATTTTGGAAAATGTAGGGGGTGATGCACTTTCAGGGGAATGTAGAATAAACAGCCAAGTTTCTGGTATCAAGACAAGCTCTAATGGAATTAGGGGTACATTGGGTTCCAAGCGATCAGGTGTATTAGGGGACTGTCTAGTCAGATGCACAGACAGACATTTCTGTGGCCAGCAGCAAAGAATCAGAATGGTGTGTTGTGTCTCTGGTGCCAGTATCAAGGATGTCTCAGAGAGGGTGGAGGATGTTCTCAAAGGGAAGGGGGACCAGCAGGAGATCATTGTAAACATTGGTACCAACAACATAGGAAGGGAAAAGGATGAGACTCCGAAGGGAGAGTATAGAAAGTTAGGCAGGAATTTAAAAAGGAGATCCTCGAGAGTAGTAATATCTGGATTACTCCTGCGCTACGAGCTAGTGAAGGTAGAAACAGGAGGATAGAGCAGATGAATGCATGGCTGAGGAGCTGGTGTATGGGAGAAGGATTCACATTTTTGGATGGCTGGAATCTCTTCTGGGATAGAAGTGACCTGTACAAGAAGGACAGATTGCACCTGAATTGGAAGGGGACTAATATACTGGCAGGGAGATTTGGTAGAGCTGCTCAGGACGATTTAAACTAGTAAGGAGTAGGGATGGGAACCAGGGAGATACTGAGGAAAGAGATCAATCAGAGACTTGTACAGTTAGGAAAAGTGAGTCAAACAGTCAGGGCAGGCAGGGACAAGATAGGTCTAATAAATTAAACTGCATTTATTTCAATGTAAGGGGCCTAACAGGGAAGGCAGATGAACTCAGGGCGTGGTTAGGAACATGGGACTGGGATGCCATAGCAATTACAGAAATGTAGCTCAGGCATGGGCAGAACTGGCAGCTTAATGTTCCAGGATACAAATGCGATTGGAAGGATAGAAAGGGAGGCACGAGAGGAGGGGGAGTGACGTTTTTGATAAGGGATAGCATTACAGCGGTACTTAGGAGGATATTCCTGGGAATACATCTATGGAAGTTATTTGGGTGGAACTGAGAAATAAGAAAGGGATGAACACCATATTGGGATTGTACAATAGACTCCCTAACAGTCAGCAGGAAATTGAGAAACAAATTTGTAAGGAAATTTCAGTTATCTGTAAGAATAATAGGGTGGTTATGGTAGGGGATTTTAACTTTCCAAACATAGACTGGGACTGCCATAGTGTTAAGGGTTTAGATGGAGAGGAACTTGTTAGGTGTGTACAAGAAAATTTTCTGATTCAGTATGTGGATGTTTATACTAGAGGAGTTGCAAACTTGACCTACTCTGGGAAATAAGGCAGGGCAGGTGACTGAGGTATCAGTGGGGGAGCATTTTGGGACCAGCAACCTTAATTCTATTAGTTTTTAAATTGTGATGGCAAAGGATAGACCAGGTCTAACAGTTGAAGTTCTAAATTGGAGGAAAGCTAATTTTGATGGTATTAGGCAAGGACGTTTAAAAGCTGATGGAGGGCCAGATGTTCACAGGTAAAGGGACGGCTGGAAAATGGGAAACCTTCAGAAATGAGATAATAAGAGTCCAGAGAAAGTATATTCCTGTTGGGTGAAAGGAAAGGCTGGTTGATGTAGGGAATGCTGGATGACTAGAGAAATTGAGGGTTTGGTTAAGAAAAAGAAGGAAGTATATGTCAGATATAGACAGGAGAGATTGAGTGAATCCTTTTTTAAAATAAATTTTTATTAAAAAGAAGAAAATTGTTATCTTTTGAATATTACAAAAAATATAAAACCAAAAGATTCAAACCATTATTTAAAAAACAAAACAGCTAATTACATAAATAAATATTGACTAATAACAAAGTTACAAAACGAAAATCTTAACAATAATAATAATAACAATAACAACCGTAACACAACTCAGCAAAACAAAAGCAATACCTAGAGAGTGGTAAGGGTGTGGAATGCCCTACCTGCGAATGTAGTCAACTCAGCCACATTAGGGAGATTTAAACAATCCTTAGATAAGCACATGGATGATTTTGGGATAGTGTAGGGGGACAAGCTGAGAATAGTTCACAGGTTGGCGCAACATTGAGGGCCAAAGGGCCTGTTCTGCGCTCTGTTGTTCTATGTTCTATGTTCTAAGCCTCGATCATCGAGCGCATAAGTTTATACATATTCATATGCTTGTAGTTCCTCCCTTCTGGATACCAAACCCATTACTTAGAATTGCTGTGGCTATATAAAGGCTCTTATTAGTGTGGCAGATAAATCAGGGCTGGACTTATACATTTAATGGTAAGGTCCTTGCTGAACAAAGAGACCTTGGAGTGCAGGTTCATAGCTCCTTGAAAGTAGAGTCACAGGCAAATAGGATAGTGAAGAAGGCATTTTGTATGCTTTCCTTTATTGGTCAGAGCATTGAGTATAGGAGTTGGAAGGTCATATTGCGGCTATACAGGATGTTGGTTAGGCCACTTTTGGAATATTGCATGCAATTCTGGTCTCCTTCCTATCGGAAGGATGTTGTCAAACTTGAAAGGGTTCAGAAAAGATATACAAGAATGTTGCCAGGGTTGGAGGATTTGACCTAAAGGGAGAGGTTGAATAGACTGGGTCTGTTTTTCCTGGAGCGTTGGAGGCTGAGGGGTGATCTCATAGAGGTTTATAAAATCATGAGGGCCATGGAAGGATAAATAGATAAGGTCTTTTCCCTGGGTTGGGGGAGTTCAGAACTAGAGGGCATAGGTTTATGGTGAGAGGGGAAAGATATGAAAGAGACCTAAGTGGCAACTTTTTCATGCAGATTGAGGAATCTGCAGACTGTATTTTTTTGAATACCTGTTCTTCTTGAAAACGTTGTGTCGGTGGTTCTCCTCTGTTTTCCGAAGTTCGTCTGTGCTGCAGTGTGGAGTGGTTCGTTGGAATAGTGTTCTGATACAGTTTGTTTGTGTGTGTTGGGATGGTTGCTGGTGTAGTTAAGTATTTGGTCAGTGTTTGTCGGTTTTTTATATATGCAGGTTTGTAGTTCTCCGTTGTCCTTTCTTCCAACTGTGACGTCCAGGAATGCGAGTTTGTTGTCGGTTTCTTCCTCCTTGGTGAATTTTATGCCTGAGAGGGTGTTGTTGATGATGTTAAATGTCTCTTCTATCTTGTTTCATTTTGTGATGACAAAGGTGTCATCTACGTAGCAGACCCAGATTTTTGGTTTGATGGTTGGTAGGGCTGTTTGATCTAGTCTTTGCATTACCGCTTCTGCTATGAATCCTGATAACGGAGATCCCATGGGTGTGCCGTTGGTTTGTTTATAGATTATGCAAAGGATTCATAGCAGAAGCGGTAATGCAAAGACAAGAACAAACAGCCCTACCAACCATCAAACCAAAAATCTGGGTCCGCTACGTAGATGACACCTTTGTCATCACAAAACGAAATAAGATAGAAGAGACATTTAACATCATCAACAACACCCTCACAGGCATAAAGTTCACCAAGGAGGAAGAAACTGACAACAAACTCGCATTCCCGGACGTCACAGTCGAAAGAAAGGACAATGGAGAACTACAAACCTGCATATACAAAAAACCGACAAACACTGACCAAATACTTAACTACAGCAGCAACCATCCCAACACGCACGAACAAAGCTGTACCAAACACTATTCGAATGAGCCACCACACACTGCAGCACAGACGAACTTCAGAAACAGAGGTGAACCACCTACACAACGTATTCAAGAAGTACAGATACTCAAAAAATACAGTCCGCAGATTCCTCAAGAACAAACCACAACAAGCAGACCAAACACAGCCAGAAACCCTAACCACCTTACCATACATCAAAGAAGTTTCAGAAATGACAGCCAGATTACTAAGACCCCTCAGAATCCTAGTAGCACACAAACCCACCAACACTCTTAAACAAAAACTAACAAACTTAAAAGACCCAGGACAACCCATGGACAAAACCAACGTTGTCTGCAAAATTCCATACAAGGACTGCCACAAACACTACATAGGACAAACAGGAAGAAAGTTAGCCACCAGGATACATGAACACCAGCTAGCCACAAAACGACACGACCCTCTCTCCCTCGTCGCCCTACACACACAGATGAAAAAAAACACCATTTCGACTGGGACAACACATCTATCCTGAGACAGGCTAAGCAAAGACACGCCAGAGAATTCCTAGAGGCCTGGCAATCCAACCACAATGCCATAAACAAACACATAGATCTAGATACCATCTATCAACCCCTCAGAAAATGAACAGGAAATGACATCAACACAAACCCCAGGAACCCCATCCAGGACAAACATATAAATAGAAAGCAGGCAACAACAGCTTCATTTCACTTGGAGGTTGCCACTGATGATGTTACCTAGCCAGGTAATGAAATATCTGGATATCAAACCTACAGCTCAGCGAGCAAACCTACACCCTAAACCTCAACCTGAGCTACAAACCTTCATAAACCTTGCATATTTGCCATTTCTCTGCTCTTCATTATTTATTCCCAACTTGCATCCTCCAAGTTTCCCAACCTTAGTTGAGCTGCTCTCTTGCTTTTTGTGTATTCGTGGAAGCTTTTGCTGTTTGTTTTGATATTTCTTGACAACTTACTTACATAATCAATGTTCTCCCTCCTTACCAGCTTTTCAGGCATCCTCCTCTGTTTCCTCAAACATTTCCAGTCCTTTGGCATTATATTTCTGGTTTTGCCACTTTTAGTCTTTAACTGGATACTTACTCTCCTTGACCACATTTAGTAAGCATAGTTGTTTCATCCTTCTCATCAAGTCCTTCATTTGGACCCAAATATTATTTGCTGAATGTTATTGAAAACTTGCTTAGGAGTTTGTCATTGCTTTTCCACTGGCTTTCTTTTAAGTTTACTTTCTCAGACAATTTTAAACAATTACATCTTCATATCTTAATAATTGTCAAACATAGAACATAGAACAATAGAGTACAGTCCAGGACCTTCAGCCCTCAATGTTGTGCCGACCTCTTACCTTACTTTAAAATCAGATAACCTACATACCTTTCATTTTGCTATCATCCATGTGCCTATCCAAGAGTTGCTTAAATGTCTCTAATGTATCTGACTCTACTACCATTGCTGGCAGTGCATTCCATGCACCCACCATCCTCTGTGTAAAGAATCTACATCTGACATCTCCCCTAGACCTTCCTCCAATTACCATAAGAATGTGTCCACTCATGATAACTATTTCCGCCCTGGGGAAAAGTCTCTGCCTATCCACTCTATCTATGCCTCTCATCATCTGTACACCTCTATTAAGTCACCTCTCATCCTTTTTCGCTCCAATGAGAAAACTCTAGCTACCTCAACCTTTCTTCACAAGACATGTCCCCCAATCTAGGAAGCATCCTGGTAAATCTCCTCAGCACCTTCTCTAAAGCTTCCACATCCATCCTTTAATGATGTGACCAGAACTGAACACAATATTCCAAATTTGGTCTAACCAGGGATTTATGAAGCTGCAGCATAACTTCATGTCTCTTCAACTCAATCCCCCTAGTGAAAACCAACACACCATATGCCTTCTTAAGAACCCTGTCAGCTTGGGTGGTAACTTTGAGCAATCTATGGATGTGGACTTCAAGGTCCTCCTGTTCCTCCACACTGCCAAGAATCCTGCCTTTAGCCCATTAATCTGCATTCAAGTCCAACCTTCCAAAATGAATCACTTCACACACTTCCAGATTGAACTCCATCTGCTACTTCTCAGTTTAGCTCTGCATCGTGTCAATGTCCCATTGCAACTTACAACAACCCTCCACACTATCCACAACTCCAGCAATGCTCCTGTCATCGGCAAACTTACTAACCCATCCTTCTCCTTCCTTATCCAAGTTATTTATAAAAATCACAAAGAGTAGAGGTCTGATAACAGATCTCTGCAGAACAGCACTGGTCATCAAGCTCCAGGTTGAATACTTTCCAACTCCTACCACCATCTGTCTTCTGTGGGCCAGCCAATTCTGTATCCAGATAGCTAAATTTCCCTGTATCCCATGCCTTCTTATTTTCTGAATCAGCCTACCTTGGGGAACCTTATCAAATGCCTTAAAAATCCATACACACCACATACATTGCTCTACCTTCATCAATGTGTTTTGTCACATCCTCAAAAGAATTCAATAAGGCTTGTGGAAGCATGGCTTCCCCGCCCCCCACCCCGACCTCACAAAGCCATGCTGACTATTTCTGATCAAACTATGCTTTTCTAAATAATCATAAATTCTGTCTCTCAGAATCCCCTCCAATAATTTGCCCACTACCAATATAAAACTGACTGGTTTGTAATTCCCAGAGTTATCCCTAGTCCCTTTCTTGAACAAGGGAAACAACATTTGCCACCCTCCAATCATCTGGCACTCTTCCCGTGGACAGTGAAGATACAAACATAATTGCCAAAGGTGCAGCAATCGCCTCCGTTGCTTCCTGTAGTAACCTTGGGTATTTCCCATCTGGGTCAAGACTAGAGTGGAGCTGGAAAAGCACTGCAGGTCAGGCAGTATCTGAGTAGCAGGAAAATCAACGTTTTGGGCAAAAGCCCTTAATTAGGAAAGCCATTCCTTTTGCCTGAAACGTCAATTTTCCTGCTCCTCAGATGCTGCTTAACCAGCTGTGCTTTTCCAGCACCACTCTGTTCTTGACTCTGATCTCCAGCATCTGCAGTACTCACTTTCGCCAAATCCCATCTGGCCCAGGGGACTTATCTAACCTCATCTTTTTCAACATGTCCAGCACATTCTCCTTCTTAACATCAACCTGTTTGAGCATTTCAGCCTGTTTCATGCTGTTCTCATAAGCGACAAGGTCTCTCTCGCTAGTGAATACTGATTCATTAAGGGCCTCCTCTGACTCCAGGTACAAGTTCCCTCCACTATCCCTGGTCAGCCTTCCCCTCACTTTGGGCATCTTCTTGTTCCTCACATAAGTGTAGAATGCCTTGGGGTTTTCCTTAGTCCTACCCGCCAAGGCTTTTTCATTCTTCCTTCTAGCTCTCCTAAATCCATTCTTCAGTTCCTTCCTGGCTACCTTGTAACCCTCTAGAGCCCTGTCTGATACTTGCTTCTTCAACCTTAAGTAAGGTTCCTTCTTTCTCTTGATTCGATGTTCCACATCTCTTGTCATCCAAGGTTCCTTTACCCTTATCATCCCTTCCTTGCCTCAGTGGGATAAACCTATCCAGCACCTGCAACAAGTGCTCCCCAAACAATCTCTACATTTCTGTTGAGCATTTCCCTGAGAATATCTGTTTCCAATTTATGTTCCACAGTTCTTGCTTAATAGAATTATAATTCCTCCATCCCAAATTAAATATTTTCCCATACCATCTATTCCCATCCCTTTCCATGAGTATAGTAAAAGTCAGGGGGTTGTAATCACTATCACTGAAATGCTCTCCCACCTGATCTGACACCTGACCTGTTTCATTGCCAAGCACCAAATCCAATATGGCCTCCCCTCTAGTTGGCCTATCTGCATATTGAGTCAGGACACACCTGACAAAATCTGCACTATCCAAACTATTTGCACAAAGCAGGTTCTAATTAATATTAGGGAAGTTGAAGTCGCCCATGACAACAACTCTGTTGCTTCTGCACCTTTCCCAAATCTGTCTCCCAATCTGCTGCTCTGTGTCTCTGTTCCTATTTTTTGATGGGGGTGGGGGTGTTTAGAAAAGTCCCAATAACGTGACTGCTCCTTTCCTGATTCCGATTTCCACCCATACTGTCTCTGGAAAAAATCCTCCTCAACGACCTCCTTTTCTGCAGCTGTGATATTATCCATGATTAGCAATGTCACTCCCCGAGCTCTTTTACCTCCTTCCTCATTCCTTTCGAAACATCGAAACCCCAGAACATCCAACAAACATTCCTGCCTCTGTGACATCCAAGTCTCCGTAATGGCCACAGCGTCTTAATTCCAAGTATATTGTCTATATTCATCAGCTTTATTCTTGACACTGCTTACATTAAAATAATGTTGTCCACCTTCATCCCATCACAATGACAGCAACTTTGCCCCATCAACTGTCTATCCCTGGTCACAGAATCTCTGCACGCTGTATCTGCCTTTCACCAGCTACCCCACCCTGTGATCCCTAGCTCTGGTTACCATCCTCCTGCCAAACTAATTTAAACCTTATTTAATTTGTGAATACACTATTTTGACACCAGACTTTCTCTACCTCAAGGCAGAATTTGAAAAACTTTTCCCAAGTAACTATTTTACTTGATCTGACTGGTATCATCAAGTCTAAACTCCGAAATACTTTGGAATATTTTGGGTGTAGAAAATTAGAGTGGTGCCGGAAAAGCACAGCAGTTCAGGCAGCATCCGAGGAGCAGGAAAATCGACGTTTTGGGCAAAAGCCCTTTATCAGGAATACCGCTTCAGGGCAGAGGAAATGACCTGGGAGTTGCAGTGGGAGAGGGACTCCCTGAGATTCTTGTGGAGAGAGGAGGAACACTTCTTCAAGGCAGGCATCCTTGCAAGAGGATTCGCAGTAGGGTTAAAATCAATGAGGTAAAAACAATGACTGCAGATGCTGGAAACCAGATTCTGGATCAGTGGTGCTGGAAGAGCACAGCAGTTCAGGCAGCATCCAAAGTGCAGCAAAATCGACGTTTCGGGCATGAGCCCTTCTTCGGGAAGGGGGGAGAAAGAGAGCTTCTTCAAGGCAGGCATCCTTGCAAGAGGATTTGCAGTAGGGTTAAAATCAATGAGGTAAAAACAATGACTGCAGATGCTGGAAATCAGATTCTGGGCTCGAAACGTCGATTTTGCTGCTCCTCGGATGCTGCCTGAACTGCTGTGCTTTTCCTGCACCACTCTAATCCAGAATCTGGTTTCCAGCATCTGCAGTCATTGTTTTTACCTGAGAGAAAAATTGCTCAGCTAAAAATGATATTTCTTCATAATGTGCTACGACGGGGATGCGCAACTCCTGATTAGATTGGCACAACGATTGACTTTGCAGTGCACCATCAGAGGAGATTCTGCAAAACTGTCTCCTTTCGTCTTGGATAACATTCGTGCCCGTGCGTGTAATGGCACAGTACAACCTGTAGAGGGTGGGGTACTGCAGCCGACGACGTTCTCGTTCACGGGATTGACGCTGCGCGTGTTGCGTCAGACGTCACCGCGTCCTCCGGCGGAGAGCCCGCAGCGCCCGAGGTGTTAAGATGGCGGCGGTTGATTCAGATGCGAAGTACAGGAGCTTTGCAGCAGTTAGCTTTGAGATTCGCGGAACGCGAAAAAAGATTGACATGAAAAGGAATGTAGCGGGTGCCGGGCAGTAATGTGATTTATTTGCTCTTTTTAGGTCTATCATGTGAGGCCAGAGCCAAACCTTTGGGCTTGAGACGCGGAGAGTGGGCCTTTAGTCGTTGAAGTTCATGGTAAGAGAGAGAAGGGTAATGTCCTCCAGAGGTGATGAAGGGATAGCCAACCGAAAGCTGGTGCTTCCAATTAAACCTGCTGTTGTGTGATTTTTAACTTTGAGCTGAAGGTGATCTGTGCTACAATTGCAGGGGACAGGGCGTGTAGGTTCCTCAGTTAGAATGAACTTTCAATCATTCTGCCTGAAATTTTTAATGGAACCGAAAGAACTGTGGATGCTGTAAATCAGAAGCAAGAATGGGAATTGTTGGAAAAGCTCAGCAGTTTTGGAAGCTTCTGTGGAGAGAAATCAGAGTTAACGTTTTGGGTCCGGTGACCCTTCCTCAGAGCTGAAGATTTCTCTCCACAGATGCTGCCTGACCTGCTGAGTCTTTCCACTCATTTCAGTTTCTGATTCTTCCTGAATTATTAACCCGTGTTTGCTCTCATGGGTTATTTCTAGTATTTTCCTATACTTGTTTTCAGTGTTGGGGATTGTTAGCTCCCTGTTTACCTATCTCTCCCGATGAGCATTTTTTGATATCTTGAGTTGTTGGGACTTGTTTATGATGATTGCTGTGGTGATCACAACAATGGATTTTAAAAGTAATGGTTCAAATTTATGTGCAGGATAGTTCATTTCCAGAGAATTATGTGTCAAGGAGGTTATTCAGTCCATAATGCCTCTTTTAACTGTGCTTTTTTTTAATAACAGTTGAATTCTGAGTCAGTCCCTTGGGATCAAAGATAACTTGAGATTTCCTCAAAGTGCCCATTGTCAACATAATTGTTTTTAAGTGTAATCATTCTTAGAATGTGGGGAATCATGGTAATCAATTACAGAACACTAAAATCCTGCAATCGTTTGAGATCGATTACCAAATCTGATTTGCTTGAGGACTAAATGTTGGCCTGAAAAGTTGGACAGTTCTGTTGTTCCATGGCACACTCATCCAATAGTACAATCTGAGTCTCAGTTTAACATCTCTGCCAAGAGATGGTACCTTCTGTAATGCAATTCACTCAGTTCAGCTTTAAGTTGTGAGCCTACAGCTCTGTACATGAATCTCTAAAGTATGGTTTGCAACCATGACCTTTTGGAGATGGTGATCTTTTGTCTCAGGAACGAGCTTTTTTTTCTTCATCCTCAATTGCCTGGGGAAGGTGGTGATGGTTAGTTGGTTTCTTGCACTGCTGCAGTATTTGCATTGTTGGAAAGCACAATGCTGTTAGGAAGGGAGTTCCAGGATTTTGACCCAGTGACAGTGAGTAGATGCCTTCCTTGAAGAAGCTCTCTTCCTCCCTCTACAAGGATTTCAGTGAGTCCCTCTCTCACTGCACCCCCCAGGTCATCTCCTCTGCACAGAAGCTCTTCCGGCCTATCACCCTCACCTTGACCTCCTTCCACCTATCCCACCTCCATCGCCCCTCCCCCTAGTCCCTCCTCCCTACCTTTTATCTCAGCCTGCTTGGCTCTCTCTCTCTTATTCCTGATGAAGGGCTTATACTCGAAACGTCGAATTCTCTATTCCTGAGATGCTGCCTAACCTGCTGTGCTTTGACCAGCAACACATTTGCAGCTGTGATCTCCAGCATCTGCAGACCTCATTTTTTACTCGAAGATTTTAACCTACTGCGAATCCTCTTACAAGGATGCCTTCCTTGAAGAAGCTCTCTTCCTCCCTCTACAAGGATTTCAGTGAGTCCCTCTCTCACTGCACCCCCCAGGTCATCTCCTCTGCACAGAAGCTCTTCCGCTGCAAATGTGTTGCTGGTCAAAGCACAGCAGGCCAGGCAGCATCTCAGGAATAGAGAATTCGACGTTTCGAGCATAAGCCGATTCCTGATGAAGGGCTTATGCTCGAAACGTCGAATTCTCTATTCCTGAGATGCTGCCTGGCCTGCTGTGCTTTGACCAGCAACACATTTGCAGCTGTGATCTCCAGCATCTGCAGACCTCATTTTTTACCAGAAGCTCTTCCGGCCTATCACCCTCACCTTGACCTCCTTCCACCTATCCCACCTCCATCGCCCCTCCCCCTAGTCCCTCCTCCCTACCTTTTATCTCAGCCTGCTTGGCTCTCTCTCTCTTATTCCTGATGAAGGGCTTATGCTCGAAACGTCGAATTCTCTATTCCTGAGATGCTGCCTAACCTGCTGTGCTTTGACCAGCAACACATTTGCAACAGTGAAACAGTGATATAGTTTCAATCAGGATGGTGTGTGAGGGGAACAGATGGTGTTGATTCTGGATCTGTTTCCTTTGTTGTTCTTAGTGGCAAAATTTGTAGGTTTGGAAGGTTAAGAGTGTTGGTGAGTTATAAGGTCGTAGAGATGTACAGCACAGAAACAGACCCTTAGGTCCAACTTGTCCATGCCAACCAGATATCCCAAATTAATCCCATCCCATTTGCCAGCACTTGGCCCATATCCCTCTAAACCTTTTCTATTCACATACCCATCCATATACCTTTTAAATGTTGTAATTGTACCGGCCTCCTCCACTTCCCTGGCAGCTCTCTTCTTATAGATGGTAAACACTGTTACCATGTGTGATGGTGAATGGATTAATTGTTGAAAATGGTGGCTGAGGTGCCAGTCAAATGGACTACATTGAGCTGGATGGTGTCAAGCTTCTGGGAGTTGTTGGAATTGCATCCATTCAAGCAAGTGGGGAGTATTCCTCTACACTGCTTACTTGTGCCTTGTGGAAGGTGAATATGTTGGGAGGCAGGAGATGATTTACTCACTGCAGAATTCCTAACTTCTGACCTCTTTGGAGAGTCAGAGTTATACAACATGGAAACAAACCCTTTGGTCCAACTCATCCATGCTGACCAGATAACATAAACTCATCCAGTCCCATTTGCCAGCATCTAATGTTGTGAAACTTGAAAGAATTCAGAAAAGATTTATAAGAATGTTGCCAGGGTTGTAGAGTTTGATCTATAGGGAGAGGCTGAATAGGCTGGGACTGTTTTCCCTGGAGCGTCAGAGGGTGAGGGGTGACCTTTGTAGAGGTTAATAAAATCAAAAGGGTCGTGGTTAGGGTAAATAGACAAAGTCCTTTCTCTGGTTTGAGGGAGTCCAGAGGACATAGGTTTAGGGTAAGAGGGGAAAGATATAAAAGTGACCTAATGGACACCATTTTCATGCAGAGAGTGGTGTGTATATGGAATGAGCTGCCAGAGGAAGTGGTGAAGGCAGGTACAATTACAGCATTTAAAAGGCATCTGGATGGGTATATGAATAGGATGGGTTTAGAGGGATATGGGCAAAATGCTGGCATATAGGTCTAGATTAATTTAGGACATCTGATCGGCATGAACGAGTTGGATTGAAGGGTGTGTTTCAATGCTGTACATCTGACTCTATAGCAGGGTGACCAGAATTGAATATTGTATTCTGAGTGGTCTAACCAATGTCATGTACAGCCACAATATGACCTTCCAAGTCCTATGATCAATGCAATGACTAATGAAGGCAAGCGTACCAAATGACCTTCTTCACCACACTGCCTATCTGAGACTCCATTTAAGGAATTTTGCATCTGCACCCCGAGCACTCCCCAGGGCCCTAACATTGTGTATAAGTCCTACCTTGATTTGCCTTACCAGAATGCAACAACTCTCATTTATCTAAATCAAACTCTATCTGCCACTCCTCAGTCCATTGGCCCAATCGATCAAGGTCCCATTATACTCTGAGATGACCTCCTTCACCGTCAGATGACACCACCAATTTTGGTGTCATCTGTAAACTTACGAACCATACCTCCTATATTCACATCCAAATCATTTAAATAGATGATGAAAAGCAATAGACCCAGCACCAATCCTTGCTGCACAGCACAATGGTCACAGGTCCTCAGTCCGAAAAGCTATATTATTTATGCAGCTTCTCCAATTCAGTTTCTGATCAGTAGTAACTCTCAAGATGTTTATAGTGGGAGTCCAGTGACGGTGGTATCGTAAAACGTCAAAGAGTGCAGTTTAAATTCCCTCTTGATGGAGATAGTCATTGCTTAGCATTTGTGTGGCATAGATGTTACTCACCAGTCACAAACCCAAGACTAGATGTTGTCCACATCTTACTGAACTTGGACACAGACTGCTTTAGTATCTGAGGAGTCATGAATTATGCAAATGTCAGCAAACACCTCCCCCTTTCTGACATTCTGATGGAGGAAAGGTAATTGATGGAGCAGGTGAAGATGATGGGCCTAGGACATTGCCTTGAGGAACCTCTGAAGAGATGTTTTGGCATTGAGTTGCCTGATCTCCAACAACCACAAACATTTGTGCTTGATATGATTAAAACCAGCAGACACTTTTTCCCTGTAAATGACATTAACTCCAGTTTTGGTAGGGTTTATTGAAGTGATACTTTGTTAAATGTTGCCTTGATGTCAAGGGCAGTGTCTGTCACCTCACCTTTGGAGTATACTCATTTGTCCATTTTTAGACCACAGCTGTAATAAAGTCAGATGTTTAATGGTCCACGTAGAAACTAACGTGAGCATCATACTCTTTTCAAGTGCCATTTGATAACGCTGCCAATGAACCAAGCTACTGCCTAACAGTAAAGAAAATTTCTGTGGTCCATATCTCAAAATCCAAATTAAACAATGAAAATGATACTCCTGTTACAAAGTCCTTATTATAAGTATTCAGAGACCATCACGGGGTCTTGAAAAATCACCCATCTGATAAAACATTTTTGTATCAGGCAGGAGAATTGAAAACAGAATTTTTAAAATGGTTACATGGTATGATAGGCAATTATATTTGGTTTCTTGATCTCTTTAGAACAGTCCAGTTTTTTTAAATGGGATCTACTTGTCAGCCGTTCAAACTTGTACCAGGTAGCATACACTTGGTGTAACTTCTTGTCAGTATCGATTTCTATTTTTCATGCTGTGTTTTTGTCATCATTATCATTGTCCTTATTTGCACAGTGACACTACAAGATAGAAGAGGCTTTTCAGTGTGTCGTGGTTTGCCTGTCCAGAAATGTACTGAAGTCTTCCATAAGACATAGGAACAGAAATTAGGCCATTCAGCCCACCGAGTCTGCTCTGCCATTCAATCATGGCTGATAAGTTTCTCAACTCCTTCTCTCTGTAGCCTTTGATCCCCTAACAATTGTGAACCTATTTATCCGTCTTAAGTATATTCAATGACCTGGCTTCCACAGCCTTCTGTGTCAAGAATTCCAAAGATTCACCACTCTTTGGCTGAAGAAGTTTCTCCTCATCTCCTTCTAAAGGGTTTCCCCTTTACTTTAAGGCTGTGCCCTCATGTGCTAGTCTTTCCTAATGGAAAGATTAGCCAGGCTTATCCAGGCCTTTCAATATTGATTAAACTTAAATTAGATCCTCCCTCATCCTTCTCAACTCCATTGACTATAGAGTCAAGAGTGTGGCGCTAGAAAAGCACAGCAAGTCAGGCAGCATCCAAGGAGCAGGGGAATTGATGTTTCAGGCAAAAGCCATTCCTGATGAAGGGCTTTTGCCTGAAGTGTCGATTCTCCTACTCCTTGGATGCTGCCTGACCTGCTATGCTTTTCCAGCACCACACTCTTGACTCTAATCTCCAGCATCTGCAGTACTCACTTTCATCTCCATTGACTATAGACCCAGAGTCCTCAAACATTCCTCCATCTATATTTATCATAAACTGGCACATTGTGTTTGACAGCAAGAGTGCAAAGGTTTCCAATATGTCAATATAAAATAGGACCAAAGATAAACCATTCAACCCTCAAACTATATCCTCAATGAGATTGTGGCTGATCTGATTGTGTGTGGAATTCCATATTCCTTTCTATCCTTGATAACTATTGATATGCTTGCATAATACTAATCTGTCTACCTCTGCCTTATAAATATGTAATGACACTGCATCTGCCATCTTCTGAAACAGACTTCCAATATTGCACAACCTTCAAGGAAAATTCACTCATCTCTGTCCAATTTTAAAACACTGTCTCTTAGTTCTGGAATGATAATATGGACATGGAAAGGATATTTCCTCTTTTCAAGAACTTTTGGGGATTATATAAACTTCAGTTGAGTCACGTCTTGCCCTCTAACTGAAACATAACATCCTCTCATTATGTTAATTTCCTCTCACAATAAAGGATTGCATTCCATTACCCTCTTGACTACATGCTATACATCACCTTTAGTGATGTATGCATTAGAACACCTAACATCCCCTGCATCTCAGAATTCCACAACTGTTACTCTATTTAAATAACACTTTTTCATTCTTTCTGTCAAAATGTACAATTTCATTTTCCCATTTTATTCAGCATCTGTCAGATTTTTCCCCATTCACTCCACCTATTTATTTCTATATGCATATTTTCCTACCAGTTTGTGTCGACTGTGAGCTCAGCTGCCTTTCATTTGTACCCTTCATGTAAGTGATTGATGTTAATTGCAAAAAAAGATTAGGCTCTAGCAGAAATCTCTGCTGGATTCCGCTTGTCTTATCCATATTCTGTCAATTAGACAAAGACCAAATAACGCATGCTGTCTGTTTTCTGATAGCCAGCCAATCTTCTATTCATGCTAATATCTTACTCAATAACTTTTGATAATAGTATCTTATCAAATGCTTTCAGGAAATCTACAGACTTTTATCTATAGCACATGTTACTCCTTCAAAGAAGTCTCAAATTGGGTTTCTCTTAATTTCCCTTTCACCAAGCCGTGCTGACTCTTTCTGATTATCTTGAGTTTTTTTGTGAAGTGTGCAGCTCTAATCTCTTTAATGATCAATTCTAACATCTCCCTATTACAGATTGGGTCATTTTTAGATTACCAGATTAGCTTCTCTGACACGAAACACCTTTACAATTACCAATTCCAATTGTAAGCAAGTTAAGTTTCACCAATCTATAAGAAGGTGTCTTAAGCCAAGTGGCAATATCATGAATGTTCTCTCTCTAAAATCAACTTAAATTTACTATACAGGCTTTGCATAAAGTTAAATTCTTTAAATTTTGTGTCCACAGCTGTGAAAAGAAAAATTACAGCAAGTTGTATTTAAATAAATCACCAAAACTGTCCAAAACTAAGTGTGCACTGATCACTATGCACATTGACTTATCAGTATTAGAAGTCAAACACTTTGAAGAGGTGGGATGGAATGTCATGGTGCAGCAGTAGCTTGAGGTATGGTCACCATGTGCTAGCACTGTGGAGTGAAGATACAGGAGTTCGAAGAAAATACAATGTATTAAGAGTATTACAGAGTATTAAGTTCTGAGTTCAGTGAAACAATTCTGGAGAAATCCAATTAGCCCTCGGAGTCTGGTCTGCTATTCAATAAGATTATGACTGAGTTAACTCTATATACTTGGATATCCCTCTAACTTTGGTTAACAAAGTTAATTAATTTCTATGTTGATATTAACCATTAGTATAGAACAGTTTTGTTTTCTTCATTACCAAATTAACATTTGTCAGAGAGTTGAAAGTTTCTGTCACCCTTTGCGTGTAGAAGTGTTTCATAATTTAATTCCCAAACAATCTGACTCTGATTTATAATCCACGTTCCATAGACCTAGAATCTATATCTATCCGAAATTGTTTCGTTTACCCTCTGTACATCTTAATATTTTAAGAATTTTAAACAAATCACTCAACAAAAAAACTGTACACTCTACTTGCAGTTCAGCCAGGTATTACTATTAATAAATCTGTTTTAAATTCCCTTCATGACCCGTATATCTTTCCTACAGTGTTGTGCTAAGAATATCTCTCTGCTTTAGGTCAACTTAGTTAGATGATCCTTGTTAAAAAAATATTCATAGTTTAATGTTGCTCATGATCTTTAGTGATCTGATGAGTACTAAGAAAGCCATTTGGGTGTCAATCAGCAGTTTATTGCTGAGTGGGTGCTGATCGAGAGTAGACTGATGGGGTGGTAATTTCTAGGTTGAATTTGTCTTGCTTTTTATGTACAGGACATACCTGGGCAATTTTCCACATTGCCTGGGAGATGCCAGTGTTGTGCCTGTACTGGGAGAGCTTGGCTAGGAGTGCAGCAATTTCTGGAGCATAAGTCTTCAGTACTATTGCCAGAATGTTATCAGGGTCCATTGCCTCTGCAGTATCCAGTATCTCCAACTGTTACTTGATATCACGTGGAGTGAATTGAATTGGTATCTGCAATGCTAGGGACCACTGGAGCAGATTGAGATGAATCATCTGCTTGTCACTTCTGGCTGAAGATTGCTGTGAATGTTGTAGCCTTATCCTTTGCACTGATTTGCTGGGCTGTTCCATCATTATCTGGGTGTGACAGGACTGCAGAGCTTAGATCTAATCCATTGATTGTGGGATTGCTTACCTCTGTCTATTACTTGCTGCTTATGCTATTTGGCATGCAAGTAGTCCTGTTTTGTAGCTTCACCAAGTTGACACTTCATTGTCAGATACGCCTACTCTGCTCCTGGCTTGCCCTCCTGCAGTCTCCATTGAACCAAGGTTGATTCCCTGGCTTGATGGTAATGGTTGAGTTGGGGATTTGCAGGGCCAAGAGGTTACAGATTGTGCTAGAGGACAATTCTGTTACTATTGATGGCCCATAATGCCTCATGGATGCCTGAACTTGAATTGTTAGATTGTTGTCCCATTTAGCACAGTGATAGTGCAACCTAACAGAATGGAGGTTATTCTCAGTGTGAAGGCAGGACTTCATCTCTACAAGAACTGTGCCATGGTTGCTCTTACTGATACAATAATGGATAGATGCATCTGCATCTGCATCTGAAACATTGGTAAGGATAAGATGAAGTATGTTTTGCCCTCTTGTTGTTCCCAAAGCCAACTGCTGCAGACCTAGTCAACAGTATAAAATTTAGGACCCGACCAGCTTGATTAGTAGTACTGCTGCCTAGCTACCCTTGGTGATGGACATTGAAATCTCCCACCCAGAGTGCATTTTATACCCTTGCCGTTCTCAGTATTGTTTAACGTAGAGGAGTATTAGATTCATCAGCCGAAGGAGTACTGTATGCAGTAATCAGGAGGTTCCCTTGCCCATGTTTAACCTGAAGCCATGAGACTTCATGGGGTTCAGAGTCAATGTTGAGGACTTCCAGGGCAACACCCTCCCTACTCCATACCGCTGCGTCATATTGTCTGCAGGGTCTGTCCTGCCAGTGGGACAGGACACATCCAGGGATGGTGATAGTGACGTCTGGGATATTCTAAGGTATGATTCCACGAGTGTGGCTATGGCAGGCTGTTGCTTGACTTGTCTGTGAGACAGCTCTCACAATTTTGGCACTAGTTCCTAGATGTTAGTAGGGTGGACTTTGCAGGGTTAACAACGCTGTTTCTGCCAATATCTTCTCCGGTCCCTACGTTGATGCTAGTTAATCCATCTGGTTTCATTTCTTTGAGACTTTGTGACAATCAATATAACTGGCTTGCTAGGCCATTTCAGAGGGCAGTTAAGAGTCAACCACATTGACGTGGGTCTGGAGTCACATGTAGGCCTGAATAAGTAAGGATGCAGATTTCCTTCCCTGAAGGACATTAGTGGACCAGGTTTTTCTGAATGATTTCATGGTCGTCACTAAATTTTTAATTCTAGCCTGTTTTTTATTATTGAATTCAAATTCCACAATCTGCCATGGTGGGATTTGAATCTTGGTCCCCAGAACATGAGCTGAGTTTCAGGACTAATAGTCTGGCGATTAATACAATTGGGTCATCACATCCCCGGACCTGATTTACCCTTGTCCATCCTGGGATCTGTCCCCAACCCTGCTTGCACTCAATTCCCTACCCACCCCACTGACCTCCAGGAATCTCATTCTTCTCCTAGTGACGTGTTTGCCCCCAACAAAATCCCTTTTCCCTCTGGGCTCCGTCCACCAGTTTCCCCAGGGACCTGATGTTGTTCCTTTTAAATTGCTCCAGACTTGACCATCCCTCACCCCAGATACCTAACTTCCTGGCCTCGCTCCATATCCCTTGCTCCCATGCTGGATCTGACCACCTGAGACCTCAGTCACTGTTCCCTACTTGGGGCCCACTCTGGATCTATTCTTCCATCTGGCTTTGCCTCCAACCCCTGCTGACAAGAGAACTGTCAGAATGTAAGTACAGCTCCACACTTCTGAAGGAGCCTTGATTGGAATATCCTATCCAAAAATAGGTTCTTGATTAGTAAGAGGAACAAGGGTTATGGGGAAAAGGCAGGAGAATGAGCTGAGGAACATATCAGCCCTAATTGAATAGTGGAGCAAATAATGAAGAGCTCTTTTATTTTGTTGAAAAAATGAATGGAAAGAGTGACAATTTGTGTGTGGTTGTAACTCAGAAGCTATCCCAATATTTTTAGCTGTCTGCATGTGTCTTGAGTCTTCGTACCAAAGTTTTGGGCCTCCCTTATCTATTGTCTCCATGTTCGGATCCACCCCTTGGCTACTTTCAGTATCTCCACTTGTGTCTGTGGTCGGGAAGCAGATCATTTTTGTTTCTGTTTGGGTCAACTGGATCTTGATGTTGGGCATGCTCCATCCACCTGGAGGAAAGTGAGCACCATTGCTCTATTCTCCTCTGTTAAAGTTCAGGGTAATTGATTTCTTTGAGCTCATGCACAATTGGATGAGTGGTCTAATAAGCATTTGTTTTGTAATATAACTATTTGTTGTTGCTCTCTTTTTGATGTGAAAATTGGTGAGCTTCCTTGTATTCTGGTGATTGCATTCACCAAGTAAATGACACACTTGTTTGTAGTTGCATAAACCAATACATTCCAATATTGGCAATTAATAGCTAATTAGATGTCATGGAAGGTATCTGTTCAAAGGTTAGTAGTATGATTCCTTCAAGTACTTTTAAAATGCTTTTCAGTTTTTAATGGGGGCACATTTTTTTTTTGTTGAGAAATCAAGTTGTTTCTGACTGTTGACTTCTGTACCAGCTTTTAATTCAGTGGTGGAGCACTTGGACTGAGTATGATGAAGATTTCTTCTGCACTTTTTATTTTCTTTTTAGCAGCATATCTGACACTCCTGTTTTTATTTCTTTTTTTTAATCCCCACATTTCCACATAACTGCGGTAGTGCTTATTTTGCCCCCAGCACCCATGCTGTGTATGTGCAAGTGTGAGAAACAGTGAAAGACACAAGGTGCATGAATCTTTATTCAAATTTCCACCACCAGGAAGAAAAGAAACACCCGAGTGGCCTCCCTCTGACAAGCAGTGCCCTTCACATCAAAGGGCAATGCTGTGTGATCAAACAGTGAAGGGGAGGGCAGGGATTCCTCTGCACTTTTTTTTTCTTTTTTTTCTTTTAATGCTGTGTGATAATTCCCTGTTTATTTATTTTTTTCTTTTTAAGCAGTGTATCATTCCTGATTTTTTAAAAAAATTTTTAAAAAATAAACCCCCACACTACCGCCTAACTGCAGTAGTGCTTATTTTTTCCCCAGCACCCATGGTGTGTGTGTGCAGGTGTGAGACACAAAGTGCACGAATCTTTATTCAATTTTCACCACCAGGAAGAAAGGAAAACACCCAGGTGGCCAGTGACAAGCAGTGCCCTTCACATCAAAAAGGGCAATGCTGTGTGATCAAACAGCGAAGGGGAGGGCAGGGATTCCTCTGCACTCTTACGTGCTAATCACCTATTGGAGAAAATTTACATCCCAGAAAGTGGTCACTTGGCTTATTATATTTACTTATGTCTTTATAATCAATTTGATTTCATTTTGATTAAGATGTGATCATTGTAATTATTGAAAAACCTAATGAACTATGTTTCTGATATGGTTCAGTTAATAAATCCATCTCTTGAAGATGAGGAACAAGGTTTGAACCCCAGTCTAGGGCCTAGGGTTGGCATTCAGTGAAAATGTTGCACCAAGGTACTGTTTCAAGACATTCAACTAACGACTTATCTGCCTGCTCAAGTGGATATAAAAGGTTCCATGGAACTATTTTAAAGAAGAACTGGGGAGTTACCCTATTAACCTGGTTAATGTTTATACCTCAATCAACATTTCAGAATGACTACACTTTGTTGTGGCATGTTTTGAAATGCTCAGTGAACAGCATTAAATAAAAGCCAAGTTTTTTTTAAAATGGATGTGGTGTTCTGTTTTGTGCAGGTTATGGTTATAACATGGCAACCACAGATGGGGATCAGCACTCAGAACCTGACTCTGAACTTCATGATCTGAGGCAGAAGGTCAGAAATTTGGAGGAAGAGTTAAGGGCTTATAAAAGTCAGATTCACGCTTTGCAGCAAGAACAAAGTCACACAAAGAGCTGCAATGAAAATCTTCGCAAGCAGGTAATCTTATGTCAGGAAGTAACATACAATAAAATTTAAGTCCAATATCTATGTTAAATTAAAAATATTTTCTGCAGTAAAAGTTGAAATGAAATATACTAAACAATAACTGTTTTACATCTGGAGTTCATCATACAATGATTACAACACAGTAAGAGGCCATTCAACATGTCATGCCCATGCTGGCCCTCTGACACCTTGCATCATCTCCTTTGTATTTTCCTCATTTCCATGCAAAATTTGCTTCCTCAATATTGATTAATTTCCCTTTTGAATTCCTCAGTTGACTCTGCCTCCCCCCATTTTTGGACTATGAATTCCAGATCCTAAACACTTATTGTGTGCAATAGGTTTTCCTTGTGTCATCATTGCAGTTTTTACCAGTTGCCTTAAATTTGTTTTCTCTGGTTCTCAGTCTTGCCACTAAGGGAAGTTTTTCCTGATCTACTCTATCCTGACCCCTCATGATTTTGCATACCTGTCAAATCTCCACTCAGCCTTTTCTAAGGGGAATAGTTCCAACTTCTCCAGTTCAAGTGACTGAAGTTACTCATCTCTGGAACTCTTCTTGGAAATCTTTTTTGCACTTCCTAATGAGTAGTATCCACAACTCAGCTTCATTTGAGGCTGAATCTGTACTTTAAACATGTTGAACATAACATTTTTGTATTCTGCACACCTGTTTATAAAGCCCAGGAACCAATACACTTTATCAATCACTCTCCTACCCTGTCCTAGTGCCATCAATGATGTATGCACCTATGTGTCTTTGCTTCTGAACCCACTTTAGAATTTTGCCTCATGGTTTATATTATCTCTGCATTCTTCCTACCAAAATGAATCATTTCATGTGGCTCTATTTTTTTATCTGCCACTTGCTCACACATTACATCAATCAGTGTCCTTTTGAAGATTCTCGTGGTCATACTTATGGTTTACAGTTCGTCCAATTTTTGTTTTTTCCGCAATTTTAAAATTGTATCCTATACACAAAGCTCTAGATCATTAATGTATCAAGAACAGGGATCTAGAATAAACCAATCTCCAGTCCAAACGTTAACTGTTCACTGCTACTGTTTGTTTTCTGTCACTCACCCAATATAATTTCCATTGTGACTCTCTATCCTCTAAGGTTTTAACTTTGTTCACAATTCTGTTTGCCAATTTACCAAAAATATTGAAATGATTAGATTCTTTTTTTGTCAGAAATGGTCATTGCCTGGCACTTGTATGGTGTGAATATTACTCGGCAGGCCAAACCTGGATGTTGTCCAGCTCTTATTGCGTTTGGACATGGACTGCTTCTGTATCTGAGGAATCATGGATTATGGTCAATACTTGGTAATGTTCTCAAATGTCCCCATTTATGACCTTACGACAGAAGGAATGTCCACTGCTGATGAAGCAGCTGAAAAGGTTGGGCCCAGAATAGTATCCAGAGGAACTCCTGCAGCAATCCCATGAGTTGGGGTGCTTGGTCTTCAGAAATCACAAGGGGTAAAAAATGAGGTCTGCAGATGCTGGAGATCACAGCTGAAAATGTGTAGCTGGTTAAAGCACAGCAGGTTAGCCAGCATCCAAGGAACAGGAAATTCGACGTTTCGGGCATAAGCCCTTCATCAGGAATGCATGAAGGGCTTATGCCCGAAACATCGAATTTCCTGTTCCTTGGATGCTGCCTAACCTGCTGTGCTTTAACCAGCAACACATTTTCAGCTTCACAAATCACAATCCTCACTCTTTGTGCTAGGTTTGACTCCAACCAGTAGAGAATTTTCCTTCTATTTCCCATTGTTTTCAGATTTGCTAAAGCTTCTTGATGCCTCACTTGTTCCAATGCAGCCTTGATATCAAGAGAAGTCACGCTCGCCTCCCCTCTGGAGTTCAGGTCTTTGCAGCTTTGGTTCAAATAGGAACCGATGAGGTCAGGAGCTGAATGGCCTTGCCAGAAACTAAACTGAGTGTCAATAATCAGGTCATTGTTAAGCAAGTCCTGGTTGATAACACTGTTGATATTACTACTTCTAATATTTTACTAATAATTAAGATCAAACTGATGGAAAAGTAATTGGCTTTTGTGCACAGTGTCTACCTGAAAAGTTTTCCACATTTTTGTGTTGATACCAGTATTGTAGCTTTTTGTTAATTCACTTGTGGTGACATGAGTGTCGCTGGCTCTGTCAACATTTAATGCACATCATTAGTTCCCTTTAAGATGGTGCTGAGCTGCATTCTTGAACTGCTGAAGTCCATGTTCTATAATAGAGAGGCAGACCTTTTACTCCACAAGGAGTGTGCAGTGGTCACTCTTACCGATACGGCCATGGATATCTGCATCTGCAGCAGGCAGATTGGTGAGGATGTTTTTCCCTCTGGTTTCCTTACCACCTGCCGTAGACTCTTTCTGGAGCTATGTACTTTGCCACCTGACTTGCTCAATCATCTGTGCTGCTGCTGACCCACTCTTGGTGTTGAACATTGTACTCTTGGTGGGGTATTTCCTTCAGTGCCCTTGACACTCTCAGTACATCCTCCAAGTGTTGCTCACCACTGAGGAGCACTGGTTCACCAGCTGAGGAAGTATGGTATGCAATAGTCAGATGTCGGTTTCCTTGCCCGTGTTTAAACTGGTGTCATAAGATTTCATAAGATCTGATGTCAGTGTTGAGGACTTCCAGGTAAAAAGACAAGGACTGCAGATGCTGGAAACCAGAGTCTAGATTAGAGTGGTGCTGGAAAAGCACAGCAGGTCAGGCAGCATCCGAGGAGCAGTAAAATCGACGTTTCGGGCAGGGTTTCCTGATGAAGGGCTTTTGCCTAAAAGGTCGATTTTCCTGCTGTGCTTTTCCAGCACCACTCTAATCTAGATTTGAGGACTTCTAGGGCAACTCTGTCCCAACTGTACATCATTGTGCTGCCACCTCTTGTGGCCCTGTCCTGCTCTTAGGACAAGACATGTCCATGTATGGTGATTTGTGTTATTAGGGACATTGTCTGAAAGGTATCATTCCATGAATATTACTATATTGGGCTGTTGCTTGATTAATTGGTGAGACAGCTCTCCCAGTGTTGACCACTATCTCAGATGTTAGTAAGGAGGAGTTCGCAAGGTTGTTTTGCTGTTGTCATTTCTGATGCCAGATAGTCTGTCCGGTTTAATTTCTTTGTTGAAACTTTTGTAATGATTGAGACAAATAAGTGGCTTGCTAGGCCATTTCAGAGTGTAGCTGAGAGTCGACCATGTTGCTGTAGGTCTTTAGTCACATGTCAGCCAGGCCTGGCGAGAATAGCAGATTTCCTTCCCTGGAAGACATCAATGAACTATACAGCACAGAGGCAGACCCTTTGGTCCAACCTGTCCATGCTGACCATTTATCCCAATCCAATCTAGTCCCACCTGCCAGCACCCGACCTATATCCCTCCAAACCTTTGCTATTCATATACCCATCCAAATGCCTTTTAACTGTTGCAATTGTACCAGCCTCTGCCACTTCCTCTGGCAGCTCATTCCATCCACGTACCATCCTCTGCGTGATAAAGTTGCCCCTTAGGTCCCTTTTATATCTTTCCCTCTCACCCTAAACCTATGTCCTCTAGTTCTGGACTCCTTGACCCCAGGGAAAAGACTTTGTCTATTTATCCTATCCATGCCCCTCATAATTTTGTAAACCTCTATAGGGTCACCCCCTCAGCCTCCGACACTCTAGGGATAACAGCCCTAGCCTGTTCAGCCTCCCCCTATAGTTCAAATCCTCCAATCCAATTAGCTGGGTTGAATTTGTTTTACTGTTTGTGTATCTGAGCAAACTGTGATGCTGTGGGCCACTGGAGGAAGCTGAGATGGATCACCTATTTGGCACCTCTGGTTGAAGGTTGTTGCGAATTCTTCAGCCTTCCCTTTTGCTTTTCTGCCATTGAGTATGGGGATATCTGAGGAGCCACCCTCCAGTGAGTTGTTTAATTATCCACCATCATTAAGGATTGCAGAGCTTAAATCTGATCTATTGGTCGTGGGAATATTAAGCTCTGTCAATCACTTGCTGCTTAAGTTGTTTAGCACAGCAGTAGTTCAGTTTGGTGACTTTACCAGGTTGACACTTCATCATTAAGTTTGCTTGGCGCTGTTTCTGGCATGCGCTCCTTTTCTCTCTCTGTCTCCGTATCTGTCTGTCCCTGTGTCTATCTGTCTCCCCCTCTCCCTCCAGCCACTCCCCCCACCAATGATGGAGAAAGGAATACATGGTCGTACTGAGCATTCGTGGGAAGAGGCTTATATTGGAACATGAACTGTTGTAGAGACCATTTGAGCCGAATGGCTGTCGCTATGCTACTACATCCTGTGAAACTAACGTTTTTGATTAACATTGACTTTTAAAAGTAGTTTTGTCATCTGCAAGGAAGTGAAATATTGTCCCTTATTTACAGGTTAAAGATTTGACTGAAAAAGTCCAAGAAGGAGACAAGGAAGAAACTGGCACAGTTGATATCGGAGTTCAGACTGATGTTTGCATTTCCCCTCATTATAAAGGTAGGCGTTGAGAATTGGCTGGAGAAAATAAAATTTTGTCTCAGGCTGGCAGGAGATGGTTTTACTCTACAACTTTTCTAATTTCACTGCTTATTCATCAGCTGATAACAATTGATCCATTTACAAAAGTATTGGAGGCAATTCCCAGAATTGAGTAACAGTTATTTCTGGCAACTCCACATATGCTTGCAATGTTAACATTTTTCTAAAGAAAATTATAGTATAATTCTGTTCGGGAAATACACAAATTAAATATTCTAGAAAATGGTAGTGTCAAAATTTTGTGATGACACTTTGTCTTTCTATTCCCTAGATTATTTCCAGAATGGAGCTCTGGATTTTCATAACCACTCGAACTGTGATCAAAATGGCAGGAATGAAGTATCAGTGCTCAAAATTCATGGAGGTTGTGGAAAAGTTCAGACTGTGATTGAGGCCTCTACTCCGTTTCAAACACAAGCACAGACAATTAGTTATACTGAACAGACTCAAAAAGAGAACCATCATTACTCAGAACAGGCTCACATAGGCAGTCACCAGTACAAAGAGCAGCCTCAAACAGGCAGCCAAGCATATATGGAACAGGCTCAAACAGGCATCCATCAGTACACAGAACAAGCTCAAACGGACAGCCATCAGTACACTGAACAGGATCAAGCAAGCAGTAGTCAATTCACAGAACAGATTGAAGCAGGCAACCATCAGTATACAGAAAATGTCCAAGTAGATGGTTATCAGTACATAGAATATCCTGATAAATCAACACACTTGGATGGATATGGAGACCATTACACTAAAAATGCAGAAGTAAGTATAATATGTCATGAATTGGACCAGAGTTAAGATTAAACATTGCTCCGAATTAATGTATGAGTATTGCTGAGGAAAAACACACTTTGTCAAAGCTTTTCATCTTCACTCATCAAGACAATTCACAAGAAGTAGCAATTCAAGGAGAAAACCAAAATATATATTCCATGAGAAGAAAGTGCTGGTTGGTTATTACAGGGGCCTGTTAGTTTCAGATGAAAAGAACATGTGTACACTACATCTGCTTCTACTCAATAGGTGATAGCAATTCGCTTGTTCGTTTCTCAGGACAAATTGGAAATTCTGGTAACTTTTAGACGGAAAAATAAGCAAACAAAGGCAAGATATTTCATACTGATAGAGAATATAATGGGTGTGTAAACTACTGGCATATCTGTACATCTCAAGAGGGATTAGCAGAGAACAAGCACTTGCTCAAGTATTAATACTTGAATGAAATAACATAAACAGCAGTATGAGTGATGGCATCATGCCTTGCACCTTAACCTGCAAATCAGACTACGTTGTTGTCACAGCCACCTTCATGAAATAGTGGGGCATATAAGATCTGAGTTAAGTAGTTTGCTGGTGTCTGAAGCTAGTCGTTTTAGCTGGTAAATACCTGTGCAAATGCATCTTCCTGCCTTCCCTGTATGTGAATTCCTCTTCTTCCTGCAAATCCTTGACAGCAATTGGCAGAAATCATGTAATTAGAGTGAAGAATGGCAGGTAGTGACAGGAATAGTGCTGTGGCTGGAGGTCTGTGGACAAATTCAGTTGTAAACAACTAAGTGATCAACCTATCACAAAAGTAATAATGCAGCTACAATTGTATAACCTGTCAATAAATCTAACTTACTTAAACAAAAAGGACAACAGGTCCATCTGTGAAAATGGATGCACCTAAATACTGGAAACTGCCAGTATTCATTTAAATTAATATACGGTGCATTTAGTATTCAAAGGTCAAATTGTGACATTCGTAGAGGGATCTTTCTAGTTTATTACCATCTGTTTTTGGTTTTAATGAGACTTGTGTATAATGTCATTCTTGGGTCTACCTACTCCACCTTTTGTTATACATGATGGCTGTTCCTCAAGTGAAATGTCAGGATTTCCAGAATGAACAAACACGTTTTTGTTTGAACTGCAGGCATATTGTTATGGGGACGATTGTTTAATTGTGACACAATGATCAGTGAAATATCTCTGAATAGCTTTTAAGCAAATTCTTCGTCATCTGCAATCTTTATTACAGTTGACCCTAACATACTGTAGCAATTATTGGTTGTGTAAATGGTTTTCTGTGCTCAAGTGTGATCCCCATCACTTTCAAAATGGCCATTATTCCTTTGCAATTTCTGTTCCTTATTCTGCAAAACTTCACTCACCTATCACTCAGGTTAACTTCAAGATTTCTCCTCATTTAAAATTTTTGTTCTTATGTTCAAATGCTTTTATGGTCCTTGACCATACTTGTCTTCTGAAGTCATTCACAATGCTTTTGGAACTATCCACTCTTTTTCTCATCTTGGCAGCTATGCTGTTAGTTTCCCAGGACCCACGCAGTTGAATCCTTTCTCCACCCTTGTAATTCCATATATTCCCCTTCTTGTCAGAAACCACCTCTTTGCTATCATTTGAATCATTGCTCTTAAAGTTTCCTTCTTTGTCAAATGATTGTACGTTACATAAAATAAAATCCTGATCCCTCATTAATGCAGCTCAAATAAAATTCAGAAGTTCATCACATTTGGTGTTCCAAAGACTAAATGCATCAATACATATTTGATCTAAAACATTTTTATCTTGTCTTTCAAGGACTTGGAGAATACATCATTGGCAGACAGTTTGCGTGCTACTGCAGAAGCTGCCATGTCACAGACAGGCTTCACCTACGATGAAAGCAGTGGGATGTATTATGATTACAGTACCGGCTACTACTATGATTCGGTAATATGCATTGCTGCACCTTAATCTTAAATGAGCTTTTTGTTTCATTATTTAATTAACTTTTATTGATAATTTTTAACAATCTAAACTATTACTGGACTATGTTTTATCATAAAGGTGGGAGGCACGGTGGCACAGTGGTTAGCACTGCTGCCTCACAGCGCCAGAGACCTGGGTTCAATTCCCACCTTAGGCACCTGACTGTGTGGAGTTGCACATCCTCCCCATGTCTGCGTGGGTTTCCTCCGGGTGCTCCGGTTTCCTCCCACAGTCCAAAGATGTGCGGGTCAGGTGAATTGGCCATGCTAAATTGTCCGTAGTGTTAGGTGAAGGGGTAAATGTAGGGGTATGGGTGAGCTGCACTTCGGCGGGTCGGTGTGGAGTTGTTGGCCTAAGGGCCTGTTTCCACACTGTAAGTAATCTAATAGTATTTGATAGTGATGGTATAATGATAAATTGGCACAAAATATTGATTGGACACATTATGAATAATGTGGATAGTTTGTTTATAAAAGTATAGTGGAACTGTAGTAAAGATGATCGTTTTGGAGTATGATTTGAGGTCAGAAGGTTTGTTAAGTTGAAGAACTGGATAAATCATGACTGCATTCACTGCAACAAAAGTCAATGATAGAATTGATTTAAATTTGTGAAAATTGAAAGATTTTTAAAAGGATTAATAGTGATTATTTTCACTGATTTCAGAAATTAGAAACAAACTGAGTGGTGGTTGATGTAAGATTGTAAGTATTTATATAAAAGAGCGTTATTAGAATAGGTAAAGCAACATAAGTAGTCATTGAAGCAGATACAATAACAGTAATTAAGATAAGATTGGAAAAATGTTTCCAAATTGATAAGAATTATCCAGCCAAAAGGAGACCTCTTGACACATCTTGCCTGGTCTCTTAATTAGTCCAACTCCACTGCATTGTAATTCATAAATTGCTAATTAAAAATATTTCCCTGTGTCACCCCTGGCTATTTTGGTCAATTATTTTAAAACTCTGTCTCCAATCGTTAATTTCCTACCAAAATAACTATTTCTGCATATCTATTAAAACCCCTCATAATTTTGAACACTAAAGCAGATCGTTGTAAATTCATAATACTATTTAATTTCAAGTTTAGAAGCATTGGCCATTTCAAAACAAAAGATATTTTAAAACATTGTGAGGTAGTGTACCAGTGCATTTTTCTATGAGCTCAGTGACTTAAACGTAGTGAGTAGCTGGATCATATATTCTAGAAAGGCCCTGTGGTTGTTGGGCAAAATTGACTCATAATCTGTTTTCTAAGCTGATAAATTAGAGCTATGGCACTCCAGTTAGAATCAGCACATTTGGTAGAGAGGCAAAAAAAGGGCCAGGATTCTATTTTAAACTGTTATCCACTAAACACTTTTGGATTCATATGTTACCCAAAGGCAGAAACAGCTAGGCTATGTTGCTTCATGTTGATAAGAATTTGCTGTCTCTCTGAAAGCTCAAACCAGCATGAAATTGTAGTCAATAACAGATCAAAACTTTCAGGAGAGATAGGATGAAGATAAAAGGTAATTAGAAAAAGAATTGATTGTTAAATTAATACTCATCCTTTAAATCCTTACCTCTTCCATTTTTTTTCTCTCTCTTACTACTTCTTGCCCCTTTCCAGCAGAGAAAAAAATTGCTTGTTCTCTGCTAAACATGATATATTGGTATGACTACAGTTTACACATCCATTGCTCTCTGTCATTAAGAATTATCTTGTCTCTGTTATTTTTCTCCCCAATATTACTAGAAGTTTACATTTGGAAACACTAGCTTCTGTTATGTTCACTTCCAGACATAGATTTGCCTATTAGCACTCTGCAGTGAAGCATACTGTGCATCAGTACAATGCAAGCTGTCCTTTGTTTCAGTTTTCTAGAGTCCAGTGTATAATGTGTGTGTGTGTCTTATATTTTGAACATTACTGGAAAGAAAAACAAATGTTGTCAAAGCTTTCTTGCCTTGCATTCATTGACCCATAGGGATGTACAGCATGGAAACAGACCCTTCAGTCCAACCCATCCACGTCGACCAGATATCCCAACCCAATCTAGTCCCACCTGCCAGCACCCGGCCCATATCTCTCCTAACCTTTCCTATTCATGTACCAATCTAAATGCCTTTTAAATGTTGGAATTGTACCAGCCTCCTCCACTTCCTCTGGCAGCTCATTCCATTCTGTGTGAAAAAGTTGCCCCTTAGGTCTCTCTCTTTTCCCTTTTCGCCCTAAACCTATGCCCTCTTGCTCTGGACTCCCTGACCCCAGGGAAAAGACTTTGCCTATTTATTCTCTCTATGCCCCTTATAATTTTGTAAACCTCTATAAGGTCATCCCTCAGCGTCCGACGCTCCAGGGAAAACAGTCCCAGCCTGTTCAGCCTCTCCCTATTGCTCAAATCCTCCAACCCTGGCGACATTCTTGTAAATCTTTTCTGAACCCTTTCAAGTTTCACAACATCTTTCCGATAGGAAGGAGACCAGAATTGCACGCAAAATTCCAACAGTGGCCTAACCAATGTCCTGTATAACCGCAACATGACCTCTCAACTCCTGTACTCAATATACTGGCCAATAAAGGAAAGCATACTAAACGCCGCCTTCACTATCCTATCTACCTGCGACTTCACTTTCAAGGAGCTATGAACCTGCACTCCAAGATCTCTTTGTTCAGCAACACTCCCTCGGATCTTATAATTAAGTGTATAAGTCCTGCTAAGGGTTGCTTTCCCACAGTGCAGCACCTCTCATTTATCTGAATTAAACTCCATCTGCCACTTCTCAGCCCATTGACCCATCGGGTCCAGACCCTGTTGTAAGTGAAAACAACTTTTTTATACTCTTTGATTAGAGAGTGCTGATTGATATTGCCTGGACCATGGAGACCGTGCCAGTTATGACTAACAACTAATCAGAGTTACTTGCCAACCAATCCACACTCTCCTCCTACAGTTTTCACTTTAGTTTCATATTTCTTGTGAATCGTAAAAAGCTTCGACAAAAAATCTTTTTCCGACAATACTCAAATTCTGTTCAGCTGAGTGACTATATATTGCGCATGAAATTACATCCTAAAAAGTAAATTGTACATTAAGAATTTATGGCTAAACCTTTTTGTGTTCTTAAGGCAAACCAACTCTACTATGACCCAAACACTGGAATTTACTATTATTATGATACTGAGAGTGGTCTGTATCAGTTTCATTCTCAAGTGGATCTATTGTCGTACTGTGCAACAGAAACGAAGAAAAAAGTTAAGAAAAAACGAAAAGGAGTGGCAAAGTTTGCTTCAATGAAAGAGAAGGTATCTTACATTTAGTTATCCTTACTGCAGCTGAAATTAAAGTGCATTTTAGCCCATATATATTACATGGCAGAGGAAGAAACTCTCAAGATCCAAGTTGTTTCCTACACACTTTCATGCTATAAATGACAATGGTTTCAGGACTTTTAAATTGAGACTGGGCAGGGGAGCTGCTTGGTTGACAGTGAGAATGAAGTTTTTTGGTGACAGGAGAATATAGACAGATTGGTCAGATGGGCAGATCAGTGGGCACATGGAATTTAACCCTGATAAGTGTGAGGTGATGCACTTTGGAAGAAGTAACAAGACAAGGGAATACTCAGTGAATGGCAGGAGACTAGGAAGCTTAGGTGAGCAGCGAGGTCTTTGGGTGCTTATCCACAAATCCCTGAAGGCAGAAGGGCAAGTTAATAGGATAGTTAAGAAGGCAAATAGGACACTTCCCTTTATCAGTTGTGACCTAGATTATAAGAGCAGGCAGGTTGTGTTGGAGCTGTATAAAACTTTGGTTAGGCCACATCTGAAATACTGTGCGCAATTCCGGTTAAAACACTATATGGATGTACATGATTGTACTGAGGAAGTTCACCAGAATGTTGCCTGGAATGGAGTAGTTTCACTATAAAGAGAGGCTGGATAAGCTCAGGTTGTTTTCTTCAGAGCAGAGAAGACTGAAATGGACTTAGTACGGTGGCACAGTGGTTAGCACTGCTGCCTCACAGCACCAGGGACCTGGGTTCAATTCCCGCCTCAGGCGACTGACTGTGTGGAGTTTGCACATTCTCCCCGTGTCTGTGTGGGTTTCCTCCGGGTGCTCCGGTTTCCTCCCACAGTCCAAAGATGTGCGGGTCAGGTGAATTGGCCATGCTAAATTGCCCGTAGTGTTAGGTAAGGGGTAAATGTAAGGGTATGGGTGGGTTTCGCTTCGGCGGGTCGGTGTGGACTTGTTGGGCCGAAGGGCCTGTTTCCACACTGTAAGTCTAATCTAATCTAATCTAAAGGTGTGTAAGATTATGAGGAGTGTGGACAGTGTGGATCAAAAGCATCTGTTCCCCTTATTTGAAGGGTCACTAAGAAGGATGCATAATCTTAAGGTAATTGGCAGGTGGAGGAGCAAGTCCTGGAAGGTGGGACTAGAGTAGATTTTATGGGTCTAGATTAGAGTGGTCCTGGAAAAGCACAGCAGATTAGGCAGCATCCGAGAAGCAGGAAAATCGACATTTCCAGGCAGAAGCCCTTCATCAGGAATAGAGGCAGGGTGCCTGCAGAGTGGAGAGATAAATGAGAGGGGGGTGGGGGTGGGGAGAAAGCAGAGTACAACAGGTGAATGGGGATGGGGATGGAGGTAATAGGTCAGACAGGAGGGTGGGGGAAGGTAGATGACCTGGAGGTTGCAGTGAGAGAGAGACTCACTGAGATTCTTGTAGAGAGAGAAGGAAGGTCATCTACCTTCCCCACCCTCCTCTCTGACCTATCACCTCCATCCCCATCCCCATTCACCTATTGTACTCTATGCTACTTTCTCCCCACCCCCACCCCCACCCCCCCCTCATTTATCTCTCCACTCTGCAGGCACTCTGCCTCTATTCCTGATGAAGGGCATTTGCCCCGTCTGTATTCCTGATGAAGGGCATTTGCCCCGTCTGTATTCCTGATGAAGGGCATTTGCTCGAAATGTTGATTTTTCCTGCTCCTCGGATGCTGCCTGACCTGCTGTGCTTTTCCAGCACCACACTAATCTAGATTTTCTGGGTGTTGACTTGCAGGACTGAAGGGTGTATTTTGTACTGTGTAATTCTAAACTCATTTTGGCATTTATTTTATTAATTCTATTTTGTTAATTTGATGTGGGCTTCATTAACTAGGCCAACATTTATTGCACATTCCTAATTTCCCTTGAGAAGATAATGGTAGCTGCCACCTTGAGCCACTGCTGTTCAAGAGATGTATGTAGACCCACAGTGTTGTTAGGGAGAGAGTTCCAGAATTTTGAGCTAACAGCAGCAAAGAAAAGCAACTATTTTTCCAAATAAGGATGGTGTGTGATTTGGAGTGAAATCTGCAGGTTGCGTTCCAGTGTGCCTCCTGCACTTGTCATTCCAGGTGTAGTGGTGGTGGTGGTGGTTGTGGATTTAGAAGGTACTGTTGAACCTTGGTGAGTCACTGCAGCATTTTTTGCAATCATGCTCTTGCTGCTACGATACATCAGTAGTCGATGAAGTGATATTTAAAATGGTGGATATAAGATCACTTAAGTAGCTGCTTTGTCCTGGATAGTGTCGAGCTTATCGAATGTTAGTGGTGCTGCATTTATTCAATCGACTGAAGTCATACTCCTGAAATTATGCTTTGTATGTGGTGGTTGGGGAGTCAAGCAATGAGTTACCACAAAATTTCCATCCTCTGACCTATCCTTGTAACCACAGTATATTCACATTTGATCCAGTTCACTTTCTGGTCAGTGGTAACCCTGCCAAAATATTGATAGATTCCACAATTTGTTATGGGGTTTCAGATGGCCTGGCTGTGGGAATTTCTTCTACAGTACTATGCATTGCTTTCTATTAAGGAATAGTGCCACTAGATAGTCATTAGCTAAGTAGTGAGCATGTGCTGAACATTTGGCAGATGATGAGAACTCCTCACATGAAGTATGATGAACTTATGATAAAATAAATAAGTATCGATATCCTCCTGAGCATAGCATGATTGCAAACCTTACTCCCTTCACTGTTGCACCAGTCTTTCCTCTCCACAATCATGGTAAGCACTAAACCCTTAATATAAGAGTCATGTTCTTGTACTTGAACAACAATTTAAACCACTTTAATTCTGGTTTGCACAATCTTGTTTGAATTTGATGACATTATAGCCAGCAGGAATGTAATCAAAAATGTATTTCAGTTCTCCCCTATCAGTCTTCAGATGTACCTTGGCAGGACAGCATTTTGAGTAAAAGAGCAGCTAGCAGCTTATATAAATGATTTGTTCATGCCACATAAAATCATTCATGCTAACCTGAGATTTGATTGCAGTAACTATCATTTTTAGCTTTTAAAGGAGTTATTTGCATTTTTAATTTTTACATTGTATGCTATTGGATTGCTCTAACATTTTTATAAGATCACAAGAAATAGGAGCATGAGAAGGCCATTCAGACTATTATGCCTTCAATGAACCTTACCATTCTGCAAGATGTTAGCTAATGTTCTTGCCCCCTTGACTCTCCTGTTGATAATTTTTTGGGGTAAGAACCGGTGTGCAGCTTTCTTCAGGGCCAATATCGATGCTTCCTGTAGCCAGGGACCAGGAGATACCTGGGTCTGACAAATGTGACACATCTTTTCAATTCAGGTGGTCTAGAATCCATCAATGTTTATGGCAATGAGCATTAATAGATTAAAATACTGCCAGGGCCTTTTGGTTTTTTTAAATGTTCGGCTACTCATTAGATTCTGTTCCTCCTGTCCTCAGCTGCTGCAAATGACAGAATCAATGGCTAAATTGAAGATTTCTTCTATGGGATGGTCAGAATCAGCAACAGGTAGATTAATTACTAAGAAATAGATTTCTGCTACAGTGCCCTAAAATGGGTAATGTGGAACTAAAACCATTAATTATATATACACATAAAATGAAATCCAAAAGTACCACGCTTTAAATATTACAGTGCTTAAGTGACAGATATTATGCAGAGGTGTGTAATGCCATCTTTGAGGCATCGTCCTCTCTCTGCATTTTTATTCTATTACCTACTAATTATTTGCTGACCTTTATCTTGGGTACAGCATTGAAATCTTGTTGTGAAACCAAAAAAGTGTTTTTAAAAAAATCATGGAAACTGTGTCTCGTGCAATGGAATTTGTTGAGGGAGGTATTGTTGAAGGCCTCTCCAGACCAAAATTTAGAGCCATCGCTGAGATTTTAAAGAGATTAAACTATATAAAGTTCAATGACTTAAAAAAAGATATTGTTCAGATGTCATTTTACATAGCAGGTAAATGGAAATGAAAGTTCTCTTGTAAAGTGGAGTTTCAGTTGAGTAGAGTTGGATGGGAAATATTTATTTGGCAATAGATCTTCCACAGAAGACAGCTGCAAAAGAGGTGCATCATCCTAAACACAAAGTTAAAGAGAGTAATTAGGACCTGCCAAATAATTTCAATATTTTCTTCATTGTATTGTCCAGTAAATTACTTCCATGATGCTACCTATTCATTGCTGAAACAGCTTATATTATCGAGAGAGGAAAACATTTATTTAAGTGAGACCATATTTATACCTTCCACTCCTTTCATTCTTGCAGCAGCCGCGTTCTCTGCAGAATGGGTCCTGTCCATCTCTTGCAGTATACTGTTCTTAAGTTGTTTAGCTACGTTACCTTTGTTTACGTTTGTATACCAATGGGATATCAAAATTTAAAAAGGCCAGATCAAGTTGTCAGTTGGTAACTCTTAATTCTTTTCAAATTAAGAATGAACACCTCATCAAATTATATTTTTATATTTTTGAAGGCAGTCAGCTGTCTTGTATTGCTATTGTATTACAGTCTGTACTACTATCCTGGTCAACACTTGCCTTAGTCCTCCAACTGTATGACTTGAGCACATCCCTGTTTTAGATCAAATAAATCTTTAATTATAAATAAATCAGAATGAAATAGAGACCTGCAGAGAACATGTGTCAGTATCAAAAAACAAACTGGGGAAAATGCACAGCAGGTCAGGCACTATCATCAATAAAAGGTGATGAATCTTCACCATCTACTTCTACATAATTATGTATGGATATTTTATTACAAGTGTCACAATTTATTGGGCTTATTTTTCTGCATCCAATGCATCCTTATATGTAAAACCACTCTTTTTCCTTTCCAGATGAAACAACTGTTCATTGTTTTTGGAATACTTATAAAAATAATCAAATAAATGAGTTAACTTGTTGATGTAGCATTCTTTACAACTAAAATAAAAAGCATTGGAGATGTCTGTTATTAAAGACCTAAAAATTAGCTGTAAAGCTTTTGAACATCACTTTTCTGTAGTTTTTCTGACTTTAATGCTGAAAATTTATTTTGTTATCTATATTTACTGACAATCCTGTGGTTTTCAATTTTCTATTATTTGCTCATGGGAAGTAAACTTTGCTGGTATCACCCTTGAAGTGTTGGTGAGCTGCTGTCTTGAACTGCTGCAATCAGTGTGGTGCCGGTTTACCCAGAATACTTTTAGGAAGAGATTTCGCATTTGAACAAACAATACTGAAGGAACGGAAATATAGTTTAAATTTGGGATGGTTTGTGATGGAAGGAAGTCTGCAGATGGTGTTCTGATGTTGCTGCCGCCTTGTCCTAGGTAGTACAGATCCTAGTTGGAAGGAGCCTTGGCAAGTTACTGCATTGTCTTGTGACAATGCAGTGCTGCCACTGTGCATCAGTAGTGGAAGGAATGAATGTTTGTGGTGGTTGGGGTGCCAATATAATTAGTGTGTATCATTTTTTGTTGTTGAAATCTTTTCTCTGTCTCTAAATTCACTAAATTACAGAGGTTGAAGATATACAATGATTGCTGATTCAGACCTAAGAGACTTCCACATTGTGCACAAAGCATTTTAAGATTGCTTTCTTGAAATTTTCACTGCTCATGTAAAAATACCCAAAGGATCAGAGCTTTTTTAAAGTTTTGAGATGCAACTTGTCATTGACAAATATCATGAGAACACTTGGGAGATAGGCCCTTCAAATTTGATTATCTTTATTTCTTCTAAGGACACTGAAGCTGGTGTACCGAAAGCTTCAAATATTTGCAGGTGCTGTGACCCAGAACAGAGTGAGACATTGTCAGAAGAACCAGGAAACAAACGAAAAAAAACAATAGTGGATGTGAGTGAACAGGATTCACTCAATGAGCATAATCTAAATGATGAAGCTATCCATAATGAAAATGTTGAAGGGAAATTGGCAAAGAAGCAAGAGGCGGAGTTTGGAAGTGAACCAGAAGAAGGAGAAATTACAGCCTCAGATAAAAGTGGATATTCTACAGATGAAATGACGGAAGAATCAAGTGAAGATCAAGATGAAAGTGAGAAAGAAGATGGTGAGTGACAGTTTACTATATGCTTGTATAAAATCAGATGCAAAGGTTTGCAGTTACACAGATTCATGCTCAGGTATGTGGATTCTTTTAATCACATAATATGTGAATTTTAGCCTCAATCTATTTGATAAATGCAGCTGTATGCCAGTCTACTGCTTAGTCTCTACTGTCCAGAGGAAGTAATGTTGCCCCCAGGTATCCTGAGTCATCTAAATTAGTATAAATAATTAGGGCTATCCTGACATTTAAATAACACGCCATTTGCCTTTCTGTATCTGAACAAGATAAACTCAATTATAGTGTTTAATTTGTTTTCAGTGTTCAAAATTTTAAATAATGTTAAATGTATTCATTAGGTTTCTTGTCTTTGCCCATGCAATTTCATAAAAAATGAATGTTTATAAAAATATGCATATTTTGTTTTATGCTTTGAAATTATTCAGCATTGTAGGCTTTTCAGACAGATTCTTGGAACTTAGAGTACATCCCTCCAACTTGATGCATTTGCAATGGCTGCATTTCAGTGATCTTTCTGAACCTTTTGCAAGGATTGTTGGCTTCTAAAATGTCTCTGATTCCGTTATAAACATAAAATGACTCTTATTCTGCTTCACTGAATCATTGTGTCTCGGCAGCAAATTATCAGAGGAAAGCTGTCTTGTAAAGCCGATGTCATGTACTTGTGTTTGTCATTCACATAAAATTTTTGTGTTACGCCTTGGCCTGTGATACATTTGAATCTCCAAACTAACGTGTCTTTTGTCCTTCCTGTAGAACTTGTTTGGTATGATTTGAAGGTTCATATTTTCTGAAAGAACTGCTGTATTAGTTTTTGAGTGCATGCATCTTAACTATTCTATGTAGCTGCATTTGTTTGCTGTGCAATAAGTATGGCTTTAAAAAAAACGACAATTTGAGTCAAACATTTGAGCAGGTTCTTTGTACATTACACAGCTGTCTTGACCTCAGTATCACTTGCCATGTGAACAAATTGATATTCCATGAGAAATACAATAAAATTTAGAAGTAGAATTGTGGCCTGGAATTCACAATATACAAATATTGATTTCAGTTGTTCCACAATTAGCACTGTCAATCTAGAGAGATTGTTCTGGAACATCCAGAAATTAAAGATTAATCTTCAGGATACTTGCCAATAGCATAGGAGAAAAGTCATGTGAATATCTTAATTAAGAAGTTGACTTGCAGTATCTATTTTAGGTATAAAAATACTGGAGAAACAAAACAGCTGTAAGAGATTGGAGATCATGTGACAAAACTTCAGGAATCGGTCCATTCTGACCATGCAACCATATCTGCAGCATGTTGAGAGTTAATTATGATTGTCATCAAATCTGAAATTGAAAGCTGGTCTTGGTGATGGTCAGCACCACAATGATACCCCGACATTCTGCACACATCATTTGTGCCAGTGCAATCGCAGCATTAGCTTCTAATTCTAGAAGTTCTTGTCATGCGTGGACCTCTGAATGACCGTAAAGCAATCACTGATTATTGTGGAAAAATAAATGAGTCATTAATTTCCTTTTAAGGAAGTAAATCTGCCTCCTTGCCTGGTCTGATCTACTTATGATTCCCGACACATAGCAGTGTGGATGAACTCTAAACAACCCTGTAAAATGGCCAGGCATTCAGTTCAAGGGCAATTAGAGATGGGCAATAAACATTAGCTTTGTTTGCAATGCCCACATCGCATGAAAGTGAAAAATTAGGAATTACAAAAATTACCTGTGATGAGCAAAAACAGTGGCTTTCCACTTGGGTCATTCCCAGCTTTATACTTAACAGGACTAGATAGTGGTTATAAAGCCAACCGAGTGTATGTGTTCCTGAGAGAGTGCCATACAGTTTGGGATAAATTTGAAGTGTATTCAAGGCAAATCACTGAGACCTATCACACTTCTTTCGGCATATTATATTACACAATGTGTTCTTCTCCAAGCATCTGGATCATTTTGATGTAGGAATTACCTGGATGCTCCATTTCTAAACAACTTCATCTTGCAGGACATTTCTGCCTTCACAGTCTTGATCATTCTTTTCAGGCAGCCTTCCATGAATTAATGCATGATTAAATCAGATTGGATGCTTCATCTATGTTTATTTGAACCTTCGGTATTTATTTAAAATCTCCACTGTGCTGGTATATTTGAGTTTTTAGATAACTGAAAATTTTATTGATTTGTTTTCATTATCTGATTTTTTTTTCATCAAATGGTTGTTGAATCTTTCACACATTCACCTTACGACTAAAGCTTCAATCAACTTGTGCATATAATGTTCTAAGTTGGTGATTGTGATTTTACCACCAGTGTATTGTCATAACCATTTTACAAATCTGGACCAGCCATGTGTACATAGAGCAAATAGACTTGGTATTCTGTGACTAAGTACTCAGCAGCTGATTTAGTAATGTCTTTCCAAGACCTACAATGCGTAAGTCAGAAGTAGATTAGAATTTTTCCACTTGCTTTGATGAGTACAAGTCAAAGTGCACTCAAGATGCTCTACACCTTCCAGGACAAAGCAACTCATCCTCTACCTTAAACATTCACTGTTTCTGCCAGCAACTCAACATGCACAAAGTGTGTACCATCGACAAGATAGCATTGCAGCAATTTGCCAAGACTTCTTCAGCATATCCTAAAAAGCTACAACTTAAACCAGCTTGAGTGAATTCACAGCCTACTGATCCAGAGCTGTATGCAGGACTTGTACAGTCCTCAACTTTGATTGATCAAATCTGTTTTGACACTAATTATGTAGCTTGCTTTATAACTCATATTACCATTGTACTTGTGGGAAGGCATAGTTAATTAATTATGTTTTTGTAAAAGCTTAACTTTTTTCCTGCTTTTGTCACTTGGTTTTTGAGGCACATAGTCGCAGTTCTTAAGATATTGTTTCTCACTAAATTCAAAGGGTGCTTCTTGTTACTTTGTGTTTGCTGACTGCTGACCTGCAAGGGTTAAGGGAGCCACTGTTATTCACAAATTCCCCTCCAGATCTGTGTCCTAACTTGAATTTACACTGCTGTTCCTTCATTGTTGCTGCGTCAAAATTCAAGAATAGCCTACTTAACAGCACCGTGGGAATACATGCACTATCTGAACTGAAGCAATTCAAGAAGGTAGCTTACCAATGCCTTTATGATGTTTACTATTCCAGCAACGCTTGTGTCCCATGAATGATTTTAAAATAAAATCTGTTTGTGCACAAATTTATTTTTCAATTCATAACATCTCTGGAGAATAACTTGCAAATTTTTTGTTTAATTGCTCAAAATTTTTTATTGAAATACTGTAATTTCAGGTCATTTCTAATAGACTCGTGGATGATTTTTTTTTCCCCCTGTCAGATATAATTACACTTCCCTAGCAAGTACATGCATATAATACTTGTTGGTCATCAGACATATTTGTTACTTCAGGCATGGTTGTAATTACCAATATCTTTTCAGGAATTATTTTGCGTCCTGGTGAGTCTACCTGAAAGTTCACCACCTAATTCACTCTTTCTCCTTGCTTCATCTTTAAGGATCCTAAGATCTGTTTTGATTTCTTGATCATTTTCACTTTACATCCTCTTATATACCATGATAGAACATATTTGACATGGTTCTTGCAATTTCTGTATTAACTCACTGTACCCAACATTAGTATGATATGAGACTCTACATTTATTCCATGGTCAGCTATATTTTTTTGTTTGGAAGTGTAAGGAACTACAGGCCTTGCTGCTTCTGATTACATTTCTGTATGACATGGAAATCCTTTCAAATTTTCTACACTGTTATTTTCTCTGTTTTACTGTTTCTGCAAGTAGTTCTCTATCCCTTAGTGAATTGGAATCTATATGTTCTATTTCCACTTCATCCTGAACTCCAGTATAACTCCAGTTATGGCCAAGCAAGTAAGTCAATTGTGGCAAACATAGTGAAAGACAATTGATAAGTTTGAAATTGTTTTGAATGTTGGGAAACTGCATAGTATACAAAGTACTGTCCAGATCGCAAAAGCAAAACACTAAGCCCTCAGTACCATGTGGAGTAACCTTTTTATTTGGGATTTTGCCGAATGACGTGAAACCTAACTGGTACAAATGTGGTGCAATACTGTTAATCTTGCCTGCATTGTTGTTACTTTGGGTAGTTGTGAAATAATGTATGTTTTTGTTTGTTGAACGGTTAAATATTCTTCCACATCTAATATACGGCCAGTAACTTGCACTTTATTTATTTAGTCTTGGTGGTGAATGCAGTAGTACAAGGGTTGGTATAACTGGCTGTACTCACACCTGTGCAAGATGTGAGTACCTGTGTGACCGAGAGCTTTGCTATTGTGCAAAGCAGGAGTTCAAATCACACCATGCAAGTGGTGGAATAACTCTGATTAATTGTGAATCAGTACTTGGAAAAAAATTATATGTAGTACTGTTGGAATGATGTAAACTCCTGATTTGTTCACTAATATCCTTAACTGGCCTCTGTGTGTGACTCTAATCCACCACCATATGGTTGATTATTCTTGCCTCTGGTATATGAGTAATGTGTAATCAATATTGTTTGTTCACATTCAATCAAGAAAAATATATTTTAAAATATTTTGCATTATACTTGATGTGTATCAGTGCAGGGCATTTGCAACTCTTTTCCAGGTACAGGACAGTCCAGTTTTCAAATTTTGTAGTTAGCTGAAAAGTATCATCTTTTATATTTTCTTGACTGAAGTACATTTTCAGTACAACACACCTAGCCACTATTATTAGCTTCAATAACTTGGATATTTTCTGCTGAATCACTTAATAAATTTCTAAAACTGCCCCTTTCTCAAATGTCGCTAAGGAAGGTAAAACTGTGCACCCATTATAGATGGATAACAAAGGAGCCCCACCACAAGTTATAATGGAACTCAGAAAAGCAGGATATATAATTCTGCCTTTTGTTTATACATTGAATACTAAAAAGAAAGCTGTGAAATGTCATATTTATTGTATTCATAGTTTATTTCAGATTCCCCTTTACTATCAGCTTGTTGGATGGGAGCAGGTCAGAGCGGAAGGGTATTGAAGAATGAAATAAAGTGAACACGCCTGGAACACTATATAGAGGAACGAGATGGGCGGGCACTATTTCATTCGGATAATTGATTATTTGGTTAATTGAGTCAATGTCTTTCCTCTGGGACTTCTGTTAAGTCCACTCCTCGTTCAGGAGATGAGGCAGCAGCACAAGGCGCAGGAGCCCCCGCGCCCCCCGCCACCTGTCTTCTGTCCACCCCCCAAACCCTTCCCAACACCGCCCGCCCACGCCCAACCCCGTCCAACACTGCCCCCATCCACCCCCGCCCCCTCTCCAGGGCAGCTGGACTGGACACCAACAACAAGACTGTTGCTGTCTTTTGGAGGGGGGTGGGGGTGAGTCTCCAAATAGTATGCGCGTGCGCACACTCACAACTTTATCCTGCAACATTTTGACAGGTTCCACTTTTGCCCTGTACGGGACAATGTTAGAGAGATTATCTGGGGAAGGACGGTTTCGGGTACATACCTGTGTAGAATTCCTGGGAAAGTGTGCAGCGAGGGTGGGAGGTCAGTCATTTGGAGACGGTGCTTGGGCTCCCATCAGCCCCAGACTGTTCTCTGCAGCATTTCAGTAAACCAAGTTCACTTTTAATCACTGTAAAGAAAAGTCTTGAATGTAGTGTTTCTATTGGGACCTCGAGATCTCCTTCGGATAATCCGATAACCGAATAATTGGTATTTGGATAATCGAGGTTCCTCTTTAAATGTGTCATTATGGCAGAAGCTACCTGACTTTTACATTTTGTTTTCAATTCTTATTTTGAAGATTTGCAGTATTTTGTTGTAATTCAACATACGGTAATCCTGTCTGGCTAAACATGCAGGACTTTCATATGATTAAGATGACAAAAATTGCCATCTCTTAATTTGAAACAAGTTTTGAATGTGTTGCACTTTGGTGAAGTTTATTATGAAGGTTTTAATTTTGAAACCATTAATTTCTGTCCTATCTGCCCTAATTCCATATTCCTTTCTAATGTATAGCTCAGCTGTGGCCTCCATGTATTCGTGTCATGGTGGTGCGGTCACCAGTTCTCGAGCCCGGTACACTCTTCATTATCACTGCAGTGAAGTCAGCTACAATTGGAAGGTATCATAGATAATATTATAAATCTTGGTTGCTGCTTTGTAAGAATATAGTCTAAAGATCATTAGTCATACTTTGAAATAAATTGTTTTTTACACTTGTAAATCTTTTTGATACACCACTTCTGGAATGTCTCCTTTAGAACAAATTGTTTCTAATAAGTTTGCAAATATTCTCAAACTGATGGAGCAACCTGTTTTCCAGTTCCAGCAAAGATACCTTAGTGTGCATTCAAGTGTTTTGGAGCTAAATAAGTGTGTTTGAAATATTGTCATTGTTTTGCTACTGCATGCGGACCTTTGGCATAGTAATAAGTGATTTTTATTTGTATTGTTTAAATTTGCAAATTGTTTGTGTTCCAAAGCTGTTGATTAGTATATACTATGATGGAGAGCTCATCATTGAAGGGACCTACATCTGTTCTTATGGCAAGCCGGTATATTTGAACAAATATCCTTTATTCATCATTTTCTTCCTCTAGTTCATCCTCATAGACAAAGCTACATTTCTCGTACTTTAGTCTGCTTTGATTGTGACGACCTGGAGCTCATCAAATTTGTTTCTGTGTATTTCCTTAGTTTTCCCACTTCAGCACCCATCAAGCAAAAGGTGTTGCAATTTCAGGATAAGATCTTTTAAGTGCAGGTTGAATAGAACAAATGTAAATATGGTGGCTTGAATGACCTGTGTAAGGATCTAAAATATGAAATTCAGTATTTTTCTTTTGTTCAGGGAAGCAGGGTTTTAATTTAGTTTGTACATTTTGAACAAAGCTGGCATATTTGTAATTTTGCCTGTGTCTTTTCTACTGAGCTCATCGATAAATTTTCCAATTGAATAGATCCTATAGGCACCACCTCAGTCAACTCACCCGTGCCCACCAGATATCCTAAACTAATCTAGTTCCAAGTGCCAACATTTGGGCCATATTTCTCCAAATGTTTCCTATTCATATATCCATCCAAATGCCTTTTAAATGTTCTAATTGTAGCCCCCTCCACCACTACTTGTAGTGGTTTGTTGCGTGAAAAAGCTGCCCCTAAGATGCCTTCTAAATCTTTCTCCTCTCCTCTTAAACTTATGCCCTCTTGCTTTGGACTCCCCAATCCTAGAAAAATCACCTTAAATTGCTGAAATGTTCATTAACCAAGTGAGGCATTCTACTCACCTTATCTACGCACCTCATTATTTTATAAACCTCTAATTTCACCCCTTAGCATGCGACGCTTCAGGGAAAAAAAAGCCCCAACCTTTTCAGCCTTTCTCTAAACTCAAACTTCTAATCTCAGCAACATCATTGCAAACATTTTCTGAACCCTTTCGAGTTTAACATCTTATATAACAGGGAGACCAGAATTGAAAGCTGTATTCCACAAGTGGCCTCACCAATGTCCTATACAGCTGCAACAGGATGTCCCAATTCCTATATTCAATGCAGTGACCAATGAAGGTAAACATACCAAACATTATCTCACTATACTGTTTACCTGGGACTCCACTTCCAAGGAACTGTGCACCTGCATCACCAGGTATGTTTGTTCAGTAACAGTCCCCAGTGCCCTTACCATTAACTGTATAAGTCCTGCCCATTTACCTTAACAAAATGCAACACTGCATGTTTATCTAAATTAAACCCTATCTGCCACCCATTGGCCCATCTGATCAAGATCCCGTTGTAATCCGGGATAACCTTCAGTGTCGACTGCACCACCAAGTTTGGTGTCATCTGCAATCTCTCAAACCATATCTCCTATATTCACATCCAAATCATTTATATAAATGATGAACATCAGTGGATCCAATAACAATCATTGCAGCACTGTGCTGGTCACAGGCCTCTGGTCTATACAAATAGCCATCTACCACTACCTGCTATCTTCTACCTTCAACCCCATTTTGTATCCAATTGTCTAGCTACCCCAATTTCATGTCATCTAGTCTACCATTTGGAACCTTGTTGAATGTCTCACTTGGTTAATGTACATTTGAGCAACTTAAGAGTTATTTTTAATCAACCAGTTTGGGTGTATTATGAGACCTCTGCGGAAGGTGGAACTTGAAACCTGACCTTCTGGCAGGGGCACTACTCTTTTTCTTTCACTGACGAATGGACTCTAACTTCAAATAATGCCAATCTCATTAATCTTGTTGATCTTGCCTCGTGTATGTCCTGTGTACTATAACCTGGATGTCTTTTTCTATCCAAGCCTTTTCACCCTATAAACTGTATGGATGTCCTTGCTTACTATGATCTACTATGATTCCCTCTTGTGTTACAAGACCCTTTTTTTTCAGGAAAACTCGTTCACACATCACTTAAAATTTAATGATCTTAAATTGAAATGAATGCTTAGAGCATATCATCTTTAATCTATAAAGCCTCAAAGGAAGTCTTTGGATGTTTTGGCATTATTGTACAAGTACCTTCCACCTTGCCACCTAGAATGGGATGAGAGAAGGAAGCGGTTTTGGGATTAAGTTTATACATCACCAGAAAAAGAAAATAGAATGTTTGTTTCTTTTTCAAGTTGAATTCTTTTTATTCAACAGAGAGAAGGATATGGGCCACACAATTCAAATTGCTGAAATTGGAGTTAGTAAGGTTAGTTACGTAATCATACTAAACTGTAAAAGGTGAAAATAGAATGGCATAAAAAATGTTTGCATCTGAATATGTGGCAGATTTAACTTGTTTTGTTGAAATACTTTGTATGCTCTCTGTAATAAAATGTGAATTTCTCCGAACTTACTGTTCAGTGAGATTAAATTGCCTACCTCTATGCTCACAGTCCTGGGATTTGCAGATGTGTTCTTGATATCATTCTATTTCCTTTTACATAGTATATTTCCGTATTGTTTAATATATTAGCATGCTGGTCCTCTTTTCCTCTTAAGCTAATTTCTGTTTTCTTTAGTTTCATGCTGAAGTATACTTTGATCAAGATCTACAGGAATACATGTTGGTAGACCAGGGGAGCCAGAATGGGACTGTGATCAATGGGAACAGAATTCTCATGGTATGATTGTTACTGTAATCAGTTGCTAAGATCTTTTCCTGACTGTTGGCAGATTTGGATTGTGGGAGAGTGATCCTTTTTCATGCTAATGTAAAATGAGATGAAGTTTTGTTCTTAGACTGCTGCACAGAATAGCATTCTAACATAGTTTTGAGAGCCCAGTTTTCATTATCCATGTCACTGGATTAATGCATGTAAATTCACAAAATATGCTGAGCTTTTACTATTCATGCGTTTTTATTCATTTGGTAATTCTGCATAAATTGCTATTGTTAAATGTTAAACACTCAACCCAGTGCCTCAATACCTTGCTGTCCCTTCAGAAAATCCTTTGTCAGTGTATAGGTCTCTGCTCTTGTGATCACGATGACAATAATTAAATTCAACTTTGGTTTATGGGCAGAGTTTCAAGTACACTTCAGGGAATGACCTGCAGAAAATAATCAGCTTAAGATTTTAGTTCAAACAGTAATTGGCAAAAATGCACTAATTTTTCAAAACTGAGCTCAAGCTGAATTTCTGATTGGGGTTAACCTCGTCATGCTTAACTTCCTTGAAACTGCGTTGCCATAGCTTCCTGCATTACTAAATGTTACCTGTTTAATGTTTTGGTGCTCTAAACCGAAATAAGATAACTTACTTTATTTGATTTGATTTATTGTCATGTGTACCTAAGTACAGTGAAAAGTTTTGTTTGCAAGCAGCACAGGGCAGATCATAGTAAGCCAAGGACATAAAGATTAAAGGATGAAAAAGCTTGGATCAAGTAAGGCATACAGGTTATACTGCACAGGGTGTACACGAGGCATGATCAACAATAATGAGATCGGCACTATTTGAAATTAGAGTCCATTTGTCAGTCTATTAACAGCAGGGAAGAAGCTGTTCTTGAACCTGTTTTTTTGTGTGTTCAAGCTTCCATATCCTCTGAAGAGGTTGTAGGAGAGCATTACTGAATGGGATGGGTCTTTAATGATGTTTGCAGCGTTTGTGCAGCAACAAGATGTGTAAATGGCATCTGAGTTGGAGCTTATATGATGGTCTGGGCTGTGCACACACAATCATCTGTAGTTTCTTATGGTCCTCAGCAGAGCATTTGCCAAATCAGGTTGTCATGCTTTCTGTGGTGCATTTATAAAAGTTGGTGAGGTTCTTATGGACCTGCCAAATTTCCTGAGCCGCCTGAGGAGGAAGAGGCATAATTGTGCCGCCTTGACTGTCACATCTACTTGGGAAGTCTAGAACAGGTTGTCAATTATAGTCACACCTGGGAATTTGACACACTCAATCTTCTCAAGTTCTGCTCCTCCGTCCCACCATGGTAGTGTTGTCAGAATACTTGTAAATGGCATTTGTTTGAAGTTGGGCTACACAGTTGAGGGTGTACAGGGAGTACAGTAGGGGGCTGAGAACGCATCCTTGGGGGGGAGAGCTTCAGTGTTGAGTATTATCATGGAAGAAGTGCAGTTGTATGTCTTCCTGATTGCGGTCTCTGTGTCAGGAAGCTAAGGATCAGTTGCAGAGGGTGGAGCTGAGACTGAGGTCGCAGAGGTCTGAGATCAGGAATCCGTTTTGGAGGGAATAGTGGTGATGAAGGTAGAACGGTCATCGATGAGCAGGAACCTGATGTCCTTGTTGTCCACATATTCCATGGATGCATGCAAGGCTAGGGAAATGGCATCTGTTGTGGACCTGTTACATATCAAGTTAAACCTATCACCCTTTAATTATTTCCTAGCCAGAACATTTGGATTGCATTCATAGAAGTTTGATGCATGGATAAAAATATGTTACAGTAGATGGTTGGGGAAGGGGTGTTTTGCTGGTACACTGGGACTAGTACAACATACAGCCATTCAGTTAACTAACACATCCGAATATTTGAAATTGTTTCTTAATTTCAGCTTCTAAATTAATACTAGGATTGAAGGTGAGTAGTTCTCTGTTACGTGTCTTGTTTGATCATATGGAAATGACAATGTCATCAATTGGTTATTTCGGATTTATGGACATTATTCGAAACTTCTTCATTTCATATTTAACTAGGAAGTTCAGTTCTGAAGAAGGGTCACTGGACCCAAAACGTGAACTCTGTTTTGACTGCACAGATGCTGCCAGTCCGACTGAATTTTCCCAGCAATTTGTTTTCATTTCTTATTTTCAGCATCCACAGTTTTTGGTTTTTTCATTTTAAATTAAGTCCATTTAGTATTCATTGCATTTAAGTACTCTGCGTCTCCACTATTCTGTATTTTTTAATGACAGAAGAATAAAAAATATAGCTAATATGTATTTGTTAGCTATTAATTTAGTGTTCATTTTTTTCAGCCAAAACATAAATGTGACCCTCATAGATTGGAGCATGGTGATGAAGTGAAGTTTGGGGAGACTGTATTGTCTTTCCATATCCATTCAGGTACTGACACATGTAATGGCTGTGAGCCAGGCCAAGTTAAAGCACACCTGCGTCTCAATAAAAAAGAAGAATTGACAGGTATTTGAATATATTTGTTATTGCTTTGTGTTTATCCACTCTTGTTCTGAAATTAATGAATCAAATTTAGTAATAACTGGTAAATCTCTACTTAAACATTAATGTTATCCCTCCTTGCCTGTTAACTAAAACAACAGAAATGAGTGTATCTAGTTGGATTAATGCTGAATCAAATTTAACTTGAGCTGTGTAATTGCTGTATAAGAGATTAACTTGTACAGTAAGAGAAGGAGCTATGCAACTATTCTTGTTCTCTATTGATATGCTGGAAATTGAAGAGTGCATGTTGAACTGCAAAGCTACAGACAGTAGCAGATTACAAGTTTGAAGCGACATTGATATACTTGCAGAAGTGGAAGATCTCAACTCAACACCCTGATGTGTTATTTTGTGCACAAAATTCGTCAATATCAACCTGCGATAACTCATGTGCATGTGATGTTGCAATTGGAATTTTTGTTCTTAAGTCTATTGCATACCAGCTCCAGATGTCTTCTGCTTTTGTGTTTCAATCCTGAGCGTTACTATATGTCTCAGCATGCAGTTTCATAGCAAAGCCAAGAGGTGTCTGCTCAAGCAGTTTTTATTGTTACACCCATTCCTTGTTATCTGTGGGAGTAAGGAGCACGGAGTTCCTGTGGATAACAAAAGAGGATTTTTTTCACAAAGAAATGCGTGATTAGACCTGACAAGTCGATGGGGTTATAGATGAAATTGGGCCTGGCCTGACCTCGCGTGTATGCAAACTTACAAGGAGTGACTCCCTGTTTAACGAAGATTGAGTATAATACCAAAATTTTCTGGGAGGAGGAAAGATAGGTTTTAAATTTATAAATATTTAAAAATTGTAAATAATACATTCTTTAAGATGAAGGAGTGTAAATGTTTGCATTAAAACTTTCTTCATCATTGCAGCATTATCATGCAACCGAATGCAACTTCTGCAACTATCATGCTCTTCTGACAGTAAGCTTCCACTCCACTTATTGAAATTTTACTTCAGCCTTCCTCGCCAATATCTTCTGCCACCTCCAAAGAATTTTGAAGTTCAGTAGTCTAGTTAAAAGACTAACAAGGTCCCTGACTCAGTTGAGAGGGTTACCTCAGATTACAACAGGATCTTGACCAGATGGGCCAATGGGCTGAGAAGTGGCAGATGGACTTTAATTCTGATAAATGCGAGGTGCTGCATTTTGGGAAAGCAAATCTTAGCAGGATTTATACGCTTAATGGTAAGGTCGCAGGGAGTGTTGCTGAACAAAGAGACCTTGGAGTGCAGGTTCATAGCTCCTTGAAAGTGGAGTCGCAGGTAGATAGGATACTGAAGAAGGCGTTTGGTATGCTTTCCTTTATTGAACAGAGTATTGAGTACAGGAGTTGGGAGGTCCTGTTGCAGCTGTGCAGGACATTGGTTAGGCCACTGTTGGAATATCGCATGCAATTCTGGCCTCCTTCCTATCTGAAAGTTATTGTGAAACTTGAAAGGGTTCAGAAAAGGCGTACAAGGATGTTGCCAGGGTTGAAGGATTTGAGCTATAGGGAGAGGCTGAACAGGCTGGGACTATTTTTTCCCTGGACTGTCGGAGGCTGAGAGGTGACCTTATAGAGGTTTACAAAATTATGAGGGTCATGGATAGGGTAAATAGGCAGTCTTTTCCCTGGGATTGGAGAGTCCAGAACTAGAGGGCATAGATTTAAGGTTAGAGGGGAAAGATATAAAAGAGACCTTCGGGGCAACTTTTTCACACAGAGGGTGATACGTGTATAGAATGAACTGCCAGAGGAAGTGGTGGAGGCTGGTACAATTGCAACATTTAAGAGGTGTTTGGATGGGTATATGAATAGGAAGGGTTTGGAGGGATATAGGTGGGTGCTGGCAGGTGGGACTAGATTGGGTTGGGATATCTGGTCACCATGGACGGGTTGGACTGAAAGGTCTGTTTCTATGCTGTACATCTCTATGATAGTCAACTGTTCCTCAGTCATAGAGTCAATCGGCTGAAGCCTGAATAGATCTTCAATAGGTGGTGATTACTATTGAAGATTTAGAAGTGTAAGTCATTCAAGCTTACCCTAACTTTATTTAAGAAAGGCACAGTTAAAAGTGCATGATCAGTATGCTTCACATAAGCAGTTGGGAGTGGCCCATCTAGAGTGAGGTACAGTCCTGAGTGAGTGTGCGACACTGGGCATTTATTACGCAGTAGGAATATAGTGCACAGGGAAAGAAATGTGTTTTATTTTTGCTCATCATTTGTAAAACCCTTTTTCATAGAATTATAGAATTTGTACAGTGTGGAAAGAGGTCATTCAGCCCAGCAAGTCTGCACCAAAGAACTCGTATTTACTATGATTAACCCACCTAGCTTAGACATCCCCAGATACTACAGGCAATTTAGTCTGGCCAGCCCATCTTTGGATTGTGGGAGAAAACCCGAGCACCCAGAGGAAACCCACGCAGACACAGGGAGAACTTGCAAACTCCACACAGACAGTCATGCAAGACTGGAATTGAGCCCAGTTCCTTGGCGTTATGAGGCAGCAGTGCTGATCACTCAGCAACTGTGCCACCTGTTTTTCAGGTTTATAATTTGTAAGGCAATATTTTCAGCTTCTTTGAGCAGAGAGGAGGGAGTGCTAGTTTAACAGCTACAGCTTCAGAGGTCTCCTGATTTGGAAAACAAAACTGCGGCATCACCACAGGAAAGTGGTGTGTTGATTTGTGATTTTACAAAAGTATATCAAAATGAAAAAAATTTAACTGAGAAACAAAGAACAGCGCTGCAGAGAATTAGGCCCTTTGGCCCACCAAGCCTGAGATGACATCTGATTTTTCTAAACTAAAAGCCATTTGCCTCCATGGTCCATATTCCTCTATGTTCATGTATCTGTCAAGATGCCTCTTAAACGTTGCTATCATATCTGCTTCTATCACCTCTTCTGGCAGTGTGTTCCAGGCATTTACCAACCTCCCTATTTAAAAAAAAACTTGTGTTATGAATGTGTAGAGGTGCACTGTACCTTTGAGAGTGAAGGACTTAGCAAGTACACAGGGTGCTGGAGAATTTAGAGTGTAACATTTGATCCAGCGGCTAGCACTGGCTGAGTTGCTGTGAGAGAAAAACAAATTCGCATTCAGCCAATTGGTTTAAATTATACCCCAAAATACCTACCTTCAATCAAGTGTGAATTCAGTATACTGACAATATTAAAAACCAATGAAACAAACTGATGCTTTGGGGTATAGGACTGGGAAAAATTGGACAGTTGAGTGGAGAACTGCCAAGCCACCAGCATCTGCTGACTGCCCATAGAATAGCTCTCTTAAAGTTACCTTTATTTATCAATGACCTGTGAATCAGAAAACGCTGAGAAGATGACGACAGAGGAAGATACAAAGAGAAGATTCAACAGCTGACTGGTTTTAAATTTGAATTTTTCAGTAAATCTTAATCGGGAGTTTTTATCGGACTAGTTTTGTCGAGGGAAGGTAAAGGATAGGTTAGTTAATCGAGTTGTAAATAGTTATTAGTTAATATTCTATGTTAGACTTAAAGAATAAAGTTTTAAAATTTTTTGTACTTTAAATGGTAGCTTTTGGGATAATTCTTGGCGTCCTGCATTTTAACAGATTACCATACAGGGTAAATCTTTTCCGTGTTGCGGGTTTAAATTAGTGGGTGGGGTGGGGTGGGGGAGCGCTTTAACCCGGTGTTGTGACACTTGTCCCTCACATCTCCTTTAAACTTTTTCCCCTTTTATGTTCCCTAGTAATTGATATTTTTGCGGAGTAATGATTCCAGCTATCATTTCTATTCACCTGTCTCATAATTCTGTAAACTTTTATCAGATCACTCCTTAGTCTCTGACATTCAGATTTCTCCTCATAGCTAATATCTTCCAAACCAGACTACTTCCTGATGAACCTTTTCTGTACCCTCTCCAAAACTTTTGCATCCTTCTAGTAGTATGGCGATCAAAACTGTATTCCATATTCCAAATGTGGCCTAACTTAAGTTTTATACAGCTGCAACATCACTTGCCAATTTTTATACCAATAAAGGCAACCATACCATATATTTTCTTCACCAAGTTGTTCATTTGTGTCACCACTTTCTAGTAACTATGGATCTGTCTGTACATTAATGCTTCTAAGGGTTCCATCATTTACTGCATACTTTCCTCCTGCATTAGACCTTCCAAAATGCATCACCTCACTTTTTGTATAAGTGAAGATCAGGGCCAGTAGAACAAAGGAATAATAAGTAAGCATGGTAGGGTAAGGAAGTACAGTGAGTGAAAGGAACGTAATGTAAGTATTCTTACATAAGCATAATGTTTATTCAGAAAAGAGTCTTGGTCTTAAAATAGGTATTGGCAGCAGAGCTCACACCTGTGATATGTTCCGCCTGGCTATGTAGCAAATCATGGAAGCTTCAGTTATCCCTGGTGACAGTATGTGCAAGAAATGTGCCTACCTGCAGCTACAGGGAAACAGCATTTTGGAGCTGGAGCTGCAGGTGAATTCAGTGTGGAGCATCTGCGATGCTGAGCAAATTGTGGTTAGCAGATTCAGTTAAGTGGTCATGCTACAGGTACAGATTGAAAAGGCAGAAATAGCATGTGTGATCACCAGGCAGTGTAGAGGAATGGAGGTAGTGCAGGGATCCCCTTTGGCCATTCCGCTTTCAAACAGATATGTCATTTTTGATACTGTTCGGCAGGGTGACTGGGCAGGGAAAAGTAGTGGCAGCCAAATTTCTTCACAGGTGGGTATCTTACTCGAGAGGAGGAAGAATGGCAGGGCTATAGTAGTAGGGGGATTCATTTGTAAGAACAGACAGGTGTTCCTGGGATAGTAGAAGAGACTTCATGATGGTATGTTGGGGGGAGGAGGGGATAGTGCTGGTAGTGGAGAGGAAACAGACAGAGCAAAAGGAGATGTGGTACATATTGGTACCAAACACATAGGTAGGAAAAGGGATGAGGTACTGATAACAGAATTTAAGGAGCTAGATAGTAAATTAAAGAACAGGTAATCTCTGGATTATTTCTAGTGTCATGTGCATGTTGAGCGTAAGAATACAAGATCAGTACAGATGAATACATGGCTAGAAAGATTGGTGTTGGAGCGAGAGCTTTAGATTTATAGGACAATGGATTGCTTTTGGAGGCAGTAGCACCTGTTCAAGATGGACAGTTAGCACCTGAACCGCAATGGGACCAACATCTGTGAGGTTTGTTAGTGCTCATGGGGAGGGTTTTAAACTAATCTGGCAGAATGGTGGAATCCAAAAAAATATTCAGCAAGAGAAGATGAAAAGCCAAAGGTAGAAGAAGAAAAGGAGTCAGGAAGGCATGGATATTTAGGGCCATTTAAGGCACAGTTAGCTCTCTGAAAAGGTTGTGAATCTGTGGAATTCACTGCCTCAGAGGACAATGAATATTCGGACATTGAGTAAATGTCAGAAGGAGATAGACATTTTTAATTAGTAATGGGTAGAAGGTTTTTGAAGAGTGGGTGGGAAGGTGGAGTTGAGGCCAAGATAAGATCAGCCATGATTGTATTAAAGGGTTAAATTGCCTGCTCCTGGCTCTTCTGATTGTAACTACCTTGGTGCCGAATCTAATTATTATGCTGTCTTTAATATCCAAATTAGTCATTCAGATAGATTGAAATGCTGCATTTGTTTTCAATTTTATTTAGCTATTCCAGTGCTGAGCAAGCAGGACAAAGATAAATTACGACGCCAAGAACTAAAACAGATTCAGATCAAGTATGGGTTGCAGGTATGTTTTTGTTTGTTTCCATCAGGTGGTTATGAAGTTTGTGGTCACAGTATTAGAAGTCGAGCACTAGAAAATGTATTAATCTCTTTTTATTAATTTAAAAAAAGCCTTTAAAACTGAATGATCTCAAGATTGCAAAGAAAATATGCTTGCATGTTGCATTTCAAATGAGTGCAATGGAAGTAACTTAATTTACATGAAAGCTGTACAGTACTAGCCAAGAAAACTATCTTCTGCAGATCCAAATTACAAAATTTATGATATAACCTGATTGGTTTTGGCTGCCATCACTATTCTGGTCAGGCTTTCTCACATATTTAGTTGTTTTACCCTTAATTTCCCCTCATTTTCCACGATTCTCTTTTCCATTTCAGCTTGTCAGAGCCCCTCCATGATTATTGTATCCGAAGTGGGGTGCAGTGCCCAAAACTGAGCTCAAATGGAGACTGAACAAGGATATTTACAATTAAAGCATAACTTCTTCCTTATTGCATTCCAGCCCTTGCCTCTAGCAATTAGATTTCATTAGCTTCTATTACTTTTGCAGCTGTACAAATGAATTTCGGTATATCTTGTGACTTCACAGTTACTAGTCTTTCTCGATTTGATTTGTCTTTCTTCCTTGCTACATGGATGAGCTTGTACTTCCTCACATTTGAAGTCCAGCTGCCAGTTCTGCCTGCTCATGTAATCATTGTCCTTTTGTTTTGTACTTTATGGCGCCCACTTATTGTGCTCTACCTAACTGCCGTCATCTGCCCTTCCTTTTCAACTCTTTTGTACTCTTTGATCTCTCTCAATGATACAGTTATCTCCTCAACCAGTAATCTTTAGTATGTTTAGTGCTCTTGATCCGAATGGTATAAAATAGACCCTATGAATTAAATCAAAACTGATTCACCAGTTCACAATTTAAATTATTGTAAAAGATATGGATTATGGCAGTTTGGTCCTCAATTTAAATTTAAATAGAATTTTGATATTTATTGCGAAAGGAATCGAGTATAAAAGTAGGGAAGTGGCCATGTATGCAGAAAATATGTTCAGCTTCAGCTCCAGATTGACCATATGGAGTGGCTGGAGCTGCAGGTGGACTCACTATGGAATATCCACGATGCTGAGGATGTCGTAGATAAGATGATTCGCGAGTTAGTCACACCACAGCTAAGGGCTACACAGACAGAAAAGCAGTAGCTGTTCACCAGGAGGACGAGTAGTGTGGGCAGGCAGTGCAGGAGCCCTCTGTTCCCATTCACACCTTAAACAGATATCATGTGTTGGATATTGTTGTTGGGGGTGGCTTCTCAGGGAAAGCAGCAACAGCTAAGTCTGTGGCACTATGGTTAGTTGTGCTGAACAGTTGGGGAGGAAAAAGACTGGGAGAGTGGTAGGGACTCGGTTATATGGGGAACTGACAGGCAATTCTGTGGCAGTAAACAAGACTCCCAAATGGTCAGCTGCTTCTCTGGCGCTAGGAGTGGGTGTGTTTCAGAGCAGCTTAGGGCATTCTGAAGGAGGGTGAAAAGCCAGAAGTCATGAAATATCAGTACCAATGACATAGGTAAAATAAAAAAGTTCTGCAGCAGATTTTAGAGAGTTAGGTAATAGGCTAGTGAGGAAGAGAGAGGTTTTAATCTGTGGATTACTTCTAGTGCCACGTGCTACTGTGTATAGGACTAGGAAGACCAGCCAGGTGAATTCGTGACTAAAGGGATGGTTTTCAAGGAAAGGCTTTAGATTTTTGAATCATTGAGACAGTGTCGTGGAGAAAATGTAGAGAGTCACCAGGAGGTGTGGAAGTTCTTCAAGAAGTAGGTCTTTTATTTGCAAACAGAAAAGCCGTGATACTCGGAACCTCATGGTCCGTGGCTCTCTGTACCTTTTCGTTATCTGTTTTTGTTAGCTTATTAGCATGTCCAACTGTGTTAGTCAGAATTACCTCACTCCAGATATACAATAAACAAATAATGTTAGTTTCTATTATCTCTCTACTTCTGGCACTATAGTTTTTTCTACGTTTTACTTAATATTATTCTCATGTCACGATTAGATATTTTGCTATCACCTCTGCCATAATGATATTCCATCCTAAACCCTACTTAATACTATTCTATTGTTATGATTAGGTATTTTACTACTCCATCAACCACAATGGTCTCCTGTCCCAGGCCGACCCTACTAACTACTGATTAAATGTTTAATGGCATGTTCTGCCACAAGGGTCTCAAGCAGGCTGACTCTACTAACTATTAATTAAATATTTAATGTCATGTCCTAAATATGTATTGTCACAACCTGTTCCAACCTGCCATGATGATATGTAGCAGGGGAGGCTGACTTTACTAACTGTTGTTATCTCATCCCATCACAGTGACCTTTCAGCCCCAACCTGACTCTGCTAATTGGTGTAGGGGAATTCCACTATTCTTATCCCATCCTGCCACAATGACCTTTTGACAAGTGTAGCACTCCACAGACTCCTTTTAACAGATCACCAGTGGTTTTCATGCTTTAGCCTTTCTCATGCTTTCATGCTCTTTATTTTCCATAACAGCTTCTGGGGTAGGTGGGACCTTTACAAGCTGAATGGACTGTACCTGAACTGGAATGGGTCCAACAACCCTGCTGAGATGGTTTTAAACTCTTTTGGCAAAGGGATGGGCACAGCAGGTGTAAAGTTGGGAGCAAGATCCAAACAGATATAGGAATGCTAGGAGACTCCACTAGGGGGAGAAGACAAGGGCAGAATAAGGCATATAGATGGACTAAAATTGTATTTATTTTAATGCTGAACTGGTGAAATGGTGATACTGAGCATTGCTGAGCTTGTGGGTATATGATACTGTTGCAGTCACTGAGTTGAAGGAAGGACAGGACTGGCAGCTCAACATTCCGTGTTATAAAAGTTTCAGACATTATGTAAGAGAGGTGGGGCATTGCATTATTGATAGAGGAAACCGTCACTGCAGTAATGAGACAGGGCCTCCAAGAAGAGCCTTCAAATGAGGCCATTTGGGTAGAGCTAAGAAAATAGGGGTGATTGCCTTACTGGGATTATAATACGGGCCTTCCAATTGTCTGAGCATGATAAGAGGAGCAGCTATGTAGGCAAATGACAGAAAGGTGTGAGAGAAACAAGGTTATAGTTGTAGGGACTTTACTAGGATTGCATTAGTGTGAAAGAATTAGGGATGGAACTTTTAAAGTATCAAGGAGAGATTTTTATGCCAGTACATTGTTTCACTAGAGATGGGGCAGCACTTGACCTAATCCAAGGAAAAGAATCCAGTCAAGTGATTGACATTTCACTGGGTGAACATTTTGGAGATATTGACCATAACTAAGTTTTGAAGGTCATTAGAGAAAGGGATAAGGATAGCACAAAAGTGTCTAAACTGGGGGAAGGCTAACTTCAATGTCATTAGACAGAATCTGGCAAACATAGACTGGGAACCTTGCAGGTAAGTCTACATTTGGAAAATGGAAGTCTTTTAAAAGTGGTATATTTAGATTCAGGGCTAGCATGTCCCACTAATGATGAAGGGAAGGGCAGCAGATCCAGGGAAACCTGGATTTCAACAGGTGTTGATTAGCTTGATAAATTAAATAAAAAAGGAAGCATATGTCAGGTACAGTGTGTTAAAAACAGGGTAGATCTTTCAAAAGTATAGAGGGTGCAGAAGGTTGCTTGAAAAGGAAATTGAGAGAGCAAAGAGGGGCCATGAAATATATTTGGCAGATGGGATAAAGGAAGATGGGAAGGCTTTTTATAGAATGTGAAGGGTAAGAAGTATCAGGGAAAGGGTGGGACCTATTAGAGACCAAAGGGGCAACCTGTGCATAAGACATAGGAGTGGAAGTAAGGCCATTCAGCCCATCGAGTCCACTCTGCCATTCAATCGTGGCTGATGGGCATTTCAACTCCACTTACCCGCATTCTCCCCGTAGCCCTTAATTCCTCGAGACATCAAGAATCTACCAATCTCTGCCTTGAAGACATTTAGCGTCCCGGCCTCCACTGCACTCTGCGGCAATGAATTCCACAGGCCCACCACTCTCTGGCTGAAGAAATGTCTCTGCATTTCTGTTCTGAATTCACCCCCTCTAATTTTAAGGCTGTGTCCACGGGTCCATCCTAGCTGCATGGAACCAGTGGCTGAGAATTTCAGTGAATACTTCTCATTTGTATTCACAGGAGAAAGACATTTGTATCTGGTATATCAGTTGAGATGATGAGGTTCTAGGATGTTTAGATGGGCATACAGGTAGGTGCATTAATTCCCAGAATCTGATGAGACATATCCCAGGCTGCTATGGGAAGCAAGGGAAGAGATTGCTAGTCCCTGACTGATATATTTAATACTCCACTGGTCACAGGTAAAGTACCAGATGACTGGACGATAGCCAGTGTGGTTCCTTTGTTGAAGAAGGGTAGAAAGGATAGGCCAGGTGATTAGCTCAGATATACTGTGAGCGGAACGGTGGTTAGCACTGCTGCCTCACAGTGCCAGAGACCTGGGTTCTATTCCTGCCTCGGACAACTGTCTGTGTAGAGTTTGCACATTCTCCGTGTCTGTGTGGGTTTCCTCCAGGTGCTCCAGTTTCCTCCCACAGTCCAAAGGTGTGCAGGTCAGGTGACTTGGTCATGCTAAATTGCCTATAGTGTTAGGTGAAGGGGTAAATGTAGGGGAATGGGTCTGGGTGGGTTGCTCTTTGGAGGGTCGGTATGAACTTGTTGGGCCGAAGGGTTTGTTTCCACACTGTAAGTAAACTAATCTAATCTAATCATATCCAACTAACTGGTCTTTAGGGAACTTACTGGAAAAAAAATTCTGAAGGACAGGATTAATCAATACTTGGAAAGGCAGGAATTGATCAGAGACAGTAGGCATGGATTTGTTGGAGGGAGATCCTGACTGATTTAATTGAGTTTTTTGAAAAGATGATTAAATGTATCGATGATGAAGAACCCACCAGATCCAAGGCAAGTTAGCAAACTAGATCCAAAATTGGCTTAAAAATTGAAGGCAAAGAGTGATGATGGAAGGTTGCTTTTGGAATTGAAGCTTGTGATCAGTGGTGTGCCATGGGCATCAGTACTGGGATCCTTGCTGTTTATGTATATTAACACTTGGAAGAGTAAGTTTGCAGATGATATGAACATTGCAAGTGTTATAGTGAGGAGAATGGTCTCAGGCTACAATCTGTTATTAGCTAGTAAATTGCGCAGAGCAGGTGGAACTTCATTCTGATAAGAGCAAGATAATGTATTTTGGGAGGTATGACGATGGAAAGAGACACAATCCCGCTAACGAGTACAGAGGAACAAAGGAACTGGAGTATACGTCCATAGATCCCTGAAAGTGTCAGCAGGGGTAAACAATGTGGTGAGGAAGGCATATAGAATTATCTAGGGTGTAGAATATAGGAGCAAGGAAATCTTGTTACAACTTTATAAAACTTTGGTTAGACCACAGGTGGAATACTGTGTGCAATTCTGGTTGCTACACTGTCGGAACAATGTGATTACACTGTGCAGAGGAGATTCACTAGGATGTTGTCTGGGATGATGTCTGTTTTGTGGAGTGACTGGAGAAGCTGGGTATGTTTTCCTTGAAGCAGAGGAGGCTGAGGGGGAATCTGATTGAGGGATACAAAATCATGAGAGGCATAGACCAAGTAGATCATGAGAATCTCTTCCCTATGGCAGGCATGTCTAAGACCAGAGGGCATAAGTTTATAAGGCGAAGAGCAAGTGGTTACAGGTAACTCTGAGGAAAATAACATTTCACCCAGTGGCTGTTAGATCTGTAGAACATGTTGCCTGAGAAGGTGGTGGAGGAGGCACTGTTTCAACATTTTAGTAGTATCTGATCACATTGAAATGCTGGGACAAAGTAGCCATGGACCAAGTGTACATAAATGGGATTCGTATTTGTCACCATGGTGGGCCAAAGGCCTGTTTCTATGCTGAATGACTCTGTGCTTACTGCAGACATGTTTGTCCCCTTGAGGAGGAATGTAGATGCATTGGAGGAAGTTCATTAGATTAGTTCTAGAGATAAGGGATTTATTTTGAGAGATTGAATAGTTTAGGCCTATACTTTGAAGTTTAGAAGTATAAAAGGGTATTTAACTGAGGTATAAAAGATGCTAAAGGAGATTGACAAAATAGATGTAGAGATGTTTCCTCATGTTGGGCAATCTAAAACAAGAGGTCATAGTTTTTGGAAAAAGGGTAGAAGACTTAACATAGATGAAGATTTGGATGTGAACATAGGAGGTATAGTTAGTAAGTTTGCAGATGACACCAAAATTGGAGATGTAGTGGACAGTGCAACAGGATCTTGATCAGATAGGCCACTGGGCCAAGGAGTGGCAGATGGAGTTAAATTTAGATAAATGTGAGGTGCTGCACCTTGGAAAGGCAAATCAGGGCAGGACATATACACTTAATGGTCAGGTTCTGGGGAGTGTTGCTGAACAAAGAGACCTTGGCATGCAGGTTCATAATTGTTTCAAAGTGGAGTCGCAGGTAGACAGGATAATAAGGAAGGTATTTGGCATGCTTTCCTCTATGGTCAGAGTATTGAGTGTACAAGTTTGGACGTCATATTGCTGCTGTACAGGACATTGGTTAGGGCACTTTTGGAATAGTGTGTGCAATTTTGGTCTCCCTCCTATAGGAAGGAAACTTAAAAAGGGTTTAGAAAAGATTTATAAGAATGTGACCAGGTTTGGAGGGTTTGAGCTATAAGGATAGGCTGGGGCTGTTTTTCCTGGAGCATAATAGACTGAGCTTTATAAAATCATGGGGGGCATGGATAGGATAAATAGAGAAAGTCTTTTCCTTGGGGTGAGGGAGTCCCGAACTAGAGGGCATAAGGGCATATTTAGGGTGAGAGGGGAAGGATATAAGAGACCTAAGGGACAGAGGGTGGTACATGTATGGAATGAGCTGCTAGAGGAAGTGGTGGAGGCGGGTACAATTACACCCATCCAAATGTATTTTAAATGTTGTATGAACAGGCAGGGTTTAGACAGATGTGGGCCAAGTGCTGGCAAATCGGACTAGATTAGGTTAGAATATCTGGTCACATGAACGAGTTGGCCCAAAGTACATCTCTGACTCTAGGAGAAATTCTCTTCAAGGTTTGTGAATCTAAGAAATCCACTACCTAAGTATGATAAATAATGAGACATAGAGTAAATTTTAAGCGATAGACAAGATTTTTAAATTCGTAATTAGTTGAAGGGTAAGCAGGCAGAAAAGTGGAACTGAGGCCAATATGAAATTGTATTAAATGGTACAGGCTTGAGGGGCTGAATTGTCAACTCCAACTTCTAGTTCTTATGTAAACTAAACTTGGTGTTCATAGGGGATTATGTACAACAGAGAATGTGATGCTGTTTCTGAAATGTTCATTTTAAACAGTTTATTAAACTTGTTGCCATTTAAAATTTAGAATAGTGCATATGAAGGATGTGAAACGTTAAAGAACTCTATGTACAAGGATCGAGCTGCCAATCGCAGACAGCTTGTTGGAAGTGATGGTATCTATAAAAGAGATGATGCTCCTGCTTCAGTCAATGTGTAAGTATGTAATTCACTCTGCAAGTTGTTGAAAATTTCAGAATTTACCAAATGCACCCTTGTTCAGTTCCAGCAGAGAATATAAACTGCTTACCAAAATGATCTTGACTGTTTCTGATCAAGTTTCCAATAGAATTTTGCTATTTTTCCTTGGTGAGAGAAAAATCACCACGGGCATTACCCTTTTAAGGAAGACCCTATTTGGTCAATTGACCTTTTACTTCTATTCCGATTGGCATTAGGGCTGAAAATCAGAGAATGCTAATGGAGATAGATTCAACTATTGCTTTCAAAATAGAATTGCATAAGTTGGAGAAAAGGTCCTGCATGTGACTGTCCAGGATATACTCCACCTGCTTCTCCACAATCTGAGGGAGATTGGGTACTGGTCTAAGGATATAACCTTATTATCAAAATAGTAAATTATGCACTCACATAATCAGGTTTATCATCTTAGGGAAATCTGTGACAGCAATAAAGGGAGAAAGATGCTGGAAAAGATGGGCTGGAAGAAAGGTGAAGGACTTGGCAAAGAGAGTTGTGGGATTAAAGAGCCGGTAAGTTGTCTTTGCCTTACTACACAGGTAACGGTTAGAAATTGCCTTTTGGATCAAAACAAATTAGGAAATTGAGAGACATAAAACTAAACATTTAAACAAGTTGTTACATATTAATGAGCTTTCTATAATTTCCATTTATTCTGTCATAGAGAGAAATGAATTGGAAATGAGTGATTTATTTTTTATTACTAGACTTAATGGGCGACATAACGGCTGTACCATCCTGGACAGTGCCTTAAGCATTAGGGATCCGGGTTTGATTCCAGCCTTGAGTGACCATGTGGAGTTTGCACATTCTCCCCATGTCTGCATAGGTTTCCTCCCCGTTCAGAGATGTACAGAGTAGGTGGATTGGCTATGCTAAAATTGCCCATGGTTTTCAGGGATGGAGGCTAGGTGGGTTCGCTATGGTAAATGCAGGATTGGGTGGGTCACTCTTTGGAGGGTCACTGTGGACTTGCTGAGCCAAATGGCTTTTCTGCACTGTAGGGATTCTAATATGCTTTAAAGTCAACTTGCCTATTAGTTGTAATGCAACTCATTGTATAAATGTTAACATTTTTTTCATTTGTCCATCATAGGCATTTATTATCCTATCCCTAGCTCCCCTTGAAGTGAGTGACTTGCTAGGCTATTACATCAGGCAGTTGAGAGTCAACAACATTGCTGTGGGTATGAAGTCACATATTCAGACCAGGCAAGGGTAGCACATTTTCTTCCCTAAAAGAGAATGAGCTATGAGCTTTTCAATCAGCAATGGTTTCATGGTCATCTGTAGATATTTAATTTTCCCATCATAGCCAGATTCATTCAAGGGTCACAAAAACAGCTGAGTTTCTGGACTAATAGTCTAGAGATTATACCACTAAGCCATTGCTTAACAGCTGCTTAAACATGTTGGTAGACTGCCACAGTGCATTTACCAAGCCATAGAAGTATTTGAGCTTCTAATGGTTCAGCAGGAAAATATAGTTTAGGAAAGTTTCACGTTCTATACTATTGGAAGATTTGTGTGTATTAGTGTACTTAGCAGTTTTGCAATCTGAGTAGATGAAATGGCAGATACCAAAATGAATCAATCCATATTTTCTCCACTAATTTTTATTGATTGAACCGTGCTCACAATTGCACCTTAGATGCCGACTGAATTGAGCTTGCCTGGTGCAATACACCAGTGTCTGTGGTGATAGCCAATGATTAAAACTGCATAAGTTCCAAAATATTTGGCCTACGAACCAAACCATTTCAGGATTGTGGTATACATTGTAACTTGTTTGAAGAATGTTTTATTCTTAGGTAATCATTTAAAAATACATTTACGTCTTGAGAAATTGCAAGGCAGACATGTGTGCTGTAAGCATGCCAATTCCTTGTTAAATCCTAAATGCTGTCTTTGTTATATCTGTAATTTCAGATTCAAGTTCAACTTCATCAGTCACAAGCTGGTTTAGGAGCCACTGAATCACTTTTCATTGAAGATGTACAACTGTTTAGATCCAACAAACAGAAAAATTGGGCCAAAGCTAGAAACAGATTTTCTGAAACTTTTCAACAAACCACAAATCGGAAAGCAACACCAAAAACACTGTGGGTTAAAGATACTGAGAGAGAGTAGACTGAAGACAGTCACAAGTTGAGTTTTGTAAATTAATTATACCCCAAAGGCACAAGTTTTTATATTGTAAAATAAAAAGCAAATATGCACATTGTTTGAGGCTACTTGCATTCATTCCAGTTGTTTTGGTGTAGCACCTAAGGATCACCAAATGCAGTTTACTGTTTAAAAAAAGTATACAGTCCTTCCAAAAATGAATATTGCCAAAACAATTTGTGTAAGCTTTTCATTTTGCACTCCTCAGGACAATAAAAATATAAATTAAAGGGAAAAAAAATCAGTTTTTTTACTGCATAAGAATAGATGTTGATAGTGTTGCCATGAAGAATGTACCCATTAGTGCTTTGTACAGTTGACAGCTAAGTTGGCTTATTAGTCAGGATATTGCTCTGCAAAATGAACCAACACACGACTATTATCTGAGTTGGAAAAGATGCAAAGAATTGTACAGTTTCCAGGCATGCCTGTCAGTGTAAATCCTTTTTCACTTGCTGAATAATCCAATGTTAAGCTAATACTGAACAACTTCTAATTAGGAGTATAAAAGAATTTCACTTCAAATAACCCATTTCCTCAAATATTAAGGTATACTAACTATACACATCCAACCCACATTTGGAAGAATATTTAACAGTAGGTACTATAGTTGGATAGCAGTAGCTAGACAATCCTTAATATGCAAAGAATTATGCTGAAAACCAAGTCAGGCTTGCAGTGTGGTGTCACGGCCTGTCGTTTGCAGACATGCTCAATGCATGCAGATGTTCTGCCTGTCTCAGTGCAACAAAACAAGTGATGCTATTGCTCGCTATAAAGCTGCTCCTGCAAGTTTGACTAACAATACCTACCCCAGTTTAACCATTAATTTCAAAGGACTACTGTTATCTCAATCACTTTGTAAAAATATACTTTGTCCAAAGGAATGAAGTCTGTAATTTATTTTATTAGGCCCAACAATGGCAAATGGTGACTGATCTAAAAATTCAGTAACAAAATAGATTAATTCTCCACGCTGCTTTCACAGTTTCAATGTCTGTAAACCAAATTTGAAGGGAGTTAGTTTTCAACACTTTATACCTCACTTCTTTCACATACTTTTATTTTACAGGCTATATTTAACACACTAAATCCTTGCCAATTACAACATAAGATTGGTGGACAAATCATGCTTCTGCAAAGTACCAGCAGGAAAAATCTGGAGTTTTCATTGTCCTTAATTCTGGAATTTGTGACTTCACTCTTCACAATACTGCAGCTGGATTCCTGTAAAAATGCCAAATATGATGGTTCAACTGCAATTTTCATTAAAGTCTATCTTCCAATATTACACAGCCAGCCACTCGATTATGATGGTCCATTAAATTTAATTCCAGGTGTCCTCAGAAATTGGGTAATAGTACTGCACCTAGCACACACAGGCTGATTTGTACAATAGTAGTTTAGCTGCACAGAGTGAAGAGAACATTGACAAAGATACATTTACAACATTTGCAATATTAATTGGGTGCCATCCAGAAGGGCATGGAATTTTGAGACCTGGGTAAACCATGTTGCTGCTGCTGATGGTGTTGATGAGGATGCTGTTGGTGGATTGAATGCTGAAAATAGGGATGGTACATATTGCGTGATGCATTTCCAGAAGGTCTGTATCTCCCACCTCGCTTATGCCGGTCGTCTTCCTCATCTGAAGAGTCCTCCCCATACTGTGCCAGGGCACCTAGGCTATCACTAGTCTTGTGTCGCTTATGGCTTGGAGAAGAGATATGACCTACATTTTAAAATAAAAATCCCCAAACACCATACATACCCAGAAAGCCAAGAATTATTCAATATAAAAGAGAGAATTTAGTTTGTGGGAAAGAGAACACATTGTTAATGTTTAAATTTTTTACAGACAATCCATCAAAATAAATCATTCGTAGTACAGTACACAAGTGTCATAAAATCATGTCAAGTTGACAGCAGCAGGTGAAGTCCCATCAGAAACATGTAAGAGAACACAAGACACAAGGGAAAATTAAATTCAGATTAATTGTGATATATTAACTACCTCAAACTGCAGCACAAAAAAAACCTTTACAGCATGCTTAGCTCCTTAATAATTGTATTAAACAATGCCCTTCAAATTGACTAGTAAAAGTTTCACAAATGACAAACACTGCAGGGATTATTAATTTTTCTCACTTAGCTGCCACATTCTGTAATATCTTAGCCAGGTCTTATATTAAAACAATTGGACAATGAATAAAAGATTAACAAAGTAGGCATATCTTCACTTTTTCTCTAAGAATCTGACAATTCCCTGGCTTACTATCCCTTTGGCAAATTAAACATACTACAAAAGTCAATTTATTGAAACAAATTTTCTAAATATTCGAAATACCAATGCCATCTAGATAAACCAGATTTCTAGATACAATGAATTAGGATCAATTGTTTATAAACAACTCAGCTTGAATGAAATTTTTTTTAAAATTGTGATCTTGCCAAGGAACTTGACATGACAGTAGTCAATCCCTTCCCTTGAATATTTATTATCTAAATAAGGCATCACGTACTTACAAAATTATCCAGTGTAATAATATGCTATTGAGTACATGGTAGATGCACGAATAGCTCACAGCACTCTGAATTATAACTTTTTAAAAACTATTCACTCTCAGAATTTGGGCATTGCTGGCCTGCTCAGCATTCAGTGCCTAACCCAAATTGTAAAAAGAGTAGTTTAAGACCATATTGATGTGGGTCTGAAGTCACATGTGGGTTGGACAAGGCGAGGATGGCAGCTTCACTGCCTGAAGGACATTAATGAGTCAGGTGGGTTTTCTGGACAATGAACAATGTTATACTCAATTCCAGATTTTCTTTAAAAATTGTAATTCAGGATTCATACCCATGTCTCCAGAACATTACCTGGCAAATCAATGTTTTCTTGAAGCCAAAATTGTGATGCACTTGCTTTCCCATTAACTATTTACATCATCACTAATAGAAATGAGAAACAATCAAAACTATTGGTTAAAACTCAAATAAATCAGTTATATCTTTGCTAAATTTCCTTTGTTAGTGAAAACCCAAGTACTTGTCAAAATAAAACTTTTCACTGAAACATACAAAATTTTGATATAATAGTTGGTGAAACACTTATGTCTAAAATTCAGACAGTCTAGATATAAATGTTTGGTTACTTTGGGGCTTAAATGAGGAGCAATTTCTTCACTCAGAGCATTCTGAATCTTTGGAACAAATAAGAGTTATTGAGATTTGGTGAGAAAAGTAGAGTTCAGGATCAGACATTAACGTTTTATATGTTGAGCCAGCTCTTGAGGCAGTACAGCCTACTCTTATTTGTGTTCTTTTGTAATGTACCACATGCAATCTCATACACTTTCTTTGATAGGTACCTGTCATTTTATACCTGCTTGATATTGAACATACCCCAATAATAGGAGGCACTCAATGATATTCAGAATTGGTTCCAAATACTGAGTTGGCACATTAGTCAGTGGAGCCTGTCTGTTGCTCCAACTCCCAAATAAGCAGAAACCATACTGGAACAGTTCCAAATAGAAAAAGAAATGTTATTTCAAGAAGGAGAAATGCATGAACAAAAGATCATTTCTGATATTATACTACAGAAACATCCTTCATCCCTTTTTAAACGAAAACTATTGAATACACAGGAATATATTGTAGGAAAACCAGTGAGTTTTGTATTTTGCCAGTTATTTTTGTAGGAAGGTCACATTGAACGCTTACATACTGCCTGAACAGCAAGTTTAACTTACCTTTATGGTGTATATTTCAAATCATGAAAAGTTAAAACTTAATATTACACAGCCAGAGCTCAGCAAGTAAAGTTCCAGATATGGTTGCTGATCTCAATTAGGGCAACAATGTTCAGGTGATCTCAGCATCACTGGATGAAGGACAAAGAAAGGTGAAGGGTTTGTGAAGACAGAAGAGTCCAGTATGCTTCCCACTTATTATGATGCAGTGGAAACTTTCAATTTAAATGAATCTGGATGCCTTGACGATACGGTCAGGCTTTAATGATCAATTAGCCAGTCAACAATTACGATCTAAGCTTAAGATGGAGAAGTCACTTGTATACCCAAGCGCCTGTACTGTAGCCCACATTATTCCTTTCACAAGCAAAGGGACAAGATGAGAAAAATTAGTAAGGAAAAACTTATTCATATACTTGAAAGACTAATCTTGCATAATCCTGTAAAGAGTAGAACACATCATTAAAGTGTTAGCCTGATTTAGTAGAATGGACTTTCTTGTTCAAGTGTGGAAGGTCCTCACCTTGCATGTTTAAGGTGTGCAACATTTGCATCGAGGTCTTCGGCATTTCAGAATGATCTCCATGGTTGGACAGCAAGGGCATCAGCTGCCTGCAAGATACAATGAAAGAATTTGTGACTCTTCAAATATTGGATTACAACAATGCATTGTGATAATTGTTACAAGCTTTCTTCCTGTTAATGCTGGTTTATTGTGTGCCCATTAAATATTGTGTTCCACTGGTATTTCATAACTCATGAAACATTAAAAGATAATTGTACACTTTCATAATTTCACACATTCTGAAGGAAAACAGAACATGTGAACACAGTTGTACTAAGGCAAGTACATTATTTTTTCATATGCATGGCATACTATTGTGGTGGATCTACAAGAGGTTATTAAACTACATCTGATAAAGATGGAAATACAGGCAATATAGGAACTAGTCATGTAGAAATGGAACAAAAAAGTTACAGCTGCTTATTCTATTGAAAATATGCTAGCAGTAACATTTCTAGCGTTATTTAGCAAAGACAACTCTTGAGGCTGAGAATATTGATACCATGAGAAATGATGAGTAAATAATTTATGAGAAAGCAAAGTTGTAAAACAAGAACAGATAGGAGGTAGACATTAGCAGCTTACTACTTTCAAAGGGATGTTAAAACAAATTAGTCCTGTTATATTTTATTTGGAAAGGTAAGAGATAAGTATGCATTATGAACAGTTTTGGACAGTACATCTTTCCTTAGAAAAGAGGGCTGTTTTAGGTGAGATCTATATAAATAACTTTCAGCGTAGAAAGTGAAAATATTCTCCCTCATGTCACTTTTACTTCACTTGCCAATTACTGTAAATCTGTGACCTATCATGCTTTATCATTTCACAGTTTCCTCCCATCTACTCCATCCAGGCCCCTCATTACTTAATTCCATCAAATCTTCATTTCTCCATGAAATACCATACCATCTCCTGCAATCTACTTTCATCCCATGATATGCCCTTGAATCCTTTCTGCAGTATTTCTAATGCTTTCTGCCTTTGAATAAATTCCTTTTTAGACTCTAATTGGGAACCAAAACAAGAGTGCTCATTACTACTCTTTTCATACTCTTGCTTCATTTTTTTTCAAAAAACATTTATTCAATTCCCCTTCAAACCCTCTATATTCACTTGGTTTGCAACTATGCTTTCTACTTAATGTGTCATAAGCACATTTTTTCTTCTTTGTCTTAATTTATATTTCTTTTGTCATTAAATGGGTTCTGGCTTTATTTGCCCTACTCCTTGCTTTTGAACAGTATACATGTCAACAATGTTTGAAATACTTCTTCTTTGAGGCTACCGATATTCCTGTAAATCTTTCACAATTGATTCAGCCCAAATCTGTTCTTGTCCCAGTGAAGTTAATTATTCTTATTCTTAACTGTTCTTTTTCATAGTTAGCTTTAACTTTATGGTGCTACTAGTTACACGTGAGCCCCTTGGTCCACCTTATTTCCAAAACTATGTCTACCTGCACCTTTCTTTTGGGACTGAAAATACATTTCTGTAGGAAATTTTCCAGACACTAGGAATTCTAGTCACTCACTGTCTCTTACACTATCTGATTACAGACTGGGATAGTAGTAATTAAAATCCCCGTTATAACTAAGCTATGGTTTTTGCATGTTTTTGTAATTTCCTTGTTAATTTGTCTCGCTACTGCCTTGCCACTAGTCAATGGCCTATATACAATACAAAACAATGCAACTGCACTACTTTAGTTACACTTCAATCTAGCCAAATAGATTTCACCTTTGACCAATTTGGGACATTGCTTTCTCCAGCACTGTGAACCTCTCACTAATCAATAGTGCCAACCTTCACATTTCCTGCTTTTAATTTTTCTGAATGTCTTCCATTAGGAATATTTAACATTGAGTCTTTCTCATCTTTAAGCCAGGTCTCTCGTTTAGCCATAAAACCATATTTCCAGATATCAATCTTATTTACCGCACTCCATTCCTGATGAAGGGCTTATGCCCGAAATGTTGAATTTCCTGTTCCTTGGATGCTGCCTGACCTGCTGCGCTTTTCCAGCAACACATTTTCAGCACACTCCATGTAGTCACATACATGCACAGTAATCCTCATGTAGACTTAATTATGTTTTGCCCTTACTCTGATCACACCTCTTAAATATTCCTGTACTAACCATCGCCCAGTATTCTGTGTGGCTTACTATTCCTCTCTTGTGCTATCCCTTTGTTGACCAGGTGAACATAAATCCTCTCCAACCTCCACTTTTTGCAATAACAGTCACACAACTCACCTAATCTATGAATGTCCCATCTCACCCAGTGTCCCAATGTTACAAGGAACTAAAGCCCTTCCTACTATTTCCGGCTGAACATTCATCAGCTTTGAATTCATATTTATATACCGATTTGCAAGCAGCACTGCAAGAAAACTATAGATTTGCTTTTAGACTTTGCTTGTTAAATTCCTACCTAGCTCCACAAATTCTGTCTGCAGGACCACATCCTTCTTTTACCAAAGTGATTTGTACAATGTGGACCGAGAACTGGCTGTTTACCCTCCTCCCCAGAAACACTAATATCAATGACACATGAGATACTACGATACAGAAACACAAAACAGAGCTAATATTTTTCAATTCAGCGTAGCCAGAAACTGCCAATACTACTGATAGACAAGAATGTCTTCTAAAATAAGAACACTTGCATTCCAACTCATCAATGGAATTCAAATTATGCAATTATACCTCCACTTTGTTCACTGTGTGTTCAACCACTTTTAATTAGCATTAAGGTTTCCATGTCCTTGGTAGAAGTATCCCATCAAAACTGCATACCAGGCTGAGGACCAAAACTTGTAACCCTGAGCCATTTACGAATCCAGCAGAGGTTCAACCCTTGGCAGATTCTAATGCTAGGTGACAATCTCAGGAAATATGAGGCAATCTAAAAGTCCTTTTCTATTGCACAACTACAAATATACAAGAAGATTCAGCCAGCACTTCTCAGTTACATTTGAATGTCCGTACTGACAGCACTGATTTAAACGTTTTGAATGCATTACCTTATTGCTTGTCGAATTTTAAGGTTCTAGTTCACATACTATCTGTCATACCTTGAATGGTATGTATTGCTTTGTCTCTGCAGAGACCCCATGAAATCTGTGGAATTCAGGGAAATGTCACATTGTACTGTTTGTCCAAATAGCTTCAAATGTTTATAGAAGAAAAAGACAAGGAGCTAGAAATTCTCAAAATATGGCACACTCATGGCAATAATGAGCCTGATCTTAAACAAGATGCAAGCTTTGATCCACCCATCACAGAAAGCTCTGGAGGTCTCTAGACAATGTCAAACTTGCTTCATTAAGCCCTGTCCCTTTCCTTGAATGTCACATCCAGAAATCATTGGCCCTTACGAATTAATAGTCTCAAACAAATTACATCTCGCAGCTGGTAAAGTAAACTACTTACCTTTCTCTTTCCCTTCCAAAGAGGGCAGAATCAGCAGCTATCTTCATCCCAGATCCCATATCCTGACTGCTCCTAGTACCTAGATTAGTCAAGTGAAATGGTCCGTGCTATGAGTAGAAAAAAGGCCACAGAAATCAACAGGCGTGATTGCATAGAAAGTACAAACAAATTCGATTATGACTAACGTACACCAATATTAACTTCTTTAAAATGCAAACAGAACTTGTAGAGCCCTTCAGAAGTTGTTCTTTAGAATCAGCATGGACTCTGATACTGGAGTTAGATGGTCACTGTCGATTGAATGACTGAACAGACATATAAAACAGCTAATGGCATACTTTTAAAATTCTACAACCAGTTTCTCATTTATTAAAAATCTAAAAATTTAGATCATATATCTCATTGTTAAGTAGTAGCATGTTCTTCCTTATCTTGATATTGAAGATTAATTTACCAGATTATAAAGCACAACATTTAGTTTGGTCCCTTTTGGAGTAGGGTGTGCAGCTCAGGTTGCTACACTATAGGAAGAATGTGGAATCTTTGAAGAGGGTGTAAAAGAGGTTTACCAGGATGTTGCCAGATTTGGAGCCATTAGCTATAAGAAGAGGCTAAACAAACGGATTGTTTCACCAGAACATCAGAAGCTGACAGACAATGATTGAAATATGTATAATTATGAATGGTGTGGATGGGATGAATAGTTGGTCTTTTTTCCAGGGTGGAAATGTCAAATACGGAGGGGCATAATTGAAATGAGAAACAGAAAGTTTAACGGAGATGCGAGACAAGCTTTTTTTAAACACAGAGGATGGTAGTATTTGGAACGGGCTGTCAGAGGCAGTGGTAAGAGCAGATGCAATAGCAATGTCTAAGAGGCATTTAAACAGGCACATGAACAGAGGGATATAGACCACATGCAGTCAGATGGGATTAGTTTAGAATGGCATCATGGTTGGTGCAAGCATGGTACGATGGAGTTCCTGTGCTGCACTGTTCTATGTTCAATCATATTCAACAGATTAGAACAAGTGCTATTAATGTTCTTTCATAATAGTACAATTCTAAGCCTATATCTGTACTTTAAATCTATTACATCAAAACTAAGCCTTTGATTAGTCTGAAAAGCAATTTTCGCCCAAAGATATTCCTAAAACAGGAGTCGAATTACACTATTATTGTCTATCCTCAGAATAATCTTTGAAGCATGCTGAAATACACTAATCCAAACTTTTTTTTTTATTCATTTGTGGGATGTGGGCATTGCTGTTAGCCAAAATTTTACTGCCTGTCCCTAGTTGGCCCACAATGCAATTTGAGGGGGACATTCCATGATTTTGACCCAACAATAGTGAAGGAATGGCAACATATCTCCAAGTCAGAATGATCAGTGCTTGGACAGGAGTTTGCAGGTGGCTGCCCTTGTCCTTATAGAGGTGAACATGAGTTTGAAAGATGCTGTCTGAGGACAGCAACTCACTGGATGATTTGTGAAATTTGACTAATAGTCATTAACTACAAATGATATTTGACAAATGTGAAGATGATCCCAATCAAAGACCTTGAGAAGAACAGATACTGTGATTTGAGGAGATTTGTAATTGTTGGTGCAAACAAGTCATTCAACTTGGATTTTGAGCACAGAATTAAATACTGGGAGTATAATAAGCAAGCATGATAAAACACAAATATCATACCCAACAGTACTGAACATAAAGAATTTAAATTACTATCTAAACAAAGGCAATAACTAAATAAATAAATAGCAGTCTGGAGACATAGATGCATAAATCATTGAAAATGGCGAGATATCTTGAGAAAGCAGTTAATTGGAAGTTCTGGGCTTTACAAATAGGGACACAGAGTAACCAACAAGCATGGTACACCTTTGTAAAACATTAGCTTGGTCTCAACTGTAGCACTGTGTCCAATTCTGAAACATTTACGATGGATGCAAAGACACTGGAAAACGTGAGGTTCCAAGAAAAAGGGGTAGTATGCATTAAACAGATAAAATTAGAATTCCTACAGTGTGGAAATAGGCCCTTCGGCCCAACAAGTCCACACCAATCCTCCAAGGAGTGATCCAACCCCCAATTCTATATTTACTTCTGACTAATAACCTACACAAAGGCAATTTAGCATGGCCAATTCACCTAATCTGCACATCTTTGAATTGTGGGAGGAAACCAGTGCACCCGGAGGAAACCCACACAGACACAGGGAGAATGTGCAAACTCCACACAGACACTCGCCCAAAGATGGAATCGAACCCAGGTCCCTGGTGCTTTGAGGCAGCAGTGCAGACCTCTGAGCTGTTGTGTCACCCCAAATAGATTGGAAAATGTGGAGCTCTTCTTCTTGGAGAAGAGAAAGCAAATATGAGATTTGATGGAACTCAAGATCATGGAATTTCAAGAGGAGAAAGGGGGAAATTATTCTTACTGGTAGAAGTGCCATGAACCAACAAATGACCGACAAGGAACTAAAGTCAACATGATTTTACACAAAGTGTTTAGTATCTAGAATGTACTGCCTGAAGTGTGATGGAGATATATTCAGTCTAGATTTTCAGAAGGAAATTGGCTAATTAACTGGAGTGAAAATTGTTGTCGGGCTATTGAGAAAGCAACTGCTCTTGCTGTGAGCCGGTATGGACACAACAGGCCAATTGTCTAACCCCTTGCTGTAAACATTATAATTTCAAAACAGATTCTCTCCTAAAACAGTTAATACTATGCAGGTTAATTTGAAGATGAACAAATTAATATTTAAAATAAGATTATAAAGAAAGGATAACTGAAAACGCCATGGGATACCATGACTTGTAAACTGCTAAAACTATGCAACTAATGCAGATAGTGGTAATCATGAAAACCAGATAGGTTTCAATACTCACTCAATTTTCCCATGAATACATTTATTTGAGTTTGATGGAGCCAATAACCTTTTCTGATCTGTGCGTATTTTTTTTAAACTAAACAGTGTACACAGCAATGAGGTGCTTTAGCAACAATGAAGTGCTGCAGCACAGAATACAGTGCTGTATTATTTTAATTTGGGAGGTCATTACCAGCAAGTGCAGCACAGTTATAAAGCTACCTCACCTTCTCAGTCCTCCAGTGAGTTTTCAAATGCGAAAAGATCAGTTAATTATAACGCAGATTAGAATAATTTACTATAAATTTTTGCCAAAAATAGCACAAAATATTTCTGATTATAAACAAGATTTCACAAAATAGTCATATGGCTGAAAAATTAAAATTCACATTTGAATCAGCCTAATTGTAAGTTTAATTAAAAATTAAATTTGGAAAAATGTTTGGATATTCAATGATTTCATAATAGCTCCCCATAAATGGTGGGCACATATTGAACTCAACAACCAAATGGTTTCTTCAATGGAGGAAAGGTCATAATCTATCACTATATTATGCTGATTGCACAGAAAATAGGAATTTATTTTCAAATGTTTCACATGTAAAAGACAATTCTTTGCCACGATCAATGAACTCGCATTTATGCAATTTCTTATAACATAGGGGAAAAAAAGCCCCATGCGCTTAAGTGGAGCAATAGCAAATACATTTTCTCTCAGTCACATTGGCAGAAGAGGCAGGTTTCAAGTGCTGAAAACAAGGGGAAAGATAGAATGTGGAGAGATTTAGGAGGAAATCAACAGCATAGGCCCTAGCAACTGACAAAAGCATAGCTGAATTAAAACAAAATCATTGATGGCATGAGGGCATTGCCAGCTGGGTCAACAATTCCTGCCCATCCCTAAAGTGCTGCATTCTTGAAATGCTGTAAACCTTTGGGTTTAGTACACCCACAGTGTAATTAGGGCAGATGTTCCAGGATTATGACCCAGTGGTAAATGAACGTGATATACTAAGTCAGGATGCTGTTAGGCTTGGAGTTGAACTTGAAATATGATTTGGTGGTGTTCCCATCGATCGGCTGCTCTTGTTCTTTGAAAAAGTCAGGCAATGTGCCATCAAAGGAACCTTGGTGATTTGCTGCAGTGCATTTTGCAGATGGTACACAATGCTGCTGCTTTGGTAGTGGTTGGAGTAACAAAAATGTGCATTGTCCTGAATGGCGTTGAACCTCAAGTCTTGTTGGAATCCACCCATCCAGGCAAGTTTAGTGTATTCTTGTAGATACTAGTTTCCCCAGGATCTTGACAGTAGGGGATTCAGTGATGGTAGCGCAATTGAATGTCAAGGGCTGGTGGCTAAATTGGATCTTATTAGAAATGGTTATTCCCTGGCATTTGTGGGGCACGAATGTTATTTGTCCCTTTTTAGCCTAAGCCTGAATACTGTCCAGGCCTTGGTGCACTTAAAGATGGACTGCTTCAATATGAGGAGTTGCAAATGGTACTGAACATTATGCAATTGTCAGTGAACATCCCCACTTCTGACCTCACAATAGAGTAAGCCAATGAAACTGGTGAAGATGGTTGTACATAGGACTCTACAATGAGGAATTCTGCAGAGGTGCCAGGAGCCAAGATTACTCTCCTGCAACAAACGCAACCACCTACCTATTTGCCAGGTATGACTCCAACTAGTTGAGTGTTTCTTCCCCCACCCCCATTCCTACTAGACTTCCTTGATGCTAGACTTGGTAAAATTCAACCTTGATGTCAAAGGCAGTCACTATCACCTCATCTCTGAAATTCGACTGAGTGGTCCTGGCAGAACCCAAACTAGGCAACAGAGAGCAGATTATGTCTGAAAGCACTACTTGTCAAGAGTAGTTTTGAGTTACTAGATCTGTTTGAAGCCTGTCCCATTTAGCACCGTGATAGTGCTACACAGCACAGTGGAGAATATTCTCAATGTGACAGTAGGATTTGGACTCCACAATGAACAATGTCAAGGTCAGGTGCATCTGTGAAAGGCAGATTGATGAGGATAAGTCAATATGTTTTTCCCTTACTATTTGTTGCATCCTCAGTCTAGCAGCAACATCTTTTAGGACTCTACACCAATCAGTAGGGCTGCTAGCAAACGACTTAAGACTGAGCATCCATGAGGTGCTAATGGTCATCAACAGTGGCAGAATCATACTCCAACACAAGCTATAATCCCATTGCCTATAATATCTATCAAGAAAGGGGATCAAATCTGGCTCGAACAAGAGTGCAGGAGGGCATGCCAGGAATAGATCTTGACATACCTAAAAACAAGATGTCAACTTGGGGAAGCTACAAACAGAATTATCAATGTCCCAACAGCACAAGCAGCAAGTGATAGACAGAGTTAAGCAATTTCACAGATGGATCAGATCTATAGTCCTGAATGGTGGTGGACAATTAAACAATCACTGGAGGATGCTTCACAGATATCCTCATCCCTCAGTGATGGGGGAGCCCAGCACAGAAGATAAGGCTGCAGAATTTGCAACAATCACCACCCAGAAGTGCCAAGTGGATGATCCACCTTGGCTGACTCCTTAACTTCTTAGTATTACAGGTGCCAGTCCTTAGCCAATGTGATTCCCTCCAGACTGTATACCACTGTCACATCTGCTGGACCTGACCTGCTGGTGGAACAGGACATAGCCAGGGATGGTAATGGTACCTTCTGAAGCACAGTCATACTAACAATCATAGCTCACAGATAATGTCAACCTGTTGTGCAAACAGTCTGCAAACAGCTCTCCCAGCGTTGGTACCAGCCTCAGTGATGGCGGCTTTGTAGGGTTGACAGGGCTGGGTTTACCATCATAATTTCCAATGCCTATATTAATTAACCAATCAGTTTCCTTCCTTCCTTCCTTTCTCTAGGTCATTTCAGAGGGCAGTTAAGTGTTAATCACATTGCTGCAAGTCTAGAATCACATATAGGCCGGACCAGGCAAGGGCAGTAGAGAGCTTCTTCCCGAGAAAACACGAGCGAACCAACTAACAGTGATTCATGGTCAGCACAAGATTAGCATTTAATTCCATATTTATTGATTCAATTTAACAACTGTTTTCAAATCCATAAACCCAGAGCATTAGCCTGGGCCTCTGTATACCACTGCAACGACATTATCAAGATATCACTGGACATGTTGAAGATGTCAAAATCTAAGAAAGACAGATATCTTCAAAGATTGAATGATGGAGGTTAGAGTGTTAGGGGGGGACAAGGTCACTTGAACGAATAGCCTAAGAAACAGGAGTAGCTGAGAGCTGCTCGGCCTATCGAGCCTGTTATCCCTATTGATTAAAATCATACCTCAAATCTATCTGTCCATACTACTCCCATATCCATTATTTCATTGGTATCCAAACGTATGTCAATCTCTGCCTTGAATTACTTAAAAGATAAGCATTCACAGTTATCAAGGATAAAAAATTCCAATGATTTGCAAGCCATTAAATAAGGAAACTGCTCACCGCCTCAGTCCTAAAGAGGTGACCACTCGTTCTAACATCCCAAGCCACAGGAAACATCCTTCCAGCATCTACCCTATCCAGCCCCTCAAATGTTTTCAGTGCAATTATTCTTAATTGTTTAAACTCCAGGCAATGCAGTCCTTCTCCAAGGTACAGTGGTATACAGTCAAGGAGCTGCCCTTAGAGTCCTCATCACTGACTCCAAACATTATAATCGTCATATCCCAGTAATGTGTCTCATGATTTTTTTGCTGGACTCTCTCAGACAAATAAAATTTGCCTCGGATACAATAATATGACACTGTACATGATACTTTAGATGCAGTTACATGAAGAACCTACACGACCACAGCAAGACATCCTTATGGTCATATTCAAATACTGATATAATAAAAGATTGCATACTATTACTTTCTTGCTAGATCTACATGTTTACTTTGAAATTATTTTCCAAGGAATTAGATCCTTCTGAATAACAACAATTTTCAATCTTTAAACTTTAAAGAAAAATCTATTCTATTTTTCCCACTGAAGTGTGTTAACTTCATAATTCACATTACATTCCATCTGTCAATGTCTTGTCCACTCAATTAACCTACATAGCTTTGCAGCCTTTTTTGCACCTACCTCTCAACTTAGTTTGTGTTGTAACTTTGTGTAAATTACAATTGTAGATACAAGCTGTCTCCTTATACAAGTCATTGATATGACCATATGACATAGGAGCAGAACTAGGCCATTCTACCCATCAAGTCTGTTCTACCATTTGATCATGGCTGATAGGTTTCTCAACCCCATTCTCCTGCTTTCTCACCATAATGCTAAATGACTCAGTCTCCACAAACCTCTGAGGCAGAGAATTCCAAAGATTCATCACCCCCTGGCTGAAGAAATTCATCAGTTCCAAAGACTCTTCCCTTCACTCTGAGGCTGTGCCCTCGGATCATGTATGTAAACTTCCTCTGGACCCCCTCAAATGCTAGAACATCTTTCCTTAGATACAGAGGCCAAAACTGCTCACAATATTCCAAATGCAATCTGACCAGAACCTTATACAACCTCAGCAGTACTTCTCTGCTCATGTTATAGCCCTCTTGAAATGAATGCTAACATTGCATTGGACTTCCTAACTGTTAAGTGAACATGTTTACCTTAAGGGAACTCTGAACCAGAACTCCTAAGTCCCCTTGTGCTTCAGATTTCCAAAATCTTTCCCCATTTAGAAAATAGTCTACACCTCTATTCTTCCTAACAAAGTGCACGACCTCACACTTGCCCAGATTGTATTCCACCTGCCACTTCTTTGCCCACTTTCCTAGCCTGTCCATGTCCTTCGCCAGCCTCCCCTCTTCCTCAAAACTACCTGACCCCAACTATTTTGGTGCCATCTGCAAACTTAGCAACTAAGCCCTCAGTTCCTTCATCCAGATCGTTTTTGTGTAACATGAATACTTGTGGTCTAAACACAGACTCCTTTGGAACTCCACTAGTTATTGGCTGATATCCTGAAAACGACCCCTTTCTCCCTACTTTCTGCCTTCTGCCAGTCAATCAATTGTATTGCCAAGTCAGTAACTTGCCCCAACACAATGGGCTCTTATCTTATTTAGCAAATTCCTTTGTAGCACTTGTCAAAGGCTTTCTGGAAATCCAAATAGACCGCTTCCACTGGCTCTCCTTTATTTCAGTTGCCCATTACCTCCTCCAAGGAATCCACTATATTTGTCAGGTTTGACCTCCCTGTGACGTAGCTGTACTGACTCAGCCCTATTTTACTCTGCACTTCCAAGTATCCCGCAATCTCATCCTTAATAACAGACTCTAAAATCTTACCAACAACCTAGGTCATAATGGCCTACAGTTTCTTGTCTTCGGCCTTCCACCCTTCTGAAACAGGAGTATTGATAATGGTTGTAAATATTGGAGTTGATTTTGTAAAAAGAAATCAGAAATTTAAAATGGAGGCTTTGCCTAACTAGGAAAGCACTGGAATAATCAAATTTGTAGATAACAATCAAGTACAAGGCACATAATGTGATTACTCATGATTAATTGTTTAAAACAAGTATTCAACAATATTTGGTACTTTTTTAAAAACAAGAAATCATCATGCCAGTTAGCCTAGCAGTCAGACAACCATTAATAAAGCTGCACAACATGCAGTGAACATAACTGCTCCATCAAAATTCAACATTGTACTTTGTTTTAAAAGTATGCAGTTAACTGTTTATTATTAGCCTTCGGTATTTTTTGTAGCAATTTCATTACAATTTTGTTTTTATTACATATGTTATGTCTTGGCTATTCTTCCCACTTCCAATAAAAGGGGATTGTCCATTGGATTATGTGTTGACAATCATGTCAGTCAGGATCCTCTCTCTCTCTCCTCTTTTAGAGTATCACCTCCCAGATCCTAATGCAATTAATTATTTGGTGCAATGTATCAGTGGCTTTTTCTAAGGTCACGCATTATGACCATACTTACCCGGTATCCAAGAAGACCTTCCGGTGAATTTGCTGCTCTTTCTTCAGTAAAACGTCTCTTTTGTGGCTGAGGAGGCAGTGGCATTGGGTTACTAGTACCTGTGGTCTGGAACTGATACTCTGAGCTGGATAAAGACACTGGCATTGGAGCAGAGTTTACAGGTTGGACCTACGAATAACCGACAAATACTTAATAAAACTACAATAATAGATTGATGAAAAATTAAACAACCCAAACATCTAAAACGGAAAACAACTGACCAGGGCTTGTTTTTATATAAATTATTCTCCTAATATGGATGACGATAAATCACTAAGGAGGACATCCAAGAAGGATCTTCAAGTGAGGCCATCTGGATAGAGCTTCAACAAAAAAGGATGATTATATTGCTGAGATTATACCACAGGCCTCTAAACAGTCAGAGGGAGATAGAGGAGTTGTGCATGCAAATGTGAGAAAGAAGCAGGGCTGTAGTTGTAGGAGACTTCAACTTTGCTACCATTAACTAGGACCCCCTTTGCATGAAAGGATTAGATGGGGTGAAATTTTTTGAAGTGCATCTAGGAGAGCTTTCTTTCATTGCCAGTATGTACGTCGAGAGATTCAACAGCGCTAGACCTAATCCTAGAGAATGAAGCCAATCAAATGATTAAAGTTTAAGTGGGGGAGCATTTGGGGCAGTGACTATAATAAGTCTACATTTGGAAAATGCGAGTCCTTTTAAAATTCGTGTAGTGAGAATTCAGGGCCAGCTGGTCCTCAAATAGTGAAGGGCAAGGGCAGCAAGTTCCTGGATGTTAATGCCAATTGAGAGTTTGAAGAATAAAAATAACGCATATGTTAGGTACAGTGGATTAAAAATATCAGACATGTACAAAGTATGAGAGATCGCTTTAAAAGAAAATTAGAAAGGCAAAGAAGGGCCAGAAAATATCTTTGGCAAATGGGATTGAGGGAAATCACAAGGTTTTAAGTATTTTAAGATTTGTCAGACTATCAAGGAAACAGTGGGTCCCATTAGAGACCACAAGGGCAATCTGTACATGGAACCTTGAACGCGGGTGAAGTCTTAAATGAATTGTTATCTGTATTCACTACAGAAAGACATTGTAGCTGGAGATTTTAGTTGAGATGCTGAGGTTTTACAACATGCTATGACTAATAAAGGGAGGCATCAGATAATTTAGCAGGCATACAGGTGCATAACTTCCTGGGCCTGATGAGATGTATCCCAGTCTGCTAATGGGAGGCAAGGAAGGAGACTGCTGGTGCCCTAGCAGATATATTTAATACTTCACTGGTCACAGATGAAGTGCCAGATGAGTGGAGAACAGATAATGTGGTTCCTCCGTCCAAGAAGGGCAGACACGATAGGCCAAGTGATTACAAACTGAGTCTGACATCACTCGTAGGGAAATTATTGGAAAAAATTCTGAAGAACAGGATTAATCTATACTTGAAAAAGTGGGAAATGATCAGGGATAGTGAGCACGGATTAGTTAGAGGGAGATCCTGGTTGACTAACTTAATGAGTTTTTTTTGAAGAGTTGACTAAATATTATGAAGTTTGTGCAGCTGATGTGGTTTACATGAACTTTAGTAAGGCCTTTGACAAAGTTCTACATGGAAGGCTGGTCCACAAGGTTAGAGCCTGTGGCATCTGAGGCAAGATGACAAACTGATTCCAAAACTGGCTTATACATTGTAGGCAAACAGTGATGGCGGGTTCTCATTATAATTGAAAGCCTGTGACCAGCGATGTCACACAGGACCAGTGCTTAGACCCTTGCTGCTTGTTATGTACAATAATAACTAGGATGTGTACGTAGAAGATTTAATTAGTAAGTTTGTAGATGACAGAAAAATTGGAGTGTAGTTGATAGTGAGGATGATGAACTCGGGCTACAGACTGATATGATTCTGGATGAGAATAAATCACTAAGAACAAAGAACAATACAGCACGAAACAGACCAACACATTTTGTCCTTCCATAATGAAAGTACCTTCACTTACAGGGTCCATATCCCTCTATTCCCTTCCTATTCATGTACTGATCCAGGTGCTTCTGGAATGCTGCTTCTGTATCTGCTTTCACCACCTCCTCTGGCAGCACGATCAAGGCATTCACCATTGTGTGAAAAACCTGCCTCACACATCTCAAATTCCGCCACCACCACCACCACCAACCAAACCCCACCCCAGCACCTTGAATACGTGTCCGCTTGTAATTGACCCCTCGAACCTGGGATAAAGCCCCTTACTTTCCACTTTATCCACGCCATTCATAATCTTATAATCTGCTATCAGGTCACCCCTCAATCTCCCATGTTCCAGTGAAAACAAACCCAGTTTATCCAACCTTTGTTCATAGCTAAAATTTCCCCATACCAGGGCAACATCCTGGTAAACCTTTTCTGTACCATCTCCAAAGCATCCACATCCTTCTGATAATGTGGTGTCCAGAACTGTACGCAATATTCCAAGTGTGGCCTAACTTAAATTCTCTAAAGCTGCAGCATAACTTGCCTATCCTTATACTCAACACCCCTTCCAATGAAGGCAAGCATGCCAGAGGCCTTTTCTACCACCTTATCTACCTACACTGCCACCTTCAGTGATCCTTAGACTAGGACACTCAGATCCCTCTGCATATCAATACTCATAAGGGTTCTGCCATTCACTATATAATTTCCACCTGTACTTTGCCTTTCAAAATGCATCACTTCACATTTGTCTGAGTAAAACTCCATCTGCCATTTTTCTACCCATGCCTCCAACTGATCTATATCTTGCTGTAATCTCTGACAATCCTTCTCAATATCTGCAACTCCACCAATCTTTGCATCTTCTACTAGTTATGTGACCATTGCAAACCATCAGAAGCAGACATACAAATTACTCCTTCGGTGCCACATTAGCTTGGCAGAGATCTATGAAGTTGGTAATCTGAAAAGGACAAACTATTATATTTGGGATATGATTGTCATGAGATAATAGGAAGTAATGTCAGTAAGATGACTACTTATAAAGAAACCTGCCAGGAATTTTGATTATTTTGCTTAGCTATTCAGAGACTGTTCATGTTTTGACCATGCAATGACAAGCCAATTGGAATACAAGTTGTTTCTGATCTTGATCAACAGCTCATGACTGGCAATAAGCACTGATTCTTTGTCTGTCAGTGCCCAGAAAAGACTGAAGTTAGAAGGAAAACTGGAGTCAACAGTAAATAACAAAAGATGTGTCCATGAGGCTGGCATTCCATTCGTGAATCAACCTGAATCCACCGCTTTTATCATGCATTATTTCTTTTGTATCAGTTTTAATAAACTAAATGAATTCTATGTTTGTACTTTGATTGGATCTTGTAACCAATTAGGACTAGTAATTCTTGTGGTTGACTCTCTCAAACTCAGTCTGTAACTGTAATTAATTTTAACTGAAAGATCCAAGTATAAGAGAACCCCAAAGCTTTGCAAAGGCTAACCTTTAACATCCTCTAAAATGTTCTATAATCTAAATAATCACTTGGGAAGTCACTCTAATAAGAAATTGCTTGCATTTCATTACCTTCTAAGGACAATTATGAATAGCCAATAAGTATGGTCCAAACAGCAACAGCAATATATCCCAAAAAAGTGTGAAAATCTGGAAGCGGTCATCTTCCACTAGATTTTACTTCTGAAAGGAGTTATTCCCAATACTCAGCTTTTCATCTCCACAATTTCAATAACAGGACTTTAAGTCCTATTTTGGAAGCTGACAGCTTCAAAATTGAAATGCCTACATGAAGCACCAAGGTTGATAACATCACTGAAATTGCAGAACAACAGTCAATAAATTAATGGAAGAGATTAAACTTAAATAAAATGTTGCATCCTTTATCATCAGATGCAGAGAGCAAATAGCAAAGTTACACATCTGAATGATAACAAAGAAGCATAAGCAGTAATAGTAGTAGTGAGTACAGGAAGAGTCAGCCACTTCGTTCACTAGAACTTAGTTCTAGTTTTTAGTTCACTAAAAACTCTGGTTCACTAATGGGCAGCACTGTGGCTCAGTGGTTTGCACTGCTGCCTCACAGCACCAAGGACCCGGGTTCAATTTCCGCATTGGGCGACGGTCAATGTGGAGTTTGCACATTCTCCGTGCCTGCTTGGGTCTCCTCCTACAGTCCAAAGATGTGCTGGTCAGGTGAAGTGGCCATGCTAAACTGCCCATAGTGTTAATCAGGAGACACCGGCACCAATCTAACACACCGCCCCGTGGCCCAACATTTCAACTCCCCCTCCCATTCTGCCGAGGACATGGAGGTCCTGGGCCTCCTTCACCGCCGCTCCCTCACCACCAGACGCCTGAAGGAAGAATGCCTCATCTTCCATCTCGGAACACTTCAACCCCAGGCCATAGGGGAATGGGTCTTGGTGGGTTACTCTTCAGACAGTCGGTGTGGACTTGTTTCCATACTGTAGGGAATCTAACCTAGTTCAGAACAATCGGTATTGGTGGTCAACCTAGCATTCGTTACCCATTTCTAATTGCACGTGAACTTAATGGTTTACTATGCTATTTCAGAGTGTAGTGAAGATCTGTCTGGAGTCATGTGCAGGCCAGATCAGATAATGAAGGCAGATTTCCTCCTCAAAGGACATATTCAAAGGAATCTTCATCATAGAATTCCTACAGTGTGGAAACAGGTCATTCAGCCCAACAAGCTCACACAGACACCCTGAAGAGCATTCCACCCAGACCCATCCCCGTACTCTATCCCCGGATTTCCCGTGGCTAATCCATCTAGCCTACACACTACGGGCAATTCAGTATGGCCAATCCACATAACCTGAACATCTTCAGACTGTGGGAGGAAACCACGCAGATACAGAGAGAATGTGCAAACTCCACCCAGACAGTCACCCGAGGCTGGAATTGAACCCGAGTCCCTGAGACTGTGAAGCAGCAGTGCTAACCACTGAGCGACCGTGCTGCCCATTAGTGAACCAGGGCTTTTACAACAATCAACGATGGTTTGACAGTCACTATTTAATGAAGAAGAATTTTCTATTCTAGATTCCCTTAATTGAATTTAAATTCCATTAGCTGCAATGGTGGGATTTGAATCCATGTTCCCATGGACAGTATGGTTGATTGGTGCGGGTGTCCCGGAGATGTTCCCTAAAGCCCCCCTACATCCCACCCTCTCATCCTGGCACTTTCCCCTGCCACTGCAGGAACTGTAAAACCTGTGCCCACACCTCCTCCCTCACCTCTATCCAGGGCCCTAAAGGAGCCTTCCACATCCATCAAAGTTTGACCTGCACATCCACTAATATCATTTATTGTATCCGTTGCTCCCGATGCGGTCTCCTCTACATTGGGGACACTGCGCGCCTCCTAGCAGAGCGCTTTAGGGAACATCTTCGGGACACCCACACCAATCAACCACACCGCCATGTGGCCCAACATTTCAACTCCCCCTCCCACTCTGCCGAGGACATGGAGGTCCTTGGCCTCCTTCACCGCCGCTCCCTCACCACCAGACGCCTGGAGGAAGAACGCCTCATCTTCTGTCTCGGAACACTTCAACCCCAGGGCATCAATGTGGACTTCAACAGTTTCCTCATTTCCCCTTCCCCCACCTCACCCTAGTTCCAAACTTCCAGCTCAGCACTGTCCCCATGACTTGTCTGGACTTGTCCTACCTACCTATCTCTTTTTCCACCTATCCACTCCACCCACTCCTCCCTGACCTATCATCTTCATCCCCTCCCCCACTTACCCATTGTACTCTATGTTACTTTCTCCCCACCTCCACCCTCCTCTAGCTTATCTCTCCACGCTTCAGGCTCTCTGCCTTTATTCCTGAAGGGCTTTTGCCTGAAACGTCAATTTCGCTGCACTTTGGATGCTGCCTGAACTGCTGTGCTCTTCCAGCACCACTGATCCAGAATCTGGTTTCTAGCATCTGCAGTCATTGTTTTTATGTCTGGATTATTAGCCCAGTGATATTATCACTACACCACCATCTCTGCCAAGCCTATTTTGCCATTCCACATGATGATAACTGATCTGTAATGTAATTCCTGGCCTATGGCCACACCTCATTACTTTTAGAGAAAAAATATCCATCAACCTTAGATTTAAAATTAACAATTGATTTAGCATCCACTACTAACTGCAAGATAAGAGTGCTGAACATGTACAACCATGTGTGTGTAGAAGTACTTCCTAATTTCATTCTTGAAAAATCTGGCTCCAAGTTTTAGACAATGTCTCAGAATTCTACATTTGCCAATTTAGCGGAAACTGTTTCTGTGTAATAGAAATCATTCATCCTACAAAATTTCCAAATTCCAAGGACTACAACTTCAGGTTATATAATCACTTTTCATAACTTAATTCTCAATCCAGATATCATAGCATAGGCAATATCAGCCTTTATGGACAGAATATTTTAGTAACAATACTGGAAGTCAAGGACTATAAATACACATTTTACAGTAATAGATAATTGAGAACTTGCATAATTTTAAAAAGTGTTAAGAAAAATAGGGCATTAGTCAGGTGTAGTTGGATGGGGTGTGAAGCAAAAAGTTAAAAATTGCCCACACTTTAGATTAAGTTTAAGATGAAATTCAAAGGAAGTACAGATGAGTTCAATTCTGAGTTTGCATCTGAAAATTAATATCAACGACTTGGATACATACAGCAGTATTGAAATTTGCATAAGATACCAAATTGTGATACAATAATTCCTTAGAACAACAAAGAAAATTGCAAAACAACAATGATAAAATCAAAGTCGTTAGCTACAAAATACCAGATAAAGTTTAATGTACAGTAGCAACATTGATCTCTATTACATTTATTTGCATTTAACCTACACAAGCCTGTTCCATCTTTCAATCATATCATGACTCATCCATACTTTAATTCCATTCATCCACTTTGGTCTACCTCATCTACTAAAACCTCAAGCAATCTTTGACATAAAAGTGTGAAATGTGCTAAAAGTGATTTTGGTAATAAGGATTTCCACATTTCTACCATACTTGCATGATGTATTACTCTTCAGTGGCCTAGTTCTCATTTTAAAGCTATGTTGCTTTGCTCTACACTTCCATCAGGAATAATTTCTAACTACCCGACCAATTACTACCAAAATTTTAAACACCTTGAACAAATTAATGTTTACTTATCTATATTTCAAGAAATACAAGCTACCCTGCATTACTAGACAACATTCTGTTGAATTTGCTTTAGCCAGAATGATCTAAAACAGTGTCCAAAGTTACACACACTACTCCAAAATCAGTCAAACAGAGGCTTATACTCTACTTAAACTTTCTTGAATTTATATTCTTGTCTGCTTGCTATAAAGCTAATGTTCCACTGGTCTACTTTTCTTATACCTGACAATTCACTGGAGGATGCTCCACCAATATTTCTGTCATATTAGTGGAAAGATAAAGCTGATGCATTCACAACTGTCTTTAGCCAGAAGTGATGAGCGAATGATCCATCCAAGCCTCCTCCAGAAGTGTCCAGTATTACAGATGAGAGTTGTCAGCCAAATCAATACTCTTCATGTGACATCAAGAATCAGCTGGAGGCACTGGACAGTTCAAAGGCTATGGCCGTGAACAACATTCCATTAGTAGTACTGAAGACTTGTGCTCCATCTTGCTGTACTCCTAGCCAACCTGTTCCAGTATAGCTACAGTACTAGCACCTGTCCAACCATGTGGAAACTTGCCTACTTATGTCCAAAATGCAGGACAAAACCAAATAGGTCCATTTCCACACCATCAGTCTATTCTCAACTGTCAGTAAAGTGATGAAAGGAATCATCAACTGTACTATCAAGCAACACTTGGTTACCAATAAGCAGCTCACTGATACTCACTTAGGGTTCTGCCACAACCACTCAGCTCTTGACCTTATTACAAGACAAAAGAATTGGAATTCAGAGACAAGGTGACAGTAACTACCCTCAAGTCTGCGTTTGACAGAATGTGGCAACAAAGAGCCCTAGAAATACTGCACTCAATAGTAACTTGGGAAAACTGTCCACTGATTGGAGTCATACCTGGTACAAAGGAAGATGGCTGTGGTTGTTAGACATCAGTCATCTGAGTTCCAGGACATCTCTGCTTAGGCACACTGCTGAAAACCAATAATCTTTAACCACTTCTTCAATGCCCTTCACTCCGTTATAAGATCAGAAATGGGACATTTGCTTATGATTGCACAATGCTCAGCTTATTCGTGACTCCTCAGATACCAAGGCACTCCATGTCCAAATGCAGCAAGACTTCTAAAATGGGCCTGGGGCTGTAAAATGGCAAGTAACACTCATGCCATACAAATACCAGGGAATGACCATCCCCAACAGGAGAGAATCTAACTGTCACCCCTTGAAATTCAATTATCCTTAGGTTATACAATCACCAGTCTATCTCGATTCAGAGAGCCACCCTATGTTCCTCTGGGACAAGGGTGAATTTACTCACTTTGCTTCACATAAGCATTCTAAAGCAAAGCAGGGAAATGGCAGCATACTTGCCATAATACTGGGCTAGTCATCCTGAAACCCAGGCTAATGAGTTCAAACCCACCAGTTTAAATTCAATTCACAGTATAGAAGAAGTTCTTCAGGCAGTGAGTCTCTGGTGACAAATCAGTTTTCACTAATTCCATTTTCCAGCACTTGGCCTACAGCCTTGAATGTTATAACATTAAAAAGTACTTGGATGAGCATTTGAAATAGTTGAGATGTTACCCAGCTCTCCCAGTTAGTGTAATCTAGATTTCCACCATGTGGGTGAAAATGTTTCCCCTCAAATCTTGTTTAAACCTCCCGCCTTTCACTTTAAAATTATGCCTCCGTTTTAATGACCCTTCTAGGTCAAATAACTGCTTCCTATTCACCCTATCTACGACCCTCATAATCTATACACTTCAATCACATTCCCTGTCAGCCTCTCTGCACCAAAGAAAACAACCTGAGCTTATCTAGAGTCTCTTCAACGCTAAACTGTTCCATCCCAGGCAACATCCTCGTGAATCTCGTTTACATCCTCTCCAATGCAATCACATCCTTTCTATACTGCAGTGATGAGAATTGCACACAGAGCTTCATCTGTGGCCTAACTGAAGTTCTGTACACTCCAACCTAACCTCTCTGCTTTATAATATGTACCAAGTGGTAAGTGGCCCATATGCATCCTTAACTAACCTATTAACCCGTCAATGATCTGAAGACAAGCAACCCAAGATCCCTCTAAGTTTCTGAGTGCCTTGCCAATCATTGAGTACTCCCTTATCATGTTACTTCTGCCATAGTGCATCATTTCATACCTATCAGTTTTAAATTTCATCTGCCACTGATCTATCCGTCTGAACAATCTGTATATTAAAAACAAGTATGGAAGCTGATTTTAATAGTGTTGACCATGATATTATCTGATGGTTGTTAAAAACAAAAATCATCTGGTTTATTGATGTACAATCAAGATGGAAATCTAATGTCCTTCCCTGATCTGATCTACGTGAGACATCAGATCCACAGCAATGTGACTGACTCTTAACTGTTGTACTAAATGCACTAGCAAGCAATTCAGTTCAAGTGCAATTAAAGATGAATGAAAGATGCTAACCTTGCCAGAGACCGCAATATCTCCTGAAAGAAAACAAAAATCAACAAGCTATCTAGGAACAATTACATCAGATGACTCAAGCTTGATCTTGAACATTTCTGATGGAAGGTCACTGGACTTGAAATATTAACTCTTTTTCTCTCAACAGACATTGCCACACCTGTACTTCTCCAACACTGTCATTTTTGTTTCAGATCTCCAGCATCCACAGATTTTTTGTGTTCATTTTTCTGAGTGGCAGGCAGTGACTGGTAGGGTACCACAGGAATCGGTGTTTGAACCCCAACTATTCACAATATGTATTAATGATTTAGATGAGGAAATAACGTGGAATATCTTCAAGTTTGAAGATATCACAAAGCTGGAAGGGTATACTGTGAGGAGGATGCAGAGAAACTTCAATTTTGAGAAAATGCTGCAAAATCTCAGCAGGTCTGGCAGCATCTCTAAGGAGAGAAAGGAGTTGACGCTTCAAGTCAAACTGACCCTTTGTCAAAGGGGCTTAGACTCGAAATGTTAATTCTTTCCTCTCCTTTCAGATGCTGCCAGACCTGCTGAGATTTTCCAGCATTTTCTCTTTCGGTTTCAGATTCCAGCATCCGCAGTAATTTGTTTTTATCTTTTAAGCTTCAATTTTGACAAGTTATGCGAGAAAATACGTGACAGATGCAGGTATAATGTGAATAAGTATGAGGTTATCCACTTTGATAGTAAAAACAGGCAGACAGATTAGAATTACAATAAACTGGGGAAGGGGTGATGCAGGGTGCCCTCATGCATCAGTAAGCATGCAGGTACAGCAGGCGGTGAAGACAGCCAAGACTAAGTTAACATTCATAGCGAGGATTTGAGTAGAAGAGCAGGGATGTCTTGCTGCAATTGTACAGGACATTGCTAAGACCATATCTGGAGTACTGTGTGTAGTTCTGGTCTCCTTATCAGGGCCAAGATGTTCTGGCTATTAGGGAGTGCAAAGAAGGTTTAACAAACTGATTCTTGGGATGGCAAGACTAACACACAGGGAGACACTGGATTGGTTAGGACTATAATGTACTGGAGTTTAGAAGGATGGGGGGTTGGGGGGTGCGGAAGTGGGGTATCTCATTGAAACCTGTAACATTTTAACAGGATCAGGCAGGTAGGTGCAGGAAGGACGTTCCCAATAACTGGGAGTCGAGAAACAGGAGTCTAAAAAAAATCTTCACCCAAAGAGTGGTAAGACTGTGGAATTCTTTACCACAGATAACCTTTGAAACTAAAACAGTAAAGAAAGATGTAGGTTTAGTTCTTTAGACTAAAGAAATCAAAGGATAAGGGGAGAAAGGAGGAACAGTTATGATCATATTGAACAGTACAACAGGCTCAAAGAGACGAACGGCTAACAGCACTCTAGGTTTCTATGCTTCGCAGATTGTTAAACAAATGCATACAAAGTTCAATTAGAAATATAGAAATTATCCAAACAATTGATTTCTTTTATGCTTACCTGCTGCATACTTGTTCCAGCTTGCTGCAAAGGCTGTGGTGTGTAACAAGGTCCTGGTATAGGCTGTGGCACCTGAAAGTTGTTCTGAGTTCCAGGGTTCATGATCCCAGACACTACTTGATTTTGAGAGATCTCTGCAGGAAGCCCAGCAGTATACGGTGTTGGAAGAGGCTGCCTGAACTGCTGTGCAGTATACTGTGCATTTGTGTTGGCAAATGTGTACGGGACGGATGTCTGAGGCTGAATGGAATATGGTTGTGACGTCATCACTGGAGCTAAAACAGAGACAGGATTCTGGGCAGGAGCCATAGCTGGAGATGGTGTCACCATGGAGTAGACTGTAAAATATCGAATATTTCAAAATAAACTCAAGGTTAAATGTTGTTACCCAATATCAAACCTTTATTTTTAATTAATCTCCTTGAGATTATACATCTGTCAACTTAACACAGAGAGGTAACCAACGTAATGTACATGCATAAATAGTTCAGCAAATAATATATATCCAAATCAGAATAGTGAATGACTTGGACAGGTTTGTGTAGATCGTGGCATTCCCATGTACCTGCTACCTGGACTTCCTGGATAGAACATAGAACATTACAGTTCAGTACAGCCCTCGATGTTGCGCCGATCTGAAAACCCACAGCCCATCTAACTTACACTATTCCATTATCATTCCATATGTTTATCCAACGACCATTTAAATGCCCTTAAAATTGCGTCTACTACTGTTGCAGGAAGGGCATTCCAAGCCCTTACTACTGAGTGAAGAACATACCTCTGACATCTGTCCTATTTAAAACACCCTTCAATTTAAAGCTATGTCCCCCCCATGCTAGCCATCATCATCCAAGGAGAAAGGCTCTCATCGATGGTAGTAATCATGGTGTTGGAGAGTGCTGTCTAAAGAGCTTATGTGAACGTCTGTAGAACATTTTCTGATTGTGTACACTGCTGCTACTGTTGGTCAGTGGTAGATAGAGTTAATGTGTATATGGTGCTCATGTCATATAGTCAGAACCTCATCTGCAGACTGCTTTGTCCTGCTTCCATCAAGCTTCAATTGCTATTGAGGCTGTACTGTCCTGGCAAGTTTGGAATATTACATCACATTCCTGACTTGTGCCTTGAAGATGGTGGACAGCCTTTGGAGAGTCAAGAAGTTACTTCCTGGTACTCCCTATTGTTTTGTACTACCTATACCCTTTATCCATTCTAATATGTTAACTTCTATGTCGTGTCTTGTCTTCAGTGTGATATCTTGTCAAACACCTTTGGAAGCACCATTTCAATGGGATTCACTCTATCCAGTATAAATATCAACTCATCCAAAAAACATCTCTAATAAATCAGAGAAACACAATTTTCCTTTCAAAAGGCCTTGATGGCTCTGCCTGATCAAATCATGATTTTCCAAGTAACAGATATAGGTTCCTTAATAATGAATTCTATAACATTCCTCATGAAAAAGATTAAGGCTAACTGGCCTACAAATTTCTGCTTTCTGCCCACTGAACAAACTTGAGTGTTTGCTTATTTCCAATTTGCCACGAATCTTCCAGAGTCAAAGAAATTTACAACACTACAACTATTGTATCTATGATCTGTTCTAGCACAAACTCTACCAACTGGAAGGACAAGCAGCAAACACAAGTAAACAGTGCCCTCATATTCCCCTCCAGGCCATACACCATCCTCACTTGGAACTACAAGACAGTGCATTCATTTGCATTGTTAAAAATTCTGAAATTCCTTCTGTAACACCACTATGGGTGCAGCATCAACAAGTGGGACTACAGCAGTTTGAGAATGTGGCTCACCTCCACAATCACAAGGGAATTAGGATGGACAAGTAGTATTGATCTAGCCAACATCTCATCAAGAATTAATAATTTATTGGAAACAATTTTTTAATCATTCTACTTCCCCTCCTGCTCCCACATTTGGAGATATTGATGTTAATTCTCTCTCTAAGAGTGTTATCCTATTCCCTTTTAAATCTGTCCCGTTGTTCCTCACATCTTTCCTGGAACTCCCTGATTGAATCCCTTCTACCAACTTTCTGTCCTTGCCACTACATTAAAGCTGCTCTTACCAAAGTCACAAATGACATCCCACATGACTGGGATAAAGGTTACCATCTCCTTCTACTTCATTCTTAACCTGTCTATAGCTTTTAATAAGACTGACCACACTTACCTCCTCCAATGATTGCCACCATCATCCAGCTGATGAACTACACTCACCAAGTACTATTTGTATCTAATTGCAGACAGACTATCAAATTCAACTAGCAAAGCAGAGATTTCCTCCAGTTAAATCTTGGGCAGACTATAGTCATTGCAAACTTTGTTTCCTTGCGCGAATTGCATCCTTCTCTTTAGCAACTGACACTAAACTAGATAGTTTACAACCATGAGGTCATATCTGGTCCCAAGATGGGGTTCTGACTATGCTAACATTAAGACTTCTTTTCTCTACTTCTGTAGGATTGCCCAACATTTTCCCCATCTCAGCTTATTGGCTGCTGTAACCACATTTGTGCCTTTGTTATGTATGGAATTGACAACTTCTATGCACTTCTGGATGGTCTTCTACATTTGCCCCTCCATAAAATTGAGGTAATCTAGAACTCTGCTGTCTTGCTCTAATGCTTAGAAAGTCATTTTCACCCTGTCCTCCTAAACTTGTTCCCCAACACTGGTTTCCCAGACAAGCAAGTTCTTGATCTTACAACTGTCATCCGTGTTTTGAAATCTCTCCATGGCTCTCAAATTCCTACCTCTACAATCTCCTGCAGCCTGACAATCTTCCAAGTTAAATGGAAGCAACAAGTAAAACAACGGACTTGAATATTCATGTTTCTGAATGTTTGCATCAGTCCCACAAGAATACCTGATGGTGGACCCAGTCCTGATGTAATCTGGCTTTGGTATCTAGAATATTCTGCATGTACCTTGAAGAAAGAAGAAAGACAACATTCACAAATGAACATTACAAAATTATTCCAGTATGTAGACTAAACGTGGACTTAATGTCAGAATGTACATCTTATCCTCTGAATTATGTATCACAAACTACAATATAACCTGTTTCCAACACAGGATTATAATCAACATCTCAGCACAATTTCTTGTCTATAAAAATAATGCCATCATTAATTTCTTCCAGCTCAAGTATGGTCAACTCAGTTGCCATGATGAGTTAAATAATAATGTTGAGATTGTGGTGCTGGAAAAGCACAGCACGTCAGGCAGAGTCCAAGGAGCAGGAGAATTGACGTTTTGGAGAGGTTTGTGAAGGGCTTTTGCCCGAAACGCCAATTCTCCTGCTCTTCGGATGCTGTTTGAGCTGCTATGCTTTTCCAACACCACACTCTCAACTCTGAACTCCAACATCTGCGATCCTCACGTTTTCTCTGAAATAATAGTTGTAGCCGTTGTATGTTTATAGGTAATTATATTTCTATGGAAAATCAATTGTTACTGACATCTTTCTATTAAATTACAGGAAACATCTATCGATATCATGGTAAATTTTAAAATTTAAAAAGGAATGTAACGTTGAAATTTAGTCCATTGCTCTTGTTTTGTTTTAAGTGATCAAAAATATTTTTCGGAAACCCAAAGAGAAAACTATACCTTCATTAAAAACTAAAGTTCAATCAATGAAAAGATTAATTGACACTAAACTTGTTTTTTAACCCAGAAAAATATCTTAAGACCCGTTTATAAGCAGTTACTAATCTTTCATTGACTAATGTTACTCAGATAGAAGATACAACAGATACACTATTTGTTATGCAGTTGAGGAGAGTGGCCTCTCAGAGGAAAATAGCAGCAACCAAATTATTTACACCACAGTTGGTTCTGCTGTATGGGAGAAGAGGAATAAGTGTAGAAAGGGTATATTAATAGGGGATTCAATCCTGAGGAGATGTTGCTGTGACTACAAATGTCACTGCAGAATAATAAGTTTACCCCTAGGCGCTAAGGTCAAGGATATCCTGGAATGGTTATAGGACATTTGGAGTTGGAGAATCAATAGCCAGTGGTCATGGTACACATCAACACCAACTGCATTATTGAAAAAAAGGATAAGGTCCTAAAAGGGAGTTAAGAAGCAATTTTAAAAAGGAGAACCCCAAAGGTAGTGATCTCAAAACTGCTACCAGTGCCATGTGTTAGTCAGAATAGAAATAGGATATATCAGATAAAGTGGCTAGAGAGATGATGCAAAGGAGAGGGTTTCATGTTCCTGACATATTAGGACTAGTATAAGCTAGACAGGTTGCCCCTGAACAGGACTGGAACTGATGTTCGAGGCAAAATATTTGCTAGTGCAGCCGGGAAGGTCGTGAATGGGAGCATGTATAGGGAGACTGACGACAGGAAAACAAGGCCCAAAACAAAACTGAACGGAAAATAGAGATTTCAAGGTCGAGGGTCAAACAGTGACAATGCAAAATAATGTGAATGGGACTAAGAATGTTATAGAGAGAGCTTAGAAATGCTTGGAGAGGCTTAAAGTAAGATTGAGGGCTGCATGCAGACACCCAAACTGTAGGGTAACATTGGAAAAGGCATTAAACAAGAAATTAGAGATGCAAGCACTTAAGATATAGCTGTAATGATGGGTGACTTAAACCTGTATTGGGCAAATGAGTGAAGAGGAAGAAGAATCTTTTTCAAGTAAGTCGATGTTGAAGGCTAGGCCAGCACTTATTGACCATATTTAATTGGCAGAGGGCTGTTAAGTGTCAACCACATTGCTGTGGGTCTGGACTCACACACAGACCAGGCCTGGTAAGAAAGACAGTTTCCTTTCCTAAGGGCAGTGAATCTGATGGCTTTTCTGACAATTGACAACTGTTTCAAGGTAATCATTCAACTCTTAATTGCAGAGTTTTTAAAAACTGAATTCAAATCCACATTCAGACATGCCAGGACATGAACCCAGAACATTTCCTGAGTCACTAAGCCATTGCCTCCTCCAAATTCCTGAAGTGCGCATGAGACAGTTTCCTGGATCAATACAATGAAAAGCCAACCAGACAAAAGGTTATCCTAGACTGAGTATTGTGTAATGAGAAAGGAAGAGTTGGCAAAATAGCAGTTCAAGGTCCATTGTGGGAAGGCAACCATAATATGAAAGGATTCTTCATTAGGGAGGAGGGAGACAAAATTGATTCTGAGACTAGGGTCTTGAATTTAATTAAAGGAAACAATAATGGTATGAGCCGTGAGGTGGCAATGGCAAATTGGGAAGTGTTAAATATTTAAATAGATGACAGTAGATAGGAAATAGCAAACATCGAATGAGTGCACAGAGGATTTTAACAATTGCTCATTCCTGTTCGGCACGAAAATAAAACATGGAAGGTAGTCCAACGATGGCTCACAAAGGAAATTAGGGATATATTACATTCAAGAAAAGGCATATACACTGGCCAAAAATAGCAGCCGACCTGATGATTGATACCAGTTTAGAGAGCAGCAAAGGAGAATACAGGGATTTCTTAAGGTGGTGATGGTGGTGGGGCAGGGGGTTATGAGAGTAAGCTTGTGGGAAATGTGCAAACTGATTGCAAAAGTAGGTAAAGAGGACAAAACATCAGTGAAGACAAACATAGGTCACTTATAGTCAGAAACAGTGCAAGTTACAATGTGAAATAAAGAGACAGTAGACCAATTAAATACATAGTTGAAAAGTGTGCTGCTGGAAAAGCACATCAGGAGCCTAGGAGCAGGAGAATCGACGTTTCGGGCATAGGCCCTTCTTCAGGAATGAGGCTGGTGTGCCAAACGGGCTGAGATAAAAGGTAAGGGGCGGGGGGTGGTTTGGGGGAGGGGCGCCAGGAATACGATAGGTGAAAGGAGGTGAGGATGATAGGCCGGAGAGTGGGTGGGGGTGGAGAGGTCGGGAAGATGATTGCAGGTCAAGAAGGCGGTGCTGAGTCCGAGGGTTGGGAGTGAGATAAGGTGGGGGGAGGGGGGAGAGGAAATGAGGAAGCTGGAGAAATCTACATTCATCCCGTGTGGTTAGAGGGTTCCTAGGCGAAAGATGAGGCGCTATTCCTCCAGGTGTTGTGCGGCCAGGGTCTGGCGATGGAGGAGGCCAAGGACTTGCATGTCCTTGGAGGAGTGGGAGAGGAGAGTTAAAGTGTTCAGCCACGGGGTGCAGGTGTCCCAGAGGTGTACGCTGAAATGTTCTGCAAGTAGGCGGCCTGTCTCCCCAATATAGAGGAGACAACATCTGGTGCAGCGGATACAGTAAATGATGTGTGTGGAGGTGCAGGTGAATTTGCGACAGATATGGAAGGATCCATTGGGGCTTTGGAGGGAGGCTCATACCATTATTGTCATTTCTGCCACCTCCAAACAGACCCCACCACCAAGGATATATTTCCCTCCCCACCCCTATCAGCGTTCCGGAGAGACCACTCCCTCCACGACTCCCTTGTCAGGTCCACAACCCCCACCAATCCAACCTCTACTCCTGGCACCTTCCCCTGCAACCGCAAAAAGTGCAAAACTTGCGCCCACACCTCCCCTCTCACCTCCCTCCACGGCTCCAATGGATCCTTCCATAACCGTTGCAAATTCACCTGCACCTCCACACACATCACTTACTGTATCCACTGCACCCGATGTGGTCTCCTCTACATTGGGGAGACAGGCCGCCTACTTGCGGGACATTTCAGGGAACACCTCTGGGACACCTGAACCAACCAACCCAACCACCCCGTGGCTGAACACTTTAACTCCCCCTCCCACTCCGCCAAGGACATGCAGGAGCTTGGCCTCCTCCATCGCCAGACCCTGGCCACACGACGCCTGGAGGAAGAGCGCCTCATCTTCCGCCTAGTAACCCTCCAACCACACGGGATGAACGTAGATTTCTCCAGCTTCCTCATTTCCTCTCCCCCTACCTTATCTCAGTCCCAACTCCCGGATTCAGCACCGCCCTCTTGACCTGCAATCTTCTTCCCGACCTCTCCACCCCCACCCCCTCTCCAGCCAATCATCCTCACCTTCTTCCACCTATCGTATTCCCAGCGCCCCTCCCCCAAATTCTCACCCCCACCTTTCATCTCAGCCCGCTTGGCACACCAGCCTTATTCCTGAAGAAGGGCTTATGCCCGAAACGTCGATTCTCCTGCTCCTCGGATGCTGCCCGGCCTGTTGCGCTTTTCCAGCGCCACACTTTTCAACTCTGGTCTCCATCTGCAGTCCTCACTTTCTCCCAATTAAATACATACTCCGGTTCTGTCTTTACAAAGTCGAACACAAATACATCACAAAAGCATTGGAGAACACATGGTCTAGTGAGAAGGAGCAACTGAAGGAAATCAGTATTGGTATCAGCAAGAAAATGATGTAGAGACAATCAATTGAATTAAAGGCTAAAAAGCCTCAGGGCCTGATAATCTAAATCCCACACTAGTTAAGAAAGTGGCTCTTGGTGGTCACCTTTTAAGACTCCATTGACTCTGGGACAGTTCCTATAGATTGTAGGGTAGCTACTGTAAACACACTATTTAAAAAAATGAAGATAGAAAATACGGAATTAAAGGCAGGTTAGCCTGGCACTGACAATAGGGAAAATGCTGGACCGTATTATAAGAGATTTTACGGCAGAGCACTCGGAAAACAACGATAGGATCAGACGGAGTCAGTATGGATTTATGAAAGGGAAATCATACTTAATAAATCTGTGGGAATCATTTGAGGATTTAACTAATAGAGTTGGTAAGGGAGAGCCAGTGGATGTGGGTTATTTGAACTTTCAGAAGGCTTTCGACAAGGTTCTACTTAAGAAGTTAACATGTAAATTTAAAGCCCATAGGATTGGGGGGTGTGTACTAATAGAGAACTCACTGACAGACAGGAAACAAAGAGTAGGAAAAAATGGGTCTTCCCCCACCCTGGCTGGCAGCCTTTGGCTAGTGAGTAACCACAGGGATCAATGCTTGGACCCCAGCTATTCATGAAATATATTCATTATTTTGTTAAGGGAACAAAATGCACTATCTCCAGGTTTGCTGATATCACAAAGCTCTGTGGGAGGTGAACTGTGATGAAAATTTTCAGTGTAATTTGGACAAGCTGAGTGAGTGGGGAAATGCATGGTAGATGAAACATAATGTGAGGTTATCCTCTTTGGTAGCATAAACAGAAAAGCAGATATGAATGACAGATTAGGGAAATAGGGAAACCTCCTCTGAACTAGCTCAATTTATGTACATTCTTCCTCAAATGAGAGCAAAATTGCAAACAGTATGAAGTGAAAATGCATCAATACCTGTCTTACTGAAGCATAACATCCTTGCTTTTATGTACAATTCCTTTCATAATCTGGATAGCATTCTATGAGCTTTCTTTCTTACTGCATCAGAATACTAACTTTTGTGACTCATGCACCCAAACACAATGATCCCCTTACAACCTAGAACTCTACAACTGTTCTCCATTTATCAACTCTGCATGTTTGTTCTTCCTGCTAAAGTGAACATCACACATCCCTTACTTATGCCTGATTTTTACCCACTTACTCAACATGTATCCTGTCCAACCTCATGCCTTTTCACCACAAGAAAATCACCTATTTTTGAATCAATGCTGTTATCAGCCAGTAACAAAATACAACCAACAAATTTACTGGAGAAGTTCTTAACTATTTCTCTTGCAATTCAGTATGTCATGGACAATCTGATTACCAGATATATACAAAACATACAAAGTAGGACAAATGAACAATTCAGCCCCACAAGTGATCTCTTTAGGTTCCAAATTTCCGAGTCCCATCTATCCCAAATATCCTTTGATTTCCTTGCCTAACAAGAATCTACCTACCTCTGCCTTGAAAATAATTAATGGCCCTGTTTTGACCGCCTTCTGATGCAGAGTTCCAAAGTCACTCAAGAGGTTTTGTTTTTCTCATCTTGGTACTAAAAATTACAAGGTTTACTCACTGTCTGAAGCAAGTTTTCACAAAGTGTTTTTGCTGACGCCAAACCTTCTGGTTTAGGATGACTGCAAAAATAAAAACAAATTTGGCAACAAATAGAGTAACATATATCAAGGATATTGAATATAAATTTCCAAGTTTGAGCTTACAATTTCAGTAGAGAAATCTGGCAGCTACAGTACAATATAACAGTTCAAAGCACATCAGGACAGGTGATGCAATTTAAAATTAAATTACTAAAACTAGAATTAAAAGCTAGTAGCAGTAATGGCAACTATTAAACTATCATTGATTGCTGTAAGATCTCATCAGCTTCATTAACGTCCTAGAGGGAAGGAAACCTGCTGTCTTTGTCTGGCTTGGCTTCCACATGCCACTCCAGGACCACAACAATGTGGTTAACTTTTAGTTGCCCTCTGAAATAGCCTAGCAAGCCACTCAGTTTAAGGGTAGTTAGATTGGGTAAGAAGCATTCGCCTTGCTAGCAACACCCACAAAAACACAAAAGTCAGTAAGATAAATGACAATTAGATGGTATTAAATGCAGCATGAAGACGGTTTGCTTTTAAACAAACAGGTTTGGTCATCTTTTACATCCACCTAAATGAGCAAATGAAGCATCAATTCAACCTCTCACCCAAAGGACTGTAATTGTCTTATTCATTCATGGGATAAGGGCGACACTGGAAAGGCCTGCAATTATTTATTTCTTATTGTCATCGAGAAAGTAGCGGTGAGCCGCTTTCCTGCACCATTGCAATTCTTGGGTTTCAGGAACACTCAGTGATGCCAGGTATTACATTGCTGATCCACTGACAGCAAAGAAGAGCAATATAGTTCCAACTCAGACGTCGAGACCCAAAGTTTTGCAATATAATACAAAAAGACAATTAAAGCAAAACTATTGGTACACCCATGTATCTGCTGCCTGTCTTCCTAGGTGGGAAAGGTATTAAGTTCAGGAGATGCAGTCAAAGGAGCCTTGGTAAGCTACTGCAGTGCATCTTGTAGACAGTACAAAGTGCTACACCATGCAACTTAGGAGGCAAAGAGAGTGAATATTAAAAATCACACAACAACAGGTTATAGTCCAACAGGTTTATTTGGAAGCACTAGCTTCAATATATAATTTCAGTTGCATCACACTGTAAACTTTTACTATAAATTCTGTGTCTTACAATCTTATTCTCCACAACCAGCTGATGAAGGAGCAGTACTCCGAAAGCTAGTGCTTCCAAATAAACCTGTTGGACTATAACCTGCTGGTGTTATGTGATTTTTAACTTTCTATACCCCAGTCCAACACCGGTAACTCCCAGAGTGAATGTTGAAGATGATCAACGGTTTGTCAGTCAATTAGGCAGCTTTGTCATGGTTTTTTTAATGCATTAATTCAGTCATGAGACGTGGGCAGCACGAGCTTGCCAGCATTTCTTGCCTGTCCCTAGTTAGCTTAAAGGAGATGATGATGAGCTTCTTCTTGAACCGTTGCAGTGTACATGTTATAAGTTGACCGAGAATACCCTTAGGGAGGGAATGCCAGGAATTTGACCCAGCAACACTGAAAGAATGGCAATATATTTCCAAGTCATGATGCTGAGTGGCTTGTTGATGAACCTGCAGGTTTTTCCATGTATCGCTTGCAAATGTTCTTCTAGATGGAAGCAGTCGTGAATTTGGAAGGCGCTGTCTAAGGATCTTTGGTGTATTTCTGCAGTACATCTTGTAGACAGTTTTTAAAATTCACTTATGAGATGTAGGCATCTATGTCGAGACCAGCATTTATTGCCTATCCCTAATTGTCCAGAGGGCAGTTTAGAGTCAACAACGTTGCTGTGGCTCTCGAGTCACATGTCGTCCAGACCAGGTAAGGACAACAAATCTCCTTCCCTAAAGAACATTAGTGAACCAGATGCATTATTGATGTCAATTGACAATGATTTCATGTTCATCATTAGACTCTTTAATCCAGATTCTTTATTGAATTTAAATTCCAACATCTGCCATGGTGGGATTTGAACCTACGTCCCTGAAAATTAGCTGTGTTTCTGGATTAGTAGTCTAGCGATAATACCACTAGGTTATTGCCTCATCCCCAGTTCATACTGTTCCTACTGAGCACAGATGATTGAAGGAGTGGATGCCAAATAAAGTAGGCCTGGATGGTGTTAAGCTTCTTCAGTCTTGCTGGAGCTCATCTAGGAAAGTAGGGAGCATTCCATCACACTCCTGACTTGCGCCTTGTAAATGGTAGACAGGTTTAAGGGAGTCAGGAAATGAGTTACTCGCCACAGTATTCCTAGTCTCTGACTTGCTCTTGTAGCCACTGTGTTTATGTGGTGAGTCATGTTGAGTTTCTGGTCGATCGTAACCCGCAGAATGTTGACAGTGGGGATTCAGTGGTGGTAATGCCATTGAATGTCAAAAGCCAGCGATTAAATTGTCTCTTATTGTAGATGGTCATTACAGACATTTGTGTGGTATGAATATTACTTGCCACTTGTCAGCCCAAGAGTGGTTATGGTCCAGATTTTGTTGCATTTGAACATGGACTGAGGAGTCATGAATGGTGCTGAAAGCTGGGCAATCACTTGTGAATGTATACACTTCTGACCTTATGATGGAGGGAAGGTCATTGATGAAGCAGCTGAAGATGCCAGGTTGATAGTAATGGTTGAGCAGGGGATATGCCAGGCAATGGGGTTGTAGATTGTGGACTTCAATTCTGCTGATGAGACACAGCATTTCATTAATGGTCTGTCTTGAGTTGCAAGACCTGTTCAAAGTCTCTCCTATTTAGCATGGTGATAATGCCACACAGTACAATGGAGGGTGTCTCAACATGAAGACTTCATCTCTACAAGGGCTGTGCAGTGGTCAGTCTTAGCAATACTGTCTTGGACAGATGCATCTGCAGTCTGCATATTGGTAAGGATACGGTCAAGTATGTTTTTCCTTCACCACCTTCCACATACCAAGTCTAACAGCAATGTCTTAGGAATCATTCAGCTCTAATCAGCAGTGCTGCTGCCAAGCCACTCTTGGTGGTGGACAGTGTACATTTTGCACACTTGCCACTCTCAATGCTTCCTCCAAATGTAATTCAACATGGGGCAGTAATGGTTCATTGGCCTAGGGAGGCGGTTACAAGGTAAGCAGCAAGGTTTCTTTTCCCATGTTTAACCTGAAGTCATAAGACTTTAGAGTCCGGAATCAATGCTGAAGATTCTGAAGGCAACTCCCTCCTGAATGAATGTCACTATGCCACAATTTCTGTTGGATATGTCCTGACAATGGGATAGTGATGGTGATATCTGGAACATTGCCTGCAAGACATGATTTCATGAGTATGACTATGTCAGGCTGTTGCTTAAGCTCTCCCAATTGTGACACTAGCCCTGAAGTGTTTGTAGGAGAACTGTGCTATTTCTGCCTTTGCCTTTTCTGGTGCCTAGCTCAATGCCAGGTGCTCCAGCCAGTTTCATTTCTTTGTTGAGACTTCATAGCCATTGATACAACTGAGTGGCTTGCTGGGCCATTTCAGAGTCTACCGCACTGCTAAAGGTCTGGAGTCACATGTAGACCAGACCATGTGAGGGTGGCAGATTTCCTTCCCTGAAGGATATTAGTGAGCCAGATGAGTTTTTCCAAAATCAACAATGGATTTGAGTCATACATAGATATTTAATTTCAGATTTTTTAAAATTATTTTTTGAATTCAAATTCCACCAACTGCCATGATGGGATTCGAATCCGGGTCCCCGGAACATTGGTTAAGTTTCTGGATTAATAGTATAAAGATAATATTACTAGTCCATTGCCGCTTTCCCTCCTGACTTGGGGCTTATAGATAGTGGACAGGAAGTAATCCACTGCAGAATCCCCAACCTCTGACGTGCTGGTGCAAATGAATTACTTATATGTTTGGTCAAGTTCATTTTCTGATCAGTGGTAATCGTCAGGGTGTTGGTAGGGGGCGGTAGTGCCAATGAACACAAAGGAGTGATAGTTAGGTTCTCCTTTGTTGGATACAGTCACTGCTGTTGGCATGAATATTTCTAGCCACTCATCAGCCTAAGTCTAGATGTGGGCCAGGTCTTGTTTCATATAGACACTCACTTATACAGTATCTCAGGAGTCGCAAATGGAGCTGAATATTGTGCCATCACCAGTGAACATTCCCACTTCTGACCTTTTACTGGAGGGAGGGTCTTTGATGAAGCAGCTGAAAGTGGTAGGGCCTAGGATAAATATGTGTGAATTTACATTGATGAAATAAATCAGGAAGCTTCCAGATTTAAACACCAGGTTTAGGAGTAACATGACGACACCACCAATCAAATTTAATAGTAGCTGCTGTGAAAGGGGTGCAAAAAGGTGTGTGTGTGGGGGGGGTGTCATTCTTACAATTTCCTGGGAATTCTGCTAGTTTCCACCAGTTTTTCAGCAAGAACTTTCAAGAGCTCTGTAGAAATTTACAGCCAATCTGTTCATTCAAATCAGTGATATAAGTTTTATTGGGAATAAGATTCCTCAACATTCTGTAGTACCTGAATATTATTTTGTTAATAAAATTAATAAGCTAAGGTACAACATCATTGATAAATTTCAAAGTATTTTTCCTCAGAAGTTAGGAGCATTAGCCAGTTTTCTATTCTATAATTTTATTCAAGTGGAAAATTGACTTACGTGATATAAATATACATAGGTTCGAATGCCTCCCTTCCAGACATTGGTTCAATGAACCCTGACCCTTTACCTCGGAGGTGAACTTTGGCTCCTGTTTCATTTTGAATATGGTGCAGGAAAGACCCTCCTGGACCTTCCACTTTTTCTTTTGCATTGAAATTCAGAGGAGCATGCTCGAGACCTACAAAGATTTTGTCCTGAACAAAATGCATCTGTAAACAAAAACAAAAATGCATTTCAGAATGCAGTATTATGCCAATCATAAATATACTTAACATTCACTGTACTTCTGAATATGGATACAAAGCATTTAAATTTAACTTAATTTTTGTTAGGAGCCAACTAAACTGAAACCATAATAGCAACCTGAAAACTTTAAAATATTCATGCTCCTTTGACAGGTTTATGATTTAATGAAGTTGTATAAATGAAAGCGAAATTCACTATAACCCCAGAAGATCAAAGGTTATTCTCTCATTAAAGAAAAATAAACTGTTGATGAGTTTAACCTGAGGGACGCCATACCTCAACCAAGAGGTGAGGTTGAGAAGGTGGGGCCTTCATACCTCAGTAGGTATGGGAGTCAAACTATGACACCAATGGCTTGTGTTTAATGTGTCACGAACCAGCTGTCCAGCAAGAATCTATAAAAATTACAACGCATTATAGCATTTCAAATAAAACTATATTCAAGAAAACCAAAGTGCATTTAACAGAACAACAACAGTGATGAAGTTCCTCCTTATGTCCCACATCCTCGTAGCTAGTCACAGGGTGATGTTAACAGCAGTCATAGAACCACACCTCATATTACTGTATTTGCCTAGTTGGATTTTGTTGGAATTACACAAGCGCAAACAGCAATAAATTAAGACAGAAAGTTAAAGCAAAAATAAAACATCAAACGGACAAAACAATAAAAGATTTGCTGAAATCTTGTTTCAACTTGCGGTCAAACAGACCCAAAATATTGCCTAATTCAGATATGACACACAAACCTGGTTGACCATTCTAAAAACCCAAAGTTGTTTTCCTCTACAATAATACTAACTAGATACTGAAGTTTAATTTCCATCCTCATTATTTCAACAACAGCCAGAGAAACTACACCTCATTTCTCAATCAGGCACTTTACAACCTATCAGATAAGATTCTCATTTCAACAACTTTAGATTATAACCACTGCTCACATTTTTTCAGACAGCAGATTCTGGGAAAACGTTTACCTGTTGAAATATATACCTATTCGAGGCCCTTATCGATCCATTGTCACCCTTTGTTGTCTTACATCTTCATATCTTTTGTCATATAAGACATACTGCGCTCCATCCAATAAGAAGCTCTTATGGTTTTCATTACTTTTCTTCCCAACCTCCCTCTTTGAGCTTTGCGCTTGTTTATAAACTGTTTAATCTCAAAATACACCCAGTTCCATCAAAAAGTCATCAGCCAGAAACTTTTGTTGTGTATCCACAGATGGTCCTCGACTTGCTAAACATTTCCAGTATATTAAGTTTTCTATTGAATAAGTTTATCGTCACCAATTCAACATTTCATTTTGTGGTATGCTCGGATCATCAGGAGCAAAGTGGCAGACAAGGAAGGAGTTGAACACCACAGTCCAAAACAAAGTCAAATAAGAAAGGCACTCATACCATGCAAACTGCTCTCTCAAAGACAATTAAAAACAGGGTTAAAATGGAAAACTTAACTGTTGATTTGAAATTAGATTGCTTTTAGAATTTAATTGAATTATTTGATTGCTGAATTAAGTTCAAATGTGTTCCCTTTTCTTGTATTGTGTATAATGTATAAAAGCAAAACTTTTAACATATCATTCATAGTAATTTGCATTAACATTAATCAGATAATCAATAACACTTACCTAATGGACCATGCTTTTGGTCATCTGACCTAACATTATCTTATATGACTCTGTTTCATATCTGGTTTTAGAATTCACCTGTCTTGTGCCATGGGAAGCTTTTATTGAATGAAAAGTGTGAGAAAAGTTGTTGTTATTGAAATACATGCCAGATTTTGGTGTATCAAGACAATGGCAACTCTGCTTTTCATCAGATTGTTTGCAGGCACTTTCTAGACACAATAAAAGATTTTTTCACTATATAAGACCAATGGCCTTTCTTAGAGAACACATTTTTTAAAAAAATTATCAAAACTACACATTTGATTCCTGATAAAGGGCAGATTTATAGTGATCACTTATTGTCAATACACAGAAATTTGAATTTCACACAGATACCAACTTTACCACACCTAGAGTTAAGAGCTCAACAGACTATGCAGCAACTAAAAATAGTCAGGGGAACGTACATGGGATTGCTGAGTCACAGTTCAGTGTCACAGCGAACCTGGAAGTGCTCAGGAATTCTGTTATGCTCATGCTTTAAACCTATCTGAATTTAATTCAGATGTTTAAAGACAATAATCTCTAAATATGAAATTTTAAATTTTAAGATAGAGCTTCATGTTTGTGTGAACACAAAGATGCAAAGACTGAATGATTACAGCTTCAACCAAGCAGAAGGCAAGTAAACAGGTCTGACTGGAATCCTACCAGGTCTAAATTTAAAATCCCTATTAAATGAGGCTGAACCATTTGTTCTCCAATTCAATGACAATATGGGCATCAACCATTTAGCAAACATATGCTTTAAATAGTGCCCAATTTAACACATTATTGTCTTTCGTAAATCTGGAAATAGAGTACTATTACAGTTATTAATCAGCACAGTCAGATCAGGATAAAGCCATTAAAATTAAATTACTAGACTGTAGTTTTATATTTTTATTGAATATTTATCCCAAGTCTGCAATGCGTAACTTCATTTACAAATGTTTCTTTAACTAAGATTAACCAACACAACTGCGAACCAACATTCTGTTTAGCCTAAACCATACATACCCCTGGTTGTAACTGGGGCAAAGAGTTGTATGGAGAATTGTGTGCAGCCATAGGACTACTCCTTGCAGTAGATGTCACTACAGGTGGAAGAGGCTGTTTGATGGCTTCTTTTGCTAATGCTTCACCAATAATCTCTTTGATCCTGTTTACAGCCCCTGAGATGAAAACAAATCAGCTGTACTTGGTGCACATTGTTTTCTTGGAATGGAAGGTTTATTATAGCAAAATAACTGCAAGTAAAACAAAACACCTAAAAACGCTTCAAAGTGATCTCAACATGCCTGTAAAGGTTACTATACAATCTACTTCATTAACACCACCAGTAGGACTTTTAAAAAAATAAATCAAACTCAACAATGACCTGCTAAACAAAATATAACAGAAACTGATCAGCAGGTCTGCAAGATAAAAACTTGAATGAAAGTGCAATTCCTACAATATATTTATAACTCTATATTAACAAATTTAAATAATTTACACATTATCTTCAAAACCAGGTTCCTGCCCAAAATAAATATCTTGACAGTTGTTGCATCTTCTAACATCTCAGAAACACCCAAATAGACAAGTTCACATAATTAAAATATCTACTTTGCTTCCCAAATTTTAATATCTCATTGGTTCTGCATTAACAATTCAGTCTTTTTCCAAGATTTAAAACCAGTATTTCATTACTCATTTGTCCGACATGCAGTTCTACTTCATTTTAATTGAATTAATGCGAGATGTTAAAATATAGGTACAGTCCTTCCACCACAGACCTATGTAGTGAGTAGGTGATCCAAAGACAGATTTAGCCCCTTTCTGTATTAAGTCAGCCAGACAATGGCGGTAAAGTCAGGGGCCAGGCAGAACAAAAATGACGTGGACACAAAAGTAGCACGAGAACCACTGCTTTAATACGGTAAAGTAGAAAGTCAGCTGTAAACGGTACTCCAGAGAGTGTAATGCATGTACACAGAGAATTAGGACTAGTCTTTATGGCCTCTTGGAAATGGCCCACTGACACTCATGGTCAGGGTTATATAAAAACAATTATTTGTGCAAGGTACATGGTGGCGACTGACCCCATGGAATCACATCCTACTTAATAACTTCATACAAGGAAAAATTAGAGGGGAGAATAACCAGTTACAAATTAGCTTACAACAGAAGATCAACAGAAATAATCTACTTACTAGATACAAGATAGACCCAGATCTTCCAATTACCATCAGAATACACCTGACTGACAGTAATCTTATTAAAGATTGCTCACTTACCTGTCAGTGACCATTACAACAGCATTCAGAATCTGGTCTGTCCTCCATTGTAGGAAACCAGCTAGAAATCCACTCAGCGCTGATGAGCGCAGGAAGCCATGATGAGTCCCCTTTTTATGGGGATGGCAGCCAGTAAGTAATCACTTAAAGGTTCCAAAGCCACTCTGACAACTAATGCAAGAAGTTAAGTGCAAAAATAGGTGGGTGAGGGATATCAAGTGATAAGTGGGTGACAGAGTACATGTGACACAGAAAGTGAGAGGATTGGGGTGGGGGGTACTGTCACCAGGGGAGTGGCATGGAAGCGATTGGGAAAAGGGTGTCCAGTTAGAATTTGGAGTTGGGGTTCAATTTCATAGTTTGCCAACAGCAGGCTCTAATTCCTCTGACATTTGCTGGCTAACCATAAAGCTGAGTTACAATCCTCCGAAGTCTCAGACTCAATCAGATTTGTGGACTTTTTGGGGATTAATGCCCATCGAAAATGTAAACTTCCAAAGCAATTTCCACATAATCAGTGTGTGAGCACTCCCAAAAAGTCCCGATGCACATCTTTCAGTGTACATCTAGTCCGTGACTAGCCAGAGAACAGAAGATCTGGGCCACAGTCTATTATTCATCAGATAGCATCCAATGTTCTGGAGGTTTAACAATTATGACAAAGTATAAAAACTATAATTAGCACCCAGATAATACAAAAATGACTGAATCTTAATCAGTGAAATTAGATGTAGCAATTTCAACAGGTCTTACTGTCCACACTCTTCTGCGTCTGTGCCTGTATGCAAAGGTAGAGGGGTCGATCCCTAAAGAGAGAATAATTATTGACTTAAAGTGCTTTAACTTCAATGTCACTAATGCATAATAATGCCACCAAAGATAAAATAAGTTTCAAGCTTTAAAACAAAATATACAAACTGTGATTCGGGGTTTCAGTATCAGTCAATTTTTCCACTAGCAACTAATGATTTAGGCAAAGAAAACAGTTTTATCAATGAAAGATTTTCATTTACATAGCACTTTTTGCAACCTCAGCACATCACAAACTGTCTTTTAGACAATTCTGAAATGCAATGTTGTGTAATGGAGGGAACATAATATCCAAATTGTACAGAGTGAAGTTCCACAAATGGTACAAAGTGAACAAGTAATATGTTTTAATGATGTTGATTAAGAAATAAATATTAACCAGGAGCTAATAATCAGATTTCACCCAATGCTCACTTTAATAAAACTCTTGAAAAATGATTTCAATTTATAGTTTTGTTTCACAACTTCAAGGTAAACCGAAGTGCTTTACAGCTAATACATTATTTTTAAAGATAATCAATATATTGAGTGGTATGACAACCAATTTCAGACAGCATGGTCACACAAACTACACAATGAAAATCTGATAATTTGCTTTAATGATGTTGATTGAGGGATAAATATTGCCCAGAAAACTTCCCAGAAATTAAATATTTAAGCCCACCTGAAGGTGCAAATGGAATTTCAGTTTAATGAAACAGATCTCCAAGAGACTCCCAAGTGTTAGACTGGTAAAGTCAAACTACATTTTATGCTCAAGACCCTGGGATTCACCCATGAGCACTACCCAGAGCTATAGTGGATATTTAGATAATACAGTTGATCATTCATAGGGCTACATTTTTTGAAAAATCATACATATAAACACGTAAGAAAAATACAACATTCGTTGCTAGGCATTCCAGTGACTTCTGGTTTATTATGTTCTTTATCTAACAATATATACAGTAATGTATTACTGATAGCCACAATGAAATATTTAACAATTACATTCTATGTTATTCCCTTATAATGCAGAGCTCTGATGAAGAGTCATCTAGATTTGAAACATTAGCTTACTCTCCAGCTTTTGTTGTTTTCAGTACAGATTCCAGCATCTGCAGTAATTTGTTCTTATTTCTTAAGTTTCAAACCTAGCAGATATGATACTCTTCTCAACAACTAACCTCAGAAACAAAGTACACAGCAAACTCGTCAACAGGCACCAACATTTGCAAACACACTACAGTAGAACAGGAGCGCACACTTGTGCTTATTCAAGGACAATTTAGGATACTTTGCAAGTGTGGTCCTTACATACGTAATGATTACGTTCCAAATTAATCATCAGAGATCAAAATGACACTGGGTTCATAAGAATTAATAAATAGAGTTGTTTGCCAGAAGAGGTCAAATGGCTTTGATCTTGCAAAAATATAAAGCCTTTCATTAAGAAAATGCAGGATTCTTTCTTTCACTTGGTAGTTCAGACCTTGAATGTTTCTAAAATGGCAGACATGTTTCTCTCTTCAGGACAAATGCAAGACTGCCAATTCTTTCTTAAGACTAAAAAAAAGCTGAAAGTGTAATGAGAAAAGAAAATCTTCATCTTTAAAAAGTTATCTTCACCTAAAAATGAGACATGACTCTTCCTTCCATAAAACATTAGAAACTGAACTGAAAGCAGAGCTACTATGTTAAGACCTTCAAGGGGGAGGAGGAAGGGAAAGGTAGGAAGGCAGGTGGCTGACTTTTTATCAAAGACTATGCAAATGTAAAATGCTAAGTTCAAAATGATAAAGGCTACTGCATCATAATTCAAAGAACTGAAGCATTATAATTTTTTGATCTATGTGGTGATCATAATAATTCAAGACAAGTTTCCAAGATATTTAACCTTTTCACATGTAAATAGATACCCTGGAACTACATATAAATTCTACTTTAAAGGCAAAATAAGTGGGAAAAATCAATTCAAAGTTCTTAAACTCCATGTTTTCAGTTGCAAAAATAAATGTTTCTGATGTTAATTATATTCATGCAAAAGTATGAAATAAGTGCATAGCACATACAAGATGCTCTGCACTTTAAAGGGAATCAGTGGTACTGTCACCAGAATAGTAATTGGGTGAATAATATGGGAACATAGATTCAATGGCAGCTGAATTGAATTAAGAAATTTGAAACAGAGCTAGTCTTAGTAAGTCACTATGATAATCATCAATTATTACCAATCATGCTGCTCACACCTGCAGTAATAGAACATCGAACATAGAACAATACAGCACAGAACAGGCCCTTCGGCCCACGATGTTGTGCCGAACATTTGTCCTAGCTTAAGCACCTATCCATGTACCTATCCAATTACCACTTAAAGGTCACCAATGATTCTGACTCTGCCACTCCCACAGGCAGCTCATTCCATGCCTCCACCACTCTCTGGGTAAGGAACCTACCCCTGACACCAACCCCCCCCCCCCCCCCCCCCGCCATACCTTCCACCCTTCACCTTAAATTTATGTCCCCTTGTAACACTCTGTTGTACCCGGGGAAAAAGTCTCTGACTGTCTACTCTATCTATTCCCCTGATCATCTTATAAACCTTTATCAAGTCACCCCTCATCCTTCGCCGTTCCAATGAGAAAAGGCCTAGCACTCTCAACGTATCCTCGTATGACCCATTCTCCATTCCAGGCAACATCCTGGTAAATCTCCTCTGCACCCTCTCCAAAGCTTCCACATCTTTCCTAAAATGAGGCGACCAGAACTGTACACAGTACTCCAAATGTGGCCTTACCAAGGTCCTATACAGCTGCAACATCACCTCACGACTCTTGAAGTCAATCCCTCTGCTAATGAATGCTAATACATCATAAACCTTCTTACAAGCTCTATCCACCTGAGTGGCAACTTTCAAAGATCTATGAACACAGACCCCAAGATCCCTCTGCTCCTCCACATTACTAAGAACCCTACCGTTAACCCTATTCCGCATTCTTATTTGTCCTTCCAAAATGGACAACCTCACACTTGACAGGGTTGAACTCCATCTGCCACTCCTCAGCCCAGCTCTGCATCATATCTAAGTCCCTTTGCAGCCGACAACAGCCCTCCTCACTATCCACAACTCCACCAATCTTCGTATCATCTGCAAATTTACTGACCCAACGTTCGACTCCCTCTTCCAAGTCATTAATAAAAATTACAAACAGCAGAGGACCCAGAACTGATCCCTGCGGAACTCCACTTGTAACTGGGCTCCAGGCTGAATATTTACCATCTACCACCAATCTCTGACTTCGACCGGTTAGCCAGTTCTCTATCCAACTGGCCAAACTTCCCACAATCTCATGCCTCCTGACTTTCTGCATAAGCCTACCATGGGGAACCTTATCAAATGCCTTACTAAAATCCATGTACACCACATCCACTGCTCTACCCTCATCCACATGCTTGGTCACCTCCTCAAAGAATTTAATAAGACTTGTAAGGCAAGATCTACCCCTCTCAAATCCGTGCTGGCTGTCCCTTATCAAGCAGTGTCTTTCCAGATACTCATAAATCCTATCCCTCAGTACCCTTTCCATTACTTTGCCTACCACCGAAGAAAGACTAACCGGCCTGTAATTCCCAGGGTTATCCCTATTCCCTTTTTTGAACAGGGGCACAACATTTGCCACTCTCCAGTCCCCTGGCACCACCCCCATTGACAGTGAAGACGAAAAGATCATTGCCAACGGCTCTGCAATTTCCTCTCTTGCTTCCCACATAATCCTAGGATATATCCCGTCAGGCCCGGGGGACTTGTCTATCCTCAAGTTTTTCAAAATGCCCAACACATCTTCCTTCCTAACAAGTATCTCCTCTAGCTTACCAGTCCGTTTCATACTCTCCTCTTCAACAATACGGTCCCTCTCATTTGTAAATACTGAAGAAAAGTACTCATTCAAGACCTCTCCTATCTCTTCCGACTCAATACACAGTCTCCCACTACTGTACTTGATCGGACCTAGCCTCGTTCTCGTCATTCTCATGTTTCTCACATATGCATAAAAGGCCTTGGGGTTATCCTTGATCCTACCCGCCAAAGATTTTTCATGCCCTCTCTTGACTCTCCTAATCCCTTTCTTCAGCTCCCACCTGGCTATTCTGTATCCCTCCAACGCTCTGTCTCAACCTTGTTTCCTCAACCTTATGTGATTGATTCTTAACTACCCTCTGAAATAACTTAACAAGCCACTCAGTTCAGGAATAATTTGAGAATAGGTAATAGATGCTCAGATCCCTTGAAAGAATAAGAAAAACCATCTTGCTTAACCTTCTTCAAACAAACCCATGATCTCTACCACCTAGACAGACAAGGTCAGTAGATGTATGGGAACTCTTGAGTTGTAAGCTCCTCTTCGAATCATGCATGAAAATGATTGCGAACTAATAGACACCATTCCCTCACTGCCATTTGATGCAAATCCCGAGCTTTCCTTTTTAACAGAATTGTGGAAGTATCTACATGACATGGACTGCAATGGTTCAAGAAAGGTACATCATCTCCTCAAGAGCAATTTTCAAAAAAATCTCTTCATGGGATGTGGGTATCTCTGCTCAGTCTGCATTTATTGCCCAGACCCAATAGACAATTTAATATACTGCTGAGGGTGTGGAGTCATGTAGACAAGACCATAAAGATGGCGGATTTCCTTTCTGAAAGGATATCAGTGAACTAGATGTCTTCTTACAACAATGGTTACAAGGTCATCATGAGACTAGTTTTTCAGTGAATTAAAACCCATGTCCCCAGAACATTAGTTTGTGGTTCTGGATTACCAGTCCAATGACATACCACGATGCCACCAGGTCCTCTCATTATTAGCTCATCAATATGAACAACATATGCTGGCCTACATCTCATACAGTCATAAAGCTGTCGTCATGGAAACAGTCCCTTCGGTTCAAATCATCCTTGCTGTCCAGATATCCTAAATTAATCTAGTCCTAGATGCCATGATTTGGCCCATATCCCTCTTAACGTTTCTTTTTCATATATCAAGTCAGATGTATTTTACAAGTTGTAACTGTACCAGCCTCGCTCTGACAGCTTACTCCATACATGTACACCCTCTGCATGAAAACATTGCTCCTTAGGTCCCTTTTAAATCTTTCCCCTCTCACCCTAAACCTTTTATAAAAAATGAAAAAGCACAATTAAAAAAATGGATTAGCACCTTAGCATAGGCCTAGACCATCCCCTGCCCTTTGAGCTGCTCTGCCATAAAATTATAGCTGATCTGGCTGTTTTCAAAACTCCCTTCCTGTCTGTCCCCTATAATCTCAAATTCCCAATCTATCAAAAATCCATCCAACACAGCCTTGAATAAATTTAATGACCCAGCCACTGCTTTCTTAGAGAAAGAATTCCACAAAGCATCATTGATCTGAGGTTAAAATAAAAACACATTTATCTTAAAAGGGAGACTTCATAAGCCTAAAATGGTCCCCACCTGTTCAGGTCTCCCATAAGAAATGGCCTCCTAATATCCACCTTATCAGTTCCCCATAGGAACTTTTATACTTCGTTAAGATCATTCTTCAGTTTTCTAAATTCCAATAGATGCAGACTCAATATGTTTAATCTTTCTTCACAGGCCATCCATCCCAGAAATGAGTTGAGTGAATCTTTAACTGCCCAAACATATTTTATTTCAAATAATGAGATTAAAACTGTACGCAGTACTCCAGATACAACCTAACGTCTTTACAGTTGCAGTAAAAGTTTATGTTGAAAACTCCATTCCCCTTACATTAAACCCCAATATTTATTTGCTTTCATAAACACTTCCTTTTGCACGAGAGTACATCCTTTTCCATTTAAATTGTTTTCAACTTTTCTATTCTTCCTGTCACAATGGACATGTGTCAAATTTTTGCCACTCATTTAATGTACATTTATTCCTTTGCAGACTTTTTACTCCCCACTGAAAATTTCCTTTCCCACTTACCGTAGGTGACATTAGCTAGCACAGGTTTATTCTCTTCATCTAAGTCATTGATACAAACTGAAAACAGTTGCAGCCCAGGAATGATCCCTGCAACACTCCATTAGTTGCAGTTTTCCAACTCTTTATTCACATGAATATGATAGATGTGACTATCATCGTTTGCCAAGACTATTCCAATCATGACTTTATTTGGTGGGTCAAATTTCATGAGACGCGAAATCCTTGAGAATGTGGTACCAAGAGTGGCATGAGGGAGAGTTGTTTATTCACAAGGTTTTTAAGTACCTTTTTGTTTGAAAGGATGAGATTCAGGCCTAAAGATCAAGCAGTAAGATCACACCCACTGTTAAAAGAATTGCACAATTTAAAAGGGTCACCTTTAAGGGATACATAATCTACAATTTTTGAATCCTGTCCTACTTCAAGGTGAAGGAAGGGCTGCAGATTAGTGATCGTTTTGATTGTTACCAGAAACTAAAAGGGTCAAAATATGTGCATGACATATCGTACCAAGGAACCATAAAAGTGTAGGGAAACTGAACAACAGAATAAGCTGAAAGGCTAAGTATCTTAGCCCATGAAGCAGTTGGAAATGACTATGATTGCACAGCCATTACTGAATCATAGTTACAAGGAAATCAAAACAGGGAACTTCAGATACAGGGATATTTCGACCTTTTGGAGAAACAGGAAAGATGGAAAAGGTGGCGGGAATAGCACTGTTAATAAGAAATTAAGACAGTTGAGAGAGATAACACAGGGCTCGGATGATGTAGCATCCAAGTGGGTGGAGGTAAAAATCAGCAAAGGAAAGTAGTACACACCCCAAAATGATAGCCACTCCATGGGAAAGACTATAAATCAAAAAATAATATGTAAAATGAACAGAGTAATACTTTTTTTTTAGATTTCTGCTGACTTTAATCCTCATGTTGAGTGGGTTAATCAAATTGGAGAGGGTATCTATGACAATAAATTCATAACGTGCATTATGTACAGTGTCCTCGAGCAATAGGTCATGGAGCCAATCTTGGATCTTGCAATTGGTACGAGGTAGTTTTAATAAATGACCTCAGAGTAAAAGATCCCCTTCAAAGTAATGATCATTAATATTTAGTTTGGAAATGAAAAATTTTGGTCACAGACTTTAAGGGAATTACAATGAAATAATGATAGAGTTAGCTAAAGTAAACAGAGCAGATAGATTAACAACAAGCCCCTCAGAAAATTGGGCAAGATAGTAAAGGAAATGGCTGAGGAGTTAAACAGATATTACGCATCAGACTTCCCAGTGAAAGATACTTTGAACATCATATTAATAACTTGTGAATTGGGTAGAATAATTGTAGATTGGGAGGAAGGAGATTAGATTTTGGTGTTTGTAAAATGGGGAAGGCATTGTGCGATTCCTTTAAAAGATCATGTGCTTTTTCTGTATTTAGAGATTTAAAATGGACGTCTGCGAGCAGCAGCTTAAAAGTTTGCAAGTACACTTACAGTAACCGAACTGAAACATTTATATCAAAAAGCCATACAGCTGGCAGGCCAGGCAGCAGTTTTTACCAAAACAACAATGTTTTGTACTTAGCCTATCAATTTGTAACACATACTTAGATACCAAAAATGCCTATTAAATTTAAATCTGATGGTTTTGACCAATCCCATTGTAAGTAGTATTAATATGTCATCAAGGATAAAAGATGGGGGCAGTTTGGCAAAGGCCCCAGAGCAAGCTGCCATCGGCCAGAGCTAATGGCTCTCAGCTCTCAAGAGCGAGAATTGCTGGCTCTTACAACCTTATCTATGTCTTAGAGAAAGCACCATCTAAATAACAATGGCACCACTTATGGAGAAGGCATTCCTGATAGAAGAACTGACAGAGAATACACAGAACCTTTCAGAAGACACACAACCTGACTGTAATTTCGGAAGACTAAATTCTATTTTTTATATGAGTGGGACATATTTATTGGAACAGCATACCATGAGAGTCTTGCTTAATCATTAATAGTTAGAAGGGTTTTATTCGATTGTTAGTAGTTTAGTTAATTTATTCACTATTAAGAGTTCGATAAAATCATCAAGTAACAATTTGTTTAAAGTGAATGTTCGGGATTTATTTTACTTAACCACTAGAAGTTTCTGAAAAGCAGGTTACACACTTTTCACACTCCTTTTACAGATTAGAGAGCGAGGTGCTCCTCTTTGGGTATCTTAGTTTTTGTTGTCAAGGGAGAACTTTCCACTTTATAACATACTGAAGAAAATTTGTTGTTGTGTCGCCATAGTCTTACTAGGCCGTAGGGGCTTCTCTCATTAAAGAGAAGTGACCGGTTGTGATGTAACCTGAGAACCAACAGACCTCAGGTGAAAACTAGGGAAAGAATTAAATACCATCATCACTAGAGAAGTAGTATTAGAGGAATCAGTGGGGTTAAATAAGGTCCACTGGTCCTGATGATTTGTATCTTTGGATCCTAAATGGGGCAATGGTAGAGATAGTGGATGGATTAGTTGTAATTTTCCAAAATCCATTGGATTCTGGAGAAGTACACGAAGTTTGAAAAAATGTTAATGCCAACCTCCCCCCATCCAAATTCAAAAAGGGAGGGAAGCAAAGAGCAACAACCTAACTTCCATTGTTGGAAAAGTACTGGAATTGACTATTAAGGAAGTAACAGCAAGATATTTGGAAAATTGTAATCTAATCAAGCAGCATCAGCATGGCTTCCTGAAAGGGAAATCATGTCTTTCTAATTTATTAGATATTTTCAAGAAGGTATCAATCAATAGACAAGAACCAGTAGATGTGTTGTATTTGGGCTTTCAAAAGGAGTTCGACAATGTGCCTCACAAAAGATTAAGTCATAAGAGTCCATGGTGTTGGCATGAATAGAGAATTGGTTCATTGACAGGAAACAGCAAGTGGAGATAAGGATTATTTTTTCAGGTTGGTGACCCCTGACCAGTGGAGTTTCATAGGCAACACTATTGGGACCATAACTATTTACAACATGTATTAATGACTTGGAGAAATAAAGTGAATGCATTATGGCCAAATTTGCAGATCAGACAAAAATAGGTAGAAAGGCAGGTTGGAAGAGGGATACCAACAGTTTACAGAGAGACATTGAAAGGTTAAGTAAGTGGGCAAAACGTTGGCAAATGGAATATAATGTGGGAAAATGGGAAGATGTTCATCATGGAAGGGAGAACAAAATAACAATGACATTTAACTGGAAAAAACAGGTCTTGCAACACAAAGGGTCTTTGGGGCTACTTGTGCACAAAACATAGAAAGCTAACATAAAGCTGCAGCAGTTAATCAGAAAGGCTATGAAATGTTGACCCTTAATTCAAAGGATTGGAGGATAAGAGGAAGGAAATCTTACTGCAACTGTACAAGGTGTTGATGAATCCACATGTGCAGCATTGAAAGGAGTTTTGGGTCCCTTATTTAAAGAAAGATAACATTTCATTGGAGACAGCTCAGAAAAGATTCACTAGGATGATCCTTGGTCTGAAGGGACTGTCTTGTGAGCAAGGCTAAATAGGTTGTGACTCTACTCACTGGACTGTAAAAGAATGAGAGGCGATCTCATTGAAAGATACAATATTCTTAAGGGGACTGACAGGATCATGACAGAGACTAGGACAGAAGTCTCAGAATAACAGGGCGTCAAATTTAAGACTGAGAAGAGAAGGAATTTCTGCGCTCAGAGGGTTGAGAGCCTTTGAAACTGTTTGCCTCAGAGAGCTGCAGGGCCATAGTCCTTGTATATTCTTAAGGCTGAGATACACAGATCCTTGATCAGATGGGGAATTAAAAACTACAGAGAAAAGGCAGGAAATAGAAGACAGGAATATCTGATTGGCCATCATCCTATTAAATGGCAAAGCAGGCTCAAGGGGTCAAATGGCCTGTTCCTGTAACTATCTCTTATGATCTTACCTCATGCTCTTGCATTGCAATCTTTAAGGTGGTACTGCATCAGGTCTTTTGGAATTGAATTACATATACATCTCCAGGTTCGCCTTCATCTACCTTGTTTACTATCTTGTATTAATCCAGAAATCATTAACTTAGAACTTTTACTTTTTAATATATCATTTAGTTGCTCACAGTTCCAAAGCAGAATTTATTTCTTTTTATCATCAATAACATGGATACGTATGCTACAACAACTAAATTTCCCCACTCCCGCTGCTAGCTCTTCTTCATCCAAGAACAGATATCCCAAATCCTGGCACCACTCAATTCAGCCTTCTGGACTCTCACTTTCGACTGCAAAGGACAGAATATCAAAATAGAGGTAATGTTCTCAATGAAATGCATAATTTAATGAGCTATTTCTCCAGTGGATGCTCTGGCAGCATTTACCCACATACATTCACACAAATTGAAAGGCAGAGGTGAAATAAAATGACAGCTTCCAATTTCCTGCTACCATTAAGATTTCTAAACACCAAAAATGATGTACTCCTTTTGTTTTTCCATTTTTATGGTAAGAGAAATTAAATCATTAATGTGTAATTGTTTTTAATTAAAACACAATGGTCAACTCAATATGGAAAACCTATTGGGCCCTGAAGCACAATGCTCAAATAAACTAGAAAATGCAATTACCCTTGTGCTGCTATTTGCTTCTCATCGGCATTCATATAACGCCCTCTGGTGGAAACTGCAGCGCCACTAATTTTGTTTATCTGAAAAAAGTAAAATAGTTTACTTAGTATCTAGTAGACAGTAACAAGCATTATCAGCATATAAGAACAGACCAGTACTTTATCCGAAGTGGCTTAAGATGGGAAGTAGCACTCCACAAGGATGAGTATTTGGATCACTACTGTTAACAATTTATATTAAAAATTGGTACTTTGGAATCAAACACAATTTTTAAATTTGGAGAGGACACCAAATTGGGGAAGGATAGTGAATACTGAGGAGGACATTAAATAAGTTTGTAGAGTGGAAAAATAGCAAATGAAATTCAACATCAATAAGTGAAGTACAATATTCTGGTGGGAATAATAGAGGTACTCATTACTTAGAAGGTACACATCTAGGTAGGATAGAGGAGCAAAGGAAATTTGAAGTACAAAAAAATTCAAAGCTGCACAAGTCACCATGATGATTTAACTCCAGTTGCCAGAAGTAGAGTAGAGGCACTGCATAGGATGCAGAGGCATTTCACAAGGATATGAGAAATGTGGTGCTATGAACATTGGGCATGGATTGATAAGTTGGGTATCTTAGAGTCATAGAGCCATAGAGATGTACAGTATGAAAACAGACCCTTCAGTCCAACCCATCCATGCCGACCAGATATCCCAACCCAATCTAGTCCCACCTGCCAGCACCCGGCCCATATCCCTCCAAACCCTTCCTATTCATATACCCACCCAAATGCCTCTTAAATGTTGCAATTGTACCAGCCTCCACCACATCTTGTGAAAATGAAATTTGATGGATGGCTAAATAAAAGTTTTAAAAATCATGAAAGATTTTGAAGAATTAGAGTGCGAGTTATCCTGTGGTAAGACAGGCTCGAACTGAGTCCATCAATACAGTACAAAGTAACCAAGAAGCTGCTGTAGGTCAATGTGTGATGAAAATATTGAACCTGCTACCACAGCAAAGGGCAGCAGCAAATGTAGAGATGCATTTGATGGGAAACCAGACAAGCATACGAGGGAGAAGGGAATAGATGATAACGGTGGTACATCTAAATCAGCAAAGAAAGGATGAGGCTTGAATGAAATATAAGTACCAGCATGAATTGATTGAGCCCAATTGCCTGCTTCTGAGTCATACATCCTGTATAGACTATACAGCATTAAGGAAATATTAAATTGAGCAGAGATAAACAGAAGGTCCCAGATATAACACTTTTTGTAAGTGTAGTCAAAGATATTAAGAGCTTGGAGAGAGTTCAAAAATGTATTAGAATTATACTAAGGATAAGACAGTTCAATTTTATAGAGAAACTAGAAGCTGGAGATGTTTTCTCTAGAGCAGAAAGGCAGGAAGGGTGATAACCAAAGGTCTAGAGTTAAAAGATGAAATTTGGAGAAATTATTTTACTAAGACATTTAGATAATATGGAATAGACTTTCTGAAAGCATGGTAAAAGTAGATACCCTAACTACCACTAACTGGGAAATGAACACATATTTGAAAATGAAACATGTTCAGGTTTCTCATGAATATTGATTCGAAGTTGGGAAGTCATGCAGCAACCTAGAGGATCCAATGCAAGCTAAGTCCAAATCAGCCCTTTAAGATACATCACATGTAACCAAGTTAAGAAGTTCAAAAGGATACATGCACAAATAAATTAGCTGTATTTCCAAAATCAAACTCAGACAATGCATTTGTCATGACAGAAGAATAGAGATTTAGGACTAGCTGGAAGAGCTCTTTCAAAGAGCCAGCAGAGGCACAAAGAATTCAATGACCTCCTTCTGTCCTGCACAATTCTATTTTGATATGGTCTCTCAGAAATTATATACAGACAACTACACACAATTTCAATCGTCAATTGCCTCAGTACATCTGATGCTGCAATTCTCATCCATGTCTGTGTTACCTCTATATTGGACTGTTTCAACACAACTCTACCTAATTGATTTCTACTTTCTACCTTATGTAAACTTGGGTTCATCAAAATCTCTGCTGCATTTATCTTCTTATAAATTTCAATGTTAAATAGTTTTAAAGACTTTAGAATTCTCATCTTTGTTTTCAAATTACTTCATGGCCTTTCATCAACTCATCTCCATGATCTTCTCCCCAACTTTCTTCATTATGGGGTTCTGGTGTCTATTCTGTTGCAGAAGCATTTGCCAAAGAAATCAGCATTTAAGATTACTAGTATATACATGTAAAGAGGAGACCCACTGGTTTTGGATCAGTGTCCTTACTACCTGCTCGGTATAATGGATTGCAGAGAACTTTTTGACTAGTAAGTATCCTGGGCAACTTTAACTGTCTACCTGCTCAGTACTTTTGGTATGCAGAGAAGGATAAATAGAAAACTGTTTGGAAAAGTCTCATAGAGACTGGTTGTAAAGAGACTTTTAAAATTAAGTCTCATACACAGGTAGCGCTATTCTACAAACTAAGTGTCCTATGCACATCCAATTTTCATCATTCCATCGCTGACAGCTAAGCCTTCAGATGCCAAATCCCTAAGCCCTGACATTCTTTCCCTAACCCTTTTCATCCTCTTTCTCCTTTTAAATGGTTCCTTAAAATTTAGCTTTTTGATCAAGCTTTCAGTCAAGTGCTCGAATCTCTCTCATGTTATCAGTGTTAAATTTTGTGTCACAATATTCCTTAAAACATTAAAGGCACAATAAAAATACAAGTTATATAAAGATTTGCATTGAAAGATTTACTTTTATTAATGCAGTTGCTTCCAAATTCTTTCATAAACTACATACAAAATGTCGAAAGGAAATTTTGTTAAAAATTTTTAATTACTTACTTCATCTTGTGTGTGACCTCGTGTAAGTAGATTTCTACACACAATAGGTACATCATTAATTTCAATTTCAGCAACGACCATATCATCTTTATTCTTTGCATGGGACGTTGATTTTGAAGACTTTGGCTGGAAGGAAAAGTTATCAAATGAACGGAATTGATTATTTTGCACTTTTTAAACACAGGCATTCTCTTCTAATAAAGTAAAGGAAATAATTTCTTCATGTTGGATCATCAAGTTGCAACTTTCCACCAAGAACAGCATGAAAGCTTTACTTGTATTTTGGATAAATCAAGAATAATCAGTTAAGAAAGTCACACAAAGTGGTTAAACAAAGTCCTGAAGTAGAGATTAATTGCTGAAGCAACTCAGCAATTCTAGCAACATCTGTGGAGAGGAAAAACTTGTTGAATCAGTGACCCTTCTTCAGAACTCATGTTTCAATGTCCATTATTCATTTCTACTCTGCTTTGTTCTTGGAAAGTCAAGAGTGCACTATTCAAAATTTATTTTAAGTTATCCTAACTGGGGTTAGACAACATTAAATAATTCCTTATGATTTCCATGGCAACAGTTTCACCAACTTCCTTTCTCCTTTGGGGATATAATAGTTGGCCAAGATAATGCCCTTTTCTAATAGAAGGGGGTTAGATTGCATCAAGAAAAGCAATGGCAGGGCTATAATGAGAAGGAATTCAATGGTAAGAGAAATAAATGGCTCATTATACAGCCACAAGAGACACCAGCATTTTGCCTCCCTAGTCAGGGATCAAGGCTGTTTCAGAGGTTGAACCGTCAGTGGTCATGATACATATCGATACTGACAACATAAGTTAAAAAGGAACGAGACACAACAATTAGAATACAGGAAATTAGGATAATAACTTAAAAGTAGATTTTGGGGAAAATGGGGCCAGGACAAACCGTGAAGGGACAGGGGAATGCTGCTAGCACTGCTGGGGAAGGTTTAAACTAGGCTAACAGGTCATGGGAACCTGAGCTGCGGGAGAAAGGCAGGAGAAACCAGGATAGAAACAAAAGACATTAAGGTAAGAAGCAAACAAAAACAGAAGGAAATAAAAACAAAGGTGAGAAAGATACGGAACACACTGCACTATAAAGCTACAATGACTAACAAGGTTAAAAAGACAAGTCTAAAGACTTTGTGACTTAGTGTGTAGAGCATTTGCAATTAGGTAGATGTATTAGCAGTTTAAACAGATATAAATGGTTATGATGTAAATGAGATTACAGACACATAGCTGCAGGATTGTCAGGATCATATCAGCAAACGAGGGCAAAATGTTTGATCAAAAGGGAGGAAAATAGATCAAGTGTAAAATCATAGGGAATACAAAGTAAATACAGAAAAGCTTCCTGAAATATGCAAAGAGACAACCATTAGTAAAGATCAATGCAGGTCCCTGAACAGTCATAAAGCAGGAAAGTTCTAACTGAGGAAGAGAAATGGCCAAACAACTGAATACATTATTTGGTTCTGTTTTTATTGCAGAGGACACAAATAACCTCCCAGAAATTTTAGAGAACTAAAGGTCTCAGTGAGAAGGTGGAATTGAAGGAACTCAGTATTAGGAGAAAAATAATGCTGGTGAAATTAATGAAGTTAAAGGCTGAGGAATCATCAGTGATTCATAAACTACATTCCAAAATAGGACAGAAATAGCCTTGGAATCACTGGATGCATTGGTAGTCATCTTCCAAACATTCTATAGACCCTACAGCAGTTCCTCAGATTAAAGAGTGGCAAACGTAAATATAAAAGGGTGGGAGACCAGTTAGTCTAACATCCGTAGAGTGGAAAATGCTAGAGTGTATTATAGTAAGTCTAATAACAGGACATTTGGAAAGCATGAACAGACCTGGACAAAATCAGCGTAGAGTAAAAAGTGAGGTCTGCAGATGCTGGCGATCAGAGCTGAAAATGTGTTGCTGGTTAAAGCGCAGCAGGTCAGGCAGCATCCAAGGAACAGGAAATTCGATGTTTCGGGCAAAAGCCCTTAATCAGGAATCAAAATCAGCGTAGAGTCAAGAAAGGAAAATAATGTATATTAAAAAAATATTTTTTGGAGGATGGAACGAGTAGAATAGATAAGGGAAAACCGGTGGATGTGGTGTAATTGTATTTTCAGAACACTTTTGATGTCCCTCATAAAGGGTTAGCGGGCAATGTTAAACCACATAGAATAGGTGTCGTTATGAGCAAATATAAATTGGATTGAGAATTGGTTGATAAACAGTAAAGATAGTGGGAATAAATAGGTCTTTCTTCAAGAAGCAAGTAGTGCCTATTAGGGTATGCAAAGAACAATGCCAGATGCCGAACTATTCAGAGTTATGTATGAATGACCTGGACAAGGGAACCGGTGGCAATATTTCCAAGTTTACTGATGGCTCCAAACTGGGCAAAACTAAGAGATGTGAGAAAGATGCAAAGAGGCTTCAAGGTAATTTTGACAAGTTGAATGAGTGCAGCACATGACTAAGTGTGAATTTATATGCTTGGGTGTGAAGGAAAATATTATTTAAATGATGGTACACTGGGAAGTATAGATGTACAAAAGGCTCTGGTGTCCTTAGACACTTGCCAGTTAAAGTAGACAAGCAGGTACAGAAAGCAATCAGAAAGTCAAATGGTACATTAGCCTTCATTGCAAAAGGATTTGAGTTCAGAAGTAGGATGTCTTACTGCAGTTATCCAGAGCTTGGGTGAGACCACACCTGGAATATTGCACAGTTTTGGTCTCTCTATCTAAGAAAAGACACAGTTGCCATAGCTGATGTGCAGCTGAGGTTCATTAGGGTAATATCAGGGACGACAGGACTGTCCCATAAGGAGAGATTGGTTCAACTGGGCCTGTATTTACTGAGTTTAGAAATTTGAGAGATGATTGAAACATAGAAAATTCTAACAGTTCTGGATAGAATAGTTGCAGAGAGGATGTGTTCAACGATCAGGAGTCTAGAATCAGGTGACACAGTCTCACGATACAGGGAAACCATTAAAGACTTAGATGAGGAAAGGTTTTTGTCATACAAAGTGTTGTGAACCTGTGCAATTCTCTACCACAGAAAGCTATGAAGGCCAAGTCATTGAACATATTCACAAAATATTCGAGACAGATTTTTAAAAAAGATTTTACAGGCATGACCAGGTATGGGAAGAAAGCAATAACAGGGCATAGTGAGAGAATTATCAGTCATGATCACAGTGAATGGCATAGCAGGCTTTGAAATTTAAATATTACCAGATCTTTATGTTTTTAAGGAATAAAGCTAAAATATGTGAATGGAGTTGAGGTGCAGAATAGCCCATTGCTGGTCTTATATTAATTTTCATTATGTTAGCCACAGTTTGCAAGACTAGATTGGAATTCAGAAATAGTGATTTAGAAACAACAACAATAAAGGCAAATATTGTTCAGGTAGTAATCTATGCTTGTTCATTTACCTGCTTTAAGATGAAATGTGTCATTAATGTCAATTGGTAAAATTTTGAGAACCTCACATTAAATTGGTACAATGCAAAATCAGCAGTTACTCTGCAAGAGTTATCAGAAATCCAAAAGATAACTTTTGTGATCAGAATGCGACAAGGAGAGGAAAACTTCCTTCTCTTAAACAATATCATACAATCAAGCATTAGCACAAGCACGAAGATTTACCTCTCTGTCTGAAAGAGGCTAATGCTCAGGATTGTACCATGAACGATCAGCAGCCAAACATACCATTATGTTTGGACTTGAACTACAACCACACCCAAGTTACCCAAGATTTTGGATCCTATGTGACTCATGAGAGAGAGAGAGATGGACAAAAGCACAGAACTTTATTCATCACTTAAAGTGATCATGAAATTTTGCATAAACAAGTTGCCTTCTCCTTAACTAATGATTTACTGATGCAATGAAGCATGTAGATAGAACTGAACAGAAAAATTGCAAATAAATGAAAATGGAACAGAAATGTAAAATATTTGTGTATATTTTGATGAAATATGCAGAATATTGGAAAATGGCATTCTCCTGTTCAGTGTTAAAATGCTGATAAAGTCCTACAATCTCCCCTCTTGTTCAGTAAAATGTAAAAAAAAATTACTTACTTTGTTATTTGGAGTTTGTGGTAACTTTAATTTTCCTTTTGCCATCAACATGGCATTAATCCTAGCTGCGGCAGCAGCAGCTGCATCTAATGCCTCTGACGAAGACTGAGATTGACTGACTGATGGTGGACCAGAGAGACTTACACCATGAACTGCAACTTGAGACATTGTGACAGGAAAATTATTCATCTGTGACTCTATTGATACTGCCATTGATACAGGAACTGATTCTGGACAATCCCATTTACTACGCCGCCTAGAGTACAGAAACATATTGGTAATATTGTTTGTCAATGTTACCTTAGTTTAGTGCTAAAAGAGATCATCAAGTTCATCAGTTTTCCTGAAATAGCTTCAACACATTTCTTGATAGTTGCTTGGTAGTACAGAACTTAAAATATTATTGAAAAATTACAAATTTTGGCAAAGCTTTTCAATTTGCACCCATCAGAACATTTTGCAAGAGTACAAATACTGAGAGAGCACCAATATCCATACAGTATGACTAGGGAATGCAGATTAGTTGGCAAGTTGACTCTGATTTCTTACAGTATTGCAATGAAGACTGCAGGATGAAATGCTGGTTGACAGTTAAGAGTCAGGCTTTGATTACATTTTAAACCAGACAGGTTGACTCTGGTTGTTTACAGCATTACCTCTGAGGAATGCACCAGCATATACTGTCACCTACTATGTTGAATTGAAACAGGAACATTATGCATTAATATGTGGCTTTCAGTATGTGCAGATAGATACAATGCATGCCTTACTGACAATGAATTTTCAATTGTCACAGAACTTACACAGTGCAAGATGTCACCCACAGTTATAAATGACCAATTAATCTATTGTCCTCACTATCTCAGCACATTCTTCCATTTTTTGGATAACAGTGTAATTTCTTTGTGAATTCTTTAATTTGACTAGAACAAAATCACGTTTGCTTCTTTCTCCAATTATTTTAAATCTGTGCATTCATTCATGAACCATTCTTGAGTTAGAAAGTTTCTCCATATTTACTATGGGCAGACATAAGATATTGAATATATCTAAACAATCGCCTCTCAGCGTTCTTTTTCCAACAAAAATTGTCATAACTTCTTGAATCTCTCTCAATAACTTAAGATCCTAATCCCTGATACTGATGGTGGTGGTTGTGGTGCAGGTTAAGTCAGCTGCTCTGTCCTGGATACTGTCAAGCTTCTTAAGGTGTCGTTAGAGCTGCAGTAAACCCACCAGTGGATGGGATTACACTCCTGACTCTTACCTTGTAGATTGCAAATAGATAGAGGGCAGTTAAGGAGGTAAATTAATAAAAGATAGCCCTTTTAAGATAGATATGGGGAATTTCTTCGAGATGAAAACTTATCCAAAAGCTTTTCCTCATCAATTTAAACCCTTCCAGCGTCTGAATTAAATCCTTTTTCATGATGATTTGGATAACATCTTCTTTCATGAAAAGCACAAAGTACCAATTTAATACTGACACCCTCTGCTTCCACACAAATCTCCTTTCTTGGTCCTCCTTTTATTATTTATCTGTCCATATAAAGTTTTGAGATTACTTATAACATTGGCTGCCAGTTTTCTTTTATACTTTGTCACTATTTCTCTCATTTGCTTTTCCACCTCTTGCTTGGACATTCTATATTCATCCTGATTCTCAATAATATTTTCTACTTGACATCTGTCGTAACATAGAAGTAAAAACAATGACTGCAGATGCTGGAAACCAGATTCTGGATCAGTGGTGCTGGAAGAGCACAGCAGTTCAGGCAGCATCCAAGGAGTAGTAAAATCGACATTTCGGGCAAAAGCCCTTCATCAGGAATAAAGGCAGAGAGCCTGAAGCGTGGAGAGATAAGCTAGGGAAGGGTGGAGGTAGGGAGAAAGTAGCACATAGTACAATAGGTGAGTGGGGGAGGAGATGAAGGTGATAGGGCAGGGAGGAGAGGATGGAGTGGATAGGCAGGTTGAAAAGAGATAGGCAGGTAGGACAAGTCCAGACAAGTCATGGGGACAGTGCTGAGCTGGAAGTTTGGAACTAGGGTGAGGTGGGGGAAGGGGAAATGAAGGAACTGTTGAAGTCCACATTGATGCCCTGGGGTTGAAGTGTTCCGAGGCGGAAGATGAGGCGTTCTTCCTCCAGGCGTCTGGTGGTGAGGGAGCAGCGGTGAAGGAGGCCCAGGACCTCCATGTCCTCGGCAGAGTGGGAGGGGGAGTTGAAATGTTGGGCCACGGGGCGGTGTGGTAGATTGGTGCGGGTGTCCCGGAGATGTTCCCTAAAGCGCTCTGCTAGGAGGCACCCAGTCTCTCCAATGTAGAGGAGACCACATCGGGAGCAACAAATACAATAAATGATTTTAGTGGATGTGCAGGTAAAACTTTGATGGATGTGGAAGACTCCTTTAGGGCCTTGGATGGAGGTGAAGGAGGAGGTGTGGGCGCAGGTTTTACAGTTCCTGCAGTGGCAGGGGAAAGTGCCAGGACAGGAGGGTGGGTTGTGGGGGGGGGGGGGGGGGGGAGTGGACCTGACCAGGTAGTCACAGAGGGAACGGTCTTTGCGGAAGGTGGAGAGGGAAAAATATCCCTGGTGGTGGGGTCTTTTTGGAGGTGGCGGAAATGTCGGCGGATGATTTGGTCTATGCGAAGATTGGTAGGGTGGAAGGTGAGCACCAGGGGCATTCTGTCCTTGTTACAGTTGGAGGGGTGGGGTCTGAGGGTGGAGGTGCGGGATGTGGACGAGATGCGTTGGAGGGCATCTTTAACCACGTGGGAAGGGAAATTGTGGTCTCTAAAGATGGAGGCCATCTGGCGTGTTCTGTGGTGGAACTGGTCCTCCTGGGAGCAGATACGGCGGAGGCGGAGGAATTGGGAATACTGGATGGCATTTTTGCAGGAGGTAGGGTGGGCAGAAGTGTAATCCAGGTAGCTGTGGAAGTTGGTGGGCTTGTAAAAAATGTCAGTGTCAAGTCGGTCGTCATTAATGGAGATGGAGAGGTCCAGGAAGGGGAGGGAGGTGTCAGAGATGGTCCAGGTAAATTTAAGGTCAGGGTGGAAAATGTTGGTGAAGATGATGCTTCAGTTTTTCAGGGCATTGGTGAGACTGCGTACAGTACTTATCATTGTACTTACAGAAGGATGTTAATGGATTGAAACTGTTCAGAAAAGGTGTGTTGGGCTAATACACCTCTCAGCACCAGGGACCCAGTGCGATTCCCACCTCTGGCAACTGTGTGGAGTTTGCACAATCTCCCCATGTCTGCATGGGTTTCCTCTGGGTGCTCCAGTTTCCTCCCACAGTCCAAAGATGTGCAGGTTAGGTGACTTGGCCATGCTAAATTGCCCATTGTGTTAGGTGAAGGGGTAAATGTAGGGGAATCGGTCTGGGTGGGTTGCTCTTCAGACAGTCGATGTAGACTTGTTGGGCCGAAGGGCCTGTTTCCACACTGGAAGTAATCTAATCTAACTTAACCATATCAAACTAACCGTCTTTAGGGAACTTACTGGGAAAAAAATTCTGAAGGACAGGATTAATCAATACTTGGAAAGGCAGGAATTGATCAGAGACAGTAAGCATGGATTTGTTAGAGGGAGATCCTGACTGATTTAATTGAGTTTTTTTGAAGAGGTGATTAAATGTATCGATGATAAAGAACCCACCGGATCCAAGGCAAGTTAGCAAACTAGATCCAAAATTGGCTTAAAAATTGAAGGCAAAAGGTGGTGATGGAGGGTTGCTCTCGTATTAGGTGAAGGGGTAAATGTGGGGGAATGGGTCTGCGTGGGTTGCTCTTCGGAGGGTTGGTGTGGACTTGGTGGGCGGAAGGGCCTGTTTCCGTACTGTAAGTAATCTAATCAAACAGACTGACCCCCCGGAACATCATTTTTCTCCAGCATTGCAATGTTCTCCTTAGCCAATGCGATTACCTATTCCCTTTTCCTTTATTATCCTTATAAACATCTTCTATCAGGGATATTTAACATCCCATCTATATCACGGCTTTTTAAAAAAAAGAGTGACATGATATTAACATTGTTACAGCGTAAAGGGCAAACTTTTAAATAATTAGTACTACCAGAAGGAAAATATTGCCCCATGACCTTTTCCAATCACATCACGCTTATTGTCTCACAGTGCACAACATTGCAAAATCACAAAATCTTCACCATGCACAATCAATAAAATCTGAGAGTTGGAGGTACAGTCTGCAAGCAGGCCATTCAGCCCATCTTTCCCAATTCCACATCTTTCCTCCCAAGAGCATCCCACCCAAATCAATGGACAATAGGTGCAAGAATAGGCCATTCTGCCCTGCACCACCATTCAATATGATCATGGCTGACCATCATTAATCAGTATCCTGTTCCTGCCTTATCTCCATTACCCTTGATTACACTATCTTTGAGAGCTCTATCCAACTCTTTCTTAAAGGAATCCAGAGACTCTGAAGCAGAGCATTCCACACAGCCACCACTCTGGGTGAAGAAGTTGCTCCTCATCTCTGTCCTAAATGGTCTACCCCGTATTTTTAAGCTGTGTCTTCTGGTTCGGCACTCACCCATCAGAGGAAACATGTTTCCTGCTGGAGGAGGAGCGCCTCATCTTCCGCCTGGGAACCCTCCAACCACAAGGTATGAATTCAGATTTCTCCAGCTTCCTCATTTCCCCTCCCCCCACCTTGTCTCAGTCGGTTCCCTCAACTCAGCACCGCCCTCCTAACCTGCAATCCTCTTCCTGACCTCTCCGCCCCCACCCCACTCCGGCCTATCACCCTCACCTTGACCTCCTTCCACCTATCCCACCTCCATCGCCCCTCCCCCTAGTCCCTCCTCCCTACCTTTTATCTCAGCCTGCTTGGCTCTCTCTCTCTTATTCCTGATGAAGGGCTTATGCTCGAAACGTCGAATTCTCTATTCCTGAGATGCTGCCTAACCTGCTGTGCTTTGACCAGCAACACATTTGCAGCTGTGATCTCCAGCATCTGCAGACCTCATTTTTTGCCTCCAGAGTGTCCAATCCTTTAATAATCTTATATGTCTCAATCAGATCCCCTCTCAGTTTTCTAAACTCAAGGGTGTACAAGCCCAGTCACTCTAGTCTTTCAGTGTAAGGTAATCCCTCATTCCAGGAATTGACCTCGTGAACCTACGCTGCACTCCCTCAATAGCCAGAATGTCTTTCCTCAAATATGGAGCCCAGAATGCATACAGTATTCCTGTAACTCTGCATTTCCCATGGCCAATCCACCCAGCCTGTGCATCCTTGGACACTATGGGCAATTTAGCAAGGCCAATTCACATGACTTGCACATCTTTGGACTGTGGGAGGAAACTAGAGCATCCGAATGAAGCAGACACAGGGAGGACATGCAAACTCCACACACAGTCGCCCGAGGCTGGAATCGAACCTAAGTCCCTGGTGCTGAGAGACAGTTGTGCTAATAATTGAGCTACCGTGCTGCCTCGTATTGAGGTACAAAGTAACAAGGAATCGATGTCTTCAATACAAGATGAGAAAGTTAATTCGCAAGATTAAGAAAATGAAAATTAGAGCGACATGGTGACTCAGTGGTAAGCACTGCTACCTCACAGCGCCAGGGACCCAGGTTCGATTCCAGCCTTGGGCGACTGTCTGCATGGAGTTTACACATGCTAAATTGTCTGTAGTGTTAGATGCATTAGTCAGGGGTAAATGTATGGGGATGGGGCTGGGTGGGTTGCTCTTCAGAGGGTCAGTGTGGACTTGTTGGGCCGAAGGGCCCGTTTCCACACTGTAGGGAATATTAAAAAAAACCAATACCAGACTAAAACAAACTTCAGGATATATACAATCTTCTACATGGACAAAACTACTGACTGAACATGCTACTGTACATTGGGGGGACTTTCCTACTGGCAAGTTTTCCACAAGCATAAGCTGACTGTCCAGTAAGAGATGAACATGTGTCAATCTCACATCAAATTACGTACAGTTCTTTCAGACACATCCACACTGGCCTTAGTTCAGCTCAACCTCCACCCTCATGGAGCACAATAACAGCTCATAAAAACTTTCTTGTTTTAATCTAATCAATTTCTCCTCCACTCTTTGGGTGCTTAAATTTTCACGCAATTGTCCATCATTGGGGGAACAGAAACAGGACTGTATTTATAGCTAAATATAGTACATGTTTCAGACATCTGCACATAAATGTCCAGGGCATTAAAATGGTCATTGGATAAACATATGGATTATATTATACAAATGTGGTGCCCAAACATTTTGTAGTCAAAACAACAAGGAGCAAGAGGCTCAGATGTCTGCTGATTTAAAATGCAGCTTACTAATGAATTGAAACAGTAAAATGAAGAGATATGTTGAGCATGGTATAGCAGAGCTATGTAATTGTATCATTAGTTCACAGCATGATGCTTGAAATTGGGAATTAAGAATCACAGATAATCCTCAAAGAGAATCAAAATAAAACATAAGCAGTATCAATCTGGTCTGTGAAACAAAACATTCAAGGGGGTGATGGATTCTCAGGGGAACATAGCATGAACAGCCAAGTTTCTAGTATTGAGACTGGCTCTAATGCAACGAGGGGTACGTCAGCTTCCAAGAGATCAATTGTGGTAGGGGATTCTGTAGTCAGAGATACAGACAGACGTTTCTGTGGCCAGCAGAGAAAAAGCACTCCACTGGTCACAGGCCTCCAGTCTGAAAAACAACCCTCCACCAACACCCTCTGTCTTCTACCTTTGAGCCAGTTCTGTGTAGAAATGGCAAGTTCTCCCTTTATTCCATGAGATCTAACCTTGCCAATCAGTCTCCCATGGGAACCTTGTCAAATGCCTTACTAGAAGAAGGTTACCTCAGATTACAACAGGATCTGGACCACATATGCCAATGGGCTGAGAAGTGGCAGATGGAGTTTAATTCAGATAAATGCGAGGTGCTGCATTTTGGGAAAGCAAATCTTAGCAGGACTTATACACTTAATGGTAAGGTCCTAGGGAGTTTTGCTGAACAAAGAGACCTTGGAGTGCAGCTTCATAGCTCCTTGAAAGTGGAGTCACAGATAGTTAGGATAGTGAAGGCGGCGTTTGGTATGCTTTCCTTTATTGGTCAGAGTATTGAGTACAGGAGTTGGGAGGTCATGTTGTGGCTGTACAGGACATTGATTAGGCCACTGTTGGAATATTGCATGCAATTCTGGTCTCCTTCCTATCGGAAAGATGTTGTGAAACTTGAAAGGATTCAGAAAAGATTTTGCCATGGTTGGTGGATTTGAGCTATAGAGAGAAGCTGAATAGGCTGGGTCTGTTTTCCCTGGAGCGTCAGAGGCTGAGGGGTGACTTATAGAGGTTTACAAAATTATGAGGGGCATGGATAAGATAAATAGACAAAGCCTTTTCCCTGGGGTCAGGGAGTCCAGAACTAGAGGGCATAGGTTTAGGGTGAGGGGGGAAAGACATAAAAGAGACCTAAGGGGCAATGTTTTCACGCAGAGGGTGGTACGTGTATGGAATGAGCTGCCAGAGGAAGTGGTGGAGGCTGGTACAATTGCAACATTTAAGAGGCATTTGGATGGGTACATGAATAGGAACGATTTGAAGGGATATGGGCCAGTGCAGGCAGGGACTAGATTGGGTTGAGCTATCTGGTCGGCATGGACGGGTTGGACCGAAGGGTCTATTTCCATGCTGTACATCTCTGTGACTCTATCAGCCAAAATGTACTTTCATATCCGTTAGCATATTTTGTGTTTAAGGAGACCCAGAGCTCAGCATAAGCATCATTAGAAAAATAAAAAAAGCGTGGCATTACAGGTCAACACTTTCCAGAAAATGTGTTTTTTTTTATTTCTTAGCATTAATAACTATGCAACGATGAATTTTGCCTTTTGAATTCGGCAAACACAAATAAATCACAAAAAAAAATCAGGATTCAACATGACAGTGAACAGAAAGTATCAATGCAATTTGAACACAGAGAAAAAAAACAAGCTGACAGATATAATCAATGCATTAAGGGTCTGGGCTCAAACTTAACACAAAAGGGACAAAAGTTGAGCCCAAGTTTGACTTTGCTCTTGTTTAAGTTTGAGCGCGACCCCTCCACTGCAGGCTCGGGGTGTGAGAGAGGTAAAGGTTCAAAACAAATCATAACCCGGGTTTATATTATACACTATTTGTGTTAAATTTGAGCTGGGATTAGGGTTTGTTTTGGATCTTTATCCCACACGGAGGGGGGGGGGGGGGCCTTAAAACTTGAACGAGACTGAAGTCAAACTGAATGAACGGAGCCGTGTTATGGCGCTTCAAGTTTTTATTTTTAAAAAAGCCCATTCTGGAGGTTTCTGCCCCCCCCCCGGGAGAGTGAGGGGGGGGGGAACCCAGGGCTCAGCCGCCGCCGGAGGGGTGGGGGGGGGGGACAAACTCCCCCCTCCCGGGGCCCAGTCAGGCCCCGGTCCTGCCCCCGGCCCTCGCACCGCCCAGGGACACTCGGGCCTGTCCGGTTCGATCCGGTTTATTCCGGGAATGGCGCCGTCGACGCGGCCACCTTTCCCGTGTTTTTTTTTGTCAAAACACAACAACTCCCACACGGCCCCGGCCCCCACCGTTACCCACACAATAGGTGGTCGAGGTGAGCTCGGCCTGTCCCCCCGGCCCCGGCCGCTCTGTCTCTCTCTTACCCTGTCGATTGCGGTGAACCTGCCGACATGGTGAAGTTTGACCGAGCGGAGACTGCGCCAAACCGCTGCCTCCGTCCTCACCACGTGCCCCTCGCGTCGACGCAGCTCCTGCTGGCTGTCCTCCCCTCCACTAGATGGCGCAGCGCTTCTGGTTGTCCTCCTCTCCACTAGATGGCGCAGCGCTTCTGGTTGTCCTCCCATCCACTACGTGGCGCAGCGCTTCTTGTTGTCCTCCCCTCCACTAGATGGCGCAGCTCCTGCTGGCTGTCCTCCCCTCCACTAGGCGGCGCAGCTCCAGCTGGCTGCTCTGTTCGCCATGAGGCGGCGCAGCCTCTACCGCTATCCTCCCCTCCACTAGGTGGCGCAGTTCCAACTGGCTGCCCTACCCTCCACTAAGTGACGCGGCCGCTGAGCAGTGTCTTCCCCTCCACTAAATGGCGCAGCCGCAGACGGATAGCCTCCCCTCCATTAGGGGTCACTGTAGCTGAAGTGATCCCCTCTCTCTGCCACTTGGTGGCGCCATCATGAGGAAGTAGGCCACCATTTGTGAATTTTCAACTTATTAGCAATTACTGTAAATATTTTGGTGCAGAAAATGTACTTAAGCACTTCACAGCTTAATGAAACGTTTTCTAAATATAGTCATTATTGAAATGCAGGAAACCTTAAAACCTTTTTGCACAGCAAGCTCCAAATTGTTGTGTCACCATAGTCTTACCAGACTATCGGGGCTGCTCTTATTAGAGAGAAGTGACTGGTGGTGATTTAACCTGAGGGCAAGCTGACCTCAGATAAGGGAAGAGGTTAAAAAGGAGAGTCGGGACCCACTATACAAAGATCTGGGCAACGGGGGAAAAAATACACCCAATGCCACCCTCACCCTGATGGCCACCTTTGTGTGTGGCTGCATCAAGCTGTGTGTGGATCCCCGGTACGCAAACACCAAGTGTCACTACGTACTGAGGTTCTACCTGTCCCCAGTGTTGCGAAGGATGGGCCTGGCCTCGCTGCCGCGGAACGCTCCGAGTAGTTGGACCGTTCCGTACAACCTGTCCTTCGTGGAGAAATTTCTGAAGAAAAACACCTTTGACCACAAGTCCATCAGGAAGTGGTCAGCACGTAGCGTCCTCGAGACCCTTCGGGAAAAGGAGAGGGCGGATCCTGTTGAGTGGTTCCCTGAGCAGACTGTCAAAGCAATTTGGCAGAATGCCTCATCGCCAGAACTTTCCAACAAGCACCAAGACATGGCTTGGCTGGTGGTGAGAAGGGAGAGACCTGTGAGATCGTTTATGCACGCCCGGACTCTCAGCCGCACCGCACGCTGCCCTCGAAGCGGCTGCGGGGGGGACGAGACTGTCACACACCTCCTTCTGGAATGTGCCTATGCAGAGGAAGTCTGGAGAGGAATGCAGTGGTATTTGTCGAGGTTCGTCCCGAGCAGCGCCGTGATGCGGGACTCCGTGCTCTACGGCCTGTTCCCCGGGACGCACACCGAGACGAACATCAACTGCGCCTGGAGGATCATCAACTCGGTGAAGGACGCTCTCTGGGTGGTCCGAAACCTGTTGATCTTCCAGCTGAAGGAGTTGACCCCGACTGAGTGTTGCAGACTGGCACATTCCAAAGTCCAGGACTACGTGTTGAGGGACGTGCTGAAGCTTGGGGCAGCTGCCACCAAGGCGCGGTGAGGAAAGACCACCGTTTAACATCTGCCTGTCTAAAGAAGATCAGGGGGCCCTGCAGTCATTTGGGCTCTGCTGACTCCTCAGCTCAATATGTGAGTGAGAAATGCACAGATCTGTAGTAATAATGAAAATTCTGAGCTGTGCATGTAAATGTTGACATATGTATGGCATTACCAAATGTACAGTGTATCAAATATTTTATGAATATTTTATGAATAAAGTATACTTTTGAAATAAAAAAAAGGAGAGTCTGCTCGGATCCGCTGTCCGTGTGCAGACTCATGTACATTTATGACCAATTCGAACGGGCCTTGGGGGCCAAGGTAAACCGAGGCAAGAGCGAGGCCATGCTTTTCGGGAACTGGGCCGACCAATCCTCGATCCCTTTCACCGTCAGGACCGACCACCTGAAGGTGCTGGGTGTTTGGTTCGGGGGAGCTGGGGCATGCGCCAAGTCTTGGGAGGAGCGTATCAGTAAAGTGAGGCAGAAACTGGGCAGATGGAGGCTACGGTCACTCTCCATCATGGGAAAAAAACTGGTCATCAGGTGTGAGGCACTGTCATTGCTGTTGTACGTGGCACAGGTCTGGCCCAATCCCAGAACCTGCGCCGCTGCAGTCACCCGGGCTATCTTCCAGTTTATATGGAGTTCAAAGATGGACCGGGTCCGAAGGGACTCGCTATACAAAGATCTGGGCAACGGGGGAAAAAAATACACCCAATGCCAACCTCACCCTGATGGCCACCTTTGTGTGTGGCTGCATTAAGCTGTGCGTGGATCCCCGGTACGCAAACACCAAGTGTCACTACGTACTGAGATTCTACCTGTCCCCGGTGTTGCGAAGGATGGGCCTGGACTCGCTGCCGCGGAACGCTCCGAGTAGTTGGACCGTTCCGTATCACCTGTCCTTCATGGAGAAGTTTATGAAGAAAAACACCTTTGACCACAAGTCCATCAGGAAGTGGTCAGCACGTAGTGTCCTCGAGACCCTTTGGGAAAAGGAGAGGGTGGATCCTATCGAGCGGTTCCCTGAGCAGACTGTCAAAGCCATTTGGCAGAATGCCTCATCGCCAGAACTGTCCAACAAGCACCAAGACATGGCTTGGCTGGTGGTGAGAAGGGCTCTGCCTGTGAGATCCTTTATGCACGCCCGGACTCTCAGCCGCACCACACGCTGCCCTCAAAGCGGCTGTGGGGGGGAAGAGACTGTCACACACCTCCTTCTGGAATGTGCCTATGCAGAGGAAGTCTGGAGAGAGATGCAGTGATGTTTGTCGAGGTTCGTCCCAAACAGCGCCGTGACACGGGACTCCATGCTCTACGGCCTGTTCCCCGGGACGTACACTGAGACGAACATCAACTGTGCCTGGAGGATCATCAACTAGGTGAAGGACGCTCTCTGGGTGGTCTGAAACCTGTTGATTTTCCAGCTGAAGGAGTTGACCCCGACTGAGTGTTGCAGACCGGCACATTCCAAGGTCCAGGACTACGTGTTGAGGGACGTGCTGAAGCTTGGGGCAGCTGCCACCAAGGCGCGGTGGGGAAAGACCACCGTGTAACATCTGCCTACCTAAAGAAGAACAGGGGGCCAATACAGTCGTTTTGGGCTCTGCTGACGCCTCAGCTAAATATATGGGCATATGAGTGAGAAATGCACAGACCTGTATATAACAACAATGATAATTCTGAGTTGTGTATGTAAATGTTGACATATGTATGGCATGACCAAATGTACAGACCATCAAATTATTTTATGATTATTTTACGAATAAAGTATATATTTGAAATAAAAAAGGAGAGTCTGACCAAACCTGTGCTGTACCAGGCAGGAAGATCACTGAGAGTCTCGCACTTCTCAGGGATACAATTGTCTACGTGCAGGACAGAGGGTTATACACTTGCCTGATCAGCCTGGATAAGGAGAAAGCCTTTGACAGGATATCATACAGGTATATGAGAGATGTTCTGTCCAAAATGGGCTTTGGGGAGGGAATCTGCAATTGGATCAGACTGCTCTACACCAACATTGTCAATGCAGTCTCAATCAATGGGTGGGAATCAGATAGCTTCCCAGTCAGATCTGGAGTCGGGCAGGACTGCCCCCTCTCTCCTGCCTTGTTTGTGTGCTGCATAGAGCCATTTGCCGAGTCCATCAGGAAGGATGCGAGCCTGAGAGGGGTGACTATTCCTGGCAGTGGGGGCCTGCAGGTCAAGGCCTCCCTGTACATGGATGATGTCGCCGTTTTCTGCTCAGATCCGCTTTCCTTGCGCAGACTCATGTGCATATGTGACCAGCTTGAACAGGCCTCGTGGGCCAAGGTAAACTGAGGCAAGAGCGAGGCCATGCTCTTCAGGAACTGGGCCGACCAATTCTCGATCCCCTTTACTGTCAGGACCGACCATCTGAAGGTGGTGGGTATTTGGTTCGGGGGCGCTGGGGCATGCGCCAAGTCTTGGGAGGAGCGTATCAGCAAAGTGAGGCAGAAACTGGGCAGATGGAAGCGACGGTTGCTCTCCATGGTGGGAAGAAACCTGGTCATCAGGTGTGAGACACTGTCCTTGCTGTTATACATGGTACAGGTCTGGCCTATTCCCAGAACCTGCGCCGCTGCAATCACCCGAGCCACCTTCCAATTTATGTGGAGATCAAAGATGGACCGGGTCCGAAGGGACTCGCTGTACAAAGATCTGGGCAACGGGGGAAAAAATACACCCAATGCCACCCTCACCCTGATGGCCACCTTTGTGTGTGGCTGCATCAAGCTGTGCGTGGATCCCCGGTACGCAAACACCAAGTGTCACTACGTACTGAGGTTCTACCTGTCCCCGGTGTTGCGAAGGATGGGCCTGGCCTCATTGCCGCAGAGCGCTCCGAGTAGTTGCACCATTCCGTATCACCTGTCCTTCGAGGAGAAGTTTATGAAGAAAAACACCTTTGACCACAAGTCCATCAGGAAGTGGTCAGCATGTAGTGTCCTTGAAACCCTTCGGGAAAAGGAAAGGGCGGATCCAATCGAGCGGTTCCCTGTGCAGACTGTCAAAGCCATTTGGCAGAATGCCTCATCGCCAAGGCATGGCTTGGCTGGTGGTGAGAAGGGCTCTGCCTGTGAGATCCTTTATGCACGCCCAGACTCTCAGCCGCACCGCATGCTGCCCTTGAAGCAGCTGCGGGGGGGATGAGACTTTCACACACCTCCTTCTGGAATGTGCCTATGCAGAAGAGGTCTGGAGAAGAATGCAGTGGTGTTTGTCGAGGTTTGTCCCGAGCAGTGCCGTGACGTGGGACTCTGTGCTCTACGGCCTGTTCCCCGGGACGCACACCGAGACGAACATCAGCTGTGCCTGGAGGATCGTCAACTCGGTGAAGGACGCTCTCTGGGCAGTCGGAAACCTGTTGATCTTCCAGCCGAAGGAGCTGACCCCGACTGAGTGTTGCAGACTGGCACATTCCAAGGTCCAGGACTACGTGTTGGGGGACGCGCTGAAGCTTGGGGCAGCTGCCACCAAGGCGCGGTGGGGAAAGACTGCCTAAGAAGAACAGGGGGCCCACACCTCAGCTAAATATGTAATCGTTTAGACCTGTATATATGAATGATTACTCTGTCTCTGTATACCAAGAAATGGAATGTTTACGGATGTATGGCATGACCAATTGTACAGATCATCAAAATATTTTATGAATAAAATATAGTTTTGAAATAAAAAAAACCTCAAGCTAGTGATGGGAATTGAATCTACACAGTTACACTGCTCTGCAAAAGAATAATCCAGTAAACTGAGCTAAACCCATTCCCATGACCTAGTAACCTGTTTCAGCCATGTTGATTGCTGGTGTAGACATGATGACAATTTTGTGATTGAGTGATAACTGATGATCAGACCCTACCCTTCCTTGAATTACTGCTATGGGATCTTTTCCTTCACCCGTGGGGGTGTGTGGGGCTTCAATTTGACATTCACTCAAAAGATAACACTTCCACCAGTATTGTGCAGCACTCCCATAATAATGCATTAGGGTCTCTGCCTTGGTCTTGGACTCAAGTCTTGGATTTGCCAGTTTTATTAAAGTATTACAGCCAACTGAACTATGGCTGGTCGAGGATTCATGGCATATGGTGGTGTAGTGATTTATTTATTTATAAATAAATATGCATTGGTCTGCCAAACATAAGCTCCACCAGTAATGAATGATTGCACTTAGAGGTGGTGCTGTAAAATGAAACATTGCAATGTGCAAATATTGCCTGGTCTGCCTAAATTTGAGGAGCAGATTTTTGACTGTGCAAATCATATGTTCAATTGGAACAATCAACCTGACATAATAAGAAGTAGTATGGTCAATACTCCATATCTTACACATGTCTTGTCCATATTAATTTCTCTCGGAGCACTTAATAAATCAAATTAATGCTTCTGTAGCTTTGAATCTTTTGCGGTTTCTTCTTGTAGCTGTTGGCATCTTTGCTGTATAAAACACACCAGGTCAATTTTGAAAAATGTCCACAAGTCTCATGTCAATGAGGTCAACTTGCAGATCCAAGGATATGTCTTCTGTTTCACTGGCTTATATACATTTAGATTTGGATGCTAAGTGCATCCGACGTGACCATCAGCTGAACAGACTAATCTCATGATTCTAGCTCTCGATCTTTGAAGGGATGCAGTTTTAGTAACCATCCCTTTTAGGCAGAAAGTCTGGGTTCAGGTCACACCTGCTCCAGAGGTGTGTGAATACGTGTTCAGAAAGATTAATTAAAATCCTTGGCCTTGGATCTCAATCAAGAGACGCAGAAATCTTGGCGGTGCACTAGTCAATGGCACCAAATCAAATCCAGTAGTTTGCATTGATCTCGACTACAAACTTTTGCAGAATAGATAGAACAGAAAATGCATTTCTCCAAAACCTAAAGCTAATATTTCTCACTCTATATTCAAGCTGTTGGACAGCACAAGAGAGTAGTTTTAAAGCAAATGCAATTAGTTTGTCCTATTATAGCATGCATGTTCTTACACGTGTCCATGAAGTGTCTCTCTCCAGGGTCCACATCTCCCTTGGGTTGTAAAGTTGCAAGTTTAATGCTTCTGAAACTGCTGTACCACTGTTTCAAAGAGGTACTGATGGTCCTGTTGCCATTGCAAAAGCATGTACTTCCTCACTAATTCCTTTCGTGATGAAGACCTTTGTGCAGAATTGGGAATGAATATCAACAAGAAATTAATGAGATTGCTATATCACAGACAGGCAGCCAAACCAAATCAGCAACACAATAAAATTAAAACCTTCAAAAACTCACAAAATCAACTCCAATATTTCCTAACAAGATTTTCTGAATACCCATTCCCAGACTCTGTAATTTATCAATGCTGGTGTGTAGCTTAAACAAAAGACTTAGCAATTCATTAATAATATAGTAACCTTAATCAACAAAATAAACTAATTATTCCAATAATTCAAACCCAATACCTTTGTTTTTAGCCCCATTCACAGAGAAGTCAGACAAACAAACAAACAGTAAGAGAAAATAAGAAAACTGGCCAGATTACTTAAGTGGTTTTCACGATCCATAAATGATTCTTTCTTCATTACTTTTCTGAAGATTTAAGTCAGGAACACCTTTTCCAGTTCACTCTGATAAATTGCAGCTTAGTTTCTATTCTATGAATTTCTGATACGTAATAATGGGTGGTTTGGTTGGGACCTTTCAATTCTTCATGCTGTAGCATCAACAGCCAACTCCTTCAGCCAGAAACACAGTCTTAAAACCTGGCCCCTCTTTTGGTTGTCCATCATCTTCCTTTTCAGACTTGCTGAGTACTGACCTTTTTAATGGTCAAACATTTGCTATCTGTTTACATATATCACTCTGCCCCAGTGTTAAAGAGTCTATAGAACCTTTTAATCAAGAATCAACCTGCAATTAACTTCCAGGCTTGACCTCACAAACAAACAACAACTTGTTTCTTCTCTCTTGCTTTTTTAACACAAACTGCTGCCCACAGTCCAGAGGTCATCTTCAGCTGACAGTTCTCAGTTTGCAGCTCCAAACCAAAATTGATTAAACAGTATTTTTTTAAAAAATGAAAGTCAGAAATGGTTCTAACAGAGGCCTAAACATTTTTAAATATTGTACCTGTCATTAGGAGTTGGAATGGCTTTTATATCATCTGTTTACTTGGATCAGGACATATTCTGGTACTAGAATAAACAAAATGGAAAAAGTTGATCAGTGACACGTTAATGTGACATTTCTGACACTACTCCTTCACCGTGTGCTACTGGAATCAAGAAATGAAGATTTTTCCCATGTCTCTGCTTTGTTCTTCCTACCACAGAATATCGTCAGCAATACAGATGCATCATGGTACAGTGGATGTAATGCAGTCCATGTAAGCTTGAAAGAAATCCTGAATAACACATAAACCAAATTGCACATGGTCTCATCTGAAAGTGGTACAAAATGATGTGAGCTCTCAGGGCTCCTTCATGATATGTTTGGAGAAGAATTTTTCACCTGCAGAATTATAGACTTAGCTCTTCTGACATGACTATTCTTAAGTGTACCATATCAAAGCACTGTTTAGATAACATGGATCAAGACATGCTCTCAAAGATCAATCTGTCTTTTTGATTTATGTTATTATGACACTTTCTAGAAGGCCTGTGGGGAATCACTAATTAATTTCCTTGTGGAACTCATTGAGTATGAGTTCCCCTTGGTAGCAGGCATTGGCCTGGAACTCATTGCCTGACCTCCGAGATATGGGTCTGTTGAACTGCCTATCCTGAGTTGGGTCTGTAGAAGTGTCTGTCCTGAGCTGAGATGTATGGCACAAGTAAAGTCTCTATTTCTGTGCTCAAAAATAAATTATGTTTCTTTCCAATCGGGCTTCCTGGGTTATTGAGAGACACCAGTCGATATACAGTCTCCTGTAGTTTTTTTTTGTTGATTTGATCTATCTTCAGCTTCTCTTGTTCAATTGTCAGTTCATCTTTTAAGTTGACGTTACATTTAATTTTTGGGTCAATGGACGAGATGATGTTCACCTTCAAATACAACATTAAAAGCTCCCTTGAAACTGCCAGTTTTATTAAGTATTCTGGTTAGTTTTATGTTAAGTCATGAATTGAAGTGTAAGGTATAAATTCAGAATGAGATTTGTTGCCCAATGTCTGACTGATCACATGGATTGAGGCGAGAGTTAGGTAATGACAAGCTAACTAGTCCAACAGTGGTTCACAATGTAAAATGTTTATAATATTTAGGCAGAATGATAGTACTTGACCTCGAGTCACTATTGATCCTGCATTTAGAATTGGCAAACTGTTGTATGCCAAAAGATTTATATTCATAGGCTTCATCATGGCTTTCAATGTCATGGCTGCTTTTTTTTTAGAATTTTTCAAGTGCAAATGCCCCACATCAACCTTAACCACTAACAATTTTCTGAGAGCAGATTATTTGAAATTTTGCAGACACTTTGGACACTATGATGTCATTGATACATTCCAGAAGATTGACAGTGTGAAAATTATTCACCACTATTTGTCTTGTTATGTACATGTCCATTTCTGGTGTTTTATTACTCTGCAGCAGGAAACCCAGATGGTCTTTATTGTAGTTTGAGAATACTCCTCGTATGCACTCTGTTTGGATCAATGCATGACTCTTTTTCAGCTACATTAGTCATCGGGTCTAATGCATTGGCTCTGTCAATAGCCTTTTCTGCTATGTGTCTTGTAAAATTGATTGAAAACTGGGCATTTCCTTGGTAAATGCAGAAGGTCAAAACATCCACATGTCTTGCTATGTTTGAGTGTTCTAATGATTGTGTCAACTATCGAGTTGTACTTAGGATGTGCGAGGACCACTTCATATTTCTGTTCATCCATCAGTAACTTTTTGACACTTTAAGTCCTTGGTTTGTCTCGCAAATCTTTCTGGAAAGTTTCCATCAGGGTGGATATGATCACCAGTTTAACAATCCTTTTCCCTGCATCTTCTCATAAAGTGAACTGTGGTTTCTATAGGCTTTTGCAAAAGTGGCATGAATTCTAGTTAAAAAATCCGAATTTAATCTGATTCTAAATTGGTATTCTAATATGGTCCATACCTTTTGGGAATCTTTCAGACCTTCATCTATTAATCCTGATGCGTTAAGCCTTCATTTTCAAGTGAAAGTAAATCGTAATGACTTGCTTTTATGCATTGATGCATCTGAATTATGAAACTATAGCTCTGCACAACATTTAACCATTTCTGTTAGGAGATCTGTTTTATCAAAAATTTAAACTAAAGGACTTTATGGCCATTCTGACAACACAGCTTTGCCCTTTGCTTGTCATAAATCTTGCACACATCCCATTCACTTGTTTTTCTTAATTGAGTTAAACTGGCCTTTCAGGAGGGATTTGTCTTCTTACATCAAGCTATGTTTTCAACACTTTTTGATATTGTAACAAACAAAGACATCAAGGGCTGTCTGATGCATTTTAGCTTGAATAAATACATTTGACCAGTAGATTAACTGGGCCTATTACTTTTCACGCACAATAGGCCTCAGTTCCACAATGTGTCCTAAGACATGTTCATATTAATTGTCTAACAATCCATCACTTATCAGTGAATGATTAACTCCATGAGTTAGTTTATTTGAAATAGTAAAATATATTACAGTATAAGTTATGAAGACGTTACATCAACCAGGTTCAGTGCTGCTTTATCTGCACTAGAGTGTCGCATTGTTCCGTTAGGGTGTAACTGAAATTTGGTGAAACAGGCAGTTAGGTGAAAGGGGGAGATAGTGATCAGTCTTTTTCACTTATTGGTGAGTATTTCTGGTCTTTAACATTAAAGTAAGGTTTTTGGGAATTTGGGGAATAAGAGCACAGAGGAGCCAGCAGGGAAGGAGACTGAAACTGAGAAGGGAATAAAAATTGAGACCTACACACTGAACTGGGAGCCCAAACAGAAACAGAAAGATAGAGGAGGAGTCTTGTGGATTAGAAGCCATGAGAAAACAGTGACATCACAGAAAAAGGTCAAAAACCACACAGGTTATAGTCCAATGCATTTTCAAATAAACCTATTGGTCTATAATCTGGTGTCATGTGATTTTTGATTTTGTCCAACCTTGTCCAACACCATCACCTCCACGGAAAAGTTCATTGGTCGCTAAGTAATTGCGAACTTGAATACCTATACTAAACTGCTTTCAGATTAAAGGTAAACCAGAGAAATATCTTACGGATTAAAAACTGAAGACCAGAAAGAAATTTAAATATACAAATTTAAAACCTAATTAAATAATTTATGGATGCAGGGCTAGGTGATTCATTGTGGGAACTGTTGGACCCCACACTGGTTTATAGTGAACACATCTGTAGCAAGTGTTGGGTTCTGGAGAAACCCTGGCTCAGAAGTGATGAGTTGGAGTCTGCATTTTGAACACTGTAGCACACAGCAGAGAGGAGAGTTACCCACTTCAGGAGATAGTCGAACCTTGTTGGTTAAGAACTTCAAATTTGTCTAGTGATCAGGGACAGGAGGATTTGACTTCAAGTGAGGAGGTAGGGAGATCCTGAATTTAGCATTAGAGGAGGCTCAGTTCTTGACTTTGTCCAACAGGTGTGAGGTGTTTGCTTCCTGTGTGGATGAGGAACATGACAGTAGGGAGGATGAGCAAATCTTGATGGGGTACAGGAGGCCATTCAAGAGGGAGAAGGGGGGTTCCATTTTGTGGGACACCAGCATCAGTATTGGGATAGGAAGGAACTGTACAGTTGGGACAGGCTCCATCTGAACTGATCTAGGACCCGGATCTGAGCGGAAAAGCTAAATTGGGTGGTCACAAGGATTTTAAACCAACACTAAATGTTTACTGTGTGGCCAGGGCAGGGTGGAAGTCAATACAGTTTCAAAATCAAGGAACAGGACAAAGAGTAAAGAAACAGTCAGGAATCATACTTCAGGTGCAGTAGGTAATGGCAAAATTAAAAGAAGTGTACTGATTATACTGGAAGTCAGAAGTAATAAACAGATGAATAAACTATCAGTGCTGAGAGATAGGTTACAGCGTATAGCCATAAATGAATGCATAGAGAGTAAGGAATAAATTAAATCAGCTGCAGGTACAAATACAAATTGGTGATTATGAAATAGTTGGCAAGACTGAGATATTGCTGCAGGATGGTCAGTGAGGGAGAAAGTCTGCTACCCTGTCCACCCACAGCATGGCCAAAAAGACATAAGGAACCACATCTGCCTAAGCCATAACAGAAACTACCCAGAGTGCCTCAGCCTTGACCAAACAAGCTAACTAAGACACTAGGCAGCAAACAGGAGATGACTCAAGCCACTTCTAGACTGGAGAATGCACTTCCTGAGACAGCCTGACAGTAGGCTTCCTAGCCCTCAATAAGCACAACTGCTCTTTAAGCCATAAGGGCAGCCTTGCTCCTCACACATACTGAAACTCCACAAAGGATGCTCAGACTGAGAGGCTCCAAGATAACCCACCCGCGACCAAGCCACAATGGAAATCCACTGATGCCAGGGTGAGAGACACTCGCACCTACTCTCACAAAGGACCGAAATCTCCTGTTTCGATAATGGACTGGGTGCCACTCCCGGACAACTGATTGTTCTCCCATCGATTTCATTCTTCTCTTGATCAAGCTGTAATCCACACCATTGTATTGTATCCCTATAAAGGCTGTAATCCACACCATTGTACTATATCCCTATAGAGGCTGTAATCCACATCATTGTACTATATCCCTATAAAGGCTGTAATCCACACTATCGTACTGTATCCCTATAAAGGCTGTAATCCACACCATTGTACTATATCCCTATAAAGGCTGTAATCCACACTATTGTACTGTATCCCTATAAAAACTGTAATTCACATCATTGTACTGTATTCCTATAAAGGCTGTAATCCACACCATTGTACTGTATCCCTATAAAAGCTGTAATTCACACCATTGTACTGTATCCTTATAGAGGGTGTAATTCACACCATTGTGCTGTATCCCAATAAAGGCTGTAATCCACACCATTGCACTGTATCCCTACAAAGGCTGTAATTCACACCATTGTGCTGTATCCCTATAAAAGCTGTAATCCACACCATTGCACGGTATCCCTATAAAGGCTGTAATCCACACCATTGTACTATATCTCTATAGAGGCTGTAATCCACACCATTGTACTGTATTCCTATAAAGGCTGTAATCCATACCATTGCACTGTATCCCTATAAAAGCTGTAATCCACACCATTGTACTGTATCCCTATAAAGGCTGTAATCCACACCATTGTACTGTATTCCTATAATGGCTATAATCCACACCATTGTACTGTATCCCTATAAAAGCTGTAATCCACACCATTGTACTATATTCCTATAAAGGCTGTAATTCACACCATTGTGCTGTATCCCTATAAAAGCTGTAATCCACACCATTGTACTATATCCCTATAAAAGTTGCCCACACTCACCACTCGGGGAAGTGAACCCTTGGTGTACCTGTACAGACTGTCAGCCCTGTGTCAATTTCTCTTTCAGCAATATGGCTTGTAAGAAACAGTTTTATCGATTTCACCTGATCTGCGCTTGTATAGTCTTTGTTCAACTGAGTAATTTCTCCGACAAAATATACCAGGTTTTAAGATTTACAAGACAGACAGGGGAAATGGCAGAGAAGGTGGAGAAGCCTTACCCATTAGAAACAACATTACTTTAATGGTAATGAGGATGTAATAAGTGGAAAGCATTCAGTGGAGCTGAGGAACAGCAAAAGATATAAAACTGTCATAGGCGTTGTGTACAGATCCCCTGATGGTAACTCTGAAGTGCTACATTGTGTAAATGCAGAAATTAAGCAATTGTGTAGCAATACCAGTATAATATTAATGGGGGAATTTTAACTTCACCATAGATTAGGAGAGGCAGGCAGGCAAGCTTAGAAAGGTAGTGAATTTCTGGTGTGTATCCAGAATAGTTTCCTACAGTAACATGTCCTGCAACAAGGGAACAAGTAATATTGGATTTAATAATGAGTAATGTGTCAGATTTCATTAGGAACCTAATTGTGCATGACAATTTGACAAATAATGATCATAATATGATCAAGTTGAACATAACATTTGAAAACGAAAAGCATGCCCTCGTGGCATTATGACTGAGCCGTTAATCCAGAGATCTAGGTAATGTTCTGGGACCCGTGTTCAAATCCTGCCACAGCTGATGGTGGAAGTTGAATTTAGTAAAAATCTGGAAATGAGAGTCTAATAATGACCATGAATCAATTGTCGGGTAAAACATATCTGGTTCACTAATGTCCTTCAGGGAAGGAAACTGCCGTCCTCATCTGGTCTGGCCTACATGTGACTCCAAACCTACGGCAATGTGGCTGTCTCTTCCCTCCAATTGCAGATGGGCAAAAAATGCGGTTCCGGCCAGTGATGCTCTCATCCAGTGAATGAATTTTAATAAAAAACAGCTACAAGAGTTTTAGATTTAGGTCAGGCTGACTTTAATGAAGTGAGACTGAGACTATCCATGTATTCCTGATGAAGGGCTTTTGCCCGAAACTTTGATTTTACTGCTCCTCAGATGCTGCCTGAACTGCTGTGCTTTTCCAGCACCACTCTAATCGAGACTATCTACAGTAAACTGGGAAGATCTGCGAATGTGTAAAACAATTGAAGAACTGTGGAAGATGTTTAAAAACACATTTAACACAATACAAAACCAGTTCATACCCCTGAGCGGAAAAAGCTCCACTTCACAGAAAAGGCAGTCATGGACAACTAAAAAGATAAGGGGCAATATAAAACTAAAAAAAAGGGGCTAACAAAAATGCAAAAAGCAGCATAGACCCTGCTGAATGGGAAAGATACACAGACCAATAAAGGGCATAAAGCAGCTCATTAGAGCTATAAAAAGGGATTGTGAAAGGAATCTTGCCAGGGACATCAAAATCAATAATAAAAACTTTCATAACTACATTAAGGGAAAGCAGGTGGATAGGAGCAAAGTTGGCCTACTAAAGACTGAAAGTGGAGATATTGTCAATGACTATGGGGAATGGCAAGCATGTTGAATAATGGATTTGCCTCTGTATTTACAGTAGAAAAGGAGGATAGCTTGCTGGAAGTCCTGAGGAAATTAATAGTGGATCAGGAACAAAGATCAAATAATGTTAATGAAAATAAAACCATCAGTTATGAGGAAATGAATGAAATTAAAGAAGGTGTTAAAGGAAGTAAGGGCACACATTGAAGATGCCATAACTATAATATTATGTGTTCCCTAGATACAGGAGTCATTCCATCTCGATTGGAAAATTGTATGTCACTTTTTTTTTCAAAAGGGTGGAGATGGAAAACCAGGGAATTACAGGCCAGTTAGCCTAACATCTGTGAGAGGAAAATTGTAAGAATCTACTACCAAGGATGGGGCCATTGAACACCTTGTAAGTTTTCAGTTAATCGGGGAGAGCCAGCGTGGATTCATGACATGTAGGTCAAGTCTGACAAACCTCATTGAATATTTCGAAGAGATGACTAAGGCAATGAACAAGGGAATGTCTATAGATGTTGTTTATATGGACTTCCAGAATATAAGCAAGGAAGCTAATGGAATGCTGGCTATTCCTGATGAAGGGCTTATGCTCGAAACGTCGAATTCTCTATTCCTGAGATGCTGCCTAACCTGCTGTGCTTTGACCAGCAACACATTTGCAGCTGTGATCTCCAGCATCTGCAGACCTCATTTTTTACTTTTGTATCTAAAGAACTGGATGACAAGGATGCAAACGCTATGCTGTGGTTATACAAAATCCGAATTAGACACCACTAGGAGTACCGTGAACTGATCTGGACACCACGCCTTAGTAGAAAGTAAGGACTGCAGATGCTGGAGATTAGAGTCAAGAGTGTGGTGCTGGAAAAGTACAGCAGGTCAGGTAACATCTGAGGAGCAGGAGAATCGAAGTTTCGGTCATAAGCCCTTCATTATTCCTGATGAAGGCCTTATGCCTGAACCATCGATTCTCCTGCTCCTCGGTTGCTACCTGACCTGCTGTGCTCTTGCAGCACCACACCACACTTTAGGAAGGATGTAGTGACCTCGGAGGGAGTACAATGTAGGTTTACAAGAATGACAACTGGACTTCAAGAGTTAAGTTATGAGGAGAGATTATAATTGGGCCTGTTTTCTCTAATATTTAGAAGATTAAAGGATAGTTTGATTAAAATCTTCAAGACATTAATAGGAAAAGACAGGATAGATGAAGATAAACTGTTTCCACTGATTGAAGATTCTAGAACTAGAAAGCATAGTGTGTGACTTAGGGCCAGACTATTCAGGAGAGATGTTAAGAAGCATTTCTACATACAAAGGGTGGTAGATGTTTGGAACTCTCTTTCACAAATGGCAATGCATGCTGAATCATTTGTTAACTTTAGCTTTGTGTGAGATAATTTTTTGTAAAGCCAAAGTATTAATTGTTACGAGCCAAAGGCAACAATATGGAGTTAAGCCTCAGAATAGCCATGATCTCATTTAAAAGCTTGAATGGCCTACTGTTGATCCTGTATTCAAACCAACTGATTTCTGGGAGAACAGCTTACAAATCCAAAGCAGAATAATAGCCGGGAATATCACAGCATTGTACATAAATAAGACATGGAGTCCTTAAACCCTCTTAAAGTCAAAATACACAAACACCTTTTTATATTTACTCTGATTCTCTTTTCAATAAGGAAAGTGCATATACTTTTTTTATATTTCAGCTGTTCTCCCAGATCTCAGTGAACTGTTGAAAATATTTGTCAAGATGTCACTCAAAACTTCTAGCACCTCTTTCAAAATCCAAAGAGGAAGAAGCTCAAAAATGGTCTGAGGAGAGCCAGAAGGGGGCACAAGAAAGGCTTGGCAGAACGGATTAGGGAGAACACAAAGGCAATTTACACTTATGAGAGGAATAAGAGAATGGTCAAAGAAAGAGTAGGGCCGATCAGGGATAGCATAGGGAATTTGTACGTGGAGTCTGAGGAGGTAGGGGAAGCCCTAAATGAGTTTTTTGCTTCTGTCTTTACAACAGAAACGAACTTTGTAGTGAATGAAACCTTTGAAAAGCAGGTGTGCATGCTGGAATGGATAGAGATAGAGGAAGCTGATGTGCTGAAAATTTTGTCAAACATTAAGATTGACAAGTCGCCAGGCCCAGACCAGATTTGTCCTCGGCTGCTTTGGGAAACGAGAAATGCAATTGCTTCGCCACTTGCGAAGATCTTTACATCCTCACTCTCCACTGGAGTCGTACCCGAGGACTGGAGAGAGGCAAATGTAATTCCTCGCTTCAAGAAAGAAAATAGGGAAATCCCCGGCAATTACAGACCAGTAAGTCTCACATCTGTCATCTGCAAGGTGTTAGAAAGGATTCTGAGGGATAGGATTTATAACCATCTTGAAGAGCATGGCTTGGTAAATGTAGTCAACACAGCTTTGTGAGGGGCAGGTCATGCCTCACAAACCTTATCGAGTTCTTTGAGGATGTGACTAGAAAAGTTGATGAGGGTCGAGCTGTGGATGTGGTGTATATGGGCTTCAGCAAGGCATTTGATAAGGTTCCCCATGGTAGGCTCATTCAGAAGGTCAGGAGGAATGGGATACAGGGGAACTTAGCTGTCTGGATACAGAATTGACTGGCCAACAGAAGACAGCGAGTGGTAGTAGAAGGAAAATATTCTGCCTGGAAGTCAATGGTGAGTGGTATTCCACAGGGCTCTATCCCCTACTGTTTGTAATTTTTATTAATGACTTGGATGAGGGGATTGAAGGATGGGTCAGCAGGTTTGCAGATGACACAAAGGTTGGAGGTGTCGTTGACAGTATAGAGGGCTGTTGTAGGCTGCAGCAGGATGCAGAGATGGGCTAAGAGGTGGCAGATGGAGTTCAACCTGGATAAATGAGAGGTGATGCGTTTTTGAAGGTCGAATTTGAAAGCCCAGTACAGGATTAAAGATAGGATTCTTGGCAGTGTGGAGGAACAGAGGAATCTTGGTATGCAAGTACATAGATCCCTTAAAATGGCCACCCAAGTGGGCAGGGTTGTTAAGAAAGCATATGGTGTTTTGGCTTTCATTAACAGGGGGATTGAGTTTAAGAGTTGTGAGATCTTGTTGCAGCTCTATAAAACATTGGTTAGACCGCACTTGGAATACTGCATCCAGTTCTGGTCACCCTGTTATAGGAAAGATGTGGATGCTTTGGAGAGGGTTCAGAGGAGGTTTACCAGGATGCTGCCTGGACTGGAGGGCTTATCTTATGAAGAGAGGTTGACTGAGCTCGGACCTTTTTCATTGGAGAAAAGGAGGAGGAGAAGGGACCTAGTTGAGGTATACAAGATAATGAGAGGCATAGATAGAGTCGATAGCCAGAGACTATTTCCTAGGGCAGAAATGGCTAACACGAGGGGTTGTAGTTTTAAGCTGGTTGGAGGAAAGTATAGAGGGGATGTCAGAGACGGGTCCTTTACACAGAGAGTTGTGAGAGCATGGAATGCATTGCCAGCAGCAGTTGTGAAAGTGAGGTCATTGGGGACATTTAAAAGACTGCTGGACATGCATATGGTCACAGAAATTTGAGGGTGCATACATGAGAATCAATGGTCAGCACAACATCATGGGCTGAAGGGCCTGTTCTGTGTTGTACTGTTCTATGTTCTATGTTCTAAATACCAAATCTGTCATATTACTTTTTCCTCCATTATATCAGTACATCACTTCTCAGTTTTCAAATGTTAATACATTTTCTGACCCAAGTAATGGTGATGTTGTATGGAGGGAACATAAGCATCTGCAGCTTCCTTTTAATAATGGTTGCAATGTGCTTTATTGTGGAATAAACTTGCATGTGGAATATTGCTTTGTTTGCTTCTTTACTACAGTTACATCAAACTTCATTGCAAAGTATGGAAACAGTCCATGCTGGCATTTTCCTTCAACATCTGCAAACATTTCCAATCACATTTACTACCTCTACTCTTATATCCAATTCCCCCTTCTCCTTCAGCTACATGTACACCCGAATCTTGTGTGCTGACATCATTTCTGCCTCAGTCCCCTGACATGAATCCATTTCTTCTTGTGTGAAAAGGTTTTCCCAGGCTCTGACTCTAAATTTCTTGTGTTTAATCTGTTACCTATCACCCTTTGTTCTCTATGCTTTAGCTACTGGAAGAAGTTTGTATCTAGCTACCTTGTCCCACATTTTCTTAACTTTAAAACTGTACCATAATGTGATTATTTTAAGAAAAACATACTATTTAAGTCTTGCCATACTTTTACTTCCTTACGCAAAATGCTGCATCTTCTCCAAAAGCTTGTTATAATGCGTTATCATGTAACATAATATGCAATGCTCTAATTGAAATTACAGGTTTTCATAGGTTCAACATAATCTTTTATAATAAAATGTTAAATTGCATCAGTTTTTTAAGGACCTTATGAACCTGGGGTGTTGATGTATTTATGTAGACTTATTTATTTCTGTTCCTCATGGGCTCTGGATGTTACTAGCATTTGTTAACCATTTTTGATTGTTGAATCATTGATCCATCTGCTCTTTCTTAGTATCAAGATTACTTACATGTAGAATACAATTAGTGCTACAGTTATTTTTATGTCCAAATGTATTATGTTGCACTTATTGACATCAACTTCTACCTTCCACCTTTTAGGGCCCATATGTTATCTTGCTGTAGAGTAATTCAGTTTTTGAATGGTGAAATTGGCCAATTAATAATAATAATGTCTGTGATAAAAGAGTCGACCAAGTAAGGTAAAAAATATTTAATGTATTTGTACAGTGTGACTAATAAATGAAAAATACATTTACAGATCCACAATGGCTTTACAGTCAATGAAGTACATTTTTCTAAAGTGCAGTCACTGTTACAATGAATGACAACATCTCCAATTTGTACCAGCAGTAATAAAGTACACTGCTGTAGCATGGTCATACATATGAAGCTGAGAGAGAGCTGTTCTGTGAATGCTTTGTTTATGCACAAGTTCAGTGCTGGTTCAATGAAGTGAGAGGAAACTCATTGTTGTGTGGAGAATTTATTCATCTTCTGAGCATTTTGAAATTCTGGCTAGCAACATTACTTCAAATTGTTTGTGCACAATATGGATGCATTGTTAAAGTATGCAGACACTTACTTTTTTTGTGTGCCATCATGTATGACTGGGTAACTTAATGGAGCTGAAAATGTGTTGCTGGAAAAGCGCAGCAGGTCAGGCAGCATCCAAGGAGCAGGAGAATCGACGTTTCGGGCATGAGCCCTTCTTCGGGATCATGCCCGAAACATCGATTCTCCTGCTCCTTGGATGCTGCCTGACCTGCTGCGCTTTTCCAGCAACACATTTTCAGCTCTGATCTCCAGCATCTGCAGTCCTCACTTTCTCCTCCGACCTAATGGAGCTGACCTGCATAGGACTTTCAGTTTGATGTGTGGTTGCACAGCATAAAGGAAACATTGCTGACCAGCCATACTTTGACAGAATTCCTGAAACTGTAAATATTATTCTCTCCTGTAGCCATCTTTTAAACTAATGAAAACAACATAAACTCTGACACCATTCATTACCCTTCAATTGGGAAGGTTCTTCCTCAAAACTCTCAATATGGAAAACCTTTTTTGTTGCACTACGTCATAGAGCATAAGAAATAGGAACAGGAATAGGCTGCTTGGTCCCTTGAGCCTGTATTGACATTCATGAGGATCGTAGCTGATCCTACATGTCCATTTCTAGCCTTTTTCCAGTAACATTTGATTCCTATACTGATCAAGAATCTATCTATCTCAGCCTTAAATGTACTCAAGAACTCTTCCCCCATAGCTCTCTGTATGACATGCAGTTCCAAAGACTCAGAACCCACTGAGAGATAAAATTCCTCCTCATCTCAGTCTTAAATTGAAGACCTTTTATTCTAAAAGTATGCCTTCTGGTCCTAGAATTTCCCAAGTGGGAAACATCCTCTCAGTACATACCCTGTCAAGCCCCTCAGGATTTCTACATATTTCAGTGAGATCACCTCTCATTCTTCTAAACTCCAGTGAGTACAGTCCCAACTTGCTTAATCTTTGCTCAAAAGACAATCCCTCTATACTAGAGATTATCCAAGTGTACTTTCTCTGTACTGCCTCCAATAAAATGATACCTTTCCTGAAATAAGAGGGTTAAAATTGCTCAAAGTACTCCAGGTATGGTGTCAGCAGCACCTTACGCAGTTAGATTTCTCTACCCTTATACTCCAACCCTTTTGAAATAAGGGCTAACATTCCATTAGCCTTTCTGGTTACCTGCTGTACCTGTGTGCTAGCTTTCTGTGTCTCGTGCACAAATAACCCCAGTCCCTTTGTGTTGCAACTTTCTATCGTTTTCTCCATTTTGATAATTCTGTTTATTTATTCTCCCTTCCAAAATGTACAATTTCATTTTTTCCCACATTATACTCTATTTGCCAACTTCTTTAAATCACACACCACCAGGTTGTAGACCAACGTGTTTATTTGGAAGCACTAGCTTTTGGAGTGCTGCTCCTTCATCAGATGGTTGTGGAGAATAAGATTGTAAGACACATAATTTACAGCAAAAGTTTACAGTGTGATGTAGCTGAAAAAGACCTGGATTGTTTGTTAAGTCTCTCATCTTTTAGCATGGCTATGTTGGTTTCAGTTCTTTCATACGTAAATTGCAAAACTTTTTTGAAAAGTTACATTCTCAAGTGAACTTTAACAATTGGTGTCATGTCGGACCAGATAATGTACTGAAGGTGTGAGCTTCCCACTTCTCCACCCCTCCACTTCTCACCTTTAAACAACCACCAAATCTCAAACAGATCATTGTTCGTACCAAACTGCCCGGCATTCAGGACAATACCATACAACCTTGTCACGGTAGATGCTGCAAGACGTGTCAGAATACTACCATTACGCGTGGGGGCAGCTCCCTCCATGTACATGGCAGGTACTCATGCGACTCAGCCAACGTTGTCTATCTCATCCGCTGCAGGCAAGAATGCCCTGAGGCATGGTACATTGGCGAGTCCAAGCAAAGGCCACGGCAACAGATGAATGGACACTGCACCACAATCAACAGACAGGAATGTTCCCTCCCAGTCAGAGAACACTTCAGTGGCCTGGGACATTTGACCTCAGACCTTTGGGTGACTATTCTCCAAGGCGGACTTCAGGACAGGCTACAACGAAAAGTGGCCGAGCAGAGGCTGATAGCCAAATTTGGTACTTGGGTTCATGTCACGTTACATGTGACCCTATTGCACTATACACACACACAGACAGACGGACACACACACACACTTATTATTAAAGTGCACTTGAGAGTGTAACTTTTAAAAAAAGTTTTGAGATTTACATATGAAAGAACTGACACCAACATGGTCATTCTAAAAGATGAAACATTTAACAAACAATCTAGATCTTTTTCAATATATAATTTCAGTTACATCGCACTTTAAACTTTTGCTATAAATTCTGTGCCTTACAATCTTATTCTCCACAACCAGCTGGTGAAGGAGCAGCATTCTGAAAACTAATGCTTCCAAATAAACCTATTGGGCTACGATCTGGTGTTGAGTAATTTTTAACTTTGTACACCCCAGTACAACACTAGCAGCTCCAAATTATGCCAACTTTTTGTTTTACTGAATCTATCAATATCTCCCAGTAAACTGTTTGTATGCCTCTCACAATCTGCCTATTTTTATGTCATCTGCAGATTTGGCTACAGTACAATCGCATTGTTCCTCCAAGTCATTGATATATATTTCTTAATTCACTCATGGGATGTGGGCATTTCTTAACAGTCACTAGGTGCCCTTGAACTGAGTGGCTTGCTAGGCCATTTCACTGTGTGAAGTTGAGAGTCAACCACATTGCTGTGGGTCTGAAGTTGCATGTAGGCTAGACCAGGTGAGGGTGGTAGATTTCCTTCCCACAAGGAAAATAGTGAGCCAGGTGGGTTTTCTGACAATCGATAATGGTTTTGTGGTCATCAAGAGATTCTTAATTCCAGACTTCTTTTTATTGAATTCAAGTTCCACCAACTGCCATGGCAGGATTTGAACCTAGGTGAGTTTCTGGATTAATACTCTGGTGACACTAACACTAGGCCAGCACTTCCCTCATAGGGAGATCAACAGTTGTGGTCCATGTGTAACCCCACTGATCATGGGTCACCAACCTGAAAAAGAATCCCTTATCCCCACTCTGTTTCTGCCCATTAGCAAATTCTCTAGCCATGCCAATATGTTTTCTCCAAAACCATGGGTGTTAAGACTTATCCTTCTGTGAAGTACATTGCTGAATGCCTTCTGGAAGTTCAAATACAACAAATCTACTGGTTCCCTCTATCTACTCTGTTTGAGACTTCCTCAAAAAACTCTAATAAATTAGTCAAATACGCCCCTTTAATGAAGCCATATTGACTCTGCTTGATCAGATTATGATTTTCCAAATGTCTGTTATTACTCTAATAGTTGATTCCAATACTTTTCCAACAATCAACGTTCGGCTAATTGGCCTATAGTTACTTGTATTTTGCCTCCTCTCTTTTTGAATAGCGATGTTATTTCAAATCCTCTGGTAGTTCTCTAGAATCTAATGATGTTTGAAAAGTTACAACCAATGCAGTTACTATCATTATATACATACATAGTTACTAAAGCAATTTGGTTCTGTACAGTAACATATGAAGAAACAAACAAACAATGGAGCTTGGCTATATACAGCAAAAAAAACAGATATTTCTTATGTGTACAAGACTATATATATATATATATGTATATTTGAGGCACTTGGAGTGTCCAATAACTGAATGGACCCCCGTTTAACTTCAGCAGAAAGACTGTAGATGGCGGTCTTTCCCCACCAGTGGCTGCTGCCTATAGCTTTAGTGCATCCCTCAGCATATAGTTCTGGACTCTGCAATGTGCAAGTCTGCAACAGTAGGGTGAGGCCAACTCCTTACTCTGAAAGACCAAGTTTCAGGCAAATCAAAGAGCATCTTTCACCGAATTGATGGTCCTCCAGACCTAGTTGATATTTGTCTTGGTGTGTGTCCCGGGGAACATACTGTAGAGCACAGAGTTCTGGGTCATGGAGCTGCTCAGGACCAACCTCAATGCTCTATTTGTAAAGACATATTCCAAAAGAGGATGAGTAACAGTCTCTACACCTCGCTGCCTCCCCCCACCGCAGCCACTTTGAGGGCAGCGGGTGAAGGAGCACAGAGTTTGGGCATACAAGGAGGATCTCACAGGTAGTGCCCTTCTCACCAGCAGCCAAGCGATGCCTTGATGCTTGTTGGAAAGTTCTGGGAATGAGGCATTCTGCCAAATGAGGTTGACAGTCTACTCAGGGAACCACTCCACATGATCCATCTTTTCCTTTACCCACAGGCTAGTCCCATCCTTTGCAACACTGGGGTCAAGTAGATCCTCAGTCCATAGTGCCACTTGCTGTTTGCATACCAACGGTCTGCACAATTTGATGCAGCCACACAAAAAGGTGGCCATCAGAATGAGGACAGCATTGGGTACGTTCCTCTGCCTCCTCCACTCCCCACCTCCCCAACATCTCCCCCCTCCAACACACACACCACCCCCACCCACCCAGTCATTATCCAGAGTTTTGTACATGGTGTCCCTGCAGACACAGTCTATTTGAGACCTCCAGTTGAAGTGGAAGATAGCTCAGGTGACTGTAATGTCAGGTACCTCTTTTAGGATCTTAAGCTTGCAAATCATCAAGGCCATGGGACAATTTGTCTTTAATCCATTTAGTTTGTCTGATCCTACTTCTTTAATGATGGTGACAATACTTATTTCCACTCCCATATTATTTAGTATTAATGGGATATATAAAGTAACTTCCACCATAAAGGCCGATGCAAAATATTTCCTTGTTCCCCATACTATTTCCCTGGATTCATTTTCTCAGGGGCTTATGTTCACTGTGACCTCTCTCTTCCCTTGTTATCTCTTTAAAAAAGCTTGTACTGTCAGCTTTTATATTCCTCACTAGTTTGCCCTTGTGCTTTGTTTTGTCTTTTTAATTTTTCTTTGCTACAATTTATCCCAGTCTTCGAGACTATCACTGACTTTGGCTTCCTTCTATATTTTTTATTGCAATTAAGTACTCTCCTTAACTTCCTTGGTTACCCATGGTTGGTTTATCCCTCTCTTAGAAAATTTCCTGCTTACTGGAATGTATTTTTGCTGAGAGTCATGAATGACCTCTTTAAATGTCTGTCATTGCTTGTTTACTATCATTCCTGCTAATCCTTCTGCCCAGTTCATTTTAGCTAACACAATCCTTATTTCATTGTAATTCATTTTATTTAAGTTAAACAGTTGTTTTTGACCCAGATTTCTCACACTCAATCTGAATTTTAATCCCATTATGTTATGTTCACTACTTCCTAGGGGATCTATTAATCTGAGGTCATTTATTAAATCTGACTCATTGGCCATTACCAGATCCAAGTTAGCCTACTCCCTGCTTGGCTTCATGACCTATTGCTCTAGAAAGCTATGTTTTAATTCACTCAATGAATTCAGTTTGATTAACGCAATCAACATGAAAATTAAAGTCATCCACAATTTAGTTTGGCTAATTCATCTAATCTGCACATCCAAAAGATGTGTTGGTTGGGTGAATAAGCCAAGCTAAATTGTGTACAGTGTTCACGGATGTGTCAGTTAGGTGCATTAGTCAGGGCTAAATGTAGAGTAATAGGGTAGGGGAATGGGTCTGGGTGGGTTACTCTTTGGAAGGTCAGTGTGGACTTGTTGGGTTGAAGGGCCTGTTTCCAAATTGTAGGGATTCTATGAAATTGCTCTATTCTTTTTACATGCTCCAATTGTTTTTTGATTTATAGCCTTTTCCACAGAATAGCTACTGTTTAGGAGTCTGTACACTACTCCTACCAATACATTTTAATACCTTTGTCTAAATGGACTGTACTTCATCTGAGCCTAGATCATCTCTCATAAATATCCTCATTTCATTTCTTATTGACAATGCTACCTCACCACCTTTTCTATCCATTCTGTCTTTCCTAAAGGTCAAAGATCCCTGAATTTTAAGTTCCCAATTTTGATTTTCTTGAAATGATGTTTCTGTAATGATTATATGATCATATCCATTTCCCTTGATTTATGCTGTCAGTTCACCAATCCTATTCAGAATACTTTGTGCATTAAGATACAAAGCCGACACAATGCAGTCCCACTAGTGAGTTCTCAAAGTAGGCTGAAAACCTACTAAGAATACATAACAGCAAGAGCAACTTATATTTCTATAGCGCTTGCAATGTAGTAAAAGCTCTCAAGGAGCCTAATTGTAATAAGCAGAATATAATGCCAAGTCACTTAAGAAGGTATTGGGTCACATGACCAAAATCTAAATCAAAGAAGTAAGTTTTAACAATTGGCAAATAGGAAGAATGCAAAGTGGAGATATATAGAGAGTTTATTCCAGAGCTTAGGATCTTGGTGACAATAGGTACTGCCAACTGTGGTGAAGCAATTAACATCTGGCCTTGCTCGAGTGGATAAAATTATATGAGCATAGATACCTTGCAGAGTTGTAAGGTTGGAGAAGATAAGGAAGATATTTTTATGGTCCGAACAGTAAGTTATCAACTAGAATTAGGTACAATCGCAGTTCTTTCTTAACTTGCATCAAACCCATCGAAACCTATGAATAATTTAATCCTGTGGATACATGGCAAAAGAACAAGGATAAATTGTTTCTAGTTCTACCAAAGTTTTAGAGATGAAAATGAAATGGTTGCCAAAGTAAACCTAATTGCTAAGATGCAATCAGTGGTTTAAATCAATTTCTGTAGAATAATTGGACAGGTTGGGAAAATATTTCAGCATTTCCAATAGAAGGTGCGACAGTAAATGTTGAGTCAGAAAATCCTAAGCAGCATAACTTAGATTAGATTAGATTAGATTTACAGTGTGGAAACAGGCCCTTCGGCCCAACAAGTCCACACCGACCCGCCGAAGCGCAACCCACCCATACCCCTACATTTACCCCTTACCTAACACTACAGGCAATTTAGCTTGGCCAATTCACCTGACCCACACATCTTTGGACTGTGGGAGGAAACCGGAGCACCCGGAGGAAACCCACGCAGACACGGGGAGAACGTGCAAACTCCACACAGTCAGTCGCCTGAGTCGGGAATTGAACCCGGGTCTACAGGCGCTGTGACGGAGAAGAATACAGATATACCTTGGGAATCTCTTTGGATTTTTGATGGACTCAAAGGCAGAAAGAAAGCTACCTGGCAATGTTGTTCCAAAGTTAATTTAATTTATAGAAGGTCTGCTGTAATTTTAATTCAGGTGCAGATTTCTAACCTCCACTGTGCTTTCCATTACCACTCCAACAAAATTCGCTGGCTTATCCTGTTTACCTACACCTGGTTTCCCAGTGCTTTTCCTAACCCACCAATGCTGTGATCTCATGTGGCCTACTTCATTGTAGTGAGAACACTGGAGCTTTTTAACTTCTCTTTCCCCTTCAAAGGTTTCCTTTTTTCTCTGTGGCAAAAGATCTGTCACCAAGATCTACCTTTCCCTTTCCATGTGAGAATTTCTCTTTTTCACAATTTCTATCCCTCACAGATTGAAATTGACTTTGGAAACCAAACTTTGTTTTAAGGATGAACTCATAATCATCAGCCATTTCAGCTGCTAATCTTGCCATTTTAATTCTCTACTCTTCCGCATGAGTTCTCACTACTTCAGGAAGTGAATTTTTGAACTCATGTCTAAGTAGTAATTTCTGAACTCCATCTCTCTTCCTTTCCTCTCCCTCTCTCTCCTTTTTTCTCTCTTCTCTCTCTCTGTTTTTCGTTTTCCTTTGCTTTTAATTGTAATTCCTTGTCTTTGGATTCTAACTCAAGCTACTTCATTTTCACTGAATTTTAGCCAACTCTAAAGATCCTGATTGTATTTCCAGCAAATTTAAATGCTGAGCTATTACAGTAATTATCTCTCCTTTTCTCATGGAAGGAGGCAACTCCAACCCCAGCTTGTCTGCTAATAGCCTTAATCACCTTTTGCAAAACTCCCAAGGTTACTTCTTTCACCCCCAGAAAACTCTTGAAAGAGCCATTGCTATCCTAAGCACTGATTAAACCAACCAAATTCAACATCCAGAACAAAAGACACTAATACTTACCACTCACTGCCTTTGAGTCCAACAACCCTAATCCAAATTTGGAGCTATAGAATAAATCCCAGACAAACCCCCAATCTGTTATGGACCAGGCCAGACAGCCTCAAAACATTTCAAGAAAGTGGCCCAGACCCTGAATTTGTTAGTTGTTTTAAGCAAATGTAACACCGATATTCCAGGAGTAATGCAGCTGGTCAAACTACATAGTTTTAAACAAAACAGCATTTATGTACAAGATTACCGAATGAAACACAAACAAAAAAGAACAGAATATTGAATAACTTAACATATCCAAAAACCCAACAGATTATCCCAACTTAATGAGCTGTTCCAAACACTTCAAACATTCTTTGGCATAAAAGGTAAAATCAAACACAGGGTCTTAAAGGAGAGAAGTCAGAGAGAGAAGAGGATCAGCACGGACCTGTTTCTTTGGGTCCAGCAGGTTCTGCAACTCTACTATGCTAAAACCAAACGAAACTAGAAAAAAAGCTGAGCTGGGAGAACTGGCCACACCCCTTTCTTGTACATGTGTTTTTTTAAACTTAAAAACCTTTTGCCTGAGGCAGTATCTGTTAGCTATAATCAAATTGGCCCTTAAATCTTTCAAATTAGATTTTTCAGAGTCTGTGTCTTTTATCACCTTTCTGAAAAACAAACCAAGGACAACATAACCTTGTTAAACAAGCAGTATCATCACAAACAGGCAATTAAAAAAAAAAATCCTACAGGAGAGTTGCTGTAAACACCAGCATTTGTTGCCTAACTCTATTGGCCTTGAGAAGGTTGTGGTGTGTGTCTCCTTGAAAAACTGCTATCTATCTGGTGGAGGTAACTGCTGCTTCAAAGGGAGCTGCACAATTTTGTCCCAGGAACAGCGAGATATTTCAAAGTTAGGATTGTTTATGTGTTTCCAGTTTTCCATTGCATCTGCTGCTCTGGGTGGTGAAGTTTGCAGATTTGGAAAGTTCTAATACAGGAACTTCTTGTTGAAGATGATCATTGCCTTGTACTTGTGTAGCACAAATTTTACTTGTCACTCTGCAGCCCAAGCCTGCAGCTGTCCAGCCCTGGCTATAAATGGACATGAACTGCTTCAGTCTCAGAGTTATAATGATGATTTGGAGATGCTGGTGTTGGATTGGGGTGTACAAAGTTAAAAATCACACAACACCAGGTTATAGTTCAACAGGTTTAATTGGAAGCACACTAGCTTTTGAAGTGCCGCTCCTTCATCAGATGGTTGTCACACTAGCTCCAAAAGCTAGTGTGCTTCCAATTAAACCTGTTGGACTATAACCTGGTGTAGTGTGATTTTTAATTGAGTTGTAATGAGTAGTGCTGAACATTGTAAAATCATCAGTGACCATCCATTTTTGTATCTTATGATGAAGTCAAGATCATTGATAATGCAGCTTAAAATGATTTAAGGGATGGATGATGGGGTCATCATCTATCTGAAACATTAACTCTATATCTCTTACAGATGCCTTCTTACCTCCTGAGTATTTCTAACATATTCTGCATGACTTGAAGGTGCCAGTGTTGGACGGAGGTGGACAGAGTTAAAAAATCATAGAACACCAGCTTATAGCCCAACATGCTTATTTGGAAGCACAAGCTTTAGAAGTGCTGCTTCTTCATCAGATGATCATCTTCATCACCTAATGAGGAAGCAGCTAATGGTTCCAAATAAATCTGTTGGACTATAACCTGGTGTTGTGTGATTTTTAACATATTCTGTTTATACTTCAGATTTCCAACATTAGCAGTATTTTGCATTGGTTTTAATTTGTTTGGATGTAGGCTGCTACCTGTAGTGATCCCCTGAGGTTGAGGTGACTGACCTTCAACAACCATTTGCCTTTGTTCTAGGAACAAATCCAATCAATGGAGAATTTCCCTCCTGATTCTCACTGGCTTGAATTTTGCCAAATCGATGCCACACTGAGCTAAATGGCCTTGGTGTCAAAAGTAGTCACTCTCATCTCACATCTGAAGTTCCACACTTTTGTTCTTGTTGTAGCAAAGTTGTAATGAGGTCAGAAGTTGAGTGGCACTAGTAGAACTCTAACTAAGCAATGCTAAGTGCACTATTATTATGCATGGGCCGTTTGATAGTATCATTAATAACACCTCCATCATTTTGCTGATATCAAGAGCAGGCTGCAAAGTTGCTGATTGGTTGAATTGAATTCATCCTGATTTCTGTGGACTGGACATACTGAGACAATTTTCCACATTATTGGTTAGGTCCAGTGTTGTAGTTGTACTGGAACAGCTTGGCTAGGGACATAGCTACTTCTGGTACACAAGTCTTCAGTAATTTTTCAGGATGTTATCATTATCATCTCCACAGCTTTATCTATACCTGATAGTTCTGGCCTTTGTCATATGCGACAAATCAAATTAGCTGAAGGTTGACATCTGTGAACCTGGGAACTTTAGAAAGAGCTGAGATTAATCATCCACTCAGCTCTTCAGACTGAAAATGGATGCAAATCCTTCAGCTTTGTCTTTTGCACCGACATGCTCGACTGCCCTGTCTTTGAGAATGGGGACATATGACCCCACTAGTTGTCATCTGCCACCATTCATGACTGAATGTGAGAGGACTGCTGAAGTTGGATCTGAAAGCTTTTTTGGCTATTGTTCAAAAACAACACACACAATATCTTCACCTTTGATCCATATTCCTTGTGTTTATGTCCCTTTGCATAAAATGAAAACATCAGGCTTGACATATTCCAACTTCCAGGACTTTGCTGCCAGCCCCTCTCCAGTGCTCTGAGGTCTACCATGAACAATTAACTTTGAATAGACAGCCTTGTTAATTTAACTGGATGCTAAATTGGTAATTTTGATTGGAGCCCTGATGCACAAACATTTGGAACATATCTTGCATGTGCTGTCCTTGCTTTGGAAGAAGTCATTTGATCTATACTGAAAATCAACAACCTCTGTCCCTCTGCTGCTGATTTATGATAGTTACCTTTCCAATGAATACACAGCAGTTGGCTACAAACCCAATGCCAGCATTTTCCTTTCTTGTTTATGTAGAGATTTCTCTGGATACTCAAGCTGGCATCAGGAATTGCAGCTATGTCATCAACATACAACCCTGATAAGGAGCAACAGACTGACCGAACTAGCAACATGCCAGGATATACTACATAATTGAATAGCTCAATACTTCATGATGCCACAGAAATGTTATTCCACCAAAGTTGCAAGTTAAGGGAAACAAAACCAGGAACCCCTTGAATAAAAGGAAAGTAGAAAATTTGATGTAACAAAATAAAATTTATATATTGCATGTCAGCTGAATCCTACAAACAAAAACCTGATAGAATGCAATAAATTGAGAGGTGAATGAAGAAGAAAATAAGACTGGCAAAGAGAGAAAATGAGAATAGAATGAGAATTAACGTAAAAATGAATCCATTTTTTCTTTGCCCTCGTGTAAATGGTAAGCAGGAGGTGGGGTCTCATAAAGGTGATAAATACTTGAAAGTGTAGAGCAAAGATGGATTATCTTGAATATCAGTGGTTAGTAAGAAAACTCTTCCGGCATGCTGTCTTCATTCTAGACAGGGGCAGTGAAGCTGTGGATTTGGTCAAAAGTGGCGTTTTATCAGCATTTCAGCAGAGATTCCATCTGCACTGAGAGCCTTGTTGTTTTCCAGCTGTTGGATGACATTTTCAACCTTACGGCAGATTGGATGCTTGTTCAAATGCTGATAGATAATCAGTTGTAGGATCGTGTCGAGAGCACTTGTATTGAAGGATGCAGCTTAGTTGAAAATTTCCACGAAATGCTCTCTCCAGCAGACATTGACTGAGTCTTGGTCTTTGATGAGCGACTCTCCATTTTTGGCTGTCAGTAGATTAGGTCCCTGAATATTCTGATGGCTTTGATTGCACTGAAGACATTGCACACATCATGTTTCTTGGTGAGTTGCTGAGTGTCCTGTACTCTTTCTACCCATTATTTTATTTAGACCACAAGTTCTTTGTTGCACCTTGGCCTTCAGTTGCCTGTGGGCTTATTTCTTCTCGCTTAGGATTTGATGGGGTTGCCAGTTCAGAAATGCCTTATGTTTGTGATCTAGGAGATCTTGGATCTCATGATCAATCCCATTGAAAAGACCTTGGTGTTTCCTGGTTGAGGTGCTGAGCCTCTCCATATCTGTGTTGACTATGATGGCTTTTAGGTTGGACCAGGAGCAGTGGGCAATCTGTGATTCTTACACTTTGATCATTGCCAGATTAGCTATGAGGCAGCAGCTGACTAGGTCTTTCTTGTCAAGGTCCTTGAGTCCAGCAACATGGAGTCTCCTAGGGCAGAGTATTTTATGTCTCTGCCAGTTTGGATTAGGTTGATGGACACAGTACAGCGAATAAGATGATGGGCAATCCAGCAGTTGTTGGCTCCGGTCATGGCGTGGGTGATGTAGACATGTTTGCTGCCTCTTGCACACACAATGATCTAGTCAAAGACAAGGACAGCCTGAAAGCTTCCAAAGGAAATGCAACATTCTCACCAACATGTAGGAATCACTTGTTCTAAATCACATAAACTTTGAGAAGTAGCATTCACAAAGACAGCAATCACTCCAAGTTGCACCGAGAGGATTACATAGATGTAAAGTACAAGCAGTATAAAGAATCCAGAACCACCTACCATCTCCTCAAACACCTGCCCCACTCATGACAGAGTCCAGGATTGGATTATTCAACCATCACAGACACTCCCCCTTCAGAATGGAAACAAGGCTTAGACTCATAGATTTATAGAGTCACTCAGCATGGAAACAGATCCTTCAGTCTGACTGGTTCATGCTGACCATGTTCCCAAACTATTGAGCCTGAGGGACAGCCAAAGAAGAAGAAGACTAATGATGATAAAGCTGACAAAATGTCAATAGAAATGAAGATGGCTGGAGTGAAATTGAACTGCAGGATGTACTGGAAAAGCTGGCATTGATTAAAATGGATAAGTCACCTAGTCCAGATAGCTTGAATCCCAGGATACTCAAAGAAGTGAGAATAGAGATAACAGAAAGGCTTGCCATAATCTTGGGATTTTTCCTAGATATGGGAGGCTCCAGGTAGTCAGTGTGTTGCAAATATGATACACTAACTCATGAACAGGTATATGGACATTCTTAGTTTTTGGAAGTCAGTTAGTTTAATATCATTAACGGTTAAAGTTTTTAACTCAATCATTCATGAAAAATAACATCAGGCAGATTTAGTACAAGTTAATTAATGGGAAAAAGCATGAATTTGGAAAAAGGCAAACTCTTGTTGACTAATGAAATTGAAATTTTGATGAGGAATCAGAGAACATTGATGAAAGTAACAATTTTTTCTACGTATGGATTATAAAGAAGTGTTTGACAAAGTACCACATGAAAGCTGATTAACAGAATTAAGGCTCATCAAATTGGAGGATCAGTGTCAGCTTGGAAAACAATTTGACTTAAAGTCTGAAAACAATGAGTCATGATAAGTTGTTTATTTTCAGACTGGAGAATGGTCTATAATAGTGCTCCCCAAATGCTAAGAGCACTGCTCCTTCTGACTTACATACATGACTTGGATTTTGAAGCACAGAATAAAACTTCAAAATTTACTTATGTTACCAACTTCAATGGATGGCAGACACTGAGAACAATACCTATTAAGTTTCTTAAGATGGTGGTGGAAGTTGTGATGGAGAATGATTTCACAAGGCATTTAGAAGGAACAATTAAGGGAAATAAAATTACATAATGATTTGATGGGTCAAATGGCCTCCTACTATATCATAATGAGCCTAGGGTATAAGATATATTAATAGGTGGAATTAATAAGCATTCAAAAATAAGATTATTTACAATTTTTGGCACCCATCAGATTTGCATTGTCATAGATCAGAATCCTTCAGCCCCATAACTTGCAGCACTGTGGGAGTACCTTTACCATATGGACTGTAATAGTTTAAGAAGATGGCTCATCACCAACATTTCAAAGGCAACTCAGAATGGACAATAAATGTTGGCCTTGCCAATGATCTCCACCCGCTAAGAATGAATTTAAAATGCATTAAAGGCTGAATTATAGCTGGAGACATTTTTCTTCCGCAAGTTGCATTTGTCAATCATTAATTGCACCATATTCCATCTGCTGCTGATACTATAGGGTGCAGTTGATAGTATTGCTTGCTTAAGAATGTTTTATGATTAGTGCTGCCACTAAAATTGAAATGATTGAAGGTTTGTTTCAATCAAATCTGTATTTCAGGTACCGACTTATTGACAACATTTTGGTTCTAAAATTGTAACAGACTGAATTGAGCTGTAATTCCACTAACCAAACAATATTAGTGAATTCTTAATGAGTTCATGATTTAAAAACATTATTTTAAGTGCATTTATATAACATATTTAAGGCAATATATGGCTAGAGGTTATAAGGGTATTGTAATTGCTCAAACATAAGAAGTAAACAGTGGTCTATTTAATGACACCTTCATCTTAATTGCCCTCCCTCTTCAAAATTCAATGTGATACAGTTTTAAACTGGAAATATCTGAATAAAAATGTATCAAAAGTTATCCACCTAGTTCCTGAATTTATATTGTCCCTCATATTACAAATGTAAAATATTTTAAAGTGCTTACAAAATATTCTAAACTTTGGATGTACGTTTGCTCACTGAGCTGGAAGGTTCGAATTCAGACGTTTCGTCACCATACTCGGTAACATCTGCAGTGAGCCTCCGAATGAAGCACGGTCTTGTAGCCTGCTTTCTATTTATATGTTTGAGTTTCCTAGGATTTTCCTCAGAAAATATTCTATATTTACAAATAACCTTTGATGATATTAGCAGATTTTTTTCATTCATTCAAGGGATATGGACATTGCTGGTTGACCAACATTTATTGCCCATCCTTAATAGACCTGAGAAAGTGGTGTTAAGCTGCCTTCTTGAACCACTGCAGTCCACTGTTGTACATCAACCCACAATGCCCTTAAGGAGGGAATTCCAGGATTTTGACCTAGCATCAGTGAATGAACAATGATATATTTCCAAGTCAAGATGGTGAGTGGCTTCACGGGGAACTTGAAGATGATGGAGTTCCATGTATCACATTTGTCCTTCTAGATAAAAGTGATTGTGGGTTTGGAAAGTGCTGTCTGAAGATCTTTGGTGAATTTCTGCAGTGCATCTTGTAGATAGTACACACTGCTGCTACTGAGCGTTGATGTTGGAGGGAGTGGATATTTGTGGTACCAATCAAGTGGGCTGCTTTGTCCTGGATGATGTTAAGAGAGAAGCGTTGCTGAAGTTTTCCATCTTGTTCTCATTGGGAAAACTGAAGGCCATCTGGGCAGGGTGTGAGGTTCCATCTGACCAATGGGTGGTACTTCAGATGAGAATTGGGAATCCTTGAGAAGAATCCTCACCATCATGTGACCTTTCTCCATCTTCCCACTCATGGCCTACCAGCGTGTCTCTGTCGACCGTTACGAGAGAGCACTTGACTAGAATTCAGTGAGGCATGGAGTCACCAAAGTTAAGCTTTACTCTATTCTATGCAATATGTTAGTCAGACTGTTCAGGCCATGGCTGATGGTGGCCTGCCTCTTCAAATACTCAGTGCAGGTTACCAGTCTTTCCATGAAGGTGGACATCAGTGCAAGTGTCTGAGACATCATGGCACTCGTGCTGAAGAAGGACTTGTCCAATTTCTGTCCAAAGGTGCACACGAGCCCTCAAATACCGGTTCCTGACTTACTACCGGCCACCCTATAGTGTTGGGATCTGTTTTGTTAAGATGTGCCCCTTACCTCTGAGCCATAGGGAACCTGAACATTGCAGAAAATATCTGACCTTTATTCAGTGGCATCACTATGAGTTAGCTGAACTAGGGAAGTGTCAGATTTGGGAAATAAAAAAAACATGTCATTATTCAATGTATGGAAGTATGTATAATTGCCACACTCCACTTACATTTTATAATAATATGTGAGTAATGTCACGGGAAAGGCAGAAAATCTGTTGACTTTTATCATCGGCATTTGCACAAACCTAAAACGGACTGAGACTTCCGCACAACTGCAACCAGAGCATAATTTAAACTGCAATTTATGAAATCCAATCATCAATTCAGATGAATTCTATAATATTCTTGAGTTATGCTGTTGTAATTTAGGACAATAGGAATATAGATTGTAATCTAATGGGAGACTACCTGAGTTATTTGTATTGCTGATTTGCTCTTATTCCCAGCTAATCTATTGTTCATTTCTAATGTAAAATGTTTATTATTATTTCAGATTGTTGATTATTGAGTCATAGAGATGTACAGCATGGAAACAGACCCTTTGGTCCAACCCATCCATGCCGACCAGATATCCCACCCAATCTAGTTCCATCTGCCAGCACTCGGCCCATATCCCTCCAAACCCTTTCTATTCATATACCCATCCAAATGCCTCTTAAATGTTGCAATTAGACCAGCATGCACCATTTCCTCTCGCAGCTCATTCCATACACGTACCACCTTTGGTGTGAAAAAGTTGCCCATAGGTCACTTTTATATCTTTCCCCTCTCACCCTAAACCTATGCCCTCTAGTTCTAGACTCCCCGAGCCCAGGGGAAAGACTTTGCCTATTTACCCTATCCATGCCCCTCATAATTTAGTAAATCTCTATAACGTCACCCCTCGGGCTCCGACGCTCCAGGGAAAACAGCCCCAGCCTGTTCAGCCTCTCCCTATAGCTCAAATCCTCCAACCCTGGCAACATCCTTGTAAATCTTTTCTGAACCCTTTCAAGTTTCAAAATATCCTTCCAATAGGAAGGAGACCAGAATTGCATGCAATATTCCAACAGTAGCCTAACCAATGTCCTGTACAGCCGCAGCATGACCTCCCAACTCCTGTACTCAATACTCTGACCAATAAAGGCAAGCATATCAAGTGCCTTCTTCACTATCCTATTTATGTGCGACTCCATTTTCAAGGAGGTATGAACCTGCACTCCAAGGTCTCTTTGTTCAGCAACATTCCCTAGGACCTTACCATTAAGTGTATAAGTCCTGCTAAGATTTGCTTTCCCAAAATGCAGCACCTCGCATTTATCTGAATTAAATTCCATCTGCCACTTCTCAGCCAATTGGCCCATCTGGTCAAGATCCTGTTGTAATCTGAGGTAACCTTCTTCGCTGTCCACTACACCTCCAATTTTGGTGTCATCTGCAAACTTACTAACTGTACCTCTTATGCTCGCATCCAAAACATTTATGTAAATGACAAAAAGTAGAAGACCCAGCACCGGTCCTTGTGGCACTCCACTGGTCACAGGCCTCCATTCTGAAAAACAACCCTCCACCACCACCCTATGTCCGTTGAGCCAGTTCTGTATCCAAGTGATGAGTTCTCCCTGTATTCTGTGAGGTCTAACATTGCTAATCAGTCTCCCATGGGGAACATTGTCGAATGCCTTACTGAATCCCATTTAGATCACATCTACCACTCTGCCCTCATCAATCCTCTTTGTTACTTCTTCAAAAAACTTAATCAAGTTTGTGAGACATGATTTCCCATGTACAAAGCCATGTTAACTATCCCTAATTAGTCCTTGCCTTTCCAAATACAGGTACATCCTGTCCCTCAGGATTCCCTCCAACAACTTGCCCACCACTGAGGTCAGGCTCACTGGCTTGTTTCTATTGTTTCTATAGTTCCCTGGCTTGTTCTTACCCCCTCTTAAACAGCGGCACCACATTAGCCAACCTCCAGTCTTCCGGCACCTCACCTGTGACTATCGATGATACAAATATCTCAGCAAGAGGCCCAGCAATCACTTCTCTAGCTTCCCACAGAGTTCTAAGGTACACCTTATCAGGTCCTGGGGATTTATCCACTTTTATGTTTTTCAAGACATCCAGCACTTCCTCCTCCATAATATGGACATTTTGCAAGATGTCACCATCTATTTCCTTACAGTCTATACCTTCCTATCCTTTTCCACAGTAAATACTGATGCAAAATATTCATTTAGTATCTCTACCATTTTCTGTGGCTCCACAAAAAGGTCGCCTTGCTGATCTTTGAGGGGCCCTATTCTCTCCCGAGTTACCCTTTTGTCCTTAATGTATTTGTAAAAACCCTTTGGATTCTCCTTAATTCTACTTGCCAAAGCTATCTCATGTCCCCTTTTTGCCCTCCTGATTTCCCTCTTAAGTATACTCCTACTTCCTTTATACTCTTCTCAGGATTCACTCGATCTATCCTGTCTATATCTTACATATGCTTCCTTCTTTTTCTTAACCAAACCCTCAATTTCTTTAGTCATCCAGCATTCCCTATACCTACCAGCCTTCCCTTTCATCCTGACAGGAACATACTTTCTCTGGATTCATGTTATCTCATTTCTGAAGGCTTCCCATTTTCCAGTCGTCCCTTTACCCACGAACCCCAATCAGCTTTTGAAAGTTTTTGCCTAATACCGTCAAAATTGGCCTTTCTCCAATTTAGAACTTCAACTTTTAGATCTGATCTATCCTTTTACATTGTTATGTTAAATCTAACAGAATTATGGTCGCTGGCCCCAAAGTGCTCCCCCACTGACACCTCAGTCACCTGCTCTGCCTTATTTCCCAAAGTAGGTCAAGTTTTGCACCTTCTCATCCACATACTAAATCAGAAAATTGTCTTGTACACACTTAAGAAATTCTGTCTGTACCTCGGACTGGAGAATCCCCTAACACAATTGATCTCTTGCATTAGAGCTGTTGAAGAATCAGAACAGGTCCTTGTCCAACTAGGTCTTTCACAGCAGTTACCAGATATTATTTATCACGGAGAGGAAACGGCTTAGATGTATTATCACTGTACTGTTAATCCAGTTCTGGGGACCTGGGATCAAGTCCCACCACAGCAGATGGTGGAATTTGAATTCATTGAAGCTGTACAAAGCTCTGGTATGGCCACACTTGGAGTATTGTGTACAGTTTTGGTCACCGCAAGATAAGAAGGATGTGGAAGCTTTGGAAAGGGTGCAGAGGAGATTTACTAGGATGTTGCCTGGTATGGAAGGAATGTCTTATGAGGAAAGGCTGAGGGTTGTTCTCGTTAGAAAGAAGAAGGTTGAGAGGTGACTTAATAGAGACATACAAGATAATCAGAGGGTTAGATAGGGTGGACAGGGAGAGCCTTTTTCCAAGTATGAGAAAGGCAAACACAAGGGGACATAACTTTAAAGTGAGGGGAGATAGGTATAAGACAGATGTCAGAGGTAGCTTCTTTATTCAGAGTAGGAAGGATATGGAATGCTTTGCCTGCAACTGTAGTAGATTTGCCAAGTTGAAGTACATTTAAGTTATCATTGAACAGGCATATGGACGTACATGGAATAGTGTAGGTGGGATGGGCTTCAGATTAGTATGACAGGACGGCGCAACATCGAGGACCGAAGGTTCTGTACTGCACTGTAATGTTCTATGTTCTATAAAGTCTGGAATTAATAGTCTAAAGATGACTATAAATCCATTGTCATTAATTGGAGAAAACATCTGGGTCACTAGTGTCCTTTAGGGAAGGAAGTTGCCATCTTTATTCGGTATGTCCTACATGTGATTACAGACCCTACAGCAATGTGGTTGACTCTTAACTGTCAACTGGAAAATTAGGGATGTGCAATAAAGTTTAGACCAGCCAGCAATGCCTTCATCCTGCAAGTAAATAAAAATAAAAGCCCTGAAATTTTTCAATCTTTTTTCTAGACTCAGAGACCCTCAGACATAACAGTGGGCATGCTGATTCCAGCAAACATGACCAAAGCAGGCGAAAGGGCTCAATTTAAAATGTGGATCAACTTAAATGGGGATTAACAGAAAAGATCGATAGAGAGAGGGGCTAGGTGGAAAGAAAAGGTAGGAGCTGGAACTCAAAAGGGTCTGTTTGTCAGAGTACCGGAAGGATCTTGAGGAATGGAGGCAACCAGCTGGGATATACAATAGTGCGGACTATCACAGAGAAAAGGAACAATGGAGAAAGCTACATAATAATGGTGGGGCAGGAATATAGTGATTAGGTGTGATGCGGAGGGGGAAAGAACAGTGGATCTTTTAGCTGGAGGATGGGTGCAAGGATGAAACTGTACATGAGGTTCTGAATGGGAGTAGGACCAGGAGAAGAGCAGGAATATCCAGGGAGATAGTGACAGTGCTGATAATCACTGGGGGAGATTGAAGGAGGACCGAGGGGATGCAGAAGAAATGCACAGTTGTGTGTTCAAGGTCGCCATGTTTCCATTAGAAAGTTCCTTGTTCAGTTGATACAACAATTTTTGTTATAGCAAATTTCTTCATTCGCTTGATACTAAGTTATTGAGAAAGAATCTCTTCATAAGATCCTTAAATAAACTGCTAACACAGCTCACTTACTGCTTGACATGTGTTTGTTAATTCCTGCATTCAACAGCTTTATTAACAGACAGTCTTCCTGTCTGACATCTTGAAGCCTTCTGTTTCTGGTCTTTTCTCTCACTTACACCAAAGCCACACATGGCTTCTATTCCTCTTCCTTCAATGTTTTGGTGACTGCAAAATGACATTGATAATCAAATAGATCTTTCTCTGAAAGATTTATTTCTCTCTGAAAGAAAACTGTCAGCACATTTACTAACCAACTGAATGGCCCTGTCTTTCCAAATTACCTTGTCTCTGTTTCTGTATCTCTATGTTAAAGGACACCTTGGTTTCTAAAGAATTGAACTGTTCACATCAAGGATTTTTTTTCTCATTTAAGTTGTCACTAAGCTGGTCCTTTTTTTCTAAAAGCTGTTCCTTTTCTCAAGGATATTGTGTCCTTGATTTTTTTTCAGAGAGGTCATAAACAAGTCCCGGCTCTGAGGTGCCTAGCTTGGTACAGAGATGAAAAAGGATGTTGAGAGGCCTTTTGTTTATATGTAAACAGATGACACTTCAGGCCAAAGTGGTCATGTTTTAGAAGTGACCCACATAATGAAAGGGGTGTGGTCAGCTCTCTCGCAGTTCAGTCCAGAACTAGTTAGGAGGTCTGTGTGGAAACAGGTTTCTAAACTTTCTCTCCTTCTGCCCTTCTATTTTCAACTTGTAAACATTTGTTCCATTTTTAAGGGGGTTTGCTTATTGGGACTACTGTATATATTTGGAACAGCATAATTAAGTCTAGTTTGGATAGACTGAGTTCTTTGTGTTTCATTGTGTAATTTTGTGAATAAATTTTTGTCTGTTTTAAAACCTACTAATCAACCTCGCTAACTTATCCCGGTTAATTCTCACTGTACACTTACTGAAACAAATTGCAAAGTTATGGTCTGGGGCTGCCTGTTTAAGAATGTTTTGAATCGTCTGGTCTAGTCCATAAAAAATCGGGGCTCTTTGTGGGATTTTAAATAGTGAATGGTAGGTGCTAGTCTCTTTGTTTCGGGTGTTGGTTTGGTTGAGTAGACTAAGCTTGGGACAGTAAGGGCTTTTTCACTCATCAAATGTTTTCTGGAAATGGATGTGGTGACTTTGGAAGTTTTGCGAAAGGTGAATAAGACCAAGCTGCAGGAGTTAGCAGAACAGCTCTGATTGAACCTGCCTGCTTCTGTGAGGAAAGGAGAGTTAATTACAGCAGTAGCTCAGCATTTAAACTTGCCAGAGAAACCATCAGAATCTGTAGAGGTGGCAAGAATTAAATTGCAAATGAAGCAGTTTGAGTTAGAGCCGAGAGATAAGGAGAGGGCAGCAGAAATGTGACAGTTTGAGTTACGATTGAAAACAGAAGTGAGGGTAAAAGAGAGAGCAGCAGAAGAGAGGAAAAAAGAGAGAGCAGTGGAACATTTTGGAGGGTTTCATAAAGTCACTGTCTGAAGTAGTGCAAACTCACGTGGAAGAGCAGAGAGTTAAAATGAAGTTAGCAGAACAGCTCTGATTGAACCTGCCTGCTTCTGTGAGGAAAGGAGAGTTAATTACAGCAGTAGCTCAGCATTTAAACTTGCCAGAGAAACCATCAGAATCTGTAGAGGTGGCAAGAATTCAATTGAAAATGAAGCAATTTGAGTTAGAGCCGAGAGATAAGGAGAGGGCAGCAGAAATGTAACAGTTTGAGTTACGATTAAAAGCAGAAGTGAGGGTAAAAGAGAGAGCAACAGAAGTGAAATAAAAAGAGAGAGCAGCGGAACAGACAGAAAAAGAGAGAACATTTGAACTTCAGAAATTGATCCTTGAAAGGAAAGTCAGCTTAAAAGGCTGGAGATAAAGGCTGAGGGTAGGCTTAGCGAGGAAGAGAGTGAGGAGGAGCAAGCCCCTGGTAGTCAGAAGCCTAGTGAGAAACATTTTTAAGTATGTTCAAACATTTCCTAAATTTGATGAGAAGGATGTGGAAGCCTTTTTCATCTCATTTGAAAAGGTGGCTAAGCAAATGCAGTGGCAAGTAGCAATGTGAATTTTGTTCATCCAAATGAAACTTCTAGGCAGGGTGAGTGAGGTATTTGCACCACAATCAGAGGAGGTATCTGGTGAGTATGAGGAGGTGAGAAACAACCATTTTAAGTGCGTATCAGCTTATGCCAGAAGCCAATAGATAATCTTTCAGGAATCTAAAGAGGGACACATGTCAAAATTACATTGGGTTATTAAAGATCAAACAGAGTAATTTTAATAGATGGATAACAGCTTTAAAAATCGAGCAAACCTTTGATGCCCTTAGAGAAGTAATTATTTTGGAGGGATTCAAAAAGTCACTGTCTGAAGTAATACAAACCCATATGGAAGAGCAGAGAGTTAAAACAGCAAGGTTAGCAGCTGTAGTGGCTGATGAGTATGAGATGTCCATAAAACTCAGTTTGGCTTCCAGAATGAATTTCAGCCCATGAGGGGCATAAATTGGGGCAAAGAGAAATCCTCATGTGGACAGGGAAAGGTAGATATCAGTGAAGATCATAAGGATAACTTACCACAGAGTAAAAAAGTTAAAAAGCTCTGGTATTTTCATTCTTATAAAGTGGGCCACACAAAATCACAGTGTTGGTGGGCTAGGAGAAAACCAGATAGAGGAAAACCAGACAAGCCTGAAAGTTTTTTTTGGGCTAGTAACAAAAAGCTTAAGGGAAGTTAGACAACCGCCTCAGAGGGTACAAGATGATCAGCGGTTGGTTAAAAAGGAAGTGCCAGATCTGCATAAAAAATATACATGCAAGGGTCGTTTATTCACATAGACCAGGAGCAGCAGGTAAGGAGGTTACAATATTAAGGGACACAGGATCCTCTCAGGCTGTAAAGCTGAAGGATGAGGAGATATGTACTCCTGAGGGACCATTGCCAGAAAAGGTACTGGTAACAGGAATTCATGATGAGACAAAGTGAGCTCAGTTATGTAAAGTGAGGCTAGAGAGTCCAGAGGAGAATTTGTGGTAGGAGTACTGGACAAACTCTCAGCTCCAGGAATACAATTTGTTCTTGCAAATGATATAGCTGATTGACTGGTAGGCGTGCTGTCTACTCTAATTGAAAAGCCAGTGGAGATGCAGGCAACTGAAGAAATGAAGGATGTTTATCCAGGAATTTTCCCAGATTATGTAATCATAAGAGGCACAAGTTGAAACAGGAGAGATTAAGAGACATATAAGGAAGTTGACGTACCTTTATCAGGGACTTTTTTGATCAGATAAGTGGGACAAAGCAGGAGCAAATAGGTAAACATGCAAGTATCTTTAGCTCTGCTAAGCTTATTGAGTTACAGAGAAAGATGAGAATTTAAAACAGTCATACCAAAAGGCTTAAATGCATCCCTGTGTGTTATTACTTAACAAATGCTGTCTTCATGAGGAAATGGAGACCATCACACATTCAAGCAGATGAGAAATGGGCAGAAGTTCATCAAATTGTTTTGCCAGTAGGGTATAGAAAGGAGATGCTGTGAGTGGTGCATGAGCTATCACTCGGAGGTCATTTAAGGGTGAAGAAAACACAGGCTAAAATACAAAGACATTTTTTACTGGCCTGGGCTACACAAGGATTTGGTTGAATTTGCCAGACGTGTCATACATGTCAGATAATCAGAAAACCACAGGCAATAATAAAACCTGCACCTTTAATACCTATTCCAGCATTTGAGGAACCTTTCACAAGCATCCCCTATCTCAAACAAAAAGTGGGAATAAATATTTATTAACAATAATGGATGTGTCGACTAGATTTCCAGAGGCAATCCCATTTTGCAACGTCATAACTGAAAGGGTTGTAGAAAAATTAGGTTTTTTTACTAGATACGGACTACCAATAGAGGTCCAGTCAGGTCAAGGATCCAACTTCACATCCAAACTATTCACAAAGGTTATGGATAACTTGGGAATAAAGCAATTCAAATCAACTGTGTACCATCCAGAATTGCGGGGAGCGCTAGAGAGATGGCATCAAACATTGAAAACCATGTTAAGGACTTATGATCAGGATTATCCAGATGATTGGGATAAGGGAGTTCCGTTTTTACTTTTTGCGATCAGAGATGCACCAAATGTAACAACCAAATTCAGTCCATTTGAATGAATGTTTGGGCATGAAATAAGAGGACCATTAAAATTGATTAAGGAGAAATTAATAAGTCAGAATTAAGAGACCACCCATTTGGACAATGTGTCAAATATTAGAGAACAATTAAATAGAGCTGGAGGGTTGGCTAGACAGCATTTAAAAGTATCACATCATACAATGAAACAGGAAGTGGATAAGAAAGCACAAATTTGCACTTTTGCAATTGGGGATAAGGTATTGGTGTTACTTCGACCAACAGGTGAGCCTTTAAAAGCCAGGTTTGGTGGACTGTATCAAATCAAGAAGAAATTGACTGAGGTGAACTACTTGATAAGGACTCCAGACAGAAAGAAGTCTCACAGAGTGTGTCATGTGAATATGTTCTAAAGGTATTTTGACAGAGAAGGAAAACAAGAGGAGAAGGTGTTCATCGGGACAGAACAGAAGAAAGAATCAAGTTCAGAGGATTCTGAACTGGACATTCCGCAAAGCAAATTGGAAAATGAGGAGGTTGTCAAAATCTGGGATAAATTATTGAGTTATCATCCACAAGAAAATCAAAATGACCTGAAAGAGTTATTACTGTCACATGGGGAGATATGTGGAAATAAACTGGAAAATACTAACCTAATTGTGCATGATGTAAATTAAGCAACACCCTTATCAGCAGAATCCTCTAAAGTTGGCACAGGTTCAGAAGAAGATAGAGCACATGCTCCAAGATGGCATAAATGAAGTGAGTTACAGGGACTGGCATTCACCTATAGCCATGGTGCCAAAGCCAGATGGTATGCAATGGTTATTTGTGGACTATCACAAAGCTAATGCCATTACAAAGACTGGTGTATATCCAGTTCCACGGTTGAAGGACTGTGTCGAGAAAATGGGACAAGCAACTTACATTTCTAAGTTGGTTTGGCTCAGAGGCTACTGGCAAGTACCTCTGTCAGAGAGAGCAAAGGCAATTTCAGCTTTTGGACTATATCAGTTCAATGTCATGCCATTTGGTATGAAAAACGCTTCAGCCATATTTCAGGGATTGACTAATAATGTCATTGTTGGGTTACCCAATTGTGTTGTTTACTTTGATGAGGTGGTGGTTTTTAGTCACTCATGGAAGGAACATTTACAGCATTTACCAGAGTTGTTCAGAAAGCAGGCTTGGTGGTAAATCTAGCTAAAAGTGAATTTGCCAAAGCCCAAATCACCTTCCTGGACCATGTTACTGCACATGGACAAATGGCCCCACAAGATGTGAAAACGAAAATAATTGGGAAATTTCCCACACCGTTGATGAAGAACGCAGTTCCTGGGACTGAGTGGGTTTATCGAAAGTTTGTGCCAAACCTTAGCAGTGTGGCTGCTCCACTCACTGAAGTGTTAACAAAGGGCAAGAAGTTTCAGTGGACATCGGATTGTCAAAAGTCATTTAACAGCCTAAAAACTATGTTAACCACAGCGCCAGTATTAGCCACACCAGAATACACGAAGCCTTTTAAGGTGCCTATCGATGCCAGTGATGTGGATGTCGGTGTGTGTTACTGCAGGAGGATGATGAAGGAATAGAAAGACTCAATGGGTATTTTTCCAGAAAGTTGGATGTTCATCAACTAAAATATTCAACAGTGGAAAAACAGACTTTAAGCTTGGTGTTGGCATTACAACATTTCAGTGTTTATATTACCAGCAATGCACCTGACACAATCGTATACACTGGTCATAACCCATTGACATGTGTGGAAAAAATTAAGGACAAAAATACCAGACTGTTTCAGTGGAGCTTGTTGTTGCAGCCATTCAATTTGACAATTGTGCATGAGGTAGGTCGCAAAAACATGATTGCTGATATGTTATCAAGACTGGAATGTGATACAGAGGCATTCAGTGGTGGGTATACCGCAGCCTGAATTTGCATGTGTTTGTGTATATTTACGTGTTAATAGTTGGTGTAGTGTACATGTGTGTTTAGACTACTAACCAGTTTGTTTTTGAGGAGCTTTCAAAATGAAGCCATCTTTTGATATTGATGGCTTTTTTTTATGGGGGGAGGTGTCACAAAGCTGGTCCTTTTTTTCCTAAAAGCTGTTCCTTTTCTCAAAGATACTGTGTCCCTGATTTTTTTCAGAGAGATTATTAGCAACTCTCAGCTCCAAGATGCCTAGTTTGGTACAGAGATGAAAAAGGATGTTGAGAGGCCTTTTGTTTATATGTAAACGGATGACACCTCAGGCCAAAGTGGTCATGTTTTAGAAGTGACCTGCATAGTAAAAGGGGAGTGGTCAGCTCTCTAGCTGAGCACTTCAGTCCAGAACTAGTTTTGAGTTCAACAGTGAGCTGTATGGAAACAGGTTGCTAAACTCTCTCTCTGCCCTTCTAACTTCAACCTGTATGCATTTGTTCCATTGTTACTGTTTTTAAAGGGGGGTTGCTTATTGGGACTGTTGTGTATACTCAGAACAGCATAATTAAGTTTAGTCTGGATAGACTGAGTTCTGTAGAAGTTCTTTACTCTGTTCTTTGTGTTTCATTGTGTAATTTTGTGAAAAAAAATTCTTCTGTTTTAAAACCTAGCTAATTTTCACTGTACACTTACTGAAATAAATTGCAAAGTTATGGTCTGGGCTGCCTGCTTAAGAATGTTTTGAGTGGTTTGGCCTAGTCCATAACAAAATGCGTTGTAGACAACTAGCCAGACAAACTGGTACACATTACGTTAAAAAAAATAAACAAATTTCTATAACAAGCTCAGAAATTATTGGAGAAGCCCAACAGGTCTGGCAGCATCTGTGAAGACAGAAACCAAATTAACACTTTAAGTCCAATTTAACTCTTCTTCAGAACATAAAGGATTTAGAAAATGGTGGCATTTATCATTTTTCCAGAGACAGAGGAGGAGCCAAGAGAACAGATGAGGCAGAGGTCCAGTGATAGGGGTTGCTCATGGGAGTAAAAGAGAAATAGAGAAGTTAAAAGTTTTGATAGGGGTGAATGGGAAATTGGGTAAATTAAGGGGTGAAAATCTGTCCTCTTAGCTAGTAAACAAGATACATACAAGTCTAACCCGTGAGAGAGGTGGAGATGGAGATAAGAACATACAAAAAGTGGAGGACAGAAATCATGGGGTCAGCTCTGATGTTGTGGAGTTCAATATTGTATACAAATCAAAAGAATGAAGGTGAGAGGTCAGACTATTTTTCTTCATCTGTTAGGAGTTGATATAAACAAAAACAAATCAGTGTACATGCACCATCAATAGTAACTTTTACAGGGAAGTGGGTGAATAGTTGAGCAATAGGTGTTTAGAAGAGAAATGTGTGAGTTTACAGAGGTGTGATGGGTTGAATGGCCTCTTGTACAATAACAAATCAGATACCTCTGGGTTAGAGTCATGCCTGGCACATAGGAAGATTGTCATGGTTGTTAGAGGTCAGTCATTTCAGCTGCAGAACATCTCTGCAGGATAGTGTAGGGTAGTGTCCTAGCCAAAACCATCTTCAGCTGCTTCATCAATGACCTTCTCTCGGTTGTCACAAAGCTTGTCCCTTTCTTTTCTAAAAGCTGTTCCTTGGCTCAAGGAGACTCTGTCCTTGATTTTTTTCAGAGGGGCAATAAACCAGGCCAGGCTGCAATCAGTCTAGTTTGGTACAGAGATGAAAAGGATTTTGAGAGGCTTTTTGTTTATTTGTAAACAGATGAGACTTCAGGCCAAAGTGATCATGTTTTAGTACTGACCTGTATAAAGAAAGGGGAGTGGTTAGCTCTTTAGCTGAGCTGAGTAGTTTTAGTTCAGTCTTGAACTGGGATGTTCAACAGGGAGCAGTGTGCAAACTTCCTCTCTTTTCTGCCCTTCAATGTCAACCTGTAAGCATTTGCTCCATTTATACTGTTTTTTAAAGGGAGTTTGCTTATTGGGACTGTTGTCTATGTTCGGAACAGCATAATTAAGTCTAGTTGGATAGGTTAAGTTCTGTGGGGGTTCTTTATTCTGTTCCTTATGTTTCATTATGTAATTTTGTGGATACATTTTTATCTGTTCTAAAATCTAGTGGTCAACCTTGCTATCTTACTCTGGGTAATTTTCACTGTACACTTACCGAAACGAATTGCAAAGTTATGGTCTGGTTCATCCAGCTTAAGAATGTTTTGAGTGATCTGGCCTAGTCCATAATACCATCATAAGGTCAGAAGTGGGGATGTTCGCTGATGATTGCACAATGTTCACCATCATTCGCAACTGTTCAGACATTGAAGCAATCTGTGTCCAAATGCAACAAAATCTGGACAATATCCAGACTTGGGCTGACAAATGGCAAGTAACATTTGCACCACACAAATGCCATGCAGTGACCATCACCAACACGAGACACAATCTAACCACCATTGCTTGACGTTCAATGGTGTGACCATCACTGAATCCAACACTATCAACATCCTGGGAGTTATTATTGAACAGAAACTCAATGGACTCACCACATAAATGCAGTGGCTACAATAGCAGGTCAGAGTCTCAGAATACTGCAATGGGTGACTCACATCCTGACAACTAAAAGCTTGTCCACCATCTACAAGGCATAAGTCAGGAGTGTGCGGGAGTACTCCCCACTTGCCTGGATGAGTGCAGCCCCAGGAACACTCAAGAATCTTGACACCATTCAGGACAAAGCAACCCACTTGATTGGCACTACGTCCACAAGCAACCATTCCCTCCATTACCAACACTCAGTAGCAGCAGTGTGTACTATCTACAAGATGCACTGCAGAATTTCATCAAATATCCTCAGACAGCACCTTCCAAACCCACGATCACTTCCATCTAGTAGGACAACGGATACATCGACACACAGGTATACCACCACCTTCAAATTTCCCTCCAAGTCACTCACCATCCTGACTTGGAAATATATTGCTGTTCCTTCACTGTCGCTGAGTCAAATACCCTTCCTAATGGCATTGTGGGTCAATGCACAGCAGTGGACTGCAGAGGCTCAAGAAGGTAGCTCACCACCACCTTCTCAAGGGCAACTAGTTAGGGGCAATAAATGCTAGTCAGCCAGCGACACTCACAACGCACAAAATTATTTTTTTTTAAAAAATGCCTCTCATTTTCATTGTTTAGACTTGCTAATGAATGTAGCCATGTAGTATAAAAGGTGATAACTTCCACCTTCATTCCTTGGCTAGTTATCAGGTTGAGATCTCCAGCCTTTTGCAGAACCAATTACTGTAATGATTGGATGATATGTTCTATCAGGTTCTCTTTTTTTAATCATTCCTTGTCTTTTGTCCTGTTCCATTATATTGCAAACTTGAATGCCAAATAGGATGGCTTTCCAGTTCTGTGAGCATATTGTAAATGTTAGTTTCCATTGGAAACAACTGGAAAACCGTGCGCAATTTGCTGCCAGAATCCTTCTAATTGGTATCTGTCAAACTATTGGTGAAAGTATACCTACAGGCATCTTAGGCAGAAGATAGGCCTAGTTAAATAGTAAATATTCTTTGTATGTTACTTAGTAGCTAATTACAGTACAACTGAAATGTATGACTTATCTTGTGAGACATTTAGATCAGTTGGAGATAAATTAGATACATGCTGTTAACATGAAAAGCAATCACTGAAGCGATCACGCACCCTCTGGTGAATACATGTAGAATTGCAGGACTCATACAGAACTCTGGTTATCTTCTCCCAGGAAGTCTTTTCCATCCTGATGGACAAAGACTGTCTTGTGATTTTGGTTAACTCCTTCAGGCCATAGTGCCTTAAACAATGTCACTTCCAAGTTTTACTTTACAGTTTTTAATTTTTGATGCAAATATTTCATTAAGTAAAGTAGGTTTATCATTATTTCAACTGTCCCCAAATCTCTGACTTCTACAAATGATTGTTAACTTGATTAGGTTGAAAGTTTGCTGCTCAAGGTCCAGTTCATTGATAAACTGGATCTTTGATGGACCTTTGATTTCTGGGGATGAAATTTGCAGATACAATTTGCATAATTTCCAGGTTATTTAGGACATTGGTGAGGCCTCTTCTGGAGTAGGAAGGATAGAGGGCTTTCAGAAATGACATACCAGAATATTGCCCGGAATGGAAGGTTTGAGTTGTAAGGAGACACTGAAAAGGGACTTCTTCACTGGAACTTAGAAGGTTGAGGGGTGACCTTACCAAGGTTTATGAAATCATGAGGGGCATAGACAAAGTGAATGACAGTTGTCTTTTCCCCAGGTTGAGGGATTTCAAGACTTGGAGCCATACTTTTAAGGTGAGAGGAGAACGGTTTAAAGAAGGGCAACTTTTTTACACAGAGAGTTGTTTCTGTGTGAGTTAACTTCCAGAGGAAGTGGTGCACATGGGTACAGTTATAACGCTTAAAAGATATTTAGGTAAGTACATGAATAAGAAATGTTTGAAGGGATATGGGCCAAATGCAAGCAAGTAGGAGTCGTTTAGTTTGAGAACATGGTCAGCGTGGACTAGTTGAACTGAAGGGTCTGTTTCCATGCTGTATGATTCTAAGACTCTGTGTAATTTTTCAGCTTCAAAATCTCTTTCAAGGAAATCTCCTCATTCAGCCACTTGATGAAGAGGTGGTGGGTGAAACATGTTGCGGTCATAGATACTGCTGCATTTTATTTCCTAAGTTATAAAAGCAATTTGTAAAATGTTTATTGTTTCTTTATAATATTGAGAAACTTCATTAACAGATGATTTACTAAAGAACTTATCAGAAAGAGTGTTCTTTTGTAAATATTGAATGAAGCAGAAGGAAAAGAACTGCTAGGACACCTTTCAAATGGTTTTTCTCGCTGTGTTATTATTCACATAAAGTAGCAAAATTGTAGCAAAATAACTCCAAAATTGTTAAATCTAGATCTTAGCTGGTAACAGATTTAAAATGCTGCTCTCCAGATTGTAAAATTGGCGATTATGCAAATATTCTTACATTGAGCAATGAACGGAAGGAGGTCAGAAAGGAAGGGAAGTTGAAGGAAGGATAAGCTAAAGAGAACATATAATTCACTTAATTACTTAACATGATTGGATACTGGTTGATAAGTAACTAAGTGAATTAAAGGATCTTTCCCAATAGTTACTCGTGTGTTTATCATCCTCATCAAACATGAAGATCCCCAAATGTAAATTTCTCAAATAATTTCATTATTTTAGTTGAATAAAAATATTTTCTTTCCATGACTTTCTAAAGCATCAACATGGTCCACCATCTGAGTTACTCTTCAATAGTCTGACGGAAAATCTTGCCACTTACAAATAATTAATAGCTGTCTTCTAGTCAGACATCATCCTAATGAATTGTATATAGCCTTTACTAAAAACTGACATCCCAGGAAAGTTGTTTTCTCCTTAATAGAAGTATATGATGAAAAATATACACATGTTAGCACACACAGGTGAGCATTCTCCTCCTCCCTCATAGTATGTAATTCTTAGATAATTTTTGATAATTCAGGTTATTTTATTCCTTTACAACTTTGACAAGCTATATACCTTTGTTCTATTGACCAGCAATAGCTCTGGCTAGTGATAGCGACAATGAATAGAGAAATAATATTGCACTCTGGTTGTTGAATTTGTAAGTGTACATTGCAGATTATACTCTGTGCACTAATGCCATTTTGTCATATTACAAAATGTCAAAGATAACAGAGAGTTCGTGACATAAAGAAAATGTGAGCATGTAATACAATACATATATTATGTCAAATTTTGCTGTCAATGGTAGAAAAAACATTTAAATGGATATCTGCTCTAATCGAGCATCTGATCCACTTCAACACCCTCTATGGGGCAACATAAGAGCAAGCACAGAATAGAAATTGTCAGCAAATTAGATTTAAAAATCCCTGCTGAGGCACACAGAGCAGGATGAACCAGATTTCAGGTTCAAATAAGGGTTGTAACTTCAGTTAGTGCAGGAATGACTTTTCTTGAGTTCTGAGGAAAGGTCACTCGACCCAAAACGTTAGCTCTGATTTCTCACCACAGATGATGTCAGCAATTTCTGTTTGGTTTCTAACTTACAGCATCTGCAATCCTTTCTTTTGGCTTTTAATGATGATTCTTTCCCCTGGACTGTCTAAATATTGACCAGAGGTGGACTCACTTTCCAATTCAGGATGATCAGCAGGCTGTTGGAGGTCCAGTTGGACACAAAGCTCAAGTTATAATTGTTATTTACCTGGACTTGGAACTAAACCCAAGTGAACTCCAAAATCATACAACAACATCATGAGTTCAAATCTTAGTAGTTTCATTCAGATTTATCTTTGACTCTTAACTGCCCTCTGGGCAATTAGGATGGGCAATAAGTGTTGTTCTAGCAAGTGACTCTGGTATCCCTTGAATGAATAAAAAGAAATTTTAAGATATAATCTCTGATAATGTAATTTGATAATCTGAACATTTGTCTTCTTAAAGCTCTCACACACAATGCGCAATAGAAAAAGACGACAAAATAGGAATCAGCGATGCTGTGTAATGAAAAAAATCCTGGGACTTCAAAGCAGACTTCTCCTTGAAATTAAATCTTTTTCACTAGGCTGTGAATCATGTTTTTTTTAAAAAAAATCAATTCTACTTTATTTTTTCTTAATTAGATAATTTGGCTAAATGAATACTCTCCAAGAATGATAATTCAGAGAAAATTATAGTTGATTTACAAAAGGAGTCCCACTGTGGATATCCCACAAAAGATTTGCGTGATCTCTGCTAGATTTAGTCCTAATTTGTACACATATTAATATAGACTTCTGTGAACAATTTGAAACTTGACTTCATTCATCTATACATTGAGTATAGGAATTGGGATGTCGTGTTGTGGCTATATGGGCCATTGGTGAGGCTGCTTTTAGAACACTGCATACAGTTCTGATTGCCCTCCTATAGAAAGATGTTAAACTAGAAAGGGTACAGAAAAAAAATTACAAGGTTGCCACCAGGACCAGGGGTGTTGGGAGAGGCTGTGTAGGCTAGGACTTTTTTTCACTGGAGCTTCAGAGGTTGAGGGGTGACCTTATAGAGGTTTATAAAATCATGAGGATCATGGATCATGTAAATAGCCAAGGTCTTTCTCCCAGGGTCAGGGAGTCCAAAAAAGAAGGCAAAGGTTTAAAGTGAGAGGTGAAAGATCTAAAAAGGACGAGGGACAACTTTTTTTACACAGAGAGTGCTTCCTGTGTGGAATGAACTGCTAGAGAAAGTGGCGGAGGTGAGTACAATTGCATTATTTAAAAGACATTTGGATCAGCACATGAGTAGGAAAGACTTATAGGGATATGGGCCAAATGCAGACAAATGGCAGTGTTACGTGTGGGAAAACTTGGTCAGCATGGACAGGTTGGACCGAACGGTCTGTTTCTGTGCTATATGACTATGACATAATGAAGTTGGACTGCTGTCAAAGACTCGATAAAATCTTAAGGTCACTGCAAAATTACTACACTGTTTAATATCCACTGGCTTTTATAAAGCATATATGAAACAGGCATTGCGATTCTGAAAGAGGGACACTAGGACCTGGAAACCTGGCTGGAAGTGGGAGTAAAAGACTGAAGTACACTCCGCTGTTAATCAGTCCGGGGAAATCTAAATTCCAGGGGATTAAAGGTGGAACCAGCTGCTGAAGGTATTCACTGTATTCAAGGTGAAGAAAACATACATGCCCACGAAAAATGCTTCGTGTTTATCCACACGTGGAGGAACAGTAAAGCGGGTCCGGGGTGGAAATAAACGTCGGAAGCAGTGGCAACTTTTTCCCAGCCAGTGTAGAATGAATGAGGCGAGCGGGTCGCCTAGAGAGGTGAGAGAACGCGGTGCTGAATGGCTGTTGGCTCGGAGCATGGTACTGACACTAAAATCGATCTGTTTGGTCTGTGGGTTAAGGTGCTTTTCAGTATGTGACTGCATCATTCATTTAGTGATAGTGACAAAAAAAAACATAGGTTTGAGAGAGGAGATTTTACTTCAGAATTTCTCATGTTGCAGTTTTTTCAGTAAACGTTATGGCACTCCCTGCTTAATTTCCTGAAATGCACAAACAGTTTCAATGAAAAATGCTTGAGAGTTTTCTAAGACCACATTTAAAAGTGTCTCGATATGTTGATCCATGAGCCAGTCAGAGAAAGAGGCGAGCCCTAATCGATGGCTAGAGATTAGCTTTCACCCGAAAGTAGCTACAAAATTAAAAAAAAACATTATCCAGAAGTACTGGGCATTCAATGTTCTTAGCTGCGATATGTATATAGTAAATATGTAATCATTTGTAAAGCGTTAATTCTAAACGTTATTATGAGTAATTAAATTGCAAAGTTGGTTATAATGTTTCAAACCTGCACAATTATAAAGGACTTTGTGCTATAATTATTTTATCACTGCATAAAGTGAGGCCATTTGACTTATTAGTTTTCTGCAAGAGCAAGTCAGTTGATCACAGTCCACCTTTTAGTACTGTGTTTTTTTTCTAGGTGCTAATTTAAATTATTAATGAAAACCACAATTTGCCACCACACTCCCTGGTTGTGCAGTCCATATCCCTATCACACACTCCGCTATTCTTTTTCCTCATGTCGCTGCTGTTTCTTTAACCATTCACCTTAAATCGGCGTTCTTTGATTCTTGATCCTGCCACTCATGGGAAAAGTTTCTCTCCGTCTACTCTGTCTAGACCCTTCATGAAAAACTGTACCAAATCCCTTCTCAACATCACTTAAGAGGACAATTTCAATAATCTATCCACATAAATGAAGTCCTAATTTCTGTAACCATTCTTGTAACTTGTTTCTTAACCTTTTTGAAGTCTTCCTACTGTTCCTAAAGTTGAACCCAAATTGAACACGTTTGAGACTAAGCTGATGTTCGATAAAGTTTCGTTGTAATGACTGCCTTACTTTTACTTGTTGTGCCTTTATTTCTAATGATCAGGGCTGCATGGGCCTTTTAAGTCACTTTCTCAACCTACCCGACAAACTTCAAAGTTTTGTGCACGAAAGCTCCAGATCTGACCTGGACCCAATACGGTTAGAAGTTAAAAGGTTAATCCTTTGAAATGTGAGCTGGTTTGAAGTATCTTGTACAGTATTTTTATTAAGTTCCTTTTTAAATAAACAATACACCAGAGGAGTTTTACCTGTTGTTCTGTTGTGTGTACAGTTAAGATGCTTTAATAAGAAAGAACTTTACTTGATAAATTATCGATGCCAGTGATGTCAGAATTGCTTTCTGTTAAGCTGCACATAAGAAAATGAAGCTAGTCTTCACAACAGTCAACTCTAAACATATGTACTGCTGTATTAATTGGTGAGATACAGTATCATCTTTTCTGGGGTGAAGGGAGCAGTATCTTTATCTAACACAAATAAGTGAAAATATCATAGAGGATTGCAATAGCCATGCCCTCTACTCACCATGCAAAGCTTACCAAATAACATCTGAATCATATCAACAGAAGTGAATGAGCTAATTTGCCAATTTATTTTTAAAATGACAAAGAAAAATGTTGTAACTACAGTTACGTTAAAACCAAATTTGAAATTCTTATTCTTTAAATTATTTACTATGAATCTGGTCATTTTAGTGAAATTTGCTTTTATTCGTACACATAAATAAAAGGGAAATAAAAATAAAATCTAGAATTTACAGTAAAATTGATTTTATTTTACTTTTTGCTTTATCTTTGTCTCTACACATGTTCCAGTTATGCATTCAAAGATAGTTAATGGTGTTGTGATGTTAATGGAGCATTAGCTCATTTAGGCCACTTTCAGAATTCCTTCTGGCACTATCGGTTTAGCTCGCTATATATAGATCCACAATTAATAGTTTTCAACTTGTTACGGGCTAGTTGAAGATTCGTTACATGTAATTGTCATTCAACGCGCATTGTATTGATGATGGCAGATTGAGGCTAATGTGTAAGAATAAACAGCTGAGCTCCAGCAGTGAATAGGGTAGGAATGTTGTAAAGACCATTTAAGTTTGCATAGCAGTGTTTGCAAGTCACACCTTACAGCACTAAAGGGTGTACCATCATTGTGGAGAATGGCCATTGCAAATGGAACCAGTGATCACTGCATCAAACAAAACTGAAACAAATATGACTTTCCAGTTGCTGCTCGTACTTTGCCATTCCGCATCACTAGGGAAAATGAATTGTCATCATGCTGAACTTTATGCACCTTTCAAAAACAACTGAAAACATAGCTACAGAGAAATATTTTGATTGCATTCCTTATTGTTGTGTAGATGAAAAGATGGCAGGATAAGCATCGCAATATATGTAAGCAATCACAGCTGAAACAGTTGTCAAATTCTTTTGAAACATTTAGAATGGACTACTGCACTTCAAAGAATGTATTTCACCAACTCCTTCTCAACAACTAGAGTGGACAGTAAATTCCAGAAACAGTCTTACCCTGAGAAAATATGCTTGCACACAAACTTCCAAAGTAGGAGCAGAAGCAGGCAATTTGGCCTCCTGAGCTGTTCAGTCATTCAGTAATAGTAGGTATAGGCCATTCAGCCCCTCAATTCGGCTCTGTAGTTCTGGATCATGACACAAGTCATCTACCTGAATATGTATATTCCTTTGCTTTCCACGTATCTTGATATCTTTAGCAACTGAAAATCTATCAATCTTTGTCTTCAACTAACTTAATGAGTGAACTTTGACAGCCGTTTGGAGTAATGAATTCAAACGATTCACCACCCTCTGAGTGAAAATGTTCCTCCTCATCTAAATCCTAAATGATTTGGTTTTTAGTCTGAGACTGTGCCCCAGATTCCAAAGCTCAGTTCATGTTTTTGCACAATTCCTGAAGCATCCAAACTCCCCAAGTGGCAGAAGATGGGCATTCCACACATCCACGCTGTCTGTAGGTCTGCTTTCAGATAATATACTTTAAGTTGGAGATGAGAAAGCAGAATGTAAAAGTACTAACCAAGCAGCATGAAATGTATGTCTCTAGCTCTGTTACTGACTGCCTGTTGTAGGATCCTCCTCTTGCCTCCTCCTCTAGGGGCTGATGACTGCCTGTCTTGGAGTCCTTCTGCTGCCTGCAATCTAGCTGCTGCTGCCAACAACTTGTTTTAGGGTCTTCTGCTCACCTATACCTCAGTGTAACCAAAGTCGATCTGATTGTGGCCTCAACTTCACTTTAGAAAGAACTGTCTAAATATTCAAGTCATTTTTAAGCAATCTTTTCAGTGTTCAATGTTCAGTGACCTTGTTCATATTCATGGATTGACGTACTTTCTTGCTCCATGCCACAGGATGGTGTATGGGTGCATGTGGTCAATCAACGATGCCTGCACAATCACACCTATTTCTTCTGCTGCATTCTGGTGCAGAATGTAGCACAGTGGTGATTATGTTGAAACAGACCTGACACTTCAGTAATGCAGCAGTGAGGTGCAAAGTGGCAGTTACAGTAATATCTTCAGCTTTCGAAAGAGTCCCATGGGATTAAATTTGAGTGCGCTATTTTGCTTCACGTAGCACTAATGTTCTGCAATGGTTTTTTGTCTCGTCACAGGAGATGAAAATATTTGAATAGTAGCCTCGAACAGACAGAATTTTTCTCTGTGAGATGGAGGCAGTCCAATGCATTTAATGGATATAAAATTTGAGACAGAAGTAAATACTTGTGATCTTCCTCTCTCAACCTCAACCTCATGTGCCACCTTCTGTTTTCAACATAAGTTGGAGTGAAATTTAGTTCTGCGGCTGTGCTGAAAGATGTGAAGCACCTTGCATTATCTGTTCTGCATAAAAATTTCATCTGATTCCAAACAAATAATAGGTGTGAACCCTCTGGCTAGAAAAGTAAAAGATGAATGCTGGTTCAGCAAGCCAATAACCATTACACATGTATATTTTGCAAAAATAGGCATAGGATACAAATTGCTTCATTTAGATTAATATTGCAGGTTGATGTGAAGGCTAAGTAATGCTCAAATAGAACAGCAACAAAATATGTACAGTTCCATACCTATTACCAAAAGCTGCTGGTGAGTAGTTTTTGAGGGATTTTGGCATGGACAGAGGTCATCCACCCATTGAGTCTGTGCTAGCTGTCCTACAGATTGTAGTGTATATATTGACTTGGTGTGTAAGAGCACGCCATTGTTTTGGAATCAAAAATCATGTTGAGGCTTACATGTGGCACATAAGCTGACCTTGCCCATTTCTGCTAAGAAAATGTATTCTTGCGTTATGATTCAGCCTCAATTCTTTACCTCAGAAATGATGTTTTATTCATTTTGTAAGTTACCACATGGAATCAGGCAAATTTAAACCAGCGATTTGCCAAGACATTGCGCAGGATTTTAAGAAATGCCCACACAGATCAGACCTCACGTAACAAGTGGTAAACAGAAATGGGTTCTCCTGCAAAAGGACTGAAGTGCAAAGTTGCTTTCAAGCTAAGAAATATAAGATTTGATAACTCATCAAATAACAGGGCTGCAGCAAAAGAACTCAGTGTTGTTGAAAAACTGGTGCGAGAATGGAAACAGAATCTACGCTGAAGAAGAGGCCCAAGACTAACCAGTGCCATTCGAACAGGGGCCAGCCTCAGATGTGATCTTGAGAAGCATTTATCAGAAAGCGTCCTTGAAAATCAACTGATTGGTTATACCATCAGCAGAAATGCAATGCATCACTAAGTTCCTGCTTAATGTGTCCCTTTCGCTTTAATATTACTAACATTATTAAGACCAGATTAATCACTAAAGCATATCATTGCAATGTTTTGTATAGCAATAGGTTTATTGCTGTACTTTACTTGACCAGATTGGCTCCATGTTGGAGTGACCTCTCAAGCATACAAGCATGAAATAAAAGTACACCACTCAGTCCTTGGAGCCTGCTCTCCCACTCAATAATTTCATGGCTGATCCAATTTTAACCTCAACTCTACATCCCTACATATCCACAATAATCTTTCATCTTTTTAGCAATTGAGAATCTACTGATCTTTGTCTTTGTAAGTAAGGGAAGTTCAAAGACTCTCAACCCTCTGAGAGGAAGAAATATTTCCTCACCTATATTTTAAATGGATGCCCCCCCACCCTTATTTTTAAATGATGACACCTAGTACTACATTCTCCTGCGGGAGAAAAACATTCTTCAACATCATTTCAACGTCAAGTCTCTTCAGATTCTTTATATGTTTCAATTAAGTCACCTCTGACTCTTCTAAACTCAAGACCATACATGCCATATCTGTCTAACTTTCCGTCATAAGGCAATGCACTAATTTCAGGAATTCGATTAGGCGGCATGGTGGCACAGTGGTTAGCACTGCTGCCTAACAGCGCCAGAGACCCGGATTCAATTCCCGCCTCGGGCAACTGTCTGTGTGGAGTTTGCACGTTCTCCCTGTGTCTGCGTGGGTTTCCTCCGGTTGCTCCGGTTTCCTTGCACAGTCCAAAGATGTGCAGGTCAGGTGAATTGACCATGATAAATTGCCTGTAGTGTTAGGTGAAGGGGTAAATGTAGGGGGATGTAATTAATCTAATCTAATCTAATATACAGTGTGGAAACTGGCCCTTTGGCTTAACAAGTCTACACTGACCCTCCAAAGAGCAACCCACACTGACTGACTAATGCACCTAATGCTATGGGCAATTTAGCATGGCCAATTCACCTGACCTGCACATCTTTGGATTATGGGAGAAAACTGGAGCACCCGGAGGAAACCCATGCAGACATGGGGAGAATGTGCAAACTCCACACAGTTTCCAGAGGTGGGAATTGCACTGGGTCCCTGGTGCTGTGAGGTGTATTAGCCCAATACACCTTCTCTGAACAGCTTCAATCCATTAACATCCTTCTGTAAGTACAATGATAAGTACTGTACGCAGTCTCACCAATGCCCTGAAAAACTGAAGCATAGCCTCCCTAGTCTTGCATTCAGTTCCTATTATAATAAACCATAACACTGATGATGAAGTTCTGAAACAAAACAGAAATTGCTGGTGAAACTCAAAGTCTGGAGAGAAAACAGAGTTAATGTTTCAAGTCCCGTGACTCTTAATCAGAACTGCAGCATTGTGCTGTTTCCCTTTTTCGTTTGGAATCGAAAGGTTTATGAGTTTTGTTTTCGGTTTCTATCCTACCCTCACTGTCAGCTGATCCATCTCTGACTCCTCATTTCCCTTCCTCAACATCTCTATTTCCACTTCAGGGGATAGGCTGGCCATTGAAACCTATTACAGCCTACTGATTCCCACAGTTATCTGGACAATACATCCTCACACCCTGCTTCCTGTTTGCCTCCATAACGTTTATTCTGTCAATGTCATTTTCCATAGTGGTGCCTCAGAAATGTCCACCTTTTTCCTCAACTGAGGGTTCCCTACTACTGTGGTTGATAGGGCCCTCAGCCGTGTGCAACACATCTCCCTTACTTCTGGCCTCAATCCTTTCTTTTCCTCCCACAACAGTGATAGGATTCACTGGTCCTCAACTACCATCCCACCAAACTCTACATCCAAAAGATCATAAGCTGCCATTTCCATCACCTCCAGTGCATACATATTTCCCTCCCCTCCTGTATCAGCATTCAACAGGGATTGTTCCCTTCAGGACATTCTGGTCCACTCCTCCATTCTCAACATGTCCCCACACCCCTGTGGCACCTTCCCATGCAATTCCAAAAGGTGTAACATCTGCCCACTTACCTCCTTCCTCCTCACCATCCAATGCCTAGCAATGCTTTACTTGCACTTTGCTCAATCTAGTCTACTGTATTCGCTGCTCACAATGTAGTTTCCTCTACATTGGGAAGACAAAATGCAGACTGCAGAACACCCTCAATCTGTCTGCAGAAATGATCCTGAGCTTCCAGTTGCCTGCCACATCAACACACCACATTGTTTCCTAGCCAAACATTCCTGTCTCAGGTCTGCTGTTAGTGTTCCAGAAAGCCTCCGTACAAGCCTGAAGAACAACATCTCATTTTCATTTTCTGCTTGGACACGGTGCAGCCTCTGGACTATTGAGTTTAATAACTTTAGAGCTTGAATGTATCCTTCCAGGTTTTTTTTACCCATTCCACACCTGGTTCTGTTGTAACATGATTTGCTTTCTGCACAGCTGACCTATTCTCTCATACTATTAGCTCCAATTATCACTTGTTCAGCTTCTCATCAACAATGCTCCTAACGACTTTCATACCTCTCCCTCCTTGGACTCCATCTCCACGTATCTGCTCTCCTCTATTCCCCACCAGCCTGCCTTCCATGTCCACAGATGCTGCCAGAACTGCTGAGATTCACCAGTAACATTTATTTTTGTTTTAATCCATAGCATGCTATTAGCTTTTCTGATACTTGCTGTTCCTGCATACTAACCTTCTTTGGTTCATGTTGAAGGGAACCCAGGTATCTCTGCATCTCAGAACTTTACAACATCTCACCATTAATTCTTTCTGCCAAAATAAACAATTTCCCACTTCTCACTTTGTATTCCATTTCCCAAATCTTTGCCTGCTCTTTTAACATTTCTATATCTCTTTGTAAGTCCTCTACACAACTTACTTACCTACTTACCTTTGTGTCTTCAGCAAATTTAGCTACCGTACCTGTGGTTTCTTCATCTAAATTACTTATATAAATTGTAAAGAGTTGTAATGCCAGCTGTATCACATCACTTGTGCACATCCAGGCAGTGCCTGAAAAAGACCCCTTTACTCCTACTCTCTGCTTCCTGTTAGCCAGCTAATCTTTGATCCAGGTCCAACACCATGAACTTCTATTTTCTGCAATAACCTTTGATGTGGCACCTCATCAAATACCTTCTGGTAATCCAAGTACAGTATACCCACTGGTTCCCTTCTATCTTCAGCACAAACTAACTCTTCAAAGAACTCCAATAAGTTACTTAAATATGATTTCCCTCTGACAATTTATGTTGGCTGTACTTAATTAATTTGAAATTATTCAAGTGACGTGTTATAACATCTTTAATATTAGCTTCTAACACTTACCCGATGACCGATCTTCCCCCTCTCAGACTTGAGGCCACTTTAAGTCTTCTGAATTGTGGTTCTTCCCTGTTCTGCACTCCAGCTTGAGTCTTTATAAGGCCCTCAATCGTCCACTGGGATTGCTGCCTGCTGCCAGACATATCATTAGCCATCAGAGTCCCCACGCGCCCAGGGCACTGTCACCCTCAGGGCACATCCCGTACATGACAGAGTGCCCTCAAGCTTGACAAGGCACCAACCAATGCTGTCCTCTCCCTGGCCAGCACCACAGAGAGTAAGAGGAGGAAATGCCAACAAGCTCCACTACATCTTGTATCCCACCAGTCAGGAGGAGGGAAAGGAAGGCCAAAGAGCCTAAAGCCAGCCGAGACGAATAGGCCCCCTGAGCAGTGCTCTGAATGGAGCCTAGGACTGGTGGTGACCAGAAAAAAAGGCACCATGGGCTCACAAATAGGCATCACCATGCAACAATGATGTAGCCAGAGAAATGGCCTCAGTAGGTGTCCTGGAGCCCAGTATTGGAGGGGTCTCCCATGTTGTCACCCTGATGGAGAACCCAGTGCTAACTTCTGGTGGCATACACTGCCTTCTCTTCAGCTCCACAAGAGAATCTGTAAGCAGAATGTTACATTTTTCTTTCATATTTTTAAATTTATTTCTTTTACAGTAAATTCATTTACCACTGAACCCAATTAACATACAAGTATTTCAATTTAGCAAATAAAAGTATAACATTTTAAATTTTTCTCTGCAAAGCAAGCTAACTCCATTGTTAGCATTTTCTCTGGGAATCAGTGCTTCACATGAAGTATTTTCACCTAAAATGAATATTCTCAGGAGTGCAGCCCCAACTTTAAGCAAGGATACTGTGTTTATACGCACTAAAGTTGTCAAAGATTTCAGAGCAATTATTTTTGCAGCTGCTTTCTGGAATGAAAATTTCCAATGTTGTGGCAGAAGACCAGGATCACACAGAGAGTACCAAAAAGTTTTTGATTCCAAAATTGCAAGATACTAGCAATTCATCTTCTGACAGCAACAAAACTACGATAAACTTTTTTTTGTCATATCAGCAAGATTGATGAATCACTGAATTTTGATTTGCCTAGCAACTGAACTGTGGACTGGAAGAGTTCGAAAACAATTCATCAGGTATGTTTAAAATGTGAAAGAATGGATTTGCCAATTCACTGTTACTGAGCTATTTACATGCTGCTTGTAAAGAATGAGCCAGTTGAATTTTCTGAGTTCTTATCCAACTAAGAGGTCAACTTTATTGTTCTCAAACTAACCTGGGTAAAAATATTAAGTTTAATATAGGTACTAAAAATATAACACATACTCAGCATCCATGCACACACTTTCAGAATAAAAGGGCTAGGTAAACTTGGCCAATACTAAGTCATGTCAGTTCTGGTGTAGTGTTTAAGTCAGACTAGTGGTGTGGTTGGAAACTTCGCAAGACTTTGGTTCTCAGTAAGGAACAATGTTTCCAAACGTTGCTGGCATTCCCTTTTATCTTCTGGAGACCATGTTGTAGAAATGCAAAGGTTTCTTCTGTAGAAACCTCTGTCTTCTTTGGGGATGTGAACACGGTTGTTATGACAAAAAGACAGATAGACAAGTCAAATCAGGCTTGCGATCCCTTCAATTGCACCACGGTAAAACTAAGCCATTCAGAGACCCTCAAAATTGACCTCAATATTTCCTAAACAGATGTTATGATTAACCAATACAAAACAACAATTTTGTAATAAAATAATTAATGATTTATTATTTATATGGTAGCGTTAACGGATCAAAGTTAAACAACAAGGAAATCGAATGTCTATGATTTAAATTTTAGCTTCTTTAATTCTAGCCCCACTAATATATAGCCAGCCAGACACAGTCAATGGATAAATTCAAAGAAAACTAAAAGATGTAACTGGTCAGTTCACTTAAGCATTTTCCATGATACAGAGTAACACAGACACATGGTGTTGTGGGTTGCTTGATTTCTGAAAATGATGACCAATGCAAATAGCTTCCAGTAGGCTTGGAGGAATGTTCCTTTACTTCTTTTAACTGAGATTCTATTGTCTAAACTTTCTAAGTTGATAATGTCAGGATTACCAAATTTCATCCTGTAGTTTTGACAGCCACAATCATTCAGACAAAAACAAAATCAGTTCAAACCAGCTCAAACTTGAGTTTCTCTTTGTTTTTTTTCACCATTCTCTTTGTTAGACTGTTTGACACGAGGCTCTGCATGATGGTCCCAGTTAACATCTAGACATCTGCCACCATTTAAGCATAATGCATCTCAGGAATAGAAATGTCTACAGGATTCTTTGAACAAGAATCAATCTTCAATTAACTCCCAGCTCTAGTCATAAAAGTAATATCAGTTTGTTTGTTCTCTTTTCTTTTAAAACAAACACCGTCCAAAGGTCACCTTCAATTCTCATCTACAGTTTCAACCAAAAATGATAAAAACATTTTAAAAATGAATGTTCTAACAAAGTTCAACAAACAGCCAAGCAAACGCCAAGCTTAGCTGTTGGGGATTGATAAGAGAGGAAAAAGTGCAGTTTTTCCTCACAAATGACATCAAAATTGGAGGTGCAGTGGACAGCGAAGAAGGTTACCTCTGAGTACAACAGGATCTTGATTCGATGGACCAATGGGCTGAGGAGTAGCAGATGGAATTGAATTTAGATAAATATGAAGTGCTGCATTTTGGAAAGGCAAATTAGGGCAGGATTTATACAGCCAATGGTAAGGTCCTGGGGAGTGTTGCTCAAAGAGACCTTGGAGTGCAGGTTCATAGTTCTTTGAAAGCAGAGTTTTTAGGTAGATAGGATAGTGAAGAAGGTGTTTGGTATGTTATCCTTTATTGGTCAGAGCATTGAATATAGGAGTTGAGAGGTCATGTTGTGGCTGTACAGGACATTGGTTAGGCCATCTTTTGGAATATTATGTGCAATGCTGGTCCCCTTCCTATCGGAAGAATGTTGTGAAACCTGAAAGGGTTCAGAAAAGATTTACAAGCATGTTAACAGGGTTGGAGGATTTGAGCGATTGGGGGAAGCTGAATAGGCTGGGGTGTCGGAGGCTAAGGGGTGACCTTATAGAGGTTTATAGAATCATGAAGGGAAAGATTAAAAGGGACCTAAGGGGCAATGTTTTCACGCAGAGAGTGGTGCATGTATAGAATGAGCTGCCAGAGGAAGTGGTGGAGGCCAGTACAATGCAACATTTAAAAGGCATCTGGATGGGTATATGAACAGAAAGGGTTTATAGGGATATGGCCAAGTGCTGGCAAATGGAACCAGATTAATTTAGGATATCTGGTCAGCATGGACACGTTGTACTGAAGGGTATGTTTCCATGCTGTTCATCTCTGAGTCTAAATGCTAGCACATTCCACCAACCCAAGTCTAAACACATACTCAAAGCTTGGTTGGTCACATGGCTTCTCTCTAAATACATTTAGAGGTTGAATAATTCAGTGCATATTCTAACAGGTAGCTTTGATTAGCTCACATCTGCAAACTTTATTTTAACTATGGTTTTTTGACTCTAGCTAGATTTTAATGACCTGTGTACAACTGTTGAATTTCAGGTGCTTGTTTCAACGTTTTGTTCATTGCATAGGACCTAGGGTCCTTCCAATTTTTGAGGGGTTTATTGTCTCTGTGAACATCCTGATGGATCCTGTATCTCCATTAAATGGAACACAGCTGCAGTATGATGCAACTCATCTGTTCATTTTCAACGTGAGTCAGCATCCTCTCTCTGATTGGAATTGTTTTTTTGAAAATATTCTGCTATGATGATAATGCCTATGAAATTAAAAATATAAGTTGATATTGTGCACCTTCACTACAGCTTTTAAACTGTTTTGATTTTGGTTCAGGTATTCTTTCAAACAAATGTTTTTAAATTGCTAATTTGAACTAGCAGCATAATGCTTATTTTTCCACTTTTTAATATGGCAACTACCTGCACGGAAACTGATTGCCTTCATTTATTTCCTTGGCATGTAAATTAACTGTAAAATTTGTAAGGCAAATTTGGAAGACTTTTTTGGGTCTTCAAAGGATGATTTTATAAGCCATTTAATCAGCAAGTTCATGTAAGACTGTAGAAGCTTTGATGTGGGTATTCACAAATGGACACCTCATGAGCTCCTTCAACATTTTTTTGGGTTGTGTTTGTGCAAGAATTAACTGATTTCAAATAAGTTGGTTGCTTAAAAATCAACAACCAAAACATGTTAAAGAGAGGCACGAAATAATGGACAAGAAAACAACTCACAACTGAAAATGGTCAGGAAGACATTGCTCCTTTTCTCTCACAAAGAGACTCTGTTTGTGTTTTGAGGCCTTTACTTTATCTGTTGGTGCAGCCTTGAAATTATCTCTAACTTTTCCCTGCAGGCTTTTGCAATTTTTTGCCAATTCGTGTAAAGGCAGACTGCTAATTTTGTAATAGCTATTTGAACATAATTCCCTTCCAATAATTTTATTTTACCTTGTCAGAATTCACAACATTCACTTACCTCATTGGTTGTGGAGACAGCAAGATTTTCAATGAGAATATACGATTGTGCTCATTGCTGTAATTGTGTTTCCACCAAAGCTCATTGTTGAGCCACTTCAGAAGTCTCCCTTCCCACAATATGAACAATATTAAGTGCAAACTAACTTTGGTTTGCGTATCTGGTGGACAAATTTAAAATAATAGAAGGTTGGATCTTAAGTTACTTCACTGTCTTTATTCTATATCCATAATAGCTGGCTTTAGTTAGTGTTTTTTATGCCTGTGCTTATATTTGAAAAATTGATGTTGCTGCGAGACATGGTAACATCATAATAAATTAAATTTTTGTTCTTCTGTGACTTTACAAGCTCATTGAGAGCTTAACAATGTTTACATAAAGAAGGTATTAAGTAGTCAAATATTCCCTGCAACAAATATCAGCTGTCTGCTGTGGCCCAGTTTAACTTTGTTTGCATAAACATGATAAGTAGACAAATATCTCCTACAACAGACATCAGCTGTCAGCCTTAACTCATTGTTAGCACACTTTGTCTAAGTCAGATAATTATGGGCTCACGTCCAAATCGAGAGACTGGACTATTTAATCAAGGCTGATATTACTGAGAGAGTTCTGCATTGTTGAAGGTGCCATATTTAAACAGTGACATTGAACTGAACTAAGAGCACAAGTACCAGCAGCAACAAGACCATTGCAATCTCCTTAGCTACATACCCTCCCACGGGTTTCAGGGATGGTAAGAGCTGAGACTCTAACACAGGGTTTATTGGCAGAGGACCAAGCTTTCCGTATATCTGTGAGCACCAGTACATCAGGAGTCCCAGTCATTTCTGACATCTGGGGTCTCTCGAAACAAGACCTCTTGCCCTGTGGAGAAAGTGAGCATATATTGCCAGTGGCAATTAAACTGCTTGTCATTGAAAGGTCATCATCTGCGGTAGTCCCCTGGATTTCTGGCATTGACTAAATTGTGCATTTTCTTTCTCTGCAAGGAAACAACAGATAAAGGTGTTTATAATGACTTGTGAGGATAGAAGATAACAATAATTGTGGAGGGTGACCCTAAAGCATGGATTAAAGGTGAAGGATGAGTTTTTGGTTGTTTACATGTAGATGTGAGGTGCCGTCAGAGAGAGGAATGACTACGGATGCAAACTGGAGGCAGATATTAATGCTGTAGCTGAGGTAAAATGTCAAGGTCAAGGAGCAGAGGCTTCTAGATGTTTGTCGGAAGGTTTGTAGAGGCAGCCCTCAGAGGTCATTCTTCAGACACTTACTTTTTGTGATATATAAAAATGACCTAGACCCATACACAGGCCACAGTTTTGACGTGCTTGAATGTTATGGAAGTCGGGAGTATTTTGAAGTGTGTGGAGGATAGTGCAGAACATCGAAAGATCATAGACAAGTTAGTGGAAAGGGGGAACAGGTGGCAGAAAATGTACATTAATGCAAAACTTCATAGAATCCCTAAAGTGTGGAAGCAGGCCATTCGGCCCATCAATTTTCACACCAGTCCTACCCTCATACCCTTTCCCTGTAACACTGCACTTCCCTGGACACTTGGGTCAATTTGGCATCGCCAATCTACCTAACCTGCACACTTTTGGACTGTGGAAGGAAACCAGAGCACCTGGAAGAAACTCGCGCAGACACCGGGAGAATGTGCAAATTCGACACAGATAGTCATCCAAGGCTGGATCTGAACCCGTGTACCTGGCAATGTGAGGCAGCAGTACTGACCTGAGTCACCATGCTGTCCTAAAGGAGAAACATAAGGTAATTAATTTCAGTGGGAGAGGGTTCAAATCTCAAGTGGCAAATGAAGAGGGAAATATATATTCTGTGCATACCCCATTAAAGTTGACAGGACAAATTGAATTTAAGGTTCAAAAAGTATCCTAAACTTTATCATAGAGAAATCAAGCACAAGTGCAAGGAGGATATGTTGAAATTGACCAAAATCACTAGTTCAATCTCAGGCTGAAGTATTGAATCCAGCTCTGAACCCCACACTTCATGAAGAATGTCAAACTATGAATGTGAGAGCCACAATAACAAAAAATCAGAAAGATTCCAGGGATTTGAAACTTCAGTTGTGAAGGCAGGCTGGAAAAGCAGGGTGTGTTTCCCTTTGAGAATAGAAATTTGAGAGATAAGATAGAGGTATTTAAAATCATGAGGAGTCTGGATTGATTTTAATAAGATGAACTATGTTCTTATTAAATGGTTAGTAGTGAGAGGGCACAGATTTAAATTGGCAAATTATGCAAAATAATGTGAAAAGTAAATTTTTACATGCAGCAAGTGGTTAAGATTTGGAATGCATTGCCTGATAGTGTGCTGCAGAGAAGTGTGGTGCTGGAAAAGCACAGCCGGTCAGGCAGCATCCGAAGAGCAGGAGAATCGATGAAGCACATCATCAGGAATGAGGCCTGTGCCCCAAGGGGGCTGAGAGATAAATGGGAGGGGGGTGTGGCTGGGAGGAAGGTAGCTGGGAATGCGATAGGTAGATGAAGGTGGGGGTGATGGTGATGGGTCAGAAAGGACGGTGGAGCAGATAGGTGGGAAGGAAGATGGACAGTTATATAGGGTGGTGAGTGTTGGAAGGTTAGATCTAGGACAAGGTGAGGGGAGGGGAATTGAGGAAACTGGTGAAATCCCCATTGATTCCCGTGTGGTTAGAGGTTGCAATGTGGAAGATGAGGCGTTCTTCCTCTAGGCATTGGGTGGTTAGAATGTGGCGGTGGAGGTGGCCCAGGACTTGTATGTTCTTGGCGGAGTTAAAGTTGCTCTCAATGTGGTCTCCTCTACATTGGGTAGACGGAACACCAACTTGCAGAACTTTTCAGAGAACACCTCTGGGACACATGCACTAAGCAACCTCACCGCCCAGTGGCCAAACACTTTAACTCCCCCTCCCACTCCACTGCCAAACTCTCACCACCTGGTACATGGAGGAAGAAAGCCTCATCTTCCACCTTTTGGATCGTCCAACCACACGGCGTCAATATGGGTTTCTGGAAAAGCGCAGCAGGTCAGGCAGCATCCAAGGAGCAGGAGAATCGACGTTTCGGGCATGAGCCCTTCTTCAGCCCTTCTTTGCCTGACCTGCTCGCTTTTCCACAACACATTTGCAGCTCTGATCTCCAGCATCTGTAGTCCTCACTGTCTTCTTCAATATGGATTTCACCAGTTTCCTCATTTTCCCTCTTCCCACCTTATCCCAGTTCCAACCTCCCGACTTTGCACTGCCCTCTTGAACTGTCCTACCTGTCCATCTTCCTTTCCACTTATCCACTCCACCCTCCTCTCTCCCCCCCCCCCAATCTTCATCTACGTATCGCATTCCCAGCTACTTTAACACCCCTCCCCCCTCCCATTTATCTCTCAGCCCCCTTGAACCACAAGCCTCATTCCTGATGAAGGTCTTATGTTCAAAGCATCAATTCTTCTGCTCCTCGGATGCTGCCTGACCTGCTGTGCTTTTCCAGCACCTCACTCTTCAACTCTGATCTCTAGCATCTGCAGTCCTCACTTCCTCCTAGTTGATAGTATGCCGTAGGCCTCTTCAATCAAGGCATCCAAATTAGATACGTACTTGAACAATATCAATGTTCAGGGAGGTGAGAGAAAGTGGGAGAATGTGCATTTCACTTGATACCACTTAGTGAGTTAGTGCAGGCACTATGGGCTAAATGGCCTCTTTCTATACTGTGAAAATTGACAATATCCTTCTGATATGGTAAAGATTAAGTCGATAACATTCCATCAAGATTTCCCCTCATGAGATGTGGTGATTAGCAATCTCTTTCATAAATTGCAATAACTGTTGAAGTCTAAACCATCTGAATAACAGAAGTTCTAGCCCTAGATGTCTTCCTTTCTTGTTGGCACCCTTCACACTTGATACCTTTAAGTGTTGGCCTTACTTCATGATAGCAATCTCACCTTTGAGTCAGAAAAGCATGGGTTCAAGTTGCACTTCAGGATTTGAATAGAAACTAGGCTGACATTGCAGTGTATCACATAATGATTGCTGCACTGTTGGAAATTCAGCTTGTTAATAAGATGTTAAACTCAGGCTGTGTCTGCCCTTTCTGGAGCATCAATAAACCTGTGGCAAATAGACAAAGGAAAACTGGAAATGTTTTTTTCAGACTTATTTCTGCTTTGCTACATAACTAGTTTGTTCTTTATTTTTCTGGTTCTCCGAATCTTACTAACATCGAAGTTAATGATGAACATAACAGCCTTGTTTAATATAGTTTAAAGTGTTGTCACAAAGTCTGAGATGTTAGCGAAATAAAAAATTAAATTGTTATCATGATCTTACACATACTGACTTGAGGATTACTTTCTGCAAAGATTTGAGATATGCAAAGATATGCAAAGTTGTATAAGACTCTGGTGCAGCCGCATCTGGAGTATTGTGTGCAGTTTTGGTCGCCATACTATAGGAAGGATGTGGAGGCACTGGAACGGGTGCAGAGGAGGTTTACCAGGATGTTGCCTAGTATAGTAGGAAGATCGTATGGGGAAAGGCTGAGGCACTTGGGGCTGTTTTCATTGGAGAAAAGAAGGTTTAGGGATGACTTGATAGAGGTGTACAAGATGATTAGGGGTTTAGATAGGGTTGATCATGAGAACCTTTTTCCACGTATGGAGTCAGCTATTACGAGGGGGCATAGCTTTAAATTAAGGGGAGGTAGGTATAGGACAGATGTTAGGGGTAGATTCTTTACTCAGCGAGTCGTGAATTCATGGAATGCCCTGCCAGTAGCAGTGGTGGGCTCTCCCTCTTTATGGGCATTTACACGGGCATTGAATAGGCATATGGAGGATAGTGGGCTAGTGTAGGTTAGGTGGGCTTGGATCGGCACAACATCGAGGGCCAAAGGCCCTGTACTGCGTTGTATTTTTCTATGTTCTATGACACAACTTCCTTCTATTAGGTAAATAATGAAAGAAAAGAATAAATAACTTTGGAAATAAATCCATTGATGGTATAAAACAGTTTTGTTACCGAAATGAGAATTTGCAAGAAGATTAATGGTGTTGGATATCAGGTTGCTGGGTAATTGTTTTTAAGTGTTCAGTGCTTTTTGAAGAGCGCAGATGAAATAATTTTAGAAGACTGCACCCTAAGATGTGCATCACAAGCTGTCATTGAGCAATAATTGACCTTTTAATTAATCCAATTTCTAAATAAAGCAAAATCCTCCAGTGCTATCAGCATTCAGTTTCACTGCAAACTGCATCTGACAGCTCTCTTCTAACATTTTTGCATTTCATTAATTCTCTTCAGTGTGTATTTCCAAGGGTTGCAGAGCTTCCTCATCATGAATACTAAATTCTGAGTTCCTTTTATTGCTGTGTCCATGTCATTCCTTGCTCTAGTTTTCACGATGCTTCCCCATTACTTAAAACAAAGGAAAATTCTGACTTACTGGAGACTAATTTCAGAATGTGGTTTCTGCAAACTCTTCTTTGTGAATGTGCTTTTAGGTACAAGGCAGAGTAGCAGTCTCCTAATTTCTCATTCAAATCATGAGTTTGATATTGGACTGTAGGATAGTAATAGAGAAGCTGTGATTGTGAGGCATTATGTATACGAACAGTTGTACTCTTCTTCCTTTGCTTAATGTAGTCTTGTATCATGTAGAAATTAGCTATTCTTTAATGGGCTGGATGACCTTTCTCATCCTTGACTTTTGTTACATTCTTGTGATTTATCCTTGTGTCTATATTTACTCCAAATTATTTTGGCACTGAAATATAAATTTGCAATTGATAGCATTTCATAAAGTTTTATGAGAATTTTGAAGAAGGCTGACATTTGTTGAATTAATGATAAATTTAGTTGACCGGATTAAAAGTGACCCAGGGTATAGCATTCTGAGGTAGTAGTAATGAAGGAAAAGGCTCCATTTGTTCTGTTGGTGTCTACTATTTATGGTAAGAAAGAATCACGGTTCTTCTTAAAAGATCTTTAAAAATAATGAGGCTAACTTGTGGTTTAATGAAAAATATAAGGGAGGGTGAATTGCAGTCAAGGAGATTTAGGAGTGTTGAGTAGATTGACTAAGGAATATGTTTAAGGTTAGTGTGGGTAAACATTCAGTAACATTTAATATAAAGAAATATGAAACTTGCTTCTAATGAAGGAGTGGCCATTAACAAAGGTGGTTATAGATTATTAACTGAAACTAATCAATGTGAAGCTGTTATCAACGAAGCTGATAAGTGACCAGGTGGTACATTGTGAACATTTGAATGACGATTTTTCTGACTTTGTACTCCCAACAGAGAACCTCACCCATGAGAAGCACACATCCGAAACTCCAGCTGTAATGTTTATGAATATATGGATATAAGCATGTAAGACGGAGAATAAGCCACTTGACCTCTTGGGTCTGCTCTGCCATTCAATAAAATCATAACTCAACTGTTCTCTTTCTTAAACAGGAGGCTACCTGTTTTGAAATTGCACCTAGTTCTGGATTTTCCCATGAGGGCTGCATCCTCTCAGTGTCAACCCTGTCAATGTCCTTCAGAATCTTATGTGCTTTAAGATTATTTTTATTTGTTCATAGGATGAGGGTGTTGCTGGTTAGGCCAGCATTTATTGCTGGATCATGGCTGTGGAAGGTGGTGACAGTAGAGGCTTGGTAAGCTGTTGAAGTAAATGTTATTAATGGGACACACTGCTACACTGCACGTTGATGGCAGAAGGAGTGAATATCGAAGGTGATGACTGGGGTGTCAATTAACTGGGCTAGTTTGGGTGGTGTCATGCTTCATGAATGCTGTACTCAGCTAAGCAAGTGAGGACTGTTCCATCACACTCCTGACTTGTGTCTCAGATGGTGGAAAGGCTTTGGCGAACCAGGTTAAGTTACTTGCATCCCAGCTTCTGATCTGTTGCTGTCATCGCTGTACTCACCTGCCTCATGCAGTTCAGTTTGTGGTCAAGAGTAATCCCCAGGATATTGATAGTGGTGGATTCAACAATGGTAGTATCATGGAATATTAAGGGTATAAGCTTAGATTTTCTTTTCTTCTCTGGCACTAGTGTGACATGAATATTATTTGATATTTGTCATCCAAAGCCTGAATGCTGACTAGGCATTGTTGTATTTGCATATGGACTGTTTCAGTAGCTGAGGATTCGTGAACAGTGCTGAACGTTGAACATCCCCATTTCTGACCTTTTATACTGGATAACAGTTAAGCAGCTGAAGATCTTTGGGCCGAGGACTCTACCCTGAGGAACTCCTGCAGAGATGTCCTGGAGCTGGGATGAATGACCTCCATTGATTATCTTTATTTTGCAAAGGCTGTAGACTCAGACATGATTCCAGTAACAGTACTGAAGGCATCAACTTCTGCTTTGTGCTCTTTGTGATGACTTCAGTCAGTATTAAGTTTTCCCTGATTCCCATTGACAAATCGTTTGCTCAAGCTCATTGACATATACTCTGTCCTTCACTGTTACTGGGTGAAATTCCTGGGAACCTCTTTCTTACAGCACTGTGGGTGTCCCTTTACCACATGGACTTCAGCAGTCAAGAAAGCAGCTCAGCACTACCTTCCCAGGGCAGATGGGGATGGGTAATCAATTCTGTGATGCCCACATCCCATGACCAAATAGACAAAGCTTAGTGAAATGCTGCCTTGATGTCAAGGATAGTCCCTTTCACCCACCTCTGAAGTTCAATTATTTCAGAGAGTCATAAAGTCACCGAATCATACAGCATGGAAACAGACTTTAGTCCAACTTGTCCATGCTGACCTAGTTTCCCATTTGCCTGCATTTGGTTATATTTCTATAAACCTTTGCTATCCATGTACTTGTGCAAATGTATTTTTTAATGTTGTAACTGTACCTGCATCTACCACTTCCTCTGGCAGTTCATTTCACGTATGAACCACCTCTGTGTGAAGATGTTGCCCCTCAGGTCCATTTTAAATCTTTCTTCTCTCATCTTTAACCCATGCCTTCTAGTTTTGAACTTCCTACCCTGAGGGAAAGACCTTTGTCATTCACCTTATCTATGCCACTCATGATTTTCTAAACATCCATAAGGTCACCTTTCAACCTCCTACACTCCAGTGAAAGAAATTCCCAGCCTATGCAGCTGTCCTTATAACTCAGACCCTCTAGTCCCAGTAACACTCTTAGGGTGTCACAGTGGCTCAGTGGTTAGCACGTGTTGTCTCATAGTGCTTGGGACCCAGGTTTGATTCCAGCCATGGGTGACTGTCTGTGTGGAGTTTACACATTCACCCCATGTCTGCATGGGTTTTCTCTGGTTTCGTCCCACAAGCTAGAGATGTGCAAGTCAGGAGAATTATTCATGCTAGATTGCCTAGAGTGTTCTGGGATGTGTAGTTAGGTGCATTTGTTTGAGTGGGATATTTTTTGGAAGGTTGGTGTGGACTTGCTGGGCTGTACGGCCTGTTTCCACACCATAGGGATTCTATGAAATCTTTTCAGCATCTTCTCCAATTTAGTAACACCTATCCTACAACAGGGCATCCAGAATAATACACAGTACTCCAAAAGTGGCCTCACCAATGTCCTGTACAACTGCAAAATGACATCCCAACTCCTGTACTCAGTGGCCTGAGCAATGAATGCAAGCTTGCCAAATGTCATCTTTACCACCCTGTCTACCTGTGACACAACTTTCAAAGAACTATGTACCTGAACTCCTAGATCTCTCTGTTCAACAACACTTCTAGAGCCCTACCATAAATGGTATAAGTCCTGCCCTTGCTTGTTTTGCCAAAGTAAAAACACTATCCAAATTAAACTCCATCTGCCATTCCTTGACCCATTGGCTCAATTAACCAAGATCTTAGATAATCTTCTTCACTATTCTCTTTACCACCAATTTTGGTGTAATCTGCAAACTTGCTAAGTATGCTTCCTAAATCCTCATCTAAATTGTTTATATACATGACAACAACAGTGGACTGAGCACCGATCCCTGCAGAACATTGCTGGTCACAGGCCTGCAGTCTAAAAAACCACTCGCAACTACCACGTTCTGTCCCCTATTGTTAAGTCAATTTTGTATCCACTTAGCAAGCTCTCCCTGAACTCCATATGATCTAACTTTACTAAGCAGTTATCATGTAGAACCTTATCAAAGGCTTTACTAAAGTCCATGTAGACAACATCTATTGCTGTGCCCTCATCTATCTTCTGGGTTACATCCTCAAAAATGCTCAATCAAGTTTCTGAGATATGATTTCCTTCACACCAAGCCATCCTTAATCAGTCATTGCCTCTCCAAATGAATGTAAATCCTATCTATCAGAACCCCCTCCAACAATTTATTTGTACCAAGGCTACAATGACATCAGGAGCCGAGTGGCTGAGGTGGAATCCAAACTGAGCGTCAGTGGGCAGGTTATTCTTTTGCAAATGCTGCTTTATAACACTATTGATGACTTCTTCAGTCACTGTATTGATAAAGAGGTGGTAATTGGCCAGGTTGGATTTGTTCATTTTTCTTCGAAAGACAGGACATATCTAGGTAACTATCTGCATTGTTGGAAAGCTGCCAATTTGGAGCTGTACTGGAACAGCTTGCCTAGGCATGTGGCTTGTTCTGAAACACATGTGTTTAGTTCTGTTGCCAGAATCTTTTTAGACCCACAACTTTTGCAGCATCCAGTGCCTCCAGCCATTGAATGAATTGAATCATTCTCTGAAAATACCTAACTTTTCCTCATAAGACAGTGCCTTCGTCTGGGGCTGCAACCTACGTATTTTGTCTGAACTACCTCCAGAACAAGTAAAATCCGTTGCTCCCGATGTGCTGTCCTCTACATTGGGGAGACTGGGCACCTCCTAGCAGAGCGCTTTAGGGAACATCTCCGGGACACCCGCACCAATCAACCACACCGCCCCGTGGCCAACATTTCAACTCCCCCTCCCACTCTGCCGAGGACATAGAGGTCCTGGGCCTCCTTAACCGCTGCTCCCTCACCACCAGATGCCTGGAGGAAGAACGCCTCATCTTCCGCCTCGGAACACTTCAACCCCAGGGCATCAATGTGGACTTCAACAGCTTCCTCATTTCCCCTTCCCCCACCTCACCCTAGTTTCAAACTTCCAGCTCAGCACTGTCCCCATGACTTGTCCAGACTTGTCGGACTTGTCCAACCTGCCTAGCTTCTTTTCCACCTATCCAGTCCACTCTCTCCTCCCTGACCTATCACCTTCATCCCCTACCCCACTCACCCATTGTACTCTATGCTACTCTCTCCCAACCCCCACCCTTCCCTAGCTTATCTCTCCACGCTTCAAGCTCACTGCCTTTACTCCTGATGAAGGGCTTTTGCCCGAAACGTCGATTTTGCTGCTCATTGGATGCTGCCTGAACTGCTGTGCTCTTCCAGCACTACTAATCCAGAACCAGGTAAATTTCAACTTGAGTAAGTACTTTGGTGTATTTTCATCAATATGGTGTACAATTGCAGCGAGACTTCCTTAAATTTACACACCATCCTTGCCAACAAAGGCCGATGTCCCATGCATTTTCCTAATTATTTGCATTGTCTGCTTGCTAGCATTTTGTGCTTCCATCTCAAGCAGCCCTCCCTCCCCACAGTGTATCTTCATCCAGCCCCCAACATGCTCATGTTCATCCATCCTTCCAGCCTCCACTGACACCCACCTCCTCCACTGATGCGACCTTTCTCTGAGCCCCGAGCTCCTTTCTTTCAGGAGACACACTGCAGTCTCAGCAATGTTATCACTGTCAATTGTGCTGATGGGATAAGAGAGCTTCTGGCAATTTGATTAAAATCAGGAAACACTGAAACAACATGTCTTGTAGTATCTGTGAAGACAGAAACAGTGTTATCATTTCATGTCCAGTCTGAACTTTTTTTTGTTTGGCCATTTGATTAGCCAGCAGATCTCAGAACAGGACTCCCTTCTGCATCAGGATAGAAGGCCCAACTTCACACAATTAATGCCCTGACGACATTTTTATGCCCAGGGTGGGAGCTAGCCTCAAGTCAAAAATGGCACAACATCTCCAAGGCATGAATCCTGCCCTATACACATCCTCCCTGATCTTTGTCAGGGTAAGATATCTCAGGCTTTGTATATCCACAGTTGCCAGAAACAGTTGGTCATTTAAATGTTTGGCATCGCTGCAGTCTGGAACCTGGATTGTGCAAAGCAGGCCAAAACACAGCAGGTCACTTTCAGTGAATTTATTTTGGAGGGATACAGTGTTCCTTTTAGAGAGGTGAGGAATGCCTGCGGGTAAGGCCTGAGGACAACTTGGAGGGGCTGAAGTGTCCTTCAGGGAGTCATAAGATCTGGAGGTGGGGGTGGGATTGTTCAGATTCGCTTTAGTATTGTGAAAAGTGTATCAATTATATGAGAATGCACTACAGACAAAAACATGCCTAAAATATGTATGTATAAAGCCTCTATATATAAATCCCTTTGATTGAGGGAGGCAATGGTCGAGTGATATTATTGCTGGACTATTGATCCAGAGATCCAAGTAATGTTCTGGGGACCCTGGTTCAAATCCCAGCATGGCAGATTGTGGAAGTTGAATTCAATAAATACCTGGAATTAAGAGTCTAAGTGACCATGAATTCATTATTAATTGTTGGGAAAAATCCAAGTGGCTCACTAATGTCCTTCAGGGAAGGAAACTGGCATTCTTACCTGATCTGGCCTACACATGACTCCAGGCCCACAGCAATGTGGTTGACTCTTACAGTTAGGGATGAGCAATAAATCTAGCCTCACCAGTGATGCCATCATCCTGGGAATGAATTTTTAAAAAATGTTAGATTGTCTGTGGAATGCTTTACCTTTTGGGGCTGATGAGGCTGTGTCATTAAGTACATTCAAGGCTGAGATAGACAGACAGATCTTTAATCACTAAGAGAATCCAGGGTTATGGGGAAAGAGGCAAGAAAGTGAGTTAAGGTTTATCACATCACTATGATCTCACTGTGTGGTGAAGCAGATGGTCTAACTATAACAGCTAACTAAGAGCTTAAATTGCAAATATTTACTTTTGTAAGATTTTACAAACATGTGGACAAAGAACAAGAGTTCTAAGAGAAATGAGAGTTCAAATGTTAAGCATTACTTCACAGAATAATAGAAAACTAAAGAAATAAGTAATAGTTTCCACTTAAGTCTTTTGTGGTTTAAACTAGGAAAATAAAGGAATAAGTAAAAGTTCAACAGTGTTTGAGACCTCCACTTATCTCGCTCTCTGGGATTTAAGTTTACAGAGCTGGAAAATGCCACCCCTTTGTGTTCCTGACCCAGAAATGAAAATTGGTGCACTGTTTATTATTCAAGTAAGCTTACAAACAATGTAGATTCATTGGCAAGGGACTCTGATTGGTAGAAGTGGTGCCATGGAGTCTGACAGTTAATTGTCATGCCAGGCCAGTTGTCAAGGCACAGCAGCAATTTCACTGGAGTTGAGAAAGTTATGAAAGTATTGCAGGCCTTTAGAAGTTCTGATTCAAATTGTATGCACAGAATTGCAAACACAAAAGATGTGAATACAAAATTAGTATGCCTGCAACAATCCAATTGAGAGAATGCCTCCTGCAGTTTGGACTTGAGTAACAAAGTATTTTTTACCCTTCCTTCATTATCTTGAGATCATTGAGGATGAACTAGAAAATGGTAAATCAAAGGATCTCCAAAAATCAAGCAACAGTGATGTCAGCAAACAATGTGAGTGGGCAATCGCATTGAAGCATTCTCACAGACAGCAAACCAAGAAATATAAAGGTTCAGACCATCCTTTATCTTTTAATTTTTCAGACAGTGTGTTGATAATTAGAGTTAAATTATGACAGGAACTAAACCAATATAAATTTTACTTTTTTGCCATTTTGGACAAAATTGACATTCCTTGAATATAAAATCAATCTTTCAAAGTTAATGAGCTGTTTAGCAGTAATGATGAATGTGGCCCTGCTAAAGCCCATTTTCTCCCATTGAAGAAAGTGTAACATTTCTGGGTGTTTTACAGCAAGACTTGGGGCAGGTTTTTTTTCAGATGGTGCAGTTTCTTGCCCAGCCATCTGAACATTCAGGAAGGAATGCTAATTGGTTGTAGATGGGATTTCGGTCTCCCTCAGGTGGAGGCCCCACCTCAGACCACCAACCATCTAATTGCTTGGCAGTATTGTGATCCTGGGAGCACTGCCACCAAGAGTGGCCATGCCTAGGAGGACAAGCAATTGTCAGAGTCAAAGGGACTGTAGTAGCTGCAAGGTCTCATGACATGGAGTGGCGGTTGGGGATAGTGAGGAGAGAGGGGTAGGAATAATGATGGCAAGACCTAGGCAGGCAAAGAACACTGGGGAGTGTAAGTGCAGACCTTGGTGGAGGAGGGGAACAGGTTTCTTTGTTAATTCACTGCTGGGATGTGGGCATCAATGGCTGGGCCAGCAGTTATTGCCCACCCCTAATTGCCCTTGAGATGACGTGTGAATGCCTTCTTTCATGCCTGAGACCCAAACACTGTGAAATGCACAGCTACCTCCACCCTGGAACCCCTCACATGGGCTGAAAACTGGCACAAGTGAAGTTTAAATGGCCGATAATTTGCCAGTAAGTACCTCAATAAGGGCAAGGGCAAGTGGATGCACAGGGCCTCACCAGACCCTCCCTGTAGAATTGCGGACAGGTTAGGAGTGACAGGAGGGCAGTTGGCAGAGCAGCTGGAGAATTTGATATGCCCAACCATGGGGGACGAGGTCCACAGCTTCACCGAGAGCAACTTCTGGATTTTGACATTAATTTGTATGTGTGTAGGCTCCCAAAGTGGCTGAGAAGTAATGAAAGCAAATATAAGAAAAAAAATCACCACATCAAAACCCTTGCAAGATCCGATTAGTTTTCTGGCAGAAAAGAGAATTAGAATGAACTTTGTTCAACACATCACTTGTTTTGCTAAATAAAGACCCCATATGGGTACATGTCCTGTCAATGTTTCAGAGAACGATGTTTTGTGTGAAGGACAGAGGAGTCTTGTTTATTTAGTTATTTATGGAAAGGGAATTGGGGCAGTAAGAATGAGTTACCATGGTGACATATGTGTTCTCTCATGCTGAGGGAGTGAACAGTATTTGATTATTGTCTTTTCTCAACTGTTGGCAAATGCAATCTGCTTGTTGTTTCACACTAACGGACCAAATTCTATTTCCCACGTATGTTGGATGACAGCTATTTATCATTTGGTACTATTCCCTGGACATGTTAAAGATAGAGGGACAAAAACTGCATAATTCATCGACTGTATTTGCAGTATAGATAGTGTTTGAATCCTGACTTATGTAAGTTGGGTACCAAATAAAAGCGAGGTTTAGTTGTTGAGGGAAAGTCTGAACTATTTCTAGTAGCTCTAATTAGGTTGGAACTTGCAAAGGTGGTGCCACTGCAGGGTTTGAAGTGTTAACAGGTGACTGGAGCTTTCAGAGCTGAAAGATAAAGCCAGAAGTAGTACAGAGTGCAAGGACTTTTGCTGCAGTTCAAGTTTATACTTGAAACCTGGAATGGTTCAGCTCAAAAGGTTGGAATGTTAAAAAGAACATAAACTACAGTTGTGTCAAAATAGCTGGTGATTTAGAACTATTTTCTTATAAATTAATTGGCTGCAAGGAAAGAACTGTTTGAAACTGACTTTGTGAAGTGTGTTCGAAGACCTTTTGTATTAAGTCCTTTGTACATTAGGTACTGATTTATGGAATTTGGAATCATTTCAACATCTATAAATAGAGCAATCAATTTAAGGATTTGGAAGTAAAAGTAATAGAAATTTACAGTGAAAGTCATACTTAATTTATAACTTTGTACTGTAACAGTGTTGAGACTATCTGTTGTCATATTGATGATCCCATTGAGTGTTTATAAATTGTCCCGGTTGTTTAAGCACCAAAGTGCTTTAGGAATTGAATCATTATAAACTTGTGTTCTTAAGCAGCATTCAATCTTTTGAAACTAACAGGAGCTAACTGTGAAGAACCCTTTCGATGTCAGAATATTGGGCACAGTGCACATAAGAAACTTGGATGAGAACTGTTATTGAAGCAGATAGATTTTTGAACTGTGGTCATCTGAAAAATCAAAACGTTTAGCAGCAATATTGCAATACTAGCCAGCAGTATTTGGAGTCTGTTGTATTGCATGATTCCTCTCTGGTATAGAGGGATTGTGTAACTTTGTTTTATTTGTTCATGCAATGTGGGCCAGCAGTTATTGTACATTCCTAATTGCCCTGATGGGGAGTTGCAGCAGAATTGATGTTTCGGGCAAAGGCCTTCATCAGGAATGAGGCTGCCCAAAACATCGATTCTCCTGCTCCTCGGATGCTGCCTGACCTGCTGTGCTTTTCCAGCACCACACTCTCGACTCTAATCTCCAGCATCTGAAGTCCTCACTTTCGCCTGATGGGGGGTTGCCGTAGGTTGGGCATGAGGCTCATTAGTTAATGGATGATTGCAGTGAATTGTGGAATTTGATTTTCAAGTGAGATGAAGGTATCTAATTATTTGTTGATATTCTTGAAGGAACTGCAGTGTGAAAAATTTCGCTTCCAGTGTGAACCTAGCTTTAAGACCCTAGCAAGCAGAGGCAGAGAAAGGCTGGTTGGGAAGACTGCTAACTGCAAAAATATATTGCATTATGCTATTGTTACATCTACATGTCCAGATACAGATGCTTGATGTGTCCTCCACAGAAAGGCCTCTAGGCAAGAGGCAGAACTGTGCCAATTATTTCAGTTAGTTGCCACCAAGGTGACATAGTTTTCAATGTTTATGTAGGCAGGAGTCAATTTGCTGTACGTAGATATAATCAAAGAAGTGATAGACGCTTTATTCCAGATACTCAACACCCTACCTCCTTTTCTGTTGCAAATGTTATGATTCCTGAGGAGATTGACAAACCACAGGAGCCAAATTTACCAAATCATATAATCCCTAGAGAGTAGAAGCAGATTGTTCAAACTATTGAGTCACACTGACTGTCCAAAGAATACCCCATCCAGACCCATCCCATCCCCATAACCCCCCATTTCCCATAGCTGATCCACCTAGCCTGTGCACTGTCAGCAATTTAGTATGACCAATTCACTTAACCTGCACATCTTCCGACTGTGGGAGGAAACCGGCGCAAACTCACACAAACTCAGGCAGAATGTGCAAACTCCACACAGACAGTCACCCGAGGGTGGAATCAAACCCAGGTCCTGGGTGTTATAAAGATAGCAGTGCTGACCACTGAGCCAACATGCCACCACGAGCAAGGAAACCAAAGGACAAGATTTCACTTTTTTAAAATACTTGACTAAAAGCTGTTTGATTGTTTAAGGATTTAGCCACAAATTCTCATCTGACAACTGCTCCCCTTCCACCTGAATTCCATGAGCACAAAGTGGCACACTTCTTTAGATCCTCTTCAAGCCTGCTCCCAAAAGTTTAGATGGTGCGGATCTGTCAACATTGCCTTTATTTGAAAGTTCAGTGACAACCTGATTGATGCTCTGGCCAGTCAAATAGTTTAACACAAATAGTTGCAGCGACCTTGTATTTTCCTCTTGCCAGTCTCTGGGTTCAGTCTCCATTTTGTTCAGCGTTGCATCACTGGATGACCTCGGATAGCTCGACCTCTTTTGTCTGGTTTCAACTTTTACAGAAACCTAGCATGGCAATTTCCCCATTTGTCATTTCTATATATCGCAATGAAACTCCAGCTTTTCAACAAACTTTTTTACTTGCACATTTTTCTTACCCCAGAAGATGGGGCCAAAGGACAAAATGTCTGTTCACATGTTAGAATACAGATTTTGTGGAAAGTCAATGTTATCAATTTAAATGCTTTGAAAATTCGGCAATTAATTTTCCTTAGAACTGGAATCTCTCCAGATTTAAAACAGAATAGCGGTTTGCACATTTTTTTACACATTCTGTTATAATACTTTGATGACTGTTTCTGGTACTTGCAGTATTTGTCCCTTCATCAGTACTGGTATTGGACAAGGGTGTTTTTTGAGTCTGATCACTGCCATCAATCTTCCTTTGTCTTTGTCTTTGCTTTGGCTTGGATCTATCTTGTGATCAGTGGTAGAGGATGGATCACCATAGAATAACTACAGAAAAGGCACTATTCTTGGATAATCAGAAGGTAGATGCATGACAGAAATATGTACAACCACATCCATTTAGACATAATTGCTAGGAATGTGAGGAGCTGATAGAGATACATTCGCTCCTCCAAATACTAGACCCAACCTCTTTGTCCCCATTCACAATTGTATGCAACATGAGCACGGACCCCTTTTAGAACAATTCATTTTATAATATCTCCTCCTCCAAGCTTTTATTCCCTGTTGTTAACCCAAAATGCTTCTTCATACGTGTATCCACCTGCAGCAAAGACAGTTTTCCAGCTTCTTGTAGATTAGATTAGATTGCTTACAGTGTGGAAACAGGCCCTTCCGCCCAACAAGTCCACACCGACTCTCCGAAGAACAACCCACCCACACCCATTCCCCTACATTTACCTCTTCCCCTAACACTACGGGCAATTTAGCACATCTAGACTGTGAGAGGAAACCGGAGCACCCGGAGGAAACCCACGCAGACACAGGCAGAATGTGCAAATACCACACAGACAGTTGCCGAGATGGGATATGAACCTGGGTCTCTGGCGCTGTGAGGCAGCAGTGCTTTTCTGTAAAGGTTGTGTCTTTGTCCTTGTTTTTGATTATGGACTGAAATTAGACAAGGACCATTTCAAAAGGTAAGGATTATTGAAGCATTGAAGCATGTTTTAAAAGCAGGTTACCCAGCTGGCAACAAGAGGCTGATTGGTCTGTGAAATGGCGTCCAAGTTATCAATGATAAAGCCATTCTGCTTGTCAATATCTTTGGCTCCAGGTACCTCTTCAGTTTATGGATATGAAGGGTTATGCCAAAGGTACTAGATTAAAAACACAGCAAGGAGCTGTCACTTTTATCTGTGAGTTTTTAAAAAAGGCACATCAAGCCTGAAGAAAGCCAGTTTAACACCACCCCCTGCCTCACCAACACCCCACCTAGCTTCCCCTGCAGTTGCTGCAAGCTCTGTTTTTGAACTAATAAGTCAGAGGTTTTGTGGGTGTAATCTGGTCACTCCACGCCTTCTGCAAACAGATGAAAGTACTCGGAGAAGGATGATGAATGTATAGTATCCTAACTAGTCAAAAGGATTATCTAAGTGAACCTTAAAGATAGAGATCCATGAGCTGCCTTTCTAGTCTTTCCCTTCACACATTACATCCATACTTTCTTTCCTGTCTGTCTGTATATGTATGCAGAGAGAGTTTGTAAGGGAGTTAGAGTTTTAATTAGTAGAATTATACATGGATGGTTCATAATTGCTTAAGTATTTAGAATATGCTTATTTATAATAAATAGTTGTCCTTGTTAATTACAGAAACCCGGTCCATGCTTTCTGTCAATCTTGGTTTAAAAGGCAGGGAGATTGGGAAATTCTGAATAAGGGAGCTACATTTGTCTTCACTAATCCCTTTTCTCTTCACACACCTATAGATACTTTTACAGCCAGTTTGTATGTTTCCTGCAAGCTTACTCTCATACTCAATTTTCTCCCTTTTAATCGACCCGTTTGTTTTCCTTTGCTGAAATCTAAACTGCTCCCAGTCCTTAGGGTTGTTGCTTTTTTTGGCCAACTTGTGCATCTTGGATCTCGTACTTTCCCTAACTTCCCTGGTTAGCCATGATCAGGATACCTTCCCTGTTTTACTTTTGTGCCAGACAGGGAATAAGCAATTGTTGTGGTTCATCCATGCACTCTTCAGATGTTTGCTATTGCAAATCCATCATCATTCTTTTAAGTAACATTCTTCAGTTTATCAAAACTAACTTGTGCCCCTCAACAGTACAGTTTCCTTTATTTAGATCCAAAAGCCGAGTTTCAGGATAAACCATGTTACTCACCAGCTTAATGAAGAATTCTAAGTGTGTGACATCGTTTTTAGTGAATAAAATTATTAATGTGTGGTGAGGTTGTTGATTATCACCCTGGTCAGCACATCTCCAATTTTCCCTACATATGTACTCTTTCAGTGACAAACTTCATGATCAGACCTCAAAATCCTTGTAGTTCTAGTGACATCCTTTCTTCCTTCTTCTCATCCAGTAGAGAAACTAGAAGTTTGTGATCTATTTCTATGACCAAATTCAGACTAAGGATATAACCTGAAAATCTGTCCCAAGCCCATGTAGCCAAGTTAGTCTCCTTCTATTTTACAACATATCATGTTTCTATGTCTAATAATGCTCATAATATGTATTAGACTACTTTTCAACACCCAACCGGTTGCTCCTGCAAGAGCACTGCTCCTTTAGCAGTCCCATCGGCTGGTCTGATGGATGGGAAAAGTGGATTATAGTGCATTGTGATATTGTTTTTTTCAGATGATCAAAAATATATTCTCTTCATGTGGGTTCGAGCATTGAGTCGCTGTCTCAGTTTGTCTGTATAATTGCCAAGTGGGGCAGAAAGATTGCTAACTAGGTTAGCATCCCTAAGTTTCTTGAGAAATCCTGGACTCATTCTGGAGTGAGGAGCTTGGTATTGGCATACTGTTCCGAGGATCCACTATTACACCTTCACTATTAACAATGTGCCCCGAGAGCCAAATAAATTTGTTGGAGAATTCATACTAGTCTTAAACCTGAAAATGTTTTAATTTTGAGAATGTGGAAAGTACTGTCTATATAGGTAGTAGAGGCAGAAACCCTCATCATATTTAAGAACTATTTAGATGTAAACTTGTGAAGCCATGGTACTTGCACTAGAAAATGGGGTCAGAATGGTGGTTGTTTGTGACCAGCGTAGAATCGATGGGTTGAAAGGCCTTTTTTTAGTGCTTTAGACCTCTGACTTGTTGACTTGCAACTGATCTTTTTGGCCCCTTGGTGATCTAGGACATATAACCTATACTCCTAATTTCATTTGACTGTATTTATTGGTTCAGCTTCAGATGTAATATCTAATTGTTTTCTCTAAGATGTGGAATTTTGTGTTAGACTCAGCCCTGAAGGTTCCCTGGCAATATTGAGATGTGGTAACATTTGTTGATTAAAGAGGAAATTATTGCAAAAGTCAGGAAGGATATTAGCTGAGGTGTGTTGGAATCTATTGGATAGAGTTTAGAAACATCAAGGGACAGAAAATGATAGTCTAATTTGTATATGGGCCCCCAAGTTGTTGTGCTGACATTAGGAAAAGTACTGAACAGAGAATTAGATTTGCAAGCAATAAAAATACAACTGCAATGTTGGGCAACTTCAATCTGCATGTAGATTGGGCAAATCAAAATAATAACAGTACCCTAGATCAAAATATTGTGGAGCCAATAGAGAACAGGCCAGCCTAGACTGGATATTGTACAAAGATAAAGGAATAATTGGCAATCCAATTCCATGAGGCCTATTGGGAAAGAGGGACCATAATATGATATAATTCTTTATTAAAATAGTGACATATTGATTCCGAGACTAGGGTCCTGAATCTAAATAAAGAAAATTATGATGTTATGATGCACGAGATGACCATGATAAATTGGGGGATGCTACTTAAAGGGATGACAGCAGATAGGCAATGGCAAACATTTAAAAAGCCCCATTAATGACCTGTGACAGTTTTTCATCCCTGTCTGGCACCAAACAGGAAATGTGACCTGATCATGACTAATAGGAAAAATTAGGGACGGTATTAGATTCAAGGAAGGGGCAGAAAAATTGGTTTAAAAAAAAACAGCCGATGTGAGATTGGGGCAGTTTAGATTTCAGCAAAGGGGGTCAAATGGATTGATGAATAAGCAGGAAATTACAGTACCAGTGTAAGCTTGTGGAAACCTACAAATTGATTGTAAAAGCTTCTACAGCTATGTGTAGAGAAAAGCAATAGTGAAGACAAATGTACATCCTTTACAGTTAGAAACGGTGGAAGGTACAGAATAGAACCCCATGGTGTGGAAGCAGGCTATTCAGTCTTGGGCCACCTCCACCACCAAATCCAAGCCACCCAACAACTGGAGGAAGAATGCCTCCTCTTTCTCCTTGGGACTCGTCAACCACATAGCATCAACATTGACTTCACTAGTTTCCAAATCTCCCCTTCCCCCACCTCATCCCAGATCCATCCCTCCAACTCAGCACCAGTCTCTTGACCTGTCCTAACTGTCCATCTTCCTTCTTACCTATCCGCTCCACCTCCCCACTGACCTATCACAATTATACCCCCACCTGTATCCACCGATCGCCTTCCAATTTACCATCCCCCACCCCCCACCCCCACCACCACCACCACATTCCGGGTGAAGAGCTTATGCCTGAAACGTGGACTGTCCTGCTCCTTGGATGCTGCCTGACCTGCTGTGCTTTTCCAGTGCCACACATTTTGACTCTGACTTTTCAGCATGTGCAGTCCTTACATTCTCCTAATGGTAGTATCTTGGTGAGTATTGTAGAACAAAGAGATCTAGGGGTATAGGTTTATAGCTCTTTGACAGTGGAGTCACAGGAAGACAAGATGGTGAAGAAGACTTTCAGCGTGCTTATTTTAATCAGTCAGAGCATTGAGTAAAGGAGTTTGGATGTCTTGTTGCAGCTGTACAAATGTTGATAAGGCCATGTTTTGAGTACTGTGTACAGTTCAGGTCACCCTAGTACAGAAAGGATATTAAAGAAGCAGTTCAGAAAAGATTCACTAGAATGCTATCTGGAAGGTTTGAGTTATAAGGAGAGGCTGGGAGTTATTACCCTGGAGTGTAGGAAACTGAGGGATGACCTTATAGAGGTCTATAAAATCAAGAGAGACATAGATAAGGTAGATAGCCAACAGCTTTTTCCCATGGAAGGGGAGTCTAAAACTAAATGGCATAGATTTAAGATGAGAGGGTGAGATCCAGAGGGGTCCAGAGGGGCAATTATTTTCACACACAGGGTGGTGAGTGTCTGGAATGGGCTGCCAGAGGTTCTGGTAGATGTGAGTACAATTACACCATTTAAGAAACATCTGGAGAAGGATAGGATAGAAATAGAGCAGTATGGACCAAATATAGGCAACTGGGATTAGTTTAACTGTGAAAACTGGGTAGTAATGACAATTTGGGCTGAAGGACCAGTTTCCATGCTGTAAACCTCTATTACTCTAAGACCTCATCCATGTGTTCTAATTTCTCCATGATCTCAATCATTGTTACTATAACCTTCTCCAGCCTTACACTCTTTGTATTGTAATGTGTTTCTCTCCTTCTGACCTCTTGTGCATCCTCATTTTCATTTGCTCTCTCCGGCACAAACCATACTGCCTCTCCACTTCTTACCCCCTTTAAACACTCTTTAACACTATGCCTTTGACCAAGCTTCTTGTTGGTCAATCTCCTATGTGATTCATTTCAGTGCTATTTAGCTGAGTTAGTGGGCAAAACTTTGGCATCCAATTTGAGGAAATGTAAGGCCGTCCATTCACTTTAGTAAGAAAATCAGAGTGTAGAGTATGTACTATTGATCATCAAAGGGACTTGGATGTCCTTGTTTATGAGTCACCGAAAGTTAACATGCAGGTACAGTGAGCATTTAAGAAGGGATTTATTACAGCAGTTTTCAGATGTAGAAATAAAAAGATATCTTACTGCATTTACAAAGAGGTTTGCTGAGAAAACATCTCATGTTTTGTGTGCAGTCTTAAGGAGAGAGACAGAGTGTAATGAAGGTTCAGCAAACTAATTCCTAGACTGGAGGAATTGTCCAAATGAGGAAAGATGAAATACTCTGGGCCAAAATTCTGTGGAGTTTTGAAGAATGAGAGGTAATCTCATTCAAACAAACAAAATTTGCACAGGGGTGCGAGAGGGTAAATGCAGGAAGGAGAGGGGGTGGAGTATAAAACCAATTGGTACAGTGTCAAAATAAGGAGCAGGCCCTTTCAGCCTGAGATAAAAATGAATTGGCCAAATACTAAGAGAACTACAGATGCTGGAAATCTAAAACAAAACCAGAAATTGATGGAAAATTTCAGCATCTGTGGAGAAAAGTCAGTTAACATTTTTTGTCCAGTGACCCTTCTTCAGGATTGGTAGGAGCTAGGAAAAGGATGGTTTTATACCGAATGTGGGGGTGGGGGTGGGGGAGTGGCAGGGGAGGGGGATGGAGGAGAGGGGGAATGGTGTAGCAGTAAACGACAGGTGGAGATGGAGCCCACAGGGAAAGAAAAGCAGTTGGACAAACAAAGGAGTGGTTAAAGGTCAATCTACGGGAATGAGGATAATTAGTGGCTGGCAATGGGTAATGTGAGCTCTCTGAAAGTGAAGCAGAACATCTTCAAGGTGGACATTAATTAATCCCGACATGTTAAGCAATACCAAGTCTAATATAATCTGCCTTGTTGGTTCGAAACACTTTGCTCTAAGAAATTATCTTGAATGCATTGTATGACTGCTCATCTGGGCTACTGGTAATCTGGTGTATGTAGATTAAAGTCACCCAGAATCATCACATCCCTTTATCACAAGCACCCAATATTTCTTCTTGTATAATTTGTCTCTCATTATGGTTACTGTTAGGGAACATATAGACTGATCGCACTTGTGATTTCATTTCCCTATTATTCCCCCTCTGCTCCTTATTCAATTCTATATCTTGAACCAAAATCACCTCCACTATCAAAAGTTCCACTCTTGATCGACAGGGCTACCCCTCCATCTTTATCAAGCTTCCTATTCTCCTTGAATGTTACATACTCTTCCATACTCTAAATCTAATTCCTGTCATCCTGCAGCTATCAGATTATATGTATTTTATTTCATTCTGTGCCATTAACTCATTTACTTTGTTATGACTGTCACAGCATTTATTCAGCTATTTAGTTTAAAACCCTCTCTACATCTGTAGTTCTGCAGTTCCCAAGTACAGCAATATCAGAACAGTTCAATGATACTGCCTTCCCTTGTCCCAATGCTAGTGCCAGTGGCCCAGAAAGCAGGACCCACTTCTCCCACACCAGTCTCTCTAACTTGATTAGTTTGCATAGGACTCAGATAATAATCCAAAGATTATAAATCTTTCAGGTTCTGCATTTCAATTTAGTGCCTAGTACCTATATTTCCTTTCCTACACCTCTTTCCTATTCTTACCTATATTATTGCTAGCTACATAGACCATGACCAGTGGATTCTCCCCCTCCCACTAAGTTCTTTTTTCTCCCTGAGTTGATACCCCAATCCCTGGCACCAGGCTGGTAACAGTTGTCTGGACACTTGGTCTTTGTTGCAGAAGAACGGTGTCAATCCCCCTTATTGAAATGTCCCCTACTGCTGTTATATTCCTTGGTGTTCTCACAGTAGAATGGCTTCCTAAACCACAGTGCCATGGTCACTTTGTTTATCTATCATGCAGCCGCAAATCTCATTCATGTCCATGTCTGAATAGCTGTGTTAAGAAGAGCATTGTTATCAGGTGTTAGTTTTTTAAAAACATGTGAACCATTCCATTCAGATTTTCACGCCAGACCTTCATTATTTTTCGTGGCGACAGAGTATTTCATTTCCAAGTCTGATAGCCATTCACTGCTTAATAGAGTGCCAGTTTTGAAATTCTGATGTTTTATTTGCATTAAAAAAATTCTTCGTAGCTCCATTATATCACTATTAGTCACATCAGAGCGTTTGGTTTTAAAGCATTGCTTTCCTTTGTTCCATCAAAAGTTTTGAGGTTTTGCAAGTTTAATTTGGTCAGCTTTGATTTGTTTCCAACTGCTATTAACACTTTGTTGTCAGTACAATATCCTATTGTTCATTTGACATCAAGCTTAATTTTATTCATGTGTGCTGTGCTTGCCTAGGTCAGCATTTATTTCCCATCTCTAATTGCCATTGAGAAGGTGATGGTATGCAAACTTATTGAACTGTTGCTTTGGTGTTGGTGCACAATGTCATAAGGAAGAGCATTCCAGAATTTTGACACAATGACACTGAAAGAATAATAACTTATTTCCAAGCCAAGATGGTAATTGGTTTGGAGGGGAATATTCAAGAGCTGGTGTTCCCATATCTATTCTCTCCACCCTTCAGGCACTCTGCCTGTATTCCTGATGAAGGAGTTTTGCCCGAAACGTCGATTTTACTGCTCCTCGGATGCTGTCTGAACTGCTGTGCTTTTCCAGCACCACTCTAATCTAAACTCTGGTTTCCAGCATCTGCAGTCCTTGTTTTTACCATGTATCTATTGCCCTTGCCTTTTTATGTGGATCTGGTCATGGGTGTGGAAGGTGTTGTCTAAAGAGCTTTAATGAATTTCTGCAGCTTTGATAGCAAGGACAGTCATTCTCACCTCACCTCTGTAATTCAACTCATTTGTCCATGTTTGAGTGAAGACTGTAATGAGGGCAGGAGCTGTGTGGCACTGGCAGAACCCAGTCCAGACATCAGTGAGCAGGTTATTGTGAAGCATGTACTACTTGATAGAACTGATGCTGAGACCTCCCATCACTTTATTCTGAATGTTCGGCTTTTCCTTTTGAATTAATCTGCTGGGCTTCTCCATCGTTATAGAAAGGGAAAACTTGTGGAGCCTTGATCTCCACTGAATTTTTAAATTGTCCACTGCCACTCACAACTGGATAGAATAGGATTGCAGAGTTTACATCTGATCTGTTGGTTGTGCAATTGCTTGACCTTGACAATTTCAAGCTGCTTATGCTGTTTGACACATGAGTAGCCCTGTGTTGTAGCTGCACCTGGTCAACACCACATTTTCATGGTATGTCTGGTGCTGCTCCTGGGATGTCCTTCTGTACGAAGATTGATCCCCCTGCTTATTGATAATGGTAGAGTGGTATAAAGAGTCATAGAGATGTATAGCACAGGAACAAACCCTTCAGTCCAATTCGTCCATGCTGACCAGATATCCTAACCCAATCTAGTCCCACCTGCCAGCACATTACCTGTATCCCTCCAAACCATTCCTATTCATATACCCATCCAGATGCCTTTTAAATGTTGCAATTCTACCAGCCTCCACCACTTCCTCTGGCAGCTCATTCCATACAAGTACCACCCTCTGCATTAAAAAGTTGCCCCTTAGCTCTCTTTTATATCTTTCCCCTCTCATCCTAAACCTATGCCCTCTAGTTCTGGACTTTCCCACCCCAAGAAAGAGACTTTGCCTATTTATCCTATCCATGCTCCTCATAATTTTATAAGCCTCTATAAGGTCACCCCTCAGCTTCCAATCCTCCAGGGAAAACAGCCCCAGTCGGTTCAGCCTCTCCCTCTAGCTCAAATCCTCCAATCCTGGCAACATCCTTGTAAATCTTTTCTTAACTCATTCAAGTTTCAAAACATCCTTCCGATAGGAAGGAGACTGGAATTGCATACTGTATTCCAAAAGTGGCCAAACCTGTACAGCAGTAACATGACCTCCCGAACTCCTGTACTCAATGCTCTGACCAATAAAGGAAGGCATACCCAACTCCTTCTTCACTATCCTATCTACCTACAACTCCACTTTCAAGGAGCTATGAACCTGCACTCCAAGGTCTCCAACGCTCCCTAGGACCTTACCATGAAGTGTATAAGTCCTGATAAGATTTGCTTTCCCGAAATGCAGCACCTCACATTTATCTGAATTAAACTCCATCTGCCACTTCTCAGCCCATTGGCCCATCTGATCAAGTCCCTGTTGTAATCTGAGTAACCTTTGTCGCTATCCACTGCACCTCCAATTTTGGTGTCATCTGCAAACTTACTAACTATACTTCTTATGCTCACATCAAAATCATTTATGTAAATTACAATACGTAGTGGACCCAGCACCGATCCTTGTGGCACTCAACTGGTCACAGGCCTCCAGTCTGAAAAGCAACCCTCCACCACTACCCTCAGTCTTCAACTTTCGAGCTAGATCTGTATCCAAATGGGTACATCTCCCTGTATTCAATGAGATCTAACCTTGCTAGCCAGTTTCTCATGGGGAACCTTGTCAAATGCCATACTGAAGTCCATATAGTTCACGTCCACCACTCTGCCCTCATCGATCCTCTTTGTTATTTCTTCAAAAACTTAATCAAGTTTGTGAGACATGATTTCCCACGCACAAAGCCATGTTGACTATACCAAGCCATGAGATTGCAAATTGAGATAGAGTACAATTCTCATGCTGCTGATGGCCCTCAGCACCTCATGAGTTGCTAGATCTGTTCAAAGTCTGTCTTTTACATGCAATGATTAAGGATATTTTCAATGTGAAGATAGAACTTTGTTTTCACAAAGACTGTGTGGTGGTCCCTCTCACTGACATTCTTCTGGACAGAGGCATCTGCAGCTCTAAGATTGGTTAAAAAAAATGGTTTTCCTCTTGTCGGTTCCCTCAACACCTGCTGCAGACTCAATTGATCAGCTATATCATGTAGGACCCGACCAGCTTGGATAGTCGTGTTGCTGCTGAGCCACTGTTTGTGGAGGACATTGAAATCCCCCAGCCACAGTACATTTGTGCCCTTGCCAGCCTTGGTACTTGCTTCTCCAATGCTGTTCAATGTGTTGTGATTTATCATTTGAGAGGAGGCAGTGTTTGGTGGTCAGCAGAACGTTTCCATGCTCATTTTCAGTCTAATGCCATGAGGCGTCATTCGATCAATATTGAGGACTCCTTGGACAACCCACTGTAACTACATACCATTCTGCAGCCACCTCTGTTGCAGTTCATCAGCTATGTGACAGGACATAACCTGGGGATGGTGATGAAATTGTCTGGAGGATGTTTTTAAGGTATAATTCTGTGAATATGACTGTCAGGCTGTTGCTTGATTAATCTGTGAGGCAGTTCTCTCAATTTTGACACAAGCCCCTCAACGTTTGTGAGGATGACTTTGCAGAGTTGACACGACTACATTTAAAATAATGATGGAAAAGGATAGACCAGATCTAAAAGTTGAAGTTCTAAGTTGGAGAGAGGCCAATTCTGACGGTATTGGGCAAGAACTTTCAAAAGCTGATTGGGGGCAGATGTTCACTGGTAAAGGGACGGTTGGAAAATGGGAAGCCTTCAGAAAGGAGATAACGAGAATCGAGAGAAAGTATGTTCCTGTCAGGGTGAAAGAAAAGGCTGGTAGGTATAGGGAATGCTGGATGACTAAAGAAATTGAGGGTTTGTTTAAGAAAAAGAAGGAAGCATATGTCAGGTATAGATAGGATAGATCGAGTGAATCCTTAGAAAAGTATAAAGGAAGTAGGAGTATACTTAAAAGGGAAATCAGGAGGGCAAAAAGGGGACATGAAATAGCTTTGGCAAATAGAATTAAGGAGAATCCAAAGGACTTTAAGGACACGTTAAGGACAAAAGGGTAACTGGGGAGAAAATAGGGCCCTTAAAAGATCAGCAAGGCGGCCTTTGTGTGGAGCTGCAGAAAATGGGGGAGATACTAAATGAGTATTTTGCATAAGTATTTACTGTGGAAAAGGATATGGAAGATAGGGAAATAGATGGTGACACCTTGCAAAATGTCCATATTATGGAGGAGGAAGTGCTGGATATCTTGAAACGCATAAAGGTGGATAAATCCCCAGGACCTGATCAGGTGTATCCTAAAACTCTGTGGGAAGCTAGGGAAATGATTGCTGGGCCTTTTGCTGAGATATTTGTATCATCGATAATCACAGTGAGATGCCGGAAGACTGGAGGTTGGCTAACCTGGTGCCACTGTTTCAGAAGGATGGTAAGGACAAGCCAGGGAACTACAGACCAGTGAGCCCGATGTCAGTGGTGGGCAAGTTGTTGGAGGGAATCCTGAGGGACAGGATGTACATGTTTTTGGAAAGGCAAGGACTGATTGGGGATAGTCAACATGGCTTTGTGCGTGGGAAATCATGTCTCACAAACATGATTGAGTTTTTTGAAGAAGTAACAGAGGATTGATGAGGACAGAGCAGTAGATGTGATCTATGTGGATTTCAGTAAGGCGTTGGACAAGGTTTAGATTAGCAAGGTTAGATCTCATGGAATACAGGGAGAACTCACCATTTGGATACAGAACTAGCTCAAAGGTAGAAGACATAGGGTGGTGGAGGGTTGTTTTTCAGACTGGAGGCTTGTGACCAGTGGAGTGCCACAAGGATCGGTGCTGGGTCCACTACATATTGTAATTTACATAAATGACTTGGATGCGAGCATAAGAGGTATAGTTAGTAAGTTGTAGATGACACCAAAATTGGAGGTGGAGTGGACAGCAAAGAGGGATACCTCAGATTACAACAGGATCTTGACCAGATGGGCCAATGGGCTGAGAAGTGGCAGATGGAGTTAAATTCGGATAAATGCGAGGTGCTGCATTTTGGGAAAGCAAACCTTAGCAGGACTTATACACTTAATGGTAAGGTCCTAGTGAGTGTTGCTGAACAAAGAGACCTTGGAGTGCAGATTCATAGCTCCTTGAAAGTGGAGTCACGGGTAGATAGGATAGTGAAGAAGGCATTTGGTATGCTTTCTTTTACTGGTCAGGGTATTGAGTACAGGAGTTGGGAGGTCATGTTGCGGCTGTACAGGACATTGGTCAGGCCACTGTTGGAATATTAGATCATAGAACATAGAACAGTACAGCACAGAACAGGTCCTTCAGCCCACGATGTTGTGCAGACTATTGATCCGCATGTGAGGTAAACCTAATGTACGAACTCTCAAATTTCTGTGACCATATGCATGTCCAGCAGTCTCTTAAATATCCCCAATGACCTCGCTTCCACAACTGCTGCTGGCAACGCATTCCATGCTCTCACAACTCACCGCGTAAAGAACCTGCCTCTGACATCCCCTCTATACTTTCCGCCAAACAGCTTAAAACTATGACCCCTCATGTTAACAATTTCTGCCCTGGGAAAAAGCTTCTGGCTATCAACTCTATCCATGCCTCTCATTGTCTTGCACACCTCAATTAGGTCCCCTCTCTTCCTTCTTTTTTCCAATGAAAAAAGGCCGAGCTCAATCAACCTCTCTTCGTAAGATAAGCTCTCCATTCCAGGCAGCATCCTGGTAAACCTCCTCTGAACCTTCTCCAAAGTATCCCCATCTTTCCTATAATAGGGCGACCAGAACTGAACACAGTATTCCAAGTGCGGTCTAACCAAAGTTTTATAGAGCTGCAACAAGATCTCATGGCTCTTAAACTCAAACCCCCTGTTAATGAAAGCCAAAACACCATATGCTTTCTTAACAACCCTATCCACCTGGGTGGCAATTTTAAGGGATCTATGTACCTGCACACCAAGATCCCACTGTTCCTCCACACTGCCAAGAATCCTGTCTTTAATCCTGTACTCAGCTTTCAAGTTCGACATTCCAAAATGCATCACCTCACATTTATCCAGGTTGAACTCCATCTGCAACCTCTCAGCCCATCTCTGCATCCTGTCTTTGTCATGCTGCAGCCTACAACAGTCCTCTATACTGTCAACGACACCTCCAACCTTTGTGTCATCTGCAAACTTGCTAACCCATCCTTCAATCTCCTCATCCAAGTCATTAATAAAAATTACAAAGAGTAGAGGCCCAAGAACAGAGCCCTGTGAAACACCACTCACAACTGACTTCCAGGCAGAATATTTTCCTTCCACTACCCCTTGCTGTCTTCTGTCGACCAGCCAATTCTGTATCCAGACAGCTAAGTTTCCCTGTATCCCATTCCTCCTGACCTTCTGAACGAGCCTACCATGGGGAACCTTATCAAATGCCTTACTGAAGTCCATATACACAACATCTACAGTTTGACCCTCATCAATGTGTCTATTAACATCCTCAAAGAACTCAATAAGATTTGTGAGGCATGACCTGCCCCTCACAAAGCCGTGCTGACTGCCTTTAATCAAGCCAAGCTCTTCCAGATGGTCATAAATCCCATCCCTCAGAATCCTTTCTAACAGCTTGCAGATGACAGACATAAGACATAGGAGTGGAAGTAAGGCCATTCGGCCCATCGAGTCCACTCCACTCCACATGAGACTGACCGGTCTGTAATTGCTGGGGATTTCCCTATTTCCTTTCTTGCAGAGAGGAATTACATTTGCCTCCCTCCAGTCCTCTTTGGTGGAGAGCGAGGATGCAAAGATCTTTGCAAGCGGCAAAGCAATCACATTTCTCGCTTCCCAAAGCAGCCGAAGACAAATCTGGTCTGGCCCTCGCAAATTGTCAATCTTAATGTTTGTCAAAGTTTTCAACACATCAGCTTCTTCAATCTCTATCTGTTCCAGCATGCTTACCTGCTCCTCTATGGCTTCATTCACTACAAGGTCCTTTTCTTTAGTAAGACAGAAGCAAAAAGTTCATTTCGGGCTTCCCCTACCTCCTCAGACTTTATACACAAGTTCCCTATGCTGTCCCTGATCGCCGTACTCTTTCTTTGATCATTCTCTTATTCCTCACATATGTGTAAAATGCCTTTGGATTCTCCCTAATCCTTCCTGCCAAGCCTTTTTTGTGCCCCCTCCTGGTTCTCCTCAGACCATGTTTGAGCTCCTTCCTCGCCTGCCTGTAATCCTCTAGAGCTGAGCAAGACCCTTGCTTCCTCCACCTTACGTAAGCTGCCTTCTTTCTTTTGATGAGAAGCTCCTCCACTCTCGTCATCCAAGGTTCCTTTATCTTACTCCTTCTTGCATCACTCACAACAACTGTTCCTTAAACAGTCTCCACATGTCTATAGTACCCTTTCCATGGAACAATTGCTCCCAATTATGTGCAATTCTAGTCTCCTTCCTATTGGAAAGACGTTGTGAAACTTGAAAGGGTTCAGCAAAGACTTACAGGAATGTTGCCAGGGTTAGAGGATTTGAGCTATAGGGAGAGGCTGAACAGCTGGGGCTGTTTTCCCTGAAGCGCTGGAGGCTGAGGGGTGACCTTATTTTTAAAAAATGATGAGGAGCATGGATAGGATAAATAGACAAAGTCTTTTCTCTGGGGTCGGGGAGTCCAGAACTAGAGGGCATAGGTTTAGGGTGAGAGGGGAAAGATATAAAAGAGACCTAAAGGGCAACTTTTTCATGCAGAGGGTGGTACGGGTATGGAATGAGCTGCCAGGGGATGTGGTGGAGGCTGGTACAAAAGCCACATTTAAGAGGCATTTGGATGGGTAAATGAATAGGAAGCGTTTGGAGGGATATAGGCTGGATGCTGGCAGGTGGGACTAGATTGGGTTGGGATATCTGGTCGGCATGGACGGGTTGGACCGAAGGATCTGTTTCTATGCTGTACATCTCTATGACTCTATGACTGAATTTGCCTTTGTCATTTCTGTTGCCTAGGTAGTTGCCAGGTTATCTGTCCACTTACACACTTTCCTTTAGACTTTGTACCAGTTTCACACATCTAATTGATTTGCTCGGCCATTTCAGAGGACAGTTAAGAGTTAACCACGTGGCTGTAGGTCTGCAGTCACATGTCAGCCAGCTCAGGTAAAGATGGCTGTTTCCTTCCCAAAAGGACATTAGTGAACCAGATGCTTTCATTTTTACAACAATTGATAGTGATTTCATAGTTATCATTAAACTTATAATCCCAGGTTGATTTTCAGTTCAAATTTCCCCATCTCCAGAGCCTTCCCTGGGTCTTCAGATTGCTAGTTCAGCAACTAATGTGAACCATCATTCTTTGGACACATCTTTAATTGAAATAGTAATCAAAGTTTGGGAGAAGATTTGTAGCTCGGGTGCTCGTTGTTGTGATTCTGTTCGCCGAGCTGGGAGTTTTTGTTGCCAACGTTTCGTCCCCTTTCTAGGTGACATTCTCAGTGCTTGGAAGCTTTCTGTGAAGCGCTTCTGTCATGTTTCTTTCGGCATTTATAGTGGTTTGTCTCTGCCGCTTCCGGTTGTCAATTGCCGAAAGAAACATGACAGAAGCGCTTCACAGGAGGCTCCCAAGCACTGAGGATGTCACCTAGAAAGGGGACGAAACGTCTGCAACACAAATTCCCAGCTCGGCGAACAGAACCACGACAATGAAACAGTAATTTGTAAAGCAGAATTGTAGATGATACTGAAGTTTACACTTTATTTCCCCAATATGTGACCAGTTTCAACATTTCTACTGGATTTGTATCTTTGGAGTCAGCAGTACTTTATCTCCAACCAGATAATATCCTAATTGCCTATTAATAGGCAACTGTACACGCAACTACAATAGTGGAAATTGAACAGCATTTTGAATTAACATCTAGCAATGTGCTGTAAAACAACCTCCATTATTATCTTTAATTAATGTCTTACCATACCACCTAAAAGGAGTTTCCCTTCCCTGTCACTCCCTGTTGGCTGGTATCTCGAAGAATACTAATTTGGTGGATTGATAAAACTGAATTGATCTTTTGATTTGATTTATTATTGTCACTTGTACCTATGTACAGTGAAAAATTTGTTTTGCGTGCAGTACAGGCAGATCATACCATGCAAAGTACATTAGGGTATTAGAACAGAGTAAAGAATCCAATATTACAACTGCAGGGGAAGTGCACTAAGAGCGAGGCCAACATTAAATTTAAAATTTGAGAGATCGATTCAGAAGTCTAATAACAGTGGAGAAGAAGCTGTTCTTGAGTCTGTTGGTATGTGTGTTTACGTTTTCATATCTTGTACCAAGTTGAAGAGGTTGGAGGAGATTATAACCAGGGTAGGAGTGGTTTGGCTGCCTTTCCAAGGCAGCGGGAAGTATAGACAGAGTCAATGGGTGGAAGGCTAGTTTGTGTGATGAACTGGGCTGTGTTCACAAGTTTCTCACAGTCCTAGGCAGATCAGTTGCCAAACTGTACTGTGGTGCACCTGGATAGGATGCTTTCTATGAGTCTTTATGGACATGCTTAAGTTCCTTAGCCTTTGAAGAAGTAGAGACATTGTTATGATTTCTTGATCATTGTATCAGTGCGGGTGGACCGGGGCAGATTATTGATGATCATCACTCTTAGGAACATGATGCCCTCAACCATCTCCATCTCATCTCCATTGATGTAGATAGGGGTCTTCCCTCCACCTTGCTTCCAAAAGTTGATAACCAGCTCTTTCATTTTGATGATGTTGAGGGAGAATTTGTTATCTTTACACAATGCCACCAAGCTTTCTATCTCTTTCCTGTATTCTGTCCCATCATTGTCTGAGATCTGGCCTACAACTGTGGTATTGCCAGAAAGCTTCTAGATGGAGTTGGGATCAAATTTAGCCACACAGACCTGACTGTACAGGGAGTACAGTGGGACCTGATTATGCAGCCTTGTGGCGTATCAGTGTTGAGGATTGCCATGGAGGAGATGCTTTTGCCTAGTCTCATTGATTTTGGTCTGGGGGTCAGAAAGTTGAAGATCCAGTTGCAGAAGAGGGGAGCTGAGACCTAGGTCTGAGTTTCGAGATGAGTTTGGTTGGAAACATATTCGTGAAGGTGGAACTGTAGTCAATGAGTTGGGGCCTGATGTAGATATCCTTGTTATCCAGTTGTTCCAGGATTGAGTGGAGGGCAGAGGAGATAGTGTGTGCTGTCGACCTGGTGTGACAGTAAGTGAAATGCAAGGGATCAAAGCAGGCTGGGAAGGTAAAGTTGACTAACCTCTCGAAATAGTTCAGAATTATGGTTTCCATCGAGGCACACTGCATGAGTTTTCTTTGGTTCTGGGATGACAGTGATCATCTTGAAGCAGATGGGGACTTTAGATCATGGTAAGGAGAGGTTAAAGATGTCAGTGAATATCCCACCAGCTGGTTCACACAGGGTCTGAGTGCACAGACAGGGATTCCATCTGGGCCTGTCGCTTTCTGTGAGTTCACTCTCAAACCGGCAAATCTGATGTTTGCATCCATGGCTGACGGGACAGATGACACCGTTTTATTGACTTTCTGTCCAAAATGACCCTAAAATGCATGGAGTTGTTCTGTTCTGCTTCACAAATTGATCTAAATATGGAGTCTTCACTCTTGAGCATAAAATGTTAGAACTCTCTGTATTTTGATCCTTATTGATAGTGCTTTTGGCAAACTTCACTATCAGCTGATATATTCACTATCAGCTGATATATTCACTATCAGCTGATAAAACGTTTTCTCCAGTCATGCTCCAAACCCACAAACACTGTATTTTCAGCTTTTAATCTCTAATTTGCTTCTAATGTTCTCTCCTGTGACAAAAATAACAGATTGCTCTCTTTGAGTTGCACTTATTCTCCACACTTTTGTTTTACTACTCTGAGGAGTATCTCTCCCTTTTCATTTGTGCTATCTCCCACTCTGTAAACAGTATTTTGTTCATTAGTAGATATCTTAAACTTTTGAGATTTTGTGTGCAAAAAATGGTGCACTGCTAGCCACCTGTTTCTATGACAATTCATAGTCGTCAGTCATAATAACAAGTGCTATTAGCTTAGAAACTTTGTTCTTTGAAAAGATCATATTTTTCAAGGAGAACTTTCTAAATTCCTGCATTAACATTACCTCTCTTATGGTTTCAAAAATTTTCTCAATCTGCTTGGCAACGAAATGTTTCACTTTCTCTTGCAAATTCCATGAAGATATTATGCTGAATTTTTTTTTATCTCTTAGATTTCTACACTTCTTGCAATAACTCCTATGCACTGAGAATAGCATTCTTCGCTTGATTATAATCACTCACTTGCTCACGTAATAGTGACAAGTATACACTAACACCTTCCCAAATGTACTGTGCCAGAAAAATGTACAACTCATTGGACATTGTAGTTTTGTAGAAAAATTCTCAAATGTCACAAAATTTAGATTAGATTACTTACAGCGTGGAAACAGGCCCTTTGACCCAACTAGTCCGCACCGACCCTCCGAACAGCAACCCAGCCAGATCCGTTCCCCTAACACTACGGGCAATTTAGCATGGCCAATTCACCTAATCTGCACATCTTTGGACTGTGGGAGGGAACTTACGCAGACACAGGGAGAACGTGCAAACTCCACACAGACTGTTGCCTGAGGCAGGAATTGAACCCAGGTCTCTGGCGCTGTGAGTCGGCAGTGCTGACCACTGTGTCACCGTGCTGCCCTAGGTACTCAGTGAATATTGTTTGCCAAATCAAAGTCATAGGTAAATCTCAATCATGTACTAAGTTTGACTATTATATTCCTGTTCACATTAACCTTGCTTTGTTGAAAGATCTATACTGTCAACAACTCTTTAGATGATTGGAAAATTCTACGAGTTAAAAGAATCATAAATCCTATGCTCCAAGCAGCTTGCCAACAAGTTGAGATGAATAGTATAAGTATTTTCATTTTTAAAGAATACAGTTTTTGTGTCTCTTTCCATCCTATTGTAATCAGTGTCATCATTTGGGACTCACAGGTCAGGAGTGGCACAGTTTAAATAAGGGTGAAATATTGCTTTATCAATGCACACCAACCTCAGTCTCCACAGATCAACCCAAATGCATCCTTTCCATTTGCCGTAGATTCCATCATTGACAGAAATGACAATATATGATTAGTATTGTTGCCGTTGACAAGACAGTAGATTAGAATGTATTAGCCTCGTTTAGCCTAGCACCCTTTTACTGTGTCATGGAAAAATTTATAGTCAATTATCTACAAGGACTCAAACAACAAAAATGGCAAATGAAAAAGTAATAGGCTAAATGGGCTACCCTGCTGAGAATCCCCTCCATGACAATTTCAACGCGGTCAGCAGTTAATTTATTCAGGGATTGTTGGATTCTGTTACACTGAAATTAATATTTGATTTCAAGGCAATCCGTTCAAAATATTCAATAGTGTAAGATCCATTTGCAGACTTTTCATGCATTGTGATTTGTATTGCTTATCATAAACATGCTCAGTGAGCTGCTTGGTGTTTAGTGATATATAGCCTCATAGAATTTTACAGTACAGAAGAGGCTGTTGCAGCCATCTCGTCTGTACCAGCCCCTGATAGGTATACCCACCTAGTCCCGTTCTCTAGCCTTATCTCTGTAGCCCTCTAAATTCATCATTTCAAATAAAAATCCAGCTCTCTTTTGAAATTTCATATTTATGTACTTCTAGTAACCAGCAAAAGATATTCTGTGACACAACCGTTCTATTTAGAGTTAATCTCTGTATTGTTTGATACAGGAAATGGTTGAGGGTACTGCTGTGGATGTTGTATATTTGGACTTTCAGAAAGCATTAGATATAGTGCCATGTTGCAGGTTGGTTAGTAAGTTAGAAATGTTTAGGATTGGTGGGTCCTTGGCAGCATGGATTAGATGTTGACTAAAAGATAGGAAACAGAGGGTGCATATAGATGGGCATTTCTCAGACTGGAAATGAGTTGAAAGTGGTTTTCCCCAGGAGTCGGTGTTGGGACCCTTTTTCTGATGTCTATATAAATGATTTGGAGATGGGTGTTGAGGGCAAAATCTCTAAATTTGCAGATAATACTAAGCTAGGAGAAAAGTGAATTGTGATGATGATGCTGAGCGACTTCAAAATGACATTGACAAATTGGCCAAATGGACACCTAGCAGTTGGATCTCAATGCAGAGAAATGTGAGGTAATGCATTTTGGTAGAAGAAATATGAAGTAACAATACAGGTTAAATGGTACAACTTTCAGGGGAGTACAGGAGCAGAGGGACATCTGGTTCGACTGCACAAGTCTCTGAAAGTGGCCAGGCAAGTTGGAACAGTTGTTAAGAAGGCTTATAGAATCCTGGGGTTTATAAGTAAGGCTTAGAGTATTAAAGCAAGCAAGTGATGCTACAAATAATGGGCTTAGACCACTCTTGGTGTATTGTGTTCAGTTCTGAGCACCTTATATAAGGAAGAATGTTAAAGCCCTGGAGAGATTGCAAGGGAGATTTTCGAGAATAATATCAGGACTGAGGTATTTTAGACACAAGGAAAAATGAGAGAAATTGGCCTTATTCTCCTTGGAGAGAGAAAATTTAGAAGAGGTGCTCAAAATTATGAACAATTTTGACAGAATATAGAATGATATTCTGTTTCCACTAATTCATATGTCAGCAGCTAGGGGATCACAATTTCAAATTATCAGCAAGAGTGAGAGATGAGGAGAAACCTTTTTATTCAGAGAGGCGTTAGGATTTGGACTACACTGCCTGGAAAAGTGGTGGATTCCATAGAATGTTTCTAAAGAGCTCTGGATATATATAAAATGATGAATTTATCGCAACAGTGAGAGGGCTGGAGAATGGGACAAGCTGGGTAATTCCTTTGGAAGTTGATTCAGACACAATGGGTTGAATGGGGCCTCCTTCTGTACTGTAAATTCCACGATTGTAGTCTGTGATAAATCTAATTTAATTTGATTCTGCATTTTGAACACATGAGCTGAATTCCACTGTGTGCCAATGAATTTGGAACACTTTGCTGTCACTGTGCATCTCTCATCGAGGGAGTGAATTTGCAGTGGTGGTTGAGCTACCAGTCAGGCAAGGGCTGCATTGTCCTGTATCATTCTGAGCATCTTTAACTGTAGCTGCATTCATCCAAACAAATGGAAGGTTGATAGAGACATAGAATTTTATGAAAAGAGGCCCTTTGGCCCATTGTCTTCCTGCTGGTCATCAAACACCCATCTATTCTAGTCCCATTTTCTAACACTTGGCCCACAGCCTTGTAAGCTATTATGCTCATCTAAATGCTTCTGAAATGTCTTAAGGATTCCTGCCTCTATCACTATTTCAGGCAGTGGGTTCCAGATACTTCCACCCTCTGGGTTAAAAAGATTTTCCTCAAATCCCCTCTAAACTCTTGCTCCTGACCTAAAACTGTAGCCCCTGGCCATTGACCCTTCTACTAAAAGGGAAACATTTCTATCTGCCCTGACCTTACATCTCAGAACTTTGTAAACCTCAATCAGGTTCCCCCCACCACCCCCCACTCCCCTCCCAACCTCCACCTCAGCCTTCCCTACTCTAAGAAAAACAACCTCAGCCTATCTAGTCTTGTTCATAAGTGAATCACTCCAGCCCAGGCAACATCCTGGTGAATTTCCTCCATACCCACTCCCACCAGTGCAATCTTTTTTCCTATAGTACATGACCAAAACTGTACATTGTATTTCAGCTATGGTCTAACTGGCATTATATACCTCTCTTCCATAACTTCCTTTCATTTATATTCAGTGCCTTAACTAATAAAGGTAAGTGTCAAGTATCAATCTGTCCTGTTGATTTCAAAAATCTATGGTCATGCTGTGATCCTCTTATACTTCCTAGGGTCCTACAATTCAACAATCACTCCCCTGCCTTGTTAGTCCTCCCAAAATACACCACCCTCATACTTTTCGGGATTTAACTGCATTTGTTCAGCGTATAAGTCCCATAAGACAAAGGAACAGATGTAGGCCATTCAGCCTATCAAGTTAATTCCGCTTATCAAGTTCCTTCCAACATTCAATGAGACTATGGCTGATCCCATCAGTGACAAATGGAATAAGGACATCTGTGTGTAACACTGTTTTAAAAGAAAACACCATGGTTACAGAAATACTTAAAAGTTAATGATTAAACCCCTTCAGACATACAAAAAGCCCAGTTTACAAATAGCCTCCAACTAGTACACTGCTAAAACAGATTTGATTGCTACATTCAGGACTGTCATAACAATCAGCTGCATAAATTTGCTGTAATTTCTGGTCCCAGGTAAGCAAAATCAGAAACAATAGAGTGCTAATGAAACAACCAGAAAGGTCAAATATCTTGCAAATAGTGTGAAAATACAAATTCTTTGAAATATGGAAATCGTGCATTGAAAAGCAATTCATTTTGCAAAGTAGAATGCATTCAGAAGAGTTGTAATTTTTTAGCTTTGTACAGCCAACACAGATACTCAATCACATGAACATATAGATGGAAAGTAGACATACTTATAACTTAATAGAAAATTAATTGGAAGGAAATAATTTGTATTTATTAAGCCCCTTTCACAATTCAGGACTTTCCAAAGTTCTGTGCACCAATTGAAGAATCCTTTGAAATATAGATTTGAACTTTTACTGAGTACTGTGGTTCTCCCCATATACGTTTCCCCTATGGCCAAATTGTGGGGAGCTACACAGGAGAAGTAATGCATCAACGTGAAAAATGGCCACCAACATTTAATGGTCAATGGAGGCAGGAAATCCTCCCTCAGAGTTGACAAACCCCTTGGGGTTCAGTACCTCTCCAATCCCTGCAACACCACCTGGGGTAGCATCGACCCCCATTGCCCCTTATGCCCTCAATGTCAAAATTTGCCCCTCTATACTCACCCTCCATGGCTGCTTTTAGTGCCTATACTATTTAACTACCAAACTATAGGTACTCATGTCCCCAGGCCACCACCTTTTGTTCTTTACACATCCAAGCCAACTCATCCAGTATCCAAATTGGGCAGACCTCAGGAACCTGCCTGAGATTGAGTTAAATAAAGTTCTCAGAAGCAATTATTGCCTTCACAATGTATACTTAATATAAACTCCTACCAAAAAAACCCATTCAAAACAACAAAATCCTTTATTAAAAAAACTCTTACAGCTATTTTTCATCGACCTGTTTGAACAGTTTACAACGCACCTTGTAGGAGTTGACCTGGAACTTCCTGCATGAAGGTAAGAGCACTATAACTGTGTCACATATTTATAACACCACATTAAAGACAGCTAATCCCTTAATGGGCACTCTAAGCTAAGAGTCTACAGGTGGAAGTAATCAAACTTTACAAATACTATAATAATGTACAGAACGACCTTGAGACGAACGAGTTGGGCTGGGTGTATTTTGTTTGGATAACTGATCTGATAGTAAACAAAGGAAGCATTTATTGGACTTTGACATCTTGTTTGGATAATCCAAAATTCAGATAACTGATGTTCAGATAACTGAGGTTGTGCTGTAGTTGTGATACTATAAGACCTTTTTTCAGATTCATAAATCCTTTCCAGGCAAGAATTGATAGAGTATCTTCATTCTGCACTGTTAAGAAGGCCACCTCCTTCCATGCACCAATCATGTGCAAAAAAAATGCCTTTGACATGCCCACCCATCCAGTGCAAATGATGGGTGACAGATATGGGGGCAAGAGTATTCCTGTATTCGTCAGTGCATTTTGATTTGTGGTGCAGTACCTTTGTGTGATTGTCTTTAATGGGAGAGAATAAAATATATTCATCACAATTACAAAGACTACTAATATATTTTATGCACAATTGAACCTTTTCAAGAGCAAAACTCAATTGCTGGCCAAATGAATGTGGGAAAGGGGATAAATGTGAGTAATGAATAAGGGTAAAATGCTGGAATGAAACATTAGAAGTGAGACCTAGAAGGCAATGTGAACTGGGAGAAGCAAAAAGGAGTGAAAAATGAATCATAAAGTTAGAGTTTCTATACATGGAAAAAGGTTGTTTGGTACATCTCTGCACATTGTTCATCAAGTATCTGTCTGCTGTAGTCCCATTTCCCGCACTTGGCCTGTAGTCTTATATGGAGTTTCAAGTGCTCATTTAAATATTTATTAAATGTCTTGAGGGTTTCTATCTCTATCGGCCTTTAGGCCGTGACTTCCAGATATCCGCCACCCTCTGCTATCTAAAGTTGAATTTTCTTTTTCATTTTACTCGTGAGACTTGGGTGTCACTGGCTGGGTCAGCATTTATTGCCCATCCCTAGCTGCCTTTGAGAAGGTGGTGGTGAGCTGCCTTCTTGAAGCACTGTGGTGTAGATGTGGTGTTGGTAGACTCATAATGCTGCTAAGGAGGAAATTCCAGGATTTTCACCTCTCAACAGTGAAGGAACAGCGATATATTTTCAGGATGGTGAGGGTAAACTTGCAAGTAATACCAAGGTGGACAGTGACAACTTTGTTAAATATATAAAAAGGAAAAGAGAAACTGGACATAGGCCCTTTAAGAGAATGAGACGGGAAGTGATAGTGCGGAACTAGGAAATGGCAGAGGAGTTACATAAATTCTTTGAATCAGTCTTCAAAGTAGAGGTTGCTAATAACATTCTAAAATTATGAAATATTCAAGATGCCAAAGGACAGGAAGTAAATAAAACAACTATTACCAGAGAAAAAGTGCTATGGACATTAGTGGGGATACTAATAATAAGTTCACTAAGCCTGAGGGGATGTATCCTTGGATATTAAAAGAAGTAGCTACAGAGAAAGTGGTTACAGTGGTAGCAATCTTCCTTAAATTTTGGAGAAGTCCCAGAAAATTAGAAAATTGTCAATGTAACACCATTATTAATAAAGAAAATAAAGAACAGGTAACTATAGACAGTTAGTTTAATGCGTATTATTGGGAAAATGATAGAGTCTTTAATGAAGGATGTCAAAGCAGAGCATTAAGAAATGCATAGTCTGATCCAGCAGAGTTGGCCTTGCTTCATGAAGAGATTTTCAGAAGCATTTGATAAGATAACACATGAAGCTACTTAAAATAAGAGCCTATGATGCTTCACGCAGGTAGTATGGATAGATAATTGGCCAAGTGATATTAGATAGCAGATTGGGGGGAAAACGGCATTTTCAAGATCACAACCGGTCACTAGTGGAGTGCTACATGGATCAGTGCTGGGGCCACAATTGTTTACAACATAATTTAATGAGTTGGATGAGGAAAGTGAATACGTTAAAGCCAAGATTGCAGAAATCACAAAAACAGATGGTAAGGCAAGTGGTGAAGATAATGCAAAGAGTCTGCAGATTGTTAGAAAGTGGGAAAAATCTTGGCAGCTGGAATATAATGTGGGGAAAGGTGAGGTTATGCACTCTGGCAGGAAGAATAGAGGAGATGAATATTATTTAAACACAGAAAGACTGAAAAAAGCTACAGAATGAAAGGATTTGTGAATCCTCATCCATGAGTCAGAAGGAGGAATAGGGAAGGCAAATGCAATGTTGTTTTTTTTCTTCAAAAGAAATGGAATATAAAAATAGAGAGGTTTTGCTAAAACTTTACAAGACACTCGTCAGACCACAGCTGGAATACTGTGAATAGTTCTGGGCCGCTTATCTAAAGAAAGATAACTTGGCACTGGAGGAAGTACACAGAGGTTTTACTAGACTGATACAGGGTGTGGAATGACTGTCTTATATGGAGAGGTTGAATAGATTGGACCTATTGGAATATGGAAAAATGAAGGTGACCTTATTGAAACAGATAAGATTCTGAGAGACCTTGACTGGGTAGATGTGAAAAGTTGTTTCACCTCCTGGGCGACTCTAAGGTCAAAAGGCATAATCTTTAAATAAAAGGTTGCACATTTAGGACAGAGATGAGGAGGAATTTCTTTTGAGGCTTGTAAATCTGTTGAATTCCTTATCTCAGAAATATAGGACTGGTTATAAGGTATATACAAGGCTGCGATTGACTTTTAATCAGTAAGGGAGTCAGGGATATGGGGAAAATACATGATAGTAAAGTTGGTTACCAGATTAGCCATGATCTCATTGAAAGTCTGAGCAGACTCGCTGGGCTGAATGGCCTACATCTGCTCCTATATCTTATCGTGTTTATGGAGGGAAACTTGCAGATGGTGATATTCCTGTGTATTTGTTGTCTTGTCCCTTTTTGATGGAAGTGCTTGTGGGTTTGCAAAGTGGGTTCAGTAGTGCCTCAGGATCGTCAGTGATTTTCTGCAGTGCGTCTTGGAGATGGCACACACTGCTGCTACTGAGCACCTGTGGTGGAGGGAGTGGATGTTTGTGGATGTGTTGTCAATCAAGTGGGCAGCTTTGTCCCTTATAGTGTCAGGCTTCTTGAGTGCTGTTGGAACAGCACTCATCTAGGCAAGTGAAGAGTATTCCATCGCACTTCTGAATTGTACCTTGTAGATGGTGGGCAAACTTTGGGGAGTCAGGTGGTGAATTATGTTCTGCAAGAATCCTAGCCTTTGACCTGTTCTTCTAGCCACTTTATTTATATGGCAAATCCGGTTAAGTTTCTGGTGAATGGTAATTCCCAGTATCTTGATAGTGGGGGAATTCAGTGCCGATAACACTGTTGAATGTCAAAGGCAGTGGCTCAATTCGCTCTTGTTGGTAATGGCCATTTCCTGGCCTATCTTTTCAGGCTCATCTCTTATTTCTAATCTGTGTGTTGCATTAGTATTTCTTCCTGCATGTAGTAATTAATATACTCACACTTCTTATTAATCCAAGGAACCCTGGTTAAGTTTAACAGTGAGCCCTCACCCCACACAGGCAAAACGTTCAGATCTGACTGCATCAATCAGAGTCCAAAACGATTTCAATGAGTTTCAATGACCTGATATGTTTCCTGTTATCAAATACTTTTAGGAGAGGTGAATTAGCGAGTTTTACAGCAATCTGCTGGCAGAAATAGGAATCAAATTAAAGACAGTAATGAGCCACTTAGCTCCAGTTTCCTTGCCGCAAGTTATCTTTCTGACAGCACACAAGTTCCTGTCAGAGCACGGTTCACCCAAAAATAAATGGAGGGAAGATGCAAATACATTGAAACATTTATTTGTGGCATCCTTTTCATTTGCAGAATTGTCTTTATTTCCTTGCCATTTTAAAATCAGTAGGAAAATTATCACGTTATGCTTTAGAATCTGAGACTAGCTAGTACAGTCATTGCCATTTGATAAGAAGAAATTAGGTTCTGATACTGAGTTAAAAAGGTATTCTCAGCACTATTAAGTATTCATAGTAACATAAGACAGTTTCCCTTTAAATACTGCACGCTTGCACTGGAAGTACCACTCCTCTTCCGGTGCTATGTGACAGTCCTTGTCTGGATAACAAAATGACCAGTGTGTATGCATTTTGGAAAACGTTTGCATCATTCATTTTCAAACTGACCTAATTCTGAAACAGAATTTCAGTTCAGTGAATTATTCATTCAGCATCTTTGACTATAATATGACAGCTTGAATCAGTGGGCTGCTCTCAGTTTTATGCACGTTTAGATAAATTGGAAAGTGTGTCATTTAACGGTTTTGCCATAGAGTACTATTCTTAGCCTTTAACATAAATAAAAGAATTGGTATTCTGCACAATCTTTAAAATCTACCCGGTTGTTGTTATTCTGTCAGCTGGCTTTATGGGAAAGCCCAATTAGCCTGTGGAATCTGAAGAACAGCAGGAATCGTGACCGTGACAACGTGCCATGGAGAAATTGAACAGAGAACCTGTCTCTACCAGGATTACCCCAGTATTGTCAGGTAACTGAGGGGTAAAGCACCTCAGTGTTGCTAACGGGAAGTTTGGATGGCCTCTGAGACCAGGTCAAAGGTCAACATCTATCTTGACGTCACAAACATTGAATTACAATCACAGCTTCTGACAGGGAGCATCGTGGTGAAGTAAGGAGAGCAGATGATTATTCACATGAATCATAGACATTTTCAAGAAACATTTTCTCCCTCTTGTGGGTTATTTGCACTTTCATCTGTGCTGAGGAGAAAAGCAGAAGATCTGAGTGATTCAGAGGTACACTGATTCTGAACAGTGAGAACACATTTAATTTTCTGGATGTTATCGTTGCATAGTCTTGTATGAAACCCATTCAGTGATTGATAAAAGGAGCATGGGAAAGCCTTTATGCTTACACAGAATATTAGCAATGTAGACAAATTGAGGGCTCAGGAGGAGCAAGGAGAAAAAAAATGCTAAGAGACAGGAAAGCAAGTAGTGGAGATAGAGAGTAATTGATTCTAGAGGGAAGAGTGGCAAGAGGCATAAAAGATTAAAGGAAAGATAACAGACGGATAAACAGAACAGCAACAGTGACAAAGATACAATCAGGAGGGGGAGGAGAGTATGGGAGATTGAGTGACTGGCTGGGAACAAGGGTGGCAGAGAGAGAGAGAGAGAGAGAGAAAGAGTGCAGTGAACAACCGGAGCTAAGTGGAGAGTGATGGGCTGTGCTCCTAGTATTCATGTTTCTCAAAGTGGAGTGATTTACTGCAGAGATTCGGATGAATCAAATTCCCCACATCAGACCACCACCATCTCCCAAGGCACAGCAACGGTCCATGGCTTCTTCATTAAAACAGATGCTGCTGAATCGCTGCCCTCCGTGTTGGCATACCAGAGTCGGGCAACACGCACCTCCTCTAGACGAGAGAAGAAGGAAAACAGCAACTGCACTGAAGCTGAGACCCAAACCAGCCATACTAGTGTTAAGGTAACAGACTTTGTTTATTCCTTTCACCTTTGTATATTCCAGCCATAGGCTCACGAGACACTCTGTTGTGATATGTTTAGGATGGTGAATCCCCTGTCAAAAGAAAACCATCTGCTTCAATTTACATTTCAGCATTGAGTAATAATTAACATTAAAAACTAACTTCTGCATGTCAACCATATATATGATTGGGAGACATTCAATATGTTTTTCAGTCATTGTTTTCATAAAATGTTATAGTTTTGCCTGTAAGGATAGTAATGTTGAGCTTATGCAACAGCCTGCAACTGCATGGTTATATTGAAAGTGGAGTGTTTTACTTTGAGACTTGAGGGAAGATTAAAAAAACTGGGTATTAAAAATGGAACAGATCAATTTCTTGTTCCATTCCCACATGGCAACAAGTTCTGTTCTGTTTCTCTGGTCGCTGTGTCTTTTACATTAATTATGTGGGAATTTCAGAGTGCTTTTGACATATTTCTTTAGATTTTCTCCTATTCATCCACTTGATTTTGGCAGTACATCCATTGTACCCCAGATAGACAAACTGAGCTAGTTTAAAGTTTGGAAGTATTGCCACAACAATGAATGAAATATAGAGGAGTTTCTAACTGAGAACTTGGATATACCAACAGAAGATCTACTGCAGTTCAGGAAAATCAGGACAGTGTTTGCCTGGGAACAGAAATAACAACAGGTACTGCCTACAGTTCTGAAGCTTGATGGATTATTCATTGTAGCAATGAATTGTAGCAGAGGTCAGTAGGTGAACTCCCATCTCCTTCACCTCAGTGGTTATAAGGTTGAGTGGTTTGCTCAACAATTACAAAAAGCTGTACGATGTTTCATCCATTATAGGCGGGACATGTTGAGGACAATGTTTCGTACCCAGGCCGCAATATCAATGTCAGCTCTAGATTTTCTCAACAACGAATGTCAGATCAGCCAGAAACTGTACCCCCTTTATTCTACACTGGGCCATTAACATGCAAAAGCAAAATGCATGTTAAATGGCAGGTTGTTCATGTGGCAACAAATGACCTCCACGCAGGAAGAATCTGCTCAGCCCTCACTGTCTGGAATTAATTGGCGGGAGGGATAAAGAATGTAGGACAGTTGGAATGGCAGTGGGATCTTTATTCAGAATCTTTATGGCCAATTATATGTTGCTTCCCAACCCAACTTCCCAACTTTTGGACATCTGAACTGAAGCCAGACAATGCTCGAAATACTGAGCCGGTCAAACAGCATCTGTAGAGAGAGTAAAACCAAATGAACAGATGGAATCTTGTTGAGGAATCAGATTTGCACTGTTTTTTTTAAAAACAGCAAGGCCGACTTAGCTACAGGTCATCAGGCAATGACAAGGACCACCAATGGGTCTTTCCTTGGAATCAAAACCCTCGGGATCCCACTTACTGAGAGCTGAAAGCCAAGCATAGATGGGCAGTTCCTGTGCTCACCAGTGGCACTAGGGAGGCCAAAATTGATAGACACGAGAGATCCTGGAGCAGTCTGTGGTAAATGGTAGTGGGGACAGAATTTGCAGGAAGAATGATGTGGGAGCGTAGGCGACAACGTCAGTGGAAATAGTTTTCAGCAGGATCCCCCTCCCAATAATCCGTAATCCGCTCCCCTGACCCACCCGTAGTCCCACAAAAAAGGCGGGGTTGGGAAGCAACATATAATTGGCCATAAAGATTCTGAATAAAGATCCCATTGCCATTCCAACTGTCCTACATTCTTTATCCCTCCTGCCAATTAATTCCAGACAGTGAGGGCTGAGCAGATTCTTCCTGCGTGGAGGTCATTTGTTGCCACATGAACAACCTGCCATTTACCAATGGCAGGGAGGCTGCTAGCTTGCTGAGGGCAAAGGCAGATTACTTGCCCCCTACTTGGGAAATGTTTGCTCAATAGAGGGACCTAAATCCCTCCGTCTGCTTTTTGAATTGATGCCTCCTATCCAGATCACTAGTATTCCCTGATTGGCTCCAGTCCTCCAAATTTACTTGCCTTTTCCTCCAGGTCTCAAGGGACGATACTATGCCTGAGCTCCTGCTCCCTCCATTTCATTGGTTGACTACCTTCAAGAGTAGTATTTTCTTCATGAAGACACAGTTGAACCGACCTGATTGGCATAAGGTTGGGTCGGGGCACCTGGAGTGGCCCTGTGTGAATTGCTGCCAGCTCTCCAGCCAGCGGATGCATCCATTACTGGACTATTAAGTTCCTCCTGTTAGTGTTCTTCTCTCTACAGATGCTGTCTGACCTGTTGAGTATTTCCTGCATTTTTATTCCTTCTTCAGTTTTCAAACTTGTCTGTGTGAGAACAATTTCAAAAGGATTCTGTTACCTGCAAACTGTTTTGAGACATCCAGAGGTCATGAAAGCTTCGATATAAATGATATAATAATTTCTTGGTCATTGGGCGGCACAGTGGCTCAGTGGTTAGCACTGCTGCCTCACAGCACCAGGGTCCCAGCTTCGATTCCAGCTTCGGGTGACCTTCTGTGTGGAGTTTGCATATTCTCCCCATGTCTGCGTGGATTTTGTCCGGTTTCCTCCCACAGTCCAAAGATGTGCCGTTTATGTGGATTGGCCATGCCAAATTGCCCATATTATTAGGAGTGTTAGTCAGCGGGTAATGGGTCTGGGGTGGGTTAGTCTTCGGAGGGTCAGTGTGGACTTGTTCGGCTGAAGGGCCTGTTTCCACATCGTAGGGAATCTAATTTAATTTCCAATAGAAGTTCGGTAACCCATTTTCAACCAGACATCTTATGCTTACATTTCTGACATCATCAATAAAATGCTGACATACATGTACCTCCCAGTGTTAAAGACCAACTCCTGCAGCTTCTGTCCTGACACTGGAAATCTTACCTGGATCGGCAGCACTGGTGCAGCAATCCCAGTGTAACTTCAACATCACACCTCGTAGATGTTTTGAGTGCTCTGGATCAAATGTGAACACATAACGATCCACTTTAAGTTTATCCAACCTTTTGAATTGTTCCAGGTTCATGGTTAAACATTTCTTGATAGAAAATAACTAAGAAAGCTAATTGAATGCTGACATTTACATCTACAGGACTAGAGTACCAGGATGCCGACATTAAGTTGAACCAAACAAAACCCAGGTTAGAGCCCACTTGGAATACTGTGAGCAGATCTTGACACATCTTAGGAATGATATGTTGGCCTTTGAGGGAGTACAACGTAGGTTTACAAGAGTGATAGTTGGACTTCAGGGGTAAAGTTATGGGGAGAGATTATACAAATTAGGCCTATTTTCTCTGAAATTTAGAAGGTTTAAGGAATGGTCGGGTTGAAGTCGTCAAGATATTGACAGGAAAAGATAGAGTAGATAAAGATAAACTATTCCCACTGGGTGGGGTTTCTCGAACTCAGGGCATACTCTGGGAATTAGGGTCAGACCATTTAGGAGAGATGTTAGGAAGCAATTCTTCAGTCAGAATCCTCAAGATTTGGAACTTTCATCTACAGATCAGTTGTTGATTTTAAATCTGAGGTAGATTTTTTTATTAAACAGAAGTATTAAGGGATAGGGGTCAAAGGCAGGTATGTAGAGTTAGGCCACAGATCAACCATGATCTCATTGAACAGGTTTGAGGGGCTAAGTAACCTACTCCTTTTCCTATGTTCCTGACGAGAAGTAGTTAAGCTTTGTGTGACAGTGGTTCAATCCCAGCTGCCGTATTCCCCAGCCTACTTCAAACAATTCTTTCTTTGTACATCTGTAACTCTCCTTATTTAAGTTGAGGACTCTGTGTTGAGCACCCTGGATGACAATGGGGATAGATATTACAGTAAAGAAGGAATTATGACAAGTGTCAGGGAGATAATACAGTTGGGAACCAAAAGCAATGCAGAAGATTTAGTGGAGAATAAAAAAAAGTATTAGAGAAGCAAAGCAGAGAGTTATGAGAAATGACCAGCAGCCAACATAAAGTGAAATTCCAAAGTCTTCCTAAAAGCATTAAAATAGTAAGAAATTATCAATGAGACATCGAGCCTAATCGGGACCAAGGTGGGTTTGGAGGCAAGGGGATTGGCAGAGGGATTAAATGATACTTTGAATATGTCTTTACCAAGATGGTAGATGCTTCCCGGGCCCTAGTGTCAGAGAAGAAAACTCTGTCATTAGAAGGATTTAACAGTGATAATAAAGAGTTGTTGGATATACTGTTAATGCTTAAGCTTGACAAGACTCTGGGACCCCAGATGAGATGCATTCAAAAACTATGAAGAAAGTGAATTGAAATAGGAGGGGCACTGGCCATAATCTGTCAGTTTTCCATAGACTTGGGACATGTCAGAACACAGGAGAGTTACAAACATCATGCTCTTGTTCAAAAAAAGTTTGTAAAGATAGGCTAAACAATTATAGACCGTCAATTTAACTTCTGGAAGCAATTATTCAGGATAGAATTGGAAATTATATAAGGAAGAGCCATCATGGATTTCTAAAGGGGATATCATTTTTAACTAATTTGCTGGAGTTTTTGAAGAGGCAACAGAGAAAGTCGATAAGGTAAATGCTGTACATGGATATCAGGAAAGTAGTTGCTGCATACCATCCAACAAACTTCTGAGAAAAGTTACAGTTGTGGAATAAAGGGATGGTAGCAATACAGATACAAATGAGTAGAGTCATAAGAAATAAAATAATGGTGAATGGATGCTTTGTAGGTTGGATGATGGCTTGCAGTGGAGTTCCTCAGGGGTTGGTAGAAGAATTTGTATTTCCTAATATATATTATAATGGTGTGCAGAGGTCAAATTCAAAGTTTGCAGATGACTTTAAACTTTGTAAACTGTGGGGAGAACAGTGTTGAACTTCAAAGGAGATTGACAAGTTAACAGGCTAGGTTGAAATGTAGCATATGAAATTCATTTTGGTAAGAAGAATGCAGACAAACAAATACACAATATGTGATACAGTTCAAAGGGGGCTCAAGCAGAGGGAACAATGTACTCTCTCATTGAAGGGAGCTGTTCATAAAGCATACATTGTTTTTGGCTTTATTAATAAGAGCGTAGAGTATAAGAGTGAAGAGGAAATGTTGAACTTGGGATAAGAATCTTGTTAGACCTCAGTTGGAGTATTTTCCTATAAGCCCAGAACTGTATATACAATGTGCAAGGTTATGGAGGTGGCAAATGGAGTTCAATGTAGCTAAGTGTGAGGTGATGCATTTTGGGAAGAATAACATGAAGGCAGAGTACTGGGTCAAAGGAAAGATTCTTGGCAGTGTGGATGTGTAGAGGGATCTTGGAGTCTATGTACATAGATCCCCGTAGGTGCCACCTAGGTTGAAAGTGCTGTTAAAAAGGCATACGATGTGTTAGGTTTAATTCATAGAGGGATTGAGTTCAGGAGCCGCAATATCGTGCTGCAACTATAGAAAACACCAGTGCGGCCAGACTTGGAATATTGTGTACAGTTCTGGTCACCATATTTCGGGAAGGATGTGGAAACATTGGAAAAGGTGCAGAGGAGATTTACCAGGATGTTGCCTGGTCTGGAGGGAAGGTCTTATGAGGAAAGGCTGAGAGAGTTGAGTCTGTTCTCATTGGAAAGAAGAAGGCTAAGAGGGGATTTGATGGAGACATACAAGATGATCAGAGGATTAGATAGAGTAGGCAGTGAAAGTCTTGTTCCTAGGATGATGACATCAGCTTGTACGAGGGGGCAGAACTACAAATTGAGGGGTGACAGATTTAAGACAGATGTCAAAGGCAGATTCTTTATGCAGAGAGTGGTAAGGGCGTGGAATGCCCTACCTGCTAATGTAGTCAACTCAGCCACATTAGGGAAATTTAAATAATCGTTAGATAAGCACACGGATGATGATGGGATAGTGTAGGGGGACAAGCTAACAATAGTTCATAGGTCGGCGCAACATCGAGGGCCAAAGAGTTTGTTCTGTGCTGTATTTTCTATGTTCTTTGTTCTAAAGGCAGAAGAATGGCATTTAATAATAATGCTTATTTGCAGAGATGATGGGCATCTCTCTGTGCTATGATTCTGTGATTGTTTGAAGTGAACAAAAAAATGTAGTAACAGGGCATGCATCTAATTTCCTCTAATTTCTCCAGCCACTGCAAGGGCCTTCATGCACAGCACACCATGTGTGGAGCATCTCTGGCCATGCAGCTTAGAGGGACATTGGCAGGCACTAGGATTAGGAATATTGTTCATGTAGAGTGTAACTGAGATCATTGATTGATTGGAGGAAACAATGTTTCCACCTTGTAATTTTTATGTAAGCCTCTGGTCAAAAATATGAATGGATTTAATTAATCAAAAAGATAATGAGCGGAAGTTTATGAAAATTCCTTTAATTATATAGGAAATGGATTAGACCACACTTGGGGTACTGTATGCAGTTTTGGTTTCCTTATCTCAGGAAAGATATTATTGTCAGAATGATATCACTCCAGAGAGAGTGAAGCAGAGGCTCATCAGACTGGTTCCCAAGATGGTAGGATGGACCGACGAGATAAAATTGGGCAAAATAGGTCTATATTCTCCAGAGTTTTCAAGAGTGAGAGGTGGTCTCATTGAAACTTATAAAATATTTAAATTGGCAGGATAGGTGCAGGTACCATGTTTCACCTGGTTAGGGAGTCTAAAACCATCTCTTTTAAAAAAAAGAGTTATCCCACTTAGGTCGGAGATAAGGAGAAATCTTTGGAAATCTCTACCACAAGCTCAGTCTTTAAAGTCTGACCAAGCTGAAGATTGATAGATTTCTGATTACTCATGTAGTCAAGCAGGAGGCTGTAAGAACACAGCAAGCCAGGCAACATCAGGGGGTGGAGAAGTCAAGGTTTTGGTTGCAACCCTTCTTCAGGACTGATTACTGCTGTCATGCAGGGTTTTTTACATTCATTCATGGGATGTGAGCATCATTGGTTGGGACAGCATTTATTGCCCGTCCCTACCTGCCGTTGAGAATTTGGTGGTTAGCTATGCTCTTGAACCTCTGGCATCCATTTGCTTTAGGTAAACCTGTGATGCCATTAGGGAGCATCTTGACTCAGCAAGCTGAAGGAACAATGATATATTTCCAAATCAGGATGGTGAGTCGCTTGGAGGGGAATGTACATGGGTGCATTTATATGTTCTTTCAGTGCCTGTAAACACTTTGTTACCTTTTGAACTATTATGTTTTGTTATCATTATTTTGTTTGTATTAGATTTTGTTTTATCTGCTTTGGTGACAATCCTGGCCCAGCTAGACCCACAACTGTGAGTCACCTGGTTACATTTTGGTTTAACAGGAAACCTAGCTTGGTTCACTTGATGGATCACGCAATCTGACCCAAACATTTGCCAGTACCGCCTAAGGAACACTAACATGTGGCTAAATGTCTCCTGTGAGAAGCAGGAGCTCTGTTTCATGGGACACTGACACCACTACCAGAACATGACGGAGCTGTTCCAATGAAGTGGACAACTCCAGAAGCAGCATTGACCCAGTGATTTAGTGGAAAGATTAGAGAGGTGGCGAAATCTTTAACAAGTAAAAGCAAGAGGATGCACCTGCATAAAAACAGAAAATGCTGGAAATACTCAGCTGGTCAGGCAGCGTCCATAGAGAAACAGAGTTTATGTTTTGGGTCAATAACCTACACTGAAACACCAGCAGTAATTTGCTTTTGTAAAGAGAAATTTCCATGAGAGATAAAACAAACCTAAATATCAATGTAACAAGAAGGGAAAGTGTCAAACAGACTGATTCAAAGAGATTTATAATCAGACAGGAATTATATAGTGAAGTAGTTAGTGAATTTTGAGAAGATTGGTACCTTAGGTTGAGGTTCTGGATGTAGGGTTGCTTGCTGAGCTAAAAGGTTTGTTTTTAGATGTTTCATCACCATTCTAGGTAATATCATCAGTGAGCCTCTGGATAAAGCACTGGTGGTATGGCCTGCTTTCAATTTACCATAAAAACTCATGATCCACTCTCACTAATCTCCTTACATACAGATGAGGAAAGACACCACTTCGACTGGCACAACATATCCATCCTAGGACAAGCCAAACAAAGATATGCACTGGAATTCTTAGAAGCATAGCATTCCAACTGGAACTCTATCAACAAACACATTGACTTGGATCCAATTTACCACCCCCTGAGAAAAAGAACAGGAAATGACATCACCATAGGAAATTATGTTGTCACACTAAATGGCATCACCTACCCAAGGAAACCTAAACACATAAATAGAAAGCAGACCTTACCACCAGTGATTCATCTGAAGCCTCACTGATGATGTTACCTAGTATGATGATGAAATGTCTGAAAACGAACCTTCCAGCTCTGCGAGCAAACCTACATCCAGTTATAAGTTGTTATAAACATATTAGAAGGTGATTAAAAATGAAATGAGAGGAACTTCTGTTGAAAGTGTGTGAAAATGTCTTTGCAATAATGAATACTGTTTATAAGTAAACTGATGGCGATTGAACCGTTAGCCAAAACTATCAGAAGGGACTCTGAAATAGTAGCACCAAAGGTGGGAATGCGGGAGCATAAGATCCCTATATGCTGATGATGTCCTTATATTCTTGGCCAATCTGGAGAAGTCTATTCCCCGACTGATCCAAACAATTAAATCATCTGGCAGTTTCTCGGGTTATAGGAGAGAGTGAGGACTGAGATGCTGGAGATCAGAGCTGAAAATGCGTTGCTGGAAAAGCGCAGCAGGTCAGGCAGCATTCAAGGAGCAGGAGAGTCGACGTTTCGGGCATGAGCCCTTCTTCAGGAATGAGGAAAGTGTGTCCAGTAGGCTAAGATAATAGGTAGGGAGGAGGGACTTGGGGGAGGGGCTTTGGAAATGCGATAGGTGGAAGGAGGTCAAGGTGAGGGTGATAGGCAGGAGTGGGGGTGGGGGCGGAGAGGTCAGGAAGAAAATTGCAGGTTAGGAGGGCGGTGCTGAGTTCGAGGGATTTGACTGAGACAAGGTAGGGGGAGGGGAAATGAGGAAGCTGGAGAAATCTAAGTTCATCTCTTGTGGTTGGAGGGTTCCTAGGCAGAAGATGAGGCGCTCTTCCTCCAGCCGTCGGGTTGCTATGGTCAGGTGATGGAGGAGCGCAAGGACCTGCATGTCCTTGGTGGAGTGGGAGGGGGAGTTGACGTGTTGAGCCACGGAGTGGTTGGGTTGGTTGGTCCGGGTGTCCCAGAGGTGTTCCCTGAAACATTCTGCAAGTAGGCAGCCAGTCTCCCAAATATAGAGGAGGCCACATCGGGTGCAGCGGATGCAGTAAATGATGTGTGTGGTGGTGCAGGTGAATCTGTGGTGGATATGGAAGGATCCCTTGGGGCCTTGGAGAGAAGTAAGGGAGGAGGTGTGGGCGCAAGTTTTGCATTTCTTGCTGTTGCAGGGGAAGGTGCCGGGAGTGGAGGTTGGGTTGGTGGGGGGTGTGGACCTGACAAGGGAGTCACGGAGGGAGTGGTCTTTTCGGAATGCTGATGGGGGGGGAAGGGAAATATATCTCTGGCGGTGGGGTCCGTTTGGAGGTGGCGGAAATGATGACGGATGATACGATGTATATGGAGGTTGGTGGGGTTGTAGGTGAGGACCAGTGGGGTTCTGTCCTGGTGGCGATTGGAGGGGTGGGACTCAAGGGCGGAGGAGCAGGAAGTGGAGGAGATGCGGTGGAGGGCATTGTCGATCACATCTGCGGGGAAATTGCGATCTTTGAAGAAGGAGCCAATCTGGGTTGTACTGTATTGGAACTGGTCCTCCTGGGAGCAGATGCGGCGGAGACGAAGGAATTGGGAATATGGGTTGGCGTTTTTACAAGGGGCAGGGTGGGAGGAGGTGTAGTCTAGGTAGCTGTGGGAGTCGATCGGTTTATAGTAAATGTCCGTGTTGATTCGATCGCCTGAGATAGAAATGGAAAGGTCTAGGAAGGGGTCTGAGATGGTCCAGGTAAATTTGAGGTTGGGGTGGAAGGTGTTGGTAAAGTGGATGAACTGTTCAACCTCCTCGTGGGAGCACGAGGCAGCGCCGATACAGTCATCGATGTAGCGGAGGAAAAGGTGGGGGGTGGTGCCAGAGTAGCTGCGGAAGATGGACTGTTCCACATATCCTACGAAGAGGCAGGCATAGCTGGGGCCCATGCGGGTGCCCATGGCTACTCCTTTGGTTTGGAGGAAGTGGGAGGATTGGAAAGAGAAGTTGTTCAGGGTAAGGACCAGTTCAGTCAGTTGAAGGAGGGTGTCAGTCGAAGGAGGGTGTCAATGGAAGGGTACTGGTTGGTACGGCGGGAAAGGAAGAAGCGGAGGGCTCAAAGCCCTCCGCTTCTTCCTTTCCCGCCGTACCAACCAGTACCCTTCCATTGACACCCTCCTTCGACTGACACCCTCCTTCAACTGACTGAACTGGTCCTCACCCTGAACAACTTCTCTTTCCAATCCTCCCACTTCCTCCAAACCAAAGGAGTAGCCATGGGCACCCGCATGGGCCCCAGCTATGCCTGCCTCTTCTTAGGATATGTGGAACAGTCCATCTTCCGCAGCTACACTGGCACCACCCCCCACCTTTTCCTCCGCTACATCGATGACTGTATCGGCGCTGCCTCGTGCTCCCACGAGGAGGTTGAACAGTTCATCCACTTTACCAACACCTTCCACCCTGACCTCAAATTTACCTGGACCATCTCAGACTCCTCCATCCCCTTCCGAGACCTTTCCATTTTTATCTCGGATGACCGAATCAACACGGACATTTACTATAAACCGACTGACTCCCACAGCTACCTAGACTACACCTCCTCCCACCCTGCCCCTTGTAAAAACGCCATCCCATATTCCCAATTCCTTCGTCTCCGCCGCATCTGCTCCCAGGAGGACCAGTTCCATTACCATACAACCCAGATAGTCTCTTTCTTCAAAGACAGCAATTTCCACCCACACGTGATCGACGATGCCCTCCACCACATCTCCTCCACTTCCCGCTCCTCCACCCTTGAGCCCCGCCCCTCCAATCAACACCTGGACAGAACCCCACTGGTCCTCACCTACCACCCCATCAACCTCCATATACATCGTATCATCCATTGTCATTTCCGCCAACTCCAAACGGACCCCACCACCAGGGGTATATTTCCCTCCCCTCCCCTATCAGCGTTCCAAAAAGACCACTCCCTCCGTGACTCCCTTGTCAGGTCCACACACCCCACCAACCCAACCTCCACTCCCGGCACCTTCCCCTGCAACCATAAGAAATGCAAAACTTGCGCCCACACCTCCCCCCTTACTTCCCTCCAAGGCCCCAAGGGATCATTCCATATCCGCCACAAATTCACCTGCACCTCCACACACATAATTTACTGCATCCGCTGCACCCGATGTGGCCTCCTCTATATTGGGGAGACGGGCCGCCTACTTGCAGAATATTTCAGAGAACATCTCTGGGACACCCGGACCAACCAACCCAACCACTCCGTGGCTCAACACTTCAACTCCCCCTCCCACTCCACCAAGGATATGCTGGTCCTTGGGCTCCTCCATTGCCAGACCATAGCAACACGACAGCTGGAAGAAGAGTGCCTCATAGAACATAGAACATAGAAAAATACAGCGCAGTACAGGCCCTTCGGCCCTCGATGTTGCGCCGATCCAAGCCCACCTAACCTATACTAGCCCACTATCCTCCATATGCATATCCAATGCCTGTTTAAATGCCCATAAAGAGGGAGAGTCCACCACTGCTACTGGCAGGGCATTCCATGAACTCACGACTCGCCATGTAAAGAATCTACCCCTAACATCTGTCCTATACCAACCTCCCCTTAATTTAAAGCGATGCCCCCTCGTAATATCTGACTCCATACATGGAAAAAGGTTCTCATGGTCATCTTCTGCCTAGGAACCCTCCAACCACAAGGGATGAACTTAGATTTCTCCAGTTTCCTCACTTCCCCTCCCCCCATCTTGTCTTAGTCAAATCCCTCGAACTCAGCACCACCTTCCTAACCTGCAATCTTCTTCCTGACCTCTCCGCCCCCACCCCCACTCCGGCCTATCACCCTCACCTTGACCTCCTTCCACCTATCGCATTTCCAATGCCCCTCCCCCAAGTCCCTCCTCCCTACCTTTTATCTTAGCCTGCTGGACACACTTTCCTCATTCCTGAAGAAGGGCTCATGCCCGAAACGTCGACTCTCCTGCTCCTTGGATGCACTCGGGTTATAGGATCAATTTCATAAATTGGGAAGTTATGCCAGGAGGGGGATTAGTGGAGGTGCCTAACTTGAAGGGTGAAATACAATTCCCATTTAGATGGTCGCCAAAAGGTTTGTTGTATTTGGGAATTTTTATTACCCCTTCTTTCCACCAGCTGTATAAGGCTAACTATGGACAATTAGTAGAGAGGATAAAACAGGATTTGCTGCGGGGGGGGGGGGGGGGGGGGGGCAATACCATAATCATGGCTGGGCCGAATAGCCCTGATTAAGATAAATGTCCTTCCTTGACTGCTATACCCCATTTACCCTGTTAGTAGGAGACCAAAGATTTAAATCTGGGACAGTGGAATCTGGCTTTAAGATAAGCTGGACATCGAAGTGCATCTGAGAAATTTAACAAACAGTGAAATTCACAACTGATCTTGGAGGAAGCAGATAAATGTATTGTTTTTAAGTATGGCCTATAGAAAGTCTGCAGTAGTGAGTAGAGTGAGTTCTTTCTTGATTATTTGTTTTTTTGAAATATGTCCCTTGATTAAACTTAAAATAGAAGCCATAACTACTAATTTAACCGGGGACAGTGTTTTGTAGAGGAATAAGATGCTGTTATTTTCTGGATCTGTAGATTGTGACGGAGCAAAAATGGCCTTTAGTAGAGTGAAATGTACTTCTGGTCAGATGTGGGAGTTCAAAGAGAGTTTAAGGGTTACTGCAGATTGTGTCTGCAATAAATGCTGTTGGTTGCAAATCTTATCAGATCAAATGGATCGATTGGAGAGAGAGTTAGAAGCAATGAGGAATTTGCAACAACAACAGTATATGATGGATGGCAGTTATAGGAAGGTGGGGGGGGGGGAGTCTCAGATACAGTCACATAGATCGGGGTAACTCCAGGAAAGGTAATAGAGGTAGGCACCTAGTGCTGGAGCCTTTTGTGGATATACCCCTTTCAAAAAAGTATGCTGTTTTGGAAAATGTAGGTGGTGATGGATTCCCAGGGGAACGTAGCATGAACAGCCAAGTTTCTGGGATTGAGACTGGTTCTAATTCAACAAGGGGTACGTCGGGTTCCAAGAAATCAATTGTGTTAGGCGACTCTCCATTTCGCGGTACAAGCAGACGTCTCTGTGGCCAGCAGCGAAAAATCAGAATGGTGTGTTGTTTCCCTGGTGCCAGGATCAAGGATGTCTTAGACAGGGCGCAGAATGTTCTCAAGGGGGAGAGGGGCCAGTAGGAGGTCATTGCACATATTGGAACCAACAATATAGGAAAGGAAAAGGTGGAGATTCTGAAGGGATATTACAGAGAGTTAGGCAGGAATTTAAAAAGGTCCTCGAGTGTAGTAATATCTGGATTACTTCTGGTGCTATGAGATAGTGAGGGCAGGAATAGGAGGATTGAGCAGATGAATGCATGGCTGAGGATCTGATGTATGGGAGAAGGATTCACATTTTTGGATCATTGGAATCTCTTTTGGGGTAGGAGTGACCTGTCCAAGAAGGACAGATTGTACCTAAATTAGAAGGGGACTAATATACTGGCAGGAAGATTTGCTAGAGCTGCTTGGGAGGATTTAAACTAGTAAGGTGGGGGTGGGTGTAGATTTGGGACCCAGGGAGATAGTGAGGAAAGAGATCAATCTGAGACTGGTACAGTTGAGAACAGAAGTGAGTCAAACAGTCAGGGCAGGCAGGGACAAGGTAAGACTAATAAATTAAACTGCATTTATTTCAATACAAGGGGCCTCATGGGAAGGCAGATGAACTCAGGGCATGGTTAGGAACATGTTACTGGGATTTCATAGCGGTTACAGAAACCTGGCTCAGGGTTGGGCAGCACTGGCAGCTTAATGTTCCAGGATACAAATGCTACAGGAAGGATAGAAAGGGAGGCAAGAGAGGGGGGGAATGGCGTTTTTGATAAGGGATAGCATTACAGCTGTACTGAGGGAGGATATTCCTAAATACATCCAGGAAGGTTATTTGGGTGGAACTGAGAAATAAGAAAGGGATGATCACGTTATTGGGGTTGTATTATAGACCCCCTAATAGTCAGAAGGAAATTTAGAAACAAACTTGTAAGGAGATCTCAACTATTTGTAGAATAATAGGGTAATTATGGTAGGGGATTTTAACTTTCCATATATAGACTGGGATTGCCATAGTGTTAAGGGTTTAGATGGAGAAGAATTTATTAAGTGTGTACAAGAAAATTTTCTGATTCAGTATGTGGATGTACCTACTAGAGAAGGTGCAAAACTTGACCTACTTTTGGGAAATAAGGCAGGGCAGGTGACTGAGGTGTCAGTGGGGGAGCACTTTGGGACCAGCGACCATAATTATATTTGTTTTAAAAAGTGATGGAAAAGGATAGACCAGATCTAAAAGTTGAAGTTCTAAACTGGAGAAAGGCCAATTTTGACGATATTAGGCAAGAACTTTCGAAAACTGATCATGGGCAGATATTCGCAGGTAAATGAACGACAGGAAAATGGGAAGCCTTCAGAAATGAGATAACGAGAATCTAGAGAAAGTATATTCCTATTAGGGTGAAAAGAAAGGCTGGTAGGTATAGGGAATGCTGGATGACTAAAGAAATTGAGGGTCTGGTTAAGAAAAAGAAGGAAGCATATCACAGTTATAGACATGATAGATCGAGCGAATCCTTAGAGGAGTATACTTAAGAGGGAAATCAGGAGGGCAAAAAGGGGATATGAGATAGCTTTGGCAAATAGAGTTAAGGAGAATCCAAAGGGTCTTTACAAATACATTAAGGACAAAAGGGTAACTTGAGAGAGAATAGGCCCCCTCAAAGATCAGCAAGGCAGCCTTTGTGTGGAGCCACAGAAAATGGAGGAGATACTAAATGAGTATTTTGCATCAGTATTTACTGTGGAAAAGGATATGGAAGACATCGACTTAAGGGAAATCGATGGTAATAGGGAATCATCTTGAAAAGTGTTCATATTACGGGGTGGGGGGGCCGTGCTGGATGTTATAAAATGCATGAAGGTGGGTAAATCCCCAGGACCTGATCAGGTATACCCTAGAACTCGGTGGGAAACTAGAGAAGTGATTGCTGAGCCCCTTGCTGAGATATTTGTATCATCGATAATCATAGGTGAGGTGCCAGAAGACTGGAGGTTGGCTAACGTGGTGCCACTGTTTAAGAAGGGTGGTAAGGACAAAGCCAGGGAACTATAGGGCAGTGAACCTGACGTCGGTGGTGGGTAAATTGTTGGAGGTAATCCTGAGGGACAGGATGTACATGTATTTGGAAAGGCAAGGATGATTAGGGATAGTCAACGTGGCTTTGTGCGTGGGAAATCATATCTCACAAACTTGATTGAGTTTTTGAAGAAGTAACAACGAGGATTAATGAGGGCAGAGTGGTAGATATGATCTATATGGACTTCAGTAAGGCGTTCAACAAGTTTCCCCACGGGAGACTGGTTAGCAAGGTTAGATCTCATGGAATACAGGGAGAACTCGCCATCTGGATATAGAACTGGCTCAAAGGTAGAAGTCAGAGGGTGGTGGCGGAGGGTTGTTTTTCAGATTGGAGGCTTGTGACCAGTGGAGTGCCACAAGGATCGGTGCTGGTAAGTTTGCAGATGACACCAAATTTGGAGGTGTAGTGGGCAGCTGAGAAGGTTACCTCAGATTACAACAGGATCTTGATCAGATGGGCAAATGGGTTGAGAAATGGCAGATGGAGTTTAATTCAGATAAATGTGAGATGCTGCATTTTGGGAAAGCAAATCTTAACAGGACTTACACACTTAATGGTAAGGTCCTAGAGAGTATTGCTGAACAAAGAGACTTAGGAGTGCAAGTTCATTGTTCCTTGAAAGTGGAATCAAAGGTAGATAAGTTAGTGAAGAAGGTGTTTTGTATGCTATCTTTTATTGGTCAGAGTATAGAGTACAGGAGTTGGGAAGTCATGTTGCAGCTGTACAGGACATTAGTTAGGCCATTGTTGGAATATTGCGTGCAATTCTGATCTCCTACCTATGTGAAAGATGTTGTGAAATTTGAAAGGGTTCAGAAACGATTTACAAGGATGTTGCCAGGGTTGAAGGATGTGAGCTATGGGGAGAGACTGAACAGGCTGGGGCTGTTTTTCCCTTGAGCGTCGGAGGCTGGGGGGTGACCATATCGAGGTTTACAAAATTATGAGGGGCGCAGATAGGATGAATAGACAAAGCCATTTTCCTAGGGTAGGGGAGTCCAGAACTAGAGGGCATAGGTTTAGGGTGAGAGGGGAAAGATATAAAAGAGACCTAAGGGCAACCTTTTCACGCAGAGGGTGGTATGTGTATGGAATGAGCTGCCAGAGGATATGGTGGAGGCTGGTACAATTGCAACATTTAAGAGGCATTTGGATGGGTATATGAATAGGAAGGGTTTGGAGGGATATGGCCGGGTGCTGGCAGGTGGGACTAGATTGGGTTGGGATATCTGGTCGGCATGGATGGGTTGGACTGAAGGATCTGTTTCCACGCTGTACATCTCTATGACTCTATGACATGGGAGAACAGGGGAATTTTATGTTTGGGCGATTTATTCGAGGGAGAGGTCCTGACGTCATTGAGTTGGTTAAGTCAGATGTATGGATTGTCCAATAGGGACCTTTTCAGATACTTCTAGATCAGGGACTCTATTCAGAGGAAGACCATGCTCTTGGCCCAATGATATAAATCAGACACGGAGAAAAGAATACTCTGGTGTACGGGTACTCTTCCACTTAATACTTTATACCATTTACATAAAGGTCGAGTCCTGGGGGATATGGAAGGACTTTGTAAGACGCGGAACTGAGAGTTAGGAGGGAATATTTTACCGGATATATGGGAAGACATGTGGGGGAATGTAAGGACAATTTCAGTATGTGACAGAGCGCAGGCTATGCAATTGAATATCTTACACAGGGCTCATATGGCACCAGGGAGGCTAGCTAAGTTCAAGAGAGGAGCATCATCAGGGTATCCCAAATGTAAAATTAATACAGGCGCTCTCATACACTGCTATTGGTCAGGTTGCAAGATCCAGAGATACTGGAGTGCTATAGTCAGGGAGTTAAAGGACATCCTGGGATTTGAAATTAACATGGATCCAGTAATTCTTCTTTTGGATTGCCGAATTTGCTCTCTCTGGGGGAACATGGGAAGAGATTGTGTAACATCCTTAGCCATTGCGCGAGGAAGAACATTCTACTGAATTGGACAGAAAAACAACCAGGCCTTATGGGATGGCGTAGGCTGGCAATGGAGCATCTCCCCCAAGATTACCTCAAATATGGTGCACCACAAAATGAAACAGTTTTATAGGACATGGTGGCCCTTTTTAAATTATATTGATGCTGACTTGTCGGCAATATTAGTCAGGGCCGTGATATAGCCATGGGAATCTTTACAGGTGCCTGTGGGGCCCTGAGAGGAGGAGACTGGAAAGGAAAGAATATGTGTATTGTTGTTGGTGCTCCCAGGGATGGGAGCCTCAATGGAGATGTAATGAGTAAGATAAAGTAGTGAGATATTATTTAATTTAATTTATTTGAATGTAGTTTAAGTTAATATTTATTTAATATGCTTGTAGTTTAGTTTTAGTTAAGTAGATATGTTTGTTTTGGTAGAATAGTGGATTGTTTATTAATAATGGTACAATGCTATGACCTTTTTTTGTACTACTTTTTTTCTGTTTTGATGGTGTTATTCTTTTTCTTTATATATAAATGTTTTGTAAAAGATTTGAAAAGCTTTTCAATAAAAATACTTATTAAAAAAAAGCAGTGCCTCGCAGCCAATCCCTGGAGTGTCAACTCGCAGTCTCTATTCCACAATCACCAAAGCTGCTTCAAAGCTCATGACTCAATTGTTTTTGCTGCAATTCCATTAGTGATCTTGATCCACAGTTTGGAAATCCCTGGATTTGAAGATAAGGGGTAGTACACTATAAGAGAGAGAGCAGGAAATAAAGGTTAAATGTTGTGGTCGATGTGGCAGCATTTGTAATTTAGCTCAAATAGTGATCATTACTTGGGCCACTGATACATTAGCAATGTGGAACCGGAAATCAAAATTACTGTTTCTAAATTTGTGAATGACACCAAATTGTGAGGCTCAGTCAGTACTAAGGACATCTGCAAGAAGACTAACAGAATGTGCATATAATTGTCGATGAATTGTGAGGTGAGTGTGAGGTATTACATTGTGGTAAGAATACTAATGAGATCACATTATCAGGAAAATAAGAATTCAGAATCTCTGCAGAAATATGAAGATATGGAAGTATAAATATACAAGTCATTAAAGTAACAACATAAATAAATATGGCTATAGATAAAGCTAGCCAAACATTGGATTGATTTCTTGAGGACTAGAGTTGAAGAGGTGAAGTAACGCTAAATTTTAATTGGATCACACTTCTTTCATATCGTTCTGGTTGTCATTTTATACTGAAGAGATAGGGACAGAGGATAAGATGCAGAACTATTTACAGGCAAATACCAGAAATGCAGGGTGATGTCCATTAATAAAGGATGAGCAGGCTGGGTCTCCTTTCTCTTGAAAAGATTAACACAGAGCTATTTAAAACGCTGAAGCCAAAGTATTTCGTATTCTAAATGGTTTTAATAGAATAAGCTCAGCATTCAGCATGTGTTGAAGATCACTGTTAGCAGTTGTTATATGATAATTGCAAATAAATTACATTGTCAATTCAGGAGGAACTTCTTTCCTAGACTGGACCTTTCTACCATGTGGAATGTTTCAGACCAATACTACAGATATATTTAAGAGAAGGCTTGATTGATGCATGATTTGAGAGGAGAATAGAGAGTTATGCTGTGAGTTAACTGAGGAAACGCACAAAAAAGCTTGACTGAAACATTAATATTGTCTTAAATTGATTGTGCCAAATATCTTGTTCTGTTTCCAAGCTATATATACAAAATACTTCTAGTACATAAATGCAAACAAAAAATAGCCATACAGTTGATGTTTGTGTGCTTGCCAATTTCTTAAACAATGTTGCTCAAACATCTTTATGTGTGAAAAATTGCTGCCATTTTCCCTGTATAGCAGTTGTGAAATATGTCATTGTATACTGTTTTCAGTGTAAGTTGTTTTGTTTTTCACTCATAAAATAAGGTTCGGAGTTTAGACTCCAAGTGTGAAGGCTCAGCATTCAGAGACTTAGCATTGATCCTTGAGGTACATTGCTGGATGCCAGCCTCCCGTCACACAAACAGCCTTCTACCGCCCTCAGCTCCTGCTACAAAGCTAATTTTGGATCCACCTTGCCAAGTTACTCTGGATCCCATGTGCTTTTGCTTTGTTGATTAGTCTCCAGTGGGACTTTTGCTGAAGGCCTTCCTGAAATCCATATAAATTGCATCAATTACACTATTCTCATTTACACACTTGGTCATCTCAAAAAGCTCAATCAAATTTGTTAGACATGACAAAGCTGGGCTGACTATCCCTGATCAAACCTTGCCTATCCTAGTGTAGAATTATTTCTGGCTTTCAGAATGGTCTCCAATATAAGGATATGAAAGGGTACAGTTTCTCTACCACTGATGTGAGACTCACTGGACTGTAGTTCCCTGGTTTATCTCTGTCCCTCTTGAAAATTGGAACCACATTAGCTATCCTCCTTCCTCTGGCACCTCCTCAGTGGCCAGAGAGGAATTAAAAATTGGGCCAGAGTCCCTGTAATTTCTCCCATCTTCTCCCACAACAGCCTGGAATACCACTCATCTGGACTATGGAATTTTTCCACTTTTAAGCCTTCCAAAATCTCATCACTAGTCAATGGGGAATTGACAAAAAAATTTGTAAGGAGATCTCAGTTATCTGTAGGAATAATAGGGTGGTTATGGTAGGGGATTTTAACTTTCCAAACATAGACTGGGACTGCCATAGTGTTAAAGGTTCAGATGGAGAGGAATTTGTTAAGTGCGCACAAGACAATTTTCTGATTCAGTATGTGGATGTACCTACTGGAGAAGGTGCAAAACTTGACCTACTTTTTGGAAATTAGGCAGGGCAGGTGACTGAGGTGTCAGTGGGGGAGCACTTTGGGGCCAGCGACCATAATTCTATTAGATTTTAAAAAGTGATGGAAAAGGATAGACCAGATCTAAAAGTTGAAGTTCTAAATTGGAGGGAGGCCAATTTTGACGGTATTAGGCAAGAACTTACAAAAGTTGATTGGGTGCGGATGTTCACAGTTTTAAGGATGGCTGGAAAACGGGAAACCTTCAAAAATGAGATAGTGAGAATCCAGAGAAAGTATATTCCTGTCAGGGTGAAAGGAAAGACTGGTAGGTGTAGGCATTGCTGGATGACTAAAGAAATTGAGGTTTTTGTTAAAAAAAAGAAGGAAGTATATGTCAGTATAGACAGCACGGATCGAGTGAATCCTTAGAAGAGTATAAAGGCAGTAGGAGTATACTTAAGAGGGCAATCAGGAGGGCAAAAAGGAGATATGAGATAGCTTTGGCAAATAGAATTAAGGAGAATCCAAAGGGATTTGTAAATACATTAAGGACCCAAGGGAGAAAATAGGATCCCTCAAAGATCAGCGAGGCAGCTTGTGTGCAACCAGAAGGAATGGGAGACATACTAAATGAATATCTTGCATCGGTCATTTACTGTGGGGAAGGACATGGAACATACAGAATATGGGGAAATTGATGGTGACATCTTGAAAAATGTCCATATTACAGAGGAGGAAGTGCTGGATTTTATAAAATGCAAAAAGGTAGATAAATCCCAGGACCTGATCACGTGTATCCTAGAACTCTGTGAGAAGCTAGGGAAATGATTGCTGGGCCTCTTGCTGAGATATTTGTATCATCGATAGTCACAGGTGAGATGCCGGAAGACTGGAGGTTGGCTAACCTGGTGCCACTGTTTAAGAAGGATGGTAAGGACAAACCAGGGAACTACAGACGGTGAGCCTGACGTCGGTGATGGGCAAGTTGTTGGAGGGAATCCTGAGGGACAGGATGTACATGTATTTGGAAAGGCAAGAACAGATTAAGGATAGTCAACATGGCTTTGTGTGTGGAAAATCAAGTCTCACTCACTTGACTGAGTTTTTTGAAGAAGTAACAAAGAGGATTGCTGAGGACCGAGTGGGTGGACATGATCTATATAGACTTCAATAAAGCATTTGACAAGGTTCCCCATGGTGGACTGGTTAGATAGCATGGATAGGTACCCCCCCTTTGATGTTGTGGCCATTTTGGAAACATAGATCGAGCAGGGTGAGGAATGGATGCTGCAGGTTCCAGGGTTTAGATCTTTCATTAAGAAAAGGCAAGGCAGTAAAAGAGGGGGAGGCATGGCCTTGTTAGTCAAGGATCGTATAACGGTGGCTGAGAGAACATTTGACGAGGACTCGTCTACTGAGGTAGTCTGGGCTGAGGTTAGACACAGGAGAGGAGCGGTCACACTGCTTGGAGTTTTTTATCGGCCTCCGCAGAGTTCCAGGGAGGTAGAAGAGAGGATTAGCAAAATTATTCTGGGTAGAAGTGAAAGGAACAGGCTGGTCATTATGGGGGATTTTAACTTCCCCAACATTGACTGGAAATGCTATAACTCTAGTATGTCAGATGGATCAGTTTTTGTCCAATGTGTACAGGAGGGTTTCCTGACACAGTATGTCGAAGGGCCAACAAGAGGGGAGGCCACACTGGATCTGGTGCTTGGTAATGAACCAGGCCAGGTGTTTGATTTAGTTGTAGGTGAGCACTTTGGAGAGAGTGACCATAATTCAGTTACATTTAGTTTAGCAATGGAAAGGGATAGGTACATACCACCGGTCAAGAGTTATCGATGGGGCAAGGGCAATTATAATGCGATTAGGCAAGAATTAGGATGCATAGAATGGGATAGCAAAATGCAGGGAATGCAGACAATGGAAATGTGGAGCTGGTTTAAAGAACATATATTGCATGTCCTTGACAGGTATGTCCCGATCAGGCAGGGAGGAAGTGATAAGGTAAGGGAGCCGTGGTTTACTACAGAAATTGCATCTCTTGTTACGAAGAAGAAGGAGGCTTATGTGTTGATGAGACAAGATGGTTCAGATGAGGCGATGGAGAGTTACAGATCAGCTAGGAAGGATTTAAAGAGAGAGTTAAGAGCAAAGAGAGGACACAAGCAAATAGAATAAAGAAGAATCCTAAAGCTTTCTATAGGTATGTAAGGAATAAAGGGATGACTAGGTTAGGAATAGGGCCAGTCAAAGACAGAAGTGGGAAGTTGAGTGTGGACCCTGTGGAGATCGGAGAGGTGCTAAATGAACATTTCTCATCGGCTTTCACTCAGAAAAAGGAGAATATTGTAGAGGAGAAGAATGAGGTATGAGATATTAGACTAGAAAGGATCGAGGTTAGTTACAAACAGGTGTTATCAACTCTAAAAGGAGTGAAAGTAGACATGTCCCCTCGGCCAGTTGGGATTTATCCAAGGATTCTCTGGGAAGCTAGGGAGGAGATGCAGAGCCTTTGGCTTTGATATTTGAGTCGTCATTGTCTACAGGTTTAGTACCAGAGAAATGTTGTGTCCTTGTTCAAGAAGGGCAGTAAAGATGACCCAGTGAGCCTTACTTCTATTGTAGGAAAGATTTTGGAAAGAATTATCAGAGATAAGATTTATAATCATCTGGCAAGCAATAATTTGATTTTAGATAGTCAACATGGTTTCGTCAAGGGCAGGTCATGTCTCACAAACCTCATTGAGTTTTTTGAGAGGGTGACCAAGCATGTAGATGCGGGTCGGGCAGTTGACGTGGTATACACGGACTTCAGTAAAGCCTTTGATAAGGTTCCACATGGTAGGCTATTGGAGAAAATGCAGAGGCATGGAATTGAGGGTGATTTAGCAGTTTGGATTAGAAACTGGCTTTCTGAAAGAATGCAGCGAGTGGTGGTTGATGGAAAATATTCAGCCTGGAGTCCGGTTACTAGTGGTATGCCAGAAGGATCTGTTTTGGGACCACTGCTGTTTGTCATTTTTATAAATGACTTAGACGCAGGTATAGGTGGATGGATTATTAAATTTGCAGATGACACTAAAGTCGGTGGAGTAGTGGAGAGTTTGGAAGAATGTTACAGGTTGCAGGGGGACTTGGATAAACTGCAGAATTGGGCTGAGAGGTGGCAAATGGTGTTCAATGCAGCTAAATCTGAAGTGACACACTTTGGGAAGAATAACAGGAAGGCAGAGTACTGGGTCAATAGAAAGATTCTTGATCGTGTGGATGTGCAGAGGGATCTTGGAGTCCAAGTACATAGATCCCTGAAAGTTACCACCCAGGTGGATAGTGCTGTTAAGAAGACATACGGTGTGTTAGGTTTCATTGGTAGAGGGATTGAGTTCCGGAGCCGCAATATCATGCTGCAACTATACAAAACGCTGGTGCGGCCAGAATTGGAATATTGTGTACAGTTCTGGTCGCCATATTTCGGGAAGGATGTGGAAGCATTGGAAAAGGTGCAGAGGAGATTTACCAGGTTATTGCCTGGTTTGGAAGGAAGGTCTTATGAGGAAAGGCTGAGAGACTTGGGTCTGTTCTCATTGGAAAGAAGGCTAAGAGGGGATTTGATAGAGAGATACAAGATGATCAGAGGATTAGATAGGGTAGACAGTGAAAGTCTTTTTCCGAGGATGATGACATCAGCTTGTATGAGGAGGCATAATTACAAATTGAGGGGTGATAGATTTAAGACAGATGTCAGAGGCAGGTTCTTTATGCAGAGAGTGGTAAGGGTGTGGAATGTCCTACCTGCTAATGTAGTCAACTCAGCCACATTAGGAGATTTAAACAATCATTAGATAAGCACATGGATGATTTTGGGATAGTGTAGGGGACGAGCTGAGAATAGTTCACCGTCGACGCAACATCAAGGGTCGAAGGGCCTATTCTGTGTTGTATTGTTCTACATTCTATGATTTAGATTTAGCTTCCCTACAGTGTGGAAACAGGCCCTTCGGCCCAACAAGTCCACACCGACCCTCCGAAGAGTAACCCACCATGGCCAATTCACCTGACCTGCACATCTTTGGAATGTGGGAGGAAACCGGAGTACCTGGAGGAAACCCACGCAGACACCTGGAGAATGTGCAAACTTCACATAGACAGTCGCCCAAGGCTGAAATCGAACCTGGGACCCTGAGGCAGTAATGCTAACCCTGAGCCACCATGCCACCGTTAGCAAGGTTAGATCACATGGGACACAGGGAGAACTAGCAATTTGGAAACAGAACTAGCTCAAAGGTAGAAGACAGAGGGTGGTGGTGGAGGTTGCTTTTCAGACTGGAGGCCTGTGATCAGTGGTGCACGACAAGGATTGGTGCTGCGTCCAATGCTTTTCGTCATTTATAAAAATGATTTGGATATGAACATAGGAGATATAGTTGTTACGTTTGCAAATGACACCAAAATTGGAGGTGTAGTGGACAGCGAAGAAGGTTACCTTAGATTACAAAAGGATCTTGATCAGATGGGCCATTGGGCCAAGGAGTAGCAGATAGAGTTTAATTTAGACAAATGTGAAGTGCTACATTTTGGAAAGGCAAATCAGGGCAGTACTTATACATGTAATGGTAAGGTGCTGGGGAATGTTGCTGAACTAAGAGACCTTGGAGTGCAGGTTCATAGTTCCTTGAAAGTAGAGTCTCTGGTAGATAGCGTAATGAAGAAGGCATTTAGTATGCTTTCCTTTATAGGTCAGAGCATTGATTATAGGAGTTGGGAGGTCATGTTGTGACTGTACAGGACATTGGTTAGGCCCCTATTGGAATACTGTGTGCAATTTTGGACTCCCTACAAAGGGAAGGATGAGGTTGTTTAGTTGACTGGGTTTTCCCTGGAGTTTTGGAGGCTGAGTAGAGACCTTTATAGAGGTTTACAAAATCATGAGGGGCATGGATAGGTCTTTCCCCTTGGTTGGGAAACTAGCGGGAATAGGTATGATGATATTGTCCTTGCTGATGATGTTTGGTGTTTGGTGTATGTGTCTTTGGTTCTTCTAATAATGTAGTCAGTGTTTCCTTGGCTAGGTTGATATTGATGGATGTCATCTAAAGTCATTTACAAAATACCATGCAAGAACTGTAACAAACACTATATTGGACAAACAGGCAGAAAACTAGCCACCAGGATACATGAACATCAACTAACCACAAAACTACATGACCCACTCTCACTAGTATTCTTACATACGGATGAGGAAGGACACCACTTCGACTGGGACAACTCATCCATCCTAGGACAAGCCAAGCAAAGACATACACGAGTATTTCTAGGAGTATGGCATTCTAATTGGAACTCTATCAACAAACATATTGACTTGGATCCTATTTACCAACCTCTGAGGAAAAACAAACAGGAAATGACATCACCATAAGAAATGACATCACCAGCCATAGGAAACTCAAAAATATAAATAAAAAGTGGGCTACACCCCGGTGCTTCATTCGGAGGCTCACTGGAGATGTTACCTAGTATGGTGATGAAATGTCTGAAAATGAACCTTCCAGCTCTACATCCATAGCAAACTTACATCCAGGAAATATATGTATAGAGCATATTGACACCCAATCAATGTCTTGCCCTACTCTTCCTTCCTAGAAAATTCTTATGTCTTTTGGCACAATGATTGGAAAGGCCACATACTTTCTGTACTTTAGAGAAATCAATTGAGGAGTATAAGAAGGCCTGAGGTGCCTTTGATGCTGAGAAGCAGTTTTGCTTGGGTAGAGAGTCTAGTACGATAGGGGTACTGTCTTTTGAACCCAAATGGGAAGAAATTCCAACACTGAGGTTTGAGTGTGTTTGGAGAGTGCTGTGGATTCTCAAATTCTGAGTATATTTCAGGAATATTCAGAATATTCTGAATCTACAGATTCAGAAATCTGTAGCTTTTTCAGACCTATGGAAATCAATAGAACCTTTGTTAGTCAGTAATTCATGGTTATTGTTAATAAGGCTAATAATTATTTTACATCCTTAAATTCTCAGGCAACAGTGACAGTGAGTTGCCATCTTTGAACCACTGTTGTTGGTACACACAGAGACACACCCAGGGCTATTAGGGAGGAGTTTCGGGATTTTGACCCATTGATTATAAACAACAGTATAATTCAAAGTCAGGATAATGGTTGACTTCTTGGAAGCATGTAATGGTAACAGCACAGAAACCGATCAGTACATTTGTCATGAGTGTACTGACTCGCCAAAGAAGTAGTTTACCTAGTGCCAAGGTTCTGCCTTCTCCCCATAGCCCTGATTCCTTTTCAGATAAGGTTGCAGGATCAAATAGTACTTTGGAGGAACATCTGTAAATGGTACAGAGTGCTACTTCTATACGTGGATATTGAATGGAGTGAATGTTTAAGGTGGTTGGTAGGCTTGTCAAAGTAATGATATTCAAATTCCATTACCTATATTTTAATACCTGGGACCTTAATGGAATGGTTTCAAAAAGTAAAAATACTTATTTAAAATGTCCACAATGATTGGCTGATCACTGTTAAAAAACACACAACATCAAGTTATAGTCCAACAGATTTATTTGGAAGCACCAATTTTCGGAGTGCTGCTCCTTCACCAGGTGGTTGTGAAGTATAAGATTGTAGGACACAGAATTACAATCTTATGATCTTATACTCCACAACCACTTGATGAAGGGCTACTGCTTCCAAATAAACCTGTTGGACTATAACCTGATGTTGTGTGAATTTTAACTTTATACACCCCAGTCCAAACCGGCATCTCCAAATCATGGCTGATCACTGGTTTCATGAAGCTGGACTAACCTATGTGAGATAAACAAAACTAGTCTGAGCCAAAAAGATCCATTTTAAAAGACATTGAAACTCAGATCTCAATCACATATTTGATCATACCTTTATGGATAACTTTCACATTTTGACAATGAAAGAATCACCTGTAAGTTATCTAGCTCAGAAAACAATGAGTTCAGACATGATAATACATAAGTTTTATATCTTTTATGTAAGTTTCATTTATCGGTGATGAAGAGACACCTGTGAATTATCTAGCTTGGAAAACAATGAATCCAGGCTAGCAACGTACAAAGCAGCTGATTTGGTAGAGAGAAAGATGTATTTATAATTGAGACAAGAGAATGGTTTCTCTCTCTCTGTCTCTCACGCGTGCGCTTTCTCTCTCTCTCTCTTCGCACTCTGTCTCTTTCACGCTCTCTCTCTCTAATTGGCACTCTCTCTCTCTCTCTCTCTCTCTAACTCGCTCTCTCTCTCTAATATGCTCTCTCTCTCTAATTTTCTCTCTCTGTTTTTTCTCAGTTTCTCTTGAAGAATGCAGTCCAATAATAAAGATAATTGAAGCAATATTCTTTCATCTAAAACTTAAAGATGTCAACAATATTCAGAATATAAGACATCAATTAAACAAACAACTATGATTTCAGATAAAACCTAATACTTGAAGGGTATGATGAGGACTTTTAAATTGCATATTCTTTTATCCTTGTTTTATACTAGGAAAACTGTCTTTTTCATATTTTATACCTGTAGTTTTGTATGTTTTTAATGTATTTAATGTTTTAATTTTATTTTTATTAATAAATAAAATATTTTTTATTTTAATGTTTTAAGCAATTTTATTGCTTGGGATCAGCACATGATAAGATCCACTTGGCAAAAGTGAGGACTGCAGATGCTGGAAACTAGAGTTTAGATTAGAGTGGTGCTGGAAAAGCACAGCAGGTTAGGCAGCATCCAAGGCTCAGGAACTCAACCTTGCTATTGTCTCATTATTTGATTCTATTGAACTAGCAAACTGTGGTGTTAATGGAGTGATATGCAGCTATGTGTTAAAACATTTAAAATGTTTGTTGCATCCAACTGAGGGGTTTTAAAAGAGGAAACTCTAATTTATCCCTCCTCACCTGGCTAAAGAAGTTGTTTTGTCCTGATTTGAGTCAAGATCCCTGTGTTTTGGAGTTGCACTCTTACAGGGGAGAGAGGTTTTACAATACTGCTGACTTATGCTATCTAATGGGCAGGCTTTTGGAAGTCAGAAGTTGAGTTATTTGCTACAGAATCCCAGCTTCTGACTTGCGGATAGCCACCGTATTTATTTGTTAGGTGCAGTCATATTTCTGAGCTGTAAATGTGTTGCTGGAAAAGTGCAGCAGGTCAGACAGCATCCAAGGAACAGGAGATTCGATGTTTCGGGCATAAGCCCTTCTCCTGAAGAAGGGCTTATGCCCGAAACGTCGAATTTCCTGTTCCTTGGATGCTGCCTGACCTGCTGTGCTTTTCCAGCAACACATTTTCAGCTCTGATCTCCAGCATCTGCAGACCTCACTTTCTCCTCGCAGTCATATTTCTGGCCAGTACTGGTTTCCAGTATGTTGATGGTTGGGGACTTAGCGATGATAAGTGAAAGAGGTTTGATACTTTATTGTTAGCAATAGCCATGCCTTGATAATCGTGTGACACCAATGTTACTTGCAACTCATCTGTCCAAGTGTGAATGGCATGTTGTTCTTGCTGTTTCAATATCTGAGGAACTTGGATCAGGGTGAGAAACTGAAGTTGATGTGGAATTTCAGGCATGCACTTGAATGGCAGTGGGGGCGAAATCAAGTGTATGGCTCAATCTTTCTCTTATTTCTTTTGTTTCCTGGGAGACAGCTTTTACCTTCAAGTACAACTCGCTGGTCTGCAGCATGTTTGATAACAGGGTGGAGAAGTGCTCTCCTCTACTTATAGCTGGATATTTTGTAGGAGGAAACATCAATCCATAATTTTATCTTCACGGCAATAGTCAGGTACAGTGTAGAGCTTTGTGTTGGTAGAGCAGTAGCTCTTTGAGGGCTGTGGCTTTTATTCTCCCTTTCACATGTATCCATTGCACTGCCTGTGCTCACAGAGAATATATATATATATATATATAGTCTGTAGTAATGATTGAAATTAGCTGACTATGCTGAGTATGATAATAAGGTTTCATAAATTCCATTGTACAATTATTTTGTTACACACAGTCATCCTCACTTATTTATCTTGTTTAACTCTCCAAGGAGTTACGGATTTTGGAGATAAAAATTGGATGCATAAATGCAGCACCGGGATGAAAGGAAAGAAAGAGTTAAAAATTTGAGCTGAGTTAATGGTGAATGATCATTTTATATTGTTTTATTCATTCTGATGCCTCCAGGAAAACTGTCACAGTGAAACACATGGTTTCACTAAAGTACATCATGTATTTTGCAAGTCAGATGGTAAGCACTGAAACTCATGAGTTATACACATGAAATTAAAGTATTTGGAACGCTAACTTCATCTTTGTTCAACATACTGCCGTAAGGCTACTAAACAGGCAATGGCAGATAATAAATTTTCATGATTTAACATGTATGAAGGGTGTGATTTTTGGAGTATCAATGACACTGGGGTGGGATTGAGGACATCTAAAGCATTTCCTTCAATGTAGATTAATTTAGTATGAATGGGTTCTCTTTAAAGAGGAGAATGAGATCGCGGTTCAGTGAGACCACTATGGCAACACTCAGAAAGGTGAGGGGCATTGTTAACAAGGAATCTTGTTACCACCACTCTTTGCTGTCTGATGCCTCCAAGACTAGTGGTAAAGAGAAAATCAGACTAGGGGATGCAGGACTATCTTGCCACAGCGAAGGACCAGCTGAAGAATTCTACCTCTTTGTTGAGAATGTGATCTCAGCCCTACGCACATGAGGGTTCTGGTAACACTTTCATAGCATCCTTCTGATAGGAAGAAAACCAATATTGCACGCAGTAATCCAAAGGTGGCCTAACCAATGTTCTGTACAGCTGCAACATGACCTCCAATCAGGTACTCAATACTCTGACCAATAAAGGAAAGCATACCAAACTCTTTTCAGCAAATCAATAGAAGCCCAACTGTGCTTGAATCGATGTTTCCGTGGGGAAACAAGTCTGAAACCAAGGTCAGAAGCTACTAGGAATGTTTGAAAAGCTAATGGTCTTTTCATGGCGCTTGAAGGACTGTTGTTACCATTGTCATACAGGGAAAGTTGAAGCCTCTTTCTGCCCCTGACCACAATCATTTCCACCCAGTAACCTCTTCCTCAGTCCTCACCAGCAAGCAGGTTAACAACTGATTTCTCACCTGATCTTTCTGGAATTGTATCCGCTCAGTGAATTATTCCAGTGCAGAAAGCTGGCAAGTGAACTGCTGGCATTCCTCCTTCAGGGAAATGATGACAGTGAGGCAGCTGAAAGGAAGAGGAAAGAAATGGACTTCTAATAGTCTGAGAGGAGTTGTTGCATGCTCAAGGTTTCTTTAGGAACTGTAAATTGTTTACCTAACTTTTTTCCATTCCTCTGTTTAAAAATTAAGAGAAATTAAAGAACAGGAGTACATCATTCAGCCTGTCAAACCTACTGTGCCATTTAATGGATTGTGACTGATCAACTATTGCAGCGCCACTTTCTTACACTATCACTATCCCTTGAAGTAATGAGTCTCCAGAGGTCTATCAATTTCTGTCTTGAACCTGCTCAGTCATTGCTTGAGCTCCCATGGCCTTCTGGGCTTTGATAATTCCAAAGATTCACCATGCTCTGAAGGAATTCATTTCCATCTCTGTTGTAAAAGGTCTACCCCATACTTTGAGATTCTGCTGCCAGTTCTGGACTCACCATCCAGGGGAAACATCCACACACACCCTGTCACATGCTGCAAAAGCAAAACAAATTCAAGTTTCAACAACATCCTTTCTCAACTTTCAAAACTCAGGTGAGATCAAGGACCCAGAATCCTCAATATTTCTTCATTAGCCCAACCTGCAATCTGAGGGATCAGCCTGCTGACTCCCCTGAATATTAAGTATTTGCTTCCTTAGGTAAAGAGACCAAATTTATACACAATATGCCAGGTGCAGTGTAATTAGTTCTGTACAACTGTATTCAAATCCCCCCGGTATGACATCCAGCACATCATTTGTCTTCCTAATTGCTCACTGAACATATTAGTTCAGTAATGGACTGAAGAATGGCAGATAGAGTTTAATTTAGATAAATGTGAGGTGCTGCATTTTCAAAAGGCAAATTAGGGCAGGACTTACACACTTAATGGTAAGACCTGGGGAGTATTGCTGAACAAGGAGACCTTGGAGTACAGGTTCATAATTCTGTGAAAGTGGAGTCGCAGGTAGATAGGATAGTGAATAAGGCATTTAGAATGCTCATCTTTATTGGTCAGTGCATTGAGTTTGGAGGTCATGTTGTGGTTGTACTTGACATCAATTAGGCCACTACTGGAATGCTGCATTCAATTCTGGTCTCCCTGCTGTAGGAAGGATGGTGTTAAACATGAAAGGGTTAAGGTAAGATTTACAAGGATGTTGGCAAGTTTGGAGGGTTGAGCTAAAAGGAGAGGCTGAATAAATTGGGGCTATTTTCGCGAGAGTGTCGGAGGCTGAGGGGTGACCTTTATAGAGGTTTATAAAATCACGAGGGGCATGGATACAATGAATAACCAAGGTCTGTTCCTGAGGGTATGAAAGTCCAAACCTAGAGGGCATGGATTTAAGGTGAGAGTGAAAAGATTTAAAAAGGACCTAAAGGGGCAACTTTTTCACATAGTGAGTTGTGCGTGTATGGAATGGACTACCCGAGGAGGTGGTGGAAGCTGGTACAATTACAAAATATGCATCTGGATGGATAAATGAATAGGAAGGTTTTAGAGAGATATGGGTCAAGTGCTGGCAAATAGGACTCAATTAATTTACTTCGCCTGTTCAAGTCCCTTTGAAGCTTCCTACAGCCTTCTCACAACTTCCAAATCCACCTAATTATCTGTTATCAGTGAATTTAGAAATATTACTGATCCCTGCATCCAGATCATTTATAAAAAATATATGAACAGCTATAGGCCAAATAGTCCTAGTAGTAATAACCTGTGCTTCTGAGAGTCATCATTTATCCTTATTCTTTGGCTTTTGTCAATTAAAAATATTGTACAGTCAGAGTTACACAGTACCAGTAGAGGCCCTTTGGCTGACCTATCCACACTCATCCCACTTTCTAGCGCTAGGCCCTCAGCCTTGAATGTTATGATAGTTCAAGTGCTCATTCAACTACTTTTTAAAGGTTGTGAAGTTTGCCACGGATGCTACCCAGTGCATGTTCAGATTCCCACCATCCTCTGGTGAAAAAGAATTTCTCCATATCCCCTCTAAACCTCCTGCCTTACACCTTAAAATCACACCCCCTCATTATTGATTAAGGGAATAGCTGATTCCTATCTACTGTGTCTACATTGTCTTAATCTTGTGTCTTCATTCAAGTCTCCTCTTAGCCTTCTCTGCAAGAAAACAATCCAAGCCTATCCAGTCTCTCTCTTCATAGGTAAAGTGCTCCATCCCAGGCAACATCGTGATGAATCTGCATCCCTTCCAAAGCAATCACATTCTTCCTATTATGTGGTGACAATAACTGCACACACAACTCCAGCTGTGGCCTATTTTCAGTCAAAATCTCCCAAAAAACTCCATCAAAACCTCCCAAATCTATGCCATGTCTGATAAAGTCAAAAATCACACAACACCAGGTTATGCAACAGGTTTATTTGAAAGTACAAGCTTTCAAAGCACTGCTCCTTTTGCAAGTAGCTACCAAACGTTAGTGCTTCCAAATAAATCTGTTGACCCATAAGCATGGTGTGTGATTTTAACTTTGTCTACCCAATCTAATACCGGCACCTCCACATCATGACTGATAAAGGCAATGTCTGTATGCCATCTTAACTACCCTATTGACCTGTCCTGCCACATTCAGTGATCTGTGGACAAGCACCCCAAGATCCCTTTATTCCTTTGTGCTTCCTAATGTCCTGCCATTCATTGAGTACTCCCTCAATTCTGTATACTCTAATTTTGTTCACTAATCTGTGTGGGAGTTTATCAAAAGCCTTTTCAAAATCCAGATACACCACATCTACTGTTTCACCTTTTTCAGTGCGACAGATAAACACTCAAGAAACTCCAAGATTTCCTTCCATAAATCCATGTTAACTCTGGCCAATTTTTACCATTTTTAAAAAGTACCCAAATGTGCCTATGTATAGTAGATTCTAACATTTTCCCTTCAACTGATATCAGCAGACCTATAGTTCTCAATTCTCCTTCTGTCCCTCCCTTCTTAAAAAATGTCTTAAATTTGCTACTTTCCAGTCGGCATGAATCTTTCTGGATTCAAGAAATTTGAAAGATAGCCATCAATACAGCCATTATCTCTATAGAAACATCCTTCATCACTCTACGCTATGGCTCATGTGGTTCATGGAATTTATCAACCTTCAATCCAGATAACATTTCACATTGTACATCTTTACTATTTTCTCAGTTTTTCAGTTCAACAAATTTCCTCTTTCATGGTAACAGACACAAAGTAATTATTTAGTGTCACTAGCAATTCCTTGTTCAGCGCTGTAAATTATCTTGTCTCCACCTGTAATAGGCCCACATTTGTCACAGACAATCTTTTCCTTTTCACATAACTAAAGCTTTTACTGTTTTTTTTTTGCTAGGTTGCATTCATTTTATTTTGTTATCAGCTTCTTGGTCCTGCTTTGCTGGTTTTAATTTGCTCCCAGTACCTAGGCTTACTACTTTTTTTGGCATTCATATAGACCACTTCCTTTGATCGAATACATTCTCTAACTTCTTTTGTTAATCACAATTGGTTCACTTTTCCATTTGATTGTTTGTGCCTTAGAGAAATGTATATCTATTATAGACCATGTGGTGTTTGTTCAAATATTAGTCATTGTCAATCTACTGTCAAATATTTTAGTGTATTTTCCCACAGCCGATATGCGCCATATACCTTAATAATTTCCATATCTCCATCATGTTTTATGGCACTACCACCACACTAAATGGGATAGATTTTGAACAGATCTAGCAGTTCATGACTGGGCATCCATGAAGCGCTGTAGGCCATCAACAGCAGCAGAATTGTACTTCAGCACAATCTGCAAACTCATGGTCTGCCATATCATCCACTCAATCATTACCATCAAGCCAGGGGTCAAACTTGGTTCATTAGAGAATGCAGGAGGGCATGTCAGGAGCAGCACCAGGCATACCTAAAAATGAGATGTCAATCTGGTGAACTACCAAACATGACAACGCCCATGCCAGACAGCAAAAGCAGCAAGTGATAGACAAAGCTAGATGATCCCACAGCCAACATATCAGATCTTAGCTCTGCAGTCCTTCTACATCCAGTCGTGAATTGTAATGGCCTATTAAACAACTCACTGGAGGAAGAAGCTCCACAAACATCTGCATACTAAATGATGAAAAGCTTGATATATCAGGGCAAAGGATAAAGGCTGACACTTTTGCAGCAATCTTCAGCCAGAAACACTGAGTGGATAATCCATCTCAGCCTCTCCAGTGGTCCCCAGCATTACAGATACCACTCTTCAGCCAATTGATTCACTCTATATAATATCAAGAAACAGTTGGAGAAACTGGATACTGCAAAGACTATGGACCCTGACAACATTCTGGCTTGTTCTCCAGAACTTGCCATGCTCCTAGCCAAGCTGTTCCAGTATAGTTAGAACACAAGGCATCTACTCAACAATGTGAAAATTTCCCTTAAACAAAAGACCAGACAAATTCAAACCAGCCAATTATTCCTCCGTCAGTCTATTCTTGATCATCAGTAAAGTAATGGACGATATCATCAACAGTGCTATCAAGGAGTACCTCTTAGCAATAACCTGCTCAGTGATGCCTAGTTTGGGTTCCATCAGTGCTACTTAGCTCCTGACTTCATTACAGCCTTGGTTCAAATATACACAAAAGAGCTGAATTCCAGAGATGAAGTGTGAGTGATATCAAGGCTGCATTTGATAGAGTTTGGCATCAAGGAGCCCTAGCAAAACTAGAATCAGTGGCTATCAGGTGGCAGACTCTGCTGGCTAGAGTCATGTCTGGCCCATGGGAAGATGGTCATGGTTGTTGGAGGTCAATCATCTCAGCTCCAGGACATCTCTGCAGGTGTTCCTCAGGGTAGTCTCCTTGGCCAAATCTCTTCAGCTGCTTCATCAATGACCTTCCCTCCATCATAAGGTCGGAAATGGGAATGTTCACCACTGATTGCATAATGTTCAAGACCATTTCTGTCTCCTCAAGTCCTAAAGCAGTCCATGCTCAAAAGCAACAAGATCTGAACTATATCCAGCCTTGGGCTGACAAGTGGCAAGTAACATGTGCCAGGCAATGACTATGTCCCCAGAGCAAAAACAGAGTTTTGAGTATGTGATGACAAGCACAACCTTTGTGGAGTGTAACTGTGGACAGAGACTTGGGTGTGAGGTGGCATAGACAAGGGAGAGAGTGATAGCCGTTCAAGATGACATTGTGAGGAGATGAAAAGTCTGGCGCTGGAAAAGCACAGCTTGAATCACTGGACTGAAACATTGACTATGATTTCTCTCCACAGATGCTGCCAGACTTGCTGAGTTTTTCCAGCAATGTCTGTTTTTGCTCCTCCATCCACAGCAGCCTGCTGGAAATGCTAGCTTCTCCCCCTTATCCTCAACAAATATCAACTCACTTTGATCTCTCAATCCTAAAGGATGACATCCAGGTAAGAATCTGAGATCCAGGAGGGACCCTTACCAGGGTTGCTGTGGTCATGAAGCCTAAGGATTCAATACCCAGTTCAGCTTTTCTGACCGCAGCCCAAGCCCCTTTTAACTAGAAACTCTCCCTTTGACAGATTTCAAGTGTAACTCCACCAGCCTTCTCGGACTGATTGGGAAACCTATCGAGGACATTAATCCTGTAGTTTAATTAAAGAACTGCAGTAGAGCTATTCAAGCAGAATGGGGTTCCTTACACCTCACAGATCACCCTATTCTGCCAGCAACCACTTGTGTCAATTCCTCCCACGTTCTGGAATGTAAAATCAAGGGATTGGTGAATTGATAATATGGAGTGGCTCTTTGACATTTCAAGTAAATAGACTGAGTAGACAAGCAGTCTATCAGATCATTCCTGGCTGGCCTCACTGCATAGTGTTCTTCAGGCCCTCTATTGCTTACTGGTTCCCCTACTTCAATTCTAATAGAACCTGATTTGTTACAGTGCAGAATGAGGTCAATTGGCCCAATGAGTCTGCACTGTATCTAAATGAGCATTTCGCTTCTTTTCCCTCCCTGCTTTCTCCCTATAACCCTGCACTTCTTCCTTTACAAAGTCAGTTTATTTTCTTTTTGAATGCCTCAACTGTCTCTGCCTCCACCACACTGTGCATTCCAAATCCTAACAACATGCGGCATGAAAATGTTTTTCCTTCTATCACGGGCATGTCTTTTGCCTATGATTTTAGTGTCTCTTGTTCCTGCAACTCCAGCTCTAATGCACTGCAACAATACTCTCCTGCGCTGACTGGAGCAAACTACACTGTTTCCTTCTGAATGCTTTGTTCCAGATATGCAGTCACCAGGTTGTTCCATTTTGACATGGGATCATAGCTTTCCATGACTCACCTTCCAAGCGTAATGCTCTTACCACTTTTTTGACACAATCAAAAATCTTTGTTGACCCGCTGTCCACTTAAGAGAAAGCTATATCCTTACCCCACTGAAAAAGAGCAGGATCTATGTACACCGGTTCTAAACACGGTCGGCTAATAGTTTCCTCCCTTGTAAACTTACAAGAATGTTGTTGATACAGAGTGCTACTGTTAAATAAAGCACTCCAAAGTGTCACATTGAAACTGTAGAATTTCCCAAGAAAATAAGTGATCAAATAAAATCTAAATCTATTAAAGTATCTGAATCAAGTCCACACAAAGAGAACATCCACAGGCACACAGAACTTCAAAAAGATCTTGTTGATACTTATGTGAACAATGTTATCATTTAGGCTCAAATGTGTACACTTTATTAACAGTGTTAAAATTATCATTGAAACATTGAACGAACTAAAACAAATAGACTACTAGTTTATGAACTGCAAATCTTTTTTTCTTCCATTTATATTTAAATCATAAAACAATCATTTGACTGTCTTGGCATTGGCAAATATGTACTTACATATCTTATTTCTCTAAATGGTCATGTACTAAATGAGTAATTTAATCATTACTATTTTGCACAGATGCAGTTTCTGAAATGCATGATTTTCAGAGAAATTTGTGTGAAATGAGATCTGTCACGATGCCGAGAATGAAATAGACTTTCCTGTTTCCTCTGAGCCACCTGTTACTGAGATAATGAAGTTCCAAACCCACATAAAGTACAAGTTCCTTTAATCCAATTGTGCTCCAAGGAAATTGTCCAACATTTGAGCTGAGGGGGATATGGGCAGCGAACTAAGTGAATCTTGCAAATAGTCGGCACAAACACAATGGCTAAATAGCTGCCTTCACTTTTGAAGGAAAATGACATTTAGATAGAAGACATTTACAATACAATGGATACAGTAAAAATGAGCTCTAATGGGTCAGCAATAACTTTTAAGGCAAAGAATTTATTGCAGTTTTTTTTCAGCATCCACCCACCTCTCAATTATTTTTTAAAAACTCTGTGAACATGCTGCTAAATGAAAGCAGGCTATTCTAGATGTCCTGAAGTATAATTTGACAGGATCAGTACATAACTTCATAATAAAGATAACCTTTGGTAACTTTCATAACAGTTGAATTTTCCATTTAAGATTGAGGGAGAGATGGTGGGTCTAAAACTATTGCTGTAAACTCAAATAATGGCAGTGATGAGTATGAAGACATAACTGGCTAAAGGAAGCTGGGAAACTAAGGAAAGATTTCAAGGAAAGGTCAAAAGAGATGTATTGTCAGAGAGATGTACAGCACAGAAACAAACCCTTTGGTCCAACTGCATCCATGCCGATCAGATATCCCAACCTAATCTGGTCCCATTTGCCAGCACTTGACCCATATCTCTCTAAACTCTTCCTATTCATATACCCACCCAGATGCCTTTTAAATGCTGCAATTGTACCAGCCTCCCCTGGCAGCTCATTCTATACACGCAGTAGATATTCCAAAACATTAAGTAATATATTCATTGACAATCCATTAGAAACAAATTCTCTGGGAAATACACAGTATCTGAAGCTAACTAAGGAAGTTGAAGGTGACATCAAATTGAAGAAGACATACAATTCCATGAAGATTAGCATCAGGTCAGTTTGGACATTGGAGTTTAGAACAATGAGAGATAATCTTATTGAAATAAAGAGGATCCTAAGAAAACACAAAGAACTGAGGATGCAGGAAATCTGAAACAAAAACAGAAATTGCTGGAGAATCTCTGCAGTCTTGCGACCCGTATGGAGAGAAAGCAAAGTTAATGTTTCAGGCTCAGTAACCCATCTCCAGAGCTGGATCTCTGCTTTCTCTATGCATATGCTGCCAGACCTGCTGAGTTTCTTCAGTTTTTTTCTGTTATTGTTCCACATCCAAAAGGGACTTGACAAGATGGCCACTGAAAAGATGTTTCTCATCATGGGAGAGGTGAGAATTAGATGTAAGTTTGCAGGTGACACCAAAATTGGAGGTGTAGTGGACAGTGAAGAGGGTTACCTCAGATTACAACAGGATCTGGACCAGATGGGTGAATGGCCTGAGAAGTGGCAGATGGGGTTTAATTCAGTTAAATGCGAGGTGCTGCAGTATGGGAAAGCAAATCTTAGCAGGACTTATACACTTAATGGTAAGGTCCTAGGGAATGTTGCTGAACAAAGAGACCTTGGAGTGCAGCTTCATAGCTCCTTGAAAGTGGAGTCACAAGTAGATAGGATAGTGAAGGCAGCGTTTGGTATGCTTTCCTTTATTGGTCAGAGTATTGAGTACAGGAATTGGGAGGTCATGTTGTGGCTGTGCAGGACATTGGTTAGGCCACTGTTGGAATATTGCATGCAATTCTGGTCTCCTTCCTATAGGAAAGATGTTGTGAAACTTGAAAGGGTTCAGAAAAGATTTACAAGGATGTTGCCAGGGTTGGAGGATCTGAGCTAGAGGAAGAGGCTGAACAGGCTGGAGCTGTTTACCCTGGACCGTCGGAGGCTGAGGGGTGACCTTATAGAGGTTTACAAAATTATGAGGTGCATGGATAAGATAAGTAGACAAAGTATTTCCCCGGGGTCGAGGAGTCCAGAACTAGAGGGCTTAGGTTTAGGGTGAGAGGGGAAAGATATAAAAGAGACCTAAGGGGCAACTTTTTCACGCAGAGGGTGGTACGTGTATGGAATGAGCTGCCAGAGGATGTGGTGGAGGCTGGTACAATTGCAACATTTAAGAGGCATTTGGATGGGTATATGAATAGGAAGGGTTTGGAGGGATATGGGATGGGTGCTGGCAGGTTGGACTAGATTGGGTTGGGATATCTGGTCGGCGTAGACGGGTTGGACTGAAGGGTCTGTTTCCAGGCTGTACATCTCTATGACTCTATGATACAGTACAAAAACAAGAGATTTCTCATTTAACATGATCATGAGGAGAATATTTTTATAGGTGATGACCCTGTAGAATGTTCTCCCCCAGAAACCAGTGGAGACTGAATCCTTGAATATATTTAAGGCATAAGTAAATTAATTGCCTTGTTAGGCAGAATCTCAAGGTACAAGGTTAAACATGGAAGTGGATTAGAGGCAAAATTGGCACAGTGGGTCTACCTATAGTACATGAACTGCTGAAGTTCAAGAAGACAATTCATCACCAGCTTCTCAAGGGGAACCAGAGATGAATGATAAATACCAGCCTAACCAACAAGTCCCATAACCGAATTAATAAAAGAAACAAAATCAGATCAGCTATGGTCTTATTCACTGGTGGGGGAGGGGGGAGGGGGGGGTGGTGGGGGGGGTGGGGAGGTGTATGCAGCTGATTGGCCTACTCCTGCTCTCCATTCATAACATTTAACTGTACGTAAAATTCCATAAGTAACTCAAAGATCTAAATCAGTGATTAAGTAGATCAATATATGATTTATACAAACTCATAACTCAAATCTAATGATGCAATTTGATCCCAAAGTGTTGCTCAGATGGTCAAGTTGGTGCAGTTCTAAGCTGTTTTTTTTTCCACTTTCCACTTTTAATGTTTAGTTGCTTGATTAATATTTTTTCTCTATTTATTATCCTTTACATTTGATGCTGTGCAACATTTATAATAGATCTTGTTTTGTGCCACTGGTCAATGCCATTCTGAAACGGCTGCTGGTATTGTTAAAATAATATGGGCCAAAGATCATCGAGTTACCAGACTACTAACCGATACTATCTTGTATATTATTAAGCAAAGGAATCTAGTCATTCTAACCTCTGCAAGCTTACTGATGAAACACTGAAAAGTTACGAACTTTACTTTAGAGTTTTGTGTTTAAGGAAAAACTTTAATTTTCATATACCTGTCAATTATAGTCATCATTAAAATGTAGGGAAACAATTTAACCAGTTAATGTGTGGTAAAGGTTCATGTAAAGCAGTGAGATCAATGGTCAGGTAATCTGTTCTCATGACATTGATTAAAGGTTACATATTCATCAAGGCAACTCATTGTTCTGCAATGGCCAGCTGCATGGGATCTTTGGTCTATGGAAATGTGGATTTATGATTTTGGACAATTTTACGCGCAGAGTTGTAATGATCTGGTGATAGAAATAGAGACCATCAATTATTTCAAGATGCCATTGAAGCCAGAGAAACTTGCAGAGTAATGGGATAGAGAATTGGAATGATTGGACTGCTCTTCAATGAACTGGCATGGACTGAATGGGTTGAATGTCCTCATTCTATGCTGTAATAACTCTATGACTGAATTATCAGCCAGGACTCAAGCCACGGGCAGATTACCTGGAATTCAATGAGATGCAATCTATATGGCAATAATATAACACAAGCGATATCCAGTAAATGTAGTCTTTCTATATGACACCCTAATTGTGAGACTAAAAGGAATCAGGAGGTTTACTACCAGTAAGGCAACCTCACTTGTTCAGAGCATACTTTGGAAATCCAGTTATGTGCTAAAATACAACTTGACCTTTAATTTGAAATGTCAAAAAACTAGTGAAGCAGAACTGCGGGGAGAGACAGAGACCTGGAAATGGGAGAGATGGCCTGTAGTGAAACTTACCGTGATGCTCACTAGCAATGTAATGTGCACCCAGCTGGTTCATTGAGAAGGAGGCTTGGTCCATGAAGATTCAGGAGCCCTCCTCCACCTTTGTCAGAACCTCTGAACAAAGCACTCCCCCAGCTGTCCTTGATCTTCCACAGGTATTGTGTGTCTTCTTTTGCTGCAAAGATAATGGGAGAGTAATGAGTCCCCCTCTGATAGGTATTCACAATCTCCTGTGCTTCTGCATTGCTGCAGTGCTCCGCTGTAGGTAATGTTCCCAGTCATCACACCTCAGCCCCTCACATCTTTGCAAGGTGCAATGCTTTCTTCGGCTAGCATTATTGGTATGTGGGCACCATTTATCTATAACTGTTACAGATATCACATACACAGACACACATCACACATATACCACATGCACTCATGTGCGCATACGTGCAAATCCTCTCATGGATTTGGTTGTACTTTGAGAGTAAGGATCCTCACTGACTTTAGCAGGTAATGGAATGTTGTCTGCCCTAAAGGAAGATCTTGTAGATAACCTCAATGCTCCTGACCTCCCCTGCAACCAACCCACAGGCTTTCTTTCTCAGATGGGGATGGTGCTGATTGCCATTCCATGGAAGGAGAACCTCCTGCCTTTTGATGAACACACCAGGGGACATGACTAAACCATGGAGCCACCCATTCCCATTCCTCTGTTAATGATTGAATGGCCTGGTTAGCTTTCACGAGCCCTTGTGTTTGAAGATTTTACCTCAGTGACCACTGGACTGATAGGATTCCTCTGCCTGCCCTCTCAGAATACTCTCTGGAGAGGACAACATCCTAGACCAAATTACTTTCTAAAAAAAAAGGATCCACAGGATGTGGGCATCATTGCTGCCTAGTCCAGCATTTATAACTCAGAGGGTAGTTAAGCATAAACCACATTGCTGTGGGTATGGATTCACATGTAGACCAAACCAGATCAGGATGGCAGTTTCCCTCCCTAAAGGATATTAGTGAACCAGATGGGTTTCTCTAAAAATCAGCAATGGTTTCATGATCATAGATGACTAACTTCAGATTTTGATTAAATTAAAATTGCATCATCTGCCATGGTAGGATTTGAATCCAGGTTCCCAGAACATTAAAATCATGAAGATATACAGCACGGAAACAGACCCTTCGGTCTAACTGATCCATGCCGACCAGATATCCTAATTTAATCTAGTCCCATTTGCCAACATTTGACCCATATTCCTCTTAACCTTCCTATTCATATACCCATCCAGCTGCCTTTTAAATGTTGCAATTGTACCAGCCTCCACCACTTCCTCTGGCAGCTCATTCCATACATGCACCAGCCTCTGCATGAAAACATTGCTCCTTAGGTCCCTTTTAAATTTTTCCCCTCTCACCTTAAACCTTTGTCCTCTAGTTTTGGACTGCCCTACCCCAGGGAAAAGACTTTGTCTATTTACCCTGTCCATGCCCCTCATGATTTTATAAACCTCCAGAAGATCACCCGTCAGCCACCGACTCTCCAGTTTATTCAATCTCTCCTTATAGCTCAAACCCTCCAATCCTGGAAACATTTTTGGAAATCTTTTCTGAACCCTTTCAAGTTTAACAACATCCTTCCTATTAGAGGGAGACCAGAATTGCACACAATATTCCAATAGTGACCTAATTAATGTCCTGTATAGCTGCAACATGGCCTCCAAACTCCTATATTCATTATACTGACAAACAAAGGCAAGCATACCAAACGCCTCCTTCACTATCTTAGCTACCAGCAACTCCACTTTCAAGAAACAATGAACCTGCACTCCAAGGTCTCTTTGTTCAGCAACACTCCCCAGGACTTTACCATTAAAGGTATAGGTCCTGCCCTGATTTGTCTTACCAAAATGTGGCACCATGGGTCTTTAGGTTGATAATCTAACAATAATATTGCAAGGCTATCACTTTCCCTTAATCTTTCTCATTCACCTTTCTGATGCTCATGGTTAAATTAAATTTTTAACAGATAGGCAGGACTCTGTCCATTTGAAGTTGTTCCTCAATATAGAAGATTAGAGCAATATCATCAGCATAGAGCAACTCTTCAATGAACATGCGATGCTGCCCAATGGAGTCATTTTGGAGTTCTGTGGCAGCCTTTTTAGTGGATGCTGCAGGAGTGCAAGTTTTCAATATCTGCTATAGCATCAAAACCTGCAGATTTGCCAATGGCAAGAAAGTCTTTAGATTTGCTAAACTTCTCCAATATTGATTCAATATGCGACTTTATCATGACAGAGAGGCTTTTTTTGGTGTTTAGAGATTCATCAGTGAATGTATTTTCTCTGGGGTAGAGCTCAAGATAACCTTTATGCTCTTCTTATGAACTGGTGGTTGCTGTTGGTAATGATCGCTATCTTTGTTTATCAGTGGAGCAGCTTTCTTTCCTGTTTGACTTTATGTTATTTTGATCTCATCATATAGGTCCCTATCATTTCCTAAATATCTGGATATTGCAGCAGTGGTGTAACCTGTCGTCATCGGTGCACCACTTAGCCGTCAGCTGGAGTTTGCTTCAAGTGGCTTTTAGTGAGTTCAGAGTTTTCTCACAAAAATCTGTCTTGTAGTTAATGAGGGTGGAACCTGTCTTCAATGACAGGTTCCATTGCTTGTTGTTAACCTTAAGGATTTACCTACTCTTGCTTCCCATTTGTTGAGAGTGCAGTATTGTAAATGGGTAGGCCATGTGACTGAAAACAATATAAGAATGGCATTTCTACCTTCTATGAATAAGCTTAACGTGTTGCTCCCAAGCCCTGATACACATTAGGGAGTGATCTGTATCACTGTCAGTGCTGTGGTAAACTGTGTGTGTTGGGAATGCTGCTGAATCACATCTCTTGATGAGCTGTTCTGGAATCCACATTATAAAAGGGATGTGATTACAGTGGAGAGGATGCAAAGGAGATTGACCAAGATATTGTCTGGGCTGAGAGTTTTAGTTATGAGGAGAGATTAGATACACTAGGGTTGTTTTCCTTGGATCAGAGGAGACTGAGAGAGAAATGATTGAAATTTTAAAAATTATGAGGGGCATAGACAAATAGAGAGGAAGAATTTTTTTTCCCTTTGGTGGCATGCTTAATAATTAGGGCATAGATTAAAGATAAGGGGCAAGAGGTTTAGAGGGTATGTGAGGATAAATCTTTTCAGTGAGAGGGTATTGAGAATATGGAACTCATTGCGCATTGGTGGTAGAGGCAGAAACCCTCACAACATTTAAGAAGTATGTAAATGTACACTTGCAGTGCCAAGGCATACAAGACTGTTTTCTTTAATAGGCAACTAATACATCAAATGAAAAAAGCCAGCTCTGCATTAACTATGTATCACAACTGAGAAATATCTTAGAACCCATTTTACTGTGCATTGTGCAGGTGTAAGATACCATAAAAATAAGTCCAATATTACTCCCAGCTCTCTAATTGGTTAATTTCTTCTTGCTGAACTAGGCTAAAACTTCTAGTGACCTTCAAAAGTCACCACACTTAGCCGAAATCCTCCAGATGTGCCTTTCATCATTAGCACCCAATCTGGTGGCTTCTTATCCTTTAATCTCTGAAGCCAACCCTCAAGCTTTCTACTTGTTAATTTACCCAAACTGAGTTTTTAAAAAAAATTTATCAACAGTTTCCTGATTCTACATATAGCAATCATAGTTTTATTGTTCCCCCATGCCTTAACAAGCAGCTGTCCTTTCACTGAGTTACTCTGTTACAGGTGTAAAAACCCTCCTTTGATTTCAATCAGTTTCCTTTAAGTTTCACTCCCACAGCAATCACACCACAAGGCCAAGTCTGTGGGATGTTGTTAAAATTTCAAACTTTAAAGGGACATTTTTAAAAAAAGTTTGGAAAGACTAACATTTGTAACACCTTCCCTCTAAAACTAAGGAAAGCATTACAGAGTAATGACTTTTTTTTTCATAATGCTTTCAAAATTTAACAAATTACAACATTGTGAAAATGTTTATGACTAACTCATCACACGTGCCACAGGTAAATTTGTATTTCTACGTTATCAGCTTTAACAATGACAAAACCAAGCAAATGTGACAATTAAGATTTAAAGTCCAGCATGTATTGAGTTTTGAGATTTGCAATTCACTTACAAACAAGAATTTCTTTCACTACTGGTCAATTCACTGTCTTAATATGCTCAAATTATTTGCCTAATCCACATATTACCTAGATGTTTTTGATGAAACATTTGTTCCCTGGTTAAACATCCCTATGTTGCTTTTCAAATCCATGTTGGAGTGTGCATAATCTGGTAAACAATGTGATAATCATAGAAATAGAACTACACCTATAATGGGCCAAAAGATTTTGCAATTTATTCCATCTGCTTTATTTTGTCAAGAATAACATTGCTAGCAAATCATTCAGCTTCTGGATAATGGCAGCAATGAATTGGATTACAGGACAAGACTTCCATCACAAGCAAAAACAGAAAATCAGCTGGTTTAGCAACATCTGTAGAGAGAAAACAGAGTTAAGATTTCAGGTCCACTGACCTTTCTTCAGAACATCTATCCTCTGGTTTCATCCTGAGCCTTTGTTTGTCTTTAATGGCAGACATTAATTGTTTATCAGCAATTTCACATTGAACCCACTTTAATAAAGATTTTGTTCCTGATCTTCATTTCTTCCTTGTCTATGCATCCAAGCCTGCGAAGGAAAACTTAACTAGCCAAACACCTGAATTTTCATATTCTCATCTCATTTACATTCAAGATTTTTTTAACTTTAAGTATTTCCAAGATTTAACTTTTTGGTGTTCTTGTCAGGAGATACAGGTTTAGTACTATCTCAACAGAAAACCAAAGAACCGTGGATGCTGGAAATCGGAAACAAGAGCAGAAATTATTAGATATTCTGAAGTGTCTTGAAGAGTCACTGGACATAAAAAGTTAACTCTGCTTTCTCTCCATAGATGCTGAGTTTTCTCAACAATTTCTGTTTTTGTTTAAGATTCTACTTTTATGCAAGGAGTTGATTTTTCTCTCAAGTAAAAGAAAACTTCTTTACACACTTCAATAACTTTGCTAAGGTTACATCAATGGCCAATACAAAAAGCCAGGTGTTCTTTTTAGTCAGTTCACAGATTTTAAAAGTTATTTTTATTTTCCATCCTCCTATTGTATTTGAGGCTTGTCTGATTTTTGTTTAGCAAGAGCAGTGCCTACTTTGAAAGTTAAATTTGTGTTCACTTCCTTGCATTTCAACCTTGTCAACATTGGATGTAATTTTTCCATTTTACTTCTAACATTCCTATTATTTGTTTCATCATTAGCTTTGCGTAAGGTTATTTTACCATACCTTACTCATGTTTTCCATGAATTAATAATTCAAATAGCTTTATGTCATCTCAGGCTGCTGTTAACAATTACTTCCAATCTGATGATCCAATATCCTTTTAAAACCAGAAGGCTGGGTTTCCGACTCTTTTGATGCATCTTTATTTGAAATGATAATTTTCAGAGCATTTAGACATTAAGGCACTGATTTTTTGTTTTACGAATCACTTAACATTTCCTGTCTGACTTCAGATTCCACAGCCTCACCAGGTTTTCTCAAACCACAAGAGACTATAATGTTTTTAAGAGTGGTGAAAGAGAAAAACCAAGGAATTATAGGCAAGATCTGTTTTTATTTGATTTATTATTGTCATACATACTGAGATATGTGAAAAGTATTGTTTTTCATGCTGACCAGACAAATTATACCTTATATAAATACTTCAGGGTAATAGGAAAGAATGCAGAATGCTGTTATAGCTATAGAGAATGTGCAGAGAAAGATCACCTCTAAAACATGAGAGGTGTGTTCATAAACCTGATAATTACAGGGAAGAAGCTGTTCTGAGAGTCACAGAGATGTACAGCACGGAAACAAACCCTTTGGTCCAACTCGTCCATACCGACCTGATCTAGTCCCACCAGCCTTAAATCTGTTAGTACATGTTTTTACACTTTTGCATCTTCTGCCCAATGGAAGAGGATGAAAGAAAGTATAACCGGGCTAGGAGCGATTCTTTCATTAAGTTGGCTGCTGTCCTAAGGCAGCGGGAAGTGTAGACAGAGTCAGTGGAAGGAAGGCTGGTTTGCGTAGTTAAGCTGCATTCACAACTCTCTGTAATTTCTTGCAGCCTTGAGCAGAGCAGTTGCCATTCTAAGCTGTGATGCATCTGATAAGATGCTTCCTGTGGTGCATCTATAAAAATTGGTAGGAAGCATTTTGGACATGCTGAGTTTCCTCAGCCTTCTGAAGAAGATTTTACTATATTGGCATCGGTGCGCTTTCTTGACTGTAGCTTTGGCATGGATGGACCAGGATAGATTTTTGGTGATGTTTGCTCCGAGGAACTTGAAGCTCTTGCCCACCTCCACCTCAGCACCATTGATCCAGGCAGGGATGAGTCCTCCATTCCTCTCCCTGAACTTTGATGACTAGTTCTTTTGTTTGAGGTAGTTGGTTAGCTCACTGAGCTGCTGGATTACTGTGCAGATGTTTCATTACCATGATGGGTAAAATCATCAGTGTGACTTTGGTGTTCTGTTGTTCTGTCCTGTTTGACTTTTATGTGGGTCTGGTCTCTTGTGATGAGTGTCACTTCTAGGTCTTCTCTGCAGCAGTTTATACTCTGGATCTATCTCTATGGATTTGTGGATGGCTTTTGGTAGAAACCCAGGTTTCTGAGAACTCTCTTGCATGTCACTGGTTAGCTTATCCGAGAATAGTTACTTTGTCATAGTTGAATTGATAGTCCTCTTGGTTTGTGTGTACAGAGATGAGGGAGAGTGGATCATGTTGTTTAGTAGCCGGTAGGTTTTCATGAAGTCAGGTGGCTAGTTTTTTCCTGTTTGTTCAATGGAGTGCTTGGTGCAGTTGTTATGAGGGATCTTGTATACTACATCGGTCCAACATGTTGTGGGTATGGGGTCCTTTGTCCTGGTAAGTAATTGGCGTAATGTTGATGTTGGTTGGTGTGCTACCATAATACATGTCATGATTTGGAGATGCCGGTGTTGGACTGGGGTATACAAAGTTAAAAATCACACAACAACAGGTTATAGTCCAACAGGTTTAATTGGAAGCACACTAGCTCCAAAAGCTAGTGTGCTTCCAATTAAACTTGTTGGACTATAATCTGGTGTTGTGTGATTTGTAACCATAATATCTAGTGGTCATAACAGACTGGTAGTTAATTCTAATATATTCTTTACACAGGATAAGATGGCCAGTGTATTGGGAGGTACAGTGTCTTCTTGGCGTTGTCTTTTGGAAAGCATCAGTAGACGAGGCTGATGAGGTATCTGTTGTTAGCAAAGACTTTGTGTAAGTTTTCTTCCTCTTCTTTGCACAGTTCTGGTGTGTTGCAGTGTGTTAGGGCTCTTTTGAATAGTGTCCTGACAGTTTCATTTGAGGTGGTTGCTATTGTAGTTGAGGATCTGGTCCGTGTGGGTGGGTTTCCTACGGTTGTAAATCCCTCGTTGGTCATCTGTTCTACCATGACATCCAGGAATGAGGGTCGGTTGTTGGTCTCTTCCTCTCTTGTAAATGTGAAGCCAGTGAGTACATTATTAATAAGGTGTGTCTTTCCTCTAGTCTTGTACATGTAATGATGACAAATGAGTTGTCTACATATCATACTCATAGTTTCAGTTGGATTGGGGGAGGGGCTGCGTTTTCAAGTCTCTGCATGACTGCTTCTGCTATTAGTCCTGAGCTGGAAAAACTTATCGGTGTGCCATTAACTTGGTGGTATATCCAGCCATTGAAGACAAAGTAGGTGGTGAGGCACAAGTCCAGAAGCTTGAGCATGTTGTATGTGCTGACAATGTTGCTAGGAGCCATTGTCATGGGATCCTCTAATAGTGTGGCGATTGTTTCCTTGGTTAGTGGCATGTCAATGAAGGTGAATAGGGCCATGACATCATATGAAACCATGACTTCATCATCGTCAATTTTAGAGTTCATGAGGCTGTCAAGGAGTTCCTGGGCCAAGTGCATGCAATGGGTTGATCACTGACGAGATGCTTTACTTATGATGCTCCCTATTATGGTAACGAAATGTCTGCACGATAACCCAGCAGCTCAGAGAACTCACTGACTACCTCATCCATGACCTGAGCTATCAATCTTTGTGAAAACCTTAAAGCTCCTTTGGACACTGGGAGAGAGATTTTTGTCTTGACTTAATGCCACTAAGTTAATTCTTTCTCTTTGTTATTTGAGATCTGACCCACTATGGTGGTGTTATCAGCAAATTTGTAAATGGAGTTAGAGGTAAATTTGGCCATACAGTCATAAGTGTATTAGGCATATAGTAAGGGGCTGAGTAGACAGTCTTGCAGAGCACTGGTGTTGAGGATTATTGTGAGGGAGGTATTGTCATCTATGCATCCTGATTGTGGTTTGTAAATCAGGAAGTCAAAAATCCAGTTGCAGAGTGGGGAGCAGAGTCCTAGGACCTAAAATTATGGAGTTGAAGGCAGAGCTAAAGTTAATAAATATGAGTCTGACGTAGGTGTCCTTGTTATCCAGATGTTCCAGGAATGAGTGTAGGGCCATGGAGATAGCAGATCAAGGCAATCTGGCAGGCTGGAGTTAATGTGTGCAATTACTAACCCCCTGGAATCAGATAGCCTAACATCTGTGGTGGGCAAATGGTTGGAGTTTATAATCAACTGAGCAACTAAATAATAACTGAACCCTTCAAATATTTTCACTTAATCAAAGAAGGCCAGCATGAATTTTGGGTGCTTCATGCCTGACAAACCTCATTAAATATTTTAAAGAAATGACTGGGGTAGTGAACTGGGGAATGTCTATATAGAATGTCATTTATATAGACTTCTAAAAAGCATTTGATAAAGTCCCACCTAAGAGACTATTAAGATACAGAGAGAAACCTCCAGAATTGAGGGCAAATTACTGATATGCTCCGATATTGATTGAGTGGCAGGCAACAGAAAGTAGGGATAATGGTTAGGTATTGAAGGAGGAAAAGTGTGGCACTGAATAAACATGATAAATCCGAGGAGCAGAAGAGTCGACTTTTCAGGCATAAGCCCTTCTGATGAAGCAACACACAATTTTTGATTCTGACTCTCCAGCATATGCAGTCCTTACTTTCTCCTAGGTATTCAATGGCAGGATGTAGATTAGATTAGATTCCCTACAGTGTGGAAACAGGCCCTTCAGCCCAACCAGTTCACATCGACCCTCCGAAGAGTAACCCACCCAGACCCATTTCCCTCTGACTAATGCACCTAGCACTATGGGCAATTTAGCATGGCCAATTCACCTGACCTGCACATCTTTGGACTGTAGGAGGAAACCGGAGCACCCGGAGGAGACCCATGCAGATACAGGGAGGATGTGCAAACTCCACACAGACAGTCACTCGAGGCTGGAATTGAATCTGGAATCCTGGTGCTGTGAGGCAGCAATGCAAACCACTGAGCCACCGTGCTACCCAAACCAAACCAATGTGATCAATGGTATCTCACAAGATGTGTGTTAATGCCTCATTTTATTCACATTATTTATTAACAATTTGGAAAATGACATAGGAATTTATATATCTAAATTTGCTGATGACACAGAGTTAGGTGGCATTGTAGATAGTGTTAATAATAGCATAGCCAGAATTTAGAAGGTTAAGGGATGATCTGATCAAAGTCTTCAAGATATGCATAGGAAAAGATAGAGTAGATAAAGATAAAATATTTCCACTTGTTGGAGATTCTAGAACTAGGAGACATAATCTGTCAATTAGCGCGAGACCATTCAGGAGAGATGTTAGGAAGCACTTCTATACATAAAGGATCATAGAGGTTTGGGACTCTTTTCCACAAATGGCAGTGGTTGCTAAATCAGTTATTAAGTTTAAATCTGAGATTGGTAAATTTTTGTCAAGCAAAGCTATTAAGGGATAAAGGATCCATATGGAGTTAGCAAGCAGACTATGGATCAGACATGATCGGATTGAATGGCATAACAGGTTTGAGGGGCTGAATGGCCTACCCCATTCCTTTCTTCCTCAATCACAGCCAATAAAACATCTGTGCTATCAATAAACCAATTACGAGTCATCCCCACAATGAAAAGAGTAGTAGTAAACAGAGAGTGTTGCTGAACAAAGAGACCTTGGAGTGCAAGTTCATAGCTCCTTGACAGTGGAGTCACAGGTAGATAGGATAGTGAAGAATGTGTTTGGAATGCTTTCCTTTATTGGTCAGAGTATTGAGTACAGGAGTTGGGAGGTCATGTTGCGGCTATAGAGGACATTGGTTATTGGTTGGAATATTGCGTGCAATTCTGGTCTCCTTCCTATCGGAAAGATGTTGTGAAACTTGAAAGGGTTCAGAAAAGATTTACAAGGATGTTACCAGGATTGGAGGATTTGAGCTATACGGAGAGGCTGAACAGGCTGGGGCTTTTTTCTCTGGACAGTTGGAGGCTAAGGGGTGACCTTCTAGAGGTTTATAAAATTATGAGGGTCATAGATAGGGTAAATAGGCAAAGTCTTTTCCCTAGGGCCGGGGAGTCCAGAACTAGAGGGCATAGGTTTAAGGTGAGAGAGAAAAGATATAAAAGAGACCTATAGGGTAACTTTTTCATGCAGAGGGTGGTACGTGTATAGAATGAGCTGCCAGCAGAAGTGGTGGAGGCTGGTACAATTGCAACATTTAAGAGGCATTTGGATGGGTATATGAATAGGAAGGGTTTGGAGGGATATGGGCCAGGTGCTGGCAGGTGGGACCAGATTGGGTTGGGATATGTGGACGGGTTGGACCGAAGGGTCTGTTTCCAAGCTGTACATCTCTATGACTCTATGACTCTAAATGAACATTCAAATCAAGCATCAATACATGTATATTTAGTGAATTGAGACTCCTGCTCTGACCACCTGTATTCAGTGTGTAGGAAGGATTTACAGATTAGCAGGCAATCTGCTTGACCACATGACAAATGCACTTTTCACGCCTATGAAGTCTTGAGATTGGATTCGAATCCAGAACTTCTAGCTCAGTGGTTGGAGTACAACCCATTGCATTTTTCTAAACCCCAATGAGTACAGACCTAAATTCCTTAACCTTACTCATATAACAATAATTCCTATCATATCCCAACATCAGTATCTTTGTTGACCCTGTATTTCTAAGAATAACAGTTGGATCCTTTCCACTCCAGAAAGGAATGAAGACACTACAACTTTAAACTGAAAACCTCCATATCTCCTGCACCCTATTCCACTATAATAGTGACTACAGAAGAGCACCTTGGTAGTTTTGTTCTATCTCAGTGGGGTTACACACTGGAAATCAAGCACCAGTATTGCTTGAGATGTCAGAAAGATAGAGATTTGTACAAGTACAGAATTCCTCAATTTACCTGTCTTTTAGATACAGGTTGACAGAAAGCACAGATCAGGTTTTTGTACCTAACTAAAACGGCAGTTTATCATGGTTAGATTCTAGCTACAGATAAACAATAATGAACTATCGATAAATCATTCTACCAGTTAAATTTTTAACCAACAAATGAACTCTCAGTCTGCAAGCACATGCAGACTGAAGCATCCAGACAAAAACAAAACACGGGTGTTATGGACAGAGGGAAAAACTTGGAAGGCAGGTCAATCGTTCCTGTTCACAGAGTTAGTTGAGATGGATGTGCTGACTTACCAGGATAGCGCTGCTCCTTGGTTCTTATTCTCCAAAGACTTTAATTTGCTTTCAGGAGTGCAGTATGATGACTTCTTAATTATGAAGTCTCAGGCTTGCTGTTTAAGAACCATATTCTGGATCAGTGGTGCTGGAAGAGCACAGCAGTTCAGGCAGCATCCAAGGTTTCGCTGCACTTTGGATGCTGCCTGAACTGCAGTGCTCTTCCAGCACCACTGATCCAGAATCTGGTTTCCAGCATCTGCAGTCTTTGTTTTTACCCTGTTTAAGAACCATAGCTCACAGCAACTGTTGAGTGAAAAATAAAATGGCTTTCATTGGGTTTAAAGTTTTCTTTTTACTGCAGAGAAAGGAGATAGCTCTTGTCCTTGCAGAAATCCAATGGCATCTCCCAAACACTCACATCTCCAAGCTGTTCAGCTACTTGGAGTCAGTTATATACTTCCTGGCAGGAATAGGTCCACAGACCAACTAGCTGCTTATTGCCAGCTAAAACTCCACTTGTACACAGCATCCCCATCAACACCTGGCTGCCGCCTATATATAACCAAACTTCCACTCTGCCTGAACAAGCAACCGTATAAATAGAACTTACAATGGGTGTCAGGCTATGTACTTTAAAAAGTGACAGCAATTGTTCTTGTTTTATTTAAACAGATTTTTCCCTCCACAATTCAGTCCACAATCAAAAATGCAGAAAAATAAGAAAATGTAGTTTGCCATCATCTTCACCAACTGGGGCAATATTGTCTGGAGCAACATTGTGCAATTGTACAAATGCTACACTTTCAAACGTTAGGCCTCGTGTCATTTTCTAATGACAAAGATACCGTGTTGGTACACAAAATCAATCTTAACCTCTGGACTATCTGACTACTCTGATGAGGAGCTGTTTCTTCCAACAGGCCATTATCCTCACTCTGATCAGGTATCTTTCTCTGAGAGTACAAATAAGAGCATGCTATTACCATGTTTGTTTGGCAACTCACAGTTATCTATCAATGCTTCTATTATCTTATCAGATGGGACTTTATTCCCAGTGGGGACACTTTTTAGATTCTTCCATTAACATCAGCCCTCTAAGATTTTCAAAGTATTGTGCAACCTTCATTGAACTACACTATCTATCAACACAGTTCATGTTTCTCTAATTAATTTTATAGAAGTCTGACTTTGTTTCTTCCTTATAATTTTAAAAGTTCTGTTTACAGCATAAGCTCCTCACTTACTAAATCATAGTCATTGAGAACAGTAACTTTCATTGTATCATTGTCACCAGACTCTATAGCTGAAAGCGATGAGTCTACCTCAAAAACTTTTTCTAGAAACCCATTCAGCGGGAAAATATGAGTCTTTTCCAAGCCACAATAGCTTTGTGGTTCAACATACGTCTTAATTTCTTCTATACTTGGCTTAACAACTAAGCAAATGTATCTTGCCGAACTGAAATCAGGAATTAATTCTGCGTCATCCTCAAGTATTACCTCAAACCCTGGAATAGAAGCTGCCATATATTGGATAATGACCAAAAGTGAAGACTGTGAGTGTGAAAGTGAGGCAGCTGAAGGGTTAGAAGTGAGGTGGGTGAGAGGGTATTGGAATGAAGGTGAGAGAAGTTCTTGATTGGTATGGGGAACAAAGGTTATGGGGAGAAGTGCAAGAGAATGAAGTTGAGAAACACATCAGCCATGATGGAATGGCGGAACAGAATCAGTGGGCTGAATGGCCTAATTTTGTTTCCATATCTTATGCTCTAATTGTCTAAGTTGGGATAAGGTAAGTAGGGAGTAGAATAGGAATGTGATTTAACTGGGTCAGAAGAATCAACTGCATCTAACTGTGCTGCAGATTGCTTTGGAAATATTGAAGTCTTTTGGAAACGGAGGCTCGCTCTGGACTCAGCTGGCCTCCATTTGAAAAGCATTCCTGTCTCCTGGCTACTTAGCGCTTGGACTTCTAGAAAATCCTACTTCTCAGCAGTTTTGAAATGGAGACAGGAATGGAGACAGGAATATGACAATCCAGCACAGTGAATCAGTTAAGAAGGTATGGGGCATGTTCATGTCACCGACATGTTAACAGATTAAAAGAAGTTAGGTGGACAGTGGATGGAGACGTTAGGAATCTAAAAGATGTGTTGGAAACCTGGCAGTGCCATCTCTCTGGCCCTACACATATCCCTGGAACATCTGGATAACAAGGATACCTATATCAGATTCTTAGTTATTGACCACAGTTTTGCCTTTAACAACATAATTTCAAACAAACTCATCTCAAAACTTTAGGACCTAGATCTCAGCTTCCCTCTCTGTAGTCTCGACTTCCTGACCCATGGGCTGCAATTAGTAAGAATAGGCAATAATACCTCCTCCACTATAATCCTCAACAAGGCTATGTACTCAGTCCCCTACTATACTCACAACTGTGTGGCCAAATTCTGTGCCGTGTATTTACAAGTTTGCTGACAACACTACCGTTCTGGCCAGATCTCAAACAATGATGAGACGGTGTACAAAAAAAGAGATTGAATGCTTAGCGGCATGATTTAAAGACAACAATCTCCTCATCAACATCAGCACAATGAAGGAGCTGGTCACCAACTTCAGGGAGTGGAGGGCACACCCCATCTGCATCGATGGTGCTGAGGTGAAGATGGTCAGCATTGTCAAGTCCTTGGAAGTGACAGTTTCCAACAATCTGTCCTGGTTCGCACCCATCGATGTATCAGTCAAGAAAACACAACAATGCCTCTACTTTCTCAGGAGGCTAAGGAAATCCGGCATGAACACAAAGACTCTTGCCTTTTTTTAATAGATACATGATAAAAAGTATCCTATCTGGCTGCATCACAGCTTGGTAGGGCAACTTCTCTTCCCAAGACCATAAGAGACCATAGAGAGTTGTGAACACAGGTGAGTCCATTACTTAAATCAGCCTCCTATCCATTGACTCCATCTTTCTCACTGCCTCAGTAAACCAACCAGCATAATCAAAGACCCCTCCCACCCTATTTACATTGTCTTCCACCCTCTTCCATTGGCTTGAATACACATACAAGCAGATTAAAGAATGGCTCTTTCTCCGCCGTTATCAGATTTTTGAATGGACCTCTCAAATGTTAATGTCAATCTCTCTCTCTCTCTCTCTGCACCTTCCGTGCAGCGATAACACTATATTCTGCACTCTGTTCTGCTACCCTGATGCACTTCGTACAGTAAAATCTGCCTGTACAGCACGCAAAACAACACTTTTCACTGTACTTTGGTACATGTGACAACAAAACAAACGTCAAACTTTAATTCAAACCCAAACTTGGTGAGGAAGAGTGTAGTGGGAGGAGTTGGTAATGCTTGTGCAAATGGAAGTGTGTGAGAAGGGTGAGAAGTGTGTTAGTGTCTGATGTTTGGAAAGAAGCGAAAGATTGAATGTAATGAAAAAGTGAGCTGACTATGTCTTAGAGTTATAGAGATGTACAGCATGGAAGGAGACCCTTTGGTCCAAATCATCCATGCCAACCAGCTATCCTAAATGAATCATGTCCCATTTGCCAGCATTTGGCCCATATCCCTCTAAACCCTTACTACTGTATTTATATACCCATCCAGATGCTGCAATTGTTCCAGCCTCCATCACTTCCTCTGGCAGCTCATTCCATACACGTACCACCCTCAGCATGAAAAAGTTGCCCCTTAGACCCATATCGATGTGAGACGGGAAAGATTTAAACTATGCCGTCTAGTTTTAGACTGCCACACCCTGGAAAAAAGACCTTGGCTATTTACTCTCTCCATGTCCCTCCTGATTTTATGAACTTCTATAAGGTCACCCCTCAGTCCCTGACGCTCAAGGGAAAGCAGCCCAAGCCTGTTCAGCTTCTCCCTATAGCTCAAACCCTCCAACCCGAGCAACATTCTTGTAAATCTTTTCTGCACCTTTTCAAATTTAACAACATTTTTCTTAGAATAGAGAAAGCAGAATTGAATGCAGTATTCCAAAAAAAGGCTTAACCAATGACCTCCCAACTCCTATACTCAACGCACTGACCAATAAAGGCAATCATGCTAAACGCTTTCTTCACTACCCTATCTACATGCGACTCAATGTATCTCCTGTTCCTCAGAATCCCCTCCAACAAGTTACCCACCACTGACATCAGACTCACTGGTCTCTACCTCTCTGGCCTTTCCTTACCACCTTTCTTAACTAATGGCACTACATTTGGCACTCTCCAGTCTTCTCACATATCACCAGTAGCTATCAATGACACTAATGCCTCAGCAAGGGGCACAGTAATCACTTCCCTAGCTTCCCATAAAGTTCTGGGATAAACCTGATTAAGTTCTGAGTAGTTATCCACCTTTATGCATTTTAAGACATCCAGTACCACCTCTTCTGTAAGATAGACAATTTTCAAGATATCACTATTTATTCAGTGTCCTACAGAATGGAAACAGACCACTTGACCCACAAAGTCCACACCAATCCTCCAAAGAGCATCCCACCAAACCTGCCCCTTCCCTATAACCCTGCATCCCCCATAGTTAACCCACCTACCCTGTATATCCCTGGATACTATGGGCAATGTAGCATGGGCCAATCCACCTAACCTGCACATCTTTGCACTGTGGGAAGAAACCAGAGCACCTGGAGGAAACCCACACAGACAAGGGGAGAATGTGCAAAATCCACAAGACAGTTGCCCAAGGGTAGAATCAAATCTGGGTCCCTGACATTGTGAGACAGCAGTGCTAACCACTGAGGTACTATGCCACCTTTATTTCTCTAGCTTCCATGTCTTTCTCCGCAGTCAATACTGACTCAAAATACTCAGTTAGTATCTCACCCATCTCCAGGGGTTCCGCACATTGACAGCCTTGTTTAAGGGCCTATTTTCTCCCAAGTTACTCTTTTGCCCTTAATGTCATTGTAGGATCCTTTTGGATTCTCCTTAATCTAATTTAACAAAACCATCTCATGTCTCCTTTTTTCCCTCCTGATTTCTTTCTTGAGTATATTCCTACTGCCCTTATACCCCTTGAGGGATTCGCTTGATCCCAGCTCTCTATACCTGCCATAAGCCTCCATCTTTTTCTTGACCAGAGCCTCAATTTCTCTAGTCATCCAGCATTCCTAACACCTATGAGCCATACTCTTCACACCAGGAGAAACATACTGCCAAATCCCTCTAATTTATACTTTCGTCAGTCTTTCTCCATTTAAATAATATCATATTCTCCTCTATTCTTCCTGCAAAGTGCACAGCCTCACATTTCCTCACATTATCTTCTGTCTGCCAAGTCTTGTCCATTCATATAAGCTGTCCCTGTCCCTTTACGGACACTTTGTGTCATCCTCATCTAATTTTATGTCTTTTGTAAACTTGTCTACAATGCAATCTCCTGTCTTCTGTCAGTTAGCAAATTCTCTATCCATGCCACTGTCGCCAACACTTTGAGCTCTTATCTTATGAAACAGCCTAATGAGTGGCACCTTATCAAATCCCTTCTGAGTCCAAACTTGCATCCACTTCTTCCTCTGTCCTATTTGTTAACTCCTCAAAGAATTCTAGTGAATTTGTCAGGCTTAACTTTCCCATCATGAACTATGATGACGCTGCTTGACCATAGTATGCATTTCCAAACCCTGTGCTATTATAGCTTTTATAATACATTACTAGTCAATAATAAATTATTTTTTAGTTTAAAATTAATAAAGTCAGTTAAAAAGTGCTCTCATCAATAAATTATGGTGTGTAAGCATGAATTATTTCAAATCTGAGTGTAATTTACTCTCCATATTACCAAAAATAAGAATAGATGTCAATATAGAAGTTTGCCCAATATTATTCTTTTCACTGTTGGTTTTTGATGATGACATCTAATGGCATGTTTTACAAGTTTTCATGACTTAAACTCATGCTATGGAAGTGAAGACTGTTCAGCTAGAAGCAATGCGATCATTGTTGAGGTCTTTTTGATATCAAGCTAACTGCTGTGATAGAAACTGGACCTCAAAAGGAATTCTTTGTGTATAAGGAAAAGACCATGAAAGAAAAGCATGCAGTCAGGGACACAGCTAGTGTTGAGTGTCTTGGCATGAATTAGTTCAATAAATTCTTAGTTTAGATCTAAAAGGTGTTAAAAATTCCAACACAGTCAGAGACATGTACAGAGCTAAATTTTACAAATTTATCTTCTTTCAGTTTCATGGAGTGTTTCTTTCTGTGAGCTCAAATGAATTGTCTCGTGCATTTCACCACATCTTGCCTTGTTATGTGTGTATCTCACCTCAGTGGTGCTAGTTTCATGTACTATCGTACTCACCAATCGATTTCCACCACTGGTGTCATACTTACAGTCCAGCTGTACACTAAATCAATTGCTGCTAGCCATGAATAACCCTGTACAGTACACATTGTGACAGGGAAACTAAAAAAAGCTTTTGAGGGCACATAGGCAGTATGGGCACTATTTCCTTGGAAATAAAAGCTTACATTTGTAAATGTATTGCTATTTTACATCATCATATGTCAGATTAACTATCACTGCAAGTCAGTAGACATTTCATTTGTTCCATCTTTGAAACTTAACATACATTTTGTGTGCTTGCATCAGTGCATTTTTATTCATCCTTGGGATGAGACCATTGCTGGTTGGCTGGGCCAGTATTTATTGCCCATCCTGAAGAAGGTGGTGGTGTGCTGCCTTCTGGAATGATTGTAGTCCATTTGGTGTATGTAGACCCAGAATGCCATCAAGGAGGTTAATTCCAGAGCCATGATGGTGACTGGTTCACAGAGGAACTTGAAGGTAGTGCTGTTCCCATGTAGGTTTTAGATGGTGTAGTTGTGGATTTAGAAGGTGCTGGAAGCTTTGGTGAATTTCTGCAGTGTGTCTTGAGAACGCTACAAGCTATTACTAATTCCTGTGCGAGGAATTGGATGTTTGTGGATGTAATGCCAATTAAGCAGGCTGCTTTGTCCTATATGATGTCAAGTTTGAGTAAACCATAAGCCAATTAGCTTAACCTTTGTCATTTGCTAACTGTTACAGTCTGCTTTGATGTCAGCATACCTTCATGAAGGGGAAATCATGCCTGACAAACTTACTGGAATTCTTTGAGGAGGTATCAAGCAGGACAGATAAAGGAGAACCAGTACATGCATTATATTTGGATTTCCAAAAGAATGTTTGATAACATATGTAAGGCTACCTAATAAGATAAGAGCCTTTGGTTTTGGGGATAGTATGTTAACATACAGAATCTCTGGGGATATATAAAGTTATGCACTTTGGTAGGATGATTGGAGGAGCTGAATATTATTTAAATGAAGAAAGATTGAAGAAAGCTACAGCATGGAGTGATTTGGGATTCCCGCCCAAATGAATTACTAAGTTCAGCAGGTAATAGTAAAGGCAAATGGAATGATATCCTTTATTTCAAAGAAAATGAACATAAAAATGGGGAAGCCTTGCTAAAATTACAAAGAAACTAGTTCCATTAGATCTAGAACACTGTGAACAGTTTTGGTCCCCTTATCTTAAGAAGGATTGGAGGCAGTACAGAGAACGTTCACTGAGTTGATGCCAAATATGAATACTTTTTTGATGAGGAGAGGTTGAGTATATTTGGGCATATACTCATTGGAGTTTACATGAATGAGAGGTGACCTTATTGAAATATTGAAAGCTTGACTGGTACATGTGAAGAGGTTGTTTTTCATTATGGGAGAATCTAGGACCAGAAAGAATCCTCTCAAACTAAGATGTCACCATTTTAAAGCTGAACTGAGGAGGAATTTCTCCTCTGAGGGTAATGAATCTGTGAGCTTTCTAACACAGAGCCCTGTTGATGCTGTGGGTCATTAAGTATATTCAAGTCTGAGATATTTTAAAAAATAAGAGAATTAAGCTTTATGGGGAGAAGGCATGAAAGTGGAGTTGGGGATTATCAGATCAGCCATGGTCCCATTGGATTAGACTCAATGGGCTGAATAGCTTCTTTCTGCTGTTCTCTAGTCTTATGATAATTTTAAATACAACATCAATCAACTCTTCTGCGTCAGAACTGGAAGAGTTTCAAGTCTGTAATCACATTATTACAGGTGGAAATTTCTTTGGAGATTTAAATAATTTCAAGTTTTAAATGATTTCCTTGGTGTCAGGCAGCTGACAGACTCAGAAGCTCCACCTCTCGAATAAGTGAACATTCATCCCTATGGTTTTGATCATGTGGAAGGAAGCATGCTTAATGTTTAATCTCACAGTCTGCGCTTTTGGAGTGTTTTAAGTTGTTATTACTTTTCAGAAGAGATAAGCACTCTATTGGTCGAACATAAGATCCACCTTGTCACAATACGTACAAATAAACTACTTTTTACTATATGTGAAAATATTGTGATGAGAAAATCAACACAATCAGCTTATACATGATTAAAAATCACACAACACCAGGTTATAGTCCAACAGGTTTAATTGGAAGCACACTAGCTTTTGGAGCGACGCTCCTTCATCAGGTGGTTGTGGAGGGTTCAATCGTAACACAGAATTTATAGCAAGAATTTGCAGTGTGATGTAACTGAAATTATACATTGAAAAATTGATTGTTAAGCCTTTCATCTGTTAGAATACAGTGATAGTTTCACTTCTTTCATGTGTAAATCACAAAACCCTTCTTTTTAAAGTTGCATTCTCGGGTTAGCTGTTAACAATGGTGAGGGCTAGACAATATGTTGAAGGTTCTGGATTAGTGGTGCTGGAAGAGCACAGCAGTTCAGGCAGCATCCAACAAGCAGCGAAATCAACGTTTCAGGCAAAAGCCCTTCATCAGGAATAAAGGCAGTAAGCTGGAAGCATGGAGAGATAAGCTAGAGGAAGGGGGGAGGGAGTAACATAGAGTACAATGGGTGAGTGGGGGATGAGATGAAGGTGATAGGTCAGGGAGGAGAGGGTGGAGTGGATAGGTGGAAAAAGAGATAGGCAGGTAGGACAAGTCCAGACAAGTCATGGGGATAGTGCTGAACTGGAAGTTTGAAACTAGGATGAGGTGGGGGAAGGGGAAATGAGGAAGCTGTTGAAGTCCACATTGATGCCCTGGAGTTGAAGTGTTCTGAGGCAGAAGATGAGGCGTTCTTCCTCCAGGCGTCTGGTGGTGAGGGAGCAGCGGTGAAGGAGGCCCAGGATCTCCATGTCCCCAGCAGAGTGGGAGGGGGAGTTGAAATGTTGGGCCACGGGGCGGTGTGGTTGATTGGTGCGGGTGTCTCGGAGATGTTCCCTAAAGTGCTCTGCTAGGAGGCGCCCAGTCTCCCCAATGTAGAGGAGACCGCATTGGGAGCAATGGATACAATAAATGATATTAGTGGATGTGCAGGTAGAACTTTGATGTATGTGGATGGCTCCTTTAGGGCCTTGGATAGAGGTGAGGGAGGAGGTGTGGGCACAGGTTTTACAGTTCCTGCAGTGGCAAGGGAAAGTGCCAGGATGGGAGGGTGGGTCGTAGGGGGATGTGGACCTGACCAGGTAGTCACGGAGGGAACGGTCTTTGCGGAAGGCGGAAAGGGGTGGGGAGGGAAATATATCCCTGGTGGTGGGGTCTTTTTGGAGGTGGTGGAAATGTCGGCGGATGATTTGGTTTATGCAAAGGTTGGTAGGGTGGAAGGTGAGCACCAGGGGCGTTCTGTCCTTGTTACAGTTGGAGGGGTGTGGTCTGAGGGCGGAGGTGCAGGATGTGGACGAGATGCGTTGGAGGGCATCTTTAACCACGTGGGAAGGGAAATTGTCGTCTCTAAAGAAGGAGGCCATCTGGTGTGTCTAAAGAAGGAGGCCTGAAAATTTGTTGCTGGAAAAGCGCAGCAGGTCAGGCAGCATCCAAGGAACAAGAAATTCGATGTTTCGGGCATAAGCCCTTCATCAGGAGTCTGATGCACACGTCCTGATGAAGGGCTTATGCCCGAAACATCGAATTTCCTGTTCCTTGGATGCTGCCTGCCCTGCTGTGCTTTTCCAGCAACACATTTTCAGCTCTGATCTCCAGCATCTGCAGATCTCACTTTCTCCTTAAAGAAGGAGGACATCTGGTGTGTGTTAGCCCCCTGTGTTCTCTGTCTATGACCTGATGTTTAGATTGATTCTAATCTAAAAAGTGAGATAACAGAGTTTTACATAAATTCATGCAGTTTTTGAACTCAGAGTTCTACATGAGTGTATACAGATTTTCAGCAAAGTGCAATGTAACTCTGCAAGTACAAATTCACCATACAAAATATATGTGTGCATGTGGGTCTTTGTCTGTGTGTGTGTGTCTATATGGGTGTGTGTGGGTGTCTGTGTGCGCGTCTGTGTGTACCTGTGTCCATATGTATGTGAGAGTGTGTGTGTGTAGGAATATCTGTGTGTGTGTGTGTGTAGTGTAATGGTGATCACCTGTAATGTGACATGACCTGTAATGTGACATGAGCTTATACATGACTATGGTGAACATGTGAGTTCCTGAGCATCTGAGACCAAACAAATATATTAACAAACAAGGCATCTCACTACAACCCCTTCTCATGGGCAACTCCGAAATACTGGCCTTTCCAGTGATGTTTACGTGAAGTAGAAAGTACATGGAAGACAATGAAGGTCCTTCAGTTCAATATCAACATTAACAATGCACACTCCAGTATATGAAACTCCAGTATATTTCCCATTCATCATTCAACAAGTAGCATATTTAAGGTAATCTTTTACTTCTTGCAAATTTAAGGCTATTACATCTGCATGTATTTTGGCTTTGGAAAGATATTGCACATTAAATTCAGAAGTTACTAGAACATGCTCAATTGCCTAGCCCAAGTAAAGTTTATTGATACAATAGGTTAAACTTTGTCCTTTCATTTCTGAAGGTTCAGTTCAAACAGAGCATTGACAAATTGAAAATTTCATGTCTATTGTCTGTAAATCTCCCATGTGAAAAATGATTACGTAGACTGGTACTGGGCCAACGACAGAAAGCTGCTAATTTGTTATTAAGTGGCAAACTCATTCAGATAAAATCACAGTCAAATCTGTTTGACAAATGGAAAAATATTACACAGTAATGCAGCAGAGTGCTTCTGAGGTTATATTCTAGTAGAGAGTGCTTTAATCTGCATCTAGCTATGACCAAACCTGACTTGAGTACTTGAAAGTAACATTGATTTGGATTTTGATGGGTTGACTGGAATCTTGCCCATTGTTTGGCGCTCCATCTGGGAACACTCATTAGTTCCTTGGGGAAAGCCAGATGGAATCGAACATCTTTCAGGCATTTAATAGGCATCTAACTGGTGTCCCTGTCATGAGATTTAGCATTTAGCAGCCAGTGACATGTGTTTGCTGCCAGTGCCAATGGGAACAGATATCCAGGCTGTAAGGAAAAAAAATCAGTAAAGCTGGTGAATGAGGCATATTGGGTTGACTCGCCTTGTATACTTCAATGGAATACCGGTAGGATCTGTACTTATTTAAAAAATTGGATTCTCTCTCTGGGAGGCTATAGGTGAGTCAAGGCGCAATGGGGTCTCAGATTGGTGTTGTAAGAAAGGATGGGGTTTGTGTCGGTTCCAAGAGTAGAGTCTGGTTTTCAGTGGCCACTCCACTGCCCAATGCTGCATCCCTAATTGGACAGAGAGTGCCTCATTGTGATGGACCCACCATCCCCTTGGGAATTTCAAGCCAATAGGAACTCTGGGGCAGTTGTCATTTCATTCCTGAACTGCGACCAAATTGAGTCGGTTCAAGCAGGCTGTATGTCCAGTAGCTTATTAATGAACTTAACTGGCATACTCTTGCTGCCAGCCAGGAATTCTTCTGCCTCTTCCTGTTCATTCTCCCTCTGTTATGTGGGCCATGCTATTGTAGTTCCTGCCACAACAAGATTGCATTAACCTGGGATATCCAAAATACAAAGCATTCAACTCCCCAGCAGTAACACCCTTCCCTTGAATAAGTGCATCAATTCAAATAGAAAGATTAATAAACAGTTTGATGATTATGTCTATACTTAGAACACTGCTGTTCTGTATTTGACACAATGAATGTTTTGTTATTTCTGTTTCTTGTTTATTATCTTCTCTGTTTTGTCTGCAATCTTCAGGTACAAGTACAGCATTTGTTTTGATGGCCTACTTAGACATTTTCTATTTTTGAAAAACAGTAGTTTGAATCATAGAGTCCCTACAGTGTGGAAACAGGCCATTCAGTCCCTTGAAGCCATACTTACATTTCAAAGAACATCCCACCCAGACCCAATCCCTTAACAATCCCTGTAACCTGGCATTTCCCATGGGTAACCCACCTAGTCTGCATATCCCTGGACACAATGGGCAGTTTAGCATAGCCAATCCATCTGCCCTGCACATCTTTGGACTGGGGGAGAAAGCCAGAGCCACAGGAAGAAAACCGTGGAGAATGGGAGAACGTGCAAACTCAACACGGACAGTCGCCTGAAGGTGGAATTGAACATGGGTCCCTGGACCAGTGAGACAGCAATGCTAACCACTGAGCCTTTGTGCTACCCATGTATTACTTATTCATCTGAAAATTCATGACAGTTTAGAACCTTCAAAATTTTTTTGTTGATTTCTTTTTGCAATGTGGATACGTTAATCAGGAAATGTGAATTGGAAAAGGCTATACAACCCTCAAATCTGCTGCATTGTTCATCAGCAACCTGGCCAATCTGTATCTCAGTTCCATTTATCCACCTTTGTTGCACATCCCTAGATACATTTGCCCATCAGAATGGAGTTAACATTTGGTGGACACAGAGTCATGAGAGGATTTCTAGATTAGAAAATCTGAATTTCAGGAGAGAGATGATCAAGAAGGGTGATCTAGGATAGAAGGGGATTGGGGAGGGCATGACCAAGAAAAAGATCACTGTTAGGATTTCAACGGGAATCATTTATTTCAATCCAAGAGGTCTTGCAGGTAAGGCTGATAAATTCACGGCATGTTTGAGAACATGGGATTGGGATGTCATGACTATTACAGAAACATGCATGATAGGAGTTACAGTTCAATGTTCCAGGTTTCAGAAGCTATAGGAAGGATAGAAAAGGGAGGAAAAAGATGAGAGAAAATTACTTCTGTAACTAAAGAAGGTATGTCTGAAATATCATCCAGTGAAAATATATGGGTTGAAATTAGAAATAAGAAAGCAAAGATTACCTTGATGGGATTGTACTATATGTCCTCCAATAGTTAAAAGGAAAATTGAGGAACAAACATGTAGAGATATCTCAGGTATATGTAGGAATAGTAAGGTTGTAATAATAGGTGATTTTAATTTTCCAAATATTGACAGGGACTATAGTAGTGTTACGGGTTTGAATGGTGAATAATTTGTTAAATGTGTTCAAGAACATTCTCATCACCAAAATGTAAATAGTCCAACTAGAGAAGAAGCTAACGTTGTCTTTCTGTTGGGTAATAAGGCAGGGCAAGTGACTGAAGTGGTTGTAGGAGAACATTTTTGGTCTAGTGATTATAATTCTACTAGTTTTAAAATGGCTATGGAAAGTTAAAATTTTTAATTGGAGTGAGGCAAATTTTAATGGTATGAGACAAGAACTTTCGAATGTTGGTTGGAGTAGTCAGTTCTCAGGTAAAGGGATGTCTGACAATTGGGAGACTTTCAAGAGTGTGATAACGAGAGTTCAGAATCGTTTATGTTCCTATTAGAGTGAAAGGTAAGGCTGGTAGGATTAAGGAACAATGCATGAATAAAGGTATTGAGATATAGACAACTGGGATTGAAGGAAGCTCTTGAACAGTATAAAGAGTGTAGGAGTGTTCTCAAGAGGGAGATCAGGAAGGCTAAGACGGGAAATGAGATAGCCTTGGCAGGTAAGGTTAAAGATAATCCTAAGAAATTTTACAAGTATATTAAGAGCAAGAGAGCAACTAGAGAGAGAGAGAAAGTCGAGCCCCTTAAAAATCAAAGAGGTCATCTTTGTGTTGTACCTCAGGAGATGGGAGAGATATTAAATGAACGCTTTGTTAGTTTTTACAAAGGAGAAAGGAATGGAGGCTAGAGAAATCAGGAAATAAATATTGATGCTTTGAAAACAGTTCACATTACAGAAGAGGAAGTGCTGGAGGTCTTAGAAAATATAAAGGTGGATAAATCTCCTGAACCTGATCTAGTGTATCCCAGGATGTTGTGAGAAGTTAGGGAGGAAATTGCAGGGCCCCTTAGAGAATTATTTATATCCTTTATAGCCATACCATGGATAAGGTGTCAGATGTTTGGAGAGTGGCTAATGTTGTCCATTTGTTTAAGAAGGGATGTAAGGAGAAGCCTGGGAACTATAGTGAGTCTGACTTTGGTGGTGGTTAAGTTTTTGGAGATAATTCTGAAAGATAAGATTTATATTATTGAGAGAGACAAGGAATGCTTAGGGATAGTCAGCATGGTTTTGTGCAAGGGAAATCATGTATCACCAACTTGATTGAGTTTTTGAGGAAGTAACCAAGAAAATTGAAGGCAGAACAATAGACATTACTTACTTAAACTTTAGTGATGTCCTTGACAAGGTACTGCTTGTAGACTAATTAGTAAAGTTAGATCACATGGGTTGCAAGGTAAGCTTGTCAATTGGATAAAAAGTTGTCTTAACGGCAGGAAACAGAGAATGGTAATGAGAGGGTTGTTTTTCAGACCGAGGCCTGTGACTAGCGGTGTTCCGCAGGGATCGGTGCTGGCTCCATTTTTGTTTGTCATTTATATAAATGATTTAGATGCGAACATAGGCGGCTTGGTTAGTAAGTTTATAGGTGGCACCAAAATTGGTGGTGTTGTGAACAATGAAGCAGGTTATCTGAGATTACAAAGAGATTTTGATCAATTGGGTTAATAGGCTGAGGATTGGCAGATGGAGTTTAATTAGGATAAAAGGAGATATTGCCTTTTGGTAAAATAAACAAGAGCAAGACTTATACAAATAAAAGTAGGGCCTTGGGTAACGTTGTAGAACAGAGCGACCTCAACGTTCAGGTACTTTATTTTTTTGAAGTTTGTGACATATGGAGACAGGGTGGTTAAGAAGGCATTTAGCACACTTGCCTTCATTGCATAGACCTTCAAGTATAGGAGTTGGGATGTTATGTTGAGGTTGTAAAGGAAGTTGGTGAGACCTCCAAGTCTGGGTGCCCTGTTACGGGAATGATATTATTAAGTTGGAGAGGGCTCATAAAAGAATTGCCAGGATGTTGCCGGGAATGGAATGTTTGAGTTAAAGGAAGAAGCTTGATTGACTGGGACTTTTTTCACTGGAGCCCAGGAAGTTGAGAGGTGACCTTATAGATATTTATAAAATCATGAGGGGGCATAGATAATGTCTTTTCCCTTGGGTGAGGGAATTTCAAGACTAGGGAAAATACTTTAAAGGTGAAAGGACAAAGATTTAAAAAAGACATGATGGGCACCTTTTTTAAACAGGAAGTGATTCATATGTGGAATGAACTACCAGAGGAAGTGGTGAGTGCTGATACAGTTACAATGTTTAAAAGATATTTGGATCAGTTCATGATTAAGAAATGTTTGGAGAGACAAGGGCCAAGTGCAGGCAGGTGGGGCTTGTTTAGTTTGGGATTTTGTTTGGCATGGACTGGTTGGACTGCAGGGTCTTTATCTGTGCCATATGACTCTATAACTGTTCTGGGGCATGTGGGAATCATGGTCAAAATGTAGCATGGGGTTATGGAGGGGAATTGAGAGGTTATTCAGAAGGCAAATGTGGGACCCAGTTGCCCTCTTAAAGTACAGCTTAGATTGGAGGAGAGGTCAATGACACACAGCTGAATACATCATGTTTACTGCCTATAAACATTTGTTTAAGGAATGCAACTAACCCTTTCACACTACCTGTACTTTGTTATTTGCATTGTCCATTTTATAGTTACCTAAAAAGTTCACAATACTATAGGGTCAGACTTTTTCTTCCATTTTTCTATAAATAACAAACTTGATACTGTGGCTAAACTGGGCCTTTCAAAAAATGTCCCTTATTAAAATACTTATATGTTTAGAGCTGCCAGTTTACAGAAACCTAATTAACTTCCCCGATATTTCTTCCTGTGGAGAATCTTATTGGGTATCTCCACATGGAGACCACAATTCTGGCTGTAAACATCTGCTATATGTAGCTGCCAACCCCTTTCGGCCATCTTGTGTCAGCTAAAATAGCCCCAGTGGCCATCTTGCCAACTTTAGTCATGGGCCACTACAATATGCACATGCAACCTCACTGACTTCTCTACTCCAAACACATCATCCTATAATAAGACAATACTCATCCCCAAATCACGAGCATAAATTGTCATTTTGTATAATCTTGAAAAATCAGAGGGGTGGGGGGCAACACTAATTCATTTATTACAATTGCCTACAGTTTCTCAAAGACTTGGCATTCTGCTGACTAAACTGTTTTTAAACTAGTGTTTTAAAGGATTGGTGCATGGTTTGAAAAGCAAGTAATCTGACATTTTGCTTGCTACTTTAACCATAGTATTGAAATAATGCACAAATTTATCGTGAAATCCACACATTGCCAAAAATCTCAAGATTTCTTGTTTAGTTTCAAGAACAAGGAATGCTGTTAGAGCCTTCACTTTAGCTGCCCTTGTTTAACAATATATCTTAAGGGAGTTACTCTTGCTTTCACAAATTCACTTTTGGATAAATTTATTACCAAATCAGCCACCGTAATTGCTTGAGCATGTCTTTGAATTGTCTCATATGTTTTCGCCAAGTGTTATTATGTATCACAACATAGACTTAATACGTTAGATAGTCACACACCTCAGCTCTGGCTTGATTCATGTAGCTGGGGCCTTCTTTAACATAAATGGTATCATAACCGATATTTGGTTAACCCTTTCAGTTAACAAAAGTGGATATTTCTTGAATCCTTGACTTTAATTGGACATTCCAGTACTACTTCAACAGACCAGTCTTAGAAAGGAGTGAGGCCACTGCCAAACCTATCACTGCAGTCTTTCACCTGTGGAGTTGGGGATGAATATATCTTCAGGACTATATCCACCTTTTTGAAACTATGCAAAGTCTAGCTGAACCATCTAGTTTAGGAATCAGCACGATTGGTAAACTCCATCTGCTTTGAATCAGTTAATTCAAGTGGTTTTTCAGCATGTGCTGAATCTCTGTTCCCATCCAAACTTGTTTGACTTGTCTCAACTGATAAGCATGTTGCTTCCTCAGTCCTGAGAGTTCTTTCTTATTTCAGGCCACAACTTTAAAAAAACATAAAAACAAAAGGACATGGTTTTTACTGCACAAAAGGCTTGCATGCAAGTTTAGTTGGTAATATGGAAGGTAACTGTACTGTTGGCCTTTATTTCAAAGTGGGGAGGTCTTGCTAAAACTATATAAGGCACTAGTCAGTCCACAGCTGGAATATAATGGGCTTCTTATCAACGGAAAGATATAATGGCATTAGAGGAAGGCCAGACCAGGATCACAAAGTGAATCCCACATATGGAGATATTGTCTTATGAGGAGATGTTGTGTAGGTTGAGCCTGTACTTGTTAGAGTTTAGAAGAATGAGAGGTGAACTATTGAAACATATAAATTTGAGAGGGTAGATGCTGAAAGATTTCCTTTTGTGTGGAAGCCTAGGACCAAGAGGGCATCTCAGAAGAGTGTCACCTTTTTAAAGCAGAGATGAGGAGGAATTTCTTCTGTGGAGAATTCTTTGCTACAAAGGGCATAAGTGACTGGTCATTAAGTATAATCAATTTAAGCCAAATCTTATTGAATGGTGGTAGCAGAGTTGATGGGCTGAATGGCCTAGTTCTGTTCCTATGCCTTATGGTCTTTGTTGATGACTGAGAATAGACTGATGGGACAGTTATTTAGCCAGGTGGATTTGAATAGACAGGACATACCTGGTTGATGTTAGATTGATACCAATGTTGGGCCTATATTGGAACAGCTTAGTGAGGAGAGCAGTTAGTTCTGGAGCACAATGTCTCAGTGCTATTGTGAATCTTTACTGTATGCAGTGCCTTCTGCCATTTCTTCATGTCATGTAGAGGGAATCAAATTGGTTAAAGACTGGCATCTGCCATGCTGGGAAACCCAGGAGGGGCTGAGATGGATCATCCAGTTGACACTTCTGGCTGAAGGTAGTTTATAGTGCCTAAAATGGATGCTGTTTCATTCACTGGTACTTGCATTATTCACTTTGATGAACTAAAGACACAGAAAAGATGATTAATAGATAGTCTAAAATGTTTAATCATGATCGAGGTAAAGAAATTAAACATTAACTTGCATTTGTTAAACCACATCCTGAGCACTTAACACTTAGTGTAGTATTATGACAAAGTGATAATAAGCCAGACTAAGTCAGACTTGCTAACACTGAATTCGCAACGCAATGGAATTAAAACATTTGATGACCCTCAAGATTGCCTACCTGTTCCTAACCAAACATTAGAAATATCACATAGTGGACACCAGGTTTATAACTTAAAGAGAAGTTAATCATTCATTATGAATATTGTAAATTTAGTGAGCAAATTAACGTCTATGATTTAAAACCAACCGTCTTTGATCATCATTTCCACTCACACACACAAAGACAGACACAGTTCAGGGATAAATAAAAAAATAAAATTTTCCAGTTTGATAACCATGTTAATAATGAGTACCAAGTCTTTATGGAATCTTTGAACAATGTGTTGTATTACAAGAACGTAGGATTGTATCTTGCTTGAATTCCAAAGTCACCGGTCAATGCAAACAGCTTCCTGTAGGCTTCAAAGAATATTCAATTATTTCTTATAAATTGGGATTATTTTCTCACAACATTGAACAACTAGCCATAAAGATCTACAGCACAAAGAAATGGTCTTTCAGCCCATTGCATCCACAGCAGCCAAAAACAACCACCTAACTGTTCTAATCCTATTTTCCAACACTTCACCCATAGCCTTGTAAGCCTTGGCATTGCAAATGGACATCTAAATACTTCTTACATATTACGGGGGCTTCTACCACCCTCACAGGCAGTGAATTCCTGATTTCCGCCACCCTCTAGATGAAAATGTTTTTCCTTACATCTCCTCTAGTCTTCTGCTCCATCTCTTAAATCCATGACCCTGATCATTAATCCCTTCATTAATGAGAAACGTTTCTTCCTGTCTAATCTACCTATTCTTTAACTGAACATAAAACTAGACAGAGTAAAACTCAACGACATATAGTAAAATCTGCTGCATGTTTGTAGCATGTTGGGCTTCACAACTGCCCGTGCTGGTCCATTTGCGTGCTATGAACACTCATTAGTATACACATTTTTAAAATTACCTGCAAGATAAAGATGCATTATGCAAGAATCTTATCGCACCCGGTTCATGTTTGTTTAAAGAAGGCGTGCACTTGCCTGTTTAGTGCAGCTGTGTTTGAAATCACAGCTTTTCCTCATTGAACTCAGTGACACAAGGGAGCGGAACAGAATGGAGCCTTGCACAGTGGCTTGGGATTAGAATGGGTGAGGGATGGGTCCAACATGGAGTGAGATCAGAAGCATGGAGGATCAAGAGAATTGGGATCCAGTAGAGGACTGAGGATAGGGTTGGAGACGGAGAGGAGTGAAATGGAAACGTATCCTGTGTGTAGTGGGCATTTGATGACGACCACCATACAAAGAAGATGAAAGCTATAGACATGCAGTGTCAGTATTGTCCGCATGTAAGTTTATTTCAAGGTGGTGGCTGATTGAATGCTTACTGGACTTTGAGAAAGCTTCCCTCACCACAGAACCTGTGGGGTCTGGCAAAATTTTACGTTTTAATTGCATTAAAATAGGAAACAGGAAAATCAAAAGAGCCGAGATTGTGCACTCTTCCAGTTATGTTGTTTGGAATGATACATAATTGACAAAATTCCGCCCAGTTTGCCAACATGTAGCAGTAAATTGGTAAAATCACTATTCAGTCTTAGGACCAGCAACACAACAGTGTTATTCAGTGGGGTGTTGCAGCCTCAATCTTGTTCCTGCTGAATATTGAAGTCTTTTACATGTATTCTAAACAAGTTATCACGGAAACCATGGCAACAGTAGGAGATATAACCACACGTCTTATTAAATGCAAGATTTGAAAAGCTCACCAACTGCCCACTCATGCTTGATGCAGAATTGTTTGCGCTAAAGTAATTTGCAGTTTCACAGATTTAAAATGATTTGATAACACAGTAATTTTTACAAGCTTGGGTTAAAGAAAAAAAAACTGCTAAGAAAGCCAGCAAAGAATAAAGTCTCTGGAATGAACTCCATGGGGAAAATTACAGATACAGAAATCTGACTTCAAGGTTTTTGAGTAGAACAGCAAGCTGTTTAAAAAAAAACTTTCATACTCATCAATTTAGATTGATCGAGATTACAATGGAGAGGTCCAACAGCTCGGCAGAACAGCGTGCAAGCGACTGAGAACTGCAAATAACACACACGCTTAGAAGCCAAGCTAAAAAATAAAATTTGATTTGCCCTTACTGTTCAATATTCCAGAATGCACTACAAAAATTACAGATGAATAATTCAAAAGTAATTAGGATTGTCAATTATTTTTAACTGAAGATAAGAGAGATATAAACCTGAAAGTAAGTGAGATGAGATCATATGAATAGCACTTTTTGTTTGATAGAGGCATTTTGAAGTATTGGCCATGTTGTGTTGCAGTCATGAAATTCAACTGGCTTCCATATTTATATTTTGATAGTTCAGGCATTTGCCTTCCTGCACAGAAGGAGAATTATGAAAACCATAAAAGAATTAAACAGGGGTATAAGTCTGGGGAGGGATGAATCTACAAAGCTATTATTTGCTCCATCGGTATTTTACAATTCTCATAGTCAATACTATGAGCTATCTCACTGATAGAAGGGCAGTTAAATGGAAACAAATACACAATTAAAACGTGCAACCCTATTTAAAAGTACAAAACAATCTAAACGTTAGCTACAGAATGACAATGCAAATAACTTTTTATCACCTCCTCACTCAAACCATTTTTCTAGAAATAAATATGTATTTCCATGGCAACTTAAGAGCCTTATGACTGCACTATAAAGTAATTGCTCAAGAAATGTTAATGTTGTGGACTGTTTCCAGTTTAATGCAAACTGAAGATATCATGCAGTCTTGGATAGAGGAGTCTAGCTAGAGATGCTGAAGGAGTCAGATATATCATCGCCGACTTGTGATCCTCTTAGTAAATATGTCTAACTAGTCAATGCAACTGGTACCTGTTGCTGCCATGGAAAAAACAACATCCTATTCTAGCCTGTTCTTTCAGTAGTTCACCCTGTACTCTGTTAAGGAGACAGGTCCTTTGAAGTGACTTAACCTGATGAGCAGTGCTCTGAAAGCTTATGATTTCAAATAAACCTGTTGGACTATAACCTGGTGTCATGTGACTTCTGCCTTTGGCATAAAAATAGAATGGGAAACATGGTCCAACCGTGGCTAACTAGGGAAACTGGGAATAATATTAAATGCAAGGTAGAGGCATACAAATTGACCAATAAAAAACAGACCTGAGGATTGGGAACAGTTTAGATTTTGATAAAGGGAATCACTAAAGAGATTTACTAAAAAGGAGGAAACTATAGTATGATGGTCAGTTTGCAGAGAACATACAAATTGATCGTAAAAGCTTCTATAGGTCCATACAGAGATAAAGATGAATAAAGATGAATATAGGTTCCCTTACAGTCAGCAATAGGGGAATTTATACTGGGGAACATATGATGGCTGACCAATTAAATACATACTTTCTTTCTGCCCTTGTTAGGGAAGATATAAATAACATCCCAAACAAATGGGGTGAAGGCAGGTGGAAGAAGAGGCCTAATGGGAAGGTTGAATGGTATGAAATTTATATTTACTGGAAATGGTTTTGGGGAAACTAACAAGATTATAGGCAGATGAATGCCCAGGGCCTGATAACGTTAATCACAGAATACTTCAGGACATGGCCCTAGAAATAGCAGATGGTGCTAGTGGTCATCTTTAGAAATTCTGTAGTTACTCTAGAACAGTTCCTATGGACAAGAGGGTAGCTAATGTAACCCATTTAAAAATGAAGGTAGAGAGAAATCAGTAAATTATAAACTGGTTAGCTGAACATTGGTAGTGGGAAAAATACTAGAGTCCATTATAAAACATAGAACAATACCGCACAGAACAGGCCTTTCGGCCCTCGATGTTGCACCGACCCATGAACTATTCTCAGCTCGTCCCCCTACACTATCCCATCATCAACCATGTGCTTATCTAAGGCTTGTTTAAATCTCCCTAATGTGACTGAGTTAACTACATTGGCAGGTAGGGCATTCCATGCCCTTACCACTCTCTGAGTAAAGAACCTGCCTCTAACATTTGTCTTAAATCTATCATCCCTCAATTTGTAGTTATGCCCCTTCGTACATGCTGACATCATCATCCTTGGAAAAAGACTTTCTCTGTCTACCCTATCTAATCCTCTGATCATCTTGTATGTCTCTATCAAATTCCCTCTTAGCCTTCTTCTTTCCAATGAGAACAGACCCAAGTCTCTCAGCCTTTCCTCATAAGAACTTCCCTCCAGACCAGGCAACATCCTGGTAAATCTGTTCTGCACCTTTTCCAATGCTTCCACATCCTTCCCGACATATGGCGACCAGAACTGTACACAATATTCCAAATGTGGCCACGCTAGCATTTTGTATAGTTGCAGCATGATATTGTGGCTCCGGAACTCAATCCCTCAACAAATGAAACCTAACACACTGTATGCCTTCTTAACAGCATTATCAATCTTAGTGGCAACTTTCAGGGACCTATGTACATGGACTCCAATATCCCTCTGCGCATCTACACTACCAAGAATCTTTCCATTGACCTAATACTCTGCCTTCCTGTTGTTCTTCCCAAAGTGCATCACCTCACATTTAGCTGCATTGAACTCCATTTGCCACCTCTCAGCCCAATTCTGCAGTTTACCTAAGTCCTCCTGCAATCTGTAATATTTTTTCAAACTATCCACTACTCCACCGACTTTTGTGTCATCTGCAAATTTACAAATCCATCCACCTATGCCTGCGTCTAAGTCATTTATAAAAATGCCAAACAGCAGTGGTCCCAAAACAGATCCTTGCGCCGCACCACTAGCAACCGGACTCCAGGCTGAATATTTTCCATCAACCACCACTCACTGCTTTCTTTCAGAAAGCCAGTTTCTAATCCAAACTGCTAAATTACCCTCAATCCCATGCCTCTGCATTTTCTCCAATAGCCTACCATATGGAACCTTATCAAAGGCTTTACTGAAGTCCGTGTATACCACATCAACTGCCCTACCTTCATCTACATGCTTGGTCACCTTCTCAAAAAACTCAGTGAGATTTGTGAGACATGACCTGCCCTTGATGGAACCTTGTTGACTATCTGAAATCAAATTGTTGCTTGCTAGATGATTATAAATCTCATCTTTTAAAATCCTTTCCAAAACCTTTCTGACAACAGAAGCAAGATAGAAGTAATATAAAAGATTTAAAAGCAGAGCACTTGGAAGATAATGACAAGATTGGATAGAGTCAGCATGGATTTATGAAAGGGAAGTCATGCTTGATAAATCCACTGGAATATTTTGAGTATGCAACTAGTCGAGAGGGTAAGGGGGAGACATTGGATGTGGTTAACTTGGCTTTTCAGAAGCTTTCGATAAATTCCCACATAAGAGATTAGCATACAGAATTAAGGTGCATAGCATTGGAGGTTGTGTAAATAAACGTATTGAGAACTGGTTGGCAGACAGGGAACAAAGAGTAGAAATAAGTTGGTCTTTTTCAAGTTGAGTACCATAGGAAGCAGTTCAAGACACCCAGCTCTACACAACATCTTTTCATGATTTAGATTTGGAAACTATGGGTCCTACCTCCAATTTTGCAGAGCTGGGTGGATGCTGAGAGGAAAATACAGACATGTTTCATGTGATCTGGACAAGTTAAGTAAGTGGACACAAAAATGGCAGATGTTGTGTAATGTGGATAAATGTGACATTATCCACTTTGAGAGCAAAAACAGGCAGGAAGAGCAGAAAAGGGGGAGGTGCAATGGGATCTGGGTGTCCTTGTACATCAGGCACTGAAAGTAAGCATGAAGGGTGAAGAGACATTGAAGAAGGAAAATCGTACATTGGCCTTCATAGTGAAAGAATATATTACTACAACTGTTAGGGGAACTGGTAAGACAACAACGGGAGTATTATGTCAAGTTTTTATCTCCCTATCTGAAAAAGGATATTCTGGCTATTGATGGAGTGCAAAAAAGGTTGATTCCTGGGATGCAGGATTGACACATGGGGTGACAGTTGGGATTTTATTTACAACAGTTGAGAGGATCTTATAGAAACCTTATAAGTTTTAAAATTTCTTAGACAGGGTAGATGCAGGAAAGATGTTCCCAATGATTGGGAAGTCCAAAACCAGAAGATACAGTTCAAAGAAAAGGGGTTGACATATTAGGAGATGAGGATAATTTACTTCACCCTGAGAATTATGAGCCTCTGAATTCTCTACCACAGAAAGTGGTTGAGACCAAAAAATTGAATATTTTCAAGAAGGAAATAGATATATTACTTAAGGATAAAATAGTTAAAACAGGTGGGGTGAAAATGGGAACAGGGTATTGAGATGGAGGATCAACCAAGACCTTATTGAATGGCAGGACAGGCTTGAATGGTCACATGGCGAAAGTGAGGATTGCAGATGCTGGAGATCAGAGTTTAGATTAGAGTGGTGCTGGAAAAGCACAGCAGGTCAGGCAGCATCCGAGGAGCAAGAAAATCAACGTTTTGGGCAAAAGCACTTCATCAGGAATGAGGGGGTCATATGGCCAACTTCTGCTCCTCTATTCTATAGCCGTGATGCAGCCAAGTGAAGACGAGAAAGATAATTAAGTGGCAAAGTCCTTCATGAAATAGCCAAAGCTCAAGTTGAAAAGAATTTAGGAATCTTAATGGACTTAACACTCAAAATATCCCACCAATGGAGAGCAGCAATCAATAAATTCAATTGAATATTGAATCACTTGGCCACAATAGTTAAAGGAACATGCTAGAGGAAATTGACAATAATGTCATGGTCGGATCACACCTTGAGTACTATGCCCAGATTGAGTCAGCAAGCATCTTCTTTGATGCTGTCAGAGTTTTAGACAGACCTCTGAAATGTTAATGTTGGTCTCTCTCTGTCTGCACCTACTCTGCAAATGTAACTCTGTATTCTGCATTCTGTCCTGCTACCCTGATGCATTTTGTGTGGCACAATCTGACTCTGTAGCACAGTATCCCAGTGCATGTGACCATAATAAGTCAAACTCAAACTCAGATATGCAAATGCTAGACACAGTACAGAGAATTGAGCTGAAAATGTGTTGCTGGAAAAGCGCAGCAGGTCAGGAAGCATCCAAAGAACAGGAGAATCGACGTTTCGGGCATGAGCCCTTCTTCGAGCTCATGCCCGAAACATTGATTCTCCTGCTCCTTGGATGCTGCCTGACCTGCTGCGCTTTTCCAGCAACACATTTTCAGCTCTGATCTCCAGCATTTGCAGTCCTCACTTTCTCCACAGTACAGAGAATTGTTGAGCTGATCCCGAAGGAGAAAACTGAGAGAAATCTTTTTTTTAGTTGGAGTGGGAGCCATTAAGAATTGATTTATGAAACTCATACATGGCAATTCATGGAAACCCTAGCTTATTCAAATTTGAGTGTAAGATGAGGAGATGATGAAAATAATAAGCAGCTACTGATGTCAGAAAATTATTTTTCATACATGAGTGTAAAATGTATTAATAAAGTTCCAATAAACCAGTGGAGGTGAAATCTTGGAATTTAAGAAACAATTGGATTATAAAATGGAAGAATTTAAGAATATCGCCTGATGTATTAATAAGGATTGAAATACTTTCTTAGCTGTAATTGCTTTATGATCTTGTGGATGTGCTATCTACAACTTTTACTATTGATAACATGTGATGCACAAGATTGAAAAAATTGCAACCAAGATTTTTAGGACCATTTTAGCCATAGGTTGTAATCCATTAGCTTTAAAGCATTTTAAAACAATCAGAAATTGTGATAGGCAAGAGAAATGCAAATAATTTTCTTTCTGATACCCATAATAATCATAGGCCAATTATAATGTTTCAGTAGAGGAGAGTGGACAGTGCAGAAAAGTGAACTGCAAAATTAAACGTTGTAAACTAAAACGAGTGGCAACATTGATCATTTTTCCTGTTTTAAAGAAGACATTAAGAAGGTGAAAAAGTTTTTTGCGGGTTCTATAAGGAGGATTTTTGACTGAAAATGTGAAATAAAAACAGAAATTATGGAAATTCTTAGGTCTAGCAGTATCTGTAGAGAGAGAGAAACATAGAGGATAGGATTTGGTCTTTGATCAGTTCTTTGGGAGAGACGCAATCGAATTGGTTCACATCTGGCACATTTCCTGTCTGAATCAGGTGGTACAGCACCCTTATGAGTCCCAGATCACAGAAGCCACAAGTGAGTGAAGGCAGGGCAGTGGTTGTATTAAATCCAGCCCAGCTTTTCAGGTCATTGAAGATATTGAATTAAAACATTGGGTTGACTTTAATGTCGGTCCCTGCAGCAGGAGCTATGATAGTCAGGGACCAATTAATCATGGTAGTAGCCATGTGTAGTCTCCAGGAGATGGCAAAACCTCCCCCCAATAAAGTCAGAGGCTGGAAGAGAGTGACTCTGGATTTCAAGCTGTCACCATTGTTCAGTTGATTGAGCTCATTGATACCCATTATTCCTGACCCCACCCAATCTACTGATGGTTCAGATGTTATATTGAAGTTGCACAACTTTCCCATACCTGTAGGGTGATATGGTGGCTCAGTGGTTAGCACTGCTGCCTTACAGTGCCAGGGTCCCAGGTTCAATTCCAGCCTCAGGTGACTGTGTGGAGTTTGCGCATTCTCTCCATGTCTGCATGTTCTCTGGGTGCTCTGGTTTCCTCCCACAATCCAAAAATGTGCAGGTCAGGTGAATTAGCCATGTGAAATTGCCCACTAATGTTAGGAGGGAAATGGTTCTGGGTGGGTTACTCTTCAGAGGGTTGGTGTGGACTGGTTGGTCCGAAGGGCCTATTTCCACACTGTAAGGAATCTAACCTAAACACTGCCCAAGAAACCTCATTGGTTTTGTGAGCAGTCTCCTGTGGCTGGGCGTTCCCTCACTGGATGGCATTTTGTGATTGTTTGAAGATCCTCCCGTTCGGCTGCTGGAATCCATCCCTAAGCCCATTCCCTTGACATCCTCCCGGTCCCCTATTCCCTTATGATTCCCCACCAGGATCCTCATCCCTGTCACTCACCAGTCACCTGGGGTCCCATAATGATCCTGAGCCTCGAGCAAATTCATCGTCACCATCAGCCCTGGCTCCCACTGGCCCTGGAGAAACAGCTAGTCTCTGATTGGCTGGCTGCTTGGTGTTGGCATGAGTTCAAATCCCTCCACAACAGGTGGTAAATAAGGAGATGGATGACTGGGGGTGCAGGGTAGGAGGTTGTGGTGTGTATCAAATTCAATCAATTAAGAATCTGGATTTGAAAGCCAGCGTCGGTAATGCAGAGGCTATCATTGAGTGTTGTAAAAATCCACGTGATTCACTAACATCCTGCAGGGAAGGAAACCTTAACCTGGTCTGGTCTGTATGTGACTCTAAGCCCACAGCAATTTGATTAGATTAGACTTAGATTAGACTTACAGTGTGGAAACAGGCCCTTCGGCCCAACAAGTCCACACCGACCCGCCGAAGCGCAACCCACCCATACCCCTACATTTACCCCTTACCTAACACTACGGGCAATTTAGCTTGGCCAATTCACCTGACCCGCACATCTTTGGACTGTGGGAGGAAACCGGAGCACCCGGAGGAAACCCACGCAGACACGGGGAGAACGTGCAAACTCCACACAGTCAGTCGCCTGAGTCGGGAATTGAACCCGGGTCTACAGGCGCTGTGAGGCAGCAGTGCTAACCACTGTGCCACCGTGCCGCCGTGCCGGTTGACTCTTAAGTGCCCTCTGAAATGCTGAATGGTCAATTTGGGATGGGCAACAAATACTGATCTTATCAGCAATGTCCAGGTCCCATGATGGAGTAAAAAAGAAATGTTAAAAACCATGCAGCAGAAATTTTCTTTGTACGCATTTGTTATTTTCCCTTTTTCATAGACACTCTGGCAGCTCAAAATTTCATTTCCTAGAAATTGAATTATTAAAATAAAAGATAAAACCTAATTCAGTAAACAAAAGCTTTATCTGTTTCTGTGCAAAACTGCAGTGCAGCATATTTTTATGCATTCCAATTAAGTTGCCTTTTGACTTAAAATTGCCTTTAAATATTTAATTGTTCTGGTGAAAACTAAAAATGATAAATGATGCAGTGAAATTTGAAGTCAGTTAAAATGAATATAAATCCTGAGTAGTCCATCTCTCACACTGAATAAGTCCAGAAATAGGTATGTTGAAATGTAATGGTATCATGCATTAGCTCTTTCTTACTGATATCTTTTGTGAAATTTGGGAGATTAAGCAAATAAATTAATTCATCAAGAGCAGAGCAAGAGTTGTAGAGTCATAGAGATGTACAGCATGGAAACAGAACCTTCAGTCCAACTCATCCACGCTGACCAGTTTTCCGAAACTGATCTAGTGCCATTTACCAGCATCTGGCCCACATCCCTCTATTCATGTACCCATCCAGATACCTTTTAAACGTTATAATCCACCACCTTCTAAGGCAGTTTGCTCCATACATGCACCACTCTGCATGAAAATGTTGTCCCTCAGGTACCTCTTGAATCTTCCCCTCTCACCTTGTACCTCCACCCTCTAGTTTTGGACTTCCCCTCCCCGGACGAAGAAGACCTTGGTGATTCACCTTACCCATGCCCCCCCATAATTTTATAAACCTCTATAAGGTCACCCTTCAGCCTCTGACGCTCCAGGGAAAACAGCCCGAGCCTATTCAGTCTCTCCCTATTGCTCAAACCCTTTAATCTTGGCAACTTACTGCTTCCACATGATGTCCCAAGTCTTACCCTCAGTGCACTGACCAATAAAAGCAAACGTGCCAAATGCCTTTTTCACCACCCTGTTTACCTGAGACTCCACTTTCAAGGAACGATATACCTACACCCCTATGTCTCTTTGTTGTTTAAATATCCCTCATGTCAAGCTCTGTTTTATGATTTTCACAGGCAATTCAACTGTATTGTGCTGTGGTATAGGTGCAGGAGCATGTCTTATTGATTAGTACATGGGAACTAGAAATAGAACCTAAACATTCAACATCTAGAGTCTCTTACATCATTCAGATAAATCACGGCTGATTCGCATCTACATTTAGCTGCTCTTGCTATTTTTGCTACACAAATGATGAAAAATAATTGATGTCGGTCTTGAAAATTCAAATTGCCCTAGCAACTGGAGCCTTTTTTGAGGAATAGATTGCAGATTTCTAGCACTCTGTGGGTAAATGTACTTTCTGATTTTGCCTCTAATTTTAAATTTATAGCCTTCTTTTCTGGACCCTTTCCATTAGTGGAACTATTTGCGCTTTTTTTATAACTCCACATTTGAAACAGTGAGTTCTAGCATCAAGGGAATTTAAAATATTTTGTATTGGTTCAACTTCTGATGCTTTGGTGTTTTTGTATCATAGAAAATTCACAATGTCTGATGGGTTTCTTGAGCTAGGTTCGCTTTCTATCCCTATCTTTGGGGCAGCACAGTGGCTAGCATTGCTGCCTCACAGTGCCAGGGACCTGGGTTTGATCCCAGCCTTGGGTGACTGTGTGGAGTTTGTGTGTTCTCCCTGTGTCTGGGTGCTCTGGTTTCCTCCCACAATCCAAAGCTGTGCAGGTTAGGTGAATTGGCCATGCTAAATTGCCCATGGTGTTAAGTGCATTAGTTAGGAGAATGAGTCTGGGTGGGTTACTCTTCGGAGGGTTGGTGGGAGCTTGCTGGGCCGAAGGGCCTGTTTCCACACTGTAGAATAGGTAATCTAATCTTTCTGTTCTGCTGCTTTTGGATTCATGGATAGGACTTCCTAAAGTGGGAAAATCTTTTGTCTGTAAAATATCTAAAAGGGATAGAGCAGAAATTACAACAATTAGTTCTCATTACAAATCACTGTAATCATAGAAATATGACAATATATCACGACCAATGATAAACTTGTCTCCAGATTCTTCTAGAAGCTGTATTCATCTATTAAATCTTGATCATCTCATTGTATAATTAGTACCTAATATAAGGTAATTGTTAAATACTGTTTCAGTGTTGTCAAAGATATTTGTCTCTTCTCTTCCACTCTGACATCTTAAAACAGTGATCTTCTATTTGATCTATGGAGCAAAGCAAAGTGTTTATTTGTTTTTCTATGGGTTTCTTCTGTCGACCTGATAGACTGGGACTTTATTTGTTATAGTGTAGGAGATTGAGAGTTTATGAAATCATGAGGTGTATAGATAAGGTGAATGACAGGTATCTTCCACGATTTGAAAACTAGAGTGCATATTTTTAAGGTGAGAGGGGAAAGATTTGAAAAAGGTGTGAGGAATGGGCGGCATGATGGTACAGTGGTTAGCACTGCTGCCTCAAAGCGCCAGAGACCTGGGTTCAATTCCTGCCTCAGACAACTGTCTGTGTGCAGCTTGCACATTCTCCCCGTGTCTGCATGGGTTTGCTCCGGTTTCCTCCCACAGTCCAAAAATGTGCAGGTCAGGTGAATTGGCTGTAGTGTTAGGTGAAGGGGTAAATGTAGGGGAATGGGCCTGGGTGGGTTGCTCTTTGGAGGGTGGGTGTGGACTTGTTGGGCTGAAGGGCTGTTTCCACACTGTAAGTAATCTAATCTAAGAAACATTTTTACACAGAGAGTGGTTTGTGTGGAATGAACTTCCATAGGATGTGGTGGCTACGGGTAGAGTTATAATGTTGAGAAGACATTTGGATAAGTACATGAATAAGAAATGTTTGGAGGGGTATGGGCCAAGTGCAGGCAGGTGAGGCTAGTTTAACTCGGGATTATGGCCGGCATGGACTGATTGGACCAAACGGTCTGTTTCTGTGCTGTATGACTGTATGACTCTATCAGTTGACTATTTCATATTGTCCAGTTTTAATTCCTTGTCTAAAGTGTTTCTCATTTTAAATCTGCTTGGTGGTATAACCTTCTCCACCACTGGCAGTGTATTTAATGATTGTTGATTAGTTTATTTAAATGATTTACCTAAAAGCTGTTGCAAGAATTTATTCACAGTTGGTTGGTCTTCCTGTCAGATATTTTAAATTGGGCATTTGCTTCAATAGTATTAAATATCTTCAGTCATCTTCAGCATGTTTTAAAATAAAGTAATTATTGTTTTTAATTAGTGGATAATAAAAATGAAGTATAAATAAAGCTTTATTGTTAAGAAGCTGTACTGGTTTATTTAAATACATATCTTCAATCTTGTTATTGACTTTTTAAAAAAATCTTTAATTCCTGTTAATTAAAGATGAAAAGCTTATAAATGTCTCAAATTAGCGTCTGATTTAGTGTGGATATCATGGAGAAAAGTGTGAAGTGATCCACTTTGAAAAAGGATGTGCATTTACTTAAATGGTAGGAGGCTAGAAAACGTAGATGTATAACAGGACCTAAATATCCTTGTCACTAAGTCATTGCCAACTAATATGAAGGTGTTATGAGCTATCAGGAAGATTAATGGAATGTTAGGCTTTATTGCAAGAGGATTGAATATATTAATATTAAATTTTTCCTTCAATTGTATAAAAGTTTGGTTAAGTAGCAGTTGGAATACTGTGTGCAGTTTTGGTCTCCTTGTCTCTGTAAAGATATTGCCATAGAGGGAGTGCAACAAACATTTACCAAAGTTGTTCCTGGGATGATGGGACTGTGCTATGGAGAAAGATTTGGCAAACTGGACCTGTATTCTTGGGAGTTTGAAGAGAGGTGCTGGCGTTGAAACCTAGAAAATATTTAAAGGCATAGACTAGCACATAATATGTTTCCCATGGTTGGGGAGTATAAAGCCAGAGACTTACGCCTGTTCCTATGTTCCTTTTCTGTGCTGAAGGAAATATTTTCAATCGCTTTTACGGAAATTTACCAGCACCTCAGACACCACCTTCCTAACCCACAATGACCATCATTCAGAAGGATAAGGATAGAAGATATATAGGAACACCACCACTTACAAGTACCTCTCCAAGTCACTCATCATCCAGAGTTGGAAACATATCACCATTCCTTCGGTGCTTCTAGGTCAAGTTCCTCAAATAATTCCCTCAGGGCATTGTGAGTCAACCTACAGCATGTAGACCACAGGAATTCAAGAAGGCAGCACATCACCACCTTTTCAAGGGATGGCAATAAATGGCCCACATCCCTGAGGGAATTGAAAAGAATTATTGAAGAGCTTTTAAATTAGGAAATATTGTACTTTAACTTTCTGTAAGATCGGGGGAAGAAAACTGTTAATTCATGCCATCTTCCTTTAGTGATTTTCATGCTTTTTAGCAGTATGGACATTTTATACCTTTTCTGCTTCCCTATGATAATCGTGTCTTTTTGTTTGGAACAAATTATGTCACACTGTTATTGCATTTTTAAGTACTTATTAATTGCACAAGGCAGCTAATTTTTACTTCAAAATAATAATTTTGGATAAGCTTTTCATCTGCATTTGATGTTTTTGATCTAAGTAGTTCAACTATACTGCCATTTTAATGATTTTCTGAATAGGTATCCTTTCTTCAAAGAACTTTGCAATGTTTCCTTTCATTCATTCAAAGAAAAAATGCATGATCTTTCACTCTTACTCTAAGGGACAGCACCTTTTGGGTGTCCATCTTGACCTGCTGTTTCTCAAGTTTATGATTCAGATTTTTCCTCTTGCAACTTTGAGATACTGTGTAGTCCTCACAACCACTTTTGATATTTTTCACTACTTCCAGCAGTTTCAGCTTTGAGAAGAAGGTGCTATTACTATTTTTAACTGTTGTTCTGTCACATAACGGTTAATGGTGCCATTGCTAGACCATTAATCTGGAGATCCTAGTAATGTTCTGGGGATCTGGGTTTGAAGCCTGCCAGGGCAGATGTTAGAATTGCAATTCAATTAAAAAAGTGGAATTAAAAGTCAAATGATAACCATGAAAGCAGGGTAGTGTGGTGGCTCAATGGTTAGCACTGTTGCCTCACAGGGCCGGGACCCGTGTTCGATTCCACCCTTGAGCGACTGTCTGTGTGGAGTTTGCACATTCTCCCTGTGTCCGTGTGGGTTTCCTCCAATTTCCTTTCATACTTCAAAGATGTGCAAATTAGGTGGATCGGCCATGCTTAATTGCCCATAGTGTCCAGGGATGTGCAGGCTAGATGTATTAGCCATAGAAATTGTAGGTAAGAGGGAGTGGGTCTGGGTGGAATTTTTATTGAATGGTCACTGCTGACTCAATAGGCCAAATGCCTGTTCTGTGCTGTAAGGATTCTATGATTCCTCTGTACCAAGATACGCCAGTGTCAGAAAATACACTACAGTAGACACCAGATGCATAAACAAGGATAAGTTTTTTAACTAAAAGCTAATAAAAGTCATCATTTGAGGATTCTTAAGAAATAATATGGAAATTTGCTCATCAATAAGGTTCAATGCAACTACACAACTAACAACTTTTTTGGTAAAAATAAAGCATTAAGGTAACATTATGTTTGGATACATTAATTTTGGAAACCTATTGACAGAGGACACAATATTTTAGTGAAATGTTTGAGCATATGTTTGGGTGATATAATATCTAAAATTGAATTTACAAACATTACATGGGATGACCAATGATGGTGACCTAACAGTAACATTTGTTGAAATCATATGCAATATGAACTGTTCAGTCTTCATTTGCTCAAAATGGACAGTTGAAACTGTTTGAATTCAACAGACTGAAACACCTAGGTTGAATGTGTAAGTACTGAAAATCCAATATTGCCTAGTACAGCAGAATGTGGGGTTCAGACAACAGCAATTGAATATACTGAAGAGAGTTTTTGCATGATTGGTACCTAAATTAGGAGCACTGACAAGGTGCACAATGAGCAAAACTCTTTTCAAATGTTCATGTGTTCTCTCCATTGATCAAAGCACTTAAAGTATCAACAAGATAAAACAGCATATTGATGTTCAATAAGAAAATGTTCAGTGATGCAAAACTTTGAATTCCTTTAGTAACTGGAATGCAGATATAGGGGCAACCAAGGAATCTAGCTTTAATAATGCAAAAATGAAAGCATGAATTGAATAAAATACTCGAGGGCACATTAGAAAATATTCTGGAAGTTGTTGCAAAGGGGCAACCGAACTTTGATTATGCCAGGTTTTTGTTTTCCATTGGCATGGAAAATATTGCTGTGATTATTAACCATTAACAGTGACAGCATCTCCAAAAAAGGAGTTGAATTATTAATCTGTGGATATCATTGAAAAGTACTCTGAGAAAAATTGGTTATCAATCTGCATGTTCTGCTGGTATTTCCATCTTCCACAATGAATGATCCGTTAATCGGATTATGTTGTCTATTTATGCTGACCAGTGTAAAGCCAAACAATTATAAAATATGATTTTGTTTTATAAAATGCTATCATAAAACCAATGCATATAATATTACTGTTTTACCAAGTATGTGTTGAAGTTTTCATGTACTATTCTAAGTGTTGAATTAAAATTTATTCAAAGGAAATGTCTATTTCAACCTTGAAGTTTAAGTAAATCTGATCCTTACGAAAATCCACATCAAACCTTATTCCTGTCTATCTGTCTCTTTCTTGATATTTATGTTCTTTAATTATTTGTTATTTAATGTATTTGTGTATATCTACTGGAAAAAGCCCTACAACCAGTTGTTCGTTTCCATCAATGTATTTAGTCAGACTTCTCTATTATAAATTACAATATCTGCCCACTCTGTACATTTTTTAAAAAACACATGTTGCCCTGCCTGTTTTCAATAGTTCACACGTTCTCATCCCAAATCGACTCTACCCATCACACTCAGACACAATCGTAACATGTTCCATTCACCTCTACACCACCATTGCCATTCACTGAACAGCCCCATGCATGTCAGATCTGTCTTCAGCCTCAAGCCAGTTTAACTCACTGCTTTTGTGTGATGGCCTCCTTCTCTGATTTAAATTGAGAGTGACTTGGGACCTTGTACTTGTTTTGCTGCTCCAGCAATTCAGAGGCTGGTGCTCACTGCTTTCCTCGATGTTAATGCCAAGTTCACTGTGACTGACTGAAATCGAACTGCTGCTGATTCTGCTGTATCAGTGGTACCATCAATCAGCCTAGATCCTCATCAGCATCTCAAAATAAATGTGACCACTGTTAGATGACTCATTTTAGATATATGTCCTTTAATTGGAATTTCACAGGTAATTAACTACCAGGAAAGGACTTGCACAAGGAAAAGGAAATATTGCTTCCCAGCACCACCAAAAGGAAGACAGCTTATTTGAAAGTGGTGTAAGGAGCAAACTAAACGTAAATTAAAATGGCCCAGCTCTTCAGTAAAGCGGCAATCACCATCACATTGCCACTCTGATGGAGCTTCACATTTCTGGCTAGCTCTTCTGATCCTTGCTTTTTCAGAAATATGGAGCAGTAATGCTATAAACAGCTCCAATATAGTGACTCTATAAGTAGTGCCAGGGTGAAGTAAATTACACCCCCGTTTTTACAGCATTAATTACCGTAGGCAAGATTAAATTAAAGGAGTTGTAGGTAGATAGGAAAAAGAAGAAGGCATTTGGTATGCTGGCCTTTACTGGTCAGTGCATTGAGTGTAGGAGTTGGGAAGTCATGTTGCTGCTGTACAGGACATTGGTGAGGCCGCTATTGGAATACTACATTCAATTCTGGTCTTTCTGCTTTAGGAAAGATATTTTGAAACTTGAAAGGGTTCAGAAAAAAATTTGCAAGAATGTTGGCAGAGTTGGAGGGTTTGACCTATAGGGCGAGGCTGATTAAACTGGGGCTGTTTTCCCTGGAGCATCAGAGGCTGAGGGGTGACCTCATAGAGGTTTATAAAATCATGAGGGGAGTGATAGCTAAATAGACAAGGTCTTTTCCCTGGGGTAGTAGAGTCTGAAGCTAGAGGCATACTTCTAAGGTGAGAGGGAAAGGATTTAAAGAGACATAACAGGCAACCTTTTCATGAAGATAGTGATAGGTATATTGATTGAGCTGCCAGAGGAAGTGGTGGAGGTTTGTACAATTACAAATTTAAAGGGAATCTGGTATTTGAATAGAGAGGGTTTAGAGGGCCAAATTCTGGTAAATGGGATTACATTTATTGAGGAAATCTGGTCAGTATGGACAAGTTGGGCCAAAGGATTTGTTCCATGCTGTATATCTGTATGACTTTATGACTGTTCTACCATGACACCCAGGTCTTATTGTACCTCACCTGTTTTTGTGACCAAAGTGAATAACCTCACATTTATCCACATTATATTATCCACTGCACTGCATTTTCCCACTTAGCTAGTCTGTCCAAGTCACCCTGCAGCCTCTTAGCATCCTTCTCACAGCACACACTGCCACCCAGCTTAGTTTCATCTGCAAATTTGGAGATATGGCATTCAATTTGTTCATCCAAATTATTAATGTATATTGTGAACAGCTGGCATCCCAGAACTAAATGCTGTGGCACTCCATTCATCACTGCCTGCCACTCTGAAGAGGACCTGTTTATTCCAAGTCTCTGCTGCCTGTCTGCCAACCAGTTCTGTATCCATGTCAATACTTTACTCTGATACCATAAACTTTAATTTCCCTTACTAATCTCGTGTGTGGAATGTTGTCAAAAGCCTTTTGAACATCCACATATACAACATCTACTGACTTACCCTTGTCTACTCTGCAGGTCACATTGTCTAAAAATTTCATAAGATTTGTCAATCCATGCTGACTAGGACCGATTCTGTCACTGCTTTTCAAATGCTCAGTTATTATATCCTTTATGATTGACTCCGGCATTTTCCCCACCACTGATGTCAGGTTAACCAGCCTATCACACCCCACTTTCCCTCTCTCCTTTTTTAAAGCATGGAGTTACATTAGCTACACTCCAGTCCATTGGAATTCTTCCAGAGCCTACAAAATGCTAGAAAATGCATCTGCTATTTCTTAGGCCACATCTTCAAGTACCCTGGCATGCAGAGCATTAGGCCCTGGGGACTTATTGGTTTTAATCACATCAACTCCCCCAATACCATTTCCTAACTAATAAGGATTTCCACCGGTTTCTCCATGCTTCACGTCTGTCCCCTAGCATTTCCTGAAGATTATTTGTGTCATTCTTAGTGAAGACAGGTCCAAAGTAGTTGTTCAACTGGTCTGCCATCTCTTTGCTGTCTGTTATGAATTCAGTTGTTTCTAACTGCAAGGGACCTATATTTGTTTTCATCAGTCTTGTGCTTTTCATATATCCATAGAAGCTTTTGCAGTCAGTTTTTATGTTTTCTGCAAGCTTACTTTCATATTGTATTTTCCCTTTCCGAATTAAACTCTTTGTCCTTCTCTGTTTGAGATGGAGAAGACTCTGCAAAAGTTCAGCTCTATGTATAAAAAAATACATCAGAGATCAGGGCCTGTGAGAAGGGAGTGAAATGTTTCAATCACTGGATTCTGTGCTCATTGGTCAAGTTGTCTGTCATTTTGGATTGTTAGTGTCCAAAGCAGCCAATCTGGCACATAGACCAATTGATTAATGGGCAAATGGCTACGGTTGTTCTGAACGACTGCGTTCATTAGCTGAGATGTTGGCACACTAGTTCCCCTTTTCTTGACTAACCTCATGAAGATTTCTATTTGCGCCTCACCATCGTCAAGTGCTTCAGTCCTGGATGGGGGCTGCTGAGGTATGAGGTGTTCTTGGTGACAGTTGGTTCTCAGTAGTTTCCTCTTGACCACATGCTCTTCTCTTTGCAAAGCATAAGCAGGTTGCTGGGCTCCTCCTCAACATCAATTTGTGTCTATTTCAAGTCCTTAATTCACTAGAACCAACTCTTTGTGGTACATTTTATGATGAAATTCTACTGCTGTTAACCTAAACTTCTCCTTCCCTGAGCTCTGTACCTCTGACAAGTTACAATGGATGGTGTTGGGAGGATGATGCCTGGACTGCTTGAGGCCACCAGTTTCTGTTATAAATGGAATTGGTCTTCTAGCTGGTTCCAGTTCGCCAAAGGAAACAGCTGATAAGTTTAGATCCGGACTTTTGATCACAATTGAGAATTTAACATGAAAGTTCTTCGCTGTACTATAGGAAAGATATAGAGGCTTTGGAGAGGGTGCAAAGAAGGTTTCCCAGGACGCTGCCTGGACTGGAGGGATTGCCTTATGAAGAAAGGTTGAATAAGCTCGGATTTTCTCTCTGGAGAGAAGGAGGAAGAGAGGAGACCTGATCGAGATGTACAAAATAATGAGGGGAATAGATAGAATCAATAGCCAAAGACTTTTCCCCAGGGCAGGATTGATTGGTATGAGAAGTCATAGTTTGAAGATATTAGGAGGAAGGTATAAAGGAGACATCAAAGGTAGGTTCTTTATGCAGAGAGTTGTGAATGCATGGAATGCGTTACCAGTGGTGGTGGTGGAAGCAGAGTCATTGGGGACATTTAAGCGATTGCTGGACATGCACATGGATAGTAGTGAGTTGAGGGGTGCGTAGGTTAAGTTACTATATTTTGCATTAGAATTAAATCTCAGCACAACATCGTGGGCCAAAGGGCCTGTACTGTGTTGTACTTTTCTATGTTCTATGTTCTATGTTCTATGAAAGTCATTTCCGACTGGGGTGACTTCTTTCAACACAGGCAATTAGCAAGCTCTTCTATGAGATGCACGACAGCAATTTAGTTTAACACAGAAGTTATTGCAGGTATTTTTCATGTAAAGTAACTACTTGGAACTCAATGCTGTGTTCATAATGCAGTTTTCTCAACATTAGAGTGACTAAATACAGACCAGGTAACTGCTTTGCTGACCTCTGCTATGTCCATAGGAATGACCTCGACTTCCCATTTGCTTGCCATTTCACTAAAATGTTTTGCTCCCATACTAACATCTCATCCTAGACAGCTACAATCTTTCAGCAAAACTCAACACAAACTGGAGGAGCCGAACCTCATTTTCCACTTAGGATATTACATCCTTCAGAACTCCACATCAAGTTCAACAACTTTCAACAGTATGATCTCCCTCTTATATTTTGATTATCTTCCCATCAGGCGGCACAGTGGCTCAGTGGTTAGCACTGCTGCCTCACAGCGCCAGGGACCATGTTTGATTCCAGCCTCAGGCGACTCTCTGTGTGGAGTTTGCACATCCTCCCTGTGTCTCCGTGGGATTCCTCCGGGTGCTCGGGTTTCCTCCCACAATTCAAAGATGTCCAGGTTAGGTGAATTGGCCATGCTAAATTGCCAATAGTGTTAAGAGATGTGTAGGTTAGGTGCATGAGTCAGGGGGAAATGTAGAGTAATAGGGGAATGGATCTGGGTGGGATACTCTTTGGAGGGTCGGTGTGGACTTGCTGGGCCGAAGGGCCTGTTTCCACATTATGGGGATTCTAATTCTAATTGGGTGGCATGGTGGCACAATGGTTAGCACTGCTGCCTCACGGTGCCAGAGACCAGGGTTCATTTCCCACCTCAGGCAACTGTCTGTGTGGAGTTTGCACATTCTCCCCGTGTCTGCGTGGGTTTCCTCGGGGTGCTCCGGTTTCCTCCAACAGTCCAAAAGTGTGCAGGTTAGATGAATTGGCCATGCTAAATTGCCTGTAGTGTTAGGTGAAGGGGTAAATGTAGGGGAATGGGTCTGGGTGGGTTGTTCATCGGAGGGTCGGTGTGGACTTGTTGGGCCAAAGGGCCTGTTTCCATACTGTAAGTAATCTAATCTAATCTAATTCCTTCACCCTCACCCCATGACTAATTTGAGTCCTTTTGGCTTTGCTGTCAGCAGAGCTGACCTATTTTCTCATATTCAAATCTATCATTAATACCTATTTTAAATGTTAATACCTCCTTCACTACCATTAGCTCTCCTTTGTCTTTTACTCTCTGCACCCTCACTGCTCACTCCCATTCCCCCTTTGTCAACAGCTGAGAAATGATAATTTTTCAGAGTCTGAAGAGGAGGCATCAAGCTCAGAATATTAACTCTATTTCTTTCTCCACTATTGCTTTTTTTTAGATTGCCAGCATTCACAGTGTTATGCTTTTATCTGGTGGAGCAGTTTTGGATTATTCCTGCATTTTGTACACTTGGTACAATTATCCGTCATTATTGGGTCAGTGCTACAATTTCAGATATACTAGAAGAGCTGGCTTAGGAGCACAACTAGTTCAGGAGCAGAATTCCTCAGTACTCATGCAAGAAAGTATTCCGAGTTCACAGCCTTTGCTTTATCCAGTGCCTTCAGCCATTTATTGATATCCCATAGAATCAAATTGGCTGAAGAGTAATGTCTGTGATTCTGGGACTTCTGGGGGAGGCTGAGATGAAACATCCACTTGGTATTTCTGGCTGAAAATTATTGTGAGTGCTTCAGCCTGATCTTTAACATTGATGTGTAGCATGTCCATTACTGAGAATGGGGATATTTGTGGAGTCTCCTACCCCACAAGTGGATTGTTTAGTTGTCCACCACCATTCACAACTGGATGTAGCTGTACCACAGAGCTTAGATCTGATCCCGTTGATTATGAGATTGCTTATCCCTGTCTGATGCATACCTCTGTTTGGCATGGAAATAGTCCTGTGCTGGAGTTTCACCAGGTTGCCACTTCACTAGTGTTACCCAAAGCATCGCTTTCTACAGCTTTGTTGATCCAGGGTTAGTCCTCTGGCTTGGTAATAGAGTTAGGGTTTATCTTATACATTAATGAGATGTAGTGACATCGGCTAGGCCTTCATTTATTGTTTATCCCTCAAGGCAGAAGGTAGTTAAGAGTCAACCACATTGCTGTGGGTCTAGAGTTTCACCTGGGCCAAACCAGGTAAGGATGGTAGATAACCTGGCGCACTGGCTGTTTCTCATCCTTCTGTGATATTGCTTTAACATATTTATGTGATATACTGATTCTTTTCCCTGTGATCTGGAGTATTGAACTAGATACGTTACTTTATTGCCCTTCTTAATTCCCTTGCATTGAGTCTAATTTCAGAGGTTCACCTTGTGAAGGTAATAACACTAACACTTCTCCTGTTTGAAATGTTCTAGTTCCAGCATGTTTGTCTGCCCACTTTTGAATCTGTGTCTGTGAAGCTTCCAAATGCTCTTGCGTCACTTTACATGCCCCTGAGTCTCTCTAGAAACTTGGCAACATAATCCAACATTGAGAGTTTGTCTTAAGAACGTTCCCATAATCAATTTTAATGACCTCTTCTCATGACCATAGATCAATTTGACTTGTCCAAATCCAATAGATTCATTTGGGAAATCTCAAGTGGCAAATAACAAAAATATCTACTCTTTCATCCTAACCTATGGATATTTAATAATTGTCTTGAGAGTATGATGGCACTTTTCCAAAGTTATCCTGTTTGTGGATGATATGCAACAGACTTCAACTATTTTAAAACCCAAATAATTGATTTTCTTGGTTTTTTAAATGTATTTTTATTGAAAAATAGATTTTTAAAAAATATTACAACAAATGCAAAACAATACAAAGGAAGAACACAAAAAATAAAAAAAACCCATGTACAAATATATAAATATATAAAGAAAAATATAGATTAAAAATCCCAACTATTTCATTAAATAAATAATAACCATCAACAAATTAATAAATAACTCAACTCAGCCAAACAGTTCCTCCTCTCTGGATATTGGACTCATAAAGCACAATTGTTTTGATTATATAAAAGCCCTTATTAGTGTGGCAGATAAATCTGTGTCCAGGTATTCCAAAAAGGGCCGCCATGTCTTATAGAAATTCACAGTTTTGTGGTGTACCATACTTGTGAGAAAATCCAAGGCGATATGTTCCACAACAATCTTCTGCCAACCCCATGGGCCCGGAGGGGATTTGGATACCCAACCTAGCAAGATATTCTTTCTTGCGCAGAAAGTGAGGATGTTGAAACGTTTTTTCTTATGCGCTTCTGCAGGGAACACAGTGGGCAGGCCAAGAAAAAGAGAGATCGGGTCCTTCTCTACCCTTACCTCCATTGCGCCCACCACAGCACTCCAGTATGTTTGAAGCCTACCACAGGACCTGAGACAATGGGCAAGAGTGCCTGTATAGACCTTGCACTTGGGGCATGCTGAAGATACCCCTGGTTTGAATTTTGACAAACAGTCCGGAGCCAAGTGGACCCTGTGGAGAATCTTCACCTGTAAAGCATGGGGCTTATTGCAGATTGATACCTTTCTTGTGTTTTCCCAAATATCTTCCCATGCCTCTGAGGAGACCTCAACACCTAGCTCTCTCTCCCACATCCTGCAAAGTCGATTGAACTCCTTGAGAGGGCACCCCCAATTGATGATATAAAGTGCTGATAGAAAGTGTACTCCGACCACTGAGCATCCTCCTTCCGTCAGATTTGTAGGGATTAGTCAAAAGTGTAGTCTTTTTTTGAATAAATTCCCTAACTTGAAAAAACGAAAGAGGTCCCTGTTAGATAGCTCGTATTTCCATGCTAACTGATCAAAAGACATCATTGTGTTTCCTCAAATAAATCGCCCATGCAAGACACACCCCTAGCTGCCCAATGTTTGAATCCTGAATCTATCATCCCTGGTTGAAAATCCAGTATACCCACTATAGGTGTAAGAGGAGATGTTTTGCCAATATTGCCTTCCCTCTGCCAATTTGCCCTCCATTCTTTAACAGGATTGATCACTATTGGGTTATGGCAATATTCCCTGTCCTCATTTTGTCCAAAAACAGCAAGCTAGTAAGGGTGCACCCTGCTTGAGAGGTTTCATTATTTAACCATATTGAAAGAGGGTCCCCACAAGCTCAATCACGCACTTAGGATAAAAACGAGCTTATTTGGTGGCTTTTAACGTCCGGGAGATCCACTCCCCCAAATCTGTGAGGCAATTTCAGTTTAGCTAATTTAATAAGGGGCTGCTTACGCTGCCAAATAAAAGAGTCAAACCAGCTGTTCAGTCTCCTGAATGTTTGCTTATTGAAAATCAGGAGGAGCATCCGTATAGGGTATAACAAACAGGGGAGAATATTCATCTTAATAAGCTCTATCCGACCCAACCATGAGACCGGAAGCGCCTCACATCTTTGAAGATCTTGTTTGATTTTGTCAAATAATTGAACAAAATTAGCTTTGAACAATTGATCCAGAACTGGAGAATGAATATGCCCAAATACACAAAACCCCACTGTGACCATTTAAATGGGAATTGATATTCTTCCTCAAGACCACGCACCTTCGTAAGACCATCCATAGGCATAGCCTCTGATTTTGAAAGATTAATCTTGTACCCCGAAAAGGTGCCAAATGCACTGATGCATTGTATCAGGTGAGGCACTGAAATTGCTGGATTTGACAATAAAAGGACATCATCCACGTCCTACAACATCTTATGTAATTTTGACCCCACTTCTGGATCTGATATATTAGGATTCCTACAAATAGCCTCTGCCAATGGTTCAGTCACCAATGTGAAAAGCAATGGCAAAAGGGAACAGCCCTGCTGGCTGCCCCTAAAAATGTTAAAATTGCTTGATTGCACCCCATTGGTGATGACCGCAGTGAGAGGGTCACTGTAGAGAACCTTTACCCACCTTATGAAGGCTTTGCCCAAGCCAAACTGCTCCAGAGCATTAAAAAGGTACAGCCACTCAACTCAGTCAAATGCCTTCTCTGCATCTAGAGAAATCACCAATCCCTATATTGACTGTTGACATGCTTGAATTACATTAAGCAGCCTCGTAACATTATTGGAGAATCTGCAGCCTTTATGAAGCCTGTCTGTTCTTCTTTAACAAAAGAAGGTAACACAGTCTCCAGCCTTAACACAAGAGTCTTAGAGAGGATTTTAAAGTCCACATTTCAGAGTGAAATGGGCTTGTACGAAGCACAGTCCTCTGGGACCTTCCCTTTTTTAAGAGTAAGTGAAATATTGGCCTCTCTCAGAGATGGCAGGAGACAATCATGGCTGTATGAGTCATTAAACATGTTGAGCATCAGGCCTGACAATATGTTTATGAAAACCTTATAGAATTCACTGGGAAGTCTGTCAGGACTGGGCGCCTTTCCACTCTGAAGCTGCTTCACAGCCTCCTGCATCTCTTGCCATGATAAGAGGGCATTGAGAAAAGACTCTTATTCGGAGGTCACACCCGGGAGATTCAGCTCCTTGAAAAAAGACTCCATCCTGCCCTGCCCTTCCTCACAATCCTCAGATTGGTATATCTTTGAATAAAATCTCTGAAATGCCACATTAATCTTTTTGGAGTCACGTGTTAGGTTCTCAGACTCTTCCCTAATCATCGCAATGGCTTGAGAGGTGCTCCTTTTCCTGGCGAGATTTGCTAAGTATTTGCCTGGCCTGTCACCATGCTTATATAACCTTTGCTTTGCAAAAGTAAGCTCCTTCTTTGCTGTCTGCGTGAGCACGAAATTCAATGAGGACCACAATCCTCTATAGTTTGACCAACAAGGGCTTGTCAAAGTTAGCCTTCTCGGCTGCCTTCAACCATGCTTCGAGGAGATGCTGCTGCTCGCCTTTCGGTCACTTTCTACTGGCAGAGTAGGAAATAACGAAACCCCCGATACAGGCATTGGCAGTTTGCCAGAGGATGGATGGGCAACTAACCAAGCCTGAGTTAATGTCTAGGAATGCCAGAAATTCCCCAGAGAAGTACTCCACAAACTTATTAACCTTGAGGATAAAGGGATCTATTTGCCAGTGCCTCGGACCCACTGTAACATCCTTAACCTTAACCAACAGGTACACTGGAGCGTGATTGGAGATGGTGATATTACCAATCGTACAAGATGACACCATGTCCAGGGTTGCCACAGGGGTCAGGAAAACAGCCATCTTGGTGTGACATCAGAGTTGATTGGAAAAAAATGTAAAATCCATGCATGTAGGATGGAGACGCCTCCAAATGTTCACCAACCCCAACTCCACACAGAGCACCACGAATTGTTTAGCTTGTACAGTGGGTATTGGGGGACCTTTGGGCAACCTCTCTACTGTGAGATCCATGAGACAGTTAAAATCTCCCCCTATACAGGGGAACCACAATTATCCGAATACCAATTACCCAAAAATCGGATTATCCAAAGGAGATCTCAGTCCCGATAGAAACATTACATCAAAGACGTGTTTCCAACAGTGATCACGTCTTTTGTTTACAGTGATTAAACAGGCACCATCTCCAAATAACTGACCTCCCGCTTTCTCTCTCTCTCTCACACTTTCCCTGGAGTTCTACAGAGGGGTGCACCCTAACCACCTCCGTCCTTCCCAGGAATAATCTCTCCAATATTGTCCTGTGCAGGGCAAACATGGAACCTGTCAAAGATTTGCAGTAAAATGTTGTGCGTGTGGCTGTGGCTCTGTCTGTGCGCTATTTGAAGACTTACCTCAGAAAGGTAGCTGCAGCAGCAGCAGCCTTGTTGTTGATGTGCAGTCCGGATGCCCCGTAGAGGGGCCAGGGGTGGAAGGGTGGGATGGGGGGCTGTGTTGGGGGCAGGGCCTCACGCGCTTTGTGCTGGAGTGCGGGCTTGGAACAGGTTGGGGGCGGGTTTGGAGCGGGTTGGGGGTTGGGGGTTGGGGGTGGAGACTCGCGTGCTTTGTGCTGGGGAACTAGGGCGGTGTTGGACCGGTTGAGGGCAGTGCTGGATTGGGGGGGGGGGGGGGGGGGGGGGTGGGCAGGGGGGAGGCTATGTTTGACAGGGGCACGGGAGTGGACGAGATCTCGTGCGCTGTGTGCTGCTGCAGTCTCCTGGATCGGGAGCAGACTTTAAAGCCCGAGCCCCACAGAAAAGGCATTCAATCAATTTTCCGAATAATCGATTATCCGAATGAAATAGTGCCCGCCCATCTTGTTCGGATAATCGCGTTCCCACTGTAATGATATGCCAGGACTTGTGACTGATCGGTTTAGAGAACTCATCTACCAGAAATGTGAGGGGATGGTCTGGAGGGCTATAAACATTTAAAGCACCATATTCTTCCCTGTTTATCAGGGCTTTGAGAACTACAAACCTCTCACATATCTTTAATGCACTTTAATAACTTGAATGGGGGATTCCTCCTGACCAATATAGCCACTCCCCTACTTCTAGTATTAGAAGATGAAAGTAAACCCGATCAAAGCCATTCTGCAGTCATTTCAAATGCTCCCTATCATCCAAGTGTGTCTCCTGTAACAAAGCAATATCCACTCGCTCCTTTCTAAGACTCGAAAGTACCTTCTTCCTCTTATTTGGTCAGTGACTCCCCTTGATGTTCCAGGTACACCTTTTAATCAAGTCTTCAGCCGTAACCTTCCGCAGTAACATTTAAATTCCAGAGAGGAGGATCCCGAGCCACAAATCGCTGAGCCTTATTGTCGCAAGATCCAACGAACATAAAAAAGTACATAAACTAAAACCACTGCAGTTAACAAACCTACAAAACTATCAAAGACAATATACAACAAAAACCAAAAAGCAAACCAACATATAAAGCGCCAAAGGCACTGAATAGGGGAAACTCACCCCTTTGCCAAAGGGGGCAACTTCCCATCCCAAAACCCAATTTCCCATCCCGCTGCCAAGACTGCAGCCCGGGTATCTAAATACCTGAACTGGGTATAAATTGCCCATAAGTATGCACCTAGCCATCCCAACCAATTTTGCTCCTCCTAGCTAGAACTGCACCACAAACACAAGCAGAAAAGAAAGAAAATACACCATGAAATAGCAATGTGAAGAAAAAATTAGTTTTTAAAAAAGGGGTAAATACCCCACCCATCCTTTTGGTGTAACTTAATTTAAAAATTGAAAGTACACATCTCAACCACTGCCAAACATGATTTAAACCAGATTGTTACCAGTTAAAAAAAGGAAAAGAAAGCCCCAACCAGACTTCCTCAGTTTTTTTAAAGAAAAAACAAAAACATACCCAAACTACACTACTATTTGTACATCCTAAATTGTTCAGATTAAGTTAATTTGTGCACAAAGCCTCCGACCTTCTCCGATGTGACACAGAAATGTGCAGGCCCACCTAAGTGAACTCGAGGCACTGCCGGCTACCTCAGAGAGTACTAGATCCCAAGCTCCCTCAGTCTTCTCTTGACACTGTCATAGTATTTTCTTTTCTGGATCACCACCGCTGAGAAGTCCTGGAAGAACATGATTTTAGGGCCCTCGTAAATTAGGACCTTCGGATCCTTCCCCTGCATTCTGGAAGCTTCCATGATTCTCTCCTTATCTCTGTTATGATGAAACCTGCACCAAGAGAGGACGAGGATGTTGACACAGACCTGATCTCCATACCGTGACCTGGGGAGCCCTCTCGATTTTCAAGCCTCTCATTCCAGCTTCCAAGTTAAGGAATTTTGGCAACCAGTCCTCAATAAATTCCGCCGGCCACTCGCCTTCTTTACCCTCCAGCAGGCCGACAATCTGACGATCCCTGTTCTGGAGATCATCCACTTGGTCATGCAAATTACGGACCTGAATCTCCAGGGCTTGGATCCTATCCTTGGAGGAACTGGTATCAGTTTCCAACACTGTGACTCTGTGTTCTACATCAACCGTCCTTTTTTCCAAGTCTCCCAGCTGCTGTTCATGCTTCTGCAGCATGATTGAGATCGGGGCCAGCTTCTCCTCTATCTGCTTTCGCGAGCTCCTTCACTAGGGTCTGGTAGGTAATCAAGTCCAAGGATCCCGCAAGCTGGGCTATAGGCCCGGTGTTGGACTCTCCTCCTCCCTTCTTTGGCATCTCTGGACGGCGAAAACGCAGATAAGTTGATTTTCCACAATTTCCTGGGACTCCACAACCTTTCCAGAGTCCCAGGGTATCACAATGGTCTGGGTTGGGTGGGTTAGAAGTTTGTCCTGCTTGTGTTCCAGTGCGGGACTCTGCAATGCAATCTTCCTAGATCACCTCCATCTTGGATTTTCCCCATTTGTTGGATCTTTAACCTGACTGTATTTCTATTGGAAATAAGTAATTGCCGTTCTTTGTGTGCAGCTTATGGACTCTAACTGTCGCTGATCATGCATTTATTGAATCAAAATATTTTTACTTTGTGAACAACTAGCCTTTCCCTCCTTCACTAGGGCACTATCTCCACCCCTTCGGAGATATTTCCACCTCACATCTGTGCCAAATGATCAACTTTCCCACTCACTGAATATTGCATCTTTCCATCCCAAATCCTGGAGGCAACCTCTGCATTTACTGTTTCAACCACTGAGAGACATTTCCTAGCTCATCGAGGTGATTTCATCTCTCCTTTACTCTCGTTCCCAATTAGGTAAAAACACTGGCTGCAGATGCTGGAAACCAGATTCTAGATTAGAGTGGTGCTGGAAGAGCACAACAGTTCAGGCAGCATCCGAGGAGCAGTAAACTCGACGTTTCTGGCAAAAGCCCTTCATCAGGAATACAGGCAGAGAGCCTGAAGGGTGGAGAGATAAATGAGAGAAGGGTGGGGGGGGGGGGGGGGGGGGAGAAAGTAGCATAGAGTACAATAGGTGAGTGGGGGAGGGGATGAAGGTGATAGGTCGGGGGGGGGAGGGTGGAGTGGATAGGGGGAAAAGAAGATAGCAGGTAGGACAAGTCATGGGGACAGTGCTGAACTGGAAGTTTGGAACTAGGGTGAGGTGGGGGAAGGGGAAATGAGGAAACTGTTGAAGTCCACATTGGTGTCCTGGGGTTGAAGTATTCCGAGGCAGAAGATGAGGCGTTTTTCCTCCAGGCGTCTGGTGGTGAGGGAGTGGCGGTGAAGGAGGCCCAGGACCTCCATGCCCTCGCAGAGTGGGAGGGGGAGTTGAAATGTTGGGCCACAGGGCGGTGTGGTAGATTGGTGTGGGTGTCCCAGGGATGTTCCCTAAAGCGTCTGTTAGGAGGCGTCCAGTCTCCCCAATGTAGAGGAGACCGCATCGGGAGCAACGGATACAATAAATGATATTAGTGGATGTGCAGGTAAAACTTTGATGGATGTGGAAGGCTCCTTTAGGACCTTGGATGGAGGTGAGGGAGGAGGTGTGGGCGCAGGTTTTACAATTCCTGCGGTGGCAGGGGAAGGTGCCAGGATGGGAGGGTTGGTTGTAGGGGGGCTTGGACATGACCAGGTAGTCACGGAGGGAACGGTCTTTGCAGAAGGTGGAAAGGGGTGGGGAGGGAAATATATCCCTGGTGGTGGGGTCCGTTTGGAGTTGGCGGAAATGTCGGCGGATGATTTAGTTTATGCGAAGGTTGGTAGGGTGGAAGGTGAGCACCAGGGGCGTTCTGTCCTTGTTACGGTTGGAGGGGTGGGGTCTGAGGGCGGAGGTGCAGGATGTGGACGAGATGCGTTGGAGGGCATCTTTAACCATATGGGAAGGGAAATTGCGGTCTCTAAAGAAGGAGGCCATCTGGTGTGTTCTATGGTGGAACTGGTCCTCCTGGGAGCCGATACAGCAGAGGCGGAGGAATTGGGAATACGGGATGGCATTTTTGCAGGAGGTAGGGTGGGCAGAGGTGTAATCCAGGTAGCTGTGGGAGTCGGTGGGTTTGTAAAAAATGTCGGTGTCATGTCTGTCATCATTAATGGAGATGGAGAGGTCCAGGAAAGGGAGGGACGTGTCAGAGATGGTCCAGGTAACTTTAAGGTCAGGGTGGAATGTGTTGGTGAAGTTGATGAATTGCTCAACCTCCTCGCAGGAGCACGATGTGGTGCCAATGCAGTCATCAATGTAGCGGAGGAAGAGATGGGGAGTGGTGCCGGTGTGATTACGGAAGATGGACTGTTCTACGTAGCCAACAGAGAGACAGGCATAGCTGGGGTCCATGCGGGTGCCCATGGCCACCTCTTTGGACTGAAGGAAGTGGGAGGATTCAAAGGAGAAATTGTTAAGGGTGAGGACCAGTTCGACCAAACGAATGAGTGTATCAGTGGAAGGGTACTGTTGGGGATGTCGGGAGAGGAAGAAATGGAGGGCTTGGAGCCCCTTGTCATGGCGGATGGAGGTGTAGAGGGATTGGATATCCATGGTGAAGATGAGGCATTGGGGGCCAGGGAAATGGAAGTCTTGGAGGAGGTGGAGCGTGTGGGTGGTGTCTCGAACGTATGTGGGGAATTCCTGGACTAGTGGGTATAGGACAGTGTCGAGGTAGGTAGAAATGAGTTCAGTGGGGCAGGAGCATGCTGAGACAGTGGATCGGCCAGGGTGGTCAGGCTTGTGGATCTTGGGAAGGAGGTAGAACTGGGCAGTGCGGGGTTCCTGGACTATGAGGTTGGAAGCTGTGGGTGGTGATGGGGTTCTGTATGGTCTGGGAGATGATAGTTTGGTGGTGGGGAGTGGGGTCATGGTCAAGGGGGCAGTAGGAAAAGGTGTCCTCAAGTTGGGGTTTGGCTTCAGCGGTTTAGAGGTCAGTGCGCCAGACTACCAGTGAACCCCCTTTAACCGCTAGCTTGATGGTGAAGTTGGGATTGGAGCAGAGGGATTGGAGGGCTGCGTGTTGTGAGGGTGAGAGGTTGGAGTCGGGGGAGGGGGTAGACAGGTTGAGGCGGTTAATGTCCCGGCAGCAGTTGGAAAGGAAGAGATTGTGGGCGGGTAATAGGCCAGCAATTTCCTTGTCCTCTGTACTCTCCCAACTGCCCCCTCCTTTTCTTTCTCCCAGCCTTATTTCTTCCCGTCTATCTTCACCATTGTTTTTCTCCAATAAATAAATGTATAGTACTAGTTGCTACAACATAATGTCAATTTACAGCACTGAGCTCCATGTTCATTAATATCAAGGAGCAAATGAGGTGGAGTGATACATGACATGTTAATGATAATGATTTAATAATCACTTAACAGTGATTGATTAACTCAGTGGTAAGGTTATTGAAAACACATCCCAAGTTATAAAGCAGACATTGCAGTTAACTAATTTCTGTGCGTACAGTTTACAGACACACTTGTGGGCATCCATGCAACATTGTAGAAGGTTTAAATCATCCTGTTCAAACATGTTGTGAAAAACCTCTGGAGCAGATGGGCCTTTGATCCAAAGGTAGGACATTACCACTGCAGTGCGAGAGCCCTTCATGCTTTGCATAAGCACAATACATGGAGTTCTTGAAGGTATATCCATTTAAAGACAAGGCACACCAGGACAGCAACACAGTGGAGTGGAATCTTCTTTTGGTGCATCTTTTGATTGGATGGGACTTATTAATTAGCATATTAAGCAAGTGGAATATTGAGAGGAGAATAGAATATTACGGTAGTGATTTTTTAATATAGATGTACAGGGCATTAGTGAGGCTACAACTGGAGAACTGTACACAGTATTAATCACATTATCTAAGACTGATACCTGGGACTGAGGCAAGTGGGGATAATCTAATGAGGGAAGGTTAGGTAGCTGCACCTGTAATCCATTGCAGTTAGAAGAATGAGAGGTAATCTTTGGAAAATATGTAAGTTCATGAGGGGACTTGACAGGGTAGATGCTGCAAGTGTGTTTTCCCTGTGCGAGAGGCTAGAAGTGGGGATGCTGTTTGAAAATAAAGGGTCTTCCATTTAAAATGGAGAGGAGGAGGAATATTTGTCTCTGAAATTGTCTTGTGTACTTGAAACTCTTTTCTCAGAGAATGTTGGAGACAGTGTCATTGAATATTTTTAAGGCAGTTTTGATAGATAGATTCCTCAGGAAGGAAGTTGATGTTTTTTTTTCAATTTAGATTAGATTAGATTACTTACAGTGTGGAAACAGGCCCTTCGGCCCAACAAGTCCACACCGACCCGCCGAAGCGCAACCCACCCATACCCCTACATTTACCCCTTACCTAACACTACGGGCAATTTAGCATGGCCAATTCACCTGACCCGCACATCTTTGGACTGTGGGAGGAAACCAGAGCACCCGGAGGAAACCCACGCAGACACAGGGAGAATGTGCAAACTCCACATAGTCAGTCGCCTGTGTCGGGAATTGAACCCAGGTCTCAGGCGCTGTGAGGCAGCAGTGCTAACCACTGTGCCACCGTACCGCCCAATGTTTATTGGGGGGTGGACAAGACTGTGGAGTTGAGGCCACAATATGATACTATTGAATGCTGGAGGAGGCTCCAGGGGCCTCGTTGTGCTCCTAAATCATATTCATAACCTTTTTCCCCTTCGATCAGACTTGGTGTTAGATCATCATTCATCATCCTGTTACTTGCTTTACATCAAAATATTCTTCCTATTGCACTTGATTGGACTATCAGTCTCTTGCCCTACAAGCTAACTTTATTTTGATTGGGAATTTCTGAATATTTCATAACAAAGCTGCTTTATGCATCTTTAAAATAGTCTTCCTCCCCCTCCAGTAGCTCAGTCTGGTCACTTAGTAAAGGTCCTAAATTAAACTAATTCCTCTTTCTCCACTTTTCTATTCTGATTAGACTGTTGCCAAGATCGCAAGGCAATTAGGCACTTTAACTTTCCAGTGCAAATCTAGCCAGTTCTCATCTGAATTCTCTGTTCTGCTTTAGCATCCGTTACCTTTATTCCTTCACTATTGTTTCATATTTTGAGATGGCTATTACATGATCCTCTAGGTGTGTTTTCAACCTGAGGCTTCAGGTAGCCAGATCGCCATCTTACCATCCACCATGATAGAGGACATTGGTGCCAAAATTGACTGCCTGCCCACCATATGGACATAAATAATTAACTCAGTAATAGTTGAATTAACCCTAATATTGCTCTGTCAATGCCATTAGACATTTGGTGTGAGCAGGTGGACAGGAGTGGGACTTCTTTTTTAATATATTTCAAATGGCAGGAAGGAAAGGGAAGACTATCATTGATGGGATTACCGACTGTCCATTGGAGGATTTCACCCCTCTCCTTCCTACCTGTACCTACCATTATGCCTATCCCAACAACCCCCTATTCTCCCAAATATTCTGCTCAAAGCCCCTCTGACTCCTCTTATTCTGGTATCCATCAGGTCTTCATTGCTTGCAGTCTAGCAGTGACCGCTACAGACAGACCAGTCAGTAACAGAAGTCCCACTTTACTTCAATTTAGTAAGACCTGCAATGCCAAATAGCTGTGGGGCAGCCTTGTTGTTAGTTTTCTGCTGATATTTCTTCCTTTTCTCTCTACGTTTATTGGAGTCCTGTGAGTCCAAATAACTTGTTGCAAATAATTTCTCCAGGTTAGTCAGGCTACCAAGGTCAAATAAGCAGACTGACCTATTGGACTAGAAAATGGGTATTTACATGACAGTCAATAACCAGAAACTATTTAAAAGAAAAAAATAAGTCAGGGCTTTATTTCTTCAGCAACATTTGTACAATGAATGGCTCTTTTGTTTTTAGCTATGCTGGAGAAATTCGTTGCTGTTGCCAGTGTAATTTTTGTTAGTATCTTTGGTTGGAAGTTTGTGTCCATCCCATGGTGGCTTTGCTGCTGGCAGCATCTCCAAGGGGAGAAGAATGGCTTGGAAAGGGTGGACGCTAGGAAATTGTTTCCGTTAGGCGAGGAGACTAGGACTCGTGGACACAGCCTTAGAATTGGAGGGGGTCAATTCAGAACAGAAATGCGGAGACATTTCTTCAGCCAGAGAGTGGTGGGCCTGTGGAACTCATTGCCACAGAGTGCAGTGGAGGCCGGGATGCTAAATGTCTTCAAGGCAGAGATTGATAAATTCTTGATGTCGCAAGGAATTAAGGGCTACGGGGAGAATGCGGGTAAGTGGAGTTGAAATGCCTATCAGCCATATTGAATGGCGGAGTGGACTCGATGGGCTGAATGGCCTTACTTCCACTCCTATGTCTTATGGTCTTAATGGAGCAGGTAGCCATCCTGTCTCTGTCACAATTAAGTCCAGGAGGGAAAGCCCATGGACAGCCTTCCTGACTTATCACCAATTGTGACTCTTAAGCAGACAGTCAATGCTGATTTAAAGCGTCATCCCACGATAGTAACCAGTGGTGACCAGTGTTGTTCAACTTGTTGAACTTGTCCAAAGGCACTCGGGGGCTAAGCATCGGGAAGGGGGTCATTGGCATCATTGAAAGATTGCTCATACTCTTTCTGCTGAACCCTCTGTCCTGCGCCATGCAATTTTTCCCCTCTTTCCCCCAATCACTCACCCATCCATGGGCTCCTCCTTGATTTAAGGCAGTGGTGGGTGTAGTACCATGGAACAGCCACCTCCTTGTGAGTGGCATTGCTGGGTAGCAAATAGGCTCCTGCTTCTGATTGGCCAGCAACTCCTGACAGCGTGATATTCTGCCCTTGGGTCCTTCATTCAGAGGGAAGGCTAGCAGATTGCCTGTTAAATGCATGAGCAACACAAGATGCAGAGAGTCTTCTTGAAAAGTGGGATGCAAGAATTTTGCTGGCTCTTCAGGTGATGGCCACGATCCCTCCCATTACCTCCACAAGGTTCCACCCTTGCATCACAAATTGGGGAGTGGGAAACTCAGTTTGGTTCCCTCTCCCCAAATTAAAATCCTCAAATTCCTTCAGGTGTTGTGCTTGATCCAAGCTAGATGGATGAGAGGAGTTTGAGAATTTCATTTGGGGACAGGTTTTTACAGTAATTTAGTTTTTTTTTGGCATTCTGCCTTTTAAAGACCCTTTTCTGAGAGTACATCAGAGATATCCACTATCTTTAATCTATGCTGAGTGCTTCACAGCAGCAAGGATGCAAGTTCATGTGGATGTAGTTTAATAACTTTGCAGAGCTTATTCCTTGGACCCTACTAAAGCAGAAAAACAAACAGCAGATCTGAAGAGAGAAATCCAAAAATCTCAGTATTTGAGGAGAACAGAGACAGGTAGTGACAAGTGAGTGCACCTAAAGCTATTCCTGTTACTCAACAATGTCTACATATGGAATGTTCACTATCGGATCTGCAAATCAAGATTTAGCTCAATATCCCATATGAGCTGACACCAACCTAGAAAGTGAACCTTTGCCCTCTTTGCTGAACATCCCTCTATTGAAGCAAAAACTCATCAACTTCTAAGGAAACTTTATGAAGAAGAGGGAGACTTCAGGATAGGAAAATGTGTCAGATAGTATTTAAGAAGATTGACCCATTTATCAGTCTGACAGATTACACTGGGACTACAGGTCACCTAAGGACCTGACTAAGAGGATTTATTTAACTTTGCATCAGGGCCTGTGACTACGTGTCTATTTCTCTCTCACTCTTTCTCTGAGCATTGGAACATGTGAAATAGAAGCGGAGTTAGGCCATTTGGCCTTCCAAGCCTTCCTCACCATTCAAGAAGATCTGTTTGTTTCCTGAATTTCACATTCCTATCTACCCCGATCACTTTTAATTCCTCACCTAACAAGAGCCTTCCCATCTTTGCCTTAAAAGTTTTTAACGACCCTGCCTCCTTAACCATCTCAGGCAGAGAGTTCCAAAGTTGCACAACTTTCTGAGAGAGAAAAGAATCTCCTCATTCTCTGTCCTAAGAAGGAGACCCTAACCATAAAACAACATCCTTTAGTTCTGGACTAGTTCCACAAGAGAAAACACCTTTCCACAATAACCTTGTCAAAACAGTTCATGATCTTATAAACCTCAGTCAAACCACCCTTCATTATTCCAACTCCCAGTGAAAACAATCCCAGTCTATCCAACTTTTCACATAAAAGAACCCATTCATTTCAAGCCCCAGTCTAGTAAGCCTCCTCTGAGCTGTGTCCAATGCACTTACGTCCTTCCTTAAAGACAAAGCATAAACTGCACACAATATTTAGGGCGGCACAGTGGTTCAGTACTGCTGACTCACAGCGCCAGGGACCCAGGTTCAATTCCAACTTTGCGTGAGTGTCTATATGGAGATTGCACATTCTCCCCATGTCTGCATGGATTTCCTCCCACAGTCCAAAGATGTGCAGGTTAGGTGAATTGGCAATGCTAAATTACCCATAGTGTTCAGGGATGTGTAGGCTAGGTGCATTAGTTAGGGCAAATATACAGTAATAGGGTAGGGGAATGGGTCTTGGTGAGATATTCTTTGGAGGGTGGGTGTAGACTTGTTGGGCCGAAAAGCCTGTTTCCACACTGTAGGGATTAGCAAGTTTTGAGAAGATTTGTAGCTCAGGTTGAAATTCTGCATGTGGGTTTGCTCACTGAGCTGCAAGGTTCATTTTCAGCTTCCAGCTCAGTGAGCAAACCTACATACAGAATAACAAATGATATTCGAGGTATAACCTCTTTTATGTTGAATTTCTCTCAAAATACAGGATAACATTCGATTATCGTTTTTAATAACTCATACCCATAAATCACATTTTGATAATTCATGCACTAGAACAACCAGATCCTTCTGCATCCCTGAATTCTGCAGTCAGTCAGTCTCTGAATAAGTAATTTTTGTTTTCATTCTTCCTGCCAAAGTAAATAATTTTACATTTTCCCACATTATGCTCCATCTGCTGACCATGTACTGCTCATTGTCACTTTATTAGCTTCATAACACCATTTCCTACTTGTCTTGGTGCATTCTGCAAATATAGCCCATTTATCTTTGTTCCCCTCATCTAAGTCATTGATGTAAAAAAATTGTTGAGGTCCTAACCCAGCACACTCATCAGATCCTGTCAATCTGAAAAAGTCTGATTTATCCACACTTTCTGTTTATGCCAGCTAGCCTATTGTCTATCAAAACTGGGATGTTGCTGCTATCCCCGACGATGAGGTTCTGCTTTGCCCAATATTTTTTGATCTGGCACATTGTCAAATGCTTTCTGAAATCCAAGTACAGAACATCAACGAGCTGTCCGTTACCCAGAGCACATATTGCTCCTTCAATGAACTCCACTAAATTGGTTACATACAATTTCATTTTCATAAAACCAGACTGACTTTTCCCCAATTGGGCTGAGTTTTTCCAAGTGCCCAAATATAAAGGAGGAAAAGGACTTTGCAGTCTGCCATGATCTGGTTGTATATGGAGTGGGCTTGCTGCATTGAATGACCTATTGTGGACACTATTTCCAATGTTCCTATTAGTTTTGATTGGGGGATAAATTAAATACAGTTTAAGTAATGTGAAGGAGAACAGTAAAACAAATAGTTGAATTTGAACTTTTGGAAAGGTATTTTGGTGAGTTCTCAGGAGATAAATGTATAAAAATGTGATATAATAGGAAATATAGATTAACATCACTCTAGTAGTATCAATGTTCTGTTTCAGATCTCTAGCATCCACAGTTCTTTGTTTTATTTTAATTTTTATGGTATTCTGTATTAAACACTTTTTTTTACAATAAGCAATTGAGTTCCATTGGAGAACCCTAAGTAAGTAGTAAATGAAAGTTCATGTCAATAAGAAGCACCAGTGAATGTGTGAACACAGTTATGGCGAATATAAAAACCGAAAGTGCTGGAGAAACTCGGCAGGTCTGGTAGCATCTGTAGAGTGAGAAACATTTACAATTAATTTTCAATAACTCTTTCACAGAACTTGTATTTCAGGTCTCCAGCACTCACAGAATTTTGCTTTTATTTCAGTGAGCTATTATAACTAATTGTGTAACGGTGTAATAGTTTCATCAGTAATTATCCTGATAAAGCACAAAAGTTTGCTATCTTCTAAATATAAGTAGTAAATGGAATCCATGTTGTATGAGAATAGAATGTACGTGTACATGGTGTGACATTGCCATCTATTGGTATAAGACCATATGGCACACAAAGATCACATGACCATGATTTCAGAATTGATAGGCTCAGAGCTAACTGTCTAGCATTATCAAGATTTGGAGATGCCGGTGTTGGACTGGGGTGTACAAAGTTAAAAATCACACAACACCAGGTTATAGTCCAACAGGTTTAATTGGAAGCACATTAGCTTTCGGAGCGACGTTCCTTCATCAGGTGGTTGTGGAGGACACAATTGTAAGGCACAGAATTTATAGCAAAAATTTACAGTGTGATGTAACTGAAATTATACATTGAAAAATACCTTGATTGTCCGTTGAGTCTTTCATCTCTCAGCAGACAATCAAGGTATTTTTCAGGAGGATTTTATGAAACTTGAAAGGGTTCAGAAAAGGTTTACAAGGATGTTGCCAGGGTTGGAGGATTTGAGTTACTGGGAGAGGCTGAATAGTATGAATCTGTTTTCCTTGGAGCATCTGAGGCTGAGGGTGACCTTATAGAGATTTATAAAATCACGAGGGGCATGAATACGGTAAATAGACAATGTCTTTTCCCTGGAGTGGGGGAATCCAGAACGAGAGGCCTTACTGAAGTCCATGTAGATCACGTCCACCACTCTGCCCTCATCAGTCTTCTTCAACACCGATGTCAGGCTCACTGGTCTATTGTTCTGTGACTTTTCCTTACCACCTTTCTTAAATAGTGGCACCACGTTAGCCAACCTCCAGTCTTCTGGCACCTCACTTGTGACTATCAATGATACAAGTATCTGAGCAAGCGGCCCAGCAATCACTTTCATAGTTTCCTACAGAGATCTCGGGTGCACCTGATCAAGTCCTGGGATTTATCCACTTTTATGCATTGTCAGACATCCAGCACTATCACCTCTGTAATGTGGACATTTGTCAAAATGTCACCATCTATTCCCCTACATTCTTCTATGTCCTTTTCCACAGTAAACACTGATGCAAAATACTCGTTTAGTATCTCCCCCAAATCCTGCGGCTCTACACAAATGTTGCCTTGCTCATTTTTGAGGGTCCCTATCTCTCCCTAGTTACCCTTTTGTCCTTAATATATTTGTAAAGACCCTTTGGATTCTCCTTAACTCTATTTGCCAAAGCTATCTCGTGTCCCTCTTAAGTATACTCCTACTGCCTTTATACTCTTCTAAGGATTCATTCGATCTATCCTGTCCATACCTGATATATGCTTCCTTCTTTTTCTTAACCAAATCCCCAAATTCTTTATTCATCCAGCATTCTCTATACCAACCAGCCTTTTCTTTCACCATAACAGGAATATACTGTCTCTGAACTCCTGTTATCTCATTTCTGAAGGCTTCCCACTTTCCAGCTGTCCCTTTACCTGCGAACATCTGTCCCCAATCAGCTTTTGAAAGTTCTTGCCTAATACTGTCATAATTGGCCTCTCTCCAACTTGGAACTTCAACTTTAGATCTGGTGTATCTTTTTCCATTACTATTTTAAAACTAACACAATTATTGTTGCTGGCCCCAAAGTGCTCTCCCACTGACACCTTAATCACCTTTTCTGCCGTCTTTGACTAACCTTTTGATCACCTAACCTAATATCTCTTTACATGGCTCAGTATCATATATGGGTTTATAATGTTTCTGTGAGGTATCTTGGGAAATTTCATTATGTAAATAGTGATGTATAAATATATGTTAGTTTGTCATTGCATTCAAATGAAACTTCAAAATCTAACTTGAACAACAGTATGAGGAAAGTGGGTTTGTGTTCTAAAATGGGGGTTGAGTTGAGTTCTCCTCCCTAACATGGAGTCCAGCTATTTGCTGCATCTTTGGAGCATGTTCCCAGGCAGCATGGTGTAACCTCCTACTTTTACCAGACCCCACACCATTCCCACCTCCCGTCCACCAAACTCAACAATTTCTCTCCTCTGTTACATAGTCATAGCATGGAAACAGATCCTTCGGTCCAACCCATCTGCGCAGACCAGACATCCAATCTGACCTGGGCAAAAGTGAGGACTGCAGATGCTGGAAACCACAGCCTAGATTCGAGCGGTGCTGGAAAAGCACAGCAGGTCAGGCAGCATCCGAGGAGCAGGAAAATTGACGTTTCGGGCAAAAGCCCTTCATTTGGGTTAGAGGCAGGGAGCCTCGAGGGTGGACAGATAAATGGGGGGGGGGGTTGGGGCTGGGGAGAAGGTTGCAAAGAGTAAAATGGGTGAATATGGGTGGAGGTGGAGGTGATAGGTCAGAGAGGAGGGTGGAGCAGTTAGGTGGGAAGGGAGATTGGCAGGTAGGACAGGTCATGAGGACAGTGCTGAGCTGGAAGGTTGGAACTGGGGTAAGGTGGGGGAGGGGAATTGATGAAACTGGTGAAGTCCACATTGATGCCCTTGGGTTGAAGTTTTCCGAGACGGAAGATGAGGCGTTCTTCCTCCAGGCGTTGGGTGGTGAGGAAATGGTGGTGAAGGAGGCCCAGGACCTCCATGTCCTCAGCAGAGTGGGAGGGGGAGTTGAAATGTTGGGCCACAGGGTGGTGGGGTTGATTGGTGCGGCTGTCCCAGAGATGTTCCCTAAAGCGCTCTGCTAGGAGGCATCCAGTCACCACAATGTACAGGAGAACGCATCAGGAGCAACAGATACAATAAATGACATTGGTGGAAGTGCAGGTGAAACCTTGATGGATGTGGAAGGTTCCTTTGGGACCTTGGATGGAGGTGAGGGAGGAGGTGTGGGCACAGGTTTTGCAATTCCTTCGGTGGCAGGGGAAGTTGCCAGGACGGGAGGGTGGGTTGTTGGGGAGCGTGGACCTGACCAGGTTGTCATGGAGGGAATGGTCTTTGCGGAAGGTGGCAAGGGGTAGGGAGGGAAATATATCCCTGGTGGTGGGGTCCGTTTGGAGGTGGCAAAAATGTCGGTAGATATGCGATTAATGCAAAGGTTGGTAGGGTGGAAGGTGAGGGCCCGAAGGGGTCGGGGGGGTTCGAGAGGGGTGGGATTTGAGGGCAGATTCTGTTGCAGGAGGTAGGGTGGGAAGAGGGTAGGGTAATCCAGGTAGCTGTGGGAGTCACTGGGTTTGTAAAAAAATGCCTGTGTCAAGTCAGTCGTCATTAATGGAGATGGAGAGGTCCAGGAAGGGGAGGGAGGTGTCAGAGATGGTCCAGGCAAATTTAAGGTCAGGGTGGAATGTGTTGGTGAAGTTGATGAATTGCTTAACCTCCTCGCAGGAGCACGAGGTGGCGCCAATGCAGTCATCAATAGTGGAAGAAGAGGTAAAGAGTGGTGCCGGTGTAATTATGGAAGTTGGACTGTTCTACATAGCTGACAAAGAGGCACACATAGCTGGGGTCTATGCGGGTGCCCATGGGCTACCCCTTTGGTCTGGAGGAAGTGGGAGGATTCGAAAGAGAAATTGTTAAGGGTGAGGACCAGTTCAGCCAAATGAGTGTCAGTGGAAGAGTACTGTTGGGGATGTTGGGAGAGGAAGAAATGGAGGGTTTGGAGGCCCTGATCATGGCGGATGGACGTGTAGAGGGATTGGATGTCCATGGTGAAGATGAGGCGTTGGAGGCCGGGGAAACAGAAGTGTTGGAGGAGGTGGAGGGCATGAGTGGTGTCTCAAACGTATGTGAGGAGTTCCTGGACTAGGGGGGATAGGACAGTATCGAGATAGGGGGGACTGAGTTCGGTGGGGCAGGAGCAGGCTGAGACAATGGGTCGCATGGGGTAGTCAGGCTTGTGGATCTTGGGAAGGAGGTAAAATCAGGTGGTGCAGGTTCCCCGACTACGAGGTTGGAAGCTGTGGGTGGGAGACCTCCTGAGGTGATGAGATTCTATATGGTCTGGGAAATGGTTTGGTGTTGGTGGTGTGGGGTCATGGTCGAGAGGTGGTAGGAGGAGGTGTCTTCCAATTGGCATCAGGCTTCAGCAGTGTGGAGGTCAGTGCGCCAAATTGCCACTGCACCCCCTTTATCTGCTGGTTTGATGGTGAGGTTGAGATTGGAGCAGAGGGAGTGGAGGACTGTGCGTTGTGAGGGTGAGAGGTTGAATGGGGGGGGGGGGTAGACAATTTGAGGCGGTTAATGTCTTGGTCGAGGGTGAGTAATAGGACAGTGCGAGATGTCCAGGTGGATGGAGTGTGTTAGAGGCATGTGAAGGGATCCTTGGAAGGTGGGAGGGAGTCCTGATCTAATCCAATCTGACCTAGTCCCATTTGCCAGCATTTGGCCCATATCCCTCTAAACCATTCCTATTCACATCCTTTGAACTTAACAGTCAACACAACAATCTAAAATGTTCTCATTCCAAACAACCACCTCTTTGTTTTCTTGTTCATACCACATATTAAAAATATTCTCTTCTCATACGCTACTAGTTACAAAATGCGTCATTTATTACTATCTATCGTCTTTAATAATGTACATATTCATGACTATGACATCTTATTGTGAGGACCCTTTTTCTGAATCTACTTATTTATAATTTTGCTGAAATGCCCATTATAAATGACTTCTCCCAGCATTTCAGCCTCAGTTCACATGCCCCAGTCTTCACTTACATCATCCCCTTTGTCCTCAGTCAGTTTTCCAGCCTTTCTGTCTTTAAGCAGGTGAGCATAAATCTCACAATCTGCACTGACCTTCTCGACGCAAACTCCTTAATGCTCAGCCTCACTTTCTGCTCAAGAGAGATGCTGCATCCCTGGTCTTTTAAGGAGGACATACGATACATGAAGATTTTATGGATTCCCATTATGAAACGGAAGCTGAGTTCACACAGATGTACTAGAAACCATGCCATGCAGTTTCAGCACAATGGCCAAAAGTATAGAGGTGTTTCTATCCAATCTCTACAATGGAATCTTGAATCACTACTCCACCATGTGTCCTGGATAGTGTAATTGCTTCAGGAATAAATGTAGCCAGGTCCTCGCAGCTGAATTGATCCTAGCACATTTCACAGATTTTATGAACCCTCAGGTATCTGCTGCTCCATTGTGGGGAGATAGATGGAAGCTATTTGGTAGTCGATCACCTCTTACCTTCTGCAGTGTGCTGTCCTGCAGTTTTGAGGAAGTAATGAATCTCTACCTCACAAATGCAAGGGCGCCTTCAGCACGTGTCGGTCTCCCTCAGGAGGCTGTCAAAGTTACACCGTCACTGCCCACAATGCCCTCTGTCTGCTGCCACCACTGATATGCACTATGGTATCGTCATCTCTACCCCGGCAGCTGCCACATTGAGATCAGTAGAAAGAGACCACCAATCAGTCTGCTTTGGATGGAAGTTATCAACCCTCCAGGATTAGCTTAGAATCTCCAGGACCTGAACGCTAACATCTGGGACATTGCTGCAAACAGTCTTGGAGCAAACTCAGAGCAGCACTGACATTATTTTTCACCTTTGTTTTCACAAAAAGTGCTATTTACTGCTAATAAAAATATCTAGAGACAAGGTGAATGACAGTCATGCATCATCTACTTGTGTACTGTAGCATCTGCTTGCTTTCCAATTACCATGGGAGGCTGTTAAGGGAGGAAGGGCATGCTGGGTAACCAGTGGCAGACCTATGGGGTCAACTTTCAGGGGACAACAAAGTTATCCACCCTGGCTAGAGATGGCAAATGATAGAAGTAGATTTGATAAAGGCACAGACGAAAAATAACTTAGAACAACACTATCCCATCGAACATATGCTGAGGTATAACATTGTGAATATATCAGTGAACTGAAATTAAAGGTCTGGATTCAAAAAGCGATTTACAAATATATTTTGAAGGCATCCTAAAAGAAAACTTTGTTCTTCCTTTCTGAATTAAGATATTTGTTAGAACACAGTGTTTCGTTTCTGTGTATTACATGACCCCTACACACTGTCCTTTGCCAGGGAACATAGTGTACCTATTCATCTTTTTTTAAACTATTGGCCAAGGCAACTTTCAAAGAGATATTTAAGGTAACAAACTAATGAAGTAGGTATTGCTGAGTGATGTTTGTAACATTAAACAGAACAGAAGTAAAAATAGAATGTAGTCTGAAAGAAAACAGCAGATAATATTACTTTGTAAGTGTGATAATCTAACACAGACTTTATAAACAACATGACCTTAACGTTAATCTCTTTGCAATGAGAGTATGGGGGAATCAAGTTAAACAGTAAATACTTGAAAAGTAACCCTAATTCTACAGCAGCAAGCTTATTAGCATCAGAATTTTGGAAACCATGATTCTTTATTAAACTTACTTAAAGCCAGATCCTTAAATTGGGATCTCGGTTTAATGTTTAATGCACCTGTGTGAGTTTTTCAGAGTTCAGGAATTCTGTCTGAGAAAGGGAGATGGTAACAGCCAGACACATAGGGTCAACGCAGTTTTCACAGCAGGTTAGGCAGCATCTCAGGAATAGAGAATTCGACGTTTCGAGCATAAGCCCTTCATCAGGAATAAGAGAGAGAGAGCCAAGCCGGCTGAGATAAAAGGTAGGGAGGAGGGACTAGGGGGAGGGGCGATGGAGGTGGGATAGGTAAGAGCTTCTGTGCAGAGGAGATGACCTGGGGGGTGCAGTGAGAGAGAGACTCACTGAAATCCTTGTAGAGGGAGGAAGAGAGCTTCTTCAAGGAAGGCATCCTTGTAAGAGGATTCGCAGTAGGTTAAAATCTTCGAGTAAAAAATGAGGTCTGCAGATGCTGGAGATCACAGCTGCAAATGTGTTGCTGGTCAAAGCACAGCAGGTTAGGCAGCATCTCAGGAATAGAGAATTCGACGTTTCGAGCATAAGCCCTTCATCAGGAATAAGAGAGAGAGAGCCAAGCCGGCTGAGATAAAAGGTAGGGAGGAGGGACTAGGGGGAGGGGCGATGGAGGTGGGATAGGTAAGAGCTTCTGTGCAGAGGAGATGACCTGGGGGGTGCAGTGAGAGAGAGACTCACTGAAATCCTTGTAGAGGGAGGAAGAGAGCTTCTTCAAGGAAGGCATCCTTGTAAGAGGATTCGCAGTAGGTTAAAATCTTCGAGTAAAAAATGAGGTCTGCAGATGCTGGAGATCACAGCTGCAAATGTGTTGCTGGTCAAAGCACAGCAGGTTAGGCAGCATCTCAGGAATAGAGAATTCGACGTTTCGAGCATAAGCCCTTCATCAGGAATAAGAGAGAGAGAGCCAAGCCGGCTGAGATAAAAGGTAGGGAGGAGGGACTAGGGGGAGGGGCGATGGAGGTGGGATAGGTAAGAGCTTCTGTGCAGAGGAGATGACCTGGGGGGTGCAGTGAGAGAGAGACTCACTGAAATCCTTGTAGAGGGAGGAAGAGAGCTTCTTCAAGGAAGGCATCCTTGTAAGAGGATTCGCAGTAGGTTAAAATCTTCGAGTAAAAAATGAGGTCTGCAGATGCTGGAGATCACAGCTGCAAATGTGTTGCTGGTCAAAGCACAGCAGGTTAGGCAGCATCTCAGGAATAGAGAATTCGACGTTTCGAGCATAAGCCCTTCATCAGGAATAAGAGAGAGAGAGCCAAGCCGGCTGAGATAAAAGGTAGGGAGGAGGGACTAGGGGGAGGGGCGATGGAGGTGGGATAGGTAAGAGCTTCTGTGCAGAGGAGATGACCTGGGGGGTGCAGTGAGAGAGAGACTCACTGAAATCCTTGTAGAGGGAGGAAGAGAGCTTCTTCAAGGAAGGCATCCTTGTAAGAGGATTCGCAGTAGGTTAAAATCTTCGAGTAAAAAATGAGGTCTGCAGATGCTGGAGATCACAGCTGCAAATGTGTTGCTGGTCAAAGCACAGCAGGTTAGGCAGCATCTCAGGAATAGAGAATTCGACGTTTCGAGCATAAGCCCTTCATCAGGAATAAGAGAGAGAGAGCCAAGCCGGCTGAGATAAAAGGTAGGGAGGAGGGACTAGGGGGAGGGGCGATGGAGGTGGGATAGGTAAGAGCTTCTGTGCAGAGGAGATGACCTGGGGGGTGCAGTGAGAGAGAGACTCACTGAAATCCTTGTAGAGGGAGGAAGAGAGCTTCTTCAAGGAAGGCATCCTTGTAAGAGGATTCGCAGTAGGTTAAAATCTTCGAGTAAAAAATGAGGTCTGCAGATGCTGGAGATCACAGCTGCAAATGTGTTGCTGGTCAAAGCACAGCAGGTTAGGCAGCATCTCAGGAATAGAGAATTCGACGTTTCGAGCATAAGCCCTTCATCAGGAATAAGAGAGAGAGAGCCAAGCCGGCTGAGATAAAAGGTAGGGAGGAGGGACTAGGGGGAGGGGCGATGGAGGTGGGATAGGTAAGAGCTTCTGTGCAGAGGAGATGACCTGGGGGGTGCAGTGAGAGAGAGACTCACTGAAATCCTTGTAGAGGGAGGAAGAGAGCTTCTTCAAGGAAGGCATCCTTGTAAGAGGATTCGCAGTAGGTTAAAATCTTCGAGTAAAAAATGAGGTCTGCAGATGCTGGAGATCACAGCTGCAAATGTCTCTCTCTCACTGCACCCCCCAGGTCATCTCCTCTGCACAGAAGCTCTTACCTATCCCACCTCCATCGCCCCTCCCCCTAGTCCCTCCTCCCTACCTTTTATCTCAGCCGGCTTGGCTCTCTCTCTCTTATTCCTGATGAAGGGCTTATGCTCGAAACGTCGAATTCTCTATTCCTGAGATGCTGCCTAACCTGCTGTGCTTTGACCAGCAACACATTTGCAGCTGTGATCTCCAGCATCTGCAGACCTCATTTTTTACTCGAAGATTTTAACCTACTGCGAATCCTCTTACAAGGATGCCTTCCTTGAAGAAGCTCTCTTCCTCCCTCTACAAGGATTTCAGTGAGTCTCTCTCTCACTGCACCCCCCAGGTCATCTCCTCTGCACAGAAGCTCTTACCTATCCCACCTCCCTCGCCCCTCCCCCTAGTCCCTCCTCCCTACCTTTTATCTCAGCCGGCTTGGCTCTCTCTCTCTTATTCCTGATGAAGGGCTTATGCTCGAAACGTCGAATTCTCTATTCCTGAGATGCTGCCTAACCTGCTGTGCTTTGACCAGCAACACATTTGCAGCTGTGATCTCCAGCATCTGCAGACCTCATTTTTTACTCGAAGATTTTAACCTACTGCGAATCCTCTTACAAGGATGCCTTCCTTGAAGAAGCTCTCTTCCTCCCTCTACAAGGATTTCAGTGAGTCTCTCTCTCACTGCACCCCCCAGGTCATCTCCTCTGCACAGAAGCTCTTACCTATCCCACCTCCATCGCCCCTCCCCCTAGTCCCTCCTCCCTACCTTTTATCTCAGCCGGCTTGGCTCTCTCTCTCTTATTCCTGATGAAGGGCTTATGCTCGAAACGTCGAATTCTCTATTCCTGAGATGCTGCCTAACCTGCTGTGCTTTGACCAGCAACACATTTGCAGCTGTGATCTCCAGCATCTGCAGACCTCATTTTTTACTCGAAGATTTTAACCTACTGCGAATCCTCTTACAAGGATGCCTTCCTTGAAGAAGCTCTCTTCCTCCCTCTACAAGGATTTCAGTGAGTCTCTCTCTCACTGCACCCCCCAGGTCATCTCCTCTGCACAGAAGCTCTTACCTATCCCACCTCCATCGCCCCTCCCCCTAGTCCCTCCTCCCTACCTTTTATCTCAGCCGGCTTGGCTCTCTCTCTCTTATTCCTGATGAAGGGCTTATGCTCGAAACGTCGAATTCTCTATTCCTGAGATGCTGCCTAACCTGCTGTGCTTTGACCAGCAACACATTTGCAGCTGTGATCTCCAGCATCTGCAGACCTCATTTTTTACTCGAAGATTTTAACCTACTGCGAATCCTCTTACAAGGATGCCTTCCTTGAAGAAGCTCTCTTCCTCCCTCTACAAGGATTTCAGTGAGTCTCTCTCTCACTGCACCCCCCAGGTCATCTCCTCTGCACAGAAGCTCTTACCTATCCCACCTCCATCGCCCCTCCCCCTAGTCCCTCCTCCCTACCTTTTATCTCAGCCGGCTTGGCTCTCTCTCTCTTATTCCTGATGAAGGGCTTATGCTCGAAACGTCGAATTCTCTATTCCTGAGATGCTGCCTAACCTGCTGTGCTTTGACCAGCAACACATTTGCAGCTGTGATCTCCAGCATCTGCAGACCTCATTTTTTACTCGAAGATTTTAACCTACTGCGAATCCTCTTACAAGGATGCCTTCCTTGAAGAAGCTCTCTTCCTCCCTCTACAAGGATTTCAGTGAGTCTCTCTCTCACTGCACCCCCCAGGTCATCTCCTCTGCACAGAAGCTCTTACCTATCCCACCTCCATCGCCCCTCCCCCTAGTCCCTCCTCCCTACCTTTTATCTCAGCCGGCTTGGCTCTCTCTCTCTTATTCCTGATGAAGGGCTTATGCTCGAAACGTCGAATTCTCTATTCCTGAGATGCTGCCTAACCTGCTGTGCTTTGACCAGCAACACATTTGCAGCTGTGATCTCCAGCATCTGCAGACCTCATTTTTTACTCAACGCAGTTTTCAGCCCTGCTTATGAGGCAGAAGGTGTATGAGTGCCAAATCCCATGCCCAAATCCTTAGCATATGTGTTATCAATGTTTCCTCCCCCTCTTATTCCGCCACAACCCACCACGATGAAGTGTAATCTCCCCATCACTGCCATTGTATGTGATTCCTATCCCACACACTCAATCCCATCAGCTGTAGTGTTTGACTTTTCAACTTACCCAATTGCTGGGAAACATTCCCCCAAGAGTGCCAAGCTGCAGCCTCTGCTGTTGGTTTTTCCACCTGGAATCTGGCCAAGACACCAACTTTTAAATCATTCAGATGGGAAATGGAGCAAAAACATTTTAATGAAGACTCACATGCTCGACATGCTGAATAGCCTATTTCTCCTATTTTCTACAGCTAATTTCAGCACAATGACACTGGTCTTGCTGAATTCTTTGTCACTTTTGGCCTGCCCCATGTCTGTGCAGCCAATGGAGAGCAGGAGCAGTGTAAAACCTGTTTTGCACGATGGCACAATATTGAAATTCACCCACAACAAAAGTGTCAATGACAATCTTGCAAATGAGTCCTCATGCGCTATAGTAGAAGCAGGGTGAAGTAATGTTGTCATGTCCATGTTATAAAAATTGCAAAGGAAGTGTTCTGAACCACTTTTTCTCAGAAGCAGTGTGTTTTATAATTCTATAATCAACATATGCCTTACAGAGATATTAAGAAATGATGGCATTACAGAACAAAGTTTTGCTTTCGAAAGGCTGGCTGGTACATAACACTTCCGGAAGCTGAGCTCCATTTTAGCCGAAGTTTTTAATTTGAATGTCTAATCTCTAACCTGCTCCCAGAAAGTTGTGTGTTGACCAAGCTTTTGGCAGGTCGCCCTACTATTACCTAATCTGGTTCAGTGTCACAATTTACTTTAAAATACTCCTGTGATGTATCTTGAGCCTTTTCTCTATATCAGGAACAAAAACAGAATTTGCTGGAAAAGCTCAACAGGTCTGGCTACATCTGTGAAGAGAAATCAGAGTTCACATTACGGGTCCAGTGACCCTTCCTTGGAATATTTTTGTCAATATATGATGGCTACAAAGAATCTATATGAAGTCTTGTTGAAACTCCCAGTAATTGAGGACTGACAGCACAGATTGGGCCTAAAGTAAGGCCTGATTGGCAAGCTCACTTTGAAAGCTTCAAGGTACTTGATCATAATTCAATATCTTGGATTAATTTGTCCCCAGTATGCTTTTGCACCCTGGTCTTTCATTCCTTAAGTCTAAGACCCCTGAGCATGTCTGACCCACCAGTAGTTTAACCATCAATCACCAAATCTGACTAGACCACACCCAGAGCTATTGGCCTAAACTATCTCTGCCAAAACCTCCAATCATTTCAGCATCTTAGAGAATAAAGGCAACTCTCAGCAGTTCTTTTCTTCATAAACTATCTCCTTAAATTCCTTCCTTTTCACAATTTCTTGCGCCTGTCTGCTTCTCAAACCCCTTCTTTTAATAACTGATACCGTTACCTTGATTTAAAAAAAAACCCACCCTTGATTCCTTTGCCCTTGAAAACTGAAGAAGGGCTTATGCCCCAAACGTCGATTCTCCTGCTCCTTTGATGCTGCCTGACCTGCTGCGCTTTTCCAGCAACACATTTTTCAGCTCTGATCTACAGCATCTGCAGTCCTCACTTTTTCCTCCTTGAAAACTAGTGCCCTGTCTCCAATTTTTCTTGCCTTTCCAAAGTCTTTGACTATTATTGCCTCTCCCTACTCATCAATCTGCTGGCCTTTGATAACATCTTGAATAGACAGCATGGATCAGCTCGTACATGTTGGTTAATGGCACCCGGAACAATCACTACATCAACTTTGTTTATCCTTCTATTGACTGTATGCTGTTAGACAGTTTGTCTGGCAATTAGTCTTGGATGAGCTGCAACTTCTTCCAATTAAACATAGAGAAGAGTAATATCATGGTGCTTTGTTTACGACACGGGCTCCTGTTCCTGCATTCTTCTAATTATGGCCTCTTCAACATCTCCAATTTTAATCTCTCTACCATTTGTGGCTGTGCCTTCAGGTCACTGACCCCTAAACTGTGGAATTCACTTTTTAATCCTGTTGGACTCATTTCCTTTCTTTAAAATGGTTCCTGAAATTTGCTCTCTTGACCATGTTTTTGGACATAATATTACCTAATGTTACCTAATGCAGTTATTGTTATGAGGTTGGCCAGGTGGACCTCAGAATATAAATTCCCTCATTGGGACTGTTAATCTGGTCCAATCAGGAAGCCCGGGCTGACAGATAAAAGAGGAGTGCCTAAGGACGTGAACTAACAGGAGTTTGTCAAAGCCCTAGGTGCTTTTCTCAAGAAGTCTGGCAAATTAAAGGTAACCGATTGGGTTGACACCGTGAAGCTGGGCAAACACAAAGAACTTGCTCCATATGATGAGAACTGATTCTACACTCGTGCTGCCTCCACAGTGCGTCACCTGTACTTGAGGGGCGGTGTTGGAGTTGGTGCCATGACCAAGATCTATGGTGGACACCAACGGAACGGTGTGAAGCCCAGTCACTTCAGCCGCGGCTCCAAATCTCTGGCTACAAAGGTGCTGCAAGCTCTGGAAGGCCTGAAGATGGTGGAGAAAAAAAAGAGGAGTGTCTACGTTAGAGCCCGGGTGTCCTTGGAGAAGGAGCACGTGATCTCCACCAACACCCTGGAGTTGTTCAGGGAGAGGTGGGCGCCGCAGAGAGTGGAGTGCATTATTTCCCCCTCCAACTCTATTTTGATTTAGTCCCTGCCCTCCCCTTCACTGTTTGATCACACAGCATTGCCCTTTGATGTGAAGGGCACTGCTTGTCACTGGCCACTCGGGTGTTTTCCTATCTTCCTGGTGGTGGAAATTGTATAAAGATTCGTGCACTTTGTGTCTCTCACTGTGTCTCACACCTGCACACATACACCATGGGTGCTGAGGAAAAATAAGCATGACCGCAGTTAGGCGGTAGTGTGGGGGTTAATTACTGAAAAAAAATAGGAGATTCACACAGCATTGCCCTTTGACATGAAGGGCACTGCTTGTCACTGGACCACTTGGGTGAAAAAAAAATAGAGGGTTCCCTGCCAAAAAGAAAAGAAGAAAGAAAAAGAAAAGAAAAAAAAGAAAAAAAAAGAGGAGTGTCTACGTTAGAGCCCGGGTGTCCTTGGAGAAGGAGCACGCAGTCTCCACCAACACCCTGGAGTTGTTCAGGGAGAGGTGGGCGCTGCAGGGAGTGGAGTGCATCATTTCCTTCTCCAACTCTATTTTGATTTAGTCCCTGCCCTCCCCTTCACAGCATTGCCCTTTGTGCAAGGCACTGCTTGTCACTGGCCACTCGAGTGTTTCCTATCTTCCTGGTGGTGCAAATTGAATAAAGATTCGTACACCTTGTATCTCTCACTGTATCTCACACCTGCACACACACAACATGGGTGCTGGGGAAAGAGTAAGCACTACCACAGTTAGGCGGTTGTGTGGGGGTTAAAAAAAGGGGATTCCTTGGAGAAAAAAAAGAAAATAAAGGTAGTATCAAGAAATAAAAAGAAAAAAAATAAACAAGAGTGCCCTCTCCTTCACTGTTTGATCACACAGCATTGCTCTTTGATGTGAAGGGCACTGTTTGTCACTGACCACTCAGGTGTTTCCTTTCTTCCTGGTGGTGGAAATTTGAATAAAGATTCGTGCACCTTGTGTCTAAGAAGAAAAGAAAGAGGAGTGCCTACCTTAGAGCCCGGGTGTCCTTGGAGAAGGAGCACGTGGTCTCCACCAACACCCTGGAGTTGTTCAAGGAGAGGTGGGCGCCGCAGGGTGTTGAGTGCATTATTTCCCCCTCCAACGCTATTTTGATTTAATCCCTGCCCTCCCCTTCACTGTTTGATCACACAGCATTGCCCTTTGATGTGAAGGGCACTGCTTGTCACTGGCCACTTGGGTGTTTCCTTTCTTCCTGGTGGTGGAAATTTGAATAAAGATTTGCGCACTTTGTATCTTTCACTGTGTCCCACACCTGCACACATGCAACATGGGGGCTGGGGAAAAAATAAGCACTACCGCAGTTAGGCGGTAGTGTGGAGGTTAAAAAAAAACAAAAAAGGAAAAGAAAACAAAGAAAAGAAAAAAGAGGAGTGCCAGACATTCTGACACTCTGACAGCTGGCTCTAAGGGAGCTGGACCAATGTCAGGGACTCTCCATGTGTAAATGAAATGTGACTTGGTGACAAGATATTGGGCTCTGTGGAGTTATTTCAGCCCAATAGGCCATATGGACTCTTTCCACACTGTAGGGAGTCTATGATTCAATGATGTTGGTTCCTGATTGCCTCAACAATTTAAAATGCTCATCATATCACCATCCTCCTCTCTATACTAATATGTGTATTGGATCTGATACAGGAGACATAGGTTTCTTCATAAGACCATAAGACCATAAGACATAGGAGTGGAAGTAAGGCCATTCGGCCCATCGAGTCCACTCCGCCATTCAATTATGGCTGATGGGCATTTCAACTCCACTTACCAGCGTTCTCCCCATAGCCCTTAATTCCTCGAGACAACAAGAGTCTATCAATCTCTGCCTTGAAGACATTTAGCATCCCGGCCTCCACTGCACTCTGGGCAATGAATTCCACAGGCCCACCACTCTCTGGCTGAAGAAATGTCTCCGCATTTCTGTTCTGAATTGACCCCCTCTAATTCTAAGGCTGTGTCCACGGGTCCTAGTCTCCTCGCCTAATGGAAACAATTTCCTAGCGTCCACCCTTTCCAAGCCATGTATTATCTTGTACGTCTCTATTAAGTCTCCCCTTAATCTTCTAAACTCCAATGAATACAATCCCAGGATCCTCAGCCGTTCCTCATATGTTAGACTTACCATTCCAGGGATCATCCGTGTGAATCTCCGCTGGACACGTTCCAGTGCCAGTATGTCCTTCCTGAGGTGTGGGGACCAAAACTGGATACAGTACTCCAAATGGGCCCTACCAGAGCTTTATAAAGTCTCAGTAGCACATCTCTGCTTTTATATTCCAGCCCTCTTGAGATAAGTGACAACATTGCATTCGCTTTCTTAATCATGGACTCAACCTGCATGTTTACCTTTAGAGAATCCTCGACTAGCACTCCCAGATCCTTTTGTACTTTGGCTTTACTAATTTTCTCACCATTTAGAAAGTAGTCTATGCTTTTATTCTTTTTGCCAAAGTGCAAGACCTCGCACTTGCTCACGTTGAATTCCATATTGACTAATCTCAGTCGTCTTTGATTAAAAAAAAGATTTCATGAAGCTTGGCTGATTTTATGATCAGGTGGTTGCTGCAGCCATTTTTAACCTAGTGCTTTTACTTTTTAGTATTTTGAAGCCATTTCAGCCCATGTAAATCCCAGGGATTAAGATCAAATGAAGGAAGTCAAAAACTGATAGTCCATATTTTATTATTAGCGTGAGAGACAGAAAATAAAGACAGTGGAAGAGATATGTAAGTTCTTATTTAGTCTCTATTTAGTCCAGTAATGCAATGAATATTTTATTGTTCATTTTATCTGTTATTTCAAGATCTCTCCAAGGTAGATCAACGAGGTAGATGACTCACTTTCACTACAGACCACTACAAAGAGGAAGAGAGGCTCCAACATAGTGATAGTGGTGGAGGCAGCTGTATGAATTTGGAAAGAAGAAAATCCAAACCCTGTTTCGATTTGGGTCCAACATCAGAAAGATGCCAGAAAGCTGTAGAAGACCAGAGGAGGCCCACAGAGATGGTGCAGCTACAAACACCAACAAGATCTAAAGTAGAGGCATTCATACTGCATTGCAGGACAATGGTCTGTATGAACGGACCCAGTTCCAGGTTTAAGGCACTGAGCTGACTAGAGATCATGGAGCAAGCAGTTGTTTAGAAAGCTCAGAAAGATATGGCATCTGAAGTTTCACTGCCAGACACACTTAGTCACAGAGATGACCAAAACAGACTCAGAATTGGACAGCATGGAAAATACAGATTTTAAGATAAAGAATTGCTTCAAAATTAAACAACATGACTTTAGAACCTTAGTGTACTTACATGAATGCCTATCAACATCCAAAATAGGAGCAGAAGTACACCATTCAATCTCTCGAACACTCTTCAACATTCAATAAGGTAATGATTTGTGTGTATGCTGCTACTGAATGTCGGTTGAGGAGGGAATGAATGCTTGTGGATGTGGTGTCAATCAAGTGGACCACTTTGAGTTTGTAGGAGCTGTACTCATCCTGGCAAGTGGGGAGTATTCAATCACAGTCCTGACGCGTGCTTTGTAGATGGTGGGCAGGATTTGGGGGAGTCAGGAGGTGAGTTAATTGCTACAAGACTCTTAGCATTTAGCCTGCGCTTGTAGCCTCTATACTTATGTGGCTAGTACAGTCCAGTTTCTGGTCAATGGTAGCCCCCAGGGTGTTAAGTAGGAGGTTCAGTGATAGTAATGCCATTGAATGTCAAGGGACAGTGGTTAGATTCTCTCTTGTGAGGTCTTGCTGCATTTGGACATGGACTGCTTCAGTATCTGCAGAGTCAAGAATGAAGCTGAAGATTGCACTTGTTTTAAATAATTGATCGCACAAAGTATTATGGAGTCATATTAGACTTGAACCTATCCACCTTTGCCTTAATGATATTCAATGATCCCATTTCCACTGCTTTCTGAAGTAGAGTTCCAATTTCATTTCTCTATTCCTTCGGAAAAATAACTGACAATGTCATTGTTTGACATTGTGTTTATGAAGCATCAGTCAAATTTGATGACATTTTAATCACTTCTGGTGATTAATATAATCTTAGAACTAATACAATTCTGAAAAGAACAAAATTCAATTCAAGAGTCCATAAGTTCAGTGAATCAATAGATGATTTTATTAATGATATCTACAGATTAGTGGCAAAATGTCAATATGGAGAAATGAAGACAAAATTGATCAGAATCTGTGAAGTTGTAGGCACTGTGGAGATTTATATATAACCTGGCTTCAGGTATCCAGGTTTCATATTCTTAAATTAACCTCTTTACTTCTGTGCCTCCCACTCCTAAATCAAGAACCTTTTTAAAACCCATCTTCCTGACTGAGCTTTTAATCAACCGTTCTAATATGTTTATTTCTTTGGCTGCCAATCTACTCCATGATAAAGCATGTTAAGATGCTTTTCCTACGGTAGAAGCATGTATATTCAACTATTAAGCACTACAGGTCGTTCTGCTATAACCTGACAGTTATGTTCCTCTGTGACCTCGTGCTCCACAAAATCATACTATGGAAAACTGCTATAGAAAATCGCACTGTAGAAGGTCGCTAATAGCAAATTGCTATACCCGTTCAGTAGAAAGTTCATGTTATCCAAACAACATCCACAATTCATCAATTGGTGCTGACGAAATGCACATTATAGCATAACAAGCTGTAGTAAATCCCCTTTACATGTACATATTTTTGCTGAATAAGTAAAACAAATTGCACAGTACAGTTGTTTGCTGAGGTGGAGGCACATTGTTGAAAAGAGCAGAAAGAATTTTAGTCAGAGTCTGACTTTGTTTCATTTAATCGTGAGATGTGGCATCATTAGCTAAACCAGTATTTATTGTCCATCTCTGATTAACTTTGAGAAGGTGATGGTGAGCTGCTGTCTATGCGACTTAGCGATACCTGGTCTGGGAAGGTTTATTGCGTTAAGATTCCTAACTTTTGTTGGGTGCATTTATTTTTTAAGTCCTGTTTTGTACAACATGTTGACCATTTACATGACATATGCTGATCATCAATGTGAACACAATTAAAGAAGCCCTACAGTACGGAAAGAGGCTATTCAGCCCATTTGAGTCAACACCGACCCTCTAAAAAGTAACCCACTGAACCTAGCCCATTACTGCCTTCCCATAACCATACATTTGACACGGATAATCTGTCCAGCTTGCACATCCATGGATACTAGGAGACAATTTAGCAATCCACTTTACCTGCACCTCTTTGGACTTCAGGGAGCAAACTGAAATTGCCAGGGGAAGCCTACACAGACATGGGAGAATGTGCAAACCCCAGGCAGTTAGTCACCCAAAGATGGGATCAAATCTGGATGCCTGGCGCTGTGAGGCAGCAGTGCTACCACTAGGCCACTGTGCCACTCTTAAGAAGTAAGCAGAGGGTGGTGTCACTAGAATACTTCAGAAAGTGAAAATAATGATACTGACATGGAAAGAGAGCTTAATCTGCAAGTGGCTTTCTAACTGAAAGTCCTAGTGCAGTACCAAAAGAGTTAAACAAGAAATACAGCATCTGAACCTCAATCTGTTAAACACTGTTTCAAACAGGAAACATGCTTGTCAATTGGCTGAGTGTGTGCTAGGATTGCAGTGCTGCCAATCACTCACAAAAGATACTCAGGACTCATTTCACATTTCCTCATGATCTGGGCTGATTAAAAGCTGTTTTCAATGTTTGTTATTTGAACCCTGACTAAAAGTTCTATTCAAGGTTTGTTTTTTGAACCAATAGCAGACTGCAGTATGCACGTTTTGTGAACCTGAAATCATTATTGATCTACTTCTTGCAAATTAACTAAGGAAAAGTGAAGCAAAACATGTACTTGTTAATCCTGGTCTATTATAACAGGATGAAGAAAAAATATCAAACATAAATTTAGGAATGGAAATCTCAGTGGAGCTGGCTGGTTTGGAATCCCATGTGGCAGTACTATAGCCACTGTCAGTCCATGTTTGACTGGACCATGTCTTAAGACAAAAGTGTCCATAATTAGACATTACATGAGTAGCATGGTCAAAAGTTTACTATTGGCTGGTGATGAGGAATTATAGCTAATGTAATTCTGAAGTGAAGGGCAATATGGTTTGCTTTCTGCATCCAACCCAGACTATCTCTGAAATATCTCAATTTCATGCTGCTATGATACAGTAAAAACAATGGTAGGCTTCACCATCAGGATTATGCTGTCAACTATACATCAGCCCACCACTCAAGTGAATAACATGGCATTTGAATTTCAGTTCCAGTTTGCTGCCAGCTACCTAAGTGTTCAGTCCCAATGAATGGTGGATCATATCAATCAGAACATCTTTTCAGTTCCTCACAAACAGCAGAGTACTGACTGTGCCCAACTTCCAAGCCGCGCCATGACTACAGAGCCGAGACCCATCTGATTGGCCAGATGCCCCAGATAATGCAACAGAATTCTTGCCGTGAAGCATTTTAATGTCGTCACTGGAGTTAGGTTGCTGAGGGGCCGCTGTCACTCTGGGGGGTATGCTCGTTACTGACTTTGTTTTAGCAAAACAGTGGGGTTCATGGCACCCAATTAAGTCCAAACAACCAAAACAGACATTCCAGCACCAGGAGAACGTTGTAACATCACCAAGACTTGTAATCCAGCAGCACAAACTACTATTCTGTGGAATAAGGTTTCACTAGCTGGTGAAATTTAAATTCCATAAATAAATCTGCATTGTAGTCTTAAAACTCATCAGTGATGGTTGTCACAACTATTGTTGATTGTTTCAAAACCCCATCTGGTTCACGAATGTAATTTGGGGTAGGAAATCTGCTGCCCTTATCTGGATGGCCTTCTGGTGACCCCAGACTCACAGCCACATTATTTATAACTGCTTGCTGCCCTCAGTTCAAGGACAATTAGCAATGAGCAGCAAATTTTGACCTTGCCAGTGACAGTCACATTCCATGAGAAAATAAAGAGAAAGAAAGTCTGAGACACAAACCTGACAGAAACCCTTTGGTCCAACTTGTCCATGCTGACCGAGTTTCTCAGACTAAAAGCATTCTTCTGTAGCTTCATATAGAAAAGAAAGAATGCCATAATAAATGACTTCAAAGCTTTGAGGACATTGTTTTGCCTTTAAAGCTTTGAAACTTGTAATATTCATTGTTGACCTTTAGTGTTGGAGGCAAGGTACATACATAACATTTCCAAAAGAAAACTTAACTATTTAATTGAATTTGTATCAATGTATAGGTCATTTTACTGATATGCCCACATCTTGTGATCGTGACATTTTCTGGATGTGCATTTGACATCCAACATTCAGCTGTAATTATTGTCTATTGTCCCTGTTTGGAAAAAGTGAGCACTGCAGATGCTGGAGATCAGAGCTGAAAATGTGTTGCTGGAAAAGCGCAGCAGGTCAGGCAGCATCCAAGGAGCAGGAGAATCGACGTTTCGGGCATGAGCCCTTCTTCAGGAATGAGGAGACTGTGCCAACCCTCCAACCACAAGGGATGAACTCAGATTTCTCCAGTTTCCTCATTTCCCCTCCCCCCACCTTGTCTCAGTCCCAACCCTCGAAGTCAGCACCACCTTCCTAATCTGCAATCTTCTTCCTGACCTCTCCGCCCCCACTCCCACTCCGGCCTATCACCCTCACTTTAACCTCCTTCCACCTATTGCATTTCCAACGCCCCTCCCCGCAGTCCCTCCTCCCTACCTTTTATCTTAGCCTGCTTAGCACACTCTCCTCATTCCTGAAGAAGGGCTCATGCCCAAACGTTGATTCTCCTGCTCCTTGGATGCCGCCTGACCTGTTGCGCTTTTCCAGCAACACATTTTCAGTAACGTTCCTGTTTGTGTTGTTAAGTTTTTCATCCATAGACTGCAGTTTCTATTCTAGAATATGTTCACCCTACCACACAACAACCAAGTTTTTATTTGGATTAGTCTCTGAATGGTCTCTTTGGAACTTATTATTTTGTTCCTCAAGACATTCATTGACATTTGGATTAGTCACTGAATGATCTCTTTGGAACTTATTATTTTGTTCCTCAAGCCATTCATTGACATTTGCTGAGTAAATCTTAATGATTTGCTTTTCTGCATCGGACACACCTGAAACTAGAAACCATCGCTCTGAACACTATTTATAGCATTGCGATTGTGTTTAGGAGATCTGTTATGTCCCAATATAAACCAGGAAATTTTGTAGACGTTAGACCAATAAGACTTTGACTTCCTCTTGCTTACTATCAATCCAGCATACACTCTAATCACTTGCCTTTCTGAAGTGAGTTAAACTACCCTCTTGATAGGAATTTATTTGCTTAACAGCAAGATGTGTTTTCTCCATTCTCTGATTCTAATGAATGAAGAAGTAATAAGTTGCCCCATTCGCCTCAGCACAATTTAAGACATTCAACCGTGTGTTTCACCTGTAGATTACCGTGGTTGTCCACTGTCCAAGCACAATAGATCAGTACACTGTTTTGTACTACTGTTCACCATGTCATGTTAATGATAATCGTACATCAGGGAATGATTAATTCATTGGTTTAGTTTATTTAAAATACATTACAATTCCGAAAGTAGACTTTGCAACAAACTAATTGGTTTTTGTTTGCAGCATGCAAACACATAACAGACTGAAATCCAGGCCAAATCGCAAGGTTAGATACGCACAGCAGCTGGAGTTCATAAAGGTGAACTCTTTTCAAAGTAAGGTACACCACATTAGTGACCAAATAAAGCACAAAGAAGTATTTTGAGGTTGGATCGTGATATCATACCGAGCCTGTGGCCAGTACACTCAGTGGGAGTGTTCTGAAAGAGCAATGCATTTTATGAACCCGATAAGTTTTAAAATCAATGCTTTTCTTGTTCACCAACCAATAATTACTGTTAATTAATCCTTTACAAAATAGAACACTACAGCACAGAAATAGTCCCTTCGGCCCACCTTATCTGTGCCTACCATGATGCCATTATAAACCCATCCCTTCTACATAAGGTTTGTCACCCTCCATTTCCTTGCCTGCTTATGTATCTCCTACCTATTGCTATTGTACCTGTTTCTACTGCCTCCCCTGGTAGAACATTCCAGAAGGAAAAAGTGAGATCTACGGATGCTGGAGATCAGAGCTGAAAATGTGTTGCTGGAAAAGCGCAGCAGGTCAGGCAGCATCCAAGGAACAGGAAATTCGACGTTTCGGGCATAAGCCCTTCATCATTCCTGATGAAGGGCTTATGCGCGAAACGTCGAATTTCCTGTTCCTTGGATGCTGCCTGACCTGCTGCGCTTTTCCAGCAACACGTTTTCAGCACATTTCAGATACCTACCATCTGTGTAAAAAAAAGTTTGCCTCACACATCTCCTTTAAACCTTCCCCCTGTGATCTTATGTCCCCTAGTTTAGCACACTTCCATTCTGGGAAAAAGACTCTGACTATCCAGGTAAAAACAATGACTGCAGATGCTGGAAACCAGATTCTGGATTAAGGTGGTGCTGGAAAAGCACAGCAGTTCAGACAGCATCCGAGGAGCAGTAAAATCGATGTTTTGGGCAAAAGCCCTTCATCAGGAATACAGGCAGAGAGCCTGAAGGGTGTAGAGATAAATGAGAGGAAGGTGGGTCGGAGTGGAGAGAAAGTAGCACAGAGTACAATAGGTGAATGGAGGTGGGGATGAAGGTGATAGGTCAGAGAGGAGAGTGGAGTGGATAGATGGAAAGGAAGATAGGCAGGTAGGACAGGTCATGGGGACAGTGCTGAACTGGAAGTTTGGAACTGGGGTGAGGTGGGGGAAGGGGAAATGAGGAAACTGTTGAAGTCCACATTGATGCCCTGGGGTTGAAGTGTTCCGAGGCGGAAGATGAGGTGTTCTTCCTCCAGGCATCGGGTGGTGAGGGAGTGGCGGTGAAGGAGGCCCAGGACCTCCATGTCCTCGGCAGAGTGGGAGGGGGAGTTGAAATGTTGGGCGACAGGGCGGTGTGGTTGATTGGTGCGGGTGTCCCAGAGATGTTCCCTAAAGCATTCTGCAAGGAGGCGTCCAGTCTCCCCAACGTAGAGGAGACCAGATCGGGAGCAATGGATACAATAAATGATATTGGTGGATGTGCAGGTAAAACTTTGATGGATGTGGAAGGCTCCATTGCGGCCATGGATGGAGGTGAGGGAGGAGGTGTGGACACAGGTTTTGCAATTCCTGCGGTGGCAGGGGAAGGTGCCAGGATGGGAGGGTGGGTTGTAGGGGGGTGTGGACCTGACCAGGTAGTCATGGAGGGAACAGTCTTTGCGGAAGGCGGAAAGGGGTAGGGAGGGAAAGATATCCCTGGTGGTGGGGTCCGTTTGGAGGTGGCGGAAATGTCATCAGATGATTTGGTTTATGCGAAGGTTGGTGGGGTGGAAGGTGAGCACCAGGGGCGTTCTATCCTTGTTAAGGTTGGAGGGGTGGGGTCTGAGGGTGGAGGTGGGGGATATGGAATTTTATATACTTATATCAGGTCACTTGTCAGCCTCTGATGCTATTGTGAAATCAATCCAAATTTTTCAAACCTTTTCTTATAGTCAATATGGTTCAATTGATTAATTAACCTCTTTTGCACCCTCTTCAAAGCCTTCTATAGTGTAACAACCAGAATGGCACACAACACTCAAAATGTGGCCAACTAAAGTTTTACACAGCTACAATGTGACATGCCAACTTGTATATTTAATGCCTCAAACAACGAAGCCAAGCATGCCACATGTCTTCTTTACCACCTTATCTGCTTGTGTTGCCACTTGCGGGGAGCAATAGTCTTGTGCCCATGATCCCTCTGTAATCAGCATTCTGAAGGGTTCGGCCATTTACTATATACACTGCATACTCTTGCATTTTCCCTCTCAAAATGCATCACCTCACACTTGTTCAGGTTAAACTCCATCTACCATTTCTCCATATGCCCTACAAAATGCGCTTGACATGGGAGTGTGTAATGGGAAAGGGTAGAGAAAATTCAGCTACTGAGAAACGATAAAGTTAAAATGAAATATAATATATCTGAATGTAATAAGCCTTCAAAACAAGATGGAAATAATTAAGTTAGTGTGTTTGTTCTGGTAGCTATCACTGATGTGTGATTGTAGCATGACTAAGTATTCCAGGCAAAATGGAAAATGGGGTAGGGTTGGAGGATCTGTAGGGGTCATGGATATTAAAAACAAGATATAGAGAGTAGTGAGACAAGAACATAGCCCAGGAAGATGGATTGAAACTATAAATAACAAAGAGCAGAACATGCTAGTTGGCAAGTCACATTGTAGCTGTGTAAAACTTTAGCTAGGCATATTTGGAGTAAGGAAATGTTGGAAAAATTTGAATTGTTTTCACTGCAGCATTGAAGGTTGACAGGCGACCTGATGAAAGTATATAAAATTATGAGAGGCATGGATAGGATGAATAGTCTGAGTCTTTTTCCCAGGGTGGAAATGTACAAAACTAGAGGACATAAGATCACGGGGGAAAGTTTAAAGGAGATGTGTGAGGCAGAACATGCTAGTGGAAGAAGTATAGGGGTCCCATATGTTAGACAGAGTATAAAACAGGAAATTTGTAATGATTTGGAGATGCCGGTTTTGGACTGGGGTGTACAAAGTTAAAAATCACACAACACCAGTTTATAGTCCAACAGGTGGGCGGCACGGTGGCACAGTGGTTAGCACTGCTGCCTCACAGCGCTTGAGACCTGGGTTCAATTCCCGACTCAGGCGACTGACTGTGTGGAGTTTGCACGTTCTCCCCGTGTGTGCGTGGGTTTCCTCCGGGTGCTCCGGTTTCCTCCCACAATCCAAAGATGTGCAGGTCAGGTGAATTGTCCATGCTAAATTGCCCGTAGTGTTAGGTAAGGGGTAAATATAGGGGTATGGGTGGGTTGCGCTTCGGCGGGTCGGTGTGGACTTGTTGGGCCGAAGGGCCTGTTTCCACACTGTAAGTAATCTAAATCTAAAGGTTTAATTGGAAGCACTAGCTTTCGGATCACCGCTCCTTCATCAGCTGGTTGTGGAGTATAAGATTATAAGACACGTAATATATAGGAAAAGTTTACAGTGTGATGTAACTGGAATTATATATTGAAAAAGACCTGGATTGTTTGTAACAAGGGTAATGCAGTAAGCCTGGGTGATATCGGAAACACTTGCCAAATCAAATTGGCCAACATTGTTGGGAAGACAGGGGACAAGTGCATACCAGCCATTATGGTGAGGAAGCAACAAGCGAAAATCTTCACTTTACAACTTGAGTTGTGTTCTTGAGTAAGAACCATATCTCTCTTTCTCAGTTACTCTGTAAATATATTTTAACTGGACATCTTTTGCTCACTATGCTTCCCTCAGAATAGACAACGTACTTTATTGATTGAAGAACTAGTATTTGCAATTATGATACTATTGCTTTTTCTCATTTAAATGTTAGCCCAGTTAATGCTCAGTTTGGCTGTAGAGGCCAGTGTCTCTATTTCCCTTTCCACATCCTTTGGCCGGGGGGGAAAAAGTTCTCAAAATTATTTAAACAAAAGTAAAAAAACAAACCTCCCATTATGTAACAGCACTGAGCTGAATGCCCTGGTCCTGTGATATAAAGGAGAAATCATGTAATATTTATTTGTCTGGAAAAACCGAGACACTCTGTTAAAAACATTTCTCGCATAAAGAATAAACAGTGTTACCATGGAAACCGAACATTCTAGCTGAGAATGTTTGATTCATGCGCATCACTGATTTTTAAGAGTGCTAATGAAACTATTGTTGACTGGATGAGGACTGTAACATGAGTAATATGAGTCAAAATGGACAAGACAATTACAAAGCTCTTTAAAAATGCAATTGGAAAATATGTTAAAGGAAACCCTTTTATTAGTAATGTTTTCTCAGTAATTTCATAGTCCAGCTTGATTAAAGCATTGTTAAACTGGAGGCATTCTTAGTTCAGTGCTTATTTTTGCTGGGATATAGCAGGGTTCAGTGTTACATAAAAAAAATACATAGCTCCTAAGCACTGAGGCTCTTGCCGAGTAATAGTTGGTAAGACATTTAGTTTTGTTTCAATTGTTAAATAACATTCCCTATGTTGAATTTCTATCTTATTTGCTTACAGTTATCAACATTTTTGCAAGACACGTGTGACGATGTGGTGACTTTAAGAAGCTATTTTATCCTGGTTACTTTTGAAGAGAGGTTGTAAGGCAGAGGTGCTGAGTAGTCGATCAGAACCAGCTTGGGAGGCCTTGGGTTTATTTTTATGGGTGTGGCCAGCTCACACAGATCAGGATTTCTGGGTTTTTAGGTTTAGCTTTGAGCAGAAGATATTAGAGTCTCAGCAGAATTGGAGAATCAGTGAATGTCTCCTGGCTGCTACTCTCTCTGAATTTTCTCTTGATGTGTTTTCCTCCTGGCTAGGAAAACTGCATGTGAGAATCTATGTCTGAGTTTTCCTTTTTGCCAAACGTGTTTATGGGATGTTACTCTATTGGAACAGTTAATTAGTAATAGTTACAGTATTTATTATTCTGTTAAGTTTTCCCATAAGAGTAAAATTGTTCTAAATTGCTCTTTATTTGGTTGTATTTTGAGCACAGTTATAAATAAATTGTGTTTTGCTTAAGGTTGAGTAGTTTGACCAGTCACGTTCCATCTTGGACAGGCACTTTACATTTGTCTCTAAAAAAAGGAAAACTTTGGAGTTTAGGCTACCTTCCTGAAATATTTTGAGGGGGTTTGGTCTGGTCCATAAAGCAAGAAACATGCTGCTTCTTTGTGACATCTGTAATTTTGCCAAATATTTCTTCATTGTTATTAGAAAAAACAGGTAATGGCCTTCCAAATTGAGCAAAGTTCAGAGCACAATTGCCTACAAGTAACTTGTCTGATATTATCTTGGCTATCAAGCCAGATTCCTCAAGGTCATTGCATTGACCAAGGCCATCATTTTTAGTTTGTGTCAAAACTTCCTCTCCCATTGACTCTAACCTCCTTCTCCATTCAGATTAAACCATTGTCATATCTCCATATAGCATTTCACTTAAAACTGAGTTTGTAGTTCCCTTCCCTTTCAGCGGATTATGAACAAGTGATCAATAAAGTTCAGAGAGCACAGGTAATGGTCAAATCAGGTGTAGCACTATAGAGAACTCTGGAGATGGGTTTTGGAAGAGTTGAAGTCGAGGTAAGGAAGGCTGGAAAGGAAGGAACTGAAGAAATTGAGTCTGGAACCTGTGAAGGTGTGCAGCATATGTGGACAGAGATTGGTAAAGTAGCAAGGTGGCATTACCATATCTAAAGGTCAGGTACTAAAAGGAATGGAAGAATGGGCAACGTTGGGGTTTTCACATTTTGGGACTCTGTGGAAGAGCTTAGTGCAACAATTTCCCTTGCAGTACATTACACTACAGCATTACTCATTTTTGACAATTTATCCAACCATGATCAGCACTGCTAGAAACAGCCCACCTCTGAAGCCCTTGCTCAACCATAGGGTATCTTTGGTCTTCAATGGCAGCCTGACACCATGCCATCTCCCATTTTCTCACTCCCAACCTCGTTGTAACCGGCTTTGGGTAGTCCTGAGATATTACAATGAGACTCTGGAGTTAAAATGACTTGGGCTTCAGTGTGCCACTGAGTGAACATGTTGCTGCTCACAGCGCACATTCAAGTATTATGGATACATTTAACTGATTTAAGCAGTTTTGTTAGAGCCCTTCAGGTAGACCAAGAAATGTAACATTCAGAGATTAATACTTTATCACTTCTTTCAATATCTGCCTGATTGTCTTTTTTGTCTTAATATTCCCATTTAATTCTCCTCTTCCATTTCCAATGTACCAGTAACACAACAGAATATTCAATGGGTAGCAGCAACATGTTCACTCAGTGGCACACTGAAGCCCAAGTCATTTTAATACCAGAGTCTCATTGTAATATCTCAGGACTACCCAAAACTTGTTGCAATGAGGTTGGGAGTGAGAAAATGGGAAATGGCATGGTGGCAGGCTGCCATTGAAGACCAAAGGTACCCAATGGTTGCGCAAGGGCTTCAGAGGTAGGCTGTTTCTAGCAGTGCTGATCATGGTTGGATAAAGAGAGAAGCCTGGAACAGTAAAGGATCTAAAATCATTTGAAAATCATTTATCTTCTTGGTCCTCTTTTGGGCTTGCTCGTTGTGGCACCAAGATTCTGTAACAATGCTGCCATTGGGCACTGACTGTCCAACAGTGCATTGCGATCTTATTGGGTACTGAATTATATTTGCACTTGAAGGAGGTCCTCGTTTGTCTGAGGTGAGGTTTTTGTGTGCTGCTGAGATCATATTTGTAAAAATGATGCATGGTGAATTTGAGGTGGATATGATCAAGTCCCTTCTTTGACTTTAACCACACTGTTCCTCAGGCATTTTCATTGGGCCTGGTGTAAGTGAAGGACAGTGAAGGGTGGAGTTAAAGAAAATAATAAAAAGAATAAGTAAAGCAACTACTTAATGGTTGCTTTAAAATTGCTTAAATTGCCAATTAATTCTAAGCTAATAGATTTTGTATGAGCCTATGTTCTTAAATGATTGATGCAGTTTGGATAGGTCATGATTGATTATGGCTTGAATTTTAATTAATTTCATTTTCAATGGAAGTGTGGTATTTAATGCAATTGCATTAGAAGTTATTAATAACTAATTTGATACCAAATCCAAACACTCCTGAGAAATGAATTTGCATGAAAAATTAATAGATTAATTTGCATGAGTTATAAATGACTCTTCGGGTTGCCAGCAGGAGTTAAGATGGGCTGCCAATAGGAACTGAGTTAGTTAGGAGCCTAACCTTTGTACGCTTCTCATTTGAATTATCTGCTGTGCAAACAGCATCAATTCCACCAGAGTGACCTTCAGCAAGTCCTTCACCATTTCCATTTAATCTCTCATACGTACTTCTGTTTGCCCTCTCATCTTTTTCAGTCACCTTAGGCTTTGTGGGGAATTGTAGGGAAACAAAGTCTAAATGCTTTTTTTCCCATGGGTTGCTCATTTTTCCAGTCTAACTGCCACCAAAAGGTGACACACCTCAGGTTCTCACTTTTTAACTGACTGCTTATTCGATTATCAGGTAATTGTAAAGGTAAAATCGAATATACTTGGCCTACAGTCTTTTTGTTCTTTTGTGTCCTCAAGTCATTTGTCCATTGTGTTATAACTGGATGAACTCGCAGAGGATCAGATATTCAAGAAGGAATGTAATAATGACCACGGATCAGTTTATTATGTTGGACTCAATTGGTATAAATTGTTGTTGTAATGAAATATTCATATCTTAGAATGTTTCTGTACCATTAGAATCATTCTTTCCCAGACTAACATTGTGGCTCTGACAGAAAACAGTAGTCAGTTTATGAACATCAGATGTGCCTCAGGTAATTCAGAAATTATAAAATGTAATTTAGAAAAATGTATGTCAATAAAACAGCAGCATCAGATTCTTGTAAGTTATGGTTTCATTAAAGTCCCAAATGACAACTATATAAGTATGACCAAGGTAAACCTCCATGTCCTATCTGCAATACTATCCACATCTAAAGCCTTCTTGACTATTGTTCAGCTAAATGGGAAAGTTTTCAGCTGCTTACTCTTGTCTATTTAATCAGACTCAGGCTATCAATCACTACAGCTTCTCATTGCACTCTGGCACCATTATTTCTGGTATCCTAAAGGACCGATCCTTGGCCCCTCCTATTTCTTAGCAAAAAAGTACAGCATTAATTTTCATGTAGATGCTGGCAACATCCAGCTCTACTTCATCAAAACCACTCTCACCTTGTCCACTTCAGCTAAGTTATCAGAGCACAATGTAGACTTTTACAGGCTGCTGAGAACATGTTAGTAAAGATAGTGCAAGATGAAAGGGTGATTGAGCTGGACACTGCTCTGTTTTTAACCATTTCCTGTTGCCTACTGTCCCATTTTATAATATGTTTGTTATACTACAGTAAATTATCTTCTCCAGCATTCAGATTGGATGAGTTGAAACTTATTCCAATCAAACGTCAGACATTATTGTCCCTGCCACAAACCCAAATTCCTACTAATTGCTCTGGTGTTAGGAGGCCCAGATCAAGCCCTAATGAAAACTTTAACATCTGGATGCAAAGGAAAAGGCAGGCTACATGCCATACAGGCTCAGATGCAGTCAGAGTGAACAATTTTGGTAAACGACACACAAGAGGAACTGCAGTGTTACTCAGAAAAAAGAAGCTGAATAGTCATTGGATTCAAAATGTTAACTCTGCTTTCTTCCCACAGATGCTACCAAACCTGCTGAGCTTCTCCAGCAATTTCTGTTGTTGTTTGAAAAGAACTCTTGTTGAGGTAACTCCCAAGCCGAGGCTAATGAGGATGTTACCCATTTTTTTGAGGAACCAAATCTTGAAGAATTAAAAATCACAGAATCACCATTACGTGCCTTGCAAGAAGTTCATTTGATTATATTCAGAAGGTTGAGTGAAAGGAATTTTGTTTCACCCTAGTAAGGTCAGCAGGAAGAGGACTTGTTAGGCCCAGGAGAGATTTTCGATTTTAAGCTCAAGACTGTACATCTGTGCAGTGTGCAGAGTGATGTGTAAATGCAGCGTGACATTTCTGGTTATGAAAGAATATCTCTCCTGTAGTTTAGTACAGTATATGGGTTGCCTGCCAAGTCACTTTAGTGTAAATTGATTTTGGTGAGTTTGTTGCAGTAAATTTTTTTAAAATGTGAAAGCTGTTGTGCTATCCTTTAAGATAAGTACAGGAAAATTAAAATCTAATTTCTAAAATGTAATGATCTTGAAGGGACTGAAAACAAATAGGTTTGGCCTAATGGTCTTCCAAGATAGGAGTGGACCCTCAACAAAATTCATGTGGTGATGTAAAGTGGCCCATAACTGGCCACCTCCTTTAATCATGCGGTGGGCCAGTGGGCCACATACTGGTAGTATGACATTGTGACCGGAAGACATCAGAGACCAATTTTGACACTTATCTCAGCAATTTGTCAGCTTTCCTGTCATCCAGCTCATCACAATGTATCACAACAGTGAAGTTACTGAGACCAACGCGGTCGGGTGTAGGATCTTCAGATGGTGTTTCTGGCTACAAGTGGAATTTTGGATTGTTTTTACATTTTGCTGTGGTACAGTGAATTGACAGTATGAGTGCTTATCAGTGACCAACCCATAATTCTGCCTAGAATTCAGGATTCTTCTGTCCACAATAATAAAAAAAGGAAGAAAATAAAGCAAAATGGCTCCAAAATGGAAGTTCAACTTGCCTTTTTTGAGATGAAGTGTTGAGGCAGGTTGGAAGCTCTACTGCTTGGAGATGGATTGGGTTTTCCCATGGGATTACATTTATCTCAGTTCATCGCATATTCATGCATGGACAAAACTCCGAATTGTATTGGTATGTGAAGAGGAAGTTCTGAAGTCTGTTTAGAACTTCTGGGCTCCTAACATGTAAGCGCCAAAGTTGAAAAGTTCCCAGACAGCACTGGTCTCTTTCTTTCTCTCTCGCTCTCTCGCTCTCTCTCTGCAATCCAGGAGCATTACTCAACCTCTGATCATCACCCCCACCCACCCTTGAAGATTTCAGAGACTCAGCAAAAAGCAGTGCCACTGTTAAGCAATGCCTCTGTTGAAGTCCTCTTGTGGGCTGTCTTGAAGGGGAGGAGTGCTTTTCCCAGGAGATGGCAACCTGGAGGGAAAGTTGGCTGCAGAGATCAGCAGCCAGGGGTAGCCCAAGTGAACCTGGCACCAGCTCTGCAAGAGGATGAATGATGTGTTGCTTCTCTAGAATTTGTTCCGCTATCTATACAAAGTTTCATGCCCTGATTTGTATAAATTACCTTTGCGCAGGATTGTAAAGGACTGCTCTTTATAAGTTTGGCTGCCAGCAAGTCCATCAGATGTCTCATATGCAGTCAATGTCTGTCACTTCATTGTAGCTGTCAATGTAGCACTGCTTGAACCACACTGTTACTTGACTCTCACACATCTGCCAAGGTTCACACTTGACACATAAAATGATCTACAACAATCAGCAGCTCATGCACCAACAGCTTACTAACCTTTCATCACAACTAGGAGAACTCAGGAAAGGCTTGCCAGGAAATGGCCACCCACCATAAGCCATGGCTTCAGGATAGATGCCTCACAAGTATTTCAGGTATTTCAGTGCTTTCTTGATGTGCATCAACTCCAACCCATTGACAACATGAAACACCTTTCAGTCAGAGCGTTTTAATTCTTAACATGGAAATGCATTGCTCTGGTGACTGATAACTTTATCTGTAACTATCAAAGTGGGCAACATATTTATATGGTCATGACTTGTCACATAATACATCTCTCCTTGATCTGAGGGATGGGCAGGGAGACAGATATTGACATAATGGAAATGGTAGGGTATAGTGGGGATAAGGGCACGTGAGAGTTGAGGCCCAGAGAATCTCTTTCTGGTCTGACTACAGCCGTGCCTTTGTGTGCACGTTTTTCTGAGGTGGGCATGTGAAGCTGGGAAGTTTCTCAAATCCCATCTTAGTGAAGATATTTGAAGAGAATTATTTGCAGAAAATCAAAGGAGTTGCAGCTTTTCAAACCCAAGTTCTGATCCTCCAACCTAGCGTTGCTACACTGTAAGCTGCAATTTTTAACCCCTCCTCGTTTAACATCGCTCTTAAACTTGTCCTGTGCCAATCGACATGTGAATGAACTGACCCTCACATTTTGGCATCAACATTGAGTCAGCAGCATTCTTGGAAATGTTATATTTATAAGTGACCTTGTAGTTTTTCAGAGTCAATATCACCTTAATCCTTTGAATGCACAACAAACAAGCTCAATGCAGATCAAGATGTGAGAAATTGATGGAACAACGGTGTTTTTTTCACAAATATTGTTAAAGGGGAAATGTCACAAACAATAGCCACTTTGATTTAAATCATCTTGAAAGGAACATAGGGTTAAGAATTTTTAAATTGAAGGTACTGAGCAAAAGCAAACAGATATAGTTTGGTGGGGACAGAAAACGTAGATGTCTGGGACACCATATCCAAATAGCCATGTTAATATTCATACTAACTGGGGGAGTACATAAGAAAGCAGCCATCAAATATTTTAAGTATGGTGAAAGAGCATAAAAAGAATGCCTGCAATTGGCTGTTGATCAATGATCTCGGTGATGTTGTAAACTATAAATGTGAAGCTGACACAGTTTAGAGTGGTCAACTGAACCCAACACAAGTTGCAAGCTTAATATTATTGCAAGCATTTTCTGTGAGTCTTCAAGACTTTGGGGTAACAAGCTCAACTGTGTAATGGCTTCTCCTCAGTATTGCATCCCTCCTTTTATCAGTTCGCAGCATTTCCTTATCACTGTCTGAAATCTTTGTCTGTGTTTTTCTGACCCTTGAACTAATTTAGATTTTGCCCAAAAGCCTGCTTTGCCATTTAACTGGATAGAACTTTCCAAAATAGAAATTTGTTGATACCTTTCTGAATATCTGTGTTCACCCATTGTAGTGCCCCACTACTGGCAGACCTTTTGCACCTATAGTTTGTATTATATAAATTAGTTAACTTTAGAATGTCTCATGAGGTAGACCTTCTTTAGTTTCTACATCCATTAGACCATAAGATCATAAGCTTTAGAATCAGATTTAGGTCATTCAGCCGATCAAGTCTGTTCTGCCACTCAATCATGGCTGATGTGTTTCTTAACCACATTGTCCTACATTCTCCCCATAACTCTTATTAATCATTGTCCCAGAAGGCTGTGGAGGCCAAGTCATTGAGTGTCTTTAAGACAGAGGTAGATAAGTTGTTCCCCTTATTAATCAAGAACCTATCTACCTCTGTCTTAAAGACTCTCAATGACTTGGCCTCCACAGCCTTCTGGGGCAATGAGTTCCACAGATTAACTGCCCTTTGACTGAAGAAATTTCTACTCATTTCAGTGCTAAAGGGTCACTCCTTTACTCTCATCTCACTAGTGGAAACATCTTCACATCCACTCCATTCAGTATTCTATAAGTTTCAATGAGATCTCCCCTCATCCTTCTGGCAAATGGAACTAGATTAATTTAGGATATCTGATTGGCATGGATGATTAGATTAGATTAGACTTACAGTGTGGAAACAGGCCTTTCGGCCCAACAAGTCCACACCGACCCGCTGAAGCGCAACCCACCCATACCCCTACATTTACCCCTACCTAACACTACGGGCAAATTATCATGGCCCATTCACCTGACCCGCACATCTTTGGACTGTGGGAGGAAACCGGAGCACCCAGAGGAAACCCACGCAGACACAGGGAGAACGTGCAAACTCCACACAGTCAGTCGCCTGAGTCGGGAATTGAACCCGGGTCTCAGGCGCTGTGAGGCAGCAGTGCTAACCACTGTGCCACCGTGCCGCCCACAAAGTTGGACAGAAGGGTCTGTTTCCGTGCTGTACGTCTCTCTGACTCTATGACTCTAAGTACAGACCCAGGGTCCTCAACCACTCCTCATATAACAAACCCTTCATCACTGGGATCATTCTTGTAAACTTCCTCTGGATCCCCTCCAATGCCAGCATATCCTTCCTTAGCTCACAATATTCCTACTGTGATCTGACTAGAGCCACACACAGCCTCAGCAGTACACCTCTGCTTGTATATTGTAGCCCTCTTGAAATGAACACTAACATTGTATTTGCCTTCCCTCTGCGAAATGAACTTACCTGTTAACCTTAAGAAAATCCTGAATTATTACTCTGAAGTCCTTTTTTTATGGGAATTTCTGAAATCTTTCCCCATCTAGAAAATAGCCTATGCCTCTATTCTTCCTACCAATGTGCATTATCTCACACTTTTCAACATTGTATTCCATCTGCCATTTCTTTGTCCACTATGAACGCAGGGGTGGCACGGTGGCTCAGTGGTTAGCACTGCTGCCTCACAGTGCCAAGAACCCAGGCTGGTTTCCAGCTTTGACAACTGTCTGTGTGGAGTTTGCACATTTTCCCTGTGTCTGTGTGGGTTTCCTCCCATAATGCAAAGTTGTACAGGTTAGGTGAATTGGCCATGATAAATTGCCCATAGTGTTCAGGGATGTGTAATGTTTAGGCACGTTAATCAGAGGTAAATGTAGAGTAATGGGGAATGAGTTTGGGTGGGAAACTCTTTTGAAGGTGTGGACTTGTTGGGTGAAGGGCCTCTTTCCACACTATAGGGATTCTATGGATTCTACCCTGTCAGCAGCCTCTTACTTCTCCAACATTATCTGCCCCTCCACCTATCTTTATATTATTTGAAAACTTAGCAACAATGCCCTCAGTTCCTTCATCCAGATCATTAATGTATGATATGAATAGTTGTGGTCTCAGCACAGACCCCTGTGGAACTCTGCTGGTCACCAGCTGCCATCCTGAAAAAAAACCCTTTATCCCCACTCTCTGCCTTCTGCCAGTCAACCAATCCTCTTTCCATGCTCGTACCTTGTTCCTAACACCTTGCTCTTATTTAACAGCCTCCTGTGCAGCCCTATTTCAAAGGCCTTCCGGAAATCTTAATAGATTCCGTCCACTATCTAACTTATTCATTACCCCCTCAGAGTTCTAACAGAATGGTTAGGCATGACCTCCCCTTCTCAAAGCTGTACTGACTCAGCCCTATCTTACTCTGCATTTCCAAGTAATCCACACCCTCATTCTTAATAATGGACTCGAAAATCTTACCAACAACTGAGATCGGGAGAACCATCCTATAGTGTCCTGTCTTCTGCCTCACTCCCTTCTTAAACAGTGGTGTTATATTAGCCATTTTCAATCCTTTGGGACTCTCCCTGAGTCCAGTGATTCCTGAAAGATCACCACCAATACTTCTACAATCTCCTCAACTATCTCCTTCAGAGCTCTGGGACATAGTCCATCTGGTCTGGATAATTTATCCTTAGTGATGGCAATTACACCCATCCTTTGTCCCTGACTTTCTTGAAGTTCTGGTATGAGACTAGTGTCTTATTTAGATATCTATTCAGTTATGCTGCATTTCTATGTTCCGATTGCTACTTCTCCAGCCTTATGTTGCAGCAATCCAATGTTCACTCTTTCCTTTCTCTTTAAATTTTAAAAATCTATAAAGCACTTGCAATTTTCTTTGATATCACTAGCTAGATTACCCTCATTTTTAATCTTCTTCCACCATTATTGCTTTGTTCAGCAGTCCTCTGCTGGATTTTAAAGGCTTCCCACCAATCTTTAACATACTGTGTCCTTTTTCTTTTGTTGTTATGCTGTGCTATGGTCAGTTTTCTCATCCTCCCTACAGCCCCCACTCTCATCCACACAAGGAGCAAGAATTTCAAACTTGTTAAACAAGCTCAGGGTCTGAAGCTCCTTCAGCACGACCTCCTGAGTTCCTCTGGCTGCCTCGCTGGTGGTTACACCCCACTGTCCCTGACCACTGACTGAGTTTGAGGTAGCAAATCTAACGAGTGTATAATTACCTCATGAAATACAGCATCTACTAGGTAACTCTCCCTCTCTCTAATGTGTTGCAGTGTTCAAAGCTCAGACTCCAGCTCATCCGATCTGAGCCAGAGTACATCAAGCAACCAACCAACAGACAGTACAGATGTGGTCCCATGTTCTTTTTAGGAAATGGCTGATTTTCATTTTGTTGAACTAAATGGAATGGGAAGATTCTGTGAAAGGTGGCTGATTTTCTCTGCTCAGGGCTAGTGTCCAGGTGGAATTGTTGGAAATTACTATATCGTCTTTCAATGGCGAGTCTGTACAGTTTTTAGATTACTTACAGTGTGGAAACAGGCCATTCGGCCCAACAAGTCCACACCGACCCGCCGAAGCGCAACCCACCCATACCCCTTACCTAACACTATGGGCAATTTAGCATGGCCAATTCACCTGAATCGCACATCTTTGGAATGTGGGAGGAAACCGGAGCACCCGGAGGAAACCCACGCAGGCACGGGGAGAATGTGCAAACTCCACACAGTCAGTCGCCTGAGTCGGGAATTGAACCCGGGTCTCTGGTGCTGTGAGGCAGCAGTGCTAACCACTGTGCCACCGTGCCGCCCTTAAGTTCTTCCCCAGCCACTGAGAGGGTCCAGTTATAAATAAAATCACAAATCAACTTGAAACTATTGTGTACAGCCACCTATGATTTTCAAATGGCTGTTCCAGTTTTTAAAGAAGTTTGGTGATATAAAGTATAATCTGGAATTTATGTAGTTCAATACTGTCTCCATGTTTGTCATCAATGTTAAAGTACAATTGACCTTAAATTAGGACTGTGTCTTAGTTACAATCATGAAAGCCATTTTCACTTTTTTGAGATTGATTTATGTTATCAAAACACAACAAGTAGATAAGACTTTTTTTTAGGCACGTGTTATCGAGCTGCAAAAGCAAAAGTTTAAATATTTAGTTTTCTTACATTTTGTACTTAAAAGTAAAATAGTTCTTGTTGAAGTGTGTCTGGTATAGATTTTTTATTTTTATTCCATAACATTTTTTTCTTCAAAGAATGACGAGTAAATTATAAAATTATGGTATTGTTCTTCACTTCCACAAAACACTGCAGTCCTTGTAGTTCCCACCTGTTTTTGTTATGAAGATGTGCCATGAAGGTAATCGAGTTGATGGTAATAAGAAACTGTTTTAAGTGCAGAGATTCATGTGCTAGGAGTATGTGCTCCCTCACTACAATTTTGCAGCCATTAAAATGAAAGCTGAAACATCGTTCTTCATGTTCACAATATGTGTTCACGGCAAACTGCACTGGGAACACGAGAGACTGAAGTGTGTCTTTTAATAACAGAAGATATTGCAGGTGTTTAAATGTTGCATTAATAAATATGCAAATCTGAAATAACATGCTAATTGTTGACAATCTAATTGATTGTAAACCAAGACAAAATATAAAATGTATCATTTTTATTAATTTCCAATAAAATTAAAAATTACACTTCCAAATGTTTTGCTGGCATATCCCTATTACTTCTCAGCTGCACAAGCTAATGAGAGTATTGTTTTTCTTCCAGCAGGTTGCAGCTACAGAAGTACACTTTGGACCTATGAGACTGACACAGGATCCTTTCCAGGTGAACCCTTATTTTAGTTGATTGTTGTTTGTACGATTATATGTAGTACAACACTACAATACGTCTCTGGCTCCTGGCTCCCACCTGTAAAATATTCAGACTGCAGAAAAATACTGATTGTTCTTCTTACGTCAGCTTCTTCGTCTGTATACCTGTTTATCATATTGTGCAGAACATTTACCTGCTGTAACACTGTAAGACACCCACACTTTATAAATGTTCATTTTAGGTTGACTTGCTATTTTCACCATTTTTTTCAATTGACTCAGATCAATAAAGGAAAAGCAGGGGTCTGGGAACATGGTTGTAAAGTGACCTGTCAATGTCCAGTCTCTCCCTCAGATTTATTTTAATGAGTTTCAGAAAAAATAATATTGTTATGACCTACCTTCTGTCCAATGTGACAGATGTATTGATTTTAATCACTAACATGCTGCAAATATCCGTGTAACTGATTGTGGGGATAATGATATTTGAAATTAGATGCCATCAATCTTCTCTCTCTTCCACAGAAGTGAAATTCCTCCTGCTGTATAAATAGACGAAACGCAGAATATGTCTAATCTTTTATTGGAATTAGGCAGGAGTGGAATTTTGTATTATAAGTATTTAATGTTAGACCGGAGAATAATGCAGAGAAATGCAGAGAATGACTATATGGCTGGATGCTTCATTTAGATACTAGTCCACTTTTGGTGTTTCTGCAAGTGCTGAACTGGATGCATAGTTTCCAAACAGCATGGAAATGTCACATCATGATAACAGTGTAACCATGTTATTCAATTGTACCAAAATCTCATGGAGAAGGATGCCTTAGCCTTTATCTGTGCAGCCTCCATCAGTGGCTTAGCCATCCAAAGACTGTTCTTTCACTGACGATGTCATTCTTTCTAAAGTTAGAGACAAAAAAAAATGCAGATACTGGAATCCAACGTAGACAGGCAAGAGGCTGGAAGAACACAGCAGGCCAGGCAGCATCAGAAGGTGGAGAAGTCAACGTTTCGGGTGTAACCCTGGCCAGACCTCTACTTGTGATCACCTATCACAACATCACCACTTTGCCTTCTCCCCATCCAAAACCCTCCCCCACTGCCTTTATCTGCAGCTTCCCTTAGCCCCATCCCCATTCCCGAAACATTGACTTCTCCACCTCCTGATGCTGCCTGGCTTGCTGTGTCATTGATTCCAGGGTTGCAGCCTTCCCATCTGACAGAAAAGTAGTTACCAAATAACTACTGAATATTTCCATTGAACTGAATTGTAATCTTCTTAAACAGATGAAGTCATTCTTTTCATTTAAGGGAGATCGGCTCAGACAGTACTACTTGTATCTTCGCATCCAGAAGTCATGGGCCCAAGTACTGCTCCAGCGACTTCAGTATATCATCCAGGCTGGCTCTCCAATCCTGGAGTGAAAGAGTACTGTGTTGTCGGTGGTGCCAGTCCTTGGGGAATTATTAAATTGAGACCCTAGCTGCTCTGTCAAAGATTCTGTTCACAGGGAAGCAGGAGGAGGGCATCCAAAAGTTCCTGAGCAAGCCTCAGCTCTCAAGCTTCATCAATAAATCAGATTATTTTGCCAGGATCTTATTGCTGTTTGTGGAACCTTGCTATGTGCAAAATGTGTTTGCCTTCTTTCAGTGAAAGATATAGAATCTCTTCAATCACATTTATCTGCTTGGTTTAGTAAATCACACAATTTATGTTCTCTATATCTCACAGTTGGCAGGTCAATATACCTTTAAGCAATATGCTCATGATATCATCACTGTGAAAATAGAAACTTATTGTCTAAATGATGAGAGATTGCAGAGGGATCTGGGTGACATCATACATGAATCACAAAAGTTGTATGTAGGTACCATAAGTAATTAAGAAAGTTAAGACAATGTTATCATTTATTGTGAAGCTAATAGATCACAAAAGTAGGGAGGTTATGCTTCAACTTACAGGCCTCATCTTCACTACTGTGAATAGTATTGGTCACCTTGTTTAAGGAAATATGTAAATGTATTGGAGGTAGTTCAGAGAAGAATTACTAGATTGATACCTGGAATGAGAGAATTTGACTGAGGGGAAAGGTTGGCCAGGCTAAGCTTGTCTCTGCTGCAGTTTATAAAAGTAAGAGATAGCTTGATTGAAACATAAAAGATCCTGAAGAGTCTTAACAGGGTGGATGTGGTGAGGATGTTTACTCTATGAAGGAATCTTAAACTAGAGGTCACTGTTCAAAAGTCATGGTCACCTAATTAAGAGAGAGATGAGGTGATTTTATTTCTCTCAGATGGTCATGTGTCTGTGCAACTCTCTTCCTGAAAAGCTGATGGAAACAAATTCCTTGAATATTTTCAAGGCAGATAGATGCCTGTCACACTCCTCATAGTCCTCAACTTTCTGATAGTTCAAGAATCTATCTACCTCCTCTCTAGATACCTTTAGAGATTAGTCCTCCACAATTCTCTGGGTAGAGAATTCCAGACTTTCACGAGTCTCTGAGAGAAGAAATTGCCTCATGTCTTAATTTTAAATAAGTGTCACCCATTTCAAGACTCCCCCACTAATGGAAACATCTCCTCAACATCTACCCTGTCGAGCTCTCTAAAAATGTTGTATGTTTCAATAAGATCATCCCTAATTGTTCTAAACTCTACTGAACAAAGGCTTAAGTTAGTTAGCTATTCTTGCTAAGTCAACCTTTCACCCCAGGAATCAGTCTAATGAATCTCTTTTGAACTGTCTCTAATATATCCCTTTTAAACACAAGGACCAAAATTGTATGCAGTATACCAAATTTAACCTCACCAACACCCTGTACAATTGTAGCAAGACTTTCTATTTTTAAACTCTTAACCCCACAGCAATAAAGGTCAAAATTCCATTTGCCTTTTGATTTATTTGCTGCACCTGTATGCTAAGATGTTGTGTTTCATATGCAAAAACATCCAGATCCCCCTGTGCTGCAATTTATTGGAATCTCTTTCTATTTAAATAATAACCTGCCTTTTGATTCTTCCTATAAAGTACATGATGTCACACTTTTCTACATTGAACTCTATCTGCCAAGTTTTTGCACCCCTCACTTAATCCCCTTGAAGATTCTTAATGTCTTCATCACTACAAGGGATAGTTTAAGCATTGTCACAATAGGTAATGATACCTTACTGTGAGCAAAATGCATGTTAATTTACAGTGGAGTAAACAAATAGTGCAATGGCTGATAAAGCAAGTGGTGCAGTAGGAATACTTGGTAATGATTGATTGCACTTATCATCATTTATGCTTTACAAAGCCTCAATTTAGCCTCCGATGCATTTTTTGTAGCTCTGTACATGGCTAAAATGAACTGGTTAACTTAATATCACGGCTTAGCCAAACACAATTTTTAGATTACTTACAGTGTGGAAACAGGCCCTTCAGCCCACACTGACTCGCTGAAGCACACTCACCCCCCTACACTTAACATTATGGGCAATTTAGCATGGCCAAATCACCTAACCTGCACATTTTTTGGACTGTGGGAGGAAACCCACGCAGACACAGGGAGAATGTGCAAATTCCACACAGAGAGTCGCCTGAGGCGGGAATTGAACGCGGATCTCTGGCGCTGTGAGGCAGCAGTGCTAACCACCGTGCCACCGTGCCATCCACAAGAGCACATGAATTAGGAACAAGAGTAGGCTACTTGGCTTTTACAGTATTCTTCACCATTCAATAAAATCACAGCTAATCTGATTTTAATTTCAACTCCACCTTCCTTCCTACCCTCAATGACCTTTCAACTCTTTGCATAACAATGTTCAAAAATGCTGCCTCCACCATCTTTTGAGGAGGAGAGTTTCAAAGTCTCTTAAAAAATGAGAAAAAAAATTCTCCCATCCCTGTCTTAAATGCGTGACCCTTTTTTTAAAACAGTAACCCTTAGTTCTATATTCTCCATATCCACTACGTCAGGTCCCATCAAGACTTTATGTGTTTCAATCAAAGTTCCTCTTACAGTTACCATTCTGAAGAAGGATCACTGGACCCGAAACTGCTTTCTCTCCACAGATGTTACCAGATCTGCTGAGTTTCTCCAGCAATTTCTGGCTTTGTTCCAAAGGATACAAGCCTAGTCTGTCACTCTCCAGTGCATTTACATCCTTCCTCAAATAGGGAGACCAAGATACACAGTACTCCAAATGTGGTCTTATCAATGCCCTGTATAACTGAAGTAAACCTCCCTATTTCTATATCCACCCCCTCACAATAACTGATAACCACTAAAAAACCAAAGAGGTATTGTCATGACTTGCTGGAGTAGTGCATTGGAAAACAAGCCCCACTATTCCTGGAGTTTTCAATGATGTGAAAACATGTAATCTTACTAAGTCCTAGGTCTTCAATTTATTTTACTGACAAACCCAGGTTAAAGTAAAACATTAATGATGTCTTTGTACTGAACAGGAAAATGATTCATGGATACTTATAATCCTGACTGGCGCCAGAACCGTACTGCCCTGGAGTTTTTGTTTCCTCCCCACCCATCATATTGTATCGTGTTTTCTAATTTTGTGTGTCTTTTTCGTATGTGAATTTTAGAAAGAGATGAAGATTCATGTTGCCTTTCGCCATTGGTGTTAAAACTATTTGATTGCGATAAATAGTGATTCTCTTCCTTCTGAAACAATCCTGTGTGCATGTAATTGTAACCTGAATTAGGAAGTATACATTTGATCAGATTTTCGCACTTGTAATGACAGCAGGGGTTTGATTTCCAGAGAGTTGTGAAAGTTTGACCAGGTTATTATCCTGAAAAATGTTTTGCTGGAAAAGTGCAGCAGGTCAGGCAGCATCAAAGGAGCAGAAGAATCGACGTTTCGGGCATAAGTCCTTCTTCAGGAACATTCTCCTGCTCCTTTGATGCTGCTTGACCTGCTGCGCTTTTCCAGCAACACATTTTTTTCAGCTCTGATCTCCAGCATCTGCAGTCCTCACTTTCTCCAGGTTATTATCCTGTAGAAGTTGGTGATGACGAAAACATGACATTATTGGAAGTTGTTCTGCAAACGTTGTATAAGTGAAGAACCATAGAACAAAACTTATTTGGTCCAATTGTCAGCAGCTGCTAGCAACCCAGCATGCCAATGCTAAGGCACATAATTGGGCAAAATATTCACCTATGTGCTGCCTGTCAGTTCTTAATGAATTGATAGATGGGTGATAGGCTGAATTGTCTCGACAGTGAAGCCAGTGTGTTTGGTGCCACATAACATGCTCACCCTCAGATTTAGAAAAATAATGTCTGTTGTGAATTTGCAGCTTTGTGTCTTACAGTCATCAGGAATGAAGTTCAAGAAAACCAACTTAGAAAGGAAATAATTTATATAACAGCTTTCCAAGTTTTTTTGCATTTGACTCCTGATGAATGCAAGACAAAAAGCTTTGTCTTCATTGGTGGAATCTTATGGAGCTCAATGACATGACTAATGGTGTGATTTGATGTAGAATCACATGAGAAGTCCTGTGAGGTCCAGCTCTACATTGGGAGTATCTTGCTCCATCTTTTATCCTTTTGATGATTTGTGTAGCAAGATTCTCGCTTGGCAGCGATGTGCTGCCAATTAAATGGGATTATTGCTTATTGGCCCTACTCCCCCTTGGTTTTCTCTTATATCAAACATGCCAAACAAGTTAGACATTGAGAAAACTCAACATGGAAATGAAGGCGCTTTCAGGTCACCAATTGTCCCTGAACATCATCCATATTAGCCACAAGCAACTTTCTTGATATGATTACAGAAGGTTGGAGCTTTGTTTGACAGATTATAGAGATATGTCTCACAGTTAGCACAGGTCAGAAGTGTTATGATCACTATTGAACCTGCATCAGACTAAAAACACCCTTTACAGCATTGGAAAGATGCTTACAGAGTCAAACCCATTGACAAGTTTAAAGATTTGACTGTGGCTATTGCATTTACATAGTCTCCTTTTATACTGCGGGCATGTCCCAAATGATGCAGCCAATGGTCTTTTTTAAATAGTGCATGTCAATGATATGTAGGAAATGTGGTAGTCAATTTGTGGTCAGCATGCTCGCACAAACAACAGATAAATAGCTGACCAATTCATCTGTTTCTGTGTCTTTGGTTAAAGGATAACTTTCCATGTGCAGGACAGTGGGAAGAATTTACCTCCACTTGAGTTTCTACTGGACTGGTTGGAGCAGATTAATTAGAAACTCAGGGCAAAACCATAGTTTGGGCCTCCCCCTACACTGTGGAGTTTTAGCAGAGTCAGTGGTCAGTTCCACACACATACACGCAATTGACAAATGGGCTTCTAGTTAGGCAGGGAGTTGATCGCTGTGTATAGTAGCAGTTCAGTTCATGGTAGGTGTATGGAAAATGGGTGTTCAAGGAGCTTCAGTAGAGGGAGCAGCCAGTATCAGAGGACAGACCGAGACCTGAGCAGGGGAGGAGGCATTTTGATGGGAGGGTGGTGGATCAGAGGCCTCAGATGAAGGTGGTATTGGGTGGGACCCAGTCATGCTCAGGCAGACATGTGGGTCCAGGAGGTACATATCGAACCAGCTACCATGTGAATCCATCAAGTCTTCACCTCAGTTAAGTTGGCAGGAACACAGAGGAAACCTGACTGACAGCAGTTTAAGTTCAAAAGCAGATTTACAGAAACCTGCAGCAGCATTATCAGATTTAAAATTGTACATTAAAGTTGTCTTGTTGGATCAAGTTGGTCACCTGTGACCTGTATCAGTTCAGAAGCACCACATGGAATTCCAACAGTAATAATGTATTCATTTCTTCCCACTGTGGAATTGTATGTCTCTGACGTGCAGTAGTTTAAATATAGAATCAGCCATTATTGCTTTTATGTAGATTCCCCATATACCAACAGCCACAGTTCCTCAAAGTAAGTAACTGTGTGAAATTTTCTGAGATGTTTTCCCATGGAAAATCAGATGAGAAAACAGGACTGGTATGCCCATCACCTGACCATTGCCGTGTCATTGAGATGAGGAAAGTCGTGAACAATCCTTTTGCACAGAAGAACTTTTGAGGTGCTAAAGTAGCCAATTAAATGTCTCTACCCTCTGCCAACCATCACTCACATGGACTCTCCACCATGTAGGGAGACCATTAGATAAAAACTGGTAATCTTTTTGTGAGCTCATTGCATGGGGTCCCTCCCTTCAGATACCATGTGGTGCATGGGTTGGAAGCATGTATGGGTTTAAGATTTCAACAAATCAGCCACAATCTTATCAAATGGTGGGGGAGGTTTGAAGGCTGAATAGCCTCCCCATTCATTGTTTGTATGTTCATATATAGCGTGCACCAGCAGTGGCTTCCCCCATTGAAATAATTGTCTTGGTCTCACCAGCCACAGTTGCTCTCAGAGACAGGATTTCAACCTTTAAAGGAAATAAGTCTATATTCGAAGGAGCTAACGCTTTGACTAGTAGAGCCATAGAGATATACAGCAGGGAAACTGGCCTTTCAGTCCAATTCATCCATGCCAACCAGATATCCTAAATTAATCTAGTCCTGTTTGCCAGCATTTGCTTTTAGACTTGGATGGGTCTATGAGTAGGAAGACTTTAGAGGGATAGGGACCATATACTGGCAAATAGGACTCGATTAATTTAGGATATTTGGTCGGCACAGACTAGTTGGACTAAAGGGTCTGTTTCCCCCGCAATGCTGTGTATCTCTATGATTCTATGACTCTAAATGTTAAAGCATCAGCTCCTTTGCTCCTTAGAATTAGAGAGTCATAGAGATGTACAGCACGGAAACAGACCCTTCGGTCCAACTAGTCCATGCACACCAGATATCCCAACCCAATCTAGTCCCACCTGCCAGCACCTGGCCCATATCCATCCAAACCCTTCCTATTCATACACCTATCCAAATGCCTCTTAAATGTTGCAATTGTACTAGCCTCCACCACTTCCTCTGGCAGCTCATTCCACACACGTACCACCCTCTGTGTGAAAAAGTTGCCTTTCAGGTCTCTTCTATATATTTCCCTTCTCATCCTAACCTATGCCTTCTAGTTCTGGGTTCCCCCACCCCAGGGAAAAGACTTTGTCTACTTATCCTATTCATGCCCCTCATGATATTATAAACCTATATAAGGTCACCCCTCAGCCTCTGACGTTCCAGGGAAAACAGCCCTAGCCTATTTGACCTCCCCCAATAGCTCAAATCCTCCAACCCTGGCAATATCATTGTAAATCTTTTCTGAACCCTTTCAAGTTTCACAACATCTTTCTGATAGAAAGGAGATCAGAAATGCATGCAGTATTCTATCAGTGGCCCAACCAATGTCCTGTACAGCTGCAACATGACCTCCCAACTCCTGTACTCAATACTCTGACCAATAAAGGAAAGCATACCAAATGCCTACTTCAGTATCCTATCTACCTGCGACTCCACTTTCAAGGAGCTATGAACCTGCACTTCAAAGTCTCTTTGTTCAGCGACATTCCCTAGGACCTTACCATTAAGTGTATAAGTCCTGCTAAGATTTGCTTTCCCAAAATGCAGCACTTCACATTTATCTAAATTAAACTCCATCTGCCACTTCTCAGCCCATTGGCCCATCTGGTCAAGATCCTGTTGTAATCTGAGATAACCTTTTTCGCTGTCCACTACACCTACAATTTTGGTGTCACCTGCAAACTTACTAACTGTACCTCCTATGCTCACATCCAACTCCAGCACTGCAATGCAGAGTAACAACATCTTCCTGAATGAATGATCCCAATAGCTCATTGTAAAGTATTAAGATTTATTGCAATTGTTAAATCTTAGTATCATTACTACTTGTTTCCAAAATCAGTTGAAGGATTTAAAATGATTAAAGTACAAGGGAAAACATTAAGGAATCAAAAATGGCAGGTTTTATTCAATTTGGCCATTAACCTTTGTTTTTATTAACTTTATAATGTATACTATGTCTATTCTACTTGATATCTGAAAAAAATAGTTGATATTGTCTGTACGTAAATTGAATAAAACCTGTCATTTTTGATTCCTTAATGTTTTCACTTGTACATTTAATCATTTTAAATCCTTCAACTGGTTTTGGAAACAAGTAAGAATGATACTAAGATTTAACAATTGCGATAAATCTTAATACTAGGCTATTGGGATCATTCATTCAGAAAGATGTTGTTACTCTGCACTGCGGCGCTGGAGTGGTTCATATTGTTTTATTGTGCAATTGCTCATAGCTTCACACAGCATCGACTTATGTATTGGCACAGTTGGCTTCTCACCAATGCCACTAAAAATTTCATTCATGTTTTGCAGTTTTTATTTTGGAACATCACTAACCCCGCAAGAATACCAGTTAAGCTGCACTATTAAGCTAAATTACAGCTCACAGTTATTTCCATAGTTATGAGGCGCCATATTTTATGGGCCTTAGTAGCAATTGTGAAAATAATTGACCATGTTCTGTGGTAGGAAAAAACTACCAGCTCTCAAGATTAGAGTGTAAATCAGACAGCAACTGACTGTGACTGCACATGCACAGTTAAACATGGAAATTAGATTGTTGCTGTCTGAACTACATTGCTGCTCTACCAGAATTATGTAGAGTGTCTTCAGGTGAAATGCATGGAAAATGGTGAAGTTGCAGTTATGTATGTGATACATCATCACTAAACCTGCTGCTCCAATATATACATACCTTTAGCAGTAATAATAAGCCATAATTGCGTCAAAGTATTTCTAGCAGTAAAAATTAACATTTACAAGTGTGGAAGTTCATTCCTGCATATTAAAAAAATGATCGTTAGATATGTCATTTAAATTCGATTTTAAAGAACTTTTTTGTCTCTTTTATTGCTCTTAATTAATCTAATCTTTCTTTTCCTCTCTTTATTTTGCTTTCTCTACATGATTTTAGATCCAATTACATTTTTAAATTTTTACTTCATGCATCAGATTCTGTCTGAAAAATAAGTTTTCAAACTCAGTTAAAAGGAGGGACCTCTGCTTGCCCTTTGCAGATAGATTCTGCTTTCCTAGTGGGGTCCGCATTGTTTTGACTTTCTAATTCCTACTATTTTCAATTAACCAGGAAATTTCTATTGGTAAGTGTAATCAAAGATTAGCAAGACTCATTGTCTGCTAACTGCAAAATCTTGATCAAGTTAATTTAACAATATAATATAGGGGCAGCCTGGTGGCTCAGTGTTTAACACTGCTGCCTCACAGTGCCAGGGACCCGGCTTTGATTTCAGCCTCAGGCAACTGTCTGTCTGGAGTTTGCACGTTCTCCCCATGTCTGCATGGGTTCCTTCTGGGTGCTCTGGTTTCCTCCCTTGAACCAAAGGTGTGCAGGTTAGGTGAATTGGCCATCCTAAATTGCCCATAATGTTCAGGGATGTGTAGGTTAGGTGCATTAGTCAGGAGAGATGTAGTATATTAGGGTAGGGGAATGGGTCTGGATGGGATACTCTTCAGAGGGCTGGTGTGGACATGTTGGACCAAATGGCCTGCTTCCACACTGTAGGGATCCTATGATAACTTTATGTGATCACAAAACATTGCTAAGTCATTTTAGGAGTCAAAAGCATTTATAATATTGTGTAAAGACAATCTACTACAAAATATTGACTGTTAAGTTATATTTCTAAGATAGTGTAATGAAGCAAAAATATTTAAATCCTGACTACATTATGAAATAGTTTATACTAAAGTTTAATTTTTATAGTATCAGCAGTGAATGCCTTTTAGACTGGTATGCAGTGCAATTATTTAACTAGTAACATAGCTGTATGCAAGATACTTGACACCTTTTATTAATATTAGCTCATTGATGAAGAGCATAGACCTGTGAAGGAGGTGGCAGTAATTAAGAGGAAAAAGACAAAGGTGAGGGTAGGTGGGGTCTGATGGGACACAAAGGAAGGAGCGAATTGCAACTTGTACCATCTTTGGCACCAGTCACCTCCACATTCAGTGATTTACTTGTTGTATCAGTTAACTTTTGGTGACCAACTCAAGGGTCCCTTTAACAGTTGGATGGTTGCCAGCATATAGACTACGTTTGCCTAAATGGTCAGTGTGGTACCTGCTAAATTCACATAGTGGTCTCAGGTAGGCATGATTTGGACATGCAAAGGGCTTAACAACTGATTGAGGAATGAGTCCTGGTCACCCCTTTATCTGCCTTCAGTATTATGGCAGGCAGATCACAGCTGGATGCCCATTTTGTGTCTGAATGTCTGGATTTCTATTTCCTCTCTGAGCTCTGCCATCTGGCCAGTCCAACAGACAGCTTGAACATTCCAGCATCATACTCAAATTTATGCAGTATTTAAAAGAACGTCTCTCCTGCCACAATCATTCAGTTGACAAATGTCTTATGACTCTAACTCTGACTCCATAACTCTAGTATTCTTGGCACCATGATTCACTGGCAGCTTAATCTCTCTAGTTATGGACCTAAATATTTGTACATTTGGAAAACCCAACATCTGTTGGTTCATTCCAAAAGAACAAATAGAAAAGCACGTGCAGGGTTCATCTTTGTAGCTATACTTGGAAGCTATTGTGAATTTGCATAGACATAAGGCTATATAAACATTGGCACAAAATGAATTAATGTGTTACTGAAGTTCTGTCCCATATTGATATAGATGAATGTTGAAGTTATGTTGACAGACTGATAAATTTCCACCTAACTACTGCATCTCTTTTCCATGTGTGGATGACCTCCTCTTTGTACTCTGAGTGGAGAAAACATAACCACATATATAAAGAATGTGTTTACAACTTTATTAGACACGTTTGCAGAAATGTTCTTCTTTCTGCTGAGCAAATGTAATAAGCAAGGAGCCTCCTTAATCCTTCACTGGTTAATGTTGCACTGGTGAGCCAGTCAGTTTGTTAGGATATGGAACAAGAACTCCTGCAGATTGGGCCCCTTGGATTGGGTTGGATTTTGGTCTAAACTGAGTTTACTTGTCATTGCATTGAAATGGGATCTCACTGCTTAATGCAAGGTCTCCAAAGCCTGCAGCTTTGCAGAAGGGGACACTATCCTGCCATTAACATTTGGAATACCAGTAAGTTGTGATTAGGAAAGTACCATGACTGTTGCGTTAGGAGCTAGGCTGTGGATGGAGAAGGTAGAGTAAGTAGATGGCAATGGATGGCAATACAGAAGGGAAAGCAGAGGGAGAATGAGACAGGAGTGGAATGTAACAGTTTCATCAAGTTGAGAGAGAATTAACTCAAATTTAGCAGAGAAGGTGATGTAGTTAATTAAGTGAGAATGCACAAATGGAATGTCACCTCGAGCTAAGAAATGGAAAACTGTCAGCTTGTGTTAGAGAGACAGAAGGTGCCAGTTTGCACTGAACAATGGAGTAAAATAATAGACAACAGTTTGAATTGAATAAGGTTTACCAGATTGAATGGGCCAAACTGGAGACATTGTATGGCTGAAATATCTCTCTGAACTGGCTCTTGAGAGAATAGTATACATTTACATTGGAGTAACCTGGGGTTAGGTGTGAGAAAATACTGTTAAATTAATTTTTTGGTGAGTAACAGTGTGGTAACTCTAATGAAAATTAAAATATCCCTTTGATTTCTGTTTTCTTAGATTTGAAATATATTAACTTTAGTCTTGAAGTACTTAGAATTAACAAGCACATACCACTTTTAATTCAAAAGTTCTAGGGATATATAACTCTAGGTGTTTCTAGAAATATGCTACCAATTTTGTGAACCATTCACTTTATTATAATTTCAGATCAGTCACTGTAAGTTGTTCATAGCTCACTGAAAAGTTGCCTTAAACACAATTCACTGCAGGAAGTGACACAATAAGCTGGACCTGACTTTTTTGATGAAGTATTGTTTGGAGGCCTTTGCATCACGAGGCCTGACAAGTTTTATGTCATTTCTTACCAAATTCACCTTATTAATTACCCACCCTGCACCAATGGTTCCCCTCTCACTTAATTCTAACCCCATCTTGACCACACTCCATTCCCAGAACAACTTGTGGCTGCCTGGGTGTCCCAGAATTAACTGGTGGTCCTTAAAAGCCTGTGAAGCACCTGGATAAGCACTGTAAGTCCAGAGCTAGCCTGTGCCATTCTTGACATTTGTCCCAGGCATAGCAGACAAGGAAATTTGGGACCCCACTATCCCCAAAATGTCTCCCCTGATCCAGCAGAAGCTCCCACAACATCAGATCATGTTGAATCCATCCGATGTTGCCACCCAGATCAATGCAACCTCAGCTATCTGGAGAAATGCACATCACTGTAGGTCAATGACCTTCTCCAATCTGCCAGGGTAAGTGTGACCATCTTCTATCTGGGATCTCTCACTCTATTACTGGAAATCACCTCCCACCAAGCCTCAAGATTTACAACTCTCACTATTGCCTGTGTAACCTTCCCTCTCTTGCTGCGACCCCACACCAAACCCTGATACCACTAACCCTGCATGCCCTCTACACTGCCTACTCACCGTCTCAACACACCTCCCCATCTGCACCAAAAATAACAGCTGTGCCACTCACTTCCATCTCTCTGAACAGCTGCCTCTCTCTCATTCCAGGAGGAAAGTAGCCCATAATTCTGAGCAAAGGCCATTTCCCTTGGCTTGACTGAGGAATGTTGACAAGCGCCCTGATTTTTTGTCTGTGCTCAACAGCTGGGTAGTACAACAGTGCTGTGAACCAAGTAGTTCTGGTTGAGGGGCAAGGCACAAAAAGGCAAGACAGTGCAAAGCAAATGCTGCTATGGGCATCCAGGAGGCTCAGTGTGAGTGAGCTCTATGACAGAAAGTGTACAGCCGGAGAAAAAGCCTGGTGTAGTCCATGAGCTGAGTGGGTGCCCATGAGCACAGTGTCTTCATTACAATGTGAAAATGATAGTTCCTAATGCTACGTTGAATTGGAGAAGCATCCTGTATGTGGACCAGAGATGTTGACATAATGGTTGTGAGAGGATGGGACTTGTCAGGTGCCAATGTCTTTGAAGTGGGGTGCATATAGAACGTAGAACAATACAGCGCAGAACAGGCCCTTTGGCCTTCGATGTTGCACCAACCTGTGAACTATTCTCAGCTCGTCCCCCTACACTATCCCAAAATCATCCATGTGTTTATCTAAGGATTGTTTAAATCTCCCTAATGTGGCTGAGTTGACTACATTAGCAGGTAAGGCATTCCACGCCCTTACCACTCTCTGCATAAAGAACCTGCCTCTGACATCTCTCTGAAATCTATCATCCCTCAATCTTCCTCATACAAGCTGATGTCACCATCCTAGGAAAAAGACTTTCATTGTCTACCCTACTTAATCCTTTGATCAGCTTGTATGTCTCCATCAAATCCCCTCTTAGCCTTCTTCTTGCCAATGAGAACAGACCCAAGTCTCTCAGCCTTTCCTCATAAGACCTTCCCTCCAGACTAGGCAACATCCTGGTAAATCTCCTCTGCACCTTTTCCAATGCTTCCACATCCTTCCCGAAATATGGGGACCAGACCTGTACATAATATTCCAAGTCTGGCCGCACTAGCGTTTTGTATAGCTGCAACATGATATTGTGGCTCCAGAACTCAATCTCTCTATGAATGACCTAACACACTGTATGCCTTCTTAACAGCACTATCCACCTGGGTGGTAACTTTCAGGGATCTATGTACTTGGACTCCATGATCCCTCTGCACATCTACACTACCAAGAATCTTTCCATCGACCCATTAATCTGCCTTCCTGTTATTCTTCCCAAAGTGCATCATCTCACATTTAGCTGCATTGAACTCCATTTGCCACCTCTCAGCCCAATTCTGCAGTTTATCCAAGACCCTGCAACCTGTAACATTCTTCCAAACTGTCCACTACTCCACCGACTTTAGTGTCATCTGCAAATTTACTAATCTATCCACCTATGCCTGCGTCTAAGTCATTTATAAAAATGACAAACAGCAGTGGTCCCACAACAGATCCTTGTGACATACCACTAGTAACCAGACTCCAGGCTGAATAGTTTCCATCAACCACCACCAGCTGCATTCTTTCGGAAAGCCAGTTTCTAATCCAAACTGCTAAATCACCCTCAATTCCATGCCTCTGCATTTTCTCCAACAGCCCACTATGCAGAACCTTATCAAAGGCTTTGCTGAAGTCCGTGTATACCATGTCAACTGCCCGACTCCCATCTACATGCTTGGTCACCTTCTCAAAAAACTCAACAGGGTTTGTGAGACATGATCTGCTCTTGACGAAACCATGTTGACTATCTGAAATCAAATTGTTGCTTGCTGGATGATTGTAAATCTTATCTCTTATAACCCTTTCCAAAACCTTTCCTACAACAGAAGTAAGGCTCACTGGTCTAAAATTACCTGGGTCATCTCTACTACCCTTCTTGAACAAGGGCACAACATTTGCAATCCTCCAGGCTTCTGGCACCAAACCTGTAGACAATGATGACTCAAATATCAAAGCCAAAGACTATGCTAACTCCTCCCTAGCTTCCCAGAGAATCCTTGGATAAATCCAATCCAGCCCAGGGGACTTGTCTATTTTCACACCTTCTAGAATTGATAACACCTGTTCGTAACTATCCTCGATCCTTTCTAGTCATTCTACCTCATTCTTCTCCTCAACAGTATTCTCCTTTTCCTCAGTGAACACCGATGAGAAATGTTTATTTAGCACCTCCACAGGGTCCACACTCAACTTCCCACTTCTGTCTTTGACTGGCCCTATTCCTACCCTAATCATCCTTTTATTCCTCACATACCTATAGAAAGCTTTAGGGTTCTCCTTTATTCTATTTACTAAAGACTGCTCATGTCCTTGCTCTTCTTAACTCTCTCTTTAAATCCTTCCTAGCTGATCTGTAACTCTCCATCACCTCATCTGAACCATCTTGCCTCATCAACACATCAGCCTCCATCTTCTTCGCAACAAGAGATGCAATTTCTGTTGTAAACCATGGTTCCCTTACCTCCCTGTCTGACAGAGACAAACCTATCAAGGACATGCAATATCTGTTCCTTAAACCAGCTCCACATTTCCATTGTCTGCATCCTCTGCTTTTTACTACCCCACTTTATGCATCCTAATTCTTGCTTAATCGCATTATTATTGCCCTTGCCCCATCGATAACTCTTGACCTGTGGCACGTACCTATCCCTTTCCATCGCTAAACTAAACGTAACTGAATTATGGTCATTCTCTCCAAAGTGCTCACCTACAACTCAATCAAACACGGCCCATAGGCCGGGCCCTGAGATTCTGTTTCAGGGGTGATCAACTCGGAAGCTCTTTGCAGCCAGTGGTGAGCTGTAGCTGCCTGGTACTGCTCTGATTTTTATGACAATCATTCTCAAAGCCTATTTTGTTCAATGTATTTAGTAAGATAGGAAGCTGAATATTAATGCCACATTTTGTATCATTAATAATGTGTTCAACAAGCAATAATTTCTCCCTCCGTTTGCAACGCATCACTGTCTAGCAAGAATCCTGCCTCAGATGTATAAATGATGAAGCAAGTTGCTCCCGACATCAACATTCACCTTACCAAACCTCTCACATGATTTTGCCATAAATCCTGCTATCACCAACATCTTCAAGCCCTTATGTTACTCTGTCAAATGGTCAGGTTATGAAAGTTCCATTATGACTGCATTTCTATGAAATGTTGAATAAAGCACTGTTGCTATTTTATGGTGACCTATCCAATGGGGGAATGGTATAAATCAAAGATAACTTCAGAAAACATGACAAGCATTTGCAAATTGTCTAAGTGGAATGGATGATCTATTGTTTGCTTGAAATGTAGAGCAGACCAACTTTAGAAACATAGCCAAATTTATTTTGGCAAAGTTGCAGGGGGAATACAAACATTAAATAAAAGTAACATATTGTGCATGCTGGAATTCTGAAACAAACAGCTGACAATGCTGGAGAAACTCAGCAGGTTAACGTTTTCAGTCTGGTATGATCCTTCTTCAGAGCTGAATAGTTTCTGGAGTTCTGAAGAAGAATTATATTATTCACTTAGAAAGCATTTGTGCACTGCACTCTGGAGATCACTGACACAATGATCACAAAGCTGCTGCCAGGCCACAGTTCACTCAGGGACAGGCTCTAAGCTCATACATCAGCACAAGGTACATCTCAGAGCTCTTCACTTGCTCTTTTATAACTCACTCACTTTGCCTTTATTTTCATAATTTCAACAAAGTTGCCTTGCAACAGCTTAATCTTTTTTTGAATAAATTGAGTGCTATGGTGAAACAGTGAACCCAGGCTTCCCACGTATATCGTACAGTCTGAACACGGCTACAAAGACGGCAGTGACAGCATGTCTGCAATGTTGATTCAGCAGTCCTCCCTTCAAAATAAACAGAGAGTATTTGGCCATCGTAGTAACTACTTGTTTGGTATGTGACAACCTCCTGTGCAGAAAGTGAAGACAAGCGTTCCGAAGCTCTGGGCACCAGCTGCCAGTAAGGGCATTTCTGATGGTGGCATGTTGAATTTCACAGACTATCACAATAGTCACACAATCTGGGAAAGATGAAAAGTTTGTTGACCTTTCACACAATCATACAAATATTATCCCACAGTGTAGCCTCATTTTTGGGCTGGCAGGCAATATTGTCTGAGTAATTTGTGGACTCCAAAAGGTTTAAGTAGATTTCTCTGTTTGAAATCCAACTGGGGTTAAAACACTGGTGCAGAAGACAACACTTAGCTGGCCTCAAGCTTGCAATCTAGCATGTGTGTCTGATGTTGAGTTTTAATTATTTTTCTGGGAAGTGAGTCATAAAATTCCCCTTTCTTTCACTGAAGAAAACCTTTTAGTTTGGCTCCATCATTTTGATTGAATTAATTTTAGTTTAATTGAAGTATGATAGATGCATGCTGAAAAGAAATAAAGAATATTTATTGTGACCACCTGAGTGAGAGTGTTAAAAGGAGGGAAGCGAATTTCCCCTCCTCACCTGATAGTAACATATAAAGCAGGCTTAGATCATAGGTTTTAATTGTAAATCAATTCTGTTTAAAACATGCATGTGGAGGACATTCAGTGGAACAGTTCTGATGAAGTATCACTGGACTTGAAATGTTAACTCTATTTTTTCTCCACATAGCGTGCCAGACCTGCTTTGTTTTTCCAGCAATCTCTGTCTTTGTCCCAGCATCAGCAGTTCCTTGTGCTTCATTTCTGAAGTTACACATGTCCTTACTTTCCACTCTCTGCATTCAAAGGATCATCTCCACCATTTCCACCACCTGTAGCAGGATGCGGTCACTGAACACATCTTCCCCTTCCAATTCCTCTATAAACATTCTGCAGAGACTGTTCCCATCAAGAAACCCTGGTTCACCCCTCCATCACTCCTAACACTTCCATACAAGATGTAACACCAGCCCATTCATTTCCTCCCTGCTCTGTCTAAAAGACTCCAAATACCTCTTCCAGCAATCTAGTTGAATATGCTAGCTGCACTCAACCCACTCTCTTTTACATTGGCAAGATCAGATACAGATTGGGTGACTGCTTTGCAGAACACCCATCTCAGTCTGTAGGAATGAGCCTGACCTCCCAGTTGCTTCCCATTTTAATGAACCATCTTATTATCATGTGAACATTTCTATCCTGGGCCTGTTGCAATATTCCACCATCAGACCTTATTACACCTAAAGGTCACAATATTGAATTCAATAACTTTAGAAGCTAACCAAATAATGTCTGTTCTTCATTTTTCTTACGTTCTTGCTTCCACTCTCCCCTTCCCCCACCACCTTATCATGTTTGTGACTGTTTACTTTACACTTAGTAGGAAGAGTAAAAAATGAGGTCTGCAGATGCTGGAGATCACAGCTGCAAATGTGTTGCTGGTCAAAGCACAGCAGGCCAGGCAGCATCTCAGGAATAGAGAATTCGACGTTTCGCGCATAAGCCTCCTGATGAAGGGTTTATGTTCGAAACTTAGTAGGAAGGGCCACTTCTCTCCCTTTTACACCTTTACACCTTTTCTCCACAATTAAAAGTCCTTTTTGCACTGGGCCTCCACACCATCCATCCTCTTGCTCCTCCTCTGCCTCTGTCAAAAATCTAAATAAGAACTTTTTTTCCCACACCTGTCAATTCTAAAGAAGAATCATATCAGACTCAAAATGTTAATTCTCTGTTCTTTCCACAGCTAACCAGTAGAGCTATACTGAGTTTTTCCAGAATGTTCTGTACTTGTTTCAGATTTCCAGTGTCTGCAGTATTTTGCCTTTCGACAAAGATTATGAATGAGCTATTCTCAGCTTTACTAATGCCCTTTAGGGAATCAGTCAGGCTACAAGTAAATCCCCAGACCGATTTCCCTCTCAAGTGGGCTATCAAACAATTTAAACTGTTACAGCAAAGTGCAAGAAGAATATAAACTGTATGAACCAACCAGCTCTGACCCAAGCACCAAAAACAACAATGCCAGACAATGCTCAATAAAGTTGTCCTTACTAATATTTTGCACCAAAATGGAAGCGCCGTCCTACAAACTCATCAAACAATCTGACATACTCATCAAATCATACCCAAAAGTCAATTTTCCATGTTCTTCTATCTCCATCCCTGGGTATATCCTGGCCTGTCAGCAGGACAGACCCAGCAGAGGTGATGCCGCTGTGGAATGTAGTCAGGTGGCACCGGCCATGGGAGGCCTCAACATTGACACTGGACTCCATGAGGTTTCAGGGCACAAGGTCAAAATGGGCAAAGAAACCTCCTGCAGATGACCATCCATCATCTACCCTCACCTGAATGTTCAACAACATTAGAAGTAATACTGAGGGTAGAAAGGGGACTGAATGTAATCTGGTTAAGGGACTTCACTAGCTATCCCAAGAGCAGTCTGGCACCACCAAAGCTGACCAGGTTAGCTTAGTCCTCCTGAAGAACATACTTCATAACTGGACCTATTTTCAATGGTGAGAGAGGCAGTTTGGGATGGAAACCTAATTGACCTCATCTTCACCAAAGTCCTTATAGCAGATGAATAGGAAGAGTTTGGAGGGATATGGGCCAGGTGCAGGCAGGTGGGATGAGATTGGGTTGGGATATCTAGTCGGCCTAGACAGGTTGGACTGAAGGGTCTGTTTCCATGCTGTACATCTCTATGACTCTATGTATCTGCCCATGACAGTATCTGTACATGATCCTGCTGGAGATCAAGGCTTGTCTTCATATTGATGATCCTCTCCATTATGTTGTGCGGCACTATGTCTCCGCAAAATAGGATAAATTCAGAACATATCTTTCATCACAAAACTGAGCATCTATAACTCCTTGCAGGAATTATTTACAACCACAACTTGTAAGATCACCAGTAGGAAATGCTCAGTAGGTCTGGCAGCATCTGAGAGAAAATCAGAGTTGTTCAAATATCACTCTTCTCCAGTTTGCTGATCTATTTGTAAATTTGAGCAATAGACAGCGGAAGTGTCGAGTTCACTTCCTTGGAAATCCAAAGTATCTCAGAAAATTTTAATAACAGCCCAAGCATGTTCTGCTTATTTAGTGCAGTGGCTATGCAAGTGTATTTCCCATTAACAGTGTATTTCCCATTAACAGAATATTGCCGTCAGTTCAAAAAGATGTTCTGTCTCCCACAAAAATAGAGCAACAGCAAATCTGAATTTAGATGCTGATGCAAAGCCAGGTTCCTCGCCTGTAGGTCTCAGTGATTGGCTAATTTTATTCCATAATCCATAATGCTCACTGTTTAGGGCATGCTCATTGCTCAACATTTGTTGAATAACCTTGAGTGTGCTTAAAGCTACACTGACAACCAAGTTACGATAATCAGTCAGGCACATAATGTGGCTCATTTATGCATACTGGTAGTCACATACATTTATGTGCCAAGACCTGTTCACTGCAAATAAAAACATGGTGTCCAAATGTTGAGCCTTTTTTGAAATTGCATAGGAATTTGGGAGCCACAGTTCCCCATTCCTTTCTCCATGGCAACATGTCAGCCAATTACACTCCACTTACCAACAATTCACACACTTTTCACCAGTGGTAATAATTGTGCGCTTGTTCGAAATTTTTGTTTTGGAAACATACTAATTTTTATAGGACTATTCAAATGCTGTACTCCCCAGTGAATGTATATAATTGAGGAGTATAGGAATAGTTGAGGCATTCTTAAGAAGGAAATCCGGAAGGCATAAGAGGATATCAGGTAGCCATGATAGATAAGGTTAAGGATAACCCAAAGAGATTCAAATGAGCAACTAGGGAGAGAATAGGGCCCTTACATATCAATGAGTCCATTTATGTTTGGAACCACAGGAGATGGATGAAATACTAAATGAATGTTTTGCATCAGTGTTTACTATGGAGAAAGACATGGGAGCTAGAGAACTTGCGGAAATAAATAACAATGTCTTGATAAGAGTCTATATTACAGAAGATGAGGTGCTGCAGGTCTTGAAATGCATCAAGGTAGATAAGACCCAGGAACCCAATCAAGTCCAACCCAGGACATCGTGAGAAGCTAAGGAAGAAATTGAAATTAGAAATATTTGTATCACATACAGCCACATGTGAGGTTGCAGACGATTAGAGGTTGGCTAATGTCATGCCTTTATTTAAGAAAGGCTACAAGGAATTATGGATCAGTGAATAGTAGGTAAGTTGTTGGAGGGGAATCAGTGACACAGGATCTACATGCATTTGGAGAGATAAGGACTAATTAGGAATAGTCAACATGGTTCTGTGCTTGGGAAACCGTGTCTCACAAACCTGATTTGGATGTGACCATGAAGATAAATGAGGCGAGAGCGGTACGTATTGTTTTTGTGTATTTTAGCAAGGCCATTGACAGGGTTTCACATGGTAGACTTGTAGTAAAGTTAGATCGCATGGGGTTCAGGGAGAGCTAACCAGTTGGATACAAAATTAGTAGGAGACAGAAGATGGTGGTAGAGGGTTGTTTTTCAGACTGGAGGCCTGTGACCAGCAGGGTTCCACAGGGATCAGTGCTGGATCGACTGCTGTTTGTCATTTTTATAAATGATTTGAATGAGAGTATAGGCAGGAGGGTTAGTAAGTGGCAGATGATACCAAAATTGGTGTTACAGTGGATAGGTTATCAAAGAATATAATGGTTTCTTAATCAATTGGGCCAATGGACCAAGGAATGGCAAGTGAAGTTTAATTTAGATAAATGCAAGATGTTGTATTTTGGTAAGACAAACCAGGGCAGGCCTTACACATTTAATGTTAGGCCCCTGGGGAGTATTGTCAAACAGAGAGACCTATGGTGCAGGTACATAGTTTCTTGAAAATGGTATCACAGGCAGATAGGGTGATAAAGAAGGCATTTGGCACACTGACTTCAATGATCAGAGTATTGAGTGTAGGAGTTGCGGTTATACAGGATATTGGTGAGGCCACGTTTAGAGTACTGCATGCAGTTTTAGTCACCTTGCTATAAGAAAGATATTATTAAATTGGAAAGGGTGCAGAAATGATTTACAAGGATGTTACCTGGACTGGAAGGTTTGAGTTATAAGGATAAACTGGGATTTCTTTCCCTGGAAAGTAAGAGTTTGCAGGTGACCTTCTAGATGTTTATGAAGTCATGAGTATTGAGTTATCCCAAAAATAATTGACATCTCTATTGGCAGTGCCATGTTTAGAAGCCTGTTGTGCACCTGGACAATCCCTGGCAGTCCAGAATTGCCCTGCATGGTTCCGGACATTTGTCCCAGTCATGGCAGACAAGGGAGAATTTTTGATTTGATTTGATGCATTATTGTTGCATGTACCTAGGTACAGTGAGAAATTTTGTTTTGCACACAGTACAGACAGATCATACCAGACAAAGTGCATAGGGGTAAAAGAACAGAGTGAGAGATTTTAATTGGGGTGGACAGGATCTTTGATTATGTCGGCTGCCTTTCTGAGGGAGCAGGAAGTATAAATCAAGTCAGTGAATGGAAGGTTAGCTTGTGTGATGGTCTGGGCTGTGTTCACAACTCTCTGTGGTTTCTTATGGTCCTGGGCAGAGCAGTTGCTATCCCAAGCTGTGATGTATCCAAGTAGAATGCTTTCTGTATGCATCTATAAAAATTGTTGGGAATCCTTATGGACATTCTGAATTTCCTCAACCTCCTGAGGAGATAGAGGCATTGTTGTGCTTTCCTGACTCTGCCTTGCTCTGCAGGTAGGGACCTGAAAATCCTGTTGGATGGGGTGGTGCACAAGCAGAACACTCTCTTTCCTCAGACCAGCAAAGGAGACCATGATACCAGACCTTGCCCAAGGTACCCACCCTGATCAATCTAGTTTCAGCTACCTGGAGAAAGCCCAGTACTAGAGGAAAAAGGTCTGTTACATCCTTCTATCTACAAGGTTAAGCATCACCATCCACTGTCTGACACTTCCAACTCACTCCATCTCTGCAACCATACTCACCTCCCATCAAAATTGAAAATGTAAAATGCTCACTATTACCTGCAAAATCTTTCTTGCTACCACCCACCACAACCACTGACATCACTAACACTCTTCTTTGCTTACTCATATTCTTAGGAAATCTTCCCCCTTTACTAAAACTAACTGCTGTGCCAAAAACCCACACCTTCTTAGTAGTTGCCTCTCTCTTTGTGGGAGGAAACAGTCCACAATAGGGCAGACAGAGTCAAGATAGGTGCTGAAATGCTCAACAGTCAGCTCCTCTTCTTTAATGAGGAGAGGATCCTGACTCTGACTGCCCTGAGCGATTGCCTGTGTCCAAGTTTCTGGGCTTGTGTCAGAAGCTGCCCTTGACTTACAGTGCCAGTCCCCTGAGCAAAGGCCAACTTCCTTTGATTTGACTGAGTACTGACAATCCTGCTGCCTTTCTGTCTTTGGTAAATGGCACGGCATGACAAAAGTGTGGTGAGCCTGGTACCTTTGGCAAGATGCAAAAAGGCAAAGCATGGCGGGGGTTTTGGGAATATTGAGGCCCACAAAGTGGGTAAGCACTAAGATGGCTAGTGATTAGCTCAGAGACGCAGTGTGGTCCAGTCTATGAATGGTGCATATCCTTGAGCTCAAAGTGTCCTTGCTGCAACATGTTTATTTTTTCAATTCATTCACTCATGGAATGTGGACATTGCTGACTGACCTTGAGAAGGTGGTGTTGGGCTGCCTTCTTGAACTGCTGTAGTCCATTTGGTGTACATACACCCAGAATGCTATTCATTAGGAGTTCCTGGATTTTGACCCAGTGACACTGAAGGAACGGTGATATATTGCCAAGTCAGGATGGTGAAGGGCTTGGAGAGAACCTGCAATGTATCTTATTGTTATGCCCTGACGTGCAGCATGAAGTACAGAAGTGCGCATGATGTAGATTGGAGATTTTCTATTAGACTGGAACATGTTCAATGTCTGGGAATGCGTGTTGCGCAGAGCATGCCCTGAGACACCATTACATGGTGATCAACATGAAGACTCTTCACAGCCAATGGTTATCTGAAGTTGCCAGGTACCCACTCTGACTTCCATGTCCAGAGTTCTTAGCATGTACTTTGCTAGTGGCTGATGGCAAGATCAAAAGCTGCGTATTAGTGGGTTAAAGTTGCACTTAATTAGATCACTAACAAGCAATAATCCCCCTTTATATGCAACTCGCAGCTGCTTATTGAGAATTCCTCCTCAACACACATAACTTGGAAATGTAGAAGATAGAAGCAGGAGTAGGACATTGGACTCCTTGAGCTTGCTCCACATTCAATATGATCATAGCTGATCATTGAGCTCAGTGCTGTAATTTCAGTCTCTCCCTATATCCTTTGATCCTTTGATCCCACAACAGCTATATCTACCTCCTTCTTGAAAACATATTGGTTTAGCCTCAACCACTTTCTGTGGTAATGCCACAGGCTTATCATTCTCTGTGCGAAGAAATTTCTCCTCATCTTGATCCTAAAACATTTATCTCTTATCCTTAAACTATAACCCCTGAATTTGGAATCCCCCACCGTCAAGACAGCCTTCCTGTATCTAACCTGTCTAGTCCTATTGGAATTTTATAGCTTTTCATGAGAACCCCTTTCTAAACTGCAGTGAATATAACCTAAATAACTCAATCTCTCCTCATATGTTTGTCCTGCCATCTCAGATTTCAATTTGGTAAACCTTGGGGGAGATAAAATTGCACACAATATTTCTGGTGTGACCTCACCAATGCCCTGTATAATTGCAGCAAGATATCAGTGTTCCTCTACTCGAACTTTCCAGCTATGAACACCAACATACAGCTTGCCTTCTTTACTGCCTGCTGCACCTGCACACTTAGTTTCTGTGACTGGTTCATGAGAACATCCAAGTCTTGTTGAAAATTCCCTCTCTCAATTTACAATCATTTAAATAATAATCTGCCTTGCAATTTTTGCTACCAAATGGATAACCTCACATTTATACTGTGCCTGCCATGCATTTGCCCACTCACTTAACTGGTCCAAATCTCACTGCAACACCTCTGCATCCTCCTCACAGCTCACCCTTCCACCCAGCTTTGTATTATCTGCAAATTTTGAGATATTACATTCAATTCATCCAAATTATTAACACATATTGTGAATAGCTTGGTTCCTAGAACTGGTCCCTCCAAGACGTCATTCAGAAAGAGACCCATTTATTGCTACACTTTGTTTCCTGTCTGCCAATTTTCTATTCATCTAAATATACTAACCCAATTCCTGTGTTCTTTAATTTTATGTACTAATCTCTTAGGTGGGACTTTGTCGAAAACCTTCTGTAAATCCAAATAAACTACATGCACTAGCTTCCCAATCAACTCTACTTATTGAATCCTCGAAGAATTCTAGTAGATTTATCAAGCAGGATTTACCTTTTGAAAAACCATATTGATTATATCTGAGGTAAAAACAATAACTGCAGATGCTGGAAACCACATTCTGGATCAGTGGTGCTGGAAGAGCACAGCAGTTCAAGTAGCATTCTACCTTTGCTTCCTATGTGCTCCATTACAAAATGATTGATTATGGACTCTTCCCCATCTATGTGTTAAGAGGGTGGAGAGTGTTCCTAGGATTGACGATAAGCAACAACCTGTCCTGGACTTCCCACGTAGATGCAACAGTCAAGAAGGCACAACAACGTCTCTTCTTCCTCAGGCGGTCAGAAACTTTGGCATGTCCATAAGGACCCACACCAACTTCTACAGATGCACCATTGAAAGCAAACTGTCTGGTTTCTTGGTGTAGCAACTATTATTCCCAGCATCATAAGAAATTACAGAAGACACTGACCCTCTGAAGATCCTCCTGCCCAGATCCAGCCCCTATCCCCATAAACTGACGTTTACCATGGCTAGCCCACTTAGCCTACACATCCATGGGCACAATGAGCAATTTTAGCATCGCCTATGCAACAAACCTGCACATTCGTGGGAGGTAACTGGAGCACCCCTCATAAACCCATGCAGACACGGGGAGAACATGCAAATTCCATATAGATAGTCACCCAGTGCTGGAATCGAAGCCAGGTTCCTGGTGCTGTGAGATACCGGTGTTAAGCACTGAGCTACCATGCTGCCCCAATAGGCCAATAAATAAATTAATCTGAACAACTGAGTGTTTACAGACCAGTTACTTGGCTTAATTGTAAAGAACAAAGCAGATAAAATATTTCATCATTTATGATTTACAGCAGTATTGCTATAACTGCTTTCTATTTCGTAAATGTGATGAACTATAGCAGTTCATAAGAATTACTGGGAAATGTGTATCTTTTCCAATTTTTGATCATTTCTTTGTTTAATGTGAACTGTCATGGAATTCATAGCATTAACGCTTCCAACTTACTGTTAGAGAGTAGAAGCTTTTATGCAATTTCAATAATGAACTTATATTTCTGGAATGTCTTACATACCCTCAGAACACACACAACATTCATGATTGGAAATGACCTGTTGTTGAAGGGTTCTGACTGTCTTGTACATGGCAAGGTCCAACAAACACAAATGATCTCTTAATCTGCTTTTGCTAGTATTAGTTAAGGGAAAAGTTTTGACCGAGACACTGGAAGGAATCCTGTGCACTTTCTAAACAAATTTGCAATTGCAATTACATCTTACTGTGAAAGTAGACAGTGTTCCATATTGTCCAGATTAGATTTCATTTTAGGAGAGTAAGCTATAATTGGGATTTAGGAGCAGTAATAGACTGTCCAGCCCCACCAGCCTGCTCTGCCATTCTAGATTGTAACTTTTACATTATCTCCATATCCATGATGTAATCAATCACTAGAAATTAATATCTGTGTCTTAAATTTACTCAATGACTTAGCTCCCTCGGCCCTCGAAGGTACAGAATTCCAAAGAACCACTGCCCTCTGAGTGAAGAAATTCCTCCTCATCTCAATTAGTCTTTTATTCTAAGACAGTTACTCCTGGTTTTAGACCCTACAGACAAGGAAAATATCCTTTCTGCATCTACACTTTAAGAATTTTGTAACATTTCCATGCAATTGCTCTCCTATTTCTAAACTCCAAAGAATACAGGCCCAGTCTCCTCAATCTCTCCGCTTAGAACAGACTGACTATCCCAGGAATCAGTCTGATGAACCTCTGGCTACACTTCCTCTCTGGCAAGGGGACTGCACATAATACTCCAGTTTGATGTCACTAATTGAAGCAAGACTTCTTTGCTCCTGTACTCAAATTCTCTTCTGATAAAAGCTAACTTACTGTTTGCCTTCTGAATTGCTTGCTGCACCTGTATGTTAGCTTTCAGTACCTGGATACCTTTGGACATTGGCACCATTCTCTCACCATTTGAGAAATACTCTGTGACTTCATTCCTCCTATCAAAGTGGAGATCCTCACAGCCACATTATATTCCATCTGCAGTGTACTTTCGCACCCAATCAGCTTGTCTAAATCTCCTTGAAGCCTCATTGCCTCCTCTTCGGAACTCAAATTCCCTTCAGGTTTTATGTTATTGCATATTTGGGAATATTACAATTGCGCCTCACCCCTAAATCATTAATATAGATTGTAAGTAGCTGTGGCCCAAATACTGATCCCTGCGGCAACCCACTGGTCATGGCCTGTCAACCTGAGAATGACCCATTTATTCCTACTTTCTGTTCTTTGCTCATTAACCAATCCTCAACTTATGTTAGAATATTATCTCTAATCCTCATGCACTTTCATTTTGTTTAGTAAACTTTTGAGTGGGACTTTATCATAAATGTTCTAGGAATCCAAATATACTACGTTCACTGATTCTTCCTTATCGACTCTGCTCGTAACATTCCCAAAATAAGTCCAACATAAATCCACATGGATTCTGTTCAATCGGATATTTAATTTTCAAACATCAGTAATCACTTCCTTAATAAAGTTCAAGTACATTCCCTACTATTGACCTTAGGCTAACAGGTCATAGTTCCCCAATTTCTCCCTCCTTTCTTTCTCAAACAGTGGAATTACTTTCAAAGCCTTCCAATCTGCAGGCATTGTTTAAGAATTAATAGGATTTTGAAAGATGATCACCAATGCATCCAAATTCTCTTCAGCCACTTCTTTCAGTGCTACAGAGAAAGTAAATGTGTTGGTGATTATCTTTCAAAATCCTATTAATTCTGTAACAGCGTCTGCAGATTGGAATATTGAAGAAGAGGTTTGATCTCTATATACTAAGCATTTCAAAATTATTAACAGAATAACATATTCTTCAATCAGTGCATCCACCTACAATTTTGGAAGTACTTGTAAATTCTTTGATAGCTTATATAAGTCAAAACCATTTTCACTTTGGGTTATACAGCATGGTTCTAACTGTTCTAAGTGCAGATTTCCCATGCCACGCAGTGATCATGCTGGAGTGTGCATCTGCTGATGCCCAGTAGCCCTGCTGAGTGGACATACAGGCAGACAATGGACCTATCAATCCACACTGTTGGAATATTAACTGGATTCCAGATTGAGAAAATGATTAGGTTAGATGTAAGGTTATTCACAAAAGGGATTGAGAATTAGTTCAGACAGAGGCCAACGGCGAGAGATGTGATTCTGATGTTGGTTGGTTGTTCCAGTGCAGGTAGCAATGAGCCCTGAGGATTGGCAACTGAGTTTAGGTCCGGTGTAAACAGTGATGAAGTGATGGAGGAGGGATAGCAGTGCAGGCATCATTGATGATGAGCTGGTTCAGGACTGATGGACTCTCTTTAAGCTATATCTTACACTTTTTTCCTCAAAGTTATTCAAAATGACACAGAATTATGGGGACAAATGAAAGCTTCTCCCTGTATTTTATTGTATTCTTACATTAAAATAAATATGACAATAAAAAAAGATTTTTGTTACTATAGGATCTGGAAAGCATCATGTGTCCCACACAGAAATAAGGAAATAACTCACATTCTGGCCTTGCCAACTGCCAGCTGACACCATTAAGGGCAGTAGTACTTCAGGTACAGCATGCTCAGTTGGCTCAGGAAGCTTCAAATCTTGTAGCACGCTGCAAAGACCAGTATTAACTTACCCAATAAACACAGACTTCTCATGCGCTCCTCCTTAAAGACATCAGAAAACTCACTTGCATGTTGGTTTGGTGGTCTGGGTCATGCTGACTACAAGCAGCAGTCACATGATTTCCATCTTCTCACAGGCTCATTTGTCCCTTCTCCTAGTTGGTGACGCTACTGTTGTTTGTTGCTGCTTGATCCCCTTCCTCCATCCAAATAAATGAAGAAGGAATGGCATCATATTGAGTATTTCTTACAGGGTCTAATGCTAAATAAATGAAAAATAAAGCAATCCCCAAACTCCAAAATCAATTTGAAATGCAAGAGGTACAATTAATGCACAGACTCCTGGGATCTGAATGCCTTGTTGTTGTGTATGACTTTAGTTTTGGTACCTGAATTCCAGATAAATTTTATGCTGCAAGTTTGACACCTGGCAGGATTTCAGATTTGTCAAGTTAAAATTATATGTCCCCAAGCAATACAACAAATCACAGTTTGCTCCAGATATCAGCTTATTTCTGACACACGCATCAGTCACAAAAATAGTGCCTGGTTAAAGTATTAGAGGGTCCAGCTATGATGGGCCAGTTAAAAATTGAAGAGCTTGCTTCTAAACTTTGAGTGAAGCCCAGGTTCAATTTGCTGTTCAATTTGTATAATATAGAGATTGAAAACATCTGTGATAATGTGTCAACATGTTTGGCGCAAGCTCAGATGTCACAATAGTATTTGGTATTGCAACAGTAATAAATGAAAGTTTCTGTAAAATACTTGTATATCACGACCATGGCTTGCATGAATCTTTGACTTACAATCTTTAAAATTCCTCAGTTGCAACACTAATAACTGCGAGTAATGTAAATCAAAATTGGATTTATTATGTGACAGTCGCAAGTCATCAATCACAAGGGTGGCCTAATATGGTATGCTTATCTTATACAGCATGATTGTACCCTCAAATATCAGCTGGACTTGAGGTGCACTCAGAATCACAGAATTGTTACAGTGCAGAAAGAGGCCATTGGGCCCATTGTTTATGTACTAGCTCACACCCGACATAATATGTCATCCAGTGGGCACTAGATTAAAAGACAATTAGCTGTGAGAAACTTGACTGATTTACCTCCTCCCTTCTTTATAATTCTGGATAGACAGCAATTGCAATGTCCCTGTGATTGTTCTTAGAATTAAGATTCATTATTCTCAGGGATTTGGTGACTATATTACACCTTCTAATAATGTCATTTATTATGTGTAGATTGATCCAAATTTGGCTCAGTGGGAATGCGCAGCAGAATCTCACCTGATATAACTTATCTTTGTAGGTTCTATTGGTCTTTGCTAAAGAGGACAGTCAGAGTGATGGCTTTTGGTGGGCATGTGATAAAGCTGGATACAAGTGCAATATCGCACGGACACCAGAGTCTGCCCTGGAATACTTTCTGGATAAACATCATGAAATGATAGTCATTGACAACAGACATGCCAGATGTTTTGATGCTGAAGCTCTTTGCAGGTAATCCGACAGGTCTTTTGGAAATAGATCTGCAGCCTGTCAGACACAGTCATGGTTTCAGTTCCTAGAATCAGTATTTCTGATTTGTATGTTTGAATTATGGTAAGTGGAACTATATTAGTGACATACAGCAAAATCTTATGTCTGAAGGTTTGACAGAGGGGGTAAGCTTTGGAGTGGCCTTCTTAAGCCCTATCCCAAACTGTTCCAATTTTACAGCCTAGGGCAGCCCACCCAACCTCATCTTCACCTGAGACTATAAAGCGTTCAGTTAGTGACCACTTAAGGGCTAGTTCCATCACAGCTTTAGTTTTGCTGGGCTCTTCACTCTGTTCAGCTTTGGACAAGAAGGGAGGAATGGGATTCCAAATAAAAGCACTGTTTACACATTGGTTGGTTCCTACACCCAAAGGTCTTACATTTGTGTGTATTTCTTCCTCACCCCTGGACTCTCTGTCAAGATTCTATCTCCTTTCCATCCAACTGGGCCTCACCATCCCACCCTGTCATGAGACTACCACAACTTGACTGTTTTGATCTTGGACTCCAGTACTTGGAATCTAATGATGCAGTCCAAGGTCTGGCCACAGCTGCCACTTCTGCAGCTGACACCAGCTTGGCAAACTGGGTATCTGAGGCAGGACTTTGTCTTGAGTGCAGGGCAGAAGTCCCATGTCCAAATGGCTATAAGGCTGCCACAGTCAGATTCTGCAGTTTGTGGAGGGTGGAAGATGCTGTCCATATGAACAGAAGATAAAGAAACTGGAGGAGGTCATATCATTCCTCAAGCTTAATCCACCATTCCATATAATCATAATCGATGTTACACCTCAGGCTCTCTTTCTCATCCTATCCCTTAGTTCCCTTAGAGTCTAGGAATTTGTGTCTAAATGTGTCTTATTTGGTCAGTTTTGCAATTTCTTTGTTTTAAAGTTGCAACATGCTTGTTTAGGTTGATATCTAGATTCTAGGAGATTTTACAGTGTTTTTTTTTAATTCCATAGCGATATCACTGTGGTGTGAGTTAGATGGTCTTATAGCCTAGTGAATAACACAAATTTCATTGGCTATTTACAGGTAAACAGTACTTGACACTCTCATTGTCTATTTAAAGATTTTAATTTTCTGAAAGGCTCCTGTGCCTGTCACATTTCGTTGTGGTCGAATAACTGAGTAGGTCAGAGAGGAATTCTCCAGGATTTTTGTTCCCTTATTTGCACACCTTTCTACCTCTTTTTTTGTCTCTTCCAGGAGAACGGTTGCTGGGTTTAAGGGGATGTAAGGGGCAGGGATGGATGGGCATTGGAGGATTGTATGTTTGGTGGCTGGTTGTGTTGTGACAGGAAGGGGGGAAAGGAAGAAGTGTTCAACCATGATGCTCTGACCATGATGGTGCGAAAGGCTTGATGAACCAACTGGTCATCTCCTATTCATTTGTTTTATGTGTTTAATTCAGTCAATTTGCCTCAAACCATTGACAAACCAAGCATATATGAGTGAGAGTTTTTAACAGAAACTTTTACAATACTTTGAAAATACTCATTGGAAATGAAATAATGTAAGGAATTTGATTGGATAGTGAATTATCATTTAGCAATCACCTTGTGAACATAGTCCTTTTTCCCTAAAGTCCTGATAATACTAAGTAGATGTCTTTCATTTAACTCCAGATTTTAACAGAATCTTCCCAGCGGGAATAGTATAGGCTGCATTTGATGTTATGTTTCAGCAAAATCAACCTGAATATGTCACATGCCTGCCAGTCCTCAGAGGGTTGGTTAAGTTAAATTAAAGATTATTTCTTATATCTAGTTCTACCATTTTCTGCTGTCAGTTCCCATACGGTGTCACTTACACAAACAATTGATGATGATTCAGAAGGAAGAAATTATTTATCATATTCAGGAAGGTCCATTTTAACTCTTGGCAGGATCCCCAATGCAGGGAGTTAAATATGGACAGCAATGATAGTACAGACATTGGATAAGTCTTGGGAATATCTGAATCTCAACAGGTTCCAAATTTAGGTTCAGTTGTGTAAGTGTAAAACGACCCAGCCTAAAACTGATCGATATTACTATAAAGAGGACAGTAGGTTAGTGGTTACACTTCTGGAGAGATGTATTAGAATTGCCCAATGGCAGCTGAAGAAATTTAAATTCAATTAGTAAATAAATCTGAAATTAAAAGGTACTGTCGTTAGTAATAATCACGAAGCAGCGAGCAACCCAACTGGTTCACTAAGTGTCCCTCAGTAGGGGAAGTCTGCCACTCTCCCCAGTCTGACCTACATGTGACTCCAGGCCCACAACATTGTGCTTCATTCTTAACAGCACTCTGAAGTCAAGTTGCCAAATGAGATTAAAGTATTCACGGAAGTTTAATCACCTGACTTGCCCCCCAGCTCCAGTCAACAGTCAACCATCACATCCATCCTTGTGACACTGCCTTCATCATCACTGGAAAGCAGAAAGAATTTATTAACCAATCGTACGATGCTTGACTGTCCAAGCAGACTTTTCATTTTCCATAAAAGGAAATATCCAAAGAAAATCACACGATTTTAGGTTTCATCAAAATCTTCATGAGATTAATGTAACAGTCACTTTGGAATTTGAGAATTGAAGAATAAATCTTGGTCATTTTTTGAAGATGTTTTGCAGGAAGTTAAAAAGTAAGAATCTTCCACTTTATAAATGTTTACTTCTTTTCATTCCTTAGGTCAATTCGAGCCACAAACCCTGGAGAAACCACAGTGATCCTGGTTGTAGTTCCTCAGTTGTAAGTACTTCATACTACAGTATGTCACTGAGCAATTAAATTGCTTTCCAACAAAGATAAACAGATCAGGAAATTCCCCTATAGATGACGAGGAACATGATTTTGTGATCTCTGTGTTCAAAAGTTATAACAGGATGCATTTAAAAATGTATGCTATATACTGCAGTCATTAGCCACATATATCCATTGATATTACTTGGCTATAACATCAATCCCTTTACCCAATCATAAGCACAACTAGCTCCCATTAATCAAATTGATGTTCTTTTAAGGAAGGATATAAAAATTATCCACAGGATAGAAAGAATTAGGATACCACTCATTGCCAAGATTTAATTCATGAGGTGTACTGAATCAAATGTGCAACTGTCAATCTGCTGCCAGTATTGGGGGTTTATATGCATTGCTCTTGGGATGGGAATTCCACTCAATATGCTACTTGATCATCTCAGCAGAACGTATGGCTGATGAAAGCCAGTGCATTGCCCATACCAGATCGAATGAGGTGCTCGAGATCACGCTGCATGTCTCAATTGCTTCCAAATTCTCCACTGCTCCACAGAAACATTAAAAAAAATGTTGGTGGTCATCTATCAACTGTAAAGAGAATAAAGAGGTCAGTATTTTGAGTTTGGATTGCAATCAGGGACAATGCTTGAAAGTTTAACCATCTTTTTTCTTTATCGATGCTGATGGATTTGTATATTTCCCACATCTGGTATTCTTGTTTCATTTTCATAAAGGAGCTTCCATCAACCGCTGTTGAGAGATAAAGCAGCTGGAAATATTTACAGCACTGGTAGCTTTTTCAAAGGAGCTTGAGGAAAGAAATGTTCCGTAAATTGGGAAATCAGCAGATAACATGCCAAGGACATTCATGGTGGAATAATCATAGATGGGCTCTGATTGAATATGCTGTGTGGGCAATAAGGCTCCCTTTTGTTTTGGTCTCTGGTATATTTTTATCTATAAGTGCTGGAGTTAATACATATTCAAACAATATAGGCACTTTGGAATCACTCTATGTTTATCACTTATAATCCTAAAAAGCCTCTGTCTTCAACCACATTTGAAATTGAAGGGGACTGCTGGCTACCACTCTGCTCTAAGAGCCCATTCCAAGCTGTGGTGAGAGGATCTCTAGTCTCGTCAGGGTGGAAGTACATATCTGTACAAATGCCCATCCCAATGTAACTGCCAGAAGTCAGAGCATCTTTCAGCTCCAATAAGGGTTATCAATGCTGAGGAAGGGCTATACATTCAACCTAAGCCTGCCTTTGATTATTCCACCATGAATGTCCTTGGCATGTTATCTGCTGATTTCCCAATTTAAGGAACATTTCTTTCCTTAAGCTCCTTTGAAAAAGCTAGCAGTGCTGTAAATATTTCCAGCTGCTTTATCTCTCAACAGTTGTTAATGGAAGCTCCTTTATGAAAATGAAACAAGAATACCAGATGTGGGAAATATACAAATCCATCAGCATCGATAAGGAAAAAAGATGGTTAAACTTTCAAGAATTGTTCCTGGATATAATCCAGTCCAAAATGTTGACCTGTTTATTCTCTTTGCAGATGTGCACAGATTCTCAAAGTATTCTGTTTGTTTCAGGCCCCCAGTGTTTGCAGATTTTTAAAAACTTTTTTTTCCCTTTTAAAACATGACAAATGTTCCCAAATCAAAGATCCTCTTTGTCGATGACCATCTTCAACATGTCCAAACTCCAATCTTCTTCATGTTACAATCAGCCAAGTATTTGTGGTAAAAAGCACAAGAGATCATGATTTCTTCCAACATTTAGTTTAAAAAGATTCCTTTTGGGTTTAGTCAACTTATAATGATATTGGATATAAAACCCTCTCTATTTTGTAATATATCATGATGTAATTAAAATAAGTTACTGTCAAATGTCCTAATTATCATGGATGTTGGAATTATTCCGACTTGGTGAATCACATAACTATACAAATTAAGACCCAAAGGGTTATACAGCCCCTCAACCCTACTTTGCCATTTGAAAAGAACATGACTAACCTGATTGTAATCACAACTCCATTTTCCCTCCTTCCCCTGATAACCATTGAAACCGTAGACACAATACACAAGGCAAAAATGTTGTAAATTACAGATAAACGATCACCATCCTTTGAATATCCAAGGTCCTGTTAATGTGATTTTCAGCCAGATTTATTCAAGGATGTCTGCTGCCCAAGAGAGATGTGAGAATCAATGTGCATGTCCTTCCATTCATTCATTCACAGGATACAGGCATCACTAGCTGGGCTAGCATTTATTACCCTTCCCTAATTGCCACCCTCTGGAACTGCTGGAGTTCATATTGAAATTCAGATCAGGTCCGGCAGCAATTGTAAAAGCCCATTAAGAATTTCTGTGAGAAAAAGCAGATCACGCAAAGATTTCACTCATTTTTACCCGGATAAATTCCATCCAAATAATATTGCTGCTAATGACTGCTAAAGACATCCTCATTAACACCTGACATATACTTTTAGACTCCTCCTGGCCTCTCAAAACTACAAAAGATCTGCTGTTATCACCCTTGAATAATGACACCATTACCCCATGTCTCCACCCCTACACACACAACTAGACACACACACCTTCCTTTCACTCCCAGCTTCTGGATTAGCTTGCTGACAGAGCAACTTCCTGATGTAGCAAGTGGCTCACTATCCCTCTGAGCACTTCGCTCGCCGGCTATATTCTGTTCCAGCCTGAGTTACGAGAAATGTTAGAATCTCCCACAGTTTGCATTCCCACTAGGGCACTGCTGTCCATGTGTCCTTTTTGGAGAAGTCTTAAGTTCACCCCCAGTACTTCTGGGGCAGATAAATAAAACAGTAGCAGATAGAACACTATTCAGAGGGAGCAGTTCGGTGTAAACTTCACTGTTTGTTTCTTCCTGCAGGTGTAACGATCAAGAGGAGTGTTCAGTCTTGCCCCTCCTTAATGCAGGTTTCAACAGGGTATAAAACTCTACCTTATTTGCTTACCATTATTCACTTCATGGTTGCAGCTGTTTGACTGGAAGCATGTTTATTCTTTGGTATAACTGTACCCAGATTAGTTGGAGTGTGTTGCAAGTCACCCTCATCTTCCTTTCTGAATCTGCATCTGTACGCTTTTCACAGCAGTCTCAAATATTGCTTGCTCAATGTTATTCGTGTATAGAGGCTCAAAATGCATAAACATTGGTCTTCTCATGAATGCTAGACTCAGAGGATGTAGCCAAATGTAATGCAGATTATTGCAATTTGACATTTTTGAAATGTTACACTCTTCAAAACTGCAAAAGAGCGTAATTTATCACTTTTTGCAGTTCTCTTTATTTAAAGCTTTCTGTTATTGATTATTCCATTAAATAATCTCAGCTTGATGATGACAGGGAAAGTAGGTATTTGAAATTGTTTTTGTAAACGTGAACTATAGAGACACTCTTTACTGAGACGTGTTCAAATACAAGAATAAGGCCAGTCAGTCATGAAATCTCAGCATCTTTCATATATGATATATAGAAAATCCTTGGTATCTGAAAAATCCCAAAAAATACATATTAACAAAATTTGACATCCTTGGGCAAAACACTCACATCTGCGATTTTTAACCTTTTAAAGTTTTTGTGAAGATTTGTAGCTCGGTTTGTAGATGTGATGGTTGGTTTGTCAACCAAGCTGGTTGATTTGTATGCAGATGTTTCATCACCCTGCTAGGTAACATCATCAGTGCGACTTCCAATGCGACGTTGTACTACTCTGCTTTTTACCTCACCCAGTCTGTTATGTTGGGTTGTGTCATTTCCGGTCCTGCTCCACAGTGGTTCATATTTAGGATTCATTTCTGTATGTCTGTTGATAGCATTCCAGGTTGCGAACCAGGTCTCTAGGAATTCCCTTGTGTGTCTTTGGTTAGCTTGTCCCAAGATGGTTAGGTTATGCCAGTCGAATTGGTGGCCCTCCTTGTCTAAGTGTATGGAGATGAGTGAGAGTTGGTCGTGTCATTCTACTGCCAGTTGTTGTTTGCGTATTTGTGGAATCTCCTTCCAGTCTGTCTGATGTAATGTTTGTGGCAATCACTGCATGAAATTTTTTATATTATGTTGGTTCTGTATGTTGCAGCTATGAGGTCTTTCACCTTGACAACAGTTGACATGGTGTAGTTGTGCGTTTGTGTGCTACCATGATCAAGAGAGGTCGTAGGAAACTTGTTGTAATTTCTGATATGTTCTTAATGTAAGATAGGGTGACCAGTGTATTTGGCTGTACTGTGGCTTCATGATGTTGTTTGTTCCATAGGCATCAGCGGATGAAGCTGATTGGATATCCATTGTTTGCAAAAAACTTTGTCGTGGCGTTCCTCTTTTTTGTGTAGTTCCAGGGTGCTGCAGTGTGGTATTGCTCGTTCAAATAATGTTCTGACACAGCTCTTTTTGTTGACGTTGGAATGGTTGTGTTGAAATTCAGGCATTTGGCCTGTATGGGTTGCCTTCCTGTAAACCTTGATTTGGAATTCATGTTGGTCGTTCTTTCCACCATTACATCCAGAAATGGCAGTTGGTTGTTGTTTTCCTCATCTCTGGTGAATTTAATACTGATGAAAATGTTGTTGATATGTTAGTGTGTTGCCTCTAATCTAGCGCTTTTGGTAATGATGAACGTATCATCCACATATTGTATCCACAGCTTTGGTTGAATCAAAGGGAAGGCTGTGTGTCTGTCTGACTGTTTGAGGACCTAACATACACTCCCAGCAAAGTGATCGTTCCTTTTTGGTATTTAATAGCTCCATCACATGTCTGCAGGAATCATGGAGTTCTCCAGCATGGAAACAGGCCCTTCAGTCCAACTCATCCAACTCTTCTTGTCATCGCAGAGGAGACTGGAGCGGGAGTGATGGTTGCAATCAGCCAGGAGCTGGGATTCCTTGTGACGTCAGTGAGTTGGCAGTTGCAGCTTTGGCTGTGTGGTGGGCCCAGATTATGATTCCTAATGATGTCATTGAGGTGGCATTGGCTGGACCCAGGATGGGGACTCATTACAGCTCAGAGACTGGAACACCTTACAGAAACCCTAAGATCTTAAGAAAACCTGGAGCCTTGCCTGACAAGGGAGACTGTAAATTTAAACACCATTTCTTATTTTTCTGCCTTTATATTTTTCTTCAATTGAATAGAAGATGAAGCTTTATTTAAGTAATTTCTTTTTATTCATTTTGTAATCCAAAATGGCACTGGATTGTGGCAACACAATCATTCATTTAATCTTGGAAAAGCTGTCTTTATTTCGCATTCCAAAATGACTTTCCGAAGCTTTCCTGAAAAGAAATAAGACCTTCACTTCACTGACAACCAAAAACCCATTTACCTCTACATCAGAATCCAGGTTCCTAAGTAAAAGGAATGTATTTAAGCTTCATCAAAGTAGACTAAAGAAGAACAGCAAATGACATACACAGTGAAGTGCTTGGTGCACTGGAAATTGGCAGCAAGCCTATGCTCAATGAAGCTCAGGAGAGTCCAGTGCCAGTATGGCACAAGCTGTATAGTGAATTTGAATTTAAAGCCCATATTTTCCATTCTTCCATTTTCCCCTTCTTCCCAAGACAAATATTCTTTAGCCAGTATCAAATGTCTTCTGGAAATCTAAGCACAGTACATCCTCTTTAGCCAGAACATGTGTTAATTCCTCAAATAATTCCAAGAGTTTGATTAAAACAATTGCCCTTTCAGAAAGCAACAAACAACCAAAAGCTAAAAAACGTCTGCCTGATTACTTGAACTTATCCAAGTGTTTAACTATAAATGTTTGTGTTCAGTTCTGGTCACCTCATTTAGAAGAAAGATTTGGAAGCTTTAGAGAGGGTGCAGAGGAGATTTACCAGGATACTGCCTGGACCGGAGGACATGTCTTACGAAGAAAGGTTGAGGGAGCTCGGCTTTTCTCATTGGAACGAAGGAGCATAAGAGGTAACTTGACAGAGGTGTACAGGTGTTGAGAGGTATAGATGGAGTGGATAGTCTGAGACTTTTTCTAATGGCAGAAATGTCTATCATGAGGTTGCATAATTTTAAGGAATTTGAAGAAGGTTTAGGGGAGATGTCAGAGGTAGGTTTTTTATTCAGAGTGGTGGGTGCATGGAATGCAGTGCCAGCGGTGGTAGTAGAATCAAATACATTAGGGACATTTAAGCAACTCTTGGATAGGCACATGGAAGATAGTACAATGAACGGTATGTAGGTTAGTCTGATCTTAGAGTAGGGCTGAAGATGTTGTACTATTCTATGTTCTATAACATTTTAATAATAGCTTCTAACATTTTTCCAAAATCACGTGTCAAGCTAACTGGTCTATAGCTTCTTGTTTTCTGTCTCCCTCCTTTTCGGGCAAAGCAGTTACATTCACTAGCTTCCCTATTTAAGGGAACCTTCCCCAAATCAAAGGGGTTTTGGAAATCTCAAAACGATGCAACAATCTTACAAGCTTTTTGATTTAAGACCTTATACACGGTGGCTCAGTGGTTAGTACTGCTGCCTCACAGGACTACGGTCCGGAATTTGATTCGGCTCTTGGGAAACTGTCAGTGTGGAGTTTGCAAACTCTTCCTGTGTCTGTGAGGATTTCCTTTGGATACTCCACTTTCCTCTCACAGTCCATATATATGCAGACTGAATGGATTGATCACACAAAATTGCCCACGGAGTCCAGGGATGTGCAGGTTAGGTGGATTGGCCAGAGGAAATCAGTGTTACAGGATTAGGGTAGGGCGGTGGGATGCTGTTTGGACAATACAGACTCAATGGGCCAAATGGCCTCCTACTGTACTGTGGGGATTCTATGGAGTGCAGGTTCATAGATCCTTGAAAGTAGAGTCGCAGTTAGATAGTATAGTGAAGAAGGCATTTGGTATGCTTTCCTTTATTGGTCAAAGTATTATGTACAGGATTTGGGAGGTCATGTAGCTGTACAGGTCATTGGTTAGACCACTGTTGGAATATTGCATGCAATTCTAGTCTCCTTCCTATCAGAAAGATGTTGTGAAACTTGAAAGGGTTCAGAAAAAATTTACAAGGATGTTGCCAGGGTTGGAGGATTTGAGCTATAGGGAGAGGCTGAACAGGCTGGGGCTGTTTTCCCTGGAGCGTCGGAGGCTGTGGGGTGATCTTATAGAGGTTTACAAAATTATGAGGGACATGGACAGGGTAAATAGACAAAGTCTTTTCCCTGGGGTCGGGGAGTCCAGAACTAGAGGGCATAGGTTTAGGGTGAGAGGGGAAAGATATAAAAGAGAAGTAAGGGGTAACTTTTTCTCACAGAGAGTGGTACGTGTATGGAATGAGATGTCAGAGGATGTGGTGGAGCTGGTACAATTGCAATATTTAAGAGTCATTTGGATGGGTATATGAATAGGAAGGATTTGGAGGGATATGGGCTGGGTGCTGGTAGGTGGGACTAGATTGGGTTGGGATATCTGGTCGGCATGGACGAGTTGGACCGAAGGGTCTGTTTCCATGCTGTACATCTCTATGACTCTATGACACTTGTCAGCCCACATCTCCAACAATTAATTTATTACCGCTTCTCCGGTGATTGTAATTGTCTTGAATTCATCCCTCCCTTCATTTTTCTGATGTATATCTGCTTCTGGAATGTTACTTATAACCTTTATAGTGAAGACTGAGGCAAAATATCTGTTTAATTAATCTGCCATCTTTTTTACCATTATCAATTATCCAGTTTTACTTTCTATAGGTACAATGGTCACTTTATTTACTTATACATATTTCTAGCAACTCTTAATATCTGATTTTATATTTCTGGCTAGCTTTCTCTTGTACACTAATTTCTTTGTCTTTTTTATATCTGTCCTATCTTCTGATGTGCCACTTGTCTTTGCAGAATTATGTGCTTTTCTTTGAATCTGATGCTATTTTTAATCTTCATGTTAAGAAAGGAAATACAGATGTTGGATCCAACCCATTGAATTTTTCTTATTCATTGAAATTTATCTATTCCATGTATTCTGAAAAGCCCTTAAATGTTTGCTACTGCATCTCTATCAATCTATTTTTTAATCTGTTAATTCACTTTATCTAGCTTTGCTTTCATTCCCTCACAATTGTCCTGAATTAATTTTTAAAAAATATTCTCAGGCTCACTCCTCTGCATTTCAAACTAATGGCATGGTCACTGCCCCAGGCTTGCGTTCATAATGAGATAAATAATGGTTAAAAATCACACACCACCAGGTTATAGTCCAACAGGTTTAATTGGAAGCACACGAGTACCTGATGAAGTAGCAGGGCTCCGAAAGCTGGTGTGCTTCTAATTAAACCTGTTGGATTATAACCTGGTGGTGTGTGATTTTTAACTTTGTACACCCCAGTCCAACACCAGCATCTCCACATCATTAAATAATGGTGTCTTGTTACACATCAGCAGACCAAGCATTCTCCAGAACATGGTGTACTAAGACTCAACCCTGAAACCATCCTATGAGCTCCTCAGCTAAGCTACTTTCAGTGGTGATCACATTTCAAAAATAATTGGAAATGCTTTAGAACATGCTGATGTCTAATAACGCATTATATTCAAGTATTTTGACTCTGATTGGTATTACGTGTGGATGAGTTTTTCTATTGACAGAAAACAGCACCCTGTATACTAATACGTGTCATTTCCAGTACGTACAGGTGCATTACATTGCAAGCCCAACTGACAATCCAAAATTGGTTGTCAGTATAATTCTTTGCACACTCAGGATTATCCAGCAAATGTTTCTAATTGCAGAATTATATCTAATGTTGGACATGTGTTTCAAACTTTGCAATTGCAGGCTCATTGGGTATTGACAGCACCTTGCTTTTTGTAAACTGCTGAAGGGATATGCCTTTTGGTCTTTGGGACATGCAGCCTACAATCCTGCCATCACAACAGCACTGAAATTCATATACCACATTCTTTATTTGTGGGAGAGACAAAATAATTTTTGGCTTGATGGCAGCATTTTGTTAGTGATGAATACCACTTTCATTTTTACTGCATAGTACTAGCATGAAACAGCTAGCATCATCTATTGCTCAAACATTTGAGATACCTTTTAAGATGGTTTGGGCAATTTTCAAGACCAAGAGTGACTGACTTAGAGCCTTTCATGATGTTGCATGAAATATCATGAGAAATGATCTGGCCATTCGATGGAATGACACCCAATCTCCTGCCACTTGCATATGTTCCATGTTAAGTTGATACATTTATTATATTTGAATCTGCAGCTGCATGTAAGAATTTCCTTATGTGTTTTAATTGGAGCTGAAAATGTGTTGCTGGAAAGGCGCAGCGGGTCAGGCAGTATCCAAGGGGCAGGAGAATCAACATTTCGGGCATGAGCCCTTCTTCAGGAATGAGGAGAGTATGACAAGCAGGCTAAGATAAAAGGTAGGGAGGAGGGACTTGGGGGAGGGGCGTTGGAAATGCGATAGGTGAAGGAGGTTAAGGTGAGGGTGATAGGCTGGAGTGGGGGTGGGGGCGGAGAGGTCAGGAAGAAGATTGCAGGTTAGGAAGGTGGTGCTGAGTTCGAGGGTTGGGACTGAGACAAGGTGGGAGGAGGGAAAATGAGGAAACTGGAGAAATCTGAGTTCATCCCTTGTGGTTGGAGGGTTCCTAGGCGGAAGATGAGGCGCTCTTCCTCCAGCCGTCGTATTGCTATGGTCTGGTGATGGAGGAGTCCAAGGACCTGCATGTCCTTGGTGGAGTGGGAGGGGGAGTTGAAGTGTTGGGCTATGGGGTGGTTGGGTTGGTTGGTGTGGGTGTCCCAGAGGTGTTCTCTGAAACGTTCCGCAAGTAGGCGGCCTGTCTCCCCAATATAACACCCACATTGGGTGCAGCAGATGCAGTAAATAATGTGTGTGGAGGCCTATTATAATACCATTACTATGGTGTTACATTTTTTATCAATAGTAGACAAAGGTTTGAGGGGCTTCTGTCCTGGGAGACAGGAGATGGGTTAAAACATGTGCTAAGAGCTGGCTGCTACTTCTGATGGGACATCTCTCTGGTCTGCTGACATAATTAGGAGGTGTTAGTCCTTTTGTCTTTTAAATTATTAAATGTTAGTAAAAATAGTAGGCCTATGTGCTCTAAATAAGTTAGAAATTCTACCCGTACTTAATAAAAGAATAAAGGATATTAAACTGATCACTGCAGCTTAGTTGTGAGATTTATTTACTATTTGACGGTATGAGTTTCATTCATTCGTGCAATTTCATGGAAGCACTGATTTTTCACTTAAGTTCTTAAAGGGATAATGGCCCAGTTAAAAGTATTTAACAGGTACTTAATCTAGTCAGGTCCAAGAGATGGTTGGTAAGGGCTGATTAATATTATAATGTTTCATAGAGACTCGATGGGGATGATATTATTCTGTATGCTACACTTATTCAGAGGTAAACACTGCTTGTAGCAAGGGCTGGTAAGGTGTGGAAATACAGTCATGGGTTTGAAAGTGGTGTTTTTAAATTTGGATAGAACAGAATTGCGGTTTTAACATAGAATGAATGAAACTGTGTTATAGTAAATAACGGGTTAGTAAAAGGTTATGAATTAATAAACGGGAACCCTGTATTAATTAAAAAGTGAGCTAGTGAATGAGTTAATAAAGATAACCTATAACACACTATCTCATAACACAATATCTCGCAAAATGGAATACAGTAATGAGCTTCCTGGTCTCAATTCCTAGCTGAGAATTGGCTAGGCGTTCTCTACTACTGACTACTGTATGCCTACCTTCACTGGCCATTATATATCTTGGGATTTCTACAGTCCTGTGTGCGAAAAGATGAGCCTTTTCAGTAACCTCATAAAGGGGGCTTACTCCATTTTGTCATCATGCAAATGTAATGCACTAAAGCTATCCTGTTGTGCAGTGGTTTCCCTGACCAGCTTATTTCTCACTGCATAATATGTAAGTTCCTGAAAGGCCAGACAATGGTCTTGATAAGTGCTCAGTCTAACTATTTGAGCAACAGGTGAAGTTGGCTGTTTCACATTGCCACTATCCAGGTGTAACATAGGTGGTCATCAGTGCTAGCAGGATGTTGCCGTTAAGGTAAAGAGATATTCTGCCTATTTCTCAAATGAATAATGTGGTAAATGAATTTCAGCACCAATGTGATACCAAGTATATTCACCAAATGTCCAAAAACTGGCAGGTCATATCAAGCATTTTAGCAAAAAGAATACAGGCATGGACTATTTTCTAAACGGTGAAAAAATTCATAAAGCCAAAGTACAAAGGGATCTGGGAGTGCTCATCCAAGATTCTGTAAAGGTTGACTTGCAGGTTGAGTCCATGGTTAAGAAAGCAAATGTAATGTTGTCATTTTTCTCAAGAGGATTGGAATGTAAAAACAGCGATGTGCTACTGAGACTTTATAAAGCTCTAGTTAGGCCCTACTTAGAATACTGTGTCCAAGTTTGGGCCCCGTACCTCAGAAAGGACATACTGGCACTGGAGCATGTCCAGCAGAGATTCACACAGATGATCTCTGGAATGGTAGGCCTAACATACTATGAATGGCTGAGAATCCTGGGATTTTATTCATTAGAGTTTAGAAGGTTGAGGGGAGATCTGATAGAAATGTACAAGATAATGTATGGCTTAGAAGGGGTGGACGCTGGAAATTTATTTCCATTAAGTGGGGATACTAGACCCGTGGGCATAGCCTTAGAATTAGAGGGGGTCAATTTAGGATAGAAATGAGAAGACATTTCTTCAGCCAGAGAGTGTTAGGCCTGTGGAATTCATTGCCACAGAGCGCAGTGGTGGCGGAAATATTGAATGTCTTCAAGGCATTTCAACGCCACTTACCCGTACGGGGAGAGTACGGGTAAGTGGTGTTGAAATGCCTATCAGTCACGATTGAATGGTGGAGTGGACTCGATGGGCTGAATATCCTTACTTCCACTTCTATGTCTTATGGTCTTATGGTCTAAGCAGTATATCCCTTTGGCAGCTCACAACAAACAATAAATTGACCAATCCAACTAGTTCGCACAAGCAAAATGTGCAACATAGTGTCCAACTTTTGATAGAATTCTACAATTGGTTAACTTTGCTTAATAATCCTGTCTATTTGAAGATTTAAACTGATAACCAGTTTAGGATTGTCAGCCTTGCAATTTTGCATACTTGGATGTTCTGAAACCTATATATTATATACAAGGCCCTGTTCTTTCAGAAGAACTATCAGCTCAATAAACATGGTGAGAACCAATCAGAATCAATGTCTAGGTTGAAATTTAACTATGTTTGGCCATTAACTATCAATTAGCATTAGTGGTTAACCCCAACTCTAACCCTTGCCCATTGTCGTTGGCAATGGTTCTACCAATGAGAGTCCATTGCCAACAAATCAGCACTGTCCTAACATAGAGTATATGTATATATACCATGGTTTTCTTCTTGAATCAGTTTTCTTGCAAATTGTCCAGATTAGTGCAACAAAGAAAGCTTCAACAAAATTTGTCCTCTTTCAGCAATATTTTCCAATAGGCCAACATCAAGGATCCTGCGTGCAGACTCATGTATCATGTGGGGTTCTGTATCACAGAGTTCTTTTATCACCAAATATCCAGAGTGGAGCATTTTTTCACAGCATTTACTGGACAAGGATTCAATGCAGATACCATAGTTTTGAAAGCTTCAGTAAAGGGGCTGATCCAGAAATCTGTATGTGGTATATAGGTAGCAATACACCTGCCATGACATTGAGTTAGCCATGTTTGAAGTAATTACCAGTATTCATGTCTTGTGATGTGAGCAGTGATTTTTGCCTTGGTCTTATAACGCTGTGAATAAGGTCAACCTCCCACTCGATAAATCACTTTAACTGCTGATTGCCTATTGAATGTTACAGTATATAATGAAATTAATTGATATAGTCTGTCTTTATTATTAAAGAACTCACTTGTGTTTAATGATATGTCAATGTAAATCACCATGCTGTTAAGTTTTCAGTGTTTATTGGAATTTCTGTCTCTCTATTCATTAGAATGTCTACATCTGTGGATAAATGGTTTGTTCGGTATTTATTTAAAATAATTGAGCTGTGTGAATTAAATCTAACACTGTTAACAAAACAGACCCTGTTTTCCCAAGCCATCCTTGGGTATTCTGACAACTGCTTAGCCTGTTCTGGCCTTGGTTAGATTCATTTTACATTGTTTCTGCGATCATTTGATATAGCATATGTTGCTATTCCACTGTGCCATTGTAATATGTTATAAATCCGATTTTTCTGTTGGAGCCGAATTAGATTCAAATCCACATAAGTGCAGAGGAGTGGATATCTTAGGCCACGTGCGACCTTGTTCTTGATCCCATTGGACTATTTCTAATGATATCAGGGTTTTTTTAACAAAATAAATGAGACACCCATTGAAAGGTTGGAGCACAATGTGGGATACTAAATGTCTCCTCAAATTTAGCACTAGAAACTTCTCCCTTCCTCTATAAAATGGAGCAGATCTTCCTGTGTCCAGCACCTCTCCAGCACCGTCCAAAACAATCGAGTCCAACATCTCTCCTAGTCTTACCATTCTCTGATAAATTACTTGCACCTCCGTCCTCCAATCATCCAATATTTCCAATGCTACATTTTGTGTTCTGCCAATAATATTGATAACACTGCCCACTCTGAGAGTTAGCACCTCACTGATTCCTGCAGTTTCCCTTGTGTGGTTGCCCCTGTCCCGAAAGAAGAATGGGAGTGGCTTAGTGTTCCCTTGTGAGAGGGTCATGTGAGGCATTTATAAGATTTTTCTCAGACTTTTGAAATGTACGCCTTTAATGTTATTTTCTCCTTATCCATAGCGATATGTGGAGAACCCCAATGTAACTGCATGTTACAATGAATTAATCCAGTTGGAATACGGAGAGGTGCGGTCACAATTCAAACTGCGGTATGTATCTATCACACTAGCTGCATTTTCTAGATGTGATTAATGAAAAAGGTATTCAGGATAGTGCATTTAAAATATTAATGGAGCAATGTGTAGAACAATCACCAGCCCCTAGATGACAGGCAATCCAAGATGTAGAGGATGAAATTGATGGAGATGCCATCATCATAGTTTCTTCAATTACCTCTGGGACGAAGAATTATGTTGAACAACTAGACAGGGATATACACTACATCCTTATTCAAGACAGGAAGAAAATAATAAACCAGATAATTATAGGCAAATTAAGTTTGTCTTACAGGGAAATTTCCAGAGTTGATTGATTGAGAGCTGATGATAGGCATAGAAAGCAAGAAAGGTGCAATTATATCTTGATGAAAAGCTTTTCCACTAGTAACTGTTGAGGCAGGATCATCAATATCTCTTCAAATAGAATTGAATTCATTTATTTAAATTGCCAGAATTTAAAAAACACAGATAAAAGTAAGGGAAATAGGATTAAAATAGATAGTTTGAGTTGAAGGGCTAGCACCATCATCACAATAATGAACTGAATGGCCTTGTATTGCACTCTAAGGCTGCATGATTCCAGACAATTGGGTAAAGTATCTGAATCAGTTTTTAGTGATTTGCTGCTATATACTATTGGGGGTTTATGCCTGTACTCTTAATACAAATCATCTTAAGTAATTTTTTTAAATGCATCTATCACTCAACAATTTCCATTACTCTGACTATTTCTTTCAGGGCATGCAACTCCATATTTACAGCCCTAGAGCACTGCCAGGAGGCCATAGAAATTACAAATGAAGATCATGTTATCCAGGTGACCTAATATTACCTTTTATCATGGATAAATGGATTAGTTTAAAGTAGTTACTTTCATGATAAGGTTTTTGAAATCCACCCTTGTTCTTCGCAAAAATATGTTGCTTGCAAAGTTCACACAGTTCTTCATTGGAATAAATGTTTGTAGAAGAGTCAGTCCACCGAGTTAATCTGCATAACTCTAGGGCTGCATCCATCTGAGGAAAACCCCTGGACCTCATCTCTAATGTACTGTTCATTTCCAGTGAGCTTCAGTCTTTATTTAAAATTTATTAACTATTTAATATTTAAACATTATTTAATGAAGCAAGACTTCAAGAAAGAGATGAATTTGGATGTTCCTATGCCTGAAGCACAAAGATCAGTGTGCAGGTGTAACAATTCATTAAAAATTCAATTTTGCACTTTATTGCTGAGAGGTTAGAATTTAAGAATAGTGAAGTCTTTAATACAACAGCAGAGGGTGTTGGTGAGGCCACATCTGTTTTACTGGAATGTGGGTTTTGTTCCCTTTGTCTGAAAAAGGATTTGCTAGCATTGGAGACGGTTCGAAAGAGGTTCATGAAGCTGATTCTGAGATAAAAGGGTTGACATATCAAGAATGGCAAAACAGGTTAGACAATTATTCATTCACATTTAGAAGAATGAGGGGTGATGTTATTGAAACATTCAAGATTCTGATAGGGTTTGACAGAGTAGGGGTTGAGAAGATGTTTCCATTATTGGGGAAAAATCGAACTCAGGCATATTGTTACAGAATAAGAGGACACTTAAACTTAGATGTGAAGGGTTTCTTCTCCCAGAAGTTGCTGGATATTTAGAATTTTTTACCCAGAAAATTGTTGGGCACTCGATCACTGAAAATATTTAAAGAGAAGGTGATTGGTTTTTGAAGTATTGAGGGATTGAGGGCTATGCAGAGCTCGCATGAAAGAGGGGCTGAGGCCTGCAGCAGATCAGACATGATTTCATTGAATGGTGGGGCTGAAATTCTTCAACCAGCGTGTGGGAAATCTGTAGAACTCATTGCTGCAGAAGAGTGTGGAAGCCAAGTCATTGAATATCTTTGGGACAAAGATCGATAGATTCTTGATTAGTAGGGGATCGAGAGTTAGAGGGAGAAGGGAGGAGAATCGGGTTGACAAACATAGCCTTGATCAAAGGGCCGAGCAGACTCAAAGGGCCAAATGGCCTAATTCTGATGCTCAATGTTATGTATTTATGCCAGGTTTGAGGGACTACTGCTGCCCCTTTTCCTTATGTTAGCCTTGTTCCAGTGAGGTCATTCTTTAAGTATGCAGAGCTCCAAACGGGTGGGCTATTAGCAAAAACTTAGAATTCCTTTTAGATTTTCATGACAAGGCATCATTATTGGAGAAGTATAAGAGATCTGCAATCATGTTCTCATTGAAATCATTGGTTTGCTTTTGAAATATCATAAGAATTATCAATTGTACAATTCATTTCTATTGGATCATGGCCAAATATCCCAATGCTACGTACTAACAAAAGCTTTGAAACGGCAACTAGTTAACTTAAATTTTCTTCTACTCTGCATTTCATGTCTCACTTGACAGTTAACAATTCAGACTTCATACTGAATGACGGCATCACCTAGAACATTGTAAGTTGGGATCTCTAAGATTTGAGTTTGAATCATGTCAAACAAATTTAATGGAAGTCCTTTCCACAGATTGTAAATGCCTTAGGCTTGATTACCTTAAACAATCTCCATCCATTTTCTAATAGGTTAAGGCTCAAAACCAAATAATCCCCTCAGAAAATCGCCCCTAAACTGGCAGCCATAAAATGAAGTCAATGTAGAAAACTACTCTGCAATGCATAGAACTTCGTCAAACTAAAGTAACAATGATTTGCCATTAGAGGATATCAAGCAGGAAATGGGGAAGCATTACTTCGAGTGTAGTTTTTCTACAGTCACTTTGATAATGAGGTAGAATAACAGCTTCTTGAATTAAACTCCCTCAGCTTCATGAATCTAAACATTCAAGTTGAAGAAACTTTAAAGAAAGCATTTAAAATTAATATTCTTGTTTCATTTCTCCCACACTTCGACGTTATTTTACCATAGCTTATCAATCACTATGTGTCAACCAGTCTCAGCATAATGCAGTGCAAGATCTCTCAACTAGTTATTGCAACAGATGTTAAGGGACTTGGAGATTTGCAAATCAGTCTAGTTTTAATATTTGTTTTCCCAGTGACTACATATGAATACACATTTATAAGAATCATCCTTATCTTTCATCTGTTTAGTGCAATGCAGAACAGCACATGGAACAGTCCTTGCAATACAATTACAAATTAGGGTTCCTGACTACAATAAAACCAAGTCGGAGTGTTATTGCTATTTTTGCATGTTTATAATGGCATTTTGTTTTTCTAATTTGATTTGGATGATATCTGTGTGGAGTTTGCACATTCTCCCCGTGTTCTGCGTGGGTTTCCTCCGGGTGCTCCAGTTTCCTCCCACAGTCCAAAGATGTGCAGGTCAGGTGAATTGGCCATGCTAAATTGCCCGTAGTGTTAGGTGCATTAGTAACAGGGGAATGGGACTGGGTGGTTTACTCTTCGGAGGGTCGGTGTGGACTTGTTGGGCCGAAGGGCCTGTTTCCGCACTGTAGAGAACCTAATCTAATCTAAAAAAAAGCAGTTAGTTGTAAAAGTAGTCATTAGAGTAGAGTAAAATAGGTCATCAGGATCTGACTGTAATGTAAACTTAGAGACCTGACTGGGAAGTCTCAGAGTTTTCTGCCAAACCTACTCCATAAGAATAGAACCTGGCCCAAGAGAAAGCCCAAAAACAAAGATCTTGCAATTAGTTGCAGCAGCACATATGTTTCCTAGACACTCCTGCAAAGTCATGTAGTGCTGTCTCTGCCAAAGTATCTATAGATATGATTCCTGATGAAGGGCTTATACCTGAAATGTCGATTCTCCTGCTCCTCAGATGCTGCCTGACTGGCTGTGCATTTCGAGCACCACACTTTTCGACTCTGATCTCCAGCATCTGCTGTCCTCACTTTCTCCTGTGTATAGATATGGGAGATCACTTGATATGATTACCATTGGCAGTTGTGTTGCCCCATTTGTGGTTTCCCCTTATTTCCACAATAAGTCCAGAAGAGATATCCTGGTCAGGGAAAAGGAATGATCTTGGATGTCTTCAAATCAAAACATCACTTGGGTGATCCTGCGTAGCACTTTGTAAGAGAGCCTCTCCAAGAGAGGTTTTAAAAATCTGTAAAATTTCAGCTGTCCAAAATAGATGGTTTACACATTTACCAAACTATTAGTTTTACCTTTATTGTACCAAGCACATTACATTGTTACAAAGATGGCCCATGAGGTGGGAACTATAATATTTTGAGTCTCTTAGTCTAGCTCCTCCTATACCAGTTGATATTTGGAGACAGTCAACAGTTCACCCTCAGCTTGGGCACTGAATGAATTTTGGGCTCTGGGACTGGTCCTGGCATATCTTTGGATTGACCTAGTCTTTGCTCATCTCATGACGCTGTTAAAATAGATAATACTTGAGTAGACTTAGATTTTCAGGACCTGTATCATTTATTTTGCTTGTCTCTCTTTTATTGAATCATTGAAGTCCATGTGGTGTACGTATACTTCTGATGCCGTTATATTAGGATAGGAATTATAAGTTTTGATGAAAAATGTGCAATTTCAGTAATTTTACTGAGAAAAATAGCCTTTGATAATGATAGACTGTGATTGCAAATAGTATGACCAGAAATAACAACCTCGGATACGGCTTTCATCAAGGCATGAGGCAAATTTCATCAGAAAATTAACTTGAGTTTTGATTTTCTTTGCAGTATGTGAATCCAGCATTTGAACGTATGATGGGTTATCATAAAGGGGAGCTGATTGGCAAAGAACTTACTGAACTACCCAAAAGTGACAAAAATAAAGCAGATCTTCTTGATACAATAAACACATGTATCAAGAAAGGAAAGGTGAGTACTCTCTATCGTCCTTGACATATTTACCATATTGCTGTTTGTGGATCTTTCTTTGTGCAGATTGAGTGTCATATCTGTTACATTACAGCAGTGACTACATTTCCACAAGTACCTCTTTATTTGTGAACTGTTTTCGCAAATTTTGGTGTTTTCTAAAATACCACGTCAATGCAAGTCTTTTTACCCTTAAACTTCACTTTTTGGGATGTTCAAATTGTCACACAGGTAATGGTAGAAGTATCAGAAACATTTGTGAAAAACAGAGGAATTGAACCCAAATGCACTGAACAGGAAAAAGACTAGATTTACTGTGACCAAGGTTAGTCAGATGTTGCTGAATTAAATTATTGGAAAATGTAAACTTCTTTGCCAAATAATTGTCTGAATTATCAGGAGAAGGCTACATATATAAGCTAGTACTTACCTGAAACACAAACAGAAATTGCTGGAGAAACCCAGCAGGTGTGGTAGCATCTGTGGGGAAAATGCAGAGTTAATACTAATACTTACCTGTTTGTTTTCCTAGTAAAAATTTTGTTTAAAAATTATATTTTTTTGATGCCATGAATTTAGTGACTGCTTCTCAACAATAAGGGTGAAAATTCTTATTTTCTTTTCAATATCTTAGGAGTCTTTACATTCATCACTTGCTAATGTTTGTTGCTCAATTGCTAACAACAAGATAGCATACAAATGCTTCAAAACATTATGCAGAAAAGATCATGAGGCTTAGGAGTAGAAGCAGGCTATTCAGCCCATCGAGGAGCAGGAAAAATCAGGATGAAGAGCTTTTGCCCGAAACGTTGATTTTCCTGCTCCTCGGATGCTTGCCTGACCTGCTGTGCTTTTCCAGCACCACTCTAATCTAAACTCTAGTTTCCGGCATCTGCAGCCCTCACTTTTGCTTATTCAGCCCATTGACTCTGCTTCAGAAGTCAAGAGATCGTGGCTGGTCTGATAATTATCGATTCCACTTTCCTGCCCTTTCTCCACTGCCCTTGATTCCCTTACTTATTAAAATAGTCTATCTCAGTTTGAAATATGCTCAATGGCCCAGCCTTAACAGCCCAATGGGTTAAATAATTTGATAGATTCACTGCCCTTTGAGAGCAGTTCCACCTCATCTCTGTCTTAAATCAGTGACCCCTTAATCTGAGATTGCAGTTGCAAATCTCAAGACTTCCATATTAAGTGGATTTTGGCATTACATTACTGTCAAATAATTACTCTTTTTCCGCAAAACTCCAAGATTTCATCAAGCCCATTTAGATCTTACTGCCTAATTCAGCAATGACCCTAAAGGTGACTGATATCAAAACCAAGATAAAATGTCCTCCCGAAATCCAAGGCTATCATTTTTGGCTCTCAATATTTCTTCCAAACTTTTAGCCTCTCCTGAACTGCAATCCCAAGTTACATACAGGACATGCTGAACCTTGGCATCCTGTACTACATTAACCCAATATCCTCTTTCTCATCTGAATTATTGCCAGTACTATCTCCTAATTTTATTCAGTGCATGGAGTCTAACTGCAATTAATTCTTGCAAATAATACTCCTCAAGTCTTGGGTACATTTCATAAAAGAAACCTTTACTTACAACATAGCAGATTCAGATATTCTACAAAGATGCAGATAGAGCACCAGATTTCTTCCCACTACATTAATATGTGACACTGAAATCATAACTAAAGTATTCATCATTTTCATCATTGTTATACATTTTGCAGATGTCTCTTTATTCTATGCTTCCTTGTGTCACACATCTCCCTTCTGATACCAAAAAAATCGTAGAGCTGTCTGCATTCATTAGCTCAAGGCCTGACCTTTCCAATGACGATCCTTCAGTTTTCCTACAAAAGCTTTAGTATATCTTTAACAATGCGCCTAGCCAACAATGCCACACCCCATGGGTGAATAATAAAAAAAACATGGCACATATGGTCCCCACAATCGCATACTTCAGTAGCTAAGATTCAGAGTTCTTCAAAGTATTTGCCAATTCCTACATCATCTCAGCCCACTCGAATTTAGTAGCCCACTGTAATTTAATAGCCCACTCTAATTTAGTAGCCCATTCCTGCTTTGGATCTTTGCATGCACTCTTCACTGTTTAAATACCAGACTGCTCCTGAGCCCTCATACCCTGTGCCTCATCATTGCTTGAATTCACTCACCCACTGCATTGCTACTTTCTGGTAAAAACAAAGTACAGAGAATGCTGAAAATCTGAAATAAAACCAAAGCGTGCCAGATAAACTCAGCATTTCTGGCAGCATCCGTGGAGAGGGAATCAGAGTTAACGTTTGAAGTCCAAGATGATTCTGACCAGTATGGCTGTTCCAAAGAAGAGTTGACTCTGTTCCTCTCTCCTCTCCTGCTCAGCTCCTCCAGCACCTCCTGCTTACGTTTGTATTTTCTGGGCTTGTCTATTCAGTCTTGCTCACATTTCCATTTCTTTCCCAGTTTTTAATTTTTTGATGCCTTTCCTCACCTCTCAATGTGCTCTTCCTCATCCAGCTTCTTGTCACCTTCATATTATACTTTTACCATCATAGATCCTCCCACTGGGAGTTATCAAGCAAAAGTGTAGAGCCCCAAATGGAGAAATTTGGACAGACAGGGACAGAGGGGAGAACTGTTCCTCACCTCACAGTGTCTCTTTGCCATACCAGATACAGTATATCAGTTTTCCAATTATTTTTAAGCATTCTGAGGTATTATTCTTCATGAGAGAAGCATTGTACAAAAGTAATTTGCAGTGTGCTTCTCATTGTAAGTCACTAGTTCTGTTGAATAAGTGCTAATCTCAATACAACTCCTCTCTCCTGTGTACTCAAATGTGAGGCAAAGTGTGGCTTTTCAGTGAAAAAAAACTTTGTGCCACTCTGTGTTGAAAAGGCAATTTGGCAAGTGATGAATGGTTTTAGAAAGGAAAATTGATTTTGCGAGAGCTACCATCAGGAGCAATCTAAATGGATCAAAATAGTCTAAAACTCAGTAAGTGTCACACTTGCAGTTAAACTTGTAGCATTGTCTATGATAGAGTCACAGAGTATCACAGTACAAAGAGAAGCCCTTTTACCCATTGTATCTGTACTAGCCATCTAACCCATTTTCCAAGAACTTTGCACTGGCTCTCAGTGATCTACAGATAGTTGCACCTCAGTACATGATCTCTCCTCTCCATACTAGCTCTTATCCTGCAGCTTCTTTCTCTGTAAGTTGAGTGGCACCCGGCTGTTGTCATTATTGGTGTCTTCTGCATTTGTTGTTTTGCATTAGTAGGAGGGCTAGAATAACTGTTGGATTGGCCTTTGCCTTGCTTCCTCAAATTGCAGCTGCTCTGTGAGAACTGCGAGCGAAAGTAGGTTTATTGAAAGGATGCTTCACCTGTGGTATCATTCCCCTTTAAGGTCTAGGTTACCCCATCAGAGGGGGCACCTGGAGTACTCTAAGAGATTCCGTACTGCTGTATTTACTGAGAGGACATCTCCCTGCCCCCAACCTTACAAAGACCATTTCAGCATGACCTTCAAACCTGACAAAAGCCCTTCCCATGCATATTTGTAATCCTGACCTTAAGTAAGGTGGCCCAAGAAATTGTCCATGTGGCCTTGGAATGAAGTAGCTGTCAGTAGACCCCATGCCACTCCACTCTCTCCCCCAAATTAAAACTACCACAATAGCCCTGACCTATACAAATGTCATAGCTTACTGTCATAGAGATTGTGTACATTGGCCAAAGGAGATGATGAGGAATTGAGTGAATTGCTCCAGCCCAAGCCACAGCCTGGTGCATCTCCTCTGCAGTAAAGCTAAATCTAAATCTAACCTAATCAATTCAATCACATCCTCCCTGTAGTGCAGTGATCAGAACTGCACGCAGTATTCCACCTGTGGTCTAAATGACAGCTTATACAGCTCCATTACAACCTTCCTGCTCTTGTCTTCAACACCACCAGGGTGGCACAGTGGATAGCACTATTGCCTCTCAGCGCCAGAGACCCGGGTTCAATTCCTGCCTCAGGCAACTGTCTGTGTGGAGTTTGCACGTTCTCCCCGTGTCTGCATGGGTTTCCTCCGGGTGCTCCAGTTTCGTCCAAAAATGTGCAGGTTAGGTGAGTTGGCTGTCATGTTAGGTGAAGGGGTAAATGTAGGGGGGTGGGTCGCGCTTCAGTGGGTAGGTGTGGACTTGTTGGGCCGAAGGGCCTGTTTCCACTCTGTAAGTAACCTTTGATAATAATATCCCACTGTCTTCTTAACGAATCAATTTACTTGCCTTGTTGCCTGCAAGGATCTATGCACAAGCACACCAACTTCCCTCTGATCCTTTGTACTTTGCAAGATCCTACTATTCACTGTGTACTCCCTTGCCTTGTTATTTCTCCATGGATGAACCACAGAATCGCAGAAGGAGGCCATTCACTCCCAATGAACAATCAGCTCATGCCAGCTGTGATCTAAACATGGGTCAGCATTTTTCAGCTAGTGATATTTCCTACCCCGCCATCTGAAGATTCAGAAAGGGATAAATCCCATTGAACATAGCAACCCCGCAAGTATTTAACATTCCATGCAAGTCCCGCCTCACAGAGCTGCCGATCAATCTGATTGGCCGGATGCTTTGTAGACACAAAGCAGTGCCAATGACAATGATAGCCAGGACTGGGTACACAAGCAGTCCTCAGATTATCAATCCTAGAGTCCTGGACCAAGTAAGTAAAGGGGTTTCAAAATGGAGAGAGAAGATGAGGTCCAAATAGAGATGAAGAGAAGGGAATGAGGGAACTGGATGGAGAGGCCAGAGTTGGTGAGAGCACCTACAGAGACAGACCCTGGTGATCTAGGAAGGAAGAACAGTGGAAAGGAGGCCATTGGGAAAGGTGTCACCCCCCTTCCACTCAAGCAGGGATACCTGCCAGGCTTACTCCAGTACTTTACCCATCAGCCTCAAAGTCAAGGCTGGGCTGAAAGAAGCCTTTAAGAGGCAGTCAAGTTCCAAAAAAAAGCTACACTGGCAATGCAGCAATGTCTCTGAAGGTGTCCATTCCTGGTCATTAGTTACCTCCCTGAGGCTGGATTCAATCCCTGATATAAAGAGCAGGAGGTGCAAAATAGTTCTTTAAACAACTGTGACACTAAGCTTTTTTTTTAATTGAAGAGTTTCTAATTTACATTATAACAAAAGACTTCCAGCTTTTTTTGGGTTGTTATTAAATTCAAAACTGATGCCCAACCCAAATTTCAGACTTGAAACACATCCAGTCTAACCTGGAAGTATATCGATTATTATTTTTAAAACTTTCCCAATGTATCAAACTCCAGACTTCACACGCAACATTGTCCTTCAAACTGTATGTGAACAGAAGAAATGAGAAATTTGTGTAAAAGCAAAATACTGCACGTTCTGGTGATCTTGCAAATTAAAAGCGAAAAGACCTGGAGAAATGCAGCAGATCTGGAGAGAAAACAAAGTTAACATTTTGAGTCCAGTATGAGCAACATGGAATATTAAAGAGATTGCATTATGCTTGTGGCAGTTGTGAGAAACCCACACAAAAAGACATATGAAATAATATCCTCAGCTATTCCAAACTCGACAGACAATCCATGATTTATTTTAACAGGAATGGCATGGAATTTACTACGCAAGGCAGAAAACAGGAGACAGTATACAGCAAGATGTGAAAATAACACCTGTAATAGGCCAAGGAGGGTAAGTATCATCATTTAATACCTGAAGAACACAACCTGGAGAAGCCATCCTGAAATTTTCTCATCATTGTGAGTGTACTTACACCACAGCGACTTGGAGTGCTTCAAAAAGGCAACTCACCACCAGCTTCTCAAGGGCAATTAGGAATGGGAACTAAATGTCAATCCAAAAAAGAAACTCAGTCAGTGACATCCATATCCCATGAATGAAGATAAAACCTAAACAAAAATAAATACAACTTCTAGATTTAATGTCACCTGACTTCTAAATTCTACTTTCCTATTAGATTTTTGATGGAAAAGAGAATTAAAGGCTAATGGGGGCAGTCAGGAAATTGAGGTTGAGACCAAAACCAGATTAGCCTGAAGTTATAATTCGATGGAGCAGGATCAAAGGGCTAAAAGGCTGACATTGCTCTTAAGTCCTACATCCTGTATGGGAAAATAGGGCAAAGCCAGCATGCTTTCATCAAGGGGGAGGTCATACCTGACAAATCTGCTAGAAATCTTTGAGGAGGTAACCACCAGATTAGGTCAAGGAGAGCCAATGGATGTTATATGCCTGGACTTCAAGAAGGCCTTTGACAAGGTGCCACACAGGAGGCTACTGAGTAAAGTAAGAGCCCATGGTGTGAGAGGCAAGGTGCTAGCATGGATAGAAGCTTGGCTATCTGGCAGAAAGCAGACAGTGGGGATAAAAGGGTCCTTTGGAGATGGCAGCCAATGACAAGTGGTGTTCCTCGAGACTTTGTGTCGGGAGCACGACTTTTGAATTTATACATTAACTAGGTAGATGAAGGAAAGGAGGGCATGCTGGTTAAGTTTGCAGATGTTATAAAGATAAGTAGAGGAACAGGTCACATTGAGGAGGCAGGGAGGCTGCAGAAGGATTTGGACAGGTTAGGAGAGTTGGCAAAGAAGTGGCAGATGGAGTGCAATGCGGGAAAGTGTGAGATCATGCACTTTGGTCGGAAGAACAGAGGCATAGGCTACATTCTAAATGGGGAGAAAATTCAGAAGTCTGAAGTGCAAAGAGACTTGGAGTTCTAGTCTGGGATTCTTTCAAAGTAAACTTGCAGGTTGAGTCAATAGTTAGGAAGGCAAATGCAATTATGGCATTTGTTTTAACAGGACTTGAATATGAAAACAGAGATGTACTTCTGAGGCTCTATAAGGCTCTGGTCAAGCCACATTTGGAGTATTGTGTGCAGTTTTGGACCCTATATCTCAGGAAGGATGCATTGGCCCTGGAGCGTGTTCAGAGGACATTCACGAGAATGGTCCCAGGAATGAGAAGTTTAACATTGAGGATGCTGAGTCTATACTTGGTGTTTAGAAAGATGAAGGAGGGGATCTAATTGAAACTTACAGAATACTGAAAGGCATGGACAGTGTGGTTGTTGGGAAGATGTTTCCATTGGTAGAATAGACTAGGACCTGAGGGCACAGCCTTCGAGTAAAGTGAAGACCTTTGAGAACAGAGATAAGGAGAAAGCTCTTCAGCCAGAGAGTGGTGAATCTATGGAATTCATTGTCACAGAAGGCTGTGGAGGCCAGGTCATTGAGTGTATTTAAGACTGAGGTAGATAGGTTCTTGATTGTTAATGGGATCAAGGGTTACTGGGAGAAAGTAATGGGAGAATGGGGATGAGAAACTGACCAACAATGATTGAATGACAGAGTAGACTCAATGGGCCGAATGGCCTAATTTCTGCTCCTCTGTCTTATGGTATATCTTACTTCCTGACATGGGCAGAGCAGTGGCAGAAGAATAATCTAGTTTTCACTATCAATGTTCGAATTCTATTTTTAAAAGACTTATAAAATTACTGGTAAACTTACAAAGTCGCTATGCCAAGCCTGCAAATCTTTGTTCACCCAATGGTTAATTATCAATCCAATAAAAATATTATGGAATATTAACCTCTTTCTTCAATAAGCTTTAATCTTGCTCTTCTCCAACTGACAAGAACACTACATCTACATGCCTGAATATAAATAATAATGAGGAACAAAAACGGGTCATTTTATTAAATACCACTTCGAATTTTCACAGTAGAATTAACATAATTAATTGTCTTTTTGTCTTCATTTAATATTGTAGTAATATGAGCATACCAGTGGGCGGCACGGTGACACAGTGGTTAGCACTGCTGCCTCACAGTGCCAGAGACCCGGGTTCAATTCCCGCCTCAGGCGACTGACTGACTGTGTGGAGTTTGCACGTTCTCCCCGTGTCTGCGTGGGTTTCCTCTGGGTGCTCTGGTTTCCTCCCACAGATACAAAGATGTGCAGGTCAGGTGAATTGGCCATGCTAAATTGCCCGTAGTGTTAGGTAAGGGGTAAATGTAGGGGTATGGGTGGGTTGCGCTTCGGCGGGTCGGTGTGGACTTGTTGGGCCGAAGGGCCTGTTTCCATACTGTAAGTAATCTAATCTAATCAGTGATTGAGTGTGTCACAGTCAATTAAAGACCCATATATATTGTTTATGTAGCTGGGTTGATCTGTAAGAATGTTTTTGGATCACCTGTCTATGGCAAAACAGACATAGAACAATTTTGAAGACTGCCTGTAGCAGAGATCTTCAGCACTTCAGCCAAGGCATTGGTGGGCCTGTACTTTTTCCAATATCCAGTGCAAGTGAGCCTTCTAGAACCAGGACAGGAAAAGGAAGAATATTTCTGACTGAGGATGGTTGCATGTTTTCTGTCTTTTGTACTACTTTTTGGGTTATAGAATCATAGAGATATAGCACTATACCACTGAAACAGACCCTTCAGTCCAACTCATCCATGCCAACCCTGTTTCCTGATCTAAACTAGTCCCACTTGCCTGCATTTGGTCCATATCCCTCGAAACCTTTCTTATTCATTTACCTGTCCAAATATCTTTTAAATATTACAGAATCATAGAAATGCACAGCACGGAAACACACTCTTTGGTCCAATTTACCCATGTAGACCAGATGTTTTAAATTAATCTAGTCTCATTTGCCAGCACTTGGCTCATATCCCTCCAAACCCTTCCTATTCATATACCCATCCAGATGCTTTTTAAATGTTGTAATTGTACCAGCCTCCACCATTCCCTTTGGCAGCTCATTCCACACACGCACCACTCTCTGTATGAAAAAGCTACCCCTTAAGTCCCTTTTAAGTCTTTCCCCTCTCACCCTAAACCTATGCCCTCAGGTTCTGGACCTCCCTGATCCCAGGGAAAAGACCGTGTCTGTTTATCCTATCCATGCCCCTCATGATTTTATAAACCTCTATAAGGTAACCACTCAGCCTCCGACTCTCCAGGGAATACAGTCCTAGCCTATTCAGCCTCTCCCTACAGCTCAAACCCTCCAACTTTGGCACATACTTGTAAATCTTTTCTGAACCCTTTCAAGTTTCACAGCATCCTTCCTATAGGAGGGAGACCAGAATTGCACAAAATATTCTAAAAGTCGCCTAACCAATGTCCTGTACAGCCGCAACATGACCTCCCAACTCCTGTACTCAATGCTCTGACCAGTAAAGGAAAGCATACCAAATGCGTTCTTCACTATCCTATCCTAAATGTTGTAACTAGATCTACCACTTCCTCTAGCAGTTCATTCCACATACAAACCACCCTCTGTATGAAGAAGATGCCTTCAGGACCATTTTAAATCTTTCTCCTCTCACCTTAAAAATATGCCTTCTAATTTGAACTCCTCTATCCTTGGGAAAAGACCCTCGATCTTTTCATTATCTGTGCCCCCTGTGATTTTATAAACCTCTATAAGGTTTATCAACCTCCAATGCTCCAGTGAAAGAAGTCCCAGCCTATCCAGCTTTTCCACTTAACATAAACCCTCCAGTCTCGGCAACATTCTTGTAAATCTATTCTGAGTCCTCTCCAATTTAATAATATCCTTTTTATAGCAGGGCGACCAGAACCGTACACGGTACTCCAATTCTGGCCTCACCAGCACCCTGTACAACCTCATCATGACATCCAACTCCTATACTCAATGGTCACAGCAATGAAGGCAAGGATACTAAATTTCTTTTAACCACACAATCGGCCTGTGACACAACTTTCAAACAGCTATGTACCCGAACCCCCAAGTCTCTCTATTCAATAACACTAGCCAGGCCCCTATCGTTAACTACATAATTCCTTCCCTTGTTCACTTTACTAAAATGCAATACCTCACATTTATCCAAAGGTAACTCCATCTGCCATTCCTCAGTCCATTGGCCCAATTGATCAAGATCTCTTTGCAATCTTAGAGAACCTTCTGCACTGTGCACAATACCACCAATAGTGGTGTCATCCACAAACTTATTAACCATGCCTCTTAAATGTTCATTGGTATTATTTAAATAAATGATAAACATCAGTGGACCCAGCACCGATTCCTGGGGAGCACAACTGTTCACAGGCCTCCACTCCAAAAAAACATTCACGACCACCCTCTGTCTCCTACCATCAAGCCAAGTTTGTATCCAATTGACAAACTCTCACCCTGAATCCTGTGTGATCTACATTTACACTAATCTACTATGCAGAACTTTGTTCACATGGACTTTAATAAAGCCTTTGACAATGTCCACCACTCTGCCTCATCAACCTTTGATTATGTACTCAAAAGAGACATGACTTCCCACTCACAAAGCCATGCTGACTATCCCTAATCAGTCCTTGCCTTTTCAAATGCATGTAAATCTGTCTTTCAGAATCCGCTCAAACAACTTACCCACCACTGATTCAGACTCACTGGTCTATAATTCCCAGGTTTCTCCTTAGTCTTTCTAAAATAAAGGCACAATATTAGCCACCCTCCAGTCTTCCTGCACCTCACCCTGGCTATAAATGATACTAATATCTCTGCTAGGGGCCCTATAATTTTTTTCCCTAACTTCCCGCAATCTCCTGGAATACACTTGATCAGGTCTCAGAGATTTATCCACCTTTATGTTTTTTTTAAGACATCCTGCACTTTCTCTTCTTTAATGTGGACTGTTTTCAAGACATCAATATTTATTTCCCTGAGTTCCTTAGCTTCCTGTCTTTCTCCACAGTAAATCTGACACAAAATATGCATTTAGCATCACTCCCATCTCCTGTAGTTCCACACATAGACAACCTCGTTGATCTGGAAGGAGCCCTTTTCTCTCCCTAGTTGCTCTTTTGCTCTTAATGTATCTATAGAATTCCTTTGGATTATCTGCCAAGGCATTATCACCTTTGAGGATGATGGAGTCTGCTCCTGTCAGTAATCTACTAAAATTCATGACTATACATGGTAACAATGTAGATCTTTGACTTGATATGTTGGTTATTTGTTGATTTACTGAACTCTTGCCTACTGAGTGCTTCTTTTGTTATTTATTGAACATGTGGTGCTGTAAGGTGACTTCACCAGGGATTAGTGCTGGTGCTACAATTATTTATAATATATCTGGATGACTTGGATAATCAAAGAGAATGGTATCATTAGCAATCACTCACTAATGAGTATGATGGTCAACCTAGAAAATTCAGTGTCACTGGTCATGGATCCTATGGGTTCTTGTGAGGCTAATGAGCCTGGTCCTAGAGGCACATCTCTGACCACCCATTTGGCAGGTGTGTTCAGGAGGTGGAATTGATCTTTGCCCTTGAAATCATTGGCTTTCCTTTCTCCAGATCCTGTTCTGTACTTGCCCTTGGAAAACGGGCATTCTCAAAGAATTATCCCCCTTCACACAGGAGCTTCCTCAAAGTTGCTTTTTTTCTCTGAGCGAGGGCTATGTTGCATTTCTTGAGGTACTATCGTCAAGTTTGTGGATAACACAAAAATAGGTAGGAATACAAATTATGAGGATGACTCAGAGTCTGCAATGGAATATAGACAAATCAAGTGAATGGCCACAAAGTTGGTACTTGGAACACAATTTGGGAAAATATGACATTATGCATTTTGGCAGGAAGAAGAGAGGAGTTTAACACTATTTAAATTGGGAAAGACTACAGAAAGCTACAGCACAGAGGAATTTGGGTGTCCTACTGCATGAAAAGAGAAAGTTAGCATCCAAGATCAGAGGGTGAAAGGGAAGGCAAATGGACTATTGCCTTTATTTCAATGGGAATGGAGAACAGCAGGTCTATACAAGGGACTCATCAAAGTACACTTGAAACACTGTGAACAGTCTTGGGCCTCTTATTTAAGGAAAGGTACACTGATAGGTGGTTGAGAGAGGGTTTGCAGATTGATTCTGGTTATGTAGAGATTTTCTTATGAGATGTCAAGTAGGTTGGGTTTGCACTAATCGGAGTGTAGAAGAAAGAGCAGTATAGACCGTTCTGCTATAACATGCGTTTTGTCAATGCAAATTTGCTGTAACATGATTGACGAATTGGGGATGCTGTTTCTAAAGAATAAACTTTTAAAATGCGTGTTGGCTGTAACATGATTCCATCACCAACACTTTAAGCACTGTTTCTAAAGCGTGATTTGCTATAACGCAGATTTGCACATGAACCCAACCCTTGCATTATAGAAGAACTGACAGTAATGTTATTGGAACATATAGAATTTTTAGGGGACTTGACAGGATAGATGCAGAGAGTTTATTTACCCATGTGGGAGAGTCTAGGACCAGAGATCATAATCTCAGAGTAAAGGGTCACCAATTTCAGACAGAGATGAGGATTTATTTTTCTCTCAGAGGGTAGAGAGTCTGTGGAATTCTTTACTGCAGAGGCCAAATCATTGGGTGTATACAAGACTGAGATTTTAAGAAGTGTAAAAAAGGGGAAAAGATAGGAAAGTACATCTGGTGATTATTAGATTGTTATTTTCAGATTATCAGATCAGCCATGATCTCATTGTATGGCAGGACAGACGTGATGGGCTGAGTGGCCTACGTCTGGCTCGATGTTTTATGATCTAAAACCTGGAGAAATGGGCCTTATAGTTTGGACTGAACAAATAATTTGGCATTAATCCTCTGGTAATCCTCTGAGCAAGGGAGTTAATAATGCAGAAAATATCAGCTGAACTAGCAATTGTTTTGCAAATTTTGTAAAGAAATTCAACCTTATATATAGTTTAGCATAATTGTAGAATTCCAGTTATATCTATTAGAGTTCTAATAAACACAGTTTGTGTGTAGAAAATATATTTTAGAAATTACAGCCCATAATATTAATGTACAGACCCAAAAGCTAGCATTAAACTAGTGCTTGAAGCAACTTCAGTGAAATCAGGTTTCTCGTGGTAGAATGACACACAGTGTGTTACATTGTGACAGGACAGAGTTCTCAAATGTTGTGGAAATATCTTCTTGCGTTGTTGTGCTGACTTTTAAAATTACTGAGGAGCAAATAGAAGCATGCAAATCCTAAACAGTGCGAATGGTTGAATCCAATGTTTGTTCCCTCATTAAATCACTAACGAATACGTTAAATCATTGGTGTTTAGTAAACTGAAGAAGTGCTATATTTGATCCTCTATCAAAAGTTTTGTGATGCTTCACCGGATTGGGAAATGTAATTACTTTCTCTTCTGTCAATAGGAAAATTAGGCATTTTGTGTCAATCAAGAAATTGTGCAGTGACAACAATAAGCAGGTAAGATTTTTGAGTTGCTACTTTCATCATTCTTTTCTATTGACGGCATCAATTGAACTATATGTGAACTTTGACAGTGCTGATGAAAGCCACCGTAGATAGTAATGAGGCTGTGTTATCATGTTACTATGTTTTACAGGATTTAAAATTGCTGATATATTTCTTTATAATTAGGTAGTTTTAATTGAGGTTTGAATAGTGAAACACTATTAAGCTCTCATTCTTATCTTACCTAATTAATGCTGCCCCTATTGAAGCTGTTGCAGTCATTCTTCAATTTCTAAGCAATTAGCTTTAACTGGAGTTTCACCCATTCAGTGCTCCGTAATACTCACTTATAACCATTGTGAAGCTCTGCCATTGTGAATCGTTTTACGTAATTGGATTTCTGTGAAATGTACCTTGTTCATATTTTTGAAGCAGTGTGAAAATTTTGCAGGTTGTTGGAAGAGGACCCCTGGGACTAGCAGGAAGGTTTACTGCCAATTTAGGTGTTTTGTTATTGCGAGTCCTACTTCTAAAACTTAAGATTTTTTTAAACTTCTGATCAATTTTCTCTGTTAATTATCATTCCCTCCCCTCCTCTCGTCAAGTTTATCAATGGTATTTGGTTCCACCAATTCGTCACACAAAGTGAACATTCAGGATAGTTCACACAACTGAAATGTTGTGGGTGCAGGCTGGCAGAAAGGGCATCTCATAAAGTTAGGTGCCACAGTGGCTGTTGTCTCGCCATATCGGCTGACATTTGATTAATGGTCACTTAATCTACCCAATCTGTGCCCTTCCCAATTTTATATGCCTTAATTATATTCCTTCTCAATCTCCTCTCCTCTCCTCTGTCTAATCTCTCTTCAAAGCTAACACTCTCCAGCTGAGGCAACATCCTGATGACCTTCCTCTGCATCTTCTCCAATGTTATCACATACCTCCTATAATGTGGATTCTAGAACTGCTCACAATACTCTAGCAATGGCATAACCACATTTTATACAGTTCTAGCGTAACCTCCCTGCTCTCAAAGTCTATGCCTAGGCTAATAAAGGGATGTTTCCCAAATGCCTTCTTAACCACCTTATCCACTTGTTCTGATACTTTAAGGGTCTGGTATACATTCACATCAAGTTCCTCTAATCCTTCTTCTCAGGTACATCCCAGGGTGCTACTGTTTATTGGATATTCTCTTGTCTTGTTTGTCCTGTCCAAGTGCATCACCTCACATTTATTCAGATTGACTTGAATTGAATTCGCCACTGATCAGTTCCATCTGGCCAGCCTGTCTATGTCCTCCTGTAATTTAAAGCTATCTTCCTCACTGTTAACACCCCGCCAATTGTTGTATGATCTGTGAACTTAATGATCAACACTTCTATATTTAATTATAAATAATTTATTTAAGCAGAAGCATCAATGGCCTCAACTCTGACTCCTGTATGATGTCATCTAGACACAGACATCCAGTTGAAAAAACACCCCTTAACCATCACCCTCTGGTTCCTGCCACTCAGTCAATTCTGAGTACAACTAGCCAAACTTCCTTGAATCCATTGGCTTTTATCTTTGCTATTAGTCTGTCATGCAGGACCTTGTCAAAAGCCTGACTAAAATCCAAGTAGACTACATCAAAAGTATTGCCCTCATCTACACACTCCAGTCACCTCGTTGAAAAATTCAGTCAAATTGGTCAGACATGACCTTCCCTTAACAAAACCATGATGTTTGTTCTTGATAAATCCCTGCTTCTCCAAGTGCAGGTTAATTTTATCTCTCAGAATTACTTCCAATAATTTCCCCCATCACTGAGATTAGATTGACTGGCCTATAGTTTCCTGGTTTACCTCTTTTTCCCTTCTTGAATAACAGTACCACATTGGCTGTCCTCTTGTCCTCTTGTACCTCTCCAGTGGCCAGAGTGGGAATGAAAATTTCTGCAAGCATCCTGCTATTTCCTGTCTTGCCTCACTCTACAACCTGGGATACATTTCATCCAGTCCTAGAGGTTTACCTGCTTTTTACCCTGCCAGGACATTCAGAACTTCTTCCCTGTCTGTGCTAATTTCTTTCACTGTATCACAGACCTTCTCCCTGCTACCTATACTCCATTGTCCCCCTCACCCATGGACACTGACCCAAAGTATTCATTTAAAACCCTATCTGTATCCTCTGGTTCTACATATATATTATTGCTATGGTCCTTAAGGGACCCTACTCCTTCATACTTATCCTTTTACTCTTAATATAAATCAGCCTAGGATTTCCCATTCTTTTGCCAGCCAGTATCCTTTCATGTCTCCCCTCAGATTGCCTGATTTCCTTTTTTGAAGAAACTGCAAATGTGTTGCTGGTCAAAGCACAGCAGGTTAGGCAGCATCTCAGGAATAGAGAATTCGACGTTTCGAGCATAAGCCCTTCATCAGGAATAAGAGAGCTTCAAGGAAGGCATCCTTGTAAGAGGATTCGCAGTAGGTTAAAATCTTCGAGTAAAAAATGAGGTCTGCAGATGCTGGAGATCACAGCTGCAAATGTGTTGCTGGTCAAAGCACAGCAGGTTAGGCAGCATCTCAGGAATAGAGAATTCGACGTTTCGAGCATAAGCCCTTCATCAGGAATAAGAGAGCTTCAAGGAAGGCATCCTTGTAAGAGGATTCGCAGTAGGTTAAAATCTTCGAGTAAAAAATGAGGTCTGCAGATGCTGGAGATCACAGCTGCAAATGTGTTGCTGGTCAAAGCACAGCAGGTTAGGCAGCATCTCAGGAATAGAGAATTCGACGTTTCGAGCATAAGCCCTTCATCAGGAATAAGAGAGCTTCAAGGAAGGCATCCTTGTAAGAGGATTCGCAGTAGGTTAAAATCTTCGAGTAAAAAATGAGGTCTGCAGATGCTGGAGATCACAGCTGCAAATGTGTTGCTGGTCAAAGCACAGCAGGTTAGGCAGCATCTCAGGAATAGAGAATTCGACGTTTCGAGCATAAGCCCTTCATCAGGAATAAGAGAGCTTCAAGGAAGGCATCCTTGTAAGAGGATTCGCAGTAGGTTAAAATCTTCGAGTAAAAAATGAGGTCTGCAGATGCTGGAGATCACAGCTGCAAATGTGTTGCTGGTCAAAGCACAGCAGGTTAGGCAGCATCTCAGGAATAGAGAATTCGACGTTTCGAGCATAAGCCCTTCATCAGGAATAAGAGAGCTTCAAGGAAGGCATCCTTGTAAGAGGATTCGCAGTAGGTTAAAATCTTCGAGTAAAAAATGAGGTCTGCAGATGCTGGAGATCACAGCTGCAAATGTGTTGCTGGTCAAAGCACAGCAGGTTAGGCAGCAACTCAGGAATAGAGAATTCGACGTTTCGAGCATAAGCCCTTCATCAGGAATAAGAGAGCTTCAAGGAAGGCATCCTTGTAAGAGGATTCGCAGTAGGTTAAAATCTTCGAGTAAAAAATGAGGTCTGCAGATGCTGGAGATCACAGCTGCAAATGTGTTGCTGGTCAAAGCACAGCAGGTTAGGCAGCATCTCAGGAATAGAGAATTCGACGTTTCGAGCATAAGCCCTTCATCAGGAATAAGAGAGCTTCAAGGAAGGCATCCTTGTAAGAGGATTCGCAGTAGGTTAAAATCTTCGAGTAAAAAATGAGGTCTGCAGATGCTGGAGATCACAGCTGCAAATGTGTTGCTGGTCAAAGCACAGCAGGTTAGGCAGCATCTCAGGAATAGAGAATTCGACGTTTCGAGCATAAGCCCTTCATCAGGAATAAGAGAGCTTCAAGGAAGGCATCCTTGTAAGAGGATTCGCAGTAGGTTAAAATCTTCGAGTAAAAAATGAGGTCTGCAGATGCTGGAGATCACAGCTGCAAATGTGTTGCTGGTCAAAGCACAGCAGGTTAGGCAGCATCTCAGGAATAGAGAATTCGACGTTTCGAGCATAAGCCCTTCATCAGGAATAAGAGAGCTTCAAGGAAGGCATCCTTGTAAGAGGATTCGCAGTAGGTTAAAATCTTCGAGTAAAAAATGAGGTCTGCAGATGCTGGAGATCACAGCTGCAAATGTGTTGCTGGTCAAAGCACAGCAGGTTAGGCAGCATCTCAGGAATAGAGAATTCGACGTTTCGAGCATAAGCCCTTCATCAGGAATAAGAGAGCTTCAAGGAAGGCATCCTTGTAAGAGGATTCGCAGTAGGTTAAAATCTTCGAGTAAAAAATGAGGTCTGCAGATGCTGGAGATCACAGCTGCAAATGTGTTGCTGGTCAAAGCACAGCAGGTTAGGCAGCATCTCAGGAATAGAGAATTCGACGTTTCGAGCATAAGCCCTTCATCAGGAATAAGAGAGCTTCAAGGAAGGCATCCTTGTAAGAGGATTCGCAGTAGGTTAAAATCTTCGAGTAAAAAATGAGGTCTGCAGATGCTGGAGATCACAGCTGCAAATGTGTTGCTGGTCAAAGCACAGCAGGTTAGGCAGCATCTCAGGAATAGAGAATTCGACGTTTCGAGCATAAGCCCTTCATCAGGAATAAGAGAGCTTCAAGGAAGGCATCCTTGTAAGAGGATTCGCAGTAGGTTAAAATCTTCGAGTAAAAAATGAGGTCTGCAGATGCTGGAGATCACAGCTGCAAATGTGTTGCTGGTCAAAGCACAGCAGGTTAGGCAGCATCTCAGGAATAGAGAATTCGACGTTTCGAGCATAAGCCCTTCATCAGGAATAAGAGAGCTTCAAGGAAGGCATCCTTGTAAGAGGATTCGCAGTAGGTTAAAATCTTCGAGTAAAAAATGAGGTCTGCAGATGCTGGAGATCACAGCTGCAAATGTGTTGCTGGTCAAAGCACAGCAGGTTAGGCAGCATCTCAGGAATAGAGAATTCGACGTTTCGAGCATAAGCCCTTCATCAGGAATAAGAGAGCTTCAAGGAAGGCATCCTTGTAAGAGGATTCGCAGTAGGTTAAAATCTTCGAGTAAAAAATGAGGTCTGCAGATGCTGGAGATCACAGCTGCAAATGTGTTGCTGGTCAAAGCACAGCAGGTTAGGCAGCATCTCAGGAATAGAGAATTCGACGTTTCGAGCATAAGCCCTTCATCAGGAATAAGAGAGCTTCAAGGAAGGCATCCTTGTAAGAGGATTCGCAGTAGGTTAAAATCTTCGAGTAAAAAATGAGGTCTGCAGATGCTGGAGATCACAGCTGCAAATGTGTTGCTGGTCAAAGCACAGCAGGTTAGGCAGCATCTCAGGAATAGAGAATTCGACGTTTCGAGCATAAGCCCTTCATCAGGAATAAGAGAGCTTCAAGGAAGGCATCCTTGTAAGAGGATTCGCAGTAGGTTAAAATCTTCGAGTAAAAAATGAGGTCTGCAGATGCTGGAGATCACAGCTGCAAATGTGTTGCTGGTCAAAGCACAGCAGGTTAGGCAGCATCTCAGGAATAGAGAATTCGACGTTTCGAGCATAAGCCCTTCATCAGGAATAAGAGAGCTTCAAGGAAGGCATCCTTGTAAGAGGATTCGCAGTAGGTTAAAATCTTCGAGTAAAAAATGAGGTCTGCAGATGCTGGAGATCACAGCTGCAAATGTGTTGCTGGTCAAAGCACAGCAGGTTAGGCAGCATCTCAGGAATAGAGAATTCGACGTTTCGAGCATAAGCCCTTCATCAGGAATAAGAGAGCTTCAAGGAAGGCATCCTTGTAAGAGGATTCGCAGTAGGTTAAAATCTTCGAGTAAAAAATGAGGTCTGCAGATGCTGGAGATCACAGCTGCAAATGTGTTGCTGGTCAAAGCACAGCAGGTTAGGCAGCATCTCAGGAATAGAGAATTCGACGTTTCGAGCATAAGCCCTTCATCAGGAATAAGAGAGCTTCAAGGAAGGCATCCTTGTAAGAGGATTCGCAGTAGGTTAAAATCTTCGAGTAAAAAATGAGGTCTGCAGATGCTGGAGATCACAGCTGCAAATGTGTTGCTGGTCAAAGCACAGCAGGTTAGGCAGCATCTCAGGAATAGAGAATTCGACGTTTCGAGCATAAGCCCTTCATCAGGAATAAGAGAGCTTCAAGGAAGGCATCCTTGTAAGAGGATTCGCAGTAGGTTAAAATCTTCGAGTAAAAAATGAGGTCTGCAGATGCTGGAGATCACAGCTGCAAATGTGTTGCTGGTCAAAGCACAGCAGGTTAGGCAGCATCTCAGGAATAGAGAATTCGACGTTTCGAGCATAAGCCCTTCATCAGGAATAAGAGAGCTTCAAGGAAGGCATCCTTGTAAGAGGATTCGCAGTAGGTTAAAATCTTCGAGTAAAAAATGAGGTCTGCAGATGCTGGAGATCACAGCTGCAAATGTGTTGCTGGTCAAAGCACAGCAGGTTAGGCAGCATCTCAGGAATAGAGAATTCGACGTTTCGAGCATAAGCCCTTCATCAGGAATAAGAGAGCTTCAAGGAAGGCATCCTTGTAAGAGGATTCGCAGTAGGTTAAAATCTTCGAGTAAAAAATGAGGTCTGCAGATGCTGGAGATCACAGCTGCAAATGTGTTGCTGGTCAAAGCACAGCAGGTTAGGCAGCATCTCAGGAATAGAGAATTCGACGTTTCGAGCATAAGCCCTTCATCAGGAATAAGAGAGCTTCAAGGAAGGCATCCTTGTAAGAGGATTCGCAGTAGGTTAAAATCTTCGAGTAAAAAATGAGGTCTGCAGATGCTGGAGATCACAGCTGCAAATGTGTTGCTGGTCAAAGCACAGCAGGTTAGGCAGCATCTCAGGAATAGAGAATTCGACGTTTCGAGCATAAGCCCTTCATCAGGAATAAGAGAGCTTCAAGGAAGGCATCCTTGTAAGAGGATTCGCAGTAGGTTAAAATCTTCGAGTAAAAAATGAGGTCTGCAGATGCTGGAGATCACAGCTGCAAATGTGTTGCTGGTCAAAGCACAGCAGGTTAGGCAGCATCTCAGGAATAGAGAATTCGACGTTTCGAGCATAAGCCCTTCATCAGGAATAAGAGAGCTTCAAGGAAGGCATCCTTGTAAGAGGATTCGCAGTAGGTTAAAATCTTCGAGTAAAAAATGAGGTCTGCAGATGCTGGAGATCACAGCTGCAAATGTGTTGCTGGTCAAAGCACAGCAGGTTAGGCAGCATCTCAGGAATAGAGAATTCGACGTTTCGAGCATAAGCCCTTCATCAGGAATAAGAGAGCTTCAAGGAAGGCATCCTTGTAAGAGGATTCGCAGTAGGTTAAAATCTTCGAGTAAAAAATGAGGTCTGCAGATGCTGGAGATCACAGCTGCAAATGTGTTGCTGGTCAAAGCACAGCAGGTTAGGCAGCATCTCAGGAATAGAGAATTCGACGTTTCGAGCATAAGCCCTTCATCAGGAATAAGAGAGCTTCAAGGAAGGCATCCTTGTAAGAGGATTCGCAGTAGGTTAAAATCTTCGAGTAAAAAATGAGGTCTGCAGATGCTGGAGATCACAGCTGCAAATGTGTTGCTGGTCAAAGCACAGCAGGTTAGGCAGCATCTCAGGAATAGAGAATTCGACGTTTCGAGCATAAGCCCTTCATCAGGAATAAGAGAGCTTCAAGGAAGGCATCCTTGTAAGAGGATTCGCAGTAGGTTAAAATCTTCGAGTAAAAAATGAGGTCTGCAGATGCTGGAGATCACAGCTGCAAATGTGTTGCTGGTCAAAGCACAGCAGGTTAGGCAGCATCTCAGGAATAGAGAATTCGACGTTTCGAGCATAAGCCCTTCATCAGGAATAAGAGAGCTTCAAGGAAGGCATCCTTGTAAGAGGATTCGCAGTAGGTTAAAATCTTCGAGTAAAAAATGAGGTCTGCAGATGCTGGAGATCACAGCTGCAAATGTGTTGCTGGTCAAAGCACAGCAGGTTAGGCAGCATCTCAGGAATAGAGAATTCGACGTTTCGAGCATAAGCCCTTCATCAGGAATAAGAGCTCCTAGCTGGAACAGAAAGATAAATCACACTGGGCTAGAAGGACTTCACATACGTTTGCCATAGATTTGAATCCTATTCCTTGGTGGGCACTGTTACAAAATATTCATTTAGTAGCTCAGCTGTGCCTCTCCTTGCACTAGGATAGGAACACTTAATGAAATTCCTTCAGTCACTATCTTAACTGTTAAAATAGATATCAGAGGAATTTCATTTAATCGTTAATGACTTGTTTATTGATTTGTGTAACGCTCTCCTTGCCGGTGTACGACTCATTCCTGAACCTAGCTTAGTGTCTTACAGTTGGCATTTTGGACATTGTCGAAAATGTGTTGCTGGAAAAGCGCAGCAGGTCAGGCAGCATCCAAGGAACAGGAGATTCGACGTTTCGGGCATAAGCCGTTCTTCAGGAATTTCCTGAAGAAGGGCTTATGTCCGAAATGTCGAATTTCCTGTTCCTTGGATGCTGCCTGACCTGCTGCGCTTTTCCAGCAACACATTTTCAGCTCTGATCTCCAGCATCTGCAGACCTCACTTTCTCCTCGAAGATTTTAGACATTGTCGACAAATTATTAATTTGTCCTTAGAATATATCAAAATAGTCTGAAGGTGGGATGCTTTGTTTTAGATAATACACTGTTTATAAGTCTTAAAACTCAATCATATTTGTGGTATTAATTTATTTCATTTATTTAACCTATTAGATTTACAATATGCACAGTGAAGACAGATATATGGAAGAAAATTCTCAATCAGGTGAGACAAATCAAACCTTTCTTTGTTTTTCTTGGTGTTGGTATCTGGTCATTTCAGGATTCCTGATGAAGGGCTTATGCCCAAACATCAACTCTCCTGCCCCTCCGATGCAGCCTGACCTGCTTTTTCAACACCATACCTTTTGACTTCAGGGCTCATAGTTTTGTTGTGGAGACAGATAGTGATGTCCTATACTTTCATTGTGTACAAGGTTTCGCCATATCGATTTTCCAACTGGATGTCAGACCAGCCCTGGCTTCTTAGTTGGGTTAGGAAGTTGCTACTGGGACCCTGACCCCACTGGGGGTGAGGAGAGTTGGTGTGGTCCAGTCCCAGGGGTTACAGTAGAGAAAGGGGGCAGGGTCCAATCTTTGGCCCCAGGGTGGGGACGTGGCACTACATTCTATCTGGCATTGGATTTCTGACAGATAGGGGTGAGACTTTGCTGATCTAAATTGATTGAAGTTGTCAATTTAAACATGAATGATTCTCCTTATTTAAGGACCCATGCAAAACCTTAGGGTTTCAAAGAAAGAATTCCAGAAGAGATTGATATTTTACTCAAAGTTAACTTATCTGCAAAATTAATTCTGCAAAATTGGACATCCAATCCCTCTACACCTCCATCCGCCATGACCAGGGCCTCCAAGCCCTCCGTTTCTTCCTCTCCCAACGTTCCCAACAGTACTCTTCCACTGACACTCTCATTTGATTGGCTGAACTGGTCCTCACCCTTAACAATTTCTCCTTCGAATCCTCCCGCTTCCTTCAGATGAAAGAGGTAGCCATGGGCACCCGTATGGACCCCAACTATGCCTGTCTCCTTGTTGGCTACATAGAACAGTCCATCTTCCGTAGTTACACTGGCACCACTCCCCATCTCTTCCTCCGCTACATTGATGACTGAATCAGCGCCACCTCGTGCTCCCGCGAGGCAGTTGAGCAGTTCATCACCTTCACCAACACATTCCACCCTGATCTTAAATTCACCTGGACCATCTCTGACAACTCATTCCCCTTCCTCGACCTCTCCATTTCCATCAATGATGATCAACTTGACACTGACATTTTTTACAAACCCACTGACTCCCACAGCTACCTGGATTACACCTCTTCCCACGCTACCTTCTGCAAAAATGCTATTCCATATTCCCAATTCCTCCACCTCCGCGGTATCTGCTCCCAGGAGGACCAGTTCCACCAGAACACACAGATGGCCTCCTTCTTTAAAGACCACAATTTTCCTTCCCACGTGGTTGAAGATGCCCTCCAACACATCTCATCCACATCCTGCGCCTCCACCCTCAAACCCCACCCCTCCATCTGTAACAAGGACAGATCCTCCCTGGTCCTCACCTTCCACCCTACCAACCTCCGCTTAAACCACATCATCTGCTGACATTTCCACCACCTCCAAATGGACCCCACCACCAGGGATATATTTCCTTCCCCACCCTTTTCAGCAAAAACAGCTCCCTCCATGGCTACCTGGTCAGGTCCACGCCCCTCTCAACAACCCACTGTCCCCTCTTGGCACCTTCCCTTGCCAGCGCAGGAATTGCAAAACCTGCGCCCACACCTCCCTCCTCACCTCCATCCAAGGCCCCAAAGGAGCTTTCCACATCCATCAAAGTTTCACCTGTATATCCACCAATGTAATTTATTTTATCTGTTGCTCCCGATGCGGTCTCCTTTACACTGGGGAGACTGGACGCCCTCTTGCAGAGAGCTTTAGAGAAAATCTCCAGGACACCCGCACCAATCAACCCCACCGTCCCGTGGGCGAACATTTCAACGCCCCCTCCCACTCTGTCGAGGACATGCAGGTCCTGGGCCTCCTTCACCGCAACTCCCTCACCACCCTACGCCTGGAGGAAGAACGTCTCATCTTCTGCCTTGGAACACTTCAGCCCCAGGGCATCAATGTGGACTTCACCAGTTTCCTCATTTCCCCTCCCCCTACCTTACTCCAGTTCCAACCTTCCAGTTCAGCACCATCCTCATGACCTGTCCTACCTGCCAATCTTCCTTCCCACCTATCCACTCCACCCTCCTCTCTAACCTAATACCTTCAGCCCCACCCCCTATCCACTACTGTACTTTTTGCTACCTCCTCCCCAGCTCCACCCTCCTTCCATTTATCTCTACACCCCAGAGGCTCTCTGCCTTCATTCCTAATGAAGGGCATTTGCCCAAAACGTCGATTTTCCTGCTCCCCGGATGTTGCCTGACCTTCTGTGCTTTTCCAGCACCACTGTAAATTAGTTAGTTGCTCAGTAAGATTTCCATCAATTAAAATTCACGGAAAAGTGCAGGATGTTGCCTACTGATATATCCTGATTTGCAGAAGTCATCTGTGTTCACCTGATTGTTAAAGGAAAAAGATCCCAAGGACAGCAAGTTCTTCAGCAGCTGACCCGGACAGAGAGAATCAGTTTAACCCGCGTGTTCAGATTAAATACAACAATCAAAAGCTAGATTGGTTAAGATAATAACACTCTTCTATCAAGTAAGCCAAATCTATCATAGCCATGTGTAAGAAACAGAGACAGACTTTCAGTGTGAAACTATGCAACACTTCAAGACACAAAAGAGTGTAGAAGCTTGGAACTTTCTTTCACAAACAACAACTTCTGTAAGGTCAATACATTAGGCTTTGGTATCAAGAGCTATATCAGAAATATGAGGCAAAGGCAGGGGTATGGGGTTAAATTACAGGTAGTCCATGATCCTCTCCAAATGTGGAACAGGCTGAATGGTCTACTCCTGTTCCTATAAGATTACCTGGATCCTCCAAGAGAGACAATCATGATCAGATAGCTGCTTCATAACTACTAATCTGCACCCCAAGATTGCTCTGCATTTCTAGCCAAGCCTTCTGATCCCAGCATCTTTGGGAGCAGAAATCCAATGATGCAGCATATCAGAGTGACATAAGAGGAAAGACTAGACTTACCCACTTTTTACAGCATTAACTGCCATAAGGCAAGTTTAATTGTCCAGTGTGAATGTTAGTGAATGGATGAACAATTGAATGGCTAGGGTGAGTGAAACAAGTTCAGCTGGGTAGTGTAGCACCATGGCAAGTAGCTGAGGTGCAAGTGGGTGAGGTGATAGGGTGGAGGATCGGCGTGTGGGTAGGTGGATGGTGCCTTTGTAAGATCAGACTAGGAGCAGCAGTGGTCGGGTGCTGGTCAGGTTGTTTCAGGGGTCAGGGTAACGGGGTGGTGAAGTCCAGTTAGTTTGGGGCAAGTGTGTCATCAGGGTGTCAGGTGGGTAATTGGTGGGTCAAGGGAGAATTAAGGGGCTAGTCAGGTCAGGTTAGAGCAGTCAGGGGGTGAAGGGACATAGAGTTCGGGTTGCAGGTCAGACATTTTGCAGCAAATATTAGCAAAGATTAAATATTATTTCAGATGGATTCAGAGAATATTGAGAACTTTGTAAACACATTATAAGCATATCCCATTTGTTTCAAATACATTATTTATTATTTAGTGCTGTATAGTTCTCCGGTTGTCAGCAAAGGACACAAACAACTACAATGCACAATCATCTAAAGGTTAAAAATATTACATTTCACTCTGAGTAAATTGATATAATGACTTCAAATTTCATATCCAATCTATTATCCTCTGTATGCTCATCCTGGGCCATTACAGACCCATCTATTGTGACAGTTGCTTATTGGTTGAAAGAGAAAATCAAAATGACTGACATAATTTTCTTACTTCACAGATTCACAGTCGTTGAGATATAAAGATAGACGGAAAGGTTCCATTGACGTCAGATCAATAACATCAAGAAGAAGTGATGGTATGAAAACATTTTTACTATTTTTACTGGGCTACATTTGCTCTGAAAGTGCTACTGAGAATCATGGCTCTAATCACTACTTATAAATGAAAGGTTCAACAAATTCAGGTGAAAAGTGGGCAGATTCACACTCACCTGCTGACATCCAAACATTATAATTCGAGTTATGTAATTTTGCTGTGAAAATGGCCTTTCAGTGTTTGTCTATTTAAGACAGGGATGAAGAGGAATTTCTTCTCTTGTGAGAAATCAATCTGTGGAATTCTTCACCACAGAAGAATGTCAAAGCTAGGCTTTTAAGTATTTTCAAGACTAAAATAGATTTTAAATCAGTAACAAAATCAAAGGTTATAGGGAAAAGGCGAGAAAATGGATTATTACATTTTTAAAAATTATTAAATCTGCCATGATCTCATTGTAAGCTGGAGCAGATTTGATTGGTCAAATGACTTACTTTTGCATCTATGTTTGTGATCATATCTTTGAAATGCATTGAATGATTTGAGATTGTGTATTTGTGGGATAGATGGAAATTTATCATAGGAATCTAATGTCTTGTCATTTCACGCTTAAGAACTGTTTTCACAATATAGTAGGTGCTATGCACTGCCAAACACATTCACTAAAAATTAACAAGCATGGATTCTCATTCCTTTACATTTTAATTGTTATTTGAGATTTTTCAATTGTATAATATTATTCATTTTTTTATTTCACTCCCAACTAATCTAATCTTCCAGCTTCTCTCTGTTGTCTTTATGTTCCTAATTTGATATTGAATTCTAATTTACATTTCCTTCTCAGTCTGCTGTTTATTTCCTAACAGTTCAATCTGATGGTTTAAGGGTCTACATTGTTGTCTTGTTTCCCTCACTGCAATGCTCCATGTCACATTTATAGCAAGCTGCCTTGTAACAAGGTATAAAGTTTATGCATTGCCAGGTCAGGGCTATCTAATGACAGCTACAGTTATATGCCCTGTTACAACAAATTATGTGCTGTTGTATTTTCACTTGAGTGAATAAAATGAAAAATTTGGCGCAAATTATTTTCACAGAAGACAAGCTTTATTGGTGAATGCTGATCTCATATTTATATTGAAGATTTGAGTTATTTGAGGGATTTGTACTATTTCATTGGTTTTATTAATTTCTGTATTTAAATTCTCTAATCATCAAATAACCTCATAGCACAAAGCGCCTGCAACAGACATTGAATCCCTTGAGCATGTGACACATGTGAAAGCCCTTTCTTTGGTATTCATTTCTCCAGGGAGTTCGTACAATCGACGGCATTCCTCAATGGCAAGGATTCATTCCATGACAATTGAAGCTCCAATCACCAAGGTAAATTTTTATAAAGGTAACATTTCTATTCTGTGAATACGGCTGGATTGTTGTATATCTTTAGAATTTAGCAAATAAGTCTGAACAGTGTATACCAATTCTTATAGAGGTCTGAGAGACATGGGCTATGGTAAGATGGGCAGCGGAACTGGACAATAAATGTGACAAGGCCCATCTTGATGTCGCGATCATCTTGTTCCATCTTTTATCGTTTTCAGAAGCAGCAGGGCGGGATTCTTGTGAGCCAATAGCAAAATTCCAGTCGATGATTATTATTGATTCTTAAACACCTTGTTAAGCCGCAATGTCCCCTTAGCAAGCTCACTAAACATGAGAGACATCAGGCAACCAAAGGTTGTACCTGGGGAATTCAGCTCTTTGCTTGCTCCAGACCACCTCCATTTTGGTCACTAGCCAACAACATCTCAGGGCACAAATCTTGTGTACCAGCCAAATGCATTCATCCTCTGCAGATATTTGCATCTGTCATTTGCCAACCCAACACAAACATCCTGGCCTATCTGCTATCCCCTCGCAGTGCCTTTGGATGGAAGCACTTAATTGCTCTCCTAGTGCTTACTAACTTAATGCCTAGCTGCTTGCTCACAGCATCCCATCTGTTAACACAGTTAACACAATAGTAAGGTCATCTCCTGCCTGGAGCTGAGCAAGTGCCTGGTCTTCCGAGTGCCAGTAGCCGAGGACATTCATTCCTCAGCCAAATGTGGAGTTGTCACAGTGAGGTGCTCACCAGATGCCTGTGGTTACCATTGAGATATCTGGATCTGTGCTGATGTGGGGATAAAGGAGGCAGCCTTACCAATGTTTCCCCTGAGACCTTGGTACTTTCATCCTCAGAAATCTGGGAGGGCAGTACTTCTGCATCCAGCCACTCCTCTGTGAGTGCATCAGGAGTCTCGTGGAAGCTGCCAAACAAAGAAAGAGAAGGCATTGAAGCCAGTGGTTCAACGTGGTGTGCAGCGACTGAGAGGGCTAGTCGGGGTTGATGGGAGGGTGGCAGTGGTATGCAGAGAGGTATTTAATCATTTGGTGAGAACTGGGTGTTTCTGCATCCCTGCAGAAGTGGTTTCAGTCTTCTCCTGTGAGAGCCAGGACTCCCCTCAAAGGAGGTAAGGGCACAGATGTCATGGAGTCATAGAGATGTACAGCATGGAAACAGACCCTTCGGTCCATGCTGACCAGATATCCCAACCTCATCTAGTCACACCTGCCAGCACCCGGCCCATATCCTTCCAAACCTTCCGATTCATATACCCATCCAGATACCTTTTAAATGTTGCAATTGTACTAGCCTCCACCACCTCCTCTGGCAGCTCATTCCACACATGCACTATCCTCTGCATGGAAATGTTGCCCGTGAGGTCTCTTTTATATCTTTCCCCTCTCACCCTAAACCTATGCCCTCTAGTTCTGAAATCCCCCACCCCAGGGGAAAAGACATTGTCTATTTACCGTCACCATGCCCCTCATAATTTTGTAAACCTCTATAAGGTCACCCTTCAGCCTCCAACGCTCCAGGGAAAACAGCCCCAGCCTGTTCAACCTCTCCCTATCGCTCAAATCCTCCAATCCTGGCATCATCCTTGTAAATCTTTTCTGAACATTTTCAAGTTTCACAACATCTTTCTGATAGGAAAGAGACCAGAATTGCACGCAATATTCCAACAGTGGCCTAACCAATGTCCTTTACAGCTGCAACATGACCTCCCAACTCCTGTACTCAATACTCTGTCCAATAAAGGAAAGCATACCAAGCACCTTCTTCACTATCCTATCTACATGCGACTCTACTTTCAATGAGCTATGAACTTGCACTCCAAGGTCTCTTTGTTCAGCAACACTCCCTGGGACCTTACCATTAAGTGTATAAATCCTGCTAATGCAGCACCTCACATTTAAATTAAACTCCATCTACCACTTCTCAGCCCTTTGGCTCATCTGTCAGGCACCATCTCCCTCTCCTGCCAGTCTTCCAGGAAGCGGACTCCTCTCATTTGTACCACCCTGGTCATTGAAACCTCCAAGCCCCTGTTGAAGAATCATAGTCCAATCTTCTCCTTCTCTGTCATGTTCTGATTCTCTCCTTGAATAAGCAAGGCAGCTTCGTAACGCCAGTGTTCATGTTGGTGGACAGCAGCATTTTAAATGTGGTGTAGGAGTAAGGAATGCCAACCTTTGGGCAGATTCTACTCATGGCAAGTTGTTCGGAAAGGGCATGTGGTAAATTGGGATGGTATTCAAATGTAAGAGATGCCATTGGATGTGGTAGGCATTTAGTAAGACGTTTGATGGGGACTCACTTGGAGTCTTGATGAAAAAGCTTTGAAAAGCTCCTTGCAACAGCTTTGAATAATCATGAGGAGCATATATAGGTAAATAGACAAGGTCTTTTCCCGGTGTGGGCAAGTCCAGAACTAGAGGACATAGGTTTAGGGTGAGAGGGAAAGATATAAAAGGGTCCTAAGGGGCAGAGCTGTCAGAGGAAGTGGAGGATACTGGTACAATTGCAACATTTAAAAGGCACCTGGATGGATATATGAATAGGAAGTGTTTAGAGGGATATGGGCCAGGTGCTGGCAACAGATACTAAATTAAGACTAGGTTAGGATATCTGGTCAGTATGGACGAGTTGGACCAAAGGATCTGTTTCTCCTATTGTATGTCTCTATGATTCTATGAGAAGGGCATACCAATGATCAAAAACAATAGATGCCATGGCAATGAAGGTGCCCTTCATCTCAGTTTTGTTTCCAAAGTCTCCCTTAAAATTAAAATAACTATGTACTGCGATGCCTGTTTTTTACAGGGTCACCAGCAGAGTCTCTGAGGTTAATCTCACAGATTTGTGTTCCGCCCACCATTTTTAAAACCCATCCAATGCACCTCAACTCCGTGTTGGGATGAGGAGATCTGTCTCTTGGAGTCGAGGCATGGGTCTGAATGGTGGTGGTGGTGGTTTCAAGAGGGGTTGGGGTTCGATGGGGGTGTTGGGTTAATGGATGGGTTTAGGTTGCTCAACAACCTAATTTCCTGTCCATAGGAAATCCTTTCATCCATCCTTTGTCATTTGTCCAAAACCTCAACACTCATTGAGCAGATACAATCATGGATGACACAGCAGAGCAATGCCTCAGAATACCTGTAACTTGACATGATAAAGAATAGTGGTTCAAAGGATTAAGGTAACATATTGGCTCCCTGGTGAAATATATAGCTTTACCATTGCATTGACTTTTGGGAGTACATTAGATCAGTTGGTAAAAAAATACTCTGCAAATGTTTATTCATGGTTCGAAGAAAAACAGCTTTTATGTACACCCACATTATTGATTTTCGATGCAACAGAGGCTTCGTAAAAAAGTAATATTTTTCCTTCTTTTCCATTTTCAAAGGTTATCAATATAATTAACACAGCCCAAGAGAACAGTCCAGTAACAGTTGCTGAGGCATTGGACAGAGTTCTGGAAATATTGCGAACAACTGAGCTCTACTCACCTCAGCTTGGCAGTAAAGATGATGATCCTCACACTAATAATCTTGTTGGAGGGCTCATGACTGTAAGTTAGTGAGGAACAACTTTCAGACTCATACATTTTTGCATTATTGTACTGACTGTTGGAGTACACATTTCTGAATCAAGCCACCAGATGTAACATGACATTTGATAAAACCATGAAGTGTTGACTTCTCTAGCCCTGGATTGGAAAGAAAGAAAATCACGCAGAAATCCCTATTCTTATTTGTACCTCAATAAGTCAGAAAAGAACGTCTTGAAAGAAATGGGTGAAAATGACAGGCATAAAAATGGCCGAGCAAGCCTCCCATACTCATCGTGCTGAAACATTAGATCCTTCACAACATCCTCAGCTTATCCCCAGGAGATGCCAAAGAAATCATGAAAACTGAGAGTCAACAAGGGAATGAAGATTTCTCTCTGATTTGCTCAGACAATCAAAGCCAGTCCTGCATATCGAATCATTTATTTGTGGGTGTTGAGTGTGACCAGGGTTAACCTGAGCTACGGTGCCCCTCAGGTGAATGTTTGTATCACTCCACATCACCAGGCCTCACACACAAAGAAGCAGCGTTTGGGTGAACTGCACCTAAGCATTAGTTCCTAGCTCCACAAGGAGCAGAGGAGAAACTGAAGGGGGCTGTCTGGGTTAGGGCAGGTGTTTGTGGGTTCCTTGCAAGTGAGAGGTAATTTTTCAACAACTCGTTTTCAATGCAGAACATTATCTACAGGAAATATACATTGGAAGTGTGCTTAGGTTTGCTTTCCAGAAGCACAGATTCAGAGAATTATCCACACAGGCCACATGTAACAACATCTATCGAGAATGACCACCTTGTGGTTGATTTATTGACTGTGGTTGAGTTTGAGTGGTTTCATTTGGTAACTTCACCTTTTGAAACAGCCAAGAGTGGCCATTAATGTAAGTGCTTTCTTGGGATAGCTATAGCCTGATGAGCTCTCCAAGTAGCTTATCGCTCCCTGTAAGGCAGAGCCTGATTGTATGATAGGGATCAATCATTATCTACAAGCAGCTTAGAGAACTAACAAGCTCACGCCATTCCCAGAGAGATTTCAACTTTCACGGCCTTATTTCCATAGGCAGGTTTTGATTTCTAGCCAAAACCATTAAATTTCCAGTGTGCACAACAGATGGGAATGATGTCCATTAGTAAATAAGTAGTGGATTATGGGGACAAGCCCTGGAAGGCCATGGGTCTCTTTACACTTGACCTGTTGGCAAAGGAAATTTAAAATGTATTTTAAAAACTTACCTTGCTGACTCTCTCATAGCCATGGTTTAAATTCGTCAAGTTCATCCTGGTGGGAAAGCCATTTCTGTTCCCCTTCTTAAATCCTTTCATGGGATCTGTGCATCGCCAGGGTAGTTAGTATTTATCGGCCATCCCTAACTGCCCTAAGTCGCTGCAGCCCATGTGGTGTAGGTACACCCACCGTGCTGTTAGACAGAGATCTAACATTTTAACCCAGTAACTGTAAAAGAACACTGACATATTTCCAAGCCACAATGTCCTAGAACTTGGAGGGACCTTGTATGTGATGGTGTTTCTGTGGATCTTCTACCCTCATCTTTTTGGGTGATGCCACTGAAGTCTAACCTGCATGTATAAGAACAAATTCCATCGGCTTCAATCTTGACATGAGATTCTTCAATACTTTCAAGTGTATCCTTTCAAACAGTTGCCAATTATCGTTAAAGGTAAAAAGAAGGACTGAGGCAACATAAATACAAAATTGGCTGTGGGATAGGAATCAGAGAGCAATGATTATTTGTTTTCTTTTTCGAGCTGGATGAAGGTACATAGTGGGGTCAATATTGGGACCCTTACCTTATCTTAATATAGAAATTATCTACATCTTGATGTGTAGGAGACAATTTTAAAGTTTGTGGATGACATAAAACTTGGCAGAACTATAAACTGTGAGGAGGACAGTATAGAATTTCAAAATTGCGTTTACTCATTGGTAAGTTGGGCAGAAAGGTGGCTGATGAAGTTCAATGTGAAAATGTGTGAGATAATGCATTTTGGTACAAAGGAAATGAAGATAAAGTACAAAATAGAGACTGCTGTTTTAAAGGGTGTACAAGAGCTGGGACCTGGAAGTGTATGTATAGAAGTAATTAAAGATGGCAAAATGGGTAGAGATGGATATCCATAAAATGTACAGTATTCTAGGCTTCATAATTAGGACATAGTATACAAGAGCAGGGAGATTATGTTGAACTTACATGAGGCATTGGTTAGTATTGTGCACAGTTGTGTGCACCAAACTATAACAAGGATGTCAATACGTTGGAGAGAATGCAGAAAGGTTTGACAAGAATGAGATGCTTTGGTTATGAGGGAGATTGGAAAAGTTTGAATTATTTTACTTGGAGAGGATTGGAGAGGATAGTTGATAGAAATTTTCAGTAATATGAGAATTTTGACAGAGTGGAAATGGAGAAACTGCCCCTTTCATAAATGGATTTAGAATAAGAGGGCACAGTTCTGAAGTGCTTTGGAAAGATAGAAAAGAACTGGTCTGTGTTTGGAAAGAACTGTCTAAACCTAATGGACGCAGATTTAAGAAGGCATTCAAGAAGGCAATGGATGATTATACAAATGGAAACAGTGTGCAGGAATTTCAGGGTAAAAGCAAGAGGTTAACACAAAGTTAAAATGTTTAGAGAGCCAGTTGAGTTGAATGACCTCCTTCTACAGTCTAATGATTCAATGGAATTTGTGTTAAGCTTGATATTATTTTAAGATTTGGCCATCACAGTATTAATTATTGGAGTGTGTTTTGATGCTGTGCTTTAAGAATCATTTATTGGTACAGAATGTAAGACAGTTCATTTGATGTTTCAGGATGGGTTAAGAAGATTGTCCAGCAATGAATACATTTTTTCTAAAAGTAAGTCTGACTTGCATTTACTCTTTATGGTTTGCCAATAATATTGGAATGTGAAGGTACAGCAATTGCAGAAATATGATTACCTATCTTTGGTTACTTTCTTCCTTCCAAACTTTCTAACCATGCTTATGACACCACTGTAATATATTAAAACATTTTTATGAAATATATATTTTCAATTGGTAGCCCATTCATTTGCTTCCCCAAGAGATCTGTTGTGACCCATCATGTTAGTTACTCAGATGTGAAGTTCCTAATCTGCAAATTATACAAACTTAGAGCTCCATCTGCATTTCACATTGAAACTGAACACTCCACGTCTGGAACAGATGACAGTGCGCTACGTATACTGTTTTAGTAACTGCTTGGCTATTTATGCAGGGCCTTTGAAGGTGCAAATTTTGTACATTATTCTTAACATACACTCACGTACTGAATTCCAGAAAGTGTACAGGAAATTGGGTTGCAGGTGATTATTTAATAATAAGGGGTAGGCCGGTTAGAACAGAGTTGAGGAGAAATGTCTTCACCCAGAGAGTGGTGGATATATGAAATGCTCTGCCCCAGAAGGTAGTGGAGGCCAAGTCTCTGGATACTTTCAAGAAAGAGTTGGATAGAGCTTTTAAAGATAGCGGAATCAAGGGTTATGGGGATAAGGCAGGAACAGATACTAATTGAGGATGATCAGCCATGATCATAATGAATGGTGGTGCAGGCTCAAAGGGCCAAATTGCCTACGCCTGCACCTATTGTCTATTGTCTATTGTATTTGAATGAAGTAAAGAGAAAAATGTAACTCTATTGAATGCATTTACTGTATGCTTAGAGTTATTGCTTTGATAATTCCTTTGAAAAAGTTGCTGAGTATCAGAGTGAACGAATTCTCCAGGTTAATTTAAATATAGTTGATCAAATGTGTCAAGATGGATGTCTGCCTCCAAGAACTGTGGGCTAATCAAAAGGCTGACAGATTTCAAGTCTCTCCTTTCAAACAGTTGCCAATTATAGTTAAAGGTAAAAAGAAGGACTGAGGTAACATAAATACAAAATTGGCTGTGGGATAGGAAACAGAGAGCAATGATTATTTGTTTTCTTTTCCGAGCTGGATGAAGGTACATAGTGGGGTCCCTGCAACTAGACCTAAGTCTGCTTCTCTCTGGGGCCAGGCTGACTCCCTCCTGTACCTTAACTGACCCAAACACTACCAGGTTATTTTTATTCATTCATGGGATATGGGTATTGTTGGTTGGTCAGCATTTATTGTCCATCTCTAGTTGCCCTTGAGAAGGTGATAAATTACCTTCTTGAACTGCTGCAGTCCACGTGTTGTAGGTTTACCCACAATGCCTTTAAGGAGGGAATTTTGACCTAGCAACAGTGAAGAGATGATGACATATTTCCAAATCAGAATCGTGAGTGGCTTGGAGGGGAACTTGAAGGTGGTGGTATTCCCCTGAATCTACTGCCCTTGTCCTTCTAGATGGAAATGGTCATGTATTAGAAAGATGCACTCTAAGGATCTTTGACGAATTTCTGCAGCACATCTTGGAGATAATACATGTTGCCTACTACTGAGTGTCAGTGGTGGAGGGAGTGGATGCTTGTAGATGTGGTGACAATCAAGCAAAACTGGAATCAATAGGTATTAGGGGGCAAACTTTCCAGTGGCTGGAGTCATGCCTGACATGTAGGAAGATGGTTGTGGTTCTTGGTGGTCAGCCATCCCAGCTTCCAAGACATTTCTGCAGGAAGTCCTCAGCCCAAACATCTTCAGCACCTTCCTTCTATCATAAGGTCAGAAGTGGGGATGTTTGCTGATGATTACATAATGTTCAGCACCACTCTGGACTCCTCAGATACTGAAGCAGTCCATGTTCAAATGCAACAAGATCTGGACAATATCTAACAAGACTTGGGCTGACAAGTGACAAGTAACTTTTGCACCACACAAATGTCAGGCAATGCTCATCACTAATAAGGAAAAATCTAACCATCACCCTTTGTCATTCAATAATGTTACCACTTTCAACATCCTGGGAGTTATCAATGACCAGAAACTCAACTGCAGTCACCAAATAAGCATGTTGGATACAAGAACAGGTCAGAAACTAGGAATACTGTGGCAAGTAACTCACCTCTTGACTCTTCAAAGCCTGCCCACCATCTACAAGACACAAGTCAGGAATGGATTGAATACTCCCCATTTGCCTGGATGTGTGCAGTCCCAACAACACTCAAGAAGCTTGACTTGCAGTGGTTATATTGACTCTTATTGGAGATGGTCATAGCCTGGAATTTGTGTGGTGCGAATATTACTTACCAATTGTCACCCCAAGTCTGGCTATCGTCCAGATCTTGTTGCATTTGAACACAGTCTATTTTTATTTCTGAGGAGTCGCAAATGGTGCTGAACATTGTGCAAATATCCCATCTCTGACCTCACGAAGCAGCTGAAGATGGTTGAGCCTAGGAGACTACCCTGAGGAACTCCTGCAGAGATGTCCTGGAAGCTGAGATGACTGACCTCCAACAACCACGATCATCTTCCTATGTGCCAGGTATGACTCCAACCACTGAAGAGTTTGCCCCCTGATACCCATTGATTTCAATTTTGCTGGGGATCCTGAAGCCATACTCAGTCAAATTTGGTGTTGATGTCAAGAGCGTCACTCTCACCTCACCTCTGGAATTGAACATTGTAATCCACTTTGAACCAAATCCATAATGAGGTCAGGAGCTGACGTAAAGCACCTGGAGAAAGATGGTGCACTACTCCCATCTCAGTCATATCAGTGGATCCACAAATCAGTCTTCTCCAGACGTTTTTATGCTATGATAGCCAATGTACATGGTTGTTGCTGGGTAATGAATGACAGTAAATAATGCAATCAACTTGTACATGTGATTACATTCTCCTGTTTTTGTTACATTAAATAGCTTACCGTCAAACTGAGAAGTCAGAGGTACCACTATGGACTTCTCTGGATGGACAGATTGAAGAAGAACCAGGTACCTTACAAAGATGTTTTACTGACAAGATTTGCAATTTTTTTAAGTTAATTTCTAGCAGTTGCCTTTATTTTTCCATTCCAGTGTACTATTAACTGAACAGGCAATATTGCACCTAAATATGTCAAGCAAAAGGACTAGCCAACCACAGCTGCCATAACAGAAATAACTTTCATTTATACAGCCCTTGACAAATAAGGAGGACTAAGGTGCATCAAAGGAACATTAAACAGCAGGAATTGACACAAAACCAGATTAGGAGATGTTAGATTTTATATAAAATTTAAAATCAAGACATAGCTTGAACAAAACCAACTTAGGTCAGTGAGTACACGGTAAATCCAGAGTTAACAAAGGCATGTGTGAGAGTTTTACCAGCTATGAACTGAGGCAGGAGCAATGTCTCATCTTGTTACAAGGTGGAAGTAGGCAGTCTTAGTTGCTACCAGGTTTCAGTTAAAAAGTACCACTTACACTCAGCGCACAAAAAGTTTACTAAGTACTCACCCATTTAAATAATCCAGGTGACTTCAAACGATATTAGGTATTCAAGTATCAGCTGTCCAGTGCTCATTAAATGCAATTAATTCAGTGATGAGATTCAAGGTGCAATTTCTAATGGTTAGAAGTGCTAATTATTAAATGAACTTCCCTGTATTTGTTTAAACATTGTTGGTAACTTGCCTTTTATGGTTTTATGCTGCACTTTTCCAGCAACACATTTTCAGCTCTGATCTCCAGCATCTGCAGACCTCACTTTCTCCTAGATGGTTTTATAATGCACCTTTACAAAATGGGTGTTATCACATGAAGAGAAGGCTAGAACTGCAGGTGCTGGTGAGTCAGAGTTGATAAAGCACAGAGCTGAGGCAGCAACCAAGGAGCAAGAGAGTCAATGTTTCAGGCAGTCCTGAAGAAGGATCCTGCCCAAAATATTGACTTGGTTGCTCCTTGGAATCTGCCTGACCTGCTGTGCTTTTCCCAGCGCCACATTTCTTCAACTCATTATTACATGAGGACTGACATATCCACTATAAACAGTGAAGATTGTCCTTCTGTTGATTATAAATGAGCAGGATGCTGGCATTCTGGGAATTCTCCATATCACTTCTCTTATAAATGATTCCAAAAATCCACTAAATGATGGCCAATAGCCCCTGCACTCCAAATATCTGCGGCTGGAAAATTCCTTAGTGCTTGCTCTGGTCCCATCAGCAGGAAGTGAAGCAGGAACCCGGCCTTCCAAGGAATGTTATGCAGTAGGAGTAGATCCAAGGAGTTTTCCTGTATCTGTTTATGAGGTTTAGTTTATTGTTTTCTGAAGCTGAATAACATGTTGTTTGTTTGGGGTTTGATTTGCTTAATTGTTTTCAAACAAGACCAGGCCCCCATGGGTTGGTGTCTCCTTACCAGGGTACAGGAGAACTTGATCGCGAAAACTGCACTGAGACACATGTAGCACTGACAGGTGGTGATATAAGAGAAAATTGGGGCAAATGCCCTTTTAAATTTGAAGCTGAGCCACAGCACCAGCAAATATGCCAGGGCTTTTCCTATGATGGTTTTAAAATATCAGACTGAGGTGAAGATAGAAATGTTGCAATTCACTTCCGTGTTCCTGAAGTCAGGGAGACTTAAGTTGGTCAGGATTCATTTTCAGTGAGTCCTGCTGGAAAGGTGCATGAATGAATAGCAGGCGAGGACAGGAATGGGCTCAATTGTGACGTAGCTGCAGTGGAATGGCCGACTGCAACCTCAAAATCAACTTACCTTCTCTCTCTGTGTATGCTCAGAATTGTTTTGGTGTTTCCTCTGACAGGCGGTCACATAAGTGTCTGAGAGAGGTGGATTTTAAAAACAGATGAGGTACATTTCCAATTTACCACAAAGATCTTACACCAAGGAATCCATCCAGCCCTTTGTTGACTGTTGCAATAATTCTGCGTGCAATGCTCAAGGTTACAACTTGTTTCAAATGTCAAAAATTCTATAAACCTCCATCCAGCCTGGTGATACCTATGCTTTCTTTTTGAATGATGTGACCTTCTAGGCCTATGCAATGTAAGCATTGAAAGCAGGAACGCATAACTTGAATGTGCTATTCATATGTCGGCTTTGTATTGATTCAATGACTGGAAGCACCCCACTGTTGATGTTACAGCAAATAAAATGTGACAGAACCCCACCTAAATGAGGTTTCTGCCACACTCTGGAGAAGTAGCTAGTGTTAGTGGAATAGGAGCAGCAGAAGAACCATCTGGTCAGTGCGTTTTTACATCACACAAGTACAGGATTGGAAACAGTATAAACTAATCAGTCAAAGTGCAGATTGACTCTGCAGGAGAGTTAGAACACCTGCAAGTGAAAGTTTGCAAGCTCCTGTGTGATCTGCTGGATCACTTTTAAATTTTCCATGTGACCAAGATATCAAAGGACAGTCAGAACCAGGACAAAATCCTGAAACCCCCTTCCTAAAAGCCCTGTGGGTGCACCTACACTGTCTGGTTCAAGAGGATGGTTCATCCCAACCTTCTCAAGGGAAGTTAGGGGTGGACTGGCCCACCCAGTCATGTGATGTGAAATAATTCTAAAAACTTACTGATGTTAAAATTTTCATCCAGGTTTGAACTCTATCCCAAGAATTGGTTCAGATATAAGCTGAAAATTACACTTCTGTGTGAATAAATGGTATTTCCTTACACTAGTCTACAAACAGAAATCACACAACACCAGGTTATAGTCCAACAGGTTTATTTGAAATCACAAGCTTTCAGAGTGTAGCCCCTTCATCACGTGAAGTGAGAGAGAAGCACACAGATACAGAATTTATAGGCAGAGAGATCAAGGGTAGAGAGAAAGGCTTTTGCCCGAACCATCGATTTCGCTGCTCCTTGGATGCTGCCTGAACTGCTGTGCTCTTCAATTGTACAAAAGGTGTGAGTGGAGAGTAGAATAATAAGTCTCTGCAGGTGACCAAGGGGTGTTAGACAGTGTAAGTGCCAACCGCTAAATAACAACTGGTCTAAAACTTCTATTGAAAACAATTGAAAGGATGTTTATTACAGAGGTTTGACAAAGCTAGCTGTGCTTTCCAGCTAATTCGGGAATTTTCCCTAGACAGATACTTAATGCTGTTTATAGGAAGTGAGTGAAAACCAAATACAAGTGTCAATGAAGATGTTCTCACACTTCATGTTAGCTGGTTTCAGAAGGACAGTGCCAGAGCCCTGGATGGAGCCTGCCTGTCTGACCTCAGAAGGGAGATGTATGATATTGAAAAGCTTGAGATAAGGAACGAAGAAGACGGTTGTCCTCATTCGAAGGAATAAATCTGGCTTAGTAATAGATACCAATAAATTGTTATTATTATGTTAGCACCTGTGCCCTGTTGCAAAAGTAGCATCCAGTAAAGTGTCCAACCTGCCCTGTCTCCAATGGATGGTTCAGAATGGGGGACTGCTACAAAAATGGCAAAAGTGAGGACCGCAGATGCTGGAGATTAGAGTCAAGATTAGAGAGGTGCTGGAAAAGCACAACAGGTCAGGCAGCATCCCTTTTCTGATGAAGGGCTCCTGCCCGAAATGTCGATTTTCCTGCTCCTCGGATGCTGCCTGACCTCCTGTGCTTTTCCAGTACCACGCTAATCTTGACTGCTACAAAAATGTCTGTTTCCGAATGCAATGTGCTTCACATAAATACACTTGATATTGGTTTGTGCTCTGTTGTTGCTCTTCTTTACTCTGACAGACCTACAGCAAAATTACAGCCATATTGCCGTGCCAGTTGCCCTGAGCGATGTTCCACCAGACATAGCAGAATTTCTTGAAGATGAAGAAAGCTGGGACTTTAATATTTTTGAACTTGAATCTAGAACTAACAAAAGGTGGGTACCAGTATTGAATTGTGTTGCTCCATGACTAAATTCAGGAGATTCTTTGGCTTACTTTGTATTACCAGTTGATCATGAAATACACTCATACTGTCTGGTATTTTCATTGAATATTTGGCAGTAATTAAAGTGAAATAGCAAGGTATTCTTTCTGACCTTCATTTATTCAGTCATTCATTTTCTGAAACTGAGTCCAATAAATTAATTTCAGCAATATGCTTGTATTTAATTATAGACTATTTGGTTCAATGAAATATTTAATTAATTGGTTTACCTTTTCATTTAAAATCTGCATGGACTTGATCTCAGTGTGTTGTATTCCTCTAGTTATCATTGCAAAAAAAAGTAAAATATGCTTCTAAAAAGTAAGAGGGTTTCTATGGGAAAGTGCAGTGTCGCTGGTAACTCATCTATGCATGTACACTTATTCACTTTGGAATAAACTGTGCTCCCAGATCAACTGCCATTTCACTGCATTACAACAGTGACTACACATCAAAAATACTAATTGACTGTAAGATGCTTTGGAAATTTCTAAAGATATGAAAGACACAATATAAATGCAGATTTTGTTTCTAAAATTAAAGATAAATTAGACATGAGTGGATAGGGTAAGAAACAAACCAAAACTTCTGCTCATTTAACCCCAATGCAATTTGCTTCCATCATAAAGAGCAGAAAAGTAAGGCAAAAATATAAATGACTGACTGTGAAGTTGGAAATGACCATCCCAGATACGACAAGCCCAGTTTTCACTCCTCGCTCTGCAAACCCGGCCCTGGGGAAGAAGAGTGTCCTGGAATGTCAGATTTGCATTCCTCAAGAGGTGGGCAGAGCAACTCCAGACAGAGATTGCTGGTTGTGAAAACTGGCTTCTGAGTAAGGCCAGTCTTTGTGCAAAGGCATTATAGAAATCAGTTTAAGGCAGGTTACCTCCCAGCCAGTCACCGCTCACACTTGCTCTAGAATAAATTATCCTCACACACTATCTATGCCAACCCTCTGCCACCTCATTGTCTCCATGCCACCCATGTCTCTCTACACACTCCCACATTGCAGGTAATTTCCCTTATACCAACCTATGACCCTCCCGCTACCCTGACCCTTTATATAGGCCATGCTGACCTGCATCTGTGCATCTATCACCTGAGACATTTATAGCTCTCTCACAACTTAGTGCAACTTTATGACAAGTCATGCCCTGCCACTGTCTGCCCCTTCCCCACCTCCCCTACCTCATCTATTTAATATAATGGGTAAACCCTAGGAGGCCCACAGCAGAAAGTAAGGTTATGCCTATTAATTATGTCACTATTTTTCAAAAGTCATTGATGTAAAAAAATCAGTACATAAAAATTCATTCAGCTAATTTTTTTTTAGATTACTTACAGTGTGGAAACAGGCCCTTTGGCCCAACAAGTCCACACCAACCCTCCGAAGTGCAACCCACCCATACACTTACCCCTTCACCTAATACTATGGGCAATTTAGCATGGCCAATTCATCTGACCCACACATCTTTGGGCTATGGGAGGAAACCCACACAGAGAATGTGCAAACTCCAGACAGTGAGTTACCTGAGGCAGGAATTGAACCCAGGTCTCTGGCGCTGTGAGGCAGCAGTGCTAACCACTGTGCCACCGTGCCACCCTTTATGAAGGCAAACCTTTGTACTCTAGATTGACAGTTTTGGATAGTTCTTCTATAACTTTGACATATTTTTCAGTTCCAGTATGTATATTTTAAGCACATTCATGTGTCAAAGGGTATCAGACTCTCTCCCCAATAAGAACATCTAGCTCCCGCTAGAGGCCACCTAACGTATCCTGGGACCTCATCGAAAGTTGACAAACCATCTAAATGAAATTCACCGAAACACAACTGCTCTGACCTGATCTGCTCTGTGCACGTTTCGTTCCAGACAACAGGAATGCCAAAATCCAATTCAAATGGCAGTAGCTGACCATCTTAGTGGCCAGATATCTCAGGGAACTGGGCATGCACAAAGCTCAGGACTTCCACAACCCCATCTCCATGAAGATGAGAAATTATACATGTGAGGGTGAGACATGTGAGGGCAATTCTCAGGGATTTTAAGCAATTCACCGAGATAGAGAGGATCTCTGTCAGGGTGAAAATCTGGGCCTGTGTAAAATGGTCAATCTAGACATCAACTAAATGTACTATCCCAGAAGATTCAAAGCATCCAGATATTTGACATATCTGTTCATTTTCAGGTCAGATACGATAATTATTGGTACCAGTTGTAAAATCAGGAAAATCTACAAAAGCAGACAATGAAAAAAGTAATTACAACGTTACAGTTGTAGTTTAAGTTAATCTTGAGTCCAACATGTAAATATTCTCCTGTGATATGGGGTCGAGGAGATACATTAGCCAGTCTCTTTTATTTGGCATGTAAGATATAACAGATGCTGATGAAAATTTGGAATCAAGTCATCATTATGTAGAAGCTGAAAATGTGTTGCTGGAAAAGCGCGGCAGGTCAGGCAGCATCCAAGCATCCTGAAGAAGGGCTTATGCCCGAAATGTCGAATCTCCTGTTCCTTGGATGCTTCCTGACCTGCTGCACTTTTCCAGCAACACATTTTCAGCTCTGATCTCCAGCATCTGCAGACCTCACTTTCTCCTCCATCAATTTGTAGTAGTCTTGGTGATCTTATTGTCGAACTGAACAGATCCTTGTGCCCCTTAATGCTTAATCAAGCACCCCCACCCCCCTACCAAGGCTAATGACATACCAAGTTGCAGGAATGTTCCCCCGGTCTGTGCAGCTGTTGTAGCTGGTTTAAGTTGTGCACTTATTTATGAGTGTCTCTAAACACAAGCTATACCAATTTGAACCTTACTCTCTGGACTTAGGTAGGCAGGGAAAGTAAGTGTTTTCCTTATTAGATGAATCTCCATTGAAACACCGTCTTTGAGGTTTGCTGCAATGTCTGTTTTGGAGACTGTTAAACTCAATGTGGACGCATGGCTGACAGAAGTTGCCCCTCCATTGTCAGGCCTTAGTCCTGACTCAGGACTCCAGTAGAGGAAATTCTGTCCCTAAAAATCGATCAGAGGCTGGCAACTCTAATATGCCATAAGGATCATACCAGTGCCTATGGTCCTGCAGCAACTTCACCAAGGATCCTCACTGAATCCCTAGATTCAGATCTGCGTAGTTGGGTGGTTGGCTAATGTGGGCAGTGGAGGTCATGCAGAGGGCAAGGCAGAAAGATTTTCAGCACCTCTCTCAACTCCACTGATTTTGCATCAGATACAGAGTGTCTGGCAATGGCAAACCCTGCCCCCCCTTACCTCCTAGTACCTCTATTCCCTTCTTATTCCTTCACCCTCCCTGCCACTCCCTGTCCTCTCTCCTCTCTCATCCCATCCCCCTCAACCTCCTATCCCACTGAGGCATTCCCCACTCCGTTTCCCCTCAGTCCTGTCCCCTTTGCCTTCCCTCCAGCTGGCAGCACTCCCAGAAACATCAGTCCCTCCACTACCAATGCTCAGTAGCAGCAGTGTGTATTATGTACAAGGTGCACTGCAGAAGTTCACCAAAGATCCTCAACCATCACTTCTCAAACCCATGACCTCTTCCATCTAGAGGGACAAGGACAGCAGATAGACCACCACCTTCAAGTTTCTCTCCAAGCCACTAACCATCCTGACTTGGAAGTATATCATCATTCCTTCACTGTTACTGGATTAAAATCCTGGAACTCCATCCCCAACATCATTGTGGGTGTACTGACACCAAATGGACTGCAGTGTTTCAAAAAGATGGCTCACCACTGCCTTCTCAAAGGCAACAATGTGGGTTGGACCCATATTGACTGGTCTAGCCAGCATCATTCGTGTCCCATGAACAAATTAAATACAAAGTGACAACTTCCAGTTTAGCTAGCTGCTAATACTTTGCTTGCAAATTTTGTCATCAAACATCAAGAAAAACCAAGGCAGTTATGATATTTGAGAGTGTGTCAGATTACAGTTCCAAATATCAAAAGAAAACACCAGGCATACAAATTAAAAATGTTTGCAGAGCTAATATGAAAACATCGTGAAAAGAAGTAATTCAACAAGACTTTTTTTGTCAATAAATACACTGTTACATTAGCTTCATTTTCATTGTTGAAGTAGAAATTGTATTCAATGAAAAATGACTTTTTTGATGCTGTTCAGTTCAGGAGATTCACATTTAAAGTTGTGATTCTGTTTCTGAAAATCATAACATAAAATGAAATGACTCTTCGAGAATCATAGGTTCGCACAGAAATCAATGTTAAAATCACAGTTTGATTCCTTTCAACATTTCTTACAAGGAAGAAAATATATAAAAGTTGAAAAACTGCACCATGCAATAAGTGTCCAGTAAGCACCAATCATTCCTAGCAGAATAATTTGCAATAAAAAAAAACCACCAGGGATAAAGGAATCATAATTCACAAGAAATATGAAATGCTTAAAGAATTACCATGCCTCTGCTACAGTAGTTCAAGATTGATCAGGCTCCATCGAGAGAAAGAGGTTGGTCAATGCAGGTTGCAGCTGATGTCCCAGGATTAACTGCCCTGACAAACATCTGCCACAAGAGGAGAAGCCAGGAACTAAGAAAATGGAGGGATAGAAGAATGGACCGCATTGATGAAGATGGGAACAAAGGGTGGACGTAAGGCCAAGAAGAAAGGTTAGGGTGGATGCAGGGACTGAAGGTAAGATTGGAAGCACTGGTGGAAAAGGTTAAGTCACATGCAAGCCACAGAAAGGAAGCCTGCAGCAGACATTGTTAGTGTAAAACTGCCATGAAAAAAATGTTGTTTGGGAACTTACTGTAATTGCTAATCTGCTTTTTAAACATTATTCTTTCTGATTTGTTTCAGGCCGTTGTTTTATCTTGGTTTAAAAATCCTAACAGAGTTTGGAGTATGTGAATTTTTAAACTGTTCAGAAAAGATTCTAAGATCATGGCTACAGCTCATAGAGACCAATTATCATGCATCAAATTCATACCACAATTCAACGCACGCTGCTGATGTATTACATGCCACAGCATATTTCCTGCGAAAGGACCGAGTCAAGGTAAATCTTAGACTTATTGCTCTAAATACATTGACGTATTAGTCTGACAGTTGGTGATGATGGGCAGCAGTGGAAATGTAGAACATCAACTAAATTAACTAAAATTAACTAAATTTCTACAATTTTCTGTCACAATGTTTAAAATTGCCTCTCTTTCTGCATTTTACATTTCTTTGGATAGCATAATTTAACACAGCAATTACTGATTATTTTGACTTTGTCAATAATAACTCACCAAAGTTGCAACTTGTGCTACAGTAAGATATCTGGACATTGGATATGGAGGAGGCTGGAACATAATGGGCCAATTCAAAAGAATTTTTGTCTTCCAGTGCAGAAGTCACTGCCACAGCATCAGTTAGCTGACCATAGACAGCATGAGAGGAGTCACAGGAGCCAGGAATACCTTATAACACAGGGACAAAGCTGAGGCTTAGGCCTTTTATTGTTGCATGTAAACCAGAATTACATCTTTGACGCATTGTCTATTTCGTTTGTTGGAGACATTGTTCTTCTGGTCTGCAAGAATTAATTTTCTTGGTGAGCTAAAAATTGATTTCCTCTCATTTTTAAACACATGTTATTGGTTGCAATCTTTCCATGCCCAATCCCCTTAGGGAAGGCAGCTGGGTAATTCATGCTATCTCCCGATTGGCCTGATGGTAATGTTCAGTTGGGTATCACCCAAGACTGCGGGCTGGCAGAACACTGAGGCCTCTGCATAGCTAGCACGTGTGTCAACTATTCTGACGGCTTAAAGGTAACCTGGCAACCAGAAACAGAAGCTGTTTCTGACTGACAGTACCGAAATTGGCTGCAATGAGGAGCTGGCTAATTGGAGCAGCAGGAAAATGAGAGCACTCCTACTTTCACAGATGTGCTGTGATAGAGATCTACAAGAGTGGAAATGCCATATTTCCACGGAGGATGCTAGGAGGCCCTCTTGAAAATTTCCAAAAGGACAAAGAGAAATGGAAAGGGCGGTCAGCACTGGAGTCTCGTCTCCAGGACATGGCAGCAAGAACTTCTCTGACATTATCCTGTTGGTCAAGGTCAATGAATACATCTTCAAAGGCTATCTCACATTCATCAATCAGCAACAACTCACATTGCGCATTGCACTACTTTCCCTTCACTCACCTGTCAGCAGTCTGGTCAGAACTCAGGCTTAATATTCAGTTGTTTCCCATCACCCTCCCACATTTTCCAATATTGTAAGCCTCACATTCACCTCCCAGAGCCTCCAGTAACTATCCGGCTGCAAACACCTAAACGGAGTGAAATACAATCATTGACTTTTGTCCCATTTTGTAGGACATGTCATGCACAATCATAGGGAGCAGAGCAGAGCAGAACCAGCATAACTGAAGCCCTATATAAAAGATTACACACTAGATGATAGGTTCACTTTGAAAGACAAAAGTCAACTGAAGAACTGCCAACTGGCCAGTGTCAGGAGAGGGGGAGAGAGCTACTCCATAGCTCTAATGAAGAGCACCATCACCTAACCTATAGCTAACAACTACCATGAGGATACTTGCACAGCAGCAGCTTTAGGAGGTGCTGTCTGGTTGTGATCTGCTTATGGTAAGTCATCAGACTTAGTGGGCTGCAGCTGGGTAGGAATGAAAGGTAGATAGTGTGGCAGTTCACTAGGAAGGTGAGACCGCACAAGAATTGTGCTTTAAAAAGGCTGATGAGGACTTCAGTAGAATGACAAAATGGAAAATGCTGGTAAGGATGCACACTGAGTCCATTGGCAGGCCTGAAGAATGTCTGTTGGCACTGTCAAGGAATTTGGAACAGCCTGTTTCCAAAGTGGAATAGGGCTTCGCGCAGGAGTTCAGAGAGTATACTTCTCACTGTGGAAGTAGTGACTGCAGTATTCGGTTATTCAATTGGCTCTGAGATGGAGAATATATTTAAATCCAGCACCTCCAGCACTCTTCATTTCACCAGGAGATCCACTCATTCTGAGGAATTGGGTTTCAAAGGCTTATATAATTACTACAGTGAGGGACAGTTCTGGATGTGTATGTAAAGCACATGAGTCCAATACTTGGACATTATCTCAAGGCAGAAAGCTAATAAGTGCTCAAACAGTGTGCAGAAGGCGATGTGACATGGTGGCAAGTGCACTCAAAGAACATGCCAGGCCAAATTGTGATAATTAGGTAAAAACAATGACTGCAGATGCTGGAAACCAGATTCTGGATTAGAGTGGTGCTGGAAAAGCACAGCAGGTCAGGCAGCATCCGAGGAGCAGTAAAATCAATGTTTCGGGCAAAAGCCCTTCATCAGGAATACAGGCAGAGTGCCTGAAGGGTGGAGAGATAAATGAGAGGAGGGTGAGGGTGAGGAGAAAGTAGCATAGAGTACACTTGGTGAGTGGGGGAGGGGATGAAGGTGATAGGTCAGGGGGGAGGGCAGTGTGGATAGTGGAAAAGAAGATAGGCAGGTCGGACAAGTCATGGGGTGCAATGGGAGAGGGACTCCCTGAGATTGTTGTAGAGAGAGGAGGAGGAAAACTTATTCAAGGTAGGCATCCTTGCAAGAGGATTCGCAGTAGGGTTAAGATCAACTAGGTAAAAATAATGTGATAATTGAATGGTATACATTTCACCAGGGAAACGGCAAGTCCATTAAACAATGTAAGGCAGTGTTATGGAAATTGGCTTCTGCATATAAATCTGTCACAGTGAGCAAGGAGCTAATTTGTAACCAATTAATTGAAACGACATCAATTCCACAAATTAGGGAACAATTGTTTAACCTTGGAAAAAGACACAACCTTGTCCATCAAAATCAAATCCGTCGTGTTCGACTGGAAAGGGTTAAACAGAAATGCAGCCACAGATTGAGGGTTTTACCTTGTTTAACCAGTTCGTGTACAAGGGTTATGGGCAAAGAAACCTCAACAGCCAAATCGACATGTGGCCCCTCCTGGTCAAAGAAAGTGCCCAATTTCTGGGGGTACCTATCGCCATGTGCAGCTTGAGGGAATAAGTATGACTCATTAAAGCGAAATAACAACACAAAGGTGTATAGCTCATTGAAACAGAGAAAGTCATAAGTTTAGCAGATGGAGAAATCTCTTCCTGAGAGTGAAAGTACGTCATGATGGTATGGGTGGGAATTCCAGTGTTTCCTACAGTATGGGTATTCCAGTGTTACCTATACTAATGTTGACATAGAAGTATAGACTCTCAAATTCGGCCATCTTTGTTTTTTGCAACAGGTGCTCCTGTGATAGGCAATCTTCAAGTTCATAGTAACTCTATTATTCCAGTTTTGGAAATAATCATAATTCCAATGCCTTAACCAAAGCATTATCCAAAGTTCACATTACCAAGAAAAAGGCAGAAAGCTTATCTGTTTGCTAAGCTTGGCTTCATACTTGAAAAGTCTGCCCAAGCACACATTAATGTTATCGATGACATGGAGTATTTACAACGGTCTCTTTCCTACTTGTGCAACTGGCCCTTCCACCTGAAAAAGAAGTGGCATCGTGTAAGACTACTCCATCTCCAGTGAATAGAACAAAATAGTTAGTCAGCTGCTAAATCCTCAGAAACAAAATTCTGCATACTCAGAATTTAGTAGAGTACATCTCCAGACCTTAGCATGAAAGAAAAATGTCTTTTGATGAAAGATGGATACCCTCAGCATTTTTCACAAGTGATACCTTGTACGCACATAGGAATATTTTAATTTTTTTTGCATAAAACCAGTTAGCAACTTGATGATATATTGCTATGTTTTCAGGGAAGTTTGGATGAGCTGGATGAGGTTGCAGCACTCATTGCAGCTGCAGTGCATGATGTGGACCATCCAGGGCGCACCAATTCCTTCCTGTGTAATGCAGGAAGTGAGTTAGCTGTACTATATAACGATACGGCAGTTCTGGAAAGTCATCATGCAGCTCTGGCCTTCCAACTTACAGCTGGAGATGACAAGTGCAATATCTTCAAAAACATTGAAAGGTGAGATTTGCTGATCAATAGATTATCAAGTTCACTGAATGCCCCCAGTACCATATGAATATTTAGTTTATTAATAGTACCGTCTCTAAACTCTGGTGGTTAAAAGTAGGAACTTTCACTCTTCTAAGGATTGCCAAAACCAAAAGAATATTCATAAAGTTTACGTATATAACATACTATACTTTTAATGCAGTAAAATAATGACACATCACAGGGATATAATCATTCAAAAATTGTCATCATTTTCAAAGAAGGTGATTTTAGGACAAGTAAGTAAAGATTTCCTTAAATAGATAGATTTTAAGGAGCACCTTAAAAGAAGAGGGAAAAAGATTTAGGAATGGAATTCCTGAAGTTGGGATCTAAAGAGCAGATAACATGAACAATATAGGAGTAGATGAACATAATGGAGAGGCAAAAATGTTCTGCTCCACCAAGCCAGTCCTACACTTACGATGGCTGGAACATCACGATCAGACGCTCAAAGGGGTCTTAGATAATAAAAATATAAACATTATACTAAACTGTTACTAGATGGTTAAAAATGTTTTAATTTTTTAAAAAATTGAAACAGCAACAAAACAGTGCTGCAGGATTCTGCTGAACAAACAACAAAAGGTCAGGAAGTAATCACGGGTCCAATTTTTTTTCAGGAATCAATTTCGGACATTGCGACAAGCAATCATTGATATGGTTTTGGCTACAGAGATGACGAAACATTTTGAACATGTGAACAAATTTGTGAACAGCATCAACAAGCCTATGACTTCTATTGAGGAAACCAGCTCAAATGTAAGGTCTAAGCCGCAGCATCCTCATGTATCAGTGACATGGAATTCACTGCAATCAACACGCCCTAAAACTAAACCTACTCCATAAAATTTATATGTATTATTATAGCACAAGTGCTACCCTTAATTGATTTCAAGGCAGCAATTTAATCTCAAGGTTCATTGGTATTTTGATTATAAACTGTGCAAGCTTCCTGCACATAGTTGATGACATTAGCTGAGCCTTTTAATTAGAGGTACTGCTTAATAAATATGCCCAGGTTTATATTATTCTGTGCATCTTGATTCTGTTATCAGCACTTTAGACATATTTCAGTTTTGGGATTGGGTGACACTGATAAAGCAACCAATTTTTTGTGCAATCGAATATTTGTTGAGAAGGCAGTGGCTGATTTACCTGCTGTTCTGCATAGCTATGGGGCAAAGAGATCCATGTTTTTGACTCAGGATCAATGATAAATGTTCAATTCAGAATGCTTTGTTACTTGGACAGAGAACTGTAGATGTTGTTGCAACTGCTTCCCTTATTCTTCGAGATGATAAAATGTGTGGTGTTGTCTTTGCATCAATCCATCCTGTAATTTTGCCAAGGGACAGTGACACAGTGTTATTGTCATTTGACCCTTAATCCCCAGGCTCACCTTAGTGCTCTGGAGACGTGAGTTTGAATCCCAGCTGATGGAATTTAACTTTAATAAATAAATCTGGAATTAAAAGCTAGTCTCAGTAATGGTAACCATGAAATTATCACCAACTATTGTAAAATCCCATCAGGTAAACCAGCCATCCTTTATTGGTAAGGCCTACAATTAGCTCCAAATCCATAGCAATACCATTGACTCTTAACAAACCATTCAGTTTGAAAGCAGTAAGGGATGGACATAGATAATGGCCTGATAACCCATGAAAGAATCAAGAAAATACTAATCTTCAATCATCATTCCTATGAATGGTGGCTACCAGTATTATTATAATAACATAATTGTGCTTTACTGGTATTTTCTGAACAAATTGTTTTGCTATGCCTTTCATTTTATGATGAGAAATGCAAGTTGTCCTGGATATAAATGCCACAATTTAAATAATCCTAGGCGTTTTTATAATTTTTGATTATTTATTGTTATTGTAAAATTCATATAGCATACAATTGTGATGGGGATCTAAAGTACATCATATAAAGGCATTTGCTTAATGTTGCTACAATTAACTGTTAATGGGAAGAAACCTTATGGCTGGCTTTAACTATCTGAAGTACCATGTGTTTTATTCTCCCACCTTTCAGACAATGCAACAATGAACAGATAATCTGTATTTGTGATGTTGATTGATCGATAAATATCAGCTAAGGAGACAAGTCCACTCTACTTGTTCAAAACAGTATTATGGGATCTTTCATATCCAGAGCTGAATAACCTTCCTGAAGAAGGGCTTATGCCAGAAACATCGAATCTCCTGTTCCTTGGATGCTGCCTGACCTGCTGCACTTTTCCAGCAACACATTTTCAGCTCTGATCTCCAGCATCTGCAGTCCTCACTTTCTCCTCTTCCATATCCTCCCAAGAATACAGTTAATTGATCCAGTTAAATGGATCACCAGAAGATCACTTGGTTATCACAGACAATGCAGCACTCCCTCAGTATTGCACTGGAACTTCAGCCTTGATCTTTGTACTCAGGGCCGGGAGTGAGGCTTCAACCCAAAACAGCTGACTCAGAGAGAAGTCCTGGTGGTCTAGTGACAATTGACACTTTGGAATACTTGACTGTTCAAAACTGAGAAAGACTATCTTGATCTACTGATTTGGAACTGATGATTTCTGATTTAATATCCCACTTTCATTCTCAAACCTTTACTAGGGCTATTTTCCAAATACTTATCTTTTAATCTCTTGAAGTTTTAAAATATTCCCTGCCTCGCTTCTTCATTGATTCAACATCCTTTATGTAAAGTGATGTAAATTTTAGCGTAGGCAACAACGATAGTTAACTATCCCTGCTTTAAGAGACCTCTTTCCAAGTTTGAGTTAGAAGCCACTTTTCAAATCCTTTTAATGTAGGCATTTCTGTTACTGCTGGACAATCAAAATAGTTTTGCTCACTGAGAAATGCCCAAACCTTAGTCATTTGACGAGTCATCAGCTAGCTACATCTTCTCCTTCTCAACTCAAGTGCACAAAAGGCTCCCTACTGCAAATTAGGGCTGATTTAGAAGTTTCAGTTCCACTTTCTTCTCACTTGGTGGCCCATGTGTTTGTGCAAGTGTTCCTATACAATGGTATACACTTTCTCGGGGCAGCATGATGGCTCAGTGGTTAGCACTGCTGCCTCACAGCACCACCCTCGGTGTACTCTCCCTGCGTCTGTGTGGGTTTCTTTCAGGGGCTCCAGTTTCTTTCCACAGTCCAAAGATTTGCAGGTTAGGTAGATTGGCCAAGCTAAATTGCCCATAGTGGAAGTAGTGTCCAGGGATGTGCCGGCTAGGTGAATTAGCCATGGGAAATGCAGAGTTACAGGGATAGGGTAGTGTTGGTCTGGGTGGAATGCTCTTCAGAGGGTTGGTGTGGACTCAATGGGCCAAAAGGCCTGTTTCCACACCGTAGGGATTCTATGATTCAAAGAGCACTTGGTTACCACATTACCTTGTAATCTACCCAGGTTTGGTAGTCCAGAACAGAAGTCATATTCCTTATGCCCAAAATGTCTACTCATCTGCTCCTCGGATACTGCGTGACCTGCCGTGCTTTTCCAGCACCACACGTTTGACTCAGAAACAAATTTACTTCAGCAAAAAAAAAAGGATTTTGATAAGGATTTTTTAAAAAGCTGTAAATGGAGAGGTTTGGGAGAGGAATTGCAGCCCAACGATGATTGGTTAAAGGAAGGCAGGGTATGTACTGAATAACAGACAAAAATAGTTTGATGACAGATTACAGAGACAGAGAAAATTCCAGAACTATAGATGGATGAACTGAAGTTTAAAGACATGCATGAAGGCTTTAAGTGCAGTGAGATATAGGTCATTATAACCTAATGTAGAAAGGAGTGGTGGCTAAGTAGGACTTAATTTTGGGCAGAATAGGTAGAGTGGTTTTGATTAAAAACATCAACATTGTCTTTAGTTTGGCATTAAATTTAACATCTGATATAATAGCTGGCAAGGAGAATGGGAATGTCACATGGTGGCGTCTTCTACCAATATTGCAACAAAAGTACGATGTCAATGCAGTATAGAACAAATGTCACTTTGGATCTGATCCATTTCCACATGAATTGGCAGTGCTCAGTGTTAACACTGGTACAAGAGTCAAGAAAATTCTCAATTACTCACATTCTTCTTGAGTGCAGATGTCACCAAGAAGCTTTAGAAAGCACTTTTACACAAAAAAGGTGGTCGACATTTGGAACTCTCTTCAGTAAATGACAGTAGATGCGTGATCAGTTATTAATTTTAAATCTGAGATAGATAAATTTTTGTTAAGCAAAAGTATAAAAGGCCCATATGGAGTATGGAATTGGGCCACAGATCTCCCGTGATCTGATTGGATGGTGAAACAGGCTCGAGGGGCTGAATGGCCTACTCCTGTTCCAATGTTCCTAAATACGGTTTCATTTTCAGAGGGGTTTAATTTGTAAGGTGAATAACTTTTCGTATAATGGCCCTGAATTCTCATGCATTTTAGCGTGTGGTGCAACTTTGACAGGAGATCAGGGGAATTTCCTGAGAGTTAGTGTTGTTGGTCTAAAATGACCAGGGATGCCATTTCTCTGGATGTTTTGCCAAACTCCAACTCAAAATATGGCTGAAGAGTTTGTCATTCCCCAGAATGTCAGAAACAGCATGTGTTCAGAGCAATATTAAAAAAAAATGAATGTTTGAAAATTTGCAATTAACCTTACAACTTAAATTGCATCAGTGGATGTAAATGGTTAGCAATTATGTATAAATTCATTGATTTCTGCTTATATCTCAGAGCGAGAGCAGTGATGGTGAACGTCCATCCAGTTTTAAGAACTCAATTGAGGACAGACTGCTCATCAAACGCATGTTGATTAAATGTGCTGATGTCGCTAATCCTTGCCGCTCTGTAAAGTTATGCGTAGAATGGGCGGGTAGAATTTCAGAAGAATATTTTGCTCAGGTAACATTCTACTAGTCATCACTATTTAAGGTTGTAAAGGATCACACTGATCCTCGTTGAATGTAAACTGAGAGAGTGGAGTTGATCTCTTTTTGTTTTCTTCATGTTTTAAGCTTTCAAGTAGAATTCCAAGTTCTTAGTTTATCCTTGCTGAAAAAATGTTTTACCCACCTGTACTAATGGCCTGGATTTTACAGCCTCCTATCAGATGCATTTTCAGCATATCATGGAAGGCAAGCCCAACACTTTCTCATCCACCTGACAAGTTTCCCACAATATGGCAGGTGGATGAGCACTGAAATAAAACGCCATTTTTTAAAAAAAATAGGTAGTTGAGCTTCTTAACAATATGACCCTGCTCACACCATTTACACCTGAAAAGAGGGCACTAGTGGTTTAGTTGTGGTATCCCTATCTCTGTAGCAGAAGGTCTGCGTTTGAGTTGCACTTGCCCTAAATACATGTTTGAAAACATTTACAACTGGCAGGCAGGTGGGAGTGATAGGGTGGTTTGTATTAAAAACTATTGAAGAGACACCAAAGGAGGAAGGCACATCCGCCCCCACCCCACTCCGGCCTATCACCCTCACCTTGACCTCCTTCCACCTATCCCACCTCCATCGCCCCTCCCCCTAGTCCCTCCTCCCTACCTTTTATCTTAGCCTGCTTGGCTCTCTCTCTCCTATTCCTGATGAAGGGCTTATGCTCAAAACGTCGAATTCTCTATTCCTGAGATGCTGCCTAACCTGCTGTGCTTTGACCAGCAACACATTTGCAGCACATTATACTTGGTGTTGAGGAGAGGGAGGTGACCTTCTATATACATTGGGGTACCCCCCCCCCCACCAAGATGTTTGTCCCCCAAAATCCTAATTAAACATATAGTTCTCATATTTGTTAGCACTCTGTAGTTTAGTTTCTTGCAGAAGAAGGACTTCATTCCCCACGCACTAACACATTATCCTCCATACTCAGTAACAACTGCTATTGATATAACAATTCCTGTATTTGTCAACAGACCGATGAGGAAAAATGCCAAGGTCTACCAGTTGTGATGCCAGTCTTTGATCGAAATACCTGCAGTATTCCAAAATCTCAAATATCGTTTATCGATTATTTTATAACAGACATGTTTGATGCTTGGGATGGTAAGTTATTTTGATATTTTCTACACTACATATCAGCCTTTTAAAAATATATATCAACAAACGCAGGGCCATTATATTGCTACCTTCTTATGCGCTGGGTTGCACACATACAATTAATATTTCAACCTAGCTCAGGGAGAAAGTCCAAATTGCCTGGGAATTTCTGCACTGCAACCTGGTTAAAGGTGGGCAGGAAGACCCTTTCTCACTTTGTAAATGTAATTTGTTTTCTTCTCACTTCCAATAAGGTTATAGCAATCCAGCAGCCAAAGGTTGTAGGAAATTCAACACCTGTATCATTTAGTAAACCTATAGAGTTTGTCTGAATGTGTTGTCCACCGATTATGTAATTACTATTTTTCTGTACAACTTTTCAGCAATGCCTTGGACTCACATGGAGAGTGATGGGTGGTGGAGATTCTGTTCACTTTTCTCCACATTTAAACATTCAGTTATAACCCTACAGCATACCCTCGGATACTGAAAAGGAAAGAACTCAATGCATACAACTTTAGTATTTTCATCCACAGTCTGTCACTGCACACTGCCATTGGTAGAGATATGAGAGCAGAATATGTACCTATTTGTTTGCCAGAGACTGGTGAACAGGAATGAGAGAAGACTTCTTGTTGGCAGCTATTGGATTTCTGACTTATATGAGCATAATAGAAGTTATATTTAAATGTATAAATCCTAAATTAAATATAAGTCATAAAACAATGCAAGTTATTGTACACATAGCACTTCAGAGTAATATATCTTAACTATGCTTATTTCAAAAGGTCTTTGGTTACTGGATGTAGGTTTGCTCGCTGAGCTGGAAGGTTCATTTCCAGATGTTTCGTCATCCTATTAGGTAACATCTTCAGTGGGCCTCCAGGCGAAGTACTGTACATGATTCCTGCTTTTTATTTATATATTATAACCCAAACATATAAATAAAAAGCAGGAATCATGTACAGTGCTTTGCCTGGAGGCTGACTGAAGATGTTACCTAGTGTGGTGATGAAACATCTGGAAATGAACCTTCCAGCTCAGCGAGCAAACCTACATCCAGAACTTCAATCTGAGATACAAATCTTCTCAAAACTCGCTCTTTGGTTATTATATTATATATTTATTAGAAAAGTTAATCATAGGTAATTATTTAGCATGTGCTGCATTAAATACTTTTGACTAAATTAAAAATCATTTTTATCTAATTTCAACTGTCTTCCTTTCAGCATTTGCAAACCTCCCTACATTAATACAGCACTTAGCTGAGAACTACAAGTACTGGAAGACTCTAGATGAATGCGAGTGTAAAGGTTTGCGACCTCCACCTGACTCTTAAAAGGTGAACGGACAAAATGTTTGGTTTGCCAAACTCACTTTAACCCGTGACGCAAGCAAAGCCATTGAAGAGATTCTATTTTATTCCTGTGACTGTAAAATTATATTGTAATATAAACCTAACGCATTATGGGAAGATTTGATGTACAAAGTGCAGGAAACTATGTTGTATGCCATCATGGGGTACCCCAATTACAACCAAAAGCACAGAATGCTTGAGTTTCAACACTGGATTTCATCATGTTCAAGAACATTTTTTCTTACCTTTCTTGAGGAATATCACAGAGTAAGGAAAGTAACTGATAGGTCTCTGTTGAGAGAAGGCACAATTGAAAATGCTGTTTCTGGAACTATTACCCTCAAACCATAAGGTTATATGTAAATAAGTCTGTCATTTCCTACAAAGTTCTTTTTTGCAAAGTTCTAGTTGCTTGGAAAACTAGGGCAATATTCTAACCATTAATAGTTTTTTTTAACCAATTTACTGTTGTTTTAAATAAATGAATTGAGGCCTTAAGGCAACTTTGGGCATTTTATAAATGTTTAACATGGAAATTAATCTTTACTCCTTGTGAAATCAAAAAATGTCAGCTTGACAAATTGAGATATTCCATTCCATAATTTATTGCCACACTGTGTATTCTGATTTGATTTCTTTTTAAGTTTTATTTTGACAAGGATGTAATGATGCCAAAGATATGAAGTTAAGATCAATTTACTTCACAAATTTGATTGAATTTACCAATTAAAATATTTTTGCACTCCATATTAATTTATGTGGAAATATACATTAATATTTGCAGATTTAGCCTACATTAGTATTCAGTCCAATTTATGCAACAGCCCCAATGTAACTGACCTAAATTAATACAGTATTCTGAATAAGGTCACAAAGTAGTTAAGAGTGAATTGGGCCATTGTTCCAACTTGACTCAGTCATCCAGGTGTATCCTTGTGTCCCTCTAATCATTTCTTAAATGATTTCTAGGCTTTTGTCTCCATTGTTCTGTCAAGGTGTCCATTCCACGTGTTGATCACTTTTCTTATGCCAAAGGACTTCTGGGTATCAGCCTACATTTGCCTTTTGATGACTTGAACTTGTGGCTCCTTGTCATATTTATGTCATTAATTTTAAAGTAATCTTGCAGATTTTAATTTCCTGTATGATTAACTATTTTAAATGTGTAAAATCACTTCTTAGATGTCTTTCTTCAAGGCTGAAAAGTTCAAATCTCTGGAATCTTTCTTCATTACTCTGGCCTCTTACATGTGGTTCTTCTCAGTATTGTCTCTAATACTTGCTTGTTTCCTGTAACTAGAACTAAGCACAGCACTCACGATGTAGCCTGACCAGAGTGCTGTGCAGATTGATCATGATTCCCTTCAATTTGTATTTGTTGTTTTGGCTGTATAATTTTGCATTGCCTTGCTTTGTTGATTGCTCCTTAGCATTAATTGGATGTAAGGGCTTATGCCCGAAAAGGTTGATTCTCCTGTTCCCTTGATGCTGCCTGATCTGCTGCGCTTTTCCAGCAATACATTTTTAAGCATTAATTGGATGTATACAGTGCCGAATTTGCTTAACTTAAGCTCTTTCAATTCTATTCACAAAATATATCAGAAACTTTCCCTTTCTTTCGCATCGAAAGCAGATGGAGATGTAGTGGGTACTCAAAAGTAATGTTCCAAATTGCAAATGGTCAGAGCCAGTTTTATTCTGTGTGAATTAATGTAGCAACAGGAACTATTGAATGAAAGAGTAAGAAAAATACCCATGCGGAATGGGGGCTTAACACTGTGAATCTGTTACAGTAGAACTTAGTGGGGTGACCCAACAACAGGCTATGAAGTTGCAATAGCAACAAAATGAAACTGACTTAACATGAGAAATGTAAACACATGAAGGACCAAACACAAAATTACAGGTAAAACTAATATCAACCTCTAATGTGAAGCATACATGTACTAATGTGTATGTATATAAATAGAAAAATTGTAACAAAATATACAATTGTTTATAGACAATGCTTTAGTAATTATGTTCAATACTGGGACAATATGTGCAAAAATAAATATAATTAAACACAATATTGTTTTATCAATGCACCTTAGTGTGAGTTCTATTCTAAAATTATCTTACCTTTCTCCCTGCACAGCTTTGCAAAGCCTGAGTTGTGAGATTTGAATTGACCAATCATCCTCCAGAGTGATACTGACTGAGAGGCCCAATTGAATAGACCTGCAGATAGGCCTGCAAAGCACATGAGAGAACTCAAAATGGCTAGATGATGGAGGAAGCAAAGTAACTGAATTCTCCTGGACCTGTTTGAATAAGTTGACTCAAGAGTCAACATTTTTCCCCCTACTTGTTAGCTGTCTAATTGCTTGACATAATGCAAGGTCGCATACAGAAAATGTCTGATGAAGGGCTTATGCCTGAAATGTCGAATTTCCTATTCCTTGGATGCTGCCTGACAGAAAATGTCTGTCTTGTTTTCAGATTACAGCTCTGTGTCAGTGTTTTAATGACAGTTTCTAAAATACAAGGTAGGGTGAAGGCTCAGAATGTATTATTAATATTTGGGAACTTGGGTTCTAAAGTGGAAGTAATTTTTTTTGGCTTGCAGTTCTGTGGAGGTGAGTTTTTTTAGGATCAGAAACCTATCTATTTAACAAAGAATCAAAAGACCATTTCGAAGATGAGGCAAGGGTAATTATAATGCGATTAGGCAGGAATTAGGATGCAGGAGATGCAGACAATGTGGAGCTGATTTAAGGAACAGATATTGCATGTCCTTGATAGGTATGTCCCGATCAGGCAGGGAGGAAGTGATAAGGTAAGGGAACCGTGGTTTTCTGCAGAAATTGCATCTCTTGTTAAGAAGAAGAAAGAGGCTTATGTGTTGATGAGGCAAGATGGTTCAGATGAGGCGATGGAGAGTTACAGATCAGCTAGGAAGGATTTAAAGAGAGAGTTAAGAGCAAAGCGAGTTCACGAGCAGTCTTTAGTTAATAGAATAAAGGAGAACCCGAAAGCTTTTTATAGGTATGTGAGGAGTAAAAGGATGATTAGGGTAGGAATAGGGCCAGTCAAAGACAGAAGTGGGAAGTTGAGTGTGGACCCTGTGGAGAGGTGCTAAACAAACAGTTCTCATCAGTGTTCACTCAGGAAAAGAAGAATATTGTAGAGGAGAAGAATGAGGTACGAGATATTAGACTAGAAAGGATCGAGGTTAGTTACAAACGGGTGTTATCAATTCCAGAAGGAGTGAAAGTGGACAAGTCCCCTGGGCTGGATGGGATTTATCTGAGGATTCTCTGGGAAGCTAGGGAGGAGATAGCAGAGCCTTTGGCTTTGATATTTGAGTCATCATTGTCTACAGGGTTGGTACCAGAGGACTGGAGGATTGCAAATGTTGTGCCATTGTTTAAGAAAGGCAGTAGAGATGACCCAGGTAATTGTAGACCAGTGAGCCTTACTTCTGTTGTAGGAAAGATTTTGGAAAGGATTATATAATATAAGATTTATAATCATCTGGCAAGCAATAATTTGATTTCAGATAGTCAACACGGGGTTTCGTCAAGGGCAGGTCTTGTCTCACAAACCTTACTGAGTTTTTTGATAAGGTGACCAAGCATGTAGATGAGGGTCGGGCAGTTGACGAGGACTTCAGTAAAGCCTTTGATAAGGTTCCACATGTTGGGCTGTTGGAGAAAATTCAGAGGCATGGAATTGAGGGTGATTTAGCAGTTTGGATTAGAAACTGGCTTTCTGAAAGAAGGCAGCGAGTGGTGGTTGATGGAAAATATTCAGCCTGGAGTCCAGTTACTAGTGGTATGTCACAAGGATCTGTTTTGGGACCACTGCTGTTTATCATTTTTATAAATGACTTAGAAGCAGGCATAGGTGGATGGATTAGTAAATTTGCAGATGACACTAAAGCCGGTGGAGTAGTGGACAGTGTGGAAGAATGTTATAGGTTTCAGGGGGACTTGGATAAACTTCAGAATTGGGCTGAGAGGTGGCAAATGGAGTTCAATGCAGCTAAATGTGAGGTGATGCACTTTGGGAAGAATAACAGGAAGGCAGAGTACTGGGTCAATGGAAAGCTTCTTGGTAATGTAGATGTGCAGAGGGATCTTGGAGTAATACAGTGTGTTAAGTTTCATTCATAGAGGGGTTGAGTTCTGGAGCCACAATATCATGCTGCAATTATAGAAAACGCTGGTGCAGCCACACTTGGAATATTGTGTACAGTTCTGGTTGCCACATTTCGGGAAGGATGTGGAAGCATTGGAAAAGGTGCAGAGGAGATTTACCAGGATGTTGCCTGGTCTGGAGGGACGGTCTTATGAGGAAAGGCTGAGAGACTTGAACCTGTTCTTATTGGCAAGAAGAAGGCTAAGAGGGGATTTGATGGAGACATACAAGATGATCAGAGGATTAAATAGGGTAGACAGTGAAAGTCTTTTCCTAGGATGATGATGTCAGCATGTACGAGGGAGCATAACTACAAATTGAGGGGTGATAAATTTCAGACAAATGTCAGAGACAGGTTCTTTACGCAGAGAGTGGTAAGGGTGTGGAACGCCCTACCTGCTAAGTTAACTCAGCCACATTAGGGAGATTTGAACAATCCTTAGATAAGCACATGGATGACTTTGGGATAGTGTAGGGGGACAAGTTGAGAATAGTTCACAGGTTGGCGCAACATCGAGGGCAAAACAGCCTGTTCTGTGCTGTATTGTTCTATGTTAAGCTAAGTGGCTAGACAAGTAACCTCATGAGATAACTGCTGAAGTGTTTACTAAGATGAACTGTAATGACCTAAAGTAAAAGAAAGAGGGGCCAGAGGCCAGAAGCAGGTTGAGTTCATAAGATCCATCCCAGCATATGGCTGTTTAGCAGTCTCGAAGCCATCAGAGTAACTGGAAAAAGCTTTTTCTTACGTTTCAATCCCTCTACCAACAAACAGCAACACACCATATGCCTTCTTAACAACCCTATCAACCTTAGTGGCAAGTTCCAGGGATTTGTGTACCTGGACACTGAGATCCTTCTCTGTTCATCTACAAGAATTTTACCATTAGCCCAGTACTCTGCATTCCTTTTACTTCTTCCGAAGTGAACTACCTCACACTTTTCCACATTAAACTCAATTTGCCACTTCTCAGCCCAGCTCTGCATCTTATCTACGTCCCTCTGTAACCCACAACATCCTTCGGCACAATCCACAACTCTGCTAACTTAGTGTCATCATAAATTTACAAACCCATCCTTCTATACTCACATCCAGATCATTTATAAAAATGATAAACAACAGTGGCCCCAAACAGATCTTTGTGGCACACCACTGGTAACTGTGCTCCAGGATGAACATTTCCCATCAACAACCACCCTCTGTCTACATTCAGCTAGCTAATTTCTGACCCAAACAGCTAAATCCCCTTCAATCCCGAAACTCTGTATTTTGTGCAATAGCCTACCATGTGAACCTTATCAAACACCTTCCTGAAATCCATTTACACCACATCAACTGCTTTACCTTTGTCCACCTGTTTTGTCGCCTTCTTGAAGAACTCGATCAGGTTAGTGAGGCACGACCTACTCTTCACAAAACCATGTTAACTGTCTGTAACCAAACTATTCAACTTATTCCTTGCCAGATGATTATAAATCCTATCTCTTATAACCTTTTCTGACACCTTACCCACAACCAAAATAAGGTTCCCTGGCCTATAATTAACAGGGTCATCCCAACTCCTCTTCTTAAGCAAGAGAACAACATTTGTTATCCCCCAGTCTTCCGGCACTACTCCTGTTGACAACAATGACATAAAGATCAAAGCCAAAGGTTCTGCAATCTCTTCCCTGGCTTCCCAGAGAATCAGAGGATAAATCCCATCTGGCTCAGTTGAGTCAGAAATTAAATAATGAAGATAGGACTAGTACCACTGCAGTTGAGTTACTTTAAAGGATATTGCTGGGGAAAATAAGTTGAATTTCGTTTTGCCTTTATGGTCAAAATGTCCAAATTGTCTTTGATATATAGCTTTGTTTTTTGTTCTTTGATAAATGTATATTGGCACCATTTGTGCATATGTTCAAAGATTGGTTGCCACCATAACCAAATTACAAAAAATAAAACCCTTCATCTGCCAAATGAGGTTTTACTCTGGAATCTTATATCTCCAGCATTAGCCAGGATCATTACAAAGGTGAATATTGCTAACTTGCTCATAGTGTTGAGGGATGTGTAGGTTAGATGCATTAGTCAGGGGAAATGTAGAGTAATAGGGTAGGGGAATGGTTCTGGGTGGGTTACTCCGGAGGGTTGGTGTGGACTTGTTGGGTCAAATGGCCTATCTCCATACTTTAGGGATTCTATGATTTCTATGATTCATCCAAGAAAACTCTGAGTTTGTAGTGGGAGATTTCATGAGGCTGACATGTCCTCTGACAAGGACTCATTGGTTTCTATAATATACCTTGAATTGAGATGATGCTGAGGATAAAATAAGAGGTAGTCTAACCAAGCAGCAGCATAATGATGGTGGCATTAGGTCCTACCATTATACCCAAGATCTCAACATTTCATCATTCTCTGCTGCTGAGTAAGTTAGAATCTGTAGATTGGATGCAGTGAAGCTGGGTGACTGATCAGTAGATCCAAACAAACATGCTAACAAGGAACAAGAGTAGGCCATTCAGCCCTTTGAGTCTGCTGTGCCATTCAATAGGATCAAGGGACCTGACCTCAACTCTACATTCCTGCATACCCTGATAATCTTTCATCCATGAAGGATATTTTCAAATAATGGCTTCATCCAATTAAATTTTATGAAGAGCGTTTTCACTTTTCTTGTCCCAAGTAAAAGAAGGGGTTTGCAATGATATAGTGCCTTTTACCACTTCAGGATGTTTGAAAAGCTCTCAACTACATTTCCTCATTTCATAATTTCAATGTACAAAAGAAGATTTTTAAAAATGAACATCTAAACGTGTTTAACCAAGTCATCTTGGAATGGGATGGTCAGTGATAAAGTTATGTTAATGATGTTTCCTTAACTTGACCATTTTATCTCAGGTAAATCTAGGCAACTAAGAACAGACAATAAATTCTGGTTCATCCACACCCAGCGATTAATTTTGAAAAATATCCAAAATGATATCTCTTTTAGAGAGGGGATGGTCACAAGGGTCTCTTGTACAGACAGTGCCTGGGTTGCAAATGGTTTGAAGGCACATTTAGAAGCAAATAAACATATTTGTGATAGACGGCAAGGTTTTGTACGGTGTGGTCGTGCCTCACAAACTTGATCGAGTTTCTTAAGATGAAGAAGATGATTGATGTGGGAAAAGTGGTTGATATTGTCTACATGGACTTAGTAAAGCCTTTCAGGAATAGAGAATTCGACGTTTCGAGCATAAGCCCTTGGCCTGCTGTGCTTTGACCAGCAACACATTTGCAGCTGTGATCTCCAGCATCTGCAGACCTCATTTTTTACTTAGTAAAGCCTTTGACAAGGTCCTTGATGGCAGATTGATACTAAAATGTGAAGTCACATGGTATCAGTGGCGAGCTGGCAAGATGGATACAGAACTGGCTTAGTCATTGGAGATGGAAGGTAGCAATTGAAGGATGCTTTTCAGAATGAAGGGTCATGTCTCATTCCAAAGAGATCAGTGCTGGGGCCTCTACTATTTGCGGTGTACATAAATGATTTGGAGGAAAAAGTAGTCGGTTTAATTAGTAAGTTTGCGGATGATACAAAGATTGGTGGAGTTATGAATAGTGTGGAAGATTGTCAGACAATACAGCAGGATATACATCAGTTGGAGATATGGTCAAAAAAATGGCAGATGGAGTTTAATCCGGACAAATGTGAGATGATGAGTTTTGGAAGGTCAAGTATAGATGGAAATTATACAGTGAATGGCAGAACTCTCAAGAGCATTGATATGCAGAGGGATCTGCAACTGAAGGCAGCAGTGCAGGTAGATAATGTCGTGAAAAAGGTCTATGGCATCCTTGTCTTCATTGGAAGTCACACTGAGTACAAGGATAAGCACGTTATGCTGTAGCTTCAGAGAACTTCAGTTCAACCATACTTGGAATGGTGTACTTGTATACAGTTCAGGTCAGAACACTACCAAAAGGATAAATAAGAACATAAGAACCAGGAGCAGGAGTAGCCCATCTGTCCCTTCGAGCCCACTCTGCATTCAATAAGATCATGGCTGACCTTCTCGTAGCCTCACTTGCTCGCCCTCTCACCATAACCCTTAATTCCTTTACTGTTCAAAATATTATCCACATTAGCTTTAAAAACATTTACTGAAATAGTGTCAACTACTTCACTGGGCAGGGAATCCATTAGATTCACAACCTTCTTGGTGAAGAAGTTCCTTCTCAATTCAGTCCCAAATCTGCTCCCCCTAATTTTGAGGCTATGCCCTCTTGTCCTAGTTTCAGCTGCCAATGGAAACATCCTCTCTACTTTTATCTATTCCCTTCATAATTTTATATGTTTATATAAGATCCCCCTTATTCTTCTGACTTCCAATGAATATAATCCCAGTATATTCAGTTTCTCCTCATAAGCCAACCTCTTCAACTCTGAAATCAACCTAGTCAACTTCCTGTGCACCCCCTCTAGTACCAGTACATACTTTCTCAAGTAAGGAAACCAAAACTGCATGCAGTACTCCAGATGTGGCCTCACCAGCACCCTATACAGCTGCAACATAACCTCCCCGCTTCTAAACTCAATCTCTTTAGCAATGAAGGACAAAATTCCATGTGCCTTCCTAATTTCCTGTTATAACTGCAGACCAACCTTTTGTGATGCATGCACAAGGACACCCAGGTCCCTCTGCATAGCAGTATGCTGCAACTTGTTACCATTCAAGCAATAGTCCTTTTTACTGTCACTCTTACCAAAATGACTTCACATTTATTAATATTGTATTCCATCTGCCAGACCTTTGCCCACTCACTTAAAGTATCTATAGTCCTCTGCAATGGGTCACAGTCCTCTGCACACTTTACTCTGCCACTTATCTTAGTGTCACCTGCAAACTTTAGCACACTACACATGGTCCCCAATTCCAAGTCATCTATATAAATTATGAATAATTGCAGTCTCAATACTGATCCCCAAGGCACATCGTTAGTTACTGATTGCCAACCAGAATAGCACTCATTTATCCTCACTCCTTGCTTCCAGTTAGTTAACCAATCCTCTATCCGTGCTAATATTTTACCTGTAATGCCGTGAGTCTTTATCTTATGCAGTAGCTTGTTATGCAGCACCTTGTTGAAGGTCTTTTGGAAATCTAGATACTCCACATTTACTGGGTCCCCGTTGTCCACCTTGCTCGGAATGTCTTCATAGAATTCCAAAGATGTGGGTGCTTTGGAGAAGGTACAGAAAAGATTTACCAAGGTAATGCCTGGTATATGGGATTTTAGCTATGAAGAAAGGTTGGATAGACTGGATTTGTTTTCACTGGAATACAGGAGGTTGAGGGGTGACCTGGTAGCCCAAGTTTATAAGGCTGTAAATGGCATGGATAGAGTGGAAAGTATGAGGTTTTTTTTCCCCAGGTTGGAAGGGTCAATTACTAGAGGACACAAGTTCAAGGTGCAGGGGGAGGAGAGGTGGTCTAAGATTAAGAGATGTGAGAGGCAAGTTTTTCACATAAAGAGTGGTGAGTGCCTGGAATGCACTGCCAAAGAAGTTGGTGGAAGCAGACACACAACAGCATTCAAGAAGCACCTGGACGAATACATTAACAGGAAGGGAATAGAGGGATACAGATCCCATTTGTGAAGACAGTTTTAGTATGGAAGGGCAAAATGTGTCAACACAGGCTTCAAGGCCAAAGGGCCTGTTCCTGTGCTGTATTGTTCTTTCTTCGATTTGTACACAAGTCAGAACATAATGGAGGACAACATAAAGCAGCCATCTGGAAGTACTATAATGTCTATAGTCAAATATTTAAAATTACGTCCCTGTACAGGATCACTCTCATAAGTATGAACATTGGTAAGTTGGACATTTATAAATCAGGGACCGATCCCATGTACTATCTGCCTTCCTCTACACTGCCTGGTAGTTACTCATCCCCTTTCTGCCTGTTCAGTCTTTGTGAGGTGGTCACACCATAGGTGATGTGCTGTCCACGATAATCGCAGCCCCACAGCGATTCCAGCTTCTGCTCCGAAATATGTAGTTAGCTAGTAACTGCAGCTGAACAGCTTCCTATACACACAGTTGCTAGGGACCCAGAAATTGTCCATAATTTCCCACATGAGGAACACAGAAGAGGTGGGAGCTTTGCTGCCACAAATATAAGATGTTGTCCGTTATTACAGACCAAACTGATCAATTAAGATAATGCAAAATATAACTTGTTCAGTTTTGACTGGGCCATATCTCAATATGCCGAATGCATGAGTCCCAAATTGCCTCACTTTATCTGTTTCTGACTTAGTGGGTGCTGGATTAGTACAATTGCTAAACCATTACCGAAAAAAGGACTTGGGATTGAATGCAAAACTGTCACAATATAGTATGCGGAACATCTTTATGAAAGTGTTCTCATGTGTATGAAATTAGATTCCAGTTTTTTGCTAATTACCCTAGTTTGCCAACAATGGAGTATTTGAGAACATTAGTTGGGTTAGATGGCTGTTAGTTCCAGCATGGACATGACCTCTATCATAAAATGAAAAAAAAGAATTATTTGTTTACCACTTTCACAAGTACATGAAGTGTGTTAGTTTTCTATATTGGAAATAATTTCTTGTTATTAATAACCAACACCAATGGGAATTATGAAGTGCACTATTGATGATGTAACAAGTTCAATAATCAAGCCTTACTTCAATGCAAGCCCCAGTCTTGTACCCAAGCCTTTAATGGAATTACTATATGTTCTTGCAGCAAGACAAGAATGTTACTAATCAAACATGCAAGTATTGAAGTAGGTTTGATTCAAAAATTTAAGATGCAATGTGCTGAAAGTAGTACATCAGTGTTACCATATTTAAAACATGCTGTTTCTACAGTATATATATTTAAATTATAAGCAGTACATATTTTACAGTAACGATCAAAGCAAGACATTTTTTTTAAATTAGTATCCACCAGAGGCATTCCATATATGAAGCAGTTCACCACCTACATCCTGGGTATTCCTGCCATTTTAACAATGAAAATCAAAGCATTATTTTCTGCAACATTGTAATTTATTTATGGAGGTCTTTATATTGGATGCTTGGTAATTGTCTACCTTACTTTCCAGTGTGATATTGCAGGCTCTTGAGGAACTTGTTGTTACAGCTAAAGGTGAGTGCCATTCATCATATCTGCATGTTCTTTGGTAGATCAAACCAAAATCTCTACTTTAAATATTTGTACCTTTGTTGAGACTATTGTATGAGGCAAACCAAGATGTATGCAGAACTAAATGCGTAGTATTTTCTTCACTACAATCATTAAAATGTTAATGGCGTTTTTTTATAAATGTTATTTGTTTCCTGTCACCAATTATGGTTTTGACACCAATTTTGTAGCAAGTCAAAAACATGAAATTTTGTGAAACTGTTATTACAAAGTTGCAAAGCTTTCTCCCAAGCAACCACCTCAAATTTGGCAATAGTTTCAGCACAAATCTTGGATTAACCATATCAACAGAGAATCCACTGAAGGTTTGGCTCTTCCTATCATATAGCTATCTTCTCTCCTAGAACAATATTTAGTGTAGATAATATTATTTTCAATGCTTCTCGTGTTGTCATTGTCAGAACAGTTCTCAGTATACAGAATTTTTAAAAATGAAATGACTTATGTATGGGTTTTCATGAGTAACTCTACAATATGGCTTTCTGGTTGCTTTGATCAATCACTCATGGGGAGCAATTACTACAGAATATCTCTCTGATGTTTTTACTGTACCTGAAACTATTTTTTAAATTCATTTGTTGGTTGTCAGTGTTCCTGGGTGGTATTTTTTATTGCCTATCCCCAGTTACTCTTGAGAAGGTGGTAGTGAGCTACCTCTTGAACCACTGCAGTCCACCTGTTGTGGGTTGACCCATTACAGAAAGAATTCCCATGTTTTGACCCAGCAACAGTGAAGGAATGGCAATATATTTCTAAGTCAGGGTGGTGAGTGGCTTGGAGGGGAATTTGAAGGTGGTGATGTCCCCAAATATCTGCTGCCCTTGTCCTTCCCAATGGAAGTGGTCATGGGTTTGGAAGGTGCTGAGGATCTTTGGTGAATTTCTGCAGCGCCTCTTGTAGATAGTACACACTGCTGCTACTGCGCATCAGCAGTGTAAGGAGTGGATGGTGTACCAGTCACGTGGGCTGTTTTGTCCTGGATGGTGTCAAGCTTCTTGCGTTATTGGGGCTGCACTCATCCAGACAAGTGGGGAGTTTTCCATCACACTCCTGACTTTGCCTTGTAGATGTTAGACAGCTTTGGGAAGTCAGGAGGTGTTACTTGCGACAGCATTCCTCACCTTTAACCTGCTCTTGTAACCATTGTGTTTACATGGTGATTCTAGTGACATTTTGGTCAATGATAACACCCAGGATGTTGATAGTGACAGATTCAGTGATGCTAATACCATTGAGTCTAAAGGGATGGTGATTAGATAGTCTCTTATTGGTGATGGTCATAGCCTGGTATTGTGTGGTACAAAGGCTACTCAAATGCCAAGCTATGACCATTAACGTTGAAAAATGATATAGGACATTGAATTTGCTTAGCAATGCAATTGAACACTATTTGGCAGAAGATAGCATTTAAATAGATTAATCTTCATTTAAGCGTGGATAGAAAGGATTGACAGTTTTGTGGGTTTTTTTGTACTAAGCAGCAAATAATGGAAGGTAACTCAGTTTATGTTATATAATACAACCCTACAAACACAGCTAATATTGCGTGGCGTCTTTTGATGGTAAGGTAATACATAAAACACTTAGAATTTGAATATGTATAATAAATTGGATTAACTATAATCCAAGAGAGTGTTACTGATGCAAACAATAATAGCTTGTTAAAAAAAATGACATGTAGATTGTGAGTCTCTCCAGCTCCCTCCATGTGACGAACTACAAAAATGGCATTCCATATTCACAAAAACAACTTTACATGACAAGCTTTTCAGACAAATGAAAAGGTCTGTAAGATTTATGCATTTCTTGCACAAAATCAACTTGATGGTGCTGCCTGGCACATATTTTTTGATTATAGGCATGTACAATATATGTTAAAGAATGCCACATTATCAGTTGTTTAAGTGCACAGTAGACCACAAGACCATAAGATATATTAAGCCATTTGGCCTGTCAAGTCTGCTCCACCATTCAATCACGGCTGATGATTTTCTCAAATCACCCCGTCCTGCTTTCTCTCCATTACCTTTGATGCCATTACTAATCAAGAACCAAGCTATCTTTGTCATAGAAACCACTGTGACTTGACCTCCACAGCCTCGGAGGCAAATGAATTCCACAGATTACCACACTTGCTGAAGAAATTCCTCCTCATTTCAGTTCTAAAGGGCTGCCCTTTCACTCTGTGGCTGTGCCCTCAGGTCCTCGTTTCCCAGACTAGTGGAAACACCTTCTCAACATCCACTCTATCCAGGCCGTAGCATTTTGTAAGTTTCAATCAAATGTCCCCATCCCTCTAAACTCCAGCAGGTACAGACCCAGAGTCCTCAATTGCTCCTCATATGACGAGTGCTTCATTCCTGGGATCATTCTTGTAAACCTCCTCTACACTCCCTCCGAGGTCAACACAAGTAGGCATGCAAAACTCCTCACAAACGTAGTCTGACTAGAGCCTTGTGCAGTCTCAGCTTCAGTAGTGCATCTCTGCTCTTTTATTCGAGCCCTCTCAAAATGAATGCTAACATTCTGAACTTCAGAGGAACAGTCATTCCACCTGAAATGTTGTGTTTGCTTTCAACAGATGCTGCCATGTAATTTAGAGACTTGACGACCCAATAATGCACATTTGTTCCAGTGTTGAATATTTATAATTTTAGATATTTTTATATTCAACTTGCTCAGGTGCTGCAGCAAGCGTAAAGTGAACCTGTGCCTTGTGGCTCAGAGGTAGATAGACCACAAGAACATTTATTTAGAATTTTACACTTGTCAATTAATAACAACCGAACAATCAGATTAAACAATGCAATTAAATAGATCATAGCAATTTAATGATTCAAATACTCTTGCAACAATGAATGAATGGTCATTGGTTAGATTTGCCCATGCCCATTCAATCTCCAACATTTTAAAAAAAAACCCAGGTGAACATCTCTGTTCCGAAAGAAGACGGAATCTACTTTAACCAACTCAGTGCAAAGTCTGGACATGGAAATTAGAATAGATTATTTCTATGCCAAATTATGGACAAAGAGAGATGATTGACATGAGAAAGTGAGACCAATTGAAAGAAAATGTTTTAAAAATTTTAATTAAAATGTCTCCAACAATTAAAACCTGATAGACTCCACATTTGAAATAGTTCATTTTCAGGTTAACCGGCAGTGACAAACACTTTGTCTATGTGCCCTTTTAATGATATCCTAAGTAACAACTATTATGATTTCATAGTGTAGTCAAGGTACAGTACAGAAATTTGCAAATATATTTTCCATCCAGGCCACTGCCTTACTGGACACAATCTACATATTGTAAGATTACTATTTGTTAAGACAATATAAAATAAATTTGGTCACCTTTTGTCCAATTCCCTACACAGCAGCTTTAACATCAAGCTTCATTCAGACACCAACACTCTTGGCTTTGGCAAGAAGGTTGTACTGAAGCTACACTAGATCTTCAGCATAATTAAACTAGACCTGATCAGCCAGGTACACCATTAAAATGTTCAATTGGTAGGTTTAGTTTTTTAGATATAGGGAAATAAATAGGTTGCAAGTCTTTCAACCAAGCTCATCTGATTTGATTTAATCTAATTGAAAGTTTCTTCTGTACTTATTTAGTAAAGGAAACCACTGATAGACTAGTGGAGCAGGTAGACAATGGTACTAATCAGACAAAATTATCTGGGTAAACACTAGTCATTTTAGTTCCACGTGCAGGCAACATTAAGTATTGGACTTACCAAATCATTTCCACCAGACAATTTACAGCACAAACAAATCCTTGAAAACATTTCTGTGGATGTAAATAGTTTGTCAGGCCTCTGACTTTAACAACATGGAACTTTTCAAACATGCAAAATCATATATTTAACACAATACATAATTTCAATTGTTACACAGCTAGCCAAAAAAAATATTTAGGCCAAAAATATTTTAAAATATTGCAAACTTCCTTTCTATGACAAATTATTGCCAGAACTTTTATGGTACAATGTTTCTATTCCGTACACTGAGTAAAGAAGTAACCTTGCAAAAATCATATTAGCAACATTATATGTTGGTAAACTATTTGCAACATTAAAAGGTTATGTAAATTCAAAAAGGTAAGAGGTCAGTGCTTAGCAGAAAAGAGATTTACAATTTACAATCTAAATTACCATTTCACATTTACAGCTTTAGTATGTAAACAAGTCTTTGAAGTATTAACATTGTGAAGATTTATACAAATACACTTGCTGCAGGGCCCTTAAAGTCATTAGTGCCATCATGCAATGTTCATTTTATATGTTTCACAATTATCTCAAATGTTAAGCATCGTATTGTTCTTCCCGCTCCAATTTTTGGAATAATGCCTTGCTTCTCAACTTTGATTCCCTTTCTCCATCTTTCCATAAAATGACAAGGTGATCTGTAGAACAGGTTACCATTCCATGGCCTTCAAAATATAGGAACATCTGGGATTTGACAAAAACAAAATGTATCATTTAATAAGTACATCTTGCTCCATTGATTAAAACTATTAGAATTAATTTTAAAGCTTTCATCTAGGAAAGAAAACAGCACCAGAATAATGTTAATCACTTTAGAACACTCCTGAGGTCTTAATGGCATACACATTTGAAATGAATGCAAGTGTTTGGAAAATACTATCAATGATGGAAGAGACAAATTGGGAGGGTTGAGGGGTTTGGATAAAAACTGGCAAATGGCACTAGGTTAGATTGAGATGTCTAGTCAGCACAGATGTACTGGATCAAAGGGTCTGTCGCCAAGCTATATAACTCTAAGGTAAAGTTGGCTGCCTGTACCACAATGCATAAAAGCATCATGACAAATGAGCTGAACCTAGACTTTTGTTCTGAATGCATACCACTCAGGCATGAAGGAAATAATAGAAGTTGTGATAAGGACTCTGTTTATGAATATAGATAGGTGAATTCACACTTCCATAAATGATATTTAAACGACAACAATTAACAGGTTTTTAGGAAAACAGAAAAATTAGGATCAGTTCAAATGAGAGTGAGACAGAGCAGAAAGGTTTCACTGGAAGTAATACAATGGATGTCCAGATCAGGATAACAATGGGATATGCAGAGACCAAGAGAAAAGTAACTTGAGCAGCATTATAGAACAAGAGTAAAACAGCAGAGAAAAGAACCAGTTGGGGAATCAGTGCAAGTATTTGTAGATAGTTCCTTTTGTGACCTCAAAAGCAACACCAGTAGCTATTGTCAAACTGCCAACATTGAGCAGAGGGGAAACGAGCTTCATATATATTGGTAAAAAAGCAGGTGGGTAAGCTTTAGTTGTCATTAATACAACTGGCCAATTTCACAAAAAGTACAATTTCAACATTGCCTCGCAACTTATTCCCAAACCCTGCTGGAATTCAGCATCACATTTCCAGAAAATTAACCCCAGGTATACAGGTAATTGTATAACACATAGGAAACTGTTGAACTCATGCCACTCCAACACAGTCAAAAGCTCTGTAACTCAGTCACTCAGCTTCAGTATGTAGATAACCCTTGTAAGTGCACTCAATATGAAATCAACTTTCAGGGCACTTTGACTCCTCCTCCAAAGCATGAGAAAATTGGTCAGAGTTCAAGGTTTGTGCGAAGATTTGTAGCTCGGGTGCTCGTTGTTGTGGTTCTGTTCGCCGAGCTGGAAGTTTTTGTTGCAAACGTTTCGTCCCCTGGCTAGGCAACATCAGTCGTGCTCTGGAGCCTCCTGCGAAGCGCTGCTTTGATGTTTCTTCCAGTATTTATAGTGGTCTGTCCTTGCCGCTTCCAGGTGTCAGTTTCAGCTGTCCGCTGTAGTGGTTGGTATATTGGGTCCAGGTCGATGTGTTTGTTGATGGAGTTTGTGGATGAATGCCATGCCTCTAGGAATTCCCTGGCTGTTCTCTGTCTGGCTTGCCCTATGATAGTATTGTTTTCCCAGTCGAATTCATGTTGCTTGTTGTCTGCGTGTGTGGCTACTAGGGATAGCTGGTCGTGTCGTTTCGTGGCTAGTTGATGTTCATGTATGCGGATTGTTAGCTGTCTTCCTGTTTGTCCTATATAGTGTTTTGTGCAGTCCTTGCATGGTATTTTGTAAACTACATTAGTTTTGCTCATGTTGGGTATCGGGTCCTTTGTTCTAGTGAGTTGTTGTCTGAACGTGGCTATTGGTTTGTGTGCCGTTATGAGTCCTAAGGGTCGCAGTGGTCTGGCTGTCAGTTCTGAAACGCTCCTGATGTATGGTAGTGTGGCTAGTCCTTTTGGTTGTGGCATGTCCTCGTTCCGTGGTCTGTCTCTTAGGCATCTGTTGATAAAGTTGCGCGGGTATCCGTTTTTGGCGAATACCTTGTATAGGTGTTCCTCTTCCTCTTTTTGCAGTTCTGGTGTACTGCAGTGTGTTGTGGCTCTTTTGAATAGTGTCCTGATGCAGCTTCGTTTGTGTGTGTTGGGGTGGTTACTTTCATAGTTTAGGACTTGGTCTGTGTGTGTTGTTTTCCTGTGTACCCTTGTGGTGAATTCTCCGTTCGGTGTTCTCTGTACTATCACGTCTAGGAATGGGAGTTGGCTACCCTTTTCTTCTTCTCTCATGAATCGGATTCCTGTAAGTGTGGCGTTGATGATCCGGTGTGTTTTTTCTATTTCCGTGTTTTTGATGATTATGAACGTGTCATCGACATATCTGACCCAGAGTTTGGGTTGAATTTGTGGTAGGGCTGTTTGTTCTAATCTTTGCATAACTGCCTCTGCTATGAGTCCCGAGATTGGTGATCCCATGGGTGTTCCGTTGATTTGTTCGTATATCTGATTGTTGAATGTAAAGTGTGTAGTGAGGCACAAGAAGCACTTCGCAGGAGGCTCCAGAGCACTGATGATGTCGCCTAGCCAGGGGACGAAACGTTTGCAACAAAAACTTCCAGCTCAGCGAACAGAACCACAACAACGAGCACCCGCGCTACAAATCTTCGCACAAACCTTGAACACTTACGGGCGAGAGACGCTGAGACAAGCCAGGAAATGGGAATCCTGCGCTAACCGCCTAAGCGCCACATATGAACTCCGGTTCCTACACGAATGCCGAAAGAATCAAATCCTTCCACAATGTGTCAGGTACAGACCACCAGTCAATAATCCACAAGCCAGGGAAACAGCCAAGCAGAACGGATTCAGGATGATCCAGGTAATGATCACAGACGCTCACAACTGACTGCATAAATACAAACAAGAAATTGCGCGCCAAAAGTCATTAATTTCAAAAACCACTAATCATGAATGGACCCGGACCATAGAACAGGCTGTTACTATAGGACAGAACAGGACAACACACCGCAAAAAAACGGCACTAAAAGAAAAAATGGCCAAACGAACACAAAAAAAAAGGACACTACAACACACACCTGGGTTAAAAGCCTCTCCCACAGACATGGAAAGAACTATACTGGCCAAGGGACTCAACTACAACCACAGGGATGCCAAGACAGCAGACTTCCTAGCAGCACTAGAATGCACACTCAGGAACAATGGACTGACAGAAGAGACACAACAAACAGTGAGACAAACGGTCGTACCTATGATGATAGGAAAAAGACAAACACATAACCTCAACACCAAGGAGGGAAGCACTGAAAGCACTAAGAAACGATAAGAACATAATCATACTACCAGCAGATAAAGGCAGAATGACGGTCATCCTAAATAAATCAGATTACATCAAAAAAGCACAACAACTACTCGCAGATACCAACACCTACCAAATGAAGGATTCTGACCCCACACCACAATTCACCAATAGAATAAATAACACACTAAGGAATCTACAAAAAAACGGACAGATAACCAAAGCTGACCTACAAAGAATGAAACCTGAAAGCAACAACACCCCCAGATTCTATGGACTACCCAAAGTACACAAACCAGACATCCCACTCAGACCCATAGTATCACTACCAGGGACACCAGCATACAAACTGGCCAAAGAACTACAACAGAAACTGAAACACCTGGTCAGCGGATCCAAACACTCCATACAATCAACACAGGAATTCTTGGACGTCATCAGGAATACACACATAGACAAAGAAGAAACCATGATCTCATTCGACGTGACGGCACTGTTCACTTCGATTGACAAAACCCTAGCCAGAGAAACAATAGCCAACCTACTGGACATACAGAACAGAAAACAGGAGGCGGACCCTATCAACAAAGACGGCATACTTAAACTACTGGACTTGTGCCTCACTACACACTTTACATCCAACAATCAGATATTCGAACAAATCAACGGAACACCCATGGGATCACCCATCTCAGGACTCATAGCAGAGGCAGTTATGCAAAGGTTAGAACAAACAGCCCTACCACAAATTCAACCCAAACTCTGGGTCAGATATGTCGATGACACGTTTGTAATCATCAAAAACACGGAAATAGAAAAAACACACCGGATCATCAACGCCACATTCACAGGAATCCGATTCACGAGAGAAGAAAAGGATAGCCAACTCCCATTCCTAGACGTGATAGTACAGAGAACACCGAACGGAGAATTCACCACAAGGGTACACAGGAAAACAACACACACAGACCAAGTCCTAAACTATGAAAGTAACCACCCCAACACACACAAACGAAGCTGCATCAGGACACTATTCAAAAGAGCCACAACACACTGCAGTACACCAGAACTGCAAAAAGAGGAAGAGGAACACCTATACAAGGTATTCGCCAAAAAAGGATACCCGCGCAACTTTATCAACAGATGCCTAAGAGACAGACCACGGAACGAGGACATGCCACAACCAAAAGGACTAGCCACACTACCATACATCAGGAGCGTTTCAGAACTGACAGCCAGACCACTGCGACCCTTAGGACTCATAACGGCACACAAACCAACAGCCACGTTCAGACAACAACTCACTAGAACAAAGGACCCGATACCCAACATGAGCAAAACTAATGTAGTTTACAAAATACCATGCAAGGACTGCACAAAACACTATATAGGACAAACAGGAAGACAGCTAACAATCCGCATACATGAACATCAACTAGCCACGAAACGACACGACCAGCTATCCCTAGTAGCCACACACGCAGACAACAAGCAACATGAATTCGACTGGGAAAACAATACTATCATAGGGCAAGCCAGACAGAGAACAGCCAGGGAATTCCTAGAGGCATGGCATTCATCCACAAACTCCATCAACAAACACATCGACCTGGACCCAATATACCAACCACTACAGCGGACAGCTGAAACTGACACCCGTAAGCGGCAAGGACAGATCACTATAAATACTGGAAGAAACATCAAAGCAGCGCTTCGCAGGAGGCTCCAGAGAACTGATGATGTCGCCTAGCCAGGGGACGAAACATTTGCAACAAAAACTTCCAGCTCAGCGAACAGAACCACAACAAAATTGGTCAGAACCCAGAAAAATCAGCTCCGACAGCAAACAAAAGTAGTATCAATATTCCAGAAAATGCAGATCATTTTCCATACCTTAGGAGGCTCCTCTTGATGAAGATGATAAATAGCCAAGAACAACAGAGTTTATCAACAACACCAATGCGATTGTTCAGCCGTTGTCTGGCTGAGGATGGGAGCTTGAAGGACTGGAACCTTCAATCTAAAACTCCAGACGTGGTTTACCAGATAAGCGACCTTCAGAAAAATTGACAACCAATAGCAGGCACCTCAAAGCCTTGGAGAAATATCATCACTGCCGTTTCCACATCCAGTGGCAAGATAGGCTGCCCAATAGCAGCATCCTCTTTGTAGCTAGCACATTCTGCATCAATACACTAATCATCAAAATCCATTCTGATAGAAGGACATTGGTATGTCTGACAACGTCATGTAGATAACTATGACAGCCAACCTTCTGCACCAACCCCTGTTCTAATGATAAGGTAACACAGACAATAATCAGTTTGGAATAAAATGTACACATGCTGAATAATTACTTACTCGCACTGCACCTGAATGGCCAATCAAATCACCAGTTAACTCCAGAGTCTTTAAGACAGAACATTCCAACTTGCGTTTTGCCATTTGGTTTTGCTGCTTGTTTGGTCTGCCAATTCCCCACATGCTAAAAAGCCCTAAACATAAATACAATATAAATAATCTCATTACAGTTAGGCAGTAAATTCATAAAAGTGAGAAATCCATGCCAGCAGAGCCTAAGTCATAATATTAACAAGTACAGAGATTTAATCAAAAACAAAATTTACTTAAAGCATTAAATACTAACATTTGGACGGACTTAGGTCTGTTTGCATAAGGCATGCAGAGAGTTAGCATGAAGGTACAGCAAACAATTAGGAAGATAATTGTTTTTTGGTTTTTCTCACATGGGAATAAGTTTATGTTTAGGTGGTCTCAGCAAGACCTTATATAACTTCAGCACCTGGAATACTGTGTGCAATTTTCATCTCCACATTTAAGAAGCGATATACTTGCTTTCGAGGAAGTACTGATGCTCCACTGAATTAGTTCTTGGATGAAGGTTGGTCCTATGATGAGGAGCTGAGCAAATTGAAATTAAATTCCCTGGAGTTTAGAAGAGAGAGAGGTGATTTCATTGAAACATACAAGGTTCTGAAGGAGCTTGATACAGTAGAAACTGGTTGAGGAATCTAAAGCTCAGAGGCACACTCTCAGAATAAGTGGCCAATCATTTAGAATTGAGATGAGGAAAAATGACTTCACAGATGCTTGAATGCCTTTGGAATTCTCTGCTCCAGAATATTGCGGAGCCTCTATTGTTGAATGCATTTCAGAATCGATCGATAGATTTTTGGTCTCACAAGGATATTGGGAGCAGGCAGGAAAGTGGTGAAGCCCAGGATCAGCTATTATTGTACTGATAGCAGTGCTGGCTCAACAAGGCCACCTGGTTTACTCCTGCCGGTTTGTTCAGCTCTTGTTAAAAATTGGAAAGAACAACACCGCTCCGGAATGGCAATGTCAGTGTAAATTGGCTTGTTATAAAAATTGGGACTCCCTAACATGTCTAATTGATAGGTTCCATCAACTCACTTTATCAGGATGGAAATCTGTCAAGAGATATGGTATTAAAGTCAAATTTGAGCAGTGAATTGGGTTCCTCCTCTCCAAATTATGCTGTCTGAATTAAACTATTGATGGAGAAAACCACAAAGCACAGCTAGAACATTCTAAAGAAAAAAATGCAGTCTTTTGTTTTTTTGTTATTTTTACATTGCAGCTTATACCAGGCCTTTGGTTTGAAAAATAATTAGTCAGTGGCCAGCAATTTCAACTCAATTTTACTATATTTTCAACTGTTATTTGGCCAAGACCAGTGCAAAAGGTAACAGAACATTAAGTGCTTTTTCTATTTCAATTTCCATAATTGACGTAGTTCCAAAAATATGCAATAGATGCAGGCTCAGCTTAAATTGGTCTTAATCTCAGAGTGAACCAATCGCCATTGGGAGTTAGTGCTAACTATATTGTGCTTGTGTGCAGGCTTTCTGAGAGAGCTTAAAATAAGCTAGTTCTTCTCAGTGCAAGGACACTAAAAGGTGCACTTTGAAAGCTCTTGAATGCAATTAGACTGATTCATGGCAGATTTTTGATTTGCTGGCATGCAAATTAATCAAAGCAGAGACTGAGGGCAGTGGGGGGGATTAAAGTGAAACACATTAAAAACAGGCTCACCATTTATATTGCTATATTCAGGTTTAACCAACATAAGAACATAGGAACTAGGAGCAGGAGTAGGCCGTCCAACCCTTCAAGCCTTCGCCGACACTCAATAAGATCATGGCTAATCTTTTCATGGACTCAAATCCACTTACACGCATTTTCAGCATATCCCTCAATTCCTTTATTTTTCAAATAAGTATCTACCTTAGCTTTAAAAGTGATTACTGAAGTAGCATAAACTACTTCCCTGGGCAAGGAATTCCATAGATTAGCAAACATCTGGGAGAGGAAGTTCCTTTTCAGTTCAGTTCAAAGCTGCTTCCTCTAATCTTGAGGCCATGCCCTCTTGTCCTACTAGTGGAAACATCCTATCTATTTCTAGTTTATCGATTCCCTTCATAATTTGATATGTTTCTTTGAGAACCCGCCTCATGCTTCTAAATTCCAATGAATATAATCCCAATCTACTCAGTCTCTCCTCATAACCCAACCCCCTCAACTCCAGAATCAACCTAGTGAACCTCCTCTACACCCACTCCAGTGCCAGTACATACTTTAAGTAAGGAGGCCAAATCTGCACACACTACTCCAGGCGTGGCCTCACCAGAACCTTGTACAGCTGTAACATTACCTCTCTGCTTTTAAACTCAATCCCTTTAGCAATGAAGGACAAAATTCCATTTACCTTCCTAATTACTTGTACCTGCAGACCAATCTTGAGAGATTCAGGCACAAGGACACCCAGGTCCCTCTGCAAATCAACATGTTGCAACTTTTTACCATTCAAGTAATAATCTATTTTTGCTGTTACTCCTACCAAAATGTATGACTTCACATTTACTAACATTGTATTCCATCTGCCAAACCTTTGCCCACTCACTCAATGTATCTACGTTCCTGTGCAAAGTTTCACCATCCTCTGCACACTTTGCTCTGCCACTCGTCTTAGTGACACGGGCAAATTTGACACCGTACACATGGTCCTCAACTCTAAATCATCTATATAAATTGTAAATAATTGTCGTCTCAAAACCAGTACCTGAAGCACTAGTCACTGATTGCCAGCCAGAATAGCACTAATTTTTTTTCACTCCTTGCTTCCTATCAGTCAACCAATCCTCTATCCACACTAATACTCTAGCCCTAACACCATGCATCCTTATCTTATGCAGTAGCCTTATATGCAACACCTTGTCAAAGGCCTTTTGGAAATCTAGGTACACCACATCCACTGGGTCCCTGCTGTCCACCTTGCTTGAAATGCCTTCATAGGATTCCAAATGATTTGTGAAGCATGACCTGCCCTTCATGAACCTATGCCGCATCTGTACAATGGGACAATTTTGAGATGCCCTGCTATTTCTTCCTTGATAATAGACTCAAGCATCTTCCCCACTACAGAGGTTAAGTCACTGATCTATAATTCCCCATATTTTATCTACTTCCCTTTTTAAACAGTGGAATCACATTTGCTAAATTCCAATCTGCTGGGACAGGCTCAGAGTCCAGCAAATTTTGGAAAATTACCACCAGTCCACCTGTTATTTCTCCCACTGTCTCCTTTAGTACCTTGTGATGCATTCCATCAAGGCCAGGAGACTTATTAGATTAGATTACTTAGATTAGATTACTTAGTGTGGAAACTTCTATCCTAAGGTAAAAACAATGACTGCAAATGCTGGAAACCAGATTCTGGATTAGTGGTGCTGGAAGAGCACAGCAGTTCAGGCAGCATCCAAAGTGCAGCGAAATGCACGTTTTGGGCAAAAGCCCTTCATATTTATTCCTGATGAAGGGCTTTTGCCCGAACGTCGATTTCGCTGCACTTTGGATGCTGCCTTATCTATCCTAAGGTCCATTAGCTTACCCAACACTAGCTCTTACTGGCATGTTATTAGTATACTCCACTGTAAAGACAGATGCAAAATACCTGTTCAATGCCGTAGCCATTTCATCATATCCCATAACTAATTGCCTCTTTTCATCCTCTAAATGACCAATATATACTGTAGCTACTCTTCTTCGTTTTATATATTTATTTAAACATTTGCTATCAGTCTTTGTATTCCGTGCTTGTTTTTTTCTCATACTCTATCTTACTTTTCTTTATAGCTCTTTTTGTGGCTTTCTATTGACCTGTAAAGTTTTCCCAATCTTCTAGATTTCTGCTGTTTTTGGCCACTTTGTATGCCTTCTCTTTCACTCTGATAGCCTGCGTCATTTCCTGAGGCACCCATGGCAGATTACTCCCTCCTCTTACAGTCCTTCAATCTCACCAGAATATACTTTTACTGAGCACTTTGAAAAATTTCTTTGAAGATCCTCCACTGCTTGTCAACTGTCGCACCATAAAGTCTCTGTTTCCAGAGCCAGATCCTCCCTCATTCTATCATAGTCCCCCTTATTCAAGCACAGGACCTTGGTATTGGATTTTATCTTCACACTATCCAGCCGTATTTTAAATTCAACCATAGTGCGATCACTCCTTCCAAGAGGATCTCTGACTGAGGTTATTAATTATTCTTGTCTCATTACATAGGACCGGATCTAGGATAGTTTGCTCCCTCTACTGTTCTATTACATGCTGTTCAAGAAAACTATCACTGGTACACTCAACAAAGCCACCCTGACCGAGCTGGTTCGAACAATCTACATGCAGATTAAAATCCTCCATGATAATAGCCGGACCATTTTTGTAAGCGTTAATTATTTCCTTGTTCATTGCCTGCCCCAATGCAATGTTATTATTTGGAGGCCTAAAGACTATACCAATCAGTGACTTTTCCTTCTTGGAATTCCTAATTTCCACCCAAATGGATTCGACCTCATGCTCCACAGAAACTATATTATCTCTCAGCACCACCCTGATGTTGTCCTTGAATATCAGAGCTACACCACCTCCCATGTATTCCTGTCTGTCCTTCCAAATAGTCTGGTACACCTGGATATTTAATTCCCAGTCATGCCCATTCTGCAACCATGTCTCTGTGGTGACTACCAAATCATATTCGTTCATGATGATTTGTGCCGTTAACTCATCAACCTTGTTACAAATGCTACGAGCATTCTCCACAGTCCTTACAGCTTCATAAAAAGTGAGCTATAGCAAATTCACTTCTTAAAAGAAAAACAATTTAACAGATCATTTCTGCTGCAAAATTTTCATAAAATAAAACTACAAGTCTCAAAACTATGCAACGATTCAAAAAAGCTTTAATTATGGATAGGACTGCTGATTACTACAGCCCAAAGCTTCCTAGAAATGTGCACCACTGGCATTGGGCCGTTTTACATTAAAAATGCACAAACTACTAGCAGAAGTGAGTTAAAGCATTCATACTGTGCTGTTATTTCCCACTCCATCGGTACCCCTACCTAAAACATGAAAAACTGATCAAAGTTGGACTCTCCTCACGCAGTCAAAGTAATCACAACTGAGAATTATTAGCAGATGCACCAGTTCTCTCACTGTGGTCAGTCAGTAAGAGAATTCAAGAGTCAAAATAATTGATTGAAATAGAACAAACTTAGTTTCTTTAAATTTTTAATATTACACATTATTGTTTCAATTCATAACTAAAATGTATCAAAACAATTACCATTGTGTGCCAGGTCGAGCGTATAGTAAACATGCCGGATCAGGTCTATTGTGCGCATAGCAAAGTACCTGAACTAATCATTGACAAAAGCAATTGATCTGAGGCAGAGTTCGCTCTGAACTGAGGAGCTTCCCTAGCATTTGTTGTTCATCCTTAATTGGTCCTGAATGAATTGACTTAGCCATTTAAAACAGCACAATGCTCCATGTCTTAATATGTAGGCTTGAAGTCACATGTCAGCCAGACCAGGCAAAAAAGATTTTATTCTCAAAAAGTAGTGAACCAGATGAGATCCTATGATCATTGATGATAATGTCATGATCACCATTCCAGAGACTAGCTTTGGATTCTCAGAGTTTATTAGTTTATTAAGTGAAACATAATAGCAGCACAATAGTCCCTAACAAGAAACTGAATCTAATCATCACCCATTGACAGTCAATGACATTGTTGTTGCTGAATTCCCAACTCTCAACATTTTGGGTTATCAAAGACAAGAATCTGAATTGGACAGGCCATATAAATACTGCAATATGAAAGCAGGTCAGAGGCTAGGAATCCTGTCCTGAGTAACTCACTACCTGGCTCCCCAGAGTCTGTCTACTAATGGTCTACCCTCCACTTGTCTGGATGAGTGCTCATCCAACAACACAAGAAACTTGACACCGTCTAGAACAAAGTAGCCCATTCTCTCTCATCGAGTAAAAAATGAGATCTGCAGATGCTGGAGATCACAGCTGAAAATGTGTTGCTGGTTAAAGCACAGCAGGTTAGGCAGCATCTCAGGAATAGGGAATTCGACGTTTCAAGCATAAGATGAAGGGCTTATGCTCGAAACGTCGAATTCCCTATTCCTGAGATGCTGCCTAACCTGCTGTGCTTTAACCAGCAACACATTTTCAGCATTCTCTCTCATCCACACACATTCACTCCCTTTGCAGCAGTGTGTATCACCTACAAGATGCAATGCAGAAATTCACCAAGACAGCAACTTCCAAACCCATGACCACTACCATTTAGAATGAAAGAGCAGCAGATACTTGGGAACACCATTACATGCAAGTTTCATCCAAAGCCACTCAGACCATCATTGTTTGGACTTATTTCACCAGAAAGCCCCCCACCAACAGCATTATGCTGTACTTGTACCAAAAAAGACTGCAACAGTTCACTACCACTTTCTCAAGCACAGCTTGGGACCAGGAATAAATGCTGGCCCAGTGCGAGAATAAAAAAAAAACAATTCTTCCCAAGACCTCATTCAAAGATGGACAGTATAGTTAATTTCAGGAGTACAGCAACTGTTGTTCACACTTTCGCAGCATTTAACTGCAAGGGGGAACATAAATCAAATTGGTTAATGTCAATCAAGAGAAATCTCTTAAGTGATTGGACTTAACTGGAGACCAATCATCAGGTTGAGGACATCATGTGAAGATTTGTTATAGCAAATTTGCATTAATGAAACGCACGTTATAGCAGAACTTGTACTTTAAATCTACCAATGCATATAACAAGTAGTACAGTAACCTGATGTGGCTGGCTCAGCTGGTGGCAGCTCCTGCAATTCCCAGAGGCGAACACTGCCATCCTCAGAGCAGGATACCAATTGGCTGCAAAACACATTGAAATGTTGATAATACTTTCAGAGCAAACAAGAAACAGCAGAGAAAATTGGTTTTGTTGTTACTTAATGTATATTAAACGTTCATTATTGATTTTGCTCAAAATGTTCTAAACTTAATTCCGGCAACAGTTTTAAGTTAGAGAAAGAGAGGACTGCAGAAGTTGGAGATCAGGGTTGAGTGTGTGGTGCTGGAAAAGCACAGCAAGTTAGGCAGCATCCGAGGAGTCGGAGAATTGATGTTTTAGGCACAAGTCCTTCCTGATGAAGAGTTTATGCCTGAAACGTCAATTCTCCTATTCCTTGGATGCTGCCTGACGTGCTGTGCTTTTCCAGCACCACACCCTTGCCAACAGTTTTAAGTAAACAATGGAAAGTGTACTAAATACTTAGGACAAGAACATACTCATCAAAGTTTATTACCTTTCCACAGATTTAGTAAAATGGCAGTATATATATAAAAATTGAAATCTTTCCAGTCTTAATTTTTGCTAAATTTAGAAATGGAAAAAGAAATGTACCTAAAAGTACGCAAAAGCCCCTACTTCCTCTTAAATGGAAATGGAGGACTTTTTGTAAAGTGGCATTTAACTATGTGTCAACAATCCAAACTAAAAACCATCTACACCTTCTAAAGTGGTACTGCAGAACCATTTAAAATGAATAAAATTAATATCAGTACATCTTAAGAGAACGGTCAAGATTATTAAGATTGATCTAAATTGCTTGAAAGAAACAAACTTGCATTTTCATTTAGTATTTTTTCCTGCTTCATGTAATAAGAGCATGCTGTTTACACAAAACTGGAGCAAGATTTCATACTTGTTTGGTAACTTTGCAATGTGCAACACGCGTGAATCATGTGCCACTTGCTGGTACGCGATCACCGTTTTTGTTTGAAGATTATACACATAAATTCCAGTTCCAATGGCAGCAAAAACATTCTACAAGGGGAAAAAAATTAGAAACTTATCATTATAAAAGGATGTAGAATTGCTAGAGAGAAGAATTTGGAAAGCTGTAATGATTGATCTGATGAGCTGTTTTGTAGCACAGACCAGATGAATCATCAGTTAAAGTAAGTGAAAGAGTAGGATTTGGATTTTTCCATATTTATGAAATAATTTTTTTTTTAAAATGCTCTTCCTATTGTGTGCCTTTTGATGAAAATACAAAGCAAAATGAATTGTATATTTTTCAACAAAGCTCCACACTAATTGAATGACAGCATGTTCTTTGCTAAACTTCTTATCATTGTAGCCCATAGATGGGCCTTTTTATCTTAATTCATAATGCTGATTTGATGGCGTTAAATATAACATTCATAAATCCATTTGGAGTATTAGACACAAATTTGTTAGATTTTGGGATAAACAGCACTGGCCTCTTGTTTACCTCTCTATCTGAAGACAGATGATGGATGCAGGTTTCATGCTGGTTTGAGGTTAATGATATTTTTATTTCAGCTGGTTTATCAGACTGTTGGGCAGAATTCCAGAACTGAGATTCAGATGCTCGAACTGACCAATCCAGGCTGTCCCAAATTATTAACTCACCCACGTGGGATCCAGTTGCAAATGTATTATCTGTTAATGGAAATAAACAATTCACTGTGGCAAGATTCCAGTGAAACCAAAACTCAAAACAGCTTGGCATTGACTACTGATTTTAGGTGACACGAAGAGTTTGATTAAACGCTTGCCTGTAGAATTTGCTTCTGAAAACCTATGATATGAACAAGAACTCTTCTAATGCATGGATCTGCTGCTAAAGTCAGCAACTTAAATCAGTAGCAGCTAGTTACGATTTCTGCTTGAGATTCAGGAGGGAAACCTATCTCCGGAATAGCATCAAAAATTAGTACAAGCCTTAATCAAAACTAATTTCCACATTTGTACCTAACTAATTTTAAATGAAATTAAGATATTTTCTGAAGAAGGCAGCCATAACACCAACTACTTAAAAACAAGTAGTTCAATCACTTTATCAAGACAGGTGTGAGAGGGATGAATGGCAGTTATCACAAAGTCAGAGAAACTGAAGTTCTAGCAGTGGGAGGTGATCACAGATAAAGTAACAGACAATTCAGAGGATGAAATTTTTAAATTTAAGGTGTTAGGGAATCACAAACCGGTGTAGATCAGGGAGGAGCGGGGTGATATTTGATCGGAACTTCTGACAGGATAGGATCCAAGTAGCACAGCTGTGAATGAGTTGAAGTTGATGGAACATTAGAAATGGATCAGAGAAGTGACAGTCTGAAATTTGGGTGGCAGCGCAAAAAGACAAAAGGCTCACAGCTTGTTTTATTTTTAAAAAGTGGAGATGACAGCAGCTTGGACATTCCAGAGGAGACAGAACCATTAATGGTAAAAAAAAAACCCGCATGTGGGCTAAGAATGGAAGTTAAGTGACAAGCGTCTTATTCAGAATAGGGCAGGGGTAGGATCGAGGTCTTGTGGACAAGGTGAGGTCTGAAAAGACATGAGGCAAGATGAGTAAAAGATGGCAGCTCAGTGGCTGTGGAATAAAGGAGGCTGAAAGCTTTGTTAACACTAATTATTATTAAATTGTTAAATTTAGCTACTTTGATTCTTAGGCCAGGTTCAGTTTATTCCACTGTACAGCAAACTTTGTATTAATCAGCACCTTGAGAACCTGCACTTTAGACAAACTGGCAGAAATTATATAATCAAATTACCAGAAGTTTACTGTATTATTGTGATCTCCACAATGTCAGAGTAGTCAGTAAGAAGACACCCTGCTAGTAAATTTTATTCAAGGCAAAGTTGCATTAAGTGATTTATGCTGTAAATGAACTATAACAATGGTGTGCATACTCCCTGCATTATCTTTCTATTTCTAAATGTGTGTTTTTACCTTGATTATGTGGACCTCTTGATCAACCAAATATTGGTACACTCCTCGTCCCATAGGTGTTGGTTAATAAAAGGTTTGCTGTAGTTTAATTTTCAATGGCCGCAACAACAGCTAAACTAGCACTACTTCAAAAAGCTTTTTGAGGATTTTCTTTTTGTTTTACAGCTGTGATTTTGGCAATCAATTTATTTTCATACTTAAAACGTTTAGAAGTTTGCTTTTTGGGGGAACAATAGTTGCAATTTTTTTTATATACATTGTCAAGTAAGCTTGTTTTTACAACAGCTCAACTTTATAAGAGGTCGTGCAAGTCTAAAAAGTGGATAAAGAAACATCTACTGGCACAAGTATTTTTTTTTTAATTTGTTCACGGGATGTAGGTGTCACTGGCTAGGCCAGAAATTACCTAACTGCCCTGGAGAAGGGGGTGGTGAGCTGCTTTCTTGAAGCACTGCCATCCTTGGGCTGTAAAGACACTCAAAGCGCCATTATTCTGCAACCCTTGTCACAGTTACTTTCCAACAAAAGAGCAACCATGTCTGTTTTGTCCAAATTGGTAGAAGAGAAACTATTCAAAAACAGCAATGGCACCATGATAAGCCTGCAATATAAGGGAGGCACTGCCAGTGGTCTACTGTATTATCACTCCTCTGAAATGTTATGCTGGTTCAGGCCAAACCAGCACTACAACTTCAAGTACCATGCTGGCTGTATATGCATCAAAAGGCTTAGATAACATTGCTGAAAATTTATCTTCTTTCCAATTGAGCATTATAAGATGCTGCTTCAGTGGTACATTCCTCAAAATGATTAACAATGCCTACTTCACATCTATCCAATGAAACTGGCAAAGAAATTTTGAACACTATCAAATCTCAAAATACACAAAAGCAAAAAAAAAAATGAAGCAGGTGATGGACTACGTTTTGCAACTTCTGTCATTTATATTTAGTACTGGCGATTAGTCTTCAGTTGCAAGATGCCTTGCTTTCTCCTGCAACAGTGGCCAAGTAATATGTTGTCCCCCAAGTGAAGGAAGTAGTTACAGAGATAGTAGATGCACTGATATTAATTTTCCAAGAATGCTTTGATTCTTGAAAAGTATCAGAGAATTGGAGAACTGACAATGTCGTATCCTTATTCATAAAGGGAGGGAGACAGAGAAAGGCCAGTTAGCTTCACATCGGTCACTGGGAAATAATTTTTATCCTCACTTGTAGAAAATAAATATTGCTGGCCAGGCCAGCATTTATTGTCCATCCCTAGTTGCCCTTAAGTGGTGTGAGCTGCCTTTTTGAACTGTTGATCATCTGCTGCAGGTTGACCAACAATGCAGTTAGTGGGGAAATTCCAGGATTTTTACCCACTGACTGAAAGAACAGTGACATTTTTCCAGGTCAGGATGTCGAGTGGCTTGTTGGGGGGGGGGGGGGGGGGGGGGGGGATCTTCAAGATGTGAAGTTTCCATGTATCTGCTGCTCCTGTCCTCCTAATGGTTGTGGGTTTGGAAAGTGCTGAGCCATGACCAAATTAGCACAGGGTCAACAAAATTAAAGAGATAAATGCATGGCTAAAAGATTGGTTTGGGAGAGTTTCAAATTCATGGGACATCAGCACCAGTACTGGGGAAGGACCAGAGCTCTGGCAATTGCATAACTAAAGCTGTGGGTATGGCTTTAAACTATAGTGGATTCAGTTGCATGGAAAATAATGGAAATAGTTAGAGGCAGCCCCATAGAGGTTATTAGAGTTTCTAAAATAAGTAATAAAACTGTGAATAGAAAGGGTCAGTAATCTAACTTCAGGCACAGCAGATAAGGGGACAACTGTGAGAAGGGGGCAGTCAAAGCAGGACTGAGGGTGTTGTACTTCAATGCACACAGTATAAGAAGCAAGGTCAATGGGCTTGTAGCGCAGCTTGAAATTGACAGGTTTGATGTTGTGAAGGGCCTTCTGTTCTGAAGAGGACTCTCACCGGACCCGAAACTGATCACAGTTCACTCTGATCTCTCTCCACAGATGATGGCAGACTTGCTGAGCTTTCTAGTAATTCGGTTTTTGTTTTCGATTTCCAAAATCTGCAGTTTTTTTTGGTTTTCTTAATGTACTTGCTGATGTTCTTGACTATTTCCTTCCACAGCAAATGGTGGATGCTTAGTTCTGAGTCTGCCAGGATCACTTAGTTTCTGACCTCATTATAGCCTGGTTTCCTCCCATTCTGTCAGCAGTGTATAATTTATACTAATAATGATTGTCTTGAAGGCCTGCCTCTGTACTTTTTACAGTGCATAATTCTGGGTTATTGGCTTAGGGAGAGGTGATGGCCAAGGGAGAGGTGATGTCCTCGTGGTAGAGGTAGTGGTACTTTTACTGAACTGTTAATCCAAGACCAAATTAATGTTCTGGGAACTTGGGTTCAAATCCCATCACAGGAGAAGGTGGAATTTGAATTCAATAAACTCTGAAATTGAGTGTTTAATGATGACCATGAATCCACCTTGGAAAAACCCATTTGATTCACTAATGTCCATTAGGGAAGGAAACTGCCACCCTTATCTGGTCTGGTCTACATGTGACTCCAGAGTCCACAGCAATGTGGTTGACTTTTAACTGTCCTCTGGGCAATTAGGGATGGATGTTAAATACTGGCCTGGCCAAGGATGTTCTCAACCCATGAATTACTTTTTAAAAACTTCCAACATTCCAAGTAAGGATTGTTCTGCCTTCTGTCAGAGCTATGTGCAGTAACAGCTGAAAAATGAGCCATGAAGGCAATTAATCTACGTAATCCTCAATAAAAATAAAAATGAATTTACCATTTACACTGATTAATGCCCTGATATCATCTTCATGGTTTGACAGTCTTCTCATCTCAATAATTTCCCAAGTCTGAGATTCTGATGACAATGGCGTCAACTTGAAAATAACTGAAAATAGCAAAAGTTCATTAAACACTAAATCTAAAAGTTTTCATATTCAGCTTTATTTTTACTACTACACCATAAGTACATTACTAATTTCCTTAGAAATTAGATTAAATAAAAACACAGCTGACAGATGTTAAATTAAACATTTTTTTACTAATGCAACTTTCACAAAAGTCTTACCTATATCCTTCCTGACCGCTGTAGCAATGCTGTTTTTTGGTAGTTCTATCATCGAGCTTACATCTGTTTATATTAAAAAAAACACATGAGAGACACAATAACCCTCATACTCAAAATGCATGGCACTCAAGATGACAGGAAATTAACTGGAGAATTGTGAGAAACAAAAATCAATCCCTATCTCACCTCCCACACTTCACTTTGTATATTGCATGCTATTTCCACCATTAAGCACATATATGCTCCCGAGTTATAGTTTCAGTAGTTTGGCAACTCATTTGTAGCTTTGCCTCGTGCTGCACTTAGCATGGCCTCCTGCACTTATCCTTGAACCAGTACTGATGCTTTTAGGATATTGACAGATTGAGAGAAATACAATTCTGCTTCTCTTGGTCCACAAAATTTCTTGGATGCCCAGCTTGGGGCTACTTGATCAGTTCTGAATCCACCTTATTCAGCATGGCATTAATGTCCCACATGGTGGCGTGGGTGAAGATGAGACTCAACTCCAAGATGGCAGTGCAGCAGCAGCTCACAGGGGCCTCTCCAGACAGAGAGCTACTAAATTCCAAGAGAAACAGAAAACCCAGTGTTTGCAAACACTGCTACAGTAGAGGAACCAGGTGGAAACATACCTGGATGGAGAGCTTTGGAGACCAGGCCTCCAGTCCTCAGCCTCGCCTGATGCCGGGTCTTGAGACATCGGAAGCAGTGTGCGAGGAGGCAGAGGTGCGGTAAGTATAGGGGAATTCTCGGCTTGCTGCTGAGACCAGGCCCCCAGTCCTCGGCCTTGCCGGATTCCAGTAACTGGGTGTTGAGTCATCAGAAACCGTGTGCAAGGGGGCAGAAGTTCATGCCAGGCTAAGTGCGAGGGAGCAGTAAATGTGCAGGAGTTCATACCAGGCTAAAAACAAAACCGTGCCAGCCAACTCTCTCTTCCATTCTGCTCTCCAATGTCTACTCCCTGGACAACCAACTGTTCTGCATCAGACAGCAACAGGCACCTCAGGAGTTCAGAGAATGTTGTGGTTCTGTTCGCCGAGCTGGGAGTTTTTGTTGCAAACGTTTCGTCCCCTTTCTAGGTGACATCTTCAGTGCTTGGGAGCCTCCTGTGAAGCGCTTCTGTGCTGATTCCTCCGGCATTTATACTGTTTTGAATCTGCCGCTTCCGGTTGTCAGTTGCTGTCCGCTGCAGTGGTCGGTATATAGGGTCTAGTTCGATGTGTCTGTTGATAGAATTTGTGGATGAGTACCATGCCTCTAGGAATTCCCTGGCTGTTCTGTGTTTGGCCTGCCCTATAATAGTGGTGTTGTCCCAATCGAATTCGTGTTGTTTGTCATCTGAGTGTATGGCTACTAGGGATAGCTGGTCGTGTCGTTTAGTGGCATGGCACTCATCCACACGACCAGCTATCCCTAGTAGCCATACACTCAGATGACAAACAACACGAATTCGATTGGGACAACACCACTATTATAGGGCAGGCCAAACATAGAACAGCCAGGGAATTCCTAAAGGCATGGCACTCATCCATAAATTCTATCAACAGACACATCGAACTAGACCCTATAAACCGACCAATGCAGCGGACAGCAACTGACAACCGGAAGCGCGGATTCAAACCAGTATAAATGCCAGAGGAATCAGCACAGAAGTGCTTCACAGGAGGCTCCCAAGGACTGAAGATGTCACCTAGAAAGGAGATGAAACGTTTGCAACAAAAACTCCCAGCTCGGCGAACAGAACCACAACAACGAGCACCCGAGCTACAAATCTTCTCAAACTTTGAGTTCAGAGACTGTTGTGTCCTTGTTTTTATGGAAACATGGCTCAGCAACAGAGTTCCAGAAACTGCCACCTCGCTAGACGGGCTTGCCTGGTTTCACGCCAACAGAAATGCAGCTCTGTGCGATAACTCTCTGGGTGGGGGGGGTCCGTGTGTCTGTATCAATACAAAATAGTGCAAAGACACCATGCTAGTGTCGCTACTGCTCATCACTGGTCGATTGAGAGACTGTTAGGTGCAGACTGTTTTATTTCCCACAGGAATTCATTGCTGTTCTTATATTTGGGGTATATATTCCTTCCAGTGCTAATGCTAAGGAAGCACTCTGAACTGTATGGGCTATTGGTGGACTGCAGAACGCACATCCTGACAGTCTGTTTATTGTTGCTGCAGATTTCAACCATGCAAATCTCAAGACTGTGCTCCCTAAATTCTATCAGCATGTGGACTTTGCAACAAGAAGGGAGAACACGCTGGATCTGGTTTACACAAACATCCCCAATGCAGACAGGGCAGAGGCCCAGCCCCACCACGGCTCCTCAGACCACATCTCTGTTATAGTAATCTCAGCATACACACCGCTCGTCAGACGTGTCAAACCAGTTCTGAAGCAGGTGAAAACCTGGCCAGCAGGAGCCCTTTCTGTCCTTCAAGACGGTTTTATCCAAGACCATCAATTCTAACCACAACCTGAAGCCACGGATGATCGCAAACGTGTGTGCGCTCTGCTGAGGACCCCTAATTCCGCTTTCAGAGCAGAAGACAAGGCGGCCCTAACAACAGCAAGGGCCAAGATGACCCGAGCCATCAAAGAGACAAAGTGTGCACACGCACAGAGAATACACAGCCACTTTCAGGACAGTGGCGATATACAGCATGTGGAAGAGCATCCAGGCCATCACCAACCCACAGTACAGCATCGCCTGCTTGTGCTGGTATTGCCTCACTCCTGGATGAGTTGAACATTTATGCTCAGTTTGAGGCATGACATGGCATCACAGCGAGGAAGTCCACATCAGGTGCTGTGTCTTACCACGGCCGACATGAGGAAGACCCTATGCAGAGTCAACCCACATAAGGCTGCTGGACCAGATAACATCCCTGGCAGATTGCTCAGACGTACTGGCAGATGTTCTCAAGGACATAGTCAACATCTCCCTGAGCTACACCGTAGTTCCAACATGCTTCAAGGCTGCGACCATCATCCTCATGCCGAAGTAGTCTTCAGTGTCCTGTCTCAACGACTACCATACTGTTGTGCTTACACCCATCATCATGAAGTGTTTCAAGAGGCTCGTGATAACGCTTAAGACCCTGCTGCCACCCCCCACCTCACTGGACACCCTGCAGTTCACATCAACCCATTTGTTCAAAAGATGATGCCATTTCTACCACCCTCCATCTGGCCCTCACACACCTGGAGAAGGACACCTACATCAGACTACTGTTCATAGACTTTAGTTCTGCATTTAAGACGATCATTCCTCAGCACCTGATTGGAATGCTGAGTCTGCTGGGCCTAAATACCTCCCTTTGTAACTGGATCCTGGACCTCCTGACTGGGAGACCTCTGTCAGTCCGGATTGGGAACAGCACCTCAAACACTGTGCAAGGGGGGGACGGGAGTGGAGGAGACAGATTTGAGCGTTCAGTCCACTATAGTTCACACTGTTGACATGACTGTATAGCAATGCACAGGTTGAATCACATCAAGTTCACTGATGATACGACGGCAGTGGGTCTCATCAGAACAAAAAATGAGTCAGTATACAGAGAGGAGGCACTGCAGCTACCGGACCGGTGCAAAGGCAACAACCTGTCTCTGAATGTGGACAAGACGAAAGAGATGGTTGTTGACTTCAGGAGGGCACAAAGCGGTCACTCTCTGCTGGACATCAACGGCTCCCTGTGGAGATCGTGAAGAGCACCAAATTTCTCAGCGTACACCACCCGGCAGAGAATCTCAGCTGGACACTCAACATCAGCTCCATAACCAAGAAAGCACTGCAGCGTCTCTACTTTTTGCACAGGCTGAGGAAAGTCCACCTTCCACCCCCACCATCCTCTCAATATTCTACAGAGGGTTCATTGAGAGGACCTCGAGCTGATGCATCGCTGCCTGGCTCGGAAATTGCACCTTCTCGGATTGTAAGACCCTGCAAGGGGTAGTGAGGACAGCTGAGAAAATCACCGGGTTCTCTCTTCCCTCCATTACAGACATTTATACCACACGCTGCATCCAAAAGGCTAAGAGCATTGCCGAATATCCCACACACACCTCATTCAAGCTCTTCTCCATCCTGCCATCTGGCAGAAGATACCGGAACATTCGGTCTCTCATGGCCAGACTACAGCAGTTTCCTCTCCCAAGCCATCAGGCTCCTTAACATACTATGATCGGACTCTTTCCCATCTGAAATTCTTCTCACGACTTCAAATTGCTGCTAGAAAAATGTCTATTGTTTATCATCCATCAAAACACTGTAACTTGTGTGCTTTGCAATTCTTACGCACTTTATGCCACATACAATTGTATAGTTTGTGCTGTCTATGTGGCACCCTCGGTCCTGGAGGAACGCGGTCTCGTTTTTACTGTATCAGATGTATATGGCAGAAGTGACAAGTAAAAGCCACTCTACTCTACTCATCTCTATAAAGGATAATTTGATTGCCATTTCCACTAATACTGCCGTGGACAAATGTATCTGTGATAGGTAAACTAGTAAATGCTAGGTTTTTTTTTGTCCCCTAGTTCTCTCAGCCCCTTTCTGCATGACAGATATTCCTTCATGACTGAGCAAGCTTGTTTAGTGATATTACAATGCCAGACTGTGATGAAAATTAAAGTCCCTACCAACTATGCACTCATGATCCTCAATGGAACCTGCTCCAACTGTATACATCTTTGAGACTTCTCCAATTTTGGTTTCCTGGATGTCCTTGATTTCAATTACTCTATGATATGTAGCAGTATTTTCAGCTGTGTTAGCCGCAAGCTCTTTAAACATTTTAACGTCTCTCTCCCATTAATATACTCCTAGAAACCTACTTCTTTGATCAAGCTTTTTCACATATTTCATGATTTCTCCTTCCATGTCTAAGTGTCAAAGGATGTCAAAAATGTTTTTATTGATACCATTGTTATATGCCTTGATATATTTTACTGTGTTCCATGTCCTATATGCAAGTTGATATAGGCATATTAGTATTAGTAATAGGTTAAACTGATTTAATACTGCGGTTTTCCATGCAAGATTAGTTCTCCCAAGAAAAAAAGTTTCTTGAAAGTTTATCTTGGAAATAAACATAATTGTAATAAAACGTGAAATATGGAACTGAATGCCTGAATAAGAGCAGTTTAAATACCTGCATCTTTAAAGCAAGTTGTTTTGCAGAGCAATTCTGCTTGACAGTTCCAAGTGCATACTTTATCTGCTCCAGACAACCACACGTCAAGTCTTTCGATAATCATCAGACACTGCCAAAATAAGCTAAATGATAAAATTGCAAACACAACGATTGTTAAAACATTAGCCACCAGAGGACTTATCCTGACACAACCTTTAATTCAAATTCTTAGACTCGTAATATGCAAAATGTGCAGGTCATCCACTCCAATAATTTTACACGTATGGTTACAACATATTGCTTCCATGCAAGGGAATGGAAAGATGATTAGCTTTTAAAACAAAGTGTGTGTTCCTTTGAGGAAAAATAAAGTAATTTGTCTAAATCATAGAATCCCTACAGTCCCAAAAGACGTCATTCAGCCTATCAACTCTGCAACTACTCTCTGAAGAACATCCCACACAGACACAGCCCTCTGTCCGATCCACATTACCCCACATTTACCATGGCTAATCCATCTAACCTGTACATCCCTAGACACTATGGAGCAACCTAACAAGGCCAATCCACCTAAACTGCACATTCCATGCAGACACAGGGAGAATGTGCAAACTGCCAAGGTTGGAATCAAAGCTGGGTCCGTAGCGCTGTCAGGCAGCAGTGCTAAACATTGAGCCACTGTGCTGCTCTCCCATTTGGTTCATTTAAAACATGCCTCAATGATATCAATTGTCAAATTAAAAAGTAGGGAAGCAATAGATCATTTGAAATTTGTTCCAATGTGCAAGTGAAGGGGGCAGATTGATCAACCAATCAAGGCACAGAAGAAAAGAGCCAACAGTTTGCACATTCTCCCCGTGTCTGCGTGGGTTTCCTCCGGGTGCTCCGGTTTCCTCCCACAGTCCAAAGTTGTGCAAGTCAGGTGAATTGGCCAAACTAAATTGCTCATAGTGTTAGGTGCATTAGTCAGACAGAAATGGGTCTGCATGGGTTACTCTTCGGAGGGTCGGTGTGGACTGGTTGGGCCGAAGGGCCTGTTTCCACATTGTAAGGAATCTAATCTAAAAAAAACAGCGTCAATAGCATTCAGTCACGGATCAAAGAAAGAATAAAGAAGTCTTGCTGCAATTATTCGGGCTTTGGTGAGACCATATCTACAGAATCATGAATAAAAGTAAAATCTGAAAGAGAAAGAAACTGTGGGAGAAACTTAGCAGATCTGGCAGCATCTTTGGAGAAAGAAACAAAGTTAATGTTTCAAGACTGATGAGCCTTCAGAAGAATCATGCATGTTTTTGGAATCCATACCCAAGAAAAAATATACTTGCCATGGAGATGATACAGCAAAGATTCATTATGTTGATTCCTGGAATGAGAGGGCTCACCCATGATGAGAGGCTAAGCAGATCGATCCTATACTCTCTGGAGTCTAAAGACCGAGACATGAATCATAGAAGATCTGAAAAGGATCAACTGGGAAATACCAAAATACTGTTGTTTCCCTTGGCTGAGGAATCTAGGACTGAGAGGCAGAAATTTCTTCAATCAAAAGCTTGCGAAACTTTGGAATTCTAAGCCAGAGAGTTGTGCTCCATAATGGAACAAATTTAAGCCCAAGATGGGGAGATGTGTGTCAGTCAGGAAGTTATTGAAGACTAGGAGCAGACAAGAAAATAAAACTGAAGCAAAAACTCAGTCATGAAAGTACTGAAGGACACAGCAGGTTCAAGGGGGCATATGGTCTTCTCCTATTTCTCTTGCTCTTAATGCTCTAAAGGACACAACTTCTCGACTGGGTCTATAGCAGGTGATGAGGAAACTGACAAGAGGGAACAATTTACTTTCCCTCATCCCCACCAACCTATATTCCATAGATGCATCAATCAATGCCAGTATCGTTAGGAGTATAAGCAGTGTAAAAAGTAACAGAATTCTTAAAAGGAATTCAGGAAATGTTTTAGAGAATGTAGCAAATCCAACAAGAGAAATGACTGTTCTGTAGTTAGTTTTGGGGAATAAATTTCAACAATGGAAGGGACACCAGTGAGAAAACGATGCAATAGTAGTGATCATACTTCAGTTAGATCTCGTGTAGGAATGAAAAAGAGTAAAAGCTGTAAACTGAGAAAATGTCCATTTCAAAACACTGAGATGATATATGGCAAAAGTTCACAAGAAATAGCTATCTGAAGGTAATGTCATGTGCAGTGCAAGGTATTTAAAGCAGCAGCTAAAGGATTCCAAACAAACATGTTCTCCTAAAGAAACAACAGCTGGACACCCAAACGGAATACAGAAAGTGCCAAAAATTGAAAAGGAAATTAAGGAAGCAGAGGAAAGACATGAAAATATTAGATCCTTTTTTATTTTATTTGTCAAAAATGCTTTATAATATACATGAGGAACAAGAGATTAACCATGAAAAATGAGTAGAATGAGAAACTAAAAAAAGTTAAGTTAGGAGTGAAGGCAGGAGGCACATACATGTGACTGTGTGTTGGCCTTCACAACAGAGCAAGATGGTGCAGACACCTCAATTGATAAGTTGTCAGAAAAACTGCACGTGGTAAATAAAATGGGGGAGAAAATATTATGATTAGCATTCAGAATGGATACATCACCAGATCCAGAAGAAACACATCTCAGCTACTGAGGGAAACATAGGAAACACAAACTAGGAGTAGGCCATTCAGCTCTTTGAGACTGCTCCACCATTCAGTCTGAACATGGTAGGTCTTTTATCTCAATACCATATTTCCATTTTCTCGCCAAACCCCTTGATGCCTTTAAAATCTGAAAAAAACCTTTCTTCATTATATTCAATGACTTGGCCTCCACAGCCTTCTGTGTTAGAGAATTCCACAGGTATTGACCCTTTAAGTCAAGAAACTTTTCCTCATCTCATTTTAAAGAGTTTACTATGTATCATAAGATGATGTCCCCTAGGACTCCCAACCAAAGAAAACATCGTAACTGCATCTAGTCTGTCCGCACTATTGTGATTTTACGTGATTCAATCCGATCCCCTCTCGTCCTTCTAAAATCTAGAGAATTTAAGCCACTAGAACTAATCGTTCCTCATAAGACAGTTCTATAATTCCTGATATCAGGCCAGTCAACTTCCACTAAAGTTTCCTGTGAGGATATCCATTCTTAGTTAGGGAAACCAAAACTGCATGCAATACTCCAGGTGTGGTCTCACAAAGCCCCTGTATAACTGCAGAAAGAAATTCCTACTTCTGAACTTAAATTCTCTTGTAATGAAGGCTAATACACCATGCGCCTTCCTAATTATTTGCTGCACTTGCCTGCAAGTTCACTGGCTGGCATATAAGAACTCCTGGATCCCACTTCCCAATATACTACCATTTAAATTATCCTCTGCCTTTTTGTTTTTACACATTGATTTGTATAACTTCACATTTAGTCACATTGTAATGCACTTGTTTGCCCAAAAAAACAATAGTGGAAGCTCAGAGAACCATTTCCAAACCCCTCTTGCTACCATCAAGGTTCTGGCAGATTGTTAACGTTACATCATCAGTTAAAAAAAGAAATAGCTTCGGGTAATTGCAGGCCAGTCAGCCTAATCACTATGGTCAAACAATGACTGCAGATGCTGGAAACCAGATTCTGGATCAGTGTGGTGCTGGAAAAGCACAGCAGTTCAGGCAGCATCCAAGCAGCAAAATCGACATTTCGGGCAAAGTCCCAGCATCGGGACTATTCCTGATGAAGGGCTTTTGCCCGAAACGTCGATTTTCATGCTCCTCGGATGCTGCCTGAACTTCTGTACTTTTCCAGCACCACTCTAATCCAGAGTCAACTCATTGTGGTGGGCAAGGCGCTGGAAAAGAAAATGTAATTTTGGAAGGCCCAGATTAAATTAGAGGCAGAGGCAGAGACAGAGACAGTCAGCATGGATATTGAAGGAAAATGTGTGGTTGATCAACTTGATTTAAGTTTTGAGGTATTATCGTGGGTCATGTGTTCAATACAGTGTTCATGACAGACTGGTCAGAAAGCCAGAGCTCATGGGATCTAATGGAAAGTTGAGAGTTGGGCAACATTGATATAGGTTTTTAGAACAGGAAGATTGTTTCAGAAGGGCTTTGCAAGGCTCAATACTGGACCCTGTGATGACTGTGCCATACAGTGATTTAGACTTAACTGCAGGGAACGTGAAGGAGGAAGTTGCAGGATTACAAAATTTCATTGTGGAGTTGATGAATGAGTAAATGTAAAGGTTTTATAGTCCCTGAGGACCATCGGACTGTTCTCTCACTGGAGTCAGATGACTGGTGATGGCTTACCTGGAGAATCACTATACCCAGGCGAGTGGAGATGTTGAGAGGGACAGTCCATTAAGCTGTACAAGACTGCAGAATGATATCAATGGACTATTCAAAGTGGGTAGAAAAATTGCAAATGGAATTTTACTCGAGAGGGGTGTGAGGGCATGGACATTGCTATTTCTCCCAAAGTAAGGAAACACATCAAATGGTGAAGTAATAAAATCTCTGAAGGCAGCTATTTTTCAGATGGCATAGAAACAACTGGCCAAATGGCATTCTGCTGTGCCATATATCCAAGCCTCTATGAAACTTGGAGACTGTTGCTGAGAGCAGAGATACGGTTGTGGAAGCAAGTTCCACTTAACGCATAATGAAATACAAGATAATGAAGGTTCAATTCCCACACCAGCTGGGGTTCTTATGAAGATCTCAAGCTGCCCTCTCACCTGAAGCATGGCAACCAATCGTTAGTCATATCTCCTCTAATGACAGTATCCTCTGGGACTATTGAAAGTTTGCTTTTTTAAGAGAGAAACAGAAATTAATGTAAATAGGGGAAAGGATAAACTGGAATCACATCAAAGAGAAGAAAACAAGGTGGACATTCAAGAAAGAAACAGGACACTGAAATGAGAAGAAAAATGTTGGTGATCCAAAAATTTCTATGAAAGCTTAGCAGATCAGGCAGTACCTAGGGTGGGAAGTGCGTTTAACATTTCAAGTCAATGATCCCTAATAGATTCTGCTTGATCTGCTATGTGTTTCCAGAATTTTATTTATATTTCAGATTTCCAGCAACTGCAGAATTGTTTAAACAAAAAAAAGACTTTTGTTGATAACGTTCCACCTGAAGCCACTTAACTAGAGATGCATAAAATAATGGAGCTTATACCCAATCAACAAGTCTTATAGATTTTTCTTACCTTAACAGAGGACTGAAATTCCGTCAGTGAATAGATTTGGCTGCCAGTGTGTAAATCCCAAATCTTGTTGCATCAGTAAAGGAAAAACCATACAAAATTAACTTTGAAGAACTCAAATACTTCACATATCTGAACAGGTTCTCTGCCCAAACAGACTAGTGATCTCAGACAAGTGCTTATCATTAATAAATAATTGAAATTTGTCACATCAGCAATTACAGTTGTTTAGAAAAGATGAATAAACTGAGGTATTAAACATAACAACACACGCCTGTCGGCAAAGACCAGACTTTAAAATAGTTGGGGGTGGCAAGCAAATTCACCCCTGAAATGTAGCCTATAGAAAACACAGACCTGTGCAAAACTTCAGAAAAGGTTTCCCTCACCTTACAGTATGGCTTCTCCATGGGCCAATCAGGGCTGAACAATCACAGGCAAAGTCAGGTGCTGGAGGAGGAGTGGGGCGGAGGGGGAGAATGTGGAAGTCCCTGGCAGGATACACTGACTTTTCTTTAAATTACTGGGAATGAGGGGTGTGGGGTAAACTAGAAACATTGCTTGCTTTCACCACTGCAGCTTTCTTGAGGTGATATTCAGCCTATTTGTCAGTCGACATCTGTAACAATAAATCTCCAAACCTGATGGATGGATACATAGTTCACAACGAGGATACGATCCAAGAAAAATTATTTAATTTTGGCAAAGATGCGGATCTAGATCCCAGAACATTTTTTATTTAAAAAGGATCCATTAATGTTGGGAGATGGAGAGAAATGGTTTTCTCGTTTGGAAAGTTGTGGAATGTTGTGTTGAAATGTTGCCGATTGTTTTCAAATGTGAATTCTCTCAACTGCTGTGGTGGAACATGTCACAGCCATTGAAATCTGAGCAGTTCGGAGCAGGTTTTAGATACGGATTGACCTGAAACTTCCATGTTGTTGTGGAAACTCAAAGCGATTTATTCTCTTCGCAATGTAGCTACAGAGTATCAATCAGGAACAGAAAAGCCTCAAAAGAGTTGCATAAGATGATCACATTTGAGTTAAGGTTAAAAAAAATCACAACACCAAGTTATAGATCAACAGATTTCTTCAGAAGTACTAGCTTTCGGAGCAAACCAGTTGGACTATAACCTGTTGCTGCGTGATTTTTAACTTTGTCCACCCCTAATCCAACACTGGTACCTCCACAACATTTGAGTTAACACAGGAGGACAGCAGGTCATACCCTGCTGACCAACTTCCCTACTCACTTGCAGATAGGATTCACTATTGGATGGCAAACCTCCATCCAGAACCTCAACTTGAGCTACAAATCTTCTCAAAGCTTGCTATGATTCACTATTTTTAAAAAGAATTTTTTGTTTCCTTCTTCCAGAACATTCCTACAGCATGCATTTCAAGGTTACAAATTACTGTTGGAAAAATAACCACACAAAAAGGAAAAACATTAAATCCTTTTAGATGATACTGTTGCTTTCATACTTTTTAAATGCGGTTAAAGGTCTTGTGCACTTTCTTTACGCCATTACATTTTAGTATGGAATGCAGTTAAATATAAAACTAAGATGATTTTCTTTGGGGTTTTTTTGATGGCTTTTTTGATCTATTTGTTTTGCCACTCTCCCTAGTCTTAAACTTCACTTGAAATTTTAACTGATAAAATGTATTTCCTTTCCCAACTTTTAATTTTGAAATGTGCTTCCTCACATTTCTTCATTGGCCTACATATGCCACTTATCAATCCACTATGTGGTCTCCTACAATCTTTCATAATCATCACAATTAGTGTTACCAATTCAATTTACTATAATCGATTTTACAAACTAAAGCAGTTGGCAGGTTTAAAACCTGCCGAATCAAACTTGTCATTTTTTTCAAACTTGATAGTTGAAAGCATTAGCATCATGGGAGCCAGCTGACTCATACTGCAAATCAGATGTTAGCAACAGTAAATTTTTTAAGTGCTCTGTTAGGATTGGATCACGACAGAAGGTATTAGGATACAATGACCGTCTTATCAGAAGAGGCCGTTAGAAGTTGGCGATTTTCTGGCGGTAAATGATGGACTGATGGAAAGACAGCAATTGCTGTGATTGGTCTAGAATGGCCTCGAAGTTCATGAATTCTTTCTCCAGTCTGCAGACACAAGACATATCTTTTATTTAAAAAAAACTCAAATTCATCAGACCACTTCATATTATATAATTTGCAGAAGTTCATCAATATCCAATGCAAAACATCTTTAAAATTTTCTGAATGGAAAAGGTAAACATTTGCAAACTCCACAGTAACAGCTTACTCCAGCTATTGCTGCTCTTACCTGGTTGGGCATACATATCACTCCAGAACCAAATGTGTTTTACTCTTAACTGTTCACTGAAATGGCCAAGAGAGCCACTCGGTTTAAGGACTATTAAGGGTAGGCAACAAAAGCTGGCCTTGCCAATGACATTCTTGTCCCATGAAAGAAAAAAAATCCTTTATTAACTGCTTTGTTAATCTTTCCTGCAACTTTGTAAGTATTTGCAAACATTCCAGATCTCCATCACAATTGACAACATTTAAATTGTAATATTTATCTTGCACCCTCTCTCCTTAATTTTGGTAATAAATGTATCGCTTCATACTTTTCTGCATTGAATTTAATCTACCCATTCCAGTAACTTATGTCCTCAAATTTTATTACAATCTTTGTTGATGTTTTCTACGCATCCAACCTTCATCTCATCTGCATATTGTATTAGCTCATATTGTTCTTCATTACTGTTACCATTCTCAGTATCTGCAAAACTGAACACTGCTTATTTGAAGACCTCCTTTAACCCAGTTCTAAACGCTTTGCTATCCAAAACAGTACTAACAGAGTTATTATCCATTTATAAGCCTACTTTCTATCCAGCCACATTCTTGAATTCCGATTGCACGCTCTACTTCCATTAGTTATTAACTTTATGTATTAATCAGCACACATGGATTCCAAAAATGTAATTAAATCTTATACAAATTGAAACCCTGTACAGAACTGAATTGTCCTTGCATGTGCAGTTGAGAAACTGCCCACAATATATAAACATAACCTGCGTAATAGCTGCGTCTTTTAAACTAACGGGGCTGGAATCGCATTATAGCCAATACAGGAAAGGAAAGTTCGCATTCCATAAATAATAGTCTAAATTCTTCAATCACATTAACACCAATTCACATTGAAGAAACACCCATTATGGCAGAATCAACGGCATTCTATTAACTTTCTATGGAGTTATGATCATTCTTCAATTATCTAGAATGTCTAACATACAAAAAGTATAACTTCAGCCTCCCTTAGAGATTTATAGATACAAACTTTCTGGATAAGGTACTTTGATCACTTTGTGCTTGTATTCTTCTTTACAAATGGATCATAAGTTCTCCTGACAAATATATTCTACATCTTTAATAGTGAGCAATAATTTTCATTTTAATATGTCACAGACCACAAAGAGCCTTTCATATGTAATAGAACTTCACGAAGTGTACCTTGTTTAAAAGTACATTAATCTCCTAACAGTGAAATAATTTTGCCTCCTACCCACAAAGCAAAAAAAAGACAATCATTGAAAATGAATTTACATTTCCTGTTTAAGAACAAAAGATCATTTTAAGACCAGAAGATCTCAACATCATTATTATAAGGCTCATATTATAGCAATCTTCAAAATACAGATTATCATGAGTTGTAACTTTAATTAAAGTAAAGGAAAGGAAATATAATCATCTTAAATCTAGCTCCAGACAAGTCAATTGACAGAGAAACAAAATTTGAAATTTACGAAATAACTTTTATTGAGCAGTGTTCATCCAGAGATGAATCAAATCAGTCTACAGCTGCAACGTATGACAAGTAATGGGAAAATGCACCATCTTCTGGATGCCTGTTGTACTGTCAGCTACACGCCCCAAAGCTCACCATGTGAGGAATTTTGATAAATTGCAATTGAAAGTAGAGTTCAAAAAAAAATCAAAATTTCAGACATATAAGGCTTGCTTATATAAACAAAGTACTGTTTTATTTAAATCTCTAGCATCTGCATTTAAGACTTGTGCATAAATTAACTAAGGCTTATAATGATATTTAAAAGGAGAAAGTGATAAACTACATTACTTCTTCCCACCTGCTTTCCTCATTTTTGGTTACAATTTACTAATGTGTTTTTCTCTCATTCCCTTCGAGAGGGACAGCACTTCACTTGAATGGTTTCTTTAGATCCCAATCACCCATTGATAAATGACACCTTGAACAAGTTATGAATGAACTTTGCTGATGTGGGTAAATAAACCACCAGCCCACTTTTTCTTAAATTTCTTAACCTGCATCATTATGGCAATGACTGCTGGAGAATAATCAGAAACGATGGGTAATTTTCTTCTCCTATTTCAGCAACGTCTTGGTTGTTTGCAGCTGCGGTTAGATAACAGCACAGATTGGATCAAACCTAAGGCCGCCTCTATCTTTATAATTGAGGACCCGGTGTTGGACTGGGGTGGACAATGTTAAAAATCACCACACCGGTTATAGTCCAACAGGTTTATTTGGAAGCACTAGCTTTGAAGCACTGCAAAGAAAAGCTACTGACGTTGTGATTTTTTTTTACTGTGATCTTTATAGATCACCTACTCAAAAGAATACAAGTATTTATATCATTATGATATTTTAACAAAAGCAATTTAAAAAAATACAAACCTGGACATTCCACACAAACACGACACCATCATCCCCTGCTGAAGCAAACCTGGATTAAAACAAAAGGTTGGCATACGAATTAATCAGTCCAAATTAAAAACGGGAATTTATAAAACCTACTAGTCAGATCACTGGTTTAAAACGTCACTTCATTCATTAAAGAAATCTTGGGGAAAAGTGACAACACATAGTTCAATACTGGATAAGTAATTATAACTGGTTGTAGATTTCAGAAAAGCACAAGGTGAAATGAATGCCAGGTGTACCCCTCCTCAGTCTGGGCTCGGTGACATCATCAGACTCGGATTTGCACACTGTACAATGTGCATTGCCCCTTTAAGATCAGCATGTGTGTGAAGTAGATGGGGAAACCAGTAGCTTTCCGTGATATTTCATCTGTTACAAATCAGACAGCCAGGTAGTGAAGGATAGAACCACTTCCCATTCTTTACACATTTTATAGATTTTATGAAGAGAAATGCAACTTTTGAACATTCACCACCAAATTCCAACCCACTCAGTTCCATCAGCTTGGTAATGTCATATGACATAACCAAGAGATAGAGGAGTGCAACCTTCCTCCAGTACAACTACTCCACTAGTCACAACGTGAACTTCAAATGTTTTACCTAGTTACAGTTTGAGGAGAAAGTGAGGACTGCAGATGCTGGAGACCAGAGCTGAAAATGTGTTGCTGGAAAAGCACAGCAGGTCAGGCAACATCCAAGGAACAGGAGAATCAACGTTTCGGGCATAAGCCTTTCTTCCTGAAGGGCTTATGCCCGAAACGTCGATTCTCCTGTTCCTTGGACGCTGCCTGACCTGCTGTGCTTTTCCAGCAACACATTTTCAGTTCTAGTTACAGTTTGACCAATTATATATTTTATCTACAAAAAGTTCAGAATAAAATGCATCAACCTTTAAAAAAAAACAAAGTTATTGAATCATTATAAAAACAAAACTTAAAGAAACATGACAAGGCTGTCTCAGTTCTTCAGAATTTCTCAGAAAGGCAGCAAAGGCTGAGCTTGAGGTCTTCTCTCTTCACAGGTACACTCAAACTCAACTCAAAACAAACTCAAAAAGCCAAAGCTCCTGACAACCATAAAATCAGAGACAAATTCCAGCAAATCCAAACAGTTCTATCGTCTATCAATCTTGGCTGTTTACTTAGCTTAAACATGTGACTTTTGAAAAGTAACACTTCAAAGTATGTGTTCCAGTGTCCTTTTAAAGAAATGTATTTCCTCAATACTTCAAAGGAACCAGTTTTTGCAATCCACTGGGCATGAGTCCTCAAAAATATTAGAAAGCAATGAATCCCATTCAATCACTCCCACCCATACTAATACAATTAACCATTGTCAATAACCAAACCTGTTCATGCTCAAATATTTCAATAGCTGGGTCCATTGTATCCACCATTCTAAATATTCTTGACATACATAATTAAGATAACCTATCTGTACCAGTGCAGATAAATGCTCGGAATTACATTTGAAGCTGTGTTAATGGATTTGCATTAATATGATGGTGTTTTTCATAAAGGTGGAGTGTAATGTAACTGAATGTGAAACTAAGGTTTTGAATCTACATAAAAGGGAAGTATGTGACACGAACTGTCAAGGATGGATTGGGAACTCTTACTAAAGGAGTGGACGATAGAGAGGCAAAAATCCATATTTAAAGAACATATGCAGGCATTACAATTATTCATTCCTGTCTGGCACAAAAATAAAAGAGGAAAGGTGGCTCAACTATGGCTTACAAAGAAAGTAGGGACAGTATTAGATCCAAAGAGGAGACATATAAAATTGCCAGTAAAGGCAGCAAGTGAGGATTAACAATGCAGCATAAAAGGACAAAAAGTTTGACCAAGAGGGGGAAAATCGACTCTGAGTAAAATTGCAGGAAACACAAACTGACTGTAAAACCTCCCATAAAACTAAATAAAGAAAAAAAGACTAGTAAAAACAAATCTCGGCCCCTTAAAGTCAGAAGATGGGAAAATTACAGTGCAGAAAAAAGAAATGACAGATGAAATGAACACATATTTTGGTTTCCTGATGAAGAGCTTATGCTCGAAATGTCAACTCTCCTGCTCCATCGATGCTATCTGACCAGCTATGCTTTTCCAGCACCACACCTTTTGACATATTTTAGTTCTGTCTTTTGTGCTCTAAGTCTACTGAGGATGAAATTGAATATTAATAATCAGTATTACTAAGAAAGTTATGCTAGGGAAATCAACAGGGTTAAAGGCCAACAAATCACCAAGGCCTCAATCTCCATTATAGAGTAGCAAAAGGAAGTGGCTGAGGAAATGCGGATGCATCAGTGGTCATCTTCAAAATTTTATAGATTCTAGAGCAGTTCCCCAGATTGGAGGGTGGCATATGTAACCCCACTATTTCAAATCAAAGGAAGAGAAAACAAATAATTATAGACCAATTAATTTAACATCAGCAAAGGGGAAAATGCGAGTCAAAACATGATCACAGAACATTTAGAAAGCATCAGAAAAGATGAAGGCAACATAAGTTTACAGAAGGCAAATCATGCTTGACAAATCTACGAGAGTTTTTTTTAGGGTGTAATCAGCATACATGAAGGAGAACCAGTGGATGTTGTGTATTTGGACTTCAAGGATGTTGATAAGGTTCCTCACAAGCAGTTAATGAGCAAAGTTAAAGTACACAGAATAGGAAGTTGGCATTGATCAAGAATTAGTTTTCAGACAGGAAACAGAATGGGAATAAATTTATTTTCAGAACGCCAGGAAGTGACTAGTGGGGTACAAAAATGATCAGTGCTTGAGCCTCAGGGTTATTTACGATATACATAAATGACCTTGATGAGGGAACTAAATGCAATATTTTCAAGCTTCCTGATGACACAAAACTGAACAGGATTGAGAGTTGCGAGGAGGATGCAAGGAGGTTTCAATGAGATTTTGAAAGATTGAGTGAGCGAGCAAAAACATGACGGATGATGAACAGTGCGGCTAAATGTGAAGTTATACACTTTGGTGTAAAAAACAAAAAGGAAGAGTTTTATTTAAAGTGGTGATATACTGACAAATGTAGACATACAATTAGAGGCAGGAACAAGGAATTAGAAAGCCCAATGGTGTATTGCCCTTTATAGCAGAGAAGATTGAGTTCAGAAAAGGGGATGTCTTACCACAGTTATACAGGGCCTTAGGTGAGACCACATCGAATACTACATGCAGTCTAAGTTCACCAGTCAAAGAAAGGATGAATTTGCTGCAGGGGAGTGTTGTGGAGGTTCACCAACCTGATACCAGGCAGGGCAAGATTGTCCTAGGAGTACAGATTAATTTGACTGGGACTGTTATCACTTGAATTTAGGCATTAGATAGGTGTTAATTGAAAGGTATAAGATTATAACAGGACATGACAGACTAGATGCAGGGTGAATGCTTTTCTTGGCTGGTGATTCTAGAAATATGTTCATGCTGAATGGGAGAAGAGGTCCTTAGGGTTAAATGAGCAAGTCCCTCTGTTAGTTTGTACATTTCTAATCCTGATATCCATGTTAGTTTTAATTCAAAAATCTAAAGAACAAATCTGGTGCCAATTTGGCATCACAGATTACAACTTTCCACTGCAAGAACTAGAAACAGTCGGGAAAGAATTATCAGACTGCCAGAGAGTGACTGAACTATACCAAAAAAAGTATGGTTTTATAATTTGCCAATGCTTTAACTGCAGTTGTAAATGGAAAATATACAATGGCTACAGAACTGGAATTCTTCAAACAACAGAGTGAATCTTAATAGCCAAATATATCATTAACTAAATTAAAACAAAAGAACTGCAGATGGAGGCAATATGTAACAGAAGCTGAAATTGCTGGCAAAACTCAGCAGTTCTGGCAACATCGGAGAGGAAGTTGACTTTTCAGAAGAGTTCGTTCTCCCCACAAATGCAGCTAGACCTGCTGAGTTTCTATTTTTGCTTCACATTATTTACTGATTTCTTATTAATAAGATACATCTGAGAAATTAATCATTTAAGAAACACATTAAAACTTTTATTACAAAATCAAACCATTTACACTTCCACCTTCTCCCCATTACAATGTTGAGATATTATTAAACAACTATTTTATTACTGGAAAAGAATGTTAGGATATTAGACTTTCATTAAACAAAGGATCATAACTATTGCAAATATAATATCTTCTCCCTTCTTTCTTCCACTACATCCACAAGGTATTCATAATTAGACCAGAATCATTGGGCTTCTTTGAAATCACTTGGAAAGATTCCATAACATTAGAATTGTTATGAAATTTTCAAACTTCAAATAAAGTTTTTTTTCTAAAACTAACCTGAGATCATCAATCCTTGCCATGAAGCGAACAATATCACTGTGGCCTTTTAGTACCTGTAGTTCTGTATAGGGATTCTGTATCTGTTCATCACCTATGCAGAGGACCAGAGACTTCTAAAAGTAAAATGATTAATTATAAAATGGTTATTGCATGGTAAGGGATAATTGTCATAGTTTTCCATAACTGTTCAGTACTGTAAAATTGAACCAAAATTTGAAACTTAAAAAGTACAAAGATTATCATTGTAAAAGATAGGAAAGACAGTAAGGCCAAATGAGGCGACAGTGGAATAATGACATTACTATGCGGAGTCAAAAAGAAGAATTCCCGGTCAGTCATATTCAGGATAGCACTGAAAGTTTAAAAGTACCTTAATGAAAACTTAGAAAGCGTTTGCAAAATCATTGTCATATTGATTTTCTAACTGATTCCATCCATTAGATAGTTAATGACACAAAGGGTAAAACTGGAATGGGGAGCTGCTCTAACTACTCCTGAAAATTATTTGAGGAAATATATGGTATGTTTTCTACCTGGTAGATGCACAAAGCAAAATAGGAAACAAAATGATCCACGAGAGAGAGAATGAATCCTTTATACAATACCTCCACTGGCTCCTGCACGTCTCTTCCTCCCAGCAACCACCTCAACATCTCTCAGCTCTAAAACAAATGGAATACAAAACATGTTCAAGCTGCTAAGGATTGGTTGTAGTAATTATCCCTAGATATTAATATTTCTATGATAAATTAAAGCATAAGTTAGAAAGGAGATTTCAATGGTCAGTCATAAAATTAGATTTGATTTATTAATTGTCACGTGCGTCCTGTTTCAAAGTACAGTGGGTAAAAAAGTGCTGTAGTGTTGCCACTCTATGGTGCTATGTTAAAACACAGAAAAATAAACCAAAACAGAATATAGATGCAGAAAAATTAATAAAGAAAGCATCCTTCTTGTCAAGTGTTCCATCATGGGCCACAGGCCTGGTGGCCAGACACGAGTCTCCTTCACTCAGCCTCCACCGCAACAAAAGTCACCACTGTTTGGTGCCACCTCACCACCATCGACTCGCCACTGTGAGCCCTTTGCTGGACCTCGCCAATGCAGATGCCACCAATGCTGCTGGGTACTGCACCTGCCCAAACTTTACTCCGCCACTGCCATGAATCTGCTTTGGCCCACTGTGCTGATGCATCAGAGTCTCACACTGGGCCCAAACTTGCCTCAGCCACCTCCTCCACGAATCTGTGCTGGTTGCAAACGCTGCCAAGAACACAAACTCACCTCTGCAGGAGCAGCCACTCATCAGCACTAGAACTGCCTCAAAAGATGCAGAAGCCACCAGGAACACAAACACACCTCCGATGCCACTGCCCTGTGTCTGCACTGCTGCGCCCACTCTGCTATGCTGATGTTGTGCCAAGACCAAGCTCTTCACCAACAGGTAAGTAAAATAAAATAGAAGAGAACAATAAAAAAGCAAGAGAAGAGAGAACAAAAGGAAGAGAAATAAAAAGCAGATGGAGTAGATGAGCCCCGGGCTCAGAAGCCCTAATCCACCAATTTGGTAAAGTGCAAATTAAAAACACTGAGCGGATGATTGGGAGCCCACTTCTGAATTATGCTGCAAATTTTGCTTTCCAAAAATGAATCAATCAAAAAATTTTATTAGACAGAAAAATTGTTCCATAAGTAAATGTGGAAAAGTAACTGGGGAGGTCTCAACTGATTTTCATTCTCTGCAGTAAGGCACCCTGGGACTCACTATTCGAAAGCCACGTTCCAGGATGAAACAGTGCTATTGGGACCATGCTGCCCACGTGATCTCTCATTCATAAATTTTAATAGTCAGGAAATTGTGGACACAGTGCTTATACTGCAAAACATTTGTCTGTGCTCTCAGTAACCAAGGTTCTGTACAAGGAGTACGTACAACTTGGGAGGGGTACAGAAAGGATGTAACATAGGGCAATTATCATTTTATCTGCAACTTACTGCTGGTGAACATGCTGCAGACATGACAAGAAATTTAATGCTCATCTCAGACTCAAACTGTGTCCAAGTGTTTTGTTGCACAAGGTAGATAACACCGATACCAGCTCTGGGGAGTGCATTTCTTTTAAAAATAATAATTTCTATTAAAACATTTCAACCTATCTAAACTTTTCAGTCAGAATCATCTTAACATCTATATTTAGAGTCAAGAGTGTGGTGCTAGAATGGTTCAGCAGGTCAGGCAGCATCCGCGGAGCAAGAGTCGACGTTTTGGGCAAAAATGAATGTGGCAGTGAGGCGGGGGGGGGGGGTGTAACAGAGCGCGATAGGTAGATGGAAGTAGGGGTAATGATGATAGATTGGAGAGGAAGGTGGAGTGGATAGGTGAGAAGGAAGATGGATAGGTAGGACAGTGCTGTGTTGAAAGGCTGGATCTGGGATAAGGTGGGGGGGTGGGGAAGTGGGGGCAGGATGAGGAAACTGGTGAAATCCACATTGTTGCCATGGGGATGGAGGTCCAGAGGCAGCAGATAAGGTGCTCTTCCTCCAGACGTGGGGTCGTTAGGGAGTGACGATGGAGGCCCAGGACCTGCATGTCCTTGGTGGACTGGAAGGGGGAGTTGAAGTGTTCGGCCATGGGATGTAGGGTTGGTTGGTGCAGGTGTCCCGGAGATGTTCGCTAAAGCACTCTGCGGGTAGGCATCCTGTCTCCCCAATGTAGAGGAGACCGCATCAGGAGCGATGGATATAGTAAATGACGTGTGTGTAAGTGCAGGCGAAACTTTGATGGATGTGGAAGGCTCCTTTGGGGTCTTGGACGGAGGGAGAGGGGGGAAGTTTGGGCACAAGTTTTGCAATTCCTGCGATGGCAGGGGAAGGTGCCGGTAGGGGAGGATAGGTTGGTGGGGGTCGTGGACCTGACGAGGGAGTCGCAGACGGAATGGTTTTTACAGAAAATGGATAGGGGTGGCTAGGGAAATATATCTCTGCTAGTGGGGTCTGTTTGTTGGTGGCGGAAATGGCAGAGGATGCTGCGATGTATACAGAGGTTGGTGGGATGGAAGGTGAGGACTTGGGACAGGGTTGGTTCTGGCCTTGTTGGGGTGAGAGGGAAAACTGCAGTCTCTAAAGAAAGAGGCCATCTGGTGTGTTCTGTGGTGGATTCGTCCTCCTGGAACCAGATGTGGCAGAGGTGGAATTGGGAATAAGGGATGGCATTTTTACAGGAGGCAGGGTGGGAGGAGGTGTAGTCCAGGTAGCTGTGAGACTCTGTGGGTTTGTAGAAGATGTCAGTGTTGAGTCGATCACTGTTGATGGGAGTAGGAGGTCCAGGAAGGCGAGGGAGGTATCTGAGATGGTGCAGGTGAATTTTAGGTCGGGATGGAACATGTTGGCGAAGTTAACAAACTGTTCAAACTCCACATGTGAGCATAAAGTGGCATTGATATAGTCATCAATGTAGCAGAGGAAAAGGTGGGGAATGGTGCCAGTGTAACTATGGAAGATCTATATTTAGAGGCTAGTAAGAACCACAGGAATCATTAAGCATTAAAGTGGGATTACTTTTAGCAGAAAATCTAGAAACAAGTCTGTGGAGAAACTGACGTAAGTGTAAGATAGCCAACCAGTATTCTCAGACAACTTCAAGGAACCATCAAGAACATGAGAATGAGAACATTACATTTGAAGTGATGCTGAACCAGAAGCCAATATAGGTAATGTGCAGAGGGTAACTGGGGAAAGGATTTTTGCTTCACATTAAGTAAAGGGAAGCAGAGTTTTGGAGGAGTTCAATTTTAGACAGAGACTGTCACAAGTTAACCTGAAGAGTACTTGTACTGGAATAGCCAAATAGGGGAGGGCCCTGCCTCGTGATATTATCACCAGACTACTAATCAAAAACTCAAACCCAAAAACATTCTGAGGACCTGGGCTTGAATTCTACCACAGCAGATGCTCACATTAGAATTCAATTTTAAGTCTGGAATTAAGAATCTACTATTGTCAATTGTGGGTAAAACCCATCTGGTTCATTGCTGTCCTTCAGAGAAGGAAATCTGCCACCCTCACCTGGGTGGGGGTGGTTTGGCCTACATGCAACTCCAGACACAAAGTAATGTGGTTTACGCTCAAGTACTCTCTGAAATGACCTACCAAACCACTCAGCTGCATCAATCAAGCTGTGAAGTCTCAACAAAGAAATAAAACTGGACATGCCACCTGGCATCAAACTAGGCACCAGAAAAGAGAAACAGAAGTAATCCAGTCAACCCTTTAAGATGTTCTTACATCTAGGGGCTAGTGCCAAAATTAGGAAAGCAGGCTCACAGATTAGTGAAACAACAGCCCAACGCTGTCTATAAGGTCTGATTCTGTGAATATGACTATGTCCCAGATGTCTCTATCACCATCCCTGTATATGCCCTGTCTCACCAGCAGAATAGACCCAGCAGAGGTGGCAGCACAGTGGTATACAGTCAGAAGGCAGTTGCCCTGTGAGTGCTCAACGGTGACGCAGGACCCCATGAAGTCTTACACACCCTCTCTTGACTGAAGAATCAGTACTCCTCCGTGTTGAGCAACACTTGAAGGAAGAACAGAGGGTGGCCACAGCGGAAACATACTTTGGGTGGGGATAACAATTTCCACCACCGAGAATGCTTTGGCAGCAGCGCGACTGATCAAGCTGGTCAAGTCCTGAAGGACATAGCTGTTAGACTAGGTGTGTAACAGTTGGGGAAGGAACCAACAAGAGGGAAAAACATGCTTGATCTCATCTTTACCAATCTGTCAGCTGCAGATGCATATATTTAGCAAACATTCATGACACTTCAATTCTATCCCCTTTGGAATAAAGCCTAATGATTGGGTTTTTTTTGGGAGAACTTTGCTAACCTGTGAAATAACTTTATGTGTTTAATGCTTATGTATTCCAAGATACCATTGTTTCTCTGAACTCACTAGGCTTGCACCTTTCTAGTAATAAGTGACCTGCCTATTCCTACCAATGGTGCTAATCTCATTTATTTATGTTGAAATTTATTTCCCAAAACAATTGCCCATTCGATTCTGTAGAAAGTCCATCAGGAGAATTGTTAATGGGGAATAAGGAAATGACAGATGAATCGAACCAGTATTGGTTCAACTTATGGGGTTAAAAACAATAACTGCAGATGCTGGAAACCAGATTCTGGATAAATAATGCTGGAAGAGCACAGCAGTTCAGGCAGCATCCAGGGAGCAGCGAAATCCTATCACAGTCTTCACTATAGAAACTACAAGTAACATCCAAGAAGCTAAGATAAATCAAGAAATGGAAGGGAGGAAGAAATTTAGGAACATCAGAAATCACCAGAGAAGTAATGCTGAGCAAATTAGCTAATGAGATAGTTGATGCATTGGTTTAATTTTCCAAAACTTTGATTTGCGAGCATTCTCGTTATATTGGGAGAAGCAAACTTAACACTTTTATTCAAAAAAGCAGCAGCTAAATCAGTCAGTTCGCTGAACATTCGTCATAGGCAAAATATTATAAACTATTATTATAGCAGTTATATCAGGACACTTACATAACGTCAGGGTAACCAAACAAAGTCAACATAGTTTTGTTAAAGGAAAATCATTTGACAAGGCACAAAATCAAAGGTTATTGCAAAAAAAAACACTCAGTGTAGTGGGTAGCATATGGGCACAGACAGATGATTGGCTGACTAACAGGAAGCATAGAGGTAGTGCAATTGGGACTTATGCAAGATACACCACAGGGATTGGTGCTGAAATCTCAACTATTTATAATTTATATAAATGTCTTTGATGAAGGAATGGGGCTAATTGTTGGCAAACTTGATGACACAACAATATGGTTACAAAAAGATATTGATAAGTGGGTAGGCAAAGACGTGGCAAATGGAGTATTAATGTGGGAAATGTAATGTCCCATTTTCACAGGAAGAGTAAAAGAAAGCTTATCATCTAATTGATGAGAGATTGCACAATTCAGATTCACGGGGATCGGGATGTCCTTGTGCATGAATTGCACAATGTTAGCTTGCAGGAAAGCAAAAAGAACGTTACAGTTTATTAAGAGGGAAGCTGGTAGGTAGGCTATACTTCAATTATGTAAAAACAATGACTGCAGATGCTGGAAACCAGAGTCTGGATTAGTGGTGCTGGGAGAGCACAGCAGTTCAGACAGCATCCGAGGAGCAGTAAAATCAACGTTTCGGGCAAAAGCCCTTCATCAGGAATAAAGGCAGAGAGCTTGAAGGGTGGAGAGATAAGCTAGAGGAGGGTGAGGATGGGGAGAAAGTAGCATAGAGTACAATAGGTGAGTGGGGGTGAGGATGAGGGTGATAGGTCAAGGAGGAGGGTGGAGTGAATAGGTGGAAAAGAAGATAGGCAGGTAGGACAAGTCATGGGGACAGTGCTGAGCTGGAAGTTTGGAACTAGGGTGAGATGGGGGAAGGGGAAAATGAGGAAACTGTTGAAGTCCACATTGATGCCCTGGGGTTGAAGTGTTCCGAGGTGGAAGATGAGGCTTTCTTCCTCCAGGCGTCTGGTGGTGAGGGACCAGCGGTGAAGGAGGCCCAGGACCTCCATGTCCTCGGCAGTGTGGGAGGGGGAGTTGAAATGTTGGGCCACAGGGCGGTGTGGTTGGTTGGTGTATGTGTCCCAGAGATGTTCCCCAAAGCGCTCTGCTAAGAGGCGTCCAGTCTCCCCAATGTAGAGGAGACCGCATCGGGAGCAATGGATACAATAAAAGATATTCGTGGATGTGCAGGTAAAACATTGATGGATGTGGAAGGCCCCTTTAGGGCCTTGGATGGAGGTGAGGGAGGAGGTGTGGGCGCAGGTTTTGCAATTCCTGCAGTGGCAGGGGAAGGTGCCAGGATGGGAGGGTGGGTTGTAGGGGAGCGTGGACCTGACCAGGTAGTCACGGAGTGAACGGTCTTTGTAGAAGGCGGAAAGGGATGGGGAGGGAAATATATCCCTGGTGGTGGGCTCTTTTTGGAGCTGGCGGAAATGTCAGCGGATGATTTGGTTTATGTGAAGGTTGGCAGGATGGAAGTTGAGCACCAGGGGCATTCTGTCCTTTAAAAAGGGAATTTTTAAACCCACTTGAAAAATCAGATAAAGCCTTAGTTTTCTCTCAATGAAAAAGCAACAAATCTGACATCGCAGCAGTTTTTCAGACTGCGCTAGAGTGTAAGCCTTAATTTTTGTCATCGAGGCATAGGACACAAATTCAATGTTCTGGACAGCTAAGTAGCTTCCTGGGTAGCATGGTGGTTCAGTGCTTAGTACTGCTACCTCACAGCGCCAGGACCAGTGTTCAATTCCAGCCTCGGATGACTGTGTGTATGGAGTTTGCACATTCTTCCAATGTCTGCGTGGGTTTCTTTCAGGTGCTATGGCTTCCTCTCTCAGTCCAAAAGATGTGCAGTTTTGGTAATTTAGCATGGCCAATCGACCATTATGTCTAAGGATGTGTACATTAGGTGGACTAGTCATGGGATATGCAGGGTTACAGGGATAGGGTAGGGGAATGATTCAGGACAGACTTGTTGGGCATGAATCGCCTGTTTCCACGTTGTAGTGATTCTATGATGATTTAAGTGTTCTAGTTCAACAGTAAGCATATTTGAATTTCATTGTGTCCTTACAATACACAATTATACCAGTCTTTAGTAACACTCAGCCTGCTTCTGATCCAAGCATACAAGCCATTGATACCAATTATCGCTTGTTCATCTGTGTGTTCCTATAATCCAATCAACAATATTGAGTTCTATTTTCTGAAAGATTACATGTCCCCTTTGCAACCTTAGGCCTAGAAGTTTCAATTCCTACTGGTTCTGGATCACTACTTAGCAAAACATTCTCAGTTCCAGATCTACACTGAGAGCTCTAACAAGCCAGCCACAATGCCAGACCTTATTTTTATTTCTTGTTTTAGAAGGCGTCAAAAGAAAAAGCACAAAAGCTGAGGCAAACAGTAGGTCAACAGGCCAATGAAACAAGCTTACCTGCTTGAAAAGAATGCATTAAACCTTTTGAGACCTAGGAAAGGAAATGAATTACTATCTGCTGTATCATTACAGCTGAACTGCTGAAACATAAAACTGAACTAAATTAGATTGTTTCATATACTTGGTACAGATACATTCCTAAGTGCACATTTTGGGATTTAAGCTGAACTACAGGTCTAAATTGAATGTAGAGCAAAAAGGTCACAGTTGTCCCAATATTTTAGCAGATTTATCAAATATGTAGCTAAAATGTACAGACATGGAAGATCCCAAGTACCATATCTAATCTTAAATGGGATTAGCTGATGTTGATTAATGCAGTACTCCAAGCCTCGAGTCATCAATTTGAAAAGTTAACACTGTTTCTTTCTGCCCATGTTAACAGACTAGCTGAGTGCACCCAACGTTTTTATTTTTTATTTCAGGTTTTCAACAACTGAAGTACTTTTCTTTACTAAAATTTACACCAGTCTGACTCTCATTTCATTCCCAAAACAATTAGTACAGAACAAGCTACTTGCATTTAATTATTCTCAGGTTATAGAAATTTCCCTGCAGAGTATCAATTGGGAATGCAGATCAAATTTTGTGGCTTAAACGAACTGGCCAGAATAAAGTAGAAGACAAAACATCAAGATAGTGCACTGAACATTTCCAGATAAATTGAGTGGTCACATAAGGTCCCAAAAACAGCAAAAAGATAAATGTCTCAATAATCTGCTTTTGTTTCTTTAAATAATACCAGAGAACATTTCACATCCAATTGAGGTAAGAAACGGTGCACAATTTTCGTGTTTCATCCAAAAGGAGGCATCTGTAATCTAACAACACTCCCCTAAAGAATCAGCCGAGACATGTGCTTGAATCACAAAAGGCCTTGAAAACACCCACACCATTGTGGACATTGGAAGCCAACAACCTCAATCCCAGCTCATCGCTGCTAGATTTCCTCAGGCTCTATCTGAAGCCCAACCATCTTCAGCTGCTTTATCCGCTTATCCCTTTTGACCCTGTGGAGTTAAGTGCAATTCTCAGTGACATCTTCAGCACATTATAAAACTCCTTGGATACTGAAGTAGTCTGCATCTACACACAGCAAGACCTTGACAACATTCATGCTTGGGTTGATGTGTGGCTACAAATGTTCATGCCACACAATTTGTAGACAATGATCAGCTCCTTCAGAAAGAATTGAACCATCAGATTCAATATTCAATGGAAATGTTCCCCCTCAACTCACTGCTCTCCATGTGCCTGTCCAGCAGTTGTTTAAATGTCTCTAATGACTCCGCTTCCAATACCACCACTGGCAATGCATTCACAACTCTCTGCGTAAAGAACCTACCTCTGACGTCTTCTCTACACCTTTACCCTAATATCTTAAAACTATGACCCCTCATATCTGATAATTCTGCCCTGGGGAAAAGTCTCTATCTATTCCTCTCATTATCTTGGATACCTCAATCAGGTCTCCGCTCTTTCTCCTTCTCTCCAGAAAGAAAAGTCCAAGCTTTTTCAACCTTTCTTCATATGGCTTGCTTATAAGGCTTGCCTTAAGTCCAGGCAGCATCCTGCTTAAAAAAAAAAACCTCACCAACTCATAAGACTGCTTCAATAGCACCTTCTAAACCTACGTCTACCATCTCAAAGGAGAAGAGCTGCAGATGCACAAGAACTGCATAATTTGCAAGTTCTTCTCCAAGCCATGCACCATGTTGACTCCCTCACTGGCACTACGTCAAGATTCTAGAACCCCTTTCCCATCAGCACAATGTGTCTGAGAAGTTTTGAATGTTGATGATAGCACATTAGGAGAAAAGACACATGTTTGAATTGCTTAAGTAACTAGTGCCTTGAGTAATTAATAACCTATTGCTGTGGTTAAAAAAAAAATTAGGATTCAGCCAGCATATAATGAGTATATTGCTGCACAAATGGTCACTTGGAACACCTCTAGCTTTGCAAATAAACCTTGTGATCACATCCCAAAGAATTTGGCCAATTGAGAGTCTATTTACAGAGCATATGATACAATAGGCAATAAATTAGTACCTCCTAGTTCACCCCTACATATCCAACACCCTTTATAAAATTTTCCAGTAACTATGGAAAACAGTAAAAAAAAATTGCATGATGAGGCCAGCTGATCTGGTAGTGAAACCTTTAGATCTCTCATGTACATCACGATCAGGAGAGAGAAAATATGTTATGCTTTACATTGATTCAATGGTTAGAGGTGAAAACAAGCCTGGTCTTTGCCTTTAATCTTGATTTAAATAATTCTGAATTGACATAAACCACATTCTTAGTTTATAATTCGAAGCATGGCAACACTGCTTACAAACATTCTATCCCAATTTTGATTATCTGAAATTCTCAACATAATACGGGTGCAAATCATTTGACCCATTTTAATAACTGATATCTATACGACATCTTAGTAAAACAGAGACCCTGAGGCACTATAAGGAGCACTATAAAACAAAATCTGACACAACTACTTAAGGAGATATTAGAGTAGCTGGTCAAAAGCTTGGTCAACATGTAGGCTTTAAGGAGTTTTAGAAGTAGGGTGGGAAGACAAAAGGTGGAAGCATTTAGATCTAATGTTTTCAACTACAGTAATCCTAGCACCATTTCTTTCCCACCTTAACAAATAATCATTCCTTATATTCTCATGGCTTCTGCCTCTACCACTCTCATATAATGGTTATTCCACACGAAGAATTCCCTCACAACAGACCTCAAATCTCTTTTCTAATAGGAATCTATCTCCTCTGATTAAACTTTAACAAGTATCATTGATCACATTCCTGGTTCTGTTTTTTTGCTTCATTTAACACTCTTGTGTATTAATTTAACTCACTTTCAAACAGTATTCTATTAGACTGAAATGACCAATCCTCTTTATCCTTTTCTCAATGCAGAACCCCCACACTGGGAATTAGCCTACTAGCTTTGCTCTGCACTGCTTCCAACATTTGAAAGTCTCTCTCCAGGCTGACAATTGCAGTATTTAACATATGGTCTGGTGGAAAACTATACACTTGATCATCACTGCAGCTAATTTGTATTCTATTTTGTGCATATCATTCAAGACCCTAGCAGTTTGGACCATTACAGCTCTTCAATCTTTGGACAGGTTTAGTTGTGAGCCTAAGTTTCCCACATATCTTTCAACTTCATCCTTAGTAATTTCACCAAGAAGTTTTATTTAGCATTTTACTTGGAAATATATTATCATTCCTTCATCATTACTGGGTCTAAATCCTGAAACTCCATCTGGAACATCACTGGATGTAACAAATCACACTGACTGCATGATTTCCAAGTAGAATGCTCACCATCTTCAGTGCAATTAGTGACGGTTGATTAATAGTGGCCTTACCAGCAATACACACATCCCATGAATTAATTGTATCTTTACAGAAACGTCAGACAGAAATCGTCATTGATTAGAACAATAAAACGTTGGGTAGGATAACTAACGGTTTATTCAAAGAAATGTATTTTAAGAAGGATTGAGGGAGAGTCTGAAAGCGTCGTAACCAAATAGTAAATTTTCGGCCAAGACAGTTAAAGAAACAGCTGACAAAGTGATAGCAAAGGAAGGAGGGTGGGTGGTGGAAGAGGGAAGAGTTGGAATTCTGAAATTTCTAAAAGCTGCAGGAAATTAACTAGTAGCAGTGTCACAAAGTGAGTGAAATATGTCATTCTAAAAAACAAATTACACAGCAATCATTCTATTAACAATTTGTTAAAAATAGCATTTACATTCCTTCACATTCCACCATTTTTTTCTCCTTACAGACTTAGTACAAGCCATTTTGCCTCTTCATTTCGCTTTTAATTTCTTCATTAATTCATTTAAGATCACAAACAATTACTAGGTCAAGATAAGCATTTCCTCTTGTGGTTTTTCATTCACAGTAGGTGATCAAACATTCACAAGGGAAAATAAGCATTATGCCCTCTCTGCACAAATATATCCAAACTAAAATCGATATCATGTATAGATTTACCAGCACAAACCACTTGGGTTTTCCACGTGTGGTGTCTTGATTGAAGCCTTCTACTGAAATAAATTTTCTTACGTTCACATACTTAATCGATCATTGTTTTTCTTTGCTGTCCTTCATGTTAGCTTTGATTTTCATTTGTAGCACTTGGATTCACAAATCAGAATAACTCATTTCATAGCTTTGTACCTCTCAGCGGATTGAATTATCTCGTCTCCCAGGATGCCCTGACTATCTAGATGCTGTAGGTGTTCCTACCCACTCAGCCTTTTTAAAAATACTTCACAACCGACAATTAAATCCATAAAAAGCATGGAACAGTAACAGCATAAGTGGAGATCATTCAGCCCATCATGTTTGGACTGAATTCTTGCAAAAGCAATTCACCTATTGCTGTCCTTTCACTCTTCAGCCTTGTAAGCTTGTGCTCTCTTTTGAATCTGACTCCAGCACATTCTCAGTGAGCACATTTCAGATCCAACCACACACTTCAAAGAAATGTTCTTTCTCACATCACTTCTTTTGCATATCATCTTAATTCATTGCCCTCTCCTCATCCTCCTTCTATCATTGGGAACTGTTCTCTTCTGCTATCTAGATTTCCAATGCTTATCAGTATCTCTATCAAATCTTCTCTCCACAGAATAATGCCAGCTTTTCCAATCTATTTACCCAAACGAAATTCCTCATCCTTGAGAATCTTTTTTTGCAATTTCAGTAATGCCTTCAATCTTCCAGCTGAGGCCAATCCAGTACTTCATATAGCTTTACCACAATAAACAAGTGTTTTGGTCTTAGCAAATCAAGGTATAAATATTAGGCTCTTTCCCCAAAGTCTCACACACAAGATGTAATTCGCACACACCAACTTCTGAAAACAGTTAAAGTTTATTAAAGCCTGTAAAGCTAGGTGACCCCTTTGATCTCCTCGCAGGCATGCAAAGTCAAGTCAAATTTGCCCTGAACAAAGAAAAAACATCCCCTTTATACAGATCAGTTCATAATGCTCACAGATACTCTGCTCACTCCCCCCACATAACCACATCTTACTCCAGGTACAATGGTAGGATGAGATCACCCTCAGAGATAATGCAAATGTAACTGTCCTAATCCTTGGGAATCATTCTGCAGATGATTTCCTGACTAAGCGATTCCACAAGACAATGCAGGTGTGATTTGTCCTTGCTTTGGGGGATGGCTGTGAGAGCATTTCTGAATGGAAGATACTGAACGATAGTTTAATTTGATAATAGTAGGGGAGTAGTAGCAAATGACTGTCTGAGTGGAGTGGGAATGTCATCCTCATCCACTTCCAGAATGTTCAGTCAGTGCAGTTTAATGCTTTAATATTACATTAAAGTCCAGAAAGATAGTCCAATTTAATCTTTTAACAGTACAAAATGAAGTGGACAGGTAAATGCAGTTTCTGGATTAGTGGTGCTGGAAGAGCACAGCAGTTCAGGCAGCAGTTCGTGGGCAGCACGGTGACACAGTGGTTAGCACTGCTGCCTCACAGCGCCTGAGACCATGGTTCAATTCCCGACTCAGGCGACTGACTGTGTGGAGTTTGCACGTTCTCCCCGTGTCTGCGTGGGTTTCCTCCGGGTGCTCCGGTTTCCTCCCACGGTCCAAAGATGTGCGGGTCAGGTGAATTGGCCATGCTAAATTGCCCGTAGTCTTAGGTAAGGGGTAAATGTCGGGTATGGGTGGGTTGCGCTTCGGCGGGTAAGTGTGGACTTGTTGGGCCGAAGGGCCTGTTTCCACACTGTAAGTAATCTAATCTAATCTAATCAAATGAGGAGTAGTAAAATCAACATTTCAGGCAAAAGCCCTTCATCAGGAATACAGGCAGAGAGCCCCTCCTTCATTAAGAGACCGCAATTTCCCTTCCCACGTGGTTAAAGATGCCCTCCAATGCATCTCGTCCACATCCCGCGCCTCCGCCCTCAAACCACACCCCTCCAACTGTAACAAGGACAGAACGCCCCTGGTGCTCACCTTCCACCCTACCAATCTTCGCATAGACCAAATCATCCGCCGACATTTCCGCCACTCCAAACAGACCCCACCACCAAGGATATATTTCCCTCCCCACCCCTTTCAACCTTCCACAAAGACCGTTCCCTCCATGACTACCCGGTCAGGTCCACGCCCCCCCCTACAATCCACCCTCCCATCCTGGCACCTTCCTCTGCCACCGCAGGAACTGTAAAACCTGCGCCCACACCTCCTCCCTCACCTCCATCCAAGGCCCTAAAGGAGCCTTCCACATCCATCAAAGTTTTACATGCACATCCACTAATATCATTTATTGTATCCGTTGCTCCCGATGTGGTCTCCTCTACATTGGGGAGACTGGACGTCTCCTAGCAGAGCGCTTTAGGGAACATCTCCGGGACACCCGCACCAATCAACCTCACCGCCCTGTGGCACAACATTTCAACTCCCCCTCCCACTCTGCTGAGGACATGGAGGTCCTGGGCCTCCTTCACAGCCACTCCCGCACCACCAGACACCTGGAGGAAGAACGCCTCATCTTCTGCCTCGGATCACTTCAGCCCCAGGGCACCAATGTAGACTTCAACAGTTTCCTCATTTCCCCTTCCCCCACCTCACCCTAGTTCCAAACTTCCAGCTCAGCACTGTCCCCATGACTTGTCCTACCTGCCTATCTTCTTTTCCACCTATCCACTCCACTCTTCCCCCACTCACCTATTGTACTCCATGCTACTTTCTCCCCAGCCCCATCCTCCTCTCACTTATCTCTCCACGCTTCAGGATCTCTGCCTGTATTCCTGATGAAGGGCTTTTGCCAGAAACGTTGATTTTACTGCTCCTCGGATGCTGCCTGAACTGCTGTGCGCTTCCAGCACCATTAATCCAGAATCTGGTTTCCACCATCTGCAGTCATTGTTTTTACCTAGGTAAATACAGTTACCAAGTCCGTGATCAGCCCTGATTATAATTGAATTTTGGAGCAGGGCCATATTTTCCTGTGCCTAATTTGTGTTCCTTGCTTGTGTACTCTATTGAAGGCATGAAATTAAAGGGTTAAATGCACAAATGCTGTGCTAACTGTAGAGTGACCCTCAGATTTTGCAAACAATTGCAGAAAACATGTTTTTGCTACTGTGCAAAAACTGGATTCCACGAGCAATTGCAGAGAGAGAGGTTCTTCCTGTCATTGTAAACGTTCCTGCTATTGAACAAAGTATGATCGTAGTATGCATCAGCCAACAGACACATCTTGGAAACATTTTGCGACAAACAATGGCCCAGAACATGCTGTCGTTCTCTGAAGGCAAGGCACGTACATAACTCTTGGGAAGGGGGTGTAACACAAAATGTATAAATCCTCAACACCTGCCTGGAATCAATGAGAAGCTTGGCTACACTATATTCAGTGTTTTGCTCCTCCCAAAAGCTTTTGCTAAAGTAAACTGAAGTCTTATTTACTACTAAATTCAAGCATTATTTTATCTACAGCAAATTACCTACAACACTATACACCCATTAATGAAGCCCACAGTCCCAATGGAATTGTAAATCACTGCCTTTCCATCAGAAATTGTTGCACATATGCGCCCAAGGTACCTGCCTGCCAATCTTCCAGTTACATAGCACCTAAGTGATCTTGGAGATGGAGCATATGGTGTAGGCTAGTACACTGAGGCCTTCTGCAAACAGTAAGTACCACAGTATACCAACAGCTCAGTTATTTTATTTTGATAACTTTTCTTTGTAATTTTTGCGTTCTGTTACAGTGCCTTTTAAGGGCTGGTTTCTTTAGTTAATTTGATTATTTGCTTTACTCAAAGGCGGCATGGTGGTTAGCACTGCTGCCTCACAGCACCAGGGTCCCAGGTTTGATTCCAGCCTTGGGTGACTGACTGGAGTTTGCACATCCTCCCTGTGTCTGTGTGGATTTCCTCCGGGTGCTCCGGTTTCCTCCCACAGTCCAAAGATGTACAGGTCAGGTGAATTGGCCGTGCTGAATTGCCCATAGCACTAGGTGTATTAGTTGGTGCATTAGTCAGAGGGAAGTGGGTCTGGATGGGTTACTCTTTGGAGGGTCAGTGTGGACTGGTTGGGCCAAAAGGCCTGTTTCCACAATGTCAGAATTTAATCAAGACTGTAAACCAGGCCCCTCTGCTCCTGCATCACCTTTAGAATTGCATCCTTTAGTTTATATTGCATCTCCACTTACCTCCTTCTCCTCAAGATGATCACTTCTCTTACATTAAATCTTTTTTGCTACTTGCTCCACCAACCTATTTTCTTTTGAAGTTTTCACATTATCTTCTGCAAATTTCAAAATTGTGCCCTGTAAAAGTCTAGGTCATTAATATACTTATTATAATCCAGCTATAGACCAGTAACCTCTCCGGTAAAGTAGACAAAATTGAAATCCCCTAGTATCTACTGAAAGAATAAAGCATTCACCAACAGCACTCGCGGTCCCATGGATTCCATGGTTTTAAACAAGCAATTTTATTTTACTACTGTGATAAACATGGAAAATAAACTGCTACCATTTTTCAGATATAGTAAAAACAAAAGTAGGCAGACTTTGGTTAGCTCTGTAAAGATAAATGTTTCAAAAGTCCATAAAATCATTTGGACCATGACATAAATACATCATTGCTAAGATGGCATATGACTTCAAACACAGGTTCAATAACAGTGTTGGGTGACTGTGTGGACACATTCTTAATATGTCTGCATAGGTTTCCTCTGGATGCTCTGGTTTCCTCCCTCAGTCCAAAGGTGTGCAGGTTAGATGGACTGACCATGCAAATTTGCCCCATGGTGTCCAGGGATGTTAGGTTAGGTGGGTTGACCATTATAAACGTGGGGTTACAGGGATAGGGTGGGATGTTCTCCGGAGGGTCAGTGCAGACTTTATAATCCAAATGACCTTTGTCTGCACTGTAGGAATTCTATGAATCTATGAACTTTCTAGAAGGCCTCTGTCATGTTTTCGGACAATATTTATTCTGTTGAGTTAATGACAGATCGGGCAACATATTAAGGCAATTAGTGGATAGCCCTGAACTAAAGAGTTCAGTTCAGAAGAGAAGTTTTTATCCTCGCAAGAGAAGTAGGATTTTCAGTCCAGTTTCAGAAATCTAACTCAGCAGAAATGGTTTCCAGTCTGTGGCATTTCCTAGCAGGGAGAGCTCAGATAGTAGTCTTCAAGTTGTTAGAACTGAAAAAGTTAAGCCCATCAGAATTGAAAGAGGTTCAGACTCAAAAACAAATGCAAAAGTAAAGGAACTCAGCAATTCAAGGAAAAAAAGAGATTGGAATGGATCGGCAAATATTTAATAGGCTGAGGGGAATGATATTTCTCTAGATAGTGTCTGTGTGACAGTTTGGTAAATTGGTTGAAAAGTATGTCTACATGTTAAGAGCCAACTTTCTTTTACATATATAGCTTTGTCTTTTCTTCCCTTTTCCAAAGAAAACTTGCATTCTGTTCTAAAATAACATCTGCAGCTCAATTAAATATTTCAGTGACTAACCACCACATTAACCAACTGCAAAAATTAAATATGTCTAGCAAGCTCGATTTTATCCTGGGATTTGTTTTGTCCACTTTTACCATCAATTGGGATCACAGAACTACACAACAGTCAACAAAACAAACACTAAATATTATCTGTCTTGATTTAGTTGATTTATTTATTGCCATATGTATCTTGTTACGAAAGCATTAAAAATGTTGCATAGTGTCGAATTAAACAAAACAAAATATAAAGGCACAAAAATGAAGTAGTAAAGGAACGGTTTACAGTCCTTCTTGTTAAGTGCTCTGTCATGGGCTCTTTGCCTTGCCACCGCTATCAGAACAAAAGTCATGAAAAGTCGGCACTCTTCCGCACCACCAATGCCCCACCACAGAGTCTTCATTGGACCTCAACAAAGCAGATCCCACCGATGCTGCCAGGCACTGCACCAATTCAAACCCAACTCCCCTGTTGCCACAAATCCGCTTCAGGTCCATCTCACCAATGAAGACAGTCCTTCGAGGTGAGATAGAGGTTCACCTGCCTCTCTTCTATCCTCGTTTACTGCATCAGATGCTCCTGATGTGGTTTTCTCTACATCAGGGAGACCAAATGTAAACTTAGGGAACGGGTCACCGAGCATCTCAGCCAGGCATGCAGGGGCCAACTGGACGTCCCAGTCACAGCCCATTTTAATTCCCTTCCCACTCCCTTTCCAACATAACCATCCTTGGCCTCCTCCATTGCCACAATGAACCAAACTGCAAAATGGAAGAATAACACCACCTCATCTTCTGCTTGGGCAGAACTCCACATTGAGTTCCCCAATTTCAAACAACCTCCCTTCGCAGCCCCTCTCCCTCCCTCCCACTGCTCCCCGCCACCAACCAGATTCGACTTAAGATTAAAAAAACCTATAGTGTTAGAGGTATATATTAGTATGGAAAGGGAATTGGGTAATAGAACATATGGAGTTGGGGTAAAGGGGTATTTTCAAGATGGCAACCTGCAACTGGTGAAGTGCCATAGGGATGAATGCTTGGGCCACAATTATTTCCAATATGTATTAGTGACTTGGATAAAATAAATGAATACACTACAATCAGGTTTGCAGATGCCAAAAGATAGGTGGGTAGACAAACAGTGAGGATGGCACAAACAGTGCAGTGATAATAGGCAGATTAAGTGAGTGGGCAAAAACTTGGCAGATGGAAGGAACAATGCAGCAAAACGTGAGGTTATGAAGGTTGGCAGGAAGATTAGAGGAGTAAATATCAGGGCAGACTCGATGGGCTGAATGACCTGATTCTGTTCCTAAATCTTCTGGCCCTTTGTAGCAAAATTCCAACATTGCACACCCTGATCACAGGTTTCCAGTTTCAGAATCCAATCTTTTAACCCGTCGTCAGGGACTCATTATTAAAGGTGGGCAGATGGAATTGACACAAAGATCAGCCATGATCTTCTCACTGACCAATGGGCCAGGCTGGAGGCGCTGAATGGCCTCCTCCCGTCTCTGACCTCACACCCAACGGTCCCATGCAATTCTTGTCAATAGAAGGGATAATATTATTGACGGTGGCACTAAGGGCTGCTCCAAGTTTATAATCAGTTCACCATTTAGAGCTTGAGCACCAACCCGCTGTGTACCACACTGTGACATAAACTGCACCTTACCCGGCTTACAGAGAGGCACTCACTCACCTGACTGATGTCCCCAGGGAAGGTGAACGTAGTAACTATCACGCAGGAGAAGGAGCTGAGTCGTGGGGAGGTACCGGCCAGCCCCGCCAAGACCGGAGCGGGAAGAGAAAGGCGGAGCGACTCCCGACAACGGACAACCCCAACCACCATCAGGACAGCGGCTACACCCGGAAATGACGCAGCGACCCCGGCCCCGCCCCCGGAGGGTGTGGGTGCAATGGCTGATGGGAATGAGGTCGGATCAGGCGGCGGGGAGCGGTGTCTATGACGTCACCGGGACAGTCGGGAGTAAGGTCAGGGACAGGAGGAGGATGATTGGTTGTTGCTGTTGTTGGGTAGGAAACATAATCTGGTTAATAACAACCAGACATTCAGTTCTTTCGTTAATTGACTGAGGGATGAATATCGGCGAAAACACTGAGAATGACTTGTCTGCATGTCTTCAAAATAATACCACAGGATCTCTATCCACCCAAGCAGGTAGTCAGGGGTTTGCTTTAACATTTCCTGTGAAAGATGATCCATCCAACCATCCTGAGTAATAAAGGATCAGCTTTGACTTTTGCATTCAAATCCTGCATGTGGAATTTGAACCTAAAGCCTTATTACCAAAAGGAAAGTGAAACAGCAACTGAACTACTGTTTATGTTGTGATTTTGATTTGATTTGATTTATTGTTGTCATTTGTACCTAAATACAGTGAAAAGTTCTGTTGTATGAACATTACAGGCAGATCACAGCATACAAGGACATACAGATCATGGGGTGTTTTGACATAGCGAGGTATACAAGTTTACAGCTGCAAAAGAGGTGCACAAAAATAAAATCAACATTAGATTTGAAATCAGAGAGGTGGATTCAGCAGTCTAATAACAGCAGCATAAACACCATTGATACTCAGTTCATGAACATTTTAATGATGAATTTGTCATTGCCCTGAATCATAGAAGTCGAAATGTGTGGCGCTTGAAAAGCACAGCAGGTTAGGCAGCATCTAAGGAGCAGGAGAGTCAACGTGTTTCAGGAATGTGTATGCCCGAAACGTTGACTCTCCACTACTCCTGACCTGCTGTGCTTCCCTAGCGCCACACTTTTCAACTCTGACTCTCCAGTGTCTGCAGTCTTCACTTACTCCTGAATCATAGAAGTACCAACTGAACTGTGTGCATTTGTTTTAGTTGAAGATGAAATATTGACAAAAGGTTGGGAAGGTTCCCGAAGCTTTTACAAATAGACACTTTCACTGTATACTATCAGAATAGGCCAGACGATTTTCTTTTCAAACCACCATCTGAGACATGTTCGTACAACAATGAAGCACTTCCTCATTTCTTCATTGGAGTAACAAGCTAGATTAAAGGATGAGTTGCTTCTAAATGGGATAACGTAGTGAAAATAATATCCTCAGTTGTTTATTTAGAGTCATAGAGATGTACAGCATGGAATCAGACGCTTCAATCCAACCCATCCAATGCTGACCAGATATCCCAACCCAAACTAGTCCCACCTGCCAGCAGCCGGCCCATATCCCTTCAAACCCTTCCTCTTCATATACTCATCCAAATGCTTCTTAAATGTTGCAATTGTACCAGCCTCCACCACTTCCTCTGGCAGCTCATTCCATACCCGTACCATCCTCTGTGTGAAAAAGTTGCCACTTAGGTCTCTTTTATATCTTTCCCCCTCACCCTTAACCTATGCCCTCTAGTTCTGGACTCCCTGACCCCAGGGAAAAGACTTTGCCTATTTACCCTATCTATGCCCCTCATAATTTTGTAAACCTCAATGAGGACACCTCTTAGCCTCTGATGCTCCAGGGAAAATAGCCCCAGCCTGTTCAGCCTCTCCCTATAGCTCAAATCCTCCAACTCTGGCAACATCCTTGTAATCCTTTTCTGAACCCTTTCAAGTTTCACAACATCTTTCCGATAGGAAGGAGACCAGAATTGCACGCAATATTCCAACAGTGGCCCAACCAATGTCCTGTACAGCCGCAACATGCCCTCCCAACTCCTGTACTCAATGCTCTGACCATTAAGGGAAAACATAACCAAACGCCTTCTTCGCTATCCTATCTACCTGCGAATCCATTTTCAAGGAGCTGTGGAGCTACACTCCAAGGTCTCTTTGTTCAGTAACAGTCACTAGGACCTTACCATTCAATGTATAACTCCTGCTAAGATTTGCTTTCCCAAAATGCAGCACCTCACATTTATCTGAATTAAACTCCATCTGCCACTTCCTAGCCCATTGGTCCATCTGGTCAATATCCTGTTGTAATCTAAGGTAACCTTCTTCGCTGTTCACTACACCTCCAATTTTGGTGTCATCTGCAACCTTACTAAATGTACCTCTTATGCTCGCATCCAAATTATTTGTGTAAATGACAAAAAGTAGAGGACCCACACCAACCCTTGTGGCACTCCAAACAACCCTCCACCACATTCCTCTGTCTTCTGCCTTTGAGCCAGTTCTGTATCCAAATGGCTAGTTCTCCCTGCATTCCATGAGATCTAACCTTGCTAATCAGTCTCCCATAGGGAACCTTGTAGGACGTCTTATTGAAGTCCATATAGATTACATCTACCGCTCTGCCGTCATCAATCTTATTTGTTACTTCTTCAAAAAACACAATCAAGTTTGTGAGACATGATTTCCCATGCACAAAGCCATGTTGACCATCCCTAATTAGTCCTTGCCTTTCCAAATACATGTACATCCTGTCCCTCAGGATTCCCTCTAACAACTTGCCCACCACCTAGGTCAGGCTCACAAGTCTATAGTTCCCTGGCTTGTTCTTACCACCCTTCTTAAACAGTGGCACCACGTTTGCCAACCTCCAGTCTTCCAGCACCTTACCTGTGACTATTGATGATACAAATATCTCAGCAAGAGGCTCAGCAATCACTTTTCTAGCTTCCCACAGAGTTCTCAGGTACACCTGATCAGATCCTGGGGATTTATCCACCTTTACCTGTTTCAAGACATTCAGCACTTCCTCCTCTGTCATCTGGACATTTTGCAAGGTGTCACCATCTACTTCCCTACAGTCTATATCTTCCATATCCTTTTCCAGAGTAAATACTGATGCAAAATACTCATTTAGTATCTCCCCCATTTTCTGCGGCTCCACACAAAGGTCGCCTTGCTGATCTTTGAGGGGCCCTATTCTCTCCCAAGTTACCTTTTTGTCCTTAATGTATTTGTAAAAACCCTTTGGATTCTCCTTAATTCTATTTGCCAAAGCTATCTCATGTCCTCTTTTTGCCCTCCTGATTTGCCTCTTAGGTATGCTCCTACTTCCTTTATACTCTTCTAAGGATTCACTCAATCTATCCTGTCTATACCTTACACATGCTTCCTTCTTTTTCTTAACCAAATCCTCAATTTCTTTAGTCATCCAGCATTCCCTATACCTACCAGCCTTTCCTTTCACCCTGACAGGAACATACTATTTCTGGATTCTCGTTATCTCATTTCTGAAGGCTTCCCATTTTCCAGCCGTCCCTTTACCTGCGAACATCTGCCCCATCAGCTTTCGAAAGTTCTTGCCTTTTTTTTTATAGATATTTTTATTGGGAATTTAACATTTTGACAAATTTACAAAAATAAGCAGAATTTTCAAGCACAAACATTAATATAAAAATAGATCTTAAATATATAATCATCAAAATTCAACTAATCCACAATCATCCAGAGTGTATAGTTGAGTCGCTTACATCCTTCAAATAAGAGAAAATGTTCTCTAATACACTCATAACAGTATGATAAAAAGGAAGCTATTTCCAAACAATAAAAACAAAAAAAAAATTAAACATGTTTGAATGGAGATCTTCCCCCTTGTTCTCAGGGGGCCTTACTACCTTTCCAACGTTCCACCATATCCTCTCCCAAACAGTGTCCCACCCTCGACCCAGGCGCTCCTTAATAGGATTTAGATATAATACCGAGCTAGAGTTAACAGTGAGCGCCGCACCCCCACCCCTCCCCACCCATACCTGAGTATATCTAATAGCATCAATGCCACGTACAAACACACATAACTATAAAATTACAACTCCAACAGATTACAGTTAAGTATAATAACATAGCAAGGAAGACAACCCCGCTCCCAGAGGCAAAAGTAAAGTAGAATAAAGTATCCATTTCTCCCCACGGAGTGTGGGAGAGGCAAGCCAACATAAATTGTCTCTTACGATTTATTTAACCGAGTCTAAAAGTTTCTTGGCCTCTTCCGATGATCTAAAATTATACTCGGATCCTTCGTGGGTAAAGCATAACGTCGCTGGGTAGCGTAAGGTGTATTGAATATCTAAGTCCCTTAAACATTTCTTCACCTCATCAAACGCCTTCCTTCTTCGTGCCAAAGCTGGGGAGAAGTCCTGAAATAACATAATCTTGGATCCTTCATGAATCATAGCTTTAGGATCCTTTCCAAGCTTTCTGGAGGCATCCAGGAGTATCTGCCTCTCCCTATAACTCTGCAGCCGGAACAGGACCGGGCGTGGGCGCTGGTTTGGGCCAGATCCGCGTACTGCGACCCGGTAGGCCCACTCCACCCTTACCCGGTCAGTTTCAGCCCCCAGGTTTAAAAGCTGGGGCAGCCATCGCTCCAGAAATGCTGCTAACTGTCCTTTCCCTTCTTGTTCTTGAAGGCCCAGCAACCGAATATTCTTTCTCCGATTTCTGTTGTCAATATCATCCATGTAGATTTCAAAGGCCCTGACTCTCTGCTCCAGAGCTCGCACCTGTTCTGCAGCTGTTTGAGCTGCAGCCTCGGAGGTCGTGGCCTTTAGTTCCGCCCCCTCCACTCGGCCCTGTAATTCTCCAATAGTTTGATTCTGTTTCTGCAGCTTTTCTTCGAATGAGTTCCATCTCTGTCTGGATTCTGCGATGAAATTGACGAGTGTCGATTCCAATCTAGCAATCATCTCTATAAGGCCTGTTTTTACATCAGCTGCAGCCGGAGGAGAGGAGGGTGGGGGAGGGGTCTTTGTTTTCTGAGAGCTGCGGGGTCCCTTTGATTTACTCATTATCCACTCAGTATTAGACTATTTAAATATAATATTCAGCAGCTAATTAAGATTAAAGAAATTTTTTGGGTGGTTTGGCAAGTGTGGTGGGGGCAGGAAACCCACTTTTCCCAGGTTTTGGGAAGGGCTCTGTAGACTCAGACTTGCTGAGTCTCCGCCATCTTGGATCTCCGAAAGTTCTTGCCTAACACCGTCAAAATTGGCCTTTCTCCAATTTAGAACTTCAACTTTTAGATCTGGTCTATCCTTTTCTATCATTATTTTAAAACTAATAGAATTATGGTCGCTGGCCCCAAAGAGCTCCCCCACTGACACCTCAGTCACCTGCCCTGCCTTATTTCCCAAGAGTAGGTCAAGTTTTGCACCTTTTCTAGTAGGTACATCCACATACTGAACCATAAATTGTCTTGTACACACTTAACACATTCATCTCCATCTAAACCTTTAACACTATGGCATTCCCAGCCTATGTTTGGAAAGTTAAAATCCCCTACTATAACCACCTTATTATTCTTACAAATAGCTGAGATCTCCTTACAAGTTTGTTTCTCAATTTCCCTCTGACTATTAAGGGGTCTGTAATACAATCCCAATAAGGTGATCATCCCGTTCTTATTTCTCAGTTGCACCCAAATAACTTCCTTGGATGTATTTCCGGGAATGTCCTCCCCCAGCACAGCTGTAATGCTATCCCTTATCAAAAATGCCACTCCCCCTCCTCTCTTGCCTCCCTTTCTTTCCTTCCTGTAGCATTTGTATCCTGGAACATTAAGCTGCCAATCCTGCCCATCTCTGAGCCATGTTTCTGTAATTGCTATGATATCCCAGTCCCATGTTTTGTTAGACCCCTTGCATTGAAATAAATGCAGTTCAATTTATTAGTCCTACCTCGTCCCTGTTTGCCCTGACTGTTTGACTTGCTTCAGTTCTCAACTGTACCAGTCTCAGAGTGAGCTCTTTCCTCACTATCTGCCTGGGTATTCCCGCCCCCCCCCCCCCCCCACCTTACTAGTTTAAATCCACCCGTGCAGCTCTAGCAAATTTCCCTGCCAGTATATTAGTCCCCTTCCAATTTAAGTGCAATCCGTCCTTCTTGAACAGGTCACTTCTACCTCAAAAGAGATTCCAATGATCCATAAATGTGAATCCTTCTCCCATACACCAGCTCCTCAGCCATGCATTCATCTGCTTTATCCTCCTATTCCCGCCCTCACTAGCTCATAGCACTGGGAGTAATCCAGATATTACTACCCTCCTTTTTAAATTCCTGCCTAACTCTCTGTAATCACCCTTCAGAATTTCAACATTTTCCCTTTCTGTGTCGTTGGTTCCAATGTGGACAATGACCGCTTGCTGGCCCCTTTCAACCATGAGAACATTCTGCACCCTTTTTGAGACATCCTTGATTCTGGATTAGGGAAGCAACACACCATTCTGCTTTCTCGCTGCTGGCCACAGAAACATCTGTCTGTACCTCAGATTACAGAGCCCCCTAACACAATTGATCTCTTGGAAGCCGACGTACCCCTCGTTGCATTAGAGCCACTCTCAATACCAGAAACTTGGCCTGTTTGTGTTACGTTCCCTTGAGAATTCATCACCCCCTTCATTTTCCAAAACAGATACCTGTTTGAAATGGGTATATACACAAGTGACTCCTACACTAGGTGCCTACCTCTCTTACCTTTCCTGGAATTAATCCATCTACGTGACTGTATCTGAGACTTTCCCCCCTTCCTATAACTGCCATCCATCACATACTGTCGCTGTTGCAAATTCTTCATTGCTTCTAACTGTCTCTCCAGATCCAACAGTATTTATGGTAGATATAATCCACAGTGACCCTTAAACTCTCTTTGAACTCCCACATCTGACAAGAAGTACATATCACACTCTACTAAAAGCCATTTTTGCTCCTTCACAATCTACAGACCCAGAAAATAATACTGTCTCACAAAACATTGCCCCAGGTTAAATTAATAGTTATGGCTTATATTTTGAGTTTAATCAAGAAACATATTTCCAAAAACATATAATCAAGAAAGAATCCAGTCTACTCACTACTGCAGCCTTTCTGTAGGACACACTTAAAACAATGATTAACTTACCTGATTCTGAGCTGTGAACTTCGCCCAAACAGGTTCCTCCAAGGTTAGTTGTGAATTTCACTGTTTGTTAATTTAAAAAGAATTTTCCCAGACATACTCCGATGTCCAGCGATACATGAATTCAAAACAGCAAAGGCAGTAACTGTGCAGGTTCTCTCTCTCTCCTGCACTGTCCTCACCATGTGCTTCCTTTGTCTGTGCTTCTCCCTTTTAAAACTGCTGTTGTTTTGACTTTCTTTTTCAAAGTTCCAAAACAATGAAACAGCATTATAAAACAGTAATTGCTGCTCCTGAAATTCGAGGAAATCACTTCCAGCACCTAAAATACCATGAAAGCACTATGAAAGGAGTAGATGTTACAGCCATAAATTTTTCCCATCGTCCATCTTAGATTACCCTGAATCCTTTGAACCATTAAACACTGCTGCAATGTCAGTTGATGTTGTTTAGTGTTCTCACTTTTCAGACACTGACATACTTTATTTCAAATCAGCTGTCATCAACAGCCCTCTCACCAACTCCTAAACAAACCACCCCATGACTCACCTCCAGTTTCCCTTTCCTCCCTAAGATGATTGAACCAGATATCAGAACCAGATGATTTATTTGAAGAACATGTATGTTCTATCCACAAAAATAACCCTGGCGAACATCTCTGTCTCGGGCTTGATACAGTGCTCCAGTGAAGCTCAGCACTTGGCAACCCTGCACAGTTCAAATATTGAGTTCAAATAATTTTAGGATCTGAGCACCTTCTCCAGCCCCCTTACACTTAGCCTTGTCATCATATGGGCTGCTACAATTTACAACTCACTGTCAGCCAGGAATGATTCCCAATATCTGCTATTCATTCTCCCAGGCTAGCTTTTATTCATTCGTTTGTCTGCCCAACTGTTTTTCTCTTTCTCTTGACTCCATCTCCACCTATCATTTACTCCTTCCCCATGCCCTCTGGCTCTTCGTTCGCATATAAACCAATCTTTCCTAGCTAGTGAAGAAAGATCGCTGGACCTGAAACATTATCTCTGCTTTCTCTTCACAGATGCTGCCTGACCTGCAAAACTTCTTTAGCAACTTTTGATTTTGTTCCAGATAATTTATTATAGGTGTTATTGCTGAAGAAAAAACATTCAACAACAACTTGAGCTGATATAACACAGAATACGTAGCTAATCTTCCCATTACAGCCAAGATATTGAATATTCTTCATTAAATATTGCCACAAATTGTTTCTAACCCTCTCAGAAAACAGCCTGATCTTTGGTTTATTTCAGCCCTCAAAAACAAGTGTATACCCTCTACTATGTCAACTTGGAAATCAATACACACTTACCTTCAAGAATAAGTGAGCAAATATCTAACAACAGCATTGATGATAGCATTCTGTATTTGCAATGGACTGCCTGGAGTGATTTCTAACTCTAGTACGAGAGAATTATAGAACGGTCTCATTGTGGAAGGAGTCTCTGCAAGAGCAATTCACTGAGTTCCAACCTGCACTGTTTCCCTATTGCTTCTTTAGACAATTATGAAATTCACCTTTGAAAGCTACATTTAATCTAATTTTGCTACATTTTGACCTTTCCAGGTCCCACCGCTGCATAAATTTTCTCATGTTGTGAGTGGTTCATTTGTTGACATCCTTACATTGTTGCCCTCTATTTCTGGCTCTTTCAGCCAATAGTAATGGTTTTATCCTTCACTGCTCTGTCCTGACTCTTGATTTTGAATTTTTTTTCAACCTGTTACTCTCATCAAAGACTCATTATTCAGGCTTACTGAACTAAGGTAGGTGGATGGAGTTGAGATAAAAATCAGCATTGATCTTCTCAATGACTAAGGGGCAAGACTGGAGGAGTTGAATGGATGTATTTTGGAGAGAAACAGGCATGTTATTTCCCAGTGTTTTAGCCAATATTCATCCCTCAATCAAGTAACAAAAAAATTGAATATCTACGTTATCACATGGCAGTTTGTGAGTGTTTTGTGTACACTGTCTGCTATATTTCGTATGTAACAATGCTAACTGTTACAAAATTTTATGTTCCACCCTTCCCAAGGAGTGATGTATCAGGTGGGAACGGTGAAATCAGTTGGTCTGATGTCAATGTCATATCAATCACAGTTAAGGTGAAGAGCAGGTAGGTGGTAAATGATTAATCATATTGAGTACATTACACATGCCTGGGTGTCCTTGGAGAGAGACCACATTGTGGCTGATAGCATACTTGATGCTTTTAGAGACCTTTGACACTTAAGGGTCTTGTGGTCCACTGGTGATGTTCCTACTTCTCAGCTAAAAGTTCAAAATTCAAGTCCCACTTGTCATAATTCAAACTGTTATATGATAATAACGACATTTTTGATCTCTCCCATTAGAGTAAAATAATTTATATAAAATGGGACAATATGGACATTTTCTTTGACACACAGGTGATGCGCCTATCTCTAGTTCAGAGATTCCAAGTTTAAGGCTCACATACCACTAAGGTGTATCTGTGATATTGAAGAGTTAATTTGCTCTGCTGACCTGCAAGAAATCGATTACCCCAGGGGTAAGGTGGTGTGTCTTTGTCTTATAGGTGGAATGTGGGAGGTTTACATTCCCATTGCTTGCCATTCAGGGCTGATTAACATTGTTTCATCCCCTATTCAGAAATCAATAAGAACATTATAGTTGGAATTCTGACTACTCCCTGTAGTTAAAAAAATACAATTCACACCAGATCTGGCCGTTAAGGGATGATTTGCGTTACATTGTCTCTGGAGGTAAGGTGGTCACTGCATTTTATCTTGAGTGGCATGCGACTGTGAGGAGTAACTGAGGGGTTGTCTTGTGGGCATTACTTACTGTGATGTAAAGATTTTGTATAAAATAAGGACTGTTTCCTTTGTTCAGGGAGAGCTCTTGCCATGATGCCATAAGCCCTAAGAGGTATGTGTTAAAGTTCATCCAGAGAGACACCCCTAGACACACCTGCCAGGCATGGCAAGGAGTGTTCTGAGTTTTTCCAAATCTTGTATTGTACTGCGCTTAATAAAATTTGGTTCTGTTCACAAAAGTTAGTTGCAGCAAGTGTGCAAGAACCAGAGGAGAAAAAAATGTGACATTTGGTGGCAGCCGTGGGATTCCAGCGTACATGGAGCTTCCAGATGGACTGAATAAGTGATTGTCTGAGTGCTGTTTGTGTGAGACGATGGGCCCACGAGGTAAGATTTACCTTGATTTCTATCCTTAAACTTCCTCTCAGTCTACTGATGATTAGGAGGTCACGCAAAAGGTTTTAGAGAATTAGAGCTAATTTGTCATTTTAATCTGCCTTTATTTCACATGTTTTTGCCAAACCAACTTGGTTCAGAAGGAGCCAAAGTTACTGGCTACTTTCCAGAGTCAGCCCACAGAATTATGGTCAGTTTTTTTACAGGTTCCTCATTAGGGCTAAGGAAGAACTACCTCAAGATTAGTTATTCCCAACGTTCAGCTCATTTGCATATAAATTAAGTATAAACACTTAAAATAGCATTCCCCTTGTAGACAAAAGCTAAATTTGAAAGATAGTCACAAATGCTGGAAATCTGAAATCAAAACAGCAAAGGCTGGAAAATATAGGCTGGGTTAATCAGTATGAGAAAAGTTAATATTTCAGATACAACCCTTAATCCAAATCAAGTGCTGAATGATCTGGAAAGCACTGCCTGAGAGTGTGGGGAAAGGCAGTGCAAGTTCAGGTATTCAAGAGGAATTTGGGTTATTATCTGACAAGGAAGAATACTGAGAGATGGGGAAAAAGGATTGGCAGCAGATGCATTGCTCCTTCTGAGAAACATGATAAGCCAGATGGCCTCCTGCTGTGCCATAATTATTCTGGTTATAGAATTGTTACAAAACCCACTCTGTATTTTAAATTTATTACAGAGTACACAATTTGTTCCTAAAAGTCTCCAGTCAAGGGAGATTCGTGTATTTGCTATTTTGCAACATTCAACTTATCCATGCATCAAAAGTCAGCCATTTGCTGTTCCGTAAGTCAGTCTCCAAGCTGAGGTTTTACAAAACATCATTTTTCAAAATCATGTTTGTCTATTCATTCCCAGGATGTGATTGCTGTTGATTACACCAGCATTTACTAGCCAACCCTAATTATCCTGGACAAGTTGGTTGTGAGCTGCTTTCTTGAATCGCTGCAGTCCTTGGGTTGTAAGGACACTCACATTACTGTAGGCAAGGCAGTTCCAGAACTTTGATCCAGTGGCAGTGAAGGAACAATAGTATAGCTCCATCTTGGAGGAGATTTTGCAGGTGGTATCATTACCATGGATCTGCTGTCTTTTTATTTCAATGTGGTAGAGGTCACCAGCTCTAGTAGAAGGTGCTGTCGAAGGATCCTTAGTGATTTACTGCAGTGAATCCTGTAGATGGAGTGAATGTGGAAGATGGTGGATGTGGTATCAATTAAGTAGGCTGCTTTGTCCTGGATGGTGTAGAGTTCCTTTAGTGTTGTTGGAGCTGCACCTGTCCAGGCAAGTGGGGAGTATTCCATCATATTGCTGACATGTGCCTTGTGGGTGGTAGACAAGCATTGAGGAAGCACCAAGTTTATTACTCCCTGCAGAACTCCAAGTCTCTGACCTGCTGTTGTAGCCACTTGTTTATTTGACTGGTCCAATTCAGTTTCTCAACAATGGCAATCCCTAAGGTGTTGATAGGTTCAGCAATAATATCATCACTGAATGTCAAGCATTGAAGATTCAAGTTCTCTTTAGAGTTAGTCATTGCCTGGCACTTGTGTGGTACAAATATAACAACCACTTATGAGCTCACTAAGCTCTTGTGAGCTTTGAAAATATGGTCAAATTGACCAAAGCAATGAAGTTTTGTTGCAATCTGGATTGATCATTCAGCTTAATTTTGCCTCTTAGATAAAGTAGTAAAAATGAGCTATTATTCTTTTCAGTTTTCCCTTCTTCCATTGTATAGAAAAAGGAAAATCCCCTGCTTTTAATCAGCAACAATGGTGTATCCATTACTCCATGTGTAACTTTAGGTTGAGGGTCTTATTAAATTAAATGCAATGTGAGAATAAACACAAGACCCCAGACAGTTATGGTAATGTACTTCTAAACAATATAGACCCTGACCACAGCAGTCCAAATAGCAGATTTGAGTTGACCCTGATAACACTTCAGACCAGCAGAGCAAAAGAGCCGTGCAGTTAATTGTGAGTAGCTCACACGCTCATTACCATACATCAGTAACAGCATGCTCATCTATTACACTCCTGTAAACACACATCTGAAAATGCCATATGGTCAACTGAAAATGATGGAGGAGGAGTAACAGTCTGCCAAACCTGAATTTTTGTGCCAATTTTGAGAGCAAAATCTCTGAAGAATTTATTACTAATCACCACTAGATGGGGGTATTTAATAACATAACTCCATCCAACTCTGATTTGGAGATGCCGGTGTTGGACTGGAGTGTACAAAGTTAAAAATCACACAACACCAGGTTATAGTCCAACAGGTTTAATTGGAAGCAATAGCTTTCGGAGCGCCGCTCCTTCATCAGGTGGTTGTGACTTTAACACCAATCACAGTAGCTTTATAAATTTATAATTTATTTTACAGCTACATATGGTCATATATTGGTAACCTTTTTTTTGTTGTTGACATATGGCTGTTACATATAATCACATGTTTTGTAAGTAAAGTTATTTAGATACAGGAATGTAGGAATATTGCCCCATAAGAACAGGAAATCACCATTCAGTCCCTCAAGCCTGTTTTCACAAGTTCATTTCTTTCCATTCATATTTTATCAATCCCAGTTATGCAAATTTCATTTTATTCAGCAAAAGTAGTCTCCTGAGAAAGATTTGATATTTCCATCAGTTCATAACGATTTTACAGCACAGAAAAAGGTCCTTTGCACCATCCTGTCCATGCCAGTCATCAAACATTTATTGTCATCCCATTTTCCAGAGTGTAGGGAAGCAATGTAATCTGACATTCACAGCAAGCTACAAACCATCTGCAATGAAACATCCATGAGGAAAGGACACATTTTCTTCACTAACCACCTGTTCAGCCAACTGAGCTAACTGAACCTGATGTGGAATCGTGTGACTGCAGTAACCTAACACCATGCCCTTACCTCTGCTGTTGGCCTCCACCGATCCTTCAGCTGGGTGGCAAGTTCCCCATATCACAAGCGTTAAATTCCATCTTTTGTTTACAAAGATACTTCGGGATTTTACACCTGAGCTAGTAACTAACTAATTTTAAGATTATGATCCCTGCTTCTGGGCTCCATACCAAAGCATGCCCTTTCTCTGTACTTATCCTATTGAGTTTGTTTATTATTTTAAACTCTATCACATGGATTACCCATCAATCTTCTAAACTCAAGAAATATAAAGCAATTTTATGTGCAATACCTGTCCTGGTATCACAATAGCAAATATGCACTGTACTTTGTTCAAAGCTAATATAAGATAATGAGAGTTCAGGGGCAGTGTGTTACTGTTAGAGTAAAGGGTCAGGCTGGTAGAAATAGTGAATGATGGATGAATAAAGATATTGAGGCTCTGGTCAAGAATAAGAAGGCAGCATATGTCAAGTATAGAAAACTGGGATCAAATGAATCTCTATAAGGGGAGTAGGGGCACTCTTAAGAGGGAAATCTGGAGGGCAGAATGGGATATGAGATAGCCTTGGCAGATAAGGTTAAAGAGATTCTGTAAATACATTAAGAGCAAAACAACAAATAGGGAGAGAATAGGACCCCTTAAAGATCAACCATATCATTAACATGAGGAAGCGCAAGAGATGGGAGAGCACTAAATAAATATTTTGCGTCTGTATTTACTATGGAGAAAGGCATAGAGGCTAGGGAACTCAGGGAAATAAATATTGATGTCTTGAAAACAGTCCACTTTACAGAAGAGGAGGTGCTAAATGTCTTAAACATAAACATTGATGTATCCCAGTATGTTTGGGAAGCTACAAAAGAAAACGAGGTAGATATTTCATGAAATTTAGTAAAACCTTGACAAGTTCTGCATGATAAACTGGTTAGTAAAGTTAGATCACATGGGATTCCGAGAGAGTTTGCCAGTTGGACACAAATTTGGCTTGACAGTAGGAGACAGAGGGTGGTGGTGGAGGGTTGCTTTTCAGACTGGAGGCTTATGACCAGTGGTGTTCCACAGAGATCGGTGTTGGGTCCACTATTTTTTGTCATTTATATAAACGATTTGGATGAGAATTTAGGAAGCATGGTTGGTAAGTTTGCAGATGACATAAAATTGGTGGTATAGTGGACAGTGGAGAAAGCTATATAAGATTACAAAGGCATCTTGATCAGTTGGACCAGCAGGCTGTGGTGATGGAAATTGAGTTTAATTTGGTAAATATGAGGTGTTGCATAAATGATGAACAAGGGGCAGGACTTACAGCATTAATTGTAGGGCCCTGGGGAGCTTTGTTGAACAGAGAGACCTCAGGGTTCAGATACATGATTCTTTGAAAGTTGGTCACATGTAGACAGGGTGGTTAAAAAAAGCATTTGGCATACTTGCCTTCATTGCTCAGGCCACTGTGCATAGGAATTGGTACATCATGTTGTGATTGTACAGTGCATTGGTGAGTCCACTTTGGAGTACTCTGTACAGTTCTTGTTCCCCTGCTATAGGAAGGATATTATTAAATTGAAGAGGGTGCAGAAAAGATTTCCAAGGATGTTGCTAGGTCTGCAGTGTTTGAGTTTGTTATGAGGGCCATGGATAAGGTGAATAACAAAGATCTTTCTCCAAGGGTAGGGGAGTACAAGACTATATAGTATATTTTTAAGGTGAGAGGAGGAAGATTTAAAAGGAACCTGAAAGGCAACTTTTTCACACAGAGGGTGGTTTGTATGTGGAATAAATTGGTGGAGGAAGTGGTAGATGCAGGTACAACATGTAAAAGGCATTTGGATAGGTACATGAATAGGGAAGGTTTAGAGGGATATGGGCCAAATGCAGGCAAGTAGGACTGGCTTAAGTTTGTGAAATTTGGCTAGACTGAAGAGTCTGTTTCCAAACTGTATCTATGACTCTATATCTAACTTGAGATAAAAAAAGATGCTGTAAATATTCAGCAGGTCAGACAGAATCTGTGAATATTTCCTGATGTTCAATGCCTAAAAAGAAAGCAGAAGTGGATGCAATTTGATTAATATTTCATACAGTTGATGCATCACTTCTTTACTCCCTGGCCTCGTTTCCATGGAGCAGAGTCAGAGGGAGGAGCACAGGAAGCGGTAAGCATAAAATCTAACTTACCTCAGCACTCACAGCCTTGTTTCCAGGGAGAAGAGTGAGAGGGAGGAGCACAAGGAGCGGTAAATATAAAAACTATGTTATCTCAGGGATTCACAGCCTTGTTTCCAGGGAGCAGAGTCAGAGGCAGATCACAAGGAGCGGTGAGTATAAAAACTAACAAACCTCAGAGATTCACGGCCTTGTTTCCAGAGAAGGGAGTCAAAGCGAGGAGCACACAGAGCACGGTGAGTATAAAAACTAACTTACCTCAGGGACCCACGGCCTTGTTTCCAGGGAGTGGAGTCAGAGGGAGGAGTATGGTGAGTAAAAAAACAGACTTACCTCGGAGATTCACAGTCTTGTGACTAGGGAGCACAGTTAGAGAGAGAAGAACACACAGCAGTGAGTATAGAAACTAACTTATCTCAGGGATCACAGCCTTCTTTCTAGGGAGCAGATTCAGAAGGAGGAGCACACGGAGCACGGTGAGTATAAAGACGAACTTATCTCGGGGATTCACGGCCTTGTGTTCAGGGAGCAGAGTCAAAGGGAGGAGCACACAGAGCGGCGATTATAAAAACTAACTAATCTTGGGGACTCAAGGCCTTGTTTCCAGGGAGCAGATTTAGAAGGAAGAGCATATAGTGTGGTGAGTATAAAAACCAACACCTCGGGGATTCATGGCCTTGTTTCCAGGGAGTGGAGTCAGAGGCTAAGCGTATGGAGCGGGGAGTATAAAAACTAACTTATCTCGAGGATCAAAAGCCTTGTTTTCAAGGAGCAAAGTCATAGGAAGGAGTAGACGGAGCACAGAATTAAAAAAAAACTAACTTACCCCAGAGATTCGAGGCCTTGCCTCCAGGGAGCAGAGTTAGAGGGACAAGCACACAGAGCAGTGATTATAAAAACCAATTTACCTCAGAGATTCGAGCCTTGTGTTCATACAGCAGAGTCAGAGGGAAGAGCACATAGAGCATGGTGAGTAAAACAACTAACTTACCTCAGGGATTCAGGGCCTTGTTTCCAGGGAGCGGAAGCAGAGCACACAGAGTGGTGAGTGTGCTGACCCCAGGGATTCGCAGCCTTGTGTCCAGGGAGCAGAGTCAAAGGGAGAAGCACACAAGACAGTGAGTATAAAAACTAACCCTTGGAACATTCTCTGCCTCCTTTTCAAAGTTATGCATAGATATTTTTATTGTCTTGTCTTGCTGTTGAAAGTCCCTTACCCTTTCAGGACTAAACATTTCTGTCAGACCCTCTGCCTGTTCATGTTTTTCCTGCACCATTACATCAAACAGGGTGTCTGCTGACTGAACCTCAACTCCTTCATTTTTCTTTATACTTTTTGCTTCGTACTGTGTCTTATGACAGTGGGGTCTAATTACCACACAGTCTGGGAAAATACCAGAATATTTTTGTTTTAACTCCTTGGGCTTCTCCACAACATGGGGTGTCATTCCCACCTTGGATCCTGCTAAATCATTCCTAATAACAAACTGGATTCCTGGAACTGACACTCTGTCAATCACTGTAACTTCCCCAGTCTTGAGATGGCACACCAACCTGATCTTACATAGGGGAACACTACCTTTCTGTCCATCTATCCCATAAATTACCACACTCTTGAGTAACAGATCAGAAAGAGTGCATATTTGGTCATCTCTTACTATCAGCGACTGCTTAGATCATGTATCTCTCAAAAGGACTTCTTGTCCTTCTCCCCCTGTTCTTTCTGAGTAAACTTTACCCACAGAGGTGAAGTCATTGTAGAGATCAGGTAGTACCTCCATACCTAGTCACTGCCTAGGCTGTGCACTCTCCTGCAGCTCCTCAGCTCTTCTTGGGGTGTCCTTTACTATTTTCACTAATGCCACAGGCTTAGCTTCTTTTACCACATCTTTTCCCACAGTGCATTTCTAGCAGTGAAAACACTGTAATTTTTCTGTGTCCCACTCTATTACAGTGAAAACACCTGAGGCCTGTCCCTTCCTGTCCACCACTGGCCGCCATTCTGAGAAGGACCCTTTTATCTCCACTCTCTGCTTTCTGACAGACAGCCAAGCTTCTATCCATGCTGGCACCTTGCCTCTGACACCATGGACCCTTACCTTACTCAGCAGCCTCTTGTGCGGCACCTTGTCTGGAATTCCAATTAGATAACATCCAGTGGCTCTCCTTGGTCTAACGTGCTTGTTAGCTCCTCAAAGAATTCTAATAGATTTGTCAGGCATGACCTCCCCTTGATAAAACCATGCTGATTTTGCCCGATCTTACCATAACTTCCAAGTATTCAGAAATCTTATCCTTTACAATGGCCTCCAAAATCCTATCAACAACCAAGGTCAGGCTAATTGGCCTGTAATTTCCTGTCTTTTGCCTTACTCTCTTCTTAGATTTTCCAGTCTTCTCCCATGATAAGTTAGTTTTTATACTCACTGCTGCGTGTGCGCCTCCCTCTGCCTCCGCTCCCTGGAAACAAGGCCCTGAATCCCTGAGATAAGTTAGTTTTTATACTCACCATCCCGTGCGCTCCTCCCTCTGCCTCCGCTCCCTGGAAACAAGGCCCTGAATCCCTGAGATAAGTTAGTTTTTATAGAAAGATAGAATCCTAAGATGGAAATAAAGACCACAGCAGGTTTTTGCAGAGGAGAAATGAGCAGGAGTGCGCCAGATTGTGTTGCCAGTGGCATACAGACAGAATGTGTTATGGGTAGCACATGAACCACCTAGTGGTATGAAAGACTCAGATTAAGGTACAAAAGCATTTTTATCGGCCTGAAATGCACAAGGATATGGTTAACTTTTGCCGTACGTGTCATACATCCCAAATGGTAGGCAAGCCAAAGGCGGTAATAAAACCAGCACCTTTGTTGACAATTCCCACATTTGAAGAACCTTTCACACGTGTTATAATTGACTGTGTAGGTCCATTCCCAAGGACTAAAAGTGGGAACCAGCACTTGTTAACCATAATGGATGTGTCTCCCAGATTTCCGGAGGCAATTCCATTATGGAGTATCAAGGCAAAAAGGATAGTAGAGGAGTTAATAGCTTTCTTCACACAGTATGGGGTACCCATTCAGTTGGGCCAAGGATCAAATTTTACTGCTAGGCTGTTTAAGGAGGTCATGGATAGCTTAGGTATACAGCATTTTAAATCAAGTGCGTCTTATCCTGAATCCCAGGGATCTTTAGAAAAGTGGCATTAGACCTTGAAGACCATGTTGAGAGCATATTGTCAGGATTACACAAAAGCACTTCATCCTGATGATGTGATTTTGCCTGAAACATCAATTTCCCTACTCCTCAGATGCTGTCTGACCTGTTGTGCTTTTCCTGCACCACTATAACCTTGACTCTAATGCCCAAAATCTGCAGTACTCACTTACACTAAACTGTGCAGTCTATTTGGACGCTGGAGTGCTCTTTAGTAAGTCCTGGAAATATCACATGGTACAGTTGGCAGAGCTCTTTGAACAACTACAAGAAGCAAATCTGATGATAAACTTAAATAAAACTGAATTCACAAAAGCAGAGGTCATGTTCTTGGGACATAACATCGGCCATGGAAGGTTGACCCCACGGAACGCAAAGACAAAGGCCATCAAGGAATTTCAATGACCAACCTCTAAGAAAGAGGTGCTTCGATTCTTCGGACTAAGTGGATTCTATAGGAAGTTAGTTCCAAATGTCAGCAGTGTAGTGGCAGCATTAACCGATTTACTGAAGAAGAACACAAAGTTCCAGTGGACAGACAATGGCAGGAGGCATTCAACCATTTGAAATCAATATTAACCGCCAAACCAGTTTTAACTACACCAAATTTTTCAAAATCTTTGAAAGTTGCCATCAATGCTAGTAACATTGGAGTTGGAGCTGTACTCCTACAGGAAGATGAGGATGGGATTGAACTGCCAGTTGGTAACTTTTCAAAGAAGATCAACACCCACCAAAGGAAATGCAATTGAAAAGAGCTATTGAGTTTCATATTGGCCTTACCACTTTTAATGTATATGTCACGAACAATGTGTTGGAGGTGGTTGTGTACATGGATCACAATCTGCTTACATTTTTAGAATGCTTTAAAGACAAGAATATGAGACCATTTCATTGGAGTCTTATGTCACAGACTTTAAATTTAAGAATCATACATGTTGCGGGTCATAAGAATGTAATCGCATATGTATTATTGTGGATTTAACTAATAAAGTATAGATTAAATTTACATATATATATATTTGATAGGTATATAGGAAGTTATCTGTATGTTAGGGTAGTGTGTTAAAAAATAAGAAGAAAAGAAAATGAAATCTTTTCATTATGATGGTTCATTTTTTCTTAAGGTGGAGGTGTTATGAAGATGAGGGCATACTGTACCTTTAAGAGAGTTAAAAGGTATCAAAAACTACCTGACAGCACCAAGTGTTCTGAAAAAAAGTTACAATGTAACATATGGTCCAGCTATTGGTGGTAACGAGTGTAGCTGGTTGCTTGGAAATGACAATTAGTTTAAATTATACTACAAAAAAATATCAAAATCCAATTCAGCTTGAATTCGGTATATTGACAATCTCAAAAGCCAATGACCCAATCCAATGCTTTTGGTGGCGGGGGGGGGGGGGGGCAGCGGGAGGGGCAATAATTGAACAGTTAAGAGGAGAACTGCCAAGCTACTAGCATGTAAAGACTGTCTGGAAAATAGTTCTCTTAAAAGGTACTTTTCTCGATCAGTGACCTGTGAAGCAGAATCCCCAAGAAGAAGAAAAGACGACAGGAATACAGAAAGAACTGAAAGCTGCCTGGTTTTGAGATAAGAAGTTTTATTTTATAAATCATAATCTGGAGTTTTATCGGACTAGTATTACGGAAGGGAACATAAAAGATAGGTTAGCGAGAAGTGTAAATAGTTGTTAGTTAATTATTCTCTGTTATACTTTAAGAAATAAAGTTAAGTTTTACTGCGAATAGTTCTTGGCCTCTTGAATTTTCACAGATTACTACACAGGCTAAATCTTTTCTGTGTTGCTGGTTTACAGTAAGCAGGAGAGTTTATCCCATGTCATAACATGAGTGGTGTTCCGCAAGGGTCAGTGTTAGCACCACAACTTTTCACTTTATATATTAATGATCTAGATGAATGAAATGAGGGCATTCTGGCTAAGTTTGCAGATGATACAAAGATAGGTGGAAGGACAGGTAGTATTGAAGAGATGGAGGGGCTGCAGAAGGATTTAGATAGGTTGGAAGAGTGGGCAAAGAAGTGGCAGATGGAATACAATGTGGGAAAGTGTAAGATCATGCACTTTGGTAGGAAGAATAGCAGCATAGATTCTTTTCTAAATGGGGGGATGTTCAGAAATCTGAAGTGCAAAGGAACTTGGCATTCCTAGTCCAGGTTTCTCTTAAGGTAAACTTGCAGTTGAGTCGGTAGGAAGGCAAATACAATGTTGGATTTATTTCACGAGGACTAGAATTTCAAAGTAGGGATATACTTCTGAGGATTGTAAGGCTCTGTGGTCAGACCAGATTTGGAATACTGTGAGCAAGTTTGGCCACATATCTCAGGAAGGATATATTGATCTTGGAGTGTGTCCAGAAGAGGTTCATGAGAATGATCCCAGGAATGTGGAACATTTGATGACTCTAGGTTTATAATGCTCTTTTAGAAGGGTAGAGGAGATCTAATTAAAACTTACACAACACTGAAAGGCATGGACAAAGGTGTAGACATTGGGAAGATACTTCCATTAGCAGGAGTGATCAGGATCCAAGGGTACAACCTTACAGTAAAGGGAAGACCCTTTAGAATGGAAATGAGGAGAAACCTCTTCAGGGAGAGTGGTGAATCTATGGAATTTATTGCCACAGAAAGCTATGGAGGCTAATTGAGTATATTTAAGACAAAGATAAATAGATTCTTGATTGTCAAGGGGATCAAAGGTTACAGGGAGAAGATGGGAGAATGGAATTGAGAAACTTATCAGCCATGATTGAATAGTGGAGCAGACTCAATGGGCCAAATGGTCTAATTTCGCTTCTATGTCTTATAGTCTATATTCCAACTCCAATAGAATTCCAAATCCATTTGCCATTCCACAGTTCCTAACCTATCATTATGAACAAACTACAGGTTTAAAGTGGATGAACTTATATTTGCCCACAATGAACTCTCTTTGCCATTTTGACAATTTATTTCCCACTTCAACCGATGGCTGTGCCTCCAAACACTGCCAATCATGCAACTCCCTGGAGAGAACTTTCTCGTACTTCATCCAATCTATTAATAAATATGGTGAAAAGATGGATCACAGTTCAGAGCCCTGGGGTACATTACTTAGACTGCCAATCAAAGAACATTTTCTTTACCTCTATTCTGTCTCCTAAAACCCCAAACATATCATGAAGTTACCTTTGTGGGCTTTCATTTTTGCTCGAAATCATTTGTGTAAAATCCAATCAAATCCCTTTCAGAAATCCATTTGACAACAACCAGAGAATTTGCACAATCCTCTTTACCACATAGGGGAGGCAATGGCCTAGTAGTGTTATAGTCTAAACTATTAATCCAGAAACCTGGCGAATGTCCTGGGGACCCAGTTCAAATCTTGTGATGACAGGTGGCAGAATTTGAATTCAGAATTAATTCTTGATTATCAGAAAAGCCATCTGGTTCACTAATGTCCTTCAGAGAAGAAAATATACTATCCTCACGTCTTGCCTACACATTAACTCTCATCTGCCCTCTGAACAGGCCTAGCAAGCCATCCAGTTGTTTCGATTACTATAAGGTCACAAAGAAATGAAACCAGATGAATCACCTGGCATTGACCTTGGCACTGAAAAAGACAACGGCAGAAATAACCCTGTCAGACCTGCAAAGTCCTCCTGGGAGTTAGGGCCAAATTTTGAAGAGCTGTCTCAGACTAGTCAAGCAACAACCTGATGTAATCATTCTCATGGAATCGTACTTCAATGTCCCAGACATGTCTTGTCCCACCAGCAGGACAGACCCAGTACAGGTGATAACACAGTGGTAGAGGGTCAAGACAGATTTGCCCTGGGAGTCCTCAATATTGATTCTGGACTCAATGAAGTCTCAGGTTAATGTCTTCTTGTCTTCAGGTTAAACATGGACAAAGAAACCTCTTGCTGACTACCACATACTGTCCTCCCTCAGGTGATGAATCAATATTCCTCCATATTGAATAACACTCAAAGGAAGCACTAAGGATGGCAAAAGCACAAAATGTACTCTGGGGTGGGGATTTCAATGTCCACCACCAAGAGCAGTCCCATGGTAGTACTACTGATTGAGTTGAGGACATAGCTACTAGATTGCATCTGCAGTAGATGGTGAGGGAACTAACGAGGAAAAACATTCTTGATTTCATCCTTACCGATCTGCTGGCTGCAGATGCATCTATCGATGATGATATCAGTAAGAGTGACCACCAGTCAGTCCTTGTAGAGACTATGCCTCCGCCTTCACATTGACAAAAGCCTCCATCGTGTTGTGTGGAACTACCACCATGCTAAACGGGACAGATTTCAAACTCAAGACAGGGGGAAGGTGCTGTGGGCTTTCAAGAGCAGCAAAATTTTACTTCCACAGAATCTGTAACCTTGTGACCTGGCATATCTGCAAGTCAACTATTACCATCAAGCCAGGAATCAACCCTGGTTCAATGCAGAGTACAGGAGGGCATGCCAAGAGCAGTACTGGGCATACCTGAAGGTAAGGTGTTGACCTGGTGAAGCCACCATACCGGACTTATTGCAGGCTAAACAGCTTTAGCAGCAAATGATAGACAAATCTAAGTGATCCCAAACCAATGGATCAGATCTACGTGATCCCAAATCAACAGATCAGATCTAAGCTCTGCAGTCCTGCCACATCCAGTCCAGAATGGTGTTGGACAATTAAATGACTCACTGGAGGAGGAGGGTCCACAAATATCCCCATCCTCAATGATGGAAGATCCCAGCACATCAGTACAAAAGATAAGGCTGAAACATTAACAGTAATCTTCAGTCAGAAGTGCTGAGTGGATGATCCATCTCAGCCTTCCCCATCATTACAGATACCAATCTTCAGCCAATTTGATTCATTCCATCTGATATCAAGAAACAGTTGGAGACACTGGATACTACAAAAACTTGTGCTCGAGAACTTGCTGCTCCTCTAGCCATGCTGTTCCAGTACAGTTACAACTCTGGCATCTACCTGACATTGTGAAAAATTGCCCAGGTATGTCCTGTACGAAAAAAGCAGGACAATTCAACTTGGCCAGTTACTGCCCCATCAGTCTATGTTGATCATCAACAGTGCTATCAAGCTACACCTACTCAGCAATAACCTGCTCAGTGACGCCCAGTTTGAGTTCCACCAGGGCCACTCAGTTCCTGACTTTTTGACAGTTTTGGTTCACACATGGATAAAAGAGCTAAATTCCAAAGCTGGGGTGAAAATAACAGCTCTTGACATCGAGGCTTCATTTATCTGAGTATGGCATCAAGGAGACCTAGCAAAACGTGAATCAATGGATATCAGGAAGCAAACTCTCCACTGATTGCAGTCATACCTGGCACACAGGAAGATGGTCATGGTTGTTGGAGGTCAGTCATCTCAGCTCCAGGACATCTTTGCAGGAGTTCCTGAGGGTAGTATCCTCTGCCCAACCATCTTCATCTGTTTCATCAATGGCCTTCTCTCCATCAAAGGTCAGAAATGGTGATGTTTGCTGATGATTGCACAATGTTCAGCACCATTCACAACTCCTCAGATACTAAAGCAGTCCATGTTCATACTGAACAAAATCTAGACAATTTCCAGCCCTGGGCTAGCAAATGGCAAGTAACATTTGTGCCACACAAATGCCAGGCAATGACCATCTTCAACAGGAGACAATCTAACCACCACCTCTTGACATTCAATATTGTTATGATCACTGAATGATCAACATCCTGAGATTATCATTGAACAGAAACTGGACTCACCACATAAACACAATGGCTATAAGAGCAGGTTAGATGCTAGGAATACTACAGCGAATACCTCACCTCCTAATTCCCCAAAGCCTGTCCATCTTCTCTAAAGCACGAGTTAGGAGAGTGATGGAATACTCCTCATCAGGATGGTGCAGCTCCAACAACACACAAGAAGCTTGACACCATTGATGCTCAGCAGCAGCAGTGTGTATTATCTACAAGATGCACTGCAAAAATTCATTAAAGATCCTCAGACAGCACCTTCCAAACCCACACCCACTTCCATTTAGAAGGATAGGAGCTGCAGATACATGGGAACACCACCACCTCAAGTTGCCCTCCAAGCCACTCAGCATCCTGCAGTGCCAGTTCTGACCCATTTGCATTTCATGGAGAAAGTGAGGTCTGCAGATGCTAGAGATCAGAGCTGAAAATGTGTTGCTGGAAAAGCGCAGCAGGTCAGGCAGCATCCAAGGAACAGGGAATTCGACGTTTCGGGCATAAGCCCTTCATCAGGAATGAGGAAAGTGTGTCCAGCAGGCTAAGGGTCCAAGCCAATGAGTCTGGTTCCTTATCCATTTAAAGTTTAAGAATAGGTTGAGATCATTTCAGCATCAAATTAATGAGTGAACAATCCAATGCTTGATGAATTCAGCTTCACAATGATAGGAAGAGCAACATTGAAGCAATGTTGTTATGAATGCCAGTTCTCTCAGTAGTAACCTTTCTGATATCTCCTTATTGAATCCCAAAAGGTCAGAAGAATCATCAGGCCCTGCTTTCCAGTCTGTACCCATACTGAAAATCAAGATCAAGTGAATTTTGCCATTCATTAACTGTTGCTGGTTCAAAACCTTGGAATTTCCTCCCTGGGCATTGCAGGTGAACTGACAGCATGTGGATTGCAGCAGCTCAAGATAGCAGCTCATCACCACCTTTCAAGGGCAACAAGGACAGTTAATAAATGATGGTCAGCCAGTGCCACACACACATCTCACGAGTGAATAAAAACAAATTCCCCAGCACCAGCTATGGAGATCATTACACCAGGCCAAGCCAGAATGGTCCAGTGTTGTCACAAGGGTTAAAGCCCTTCCTGATGAAGGGCTTTTGCCGAAACGTCAAATTTCCTGTTCCTTGGATGCTGCCTGACCTGCTGCGCTTTAACCAGCAACACATTTTCAACAAGGGTTAAACCAGTCTCAGTCATCCATAGGAGGTGGACAGCAGTGTAGGAAAAAGGTCAATGATTTTCTCCACCCCACTACCTCACACTCACTCTATCCCTGCTGGTGGATGCACCTTCCACCTGCTATCTCTCACTGTTGCAACACCTTTACCACTTGTCCCCATCTGCTCCATCCTCTGGCTCCACAAAGCCTGCATTCCCTCTGTGGATCTTACTGACTCAATCAAGACACCTCCCCACCTTCACTAACAGTAATAACTGTACTAACTGCTTCCTTCTTCTGTACTAACTTCCTCTCTCTCGGTTATAATAGGCCCATAATAGGACAGAAAGAGTCAAGACAGTTTTGTAGATTGCCGAACGCCCAGTTCCTCACCCTTTATGAGGACAGGATCTGACACTGTCCACCTCAAGCAGGACCTGGATTGGTATTGGTGACTGCCCTTTACTAACTCTCCTAGGTCCTCTGGGCAAAGGCTACCCTCCTTAACATGACAGAGATCTGTTGACAGCTATAACAAGCCTCCAGGCTTTGTATTTTTGCTAAATAGCATGGCAAGACAGCAATACTGAGTACAACAGCACTGCGAGCCAGGTATTTCTGGCTGAGGGGGTGAAGTGCAAAATGGGCAATAAAGCATAGATGCTGTGAACAATGCAGGTAAGGTCAAAGTGTCAGTGAATGGAAAGTTTGGTGTTGCAACCAGGTCCAACCCATGAGCAGAGCATGTGTCCCTGAACATGCAGTGGCCTTGCAGCAGCATTAAAATGAATGTTGCTAGTCTAAGCCTGAAGAACAGAAGCATTCTCTAAGTGGATTAGAGATGTGTTGTGAGGGTTCTTAGTGGCTGGCACTGTCAGGTGACAATGTCCATGATTGTGGGATATGTATAGCCCTGAGATGTTGGTGCACAGGGTCCAATATAAATGACTTGTGGAGCAAGCAGCAAGCTGAATCCATCAGGTGCATGCACTGGTTTGCTTTCTGAATGTTCTCAATGTCAAACTTATTTGGTAAGTTGGGAGGCTGAATAGAAGCAGGAGCAGGCCATTCTGCCCTTCAAGCCAGCTCCTTAATTCAATATGTTCATGGCTGATCCTCTATTTCAATGCCATATTCCTGATTCCTCTCTCATTGATCCCATTAAACTCTAAACATTTATTTATCGCTTGCTTAAATATATCAGTGACTTGGCCTCCACAACCTTCTGATCAATGCTGACCATCAATGGCCAAATCACCGCTGTCTAGTGTGAATCTTGACATGCCACTTGGGAAAAGCATAAGGGGTGGATCGTATTGTTCCCAGCATCAAGATGGACCTAGCTTCACTTGTCATCTGATGTTGCCACAATCTCGCTATGTCCACATCACATAGTCTCCTATAAGATTGTACTCTGTGTCTCTAGATGCTATAACGTTGCCACAATTAATGTTAGACTGGCAGCTCTCTTGATTTCTTACTCTCTCCTTTCTTAAATAATGAAATTGTTTTCATGATTTTCCTTCTCAAAGGCATAATTCATATTTTCAGAAAACTTTGTAAGATTATTCTGAAATTCCACCTCCTCTTCCTTCAGAGTGAAAATTAACAAATCCTAAAGAAGAATCTGTCGACAACTGAGGAAAAATAATGAGTGGTTTACAAAGGCTGGAGCTACCCATACAATAAATGGAAAAATCACGACCTGTGAGTTCCTCACCAAGCCATTCACCATTCTCACTAGGCAAGATATCAAGATAAGAAGATTGTTTCTTCAGTGTCTCTGGGGTCAGATTCCTGGAACTTCTTTGCCAACAGCATTATGGATGTCCCTACACCTCATGAACTGCATCAGTTCAAGGAGGCAGCTCACTACCCCCTTTTTAAGGGCAATAAGTTCTGGCCCAGCCAGTAACCTGCACATGCCTGGAATGATATTTTTTTTAAATCTTCTTGCATTTCATTGAACTTCTTTGTATCTCTATGTCTTTTAAGATTTTCCCTAGTCTATTGAATTTCCACATATTCAAATTACTTAAATAATAAATGTAAAGGGTTTACTCTCATTCATTCTTGGGAAAGTCAGCAGTTATTGCCCATCTGTAATTATCCTCGAGACTATGGGAGTGAACTACTATCTTGAACTGCTACAGTTCATACAGTCATCGAGTCATAGAGATGTACAGCATGGAAACAGACTCTTCGGTCCAACCAGTCCAGATATCCCAACCCAATCTAGTCCCACCTGCCAGCACCTGGTCCATATCCCTCCAAACCCTTCCTATTCATATACCCATCCAAGTGCCTCTTAAATATTGCAATTGTACCAGCCTCCACCACTTCCTCTGGCACCTCATTCCATACACGAACCACCCTGTGTGTGAAATAGTTGCCCCTTAGGTCTCTTTTATATCTTTTATATCCCTCTCACCCTAAACCTATGTCTTCTACTTATGGACTCCCTGATCCCAGGGAAAAGACTTTGTCTATTTATCCTATCCATGCCCCTCATAATTTTGTAAACCTCTATAAGGTCACCCCTCAGCCCCTGATGCTCCAGGGAAAACAGCCCTAGCCTGTTCAGCCTCTCCTTATAGTTCAAATCCTCCAACCCTGGCAAAATCCTTGTAAAGCTTTTCTGAATCCTTTCAAGTTTCACAACATCCTTCCGATAGGAAGGAGACGAGAATTGCATGCAATATTCCAACAGTAGCCTAACCAATGTCCTGTACAGCTGCAACATGACCTCCCAACTCCTGTACTCAATACTCTGACTAATAAAGGAAAGCATACCAAACGTCTTCTTCACTATCCTATCTACCTGCGACTCCACTTTCAAGGACTATGAGCCTGAATTTTATCCAAGATTCCTTGTATCCTGGCATGGACTGTTTCACATCTAGGCATTGCAAATAATATTAATAGTGTGCAATCATCAGCAACCCTCCCTACTTATGACCATGTGCTTGAGAAAAGGGCTTTAATGAAGCAGCTGAAGATGGTTATGCTTAGGATACTCTCTTGAGATACCCCTTCAATGATGTCCTGGGATGTTTGGCTTCCAATAACCATAACTATCTTCCTTTGTGATGTCACAACCTAACTGGGAAGAGTACGCAAATAATCATGCTCCACTGTTCCACAAGTCATCGCAAAATGTATAAAATCTTAATAGACTATCAAGGTGACCTAATTGACTGCTATTCAGATCAAAAGCAGTCCATACAAAGTTTCATCATTAACAGAAAATAACTTTATTTATTTTAACAAATTTAACTTTAACAAATGGCAGAGAAAAGAAAGCATCATGTGCACAGATCATTGAAAGTGACAGTACAGGCGGAGAGAGCATTTAATAAAGTATACAGCATTGAATTTAATTGAATTAAATTTATTGTCACGTATACCGAGACTCAGTGAAAAGCTTTGTCTTGCGAGCAATACAGGCAGATCGTAGGGTTAAGTCGCATGTAAATAATAGGTAAGCAGCAGCAAAAACAAAAACACGGTTACAGGTGAATGTTAAGAGTTTGTGAGTCCATTCAGTATGCTAACATCAGTAGGGTAGAAACTGTTTCGAAATCAGCTGGTGTGTGTGTGTGTTCAGGCTTCTGTACCTTCTCCCCGATGGTAGAGATTGTAGAAAAACATTGTCACGATGGGATGGATCTTTGAGAATGCTGGTGGCCTTTCCTTGACAGTGGACCTGGTAGATGGATTCTATTGATGGGAGATTGGCCCTTGTGATTGTCTGGGTCGAGTTCACCACTCTCTGTAACCATCTCTGATCTTGAATGGTACAGTTGCCATACCAGATAGTGATACATCCAGACAGAATGCTCTTGATGGCGCACCTATAAAGGTTGTCAAGGGTATTTGCTGTCATGCCAAATTTCCTCAGTTGCCTGAGGAAGAAGAGGCGTTGTTGGGCCTTTGTAACCAGTGTGTCCACATGAAGAGTCCAAGAAAGCTTGTTGTGGATGACCGCTCCCAGGAGCTTGACACTCTCCACTCGTTCCACCTCTGTGTTGTTAATGTGTAGGGGGGCATGAGTAACATCCCACTGAAAGTCAATAATGAGTTCCTTGGTTTTGCTGACATTGGGAGCTAGCAGTGCACCATTTTTCCAGGTCTTCCACCTTCTGTCTATAGTCTGTTTCGTTGCCACCTGAGATTCAACCAACTATGGGTGTCTCATCAACGAACTTGTATATGGCTTTAGTCTGGTATTTAGCTATGTATGGGTATAGTGTGAGTACAGGAGGGGGCTGAGTACACATCAGGGGGCTCCAGTGTTGAGTGTTTGTGACGATGAAATAGTGTCCCCAATCTTCACTGAGTGTGGCCTGTAGGTCAGGAAACTGAGGATCCAGTTGCAGAGAGTTGGGCTTAGTCCGAGATCACTGAGTTTAGTAATCAGTCTCGAGGGGATAATAATATAGAAGGCTGAACTGTTGTCAATGAGTCGGATTCTTTTGTAGCTGTTCTTGGTGTCAAGATGTTCTAGGGAGGAGTGAAGGTCAAGTGATATGGCATTTGACGTGGATCTGTTGGTCCGATAGGCAAATTGGAGTGGGTCAACAGTAGTGGGGAGGCTGGAGTTGATTTATGCCATGACCAGCCTTTCAAAGCACTTCATGACCACTGAAGTTAGGGCCACTGGGCAGTAATTATTGAGACATGCTGCATGAGCCTTCTTAGGCACAGGGATGATGTTAGCCCTCTTGAAACAGGCAGGGAGAGTTTGAAGATGTCCAAGAAGACCTGGCATGGAGTACAAGAACAAGGAGTTGATGTTGGACTTGTTAGACTCAACAGGAATATTTTGTATAGTTGTGGGTGCCATATTATGGGAAAGATGCAAATGTATTGGAGTCAGTGTAGAAGCAATTTACTAGAATGGTTCCAGGTATCAGAAACTTAATCAATGAGGATAGAGTGAAGAAATTGGGACTGTTCCAGAGAAAACAAAGCTGAGTGGAGAATTGATAGAGGTTTTCAAAATCAAAGCAGGCTGGAAAGAGTAGATAGAAAGCAGCTGTTCACTTGAAGAATGAGAGTGCATAGATTTAAAGTGATATGCAAACAAAGCAAGGGTAATGTAAGAAATATCTGTTTCACACAGTGAACTGGTAGGGTATGGAATGCACTGCCTGGAAAAATGGTGACGGTTGGTTCGATTGAGGCATTTCACAGGGTATTGGATTGTTTGTTGGATAGTAATGGTGTGCAGGGATGTGATGGAAAAGGCAGCAGGTTGGCACGAGATACTGGAGCCGGACTAGATAATAGAGACAGTGCAGGCATGATGTGCTGAATGGCCTCCTCCTGCATCATAATAATTCTATGTTTACTAATTTACTATGCAAATTAAACTATATCAGTTTTTTTTTAATTGCAAACACACACACATTTATTCATTCTCAGTTCAGACCCAAAAGACAGATGGTTTAACATACACCATGGGTGAAAGAAAATTAATAAACAGAGGACAAGAATTTGAAGACCATGAAGTGCCAGTCACAGGAATGGGTCAAACTATTTCTCTCAGCAGTCTTGTTGATGACATGCTGTTATTCAGAAAGTGATGGTTACCCTTCACTTTGATGGTTGATAAGGTGAACCTCAGCCTTTTACTGTTAGAATTATTTCTGTTAAGCTATCTTGGTTTTCTTGTCTTTTTTCACCTGCAGATGGGGAGAGGAGGGGAGAAATGCTTACAGTGCACAGGCTCTTGGTATCATTGGCTGCCCCATACCAATAGATTTGTTGCAAACTGCAAATCAACCAATCCGAATGTTGTCACCGGGGAAGTCTTTGCTTAACTCAAAGACACTTGATGCCACTCTGTCTCAAAGTATCCCTCTCCCAGCTTTGAAAAGCAGCATTATCTTGCACAACTAAAAATAAGAAGCACTTGATTATTTCAAAATGCAAAACTTTCTTTGTATTTCAGCCATTCAGCTGTCCAATGTCCACTCAGTTCATAGTCATAAAAGAAAAACATGGGTGTCTTATATTGGTGGTATGACACAAAGCAATGGAAAGTCTTCCCACTCCTGATTCCCCTTGACTTCAATATTTTTCGAACTCTTTGATTTGACACTTGGTCAAATGTTGCCTTGTGGTTAAGAGAGTTACCTCACCTCACCTTGGGAAATTTGCTCTTCCCTACATGTTTTGACCAATAGTGTAATGATGCATGGAGCTAAAAGGCCTTGGCAAAACCCAAACTGAGAAGTTTGTTGCTGAGTAACTGTCACTTGATTGTGCTGTTGGTAAACATATTTGGCTGTTGTCTCTATTCATCTTGCTGATGTTTGAGAATACACTGACAGGCAGTAATTGACCGCACTGGATTTGTCCATCTCTTTGTGGACAGAAGGTAACAGGGCAATTTTCCACATTATGAGGTACATGCTACTGTTGTAGCTGTACTGGAGAAAATACCTTACTCCCCAGATAGGAACAATGATGCTATGACAGTGTTAATTCTATCAATACGGCTATTTCCAATATTAAGCTGCAACTCTGTTTTACTATAGACATGATCCAGCTTCATCGCAGGACTGACAAAATTCTTTATGTACAAATTCATCAACATTTTCTTTTTTAGGTTATGTTCATTATTCCTTGATTTTTTGGACCTAAACATGAATTATGTCATGATTTTACTATAGACAGAGAGAGAAAGCAAAACTCCATCTCCACCTCAGATTGAGAACCAAACCCTGTGCTGTTGGTGTTACCTGGACCAAACCTTTGCCGTCTACACAACTGAGCTAATGCACCTACTCCATCAGCTCACTGATTGACTAATACTGTAAATGGAAACCTGGAATGCAAATAAGTATGACAATCCAGGCATCCTTATCCTCTCCTTGCACTGTCCCATCATTAGAAACCAATTAATATCAATGTTCATGCGAGCAGCAGATATCACCAAGTAATAATAAATCAAAATTCAAGCAATGGACTAAATGCCAAAAACAATATGTAGACTACAAGAGTGGATGGCACGAATTATTTATCTTTGTATGTGAAGAGCAAGAAATACCTGGCGACTTATGGTAACAAGACTGTTTTCAACCATTCTGTTATTGTTAAATGTATTACAGATTTTCCACAACATTACTAAAATATGATGAAGATGTACAATTAAAAACTATACAAGAAAAGAGATGTATTATCATTCAGGAAGTGCAAAACTGTGGAATAAAGAAAGGTCATAAAATTGACTGTCCTGTGCAATATTCATGCATAAGCTTCATAATTTCTAATTAAAACTGTTATGTTTCTGCTCTTGATTCTGCTTTGTTTTGTTTTCCAGCAAGAGGTTTAAGAGTGTCTAGGTGACAATTGGCTCAACATTGGGCTTCTGTAAATATAACTTACTCAATGCAGTTAGTGTTAATGGGTAGGTTTTGATAGGGGACACTGCCTTCAGATTTCTTGTTAGTGATGTGCACTGACTGTGTAACTTCAGACAAAAGTCCTTATCAGCCAAAGATACATTTAGCTGAACTTCAAGAGGCTATTATAAGGGTCCATAGATAAATGTCACCAACTCTCAGGTCATGTGCAAAATGAACATATTCTGTTGAATTTTGGAATAAGGCTTGTGATATTAAAATACCCTTATATTTAGAAGGTATTGACATTGCAATGACTTTTAGCAATTACAACTTCACTCAACTTTTCGAGGGTAGTTTTCAACTTCAGTGAGTATACAAAATGGGCGTGAGCAGAATAGTTGGATCCTCTGCGGAGTCATTTCAAGCACCATTATTGATAACAATTGAAGTAGTGGAGGCTGCAATGGTAAAACATCAGAAGATGGAAACAGAGAACAAAGTTGTAAAGAAACATACATTTTCAATGTTATTCGACGCTTGATGTCACTATCAGCACAGCATTAGTCACAGATCTCTTTTGCTGGTAAATAACCTGGATGTTAGTTCTCATATGATGAATTGAAGTGAAACTATAACTGTGATTAGCCATGGTAGAAGGAATATAAAAGCACAAACTGTAAAATGCAGCAGATTATCAAATGTACTGAGTTAATATAAAGGGGTTTAATATAACATGACTATTAGTTTGTGAGATGCCCAGTTGCAATAACACAACCTCCCTTCATCTTATGTCTTTTCTTTGGATTAAGATGGCATGCTATTGATGGCTGTGACTTTCATGGTGGCTTAGATTCCCACCTGGCACTGATTTTTGATTTAGTGCCGATCTGCTGCGCTTGTCAGAGGCTGCAAGGTGCTTTCTACGCACAACTGAAACAGCTTAAGGGCAGCCGAGGGTTGTATCTGCATCCTGCCTGTCAATCTGATAACCATCCTGTCTCCCTAATGGAGAACATAGATTTTCTAAGCAAGATATTAACTCAGAGGTAAGGAGAGAGAGAGAGAGGCTGTTTTGATATAAGGTAAACTGGAAGAGCAAGATTCCCTCAGGTTCCACCAAACTTAAGACAGACTCAACTTCAGGCAGAGCCAGATTACGAGATTAGCTGTCTATCAAGCAGTTAGATCTTCTCCTTCCGCTTTAGTTGTTTAGGCTTCACTGACTAATATCTATGTTCCTCCAAAAGAATATGCTCGACAGCAGCAGCAGGCAGCAACCAAGGAGCAGAGAAAAGCTTGGGAGATGGGAGGTTGGGGTTGGGAGCAGGGAAGGTAGAAAGTTTGACATCAAGAGTCAGAGAAGGTCAGTGAGCTCAGGTGTGAAGCTGCAAGGGAAAGGTTTGGCATTGAGCCAGGCAACATCCATGTGGCCAGTGGAGACCAGAGCTGAGGCAAATTGGAGACTGGAGTCCGAGAAGATCAGAAGCAAATTGGAGGCCAAGATTGAGTGAGATCACAAGAAGCAAAGAACCTCAGAGGTGAGAAGCAAGATTAAAGACCAAAGCAGGGGAGAGTAGAAGGGCCAGAAAGGGAAATAAAATAGCCCTTGGGAAAGAGTAGAGCATGGAAGATTTGAAAGAGTTGGGGGGGGGTGTCAATTCCAGCATGTGATGAAACACGTCAAGCAGAAGGTGCATCACCCCTGAATCCAGCACGTCTTAGACCCCTTTAGCCACAGAGATTCCTGAGGATGGGAAAACTCATCATACCAGCATTGTGTGTAATAAAGTAGTTAAAAATTAGGTTTGCAGCCTCAATATAATGCACAAATAAAAGCAAAGTACTGTGGATGCTGGGAGTCTTGAAGTTAAAACAGAATGTGCTCAAACTCAACTGACAATATCTGTGGAGAGAGAAACAGAGCTAAGATTTCAAAATCAGTGTGACCCTTCTTCAGAACATGAGTTTGCTGCAGCTTATGGAAAACTGTTATTCACTTAACTGTAATTAACTCATCAAAAGAATATTTGTCAATCACGTTGTAAGGTGGCTAAGTTGTAAACAGTAAAATTATAAATTCCCAATAATGCAATAAAGCTGTACACTGCAAAATCATGTACATTACTCAAATAATGTACATTTGTCTCTTGCTTATGGTAAGATTTTATTGCAGTATTCCACTCAAATTTAAAGATATACTGTCTAAAACCCATCACAATTAAAACATTAACATTAAATTAAAATTCAAACACAAAGCAAAAATTTGAAAATTTCTTTTATAAGATGATTTTGTATATCAAAATAATGGATGTTAAACTAGATGTGAAGTATTTTTATAAAAGTAATCGACATTTAACAAACATACAGACATGTTTTCTACCCACCTTATTTTGCTATTCAGTACGATGTCACATGTCTCGTTTGTGAATATACCAAAATGGTGTTAATAATCAGGGTGAGTGACTTTTCGTCTCGTTTTATTTCTTATTAGACCCAGGGGTATAAAGGCAAACCTCACACACTCCACTTCCTCAACCATTCCCCAGATACGATCCTTAGAGAAGTTGTATCTTAATGTTGTACACAACAGACTTCTTACCTATCACATGAAACCCTTACTACTGTCATGATTGTGAGGTATTTGACTTTCTTCAAACATTTCCTTCTGCTAGATACAGATCATCCATCCAGAAGGTCAGAATTTAGAACTGGCATCCTTTCACCGATCACCAAATTTGGTGATGTCAAATGTTGCAGTTCTTTTGACGGATGAACAAGCTGAGCCTGGAAAGGCAAAATCTGCCAGAAGTGTCCCACATGAGGTTTGGTATTGTGGGATGGTCTCTGCTAACGTCTTCTTTGCAAGGATACTGTCTGTTCTGGAGTTTCTGAAGCCACGTGTTGTCAAATTCCTGCCCACCGCTACAAGGCAATTAGAATCCCTACAGCACAGATGAAGGCCATTTAACACCAACCCTCCAAAGAGTATCCCACTCAGACCCAGCCTCCTACCGTATTCCTGTAACTCTACATTTCCCATGATTAATACACCTCGCCCCTGGACACTATGGGCATTTTTTTTTAAATGGCCAATCCACCTCAACTGCACATCTTTGGACTGTGGGAGGAAACCAGAGCACTAAGTAGAAACCCACATAGACACAGGAAGAATGTGCAAACTCCACAGTCACCCAAGGCTGGCATTGCTAACGACTGTGCCATTGTGTCACCCTGGTCTCACCATTTCCATGAGGTAGGCATGTAATTGATTCCAGACCACTGACAAAGCTAGACATTAGCCGGTCATTAGGAGGAGAACTCACTTGACTCTTAATTTACTTTTCCCCAGTATAGGAAGTGTCCAACCTTTGACACCCTTCATAAAGTAATTAGTGTTAAAATGACGAAAGAGTTTTTTTAGAGCTGATACAGAAAAGTTATTTTCTCTGTTGGCCCAAGGCATCATAATTTTAAAATTAGAATGATATCTTGCAGGAGTGAAATCATGGGGCATTTTTCACACAATATAGTTTCTTTTAAACTAACTTGAATTTTGGACATTTTGAAGATTGATAGAATAGCCAAGGAAGCAAAGCAGGTAACTGGAATTGAGGTACACATTGACCATGAATTAATTGAGTAGTAGGTGTGGCTTGAGGGACTGAATGTCCCATTCTTATTTTCATGTTTCCTTTTGCAAAAATGTGACAAAGATCAGAACTTGAGGATATCGTGAGTACAAAGAACCATTCTGCCACTTACTTACTATACTAACTCTAGTACATTTATGCATTATTTTGCATCATGAATATCACATTAATAGGGAGGTTGAGTCACAGATTTCTGTTGTTACGACACAGGGTAAACCCCTCTGCTAATTTAAACCCCACACTCAGAGAAGCTCACCTCACACCGTAATCTGTTAAATTTCAAGAGGCAAAGAACTTTCCCAGATTTCACTATTTAAAGTAAAAATTAACAATTTTATTCTTTAAGTCCAACAGAGAATATTAAAATCACAACTATTTACAACTCCTTTCTCTTAAACCTATCTTTCACTTCCCACTTTACAATACTGGTCCGATACATTCCCTCTTAAATTTACCTCAAATCAATTTCAAACCCAGATCTCATTTTCAGCTGTCGAAATTTCTGTATAGATTTCTCTCAGACAGCTTCGGTCTTCTGCTACAAATTTCTTATGATCATGTACCTTTCAGAGAGCTATTCACTTGGGCAGTCTTTACTTGTGGGTGCTCTTTGCTGTTTTCCCCCTAAATGTACAAAATGTCTGATTTAATACCCCAAAACATCGGACCAATGAAAGCAAAGTATTATCAAACTAACGTTTACCTCGCAGTATCCATTCTGTCTAGCCTTTTAAGAATATCAAGCACTTTGTAAATCAAACACTTGATATAAGTTGGAAGCCAATCTACAATGTCTACTTGAAGGAATGATTTGAGTCAAACATGGATTTCCTCCATCACATCTATTTCCTGAAATTGCCTGTTGACTCTGCTAACTTCCTCAGGTAGTTGAAAGTGAGGGCTACAAATGCTGGAAATTAGAGTGGTGCTGGTAAAGCAAAGCAGGTCAGGCAGCATCCGAGGGGCAGCAAAATTGACGTTTCGGGCAAAAGCCCTTCATCACTCTAATCTAGACCCTGACTTCCTCAACTATATACAGACATTTTTCTGAGTAGAACCATTTTTGCTTGTCTTTGATTTTGTCTACTATTTTCTCCAGATTCAGGAAATGTTGCAGCATTTTATATTTTTAAGGAAGGACTACAGACCCAGTTTCAATTTGAATGCATTCATACCACTGAGCATATGTGCTGAGTCTCTCTCTCCATTGCTTGCAGTTAACAATTTACTCATTCAGTTTTGACAGCCTTTTTCAAACAGAGGGTGGTTTGTGGGTGAAATAAACTGCTAGAAGACATGGTGTACACAGGTACAGTTGTAATATTTAAAAGACATCTGGATAGGTACATGAATGGGTAAGGTTTAGAGGATATCAGCCAAATGCAGACAAGTGGGAATGGTTTAGTTTGGGAAATTTGGTTGGTGGGGATATCTCTATAACCCAAAGTCAAGCAACCATGCATTGACTGACAGCTCACTGCACACTTCATCCCTTGATTTTAAAAAAGTGATGATTTCAGGCATCATATCTAAAATTCTTTGCAGCACCCTCCCTTGACTTAACTCACAACAGCATTGAGGATAAGTTTATTGTAGGCAGCATCAAGTTCATTGAGTAAGATTTAAATAAGCAGTGCTAAAAGGTTCTTGCTCAAATTAAGTTTACAAACTTATCAACAACTTCCATTAAATGTGAAAAGGTCTTTAACTTTACTTACTGATGTTTGCTGTTGTATTATACAGTGGTGGTTGACAAAAGATAGGAAATCAGAATCATTTCTGCAAATTGCAACATAGCCTACATTTGGGCCAGACTTGGTACATTTGGTACACCATAAGTTGTGATGGCAACCAGCTTCTTGATTGGAATGTTTTTCTTAAACATGTACCTTGTGAATTCCATTAGAATGAGGAGATTATCTTTAGTAGTTATATCCTTAAACATAATACAGTTAGTTGGACTGTGTTGTCATGTTGATAAATTCATCAAACTGCAGTGAAAAACATCTCACAATTGCTTTGAAGATGTGGGCGTACTGTAGCCTGAAGAAAGCTAGAAGCGAGCAGCACTACCTGATAGTGCCAAGTGTTCTGAACAAGATACAATGTAACCTTTTGGTCCAGCAGCTAGTGTAACTGGTTGCCTGAAGACAAAAACAAAATTGAATTCGGCCAATCAGTTTAAATTGTATCCCAAAAAATCTAAACTCCAATCAAATTTGAATTTAGTATATTGACACACTTGAAAGCCAATGATACAATCTGATGCTTTGGGGTATAAAACCAGGAAAAATTGAACAGTTAGGGGAGAACTGCCAAAAGATCAACAAATATAGGCTGTCAGAAGTCTCAACACCAAACTGGAGAGCAAATCTATAGAGGAAGATATAAAAGAGAAGATTCGACAGCTGGCTGGTTTTGAAATTTGAATTTTTCAGTAAATCTTAATCGGAGGTTTTGTCGGATTTGTATTATAGAAGGGAAAGTGAAAGATAGGTTAGAGGAAGGAATTGCAAATAATTGTTAGTTAATTATTCTCTGTTATACTTTAAGAAACAATGTTGTTAATTTTTACTTTAAATATTTCTTGGTCTCTTGAATTTTCACAGATTACTGCACGGGATAAATCTTTTCTGTATTGCTAGTTTAAATTGAGCTGGAGGGTTTACCCCATGACGTAACACAATCCGTCAGGTATTGCTGTAGTTACTGAAAAACTTTCTCGGACAAAGAATCCACTGATCTAACTCCTGTGAAAGCACCAAGTGACATGCTTCTTCTTTGCTCTTAATGTCTTTGAACTCTTGTCTCTTCAAGGACTACATCGTCATTTTACAAGACTGAAATGGAGGGATAATCAGATAAGAGCAAATGTATTGTAGTATGCATAAGGGTGAAGCCAACCTTGTCTCTGAAATCCAACAACACCTGAAAACCAGTGTGGTCTCATTCCCAAGGTTTGTGATTTAGTGCCACTCTACCTGTAGGGAGCAAAATCAGGGTGAGATATTATATTACTGAAAGCCTCCTTTCAGTCCATAAGTGTGATGCTGAGTTTTCAGTCATTTGCCAGTTTAAGAACCTGCCACACTTGCATTCTGGATTCGTAGTCTTCACCATCCTATCCTGTTTTAATGAAGCTCAATGGACGGTTGAGAAACAAACCCTTTGATTATACACTTTACAGCTTTTGGAACCCAATAGTTAGTTCAATAAATTATCCTTTCTCATTGGACAACAGGTGTTGCTTATGTTCTTGTGACCATTTACAAATCTATGTTCTGTTTCTCTGTCCATTTTTTACATTATTCCATGGGATGTGAGAATTTTAAGTCTGCATTTGTTGCTTATCCATTATTGACCTTGCATTGAGTGACCATGCTGGAGGACAGTTAAGAGCCAATCAGATTGCTGCAGATCCAGTGTCAGATTAGAATTGTGCAAGAAAAGCACAGCAGATCAGGCAGCATCCGAGGAGCAGGAAAAATTGACGTTTCAGGTGAAAGCCCTACATCAGGAATGAGGCTGGGAGCCTCGGGGGTGGAGAGATAAGTTGGACGGGGGTGGAGCTGAGGAGAAGGTAGCTGAGAGTGCAATAGGTGGATGGAGGTGGGGATGAAGGTGATAGGTTGGAGAGGAGGTTGGAGGGTGGGAAGGAAGATTTACAGGTGGGACAGGTCATGAGGACGGTGCTGAGCTAGAAGGTTGGAACTGGGTTACAAACTCACCGACTCCCACAGCTACCTGGATTACACCTCCTTCTACCCTACCTCCTGCAAAAATGTTATCTTGCATTCCCAATTCCTCTGCCTCCGCCGTTTCTGCTCTCAGGAGGACCAGTTCCACCACAGAACACATCAGATGGCCTCCTTCTTTAAAGGCCTCAATTTCCCCTCCCACATGGTTGTTGATGCCCTCCAATGCATCTCATCCATGTCCTGCATCTCCACCCTCAAACCCCACCCCTCCAACCGCAACAAGGACAGAACCCCCATGGTCCTCACCTTCCACCCACCAACCTCCGCATAAACCGCAGCATCCACTGACATTTCTGCCATTTCCAAACAAACCCCACCACCAGGGATATATTTCCCTCCCCACCCCTATCCTCTTTCTGAAAGTGACTACCTGGTCAAGTCCACGCCCCTCCAACAACCCACCCTCCCCTCCCAGCACCTTCCCTTGCCACCGCAGGAATTGCAAAATCTGCGCCTACACCTCCCCACTCACCTCCGTCCAAGGCCCCAAAGGAGCCTTCTACATCCATCAAAGTTTCAGCTGCATTTCCACGTATGTCATTTATTGCATCCATAGCTCCCAATGCAGTCTTCTTTGCATTGGGGAGACCGGCTGCACTCTCGCAGAGCGCTTCAAGGAACATCTTCAGGGAACTCCTGTCCGATAGTGTCATAATTTCCTTTTCCCCAATTAAATATCTTCCATTGGTAACTGCTCCCTTCCCTCTCCAAGGCTGTGGTAAGTGTGAGGCAGTTGTGGTCATTGTCACCAAAGTGTTCTCTCACCTGTCCTGGCTCATTGCCAAGCACCAAATCCAAAATGGCCTCACCCCTCATCGGCTGTCTACATACTGAGTAAGGAAACCTTCCTGAACACACCTGACAAAAATGGCTCCATCCAAACCATCTGCACTAAGGAGGTTCCAGTCAATATTGGGAAAGTTGAAGTCACCCAGAACAACAACCCTGCTACTTCTGCATTTTTCCAAAATCTGCCAGCCTATGAACTCTTCAATCTCCCTATTGCTATTAGGGGGTCTGTAGAAAAAACCCCAATGAGGTGGCTGCTCCCTTGCTGTTCCTAACTTCTACCCATCCTGACCCAGTTGACAAACCTTCCTCAACAACCTTTATTTCTGTAGCTGTGATGCATTCTCTGAATAGCAATGCTTTGAGCAATGGCAGGGCAGTGGCCAGTTCTCCCAGTTCAGGTTTGTTTCCTAGTTTGTTTTAGTTTTAGCAGGTAGCCAAAAAAACTGCTGGGGACCTGGAGAAGCAGTTACAGTCGAAAGAGGTTCCATGATTCAACAATCTGAACTTTAGGATAGTTCAACCTGTCCATCTTCCTTCCCACCTATCCACTCTGCCCTCTGACCTATCACCATCACGCCCCACCTGCATCTACCTATCACCTTCCCAGCTACCTTCCTCCCAACCACACCCCCCACCCTTCTATTTATCTCTCTGCCCCTTTCGCCCAACCCCCTCCACTTTCCTGATGAAGGGCTTATGCCCAAAACGTCGATTCTCCTACTCCTTGGATACTACTTGAACTGCTGTGCTTTTCCAGTGCCACACTTTTCACCCATAACAAGGGAGACCCAGTAATGCTGACCTGGAGTGCATAGAGGGAATCAATTTGCAACTACAAACTGTGGAGCTGAGAGCCAGCAGAAATTAACCATTATACAACTATTTATCTGTTTAGTAGATTATAATTATGCATGGTTTAAGGTTTGAAGAACTTGGTGATAGAACAATGACAGTTAATGAAGCTCCTGCAAGACTTCAGTGGAATAGAAGTGGAATTACAGAGGTGCTGTTACTTTCTGGTAATGATCAAGGAGATTTGCCTCTGTGGACCCTTTCAAGTCAGCTAAATTGTGTAATAATGATCATCTGTTACAGTCCATGGAAGGTGCATCTGAAAAGGCTTTCACCAATAAGTGTCAGCTTAAATGTATACAATACCACAATTTGGGCTTCATTTGCAGGACGTGGGTGTCTTTAGCAAGGCCAGTAATTATTGCCTGAATTGCTCTTTCAAAGGTGGTACCTTCTTTGAACTGCTGCAGTCTTTCTTGTTGTGGGCCAATAATAAGTGTGCAATAAATGTCAAAAATATTCAGCAGCTCAGTTAATATCTTTGGAGAGAAATAAAAGAATGTTCAAGTCAATGATCTTTCAGCTCATCATGACTTTAAACATTATGATTTTAAACATTAGCTCTATCTTTCACAAAACGCTAAATGCAAACATTTCCAAATTTTCTACTGCATTTCAGAATTTGCAGCATTTTGCGTTATTTTTATTCATTCATGGGACCCAAACATAGCTGGCTAGGCCTGCATTTATTGCACATCCTTAATTGCCACCTTAAGACGAGAGGGTAAAGATTTAAAAGGGACAAATAAGGAGCAACTTTTTCTCGCAGAGGGTGGTACGTGTATAGAATGAGCTGCCAGACGAAGTGATGGAGGTTGGTACAATTACAACATTTAAAAAGCATCTGGATAGATACATGAATAGGAAGTGGTTAGAGGGATTTGGGCCAAATGTTGGCAAATGGAACAAGATTAATTTAGGATATCTGGTCAGCATGGATGAGGTAGACAAAGAGTCTGTTTCCATGCTTTGTATCTCTATGATTCCATAGCTCCACAATTGCCCAGAGGCCAGTTAAGATCCCTGTATAAACCAGACGAGGTGATGATGGCAGTTTACCCTTCCTAAAGTGAACCAGATGGATCTTACTTCTGACAATTGGAAACACTTTCATGGTCATCATTAGACTCTTAATTTCAGACATTGAATTCAAATTCACCATCAGCTAAGCCAGAATTTGAACCCTGGTCCCCAGAATATTACCTAGGTTTCTGGATTAGCAGGCTGTTGAGAGTATCACTAGATCATCACCACCCCTTCTGTATAATATCAGGCATCCAAGTAGACACGGTGGTGAAGAAGACATTTGGCCCACTTGCCTTCATTGGTCAATGCACTGAGTACAGGAGTTGGAATGCCATGTTACGGCTGTACAAGACATTGGTAAGGCAACATTCTGAGTACTGCATACAATGCTGATTGTCCTGCTATAGGAAGGCTGTTATTAAACTGGAAAGAGTGCAAAAAAGATTTACCAGAATATTACCAAGACTGGGGGGTTTGAGTTATAATGAGAGGCTGGATAACCTAGGACTTTTTTCCTGGAGGGTATGAGGCTGAGGGGTGACATTATAGAGGTGTATAAAATCATGTGAGGCATAAATAAGATGAATAGCCAAGGTCTTTTTGCCAGGGTGGGGGATTCCAAAACTAGAAGGCATAGGTTTAGGGTGAGTAGGCAAAGACCTAAAAGAGACCTGAGGGGGACTTTATTCACACAGAGTATACTGAGTGTATGGAATGAGCTGCTACAGGAAGGGTAGAGGTGGGTAAAGTTACAACATTTAAAAGACATTTGGACAGGTACATGGTTAGGAAAAGTTTAGAGGCATCTGGGCCAAATGCAGGCAAATGGGACTAGTTTAGTTTAGGAAATCTAGTCAGCATGGACAAGTATAGCTGAAGGAGTTGTCTCTGTCTTGTATGACTATATGACTCTCTAAATGTGTAATAATTTGTGATTACTACTTAGGTCAAGTACCTTCTGAATGTTACTGTTCAGAATATTGACATTAGGGTATACAAGCTGCTTCCACATCTTTTCCAAGATCATGAAGGTAGTTGATGCTACCTGCCAAACATACCTCATCACTGCCAGATTAGAACACTTCTCCAGAGGGCCAAACAGGAAAACCATTCCTGCATCTCCACTTTCAGTGAAGAATCCCAGAAGCTGTCATATTTATGCACAGTCCATATCAACTTCAGTTGCCTTTTCTCTGATTTCAGCAGCCTTATTCCTCAGCCCCACACTGTGGCCCACTTTCCCCATATGGGCTTTGAAAGACTGATAAGCTCTTTAGTTCCATTATACTGCCCACTGGTTTATGAATGACCACATCCCGAAACTGTGGTCTGCGGCAATGAGCTAATGACACATATATTAGTGGGCGGCACGGTGGCACAGTGGTTAGCACTGCTGCCTCACAGCGCCTGAAGACCCGGGTTCAATTCCCGACTCAGGCGACTGACTGTGTGGAGTTTGCACGTTCTCCCCGTGTCTGCGTGGGTTTCCTCCGGGTGCTCCGGTTTCCTCCCACAGTCCAAAGATGTGCGGGTGAGGTGAATTGGCCATGCTAAATTGCCCGTAGTGTTAGGTAAGGGGTAATGTAGGGGTATGGGTGGGTTTCGCTTCAGCGGGTCGGTGTGGACTTGTTGGGCCGAAGGGCCTGTTTCCACACTGTAAGTCTAATCTAATCTTCTTACCCCAAACTCCTTATGGGGCCTACATTGGTAGAGACGGGCAACTCCAAGATTTGCAAGAGACTACCACATCCTGGTTCAATTCGTTCAGTGCTAGAACCATGGCCAACCTACCTAAATACAAGGAGAGATGAGAGTGTGGTGCTGGAAAAGCACAGCAGGTCAGGCAGCTTCCAAGGAGTAGGCGAATTGATGTTTCAGGCATAAGCCCTTCATCATGATTCCTGATGAAGAGCTTATATCCGAAATATCAATTCTCCTGCTCCTCAGATGCCACCTGACTGCCTGTGCTTTTCCAGCACCAAAATCTCAACTCTGATCTCCAGCATCTCCAGACTTTACTTTCTCCAAAATACAAGGAGAATAAAACCTGTGATTTGTTTCAGTCAAATCCAAGATATTGAGTTGATATTGCATTGTGATGTAAAGATTTTGACTGGCACACTTATCAGAAATTTCAAATCTACATAATAGGGAGTAGATCTGACTGCAATGAATTGAAAATGTGTTGCATTGTATTGACTATTACCAGCCTGCGTTCAAAATGAAGTTGCGCATGTGTAAGGGGAGCCTAAAAGAGTTATTGAAACCAATCCATTCATTTTCATAAAGGAATCCCACCTGCACATGTCCTTTCATCTCTTCCCCCTCTAAATTATATTTAATTGACTTTTGAACATATTTGTATTGTTTGCTTCAGCAGCTTTCTCTGAGGTAAGAATAGTGTATGAGGTGAGCATCCATGACTGAATTGTTTGTTCTTACTATGTCACGCATGTATTCCTAACAGCTACACATCTCCAGATATAAACCACAGTTTTTACTTTAACACAGTGCTGAGCTTCTAAAGGCTTACAATATTAATTTTGAAACCTAATTAAAAAGAATAAGAATTCAAATTAATAGTGGTGAATCATTTTTTGATGACTGGATCCTGAGGTTAGGAATTGGCACTTCTTTTGAGAATGCTGTTAATTAAGTCTTGTACTATACATCTTAAATCAAGCTGTTGAGTTGACATGTAATTAGACAAGAATGCTAGAATACTGCAAGTTGTAAAGAAAATTCAGCAGATAAAGTGTTAAAAGTACCATTTGAACTTTAATGAATGAAATTTCCATAATTTGTTCAATTTGTCAACTCTCTTGCTTTGTGACCCACTAAAATTCAGTTCAAAGTGTTTTATGAAAAATAATGGCTAAAAACTGAATGTCTTAATTTAAATTTAATGCAATTAAAACCTGCTCTAAATTATGACTGATGAACAGCACACACTGATGTCAGTCAGTTTCATCAGAATATATTGAAGTTAATGTCGATTAATGCTCCACTGATTAATGTTCCACTCATAAAAAAGTAAAAACCACAAAATACAAAATATTGCAAACAAATGTAGAAATAAAAAAAGCTTTCAAAAATACTGCACAAAAATGCTTTATTTCTAGAAATGCAGTGTCCAACCTTGATGATAAAGGAGTGTGATGGATCAGCTCTGATCAAATCAAATCTCTTTCAGATCAACTTTTCTATTATGCAATTGATCTTATTCGACCTATGTTAGAGGTGAAATTATGGGCTGGGTTTGTATAATTAGACTTTGAAATGGGAGATACGTGGTCATCACCTGACAGTCAACTGTCCTGACTCTACATTTGCGTGCTCAGCTTATTGTATGTAGTGTAGCTGAGGTCATTGCCCGCATTGAAACTTGTGTTCACACTTTGTCAGAGGATCCAAACAAAAATCACATTTAAGCAGCTTTTGAAGGTTGCCTGCATGTGCATGAAATCCATAATTTAAAAGGCAAATGGTTACTAAAAAGTTTATGCTTCTACACCAGGACAGAGATAACGTTTACAAAAGCTACGAATGCTTTATATATATTTTAGTCTTTGGAATCAATTATGTATCTCGAAGTATTTAGGTAATGAAAATATTTAGCAAAAATCATTAGCTGGCATAATAAATAGGAAACTAAGTCTATTGTCAAGGAGCGACACTATACTCCAATTCCTTTGAATCAGTGAACAAGAGAATATACAAATGAGGTGGAAGGCAGGAGGGTAAACATGTCACCGCTCCAAGGCAATGTCAACTGAGATTCATGGCAACAGACAAATCAGAAGAGGAATTAGTGGTGAATCTGTCCATTAGTACCACAGGCAAGTCTATGCTAAATGTTTTCAGATTGGTGGATGATAGCTTAACAGCTCTAAATTTCCTCCCATCCTGGTCATTCAGTAGTACCAGGATTTATTGCAAGATAACACTACAGCACTGAAATTTCAATAAAAAATTCTGCACAACCAGTTCAAATTATCTGATTCGTGAATGATTAGATTAGAGATCATACCACTTGTATTCTGTGGAAGCTGATGTGATCCATGGCAGCAATATCTGTATTAAGTATCTGCTTAAAGGCTCAAAGAACTTCAGCTCAGAGGCGATGAGCTGGAAGCCAAGCTGTAGACACTGCAATTCATCAGAGAGGGGGAGGTTATCTGCACTTTGTTTCAGAAATTAGTCACACCTGCGAGGTTAAAGCTTTTGGATTTGGTCAATGGTTAGGAACAGGAGGATTTGACTGTAACTGAGGCAGATAAGAGGATCAAGAAGGTAGAAGTGGTGGTGCATCAAACCTTGCAACAATCTCTAGCTGTTTGCAGCTTTCTTTGGATGAGAGTGGGGACTGCAGGGTGGATGAGCAAACTGACCATGATGCCGTAGTGTAGGAAGTGAGGGGAATAATCAGGAATATAGTGGTATTAGGTGACAGCATAATTAGGGGATAGACAATATTCTCTGTAGCTGAAAGTGTGAGTCCAGAAGGCTATGCTGCTCGCCCATTGCCAAAGTTCAGGACATCAACACTGGGTTGGAGAGGAACTTGTAGTGGAAGAATTGGATTGTTACACATAACGTAGGGCAAGAAAAGAGGATCTGTTAGAGATTATGTGCAACTCAGAGCTAAATTTTTAATAAAACACAACCACAAACAATCCTCCCACTTCCTCCAAACTAAAGGAGTTGCCATGGGCACCCGCATGGGCCCCAGCTATGCCTGCCTCTTCGTAGGATATGTGGAACAGTCCATCTTCCGCAACTACACTGGCACCACCCCCCACCTTTTCCTCCGCTACATCGATGACTGTATCGGCGCTGCCTCGTGCTCCCACGAGGAGGTTGAACAGTTCATCAACTTTACTAACACCTTCCATCCCGACCTGAAATTCACCTGGACTGTCTCAGACTCCTCCCTCCCCTTCCTAGACCTTTCCATTTCTATCTCGGGCGACCGACTCAACACAGACATCTATTATAAACCGACTGACTCCCACAGCTACCTGGACTACACCTCCTCCCACCCTGCCCCCTGTAAAAACGCCATCCCATATTCCCAATTCCTTCGTCTCCGCCGCATCTGCTCCCAGGAGGACCAATTCCAACACTGCACAGCCCAGATGGCCTCCTTCTTCAAGGACCGCAGATTCCCCCCAGACGTGATCGACGATGCCCTCCACCGCATCTCCTCCACTTCCCGCTCCTCCGCCCTTGAGCCCCGCTCCTCCAACCGCCACCAAGACAGAACCCCACTGGTTCTCACCTACCACCCCACCAACCTCCGCATACAACGTATCATCCGCCGCCATTTCCGCCACCTCCAAACAGACCCCACCACCAAGGATATATTTCCCTCCCCTCCCCTATCAGCGTTCCGCAAGGACCACTCCCTTCGTGACTCCCTCGTCAGATCCACACACCCCACCAACCCAACCTCCACCCCCAGCACCTTCCCCTGCAACCGCAGGAAATGTAAAACTTGCGCCCACACCTCCACACTCACTTCCCTCCAAGGCCCCAAGGGATCCTTCCATATCCGCCACAAGTTCACCTGTACCTCCACACACATCATCTATTGCATCCGCTGCACCCGATGTGGCCTCCTCTATATTGGTGAGACAGGCCGCTTACTTGCGGAACGCTTCAGAGAACACCTCCGGGCCGCCCGAACCAACCAACCCAATCACCCCGTGGCTCAACACTTTAACTCTCCCTCCCACTCCACCGAGGACATGCAGGTCCTTGGACTCCTCCACCGGCAGAACATAACAACACGACGGCAGGAGGAGGAGCGCCTCATCTTCCGCCTGGGAACCCTCCAACCACAAGGTATGAATTCAGATTTCTCCAGTTTCCTCATTTCCCCTCCCCCCACCTTGTCTCAGTCGGTTCCCTCAACTCAGCACCGCCCTCCTAACCTGCAATCCTCTTCCTGACCTCTCCGCCCCCACCCCACTCTGGCCTATCACCCTCACCTTGGCCTCTTTCCACCTATCCCACCTCCATCGCCCCTCCTCCTAGTCCCTCCTCCCTACCTTTTATCTTAGCCTGCTTGGCTGCTCTCTCTTATTCCTGATGAAGGGCTTATGCTCGAAACGTCGAATTCTCTATTCCTGAGATGCTGCCTGGCCTGCTGTGCTTTGACCAGCAACACATTTGCAGCCACAAACATAATAACCTATTATTTATTACATGAGCCATGATAAAATGGACATTGGGTAAGTAAAATTAGATATAAATGCATGGCTTTAAAATTGGTGTGGGTGAAATGAGTTCTAATTCATTGGATAATGGTACTGGGGAAAGTGGGAGCTGTGCCATTGGGATGGTCTTCACCTGAATAATTCTGAGACCAGTGTCCATGTGAATCACATAACTTGAGCAGTAGAGAAGGTTTTATACTAAACAATGGTGGGAAGGGTTCTCGTGAGGGATGATATGATAAATTAAAGGGAAAAGAACAAAAGAACAGTAGAAGTAGGAACAGAAGTAGGCCATTTAACTCTTTCAGCCCACTTTGCCATTTAATGATATCATTTTTGGTGTTCTTCAACACCATTTCACTGTACTATTGCTGTATCTTTTGATGTTTTTAGTAAGTATAAATCTTATCAATCTCAATCTTGAAAATATTCAATGACAACCCCTCTACAGTTCTACACCACCCTTTATGTGAAGAAATTTCATCATCATCTCAGTCAAAAACTGGCTTGCCCTGTGCTCTGAGATAAAGTGTTAGGGCAGGGTGGCAAATCAGATAATGTTTGTGAGGATGCGGCAGGAATGGACAGAGCACAGAAGAGTGAACGTGTAAATAAGGCCAACAACTACAAAAATGGCAGAAAGCATTTAAGGCTCCGTGCCTCAATGAAAATAGCATTCATAACAAAATGGATGAATTGTTAGCACAGAGTGAAATAAATACTGTTATGTATGATCTGATAGCCATTGCAGAACCCTACCTGAAATCCAAGGCTGAAAAATTACTGAATTTTGAAAGTAATTTTTCATTTCAAAATGACAGGAAGCTATTACAATGATGCTCACTGATAATGAAGGATGCAAGTGGAACAATAGCCAGAGAAGAACAAGATTTTTACACAGAGGGTAGTCCATGTGTGGAATGAACTTCCTGAGGAAGTTGTGGATGTGGGTAGAATTATAATGTTTAAAAGATGTTTGGATAATTACATGAATAGGAAAGGTTTGGACAGGTATAGGTCAGGAGCAGGCAGGTGGGGCTGGTTTAGTTTGAGATTCTATTTGGCATGGATTGGTTGGACTGAAGGGTCTGTTTCCATGCTGTATGACTCGATGAAGAATCAGCTTGAGCTGAGATAAGAGTAAGTGATCACAAGTGGACATAGTTTATTTGCCTTCCTAACAGTTATCACACTGTAGGACTGAGTGGACAGGAAGAAATGAATTGGCTGTATAAGAAAAATACAGCAATAATCATAGCGACTATGAATTCATTTTTCACATTACCTTTGCCAATTTGACTCATTAAATGTACATGTAAGTTAAAGTCATCTATGAGTGTATTAAGGGCAATTTCTTAGAGAAGTACGTTTGAGATCCAGCAGAGACCAAGTTATTTTAGATCTGATAATGTGCAATGAGCCAACATTCATCAATAACTTCATAGCAATGAAGCCTCTAGATAACAGTAATCGTAATGTGAGAGAATTTCACATTCAAATAGAAGGTGAGAAACATGGATCAAATATTAGTGTTTCAGACATAAATAAAAGTAATTATCAGGAAACAACAGCTGTGTTGGCTAAACTGAATCATAGAAGTTTAATTTCTCAGTTTAAATCCCTTCTTGGGTGTGTTGCTAGTAACAAAACTTACTGAAATGCATGGCCATCTTAACCTTGTTGTGGACCAGACCAAATCCCCTTCAAACATAACTAAGAGATAGCCTATACCATAACATTTATCTTATTTAAAGGCAAATGTAAGGTGCTGTGTTCCAGGTGTGATTCAATTGGTCACACTATTCGGCTTCAAACACAGCACACTTTATTCTTACCTTATAGTTAAAATACAAGCGAAAGAAAGAAGGATTGAAATAACTCCATTGGAAAACTTAATAGAATAAGTACTAAACAGCAACTGTCCCAATATAGTCACACCTCATAAACACATCCTTGGCAAAGGCAAATTCATTAAAAAGATAGTCTCACATGCAATTCCCACAGCAGACAGAATCCCAGCTTTTAGCTGTACCAGAGAGAAGAATAATAGCTTTCACATCCAACATTGAGACCCTAGCAACTGCTGAAAGTTAAATTAAAACCTTGGTTCTGTGGGGACCTGACTCCATCCACTCAGGGGCTTCTGTTGTTTCAGCTTTAAAAAAAACCCAAGGCCTCATGAGCAAACCATTCATTACCTCTGTCTCAACCTCTCTTCATTAAAAAAAGAACAAATGCTCCTCTTGAAGCAGTAGTTTTGCCGCAACTTTGATTTCAAAGGTTGTCATGTCATCTTTAACAAAATCATAAAGAGCAACAAGAAATAAAAACAATTATTAAAACTTATCAAATAAAAATATGATCAACTGCAAAATAATTTTAGTTCTTTATTCATCACCAGTTTCTACAGATTTTTCTTCTGATATTTGTTTTACCTATAAGTACTGATGAAATCATCAGGTGCTGATACACATCCAGCATTATGAGGGAGTTAATTACCACAGGGGAGATTCAGTCATTAACCCAGAGTGTCTTGATATTCTTGCCATCAAAATGATATAAATTAATTCAAGTCTCTTGCATAATTGTGCTTAGTAACGCCTCCATGCTGTTTCACCAATTATGCCATTGTGACTCATTCTTTAAACAAATATTCCAAACAATTATAATAGGAGCATATAAATAACAATAAGGAGCATTGCATCTAGTTCTTGTTGACTAATTTATTTTTAATCTGCCTATGAGATGCTTGCTAGGACTAGTGTTAGTTTTGCTGGTTATGTAAAAGTGCCTTAGAGTGCTGAATTTCTACAGCTAATGATCTTGCAAATATATCACTGAACAAAAGGGATTTAACACAGCGAAGAACACTCAGTAGTGGTATAGGAAATACCTGTAATTGTTACAGTCCAGCTAGAGAAAGGATTCAGATTTGCCCAGACAGTGTAATTTGGCCATAAACATAAATAAATTTATGCAATAAAAATTTATAATAATAGATTTATGTCAAGACAGGAACAAATAACTCCATTATACTTCTAGGTTCAATGTAGCTCTTTTCGCACTGAGCTGGCAAAACAATGGAAGCAATGAAGGAACTTTAATGAAATATACATAATAAAAGAGGTGAGGATGTTGTATGGGTAATGGTTCTGAAAGAATTAATGTCAGTGACTGTGTTAAACTTCACCTAATCTGATTATGTCACATAGTCTCAAGTGGAGAAATTCAGAAAATAGCTCTGAATCTCAGATGGCAACCTATCTCCCAATATTCATAGCATTAATATGCAACCAGCTAATGTAATTTGTGGCTGATGGTCATCATACAATAAGCTCCATTTTGTGAAGAAAAGAGCCTCTTGTTAAGACTCAATTGTGCTTGCTTGTCTACCACTGTAACCCAAATATAGGATGTTTAGGCCCTGCAAAGATAAGAGGATTTATGGAAGCATCCTTCTACCCATAACCACCACAGAGGAGAAGATTTCATAGGCCTATCACATTATTATTAGGACCAGAATGCAACCAGTATGGAACTCATAAATTCATGCAAGGTCATTAGATTACTTACAGTGTGGAAACAGGCCCTTCAGCCCAACAAGTCCACACTGACCCACCGAAGCGCAACCCACCCATACCCCTACATTTACCCCTTGCCTAACACTACGGGCAATTTAGCATGGCCAATTCACCTGACCCGCACATCTTTGGACTGTGGGAGGAAACCGGAGCACCCGGAGGAAACCCACGCAGACACGGGGAGAACATGCAAACTCCACACAGTCAGTCACCTGAGGCGGGAATTGAACCCGGGTCTCTGGCGCTGTGAGGCAGCAGTGCTAACCACTGTGCCACGTGCCGCCCAATATCTCTTTCTCACCAGGAGCAGACTGCATTTCCTGAGGTTAGGCCAAGTTAATTGTGATTAATTGCCAGTCTGGATTTGGCTGAAAATATAAGTTTGTCAAATGGGAAGAAGAGGAAATCATGCAGATTATCAGTGCTTGAAGAGTATACTTTAAAGTAAATTATATAATTTGAGAACAAAATGGCCTTCAAGACAGTATTAGAGAAAGAGGTGGCCTCAAACTGTTTAAGATAAAGCTGTACAGAATCTGGATGAATTCACATGGCAGGTTAGTTTTTATATTCAGTGTGAGGGTGATAGGATGAAGATCAAGCTTCCTCTGCTAATGTGAGACCGAGATCATTTGAATCCTTATGGACATCAATTCCAACTCATTGATCAATTACTCCACTCCACCCTGACAGGAAACAATTCTTGGTTAGTGGGCAGGAGCAAAATGGCAGACAGAAAAGGCTGCCATCAGAGGTGCGCAGGAGTAGTCTCCACCTGTCAGTTAATTATGTTGGAGATGGAGGCTTGGTGTCAGAAGATAATAGGGGGGGTTCAGGGGATCCTGGAATTCCAAGCTTTTATTGTAGGACCCCAAAAAAAACTTATTATTTAAAATTACCTTTTGCCCTCATCTGAACATACTCCGACTTGGAATCAAGTTTTCCTGAACATGTAACTGATATTGCCTTTATCTATGCTATGATCCCAGTTGATGGTACCACTGGACAAGTTAGACCTCAGAATGAAACCTAAATGATATGTTTAATTTTTGCAGTTAGTTAAAATGGCAGTTAGTTACTGAAACAAATTCACAAGGCTGCACATGTTATTTAACAACAAACCACAAGTTTATAATGCAAAATAAGGTTTTAATAAAAAGCTAAATCCATAGAAAATAGTTAGAAAGATTTAAACACAAGCAGCAAGCCAAAATTTCAGCCTGATTCCAAACACTACTTGTTACAGAGTCTCAATTTAGACAAATATCACTCCTATCTCAGTGTTTTAAACCTTTACTTAAAAGTCATTCCCCATTTTTTTCCCTCAAACTATGGAGATAATTGTACCATTCCTTTCTAAATCCAATGGCTTAAACCTCTCCAAATTCTGAACTTCTTCAGTTGTAACAACATGAAAATTTGTATCTACGCTTTCCTGACTTGTAAGCTTACCAACTGGAAACCATTTCATCTGAGGTGACTGGTTCCCCGAAACTCAGCTGAACGCTTGGTTCTTCTGCTAGGAGAATAGCTGTTCTCTTCTGAACTGAACACTGGGTTCTTTTGAACTAAGAACTTGGACTTTCTGTTCTGAAGTCAAAATTAAACTATTTGCCTTTTTGAATTTGCTCTAGCCATCATAAACTCAATGGTATCCACTAATCCCATAAAGGTCTGCTCGGCAGTTGACTGCAGTCATGATGTGTATTTAGATCATTGTTCCTGGTGTTTTGAAGAAATTACTGTATCTTCACAGGACTAACTAAAATCCTCTATATTTTCTAATGGAAAATATGATATACACACTTATCACAACAGTGTAATTGGGAATAATGGGAAATTAAACAAAAAAGAACATTGAACAGTGCAACAGGGCAGGTCATTGACCTGGTTACTGCAATGTAAGAGTTTGGTTATGTTATATACATCACAGAATCTTAACGATGTTACAACACAGAAGAAGGCCATTCATCCCTGGCTTTCCAAATGAGCATCATGACCTAATGCCATTTGCCCACCCTGTCCCCATTACTCACTCTCCATGGTCTTCTTACCAAATTGTATCATGCCTCACTCCTCCACATTGAACCTCATTCTGACATCTATCTGTCTATTCTACCAAATTGTCAATGTCCTTTTGAAGTTGTACACTGTCCTCACAGTTTTTGAATATTGTATCAAAAGCAAACTTTGAAATTGTCCACTGCATTGATATAAACCAGCAAATGCAACAGAACCTGTCATAAGCTTACCTTTTCTTCTTTCCTTAACTTCTATCTGCTTTTTCATCCAAGGAGCTCTAGATTTGTTTACACTATCTTTCCCTTTTGAGGTAATATGCCCCTGTAACTGTCAGGGCTATCTCTTCTGCGACTGTAACCCATTGTTCAGTAATAGTTTTTCCTGCCAATCTTTAGTATCAATCTCACAAGTCCAGCTTTGTTCTTGTCCCATTGAAGTCAGCCCTACCCAATTAATTATTCCTACTCTTACTCTAAATTGCCCATTATGCTTTTTCACCAGCATCTTAAACCTTATGAATGAGATGATCACTGTCCCCTAAACATTTCCCAATGGCACTTGATCTATTTAGTCCACTTTATTTCTACAAACCAGATCCAGCCGTGCCCCCTTTTTTGCTGCACCAGACATGTACAGCAAATTTTCATTGTTATTATAACCTCTTCAGCCATGCTGTTTTAGATATCACCCCTTTACTAAAAGCACAATTTCCCCAGTGCATGTATTCCTGATTGCATTGATTTAAGACATTGTCCTCATCTTGCATTTAATTAAGACTGATTTGATTGATATTCATTAATTCGCTAAATCATTGTGGAAAGCTTGGAAAGAAATTGTGAGGTTCCTACCAGATATATTTATAGGAGAAAGTGAGGACTGCAGATGCTGGAGATATATTTATATCATTGACAACCATGGGTGAGGTTCAGGAAGCCTGGAGGGTTGTTAATGTTGTGCCATTAGCTAAGAAAGGTTGCAAGGAAAAGCCAGGGAACTATAGACCAGTAAACCCGACATCAATGGTGGGTATGTTGTTGGAGGGGATTCTAAGAGACAGGATCTACATGCATTTGGAAAGGCAAGGGCTGATTAGGGATAGTCAACATGGCTTTGTGTATGGGAAATTCTGTCTCATAAACTTGATTGAGTTTTTTGAGGATGTAACCAAGAAAATAGATGAAAGCAGAGTGGCAGATGTTATCTACATGGACTTTAGCAAGGCCTTCAACAAGGTCCCACATGGTAGACTGGTTAGTAAGGTTAGATCACATGGAATCTGTGGGCAGCTAACCAATTGGATGCAAAATTGGCTTGATGGTAGGAGACGGAGGGTGGTGGTAGAGAGTTGTTGTTCAGATTAGTGGCCTGTGACCAACGGTGTGCTGCAAGAATCAGTGCTGGGTCCACTGCTGTTCATCATTTATATAAATGATTTGGATGTGAATATATGAACTAGGGTTAATAAGTTTGTGGATGACACCAGAATTGGTGGTATAGTTGACTGTGAAGAAGGTTATCTAGGAGTACAACAGGATCTTGATCATTGGGCCAGTGGAGCGAAGAATGGGTAGATGAAGTTTAATTTACATAAATGGGAAGTGATAAATTTTAGTAAGGCAAACCAGGGCAGGACTTACACAGTTAATATTAGGACCCTGGAGAGTGTTATCAAACAGAGAGATCTAGGGGTGCAGGTACATAGTTCCTTGAAAGTGGCATCACGGGTAGAAAAAGTGGTGAAGAAGGCATTTGGTATGCTTCATCAGTCAGAGCATTGAGTACAGGAGTTGGGATGTCATGTTACAGCTGTACAAAATATTGATAAGGCTGCATTTGAAGTACTGCATACAATTCTGGTCACCCTGCTGTAGGAAGGTGTTTTTAAACTGGAGAAGGTGCATAAGGATTTGCAAGGAAGTTACTGAGTCTGGGGGGGGTTGAGTTATAAGGAAAGGCTGGATAAGCTGAGACCTTTTCCCCAAAAACATGGAAGCTGAGGTTTGACTTTATAGAAGTTTATAAAATCATGAGGGACATGGATAGGATGGATATCCAAGACCTTCTCACCAGGGTAGTGGAGTCCAAAACTAGAGAGGATAGGTTTAAGGTGAGAGGGAAAAAAATTTAAAAAGGATCTGAGGGGTAACGTTTTCAAACAAAGGGTATTGCCTATATGGAACAAGATGCCAGAGGAAGTGGTAAAGGCAGGTAAAATTACAACACTTAAAAGGCTTTTGGGCAGGTACATGGAAAGGAAAGGTTTAGAGGGATATGGACCAAATGCACACAAATGGGACCAGTTCAGTTTAGGAAACCTGGAAGGCATGGACAAGTTGGGCCAAAGGGTTTGTTTCTGCGCTGTATGACTCCATGGCTCTATGACTCTATCCTTAAAATATTTCTTTCAATCTCTTTATACTTCACATTATCTACTTTTAATGCTCTGAGACTCATTGTATGTGCTGTTTTTTTTGCAGATTTGAGGAATGTACTGGAAAAAGATTTTCCTAACGTTTCCCAATGATTCCAGGTTAAAACATGCCAGAGAGCTAACCCCAATTCATATAAAATTATTGTGTTCATGGGCTTTCATGAACAGTACTTTTCTTTTGAAGGCTGTGGGTTCAAATGCGAACACAAAGATTGTATATGATCAACACTGCACTGACAGAAATGTTACTTTTTGTAAGTAGTTCAAGTGAATATGTTGATGTTTACCTTGAAATTAGCCAGATATTTCCCTGGTCATCAATTTAACTCTGATAGCAGTAAAGCAAAGCCAGAGAAAACTGAAAGAAATCTATTTTAAGTTTTAAGTCGGTTTCCATTGTTTTCTGAGGTGCCTACAGAGAGGCTGGGTGGCTGGATGACAGGGGGAAGAGGGGAGGGGGGAGAGAGGGGAGGGGGGGGAGATGGGTGGGGGGGGAGCAGGAGGGAAGTGTTGGTCCCACCAGCCTCCCACTCAAGTTCCAGAAGAACGCCAAGGAAACCTTTGTAGACTTTCCGTATCTCCACTGAAAGATGAGCAACAATTTTCCCAGTGTACTGATCAACCTTCTACCATAGCTAAAAACAAAATTCCCTAAAACAGCAAGCAAAACAAAATTAGACATAGATTTATTCCCGTGCTATTTGTGGTAAATGGCTGCCATGTTCATTTACATTGCATAGCAACAGTATCTTCATGGCAATTTATTGCATTCAAAGTGTTTTTCAATGTTACGCATAAAAATATTCCTTTGTTTTTCTTGACATTTACAAATGGATTTATTGTTATGAATCATTAGCTTTAAATCATGCAATAGCTTTCTTTTTCCTTACATATAAAATGTATCTCGCCACTTAATGAACTCCAAATGGAGAATGGATCGACTCAACAAGAATTCTCAAGCAGAGTAATACAGTTTACGTAGTTCAGAAATCCAGAATTTCTTTAATAAAATTCTGTACTTTGACATTTCACTCAAGAATTGCAGCTGATCCTTTACTGGGAACAAAACAATCAGTCACACCATAGACTAAATCCTATGGCAACAACTGTGAATGCTCTTGAATCAGACATGCGGGGATGTACATGGCTCTAATTAGTGGTTAATTATTTCAGTGCTGTTTTTGTCGGGGATAAAACTTGATTTACCTTAGGCTCAAGTATTGCTGCTTTACACACAGACAGTGGTGGACTGTGCAAGGGCACTCAACAGGCGATTCAATCGGTGTTGTCGGGTAATATAGGTTTTAATGTATGGTTTGTAGACTCTTCAGCTGTCAAAATAAAAGGGGAAATATCTTTTAAATTAGTCCTTTGGAACCATATTCAGGGACACAAAGATTTAGTATTTTATGATATTCTAATAGGACAGTTCCACTTAGCTAGACAGTTGATCAGCAAATAATAATATAAAATGATCTAATTTTAATAGCCAATGCCAGAGAACAGTAGGGTGCAGTTGCTCCTTATTATTCATCACTTCTTGCCAAGCAGCCATAGTAACATTGTAAATCAACAGACAGACACTTCGTGTTTTGTTAAGTGAGATTCTTTTTGCTTTGTGTCTATACTCATGGCATGTAGGCTAATATTTATTGCTTGACCCTATTGCCTTTGAGAAGGCAAACTCCACTTATGGACCCCACTCTGCCAATGACTCTCCTCTCAATGTTCTGCCCTAAACCTCATTAATTACACAACCAGGCTATTCAACGCTCTTCTCATGGAATTATGTGGCAGGAGAGCTGCAAGTGCTCACCATTGCTGGGACCACTGACATTATAATTAAAGCCAAGCTGCTCACCTTTTCAGATGGTGCAATGGAGGAACTGGCCCTGACATTGTGATGTTTGACCAATGTCACTGAGGAAATGATCCAGAAAGGCAAGTTCACTCTATACTCTCTGGACAGGGAGCGGAAGATGCAGGTGGACTGGGTGGTGGAGAGGAGGGTTGTTCTTTACCCTGCAGACCATCAAAGGAGACCAAGCCACAGCACTCGGCAGATCAGACAGTGGCTTGGGTCAGTGCTGTGTCCTGTGTTAAACAGAATGCACAGAAGAACAGGAAGAAGGCCGACAATCTTCTGCACTCTACAAAGGTAAATGTCACCTTCTTCAATCTGCTACCTCACATAAGGCTCATAGGACTGCCATTCACTCCAACTTGGCCACTGTCCATATCTCCACCAAGACTCATGAACTACTGTGCATGAATCATGTCCACTCAATGGCTCTTAGCCACCTCGTTCTCCCAAACTATTAGCACTGTCTGTTCTATGCACTTTCTGCTCACACTGCGACATCTCACCACCACTGACTGATCTTCATTTCACTTTCATCACCTTCAATCCTTCTTTTTGTCTCAGTGCAGAAGAATGTGATCCATAACTGGCGAGTAGGCCAAAACATGCAGAGAGGGATGACGGTGGGAGGTCTCAGTCATCACGTTTGTCCCTCCTATCAAGGACAAAACTACTCAGTTTGGCTGGAATAGAACACAACTACTCATGTCAGGGAAGGGAGAACTCAATGGCAAACTAACCCAGTAAGCTTCATTGTTCATATCCCACAATGTGGAATCAGGCCATTTGGTCTTCAAAGAGAATTCCACCTAGACCCACCCCATCCCTCTAACCCCGCATTTCCCATGGATAATCCATCCAGCCTGCGCATCCCTGGACACTTTGAACAGTTCAGCATGGCCAATCCACCTAACTTGCTGATCTTTGGACTTTGGAAGGAAACTGGATCACCCAGAGGAAACCCATGCAGAAATGGGGAGATCATTCAAACTCCACAGACAGTCACCTGAGGACTGGCCATGCTAAACTGTTCATAGTGTCCAGGGATGTGCAGGCTGGATGGATTATCAAAATACAGAGGAATCTACCAATGTTATTGGTACTGAGCTGGTTCTGGAATAAATGAATGTGTCTGTCTCCATGGAGGGGCTGGCAGCTACCATGGACAGCTGGGTCTAGCACCGTCAGTGTCTGCCAGATATATGAATGGACCTGGACTCCATCTGTCTAGCTATAGTTACTCCAGATGAATGACAAGGATCAGAATGTATTGAAGGACTTTGACCTCACTCCAGACAGAAAAGATGGTGCCATCAGGCACCCATAAGGAAGATGAGCCAACACAAAGGTCCTTTAGATCTTCTTCTCAGTACACTCCTGAGTCAGCACCTCCACATCTCCACTGTGTGTCAGTCAAGACTGTAGGGAAATAGATGATGATATCTTGCAAAATGTCCAGATTACAGAGGAGGAAGTGCTGGATGCCTTGAAACAGTTAAAGGTGGATAAATCCCCAGGACCTGATCAGGTGTACCTGAGAACTTTGTGGGAAGCTAGAGATGTGATTGCTGGGCCTCTTGCTGAGATATTTGTATCATTGATAGTTACAGGTGAGGTGCCGGAAGACTGGAGGTTGGCAAATGTGGTGCCACTGTTTAAGAAGAGCAGTAAAGACAAGCTCGGGAATTATAGACTGGTGAGCCTGACCTCGGCGGTGGGCAAGTTGTTGGAGGGAATCCTGAGGGACAGGATGTACATGTATTTGGAAAGGCAAGGACTGATTCAGGATAATCAATATGGCTTTGTGCGTGGGAAATCATGTCTCACAAACTTGATTGAGTTTTTTGAAGAAGTAACAAAGAAGATTGATGAGGGCAGAGCAGTAGATGTGATCTATATTGACTTCAGTAAGGCATTCGACTACGTTCCACATGGGAGACTGATTAGCAAGGTTAGATCTCATGGAATATAGGGAGAACCAGCGATTTGGATACAGAACTGGCTCAAAGGTAGAAGACAGAGGGTGGTGGTGGAGGGTTGTTTTTCAGACTGGAAGACTGTGACCAATGGAGTGCCACAAGGATCGGTGCTGGGCCCTCTACTTTTTGTCATTTACATAAATGATTTGGATGTGAGCATAAGAGGTACAGTTAGTAAGTTTGCAGATGACACCAAAATTGGAGGTGTAGTGCACAGCGAAGAGGGTTCCCTCAGATTACAACAGGTTCTGGACCAGATGGGCCAATGGGCTGAGAGGTGGCAGATGGAGTTTAATTCAGATAAATGCAAGGTGTTGTATCTTGGGAAAGCAAACCTTAGAAGGACTTATGCACTTAATGGTAAAGTCCTAGTGAGTGTGGCTGAACAAAGAAACCTTGGAGTGCAGGTTCATAGCTCCTTGAAAGTGGAGTCGCAGGTAGATAGGATAGTGAAGAAGGCGTTTGGTATGCTTTCCTTTATTGGTCAGTGTGTTGAGTACAGGAGTTGGCAGGTCATGTTGCGGCTGTACAGGACATTGGTTAGGCCACTATTGGAAAATTGTGTGCAGTCCTGGTCTCCTTCCTATCGGAAAGATGTTGTGAAACTTGAAAGGGTTCAGAAAAGATTTACAAGGATGTTGCCAGGGTTGGAGGATTTGAGCTATGGGGAGAGGCTGAACAGGCTAGGACTGTTTTCCCTGGAGCGTCAGAGGCTGAGGGGTGACCTTATAGAGGTTTACAAAATTATGAGGAGCATGGATAGGATAAATAGACAAAGTCTTTTCCCTGTGGTGGGGGAGTCCAGAACTAGAGGGCATAGGTTTAGGATAAGAGGGGAAAGGTATAAAAGAGACCTAAGGGGCAGCTTTTTCACGCAGAGGGTGGTACGTGTATGGAATGAGCTGCCAGAGGAAGTGGTGGAGGCTGGTACAATTGCAACATTTAAAAGGTTGGATGGGTATATGAATAGGAAGGGTTTGGAGGGATATGAACTGGTTGCTGGCATGTTGGAATAGATTGGATTGGGATATCTGGTCGGCATGGACGGGTTGGACCGGAAGGTCTGTTTCCATACTGTACATCTCTATGACTCTATTTGATATCTGGCTAGTTTTGAAAACTTGAATTTTTGGTAAACCTTAATCGACGTGTTTTATTGGACTAGTATTGTAGAAGGGGAAGGTAAAAAATAGGTTAGAGGAAGGAGTTGTAAATAGTTGTATTTTAAGAAATAAAATTGTTCATTTTTACTTTAAATGGTTCTTGGTCTCTTGAATTTTCACAGATTATTGCATGGATAAATCTTTTCTGTATTGCTGGTTTAAATTAAGCAGGAGGGTTTACCCCATGTCATATCACTCACAAGTTCAAAGCTGTCCTATGGAATGCTCAAGCAATTCAAAACAACTTTTCAATTTATCCACACTCTGAAACATAAAAGTCATATTGATGATGGAAGGTCAATAGGAGATGCCTCAGGATTCTTCTCAATCTGCTGTCGGTCATGAGAGATTTCACTGCACAACATTACAATATAATATCCTGATGTCAGCCTTAAGAGTTACCTAACCTTAATGCCATGCAATGTTATTGCCTTATCTCATGGACTTCTCCTGTTTCCCAAATGGTCAATAGGATGTATTATGTATTGACACTTTAAAGTAGGGTCAATCAAAGACATCGAGGGTACAATTAAGAAAAAACTAGACCCTTTATCAGCAACAGAAAATGTGAAGGACTGCAAAAATAAAAAGATCCACATGTCCCTTACACTTCTCAAATTAACAAATCTTAAACAATGAAAAGAAGTTTGAAAAACAGCTCATGCGTCCTAGCGGTGGGTTTCAATTAGTTTGGTTTAAAATTCATTCACAGGTTAAGAGCCACTGTCTTGGCCAGCATTTAATGCCTATCCTTAATTTCCCAGAGAGCAGTTAAGAGTCAGCCATATAGCTATGGGTCTCGAGTCACATGCAGGTCAGGCCTGGTAAAGATGACATTTTCCTTCCCAGAATGACATTCGTGAACCAGATTCCCCCAGCAATCGACAATGCATTCATTGTCATCATTAGGCTCTTAATTCCAAATTTTTTTATTGATTTCTAACTCCGCCATCCAGAAGATTGTAGGATGTCACATCAAATTTCATTGTGGAAAATAAAACATCATGGCATAGGGTGTGAAGGTTGCATAATTGCAAAGAAAGAATATTGACTGGCTAACAGAAAACAAAGAGTGGGCATAGATGGGTCTTTTTCAGGTGGGCAAGATGTAACTAGTGGTGTGCCACAAGGATCACCGTTGGGACTGAACTGATTACAATTCATATAAATGACTTCAATGAAGGGATGGAAGGTATGTTTGCCAAATTTGTTGGAGATACAAAGATAGATAGAAAAGTAACTTGTGAAGAGGACACAAGGAGGCTACAAAAAGCGGTGGATAGGTTCAATGACTAAGCAAGAATCCAGTAATCAGAGTCTATTGTGGGAGAATGTGAAATTGTCCATTTTGGCTGGAAGAATAGAAAACAAATGGACTATCTAAATGGGAAAGGATTGCAGAGTTCTGTGCTGAGGGAGAATCTGGGTGTCCTTGTGCATGAATCATGACAGGTCAGTGTGTAGGTACAGCACGTAAATAGAAAAACTTTTAGGAAGTAATCATCACTGTTTTAAAACCAGAGTCACTCATTTAAAACATCTATTTAAAATATTCATTCAAGGTTAGCCATCTTTTTTCTCTCAGAAGGCTGTGAGTCTTTCAAAATGTCTTCCTGAAAAAGTGGTGAAATCAGAACCCTTGAATATTTTTAAGGCAGCAGTAGATCAATTCTTGTTAAGCAAGGAAGTGAAAGATTATCATGATAGCTGGGATTGCAAATTTGAGACCATAAGACCATAAGACATAAGAGCAGAAATTAGGCCATTCGGCCTATCGAGTCTAATCCACCATTCAATCATGGCAGATAGGTTTTTCAACCCCCTTTTCCTGCTTTCGCCCCATAAGCATTGATCCCTTAGCATTCAAAAACTTATCTACCTCTCTTTTAAATATACTCAATGACCTGGCTCTCCACAGCCTTCTGTGGCAATGAATTCCATAGGTTCACCACTCTCTCGCTAAAGAAGATTCTCCTTATCTCCATTCTAAAAGGTCTTCCATTTACTCAAAGGCTGTGCCCTCAGGTCCTCGTCTCTCCTGCCAATTGAAACATCTTCCCAACATCCACTCTATCCAGGCCATTCAGTATTCTGTAAGTTTCAATCAGATCCCACCTTCATCCTTCTCAACTCCATCGAATATAGTCACGGAGTCCTCAAACATTCCTCATATGTTAAGCCTTGCATTCCTGGGATCATTCTCGTGAACCTCCTCTGGAACCACTCCAGGGCCAATACATCTTTCCTGAAGCATGGGGCCCAAAATTGCTCACAATACTCTAAATGTGTCTCACTAGAGCCTTAGAAAGCCTCAGATGTACATCCTTGCTTTTATATTTTGGTCCTCTTGAAATGAATGATGACATTATATTTTGCCTTACTAACTACCAACTCAACCTGCAAGTTTACCTTAACAGAAACCTGGACTAAGACTCCCAAGTACCTTTGCAATTCGAATTTCTGAATTTTCTCCCCTCTACAAAATAGTTCATGCCTCTATTCTTCCTACCAGAGTGCATGACCTCACACTTCCCCACATGGTATTTCATCTGCCACTTATTTGCCCACTTTCTTCACTTGTCTAAATCTTTCTGCAGCCTCCCTGCCTCCTCAATACTACCTGCCCTCCACCTATCTTTGTATCGTCTGCAAACTTAGTCAGAATACCCTGGATCAGTTTCTTCATCCAGGCCATTAATGTATAAAGTGAAAAGTTGCGGTCCCAGCACTGACCCTTGTGGAACACCACTTGCTTCCAACCTGAGAATAACCCTTTTATCCCCACTCTCTGCCTTCTACCAGACAGCCAATTGAGGTCACAATTATGATTGGTAGAGCCGGCTTGAGGACCTGAACAGCCCTTTCTTGCTTCTAATTTATATTGGTCCTATAGATGATGGTCAGTACAAGCAATTGATGAGCTTCAACTATCAAGTTCTAGATCTGACTTTGAGATCAGGAATTTCTGGTATCTCAGTGAAGGAACGGCATAGAAATAAGGCAAGTTGAGTTTATAATGAGATGCAATTACAAGGAAATAAAGAGGCCACCGCTCAAAAGCGAGATTGTGGACTCACCAAATTAAAACTTAAGGGGAAAAATGGAAAATGTTTTCTTAACATTGAGATTTTTCTTTTCATTCTAGCCATATCTTCCCAACTTTCTTAACATTGCCCACAACAAATGAGTGTCGGGGCAGAGGTGTGGTTGGAGGTTGGTGGGAATTCTACCTATAGAAAATTTGTCATTACAAGTAGAAGTGGAGGAATTTTGAAATGGCAGACTCATATATGCTGTGATTGAGATGGCACAACCATAAGTCAGAATGACAGATGTAAATATATTTCAAATTATTTTCATATTAATGGAAGAAAATCATTAATATCAGATGTCAAATTGAATTATGTGGCTTTGGTTGCATAGGTATACACAGTAGCTGTTTTAACACCAGCAAATTCCCATAAATAGTAGCCAAATCAATGAAAAGCTGTTTCTTTTTGTATAGTCGTTGCATTAGTTAAGGGAAAAGTAATACCCAAGACACCAGGCCTTTATGCTCTTCTTCAACTAGTGCACTGGGAACATTATTGCTCTGAAATATTGTAAAGTCCAGGCCGAAACCTTTTGCTTTCCCAAAGAATGAAAAGAATGATTACAAAGCATCTCAATGTGGCAAAGTCATAGATTTTAACAGGATATGCTTGACTTTTATCCAAGGCAGAGTGTGAGAAAGAAGAATGGAGCATCTCCTTCAGGTATATCAGAGATTTGTTCAGATAATGGAGCATAAAGCAGGCTAATAAAATTCAGCACAACTTCTGAGGACCAATTGCAATCATTGAAGAGGGCTGAATGCATTAGTCTGTAGAGATCAGAATTTCCAGCTCTTCCTCATACAATGCTATGGGATCAATGTTAGGTTGCAAATGGTAAATGCTACTACTTTAAACACCTTTTTCTTCTGTACAGTTGTTTATTATAGTAAAAACAGAGTCAACAACTGGGGTTTGAATTCATAACCAGAGATTAATTACCCTCGTGAACCTGAATCTTTTTCCACTAGCAACAGAATGAATCAATTATGGCAATATCACCAGTAAGAAGCAAATAAATAAATGATCAAACAACTATGAGAGGATTATATATATTTAAGTGGAATGTTTCTTCATTTTAATGAAGATGGGCATAATTCCATGCAGTCTTGAAATTGCTTTTGGGGTTATTAGTGATAAGCTTTTAGTACATTCTTCTGTCTGTTTTATTAGTAGAAATAAAACTAACTTACTTAAAATAAATAGTGTAATAGCAGAATTAAATTAGGAGGTGGAAGATCATCACATGAACATGTTAAGTGTTTATCACCCTAATATTCCAAACAATAATCTTTCAGTGTTCAAGAAACCACAAGTAGTTTGTTCCTGACTGTCACAAATTACAAGAATATAGAATTATTTACTTCTGTGGAAGATCTCCACATAGAGAATTAACCGGTTTGTTCTCTCCACAAGCGCTGACTAGCTATATGTTTCCAGCTTTTAATCATTTCAGCTTTCCAGCCTCTGCAGTATTTTGCTTGCTGCTTAAATATATTAACCTGTTTGGTTTATCGATGCAGCAATATCCTGGGTGCAATTGCGCGTGACTGACTAGCTAATGTATCCCACATTATCTGTGGAGACGAAAGAAGAAGACAAGTAGTGCTGAAACTGAGTGCAGATATCATTATTGCAGAAGTATTGTAGCTGACAATCTGTAATTCTGTCTTTATACTGCACCTTGGTTCTGGCACCGTGTTGCCATGCTGGCACCAAAAATACCAATTGAGCAATGCTGGCAGTGTCTCACAGATTTAGAAAGTAATTCAAAGATAAAAATCACTTTGGCAGCAGTCTGCACATAAGCCATAGATCTTTGTTTTCTGCCTCACACTTTATTTTCAATAATCTATTATCATTTTTCTGAAGTCCTGACAGTATCTGGTGAAATTGTAATATGAAAACACTTGTTTGAAATTCTTCTCTTGGTCACTTGGGAAAACACTGAAGCCAATAATCACATGGATTAACCCATCCACTAATAGCATTGAGTTTCAGATGAACATGCTAGACTTCCACAAAATAATAGATTCAGGATTGTGGAAATGTAAGTACCCATTGTATTAGTCAAGAATTAAAGGCTAATATACTATTCTGAAAAACAGAATGATAAAGAAAAGAAAAGTAGAGTATTAACAGAATGCACTAAAGTAAAATGATTTTAACTTTTCAATGTGATGTTAATTTGTCTCCAGCATGAAACCTTTACTTGATGTGGCAATGCTTGCATTATCCCTGTAACATAAGAAATTAGGCAAGGTTAATATGGTATTGAACAATCCAAGTGATATTTTTACAACTGACTATTATTTACAATTAATACATACATGCATACATAAGTATCTACGCTAGTATTAAGCTATTTGGTTACATGCTCCAAGTGGAATTTCATGCTTAAAGTGATCTGAGTTAAGATGGCAAAAGATTACTTCTCAAGTCCATCTTAAATGGGAGATCTCTTATTTTAAAACTGTTCTCCTAGGTTTAGAATTTCTGGTGATGGGAAACGTCCTTTCAGCATCTATCCTGTTGAGCCCTTTCATAACAATTTAAGTTTCAATTGGACAACTTTCATTTCCCTAACTCCAATAAGTATAAGCCCAAACTGCTCAATGTTTCCTCAAAAGACAAACCCCTCAGCTGATCCTGAAGACCCTTTACTGAAAAGCTTCCAATATGAGTAGGAGTGGTCTCACCAACATTCTGAACACTTGCAGCAAGACTTTCCTACTTTTAATCTTCACCCTCCCCTTCCAAAAAAGGCTAAACTTCCATTTGCCTTCCTGATGACTTGCTGGCCCTACAGGCTCTAATTTCTCTATCACAGAGTGCTGTTGGGGGCAACTTGTTAGATATTTTCAAGAGGGAGCTGGAAGTGGCTCTTACAGCTAAAGGGATCAAGGGGTATGGGGAGAGGGCGGGAATGGGATGCTGAATTTACATAATCAGCTATGATCATATTGAATGGTGGTGCAGGCTCAACAGGCCAAATGCCCCACTCCTGCACCTATTTCCTGTGTTTCTATGTGACAAGGGTATCACGATCCCTCTGAATTCCAGCATTCTGCACCTCTCACCATTTGCTATGCTTCCTACCAAAATAGACAACCCCATTATTCCCACGTAATATTTTATCTGTTGAAGGTTTACAGCTTTATCTACATCTTTTTGCATCTCTTATGTTCTCCTCACAAGTTTCTTAACTATCTATCTTTGTATCATCAGCAAGTGTGGCTACAATACTGTTGGTCTATTCAGGTAAAAAATGAGGTCTGCAGATGCTGGAGATCACAGTTGAAAATGTGTTGCTGGTTAAAGCACAGCAGGTCAGGCAGCATCCAAGGAATAGGAAATTCGACGTTTCGGGCATAAGCCCTTCATCAGGAATGAGGAGAGGGTGCCAGGCAGGCTAAGATAAAAGGTAGGGAGGAGGGACTTGGGGGAGGGGCGATGGAGATGTGATAGGTGGAAGGAGGTCAAGGTGAGGGTGATAGGCCGGAGTGGGGTGGGGGCGGAGAGGTCAGGAAGAGGATTGCAGGTTAGGAGGGCGGTGCTGAGTTGAGGGAACCGACTGAGACAAGGTGGGGGGAGGGGAAATGAGGAAGCTGGAGAAATCTGAGTTCATCCCTTGTGGTTGGAGGGTTCCCAGGCGGAAGATGAGGCGCTCCTCCTCCTGCCGTCGTGTTGTTATGTTTTGCCGGTGGAGGAGTCCAAGGGTTATGTTTTGCCAGTGGAGGAGTCCAAGGGTTATGTTTTGCCAGTGGAAGCAAAACATAACAACACGACGGTTGGAGGAAGAACGCCTCATCTTCCGCCTGGGAACCCTCCAACCACAAGGGATGAACTCAGATTTCTCCAGTTTCCTCATTTCCCCTCCCCCCACCTTGTCTCAGTCGGTTCCCTCAACTCAGCACCGCCCTCCTAATCTGCAATCCTCTTCCTAACCTCTCCGCCTCCACCCCACTCCGGCCTATCACCCTCACCTTGACCTCCTTCCACCTATCACATCTCCATCGCCCCTCCCCCAAGTCCCTCCTCCCTACCTTTTATCTTAGCCTGCCTGGCACCCTCTCCTCATTCCTGATGAAGGGCTTATGCCCGAAACGTCGAATTTCCTATTCCTTGGATGCTGCCTGACCTGCTGCGCTTTAACCAGCAACACATTTTCAACTGTTGGCCTATTCAACTAACTCATCGACATGGAACATAAATGGTTCAGGTCACAGAACTGATTGATGTCATATTCCACTCATTAGAGTTTGCCAACTGGAAATTTGTTGTGTTTTCTTCTCCTTATCCTTAGTTGGTAGATAAACATCAAGGCATCAACCACACACAAGGAATTGTTTAACACAAAGTATGTACATTAATTTATTCAGGAATTAAGAAGTTGGTAGGTGTATTAAGCAATTTGAGAATCATTCCTGAGTTTGTAGTGTCAGAACATACTGTAATGTTTATAATTCTTCAGTGCTCAGGCACCATCCAATATCCAGGGAAGACTGAAAGATCACCAGTGCCTCTGCAATTTTCTCTCTTACCCTCTTCAATATCCTTGAATGTGTGTCATATGGATCTGGTGCCTTGTCAAGTTAAGTATCATCAGCTTGTCCAATAGTTCCTCCTTATCAATTCTGCATGTCCTAGTGACTTGAGTTTCCTCCTCAGCCACCAAGTAATATTTGCTTCCTTGGTAAAGACAGACACAAAATGTTCATTTAATACTTTAGTTACATCCCTACCTTCACCTACAAACTTTCTTTTTGGTTCTCGACCAGCTCTACTCAACCTTTTGCTATCTATGTGCAGAGAGAAGACATTTGTTCTCAGGTTTTTTTTGTCATTAGTTTCTTTTGTTTCTTCCTTATCTTAATTTATATCTCATTTTTATGGAATTAGGGAGTCATACAGCACAGAAACAGTCCCTTCAGTTCAACTCGACCAGGTCAGTCAAGGTTGCATGCCAAACTAGTCCCACTTGCCTGCATTTGGCCCATATCCCTCTAAACCTTCCCTATTCATGTACCTGGCCAAATGTCTTTTAAATGTTGTAACTGTACCAGCATCTATCGGTTTTTCTGGCAGCTTATTCCAATTACAAGCCACACTCAGTGTGAAAAAGTTAAATCTGGCCATGTTAAATCTTTCTTCTCTCACCTTAAAGTATTCCTCCCTGTTTTGAACTCCCCCACCCTAGGGAAAAGACCTTTGCTATTCAGCTTATCTACGTCCCGCATGGCTTTATAAACCTCTGTAAGGTCACCCCTAAACCTCCTATGCTCTAGTGAAAGAAATGGCAGCCTACCCAGCCTCTCCTTGTAACTCAAGCCCTCTATTCTCGGCAACATCCTCATAAATCTTTTCTGAACCCTCTCCAGTTTGATAACATCCTTCCTATTTCATCCTGGCCGCAGTGGATTTGGTTTGCCCTACCTATTTCATTTCAGAAAGCATATCTTGACAGTATCCAAACCATCTTTTCTTTGAAGGTAACCCATTATGCAGCAACAGTTTTATTCACCAAATTTCGAATCCTGCCCAGGAGCATTCTTGTCCATTGGAGTTCGCACTCTGCCAGTTGTTTATTCATACTCTGGATTGTCTATTGTCCTTTAAGTTCCAGTAGTGTCGTTTGTTTAACAGTTAAAAATTTAAAGTTTTTTTTTAAAAAAAGCGCTTAGCAGACCCGGAAGCTAGTGTCGCGCTAGGTTACCTGGGTAGGGTTTTTTTTTCCTTATTTAAACGCGCAGGCGAGTAACCCGAGGCACTACACGAGTAGTGCCTCCCACCCGTACTCCTCCTCTAACCTAATAATAAGACCAGTTGTGACTAGCAGGTAAGTGCTGCATTTTGCTTGTTTGTTTCTTTAGATTTAGTTGTTTTTTTTAAAGAAAGCTTACTTTTTAGAGGGATGGCAGTGCAGACAGTGCAATGTTCCTCTTGCAACATGTATGAGGTGAGGGAAGCCATTAGCGTCCCTGCTGATTACACTTGCAAGAAGTGCACCCATCTCCAGCTCCTCCAAGCCCGTGTTAGGGAACTGGAGCTGGAGTTGGATGAACTGCGGATCATTCGGGAGGCAGAGGAGGTCATAGATCGGAGCTTTAGGGAAGTAGTTACTCCGAAAGTTATAGAGAGATGGGTGACAGTGAGGGGGAGTGGGAGGAAGCAGCCAGTGCAGGGACCCACTGCGGTCATTCCCCTCAAGAACAAGTATACCGTTTTGGATACTTGTGAGGGGGATGACTTACCAGGGGCAAGCAACGAGGTTCAGGCCTCTGGCACGGAGCCTGGCCCTGTTGCTCAGAAGGGAAGGGTGGAGAAAGGTAGAGCGATAGTTCTTGGGGACTCAATAGTGAGGGGTACAGATAGGCGGTTTTGTGGGGGCGACAGGGACTCACGTTTGGTATGTTGCCTCCCAGGTGCTAGGGTACGTGATGTCTCTGATCGTGTTTTCCGGGTCCTTAAGGGGGAGGGGGAGCAGCCCCAGATCGTGGTCCACGTTGGCACCAACGATATAGGTAGGAAGAGGGGTGAGGGTGTCAGGCAGGCTTTCAGGGAGCTAGGTTGGAAGCTCAGAGCTAGAATGAACAGAGTTGTTGTCTCTGGTTTGTTACCTGTGCCACGTGATAGAGAGTCGAGGAACAGGGAGAGAGAGCAGTTAAACGCGTGGCTACAGGGATGGTGCAGGAGGGAGGGATTCCGGTTTCTGGACAACTGGGGTTCTTTCTGGGGAAGGTGGGACCTCTATAAAAAGGATGGTCTACACCTGAACCTGAGGGGCACCAGTATCCTTGGGGGGAGATTTGCTAGTGCTCTTTGGGAGGGTTTAAACTAACTCCGCCGGGGCATGGGAACCTGGACTGTAGCTTTAGGGTACAGGACCTTGAGTGTAGGGAGGTTATGAACAAGGCAGCAATCTCGAAGGAGGGTGCCTGTAAACAGAAGGGTGGCTTGAAGTGTGTATACTTCAATGCCAGAAGTATAAGAAATAAGGTAGGTGAACTTGCAACGTGGGTTGGTACCTGGGACTTCGATGTTGTGGCCATTACAGAGACGTGGGTAGAACAGGGGCAAGAATGGCTGTTGCAGGTTCCAGGGTTTAAATGTTTTAGTAGGGTCAGACATGGGGGTAAAAGAGGGGGAGGTGTGGCATTACTTGTCAAGGATAGTATTACAGCGGTGGAAAGGACGATGGATGAAGACTTGCCATCTGAGGTAGTTTGAGCTGAGGTTAGAAATAGGAAAGGTGAGGTCACCCTGTTAGGTGTTTTCTACAGGCCTCCTAATAGTCCGAGAGAAGTAGAGGATAGTATTGCGAGGATGATTCAGGAGAAGAGTGAAAGTAGCAGGGTGGTTGTTATGGGGGACTTTAACTTCCCAGATATTGACTGGGAAAGCTATAGCTCGAGTTCGTTAGATGGGTTGGTGTTTGTCCAATGTGTGCAGGAGGGTTTCCTGACACAATATGTAGACAGGCCAACAAGAGGTGAGGCTATACTGGATTTGGTTCTGGGTAACAAACCAGGCCAGGTGTTAGACTTGGAGGTAGGTGAGCACTTCGGGGACAGTGACCACAACTCGGTGACTTTTACTTTAGTGATGGAGAGGGATAAGTGTGCACTGCAGGGCAAGAGTTATAGCTGGGGGCAGGGAAATTATGATGCGGTGAGGCATGACTTAGGATGCGTGGATTGGAAAAACAGGCTTCAAGAGAAGAATACTAATGATATGTGGAGATTGTTCAAGGAACAGCTACTGAGTGTCCTTGATAAGTATGTACCAGTCAGGCATGGAGTTAAGGGTCTTGTGAGGGAGCCGTGGTTTAATAAGGAATTGGAATCCCTTGTGAAAGGGAAGAAGGCGGCATATGTAAAGATGAGGTGTGAAGGTTCAGTTGGGGCGATTGAGAGTTATAAGGTAGCCAGGAAGGATCTGAAGAGAGAGCTAAGAGCAGCGAGAAGGGGACATGAAAAGTCCTTAGCTGGTAGGATTAGGGAAAATCCAAAGGCTTTCTATAGGTATGTCAGGAATAAAAGGATGACTAGGGTAGGTATCGGTCCAGTCAAGGATAGTAGTGGGAAGTTGTGCGTGGAGGCGGAAGAGATTGGAGAGACACTAAATCAATACTTTTCGTCAGTATTCACTCAGGAACAGGACACTGTTGCTGGTGTGAATATTGAGTCACAAGTGATTAGAATGGATGGCATTGAAGTATGTAGGGAAGAGGTTTTGGGAATACTGGAAAGGATGAAAATAGATAAGTCTCCTGGGCCTGATGGCATTTATCCTAGGATCCTCTGGGAAGCTAGGGAGGAGATAGCAGAGCCATTGGCCTGGATTTTTATGTTGTCATTGTCAACGGGAATAGTACCAGAAGACTGGAGGATGGCGAATGTGGTCCCCTTGTTCAAGAAGGGGAGTAGGGATAGCCCGAGTAACTATAGGCCAGTGAGTCTGACTTCTGTGGTGGGCAAAGTCTTAGAGAGAATTGTAAGGGATAAGATTTATGAACATCTGGATAGGAATAACGTGATCAAGGATAGTCAGCATGGTTTTGTGAAGGGCAGGTCGTGCCTCACAAACCTTATTGAGTTCTTTGAGCAGGTGACTAAGGAGGTGGACGAGGGTAAAGCAGTAGATGTTGTGTATATGGATTTTAGTAAGGCATTCGATAAGGTACCCCATGGTAGGCTAATGCAAAAACTACGGAGGTATGGCATTGAGGGTGCATTAGAGGTTTGGATTAGAAATTGGCTGGCTGGAAGGAGACAGAGGGTAGTAGTTGTTGGTATAGGTTCATCTTGGAGTGCAGTTACTAGCGGTGTACCTCAAGGATCTGTTTTGGGACCATTGCTTTTTGTTATCTTTATAAATGATCTAGAGGAGGGGCTTGAAAGCTGGGTGAGTAAGTTTGCGGATGACACAAAAGTCGGTGGAGTTGTGGATAGTGAGGAAGGATGTGGCAGGTTACAGCGGGATATAGACAAGTTGCAAAGCTGGGCAGAAAGGTGGCAAATGGAATTCAATGTAGCTAAGTGTGAAGTCATTCACTTTGGTAGGAGTAACAAGAAGATGGATTACTGGGCTAATGGTAGGCTACTTGGTAGTGTGGATGAGCAGAGGGATCTTGGTGTCCATGTACACAGATCTCTGAAAGTTGCCACCCAGGTAAATAGTGCTGTGAGGAAGGCATATGGTGTACTGGGCTTTATTGGCAGAGGAATTGAGTTCCGGAGTCCTAAGGTCATGTTGCAGTTGTATAAGACTCTGGTGCGGCCTCATCTGGAGTATTGTGTGCAGTTTTGGTCGCCATACTATAGGAAGGATGTGGAGGCATTGGAACGAGTGCAGAGGAGGTTTACCAGGATGTTGCCTGGTATGGTAGGAAAATCGTATGAGGAAAGACTGAGGCACTTGGGGCTGTTCTCATTGGAGAAAAGAAGGTTTAGGGGAGATTTGATAGAGGTGTACAAGATGATTAGGGGTTTAGATAGGGTAGACACTGAGAACCTTTTACCGCTAATGGAGTCAGCTGTTACAAGGGGACACAGCTTTAAATTAAGGGGTGGAAGGTATAGGACAGATGTTAGGGGTAGATTCTTTACACAGCGGGTTGTGAGTTCATGGAATGCCCTGCCAGTAGCAGTGGTGAACTCTCCCTCTTTATGGTCATTTAAGCGGGCATTGGATAGGCATTTGGAAGTTATTGGGCTAGTGTAGGTTAGGTAGGATTCGGTCGGCGCAACATTGAGGGCCGAAGGGCCTGTACTGCGCTGTATTTTTCTATGTTCTATGTTCTATGTTCTATTATCACCATCCTAAACCTTATAATACTTTAATCACTGTCCTCTACATGCTCTCCCACTGACACTTGATCCATTCAGCCAACTTCGCTCTCAATAATCAATTCCATCTGTGTCACCTTTTTTGTTGTGCTGAACACATATGCTATAGAAAATTCTTCTGAACACAATCTAAAAATGCATGCCTTTCACCACCCTTAACACCAGCACAGTTTGTACTTGAGTAATTAAAGCTCCCCATCATAACTACTTTTTAATGCTTTTACCTCTCAGTAATTTCCCTGCAGAATTGTTCCTCTATATCCTTCCCACTAGTTGGTAGTCTATAGACCTCATGGAACAATGTAACTGCAACTTTTTGTTTCTTAGATCCAGCTAAAACAATCTTTCTTTAGCATTGTTCTACTTTCTTTAACAAATACCATCATCCCTCCACTTTATCTTCCTTTCCTATGTTGTGTTAACACCATACAATTCATTCCCTTCCTTCAACCCAAGTCTCTGTTATCTCCACAATATCATACTTCCACATGGCAATCTGTGCTATAACTTGCTATCTTATTTACTATACTCCATCCATTCACCAACAATCAGTATAAGCCTGATTAGAAATGGTTTAATTTCTCCTCTACTCCAACTCTATATATTAACTCACAATGCTGCATTTTAACGTAATCTGTTTCTCCCAGTATTTTTTTAAATTTAGATTAGATTCCCTACAGTGTGGAAACAGGCCTTTCGGCCTAACCAGTCCACACCGAACCTCTGAAGAGCAACCCACCTAGACCTATTCCCCTACATTTACCCCTGTACCTAACACTACAGGCAATTGTATCACTCTCTAATATTTTCCCTGGGTTCCAACATTCCTACAGGGTTAGTTTAAAGTAATCCCTACAGCATGAGCAAAACACCCTAAAGGGATTCACTCCCAGTTCTGTTCAGGTGCAAAATGCCCGGCTTATTACAGGTGCCATCATCCCCAGAACCAAGTCAAGGAATTTGAACCTCATCCACCCTGCATCATCTTTTCAGATCTGTATTTATCTGTCCTATTTCTGTTCTATTTCTGTACTGTCTTGCATGCATACTAAGAGTAATCCAGAGATTATCTCTTTTGAGTTCCTGCTTGTTAATTTTCCGGTTAGCTCCCTAAAGACAGGACTGCATTTCCTTCCCTCCTACATCGTTATTACCAACATAGACTGTAATATTTAACTGATTACCAGCCCCCAGAGAACCTCCATAGTTGGTTGAATCTCTGATGGCGATGAAACATACTACAGAAGGGAGGTGGAAGTTCTGGAAAAATGGTGCACTGAGAACAACCTAGCTTTCAATGCCAGCAAAGCCAAGGAATTCATTATTAACTTTTGGTGGGATGTTATTCATGCCCCCCTATACATTAACAGCACAGAGGTGGAACAAGTGGAGAGTGTCAAGCTCCTGGGAATGGTCATCCACAACAAGTTTTCTTGGACTCTTCATGTGGACGCACTGGTTACAAAGGCCCAGCAACGTCTCTTCCCCTCAGGCAGCTGAGGAAATTTGGCATGACAGCGAATACCCTTGCCAACTTTTATAGGTGTGCCATCTGGATGTATCACTACCAGGTATGGCGACTGTACCATTCAAGGTCAGAGATGGTTACAGAGAGTTTTGAACTTGGCCCAGACAATCACAAAGGCCAATCTCCCATTTTTAGAATCCATCTACCAGGCCCGCTGTCAAGGAAAGGCTGCCAGCATTCTCAAAGATCCATCCCACCCTGGCAATGTTTTTCTACAAACTCTACCATCAGAGAGAAGGTACAGAAGCCTGAACATATGGACCAGCCAGTTTCATAACAGTTTCTACCCTACTGTTGTTAGAACACTGAATGGATTCTCAAACTTCTAGCATTCTCCTGTACCTGTGTTTTTGTTTTTGCTGCTGTTTACCTATTATTTACTTATCTATGTGACTTAACTCTGTGATCTGCCTGTATTGCTCGCAAGACAAAGCTTTTCACTGTGCCTCAGTCCACGTGACAATGAATTCAATTCAATTCAATTTAATCTCTTGCAGCTGCTCTGTGATGTTCTTGATCCTGGCATCAGCGAGAAAAAAGTGAGGACTGCCAGTGCTGGAGATCAGAGTTGAAGAGTGTGGTGCTGGAAAAGCACAGTCAGTCGAGCAACATTCGAGGAGCAAGAGAATCGATGTTTCAAGCATAAGCTTCCTGATGAAGAGCTTATGCTCGAAAACGTTGATTCTTCTGTTCCTCAGATGCTGCTGGATTGACTGAGCCTTTCCCACACCACACCCTTCAACCTGGCATCAAAGAGGCAACATACCATTCTGGAGTCACATCAGTGGCTGCAGAAACATTTGCCTTTTCCCAAACTAATGAATCTCCAAATCACTACTGCTCTTCAACAAGCCTTCCTTCACTCCTGTACAGCTGCCGCACCCATTGCATTGTGGGCCTGACCTGTCTGAGAAACCTGCATCCTCTCCATTATCCAGAATAGAAAACAGATTCTTGAGCGGAACCTTGCACTACCTGACTGGTTCTCTTGAACGGTCTCGTGGTCATCCATAAGACCAGAAGAGATAGGAACAGAAATAGGCTATTCAATGGGTTCATGGCCGGTCTGATCATCAATTCCACTTTCCTGACTTTTCGCATAAACCTTGATTTCCTTACTGGTTAAAAATCTGTCCATCTTAGCTTTAAATATATGAGATGATACAGCCTCAATAGCTTTGTGATAAAGAATTCCATAGATTCACTAGCCTCTGAAGGAAAACAATTCCTTATCATCTCTGCATTAAATGTACAACCCTTCCTTCTGAGATAGTATCCTCTAGTCTTAGACTCTCCATAAGGGTAAGCCTCTCCTCATAATTCAGTCCTTTATACATGACATCAGCCTAATGAACCTTCCCTGGACTGTCTCCAATGTCCTTTCTTAGATAAAGGACTCAAAATTACTCACAGATTTTTAGTTGTGATCTGACTCATGCCTTGTACAGTTTTAGCAAAACTTCCCAAGCTTTAGATTCCATTCCCTTTGAAATAAAAACTGACATTCCATTTGGCTTCTCTCTTACCTGCTGAATTTAGATGCTAGCTTTCTGTGATTCATGGATGAGGACCCCCAAATCTCTTGTTCTGTAGCTTTCTGCAGTCTTTCTCCATTTAAACCCAATTCCTTGTCTGCCAGCATGCTCCTATACTGTATTGTGATGACATCTCTGAATGTGCTATCCATCTAACTCTCGACCTCATAGAAACAACACCGTGACTCCAGCCTTGACTCAAGTTCCAAGACCGAGGTTTCTGGTTCTGCTGCTAGTGGCACAGTGTGTATTCGTCTAAGTCCCTGCTGGCCAGGCAATGGAAATTCTGTATGGCTGAACTTCCCTTTCATAACTTAAGCTTATTTTGTATAACAATATTTATAAATAAACTACATTAATTAACCTACAGTTTTACAGTCATGCTTTTGTTTGAAAGATTGTTAAGAAACTCAGCCCTGTTTTACAGTTTTTGCAACTCCAAAAGGCTGACAAAGATAAAAACATTCCATTCAATACTCAATTTTGTCAAAAAATGCTAACACATAGTCCAGGCCTCTACAACATTGAATATGAGGATGAAATCTTGGCAGTTGGCATCCATTGTATTACTATTTGTGGAACGTTTTTGACACTGAATACATTAAGGGGAGATTATGACTTAATGTTAATGTCATTTGGCAAGTAATCCAGAATTCTATACCAACACTCAGGGGCATGGGTTCAAATCCAACCATGGCTGGTGGTGAATTTTTAATGCAATAAAAATTTAGAATAAGAAGAGCACATCACTCTATTAAAGGCCATCTTTCCTCTTTCACAACCTACAGATCCAGAAGACAGCAGCGTCTTATTGCTGTAAAAAACACTGGTCCAGGCTAACTTAATACTTATGCCTTATATTTTTAAAATTGAATTGAGAGACAGATCTCAATAAAACATGTAATCAAGAAAGAACCCACTCTACTCACTATTGTAGATTTACAGCAAGGCTTAATGTGAGCATGTAACCACTGTTGATTGTCAGAAAAGACCATCTGGTTCACTTGAGTCATAGAGTCATAGAGATATACAGTACAGAAACAGATCCTTCAGTCCAACTTATCCATGACGACCAAATATCCTAACCTCATCTCGTCCCATTTGCCAGCACTTGGCCCATATCCCTCTGAATAACTTCCTATTCGTATATCCATCTTGATGCCTTTTAAATGTTGTAATAGTATGAGCCTCCACCACTTCCTCTGGCAGCTCATTCCATACACATGTCATCCTCTGCATGAAAACATTGCCCCTTAGGTCCCTTTTAAAGTTTTCCCCTCTCACCCTAAATCTATGCCCTCTAGTTTTGGAGTCCCCCACCCCAGGGAAAAGACCATGTCTATTTATCCTATCTATGCCCCTCATGATTTTATAAACCTCTACAAGGTCACCCCTGAGCCTCCAACACTCCAGGGAAAACAGCCCCAGCCTATTCAACCTCTCCCAGTAGCTCAAATCCTCCAACCCTGGCAACATTCTTGTAAATCTTTTCTGAACCCTTTCAAGTTTCACAAACCTGCACAGACACTGCCTTTGCTGTTTGAGTTCAAGTGTCTCTGGACATCGGAGTGTATCTAGGAACAATTAACAAACAGTGAAATTCACAGCTGGTCTTGGAGGAACCTGTGTGGGAGGGCTCACAACACAAGAACAGATAAGTGTATAATTTTTATGTGTAGCCTTGCTGTAAATCGACAATAGTGAGTAGAGTGGGTTCTTTCTTGATTACTTGCTTCATTGAGATCTGTCACTTGATTAAATATTAAAAATTTAAGCCATAAATATTAAGTTAGTCTGGAGCAGTGTTTTTTAGAGCAATAAAATGCTGCTATTTTCTGGGCCTGTAAGTTGTGAAGGAGCAAAGATGGCCTTCGATAGGGTAATGTGCTCTTCCTGTCAGATGTGGGAGTTTAGGGAGAGTTTCAATGTTACTGGTGATTATATCTAGAGGAGTGTCTTTGGTTGCGAATCCTATCATAATGCATGGATTGGTTGGAGCGGCAGCTACAGGCAATAAGGAATTTACAAGAGCTAAGGGGTGTGATGGATGGCAGTTTTAATAAGGGAGAAAAGCTGCAGATACAGTCAGGTAGATGGGTTAACTCCAGGAAAGGTAGGAGGGGTGGGATGGTAGTACGGGAGTTTTCTGTGGCTATCTCTATCTCAAACAATTATGCTGTTTTGGAAAATGGAAGAGGTATTGGACTCACAGGGGAATGGAGCATGAACAGCCAAGTTTCTAGTATCGAGACAGGCTCGAAGGTAATGAGGGGTATGTCAGGTTCTAAGCAATCAATTGTGATAGAGGAATCCCTACTCAGAGGCACAGACAGATGTTTCTGTGGCCAGCAGTGAAAAATCAGAATAGTGTTTTGCCTCCCTGATGCCAGGATCAAGGATGTCTCAGAGAGAGTGCAAAATGTTCTCGAAGGAGAGAGGGACCAGCAGGAGATCATTGTATACATTGGAACTAATGACATTGGAAGGGATTTTGAAGGGAGAATATAAAAAGTTAGGCAGGAGTTTCAAAAGGACATCCTCGAGGATACTATTAACTGGATTACTCCCGGTGCTATGAGCTAGTGAGGGTAGGAATAGGAGGAAAGAGCAGATGAATGCATGGCTGAGGAGCTGGTGCATGGAAGAAGGATTCATATTTTTGGATCATTGGAATCTCTTCTGGGTTGAAGTAACCTGTACAAGAAGGACAGATTGCACCGAGATTGGAAGGAGACTAATACTGGTAGGGAGATTTGTTGGAGTTGCTTGGGAGGATTTAAACGAGGAGAGGGTTGGGTTGAGACCCAGGGAAATAGTGAAGAAAGAGATCAGTCTGAGACTGGTATGGTTGGGAAAAGGAGTGGGTCAAACAGTCAGGGACAATACTGGGAACAAGGTAGAACTAATACATGAAATTGCATTTATTTCAATGCAAGAGGCCAAACAGGGAAGGCAGATGAACTCAGGGCATAGATTAAGAACATGGGACGGGGATATCATAGCAATTAAAGAGATGTGGCTCAGGGATGGACAGGACTGGCAGCTTAATGTTCCAGGATACAAATGCTATAAGAAGGATAGAAAGGGGGGCAAGACAGGAGAGAGAGTGACATTTTTGATAACGGAAATATTCCTGTGAATGCATCCAGGGAAGTTATTTGGGTGGAACTGAGAAATAGGGTGGGGATGATCACCTTATTGGGATTGTATTATAGACACCCCCAATATGCAGCAGGAAATTGAGAAACAAATTTGCAAGGAGATCTCAGTTATCTGTATGAATAATAGAATGGTTATGCTCAGGGATTTTAGCTTTCCAAACATAGACTGGGACTGCCATTGTGTTAAGGGTTTAGATGGAGAGGAATTTGTTATGTGTACACAAGAAAATTTTCTGATTCAGTGTGTGGATGTACCTATTGGAGAAGTTGTAAACGTTGACCTCCTCTAGGGAAACAAGGCAGGGCAAGTGACTGAGGTGTCAGTTGGGGAGTACTTTAATTTTAAAATAGTGATGGAAAAGGTTGTGATGTGGATGTGAGCATAGGAGGTATAGTTAGTTTGCAGATGACACCAAAATTAGAGGTGTAGTGGACAGCGAAGAGGGTTACCTCAGAGTACAACAGGATCTTAATCAGATGGGCCAATGGGCTGAGGAGTGGCAGATGGAGTTTAATTTAGATAAATGTGAGGAGCTGCAATTTGGAAAAGCAAATCAGAGCCAGACTTACACACTTAATGGGAAGGGCCTAAGGAGCGTTGCTGAACAAAGAGACCTTGGAGTGCAGGTTTATAGTTCCCTGAAAGTGGAGCCATAGGTAGATAGGATATGAAGAAAGGGTTTGGTATGCTTTCCTTTATTGGACAGAGTTGGGAGATCATGTCGTGGCTGTACAGGGCATTGGTTAGGCCACTTTTGGAATATTGTGTGGTAATGTCCTTTAGGGAGGGGAAACAACTGTCCTTACCTAGTCTGGCCTAAATGTGAATTCAGATCCATAGCAATGAATCCGCAGCACTCTTAACCACACTTGGGCAATTAGGTGTAACTTTAAGTGCTAGCCTAGACACTGATACCCATCTCCCATTAAGAATAAAAATGAACAATTTAAAAATGATACAGTTGCAAGAGCAGCTTCGAATTGTTGCATGTTAAGCAATGTAAGACATCCTAAAAGATGTTCGGCATGGATTGGTTGGACTGAAGGGTCTGTTTCCATGCTGTAAGACTCTATGACTCTACATTAAAAGGTGCTACATGATCCTCCTTTAATTAATGATTTTTTTAAAAAAAACATTTCCACTGTCTGTGCCCTTTGGTCTTGTCAAAGCCACAGAGTGTAAAATAGATTTTAACAAATCACTAATAGTTCTGCTGAAGAGTTTAGTTTAATGTAACAGAAGTGTTGCTAATATCACCATTTCCCTTTGCTGTCTATGACCTTGCTCAGTTACTGAATAGTAGTCTCTGATGAGACCTCAGTTGTCTGTATGTCCTTTAATCATCAAACACCAATGATTCCTACATAATCAAATCAAATCAGGAAAAATAGTTAATTGCAATGGGTATCAAAAGTCTGGGGATATGCTGCAAGATCCTAATTTGCTTTATTCCTCAGAAGGAATTTTCATCACACAAATGGTTCTTTGGTATTCAGAGGGTTCTGAGTATACGCTTCTTAAGCTGATGAAACGGTAACTGGTGTAACAGAATAGAAATGTGTTAGCCTCAGTGGATTAAACACATAATCAGGCTCCTTAACTATTGGAATAATAGGCTCCATCTTTGCAACATGTTACATTATTGTACTTAATTTATTTTACTTTAACTTTCACTGCCTGTTGTCAAAACGACTGCAAATGGAATGAAAAGGACAACATTTCGATAAAGATGTTGGTAATCACATTTGCTTTTATTTTCCTGCAGTTGTTCTGCTGCTTCATGTTTCACACATAGCATGTCAAATCGCCCCCAAAAAACAAATTCTACAGCAGTAGAGAGGCATTCACACTTCAGTGACTATTGATTTATTTCATTTATTGACACAAGATGGACTTGAGGTAAGCACTTAGTTCCTCCATTTCCAGTATTCTCCAAGCAGTGGTTCCGAGTAATCAGAGCAGTATTCCTAAACACATTGGGTCAACGTCTGCTATGGTTCCCTCATCACTCTGTGAAAAATTACTTAATGAAGAATAGGTTGCACAGATCTCACAAATTAATTGGTTGGGGCGAGACTGAAACTAATTGTTAGAGTTATATAATATATTCTGCACCTGTTTACATGCAAACCATAGCTGGTAGCTGTAGATCTTGAAACTGGTGAAAGCAAAAAAGCCAATGACTCAGATTTAGCAAGAAAGAAAATAACCCTGTGGTTCTCAGCACACAGTGTTATTCAGGAATATATCAGTCAGCTGCTTCTGGGCATGTGCAGGCAAACAGTTGCTGTCCATTTTGCCTTGCTCCACCGCAAGCTTTGTTACACCAGTACCTCACCAGGAGACATCGCATTCAAATACATGAATGCTGTAAAAATGCTGTGTTTAGACATAAATACCTCAAAAGGCACCTAAAGATCACAGGTATCCATTCAAGTCTAAGCAAATATTTTACTGAATATTATTTCGTAGACAGAATGCAGAATTCTACAGTACAGAGGGATCTGGATGTTCCCACACATGGGATTCAAAAAGTTGACATGCCGGTGCTGGGAGTAGTTGGGAAGGCAATTGGAATGTTGATGTTAGTTTTCTTTTGTCAGGAGGATAGAGTTAGAGTGAAGGAAATCTTGCTAGAGCTGTACATGCCATAGAGTACACCTGGATTGCTGCACATCATTCTCATATGATTTTTCTTTCTAAAGAGGTTCATCAATCTTTGAAATTCTTTACCCCAAACAGCAAAAGAGGATGAATTATTGAATATATTCAATACTGAACTAAATAGATTTTTATATACTAGAGAATTAATGATAGTTGTGAGGCAGGATAGTGGAGTTACAAGTGGAGCCACAATGAGATCAGCCATTTTTCCTTTATTCCTTCATAGAAAGAGGCCATTGCTCACAAGGCTGGCATTTGTTGCCCATCCCTACTTGCCCTTGAGTTGCATGACTTGCCAGCTTTTCAGAGAGCAGTTAAGTGTTAACTGCATTGCTGCAGTCTGAAGTTACATGTAGGCCAGACCAGGTGAGGACAGCAGATTTCCTTCCTTAAAGAACAATAATAAACCACGTGAGATTTAACATATATTGGAGATAGTTCCATTGTCACCATTATTGTCACTAACTTTCAATTCCAGATTTATTAACTGAATTTAAACTCCATTAGCTGCCATGGATGGTTTTCAAAGCCATGATGCCAGAACATTAGCCTGGTCCTCTAGATTACTCATCAGTGACATTACCGCCAAGTCATCATTTCCCCCAAGCTATGTTTTTAATGGTGGATGAGCGGACTACTCATAATCCTATATTTTTCTTTCTTAAGTGATTTATTTTAATGTGATAAGTCTTAATTACCACCAAACTAAAAAAAATCTGACACTGAAAATTTCCAAATACATATGCAGAGTTTCATTCCTTCTAACTTGAGCTGTTTTTGGTGATGTTCAAAAATCTTTTATTTATCTGTCCCTTTTATCTTGATCTCTCTCTCTCTCTTAATTCCACCTTTCTTTCCCTCTCTTTATTTCCTTTACTGTACGTTGCTTTCATTGAAGTAAATACTCTAATTTACACTTGGCATGTTAGCTTTAGCATGGATTCTTCATTGGTTGAGGAGACAGGCCATTGCCTGCCATGGTGTTCGACTGCCCTCTAAGAGATTCCCTGCAGACAATGCTGTGTGTTATAAAATTTCCAGAAACCATAAGCTGCACAAATGATCAGTAGGCAACTGTAGACACAATCAACACTAAACACTGTTTGTTCACTAACTTCAAAATCTGGTCATTGTCATTTATTGCTAACTAGAAAACCTGAATCATACACTATAGCTCTTATTTGTAATATTTAATGCCCAACAAACAAGCCCATAAACACATTTTGTTATAAAATCTTCAGTAGTTTAAGAATCTTTATTGTAAATAGCTATTTAGTAGTACATAACTTGAATATTGCTGGAAAAAGATGTTTTTGTTAAAGCTTTTCATTTTGACTTTGACTTTAAGACAATTTGCAATAATATCAATTCAAAGGGACACCTCCATTCTGATAGTATATGGAGTTTTGGTTAGGTCAGTTTGGTGCAGTGCACAGGCCTGGTCTCCATTTTATAAAGTGGATTATTGAGGCACAACAAAGAGGCACCAAAGAATGCACATACCAAAGTATTATACCAGAACTGAGAAGTTATACATGACAAGAATGCTTGAACAGGCATTTCTCTTTAAAAAAAATGACAGCTGATGGAGATAGATGTAGATAAGACATTTCCATTGTGAAGGGTCAAAAAAAATCAGGGCTATAAATAATTGAAAATTATTGTTAATTACAACAGAGAATTCAGGAGAAAGTTCTTTGCCCAAAGACCATTAGAACATGGAGCCCACACCCACAAGGAGTAATGAAGACAAATAGTTAATCCATTTAAGTTAAATCTAGACAAGTGGAGAGAAATAAATAGTTGGATATATCGATGGAGTTAAGTGAAGAAAGGAGGAAGTGGCTTCTACTCAGGCGGAGTATAAATACTGTCATGGGTCTGTTGGGTCAAATGGCATGTTTCTCTGTTACAAAAAGCAAGAAAGGAAAGCATTCTATTTATTAATGTGGCCTGATCTTGAAACAATGTTCAATCACAGCATATGATTTATTAACATTTTGTGTTGCCATGGTATACTTATTTTGAAGCTATGGGTAAGGGCAGAGAGAAGCAATGATCTCACAAGCAAATGTTTTTAAAAACAAGAGGCAAACCAGGATAATACTGTGGATGTTGTAAATCTGAAACAAATGCAGGGGGCTTGGGGGGATAACAGCAGGTCTGGCAGCCGGAGAGAGAGAGAACAGAGTTTCAGTATTTTGAGTCTGATATCACTCTTCTTTGGTAAACAATGATTTTGCATGTTTAGAGCAATACAAGTGATGTCGATGACTGTTTTAAAGAGAAGAATCCTTTTAAATTTTAAAAAATACGCAATTAAACATAGAACAAATCTATCACACTCTCATGATCAGATGTGCCATGTATAATTTACACTGTGGCAGACTTCTGTAAAGTATTCATGAAGGAAGTCAATTAGAAGATCAAACTGTGACATAACCCACTGTCCCTGAATGTAAGGCAACATTATTCCCAATATATCTCATTCAATCCCATTTTTGCTAAATGTAATCCTTCACTTTTCTCTGCCAAGATTACTAAATGCATCAATACATACCCACAAAATCCTTCTTCCTAAAGTCAAATATTTCTACTGTGTGCATACCAATTTCCACTGTTTCATTTTAAATCTCCCCATAATTAATTGCTGGCAGCAAGCACTCCTGGTCTCTGACCTGCTCTGATATCTTCTAGTTTTTAACTCATTATGGAATCTGCTAGTGCCATATCCAAAGTGGTTTCCTGAAGCATTCATTTCACATAAAATCCAACGTGGATAATTTAATTGCACAAACATTATTGACAAGATACAATAGTTTGTGATTCTGACAGGAGAATTATGATTTTGTGGAAACTTGGATGCCTCAGGTTTGCATTCTATCAGTTAAACCTTCACGGGTACAGTTTATTCATGGCATTACTCTGGTTGCATTTGGGGACTTCCTCACAGATTTTACCTTGTAATCTAAAAGGCTGCATGGAAACATATCTACCAAAAACACATGTTGTTCTTACTTTGGATCCAAAATAGATGCTGAAGATCTCAACACTGGTAATTAATCCCAGGAAAATCAATACCCTTTCTTCGTAGAGCCTACTGAACCCTGTACTAAACTTGCTAACGTAGACGTGTTTTCTAAAATAAAACAAGGAACTGCAGATGCTGGAAATCAGAAACAAAGACAGAAATTGCTGGAAAAACTCAGCAAATCTGGCAGCATCTACAGAGATAAAGCAGAGTTACCATTTCAGGTTCATTGACCCCTCAGAACTGATTGTAACAAGAAAAGATTGCTATTTATGCTGAAGATAGGGTGGGGGGCAAGCCAAAGGAATAAACAATAGGTGGAATTGGAACCCAGAGACAGAGATCAGCAATTAGGCAGACAAAGGCATCGATAATGGTTATGCTCTGAACACTTTCTCCCATGTCTTTACTCCGACCTCCACACACCAGGCTATTCATTATCCCAGGCTGACTTTTACTCATTCCTTCATCTGTCCGATCATTGTTTTCTCTCTCTGGGCTCCATCTCTACCCATCGTTTACTCCACCCCCTTCACCCCACCCTATCTTCAGCATATATACCAACCGTTTTCTAGTTACAATCAGTTCTGAAGAACAGAAGCACATGAGAACCAGGAACAGGAGGAAGCCATCTGGCCCCTCGAGCCTGCTCCACCATTCAATAAGATCATGGCTGATCTTTTCGTGAGCACAGCTCCACTTAACCACTCCCTCATCATAACCCTTAAATACTTTACTGTTCAAAACGTTGTCTATCTTAGCTTTGAAAACATTTACTGAGGAAGCCTCAACTACTTCAACAGGCAGGGATTTCCATAGATTCACAACCCTCTGGGTGAAGAAGTTCCTTCTCAATTCAGTCCTAGATCTGCTCCCCCTAATTTTGAGGCTATGTCCTCTTGTCCAAGTTCCACCTGCCAGTGGAAACATTCTCTCTACTTCTTTCTTGTCTATCCCCTGCATAATTTCATATGTTTCCATAAGATCACCCTCATTCTTCAAACTTCCAATGAATATAATCTCAGTCTACTCAGTCTCTCCTCATAAGCCAACCGCCTCAACTCCAGAATCAATCTAATGAACATCGTCTACACTGTTCCATTGCTAGTACATCCTTTCTCAAGTAAGGAGACCAAAATTGCATGCAGTGCTCCAGGTGTAGCCTCACCAGCACCCTATACAGGTGGAACATAACCTCCCTGCTTTTAAACTCAATCCCTTTAGCAATGAAGGACAAAATTCCATTTGCTTTCTTAATTACCAGCTGCATCTGCAAACCAACCTTCTGTGATTCATGTACAAGGAAACCCTAGTCCCTCTGCACAGCAGCTTGCTGCAATTTCTTACCATTCAAATAATAATCTGTTTTACTGTTCAGTGGTGTGTAAATAAATTGTTTTACCTTTACTGCTAATGCTACCAAAATTGATGGCTTCACATTTATTAACATTGTAATCCATCTGTCAGACCTGTGCCCGCTCACTTGAACTACCTATGGTCCTCTGCAAACTTGAACAGTTCTCTGCTCTACCACTCATCTTAGTGTCATCTGCAAACTTTGACACACTACACATAGTTCCTAACTTCAAATCATCTCTGTAAATTGTGAATAATTGCTGTCCCAACACTGATCCCTGAGGCACACTGAAGAAGGGTCACTGGACCTGAAATGTTAACTTTGCTTTCTCTCCAGAGATGCTCCCAGAACTGTTGAATTTTTCCAGCAATTTGTGTCATTGCTTCTGATGTATTTTCTTTTCAGCTGCTTCCAAATCTTAGGATTTCCTTTACAGATTGACAGGGTGCTATTCTGAGACTTGCCACACATCATGATTACAGTAGTTGCGTTTCTTGCACTGCTCAAAGTTCACAGACTCAGTCCAATTACTTTAATAACTGTGATTTGTGATGGGATAATGATTTTCACCCTTATCCATGCCAAGCATGTCTTTTTATGATTTTCTAGGGTTCTGAAATTATCAAATCAGTCAGATACATGCATGAATCAGAGAAAGTTAGATATTTGCCAAGCTAAAGGTGAATTGAAGTTATCAATCTTTAAGCAACACAGGTGGCAGTAAATATGAATGCTGCGCTCAATTTCTCTGTTAGTGACTCATTTCACACTTACCCAGGGAGCATCACAGGTACCAGTCAGTTTTTCAGATCCAACAGTATTACCCAGATAGCAGCTGCTTTTGTTTTTTTTTCATTCATGGTGTGGGGGTGTTGTTAGTAAAGCCAGCATTTCTTGTCCATCTCTCCTTGCTCTTGAGAAGATTAAAAATCAGGTGCTCTATCTGTTTGTCTATGGTACACAAGTCTCATACAAGCATAGGCTTTATGCCATCGCTAGATTTCAGACGATGCATTTGCAAAATTAATCAAACTCTGAAACAAAGAAGAAGGGTTTAATTTTGTGGATGTCAGAGTTTGTGACATATAAGACTATACCATTCATCTCTTTGACAACTTCTTGAGATTTTAATATTACAACATTCACTAAACTAAGCATTTTATATTAAAGGCATACAAGGCACAGTAACTCTTAGGAATAAAGTGAGAAGAGAAAATAAAATCTTCTGACACATACCTAAAAATAAGAGAATGAATCCAAATATTATAGAGCCAGAACAAAAATGTTTATATGGCAAGATGAAGTGATTTAAAAGAAAGTGTAGTAGTTTTGGAACAAGATGACTTAAAAGTTGTTGGAAGAAGAGTCTGAGGGGAAAGGCAGAGATACAGATAATTAGTCTGATTGATAGACAGATAGACACACAGACAGACATGCAAGGAAATGTTTGTAGTCTCATTCGATATTAAACTGGCAACCATCGTATCTCTATCCTCCTGTATGGTTTCATAGAATCATTAAATTTATCACAAAGGCAGGTAGAAATGTGGAATACCCATACTAAAAAGGTTGTTTAGTTCAATTGAAAATGAGTTATGTTCTAGACGAGGCCAGACACCCTCAAAACATTTTAAGAAGGTAGCCCAGATCCTAACTTTTCTGTTTGTTTTAGGCGGGTGTTAGGTGGCTATCCTAGGAGTGATGCAGCTGGCCAAACCACTTGGCTCCAAGTAAAACAGAATTTATTTACACACCACCAAGTAAAACACAAACAAAATAAGTTACAACAACAATGATTTGAAAATCCGACTGACACGATATCCCCCGCAACTTAGCAAAGAGCCGTTCCAATTTCCTGCAGCATCCCATAAACACACCCCTTGGCAAAAAAGGTAAATTCAAACCCAGATTCATACAGGAGAGATTTTGGAGAGAGAAAATCAGCCAGGGATCATTTGTTGAAGCATGGAACCTCTTTTCACTGTAGCTGCTTTTCTGTTCCCAGCGGTTTCTAACGGCTAAAACTAAACCAAAGCAGAAAAGTCCCCAAACTGGGAGAACTAGCCATTCCACTTTCATTGTACAAGTGTTTTTTAAAAATATCTAAAAGCCCTTCTCCATGATTGTTGCCCTAGGCACTCTCCGGTAGCCATATTGGCACCTCTGTCTTTTACAACCCCTTTTGTAAAAAAGCCAAGGACAACATAACCTTGTTAAAGGAGAAACATTCCCCACCCCTTAAATAAACATGAACCATCAATATCCAAAGATGGCTTCATTTTAAAACCCCTGAATCTTTCACTGTTAGTTTACTGCATCGCACATACATTACATTGACTATAATCATGCAAACATGCACTACTACATTCTATTTCAGTCCATTTACTTCTGCCATTGAACAACTCCATATCTCATCCAAGTCGCGACAATGCGTTGGCAATCATATTTTCTCATCCTGCCACATGCACAATTTTCAAATTTGAATGTCTTGAGTAATAAGCTCCATCTAAGCAGTCTAGAATTTTTGTTCTTAAGTTTCTCCAAAAACTTCAATGGGTTAATCAATGTGCCTCAGATATACCACTGGTAACATAACTGTTAAAATTTTGTATCGGCAACACCAAACTCAATGCTTCCTTCTCAACTGTTGATTATTTCTGTTGATGAATGTTCAGTTTCCTGGTGAAATACACAAAAGGTCTTTCTAACTTCTTGTTGTCTTCCTGTAAGAGTACAGCACTGATACCCATAACACTCACATTGATAGCCACCTTGAATGGCTTTGCGTAATTAGGTGTGGCTAATACTGGGGCAGTGGTTAACACAGCTTTCAGGCTGTCAAGTGCCTTCTAACAGTGTGCCATCCACCGAAACCTCTTGCTTTTCTTTAGCAATTCCATGAATGAAGTAGCCACACTGCTAAAATTTGCATTTCAGTAAAACCCATTCAATCCCAGGAATCTTGGTACTGCTCTTTGTCGATGGTGTGAGAAGCTCTCGAACTATCTTTGCTTTTGCATTCCTTGGGGCCATTTCTCCATGTCCAATAACATGGCCCAGGAAGGTGGCTTGGGCTTTGGTAAATTCATTCTTAGCCAGGTTTACCAAGCCTGCCTCCTGAAGGTTGGAGGAAGAGAGCCTCATCTTCCGCCACCCCGTGGCTCAACACTTTAACTTTCCCTCCCACTCCACCGAAGACATGCAGGTCCTTGGACTCCTCCATCGCCAGAACATAACAACACGACGGTTGGAGGAAGAGCACCTCATCTTCCGCCTGGGAACCCTCCAACCACAAGGGATGAACTCAGATTTCTCCAGTTTCCTCATTTCCCCTCCCCCCACCTTGTCTCAGTCGATTCCCTTGAACTCAGCACCGCCCTCCTAACCTGCAATCTTCTTCCTGACCTCTCCGCCCCCACCCACTCCGGCCTATCACCCTCACCTTGACCTCCTTCTACCTATCACATCTCCATCGCCCCTCCCCCAAGTCCCTCCTCCCTACCTTTTATCTTAGCCTGCCTGGCTCACTCTCCTCATTCCTGATGAAGGGCTCTGGTCCGAAACGTCGAATTTCCTGTTCCTTGGATGCTGCCTGACCTGCTGTGCTTTAACCAGCAACACATTTTCAGCTCTGATCTCCAGCATCTGCAGACCTCACTTTTTACTCCTGAAGTCAATTGAACAATTCCGATAAATGATACAAATGTCCCTTCTATGTGTGACTAAAAATTCCCAGGTCACCAATATAAACTACACAATTCAGTAATCCAGAAATGACCTTATTGGTTAGTCTTTGAATTGTGGCTAGTGCATTTTTCATACCAAATGGCATGACTTTAAACTGATACAGTCCATTTGGTGTTATGAAAGCCAAAATTGTTGTTGTTCTTTCAGATAAAGGTAACTGCCAGTATCTTGTCAGCAAGTCCAACTTAGAAATATAAGTTGCTTGTCCCACCTTTTCAATGTGGTCTTCCAAATGTGGAATCAGGTAAGAATCAGATTTTGTAACTGCATTGACTTTGCAATAGTCCACATATAACCATTGGGTACCATCTGGTTTTGGCACCATGACTATTGTTGAGCTTCGGTCACTACAATTCACTTTGATTATGTCACTTTGGAGCATGCGTTCAATCTCCTTTTGAACCTGTGCCAACTTTAGGGGGTTAAGCTTATAAGGACGTTGCTTAATCGGAACAGCATTTCCTCTGCTTTTAATTATAATTCAACAGTTTCATTTCTTTTTCTCTTTCTTTTTCTTTTGACCCTAACACAAACTGCTTCATCTTCAATTGAATTTTAGCCATCTCCAAACATTCTGATGGCAAATCCTCCAACAAATGTATATGCTGGGCAATTGCTTTAACTGTCTTTCCTTTCCTCATGGTGGAGGCAGCTCCAGTTGCAGCTTGACTGTCAATTCCTGCAGCTTTGCTTCGTACACCTTTTGTAAAATCCCCAAAGTCACTTCTTTTACCTCCCCTCCAAAAAAAAACTTTTAGTGACTGAAAGACCCATTAGAACACGAGCACTGTTTAAACCAATCAAATTCAATACCCAGAGCAAAAGACACTAACACCTACCACTCATGGTCTTTGAATCCAACAACCCTCATCCCAAATTGGAACTACAGAATAAATCCCACAAACAGTCCCCAATCTGTCCTGAACCAGGCCAGACCCCCTCAAAACATTTTACGAAGAAGGCCAAGACCCTAACTTTTCTAGTTGTTTTAAGCAGGTGTCAGCTGGATATTCCAGGAACAATACAGCTGGTCAAATCACTTGGTTTAAGTAAAATAGAATTTATTTACAGGCCACTGAACAGTAAAAAGGATTATTACTTGAATGGTAAGAAATTGCAGTATGCTGCTATGCAGAGGGACCTGGGTGTCCTTGGGCATGAATCACACAGCGTTAGTCTGCAGGTGCAACAAGTAACTAAGAAGGCCATGGAATGTTGTCCTTCATTGTTAAAGTGATTTAGTTTAAAAGCAGGGAGGTTAGGTTACAGATGTACAGGTTCCTGGGTGAGGCCACACCTGGAGTACTGTGTGCAGTTTTGGTCTCCTTACTTGAGAAAGGATGCACTGGCATGAGAAGAGACGCAGAGTTTCACTAGGTTGGTTCCAGAGTTGAAGAGGTTGACTTATGAGGAGAGACTGAGTAGACTGGGATTATATTCTATGGAATTCAGAAGAATGAGGGTGATCTTATGAAAATTATGAAGGGAATAGTAATAATAGTATCATAATAAAATTATGAAGGAAATAGATAAGATGGAAGTACAGTGGATGTTTCCACTAGCAGTAAAATTAGGACTAGAAGGCATAGCATCAAAGTTAGGGGGAGCAGACCTAGGACTGAATTGAGGAGGAACTTCTTCACCCAGAGGGTTGTGAATCTATGGAATTCCCTGCTCAGTAAAGTAGTTGATGCTTCCTCAGTAAATGTTTTTAAAACTAAGACAGATAATTTTTTGAACAGAAAAATAATTAAGGATTATGGTGAGTGGGTGGGTAAGGGGAGCTGAGTCTACCAAAAGGTCAGCCATGAACTTATTGAATGGTGGAGTGGGCTCAAAGGGACAGATGACCTACTCCTGCTCCTGGTTCTCATGTTCTTGTGAAGGAAACACAACAAAAGAATTTAGAAGAACAACAATGTGAAAGCCCAACCGACGCAGTATCCCCGGTAACTTAACAAAGAGCTATTCTGATGTCCTGCAACATCCCATAAACACACCCCTAACCAAAAACATAAATTCAAACCCAGGTCCTTACAGGAGAGATGTGATAGAGAGAGGATCAATTGCTGAAGCATGGAACCTCTTTTCACTGGAGCTGCTTCTCTGTCCCCCGTAGTTTCTAAAACTAAACCAAACCAGAAAAATCCCTGTACTGGGGGAACTGGCCACTCCCCTTTCATTGTACAAGTCTGTGTTTAAAAAAAAGCCTAAAGCAGAGGTACGTAGTAACTAGTTACGTGATGAAGAAAGCTAGTACCTGGACTTCCAAATAAGCCTGTTGGACTATAACCTGGCGTTGCATGATTTTTGATGTAAAAAAAACTAAAAACCTTTTCCTGATCATAGCCTTAGGCAGTCTCTGGTAGCCATGTCAGCACCTCTGCCTTTTAAAACCCCTTTCAAAAAACGCCAAGGACAACATAACCTTGTTAAATGAGCAGCATCATCACAGGTAGGTCATTTTTTGTTAGACAAGGATGCTGCGTTAACATAAAGATCAGCTGTGGTCAAACTGAATGGCAGAACAAGTTCAAGATGCTGAATGGTTTACCCCTGTTCTTAGATTTAAGGAGACCTTTTGTTCCAACATGCAGATGCTAATGATAACTTCATATCAAGGATTGTCTGCTGAAATTGCATTTCATCGTATTTTCCTTTATCCTATTTGATTATTTTATTCCAATAGCAGTTCCATTTTCAATATTCCTATCGTGTTTGGCTCAATGATGACTTATTCTATAGGATTCCCTCTCCTTCTGACAGTGGAAATCATTTCCCTTAATACCTTTTCATTCTCACAATAATCCTCAGCATTGCTCTTTAGTTTTATTGATGAAAATAATGAGCATTTTCCAGTAAGTTGTTAAGGCCACTGGGTCCCAGCTGTGGGCGTGCAGAGAGTTTACTTTGCGTGGTATAACCCCTATTCACAGTATACAACTCTGTGGGATTGGGGTTGAACATATTTTCTGCTCACCACCAGGCAGATACCTTTCCTTACAAAATAATGGTTAGGACAGAAGGATTTCAAGCAGCTCAAATGACCATCATGTTTTAGAAAAAATATGCCTTACATGTACACATGTGCCAAACTGCAGTTGTTGATCTATCAGCTCTGGATAAAATTGTGGAAGGAAGATACCTCCAAGCCTTGGTCAGCTACCCTCCGAGGAGAGGAAAACTCTGATCAAAACTTATGGCTTGGAAACCACACTGCTGTTCTCCTGCATCAACAGTTCACAACAGATGAGCTCCAGGCTTAAAGTGATGGGTGAGTCAGAGCTCCACAGCTCGGGCAAGACAAAATGAGTGCACTCACAATGAAACTCTACACTGTGCTTTCTATTGGTCAGTGTGATCTCAATGTAAACGATAATCCATTAGTGGCTGCTTCAAGGTTGCAAAGACAATTACCTCTAATCTTCCAAATCTGCCAATCGACCATTCCAAACACACCATGTCCCTCTTCAAAAGCAACAGCAAGCAAATCTAATTTATGTTCAAACCCCTGAGACTAACACAGCTGAGAAAGAAAGGTTCTATGCACATCGCCATCAAGAAAGCTCCTCCCATGGATGATATTGTCATCCTTACTGATTTCAATGTCTGAGTTGGTTGTGACAGTCTGTCATAAGAATGGAAGAACTAGGAGCAGGAGGAGGGCATCCAGTCCTTCAAGCCTGCTCCACCATTCAATAAGATAATGGCTGATCTTTTCATGGACTCAGATCCATCTACCCACGTTCTCACTATGACCCTTAATTCCTTTATTTTTCAAAACAAAACTACCTCAACTTTAAAAACATTTACTGAAGTAGCGTCAAATACATCCATTGGCAAGGAATTCCATAGATTAACAACCCTCTGGGTGAACAAGTTCCTTCTCAATTCAGTCCTAAATCTGCTCCCTCTAATCTTGAGACTATGCCCTCTTGTCCTAGTTTCACCGGCCAGTGGAAACTTTCCCTCTACTTCTGTCTTATCTATTCCCTTCATAATTTTATATGTTTCTATGAGATCCCCTGCATTCTTCTGAATTCCAATGAATATGATCCCAACCTACGCAGCCTCTCCTTATAAGCCAACCTCCTCAACTCCGGAATCAATCTAGTGAACCTCCTCTGCACCCCCTCCAGTGCCAGAACATAGTTTCTCAAGTAATGAGAGCAAATCTGCATGCAGTACTCCAGGTATAGTTTCACCAGCACCCTGCATAGCTGCAACATAACCTTCTTGCTTTTAAACTCAATCCCTTGAGCAATGAAGGACAAATTCCATTTGCCTTCCTAATTACTTGTTGTACCTGGAGACCAACCTTCTGTGATTCATACATAAGGACACTCAGGTCCCTCTCCAAAGCAACATTCTGTGGCATTGAAGGGAGTGTTCAAGAATTACTGAGTTGGAACCTGCAATGAAAACAGATATGTACTTTTGGAACTCTGTGCAGAAAAGCAGCTGTCCATAAAGAGCATCAACTTTCAACAAAATAATCACTGCAAGACCACATGGAAGCATTCCCATTCCAAGCACGAGCAACTGATAGACTATACCTCTGTATACCAATGTGATCTAAAGGATGTGCTCCATTAGAGTCATGCTCAGTAATGACTGTGAAACTGACTGCTGGCTCGTTCTATCAAATCTGAACTTTTATTTCAAACCTAAGCTCAAGAATAGACCTAAAAGCAATCCAAACGAAATTTCAAGTCAGCAACCTGCAGTTCTCATCTTGCAGATATCCTGTAATGTTACGGACCAGACTGGAACTGATTCCATTCTGGGAAACCATCGAAATGCTGGATACTTCAAAGCTGGGAGTCAGCAGCAAGAGGAATGGAGACTGGTTGGTAAAGGTGACGAGGAACTCCATATTATATGATCAATGAAAGGAAGGTCAACTCCTGAGGGTCACCTGGATTAGCTGATCAGACTGCCAGCCAACATCAGACATGCAGCAGCCTTCAACGTAAACTGAGAAAGTTGCTGGGATTCCACAGATAAAGGGCTCAAGACTGAAGCATAGAGTCATAGAGATGGTATACATTTGGCCCATATCCATCTAAGTCCTTCCTATTTATATGCCCATCCAGATATCTTTTAAATGTACCAGTTTCCACCATTTCCTCTGGCAGCTCATTCAATACACACATCACCCTCTGCGTGAAAATGTTGCCCCTTAGGTCCCTTTTATATCTTCCCCCTCCCACCTTAAACCTATGCACTACAGTTTTGGACTCCCCCAACCCAGGGGAAATACTTTGTCTATTTACCCTATCCAGACCCTTCATGATTTTATAAACCTTTGTAAGGTCATCCCTCAGCCTCCTAGGCTCCAGTGAAAATAGTCCATCTATTCTGCCTCTCCAGATAGCACAAACACTCCAACCCCAGCAGCATCACTGTAAACCTTTTTTGAACCCTTTGAAATTTCACAACATCCTCCCTAGGAGAGAGACCAGAATTGCACACAATGTTCCAAAAGTGGCTGAACCGATGTCCTGCACAGCTGCAACATGACCTCCCAATTCCTGTACACAATGCACTGACCAATAAAGAAAAGCATACTAAACCTGGGTGGGCATCTAAGCTTTTCAAAGCTTTCCCAAAATCCATCTTTGCTCACAGTGTTAAATACCTTGGTGAGCTCCATGTAAATGACTTTTAGACTTTCATTTTGCTCCAGACATTGCTCTGGTATTTGTCTCAGTACAAATTACATGTCTGTGGTGCATCAGTTTACTCTGAAATACACTGGCACTTCAAGGGGCTCACTTCTGCGATGATAGATACAGACCTGCTCTGTCATATTCTCACCAAGATCTTCCCAGTAATAGGATGGGGAGCTGGGGGTGGTGATGATCCCACAGTCATTGGAGATGCCTGATATATCCTCTTGGTTTTTGTACAAGGTGATACCAATGGCATGACCAAGATTCTGTGGAATCCTACTCTGTTCCTAGATGGCCAAGAAAATCTCATGGAGCTTGGTGTGTAGGATATGTCCAGTATGCTTCAAGGTTTCAGGTGGAATTCCAGAACTCCAGCATCTTTGTTGCTTTTAATCTGGCTCGGTGACGTGGTGCAATGAGAACAACCACTCTCCAAACGTCGGCAAAACTAAAGAACTGATCATTGACTTCAGAGAGAAAAGATGAGAACACCCCCCCATCTACTTTAACAGAGCTGAGTTTGAGAAGGTGGAGCATGTCAAGCTCCTAGGAGTGATAATAACATCCAAGCTGTCCTGGACTTCCCACATAAATGCGAAGGCCAAGAAGACACTACAACATTTCTTCTTCCTCAGGTAGCTCAGGAATTTCAGCATGTCCATAAAGACCCACACCAACATTTACAGATGCACCATAGAAATCACACTGTCCAGGTGCATAATATCCTGGTGTAGCAATTGCTCTGCCCACGACTGTAAAAAACTACAAAACAGACCATCCTGGAAGCCAAACTTTTATCCATGGACTCCCTTTGTGTAGAAAGGCTGTCAACATCATCAAAGACCCATTGCAATACTCTCCTATAACATCTTCCGTCAGGTAGAAGATACAGAAACCTGAACACACGCACCATCAGGTTCAAGAACAGCTTCTTCCCTGCTGTTATTAACTGATTATTGCACTGTCTAAATTCAAATAATGTTGATCTTGTTAATGTCGATCTTGCCTAGCGCACACTCTGTGTGACATAACAGTATGCCTCTGTCTAAGTTCTTTATTCACCCTATGATCTGTATATCCTTGTTCACTATGATCTACCTGCACTGCTCGTAAACAAAGCTTTTCACTCTACTTAGGTACACGTGACAATAAATAAACCAAATCAAATCAGATCAAATACATTCAGCATTCTCATCTGAGATTGTAACAACACGGATAGCATATCCATGCTTCAGGTCTTCCAAGTAGAGCATGCTGGGAGAGCTGAGTGGCTGGAAACAGATTAATAGTAAGTTTTGAGCCTTGATGCTCCTGGAGACAGTGGCATTATGGTGCCAATTGTTCCAAGCAAAGTCTGGATGGAGTTTCATGGCGAGTATGATGAAGGTTTATGATATACTCTAAGTATTATTTGGAAACTTACTCAAAAGTACAGTTTTAATTTTGATTTGTATTTCTAAATTCTGTGCTTTAAGTGGTTTAGGCATCGTGTTAGTTTCATTTATGAGTTCTACGAGACAGACTCATCTGAAAGATCCACGTGTGTATGTGGGTTTCTTCCAGAGAAAGAAAAGCAGGTCACTCAGAGACGAAAAAGCCAGTAACAGCAGCAATGCAGTTTAGCAGTCTGAATAACTATCAAGGCAGTCGAAAAGAGGTTTGATGTTAATAACAGAAAAGCTCCAGAAATAGAAGGCTATGGAAGAGGAGTTTAAGGAACCCATGTTAAGAAATATGTGAGCTCCTTTAGCAGTTTGTTTAAGGATCTGAAGAGAGACACTAACTAAAGAATTATGTGAATATAGATGTTTTCTGAAAAGAAGCCAAGTACACACATGACCACTGAACAAAGAACTTTAAATTGAAAATAGTGACACTTAACTGAAGTTTGAATATTTTGCTGTTGAGGGTAAAAGGGTTGCATACTTATTTCTGATATCTGTAATAAGACCATTTCAATTAGTTCCTGTATAGCACAAAAGAGTAGTTTTTTAATCCTTTTTCTGTGTAATAAGTTTGGAATTATTTTATTAGAAGTGCAATGACAATCTCTTGAGAATATCGTAAGTGACTGATCATATTGGTAAACAAATAGCAAAACATATTGTCTACCCAACCTGGTTTCACCCTCAAATCCAATTTGTCCAGCATTATCATTAGATGGGATGGTAGCACAAAGCAGGCAGTGTATAAAGCACAGCTTTAGTATACATTACAGTTTTTATGGATGGCATAGAATGACAAAATACACTATGCCACTAAGCACTCAATCTCTTTCCTTGCACCCATAGAATAAGCACTGGGGACTTGCTTATGTGTTAACAGTGACTGTGGTGCTGTTCCAGTCAAGATCTTATATAGTCCTTAGAGAGAGGTCTCCTTTATTCAGCTCACCAGAATCTCTTTTGTTAAGTCACCAATGACACATAAGTTTACCTGTCCAAATCATGTATTAGTTCTAGGGATACAATGCTCAGTCCTTTAAAATAATAACATTCTAGCCAGTGCAGTAATACTGAGAAATTAATGCAATGCAGACCTTTTTTGTTCAGAGTGAGACTTTAGCCTGTCATTGGATTTTATGCAGGTCACTTAGTCCTCTTGCTGCTCTAAAAATCCATACATTGATTTACCTGGTCTGTGAACCATGACCAGAAATGCAACTTTCCATGTGAATACTGATCTATTCCAAATATACCTTTATTACCAGACGATGACTAGACATAGAAAGGCTTAGACTTTTTTTATCCAAGATAAATAGGTAGAGATATATTCCTGTTATAATGCATTTATTTTTCTTTTGCATTTTATACATTTATAGATGTAGATTATTAAACTATATTGGATTCAATAAATTTGATATTTGACATTCAAACTAGAAGAGTTCTTTGTGATGTGTAATTATAAAATCTACTATTGAGGGATCAGTGCTCCCACAATAATAGCAAATTCTTATTTTCTGTAAATGCCATGTCTTAGTTTTCCTAAGGTTGGGAGTCAGAGAGACATTGGGTGGTATCTTATAGGATTATTAAAGGGGGTTATTGTTTATTAATGATGTTATTAACTGCACATCTCATCTCATTAATATGTAGCTTTCGATCTGGCTACCCAACACGAGCAAACTAGATGTTGAGAATTCTGGAGTCAGAAGTCAGTGCGAAAACTTGAAGACCTTCCATTTGCTGTTGTTTCCAAAGGACCTCTATGTTGGTCACCATAAGACAGAATCTCAGGGCATGACCCATGGGCACCCATCATCCACAAACATTTGCATCTGATAATTACCAACTTCTCAGGATCTTCATGTATGCATGTTTCCTGCTGCAGGTGTTAGATTGGCCTTCCCAATAGCGAATCCATGGAAAGCGACTGGCCTGCATTCAGATCCTGGGTGGACCAGTTGGTGAGTGTGTTCTCAGACATCTTTAAACTCTCCTTACTATGATCTGAAGCCCCCACCTACTTCAAGAATACCTATATAAGATTCCGACTTATTATCTACAGTTCTGCCTTCAACACCATAATTCCAAAGAAATTCATCCCCAAACTCTGAGACTTAGGTCCTGGCTCCCCTCCTCTATAACTGGATCCTCAACTTCCTGACCCAGAGACTGCAATCAGTAAGGATAGGCGACAACATCTCCTCCACCATTATCCTCGCAAGGCTGCCTACTGAACCCCTTACTCTTATCCTTACACAGTAATTACTGAATGGCTAAATTCCATCCCAACTCCATTTACAAGTTTGCTGATAATTGTAGGTCAGATCTCAAATGACAATAAGACAAAATACAGGAAAGAAGTTGAATGCTTAGCGGCATGGTGTAAAGACAACAATCTCTTCCTCAATGTCATCAAAATGAAGGTCATTGACTTGAGGGAATGGAATGGAGGGCGCGCCCCTGTCTGCATCAATGGTGCTGAGGTGGAGATGGTCGAGAGTGTCAAATTCCTGGGAGTGATGATCACCAACAATCTGCCCTGGTCCACCCATGTAAATGTGACAGTCAACAAAGCACAACAATGTCTCTACTTCCTGAGGAGGCTAAGGAAATTTGGCATGTCCACAGGGACGCTTACCAATTTTTCTTGATGCACCATAGAAATCTGGATGCATTACAGTTTGGTTTGACAACTGCTCTTCTAAAGACCACAAGAAATTACAGAGAGTGGTGAATACAACTCAGTCCATTAATTCCATCTGTACTTCCCAATGCCTCAGGAAAGCAACAAACATGATCAAAGCCCTCACCACCCCACTTACATTCTCTTCTGTCTTCTTTCATCAGGCAAAAGATATAAAAGTTTGAATACACATCCAGATTCAAATAGATTCACAAATTCACAATTAGATTCAAGAGCAGCTTCTCCCCCACTGTTATCAGACTTTTGAATGAACCTGGGAGAAAGTGAGGACTGCAGATGCTGGAGATCAGAGCTGAAAAATGTGTTGCTGGAAAAGCGCAGCAGGTCAGGTAGCATCCAAGGAGCAGGAGAATCGACGTTTCAGGCATAAGCCCTTCTTTTGAATGAACCTCACAAATGTTAATTCTGATCTCTCTCTGCTCCTCCTCTGTGGCTTAACACTATACTCCACACTATGTTTGCTTATCCTAATGCACTTTGTATGGTATAATCTACCTGTATAGCACACAAAGCAATACTTTTCACTGTATCTCAGCACATGTGACAACAATAAATCAATCAATCATAGCACACTTCTTGCAGGACACTCAGAAAGTTGAGATATGTATGTCAGGGGAAACTAGTAACGAGCATTGAAAGACTGGAGCAAATAAACTTTGAATTCTCTGATGGGCACCCAGCTGACATAGTGGACCTCAGGGCTGCTGCATTGCTCTCTTAGTGCCCACTCAGTTGGCACCGATATGCTTGTTCACAATATTGATTCTTTGTCCTGCCTTGCCTTACATTAAACCCAACCCTAACCCGAGCCCTAACCTTAACCCTAGCCCCAATCCTAAATCTAATCCTATTGCAGGATTGTCTTGCCGGTTAACAGTTGCTCAGTCAAGGGAGGTGTATACCTTGCTGAATGGCAGTGTGCCACATCAATCTAACACTACTACCATGTGCCAGGAGCTGACATGGCAATCACATAGTATGTGCAGCAAGCTAGCAGTAGTGTCTCAAAGTCTTAGGGAGGTAATCTTCATTAAAGTCCATCAGTCAGGAGGTCCAGCACAGCCTCTGAGATCTGTCCAGGGAATTGGTCACAGCAAGGCATCCGGTTGAGATACTTTCAATCAGGTGTCCTTGCCTCTGTACTCCATTGAGTGGGTGACAGTCAGTCAGTCATATGGTTCTATAGTGACAAGAAAGGCAGGCGAACTAAGGCAGAGGAGGAGATGTACAGGCAGCAGCCAGAGGCCATTTCTCATCAAGATCTGTCCAGGGGGTAGACGACCATCAGTCTGTTGGGTTTGTCCAGAAGAACTATCAGCAAGAGGAACAAGTGATGCACTGCCGCAGTAAGGAGACTTGGGAACTGTTCTTGGCGATTTGGAAGTGAAGGTGAGGGAAGGGTGCTGACAGTTACGAAAGGGGAGACAATTGTATTTGTGTCGATTGTGGAGTTGGGGAAGCAGCCTATTGTGGAAGTGGCCCGGTGCAAGAGTGTGGCGGAACCTTTAAAGTAATAGAGTAATAGACATGTACTGCATGGAAACAAACCCATCAGTCCAACCTGTCCATTCTGTCCAGATATCCCAACCCAGTCTAGTCCCAGCACCCAGGCCACGGGGTGTAGGAGAGTAGTGAATGTGGTCTGGTACAGGAGGGTAGCGAATGTGACCTCGTGCAGGAGGGTAGAGAATACGGCCCGGTGCAGGAGGGTAGTGAATGTGGCCCGGTGCAGGAGGGTAGTGAATGTGGCCCGGTGCAGGAGGGAGTGAATGTGGCCCAGTGCAGGAGGGTAGCGAATGTGGCCCGGTGCAAGAGGGTAGTGAATGTGGCCAGGTGCAGGAGGGTAGCGAATGTGGCCCGGTGCAGGAGGGTAGCGAATGTGGCCCGGTGCAGGAGGGTAGCGAATGTGGCCCGGTGCAGGAGGGTAGCGAATGTGGCCCGGTGCAGGAGGGTAGTGAATGTGGCCCAGTGCAGGAGGGAGTGAATGTGGCCCGGTGCAGGAGGGTGGTGAATGTGGCCCGGTGCAGGAGGGTAGTGAATGTGGCCCGGTGCAGGAGGGTAGTGAATATGGCTCAGTGCAGGAGGGAGTGAATATGGCCCAGTGCAGGAGGGTAGAGAATATGGCCCAGTGCAGGAGAGTAGTGAGTGTGGCCGGGTTCAAGAGGGTTGCGAACTTGGCCCAGTGCAGGAGGTTAGTGAATATGGCCCAGTGCAGGAGGGTAGCGAACATGGCCTGGTGCTGGAGGGTAGCGAACGTGGCCAGGTGCAGGAGGGGAGCGAATGTGGCCCGGTGCAGGAGGGCAGCGAATGTGGCCCGGTGCAGGAGGGGAGTGAATGTGGCCCGATGGAGAAGGGTAGGGAATGTGGCCCAGTGCAGGATGGAAGTGAATGTGGCCTCGTGCAGGAGGGTGCTGAATGTGGCCCGGTGCAGGAGGGTAGTGAATGTGGCCCGGTGCAGGAGGGTGGTGAATGTGGCCCGGTGCAGGAGGGTGGAGAATGTGGCTTGGTGCAGGAGGGTGGTGAATGTGGCCTGGTGCAGGAGGGAGTGAATGTGGCCTCGTGCAGGAGGGTAGTGAATGTGGCCTCGTGCAGGAGGGTAGTGAATGTGGCCTGGTGCAGGAGGGTAGCGAACGTGGCCCGGTGCAGGAGGGTAGCGAATATGGCCCGGTGCAGGAGGGTAGTGAATGTGGCCCGGTGCAGGAGGGTGGTGAATGTGGCCCGGTGCAGGAGGGTAGTGAATGTGGCCCGGTGCAGGAGGGTAGCGAACGTGGCCTGGTGCAGGAGGGTAGCGAATGTGGCCTGGTGCAGGAGGGTAGTGAATGTGACCTCGTGCAGGAGGGTAGCGAATATGGCCCGGTGCAGGAGGGTAGCGAATGTGGCCCAGTGCAGGAGGGTAGAGAATACGGCCCGGTGCAGGAGGGTGGTGAATGTGGCCCGGTGCAGGAGGGTAGTGAATGTGGCCCGGTGCAGGAGGGTAGCGAACATGGCCTGGTGTAGGAGGGTAGCGAATGTGGCCTGGTGCAGGAGGGTAGCGAATGTGGCCTGGTGCAGGACGGTAGTGAATGTGACCTCGTGCAGGAGGGTAGCGAATATGGCCCGGTGCAGGAGGGTAGCGAATGTGGCCTCGTGCAGGAGGGTAGCGAATGTGGCCCGGTGCAGGAGGGTAGCGAACGTGGCCTGGTGCAGGAGGGTAGCGAATGTGGCCTGGTGCAGGAGGGTAGAGAATATGGCCCGGTGCAGAAGGGTAGTGAATGTGGCACAGTGCAGGAGGGTAGTGAATGTGGCACAGTGCAGGAGGGAAGCGAATGTGGCCCGGTGCAGGAGGGTAGTGAATGTGACCTCGTGCAGGAGGGTAGCGAATATGGCCCGGTGCAGGAGGGTAGCGAATGTGGCCCAGTGCAGGAGGGTAGAGATTATGGCCCGGTGCAGAAGGGTAGTGAATGTGGCACAGTGCAGGAGTGTAGTGAATGTGGCACAGTGCAGGACGGAAGCAAATGTGGTCCAGTGCAGGAGGGTAGAGAATGTGGCCCAGTGCAGGAGGGTAGCGAATGTGGACCGGTGCAGGAGGGTAGGGAATGTGGCCTGGTGCAGGAGCGTAGGGAATGTGGCCCGGTGCAGGAGGGTAGTGAATGTGGCCTGGTGCAGGAGGGTAGCGAATTTGGCCTGGTGCAGGAGGGTAGTGAATGTGGCCTGGTGCAGGAGGGTAGCAAATGTGGCCTGGTGCAGGAGGGTAGTGAATGTGGCCTCGTGCAGGAGGGTAGTGAATGTGGCCCGGTGCAGGAGGATGGTGAATGTGGCTTGGTGCAGGAGGGTGGTGAATGTGGCCCGGTGCAGGAGGATGGTGAATGTGGCCTCGTGCAGGAGCGTAGTGAATGTGGCTCTCTGCAGCAGAGTAGTGAATGTGGCCCGGTGCTGGAGGGTTGCGAATGTAGCCCGGTGCAGGAGGGTAGTGAATGTGGCCCGCTGCAGGAGGGTAGTGAATGTGGCCCGGTGCAGGAGGGTAGCGAACGTGGCCTGGTGCTGGAGGGTAGCAAACGTGGCCAGGTGCAGGAGGATAGCGAATATGGCCCGGTGCAGGAGGGAAGTGAATGTGGCCCTTTGCAGGAGGGAAGTGAATGTGGCCCTTTGCAGGAGGGTAGCGAATATGGCCCGGTACAGCATGGTAGGGAATGTGGCCCCGTGCAGGAGGGTAGTGAATGTGGCCCGGTGCCAGAGGGTAGTGAATAATGCCCCGTGCAGAAGGGTAGGGAATGTAGCCCGGTGCAGGAGGGTTGCAAACGTGGCCTGGTGCTGGAGGGTAGCGAACGTGGCCAGGTGCAGGAGGGTAGCAAATGTGGCCCAGTGCACAAGGGGAATGAATGTGTCCCAGTGCAAGGGGTTGCGAATGTGGCCTGGTGCAGGAGGATAGCGAACGTGGCCGGGTGCAGGAGGGTAGGGAATGTGGCCCGGTGCAGGAGGGTAGTGAATGTGGCCCGGTGCAGGAGGATAGCGAACGTGGCCGGGTGCAGGAGGGTAGGGAATGTGGCCCGGTGCAGGAAGGTAGGGAATGTGGCCCGGTGCAGGAGGGAAGCAAATGTGGCCTGGTGCAGGAGGGTGGTGAATGTGGCCTCCTGCAGGAGGGTAGTGAATGTGGCCCGGTGCAGGAGGGTAGTGAATGTGCCCTCGTGCAGGAGGGTTGAGAATGTGGCCCGGTGCAGGAGGGTAGTGAATGTGGCCTCGTGCAGGAGGGGAGCGAATGTGGCCTCGTGCAGGTGGGTAGTGAATGTGGCCTCGTGCAGGAGGGTAGTGAATGTGGCCTCGTGCAGGAGGGTAGTGAATGTGGCCCGGTGCAGGACGGTAGTGAATGTGGCCTGGTGCAGGAGGGTGGTGAATGTGGCCCGGTGCAGGAGGGTAGTGAACGTGGCCCGGTGCAGGAGGGTAGTGAATGTGGCCTCGTGCAGGTGGGTAGTGAATGTGGCCCTCTGCAGCAGGGTAGTGAATGTGGCCCGGTGCTGGAGGGTTGCGAATGTAGCCCGGTGCAGGAGGGTTGCGAATGTGGCCTGGTGCAGGAGGGTAGTGAATGTGGCCTCGTGCAGGTGGGTAGTGAATGTGGCCCTCTGCAGCAGTGTAGTGAATGTGTCCCGGTGCAGGAGGGTTGCAAATGTGGCCTGGTGCAGGAGGGAGTGATTGTGGCCCGGTGCAGGAGGGTAGTGAATGTGGCCAGGTGCAGGATGGGTGTGAATATGGCCTCATGCAGGAGAGTAGTGAATGTGCCCTCGTGCAGGAGGGTAGTGAATGTGGCCCGGTGCAGGAGGGTAGTGAATGTGGCCCGGTGCAGGAGGGTGGTGAATGTGGCCCGGTGCAGGAGGGTAGTGAAAGTGGCCCGGTGCAGGAGGGTGGTGAATGTGGCCCGGTGCAGGAGGGTAGGGAATGTGGCCCGGTGCAGGAGGGTAGCGAATGTGGCCCGGTGCAGGAGGGTGGTGAATGTGGCCCGGTGCAGGAGGGTAGTGAATGTGGCCCAGTGCAGGAGGGTAGCGAACGTGGCCTGGTGCTGGAGGGTAGCGAACGTGGCCAGGTGCAGGAGGGTAGCGAATGTGGCCTGGTGCAGGAGGGTAGTGAATGTGGACCGGTGCAGGAGGGTAGGGAATGTAGCCCGGTGCAGGAGGGTAGTGAATGTGGCCCTGGTGCAGGAGGGTAGTGAATGTGGCCTTGTGCAGGAGGGGAGCGAATGTGGCCTCATGCAGGTGGGTAGTGAATGTGGCCCGGTGCAGGAGGGTAGTGAATGTGGCCCAGTGCAGGAGCGTAGGGAATGTGGCCCGGTGCAGGAGGGTAGTGAATATGGCCCGGTGCAGGAGGGTAGTGAATGTGGCCCGGTGCAGGAGGGTAGGGAATGTGGCTCGGTGCAGGAGGGTAGTGAATATGGCCTGGTGCAGAAGGGTAGTGAATGTGGCCCGGTGCAGGAGGGTAGTGAATATGGCCTGGTGCAGGAGGGTAGTGAATAATGCCCCATGCAGAAGGGTAGGGAATGTGGCTCGGTGCAGGAGGGTAGTGAATATGGCCTGGTGCAGAAGGGTAGGGAATGTGGCCCGGTGCAGGAGGGTAGTGAATATGGTCTGGTGCAGAAGGGTAGGGAATGTGGCCCAGTGCAGGAGGGTAGCGAACGTGGCCTGGTGCTGGAGGGTAGCGAACGTGGCCAGGTGCAGGAGGGTAGCGAATATGGCCCGGTGCAGGAGGGCAGCGTATGTGGGCCGGTGCACAGGTGGAGTGAATGTGGCCCGATGGAGAAGGGTAGAGAACATGTCCCGGTGCAAGGGGGAAGCAAATGTGGCCTGGTGCTGGATGGTAGGGAATGTGGCCCGGTGAAGGAGGGTAGGGAATGTGGCCCAGTGCAGGTGGGTGGTGAATGTGGCCCGGTGCAGGAGGGTAGTGAATGTGGCCTCATGCAGGAGGGTAATGAACGTGGCCCGGTGCAGGAGGGCAGTGAATGTGGCCTGGTGCAGGAGGATGGTGAATGTGGCTTGGTGCAGGAGGGTGGTGAATGTGGCCCGGTGCAGGAGGGGAGCAAATGTGGCCTCGTGCAGGCGGGTAGCGAATGTGGCCCGGTGCAGGATGGGAGTGAATGTGGGCTCATGCAGGAGGGTAGTGAATGTGGCTTGGTGCAGGAGGGTGGTGAATGTGGCCCGGTGCAGGAGGGGAGGGAATGTGGCCTCATACAGGAGCGTAGTGAATGTGGCCCAGTGCAGGAGGGAGTGAATGTGGCTTGGTGCAGGAGGGTAGTAAATGTGGCCCGGAGCAGGATGGTAGCGAATGTGGCCCAGTGCAGGAGGGTAGTGAATGTGACCCAGTGCAGGAGGGTAGAGAATGTGGCCCGGTGCAGGAGGGTAGTGAATGTGACCTCGTGCAGGAGGGTAGCGAATATGGCCCGGTGCAGGAGGGTAGCGAATGTGGCCCAGTGCAGAAGGGAAGCAAATGTGGCCCAGTGCAGGAGGGTCGTGAATGTGGCCCCGTGCAGGATGGTAGGGAATGTGGCCCGGTGCAGGAGGGTAGTGAATGTGGCCCGGTGCAGGAGGGTAGTGAATGTGGCCCGGTGCAGGAGCGTAGAGAATGTGGCCTGGTGCAGGAGGGTAGTGAATATGGCCAGGTGCAGGAGGGTAGTGAATGTGGCCCGGTGCAGGAGGGTAGGGAATGTGGCTCGGTGCAGGAGGGTAGTGAATATGGCTTGGTGCAGATGGGTAGTGAATGTGGCCCGGTGCAGGAGGGTAGTGAATATGGCCTGGTGCAGAAGGGTAGTGAATAATGTCCCATGCAGAAGGGTAGGGAAAGTGGCTCGGTGCAGGAGTGTAGTGAATATGGCCTGGTGCAGAAGGGTAGTGAATGTGGCCCGGTGCAGGAGGGTAGTGAATATGGTCTGGTGCAGAAGGGTAGGGAATGTGGCCCAGTGCAGGAGGGTAGCGAACATGGCCTGGTGCTGGAGGGTAGCGAACGTGGCCAGGTGCAGGAGGGTAGCGAATGTGGCCCGGTGCAGGAGGGCAGCGTATGTGGCCCGGTGCACAAGTGGAGTGAATGTGGCCCGATGGAGAAGGGTAGAGAACATGTCCTGGTGAAAGGGGGACGCGAATGTGGCCTGGTGCTGGATGGTAGTGAATGTGGCCCGGTGCAGGAGGGTAGTGAATGTGGCCTCGTGCAGGTGGGTAGTGAATGTGGCCCTCTGCAGCAGGGTAGTGAATGTGGCCCGGTGCTGGAGGGTTTCGAATGTAGCCCGGTGCAGGAGGGTTGCGAATGTGGCCTGGTGCAGGAGGGAGTGAATGTGGCCCGGTGCAGGAGGGTAGTGAATGTGGCCCAGTGCAGGATGGGAGTGAATATGGCCTCATGCAGGAGAGTAGTGAATGTGCCCTCGTGCAGGAGGGTAGAGAATGTGGCCTCGTGCAAGAGGGTGGTGAATGTGGCCCGGTGCAGGCGGGTAGTAAATATGGCCCGGTGCAGGAAGGTAGTGAATGTGGCCGGTGCAGGAGGGTGGTGAATGTGGTCCGGTGCACGACGGTAGCGAACGTGGCCCAGTGCAGGCGGGTAGCGAATGTGGCCCGGTGCAGGATGGGAGTGAATGTGGCCTCGTGCAGGAGGGTAGTGAATGTGGCTTGGTGCAGGAGGGTGGTGAATGTGGCCCGGTGCAGGAGGGTAGAGAATGTGGCCCGGTGCAGGAGGGTAGTGAATGTGACCACGTGCAGGAGGGTAGCGAATATGGCCCGGTGCAGGAGGGTAGCGAATGTGGCCCAGTGCAGAAGGGAAGCAAATGTGGCCCAGTGCAGGAGGGTAGAGAATGTGGCCCGGTGCAGGAGGGTAGTGAATGTGGCCCTCTGCAGGAGGGTCGTGAATGTGGCCCGGTGCAGGAGGGTAGTGAATATGGCCTGGTGCAGGAGGATAGAGAATGTGGCCCGGTGCAGGAGGGTAGTGAATGTGACCTCGTGCAGGAGGGTAGCGAATATGGCCCGGTGCAGGAGGGTAGCGAATGTGGCCCAGTGCAGAAGGGAAGCAAATGTGGCCCAATGCAGGAGGGTCGTGAATGTGGCCCCGTGCAGGATGGTAGGGAATGTGGCCCGGTGCAGGAGGGTAGTGAATGTGGCCCGGTGCAGGAGGGTAGTGAATGTGGCCCGGTGCAGGAGCGTAGGGAATGTGGCCCGGTGCAGGAGGGTAGTGAATGTGGCCCGGTGCAGGAGGGTAGGGAATGTGGCTCGGTGCAGGAGGGTCGTGAATATGGCCTGGTGCAGAAGGGTAGTGAATGTGGCCCGGTGCAGGAGGGTAGTGAATATGGTCTGGTGCAGAAGGGTAGGGAATGTGGCCCAGTGCAGGAGGGTAGCGAACGTGGCCTGGTGCTGGAGGGTAGCGAACGTGGCCAGGTGCAGGAGGGTAGCGAATATGGCCCGGTGCAGGAGGGCAGCGTATGTGGGCCGGTGCACAAGTGGAGTGAATGTGGCCCGATGGAGAAGGGTAGAGAACATGTCCCGGTGCAAGGGGGAAGCAAATGTGGCCTGGTGCTGGATGGTAGGGAATGTGGCCCGGTGAAGGAGGGTAGGGAATGTGGCCCAGTGCAGGTGGGTGGTGAATGTGGCCCGGTGCAGGAGGGTAGTGAATGTGGCCTCATGCAGGAGGGTAATGAAAGTGGCCCGGTGCAGGAGGGCAGTGAATGTGGCCTGGTGCAGGAGGATGGTGAATGTGGCTTGGTGCAGGAGGGTGGTGAATGTGGCCCGGTGCAGGAGGGTAGTGAATGTGGCCTCGTGCAGGAGGGTAATGAATGTGGCCCGGTGCAGGAGGGTAGTGAATGTGGCCCGGTGCAGGAGGGTGGTGAATGTGGCCCGGTGCAGGAGGGTAGTGAATGTGGCCTCATGCAGGAGAGTAGTGAATGTGCCCTCGTGCAGGAGGGTAGGGAATGTGGTCCGGTGCAAGAGGGTGGTGAATGTGGCCTGGTGCAGGCGGGTAGTGAATGTGGCCGGTGCAGGAGGGTGGTGAATGTGGTCCGGTGCACGAGGGTAGCGAACGTGGCCTGGTGCTGGAGGGTAGCGAACGTGGCCTGGTGCTGGAGGGTAGCGAATGTGGCCCGGTGCAGGATGGGAGTGAATGTGGCCCGGTGCAGGAGGTTAGCGAACGTGGCCTGGTGCTGGAGAGTAGCAAACGTGGCCCGGTGCAGGCGGGTAGCGAATGTGGCCCGGTGCAGGATGGGAGTGAATGTGGGCTCATGCAGGAGGGTAGTGAATGTGGCTTGGTGCAGGAGGGTGGTGAATGTGGCCCGGTGCAGGAGGGTAGGGAATGTGGCCTCATGCAGGAATGTCGTGAATGTGGCCCAGTGCAGGAGGGAGTGAATGTGGCTTGGTGCAGGAGGGTAGTAAATGTGGCCCGGAGCAGGATGGTAGCGAATGTGGCCCAGTGCAGGAGGGTAGTGAATGTGACCCAGTGCAGGAGGGTAGAGAATGTGGCCCGGTGCAGGAGGGTAGTGAATGTGACCTCGTGCAGGAGGGTAGCGAATATGGCCCGGTGCAGGAGGGTAGCGAATGTGGCCCAGTGCAGAAGGGAAGCAAATGTGGCCCAGTGCAGGAGGGTAGTGAATGTGACCTCGTGCAGGAGGGTAGCGAATATGGCCCGGTGCAGGAGGGTAGCGAATGTGGCCCAGTGCAGAAGGGAAGCAAATGTGGCCCAGTGCAGGAGGGTAGTGAATGTGACCTCGTGCAGGAGGGTAGCGAATATGGCCCGGTGCAGGCGGGTAGCGAATGTGGCCCGGTGCAGGATGGGAGTGAATGTGGGCTCGTGCAGGAGGGTAGTGAATGTGGCTTGGTGCAGGAGGGTGGTGAATGTGGCCCGGTGCAGGAGGGTAGGGAATGTGGCCTCATGCAGGAGCGTCGTGAATGTGGCCCAGTGCAGGAGGGAGTGAATGTGGCTTGGTGCAGGAGGGTAGTAAATGTGGCCCGGAGCAGGATGGTAGCGAATGTCGCCCAGTGCAGGAGGGTAGTGAATGTGACCCAGTGCAGGAGGGTAGAGAATGTGGCCCGGTGCAGGAGGGTAGTGAATGTGACCTCGTGCAGGAAGGTAGCGAATATGGCCCGGTGCAGGAGGGTAGCGAATGTGGCCCAGTGCAGAAGGGAAGCAAATGTGGCCCAGTGCAGGAGGGTCGTGAATGTGGCCCCGTGCAGGATGGTAGGGAATGTGGCCCGGTGCAGGAGGGTAGTGAATGTGGCCCGGTGCAGGAGGGTAGTGAATGTGGCCCGGTGCAGGAGCGTAGGGAATGTGGCCCGGTGCAGGAGGGTAGTGAATATGGCCAGGTGCAGGAGGGTAGTGAATGTGGCCCAGTGCAGGAGGGTAGGGAAAGTGGCTCGGTGCAGGAGTGTAGTGAATATGGCCTGGTGCAGAAGGGTAGGGAATGTGGCCCGGTGCAGGAGGGTAGTGAATATGGTCCAGTGCAGAAGGGTAGGGAATGTGGCCCAGTGCAGGAGGGTAGCGAACATGGCCTGGTGCTGGAGGGTAGCGAACGTGGCCAGGTGCAGGAGGGTAGCGAATGTGGCCCGGTGCAGGAGGGCAGCGTATGTGGCCCGGTGCACAAGTGGAGTGAATGTGGCCCGATGGAGAAGGGTAGAGAACATGTCCCGGTGCAAGGGGGAAGCGAATGTGGCCTGGTGCTGGATGGTAGTGAATGTGGCCCGGTGAAGGAGGGTAGGGAATGTGGCCCGGAGCAGGATGGTAGCGAATGTGGCCCAGTGCAGGGGAGTGGTGAATGTGGCCCGGTGCAGGAGGGTAGTGAATGTGGCCTCGTGCAGGAGGGTAATGAATGTGGCCTGGTGCAGGAGGATGGTGAATGTGGCCTGGTGCAGGAGGATGGTGAATGTGGCCCGGTGCAGGAGGGTAGTGAATGTGGCCCGGTGCAGGAGGGTAGTGAATGTGGCCTCGTGCAGGTGGGTAGTGAATGTGGCCCTCTGCAGCAGGGTAGTGAATGTGGCCCGGTGCTGGAGGGTTTCGAATGTAGCCCGGTGCTGGAGGGTTTCGAATGTAGCCCGGTGCAGGAGGGTTGCGAATGTGGCCTGGTGCAGGAGGGAGTGAATGTGGCCCGGTGCAGGAGTGTAGTGAATGTGGCCCAGTGCAGGATGGGAGTGAATATGGCCTCATGCAGGAGAGTAGTGAATGTGCCCTCGTGCAGGAGGGTAGGGAATGTGGCCTCGTGCAAGAGGGTGGTGAATGTGGCCCGGTGCAGGCGGGTAGTAAATATGGCCCGGTGCAGGAAGGTAGTGAATGTGGCCGGTGCAGGAGGGTGGTGAATGTGGTCCGGTGCACGACGGTAGCGAACGTGGCCCGGTGCAGGCGGGTAGCGAATGTGGTCCGGTGCAGGATGGGAGTGAATGTGGCCTCGTGCAGGAGGGTAGTGAATGTGGCCCGGTGCAGGAGGGTAGAGAATGTGTCCTGGTGCAGGAGGGTAGTGAATGTGACCTCGTGCAGGAGGGTAGCGAATATGGCCCGGTGCAGGAGGGTAGCGAATGTGGTACGGTGCAGGAGGGTAGTGAATGTGACCTCGTGCAGGAGGGTAGCGAATATGGCCCGGTGCAGGAGGGTAGCGAATGTGGCCCAGTGCAGAAGGGAAGCAAATGTGGCCCAGTGCAGGAGGGTAGAGAATGTGGCCCGGTGCAGGAGGGTAGTGAATGTGGCCCTCTGCAGGAGGGTCGTGAATGTGGCCCGGTGCAGGAGGGTAGTGAATATGGCCTGGTGCAGGAGGGTAGAGAATGTGGCCCGGTGCAGGAGGGCAGCGTATGTGGCCCGGTGCACAAGTGGAGTGAATGTGGCCCGATGGAGAAGGGTAGAGAACATGTCCCGGTGCAAGGGGGAAGCGAATGTGGCCTGGTGCTGGATGGTAGGGAATGTGGCCCGGTGAAGGAGGGTAGGGAATGTGGCCCGGAGCAGGATGGTAGCGAATGTGGCCCAGTGCAGGTGGGTGGTGAATGTGGCCCGGTGCAGGAGGGTAGTGAATGTGGCCTGGTGCAGGAGGATGGTGAATGTGGCCTGGTGCAGGAGGTTGGTGAATGTGGCCCGGTGCAGGAGGGTAGTGAATGTGGCCCGGTGCAGGAGGGTAGTGAATGTGGCCTCGTGCAGGTGGGTAGTGAATGTGGCCCTCTGCAGCAGGGTAGTGAATGTGGCCCGGTGCTGGAGGGTTTCGAATGTAGCCCGGTGCAGGAGGGTTGCGAATGTGGCCTGGTGCAGGAGGGAGTGAATGTGGCCCGGTGCAGGAGTGTAGTGAATGTGGCCCAGTGCAGGATGGGAGTGAATATGGCCTCATGCAGGAGAGTAGTGAATGTGCCCTCGTGCAGGAGGGTAGGGAATGTGGCCTCGTGCAAGAGGGTGGTGAATGTGGCCCGGTGCAGGCGGGTAGTAAATATGGCCCGGTGCAGGAAGGTCGTGAATGTGGCCGGTGCAGGAGGGTGGTGAATGTGGTCCGGTGCACAACGGTAGCGAACGTGGCCCGGTGCAGGCGGGTAGCGAATGTGGTCCGGTGCAGGATGGGAGTGAATGTGGCCTCGTGCAGGAGGGTAGTGAATGTGGCTTGGTGCAGGAGGGTGGTGAATGTGGCCCGGTGCAGGAGGGTAGAGAATGTGGCCTGGTGCAGGAGGGTAGTGAATGTGACCTCGTGCAGGAGGGTAGCGAATATGGCCCGGTGCAGGAGGGTAGCGAATGTGGTACGGTGCAGGAGGGTAGTGAATGTGACCTCGTGCAGGAGGGTAGCGAATATGGCCCGGTGCAGGAGGGTAGCGAATGTGGCCCAGTGCAGAAGGGAAGCAAATGTGGCCCAGTGCAGGAGGGTAGAGAATGTGGCCCGGTGCAGGAGGGTAGTGAATATGGCCCTCTGCAGGAGGGTCGTGAATGTGGCCCGGTGCAGGAGGGTAGTGAATATGGCCTGGTGCAGGAGGGTAGAGAATGTGGCCCGATGCAGGAGGGTAGTGAATGTGAACTCGTGCAGGGGGGTAGCGAATATGGCCCGGTGCAGGAGGGTAGCGAATGTGGCCCAGTGCAGAAAGGTAGTGAATATGGCCTGGTGCAGGAGGTTAGTGAATATGGCCTGGTGCAGGAGGGTAGTTAATGCGGCCCGGTGTAGGAGGGTAGCGAACGTGGCCTGGTGCAGGAGGTTAGTGAACGTGGCCCGGTGCAGGCGCGTAGGGAATGTGGCCCGGTGCAGGAGGGTAGTGAATGTGTCCTGGTGCAGGAGGGTAGCAAATGTGGCCTGGTGCAGGAGGGTGGTGAATGTGGCCTGGTGCAGGAGGGTAGTGAGTGTGGCCTCGTGCAGGAGTGTAGAGAATGTGGCCAGGTGCAGGAGGGTAGCGAATGTGGCCCCGTGCAGGAGGGAAGCGAATGTGGTCCCGTGCAGGAGGGTAGTGAATGTGGCCCGGTGCAGGAGGGTAGTGAATGTGGCCTCGTGCAGGAGGGGAGTGAATGTGGCCTCGTGCAGGTGGGTAGTGAATGTGGCCCGGTGCAGGAGGGTAGTGAATGTGGCCTCGTGCTGGAGGGTAGTGAATGTGGCCCGGTGCATGACCTTAGTGAATGTGGCACTCTGCAGGAGGGTAATGAATGTGGCCAGGTGCAGGAGGGTGGTGAATGTGGCCCAGTGCAGGAGGGTATGGAATGTGGCCCGGTGCAGGAGGGTAGTGAATGTGGCTTGGTGCAGGAGGGTGGTGAATGTGGCCCGGTGCAGGAGGGTAGTGAATATGGCCCGGTGCAGGAGGGTAGTGAATATGGTCTGGTGCAGAAGGGTAGGGAATGTGGCCCAGTGCAGGAGGGTAGCGAACGTGGCCTGGTGCTAGAGGGTAGCGAACGTGGCCAGGTGCAGGAGGGTAGCGAATGTGGCACGGTGCAGGAGGGCAGCGTATGTGGCCCGGTGCACAAGTGGAGTGAATGTGGCCCGATGGAGAAGGGTAGAGAACATGTCCCGTTGCAAGGGGGAAGCGAATGTTGCCTGGTGCTGGATGGTAGGGAATGTGGCCCGGTGAAGGAGGGTAGGGAATGTGGCCCGGAGCAGGATGGTAGTGAATGTGGCCCAGTGCAGGTGGGTGGTGAATGTGGCCCGGTGCAGGTCGGTAGTGAATGTGGCCTCATGCAGGAGGGTAATGAATGTGGCCCGGTGCAGGAGGGCAGTGAATGTGGCCCGGTGCAGGAGGATGGTGAATGTGGCTTAGTGCAGGAGGGTGGTGAATGTGGCCCGGTGCAGGAGGGTAGTGAATGTGGCCTTGTGCAGGTGGGTAGTGAATGTGGCCCTCTGCAGCAGGGTAGTGAATGTGGCCCGGTGCTGGAGGGTTTCGAATGTAGCCCGGTGCAGGAGGGTTGCGAATGTGGCCTGGTGCAGGAGGGAGTGAATGTGGCCCGGTGCAGGAGGGTAGTGAATGTGGCCCAGTGCAGGATGGGAGTGAATATGGCCTCATGCAGGAGAGTAGTGAATGTGCCCTCGTGCAGGAGGGTAGGGAATGTGGCCTCGTGCAAGAGGGTGGTGAATGTGGCCCGGTGCAGGCGGGTAGTAAATATGGCCCGGTGCAGGAAGGTAGTGAATGTGGCCGGTGCAGGAGGGTGGTGAATGTGGTCCGGTGCACGACGGTAGCGAACGTGGCCCGGTGCAGGCGGGTAGCGAATGTGGTCCGGTGCAGGATGGGAGTGAATGTGGCCTCGTGCAGGAGGGTAGTGAATGTGGCTTGGTGCAGGAGGGTGGTGAATGTGGCCCGGTGCTGGAGGGTAGAGAATGTGGCCTGGTGCAGGAGGGTAGTGAATGTGACCTCGTGCAGGAGGGTAGCGAATATGGCCCGGTGCAGGAGGGTAGCGAATGTGGTACGGTGCAGGAGGGTAGTGAATGTGACCTCGTGCAGGAGGGTAGCGAATATGGCCCGGTGCAGGAGGGTAGCGAATGTGGCCCAGTGCAGAAGGGAAGCAAATGTGGCCCAGTGCAGGAGGGTAGAGAATGTGGCCCGGTGCAGGAGGGTAGTGAATGTGGCCCTCTGCAGGAGGGTCGTGAATGTGGCCCGGTGCAGGAGGGTAGTGAATATGGCCTGGTGCAGGAGGGTAGAGAATGTGGCCCGGTGCAGGAGGGCAGCGTATGTGGCCCGGTGCACAAGTGGAGTGAATGTGGCCCGATGGAGAAGGGTAGAGAACATGTCACGGTGCAAGGGGGAAGCGAATGTGGCCTGGTGCTGGATGGTAGGGAATGTGGCCCGGTGAAGGAGGGTAGGGAATGTGGCCCGGAGCAGGATGGTAGCGAATGTGGCCCAGTGCAGGTGGGTGGTGAATGTGGCCCGGTGCAGGAGGGTAGTGAATGTGGCCTCATGCAGGAGGGTAATGAATGTGGCCTGGTGCAGGAGGATGGTGAATGTGGCCTGGTGCAGGAGGATGGTGAATGTGGCCCGGTGCAGGAGGGTAGTGAATGTGGCCTCGTGCAGGTGGGTAGTGAATGTGGCCCTCTGCAGCAGGGTAGTGAATGTGGCCCGGTGCTGGAGGGTTTCGAATGTAGCCCGGTGCAGGAGGGTTGCGAATGTGGCCTGGTGCAGGAGGGAGTGAATGTGGCCCGGTGCAGGAGTGTAGTGAATGTGGCCCAGTGCAGGATGGGAGTGAATATGGCCTCATGCAGGAGAGTAGTGAATGTGCCCTCGTGCAGGAGGGTAGGGAATGTGGCCTCGTGCAAGAGGGTGGTGAATGTGGCCCGGTGCAGGCGGGTAGTAAATATGGCCCGGTGCAGGAAGGTAGTGAATGTGGCCGGTGCAGGAGGGTGGTGAATGTGGTCCGGTGCACGACGGTAGCGAACGTGGCCCGGTGCAGGCGGGTAGCGAATGTGGTCCGGTGCAGGATGGGAGTGAATGTGGCCTCGTGCAGGAGGGTAGTGAATGTGGCTTGGTGCAGGAGGGTGGTGAATGTGGCCCGGTGCTGGAGGGTAGAGAATGTGGCCTGGTGCAGGAGGGTAGTGAATGTGACCTCGTGCAGGAGGGTAGCGAATATGGCCCGGTGCAGGAGGGTAGCAAATGTGGTACGGTGCAGGAGGGTAGTGAATGTGACCTCGTGCAGGAGGGTAGCGAATATGGCCCGGTGCAGGAGGGTAGCGAATGTGGCCCAGTTTAGAAGGGAAGCAAATGTGGCCCAGTGCAGGAGGGTAGAGAATGTGGCCCGGTGCAGGAGGGTAGTGAATGTGGCCCTCTGCAGGAGGGTCGTGAATGTGGCCCGGTGCAGGAGGGTAGTGAATATGGCCTGGTGCAGGAGGGTAGAGAATGTGGCCCGGTGCAGGAGGGTAGTGAATGTGACCTCGTGCAGGAGGGTAGCGAATATGGCCCGGTGCAGGAGGGTAGCAAATGTGGCCCAGTGCAGAAAGGTAGTGAATATGGCCTGGTGCAGGAGGTTAGTGAATATGGCCTGGTGCAGGAGGGTAGTTAGTGCGGCCCGGTGAAGGAGGGTAGCGAACGTGGCCTGGTGCAGGAGGTTAGTGAACGTGGCCCGGTGCAGGCGCGTAGGGAATGTGGCCCGGTGCAGGAGGGTAGTGAATGTGGCCTGGTGCAGGAGGGTAGCAAATGTGGCCTGGTGCAGGAGGGTGGTGAATGTGGCCTGGTGCAGGAGGGTAGTGAGTGTGGCCTCGTGCAGGAGTGTAGAGAATGTGGCCAGGTGCAGGAGGGTAGCGAATGTGGCCCCGTGCAGGAGGGAAGCGAATGTGGTCCCGTGCAGGAGGGTAGTGAATGTGGCCCGGTGCAGGAGGGTAGTGAATGTGGCCTCGTGCAGGAGGGGAGCGAATGTGGCCTCGTGCAGGTGGGTAGTGAATGTGGCCCGGTGCAGGAGGGTAGTGAATGTGGCCTCGTGCTGGAGGGTAGTGAATGTGGCCCGGTGCATGACCTTAGTGAATGTGGCCCTCTGCAGGAGGGTAATGAATGTGGCCAGGTGCAGGAGGGTGGTGAATGTGGCCCAGTGCAGGAGGGTATGGAATGTGGCCCGGTGCAGGAGGATGGTGAATGTGGCTTGGTGCAGGAGGGTGGTGAATATGGCTTGGTGCAGGAGGGTGGTGAATGTGGCCCGGTGCAGGAGGGTAGTGAATGTGGCCCGGTGCAGGAGGATGGTGAATGTGGCTTGGTGCAGGAGGGTGGTGAATGTGGCCCGGTGCAGGAGGGTAGTGAATGTGGCCCGGTGCAGGAGGGTAGTGAATGTGGCTTGGTGCAGGAGGGTGGTGAATGTGGCTTGGTGCAGGAGGGTGGTGAATGTGGCCCGGTGCAGGAGGGTAGTGAATGTGGCCCGGTGCAGGAGGGTAGTGAATGTGGCCCAGTGCAGGAGGGTAGTGAATGTGGCTTGGTGCAGGAGGGTGGTGAATGTGGCCTGGTGCAGGAGGGTGGTGAATGTGGCCCGGTGCAGGAGGGTAATGAATGTGGCCCAGTGCAGGAGGATGGTGAATGTGGCTTGGTGCAGGAGGGTGGTGACTGTGGCCCGGTGCAAGAGGGTAGGGAAAGTGGCTCGGGGCAGGAGGGTAGTGAATATGGTGTGGTGCAGGAGGGTAGCGAACGTGGCCAGGTGCAGGAGGGTAGGGAATGTGTCCCGGTGCAGGAGGGTAGTGAATATGGTCTGGTGCAGAAGGGTAGGGAATGTGGCCCAGTGCAGGAGGGTAGCGAACGTGGCCTGGTGCTGGAGGGTAGCGAACGTGGCCAGGTGCAGGAGGGTAGCGAATGTGGCCCGGTGCAGGAGGGCAGCGTATGTGGCCCGGTGCACAAGGGGAGTGAATGTGGCCCGATGGAAAAGGGTAGGGAATGTGGCCCCGTGCAGGAGGGTAGGGAATGTGGCCCGGTGCAGGAGGGTAGGGAATGTGGCCCAGTGCAGGAGGGTAGGGAATGTGGCCCCGTGCAGGAGGGTAGGGAATGTGGCCCCGTGCAGGAGGGTAGGGAATGTGGCCCAGTGCAGGAGGGTAGGGATTGTGGCCCAGTGCAGGAGGGTAGCGAATGTGGCCCGGTGCAGGAGGGTAGGGAATGTGGCCCAGTGCAGGAGGGTAGGGAATGTGGCGAGGTGCAGAAGGGTGGTGAACGTGGCCCGGTGCAGGAGAGTAGCAAATGTGGCCCGGTGCAGGAGGGTAGCGAATGTGGCCCGGTGCAGGAGGGTAGTAAATGTGGTGAGGTGCAGGAGGGTAGCGAATGTGGCCTGGTGCAAGAGGGTAGCAAATGTGGCATCGTGCAGTAGGGCATCGAATGTGGCCCAGTGCAGGAGGGGAGTTGATGTGGCCTGGTGCAGGAGGGTAGCAAATGTGGGCCAGTGCAGGAGGGTAGTGAACGTGTCCCGGAGCAGGATTGTAGTGAATGTGGCCCAGTGCAGGAGTGTAGCGAATGTGGCCCGGTCCAGGAGAGCGGTGTATGTGGCCCACTGCATAAGGGGAGTGAATGTGGCCCAGTGGAGAATGGTAGAGAATGTGGCCCAGTGCAGGAGGGTAGTGAATGTGGCCGGGTGCAGGAGGGTAGTGAATGTGGTCCAGTGCAGGAGGGTAGTGAATGTGGCCCGGTACAGGAGGGTAGTGAATATGGGCCAGGTGCAGAGGGTAGGGAATAGGCCCGGTGGAGGAGGGTAGTGAATGTGGCCCGGAGCAGGAAGGTAGTGAATGTGGCCCGGTGCTGAAGGGTAGTGAACGTGGGCCAGGTGCAGGAGGGCAGTGAATGTGGCCCGGTGCAGGAGGGTAGTAAGTGTGGCCTGGTGCAGGAGGGTAGTCAAGGTGCGCAGGTGCAGGCGGATAGCGTATGTGGCCCTGTGCACAACGGGAGTGAATGTGGCCCGTTGGAGAATGGTAGTGAATGTGGCCCGGTGCAAGAGGGTAGCAAATGTGGCCCGGTGCAGGAAGGTAGTGAATGTGGCCCGGTGCAGGAGGGTAGTGAATATGGCCCGGTGCAGGAGGGTAGTGAATGCGGCCTGGTACAGGAGGGTAGTGAATGTGGCCCGGGGTAAGAGGGAAGTGAATGTGATTCGGTGCAGGAGTGCATTGAATGTGGCCCCGTGCAGAAGGGTAGCGAATGTGGCCCGGTGCAGGAGGGTAGGGAATGTGGCCCAGTGCAGGAGGGTAGGGAATGTGGCCCGGTGCAGGAGGGTAGGGAATGTGGCCCAGTGCAGGAGGGTAGGGAATGTGGCGAGGTGCAGGAGGGTGGTGAATGTGGCCCGATGCAGGAGGGTAGCAAATGTGGCCCGGTGCAGGAGGGTAATAAATGTGGCCCGGTGCAGGAGGGTAGTGAATGTGGCCCCGTGCAGAAGGGTAGCGAATGTGGCCCGGTGCAGGAGGGTAGGGAATGTGGCCCAGTGCAGGAGGGTAGGGAATGTGGCGAGGTGCAGGAGGGTGGTGAATGTGGCCCGGTGCAGGAGGGAGCAAATGTGGGCCAGTGCAGGAGGGTAGTGAACGTGTCCCGGAGCAGGATGATAGTGAATGTGGCCCAGTGCAGGAGTGTAGCGAATGTGGCCCGGTGCAGGAGGGTAGGGAATGTGGCCCAGTGCAGGAGGGTAGGGAATGTGGCGAGGTGCAGGAGGGTGGTGAATGTGGCCCGATGCAGGAGGGTAGCAAATGTGGCCCGGTGCAGGAGGGTAATGAATGTGGCCCCGTGCAGGAGGGTAGCGAATGTGGTCTGGAGCAGGAGGGTAGTGAATGTGACCCGGAGCAGGAGGTAGTGAATGTGGTTCGGTGCAGGATTGCAGTGAATGTGGCCCGGTGCAGGAGGGTTTGTGAATGTGGGCCAGGTGCATGAGGGTAGTGAATGTGACCCAGTGCAGGAGGGTAGTAAGTGTGGCCCAGTGCAGGAGGGTAGTGAATGTCGCCCGGTGCAGGAGGGTAGTGAATGTGGCCCGGAGCAGGAAGGTAGTGAATGTGGCCCGTTGCAGACGGGTAGGGAATGTGGCCCGGTGCAGGAGGGCAGTGAATGTTGCCCGGTGCAGGAGGGTAATGAATGTGGCCCGGTGCAGGAGGGTGGTGAATGTGGCCCGGTGCAGGAGGGTGGTGAATGTGGCCCGGTGCAGGAGGGTAATGAATGTGGCCCGGTGCAGGAGGGTAGTGAATGTGGCCCGGTGCAGGAGGGTGGTGAATGTGGGCCAGGTGCAGGAGGGCTGTGAATGTTGCCCAGTGCAGGAGGGTAATGAATGTGGCCCGGTGCAGGAGGGTGGTGAATGTGAACCGGTGTAGGAGGGTAGCAAATGTGGCCCGGTGCAGGAGGGTAGTTAATGTGGCCCGGTGCAGGAGGGTGGTGAATGTGAACCGGTGTAGGAGGGTACCAAATGTGGCCCAGTGCAGGAGGGTAGTGAATATGGCCTAAATCAGGAGGGTAGTGAATGTGGCCCGGGGCAGGAGGGTAATGAATGTGACCCGGTGCAGGAGTGTAGCGAATTTGGACCGGTGCAGGAGGGTAGTGAATGTGGTTCGGTGCAGGGGGGTAGTGAATATGGCCCGGAGCAGGAAGGTAGTGAATGTGGCCCAGTACAGGAAGGTAGTGAATGTGGCCCAGTACAGGAGGGTAGTGAATGTGGCCCGGTACAGGAGGGTAGTGAATGTGGCCCGGTAGAGGAGAGCAGTGTATGTGGCCCAGTGCAGGGGGAAAGCGAATGTGGCCGGGTGCAGGATGGTAGGGAATGTTGCTCGGTGCAGGAGGGTGGTGAATGTGGCCCGGTGCAGGAGGGTAGCAAAGGTGGCCCGGTGCAGGAGGGTAATGAATGTGGCCTGAATCAGGAGGGTAGGGAATGTGGCCCGGTGCAGGAGGGTGTTGAATGTGGCCCGGTGCAGGAGGGTAGCAAACGTGGCCCGGTGCAGGAGGGTGGTGAATGTGGCCCGGTGCAGGAGGGTAGCAAATGTGGCCCGGTGCAGGAGGGTGGTGAATGTGGCCCGGTGCAGGAGGGTAGCAAATGTTGCCCGGTGCAGGAGGGTAATGAATGTGGCCCGGTGCAGGAGGGCAATAAATGTGGCCCGGTGCAGGAGGGTGGTGAATGTGGCCCGGTGCAGGAGAGTAGCAAATGTGGCCCGGTGCAGGAGGGTAATAAATGTGGCCCGGTGCAGGAGGGTAGTGAATGTGGCCCGGTGCAGGAGGGTAGTGAATGTGGCCCATTGCAGGAGGGTAGGGAATGTGGCCCGGTGCAGGAGAGTAATAAATGTGGCCCGGTGCAGGAGGGTAGTGAATGTGGCCCGGTGCAGGAGGGTAGTGAATGTGGCCCGGAGCAGGAGGGTAGCGAATGTGGCCCGGTGCAGGAGGGTAGTGAATGTGGCCCGGTGCAGGAGGGTGGTGAATGTGGGCCAGGTGCAGGAGGGCAGTGAATGTTACCCGGTGCAGGAGGGTAATGAATGTGGCCCGGTGCAGGAGGATGGTGAATGTGAACCGGTGTAGGAGGGTAGCAAATGTGGCCCGGTGCAGGAGGGTGGTGAATGTGGGTCGGTGCAGGAGAGTTGTGAATATGGCCCGGAGCAGGAAGGTAGTGAATGTGGCCCAGTACAGGAGGGTGGTGAATGTGGCCCGGTACAGGAGGGTAGTGAATGTGGCCCGGTAGAGGAGAGCAGTGTATGTGGCCCAGTGCAGGGGGGAAGCGAATGTGGCCGGGTGCAGGATGGTAGGGAATGTTGCTCGGTGCAGGAGGGTGGTGAATGTGGCCCAGTGCAGGAGGGTAGCAAAGGTGGCCCGGTGCAGGAGGGTAATGAATGTGGCCTGAATCAGGAGGGTAGGGAATGTGGCCCGGTGCAGGAGGGTAGCAAATGTGGCCCGGTGCAGGAGGGTGGTGAATGTGGCCCGGTGCAGGAGGGTAGCAAATGTGGCCCGGTGCAGGAGGGTGGTGAATGTGGCCCGGTGCAGGAGGGTAGCAAATGTTGCCCGGTGCAGGAGGGTAATGAATGTGGCCCGGTGCAGGAGGGTAATAAATGTGGCCCGGTGCAGGAGGGTAATGAATGTGGCCCGGTGCAGGGGGGTAATAAATGTAGCCCATTGCAGGAGGGTAGGGAATGTGGCTCGGTGCAGGAGGGTAATAAATGTGGCCCGGTGCAGGAGGGTAGTGAATGTGGCCCGGTGCAGGAGTGTAGGGAATGTGGCCCTCTGCAGGAGGGTAGTAAGTGTGGCCTGGTGCAGGAGGGTAGGGAATGGGGCCCGGTGCAGGAGGGTAATAAATGTGGCCCGGTGCAGGAGGGTAGCGAATGTGGCCCGGTGCAGGAGGGTAGGGAATGTGGCCCGGTGCAGGAGGGTAATAAATCTGGCCCGGTGCAGGAGGGTAGTGAATGTGGACCGGTGCAGGAGTGTAGGGAATGTGGCCCTCTGCAGGAGGGTAGCAAGTGTGGCCTGGTGCAGGAGGGGAATGAATGTGGCCCGGTGCAGGTGGGTAGCGAATGTGGCCCGGTGCAGGAGGGTAATAAATGTGGCCCGGTGCAGGAGGGTAATAAATGTGGCCCGGTGCAGGAGGGTAGGGAATGTGGCCCGGTGCAGGAGGGTAGTGAATGTGGCCCCGTGCAGGAGGGTAGCGAATGTGGCCTGGAGCAGGAGGGTAGTGAATGTGACCCGGAGCAGGAGGTAGTGAATGTGGTTCGGTGCAGGATTGCAGTGAATGTGGCCCGGTGCAGGAGAGTAGCAAATGTGGCCCGGTGCAGGAGGGTAGCGAATGTGGCCCGGTGCAGGAGGGTAGTAAATGTGGTGAGGTGCAGGAGGGTAGCGAATGTGGCCTGGTGCAAGAGGGTAGCAAATGTGGCATCGTGCAGTAGGGCATCGAATGTGGCCCAGTGCAGGAGGGGAGTTGATGTGGCCTGGTGCAGGAGGGTAGCAAATGTGGGCCAGTGCAGGAGGGTAGTGAACGTGTCCCGGAGCAGGATTGTAGTGAATGTGGCCCAGTGCAGGAGTGTAGCGAATGTGGCCCGGTCCAGGAGAGCGGTGTATGTGGCCCACTGCATAAGGGGAGTGAATGTGGCCCAGTGGAGAATGGTAGAGAATGTGGCCCAGTGCAGGAGGGTAGTGAATGTGGCCGGGTGCAGGAGGGTAGTGAATGTGGTCCAGTGCAGGAGGGTAGTGAATGTGGCCCGGTACAGGAGGGTAGTGAATATGGGCCAGGTGCAGAGGGTAGGGAATAGGCCCGGTGGAGGAGGGTAGTGAATGTGGCCCGGAGCAGGAAGGTAGTGAATGTGGCCCGGTGCTGAAGGGTAGTGAACGTGGGCCAGGTGCAGGAGGGCAGTGAATGTGGCCCGGTGCAGGAGGGTAGTAAGTGTGGCCTGGTGCAGGAGGGTAGTCAAGGTGCGCAGGTGCAGGCGGATAGCGTATGTGGCCCTGTGCACAACGGGAGTGAATGTGGCCCGTTGGAGAATGGTAGTGAATGTGGCCCGGTGCAAGAGGGTAGCAAATGTGGCCCGGTGCAGGAAGGTAGTGAATGTGGCCCGGTGCAGGAGGGTAGTGAATATGGCCCGGTGCAGGAGGGTAGTGAATGCGGCCTGGTACAGGAGGGTAGTGAATGTGGCCCGGGGTAAGAGGGAAGTGAATGTGATTCGGTGCAGGAGTGCATTGAATGTGGCCCCGTGCAGAAGGGTAGCGAATGTGGCCCGGTGCAGGAGGGTAGGGAATGTGGCCCAGTGCAGGAGGGTAGGGAATGTGGCCCGGTGCAGGAGGGTAGGGAATGTGGCCCAGTGCAGGAGGGTAGGGAATGTGGCGAGGTGCAGGAGGGTGGTGAATGTGGCCCGATGCAGGAGGGTAGCAAATGTGGCCCGGTGCAGGAGGGTAATAAATGTGGCCCGGTGCAGGAGGGTAGTGAATGTGGCCCCGTGCAGAAGGGTAGCGAATGTGGCCCGGTGCAGGAGGGTAGGGAATGTGGCCCAGTGCAGGAGGGTAGGGAATGTGGCGAGGTGCAGGAGGGTGGTGAATGTGGCCCGGTGCAGGAGGGAGCAAATGTGGGCCAGTGCAGGAGGGTAGTGAACGTGTCCCGGAGCAGGATGATAGTGAATGTGGCCCAGTGCAGGAGTGTAGCGAATGTGGCCCGGTGCAGGAGGGTAGGGAATGTGGCCCAGTGCAGGAGGGTAGGGAATGTGGCGAGGTGCAGGAGGGTGGTGAATGTGGCCCGATGCAGGAGGGTAGCAAATGTGGCCCGGTGCAGGAGGGTAATGAATGTGGCCCCGTGCAGGAGGGTAGCGAATGTGGTCTGGAGCAGGAGGGTAGTGAATGTGACCCGGAGCAGGAGGTAGTGAATGTGGTTCGGTGCAGGATTGCAGTGAATGTGGCCCGGTGCAGGAGGGTTTGTGAATGTGGGCCAGGTGCATGAGGGTAGTGAATGTGACCCAGTGCAGGAGGGTAGTAAGTGTGGCCCAGTGCAGGAGGGTAGTGAATGTCGCCCGGTGCAGGAGGGTAGTGAATGTGGCCCGGAGCAGGAAGGTAGTGAATGTGGCCCGTTGCAGACGGGTAGGGAATGTGGCCCGGTGCAGGAGGGCAGTGAATGTTGCCCGGTGCAGGAGGGTAATGAATGTGGCCCGGTGCAGGAGGGTGGTGAATGTGGCCCGGTGCAGGAGGGTGGTGAATGTGGCCCGGTGCAGGAGGGTAATGAATGTGGCCCGGTGCAGGAGGGTAGTGAATGTGGCCCGGTGCAGGAGGGTGGTGAATGTGGGCCAGGTGCAGGAGGGCTGTGAATGTTGCCCAGTGCAGGAGGGTAATGAATGTGGCCCGGTGCAGGAGGGTGGTGAATGTGAACCGGTGTAGGAGGGTAGCAAATGTGGCCCGGTGCAGGAGGGTAGTTAATGTGGCCCGGTGCAGGAGGGTGGTGAATGTGAACCGGTGTAGGAGGGTACCAAATGTGGCCCAGTGCAGGAGGGTAGTGAATATGGCCTAAATCAGGAGGGTAGTGAATGTGGCCCGGGGCAGGAGGGTAATGAATGTGACCCGGTGCAGGAGTGTAGCGAATTTGGACCGGTGCAGGAGGGTAGTGAATGTGGTTCGGTGCAGGGGGGTAGTGAATATGGCCCGGAGCAGGAAGGTAGTGAATGTGGCCCAGTACAGGAAGGTAGTGAATGTGGCCCAGTACAGGAGGGTAGTGAATGTGGCCCGGTACAGGAGGGTAGTGAATGTGGCCCGGTAGAGGAGAGCAGTGTATGTGGCCCAGTGCAGGGGGAAAGCGAATGTGGCCGGGTGCAGGATGGTAGGGAATGTTGCTCGGTGCAGGAGGGTGGTGAATGTGGCCCGGTGCAGGAGGGTAGCAAAGGTGGCCCGGTGCAGGAGGGTAATGAATGTGGCCTGAATCAGGAGGGTAGGGAATGTGGCCCGGTGCAGGAGGGTGTTGAATGTGGCCCGGTGCAGGAGGGTAGCAAACGTGGCCCGGTGCAGGAGGGTGGTGAATGTGGCCCGGTGCAGGAGGGTAGCAAATGTGGCCCGGTGCAGGAGGGTGGTGAATGTGGCCCGGTGCAGGAGGGTAGCAAATGTTGCCCGGTGCAGGAGGGTAATGAATGTGGCCCGGTGCAGGAGGGCAATAAATGTGGCCCGGTGCAGGAGGGTGGTGAATGTGGCCCGGTGCAGGAGAGTAGCAAATGTGGCCCGGTGCAGGAGGGTAATAAATGTGGCCCGGTGCAGGAGGGTAGTGAATGTGGCCCGGTGCAGGAGGGTAGTGAATGTGGCCCATTGCAGGAGGGTAGGGAATGTGGCCCGGTGCAGGAGAGTAATAAATGTGGCCCGGTGCAGGAGGGTAGTGAATGTGGCCCGGTGCAGGAGGGTAGTGAATGTGGCCCGGAGCAGGAGGGTAGCGAATGTGGCCCGGTGCAGGAGGGTAGTGAATGTGGCCCGGTGCAGGAGGGTGGTGAATGTGGGCCAGGTGCAGGAGGGCAGTGAATGTTACCCGGTGCAGGAGGGTAATGAATGTGGCCCGGTGCAGGAGGATGGTGAATGTGAACCGGTGTAGGAGGGTAGCAAATGTGGCCCGGTGCAGGAGGGTGGTGAATGTGGGTCGGTGCAGGAGAGTTGTGAATATGGCCCGGAGCAGGAAGGTAGTGAATGTGGCCCAGTACAGGAGGGTGGTGAATGTGGCCCGGTACAGGAGGGTAGTGAATGTGGCCCGGTAGAGGAGAGCAGTGTATGTGGCCCAGTGCAGGGGGGAAGCGAATGTGGCCGGGTGCAGGATGGTAGGGAATGTTGCTCGGTGCAGGAGGGTGGTGAATGTGGCCCAGTGCAGGAGGGTAGCAAAGGTGGCCCGGTGCAGGAGGGTAATGAATGTGGCCTGAATCAGGAGGGTAGGGAATGTGGCCCGGTGCAGGAGGGTAGCAAATGTGGCCCGGTGCAGGAGGGTGGTGAATGTGGCCCGGTGCAGGAGGGTAGCAAATGTGGCCCGGTGCAGGAGGGTGGTGAATGTGGCCCGGTGCAGGAGGGTAGCAAATGTTGCCCGGTGCAGGAGGGTAATGAATGTGGCCCGGTGCAGGAGGGTAATAAATGTGGCCCGGTGCAGGAGGGTAATGAATGTGGCCCGGTGCAGGGGGGTAATAAATGTAGCCCATTGCAGGAGGGTAGGGAATGTGGCTCGGTGCAGGAGGGTAATAAATGTGGCCCGGTGCAGGAGGGTAGTGAATGTGGCCCGGTGCAGGAGTGTAGGGAATGTGGCCCTCTGCAGGAGGGTAGTAAGTGTGGCCTGGTGCAGGAGGGTAGGGAATGGGGCCCGGTGCAGGAGGGTAATAAATGTGGCCCGGTGCAGGAGGGTAGCGAATGTGGCCCGGTGCAGGAGGGTAGGGAATGTGGCCCGGTGCAGGAGGGTAATAAATCTGGCCCGGTGCAGGAGGGTAGTGAATGTGGACCGGTGCAGGAGTGTAGGGAATGTGGCCCTCTGCAGGAGGGTAGCAAGTGTGGCCTGGTGCAGGAGGGGAATGAATGTGGCCCGGTGCAGGTGGGTAGCGAATGTGGCCCGGTGCAGGAGGGTAATAAATGTGGCCCGGTGCAGGAGGGTAATAAATGTGGCCCGGTGCAGGAGGGTAGGGAATGTGGCCCGGTGCAGGAGGGTAGTGAATGTGGCCCCGTGCAGGAGGGTAGCGAATGTGGCCTGGAGCAGGAGGGTAGTGAATGTGACCCGGAGCAGGAGGTAGTGAATGTGGTTCGGTGCAGGATTGCAGTGAATGTGGCCCGGTGCAGGAGGGTAGCGAACGTGGCATCGTGCAGGAGGGCATCGAATGTGGCCCGGTGCAGGAGTGGAGTTGATGTGGCCTGGTGCAGTAGGGTAGCAAATGTGGGCCAGTGCAGGAGGGTATTGAACGTGTCCCGGAGCAGGATGGTAGTGAATGTGGCCCAGTGCAGGAGTGTAGCGAATGTGGCCCGGTGCAGGAGGGTAGTGAATGTGGCCCAGTGCAGGAGTGTAGCGAATGTGGCCCGGTGCAGGAGGGTAGTGAATGTGGCCCGGTACAGGAGAGCAGTGTATGTGGCCCAGTGCACAAGGGGAGTGAATGTGGCCCAGTGGAGAATGGTAGAGAATGTGGCCGGGTGCAGGAGGGTAGTGAATGTGGCCGGGTGCAGGAGGGTAGTGAATGTGGCCCGGTACAGGAGGGTAGTGAATGTGTGCCAGGTGCAGGAGGGTAGGGAATGTGGCCCGGTACAGGAGGGTAGTGAATGTGGGCCAGGTGCAGTAGGGTAGGGAATAGGCCCGGTGCAGGAGGGTAGTGAATGTGGCCTGGAGCAGAAAGGTAGTGAATGTGGCCCGGTGCAGAAGGGTAGTGAATGTGGGCCAGGTGCAGGAGGGCAGTGAATGTGGCCCGGTGCAGGAGGGTAGTGAATGTGTGCCAGGTGCAGGAGGGTAGGGAATGTGGCCCGGTGCAGGAGGGTAGTAAGTGTGGCCTGGTGCAGGAGGGTAGTGAATGTGGCCCGGTGCAGGAGGGTAGTGAATGTGGCCCGGCGCAGGAGGGTAGTCAAGGTGCGCAGGTGCAGGCGGATAGCGTCTGTGGCCCTGTGCACAACGGGAGTGAATGTGGCCCGTTGGAGAATGGTAGTGAATGTGTCCCGGTGCAGGAGGGTAGCAAATGTGGCCCGGTGCAGGAGGGTAGTGAATGTGGCCCGGTGCAGGAGGGTAGTGAATATGGCCCGGTGCAGGAGGGTAGTGAATGCGGCCCGGTACAGGAGGGTAGTGAATGTGGCCCGGGGTAAGAGGGAAGTGAATGTGATTCGGTGCAGGAGTGCATTGAATGCGGCCCGGTGCAGGATGGTAGGGAATGTGGCCCGGTGCAGGAGGGTAGTAAATGTGGCCCGGTGCAGGAGGGTAGTGAATGTGGCCCAGTGCAGGAGGGTAGGGAATGTGGCCCAGTGCAGGAGCGTAGGGAATGTGGCCCCGTGCAGGAGGGTAGCGAATGTGGCCCAGGTGCAGGAGGGTAGGGAATGTGGCCCAGTGCAGGAGGGTAGGGAATGTAGCCTTTGCAGGAGGGTAGTGAATGTGGTCCGGTGTAGGAGGGTAGTAAATGTGGCGAGGTGCAGGAGGGTAGCGAATGTGGCCTGGTGCAGAAGAGTAGCGAATGTGGTCTGGAGCAGGAGGGTAGTGAATGTGACCCGGAGCAGGAGGTAGTGAATGTGGTTCGGTGCAGGATTGTAGTGAATGTGGCCCGATGCAGGAGGGTAGTGAATGCGGCCCGGAGCAGGAGGGTAGCGAACGTGGCATCGTGCAGGAGGGCATCGAATGTGGCCTGGTGCAGGAGGGGAGTTGATGTGGCCTGGTGCAGGAGCGTAGCAAATGTGGGCCAGTGCAGGAGGGTAGTGAACGTGTCCCGGAGCAGGATGGTAGTGAATGTGGCCCAGTGCAGGAGTGTAGCGAATGTGGCCCGGTACAGGAGAGCAGTGTATGTGGCCCAGTGCACAAGGGGAGTGAACGTGGCCCAGTGCAGGAGGGTAGTGAATGTGGGCCAGGTGCAGGAGGGTAGTGAATGTGGGCCAGGTGCAGGAGGGTAGGGAATAGGCCCGGTGGAGGAGGGTAGTGAATGTGGACCGGTGCAGGAGGGTAGTGAATGTGGCCTGGTGCTGAAGGGTAGTGAATGTGGGCCAGGTGCAGGAGGGTAATGAATGTGGCCCGGTGCAGGAGGGTAGTGAAGGTGGCCCGGTACAGGAGGGTAGTGAATGTGGGCCAGGTGCAGGAGGGTAGGGAATAGGCCCGGTGGAGGAGGGTAGTGAATGTGGCCCGGAGCAGGAAGGTAGTGAATGTGGCCCGTTGCAGACGGGGTGGGAATGTGGCCAGGTGCAGGAGGGCAGTGAATGTGGCCCGGTGCAGGAGGGTAGTAAGTGTGGCCTGGTGCAGGAGGGTAGTGAATGTGGCCTGGTGCAGGAGGGTAGTGAATGTGGCCCGGTGCAGGAGTGTAGTGAATGCGGCCCGGTGCAGGAGGGTAGTGAATGCGGCCCGGGGTAAGCGGGAAGTGAATGTGATTCGGTGCAGGAGTGCATTGAATGCGGCCCCGTGCTGGATGGTAGGGAATGTGGCCCGATGCAGGAGGGTAGTGAATGTGGCCCAGGTGCAGGAAGGTAGCGAATATGGCCCGGTGCAGGAGGGTAGTGAATGCGGCCCGGTACAGGAGGGTAGTGAATGTGGGCCAGGTGCAGGAGGATAGGGAATGTGGCCCGGTGCAGGAGGGTAGTAAGTGTGGCCTGGTGCAGGAGGGTAGTGAATGTGGGCCTGGTGCAGGAGGGTAGTAAGTGTGGCCTGGTGCAGGAGGGTAGTGAATGTGGCCTGGTGCTGAAGGGTAGTGAATGTGGGCCTGGTGCAGGAGGGCAGTGAATGTGGCCCGGTGCAGGAGGGTAGTCAAGGTGCGCAGGTGCAGGCGGATAGCGTATGTGGCCCTGTGCATAACGGGAGGGAATGTGGCCCGTTGGAGAATGGTAGTGAATGTGTCCCAGTGCAAGAGGGTAATGAATGTGGCGAGGTGCAGGAGGGTAGTGAATGTGGCCCGGAGCAGGAGGGTAGCGAATGTGGCCCGCTGTAGGAGGGTAGTAAATGTGGCAAGGTGCAGAAGAGTAGTGAATGCGGCCCGGAGCAGGAGGGTAGCGAACGTGGCATCGTGCAGGAGGGCATCGAATGTGGCCCGGTGCAGGAGGGGAGTTGATGTGGCCTGGTGCAGGAGCGTAGCAAATGTGGGCCAGTGCAGGAGGGTAGTGAATGTGTCCCGGAGCAGGATGGTAGTGAATGTGGCCCAGTGCAGGAGTGTAGCGAATGTGGCCCGATGCAGGAGGGTGGTGAATGTGGCCCAGTACAGGAGAGCAGTGTATGTGACCCAGTGCACAAGGGGAGTGAACGTGGCCCAGTGGAGAATGGTAGAGAATGTGGCCCAGTGAAGGAGGGTAGTGAATGTGGCCGGGTGCAGGAGGGTAGTGAATGTGGTCCGGTGCAGGAGTGTAGTGAATGTGGCCCGGTGAAGGAGGGTAGTGAATGTGGCCGGGTGCAGGAGGGTAGGGAATAGGCCCGGTGGAGGAGGGTAGTGAATGTGGCCCGGAGCAGGAAGGTGGTGAATGTGGCCCGTTGCAGACGGGTAGGGAATGTGGCCTGGTGCAGGAGGGTAGGGAATGTGGCCCAGTGCAGGAGGGTAGTGAATGTGGCCTGGTGCTGAAGGGTAGTGAATGTGGGCCAGGTGCAGGAGGGTAGTGAATGTGGCCCGGTGCAGGAGATTAGTAAGTGTGGCCTGGTGCAGGAACGTAATGAATGTGGCCGGGTGCAGGAGGGTAGTAAATGTGGTCCGGTGCAGGAGGGTAGTGAATGTGGCCCGTTACAGGAGGGTAGTGAATGTGGGCCAGGTGCAGGAGGGTAGGGAATAGGCCCGGTGGAGGAGGGTAGTGAATGTGGCCCGGAGCAGGAAGGTAGTGAATGTGGCCCAGTGCAGGAGGGTTTGTGAATGTGGGCCAGGTGCATGAGGGTAGTGAATGTGGCCTGGTGCAGAAGGGTAGTGAATGTGACCCGGTGCAGAAAGGTAGTGAATGTGGCCTGGTGCAGGAGGGTAGCGAATGTGGGTCAGTGCAGGAGTGTAGCGGATGTGGCCCGGTACAGGAGGGTAGTGAATGTGGCCCGGTACAGGAGTGTAGCGAATGTGGCCCGGTACAGGAGGGTAGTGAATGTGGCCCGGTACAGTAGTGTAGCGAATGTGGCCCGGTACAGGAGGGTAGTGAATGTGGCCCGGTACAGGAGAGCAGTGTATGTGGCCCAGTGCACAAGGGCAGTGAATGTGGCCCAGTGGAGAAGGGTAGAGAATGTGGCCTGGTGCAGGAGGGTAATGAATGTGGCCCGGTGCAGGAGGGTAATAAGTGTGGCCCGGTGCAGGAGGGTAGTGAATGTGGCCCGGTGCAGGAGGGTAGTGAATGTGGCCCCGTGCAGGAGGGTAGGGAATGTAGCCTTCGCAGGAGGGTAGTGAATGTGGCCTGGTGCAGGAGGGTAGTGAACGTGGCCCGGTGCTGGAGGGTAGTGAATGTGGCCCCGTGCAGGAGGGTAGGGAATGTGGCCCGGTGCAGGAGGGTAGGGAATGTAGCCTTTGCAGGAGGGTAGTGAATGTGGCCTGGTGCAGAAGAGTAGCGAATGTGGCCAGGAGCAGGATTGCAGTGAATGCGGCCCGGAGCAGGAGGGTAGCGAACGTAGCATCGTGCAGGAGGGCATCGAATGTGGCCCGGTGCAGGAGTGGAGTTGATGTGGCCTGGTGCAGTAGGGTAGCAAATGTGGGCCAGTGCAGGAGGGTATTGAACGTGTCCCGGAGCAGGATGGTAGTGAATGTGGCCCAGTGCAGGAGTGTAGCGAATGTGGCCCGGTGCAGGAGTGTAGCAAATGTGGCCCGGTGCAGGAGGGTAGTGAATGTGGCCCGGTACAGGAGAGCAGTGTATGTGGCCCAGTGCGCAAGGGGAGTGAATGTGGCCCAGTGGAGAATGGTAGAGAATGTGGCCGGGTGCAGGAGGGTAGTGAATGTGGCCCGGTACAGGAGGGTAGTGAATGTGGGCCAGGTGCAGGAGGGTAGGGAATAGGCCCGGTGGAGGAGGGTAGTGAATTTGGCCTGGAGCAGAAAGGTCGTGAATGTGGACCGTTGCAGACGGGTAGGGAATGTGGCCCGGAGCAGGAAGGTAGTGAATGTGGCCCGTTGCAGACGGGTAGGGAATGTGGCCCGGAGCAGGAGGGTAGTGAATGTGGCCCGGTGCTGAAGGGTAGTGAATGTGGGCCAGGTGCAGGAGGGCAGTGAATGTGGCCCGGTGCAGGAGGGTAGTAAGTGTGGCCTGGTGCAGGAGGGTAGTGAATGTGGCCCGGCGCAGGAGGGTAGTCAAGGTGCGCAGGTGCAGGCGGATAGCGTATGTGGCCCTGTGCACAACGGGAGTGAATGTGGCCCGTTGGAGAATGGTAGTGAATGTGTCCCGGTGCAAGAGGGTAGCAAATGTGGCCTGGTGCAGGAGGGTAGCGAATATGGCCCGGTGCAGGAGGGTAGTGAATGTGGGCCAGGTGCAGGAGGGTAGTGAATGTGGCCCGGGGTAAGAGGGAAGTGAATGTGATTCGGTGCAGGAGTGCATTGAATGCGGCCCGGTGCAGGAGGGTAGTGAATGTGGCCCCGTGCAGGAGGGTAGCGAATGTGGCCCGGTGCAGAAGGGTAGGGAATGTGGCCCAGTGCAGGAGGGTAGTGAATGTGGCCCGGAGCAAGAGGGTAGCGAATGTGGCCCGGTGCAGGAGGGTAGTGAATGTGGCCCGGAGCAAGAGGGTAGCGAATGTGGCCTGGTACAGGAGGGTAGTGAATGTGACCCGGTGGAGGAGGGTAGTGAATGTGGCCCGGCGCAGGAGGGTAGTCAAGATGCGCAGGTGCAGGCGGATAGCGTATGTGGCCCTGTGCACAACGGGAGTGAATGTGGCCCATTGGAGAATGGTAGTGAATGTGTCCTGGTGCAAGAGGGTAGCAAATGTGGCCAGGTGCAGGAGGGTAGTGAATGTGGCCCGGTGCAGGAGGGTAGTGAATGTGTCCCGGTACAGGGGGGTAGTGAATGCGGCCCGGTACAGGAGGGTAGTGAATGCGGCCCGGTACAGGAGGGTAGTGAATGCAGCCCGGTACAGGAGGGTAGTGAATGCGGCCCGGTACAGGAGGGTAGCGAATGTGGCCCGGGGTAAGAGGGAAGTGAATGTGATTCGGTGCAGGAGTGCATTGAATGCGGCCTGGTGCAGGATGGTAGGGAATGTGGCCCGATGCAGGAGGGTAGTGAATGTGGCCCGGTGCAGGAGGGTAGTGAATGTGGCCCCGTGCAGGAGGGTAGGGAATGTGGCCCAGTGCAGGAGGGAAGGGAATGTGGCGAGGTGCAGGTGGGTGGTGAATGTGGCCCGGTGCAGGAGGGTAGTAAATGTGGCCCGGTGCAGGAGGGTAATGAATGTGGCCCGGAGCAGGAGGGTAGTAAATGTGGCGAGGTGCAGGAGGGTGGTGAATGTGGCCCGGTGCAGGAAGGTAATGAATGTGGCCTGGAGCAGGAGGTAGTGAATGTGGTTCGGTGCAGGAGGGTAGTGAATGTGGCCCAGTGCAGGAGGGTAGTGAATGTGGCCCGGTGCAGAAGGGTAGTGAATGTGGGCCAGGTGCAGGAGGGTAGTGAATGTGGCCCGGTGCAGGAGGGTAGTGAATGTTGCCCGAATCAGGAGGGTAGTGAATGTGGGCCCGGTGCAGGAGGGTAGTGAATGTTGCCCGAATCAGGAGGGTAGCGAACGTGGCCCGGTGCATGATGGTAGTGAATGCGGCACGGTGCAGGAGGGTAGAGAATCAGGCCTGGTGCAGGAGGGTAGCGAATGCTGCCTAGTGCAGGAGGGTAGTGAATGTGGCCCGGTGCAGGAGGGTAGTGAATGTGGCCCAGTGCAGGAGGGTAATGAATTTGGCCCGGTGCAGGAGGGTAGTGAATGTGGCCTGGTGGAGGAGGGTAGTGAATGTGGCCCAGTGCAGGAGGGTAGTGAATATGGCCAGGTGCAGGAGGGTAGTGAATGTGGCCTGGTGCAGGAGGGTAGTGAATGTGGTTCGGTGCAGGATTGCAGTGAATGTGGCCCGGTGCAGGATGGTAGGGAATGTGGCCCAGTGCAGGATGGTAGGGAATGTGGCCTGGTGCAGGAGGGCAGCGAATGAGGCCCGGTGCAGGAGGGTAGTGAATGCGTCCCGGTGAAGGAGGGTAGCGAACGTGGCCCAGTGCATGATGGTAGTGAATGTGGCCCGGTGCAGGAGGGTAGAGAATCAGGCCCGGTGTAGGAGGGTAGCGTACGTGGACTGGTGCAGAAGGGTAGTGAATGTGCCCCGGTGCAGGAGGGTAGTGAATGCGGCCCGGTGCAGGAAGGTAGTGAATATGGTTCGGTGCAGAATTGCAGTGAATGTGGCCCGGTGCAGGCGGGTAGTGAATGTGGCCCGGAGCAGGAGGGTAGCGAATGCGGCCCGGTGCAGGCGGGTAGTCAATGTGGCCCAGTGCAGGAGGGTAGTCAATGTGGCCCAGTGCAGGAGGGTAGCGAATGGGGCCCGGTGCAGGAGGATAGTGAATGTGGCCCGGTGCAGGAGGGTAGTGTATATGGCCCAGTGCAGGAGGGTAGCGAATGCGGCCCGGTGCAGGAGGGTAGAGAATCAGGCCCGGTGCAGGAGGGTAGTGAATGTGGTCCGGTGCTGGAGGGTAGATAATCAGGGCCGGTGCAGGAGGGTGGCGAATGCGGCCCAGTGCAGGAGGGTAGCCAATGCGGCCTGGTGCAGGTGGATAGTGAATGTGGCCAGGTGCAGGATGGTAGTGAATGTGGCCCGGTGCAAGAGGGTAGTGAATGTGGCCCGGTGCGGGAGATAGTTAATATGGCCTGGTACAGGAGGGTAGAGAATCAGGCCCGATGCAGGAGGGTAATGAATGTGGCCCGGTGCAGGAGGGTAGCGAATGTGGCCCAGTGCAGGAGGGTAATGAATGTGGCCCGGTGCAGGACGGTAGCGAATGTGGCCCGGTGCAGGAGGGTAGTGAATGCGGCCCGGTGCAGGAGGGTAGTGAATGCAGCCCGGTGCAGGAGGGTAATGAATGTGGCCCGGAGCAGGAGGGTAGTAAATGTGGCGAGGTGCAGGAGGGTGGTGAATGTGGCCCGGTGCAGGAAGGTAATGAATGTGGCCTGGAGCAGGAGGTAGTGAATGTGGTTCGGTGCAGGAGGGTAGTGAATGTGGCCCAGTGCAGGAGGGTAGTGAATGTGGCCCGGTGCAGAAGGGTAGTGAATGTGGGCCAGGTGCAGGAGGGTAGTGAATGTGGCCCGGTGCAGGAGGGTAGTGAATGTTGCCCGAATCAGGAGGGTAGTGAATGTGGGCCCGGTGCAGGAGGGTAGTGAATGTTGCCCGAATCAGGAGGGTAGCGAACGTGGCCCGGTGCATGATGGTAGTGAATGCGGCACGGTGCAGGAGGGTAGAGAATCAGGCCTGGTGCAGGAGGGTAGCGAATGCTGCCTAGTGCAGGAGGGTAGTGAATGTGGCCCGGTGCAGGAGGGTAGTGAATGTGGCCCAGTGCAGGAGGGTAGTGAATTTGGCCCGGTGCAGGAGGGTAGTGAATGTGGCCTGGTGGAGGAGGGTAGTGAATGTGGCCCAGTGCAGGAGGGTAGTGAATATGGCCAGGTGCAGGAGGGTAGTGAATGTGGCCTGGTGCAGGAGGGTAGTGAATGTGGTTCGGTGCAGGATTGCAGTGAATGTGGCCCGGTGCAGGATGGTAGGGAATGTGGCCCAGTGCAGGATGGTAGGGAATGTGGCCTGGTGCAGGAGGGCAGCGAATGAGGCCCGGTGCAGGAGGGTAGTGAATGCGTCCCGGTGAAGGAGGGTAGCGAACGTGGCCCAGTGCATGATGGTAGTGAATGTGGCCCGGTGCAGGAGGGTAGAGAATCAGGCCCGGTGTAGGAGGGTAGCGTACGTGGACTGGTGCAGAAGGGTAGTGAATGTGCCCCGGTGCAGGAGGGTAGTGAATGCGGCCCGGTGCAGGAAGGTAGTGAATATGGTTCGGTGCAGAATTGCAGTGAATGTGGCCCGGTGCAGGCGGGTAGTGAATGTGGCCCGGAGCAGGAGGGTAGCGAATGCGGCCCGGTGCAGGCGGGTAGTCAATGTGGCCCAGTGCAGGAGGGTAGTCAATGTGGCCCAGTGCAGGAGGGTAGCGAATGGGGCCCGGTGCAGGAGGATAGTGAATGTGGCCCGGTGCAGGAGGGTAGTGTATATGGCCCAGTGCAGGAGGGTAGCGAATGCGGCCCGGTGCAGGAGGGTAGAGAATCAGGCCCGGTGCAGGAGGGTAGTGAATGTGGTCCGGTGCTGGAGGGTAGAGAATCAGGGCCGGTGCAGGAGGGTGGCGAATGCGGCCCAGTGCAGGAGGGTAGCCAATGCGGCCTGGTGCAGGTGGATAGTGAATGTGGCCAGGTGCAGGATGGTAGTGAATGTGGCCCGGTGCAAGAGGGTAGTGAATGTGGCCCGGTGCGGGAGATAGTTAATATGGCCTGGTACAGGAGGGTAGAGAATCAGGCCCGATGCAGGAGGGTAATGAATGTGGCCCGGTGCAGGAGGGTAGCGAATGTGGCCCAGTGCAGGAGGGTAATGAATGTGGCCCGGTGCAGGACGGTAGCGAATGTGGCCCGGTGCAGGAGGGTAGTGAATGCGGCCCGGTGCAGGAGGGTAGTGAATGCAGCCCGGTGCAGGAGGGTAGCGAACGTGGCCCGGTGCAGGATGATAGTGAATGTGGCCCGGTGCATGATGGTAGTGAATGTGGCCCGGTGCAGGAGGGTAGAGAATCAGGCCCAGTGCAGGAGGGTAGCGAATGCTGCCCGGTGCAGGAGGGTAGCTTACGTGGCCTGGTGCAGAAGGGTAGTAAATGTCGCCCGGTGCAGGAGGGTAGCGAATGTGGCCCGGTGCATGATGGTAGTGAATGTGGCCCGGTGCAGGAAGGTAGTGAATGTGGTTCGGTGCAGAATTGCAGTGAATGTGGCCCGGTGCAGGATGGTAGGGAATGCGGCCCGGTGCAGGAAGGTAGTGATGTGGTTCGGTGCAGAATTGCAGTAAATGTGGCCCGGAGCAGGAGGGTAGCGAATGCGGCCCGGTGCAGGAGGGTAGTGAATGTGGTTCGGTGCAGGATTGCAGTGAATGTGGCCCGGTGCAGGATGGTAGGGAATGTGGCCTGGTGCAGGAGGGCAGCCAATGTGGCCCGTTGCAGGAGGGTAGTGAATGTGGCCCGGTGCAGGAGGGTTGTGAATGTGGCCCGGTGCAGATGGGTAGTGAATGTGGGCCAGGTGCAGGAGGGTAGTGAATGTGGCCCGTTGCAGAAGGGTAGTGAATGTTGGCCAGGTGCAGGAGGGTAGTGAATGTAGCCAGGTGCAGGAGGGTAGTGAATGTAGCCCGGTGCAGGAGGGTAGTGAATGTGGCCTGGTGCAGGAGGGTAGTGAATGTGGCCTGGAGCATGAGGGTAGTGAATGTGATTCGGTGCAGGATGATAGGGAATGTGGCCCAGTGCAGGAGGGTAGTGAATGCGGGCCAGGTGCAGGAGGGTAGTGAAAATGGCCCGGTGCAGGAGGGTAGTGAATGCGGCCCAATGCAGGAGGGTAGTGAATATGGCCCGGTGCAGGAGGGTAGCGAATGCGGCCCGGTGCAGGAGGGTAGTGAATGTGGCCTCGTGCAGGAGGGTAGTGAATGTGGACTGGTGCAGGAGGGTAGTGAATATGACCCGGTGCAGGAGGGTAGTGAATATGGCCCGGTGCAGGAGGGTAGTGAATGTGGCCCAGTGCAGGAGGGTAGGGAACGTAGCCTTTGCAGGAGGATAGTGAATGTGGCTGGTGCAGGATGGTAGGGAATGTGGCCTGGTGAAGGAGGGCAGCGAATGAGGCCCGGTGCAGGAGGGTAGTGAATGCGGCCCGGTGCAGGAGGGTAGTGAATGTGGCCTCGTGCAGGAGGGTAGTGAATGTGGCCTGGTGCAGGAGGGTAGTGAATATGACCCGGTGCAGGAGGGTAGTGAATATGGCCCGGTGCAGGAGGGTAGTGAATGTGGCCCAGTGCAGGAGGGTAGGGAACGTAGCCTTTGCAGGAGGATAGTGAATGTGGCTGGTGCAGGATGGTAGGGAATGTGGCCTGGTGAAGGAGGGCAGCGAATGAGGCCCGGTGCAGGAGGGTAGTGAATGCGGCCCGGTGCAGGAGGGTAGCGAACGTGGCCCGGTGCATGATGGTCGTGAATGCGGCCCAGTGCATGATGGTAGTGAATGTGGCCCGGTGCAGGAGTGTAGAGAATCAGGCCCGGTGCAGGAGGGTAGCTAATGCTGCCCGGTGCAGGAGGGTAGCTTACGTGGCCTGGTGCAGAAGCGTAGTAAATGTCACCCGGTGCAGGAGGGTAGTGAATGTGGCCCGGTGCATGATGGTAGTGAATACGGCCCGGTGCATGATCGTAGTGAATGTGGCCTGGTGCAGGAGGGTAGAGAATCAGGCCCGGTGCAGGAGGGTAGCTTACTTGGCCTGGTGCAGAAGGGTAGTAAATGTCGCCCGGTGCATGATGGTAGTGAATGCGGCCCGATGCAGGAAAGTAGTGAATGTGGTTCGGTGCAGAACTGCAGTGAATGTGGCCCGGTGCAGGATGGTAGGGAATGTGGCCCGTTGCAGGATGGTAGGGAATGTGGCCCGTTGCAGGAAGGTAGTGAATGTGGTTCGGTGCAGGATTGCAGTGAATGTGGCCCGGTGCAGGCGGGTAGTGAATGTGGCCCGGAGCAGGGGGGTAGCGAATGCGGCCCGGTGCAGGCGGGTAGTCAATGTGGCCCAGTGCAGGAGGGTAGTCAATGTGGCCCAGTGCAGGACGGTAGCGAATGTGGCCCGGTGCAGGAGGATAGTGAATGTGGCCCGGTGCAGGAGGGTAGTGTATATGGCCCAGTGCAGGAGGGTAGCGAATGCGGCCCGGTGCAGGAGGGTAGAGAATCAGGCCCGGTGCAGGAGGGTAGTGAATGTGGTCCGGTGCTGGAGGGTAGAGAATCAGGGCCGGTGCAGGAGGGTGGCGAATGCGGCCCAGTGCAGGAGGGTAGCCAATGCGGCCTGGTGCAGGTGGATAGTGAATGTGGCCAGGTGCAGGATGGTAGTGAATGTGGCCCGGTGCAAGAGGGTAGTGAATGTGGCCCGGTGCGGGAGATAGTTAATATGGCCTGGTGCAGGAGGGTAGAGAATCAGGCCCGATGCAGGAGGGTAGTGAATGTGGCCCGGTGCAGGAGGGTAGCGAATGTGGCCCAGTGCAGGAGGTTAATGAATGTGGCCCGGTGCAGGACGGTAGCGAATGTGGCCCGGTGCAGGAGGGTAGTGAATGCGGCCCGGTGCAGGAGGGTAGTGAATGCGGCCCGGTGCAGGAGGGTAGTGAATGTAGCCCGGTGCAGGAGGGTAGTGAATGTGGCCTGGTGCAGGAGGGTAGTGAATGTGGCCTGGAGCATGAGGGTAGTGAATGTGATTCGGTGCAGGATGATAGGGAATGTGGCCCAGTGCAGGAGGGTAGTGAATGTGGGCCAGGTGCAGGAGGGTAGTGAAAATGGCCCGGTGCAGGAGGGTAGTGAATGCGGCCCAATGCAGGAGGGTAGTGAATATGGCCCGGTGCAGGAGGGTAGCGAATGCGGCCCAGTGCAGGAGGGTAGTGAATGTGGCCCGGAGCAGGAGGGTAGCGAATGCGGCCCGGTGCAGGAGGGTAGTGAATGTGGCCTCGTGCAAGAGGGTAGTGAATGGGGCCTGGTGCAGGAGGGTAGTGAATATGACCCGGTGCAGGAGGGTAGTGAATGTGGCCCAGTGCAGGAGGGTAGGGAACGTAGCCTTTGCAGGAGGATAGTGAATGTGGCTGGTGCAGGATGGTAGGGAATGTGGCCTGGTGCAGGAGGGCAGCGAATGGGGCCCGAATCAGGAGGGTAGTGAATGTGGCCCGGTGCAGGAGGGTAGCGAACGTGGCCCGGTGCATGATGGTAGTGAATGCGGCACGGTGCAGGAAGGTAGTGAATGTGGTTCAGTGCAGAATTGCAGTGAATGTGGCCCGGTGCAGGCGGGTAGTGAATGTGGCCCGGAGCAGGAGGGTAGCGAATGCGGCCCGGTGCAGGCGGGTAGTCAATGTGGCCCAGTGCAGGAGGGTAGTCAATGTGGCCCAGTGCAGGACGGTAGCGAATGTGGCCCGGTGCAGGAGGATAGTGAATGTGGGCCAGGTGCAGGAGGGTAGTGAATGTAACCAGGAGCAGGAGGGTAGTGAATGTTGCCCGAATCAGGAGGGTAGTGAATGTGGCCCGGTGCAGGCGGGTAGTGAATGTGGCCCGGAGCAGGAGGGTAGCGAATGCGGCCCGGTGCAGGCGGGTAGTCAATGTGGCCCAGTGCAGGAGGGTAGTCAATGTGGCCCAGTGCAGGACGGTAGCGAATGTGGCCCGGTGCAGGAGGATAGTGAATGTGGCCCGGTGCAGGAGGGTAGTGTATATGGCCCAGTGCAGGAGGGTAGCGAATGCGGCCCGGTGCAGGAGGGTAGAGAATCAGGCCCGGTGCAGGAGGGTAGTGAATGTGGTCCGGTGCTGGAGGGTAGAGAATCAGGGCCGGTGCAGGAGGGTGGCGAATGCGGCCCAGTGCAGGAGGGTAGCCAATGCGGCCTGGTGCAGGTGGATAGTGAATGTGGCCAGGTGCAGGATGGTAGTGAATGTGGCCCGGTGCAAGAGGGTAGTGAATGTGGCCCGGTGCGGGAGATAGTTAATATGGCCTGGTGCAGGAGGGTAGAGAATCAGGCCCGATGCAGGAGGGTAGTGAATGTGGCCCGGTGCAGGAGGGTAGCGAATGTGGCCCAGTGCAGGAGGGTAATGAATGTGGCCCGGTGCAGGACGGTAGCGAATGTGGCCCGGTGCAGGAGGGTAGTGAATGCGGCCCGGTGCAGGAGGGTAGTGAATGCGGCCCGGTGCAGGAGGGTAGTGAATGTAGCCCGGTGCAGGAGGGTAGTGAATGTGGCCTGGTGCAGGAGGGTAGTGAATGTGGCCTGGAGCATGAGGGTAGTGAATGTGATTCGGTGCAGGATGATAGGGAATGTGGCCCAGTGCAGGAGGGTAGTGAATGTGGGCCAGGTGCAGGAGGGTAGTGAAAATGGCCCGGTGCAGGAGGGTAGTGAATGCGGCCCAATGCAGGAGGGTAGTGAATATGGCCCGGTGCAGGAGGGTAGCGAATGCGGCCCAGTGCAGGAGGGTAGTGAATGTGGCCCGGAGCAGGAGGGTAGCGAATGCGGCCCGGTGCAGGAGGGTAGTGAATGTGGCCTCGTGCAAGAGGGTAGTGAATGGGGCCTGGTGCAGGAGGGTAGTGAATATGACCCGGTGCAGGAGGGTAGTGAATATGGCCCGGTGCAGGAGGGTAGTGAATGTGGCCCAGTGCAGGAGGGTAGGGAACGTAGCCTTTGCAGGAGGATAGTGAATGTGGCTGGTGCAGGATGGTAGGGAATGTGGCCTGGTGCAGGAGGGCAGCGAATGAGGCCCGGTGCAGGAGGGTAGTGAATGCGGCCCGGTGCAGGAGGGTAGCGAACGTGGCCCGGTGCATGATGGTAGTGAATGCGGCCCAGTGCATGATGGTAGTGAATGTGGCCCGGTGCAGGAGTGTAGATAATCAGGCCCGGTGCAGGAGGGTAGCTAATGCTGCCCGGTGCAGGAGGGTAGCTTACGTGGCCTGGTGCAGAAGGGTAGTAAATGTCGCCCGGTGCAGGAGGGTAGTGAATGTGGCCCGGTGCATGATGGTAGTGAATGCGGCCCGATGCAGGAAAGTAGTGAATGTGGTTCGGTGCAGGATTGCAGTGAATGTGGCCCGGTGCAGGATGGTAGGGAATGTGGCCTGGTGCAGGAGGGCAGCCAATTGGCCCGTTGCAGGAGGGTAGTGAATGTGGCCCGGAGCAGGAAGGAAGTGAATGTGGCCCAGTGCAGGAGGGTAGTGAATGTGGCCCGGTGCAGAAGGGTAGTGAATGTGGGCCAGGTGCAGGAGGGTAGTGAATGTAACCAGGAGCAGGAGGGTAGTGAATGTTGCCCGAATCAGGAGGGAGTGAATGTGGCCCGGTGCAGGAGGGTAGTGAATGTGGGCCAGGTGCAGGAGGGTAGTGAAAATGGCCCGGTGCAGGAGGGTAGTGAATGCGGCCCAATGCAGGAGGGTAGTGAATATGGCCCGGTGCAGGAGGGTAGCGAATGCGGCCCAGTGCAGGAGGGTAGTGAATATGGCCCGGAGCAGGAGGGTAGCGAATGCGGCCCGGTGCAGGAGGGTAGTGAATGTGGCCTCGTGCAGGAGGGTAGTGAATGTGGCCTGGTGCAGGAGGGTAGTGAATATGACCCGGTGCAGGAGGGTAGTGAATATGGCCCGGTGCAGGAGGGTAGTGAATGTGGCCCAGTGCAGGAGGGTAGGGAATGTGGCCCAGTGCAGGAGGGTAGGGAACGTAGCCTTTGCAGGAGGATAGTGAATGTGGCTGGTGCAGGATGGTAGGGAATGTGGCCTGGTGCAGGAGGGCAGCGAATGAGGCCCGGTGCAGGAGGGTAGTGAATGCGGCCCGGTGCAGGAGGGTAGCGAACGTGGCCCGGTGCATGATGGTAGTGAATGCGGCCCAGTGCATGATGGTAGTGAATGTGGCCCGGTGCAGGAGTGTAGAGAATCAGGCCCGGTGCAGGAGGGTAGCTAATGCGGTGCAGGAGGGTAGCGAACGTGGCCCGGTGCATGATGGTAGTGAATGCGGCCCAGTGCATGATGGTAGTGAATATGGCCCGGTACAGGAGAGTAGTGAATATGGCCCGGAGCAGGAGGGTAGCGAATGCGGTCAAGTGCAGGAGGGTAGCCAATGCGGCCCGGTGCAGGAGGATAGTGAATGTGGCCCGGAGAAGGAAGGTAATGAATGTGGGCCAGGTGCAGGAGGGTAGTGAATGTGGCCCGGTGCAGAAGGGTAGTGAATGTGGGCCAGGTGCAGGAGGGTAGTGAATGTAACCAGGAGCAGGAGGGTAGTGAATGTTGCCCGAATCAGGAGGGTAGTGAATGTGGCCCGGTGCAGGAGGGTAGCGAACGTGGCCCGGTGCATAATGGTAGTGAATGCGGCCCGGTGCAGGATGGTAGGGAATGTGGCCCAGTGCAGAAGGGTAGTGAATATGGCCCGGTGCAGGAGGGTAGTGAATGTGGCCCAGTGCAGGAGGGTAGGGAACGTAGCCTTTGCAGGAGGATAGTGAATGTGGCTGGTGCAGGATGGTAGGGAATGTGGCCTGGTGCAGGAGGGCAGCGAATGAGGCCCGGTGCAGGAGGGTAGTGAATGCGGCCCGGTGCAGGAGGGTAGCGAACGTGGCCCGGTGCATGATGGTAGTGAATGCGGCCCAGTGCATGATGGTAGTGAATGTGGCCCGGTGCAGGAGTGTAGAGAATCAGGCCCGGTGCAGGAGGGTAGCTAATGCGGTGCAGGAGGGTAGCGAACGTGGCCCGGTGCATGATGGTAGTGAATGCGGCCCAGTGCATGATGGTAGTGAATATGGCCCGGTACAGGAGAGTAGTGAATATGGCCCGGAGCAGGAGGGTAGCGAATGCGGTCAAGTGCAGGAGGGTAGCCAATGCGGCCCGGTGCAGGAGGATAGTGAATGTGGCCCGGAGAAGGAAGGTAATGAATGTGGGCCAGGTGCAGGAGGGTAGTGAATGTGGCCCGGTGCAGAAGGGTAGTGAATGTGGGCCAGGTGCAGGAGGGTAGTGAATGTAACCAGGAGCAGGAGGGTAGTGAATGTTGCCCGAATCAGGAGGGTAGTGAATGCGGCCCGGTGCAGGAGGGTAGCGAACGTGGCCCGGTGCATGATGGTAGTGAATGCGGCCCAGTGCATGATGGTAGTGAATGTGGCCCGGTGCAGGAGTGTAGAGAATCAGGCCAGGTGCAGGAGGGTAGCGAATGCTGCCCGGTGCAGGAGGGTAGCTTACGTGGCCTGGTGCAGAAGCGTAGTAAATGTCACCCGGTGCAGGAGGGTAGTGAATTTGGCCCGATGCATGATGGTAGTGAATACGGCCCGGTGCATGATGGTAGTGAATGTGGCCTGGTGCAGGAGGGTAGATAATCAGGCCCGGTGCAGGAGGGTAGCGAATGCTGCCCGGTGCAGGAGGGTAGCTTACTTGGCCTGGTGCAGAAGGGTAGTAAATGTCGCCTGGTGCAGGAGGGTTGTGAATGTGGCCCGGTGCATGATGGTAGTGAATGCGGCCCGGTGCAGGAAAGTAGTGAATGTGGTTCGGTGCAGGATGGTAGGGAATGTGGCCTGGTGCAGGAGGGTAGTGAATGTGGCCTGGTGCAGGAGGGTAGTGAATATGACCTGGTGCAGGAGGGTAGTGAATGCGGCCCAGTGCAGGAGGGTAGCGAATGCGGCCCGGTGCAGGAGGGTAGTGAATGTGGCCTCGTGCAGGAGGGTAGTGAATGTGGCCTGGTGCAGGAGGGTAGTGAATATGACCCGGTGCAGGAGGGTAGTGAATGTGGCCCGGAGAAGGAAGGTAGTGAATGTGGCCCAGTGCAGGAGGGTAGTGAATGTGGGCCAGGTGCAGGAGTGTAGAGAATCAGGCCAGGTGCAGGAGGGTAGCGAATGCTGCCCGGTGCAGGAGGGTAGCTTACGTGGCCTGGTGCAGAAGCGTAGTAAATGTCACCCGGTGCAGGAGGGTAGTGAATTTGGCCCGGTGCATGATGGTAGTGAATACGGCCCGGTGTATGATGGTAGTGAATGTGGCCTGGTGCAGGAGGGTAGAGAATCAGGCCCAGTGCAGGAGGGTAGCGAATGCTGCCCGGTGCAGGAGGGTAGCTTACTTGGCCTGGTGCAGAAGGGTAGTAAATGTCGCCCGGTGCAGGAGGGTAGTGAATGTGGTTCGGTGCAGGATGGTAGGGAATGTGGCCTGGTGCAGGAGGGTCGTGAATGTGGCCTGGTGCAGGAGGGTAGTGAATATGACCCAGTGCAGGAGGGTAGTGAATGCGGCCCAGTGCAGGAGGGTAGCGAATGCGGCCCGGTGCAGGAGGGTAGTGAATGTGGCCTCGTGCAGGAGGGTAGTGAATGTGGCCTGGTGCAGGAGGGTAGTGAATGTGGCCTGGTGCAGGAGGGTAGTGAATATGACCCGGTGCAGGAGGGTAGTGAATGCGGCCCGGTGCAGGAGGGTAGTGAATGTGGCCTCGTGCAGGAGGGTAGCCAATGCGGCACAGTGCAGGAGGGTAGTGAATGTGGCCCGGTGCAGGAGGGTAGTGAATGTGGCCCGGTGCAGAAGGGTAGTGAATGTGGGCCAGGTGCAGGAGGGTAGTGAATGTAACCAGGAGCAGGAGGGTAGTGAATGTTGCCCGAATCAGGAGGGTAGTGAATGTGGCCTGGTGCAGGAGGGTAGTGAATATGACCCGGTGCAGGAGGGTAGTGAATGTGGCCCGGAGAAGGAAGGTAGTGAATGTGGCCCAGTGCAGGAGGGTAGTGAATGTGGGCCAGGTGCAGGAGGGTAATGAATGTGGGCCAGGTGCAGGAGGGTAGTGAATGTGGCCCGGTGCAGGAGGGTAGTGAATGTGGGCCAGGTGCAGGAGGGTAATGAATGTGGGCCAGGTGCAGAAGGGTAGTGAATGTGGGCCAGGTGCAGGAGGGTAGTGAATGTAACCAGGAGCAGGAGGGTAGTGAATGTTGCCCGAATCAGGAGGGTAGTGAATGTGGCCCGGTGCAGGAGGGTAACGAACGTGGCCCGGTGCATAATGGTAGTGAATGCGGCACGGTGCAGGAAGGTAGTGAATGTGGTTCGGTGCAGAATTGCAGTGAATGCGGCCCGGTGCAGGATGGTAGGGAATGTGGCCCGGTGCAGGAGGGTAGTGAATGTGGCCCAGTGCAGGAGTGTAGGGAACGTAGCCTTTGCAGGAGGATAGTGAATTTGGCCTGGTGCAGGGTGGTAGTGAATGCTGCATGGTGCAGGAAGGTAGTGAATGTGGTTCGGTGCAGAATTGCAGTGAATGCGGCCCGGTGCAGGATGGTAGGGAATGTAGCCCGGTGCAGGAGGGTAGTGAATATGGCCCGGTGCAGGAGGGTAGTGAATGTGGCCCAGTGCAGGAGGGTAGGGAACGTAGCCTTTGCAGGAGGATAGTGAATGTGGCTGGTGCAGGATGGTAGGGAATGTGGCCTGGTGCAGGAGGGCAGCGAATGAGGCCCGGTGCAGGAGGGTAGCGAACGTGGCCCGGTGCATGATGGTAGTGAATGCGGCCCAGTGCATGATGGTAGTGAATGTGGCCCGATGCAGGATGGTAGGAAATGTGGCCTGGTGCAGGAGGGCGGCCAATGTGGCCCGTTGAGGAGGGTAGTGAATGTGGACCGGAGCAGGAAGGTAGTGAATGTGGCCCAGTGCAGGAGGGTAGTGAATGTGGACCGGAGCAGGAAGGTAGTGAATGTGGCCCAGTGCAGGAGGGTAGTGAATGTAGCCAGGAGCAGGAGGGTAGTGAATGTGGTTCGGTGCAGGATTGCAGTGAATGTGGCCCGGTGCAGGATGATAGGGAATGTGGCCCGGTGCAGGAGGGTAGTGAATGTGGCCCGGTGCAGGAGGGTAGTGAATGTGGCCCGGTGCAGGAGGATGGTGAATGTAACCAGGAGCAGGAGGGTAGTGAATGTTGCCCGAATCAGGAGGGTAGTGAATGTGGCCCAGTGCAGGAGGGTAGCGAACGTGGCCCGGTGCATGATGGTAGTGAATGCGGCACGGTGCAGGAAGGTAGTGAATGTGGTTCGGTGCAGAATTGCAGTGAATGCGGCCCGGTGCAGGATGGTAGGGAATGTGGCCCGGTGCAGAACGGTAGTGAATATGGCCCGGTGCAGGATGGTAGGGAATGTGGCCCGGTGCAGGAGGGTAGGGAACGTAGCCTTTGCAGGAGGATAGTGAATGTGGCCTGGTGCAGGATGGTAGGGAATGTGGCTTGGTGCAGGAGGGCAGCGAATGAGGCCCGGTGCAGGAGGGTAGTGAATGCGGCCCAGTGCATGATGGTAGTGAATGTGGCCCGGTGCAGGAGTGTAGAGAATCAGGCCCGCTGCAGGAGGGTAGCGAATGCTGCCCAGTGCAGGAGGGTAGTTTACGTGGCCTCGTGCAGAAGCGTAGTAAATGTCACCCGGTGCAGGAGGGTAGTGAATGTGGCCCGGTGCAGGAGGGTAGTGAATGTGGCCCGGTGCATGATGGTAGTGAATGCGGCCCGGTGCAGGAAAGTAGGGAATGTGGCCCGGTGCAGGAGGGTGGTGAATGCGGCCCAGGGCAGGAGGGTAGTGAATATGGCCAGGTGCAGGAGAGTAGTAAATGTGGCCCGGAGCAGGAGGGTAGCGAATGCGGCCCAGTGCAGGAGGGTAGCCAATGCGGCCCGGTGCAGGAGGGTAGTGAAAGTGGTTCGGTGCAGGATTGCAGTGAATGTGGACCGGTGCAGGATGGTAGGGAATGTGGCCTGGTGCAGGAGGGCAGCCAATGTGGCCCGTTGCAGGAGGGTAGTGAATGTGGACCGGAGCAGGAAGGTAGTGAATGTGGCCCAGTGCAGAAGGGTAGTGAATGTGGGCCCGGAGCAGGAGGGTAGCGAATGCGGCCCAGTGCAGGAGGGTAGTGAATGTGGTTCGGTGCAGGATTGCAGTGAATGTGGCCCGTTGCAGGAGGGTAGTGAATGTGGGCCAGGTGCAGGAGGGTAGTGAATGTAGCCAGGAGCAGGAGGGTAGTGAATGTGGTTCGGTGCAGGAGGGTAGTGAATGTGGGCCAGGTGCAGGAGGTTAGTGAATGTGGCCCGGTGCAGGAGGGTAGTGAATGTGGCCCGGTGCAGGAGGGTAGTGAATGTAGCCCGGTGCAGGAGGGTAGTGAATGTGGCCCGGTGCAGGATGGTAGTGAACATGACCCGGTGCAGGAGGGTAGTGAATGTGGCCCGGAGCAGGCGGGTAGCGAATGTGGCCTGGTGCAGGAGGGCAGTGAATGTGGCCCGGTGCAGGAGGGCAGCGAATGTGGCCCGGTGCAGGAGGGTAGTGAATGCGGCCCGGTGCAGGAGGGTAGCGAACGTGGCCCGGTGCAGGAGGGTAGTGAATGTGGCCTGGTGCAGGAGGGTAACCTCGTGCAGAAGCGTAGTAAATGTCACCCGGTGCAGGAGGGTAGTGAATGTGGCCCGGTGCAGGAGGGTAGTGAATGTGGCCCGGTGCATGATGGTAGTGAATGCGGCCCGGTGCTGGAAAGTAGTGAATGTGGTTCGGTGCAGAATTGCAGTGAATGTGGCCCGGTGCAGGATGGTAGGGAATGCGGCCCGGTGCAGGAAGGTAGTGATGTGGTTCGGTGCAGAATTGCAGTGAATGTGGCCCGGTGCAGGAGGGTAGTGAATGCGGCCTGGAGCATGAGGGTAGTGAATGTGACCCGGTCCAGGATTGCAGTGAATGTGGCCCGGTGCAGGAGGGTAGTGAATGTGGCCAGGTGCAGGAGGGTAGTGAATGTGGGCCAGGTGCAGGAGGTTCGTGAATGTGGCCCGGTGCAGGAGGGTAGTGAATGTGGCCTGGTGCAGGAGGGTAGTGAATGTAGCCCGGTGCAGGAGGGTAGTGAATGTGGCCCGGTGCAGGATGGTAGTGAACATGACCCGGTGCAGGAGGGTAGTGAATGTGGCCCGGAGCAGGCGGGTAGCGAATGTGGCCTGGTGCAGGAGGGCAGTGAATGTGGCCCGGTGCAGGAGGGCAGCGAATGTGGCCCGGTGCAGGAGGGTAGTGAATGCGGCCCGGTGCAGGAGGGTAGCGAACGTGGCCCGGTGCAGGAGGGTAGTGAATGTGGCCTGGTGCAGGAGGGTAACCTCGTGCAGAAGCGTAGTAAATGTCACCCGGTGCAGGAGGGTAGTGAATGTGGCCCGGTGCAGGAGGGTAGTGAATGTGGCCCGGTGCATGATGGTAGTGAATGCGGCCCGGTGCAGGAAAGTAGTGAATGTGGTTCGGTGCAGAATTGCAGTGAATGTGGCCCGGTGCAGGATGGTAGGGAATGCGGCCCGGTGCAGGAAGGTAGTGATGTGGTTCGGTGCAGAATTGCAGTGAATGTGGCCCGGTGCAGGAGGGTAGTGAATGCGGCCTGGAGCATGAGGGTAGTGAATGTGACCCGGTCCAGGATTGCAGTGAATGTGGCCCGGTGCAGGAGGGTAGTGAATGTGGCCAGGTGCAGGAGGGTAGTGAATGTGGTTCGGTGCAGGATTGCAGTGAATGTGGCCCGATGCAGGATGGTAGGAAATGTGGCCTGGTGCAGGAGGGCGGCCAATGTGGCCCGTTGAGGAGGGTAGTGAATGTGGACCGGAGCAGGAAGGTAGTGAATGTGGCCCAGTGCAGGATGGTAGTGAATGTGGACCGGAGCAGGAAGGTAGTGAATGTGGCCCAGTGCAGGAGGGTAGTGAATGTAGCCAGGAGCAGGAGGGTAGTGAATGTGGCCCGGTGCAGGATGATAGGGAATGTGGCCCAGTGCAGGAGGGTAGTGAATGTGGCCCGGTGCAGGAGGGTAGTGAATGTGGCCCGGTGCAGGAGGATGGTGAATGTGGCCCGGTGCAGGAGGGTAGTGAATGTGGGCCAGGTGCAGGAGGGTAGTGAATGTAACCAGGAGCAGGAGGGTAGTGAATGTTGCCCGAATCAGGAGGGTAGTGAATGTGGCCCAGTGCAGGAGGGTAGCGAACGTGGCCCGGTGCATGATGGTAGTGAATGCGGCACGGTGCAGGAAGGTAGTGAATGTGGTTCGGTGCAGAATTGCAGTGAATGCGGCCCGGTGCAGGATGGTAGGGAATGTGGCCCGGTGCAGAACGGTAGTGAATATGGCCCGGTGCAGGATGGTAGGGAATGTGGCCCGGTGCAGGAGGGTAGGGAACGTAGCCTTTGCAGGAGGATAGTGAATGTGGCCTGGTGCAGGATGGTAGGGAATGTGGCTTGGTGCAGGAGGGCAGCGAATGAGGCCCGGTGCAGGAGGGTAGTGAATGCGGCCCAGTGCATGATGGTAGTGAATGTGGCCCGGTGCAGGAGTGTAGAGAATCAGGCCCGCTGCAGGAGGGTAGCGAATGCTGCCCAGTGCAGGAGGGTAGTTTACGTGGCCTCGTGCAGAAGCGTAGTAAATGTCACCCGGTGCAGGAGGGTAGTGAATGTGGCCCGGTGCAGGAGGGTAGTGAATGTGGCCCGGTGCATGATGGTAGTGAATGCGGCCCGGTGCAGGAAAGTAGGGAATGTGGCCCGGTGCAGGAGGGTAGTGAATATGGCCAGGTGCAGGAGAGTAGTAAATGTGGCCCGGAGCAGGAGGGTAGCGAATGCGGCCCAGTGCAGGAGGGTAGCCAATGCGGCCCGGTGCAGGAGGGTAGTGAAAGTGGTTCGGTGCAGGATTGCAGTGAATGTGGACCGGTGCAGGATGGTAGGGAATGTGGCCTGGTGCAGGAGGGTAGTGAATGTGGACCGGAGCAGGAAGGGAGTGAATGTGGCCCAGTGCAGAAGGGTAGTGAATGTGGGCCCGGAGCAGGAGGGTAGCGAATGCGGCCCAGTGCAGGAGGGTAGTGAATGTGGTTCGGTGCAGGAGGGTAGTGAATGTGGGCCAGGTGCAGGAGGTTAGTGAATGTGGCCCGGTGCAGGAGGGTAGTGAATGTAGCCCGGTGCAGGAGGGTAGTGAATGTGGCCCGGTGCAGGATGGTAGTGAACATGACCCGGTGCAGGAGGGTAGTGAATGTGGCCCGGAGCAGGCGGGTAGCGAATGTGGCCTGGTGCAGGAGGGCAGTGAATGTGGCCCGGTGCAGGAGGGTAGTGAATGAGGTTCGGTGCAGGAGGGTATTGAATGTGGCCCGGTGCAGAAGGGTAGTGAATGTGGGCCAGGCGCAGGAGGGTAGTGAATGTAACCAGGAGCAGGAGGGTAGTGAATGTTGCCCGAATCAGGAGGGTAGTGAATGTGGCCCGGTGCAGGAGGGTAGCGAACGTGGCCCGGTGCATGATGGTAGTGAATGCGGCACGGTGCAGGAAGGTAGTGAATGTGGTTCGGTGCAGAATTGCAGTGAATGCGGCCCGGTGCAGGATGGTAGGGAATGTGGCCCGGTGCAGAACGGTAGTGAATATGGCCCGGTGCAGGAGGGTAGTGAATGTGGCCCAGTGCAGGAGGGTAGGGAACGTAGCCTTTGCAGGAGGATAGTGAATGTGGCCTGGTGCAGGATGGTAGGGAATGTGGCCTGGTGCAGGAGGGCAGCGAATGAGGCCCGGTGCATGATGTTAGTGAATGCGGCCCAGTGCATGATGGTAGTGAATGTGGCCCGGTGCAGGAGTGTAGAGAATCAGGCCCGGTGCAGGAGGGTCGCGAATGCTGCCCAGTGCAGGAGGGTAGTGAATGTGGCCCGGTGCAGGAGGGTAGCTTACGTGGCCTCATGCAGAAGCGTAGTAAATGTCACCCGGTGCAGGAGGGTAGTGAATGTGGCCCGGTGCAGGAGGGTAGTGAATGTGGCCCGGTGCATGATGGTAGTGAATGCGGCCCGGTGCAGGAAAGTAGGGAATGTGGCCCGGTGCAGGAGGGTAGTGAATATGGCCAGGTGCAGGAGAGTAGTAAATGTGGCCCAGTGCAGGAGGGTAGCCAATGCGGCCCAGTGCAGGAGGGTAGCCAATGCGGCCCGGTGCAGGAGGGTAGTGAATGTGGTTCGGTGCAGGATTGCAGTGAATGTGGCCCGGTGCAGGATGATAGGGAATGTGGCCCAGTGCAGGAGGGTAGTGAATGTGGCCCGGTGCAGGAGGGTAGTGAATGTGGCCCGGTGCAGGAGGATGGTGAATGTAACCAGGAGCAGGAGGTAGTGAATGTTGCCCGAATCAGGAGGGTAGTGAATGTGGCCCAGTGCAGGAGGGTAGCGAACGTGGCCCGGTGCATGATGGTAGTGAATGCGGCACGGTGCAGGAAGGTAGTGAATGTGGTTCGGTGCAGAATTGCAGTGAATGCGGCCCGGTGCAGGATGGTAGGGAATGTGGCCCGGTGCAGAACGGTAGTGAATATGGCCCGGTGCAGGATGGTAGGGAATGTGGCCCGGTGCAGGAGGGTAGGGAACGTAGCCTTTGCAGGAGGATAGTGAATGTGGCCTGGTGCAGGATGGTAGGGAATGTGGCTTGGTGCAGGAGGGCAGCGAATGAGGCCCGGTGCAGGAGGGTAGTGAATGCGGCCCAGTGCATGATGGTAGTGAATGTGGCCCGGTGCAGGAGTGTAGAGAATCAGGCCCGCTGCAGGAGGGTAGCGAATGCTGCCCAGTGCAGGAGGGTAGTTTACGTGGCCTCGTGCAGAAGCGTAGTAAATGTCACCCGGTGCAGGAGGGTAGTGAATGTGGCCCGGTGCAGGAGGGTAGTGAATGTGGCCCGGTGCATGATGGTAGTGAATGCGGCCCGGTGCAGGAAAGTAGGGAATGTGGCCCGGTGCAGGAGGGTGGTGAATGCGGCCCAGGGCAGGAGGGTAGTGAATATGGCCAGGTGCAGGAGAGTAGTAAATGTGGCCCGGAGCAGGAGGGTAGCGAATGCGGCCCAGTGCAGGAGGGTAGCCAATGCGGCCCGGTGCAGGAGGGTAGTGAAAGTGGTTCGGTGCAGGATTGCAGTGAATGTGGACCGGTGCAGGATGGTAGGGAATGTGGCCTGGTGCAGGAGGGCAGCCAATGTGGCCCGTTGCAGGAGGGTAGTGAATGTGGACCGGAGCAGGAAGGTAGTGAATGTGGCCCAGTGCAGAAGGGTAGTGAATGTGGGCCCGGAGCAGGAGGGTAGCGAATGCGGCCCAGTGCAGGAGGGTAGTGAATGTGGTTCGGTGCAGGATTGCAGTGAATGTGGCCCGTTGCAGGAGGGTAGTGAATGTGGGCCAGGTGCAGGAGGGTAGTGAATGTAGCCAGGAGCAGGAGGGTAGTGAATGTGGTTCGGTGCAGGAGGGTAGTGAATGTGGGCCAGGTGCAGGAGGTTAGTGAATGTGGCCCGGTGCAGGAGGGTAGTGAATGTGGCCCGGTGCAGGAGGGTAGTGAATGTAGCCCGGTGCAGGAGGGTAGTGAATGTGGCCCGGTGCAGGATGGTAGTGAACATGACCCGGTGCAGGAGGGTAGTGAATGTGGCCCGGAGCAGGCGGGTAGCGAATGTGGCCTGGTGCAGGAGGGCAGTGAATGTGGCCCGGTGCAGGAGGGCAGCGAATGTGGCCCGGTGCAGGAGGGTAGTGAATGCGGCCCGGTGCAGGAGGGTAGCGAACGTGGCCCGGTGCAGGAGGGTAGTGAATGTGGCCTGGTGCAGGAGGGTAACCTCGTGCAGAAGCGTAGTAAATGTCACCCGGTGCAGGAGGGTAGTGAATGTGGCCCGGTGCAGGAGGGTAGTGAATGTGGCCCGGTGCATGATGGTAGTGAATGCGGCCCGGTGCTGGAAAGTAGTGAATGTGGTTCGGTGCAGAATTGCAGTGAATGTGGCCCGGTGCAGGATGGTAGGGAATGCGGCCCGGTGCAGGAAGGTAGTGATGTGGTTCGGTGCAGAATTGCAGTGAATGTGGCCCGGTGCAGGAGGGTAGTGAATGCGGCCTGGAGCATGAGGGTAGTGAATGTGACCCGGTCCAGGATTGCAGTGAATGTGGCCCGGTGCAGGAGGGTAGTGAATGTGGCCAGGTGCAGGAGGGTAGTGAATGTGGGCCAGGTGCAGGAGGTTCGTGAATGTGGCCCGGTGCAGGAGGGTAGTGAATGTGGCCTGGTGCAGGAGGGTAGTGAATGTAGCCCGGTGCAGGAGGGTAGTGAATGTGGCCCGGTGCAGGATGGTAGTGAACATGACCCGGTGCAGGAGGGTAGTGAATGTGGCCCGGAGCAGGCGGGTAGCGAATGTGGCCTGGTGCAGGAGGGCAGTGAATGTGGCCCGGTGCAGGAGGGCAGCGAATGTGGCCCGGTGCAGGAGGGTAGTGAATGCGGCCCGGTGCAGGAGGGTAGCGAACGTGGCCCGGTGCAGGAGGGTAGTGAATGTGGCCTGGTGCAGGAGGGTAACCTCGTGCAGAAGCGTAGTAAATGTCACCCGGTGCAGGAGGGTAGTGAATGTGGCCCGGTGCAGGAGGGTAGTGAATGTGGCCCGGTGCATGATGGTAGTGAATGCGGCCCGGTGCAGGAAAGTAGTGAATGTGGTTCGGTGCAGAATTGCAGTGAATGTGGCCCGGTGCAGTATGGTAGGGAATGCGGCCCGGTGCAGGAAGGTAGTGATGTGGTTCGGTGCAGAATTGCAGTGAATGTGGCCCGGTGCAGGAGGGTAGTGAATGCGGCCTGGAGCATGAGGGTAGTGAATGTGACCCGGTCCAGGATTGCAGTGAATGTGGCCCGGTGCAGGAGGGTAGTGAATGTGGCCAGGTGCAGGAGGGTAGTGAATGTGGGCCAGGTGCAGGAGGTTCGTGAATGTGGCCCGGTGCAGGAGGGTAGTGAATGTGGCCTGGTGCAGGAGGGTAGTGAATGTAGCCCGGTGCAGGAGGGTAGTGAATGTGGCCCGGTGCAGGATGGTAGTGAACATGACCCGGTGCAGGAGGGAAGTGAATGTGGCCCGGAGCAGGCGGGTAGCGAATGTGGCCTGGTGCAGGAGGGCAGTGAATGTGGCCCGGTGCAGGAGGGCAGCGAATGTGGCCCGGTGCAGGAGGGTAGTGAATGCGGCCCGGTGCAGGAGGGTAGCGAACGTGGCCCGGTGCAGGAGGGTAGTGAATGTGGCCCGGTGCAGGAGGGTAGTGAATGCGGCCTGGAGCATGAGGGTAGTGAATGTGACCCGGTCCAGGATTGCAGTGAATGTGGCCCGGTGCAGGAGGGTAGTGAATGTGGCCAGGTGCGGGAGGGTAGTGAATGTGGTTCGGTGCAGGATTGCAGTGAATGTGGCCCGATGCAGGATGGTAGGAAATGTGGCCTGGTGCAGGAGGGCGGCCAATGTGGCCCGTTGAGGAGGGTAGTGAATGTGGACCGGAGCAGGAAGGTAGTGAATGTGGCCCAGTGCAGGAGGGTAGTGAATGTGGACCGGAGCAGGAAGGTAGTGAATGTGGCCCAGTGCAGGAGGGTAGTGAATGTAGCCAGGAGCAGGAGGGTAGTGAATGTGGCCCGGTGCAGGATGATAGGGAATGTGGCCCAGTGCAGGAGGGTAGTGAATGTGGCCCGGTGCAGGAGGGTAGTGAATGTGGCCCGGTGCAGGAGGATGGTGAATGTGGCCCGGTGCAGGAGGGTAGTGAATGTGGGCCAGGTGCAGGAGGGTAGTGAATGTAACCAGGAGCAGGAGGGTAGTGAATGTTGCCCGAATCAGGAGGGTAGTGAATGTGGCCCAGTGCAGGAGGGTAGCGAACGTGGCCCGGTGCATGATGGTAGTGAATGCGGCACGGTGCAGGAAGGTAGTGAATGTGGTTCGGTGCAGAATTGCAGTGAATGCGGCCCGGTGCAGGATGGTAGGGAATGTGGCCCGGTGCAGAACGGTAGTGAATATGGCCCGGTGCAGGATGGTAGGGAATGTGGCCCGGTGCAGGAGGGTAGGGAACGTAGCCTTTGCAGGAGGATAGTGAATGTGGCCTGGTGCAGGATGGTAGGGAATGTGGCTTGGTGCAGGAGGGCAGCGAATGAGGCCCGGTGCAGGAGGGTAGTGAATGCGGCCCAGTGCATGATGGTAGTGAATGTGGCCCGGTGCAGGAGTGTAGAGAATCAGGCCCGCTGCAGGAGGGTAGCGAATGCTGCCCAGTGCAGGAGGGTAGTTTACGTGGCCTCGTGCAGAAGCGTAGTAAATGTCACCCGGTGCAGGAGGGTAGTGAATGTGGCCCGGTGCAGGAGGGTAGTGAATGTGGCCCGGTGCAGGATGGTAGTGAATGCGGCCCGGTGCAGGAAAGTAGGGAATGTGGCCCGGTGCAGGAGGGTAGTGAATATGGCCAGGTGCAGGAGAGTAGTAAATGTGGCCCGGAGCAGGAGGGTAGCGAATGCGGCCCAGTGCAGGAGGGTAGCCAATGCGGCCCGGTGCAGGAGGGTAGTGAAAGTGGTTCGGTGCAGGATTGCAGTGAATGTGGACCGGTGCAGGATGGTAGGGAATGTGGCCTGGTGCAGGAGGGCAGCCAATGTGGCCCGTTGCAGGAGGGTAGTGAATGTGGACCGGAGCAGGAAGGGAGTGAATGTGGCCCAGTGCAGAAGGGTAGTGAATGTGGGCCCGGAGCAGGAGGGTAGCGAATGCGGCCCAGTGCAGGAGGGTAGTGAATGTGGTTCGGTGCAGGAGGGTAGTGAATGTGGGCCAGGTGCAGGAGGTTAGTGAATGTGGCCCGGTGCAGGAGGGTAGTGAATGTAGCCCGGTGCAGGAGGGTAGTGAATGTGGCCCGGTGCAGGATGGTAGTGAACATGACCCGGTGCAGGAGGGTAGTGAATGTGGCCCGGAGCAGGCGGGTAGCGAATGTGGCCTGGTGCAGGAGGGCAGTGAATGTGGCCCGGTGCAGGAGGGTAGTGAATGAGGTTCGGTGCAGGAGGGTACTGAATGTGGCCCGGTGCAGAAGGGTAGTGAATGTGGGCCAGGCGCAGGAGGGTAGTGAATGTAACCAGGAGCAGGAGGGTAGTGAATGTTGCCCGAATCAGGAGGGTAGTGAATGTGGCCCGGTGCAGGAGGGTAGCGAACGTGGCCCGGTGCATGATGGTAGTGAATGCGGCACGGTGCAGGAAGGTAGTGAATGTGGTTCGGTGCAGAATTGCAGTGAATGCGGCCCGGTGCAGGATGGTAGGGAATGTGGCCCGGTGCAGAACGGTAGTGAATATGGCCCGGTGCAGGAGGGTAGTGAATGTGGCCCAGTGCAGGAGGGTAGGGAACGTAGCCTTTGCAGGAGGATAGTGAATGTGGCCTGGTGCAGGATGGTAGGGAATGTGGCCTGGTGCAGGAGGGCAGCGAATGAGGCCCGGTGCATGATGTTAGTGAATGCGGCCCAGTGCATGATGGTAGTGAATGTGGCCCGGTGCAGGAGTGTAGAGAATCAGGCCCGGTGCAGGAGGGTCGCGAATGCTGCCCAGTGCAGGAGGGTAGTGAATGTGGCCCGGTGCAGGAGGGTAGCTTACGTGGCCTCATGCAGAAGCGTAGTAAATGTCACCCGGTGCAGGAGGGTAGTGAATGTGGCCCGGTGCAGGAGGGTAGTGAATGTGGCCCGGTGCATGATGGTAGTGAATGCGGCCCGGTGCAGGAAAGTAGGGAATGTGGCCCGGTGCAGGAGGGTAGTGAATGCGGCCCAGGGCAGGAGGGTAGCGAATGTGGCCCGGTGCATGATGGTAGTGAATATGGCCAGGTGCAGGAGAGTAGTAAATGTGGCCCGGAGCAGGAGGGTAGCGAATGCGGCCCAGTGCAGGAGGGTAGCCAATGCGGCCCGGTGCAGGAGGGTAGTGAATGTGGTTCAGTGCAGGATTGCAGTGAATGTGGACCGGTGCAGGATGGTAGGGAATGTGGCCTGGTGCAGGAGGGCAGTGAATGTGGCCCGTTGCAGGAGGGTAGTGAATGTGGACCGGAGCAGGAAGGTAGTGAATGTGGCCCAGTGCAGGAGGGTAGCCAATGCGGCCCGGTGCAGGTGGGTAGTGAATGTGGTTCGGTGCAGGATTGCAGTGAATGTGGCCCGGTGCAGGATGGTAGGGAATGTGGCCTGGTGCAGGAGGGCAGCCAATGTGGCCCGTTGCAGGAGGGTAGTGAATGTGGGCCAGGTGCAGGAGGGTAGTGAATGTGGCCTGGAGCATGAGGGTAGTGAATGTGACCCGGTGCAGGAGGGTAGTGAATGTGGCCCGTTGCAGGAGGGTAGTGAATGTGGCCCGGAGAAGGAAGGTAGTGAATGTGGCCCAGTGCAGGAGGGTAGTGAATGTGGGCCAGGTGCAGGAGGGTAGTGAACGTGGCCCGGTGCAGGAGGGTAGTGAATGTGGCCCGGAGCAGGCGGGTAGCGAATGTGGCCTGGTGCAGGAGGGCAGTGAATGTGGCCCGGTGCAGGAGGGTAGTGAATGAGGTTCGGTGCAGGAGGGTAATGAATGTGGCCCGGTGCAGAAGGGTAGTGAATGTGGGCCAGGCGCAGGAGGGTAGTGAATGTAACCAGGAGCAGGAGGGTAGTGAATGTTGCCCGAATCAGGAGGGTAGTGAATGTGGCCCGGTGCAGGAGGGTAGCGAACGTGGCCCGGTGCATGATGGTAGTGAATGCGGCACGGTGCAGGAAGGTAGTGAATGTGGTTCGGTGCAGAATTGCAGTGAATGCGGCCCGGTGCAGGATGGTAGGGAATGTGGCCCGGTGCAGAACGGTAGTGAATATGGCCCGGTGCAGGAGGGTAGTGAATGTGGCCCAGTGCAGGAGGGTAGGGAACGTAGCCTTTGCAGGAGGATAGTGAATGTGGCCTGGTGCAGGATGGTAGGGAATGTGGCCTGGTGCAGGAGGGCAGCGAATGAGGCCCGGTGCATGATGTTAGTGAATGCGGCCCAGTGCATGATGGTAGTGAATGTGGCCCGGTGCAGGAGTGTAGAGAATCAGGCCCGGTGCAGGAGGGTCGCGAATGCTGCCCAGTGCAGGAGGGTAGTGAATGTGGCCCGGTGCAGGAGGGTAGCTTACGTGGCCTCATGCAGAAGCGTAGTAAATGTCACCCGGTGCAGGAGGGTAGTGAATGTGGCCCGGTGCAGGAGGGTAGTGAATGTGGCCCGGTGCATGATGGTAGTGAATGCGGCCCGGTGCAGGAAAGTAGGGAATGTGGCCCGGTGCAGGAGGGTAGTGAATATGGCCAGGTGCAGGAGAGTAGTAAATGTGGCCCAGTGCAGGAGGGTAGCCAATGCGGCCCAGTGCAGGAGGGTAGCCAATGCGGCCCGGTGCAGGAGGGTAGTGAATGTGGTTCGGTGCAGGATTGCAGTGAATGTGGACCGGTGCAGGATGGTAGGGAATGTGGCCTGGTGCAGGAGGGCAGTGAATGTGGCCCGTTGCAGGAGGGTAGTGAATGTGGACCGGAGCAGGAAGGTAGTGAATGTCGCCCAGTGCAGGAGGGTAGCCAATGCGGCCCGGTGCAGGTGGGTAGTGAATGTGGTTCGGTGCAGGATTGCAGTGAATGTGGCCCGGTGCAGGATGGTAGGGAATGTGGCCTGGTGCAGGAGGGCAGCCAATGTGGCCCGTTGCAGGAGGGTAGTGAATGTGGGCCAGGTGCAGGAGGGTAGTGAATGTGGCCTGGAGCATGAGGGTAGTGAATGTGACCCGGTGCAGGAGGGTAGTGAATGTGGCCCGTTGCAGGAGGGTAGTGAATGTGGCCCGGAGAAGGAAGGTAGTGAATGTGGCCCAGTGCAGGAGGGTAGTGAATGTGGGCCAGGTGCAGGAGGGTAGTGAATGTGGCCCGGTGCAGGAGGGTAGTGAATGTGGCCCGGAGCAGGCGGGTAGCGAATGTGGCCTGGTGCAGGAGGGCAGTGAATGTGGCCCGGTGCAGGAGGGTAGTGAATGAGGTTCGGTGCAGGAGGGTAATGAATGTGGCCCGGTGCAGAAGGGTAGTGAATGTGGGCCAGGCGCAGGAGGGTAGTGAATGTAACCAGGAGCAGGAGGGTAGTGAATGTTGCCCGAATCAGGAGGGTAGTGAATGTGGCCCGGTGCAGGAGGGTAGCGAACGTGGCCCGGTGCATGATGGTAGTGAATGCGGCACGGTGCAGGAAGGTAGTGAATGTGGTTCGGTGCAGAATTGCAGTGAATGCGGCCCGGTGCAGGATGGTAGGGAATGTGGCCCGGTGCAGAACGGTAGTGAATATGGCCCGGTGCAGGAGGGTAGTGAATGTGGCCCAGTGCAGGAGGGTAGGGAACGTAGCCTTTGCAGGAGGATAGTGAATGTGGCCTGGTGCAGGATGGTAGGGAATGTGGCCTGGTGCAGGAGGGCAGCGAATGAGGCCCGGTGCATGATGTTAGTGAATGCGGCCCAGTGCATGATGGTAGTGAATGTGGCCCGGTGCAGGAGTGTAGAGAATCAGGCCCGGTGCAGGAGGGTCGCGAATGCTGCCCAGTGCAGGAGGGTAGTGAATGTGGCCCGGTGCAGGAGGGTAGCTTACGTGGCCTCATGCAGAAGCGTAGTAAATGTCACCCGGTGCAGGAGGGTAGTGAATGTGGCCCGGTGCAGGAGGGTAGTGAATGTGGCCCGGTGCATGATGGTAGTGAATGCGGCCCGGTGCAGGAAAGTAGGGAATGTGGCCCGGTGCAGGAGGGTAGTGAATGCGGCCCAGGGCAGGAGGGTAGTGAATATGGCCAGGTGCAGGAGAGTAGTAAATGTGGCCCGGAGCAGGAGGGTAGCGAATGCGGCCCAGTGCAGGAGGGTAGTGAATGTGGACCGGAGCAGGAAGGTAGTGAATGTGGCCCAGTGCAGGAGGGTAGCCAATGCGGCCCGGTGCAGGTGGGTAGTGAATGTGGTTCGGTGCAGGATTGCAGTGAATGTGGCCCGGTGCAGGATGGTAGGGAATGTGGCCTGGTGCAGGAGGGCAGCCAATGTGGCCCGTTGCAGGAGGGTAGTGAATGTGGGCCAGGTGCAGGAGGGTAGTGAATGTGGCCTGGAGCATGAGGGTAGTGAATGTGACCCGGTGCAGGAGGGTAGTGAATGTGGCCCGTTGCAGGAGGGCAGTGAATGTGGCCCGGAGAAGGAAGGTAGTGAATGTGGCCCAGTGCAGGAGGGTAGTGAATGTGGGCCAGGTGCAGGAGGGTAGTGAATGTGGCCCGGTGCAGGAGGGTAGTGAATGTGGCCCGGTGCAGGAGGGTAGTGAATATGACCCGGTGCAGGAGGGTAGTGAATGTGGCCCAGTGCAGGAGGGTAGTGAATGTAGCCCGGTGCAGGAGGGTAGTGAATGTGGCCCGGTGCAGGATGGTAGTGAACATGACCCGGTGCAGGAGGGTAGCGAATATGGCCCGGTGCAGGAGGGCAGTGAATGTGGCCCGGTGCAGGAGGGTAGTGAATGTGGTTCGGTGCAGGATTGCAGTGAATGTGGCCCGGTGCAGGATGATAGGGAATGTGGCCCGGTGCAGGAGGGTAGTGAATGTGGCCTGGTGCAGGAGGGTAGTGAATGTGGCCTGGTGCAGGAGGGTAGAGAATCAGGCCCGGTGCAGGAGGGTAGTGAATGTGGCCCGGAGCAGGAGGGTAGAGAATCAGGCCCGGTGCAGGAGGGTAGTGAATGTTGCCCGAATCAGGAGGGTAGTGAATGTGGCCCAGTGCAGGAGGGTAGCGAACGTGGCCCGGTGCATGATGGTAGTGAATGCGGCACGGTGCAGGAAGGTAGTGAATGTGGTTCGGTGCAGAATTGCAGTGAATGCGGCCCGGTGCAGGATGGTAGGGAATGTGGCCCGGTGCAGAACGGTAGTGAATATGGCCCGGTGCAGGATGGTAGGGAATGTGGCCCGGTGCAGGAGGGTAGGGAACGTAGCCTTTGCAGGAGGATAGTGAATGTGGCCTGGTGCAGGATGGTAGGGAATGTGGCTTGGTGCAGGAGGGCAGCGAATGAGGCCCGGTGCAGGAGGGTAGTGAATGCGGCCCAGTGCATGATGGTAGTGAATGTGGCCCGGTGCAGGAGTGTAGAGAATCAGGCCCGCTGCAGGAGGGTAGCGAATGCTGCCCAGTGCAGGAGGGTAGTTTACGTGGCCTCGTGCAGAAGCGTAGTAAATGTCACCCGGTGCAGGAGGGTAGTGAATGTGGCCCGGTGCAGGAGGGTAGTGAATGTGGCCCGGTGCATGATGGTAGTGAATGCGGCCCGGTGCAGGAAAGTAGGGAATGTGGCCCGGTGCAGGAGGGTAGTGAATATGGCCAGGTGCAGGAGAGTAGTAAATGTGGCCCGGAGCAGGAGGGTAGCGAATGCGGCCCAGTGCAGGAGGGTAGCCAATGCGGCCCGGTGCAGGAGGGTAGTGAAAGTGGTTCGGTGCAGGATTGCAGTGAATGTGGACCGGTGCAGGATGGTAGGGAATGTGGCCTGGTGCAGGAGGGCAGCCAATGTGGCCCGTTGCAGGAGGGTAGTGAATGTGGACCGGAGCAGGAAGGGAGTGAATGTGGCCCAGTGCAGAAGGGTAGTGAATGTGGGCCCGGAGCAGGAGGGTAGCGAATGCGGCCCAGTGCAGGAGGGTAGTGAATGTGGTTCGGTGCAGGAGGGTAGTGAATGTGGGCCAGGTGCAGGAGGTTAGTGAATGTGGCCCGGTGCAGGAGGGTAGTGAATGTAGCCCGGTGCAGGAGGGTAGTGAATGTGGCCCGGTGCAGGATGGTAGTGAACATGACCCGGTGCAGGAGGGTAGTGAATGTGGCCCGGAGCAGGCGGGTAGCGAATGTGGCCTGGTGCAGGAGGGCAGTGAATGTGGCCCGGTGCAGGAGGGTAGTGAATGAGGTTCGGTGCAGGAGGGTAATGAATGTGGCCCGGTGCAGAAGGGTAGTGAATGTGGGCCAGGCGCAGGAGGGTAGTGAATGTAACCAGGAGCAGGAGGGTAGTGAATGTTGCCCGAATCAGGAGGGTAGTGAATGTGGCCCGGTGCAGGAGGGTAGCGAACGTGGCCCGGTGCATGATGGTAGTGAATGCGGCACGGTGCAGGAAGGTAGTGAATGTGGTTCGGTGCAGAATTGCAGTGAATGCGGCCCGGTGCAGGATGGTAGGGAATGTGGCCCGGTGCAGAACGGTAGTGAATATGGCCCGGTGCAGGAGGGTAGTGAATGTGGCCCAGTGCAGGAGGGTAGGGAACGTAGCCTTTGCAGGAGGATAGTGAATGTGGCCTGGTGCAGGATGGTAGGGAATGTGGCCTGGTGCAGGAGGGCAGCGAATGAGGCCCGGTGCATGATGTTAGTGAATGCGGCCCAGTGCATGATGGTAGTGAATGTGGCCCGGTGCAGGAGTGTAGAGAATCAGGCCCGGTGCAGGAGGGTCGCGAATGCTGCCCAGTGCAGGAGGGTAGTGAATGTGGCCCGGTGCAGGAGGGTAGCTTACGTGGCCTCATGCAGAAGCGTAGTAAATGTCACCCGGTGCAGGAGGGTAGTGAATGTGGCCCGGTGCAGGAGGGTAGTGAATGTGGCCCGGTGCATGATGGTAGTGAATGCGGCCCGGTGCAGGAAAGTAGGGAATGTGGCCCGGTGCAGGAGGGTAGTGAATGCGGCCCAGGGCAGGAGGGTAGCGAATGTGGCCCGGTGCATGATGGTAGTGAATATGGCCAGGTGCAGGAGAGTAGTAAATGTGGCCCGGAGCAGGAGGGTAGCGAATGCGGCCCAGTGCAGGAGGGTAGCCAATGCGGCCCGGTGCAGGAGGGTAGTGAATGTGGTTCAGTGCAGGATTGCAGTGAATGTGGACCGGTGCAGGATGGTAGGGAATGTGGCCTGGTGCAGGAGGGCAGTGAATGTGGCCCGTTGCAGGAGGGTAGTGAATGTGGACCGGAGCAGGAAGGTAGTGAATGTGGCCCAGTGCAGGAGGGTAGCCAATGCGGCCCGGTGCAGGTGGGTAGTGAATGTGGTTCGGTGCAGGATTGCAGTGAATGTGGCCCGGTGCAGGATGGTAGGGAATGTGGCCTGGTGCAGGAGGGCAGCCAATGTGGCCCGTTGCAGGAGGGTAGTGAATGTGGGCCAGGTGCAGGAGGGTAGTGAATGTGGCCTGGAGCATGAGGGTAGTGAATGTGACCCGGTGCAGGAGGGTAGTGAATGTGGCCCGTTGCAGGAGGGTAGTGAATGTGGCCCGGAGAAGGAAGGTAGTGAATGTGGCCCAGTGCAGGAGGGTAGTGAATGTGGGCCAGGTGCAGGAGGGTAGTGAACGTGGCCCGGTGCAGGAGGGTAGTGAATGTGGCCCGGAGCAGGCGGGTAGCGAATGTGGCCTGGTGCAGGAGGGCAGTGAATGTGGCCCGGTGCAGGAGGGTAGTGAATGAGGTTCGGTGCAGGAGGGTAATGAATGTGGCCCGGTGCAGAAGGGTAGTGAATGTGGGCCAGGCGCAGGAGGGTAGTGAATGTAACCAGGAGCAGGAGGGTAGTGAATGTTGCCCGAATCAGGAGGGTAGTGAATGTGGCCCGGTGCAGGAGGGTAGCGAACGTGGCCCGGTGCATGATGGTAGTGAATGCGGCACGGTGCAGGAAGGTAGTGAATGTGGTTCGGTGCAGAATTGCAGTGAATGCGGCCCGGTGCAGGATGGTAGGGAATGTGGCCCGGTGCAGAACGGTAGTGAATATGGCCCGGTGCAGGAGGGTAGTGAATGTGGCCCAGTGCAGGAGGGTAGGGAACGTAGCCTTTGCAGGAGGATAGTGAATGTGGCCTGGTGCAGGATGGTAGGGAATGTGGCCTGGTGCAGGAGGGCAGCGAATGAGGCCCGGTGCATGATGTTAGTGAATGCGGCCCAGTGCATGATGGTAGTGAATGTGGCCCGGTGCAGGAGTGTAGAGAATCAGGCCCGGTGCAGGAGGGTCGCGAATGCTGCCCAGTGCAGGAGGGTAGTGAATGTGGCCCGGTGCAGGAGGGTAGCTTACGTGGCCTCATGCAGAAGCGTAGTAAATGTCACCCGGTGCAGGAGGGTAGTGAATGTGGCCCGGTGCAGGAGGGTAGTGAATGTGGCCCGGTGCATGATGGTAGTGAATGCGGCCCGGTGCAGGAAAGTAGGGAATGTGGCCCGGTGCAGGAGGGTAGTGAATATGGCCAGGTGCAGGAGAGTAGTAAATGTGGCCCAGTGCAGGAGGGTAGCCAATGCGGCCCAGTGCAGGAGGGTAGCCAATGCGGCCCGGTGCAGGAGGGTAGTGAATGTGGTTCGGTGCAGGATTGCAGTGAATGTGGACCGGTGCAGGATGGTAGGGAATGTGGCCTGGTGCAGGAGGGCAGTGAATGTGGCCCGTTGCAGGAGGGTAGTGAATGTGGACCGGAGCAGGAAGGTAGTGAATGTCGCCCAGTGCAGGAGGGTAGCCAATGCGGCCCGGTGCAGGTGGGTAGTGAATGTGGTTCGGTGCAGGATTGCAGTGAATGTGGCCCGGTGCAGGATGGTAGGGAATGTGGCCTGGTGCAGGAGGGCAGCCAATGTGGCCCGTTGCAGGAGGGTAGTGAATGTGGGCCAGGTGCAGGAGGGTAGTGAATGTGGCCTGGAGCATGAGGGTAGTGAATGTGACCCGGTGCAGGAGGGTAGTGAATGTGGCCCGTTGCAGGAGGGTAGTGAATGTGGCCCGGAGAAGGAAGGTAGTGAATGTGGCCCAGTGCAGGAGGGTAGTGAATGTGGGCCAGGTGCAGGAGGGTAGTGAATGTGGCCCGGTGCAGGAGGGTAGTGAATGTGGCCCGGAGCAGGCGGGTAGCGAATGTGGCCTGGTGCAGGAGGGCAGTGAATGTGGCCCGGTGCAGGAGGGTAGTGAATGAGGTTCGGTGCAGGAGGGTAATGAATGTGGCCCGGTGCAGAAGGGTAGTGAATGTGGGCCAGGCGCAGGAGGGTAGTGAATGTTGCCCGAATCAGGAAGGTAGTGAATGTGGCCCGGTGCAGGAGGGTAGCGAACGTGGCCCGGTGCATGATGGTAGTGAATGCGGCACGGTGCAGGAAGGTAGTGAATGTGGTTCGGTGCAGAATTGCAGTGAATGCGGCCCGGTGCAGGATGGTAGGGAATGTGGCCCGGTGCAGAACGGTAGTGAATATGGCCCGGTGCAGGAGGGTAGTGAATGTGGCCCAGTGCAGGAGGGTAGGGAACGTAGCCTTTGCAGGAGGATAGTGAATGTGGCCTGGTGCAGGATGGTAGGGAATGTGGCCTGGTGCAGGAGGGCAGCGAATGAGGCCCGGTGCATGATGTTAGTGAATGCGGCCCAGTGCATGATGGTAGTGAATGTGGCCCGGTGCAGGAGTGTAGAGAATCAGGCCCGGTGCAGGAGGGTCGCGAATGCTGCCCAGTGCAGGAGGGTAGTGAATGTGGCCCGGTGCAGGAGGGTAGCTTACGTGGCCTCATGCAGAAGCGTAGTAAATGTCACCCGGTGCAGGAGGGTAGTGAATGTGGCCCGGTGCAGGAGGGTAGTGAATGTGGCCCGGTGCATGATGGTAGTGAATGCGGCCCGGTGCAGGAAAGTAGGGAATGTGGCCCGGTGCAGGAGGGTAGTGAATGCGGCCCAGGGCAGGAGGGTAGTGAATATGGCCAGGTGCAGGAGAGTAGTAAATGTGGCCCGGAGCAGGAGGGTAGCGAATGCGGCCCAGTGCAGGAGGGTAGTGAATGTGGACCGGAGCAGGAAGGTAGTGAATGTGGCCCAGTGCAGGAGGGTAGCCAATGCGGCCCGGTGCAGGTGGGTAGTGAATGTGGTTCGGTGCAGGATTGCAGTGAATGTGGCCCGGTGCAGGATGGTAGGGAATGTGGCCTGGTGCAGGAGGGCAGCCAATGTGGCCCGTTGCAGGAGGGTAGTGAATGTGGGCCAGGTGCAGGAGGGTAGTGAATGTGGCCTGGAGCATGAGGGTAGTGAATGTGACCCGGTGCAGGAGGGTAGTGAATGTGGCCCGTTGCAGGAGGGCAGTGAATGTGGCCCGGAGAAGGAAGGTAGTGAATGTGGCCCAGTGCAGGAGGGTAGTGAATGTGGGCCAGGTGCAGGAGGGTAGTGAATGTGGCCCGGTGCAGGAGGGTAGTGAATGTGGCCCGGTGCAGGAGGGTAGTGAATATGACCCGGTGCAGGAGGGTAGTGAATGTGGCCCAGTGCAGGAGGGTAGTGAATGTAGCCCGGTGCAGGAGGGTAGTGAATGTGGCCCGGTGCAGGATGGTAGTGAACATGACCCGGTGCAGGAGGGTAGCGAATATGGCCCGGTGCAGGAGGGCAGTGAATGTGGCCCGGTGCAGGAGGGTAGTGAATGTGGTTCGGTGCAGGATTGCAGTGAATGTGGCCCGGTGCAGGATGATAGGGAATGTGGCCCGGTGCAGGAGGGTAGTGAATGTGGCCTGGTGCAGGAGGGTAGTGAATGTGGCCTGGTGCAGGAGGGTAGAGAATCAGGCCCGGTGCAGGAGGGTAGTGAATGTGGCCCGGAGCAGGAGGGTAGAGAATCAGGCCCGGTGCAGGAGGGTAGTGAATGTGTCCGGTGCTGGAGGGTTGCGAATGTGGCCCTGTGCAGGAGGGTAGCGAATGTGGCCCAGTGCAGGAGGGTAGCCAATGCGGCCCAGTGCAGGATTGCTGTGAATGTGGCCAGGTGCAGGATGGTAGTGAATGTGGCCCGTTGCAGGAAGGTAGTAAATGTGGCCCGGTGCAGGATGGTAGGGAATGTGGCCCGTTGCAGGAGGGTAGTGAATGTTGCCCGAATCAGGAGTGTAGTGAATGTGGCCCGGTGCAGGAGGGTAGTGAATGCGGCCCAGTGCAGGAGGGTAGTGAATGTTGCCCGAATCAGGAGTGTAGTGAATGTGGCCCGGTGCAGGAGGGTAGCGAACGTGGCCCGGTGCAGAATTGCAGTGAATGCGGCCCCGTGCAGGATGGTAGGGAATGTGGCCCGGTGCAGAAGGGTAGTGAATATGGCCCGGTGCAGAAGGGTAGTGAATATGGCCCGGTGCAGGAGGGTAGTGAATGTGGCCCAGTGCAGGAGGGTAGAGAATCAGACCCGGTGCAGGAGGGTAGCTAATGCGGCCCAGTGCAGGAGGGTAGCCAATGTGGCCAGGTGCAGGAGGGTAGTAAATGTCGCCCGGTGCAGGAGGGTAGTGAATGTGGCCCGGTGCAGGAAGGTAGTGAATGTGGCCCGGTGCAGGATGGTAGGGAATGTGGCCTGGTGCAGGAGGGTAGTGAATGTGGGCCAGGTGCAGGAGGGTAGGGAACGTAGCCTTTGCAGAAGGATAGTGAATGTGGCCTGGTGCAGGATGGTAGGGAATGTGGCCTGGTGCAGGAGGGCAGCGAATGTGGCCTGGTGCAGGAGGGTAGTGAATGTGGGCCAGGTGCAGGAGGGTAGGGAACGTAGCCTTTGCAGGAGGATAGTGAATGTGGCCTGGTGCAGGATGGTAGGGAATGTGGCCTGGTGCAGGAGGGCAGCGAATGTGGCCCGGTGCATGATGTTAGTGAATGCAGCCCAGTGCATGATGGTAGTGAATGTGGCCCGGTGCAGGAGTGTAGAGAATCAGGCCCGGTGCAGGAGGGTAGCGAATGCTGCCCAGTGCAGGAGGGTAGCTTACGTGGCCTCATGCAGAAGCGTAGTAAATGTCACCCGGTGCAGGAGGGTAGTGAATGTGGCCCAGTGCAGGAGGGTAGTGAATGTGGCCCGGTGCCTAATGGTAGAAAATCAGGCCCGGTGCAGGAGCGTAGTGAATGCGGCCCAGTGCAGGAGGGTAATGAATGTGGCCCGGTGCAGGAGGGTAGAGAATCAGGCCCGGTGCAGGAGTGTAGTGAATGTGTCCGATGCTGGAGGGTTGCGAATGTGGCCCTGTGCAGGAGGGTAGCGAATGTGGCCCAGTGCAGGAGGGTAGAGAATCAGACCTGGTGCAGGAGGGTAGCAAATGCGGCCCAGTGTAGGAGGGTAGCCAATGCGGCCCGGTGCAGGATTGCTGTGAATGTGGCCAGGTGCAGGATGGTAGTGAATGTGGCCCGTTGCAGGAAGGTAGTAAATGTGGCCCGGTGCAGGATGGTAGGGAATGTGGCCCGTTGCAGGAGGGTAGTGAATGTTGCCCGAATCAGGAGGGTAGTGAATGTGGCCCGGTGCAGGAGGGTAGTGAATGCGGCCCAGTGCAGGAGGGTAGTGAATGTTGCCCGAATCAGGAGTGTAGTGAATGTGGCCTGGTGCAGGAGGGTAGCGAACGTGGCCCGGTGCAGAATTGCAGTGAATGCAGCCCGGTGCAGGATGGTAGGGAATGTGGCCCAGTGCAGAAGGGTAGTGAATATGGCCCGGTGCAGGAGGGTAGTGAATGTGGCCCAGTGCAGGAGGGTAGAGAATCAGACCCGGTGCAGGAGGGTAGCTAATGCGGCCCAGTGCAGGAGGGTAGCCAATGTGGCCAGGTGCAGGAGGGTAGTAAATGTCGCCCGGTGCAGGAGGGTAGTGAATGTGGCCTGGTGCAGGAAGGTAGTGAATGTGGCCCGGTGCAGGATGGTAGGGAATGTGGCCTGGTGCAGGAGGGCAGCCAATGTGACCCGGTGCAGGAGGGTAGTGAATGTGGCCCAGTGCAGGAGGGTAGTGAATGTGGGCCAGGTGCAGGAGGGTAGTGAATGTGGCCCGGTACAGGAGGGTAGTGAATGTATCCTCGTGCAGGTGGGTAGTGAATATGACCCGGTGCAGGAGGGTAGTGAATGTGGCCCAGTGCAGGAGGGTAGTGAATGTAGCCCGGTGCAGGAGGGTAGTGAATGTGGCCCGGTGCAGGATGGTAGTGAACATGACCCGGTGCAGGAGGGTAGTGAATATGGCCCGGTGCAGGAGGGCAGTGAATGTGGCCCGGTGCAGGAGGGTAGTGAATGTGGTTCGGTGCAGGATTGCAGTGAATGTGGCCCGGTGCAGGATGATAGGGAATGTGGCCCGGTGCAGGAGGGTAGTGAATGTGGCCTGGTGCAGGAGGGTAGTGAATGTGGCCTGGTGCAGGAGGGTAGAGAATCAGGCCCGGTGCAGGAGGGTAGTGAATGTGGCCCGGAGCAGGAGGGTAGAGAATCAGGCCCGGTGCAGGAGGGTAGTGAATGTGTCCGGTGCTGGAGGGTTGCGAATGTGGCCCAGTGCAGGAGGGTACTGAATGTGTCCGGTGCTGGAGGGTTGCGAATGTGGCCCTGTGCAGGAGGGTAGCGAATGTGGCCCAGTGCAGGAGGGTAGCCAATGCGGCCCAGTGCAGGATTGCTGTGAATGTGGCCAGGTGCAGGATGGTAGTGAATGTGGCCCGTTGCAGGAAGGTAGTAAATGTGGCCCGGTGCAGGATGGTAGGGAATGTGGCCCGTTGCAGGAGGGTAGTGAATGTTGCCCGAATCAGGAGTGTAGTGAATGTGGCCCGGTGCAGGAGGGTAGTGAATGCGGCCCAGTGCAGGAGGGTAGTGAATGTTGCCCGAATCAGGAGTGTAGTGAATGTGGCCCGGTGCAGGAGGGTAGCGAACGTGGCCCGGTGCAGAATTGCAGTGAATGCGGCCCCGTGCAGGATGGTAGGGAATGTGGCCCAGTGCAGAAGGGTAGTGAATATGGCCCGGTGCAGGAGGGTAGTGAATGTGGCCCAGTGCAGGAGGGTAGAGAATCAGACCCGGTGCAGGAGGGTAGCTAATGCGGCCCAGTGCAGGAGGGTAGCCAATGTGGCCAGGTGCAGGAGGGTAGTAAATGTCGCCCGGTGCAGGAGGGTAGTGAATGTGGCCCGGTGCAGGAAGGTAGTGAATGTGGCCCGGTGCAGGATGGTAGGGAATGTGGCCTGGTGCAGGAGGGTAGTGAATGTGGGCCAGGTGCAGGAGGGTAGGGAACGTAGCCTTTGCAGGAGGATAGTGAATGTGGCCTGGTGCAGGATGGTAGGGAATGTGGCCTGGTGCAGGAGGGCAGCGAATGTGGCCTGGTGCAGGAGGGCAGCGAATGTGGCCCGGTGCATGATGTTAGTGAATGCAGCCCAGTGCATGATGGTAGTGAATGTGGCCCGGTGCAGGAGTGTAGAGAATCAGGCCCGGTGCAGGAGGGTAGCGAATGCTGCCCAGTGCAGGAGGGTAGCTTACGTGGCCTCATGCAGAAGCGTAGTAAATGTCACCCGGTGCAGGAGGGTAGTGAATGTGGCCCGGTGCAGGAGGGTAGTGAATGTGGCCCGGTGCCTAATGGTAGAAAATCAGGCCCGGTGCAGGAGCGTAGTGAATGCGGCCCAGTGCAGGAGGGTAATGAATATGGCCCGGAGCAGGAGGGTAGCGAATGTGGCCCGGTGCAGGAGGGTAGAGAATCAGGCCCGGTGCAGGAGTGCAGTGAATGTGTCCGATGCTGGAGGGTTGCGAATGTGGCCCTGTGCAGGAGGGTAGCGAATGTGGCCCAGTGCAGGAGGGTAGAGAATCAGACCTGGTGCAGGAGGGTAGCAAATGCGGCCCAGTGTAGGAGGGTAGCCAATGCGGCCCGGTGCAGGATTGCTGTGAATGTGGCCAGGTGCAGGATGGTAGTGAATGTGGCCCGTTGCAGGAAGGTAGTAAATGTGGCCCGGTGCAGGATGGTAGGGAATGTGGCCCGTTGCAGGAGGGTAGTGAATGTTGCCCGAATCAGGAGGGTAGTGAATGTGGCCCGGTGCAGGAGGGTAGTGAATGCGGCCCAGTGCAGGAGGGTAGTGAATGTTGCCCGAATCAGGAGTGTAGTGAATGTGGCCTGGTGCAGGAGGGTAGCGAACGTGGCCCGGTGCAGAATTGCAGTGAATGCAGCCCGGTGCAGGATGGTAGGGAATGTGGCCCAGTGCAGAAGGGTAGTGAATATGGCCCGGTGCAGGAGGGTAGTGAATGTGGCCCAGTGCAGGAGGGTAGAGAATCAGACCCGGTGCAGGAGGGTGGCTAATGCGGCCCAGTGCAGGAGGGTAGCCAATGTGGCCAGGTGCAGGAGGGTAGTAAATGTCGCCCGGTGCAGGAGGGTAGTGAATGTGGCCTGGTGCAGGAAGGTAGTGAATGTGGCCCGGTGCAGGATGGTAGGGAATGTGGCCTGGTGCAGGAGGGCAGCCAATGTGACCCGGTGCAGGAGGGTAGTGAATGTGGCCCAGTGCAGGAGGGTAGTGAATGTGGGCCAGGTGCAGGAGGGTAGTGAATGTGGCCCGGTACAGGAGGGTAGTGAATGTATCCTCGTGCAGGTGGGTAGTGAATATGACCCGGTGCAGGAGGGTAGTGAATGTGGCCCAGTGCAGGAGGGTAGTGAATGTAGCCCGGTGCAGGAGGGTAGTGAATGTGGCCCGGTGCAGGATGGTAGTGAACATGACCCGGTGCAGGAGGGTAGCGAATATGGCCCGGTGCAGGAGGGCAGTGAATGTGGCCTGGTGCAGGAGGGTAGTGAATGTGGTTCGGTGCAGGATTGCAGTGAATGTGGCCCGGTGCAGGATGATAGGGAATGTGGCCCGGTGCAGGAGGGTAGTGAATGTGGCCTGGTGCAGGAGGGTAGTGAATGTGGCCTGGTGCAGGAGGGTAGAGAATCAGGCCCGGTGCAGGAGGGTAGTGAATGTGGCCCGGAGCAGGAGGGTAGAGAATCAGGCCCGGTGCAGGAGGGTAGTGAATGTGTCCGGTGCTGGAGGGTTGCGAATGTGGCCCTGTGCAGGAGGGTAGCGAATGTGGCCCAGTGCAGGAGGGTAGCCAATGCGGCCCAGTGCAGGATTGCTGTGAATGTGGCCAGGTGCAGGATGGTAGTGAATGTGGCCCGTTGCAGGAAGGTAGTAAATGTGGCCCGGTGCAGGATGGTAGGGAATGTGGCCCGTTGCAGGAGGGTAGTGAATGTTGCCCGAATCAGGAGTGTAGTGAATGTGGCCCAGTGCAGGAGGGTAGCGAACGTGGCCCGGTGCAGAATTGCAGTGAATGCGGCCCCGTGCAGGATGGTAGGGAATGTGGCCCGGTGCAGAAGGGTAGTGAATATGGCCCGGTGCAGGAGGGTAGTGAATGTGGCCCGGAGCAGGAGGGTAGAGAATCAGGCCCGGTGCAGGAGGGTAGTGAATGTGTCCGGTGCTGGAGGGTTGCGAATGTGGCCCTGTGCAGGAGGGTAGCCAATGCGGCCCAGTGCAGGATTGCTGTGAATGTGGCCAGGTGCAGGATGGTAGTGAATGTGGCCCGTTGCAGGAAGGTAGTGAATGTGGCCCGGTGCAGGAGGGTAGTGAATGCGGCCCAGTGCAGGAGGGTAGTGAATGTTGCCCGAATCAGGAGTGTAGTGAATGTGGCCCAGTGCAGGAGGGTAGCGAACGTGGCCCGGTGCAGAATTGCAGTGAATGCGGCCCCGTGCAGGATGGTAGGGAATGTGGCCCGGTGCAGAAGGGTAGTGAATATGGCCCGGTGCAGGAGGGTAGTGAATGTGGCCCAGTGCAGGAGGGTAGAGAATCAGACCCGGTGCAGGAGGGTAGCTAATGCGGCCCAGTGCAGGAGGGTAGCCAATGTGGCCAGGTGCAGGAGGGTAGTAAATGTCGCCCGGTGCAGGAGGGTAGTGAATGTGGCCCGGTGCAGGAAGGTAGTGAATGTGGCCCGGTGCAGGATGGTAGGGAATGTGGCCTGGTGCAGGAGGGTAGTGAATGTGGGCCAGGTGCAGGAGGGTAGGGAACGTAGCCTTTGCAGGAGGATAGTGAATGTGGCCTGGTGCAGGATGGTAGGGAATGTGGCCTGGTGCAGGAGGGCAGCGAATGTGGCCTGGTGCAGGAGGGTAGTGAATGTGGGCCAGGTGCAGGAGGGTAGGGAACGTAGCCTTTGCAGGAGGATAGTGAATGTGGCCTGGTGCAGGATGGTAGGGAATGTGGCCTGGTGCAGGAGGGCAGCGAATGTGGCCCGGTGCATGATGTTAGTGAATGCAGCCCAGTGCATGATGGTAGTGAATGTGGCCCGGTGCAGGAGTGTAGAGAATCAGGCCCGGTGCAGGAGGGTAGCGAATGCTGCCCAGTGCAGGAGGGTAGCTTACGTGGCCTCATGCAGAAGCGTAGTAAATGTCACCCGGTGCAGGAGGGTAGTGAATGTGGCCCGGTGCAGGAGGGTAGTGAATGTGGCCCGGTGCCTAATGGTAGAAAATCAGGCCCGGTGCAGGAGCGTAGTGAATGCGGCCCAGTGCAGGAGGGTAATGAATATGGCCCGGAGCAGGAGGGTAGCGAATGTGGCCCGGTGCAGAAGGGTAGAGAATCAGGCCCGGTGCAGGAGTGTAGTGAATGTGTCCGATGCTGGAGGGTTGCGAATGTGGCCCTGTGCAGGAGGGTAGCGAATGTGGCCCAGTGCAGGAGGGTAGAGAATCAGACCTGGTGCAGGAGGGTAGCAAATGCGGCCCAGTGTAGGAGGGTAGCCAATGCGGCCCGGTGCAGGATTGCTGTGAATGTGGCCAGGTGCAGGATGGTAGTGAATGTGGCCCGTTGCAGGAAGGTAGTAAATGTGGCCCGGTGCAGGATGGTAGGGAATGTGGCCCGTTGCAGGAGGGTAGTGAATGTTGCCCGAATCAGGAGGGGAGTGAATGTGGCCCGGTGCAGGAGGGTAGAGAATGCGGCCCAGTGCAGGAGGGTAGTGAATGTTGCCCGAATCAGGAGTGTAGTGAATGTGGCCTGGTGCAGGAGGGTAGCGAACGTGGCCCGGTGCAGAATTGCAGTGAATGCAGCCCGGTGCAGGATGGTAGGGAATGTGGCCCAGTGCAGAAGGGTAGTGAATATGGCCCGGTGCAGGAGGGTAGTGAATGTGGCCCAGTGCAGGAGGGTAGAGAATCAGACCCGGTGCAGGAGGGTAGCTAATGCGGCCCAGTGCAGGAGGGTAGCCAATGTGGCCAGGTGCAGGAGGGTAGTAAATGTCGCCCGGTGCAGGAGGGTAGTGAATGTGGCCTGGTGCAGGAAGGTAGTGAATGTGGCCCGGTGCAGGATGGTAGGGAATGTGGCCTGGTGCAGGAGGGCAGCCAATGTGACCCGGTGCAGGAGGGTAGTGAATGTGGCCCAGTGCAGGAGGGTAGTGAATGTGGGCCAGGTGCAGGAGGGTAGTGAATGTGGCCCGGTACAGGAGGGTAGTGAATGTATCCTCGTGCAGGTGGGTAGTGAATATGACCCGGTGCAGGAGGGTAGTGAATGTGGCCCGGTGCAGGAGGGTAGTGAATGTAGCCCGGTGCAGGAGGGTAGTGAATGTGGCCCGGTGCAGGATGGTAGTGAACATGACCCGGTGCAGGAGGGTAGCGAATATGGCCCGGTGCAGGAGGGCAGTGAATGTGGCCTGGTGCAGGAGGGTAGTGAATGTGGTTCGGTGCAGGATTGCAGTGAATGTGGCCCGGTGCAGGATGATAGGGAATGTGGCCCGGTGCAGGAGGGTAGTGAATGTGGCCTGGTGCAGGAGGGTAGTGAATGTGGCCTGGTGCAGGAGGGTAGAGAATCAGGCCCGGTGCAGGAGGGTAGTGAATGTGGCCCGGAGCAGGAGGGTAGAGAATCAGGCCCGGTGCAGGAGGGTAGTGAATGTGTCCGGTGCTGGAGGGTTGCGAATGTGGCCCTGTGCAGGAGGGTAGCGAATGTGGCCCAGTGCAGGAGGGTAGCCAATGCGGCCCAGTGCAGGATTGCTGTGAATGTGGCCAGGTGCAGGATGGTAGTGAATGTGGCCCGTTGCAGGAAGGTAGTAAATGTGGCCCGGTGCAGGATGGTAGGGAATGTGGCCCGTTGCAGGAGGGTAGTGAATGTTGCCCGAATCAGGAGTGTAGTGAATGTGGCCCGGTGCAGGAGGGTAGTGAATGCGGCCCAGTGCAGGAGGGTAGTGAATGTTGCCCGAATCAGGAGTGTAGTGAATGTGGCCCGGTGCAGGAGGGTAGCGAACGTGGCCCGGTGCAGAATTGCAGTGAATGCGGCCCCGTGCAGGATGGTAGGGAATGTGGCCCGGTGCAGAAGGGTAGTGAATATGGCCCGGTGCAGGAGGGTAGTGAATGTGGCCCAGTGCAGGAGGGTAGAGAATCAGACCCGGTGCAGGAGGGTAGCTAATGCGGCCCAGTGCAGGAGGGTAGCCAATGTGGCCAGGTGCAGGAGGGTAGTAAATGTCGCCCGGTGCAGGAGGGTAGTGAATGTGGCCCGGTGCAGGAAGGTAGTGAATGTGGCCCGGTGCAGGATGGTAGGGAATGTGGCCTGGTGCAGGAGGGTAGTGAATGTGGGCCAGGTGCAGGAGGGTAGGGAACGTAGCCTTTGCAGGAGGATAGTGAATGTGGCCTGGTGCAGGATGGTAGGGAATGTGGCCTGGTGCAGGAGGGCAGCGAATGTGGCCTGGTGCAGGAGGGTAGTGAATGTGGGCCAGGTGCAGGAGGGTAGGGAACGTAGCCTTTGCAGGAGGATAGTGAATGTGGCCTGGTGCAGGATGGTAGGGAATGTGGCCTGGTGCAGGAGGGCAGCGAATGTGGCCCGGTGCATGATGTTAGTGAATGCAGCCCAGTGCATGATGGTAGTGAATGTGGCCCGGTGCAGGAGTGTAGAGAATCAGGCCCGGTGCAGGAGGGTAGCGAATGCTGCCCAGTGCAGGAGGGTAGCTTACGTGGCCTCATGCAGAAGCGTAGTAAATGTCACCCGGTGCAGGAGGGTAGTGAATGTGGCCCGGTGCAGGAGGGTAGTGAATGTGGCCCGGTGCCTAATGGTAGAAAATCAGGCCCGGTGCAGGAGCGTAGTGAATGCGGCCCAGTGCAGGAGGGTAATGAATATGGCCCGGAGCAGGAGGGTAGCGAATGTGGCCCGGTGCAGGAGGGTAGAGAATCAGGCCCGGTGCAGGAGTGTAGTGAATGTGTCCGATGCTGGAGGGTTGCGAATGTGGCCCTGTGCAGGAGGGTAGCGAATGTGGCCCAGTGCAGGAGGGTAGAGAATCAGACCTGGTGCAGGAGGGTAGCAAATGCGGCCCAGTGTAGGAGGGTAGCCAATGCGGCCCGGTGCAGGATTGCTGTGAATGTGGCCAGGTGCAGGATGGTAGTGAATGTGGCCCGTTGCAGGAAGGTAGTAAATGTGGCCCGGTGCAGGATGGTAGGGAATGTGGCCCGTTGCAGGAGGGTAGTGAATGTTGCCCGAATCAGGAGGGTAGTGAATGTGGCCCGGTGCAGGAGGGTAGTGAATGCGGCCCAGTGCAGGAGGGTAGTGAATGTTGCCCGAATCAGGAGTGTAGTGAATGTGGCCTGGTGCAGGAGGGTAGCGAACGTGGCCCGGTGCAGAATTGCAGTGAATGCAGCCCGGTGCAGGATGGTAGGGAATGTGGCCCAGTGCAGAAGGGTAGTGAATATGGCCCGGTGCAGGAGGGTAGTGAATGTGGCCCAGTGCAGGAGGGTAGAGAATCAGACCCGGTGCAGGAGGGTAGCTAATGCGGCCCAGTGCAGGAGGGTAGCCAATGTGGCCAGGTGCAGGAGGGTAGTAAATGTCGCCCGGTGCAGGAGGGTAGTGAATGTGGCCTGGTGCAGGAAGGTAGTGAATGTGGCCCGGTGCAGGATGGTAGGGAATGTGGCCTGGTGCAGGAGGGCAGCCAATGTGACCCGGTGCAGGAGGGTAGTGAATGTGGCCCAGTGCAGGAGGGTAGTGAATGTGGGCCAGGTGCAGGAGGGTAGTGAATGTGGCCCGGTACAGGAGGGTAGTGAATGTATCCTCGTGCAGGTGGGTAGTGAATATGACCCGGTGCAGGAGGGTAGTGAATGTGGCCCAGTGCAGGAGGGTAGTGAATGTAGCCCGGTGCAGGAGGGTAGTGAATGTGGCCCGGTGCAGGATGGTAGTGAACATGACCCGGTGCAGGAGGGTAGTGAATATGGCCCGGTGCAGGAGGGCAGTGAATGTGGCCCGGTGCAGGAGGGTAGTGAATGTGGTTCGGTGCAGGATTGCAGTGAATGTGGCCCGGTGCAGGATGATAGGGAATGTGGCCCGGTGCAGGAGGGTAGTGAATGTGGACCGGTGCAGAAGGGTAGTGAATGTGGGCCAGGTGCAGGAGGGTAGTGAATGTAACCAGGAGCAGGAGGGTAGTGAATGTTGCCCGAATCAGGAGGGTAGTGAATGTGGCCCGGTGCAGGAGGGTAGCGAACGTGGCCCGGTGCATAATGGTAGTGAATGCGGCACGGTGCAGGAAGGTAGTGAATGTGGTTCGGTGCAGAATTGCAGTGAATGTGGCCCGTTGCGGGAGGGTAGTGAATGCGGCCCAGGGCAAGTGGGTTGTGAATATGGCCAGGTGCAGGAGAGTAGTGAATGTGGCCCAGTGCAGGAGGGTAGTGAATGTGGCCCAGTGCAGGAGGGTAGTGAATGTGGGCCAGGTGCAGGAGGGTAGTAAATGTGGCCCGGTGCAGGAGGGTAGTGAATGCGGCCCAATGCAGGAGGGTAGTGAATGTGGCCCGGAGCAGAAGGGTAGTAAATGTGGCCCGGAGCAGGAGGGTAGCGAATGTGGCCCGGTGCAGGAGGGTAGCCAATGCGGCCCGGTGCAGGAGGATAGTGAATGTGGCCAGATGCAGGAGGGTAGTGAATGTGGTTCGGTGCAGGATTGCAGTGAATGTGGCCCGGTGCAGGATGGTAGGGAATGTGGCCCATTGCAGGAGGGTAGTGAATGCGGCCCGTAGCAGGAGGGTAGCCAATGCGGCCCGGTGCAGGAGGGTAGTGAATGTGGCCTCGTGCAGGAGGGTAGTGAATGCGGCCCGTAGCAGGAGGGTAGCCAATGTGGCCCGTTGCAGGAGGGTAGTGAATGTGGCCCGGAGCAGGAAGGTAGTGAATGTGGCCCAGTGCAGGAGGGTAGTGAATGTGGGCCAGGTGCAGGAGGGTAGTGAATGTGGCCCAGTGCAGGAGGGTAGTGAATGTGGCCCGGTGCAGGAGGGTAGTGAATGTGGGCCAGGTGCAGGAGGGTAGTGAATGTAACCAGGAGCAGGAGGGTAGTGAATGTTGCCCGAATCAGGAAGGTAGTGAATGTGGCCCGGTGCAGGAGGGTAGGGAATGTGGCCTAGTGCAGGAGGGCAGCGAATGAGGACCGTTGCAGGAGGGTAGTGAATGTGCCCCGGTGCAGGAGGGTAGCGAACGTGGCCCAGTGCATGTTGGTAGTGAATGCGGCACGGTGCAGGAGGGTAGTGAATGTGGTTCGGTGCAGAATTGCAGTGAATGCGGCCCGGTGCAGGATGGTAGGGAATGTGGCCTGGTGCAGGAGGGCAGCGAATGAGGCCTGGTGCAGGAGGGTAGTGAATGCGGCCCGGTGCAGGAGGGTAGCGAACGTGGCCCGGTGCATGATGGTAGTAAATGCGGCCCAGTGCATGATGGTAGTGAATGTGGCCCGGTGCAGGAGTGTAGAGAATCAGGCCCGGTGCAGGAGGGTAGCGAATGCTGCCCGGTGCAGGAGGGTAGCTTACGTGGCCTGGTGCAGAAGCGTAGTAAATGTGGCCCGGTGCAGGATGGTAGGGAATGTGGCCCATTGCAGGAGGGTAGTGAATGCAGCCCGTAGCAGGAGGGTAGCCAATGCGGCCCGGTGCAGGAGGGTAGTGAATGTGGCCTCGTGCAGGAGGGTAGCGAATGTGTCCCGGTGCAGAAGGATAGCGAATGTGGCCCAGTGCAGGAGGGTAGTGAATGCGGCTCGGGACAGGAGGGTAGTGAATGTGGCCCAGTGTGGGGCCTGGTGGCAGTGCCCCAACACAGACCATGGCAGCAGCCAGCAGTCTGACCACGTGGAGGCCCCCTGCGTTGTTCCACTGCGGAGATCCTTTGTAGACAGACTGTGACTTTTGTCTTTTTAAGTTTGCTTCCTTTTTTTTCTGACCTGTGGTCGTACTGTGTATAGCGTCATGTAACTTGTTTTTCCTTCAGGTCTCTGCTCTGTAGGTAATGTTGGTCCCTAAGTAGTGTACCTAAGATGGCACTGTAAGTGATGATTTATAAACTTTTCATCATTTGAGAACACGCGACAATAAAGCTAATTCAATTCCATTCGATTCAATATCGTAAAGCAGGGATGGGAATAGGGTCACATGGGAAGGAAATTTGTCCTTGGCTTCTAAGGGGGTCAGTGTGAGGACACAACTGGCCTCACCGCAGTGACAAGGGGCAATGGTGGGCAGGTGCAGGCTCACCTATAGACAGGTTGAGTGGATGTGAAGCCTGAAGGTACAAGGGATTTGGATGTCTGGGGGATCATAAAAACAGAGAGACAGAGGCTGGCAACCATTGTCCAAAGAGTCCTCACTGTTACCTTCCATTGTGCTGAAATTTAAACTACTCAGTGGGAAAAAAGAAGCAATAAGCACCTTTGACTGAGGTGAAAGTGGCTGGCACAGGTGGACGAAAGGTGGTGCAAAATCCCAGGTGAGTGACTAGGAAGCACGGTGGCAATGCAAAGTTAGCAATGTGGGGGATTGCACCTAGAATCACAGTGAGTGAGGGAAGATGTTGCATGCAATAGTGAGAGTGGGAGAACCTGCTCCTTGGTGAGAGATGGGTGCAGTAGAAGAGATAGAGTGAGTGTGAGGCAGCTGAGAGAAGAAGAGTGTGACACTTACTCTAGCAGAACGTGGGTCATTGACCTCTAATCCACTGAAATTGGGCCTTTCATCATATGACATTATTCAGATGGAGGAAAGCACAGAAACCTGTATAATGTTTCTACTGCAAGAAGTACAGGTGTACAATCACCACTTCTCCCTCCCTCCCAACCAACTCTCAAAGCAATATTGCTGTAATTTGTTTTGCAAATTTGCTTAAAATAGGTTCAATTATATATTTAAATTTGAAATACAAATGTGACTGTTAAATGTTCTTCAGACAGTGTAAAATGCACTGACCTGGATGGCAACCTTGGGCCTCCTCTCCCAGTTCCCTGGATAGCCCTTCTCTGGCCCATTCTGGCCACTAAGACCTCTAGATTCCTGTTGGAGAACTATGCTACTATTCTCCCCTTGTCTGACATCTTCAGAACGACTGCTCATCACGAACAAGGCAAGTGGTTCGAGGGATGAATGTGGATCAAAACTTTTCTTAATCTCTTCAAATAGCACCATAAGACCATGACAGCAAACCCAAGCAGTTACAGCGGTTTGACTTAGCATTTCTCTCGAAATATGTTGTCTCCAACAATGCAGCATTCCCTCAGCACTTTTCAGAGTTTTTGCCTGGAATACTTTCTCAAGCCTCTGGAGTGAAGTTAAAACTCTTAGCCTTCTTGTACAGAAACAAGAATGCTACATCTACAGCACATGCTGGAGAGGGAAGGTGAACAGTCAGTGATCATGGTACATATTGGTATGAATGCTACGGTAAGAAAAAGGGATGAGGCCCTAAAAGCAGAATATGGGAAGTTAGGAAGTAAGTTAAAATTTAAGACCTTAAAGCTGGGGTGCCAGTGTCACTAGCTAGTCAGGGTAGAAATTGCAAGATGAGCACATGGCTGAAGAGATGGTGCAAAGGGCATTTCAGATTCCTGGGGCATTGGGACAGATTCTGGGGGAGGTAGAACAAATGGAAACTGTGGGGGTTACACGTGGACAGGAGAACTCACTAGAATGTTTGGGGAGTCTTTAACTAAAACAGTGGGATGCTGAGAACCTATGCAAGGAGTCAATAGAAGGAGAAACAAGGACAAAAACCAAAGACTGAAAGGGGAATAAGAAAGGCAGAGAAATCAAGGTTCCGGATCAAACAGGGTAAAATAGTGGGAACAGAACATGCAATGCTGAAAAGACAAGCCTTAAGGCTTTGTGCCTTAATACCTAGAGCTTTCAAAATAAAGTATATGAATTAATCATGCAAATAGCTGAAAACAAATTGACCTAGTCAGGGTTATGGAGACAAGGCTGCAGGGTGACCAGGGGTGGGAACTGAATATATAGAAGTATTCTGTATTTAGGAATGATAGACAGAAAGGAAGGGCTGGTGGAATTGCATTTCTGGTTAAAGAAGAAATTAATGCAATAGTGAGGAAAGATATTTGCTCTAATATTCCTGGAGTGCACACAGAATGATTTTCTGAGGAATCAAATAGAGAATAGGTCACCCTAAACTGGGTAATGTACAAAATGAAAGAAATAATTGGCAATATAGCTGTGTGAGGAAACTTGGGGATGACTGGCCATAATATAACAGAATTCCTCATCAAGATGGAGAGTGATGCAGTTGCTTCTGAGAGTGGGTTCTAAATGTAAATAGAGGAAACTACGATGGCATGAAATGCATATTGGTTATAATAGATTGGAGGACATTAGAACATAGAATGTAAAACATAGAACTTTAGAGCACAGGAATAGGTCCTTACACCCACAATGTTGTGTTGAACATGATGCCAAATTAAACTATCCTTTCTGCGTGCCTGTAGTCCATATCCCTCCACTCCTTGCATATTCATGTGCTTATCTAAAAGTCCCGTAATGCCTCTAATGTATCTGCCTCCACTACCAACCCTGGCAGCATGTTCCAGACTCCTACTACAGCCAGTTCTGCTATAACACGGTAGTTCTGTTCGAGCACAATCCCATGTTATAAGAAAATTGCATAATAGTAGCACCATTTCAAATAATGGGGTTGGAATTGTGTTATAACCAACACACGCTTTAAAAGTTTGCGCTTTAGAAACAGTGTCCTCAATTTGCCGATCATGTTATAGTGAATTTGCATCAATGAAATGCGTGTTATAGCAAAATGATCGGTACTCTCTGTGTAAAAGACTTGCCTTTCACTTCACCTTTGACCTTTTCCCCTTTCACCTTAAATGTATGCCCCTAATATTAGACATTTCAACTCTGGGAAAAAGATTCTGACCGTCAAAGGGATGACAGTGAGTGGAAAGATAAAGAGCTTATGGATGAACTGCAACAACTGTTCATTCCTGTCTAGCCCAAACATCATACGTGACCAAACATGGCTTACAAGGGAAATCAGAGATAGCATTAATCTATGGAAGAAGCATCAAATTGGCCAGAAATAAACAATTGACCTAAGAAGTGGGAGCAGTTTAGTATTCAGCAAAAGAGGACAAAAGGATTGATAAGGAAAGGCAAAATAGAGAATGTGAGTAAGCCTGTGGAGTAAGTAAAAACTACCTAAAAAAAGTTTTTGTAAGAACATAAAGGGAAAAAGATTGATGGAGACAAAGGTAGGTCCCTCACAGTCAAAGACAGGTGAATTTATAATGGTGAAAAAGAAATTGCTAACTAACAAAACACTTACATTAGGTCTGAGTTCACGAAGGAGAACATAAATAAAATGCCAGAAATGTTGGGAGTGCAGGGCTTAAAGAAAGGGAAAATCAGTATTAGTCGGGAAATCATGTTGGTGGGATTGAAGACTGGTAAATACCCAAGCCCTGATAATCTCAATTTCAGAGTACTTAATGAAATGGCCCTAGTAATTAAAGATGCATTAGTGGTCAAGTTCAAAGATTCTATAGACGCTAGAACTGTTCCTACAGATTTGAGGGTGGCTAATGTAATCCCATTGTTTAAGAAAGGAGGCAGAGGGTAAACCCGGAATTACAGATGTCAGTATTGGGACAAGTGCTAAAGTCCATTATAAAAGATGTCATAGCTGAGTGCTTGGAAAGCAGTGGCAGGATTGGACAGAGTTGGCAAAGATTTACGACAGGGAAGTTATGCTTGACAAACCTACTGGAATCCTTCCAAGGTGTAACTCGTAGAGTCGATGAGGAGAAGCCAATGTATGTGGTTATTTGGACTTTCAGGAACACTTTCAACAAACTCCGACATGGAGAGATTGGGATGTAAAATGTAAAATAGGACTGGAGCAGTGTATTGAAATGGATAGAAAGGTGGTTGGTGGACAGGAAACAAAGAGTAGGGATAAAGGCATCTTTTTTTCAAATAGCTGGTAGTGACTAGCAGGGTACCATAGAGATCAGTGCTAGGAACCCAGCTATTGGCAATAGTTATTAATGCTTCAGATGAGGAAACTGAATGCGGTTTCTCCAAATTTGCAGAGGTCACAAAGTTGGTTGGAAGAGTGAGCTAAGAGGTGGATGCAATATGATTTGGACAAGTTGAATGAATGGGCAAATACATAACAGATGCAGTGTAGTGTGGATACATATGACGCTATCCACTTTGAAACAAAATCGGGAAAACAGATTACTATCTGAATGGCTATAAATTGAGAGAGGGGAATTTGCAATTAGAACTAGGTGTCCTCATACACCAGCCACTGAAAGTGAGTATGCAGGTGCAGCAGACAGTCAAGAAGGCAAATGGCGTGTTGGATTTCATAGTGAAAGGATTTGAGTACAAGGGCAGAGACATCTTGCCGCAATTATACAGGGTCTCGGTGAGATCACACCTGGAACACTGTCAGAAGTTTTGGTGTCTTTACCTGAGGAAGGATGTTTTGCCACAGAGGGAAGGCAGTAACGTTTAACCAGACTGACTCCTGGGATGGTACGGTTGACATATGAGGGGAGGTTGAATTAGTTAGGGTTATATTCACTGGGGTTCATAGAAACCTATAAACTTTTACAACATGATCTGATGAGGTAAATGCAGGAATGATGGTCCTGATGAAGAAGTAGTCCAGTACCAGGGGTCACAATCTAAGGATACAGGGTAACTTCATTGGAGGAGGAGAAATTTCTTCAAAGACGGATGAGCTTTAGAATTCCCTACCACAGAAAGCAGTTGAGGCTGAAACATTGGATGATTTTAAGAAGGAGCTGGCATACCACTTGGGGCTAAAGGCATCAAAAGATATTTGGAAAAAGTGGGAACAAGCTACTGAATTGGATGATCAGCCACGATCATAATGAATGGGAAAACAGGCCCAAATGGCCAAATGATCTATGCCTGCTCCAATTTTCTATGTTTGTATCTCAATCAAAGCTAACAAGTAGAGTTGGAGAAATCTGCAGCAATGGAAAGGGAGTAAAGTGCTTCATTGTGGCAGAGGAAGATAATATATTTTCACTTTATGCTTTAGTAACCTGTCTTTTATCCTTTTCCATACCATTTCTTTATCTTTTGCATTTATGATTTATGTTTCCTCAGTAACTTATGTCTTCCACTCTGACAACCAGCTTGTGATATTCATTAATGGGTCCACAAAATTCAAACCACTTGTATCCTTCTCATTCTATGATGGTCATTGGCACTTTCTGTTATTATAACTCAATATTTTTTCAGTCAGACTCATCTTTTGGTCATTACTTCTTAAGTTGTCTTCCCTTGCAGCCAATGTAATTATACACTTTTATATGTATTTCGTGGTGTGCCCTCCTGCATAGGGGTTTGGCAGTACAGACGGTGGTTTGTTCTTCAGTCTGCATCATGTGCCCTGGTAACTGTGACCCTGGCAATGGTTTATGGCCATCAGTTGTTCATTACAGAAAGTTATTCAGCCTCAAATATCAGTGGCAAACAGCAAGTTGGTTTCTGTCTAGGCAAATCATGTTAATAGTAGATCATTTTTGTCTAGTAAATGAATAACACTTTTTGTGGTTTTGTCTGCCCAGTTTGATCAGTTTTAATGGCTGAATTTGGTTCAGAGTGCTGAACAACTCTGTAGGAGTGTCTGTGATACCAGAACCTTGACTGGTTGCCTTTGAAGACAAGTATGCACCAGGGAAATATCATTCTCCAGGCCACCTCAACATCCTGTTGATCAAGCATTGATGCAAGCTGCAGATGACAAGTAGCTTCACTTAAAATTGCCCTGATGGTCTAAGTATCCAGCTTTTTGGAGCTTTCTGTTGATTAACGTGCATGTGCATGTTCTGTACTCTGGTACTGAGTATAATGTAATGGGAAGAAAAAGAGGCAAGAAGTGAAACAAGCTTCTTTGTATGGTAGTTGCCTTGGCTGCAGCACTTATCCCCACTCACATTCCCAAAATAGCCAGGAATAATTGAAGAAAAATATCACAACAGTATGGTCAGCTCAGCTTTTTCTCTCCATGTCTAGGGAAATGGCATTCATTACACTTGCATCAGACAGGGCAGGTCACTGGGATTCTAACCTTGGAACATTCTGCTCCTAAAACTGTAACTCAAAGAAACTCAATGTAATAAACCAAACAATAACAGGCTACCTTCAGTTTACTTGATAGTACTCAGCTGGGTTGTTCATTGTTTTGTAATTGTAATATGAGTGAGAATGTCACTGTACATTCTCAGTTTGATTAGCAGACCCTTTCTCTAAGTTCTTGTACTTTTCTGTACTGGTAATTGAATTGCCTCCAGTGACTAGTTTTAAAGAAGCTGAAATGGTCAAATAGAAACCACAGTAATATTAGAGCTGAAAGACTCCAGCCAGACATATCAGCCTTGTATGAAGGTAATAGTTGAAATGCATAGGCAATATTGGCTACAAAATATACCTTTTATCACATGTTAAAAGAAACAGTAGAATAGACACTGAAACAGTAAATCATATGATGGTTCATTAGGATCTATTCTTACAACTTGATTTAAATGTAGACTGCTGGCTGTGTTCCTTAAATTCAACTGTGGGTTGTTTCTAATCAGCCACGAGAAATGGGATGATGCATAATTAATGAACGATATTGTTTACGTTTGAAACGAATGTATTTTCTATTGTCATAACCCTCAAGGACTTTTCTATGTGGCTGTTACAAGTAATCATTGAAACTAGAAATTAGAATGTGATAATTAAATGGAATAAGTACTTTTTCCTAGTTTGAAAAGTGTTTTCAATGTCTTTTGAATGCTATAATGTGCCGTTTTAACGCTGATTTTATCGAAGTAGAGTTAAAAATCCATTATAAAGCACTAGCCGAGGCAACAATCTCTCTTCGGAATCCTCTGTCGTTTGAAGTTTCCTGAATGTACAAATACCAGACCACTAGACCAAAAAGCAAAGGAATCCCATTATGACTTCTTCACATCGGTGAAATCTGACAATGTATATTCGCCGCGAATATTAGACACATTGACTGTATGCAGAGTGGTCGTTACCTATTTTTTTCACGCCACTTCACTGGGGACTTCTATAACTTGCACTGTTTCATGAGGAGGGAGCCATAGGTGTGATGCGAAGCCCAAAGGTCCAGAGAGCAGGCGCACATACAATGGCCACAGACAGCACTTACATAGGGTTCAAGGAACCATTAAGGCTGAAAACTACCATTCCCAGCTGCAGAATCATCCCTCAAGGCTTCAAACAGTCACTGACCTTAATGGTACATGTCACTTTTATCGCCCATAATTATCATTAAGGTGCTGATGCTCCCTGACGGTGTACTGAGATGTGATTTTCCCCAAATAAGACCCTCTTGGAACCTGCTAACACGCTATGTGGAATCAACTTTTCGGCATGAACCATATACAGCATTTTCTGTACCCTTTTTAAAATTAAACTAAACTGAAACAATATCTTCTGGTGCTAATTGGCATAGGTTCCTATGTAGGCAAGTACATTTGTATTTTACATTCCAAAACTCACATTTAATCCCACAGGATTGCTCAGGATTAATGCTGGCTATTACATTAAAAATCATCAAACAGTTCAAGGTTTGTGGGTGACATAATTTCGGAGCACGACCCACGAGGCGTGCATAAGTCTTTGGTAAATAATCCACTGCCTGTGTATGTTACATAACATTTGGTTAATTTTCAACAATTTAAGTAGATTACGCTCTAATATAATACTTGGTCGAGTTACTTCCCGCTTTATCATTTTAAAGGCTACAGCGCTGTGTTCTGCTCGGTCTGATTACGTTATACTTCGAAGACAAATGGATTCTGTTATTACATGAAAATATTTAAACTGGTAAACACATTTTAATTTAAATGCTGTCTTGAATTTAACCCTTCACCTGGATAACTAAATACATAATTGAAACTGCTACGGTATGTTTCAATTTCCTGATCATTCTGTGTGAATTGTAAGATCCGTTCCGTCAAACAGTTCAATCTGCCTATTGCACGCTTGTCTCCCAATGATGTGTGTTGCTGCTGTCTGGAGGAGGAATACCGCTCTGACCAGAGACGCTTGCCTGCTCCCAATATTCTGCAGGCGCTTGCTTGGAGCCTGTGGATGTTTCCCTACAACTATATACTCACTTAAGAAGTGTTCACATCTAAAAAATTTTTCCAGGGTTGATGAAAGGTTATTATTCTGAAAGGTTAAGTCTGTTTCTGTGTCCCGACTCGCTGCTGATCTATGTTCTGCTTGTATTTCAGACTTCCAGCACCTGCAGTATTCACCTTGTTATTGGAAACTTCTCCAGCTGAGGTTTTGCACTTGGCGTTTCAATTCTTATTTTGACTCCATATCAAAACTTGCATGGAGCAGATAATCTAGAGACCTTTCTTTGCTTTGAACCCTTCGGTAATGCCATTGCAGCGTATACTGGGGACAGTGCCTTGCAAAGATGGGCGCTCATCAAATGCAGTTTGAAACCTATTAGCAATGGATGGAAGGTCCATGTGTGATGCAAGATAAACCTGCCCGGGTGTAGCGTGTAGAGAACTGGAGAAACACCAAATGAATAGCACAGAGAAGTCAGCTGCCATCTTTATTACTGGACATATAAAACTTGACACTCCAGCATTCAAAACTTATTTGAATACAACACGTGCAAAATCTTCAGGAGGCTGCATTTACACAAGACTGAGGCCAAAACGAAAAAGTGCCAGGAAACTGGTCGGAACTGTGTTTGATTCTTTTGAAAGCAGCGATCTGGAATATCACCCAATTCCTAAAATCTCCCTCCACTCCTTTCCCCAACCCCCAAACCCCAATTCCTCCACTTCAATTTAGATCTGGTATGCTGGTTACTCACTCTTTATAAAAACGAATTCCACATGCTTTTCACGATCTGGCCATTACCGAATTGGCACCGACTTCAAAAATAATCCCCTTTTATCGCTTCCAAACCTGCGACCTCTCCAAACTGGAAGGACAAGTGCAGCAGCTGCAGGAGGACAACACAACCTGCAAGTCCCCCTCCAGGTCACACACACCACCCTGACTTCAAAATACCAGGTTTCTTGGCTGTAACTGCGATATAAATCCTGGACCTCTCTCCCCTGCAGTACTGGGTGCGCCTACTCCTCAAGGACTGCCGAGGTTAAAAAAAACAACAGCTCGCCACCCCCTTCTCCAGGGAAATCAGGGAAAGTAAATGCTGGCTTAACTGGCGAAGCCCTACACTCCGTGAACGAACGAAAAACAGTGAGGTAAAAATGCCGCCTGTCTTTATATTTTACTCGTCACTTGATAGTGAAACACACGTGGAAGGGCTGTGCAAAAACTATAACGTCGAAACTTTGTTTTTCCTGCAATGCATTGCATTTGTTTTTATTCAATTCATTTATTGAATTTCCACAGATCGAGTTTCACTTTTTGAACGCTTCTGACATCTCTAAATACAAATAACTGTACATGAAATCATAGAGCTTTTTTTTCTTATAAATTCCGTTAAAGGTTTAATACACATTGTGTATTAAAAACATCTTAAAATAATAACCATCAGTTGCTAAATTGGGCAGTGATGAACAGAATGGTAATTTCCTATGTTTCTGTGCTCTTTTAACTGTACTCTCTTCTACTGAATGCATCGAAAGCCCAGCCAACACTTAACCAGTACGTTGATTTTTTTTAAAGTTATGATGTATCAATTTGTCGTTGTTTAATAATAAACATAACTCTGCAATAGCTTGACTAATTTGGAAACAGATTCGGTGCCTTGCTGATTCGGGCTGTAGATGACAGCTAAAAAGGCACAGAGGATGCTATCGCGAATTATCAGAAAGGGATGTTAAGCCAAGATCACACAATCCGAAAACATGAAGAGAATATTGTATATTACATATTCAAAATGGCAGGATTTCCCCCTCTGTAATGAATAAATTTTAACCCAGCGCAAAAGAAAATCAATAACAGATCAAACATTTATTTGTAAATCTATGTTCAATAAATAAGTACAGACAATAAGTTAAAACATATCACGAATCGACCAATGTATAACCGGTATGGTTATTCTACACAAAAAACATCCTATATCACAGCTTTGATCATTTCGTTCACATGAAACTTCCGCCCAATAGTTAATTCTGACCAGTTCATGCAGGTGGAGATGTGGAGTGGGTACTTTATGTTGGTTCTGGGCTTCGAAATACTCACGTGCACATGGCATGCTGGTGACCTTCCTCTCGGCATGCTGTGCAAGTGGCATTTTTTAACTGAAGGACTTTCTCATATATATATAAAAAAGAAAATCACGCAAGTCATGAGCTACGACCACGGAGAACCAAGTCTCGCAAACGATATGACATAGTGCATTGAGAAAAGAGTATGAATCAGTACACCTTCTTGCACCGCCTTTTTGTGTTCCCGCGGCTGCTGTGGTGCAGGACTGAAGTATGTCTCAGTGTGGTCTCTTGACTGAATGGTGAATCAAAACATATGTTGTGCAGTCAAATTGTTAAAAGTGCAGAGGCAACACTGCAAAGGCTAATCTCACATATCTATCTGTCATTGACTATCCAGCCTCTTCTGCAACCAAGGAGAGTGAGTCGTGGTCAATTGAAATGATCATAAATTAGATATCTTTTGAGGGGTAAGGATATTCAGGGTCATGGCATCCAGGTGGGCAACTGGAGCTGAACGAGTGGTCAGCTAGGACCAGGTTGAATTAGGGAGGGCAGGCTGGCTGTGTATCTACTCCTGGGGGGGGGGGGGGGGGGGGGCAGGTGAAGAGTCAGAGGAGCGGGAAGGGGCCCGGAGGTAATGACAGTGAAGTTCACCGAAATGTCCAAGGAGCTGGGCCTGCTGAGGTGTATCAGAGTGATTACATACTAATTAGACATGTGCAGAATACAAACGTGCAGAAAGTTAAAGCAAACGAAAGAGAGGAAAAGAAAGACAATTCCCCTAAAGTTGGTCAGAGCTCCTTCGTTGTGGGGTTTAACATTGTTATTGCAACTGGTCAGCTGGCGCCATGTGGAAATGTGATTGAGAAAGATGAGGCAGCTCAGAGTCCCACATCACCGCCAATGCCACACTTCCTGAAGTTGAGTCCATCTGGTTGTCACTTTGTCCCTGGTGCCTCGAGTGGGTTCTTTCAATACTAATAATTTTAAAGAGTTTGACCAACCACCCTCCCTCTCCCTCCCACCTGCTATTTGAGTGTGGCTACTGAAGGATGCATTGCAAACCCTGAGTCGACTCCCTGGCTGTTTGGCTGCTGGACAGAAGGCTGGGGAGGAGGGGAGAGAGAGGGGGGGGGGGGGGGTTAGGGGAGAGCTGCTCAGGGGGAGCTGCATTAGGTGAAGCTCATAGACACTGTGTGCTCGAGTGCTTTGCGGCGCAGGGAGGCGATGCTGGTCCCCCGCCACACGTCGCTGTCCGGGGAGCTGCAGAGCTGCGGCGAGCCGCTGGTCACGTTGCCGGGGCCGGCGAGGGAAGCGGGCACCATGCCCGGGAAAGTGGGCTGGTACAGGTGGGACTGCAAGCCCCCGCCGTTAGCGCTGGCCAGGCTGTTGGAGAGCCCCATGGAATTGGGTGGCCCGCCCAGGCTGCACTGGGACAGGGACTGAGCCATGGCCTGTTGCCTGCCCAGGGCCGGGGGCAGCTGGAGCTGCGAGACGCCCACCCCCGCCGTGGCCCAGCGGGTATCGTTGGCGTGGAAGGAGCACAGGCCGTCTCCCATGCTGGCGCCCGGGAACTGAGGCAGTCCTGGAGTCGGCAGCAGCGTGCCCGGCGCACGGAACACATTGGTGGTCTTCTTGCGCTTCTTCCACTTGGCGCGGCGGTTCTGAAACCAAACCTGAGGTGGTGGGGATGGGAGGGTGGGGAAAGAAAGGACACACAATTAATGAGAGACATTGCAAACCTCTGAAGAACACCAAGAGCCAAAGGGGAGAGTGTCCAGTAAAGAGCACAAAACTGAGCTGGATCCAGTGTGTGTGTCCGTGTGTGTATGTGTCTGTGTGTGTGTGTCTGTGTGTGTGTGTGTCTGTGTCTGTGTGTGTGTGTCTGTGTGTGTGTCCGTGTGTGTGTGTGTCTGTGTGTGCATGTGTCTGTGTGTGTCTGTGTGTGTGTGTGTCTGTGTGTGCATGTGTGTGTGTGTGTCTGTATGTGTCTATGTGTGTATGTGTGTCCGTGTGTGTCTGTGTGTGTGTGTGTCTATGTGTGTGTGTATGTCTATGTGTGTGCCTGTGTGTGTCTATGTGTGTGTGTGTGTCTATGTGTGTGTGTGTCTGTGTGTGTCTATGTGTGTGCCTGTGTGTGTCTATGTGTGTGTGTGTCTGTGTGTGTCTATGTGTGTGTGTGTGCACATGACCGAATATTCACGGATTGTGGGCTCCCAGTTTGACTGAGAATACTCCTTCCTTTCCCAGACCATCTTCAGTTTTGACTGACCCAACCCAAACCCCGCCAACTGTTCCCCATGCACATGATTCAACCCCAACTCCGAAATTTCACAGGTACTTAAATAAACTGATACTACCCACGATTCCCCAGAGAAGGGTGATCATCAGGTTTATAAGTGGGGAAGGGGTTGTGACTGGGAGTGAGGGAGGAGGGCAGGTTGTCTTCTTTTCCTTGGAGCGGCGAGGGCGAAAGGTCAACTCCCGGAAAAAAAATTACTGCAGATGGGCCGATGACAAAGAGACCATTAGGGGCATCAGCTCGAGAACAACAGGGAAATTTAAGGAAACGATTTGGTGGGGGGGGAAGAGGGGGGAATCTTAAAGGCGCATTCAGGAAGGCAAACACTTCAAAGTAGAACAAATTTATTCCCTCACATTCAAAATTTTAAAAAGTTGCCCTGAAAGAGACCGAGGTGAGCGTGTTCAAATTGAAGGAGTTTTCTTTTACCACCTATCAGATGCACGTTTTGAACTTTCTGAAACTAAAACAGAAATTGCTGGAGAAACTCAGCAAGTCTGGCAGTATCTGTGGGAAGAAAGCAGAGTTAGCGTTTCGAGTCCTCTGACCTTTCATCAAGTTTCTTTATAACGAATTGATCTTCCAAAGGTGCACAGAACTTCAGATCAACACAAATACATCTACAATTAACACAGGATGAAATACAATCACATCTTGCAATTTCCATTCGACAGAGGCGGGAAGGAGACAGGTTCGCAGGGGGACATTGAAAGATATAGTAAAATCATCTGGGAAGGGGTTGAAATATAATGGTCGTGAAAAAGACTCAAACTTGGCAAATCTGCAGAGCGATATTGAGGCACGAGGAGTGAACCTGACATCGAAAATTATCGCAACGAATATATGAAATCGAACTGAAACGAACAGCGTTTAAAAACATTTTTTTTAAAAAGAAAAGGGAAAGGGCTGTCTTACATCACTTCACGTAAACCGTTAGAAAATCCTGCACATCCAATGAGGTGAGGCACGGTTTCTGGAATTGAAATAAGAGCTATCTCTATCTTGATTGAGGAAAGAAGTATTATTCGTCTAATAAAGAATGGGAGATGGGCCAGAAAATGAACCGTATAAAATATGCGAGATTAATTCCAGCTAATTTTTCAATAGCTCTCAGATAATTTAGAAACCAGGAATATGAAAGAATTAGCACCGTTATTTATCAGGATAATGCAAATCGTACTGGGAGAAGGCTCGACACATTTCGGCCAAGATCAAGTCCTGCAAAGGGGAAAGTAACTGTGGAATTAATCGATACATTAAATAATACTGACTGCAGTCTCAGAAATACGTAGCTATTTGTATTACAATTAAATTGTTATAGTTGAGAAGGTCACTTGTACAAAACAGACTCCAGATACTGCAATTTGCCTGTTTAGAATTACATTTTTTACGCGCAAGTTCTGCAATTTTTCTGAGATTTTAACCTCTATTTATTAAAAAATAAGCCAGTAAAATGGCCCATGACAGTTATGACGGATGTGAAATGTTTTTTTCAGAAAATATAGTGTTTCAAATGTTACATTTTCCAGGAAACTGTTGGGTTTATGAAGATTTCATTGTAATATTTGCGATGATTAATGCGGAGATTTTGTGTGAAATTTAAAGCTTTCGATGTGCACAGAGCACAGATTCATTCTGGCCAGTCAGCCGTGAAATCCCAGCGAAATTCATTACACTTTAATAGTGTTAGAGAAAATGCAATTTCTCATTCCATTAGAAAACTAGAAAATACTTTCAACTTGTCGCCTATTAAGATGTGGCAGGTGACGGGGCATTGCATATCTACAATATAGACCGACAGGTTACAGGGAGAATTAAAACACATAATTAGGATGAAAAGATGAGATCTCAAGGATCACTGTTCAGCGTTATTTCCCTGATATGGGTTTTATGTAAATAAAGTATTGGAAGCTAATTAATACATGCTGGAGACTAATGATGATGCTGATGATATTGTATTTTATTGCATGATTTGCATTATTTTCACATTGCCATTTAACAAACCATTTCAGGCGACAGATGATTCGGAAATGGCTTGCCAATAATTGTTGGTGTGAAATATTTTAAGTAAATAAATGAATTCGATATTTCTGAGGCAGGCTGTAAACTTATAATCAACACCTTTTGTTCTATATTATGATTTCGAAATAGTTTGGGCTTAAACATTCTCCCTATGTGTGAGAAAGAGAGAGACTGGCTTGATTTACGCCTTTGTTCATCGGGCTCCTGTGAAGAGAAAAATGATTTATGTTCTAATGCGTTGTCTGTGGAAATTGAATAAACTTTAGATAATGTCTCCTTTGTGGGAAATGACAGGAACGGATTTGATGGTAAACGTTGAGGGGGAAACAAACACTAACACGTTAGATTAAGGCAAAGGAGGTGACCCTTTTTGGGCAGTTTAGGAGGTGGGTTAGTTAGCAACCCTCTCCAAAACCCCGCATTACATTCACACCACGGGACCAGCTTTGTCACCTTAGAGAAAATTAATCTGGACGATAGGTTAGAACGAAAATATCTCTAAATAACAGGGTTTAACATTAATGACGCCTCAACATTTCGTGAAAATTCGATTTCAATATGTAACTGAAAGGTTTTCCTCATGAAGTGAGTACATGTGATCATTCTCTATGAAACAGTCTGACCAATGTCGGAACTGATATGTGATCATCTTGGACCTGTTTGTTTAAGTGATCAGCCACCGGCTTTCCTCCATTTAACGTCCAAACTTAAATCTAAGTTCAAGGCTAATATTGCAATTTGGCATCGCACACAATTGAAAGGTAATTTCAAACTAAACGCTGAGCTGCAACTAAGCAAATCTCCGTCAACCGGACTTTATTTAAGACAAGAAGACATGAGCCTGGTCTGTGATAAAAGCGCTATTCATTATTAACTGGGCCCCCTACCTGGTTATTGGGACCTTCAGCTTTGTAGGCGGGAGCCGTTTTATATCAAGTTTATTAGAAACGCTGTGATGTTTTAGCAGTAATCTACACGAGTTCTAATCGTAAAATATTGTATAGTCAGTGCCAAGAACTATTTATAGTGCGTTTACTGATAATATTTGTCAAATTTACGCCAAATATTGCTCGTTCTGTTTGGTTATATTTTGCTTTACTGTTAAATCCAAAATTTTCGATTTGAGTTCAAAAAGTAAGAGTAATTCAGTCTTAAAAATATCTTCTTTAATGTTACCCTGGACTTGAATCCGTTTGGTTTCTTTTGTTGGTAATGTTGATCACTAGGGTTTCTGGCCGTGCTGCTGAGATGACAAGCCTTCCATCCAGGCTGTACCCTTGTAAAGATTTGGACTGAAAAGGTGGGAAATTTGCTAATATTTGGTATGTAGTCTTCTACTAGCTGAATGAAAGCCTCAAGAACTTTAAAGTCAGCTTTATTCGCCTTGAATGTAAAAAAAAAAGTTTGAGGTACGCTCTGGGCGCAAACTTTTAAAATGTAATTCTTTACACTTTCCATTATCATCCGATTATAATCGCTATCATTTTAACTGATTGGCCAGCCACGGTAATGGCCAGTGTCAGCAGTAATTACAGATAGCCGCTTCGGGTGATTTGCTGATCAAACCCTTCGTCAGAAGCCGGAAATCTCACACAAGTCTCCGCGTTTCAAAACAAAGGAGCTTCCTTCTGCTGTTGCCATGCCCAGCTGTCCGGGAGGATACTTCTGTGGGGTTGTATTACTTTAGGAGGCGCGGGACATTGCGCACATTCGTAATTCTTAACGGGCACCAGTAGCCGAGAGCATATTGAGACGCTCTTTCATCTTAATGAACCCAGTTATGAACTCGAACCCTGCATTTTATGCTGTTAAACTACCGGCCGATAATTTAATCTGCAATTTCCATCAGGTACATCATTATTTTGAACGCTAATTTTGAAATAAATCTTCACAAACATTACGTTTTGAGAAAATAAATTTCAACTTTATATGGTTCGATTTGGAATTGGTGTTGAAACCAAAATCTTCATCTCCTAACGTTCGCTATCCCATTTCCTTTTTGGAATGACCATCAAAGTTTGAGTATTTAAATGCCAAGCCTGATCATGGTCTAGTTACTAAATATCTTAACGGCCGCTACCTAAAGGCAAGCCGCCAGAAATAGAAGTTTAGAACAGTGTGTTTCAATTCTTAATTCCTTCAAAATTATGCATGGTTTAAAAATAGCTTTATCTTTTAACAAAAACTATACATTTGTTGTGGTGCCACGCGCTCTCTGAAGACGAATCGCTGCTTTCACACCTCATCGTATAGTCACTTCGGGAGTATATTTAATTCCGCTGCTTCTGGTTCAGATTATTGAGGATGGCGTCTCCTGGAGAATATGTGGAAACAGTGTAAAGTGGACTGAAATGTGAGGTTGTGTTTGCTAAAGACACCGGGTGCCTTTCAAACGTCTATCTTTCGGGATTCCCGCCCTCATTCCTGACTGCATGGTGGGTCGCTAATAACCCGAAACCTTGTCAAATTCTGCTCTCATCTATCTCCTTCGCTCTCAAGATTGCGCGAAGGGGTGTGTGATTTTACACATTCGGTCAGCCGCTTGACTTTGTTGCTGCAGTTCCGTCCTTTTTTTTAAAAATTATTTTAACCGGGAAGCGGTTGGATTCTCCCTTACAAGTTTGCAAGTTCCTTCACCCCCGAAGCAAGGTTAAGGAAATGTAAGAAGCGAGAGATTAACGTGTCCAACGCAGCCACAAGAATTACATCATGTCATCTTAAGAACTCTGGAGAAAATGACATTCAAGTAACAGTGAGAATGTGGAGTTAATTCCCCGCCTGATTACAGAATGGGACAGCAGGGTTCATACTTAGTTTGGAAGTCGGCTGGGGATTTGATTGGGATACTGTAACCTCGTTAAAGGTACCCTTAAGGAAAGAAGGGTTTGCACATTTCCTAAAGGTGTTTGCAGTGTGGTTTGTTCCCGCAGTGCCCCTCTCCAGCCCTGTGTGTGTGTGTGTGTGTGTTGAGGGCATGTTCTTACCTGCACTCTGGATTCGGTGAGGCCGATGCGCAGAGCCAGCTCCTCTCTCATGAAGATGTCCGGATAGTGCGTCTTGGCGAAGCTCCTCTCCAGCTCGTTGAGCTGAGCGGGTGTGAAGCGGGTCCGGTGCCTCTTCTGTTTCTGTTGGCTCTGTTGCTGCTGCTGCTGCTGTTGTTGCTGCTGCTTGTCCGGGTCTTTGCCGCTGCCTGAGCCGCCGCCGCCGCCGCCTCCTCCCGGGTTCGATCCGGCCGAGGTGATGCTGTCCCCGGGAAGGAGAGTTGCACCTTCCACCGTGTCTGAGCCCGGAGGGCAATCGCCCGGGTGACCAGGCTCGGAGCCCCCGGGTCCCATCCGGCACTTCACCGCCTCCCGGTGCCCGAGAAGTTCAGCCGCCGCCTCCTTCATCCCTGGGAGACAAAAAAATGGAACAAGACCGGTAGAAATCAGATCGGCATCCACACACACAAAAAAAAACATAAAGTGAGGATAAAAAAAACTTTCCATCAGTTGTTAACAAGTGATAGATTTTCCGAACTCAAAGAACGAACACAATTCTATTAAATTGATTCTAAATCAAATTATTGCAGTAATTTGAAACTAAAATAATTACTTTTAGATAGAATTAACTCATTTTCGTAGCATTAAAGCGGAATAACGAAGAGCCTATGAGTAGGAAGCGGCAAGCCAGCAGCCCCCGGTGGTTTCGTTCCTACAGAGAGGTCTCTACATATTTTTGGGGGGATTTTGGAAGGGACTTTTGCGCCAACACTCACCCAGGCGAGCGTCCAGGAGGTCGGCGTGAGAGAGCATGGCGCACCGCTCCAGGGTGATGAGAGTACCCTAAAAACCGGAGAGGTTTTTTTTTAAAAAATACAAAAAAAACTACAAATTTCTGTTTGTTGTAAAAGGGAGTCTCTTGCATTATAATCTCCTTTAGAAGGACGGGGTGGTGCTTAACACTTGAATGAGCCCATGAGCAGCTCCAAATCAGGGCCAATCAAAACTCACCGCTGCAAATGTCAGAGCAAAGTGAGACTCCATTACGCATGCCTCAAGGCAGCTCTGTTCACCCCCACCCCCCTCCTTCCTCTCACCCAACCAGTCAGAAAGCACTCGGAACATTTACAATTCTATTTCTGCTTTCTAAATCTGATTTATTAGCTTTCAACGTCAAATATTATGCCTTTAAATGACCTGTTCTAATTTGGATAATAGATACAAACCAAACATAATAAAGCCAATATTACAGGAATTATATTTATCTGACTATACCTTATCTGCTCACTTTCTTTTCCTGTGCCTTAATGTAATCTATTATGAACCATAGTCAAATATTAAGGCTGCCACAATTACATAACATATCAGACCTGCACATTTATGAAAAGGCTGGAATCGGTTCCCCACCACATTATATGCCTGGAACTTACATATTTTCAGAACTAAATCGGGCGGAGGAATTCAGCACCCACTTCTTCCCCCACCCCCCAACCCTGCGCCAAACCTTCCCAAGCCCAAGCGTAATGTGATTTCCAAAATGTTCTGATTTTTCTCCAATTGGGTTTGCAACATTCGCCCGTAATAATGATGGACCGCAAGGAAGCTCTTGGTTGTCACAAGTATGTTTGCAATCAAACACTTCACAAGTGTTCGACTTTGGACATATTTCTGAAAACTTACGGACGAGGTACAAAATTAAACCTATGTATGGGGGTTGTAGGGGTGGGGAGAATCGGCAAATTGTCAATACTATGGATTTTAACAACTTACTCGCCGCTTGAGCGGTTTGCAGAACTGTAAAAACACGTGAAGCCATCCGTCTCTAATCTTCTGAATTCCAAAACCAGCCAACAACAAAGTTTCTGTTAGCAATATATTTCAAACCAGAGTAATTTTCAAGATCATTAGGCATTTATCTAATTAGTGCCAAATCTATAAGCTTTTATTACGATTATTAAAACAAAATCAGTATAAATGTGTACTAATTTGCTACTGGTTTAGATTGGGCTGTCAACGGAAAAGATCTGCTGTTGTGAATGATATCAGTGGAAATAGAGAGCAGATTACAGGGTAGATGTAATTGGTGTATGAACCAGTCCATCCAAATAGTATTAGTACCAGGGAAATCGTATCTCTTAAGACGTTTAGTTTAACACGAGAAAACATAGTGTAAGATGCGTAACAAGGCACAATTGAGACTGATGTACTTCATTGATACAATTCATCTAGATTGTGATTGATTTTTTAAAACAAAATTGATGCAATTAAGAGAATTTATTAAGTGGTAATAAAAGTCCAAAACTGGCGTTATATAAAGTCAGTTAAAATAAGGTACAATAAGCTAATTGTGCAGCAAGTTGACTCTCACCATCTATTAGAAAGGTCTAAAAGCAGATTCGAGAGTGAGCTTTGTAAACGCTCTCTGTAGTGAGGAGCAGACAAAGGAGGCGCCGAGACGCAGATTGTGCATTTTTGTTCTTTTCTCTGCACCTTGCCTAGATTTATTCAATTCTGCTTTTAGACACGTCAATCTTCAGAATGAATGTGAGTGTCGATAGGATCCTCGGCAGAGCGTTTTCATCCTGATATCGGGCAGACACACAGGCTTCCGAGCCGGGACTCCAGGTTTGAGTTTGGTGCCTGCTCCTTCCAGTCCACACGGGACGGTCTCCGAACTCTCGGTGTGCATGTGTACACGTCAATAACATTAGGAAACCAAGGTGAAGCGGAACCTGGGGAAAGATGAGCAAGCTGCTGTTAGAAGAAAATAAACCTTATCACTGCCAGTGGAAACAAACAAAAACAACAAAAAGAATCACGGAGTTCAGTTGTCCAGAGCCGGCAGCTGCAGCCTCAGGGAGAGACTCAGGTGTTTGAGCAGAGAGCCTGGTTAAATGTATAACTATCATCGCATTGTTAAAACGTGGTTAATGGAATAGAATGTCAGAAAGGAGCGTTTTGCTTTCATTCTGTAAACGCGTTTCTGGTTATTGCCCGAGCTCTTTTTCAATACGCCTTTTCATGTCAAATTGAGACGGTATCTGGGTATGAAAATGTATCGACTTAACGCTACAGTTAAGTATATTTTCCGTTATAAAGAGATCATTGGTTTTATTATTCGTTGTTTACTGCGGCCTGGTAATGGCAGCCGGGTGATTGATACCCTTGCTGCATTTATGACTTCTCACAGCGCTGTGGCGTCTCAGGTCGGAGCAGGCAGAGAAACATTTAATGCAGGTTTGAAACCAAGGCAGGGGAGAAGGGGGGCGGTGGGGGATAGTGGTTGGGGTGGGGAGGTTTTGGGGGAGGGGGGGCAAGTTGGTGTCTTGGGGAACTCTGAGCTTGTTGCTACCAAAAGGGAGAGTAAAACAGGTAGAGACAAGTCACGCAGAAAACTGCAATGATTCACATTGGCTGGGGAGAAAGTTTACAATGCAGGCGCTAGCTCGTCGTTAAAAAAAAACTCCCCTGTAATATGCAGTTCCTCCTTATGGATAGAATTAGCTGGAACAAGTCTCCCCCAAAGAAACAGAATAGATTCAGTCCTAATAATATTAGTGTTATTTCATTTTATGCTGAATTTTGTCTCATCTGCGTTTATGAAGACACGACATCAAGAGAATAAATTGCTTTAAAAAGATTTGGGTGGATCTGATAGTTGCTACACGGTGATGGCGATGGGGAGAGGCAGTTAAAATTATTGCCACTTAACAAAACAAAAATCACTTAGCAAATAAGTTGCAGGCAGAAATCGAGGTGGAGAGAATCGAAACATAACTTACCACACTTTGACGGAGACGGGTTCAATGTGGATTGCTACCTGCTCAACCTCAAAGAATTGACGGCGTTCGGGGGTTTGTAGCGCTCTCCGAAGCAGCATCTTACCTCGGCGCTGGGGGGACAGCTCCAGTCTGGTCAGAATCGAGTTTTAAAATATAGAGTCGGGGATAAAGGAGCTCTTTACAGAAGCGATCGGTAGATTTTAAATAGGTTTCAAATTGTTCCTCACACCAAAGGCAGCAGTGAACTAGCTGTCTGGATACATATTGGTCGCTGGTAATATAATTTATTTATTGAGTTTGTTTCTTATGGAACACAAAGATTCAATTTTATACAAACACAACGCGGTTAGGAACCAAGCTAGAGATAGCAGGGTAACGTGGAACATGAATTCTTGTAGCTTTTTTTTAATCGTCGAGATTTGAAAGTTGACATTTTTTGGATGTTAGGTTAGATTTCCATTTGCTGGTGTCCCTATCTGATGATGGGATGTTGAATTTGTTACAAGAACAGATGCGTTTACCAAGGTAAACTTCCTGCCGCTATTCTGGGTGTACTCTCCTCTGAAGTGGATACTCGGAGAATCCACAAGTCCGATCTCTTATCAGTTACAACCAGCTAAATTTCGAACGGCGTAAATTCTGCAGATGGAGCAGGAGACACAATTGATTGTAAATATTAAAGTTTCCAGTTGACACACAGCCCCTCAGCAAACCTCCCAACACTTTGGAAAGAATTGACTTAAATGTTATTGGCCAAATGTAATTTTTTTTAAAAAGTGTGATGAAGAAAAGGACTTCAGTGAAAATAATGACGGTGTGGAAATATATTTCCTGACTGTACCAACGTACTGGCTGTGTCTTACTGAGAAATGGCCAAGCAAATAATTCACATTAATTAACGGATTATAAACTGTTGTGGGAGTTGCAGAAATCGCCCATGCTTCTAGTCAGATGTTCAGCTATTTCTTCATCTGCTTTCGCTTAGGCAGGGCGCCCTGGTTTGATTCTATGTTTGTTTTTTTATATATATATATAAATTGCTTATTTCGACCCCTGGCGTTTGAAATGAAGAGTCCACTGCAATAATTAACGATCGCACATTTTCTTATTTTCTTGCCTGATGAGAAGAATCAATTTTAATTCGCCGGCAAATTAGAGCAATACCCTTCTGTGTCATTCGGTTACATAAAACAAGCCAGTGATTGGGGTGGGGGAACTTCTATATAGTTTATGCAAAAGAGCCGGTAAGTAAACACCGGCAGATTAAAAAAAAACCTTGTAACGATCATAATTTTAATCCTTTAAAAATGTGGATATATAAAACTTTAATTAGCCAAAAACTTCAAAAGCGCCCGCACCGCAGCGTCCTTCCTCCCTCCATTTGTTTCTTAACCAGATACTGATAATAAGAACACATCAATCTTTTCCCCAAATAAATAAAAATAGACAAACAAACAAATTCGCCTCGAACAAGTTAATGCGGTGTATCTGAGTGGAAAGTAGATATTTTCACGCATTCTGGAGATGAGGATAGACTTTTAATAATATCACAAAAAAACAAATGTAATTCCAGCAATCTCAGCCCGGTTAGTTAATATTCTAACACCGTACCCCGCTCTGCTTTTTAAAAGCCAGTTAGTTCCAGAATATGACTGTCATTCAATCAGGGACCTTTCGATCCGCGTTCGTTTATTATTTGGCTATTCCAGAAGTAATATGGCTTATTTTACAAGGATGATTTTTGTTGACTTTTTTCCAACTGAGCTAATTCGGGCGTCTATATTCACTCAATTAGAGAATTCTAAAGAGAAAATCGATCTTCCATCTACAGAAATGCCAGGTTAACAAATTAGATTCTTGTTTCGTGCAGGTGATTTTGTGAGAGCGCAGACAGTTCATGAATTAGAAGTAATAAGTTGTTTGTGTGGATGTTTTTTTTCTCTCTCTCTCTGCCGAAGCCGGGAGGATGGCGCGGGGCGAGGGGCGAGTTGCTCTGCCGGATGAACCTCTCAGCCTCGCCCCGCATCCCACCGTCGCTAAATCTTCTCAGCATCCTTCAATTAAGGGGCACCGCGCCCCCGAATGTCTTTCGCTTTTCAATCGTGATTCAGCCAAAAGAAATATAATTATGGCTCCAAATAAAATAATCAGCATTGAAGAGCGATTTCGTTAATGAGATGGAGCGGCTGCATGTCACGGAGTATGGGGTCTCATTAAACGCTGGTAATGAGGCTGGATTTGTGGAGCAGGCAGAACAGGAGGGTGTTTTCTTTATAAAAAAACATTTTTAAATATAAAAAGACCCAACGTTTAGCAAGGGAGTCGGACAAAGAAAAAAAACAAAGACATTCCAATTTAAGAGACATTACACTCGTGATGTTATAGAATGCTAAAGGGGGTTCAACCCAAATACTTATTAGATTTTTCCAAATTGGAAATTTACTAGGCGGCATCTCTGGAAGGAACTTAATGTCACTCACTATCAGGCTGTGTGTGAGAAAGAGAGAAGATCTTGGAAAAAAAAACCTCTTGTTATGAACAACCTATGCAATCTTTGGCACTGCTTCAATTGAATTTTGCTGGTTTGAACATTTTGCCATCAGGTTTGCTCTGCTATCGATTTCGCTCGGACTGACCTAATTTGCTTGAATTTTGTCCAAGTGACCCACTTCCTGGCTCTGGCCCAAGAATTTGGTTTTGGTTTTATTGGTGTCCACGCTCTGGATGATGGAGGTCGAATGCGCTTTCCGATTTTGCAGGCCTATTGTGCATTTCTCCTTGGTCAGAATGAGCAGGTGGTACCAAAGGCTGTGCCCAAGCCTCTAGTTTAATTCAATAGCTGTGCATGCCATTGCCAGACACAATACCAAACCCCTCATCAACTTGCATTTATCCCGCATATCAAATACAGTGAAGCGTCCCAAGGTCTTTCACACATTATCAAATACAATTTGACAGAGACCAACATAAAGATGCATTGCTACAGGTGACCCAAAAGATTAGATTATAAATAGAGAATTATTGGAAAAATGGAGAAGTTTACCACGCACAGGAGTGAAACGATTAAGTATTTGAAACTCATGATATAAACTTTAAAAGCCAGGCAGGTCTAGGATCCATCAGAGCGCAGGGATCACACCACGTGGCCTCAGGTCACTGTTTCCAGAATGTATAGAATAGTTTATTTTACACAATTGTCCCTGGAATCTGCATCGCTGTCAGTTACACCGATGTCAGATACATTCGATTCACGAAAAGTATTTTTGCACTTCAAACATCGAAACCGGGATCCAATGTGGGGGATAAAAAGGCGAGGGAGGGACGCTAAGCTGATTTTCCATGCCGGGAGGAAGGCAAGATAGCTCCAAAGTTGTATCGTTTCATACCTCGGCCAGTAAAAAAAACTGGAACATACACAATACACTTGTAAAAACTCAATTTGTTTAATCAGTCCACATCATTATGACAGCTCGAAAAGTTTCTAATGCTAATCGGTAAAGCATAGTACAGAGCTAGGACCAAATATATTATTCTAGTGAGATTGGATACGAAACTGCAGAAACTGAATCGACGAAACTGCACCAGAGTAGCTGACCGAGGGGTTCTCTTTTTCGGAGCGAGTTGCTTTGTGTATTAGTTAGTCTACGCTACACGTTTACTTGGCTAAATAATTCCTTTCTGCCCATTACATCCATTCTCTTCCAGGAGGCATTTTGTTCGAAAATGTTGAAAAGTCTGTGTTGTAATATGTAACGTCAGCCTGAGTACATCGCATGGCATGGCTGCTTAGCACAAAAGGACCCTTGCATTCCGTGCAATGCCAAACTGCTGCATCCTCAGTATTTCTACTTCAGCTCCTCTCTGGAAAAGGTGGGCTCAAAAATTCTTTAAAATGAATTTTGATGATTCTTCCAAAGCTGGAATCAATTCGCAGAGGTAATTATGGTGGAAACACTGCATCACATTTGGGATCTTCGTACACAATTAATTATAAAACCTATAAAATTCCCAATGATATAGATTAATAGTCAGGTCAAAGTCACCAACGGGTTTGGATGCAAATAAACCAACAAGGTCAAATATTTTCCAAAAGAAGCTTTCAAAAAGAATTAAGCTAATTGATACTTATAACTTGCAACCTGCAAAATTGGGACATGTGCTTTATACTTCAGCTCTTTTGAGTATTGCTCCTTTGAACACTTTCCTTCAATATTCAGATGTACTTATTTTGTCACCCTCACCAAGATTTTGGATAAACTGAAAATAAAAATAATTGTATTTGTTCATGGGATGCAGGTGTTTGTCACTAGGCCAGCACTTGCTGCCCATCCACAATGTACCACAGGACAGTTAAGAATTTGGATAAAGATATGACATGAAGATTAGATTAACATAAACAGATGTGGTTTAACCACTGTGAGTTGTCAAGTTAAAATTTGTGTACTCCAACAAAATCATCCTGAATAGGAAAAATGGAATTTTTAAAAATATAAAACACAAACTGCTTACTCAGATTCCCCTCTTTACTCACCTTGGTTATTGAGTACAACAACCTCATTGGTAGCCAAACTTTAGGACCGATCATTTGTATTTGTTCCTCTCACTTTCCTCCTCCATCTTGGCATACCTTGGTTTCAACACACCGTCTCTCACCCCATACCAGACATCAAAATCTACTTCTCCAACTTTAAAGTGTCAACTAAAAGATTGCAGAGTCAAGTACGACTGCAGAGCTTGTGCACATTGAAGGAACGTTGCACCATTAGTGGCACAGTGGCTCAGATTAATGCCAGAGACCTGGGTTTGATTCCACCCTCGGGTGACTATGTGTGTGGAGTTTTTACACACTCTGTGTTGGTGTTGGTCCTCTCAGTGCCGTGGTTTCCACCCACAGTCCAAACATGTGGTGAGGTGGATTAGCCATGGGAAATGGAGGGCTATAGCAATGGGGTGTCCTTCAGAGGGTCAGTGTGGACTTGATGGGCCGAATAGCCTGCTTGCACACTAAGGATTCTATCAACGATATTGCTGTGGGTTGGAGTCACACATAAGCAAGATCAGGTAAGGAAGGTGGATTCCCTCTAGAGAGGACATTTTTAACTGGATATCTTCTGATGACAACGAACAGTAGTTACTTCGTCATTGCTAAGAGAGCTTTTAAGTGCAGATTTTAATTAGTTCAAATTTCATCATCCACCATGGTGGGATTAGAATCTTAACCCCAGAACATTAAAACAGGTTCTTGATTACTAGTTCAGTGACATTACCACAGTGCCAACATCTAAGGAGAGCAATAAATAACAACTTTCTCAACACTGCTAACAAAAACAGGCTTTATTAAAATTACTGTTTTACAGGAGAAATCAGTGATGTGCTCAGACATCAAATTGCCATCTTATATTTCTCAATATTAAGCAGGCAGGGCCAATGCTGCTTTCATCAATTAGTCATGAAACTTTGTTAAGATTACCAAATAAGCGATAGGTAATGGTCTTGTTGATTGACCTGTGGAAAGGAGGCTCAACCTCCATTTAAAATAACTTAAATAGCACTGATAGCCAAACTAGGCAATCTTTTCATCATTCAGTGTGATAAATTTCATGTTACACTGGACTGTTATACAACTGTTAAATATAGAACAGCTATTATGTAAGTAGAGGATATATCATGATGTGAAATGAGATTTTTTCAAGCAAGTTGTCATTGATTTTACTGGAGAATATGGAGGTTTATTTAAATAACCAAATTTGATTTACATTTGTTTGATATAGTTACTTATGGATTGTAATTTAAAAATATATTTAAGTGTGATAGCATGATATTTCAACAGGTTGGATGGCCTTTTTCCTAATGTGACAAACTAATATTTTTAAAAATCATTCAAAATTAAGTTCATGAGGCAAGTAATCTTGCATGCTCCATGTTTGCCTGTGAATCAGAGAATCTGGAGATTTATAAACTGATGTAACAGTCAAACAAAAATGTCAACTATCACTGATGTAAGTATTACTTCTACAGCCAGACTGTATTGCTACAGGCGCAGGGTGACATATTACAAAGACAGTACCTGTACAGTACAGCATAAACCCAACAAGTCCAAAGTCATTGCCCTTGCAAAAGGTTACACTCAGTGAAAAAGGGACAATGTGCATGGTTACTGGACAAATTTATAACATTCAAGAATATTTTCAACCTTGTGAAAAGTCACGGTTCCCAAGTAGGTGACTGCAAAATCTGGCCGTTTTGTGTATACAGACTTATGCTACAGCTGTTTTGTACACAGCTCAAGAAGTGCAAGGCTACTTAATACATCCTGCTTGCAGTCAGACTGAGACCAGTCTTACATGGTGCTTTCACTTTGATATTAAGTGGTTAGAGTAGTACAAATCAAATCCTGAAAACAGACAACATAGCAGTTGTGGACTGCCTCAGTTCCTGAATAAGTTGTTTTGTAGAGAAATATTGCCAGCATGCTTGGCCAATGATGTAGCAGCTGCTAAAAATACAACTATCAGTTGCCAGACCACAAAATGTACACTCACTTTATCCGTCAAGTTAAAGTGGAACAACAGACATTTTAATGTTAGATGCACACATAAAATAAGACAATTGTCAGCATGTACTTTTATTTAATGTTTCATTATTTCATCATGATGTAGCACAAAATTTGTTTGGGTACACAATCTGTTGTGCAATGTAAGAGAACTCAGATTACACAGGCTTCATCCATCAATCCCAAGCATAATAATAACAGGGTCATAATGCCTAAAACTGAAATTTGGGGGATGGAGGGGGGTGAATGGAATGGACAGTGCAAATATTTATAACAAAACAAAACATCATAATTAAGAAATAGGGTCTAGGCTTCTAGTTTGATTGATCCTATTGTGGCCTGGGCTTCCTTGTATTCCTCAGTGTCTTCCAATTCTTTCTCGCTTTCCTAGAGCAGGAAGAATACAAAAACAGAATGTTTTCATTTTTGAAAATACGTTACTGTTATGCACTAATCCTATAATCAGAACTCAAACTAATCGTTTTCAATATACAAACTATACAATGATGTAAAACTAGTTCCTTCGATAACTCATGGTCATATCCAACTTTAAGTTATATTTGCTGTGGGATTTCACATCATTTAAATTTTAGGTAGCTTTGACTAGCCATAATTACATCAGAGCTAGGAGCTGAAATGGCTTTTACAGAGTGTAAAAATGGTCAATTGTTTTTCATAACACGAGAGTACTTATGAGAAGGGAGAAAGATGGTATGGTAAGGTCCTAGGGAGTGTTGCTGAACAAAGACACCTTGGAGTGCAGGTTCATAGCTCCTTGAAAGTGGAGTCGCAGGTAGATAGGATAGTGAAGAAGGCGTTTGGTATGCTTTCCTTTATTGGTCAGCGTATTAAGTACAGGAGTTGGGAGGTCATGTTGTGGCTGTACAGGACATTGGTTAGGCCACTGTTGGAATATTGCATGCAATTCTCGTCTCCTTCCTACCGAAAAGATGTTGTGAAACTTGAAAGTGTTCAGAAAAGATTTACAAGGATGTTGCCAGGGTTAGAAGATTTGAGCTACAGAGAGAGGCTGAACAGGCTGGGGCTGTTAATATCCTTGTTGGGGAACTATGGTGCAGTACTGCAGATGACACAATTACTTCAGATGCCTGAAATTTTAGAAAAAGTATTATGCTCATTATCCTCAACCAATTATCAAACAAATGTATGGATCTTTGTTTTTAGCGATCCATAGGCAAAGTTTTAGAATCTACGTTCTAACTCTGAAATACACATGACATCAAATAAAATATTCATATAGAGAGTAAAAAAGCAAAGAGTTAGGATAGAAATTAGTAAAAACAAAAAGGATTCCCTAATGAAATCTGGTTAAGTCTAATAACACACAACACGATCAGGAATTAAACCATGGGTTTTTCTTACGGTTGTAATGAGCTAGCTGATTTTAGTCAGGGTTGCTTCAATTGGTCATGGTATGTCAACTATCCACATACTCAAAGTTTGGGAGAAGATTTGTAGCTCGTTGTTGTGGTTCTGTTTGACGAGCTGGGAATTTGTGTTGCAAACGTTTCGTCCACTGTCTAGGTGATATCCTCAGTGCTTGGGAGCCTCCTGTGAAGCGTTTCTGTGATGTTTCCTCCGGCATTTTGAGTGGTTTGTCTCTGCCACTTCCAGTTGTCAGTTCCAGCTGTCCGCTGCAGTGGCTGGTATATTGGGTCCAGGTCGAGGTGTTTGTTGATAGAATCTGTGGATGAATGCCATGCCTCTAGGAATTCCCTGGCTGTTCTCTGTTTGGCTTGTCCTACAATAGTAGTGTTGTCCCAGTCAATTCATATTGCTTGTCATCTGCGTGTGTGGCTACTAAGGATAGCTGGTCGTGTCGTTTCGTGGCTAGTTGGTGGTCATGGATGCGGGTCGTTAGCTGTCTTCCTGATTGTCCTATGTAGTGTTTTGTGCAGTCCTTGCATGGGATTTTGTACATTACATTGGTTTTGCTCATGCTGGGTATCGGGTCCTTCGTTCTGGTGAGTTGTTGTTTGAGAGTGGCTGTTGGTTTGTGTGCTGTTATGAGTATGCGGTAAGCTTGTTTCCTCTTGCGGTTGAGTTCAGAACTAGGAGGCACGGTTTTAAAATTAAAATTTTCAAGACCGATAAGGAAAATATTTTTCTTTCCGAGGGTTGAGAAAGTTTGGAATTGGCTACCGGTGGTGGTGGTGGAGGTTGGGATGTCAAATGTTTTTATAACAGAGGTGGGTGAATTCTTGTCAGGCAGGGGCATTTAGGGGCACTATCAGAAACGTGAACTTTGAAACAAACAGATCAGCCATGATCTTATTGAATGGAGGAGGTGGCTCAAGGCACCGAATAGTCTACTTTTGGTCCTATGTCATATAAAAGACTCAATAAGAAGTTTGTAGCCACTGAAACATTACGGGTTCAGTTTTTAAATTCAATTGAAAAGGTAGTGGATTAAGCAGAGGAGAAAAAAAAACCTGAGAAATATCAAATCAACCACAGAGAAAACTTAAAAGGTTAACTTTTAAAATCAAGCAAGCCTAATGGTGATCATGATTATTTTAGGAAATGGCACAGTAATACTAGACCAATATACCAGTTTCCAAAAGGCTGATGTGCATGTTGCAACACTTTAATTAGATTTATTTGTTAGATTCACTAACAGGCCCTTTGGCCCAACAAGTCCACACCAACCCTCCAAAGAGTAACCCACCAAGACAGAATTCCCTCTGACTAATGCATCTAACACTATGGGCAATTCAGCATGGCCAATTCACCTGACCTGCACATCTTTGGATTGTGGGAGGAAATCGGATTACCCGGAGGAAACCCACGCAGATGTAGGGAGAATGCGCAAACTCCACACAGACAGTTGCTCAAGGCTGGAATCAAACCCAGGTCCCTGGCACTGCGAGGCAGCAGTATTAACCACTGAGCCACCATGCCATCTCTTTCACTCGTAGCTTTGTTAAAAACTGCATTTTTGCCATTACCCACTAAAGACTTGCACTGAATACCAGAAAGCAGTTGTATTTTCATGTTGCATGTAAATGAAATCCAGCAGATATTTAATCTACTAATTATGAGACCACCTTCCCTTTTAGCAAAGGGTAAGCATGATCCGTAATCAACTATTGGTTAAGGAAATGTTTGCCACCTTCACTCATCTCCTGAATATCCCATTTCCTTCACTGTAGCATTATTATTTTGCACTGTCAACAACTTGAGCTGAAGTATGCACATACTAATGGCAGGTATAGATGCCTGTTGTGACAAAATTTGGCCCAACATGTTTCAATAGTTAAATTGAAATGGTTAAAACTCTGCTTCAACACTCCCAGCTGATAAATTTTGCAAAGAAAATTTGAAATACATCTGGATATTTCCACAAATCCTTCTACGTTTTCCAGGTGTAAGAAAGTTTTAGTAGTCATGAACATACAACTAAAAAGTTTAATTGCATTAATGTTTGAGAGATGTCTTGGTTAGCTACTCTCATTAATAAGGAAACATACTGTAGCTATACTGCCTGCTAGATGTTTATTTTCTTACAATTATCAATTTGAACACAGAGTTCAACATCTCAAAGCTTAGAAACAAAATCAGCTTGGCACCAGTCTCAATTATCCTGCAGTTGGTGAAAAGTTGGAGCTGTACAAGCTCTTTCTGCCAGAAGGTTTCACAGCACCAGTAAAACAAATATCAAAATAAATGTCTTCAATGTGATTATAATGTTTTCAGTTTGCATCGGTGCCATATAAGATCTGCTAAAACGTGGCTGCCCTATTAAGTTAATGCAAGGTCCTGACCATTGCCAAGGTAGCCAGCGTTAACTAGACCAGCAGTGAGATGCCATTAAATTGCCCCTATTATCTTTGGTGAAGCAGAAGGAAATCATTTAGGCTTTAAATTGAGCAGATATAAAGATTAGAAGAGGATGGAGTTTGTGGCACTTGTAGGCCGCCAGCTAATAAAGACAAATGAAAATACTAGTTTTAATTTTTAGCGAAACCAATGAAATCAAAATGGCACTTAGATAAGGTTTGCCCACTTTTAGGATTCGATTTTTATCCACGTTTTAAGAAAATATTGCTGCTGAACTGAAGGTACTAGAATAATCTGCAAAATGAAGTTCTTCCTTTCCACCCAAAATTATATGATACACTGAACATTTATAGATCAAAAAAGATAGTTCCCAAAATGCCAATTCTGTTATACACAAGTTATTTTCAAGAGATGTCAATAGGACTAAAAGATTAATCTCATACACCAATGGCAATGAATAAAATGCACTAGAATAAAATCTTAGTCTAATTTCTCTAAAATACATGAACATAGTAGTATAATTATAGTGGAGAACTAGGATGTTTAGAAACAGCTGTTATCAATTTTTTCCTAATCTTTTATTTATTATCGATTCAGAGACTTTATCCAAGCAAGCATTCTTGAATAAACTTAACTCCCATACCATTTACATTGTCATTAAAATGGGACTTACAAAATATACCTGATTTTATACTTATTTTATAAAAGTACTTTAAGTGCAATTTTCCAAAATGAATATAAATTGCATTGCCTTCTACTGTTGATGTAGAATCTACTGGTTAACTTTTGTTTAAAGTGTAAATCCCCAACCAATTCAAATAATAAAATGCATCTTATTGCAATTTTATTGTGGAATGTACGGTAAATTAACAAAACATTAAGGATCTCTAGATAATGCAAATGAAGTCCCACAACTATAAATTAAGTCATTTGACTGTTGTACACTTCATAACTTGCTGTAAAGCAAAGGCTCAGACTCATTTGCATTACAATGTTTTCTAATGCAAGTCATTCGTCTCTACATATGCAGGAAAGATTATGAAAAGAACAAAACAAAGCTTTCTTTACATTATATCAATTCAAAAATACAAAGAGACAAAAAAAGAGACATTCAGTAACCATCTTCTCTGCATGCTTGCATAATAGTATTGATTGAAGTAACTACCGGCTAGCCATTATGAGGACAAAGTCCTCTCTTCACAGAGAGGACACTCTCTACCATGTTGCACTAGCACAATGCTAAATGGGAAGATGTAGCCAGAGCCAGCAGCTAAAAACTGGGCATTCATGAGTTACTGTGGGCATCAGCAGAACTTTATTATGCAACCACAAGGCCAGAATATCCCTTAGACAGCCACAGTCACCACCAACTTGCCCAAGTTAATTACAGGATTGGCATTAAATGCCAAAATACCCACATCACTTGTACAAAAACAAAAATACCAGCAAGCCAGGGGATCAAACCTGATTCAATGAGTGTAAAGGAGCACACCAGAAGCAGTACCAGACATAACTAAAATTAAAGTGCAAATCTAATTCAGCTACATCACTGGACTATATGTATTCATAAGCAGCACGTGCTAAACAGAGCTTAGCAACACCACAACCATCAGATCAGTTAAAATCCCTGCAGTGTGAATTATGAACAATTAAACAATGAACATGGGGAAGCCCCTCAAGGAATAACCTCACACCCAAAGATGGTGGAGCTCAACATGAGGGCAAACATTTAATCAGAAATGCTGAGTGCACAATCTCACTCTCCAGATCCCCACCATCTCAGGAGTCAGTCTTCATTAATTCCATACATTCCATATGATATGGTTGATCAATTCATCTACATGGGCCTCTGATAAAGAGAGAGATGGCCGCAGTATCCTGAATTCAAAAGATAGGTCAGATTCAATCTGGAAAACTACTGCCTCAGAATCTACTCTTGATCATGAGCAAAATTATGACAGGCAGAGTTATCAAGACCATAAGATGAGGAGATATAGGAATGGAATTAGGTTATTTGTACCATTGAGTCTACTCCATCATTCGATCATGGCCGCTATGTATCGCACTTCTTCTCTCGGTGATGCCCTTACAGCATCTTACTTTTGGTCTCAAAGACATTCAATGTCTTGGCTTCTACAAACTTCTATGACAATGAGTTCCACAGGTTCACTGGCTGAAGAAATTCCTCCTAATCAGTTATAAAATCCTCAGTCCCTTCACTCTGAGGTTGTGCTCTTGGTCCTATTCTCTCCTCCTGGTGGAAACATCTTCTCCACTTCTATTCTATCCAGGCCTCAGCGTTTTGTCAGCTTTAATCAGATCCCCCTCATTCTTCTAAACTCCATTAAATACAGATCCAGAGCTCTCAACTATTTTTCATATGATGAACCCTTCATTCTTGGGATCATTCTTATAAACCTTCTCTGGCCAATGGACCACCTCCAATGTCATCAGAGCCTTAGATACAGGGTTCAAAAATGCTCATAATACTCCAAAATGTAGTCTGACAAGGATTTATACAGTCTCAGCAGTACACTCCTGCTCTTGTTTTCTACCTGTCTTGAAAGAATGCTAACATTGCTTTGCCTTCCTAACAGCTAACCAAACCTGCATGTTCATTTTAAGAGAATCGTGAAATAAGACTCCCAAGTTCCTTTGTACTACCTTTGAGCATTTTTGAAACCTGCATCTATGGAAGGATATGATGACATTGAAGGGAGTCCATTGGCCAGAGGGGGTTTATGGGAATGATCCCAAGAATGAAGGGTTTGTGCTTTAGATTTCTGAAGCCTTTTCTCATTTTGAAAAGAGTTTACACCTCTATTCTTCCTACTAAAATGTATAACTTACACTTTCCCACATTGTATTCCATCTGCCACCTCTTTGCTCATTCTCCTGACCTATGTCCTTCTGCAACCTTCCTACCTCAACAGTACCTATCCTTCTACCTTTATGTCATCTGCAAACATAGCTACAATACTCTCAGTTCCTCTGTCTAGATCATTTACTGCAGTTCCTTTAGCAGAGTCATAGGTTAAACTATTTCCAATTGCTTCATTCTCAGATGTTGACGGGGATGTGTGCTGATGACTTCACAGTTCAGCCTATTTGTAACTGCTCAGATTAAAAAAAAATGCATTCCCACTGACAATAAGCAAAACGTGTACAACATTCAGGCATTTGTTCCATCCCCAAGAATAGAATGTCTAATCACCTCCTTGAGCTTGTGGTGTAGTTGTAGTGTCCCTACATCTGAGCCAAGGAGGCATAGGTTCAAGTCCCACCTGCTCCAGAAGGTAGGTCATTACATATCTGACTACACCATCTTTACATTTGAAGGTTGACAAGTTCCCACACCCTGAAAGACTTCATCCTAGAATCTTCAAAAAAGTCAATGTATTAGAGTCAATATATTGGTTTTAATCTTCCAAAATTTTCTAGATTCCACAAAGCTTCCATCAGTTTGGAAGAAAGCAGATGTGACTCATCGATTCAAGAAAGGAGACAGAAAGCAAGAAATTGTAGACAAGTTATATTAATATACCAGTTATAGGGATAATCTGGGAATCTATTAGAGGTGGTTTAGTGGTATTAATGCAGATTTCTAACCAAACAATCCAGACTCTGGAAGTTTCACAAATTGTTGTGGCTCTGTTCGCCGAGCTGGAAGTTTTTGTTGCAAACGTTTCGTCCCCTGGCTAGGCGACATCATCAGTGCTCTGGAGTCTCCTGCAAAACGCTTCTTTGATGTTTCTTCCGGTATTTATAGTGGTCTGTCCTTGCTGCTTCCGGGTGTCAGTTTCAGCTGTCCGCTGTAGTGGTTGGTATATTGGGTCCAGGTCGATGTGTTTGTTGATGGAGTTTGTGGATGAATGCCATGCCTCTAGGAATTCCCTGGCTGTTCTCTCTCTGGCTTGCCCTATGATAGTAGTGTTTTCCCAGTCGAATTCATGTTGCTTGTTGTCTGCGTGTGTGGCTACTAGGGATAGCTGGTCGTGTCGTTTCGTGGCTAGTTGATGTTCATGTATGCGGATTGTTAGCTGTCTTCCTGTTTGTCCTATATAGTGTTTGGTGCAGTCCTTGCATGGTATTTTGTAAACTACATTAGTTTTGCTCATGTTGGGTATCGGGTCCTTTGTTCTAGTGAGTTGTTGTCTGAGCGTGGCTATTGGTTTGTGTGCCGTTATGAGTCCTAAGGGTCGCAGTAGTCTGGCTGTCAGTTCTGAAACGCTCCTGATGTATGGTAGTGTGGCTAGTCCTTTTGGTTGTGGCATGTCCTCGTTCCGTGGTCTGTCTGTTAGGCATCTGTTGATAAAGTTGCGCGGGTATCCGTTTTTGGCGAATACCTTGTATAGGTGTTCCTCTTCCTCTTTTTGCAGTTCTGGTGTACTGCAGTGTGTTGTGGCTCTTTTGAATAGTGTCCTGATGCAGCTTCGTTTGTGTGTGTTGGGGTGGTTACTTTCATAGTTTAGGACTTGGTCTGTGTGTGTTGTTTTCCTGTGTACCCTTGTGGTGAATTCTCCGTTCGGTGTTCTCTGTTCTATCACGTCTAGGAATGGGAGTTGGCTATCCTTTTCTTCTTCTCTCGTGAATCGGATTCCTGTGAGTGTGGCGTTGATGATCCGGTGTGTTTTTTCTATTTCCGTGTTTTTGATGATTGAACGTGTCATCGACATATCTGACCCAGAGTTTGGGTTGAATTTGTGGTAGGGCTATTTGTTCTAACCTTTGCATAACTGCCTCTGCTATGAGTCCCGAGATTGGTGATCCCATGGGTGTTCTGTTGATTTGTTCGTATATCTGATTGTTGAATGTAAAGTGTGTAGTGAGGCACAAGTCCAGTAGTTTAAGTATGCCGTCTTTGTTGATAGGTTCCGCCTCCTGTTTTCTGTTCTGTATGTCCAGTAGGTTGGCTATTGTTTCTCTGGCTAGGGTTTTGTCAATCGAAGTGAACAGTGCCGTCACGTCGAATGAGATCATGGTTTCTTCTTTGTCTATGTGTGTATTCCTGATGACATCCAAGAATTCCTGTGTTGATTGTATGGAGTGTTTGGATCCGCTGACCAGGTGTTTCAGTTTCTGTTGTAGTTCTTTGGCCAGTTTGTATGCTGGTGTCCCTGGTAGTGATACTATGGGTCTGAGTGGGATGTCTGGTTTGTGTACTTTGGGTAGTCCATAGAATCTGGGGGTGTTGTTGCTTTCCGGTTTCATTCTTTGTAGGTCAGCTTTGGTCATCTGTCCGTTTTTTTGTAGATTCTTTAGTGTGTTATTTATTCTATTGGTGAGTTGTGGTGTGGGGTCAGAATCCTTCATTTGGTAGGTGTTGGTATCTGCGAGTAGTTGTTGTGCTTTTTTGATGTAATCTGAATGTACCAACCACTACAGCGGACAGCTGAAACTGACACCCGGAAGCGGCAAGGACAGACCACTATAAATACTGGAAGAAACATCAAAGAAGCGCTTCGCAGGAGGCTCCAGAGCACTGATGATGTCGCCTAGCCAGGGGACGAAACGTTTGCAACAAAAACTTCCAGCTCGGCGAACAGAACCACAACAACGAGCACCCGAGCTACAAATCTTCGCACAAACCGTTTCACAAATTATACTCCTTCACGGAGGTTCTGACCACAGTCACGTCTTCTTTGAACTGCAGCCAAAAGTTTTTCTAAAAAAAAATTTGATCTGCTACAATTAATGGCTTCATGTTTTTCCTCTTCTGATGCAAAGCCATACAATATAAACAAAATCAAAAACAGAATTTGTTGGAAAAGCTCAGCAGGCCCGGCATCATCTGTGAAGAGAAATCTGAGTTAACATTTCTGGTCCGGTGACCCTTCCCTAGAACTCTGAGAAGTTCTGAGGAAGCATCACCGAACCAGAAACCTAGATAATGTTTAAATCTTTCCCCAAAAGTAAGCAAACACCATATGCCACTAGTTTCAAATCCAAATACAGATGAATTAAATACCTTTCATTACACTTGGATGAAGGCTCATATCTCTTTAAACCCTTCCTATTGATGTACCCATTCAGATACCAAATGCTGGCAAATGGGACTACATTCATTTAGAATATCTGGTCAGCATGGACGAGTTGGACTGAAGGGTCTGTTTCTGTGCTGAATATCTCTATGACCATGACTTCATGACTACGGCTTATGCTTTAGCAAGTACGCTATAGTAGTTAGAGACATATGGGATGCTTTCCTTTGTCAATCATGGCCAAAATTATAAAAGTGCAGGGGGATCATGCTGCAGCTGTACAGCACTTTGGTTCGGCCTAAGTTGGAATGCTGTATGCAGTTCTGGTCACCACTACAGGAAGGATGCATTTGCAGTGGAGGGGGTGCAAGGGAAATTCAACAGGATGTTGTCTGGGATACAGTATTTCAGCTAGGAAAAGAAATTGGGTAAGTTGGGGTTTTTTTTCCTTTGGAGCAGAGAACGGGAGGGCATCAGTTTAGGGTTGAAGAGGAGGGCATGAAGGGGAACCTGAGGGGCAATTATTTTTTAAAACAGAGGGTGGTGCATGTACTGCCAGTAGAAGTGGTTGAGGCGATACCATTAACAACATTTAAAAGGCATTTGGGCAAATACGCGGATAGGAAAGGTTCAGAAGGATTTGGGCCATCTGCAGGGAAACGGGGTTAGTGTTATAGACATTGTGGTCGGCATGGACCAGTTCCTATATCCATGCTGTAGGACTCCAAGTCTTTTTCTGGGGGGGTGGGGGGGGGGGGGGGGGGGGGGGTGGAGGAGGGGGATGCACACGGGAACCTGATAGCAGAGCTTAATGTAATAAGGAGCATGGACAGGGTGAACAGAAAGCACCTACTTCCATTAGTCAGAGGGTCAATAGGAGCTCATAAGTTTAAGAAGGGAGATGCAGGAGGTTTAGAGGGGATATGAGAAAAAAATGCACTGCTTGGGCAGGATAATTGAGGTGGAAAACACCAGAAGTTTTAAAAAGTACTTAGACAAGCACTTGAAACGTCATAAAATCCAAGGCTATGGGCCTAAGTGGAATAGTGTCTGCGGTAGAAGATTTCTGATGGTACAAACTTGATGGACTGAATGGCTTCTAAAGATAGCCTAGGGAGTGGAATACAGCCTTCCATACCCAGGACTAGAGTAGGCAGTTGGGAACTCAGACACAGTCCAGGTATCAGGATGTAGCCTTTCACATGCGACAGCAGAGCAAAGCTAATGAGGCATAAACGCAGACTGGGACAGAGCTGACTTTTCCTACCTCAGATTGACGCCTGGTTTCAGAATATGGTCATTCCAACTTGGGATTGGAGCAGAGCCTTTCCAAACTTGGATTTGAGCCCTGGGATTGAACCCCATGATATAGTCTCTACTCAACTGCATGGCTGTAGCTCTAATAACACTGTTAAGAGTTTGATTTCAGCAGGAAAAAGCAAACTCATTTTACTGGTACCAAATCTTCTTTCACTAAAGTACTGACGACAGCATTAAACAGTTATGAAGGTACAAGAGTAAAAGTCGCCAACGTCTTTGGCAGCACCTTTGAAATCCACAGCTCCTAATCATCTAAGACGGGGAGGGTAGCAGATACAGGGGAATACTAGCCCTACCAAGGTTTCCTTTAAGTCACATACACCCATGACTTGGAATCATTGCTTCCCCTTTGTGAATGAGTCAATATCCTGAAACTCCCCAGTTAACAGCACAATAGAAGCATCTACACCCAGTGAATCAAGATCACTCACTACCATTTTATCCAAGGCAATTAAGAATGAGCAAAAAAAAAATGCTGGATTGCCTGCATGCACACAATACATGAGTGAAAGGCAAAGTTGATTTTTTAAAGAGAATACGGAATAAAAATCTAATAGTCATTTCACAATATATAGGAACAAATTACTGCAGATGTCGGAAACTGTATGGAAAACAACAAATGCTGGAGACCACAGCGGGTCAGACAGCACCCATGGAGAGACAGCAAGCTAATGCTTTGAGCCTAGACGACCATTCATCAGAGCACAATATATGCTGGTTTAATATGATTTTAGATATTAAGCATTGATTTTATTAATTTGCAGAGACTAAAATGGACCATGTAATTAAAACTTGCCAAACTGAAATAAAACGGCCTCACCAATAGTTGTGCCAGGTCACTGTAGGCCGTTTCCAATCGACGCTGACAATCTGGAATCATCATCCGTGATTCTTGCAGAACTTCCATCTAGAAACAAAGAAAACAGGAGAGTGAAAATGAGGCTGGAAGCAACAAAGGATGTTGTTAATAGCTTGATTGCCAAATACCACCCTTGCTACTTCATGCTTGAAATGGAATTGTCTGCTATTCTATTCAAATGTTAAGATACTGATATTCAATGGTTTGCAGCACTTCTAGAATTGCTGGCAATAATTTGAATTATAGTTTTCACTGCTTCATCATATGAAAATACAAAATAAAATCGCTAAACCAGTTCAACAAATATATTGTAAGAAGTTAGTCCAAGTAGTTTTATTTTTATTAAAATAAAAAATATCTGCAGTCAATATAAAAAGCTTTTTCTTTGGGGTAATAAAGAAATGCAATGTCCAAGTAATATCACAGAGATAATTACTGCATGAAAAAAGTTATTGAGTTATTGATCGAACTGCGTGCTCTCTGCAGGAGGTTCAGACTGTGAAAGACAGAGGTCTACAGGAGCTCAGACAGAAGTGAGCGGAAACCAGCAGGTTCATCTTCATGGTCTTTATCATGCATAAGAAACTTATTTCAAAACTGCGTGCATTAATTTTGGCTAAGACAGTATGATTCTGTTCCCTTCAGGATGAAAAATAGTAATAAATACAGTCCAACTGTTAAAAAGCGTGCTCATCCAAGTGATGTAACGTTAGTGCTGGAACAATGGGGTTAGAGATTCAAAGCTTTCAGGGAAGTACAAAAGATTAATTTCTGCTTCTACATTTAAAGTTTTATACTTTCAAAATCCAAGGACTTTCTTCTTGAATGTCAAGAAAGTTTTATTTAAACTATGTATTTAGTTATGTAATATAACAAACATTTTGTTTGCTCTACAGTATGCATTAAAGATTTCTAATGTGTAAAATCAAAAGAAACAGTGTGCATACACCATAAAAATCCCGGATTCAGCCATAACACAGGACTTTACAATTTGATTCTCTTGGACAAAACCGAATTCTAAACATGTCCACAAAATACATGCATAGAGCACACAAACTCATGATAACAATAGAAGTGGTTAATGGCTTTGAAAGGTAAACCGCACAATAAAAGAAACAGGAAGTGACAAATCTGAGAAAATTAATATAAATAAATATGTTATGGTTCAAGAAAGAAAAGCTTGCATTTAAGTGGTACCTTTACCATCATCAGATAGCTCAAAGAACTTTACAGCCAATAAAGTACCTCTGAAGTGCATTCACTGTTTCAGTACAGTCACAATTTTAGTGCAGAAGATGCAGCAGCCAATTTGTAAACAAGCTCCCACATACAGGAATGTGATAATGACCAGATAATATTTTGTGAAATTTATTGAAGAATAAATATTGGCCTGGACACCAGAGAAAGTCTCCCTGCTCATCTTCAAAACCATTGCACAGCATCTTATAAGTCTGCCTGAGAAAGTATACAGGGTTTCATTTTAACATCTTAACCAAAAGGTGACACTTCTGACAATGCAGCGTTCCCTCAGTGCTGCGCTGGAATGTCAACTTTGATTACATTTATGCTCAGGTTCTGGAGAGAGACTGGAATTCAAATTTTATGACTCAGACAACAGACTGCCACAGCAAAACAAAAATACTCCAATAAACCAAAGGTTGCATGGATGCATGAAATAGTCCCTGAATAAACTGTTATTACAAAACTGAACTTTAAAGCTAAAGATGGACTAATGATGGTGAAAACAACAATACACACTTTGGAATGTGTTTTGGAAGTTCTATAAATGATTTGAAAGGCTAAAGTCATGATTCAATGGCTGTATTCTTCGGAGTCAGACAGTTGTGGGATTGAACCATTTCTAATGGCTTAAGCATGCAATCCCGGTTGATGCTTCCATGCAATGCTGAGAGTGATGTGCTATTGGAGGCTCATCTTTCAAATAAGCTGTTGAACCCAATGTCCTCCTGTCCTCTCGGCTGGTGGTAAAAGATTTCCCAACATTACTCCATGAACAGCATGGGACATCTCCATTTGCCATCACCAACAGCTATATGAATGACTGACCAACAAGTCTCTGAAGGACAATGTAACTGCTTTATCAAAATCGACAACTTGGTTGTGTTAATCCAAAATGAGAGAAAGAAAATCACACCACTTGATAGAACTATTTAATTCATGAACATAAATTTGCTGAAGCAAAAATGTGTCTTATGAGCCACACTGTAGCACTTAGACAATCCAGGCCCAAAGCAAGATGTGAAATTCTGAGATTTTATTCATGATATTTGAATTTCAGCATTCTAGAGGCTCCATTGACAGTTTTTTCAGAAGGGCAAAACATTTGAAAACTTTGAAGGAAAGATTGCATTGCTGATGCCAAAGAAAATTAGATGGAGTAAGTATGATAGCAAGAAATGATCTTAGAATGGAAGTCATTCAATCCATGCAGAGTCATTGAGCAGTACAGCATGGAAACAGACCCTTTGGTGTAACTTGCCCATGCTGACCAGATATCCCAAATTAGTATAACCATAACTTGAAAATTGTGGCTTTGGAAAAAGCACAACAGGTTAGGCAGCCCATCCAAGGAGCAGGAGGGAGGGTCGATGTTACAGACTGATAAAGGGCTTATGCCTGAAACGTCAACCTTCCTGCTCCTTGGATGGCTGTCTGACATGCTGTGCTTTTCCAGTGCCACATTTTGACTCTGGTCTCCAGAACCTGCAGGCCTCACTTTCTCTCATAAGACACTAAGAGATAGGAGCAGAAATTCAGCCATTTGGCCCATCGAGTCTTCCACCATTCAATCAATCAATCAACCCTAACTCCCGTTTCCCCACCCACCCCCCCAAATCCCTCTTAACCCTTCCTATTCATATACCCATTCCGATGCCTCTAATGTTATAATTGTACACAGTCTCCACCACTTCCTCTGGCAGCTCATTCCATACACGTACCACCCTCTGCATGAAAAAGTTGCCCCTTGGGTCCCTTTTATATCTTTTTCCTCTCGCCTTAAAGCTATGCCCTCTAGTTTTGAACTCCGCCATCCCAGGGAAAAGGCCTCAACTATTCACCCCATCTATGCCCCTCATGATTTTATTAAGTTCAGAAAGGTCATCCCTCAGCCTCCGACACTCTGGAGAAAATAGTCCAGCCCATTCAGCCTCTCCCTCTAGCTGAAATGCTTCAACCCTGACAACATCCTTCCTATAGCAAGGAGACCAGAATTGAATCTGGTATTCCAAAAGTGGTCTCACCAATGTACTGTACAGCTGCAGCATGACCTCTCAACTCTTATACTCAATGCACTGAACGATAAAGGCACACATACCAAACACTTCTTCACTATCCTGTCTGCCTGCAACTCTACTTTCACAGAACTATGAACCTGCACTCCAAGATTTCTTTGTTCAACAACATTCCACGCGACCTTATCATTAAGTTGAAGAGTGTAGTTCTGGAAAAGCACAGCCGGCAGGCAGCATCCAAGGAACAGGAGAATCGACAAACTGTCGTCTCTCCTGCTCCTCGGATGCTGCCTGACCAGCTGCACTTTTCCAGCATCACACTCTTAACTCTGACCTCCGGCATCTACAGTCCTCATTTTCTCCTTACCATTAAGGTGCATATGTCCTGCCCTGAACTGCCTTTCCAAAATGCAGCACCTCACATTTATCTAAATTAAATTCCATCCGCCACTCCTCAGCCTGCCGGACCATCGGATCAAAATCCCGTTGTACTCGGAGGTAACCTTCTTTGCTATCCAGGAGAAAGTGAGGACTGCAGATGCTGGAGATCAGAGCTGAAAATGTGCTGCTGGAAAAGCGCAGCAGGTCAGGCAGCATCCAAGGAGCAGGAGAATCGACGTTTTGGGCATGAGCCCTTCTTTAGGAAGGCCCTGAAGAAGGGCTCATGCCCGAAACGTCGATTCTCCTGCTCCTTGGATGCTGCCTGACCTGCTGCGCTTTTCCAGCAGCACATTTTCAACTTCTTTGCTATCCACCACACCTCCAATTTTGGTGTTACCTGCAAACTTACTAACCATATGGTGATTTCAACTTTCTCAATATTGACTTTCCCAATAAGCCCAGATGGTTTGGATTAAGAGTTTGGAGTTAAGAGTGTGGAAGCCCTAAATGAGTTTTTTACTTGGTTTTCACCAAGGAAAGGGAACGTGTTATAAATGAAAACTTAGAGGAGCTGGGATACAGTCTTGACCAGATCAAGGTTGATGAAGTCGATGTGCTAGAAACTTTGGAAAACATTAAGATTGATAAGTCTCCAGGGCCAGACCAGATTTATCCTAAGCTGCTCCGGGAAGCAAGAAAAGGAGGTTGCTAAGCCGCTGGCAAGAATATTTGCCTCCTCACTCTCCACAAGAGTCGTACTGGAGGACTGGAAGGAGGCGAATACTGTTCTTCTTTTCAAGAAGGAGAATAGGGAAATCCCTGGCAATTACAGACCAGTCAGTCTTACATCAGTGGTCAGCAAGGTTTCGGAAAGAATTCTGAGGGATAGGATTTATGACTATTTGGCAAAGCATAGTGTGATTAAAGGCAGTCAGCACGGCTTTGTGAGGGGCACGCCATGCCTCACAAACCTTATGGAGTTCTTTGAGGAGGTGTCAAGACAGGTCAACGATGATCAAGCAGATGTGGTATATCTGGACTTCAGCAAGGCATTTGATAGGGTTCCTCGTGGTAGGCTCATTCATAAAGTCAGGAAATATGGGATACAGGGAGATTTGGCTGTCTGGATTCAGAATTGGCTGGCTGACAGAAGGCAGAGAGTGGTTGTAAATGGGAAGTATTCTGCCTGGAGGTCAGGGAGGCACAGTGGTTAGCACTGCTGCCTCTCAGCGCAAGAGACTTGGGTTCAATTCCTGCCTCAGGCGACTCTCTATGTGGAGTTTGCACATTCTCCCAGTGTCTGCCTGGGTTTCCTCCGGGTGCTCCCGTTTCCTCCCACAATCCAAAAATGTGCAGGTTGGGTGAATTGGCCATGCTAAATTTCCCGTGGTATTAGGTGAAGGGGTAAATGCAGGGGAATGGGTCTGGGTGGGTTGCGGGTCGGTGTGGACTTGTTGGGCCGAAGAGCCTGTTTCCACATTGTAAATGATGTAATGTAATCAGTGTTGAGTGGGGTCCCACAGGGCTCTGTTCTTGGGCCTCTGCTCTTTCTAGTGTCTAAAAATGACTTGGATGAGGAGGTGGAGGGGTAGGTTAGTAAATGGGGCGATGACACAAAGATTGAAGGTGCTGTTGATATTATCAGCGCGATATAGACAGGATGCAGAGCTGGGCTGAGAAATGACAGATGGAGTTCCACCTGGATAAATGCAAAGTGATGCACTTTGGAAGGTCGAACTCAAATGGATTAAAGACAGGATTCTTGGCAGTGTGGAGGAACAGAGGGATCTGGGTGTGCAAGTACATAGATCCCTCAAAGTTGCCACCCAAGTGGATAGGGTTGTTGAGAAAGCATATGGTGTTTTGGCTTTCATTAACAGGGGGATTGAGTTTAAGAGCCGCGAGGTTTTGCTGCAGCTCTACAAGTCCCTGGTGAGACCACACTTGGACTATTGTGTCCAGTTCTGGTCACCCTATTATAGGAAAAATACAGAGGCTTTGGAGAGGATACAAAGAAGGTTTCCCAGGATGCTGTCAGGACTGGACGGCTTGCCTTATGAAGAAAGGTTAAATAAACTTGGACTTTTCTCTCCAGAGAGAAGGAGGAAGAGAGAAGACCTGATCGAGGTGTACAAAATAATGATATAAATAGATAGAATCAATAGCCAGAGACTTTTCCCCAGGGCAGGATTGACTGGCACGAGAAGTCATAGGTTGAAGATATTAGGAGGAAGGTATAAATGAGATGTCCGAGGTAGGTTCTTTATGCAGAGAGTTGTGAATGCATGGAATGCGTTGCCAGCTGTGATGGTGGAAGCAGAGTCATTGGGGACATTTAAGTGACTGCTGGACATGCACATGGATAGCAGTGAGTTGAGGGGTGCGTAGGTTAAGTTACGATATTTGACTTAGGATTAAATCTCGGCACAACATCGTGGGCCAAAGGGCCTGTTCTGTGCTGTACTTTTCTATGTTCTATTCCTCCTCTGTTCATATCCCAAGCCATTTATATAACTGATGAAAAGCAGTGGGCCCAGCGCTGAACTCTATGGCACACCACTGGTCAAAGGCCTCCAGTCCGAAAAACAACCCTCCACCACCCTCTGTCTTCTATACTCAAGCCAATTCTGTACCCAAATTGCTAGTTCTCCATGTAGTCCATGTGATTTAACCTTGCTAATAAATCTACCATGCAGAACCTTGTTGAATGCCTTACTGAAGTCCGTAAAGATCATATCCACTGTTCTGCCTTAGTCAATCCTCTTCGTTACCTCTTCAAAAATCCAAGTTAGTGAGACATGATTTACCACCCAAAAAGCCGTGTTGACTATCCCTAATCAGTCCTAAACATGTACATGTAGTTCCAACTACATCCTGTCCCCCAGAATTCCCCCCAACAACTCACCCACCATCAATGATGTCAGACTCACCAATCTACAGTTCCCTACCTTTTCCTTACCACCTTTCTTAAACAGTGGCACCACGTTAGCTGATCTCTAGACTTCTAGCACCTCCTGTGACTATCGACGATACAAATATCTCAGCAAGGAACCCAGCAATCACTTCCCTAGCTTCCCACAATGTTCTTGAGTACACCCAATCAGGTCCCAGGTATTTGTCCACCTATAAGCATTTCAAGGCATCCTGCACTTCCTTCTCTGTAATATGGATGTTTTGCAAGATGTCACTATTTATTTCCCAAAATTCCCTAGTGTCCATTTCCTTCTCTGCAGTAAATACTGAGACAAAATACTCATTTAGTACACACTTCACAAAATTCCTCTCCATCTTAACTCTGTGCCAATCCCAGTTTAGGTTTAAAAAGTTAAAATCCCATACCGTTACCACCTTCTTATTCTTACAGAGAACTGTGATCTCGTTAGAAACTTTCTTCTCAATTTCCTGCTGACTATGGAGAGAGAGTGCCAGAGCACGAGGATACAATCTTTATAATATAATTATCCCTTTCTGATATCCTCGGTTCCACCCAAATAACTTCCTTGGATGTACTCCCAGGAATATCCTCCCGAAGTACAATCGTAATGCTATCCCTTATCAAAAATGTCTCTCCACTCTTACCTCCCCTTCTATCCTTCCTATAACATCTGTACCCTGGAACATTAAGCTGCCAATCCTGCCCATCCCTGAGCCACTACTCCATAATCACCAGGAGATCCCAGTCCCATGTTCCTAACCATGCTTTGAGTTCATCTGCCTTCCCTATGAGGCCTCTCACCTTGAAATAAATGCAGTTTAATTTATCAGTCCCATGTCATTCTCTACTTTGTTCCTGCCTGCCCTGACTGGTTTTCCCAACTGCATGTTTCAGACTGATCTCTTTCTTCACTACCTCCATGGGTCCCACCTTACTGATCTGAATCCTCCAGAGCAGCTGGAGCAAATCTCCCTGTCAGTACATTAGTCCCCTTCCAATTCATATACAGGTCCTTCTTATACAGGTCACTTCTATTCCAGAAAAGATTTCAATGATCCAAGAATGCGAATCCTTCTCCCTTACGCTAGTTTTTCAGCGCACATTAATCTGCTGTATCCTCCTACTCATACCCTCACTAGATCATGGCACCAGGAGTAATCCATATTTTATTATTCTGGGAAAACCAAAATGGAGGATGAAAAAAATTGTGGCTGTAAGAGCTGCTCTTTTTTGTGGTATTTTAGGTGTTGGAGGTGATTTCCTTGAATTCCAAGAGCAGCAAGTATTGGTTTATATGTTGCTCTGGAACTCTGGTGGACAAAAGGTCAAAACCATGGTACTTTAAAAAGGAGGAAGACAGACAACGGTAGTGACCATATGGTCAGAGAAAGAAAACTATGCTGACACACTGAATCTGCACAGTTACTGTCTTTGTTGTTTGAGTCCAAGTATTTTAGACATCGGAATGTGTTTCGGAAAAATTAACAAAAAGCAAAATCACAGTTAACCTTGAAGAAAACTGTGTGGGAGGGCTCACAGCACAAGGAACAGTTAAGTACATAGTTTTTAAGTGTAGCCTTGCTGTAAATCTACAATAGCAAGTAGAGTGGGTTCTTTCTCGATTACATGTTTTATTGAGATCTGTCTCATGGCTTATATTTTTAAAAATTTAATTGAAAATATTAAGTTAGCCTGCAGCAGTTTTTTTTATAGCAATAAGGTGGTGCTATTTTCTGGGTCTATACATTGTGAAGGAGCAAAGACAACCTTTAGTAGAGTGATGTGCTCTTCCTGTCAAATGTGGGAGTTTAGGGAGAGTTTCCATGTTACTGATGATTACGTCTGCAGGAAGTGACTTTGGTTGCAAATCCTATCAGAGAGCACGTGGATTGGTCAGAGCTGCAGTTGGAGGCAATAAGGAATTTACAGGAGCTAGGTGGTGTGATGGATGGCAGTTATAGGAAGGCAGAAAAGCTGCAGAAACACAGTCAGGTTAACTCCAAGAAAGGTAGGAGGGATAGGCAGGTAGGGCAGGAGTCTCCTGTGGCTATCTCCATCTCAAACAAATACGCTGTTTTGCGAAAAAGTAGAGATTGATAGACTCTCGAGGGAATGTAGCACGAACAGCCAAGATCCTGGTACTGAGAATGGTTCTCATGCAATGAGGGGCACGTTGGGTCCCAAGTGATTGATTGTGTGAGGGGACTCCCTACTCAGAGGCACAGACAGATGTTTCTGTGACCGGCAGCAAAAATCAGAACGGTGTGTTGCCTCCCTGGTGCCAGAACAGAGGATATCTCAGATAGGGTGCAGAATGTTCTCAAGGGGAGAGGGACCATCAGGAGGTTGTTGTACATATAGGAAGGGAGATTCCGAAGGGAGAATGTTAGACAGGAAAGTTAGGCAGAAATTTAAAAAAGATGTCCTCGAAGATAGTAATATCTGGATTATTCCCAGTGCTAGGAGCTAGTGAGGGTAGGAATAGGAGGATAGAGCAGATGAATACATGGCTGAGGAGGTGGTGCAGGGGAGAAGGATTCACACTTTTGGAATCATTGGAATCTCTTCTGGGGTTGAAGTGACCTGTACAAGGAGGACAGATTGCACCTGAATTGGAAGGGGACTAATCTACTAGCAGGGAGATTTGCTAGGGCTGCTTGGGAGGATTTAAACTGGTAAGGTGGGTGGGTGGGACCCAGGGAAATGGTAGTGAAAGAGATCAATCTGAGACTGGTACAGGTGGGAAAAGGAGCAAATCAAACAGTCAGAGCAGGCAGAAACAAAGGACAGAATAAGGTAGGATTGATAAATTAAACTGCATTTATTTCATTGTAAGAGGCCTCACAGGGAAGGCAGATGAGAATTCGGAGCATGATTAGGAACATGGGACTGGGATATCATCGCAATTACAGAGTAATGGCTCAGGAATGGATAGGGCTGGCAGCTTAACGCTCCAGGATACAAATGTTACAGGAAGGATAGAAAGGGGGGGGGGGCGCAAGAGAGGAGGGGGAGTGGCGTTTTTGATAAGGGATAGCATTACAGCTTTACTTCAGGAGGAGATTCCTGGGAATACATCCAGGGAAGTTATTAGAATGGAACTGAGATATAGGAAAGGGATGATCACTTTACTGGGATTGTATTTATAGACTTCCCAGTAGTCAGGGGGGAAATTAAGAAACACTTACCCTTAAGAATAATAGGGGAGTAGGGGAGTTTTACGTTCCAAACATAGACAGGGATTGCCATAATGTTAAAGGTTTAGATGGAGATGAATTTGTTAAGTGGGTACAAGAAAATTCTGTATGTGGATGCACCTACCAGAGAAGGTGCAAAAGCACACCTACTTTTGCGAAATTAGGCAAGGCAGATAATTGAGGTGTCAGTGGAGGAGCACTTTGGGGCCAGCGACCATAATTCTATGAGCTTTAATATAGTGATGGAAAATGACAGACCAGATCTAAAAACTGAAGTTCTAAATTGGAGGAAGGCTAATTTTGACAATATTAGACAAGAACTTTCAAAAGTTGATTGGGAGTAGATGTTCACAGGTAAAGGAACGGCTGGAAAATGGGAAGCCTTCAACGAGATAAGCAGAGACAGTATATTCCTGTTAGGGTGAAAGGGAAGGCTGGTAGGTGTGGGGAATGCTGGATGACTACAGAAATTGAGGATTTGGTTAAGAAAAAGAAGGAAGCATACGTTGGGTACAGACAGCAGAGATTGAGTGAATTCCTAGAAGAGTATAAAGGCAGTAGAAGTATATTTAAGAGGGAAATCAGGAGGGCAAAAAGGGGATAGGAGATAGCTTTAGCAAACAGAGTTAAAGAGAAGCCAAGAGATTTTATAAATACATTAAGGACAAATGGGTAACTAGGAAGATAATAGGACCTCTCAAAAGATCAGCAAGGCAACCTATGTGTGGAATTACAGGAGATGAGGGGGTTACTAAACGAATATTCTGCATCAGTGTTTACCGTTGAAGAGGACATTGGAAGATATAGAATGGAGGGAAATAGGTGGTGACATCTTGAAAAATGTCCATATCACAGAGTTGATGGTGCTGAATGTCTTAAAATGCATAAAAATGGATAAATCCCCTGGATTTGATCAGGTGCAACCAAGAACTCTGTGGGAAACTATGAAAGTGATTGCTGGGCCGCTTTCTGAGATATTTGTATCATCGATAGTCACAAGTGAGGTGCTGGAAGACTGGAGCTTGGCTAATGTGGTACCACTATTTAAGAAAGGTGGTAAGGAAAAGCCAGGGAACTATAGACTATTGAGCCTGACATCAGTGTTGGAGAGGATCCTGAGGGACAGGATTTACATGCATTGGGAAAGGCAAGGACTGATCAGGGATAGTCCACATGACTTTGTGCATGGGAAATCATGTCTCACAAACTTAATAAAGTTATGAAGAGGACTGATGAGGACAGAGTGGTGGACGTGATCTCTATGGACTTCAGTAAGGCATTTGATAAGGTTCCTCATGAGAGACTCTTTAGCAAGGTTAAATCTCATGGAACACAGGGAGAACTAGCTATCTGGATACAGAACTGGCTTGAAGGTAGAAGACAGTGGTGGAGGAGGGTTGATTTTCAGACTGGAGACTTATGACCACAATGATCGATGCTGGGTCCTCTGCTTATTGTCAATTATGTAAATGATTTGGATGTGATCATAAGAGGTACAGTTTGTACGATTGGAGATGAGATCAAATTCGTAGGTGTAGTGGACAGCAAAGAAAGTTACTTTAGAGTACAATGGGATCTTGATCAGATAGGCCAGTGGGCTGAGGAGTGGCAGATGGAGTTTAATTTAGATAAATGTGAAGTGCTGAATTTTGGAAAGGCAAATCAGAGCAGGACGCACATATTTAATGGCAAGGTCCTGTGGGAGTGTTGCTGAACAAAGAACATGCAATACAGGTTCACAGTTTCTTGAAAGTTGAGTTGCAGGTTGAGAGGATAGTGAAGAAGGCTTATGATATGCTTTCCTTTATTGAACATAGCATTGAGTATAGGAGTTGGGAGGTTATGTTGGTTAGGCCATTTTTGGCATAGTGTGTGCAATTCTAGTGTCTGTCCTATCGGAAAGGAATTGTGAAACTTGAAAGAGTTCAGAAAAAATTTACAAGGATGTTGCCAGGGTTAGAGGATTTGAACTACAGGGAGAGACCAACAGTCTTGGGCTGTTTTCCCTGGAGTGTTGGAGACTGAAGGGTGACCTTAAGAGGGGTTGATAAAATTATAAGGGGCATGGATAAGTCAAAGAGACATGGTCTTTTCCCTAGAGTGGGGGAGTCCACAACTAAAGGGCATCGGGTTTCGGGCAAGAGGGGAAAAATTTAAAATAGACTGAAGGGATGACATTTTCACGCAGAGAGTGATGACTATATGGAATGAGCTGCCAGAGGAAGTGGTGGGCGCTGGTACAATTACAATATTTAAAAAGGCATCTGGATCGGTATATTAATAGGAAGGGTTTAGAGGGATATGGACAAAGTGCTGGCAAACGGGACTAGATTAGGTTAAGATATCTGGTCGGCATGGATAAGTTGGACTGAAGGGTCTGTTTCCGTGCTGTACATCTGTGACTGACCTACTTTTTAGCTTTCTGCCTAATTTCCTATACTGTCTCTTCAGCTTCTTGTCCTTTTCTCTTCCACGTCATTAATTCCAATGTGCACAATGACCTCCTGCTGGCCCCTCTTCCCTTTGGAGAATATCTGCACCCTCTCAGGAGATATTCTTTATCATGGCACCAGGGAGGCAACACACCATTCTGATGTCTCATCACTGGCCACAAAAATGTCTGTCTGTGCCTCTGACTAGACAATCTCACATCACAATTGACCGGTTGGAACTTGACCTAGCCCCTTGTTATAGTAGAGCCAATCTCCGGACCAAAACCTGGCTATTGATGGTACATTTCCCCAAGAATCCACAACTCCCAACATTTTCCAAAACAGCATACTTGAGATGGGGATAGTCACAGGAGACTCCTACACAATCTGCCTACCCCTCCTACCTTTCCTGAAGGTAACTGTGGTTTTTCTCCCTTCCTGAAACTGCCATCCATTATACCCCTGGCTCCTGTAAATTCCTCACTGCCTTGAACGGCTATTCCAACCAACACACACAATCCAATAGGATCTGCAACCAAATGTACTTCATGCAGACATAATCCTCAGTAACATTGAAAATCTCCCTAACCTCCCACATCTGACAGGAAGAGCACATCATTCTACTAAATGTCATCTTTGCACCTTAATCTATAAACCCAGAAAATAGCACAGTCTTACTGCTCTAACAACACTGCTCCAGAATAACTTTGTATCCTGGGTTATATTGTTAAAGTTTAATCAAGAGACTTATCCCAGTGAGGAGTAAGGATTCTAAACAGGTGATAAGTCAACCATTAAATTAATTTTTTTTAAAAAATGTATAATTTGGCAAAAGTAACCCAAAAGATTGGAAAATATATTTTTAAAAAAACAAAAATGACCACACTATAACATTACACGATACAGAAGCAAAATTAGGCCATTCAGCACATTAAATGGTGGAGCAGACGCAATCATGGCTGATGTTTCTCAACTCCACACTCCTAAAATTTTCCTTGCAACCCTTATTCCCTTTACTAATCACAAACCTAGCTAACTCTGGCTAAAAGACACTTAATAACTTTTCCTCCACAGCCATCTGTGGCAGTGTTCCAAAAGATTTGTTACACTCTTGCTGCAAGAATTCCTCATCTGCGTTTTAAAGGGTTTTTCCTCCTGTATGAGGCTGTCGCCTCAGATCCTAGTCCCTCCTGCTAGTGGAAACATCTTCTCCATTTCCATTCTATCAAGGATTCTCAGTATTCTCTAAGTTCCAATAAGATCCCTCCTCATCCTTCTAAATTCCACTGAATACAGATCCCTCCTCAACCACTTCTCATTTGACAAGTCTGACCAAAGCCTTATACAGCCTCAGGAGTACATCCCTGGTGTTGTATTCTAGGTTCTCAAAATGAACAGAGCTGAAAATGTGTTGCTGGTTAAAGCACAGCAGGTTAGGCAGCATCCAAGGAACAGGAAATTCGACGTTTCAGGCCAGAGACCTTCATCCTGATGAAGGGCTCTGGCCCGAAACGTTGAATTTCCTGTTCCTTGGATGCTGCCTAACCTGCTGTGCTTTAACCAGCAACACATTTTCAGCTCTGATCTCCAGCATCTGCAGACCTCACTTTTTGCTCTCAAAATGAACACTAACATTGCATTTGCCTGTTGCCAATTGAACCTGCAGGTTCATTTTGAGAGTACTCCAAACTAGAACTCTCGAGCCCCTTTGTGTTTCAAGATTCCAAATTCTTTCCCCATTTAGAAAATAGTCTACACCTCTATTCTTTGACTAGAGTGCATAACCTCACACTTTTTATTCAACCTGCCATATCTTTACCCACTATTCTAGCCTGCCGACGTCCTTTTGCAGCCTCTCCACTTCCTCAAAATTACCTGTCCATCTATCTTGGTGTCATCTGCAAACTTTGCAACAATGCCCTTAGATCCTTTGTCCAAATTGTTAATGTATAACATTAATAATTACAGACCCAACACTGACCCCTGCAGAACTCAACCATTCACTGGTTATTATTCTGAAAAAAGCCCGTTTTTCCCAACATTTTGCCAGTCAGTCAACCCTCTATGCATACCATGCTCCTAACACCATGGTCTTATTTAGGAACCTTCTGTGCAGCACACTTAAAAGGCTTTCTGGAACTCTTTTTAAAAAAACACAATTATGTCACTGGCTCTCCTAATTTGCTCATGACCTCCTCAAAGAATTTAACAGATTCATCTGGCATGATCTCCCCTTGATGAAGCCATAAAGACTGGTACAAAGTACCCATTCGGTTCATCTGCCATTCTTTGTTGCCCATTCTTACTGTATCACCATTTGACAGTGTTCCAATGTCTTATGTCTCTTTTCTTTTTATACATCTAAAACAAAAGACTGTTGCAATCTTCTTTTACATTACTATCTAGCTTATCCTCATATTTCATCATCTCCTCCTTACTTCTGATTTTTAAAAGGCTTCCTAATCTATGAGCTTCCCACTAATCTTCACCAAAAAATAAAGAGACAGAAGATAAACTTTGAGAATAAACTTCCAACTACAAGTACACAATTCTTTATCTGAAACCCCCAGGACCAGCTACTTTTCAGGATTTTTCAGATTTTGGAATAAGTGACAGTTTAATGGTGAAATTTTTAAAAATCTAACTGAACAGTAGACACACCTGTGAGTACTAAGGGCCTTGAGACAGAATTAACACCTGCCAGTGCTGGGCCATACCCTCAGCATGATGTGGGTCAAGTGAATGTGGAGTTGGGTTAACTGTTTGCACACCAAACAACCTTGTTAATGAGAAAAAACTTCACAAAAGAAACTTTGGATTTTGGATAAAGGATTGTCTACCTGTAATATCAAGTCAGACAACAAGAGCTTCTTTAAACGTATAAAAAGGAAGAGAGAAGCCAAATTGAACATAGACCCGCTGCAGAACAAAGCTGGGGAAAACAATAATGGGGTGCCAGAAAATGGCAGAAGAATCGAATAAATGTCTTGTATCAGAAGAAGGCACTAATAGCATTACAAATTAAATAATCAAGGAGCAGGAGGAGGAGAGGTACTAATTAAAATGACTAATCAAGCCAAATGGTGCTATGGAAACTAATGGGGCTAAAGATCGATAATTCTCCTGGATCTGATGGGATGCATCTTAGGATATTAAAGTTAAGTATCTATAAAGATAGTGGATCCTCTGACAGTAATTTTTCAACAGCTTTGCTATTAATCATTCTGTTAAAGAATATGGACTAAACATGTGAGCTTCTTTGCTTTCATCTATTTTATTTAATTTTTTCAAAATAGTTAGAGAAGTGAATTTCCAACTCATTTCTCTTTCTTCATTAGACAGGAAGAGGAAGAGAATATGAGCTTGACCTCTTGTCACAACATAGCCAGCACACAGTGGCTGAGTGGTTAGTACTGATGCCTCATTGCGCCAGGGATTTGGGTTCGAAGCCCGCCCAAGGCTGGAAATCTGAGTAGACTTTGCACATGCCCCATGGGTTTCCTCTGGGTGCTCTGGTTTCCTCCCACAGTCTAGGTTAGGTAAGTTGGCCATGCTAAATTGCCCACAGTGTTCAGAGATGTGTAGGTTCATTGCATTAGTCAGGGGGAAAATGTAGAGTGATAGGTGAATGGGTCTGGGTGGGATCCTCTTTGGAGGGTCGGTGTGGACTTGCTGGGCCGAAGGGCCTGTTTCCACACTGTATGGATTCTAATTCTAATGGTCGCATAACAATCCAGGATGTTTTTCCTGTGGTATCTATTTCTTTTACCTCTACTGGTTGTTTCAACACCATCAGTGAGGACAATATTTTTGAACTGGCCAGGTCACTGCCCAAGATAAAATCAATTCCTTCTATTGCAATTGTTGTACTATTCCAACTACAATCTATCCACTTGCCAAGTCACTCTTCAATCCAACTCTATGGAATAGGACTAGTTTTTAAATCTGTATTAATTAATCTAAATTAATATTTATTCCTTCATTAATCCCACTGGAAGAGGCATTGTATCATCAGCCAGCATCAACGAATGACTTACTCCAGTGTCCATCAACATCTTTAATTGTTTACCTCCCTGTTTAGAAGGAGGAAATATATCTTCCTTTGAAATAAAATCTTCAGGATATCCAGTTATATGATTCTTTATTAATAATTGAGGAAGAATGTGCTTGACTGTCCTGAAGCCTCTGCTTTCTAAACAGGTTTGTGACTATACATGTTTTACATGTGCCTTTGCGTTTACTGCCCATCTCTTTTCCCAATGCACCCTTTTCTGAGGAATCTGTGTTGCCATAACCTGAAAAGGTCACTGATTTAATTTTCAGCTTTAGTATATTCATTCCATTTCCATGGAAGCATGTTATTTTTCTTTAATTCACTTTTAGGTTCTAGCTTTTTTCCTTTATTATTTTGGCACCCTTCTGTTTGGTCTACGAAACCAATGCTTTTTCTATCCGTTCTATTCTTCCAGTCTCCTTATTGATTCCCACATGATCATTTTCCCAAATGTAAGAGTCTTATTTTTTCAAAATTCCCCTGTAACTTCAGTGATCAAAACCACTAATCTCACAACATTTCTTTTTCTCTTGCAAGTTTTACAAATGTCTGATTTAATTTTGTTCACATGGCCTAAATTTTAGTTGATAAGCTTCAGGGACAAGCTCATCAGCTTGAAACATTGTTCTTTTAAAAGCTTCATATTCTGCAAATTGCTCTTCTGATAACCAGGCATACTCATTTGTAGTTGTACTTATTTGGACACTTTATAAAATGAAGGTCTTTTGGCCACTTCAAAGCACAGCCATCTTTTTAAAATGAGGTGAAATATCTTTCAACCTCAAGTTTAGACATCAGAATTTTAGTTAAATTAAACCCTCATTGGAATCAGAATCTCCTTCAAGCTATCACCTCACCTTTCTTACTTTAATTTTCTAGCTAAGCCATGCCATCTGATTTTTCTCTCGAGTTCATGTTTTTATCATTCCCTTTGTAGTCTTCTCTTATTATCTTCTTCAAGTTTCCTTATTTCTGTTGCTCTTTCTTTTTTTAAAATTTTCTTTTCTTTCCATTTTTTTCTCCATTCTCTACACTTGGTCTTTTCTTCAAAATCAAGATTCCTCATTTATCTTTCTTTCAACTTAAGATTTTATACTTTCAACTGAATCTTAGCTAATTTCTGGTTTCCCTCCTTTTAATATAAATGCTGGCTAATCACTTTAAGCATCTCAAACTCATGAGATTCTGCTCTTATCCGTACCTGCAATTTATCTGGTAACTCACATTCAGTTTAATCTTTGCCAAACATTTCAAATAACCCACCTATTATTACATCTTCAAATCCTATTAAAGTTTAGCAATTGCCAAAGCCATTTTGAAATTTCAATATAATAAACACATCACAAAATCTCTTGGACTTAATGCCCAGTACCTCCACATACTCACTTCTAAAGATTAACAAACTCCCTTTAAAAGTAAATGGATTCTATCCGATCAAGAACCACACACTCTTATGATGCCAGCTAGCACAAGTTAGATCCTAGTGTGAAACTTGGATTGATAAAGCATAAACTTAATTTTTGCAATTTGGTTACTGTGAGGATCAGTCACAGATCATATTCACAAGATGCTGCCAATGTACCTTTAACAAAATAACAAAAGTTTATTAGACTCAAACGAAAAGTTATTTCATGCTGTACAAGAACTAAATGAGTCAGTTTTATGATAAGTATTGAAAAAAAATCAACCCTTTTAATCTCAATCACCTTGCAGATATTCAAACAGAAATGAAAGATCACCTTGTTTCAGTTCAAAAACTACTTCTTCAGTTGGCCCAGCTGTCATTTGCTGGCAGTTTCTGCATTCACTCAATGCTAGCTTCTTTAGTTAAGGTTTCTTCGTGAGACCCTTGGATTGTTAATACAGCTCCCTTACTTCTTAAAAAGGATTTCTCAAACTTCTCATCCAGTCTTCAATTTCTGGAAATTTCTCTTACTCATGGTCAGCCACTAAGAACTAATTTTCACTGAATTGAGCACTTCAATTTAATGTAGGAAAGTGGCGAGATTATTAATTTGGTTATATGCATTGCAAAGCAAAAACACAACCCAAACAAACTCATCTCTAAAGCTCGAAGACTTATGCCTCAGCTCCCCCAACTGTAATGGGATCTTTAAATTTCTGACCCATAGACTACAACCAGTAAGAATAGGCACCAACACTTCCTCCAACGTAATCTTCAACACTGGCATCCCACAAGTCTGCATAATCAGCCCCCTACTACACTCCTTATATAGACACACAACTGTAAGGCAAAGTTCAGCCCCAACTCCACTTACAAGTTTGCTGATGATAGGGCCAATTTTAAAAGAGACAAAACACTGGAAGAAGATGGAGTGCTTAGCAACATGGTGCAGACATCAATCTCTCCATCAATGTTAACAAAATGAAGGAACTGGTCATTGACTTCAGGAAGTGGAGTGGAGGGCACACCCCTGGTGCTGAGGTGGAGATGGTCAAGAGCATTAAGTTTGTGGGAGTGACAATCACCAACAATTTGTCCTCATTCACCCTTGTAGACATGACGGTCAAGAAAGTACAACACCGTCTCTACTTCATCAGGAGGCTAAGGAAATTTAATTTTTTTATATAAAGCATTCTATCCAGATGCATCACAGCATAATTTGGCTACTGCTCTTCCCAACACTGCAAAAAGCACAGACAGACAGTCATGAACACAGCCCAGTCAATCATGCAAACCAGCTTTCTATCCATTGACTCCATGTTTACTTCCCTGTCCAACTTTAAAAAGGGTTACAATATATGGCTCATTCTTGTATTCTAAATCACTAGCAGTAAAGAATAATGTACCAGAGGCCTTCCCAATTGCTCACTTTATCTGCATGTTAATTTTTTGAATTCCTTGTACTCCAAGTCTTTTATAACATGCTTAAAAACAACTTTAAAAATATTTTGCTTTTCAATGCTTATGAGCAAGTTAACAGTCTCAATAATTTCCGACATTATAGTGAAATGCTTAACTAAGAACCAGTACATAGATGATGGACTAAATGCTCTCCTGATGTGTAACAATTCAACAATTTTATGAACAGAATAATTTTCCAGTGTCAGAGTTTGAAAAAGCCTACATTTTTCAGTATGTAACTTAACATCTAAATGCCAAAATAATGCTCAACCTACAGAATGTTTTTAGAGAAAATAAAATAAACCACGACACTAATCTTACATGTTTTTCATGGGAAGAATAAAAATCAAAAAAGTTTGACAATTACGAGTGAAGACAAAACTACGGATTAAGCTTTATTCCAGAGACAAACAGGAGGAGCTGGAATTTGAAAAGCTATTAGGTCAGTTGAATACAACTTATGCAACTTGTTCATTAATAATTAAGGAAAAGGAAGCCATTCAGCCCATCTTTGATCATTTATCCTAAGTTATGAGGATGTATTCCCAAACAAATTCTAAACACAAAAACTAAAACTACAAACTTTCATTGATCTCATTGTACTTGCATATAGAGTAATAGGGTTTTAAAATTCAACAAGACTGCCATCACAGTCACTGTCAATTAGACAAAAAGTGGAAACATTTAAAAAGCATTATTCATAATAATTATCTAATGTAAATTAGAAAATGATCATTTGGAAGTTTAAAAGAAGCAATTCTTAGACTGCTAAAGTTTCTGAAATCACTAACACAAATTCAAAGTCAGCAAATTGATTATTTTATCGCCTTTCAAGTTCATACTGAAGCCTTCAAAACTATTATGTTGCAATTATGAAATTAATTTAATTTTATGTTAGAAAGCTAATGACATTTTAACTGATACAGCTGTTACTCTAAGTGATTTCCAACAAATAAAACTCGAGACATACAGACTTCTTCAGTTGACTATCAGCCCAGTAAACTTAGTAGAACTCTGACTTTATTAGATTATCATGGGTTCAAGGCCCACTGTGGAATTAAGCACACAACTTGTGATATTTGTACCCAATACTGCATTCTTAGAATAAAGAATTGTTTAATGAGAGATTAGTATGCTCTTCTGCTTGTCCAAAAAGATGCAAAATGTTCTAAGACATTATCTGAACAGCAAGTCTTGGTCAAGATTCCCGCCTAAACCAACAGTACTAAACAATCTTCATTTATCTGATGTTTATGCCTTCCAAATATGGACAAACCAGCTACAGCTTGACAGAGAAACACAAGAGTTGGTTATCAGCCTCTTGAACCTGTAGGCATTAGTTCATGGCTGTATGATGCTGGAAATCTTAACCCTTGCCAAATAAAATTACACGTTATTAGTAACTGCAGTTCCCAAAGTAATCCTACTACTGGCAAAATGACCGAATAATCTGACAACCTGATATTGTGATATATAAATATGCATTGCTTCATCCTGTTCTTGAACACAAAAGAATGCAATTAAATCAGTTTTCTGAGATCCTGAGGTCATCATTCACGGTTGGCATGGTGACACGGTGGTTAGCACTGTTGCCTCACAGCGCTAGAGACCCAGGTTCAATTCCCGCCTCAGGCTACTGTCTGTGTGGAGTTTGCACATTCTCCCCATATCTGCGTGGGTTTCCTCAGGGTGCTCCGGTTTCCTACCACAGTCCAAACATGCGCAGGTTAGTGAATTGGCCATGCTAAATTGCTCGTAGCGTTAGGTAAAAGGGATAAACGTACGGGAATGTGTCTGGGTAGGTTGCTCTTCGGATGGTCAGTGTGAACGTGTTGGCCGAAGGGCTTGTTTCCACACTGTAAGTAATCTAATCTTGATCTAATCATTCAGAATTAGCAGTTTCCAGAGGATGAATGCAAGAACATAGGAGTAGTACATTTGTCACTTCAAGCCTTGCCATTCTATACAACCATTGCTGAGATGGCACAAAAGACAAGTTGACACGGAGCAAATCAGCACCCTGATATTTCAGAAAGTCCACTTCCTCTAAGTATTTCCAGTGACCTACCCTCATCATGCTGTAGGATAGAGAATTCCAGACATTCACCATTCTCTGGGAGAAATTCCTTCCCCTTATTCTGTAACTGTTCGTTCATTTGAAATTCTCCCACCAGTGGAATCATCTTTGCGACATCTACCCTGATAAGTCCGCACACACAGAGAATGTTTTTTTTAAAATTACCATTATTTTGCTAAATACCAATGAATACAGGCCTCTATTGTTCAGCCATTCTAGGCAAGCCAATCCCTTTATTCCAGAAATCAGCTTTAGTGAATCTTCATTGAACTGCTTCAAATGCCAATATGGTCAGGTGATCAATGACCTCCAGGGCTGTTACAGAAATATTGATTTGTTTTCCCCATAAGCATGGATTAAAAACTCAAAGTGTGGAAACTAAGTTAAAACCTAGCCAGACTCTGCAATTTGCAAACTGCAGAGTTGGAACAGACAGCATTCATGCAGCCATGCCTTGGACAATCAACTTCCCATCGAAACCAGGCAGACTGGTTGCTAACAGCCACATTGGTTCAGAGTGAACCATTGTTTACACTTGCTGTGAACCTTTGTTCAGACTTGAAGCATCCACACTTTTGCTTTTTTTTTGTGTTAGAAGAATGCTACACAGACTTGGTGGTACCAAGCTCAGTACGACGCCAGAAGCACTGCGTGCAAGGATAGCTCTTGACAGTTGAAGTTTCAAAACCATGTTCTGCCACCTCAAAATAAAGAAAATAGTCACCTCATTGCATCTTCTGCTCTTGGCTATGCTAGCATTGGACATATACCACAGATTCTTCGTAAAGGATGTGAAGAGGATGATAAAAGGGGTAACCTTGAGCTCAGGAGAAAGTGAGGACTGCAGATGCTGGAGTACCAGAGTTGAAAAAATGTGGTGCTGGAAAAACACAGCAGGCCAGGCAGCATCCGAGGAGCAGGAGAATCGACGTTTCAGACATAAGCCCTTCTTCAGCTTAACCTTGAGCTCAGTCCACTCTGTTTTTAGACTTCCTTCAATAGTATCTCCCGAGAGTACCTTTGACTGGCAGCCAAGTTGCACAGCACCTCCACCACTTTGTACCTCACGACAAGTTTTATCAGACTGATCAGATCCAGAAGACCACCTTGGTAAGTCAACCTGAAGAATCAGTCCTACATGACTGGTGATGCCCAAATTAATGCCTGCAAATCCTGAAGTCAACCCTCAAAGACTGAGGAACAGCCTGTTCCAACTTTATCAAACAGGTATTACCTGCCTTTTCAGACAAACAGAACTGTATGGTAAGAAGGCTATTCAGCACATTGTGCTTTGCACCAGCTCTGCAGATGAGTGTTATCTAGTGCCAATTTTCTGCCTTTTCACTATATCCTTGACACTATTTTGATGCAAATCATCATCCAAGGCCCTGCTGAATGCCTGATTTGAACCTGCCTCGACCATATATCCAGACTGTGCATTCTGTAACCTAACTACTCGCTCTGTTGAGAAAAAAAAATCACGTCGCCAATGCTTGTTTTGCATATCACTTTAAATCATATCTAAGTCACAGAGATGTACAGCACGGAAATAGACCCTTCGGTCCAACCCGTCCATGCTGACCAGATATCCCAATCCAATCTAGTCCCACCTGCCAGCACCTGGCCCATATCACTCCAAACCCTTCCTATTCATATACCCATCCAAATGCTGCAATTGTACCAGCCTCCACCACATCCTCTGGCAGCTCATTCCATACATGTACCACCCTCTGCGTGAAAAAGTTGCCCCATAGGTCTCTTTTATATCTTTCCCCTCTCACCCTTAACCTATGCCCTCTAGTTCTGGACTCCCCCACCACAGGGAAAAGACCATCTGTCTATTTATACAATCCATGCCCTTCATGATTTTATAAACCTCTGTAAGGTCATCCCTCAGCCTGCGACACTCCAGGGAAAACAACCCCAGCCTGTTCAACCTCTCCCTATCGCTCAAATCCTCCAATTCTGGCAACATCCTTGTGAATCTTTTCTGAACCCTTTCAAGTTTCACAACATCTTTCCAATAGGAAGGAGACCAGAATTGCATGCAATATTCCAACAGTGGCCTAACCAATGTCCTGTACAGCCGCAACATGACCTCCCAACTCCTGTACTCAATATTCTGACCAATGAAGGAAAGCATACCAAACACCTTCTTCACTATCCTATCTGAAACTCCACTTTCAAGGAGCTATGAACCTGCACTCCAAGGTCTCTTTGTTCAGCAACACTCCCTAGGACCTTACCATTAAGTGTAGAAGTCCTGCTAAGACTTGCTTTCCCAAAATGTAGCACCTCGCATTTATCTAAATTAAACTCCATCTGCCACTTCTCAGCACATTGGTCCATCTGATCAAGATCCTGTTGTACTCGGAGGTAACCTTCTTCATTGTTCACTACACCTCCAATTTGGTGTCATCTGCAAACTTATAAACTATACCTCTTATGTTCACGTCCAAATGATTTCATATAAATAATGAAAAGTAGTGGACCCAGTATCGATCCTAGTGGCACTCCACTGGTCACAGGCCTCCAGTCTGAAAAACAACCCTCCACTACTACCTTCTGTCTTCTACCTTTGAGCCAGTTCTGTATCCAAATGGCTAGTTCTTCCTGTATCCCATGAGATCTAACCTTGCCAACCAGTCTCCCATGGGGAACCTTGTTGAACGCCTTACTGAAGTCCATATAGATCAGGTCTACCGTTCTGCCCCCATCAATCCTCTTTGTTACTTCTTCAAAAAAAAACTCAACCAAGTTTGTGAAACATGATTTCCCACGCACAAAGCCATGTTGACTATCCCAACCAGTCCTTGCCTTTCCAAATACATGTACATCATGTCCCTCAGGATTCCCTCCAACAATGTGCCCACCACTGACGTCAGGCTCTCTAGTATACCGTTCCAAGTTTGTCCTTATCACCATTCATAAATAGTGGCACCACGTTAGCCAACCTCCAGTCTTCTGGCACTTCACCTATGACTCTCTCAGTAAGAGGCCCAGCAATCACTTCCCTAGCTTTCCACCTGAGCAGGTCCTGGGGATTTATCCACTTTTATGCATTGAGACATCCCACCTCTGTAATATGGACATTTTTCAAGATATAGAATATAGGCAAAAAGATGGTGATATCTTTCATGCCCTTTCCCACAGTAAACATTGATGCAAAATATTTGTTTAGTATCTTCCCCATTTCCTGCAGCTCCACACAAAAGCTGTCTTACTGATCTTTGAGGGGCCCTATTCTCTCCCTAGTTACCCTTTTTGTCTTTAATATATTTGTAAAAACCCTTTGGATATTCCTCAACTCTAGTTGAGGAAAGCTCTCTCATATCCCATTTTTGCCCTCCTGATTTCTCTTAAGTATACTACTACTGCCTTTATACTCTAAGGATTCACTCGATCTATCCTGTCGATACCTTTCATACTCTTCCTTCTTTTTCTTAATCAAACTCTCAATTTCTTCAGTCATCCAACATTACCTATACCTGCCAGCCTTTCCTTTCACCCTAACCAGGTATATACTTTCTCTGCACTCGCGTTCTCTCATTTCTGCAGGCTTCCCATTTTCCAGCTGTCTCTCTACCTGTGAACATCCGCCCCCAATCAGCATTTGAAAGTTCTTGCCTAATACCCCGTCAAAATTGGGCCTTTCTCCAATTTAGAACTTCAACTTTTAGGTCTGGTTGATCCTTTTCCATTATTATTTTAAAACTAACAGAATTATGGTCACTGACCCCAAAGTGCTCCCCAACTGACACCTGAGTCACCTGCCCTGCCTTATTTCTCAAGAGTAGGTCACATTTTGCACATTCTCTGGTAGGTACATCCACATAGTGAAGCAGATAATTTTCTTGTACACACTTAACAAATTCCTCTCCATCTAACTCCGTAACACTATGGTAGTCCCAGTCTCTGTTTGGAATGTCAAAATCTCCTAGCATAACTAACCTATTATTCTTATAGATAACTGAGATTTCCTTACAAATTTGTTTCTCAATTTCCCTCTGACTAGCAGGGGGTCTATAATACAATCCTAATGAGATGATCATCCCTTTCTTATTTCTCAGTTCCACCTAAATAACTTCCCTGGATGTATTTCCGGGAATATCCTCCCTCAGCACAGCTGTAATGCTATCCCTTATCAAAAATGCCACTCCCCCTCCTCTCTTGCCTCCCTTTCTATGCTTCCTGTAGCATTTGTATCCTGGAACATTAAGCTGCCAGTCCTGTCCATCCCTGAGCCATGTTTCTGTAATTGCTATGATACCCCAGTCCCATGTTCCTAACCATGCCCCGAGTTCATCTGTTAGGCCCCTTGCATTGAAATAAATGCAGTTTAATTTATCAGTCCTACCTGGTTGTCTGCTTTGTCCTGGCCTGCCCTGACTGTTTGACGAGCCTTTGTTCTTAACTGTACCAGTCTCAGATTGAAATCTTTCCTCACCATCTCCCTGGATCCAAACACCCTCCCCCCTCACCTTACTACTTTAAATCCTCCCATGCAGCTCTATCAAATCTCTCTGCCAGTATATTAGTCCCCTTCCAATTTAGGTGCAATCAGTCCTTTTTGTTCAGGTCACTTCCAATCCAAAACATCTTCCAATGATCCAAAAATGTGAATCCTTCTCCCGTACATCAGTTCCTCAGCCATGCATTCACCTGCTCTATCCTCCCATTCCTGCCCTCACTAGCTCGGAGCACTGGGAGTAATCTAGATATTACTACTCTCAAGGACCTCCTTTTTAACTTTCTGCCTAACTCACCCTTCATATGTTGTTGGTTCCAATGTGTACAATGACCTCCTGCTGGCTTCTCTCCCCCGTGAGAATATTCTGCACCCTCTGAGACATCCTTGATCCTGGCACCAGGGAAGCAACACACCATCCTGATTTTTTGCTGCTGGCCACAGAAATGTCTGTCTGTACCTCAGACTAGAGAGTCCCCTAACACAATCGATCGCTTGGAACCCACGTACCCCTCATTGCATTAGATCCAGTCTCACTACCAGAAACTTGGCTGTTTGTGCTATGTTCTCCTGAGAATCCATCACCCCCTACATTTTACAAAACAGCATACTTGTTTGAAATGGGGATAGCCACAGAAGACTCCTGCACTAACTGCCTATCTCTCTTACCTTTCCTGGAGTTAACCCATCTATGTGACTGTATCTGCAACTTTTCCCCCTTCCTATAACTGCCATCCATCATATCCCCTACTCTTGTAAATTCCTCACTTTCTCTAACTGTCTCGCCAACCAATCCATTCGATCTGACAGGATTTGCAACCAATGGCATTTATTGCAGATGTAATCCTTGGTAACCTGTAAACTCCCATATCCAACAAGAGGAGCATATCACACTACTAAAAAGGACATTTTTGCTTTTTTTCAATACACAAACCCAGAAAGTAGCACTCTCTTATTCCTCTACAAAACACTGCTCCAGGTTAAAATATAAGCCATAAGTATTAATTTAAGTTTAATGAAGAGACATATCTCAATAAACTTATAATCAAGAACCCACTCTACTCATTACTGCAGACTTACTGTAAGGCCACGCTTAAAATATTCACTTATCTGTTTCTGTGCTGTGACCTCTCCCAAACAGGTTCCTCCAAGATCAGTTGTGAATTTCACTGTTTGTTAATTTTACCAGACACACTCCGATGTCCAGCGATACATGAATTCGATCAGCAAAGGCAGTAACTGTGCAGATACACTGCTGTGTCAGTTAGCAGTGTGGGTTTCTTTCTCTCTCTCCTGCACGGACCTCACCATGTGCTTCCTTTGTCTGTTCCTCTCCCTTTTAAAAGTGTTGTTGTTTGACTTTTTTTTCCTCTGAAGTTCCAAAACCATGCACCAGCATATAAAATAGTAATTGCTGCCCCTGGAATTCGAGGAAATCACCTCCAACATCTAAAATACCTCAAAGGAGCAGCTGTTACAGCCAGAAAGTTTTGTGTCCTCCACCTTGGATTACCCAGAATCCTTGAGCCGTCTTGTTCCTTGTCCAAACAGGAACAGTTGCTCCCCATAACTACAAAATCTCTATCAAATCTGCTCTCAGCCTTCTCCTCTCCCTGGAAAACAATCCCAATTTCTTAAAATCTGTCCGTATAATTGAAGCTTCTCATTTGTAAAATCAATGGAGAAATGCTTATCTCCTTTAATCCAGTGTTTATGGTTGGCATAGGCACTCTAATTTATACATTGCCATACCATGATGCTGGTAGAATTTTTTTCTTGCAATTAAGATTAGTTGATAAAATTGCAGTTGAAAATAGAAATACATTCTGAATGTTAATCAAATAAAGATGTTCAACTTTTCAAAAGGTCTTTCTAAATGCTCAAGTAAAACTTTTGATTTCTGCTAGATGATTCGCATCCTGTCTTTTATCTAAAACTGAATATATATGTTACATGGAAGTGCTCTTCCTTACTTTCCATAATTATTACTTTTCTCAGCTTTTTGTGAAAGAAATCTGCATGGATCTAGATGAAAACTGGACGTCATTTTATCATTCCTATTTTGAAGACTATATAGCTTTCCTTTTGGACTATAAACTGAAAAATGGAAGTTGGACATACTAAGAAGAGTCAGGAGAGAGTTTTTTTTTGCAATCTGGAAGTCCTGGTATTTTGTGACATACATTTCTGCTTCACAAGTGTATGTTACCTTCCAGAGTTGCGAGATGGACTGGTACGAGAAGTTTTTGAGTTAAGGAAACAACAACAATGTAGCGACAGCCTTGAAGTTTGCTTTTTAAGTTGCAGTTTTACATGGACCTGTAAGGCAATGCACCCAGACATGTAAAAGATCTGCAGACAAGAACCATCTGTCTCCTCCTACACCTACTCCATTTGTCAAGCAAACCGATCAGTGTTCTGAAGGACCTGAAACGTTGGCTCTGCTTTCTCTCCACAGGTGCTGCCAGACCTGCTGGTTTAGAGTCAAAGAGTCAAATGGCACAGAAACAGACCTTCAGTCCAACTAGTCCATGCCGACCATGCTCCCAAACTAAACCTGTCTCATTTGCCTACATTTGGCCCATATTCTTCAAAACCGGCCCTATTCACGTACCTGTTCAAATGTCTTTTAAAATGTTGTAAATGTAATTGCATTTACCATTTCCTCTGGCAGTTCATTCCACACACGAGCCATTTGCTGTATAAAAATGTCCCTCATGTCCTTTTTAAAATTTTCTCTTTTCATCTTAAAATATACCCCTAGTTTTGAATTCCCCTATGCTAGGAAAAAAGATCTTTGCTATTTACCTTATCTAAACGTGGAATCTTAGTGCCACTGCCACACGATCATATCCTCATCAGTCTCCTCTGTAGCCTCTCCAGTGCTATCACATCCTGGTCAACGTATTTCTAGTTTTGTTTGAAATTGATCATTTTGGTAGTTTTATTGTGCATTTGCATATTTCCAATGCTATGTGGAATAGTAAGGCATGATTATGGGAACTCCCTCAGGCAGCACAAAATATCAACATCCTGGGGGTCACCACTGATCAGAAAATCAACTGGACTCACCATATTAATGGCAAGTAAGTTACCTCATGAGTTCATAAAGCCTGCCCACCATCTACAAGGCATAAGCCAGGAGTATGATGGAATACTCACTAGTTGCCTGGATTAGTGCAGCTCCAACAACACTTAAGAAGCTCGAGCAACAAGGACAAAGCAGCCCACTTGATTAGTACCATATACATAAACATCTACCGCTGACACTCCATTGTGGGTAGCATGTACTACCTACAAGAGGCACTCTAGAAATTCACCAAAGATCCTTAGACAGCATCTCTCAAACCCATGACCACTGCCATCTAGAAACACAAAGATAGCAGGTAAATGGAAGCACCACCATCTGCAAGTTCCCCTCCAAGCTACTCATGATCCTTCACTGTTGCTGGGTCAAAATCCTGGAATTCCATCCTTAAGGGCAATATGAATCAACCTACATCGCGTGGACTGCAGCGGTTAAATGAGGCAGCTTACCAACATCTTCAAGGGCAAGAGGGTCAGGCAGTAAATGCTGGTCAGCCAGCAACATCCACGCCCCAAAAGCGATTTAAAAATAGTAAGCTATCATATGAAAGAACTGCTCAGGCTGAAGCACCATCAGCTGCTGAACAAAGGATCTGCCTTCGGGTATAGAATGGAACAGTTTCATTAGAAGACGACCCTCAAAAGATCAGCAAGGTAGCCAGTGTGTGGAGCCATAGGAGATACTAAATGAGTATTTTGCATCAATGTTTACTGTGGAAAATGACTTGGAAGATATAGAATGTAGGGAAATAGATGGTGACATCTTGAAAAATGTCCATATTACAGAGGAGGAAGTGCTGGATGTCTTAAAACGCATAAAAAGTGGATAATTCCCCAGGACCTGCTCAGGTGTACCCTAGAACTCTGTGGGAAGCTAAGGAAAAGGTTGCTGGGCCCCTTGCTGAGAAATTTGTATCATTGATAGTCACAGGTGAGGTGCCGGAAGACTGGAGGTTGGCTAACATGGTACATGTTTAAGAAAGGTGATAAGGATAAGCCAGGGAACTACAGACCAGTGACCCTTACGGCAGTGGTGGTCAACTTGTTGGAGGGAATCCAGAGGGACAGGATTTACAAGTTTTTGGAAAGGCAAGGACTAATTAGGCATGGCTTTGTGCGTGGGAAATCATGTCTCATGAACTTGACTGAGTTTTTTGAAGAAGTAACAAAGAGGATTGATGAGGGCAGAGCAGGGGAGGTGGTCTGCATGGACTTCAGTCAGGCATTTGACAAGGGTTCCCCATGGGAGACTGGTTAGCAAGGTTAGATCTCATAGAATACAGGGAGAACTAGCCATTAGGATACAGAATTGGCTCAAAAGTAGAAGATGGAGGGTGGTAGTGGAAGGTTGTTTTTCAGACTGGAGGCCTGTGACCAATGGAGTGCCTCAAGGACCGGTGCTAGGTTCATTACTTTTCATCATTTATATAAAATGATTTGGATGTGAACATTAGGAGGTATATTTAGAAAATTTGCAGATGACACCAAAATTGGAGGCGCAGTAGACTGTGAAGAAGGTAAAAAATCAATGACTGCAGATGCTGGAAACCAGAGTCTAGATTAGAGTGGTGCTGGAAAAGTACAGCAGTTCAGGCAGCATCCGAGGAGCAGTAACCTCAGAGTACAAACTTGATCAGATGGGCTAATGGGCTGAGGAGTGGCAGATGGACCTTAATTTAGCTAAATGCGAGATGCTGCATTTCAGAAAAGCAAATCTTAGCAGGACTTACACACTTGATGGCAAGGTCCTAGGGAGCGTTGCTGAACAAAGAGACCTTGGAGTGCATGTTCATAGCTCCTTGAAAGTGGAGTCGTAAGTCAGTAGGATAGTGAAAGCGCATTTGGTATGCTTTCCTTTATTGGTCAGAGCATAGAGTTTAGGAGTTGGGAGGTCATGTTGTGGCTGTACAGGACATTCGTTTGGCCACTGTTGGAATATTGCATGCAATTCTGGTCTCCTTCCTATCGGAAGGATGTTGTGAAACTTCAAAGGGTTGACAAATGATTTAGAAGGATGTTGCCAGGGTTAGGGGATTTGAGCTAAGGAGAGAGGCTGAATAGTCTGGGGCTATTTTCCCTGGAGTGTCAAGAGGCTGAGGGGTGACCTTACGGGGTTTATAAAATCATGAGGGGCATGGATAGGATAAATAGACAATGTATTTTCCCTGGGGTGGCGCAGTCCAGAACCAGATAGCATAAGTTTAGGGTGAGAGAGGAAAAATATAAAAAGGGAACTAAGGAGCAACGTTTTCACACAGAGGGTGGTACGTGCATGGAATGAGCTGCCAGAGGAAGTTGTGGAGGCTGGTACAATTACAACATTTAAAAGGCATCTGGATGGGTACATGAATAGGAAAGGTTTAGAGGTATGTGGGCCAAGTGCTGGCAAATGGGACCAGATTAAGTTGGGATATCTGGTCAACATGGACGAGTTGGACTGAAGGGTCTGTTTCCATGCTGTACATCTCTATGACTCTAAGTTAAATATTGAGTATGGAAATGGATATCAACAATGAATCAAAGTTTTCTGCTGTTTTACTCTATCTTGAAAGGACAGGCATAACGGTCAAAGACTGGCAGGAAAAGCAATGACATCTAAGATACCTAAGGTATTTTATCTCACTAAACAATTTTCCATTTATTTTCTGACTCAACTTAGTGGTAACTAGAAAGAAGAATCATCAATCCAAGGGGATCACTGGCCTGAGTAACTAATATGAATCACTGAATTAACACAAAAAAAGTTACCAGACTAAAGCTTACTGAAACGAAGAAGGGTTCACAGTAAACGAATTAGAAAGTCTGCCTTTTCCACATCATAAACAACAGATTAGAAAAAAAACGGACGACACATTAAATTATTTCCACTGACAAAATCCAATTTACTTGTAATTCATCTTCCAACTATTCAAGCAACATAGTGATCCATTAAAAACTAGTCAAAATTATGTACACGAATGCTTAAATTCCTGTCAGAAGAGAGAACAAATATTAAGTAATAGTTACACTCTAGATTTCATACAATGTGGGAAAAAAAGGTTGAAATCAACATTATTTATCTCTTATTTAACATCACTTCAGAGAATGATAGCATTCTGATGTATTGTGCCATCCTAACGTAGGGCACAAGAGCAATGGGACACAAGATCAAAGAGAAATGCATCCCTAGCTATACTGTTTTGGAGGGACATTGAAAAGCAGCACAGATTCTTCACTGACTTTTGTTTTGGCAGAGAAGCCAACAGTAACATTGCTCATTCTCACTTTAAGTATGAAAAACTGAAGTTATACTCTTGGCTTCACATTTCCTTTTGGCCAGAGATTGGAATTTTAAATAGACAACCAAAAATTTACATGTCATTTCCTAAATTCTCCATGTCTTGACAAAAGGTCATCACCTATAAAGTTTACTTCATTTCATTTTTCAGGGATGCTGTCAAACCTGATTTTTTTCAGTATTTTCTGTTTTTGTTCAGATTTCCAACACCTGTGCTATTTGATTTTTGCGTTGCGAATTTATTGTCAACTGTTAGTGGTGCAGAAGATGTAGAGAGAAGGGCATAAGTGAAAAGGAACTGGATATAAAGAAATAAAGAAAGCCAAGTTAACAGAAAAAGATACATGACTTCATCCCGTCATAAGTTTAATTTTCTTTTAGATTACCATAAGTACCTTCATCACTATCCTTGCTTCATTTTTCTTTTACCATCACAATATCACAACTCTTACCAATACCTGGGATTTCCTCAAAGCTGAAACATAGGTCTGATTATGAAGCAGGTTGATTGTCTGCTTTCCAGCAAAGAACAAGCACAAGACTCAGAAACTGAGGTTACATGAACAAACAAAATAAATGCAAACAAAGAAAGTAATGGAAAATAAAGTGATTTTTGTTATATTTGCACATACAACAGAGTAAAATATCCAAATTATATTTTGGCAAAGACATCTGTATTTTAAACAAACCTGATGCAACTGAGTAATGGACCAGTCCAGTTCCAGTTTTTAAACAATAAATTATACTACATCACACATTAAACCAAATCAATCTCTTTTAAGAATGATACACTGGGTTTCAATTGTATTTTATAAAATGCAAAGTATACAGTGAGTACTTCTACAACCAACTAGAAATTTTCTAAGAATCCAATGACACTATGCAAACAGACATAATGAAGACAGATTACAGACATTTAGCTGCCAAGGTCAATAACCAAAGTCTATCTTCACTACTAATCTACCTCAAACTCATTTGGTAAAAGCAATTTTTCATTGATTTCAAAGGATTTTGTTATTTGCTTCTATGATGCATCTGCAACAAAATTTCTTGAAATGGTCAAAGACATAATTAGATTCAGTTGCACAAACTCCATAATACCGTGCCTGTATAAATATAGGATTTAAGATTAAGGAAGGGTAAAATGAAGCAAAACCAATAAATCCACCCAGTGATAATTCTCCTAACTAAAGACCCCCTGATCCAAGGTATTAACATTCACACAAGAACATAAAAGAAATCTGTTCTGAAGAAACATTAACTGTTTCAATCTTCACAGATGCTGCTGGATCTCCAGAGATTTTCTCGCATTTTCTGTTTTACACCAAAGAAATCTATTTCTGATTAATAGCTTTTTATATCAAGGTAAAACATCAAGATAGGAATCAGCAAGATTTAAAGCAACAAGATTATCACAATATACTGATAATGGATCACCTGACTTGGAAATTAAAAGTTAGACTACGCAAGGGAGGTAAGCCCAAGCGATTTCTAAATTTTGAGATCAAGTAGAATGACCTCGAGAAGCCCACTTGAAACTTCAATACATATCCAAAAGCAAGGTGTTTGGAAACCAGACATTGTTCCATAAGCTTGCTCAGATCTGAGAAGAACAGAGTAAGTAGGGGAATGAACAGGCATTCTTAGGCTGGTCCAAAGTGATATTAGCAGCAACTGTGCACACAGGGCCTCCGTCCATCACAGTGCTATAAAATCTGCTTTCACTATAAGTTCTGCCTATCCCCCCGATACAAAGCTGGGGCAGGGGGATAAAGAAAACTTCAGGAATATCTGACATGGTGAAACAATTCCACTTAAGTCAGATCCTGATACAGATAAGGTTATCAGATGCAGAGTAAGGAAGCACTTAAGCAATGAGGCAATAGCTGCTTATTGAGAACGTTAAGAGAACATAGGGTTGAAAGTAAGGATAAGCAGAGTAATGAATGAAGGAAGGAATAATCAGAAAGAGCAGCTAGGATTAGGTAACATCTAAATCATCTATAAAGGCTCGCACACAACTTCAGTGACTAGCAGTAAATGAAATGTCGGTCTTTACTTCAAAAGAGAATGAATGATAAAAGAGGGAGGTCTTGTTAAAAGTATGTAAGGCATTAGTCAGACAACTCCTAGAATATTGTGAACAGTTTTGGTTCCCTTATCCAAGGAATAACATACTGGCATTGGAGACATTCCAGAGAAGGCTCACTGGGTTGACTCAAGGTATGGAAGGATTTTTGTCGAGGAGAGAGTTTGAGCATGTTGGTTCTACATTCATTAGAGCTTATGGCAAAAAAGCGACCTTATTGAAACATGTAAGGTTGTTAGATGCAGAGTGGTTGTTTTCACTTGTGGGAGAGACTAGACACAGAGGGATGACCCATCTCAGTCTCTTACTAGAGTACTCATCACTGCAGATGCCAGTCTTCAGATAACTTGCATGATACCAAAAAAATGATGAAGGCACAGAACACAGCAAAGCTTCTGTCCTCGTGACATTCTGGCTGCCGTATCAAACACCTGTGCTTGCTCCGCTAGCCCCTAGTCACGCTGTTCCAGTCTAGCAACCCAACAGTGTAGGAAAGCGTCCATAAAAAGTAAAAGAAATTAACCTGACCAATTACCACCTCAAAAAGTCCAAAGCAAAGTGTTGTCAACAAGCAGTACTTAGACAAACATCCACACAGATACTTATTTTGGCTTCTGCCAGAGTCAGTTCTGATCTTATTACAGACTTGTCCCAAACATGTACAAAAGTGGTTACTTTCAGAGGTGAGACGAGAATGATTGCTCTTGACATCAAATTAATACTTAAATGAGTTTACTATCAAGGAATTCCAGAAACACTGATCAATAGGAGTCAAGTGTTACACCTAGTGCAAGAAAAGTGATTGTGGTAGTTGATGGCTGATCATCACAGCTCCAAGACTATTATTGTAGGAGTGTCCTTAAGGTAGTATCCTAAACACAATTATTTTCAGTTTTTTTTCATTAATGACATTCTCACCAGTATACAGTCAAAATTGGGAATATATGCTGACAATTGAACAGCATTCAGTGCTATTCATAGCTCCTCAGATATCAAAACAGTCTGTGTCCATATGTAGCAGGACCCAGAGAAGATTCAGGCTTGCGCTCAAATGGCAAGAAATAGTTATGCCACACAGTGAAGACAAACAATCACACTACGAATGACAGACGTAACTTTCTTCCCTTGACACTCAATGATATATGTATTTCTGAAAGCCATTCAAAAACATCTTGGGAGTTACCACTAATAAGAAACTAACTGGACCTGCTATATAAATACTGTGCCAACAACAGCAGAGTAATTCTGTGGCAAATAGATCAGCTGACTCCTTAAAACCTGTCCACTACCTACAAATGTAAAACATAGGCATATAATGTATATATTCTTAACTTGCCTGGACGACTATTGTTCTGGAATGGTGGGGGCACGGAATCTAGGAGAGATGCTCTTTGGAGGGTCAGTACAGAGTCGATGGACCAAATGGCCCGTTTCTGCACTGTAGGGATACTGTGACTGTATGAACGTCACACCATCTCTGCAGTGGTTCAAAATGAAGCTCAACATCACTCTTTCAGGGGAATTTTTAAAAATGATTTATTCAGTTATGGAATGTAAGGGGTTGCTGGCAAGGCCTAATAACTCTTGAATGAGTGACTTGTTTGGCCATCTCAGAGGTCAGTTATAAATTTGCCACATTGCTGCATATCAGAATTCACATCTAGCCCAAACTAGGCAAGGGTAACAAATTTCTTTCCCTGAAGGATATGAACTGAGTAGGGTGCTTTTTTATGACAATTAATGATCACTTCATGGTTAACATTACAGAAACTAGTTTTATAATTCCAGATTTAGCTAACAATGTAAATTCCACCAACTACCAGTGTGGAATTTGAACCTATGCCTCTTAAACATTAGCCTGGGCCTCTGGATTAGTAATTCATTGATATGGCTACTACAGCATGAGCTCCCCTTTAAAAGATGGACAATAAATATTGACCTTGGTAATGGTCACATTGGTATTTGCAATGTTCAAAAAGGGCAATAGAGAGATCTCAGCAAATCACAAATTATACAACAGGAGAAAATGGTCTTGAAGATGTTGTTAAATTTGGAAGGGTTCAGAAAAGACTTACAAGGATGTTGCTGGGGTTACAGGGTTTGAGCTACAGGGAGAGGCTGAACAGGCTGAGGCTATTTTTCCTGGAGCGTCACGGTTGAGGGGTGATCTTATAGACGTTTGTAAAATCATGAGGGGCATGGATAGGGTGAATTTTTCCCAGGATAGGAGAGTCGCGAACTCAGGTTAAAGGAGAGAGGGTAAACAAATAAAAGGGACCTACAGGGCAACTTCCTCATGCAGAGGGTGGTGCATGTATAGAATGAGCTGCCAGAGGAAGTGGTGGAGACTGGTATAATTATAACATTTACAAAGCATCTGGATGGGTACATGAATAGAAAGGGGTTAGAGGGACATGGGTCAAATGTTGACAAGTGGAACTAGATTAACTTTGGATATCTAGTCGACATGGATGAGTTAGATCTGTTTCTCTGTTGTACGACACTATGACATTATAACCCTGATAGGCAGAGGCACTGTCATTGAAAAAACAAAGGGAAACTAAGTTTCCCCAAGCACCTGCGTAGCTCAAAATGTGGCACGAGAAATGAACATATCCTTTTTGTTTGCACAGAACAGGTGCCTCAACATAAATATATGCTGCTCCCAACAAGTGTAAATAAGCTTGAATGACCATCTAAAGCTGGTTGTTAGTGTAACGATCATCACACTCCAGCGAGTATGCCCCAGTCATAGAACCAAAAGTAGACAATATCAGCAAACTCACAAAACAGGTCAATAAAATAAAAATTGCCTGTTGTGGATTTGAAGAGTCCCTGGCTTACCTCAAGTTACTTAAAAAACAAAGTTTCTCATAAACTTGAACAAGTTAAGCAAGTTGTTTTACAATGCAGTGACAATGCAAATGACATTTTTGGTAGCTAATGTCATCGCAATAAGTCAGTCATTTTGTATACCACACAATTCAGCAACATCATACACAAATTTCAATGTCAAGTCACTCGTTTTCATGGACACTAAAAACCATAACCCAAGGTACATGTGGTGCTCTTGCCTTTAGCGCTTCTTCCAATGGAGGGTAAATTGCATCAGCTGAAAGCGAATATTAGGTGGCAGTCAGGAGGTTGCCTTCCCATGTTTGCCCTGATGCCATAACACTTCTTGAGATCCAGAGTCATTGGTATGAACTGGGAAGGTAACCTCTCCCTGACTGTATGCCATCTCTGGCAGATTTGTATTTTTCGAAGAGGACATTCTCGGGGATGGTGATAGTAGTAATACCTTACAGACAATAGGCATAACTATGCCAGAATGTTGCTCAACTAGTCTATGGGACACCCCTCTCAATTTCAGCACAGGCTCACTGAGGTTAGCATGAATGACTTTATAGGGTCAATAGGGTAAGCCATTGTTCTTTCTAGTGCCTAAGTTGATGCCAGTTAGACTTTTAATGCCACATTAATTGATTATAAATAATTACTATAATTAACTAAATAATTAAAATCTTCAGGGGGTGGATTTAACTTTAGGTCCCCAGATCACGAGTGTAGACATCTGGATTACTAATCAGTTAAGTTACTACAGTTTCCAAAAAGGAGTTGATACTTTAATGATTTTTTTCATCGGAGATAAACACTAGTAAGGTCATAGTATCTTGGAGCTGTTATGCTCAATAAGGTACTCCAAGTATAACTTAAAACCGAGAAGCAACTCACCTGCTTTTTAACCATATATTGATCATTCCCATCGACTTTCATTTTCTCAACCTTTTCTTCCTGTTGTTTTACTTCTTTTTCATACATGAGCTTTTCCTTTGCTAGCCTGTGTAAAATAATTACAATGACAGTCAAGTCAGATGTATATAATTAAAAGCTTTAGGGATACATTTATTACATCAATATCGTATTAAAGTATCAATTCATTACTTGAATCATGATTTCTCCTGTACATTTAAATCATAAATAGTATATTTTCTAGGGTAAAACTTTCTATTCTTTTTAAAAGTTTTAATATTCAAAAGGACAAACTAACATATTGGCACTAACAGCATAATTACTGAATGCACTTTTGTTTCCTTTCTGACTCACATGGAAAGACTTGCCCACCTTTTCCTTAGATTGCCATTTTTATGCAGACACCATAAATCCAACCATTTGTAATCTAACTGCATGCTCATTAGCTGCGATCCGTGGCGCGTTGAGCTCCTTTCTGTTCATTCCACTAATCTCCTGTCTTTACTCCATTTGTTTGCCACTTTTGCTGCTGCTCCTCTACAAAATACAATGCTGCCCCTTCTAAGATTAATTGATCATCAATTTAGTCCTAATTTGGATCAAGTCAGGTGGTAAATGGACCACTTTTGCTTGATTGTTAGTGAAATGTGTGCAAGTACATTGATAAATTTTGATTATTTGTCAATTACCACCAAATGAACTAAATCTATTGAATAAATTCTTGCCTGATTGCCATAATAGAGTTTGAAAATATTGCTATTGATAATGATTCCCATTAATAGTTTCTTCCGGCTGCTGTTGCCTGGTTGTCGGCAAGACAACAAAGAATTCATTTTTCATAACATCAGCTGCATGTGCCTGAGCAATCCTTCATTAATCAGTTACATTACGGGGCCGATCCTCTGTAATGTGTGTTGCTTTGCTCAGAAAGCTTAAAACACTTTGTCATATTTTATGTCAATTACCAGTAATTTTAATATCCTTCCATCAAAGCATCTTGTAATAGTTAGCATATGCTACAGCAAGATTTTTAAGCTTCTTTGAGATCACTTGTCTTACAGTTATGCTTGTGTTTAGTCATGCTGTCTTAGGGTGCAATAAAAATAAATAAATGACAAGCTAATGAAAAGCAATTCTATAGTCTTAATTTGTATTTTGTATGCTAAGTCACTTATATGAAGGGTGGAGCTGAGCTTATTTTAAATGAATCTGCCAGTGCGTTTTCCTGAAGTTAATGGAAACGCAGCTCTCTGGAAAATGGAAAAAAGAATTAGACTCGACATACACTCAACTGCTTTAATACTGCATTTTTGAGCCATGTAGCTAGTGCCAGTTCAAATGACAAAACTAAATTACTGTTGTCATTTTATTAAGAGCATCCGCTGCATCTGGCACTAACTCAAATGTGCAAAATTGCAGGAAAACCATGCACTGTACTTTCAATGACCAAACAGTGGAGGGAAGATGAATCAGTGCTTCATTTTACTTTGCACTATGACTACAGATCTTGCACAAGGTCACACACATACTGGTAGATCTGCACCTAGTAGCTTCTGACTTTATAAATGGTTCAGAAGTGAACTGTCGCTCAACAAATTCAATTTCAACATCTATAGAATATACTATCATGGACAGAAACAGTTTTAAATGAAGGTTAGAAATCACTAAAGCCCTTGGAAGGAACGAGATAGTACTCACACAATACATAATTTTCAATTATAAATCAAGCCTCAGTGAATTAAAAGATGATAATGTTAAATTGAGAGACCACAAGTCAGCAAAGATGGTATGATAAACTAGTACATGATTCTAACATTGCTAAACTTTATACAAAAGATAGGATGGGAAGCCAATTTAGAAACAATCAAGCCTGGAGGTATCAAAGATTCAAATTAGAGTTTCAGCAGCAATTGTCTGAGGTGGCAACAAGTGCCAATAACAGTGCAATGGATGTTTTTCATTTGCTCACAGCAAGAGGTCATCCCTGGCTAGGCCAGCATTTATTGCCCATCCCTCATTGCCCAGAAGGCAGTTAAGAGCAATCACATTATCATCAATCTTAAGTCACATGTGGGCCAGATCAAGCATGGACAGCAAAGTGGTTAGCTCCCAGCTGCTCTCAGAAATGGTCCAGCAAGTGACCGAGTTGCATTAACTGCTTAAAAAGGAAATAAAACTAGTCAGACTACATGGAATCGACTAAGGCACCAGAAACAATGTCGACAAACTCGGCTTGGTTAACAGCAAAGTCTTCCTTACAAATGTTTGGTGCAAGTGCCAAAATGTTTTTTCTCCCCTCGTGGGTCAATAGCATCAGTGGCTGGCCTACAATTGTTGCCTGTCCATGTTACCCTTGAGAAGGTGATGAGCTGATTTCATGAACTGCAGCAATCCATGAGCTTTATTTTGACCCAAATGGCATAAGGGAGGGAATTCCAAGACTTTGAGAAGGAATATCAATACATTTCCAAGTCAGGATGGTGAGTGGCTTTGTTGGGAACTTGAAGGAGGTGGTGTTCCCATGTACCTGCTGCCCTTGTCCTTCGACAAGGAAGGATTTGGAAGGTACTGTCTAAGAAACATTGGCAACTTTCTGCAATGTATTTTGTAGACGGTACACACTTGCTACTGTGGGGGAGGGGGTGCATGCCGTGCATGTGGTACCAATAAAACGGGTTTTGTCCTGGATGGTGTCAGACCTAGAGTATTGTTGGCACTCATCCAGGCAAGTGAGAGATATTCCATCACATTCTTGACTATGGGCCTTGTAGATGGTTGACAGGCTTTTTTTTTGGTGGTGGGCTGTTCAAGGATTGAGTTAATTGCTGCAGGATTCCTAGCCTCTGATTGGTTCTTGCAGCCACAGTATTAATATGCCGAGTCCAGTTGAGTTTCTGGTCAATGGTAACCTCTATGATGTTGATAGTAGGGGAAATCAGTGACAGTAATGCCAGTGAATGTCAAGGACCATTGGCTAGATTATCTCTTACTGGAATAGTCACTGTTTAGCATTTGTTTGGCGTGGATGTTACTGGCTACCTGTCAGCCCCAAATTGAACATTGTTCAAATCTTGTTACATTTGAACAACATCTGCTTCGGTGTCTGAGGAGTTGTGACTGGTGCTGAATATCGTGCAATCATCAGCAAACATCCCTTCTTTTGACCTTATGATAGAGGGATAGACTTCGAAACAGCTGAAGATGGTTGGGCCTCAGACAACCTTGAAGAACTCTGGCAGAGATGTCCTGGAGCGGAGATGACTGACTTTTCCTACGTGCTAGATGTGACTCCAATTCCAGTTTTGCTGGGCTCTTCAATGCCAGACTTGGTCAAATGTAGATTTGATATCAAAGGCTGTCATTCTTACTTCACCTCTGGAATCTATATCTTTTGACAATGTTTGAATTAAAGACTATAATGAGGTTAGGAGCTAAATGTCCCTGGTAGGACCCAAACTGGGCCTCAGTAAATAGGTTATTGCTGAGCACATGATGCTTGATTGCAGTGTTGATGATACCTTCCTTCATTTTATTGATGATCAAGAGTAGACTGATGGGGGGGGAATTAGCTGGTTCGGATGTGTCCTCCTTTTTGTGTAGAGAGCATACTTAGGCAATTTTTCACATTGTCAGGCAGATGCTGGTGCTGTAACTGTACTTGAACAGCATAGCTAGGGGCGCGGCAAGATCTGGAGCAAAATTCTTCAATACTACTATTGGAATGTTGCTGGTGCACATAGACCTGAACTGCATGTGGAGGGAATTGAATTGACTGAAGACTGGCACCTGTGATACTGGACACCAATGGTAACATCACCGAATATCAAGGGCCATTGGCTAGGTTCTCTCTTATTAGAGATGGTTACTCCTAGCAACAAGACTGGGAATCCATGAGGTGATGTGAGTCATCACAATCTGTCACCTCATAGCATACATCATGGTGTTACCTAGCACATCCCCCAGTCTACCACTACCATCAAAAGGGGATCACAGCTTGTTCATCAACGACTGCAGGAAGACATGCTAGGAGTATACCTGGCATACCTAAAAATGAGGCATCAACATGGTGAAGCTGCAAAACAGGACTCCTTATGTGCCAAACAACAAACAGAAAGTGACTGACCAGACTAAGCAATTTCATAATGAACAGATCAGATCTCGGTTCTGCAATTCTGCCACATCCAGTCATGAATGGTTAATGGGGAAACAAGACAACTTACCGGAGGTGGCAACTCCACAAATATCCATCCTCAACAGTAGGGAGCCCATCACATCCGTGTAAATGACAATACTAAAGCATTCACAACAATCTTCAGCCAGGAATGTTGACAAAATGACCTCCTTCTGCCTTTTCCAGAGATCCACAATTTTCAGTCTTCAGTCAATTCGATTCACTGCGTGTGATATTGAGAAACACTGGAGGCACTGGAAACTGCAAAGGCTGTGGAACTTTGATGACATTCCAGCCCTTGCATGTGGTCCAGAACTTGCCTCATCTCTAGCCAACCTATTACAGTATAGCTACAACAGTAGCATCTAACCAACAAATGTGGAAAAATCCACCCAGGTATACTCTTTACACACAAAAACAAACAAAACCAATCTGGTCAATTATCTCTCAGTCTCCTCTAGATCATCAGTATAGATGGCAAGAAATTCAGATGCAAGGTGTCACCAGAGCTATCAAGCAGCATTTGTTTAGTGAGAACCTGCTCACTGAAGTCTAGTTTGGGTTCTGCCAGGGTTACTCAGCTCCTGACCTCATTAAAACCTTCATTCAAATATGTTTAAAGAAAACTAAACTCCTGAGGGTGAGAGAGAATGACTGCCCTTGATATCAAAGCTGCATTTGACTGAGTGCTGCACTAAGGAGCCTCAGCAAAACTAGAGTTGAAAGGAATCGGGATGGGGGGAGGGGGGGGGGGAGCTCTTTGCTGGTTAGAGTCACAAAAGGAAGATGGTTGTGATTGTAGAGGCCAATCACCTTAGTTCCAGGTGCAAGGGTTCCTCAGTGTACTGTCCTAGGCTCAACCATACAGCTACTTCAACAATGACTTTCTCTCCATCATAAAAGGTCAAAAGTGATGATTGCACAATTCATGACTCCGCAGATACTGAAGTTGTCCATGTCGAAATGCAACAAGCCCTTGAGGACATACAGACTGGGGCTGATAAGTGACCGAAAACATTCGTGCCAGGAAATTACCATCTCCAATAATACAAAATCTAACTAACTAACATTCCTTGGTATTCAAAGGCGTTACCATCCTTAAATCTCTACTTTCAACATCCTAGAAGTTACTAAATGACCAAAAATTGAACTAGGCTAGCCATAAATATATACAGTGGCTACAGGTTAGAAAGCCTGCAGTAAGTAACTCTTCTCTGGATTCCCCAGGGCACAAGTCAGAAGTCTGATGGGTTACTCCCCACTTACCTAGATAATGGAAGGTCCAAAAACACTCAATTGCTAGACATCATCCAGACTAAATCAGCCTGTTTGACTGATACACTTCCACTCTTTCCACCATTGATGTTCAATATCAGCAGTCTGTACCATATATTAAAATATGCTTTAGGAATCCTTAAACAGCAATTTCAAAAAAGTCACTCACTATCCTGACTTGGAAATATTTCACTGTCCCTTCAGTGTCACTGGGCCAAAACCCTTGAACTGTCTGCCACCCCCAGATTGCAGCAGCTAAAAAAGGCAGCTCATCTTCACCTACTCAAAGGCAACAAGAAATGCACTAAATACTGGCCTGTGATGCCCATATCCTTGAATGAATAAATAAAAGTCTGCTCAGGAGACTCTGTTAATATATTAATAACTGTGTCAATCTATAACATTGAATAAAATCCACACTATTCTTTCAAATAAGAATATTCATCCAAATCCCAATGTTAATAGACCCTTAAAACCTCCACAACCAGATCCTAATTTGTTCGTTTGCCAAAATGTACACCATTCTCCCTTGAGCACCAAGTTTTGTTGAAATTCATCCATTTGTTTGAGATATATTCTTTCCAGCGGAACAAACAGGGACAAAATCATTCCCACCTCCCACCTTTGGTGGCAGTGACAATAGACAATAGGTACAGGAGTAGGCCATTCTGCCCTTTGAGCCTGCACCACCATTCAATGTGATCATGGCTTCATCCTTAATCAGTATCCTGTTCCTGCCTTATCTCCATAACCTTTGATTCCACTATCCTTGAGAGCTCTATCCAACTCTTTCTTAAATGAATCCAGAGACTGGGACTCCACTGCCCTCTGGGGCAGAGCATTCCACACATCCACCACTCTCTGGGTGAAGAAGTTTCTCCTCATCTCTGTCCTAAATGGTCTACCCCGTATTTTTAAGCTGTGTCCTCTGGTTCGGTACTCACCCATCAGCGGAAACGTGTTTCCTGCCTCCAGAGTGTCCAATCCTTTAATAATCTTATATGTCTCAATCAGATCCCCTCTCAGTCTTCTAAACTCAAGGGTATACAAGCCTAGTTGCTCCAGTCTTTCAGCGTAAGATAGTCCCGCCATTCCAGGAATTGACCTCATGAACCTACGCTGCACTCCCTCAATAGCCAGAATGCCTTTCCTCAAATTTGGAGACTAGAACTGCACACAATACTCCAGGTGTGGTCTCACCTGGGCCCTGTACAGCTGCAGAAGCACCTCTTTGCTTCTATACTCAATTCCTCTTGTTATGAAGGCCAGCATGCTATGAGCTTTCTGCACTACCTGCTGTACCTGCATGCTTACCTTCATTGACTGGTGTACAAGAACACCCAGATCTCTTTGTACTGCCCCTTTACCTAAATTGATTCCATTGAGGTAGTAATCTGCCTTCCTGTTCTTGCCACCAAAGTGGATAACCATACATTTATCCACATTAAACTGCATCTGCCATGCATCTGAACACTCACCTAACCTGTCCAGGTCACCGTGTAATCTCCCAACATCCTCCTCACATTTCACTCTGCCACCCAGCTTAGTATCATCAGCAAATTTGCTAATGTTATTACTAATACCATCTTCTATATCATTAATATAGTGTAAAAAGCTGCGGTCCCAGCACTGATCCCTGCGGTACCCCACTGGTCACTGCCTGCCATTCCGAAATGGAACCGTTATCACTAACCTTTGTTTCCTGTCAGCCAACCAACATTCGATCCAAGTTAGTACTTTGCCCCCATATCATGCGCCCTAATTTTGCTCACTAACCTCCTATGTGGGACTTTATCAAAAACTTTCTGAAAGTCCAGGTACACTACATCTACTGGATCTCCCTCGTCCATCTTCAGAGTTACATCCTCAAAAAATTCCAGAAGATTAGTCAAGCATGATTTCCCCTTCATAAATCCATGACCAATCCTGTTACTACTATCCAGAATGTGTTGTAATTTCATCCTTTATAATAGACTCCAGCATCTTTCCCACCAGTGAAGTCAGACTAACTGGTTTATAATTTCCTGGTAATAAATCAACAGTTAAACTTACTGAAAATCAATTGTGTACAATATTAAGAACAAGAAAAGTTAAACTGACTGTAACCAACTTTACTCTTCATTCTTGACTGCAATCCTACTTTGTGTGCTCAACAAATGTCAAAACTTTTGCTTTCCTCTGGAAACATTGAATTGTGTCTAGAACCCATTCATATTTGATTCAAAAGATCTGGAAGGGGGTATTAAATTGACATAGAAGTATAGACCTAATGGAACTTTTGCCATGAGAGTGTCCTGTAAGTATACTCAAAAATTTAAAAGGGACCGAAGGGGCAAACTTTTCAGAGGGTGGTGCGTGTATGGAATGAGTTGCCAGAGGAAGTGGAGGAGGTTGGTACAATTACAACATTTAAGACATCTAGATAGATATATGAATAGGAAGAGTTTAGAGGGATATGGGCCAAGTGCTGGCAAATGGGACTAGATTAGTTAGGATATCTAGTTGGCACGAACGAGTTGGACTGAAGGGTCTGTTTCGTGCTGTACATCTCTAAGATTCTAAAGTTCAACTTAGAGAAGTAATGCATATAATGCAGTTTTAAATACTCCACTATCGTTTATAATGATGACGATCACAACACTTGTGCTACTTTGCAAAGCGCTAGTCTCAATATGGTTTAATAACATACACATAATGAAAGCTTCTCAAATCCAGGAAGTGCAAATTTAATGATAGCTCATAGCAAACAGCTTTAATAACTTTTAACCTTTGATCACATAACAGGTTTAAGAATACCACTTGTCATTACTTCCGCAAAAAGATTTACTTTTAAATATAATCCTTCGTAAAACTGGTTTAAGCGTGGCCATTTTAATTAATATCATCAAGGGGTGTTGCCTTAAGCAATCCCTTGGATCAGGATGCCCTCTCCTACTTGCAGCTGTGGGTCCTGAGGTGACTAAATAGTCCAATATTGGATGCGCATATCAGTTGACGAAGCAAGCAGGTGGCATGCTTATTTTTGTACTCCCCCCAGGTGGATGTCACCTGAATATGAAGAAACTTTCAGGGGTTGGTGATGCTGAAGTATTTTGCAGAAAGGCTTCAAAAACATCCTTCTAGCATTTTCTCTGTCCTCCTGATCACAGTGGGCTCAAAATAGAGAGTTTATTTTGAAGGGTTTGGTAGCGTCTATGAAGAGAAAGCAGAGTGAGCATTTCAGATCCAGTAACCCTTCTTCAGAACTGATGGTAGGTAGGAAAAGGCTAATATGTATGCTGACAATGGGGTGGAGGGAGGGAGGAATAAACAATAGGTGGAGATGGAGCCCAGATAAAAAGAACAACTGGGCAGACAAAGAAATGGCTACAGGTAAATCTGGGTGGAGCAAAAGCTGCTTACATGGACCATTAGTAGCTAACAATATGTTGGTTGTGGTAGTAGCCTGTGTGATGACAAGGCCAAGTTGTATGGGGTTGGGTAAGGACATGGGATAAGATGCTCAGGGCCTAAATTATTTAACTTAATATTGAGTCCTGAAGGTTGCAGGGTTCCTAAGTGGATAATGAGATGCTGTTTTTCCAATTTGCGCAGAGTTGCCCTGGAGCACTAAAGTCCAAGACAAAGATGTTAGCCAGTGAGCGTGGTGTGTTGAAGTGGTAGGCGACAGGAAGTTCAGGGTCACTTTTCCTGACAGAACGTAGGCTTCTCACAATATGGTCTGCTCTACATTGTGGAGATAAAACAGGACTGGACAAATGCTTTACATCTACAATTCTGAAGGGTCATTGGACCAAAAGGTGTTAACACTGCTTTCTCTGCATAGATTCTGCCAAATCTGCTGAGATTTTCCAGCCATTTTTTTCAGTTTCTGATATCCAACATTCGCATTCCTCAGTTTTGAAAGACTTGACTCAGCCACATGGAGACCCCAACACAGCTAATTAATGTAACCAATGCTTCCATGCTGGGGATGTGGGCCTGAGAGAGGATACCAGAACTGGAATGTCCATCCTGCCATTGCATTTGCAAGATTTTGTAAAGATATCAATGCTAATATTTCTCTAAGAATTTGAGGTGGCCACTGTACAGTGTGCCTTGGAGGCATGGACAGAAAGGCAGGTCATACAGACCATGACATTGACACTTTTTCAACAAACATTCAATTCCACAGATGGCCTAAGGCTACACTGGCACACTGGAGACAATGTTGCATTTCATCATCAATGTCTCCCTCACAGAAAAGGGGCCCTCAGGATCATTTTTTGGGATGGGGGTGAGGGGTGCAATATGGCAGGATCAGGCTGATTGATGATCTTTTTAGCCCAAGGACCATCCTTTCATATGTCTCCATTAAGGCATTGATGAGGATCATGATAATAATGATTTAGAGGTCAGCCTGAGAATGCGCACAGAAGCTTCATCTATATACTGCTGCTTGACACTAAGAATTTAGGATGCACTTTGTTCTGTATTGGAGGCCAAATTTAACTGTTTCCCCACACATCCTGAAGAAAAACTCCAGATCAGCAAGGAAGTACATGAATACGAGGTGAAATCCTGATGTGGAAGATGATGAAGTACAATGATGCACTTGTATTGAATCTTTAGTGGATCCACTGGTGAGAATCACATTTGCATGTTTTTGTACAGCAGTCAAAGAGGAAGGACTAATTTCCACAGAGAGCTAAATTTGAGAATGACTTGACTCGGAGCAAAGTAAATTAGGAAATCAAAAATCCACAGTATGATTCCATGGGAGTACCTCTTCAACCACACAGAAGTCAATGGAGGATTATTCTTGTAACGGATTTAGGTATCACAGGCAAACTCAGCATTTATTGCCCATCTTAAATTGCCCTTAATGAGCTGGAGATGAGCCATTTCCTTGATTGTCTATACAGTCTTTATGGTGGTGTAGGTAATCTACAGTGCCAACAAGGAGAGAGTTCCAAGTTTTTGACCCAATGACAGTGAAGCAATAGCAATATATTTCCAGATCAGATTGGTCTGAGATGTGGAAGGAAACTTGTCATGTTGCCCAGGATAACAGGGATTATGAGTTGAAGGGTGTTGCTGCAACTTTCTCGAACGCTGAGATACTCCAATGCAGCTTGTAAATGGTTCACATCACCGTGTACCCATGGCAGAGGAAGGGATTGCATAAATTACTGGATGGGATGCTAATTAACAACTTGTCCTGGTAGGTGTCCATCTTAAGGAATATCACTGGAGCTACATTCAGCCAAGTGTAGAGTACTGGAGGGTACCAAATCACACCCCTAACCTGTGCCTTATGGATAGTGAACAAATCTGGAGAGTCGGGAGTGAGCTACTCAATGCACAGTATTAATATAGATAGTCAGGTTTAAGTTTCAAATCAATGCTAATCCATAATTTATTAATCATGTGGGATCCAGCAATGGCAATGCTGCTGAACATTAAGCAATCATGGCTAGATTCTCTAATCTTGGAGATCATCATTATCCAAGATTTGTGACACATAGTAGAGTCATAGAGATGTAAAGCATGGAAACAGACCCTTCGGTCCAACCCGTCCACGCCGACCAGATATCCCAACCCAATCTAGTCCCACCTACCAGCACCCGCCCACATCCCTCCAAACCCTTCCTATTCATATACCCATCAAAATGTCTTTTAAATGTTGCAATTGTACCAACCTCCACCACTTCCTCAGGCAGCTCATTCCATACACGTACCACCCTCTGCGTGAAAAAGTTGCCCTGTAGGTCTCTTTTATGTCTTTCCCCCTCACCCTAAACCTATGCCATCTAGTTCTGGACTCCCCAACCCCAGGGAAAAGACTTTGTCTATTTATCCTATCCATGCCCCTCATGATTTTATAAACCTCTAAAAGGGTCACCCCTCAGGCTCCGACGCTGCCCTAGCCTATTCAGCTTCTCCCTGTACCTCAAATCCTCCAATCCCGGCAACATCCTTGTAAATCTTTTCTGAACCCTTTCAAGTTCCACAACATCATTCCGATAGAAAGGAGACTAGAATTGCATGCAATATTCCAAAAGTGGCCTAACCAATGTCCTGTACTGCCGCAACATGACCTCCCAACTCCTGTACTCCATACTCTGATCAATAAAGTTCCTAGATTATAAGCCTTCAACAACAATGTCTAAGATTATAGACCTCTGACAACCTGAACTATCTTCCTTTGTCCAACATATGACGCCAACTAGTGAATCACTTTCTTCTGTTACCAGTGACTTCACTTTTACAGTTCATCAATTGCTACCTTCCTGAAGGAGAGATATATCTGAAACATTGACTTCTCCACCTCGTGATGCTGGCTAGTTTGCTGTATTCTTCCAGCATCCTATTTGTCTATTTTGATATGAAGGGCAGTCTCTTCCATCTCGCCTCTTAAATTTAGCTCTTTTGTTTAAGTCAGAAATTGCTTCTTAGTAAGATTTGTGATTGTATTAATAGATTCATACATTAAAACATTGAAGCAGTTTCAAAGCTCTCAGAAAGGTGCTGCCAACGTAGGACAGCGCGTTGTATTTTTTGAACATTTGTAATGTTTTTTTTTAAATTGACACTAATGTGAATTTGTTTATGTTCAAGTTGGAATTTTTTCAAGTGCCAAGCATTTCAAACCATAATCATGGAATGAGAAATTATTACTTAACCTTATCATGTTTGCTCATTCCACAATACTCTCATTTGCTTGGATGGATGTAACACTGTAATACTGTAGCTTGACACCTTACAGGACTGGACAAATCATATAACTGATAACAAACAAAGTACTTCAATATCCATGAGCATTTTGAAAGTCTATCTAGGAATCAAATCTCAGTTAGACAAGGAAAGATGTGACAAATTATTTCTAAAATACAATCAACTTCATAGTATGTTGCTACATATGTACAAGGATTGTTAAAATCTCAACAGAAGATACAGAAAATAATCAAAAAGGTTAATGGAACATTGGTCTTTATATCTAGTGGCCCAGAATTAAACTGCAGAAGTTATGCACTACCTATGTAGAATTGTAATTAGACTACGTGAAGTAGTGTGACCAGTTCTGAGTGCTAAATATTAGGAACGATTTGGTGGCCTTCAGGGTACAATATAAGTTTACTAAAATTATTCCTGGACCCCAAGGGTTAAATTATGTTGACAGTTTATACAAAGCAGCATATTCCTTCAAATTGAGAAAGATCAAGGTGATTGATCGGTATAGAAACAGTGGAGGAGCTACATACTCTCATCATTGTTTTTTTTAAACAAAATTAAAGCTTAACATTTTAGGAATGAAATATGTTTACATACAATGAATTATAAAGGTTTGGGTTTAAAACAGCAATTAATGCTAAATCAATTGCTTACTTCAAATTTGAGTTTGATAGGTCTTTATTATCCAAAAGATATTAAGGAATTATGGGACAGAGGCAAGTGTGCATACGTTGAGTTAGATCACAAATCAACAAGACATCTCACATTAGCAGACTCAAGAGGCTAAAAGCCCAACTCTTGTTCCTTGGTTTCCTTCTTCAGTCAGGATGAGGGTGTTCATGAAGTTTGGTCATGAGATGGTAAATTGAAATGGGTATATGATTCTGCACAGCATCTCACAGATGCTTATTTTTGAACTGCAAGCTATATTCCTAATATATCCCACCAAATACATTGATACTGCTACCTAACACATTAGAGAATATCCTCATTGTGAGACAGAAATATAGATTCCACAGGGACAGAAGAAAAAAAAATCTTATTTCTTCCAGTGTTGTTAGAAATGGCAAAGGGTTCTTTGTTATTAATCAATACCTTTTCCCCATTGGTATATAATGAAAGGTTCTTTCATAGTCAAGGCTCAGATGTGTAATTATGGTATGCCAACAACATTTAAATATGAGTGTTAAAAGAATGTTACAGATAAACTAAAAGGATTGCACTGTGAATTGTTTTAGGCTTATTCTAATCTACTGATGTCAGTTTGGTTTAATCAACACTAAACGATCAGCCTAAATTAGCACCACATTGACAGCTTTTTTGTTTCCTTAAAAACCTTGCGCTTACACTTATGGATTCCAAAACCTGTGCAGATCATTAATAATTTGTCTGAATCATACCCAATCTAGACTCAACTAATATTGTTTCAGCTAATTTTAAAACAATATACATGAGATGAGATTGCAATTAATAAGATGTAAAATTTTATTTCCAATTCTATTAATTCGGTGAATTATCTTTTACTTTGGCCAATTATGCATTTTGTGATCACTAGCCCCTTTTTTAAAGAAAATTCCTAATCAACATGTCTAGATATGTTATCATACACTTCTGAAACAGATAGAACTTGAACCAAGGCCTCTCGTTCAAAGGCAGAATCATACACTATCACTGTGCCAAACACACTTTACAAATGCTGCACAATTTTTAAAAAGGGGAAAAATTTAGCCCCTCATTGATATAATTGAGACAGTCAAATGGAATTGCTCTCCAAAAATCAGTAGCATTTCATACAGCAAATGTATCACATGGCTTGGATGACCTAATTCAGGTTTACCATATTCATCCCATTTGGAAAACACCACAAAATTAGATCACATAGTGTGAGGGGTCGTCTATTAATTAATCATCAAATAATCAACAGGCTCCTTATCTCAAGGAGGATGTACTGGTCCTGGAACATCTTCAGGAGGAGATTCACGAGAATGGTCCCAGCCTAACATAGTAGGAACGTTTGAAGACTCTGGGTCTATATTTGATAGAGTTTAGAAAGATGAGGGGGATCTAACTGAAACTTACAGAACACTCAATGGCCTGGCCAGAGTGGATGTTGGGAAGTGGTTTCCATTGGTTGGAGAGACTCGTACCCAAGGGCACAGCCTTAGAGTAAAAGGGAAGACCTTTTAGAATGGAGATAAGGAGAAACTTCTTCAGCCAGAGTTGTGAATCTACGTAATTCACTACCAGACAGAAGGCTGTGGAACTAGGCCTTTGAGTATATTTGAGAGAGAAAGATAGGTTCTGGATTGTCAAGGGGTTCAAGGGTTAAGCGGAAAAAGCAGGAGAATGGGGTTAAGAAACTTAGCCATGATTGAATGGCAGAGTAGACTCAATGGCTGAACGGCCTAATTTCTGCTCCTGTGTCATATGGTCTTAAAGTAGAGAGTTGGAAAAATGGTTCTTTTCTAGTTGGTTAGATGTAACTAATAGGGTGCCACAACTACTTATAATCTCGATAAACGGCTTGGACGCAGAAATAGAAGATACTCTAGTGGTGCTGTGATGTTATCTCTACCTTTGGACCAAGAGGCCTGGGTTCAAGTGTCATCTTCTCCAAAAGTTTGTAATAACATCACTGAACAGGTTAATCAGAAAAACAGAAGGCACTATAGCCAAGTTTACAGATGACACTGAAATAGCTGCATGTGTAGACATCCATTTTGAATGAAGGAATAGAAAGAATTTTTTTTTAAATGGAGAGAAACTTCAGAGTACTTCGGTGCAGACATATGAAGGTGCCCATGTGCATTTGCAGATAACTAGTATCCAGGCAGCAGGTAATAGAGAAGACAAATGGAATTGCAATTGTACAAGGTATGATTGAGATTGCACCTGAAGCATCGAGAACAACTTTGGTCGGTCCCCTTGTAAGTAAACTGATGGGCAGTAATTGACCGCATCAGATTTGTCCTGCTTTTTGTGGACAGTACATACCTGGGCAATTTTCCACATTGGCATAAATATACTGGAAGAGCTTGGCTAGGGCAGCAGCAAGTTCTGGACCTCAAGTTTCAGTTCTATTGTAGGATTAGTTGGGGCAGCACGATAGCTCAGTGGTTAGCACTGCTGCCTCAGTGCCAGGGATCTGGGCTCAATTCTAGCCTCGGGAGACTGTGTTGAGTTTGCACATTCTCCCAATGTCTGCTTGTGTTTCCTCCGGGTGCTCCAGTTTCCTCCCACAATCCAAAATCTGTGCAGGGTTATGTGAATTGGCCACGCTAAATTGTCCATAGTGTTCAGGGATGTATAGGTTAGGTGCATTAATCAGGGGTAAATATAGGATAATAGGGAGGGGGAATAAGCCTGGGTGGTTTACTCTTTGGAGTTGTGAACTTGTTGGGCTGAAGGGCCTATTTCTACACTGTAGGGATTCTATGATTCTAATATTGTCAGGGCTAACAACCTTTACAGTATCCAGTGCCTCCAACCATTTCTTGATATCAGACAGAGTGAACTAAATTGACTGAAGACTGGTATCTACGATGCTGAAGACCATGACAGATCCCAACTGCCTACTTGGCACTTCTGTCTGAAGATTGGTGCAAATGTTTCAGCCTTATCTTTTGCATTGGAGGCAGCTCAAAGGAGGTTTGATTTGATGGATTCCAGAAATATGGGGCTTGCCTGATAAAGGGAGATTGAGCATCTTAGGCTTATACTCTCTCGACTTTAGGGGAACGAGAGGCGATCTAATCAAGGTACATAAAGATGCTAAAGGGGATTGACAAAGTAGATGTAAAAAAGTTGTTTCCTCTTGTGAAATAATCTAGAGCAAGATGCAATTGTTTTAGGATAAGGGATCGCAACAAGCTTGACACACCAATAGACCATTCTGCCCTTCGAGCCTGCACCACCATTCAATATGATCATGGCTGATCATCCTTAATCAGTATCCTGTTCCTGCCTTATCTCCATAACCTTTGATTCCACAATTCTTGAGAGCTCTATCCAACTCTTTCTTAAACGAATCCAGAGACTGGGCCTCCACTGCCCTCTGGGGCAGAGCATTCCACACACCCACCACTCTGGGTGAAGAAGTTTCTCCTCATCTCGGTCCTAAATGGCCTACCCCTTACTTTTAAGCTGTGTCCTCTGGTTCAGGACTCACCCATCAGCAGAAATATGTTTCCTACCTCCAGAGTGTCCAATTCTTTAATAGTCTTTAGGGCGGCACGGTGGCACAGTGGTTAGCACTGCTGCCTCACAGCACCAGAGACCCGGGTTCAATTCCCGACTCAGGCGACTGACTGTGTGGAGTTTGCACGTTCTCCCCGTGTCTGCGTGGGTTTCCTCCGGGTGCTCCGGTTTCCTCCCACAGTCCAAAGATGTGCGGGTCAGGTGAATTGGCCATGCTAAATTGCCCGTAGTGTTAGTTAAGGGGTAAATGTAGGGGTATGGGTGGGTTGCGCTTCGGCGGGTCGGTGTGGACTTGTTGGGCCGAAGGGCCTGTTTCCACACTGTAAGTAATCTAATCTAATCTAAGTAATCTAATCTAATTATACATCTCAATCAGATCCTCTGTCTTCTAAACTCAAGGGTATACAAGCCTTGCAAAAATCATGCAGTATAATTATTGCACTACGACTCTTAATGGTACAATTTTTGGATGTACGTTTGCTCACTGAACTGGAAGCTGTTTCATCACCATAATAGGTATCATCAGTGAGCCTCCGATACAATTTTTGAAAGGGTGCAAGAACAGTGATGTGCCCCTTTAAAGTGACAAAATAAACTAAGGGGGTTGTTAAAGCATAGAGATTGTTGGCTTTATTAAGAGTGGAAACCGGTAGTAATGATAGAGTAGTTTTTGTACACACAATTCTGCAACTCGGAGTCTTTATTTACTTGTGCCTGGCGCATTGTATGCTTGGTTCTCCCTCCAGGGGTTCAATGCTCTCTGAAAGGGGATATTTGATTAGATTAGATTACTTACAGTGTGGTAACAGGTCCTTCGGCCCAAGAAGTCCACACCGAACCTCTGAAGAGTAACCCACCCAGACCCATTTCCCTCTGACTAATGCACCTAACACTATGGGCAATTTAGCATGGCCAATTCAGCTGACCTGTACATCTTTGGATTGTGGGAGGAAGCCGGAGCACCCGGAGAAAACCCGCGCAGACACGGGGAGAACGTGTAAACTCAACACAGACAGACAGTCGCCAGAGGCTGGAATCGAACCAGAGTCCCTGGCGCTGTGCACAATGACAACCACTGAGTCACAGTGCCCATTGCCCGGTGTCTCTCAGTTCCCCCCACCCACTCTGTTGCAGGAATCCCATCTTGATGATGGAGAACACCTGAAGTTACAACAGGGGGGTTACGACTGGGTATTCTTTTCATCCTTCACTACTAAAGTTGGGGAGTGGCGTTACTTATCCAGAAAAATCTTCCGTTCACATTAGGGCATCTGAAAGATGAGCAAGGGTGGTTTGTGATACTTAAGGCCATACATGGGGAGGAATATGGCATTTTAAATGTCTATTGTCCTCCAGCACATCCCCTCAAATTTTTGGTTAGTCCTTTTTCTAAGTTGAGTGCCTTTGGAACACAGCACACCATTATTGGGGCTTTTTTAAAAATAAGTATTTTTATTGGGGAGGGGGGGATTTTAATTGCCTTTTGGATCCAACTATGGACAGGAGGCCTAGTGAACCCCCAACTATTTCTTCGCAGGCCGAGCAGGTGGCTGACTTATGTGAGGAGTTAGGGTTGGTGAATATTTGGAGAGGTCTTCATCCTACAAGCAGGGACTTCAGTTTTTTTTTCCCCAAACCCACATAAACGTCACATGAGGATTGACCTTTCTCTAGCTCCCTCAACCCTTCTAGATTCAATTATGGGTTGTAAAATTGGGAATGTAGCTATCTCTGACCTCGCAGCGGTTATTTGGAGATTAAGGCCAAGAGTGAGGGGCTAGGTTTGTGGCACTGGCATCTGGATCCTTTTCTCCTTAAGGATCCCAAATTTGTGGAATATGTTTTGAAGGAGTTTCAGTAGTTCTTAACCATCAAGTCAGGCAGGGCTAGCAGTCCATCTATGCTATGGGATTATCTATTTCCTATTTGGCTAGCTGGAAATGAGAGAAGGTGGGGGGGGGGGGCGCCTCGGATGGACAGCAGCGTTCTACTTGAGATGCAGTTGAAAGCCACCAAGGTGGCATATTTTGCACAGCCTTTGGTGACTAAGATACAGCAGATCATGGCCCTTCGAGCTGCCTTGAATTCAATATTACATAAACCACAAAGAAAGAACTTGCTTTTGCTATACAAAGGCTGTAGACCAGGGAAATATTTAGTATGTCTGACTAGGAAAAAGCATGCTCCCAAATCTATTACTGTAATTAGTGACAGCACCAGGGTCCTTAACATACAATGCCAAAAAGATTCATGAAGCTTTTTGGAGCTTTAACTCTGAAATGTATCGGTCCGAAGGTTTAAGAGAACAGGTGGGCTAAAATGGAAGCTTTTTTTTAAAATAAAGAAAAGAAGCTGGACCTCCTTAATGCCCCCTTGACAGTTCAGGAAATACAGGAGGCAGCTAGGCAACTTCAGAGTGGGAAAGCACCTGGCCCTGATGGTCACCCGGGTGAGTTTTATAAGGAGTTTATAGGGATTCTGTTAGGGCCAATGTTGGAGATATACAATCACTCCTATATGCATGAATACTTACCATCTTTGAGAGAAGCCAATATTAAAGAAGGGAAAGGTTCCTATGGATTGTGCCTCATACAGGCCCATCCCTCCACTAAATTCAGATTTCAAGATTCTGTCTAAGATCTTGGCGTTGAGATTGGAGAAGGTGTTGCCCCATATTGTCAAAAAGGACCTTGTCAGAGGACCAGACGGGCTTTATAAGGGGCTGCAAGTCTTCTAATAATATTAGACAGTTGCAGAATACGGTCCAAGTTTGTCAGCAACGAATCGATCCAGGGTTGATGACTTCATTAGATGCAGAGAAAGCATTTGACCGGTGGAATGGCCATATCTCTTATGTCTTAGAGCGGTTTGGGTTGGGTGGGTGGAGGTTTTATAATTGCCACCCTGTGGACACGATCATCTCCAACAGGGTGAAGTCTGGCAACTTTAGGATTGGTAGGGGTAGTTGTCAAAGCTGCTCCCTATCACCAATGTAAACAACAACAGTGAAAGAGCTGCTGGCAAAGGCGATTTGTCAGAACATCCACATAACCGCTCCGGAAGTGGGATTGAGAGTATACAAGATAACACTGTATGCGGATGATGTCCTTCTGTTTTTAATTGAACCCGATGACTTCCGTACCCCATCTGATACAATGCATCATTCATTTGGAGCTATTTCAGGATAGAAGTTTAAGTTTGCACAAGTCGGAAGGTATGTCTTTGGGGAATCTCAAGGAAGTGCCAGAGGTTGAAAGTGGTCCTAGGTTCCCTTTTAAGTGGTTACAGGTGGGTTTCTGATACCTAGGTATCTTTATTAGCCCCATGTTTGATCGGTTATTTCAGACAAACTTTGCTCACTTGTTCGATAATATTAGGTGGATCTCCAGAGATAGGAGGCTCTTCCAATTTCATGTTTGGGCCGAATAGCCCTCATTAAGATGAATGTCTTTACTCGTTTGCTTTATCCCATGTGTATGCTCCCTATAATGTTTCCCCAGGTCAATGCAGCAGAAACTTAGGGGTTGGTTTAGTTCCTTTGTCTGGCATCATGAGCGGTCCCTCAAACTTACAAAATTGCAGTTGCCTCAAGGAGGGGGAGGAGTCTATTTCTCAGACATCAGAAGGTATCATTTGAGTTCCCTGCTGTCATGTGCGCGCAATTGGGCAGTTAATGAATCTGGGCTCAATATGGCTGGAGAGAGGCCTCCCAGGCAAAAAAGTATCCTCTTATTAACCTGTTGATCACAGATAAGATGAGGACAGTTATGGACCATTAGTATGGTCAAGGCATGGATGGCGACATGTCAGAGTGAGGGTTGTTTATCCAAGACTTTGCCACTTACGCCCATAGTTGGTAAGCCAGGGTTCTGACCAGGCATGATGGACTCAGGGTTCAAACTATAGGCAGTGAGAGGAGTTTCCAGTTTGGAAGACTTGTTGGAGGGGGGAGGTTATGATGCCTTTCGAGCAATTGAGCCACAAATACGGACTGCCCAGCAGAGATCTTTTCCATGTTTCTGAATTTCATCCAGAAGATGACTACGCTTCTCACTAAGCCTTATAAGCCTGATAGCAACAACGTCTGTACGTTCCACAAATACCCTCTTCGTTAGTGCCCTCTATCGCTTGCTGGGTGGCAGCGCCTGACAGGATATTAATTGGTTATGAAATCTGGTAGCAAGAGCTAGGGGTAGAGGTCTCTTCTGAAACATGGGAGGACGTGCAAAAGATCTCAATCTGTAATAGGAAGTGCACTATGCGGTTAAAGTTCTGCACAGGATTCATCTGGCACCAGACCATATGGCCAAGTTTAAAAAAGGGGCATCTTCAATGTGCCCCAAAATGTAAAATAAATGTGGGTACTCTGACCCATTGCACCTGGACTTGCCAGAGGCTCTGTATTTATTGGAGAGCTGTGGCAGGACAGATTTGGAAGGTAATAAGGACTAAAAAGTTAAAGTAGACCCAATATCTCTTCTATGTCTACTAAATTTATCCTCCTTAGACAGGCATGGGAAGAAACTACTCAATAATCTTACTATGCACGGAAGAACATTCTGATGAATTGGATGCCTGAGAACCCGCCGGACTTACTGGTTTGGCAGAAATTAATTATGGACCACATTCCCTTGGATTTTTTTTTAACAAAAATATGCACGACACAACAGACTTTTTTTTATAACTAGAATTAGAACTGCAGGATTAAGAGATGGCAGATGAATTGGAAGAGATATTTTGTATCAGTCTTCATAAAAAAGGGGAGAAATCGAAGACTGCAGAGGCTAGAGGTCAGAGTCGAGAGTGCGTTGTTGGGAAAGCACAGCAGCTCAAGCAGCAAACACAGAATCAGATAACTTAAATTGTTGTTTTAAGTCTGTCCAAGAGAAAGGCTGCATTAGTGAGTACTGTGAGTTCTTTCTTACAGTAATCTAATCTTTCTTGATTATATGTTTTTGGAGAGAAGTCTCTTGATTAAACTTAAAATAAAAGCCATAGCTATTAATTAACCTGGTGCAGTGTTTGTAGAGGAATAAGATGGTGTTATTTTCTGGGTCTGTAGATTGTGAAGGAGCAAAAATGACCATTGCAGTGATATGCACTTTGTCAGATGTGGTAATTTAAAGAGAGTTTAAGGGTTACTGCAGACTTTATCTGCCAGAAATGCTGTTTGACGCGAATCTGATCAGATCAACTGGATCTGTTGGAGAAACAGATAGGAGCAATGAGGCAATTGCAGCAGCAAAGTGTGTTTATGGATAGCAGTAATAGGAAGTCGGTGGGGGGAGTCTCATATACAGTCACATGGGTGGGTTAACTCCAGGAAGGGTAAGAGAGGTAGGCACCTAGGGCGGGAGTCTTTTGTGGATATATCCATTTCAAACAGGTATGCTGTTTTGGAAGATATAGGGAGTGATGGATTCTCAGGGGAACGTAGCACGAACAGCCAAGTTTCTGGTATTGAGTCTGGCTCTGATGCAACGAGGGGTACATCGGTTTTCAAGAGATCAACTGTGTTAGGGGATTCTGTAGTCAGAGATACAGACAGACATTTCTGTGGCCAGCAGAGAAAAAGCAGAATGGTGTGTTGTTTCCCTGGTACCAGGATCAAGGATGTCTCACAGAGGGTGCAGAATGTTCTCACGGGGGAGAGGGGCCAGCAAGAGGTCATTGTCCACATTGGAATCAACGATATAGGAAGGGAAAAGGTAGAGATTCTGAATGGTGATTACAGAGTTAGGAAGAAATTTAAAAAGGAGGTCCTCAAGGGTAGTAATATCTGGATTACTCCCAGTGCTACAAGCTAGTGAGGGTATGAATAGGAGCATAGAGCAGATGAATGCATGGCTGAGGAGCTGGTGTATGGGAGAAGAATTTACATTTTTAGATCATTGGAATCGCTTTTGGGGTAGAAGTGACCTGTACAAGAAGGACATATTGCACAGAGATTGGAAGGGGACTAATACTGGTAGGGAAATTTGCGAGAATTGCTTGGGAGGATTTAAACTAGTAAGGTGGGAGGGTGGGATCCAGGGAGATAGTGAGGAAAGAGAAAGAGATCAATCGGAGACTGGTACAGTTGAGAACAGAAGTAAATCAAAACAGTCAGGGCAGGCAGGGACAAGGTAGGACTAATAAGTTAAACTGCATTTATTTCAATACAAGGGACCTAACAGGGAAGGCAGATGAACTCAGGGCAATATTAGGAACATGGGACTGGGATATCATAGCAATTACAGAAACATGGTTCAGGGATGGGCAGGACTGGCAGCTTAATGTTCCAGGATAGAAATCCTTCAGGAAGGATAGAAAGGGAGGCAAGAAAGGAGGGGAATGGCATTTTTGACAAGGGATAGCATTACAGCCGTACGGAGGGAAGATATTCCCGGAAATACAAATCAGGGAAGTTATTTGGGTGGAACGGAGAAATAAGAAAGGATGATCACCTTATTGAGATTGTATTATAGACCCCCTAACAGTCAGAGGGAAATTGAGAAACAAACTTGTGAGGAGATCTCAGCTATCTGTAAGAATAATAGGGTAGTTATGGCAGGGGAATTTTAACTTTCTATACATTGACTGGGACTGCCATAGTGGCTTAGATGGAGAGAAATTTCTTAAGTGCATACAAGATAATTTTCTGATTCAGTATGTGGATGTACCTACTAGAGAAGGTGCAAAACTTGACCTACTCTTGGGAAATAAGGCAGGGCTGGTGACTGAGGTATCAGTGGGGGAGCACTCTGGGGCCAGCGACCATAATTCTATTCCTTTTAAAATCACGATGGAAAAGGATAGACCAGATCTTCTAAATTGAAGAAAGGCCAATTTTCACGCTATTAGGCAAGAACTTTCAAAAGCTGATTGGAGGCAGATGTTTGCAGGTAAAGGGACGGCTGGAAAATGGGAAGCCTGCAGAAATGAGATAACAAGAATCCACAGAAGGTGTATTGGTTAGGCCACTGTTGGAATATTGTGTGTAATTCTGGCCTCCTTCCTATCGGAAAGATGCTGCGAAACTTGAAAGGGCTCAGAAAAGATTTACAAGACCTTGCCAGGGTTGGAGGATTTAAGCTATACGGAGAAGCTGAACAGGCTGGGGTTGTTTTCCCTGGAGCGTCAGAGGCCGAGGGGTGACCTTATAGAGGTTTACAAAATTATGAGGGGCATGGATAGGATAAATAAACAAAGTCTTTTCCCTGGGATCAGGGAGAACAGAACTAGAGGGCATAGTTTAGGGTGAGAGCGGAAAGATATATTAAAAAAAACCTAAGAGGCAAAGTTTTCACGCAGAGGGTGGTACGTGTAGGAATGAGCTGCCAGAGGATGTGGTGGAGGCTGGTACAGTTGCAACATTTAAGAGGCATTTGGATGGGTATGTGCATAGGAAGGGTTTGGAGTTATGTGGGCCCGGTTCTGGCAGGTGGGACTAGATTGGGATCTCTGGTCCACATGAACAGGTTGGACCGAAGGGTCTGTTTCCATGCTGGACATCTCTATGACTGAAAAGCAAGAGGATCGACATTTCGGGCATAAATCCTTCATCAGGAATGAGGCTTGTGGGCTGGGGGTTGAGAGATAAATGTCAGGTGGGGGTGGGACGGTTTAGCTTAGAAAGCTAGATGAAGGTGAGGGAGAAGGTGACGGAGAAGAGGGCAAGTGATGAACAAGTCAGGAGGGCAGTGCCGAATTTGGAGGCTTCGGACTGGGATAAATGAGGGGAGAGATTTATCCCAGATTTATCCCATGTGGTTGCAGGGTCCCAAGGTGGACTATGAGGCATTCTCCTTTTGGGCATTGGGTAGTAACGGTTTGGCAGTAGAGGCAGCCCAGGAACTGAAGGTCCTAGACAGAGTGGGAGGGGGAAGTTGAAGTATTCAGCCACGGGGGGGGTGGAGTTGGTGGGTGCGGGTGTCCCAGATGTTCTCTGAAACAAGCCACTTATTTGCTACTAACACCAAGATCTGCACCTGCGGCGGCATTCCTGTCTCCCCGACCTCTACCAATGTCATCTACTGCATCCGTTCAACCAGATGTGGTCTCCTCCACATCGTGGAGACAGTGCGCCTTCTTGCGAATCATTTCAGGAACATCTCTGGGACATCCGCACCCACCAACCTCACCGCCCTCCATTAAGGACATGCAAGGCCTGGGCCTCCTCCACCGCCAAACCGTTACCACTAACGTCTGAAGGAAGAATGCCTCATAAATCTGCCTTGGGACCTTGCAACCACACGGGATAAATGTGGATTTTAACAGCTTCCTCATTTCCCCTCCGCCTACATTATCCCAGTCCCAAGCCTCCAACTCGCCACTGCCCTCCTAATCTGTCCATCACTCCCCTCTCTAACCCATCACCTTCTCCCTCACCTTCATCCATCTATCGCTTTCTCAGCTACCTTTCCCCCAAACACCACCCTCCCTCCTATTGATCTCTCAGATCCCGGCCTCCAAGTCTCATTCCTGATGAAGGGCTTATTCCCGAAATATCGATTCTCTTGTTCCTTGTTTGCTGCCTGACCTGCATGCCTTCCGAGCAACACACTCTTGACTTCATAAAAGAGGACACAAGTTGCTTTCCAGGCCTAGCTGTAAATCAGGAATAGAAAGGGAGGGAGGAGCTCAGGAAAACTACAATTCCTGGGAAGTAGTACTGTGTAATTTATGGAGTGGGAGGCAAGGGCAAGGGAGAGGGAAGACTAAAAGGTTGTTGATCGTCAGCTATGAAATGAGCTTTGAATGCAGCCAACCTATTTTCAATTATGGCACAGTGATTAGCATTGCTGCCTCACATCACAGCACCAGGGACCTAGGTTCGATTCCAGTCTCAGGCGATTGTCTGTGTGGAGTTTGCACATTCTCCCAACGTCTGTGTGGGTTTCCTCCCACAGTCCAAAGATGTGCAGGTCAGGTTAATTGGCCATGCTAAATTGCCCATATAGTGTTAGGTGCATTAGTCAGAGGGAAATGGGTCTGGTTGGGTCGTTCTTTGGCGGTTCAGTGTGGACTTGTTGGGCCGAAGGGCCTGTTTCCACACTGTAGGGGATCTAATGTAATCTAATCTAAAATAAAACTCATAACACCCAGTGTTGCACATTGTTTCTTTCCTGGCCTATCAGGAATTTGCTCATCTTAAAGATCATGACTCGTACACTTAATTTCTTCATTCCAAAAGTTGGCAGCTCAACAATATTGCAGTACTGAGAAAATGTAACAAAGTTTCAGCCTAGACTTTTGTGCTCATGTCAAGAATGGAAATTCTTGGAAACCTGATAGCATCAACTGATTGCCTGGCTGTTATGACCTGTTTAAAAGGACCACTGACCTTTAAAGAATTTTGAATACCACAGGATTGCTGTTTTGAAACAAAAATCAAAACTTTATTATACAGCCTTCAAATACATTTTACTAAAAACTTAGCTTTACACTTTACTGCATCTACAAGAATGGCATTACACATTAAACTATTTGGAAGATTAATTCACAAATCTAAAAAACCAAACCGAAAGGGCACCACAGCTGTTCAGAGTTGACTTTAAAATTGAAAGGTAGAAATTTCTGGGCCATCTCATATTAGATATCTGGATACAGGTGCCTCCACTTTTCTTTACAAATCTTATGACTAACATTTCAGCTCTTTGCATGTATTACTGAAGGATGTCAAATAGCTTTCCAAGCCAAATCTGTCAACTACTTCTGCCACAAGTCTTTCTTCCACTTGCCACAAATCAGAGCAAATCTTCCTGCTGCTTTTCCCTCACAAAAAGCAAACGGAAATTCACCCCTAACCTGTTTCACATGGTGAACAAAATTAGTCTTTCTCTGCTTATAGGGCAGTCCCAAAGGATTTCCATCTCAAATCTTCCAGTTTCTTCATCTCCATTGCATCTGTTCTAACAATGCAATCTTCTACGGGGTACCTCAGAAACATCCAATCTTTTACTTCAGCCAAGTATTCCCCACCACTGTGACTGAGAGGGCTCTTTGCTGTGTTTGATCCACCTCCTACACTTCTGCCCTCATCCCTCCCCTTCCCTCACAGCCCACAACAATTGCAAGGTCCTCCTGGTCCTCACTTACCGCCCCACCAGCCTCGATATCCAAAGGAATCAAAGTTGCCATTTCGGTCACCTCCACCGCAATGCCACGACCAGACATATATTCTCCTCCCTGCTTTCATCAATATTCCATAGGAACTGTTGCCTCTGGGACACACTGATCCGCTCCTCCTCCATTAAATCAACCTCACACCCCCACGGCAACTTCCCATGCAGTCCCAGGAGGAGTAATACCTGCCTGCTTATCTCCCTCCCTTCTCACATCCAAGGCCCCAAACATACCTGCAAGATGAAGCAGCTATTTACCTGTACTTCATTCAATCTGTATTTGCAATATGGTCTTCTTTACACTGGGGAAACAAACGCAGAGGAGGTGACCACTTCGCAGAATACTTATGTTCTGTCTGCAAAAACAACCCTGAGCTTCCAGTTGCCTGCCAGATTAACAGACCATCATTTCTGTCGCAGGCCAGCTGCAGTGTTCCAGTGAGCCTCAGTTAAAGCTCAAAGTACATACCTCATATTCCATTTGGGGACCCTGCAGCCTCTGTGACTCAACATCAAGTTCACTAACTTTAGAGTCAAACTCCATCCTTGCATTTTTTTTTTAAAACCTATCCCACATCTGCTCTTCTTTATTCCCAAAGGTGCCCTTAGCATGGTCACCAATTCTCACAATGTTAGACCGATTATTACATTAGCTGGTTTGCATTCAGTACAGCTCACCAATTTTGTCTTACTCTCAGCTTTTATCATCACTTATCCAGCCTTCCTTCTGCACTGACCAGCTAGCCATAGTCTCCTCCTTTAATGTACCCATTTCATCGCTCTCAGCTTCCATATCGCCGATCCACTCACCTGTCATAGCCAAATTTGGCTTCAGCATAAATATAACATTTTCCAAGCTGCTATTAGCTCTGATGAAGAGTCGCCAGAGTAAAAATGTTAATTCTGCTTTCTTTCCACAGATGCTGCCTGACTTTCTCAGACAAAAAAAAACACTGCAGATGCTGGAATCCAAAGTAGACAGGCAGGAGGCTGGAAGAACACGGCAAGCCAGGCAGCATCAGGGGTAGAGAAGTCGACGTTCCAGGTGAAACTCTTCTTCAGGTGAAATGTTGACTTCTCCAGCTCCTGATACTGCCTGGCTTGCTGTGTTTCTCCAGCATCCTGCCTATCTACCTTGCTGATTTTCCCCAGCAATTCCTGTTTGTGTTTCAGAATTCTCCAGTGTCCACAGTTCTTTGTTTCTTTTTACCCAAACAGAGCTGCTGCCTTCTGTCTGCAAATACAGATAAGTTAGACAAAAGAAACTTCTAATCAAAAGACTCACCCTGGATGTACGGCAATGTTACATCACAATGTTTTAGGATGATTTACATGGAAAAAGTAAAATAATTTTTTGCATTAACACTAGTTATATAGGAGTAATTTCTATTTCTAATGATGCTTTAAAAATCTCTCTCCCACAATTACAAAACACTTTTGTTTCTTTTACAAAGACGACAAGGTGGTACTGGATGTCTTAAAACAAAGGTGGATAAATCCCCAGGATCTAATCAGGTGTACTCTAGCACTCTGTGGGAAGCTAGAGAAGTGATTGCTGGGTCCTTTGCGGAGACATCTGCATCATCGAAAGCCACAGGCGAGGTGCCAAAAGACTGGAGGTTGGCTATTGTGATACCGTTATTTAACAAAAAAGGTGGTAAGGAAAAGCCAGGGAGCTATAGGCTATTGAGTGAGACAGACATCAGTGGTAGGAGAAAGTGAGGACTGCAGATGCCGGAGATCAGAGATGAAAATGTGTTGCTGGAAAAGCGCAGCCGGTCAGGCAGCATTCAAGGAGCAGGAGAATCGACGTTTCGGGCATGAGCCCTTCTTCAGGATTCCTGAAGAAGGGCTCATGCCCGAAACGTCGATTCTCCTGCTCCTTGAATGCTGCCTGACCGGCTGCGCTTTTCCAGCAACACATTTTCAGACATCAGTGGTAGTCATGCTTTGGAGGGGATCCACAGGGACAGGATTTACATGTATTTGGAAAGACAAGAACTGATCAGGGATAGTCAACATGGCTTTGTGCGTGGAAAATCATAACTCACAAACTTTATTACTTCTTTTAAAAAAAACAGGAGTGGATGTGATCAGTGTGGACTTTAGTAAAGCGTTAGACAAGGTTCCTCATGGTAGGCTGGTTAGCAAGGTTAGATCAAACAGAATAGAGGGAGAATTAGCTATTCAAATACAGAATTTGCTCAAAAGGTAGAAGACAGAGGGTAGTGTTGAAGGGTTGCTTTTCAGACTGGAGGCCTGTGACCAGCAGCATGCCATAAGGATCAGTGCTGGATCCACTAGTTGTTTTTAAATCATTTATATAAAAATGATCTGGATGTGAACATAGGAGGTATGGTTAGTAAGTTTGCAGATGACACCAAAATTGGAGGTGCAGTGGATAGTGAAGGTTACCTCAGAACACAACAGGATATTGCTGAAACGTGCCAATGGGCTGAGGAGTGGCAGATTGAGTTTAATTTGGATAAATGTGAGGTGTTGCATTTTGGGAAGGAAAATATACCATTATATACCTCATGGTAAGGTCCTAGGGAGTGTAGCTGAATAAATAGACCTTGCAGTGCAGGTTCACAGTTCCTTGAAATTGGGGTTGCAGGTAGATAGAATAACGAAGGCGGTGTTTGATATGCTTGCTTTTATTGGTCAGGGCATTGAGTATAGGAATTGGGAGGTCACGTTGTAGTCAATGCAGAGGACATTGATTAGGCCACTTTTCAAATACTGCATGCAAGGGTAGTCTCCCTGCTATAGCTGGGATGTTGAGAGACTTGTAAGGTTTCAGAAAAGATTTACAAGGCCTGTTGCCAGGCTTGGAGGGTTTCAGCTATAGGGAGAGGCTGATTAGATGGAGATTAATTTCCTTGGAGTGTCAGAGGCTATGGGGTAACCTTAGAGGTTTATAAAGTCATGAAGGGCATAGATAAGGTAAATAGACAAGGTCTTTTTCCTGGGGTGGAGGGGTCCAAAACTAGAGGGCATAGATTTAAGGAGAGAGGGGAAAGATTTAAAATGGACCCAAGGGACAACTTAATCATGCAGAGGGTGGTGCATGTATGGAATGAGCTGTAAGACAAAGCAGTAGACACTGGTACAATTACAACATTTAAAAGGCATCTGGTTGGATATATGAATAGGAAGGGTTTACAGGGATTGGGGCCAAACGCTAGCAAATGGAACTAGATTTACTCTAGTCAGCATAGACGGGTTGGATTGAAGGGTCGGTTTCCATGCTACATATATCTCTATGACAATGGACGCCCTAGCTCTATTTAAACATGCAAAAATGGATTGCCCATTGTTCACTATCAGTTTTGACCTGAAAAAAGGTAACCCGTGTATCTTACTCTGACCTTGTTTAAAATTAAATCCTAACTGAAGTAAATGTAAGGCAAGATATAAACCATGAATCAGATTTTCATTACAATGTGCAATGCAATTTGAATCACACACTATAGCAATAATTTAAATTTACTTTTTCCAATGTGCTATACACCTCCGGCTACTATAAGAGTTGACTGGTTACCCAATTCAGTGACTCCCCCATCAGCTGCATATCCAGTTGACCCAAAAGTGAAGGTGGGTATCCGAACAAGACTAAAAAAAATGTTTAGCTCCATCAACTACAACACTGGTCAAGAAGGCTGAATAACTGGAGAATAAACTTTCAAAAAAACAAAATCCCATCAACTCACCAAACACAATCCTTATTCATGTTTTCTTTCGATAAGTTCTAGAACAAAGCCTTCATTTAAAATTTACAGTAAATAAACAATATTTCTTTTGAAAAGCCTCAAAAAGTAAAAGGGGAAAAGAATGTATTTAAAATAGTACTTTCAATGATCACCATGTTTCACACATTTTACACTATGAAGTACTTTTACAAGTGCAGTACTACAGGAAGTGTAACAGTCAATTTGCACACAGCAAACACCAAAAAGTTATATAATGATGACCAGTCCATCAGTATCAGAAGAAAAGTGTAAGGATAAATAATCAGTCAGGATGCCTGTGGTATCACTCCTGTTCTTCTTCAGAAAATGATATGGGATGATGTATCATCCACACATAGGCAGATGGGACTTAGCACAGTTCAGAACTACTCTGGAGCTTAAGTGTGCACTTATGAGCTCAAGTCCTGTACTCTAACATGAACCTGGAAATTACCAGTTCAGCAACCTCAGTACCTGACTAGCCTACCTCACTAGCTAGCCGACGAAGGAGCAGGGCTCAGATAGCTTGTACTTCCAAATAAACTTGTTGACTATAACCTGGTGTTGTGTGATTTTTTTTAAAAAACTTTGTCCACCCCAATCCAATACCACCATCTCCACATCAGTTACAGTAAGACTTCCCTACTCTCATATTTCAACTCCTTTGAAGCAAGGAATAATATTCCATTAGCACGATGAACAGTTCTGATAAGTCACTGGACACAAAACATTGACCCTGCTTTCTTTCCACGGGTGCTGCCAGACTTGCTGAGTTTCACATCTCCAGCATCCAAAAAGTTTATTTTTATTTTAGTCCATAAACTTCCTGATTACTGCTGCAGCTGTGCGAGCTTTATGGGTTTTGTGCCTGAGTACCCCAGTCTCCTTGTGTTGCAGCTTTTAGTAGTTTTTTGCAATTTAAATAACATTCTGTTCTCTCTTCTAAAACGAACTTCACATTTTCCCACATTATACTCAATTTGCCAACTTTTTGTCCACTTGCTTAACCTATCAGAGTCACGGAAACAGAGTACAGCATGGAAACAGACCCTACGGTCCAACCTGTCCATGCTGACCAGATATCCCAACCCAATCTAATCCCACATGCCAGCACCCAGCCCATATTCCTCCAAACCCTTCCTATTCATATACCCATCCAAATGCCTCTTAAATGTTGCAGTTGTACCAGCCTCCACCACGTCCTCTGGCAGGACATTCCATACACATACACCCTCTGTATGAAAAAGTTGCCCCTTAGGTCTCATATCTTTCCCCTCTCACCCTAAACCTATGCCCTCTAGTTCTGGACTCCCTGACCCCAGGGAAAAGACTTCGGATAAATAGACAATCTATGCCCCTCAATTTTGTAAAACTCTATAAAGTCACCCCTCAGCCTCCAACACTCCAGGGAAAACAGCCCTAGCCTGTTCAGCCTCTCCCTACAGTTCAAACCCTCTAACTCTTGCAACATCCTTGTAAATCTTTTCTGAACCCTTTCAAGTTTCACAACATCTTTCCGATAGGAAGGAGACCAGAATTGCACGCAATATTCCAACAGTGGCCTAACCAATGTCCTATACAGCCGCAACATGACCTCCTAATTCCTGTACTCAATATACTGGCCAATAAAGGAAAGCATACTAAACGCCGCCTTCACTATCCTATCTAACTGCAACTCCATTTTCAAGGAGCTATGAATCTGCACTCCAAGGTCTCTTTGTTCAGCAACACTCCCTAGGACCTTACTATTAGGTGTATAAGTCCTGCTAAGATTTGCTTTCCTCGTATTTATCTGAATTAAACTACATCTGCCACTTCTCAGCACACTGGCCCATCTGGTCAAGATCCTGTTGTAAATCGGAGGTAACGCTCTTTGCTGTCCACTACACCTCCAATTTTGGTGTCATCTGCAAACTTACTAGCTGTGCCTCTTATGCTCACATCCAAATCATTTATGTAAATGACAAAAAGTAGAGGACCCAGCACTGATCCTTGTGGCACTCCACTGGTCACAGGCCTCCAGTCTGAAAAACAACCCTCAACCACCACCCTGTCTTCTACTTTTGAGCCAGTTCTGTATCCAAATGGCTAGTTCTCCCTCGTTTCCATGAGCTCGAAGCTTGCTAATCAGTCTCCCGTGGGGAACCTTGTCAAACGCCTTTCTGAAGTCCATATAGATCACATCTACTGCTCTGCCCTCAATCCTCTTTGTTACTTCTTCAAAAGACTCAATCAAGTTTGTGAGACATGATTTCCCACACACGAAGCCATGTTGATTATCCCTAATCAGTCCTTGCCTTTCCAAATACATGTACATCCTATCCCTCAGGATTCCCTCCAACAGCTTGCCCACCACCGAGGTCAGGCTCACCGGTCAACAGTTCCCTGGCTTGTCTTTACCGCCGTTCTTTAACAGTGGCACCACGTTTGCCAACCTCCAGTCTTCTGGCATCTCACCTGTGACTATCGATGATACAAATATCTCAGCAAGAGGCCAAGCAATCACTTCTCTAGCTTCCCACAGAGTTCTCAGGTAAACCTGTTCAGGTCCTGGTGATTTATCCACCTTTAACTGTTTCAAGACATCCAGCACTTCCTCCTCTGTAATCTGGACATTTTGCAAGATGTCACCGTCTAGTTCCCTACAGAACTACGAAAGCAACATCCCAAAACACACAAAAGTTGCATCAAGATACTGTTCAAAAGGGCCACAACATATTGCAGCACACCAGAACTGCAAAAAGAGGAAGAACACCTCTACAACGTATTCGCCAAAAACGGATAGCCCCGCAATTTCATCAACAGATGCCTAAGGGAAAGACGACAGAATGAGGACATGCCACAACCCAAAGGACTAGCCACGTTACCATGCATCAAGAGCATTTCTGAACTGACAGCCAGACTACTACGACCACTAGGACTCATAACACCACACAAACCAACAGCCACTCTCAGGCAACAACTCACTAGGACAAAGGACCCTATACCAAGCATGAGCAAAACCAACGTAGTGTACAAAATCCCATGCAAGGACTGCACAAAACACTACATAGGACAAACAGGAAGACAGCTAACAATCCGTATCCATGAACACCACTAGCCACGAATAGACACTACTAGCTATCCTTAGTAGCCACACACACAGATGACATGCAACATGAGTTCAACTGGGACAACACTACCATTATAAGACAAACCAAACAGAGAACAGCCAGGGAATTCCTAGAGGCATGGCATTCATCCACAGATTCTATTAACAAACACATCAACCTGGACCCAATATACCGGCCACTGCAGCGGTCAGCTGGAACTGACAACTGGAAGCGGCAGAGACAACCCACTCAAAATGCCGAAGGAAACTACACAGAAGCACTTCACAGGAGGCTTCCAAGCACGGAGGTCACCTAGACAGGGGGATGAAATGTCTGCAATACAAAGTCCCAGCTCGGCGAACAGAACCACAACAGTCTAGATCTTCCATATCCTTTTCCACGGTAAATACTGATGCAAAATATTCATTTAGTATCTCCCCCATTTTCTGTGGCTCCACACAAAGGCCGACTTGCTGATCTTTGAGGGGCCCTATTCGCTCCCTAGCTACCCTTATATATTTTGAAAGCATTTGCACCTCTCTCAACCTGTCTTTCCACATATTTTAATGTCATTTGCAAATCTGGCTACAGTACACTCATGTCTTTCCTCCAAGTCTTAGAATTAGAATCCCTACAGCGTGGAAACAGGCCCTTCGGCCCAACAAGTCTACACCAACCCTCCAAAAAGAGTATCCCATCCAGACCCATTCCCTTGCACTGATCCCAGACTACGCACCCAATTCGCACATCCCTGAACACTATGGGCAATTCATCTAACCTGCACATCTTTGGATTGTGGGAGGAAACCAGAACACCTCAAGGAAACCCACACAGACACGGGGAGAATGTGCAAACTCTACACAGACAGTCGCCCAGAGGCCAGAATCAAACTCAGGATGCCTGTGCTGTAAGGCAGCAGTGCTGCCCCCCCAAAAAAAACCTTTATCCCAATTCGCTGTTTCCTGCCCATAAGCCAATTATCTCTCCATTGCATATACCATGGACTCATATCATATGATATAACCTTTGTGAGGTACCTTGTTGAATGCCTTCTGCAAGTCCAAATTCAACACATCTATTGGTTCCTCTCTATCCATTCTGGTTGAGACTTCAAAAAATTCAAATCGATTAGTCAGACAATTTCATTTCAGGAAGCCGCGCAGACTCAGTTTGATCAGATTATGATATTCTAGATGTTCGGCTACCGCTTCTTTAATAATTGATTCCAATATTTTTCAAACAATAGACGCAAGCCGAATTTGCCTGTAGTTACCCACTTTTCACCTCCCTTCCTTTTTGAATACAGTGCCATGTTAGCAGTTTTCCAAATTCTCTGTTACTTCTCCAGAATCCAAGGTCTCCTGGAAAATTGCAACCAAGTGTTTCCACTATCGATTGCTACCTCTATTAGGATTCTAGGATGCAAGCCATCAGGGCCAGCTGATGTAATTGCCGTTAGACATATTAATGGGACTAATATTACATCTTTAGTGGCGACAACAGTAGTCAATTCACCTCCCGTATTCTTTACAATTAATGGGATGTTTGAAGTATCTTCCATTCTAAACATTGATGCAAAGTGTCATTTAATTCCTCTGCCACTTTCTTGTTCCCCATAAATATCTCTCCAGGTTTGCTTTCTAAGCGGCCGATGTTCACTTTGACCTCTCTCTTCCTTTTTATACATCTAAAGCTGCTGCTATAGTCAGTTTTCTATACTCCTTACTAATTTGCCCTCGTATTTTAATTTTCTTGAGCTTCTTAGTCCCCCTCTATAGGATTCCAAATTCATCCCAATCTTTGGGCTATCACTGACTTTGGCCTCCTTAAATGCTCCCCTCCCACCCCAACCTTAATACTTAACTTCCTTGGTTAACCATTGTTGGTTTATCCATCTCAGGACCTTTCCTCCTTAATGGGGTATTGTTGCTGATGATTTACCTACTTTAAGAATGTCTGACACTGCATGCTTACAGTCATTCCTGCCAAACTATCTACACAGTTCACTTTGGCTAAATTTATCATTTTTTCATTTTAACTTAAGTGAATTACACATAGCTGTTTCTGATTCAAGTTTTTCATTCTTGAACTGAATATTAAATTCTAATCATGCTATGATCACTAATTTCTAGGGGGTCTTTTAATCTGAAGTCACCTATTAAACCTACCTCATAACCAGTTAAAAAGATTCAAGACAGGCTGTTCTCTAGTTGGCTCCATGATGAATTCCAAGAACAATATGTCTCTAATGTACTCTATAGAGGTTGTATTCATATTTGTTATATCACAACCTATTTCAGCCAACTGCATTTGGTCCATGCCTAAAATTTATCCCACTTTAACTGCCTTTAATTGTTGCATTTCACACCACTCCTTCAATGTATGTATGTATGTCGGCAAAGTAATGGATTTTGTCAACTTATATATGGCCAAATTGATCAAGTCCATAACAACTAGTAAATTTGTCAACTAGTGAACTCCTGCAAGAAAAGCTGGACTCCAAGAATGGAATGTCTTGAGATAGTGAGGAAAGATTTCAATCAAAGATTGGTACAGTTGAGAACAAAGGCGAGTCAAACAGTCAGGGCAGGCAGGGACAAAGCAGAGAACAAGGTAGGACTGATAAATTAAACTGCATTTATTTCAATGCAAGAGGCCTAACAGGGAAGGCAGATGAACTCAGGGAATGGTTAGGAAAAGGATGATCACCTTATTGTGATTGTATTATAGACCCCCTACTAGTCAGAAGGAAATTGAGAAACAAATTTGCAAGAAGATTGCAATTATCTGTAAGAATATTAAGCTGGTTATGGTAGGGGATTTTAACTTTCCAAACATAGACTGGGACTGCCATAGTGTTAGGGGTTTAGATGGAGAGGAATTTGTTTAGTGCATACAAAACAATTTTCCAATTCAGTATGTGGATGTACCTACTAGAGAAGGTGTAAAACTTGACGTACTCTTGGGAAATAAGGCAGGGCAGGTGACTGAGGTGTCAGTGGGGGAGCACTCTGGGGTCAGCGACCATAATTCTATTAGTTTTAAAATCGTGATGGAAAAGGATAGACCAGATCTAAAAAGTTGAAGTTCTAAATTGGAGGAAGGCCAATTTTGACGATATTAGGCAAGAATTTTCAAAAGCTAATTGGGCGCAGATGTTTGCAGGTAAAGGGACAGCTGGAAAATGGGATGCCTTCAGAAATGAGATAACAAGAGTCCAGAGAAAGTATATTCCTGTCAGGGTGAAAGGAAAGGTTGGTAGGTATAGGGAATGCTGGATGACTACAGAAATGGAGGGTTTGGTTAAGAAAAAGAAGGAAGCACATGTCAGGTATAGACAGGATAGATCGAGTGAATCCTTAGAAGAGTATAAAGGAAGTAGGAGTATACTTAAGAGAGAAATCAGGAGGGCAAAAAGGGGACATGAGATAGCTTTGGCAAATAGAGATAGTTAGAAACCAAAGAGTTCTTACAAATACATTAAGGACAAAAGGGTAACTAGGTAGAGAATACGGCCCCTCAAAGATCGGCAAGGTGGCCTTTGTGCGGAGCTGCAAAAAACAGGGGAGATACTAAATGAGTATTTTGGAACAGTATTTACTGTGGAAAAGGAGAAGATAGGATTCTGGGTAATCCAAGATGGCAGACGGGCAAAATTACTGTCTGTAAGAGCTATTCCTTTTTTTTGAGGTATTTTAGATTTTGGAGGCAATTTCCTCAAATTCCAGAAGCAGCAATTACTGTTTTATTGAGACAGACAGACACAGACAGACACACAGAGACACTGGACATCAGAACATCGGAGTGCAACTGGGAAAATTAACAAACTATGACATTCACAACTAATCTTGGAGGAACTGTTGGGCGAAATTCACAGCACAGAATCATAAGTTAATTGTTGTTTTAAGTCTGTCCAAGAGAAAGGCTGCAATAGTCAGTACAGTGGATTCTTTCTTGATTACATGTTTTTGGAGGTAAGTCTCTTGATTAAACTTAAAATAAGCCATAGCTATTAATTTAATCTGGGACAGTGTTTTGTAGAGGAAGAAGACGGTGTTATTTTCTGGGTCTGTAGATTGTGAAGGAGCAAAAATGGCCTTTGCAGTGATATGTACTTCTTATCAGATGTGAGAGTTTAAGGGGTACTGTGGATTATATCTGCCATAAATGTTGTTGGATGCGAACCTTATCAGATTGAGTGGATCGGTTGGACAGACAAGATAGAAGCGATGAGGAATTTGCAACAGCAATAGTTTGTGATGGATGGCAATTATAGGAAGGGGGGAAAAGTCTCAGATACAGTCACATAGATGGGTTAACTCCAGGAAGGGTAAGAGAGGTAGGCACCTAGGGCAGGAGTCTTTTGTGGATATACCCATTTCAAACAAGTATGCCGTTTTGGAAAAATGTAGGGGGTGATGGATTCTCAAGGGAATGTAGCATGAACAGCCAAGTTTCTGGAATTGAGACTGGCTCTGATGCAACGAGGGGTATGTCGGCTCCCAAGAGATCAATTGTGTTAGGTGATTCTGTAGTCAGAGGTACAGCCAGACGTTGCTGTGGCCAGCAGAGAAAAAGCAGAATGGTGTGTTGCTTTCCTGGTGCCAGGATCAAGGACATTTCAGAGAGGGTTCAGAATGTTCTCACGGGGGAGAGGGGCCAGCAAGAGGTCATTGTCCACATTGGAACCAACGATATAGGAAGGGAAAAGGTTGAGATTCTGAAGGGAGATTACAAAGAGTTAGGCAGAAATTTAAAAAGGAGGTCCTCAAGGGTAGTAATATCTGGAATACTCCCAGTGCTACAAGCTAGTGAGGGTAGGAACAGGAGGATAGAGCAGATGAATGCATGGCTGAGGAGCTGGTGTATGGGAGAAAAATTCACATTTTTGGATCATTGGAATCTCTTTTGGGGTAGAAGTGACCTGTACAAGAAGGACGGATTGCACCTAAATTGGAAGGGGACTAATATACTGACAGAGAAATTTGCTAGAACTGCTTGGGAGAACTTAAACTAGTAATGTGGCGGGGGGGGGGGGGGGGGGGGGGGGGGGGGGGGGGGGAATGGGGGGGTGGAAGCCAGGGAGATAGTGAGGAAAGAGATCAATTTGAGACAAGTACAGCTGAGAACAGAAGTGAGTCAAATAGTCAGGGCAGGCAGGGACAAGGTAAATTGCATTTATTTCAATGCAAGGGGCCTGACAGAGAAGGCAGATGAACTCAGGACGTGGTTAGGAACATGGGAATGGGATATTATAGCAATTACGGAAAAATGGCTCAGGGATGGGCAGGACTGGCAGCTTAATGCTCCAGGATACAAGTGCTTCAGGAAGGATAGAAAGGGAGGCAAGCGGTGTCCCGCAGGGTTCAACGTTGGGGCCGCAGCTGTTCACATTATATATTAATGATCTGGATGAAGGGACTGGGGCATTCTAGTGAAGTTTGCCGATGATACGAAGTTAGGTGGACAGGCAGGTAATACTGAGGAAGTGGGGAGGCTGCAGAAGGATCTAGACAGTTTGGGAGAGTGGTCCAGGAAATGGCTGATGGAATTCAACATGAGCAAATGCAAGGTCTTGCACTTTGGGAAAAAAGAATAAAAGCATAGACTACTTTCTAAACGGTGAGAAAATTCGTAAAGCCAAAGTACAAAGGGATCTGGGAGTGCTAGTCAAGGATTCACTAAAGGTAAACGTGCAGGTTGAGTCCATGATTAAGAAAGCAAATGCAACGTTGTCATTTATCTCAAGAGGGTTGGAAAATAAAAGCACCGTTGTGTTACTGAGACTTTATAAAGCTCTGGTTAGGCCCCATTTGGAGTACTGTGTCCAGTTTTGGTCCCCATACCTCAGGAAGGAATACTGGCACTGGAGCATGTCCAGCAGAGATTCACACGGATGATCCCTGGAATGGTAGGTCTAACATACGAGGAACGGCTGAGGATCCTGGAATTGTATTCATTGGAGTTTAGAAGATCAAGGGGAGATTTAATAGAAACTTACAAGATAATACATGGCTTGGAAAGGATGGACGCTAGGAAATTGTTTCCATTAGGCAAGGAGACTAGGACCCGTGGACGCAGCCTTAGAATTAGAGGGGGTTAATTCAGAACAGAAATGCAGAGACATTTCTTCAGCCAGAGAGTGGTGGGCCTGTGGAATTCATTGTCGCGGAGTGCAGTGGAGGCCGGGACGCTAAATGTCTTCAAGGCAGAGGTTGATAAATTCTTGATGTCACAAGGAATTAAGAGCTACGGGGAGAATGCTGGTAAGTGGAGTTGAAATGCCCATCAGCCATGATTGAATGGCGGAGTGGACTCGATGGGCCAAATGGCCTTACTTCCACTCCTATGTTTTATGGTCTTAAGAGAGGAGAGGGAAGTGGCATTTTTGGTAAGGGATAGCATTACAGCTGTGCTAAGGGAGGATATTCCCAGAAATACATCCAGGGATGTTATTTGGGTGGAACTGAGAAATAAGAAAGGGTTGATCACCTTATTGAGATTGTATTATAGACCCCCCGCAAAGGTCAGAGGGAAATTGAGAAACAAACTTGTAAGGATATCTCAGCTATCTGTAAGAATAATAGTTGAGTTCTGGTAGGGGATTTTAACTTTCCAAACATAGACTGGGACTGCCATAGTGTTAAGGGTTTAGATGGAGAAGAATTTGTTTAGTGTATACAAGACAATTTTCCAATTCAGTATGTGGATGTACCTACTTGAGAAGGTGCAATACTTGACCTACTCTTGGGAAATAAGGCAGGGCAGGTGACTGTGGTGTCAGTGGGGGAGCACTTTGGGGTCAGCGACCATAATTCTATTAGTTTTAAAATAATGATGGAAAAGGATAGACCAGATCTAAAAAGTTGAAGTTCTAAACTGGAGGAAGGCCAATTTTGACGATACTAGGCAAGAATTTTCAAAAGCTAATTGGGCGCAGATGTTTGCAGGTAAGGGGACAGCTGGAAAATGGGATGCCATCAGAAATGAGATAACAGGAATATACTTTCGCTGGACTCTTGTCAGGGTGAAAGGAAAGGTTGGTAGGTATAAGGAATGCTGGATGACTACAGAAATGGAGGGTTTGGTTAAGAAAAAGAAGGAAGCATATGTATGGTATAGACAGGATAGATTGAGTTAATCCTTAGAAGAGTATAAAGGCAGAAGGATTATACTTGAGAGAAACCAGGAGGGCAAAAAAGGGGACATGAGATAGCTTTGGCAAATAGAGATAGTTAGAATCCAAAGGGTTGTTACAAATACATTAAGGACAAAAGGGTAACTAGGTAGAGAATAGGGCCCCTCAAAGATCAGCAAGACAGCCTTTGTGTGAGCCACAGAAAATGGGGGAGATACTAAAACAGTATTTTGCATCAGTATTTACTGTGGAAAAGGATATGGAAAATATAGACTGTAGGGGGAACAGATGGTGACATCTTGCGAAATGTCCATATTACAGAGGAGGAAGCGCTGGAGGTCTTGAAACAGTTAAAAGTGGATAAATCCCCAAGACCTGATCAGGTGTACCCAAGAACTCTGTGGGGAGCTAGAGAAGTGATTGCTGGCCCTCTTGCTGAGATATTTGTATCATCGATAGTCACAGGTGAGGTGCCGGAAGACTGGAGGTTGGCAAACGTGGTGCCACTGTTTAAGAAGGGCGGTAAAGACAAGCCAGGGAACTATTGACCAGTGAGCCTGACATCGGTGATGGGCAAGCTGTTGGAGGGAATCCTGAGGGACAGGATGTACATATATTTGGAAAGGCAAGGACTGATTCGGGATAGTCAACTTGGCTTTGTGCATGGGAAATCATGTCTCACAAACTTGATTGAGTTTTTTGAAGAAATAACAAAGAGGATTGATGAGGGCAGAGCAGTAGATGTGATCTATATGGACTTCAGTAAGGCGTTCGACAAGGTTCCCCATGGGAGACTGATAAGCAAGGTTAGATCTCACGGAATACAAGGAGAACTAGCCATTTGGATACTGAACTGGTGGTGGTGGATGGTTGTTTTTCCAGAATGGAGGCCTGTGACCAGTGGAGTGCCACAAGGATCAGTGCTGGGCCCTCTACTTTTTGTCATTTACATAAATGATTTGGATGTGAGCATAAGAGGTACAGTTAGTAAGTTTGCAGATGACACCAAAATTGGAGGTGTGGTGGACAGCGAAGAGGGTTATCTCAGATTACAACAGGATCTGGACCAGATGGACCAATGGGCTGAGAAGTGGCAGATGGAGTTCAATTCAGATAAATGCGAGCTGCGGCATTTTGGGAAAGCAAATCTTAGCAGGTCTTATACACTTAATGGTGTTGCTGAACAAAGAGACCTTGGAGTGCAGGTTCATAACTCCATGAAAGTGGAGTCGCAGGTAGATAGGATAGTGAAGGTGGTGTTTGGTATGCTTTCCTTTATTGGTCAGAGTATTGAGTACAGGAGTTGGGAGATCATGTTGTGGCTGTACAGGACATTGGTAGGCCACTGTTGGAATAGTGTGCGCAATTCTGGTCCCCTTCCTCTCGAAAAGATGTTGTGAAACTTGAAAGGGTTCAGAAAAGATTTACAAGGATGTCGTTAGGGTTGGAGGACCTGACCTACAGGGAGAGGCTGAACAGGCTGGGGCTGTTTTTCCTGGAGCATCAGAGGCTGAGGGGTGATCTTATAGGAGGTTTACAAAATTATGAGGGGCATGGATAAGATAAATAGACAAAGTCTTTTCCCTGGCGTCAGGGAGTCCAGAACTAGAGGGCATAGGTTTAGGGTGAGAGAGGAAAGATATAAAAGAGACCTTAGGGACAACTTTTTCACGCAGAGGGTGGTACGTGTATGGAATGAGCTGCCAGAGGATGTGGTGGAAGATGGTACAATTGCAACATTTAAGAGGCATTTGGATGGGTATATGAATAGGAAGTGTTTGGAGAGATACGGATCAGGTGCTGGCAGGTGGGACTAGTTTGGGTTGGGATATCTGGTCGGCATGGACCGAAGGGTCCGTTTCCAAGCTGCACATCTCTATGACTCTATATAGAATGTAGGGAAATAGATGGTGACATCTTGAAAAAATGTCCATATTATAGAGGAGGAAGCGCTGACTGTCTTGAAATGCATAAAAGTGGATAAATCCCCAGGATCTGATCTGGTCTACCCTAGAACTCAGTGGGAAACTTGGGAAGTGATTGCTGAGCCTCTTGCTGAGATATTTGTATCATCGTTAGTCACAGGTGAGGTACCAGAGGACTGGAGGCTGGCTAATGTGGTGCCACTGTTTAGGAAAGTGGTAAGGACAAGACACGGAACTATAGACCAGTGAGCCTGACGTCGGTGGTGGGAAAGTTGTTGGAGAGAATCTTGAGGGACAGGATGTACATGTATGTGGAAAGGGTAAGGACTGATTTGGGATAGTCAACACGGCTTTATGCATGGGAAATCATGTCTCACAAGTTTGACTTAGTTTTTTGAAGAAGTAACAAAGACAACTGATGAGGGCAGAGCTGTAGAGGTGATCTATATGGACTTCAGTAAAGCGTTCGACAAGGTTCCCTATGGAAGACTGGTGAGGAAGGTTAGATCTCACGAAATACAGGGAGAATTTGCTATTTAGATACAAAGCTGGCTCAAAGGTAGAAGACAGAGGGTGATGGTGGAGAGTTGTTTTTCAGACTGGAGGCCTAAGACCAGTGGAGTGCCACAAGAATCAGTGCTGGGTCCACCACTTTTCATCATTTATGCTCACATCCAAATCATTTTACATAAGATGTATAGTTAGTAAGTTTGCAGATGACACCAAAATTGGAGGTGTACTGGACAGCAAAGAAGAAGGTTATCTCAGTTTACAATGGAATCTTGATCAAATGGGCCAATAGGCTGAGAAGTAGCAGATGGAGTTTAATTTAGATATATGTGATATGCTGCATTTTGGGAAAGCAAGTCTTTGCAGGACTTATACATTTAATGGTAAGGTCCAAATGAGTGTTGCTGAACAAAGAGACCCTGGAGTGCAGGTTCATAGCTCCTTGAAAGTGGAGTCACAGGTAGATAGGATTGTGAAGGCAGCATTTGGTATGCTTTCCTTTATCGGTCAGAGTAGAGTACAGTAGTTGAGAGGTCATGTTGCAACTATACAGGACATTGGTTAGGCCACTGTTGGAATACTGCATGAAGTTCTGGTCTCCTTCCTATTTGAAGGACATTGAAACTTGAAAGGGCTCAGAAAAGATTTACAAGGATGTTGCCAGGGTTGGAGAATTTGAGCTATAGGGAGAGGTTGAATAGGCTAGGGCTGTTTTCTCTGACGCGTCAGAGGCTGAGGGGGGACCTTATAGCGGTTTATAAAATTATGAGGGGCACGGATAGGATAAATAGACAAAGTCTTTTCCCTGGGGTAGGAGTAGCCCAGAACTAGAGGGTATAGGTTTAGAGTGTGAGAGGGGAAAGATATAAGAGAGACCCAAGGGACAACTTTTTCATACAGATGGTGGTATGTGTATGGAATGAACTGCAAGAGGAAGTGGTGGAAGCTAGTACAATTGCAGCATTTAAAAAGTATCTGGATGGGTATATGAATAGGAAGGATTTGGAGGGATATGGACCAAGTGCTGGCAGGTGGGATTAGATCAGGTTGAGATATCTGGTCAGCATGGATGAATTGGACCGAAGGGTCTGTTTCCATGCTGTACATGGCTAATACTCTATCTACAGTTAGACTGAAGTCCACAGATCAGCTCCCAACAAAAAGAAATGCTGAATATTTAAAAGGAAACAGCCAACATTTACTTTCAAAAGGTGATAAATAACAGCAAACATGAAAAGGTTGGTCTTGAGCACTATTTCTTTGAGCACTTGAGCTTTGATCACAAACGCAGTACAAGGGACCAAAGGTACAGAATAACTTGAGGAATGGTGCAAGGAAGAACTTCTCCTGAAAAAGGCAAATACACTTGGAATAACCAGACTAAAAGCTCATGGGTCAAGTCATTGTTGAATGATAAAGGTATGATACATTTCTATGGGAAGACAGGTGAGTTGAGCACAACAGTCACCACCCCGACCCTCCAACCCCCAGCTGTCTCTATCTTGGTTTTAATTGTGCCTCAGATGTTCACCCTGGGTTCTCCTTTGTGACAGGGCTCTGCAGTCGAAATTGAAAGATGACAGCGACAGAACGCCGCTAGCCAATGCCTTCGGTGTGAATACCAACAAAACAACATGGTTCGTGTACCATTTACACCAAAAACGTTACCCTCAGGCATACTCCAACCTCGAATATTTACCGTTGGAAAAAGACGGGCGGCTCCACAAATCCCACCAAAGCCCGACCCTGTCTGACGGCATCATCGTTCCCGATCGCAAAAAGCCCATCAACTAAATTTCGCCCCAAACAAAAAGCGACCGAAGGTGATTCAGCAACTTTCGGGCCGGGTGCGAGGGAGTGGGGGGGGGGGCCCTAGGTTCAGCCTGGGCCTCGAGTAGTAACGAGAGCAGCCGCTCGGCGGGCCTTGTGATCCCGCACAGGGCCGACTACACCACCCACCCCCCCCCCCCCCCCCCCAAAGACCCACAACTCCTCCTCGCTTCACATCACGTTTTCCACTCACCGTTTCACCACGCCGATCTTGATTTTTATCTGTCGGGTTCTGGGGTCCGCCATGCCGGGGTTACTGGACTAAACGGTGCAAGACACAAACCGGAAATCCCGCGCCTCACATTCAACTGTCGCCAAGCTCCTCATAACCGGGGGAGGGAGGTGCGCATGCGCCCCCGCCCACCTGGGACACCAGGTACCCACGCTCTATGAAGCTGTGTCCTGCTCCTTAAGGAACTCATTGCAAATTGTTTCCCCACTTTTTCACCCGACTTCTCAACTCAGCTTTTTTTTGAAAAATTAAGCGTTACACTAACGCTTTTAAGTAAACAGCTATTTCTGCAGTAGATTCTGAGGGAGGGCTACACTTGACCCATGTTAGTTTGCCGTTCGGCCCGCCCAGTCTGCTCCACAATTCAATGAGATCACGGCTGATCTGATCATCTTCAACTCCACTTTTCTGCCGTAACCCTCTTTGATTCCCTGACTAATTCAAAAAAAGTCTGTCTATCTCAGCTTTACATATACTCAACAACCCATATACATCCCTACTCTCCGCAGTAAAGAATTCCACACATTACCACCCTCTGAGACAAAAGGATTTATACTCCGCTGTCTTACATGAGTGAACCCCTACTCTGACAACATGTCCTCTGCTCCTGGATACTCATGCGGGGCGGGACGGGACGGGAAGGGGGAAAGGGAAACTCTCTGCATTGCCTGTCATGTCCCCAGTAATCATTTTTCATTTTTCTAAACTTCAGTGAGTACAAGTCCAACCTACTCAACCTTCCCAAAAAGAATTCAATGTTGCTGCATCAAAATCCTGAAATTCCCTCCCTAACAGCATTGAGAGTCAACCTGCAATACATGGACTGTGGTGGTTCACCACGACCATCTCAAAGAAAACTAGAGGTGGATAACACATGCTGACCAGTGAATTGAAAAGAAGTATTGTCCAAATAGTAAAACATGATTGTGACCTGTATACTGAATGTTTTTATGAACAAATAATAAATCAGAACACTTTTTGAAAGACATCAGAAAATATAACAGCTCATTAGGATTACCAACAAATCTCTTTATTTTGATTTAAGAATGATGAACTTCCAACCTGTTCTATAACAAAACAATGAGCATTTCAACAAATGCTGAAAATGTAGGCATTGACACGCCTTTGAAATTGATTTTTACTATTCATAGTTTTACAAATATTGAGGAAATTGGTCAACATGTAGAATTTGATATTTAGGATTTTTGACAGTGTCACTGAAAATATAGAGAATGGTTGGTTGAAATCATACATTAAAAATTGTAAATCTAATTTAACTAGAATCAAGACAAGTAAGCTGAAGCAAATGGAAGTAAGTTCTATGTGGAAATGAATATTGTTGAATAATATTTTGAGTATAATTTTGTGTAAATTTAGTTATTTGTATTTTATCTTTGTATGAAATAAATTGTTTATTAAAATAGTTGTTTGAACATAAGTAATTAAATTAATTTTTGAAAGAGATCTGTTCATTATATTGAAATGCTTCAAATAAATTGCTTCACAGAACAATTTTTGTCATCTGATTTTCAGCTTTAGTACCTAGCTTACGCAGTCCATATGTCCATAAGGCAAATAGCATTTTACTTCATGTAAACATTTTCTTTATCTTTTGGTTTAATTTTTTTAACTCCCATTCCTTTTTTTCTCCAGACATAGAATGGGTAACTGTTTGTTCTCTGTAATCACCAACCCAAAGAAACCCAAACATATAAATAGAAAGGTATTTGTATTCGCAGGTAGACAGGATAATGAAGTAAGTATTTGTTATGCTTGCTTTTATTGGTCAGTGCATTGAATATAGGAATTGTGAGGTCATGTTGTGGCTGTACAGGACATTGGTTAGGCCACTTTTAGAATACTACATTTAATTCTGGCCTCCAATCTTTAGGATGGATGTTGTGAAACTTGAAAGGGTTCAGAAAAGATTTACAAGGTTGTTGCCAGGGTTACAGGGTTTGAGCTACAGGAAGAGGCTGAATAGGCTGGGGCTGTTTTCCCTGGAGCATCGGAGTGACCTTATCAAAGTTTATAAAATCATGAGGAGCATGGGTAGGGTGAATAGTCAAGGTCTTTTCCTCAGGGTAACAGAGTCCAAAACTAGAGGGAAGGTCATGCTTGACAAAATTGCTAGAATTCTTTGAGGAAGTAACAAGCAGGTTAGACCAAGGAGAGCCAATGGATGTTATCTACCTGAACTTCAAGAAGGCCTTTGACAAGGTGCCACACAGGAGGCTGCTGAGTAAGACAAGGGCCTATGGTGTTAGATGCAAGGTACATGGAAAGAAAATTGGCTGTCTGGCAGAAAGCAGAGAGTGAGGATATAAGAGTCTTTTTCAGGTGGTAAGTGGTATGTTGGGGACCACAGCTTTTGACCTTATACATTAATGATCTAAATGAAGGAAGTGATGGCATTCTGGTTAAGTTTGCAGATTACAAAGATAGGTAGAGGGACAATTTTTATTGAGGAGGCGGGGAGGCTGCAGAAGAATTTGGACAGGTTAGGAAAGTGGGCAAAGAGTCAGATGGAGTACAATGTGGAAAAGTGTGAGGTCATGAACTTTGGTAAAAAGAATAGAAGCATGGAAAACTTAACAGAATACAGATTATTTAACTATAAACAGCAACTGTTCCACATAGTAACATCTCATAGCACACTCTTGGGCAAAAGCAAGTTCAGTATGATAGATTATCTCATGCGTGGTGTTCTTCCAGACCGGGTGGAATGAACATCAAGAGAAAATTCTGGCAGAGAGAATTTTGGCAGTTTCCACAACCAACTTCCAAAACCTCAATAACTACTGAAAGGTAAACTAAAACCCTGGCTCTTAGGAGCTTGATTGCACCTATTCATGCTGTTTCTATTATTCTTTTTTAAAAAATGCAGGACTTCACAAGGCATTTACTTTATTGGCTTTGAAGACACAACCCGAGCCTGAGGCTCAAAATCTCTCTTCAAGTACAAATGCCAGAACAAAATGCAGTTCTCAAAGCCACCGTATTGTCCCAATACAGAAAGTCCCATTTATCCTCACAATGTTATCACCTTCTACCTTTTAGAAAAGTGGGCTCTGTTCCACAGGTGCAAACATTATCTCATTACACAAAAAAGGCTGCAGGTCCAGATAATGGATTCCTACACCATATTCAATGCACTGTAAGATGATTTGGAAAGAAGTGTCACTCACTTCAGATACTTGCTGTAGAACTGGGAATAAAGCTGTGAGGTCCAATAATTGAGTTTATGGCAGGCAAGGAGACAAAGGAGACTAAAGAGGCAACCTTTTCTCAATTGTTAAAAGGACCCATCAAACCAAGCTCTTCAGAGCAATGACAAATGCCATGGAATAAGTATGTTTGGCAGCCATTGTGATGCCTGATGTATTGACAATATTCACAGGGACCATGTCTATTCTAAAGGGATTGTTGACAGGAAATGTTTACTACAGTTCTCCCCCACTACGAGCAAAATCAATTTGACAATATGAAAGCTGAGCAGTGAGTCAAACACACAGAAGATAAATAGTACAAGTAAGTAGACATCTAATGATTCTTGTTTTTGAAGCAATTATTAGTTCATTGCAATTATGATTGTAAAATAGTAAACCATACTACAAGGCAATATTGAGTAGTCTGAAGGAATCTTCATCCCTGAGCTTGTCTAATAGGTTTGAGATTCTTGCACCCTGTGTAAGTGAAAGGGAGACTGTAATGAGGAATGAGCAAACCAACTATCGTAGCATGAATCGTAGAATCCCTACAGTATGGAAACAGGCCATTCGACCCAACGAGTCCACAATGACCCTCCAAAGAGCATCCCACCCGGACCCATTCCCCTACCTAATGCACCTAACCTACACATCCCTGAACATTATAGGCAATTTACTTTGGCCAATTCACCTAACCGGCACACCTTTGTGATTGTGGGAGGAAACCCACACATATACAAGGAGAATGTGAAAACTCCACACAGACAGTTGCCCGAGGCTGAAATTGAACCCAGGTCCCTGGCGCTGTGAGGCAGCAGTGCTAACCACTGAGCCACCGTGCCATCCCATGATATAGGTGGGGGTGGGGAAGAAGAAAGAAATATAGTAGTAATATAGTAGTAATCATGGTACAGAGAGTCTTTCAAGAGGGAGAAGGAAAGAGAAATGTAGTTGTAACCAGGGATAGTGTACCCAGGAAAATAGAGTCTGTTCTCTGTGGCCAGGAGCAAGATGCTGCTTGGCCTACCTGGTGCCCATGTTCAGACTCTCTCTTCTGGGCTGCAGAAGAACTTGGACCAGGAAGAGGATAGGTCCAGTTATCATGGTCTATGAAGCTACCACAATAGGTAGAAAGAGGAAAGGGAGCAAATTACTCCGGATACTGGAACCTGTATTGAAAACAACAAATACTCAAGCATGATCCCGACCTTCCCACAGTCAGTGTAAAGTGAATCACAATGCAAACTAGAGGAACAATATCTCATCTTCAGACTAGGCACTGTACAGCCTTCTAGACTTAATATTGAATTCAACATCTTCAAATGGTGCACCAAATCCCATTCCTTCCCTTTCTTTTAGCTTTACTTGTTACATTCTTTCTCACCATGTCCTCTCTCCACCAACACCCGCACCACCACCCCCGCCAACAACCCCAGTGGAACTGTCTGTTCTTTCAAGTCAGGCAGTTAGACACGCCATTGTTCTGCCATTCTTCCATTCCAATCACTTAATCTGAACTATCAACATCCTTTCTCCCTCAGCACTCTAAACTCCAACCGCACTTCCACACTACAGCATAGATGCTGACCCCTCCATACGTTACTTCAACTCTGATGAAGAGTCATCTAGACTCAAAACGCTAGCTTGCTCTCTCCCCATGAATGATGCCTGACCCGCTGTGACCGTCAACATTTGTTGTTTTCAGAAAGAGGAAAGGGGTTGTGCTGAGGGAATATGAGCAGCCAAGGGCTAAATTAAAAAGCAGAACCAAAAAGGTAATAATCTCTGGATCACTAACTGAGCAACAAGCACAGGGTCAACAGGATAAAGAGGTAAACAAGTGGCTCAAACATTTGTGTGGGAGAAATGGGTTTAGATTCATGGGACATTGGCACCAGTACTGGGGAAGGAGGGAGCTGTTTCAATGGGACAGGCTCCACCAGAATCATGCTGGGACAAGTCCTGGCAAATCATATAACAAGGGGTTTGAACTATTTGGGGGTGGGGATCAGTTGCTTGGAAAATTATGGAAAATGTTAAAGGTGGGGGAGGGCTCAGCTGAGATTATTAAAGTTTACAGAACAGGACAAAAGGGTAATTAGGGAGAGAATAGAGCCCCTCAAAGATCAGCAAGGCAGCCTTTCTGTGGAGCTGCAGGAGATGAGGCACATACGAAACAAGTATTTTGCATCAGTATTTACTGTGGAAAAGGACATGGAAGATATAGAATATAGGGAAATAGATGGTGACATCTTGAAAATGTCCATATTACAAAGGAGGAAGTGCTGGATGTCTTGAAATGCAGAAAAGAGGATAACTCCCCAGGACCTGATCAAGTGTACCCTTGAATTCTGTGGGGTGATAGGGAAATGATTGCTAGGCCCCTTGCTGAGGTATTTGTATCATCGACTGTAAGAGGTAAGGTGCCTGAAGACTGGAAGTTGATGAACATGGTGCCACAATTTCAGAAACATGGTAAGGACAAGCCAGGGAACTATAGACTGATGAGCCTGACGTTAGTGGTAGGCACGTTGTTGGAGGGAATCCTGCGGGACAGGATGTACATGTATTTGGAAAGGCAAGGACTGATTAGGGATAGTCAACATGGCTTTGTGCATGGGAAATCATGTCTCACAAACTTGATTGAGTTTTTTGAAGAAGTAGCAAAGAGGATTGATGAGGGCAGAGCAGTAGACGTGATCGACGTGGACTTCAGTAAGGCGTTCGACAAAGTTCCCTATAGGAGACTGGTTAGTGAGGTTAGATCTCACAGAATACAGGGAGAACTAGCTATTTGGATACAGAACTGGCTCAAAGGTAGAAGACAGAGGGTGGTGGTAAAGGGTTGTTTTTCAGACTGGAGGTCTGTGACTAGTGGAGTGCGACAAGGATCATGCTGGGTCCACTACATTTCGTCATTTACATAAATGATTTGGATGTGGGCATAGGAAGTATACAGTAGTTAGTTGGTTACTTTGCAGATAACACAAAAATTGGAGGTGTAGTGGACAGTGAAGAAGGTTACCTTAGATTACAATGGGATCTTGATCAGACAGGCCAGTGAGCTGAGATGGAGTTTAATTTAGATAAATATAAGGTGCAACATTTTGGGAAAGCCAATCTTAGCAGGACTTATACACTAAATGGTAGGGTCCTAGGGAGTGTTGCTGAATAAAGATACCTTGGAGCGCAGATTCATAGCTTCTTGAAAGTGGAGTTGCAGGTTGATAGGATAGTGAAGAAGGCGTTTGGTATGCTTTCCTTTATTGGGCAGAATATTGAGTACAGGAGTTGAGAGGTCATGTTGCAGCTATACAGGACATTGATTCGGCCACTTTTGGAATATTGCATGCAATTCTGGTCTCCTTCCTATTGGAAGGATTTTGCGAAACTTGAAAGGGTTCAGAAAAGATTTACAAGGATGTTGTCAGGGTTGGAGGATTTGAGCAATAGAGAGAATAGGCTAGGGCTGTTTTCCCTGGAGCATCAGAGGCTGAGGTTTATAAAATTATGGGGGGCATGGATAGAGTAAATAGACACGGTCTTTTCCCTGGAGTGGGGGAGTCCAGAACTAGATGGCATAGGTTTAGGGTGCAATAAGAAAGATATAAAAGAACCTAAGGGGGCAACATTTTCACACAGAAGGTGGTGCATGTGTAGAATGGGCTGCCAGAGGAAGTGGTGGAAGCTAATACAATTGCAACATTCAAAAGGCATCTGGATGGGTATGAATGTTTTGGAGGGATATGGATTGGTAATGACAGGTGGGGCTATATTGGGTTGGGTTATGTGGTCAGCATGGACAAGTTAGACCGAAGGGTCTGTTTCCGTGCGGAATATCTCTCTGACTCTAATAGGACAAAGAGTATGTAAAGAGTCAGAAATCAAACTTCAGGCACAGTAGATGTTACCATTCATTTCAACAGGGCTAAAATGCAAGACAGGCATCTATTATTGAGGCTGTATAAGGCTCTGGTCAAACTAGATTTGGAATATTGTGAACTCCATATCTAAGCTGAAAATGTGTTGCTGGAAAGGCGCAGCAGGTCAGGCAGCATCCAAAGAGCAGGAGAATCGATGTTTCGGGCATGAGCCCTTCTTTAGGAAAGGGCTGAAGAAGGGCTCATGCCTGAAATGTTGATTCTCCTGCTCTTTGGATGCTGCCTCACCTGCTGCGCTTTTCCAGCAACACATTTTCAGCTCTGATCTCCAGCATCTGCAGTCTTCACTTTCTCCTTTTTAACCCCATATCTAAGAAAGGATGTGCTGGCTTTGGAGGTCATCTGGAGAAGGTTCACAAGAATGATCCCAAGGATGAAGGACTTGTCATATGAGAAGTGGTTGACAACTCTGGGCCTGTACTCAGTAGAGTGTGGGAGGATGGGGAGGGGTCTCATTGAAACTTAAGAACACTGAGACGCCTGAATACAGTTTATATCATAGAAGGAGAAAGGGAGGACTGCAGATGCTGGAGGTCAGTGTCGAGAGTGGAGAGCTGGAAAAGCACAGCATGTCAGGCAGCATCCGAGGAGCACGAGATTCATCATTTCAGGCAAGAGCCCTTCATCAGAAATTTCTGATGAAGGACTCTTGCTCAAAACATCAATTCTCCTGCTCCTCAGATGTTGCCTGACCTGCTGTGCTTTTCTGACACCCCACTCTCGACTTATATCATCGAATCCCTCCAGTGCAGAAAGGGGTCATTCAATCTATATCCATAGAGCATCCCACCCGGACACAGCCCCTACCTTATGCCGTAACCCCCATTAACCATAATTAATCCAACAAATCTACACTTCCCTGAATGTTACAGTGTAATTTTGCATGGCCAATCCACCTAACCTGTACACCTTTGTTCTGTGGGAGGAACCCGGAGCACCCAGAGGAAACCCATGCAGACATGGGGAGAATATGCGAACTCTACTCAGTTGGTCACTCAAGATTGGAATTGAACCTGTAACTACCCACAGTCCAAATGCCTCTTGAAGGTTACAATTGTACCAGCCTCCACCACTTCCTCTGGAAGCTCATTCCATACACGTACCACCCTCTGTGTGAAAAAGTTGCCCCTTAGGTCTATTTTATAACTTTCCCCTCTCACCCTAATCCAATGCCCTCTAGTTCTGGACTCCCCAACCCCAGGGAAATGACTTTGTACATTTACCCTATCCATGCCCCTCATAATTTTGTAAACCTCTATAAGGTCACCCCTCAGCCTCCAATGCTCCAGGGAAAACAGCCCCAGCCTGATCAACCTCTCCCAATAGCTTCAATCCTCCAACCCTGGCACCATCCTTGTAAATCTTTTCTGAGCCCTTTCAAGTTTCACAACATCTTTCCAATAGGAAGGAGGCCAGAATTACACACAATATTCCAACAATGGCCTAACCAATGTCCTGTACAGCCGCAACATGACCTCCCAACTCCTGTACTCAATACTCTGACCAATAAAAGAAAGCATACCAAACGCCTTCTTCACTATCCTATCCACCTGAGCCTCCACTTTCAAAGAGCTATGAACTTGCACTCCAAGGTCTCTTTGTTCAGCAACACTCTCTAGGACCTTACTATTAAGTGTATAAGTTCTGCTAAGATTTGCTTTCCCAAAGTGCAGCACCTCGCATTTATCTGAATTAAACTCCATCTGCCACTTCTCAGCCCATTGGCCCATCTGGTCAAGATACTGTTATAATCTGAGGTAACCCTCTTCCCTATCCACCACACCTCCAATTTTGGTGTCATCTGCAAACTTACTAACTGTACCTCTTATGCTTGCATCCAAATTATTTATGTAAATGACAAAAAGTAAAGGACCCAGCACCAATACTTGTAGCACTCCATTAGTCACAGGCCTCCAGTCTGAAAAACAACCATCCACCACCATACTCTGTCTTCTACCTTTGAGCCAGTTCTGTATCCAAATGGCTTCTCCCTTGTTTCCATGAGATCTAACCTAGCTAATCAGTCTCCCATGGGGAACCTTGTCAAATGCCTTACTGAAGTCCATATAGATCACATCCATTGCTCTGCCCTCATCAATCTTCTTTGTTACTTCTTCAAAAAACTCAATCAGGTTTGTGAGACATCATTTCCCACGCACAAAGCCATGTTGACTATCCTGAATCATTCCCTGCCTTTCCAAATACATGTACATCCTGTCCCTCAGGATTCCCTCCAACAACTTGGGCGGCACGGTGGCACAGTGGTTAGCACTGCTGCCTCACAGCGCCTGAAGACCCGGGTTCAATTCCCGACTCAGGCGACTGACTGTGTGGAGTTTGCACGTTCTCCCCGTGTCTGCGTGGGTTTCCTCCGGGTGCTCCGGTTTCCTCCCACAGTCCAAAGATGTGCGGGTCAGGTGAATTGGCCATGCTAAATTGCCCGTAGTGTTAGGTAAGGGGTAATGTAGGGGTATGGGTGGGTTTCGCTTCGGCGGGTCGGTGTGGACTTGTTGGGCCGAAGGGCCTGTTTCCACACTGTAAGTCTAATCTAATCTAATCTAAAACTCGCCCACCACTGAGGTCAGGCTCATTGGTCTATAGTTCCCTGGCTTGTCCTCACCACCTTTCGTAAGCCACATTTGCCAACCTCCAGTCTTCTGGCACCTAACCTGTGACTATCAATGATACAAATATCTCAGCAAGAGGCCCTGCAATCACTTGTCTAGCTTCCCACAGAGTTCTCGGGTACACCTGATCCAGTCTTGTGGATTTATCCACCTTTATGTATTTCAAGACATCCAATACTTGCTCCTCTCTAATATGGTCATTTTGCAAGGTGGCACCATCTATTTCCCTACAGTCTATACCTTCCATATCCTTTTCCACAATAAATACTGATGCAAAATACTCATTTAGTATCTCCCCCATTTTCCGTGGCTCCACACAAAAGTCGCCTTGCTGATCTTTGAGGGGACCAATTCTCTCCTCGTTACCCTTTTGTCCTTAATATATTTGTAAAAACCCTTTGGATTCTCCTTAATTCTATTTGCCAAAGCTATCTCATGTCCCCGTTTTGCCCTCCTGATCTCCTTCTTAAGTATACTCCTACTTTCTTTATACTCTTCTAAGGATTCACTCAATTTATCCTGTCAATACCTTTCATATGCTTCCTTCTTTTTCTTAACCAATCCCTGAATTTCTTTAGTCATCCAGCATTCCCTATACCTACCAGCCTTTCCTTTCACCCTGACAGGAACATATTTTCTCTGGATTCTCGTTATCTCATTTCCCATTTTCCAGCCGTCTCTTTACCTGCGAACATCTTCCCCCAATCAGCTTTTGAAAGTTCTTGCCTAATACCGTCAGAATTGGCCTTTCTCCAATTTAGAACTTCAACTTTTAGATCTGGTCTATCCTTTTCCATCACTATTTTAAATCTAATGGCCAAATGGCCTGTTTCCTCACTGTGGAGATTTAAGATTCTATGATGGTTTACAAACAAAAGGCAGTGAATCAGGATTAATGTTTATTTTCATTTGGTATGATGTCATTGGTGGAGTGCAACAAAAATCAGTCCTAGAGCCTCTAGTATTTACTGTCCATGTCAGTTGTCTCCAAGTTATGGGCACAAGATCATTTTTTGAATTTAAGTGCAACACAGGATGTACCTCTAAGAAAATATAGGATGAACAGTTAATTTTTAATGCTATATAAATCTGAAATGAAGTATATATAATTATTATTTTTGTCATTCATTCATCAACTCTCAGCGTGATACCTGTGACTAGAAGTCTGGGTTGTAGTTTGAACCTGCTACTTGTATACAGTCCACAAAAATAGCTATTTCTGAGACAGCTATGATACTTGGACCTGATTATCTCCTTTTGGGAGAACACTGTATCACGGAGGTATTTGGAGTCAAAGTAAGCTTTCATGTTAAAAGCACAAGAGAGAAGGAAACTGATATTTTTATTTGTTTATAATTCTCCACTATTCACTGTCCCTTGATCTGACTTTCAGCTCAATATCATTTTGTCTAGTAATCATCTCCACATCAACTCCGCTGCTTTGTAAATGAAACACCTGACGGAATTTAGTAGCCAACACACCAATGTCCACTTGAAGGAATGATGTGAGACAAAACATAAACATTTGGTCCATCACATCTAACTTCTGAAATCATTTGAATTGCTCTGCGAATGTCCTTGGGTGTGCACAGACATTTTCTAGATAGAAACAATTTTATTTAACTTTGATTTTTTTTTTCTTTTTATAGAGTCAGGAAATGATGCTGCATTTGTTTTTAATTGCGATTATGAGTTGGACTGAAGGGTCTGTTTCCATTCTGTATAACTCTGACTCTATGATAGAACCAGTTTTAATTTGAATGCATTTCCATGGCTCAACACTTTAACTCTCCCTCCTACTCCACCGAGGACATGCAGGTCCTTGGACTCCTCCACCGGCAGAACATAACAACACGACGGCAGGAGGAGGAGCGCCTCATCTTCCGCCTGGGAACCCTCCAACCACAAGGTATGAATTCAGATTTCTCCAGTTTCCTCATTTCCCCTCCCCCCACCTTGTCTCAGTCGGTTCCCTCAACTCAGCACCGCCCTCCTAACCTGCAATCTTCTTCCTGACCTCTCCGTCCCCACCCCACTCCGGCCTATCACCCTCACCTTGACCTCCTTCCACCTATCCCACCTCCATCACCCCTCCCCCAAGTCCCTCCTCCCTACCTTTTATCTTAGCCTGCTTGGCTACTCTCTCTCATTCCTGATGAAGGGCTTATGCTCGAAACGTCAAATTCTCTATTCCTGAGATGCTGCCTGGCCTGCTGTGCTTTGACCAGCAACACATTTTCAGCATGCTAACTCTGTCCATTTCCTGCAGTTCACAGTTCAGCTCAGTTTCGACATGTATCTGTAAGGAATACAAAGTCAAGAAACTATGCATTGTCTGACAGCTTACTGCACTCTTCATTCCTTGATTTGCAAAATGTGACAATTTCATGTATCAGATCTAAAAGTCTTAGCAGGACCTTCGCTTGACTTTACTACCTCACATCAGTATAGAGAACATGTTCACCAAAGGCAACATCAAGTTCATTAAGTAAGGATCGAGCAGTGCTGAAAGGTTGTGCTCAAGATAACTTTCATGAAATGAGAAAATTCCATAACTTTGCTGATGGATTCTCCAGTAATAATTGACAAAAGAGGGGAAATCAGGATCATTTCTGCAAAATGCTTTAAAGCCTGGATTTGGACAATGCATGACCAATACATCATCAGTTGTGATAGAAATCAGTTTACTGATTGGAATGTTTTTCTAAATTTGAATTTATTGTGATACAACCACTTGCCCCCTCCTTAAGGGGCAAAAGAATGAGAAGATCCTCTTAGTTATAGAGTCATAGAGATGTACAGCACAGAAACAGACCCTTCAGTCCAACACGTCCATGCCGTTAGACCATAAGACATAGGAGTGGAAGTAAGGCCATTCAGCCCATTGGGTCCACTCTGCCATTCAATCATGGATGATGGGCATTTCAACTCCACGTATCCGCACTCTCCCCGTAGCTCTTAATTCCTTGCGAGATCAAGAATTTTATCAATCTCTGCCTTGAAGACATTTAACCTCCTGGCCTCCATTGCAATCCATGGCAATGAATTACACAGGCCCGCCACTCTCTGGCTGAAGAAATGTCTCCTCATTTCCATTCAAAATTGACCTCCTCTAATTCTAAGGCTGTGTCCACGGATCCTAGTCTCCCCAATTAAAGGAAACAAATTCCCAGCATCCATTATTTCTCAGTCATGCATTATCTTATAAGTTTCTATTAGATCTCCCCTCAACCTTCTAAACTCTAATGATTACAATCCCAGAATCCTGAGGTGTGGGGCCCAAAACAGTATTCTAAATGGGGCCTAACTAGAGCTTTATAAAGTCTCAGTAGCACATCACTGCTTTTGTATTCCAACCCTCTTGAGATAAACAACAACATTAAATTTGCTTTCTTAACCACGGACTCAACCTGCAAGTCAACCTTTAGGGAATCCTGGACTAGCACTCCCAGATCCCCTCGTACTTTGGCTTTATGAATTTTCTCACCGTTTAGAAAATAGTCCATGCCTGTATTCTTTTTTTTGAAGTGCAAGACCCCCGCATTTGCTCACGTTGAATTTCATTAGCCATTTCCTGGATCATTCTCCTAAACTGTCTAAATCTTTCTACAGCCTCCCCACCTGCTCAGAACTACCTGCCTGTCTGACTAACTTCATATCATCGGCGAACTTTGCCAGAGTACCCCCAGTTCCTTCATCCAGATCATTAATATATAAAGTGAACAGCTGCGGCCCCAACACTGAACCCTGTGGAACACCACTTGTCACGAGTGACCATTCTGAAAAAGAACTTTTTATCCCAACTCTCTGTCTCCTATCAGACAGCCAATCCTCAATCCATGCCAGTAGCTCACCTCGAACACCATGGGCCCTCACCTTACTCAGCAGCCTCCCGTGACACACCTTATCAAAGGCCTTTTGGAAGTCTAGGTAGATAACATCCACTGGGTTTCCCTGGTCGAACCTACTTGTTACCTCTTCAAAGAATTCTAACAGGTTGTCAGGCACGACCTCCCCTTACTAAATACATGCTGACTTGTTCTAATCCAACCCTGCACTTCCAAGAATTTAGAAACCTCATCCTTAACAATGGATTCTAGAATTTTACCTACAATGGAGATTAGGCTATTCGGCTGATAATTTTCCATCTTTTGTCTTGATCCTTTCTTGAACAAGGGGGTTACAACAGCAATTTTCCAAACATCTGGGACTTTCCCTGACTCCAGTGACTTTGGAAAGATCACAACCAATGCCTCTGCTATTTCTTCAGCCATCTCCCTCAGAACTCTAGGATGTAGCCCATCGGAGCCAGGAGATTTATCAATTTTTAGACCTTTTAGCTTTTCTAGCACTTTCTCTTTTGTAGTGGCTATCATATTCAACTCTGTCCCCTGACTCTCCTTAATTGTTGGGATATTACTCACGTCTTCCATTGTGAAGACTGACAAAAGTATTTATTAAGTTCTTCAGCTATTTCCTTCTAAATCAAAGAGACTACATTGAAAAAGTGAACACATTACTTGCAGATACCAACATTTGCCAACATTTACCAAGAAGTGGTGATAGACCAACCCCATAACTAGAGAACCGAATCATAGCCATACTTAAAAAACTTCAGAAATCTGGAGAAATAAATAAGAGCGACTTCCAAAAAAATGAAACCAGACAGATCCAACACACCATGCTTCTACAGATTGCCCAAAATTCACAAACCAGGAGCCCCCCCTCCCCCAGACTCAGACTCGCTACCTGGAAATACCAACTTACAGATTGGCCAAGGAGCTGCACTCAAGACTAAAACACTCAGTAGAAGACTCACACCACACCATCTACTCCACGAAAGAATTCCTGAAGGCCATCAAAAACACTAAGATAGAAGAGGATGAAATATGGTTTCCTTTAACGTAACAGCCTGTTTATATCAATCAACATTAACCTGGCCAAGGAAACACTGACTATACTCTTAGAAGACCCAAAGACACATACACCAAACACCACTAACTTCATCAGCAAAGACAGTATTGTCAAGCTTGTGGACCTATGCCTAACCACACACTTCACCTTCAACAACAAAACTTATAGACAAACCAATGGAATATCCATGAGATCTCCGATATCAGGGTTCTTAGCAGAGGCAGTTATGCAGAGAAACAAACAGCTCTGCCAACCATCCAACCCAAGCTTTGGGTCCACTACGTGGATGACACCATTGTCATCAATAAATGAAAAAATTAGAGGAAACCTTCAAGACCATCAATAATACCCTTACTGGCATAAAATTCACTAAAGAGGAGGAAAACCACAACAAACTGTCATTCCTAGATGTCACAATAGAGAGAACAGCCAATGGACAACTTCAAAGCAGCGTTTACAGGAAAACAACACATACGAAACAAATATCAAACTACAGAAGCAATCATCCCAACATCCACCATCGAAGCTGCATCAGAACATTATTTCAACGAGCCAACACACACTGCAGCACAGAGGAATTTTGCAGAGCAGAGGAAAATCACCTATACAATGTATTCAAAAAGAATGGGTATCCAATGAACACAGTCCGCCAATTTCTCAGCAACAAATCCAAACAAGCAGACAAAACATGTCCAGAAACATTAGCCACTCTCCCCTACATCAAAGACATCTTGGAACTGACTGCCAGACTACTCAGACCCCTGGACATCATGATAACCCATAAACCCACCAACACACGAAAACAGCAGCTAATGAACTTGACAAGAAGCAAAACTAATGTCATTTACAAAATACCGTACAAGAACTGTAACAAACACTACATTGGACAAATAGGCAGAAAACTAGTCACCAGGATACATGAACACCAACTAGCCACAAAATGACATGACGCTCTCTCACTAGTATCTTTACATACAGATAAAGGAAGGACACCACCTCGACTGGAACAACACATCCATCCTAGACAGGCCAAACAGAGACATGCACGAGAATTCCTAGAAGCATGGCATTCCAACTGGAACTCTATCAACAAACACATTGACTTGAACCCGATTTATCAGCACCTGAGAAAAAGAACTGGAAATGACATCATCACAGGAAATTACATCACCGACCCAAAGAAACCCAAACATATACATAGACAGCAAGAATCATGAACAGTGCTTTGTCTGGAGGTGCACTGAAGATGTTACCTAGTAGGGTGACAAAACGTCTGGAAATGAACCTTCCAGTTCAGCAAGCAAACCTACATTTAGAACCCTAAACCTATACTTTCTCATTCTGGACTCCACCACCACAGGGTAAAGACCTTGTCCATTTACTCTATCCATGCCCCTCATGATTTTATAAATCTCTATAAGGTCACCCCTCAGCCTCAGACCCTGCAGGAAAACAGCGCCAGCCTACTCAGCCTCTCCCTAGAGCTCAAATCCTCCAATCCTAGCAACATCCTTATTAAGGATAAAACATTTATACGCAATACTTTACTGTATGTTATATTGCTCTGTTAATAACATAAAACCATGAATTACAACAGTAATGAATACACATTCTGGCCAATTAGAGTCCAGTTATGGAAAGTGGAAACACTTGACTGTTTCCTATTTCAGATTAAAAGCACCGTGTTATGCTACTTGGAAATTTTGGTTTCCTTCTTTGGTTGTTTTATGCCTGTAATGACTGGACATGGAATTTAGAGAGCAATGCACAAAATAAACATGTGTAATACGCTACCTGGATCTTAATAGTATTGATCACAGTTAAGTCAGATGGTAGGGTATTTTATGCAGGTTGAAATGTTAATGAACAATACATTCTATTAGCATTAAGGCAAAGTTACTTTTTTTAGAAAGAGCATAATGTTTTATTTATGTTAAGTAAACACTAGGAAATATTGTTTTCCAGTTCGCATCACCTCGGAAAAACATGACAGAAAATTGTTAGCATATTATCCATGATTCCATGTCACTAGCACAAACTTTAAAATGTGTATTTTGGTATTTTCAATCAGAATTGAATATCTGTTTTGGGCTGGAGGTCAAAATAGTAACATTGTTGTTTTGTTGTTCAATGTTATTGATAACATCATTTAAGAGGCTTTTAAATAACTGCCTTTGTCTCTTTCATTGTTAAGGTGTAATAACACAATTGTTTATGCAATATTTGTACACATCTATTGTTGCAAAAAAAGAAAAAGAGTAAGTATGGCAGGTAGGCCATGAGATCGAATTGTAATCGTATTGATTAAAACATTTATGGGATTGTTTGAAATATATTAGATGAAAAGACACATAATTGTAGCATATAATACATAATGTATTATTTCACTGGTAAGATAAAATTGTTATAAAGTCTAATCTATGCTAAGTAAACATTCAATGAGTTTATTCAAAGATAATTGCTATTCAAGAAGAGATCATAATTAAGAGCCCCAGTTCTTTTGAATGCTTCACCTCCATTTTCCTGCAATCCAAGTAACGACCTTTGATTCTTTATACAAATCTGACAGAAAAATTTGTATTAGACATATGTGTTCGACTTAAATTTAATGGATATCTGAAACCTTATACCTCGAGTTTAATGCTATCTCTGGATTTCCAGAGTATTACAGTAAGTTGAAGAAAGTGAGGACTGCAGATGCTGGAGATCAGAGCTGAAAATGTGTTGCTGGAAAAGCACAGCAGGTCAGGCAGCATCCAAGGAGCAGGAGAATCGACATTTCGGGCATGAGCCCTTCTTCAGGAAGACGGGCTCATGCTTGAAACGTCAATTCTCCTGCTCCTTGAATGCTGCCTGACCTGCTGCGCTTTTCCAGCAACACATTTTCAGCTATTACAGTAAGTTAGATGATATAACAGTTGATAAGGGGAAGGATGTTATAACAGATAGTGAACAGTATATTAGATTGATGTGAGGTGGATTTGAGGGCACAAACCCTTTGACTATTCAGTTATTTTCATGTGTTGTGGGAACTTTAAAAATTGGGATGTTCTTGTCAATATCAAGCTCCAACTGAGGACCACACTGCATCAAGATGTGTTTGTTTATGGAAGTGAAGAACTTTCATAAAGATTCAGAAGTAACAAACGGAAATTATTTCTAACACATCACCAACTTAATATTTTCTCGTCTTTCCCTCCAATTAAACATAAGTTCATGGAGTTCGGAAAGGGTTTTTTTTACTGAATGATGAAACTCAACGTCCAGCTGGATAACAGTATAGTTCCTGTATATTAATGCCAATTTGTCATAGTATTGTTCGTCATTTTGCATAATCTCTTGTTGACAACAAGACTGCTCCTCGTGAACTGTGGCCGGCAGTGTTTAATGTTCTTGGAGGCGTTAAGATTGTGCGCATTGTAAGCAAGATAAGTTTTCATTCAATGATTGGAAATAGCACAACACCAGGTTAAAGTCCAACAGGTTTATTTGGAAGTACGAGCTTTCGAAGCGCCCCACTTTCTTCAGGACAACCATCTGATGAAGGAACGGCGCTCCGAAAGCTCGTACTTCCAAATAAACTTGTTAGACTATAACCTGGAGTTGTGTGATTTTTAACTTTGTCCACCCCAGCCAACACCGGCTCCTTCAAGTCGTAACTGAAAACGTCGGGAGTGCTCAAATATATGACAAGGGTCAGTAAAGTTTGTTTTTAACAAAATAACACTGTTGTTGGTGCGATTTCCACAGAAGGAACTTCATATACAATTATTTAGGGTTCAATACCGCAACAAGGGTAATTTCGATGACCAAGACCATAAAAGTTGTACAAATAAATTCATCTGTACAGTACTGTGTTAATATATCTGAGGTTATTTGACTTTCGTATAAGAACGTATAATCAATAAGAAAATTAAATGCTAGCACCCATAATCAACGCCTTTGTACTTTTCCCTCCTTATACTTACAGACAAGTAAGGCAAATGTAAAGATCCTCATTACTTTATCCATTTCACTATGGATTTACCTTTTCCTGCTGTGATTTTTTAATTGCATGTTTCATGTTCTTTTCACTGACGATAGTAAATGCATGACTGCCCACACCGTTTGAAATTATTTACGCAATATTTTATGCACAGTTGGCTTTTAAACATTTGTTATCTCTGGTCCAATTATGTGCGAATATTTGGCTTTGCAATGTTTTATTTGTATAAACCTATTTCCCTACACGGTTTTATGCGCTAGAGTTTCTTGACAGATTTAGAAAATGCCAGTTAGAATGTTTAATTTTCATCTGTCCTCCATATGCAGCCCATCATCATTGAAGACTGTGCAATTCTGAATCAGGCGAATTTTCTCCACGAGGTAAGCAGCATTTTACACAATTTACTCACTTGTCTTGTTTCAAATTAGATTGAGGCTGCGATTTGTTTGGTGAAAGTCGTCAGTGCAGCAAGCAACATTTTAAGGACTCTGATTTCAGCTCGGACCGTTTGGCAGTTTAATTTCATTCAATTTATCCGTGGAACAACAAGGGAGATAGTATTGTAACAAGCAGAGATCGGTAGACGGCAGGCATAGGAATCTATATACATTACTCCAGTTCATGGTTACTCACATGTATTCATTGGTTCGAGGTGCATATCCATAATAAACACACGCATTTAGACACGTCGGTACAGTATCTATTAACATCTCCTTGATGTCCTTTTTATGGATATATGTTGATAATTGAATGATTTATCTACAACTATTTCAGCGTTTTACTGCTTGTATCCCTTTGATAAATAGACGCACGCTTTGCAGATTAATTTTATGTTGTGCATACAAACACTGTCCTCAGCCAGTATTCCAGCTTTGCTTTCACGATTTTACGGAGGAAGAAAATGTTTTTAAAGTTTAAAACTTAAACAAATGTCGCCAGTAACCCAGGTAGGTAAAAGAAATGCCTCGCTAAGTTTTTTTCAGTTCCATTGGACAGTCCAATGAGCGTGACTTCACGAAAAAGCTTGACATGTATGAGAAGGTTTTCACTAATGAAATAAATAAATAAAATCAGCCATCATTAACTTTAATTTTACTTAGGCTACAAGGTCACAGGGAGAAAAAATTACTTATTAATTCTCACTCTTACCGGAACGACCTAATGATGTCGGATTTTAGATTTTTCATGCATTAATACGATTCATTATTTCCAAAAGTGACTCCAATAATATAAAGATATTACCTTGTCCAATAAAATCTCTTTGCCACCCACTGGACTGAGCTACCTAGTAAAAATATAATAGGAACCCAACATAGGTAATGTTCTGTTAATATTATGCGAAATTAATGTCTATGGTTTAAGGATGTCTATTTTGAAGTTTCTCTTTCTCCCCCTCTCTGTCTGCCATGCCCGTCGATTATTAGTATTTTCCGAGTTTTCCAAACTAATAACTGCCACTATCAGGCGGTTAGAAGAGCTGGGAGCTTGCAGGCTGCTGCTTTTGCCTTAATTGATATTGAACGAGCCGCTGGTAGACGGTAACAGGGCCACTGCTGGATAATTTGCAGTTTAATCAGCGTTTGTAATGAGAGCTGCTGATTATGGGCTGTTGGAAATAAAAGAGAGTTACAAGGAACGTCTGTCAGAGTCCGGTGATAATTCAGGACTAATTGTAGTGATTAAGGCAAACTGGATGACTTTGGGTTTGCTAATGTGCAAGCTGCCGGAGAATTCCTCCTGCTCAGCCCCCAGCTCCACTGTGAATTCCGCATGTGATACTCAATTTAAACCACAAATACATTGCTGTACAGGCTTCTGCCTTAATTTAGTGTGAGGTTCTTCTACTTTTTCTATTTTCACTTATTGCTTAAACGAGGGAATTTAACAGGCTAACCATTCTGAAGTTCACTTTACTTATTTAATTCATTACTTAGAATACATCATGCTAATCCGAGTTAATGTACCACAGAAACAAGTCAGCCAGGTGCCTTTCTTTTGAGATATAACATCTTGTTTTTCTTTTTAATAAAATGAAAGAAGTCTGGGGGGTTTTAAACAATGGTCAACATAGTATTATTGCATTGTTTATTATCATCCAACAGCAAATGGTGAAAAACATTTTATTCTATGTAACAATAAGACAGTGGTGCAATACACTGCATATGTATTTCCATGTATTCTCCGCTCCCTGTTAACTGGTTCATTTTGATGTGATCCTTTATCCCAAATTAGATCATTAATAATTCATGTGTAAGCAATAACGTGGTATAAATGTGTGTGTATTTTTATATTTCAATTAAATGTTTTCAACATGTGCTTATTAATTTTTCGAATTAAACTTTTACTGTTCTGTTCTGCAAATCACACAATCGGTAGGAAGGTTATGCAGCACCAAGTAAATTAACAGATTCATTTACAAATAAATGTATTATCCTGTTTGTGTTTCATTGAAAATAATTAATAATTAAATACTCAATGTAGTTAAAATATTTCAGTGCAAGTTTCAAAAATGTATTCAAGTACATGACATGCTTATTCAACACGAGGTGTATGGTTTTGTATATAACACGAAACATGTACAAATTAAATGAAAAATAAACGAATATATTGCAGAAATTCAGTATAAGTATTGAAATGCTAACGCATTGCATTCTCGCCCTATGGTTTTGCAAGACTTTTGGTGTACTCACTAACCACCCAGAAATATGCATGGCTGATGTGCACACGCACATTGCATTTTATTGGCACGTCTGTAAACATTTTATAGTAAAATATTCTACTTATACATTCTTATTTTTCAACAATGAGTTATCATGCGAGAAGAGGTATTTGTACGGAAGTACGAGTCATTTCAGTACCTTTCATTCAAATTTTATTTTATTGTTATTTTAATTAAAACAGCGAGATACACGGTAGACTGACAGAAAATACACGCTAAACCACACCTGTGTACGCACAACATACATAATAAATAAATAGTCAGATTTATGGGTGTCTGATTATAAAACACAATAGTTAATTTTTAGAACAACGCTTCCAGATGAGTTGATGGACATGGCAAATTATATTCATGTTGTATCTAGGAAAAATTGCTGTAAAGCCTGAGTCCTGCTTCAGCTACCCGCAGAATTACAAATTTGAAATTAGTGAGAATGTGTGTGTGAAGAGAAGTTGGTAATTAGCAAGCCTAGAGAAACGGGGAACGGATGCACGAAGGGGACCAAGTAAAACTATTAACGCCTAGTGGCTCAGAATGAACTTGAAGAAGCATCACAAGGGTCTGGACACCCGCTGCCAAACAAACAGCCAGCATTATCTCCCTGTGCCCAAATGTGACCACCAAGAAGGATGAAGTTAGAAATAAATGACAGTTGGATAACAGGCTTTTCTAATCACGTTCTGTCATTTTTTTTCTCTCTATCCCACACAGGCCGCGTATGTAATGAAAAGGAAAACTTTGATATTAGTACGTCTGCTTCTTTAATGTCTGTTTCAACAACACAGACAAAAACAATGAACAGCAATGTTTAGCACCGCGTTTTTCATCCAATCTACTAAACAGTTTGCACAGTTTTTTAAAAAGAGAATATAGAGTCGGCAATTCTATTTCCTATATAGACGTAGATTTTTGCATTCAAATCCTCGAATATTTAATGGCTATAAGTAATTCCATAATATTTGATATAATTTGAACAATATGTCGTATTTGCAACATTAATGATTCGATTTGTTATTTACTATATAAATAGAAAATATCAATGTGTTATGAATTAAGTTATTCAGAAATGTATTATTTATGTTAATGCCATACAGTGTATTTCATGTTAATATTTAATTATATTTCGTGCGGAATAGGATTGGCTTTGCAGAGATCGGTGAGCATATTATCATGGACAGTTACCACTTAAAGGTTTCACCTCCAGTGCTTTTAAAACACACTTTTAATCAATTATATTAAATATGTCGGGCATCTTAAATTCTGTATTAAAAGTACAATACTCCCGTCTTTACATTTTTTGGTTTTACGAATCAGTCTTATTTCTGATCTAAGTGCTAGCAATAAATTGGATGTAATAAATATTTGCCGGTAGATTAGCTGGGGAGAATGTGAGAGTGCTCTGTTTGGACCTGTAACCTCTCCAAAGCCGCGAGTTCTGCGCCAGATTAGCCCCATCCATCCAGTGTCAATGGCTGTCTTGTTGAGAAAATCAGTGAGTAAACACGGCTGACAGAGAGGGGGTCTCATCTGATTACTGTTACAAATAGACTGCAAACTCCATGATGATGAAGCAGTCTTCACATTGGAGGCTCCAGGCTCTGGATGACAGCGGTGCTTCTCCCAGGGTCCCGTGTCCTGCTGTTCCCACTTTGTCCTCCATCAATCATACTATTGTGTCCTGGATGCTTTATAGAGTCAGTTAATATCCCTGCCTTCATCTCTATTCACTTAGAATGATGTGTCATAAGGTCCAGGGGCATCTGTCAGCAGAGACAGGGAACAATCCTGGGACCTTAAGAGGAGAAGCCATTGAAATGCATTTAGTGTCTGTGTGCCCAACATTTCCAAAATTCAGAGGCTGATTTGAATATTTATTTATCTGAATATCTTTGTCATTGAATATAGATGTAAATGTGATATTGTATCTGATGCCTTTCTGGCATCACAATTTAAGAAGAGTCTGAATATTTGTTAACAGGCTTTAAAATGACTTAATATTGTGCTCATCTTTTTTCATTTAGAATTAATATGAACAAAGCACTTAGACAAGTAGCTATTTTCCTTATATCCAAATATGGTTCAAAGACCAGTATAAATGCTTCTTTGCACTAATAAGATATTTAGTTTTGAATATATATTCCAGTGAGGTTACTTTTGGACGAAAAAATAAATTTATATTCTGATACTTCATTAAGTGAATTCAATTCATTTCCTGAATACTGTGTCTAAATAAGAAACTGTATGCTTAACAATAAAAGCTATACCAGAGACATACTTTGTAATTTTATCTCAACTTCTTACTCTGCTTGCCAAAATTAATACATGTAGAACTTCATAACAAAATTTAGTGTACAAATCTTTGCTGAAAAGTATTCTAGTAACTTTATAGAAAATGTGTTTCATAATGGAATTCATTAAAAGCCTATTCACCTAAGCAATATTTACTATTTATTTTGAGACACATTTTGATTCGAAAAACATATCTTACGCCACCAAACCCTGATGTATGACATTTTATGTCATAGACAATTTCCATATTTGTCCTGTCATTATAATATCATGATCAATTTACATAAAGTTTACCTGCATCTAAGTAAAATTAGCAATCCATAATAAATTAGAATATTTAAATTTTCAAGTGCCAGTTCAGTGGAACATTCAGAAACATTGCATTCTTGTTCCCAGTATTCGATCATTGGTTAGGTTGCTGATGTGACTGATGCATTGTTGAAAAGTTTTAAAAAATGTAACCTCAGGGTCCTATAGTTGGAAAGTGGAACAGTAGCATTTTCCATTTTGGAAAACTGAACAGAGCATGCATAGTGATAAAGAATTACTACATGACAATCACCAAATTCTATCTTAAATATAGAATAGTAATGAAACATTTGCCTTGGAGGTCTAGAGGAACACAATTAAGTTCACATTTCTAGTGAAATGCCTTGAAATACTAATTTTATTTATTTAAACCATTACTTTGATTGCATTATGGTTAATTTGTTGCAAGACTACAAGATAATCCTATACAATTGAGAATAAACTAGTTATTTAAAATAGTTTTTAGAAAATAGT